>NC_135267.1:62611349-67611349 GCF_051311805.1 Agelaius phoeniceus
CTCTGTATTTTGCACGTCTAGTGCTCCATTTCTATTGTGACTTTCCTTTTCAGTCCGTAATAAACTTCTTGCAGTTCTTGTCATTTTCTCTTGGTGAACTGTACAGCTTTGCTGCTGTATTCCCTGTATTTTAGCTTATATTTACAATTGATAAACAGCTTAGGCAATACAGAGGGATAGAAGTTCCAAACTGTATAAACTAAACAGTTGGGCATGCATTCTTATACTCTCTGCCTACAATTTGGTTTTTTTTTGAGCAAACAAGTTAATGGACTTTTAACTTCTAAACCTGTCAATACTTTTGATCCTTCCTTTACCTTAACAAGGCATAAGCAATTCTGTGCTGGAAGAATAAACAAAAGATGTAAAGATATAAGTTGGTATCATCATATGTAGTCTAAGGAGCTGAGTTCACTGTAGTTCCTAGAGAAAAAAGAATCTTGAATCAGTAGTATGGTGAAGGAAATACAATGAGGAAACTTTTAGAAATTTAGTATGTGTATGATTTTAAAAAGCAAACAAACAAAAAACCCAAGCAAGGGTTTCTGTGATTTGAATAAACTTGGACCTCTGAAAGGTTTTGATTGTTTTTAAATGCATATAGTCCTAGAACTTCAATGTTTCAACAACAACAAAAATATTTGCCCAAATGAGAGAAGAATAGAAACTAATGTTAAAAATATTTATACATTTTGAGATAATCCGTATTTACACTTACAGATTTTAAACGTTTGTGCTGGTTTTCATTCAGGTGTGAAATATTATTGGTGAGTACAGCTTGGAATGAAACACTGTGTTAAAGATACATTTTTTAAAGTCTGGAAACATTTGAGAATAAAAGAAGTTGGAGATGTTTAAATATATCCATGCTTTGATAAAAGAGTTGATGTGGTGAGAAAGTCAGCCCTCACTGTATTTGGAATATTGTATGTTAATTTAATGTTTGTATCCATAACTAATATGTTCACTTTTTTACTAGTGTCTATCAAAGAATTAGTGTTCTCAGGTCCTGCTTGAGCAGCAAAAATAGAGTTTGAATGACAGACTTATTGCTGCTTGTAAAAGCACCAAATTTTATCTTGAAGGGCTTTCACTACTCACTTTTATCTCTCAGTTTGAGTTGAAAGTATTTTGTGTACTGGAAGAAGAGCATGGTAGTACAATTACATAAAAGACACTTACTTGAACTTCTTTTATTACTTGCTACTTATTTATACTTAGATCTAAATAAGATTGCAAGTTCACTTGTTAGCATTTTGTGATGTAAACAGTTGTTCTTGTGTAGTTATTGTAACTTGAACATGCTCATAAATTCTTTTGTTAACACATGCAGAAGCTAAAGAGTTGTATTTGATAGAAGGATGAGACAGATCTCTAAAGCAAGGTAAGAGAATTTGAACAACTTAAACAACATGTTATGTGGGAAGAGAGGGATGGAAACTGGAAGTGCAGCTTCCTAGTGAAATAAAGCAATAACATTTCATTTTTATTGAAGATTATACTTCTGGGCATTTTGGTTTTTTTGTTCAAAACCTCAGATTTTTTAAAAATTTTTCTTATTAATGGCCTTCAAAGAAAGTTGTATAAAAAGCAAATAAGTCTAAATGCTGTCACATATTTAGTCTTATAAATTGTGGGATAAGCTAATTCTGGAGAGGGGGTTATTTTAGCAGAGGGGTTGGCGGCACAATGAGTATGACCCTGGTTGGTTGGTATAGATAGGGGTTGTAATGACTTGGTTCACTTGTGACCAATGCCTGAGTCCCTCTTCCTTCTCTCTGGTACAACAACTGGCCCAGGAAGAATAATTGTCCAGTATGGTTAAGGAAGAAATGACCAACAATCACTAGAGAGAATGGATGTGTCCTCAAGAAAGAAAATAGAGAATGCTTTAGGAAATTCTACCATTTTACCAGAGAGTGGATTTGATTCTGTAGCTAAACTGCCTGTTTCACCAAAAAAAGTAGGCATCTGAATCCATTTGAATAATAGTGGGTTTTGTTTATTTGTTTAATCTACTTATAATGATAATTGGAGGACTTGGGGGGGGGGGTTATTTCAGATTTTTAGCTTTTGGTACTTAGTGGTGAGAGCTAGATGCTGTCTGATGTGCTGTACTAAACCTCCTCCAAGTGCTGTTATACATTAAGAAATCCTGTTCTACAGTCTTTCCAGGTTTATAGGGTACATTCAAAAGCATATCCTCTAATTCCCTCTTTTTTTTTCCTAATGTGCCATAACAACAGATTTTACAGTTTTTTTCTCACTCAGCTCTGCAGGGCCACCTCATGTGCGTGAGAACAATTCAGAGAACATGTATTTTATGCATTAACAGGATTGTTTACTGTGAGCTGAAGTAAACAAGATTGTTTGCTATGAATTAAAGATAATGGTATTTCATGGTGTCATTAAAATTACTTATATTTAACCTTTCTTAGTTGGCATCTTCACCATAAAAGATCAGTCAGCCCCTAGGCTGAATTTACAAATACAGGGCACTAAAAATCATATATGAATGGGTATACATACATACATATCTATATTTGTATCTGTATATGTATTTCAAGCGCTCTTTAATCATATAAACCAGCACAGTCTGAGAGGTATGTTTTGCTCTTAAATTCAAACAATAGGCCATTGAAGAAAGCAGTAAGCTTTCATAATAGATTTTTTTTGTAGTTCCAAATTTCCATGCTGACTCCTGACTATCCCACAAATTATCCCATTGAAGTTGCTGGTGGTTACTGTGAAATGAGTGCATTACTCAGTATGTTAGAATTGGATGTTTGTTCTGTAATTTAGGCTGTAGCAAGACCTGTATGTGCTGTACAAAATCAAGTTTTGTATCAATCAAGATTCAAAATAAGTTAAGGTTCACAGTGATGGAAGAACAATTTCTTCCTAAACTAAGTCATTATCTTTGGGTTTATGACCTAGCAGCTAATCAGAAATGTAAACAATAGGATATCTGATATAAATTTGACATAGACCTGGGTTTTTGTTTGGTTTTTAGGTGGTTTTTTTTTCCGAAATGTGGAATATAAGTAATGTTTTACCCATCTTTGTTTCAAATAAAATATTTTCAGGACTGAAGAGCTGATAGTTGGAAAGCAGACCAGTAAGGGGAGCTCTTGCCAATATTTTAAGCTGCTAAAAAAAAATTGTTGCAGGCTGGGCAGTGGTAGGTCAGAGACTTACTGTGCTTTGGACCATCAGATATGCTTTCAGCTAGATATGAATATTCAGCTTCAAAGTGTCCTTCTAAAGAGATATTCACTGTTGGAGATTTTGGAATATTTTTAGCTCAGAAATTTCGTAGCTGTTTAGGTATCCAGTGTTTTCTCTTTAAGCGTAGGTACACAGCCGTGTCACATTAAAATGATGAGTGAAATGTGGTCTTGCTGTTAGATGTTCTGGTAGGTCTGTGTATCTCCACACCATGAGCCTGCTTTAGAAGTTGCTCCATATTAAGTTACATAGATTTTAGTGAGTGTAAATAAAAAGAATTCATTGTTGATAAGAAGTAAGATTTATTAATTTTTTCCTCTTTATTTCCTCATAATACAAAATGCATGTGATTGTAGGGTACCTGTTCCTCAAATCACATGCATCATACTGTGTGGAAGACCATACAACATTCAATCTTATTGTATTTCAGTCTGCACTGGGGATTTCTGCATCTTTCTCCATACAGTGTTGCTCATAATGCATGGAAGTGAGACATACAGAAAGTTTTTCCCTCCTTGGCCCCCAGATGAGTAGCCTTATTGGTTTACAGATATGTAATGGTAAAATTCAGTACATTCCCTAAACAAACAAAAAACTACAACACCTACCAATTAAGTTTTAATATGAGGGGCAACCCCCTCCCATGGTCTGTGAATATTAGGGATTTTATTTTTCATATAGACGGAAAAAGTAATTTTCTTACTTCTGATTGCTTAGCACTAAAAAGAAGATTAAGACTAGAAACAGACTATAAAATTGCTGCCTGGTGAAAAAGAATTTAAAGTTTTAGAACATTTTAGAGCATTACTGCTCGCTTTTAGCTTTTTGTGCTTGAGCAATTCTAGGTGTTAGTAACAAGAAGTGTAAGGTTCCTGGAAGAAGTCTTAAGACTCATAATACCAATGCCGGAATGTGCTTGAACACACCAAAGACAACCCATCCAACACCAAAACTGACAGATCACTGACTGGCCACATAACTAGCCCCTCAGGAAAGAAACAGCAACATTTCTGGATGACTACAGACTGAAGAAGTTGACTGTCAGAGCTGTACAGCTGTTCATTTTTCTATTACAGAAAAGATGGCCCCAGCTGTAAATGGCAGGATGTGCAGAGCCATGGGTACCCTTGCAGCTCTGAAGATCTCCCTTGCAGATAAGAGAGTGTTGCATGTTTCTGCAGTGTTGGCACAGCTCGTATACACTGTCAGTAGAGAGAGGTACATACAATGAGCAAATGATCTCTCACCATTTCCTGTGTTGTGCTCCAGATGTACCAAAGCTAGAGGGGTGACATGGGAGGGCAAAAGAGAAAAAAGGCAGGAAAGAGGGGGAAGAGTGTTTTAGGCTTGTAATTATTATTTCCTGTTAATTCTGAAATTTTATGAGATCAGGAGCATAAGGATGAAAAAATTTATTTGCAATTAACTAGATCTTAATTGGTTTACAAAAGGCTCTGTGTTTATCCAACCAGAGACCAATTATATTTCTTAATATTTCTCCTACTTAATATTTCTCAATATTAATTTCTTAATTATTAAATATTAATGACTAATATTTTATTTAATATTAAATATTAATTTCTTAATATTTCACCTACCTTTCTTAATATTACACCTATTATTCTACTTGGCTCTGTCCTGAATGGGACCACTTTTCTCTGTGGAATGATAGTATAGTTTTACTTCCTCTTGATCTCTTAATTCTCCTACACTGGCAACTTTATTGTGTGTAAGACATTTTTTGCCTGTGTGTCATATCATTAGATATATAGGTATTCCAGAAGCTAGAGTTTCAGCAGAAGTGGAATAATGATGACCTTCTGAATCATCAACCAGATATGAAAGAAAAATTTCTCTTCAGCTGTAAATTGAAGCATGCTCCCTATATTTAATTTTACTTTTGGTCTAAACAGAGACTAATTTTATCTTTTAATATTAGGAAAGTTATAAAATCAGTATAAAACTGAAGAAAAAAGAAGCCTGGTTTCTTAATGAATATTTGAACTCAATATTGTTAAGCACAACCACATCAAGGCCGATGTAATGAAGGACTATGAGAGCTTTTAGTGTTGGTCAGATTTTGGGGAGAGGGAGCTGCAAATAGCACTTGAGAGGAGCCCTAGAGGAGGGATGAGGAGTGGGCAAAGCTAAGCATCTGACCAAATCTGTCAGGAGGACTAGGGAACCTGAAATCTTGGAGTCAGTAAATGTTTCTCCTTTAGGTTTTGAGTAGGGTTTTTTAAAGCTATTTCTGCCTGTTTAGCCTGCTGTGTGACAGCAGGAGCCAGAAGGAGCTGTAAGGAGTGGGAAGGAACAATTCTGAGGGTGGATGTGTTTCAGAAGGTGGTTCCTAAAGTAGTTTGCTGCAAGTATGAAAAACTAGACCAAATTGAGACTGTCTTTTCAATGTGCACTTATTCTAGCTCATTTTTAATGTACTATAAAACAAAAGAAACTGAAGGTTTGTGAAGGTCCAACAAAAAACTTTTATTGTTTGACTTGGTAGCTATGAGAAGCAATCCACTACACTCTAAATTTGAAACAGCGAAGGAAGCTTTCATGTAATGCATTTTTGCATTGTCATCATAGTTACATGAATATCATAACCAAAGCGAGTCATAAAAACAAATAGAGAAGACTGTGAATATAGTGTGCCTGGACTTTAGTAAAGCCTTTGACACCATTTCTCACTGCATTCTCCTGGAGAAACTGCCTGCTCATGGTTTGGCCTGGTGCTGTTTGCTGGGTAAAAAGCTGGCTGGATGGCAGGGCCCAGAGAGAGGTGGTGAATGGTGCTGCATCCAGCTGACAATCTGTCACTCGTGGTAGGCTGAGTCCTGGGGTCAGTCCTGTTTAACAACTTTATCAGTGATCTGGACAAGGGGATTCAGGGCACCTTCAATCAGTTTGCAGGTGACACCAAGCTGGGTGGGAGTGTTGCTCTGCTGGAGGGCAGGAAGGCTCTGCAGGGGGATCTGGGCAGGCTGGACCAGTGGGCTGAGGCCAGTGGTACAAGGTTCAACAAGGCCAAGGGCCAGGTCCTGCCCTGGGGTCACAACAGCCCCAGGCAGGGCTACAGGCTGGGGAAGAGTGGCTGGAAAGTGGCCTGGCAGAAAAGGACCTGGGGGTGCTGGAAAACAGCAGCAGCTGAGCATGAGTCAGCTGCACCCAGGTAGCCAAGAAGGCCGATGGCATCCTGGCCTGGCTCAGCAATGGTGTGGCCAGCAGGAGCAGGACAGGGATTGTCCCCCTGCACTCAGCACTGGTGAGGCCTCACCTCAAATCCTGTGTCCAGTTCTGAGCCCCTCACTACAACAAAGATATTGAAGCACAGGAGTGAGTCCAAAGAAGGGGAACTGAGCTAGTGAAGGGTTGGAGCACAAATCTTACAAGGAATGGCTGTGGGAGCTGGGTGTTTAGCCTGGAGAAAAGAAGTCTTGTGGGAGACCTTATCACTCGCTACAACAACCTGAAAGGAGCTTGTGGTGGGGTGCGGGTTGGTCTCTTATCCCAAGTAACAACTGATAAGAGGAAATGGCCTCCAGTTTTTCCAGGGGAGGTTTAGGTTGGATATTAGGAAAAATTTCTTCACCAAAAGGTTGGTCTGGCATTGGAACAGGTTGCCCAGGGAAGTGGTGGAATCGCCAGCTCTGGAAGTGTTCAAATGGCATGTGGATGTGGCACTTGGGTACATGGTCTTATGGTAACCATGGCAGTGCTGGGTTAACAGTTGGACTTGGTGATCCTAGAGTTCTTTTCCAGCCTTAATGATTCTATGATTCTACAGCATGCTTACTCTCTGGAAGAAAGAGACCTTTCCTTGCCCAACAATATTTCTTAACATTTAGGGAGGAAAGGGATTTTGCAGTCCTTACACTGAGTGGCATTACTGTAAGATGGAGGTCTCAAGGGGGAACAAACATAGAAAATTGAATGCTAATAAGGATAACCAGACCCTTTCACATCTAGAAGTTATTTTTGTGTCCTTCTAACACTGGGATTAAAAGGACAGTGAAATCCTTAATCAGGTATTCATGAAAGTAAGGGTTGTTTCTTAAATAATTTTGTTTGGACACCAAGCTTTCTATCATTGTATTATATTTTGCTAAAACCATTAAAAATGCAAAAAGTCATCATATTCATGCAGTGTATTTTTCTACTCTTAAATCTAGGTTGAAATGTGGTTTTTTTCCCCAGTGGAATAAATGGACTTAAATATTTTGTCATGTTCCTCTATAGAACTACCCACAATAACGCAGGCATTATGCTGTAATTAAGCTGGGTTTAATTTGGGTGTTTTTTAAAATGAATTAACATTTGTTTTTGCAACAGTCTCTGTATTTGTCATATCTTCTAAAATGGAAGGTGACAGTACAGGGTACACTAATTTGAGATTCTGGTGCTAAACTGTGCTTAAGACCTTGAATATTTTGGTGCCTTTTCTGTTATTTCACATTTTCCAAGATTTCTCTCTTTATTTTTGTATTTGAATATTATCTCCATTGAATTTTGGAAAAAAAAATAAAAAGGGACTGCTTAAGTTTTGCTGCACTGTCCTTTTACTCTTTTACTTAAGCTGCTCATGAGACCACACTTGGAAATAAGAGATTTTGAAGAAATTATATATGGTATGGGTCTCTTTAGATTTAAGCTGAAAAAGATATAAATTTATATCTCAGCCATTAAGGCACTTGTCTGAAAAGCCTAGGGACCTTGGAAATATTTCTACCAGCTGCTATTTGTTTTAATATTCTAATGTGCTCTTTGCTGAGAAAGTTAAATTAATATATCTTTTTTATATTGTAGACATATTCAAAGGGCTCACATTGAACTAGGGTTTCATAATGCTGGACTTCTTGTGAAGTGCATAAAAGAGGAGCCTAACCTGATGCAGTAAGTAAAATAGGCAAAATTACTCTGTTTAATAGAGTAACACACAGATAGTCGTGTCTATTTCTTGTGGCCCTCCTTAGTACCCATTTCAAGTTTAATTTAATTCTTCAATGTAATTGATCAGCATATTGTATGGACCAGCACACTCTTTTTCATATTCCAGAACCTCTTTGAAATTCTGGGATTATTAGCTTCTTTCAATATGTCATCAAACACCTTACAGGTATTCTCTTGCTGACTGCAGATGCAGATTTTTCTTCTCCTGTCTTTTCACTTGATGCCTTCAGTTTAAAATTTTCAAGTCCTTCAATTAATGATTTTGTACTATCATATTTAATCCTATTCTTTTTAGTGGTCTGCTTCTGGGGGTCATCCATTGTTTTCTGAATGATGTATCTATTCTGAGTCTAGGCTGTATTGTTGATCCTCAGGTTTGTGTGATCAGCAAATTTTATTAGCACACTCATATTTTTGTTCTAGGGTCACCTAACAAAAATATTAGAAAGGACAGTATCATGACTAATTCTTCAGGGACTCCATTTATTTTATCTCTTCAGTCTGTTTTCTTTGGAGCACCACCCACTGCCACGCTTAAATAGTTCCAATCCCTTGCCATCTGTACTAACCTTCATCTCTTCAGTTATTATCTTGTATGCCATAATTTGAAACACTATGTAAGGTTAAGAAACCCCAAAAAACAACCCACACATGAATACATTTCCCTAGTGTAGCAGTGTAGTGGTTTGACCCTGGCTGGGTGCCAGGACTCACCAAAGCCATTCTATCACACCCCTCCACAACTGAACATGGGAGAGAAAAGGGCTGAGGTAAGGACAGAGAGAGATCACTCATCAAATACTGTCATGGCCAAATCAGACTTGAATAAGAGATATTAATTGCATTTATTACTAACAAAATCAGAGCAGAAAAATAAAATTAGACCTTAAAAACACCTTCCCCTCCACCCCTCCCTCCTTCCCAGCTCCACCTCATCCCCCTCAGTGGTGCAGGGAGACAGGGAATGAGGTTCTGGTCAGTTCATCACCATATGTTTCTCCCATGCTCAGGGACAAGAGTCCTTCCCCTGTTCCAGCATGGGGTCCCTCCCATGGGAGACAGTTCCCCATGAACTTCTTCAGTGTGAGTCCATCCCACAGGCAACCATTCTCCCCAAACTGCTGCAATGTGGGTCACTGCTCCATCGGATTCAGTCCTGCAGGCACAGCCTGCTCCAGCCTGGACTCCCCACAGGGTCACAAGTCCTACCAGGAATCCTGCTCCAGTGTGAACTTCTCTCCAAGGCAAGGTCTTATTTTCCCTGTTCAGGTCTTGAAGAAGGGGGGCAAAATATATGTGGAAGGTTGGAGCTGCTTCCACAACAAAAACAGGCAGGAGAAAGCTAGAGTGAGCAGCCAGGCAAGTGGAGGGTTTGGTCAATCCTCCTTCAGCTTGGCTATTCCCTCAGCTACGAAGGAAATCCTTGCTCTGTTGGGGAATCCGCCCAGGTTAGCTGACTTGTTCTTTTTTTGATGTGTTCCTCTGTGGTAGATGAAAATTCAGGGTGAGGTACATCAAAAGGAAATGCCTTTTGGAATCAGTTGAGCATATGAAACTAACAAAAATGCATTGAGTGGAAGGAGTGAATAGATTTGCATGTGAAAAAAGGGAGCAACTTTGCGTATGAAACTCTCTAATGCATTAAAATTGGACAGTCATTCATGCTGTAAATCCAGATAGAGGTGAAGCAGGAAAGTAGAATAATGGAGGCATCTACAAAAGCAGCTTTTGCATAGCAAGACACTTCAGTACCTATTCTAGGTCTAGGTTCTGTGAGGTAGTGTTCTGCAAGGTGAATTCTATGTGCCTTTTTTTTTTTTTTCAACTTATAAAGGAAATGTTTCTATGTCTTTTAACTTTTATACTGTTAGCACCATAATCCAATGAACTGGTACTTTAGGTCAGACTTTAGTAGACTGGTGGAGGAAGGGATGAACAGGCTAGTGAAGGAAAAAGTTGTCTATTTCCTTTGGGTTTTATATGTTTTGTATATATTTTCAAGAAATACTGTGAAGTGTGAATTAAGTATGCTTTAAAATTCTTCATTATCCTAAAGAGGTGCTCTTAATCACAGTAAAATACGGTTCAAAAAAGTACAAAATAGTTTCACAAACCTGATGCAATACAGCAGTGGTATTTTCCCAAGAGTGATCTCCTGTTGCATTTATAGAGCAACAATGTCCCATAGGCAAGTTACAGGACCATGGTCTATTGCTATAAATAGTAGAGATCTTAACTTCTATTTTCACTTTGGAAGATGAGGCCTTGTCTTATCTCTAAGGATACCCCTGGGTTTCACTCAATGAGATTACTGACTTCATCTGAGATTGCTGTAGCTTCCCTTCTGCACATGGAGGAATGCTGTAGTCCATTCCCAGCATGGAAAAAGATCTTGTTGATTCACACATGTAGATGAAAAAGATGGGGGATTGTTCCTCTGTTGCAAGGTTTAAACACCTGAAGTATCTGGTTCTAGTTCCTGGGACTCTTGTGCATCTGTGTAAATTCAATTTTGGAAAACAAATGTGTTATGTTGATAGAGTGAGACGGAACAAACATCTTCCCATGTATTTTCCTTTGCTCCTCATCACAAAACAGGGTGCAGAATGGGTGGGATTCCTGCAAGGTATCAGTCATGGTCATAGTGTGTAGAGGCTGGTGAACAACTACCAAACAGATTTCTCTTGTGATTAGGAACAGCCACAACTTCTCTTGCAGCTCATGAGGGATTAGTGGGCAGGGCAACACTTTTGCACCACAGTTAGTGTGCTTGGGGTGAAGAGGACAGGATTACAAAGGCAATTAAAGCTGCAGTGGTGCTTTGCAAACCTCTCTTTGATTTTTTTTTCCTTTCCTACCTAAATGTAATTCTTATGATGGCCAGTAAACTAGGAATTGAGCTAAGACACAGATAGCTGAAGTCAGACACAAGAATTGAGTGAACAATGGTTTGAATTCAATTGCTCCTCAAAATTTTCTACTGAAATATAAGCCCACCAGTGGTGGTGATGGCTGTCTTGTGAAAATATCCAGTGAGCAATTCAGGGAAGAACCTGGTCTCCACAGCTCACCAGCTGATAACAGCTCTGTAATGCACCCAGATATTGAGCCTGACAGCTTTTATTTATTTAGCTATAGGATCTTTTAAGAGGTATCCCAGGGTTTAGCTGTGTAGTGTAATTGAAAATCTTCAATAAAAAGCAACTTTTTTTCTAAATGAGAATTTTATTAACAGACAAAATGTATACCCAACTCTAACACATTATCTCAGGCTTCAGTCTTTCAAATTTTTGCACATGTAGCTGGTCCTCTGGCACAAAGTTTGTCCCCTTCTTGCTATAGATTGTAAGATAAAATCCTCGTGGAGCTTTGGGCAATGGTGTGAAAAATATGTACCTTTTTAGTTTCTGAAATGGTCTGTAAGTTTTGTTTACTAAAGCCAGCAGGGGCTAGGGCCTTTTCACTTTCTGCTCCCCATGTACTATCCCTTGGATGGCTTTTCTAGAGCTGATAATTGCAGTTCATTCGAGGTTTTCTTAAACTACTGAGTGCTTCACACCTTTCATGTTCAGGCATTTTGTCATTCCTTTCTGAAGAAAGTGAATGTGCATTGAATGTGATACCAGAACACAGCGTGACAGTTTGCTTTTACCGAGGCTCCCCCAGGTCTTGTAGTGTTGGTATCTCTGGACTGTATCCCGAATTTCCAAGTTTGAAGGATAAAGGCATTCTCTCCGACAAGACACCCCCGTGACCCATTACTGTAAGCATTACATACCCCCGTGACCCATTACTGTAATGGTCCCATTATTTTCTGGGACCAAAGATTACGCTTAGCCCAGAACACTGGTCAGCACAGTTAATTTTCGCTCGCTGTGTTTGGTGTGAGTAAAAAATGCAGGAATATAGCGCTTGTTATTCCTGCGGGGAGGAGTGCGAGATACACGATGGGGCTCGATGCCCCCGATATTGGCACCCGCTTACTCTCCTTCTTTCTCAACCCTGAAGGCAGAAGGGGTAAGCCCGCTCTCAGCGCTTTGCTGTCACATCACGCCCGCTTTTGTGGTTTCAGCGGGCGGTGAGGGGCTGGGGGGGCACAGGGATTTTTTCCCCCGTCAGACGAGCTGTTCCCACGCCGCGCTGCGGTGTGGCCCCGCCGTGGCCGTGGCCCGGCCAGGTCCCGCGGGCCGGGCTTGCGGACCAGCCCCGCTCCCGGCGGGGCCCATCCCGGTGCGGCCGGGGAGGCGGCGGGGGCGGAGCCGGGCCGGGGCAGGGCGGCGGTCACGTGGCGGGGTCACGTGGCGGGGGAGCCGGGCCCAGCCGCCGCCGCCGCCGCTCCGGGAGCGGTGAGAGACGGAGCCGGGAGGGCGGGCAGGGAAGGAGGGAGGGGAACAGGGAGCGGGAGGGAGGGAGCCCGCGGGCGCGAGTGGCCGCCGCCCGCTCCGCCGCCGCTGCCGCGCCGAGGTGAGTGCGGGAGGTGGGGCGGGATGGGCCGGGAGCTGTGCGGGGCCGCGGGCGGCTCCGGGGCTGTTTTCCTTTTGTTCCGGTGGGCGCCGGCCGCCGGCAGGGCGGTCCCGCTCCCTGCGGGCGGGGGGTCCCGGTGCGCCGCCGGGACGTGCGTGTCCGCCGTGCGCCGCGTCCTTCCCGCCGCGGCTCCCCCGCGCCCGCCGGGCACCGGCCGGGATGAGCCCCGGGAAAGCGGGCGGGAGGCTGCCCGGAGCCCCCATCCTGCCCGTGCACCTGCGGCTCTGGGCCGTGGGGCAGGGGTGGTGCCCGCCCTTCCTCCCCCGGAGGTACGGGAGCGGCCGGGGGGTCCGGGAGCCCCGGGCGGCGGCGGTGGGGAGGGAAGCGCCGGTTCCGGCATCACCTGTGACTCTCCGTGCACCGCCTGTAGCGCTGCCATTTGTAAATATTTTTGTCTTTTTCTTCCATTTTTCCCCTTTCCCGCTCCGTCCCCGCCGTGCCCCCGCCTCAGTGGGGCTGGGGGTGGCGGGGGCCGCACGGCTCGGAGCTGTGCCCCGCGCTGTGCCCAGATCCGCCTCAGGAGCGCAACTCCTTCGCATTCTTTGTGTTGTGGCTTCTCGTCGTACCTTTCCGTAAGCGTCTGTGCGCGAACGTGTTCCAGCACCTTGGCTCCCTAAAGGTTTCCGAAAAAGTGTAGGAATCGTTCACCAGTTCAGTGCTTAAATTTGTCTGAGGCATTAGAACAGGCGATTAAAAGCAGCTGTATGGGGTGAGATCAAAGGTCTGTCTTGTTTGGATTGCCGTTTCTGCAAGTGGCACATAGCAGATGCTTAGGAAACACCATAACAACAGGGTGAGCGTGCTGTGATTCTTTGGGAAACCAGCCAGGCCTCCAGCAATTTGAGGTTAAGGGATTGCCTGAGTCAAATGTGATGTTTTTGTATTTAAGAGTCCTTTTTTGCCCGTGGCTTAGATATACATGTTTTTCAAACAAGAACTGAACAAAGGCCTCTTAATAGAAAATGTTTATTTTTAAAAAAATACAATTGCACTCATATTATTGTCATAGGTAGTTTCATTTTGCCAAGATTAAATTTGCCTGTCCAAGGATTACTGATTCATGAGCAACATCCCGTGTTTTGAATAGGGAAGGGGTATTTGCAATGGATATTTTCTATCTATGAAAACTGTAAATAAAACAAATATTTCTTAATGTTTGTTTTTGAAAATAATTTGCAAATTTTGAATCTTAAAGTATCTGTTTAATAAAATGAAGTATAGTAAGAGCTGTGTCAAAATAGCAAGTGTTTTGCCATAATACAATATTGACAGCTTTGGAGACGATCATTTGAACCACTAACATTTACTGTTTATACTTAAGCTTAAAGACTTAAATTGTTGTCTCATTGTGTCAAGATTTCTGGTAAAATTATTTTGAGGATCCCATCACAGATTTTTCCACAATAGCAAAATCATGGTGATCCCCAGGGATGCTAGCTATCAGCTTGATCCTGTAATCCTAATTCAAGAAATAGCTTCATGCCAGCAGTTCCTAACCTGATTGCTCTTATAAGGAACATTTGTGCGAGTGGGCCTCATTTTTCACAGGCAGTGGGAATGTCAGGCAAAGTAGAGCTATTTCAAAAAACTGCATATTCCCCCACGCCCCCAATGGAATTTTGTAAGAAGGTCATTAGCAGTTTCTTGGGGGCTGAAAGGAGGTAGTGGGTTGATAGTATATATAGATAGCTATTTATAAGATTAAAAATAGCTTAGAAAACTGACAACTGGAGCTGTTATGAATGATTTTCATAGAAAGACAATTTATTTTTTTTGTACATTGCATCACAGCTTCTGACAACAGATTGGATTTCTCACCTAGTCAACAGATGTTTATTGTAAAACCTTTAACACATTCATTATTCTATGAAAACCCTACTCATGTTGAACTATACTGAGCCTGTGGTGGACAGCTTGAAATATTCATTATATTTCCTTCAGTAAGGCAATGAATAGATTTAAATGGTTCTATTGTGAACTTGCACCAAGAAAGCTGATGTAGTGCAGCTGATTCATTTTTGTCACAAAAAATTGATTGATTCAGCTGAACTTTCAAATAAAATCAGTTTTGTTTATAGCTAGCCTTTAGAAAAAGTTGTACTTGTTTTATGTAGTTATTAAGCATACTTACAATACGCAGCTTTTAGCATTGCTTTTCATTAGTAGGTCTCAAAGCATCTTGCAAAAGAATTCAGTGTAATTATTCTCTTCTTATCTTAGGGTAATTATTATGTTATCTAGTGCTCATAAAGAGATCATTGTCTGCTGTGATTGCTATAAGAAGCTCTATATGAAGGTCTAATAATAAAATCAGACTTTTTGATTTAGTTCTTTTTTTATACAATAAAACCCCAACAAACTCACCTTTCCGTTTCTGTTGTTCATTTAATGAGGACTGAGGTAATTTCATACCATACCTTCCATGCCAGTGTTGGGAGCTAAGCCTGTGCTTTATGGAGGAAAGACTTCTCTTCCTAGTGTCAGAAGAAACCTTGCCTAAGGCTTAACTAAATTCATTGATGAGTTAGGAAATGTTTCAGGACAGTTCCTGTTAAGGTGATCCAGGTACTAATGCTGCATGTGTCTAGTTCAGTTCTCAGGCTGCTCAGAGAGTTTGTCCATATGTCTCTTGATATCGATCAGGATAAAAAAAAGTGTGTGTGAATGAGTGAGGTATATGGCCAGCATTATGTGTTTTACTTCATCTCTACTGTGGTAGAAATGGTACAAAATCTTTCATTCTTTAGAGTCACTGTCAGTGTCTCACTTGTGTAATGCATCTGGTGGCAGAACAACTTCTGATGCTAGGGATGTGAAGTACACATCTTTAAGTTGTTTTCCAATTGTCTCTATCAGTTGGGATGTGCAGTTGATTATTACTAATTATATTATTAGTGCATTTTCATAGTTGCTTAGGACTTGAGGTCTTATGATGGGTTGATAGTTGGCAAAATAAAACAAAAAGGTGTTAGTTTTTCTAAAATTCAAGATAATATATTAGGCCATTGTCATTTAGGGATAAAATACAAATTAGGAAGTGTATGGTAAATTTGATAATGGAAAGATTATAACTTGAAAACTGTATAGTATAATATATGCTAAATAATATCGAAACTGTATTTCTAGACAGTGCAATGCTATCAAGAAACAGAAGCTATAACTATAGATCTAAGAAGATCTAGAAGAAGTTATAGAAGATCTGTAACTTAGATCTAAGTTGTAAACCTTTTAAGGCTTAGCTACTGTAGTAAAATGTTTGTCAGAAATTGGGCAGGTTTAGTCAGTGATTATGGTTGGCTCTCTGTAGAAACAATGCCTTGTTGGCAGACTTGCATCTAGATTTTGCTTAGATTTGTGTGGCTTTGGATTATTTGGAAAAAGGTCCAAGAGGAAATGTTTTGAGAAGTCCAGTTTCAAGAAACTGCCTGTTGCTGTGCTCATTGTTTTTGTTTGACACTTGTTTTGATCCATGCTTTTATTATTTGATCCATTGTTTCTCTATTGTGTAATTTTTGATTAATGCCTTTGTTTACATCATTTTACAGTATTTAAAACTTTAGTATCTTTTAAGTGGTTCACAATAATAGTTTTCACTTTGTGCTCACATCCATGAAAGGCCTCAGTATTAATCTGCTTTGTGCCATATCCTTGAAAGCTGTAGTATACCAGATCTGTCTGGAGAACCTCCCACTGGAAAGCTGGGCAGTGTGGTGTGGAGGTCCTTTGTTGCCTTCTGCATAGTTTGAGAGCTAACAGACCCAGCTGGTAGTCATATACTTTCCTGGTGTCCTGGGTTTGAATAGTCTCCAACATCCTTGTCTAGTGCAAAATACTCTTTGCAAAACGTTCACTTGAAGGCTGACTCTCCCATTAGAATAGAAAGATCTAGCATTTCTCAATACTCACATCAATCCATCCTATCAGTTCCTCCTCTGCTTTGTACGTGCCATGGAATAGATTCCTCTCCTTTGAAAACACTTTTTTCAGGACATGTTTGTTGAAGCAAATATCTAGCAGCTGAACTGTTTTCTAAATAAAATCCTTGTTTATCTCTTGTTTCACTAGTTTGAACAGTACATTTCAAAGGTGGCCAAATCCATGCATATAGCCATTTAAAGAGAATTGGTACAAGTACTTTACCAGGTGTCTCTGGTACCACTTAGGCAGACAAAAGACACGAAAAGGAGCCATAAATGTTGGACACAATATGCAAGAAAAGAAGCCGTCTGCATGTATAGCAAGAATATTATAGAAGAGCAGTGTTTTTGAAGATAAGTAGCAAGTAAAGTTATTGGGAAAAGCAAAGGTTGACTGCCTGCTGTGATTATGATGGATCACAGTCCACAGGAGACTCTTTAGTTGGGGAAAGACCATAACTAACAAAATTCTTAAATGAGGGAGAAAGCACTCCCACTTTTATTCTCTTTTGGATGCGGTATCTAATACAATGGCAACCTTGGTCTTTTGAGTATGCAAGCATTAGTAGCAATGTTATTGCTGTCTCTGCTTTATAAAGAACAGATCTCTCTATTCTATTGGAATGGTGGGATGACTTTTATGAAATCCTTTCAGTTGTAAATAACGAAAAAATGAAACACAACCCTAGAGATCTACCTATCTAAAATCTGATTAAAATACACAGAAGGTAGATTGACTAACACAAATCCTGTCTTGCAGATCATAGAGGGTATGGGTAATAGTTACTGTTGTATAAAAATAGAAAAAATGTTACTCATAAAGCTATTTTAAGTGTTAAGCAAAACTTTTAAGGGGGAGTGAATTCAGCTAAGGGAGAGGGAGGAAGAGTTACATACTTGTGGTGTCTTCCCCAGCTCTCACGAGTCATGTAAGTATATTAAGAACTGTTACTATATAAATATCCTGGCTGCCATACAAGTGCCCTACATAGTGTTTGGAAATGAGGGACTTGAACAGTGTAGGTGTTGAACCAGCTTTAGATATTGTACCTTCTTTTTTCTCAGGCACAAAAATATGGACCTATGAATGGCATATCAGCTGAGACCAGAGGTATTTCTGCATTGGTATCTTGTTTTTAACAGTGAATGATAGCAGATGCCCAGGGCAGAGTATGATAGGGTGTGCAAATAGCTGAGTGTCTGAAGGGAAGTGTCACTGGGTTCTAGCAGGGTGGAGTTTAGGGGTCTGTGGGCAGGTATTTAATCATTTGGGTTTTAATAGTTGTGGTGAATTTATGCCATCTTTTTTTTGAACCCTTGATTGCTTTAGCATCTGCAGCATCCTGTGGCACAAGAATGACAGAAGTTTAACATGTATATTTTTAATTTGTCTGTTGCCAGCTTGAGAGTTAAAATCTTCCATGCATTTAATTTGTTTGATGTAAACCCCTGTTTTTTTCAGTTTGTAAAATTTGATAAGAAACTTTTATGGATAAAGTTGAGTGCTTGATGTGGAACACATGGAATGTCAGGTCTTGTATGCAAACTCCTGTTTGCTGTGAAATATATAGAAAGGACTCTTCATAAAAGTTCTTTTCACTTTGAGTAAAGTCCATTCATCTTAACATGGAACCTGAGAAATTCTTATAGGAGTTTTGCTCTTAACAGTGTTTCTTTTTTTTTTTGTAAAGACTCTGTGGTTCCTATCTACTGTATATGAATTCTATCTGTAGAAACACTGTGAGCATAAAATATGGCTCTCTATAGTTGCATAGTAGAAGACTGGTATTATATGCATATTTGTCCCATTAGTCATGCAAAAAAGAAAAGACATTCCTGAATAATTTGGAAACAGAACAATGTGTAAATGAAATAGCTCTTTCCTATGGTCAGTAAAGGAACTTTCACTTAATCTGTAAAGAAATAACAATGTAGTGAAAAGGGTTTGATTTGCATTTCCCAGCTTGGATTGGGCTGGAGTCCGTTGAGGACTTTTCTAGTTTGATGTGGACTTATCCCTGGTTTGGATTTCTGTTTCTTTCTCTTATCTGGTAGGGTTTGTTAGAAGATCTTTAATGATGTTTGATGCTTAAGGCAGAGAATCCTTTATGGAACATACATATATGTATTTCTGTTTTTTAATTTCTCATCAGAAAATGGGGCTACACCTTCCATTATCCTGTAAGTGTTTATGAATTCAATTTGCTATAGCAATTAAAGTGTTTGAATTCTAGGAGAGAATTAAATAAATGCATTTGTATTTTATATTGACACGGGAAGCTACACAGTGAAAATCTGCTAACTTGCATGAATGATCAAGGGATAAAATTAAACCAGCTCATGTTACAGGTATGCAGTTTGGAACCATTTGCTGTTTTTCCAAAGTGAAGATGAAGATATAAAATAGATTAAAAATAGATTAGACCAGCAGGGGAAGTGACATGGTTCTTCTGAAGATACCTATATGAAGTCTTATGGTGAATTGTAGCAGAGCATTATGAGCAAGAATTAGTCTGTTTCTCTCCACAGCCAAAGCTTTGATGCAGCAATAGGGTTCCATTAAAAGCAAATACAAATCATAGGATTAAGTCTTCTTTCTCTGAGTTGCAGACCTTTCAGAGGTGCATTCCTTCCAGATTTTGCCAGCTCCACTAAGAGGAGACGTTCTGCCTTCCTTTATACCAGTAGAATAACCCTGTGGAACATGTATTAAATCCAATACAAGTTATTTCTCAGTGTTGCAAAGAGAATTTTTGAATTTGAAAGTCTGTTCACTGGACCTGTAATAAGATTGAGGAAAGTATACTATATAAAAAAAGTATATTTTGAGCTCAGTATTTGTGCTAGGAGCATGCCTGTACAGTATTAGTCCCTCCATCCAGAGGCCTCAGGGGCTCATGCTGGGTGAGTGCAGTGGCAGCATCTCCTGAAAAACACCTCAGCCTTCATGCTGCAGTCTGATTAGAAAGGTGCTGGTATGCTCTTCTACAGAGGAGATGAACATAGAAAGAAGACATAAGTAAACTAGCAAAGATGAAGTATACAGTCACATGTCATCCACACATTATCATGAGAACTGTGTATTATCTACTTTGCAGTAGCAAATTGCTGACTGTGTCCTTTAGGAAAACATATTCTGTCAAAAAATACCCATATCCAATGGATGAATAACCAACATGTGGATGACAGAGAGATGGTGGAGGTGCACAGAGGGGTGAAGTGAAGCAGTATGAGAATTTAATAACCATATTGGCTCTCATGGGTAGGATGCACAATTTTAGAGTCTGGCTGCTGTGGCTTTTGCAAGGTATTCTTTAAATCCTTTTAAGGAGTTATAGAGGACTTTGTTTCCTTAGTTGTTATGGATTAGAAGGCAATAACAGACATCTCCCCACCCCGCCACCCCCCCCAAACTAGTACTTACTTTTATTAATAAAGGAATTGGAAATTGCTCTTTCTTCCAAGGATTTAAATGAGAAACCACTGAAGAGAGAGTGATGTTGTAGCTTGGGAGTTGAGGAAGAAGATGTATAGAAAATTCTTAAAGTACAATTTCATTTTCAGTGATGTATTGGTCTGTTTTGCAGTTATTAATGCAGAAAGCAGGTGACCTGAATGAATGGTGGTTGTTCTGGGCTAGAAGTGACCATTAATGCTGCAAGATCTCATAAAAGATAGTCTCCTATTTCCATGAGATGCAACAGTAAAGTCTTTTGTCTCAGTCATAGGAAGTTTATGTTCCAAAGGTTGGATAGTTGTCTTCCCCTTCTCCCTTTGGAGTTTGCTTTAAATATTTCTGGTGGCTTGGAGAGAAAATATTTGTGATTTGATTGTCTGGTGCTGTGGTGCCAGAACAAGCTCTTGCAGTTTTAAAATAGTATTACTTGTTCAAGCTCCAGAAATACAGGAAAACTTTGTTGCCTGCTTTGGATTTGAAATTATGTCCATCCTTATCATCCAAGGATGCACAGGGAAACGAAGAAATAGTCAGCATTTGTTTAATGAAAATTCTCCTAAAAAAATCAAATTACCTTTGCATGGGAAATTATAATAAAAATTTTATAGTGTCTTCAGGAGGAGATTTGCTATTAGTTGTCCATTTTTTGTTAAGAAAGACAGAATGGGACAGATAGAATCGGGATCATACTGATTTGCCTCCAGGGGCGTTGTTTCAGGTTTGACAAATACCATGCCTGATGACTGAGTGTCCATAGTGATGTGCAGCTGTCTGTTTTCACTTACATTTACTTCTGCTTTGTTTTCTTGGTGTGGAGGCTTAAAATCTCATGGCTTTCTGAGCTTAACGCTTGCTCAAGCTGTGAATAACTTTTCTGCCTTGGAGTATCCTAAGAGGTTTGGGTTGTTGCCTTTTTCACTGGCAGGACCAGTGTGGAAGGACTGAATGGAAAATCCTTAAGTGCTGACATTGCTTAGTTTTGTTTCCGTTTTGATTGTCCCTAATGACATTTTTAAGTGCACCCATCCATGTGTGGGGTTGATAACACTTGATAAGAATAGGCTTGAGGTGATGGAGGTTTAATGGAGAAAGCACTGGAGAACCTCCTAAGGAGTACATGAGTTCTTTCAGTTTGTGCTCTTAATTAGGCTGTGAGCTTGAGGCATGTATGGTGTATTGTTTAAGTTTAAGTGTATTTTCAGTTGCTTGTTTGTTATGGTTTTGATTTCAAATTATTTTTCAATGTTCAGGGCAGTTTCTTCCACTCTTTCTGGTTAAGAGTTAGGACCATATTTCCTGGGTGTTGGTTGTTGTTACTGTCTTTGCCTTCATTGAAATTCACAATTTTGTGATTTTGTGGAATGCCAGGCAAGAGACTGCATTTTGTTATTGCTTCCTGATTTCCTCTACATCTTTATAGGAAATGTGATCAGGAGACAAATCTTGGGGGTTTCTTTTGTCGAGTTTTTAAAATACCTCGTTCTTTTAGCTGATCTACCTGGAAAATTACTCCAATTTAAGAATAAATAACAATTGCATGCAGGCATACTTGGCTGCACAGCAAGATCTATTTTTGGAGAAGGTTTCTGCCCTGTTTTTACTTCATTTTAGATTTGGAGTTTTACCTTCATTTGAGACATTCTAAGGAATTTTGGCTTATTTTCCAGTCCTTCATAATAGATAAGTGCATGCATCCTCTGGATCAGATTTCAGAATTGTTTTTGTAAGGGAAACCATGCTTATCTTCATGTAACCTCAGGTATTCCAGTAATTCCTAAGGGTGTGTTTGAGGTTCTGCCTCAGCTTGTTTGTTGTTTACTCGTGGGTCTTGTGGTTGGGAAGGTGAAGTAGGTTGTAGGAGGCTGCTGCCATGTGAGTGCAACAACTTAAAAAACAATTGCAGCCTCATGCAAATGGGTGTTCTGATGAAATGATAATTTAGGAAAAAACCAAAGCCATCTTATGTCAGTCTAAAGTAACGCCTAAATTTTGATTTTTTTTCACTAGTTGATGATTACAGCAGCAGGCTAGGAGGCAGAACTCCTGTACTTCTCTCTCAATTCTGACATAAGCTTGTGTACTCCCTTGAGATGTTTAAATTGTCTTTTACTTATCCCATGTATAGTGGGAATAATGCTATTTTACTACTTTTCTTAGAATCACTGACACTAGTAGAGCACTCCTAGGACACTGGATAAAGCGTTCAAAATATCAGGGTCATGTTAAAAGAAATCATGGTGTAGTTGGAATAGAGCCAAATGTTCATTCAACTGAAGATGACTAGTCTAGGTACACCTTAAGCTAAAAAGGTTGTAGAAAGAGAGGGGCCTGAAATGGGACAGGTGAAACTATAAGTACAGTTATGCAACTCCTTATTTCCTGGTGTTCTTGTTGATTCTTGATACTGTGAGCTCTTGGCTTATCCCTTAATGTCTGTAAACCATCAGAGCAACACTGCTAAAGTTACAATACTTCCAAATATTATTAATACTGGCAAAAGTGCATGGCTGGATGAGGTACCCAGATAGGGTATGTGTTTGAACATATCCACTGAAGTGCACTTGTACTGAAAAATTCCTCCACGTGTTTGTAGCAGACAGTGAATCCCAGGGTCCACAGCGTTGCTGAGAGTACTGTGTGTTGGGAGCTTTGGGAGTTAGCAATGACAAGTCTTTATCACTCATTCATTGGTAAGGGTGTATTTGTGAAAAAAGGTTACTGCATTTTATTCACCCCTATATAATCGAAAACATATCTGTGGAATGTTCAGCTTAATTCATAGAGACGCTTTTTGGCTGCAGATATTTATGTAAGGTTGTGGGAGTTTTCATTTTCACAGTCCTTTAGCAATGTTTGTATTTACTCAAGCAGTACAAATAAAGCAGGGATGCTCTTTTGTTGGATGGTCTTAGCATACCTGTTTGGGATTGTTTCTGGAGAACAGACTGCTAATTCCAGTTACAATTTTCTTTAATACTTAACTCAGCTATTATGCCTCAGATTTATTTTTGGACAGTGCAGTATACAATATGCCAAATACAATTTATCAATGTCAATGTTAAGATGAAAATGAAACATTAGTGTTATGAAGTCTGAAGTTCCACACAGCACTGTCTTTGGATTATATGTGAAGATGAGTGCTTACATTAAAGTGGTGTTCTTTTCAGAGGAAGTAAGATGTAAATTCATGGTGCAGGTATGAAGCTTGCTCTCAGACAGTCCACTGTTAATAGGCCTGCTGTTTTCTTGTGCCTGGATATAGGCAGAGACCTTGTGAAGAAGAGAATTGTACTCCAGGCAGAGGCAAATATAAAATTCCTCGGGTCACAGAGAGAAGTAGGAAAAGTCAAGAAGGTCTTTTTTTGTGGTTTATGGGTGTTTAGGTGCAAATATTTGTTCAGAAATTCACCTGAACAAATGAAACATGCCATGAAAAATGCAATGAACAAAATCACATTCTCCTCTGGTCATTTTCTTCACTATGTTTCTCAAGTTGTGATGCAAAGCTTCCTGTGTGTCTCACCTTGAGCTACTTGTTACCTCTCTTTGTTCACATCTCTTGTTCACCTATCCTTTTTTCTTTCTATTTTTTGAGGGACTTATTCTTTGCCTTTGCAGGTTTACTTGTATTCTTTGAGTAACTGAGTAAATTCAGGGATCTCTCAGGGTTTTAAATTCATCAGAAGATGATAGCACTGTCATTTTTCTTCCTTTTTCCCCTCTGCATTTTTGAGTTGTTCTTTCAGGATAGGCTCCTGTGGCTATGTGGATGATAATGTGCACAGATCCTCAAAGTGAGACTGTTAAGGTTTTTGCTCTCTAGACTGTGATGTTTGTTAGGTGGCCTGTACCATAGTACTCAGGTCTTCTCTTTCAAGCTTTTCTTGCAGGATATTTCAAAGCTGTCTGTTTTAAAGTAGAATAAGTGATAATAGGGAGAGAGAAGTTGGGGGAAATGCTGGATTCCATACCAAATGAAACTCAAAGAAGTGCACAGCTTGTTTGGCAGCATTAGGTTCTCTAGTGCACTTTGCAGCACACTTGCTGTGAACTGAGAGCCAGAGACCTTTTGTTCACTGTTTTAGAAAATTTCAGGCTCAGAACTCTGGCCAAAACAGTATTTAGACAAAAAAATGGTGTATAGACACTGCTCTGGAAAGCCATAGTTTCCCTTCTAACGTTGAGGTTTTTGGACCATTCTCTCTACTATTATAAGGATCAAAGGCTTAATGAATAAGATACTTCAAATTGTGAATTATTTGCTCTAGCACTCGTTCACATGCAGTACCTTCTGCAGAATTTTTCTAGTATTTAGTAACAAAGTAGACAGGTTTTCCTCAAGTAGTTTTGTTTAGTCTGTGTGTAATTTTTTTTGTTTTGTTCCCCTCTAGATTCAAAATCTTTACTGATTATAAACAAGACATTCTCTCATGCTGGTGATAAGTCTAAATCTGCCTTGGGACAATTGCCTCTTTCTTAGCATGATGTTAGTGGAAAGCCTGAAAGTACTGCCACACTGCAGTTTGCTTTCTCAGCTAGAAGAGCATTGTTGATTGTCAGTGGTTGTTTGGTCCTTTGTGTCATAGAAATTGGTTGTGTATAACAGAGTAGTGACATCCTTTGGTCAAATGCCCTGACTCTTTATGGTGATACCCACAATCAGCAGGGTATCATGGTGTGTTCATGGCTTGAGAACATAAAGACATATTTTGCTGAACCTAGGCCTTGTTCAACTGGAAAGATTTCTTCCTGCTTTCTACTGCTGGTTATTTTGTTGTTGTTGTTGTTATTGCATGTTTGTGTCATGCAGAAATGAAAATGAAACAAAGGTACACGGGTTTTGGCTGAGACAGATGTATTGGTTGTCAGAGAGGTGTTTTTGTGTGTCCTAATCTGTTCCCCCAGCTGTGTTTTGTGGTTACAGTAGTAGCCAAAAATATGTCTGGAAAGAATCCAGCATAAGGATAACACTCTTCTCTGAGGAGCATGCAATCTGTATAATTTTTTAAGGCAAACACCTATTATATATTTCTATCAATTGAGTCTTTAGGAGAATAATATGAAGGGAATCACTTCCCTTCTAAATTTTTCTTCAGCATTTTCCTCTGTTTTGCTTAATTGCTGAATGTACATTGTTTTTTAAATAAAACAGTCCTATCTCCCTATGTGAACTTAGTATCTGATTTATGGAGACAGGACTGTCTTGCATAGTGGATTTTATGGACATGTAATTTCTCTTGTAAAACAATGTAGCGTTTCATTAGCATGCTGATAAAAATGCATCAGCAACTTTGGTTCTATATAGTTTGGGTTTGGTTTTTGTTTTTTTGTTTGGGTTTTTGATTTTTGTCTGTTTGTTTTTGGGTGGTGGTGGGTTTCTTTGGGAGTTGTTTGAGTGTAAAAGTGTCTTACAAACACTATTACTAGTCTGAAGGGCACAGATTCTCCCACTTCCCTTCCCCTCAAACCCTGTATCCCTGCTTAGCTAATTAAACATCCCTTGTACTAGATGGCTGATGATGCTCTAACATGTGTGTACAGATTCTTGGCCTGTTTACTCAGTCCAGGTAATTGGTACCATGCCTGAAGTTTGATTTGAGCCTTTTGGCCAAGAACTTTAGCATCATGGCTTCAAAATGAAACTGCATGACTTCCACATGTTACTCTAGTGTTCTTTTTACCTTGTGAAACACCTGCCTCTTTCCAGTATGACCTTAATTCATCCCATTTTCCCAGAAGGAAGCTTGCTCCTTTTGTCTTTGCTTTCCTCTTAGAGGGATTCCCTCCAGCTCTGCCATCAGTTGCATGACTGGGATAATGCTTGACCTGACCTGATGTCACAGGTGGAGGGGAGCACATCAGCCGCTGGTCAGGTTAGAGCCAGCTTCTAAAGATGGGCTCACTGCTGCCATGTGACACTGCATGGTTTGGCAAATAACCATTGCAATTTTTCTTGTCATATGCATATGTAGGTGGCCTTGAATGAGGGGAAGTAGAAGTACAAATTTCTGCATAGCAGTCTTTTATGGACAGGATATATGCATTGCTCATGTCATATTCATCCATCTGAAATCTTGTGGATGTTGAGATTGGAATTATGAAGGCTCTATTTTTTCCTGAGGCTTTAAATAAATAAAACTAATACATCCAAAGAGATTTTTTTTTTTGTCTGCAAAGCAGACAGAATGTGTCAAAGTCTGGCTTTGTCCTTTCAATATGTCTTCTCCTGCTGTACCTGGTAGAGACTCTCACAGATTTGCTGCTGAATGGTTAGAAGAGGATGTGTGCCTGTACCTCGTGCAATTCTCTTTAGAATTTGGCTTTTTTGATTTATCCTCAGTATTTTCAACTGAGATTTGGGACCTTTTAGTGTTGTGATGAAAATGCCATGGATCTGTCATGGCAGAGGAGCCTATGGCAATAGCATTGCCAAGTCTTTTTTTACTATGCTGCATTAGAGAACATTTACGGGGTGGCTAAAAATGGATATAAAAAGATACTATTTTTAAGTAGGACTTTCTTTGTCTTAGTCTATTGTAGTAAATTTAGCCTTTCATAAAAGTTGTCAAATTGAATTAAAATAGCTTTAATAATAAATTATGTGAGTATGTATTGCTTAAATGTTTTTGCTGAGGTTTTAAAAGTGCCACAGATCACTAAAATGAGGGAAATTGCTGGGTAAATAACTGGCTTCAGTTTGCTGAAGGAGCAGATCAGCTTGCAACAGATTTTCTTCAGGCATAGAGGAAAAATTGTGTTTATTTCAGTATAGTTTATGTAATTTTTTTTTTCAAGGAGAAACTGAAAAGGATTGTTTTCTTCTTGGAAAATGGAAAAAAAAAAGAAATTTGATGTTGAGATTAGCTATTTCTACTGATGTAGTGATTCAGCATCTAAAAAGTCACCTCAGGTCAGAAGCTAAAGGTAGTTCTTCCTTTTGTTTAAAAACAAATTAATTTTTGATGAAAAACATGATTAATATGAAACTGAAGCATCTAGTATGTAGTTTTATTAGTAACATTCTCTAAATCTTCTAAACCTTGGATTTCTGTAAATGGAATTCTAGTTTCCTTTGAAAGTAACTTGATACCATTGTGAGTTTGGAAGATAATCCTAGAATGCAATTCTTTAAAGTACTACTTTTTTGGGGGAATTTTTTTTTTCTGTTACCCCAGCATTGTTGGAGATTAGAGAGACATTAGATTCTGGACTGTTGTCAGCCTTGTTCTAGCCCGGGGCTTACAGCACTTCTGGGTACCTTGTGTACTTGCAGTTTTATGTATGCATACATTGTGTGTCAGTGGGGTATATATGGCAGTTTGGAAAACATTATTCCAGAAGGAAGGACCATTTAACCATTCATTTTTTGAATGCAGACTAGAAATGGGCAGAAATATTTTGAAGCAAGATAGAAATAGACTGGAAAACATCAGATGAGCTACACTCAGGGGTCATACCACAGACTGGAAGCCAGTAATGTTAAATTCTGCCTTCTCATTTATGAAGAATGCTATTTTTCCCTTTGGTATTAAGAAAGTTGCTCCAGCTCTGTCTCATGGGTGAAGTTCCATGGTGCAGCTGAGCTGAGCTAACATCTTTCTGTTTCTGAAAGGTCTTCCCGCACCTCAGTCTTGTGTCTGCTCCTTAGCTGCAGTTCCAACACTCACCTGACCCATTAGTGATTTAATCCAAATCCCTAAAGCCACAGAATATTTCTCACTTTTTAAAATATTTATTTTGTGGTGTTGTAAGAAACTGAGTCTGCCCAAGGAGAGGTTGGATGGGCGCGTGGCAGTGAAAACAGGGATGGGGGCCAAGTGGACCTAGGAAGGGAAACTGGAGTGGCTCACTGAGGTGTCAGAGATTAAGAAGTCTTTTTACAGCTTAGGCTTCTTTGAACAGTTTGCTGTCTTGCAGGCCTTTGGGAAGGAATAGTACTTATCTATCTGACAGAGTTGCTAAAAAGACTCTGTAGTGTGTGCATTCAAGGCATCATGGGGTGTGAGAGATTTTATAGGAGCAATCCTGCCTTACTGTATATGGAATGTACTACTACTTTGGCCATAAAACTTTATTTCTCAAGAGACAAGATGTCATAAAGCTGTTGGATTGCCAGTGGTAGTGGTGGCTCTGCCAGTCACGTACCAGCTCTTTTGCTGAGGATGGATGTAGTGCTCTTAGTAATTTTGTGGTAAGAGCAGGGCTCTCTGAGTCATTGGAGGTTGCTATGAGAAACCCAGTAGTGTTTCCATAGGGCATAGCAATGTAATTATAGAAGCTTCATTTGAAAATGGGTGAGGTGTCAGTTATTTGTAGCTCTGCTTCAGAGCAAGAGAAACAATAAATGTTGAAATTATTTTCTCTGCATCTGCATGTGGTCTTCCAGGAGATAGGCTTGGGTTTGCTTTTTGTCTGCTGGAGCTCTTGCTGATCTGGGTACTGTTCTGAGAACCAACAATAAAGGACATTCCCTATCAACCCAGAACAATTGCTTTGTAGTTTGGCTTTTGGCTCTTGCAAGGAAAACAACAGATCCAAGAATCATAGAACACATTGCATGAGGGAATGTTATTAACAGTAAATGCCTTGCTATGCTCTGCTTAAAAATTTTGAAAAAATGTTGAAGCATTGAGAGAGAATAATCCTGCAACATCTGTAAGGCTCTACATAAGAAGCACTGTTTTATTGTAGAACATCCCAGCAGATGTGCTCCCCATCCCAGTGGGAGGCTGACTGCCTGGCAGGAGATAGTCTGTAATCAGATCCCTGCAGCTCTGCATTGCTCTAGTGTGTCTGTTTAGAATCTAGCAGTGTCTTGCTTCATTTTGTGGTTCATATTGCTTTCTGTGAGATGGATTTCCTCATCTGAAATGAAAATTGGTAAACATGCAAGTGCAAAATAAAGCTTGTGAGTTGGATTTATGAAAACCTATGTTATTGGTTTCAGTCAACTGAAAAATCAATTTAACTGGTTTTTTTTGGATGTGAGCTCTAGCTTCTCAAGCTTTAATCAACATAACATAACTTTCCAGCCTTTTTTGCTGACATTGATTACAAGACTTCATAAAGTATATTTAATTACAATTAGCATCTGAAGCAAAATGTAGGGATTGGAAATGATACTATTTTATTGACATTTTGCTCTTCAAGGGGGGGAAACATCCATGAAACTTGTTAATACTACCTCCTACCTAATTATCCATTAGGAAATAAAAAAATATATGCATGATAATTAAACAGATTAGATAGGCTTTGCAGATAATTTATAGCTGCCTTAGAATACTGAGAGTAGAATATCTCAGTCTGCATGGATAGGAACAAGAAAGAAGTGTTAAGAGATTTCTAAAATCTAGTGTTATGCTTTGATCACTCCTGAGAACAGGGGGAAAAATTCTTGGGTTTATTTGCAGGCCCCTTAAATGTCACATTTGTGTGGGATTTTTTTTGTGGCTAAATTGCTTAAAGATTTTGTTTACAATAGGGATTTGACAGGAAAGAATGGAATATTTGTTTTATGGGTTATCCATCAGTAAAATGTTGTTTATTCCAATTCTTAGTGATAGATTCTGGTAGGATTACTGTGGTATTGACACTGTGGGAATAAAAACAAAACTGATGTATTTGCACCTGTGAGATAACGCACATATCTCTCAGGTGCATTAATTTGTAAAATTATTTGCTCCTATATGATGATTGCCTTTAGGGGTTTGCTTTTTGCAAGCTGACTGTGGAACATTTATCCACTCACTTCTATGTTAGGGTTATTTAACATTCTTGGAATGGTGTATGCCATCTCCTTGCACTGTCTTATGGCCTTGTGGTTTTGTTAATTACACTGAATTCCACATCCTAGGAATGTAATGAGCAGATTTTTTTTTTTTCCTCATAGATAATCCTAGCAACCTTTCCACGTTCTGTTTTGACCAGTGGCACAAGCATTACACAGCCCCTTTTACAAGATAAAGACATTGCAATATAGATGTAAGGAGAAAAAACAGCAGCAGTAAAACAGCTCTGCTGTGACAGTGTACAGGTATAAACAAGGCAGTATATTCACATGTAATGTAAATCTTGGTTTATGCCTTTTTAGAAAAGAAATAGACTGATTTCAGACAAACATATAATCTGTGAATTATATATTAAGTATAACAGATTTTTTTGAATTTTTTTTAAATCTTGCAGCATTTTAATCACACAGCTAAGTAGTGAGTTGTTAGGTTGACAATCCAATGAAATCAGCATCTGTCAGGTAATGTTTGAGGTTTTAGAGTCACTGAGTAACTAGATGTTCCCATATTTAATTTAGGTATTTAATTCTTTTAATAGCTAGGAAGAGAATTTTTGTATTCTGATATTGTAATTTCTGTTTGTTCGTCATCTTTGTTTCATGCTGTCATTCAGTAGAAAAGTGAAAAGTAATATATAATTTTAGTTATTGGGATAGAATTTTCTTACCATATCATTAGGTTACCTAATTTTAGAAGCATTGTATGAAAATACTTTATCTAATACCATATTTTAACCTTTTTCTCTAATGTTTATTGTGTGCATCCATCTGTTACAGATCAAATGTAATGTCAGTTTCAAGCAGATGCTGAACTGTTGAATTCATTGTAATCTAGCTCATAGAGGTAACAACAAAGCATATAGTTTCCTCATAGTAACCTGTGATTATGTGGTCTGTGAATAATACACAGTTAATGGAGAATGTATTAAGGTGTCAGTGCAGCATTAGGCACTGAAGTACTGTACTGTCTTATGTTCCCTGAATCTAAGAGGGAACTGGAATATCCTGATCCTCTTAAGCTACTGAATTAAAATCCTGAAAAAGATGTTTTCATGTAATTTGTTTTAATAGACTTTGTAAGCTCAAGGGGATGACTGACACTGCAAGATTATGATGTTACCTTGCCAAGCTGCTTACCAGAAAAAGCAGCAGAATTCTCCTTACACCGTTTGCCAGCAGACTTTTTAAATACAGATGTTGAACCTTCAGTACAGATGTTGAGTTTTACAGAGGGAACTATCAGAGTAGATTATATGTTGTTTCTTTTCTCTGATTGTTCTGTTTTTCACCTCTTCTCAAAACTCTTAACATGGTAAATATTGAGCTTTCATACAGTTCTGGGGTACTTTGTGAAGTACTTATTTAACTAAAAGAAGATTGTGCTGAAATAGGCTTGTCTAAACATAATGTAGTCTTAGGCATAGAAGGAAAAAAGTAATGATAAAATTTTACATCAAAATTATGAAATTTCCTCAGATTGCTTTTGTCTTATTGTTACTTTTGTCTAGAAAATGCAAAGCGTGCTTGAGCAAAGTGTGATTGCAGGACTCTGACCTATATTTGTCAGACTTAGCAGGAGCTGTCTGCTAAGTAGCACATCATCTACTAAATTACTAAATGCAATCATATTACTTTCCCAAATCCAAGTTTCTAAAATGAAGTACAAAATGTATGAAGCTGATATTCTTCAACCAAATCAATCTTTCCTCTGGCTATTTTGAAAAATTTACTGTCTTCCTCTGAAGATCCTTGTGTTTCTTGGGAAAGGCAGTAAGGTGTAACTTGGCAATGGGAAAGAAGAAAATCCAAAGGGAAAAAAACCCCACACCAGCATTCCTTCTCTTGTTTAGTCATGCATAACTTTAGCTTTAATTGTATGCGAGTGCATTTGCTCTGTGTGAGTGTTTATCTAAAAGATCAGATTTAACTGTGATGATGAATCTTCCCTTTTGATTCTCATGCTTTGTAGACTCTGAATCTGAGCTTTACAAAAAAAGCATTCCTTTTGGGTATAGGTTAGATAGAGGTGCATTTAAAGAGGCATTGAGAGTTTTCTGTTGACAAAGAGAAGTAATTGGGTCCAAGTAGTTTGACAGTTACTTCATTTATGTAACTTCCTGGGGATGAAAACAACAGAATGAAGTTAATTATAGCACTAGCTACCAAGTAATGAGAATATTACTTTTCCTCACAAAACCCATGCCAATTTACAACATTTGTTGACTTTCTTGATGAAACGTGAACACTTGTTCAATGGAAGAGCATTTTCATAATTTTGTAGAGATTGGAGTTAGAAGCAACCACTATCTGGTAGTTGTACAGAGGGCATTGAATGAAATATTCAGAATTCCTACTTAAAATAACTCATGTTGCTTTTTGAATATACTTTTCTAGAGTTTTTGCAACCCTTTTCCTATTCATTCATTTTCATCTGCGATCATTGTAACACATTAATTTTTCATGTTTAAGAAAAGAGAAGACACAGTCATTGGTAGCCATCCTCCCACTGAATACCGCTGTAACTGGCAATTTTTGGCTATTATGGATTTCTTAATAGAAAGGTTGTAGTGTTCTAGTCATGCATGAGGAGTAGTATACTGCTACTTCTTATCCCCACTTCAAAATTCTGTATTTTAAGATATCTACTATTTAATATTCATATTTATATGAAATAGACATACTTCATATGTCTAGCAGGAGCTAGGCCAGTAAGAAGAGAGAATTGAGAGAATTGTGAAAATAAAACTGCTTGGGCACAAGAGTGCTCTGTGAATTTACCTAGGTGCAGATCTGCCTTCAGCTCACCCACCAGACCATGACTGTGCCTGGTGGACACCTGTGTCTTTCTGACCTCCTTGCTTCTGTCTGGACAGGTGAGCAGTCAGCACTTGGCATATTAATACAGAGCAGATCAAAACCATCATTCACCTAACAGGGCACAAGTGTATGCAGCTGATCTTGTGCCCTCTGAGCCTTGGCAGTGAAACAGCAACTTTCAGAGGTCTTTGCTTTGCTCCAAGCATTTATTTAAAGCTCCTGACTTTACTGTATTTGTTTAAAGAATTTGACTTTTACAAATGCTTCTTTAGTGATTCTTGATTATCAAGGCTGCCTCTAAAGGAACTGCTCCTTGAGTTAGTCTGTTTCCATTCTATTATATGCCTCCTTTAATACAGAGATCTTGACATGACCTTCCAGAAACAAGAGGAAAAAACATGGAACTTGGAGAAAAAGAGAGGGATGAGATGAAGCTGTTCTTAAGGTTTGCATCTCTTTGTTGCAAGGGCAGAGTATCCCTGCTCTGCATCTGGACCTCTAAGCAGTGGTGGTGAGGTGAGTGCAGGTCCTCAAACCAGCCTGGAATCTTGAGTTACAGCACGTTAGGGACAGCCAGGACTAGAGTTCAGTTCTTCACCCCAAAGCCAAAGACTGAGAAACCCAAGCTGTTTGAAAAATGCAACTCCTGTCTTTGTATTTTTAAATGCACACACACACACACACACACACACACACACACACACACACAATCTCAGAATCCATCTCACACCTGTGGTGCAGCTTGCAGGCATCACCAGGAGCTCCCTCTCTGCTGCAGCACACTGCACTTACACCGCTTCTCAGCAATTATCAGGTTTCTGACTTAAATATGTCTTGCTGTCCAAAAGACATAATTCTTGTTTATGAGGCTCTTCTGAATTTTAAAAACTGATGACATCTGTTGTTCTCTCCCTTCATCTCCCTTTCTTTTTTTTTATGTTGTTTGTTTCCATTGTGGTAGTGCATCACATACAAAGGTATATTGGGATTTTTGAGGAGAATATCGAAAGTTCAGTGTATGTTCATAAGAAAGTATTAAAGAGCCTGTGGGCAGATATTGGAGATAATTAGGAACTAGCTGGAACTGCTGCAGACTCGAGGGATGTTTGCAGGCTGCAGAATGTTCCTACGGGAAAGAAATTGCTCTGTAATTACCGGCAAGGTCAGCGCAGTCAGTTCAATGGAAAAGAGATGGTGAGAGCAGGGGCGCCCTCCCATGAAGGTCATTGAATATTCTTAGTAAGACACAGTTGTTGCCACTTTTTCATGAAGTCCCTAGTGAAGTATACATTGTCTAGGGCTTCTCTGTGCTCTGAGGATTGTAGCCTTTTCTTGAGAAAGAAGATTGACACTTACAAGTGTCAGGAATTTCTTGGTCACACTTCACAGTTTCTTTGAATCTCTAAAGTGTTTGGATGTGTTTATCAGTGGTGTGAATCTCCCAACTCTTTAAAAGGCGACTATGTCTTATTTGTACATTTTTATTTCCTGAAGCAGGTTTTTCAACACCTGTCTGGAGTGTTTCAGCTCACTTTTTTTAAATTTGAAAATGAGGCATATTTTCATGACTCATGTGTAGCTTTGACTCCAGGACATCGAAGCCATCTTAAATTCATCTTCAAGAGGAAAAACTTTACTTCCCTTTCGTCTAAGGACAAAGCCCCGAGTTCAGAAATACTCTGTGCCCAAACTTTGTTATCAATAGTCTTCAAGTGGCATACTAGTTGCAGGTACTCCTCCCTTCTGTTTCTCACTTGTTTTGTGCCTTTCCCAGTTTGCCAGTGCAGCTGAATGTGGGACAACACTGGGGCTGTGGCGGGGAGCAAAAACTTAAAAGAGCAAAAACTTTTGGGCACAGCTCAAACTGATTGAAATTGCCACAATTCCTAACCCTTTTGTGCATGGTGACTTCAGGAAGGGAAGCTCTCTTAAAATCAATCGCTGTTTTTGGAGAGTAAGTTTTCAGAGAGATCAGCTTCCAAGCCAGTTAATTTTTTTCTTCAGGCTTTTTAGGAAAGTAGTTAGTCTTGTTAAATAATTTTCTTTCACTTTTTTGATAGAATTGTTTAATGATTTTTGTTAATTTAGAGATTGGACTAAATAACGAATTGTATCATCTTACCAGCTTCTGTCTCTATAGTATTTAGCCTGTAATACACTAACGCTATTACATGATGTGCCAATTTTGTACTGTAGTGTTCAGCAGTGACCTTAGAGGTTGCTCCCACAGTCCCCATTTGATAGCTGGTGGGATCATCTGCCATCAGCTTGTGCCAAAGCAGTTGTGGCTGGCACTTTTAAAATACCTTGCTATCTTCATGGACACTGGTGTACAGTTTTTCCTTCTTAGACTGCAAAAGGAGGGAAAACTACAATTTCCTTTCACCTTATGCAGGTTTGGCAGGTAGGGAATCTGGTTAGGCTGAAGAATCCTGAAGTCTTTTCAAAGACTCTATATCTTCTATTTTTTTCCTTAAGATGTTTGGGTCATCAGAATCTTCCAAAAGCAGGCTGTGAGTCCTTATTTGTTTTGGTTTCTTGAAGATAATAATTCAGAAATAGTGTGTACTCACTTCACTTTTCCTTCTTTGCTTTCCTTCCCTTCCCAGTCCCCTTTTATCCTCGCCTTCAGATTCTCTGCTCTGCAGCCTTGAAGAGTAGGGGTTTGAATAAATATGAAATACTGAAGAGCTTGCTGCAGCATTGCTGCATTTGGCTGTGCTTGGCTTCTTTCTGTCAACAAAAGAGACACCTCAATGAAAGACGCATGAGAACAAACAAATATTTTTCTGGTTGTCCAACTGTGGCTTAACACACTTTATATAAGTTAGTAGGAACAGAAGATAAAAATGATGAGTTAAATATTGACACTACAATAAGAGAGCTACTGTTTATAAACACATTTTTAAAAATTAGTACCTAAATTTTCTGCAGAAACGTAACTTGCTGCTGGGTTTTGCATTTGAGAAGAGCTATGCTTTCAAAACAAAATGAAATAAAATAATTGTGGATCCTGCTTTCCTTTGTCACAGGTCTAATATGTTTTTGTCTGTACTTAAATGTCTTACATCACTGGGCTTAGACTCAACAGTATTAGAGGATGAGTTCAAGTAGCATCTCCCTTTGTTAAAGGGGAAATCCAGAGAAAATATATTTTCAACTACCTTTTAAGTGAGAGTGAAGGTAGAGAATTCAGAGAATTCATTGATATTTATTGTCCTAGTAGTGTCAGAAACAATTCACCAGCAAAATCAGATGGTAGTGCACTTCTGTGATTAGTCCTTGCACTAATTTATATTAGGAAGGAAAGGTGCAGAAAATTTGATGATTAAAAATCTTCAGTTAAAAATTTAGTTTTGATGAGCTCCTTCTGGAAGGCCAAGTTCTCTTTCTGTGGTCAGCCCAACGGACTTTGGGCTAGTGGTAGGATTGTGCAGGTGACACCCAGCTCTTCTTTCTATCATGCTTTTTATCCTCTGCTATTACACACTTCACAACAGAGGTGGAAGCCATTACCCTGGTGTTCCATGGAGGGGAAAAGCTTGGTTTCAAAATATGAAAATGAGCAGAACTGTGAGGCTGCTGTAATGGTGGTAGAAGAGGAGTGTCTAAATTACGGATTTTTTTAAGAGAAGACTAGTACTTGAATCTTTTAGTTAGGTTATTTCTTAGGAACTACAGAGTGCATGGAAATGAGGAAAAAGGGAATGGAAAGCATTAATATATAATACATGTAATCTTAATTCAGTCTGTATTTTGAGTGTTTGATACTACAGTCTTAAAAGTATTTTTTTTTTCTTGTCTCTGAATGTAACATAAAGGTAGTGTCAATCCTCAGTGACTCAAAGGTAAAACATTCTCATAGGTTGTATTGTATTGAAAAAGTGTTGTGTTTGAATAATGCATTTGAATAATGGCTGATTTTATTACTTTTGTAGTTATTTTAGATTTTCATCTCTCCCTGACCAGCATTTCTAATGCATTTAGGATATTTTTAAGAGGAGAAGCCTTTGGTCTGTCTAATCTTGAAAGTGATGGTAAATGGGACTAAGGTGAGAGAAGGTTATTGACCAAGATGCAGATGAGTCCTTTTCTCAACCTTGTTAGTCTTGGGTGCAGTGAATAAGGACAGAAGTTGCATACAGATTATATGCAAAGCCACTGTATCTATAGTTACCTGTATTTTAAAATCCACTTGTAAACTCTGGGTTCTTGTACAGTTCAAACAACTCTGTTTAGTGCTTATCTCTGCTCTGATATTTCAGAGACTTTGTTTTCTCAGTAAACATTTTTTTTTTATTTCTCTGTAGGATTAGTAAAGGCTTGCATCATAATACTCATGCTGCTAATATAAAATGTCAACTTTTGAATGCAGATGTCTGTTAGAAAGATTTCAGTGGGTATGGAAACAATGGCACTGATCCTTCAGAGGATCAAGTTTGCTTATGGGATAAATGCAGAAGTTTGTCTACAAACCATTGTACTCTGAAAATTTTTGTATGTTTTCCTATACATGAACTTTCTCTGGGCTGTAATTGATAAGCACCAGAAATTTGGAAAGGTGACATTTGTCATATCATCATCTTGCCATGATGAAAAAGAAATTAATAGCAGTCATTATTTTTAAAACTTAAGTGAGATGTAGTGCTGAAGAGGTCTGGCAGTGACTCACCAAATCTCGGGGACAGTGTTTCTGATAAGTCAGCCAACTGTGTAGGGTTGTAAACTACTTTACAACTTTGCCTTTGTGTCTGTAAATTTGTTTTCTTATCTAGTCTCTTTTTTTTAAACAAAATTAATTAATATGTCCATGCTAGAATGAAATAAGTGGTTAATTACAGGAAACATGAGGTTAGTATAGTGCTTTATGTAATAAAGACAAGACCATTTTTACAGCTCTGATGACTATTATGAATGCAGCTCTGAATTTAAATGAGCTCTCTTTAGCAGTGACTGTAGATGCAATAACTGCATATGTGTGCACTTCGGATACAACTACTGGAATATCCTGAATGGCCTTTTGCTTGGTCTCTTGTGCTTTATTTGTGTACACTCTTTTGTATAAAATTGACTTTGGGGAATTTTTCTCCCCTTTTTTAAATGGAGATTTAAGCAGCATTTGAATAGTCTTTAAATTCATCTGTGTTGATTCAGACTTTTAAGCTTTAATTTTGAAGTACCTTAGATCTCTTCAAAGCAGTAGTTTAAGCCCTGGAGGAATCTTCCCAGTCTCTTTGAGACTGATAAGTTCAGTACTGTATTTTCATGGTTTGGAGCATCTTTTCTATGAGGAAAGTCTGAGAGCTGAGACTTCAGCCTGGAGAAGAAAAAGCCTAAGGAGATCTTGTTGTTGTGTACAGTTGATGGGAGGGAATTGAATGAGAGAGACAGGCTCTTAATGGTGGTATCCAGTGACAGAACCAGAGGCAATGAGCACAAACTGAAACACAGATGGTTCCCTCTAAACATCAGGAAACACTTTTCTGTGAGGATGACTGAGCACTGGCGCAGGTTGCCCAGAGAATTCATAGGGTTTTCATCCTTGGAGATATTTAGAAACTGCCTGGATACAATCCTGGGTAACTGACTCTTTCTTGGTGACCCTGCTTGAGCAGTGTTTGGACCAGATGATGTCCAGAGGTCTCTTCCAGGTCAGCCATTCTGTTTGTGTGTGCCTCAGGGTCTAACCCTGTGCCTGCTCTATCACTAACATCTCCCTTCCCCATCTTCACTTCAAAGCTGTGAAATCTTTAAGACTTTGCCCCAGAGACTGTGAGCAGGACAAAGCTCTTCCCCCTCCTCTCCCCCCCTCTAAAGTATCCTTCCCAGATACATTTCATTAGCTATACATGTCCATCGTGAAAGTTTTGGCAATTTTGGAAGTGAAAAAGAAAATTTTGTATTTTGTCTTTGTGTGTCTATCAAATACAAATATATTATTAAACATGTATGCTCTGAATTATGCTTTATCTATATATAATACACTGTGTAGGAGTCCAGTATACAATCCTTAACCACAATACTTCAATTACTGTAACAGTAGTACCAGTATCTTTAACTTGTTTTGTGATTTATTTTATTCACTTTTTTCTTTTTGTGTGTGTGTGTGCTTTGCTTTGCAGAGTTGGAAGAATCCAGGGATTTCAAGTTTTGAGTAGCAGGCATCTTACAAGATTACCACACCTAAACTGAAAAGGGAGATGCAGCTCTGAGTACCAGACTGGTGTGTGCACTGCATGTACATGAAAACGCACGTGTTTTTGTCATCACGTAGACTTGCTCTGGCATATTCCTGAGAGCTTTGCAATTGATGAAAATTAATTTGAGAACCAGATGGAGCACCTTTGCAACACAGGAATCAGTAATCCATGGAAAGACACCTGCCAGTAATGTTCAACTTCCCACATGGTCTTCACGGGTGAAAAAAGTCTGCAAGAAGAGAAAGAAAAAACACCCTCTGTGCAGGAGAAGCTTAATAAATACCTCCACAATCTAAATCAATAGCTGTGAGGGAAACAGAAGAATCAAGAGGGCAGAGGAAACTGATTTAGTTCTAGCAGAGGAATAATGTATGGTCTTGGGCACGTTTTGCTTTGGGCTCAGTAGATGTGAATGGACAATAAATCGTGACCTTCTGCTGAGCAATGATGACTGGAAGTAAATAAGTTGAGGAACTATGGGACAAGTCTGGGCATTGAACTGAGCAAACCTCGCCGTCCTTCTTGAGTTAACCAGGTCATCAAACTTGCATATCCCTTCTCCCTCTCCTTTTTCCTCTTTTCACTTCGTGTGATATAAATACTAGCTAATTGAGCTCATAAATGTTATTCAAATAAAACGATTGGAATACTTCATATGTTTCCTTCTTGTACAGCTGCAAATGTTGTGTCTGGAACTATGAATCTGTGCTGTAGACAAGCATCAAGAAGGAAAGATCCTGTCAAACAAGCAAGGAAAATACCTAGAGAAATAGTGAACCCAGGAAGTCAGATTTTTAATGCTGCTTCTCTTTCTTTTTTAGATGATTATATTTCTTCCTTCCTTGAATTTTAGAAGATTTTGAAAGAGTGCTTACTTGATGTGCTTTAATTCTGGCATTTGTTTTTTATGGTAGAATGAAAAGTCTGTGATTCCTTGTAGCAGAAAAAAAAGGGAAAAGTAAAGGAAAAACAGCTTGATATTGTAGCCCGTTTCACAGGAGAAAGAACTTCATGGTTCACCTGAGGCAAACTTACCTACTTTGAAAGCTAAAAGCTTAAGAGCATTTTTGATTCTGCTATAAATGAAGAGGGGGTTCTTTTTCATTCGTGTGTGGCAGCAAAAAGTGGGAAAGCAGGCAAGATAGCGTGATAAACAGTTCAGGCTGTGTTGGGTCTCTGGTGGAAAAAAAGTGCTGCGATGAAAATTGGATTGGCTTTGGATTGCAAAAACTTTTGAGTCCAACGAGCGGTTCAGTACCAAGAGGGATTTCCTAACTGGCCTGGCACACCAGTGCCTGCACAAGTTCGGGTCTGTTGTTTCACACGGTTTGTGTGCCTTTTTTTCCCTTTATGCAATCTCTTTCAGCTTTAGCAGCAGAAATACATCAGATGGAAAAGATATGCCAGAGGGCAGCTTGGAAAAGAGGAATGTCATATATATACATATATATGTATGTGCGTGTGTTTAAATTTCTGCAACTGAACTTTTGAAGAAAATCTGACTGGAGGAAGTTTTAAAAGCCTTAAGTTACTTGAAACCTACACATTTGCAACTCTTTGTCTCTGGAATTGCATTACGCTAAACTGGAATCTCAGGCTGAATAAAGATTATATCAAGTTGAGCAAAAAGATGACTTAACCATTTCTTGAGCGCCTCTTATGAAGTAGCTGTTTCTCCAAAGGATAAGTGCACCCCCACTCTACAGACTCAAAACAAAAATGAACCTGAATTTTTTTTTAAGTGTTACTTTTTCTTAGCCAACTGCCATCATCTTTTATAGAGGAATTTTTCACTATGCATTTGGTGGATATTTATAAACACTGACCCCATCCTCCTCCCTTTCAATGATCTATCCAGGTCAGTCTTATCAATAAAAAAAAAAAAAAATTGATTTAAATTTTGTGCACTAGACATATTACTTTCTTATGTCAAAAAATAAAATATTTAAAAAGCATGTATGCAGCAGTGGAACATGGGCCTGTTCTTTGCAGCGATTCCAACATCCTCTGCCTCTCCTGGAAAGGCAGAGTCCCCAAAAGTGAGAAGGAGAAACCGGTGTGCAGGAGGCGGTACTATGAGGAAGGCTGGCTGGCAACGGGCAATGGCAGAGGAGTTGTGGGTGTCACTTTCACTTCCAGCCATTGCAGGAGGGACCGGAACACCCCTCAGAGAATCAACTTCAATTTGAGGGGCCACAACAGTGAGGTAAGCAAAACATGTGTTACACTCTAAAGAAAATGATACCTACCTTTTTCTCTTCTCTTCTCTTCTCTTCTCTTCTCTTCTCTTCTCTTCTCTTCTCTTCTCTTCTCTTCTCTTCTCTTCTCTTCTCTTCTCTTCTCTTCTCTTCTCTTCGTTTTTTTCTTTTTTTGTTTAAGTATTTCTGCTTGGAATTTGACAGAGTGATATGAAGGAGGCTCAAGACTAATCCAAATGGGATTTGGGTCAATTGGAATTTTTCTGGTAAATTCAAGCATACACGACTGATGGTGGGAGGTTCTCTGGAAATGTGTCTTGTTTTGGTCTGGCCTACTTTCTCCTTCATTCCCCAGCACCTGCCAGTTTCCAAGCAAATGCAATAAATGCATGTTAATGGAAGTTGAAAGCTGTGAGAGTCAACTGCTTTCACACGGTGGTGAAGTCTGGCCTGGAAGACAAATGGAAAGGCAGAGCAATAGGAAAAAAGCTTGCTTGAAGTCTGCCAGATTTTCAGAAGCTGCAAACTGGAATGGCCTGTGACAGGAGATAGCTGTTTTATCTGGAAAAGCTTCTCATTTTGTTAGAATCAAGGCCAACTGTGACTTCTCAGAGAAATGCTGAGGTGCCTTGCAGTAAAATGCCATAACTTCAGTGTGCAAAGAATTGTCCTGAGTACAATGATACAAAAACTTTTCCATTCATGTTTTCTGAAAGGCATAAATCTGTTGGTATAAACTGGTATTTCAGCTGTGCTTTATCATCTTCCTGGCACCCATCTGTTTGTAGTATGCTTCATGGAAAGTGCAGGGTGATGCCCAGTAACATACCAAGTGTCTTAGACAACAGGGAGGACCTAGTTTGTTTTTGCTTTTTAGTTAGGATGTGTTTGGATATGCTCTTTGAGAAGAATCTGTTCAAATCAAAGATTTGCTGTTAGGTTGGTGGGTGGAATGGCATTTTAAATACTGAAATGAAAACCAAAGATACACCAAATTTACAATGTGTTTTTTCTTGTCTCTTTTGCTATTTATTGGGTGGACTCTGGGAATGTATGTTGCCCTTTCAACCCAAGCTGCACCAAAGTTTCAGAAGTGGGTAGTTTTGGTTCTTGTGTAACATTAGTAACAATCCTCTTTTAAGCAAAAAAAGGGAGCAGCTGTCAAATACTTAGTCTGAAATAATTGCTTCCACATGCTTTGTGTATATGGAGGTGTGTTGGTGTATGGTAAATCATACAGACTTCTATATGTATAGATGAAAGACAGATTCATGTATATATTTGTATCAGGTTAATTCAAAGAAATTACAGCCACATTTTCCCAAAGGGAAGAATGATATTTGAATCCAGCATTTTGGTTTGAATGACAGCTAGTTGTATGTTTAATTTTCAATTACAAATTGCATTTTATTTTTTAAGTGTGTGTGACACAATGATCACTTTGCATTTCTCCATATTTTGTTATTTAAATTTTCAGTGAACCTGGGCACTTGTTTCTCTTCTTTTGTGTAATATATGTTTTCGCAACAATATAGGAAGTTTCTGTTTCTGTGAAGTCTTATTGCAGAACTTGGAAATACAAGACTAGGTTTCAGTATGTGCCCATTTAAGCGGAGAAGATGCTCATATGCATGCTGCCCTTTGGGTTTGGGTAGTTTTGCTTTATTTACTCCATTGGCCCTTGGAGTCTCTTTGTGGGTCATTGCATCATTGCTGTGTGGATTTAGCTGTGCTGTTTGCACATCCTTTCCGCTAACAGTGATTGGCATGAGAGAGAGAGATTCAAATGAAATGAAACTTCTCTATTTGAATCTTTTTGTTGTGGTTGTTTGGGTCAAGCTTGTGATTAATAAAGGGTTGTGTTCCTGTAAGTAATCCTCCTGACAGCAGGAATTGTGTCAATGACCAGAGTAGAGGCTTCCAATTTATGTCTCTGTGAAACAAAACTGACGTGGTGGGATAGAGAAGTGGCTTTAGTGGAACTAGCTTTCTGTGATGAGTCTGTGGCTGCTATCAGATTTTCCTACTGTTATGTATTTCTGACCATCGTTGTAAATAAAAGTTCATTTTTACAAGATGATGTGTTACACAGCGCTCTTCACCAGGCTTACTGAATTTAATCCTTTTATAGGAGAATCCCACTGGTTTGGATTAGAATGTTAAAGATATATAGTTCAATGGGCAGCGAGATTCTTTAGAAGACACCTTTTCTTCTAAGTCTGTCTGCTGAAAGATTCTTGAATGAAAATATTGAACAGCAGTGCTTATTGCTACTATTTGCATAAGAAGAAGTAGTAAATGTTTTGTTTTCTTATTGTCCTGTTAAAGAAGGCCAACAACAACGTGGTCTCTATTGCGTACCACCATTCATAATGGAAAATGCTGATTTTGCAAGCACATCCTGGTTTGTGTGTCTGATGAGGACCTATGTGTGTCTGATTAAAGCCACGTTTGTTGCTCAGAGTGGGCCCTTAGATTGTGGTTGACTTAAAACTCATAAGAGCCTGTTTGATTTGCTGACTAGTTCTGGAAGCATATTGTGTTATCTTGTTCCCAGAAATGGTGATTTATACCTATTTTAGAGTTGATTTATAAATGGTGATTTATACCTATATTTTTCTCTGGGATAAAGCTAGGGTGCCAAGTGAGGTTTATTGCTTTTCAGTCATACAGTGCTACTTCAACATTAGTATGTGTTCAATTATTAAGTATAAAATGCTGAAATGAACAGAATGGAAGAGTGACAATATAGAAGCAATATAAACGTTTTCCATTTAGAGTGTAATTAACAATATGCTGTGGGCAGAGCACTACATTGTATTTAAAGTGAAAATCTAGAAGAAGGGGTAATGTGGCAGCACTGTGCTTCTGGCAAGAATGTGAGACTATTTTTAAGTAAGTCAAGAAGGTGAATGCTTGTGATGGATTTTTGCAATCTTTTTATGACTGCTGGAGAGATTCGCTGAAATCTTTTTGGTTTATTTTCTTGACTCTAATAAAATGCCTGTAGCCTATAAGAACAAACAAGAATGAGGAATCCCCAGGACTGAATTACTGACATGCATATTATAGTGCTGGATTTGAATGACTCATCATGTTGAACAGTAATTGAGAATTAAAAGCATTGTAGTGTGAGCCACACTTATGTTTCTGCAATTGTTTTGCTTAGTTCTTATTTATTCTGTGGCAAGGGGTGAAAGTATTGCATTTTGTGATACAAAATTGTGAGCAGTAGGCTCTGAAGTGTGCCAGACTGAGTATTTTTTTATAGTGCTACAAAGATACCAACTTTCAGTATCTGATCCATCTTGAGTTTTCTGGGGAGAGACTTCCAGGGGGCTTTGTGAGAGATAACTCAAAAAAAAAAGCCCACATTTAATTTAGGAGACTTCAATTAGCCTTATAGGGATTTTCCTTCCAGTGAAATATTTTGCAAATCTAATTGGTTGGATGGTGCCATTGTAAGTGTTTCTTCTAATGGTTTCTGTTGTGTCTGGTGTATTAAGATGGTACCAATTTTTATAGCACTTAATGTTTCTTAAATTGCAAGTGCTTAAAAAAATGTTTTGCAGGTGTACATTTACTTTTGACTTTGCTAACTAAAAAGACATCTTTGATATATTTAATAAGAATCAGTATGCTAATTGCTAGACTGAGGCATTAAAAAGTATTACAGGTGTATGCAAATTAGATGCAGTGAATTAAGTAACAAGCTGAATACATTATTGAGCATATATAACATTTTTTACTGTAAAGATAAAGGAAATTATTTATTTACATCTGTCATTATTTGAGTGTTCCAAGCATATATCTACAGCTGCAAAAAACCCACCCTGTTTCATTTAGCACAGGTTTTAGTAGATAGGGATGTAAACATGTCTCAGCTGGACTGTCAAATGAATTAGTTACAGCTTTTCAAAGGAACACTGTCCTTTAAAAATATTCAATACATGTTGGTTTTCATACTGCATTAGTTATGGAAGTCTGCACAGTTCTTGGTTTTGTTTTGGTTTAGAGTAGAAGGAGCTTAAAATGTTTTTTCCTGGTTTTAAAAAGAAAGAAAGCTTTTCTTTATCCTGTCCCGTTTTTTGAGGTTTTATGTATCTTGCAGAGCAGATTTTTTCCAGCAGTCTATTGCTTGTTTGGGAAATAAATTTTAAAAACCCAAACAAATAAGCGTTTTCAGTAGTGTTTCTTGGTTTGTAGTGTCACTGGGAAGAATACAGAAAAACAATATAGGAAATTTTTTTTGTTTGTTTAAACTTTGTTTTAATGTAACTGGCATTTGAAAGTTAAATGTGATTTTTATTATGATTCTTGGACAGAAAAATTGAATCAGCATGTGACTCTTTACAGTATGGATCCCTTGTATCAAATGTTGCTTTCAGACACAGCTGGAACAGTTGTTACTGGTGAATAATTAAAAAATCCTGAGGTAGAATGATGCCATGATGATCCCTTTTGGCTTTAGAAGTCTCAGTGGTACAAGACATACGCTGTTGTAAACTGCAGTGGTACTGCAGATCTCTTTTCTGTTTTTCTGTCACTGCACAAAGAAGACAGGACATTTGTTGGCAGAAATACTGTCTCTTTGTTAAAGCAAGCTAGTGTAATTGGAAAAGACAGACAAGCTTTTGGGCATACAAGGTTCTAAAGGAGGACTTTTATTTCTGAAAGCCTGTGTTGTTTTTACATCCTACCTGATACAATGCTAAATCTTTCTTCAAACCATGCCCTTCCTCTGTCCTTAAGCTATTAGGGCTACAGAAAAATAGTGCTGCAGAGAGGCAGAACTAGTGGGGAGTGACTTGTAGGACAGCAGGTCCTGTGCCTGCCTGTGTGGCTCTGTTTGCTTTGTACTGTGGCTGGTATTGCCAGGCTGTTCTCACTGCCTGCTTACAGAAAGGACAGACACATTGGGCTTTCATGCAGGCTCCTTAATGCACCTTCTTGAACTGCCTGCTCTGCAATTAGTCTGGGTGCTTGAGTGCTTTTATTTCTTCAAGCAAATATTAAAAGAGCCAAAATACATTTTAAACCTTTTTGGTAGTCTTTTATCAGTCTTTTCAACCTTTGCTGAAGTTTAAACATGCTCTATGGCATGCAGAGGTGTCTTTCATAGCCTTCTCTTAGGAGAATCGTTAAAGAAAATAAATGGAGTAATAAGTTGGAAATGGTTGATCCTTTCCCCTTAAATGACAAATAGCAGTCTTGCTGTTTCCCATATCTATGTCCTGTGTCAGTTTACAAATGCCAAGGTATGGCATAAACTTGTGTACCAGCACGACTCCTGTATAGTTCGTTCACTCTAAGAACTGTGACCACTTTCAGTGAGTCTTTTTCTTTGTGGTACTGTCTTTTTTCCAGCCACATCCAGCTCCTACTTTCACAAATATTTTTGTGAAAAGCCTTTCTTTCTGTCCATTTTTCTCAATTGCCTCAGAATCTCAGCCTCTCTGTTCAATGTTTATTCTTATGCAGTTGTGGCTTTGAAGCAAACCATCCAATATTGCCACAATTGTTGCTGAGTAATGAGAGTTGGTAATGCTGCATTGATCTGCTACTTGGAAATTGCTCTTGTAGGTCATGCAGCAGTTCGTTTCTTGCAAAGGTTAGGTCATCAGCTTTGGAAAATTTTACATTACGGTTTTTCTGGTTTGTAGTAATAAGCATCTAGATAATTACCCCGAAAGCTGAGGAAAAAAGGAATATATAACATGAAAAAGTACTGTCAGCTTTTAAACAAAATTAATTATATTTGTAAGTGGGTCATCCATGCAGTTTAAAATTTTATCATGAAAAAAAAAAGTAGCTATAGTTTTGTTGTTAGATAAATCTACTCAGAAAAGTAGATTTAACTCACTTAAACCAGAAATTACCCCCAATTTTTTTTTCAAAAAATTGCTGAAAGATAACAACATGCATATTTTAGGATAATGACATGCCTGAGGGGCATTTCTTGCTTTTTGAATTAGGGTGAAAATACTTTGTTCTTCTGTACAGAAGCAGTTGTTCCACATGATAATTTGTGTGTTCAAGCAAAATAAATGCATTTTCTTTAACATAAGTTTAATGATGAGGATCTATTGATGTACTGAATAGATGAGATTACTCACGTATTAGACAGTGGATACCCAAGCTTGGAACATGAGTACTTTCTGAGTAAAGTGTTCAATAAAGAATTTATTATGAACTTCTGAAGGCCTTGTATATATTGAGCATCTGAAGAGTAGAGAAATTCAGTTTTATGATGGCATTTCTGAGCCATAATAATCATTAAGGACACTGCCTTGGTTTAAACAGTTCCCAGAGGAGTTCATCAAATTACAGATAGTCTGAACAGATAAGATACCCATTACAAACTATAAACATTTCACAATATAATTGAATGTAGAGTACCAAGTAACTGCTTGTCAAGTGTAGCTAGAATGTAGTAGGACAGACAAAAGATATTTTATAGGCACTTATCCTTGGGCAACCAGCATCTCTGCTTTAATAGCAATCCTTTGTGAACATGCATGAACTTCTGAGGAAATTCTCAATATCCTCTTTGCATTAGGAACTTCTTTAAAGAGAAATAATCCACTTGTATAATAATAATCCACAATTGTTATGGGAAATAATGAAAATGAAGTTGAATTAGGGAAATTCTTGTGCATTTTCAAAAAGAAATGCTGGTTTATGATTTTCGTCAGAATTGTGATATTCCAATTCTAGAATTACTTAACAAATTCATATACTGGGAAATAGTATCCTTATGCATTGATTTTTCTATTATTGTTATTATTTTAAGGATATTAAATGTATGTAGATGACTTTACTAATGAATAAAACACAGCTTTGTTTACCCTAATCAGAATGTTGAACATGAGCTAGCAGTGTAACCCTTACTGCAAAAAGGACAAATGTGTCCCTGGTGACATCAGGAGAAGTATTGCCAGCTGTTTAAGGCAGGTGGTCCTTACCCTCTGCACAGCTCTGGTGAGGACACACCTGGAGGATCATGTTCTGGGGTCGGGGTTCCCCAGTAAGAGAGGTCAGGAAGGGCCACAAAAATGACTGAGGGACTGGAGCACCTCACCTGTGAGGAAAGACAGAGAGCTGAGACTGTTCAACCTAAAGAGAAGGTCCAGAAGAATATTCTTCATGTATGTAAGTACTGGCAGGGAGGGTGCAAAGAAGATGGAGCCAGGCTGTTTTTGGTGGTTCCCAGAGACAGAGGTAAAGGGCACAAACTAAACTGCAGGAGGTTACCCATGAACATCAGAAAATGTTTTTTTACTGTGAAGGCAGGTGGGATAGATAGCCCAGAGGTTTTGGAGTCTCCATCCTTGGAAATAATCAAAAGAGCCACCTGAACACAGTCCTGGGCAAGAAAATCCATGTCCCTGCTTGAGCAGGGAGCTCACAATTTCCAGAGATTCCACCCCAATCACTCTGAGATTCTGTGAAATATATTTGTAAATCTAAGTGAAATCTCTTGCACAAAAATTGGTGAAGCAGCATCAAAAAACAGCTCTTGAGGCAGGCAGGAAGTGTTAAGCATACAGAAGTGTGGAGAGAATCCATTCAAGTTTGGCTAAAACGAGAACAAACTGCTGTGCTAGAAGAGGAGGATTTTTTTTTTTTTCCGGAGGAGAAATCCATATGGTTTCCCAAGTAGTCAAAGAGTTGGAGAGCATAGTCAAAATCCTCATGCAGAGTTGCAGGCAGAGGTTATTAAAATGCAGAAGAAAGTCAAGCTGTTGGATGTGAGTGACTTCATATGAGAAACAGAATTTGCGAAGGAAAATTGTCATTGAGCTGAAGAGAAGGAACTGTCTAGATGCACAAATCATGGTGTTTGAAAAGTTTTAGAAGAAGCTACAGAATGTGAGTCTGTTGTAAGCTATAGAAACCTACAGGTTTGCTTCAAACAAAATGATAAAAATGCTAAATTGTAGACACTGAAAGATCAGACTTCTGGAGGAAATTGTATCACCAGCAGTGCCCCAGTTACTGAGTTGGCTCATCTGCTTGTAAAATGAGAAAATGGCAAGTAATTGTTTCATCTGGGAAAGACAAGGCAGAAGTGTGAAGAAGCCTGCAGCAGCAGATGCACACTGCCTGGGAGAGGTGTGTGCAAGCACCTGCCCATGTGCAGGAGCCACAGGTGCAGCTGGAGTGCAGCCAGTCTCAAAATGTCAGGGTGGAGAATGGCACTGGCTTTTGTGGAGCTGAGCAAACATGTGGGGGATCTGGCAGGCACTGACAGTCAGCAGAAGGCAGCAGTCAGTTGCACAGATGTAGCTTCCAGAGGATAATGGCCAACAGCAGAAGGCTGATTATCAGCAGTATAGCCATGTCCTGCTAATGTCTTGAGTGGTGTCCTGGAGAGGGAGCCAAATATAAGCACCTGCAAGAGATGTTGGAGAAGTTGGGAAAGAGTGAATATTTCAGCCTGTTAAAGAAGAAATGCAGTCTTCTGAGTAAGGGGGCAAAAAGAGAGTTCTTCCACCTAGAGAAGAGACAGCTCTAAAGCCTCAAACCTGAAAGAGCTAGAGGAGGTTGAGTTTTACAGGAAAACCAATTCCCCCCAAAGGAATATCAAGGTCATTCTTCAGGTAGATGCACAACAGAGAATTATGTCAGTGAAAAAAAAATAAAGGTAGAAAGGAGACTCAACAGTCTTGATTATTTGATTACAAAATACTAAAAATGGGGATATTTAACCTTAAGCTGTGCCAGGGAAGTTTGGGTTAAAAATCAGAAAAAAATTTGTCACTGAAATAGTGATTGGGCACTGGAATCATCTGCCCAGGGAGGTGGTAGAGTCACCATCCCTGGATGTGTTTAGAAAGAGTCAGGGTGTGGCACTCAGTGCCGTGGTTTATTTGATAAGGAGGTGTTAGGTTATAGGTTGGACTTGATGATCTCAAAGGCCTTTTCCAATCTAGTTCATTCTGTGATTCTGTGTGATTTGTAGCTTCCCTAATGAGGACCTTTCTTGAGGAATGACCTTATCTGTCAAGGGTGCACATGTGAAGATACCCCAGAAGCTGTTCAGAGGATAGAGTGAGACTGCTTTCTGGTGCTCTGCTGTGGGTAAAAGGAGTGTTGATGGCATACTAGAGAGCTTAGTTTGTAAGGGATACAACAGGACATTAAGAAAAGTGATCCTGTTTCTTCTTCTTTCCCTTTCCCCAATTCTGATTTGATCCTGTGCAGTATTTTTTGAGCCTGAAAATATACAAATATCTTCCTCTTCAGCTGAGCAGTTTCCTATGAGCATACAATGGAACTGTGGTTCCTGCTGCTGCACAGAAGTGAGAATGCCAAATGTCTGATTCATTAATAAAGGGTGTTGCTGTGGAGGGAGTTGTGTTTATTTTAAGGAATGCTCAAAAGGTTTAGTTCCTTGAAATAAGGTGTCTTAAAAATATGCAGAGGATTAAGTGGCTAAGAAAGGCTGTAGATTGAGGGTACCTGTCACTTCTTGTTCTGGTAATATCTTGAGCCAGGCCTATGCTTGATAACCTAAATGGGACCAGTATTGAACAAAATGTATGAAATGGAAGAACATTTTTTGTTCTTCCATCCAGGCTCAGATTAGTTTACTGTACAAAATGGGGCCTTAGCTTAAGTTATGTTTATTGGTGTCTGAGATAAATGTTTTCTCATTTACATTATCTTAGCAATTCTGCTTTTGGCCAGAAGGTACCCCATTGATCACAGATGTTAGAGTAGGAATTACTGTTTTCCTATGAAAAATCATCATCTATGTGTTTATTTACATTTCAGTGCATTTCCAGCATTCTTACTGTTTCCAGAATAATACTTTCAACTGGTTTCCTCAGATTTAGTAGTCCTCCTACTAATTAGAGATTCCAGACTCTGCATTTCACTTGTGAGAGAAATCTGGTGTCATTAACTTTCTTGAATATCAGCAACAATTATGCAAGTTACAAAAATGTAAACCAAGGCTTGTTTATTGAGAAATACCTGTTGGCATATACATAGATGTTCATGTTTGAAGGAAATGAGAAGTCTTTTGAAGCAGTGCTTCAAATTGAGAGTTGTTCATAATGACAGAATTTCTCCTGCCCTAACCTTTCTCCAGAAGAAACAAATCCAGCAGGGAGGTTAACAAATGAGATTTTGATATTGTCATTTTCATACATACTATTTATGAAACCAGTTATACTTTGTTATTATGCTTTATGGCTGCCATAAAGTTACTCTGTTGAATAAACAGATTTGAATTAGGTTTTGACACAATGTTGTTATGTTTTATTAAAGGGCCTATCTGAAGCTGGTGTTTCTTTGAGTTAATTATGGTAAGAGTTCTAGTCTCTGTGGTCACTTAGTAAGGGTTAAAATTGTCCTCCCTCAGCCAGGCTCCTCCTGGAGTGGAGAAGTGAGGTCTACTTGTGATTGCACTGGTTGGGGAGATGACTGTGTGTACTGCAAGGCAGTGGGTGTCAGGAATTATAGGTGGAGGTCATTTTTCCATCCTGAAGGTCTTGCTACTGACAGCTAAAATGAGTCATATAAAGCATAAAAAGGGAGAAGAGGCTTCTCTAAAACCAGGTGATCCTATACTACCATTTGAGGCAAATATGTCTAATTTTGTTTCCATACATACAGAATATTTTCATAATGCCTTGTTCACATTTTAATTGCTCTTTCTGCAGCTTTGATGCATAATTGTAACAGTAATCAGAACAGGTTTGCCTGATTTGAAAAACTTCCATCTTGTCCATAAGACTAGAAAGCACAGTACAAAGAATTTGTATGCTATGCACAAGGCATTTTATGACTTCATTTGAGATTTTTTCAATGTAATTTCTGAGCCAGAGACTTTTATACTGAGATGCACCAAGGTTTAGTAGCAAGTGTATCTCCTTTTTGAAAATAGTAAGACAGATACTTAAAATGTTTTAAACTTGATGGGTTTGGGCAGCTGGTTTTTAAGTTTCTTGTGGCCTTTACATTTTTAATCTTAAGGACAGAAATTTGAAAGCTATTTAATATGAAAGACGCTCTAGTCTCCTAGGTTGTTATTTCTAAAACTACTAGTAGTATCAGAAATACCTTGCTATTAAAATTTTCTTTTTAATCCATTGGTGCAAATACTGGTAGCAACTGAACTGCTAGTTTTACTTCTACTCACTCTATTATTATTATGGTTATGCTATTGAAAAATATATAGTATTACCTAGTTGGCATCCATTAGTACTTTTACTAGAATCTGTTCCAGCAGAGGTTTTGATTTACTTGATGTAGGCATCTAATATGTAATTATTTTAAACATTAAGTGATAGCAGCTTTTATGAAAATAGGGAAAGGGCTCAGAATTTAGATAGAAGTGGGAATGAGCCTGAAGTGTAGGTAGGGTGGGAGTTTTGGGACTGTTTGGATTCAAGATGCAGGGATACCTGGAGGAAATAGATGTCAGAGAAGAGGGCAAGCCTGCCTGATACTTTTCCTATGTGGCTTTCTGCCAGGCCTTGGGGTTGGATCTATAGTTGTGATGTCCTGAATTCATAAACAGCTATCAGATGTCATCACAGTATCTTCATCCTCTGCAGTGAGTGATCCAAACCAGAGATGACAACGTTAATAGCTGTTAGTTCAATGTAGATAGTAGATATCAGTCCTGCTCGTCGCTTTGTGGGTTGATGGTGGATGTCAGGAGCAACATGTAGGTTTATCCTACTTCTTTTGTAAAACCTTAGCAATTTGTCAGACAGCCATTGTGTATCAGAGAGAAAGATTGAGCTATCAGAAGTTATGTAATGTCAGCATTAGCTGCACTTGATTTACCATGTCAGTTCATTTCTTTGAATGTGTTGGTGCACACGTATTGTGATTCAGTTTTCAATTACCTGGATGCATACTCTTTTTTTTGACTCCTTGTCATTCTCTTCCATTCAGTGCCTGTGCAGTGCTTGTGGGTGAGGGAAAGTTGCCCAAACAAGTTCCATATTACTTGTTTTGGAAAGGAGTAAGTATGCAGGGAAGAGCATGAAAAAAACCAAAGGCTAACGGTTCAGCAGCTCAGTGTTGCTGTGAAGGATTGGTTTTTTGTTTGTTTGTTTTTGATTTTTTTGGTTTGGTTTTTTTTTTTTTTTTTTTTTTTGCACACAGCTTTTCACCATAACCTGGATGTATTTATCATTTTCTGAAAAGTGGAAAAATGGTAGTTCTAATTTTTCTGTCTTTGGAACTGTAAAGATGAATCAATTAATTTTCATTAAATGATCTGATACTGTAATTCTACACAGGTAGCCAACATTTCTTGGCATTTGTCTTTGTCAGTTTAATCTTGGTATTCTTCTGAGTATTTGATTTCACGAGCCAATTTAAAAATAAATTTTCATGACTCATCTTCAGAGTTTGATCATGAGTAATATTTGACCCCACTGAACGTGGGCACCAGTACAGTGAGGTTTTTTGGTATATATCTAGCTAATCTCAAGGAATTCCTCAATGGACAGCATAGCTACCTTCAAAGCTCAAAACCTAGGTGTACAGCAGTCAGAGTAAGGGGATATTTAGCTATGTTTTACATCCAGCTCGCTGTGATTCAGTCAATTAAACAGCTTACAAATCACCTGTTCTGAGCTTTAGACCAATTGTAATGATGAGGATTGTGCCCAGAGGATGGATAACATGATTCATGTCAGTGAGAGGTTTTAATAATTGAGTTTAGTGTTGTTGTAATAACATTAGTGATGTCAGATCTAACATGTTCTTATTAAGCTTGACTTTTAAAAGTATGCTAAAAAAGAAAATAATCTGTGATGTATTTATATGCTGCAGTGATTATTAAGACTGAGAATCACAGGTATTTGAGTCTGAAAGATGGTGTGTGACTCCCTTGGGTAGGTGTGAAAGCTAGAAGAAAGTCAGTTAGTAATTGAAGTTTCTTATTGCCAATTAACTCCAGAATCACTTGAGAAATGATGGGAAATGATGAGAAACTTGGCAATTTATCAGCCAACTTAGTGTATCCTCACCAATACAGCAAATACCTCCCTGGTCCAAAAAACCAAGTGGAGCTTTTAATCCTCACCAGTAAAGAAAGTTTTGTAGGTTAATGTAGGTTTGCTCACCTAGATATTCTGTGAAACATGTATTTCAAACAGGTTTAAGTGCGTTTAATGGAACATACTGTTGCATTTCTTTACTGTGATAACTTTGAGGTGTTAACTTTTTATCTTGAATGTCAGTGGAAGTGAGTTTTGAATACACATGGGAACAAATTCATTGAGTATATAGCTGCTACTGTTAAATAAATCAACCTTAAGGCTGCATTTTCTAGTCCTTACATTGCCAAAGTGAGGCAGAGGCCCATAAAATAACCTGCAGAAGGTGCATGAACTGTACTGGAGGCTGTAAAAAGAGGGTTAAATGTCTTTCAAAATAATTTTTATACTTCCAGGCTGTGGCAGAGAATGCTTTTTCAGATTCACTGTCCAATGTGATGATGGCTGATTTTCTAAATTATTTTTACAAGTGTTCTTTAACAGTGACAGCTCCATCATACTGTGCTGTGGCACTCATGGATAACTTCTGTCAGTGTAGATTTAGCTACTATTCTTGTGAAATGGGTATTTTCCCTCACAGAGAAAGATGGGTTATTATTTTTTAAATATTTGTGAGGATGGTACTGCTTTTAGTGGAATGTGTTAGATTCTGTAAAACTTTAGTCTAATCTGTTTATAGTGACAACTTTGTTTTGGGTTTTTATTGGTTTTGCTTTTACAAATTGAGAGTATTTGAACTTTTCATTTAAAATACAAAAAAGCTTTTGAAAGCCATTTGCTCACTCCTCTTCATCTTTGTATTTCTGCTTAAAAATAGTCTGCTGCCTTCTCCATTCACTATTTGGGATGAGTAAGGAAGGGAAGCCTTGAAAACACTTCATTTGAAATTGAAGACACACTTCTATTTCTGTGAGCCAATAATAGTTGAAGATAAGAGGCTTGTTTTGAGGTTTTTTAATCAGCTGAAAATTTTTGGAGCAACTCTAGTTACGACAGTCACAGAAATGTTTGATAGAAGGCTGCTCACCAATTTGTATTCATTTTTGGGTGGTTATTAGCAAGCTAATAACTCTGGCTGCTCTTTTGAAATTTCCTGTCACTTTGTCATTGTTCTGGAAGCAGATGAACAAAGATCTTATTCAGGTGTTAAGAGAAAATTGGGTGCTTTGGCTTCTCCTCTGCCACATGGCTGGACTTGGTGTGGGGCACTGCTGTGATGTCCTTCCCAGAACCAATAAAAGCAAACAGGTACCTTGTACCAGTGGCTTGTGTTTGTCCCTCAGGTGGAAGTTACCTGAGCAGCAGATGGAAAATGGGCTGACAAGTGTGCTTTGCTGGTGGTGTGTATGTGGAGCCCAGGGGCTGTGGCACAGCCCTGCTGAGGAGTGAGGTCTGCTGGCCTGGCTCCTTTGTGTTGTTAGCACCAGTGATGATAAATGGTTATGCCTTACACAGCTGCATGTCCACAGTACTCTGTGCTGGAGGTAGCTGGAGCTGATCTGTTCCTGGAGCCAGGTTATCCCTGAAGCTGGAGCAGAAGCTCTTTGCTTGCTTCTGCTGTTCTGCAAGGCTTTTTTTAGTGAGAGATGCCAGCAGTAGGTGACCAAGTTAAGCTACAGAGCAGAAAAGATGGAGGCAGGATCTCTCAGTCACAAGGATGCCAAACCAGGTGACATCAAAAAGCTGTTAAAATTTACAAGTGTATGACAAACTCTAGGAGAAATAGAATGCTGGATCTTTTAGGATATTAATCTATTTTATGATCTCCCTTTTATAAACAAAGCTGTATAACAATGTGCTCCAGGGTCCTTTCAGATGAAAGGCATTAGATAATGGCACCTTTAGATTTTACTTCTTGTCTGGGCCTGTGAAGTCTCCTTTATCACTGAAATGCTTTATTGCAACAACTCTGTTCTTGCCCGTGTGTGGTGTGAAACCATTTGAATGTCATAGTTATTTATTTTAGATAATTTATTAAGTTTCCTATTGAGGCTTCTATGGCCTGAATTAAAACACTAAAAGGAAATCTCTACATAAAGCTGCCAAATAAAATATATAGCCAGGCAAGATTAAAAATAAATAAATAACTAAATAAAAATCAGGGAAGAGGTCTGATGGGCTTGTCCTTGTGCAAGCCATCCACAAAGGGATTAGTTCCCAGTTACTGAAAGGAATGGAAAAAATATGAGTAGCAGATAAAAGAGCATAGGGAGGGGATGCAAAATAGACAAAAATAGCTCAGTTGAAATAAACAAGTCTTGCAGAAAAGGGCAAGAGAAGAAGTGCATGCTGAAAAGTTAACACAAAAATGTGAGTTGTTATACAGGAGTGGAACTCATGGTGCAATGGGGCATCCTGGGCCTGGATCTGATCCAGAGCAGGCAGGCTGCCCTGCTGACATGCAGACTGTAGGCTGCACTTTGGTTTGGCCTGGTTTTCCCTTTCTACCTGCCCATGGGTGACCAGCTGCAAGAAAGGAGATGGCAGTGCTGATACAAGTAAGAAAGCTGCTTTTCTGAAATGTGAGTTTGCTTGCTTTGCTTGGACTTGCTGTATTAGGACCCTTATCCACCCATTAAGCACAGATTACACATGTAATTCACTGTTTTGTAGGATGAAGCCCAGAAGTGTAAAGGTGCATCCTTTTGAGGCTTTGGATGTTACTGACCTGGCTGATATCTTCTTGCTGTCTTTCCAAAGGAAAGTCTTTTGGAGCCATCAGAATGTTATAGGCAATTGAAGATCAATGACAAGGGCTTATTTAAATCTTCCTGGTTTTTATCGATTTCTCCATAAGTGGATCTTCCTTGTTATAAGAGAATTTAAATGAAATCTGTGTTGCTGCCATGTTTGTTATCTGAACTGTAATCCTTTACTGTGCCAAATTATTGTCTGCAAACAGGTTAAATGATTGAGGGCAGAAGAAAAGTCTGTAACATGACTTAGTACTTTGGAAGGGTCCATCTATGCTCTCAGCTCTAAATTTCTAAACAAACACACCCTGAACATCATGCTGTGCTTTTATTATACCTTCTGGCAACCTATGATTGGTTTCTGCATTGCATGGCTGCCACCTCATGATGGCATTGTTGATGGGGTTTTTTCCACATGACCCTTTTAGATGTTTATTTAAATGGTACAAATAAGCAAATGATGATGATGATGCTAGTAGCAATAATAATAACAACAACAACAATCATCATCATCTTAGCTTTAATTTTGCTTTTCTGTTTTCCTAGTATTTTTCATTTGGAAATGAAACTTTTCAGCTTTACCTCATTCTTAGTGCAACTTTGGCTCATCTGACTCCTTGTCTTAATTACATCTGCCTGAAACCCCATCTGTGTTTCTGAAATGGCTCAGTCCTACTTTGTTGTGCCATTTAGGTGCCCTCTGCTTAATTGTTTGGGCCAGAGGTTTCTGCCTGAACTTTATGGTGTTAAGACAACTTAAGGAGTTTCACAAGGTCTTCAGGTGTTTATTGCAATTGTGATTTGAACATTTGGTCTGGTAAGGCTCAATGCTGACATGTTATAGAAAAAGAAGTATATTAAACTGCCTGTGTATGCTAGCTTGCTTATAGATATACTGCTCAATGTTCTTAAGATGTCCCTTGACAGAATTTATTATACAATTGAACTTTTGATGTGATGAGAAAATAAAAGGTACTTAAAACTTCAAATATTGACCTTTTGAAAACAGGAGTGAAAAAGAAATGCAGATTTTGCCAAAGGCAGAGAGAGAGAGAAAAAAAGGTTAATAATGTTGGATCTGGCAATTTTTAGAATTGATTTAGAATTAATCCTAAAATATAATTAATAATAGAATTAATTGTCACTTGTTTGAGACAGGACAGCATGAAGTTTTACATGTTAAAGGCTTTGTCCATAGTGATTAATAGCATCCATAGGGTATCAGATCAAACATCCACATGGCACAGTGTCCTGTCTCTGGCAGTGAATGGTAGTTAACACAAGGCAAGAGTTTAAGCACCAGTTTGCTCATAATTTTGCTTTTCTGGTACAGATTCAGATGTCTGCAGCTCAGGAGCTCTCTGGGCCATGTACACAGGTCTTGCTCTTATGACTTTCTTTTGTGAATTTGCCTTACTGCTATTTGCATCAAGTGTAAAATTTTGACCCATCGTGTATAATGACTTGTACGATTTACCTATAGGTTGTGTGGAAAAAGTATTTCCTTTGTTGTTTGAATATTCATACTTCAGATTTTGTTCAATGGTCTTTTTTTCTTCTGCACTGGAAAAGGTCGCAACAGTTGTTAATTATTTATTCCATGCCATTTCAGTAATTTATTTTCCTGATTTGAATCATGCTAGTCTGTTGCTCATACAGAATCTAATGTACCCCTACATCTGAATCATGTTTTTTTTCCCTGTTCTGAGTGTTTTGAAGTTGATTTATGTGCGCTTTGAGACTAGAGGAACAACAGCTACATGTAGCAGTAATGAAAACCCTACAGTGGCATAATGCTGGTCTCTGTTTTCCCTTTCTCCCCCACCTCCTTACAGTTACTAATGAAGGCCAATATAATAATGACAGTTGCCACTTGTTATAGTTAGGGCTGATGTTTCTTTGAAAGAAAGCCTAGTGGGGAACATTTTTACTGGTGACAGATAGAGGACCTGACATGGGCTCCCAGTACAATTCCTGCTTCTTTGTTCCATGTAATATTTGTCAAAACAGTGGTGATGAATGATGATACGTATTTATTTTATTTTCAGCGTGAAGGATGGCTGCATTCAGCATGCACACAGGCAGATAAAAGAAGTTGAACAGCTTCAAAAGCTGTGTCAGTCAGACTGTCAAAATCATACTGGCAGACCTGGAGTCCTGTATGTACAGATGGGACCTGAAAGTAAGATCTGTTTGCTCATGGGGGTAAAGGGAACTTGATTTGATGAGACTACTGCAGGGAACAGCTGGCTTGCTTGGCTGGGACTGCATCTTCACATGTCTCTTAAGAGGCTTGCACTAAATCTCTATCTTTTTTTTTTTGTTTTTTTCCCTGCAAGCCATGTTTCTCTCTTAGAGATGTGCAGCATTTGTGCACCATGGCCTCTTTGCTGCCCTGGCCCTGGGGTGCTCCTGAGCTGCTCATTGTGTAGGGCTTCACACGAGGGGTGAACAGGCAGGAAAGCTGCTGCCTCAGTCTGCCTTTGCCAGGCTCTCTGAAGAGCCTGCAGGGAAGGCAACAGAGGAACAGAGGCCACTTCCCATGTAGTGGAGTTATGGTAGGAGAGCACAAAGCAAGCAGGTTGCAGGCTGTGAGCCCTCATTCCTGAGCCTTCCCAGGGGTCTGAATTCTTACTGGGTTTTGTGTTGAGGTGTGTCCGTGCTCACGAAATCCATCCTGCATCCCTTGGAGAAATCTTATTAAGTGGTATCAAGCCTTGAAGCTGAAGCAAAGTCAGTTACCTGTTTGCTAGAAGATATGGGGGGTTTTTGTTAAACAGTTGTCAATTCAGAGCAGCTCTTCACCTGCCAAGTGAATGGAAATACATGTATTTGGAATGTTGGGAGATTCTTCTTTCTGGCATCTGTAGCCTTTGTATATTTAATGTTGTTGTATAATCAGTTATCTGTATCTTTTACTTTTGTCATAAGAAATGAGATCATCTTTATTTGTTTTAAAATGTGAGCACTAAAATATTTGTGCACGTAGGCAGTATATTTGACTTGTCTCTCTTGATTGGAGAATAGGTATGAATTACTTTGCTAGGCTTGATCCATGGTAATACTGGTGTACTGAAGTATTGGTCTGTTTTCTGGTGACTGGTTTCTGTGATTGCCTTTCTCAGAGAGATTTCATGCATTGAGGGAAAGACTTTTGGGTTTTACTGGAAGTGTCCACTTTCCTGGCTTTGATCATGCTGTGTGCAGTGCATAATCTGCTCTCTGTTAGCAGATCAAATAATTCAGTAACATTTGTCATCCCAGAAAATGGTGAGCATTTTAAAAAGCTTTTTTAAAGTTTTAGTGAGGAAGACATTAAATGTCAAATACCTGTGTTGTTGAATGTAGTAAAGTAAATATATGGAAATGATGTAGCTTAATGAGCATGGTTTTTGAGAAGATACTAAACTGCAAAGAGTAGGTGAAGCACACAGGCACCTACAAACTATAGCAAATGTACAAAGGAGCAAAATTGCCATAAGATAAAGATTTGGAAAGAACAGAAAAAACTAGGACACAATAGAAGTTAAAGGGCTACCTTTATTGCTACCTAAATTGCTACCTAAAATGTTCTTTAAAATGTCAGAAGCACTTACTTTTATTGTCCCTTAAGTCCTTGTAAATTCTGCTTTTTTCAATTTTTGATTTTTGTCCGAGTAGAGAGTTGAATTATTCCCAGTGACAAGCCCAAACTGAAAGACAGAAAATTCTCTTTAAACATCAGAAAATGCTATTTTACTGGGAGGCTGACTGAGCTCTGGGACAAGTTGCCTAGAGGTTGTCAACTTAGAAGTACTCAAAAGCCACCTGAACATGGTCCTGGGAAGCCAAGTCTAGGTGTGACGCTCCTTGAGCTTGGGCTTGTGCCAAATGACCTCCAGAGGTCCCTTCCAAGCTTAGCTGTGCTGTATTTCTGCAAAAATGTCCTTTAATTTTAAAAAGGAACATTTTATTGGTATTTGCATATAAAGTGCTTAGCCAACATAGTGGATACTTTTAAAAAGATACATTCACCTGTAGATACTAAAATGAGCTTTCCAACCAAATAAATGTTTAAAACTATTTATTTCAGTGATAAATTAGGGCAAAAGGGAAGCTTCAGACCAGTGTGAATTGGGGGTTTTATGTTCTCTAGCTGCAGAATAGAGGTTTTGCATAGCACTGTTGATTAAACATCTTATTATGGAGGATAATATTCAGAAACAACCTTGCTGGGGCCTTGTTAGCAGCACTGAGTATTCAGTGTTTGACTCACTGGGATGCTTACTAATGTATTCCTGGGTGAGATCTAAAGCCTTTTGTCTGAGAAATTATTTTTTTAAAGGAGAAATGCAAAATTAATGGAGAGATTAATTGCCAACCAAATCTGATTATTTGGCAGGACTTCATGTGTAAATCCATTGGCATCATTGCTTGGTCTAAAATTATTATGACATTGACACTAAAATGTGAAGCACTGGCATTTTAAGATGACTCACTTCAGGAAGAAATACTTATTTAAAATCAATCCTTCACTCTGAGCTGCAGACTGGGAGAATGTTATTTGCTTTTGATAAGGGATATGAAAAAATAATTGATTGAAAGTTTACTGAGGGACAGAAATGTTGCAGGCATGCAAAGTTAGACAAGGTAAAGCCCTCTGGAGAGGACTGTAGAGGAAAAGCCTACTTTCAAAGACACAGAATACTATGTGTGATCCAAGACAGATACAAGCTAATTGGCTGACCTTACTGCATTTTCTATGAAGTTTGGCTTGAAAAGCAGAGAAGGAACATCCAGTGGAAGGAAATTTTGTGTCAGCTCCTTCGAACTTCATTCTATGACTTGCATTAGTAATTATCAATGCAGCTTGAGCTGAATTGTAACTTTTAAAAGTGGTACAGTATTCTTTTATTCTAGTTAGTTCACATTTTCATTGCTTTGAATGTGAAAGAAGCTGTGGGAGTGTAAAGGGTTGTTGTATCTTTGGACCACTAGGCCCAATTTATTTACTTGCATTAATTTGTGCTCCAGTTCCACCCTCCCTATGATTTCCTGTTGTCTTCATATCTGCATCTTATATTGCTTGGAATAGATGGCTTAGCTGGGAATAAAGCAGCTGAATATTTCAAAATTTTTCTCAGAATCACTTAATGACTATTTGTGATGCTAGTTTCCATTAGGAATGCATTCATATTTTTCTTAGTTTTTTTCCTTTTTTTGAGATTATTCAAAACTTTACATTGTTTTGCTATGTCTAAATGTTAGTATTTATTTACTTTTTTTTCTGAATGGCAAAAGTATCTTTTTATTACTTAAAAAAACCCCATACCTAATATGAAATGCTGTCTTAATTCCCTGATATGTGACACAGCAGTAATCAAATATATTGTGTTTCATTCTCCATATCAGAGATTTACATAACACTTGAGTCTTCTGTGACTGTGGAGTTTAATAAAATTTAAATTGCATCTTTGCTTTGATAAAGAAGTTATTGTTTTTCAAGATACTGGATTTTGCTTCTTATATTTCCTCTCCACATAACTGTAACTGATAGATGCAAATCCATCTGCAGTTCAGCTCACTCTCTTGCTGCCTGCTACAAGATAAATTTGATTTTTATGGAGCAACTTGAAATAATACTTTAATAAGAAAGAATGGTTAAGTTTATGAAAAGAATATTGCTTTTTGCTGTCTGAGAAACCAGACTTTGCCTTTGTAGATGTCTTTGAAAAAAAGAAAATGCCATGGAAACAGAAGGTCGTCTTAATATTGGGGGGGGGAAAAAAAGGAAAATTGGGGTAAGCAACATCTTGGTTCCTACTTAGTTGGCCTATTTGGATTTCAACATTTATGGGGAAAAGTGCTGTCTACAGTTTTTAAAAGTTAAACCATCCAATTACAGATTCAGTGCTGGTTCATAAACGGAAAAGATTCAAAAAGTTAATTGCAAGTAAAACTAGTCAGTTGGGATTAAATTGCTTCAGTCAGTAGGAAAAAAGAAATGTTTCTGGGGAGTCTGACATATGTTTGCTTGGAAAAAAAATTTGTGATAGTAATAATGTCCATTTAGCAGAAGCTATTCACAGCAGGAACTTCACTTTAGAAGTCTGGTAGCAAGCACCATGTAGTTAAATGGTTTGGCTTGCTGGGGGAGCATGTAGGATGCTCTCTCTGGCTGCTGTGCAATGGCAGCAGTGTTTTGAGGGTGATGAAAGAAATGAGATGGGAGAACACAGCAGAGGAAGAAAGGAGATTAAAGCAGAAGCTCACTCCAATAGTAACGAAAAAGAAAATATCCTGCAAGACCCCTGTTCTCTTTGTCCCTTTTCCTATTTGGTGGTCCTGAGTAGTGTTTGAAGCAGAACAGGAAACAGCCTTTCTTTTCAGCAGCTGTCTTCCAGGAATTTCCAGTAGTGACTAAATAGATGTGATCAACACTGGGGCTGCATGTTTCTTTTTATAGGCAGATACTATTTTTGTATGATCCATTTATAATGCTTTACTTTTTTAGTTCACTGGAGAAAAGCTTGTTTTTCATATTAGCATCTTTTGGTCCTCACATTTTCCATGCCTTGGGAAGCTTCTGCTGAGTTGTTTCAAAAGTTAGAGTTTTTTTTTTTAATAATTTTTAAAAGTGGTTGGTGACTTGAAGCTGTAGTGACTTCTAGATAGGTGATCAAGCTGTTGGGTTGTTAATAGGCTTAATTTTAGATTATTTTAATTTTCTTGAAAGATCTGTGATGGCCAGCACTGTTCAGTTCTCTCATTATTTGTAGAACTCTGCTTTTGAATGTTCTGAGTCCAGTAGGAAAAAACCAAATAAGCACCTCTGATTTTTTTGTAAACATTAGAGAAATCATTGAAAAAAAGAAAAGAGATTGAAAGCTGCAAAAGTCAATAAGCTTATATGATCTTCTGGAGAAAGAATGTAGATGTACTCTGCAGGTTGTCATTTACAGTAAAAAAAAAAAAAATGGTACTAGTACTATTAGTATGTCAGTGCAAGCTATGATGATGAGTTCTTTTAATCATTATGTCAGTGTTTACATCATGAGTTGCAAGAATTAAACTCTTCAAAGTGGTAGGAATCCAAAGAAACAGGACAGTGCATCATCAGATTTTGGCCACCAGCAGGTCACAAACTAATACCAAGTTCACTGCAGAATTCAATAACTTGCAAATTGATCACACAAGTTGTGTTGGATAAAAATTCTCTTTTGCAGTTTAAAAATGTCCACTCCTTTTGTCTCAGGCGTTGCAAGTTTCTATTTCATTGAGGAAATGAAAATTGTAAGTCCTTGCGATTTTTTTTTTCCTTGCCTCTAAGTAAATATCTAGTGGCAGCATCATTGATAATCTGTAATTGCTCCAAAGTACACTGAAATACTAACCCTCTGCCATGTAGCTGTCAGGAGAAGTGCAGAGGGCTACTTGATACAGATTAATTGGTGGGAGTTAATGGGACCCCAAGGCTGTCTGCTTGTACCTGTGTGCAGAGATAACTGAGGCTCCACTCCCAGGATTGCCTTCCTCATAGTGTCAGAAGCTTTTTAAGTGTCTGTTATTGTTCTAACCAAGGACTGCAGATATTTCACAAAATCAATTATTTCAGTCTTTTCCTCTGGGCAAAGGAAAATTGAAGTAGTGTTTCATGTGATTGCTGAATTGCTACCAAAAGTGCCCCAAAACCAATCCTTTGTGTGAGATGTCTCAACACATGCTGCCTTTTTCCACTCATATATGGACTGTGGAGAGATCAAAATACAAGTGCAATGCAGCTGAGTTACACCTCTTAAACATAGTGGGAAAATCACCTAAATTATCTGAAGTTGATAGAAAATTAATGCACTCAGGGTGGGTTATGAAAAAGAAAAAACTTGTGTGCATAATAGCTGTTCTTGGGAGTATGTGTTTACGTGAATATTTTGGCTTGTTTTATACATTGCCTATTTTTTCAGCTTAAAACGGGTGCAGGGATTATCACCTACAATATTTTTAGGCTTTAGGGCAGTTTCTGAAGCGAGAAAGTAAATTATCGAATCTAAACATGGAACTCTTTTGTGAGGAGCTTGGTGAAAATCTATTTCATTTTGGTCATCCTCCTTAAACTTGATTTCTATTCTGCCTTTAGGGGAACAGTGCTACCAGGCATTTTAATAGTGTAAAGTAAGTTATTAATTTTGGAGTCTTGAATACTTGATAGTATTTATATCAAGAAATACTTGATAGCATTTCTATACAATTCTATTGCTACCTCTTATGGATTGGTTGTGGCTCTTTTTTCTTTCTCAGCCTAGCAATAGGCTGGGGATTACTTCAGAGCCTGTCACCACTGGTTCATATTCAAGCAGAAGAATGACAGCCAAGCTGAATGCTGGCCTGAGAGTGCAGCTCTGTAGCAGTTCCAGCTCCTGCAGTCCCAGGCAGGCAGACTGGGAAAAAGAGCCAAATTTTCCTCTCAGAAGAGCTGCAGCCACATCAGTGAAGCCACTTGGATTGAAGGCTGCTTAATAGTTCTGTAAATCAGGTTAACTCTCTATGCCTCCTTTTGGGCTATGCTAAACTGGCCACTTCTGCACTGTCTGTACAGTGACAGTTGCCATGGATAAAAGAATTACATAATTTTTTCTACTTTTTTTGACATACAGTGCCCAAGCAAGGCACAAAAATTGGCTTCAGAGCCACAGGAAGTATGTCAGCCCTCCAGATGCTCAATAAAAACAATTAAAATTCTCTTCTGATTACAGTAGAATCAGTCATGGTTTTAGCTTCACAATGAATAATGTATTTGTGAAAGGATGCATAGCCTTAAAAAATATTACGTGTAATTATTATTGTATATTAGGATTTTTCTTCAGGAGGATGAGCTAGTAATAAAAGAAACACTGCTATATTTTTATGGAATGTTTTATTGCTTACAGCATATTAATGACAGATGGCAGTTGTCACTAATTATATTACTACAGAGGAAGCAGTCTAGAATGAGCTTCTTTTTTTTGTCTCTTGGTTATCTTTTATTCTGAGAGGAAAGTCCAATCCCCAAATGGTTTGGTGTATTGAAATTAAAAGCATCTGTGCTGGTAAGCCACCTTCTTACTCACTAAATGCTTTCATTTTACCTAAAGTAGGATTATGCTAGGCTGTTGCTTGGCGTGTTGCACCTGTTCTGGTGTTGAAATGAGTGGGTACAATATATTTTAAAAAGTGTGAAAGAGCACTATGGCAGATGAAACACTGAGTGCCCAAATGTCAAAAAATTCCTGAATTAAATTTGTCTGTGACACAAGTTTCTACTTTATGCACAGGCTTCATGAACAACTCTTTTAACTACACAACCACATATTGGGATTTTCTCTCTTTCCTACAGCAGAATAGTTAGCCTGCTTGCATTTACTGTGGAAGCCTCCAAAACCAGCTTGGCATCATCACTTGTTATAAGGGTGCTCAAAATAAAAAGACTTCAAAAAGCCTGTGGAGGAGAAGTACCAACCTTTGATAAATGTTTGTCACTGCCAGTTGTCTGTGATAGTACAGGATCCCTTGGAAATTGTTTAAAAATTAGTGTTTAAATCCTTGACCAGTATGCAGTAAGAGGTTTGTTAACAAGGTTTAAAGGTTAGGAGAGTTGTAGCACATAGCCACAGAAATTTATATCTGGAGTTTTGCAGCTGTGAAGAACAATGCGGATTTCACATATCAAAATGAAAGGTGCTAAAAATTACAAAACTAATTGTGTTTCTACTTTGTATTATACTTAAAGTAGCATAAATTTAAAAAGTGTAAGTACAGGCTAGTGATGAAGAATCAACCTGAGTAGGTGTTGACGGATTAGAATTGCATTGTTAGTAATAGACAATAATAATAATTTCATAATGATAATAAAAATATGAAACTATATAATAAAATATTGTAAGACATTATGTATGCATAATAATAGAAAATATACTATATGCCCTGTACAATATATATTACATTATGTAATTATAATATAATAATAGTATAGGACAAGAATAGGCTTTGATCTCATAGTTGACCTTGCTTTGAAGATACTTGCAGTGATCTCTTCTGGAGTCAGTTCCTGGGCTGAGGCTGCATTCCCCAAATGCTGCAGTGGAGTGAGTGTTTGTACAGGCTTCGACACAAGAGCAGAGATTATCTTAAGGGACAGGAAGATAACTGTGCTCACCAGTTTTTCTGCACCAGACCTAGTGCTTGTTGGCTCTGGGGAGGGTCAGATGCAGTCCCTGAGTCCCTACAAAATTTATTTTGTAGAGGAATTAGTGCCATTTTTTCTCTTTTGGAAGTTGCTGTCCATTTTACTTATTCGGATCATTGTGTGTATGAGCTGTTCACTGATTCCTTGGGTTGTGCTTAGCAGTTTGTGGGCTCTTCAGTCTTGTACACTGCACAGATTAACCTGTAAAACTCATCATGTGCATTTTATGTGGCAGTGATTGGGGTTTTAATGTGGCCTTGTGTTTGGTTCTGAATGAGGAGAAAGGAGAATCACAAAGCCATCATGTATTTTAGAGGGGAGTAAGAAAGGAACCGAAGGAAGGCTGTGTGTGGAAAGCAGTTTTATAGGAGTTGGGATCTTGGTTGCTCTGGCTGTTCAGGGTAAAAGAAGCAATGAACCTGTGTTGCTGCAGCCTAGAAAATTAAGGGTGCATGGATTGAAAATGCAAGAGCAGTTATCCAGTAAACTAAATTGCCAAGGGAGATAGTAGAATTGTTAATTTAAGCCCATGTAATCAGAGGACAGATGAGGCTCCATTAGAGTTGTCTTAGGACCAGTGGCATTGTTTCTGAGATGTGGCAGCAAAACTGGCTGAGGAGCTCTCCTAAAATTAAAATAAGAAACACATTAGGTATCAGTTATTTGATGGCTGTGGTAAGCATTAAGTTCAGAATAAGCTTCTCTTGATATAGGTGCTCTCATCTGAGCTGCATCTTTAGTGTCAGCTCCACCAAGCAGGTCTGGCTTATAGAGGGAATGGAAAGGCTTTGCTTTTTCCAGTTTCAATAATGTTTTGGGGGTTAGAGGAGACATTTGCTCAGTCATTTCCTTGCAGTGAATTGTTTCTGCTCTTTTAATTCACTGCTGGATTTATATGAAGATAAAAGGTTTGGGTTCATTTAGGCACCTTGAAAGGTTGCTGCTTTATGGCCAAGAAAGCTGCTCCCAGTGTAGCAAGTGACCGTGAGTTCTCAGCCTTATCAATAACAGCTTGCTAAGGAAGATGAGAGTCTTTCAGTGAGCAATAGCTGATGATTTGGTACCAGCTCCAACTGCACATTCTTTGGTAAGTGACTGTTTTGGTCAGTCACTTAATCTTTTTCTGGTTTGATTTTCCCTTTATAAAGCATCAGTAATATTAATTCCCTTGTTGCACCCTTTTGTTCATATATAGATTTTAAACTTTTGGGATGCTTTATTGTAGAGTATTTGCACAAAATCTAGCACTGTGGGACCCTTGTCTTAGTTGAAGCCTTAGAGCACTGTCATAAGAAGTGGCAGAAATAATAAGCTCCATTCTCGATTTATAAACTTCACAATAAGTAAGAGAGCTCTTTAGGTTGGTACTTAGTGTAAGTCCCCACAGACTGCTGAAGGCTTTAATCAGGAAATTGTTATCATATGAACTCAATAGAAAAAAAGTTGAATTTATTAGAGAGTTAATTTTTCAACCATATATTCCCAGTGCAAGCTGAAAGTCATGTTTGGAATGTGCACAAATAATTTAGGAGAATGTACAAAAATGTTTTAAATACTGGGAGCCATACAGCCTGACTTTAGGGAGAGTCCCCCAAACATGAAAAGTCCTGGAGTTAATGTTAAATTTCATGTATTTGGCTTTCTTCTAAACTCAGAAATTTAAAATGTATGAACTACTGGTCCTCTGTGATGTGCTTTAGTGGTCAGAAAGCTCTGTTGTATTCCAGTTCAGATCAGGCTGACTAATTAAAACATGTAGATATCTGTATTTTCTATCGTTTTTTCCCCCAAGTTTATAGCCAGAGAACAAAAAGAAATCCTTACATGTTGATTAGCAAAGGCTTTCCATGTGGCATTTTTTCTTCCCTATGGAGGGTGGTGATTGTGTTGAAAGAAAGGGACTGTCATCTTTCCTAAAGCTAGATTGCATCACTGTTCCTTCAGGTGCACTGGGATGTGGCCATCCCTCTGCATTGGGTTCTTAATGGAATTTTCTGCTACAGAGCAAAAGTCATCAGTCCCTGTTAATTTAGAAAGAGTGGGGGAAGATGACATAGCCATTAATCCTTAAACAGATAAATAGGCAGAATTTTTGAATGATGCATGAGATTTCAGCGAGCTTTTAGAGTATGTGAGAGATTCTTACAGTGAGATCCCTTGGGATGCAGGAATGATTTAAAGCAAGACTTTCAGCATTTTAGTAACCTATTCTTAATGTGATTTATATCTAGGCTTACCTCTGAGTTCTGCATTTTGTGCAAGTGTTGCACTTGCAGATGTTGGTATATGTGATATTATTCATATATAAAACTGTGATTGGATTTTTGGTTTACTTGGAAAGCCTTACAATGTATAAAAATGGTATTTGGTATTTCTGCAGTATCAGAAAGAGCAAAAGTAGAAATTTGTTTTTTAAGATAGATAGAAATACTTTCTCCCCCTCCCCAACTGTGTTTTTATAGACAAATATTGAAATAGTGTTTTTAATGCCTGCTGAAACAAAACATGTTAATAAATATTTAATTTTCTGATTATTAGCCCATTTTAAAATCTCAGTTCATAAATATGCAGTTCAGATTTTGTCTCACTTCATTACTAGTCTAATTTCTTACTTTGAAAGACACAATCTCCTGCTGAGCTAAAGTATAAGTTGCCTGGTGGATAAAATCTGCTAGGGAAGCACCTGGGCAGACCTTCAATATATCTACTTATTTGAAAGACAGAAATAATCTGCTGCAGAAATAAAAATAGCATCTGAATTATCTAGAGGAGTCAGAGAATGAAGCTACTGGACTAGAATGCTGCTCATTTGTATGTAAGTGTACTTGTCTTTGTTCCTGAATTTGCTCCTTAAGTTCTGTTAATATGGAAGAGTAAGGGATGAAAACCATTCTTGAAATTGATCCAGACAGATGCACTCAGTTAAGTGCTGTGTGGCAAAATCTTGATGTACATGGTGGGGATTATCTGGAAAAAAAATAATCTATACTTGAAAAAGCCAAGGTGAATGCCTTGGGAGAGCAACACACTGCACTACAATTGCTGAGGCTACTGATCCTCCATTACTTTAATCATATAAAGATTTATATTTGCTAGAAAGTTTCAGTACCTAGAAAATCAAGTGGTAGATGCCTGCATTTTAGCAACCATACATTGCTGTTTACCTGTGAATAAACATTGCTCAAATGAATGGAAATATTAAGTGGAAGATTCTGGGTTTTTCTCCTGACTTGGGTACAGGTTTTTTTTTCCTGCAGAAAAGTGAGGGAAAGAAAGCAGGGGGGAAAAATAAAGGAAAAGAGACCCTCTTGGAGACTAAGAATTCTTAGCCAAACTTGCAAATAGTTATTTGCATATTTGAATGTTGTGGTTGCTCTATGGCTGTGTTCAGTTACCTGCAGCTTAGGCTCTCTTAACTGAGTCCTGATGCCAGGCACTTCCAAGCCATACTGAAGTTGTCATTTAGAAACTTTGTGTCATGGAAATGTACCTAAGTAAGTTTGCACACCTGGCTGTGTGGGCTTTACATGGCATTCTGTCCATACCTAAAATTATACATTCAGATCTGCTGCCATGGTTGCTCATCATGTCATGAAAGAACAGTTCTGAATCTTTCTGTAGCAGGAAAAAAATCAGGAAATAAAAATGAAGTAAACCAGAAATGCTTATTTGGAAAAAAAACATAGATATGAAATGGAGAAATTGAGAAGTAATGTTAGAATTAAGGCTGTTAGTCTTCCTCAGATCATCTTCTTCATATGTGTTAGGGCTGGAAAAAGGGCAATTAATTCAATTAATTGAAGCACTGTGCATTAGAAAGACTTCCTCACATTGCATATCCCAAGAGAACGTCCCAGCAAACCCTGAAAACCTGGAGCTAAACCAGTATGACAGATGATGCTTAAGGGAAATCCAATCAACAATAGGAGGAAGCACACCAAAACAAGATACTGATGGTGAGGAGTGGATGGATGACAGGAACACAGAGAGTGGAGGAGGAAGGATAATGGGAAGAATTATGGATGACATCTGGGTATCTTGGCAAGGGGTTGGGAATAAGCACGATAACTGCAGTCCTGCAGGTCTCTCCACAGCCAGGAAATGGTGCATTCTTACAGTTTAGCAATTTTTTCCCCCCTGAAATTGTGTAACTTTTATAAGTCAGATCTGATGTTCTTAAATGAGATGTTGAAAGAGGGATTATTTGCAATGAGTTTTGGATGCACTGGGCTATTTTATCTTACAACACAGAATACTGAAAATACGTAATTAGGCAAACGACAAGAATTTTTAAAAATTTGACCTTTCCTAATGTTTGCATTATTATATGTTAGCTTAAACTTGCAGTCAACATTTTTTTTGCTTTACCACACTTAATCTGTCTAATTAATAGAATTTTTTTATATCTTCTCATGCAGTACTTGCAGTAATCAGTCTCTGGACATGCTTTTTTGCATAGAAATCATAGTTTGCTGATCTCTTTAAGTTGCATCGTTATTGGTCTGTAGCACTTGGTGTAAAATTGAGAAAGGTCATCTGAAAATAATTGTCTTGAAGGAAGAAAGCCTGCTATGTTTGTTTTTTCTTGGTTGGTGCACTTCACAGTCCGTTATCTCTTCCATTTGCATGACTTCTTTCCCACTTAATTTCGTCTTTTACCTCCTGGCAAATAGCAATATGCCTCAGCATAATGATGAGTAGCAGCAAAGGTAAAAAAAAATTATATTCTTGCCTGCCTTCCAAATTTAGAACTGAAAATGGAAACTAGTTAATATCTACTGTTCAGAAGAGTAATAAATAAACATAGTTTGGAGAGAAGACTGGATATACTTCAACATTTTTCTATATGATGCTTTTCTGTAGTATGGAAAGATTTTTGTAAAATAATTTAGGAGTCATGCTAACAATGAAAAGATAAGCAGGAGGATAATCAGCTTCTGGAACCAATGTGTAGCTTTCATTTCACTGAAACTTCAGAGGCTCAAAGCTGAACACTGAAATCTGCGGCACTTAAAAAACAGCATAGTATTTGCATGCAGAGTATTTGGAGTCCATCAAGGCTTGCAATAGCATCTTTAATGCACATATCCACCTACTGCTGTTTATTAATTCTGCCTACTGTTCCTCCTCACTATTAAGTTAGCCTTCTAAATACTGCAGCAGAATCCTGTGTTTCCATTGTCACTTGGGTGATCAGATGCTGGAAGATGTTGCCCACAGAGGCAGCAGAGTGTCCACTCTTGAACTACTCAAAACCTGACTGGACACAGCCCTGAGCCAGAGCAGGAGCTCCAGCTGACCCTGCTCTGAGCAGAAACAAGGTGATCTCCAGAGATCCCTTCCCACCTCAATTCTCTGACGAGGTAGCAAAGAGAGATAGCTTTTAATAGAAAGTGCTGAAAGTGTTGGGTCATGCACAGACTCTGAGTACAGGGGGAGCTGGGGTTATGTAAAGGAGGCTTAAAAAATGTTGGCAGATCATGGCATAGATTTTTTTTTTAAAAAAAAGGTCTCCAGAACATCTGTAGAACTAGTAATGCTAGTAAGTAATCAAAGGCAGGATGAGTGTGACAAGAATGTTACCAATAATAATCATCAGTTTAGGTACAACCCGATGTAATAGAGGGGTTGATCATGGAAGTTAGCAGGTGCTTAAAGGTTTTGAAATTAAAGAATTGGTGCCAGATTGTCCATAGCTGGAATTTTTCACATACTCATCAGTGGTTTCATTCAAAAATGGTTGTTTTAGCATTGATTTAACGATCAAATGTTGGGGTGTTTTTTAGTTCTTTTCCTTTCCTTTTCCCTTCTGGACAGGCAGAGGCAGGATGGCAGCAGAAGCAGTCCCTTTCAGCTGGTACCTTGTGTTCCCCTGGCAGCCACATTTGGGCAACAGAGTGACCAGGGCAGCCAGCTCTGCAGGGCCATGGAGGCTCGAGGCTTGCTGGTCACAGAGATGGCTGGGGACACCAGCTGGGCCAGCACTGTGGTCAGCACAACTTCTCCCCTCCCTCTGGAGGGCCATGAGCTCATGGGGCAGGAACTCTGAAGCTGTATTTTCTTCCAGGTTCTTTCTTGGCCAGGAGTGCACAGGTCTTTGAGTTTAGAGCAGACCATTGTAAACATTCAGTCAAATCTTCTATACTCTAGGCCTTGGGGCAGCTTTCAGTTATTGTATTAATGAGCTTAGACATGGATTAGCTGTTTTTAGGAGTTTGATAGATTGGCTGTAATTTAGCTAGGTAATTATCATCACTGTTACACATCTCCTCCTAATGATTTTCTTGCCAGAATTTAACTTGTGATGCATCTTTGTGAGTGTATGTGGATGTTGAAATAAAAAGCTCGAGGACAAACTATGGCAAAGTGAAATACACATTTATTATTAAGAATGGATTAGAAAATGTTTGCAGGAAAATTAGATTTTAGAGGCAGATACATAGTTCTATAAACCTTTAGTGTTTTTATCCTTGGTGATGTAATTCCAAGTCCTGATGAAGAGGTGTAGCTGAGAGTGATGATGACAATCATGACTGTGAGACAGGATGTGGTCTCCTGTACAGCGATGCCAATTTAGTGGCTGATTACTGGCAAAAAGTAGGCTCCTCTTCACCCTCAATTATTTTCTCTTTTTAAAAAATGGTTTTATTTATTTTCCACTTTCCTGACAGCTTAGCTCCTGAAGTAGGGTTATGTGAGTGCTAGGAAAAAAGGCCGGACAGTTCCTTTCTGGAGCAGCCTTCAGTGAGGTGGGCTCAGCAGTGTCATTCAGGTCTATGGGACCATAACAAACCCTGGGAACTAAGGATCTGACTTGGAACAACATAGTTTAGTCTTGTAGCAAAGGTTTGAAAAATCTGTATTTTTTGAGATTCCCGTTCAGATTCAGGTGCTTCGGCTTTAAAATATTAAATTGAGAACGTGGAATATTACTGTATTAGGGCATTGCAGTAGGAGTACATTGTTAGTGTGGAACATGCAGAGACACTGAAGTCACAGGATTGACACTGGCACATCCACAATTTGATAACACCTCCTGAATAATACATGTGATGGGTACAGGATGCACTCACTGGTGTTGAGTGACTGACGTGGATGTGAGGAGAGGAAAAAAGGTTAGGGCAGCACAACACCAGAAATGTGCTTCTGCCTGTTTGTCTTCCTGATCTTACATATCAGGAATTGGAAGGAAAAGGAGGAAAAGTGGATGGTGCTTAGTCATTTTGTCTCACAAAATGGTTAAAATTATAGTATGTTTCTACAGACACATGTACATTAGGGAATTTAGTAACACCATCATGTTAAAGGCTGCTGTAACTAGGCTTTATCTGAAGAAGCTGTTGACCTGTGGACCTTACTTTTTGAAGATAATGTAGGAGAGAAAAAAGCAGTTTATTGCTATATTTTTTTTGGTGTATACCCTGAAGTATTCAATATTTAAGAAAATTCTTAGGGATACATAATCCTGTGTGTCCTTACTTTACTTACTGGTTGCACTGGAGAACCAGGTAATTTGTGCTCTTCCAAACTTTCATGAAAAGCAGAAATTGCATGAAACATTTAACAAAAAAAGATTTTTTTTTTCTGGAATATTGTTCAGCCTGTATTTGACTGTAGCCCATCAGAAATAAATAATGAGGAGTTTTATTCACTGACGGAAAAAATATCTCCCCTTTTCGGATCTTTAAAGTGTGTGATGTTAATATATGGATATATTTTTATAGTGGCATAAAAGGCTTGGCAGTTCTGATATAAAAATATATGGGGTATTTTAACAATGGGGTATTTTAACAATGAACACCATCACTCCACACACGCACCCACCCAAGAAAAGCCAAAATCAAATCCCTTTGTAGTTGTGTGCATGAACATGAAACATGTAGTTCTGTGTATGCTTGTAATGGGGCAGAGTGACCATAGTGGTTTCCTTTGTGTCTGATTATATTTGTGAAAAAAGCCTTTCCACTCCAACACCAATATTTGAATGGGATAAAGCCTCATTCCCCTGAGTTTACTCAAGTCTGGAACTATGCAGAATCACAGAATAACTGAGGTTTAAGGGACCTCTGGAGATTGTCTGGTCCCACCCCTGTGCTCAAAGCAGTGTCAGCTGGGGCACCAGCACTGTGTCCAGTCACATTTTGAGCATCTCTGGGAATTGTGACTCCACAACTTCCCTGAGTCCAAATAGCACAGTGTGTGGTACAAAACGTTGAACCTGGGACAGGAAGGGAGATGAAGAGCCAAGTTTTATGATCCACACTCCATGGAAGCATTTGAGCATATACTTCAGTCTTGCTACACTAAACACAGTTAATGTTTGGGTTTAAGTGCAGTACTGAGCTAGAGTCATTGGTAATGTTTATTTAGATTTAATGGTGCTTTTGTTATTATATTCAATCACAGAAATCAGATGGACAATTTGCTGCCTTTATTTGTGCCCTTTTATTTTCCTAATGTCAGGAGGAGCTACAGTTATAAAGGGACCCAGGTACAGCCATGTAACTCTGTGGGCTTTGGTCAGTTTTATGCCTAGTGACTAGGAATATGTTTTCATTTTTGTTACTGTTATACTACATAGAACTGTAGGAATTTATAATGTTTGCATATGTACAGGTGTCATTTATTTAAAATGTTTGCAGTAATATTTTTTTATGTCATAAACTGTTTACATAAAGCCTTTGAAAAAGTAATAAAGCTGCAGCAGGCCTGTGCAATAATCTTGTCATCCTTAAATTATTTTTCTGAAGCACTGCCTCTCAAGCTGTCATGTGGGCTACTTTAATCTCTTTTGCTGATGGCATTCTGTGTGTCCGCTTCCAGGGCAGCCACAGGCAGACCTCTTTAGAAAAACAGATGAAGCAGTTTATATATAGCATTCCATTTATTCCTAATGAAATCAAATGGCCTTGTGGCCAGGACTTGGTTTAAAAAGAGCAGTTTATTGAGAATCTCTAAATAGATAAAAAGAGTAACAAATGGTGCTGTATTCCCAGGCTAGTTGCCTTTTCAATCACATGGAAAATTTCCCTCTGAAATGGAAAGAAATCACCACACCCTGTTTATGTAGAGGTGAGTCAGTACTTCCTTGAAGATTTTATGAATAGTAAAAAAAAAAAAAAAGAAAGATATGCCCCCTGTGGCATTGGATGTCAGAACTGGGACACCAGAGTGAATGACATGTAATATTTATCAGGTTTCACAGTGTCCCTTCATAAGCAGTTATGTCTGACTATATGTTATTTTTAATTGAAATGAAAGGACAATTTAAAAAATACTGTAATTCCATTGCAATAACGAATTTGGAGGGTAAGCCTGAGACTCATTTTTATAACTGCAGGGCCACAAAGACCTACTGACCATGATTCCTCATGGTCAGAGCTCTAAGTAGAAAGTGTGTTTTATCTGTGAGTGCCCAGGCTAATTTCCTAGCTAGGGATGCCTTTTCCCTGGGTGCATTTCTTCATACATTTTCTCCAGGTCACCACTGATTTTCTACCTCTTTCTTCACTCTTTTCATCTCTTTTGATTTTCAGTACTTGGACACTTAGATAATGTTAATTCTCAAGGGCCAGTTGATTGAGACAGTTGACTCAGATTTCAATCAGGCTTGAGAGAGCACCTTCCATGGATGTGTGCCTAATTGTAATAATCCTGTAGAAGAAAATTGTATGAACTCCAGCATCTTTACAGTTGAAGTGGTAGTTATTATTTGAAAGCCACATTTTTCAAATGCTAAGAAAAGTATGTATTTTTTAAGTGCTAGAATTTGCAGATTCTGGATGATGAAGGTAACTTTTCATTGACCCAGCTGAATGTTTTGGCAGTTATTGGAAGAGAGGCGTGTGTAGCAAATTGTTCTTAATTAGCTACCATGGGCAATTCGCTTTTTTTAATGATGTAATATCAGAATTTACTGAATGAAAAAAAAATTTACATGCAGAGATTTTATTTGGTTTCAGTAAGATTTATCTTTTAAATTTGATACAGTTTTGTGCTAATTTAGGTTTGAACACAAGCTTCCTAGCCTTTAACAGCCAAAGGCAGAAGTGGCCTTGGTTTCAAGAAGGAAACAAAAGTATGGAGAGTAGTAGAGCTCTTCTTCAGCCACAGGACACTGCTCTTCCACTTGTCCTCAGCTCTCCAACCTCACTTTTCCAGTGCTATTGCAGATAGTATTTCTGAGATTTCATCTTCAGGATTTCTTTTAAAAACTGAAGGAGACCAACTGCAGAGAGCAAAGCCTGCCCTGCAGCCAAATGTAAACTTAGATTGTTTATCCTTTTCCTCATCTGTAAAGCTTTAGTTCTGTCTCATATATTGTTCTTTGCTTGCCAGCCCAGGAGTCAGATATCAATATGAACAGTACACTGTGTCATGTAGAAGACACAGGTAAATACACCCACCAACCTGTAGAGAAGGGGCTGGTGCCTAAGGATGATTACTTTGAAATAAAGGAATAAGATATTTTAGTGAAAACAAAAGGACTGCAGTTTTTATTTGTCCTTATTTTTCTTCCTAAACTTCCTTAAAAAAGTGTGTTTGTAAGCAGCTGATTCCAGACAGTTTTATGACACTGAGACTGTGCTCCTGGGCTGTGCTCAGCAGAGACCTCCATGTCCACATCCCACCATGTGGTTCATGCCCCGTCGGTCAGAGCCTGGCAGAGGCACTGCCATCCATCTGGGCCATTTATCAGCTTTGACTGCAGTTGCTATTTTGGAGCTTTCAAATAGCCACAGATAACAAAAAGAAATTATTTCGTAGTTAATCATATGGTGCTGAAAAGCAAGTAAACCACTGAAATCATTGCAAGAATCAAAATATAGGGAAAGGAGAGGCAGGAGCACAGAAGTGGGAGAGGCATACACAGATAAAGGAGATGGAGTGTCACAGGTGTTAAATAGATGTATAAAGGTGAGGAAAATATACATGCCATAGGAACTTGAATTTTAAATTAATATCAGTTTATATTGTAATGTCAGGGTTATACTTTATAGCTGGAACAAGAACTCTGTCATAAATCCAGTTTAACCTGTTTGGTCTTCAAGAAATGGACTGAAGAATGACTCACTCTTCCTCAGAATTTATGTGCTGTTATTGTTCACAGAAGGATGCATTGCCTGTTACACTCTTTGGAAATGAAGGTGTTTTCCCAAGTATTTTGAATACCATATTTACATGCCTAACCACGGTTTCCAGGAAGGAGGTTTCACCTGGCCCATGCTTTGAGCCACCTTCCTGGAATACTCTGAGAAATGTGATGAAATATTTGTCTGCTACCTCCCTTCCCAGGCATTCCTTTGACTTGCCTTATAATTCACATTAAGTCAGGTTAAGGTAGGAGCAAATGTTATTTTATTTATGAAGTTTTCTTTATACAACACAATGTATAATGTACCTGATAGACACAAAAAATGTAAAAGAAAAACAGTTGTCTGTCTGTTAGGTTAAATCAGGGTATTCCTCCTAGCCTTTACGTAGTAGCTCACAGCTTGCTAGAAATTCATGTCCCCATGGCTGAAGAGATATGTTTTACAAGGAAATCTCTGGTCTTAGATGTAGAGGTGGAAGAGGGTTAAGGTTAAATATAAACTGCTAGCCCCCAACCATTTTTTGCTGTTTACTGGGGTTTCATTTGTAGTTAAATCTTCTTTTCCTTCTCTCTAATTCTTACACATGTGTAAGAAGTACTGATTCATAGTTTATTCAGTTACAGATGCCATCTGATCTGTTAAATAGGGTCACTTCTTTGAAATACAAGGATCTCTTTGGCTAGATTTCCTGTAAGGCAGTAGGTTGCCTTTTTGGTAGATGATTTTCTTTACTTGATTAAACTGTTGCTAAAATGTTAATTCAATGAAGAGGAAAACCATGGTTCTCATCTGCTCAGGAAACAGAAGAATCTCTATATAGTGCCTTTTCATGCTCTAGACCTCATGAGCATTCAGTTCAGCACCTTCATACAGATCCATAAACCAAGACTGAAGTATGTATTGCTGACTCTTGAATTTGTCTCTATGTGACTCTCTATAAACCACTTTGGGGTAAAAAAAGGCTTGAGATAGCTGCCTTTTTTTCTCCTCCTCCTTAAATTGTTTACCTTTTTTTTTCCCCTTGATCCTTTTCCTAAGAGTCATAGATCTGTGTCCTTTGCTTCCCACGTGATGGCAATGAAAAGGTGCAATCCCATTGTAGGCTTAGTTTCTCAGTCTGTAACGTTGGACATTTTCTGATATGATGATGAGTCATTTCTGTCTGTATTAGCATATAGCCAGAGCAGTGGGTCATGCACTTTCCTATAGTAAGCTTTTGTAATTAAAGGTTCCAGGTTTTATTTTATGGACTGGAAACTATTAGAATGTCAAAGTTGGTTTCCAGGGGCCTTGTAGGAGACATTGCATGAAAAATCTGGTGTCTTTGCACAGCTGCATGATTGAATTCAGTAGGTTTGCCCTTTGCACTTTGAGAGGAGTAATTCTCATGTTACTATTTTTAATCTTGTACAAATCTTTTGATTTGTCATTGCCTTAACTTTTGTGGAGCTAATTAAAATTCCTTCTTTCAAGAAACCATTACAATAATTGGGGAAAAAAAAGGCCTGAAAAATGTACTGCCACCCTGAGCTATAAATGCACTATGGAAATGTGAAGTGTCATGCATAGATCTGTAATCCTTCAGGGATAGCATTAGCCTTTGATGGATCATTCAGTGAAACTGCAATGTGAACAGCTCTTTAAGATGGTGAGATTTTGAAATAGCTTTTAAAATAGAATAGAGTTCGTTGTAACCATTCTGACTGAAATGCTGAATTCCTATTACCGGGTTTATTTTTTATATATATATTTTATATCTATTTCTTGTCTTTAGCAAGCTTTAGAGAAGTCCCATCTCCTGATGTTTCTTAGGTGTTTGGGTGACTGCATTATGTGTTTGTTTTGATATGTTCCCTGTATTTGTCTTGTCGTTTGGTGCCAGCTTGAAGGAAAATAGGAGTGCTCATGAACCTTTCCTGAATGTGTCTTTGCTCTTTTGCTCAAAATTGGTGTGGAGGGAATGGGCGTTGATGAAGGAAAGCAGCTGCTGCTTTTGCTGCTCCCTGAGGAGGTTTTCTGTGTTCCTAACAGTAATGCTGGAAGTCAGGCAGGACTTCTGCAGGTCAGCAAAGCTTCTCCTCTTTGAACTTGATTGTAGGCTGTCCTGTAATAACCCCAGTGCACTGTTGTATTAGTCATGGCAGCATTGTTGAGGGTATTTTTGGTATCTGAAAAAAACCAGCTCCTTACTTGAATGATTGCTGGATTTGTTTGGTTATTTTTTTAGGCATACTGTTGAATGAATGACCTCCAAAGCCTCAGGCAAAAAAGCACCAATATGGTTATTTGCTTAGTTTTAGAAAAGAAGAATCCAGCATTGTTTTAATTTACATTGTGTCAGTCCCAAGCCCCTCTACTAACTTCATCCACGTATCGGGTATTTTTGTACATAACTTTTTTTTCTGAGAGTTACTGAGAGCAAAACACAGCCTGTAATTTAACACCAGAAAGACCCCTCTGAAGTATTGCCTTTAAAATAATTTCCTTGCACTGAACTGTTAAATTGAGAACTCTATTTGACATAGCTTTAGTTTTTGATCTACAACCAGCAAATACTGGAAGTTACTTAATAGTTATGCAAAAAGCAAAGAATAAATCAACAGCTGAATAATGTCCTCCTTTAATTACTTTTTGCTCTCATTTTATATTTAATTTTACATCAAATGAAGTGTTCCTTAGAGTAAGTCAGATGTTGATTAGTTAAATGGATTATTCATGGCTAAAAAAAAATTAATTGAAGTGAAATCAAACATCTTTGCATATATGTGAACAAATCCAGGCAATATTGTTTTTTTCATCTAATTTGCTTTTAGCTGACTAACAGCAGGAATATCACAGCTCACAAGGTAGTTTTTGTCATGTATATAGTTACTGAGTTCTCACTTGAGAACAAAATTTTATTATTTTTGGTATACGGTGTTTTTACTTTGGCTGCTTACGAGAGAACTGCTGGGGAAGAGTGTGGGGAGGATTCAAAGCCTCTGATTTCTTGGTGCTTGGCAGGAACAGAGCCTAGAAAAAGAATACACTAGGTGATGTAACTGAATGGAATACTTAACCTGCATTGGGAGCATTACACTAATTTTTTTCAGAGATGTTTCTTTCTCTGCACCAAATTTTTGCCAGAAAATGAGGGTCCTCGCTGCTTCTTCTTAAGATGAAGTTGTTAAGCTGTCAGGAAAGCAAAGCAAAGTAATTTTAATTTCAGAAGTTTTTATTGTTAGATGGCTTTAAAATTAATCTGTCTAAATACAAATAGTTGTACAGTAACAGTGAAGAAACCAGATACTGCTATGGAAACTTCACTGGATATAATATAGAGAGATCTGCTTTGGTACAGTTGCATTCAGCTTGGAAAATCCATATTGTGAGTTTTGTGTGCAGAGGATGTATTTTAGGAGCAGAGCAGGCATGAGGTTGTTAGGTAGAGTGTGTGAATCACAGAGAGGAGTGGGTGCAGCAGACGTGTCCTCTGCTGCTCCTTAGAGCAAGTGCAGCTTGAGTTAGCAGCAGAGATTTTGCTGGGAGGGGAATTTTATCTTAATGTCCTGAGTAAAGCAGCAAGGTAGTCTCTTAGTGGAAAGGCTTGCATGTTACTGAGGTGGTGTGACACCTCTTGTTAGCCACTGTACTTTACAGTGCTTACAGGTTTGTCAGCTGGGACCTCTTGGGCTGAAATTTTTTATTACTGGTTTGTCTGGTTTCAAGATGATTCTTCTTTTTTCCTTGAACACTTCTGTTATCTCTGTATCAAGGAAGAGGGATTTCTGTTATTCCCCAGGTCTGCTTTTAGACCACTTTATAACTCCTTGAAATCTGAGGGGAGAAAGTTAAATTTTAGCAGTTAAATGTTTTCCTGTGTGGGTCAAACTGTCCCTGCATCCATCCCACAAAGTGACTCAGTGCAATGGTATCTGATGCTCCAGGGATGCGCTCGGGCTGAAGGTTTCTGCTTCACCTGCTTCTGCATTGAAACAACCAAGCTGAGGGTGGGAATAGGGAAAAGAGAGAGCAGGTAAAATGAAAATGATATGTATCATCTGAAGGCAGAAATGGTTGGGAGGGGAGAGCAGAATTCATGAGGAAGAGCTGTGGTAGGAGAAGACAAGTGAAATTGTCTGGGAAAGGAGACTGGAAGGTCAGGAGAGGCATTGACTGAAGGGAGGTTTGAAATGGAAAGCCCATCAAGGAGACTGGGAGTGTGAACTGTCAAGGGGGAAAGAAAGGAAATGGTTGAGGAATGGTGCTTCACAAGGAGATGAGGAAGCAGAGGAAGGGAAACTAGAATGAGGTTATACAAAATTTGGTGGTGGGGAAGAAATAGGATGAGTTTGGATACAAAGGGGCTAAGGAAATTTAAGCGTGGTATGAAAGGGAAAACAGTGTTAAACACCATGGCCTGCCATTGCCATGATAAGCCCTGCATTCATGAGTCCCTTGTCAGTAAATGTCTGTGAAGGCCGCAAGGAAAATCCCCCAGCACTGTGCAGAGGGGGGGATCTGGGGTACAGCAGGCCACTAACATTCAATGGGAAAAAAATAGAAGAATTTAGGTAGTTCTTTTGACTCAGTGAGACACAGAAGAACCTGAAAATACCAACAGAATTATGACCGCTTTATCCACTTGATCCACTTGGTGCTATTTAAAGGCCAGCATTTGCCCTCAGCAGTGTCAGCTCCTCCTTTTTCTCACTGTATGATTAATGTAGGAACCTGACACCCTGTTGGAGATACTAGTGGTTTGGGACTCCAGATGCATGGGTTTAATCCCAAATTGGCCACTCACAGGCTGTATGATCTTGGACTAGCTAATCTACCAGAACGTGCTTTATTTTCCCCATCAATAATTTGGGGATAATGATTTCTAACCACCCTCTGTAGAGGCCTCCACGAATGCCACAGTTCACGGAAGAGCTGAGAAGTGCTGGTTGTGCTTTTAATGACAGTTTCTTTCTATCTGACTGGTGACTGTTTCCTTTTTCTCTTTGGACCATTGTGTGACTGTATTAGGACAGAAATTGAGAAGAAAGAAAGGAACTGCTGGAGATAATAGGTATGGTGTAACAGGGACAGCTTTCTGTCTTATTATCCAGACTCACTGCTCGGCCAAAACTGGATGCATTTGTGTCTGCAGGCTGGACTGACTCAGACTTCGTAGGGAGTCATTTCAAAGACATACAGACCTCCCTAATGACACTTAGTTTATATGAAATCATTCTAAAGAATCTGGCTTTATTAAGTAATTGTGAGCAAGCTGGACCCTGGCACCGAGTGCTCGTTTGTAGCTGCTGTGACAGTGCCGCGCGTGCTGGGATCTTTGGGCTGCGGGATCAGGCAGCGCCACGGGAATGTGGAAGGCTGAGAGACAGGACTAGGAAGGGGGAAACTGTAGAATAGCACATTTATTGCACATCTTACATTGTTACATGAATGTTTTAAGAACTCTGTGCACTTGCCAATCTTTGAACAAGACAGCTTTTTTGTTTCCTGTTTGTTCTCACTCTTACTACTTGCAGCTCTTCAAGCAGAGAAAGCACCTCAGTGCTGTACTGTAGATGGTTCAGGTGCTGATTTATGTGTGTATCTGTGTGTATGAATTTGGATTTGAATTCAAATGAGAAACTGTGTCAATGTCATAGGTATCTAACATTGAGAAGCAATTGCCTTTCAGTGGCTTATGTGCTATATTTAGTACGATTCTTATGAATATTTTCAACTCTTGTCATTCTGTCAGAGTTGTCATTGAGGAACATGCTCAGGTCAGAAAGCTTTCAGTATGGCTTATTGTTAAAGGAGAAGATGCTATTGTATATGGCATAGAGATCAAGAAAATTCTCATTTACTTCCAGTTTTTGAAGTAGCAATCAGTGCATTGCTGCATTCGTAGGAGTCCGCGAAAGTAGTCAGGCTCAAAAGGCAGTTGGCTGAGAAAGTGCAGAGTTAATTCTATTAAGGTCTTGCAGTAACACCACTTCTTGTATTAGATTAGAATCTTTCCTTCTTTCCTGCTCTTTTTGATTGTTGTTTTTATTCTTGAAATTTTGTGACTTTTTACAAGGGCATGTAGTGATAGGGCAATGGAAAATGGCTTTAAACTGAAGGAGGGTAGTTTAGATTAGATAATAGGAAGAAATTCTTTACTGTGAGGGTGGTAAGGCTCTGGAACAGGTTGCCCAGGGAAGCTGTGAATGCTCCATCTCTGGGAGTGCTCAAAGCCAGAATCAAGGCCAGTGTTCAAGAATGGCGCTCTCAGCAAACCAGGTCTAGTGCAAGGTGTCCCTGCCCCTGGCAGGGGATTGGATCTAGATGGTCTTCAAGTTTTGTTCCAATCTCCAGCCACTCTGAGATTCTCTGCTCTGAGAGTGAGCCTGGCAGGAAGCCAGCAGATGGTAGACTGGCTCTGCAGCCCAGTGGCTGTGCTGCTGCTTTGCTCCCAGAAGTTTCTGCAGCTTTGGTCCTCAAAGAAGCTCCAAACCCTTCTGGGAAGCTGGTACAAGAGCAGATTAAAGTGCTTAGATGTTCTTTTTGGGAACAAGCCCAATTCAGCTGGTTTTGAAGAACCAGATGCTTGTGAACTTTAGAGGCTGATATCTTTCTCAACTGCAGTATTTCTTTACACCTCTTTCTTTAGTTGTTTCTGTCCTAGCTCTTCCTCAGTAACCTGTGCCTGTTGGGTAACAGAAGCCAAAACTTGGATTAAAGTATTTTGATATTCTTTTGTCTCAAATCTATGTGAAAAGGTACAAATGCAGATTTTTTTTTTTTCCCTGGGGAAACTTTCACAAAACATTATATTGGAAATATATTAGGTAAATATATATTTTATGTTACATTTCCATGTAGTGTAGCATTACCTTGGGAGAGCTCTTGTCTGTGTGCCATATGACACAGTTCTTCCTTACAAACCTGGCTCTGGGGCTGAACCCCTTTCTTACAATGTGCCTGTGATTATGCTTAGGAGTCTTAAAACCCTCCCTGGCAAGTTGATGTTGTTGCTTTTATCATACTTACCTGTTGTCATAATATTTCCCTTTATGCACTGCTGGTTGAAAATAGTCCCTTAAGCCACTCCAGATTGTTCAGTCCAGTGCTGTAGAATGGTCTTTCTACACTGACCTCTCTTTGAAAAACATTTTTTTTTAAATATCTTCCTCTCATTGCTTTTCAGAAGAGTGTGGCTGTAATTCCTGAATGCTCTTTATGATTCTCCAGCTGAAAATTTTTGTCCTAGAATAAGTACCTCCAATGTCTGCCATTATCAGTCATGAAATACCTTGACTAGTGAACAAAATACAGTACTGTAAATTGTGGTTAATATCATGCAGTGGTGATACAAAGTGGGCTTTATGCTTATTTTTAACTACAAAATGTAGTTAGTGTATGCTTCAGGAATAGAGAATGTCATTAGAAAAGATGATTTAACTGAATCGGATTTTTTTTAGCAAGAGAATTAAAAAATCAAGAAGGTTAATGAAGTAATTGTAGTTTGTGGTCCATGGGAGCCTTTTAATCTTTCTTTCTGTTCTTAAGAGTAGCATTGTTGTGTCCTTCATGTAGTGTCTGTAGACTTCAGATTTAAAAAAGTGGGGTTTGTCAATTTTACCCTTATTTCTGGAGCTTGGTTCTCATTTTGCTGGATTGTGATAAAAATGAGAATTACTTAAATCCTACATCCAGGGAGTCAGGTTTTGGACTCTGAGACCAGAAATGGCTTAAAAGTATTATGTAGACTTCAAATGCTTGGGCTGTATGAGCAGGGATGAGTCTCAAATGAGAGCTTTGTTAAATAGTAAGAGTATGCACAGCTTGAGTCTTAGAACAGTGTGGATTTAGCTAAAAAAAAAGGGAAAAAAAAGGAAGACAAACTCTTTTCTGTGGATAAATTGTCATATCCTCTAGATTTTGGGTACATGGTGAGAGAGTGAATTAGCCTGGATCACTTAGCTGCCCAAAAAGAAAGGGGTTTTAGAATCTGTTTGTGGAGTATGTATAATTCTGGCCTTCACCCTCTATTAAATCACTTCACATGAGGATTGTGCATTATTTATAGTGAGTGTGGGAGATGGAAAGAGTACTGTGGAAGAAAGAAAAATAAACCTTTCAATCATAAATTCTGTTTTTGGCTGCAATGCCAGTTTGGGGCAAGGTGCCAATAATTTTGCACCCAAAATAGAAGTGCTAAAATCCCCCAAAATTCAGCAGTCTCACTCATGATCTGAATATTTTCTCAGATTATAGTTAGGAAGCAAAACACAGAGTCTTGAGGCATGCATCATCCTCGTGATGAGAAGAGCAGATCACCCTCTTTTAACTCGTGTCCTCCTGCTGCCTTTAATGGCCAGAGGGGACCTCTGTGCTCAGGGCTTGTAAAAACAAACCACAGGCTCCTTGGGTTTTCTTCTCCAGTGCTTGGTGCTCCAGCCTGGGCTGTGTACCAGCACAGGCTTCCTCTTGGCTGAGGCCAGGCATGCCCAGAGCTCCCTCTGAAGGCACCCAGGTTTTGGAGCTCCCTGGGACTGTAGCCTGTCTTTGGCTCCAGGGTTAACCAGACAGGTGGAACTCAGTGTAGAAGTTGAGCAGCACTGGGGAGAAGAGCCACAGCCATCAGATGAACGTGCTCTACATCACACCAGGCTGCTTCTGTCACTGCCATGCTGTCCAGGGGGCATGGATGCACTTCCATGGGCAGCTTGGTGGTATCACAGCTTATTCAAGAAGTTTATTTTCCTGCACCGTAGTTCAGCAGCAACTTAATAGTTGTGAGGCATTCTTTCTGCAATCTGATGTGTGGTGTGGCCACTCACACAACTGCATTGGCCCAAATGAAGGAACAGTAAGATGGGAACCAGCCATGGGAACAAGCAGCTGAAGTAGGAATTTTGCCCACTGAACAAAATTTATACTGCTGCTCTTCCTGAGTCTCCACCAAAGAATGATGCTTAGAAGAGTCCTCTCAACCAGCCTGAGAGGGTTTATGTAGATCCTAAGCACTGCCCTGGCACTGTTCAACAGTGCCAGCTCCTTGTTGAAGGTATGCATCGTGTCGTGCCATTTCACGCGTTTCTTGTTTCACTTACAGCTGAACTGTTCATTCTGTTTAGTTCTACGGTAAGAAGGACTCGAAGAGTTGTTTAGAAAACAGGAGGATTGCATACTGTGACTGTCAGCTCAGGTTACTTGTAAGGGAAGGCAATGCCCTGCGTTGTTAAAGCAAGTCAAATATTATTTATTTTGGGCCTTGTTACAGAGTAGCCTAATAAATCCCTATTCAGCCTAGGTAACAGGGAATGGAAAGACATGTAATGCTTGAGAGGAACAAAAGGATCAAGCAGGCCAGGGGTTTTTGTTGGGTTGGTTTTTTTGGGGGTTTTGTGGTTGGTTTTTTTTTTTTGGTGGGTTTTTTTTATTGGTGGGTTTTTTTTGTTTTTTTGGGTTTTTTTGTTGTTGGTGGTGGTGGTGGTGGTGGGTTTTTTTTGTTTTTTGTATATTTTACTTTTAACATACTCTACTTGCTCTTCTATGGTTGCTAGAGACTGCAGAGGGACACTGTGTGTTTAAAGTACCTTACATATAGACACTATATAGCTGTGATGAGTAGGGCAAAGAGTAAGACACAGGGATTCAGCCTGAATCTCTTGTGGAGCTGTTAACTCTCCTTATCTCATAAGAAAAGGTGAAAAGGTGAGAGCGGGTCTGTAGGATAAGGGAGATAAGGTCTATAGGTGATAGACCTTCTCAGTAATTCATTTTCTTAATTAATGTCTATCATGTTCATTTACTCAAGCATTCAAAAGTCATCTCAGATGCAAAATTTACAAATCTAAACTTAAAAATATTAAACTTTTACAGCTTTTTGTCAGTTGAACTGTTAATATTTGTTATTCTACTCCTGATGACCACATTAAAATACTTGAATTGGTTTTTTGTGTTCATCTATACATCAGATTACTTTGTAGCCTTCTGGTGTGTTTTGAAATCTGACAAACAGGGAGGAAGTTACAGCAAAAGTGTTCCCTTACACAGGCTTTAACACCAGGAACATTTTTTCCTGTAGTCCTGCAAGTGAGAGAAGCAGGGAAGGGAGAATCTATTCTTCCATCCACAGTAGATCCTGGGCAGTACTTCTGCCCTGAGGTTCTGAGATCCAGTAACTTGATGGCTTTTGTGTGCTCCTTGCCTGGAGAGAAGAAAACCACTGTCTTCAGAAGGTGCTTAACTCTGAGACCCTCAAAAGAAAAGTAAGCCCAAAAAGTAATCCTACTGCACAGAAAAATGAACACCAAAGGGCCAAAATGCTGGCAGTGGAGCACACAGCTGAAGGAAAAAAGAACAAATAACAGAATGTGCTTTAAATGAATGAGAAGCTGGAAGTTGGTGAGATAACTGATGGGCCTGCTGGGTGAATTGCTGTGCACAGAGGGAGCAGTTCAAGAAAGCAGAATATTGCAGAAATGTTAAATTATTTATTAGTACCAATCCTCACTGCAGATTTATGTCCAAATTTATTGAGAGCTCAAGTATGAGGTGGCTGAGGTGTTAGACAAAATATGTGAAGTCTTATCAGAAACAGCATCATAAGAATGTGGAACTATAAATGTGTTAGAAGGCTCTAGAAAGCATCTAGAGAATTACATCCCAGTAAGCTTATACTGGTAGTTGGGAAATTAGCTGAAATAAGAATTACTTACAGGTCACAATTCATAGCTTGCAGCTGCTGAGATTGCACAGGAGGAAATGATGTCAGACTGATGGGGAGAAAGGTGTTTTGGAATATGGAAAATAATTGGATTCAAATAATGAAAGCTTTTAGAAAGTTTTGTTGTCCTTCGTGGGTGGTTATTAAGAAACATGGTATGACTAAGATGGGCTCAAAACCTGTATTGAACACAGAAGCAGAAGGTGCATTACCCAGTTAGATCTGTTAACAGTGGTGTGTTGATAGATCCCTGCTTCAAACTGGTAGGGACTGCTCTGTTCTCAGAAGCATGAAACAGCACAGTTGTGCCATTTTGCCTGCCCCATTAGCCCTGCTGAAAGGCAGAATTGGGAATTGCCTAAATGGTGTCTGGTCCCTGAGCATGGAGAGCTATGAGGCTGTCAGTCCTACACCCCCCCTTGGAGAACTCCACTTAGGAAGGAGCTGGACCTGAGAATAGCAAGCTCTTTTTTGGTATGTGGCTGACTTGAAAAATACAATAGTAATAGAAACAATCCAAGTAATTTTGAAAACATGTAATTAAGAATGGCCATTAAGAATAGGAAAAGTAATAAAGAACAGCATGGAGATTGTTACCAGAAATAAAAGCTGATATGTCTAGAACGCCCTTGTCTCACCTCAAAATAGCATTCAAGAGTTAGTGGGAGTTCTGGGAACACAAGATGAAACAGAAAAAGAATTTGGGAAGTCTCAGTCGTGGAGAGTAACTGAAGAAAATTGTGACTCTTTACCTTAGAAAGCAGATGAGTCAGAGAAGAGGCATGCTAAAACTGTAAAAGCCAGCAAATGGTAATGAGAAGGTAGATTGGGGTAAGTTTCTGTTTGCTTGTCTTAAAGCACTAAAGTGAATGACTATTTAAAGAAATCAGAAGGTTGAAATTCCAAAAGTGATAAAAGGAAATTCTTGTTCAGATCTATGATTAAAGTATGAAAGTCACTACAGCACTAAGTTGTTGTGCTGAAGAATTCAACAAGGTTTTTAAAAGGTTATCTTAATGGATATCAGAAATATTTACAGCTGCCATAATCCATGTTGGACAGTTTTGGAGGGAATATTAGACTTAAGTTTTTAATACTAGCTGCCAGGGATATCTTCATGTTCTGTTGCTGGTTGTCCTTCCTTCTTAACATAAAGTGTTAGGTTAGTGGTGTAATTCATCAGTAGCTGTCTGCAAGGTGTGAAAATACTTCTGATTCTCAGTAACGAGCTAGAGAGCACCCCTGTGTGGGTGGTGCCTGAATTCAGAGCAGTTTGGTCTCTTTTCAGGCATTGAAAACAGAGTTACCCAGGTAAGGGTCATTCACAGCATCTCTTTGAAGTCACCAAGATCTGTGGCTAACAGGTGCATGCAGGGATGGGATTCCAGAAATGTAATGTCAGGTCAGGAACTGATGTGATTTTATATCTGGGTAGAAAGTGTTAAGTTGCTTTTTTTTGGTCATATGGGCATTACATGTGTGAGTAGGAGATCTTTGTCTCTTAAAAGGGCCCTAAAGCAAGAGAGCTTTCTGCACTTGTGTTCTGGAGTTTGTTTCACTTACAGTGACTGGAAGGCATGATGTAAGGAACTGTTGTCTTTGCCTGAAGTCTTCAGTTAAATGGTTAAAGGAAATAATCAAACCTAAGCTGAGAAAATTATTGGTTTTGTTTGCCTGCAAAAGCACATCTCATTGGGGCAGTTCCAGTGCTCATGGTTTTCATGGATATGCCTGTATGTGGATGTGTATGTAAGTACATAGTGAGGAGCAGTTCACAGTTTTTGTCAAGATTTTGGTTGGATTAAATTATATTTGCCTGTAAGTGAATTTGATGCTGGCAAGACATCAGCTAGGCAGGTCATGAAGTCCTGCCATTTTACCTGATAGTAACCTCCCCAGAAACAATACCTGCAGTCCTACATCCAGCTCAGAGCTGGTGTGGTTATTCTCTTGGTTTGTGCTTCTTTGTAGGTGACATGATATTTTAGGATAATTCAAAATATTCTGAACAATAATTAATGATGTTGTATATAAATTTCAAAGGTATGAGTTAGATATTTGAAAATACATTGGTAATCAAATCCTCCTGAGAAGGGAAAGCTATATATGCAAAAAAAAGAAACTAATTTCTGCTTAATTGCCAGAAGATAAGGTAATTCCAAAATGTTAATGGAAAATGCTGATATTTGGCCTTCAAATGGCAAGCATAATGCAAACCTGCTGATTGGAATCAGTGAAATGGTATGGAAAAAAACCCTCCCTACTTGAGAGTTTGGGGAAATCAATGCCTGATAGATTGTGCATATGCCTTTGCAGTAACAATAACAGAATTCTGGAAAGATTAAGAAGGCTGGCATGATTTCTGTTAAAATAGTGTTAACTAACTGGGTCATAAATGCAAATAAGATTATTAACTCTAGATGGCTGGCTTATGGTTACAATGTCTCAGCTACTGGGCTTTCATGGCATTAACAGCCAACTCTCCAGTGCATGAGTCCGCATCACATGGTTTTATTTTTAGTACTGATAAATGGAATATTTCAAGATCATGTAAAGCTGGGCACTGAAGGTTTCTCAGTAGCTGCCTCTTCTGCACTCCCTGACTCTGCAGGGAGACTCTGCCCAGGGCTCCCTGAATCGTGCTCTGTCCTGCTCAACACAAGTGTCAGCTTTGGCAATTTCCACGTTAGGAGCAAAATCATTCTTCTAATACTGAGTTTGGGATTTGGTGATTCATGCCGTGTCAGGATGGTTGGGAGGGTGGCTGCAGGCTGGCTGGACGCCCTGCCATGGCTCATACCAAGCAGTGCTCGGGTGTGAGCATCATGGATACTTGGGCACAACATTTTTGTTGGTATAGAAATGTACTTGAAAGGAATTACTGTGTAGAAATGATGGCAAAGTGGGATATAACTGTGAGGATGTGGTTGGTGCTGACACGGAGGTTTGCTGAAATACTTCTGGCTGGTGGGCTGGCATGGCAAAGCAGGAGGAGGCAGCGGTTGCCATGAGCTGCATATCCAGCTTCCAGCTGAAGCTCTGGGATAGTGGATGATGGAGGAAGCTAGTAGGTGAAAGCTGTGGCTGTGGGATCTCTGTGCTCCACTCTTTGGGGATGCTTAGCTGGAGCCTTCTCAGCTCAGCTTCATCTCCTGCCCTGTGCTAGCTGAGCTTGGTCATGAGTCAGCTTTCTGGGGTTCCCTCCCTCCTGCATCTAAACATGGAGGTACTTGATGGTCCCTGTAGTATCCTTGAGTCCAGCACAGAGTACTCTTTGGTACTGCATAAAGAACTTGGTGAAAACCACTCTCTGTTGGATCTAGGGTTCCAGTGTTGATTCCATGCTTTTGATCTGTGGCTCTAGCACTCCATCTCCCTGCTTTTGGAGAGAGGGAGACCACCTGAATTCTCTGTTATGATATGATGCACTCAGAACCAGCCATGCAGTTAGTCTCTCTCCCAAGACCACTAGCTGTTTGATATGAGCAAACAATTTCCAAGTAGAGCTGTTTGATCATCATGCTAGTGATGTCACTGCTCTAATTATTAACATTTCTGAGAAAGTGAATGTTTCCTGGGCTGTTTCACTCCATTGCTCTGTAGGAAATGTTGTGCTCTGGAAATGCAGACAAACTAACATTTCAAAGTGTAACAAGAGCACACACAGAGCAAAACTTACTGGAATGACTGATTGCTTGCAGACATGAAAATAGCTCTCAGACCATCTAGACAGCCAGCCCCTATACCCCCAGACTACAGACAGACACAAAAATGTGATTTAATCACACATTTAATTAAGATAATTCCTCTTTACTCTCCTGCACTGAATAAGACTGTTCTATATGCTATACAGAATAGGAATTCTGTAAAAAGAATTCCCAAAAAGAATTTTTCTTTATCACATACTTATCCTGAAATAATGTCTTTAGTCTATATATGTGCAACACTTCAGCACTGAAATAAAATTTAAAGTCATAGTGTTCTGTAAAAACGTTAGAAAATTAAAGTAATTTATGTTCATCAATAAACCACAATTATTTTTCTTAACTCTCTGTTAACGAATAAGAAAACAGTGTTTTAATAAGAGAACCACTGAACTTCAATAACCACATCAGTTAAAAAAAAATTCCCTGCAATATACCTTTTTACAATATGTGAAAGTTTGTATGAAGTGATTCCAAAGGTTGGCTTCATTCCACCTTTTCTTTTAGAAGACCGTTCAACTATTCCATTCATTGCTGAAAGCTTTACTTGATATTTAACCTAAAGTACAGTTTCCTGAATATCATTCTATTTCTTACAGTAACATTTAATAATATCGTGCCTTCCTTGTTTTTTCATGTCATTCCAGTACTTGCTGACCCTTTGCATGACTACTTTGCCAGTATGCATTCTTTTATTTTATTATTTACCTCTAATACAATATCTCAAAATTTGGATTGCTTTCCATGCTTTAAAACTCTTTTTAAGAAGCACAAAACTTACTTTAAAATCTGTAAATCATAAAGAAATGGAAATTATGCATAGAATGAAGGCAAGTGTTTTCTTCAGCCCTGTCTGAAATAATGCTGTAGATAAGGGGTCAGTGTTTTCTGTTTTTGAGTTTGAATTCATTGGACTGTGACAGTCAGAGACCTGCTGGCAATGCTCTTCCCAAAGCACCCCAGGATGCCACTGGCCTTCTTGGCCACCAGGACCCACTGCTGGCTCATGGACAGCTTGATATCCACTGGGACCTCCAGGTCCTTCTCTGCAGAGCTGCTTCCCAGCAGGTGAGCCCCCAACCTGTGCTGGTGCCTGGGATTATTCTTCCCAAGAGACAGGACCCTGCATTTGCCTTTGCTGAACTTCAGACAGTTCCTCTCTGCTCCTGTCTCCAGCTCTTCTGAAGGGCTGCACAGCCCTCTGGGCTGTCAGGCACTCCTCCCAGCTTTGAGTGTCAGTGAAACCTCCAAAGAGGCATCTGTCCCTTTGTCCAAGTCACTCATGAGCAAGTTAAACAACACTGGGCCCAGTGTTGAACCTTGGGGGGACACCACTAGTGACAAGTGTCCAGCTGGACCCCGTGCCATTGATGATGACCCCAAAATGTATTCTAAACATTGAATATTCCATATGCCGGTTGACATGCAAGTGACTTGAGATGGAAAACATCTGCTCATTTTGCCTGGTGAAATTTTCTTAAGGATTTTACTGAGGGGAAAAAAAAGAACAGAAATGTTTGTACTTACTGCTTTTCCTCCCTCTTTTTTTTTTGGGTGAAGCAAAGGATAAACTAGACTATAAAAATTACTTTCAAGTGATGCAGCTGGCTCAGGCTCTTGGATACAGATCAGACAACTTCCATCTCTAGTCTGTGGTTCCTCTACTGGTTTGGTTGTTGGGTTGAATATTGCTGCTCTTTGGTCTCTGCAAGTCAGTTTTACCTCAGTTCCTTGAAAACTGCTTTCTGAACCGCTGGTAATCAATACATTTGTTAATATTTGCGTTAGATGAAGTGTGATATTGTCCTTAGATATGTGTTACCTATCACCCTTCCTGCCTGCACTCTGACAGTGTCACGGTGACCTCTACAACCCAGGGATTACATTCCCAACCTATAGTTCACCCCTCTTGAGGCTAATAGTAATTTTACAGTTCTGTAGAGCAAACCTTCCCTAGCCTGGTTTTTGCTTTGTCTTCAAGCCTAAAAACTCCAAAGGCTTTATCATAACATGTACAGTTCCAACAACATGGGGGTCAATTTTAGTTGAGACTTCTGTGTGCCACAGTGGTAAACAATAGCAGTGATTTGTGCTTTCTGGGGTTGTCCACTTTGCCTGTCCAAGTAACTAATTTAACCCTGTATTTATAGCTCCCTTGTGTTCTCTGGAAAGTCAGGCAAGGGAAATTATTGGTCACTTGGCCAACTGAATCATGATACAGTTTTTATTTCACGGAGAAATAGCAAATGTAGATAAAACTTCCTAAGAGAGGTTTGCTCTGAAAACAGTCTGTGCAGAATTGCAGGCCGGCCAAAGCAAGGATAGCATTTTGAAAATCTGCTATTTGGCATTTCCTAGAGTATGGCATTTCTTTATCTGGCATTCACATTGTCAGAAGTTTGTATCATATTATTGCATATTAAGTGGACCAGTGTGTCTCAAGCCTGAATCAGAGCCTCCACAGGGGCAATATATGTGTGTATATATTAAGAAAATAATTCTTGGTAGGTATCTGTTGTCTTATTTATTCTAATATGCTAAAGTGAATGTCTTGCATGTAAATATTGGGAATTTTAGTTATTGTGTTGTTAATTTAATTCTCCTCTTTATACTTTTCTGTCCTGAGAGGTGAAGGTGCTGAGTGACTTTTCTGCCCTTTCTGCATTCCCTGTTTTACTGACTGCTCCCTCCCTCATATTGTCCTTCTTGGAAGTAACACGATTTCATTTTCCACTTTGTTTTCTATGTCCATCTCAGCATTTATACAGTCCCTTCAATAGCTGATAAACACAACTGTTTACATGTCCTAAACACCACTAGCTGAACCTCGTATGAGTGACCCCACTGGGGCAGCCAGCAGATGGGGTTCAGGTGTGGCCTTGTGCTGGAAGTCAAAGCAGGTGTCCTACCTTTGCAAAATAACATGTTTATATAATAACAGTTTCAAGGTGGAGTTTCCTCAGTCTCACAAAAGGATTAGGGATGCACAGTCTCCATGAGTCACACAAAGACAATCCAGGCAGTCCAATAAAAATGTATATAATTGCTTTCTTTTCTCAGTATCTGTGACTAATTTAAGGTCACCAGCATTCCTCAGGTGGACAGAAATGTTCTATAATGGTGTGTAACTCACACAGAGGTCATATGGGTGGGCTTGATGATTGGGATAACAATAGTTGGGTATTTCAGATAGCAAAGTAGTCCCACTCCAGCAGTGAAGTGCCCAGCTGTACCATCTGTCTCAAATCCACCTTATAACTCAGCTTAATTACATTAGTGCACAGCTATTATCACCTGGGAGATCATAATAGATTTGGAGAGCTGATCTGTGCTTCTGCTGAAGTTTGGTTTATTTTTAGTTCCTTGTGTTTGAAAAAAATAACTGAGGCTGAAGTATTGTAGCTCTTGGGGAAATAATCATGCTTGGACAACACTCTCAGATGCTCCTTGTGAATTTTAAGGTCTTTTCTGTTTACATGGCTGACAAAAATCAAGTTTTTACTGTATCTCTTAAGGAGTGAAGTTCATCTCCTTGGAGAGGGCTTGCATGAATTTTGTGCTGCAGTCAGGTTCTATCTAAGGCTTGTTTGGTGGACCTTTACAGTGATTTCATCTAAGCAAGTTCAAGCTAAATTACAGTCTAACCTGTAAAATCCTGAAGATAGTCACTGATCAGCTTCTGATTATAAAATGTCTACCACAAATGCTTATGATGATATTCAGAAACCTGGAATAATGTTACTTAACTGTTGTGCTGTATGAGTTTGAGTATCTGATGAGCAAAAAATGATCTGTCACCTTGGTATATTTGAGATAAACAGACTTAGTGTATTTGATAGGGGCAGATCCTCTGTGTGTGGTCGTGAGACACCATTATTTTTCTGGCACTTCTCAGAATATACTCCAGAAAGTGAAGAATTTGTGTTACCTCCTTCCTCTTGTTAACTAGCACAGTTTTATATAACAGAATTTATATTACATTTTTAAGAGTTTAAAATTTTAAAATTTCCTAGTAGATTATTTTTTTCCTTCTTGAATAATTTCTTTTCAGTTAATATATGCATGTAAAGTTATAAAATTATATTTCACTATTATATGAACACTTGATCAGGAATTTTTAGCCACTGAATTGGGGAGATTGAGTATAAGGGAGAGTCTGTCTGTCATAGTCACTTCACTGGCTTTTTGCAGCAATACATTGCCCTGGGGATATTCCTGAACAGATACCATTTACAAGGTGGGAAGATAGTGCAGGAATTCCTAAGTAGATGCTGTTAGAAAGTAGAGCAGAGCTAGTTGATTCAGAGTTGGAATGGTTTTCAGTAGTGTTTATTGTTAATCTCTTTCCTCTTTAATTTTTTTGGATTTTTTTAGGAGGTGGATATTTGGGTATTTTTAAAAGGAAGAGAGACAAGAAAAGCCATAGATTCTCTTACAAGGTTTCTCTATCTCGGCATCCAATATTTTTCTCTATTTTTAGCCAGGTAAAAAAAAAAAGATAGTAAGTATTTTAAATCTGCTTTATGCTTGGGGTGTTTTGGTTGGATTTTTTCTTCCCTCAAAACTTCTAACAAAGATGTGTATGGACTCTGAATTCATATAGCCCTGATGAGGCATTGGTGGATGTCAGTGAGCGTTATTTTTGTTCTTAAGGTTCATTTATAATGAGCTTCTCGTACTCAGTCCAAAAGTGAATGTAAATGTTTAGGTTTTTGAAATGGTCCTGATTTTTACCATCTGTAATGTAATTTTGTCAGATGTTAGTTAAATGAGCATTAGACTCATGTACTTTTAATTTAGTGTACACTAAATACCAGAGATTTTAAATCTACTGCCTTTTTTTTTTCTTGTGAGAAAATACTCCACCATAAATGCTCAAACCCAAGGAACTTCCAGCTCAGCACAGTTATTGCATGTGTCTTATTTTAACAGGAATTAACCTTTCCTAATGGTGCTCATCGGTGATTTGCTAGAAAGAGGGGGAACAATATTGTTTTTGGTCTTTTGATCTTATAGCAAAATGGCTGTTCATCTTGAGCTAAAATAGTTGTCTCTGCATTATTTATTGCAGTGTTTTATCTGTTTGGAAGCTACAACAAAGTGAAATCTTTTTCTTACAGAGGAAGGCAATGAAAGTACTATTTTATCCTTTGGTCATCCTTCCCAACATTCAGTTTTGATTCATTTTTATTTAACTTGGACTTACCCTTGCATTTAAATGGAGTACGTATGGGCAATTAAACAGACATATCTTACAGCCCAAGTACAGGATGACCATTGACAAGAGACAGTGGTAGGAATGTGCATGCTGTAAAGGAATTTGCCTCAGTGGAACTGAGTGTGGCTTAACTTTAAAACTGTTTTTCTGTGGAAACAGCTGTCTTTTCTGTGAAAGAGCTTTTGGGACTTGAGGATCCCTGTAAAGGGAAAGGAGTCAAAAGCACACCATAGACCTTCTCACTGTCACACTGTTGTGTGCAAGATGGGAGAAGAGCAGACCTCCACCAGTTTCCCTTTCAAGAACATAAGAGTGTGCAGCTATCTTGTGCGTATAGGTCACTAAGTCTTAATTTTTCATGCCTTAATTATTTTCCTTCAGATTATCACCAACTATTTCCTTTAATAGCCCTTGAAGGAATAGTTAAACTTACTCAACTGAGAACCAGTAGCTAGATACCAACATCTTCTCATCCATGTTATATTCATATCACCTGTTATTTTTCTCACATCCAACCTTCTGTTCTGACCTGTCAAATCTTCTGCTCCCCAAACATATGTATGGGATATACTTTGGATACAGCAAATTTCTGTTGGTGTGGGTTTTTTTTTTTAATGTCCCACAAAACTGTGGCTCTCTGAAGTCACAATTAAATGTGGTGAATCCAAAGTGAAAAGAGGAATTCCTTTAGAACTGTGAGCCACTTCATTCATAGGAGCATGATACTTTCTGTTTGGTACCTGTGAGGAGTCTTGGGCCTGTTTTCCTCTGAAGTAGGCGATACCGTAACACATTCTGTGTTCTGTGAACAAATAAAATAGTTATGTGGCAAATCCTTGGGACTAATAGACATTGAGGAGGGTGTATTTCTTAAAATGAAGTGTATCACTTAAGGAGACGTGTAAAGCTTTAGAGCCTTTCTGAGTCCTCATCTTGGCACTTTACTGTCAAGGCCCTTAAATGTATTCAGTGAGATGTTGACAGTCTAGGTATTTTTAAGACAACATCTTACACTAAAGGCATTCCTTCCTCAAAACAACTCTCAAAAGAATTTTTTTTGCCATTGTCTATTTGCCAAAATCGTTTCCTCAAGCTTTTAAAGATCAGACTGGCATCCATTAGGGATTTCATGCCAACCATATGATTCCTTTCAAAAATAGGTATATGCGGTGGGTTGGATGCCAACCTCAAGATACCTTTTAAAAATAGGTGTGTTTGTCATTCATCTGCAAAGCAAATTAACAAAACTTGCTGTGGAGCATCAACATTCTTCCCAGAGGGTGAGCAAAAACCACACTGTTACTTGCAGAGGCTACCAGCCACTGGCACACAAAGTGAGCGCTGGGGGAATGGATACCTCCCCTGCACATACTCAGAGGGCTGTTCCTGGTGAGCTGCACTGCTCCTACCTGGCCTCTTCTCCTTCTGTAGATCCACAGGTGATCCTAGTCTTTGTTAGCCTGGTGTGCCCTGAGCATTATGAAAACAAACACCAAGGAGAAAGGGGGAAAAAGTTAGAGCAAGTGTGTCTAACAAAATGGCACAGAGCTGATGTATCCCACATTGAACTTAACTTCAGAGCTTTACCTGAGGTGTTTGAGTTAAGGATTTGGAGTAGGGTTTCACATGAAAGCCACAGAGAAGCCTGTGGTCAGGAGAAGGTACAGGGTTGGACCTTTCATGTCTATTAAGGTCAGCACTTTCTTGCTGGTCCAGCCTTACCTCTGATTTCATTTAGCACAAGGCAAAGTCCCCAGGTGACATGCTTAGCTTATTGACAATGTTATACCATGAAATCAGATTGTAAGCTTAAAAGAAAAATAAAAGAATTGAAACTCCTTTTCAAAGAGTAGAACAAGCAAGATGACAGCAGCTGCAGGATAATATACCTCTTTCAATGAAAATGTAGGATCCTGGGATACAGGATGTACTAGTGGCAGTGCAAAGCTGTGCCAGTGGCAGCAGCTGAACCCTGGGGGCTGTGAGCAGCTGCTGTGCCCTCGGCACAGGGCACCACTGACCAAAGCTTATCCTGAGGGATAGGGATAGGGAATATTACATGACATCTGTCCCTCAGATATGTGGAGGCTGCTCCAGCCCTTCTAGGAGGAGAGCTCACTTTTATTGTTTAGTCTAGAGAAATATGAAGAATTTTGAATTTTGGTGTTTTCTGTCTCCCAGAGCTTCTTTGCCATTCATTTACACCCTCTGTAACCTGCAGCCCCTATTGTGAGTTGGCAATTTTTTTCAAGAAATGTAAATGCCATTACAGATTTGCCATTCTTTAGCTGCAGCTCAATGTTTGTTATTAATAGTAGTAGTTTCTTAGTAATAATAATTCCTTGATGGGTATCATACCTAGGAAGGTGACAGCTCCATATGCAAATGAGGCACTTCATCCGGTTGTAATGTCACTGGAAACAAAAAGTCAGAGCTCTGCAGGTGTGGGAGAGATAGGGAGTGTATCATTAGAGAATGCAATAGAAGACAAGGAGGATAGGAAAAATGGGTGATGCCAGCTTGCTGTCTAACACATCTGCTGCTTTTTTGTCTGGTATTATTAGGAGGAGAAATACTTGCTTGATGCTCTTTGTGTGATTGAATTAGTTTGAATGGAGAGAATTATCCTGACATTATTGCAATGGCACAAAAATAAAGGTCATAAGGGAAGGTGAAAGTAAGAACAATTGCAAACAATCTGCAGTGTGAGAAACTAGGAGAGAGAAAACTTAGAGAACCTTTATGCTAAAAAATACTAATATTTAAAAGACAGTTAAATGTTTAATTGAACAAAACATTTGCAGAACCATTTAGAGCTAAATATTGGTTATAGGTAAAGTATGGTGAGAAGCAATAGCTCGTTAACTGCAACTCTACTGCTTATTCTGAGGGCCTGTTCCAACTTCCAAATTATGTTTTAGTTACAAAAATCCACTTCACTTAATTAGCTACAGTTAGTTAGCTAGTGAATGTACAAAGCTGGCACAGGTTCCTCAAGCATTGATAGGGATGTGTATTCATGCACATACCCATGTTATAGGTATGTGATGTATATACACATATGTCTATATATGTGTAGCTGTATCTCTCTGTACAATGGAGGGAGAGGCACTGAAATGCCTTTACTGCACGTACAGGTGTTTTCTCTGGTTCTTGTACTTCAGTGTTCCATTTCTGCTCCCACTCCCCACCCATCTTTTTTCTTTAGAAGATACACTTAGGGATTTTTTCAGCTCTGTGGCCAGTAATAAACTGTAATGCGTGCCCGTGTGTTGCACCTACTGTATGCACGTATTTATCCTTAGTTGTATCCATGACTAAAGACCAATGTATTTATTAGGGAGTTGCATGACAGGACTACTTGATAAAGCAAATAGGTGATGCTTAGTGATTCCAGGTAGATTGTCCAACCCCTTTTGTCAGTGGATTTTTCAACCTTTATATGTTCCTTTAAAAAGTTGAGTACTTTCCTAAAAGCTTAGGATTTGAAGACGCCTTTGGATAGACTGAGTGCTGTACTGAGCTTCTGTAGGCAATAGCCTGATCTCCTTTGTTATTCTGTCCTGGAAACAGTTAGGTCTCGTGCTGCCACTGCTTGGAAGGTGGAACTATGTCAATAACTTTCAATAGCATTAGAAATGTAGTATGATTTATCTGGGGAGGGAAAGGCCAACTATTCCATATGCTCAATGGAGTTAGAATGCATCTCATCCTGGGCACTGCGCAAAGATGTCAACTTCACTTGTAATTGCAGAAATGCTCATGCTGGATACAGGAATGTGGCACTTCAGGTGTAGCAAATTGGGCAGTAATCAAACATTGGCATGGAGTATTCTCTGCTCCCTATTGCTGTGGCAGTCCATCTGCAAGCACATATCCATAGCATATGTGAAAATGAATGCTGGAGAAGACCTCTATCTTTAGAGCATATGCCTCTCCCCAGTAAAATGGATGGAGGATCAGAGATTTGAAAAAATGAGTCACTGTGACTCACTACAGTACATCCATAATAAAATCTATCTAAATTTGGTAAGGAACTCTAGGAACTAATTGCCCTAGTTACATACCTCTTTTATTTTTTTGTAGATGTTTGTCCCTCTCTTCTCTAGCAATTATGTACTGTATGTACAGAAATAAGATTTCAGTAATGACTGTTGTGTGGTATTCTAGATTAAGGACTTCTGCACTTGCAAAACTGATTTGGGTCATATTTTCAATTATCTCCTTCAAAAACCGTATCGAAATTAGGAATAACAAAAGCTCTCCAAATGCTTTGGATTTTAGTGGTCTTGTATTGTGTTAGAAAAATGTGAAAAAATTATTAAAAGTTTCAATAGCATGTAATAAATTTCGATTATCAAACCTGATTTCCATTGGGAAGAGATCACATTTGCTATAACTCACACATTTGCTACTCCAAAACTACAGTTACTCAAAATTTCTTGTCTAAAATCTTAAATAGATAATTGTTAGCAGCATTAAAGTATGCAGTCAGTTCTTGGGTAGACTTTCTAGCACATTTAGGATTAATTAAATTTAATTCCTAAACATCAAGTTGGTAATTAAACCAGAGGCGTTGAAGGTCCTGAATGCTGAACTTTTAAAACTAATTTTTTACCACTATCCCTTGTATAAAAAGGAGCTCAAAGAAAACATAGGGCTGACTCAAAAGCTCACAGCTTTGTGGAAAGCATCCTGTTTAGGGGCAAATTTTTGGCCTTTACATTGTATTTAATATCTCAGGCCAAGTTTTATTCATGAGAGATCTATCCTGTGTAAGACAGTTGTTTAGAAGCTGATTAATACCGGTGATACTTTTTTTTTTTTCCAAGAGTAGTACAAGCACAATTTGTGTTTTTTATAGAATTAAAAAAACCCACAACCAACCAACCAGCAAACAGAAATAATTAGACAATATAGAAAGGCTGTGTGGACCACAAATGGTCCCCAGACAACTTACTTTTGTGTACCAACATTCTTGCTCTTTTGAGTACAAGATAAAACAGTTCAGACCTTCAATACCTGTGTGAAGATGCTAAGTAGAAAGCAGAGAACCATAAAGGCAGAAGTAGAAATGGGTCCTCTGTGACTTGAAGCTGTTAGTGAAAGTAATGATATCTTTGCATTTATGGGTCAGCAGTAAAATTCCTCTTTGTAGAGGGGTAATTCAAGCTTATGCGTTATTTAAGTGCACTATCAATGGGACATGTTTTCATATGCTTTACATTTGAGCCAACATAAAAGCCAAAAGTCATCTTAATACTCGGGGCAATCCTTCCTTTCTTTATCTCTTCTTCAGCATGCTAAGTGTCTAACATGAAATTGGAAATACTCAAAGCAGTTGTGGACTCAGCACCTGTAGTCAGATGTTAAATGTAAATTACAGCATCATCTTTAAAATGACCTCGTAAAATAATATTTGCTCTGTGTTTAAATGGGTTGAATTTTCAAATTACAAATTTGCTTCCTTATGAAGCTGTTATCAGAAGGTATAGAAAAATCATTGTCTTGCTTTCATTTCTCATTATAAAGCAATAAGTTTATTTTGGAAGTTACTAATTTGTATCTAATTGAGATGGATGGAGGCTCTAGTTAATCTTGTTTACATTCAAATGTATCTTGGATATTTTATCAAGTCTAAACAAAAGACAGGTTGTACAGAATCTGAATTAAAATTTTCAAGTTTTAACAAGATTCCTGTTTAAAATAGAAAAGAAACAAAACACAACAAAGTAACTCTTGTCACTTTGCCCATAATTCATATTACAAAGTCAGCTTGTGTGTCTAATTTATAAAATAGTGTGTTTATCTCAAATCTTTGCCAGACTGAACAGGGCAATCTTAAGACAGGCAGTAGCATTCTTAATGATGTTAGCTAAAGCATTCATGTTATTTGAACAACTAGTTTTCTTTTTTTTCCTAAATTTTGTCCAGCAATTCATTCTGGTTTGATGCAGAATTCATTTGGTGTGATCTGTGAAACATGAGCAGTGTTTAAGTGTCGAAAGATTGGTGTTTTGGTGATGATAAGTACTTTCCACTCATTAATGGTCATCATTAGCCTCAGCAGCTCCCAGCTTTTAAAGATGAAGATTTTTTTTCAATGTTATCCTTGAGTTTTTCTTCACTTCTTTCATAATACTGTTAGGCATTGCTGGCAAGTACACTTACTTCATTGTTGCATTTTGCCTCAGGGTGAATGAAATTATGGCTCTGTGGATTTGATTTATACCAAAATGAAAACAAAATTTTGACAAATCTGTGCTATTCTTGTTTAGGTGGAAGGGATAGAATGAAACCTCCAACAAAATGCATCTGCTTGCATTGCTATAACGGAATATTTTATTTACTGCTCTTCCAACATAAGAATTTTTTTTAGAAGCTGAGTGTGATATAATCCATCTAGGGGCATTGTATAATTTGCCCAGCTGGAAACAGGACTAGTGACTTAGAGTGCAGCTGCAAGGTTATATTAAGTAGAAGCCAGTGTTTTTCTGCAAAATCTCAAATGGGATTCGTCTAAGCAGTGTAACAACAGAGAGGTCATTTGTCATACTTGCTTCTCCCCATAAGCTTTATGTATGAACAAAGAAATGGTTTTCCTGTGGTTGTTTAATAGTTCAAGGGTTGATGCTCCAGGCTGGTCAGCTCCAGTGGTAGACACATTCTTGAGCTGTGACCTTGACACTCTGAATAAGTGTAAGATCATCCCTCAGCTGTCAAGTTTAGATTTTAGGTATGCACATCTATATCCTAGTTCTGAAAATGAATGCTGATTTCTTTGTGAAGCAGGAAGGGTCTGTCTACTTAGATCTCATCTTGGGACTGGAATCTTTAGGAGGATCAATCTATCTCTGTAAACAGCAAAATATATTCCAGGAAAATTTTGCTTGTTGCTTTTAGATGATTAATTATCTATTTAGTTTTATGAAAAAGTGTCATTACAGCTGGATGTTTATTAAGTAGTTGAAATGACACTCTACTAATTGAGTATTTAATATATGTTTACTTTGTTTGCATACTCTGTGTCTCAGTAAAATAGCTGGGGGGGAATTTACTTGTGTGTGAATGTAAGTGTCCCATATATATCTGCGTGTTTTTGAAATAAAACTAATTTGGAAAAAATGGTTTTTTGAAATAAAACTAATTTGGAAAAAATGTTTTTTAAGAAAAAGTCACTAACAGAAGGTAAATTGTTTTATTGCTAATTTTTGCTTCAGGCTCTTGGATGACATGCTTTTTTCAGTTTTATACTGAGGTCTCGAGAGATACTGTATTTGTTAAATTGGTATTAATTAAAAATGAGAGAGCAATTGGTCGGTTTAGACTTTATTAGGGTCTCCAGAAAAGCTCAGATAGCTCTAATGTGGAGAGAAGAACCTAAAGCTGCTTTGTATTCCTTCTGCACTCAGTAGCAAAGCAACTTTCCTATGAAATTTCTATTTTTTAATAATTTGAGACTCTCAGGGGTTGTTTTGAATATGAGTATTCAATCTGAGTATTTAAATTGTGTGCAGAGCATGCCACTTTATTTGAAGTCAGCAAGAGGTGATGATTTGTTGAAGAGTCTGACAGTCTCTGAGATTATAGTGGGGGAATCATTTGAGGGAGTGTTGGATAATCTGTGCAGGGCTTCCTGTTTGCAGCTTCTATAATGGAGTCCTGTGTTCCAGTGCTCCCTGTGATTTCATTGAAAGTGTGCAATGCCTTCTAAAAAGGCCTGACAGTGAGAGATTGTGCATTTCCTGACAACCATGGCAAAATGATTCCAGCTGTTCTTGAGAGGTGCCTAATGCTGGGCTGAAAATTGCTATTTTGTGCTTCTTTAGGGTTTAAATGCAATGATATTTATTTGGCAGTGTTGTTTAACTGGTTCTTGCTAAATAACTGTTAGCACAACGTGCAGTTTTAGTAATGCTGGTTTTGTTTGTAATCTTTTAAGGTTGTGCTGGTGAGGTGGAATGAACCATTCCAGAAATTAGCAACCTGCGATGCAGATGGAGGAATATTTGTTTGGATACAATACGAAGGCAGATGGTCTGTGGAGCTCGTGAACGATCGTGGGGCACAGGTTGGTATGCATTTTTTCTCTGCAGCCAAGAGGGATCAGCTCCTGAGAAGCCAAATGAAGAGGGCAAGGAATGGGACTTTGTACCTTTCAAAAAGCACAGGAGAAAATGAAACATTTGTTTATTGAAAGGAACGTGCAAGAATTGTCACAAAGGCACTTGGCAAGCACAGTGCTTTCTCCAGTAGGCATGACATCAGAGCTTCAGCTGGGCTAATAGTTGGCCTGTCTCATTCTGTGCACTGCTGCCTTTTATTAAAACAGCAAAAGATATCCTACATGGCTCATATATCTATTTTCTTGTCTTTGATATGTTAAGGTAAGCGACTTCACATGGAGCCACGATGGGACTCAGGCACTTATCTCCTATAGAGATGGATTTGTGCTGGTCGGTTCAGTCAGCGGACAAAGACACTGGTCTTCAGAAATAAACTTGGAGAGTCAGATCACCTGTGGCATATGGACTCCAGATGACCAACAGGTAATGAAAATGGGGGATTTAGGGGTGTCGCTTGGGTTGCATTGTTGTGCTATAGAATACACCTCTTAAAAAGTTACGAAGTAAAATGGTCACGTGGTAAGATCAGTTTCCATCAAAACTGCTGCTCCCACTGATAATGAAAATTTGGTTAATCCTGTTGTTCTTATTAGGTGAATATGATAGTCTACCAAGTTCCCTGTCATCACTTTTCACCCTCATTCACACATGGTCTTATTCAAAGTTAGTTGTTTGAGACAGGAATCTGTTAATTGTAGCCTTAATTTATTGTTACAGCTATCTTATCTCTGCATTTGAGCAGAGGTACAGCCTGGACTATTAAACATCTGATTGGACATTTCTGTGTAGGTTTGTCCAGTCTGCACTTGCAGCAGAAGCAGTTCCAGCAGCACATATGGTTATGTTTTGCATTCACATAAGGACATGTATGTAATTGAGTGTTGAAGAGATGTCTCAACCTTATGCAAATAAAATTTAAAAGAATAAGTTTTGCTGAGCTTTGAAAAAGCCAGTTAAAAAAATGTTCTTTACCATTTTTCTGGACACTTATATGATAGTGGACACAGCAGCATTTCCAGCATGGCTGGAGCACAGGAGCACTGGTTTCATTTGCAGGATTTACACTGCTCCCTTGCCTTTCACTGCTGAGCTGACTGGATTGGTCTTTCCTTCCTCATGCTTGCTGCCACTGTGGTTGTGAATGGGTGTATAAGGCAGTGCTGAAGGAAATGATGGCCGTAGAATAGTGCCAAGAGAAACCCTGTTAGGATCACAGCTGGATTGTTTTCCTTCCTTCATTTTACACCACCATGGAAAAGATTCTGGTTCAAGACTCAAGGTACCACTCAATTTAGAATACTATAAATTCATCCAAGGTAGAGTTATTTTGGGAATTGCTAGTGAAATATAATAGCACTAATAATATACATTTCTGCAGCAGCATCTAATAATTTTAGAGTACTCTGCATAGAATAATGAATTAATTATTGCAATACTGCTTTTTAAAGCCAGCGAGCCTGCCTGCCTCTTTTTGAATCTAGGGAAATGTAAATCTTGACAATAAATAATTTACTTGAGATCAAGAGGAAGAGACAAGCAGCACAAGTAGGAGGGGAAGCTAAGATCTAATAGCTCTCAGTCCTATGTTTTAAACATGAGGCTACCCCATTTGTGTGATGCTCAGTTGTTGCTACTGTGTTTGGAAATATCTTCACTTGAGTGTTTAATTTGGAGTGGCTGACTGCCTTTAATTCAGTTTAGCCAATATGTTTGTACTTTCTAATCTGGATGCTCCATAAGTGCTTATTCCAGGAAACAAACACTTGTTCAGTGTCCAGATAAATGCTTTCGAACATAATGGCCAATTCCAGCTATGTGAAAATGACTTGCTTGACTTACAGACTCTGCTGCTGACAAATTCACTGAAATAGAGACCCAAACCAGCCTCGAGTTTGATGTTGCTCTGCACAGTTCTCCCTAACTATGTGGTTTGCAGGGGTTTGCATGTTAAGTGATGATGGATCTTTGTACTATTCCCTGGAGCTGGTGGAAAGAAGTGATCTTCTAAAATATATTTAGATGTACTTTCCTCTGGAGGCACGAGGAAACATGAATCACAGAGGTGCTGGGTGAGAGACTATGCTCAGTTCAAATTAAAAATAGCAAACGGGGGGGAAGGACATTGCATACATTATACATAAATAAATGTTTATGGAAATGGATACCCTTACTAGCTTATTGCCTTACTCAAATTTTCTCCTGATTGGTATGTGTGCAAATGAGAACAGAGTACTATTCTAGTCTACAGTAGCTTCAGCATCTTCCCTATTGCTTAATGTACTCTGCTTGTCAGTACAGTGACTGAAAGATAAATGTTGGCATTTAAATTTAGACTTTTCTACTGTTCTTTTTGTTACCCCTCTGGCACCTTGAAGGTTGCCGGTGAAAGTATTCCTGGAAAGTATTATACACCACAGTCCCGTGACCTTTAACACAATTATCTTTAAAATTTACATTTCCGGGGGATTGTATCGTTCAGTATCATGTTTCTATTATCCTGATAGAAATCTGTTCAGTGTAGTGTGTCTGTTCACTTCACTCTTCAGTTCTCTCGACTTTCTCCTTCACTCCCTTCTGCATGCATCCTGCTGGTTTCTCCTGTCTCCTCCATCTTTCCTCCTGTATATTCAGCACCAGTAAGCTGTCACCTCTGTCACTCCTTGCAATGGATGGCTGTGTGGCAGCTCTGCAAGAGGAGGGTAATTTCCTACCACCACCTTTCTGCTGGGGACAAGGAAAGGCTGGAGCTGCAATATTGGCACCATCATCTTGTTGGACAGTGTGTGTGGCCTCTGGGTTTGTGTCATTACTGTGCTTGAAGTAAAGCACCTTTGAGGTAGTGGCTAATGTGTAGAGATGGGATGAGAGCTACAGAGGTGGCCAGGGTGGACTACAGTCCTGCTGAAATTGAGCATATAATTGTATCTTTTAACTGATGTGGTACATACTCTGCCCTGGTTATCGGCTGATTTTATTAATACGAGCCAAAATTGTTCTGCATTTTCTTTTAGGAAGAGAGTGTTACCATTCTTCTTGTAGCTGAGTTGTTTTTCAGGTTTTTTGAGCTCTCCTTGTTTGCTGGGGACAAACTTACTTTGAGTCAGATGGTTGACTGCAGTGCTTTCCCTCAGCATCATCTCTCTCAGATGAACTTCTCATGAAGGTCATCGGCAGATTTCTGCTGTCGTTCACACCCAGATCTCGAGTATGGACTTGGAGCCGGGGGCTTCTTCAGCCAATTCTATACATAGGCCTTTTGAATGTGATTCTGCATGTTTAGTTCAGAGGACTAGAAGTCAGTTTTTTCACCTCACAGTGTGTCTGTAGTCTCACTCATTCAGGCATTTCCTCCTCCTGTACCTTAGAACCAGAGCTCCTATCTAGCCAAGATGTGGCCCCATTGGGCTCTTGGGGATGTACAAATGGAAGATTTTATAAGACTGGGCTGTCTGTCTCTCAGGCAGAGTGCCATTCTTGTGTTAAACTTGGATGGATGGGATTACAGGAGTGGGACTTTCCTTGCAGTTTTTAAATGTTTTTTTTTCAGGGCTGCAAGAGGCTATAAGAGTCACGTGGAGTATTTTTCTGGTGAGCAGGCTCACTTACGATCATGTTAGGGATGAAAAGTATACATGAAATTAAAATTAAATTTGAAATATCAGAGAAGGCTGTGTCCTGTCTTGAGACAGTTCTGTGGCATTTTCCCATGCTTGTTTTCCAAGAGGGAGTGTACATACCAAGCAGATTGAGGACTTCATAAGTGAGAAAAGCTTCACTTTGTCTAACCAAAGGGTTTATTTATAATTATAGAAGCAACGTCAATAAGTAATTGAGGATTTTCCCTAAACCCACAAGTCATACAAAACATCTTTCCAGTGCTTTATCTCCCTTCCTGTGTGTTTGCTGAGCTTGCAGTGACATTCTTCTGTCAACAACTGCTGCCCTCAGGCCACCCTTTCCCTCTTCTTCTCCCTATATTTAACTCATTAAAGAGATTATCTCTGTTCATGATGGAGAAAGTGTCAGAGAACTGGGTGGGAACTGTAGAGGATTATCCCTTTGTTTATAGCAATATAGTGTAACTCCTTGAACTTCCCTGGGGTTGTTGCTGTTGCTGTTTCTGTGTGTGAGAAGGGAAATCACTTTCCAATAGAGGAAACCGTCAATGAAAATGAACTAATGTATTTTAATTCCTGGATATCCCAGGAGATGCTAGTAACCTATATTTGTTCCCTGCTTCTCTGCTAGTACAAATTATTAGACTTTTGTGACAGCTGTAAGTGCCTATTTCTGGTTTCTCCCCCTCCCTTTTTCCTGTTGTAAGCTTTTATTTGTGGAAATTCAGGGACTGGACAGGATTGTTTGGCTAGGACATGACAGTTATGCATATATGTATACACAGACACACATACACACATATATATCTATATATATATGTGTGTGTTTATATATGTGTGTGTGTGTATTTTTATGTGTGTGTATATATATATATGTATACATACAGGTATATATGAACTTTGCCAGCATGCTTCCTTTGGTTTGGTTTGAAAATAAGTATATAAGCAAGCAGGCTAATTTGATCTGCATCCTGCTGGGTATGACATTAACTGTTGTACCTGATCCCATTGCGATGCAACATGCAGCAGTACTAAAAATGTGTAAATACAAGCCCCAAGGTTCAGCCTCTTCTGTGCCTAATCAGACAAAATGATGCTCTTGGTGAAACAGAAAAGCCAGCACCGTGCTAGGAGCAGATACCCTGTGCACTGAAAGGTCCTGTAATGCCCTGGAAGAGAACAGAGAGAGCAGCAGCAGATGAATTGCATGGTATCAAACACAAAGCAGCGTGTGGGAGCTCTCTATGTTGTGGTTTTGGAAGTCTCATGCAGCTTGCAGTAGCTGTGCAGGGAGGCAGTTTCTAAGCTGTTACTCACTCCTGCTCCCAGCACTTGCCATCCTATTCCCATGGCAACCGCAGAGACGCTTCAGCAGCATCTTTGTTCCATGACAAGCAGGAGGCAGGGCAGGCTTCAGCTCCTTCCCCCTGCCTGCAGTGCATCAGGGTGGAGCCAGAAGGGAGCTCCACGTGAAGAAGGGGATGTGTGTTGTTCCTGGGCCCAGCAGTGGGGTGGGGTGACATCCCTGTGCTGGCACAGCACATGGTGCCATACGTGTCCCTGCACAGGATCAGGGCAGTAGGAGCTGATTAACAAGAGATGCTGTCAAATGGTTACCAGTGGCATCAGGTATTTCATGAGCTTCTCTCTCAGAGTTCTTGAGTTTGGTATGGCTTTAGTCCTTGGCAGGAATTTTACCTAATAAATCCCCTTTAGTACAGTCTGCTTTTGGATCCCCTGTTTTCATCTGTGAACTATGATTTGCAGTTGCTACTACCTTTTCAAGGGAATGGTGTTTTCAATAGCTCCTAAGCTGAAAGTAAGGATAGTAGCCTTACCTAGCTTCCAGAACACAGCTTAAAAACACAGAATTTATAAGTGTTTGAAAATCTTGCATCTGTTTGGGCCCTGCTGTTGCCTTCCCACCTACATCTGCATTTGCCTGTGGCTCTGAAATGAGATGTTTGTGCTCCCACTCACCTTCCTGCTTTGGTTTTATTCAGGTGCTGTAGCACACATTTAATTTGGGCAGTCCTTGCTGTTATGGTAGTCACACTGGTCAAGTTTAATTATTCTCAGGCATCTGGAGTTGTGGAAAAAAGTCTTAAAGATGGCCTTCTAATGAGTTGACAGAATGATGAAAAGGAGCTACAAAGGGGCAAGTGGGGCAGTATGGGAAGGTAGCTATTTACCATAATTGTTATGAATGAAGAGACAGAAGGACAAAATGAAAAAGGTTACAGCCTTTAAAATTTGAAAATGTAAGCAATTATTTTGGTCTTTATTCAAATAATTCTTGTTCCTATTAAGGATTTATAGGTTCACATAAAGGAGCCTTAAAGATGCCAGGGAATAATTGTATTTTTGTGTCTTATATATATAAAAATATATATATGTATTTATATATATATATGTATTTTTGTGTCTTATAACATATAAAAATGCATTGTTTTCTCCCAGCAATTCTGGATTGTAGAGGCTACCAAATGATGGTTACAATGACTAGGGCCACTCAAAATTGCACTATAAGATCGTTGAGTCGTTGAGGAAGATCTGATTTTCATTGATGGATGAATTACTCAGATTACTGGGAAAAAAGGCTGGAGGCTTTTTAGGCTTTTTATAGCATTGAAGACGTGTCATTAATTAACTAGGCAGTTTATTCAAGCCACAAGGACTGCAGACAATGGTTAAATCACATATAAGCATTTTAGCATTGCATGCTGCATAATTGAGCAGCAGCATTAAAATGCAGAAAGAGGACAGGGGAAGGAGACTTCAGCTGTCTTTCAAGATAAATCCGTTTGTTATATAAAACAAACAGATAAAACCCATCACAGCTTAACTGTCTAATATTTTGGACTGTTTTTAGAAGCATTTCAAACCTTCGTGGCAAACTTGCTATTAAAATTAATGATTTCTGTGTACTTGTGCTAAGAGGTCTGTAAATATTTACTAAGCTATTTCAGCCTTTTGTAAACAAAATATGTGGGGGGGTTATATAAACTGAAAATGTTTAAATATTTTTGCAGAGTTTTATATATTTATACTGGTGGAAGATAGTAACATTGTTTTTGCTCTTTGCTTGGGAGACTTGATTTTTATGATGGTACATAATAGTGACAGATTTTGTGGGAAAAGTAATGTGAATTTTAAGTGGTGTTTTGCCTTTCTTTCTCCCATCTCTTTTTATTATATTGTTTTCAGGCTGTATTGTGCTATTTCCTAAATAATAGATATCTCTTTTTTTCTCCCCTTTTTTCTGATAGCAGTGTATAGCTGTATTAGCATTGTTTTTCCTTTGCCTTTTTGTCTCAAGTAGGTTTTTATGCATCATTCTGCTGAGAATACAGCTTCTAAAAAGAAGGAAGGAGTAAACTTAGCTTGGTGCACTGTTGTCATTTATTGGTTGTGCTTTCCTTTTTCACTAGCAACGAGCAGCTACACTGCAGATTTTTGTAGTCAGATGAAGACTTTTTAGGATTTGCCTTGAGTTTTGGGGAGGGTAGGCAACAAGGATGTTCTCCTTGGAGCCTCTAGGGCTCATGCACAGCTTCAGGAGCTATGGCATCTATCTGTGGGTTTATTCCAGACAAATTTTTCCTGCCAGAAAGCCTGGTCTGTGCTGCACAGTTACTGAGCAGGTAATTGGAGGAGCAGAGCAATAAGGTGATACTTCAATGTGCTTTCTTCTTCCCACTCGCTTCATCTGTGCCTTGCCTAATCTTTCCCTGGATGCTCTTCATCCAGCCTGCAGAGGCAAGGCACTGGGAGAGCTAACGAGATGGTGCCATTTGTTCTAGTCATGAGAGCTGTGCCATGGGGGTTGTTTGTGGGCTGACGGCATCAGGGCTCGTTTTCTCAGCAGCTCCTGCAGTGTTTCGTGTCAGGGCTGTTTCAGATGAGTCTTGCACAGAAATTTTTCTCTTAATGACTCTGTCTGAAAGGAGTAATACAACTGTTTTAATGTTTTGCTCGTCCTTGTAGACAGGGTGTTTGATGTTTGTTAGTGCAAAAAGCAAATGCCTGAATGGATTTCTGCATCCCTTTGGAAGCATGGTGTACTAGGATGTACAGATCAGCCTCAACAGTGCACCTTGTAACTCTTTCCCTTTGACTCTCAGGTCACAATATTGCTATTTTAGTTGACTGGAATCTGAAGTTTAAATGCTGCACATTCTGCCACATCTTTGCCTCCCTCAGGAAAGAAGAATGTTGATGGCAGTGACAAGCCAGAGGTGGAGGGAGAGATGAAAACTTGTGCTATTCAATTAATGTGTCCACTTAGCATTTTTATACCCAGTGCTGTTTTACATTTTTGAAGCATCAATGTTTGAGTCAGCAAAGTAAAGATGAGTGCAAATAGAAACAAGACCAGTCTCTGTGTGGGAGGTGTCAGGAAGAAAGGAGTCATTTGCCTCTCCTCTCACCTTGCTGGCACCTGTACAGAAGATTTGGTTCTATAGCCTGAAGTCTTTAGTTCTCCGAGACAGGGAGTTTACTTGAACTTGTGGTTTTGAAAAGCTCTGTGCTATGCTTCAGCCCTGAGGCAAATAGTAAGCATGAGGCTTTGCAGTGCACCTCTGCAAGGGAGCAGCATGCACTTAGGCTGTGTTTTAGGCAGTGTAGGGAAAAAATTGAACCTTCTGCAGGAAGGTGCTTTCTAAGGAGAAGTCATATGTAGGTTGGGAGAATTGCTTTGTTTGTTCAGATTTTGAACTGGTCAGGAGAGGGCACATGAGTGGAAGTGTAATTCTTACAGAGGAAAAGCTCTCCAAACTGTGAAGGTTTTACAGCATTTTTCAGGAAAAGTCCATTATTCCACTGCCAAAGCCACTTGGCTGACAATACTTTGGCCCCAGGATCCCTTGGGTTCATCTAGAGCATTGTGGTCTTTTCACTTCAAAATAAATGTAGCTGCCAGTGTGGTTGATTTGAACTTTATCATCACTGGTACTTAATCCATCAATTTTTTGGAAGTTCAGTAAGAAGACCAGGAGCCAAATGGGGTCTTGAACTTGGGGTCAGATGTCCTCAAGCCTGCAAGTAGTCTGAAACCTTGGTGCCAAAAACAGGGATTAGAGTGATTGAATCTCGAGGAGGATGTTGTGGATTTCTGCGCTAGGTTTTGTCTGGGAAAGAAAGGCCAAGTTTCGTAGTAATAGCAGAGGAAAGGTGATATTTTTGGAAAGTGATACCACATAGTCTTTCCATTGATTGGACAAAAAGAGATAGTATACCAATGGAAAGAAGAAGCAATATCTCTTTATTCTCCAAAACCTTTCCCATCAAGGTTTCATCCTGCATGTGTTCAACTTGAGCTCTCTGTTCTTTGTCCAGGATCCAGTTTCTTGTCAGTGTTCAGATGTTGAGGGATTGTTGGCAAGCTAAAAAGGAATTAATCCTTCCTTGCTTTTTAAGAGAATAGTCATTCTTCTTCAGTGCCTCATTCGGTAACAGTTTATTACTCAGCCTGACTCCATGTTGACTCAGTTACACTTGACCTCACCCATTCCACCTATTTCCTGACCATGCTGAGTTACTGCTCTCTGCCAGCACCCAAGACCTCGAAGGAGAGGGAAGAAGTTAAGGAGCTAACTTCCATCAGTGTATAGCTTAACTCAGGGACTTCTTGATTTTATGTTATGAAATTCAAAACAGCAAGGACATTGCTTCTAAATTGCTTTGGATTGCGTTTTCACTGGTTGAGAGTGCTGTCCTTGTTTCTAAGTAATACTATTTTCAATTAGGGAAAAAAAAAACAAACCACAAAACCCCAGCAGAAACTCTCAGACTTCTAAAGCTCTGAATGAGATTTTAGCTTCAGCAGTCAGCATATCTTTCAGGAAATAACTAAAACCTGACTTGGGAATAATGCAGGAGACTGCCAAGTGTATCAGTTGACTTCTTTTCCTGATTGAGTGTTTGTTGGTAAAACTAATTGCATTTTCCCACCAGATGTTGTTTTAGTTGCTATGTATAATTGCATGTTTGTGAAGAATATGTGTTTTCAGAGGCAGACTTTCCTGGCAGTTTTGTGGGCAATCAGAAAACAACACTGCTCGAAGAATATCCCAGAGTATTTCTGCTGTGGGAACTCAGTGGTTCAGGCTTGGAGTCCTGTCCAAGTTAATTGTCACAGAAGATGTTCTGTAGAAGGTGTTCAGCTGTTGGACTTCTATTCATTTTGCATGCTGCTTCAAATATAATTTTTTTTCACATTTTAAGTAAACTGAGGCATATCATTAATGCCATGAACATTATATAGGAGGGCAACTCTTCACTTAAAAATCTAATTGCTGTAAGATGCTTGCTCAAAAAATGTCTTGAGAGTCAAGAAGGAATATAGAAATATGTATGCCTGGAGTACACAAGTCAAAATTAGTCCAGGTATCATTACAAGAATGTGTAATAATCAGTCTTTCTGTGATTTGCTAGAATGCTTTCATATAACATTTCATAAAACATCTTTGCCTGGACAATTGCTTCTATCCCCACATGTCCAGAGTAGTTAATAGCTTGAGATCCTGGTTTTAAGACTACTTAAATTTTTGACCCCTGAAGTGGCATGCAAGACTGTTTCTCATTTACAATCATTCAGCTACATTATACTATTTTAGAGAGAAATAAAGCCAGTGCAGTTTGAATCCCCAGTTTTTAGTATTTCAATATTTATTAAATGGATTCGTCACTGAGATCTCTGATGGATTTACTTTGCCTTCTCATTTGATGGCTTTGTAATAGTTATCTAGATCCTATGGACTTGGTAAAAGAGAGAATGAACAAGCCTGAAAGCAGGTAATTCAGCCAGTGCTGCTTTTGAAAGGATTAATGACCTCAAATGAGAATAACACCGCTGTATGTATGTTTATAAATGTGGTTAGCTGAATGATCCTGGGCTGTAGCAGCCGTGGGGGGGGGGGCTGGTAACTGCTCACATCCAAAGGAAACAGTCTTCCAAGATTTTTGGACATAAAGGCAGTCAAGAAAAATCTAGTGCTTTCCCCCTGAGCTTGTATGTGAATTTTAGTGATGTCTCTTTTTGTGTCAGTTCAAGAAATCATTTTACAGTGGCTGAATTTTTAATGGAAATAGAAAAAGTATTCAGCAGGAGACCAGCTGTCTCCCTCACTCTGATTTTCTTTATTTCTCTCTGTATTTTGAGGTAAAAAGAAGGAAAGCCAGAAATATGACACTGAGAAAAAACAAACTTTCACTTTTTAATGTATCCTAAGAGGAGTTTGCTGCACTGTCTCCTGCTTTGTGGTGGGAAACAGTAAACAAGAAAAGCCCAAGCAAAATGCTAATATTACATCTAAATGGACTGCAGAATGCTGGAGATAAGCCTTGGCAAGACTGACATTCGTTTGTTCGACTAATGAATGAAAATAATTAATGGCAATAATTTTCCCTGCACTTTCTTTGTTACTAAGCCTACCTGCATAAATAAAAGGTTGATCCATCATTTTGTGTATTTATCACTTTATAGTTCAGTTAATTTTGAATCAGCAAAATAGATTTATCTCTATTAGTGTGATGGCAGTATGGTGACAGCTGTGAAGGCTGTTCCTATCATAAATACTGAAGTTTGTCCAGGTGGCTAAATCAGAGCAAACAGAACTAATTCAGCTTCCTTGAACTGCTCAGCCTCTTCTGACAGTGTAAATGGTTGACCTTATTAGCATTTTTGCAAAGTGTATTTTCTGAGGTGCCTAGTTTTTCCTGTAGGGGAAGATGGGGGAAGAGACTGAAGAAGAAAGCATAAAGGCAGGTCTAAATCTTGAGAAAGTGAAGGTCAGTGAAGCAAAACATAAAATGAGGCAGCTGTGAATGCAGAGCTGTGCGGGACAATTTTTTAAGTGGCAGCAGTGATACAGCCTGCTATGATGGCACCAAGATTTTAGCAGGTTTGTGTGCCAAACACACACACAAAGGCAAAGAGTAAAACAAAATACTGAAAGGGTAAGGTTTCCAAGTGGTTAAGAAGAGGAGTCCTTCAAACTTTGAAAGTACAGCCCTGGAGAATGTTAAAAACCAAAAGTGGCTACCTGTCCTGTGGGAGAAGGGAGATCTGTAACTTGAGAAATTGCTCAGTGGAGTTACTGACAGCTTAGCCATATCTTAGGGAAGATTACAGCACTTAAGATTTAATGACAGATTACATTAATTTTCAGAATGTTTCAGTGTGTTCAGGAATTTAGATCCAATCTGTTCATGCACCTTGCATTGTCCTACAAGGCAAGTTCTGCCTGTATGTGAAAATTTGCGGTTTTAAGAACCAGATTGTACTAGGATGGAGTTTCCTAGAATCATTTTTAGTGCTGTTGAAATTAATGGAGTCTATGAGTTGTTTTGTGTTTGTGAGTTGTCAGATGTTTGTTCTTTGTAGAAAGTCAAGAGGATCTGTTAAAAATCCCAAGCCAGCAGGAGTAAAACAGATGCATGTTCCTTTTTTAGCTTTCCAACATCACAATACTGGAATATCTCACTTGCAAAGTGCTACCCTAAAGTAGCCTCCAACAGCTTTATATTTGTTCCAGCTGCTATAGCAAATCCAGCTTCTAATGCTTTAACTTCAGCTTCAGTCAAAGGTTTGGTTGTTTCCCTGATGCAGAATGACAGTCCCTGTTCTGAAAATGTATTGATTAGATTTCCTGGGAGTTTTGTTTAACCAGCAACATTAGAAACCTTCAGTGTTAGTACTAAATGTCACAAAGGGAGGCATCTTGTTTTATCGATATTTTTCTGTAACATTATTGACTGTTCAGTTTGTACAACCAAAACCTGAGATTGGGAATAATTCTGCCTTCTACTTCTCATATGTATTCCCATTATGATAAAGTTTGAGCATTCTTACTGTTGATGAGTTCTATTTACTTACATTAAACCAAATTAAATAGCAGCAAAATGTGTTATGTGTCAAAAAAGCACTGGTCTTACAAAATTATACTTCTGCAAAACAGTGGGCTTCCTGAGCTGGACCTTCAATGTACCAGGTCTTTGGTCACTCCACTGTAGTGTTGTGAATCTTGGTGCTGCCAAACCCCTTTCTGCTGGTGCTATGTCTGGTCCAGAGCATTGCAGCATCACAACAGATCTTACAGGAACTGCGGAGTTCGGCGCAATATTACTGAAATTTACGTAGCAAAGCCACCCAACATGTCCAAGCTGTTCCTCTTGAGCTGAATTTTTAGCTTCTTGGCTGTTGTAATATTAATCTCTTCATAAGAGGAATACTTCAGAGCAAAATACCCCATCTTTTGCTTACCATATGTCTTTTAGAAATTGGTGTATTTCAGACTGTTAGTTGAAGTGTCTTTGATATCTTGGGCATTTAAGGGGGTTGCAATATTGAATGCTAAGTTTCATGGATGATAGTTCAGAAATCTTTGCTTGAAAAATCTATTAATTTACCAAAACTAGGTTGTGAAACTCACCTCAAGTTAGCACATAGACTGAAGAGGTCAGTGCATTCCAGAGAAGGGTGTTTGTCAGGTATTCAGATTTGTTATAACAGATAGAAGTCACCCCAAGCTTGGGTTTCATGGGGAACTAAGACACTTGTGTTTCAGAACTGAACCCCCCTTTCATCTCTGGGTACACTTGGAAAGCCATGTGTGCTTTCCCAGTGCTGTTAACCACAGTTTCCCTTGAAAGCACACAACATCTGGGCACTACAGGAGCCCTGCATTTGTGTGACTTTATTCAGTTGCAGCTTCACTGTAGTGTAAGCTTGGTCATGTGTGATATTGTGTAAAGACATACTGCATTTATGTTGTGGTACTGACTCACACTCAGAAGGTACTGGGTGATTTTAGGTGTTGGGTTATTGGATTTTCCATATTCTGCAAATGCAATTCTGCAGTTGGTAATACATGTAAGATCAGTTGTAAAAACAAGCAGTAGGAAAGGAGAAGAGATGAGTCAAGAGAAGAACAGAACAAGGGGCCAAAGAACCACTTCAAAATAAGTACTAGGGTTTTTTAAATTATTATCACTTAGCTTTTGTGTTCAAGGGTTAACAAACCACTATAACTTGTTCCCTTTTTCAACATTCTCTCTGACCTCCTAGATCTGCAAACACACACACAAAAAAATTATTTAAGTATCTAAAATGTAACTTCTTAATTTCTCTGTTAGATCCTTTAGGGATATCCTGTGGCTCAACCTTTTGTCTGAAGGTCAAGAGAGTTTTATTCATCTGACATAAGTAGCTTGAGTGTGGCATTTATAACCTGAGTAATGTTATGGATGATAACACCATTAGACATTTTTACAGCTTCAGCAGGAGTTCAGCCAGCAGGACTATCAGGCTGATAAATGCTTTCATCTTAAAGGTTGTATTGCTACAATAACCCTGAAACTTACAGCTGCTCCTTGAAACCTACAGCCTGGCTGAAGAGATGAAGTGTGCCCTCTGATATTTCTAGGTTGCTAAAGAGCTCTCTCAAGTTCCAGTGCAAGAATTAATATGCTGACATGCAGCTGTTCTGAACTGGAAATTACTGAGGACTTCATAATTTAAAATTATTTGGGGGCAGTGTTACTCAAAAGAATTAGCTTTGGATTGAGATGAGACTGAACTGTTGAGTGATGAATACAAAGATTTTGTTCCTACCCAATTATAAAATGCTTCTGCGGGGTTTTAGGAGGCAGACTCTTGTACTGCTATTTTCAGAAACAACAGAGGCTCAGCTCCCCTCTCTGAGTATTTGCAGTTCCAGAACTTCTTGTAGACTAACTAGAAACTAATCCCTAGTAGACTGAGAGTGGTGTGAAAAGCTAGCAGTGACAACTGGTAGGATTTTGCCTTTGTAAAAGTTTGTTTTGTTGAGATCAGAGAGTGGCTGTGTTGAAAATGAATAGTGACAGTGGCCATGCACTGATCATGCATGTGAAAACAGTGGAAATAGTGAACAGTGTGAAAGGAGATGTGATGATACAAGTGGAAAAAGAATAGAATAAGGGATCACAAGGGAGGATAGTGTGAGATGAACAAAGGTTGAATGCTTGCTCTTACACCTAAGAATAGTATTTTGAGGCTTGTAGCAAACTTCAGTTGCTGTTTTAACCCAGCAACGATTTAACACAAAAATATTTTTAACCTGTAATGATTACAGTAAGGCAGCCAGATACAGATTTTTTTAAATATTTTTGATAATGGGAAACAACTCCATTGTTTTCCTTAAGATTTTGATGACTTTATGGGAGTTCTGTTAAATTGCCATTCTAGTTTACAACCTTCATTATGTTGATCATTAAAAGAACTCTAATTTTTTTTGTTTGTTTTGATTTGTGGTTGTTTGGGGTTTTTTGTGTTTTGGGGTTTTTTTGGTTTGGTGGTTTTTTTTTTCTTTTTGTTGGTTTGGTTTGGGTTTTTTTGCTTTGGCATGTTTTTTGGGGTTTTTTACTAAGGCTTAAGGAACCACACTTCCTTTCTGAACTTTCAAAAGTGCAAAAATGACAATTGCTTCCTAGGAGACTACTGTTGAATAAGTGTGATACAGTACACACATTGCTTGCTGCAAGTCTGACACAGCCTCTCAGTAGGAAGATAGAAAAGAAGACCTCTGACTGCAGAGGTCACTGAGGGTGATTGCAGGCTTTGAACAAGAAGTGTACATGGAGATCTTAAGTGGGCTGTGATTCTTCAGCTTGGGAAAGAGATGACCAGGCAATTACATAATAGAGGTCTGTAAATTTGTGACCAATGTTAAGAATGTAAGTAGGGAACAATTATTCGTGTTTCTTTCAGTGTAAAGAGCTAAAGGTTGCCAAATGAAATTATCAATTATCAGAGAAGAGGGATTGTGGGGTTTTTTTTGTTGAAAGCTGCAGGAGTGTGGGGGGAGATGCTTGCTCAGTGCATCCTGTTCTTTTACTCTTCTCCAAACACTTGACCATTCTTAAGGGTAAGATCCAAGGCTAGGTGAATTTCTGACCTGGGCATTTAATTGTTAGAACCTTAAATTTACTGGAAATAGGTGGTTGACTGAAGAGCAAGTGTAAGGTTTGAACTTCCTTTGAGCTTCATTTTTAATGCTGGCTAGTTTTCAAGTTGATGGGTGCTTTTAAACTTGCTTTAAAGTGTATTTGCCTCATACAGAATTATGTGACGGCAGCAACAGCCTTGGCTAATCCATTTATTGCTTTAGGATTTATTAGTCCTTATTTCCTGATTTTTCTCTTAAAATTCGTCAAATATGCAAGATCTTAACTTTCTTAAATCCTCAAGAAGAATTTATTAAAAAGGAAATTGCAGGTTCCAGTCAGTCTGACTTCAGTCTGTGATTGGCTATGGAGTTGTTTAAGGACAAGAAAAAACTTGGATTATCCATTTTCTGTTTGAAATGGTGGGCGGAAGCTCTTCTCATCTCTTCCTGGATGTGCAGCATGTTGCCTTATTACCTTCCCCTTGGCCTGTGTTAATCTCCTTCCAGCTGCCTGATCATACTGCTTTTGTCTCTTTTTTGGTTTTGGAAGGCATTCTCCCACTTTGTCTACGCATCAGCTGAATAACCTGTCCTTCTCTATTCAGCTTTCTATTTCTCATGAACCATTTGAAATCTCTGCTAGGACCTCACTTTGGTCAGCTGTGTCTTTTCTTTTGATATTGTTATGACTGATGCACACCTTTTCTGCCACCAGGTTTAGGAGTTTTTGTATTATCCAAGAATACTAAATAATCTGTGGTAGCCTTTCTGCCAGCTCAATTTTGGTAATAATCAAGTTCAAATGAAGTGTAATGTCTCATATTAAAGTGAATGAAATGCATCCACCATGAAACATTACTTGCTCACAGATTTTACAAACTTGCCTGTAGACTCTGCTGCTTTAACTTCATTCTTCACATTCATCTTTGATTGCAGGGTCCTATTCTGGCACCCTTTCACATCCATGACTGCTTTGCTTTCAGTTGATTTCCAGGATGGCTGGTTAATGACAACATGCATTTGAAGGAGGGCCCCGTGGCTGACGTTTGGTGGGACTGAGGGTTGTTGTGTCATTTTTAGGTACTGTTTGGCACTGCTGATGGACAGGTTATTGTCATGGACTGCCACGGGCGCATGCTGGCCCACGTGCTCCTTCATGAGTCAGATGGCATCCTCAACATGTCCTGGAACTACCCCAGCTTCCTGGTGGAGGACAGCAGCGAGAGCGACACGGACTCGGACGACTATTCCCCACCACAGGGTAGGTCCTGTGCACATCCTTCTGCTTCAGCTTTGCACCTGCTCATGAAGGCATCCCAAAGGCCAGGGCGATGTCACGCCCTACAAAACCAGCAGGGTGGCCACAGTTTCAAGCTCTCGTGGAGCAGAGGGCTGGTATGGGAGAGTGGGTTTGTTCCAGCTCTGCCACCAGCCTTGCTGCAGGTCATGCCTCATCTGTGCTGCTCTGCCTCTGCACAAATGAAATAACGTCACAAAGCTCGATAAGTTTTCAGTAAGGCTGAGTGAAAAACAGTAGACATGGATATGTCAGGTTTCACTGATAAGCAGGCATGAGGTATTGCAGTGGTTGGTGTGTATGGAAGTACAGAGTGCAGCCACAGAAATTAATGCACTATTATATAGATTCATGTGAAAAGGCAGCAGTACTAGACATGGTGTGAAGTACTATATATTTAGTGTTATCTCTGTTTTGTAGGATTTCTGTAAAGCTCATCGTTACAGTCCCATCCTTCATAGTCCTGACATAAAGAGTTCCATAAATACTGCAGAAGGCTCAGAAATGAAGATATTTCCTGCAATGACATGGGGTAGAAGCAGGGTGACTGGAGTTGGCTGGAGTTATTAATTCACATGCTTCAGAGCACATTGCCAGTTTGAGTCAGGAATAAATCCTTCTCTCTCCTTAAGTCTCAATACAACTTGTTTGGTGAAATATTTTGGTTTTAAAGTCTTTGGAAATCATCAGTAGCAGAGACTTACGAGGCTTAGGTGCTCATGCACAGTCTGTCCCACCCTTCTCATTCAAGTAATGACAATGCTTCCCACTGATGTGATTGATCACTTTATAAGCTCTAGGTGAGCTGTTCCTGTGTTTCAGTGTATAAAGCCTGAACTACATTAAGAACTAACTTTCTATAACACTCAGTGATTGTACAGTGAAAATTTTAAATACATAACAATTATTCAAAAATAATTCTGAATTTGGGTCTTGGATCTGAACCTCTGAATTGAGGACTTTTTCAGTTTTAACTCTAATTTGGATTCACACTAAAAAATCTACCTTTTCCACTATATAACAAGCTTATGTATTTAACGTATATTGAAGGAAGATAATCTGATCACCTGGTAAAATGTTAGAATATTTTAAAACTGGATTTTGTTCTGGCTTTCATGCCTTACTTCTGGTAATGGGTAAGATTTCTTCCCTTAGAAGGAAAGAAACTAACTTCAACCTAGCAAGCTCCTAAAGCAAGACAGACAACAACAATAAATTGGATTTTTCCTGGGGTTTTGTTGTGTTTTTCAGAAATACTGAGGTTCCATTTGGAGGATGGTGAAATTGCAGATGAGAGCTTAAATGATCCAAATGTGTGTGTTAGCTTTTTCTGAGTCAGTCAGGGGGTGGGTGGACTCGTTACAAGCCTATTTTAATGATTACCCAAACATGATCTGTTTTCTTTAGAGCAGATGCAGCATAAACCTCTCAAAGGTGACAAGCCTTTGACTCACACAGATGTGTAGGAAGGACTAGAAGTTTGTTGGGATTTTCTTATTAAATTATATACACACAGAGGTGCCAGTTACTAGACATTCTTCTCCAAAATTCTTTCTCATCAGCTTTTTTACAAGTTCAGGAAACAATACTACTCCTAACTGGTTCTGACATTTTTGTTGACTGGAAAGATGTTGGCTGGGCCTTGACAGGCACTTAATCAGGGACAAGTGGCATCTCCTCTCAGAAACTGTAAACAGGAGTTAAACACCAAAAGCTGCAGATGCCAATATAGGTCATGAAGTATTTGAGCAAAGGAATTTTAGTGAATTGCTGAAAAACAAGCTCAGAGGACCAGAGAATTTGCAAAAATGGTTTTTAAAGCCAAGTGTTCCATTTGGGCTCACCTCTGCTTTTGGGTGCATTGGATCCTGTTATGCAGAATGGCAGGTATCTTTTCATGCTGCTGCCTAGACATTTAGAATGCAGTAATTTGTGAAAGGTCAGTATGTTCTCTTTGAAGTTCTTAAAATGTCTCTGTGTGACCCCAGGAGGAGTCCCTGGTACCTGCCCAAGCGAAAAGGGTATAGAACAAATTGCTTTTAATGTCATTATATTGTTCATCATGCTGGTTTTCAACTGAGATTCTGAGGAAGTCTTCTAAGGCACTGGTTTTCCATTTTTTTTTGTCACTTTGGGGAGTTGAGAATGGAGAAAGACTGAAAAAACACCACAATGTAACATAATAGTATATGCATAAATCACTGTGGATATGGTGCAGCGAAAATTGACAAAGTAAAAGCACTGAGGTTTCACAGAAACAGAGAAGCTTAACTAGCTAAACCTGCTTTGCTTGTGCCCACAGATGTTGCAGAAATAAGCAGGTAGAGAGGCTTGGAACAACTCCTGATGGTGGTAGGCTGAAGTACAGTGTGTTTTGACCTGGATGTGATTATTTTTGGTTGCTCACCTTTTGCTCACTCAGAGCCTTGTTTTGCAGATGGACCAGCTGCCTATCCAGTCCCGGTGCAGAACACCAAGCCACTACTGACTGTCAGCTTCACGTCAGGAGACATCAGTTTAATGAACAATTACGATGACTTGTCTCCCACTATCATCCGCTCAGGGCTGAAAGGTACGAATAAGAAGCTGTTTCTCCCTCTCCCGTGCCCTATTTTTCTTGTATTTTTGATGATGTGTGCATAGGTTACATTGTTGTGCCTCTTGCTCCTTAACCCAGGAGCCCTGAGCGCTGTTATTCCCGTTTCCAGCAGTGACACCTGCTGGAGGAAGAGCAGTTCTTGGCTGATGGAGTTTCTGTGTTTGAAAAAATGCTTCACAATATTTTTGAGATCGTGTTTTTGTGGCAGTTTTGTAGGGCAACTGATTTGCTCTGCAGTTTTCCAGCAGAGTGCATTAATATTATTACAGTTCTTTGTGTGAATGTCTCTGCTACGTAACACTTCCTTTGCATGTCTATTTCACAAGATCTTCCATGCTTTTGGTAACCTGTATAAATTGCAATTCTGCTTTGGTTCTCACAATTATTGAAAACTTGCTAGAATTATTAATTGTCAAGAGGCAAGTTGTTCTGAGAGAGAAAACATTCCAGTGATTATTACTATAAATTTTGCTAAGTGATCTGCACAAATGTTTGTACAATCAGTATTCCATGTAAAATCTTTAACTCACATTGAAATTTTTACTGTTCTTACCTATTAAAAATGTCCTTTACTTTGCCAGCACTCTCTGTGCAATTTACTGTGCTTTGCCTGCAGAGATATTTTAATTCGATACAGCACATAGGCACATGCTTAAATATAGGTTCCACCGAAGCTTTTTCATCTCCACAGGTGAATTAGTTTTAAATTAGGTGAAAAGAGAATTAGGCTGTTGGAGCAGACTCTTAGCTGTTCTGAAATAGTGGGATGTTTTTGGTGAAAAGTTGCCCTTACACTGTCCCCACAGTTTTTTGGTGGTCCGTTATGTACAGTAGTCTTGGGAGGTAAAAACATCACCTGTAAGGTTTCTGTTCCATTCCTTTCTCCTGTGCCAGCCCCAGAAATGTGTGAGTGCCAAAACGCAGCATCATGAGACAACCCTACAATCCAGAAAACTTCATCAGTGAAAGGATACCAAAAGTGTGGAGAACTGGGGCCAACTTGTGATAATCACCAATGGGTCTGCTCAGCATTTCTACAATATTAGAGTAATCAGGGTACAGAGCAGTCTTGAGTTGTCATCTAGTCTAGCTTTCAACTAGAAACAGTAGGAGAAACAGACCCCATCTTATTCTCTGTTTAGAGTTGCAGGGCTCTATCTTGCTGAGGATGTGTGTCCTGTTTCTCCTTCGCCACTGACTTTCACTGGTGCAAAAAAGATCCCTTAAATTTATTACCCTCCTGTAGCAAAATATTAATGTGCTAGATTGGGTAGGAATATTTTTATTAGTTATAAGCTTGACTACATTTTTGTCATCAGTAGACAAAAAACATGCAGCATCTTACTGGATTGGGAATGTGTGTGAGACAGAGAAAGATGATTGGGATATTGTTGTTTTAAGCACTCTACAGTGGAAAGTATTTTATGTCTGGTTCTATGTAGATGTTCACACTTCCTGTAGCTTCATAATTTTTTTCAAGTGACTCTAAATTTTACTGGATTTTATCACAGGCAAGAATGTGCAAGGACTGCAAGTCCTTGTTCATGTGTTTGTGTTTAAAATCTCAAAGTATTGCTCTGTGATCTCTGCAGCAGATATCCTTGCCTTTATTGGCCGCTGTAGGCTACTCATTGTATTTTTAAAGTAGGCAACTATGAAATTATTTCAAGCAGTAGCAATATATTTTTAATATATAGAGAATATACATATTGTACTAGTTTTGCAGAGTTGTCATTTTACTGATAATATTTCTGTTAAATTGACAGAGGAGAAACCTTGATAATTTGATTACCCAAATAAAAGTTCTTTTGATCCAGCTTGAACAGTCCTGGTAGTTTTGCGAGTCCTGGTGGAGGTCCTGAACTGTTCAAATGTATCCTTTATTTTTTTGGTGCTTTTTAACTCTGATTCTCAGTGCACTGCTTCCTGCAGAACTGCTGAGCTACATCTATTAATTGTACTAGTTAGCCACAACTACTGCCTCTAGAGCTGTTGCACATTTACAGTGCTCTGTGTTCAAGGTTTGCTGATTTCCATGCCTGTGCTGGCTGGAAAGTAGGGGTGACTGACCCACTGATTCACTTGTAGACCATTACCCTAAATGAAACCTCCATTTGATTTTTAATCTCTCTGCTAGTGCTGAGAACCTGTTCACCAGTTATTTTGTGTAAAGGTCCAGTAGTCATTGAAGATCCTCCCAGCAGTGCCAAGTCTGTCAGTAGAGCCACAACGCCCTGGAGGGATGCTGCAGTCCATATCCACCCCCTTTGCTGCCTTTGCAGCAGTCTAATCTAGGACTTTGAGAGAGAGAGAGAAAACTGCTGGACATTCATCTTCCTCTTGTCATGGGAATCAGCTGAAAGTTTTACCTGAGGACATGTATCCAAAAGAGACAGTTTTTTCATTATGGTAGTTCCGTAGTTATCCAGTTACCAAAAGTGGAGCTGATCAGCTTGCCTTGTTTATTTCTAACCTGCCTATTTTTTCCTGTCCAAGAAACATTAATTAAATCCCATTGTAGGTTACTTAGAGGACTGAAAACTAAGAGAAAACAAGAGGCATACAATGCCTAGCTGTGGAAAAATTACCTTGAGGAACATGCGGCTTCCCTCTGATATGTACAGAAGCATAATTCCCATGAGAAATATCAGAAGGTTGAAATAATACAAAGCCATTTTAAATTACACATAAAAGTCCCTATAAATGACAAGTTGACAACTTGAAACAATTTTGAGATCCTTCCTGCCAACTCTCATTTCTCTCTTGCTTCTTCATTTGAAGACAGCTTCTCGCCCACAAGTGTCTTCAAAAGGTTCTTGGCAGACTGAGCATCCCAGAGCACAAAAGTTTTGTCTTTACCTTCACTTTGTCTCAGCACAAAATAGATGCCTTTCACCTCTGGTTTAAGAGTAAAAAGATTTAAATACTAGCTTGGTATTCCTTCAACATGGAAATCTGCCTTCGAAACACAAGCAGAAATGCAAAATGCTTTTTTAGAATTACTCTAGAAGTGTGACAAAGAACTAGAGGGTATGAGTTTGAAATAAGCATCCCCAAATTAAGCTGTGGGCGTCCCTCATCATGAGGTGCCTGTAAGAGAAGTAACTGATATCTATATTCATATCCATGTATATGAGAGTCTGAGCAGTCCCTGTGTGATTCCAGTAAAACCCTGATAAGCAGCTGAGTTGATTTTTACAAGTCAGAATCACAGAATCATTAGGGTTGGAAGGGACCTCTGGGGATCAGCCAGTCCAACCCCCCCGCCAAGGTAGGGTCCTCCAGAACAGGTTGCACAGGGACTTGTCTTGGTGGGTTTTGAATGTCTCCAGAGAGAGAGACTCCTCAGCCTCTTCCTCTGCTGCCCTCAGTGTAAAGAAGTTCTTCCTCATGAGGTTGAATTTCTTGTGATTTAGTTTATGGCCATTGCTCCTTGTCCTGTCACTGGGCACCACTGAAAAGAGTCTGGCACCATCCTCTCTGCACAAAACTTTGAGATAATAATGAGGTCCACTTTCTGGCTGCTCTAGACCAAACCTGCCCAGCTCCCTTAGTTTCTCCTTGTAAGAGAGATTCTCCAGAGCCCTCATCATCTTTGTGTGATGGTGGCAAAAGAAAACATATGATATGTGGGCCATCTGTATTTATGGACACAATCCAAGTGCTTTTAGGTTCATGCTATACTGTTGTAACTCTAGTTTGAGTGGTGTTAAAAGTTACATTGACAGCCATGAGAACATGAGGCATTGCCAGATATTCTGCTTTTTTGCATTATAGGCCTTTGCAGACAAACACTCTTTGCTACTCTCTTAGTAAGATTATTTATCTGCATATTAACTTGATTCCACTTATTTACCCCAAAGCTGTATGTAGGATCTTCCACATCAGTTTCAACATCTCTAGTAAATTCTTGTTCTTGTGTGTTTAGGAGCAACTACTGATTACATTCTAGACTCACAATAGAGTAAAAAGAATGTTTTTTACACATTTTTTTCAGTTTACAAAATGAAGAGTCTTTCTCAAAAGTGCATCTGTGGCATATTTTCTACTATTTCAATGAAAGGATATAGGTTTCTAAGTACTTAAGGAACTTCTGAGAGCATGTTTTATCTGTTCACGTCACTTTGCAGCATCTGGAAGTGCTGTTCCTGTTGTTTCTAGTGAGTGGTGATTCAGACATCTTTGTGGTTTCAGATGTGGTGGTGCAGTGGTGCACACAAGGAGACCTGCTGGCAGTAGCAGGCATGGAGAAGCAGAACCAGCTGCTCGACCTCAGCAATGGCTCCCTGCTGAAAAGCGCGCTGGTCAAGTTCTACAATGTGCGTGGGGAACACATCTACACCCTGGAGACACCTGTGCAGGTAGGAGGCATTTTTAAAGTCTGTTCTCCCTGCTTTGCTGACATGTTTTTCCCACTTTAGCTCATTGCTGTAGACCTGCAATGTGGAAAAGGTTGCAAAATGTCCCGAATCCATCCTAAAACACAATATAGATAAAAATGAGCTATAAACAATGGTTGTTTGCATTAAGGGAGACATGCAAGACTGCACCTGATTCTAAGGTCCACTGTGGTAGGTATTGTGGAAATACAAAAGGAGAAAGTCTGTTTCACAAACTCACTGGGCCATGAACAGACAAACAGAAAAAGAAAATTCCATTGTTTTATGGATAAGTGACTGAGGAGAAAAAAAACTGAATAATTTGCTTAATGTTGTAGCAGAGCCAAGAGCAGGACAAAAATATTCCAAGTCCAGTATCATAACTACCAGATTATTCCATTACTGTAATTTTCTAATGTACAATCATTTGGTGTGATGCAGTAACCTCAGTCATGTAACTTGCAAAGTTAATGCCAGCATATGGTCTGTGAGCTGCTCAGGAGCAAAACATGCTTCATAGGTGTTTGCTGGTACTTCAGAGCCCAGCTGAATTCTGTGTCATTTTCTGCAGAATAGGGATGACTCCATTCTGGCTTCTGCTGCTAGTAATGAAACTTTATAATAGCTTTGAAATCTAAAAGTGAAGGAAAATGCTGTAGATATATTAATTATATTTAATGATGATACCATGTATTATCATTTTTTTTCCAGTACCCTGACCTGGAATGGATGCAAAAGGGTGACATAGTAAACCATCTGCCAAGCCTTTGTGTTTGCTTATATTTAGCATTAACCTGTGCTTATTAACCTTAGCACTCTAATTTAGATAGAATTCTTTAGTTGTGTAAAGTGTAAAATAATGGTCTCTAAAGCCAACTTAAATATGTACAGTGATGTCTAATGCTGATTTAGGTACCTAAAGGACTCACCCATAAACACAGCTGTGTTGTCTCCACTGTAGCCCTTGCAGCAAAGTAGCCCAGCCCTTTCCTCTCTGGGTCAGTTCTGAAGAAAACATATTTATATCAGTGTTGCTTTTTCCCAGCCCAGGTGAAAGCAAACCTTGTTCTGTTACTTCAGTACCAGAACTCAGTATGTGCAGATCAGCTGTTGAACCCTCTGGTGCCAGGCTGTGAAATCACTCTGTGGTTTGAGCATCAGAACCCACCAGGTCAGGTTGTGACTTATGTGTGTGCAGGCTTTTCCCTCACTGCTTTTTTCCTGCTAATTTCAAATTCTCCTTAATTTAAATACTTTCATCACCCCTAGTTCTCCATGTATAGCTTCAACTTCTTTTCATGTTTTCAGCTCTTTCCTTTCTCCTCCACCCAACCAGCTGGGAGAAAGCACATATTGTGCCTGATGTGGGGGCTAATTATTCTGCCATTATGTGAGTGCTTACAGGGCAGCTGAGAGGTCAGACAGAACAGGTGCATGCCAAGTTTGTACTGCAGTATTTCCAGTAGTGGAAGTAGTAATATAAGCCTTTCTGCTCTTTCCAGCAGCAATTTTTGTTTGGAATAGCAATATTTTAATGTAATGGAGATTTCTTCCCCCATTGTCAATTGCAGACTAAAAGCCAACTTCAGAAGTTGTAAGCCAGGTTGTTAAGTGAAGGATGAGGACACTCAGGGAGAGGCAACCACCAATTAATAGCAGAATCAAGGAGTCTCACTTCCTTGGGAAATTAGGATAAAAGTAGCATTCAAACTCACATATTTATGTTTATTAAAAAGCTGTGCGCATAAACCTACCTAAAATTAGAGCCACCCCTCTTCTCTTATTAGTCAGTGTTTAGTCTCTTTATTTGGTGCATCTAAATTCATATTTACTCAGCTGCAGGAGGAAGTGAGTGATCTTTCAGAAGAACACCTGTGTCTACTCTCATGGATTTTATTCTCCTATGTATTTGAATGCTGGTCTAGCAGTATTAGCAGCTAAATGACAGGTATGCTGGAACATTGTTAAGTATTTGGTTTAGTGACAAAACCAGATAAAAACCAGTGTTGCAAAAAAATTACTGGTAACTTCTGCTATGCTGTGCCTGTGCTCCAAAGATGTATGTGCAAAGATGAGAGTGAGTCAGTGGTCCTAGTAATTTGTCTCATGACAAATTCATCAGAATAAATTAATTAGTTTTCTGTTCCATGGCAGTCAGCCTTGTAATGGGATTTTATAAGATTCATCACTGGTTACTGAACTAAAAAAAAAAAAAAAGAAGAAAATAAAAGAATTTCCTCTTTACTCATTTTGAACTCTTCTGCTAAGACTTTCTTGTCTTAGCAGAAGAGCAAGAAGAAGCAAATGTGTGACTGGAAATGATTGAACAGTCATTGATTATAAATGACTGTTGTTCTGAATACAAAAGCCAGGAAAAATAAAACAGCCATCAATATAAAAAATAATGGATTACAGTTACAAAACTGATTTTCAGTGTGGTTATCTGTCCTAATTCTTTGACATAGCAAATGTCTGAAAATTTTATCAGTAAAATATACTGAACTGTTTTGTTTCTGCTGTTTGTCTGTCCTGTCTTCGGTAGGATAGTCAGGAAGCAGATTTTATTGTTTATAACAAAACTCAGTCTAAGACTGACAGGATTTGTATGCAACTTAGCTAGAGTATTACTGAACATAAAGTCACTGCAAACCCCAGTGGTAGAATAGATTTGGGAACTGCAGGTAACTCATCTGAATGATGACTGTTGTCATGGATCCCTTCAAGATGTTCCATATGCTGCCTTCTGTTCCAGCTTTAGTGTGGTTTTGGCATCCTCTGTCTCGTTTGATTAACTCTCTTCAGCTTTTACCTTCAGTGTAGGAATTTATAGTTCATAAACCTAGTTTGCTGACTATAAAACTCAAGATAGGGAAATCACACTTGTTTAGAAGTATTGGAATAAAAGCAGTAGCTTTGCTTGAAAAACAACATTCATAAACAGAGTGGTAGAGTTGGCATAGTGTAGCATTCACTCCTGTTCCTGGCTCTGGGGCTTCAGCCTGGCATCCTGCAAGGATGTGTTTGCAGAATAGAGTGGAAAGAGCTGAAAAAGCATCGGTAAGGGCTGGTCAAATACTGAACTGAATTCTATGCAGAGAGCATATTTTAAGGGCTGGTGATCACCTGATGGCTATTCAAGTACATACTATCAGTTTCTGTAAAATTTACCTCTTACTATGCCCATCCTTGTATGCACTACAAACACCAATGTGAGGTATGAAAAATATGCCCAGGTTTTTCATGGTCCTGCTTTTTCAGTATTTAAAAATGAGACTGCAACAGCAGGCTGCCCTGCTGGTCATAATGTTTTTATTGGAAGGATGTTAATTTCTTATATTGTTTGGTAAGTCCTCACAACCTTTCCCCGGCATCAAGCAGGGATGAGAATAATCAACTCCTTTTAGACTGTTTTATAGTCCTGCTAAAATTGTTTACCAAATGCTGCAACCTAGTTCTGTCACTTTAGAAGATCTCCTCTAATGTGCAGACAGGTCTTTATTATATCAACCAGCTTTACCTGCTGTCACTTCTGATTGGAAACAGATGCTTCATATCTTCCTATATCCTGAACTTTGAACAGGAGTCTCCTACAGGATCTCTTCAACATTATCTAACTGCCAACTTTAACAAACTTGTGATTTTTTGCTTTGTAATGGTTCAGTCTTGTGGCTTATATTTGGTCCCTTCTTCAGGTTTTATGACTTTTTAATATGCCCCAGAGAGGACCAGGGGAACAAGAGCACAGATTTAGAAGCTACAATGCAGATCTCCTCCATACACCTTTAATTCTACAGTAAATTTACATGACTTTAAGGTTTTATATCACTGTGTAGCTGGTGTGAGTACAGATTACATCTCAAGTGCAGTGAAGGAGGATGAGAGGGAGCTAAGCTTCACATGTGGTATAGACAACAAAATTAAATGTAAAAAACCCATGTTTATCTGTGTAATATTTTTAAACCAAATTCAAGGTGATGTACCAAAGACTAAATTTTTATGGAAGAAGTTTCCAGAAGTCTTTGAGAAGAAAACCAGCTTGCTATAGACCTGCTGCTGTCAGCATTTCACAGACTGCTTCTCTGCTGGAAATGTCCCAGCATCTAAATGAATAGATTGAAGATTATATGATCCTGCAGAAACCTGGTAGTTCTGTAAAGGCTAGAGAAGGAAGGTGCAATTTTAGGTTTAATTCAGATCAAAAGGTTCTGAAAGAAGAGGCTGCTTTTTTATGTTATTCAGCTGGGCAGACCTTGCTTACTTTTCTTCATTTATTTCACACAGAGTTTTCAGGTTTGTTGCATCTGAATTAATGTTGCCTTTCATTTATATTGCCTAAAATCAATTTTATTTAGTTGTTACAGGATGACAACAAAGCTTCAAGAAGAGTTTATTTTCCTACAGGAAAAAAAAGCAACAGTTTAGAACTAACTGGTGAAACATGCTTTAGTACATCAATAAGGACCTTGGTGTTCTTTATATAGGCACAGGATCATCTCTGCTGCACAAATGGATTTTGATCAGCACTGGAAATTGAAGACACTTTTCTCAGCAACTCTTTCTGTTAAAATGGAATCTTGTTGTATTGACTTCTTAAAAGATACTGTAGAAGTAGAGAGGGTATAAGAAACAGCTGCAAATCAAATAAGGGTTTATGACATCAAAAATCATATCAGGCCACAGCAGTGGCAGATTTCTCATCATTTGTCACCATCAATTCTTAGCAGTTAATATCTTTCCCACTGTAAATATGAGGAGCAGAAGAATGAAGGAGTTGCTTTCCCACACCATCCATGAACGCTGTGGCAGCACAGAGGTGTGCACACACCACTCACAAGAGCCAGGTGGGCACTGCAGCCTTTCAGCTTGTCTCTGAGAGGGAAGAGTGTGCATCTCTGCATCAGCAGTCTGGAGTGAGAGCAAGCAGGCAACCTACTTACACATGCCATTCACTGGATATTATTTCACAGTTGTGTTCTTCCTCCTGAGAAAAGTCCTGCTAGTTCCTGGGCTTTCTGCCCTGGAATACTATTTTTATTTCATTACCGGTGGGAGTCCCAGTGCTAACAAACAAGGGATTAGTTCAAGCAGCAGGCAGACCCCGTGGCTCAGGATTTCTGAGCTCAAGGCAGGCAGCAAGAATCAGCTAGAACAGTGTTTTCATTGACTGAACTGCATACAAGTGATAGGATGTATATCTATTATGTTCTCTCCTGTAATAGATACAGTAGGGTGACTCATAAGAAGCAACCACAGGACTTTGAGTGGGAATATCTATTCCTGCATGCTCTTCTAAGGGGAATCAACATCCCAGCTGGGGTGGGATGTTGATTCCCCTTAGAAGAACATGCAGGAATGAGTAGATTTGAGTAGCTGTAGCTCACTTTCAAGCCCACTTAGAAAGAAATGGCAAAAGAGCTCCTTGTTAGTCACTTGGTGAGATGTGTTTTCAGTCAATATTTCTCCTGATAAAGCTTTTTTTTTTCTTGTGCTTTAGCCAGTATTTTCTAATATATAATTGTCATAGAGCTACATGTTGGTATTTAAATCCTGGAATTCATTCAGGTATTTACAGTTTATGCTGAGATTTTTCACAACCTGATGATATTTTTATATGCAAAGTGAGATTAGAAATTCTCATGTTATATTGGTAGCTGCATTTCTTCATTCCTAGCAGAAAAAAAACCCCGACTGTGCAAACATGAAAAATAAAATTCTTCTGTCCTAGAATCTGCTTGTTCATTTTTTAACAGGTGGATACAACAACAATTTGTGTACAACAACTTTTGTCCTTCCTTGTTTTGCTAAAACAGTGCAAATAAGTGGAAGCTTTATGAGGAACAATACTTTTATGTTGGATGCTGGAGGTCAATTGCTTTTTCTCAGTAGAGTTTGAAAAGAAAGCTGTGGCCAGCTCATAACTGACTTGCTGCAGTAATTGATTCATATCTCTTGTCCAGCAAAGGAAAGACTGGGAAGCATAGTTATTGAAAAATATTATTGGAGCAGTACTTTAAAGGTCAGGTCAGATCTGGCATTTGGGCGATCTTTTATTTCTCCAAGCCTGTAATGACAGGCTAATTTTCCTTGAAGCTCATCTGAAGTCTTAGCCCTTCACTGTAAATTAAATGTTGCTGACCACTGGGCTGGAGGTGCACCAAGGGTCTGACCATTTCAGAGAAAGGAAGGCAAGGTATGTCTGGTGGTGTGGTGCAATTGCTCTTTGTTGAGGTTGAAAATATTAAAACATAATGAGGTATGTGGGTGTGGTGGTTTGACAGGAAATGTGTTTTTTGGGATGCTGTGTTTTTGGCCAATGGATATTCAGGCTTTAATATTGGCATTTAACCTGGCCACTGGGACATGGACACGCCTCTGAGAACACGGGGTTAAAAGCAGGGCTCTCCCCTGGGAGGGGCCTCTTGGGTTTCCGGCGGGAAAGAGTTTGGGTCTCTCCCCCGGCCCAGCTGCTGGCTGGGCAGGGGGAGGGGAAAGCCATGTGGCCGAGAGAGGTAGGCCTGAGCCCCGGGGTGGAAGGGTGGAAGAGAGAAAGAGAGAGAGAGAGACACCGGGAGCCATCGGGTGCCCCCCCTGAGAGACAGAGAGAGAGAGAGAGAGAAAGAGCCGCTGCCTGAGACTGTGACCTTGAAGCTTGATAAACATGGGCCTGTGCCGGCAGCATGGCTGGGAAGGAGAAGAAGGGGGGGGTTCAGCCGGCCACTTGTAGGAGCTTTTAACCCCTTTTTGGAAAATGAGAACTTTACAGAACATTGACCTTTCCTAGAAGATAGAGTGGAAGATGAGGAAGAAAATGGGCCAGTGTGAGAGAGGTCTGGGCAAGCGAGAGATAGTAGAAGAATAGAGAAGAATCCTAGTGGGAAGAGATGATGGAGTAGCTTTTGCTGGACTCTTTTTGTATAGCCATGGACAGAACCATGTTCCTTGTGATACAGAGACTGCATTCTAGGGGGAGGCAATGGCCTCAGAGCCAAGAGGGTTCAGTGTTGATGCCCCTCAGCCCCAGGGGGTGAAAAAATATGGGGGGGACAGGTGTCCCAAAGGAGAGATTGTGGGGACAGGTGTCCCAAAGGAGAAACTGTGCCTTTTTTGGATCGGGACAGAGCATCCTTAAAAGACAACCCTAGAAGCAGTTCTGGTCCGTGTTCAGTGGTGAGAGCACTGGACATGAAAAGGAAGAAGTCACGACGGCAGATGTACTCCGGGCGGTGCCACGAGTGACACGGAAACACAGGAGGCTTCAGCTGTGTTTCCAGGGGAAGCCCATGGCACAAGAAGGACTCCTCTCCTCTTGATGAATTGAGGATTGATTGTTTGAAGGGTGGTGCAGGACTGAGAGTTGGTGATTTGAGGAACAAATGTATTGAGTTGGAAATTTGGTGGGGGGAGGAGGAAATGCATTTGTGAAGTTTTCATTTTCCCTGTGTATGTGTGTTCCTTTTTCTTTGTAGTTGTAGTGTAGTTAATAAAGTTTTGTTTTCTTTTTTCCCTAAGTAGGAGCCTGCTTTGCTTATTCCTGGTCACATCTCACAGCAGAAACCAGGGAGAAGGTATTTTCATGGGGGCACTGGCATTGTGCCAGTGTCAAACCATGACAGTGGGGAAACTAATTGTACAAATGGAAGAGTAGAAATGTCATGATTTACAAACAGTACAGCACATGTAGGTATTGTGTGTGGGTTTGTTTAATCATCCACCCACTCACATATTGTTTGCATATACATTCATAAGCAGAATATAGGAGCATCATACATTGAGAAGTTTAGAAGGTGACTGAATTATGGTTGCCTGTAGGGAAACAGTGGTGAAGTTTTCGACTTCTGACTTTCTGCTCCTCAGAGCTCCACAGTGCTGTGTTGCCAGAGGTCCTACCCTGCATTTCAAAGCTTCTGAAAAACCTTTCCCTTGAGAAAGTGTTTTAGATTGCAAAGGTTCCTGCGCTGCTACTATCTGCACCTCTGGTGCTCTATGTGTGCAGCAGTAACCTGAGGAAAGAGGTGGTTTTTATTTGACTCTGTTTGGATGAAGAATGTCCTACCTGGGTGTGATGTTTTGGGTTATAATAGCTGCAATATGAGACATCGGGTCTGGGTGTGCTGTATGGGATTATGATAGCTGGGATATTCAACTTCTCTTCTGCTGTTAAAGTCTATCCAATAAATAAACATTTGTGTGCCAAGTCACATACTTGTTTGTCCCCTCACTGTGTTTGTAGGTAAGCTGTAGCTGATGCAAAGTGAACAGCAGGATGCAGTTTGGATCCCACAGTAATGATCAGGCAGATAGTGCTGTCCATGCTGGGATTCAGCTCTTGGGGAAAATCAGGGTCACTTCTACTGTGCTTTCTCAGGCTGTCCTGTAGTAGATGTGGCAGGTACCTACATTTTGCCAGTGCCTTTTCAGTTGCATTTATTTGGTAAACAGTTTGAACTGTCTCATTGCTGCCAGACAGTGTGAGGGCCGAGCCACACTCACAAATCATGAAAATACCAATCAGTAGGGGATACCTCATGTGGCCTCTCCCCAAATGCAAGGCTGTATCCCACAGATTATGGCTATGGCAAACCATGTAGAATTATTGATGGCACACAAAGGATTTCTCAATTCTTTTGAAGTTCTCCACTACAAAATGCATTCAGCAATTACTGTGAGAATCACAAGGTTCACATGTTGCTTCTTTCTATTTGCGCATCAGTCAGCCTGGAGATTTGTGCCTTCCTGGAGGTGTGTGTGTGGTATTGCCCAGATGTAATTAAAAAGAAGTTCCTTCATTCCTCCTACTTTAAAATCAGTATTTTCCTCGAAATTTAAATCTAGGATAAGTTGACATAGTAGGGAAGATCTCTTAGGTTTTTCATCCAGTGCTTTATCTTGATGATAAATGGTGGTATAGTGCTGTTCCAGCTGCATTTTGCTTCATATCAGTCACATAAACCAATCTTTTCCCAGTTTCTTGCCTTTAAGCATCTTGAATTTGTAAATGGAAGGGAGGCTTTTTCCCCAGACCAGGTTGATCTAACCCTGCTACCTGGGACCATCCTGCTAATAGAGGAGTGAATAAAAGCTCTTATTGCTGCTGTCTTGACCCTGTCTTCTTGTTTGATGTGTCTTGTGAACAGATATTCCAAATATACCCTGACTTTTCAATAAATACAGTTCATTATTTAGATGAAAACATGTTTGCTTAAACTTCTGAGTGTCACAGATGGTGAAAACAAGGAAGACCTTCACAGAAAGGAGTAAATCTTTTGTAGTTGATGACAACCTGCTGTATAGCATTCTTCATGGAGTTAGAGCTTCATCTTTACTTTGTGTTGTTTATTTGCACAGAGGTAGCAGATGGGATTGAAATACCACAGGGTGTGTGTATATAAGCAAATACAGGAGCTTTGTAACACAGAAAGCAAGAGATGACAGGTGGATGCAAATAACACTTAAGGGCAAAAGTAATGATGATAAGGCTGGAGGAGGTCACAACGGACTGGTACTTTACAAAAAAGTATGGGATTTAGAAGTAAAGTTTAGGGAGCTCCTTGCAAGCAGGAAATAAATGTTCTAAGCAGCAGTGTTTGTTCATCGTTATTCTGTTATTGTGACATTTCGTATCAGTTGGCCCTGACTCCTTCTGGTTTTACTGTCATGATTTGGACATTTCTGAGTGAAGACAAGTAAAAGACAAAAGGCCATTCTCTGTTGCATTCCTGGTGCTCTTTCACAGTTCAGTTCTTCCGGGAATAGTTCAAAAGAGACACTACAGCAGAAGACTTGGCACAAAACAAGAAAGCTGGTTGGGTTTTGTCCACTTGTTTTTTAAGTGTCTCCAGGCATATCATTTAACTTTTCAGATGTAAAATACGAGCTGTTACCAATGGGTGAAGACTGATTAGATGACTGAATAAATCATTTGCATAGGCCATCAAAAGATCCTACTTCTCAACTCCCTATGTCTTTAAAGTCACTTAAACCTATCTAGGTACTTAATTTGATAGCTGATTCCTTGTGTGAAGAGTTTAAGTATCCTGAGTAAAAAGCACTGAATAAACATCAGCTGCTGTTTTTGATGATTTGATGTCATTATAGAGCACGACACAGTACAAAGTACCACGACTCCATCAGAAGGGTGCAAGAGAGATTTATTAGAGCAACATGTTGCTTTTATTCTTTTCAAAGATACTTACATTCACTTAACATACACATTCTCTGCCTATTAGTTATAGGAAAGAAACAAAGTTCTCAGTGGGTGACCAAGGAGCCATGTCATTCTGTGAGCCAGCTAGAGTCTGTATCTCTTAACTTTCTCTCCTTTATCACATCTCCATAGTGACAACCTTGGTGTCTTTCTCAAAGGAGATATAGGGCTTTCCTTTATCTTCAGGAGGCCTTTGGTGGCTCACAAGAACAGCACAGAATGTCTTTCCTACAATTTGAGTTGTTCATATTCTACTTCTAGGGGCAGTGGTGGGCACTTGAAGTTTCTGGAAGACTTTAGGGTAATGTGATCGGTGTGAATTCATGTGATCACTTCTTGCACAGCCATCTTGGAAAAAGCTCTTTTGCACAAAATCTTTTGAAGTTGTATCCTTTTGCTCTTCATGCAGCGTCCCATCATCTCCATCTGTTGGGGTCACAGGGATTCCCGCCTGCTGATGGCCTCTGGGCCCGCGCTGTACGTGGTCAGAGTGGAGCACAGGGTCTCCAGCCTGCAGCTGCTGTGCCAGCAGACCATCGCCAGCTGCCTGCGGGATGACAAGGACATCAGCAAGCTGACCCTACCCCCTCGGCTCTGCTCGTACCTCACCACTGCCTTCATACCAACAATCAAGGTAAAAAGAAAGAAATGGGTGCATTGTGAAGAGGGAAGTGTTGCTAGATCTGCCCCCTCCACGGTGCTCCTAAGTGGCAATGGCTAAATGATAAGATTTTATCATTTTAAAAGCTTTCGCATCCTTTTCAAGACCCCATTGATGCATTTGGTTCCTATTAAAAATCTGAAAGGAAGCTCACACATGCTGATCTGCATTATTCCATGGAGATGGCCTTTCCAAGTATGTAACAAGGGTAAAATATGCTGGTGACTCACAAAGACTTCTGATGAAGCTCACGCTGGTGATAATGCTCTGTCACAGTTACAGGAGGGATTCACAGGGGTAAAAGTGTACCCCCTCTACAAGTCACAGGAGTGCTTATAGTCCCAGGAAGGTTAGGCTTAAGACCTGGGGCTGCCCAAACATTTCTACTAACACTGAGTTCTGCTAATCTTACTGCTCCAACAGTGCTATGGAATAATGAGCCAGGTATCACACCTTTTCCTGTACCACCAGCAGAATCATCTGCACAACCTGTTTGTTTCATAGTTTGGCCCTCAGAACATCTTGGGATTTCTAAGCTGTTTATCTCAGCCTATACACCAGAGCATTAGCTGGTAAATGCTTGGCATTCAAACATACATTTTTGTGATTTTTTGTGTACGTATTACACCAGTCCTCTTCATCCAGAGGTCCTCGTTAAAACAATGCAGAGCTAGAACAACTAATTTGAAATCAGTGGGGCTGACCCAGCTTAAATGAGAAAAAATTATGCCTACAAAATAATAATTCAGTATGGTTCCATTTGGGTTCTGCTAATCAGGGCAGTTTGTGCAACTGTAAATAATTTCATTTGTCAAAGAACAATATAAATGCCTTGCTGTAACCATAACTCCTGGATCTCCAAAGATGCAGAGGATTTACCAGGCCAGAAGTCTCCAGTTCTTTCTAGTTCTTTCCATCCGAGGTTCTCCCCAGGATGCTTCCCGTGTTGTTCCAGAGCCACTCTTCTCTAGAGCATCAGTGTCAATTCCTGGCTGTCAGGGCAGGCAGGGAAGAGGAGGGGATGGGTTGGATGAAGGCAGCAGTTGGCTGGGAGCCCTGGTGGGGGTCAGAGGGCAGTGCAGGGACACATCATTGCCAGCAGTCCTTGTGTCACCTCCTAGTGGAGATGCAACGATGCAAAGCGGTCGTGGTGCTGCGTAGCTGAGAGGTGGGAGCAGGGTTTCCAGAAGCCACATGCCTTTCCTGTTTCATGGCTGGTTTTGGAGCCTCATCAGCACTTATGCTTTACCCTGGCTCATCCCAGTCACCCACTGAACCTATGTTTCAGCCATGCCTTCAGTGCTAGGCAAGGCACCCTCTTCCCTGCAAATATTCCTCTTCCCCCTCCAGCTTGCAGACCACATTACAGGTCACTCCTCAGCCTATATCCATTTGCCAGGTTAAGGAAGCCTATTTTTTTCCTACCTTTTTTTTCCTTATGCTTTCTTTTTGAAAGAAACTCTGTTGACTTACACACATTAATAGGATTAGTATCATACAGGCTATATTGTCCTAGACAAAAGCAGTCCTACTGTTTTAGGATTGAGTTTTTCATGGATTAATACAGTGTCCAGGCAAGCAGGGCAAAGTAATCCAAGCTTTGTGTTTGTATTTCTCTACATGGGACACAAATAGGCCCTCAGCTAGGATGGGACATGTGCTTGGAAGTGATATAAAAAGTACAAGCTTCTTCTAGAGTTGACAGCATTGTAGCATAGTGGCATAGCATGTACCAGTACTAACCAGGAATGGGATCTGAGTGTCCAGGTGCACTTCCAGGGCCTGCAGGAGACAAGATACTCTGATACTTGACTTGACCACATTACTCAAGTTCAAAAAGAAGTTTCTGATAAGAGCTGGAACTTGATGACAGGTTTGTTGTCTCATTCAGTGCTCTGACCCACAGGTTCAACCTTCCTTTTTGATGTAGGTAGTTTTAGTTTTTATTTTCTGTATACAACTGCTTTTGATCTAACTAAATAACACACAGCCATTCCATCTTGCATGTGGGTCCTGCATAAGTCATGAAATAACCTATACTAATCTTCACCTGCCAAATTAGAGCTGGGTTCAAGTTCAGTTAGTTGTGTCGGGATTAAGTCACCACAGAAAAGAACCCCAACCAATATTGGAAAACTTTCTCTTTCCTTCCGCTGTTGAATGAAGCCTCCAATCCCAGACCCAAACAATATGAGAGATTTTGTCAGCTACCCAACAGCTGGGAATGAGCGGCTGCACTGCACCATGAAGCGGACGGAGGATGACCCAGAGGTCGGGGGTCCCTGTTACACACTGTACTTGGAATACCTTGGGGGGCTGGTGCCCATCCTGAAAGGACGTCGGATCAGCAAGCTGCGGCCGGAGTTTGTCATCATGGATCCTAAAACAGACGGAAAAGCAGGTACAATTCAGTTGTTGCTCTGTGTAAAAATGATTTAGCAACACTTTGGACGCTAAATCCTCAGGAGTTTTAAAAAATACATACGTGCAGCATGGATGGCGGCATCTGATATTTTTTTCTGATGTGAAAAAAATCTTTAGCGTGACCTAGAAGCTTCTGAAATTATACCCTGCTGCCTTTGGTTTTACAGAAGAGAACTTCGTGTATTCTGAGTAAAGGAATATAGATTGCTAATTAGCAGAAAATATTCTTTAGTCTCAATTTCAAAGTCAGTTGAATGCTATTCATCCCTCTGAATAATGTTCACTTGAGTTCAAACTATTGGAAATTTGGAGTTGGAAGGCAGAGTGGAGAACATTTAATTTTCCTCTGCAAAGTTTTATTTCAACTGCTGCCTGTGGATCGGGTTTATGCTTCTGATGACTGAGAGTTATAATTTATACCAGTTTTCTGAAGCAGCACCTAAATTTTCTGGGGCCTGTCTTGATAGATGAAATCTATGGAAACAGCTTGATTTCCACTGTGATTGACAGCTGCAACTGCTCTGACTCCAGCGATATCGAACTCAGCGATGACTGGGCAGCAAAGAAATCTCCAAAAATCAGTCGAGCTAGCAAATCACCTAAACTCCCCAGGTAATAACCTCTTGGATAGTTCTTCTTTTTCCTCAAGTGGCCTCTCTTCCTCCCTGCCTCTCCTTCTCTCTCTTGACACCTTGTAAAATGAAAAGTAAACTCCTTTGGGCACATAGGAATTCTCTGTAAGATTGGGATCCTCTGCAATGTGCAGTTCTGGGGTGATCTCAGAGATTGGCATAGAGCTGGACTTAAGGGAAGATTTCTGGGACAAAATGTAATGGGAAACAATAGAGCACAATTTCTCCCCAGGCAGTCTCAAAGAAAGACTTTATAAACTCTCCCACCTTTCCTTTTCTTTCTCTCTTGCCTCCATAGAATATATTTTGTCCTTCCAACAGACTTTTTTTTACTTTTGTTTGTTACATTTCTGCCAGTGAACTCTTTAGGTGCTTGAGCTGGTATTCTTGACTCTGCCTTGTATAGTGGGAGGTAGAAATAACTTTTGGCTTAGGGTAGGAACACTGACAACATTTCTGGAGCCTTGGTTTGCTGTGTATACTAATGTGAAAATCTGTCAGCTGAGGTGTCATGTTCTCATTTCTTGAGACTTTGCTCAAAGTCTGCAGAGCTGAGATCATTCATCTCTACATCTTTTTGGGATTAGTGGAAGACAAATTGTATCTGGCAGAGCTGCGGGAATCTTTGTTAGATTAATTAGAGAGCATCTAGCATGAGTTACTGCAAGTGTGTCAGGTCTTCAAATTTGACCCATAATTCTCTATCCTGTAGGCTCTACAGTCTTTATTAGTCACTTTGAGGACATCCTACCAGTTGTCTTCTTCTTACAGATTTCTGTTCAAAGACATGAGTTTTGTGCATTTTAGCCTGCCCATTGTTTATTCCAAGTATTGCTTTACCTGCAGAATCAATATAGAAGCTCGCAAATCTCCAAAGATGTCACGAGCTGCACAGGAGATCTCAAGATCACCAAGGTTACCAATAAGGAAACCCTCTATTGGTTCTCCAAGCCTGACACGAAGAGAGTTTCCTTTAGAAGATATTACTCAGGTATTGTGCACATTGTTACCATACCTGATTCAAATGCATTTTTTTTCATGAGGCAGCATATTGTGGTAGAGATCAAATGATCAGCAATGAAAGTTTGCATTATATTACAATAAGTAGATAGAACTAGAGAATTGCATCTTCCAGTTCAGTACTAATGTTTGAAAGTGCCAGTAGAGTATGAGGTGGTGTTTGGCAAGTACCAGGACCAGTTACTTTTGTCAGTGTGAATCCATGTGAGATGCTTTATTCTAGGTGATGTTGTTGGCTTTTTGAAAGTATATGTGAAAACACTTCATCAGTTTTTCAGACCCATCTTAATGCCACCATGATTCTCTGCTTTGCTAGGGATTGCAGAGATGGGGAAATGTTTGCTTCAGAGGACCACATGGTCTGTTTCATAATTAACATGAAACAGTCTTAATTGGAAGGAAGGAAAGGAATTACCACTTTGTGCTCTTTGTGGTATTCATGTCCTCTGGGTAAATGAAACTTAGCAGGCTGTAGAACTGTCTAGGTTGTATATTTCATTAATAACAGCCTGTGTTACTGTAATTTTCTTTTGTTTGGCTTGGTTTTTTCTGCTCTCTTGTTTTTCCTTTTTATGAAAAATTCTAAACAGTTACACGAAGCTAGGACCAAAAGCCCTTTGAGTAGAGCAGAAGACCTGAGGCTTAGATCCTGCTCCTATACTAGCAGCATAACTCCTGGCCTTTGAGAAAAATCTGTTGGTCTTTCAGACCCATAAATATGTGTACCATGGCAACAGTGGTTTGGGAAGTTGCTTTAGGAGCTCCAGGGGAATATATGTTTGTTGTTATGAGTAATTAATTTCTGTCTTGTTTATTGTTCTATAAAGTGATTCATGAGCATAGAACCAACGGGCAGGGTGTATCACTCTCTGAAATACAGAATAGCCGTGGTCCTGCTGGGCAGGAGCAGCAAGTGCCAGAAAACAGACCTGTTCTCACTAAACAGGCATTCTCCACTAAGTGTTGCTCAGATCTTCAATAGCTCTAATCACCCTGTGGCTGATGCATACATCATTTCTGATGGTGTTAAGATATCAGAATGAGTCTTCTTAATGACTGGATAAAACTGTTGCTACATAGGCACTTTAGGCTGTTTCAATACAATAAAAACAAGATAGACTGAAATTGCATTATCACTTGCAATAGCTTGATTGCTCTGCAGTTTTTTATTAGAGCTTGATACAGATTTTATCGGATAAAAATGATCTTGTTTTTGTTTTGCAGCACAACTACCTTGCTCAGGTCACATCTAATATCTGGGGAACCAAATTTAAAATTGTGGGTTTGGCTGCTTTCCTACCAACTAACCTTGGTGCAGGTAAAAGTAAACTGTTGTGTTTTTTGCATGTCAATTTCTTTCTAACAAACAAGAAACTTACACCATGAGATTTTTTTGTAACTGATCAAAAGGCTTCCTTAACAAAGCACTTATTTTCTGTGGACAGTGGGAGTTAGATTTTATTAAATTCACTGTAACTAAAGAAGATTAAAATCTATAAATACAATAAGGAGCTATCAATAAAATGCTAAAAATCTCACTTGTAATAAGACAGTAAATCAACATTTGAGCCCAGACCTCTATTTTTACAGTTTATTGGAACAAAACCCACACAAATAAAAAAGGGTTTTGCAAGAGGACTATAGAAATAATAGGTTTTAAGTTACTGCCATAGAAGTATTTTTAAAAGTTATATTTTTATAATTATTTAGCTACAAGTTATATGAAAAAGCTATTATGGCCTCATGCTCAAGATTCTTCAAGTCAGTGCAGAGCCTCATCACATGGTTCTCCTGCTGGAGCATCAGTAATCTGGTAGCCATCATTAAAAGCAGCAGTTGTCTATTATCAGCCTTTTTCTGGGGAGGCCAGTTCTGCCCAATAGTCCTGTTGGGAAGGAAGAAGGCTGGGTAAAAAACAGGGTACCACACTGCAGAACTGAGCTCTGAACTGAAATATTAACACAAGTCTAGCAGTTTAATGAGCTCTTTAGAACACTTATTTTGTCCCATGTTGCATTATGTAGTTGGGTCAGGAGTACATAAAGGTGCCCTGGATGCAGAATTAGGTGGATAGCTTTTGTGGCTATATTGACTGCCATCAGCAGTTGAATGACCACAGGTCATTCTAATTCTCTCACTGCTGGTGGCAGATAGGGAAGGATTTAAGTGTAGAGTAAATGGATAGTGATACTTCTTTCAAATGTTCTCCCAGTCTCCAATGGTTTGGTTCCCAGGGATTTCCTGAGCCCAGTGGGATTTCTTTGTATGTGGTAACCGTCAGCAGATTTCCTTCCTGAGAGCTTTCCAGTTTTCCCCTGTAAATTGGTAGAATCCTGTGGTGAAAAGTTTCAAAAGTAGAATGGAAAAAGTCTTTTCCTTCCATAAAAATAGATGTGAATACAAGATGAAGTAATGAATTATTTAATTAGAGATGTTGCTTCCATTTAAAGAGAAATAGCTGAAAGCAACAGTCTTTTTTATCCCATTTATGCAAAGTGTTAGATAGTGATTTAACAAATAATGGCTCGCCCATGAACATGTGTACAGTACATAACAATATTCATAGCCCTTCTGTCTGCTTTGAATTGCTTCTTCCTTGGCTTTACATGCTATCTGTGTAACGAACTTTTTGGTTTCTTATGTTCTTTCTCTAGTAATATATAAAACCAGTCTGCTCCATCTGCAGCCCAGGCAAATGACAATATATCTCCCAGAAGTGCGGAAGATTTCAATGGACTACATTAACATGCCTGTCTTTAATCCAAATGTTTTCAGCGAAGATGAAGATGATTTACCAGGTAAGGAGGAGCTGGAGGGCTGCCATGTTATGGGTTAAGTTAGATGGAGGTCAGGTTGGTTGTGTCATGGTCCCCTCTGGTAAACAGACAAATCAAAATCCTTTATTCTGATGGGGTTTTGTAGAACTGAGTTAGAAGAAGGCCAAATATGTATTATGGGCATTGTTTTCTATGATGTGTGGAAAATATAATCCATAAAGAGCTCCTTAGTTTCAAGTTCATTGGGAAATTAGTTGTCTGCTTATTCATCTTAGTTTGCTAGGAATTCTCCACAGACTGAAGCCTTGCATTCTGCATCTTGATAGGACAGAATTGTAATCTGTTGGAAATCCAGACAGGCTGTTCTTGAGACCTCATGGCATCAAAGCTGATAGGAGCTTGCGTTGGAGAGCAGGTTCCCATAAAACTCAGCCACCCTTTGAGAAGTGATAAATGCTCATTTGTGCTTTTATCACTACTAAGAGGCTGAAGTAGTAAAGTAGTCGACAACAAAGCAGGATCAGGAAGAATTTTTCACTTCACTGAGGTGAAGATTTAAGCAATGCAGGGAAGGTTTGGGTGCAGGTGATGTGATGTGGGAGGGGAAAGGACTGGAAGTACTCAAGACCTCCTCCAATCAAAACAAAGTCGTCATGCCAATAAAATTAACAAACAGAAAATAAGATAAATTAATACATTTTCAGAATTTTCATATGACTGAGGGATTCCTGTTGCCCGGTCACAGGTTTTTGGAACTATGGAAGTGGCTGTCATGCCAGTACCCTTTAAAAAGGAAGTAGTGTGAGCACTGCAAAGCAATTAAGAACAGTGCTAAAATCTACTGAAATAAATGGAAATGTTCTCATTATTTCAGACCAGGGTTTCAACTGCTGACAGTGGCAAAGCTTTTGTCTGACCCAAGCATCAGAATAGTCCTCTGGACTTCTAAAGAAATACTTGTATGTTTCAAATTAAGCCCATTTTTTTCACAATCTGGGGGACTTGTCCTGCTTAATTTCTGTCTATGTGATACTCACCTGTAGTGTCTGAAGAAAATAGTAGAGACATTGGTGACCATATATGTATTATTAATAGGAAGCACCCAACATTCGCTATTATGAAACACAGTCCAAACTGTCAGAAAGTAATATAAAAACTAAATAGAAAAGAAAGAAGTTAATACAAAGTTTTCACATCTCTTCCTGAAAATTGGGTTGAATCTGCACTAAGAGATGAAATGGTGCTTATAATTGCAGGTACATAAACAGAGAGAAAATTATTAGAGACTCTTGTAACAGCTCTTTGAAAAGGCTATATAAGAATTATACTACCCTGTCCTTCTAACAGCCTTCCTCTTGTTCATTTTTTCTAGTTTCTTCTGAAAATGTATTTTTGACTTAGTAAATGGTGGCCACGTAAATCTTCAAAAATGTTCTGGGGGATATCCTTTCTAAAGCCTGCACATAAAGGAAGAGAGTACCATCTACTAAAGGAAAAAGTAGTGCAGGGTAAATAATGATTACCTAATAGATTTAAAAAAACATGGTAGAAAGCTGCTCTTGGGCAGTGTAATGTTCATAGTGAGATACACTTGGGACAGGTGTTTTTTAATGTGGTCAGTAAAGATTTGGCAAGACAAATGCACAGTGAATTGATTTCACTTACAAAGTATGCAAACTAATCAATTAAAAACCATTGGAGAAATGAAGAAAATGTTGGATTTAAACACTCAGGAGTAATAAGCAACACCCACAACAAATGGTATTTTGTTGGATAAGGTAAAATGACAGCAACATTTGGGGCTGCTCAAGCCAAGCTAACAATTAAACCTCAGGCTCTGGCAGCTAAAGTGCTAAGCCTGCAGGCATCAGGGTGAAAGCATGGCCTGCTAGTCAAGCACAGAACCACAGAACTGCCTTGGGGTCAATTTAGTTTGGCTCTTGGTCTTCCTCTAAAGGAATGAACTGAACTACCATAAGTATTTGCCAGTCCAGCCACAGTGCTGTCTGTACACCCCTCCCACGTTCATGACTGATGCTGGTAAAAGCCTGATGTTACCCAAAATGTAATCATAGGGCATAGGTAGATTACCTGAATTTTAATTAGAAATTAATTAGGAACTGGGCAGTGTTTGGAGGGGTCCTGAGTAATGGATCTCTTACATGATCTGGTCTTGCAAATCAGAGGTCTCCACAGAATTTGGCACACTTAAATATGGACATAGAACTGGATAAAAATTGGATATGACACTAGATCCTTGGTCTCTTTTCCTTCCACAAACTTACTGATACAACTCACTCACCATTTTCTGTGGGGTTTTTTACAGGAAGTTTAATAAAAAATAAAGAACTTGCAATATTCTTGGAAGTTCTAATATAGTATTTACTGTTTTCCCTCTTTATTCTGTCTTGTTCCTTTTTGACTACTGCTTCTCTACTTGGATCCAGTGTCTTCATTTTCCTGCTCCAGCTTTTCAGTGGTAGTTCCTATTGGAATCAATCACTTTTTGCAAAAGGAACTGCAAACAATTGAGCACTCTTCACTCTTCTGCTCAAAATCATGAGAATTTCTTCTTGCCACATTTTCCCTTTTTCAATGCCACCACGTGTGAAATTTTTCCTCATATGCTTCTTTATACATTTCTGATTGCAACCTGTCCAAACATTAATGCTGCAGTTGCCCTGACTACAGTATCCACTTCCTGAATCTTCTTGGCTTCCCATCTATTTCCTCACATTTTCTCCTTACAAATCTGACAACTTATTATAAGTTTTGTCTGCATTTCATTCTATCATATTCCCCTCTCTCTGTTTCAGCTTCCTTGCTTTTGCATGGCTGGTAGGTTTGTCACCCACTATACTCAGCTTTTGCCCACGATTGTCTGTGTTCTCCAGTTCTCCCCAGCTCAGTGAGTCTAGGAACCTTATACTAGATATTATACAGTGTCTTCAGTGCAGGTCTTCAACTTTCTTAGCCTCCACTTCTTTTGTTTATTTGCTTGTTTGCTTTGTTGCAGTTGTTTGTTGATTTGTTGTATTTACTATCGAAAGTCCCTCCCTGAAAACTAGTGAGTCCTGATTTAGCAAAACTTTTACTGATTTGAGCAGAAGCAGTTAAAACTTGATGATGACTGAATGCTAAGTGATATCGTGATAGCCCATGGGGATCCTAGTGTAGGCTGAAAGCATGCTCCCAGCTTGACCTCTGAAGTGTCACTCCCAAGAAGTGGCTTTAAAGCTGGTCACCAGCTGGTACAAGTAGCTCTTGTGCGATGGGAGTCACGGGAGACAGGCTGGAGACGTGTTTCCACTGAGGTCTGATCCACCGGTTTGGGAACAGGTAGCAGCAGAGTCCCTACAGGTAGCAAACAGTTTGACAGGCCCCTGTGTGCCTGGGGCAGCCCCTGGCCCAGGCCTGGCCACGGCAGGGGAGGTTTGCTGGGCGGGAGCGGAGGCCGGGCGGCGGTGACGCTCTCTGTTGTCCCTTGCAGTGCCCGGCGCCCCCGGCGCGCCCGCCAGCAGCCCGCCCTGCACCGTCAACATCCCCATCGCGCCCATCCACAGCTCGGCGCAGGCCATGTCGCCCACGCAGAGCATCGGCCTGGTGCAGTCGCTGCTCGCCAACCAGAACGTGCAGCTGGACGTGCTGGCAAACCCGCCGGCCGAGGCGGGCGGCGAGGGGCCGGGGCCCTTCCCGGGGGCTCCGGGCCGCTTTCCCGGCCCCGGGGCGGGGGCGCTGGCCGTGGGCGAGCTGGGCCGCCCGGCCCCGCCGCCGCTCGCCCCGCCGCCCCCGGCGCCCCCCGCCATCGCCCTGGCCGACCTGCGGGACCACGGCGACCGCGAGCATGAGCCGCCGCCCAAGGCCAAGGCCCCGCGGCCCGGGCCGCCGCTGGTGGAAGGGGACGCCGTCATCTTCGGGGCCGCTCAGGAGCTGCAGCTGAACAAGATGAACCCGCCGCCGCCCTACCCCGGCACCATCCCCGCCGTGCCCGCCACCCCCCTGCCGCCCCCGCCCGGGCCCCCGCAGCCGCCCCTCGATCTCTGCCTCAAGAAGGGCGAGTTCTCCCTCTACCCGGCGGGGCACTACCAGACGCCCCTGGGCTACGAGCGGATAACGACGTTCGACAGCAGCGGGAACGTGGAGGAGGTGTGCCGGCCTCGCACCAGGATGCTCTGTGCCCAGAGCACCTACACCCTGCCGGGCCCCGGCAGCTCCGCCACTTTGCGCATCACGGCTGCCGAGAAGAAGATGCAGCAGCCCTGTGCCAGCGCCACCTTGAACCGGCTCACGGTGCCCCGCTACTCCATCCCGGCCGGGGACCCGCCGCCCTACCCTGACATTGCCAGCCAGCTGTCCCAGGGCAGAAGCATGGCGCAGAGGCTGGACAGCAGTATCATTCATGCTACTCTGCGGAGGAACAGCAGAGAGGCAGCCCTGAAAATGGCTCAGCTGATGGAGGGTCAGAGAGCCACCTTGCAACTTCCCCCTAAGGCCAAGAGCAACATTGTGTCAGCACAGTACCAGCAGAGAGTGCCCACGGCCTTGTACACCTGCAGCCAATGCAGCAGTGGTGGCGCTGGCAGCAGCAGCAGTGCGAGCGCTGGTGGCGCAGGCAACATCACTAGTGCCAGTGCTGGTAGCAGCGCTTCCAGCATTGGTGCCATGAGACCAGATCTGAGCACAGGGAGTGGCTCCCAACACAGCTCTGTCATTGCTCACTCTGTCAGTACTTCGCCTCTGGCCTCCCAGTCCTCCTACAGCTTGCTGAGCCCGCCTGACAATTCCCGTGACCGAGCGGATTATATCAACTCTGCTTTCACGGAGGATGAGGCCCTTTCTCAGCACTGCCCAGTGGAGAAATCAGTACGGCACGTACCTGCGTCCTTGACAGAGGCTACCCTGAGTGTAAAACGGCCGCCACCGTACCAGTGGGATCCTATGGTGAGCGAAGAGATATGGGTTCCTCAGGAAAGGACATCTCAGAGCTCAGTGCCAAACCCTCTAAAACCTCCTCCCCTCATCATTGGTCAAGCTCAACATCTGGATATGTCTCGAGTGCCATTTGTTTCCCCCAAGTCTCCAACCAGTCCCACTGCCACTTTTCAGACGAGTTATGGGGTTGGAGTACCTTACCCAGGAAGCTACAGCGCCCCACCCCTTCAGGGAATGCAGGCCCCCTGCTCCCCCAAAGAAGCTCTGGCCCCAACACAGTTTGCACAGCAGGAGCCCACAGTTGTGCTTCAGCCAGGTTACTCATCCAACCTCCCCTACTGCCCTTTGCCACCCATGTACCCGGGAAGCAGCACTTGCTCTAGTTTACAGCTGCCACCGATCGCCTTGCACCCCTGGAGTTCCTACAGCGCCTGCCCACCTGTACAGAACCCCCAGGGCACGCTGCCCCCCAAGCCGCTCCTCGTGGTGGAGAAGCCGGTGATGTCTCCCCCGCCAGCAGAGCTGCAGGGCCACGTAGGCACAGAGGTAATGGTGGAGACGGCAGACGCTTTCCAGGAGGTGCTCTCCTTGACAGAAAGCCCTGTTCCCCAAAGGACAGACAAATTTGGCAAGAAGAGCCGGAAACGCCTGGACAGTCGAGCCGAGGAAGGAAATGTGCAGGCTATCACTGAGGGCAAGGTCAAAAAGGAGGCAAGAACACTGACTGACTTCAATTCACTGATAGCCAGCCCTCGGCTGGGGAGGGAGAAAAAGAAGGTCAAGAGCCAAAAAGATCAGCTGAAGTCCAAGAAACTAAATAAGACAAATGAGTTTCAGGACAGTTCAGAGAGTGAGCCGGAGCTTTTTATCAGCGGAGATGAACTGATGAACCAGAGCCAGGGCAGTAAAAAGGGTTGGAAAACTAAAAGGAGTTTGAGGACAGCCAGTGAGCTGGATGAATTCAAGTGCCGGAAGGCCAGCGAGAAGGAGGATGGGCGCCTGGGAAGCCAAGGCTTTGTGTATGTGATGGCCAACAAGCAGCCACTGTGGAATGAGGCAACGCAAGTCTACCAGCTGGACTTCGGAGGGCGGGTGACCCAGGAGTCGGCAAAAAACTTCCAGATTGAGCTGGAAGGACGACAGGTAGGCACGTGCTTGCTGGAATGGGGGCCAGGATGTGGGAAAGCTATGCCAGGAATAAGCTGTCACTCATGCTGCAGAGTGCCTCTTGCTTGTGTCAGCTGTTCCATGAAAAAAAGCTTTGCCATATAGTTGATAAAAAACAACTGTCGAAGGTCTAAGTTCAGCATGTAGGGTGAAGTTCAGCTGTAAAGTAAATACACAAAATATGTTTGGTCTTATTGCAGTCAGACATGGGAACAAGGGCCTCCTTTAGTCTGGCTGGCTCTCACTGCTGAAGGTTTTGTAATAAACACAGTAGTTCTCTGCACTGGTAGCTGCACTTGCCATCAGTGGTGGTTGTGGATGGCAGCTAATTGGCAGCTAGCACTGCTCCCTTCTTGCCCTGCTCACATTGCCAGGCAGCACGTAGCTAAGGCAGTTAGCTTCCCTTCATGCCAAAATTTCCACTTGTGAACAGCTCCTGGGCCCTTGGGGTTGACTCTTCATGCTAGAGGAGACACTGACCCACCCCAAAGCAAAGTGCTCCTGGGCTACTTTTGAAGTGCCTGTGGATAGAAGGATCAGTGGCTATTTCAAAAAATCAAAGCATTTAATTTTGGCCTGGGAGTGGTATGTTACTTCTACTACACCAAACCCAGGCATGTAAATGGTGCTAATTAGCAGGATACTGGACTGAGATTCAGGAGACTCATATTTATTTTCTTGTCCAGCTGTAAGTCACTTCTGGTTCACTAAAGATTGCTCTGAATTAAGGTGGGAGTTAGGTGTCTTAAGTATCCAACATGCATGACCAGTGGAAGTCTTTTGGTTTTGCTGGTATGAAAACAACAGCTCAAAGGCAGCGATCAGAGCCTTTCTTCTTCAGTTAAGTGGCTGTGGATATGTGCCCATGGGCAGCTGTGCAAAGCCACCCAACCAAGGGGTTTTTTCTTGCCAGGGGTAACAAAGCCAGCCTTGATTTGCACAGTCAGTCCCCAGTCTAGCTCAAGGATCTTCGCTGTACAGCAAATAAAATCTGTATTTCCGATGAAGTGAATGAAAAAACAGTAATAATAGGCCAAACTTCAGGTATTCCCTGTGGAAGAGCAATGAACAACCTGACTGGTTTTGCTTTTTTTGCATTTCAAACAGCTCTCACTGCCCCTTTGCTAATACGTTCTTGCTGTTATTACATGCTAGTGAAGATATTTATGCAGAGGAAAACAGAACTGCAAAGAATGAACACCTTATCAGCTATGAAGTGCTAGAGTAGGGAAATTGGTTATTCCCCTTCCCTGAAAGCTCCTTTCTTTGAAAAAAAAATCTGTTTTTCTGTTGGGTTGATGGTAGGATATTTCCAAGGGAGAGACTGCTACTTTCCTGCAGGAAGCATGATGCTGGTGTACCCATATCTGCTGAAGTAATTGGTGACAAGCTACTTAAACCAATGCTCTATGCAGTCTAGCATATTTTATCAGTTTACTCTGTGGAGTGAAATATTGCAGTCAAATACTCTATACAGACGAAAAGTAGAGTGCTCTCACTGTTCTTTGTCATCATACCCCATCATGTCTGTAGCTCCAATCATATTACCTGAGAAAGGGGGGTGTTCCTACAAAGCAGAAAAAATTTGCTCTTATTCTCTTCTCTGTTTCCTTTTTGTTCATTTTTTTTGACCTTGTTCTCTTTTCCCTTCCTTTTCCTCTTCCCCTGCTTCCCAGGTGATGCAGTTTGGAAGAATTGATGGCAATGCTTACATTTTGGACTTTCAGTATCCATTTTCTGCAGTGCAAGCCTTTGCTGTTGCTCTGGCTAATGTGACTCAACGCCTCAAATGAAAAAGCAGAGACTGGAGAGAGAAAAATGTTAACCTTCTCATAAAGTCCAAATGGAAAATGTCAGGGCAGCCTGCTTTAGGTGTGCAGAGATGCCTGGGAGTTAAGAAGGCAGTAAAACTGGAAAAGTCTCTTGGTGCCCACCAGAAGGGCATTAACTCTAATCAGTCACGGGGTGGAGGGTGGGGGGCTGTTTTCTGTTTGTTTGTTTGTTTGTTAGCTTGTTTGTTTTCTGGTTTCTTTTTCTTTTCAAGCGTTGTGCTGGGTCTCAGAAGGAGCGAAGGGTTGAGAAGCGTTCAGTGTTACGTGGAGAAGTGTGGCTTTTGGCTTGTTGTGGTGGTTCTGCTGTGTGTGCTACAGTAGCTGATGTAAGCTCATGGGGGGATTAAAACAGACTGCTCTTCTTAGACCGCCTTATCTCATGCTATTCTTTTTAAAACAGGGAACGTGACTTTTTTCTGGTCCAGTTTGTACTTCTACTACTAAAACATCAGTGATAGCAGGAAAAAGTAAAAAAAGAAAAGAAGCTATAATACTTGAAGACATGTGTCTCTTCTCTGATACCTGCTATTAACTGAGCACCACAGTTTCCAAGGAGGCTTATGTAGGTAAACATTTAATTTATAAACAGTCATGTATTACTCAGAAGAGAAAAAATTGTTTCCAGTGGGTGTTTGTCATGATTTAGGAATGGTTTTCTCCAATTTAGTGTCTCCACCAAAACACTCCAAACCATGCACCACTTGCTCACTGCCCCCTCCCCTTTTCCCTTCCCTGAGCTGGATGGAGAGGAGAATTGGAGGCACAAAAGGTAAAGATCACAGGTAGAGAGAAGAACAATTTACTGCAAACAGCAGTGAAATAAGAAAACAAACAGTAACAGCAGCAATGTTAATAACAGAGTGCATGAGAGGTGAAGGATTCACTCATGTGTGTTCACCAAGGGGAGCCTCTGCCAATACCTGACTGTGCTGCCACACTATGGGACCCTTCCCAGGGCCCCAGAAAATGATTGGAGGTGGTATAGAATAATGTCTATAGATTCTAGCCATGCCCTCTCCTGGCTACTGCAAAAATTAACTCTGTCCTGGCTAGAACCAGGATTTAAAAACCTACTGCATCAAAGAAGTTGATGTCTGTTTGTTTTGTATGCTGTTAAGGGGAATAAACATCTTGCAGTAGGTGACAGAAGACAGAGGAGCAGTTACAAGCACTGCTTCTTTTGTTACTGGCATAAACATCTTTCAGTAGGTGAAAAAAAAACTGGAGAGGAAATAATAATGAGTGTGGCTTTTTTGTTCACATCGTTCAGCAGTATTCTGTAATTTGGCCTGTAGCTGGGAGAGGTACAGTGTGATCAGATGTACCTCCGAGGCTGTGCCTGTGCTTGCTCCTCATTTCAGTGTGTTTACACCATGTAAACAAAGCTTTTCCAGCAAATGAAAAGACCCAGTGCATTCAGTCCTCTTAGCAATCAGTATCAATCAAGTTCTACAGCAGTGCTTGAATTAGAAAGGAGACAGAAGTGTGTAGCAAGTCATTACAAGAAGAAATTTCATCAGGGAAGCAAATTCATTACAGGAAACAACATCATGGCTGGCTGGAGAACAAATGAGTTGAAAGAGAAAGGAAAAATTGGACAGAATCATGTCTTTTGGCACCCACCTTGTTACTTGCTCCAGCTAAGAGCAGGAAATCAGTGTCTACATGGAGTGTGATGGAGGAAAGCTTAATACCAGTAGTATGACTGTGCAGTTCTCTCTGGTGCACATGTGGACGTGTTGAGCATTTCAGAAGGTTGCTTGCACAGAAGTGTCCATGTGTTGTACACATGTTTACTTGTTTTTTCTCTTTCCTTGTCAGCATTTTGCTACAGAATATGTTTTGATATGGAAATAGTTTTGCCAGTAATGTACAAACCCCCAAACTATTCATATAATTATTTGGATATTAGATTACAAAACATCACAGCAGACTTTTGTAAAAATGGATCTTTTGAAGTTAAAAGATCACGGAGAAAGATATGCTGGTTGAGGTGTCAACAGCTGCTTTGTCTTTCACCCATGGTTTAGCTTCTTTACTTGAAAAAGCCCCTATAACTTAAGATGAATACATGTGATTTTCTCTCTTTGTTTTTCTTGAGTCCTAGTAGTAGGGCTGATGGGTGTTGCGTTTGATTTATTCTAGAGGAACATTTCACATAAGACCCTGCTGTAGTAGAAATTGCCAATATGCAGTGAGCTGCTCTGCTGAGGTTTCCAGAACTGTACAGCACGGAGGAGCAATGCCAGTAGAGGAGTTCAGAGAGTTGCCAGGGGAGGTGATGAGTTAGATTGGATAATGCCCCACAGGGTAGGTCCAGGAAAAACCACCTGTGAGATGGTGTCATTGGATGGGAGGAAGGAGAAGTAGGAAGGAAGGAGTGGGGCAGTAGATACCATGCCTGTATTATCCCAAAGCTTAGCAGCTTCTGCTTGTGTGTGGGAGTGGTCAGGTCAACATTATCCTTGGCATCTATCAGACTGGTGTTTTCTTTAATTAATTAATTTTGTTTTCTTTAATTGTCTGGGCCCACTTGTGTTCTTTTTCATGTGCTTGATTTGCTCAACAGTTTGAGTGCCTGTATGTTTAATGTGTGTGGAGCAGAGGAACCAAAATAGATTTGGTTCTGGTCCCTTGAAAATCAATGGAAATGTTTCACTTGTTGGTTTTTATAGAGGAAACACTAATAAGCCCTTTGTCTATATTGAATTACATGCTGTAAAAACAGTAGGTTGAATTCTTAGTCCACTAATTCCAGTGCACAAGGAGGGAAATTGGCTGATGAGAGGCCTCACCTGCCCTAAGGTCTGTGCTAACCAGCTGTACCCTAATTAGTGTTTGACAGGCACACAGTGAGCACTGTAAGACAAGAAACATACCAGGGCTGGCTTGTTTGCTTGCTGAGGGAAGGGCCACTTAGTCATATGTCAGAAATAGTCAGCTGGAAGAGCATTATCAGCCAAAATTATTAGGACGTGGACACAATGTGAATGTTCTTTTCTGAAGAAAATCTAATCTAAATAAGGAGTTCTGCTTGCAATTTCTTAACCTTCCAGAGAATGGTATTCCTCTTCACTTTGTTTATTGCCAAATTTTTCCAGTTATCAGTAGTTTTGTTCTAATGGAGAACCAAGAATTGAAACCAGTAAAACAAGTAACAGAGTTAGTAGTTTGGTTTCATTGGTCCAGGTCATGATTGCATCCTTCTGATGGCACTCACAAAGAGCCATGGCATAGAAGGAGCTCTGGTTTCTGCCTCAGCAAAGAACAAGGAATAATTGCCAAAAAATTGGGAAAATAAATGCTGTTTCCAACATCCTTTCCATTTACTTGTCAGAAAATTCTATAAGATAAGATAGTCTTTTATCTTTTTGAAAATAATTTAGCCGAGTCTCTTTAATTAAGGATTTTAATATTTAGAGAATCCCCAATTAGAGGGAGAAAATATTCTCAAATATATAGAATGCTAATGAAAGGAATGGTAAATACATAGAAATCTGAGTGTGCAACTGGATCCTAAATTATAAAAAGAACAAATTAAAGTCATTTCATTTTCAATTGAGATACAATATAGGAAACAAGTAAGAATATCCCCACTTAATCACTTATAATTGTGAAGACTGCTATTGCATTCAGCCAAAAGATAGATGTTACATTTTCTATTTTGTTAGCTTTTCTGTAGGTAACTTAAGTACTTCTAGGAAGAATGTAGCAAAGTGTTCAGAAATATCTAGTTATTTTATACATGCAGTAATTTCCACTGAAAGGATGTAAAGGATGTTTTTTCCAAAGCTTATTTTTTTCAGTTGTGCAATAATTCTAACAGTCTAGGGAGTTTATTTGGGGGTTTTTTGGGTTGGTTTTTTGTTTTGTTTTAGTTTGGGTTTGATTTTTCTGTAGGGAGTTTTGAGTAGTTTTTTGAAGATAATTTAATGCAGATTTCCTGTTAATGTCCAAAAAACAAATTATTTTTTTTGCATAAGGTAATGAGTGATTTAGGGATTATTTTTTTACTATGTATCAGTGAGTTATACACACTTATTTATGTTTAAAGAGCATCTTTGTAAGCAGTTGTTTGCTAGCAGTTATATTTTGCTGCAAGAAATTAAAAATGCTTATAGGAAGACCTGGTTTTGCTGGATAATATGCAAAAATTTCATAATGCAGGCAAAAATATTTTTGGCAGCTAAACACAATGAGTTTGCTACGGAGAGCTATGCAGACTACAGAGTCTAGATGAGTTCTTTGGGACCTGCAGAAATCTGTCCTCTGTTTTCCTTCTTTATTTGTAACTATACTTTGGTTGGGAGTGGCTTAAAAAATAGAAGGCATGGTGGTTTGCTTTCTGTTGAGGTACAAGATAAGGTGAGTTATGTGATAAGAGAGGGTGTGATGGCACGGGCTGTTTGTAAGGAGGTCACTGTAGTTCAGTTGGGGTTGGTGATGGCACAATTCAATGCCGGGTGGAGATACAGGCAAACTAGCCTGGAATCAGCTGAGGCACAAGGAATAGTGCAGCAGTTTCCTCTGAAGCATTTTCCTCTGTTCAGCCTAAAAGTGCTCCTCCTGCAGTTGGGCTCAGCTGCTTCCAGTACTGCCACAGTGCTTCTGGCAAGGTGCTGCACAGAGCTCATGGAGCTGTGCCCTGATGTTGCCTGCAGCAGCTTTGCCTCTTCAAGATGCTCCATAGGAGATCTGTTGGAGCAGGTGTTGCTCCACTCATCCTTCTAGGTCTGCTCCAAGAGCAGCATGAAGCTGCCATGGAGTTTGGCTGCAGCAGCTTTGGGCAGAGAGAGCCCTGATGCCAGCCAGCAGCCACGGTGTCCATCTGAAGTCAGAATCTGCTCTGCTGGAGTTGCAAAGGGATGAAACCAAAAACCTGATAATTTTGAAAAAATAATGGTGATATCCTTGAAATATTATTATCTCAAACAGAATCCAAAAATTGATATTTAAAGTCTGGCATAAATGGAGTGGCAACAGTAAGAATACACATTTCTGCATTCCTACTGTTTAAACAGTAAGAATACATGTTTCTGCAACATCCTGAGAAACTACGAGAAGGTGCAGGGTAAGAGAGGGGGAAAAAAAAGGAATTATCACATTAGCAATTTTGCACTCAGTTCCAGAGACTGCAGTATCATGTGCCACGGGCTGCCTGAATATCAGTAAATCTGCACACAGGTTAAGCTCAGTTACAAAAGTTTCCTGTGATGCGGCCACAGGTCAAACAGTGTTTTTATGAAGATGCATGAAGGTCTACAGGTGTCAGACAAGGATACCTAACTTTCCTGAAGCCTTCAGCCTAAACTTTCCATAGATCCAGGCTTTCCTTGAAGTGTCTTTTTAGTGTCCTCTCAGAAATTACAAACATTGGAGATTTTGGAGCTTGCCTGACTGTTGCCTCAGACAATTTCTGTGCATTTGCTTTTTGCAGCCTGATGTGTGTGATCCTATGTTACCTTGGTGCTCTCTTACCTCTCAGAAACATTTTACATCCTCATATAAAAAGAGCAGAAAGTGCAAAAACTGATTTGATGAAATGAAAGGGGAGAGAAGACACAGTAAATTTTCATTAACTTTTAAGAATGTGTTTCCCAGAGCAAGAGTTAGGAATTGCATGTCTGCAGGGCCCAAATTACTCCAGACCAGTAAATCAGACTTAGAGATTGGTAAGAGATGAGACCCTTGTGTGGCATGCTGACAGAGAGCCAACTTCCAGCCTCACCACATGGTTACACCAAGATGCATAAGAGACCAGAATCCAGCCCAAAAGGTCCTTCCCCATTACTGTGTGATTAAAGTTGACTTGTATGGCCCATGTATATCCACTCAAGGAAATTATAGAGCATTACCCAATAGCCGTGTTGACAGCTCAGTATAACCCTCCTTGAAGAATGCTAGAAGTAAAATCCTGGCCACAGAGTAGTCATTCAGATTTTTGACTTTTATTCCCATTTGTAGGATTCCATCACAGGACAGGAGGGCAGGCTGTTGATGTTATTTAGAGATTGGCATAATAGTTTTCCCAGTGTAAGAGAGCAAGTCACCTATACTGCTTACAAAAATGAGAAAATTCCAGTAGACAAATTGGTTTTTGTGTTCATGTCTCTTCCCCTTCAAGGCACAAACCTTCATTAGTAAATACCAATTTAGAGCCTTGCTGCCCTCAGGAGTAGTCTGCAGGGAGGCACCACAGGTCCTCTTTACAGGATTGGAATTTACATGCACCATTCTCAAAGGAATAAAATTAATTGCTACTTGTGAACAATGGTCTATGTGAATTATTTTGTCTTTGTATTTATTTAATATTCTTCTTAAGAAGTCCCACAGAGATGTTTTTAAGATTAAAAGACTGCTTTCCCTGTTGCCTGATATTACTGAAGATATATCAGGAGTTTCTTTGGGCAGTTTGATTGTTGCTGCATCTAGAAAATTTTTAGGGCAAAAGCAATTAATGAAACAAAAGAAAGAAATAAGATTCAGTGAAGCAATTCTTGCTAAGAAAACTAAAAGCTTCACCCTTTAACTTTGGATTTTGCAAATGAATCGGTAATGAGAAATTTGTGTTTCAAGGCAAATTGATTGTTTGGGAGCACTGTGCAAGTGCACTGGTTTGCTGTCACAGAGCTGACTGCAGGATCAAGAAAACATGCTGTTGTGAGACAAAATTAAATAAATGAAAACACCAAATACTCACCTATCCAGAGTGTTCAATGAAAATTTCAATGGTGTGATGTCAAAGCCTGCCAGTCTGTTCTTAATCCTCTGGTTTACAGTTTTAAAATACGGACTGATCAGCAATTCTAAATCCTGACAAAGGTTGTCTACTTTTTTGGAATTTTATCTGACTGGCCAAGTAGATGGCTTAAGATACAGATAAAGATTAAAGTAATAATGAAAGAGAAACATTTTGGAACAGTGTGTAGACACCTGAGTTTCAAGTATTTCACAGGAATAATGCTCGGCCAGTAATTCTTACCTATGTTGTTTGAAACTATTTGTTCAGAACTTTTCTAACTTGCCCTTTGTTTCTTTAGTTTGCTTGATACTTGATTTGCCTTTGGTTGGTTTTCATTTCTGTTTCACTATTTCAGCATTTGCTGCTTCTTTTTCTGTTAGTGTGTTGTGTGTTTGGGGAAGGGTATGTCTGTTCAAGACCTCGTTGTTTATTGTAGATACAATATATGGTGTTGTGGAATAGCATGGGGATGCATTCGATTGAAAAGGCACTGTAGTGTTTCCTGAAGAAGAAGGGGAGTTGCATTTGTTTATAAATGCATTATTTTGGTACTATAACTTTGAAAGTGATTTGGGATTTTTTTCCTTTTTTTTTTTTTTTTTTTTTTTTTTTTTTGTTTGGTTTGATTTGTTTTTTTAGTTTTTCTTTTCAATTTAATGAGCATAGAGTCATGCAGGTGCATGCATTCTTAAGTGAGCAAGCCCAGCATGTTTTTCTTAAGGCTTTTGAAAATTTGGTACACCATTTGTGAACTTTATTTACCTAGACTATTTTTTAATTATATTTTTTTTAATCTCCTTTTTTTTTCCTCCTGAATATACTTGGTTTCCATTGTACTTAAAAACTACCCTGATCTGCTTCTCCTTTTATGTATCTTGTGTAATAGATTTTGCAGGAGGTGCCTAGAAAGTATTGTTGGTTTCCCTCTAAAAGTGTGGTTTGTCCAGATTCTTTACTGTCTACATGATTGAGAGATGGACTGATTGCCCTATTTTTCCTTGATGATTTGGAGTTGTAAGAGTTGTCCAGCTGTTGCTTAATAAAATTTTGCAGACTAGAAAGTTGCTGATTTGTTTCTGTTGCATTCTGCATCTTTTCAAGTACCTAAATACTTTTAAAGGAGATGATAAATCTGTGCTGGAACAACCTGAATAATAACTAGCCAGGTGCCATTGCACTTTCTCTTTTCAGGAACCGTACCCACAAGTTCCACTGGACGTGGTGCATGTACCAGCCCCATCATACCTTATGTCATTCACATGACAGGCTGGATGGCAAAGATTTTCTGGTGGTAATGTTCCTATCTGCCTCAATATCAGGTGGTTCTTGTGATATTTCTACCCTGCTTGCTTTCCTTTTTAAGGAGATTACTTTTGGGATTTGTGTACTTCTGATTTTGTCATTGACAAACTGAAAACCTTAACATCACCACTAAGGATTTGCTCTGTCCTCTCATCTTTAACAACAAATGCTATGATGGCCAGTGTTTATTCTCTCATTTCTTTAAAAAAAAAGAAAAAGAACCTTTTGGGAACAAAAACAAACAAAAAAAAAAAGGTGGCAAAGTAGCTTGCCTTGCCTCATGAACATCCCAGCTATGGCACAAATGAGGAAATCCTGACATGGATCCTCATAATAGACCTAGGTTACCATTGGAGTTTTGCAAGGGTCTGTGCTGGATCCTCACCCCCACACCATATTCATGGGTGGCCTAGAAAAAGTTTGAACATTGAGCTACAAATTTTATTGGTGATATGAATTATTCAAAAAAGTAAAAGCAATGGGCAATGGTCAAGAATCTCAGAAAGTCATCATAAAACTTGACAATGAAATGGCAGGTGGAACAGAGCACAGGTAAATGTGAAGTGATACATGGAGGGGGAAGAAACCATCCTAATTTCACATTTGCAATAGTGATCTCTGTTACTTAGGGGAAACCTTTCGCCAGAATGATAGATAGTGCTCTGAAAACATCAGGTTGGTGCTGAGCAGCAGTCAAAAGAGGAAACTAAAATATTGGTAATGATTGGGAAAAGATCTGACAGCAAAGCAAAAGATGCAGGATCACTGTATAAAATTCCAGTTCACTGCACTTCACATACTGTGCAGTGCTGGTCACAGAAAATGGAAAGATGTAGAAGAGATTCACAGAACTGCAGCAGAAGGCATAGATCAACATCTACATGAGGAATTAGTGTGAAGTCTAGAACCCTTCACCCTGGAAAAGAAACAGCTTAAAGGAACTGCTAGAGGACCAGCAGGACAGGAGTAGTGGTGAAAGGTGGATAGGGGTTACCTGATGTCTCTTCCTGCAGAAAAACTAGGAATATGAAATGAATATAAAGTCAGGCTCTGGGAAGAGGAGAAATGGAAGACTCCCAACCTCATGCCTGAATGCTTTGCAATGCAGCTGTGAAAAGTCCTCTTGTAGCTCAGAGGAGTGCTGGGGCCCTGCCAGTGTTCATTAAATCTTCCTTAGCTCAGCTAAGGCATGTACCAGGGTTATCTGATGAGTTTTCAGATCAAACTGACTTCTACTAAAATACAGAAATTATGAAATTAATAGTTAAGTTTGGAGACAGAGAAATGGAACAGAAATATAGCTTCTGGTCATGGCACTTTGCTTGGCCTTTTGCTTTTTTGCTTTGGCTATAGTTCCAGTGTTTACCTGAATTAGTATCTGGCCAGGTGAGCTGAGCTGATTAACACAGTTTCCTTATAGATCAAGGTTCCAGAAGTTTTCAGGTTTTTCCTTGTTTCCTTGTGAAAGATATTGACTTAAAATGTAGTAATCTTCTGCTTCCCTGCCCTTTTTGTGTTAATTTGGGGGTGTTCTGGCAGCTACAGCGCTGGTAATTGATTCAGAGTAACAATCTGTATCTGCTTGGCTCAAGGGAACTGAGCAGGTGCAGTTGGTTTGTTGTTCCGGAAGGTTGGTTTTGGAATGTCCCTTTCTGCTGGGTGCAACCAGCTAAGTTAACACTTGTTGTCACTTGCAGTTTGTAAGTAAACGTCAGACTTGTTGCATCACCTTCTCCACGTGTTGGAACAGGAATGTGAATAAAAGAACTGGCTCTGGAGACAGAGGAGGTATGAAAGGAGGCAAACAGATTTGGGGAGGCGGCTTGTTCTGGGGAGACAGCTACTGAAACTTGCCTGCCTGGAAAAAACAGGTGATGCAAATGCAAAATTTATCAGTAACAGGGGCTGCAGCAAACAAATAAAAATATAGACCTTTAGGAGAATACCCTAGGAAGGTTCCTGTGATTGTTTTCTTGCCTTATAGAGGGACTAATAGCATTTACTTATTCTTATTTATATATGATTGTAGTTGCTAAGAATACAATCTTGTTTTTATGATTTGAGTGAACACAAGGTTTATTTACGCCTACTGCTGCCTGTTGTAGAGGTCAGGATGTGCAGGCATGAGGGAACAATATTTAATCTGGGGCTTTTAAAAGACAAGCTGGTAATACAGCAACTATACATATAATTAAGTTTGTATATACAATTTAATAACTACTGGCTAGATCGTGAACTTTTTCACCAAGACAGGTTATTGCTGCTGATGTTCTCTCAGCAATGACATACTCCATTTTATATTGCCATTCCTACCAAAATGACTATCGATAATAAAATAGCAATCTTTACTTCTAATTTTTTCAGAAGCAGCCCAGCTTTCATTATGCAATTTTTATGGGATAGGAAGCTGAGTAATTACCTAGTTGTGAGAGAGTTGTACAAGATCAGAAAAAAAACCAAAACAACCTGGAGCACTTCATACCAGTCACGATTCATCTCAGACCTTTCATCTTGCTCCTATCAATTATAGATGTCTATTGCATATCCTCATTTTCTGTTCTGTTTAAAACTGACAAATTTCAAATCTTCATTAGATCAAAGGGAAATCAATTCATCTGGGGGAATGTTTTGTTTTGTTGCATCTCCTGGTACTTTTATCCTTTCCAGCTGTTCCACATTTTCTTCCATTTATCACTTCCCCATGGATAAGGAGGAAAGTTAGATTTGAACTGCAGGAAGTAACATTTCTTTGTTCTCCTTCCTCATTGCTCTCTGTGGCAATAATCCTCTCTCTTAAAACAAGAGTTTAGTCATTCCCTTTGTTGCACAGTTTTTGTGAGATTAATTTCTTCCTTTTTCTTTCAAAGCCATTTACCTATTTCTAACTTTTTTTGTAATCTGAAAGAATGTTTATTTTAGAGTCTGTATAAGGCTGTTATAGCCAAAGGAAAATGGTAAAGATGATTTAAATGTCCTGGAGTTTTCTAATTGCCTCCCGGAGAGGCAGCCAAATGCAGAGTCTCATCTGCAAAAGTCATGTAACTGTGATTTGACTTTTAAGTAACTTCTCTGTCTCCTTTATGATTTTTCTAATGGGAGAAGCATCCTTGTTTTCATCAGATCTATGAACATACCTTAGGATTTTTGTCCTTGAGCTGATGTGGCAGCTAGTGTCATCTGATGTGACAAATGGCACATGTTGTCACTTGTAGTTTGTAAATAAACTTGAAGCTTCTTGTGTCATTTTAACAGGTTTTATTTGTGTGGCTTAGAGGGTCTCTAATGCCAATATTCCAGTTTTGTTCATAAACCCACTGCTAGTATTGCTGTGATTTATATGATACTAATAATTTTATCTGAAGCCTAAACAATAGATAGGTAGATTTGTGAATTTTAGTAGATTTGTGTCAAAAGAATACAAGTGTGAAAAGAGAGAAGGCATCTTTTTAAAACCCCCAGCACATATATAATTCACACTGGAAGTTCTTCTATAAACTTCAGAAGTTCCCAATGCTGATAGTGTCTTCTCAGGCCATAAACTGAGAGAGCATCATCTGGAGAACTGCCAGAATCCACAATTTCATTCCACTTTTGGAGATTATGGAACACTCAAGCAAGAGTAAGAATGACACAGACTGAGACACTTTCATCTGAAGCATTGCAGTTTGTGCATGACAAAAAAGTTCTCCAAAGAGCAAGGTAGTAAATCTGAGAAAGGAGAGGCTTCTGGGAAGTCAGAGAAGATGTGGGATGGGGGACCAGTAGCATATGAGACAGAATGTCAAGTAAGGACAAAAAACCTCCTGCCAAATGGAAGCATGAGCATAAATCACTTGTATGCAGATTTATAAATGCAAAATCCACAATGATGGTCACCCATGACATCATCACTAGAAAGACAGTGGCCATGGAAACTTTTTTTTTTGGTGGAAGTTTTTACTGTGTGAATATTAAATGTGAAAAGAATCAAAATACAGATGGTGGGAATGATGGCCTCAAGTCTAAATATTCTGAAACAGAAAATGTTGCATATTAAGAGCAATTCCCATTCCATAAGAAAATATCTTCATTTATTCAAAGAAAATAATAATAAAAAGATAATTAAAAAAAAAAATAGCCCCATAGAAAGATTGCTGGCATCTCTGAAGTTATAAGCAAGCCAATGAAGAAAATATCCTAGATGTGCATCTGGATAGGTCTGAAAGATTAAAACATGGAATTAATGAAGATAAATCAATATTTATGATGTGCCAAAAGCTGTTGCATTAATCTACTATGTGTGGATTCCTGAGTGCAAGACACAAAGTTGAAAACAATTTCATCAAAAGAAAAGATGATTAAAATTATTTTGACAACTGATGATGTCAACTCATCAGTCTTTAAATTGGATCTCTACATTCTTTTGGAAGAATTCTAGTGTGGCATGCAACTGAGAAGTAATCAGCTAAAGAAATTCAAAGAACAAGATGTACAATGAAATTTGTTCTGAAGATTTTTATGTTGGGCAATAATTATATGAATGAGTTAGTAATCATACAGTGCAACCAACAGCCATGATTTAACTGATTAACTTTAAGATAACTCATGAAGAGTTAGTAAGTATGACTTCAAAATATCAGGTGGGTGTTAAAATCTTGCTAGAAAAGTTTGAGGGCACAGTGGTGTGAATGAGGCAGATGCTGTTAATCCATTTACTGCTCAGCCAATTTCCTCTCTGATGTTGGTAAAATATTAAATTCTGCAAAGTTTGGGAAGAACATCATGATACTGGGAGGAATTGCTTTAGACATAATTCAGCTGCATAGTAACATCAAAACTAGACATCCAAGTAGAAAAATAAGATGTTTTCAAGGACCAACAGAAAGAATGGAGTTGGAAAGTACTTGGGAAAGGACACTGGATGAATTTCCTAGGAAAAATATGAATTGTTGTACAACACAGAGTTTAAGGATTCCCTGGGTATTACTGAGGCACTGGCAACACTGGATTGTTACAGGTGTGATTCCTGCTGATATCATCATCTCTGTAACTACAGAATGAATTTTATCCAAAGAATGAAGTGATAGCTAAGTGTTGGCACCATCAGGCCATTAGCACTAACCAAGTGAAGCTGCAAAATTCATGGAATGTTTGATATTTCCAAAAGATGGCAGAAGAAAGAGAAAGGTTCAGATTGATGCAACAGAGGGTGCAAAGCATGTGCTCATTTCAAGAACAGAACTGTGGAAATTAGGAGAACATAGAACTGTGTGGCTATGGAAAAAGGTTTTTAATCCCATCAGCAGCCCAATCCTCATCAAATTTATGGCAAAACAGCTACAATTACCACTGAAGACTTACTTGTACTTGAACTTAGCCTGGGATGTGGCAATTTTCTATCTTAGCCAGAACATCTACTTAGCCGATGATTGAAGTACAAGCCTGGACAAGATTCACAGGCATCTGTGAAGTCAAATGCTCCCCTGAGGCTGACGTTTGTGGATCTGAAACAGATCTGAAGCCTCTGTGTCTTGTTTGGGTTGTTAACACTGCTGGGAGTGAGGAAATGTTGGGAGGCAGAAAGCTCATGCAGGTGTAGTACCAAGATCAGATGCCTTTGAAACACAGGTGAGGTGCAATCCTGTGGTGGGCAGTACTTGGTGTCCCTTGGTTTCTTGTACTGGCCTTTCTTCCAGAAGGGTGAAGTAGGTCCCCACTGTCCATGGGCTGTGTAAAGCTACACTGGAATTTGGAGGCAGTTCCCACAGTGCAAACCTCTCACTCAGTCCTGTAAGGTGTGGCCAAGCAAGTGGCACCCAGAAGAAGGTGGACAGGGAGTGGATGTTTGGATCCTCCCCACCATGGCTGCCTGTCACAGTTATTGTCAGGTGTGGAGTCTGTGCTCACTGTATATGTCAAAATCGGTAATGCTGCTGCTTGAACAAAGAGCTGCAAACTGCAGCCCTCTGCAGGTGCAAACTGCAACTCTTTGCCTAACAGAAGATCAAAATAAATACTGAATAATAACATAATTTCATTGAGATTTTTAAACAATACAGGGGAATTACTTTGTTTGAAATAGAATCTTACAAGTGTGTTATCGTTTATAAACATGTTAAGGTAAAATACTGTGTTGTCTGTTTAGGATGCTTTTAAACAGTAAATGAATATAATTCTAATTATATAAATTATCAATTTTTTTACTGATAAACATGTGAAGCTTAAATGTTACAATGCATAAAATATATTGCCAACAGACAGGGCACCATGTTAAAAAGCTTAATCGTTACTTTGAAGCTACCAAAGGCTGTAGGATCTGAAAAAAAATCTGGCAACACAGATGTCTTCAAAAGCATTATTAAAGCGAGGTTCTTCAAATGACTCCAGCATCTGAATTTTCTGACCTTGGTTCATTGACTCTGTGAGCTGAATGCTACTCCCAGGAGCTTCACACACAGCAAGCTCACCAAGTTAGCTGCATATTCCCCCCAGGTGCTTCCTCACAATGACTTTTCTAATGCAGTGACACAGAGAAGCCCTCTAACTACAGTTATCTGTGCTTGACTCAGAGTGATTGAATAAGCCAGCTTTTCAGCTCGACAGTGTTGCATTCTAATAGCTTCCCTTTTATTGCCTTGTTCTTTATTTCCCTGGATGTACTCATCGAGCCAATCAAAAAGGACAAAAAAATCAAAATAAAACCAACTTCAACACAACACTTTGGCTTTCCAGCTATGTTACACTGAGCATACCAGAGAGCCTCAAAGGAATTTGATCTATTGGTGATGGTTAGGGTGGAGGGGGCAGGGAGAGTGGGCAGGGGCTTTTCATGACACCACAAGAATGAAGAGAAAACATCCACAAAGCAAACAGCAGTTCCTGAGGTGCACCTGTGGTAGGAACAGGAAGGCAGGACTGTTCACCCTAATTCATTGGGCCTGCATGAATTCATTGAGAGGGGAAATTTCCTGTGGAGCAGGTGATGAACAAAGATACAGACTGCACCAGTAGAGACTGAACATAACCTTTGGAAAGCCAGAGATCAGAGAACTGCAGGCTGCGGGAGTGTCTTATAGTATGTCACAAAAATAAAGTGACACAAATCCTTGCTGCAACAGAAGTTACATGGGACTGCAAAGCAGTGGGTTTCAGCAAACTAGCAGGAGGAATACTCATTGTAATTCCCTGAGGGACCAGACAGTACACCCACAGGCAGCCAAAAGAGACAGCTTGGATCATCAAAGAATTTTGAGTCTTGAGAGCAGTGCTGAGATGTGAGAAAGCAAATTGTTATGCTGGATTGCTCATGGTACAGATGCAACGAGGAGTACCCAGGACATGGATTTGGTATAAACTGAGATCCAAAGAACTGTAATTTTAATACTTCTCAGCTCTCTCTTGTGGACAGCAATAACTGGGTGGAATCCTACTACAGCTTGAAACATACTGTACAGTCCCCTAATTAAATGTTTCTAAAGAGATTCCTTTCTCACATAAGAAAAGTATAGAGGCATTAGGCAGTGTATCAAGAGATTCAAAGTTCTGGAGCCAATTCTGCAGTTTTAGCTCTAAAGAAAATCATCTCTCTCCAAAGTACATGAGGTACAAAGTACATGAGCTAACTTTGAGAAAAAATGTGGGAGTCTACCAGCTCTACTTTGTCACCCTGAGCGATGCAAGATGGTATCACACACTCCTTACTGTGGGAGAACATATTGCTAGACTTGAGCACAGTTAACTCCTTCCTTCCCTTTATGCTCAAATACATGGGTAAATCAAGCACAAAAATCAAGTCTCCTGCCAAACTCATTCCTCAGTATAGTTAATGACTTGCAGTAGTAACCAGAGCTGATCTGGGTCAGTTCATCCTGTTTCAATCTTTTTTGAAGAGTTGAGACTGGACTAGTGTTACATCAAGAGTGGCACAGAGCAGGCTGAAGAGAATTCCAGCCAACTGGTAGGCAGTTTTCATGTATTTTATACAGTCTGATATATTCTAGGAGCCTGACAAAATGCTTAGCTAACAATATTTGAAAAAGAATATAGACAGCAGGAAGTAGACCAGCCATGTGGGCAAAATAAGATTATACTGGAGTCAGTTGAAAACTGGAACATAAGGATGTAAACCTTGAGAAAATAGTTTTATGTTATTCTGGAGGAAAAAAAGAGTTCTTATTCCACCGTGTCCTTTGACACTATTATTTGAGGTTATTACCTCAATTTGTAGATAAAATTTCATTCACAGGGCATTTGATAAAATAGTGCCTGGGGTTTCAATAAAGAAATTGGCAATAGCTCGTGCGAATGAGGTGGGCTTTAAATGGATTGTGAATAAAACTAGGGATCTTACAAAGTAGCCTGCAATGTGGAATCCTTGCTGAGTGCAGCGTTTCTGGTGGGATTTTGCAGAGACAAGTGCTAGATCTGACAGTAAAGAGGGCTCAAAAGCAGATACAGCACTGTGGTTGATCAAATCTGTATGTGGCATAAAACTGCCAGAAAGACAAATAGCACTAAGGACAAGGTAATAAAACGTGGCTGAAAAAATGCATTTTTAATGCAGGCAAATGCAAAGCTATGCATTTAGGAGCAAGGAACGTGGCCATGTCTCCAAAATCAGTAATGTAGCTCTAAGAGCTGTGGAACTGATTGGAGGCACGGGTTAAAGCAGGCATCTCAGTAGGGGAAGTTAGCAATCCTGAGATCTTCCTGCAAAAAGAGCTAGTACAATCCTCAAATCTGTAAGTAGGGCAGTGGGAGGAGGGAATTGATTTTCCCTGATAAAATACTGGGTCTGCTACTGCTGGCCAGGCTTCTAAGCTGTCTTACAAGAAGGGAGAGTGTTGAAAAACTATAGTTCAAAAACGGAAGAAAATGCCTCGCAGCAAGAGATCTGTCTGCTTAGCTTATTTCAGAGAAAAGTGTAATTAAGTAATTCTCACTATCTTAAAAAACTTAACTGAATTAAAATACTGGTATCAAAAGGCACTTTAATTTAGCAGGAAAAGGCACAACAAGCAGTAATGTCTGGGGGCTGGAGCCAAGTACAAAAAGAAGCAAGACACACTTAATGATGAAAATTGTTAACATTGGAACAAGCTCAAAGAAGCCATGGATTCTCCATTCTATGAAGTGTTCCAAACAAGGCTGCTGCAGTTAGATGAATTTGGATAGATACAGAGGTAAATGTGTGAAACATGCAATGACCAAAGGCAAATTGTCTCCAGAGGAACAGGCAAGGTCTTGGTTCTCCCCTCAGCCAGATGTTGACCTGTCTGGAGTACACTCCTGCTCTTTCACTGTCTGCATGCCCTGTTTTCTTTATTTCCTACAAGGGGAGGAGAAGTGAGGGCCTGAGGATGAGGAGTCCCTGTCTCTTGTGGGCTCGTGACTTAGCCACACATGTTCCCAAGCCTGGGACCTTAGAAATATGCCCAGGTCCTGCAAATTAGCTGTAGTCTTAAATGGCTGAGGAGGATACCCATTTGTTGGTTTGCACAAGAAAAAGCTAATTCATTCCAGTGGGCTGCAAACACGTGCTGAAACCCCTGTATTTTTAAAGTTTTTCCATTACTTTGTAAAAAAAAAAAGTAATTTGCTATTTAAAAGAGGGTATCTGTATCATCTTTGTAATTCAGAGCAGAAACCCTGACTGGAGAAAGGAGACTCCCAAGCAAAGAATGAGGCCCTCCCCTGGTGATGCTGCCTGTTTCTAGTTAGATCTAGCAGCACCTAGAGGGTCTCACTATTCATTAATGTGTGACTGCATATGTAGACAGTAATCAGCTTCTAAAAGGTGAGAAGGTTTCCAAAATATCTGTCACTTTTCACTATTTCCACAGTCGTTTTAATTGCTTCCCTCGAGATGTACAGACAACAGTTCAGAAAGGGAAGAATGGTAAACAATGGAAAAATCCCATGTAACCTCCTATGAGAATAATGACCTACTCTATGTGGAGCAGGGGGAGCTGCAGGGCTGGGTCCTGCAGGAAGGGGCCAGCACTGCCCTGCAGGATGGGGACAGCTTCAAATTGGACCCAGCACAGGACACAGCTGAGCACACAAGGGCACAGCTGGTGGCACCTCTGTGGAAACATATTTAAGTTAGGGCACAGGAAAGAGGAGGGGATAAAAAGACTGGGAAGCAGCAGAGGAATGAGAGGAATAGCAGATTTGTCTTTACAAACAAGCTGTGGTTCTGCTGGTGGGTAAAACTAGCTCTGGGAGATAAAAGAAACAATGGGAATCAACAATCCACTGATTGATGAATGGAAAAAGATATTTGCCTTTACAAATAAACTTTAGGTTTTCTGATAAATGAAATCAAACATTGAAAGATGAAAGAAACAATGGGGAAGAAAAACCCCTAAATTCTGCCAGAATTAAAAATTAAAAAGAGGGTTATACATTAGAGGGAAATCTTTGGTATCAGGCATTTTGGGAAGTCTGTACCTTTTAAGTACCTCAGCCAACGGGGAAAGAGAAGGGAAATGCAGCCGGGAAATTGGGATAAAAAGGGAAGCTGCCAAAGTCCTCCAAAAATTTGAGAGACCCCAGGGGAATGCCCCATAGCCTCTCCCTTCATTCGAATAAAGTAAAAGGACTCCTCTGTCTTCTTTTTGGACATAAACCTCTGATGTTTGTGGATTAATTTTCCTAACAGGAACACCAAGGGTTGGAGGAGGAGGTGTGCTCTGTTGTGGGGTAGGCCCCCCCTTCCCCAAAAGTCTGTTTGTTGTTATCCAAATCAGTGCCCAAACGTTTATCTCAATCGACAATAAATTAAGTTAATTTCCCTGAGTAAAGTCTAGTTTTCTCCCAACAGTAATTGGGAATTGATCTCCCTGTCTTTATCTCTACTCATGAGCTTGTTTACTCTGGTCCTTTTTATTTTCTCCCCTATCCAGCTGGTTTCAGGGAAGGGAGTAGGAGTGAGCAAGCAATTGGGTGGGAGTTTTACTGCTCATCCAGGGTCAACCTGCCACACATTTTTAGTCTGAGATGATAAAATTTGCATGGTTATTAGTCAATTCTAATTATTCTTGAGAGATAAGACTGTTTCTCACAAGAGACATGAATTTCAAAGGAAGAGTAATAGGCATCTCAAAATCAAAACAAAGGTGTTCTGCCTAAAATAGGCATAGTAAAAGTGCTGGATGTGTCATTACATGTATTTTCTCAAACACTGTGAAACTTTTTAGAAAAATACATTTATGTAGTTTGAACATAGTGTTTAAAATTTTCTTTGAAATACGCCTGCAGCAATATGCTGTGTGAGAACTGAAAAGTAAACATGGTGATCTATTTAGTGGACTAAGATAACTAAAATACAAGTCACTGCAGTTAAAAATATGCAGTTGGTCTAAAGTCTTCACTAGTTGTTATCTAGATATCACAAGTTGTTGAGTTTTTATTTCCCTTAGTCATATTCCTTTCAATACCAGTGGGATATTTAAATTAATAAATGCCACTGGTAATTATTATTCCAAGTGCAATTGGCATTTGAAAGCCAATAATCAGAGTGATACACCGTATAAAATGTTAATTTATATATAGGACAGGCAATCTAGTTATGCTCCCATTTCACTCTTCCCATTGCTCTCAACGTGACAGTCAAGAGAAAAGCAGCCCAGGCAAGAGAAAAGCAATCCCAACCCAAGAGGGACACAGAGCATGAACAGGTGTGATCAGCATTCCTCTTTGTCTTCCTTGAAATCACCTCACCAGAGGTTTCTCTTCAATTTTGATCAAAAGAGATTTTAAATCTTATTTTATTTTCTCATTCTCACCATCTCTTCAAAGCAGGATGGAAGCAGGGAAGATTCATCTCCAAAGAGACAGGGAGAGAGTGCTGAGTGTTTCTTGCTGCTGCTGTGAGGGTCAGGACTGCCAGCTGCAGCCCACTGTGAGGATCTTTATTCCTCCCAGCGATGACAAGAGCAGCTGCAGCTCCAAAGCTGCTGTCAGCTCAGAGATGATTTGTTATGGGTGATCTGTCACAGCTGGGCTGTCCCAGCTGGGCTGTCCCAGCTGTGCTTCTGTGCCACCTCTTCAAATAAAGGAGAAGCTTTGCATTACAGTGAACACTGCCCTCCTGCCGAGCAACGTCACCCTGCTGTCCCCAGCAGGCACAGCAAGGGCTGCGTGACAACAGCTGAGTCACGTCATCCTCACATCGCTGCTTAGCTGTGACAAAGCAGTCTTCTGGCAGGAGAAGGCACTCAAGCCATGATGGCCTGGGGCAAGGCAAGGGTTATTCTCTTCCAGAGTTAAGGCAGCAGTGAATAACAGGGCAGGTGGCCCAAAGTCACAAGTTTTCTGTGGGGCTCAGTATGGTTTCTACTCTGCAGTTTGGGGATTCTCAGTGACAATGCCCATATGTGGTGAGACTCAGGGGCATAAATGAAGCTGTGTAACAGCAGCACAGGTTCTCTTATCTTGGCAGTCACTGCAGGTGTGTGCTTGTTTCTGTATCATCTCATGTACCCATCCTTAATTCCACATGGAAGGAAAAAGGCAGTTGCTCCTTTCAGCCAGCAGCTGCCACTACTGTCTTTCTCTGTCTCAAAACAGTTTTGAGGGAGAAAGTGTTTGTTAAGTTGGAGGACTTCTGTTTGTTTGAAGGGTTTGTTCCTTTACTGAAATAAAAAAAAAAAAAAAGGGGAAAGAAGGGGACTTGGGCTGGCAGCATTTATTCCTTTAACTTCTCAGCACCAGCTGCTATTGCTTCTGAAAGAGTCCAGAGTAATAACCCTGGTGCTTTTCCATTGATTGCTAGGCTTTGTATTTAACCACTACCACAATATAATACATGTGGCTGATGCTGCAAAAGGCTCACTATACACAGGGGGGAAATGAGAAGGGGGACTTCTGATAAGCTCCACCCTCAAAAATAAACTCTTTCCACGTTCTGTGATATGATGCAGTGCAGATGTTGATTACATCTTAGTCTTAGACTCTTGGGGCTTTTCTCTCCCTCATGAAGCCCAGAAGTACTCAGGGGATGAATTCAGTTCCAAATGCTTAAATTCTAACTGAGATTTGTAAGACTCTCAGCAGTACTTTAGACTGGTTTGTTCTTCGATGTGGTTTGATGCTACCTCTCTTTTATCATGTGCTGTGAAAATCAGTAAAATCAGGCTGACACAGAAGGTGCTGTGCTTGGATAGAATAGCTGGTAAACCCTGAAATGAGTGGGGTAAGTCATGCCCAGTGCTGGTTATCTGCTGGTGACTCTTGCACCTTTTTTGCAAAGCTGTCTATGAAACCTTGGCCTCCCTTTGCTTTTACTTAAGTTATGCTTCCTACAGAACCAAACACATTTCTGTGCCAGCCCAGTGCTGCGACACCACTGGACAGGAAAGATGGACAGCCAATCATGGGAGAAGAATGATCTGTTAGGTCTGCAAGGCTGGGGTAAGTGAGCAGCAAGCTGAAATGTTCCATTCATCAGATATCAGATCTTCACAAAAGAAAATAGATTGGTAGTTTAATAGAAGTGTCTGTTCAATATTAAAAATATGTTTTAATGCTTCTCTTGTTTACTAAAATAAGGAAACCTGAAACTTCTTTGACAAAAAGGTTTGGATGAAAGCTAATTTTTTTTTTTTAGCTTAAAAGTGTTACTTAGGAATTGCACACAACCCTGAGTACTGCTTATTTTTTCAATGCATTGAAGTGTTGTGGAGATTCAAAATGCATTCTTGACTTCTTTAGAGTCTTTTGAGTGTTTAATATGGACCACAATGTGAATATACAGTTGCTTGTGTCTTCCCACAAGTTTTGCTATTCACAAGCCTAATTTTAATCCTATAATATCTGGTATTTGTTGGTTGAAACACTGTCTGTTTTCTTTTTTTTTTTGATAGCAGAAGTTGGTGGGTTAATATGTGGTCAATGCTAACAGCTTCTCTGTGAATAACCTGCCAGCCTTCCATGGAAGGTGTGGAACTCTCCCATGGCATTTGAGGTGTAGAGAGACAAACACCATTGGAAGCCAGCCTGCATAATGTTCAGCACAACAAAGAACAATTGTGTGTCTGGAATGATGCTGTTCTGGACTCTCAAAAAATTAACAAACCAACCAAAAAGCCCTTTGTCTCTGACTTAAATGTGCATGTGGCTTTTATCTGCTGCTATGTCTTCTCAAGCTTAGAAATATTCACAGGTAGGAAATAGAAATTCTTGGTCAGAGATGAACCTTCCTTTCTCGCCCACCTGCTGGGGGAGATGAGTTGTCTGTCTCTCTCCCACTGAGCCACCAGGAGTAACCTCTTGCCAGCACACATTTGTGAGAGATCAATTTAAGTAAAAATGCCTGTTCCAGTCTTGGTATATAATAAAATACAGACTAAGGCAAGGCTGGCAAATAACCCAGCCCAGCTTCCTGAATGTCAACAGGGAATACATTTACATGAGAGGAGCAGTACAGAAGACTGATATTTATACCTTCTAGTCACAATGATTGCATATCAAGAGTAACGGAATTTTTGCTTTTAATATGGATATCATCTGCCATTAGTTGGTAGAAATTAAGGCCTCAACTGATTGAATAATTTAAACAAGTTTAAATGTGAATTTCTTTATGAAGGAAAGTTTAATATGAATGAAGCTAACATGGCGCTCTGTAAACTGACTAGAGTTCAGTTCAGAGGTTCTAGATTTAGACAGTGTAAACAGCATCATTCTTAGTTTTGGACCATTTACAGTGTCATGACCATGAAAAGTGGATTTAGCACAGGGTTTCATTTACATACCTGCTACGCTGGGGAAAAGAAGCAATAAAAATCAGGGCATTTATTTTACATAGAGCTGGTATGCTTTTGAGAACAAAACAGTTTTATTCAAAAAATAAAAGAAAAAATAAAAGAGATATTTTTAGCAGAAGTAATGCGAGCTCATTGCTTACTTCCCGGCACCGGCCGCCCCTCTCCGTGGTGCTGAAGCGGCTCCCGGCGCCCCCGAGGGTGCGCGCCGTGCGCGGAGGGCCCGCCCTGTATCCTCCGCCCCTGCATCCCCTGCTGCTGCTGCATCCCCCATTCTTGCATCCTTCCTCCCTGCATCCCCCGCCCCTGCATCGGTGGTCCCTGCATTCGGCCCCTTCCCTGCATCCCCCTTCCCTGCATCCCCCGCTCCCGCATCCGCTCCCCCCCGCATCCGCCGCCGCCGCTGCGGCTCCAGCGCCGCCCCCGCCGCGCAGCGCCGGGCGGGCTCCGGCGGGGCTCCATGGCGGAGCGCGGGGCCTGAGGCGGCGGCGCGGGCGGCATGGAGGCGGATTTCGCCGCCTTCGGGAGCCCGCTGTGCGGCGAGGTCAAGCGCTTCTGCCGGCGGGTGCGGGAGACGTACCGGGAGATCCAGGAGGACCTGACGCCCTACAAGGATGATCGCTACTACCGGTACTGCCGGGCGCGGCTCCGCCGGAATCGGGGCCGAGCGGGGGGCGAGCGGGGGGTCGGTACCGGGCATCACACGGGGAGCCCGCGGCTGAGCCCCCGGGAGCGGCCGCCCGGCCTCGGGGCTGCTCCAGGCGAGCGCCCGGATCCCGCAGCCCGGCGGCCCCGCCGCTCCGCCCGGGAGATGTGCTCTGGCAGAGCCCCCCGATCAGACAGACCCACGCCTCTCTTCCTGCCCTCACCTGTTAACACCCACATACAGGCAATTTCCATCTGCGTCCCTCCGTGCTACCACTTTTCCACTGTCGTAGCAAGCAAGGATGTGTTCTGTAGGCAGCCGCGAAACAATCCTGGAACAGGGTAAGAATAGATTAGGAAAATGAGAGTGGTTGACAAAGGTTGAGGTCAGAAGGGACAGATACACTGCCTGGGCTACACCTACACTTCTTCAGAGCCTTGCCTTGTCTGCTGTTTCCATGGCTGACCAGTGATGGCTGGAGAGATGGATGGTTTGAGATTACACAAGGCTAGGAAGGGCTCCAAGGGTGTTGGGCACCTCAGTTATAAATGAAAGGAATTTTTGAATTGGAGGAAATTTCCAAAAAAGTAGAATGAACATCAGGAGAAACAGGTGCCAGGAACTATGCAGAGAATGGATGCTGTTCAGCTACGCAAATACAAGTTGGGGAACAGCTATATGACATTTTTGTCTTAAAAGGGTATAGAAATTGCAATCTTTTATAAAATAGCCTCTTTTTGCCAGGAAAGTCTTAGATCTGGCAAATCAGTCTTGGATGCTGTCCTAAGACAGAGGGAAAGATAAGGTACTGTGTAAGGTCTCTTTCAGCTCTATTTTACTGTGCTTCTGCACAGTAGCCCAGCTGTTCTGCTTAAGTCATTTGACTTCAGAATGTGGTTTTTCCCAGTGAAGGGGCAGGTGGTCCATTAGATTGAGTTTGTCTCATTATTCACAACATCAAAGACTACAGAGTCACAGAGCTTGGAAACACAGCCAGCTTGGCAGAGTCTAATAAAACCATGGTCTTTCCTGGCAAAACAGTGGCTCCTTACACTTGAGCATGGTGTGAGAAGCCACAGGAGGTGATAAGGAGTGATGGCAATGTACCTGTGTGCATCTGGCAGCGCAATGAGGAATACTGGCACTAGAATGGAGAAAGAGGGGAGGCATTAACTTGTTGAATTAACAAATAAGAGGTGCTGGGAGACACATTTGTTCAGATTTATTTCCAAAAGAATCCTGAGATCTCCAAGATAAACTATTATTAATTCATTTTTATGACCTTAAGAGTGTATGGAGGGACTTTCTGCATTGAGAAGAAAAGTTGCTACCTCAGTGAATCAAATGAGCTTGCAGCGTTAGTGCTAGATTGCCCTTTCTTCAGTGACAATACCCCCAAGAGGTATCAGCTGCTGGTCAGCTAGAATGAAATGGAGTAATACTGGACTCTTAGCATGGAAATAATACTTCCTGACTTACAAGTCATGCTAGTAATTCCCTGCATTCCCAAGATCTTAACCTAAGTGACCTGGTGTAAAGCGAGTTACTGCCACTGCATACCTGCTGTTCTGGCGAGTGCTTCCCTTCAGCACCGTGGGTGGATGCAGCAATGGCACCTTGCTTTTTAGATTCCTGGTGTGAAGGAGGGTTCCTTGATGCTACCATGCATTCTTCTTACAGGCAACTCCCACTTACAGGAAGGAGAATTAGATTTTTAATCCCCTTGTCCCTCTTTGTTTTACTCGGGATGTTTGGTCAGGTTCTAAATGAGCCCACTCTGAGATGTAATGTAGAGACTTTACTGCTCTGACAGCAGTTGACAACTCCCCTGCTTCTCTAAGGCATTTTGAGTAGACTTTTGGTATGAAAACACCTTAGTATCAATATTAATAAGACACATTTTTATCTCTTTGACATACTAACAGTGAGATACCAAAGCTTACCGGGAGATACCAGGCTTCCCAATCAGCTGACAGATATTCTTCAGCGGGAATTTCATAACTCTATCACCTAGCTGGTGTTGAAGAATTCAGCTTGCTGGAAACATTTTTATAGGAATTGAAGAGCAGGAGGGTGGCCAAATTGTGGTCTGACATCAGAGTTGCATAACTGCAACAAGGCATTCCTGAAAAATCAATTTGTAGGTTAATGAACATGTCCCACTGGCCAATCAGCTTATACAGGGAAGCAGAGTGTTGATGCTGAATTTAGTAATAATACCCAGAGACTGAGAGAAATGTCCTTCAATCTGCCCTGCTTTACTCAAGGGATAAATTTTAAACTCCTATCATGTAATAATATGACATTTTGTACATCAAAAGGAAAAGACTCTATATAGGACGTCACAAAAAGTATTTTTTAACTTGCAGCTTTAATTAATGCTTGATGTTACACAGATAATCTTCAAACCATGTGGGAAAATTTCATTGACTGTGGTTCTGCTCTTCTGACAAAAAGACCTGAGAAGACCACATCATTTGACTCAGCAATAAAAAGAAGCTGTTCATTTTTCCTTAGAGAACTGGTACCTGTGTGCTTCTGAGGAGAAACCTGAAGTTGCTAAAGAAGGCTGTTGTGATAAAATATACATTTCTTCAGACCAATATACATCTTCTACCAGGACTAAAGTGGAAGTCTGTGAGAAGCCATGGGGTCAACAAGACCTTGTTGGACATCTGCAAATTCCTGGAAGGTTCATGGTGCCTTCAGCCTTGAACCAGGCAGGATCTTCAGGCTGCTTTGAGCACAGCTGGTACCCTTCTCTTGTTCTTCCAGGGTCCTGGCAATTGGAAGAACCTGAATGACCCCAATGGGAAGTGTATAGCTAAGGCTTGAAGTATGGAAGTATAGAAGGCTTATAGAAGCTTATACTTCCATAGAAGTATAGAAGTATATAGAAGGCTTGAAACAGAGAGAGGAAGATGAGACTAACACTGTAGCTTCATGATCGCTTCAAGCTGCCATAAGCTGGCTTTGTGGCTGGAAAAAGCCATCCTAGCTCTCATTTCTCTGGTCATACATTTCTGCTCTTTCCTCATCTGCCCACAATTAATCCTTTATCTGCACACTGACTGAGCAACTGATTCCTAAGTGACCTTTAACTCAGATGATTTCCATTATTTGATTCACCAGTCCACTGCACTAACATGAGTGCTGGCAAAATTGAAAGAGCTCCAGCTAGAGAGAGACTGGGTTTCACCTGTTGTCACTGAAGCTGTGACTCTGTAGCTGTGAGCCATGAAAGTGTAAACTGGCCATGAAAGTACAGCTTTAATGCTGAGGTGTTCAGTTTAAGTAGAATCCCAGCTGAGTGAGCATTCAGCCTCCTGTTGATAGCTCAGTCTGCCTTCTCTTGCAAGCCTCATTCATCACACACTGTCCAGCTCCTACAACCAATGAGGCAGACAGCAGCTTCTTGCACTATTTCATCCTAGAGCAGGTCAGACAAGGCACTCAGTGGCATCTTCTTGGAAGAAGCAGACTGACTGACTCTGTGAAGAGAGAGGAGTTTCACAGTGTCTTCCCTCTGAGTGTTTAGGTTGTGAACTCAGTGCCAAAATTTTCACAAAAAATAGCATGAAATGTACATGTTTACAGTGTATTCACAACCCTTTGTAAGTTGGCAGATAGCAAAGAGAAATGTGGTCCCATGGCTAATTGAAGTGAGCTGGATTTCAAGCTCTGCCACCCACACAGTTCTCCAAGTGACTTTTGGCAAGGCTCAGTCTCTCTGTGCTTAAAGTTTCCTACCTACCCAATGAAAAAAACATAGTTTTGGTTTGAGGATAATAAATTCACATTAGTGAGACACCTGAGTGCCAGAGTCCTTGGAACAGCTCCGTTGTGAGCACATAAATAGAAGTGTAAATGCAGAGAGTCATAACTCCACAACCACGCTTCCCAGAACACTGGGAATGGTCACAGATGCTGTAAGCACCATTCCATCATTTTCTGGCCAGGGAGAACTTGTTGGAGAAGCCTGAAGTGTGCTGAAAGCAGCACAATGCATGTCATAGTTATCCATGACCTAATGGCAATGATGATAACTTGCTCTGAGCAGATACACTTTGTTAAATTGTCCTGATTACTCAAAGCTTTATTTTCTTTCCCCCAGTTAATTCTTGTCTACAGTTTAAACTCTTGTTGATTTAAAATGTGTGGACACCTTTTCTCCATCAATTGGTACTATGTATTTCTGAAGGCAGAATCTCATATTTTTATGAGATTACTAAGTGATCATCAGTGCTGTAAACCTCTGATGGGATAAATACCAGTATCAATGACTAAATTAATTCCCAGCATGTTTTTAGGTTCAGCGGTGTTACACACCACTGTATACTGGGTCCCACAGGTCACAAGTAATGACATAACTGCCCCTACAGTAATGGAATAAAATAAATAATATTATTAAACCTAAGTACTTTTAAAGAGGAAATGCAATTAGACCATTGTATCATTGAAATAAGCTTTTAATGAAATTATTTAACTGATGAAGAGATAATTTTTAAATTATTTGTTGACTGATCTATCTAAGCATTTCTTTGGGGATCATCCCAAAGTGGCTCTGCCTTCTGAATATGACAAACACCAAAGCCAGCCAGTTGTTCTGAATTTCATTCAAGACTACACATCAGGTATTCCCACATGTTTCAGTAACTGCAATGCTGACTTTCTATGAGCAGATGTTAGAGTTATCAAAATTAGTACAAAACATAGTTTGGCTAACCCTTACACCTTCCTACTCTTTACCATCACTACCCAGGTTGTCAATCTTTGTTGCCCAGTCTTAGGACATTTAACAGAAATTCAGAACAGAAATCCAACTTTATCTTAACATTGTGCAAGAACAGAACACTGTTGAATGTGAACTAGAGATTTTTATTACATAGCATGTTTAAAGTAATCGCTTACTCCTAGGTTTAATTTCTGTTGCTCGTGAGCTGACTGAATTCTCTGCAAACACAATACATCAATCACATCCCTTGAATGCCACAAAGCTTCGTGAGATGACTGCAGTGACAACATTTTAATTCCACTGAAAGAGCTGGTAAACAAATCGTTTATGACCCAGGTGGCACTAAACATGTGTGTGTTGAGCATGGATACGTCACACTGGGCCTTTTGCCTAAATTGACAGGTTTAGACTGGATTCAGAACCACTTCTGTGTCTCAAGTATTTTCTGTTTATATGGTTAAATTTCCCTCTGCTACCAGGGGTTGCTACTGCTGATACTACTGATACTACTACAGCACTAGCTGATAAAACACACTAGAAATGTGGAAAATACTGCTGTTATCCTGACACAATGACACGTTTGGCCTCATAACCAACAATATGATGTTCAACTAGATCAAATGCTGGGCTCTACACTTTGGTCACAACCCCAGGCAGGGCTACAGGCTGGGGAAGAGTGGCTGGGAAGTGGCCTGGCAGAAAAGGACCTGGGGGTGCTGGTCAGCAGCAGCTGAGCATGAGCCAGCTGTGCCCAGGTAGCCAAGAAGGCCGACGGCATCCTGGCCTGGATCAGCAATGGTGTGGCCATGGCAATGGCAGGAGCAATGGCAGGAGCAGGGCAGGGATTGTCCCCTTGTACTCAGCACTGGTGAAGCCTCACCTCAAATCCTGTGTTCAGTTCCAGGCCCCTCACTGCAGGGAGGACACTGAGGGGCTGGAGCATGTCCAGGAAAGGGCAACAGAGCTGGGGAAGGGGCTGGAGCACAAGTCCTGTGAGGAGCAGCCGAGGGAGCTGGGAGTGTTTAGTCTGGAGAAAAGGAGGCTTGGGGAGACCTCATAGCTCTCTACAGCCACCATATAGGAGGCTGCAGCCCGGTGGGGGTTGGTCTTTTCTCCCAGGGAACCAGACACAGGACAAGAAGAAAGGCTTCATGGTGCACCAGAGGAGGTTCAGCTTGGACATTAGGAAGAATTTTTTCACAGAAAGGGTAATTAGGCATTGAACGGGCTGTCCAGGGAGGTGGTGAAGTTACCAACTTTAAAGGTGTTTAAGAAAAGACTGACGTGGCACTCCGTGCCATGGTGTAGCAGACACGGTGGTGTTAGGTCATAGGTTCCACTCGATGATCTTGGGGATCTTTTCCAACCGAGGTTGTTCCATGATTCTGTGTTACTGTCATTTTGAACCCGCAGCGCTCGGCAGGCCAGGACCAGCCGTGTGCCGGCGCTGCAAGCACACTCAGCAAAGATAAGCTGTATCGCGCTCCCTCCCGAGGGGTCTCTCCCGCTCTGTCTCCCGCCGCCCCGGCTGAGCAGGAGCCCGTGTCCCCTCGGGCTCGCCGTAGCTCCCCCCCACCCCCAGCACCCTCGCGGCCGGGGCGCGGCGGGGCCCGTGACGTGTGTGGGGCCGCGTGGCGGCCGCGCGGTGACGCACGCGGAAGGCGTCGCGCGGCGCCGGCTGTGCCACGGCGGCGGCGGCGGCGCGCGGAGGAGGTGCCGGCAGTGCGCGCGCGGCGCCGCCATGGAGCCGTGAGTGGGGGCGGAGGGGGGGGGCGGCGGGCGCGCGAGCCTGAGGGGCGCCGGTTCGCCCGGGTCCGGGTCCGGGTCCGGGTCCGGGAGAACAAACTGCGCTCTGTGAGGGAGGAGCTGAGTGTTGTCATTGACATAATCACAGAACGGGCAGACTCGGGAGGGACCGCGGTCATTGGGCGACTGGTCCAGCCCGCCTGCTCCGGCAGGGTCGGTCCTAGAGCGCGCGGCACGGGATTGTGTCCTGACGGGTCTCGGGTATCTCCAGGGAGGGAGAGCCCTCAGTCTCTTTGGGCAGTCTGAGTGTAATTCAGTTTATACAGGTTATCCTCCTTAAGGAAATCAGCTCTTCGAGGGTTAAATGAATGTTTCTGATGTTGTGGTTCGCCGCTCAGAGCCCCGAGGGTGACTGTCCTTTTCTTTTGGTGAACGCTGTGAGTTTGCCTTTTATATGGCGAATAAAACCTCCCCCCACCCCCGGTATCTTCACTCTCAGATTGATTGTTAAAGGAAAAAGAAAATACTTCTTTTCCCGGATATTTCTTGGCATGGACCAAGAAATGCATGACCAAGAGCCATAGCCGTGATTAATTATTCAGACTTAAATGAATACAACGAACAACAACTAAAAAGACAAAAAAGCCAAACCTATCCCGTGCACACATACAAAGGTAAAGCACAGCCATGTTTATCTGTCAGTTGTCATGTAGAAGTTCTATATAGTACTGACAATGTTAATTTTATGCCTCTTTTTATGTAGCCATGTGCTGCCTCATTAGCTATTAACCCTTGTGGAATACATTTGCAAGAAGAAATTCAAGGTCTTCTGAGGGACACCAAAGCAGGCAATGTATTTAACCCATGAGCAAGTGCAGGGTGTGTGGATAGCCCCAGTACTGTCAACGTAGGTAGAATATATAACTATTCAAATCAAAGTGGGTTTGATGGTTCTATTTGGGACTGAGCCTAAAATAGAGAAGAGCAGTTGGAGGCAGAGATGTTGAGGCTAGGATTTCAGAAAAGCTGCTGTGCAGAAAAGCAAGCTATTTCTGATTTTAGTATTGACTCTGTGCCTTCCTACTGCTTAATCTCAGTTTCACCACAGCATTCCCTTCTTTAAAGTCAGTCTTCAGTGAAAACTGTTATATAATAGGCTCTGTTTTTCTTGATGGTCTTCATGAAAGACTTGGTTGTGCAGTCATGAGAAGTGATTTGAAGGTGAGGAATATCCTGAGGAACATTTTGCTGACCCTTTGGAGACAAAACTTTACTCCAAAAGCAAGATGTAACCCTCCTTTACATCTCACATATTAATGGCTCCTGAAAGATTGCAGTAGTTTTGAGTGTGTGTTTCCAAAGTTAACTCTGTCACAGGCTGCACTAGAGCAGTTTAGTTTTACTGACTGCTATTTGAGACACTGAAGTATAAAATTTCTCTGTTTGTATCTCAGTGTTTTCTCCTCCTTTGCAGTCAGTTTCAGACATAAGTTAATTATAAACCACTCTGAGTTAGGGTAAAGCTGAGTGTAGGTGGTAAAAGCTGCCTGAAAGACCTACAGACAGTTGGATGCCTAGTCTTGAGCTTTGGACTGCTGTGGTTGGGCTGATTAAAGTATCTTCCACTTTGCTTGGTAAAGCAAAGCACAGTTCTTTACTTGTTTGAACAGGTGCATCCAGAGGGAGTAATCTTTTTTGATTTTCCTATAAATGTGCTTCCAACATTTCATTTCTTTCTTGGGCATTTCAAATGTAAGATAGAGGCTGTCAGTGGGGCATCACCAACTTGCCCTTAGGTATATTGATAAACTTTATGCAATCTCTTTCCAAAAAGCAGGTGTTAAACAATGAACTCACGGGAAGGTGCTTTGACCTGCTTTGTAAGTCAGCTGGTGGTAGGTGCAACAAGACACTTAAATGTGCACAAGGAAGTTCTGCAGCTGCAGCAAGGGGCAATGGAGTATGCATCACCTGATAGGAATGCTGTAAATTGTCGTTTGCCTTCATGAGAAATATAGTTAAGATTTGGCTGAGTTCTTAGATTTGCTGTGAGTAAAAGTGTTCACGTTGCCTTACTGACCTCCAAAGCAGCACATTCAGTCAGTGGCTTAAACGAGACTTGAGGAGTACAGGTGTGAGTGAAAGGAAAACACGGGGTGTGTCTCTGCTCTCTGTGTCTCCACTCTTGGCTGGGTAGGTAGGTGTACACCTACCCATTCCAACTACTAGGTGTTGCACCATCTGGAGAGCAGCTGGAATAAAGAATGAGCCAATGTCTGGAACATGTTCTTCAGAAGCTCACAAGCACATCTGCTCTGGCTTATGAGTAAACCAAGGTGCTAATTGCCAGTGGTTGTAACACTCTTGGCTGGGTGAGGAACTGGTGGCTTTCCTGTAAGGAGCGAGGGGAGGGAGCTGCTTTTCATGTCCACATCATGCATTTTGAAATGTCTGCAATGCAAAAACTTTGAAATTAGGAAAGATATGAAAAGAACCAAGAACATGCCCAGCAAGTCAGAAGTATCCTGCATCAGCCTATGGCTGTCAAGTGGATGCTCAGATGTGAGCTGTTCAGACAGCACAAGTCTTTGTTATGCATTACTGCAAACATGATACCCTTCCAGGTGTCAGCTATGCTCAAGCCATAAACTTTCCTGTGTTGAGAGTTCCTCAGTATGTGCTCTGCCTGGAAGCATTAGGTATCCACTTGAACTCTTACAGATAATTTAGGCACGTCCACATTTTATGCACTGTTTTTGTATGTCAGGGATTTTCTTGCTAAGATTAATACTTTGGTATTTCAAGAAAATATCCCATACCTGGTGTACTCAGGTAGACAGGGAACACCAGGTCATCTGTGGAATTGAAGGAGCCCCTGGAGCTGATGGAAAAATGCACCTTAGTTGTTTTAGACCTAGTACAAATTTAATAGCTTTAACATTGTTTAAGTGCATGAAGGCTGAGGTTTTAAGACATTGATATAGGAAAAATACTGCAGTTACATCCCTGCAAAAGTCATGCAGACAAGTTCTGCTTTGAAATGCCTCTATTTGTGGTTTTAAAAATCAGCTTAAAACCCTATTTGTCTGTGAGGCTTCTGTGTGATGATCTGATATTACTTATATGGTAATTACTTGGTTGTTTCACATATGGTTTGCCTTTTTTGGCTGTACAGTCAGCTGTTCTGACCTCTAGACTGATGCAGAGTTTCTGCTGTGTGTAAAGGTGTGTGACAAGTGTTTTGCAGGTGCTGTCCCAGGAGTCCTGCACAGCCACTTTGTGCAGGCTCGTAACATTGCAGCTTCTTGCTTGCAGTTCTCATTACTTCTCTGGGGTTTTCTTCCCTTCCCCACCTCCTTTCTGTGTTAATAAATTAAGATTTGGATCTCTCAAACTTTACAGTAAAGAAATAATGCAAATTGGATTTGGTAGTGCTTCATTTGGCGAAAATGCAGTGATTCTCAAAGGAAACAGAGGTTGTTATTATTAAATTCTTGTACTGGTTTAAAGTGAATTGTTTGCCTTGCTTTAAGGGCTGCCATGCAAGCAGCACATGGTACCTGGTCCCAGAGTTCAGGCTGGGCTTATGGGGAGGATTTCACCACCTCTTCTGCAATTCTATGTTAATGTGGTGAACCAGTAAGAGCACCATTCAGCTGGTGAAAAGAAGAAAGAAGTTTTATTCCAAGCTAAAAGGGAGTGCTGTAATTAAAGTCTTAAGGTTTAATTTCTTTCCATGATGGTGCTCCTACAAATGTATTGAAAGACACCACCAGCACCCCATCAGCCCCCCCAGTCCTGCAGCTTTCCCATATAAACTGTACAGATTCCCATGATCGTACCTCCTGGAACAACAGTAGAAAGTCAGAAACAGTAGAAAGCCACTGTGGTGGCTCAGTTCTGGTGTAACTCAAGAGGAAATGTTTGCTGTATTTTGAAACATGGTGGATTTGTCCACCTTATGTAAGATTAGTTATTTAATCATATTTCCCTTAGGCTAACAGAACTGGAAGTCACCTGTTTTCCAGGGAATGCAGCTGGTATTTTCAATGCACACCACACCCCTGCCCCCGTTTTGTCTTTAACCTAATTATAACCACCAATGCATAGTGCAGGAGATGTCATTGCTAATATGTATATTTGTGTTTAGGTGTCCAATAGCAAACTTGAGTTCAGGTTTTTATTTCCCAAGCTTTGGTGGAGCTCAGACAAGAGTTCAAAGCCTGAGCATGCAGATCTAGCAGATCTGGAGTTCTGCCCTGCTCCTTGTTGGGGATGATTCTGTTAGGTTGAAATGTATTTATGGGGTATAGACAACTCATCAAGATCCTGTGCAGGTAACTGAGTTGTCAGTGATGTCTGTCCCTTTAGATTAAGCTCTCATTGCAGGAGACATAGGGTGTTGGATGTTTAAGTTATTAATGTATGAAATAACACAAACAACCTTTTCTATCTTTAAGAAATGCTTTCTGTTGCTCAAGTTTTAGGACAATAGAAAACCCTAGCATTAAAAAATGGGCAAAATTCATACATTTTGGAGCACAGATGTGTGTGTACATACATGTGTTTAATAATTCCTGTTATCTTTGCTCTATGAAGCAGCATCTTTTTTCTTAGGGTTACATGTTACCTCAGTGTTTGGTTTAATTTTCTTTGTTGAAGAGTGAATGGGGTTTATTTTCTGCCCCTTTAGAAATATGGCAGACACTAATTCTGTGGTTTCTTTTGCTTCCTGTAGGCTGGCACCGATGCGATTGTATACACTGTCCAAAAGGCATTTTGTTCTGGTCTTTGTAGTATTCTTTATTTGTTTTGGTCTGACAGTCTTCATAGGAATAGCAGGTAAGGATGTTCTCTTTTTAAAAGATTACAGTTCTCATATACTTTGTCTAAACCTGTTGGTATTTACAGATGTATTTAAATGCTGATGAGTTTACTGTTCCTGAGATGTCTGAGGAAGCCTTTGTCTTGACAGAGACAGGGAAGTTTTTCTTCTGTCTCACTTTTTCATAGAAGTAGTACCTATAAAGACTTGGTATTTCCAACTGCTTTGCAGGGGAGAGACAATAAAATGAAACAAGCAGCTTCATTGCAACGTAATTTTTCAGCAGACTGCTACATTAATTGAGGTTTTTTTATGTCTTTTTATATGCAAAATGGTAGTGCTAATACTTGATTTCCTGTGAGGAAACTCATAACTGTTTGTAAAGCCTACGAAGTGTTTGGGTGATAGATGCCGCATAAATACAAAATATTTTAGTGTAAAAATATGAACTTCACTTGTCAAACTTATATGAGCTTAGCTGTCTGGTTTCAGAGATCTTTGTGAGAGTCCTGACATGACCTGGGAGGCTTAAGCACATAAAGCCTGGGTAGTCATCCTGCAGATCAGAGAGATTTGTGGTAGTCTGGTCAACAAAGATGCAGTGTCACTAGGGAGTTGAAAAGCACGGGACCCTTCTTTATTTCATGCCAGAGGGCTTTTCCAGGGCTAAAACATACTTGAAAAATAAGTCAGTGTGCTCTCCTAGCAGTGTTAAATGTACTGATACTCTTCTGTCAGAAGAGCTTTATCAATACACAAGTGACAGGGAGAAGCAAAGTGACTGGTGCTCATCAAGCAATCCACCCCTATATAAGAATTACTTTAGGTTGTTACCGTCTTCCTCTGCTTTTACTGCTGACTTCTACATCACTCAGCATGTCCAGTGTGTCCCTCTCTGACACTTTTAGGCCTGTTGGGTTTGTCTCTACCTCTGCCCTGTCCTTCACCTCCTTTAGAGTGAGAAGGGCTCCCAGGCCTTGGAGCCATCCAGCCCTGCCTGACTTGGAAAGAAGGGTGGGTTAATTGGAGGCAGCTGTTTGGGCTTTTATGCCCATCTGTGCCTTTTAGGCAGTACATTTTTCATAATAGCCTTCAATAATAAAATTTGTCTGTGAAATAAAATCTTCTTTCCTGCTGTTTGATTTATTATAGCAGCCAAAGCTCCAAACTGGCTTTCAGTTCATAAAGGTTAACCACTGATATTCCTGTGACTTGCTGAAGGATGTTGAAGGGCATTATTTGGTCACTAAAATACTGCATCAACACATTTGCAAAAATGCATTTTATGATAAAGGGGGGGAAAATGGAATTATTTAATTTAGTGAAATTGGTCTATTTGGCTTTAAAATTGAACAATATTTATAGTTGTGTAGTTATACTGCCAGACTGCAAGAAATCAAAGAAAGTTGTTTTAAATAAGACTAGGCAATGCTCCTGGAAGAGAAAACTGAGTGTTTTGTTCTTAATCAGTAGCAGAACCTGAGAGGGAGCTGTGCTGGTGTATTGTGTCTGCATGCAGAGTAATCTGGTGGTGTGGTTACCTTTGGCCCAGGGGACTTGGCTGCTGTAAGCAGCACTTGGTCATCTGTACCATGCTGTGGTCCCAGGCCTTGCCTGTGATCCCCTTCAGGAGCTGGCATGGCTGTGGGATTCTTGTAAGACTGGTTTGCTGGATAGTTTGGCTGACAGTGTTCATTATTATAATTGAAATGTTTTTCAAAGAATGCTGTTTACCTTGGGAGGAGATCCAGTGAACAATTACTGTGATATTCCTCACGGCTTTTGTTGACGGCTGCTTGCTTCCTGTGAGTAGAAGGAGGGGCCCTAACAAGAGAATGCTCCCTTGTTAAAGGGTACAGTCTGAGAAAAGCTCACAAAACCCACTAAGTAAATGAAAGTATGGGAGATTCATCCATATTTCTGTGCTACTTAAATGTGCCATTGCCCACAGTCAACGTCTGTACCTGCAGTTTGGGAAGCCTGGCAGAACTCTTGATTTTCATCTGAGAAATCAGTACCGTTTGATCGGAGATAGATGCTGCTCTTACAGTTCCTGTAACCCAAAACAGACACAGACTTGTTTGGACTTTTTTCCAAGTTGCACTCACTTTCTTTCTCTTTTCACAATGGATCTGTGTTATTTATGGGATGAGACAAGTTCAAAGAAAATCCAAGGTTCAGAACTCATTTTGGTAGCTGTGCAGTTCATCAGCTCAGGGTAGTTCTTTGCCTTTATCTGTTATTATGTTAAGTGAGCAAGAGTAAAAGAAAAACAGTAACTATTTTAATTAGTCCACATTTGTAAGTAACACAGCCACAGCATCATTTTGTTTCAAAAGCTTTTATTTATCACTTGCTAGAGAACAAGCAGTTATAGCACTAGAGCTTCATTATTTGTTTGGTTGCTGTTCTTAAAAACTTTGACTGATTTCTCTGTCCCAGTATTGGTTCATATCATCCAATTAAGAAAATAAAAACACTTAAAAAGGCAAATTCTAGTTGTTTTGTCAAGACTTAATTACTGATTTATGATGACTTAGCACCTGTGAACACCTACTGAAACTCAATTTTGCTTTTTAAAACAAAAAATGCCTTTCAAAAATCTGGTTTATATGTACTTGAGAGCTGAAAAGTTCAATGATGCTGAACTGACTTTATAGTGGGTGGCTGTTAGTGATGTTGCACTGCAATTCTTATATGAAATTCTAGCTGTGATGGCTGAAATTCTTAATTTTTTCTTTTAAGTCTGTAAGATGGTTAATATTGTTATTAGAGTGGTTGTAGGAGCCCAAGCAGTGCTGCATGTTTAGAGCTGTCATGACAGCTAATCCATCTTGGACAGAGTGATCCCATGCTGCTCATTTATAAACTTCCTTCTTTTCCGTTCTTTCTTTGTAGTAACTTTGAAATGTTTGGTCTGTGTGAGAAACTGCTTTTCTTGCTTAATTTTTACAGTACTGAGTTTGCAATTGAAAGAGCATATTTTGAGGGTCAAAAAATTCCATTAAATTGCCAGACTAAATATATACAGGGAGAGACCATTTGGACAGAGGGATCTTCCTGGCCCAAGTACAGGTGTATATGTCTTGCCCATGTCCCTACCTGCTATACATCTTCTCTGTGTGTGTTCACAACCTGCTGTGTAGACACAGATGTTTTCCTCCTCTTCCCTGTCACTTTCCTGCTTTAGTCCTTTTGTGTTTTGTGTATATAAAACCACAAACACGTGTGCATTCCTCTTGTCCTCAGTACTCCATGCTCTTAAAGGGAAATTGTACCGCTGTCTGGAACCATCTTATCAGGGGTTACAAAGAAGATGGGGCTTTTCTCAGAGGTGCAACATAAGCTGGAGCAGAAGAAATTCCAGTTAGGACATTTTTCTTACTGTAATGGTAGTTAAATACTGGAATAGGTTTCCCAGACAGGTTGTGGGAGTCTCTGTCCTTCAAGATGTTAAAGACTTAACTGGACATGGCCCTCAGCAGCCTCATCTGATTAAACAAGGGGGTTCTGCATTCCCATAAAATCTTGGGAGACATATATATGTATATAGATAGATAAAGATAGAAATGTAGATGAATAAAAAACTACTACTAAAATTGTAGTAGTTTAGAGTACACATTCAGGGCTTTTGACATGGAGTTCTTGATTTATAATTTACTTTATTTAATGATGTGTAGAAGTACCATGGCAGACATGCTTAAAGGAACATGCAGGTAAAATTTATAAATTATATTGAGATAGCCATGTGCTTTACCCTTTATCTGAAAAGTGGAATACCATTTACCTTCTTTGCAAAAGGTATTTTGTACAGTCTTTTGAAAACCTATATTTACATCATCACTTGTATGTATACTTCAATATTATTTTCTTTCTTCCTTCTTATATATTTTGTAGGTCCTAATGTAATTGAAACTTCTGTAGCAAGAACTGACTTAAATAACAGCCTAAAGGTAAGAGTTACTAAATATTGTTGGATTATATGAATGGCTTTATTTGATGTTGGTAATGTTAAACATTTTTCTCCTTCCCCCCAGTCATTTTAAATATTTAAACTTTTACTGCAGAATGTCTTAGTGGTGCTTTCCAGTTTGAAGCTGATCATGCAATATTGTACTACCACTGTGTTACTTCATGAATAGCCAGCAGCCATTTCTGGTCTCTTACTGTTGGGAGCAGGTCAGATAGAGATTTCTAGGGTGTCTCTGCACAGCAGTTTCTGATAAAGAAGCATGTGAGTTTTTCCCTGGTGAATTAATGTTGCAGATTCTTATAGGAGGTTCAGAAATAGAAATTGAGAACATGCGTTGAAAAACAATGCACTCAGTGGCAACTAATGCTATCCCTCTTGTGATTTCCCTTTCTATCATCTGTAAAGAAATATTTCTTGTTAATTGTTAGCTATGATGTGACCAAGACGTGGGATCTGGCTTCCTAAGAGGAACATTCACATAGTCTCAAGTACTTTCATATTTTGGTTCTCAGTTCTTGCATTTTTGTTTGTCTAACTCTTCATTGTCAACCTAATATCTAAAGTATTTTTTGTGAAAGGACTAAAAAGGTTTTTTTTCCTGTGTTTTTTCTTAAAATGCATTTCCTTTAAATACACTGGGACACTTCTTTTTTTTTTTTTTTTTTTTTTACCTACCAGGCACCTATATATGTTTAGATTGATACAGTACTGTGGGTGGGAACCACATCTTGATTTCACATTAGAGAAGTCTTTCCTGCATGTAGGTTTTATCTGTTAATGATACCTTTCATTCTTTTGAACTCAATGTGGAATTTTTAGAAAACCTAGTGGAAAATAGGGCTTTTTTGTAATTATAGTTTAAAAAGTTTAAAACTGTGTAGCAGATGAAGGCCCACAAATCTGACTTTTGATGTAAAGTTCTAAACATTATTTCTTATATTCAAGCTAGGCCTCGGGATTTTATTTTTCACATCTGAACTTTTCTGTTTTATTGCTGCTGCTTTTATAAGGTTTAGGTAGTTGTACCTTTCCTTACTTCAGTGCTTTGCAAAATACGTGTGCTGTTTAAGCTACTTCTGTGGAAGACTTCTGTGTGAGCTGCTTATCACGCTGTCCACAGAGTAGCACATACAAATCTCTTCTCAAAAACATTGTCCCAAACATAATTAGCATGCCTTTCATCATTGTAACTGCAGGTATGTCATGTAGCAGTGTAAAGGCTGGTGCTAACCTTGTGGGGTTTTTTACAGCTGAAGCCATTTAATTTAAGTTCGCCACCACTGTCAACTTACAACCAGCAGCTGTGGCTGACCTGTGTGGTTGAGTTGGATCAGCACGATGGTGAGAATCTGACCTAATTCTCAGGAAACTGCTATAGCAACCTGTCTATTGTACCTTTAATTCCATCTGTCACACACATGATCCTGTTGCTTTCTGGCTGTGGTTGGTGGGTTTTTCCTCTGATGTGCTTTTCTTCCACCTCACCCCCCTCCCTTGATAAAGAGATGGACAGCACTGATTGAATTGTAGGCAACAGGAGTAGGGGACAAGTTGTTTGTTATTTTTGTGAAAACAATAGTATCTAGATAATCTGTGTATTTCCCTCTTCATTTTGGGGGCAATTAGATGTGTAGATTGTAATGGTATTGATTTTTCAATACAACTTCCCTGTATATATGTGAGAAATACTATATTAGTAATTGTTTATCTGTAGATTGAGTACAGGGCTTGTGACTTAATGCCTATGTATAAAAATATGTACCCTACTCCAGTAATGTATAGCTGGGTAAGTCTGAGTAGTATTTGGATAGCATATGTGTTTTAAACAGTTTTGGAACTCTATTTGAGATTTAATTTCTGCAAGTAGCAATAGATTAATGTTTCCTGTTTTAATTCCAGTATCCCTCAAGAAGAATGTGACTATGACAGTCAGAGTGCTGGGAGTGGTGAAGGATGGAAGCACACCATACGTTAACAACCAAGTTCACAATCGGACGAGGTTACTCAGTTGTGCACAGGTATGCACTTGCTTAAACAAAACTCTGATGTAGGGCATTTTCTTTAAATATGTGTGCATGGTAATTTACAAATAAGAATGTACCTGTTACACATGTCTCAGGAAAGACTCTACAGGACAGTTTTATTTATAATGGCAACGTAAGCAGTAATGCTGACAACTTCCTGTCCATCATTTTTCTGTTTAGTTCTGTGACTTGTGTCTGTTGACTCTTAAAGACCCCTCTTGTTAGAGTTGCTCTTTGTCAGGAAAGCAGTGGGTCCTGTTCAGTCACCTAAACAGGTTTAGCAGTACTGAAGAAAGGGATGTTGTAGCAGAAGATTTGATATGGGGTTCCAGAGGAGAGAAAAATCCTTCTCCAACACCTTGCAGCATCTGCTTGAAATCAGCTGGCAACTGTGTTCTGAAAAAGCCACATTTTTTGCCAGTGTGAAGAAACATTTGGAGATTCTAATGTGATTTTCACTGAAATTTTTAAGCTTGAAGACATTCAAAACAGCTTCTCCAGATGCAAATCCTTTAGGAAGGACATAGCTGAAGTTTTTTATGATAAGCATATATAGTAAATCAATGTTTTCTTTTTATATAGATATATGTACATATCTATGAAATTTGCAGAAATTAATTAATACTGCTCCATTAGATTTAATTACATAGTCAAGAGAGCAATATACTTTGCTTTTCTCTTTTCTCCTGTTAACTTTTTAAATGAGTTAGTATAAGGTAGGCCCATCTCACCAGCTTGAGTTACTGACAGTGTTATTTGGTTCCACCCTGGTGCTGCAAGCAGTTGCTGTCACTGGCTCAGGTGAAAAGTTGGTACTTTTATTTGGGTTTATTGTTCAGCTACTGATCCACCTGACTCACTTTAGCAGTTTCTTCTGCTCTCTCTGGTACCTTTCAAGAAAATCTTGATTAGACTGACTGAGATTGGTGAGATATATATAATAAATATAATCAATATTGGACCATTTAGGAACAAGTTATCCAACCTATACTAACAGCGCATATTCTGGAATAATTTGAAGACTTCTAATTTCTATTCTCTGTGTGTGTTCACAGAAATGCAGTGAAATCATTGTTGCTCACCTGGGCTACCTGAACTACACTCAGTACAACATATTTGTTAGCTTTGAAGATCTGAACAAGCTAACAACATCCACCATCCAGAATATTACTTTCACAGTAAGTATAAAGGTTTAGTCTCCTAAAAGAAGTCTCTTTAATGCTGTATTAAAGTGTGCTTAAGCTGTAACAAAATAGTATCAGATTTTTGAAGATAAGTTAAAAAATGCATCATAATTATTTTTTCTGTCACTACTGATGTCAGAACTGTTATAGAATTTACTGTTGATAAGGGTCAAGACTAAATTTTTTAACTCCAAAAGGAAAAAAATTCTCTCAGAACTACTGCTGCTGTATTCTGTAATAGATAAATTAATCTGAATGCTGGGAGATAATTTTTACAATAGGCAAGCTAGATTAGAACATCCAGTTTTCTGCATTTGCTTATAGAGATGCTGCCTGTCTGCAGGATGGTATTTTGTTTTCAGCCTCTCCAGGAGGTGTATTTGAATTAGCAAAGTTTTCCAGATTTCATAAAAGTGTGAACTGGAAAGGTTTAACTAAGTCAAAGGAAAATGAAGAGATTTTTTTGAGGAGCACTGTGCTTATGAAGAAGAGAATTGGTTTTTTTCAGCTAACACAAGCAGGTTACTAAAATAATTCACTCAAATGCTCTCCGGTGGAATAACTATCTCAGTTAATAGTTCTAAAGATTGCTTATAAAGCACTTATATAATGTGTATTGATTGACTCCAGAAAGCAATTTAGAAACACTTGCATTGGGAGAAAAGGGAACTAAACCAAGTTTATAATATAGATTACTCTGGTATATTTACCTGTATACAGCATTCACTGTGTCAGAGCAGGTAGCAACCAAAAATCTTACTGTAAAGGAAAAATATTTTTAACATACCAAATTAACTTTCTAAATATTAGTATTTTTAATACTCCAGTGCATAAAGAGTATAATTAAAAATAAGCTCTAAGGGGAAAAATCCCCTAGGCTTGCAAACCCTTTCTTTAGTTCCAGATTTCAAACAGAACATAGTATTGGGGCATTTATAGTTGTACAGTTTTTTATCTTCTTCTGCAGGCTGCCTTTAAGGCAGACCTGTATGCAATCCCAAAACAACTTCAACCCAAACTTTCCTGCAGCAACTAAAATTTTCACATTTATTTCATTATTACAATTGTTTTTGGTGATCTCAGTTGAAATCAATGGATTGCCTTTTGTATAATAGGTTTCTCTACATATAATTTTCGTTCTACATTTACAGTTTAAAAAGACAAGACAGAGGTTGACAGATTTAATACATTGAAAGGTAAAGCTCGTTCAGATGAGCAGAGCATGTGTTGTGCCAGGGAGCTTACATTTCAAAAATGGCTTCAGAAGAATGCCAGGTATGAGATTAATTGTCAACAGAGCAGAGTTTATGTAAACTGACATGTTATAATTAATATCTATGCCTTCTAATAATTAGAGTAGAAGAAGGAGGCTTTCCTCCTTAACCTGTGTAAAGATTTCTGTGTTTCTGGTAAGCTACCTATCCTTCCTTTACATGATTTTCTCTTTTTTAACTTCTGAGACAAGTGAGTAAGCTTTAAGAACATAGACTCCTGACAGGAGGTACACCTGTACCTTTCTGACTTCTTCATAATCAATTTATGCATCTGACCCTGGTAGTACCGAACAACACGCTGGATTTACTCATATATTGGCATTCAGACTTAGATTGAAAGTGCAGTTGAGATCAATGGAGACTATCCTGTTTGTCCTGAGAGTGCTTTAACATAAGACAGCACTATGTTAGGAAGTGGCAGGATAAAAGAGAAGCAGGGCTATTAGGCTGCTTTTCTTATCTCTTTATCAGATAGTCCTGTGATTACAAATTTATCTTTATTTTTCCATGGTGACACAGTGGAATTTGGTTATACCTTTAAGTTTTAAAAAGCCACAGAACTTTTCAGTATCTGCAGTAAAGTGCTGATTATTGATGTCATATGTAGTTTGTCAAAATATTACTCATTGGGCTCTTCTGTTTTCTTGTAGTGGAAGACCTACAATCCAACCTTTTCACAAGTGGAGATATGGTTCCGATTTGTCTTTGTAGTTCTTACTTTTATGGTCACGGTAAGATTCTTTTGCAGCTTTTCTGGAGTTTATTATGTAGACAGCTGATAACAGTGCTCTGTAATGCTGGTTTAGGAATTTAACCCCAGGCAGCAAAGTTGACATGTCACTGGCTGGGTGTAAAAATGTTTCTGAAATACTTATGTAGTTGCTGGTTTTATGTTTATACAAGTGGTATTGAAAGGACATTAAGAAAATAGGATAAACGGGAAAACTTGTTTTTCTAAACTCTGGGTTTGGATTAAACAGAAAAAAATTGCTTAGACAAAGGAAATTGTGATGACTAAAGGAAAGTATTATTTTGCAGCGTAGGTAGGCTCAGGAATAGGATGGCCAGAGTGTGGGCTGCTTGACCTTGATCTGACATGAAAGTTATCACTGCCTTGCATGTGAGCATGGGCCACATGACCTCCAGAGGTCCCTTACAACCTAAACTATGCTATGATTTAGATGATGTCTCCTCTCTAACCTGTCTTGGCTCCTGGAAAAGAAGTGCTTGGAAAAAAAGCCAACATAAAATCTAAAATCCTGAATTTTCAGAATAGGGACACCAAAATACTACATGCTTCCATAGCATTTTTCTTGCAGATGATGTTGCTCAGGTAATTGTGAATATAAAATGCAATCTGCTTTTTTAAAAAGTGAGTTCAAGTGGAAGTCATTGGTAGTGTGTGACCAGTAACGAGGCAACATCCTTTTTTTTCACACGTTGTTGATTTTCAGGTACTGGCTGCTTTACTTCCCAGTTTGCTTGAGAAAAAAGTAATTTGCATCGGGGTCAGTGAGCAAACTTGAAATAGAAACTAGGAGACCTGGTGTCCATTTTACATTGTTCTCAGTGGCAAAGGCCTCATGAAGTAGCCTTGGCAGTGTGCTCAACTCTGTCCTAGCTCCGGTTAAACCATTGAAGGCTGTATTCCTTCCTTACAAATTGTTGTTGTTGTTTTACAGTGTCTGTTTGCACATTCCCTGCGGAAATTCTCCATGAGAGACTGGGGTATTGAACAGAAGTGGATGTCCATCCTACTTCCTCTCTTGCTACTTTACAATGGTACTTGTATCCTTGAATTTTTGGAAAGGCACCATTTTAAAACAGAAGCAGAAAAGGAAAAGACAAAAAGAGGAGGCAAAATGGAATTTCTCCTTGAACTTATAAGCAGTTGTTTATAAAGCTTCAGAAAACTAAATTTGAAAAAAAACCCAGCCCTTTCCAAGCGTAGCAAATTCAAGGGCATGAGTGGGTGGATTTTGTTCTTCTCAGTCACATGGATGTCAACTGTTTATTTAAAGCTGTGATTGGAATAGGTACTTGCCATACTTAACCTTTCAATTTCTATTTGTCTGCTGTCTTCATTTTTCAGATATTCACACTTTAGTTAAAAATGGAGGCTACTTTTGGTCCAGTAAAAAAATTCTGCACTTTCTAGCAGTACCAAAAGAATATTTGCATCTTAGTCATTATACAATAATTTTTTAGATCGTCACCCTTAACAGTGGTTTAATAGAAAGTCTAATAAAACCTAAAATCCTCTAGAAATGTTGGCAACCATTCAAGATTATTCCTACGGCAGAGTGGATTGCTGCTGGAGGCACCATTTTCTTTGTTAATTTATTTAAAATAAAGGAAGCTTCAGTTTCATTTACTGGGGCAAATTGAAAAAATCTAGGCTTTTTTTTGTTCTGCTGAAGTTAGATTCTGCTTTACTTTTCATAATGAAAGGCTTTTTTTTCTCTTTGTTTAACCTTTTTTTTGTTGTTGTTGTTTTGTTACAGATCCATTTTTCCCCCTTTCTTTTCTGGTGAACAGCTGGTTTCCTGGAATGCTCGATGATCTATTCCAGTCACTGTTTCTGTGTGCATTGTTGTTGTTCTGGCTTTGTGTTTACCATGGTATAAGAGTACAGGTAAGAGATGCAACAGTATCTTCTACTTACTGAGGAGACAGGACTTGTTTTGTTCAGTTCTCTCAAAAGGTGACAAAAATGAAATCAAATTCTTACAAAAACAAACATTTATATTATTCATGAAGTACAATGTGACATATGAAGCTTTGGAGTTAGAATGATTTATGGTGAAGTAGATTATTTTGAGTCAACCAAGCCTAAATGCAATAGATGAGACAGTCGTCAGAATTATGATGCCATTATGCTTCATTCTTGCTTGAAGGGTTTTGGTGTTATATGTGGTAGTTGATTGTTTTTTTTAAACTAATTTAAAATACTACATAAGAGAAATAGGAATTCTGGAGCCTATATTTGCATTATCAGTGAAATATGTGGGACCTTATAAATAGGATGCTCCAACTCTAATTCATCTTATTAACACAAATGAGGATACAACATAATGTCTTCTCTAGTCACTTGTGCAGGATAAAAATACAAAAGATGAGTCTCTTAATCCAGTTCACATTGAGTGAAACAAAGATGACAGTTATTTTATTTTGTAAAGAACGAATAAAATCTGAAGTATGGGTTCACACTTTCACCACACTATTGTTTTCTTGACAGGGGGAAAGGAAGTGCTTAACTTTCTATCTGCCCAAATTCTTTATTGTTGGACTGTTGTGGCTGGCCTCTGTTACACTGGGAATATGGCAAACGTAAGTAATTTAAAATGTATTGCACAAAATGAGCTGAGAGTGTTCAAGAATGAGAATACTGTGTGTACCTGGTGGTATCTTTTTCTTAATGCTCGGATTGTGATACAGGAATGGAGTTCAAATTCTTCATCTCTCTGTTCTGCAAAATGTGACTGATTTGAAAACACTTCTCCATGGACAACCTAGTAGTAATTAATTTCATAAATCTGAGTGTCATGTCACTCATGTCATGAGTAGAAATCATTCTACTTTGTCAGTATGTTATGGCTCCCTACAAGAATCTAGTGCTATGGCTCAATTAGTATTTGTAGCTAATTGAGTAGCTGAAGCAACAGTTTCTCTGTGGCTAATTATGACATAGTTTGACCAGACTTTCTTGACTATTAAACCTGCACCACTGGTACTGACATGGCTTAGTCAAGCTATGCTGTCTTTACTCAGAACTCTATTATTTAGCTTGGTTTAGTGATTCTCCCTTTTTTCCAGTTTGTTGTGTTAAAGGTGTCACTCTTCCCTACCCAGAAAACTTCATCCATTTTAGTACATCTGTAGTTTTACACTGTTTTAGTCTCAGGTGTTGGTCCCTTATTTTATCTCTCAGAAGGAAGATACCTTCTAACCTTCTCCTTGCCGTTGTACATTTTTGAAAGCATTTGCAGGAAATGCTCATGCTATTAGTAAAATTGCTATGAGGGAAGGCCTCATGCACCAATTTTCTAAGGATAAAATGTAGAATTTTATCCTTAGATAAGGATATTATCAGTCTTCACACTGTATTGTGAAGACTTGAAAGAATCCTGAAGGCTTGTAGGAATTTACATTATACACATTTTCTAAAAAACAAGTGGGGAGATTAGACATGATCCCAATTTAAATCCTCCGTATTTCTTCAAATTTAGTTTGCTATATATGGTAAATTGTCATGACTCCATTGGAATGAATGGCATTGCACCAACTTACCCAGCCAAACCCTTTTGTTATAAGCAGTACATAGTAAGCTTAAACCTTTTCTTTGTGAGTGGGTTTCTTGGTCAGCATGTCTTTTTAACTTTGGAATTGTGCATTTTTAATACCACTTTTTAATTTTGAATCTTTTCTAGGGTGAATGAAGTACATGACCCTACATATCAATACAGGGTTGACACAGGTAATTTCCAGGTAAGTCAAAAATTACTTCTTGCTGTCCAATTGTCAGGTACAGTTAGGCAATATAAGGAGATATAGGCCTTTTCTTTTATAAAAATGTATAACACAGTTTAGAAAACAGAAAATGCTGGTCAGACAGTCTTATTCTGACTAGAGTACTTTCATTTTTGCTTTAGATCATGAATACACCATATTGATATCTGTCCCATTGAGAAAAGTAAATTGTCTTGCAAATCTGGAGACTAAACACCACAAGTTTTTTGGGATCGAAAGAAAAAATTTTTAGTCTGTTGTTCAGTTTTGTACCTCTTAACTCCCGCCAAGGTCCCCATCCCTAGTACATTTCAGACTTTATTGTTGTAAAGGAAGATTTGATGTACAGGGGTCCTTGTATGTTCTTGGGAGCTGTGTTTTCAGAGAATTATGGATATTCAACCAACTCTGAACTCAGTTAACAAAATCCTGGTTTTTATTAAGCATCCTTTCTTTACATTCCCCAAAATCCTCCCTGGATGTATCACCATCCTTGTTTCATGAGCCTACTTTCCCTGTATAAATGGACCATTCTATGTTGTGCTTTTGGGAACTAATTATTTCTATTGACAGAAGAAGGAATAGATGAAATCTTTTTAAATAATAAAATGTAACACTTTCCTTATAGGGAATGAAAATCTTCTTCCTTGTGGTGGCAACCACATACATTCTCTACCTTTTGTTCCTGATAGTGAGGGCATGCTCAGAACTTCGAAACATGCCTTATGTTGGTAAGGAATACTTCTTTTGATTCTTCCCAAACAGGCTTGCTTCCCCTAGATGTAGGTGTAAATTCACTGATAGCAACTTTTCTCAATCTTTTTCAGATCTCAGGTTAAAATTCTTGACTGCATTAACCTTTGTAGTGCTTGTCATTAGGTAAGGCTTTTCAAAGTACATTTGTCAGTACTCTCCTAACTTTTTTAACCTTTTTTTCAGGGCTTTGAATACGGTTTGTTGTAATAAGTTAGTCAATGAAACTGAAGAATGCCTTTTAATATTATTGTGATGGCAAGCATTTCTTAATTTTTTAACCCTTCTGAGGCTTTTTGAGCTAAGTTTATATTATTTTGATTACCATGGCAGTGCACAAGATTTAGAAGTTCACTTGGCAGAGTTCTTCTGGAGCTTTGTAGGCTTCACTTAGTCAAAGCAGAAGTCTACTGTTAATTTCTTACATTACTGTTAATATCTGTTTTCCCTATACCAGGCTGTTATTTCAAATAGCTGTTGACTGTTGGATTGTCTGTAGTGGGTGAAATCTGAGGATTTCTGCTTTTCTCAGCTGAGTGCTAACTTTTAATCACAAAAGGATCATTCTTAATTTAGAACTAGCTAAGCAAATGTATCTTAAAATAAATGGTCTGCATGTTAACATAATTACGCTCTCATATACTTTTCTATCAACCTACTATTTAAATTTTGCAGCCTAAAGGCACAGTACACCTATATGCTTTATTTTTTTTCCACAGCATTGTTATACTCTACCTACGCTTTGGAGCACAAGTTCTACAGGACAACTTTGTTGCTGAGCTGTCAACTCATTATCAGAACTATATCCTTGTGTTGTGATACTGCTCAAGTAGGAATGTTAATCTGTTTTCATGCAGAAGGTGCTTTAAAATGATGTACCTAAGACTGAGACCTTTGCCTTCTAGGTGGACTCTCATAGCTGAGTCTGTTTTGTTTGAGATTTCGTGTCAGCATTTTGCCATGGCTCTTGTAAAAGTTGTCTCAGTCTAGTGTGTCCACATGACATGCATCACAACTGCTCATGATACTCTCCAAGAGGAATGAAGTCTTAGATATGCATACCTTATGCATATCTAACTAATTTTAATGAGATATTATGGCAAATTTGGCTGTGTTTGCTGCCTCAGTTGTTTGCTCTATACTTACCAGTTGTCATGGGGCATATTAAAATATGAGAAATTAATAGTTTTGATGTCACTGAAAATGCATTTGTGTATTGGTCCAAGTCTACATGTGATACAGGTCACAACAGAGAATTTAAGTGGCTTGGGAAGGACTGTTTCTGATGTCTGTTGCCAGCAGGATTGTGACCTGTATTCCTGGCCCTTAACCATGAGGTCCTTGCTCTGTGTGACTGCAGCTGCTCTGGTTGCTGATTAGCTTAGATATGAGTTGGGAGGTAGGAGAAAACAATGTGTAAAACCTTTAGTATTGACCTAAAACAATGGCAAGAAACCATCTTCAGAGTTCTCTCCACATATAGTCCTTTCTCCTTCCTTGTTCATCTCTGTGCCAAGGAAGAACTTTTTAAAAAATAAATGAAACCAAACCAAACCCACCTGAACACCCAACTTACTCTGCTTTCTTTCAGTATTCAAGGCAGAGCTATTTGATTGACCATACACTCCACTGCTCAAGAGCAGACTATGCCTCAGCAAATGTTACTTGTGTTAAAGCTTTGTTTCCAGTGGGAGCTTTACCTTGAAATAGGTTGAGTACATTAGTTGTTACTGAATTTAAAACATGCAGTTTTGTTTAGCCACTCATGTTCACAAACTTAAGGTAAACATTCTTTCCATTGAAACAGCCTGTGTATGGGTTGGGTCTTGTTTCCAAAGTTAATATGTATGGAACTATATTGAGCAATATCCTTAACACTTAGTACCAGCAGAATTCTTATCATTTTATGGGTTATTGAACTTTTATCTCTACACATTAGCCTTCGTGTATTCCCCCTCGAAGAATGCACTGTATGGTAAGTGTGAGCCATTGTCTGGCAACATGCATGACAAGAGCTGCCATACTAGCAGATGCTGTGCAATGCCTTTGGATTCTGGTTGTCTCATTACTGTTCTGGTTTGCTTTGAGTTAACATAAGCAGAAGCTGCAGTCACTGCTCCTGAGCAAATTAGTATTGGAAATATGAAGGAACACATAAAATGTAATCAACTGATTAGCTGAGCTTGAATTCTTGTGCACTTAGATCAAGTTTACAGTCACTATGATGTTTGCATGTGATGCACCAACATTTGAGGTGACTCACAGACAGCCCTTAAGGAACAACATCACTTCATTTGTACTTTGTTCTAACAAAAATTAATACATCGGCATGCTGGCAAACTGGACTCTGAAATCCAAGTGCTGTTGGAAAAATAGGAGTAAAAGTGATCTCTAATATGGGAGAAATTTTGGAGAACTTTCTGTGGGGAGGGCTGCACAGGGCCCATGTAAGCAGGGACAAAGGACTGAGTCAGTGGCAATTCTGGTTTTGCATTGTGACATAAAGGACACAGTCTGACTCACATGATGATTATAAAGCGTTTCCCTCACTGAAAGATAAAGATCATTAAAATAAATATTTTTACTGAGTATATTCTCTGCTTTAAGCATTCTGTTCAAGGTGCAGAACCATAGAAGAGCCCAGGTTGATAGAGACCTGGAAAGATGATGTGGCCCAGCCTTTAATGGGAAAGGAGGCCTAGATGAGATTATCTAGCAACCTGTCCAATCGTGTCTTGTATGCTGAGAGCTTGCAGGGAGAAGGCACTAAATAGTGCAGCTTGTCCTTTCTCTAATTTAGAGTTGAGATGGACAAAACTGTTCCAGAAAAATGCTATTTTTCCATCCCCAATGGAAGAAGAACTGGCTGGATGCAGATAAAGTTGGAAGCCTTCTGCTGGATTGCAGAAGTATTTGTTTGTAGACAGCAGAAGGTAAAACGCTGCCAGGAAAAAGTTGCTATGGCAAATTGCTAGATTGAATTTTACTTGCATATAACTATTAACTGCAGCTAAGCAGCACAGATTATGCAAGAAATTAAGCCCTTAAAACAAGCTAGAGGGAGTTGTCATAAATAGCAATTGGAAAGTATGTGTTTCTTTTCATCTCACCATAAAGGTACAAGTTGTTCCTTCATCTCTTTCAAGGATAAAGAATAACTCAATAATCACTGGATAATCACTGCAGTCAAGGGATTCCAACTCTAGTCTACTATATTTTTAGCTTAGAAATTAATCAAGAAGTCTGTGCTTTTTAAATACATATGAAATTTTGATTAAGAATAATCAATTTATGTGGAAGTCAAAATATGACATGGAAAATTGCACAGGGGAGGAAATTAACTCAGACAACATGGAGAATATTTATCTAAAAATTAGATAATTATGTTGTCTGTTTAACTCTTAAGAATACTATAATTATGTGACTGAAGGGTAGTGAATTTAAAGGAGAGAATTCCTGTTTAGATATAGTTTTTTGAACTGTGGTTGTGACTGCCTTGGAAGTTGTGCCTGTTGCTACAATATTGAGTTAGCACTACAGTCACATGTATTTAACACACTAAATTAACCCTTATTTGTGTTTTTCAGAATCACAGTTGAAAGACAATCCTGCTTTTTCTATGCTGAATGATTCAGATGACGATGTGATTTATGGGTAAGATTAAAAAATACCTATGGAGAGTTACTTCTGGTGTGTTATTTTTGTAATATTCTTTTACATATTAATTAAGTGAAAGGTTTGTTAATGAAAGTTTTTCTGCCTAAAGAATAGAAGTATAGCCTTTTCTGAAACAGAAATACAATGAGAATGCATGTTTTTTTTTCTTTGTTTTGGTTTTTAAAAGGGATTGCCATGACACTGAAGCAAACAGGTAAGAAGGTATTATGATGCTGGTAGCTCATGAAGTGAAGGCAGTAAGAGCTGTGAAGGGAAGGGGCTTCCTTTTTACACTGGGAAGGACTGCAGGAGTCAGATGGAATTAGCAAAGAGCCATCTCATGTAAATGCTTCAGGCAAGGAGAGTGGCCCATTTTGGGTCTCCAGCCCTTACTGAATGAAGAATAATCAAGTCTAGCAAAACTTCCTTGAGTTGGATGATTTTATGTGATACAAGAATTACAGTAGCACTTGAGACCCATCCCAATCAGGTGTCTTTGTGCTGGACACTGAAATACACCTGAGATGTTTTCACGTCTTACCAAAGATGCTGAAGTGAGGATGGGACCAACACTGCAGTAACCTGAACAAGTTCATGCTGGGATAGCTTGCCTTTGGTTAGTTAGATAAGTAGTAGTAGTGCCAGCTTGCTTCTTGCTATTCTGTGTGAAAAATGGCTTTCACTGGAATAACTTTTATTATGCATCATCCTCTGGAGGAAAATCCTGTGCTGTTCACAGCTCCCACAAGGAAGAAAAACAGATACCAGCTTCTTACCCAAGTAACAATTTGATGCCTCAATGTAGTTTAGAACTTTCCTCTTTATTTTCAACTTCCAATCTGAACACCATGTTGAGAAGTCACAACACGTGTCTGTTTCACAGGAGTGACTATGAAGAGATGCCTCTTCAGAATGGCCAAGCTATTAGAGCCAAGTATAAAGAAGAGTCTGACAGTGATTGATTGACTGGTTTCAATGCAGACAGACTTGTGCATCTGGAGTACAGCCACTTCTGAAGTTTTCCTAGGTGGGCAACTTCTTTGGGTTCCTACAGTCTGCTGTCATCTGAACCCCAGTTCCCAGGGACATCCTGCTTCTGTTTCTGTTTACAAGGATAAAACTGAGAAAACAAATGATGGAAATGGTTGTGGTGAAAACTGAAGAAACCAAAATTTGTACATTCTTATAAAATGCCTAATAGCAAGATGTCTGTGAACTAAAATCTTCATCTATTTCCGTTTTAAAGTCTCGCAGATTGTATACTGAGTTTCAAATTGCTTCCTTGCTGCTCAGTTTTGGGTTTTGTTTTGGTTTTTTTGGGTGTTTTGTTTTGTTTGGGGGTTTGTTTTTGGGTTTTTTTGTTTGTTTTTTTGGGTTTTTGTTGTTGTTGTTGTTGTTGTTTTTTCTCTTTAGGATGATGTACAGCATACTGCCATTAATCTGTTGCATTTTGCATTAGCTGTTTTGTTATACTGTCCACCATGGTATGAAGTGCCTCATTTCCCTTTCAATTTTCTACCTTAGCCTTTTGAGCTGGAGGCAGTGAATCAGGTCTTTTGTTTTGTTTTTTTTTTAATCAGTGCAAGAAGACACAAGCTTTCTATTCTTCCTTCAAATAAGTGATATAGACGTAAGGCCATTTTTAAAATACATTTCAGTAAGTTTACCAGATTTATAAGTGCAAGATATGGGCAAATAGGCAAGTTGTAGTGAGCTGAGCCAAAATAATCTCAGTGGTGCAAAATTATTTGTATAATTATGTGTTTCATGACATGCTTTACTGCCACAGCAGAAGTGTCTGTGTTGGTTTTTTAAAACAGCTCTTTCAAATGGAATTATTTCAGCCACAACGAATCTCAGAAGGAAGCCAGTACTGTGTTTTTACTGGTCTTCCTGTATGCTGAAGGAGATGGTTACTTGCAGAGAATAAGAGTATGAAAGTATTCTAAGGAATTACAGTTTCAAATTTCCAAACATTTCATTTTTAGAGATTTTTTTTCCGACATCAATTTTCCTTAAAGTTGTGTTTCTAGATAGTTACTCTACATGCTAGGAACAGTTGTGGTTGCTCATGTATTGAACGTGCCTGAGAGTCAGCTTGTGAGCATGTTCTGTGCACAGTTCAGCTTCTTTGTCATACCAATCGCCACCTGTATGATGGGAACTTTTACTAGCACATGTTGTGATTATCTGTATTCCAGTCTGTGCTGGAACAAAGTTATATGGGAATGAAGTATTCCTTGTATAATGCTGCTGCTTCTCTGTTTAGAAGTTGGTTTTCTCCTACACCATTGTTCAGTTCTTTATTTAAGATGTTTGTTTGTAACTACTTTTGTTTTCAGATACTTGACGTTTCTAAAAGTATCTGCTTTTTTCATGTACTTACAACAGAGATTTACTTTTGAATAATTTCTCTGCCCTGCTGCTTTAGAAGATTCCCAAAAGCACTGTTAATCTACTACATGATGGTGCTGGGTTGCACTAGGGAATTGTGCTCATCATTAAAGCAGTTTAAGCAGAATAGTGCAATGAAGTCCTGCTAGACTTGCTGAGTCACACTGGGGAAAAAGGAGATTTGTTCTGCTTTAATGCAACAACTGCTCTAGACCGTGCCCATTGCAGTGACCTTCTGGTGGCTGTTCAGGATCATGAAGGGGAGGCTGCACAAGGCAGCAACTCACTCAGAGAGGACCAAAGGAACTCCAGGTTCATGTGGTTGTGCCCTTGTTGTCATAGAATAGTTCAGATTAAAACAGTGCTCTGCTAAAGATGTGTCATGAGATTTTGTGTGCGTCTGGGAGAGAGAAGGAAAACTTTCTAAAATTATATGGAGATGTGAAATTTTTGGAGAGTACCTGAAATTAAAACCTTTTTTTGCCAGGGATCATTTCTTTGTTAGAAGCCAAAGCACTCTTGTATGGCTAAAGCAAGGATATTGCTGGGGAGGAAGGGCAGGTTTTTCCCTTTACCTTCTTAGTTGGTATTACTTTAGAAGAACATATAGGAAAACACTAAAGAAGTAATTCAAGTAAGTGGTGGTTTTCTTTACAGAAAGTAAAATGTACCTTCAGCACTTCTTTTTAGACTATTTTGAAAGGGTATGGGAGATGCTCTGTATCCTAAAACTGTAGAGTCCATTCTCATTTTTACTATTTCTGAGATAACTCTCCCTATTTGAATGTAGAGAATTAGACTTGGCATTGTTTACATAAGCCAAATCCTTTCAAGTTCCGTTGGAGTAACAGTGGGTACAGGAAGCAGGTTTTCAAAACCTGATATTTACATGGTTATTATATACTCAGATATTTTTCCTCTGATATTGTTTAATTCTCTCCGAAATTCTTACAAAAGATAAAATTTGACCAATGTGCAAAGTACACCACTGTTTCTTATCAAAGTCTGAACTGGTTGTTACAGTTAACTCAAATAGTGTCATGCCTTGAGATTTCATTAACTAAAACCATATTTTAATCTAACTTGGAGATTATTTTTTCTAAGCTGTTTTCAACCAAATTCTCTTGTAGTTTTGTTTCACTTCACTACATCACTACATTCAAAGTGGAAATAGAAAAGCTTAGAATGGGAAATGTGTACTTGAAGTATCTCACTATGAAAATAGTGAGAAAATAATTTCTGTGGTCATTTTTAGAGATTATATTTAAGCAATGTTTGCCATGCAAAATAGCTTTCTATTTTGGAAGTGCTACAGTGTTATGGTAGCTTGGTTGAATCACTGTTGCATCAAATTCAATATACAGTAAGATGCCAAAAGCAGTGAAGCAGATGAGAAACTGGTTTTGCTAGCAAGACTCCTCTTATTTCCATGATTGGAGAGCAGACAGTATTTGAAGAATATTCCAATAAGGGTTGTAAACAGCTTGGGAGTAGGTGGCATAAATTCACCTCTGAGTAAAGTATTGAAATCTAAGGGTCAAACAGAAGAAATCTTTTTAAGAAGCTAGCCTTGCTTTCCTTTTATTACTGCTGAAGTAGTTATTTGCATCACTACTGCAGCTGTACAAAACAAGAAATGTACACAGGAAGGCCCCACTGCACACAGTGATCCTGGCTCTAAGGGAGACATCATCCATTAATTACTGCAAGACTTCCACGTACACAGTGATTACAAGGGACTTCTAAGAAATCAATAATTGAGTGCAAGCCAGTCATACCAACTACTTTCTGTAGTATTTGCTGTACAAATACAGTCGGTGTTGAAATTGGTGGAAACTTTCCTAGGACTGGCCAAGAGGCAGCCTAAGGCTTAACACCAGTGAGAAACGGCTTGTGCATTGGATTTGTGGTACCAGTACTGGGGAGAACAGTTCCAGCTAGGAAAGACTTCGATCTGTAGTCTTTCTCTGAGCCAAATGACAACATTTCATCCATAGTCACTTTATTTCCCCACCCATTTCCTTTTGCTTATGCTAGTAATAACTTTTGCATTACTGTAAAACATTTTTTAGGAGTTTGTAAATATGTAAAATGAAAATACGGAAAAATTGTATACCAAAATGGTATAAAAATGTGTAAGATAAATGCTCTGTTTAATGAGAAGCTGTAATTAAATGCTGCTTTGAGAAAGTGTGCATGAGGACCTGTTAAATATTCTGTGTATCTGTAAGTTGTGCTAATAACAGCAAATTATGCATTTATGTTGTAAAACTTCATGCTAATGTGGAATATGAAGGAAAATTCAATATTTTACTTCAAGGAAGTTTCTTGGAAGACTTTATGTGCATAATCATTGTTAAATATGTTCATAATAAAGTTTTATATCTTTATATTGTATCCTAGGTTTATTTTCCTTGTACTGAATTTTAGTTTCCTTCTCATAAACTGTTTTCATGACTTACTCATATTTTCAGTTTACATACATTTTTTATGTATATGCGTATTTAAGCTTGGTTAATTGCTTAAGGCTGGGATCCTTAAACTGTGTCATTGCAGATGTTTTGGATTGTTTTGGGGTGGGGGGGGAGTTTATTACCTTGCCCAGGCTTGAAGGTGGAAGGACAGGTTGCTAAGTTTTTTAAATACTTACGCAGCTTACTCCTGGCTGTAGTATCAGATACGGTGGTGGTCTTTTAGCAGCAGCAGTTAATCCTGGAGCCATTTCCTTAGGTTTTAGTTAACACAGGTCAGACTCCTCTGTGGCAGCAACAGTAAAAGGCTTCCCCCTTCCTCTTCCTCCTCCTCCTCCCCTACAGACTGGTGCTGCCATGCCCCCCATTTCTGTAGCTGTAATCATATGAAGAGCCACGGCAATAAGCAAGTGACAGCAGAGACTGACTGTATAATTACCTTGACTGCTCCATCCACAGTTTTATTTTTTTTTAGGTAAATTAATTACCTAGAGCCAGGACTCTGCCAGCTCATCACCCAAGTGCTTTACTTTGGCTGGAAAAGTGCTTAAAACTAAGGAAATGAAAATTTAAAAATCAGTTACTGTAGAACACCAAAACATGCAATTTTAAAGAAGAGCACTGTTTGAATCATGGGAGGGGGAAACCAACACCCAAAAATCCACAGGCTCTATACCCCTTTCTGTAGTCCTAGAACTTATACTGGAAGTACTGGTTATAGCTCACATTTTAAACCATCTATAAAACTGTATCTGCCTTTCTGTAATGCAACTCCTGTTTTAATGCAACAGGGGTTTCTCCTCCCATGCAGCCTTTACACTGACAAGCATCTCAAACATTTGTTGGGGTTTTTGTGCAGGTCAGCATATGTATGAACCAAAAAACACCAAAAGATCAAGGGATTTGCTATTCTTAACATGAACAAAGAACATGGAATATCTGGATGGCTTGACCAAGAAGCAAATACTCAAAGTGCACAAAACTGTTTATTTTAAGAGTAAAGAAATAGTTCAGTAGGTACTACACTGCCAGCATCATTCTGGCATGATGGAAAGGAGAAAAAGTATCTAAGCATCCAGATTAAAACCTTCCTTAGCAACTCAAGAGAGCAAGATTTATTCTTTTCATGACAAGTTTCTCTCTGACCTTGATGACTGTTTTAGGCATGTTATTCAATCTGCTTTTAATATTTTCTTTTTACAGGTGTTGTATCATTTCTGACTGAAGCCTGGATCTGTACTAAAGCTCTCTTACAGCAACGTAAGGGATGTGCTCCTCAGGCTAAGGTATATACAAACACAGGGGTGTATAGCCTGTAGCACTCACTAGGACATCTGTGAAAAGAATGAAGTGGCTTGTCATGAAGGAGATGCATTTACAGAGCTGTCAGCAGAAATATGGAATGTCAGCAGAAATATGGAAGCCTTACAGCTCTATTAGAAGTCTCAAATGCACCAAGCCCAAAGCTGCTGATACATACACCTGTTTTGCTCTTCTGACAGCAGATATGGATTGGGAAGAAGAGGGTCAAAACCTTGCCTAGCACAGGGCTTTCCACAGTCTGACTACACTGAGCAGAGTTAGCACAGAGCACATAACACTATGGCAAACAAATGCTCCTGCGACTTGAATTTTTAGTATGAAATCTCTCCAGATTGTGGAATCACTGTTGTATTAGCAATCATCTCTCTCTTAAACAGCTCTAGCTGAGAGCCAGATTCTGAACACATTAGACAGGGCTTCCTACAAAGAAGCAAATCAGATTGCTCAAACTGACTCCAGCCCAGGGATGCTCTCCCACATGGCTCTGTAACTCTTTCAGCTTCATTAGCAGTGAGCTACTGCTTGCAGAAGCAGCACAGCTGTTGGTACAGGTTTTCTGACGTTCATAGTACGCTCCTATTTCTTTAATTAGCTGACAAAACATTGCCCAAGCCTATGCTGAACACGTATTTACTTGTTATTCTTCTGCAACTTTACTCCAGAAGGCAGGAGACTTACTCAGTGTTATTTAGTCAAATCGCCTCAAGGCAGCTTTTTCCCCTTTCAGAAAGGATCACATTTCATCAGCTACCAGAACTCATCACTCTCACTATCAGCAAAATTAACATGGCCTGTAGCAAGTCAGTTCAAGACCTACTTAACTCATGTAACTGACTGCAGAAGTGAATGATTACCCAGATATAGCTTGCTGAGCATTCCAGAATGTGAAAAATTTCTTACCTTTGTTCAATGAAGGTAGTTATTGTTCCATGCTCTAAATACCATACAAAAAGATTAAACAGGTCCCAAAAAAGCCAAATTATTTTTTGATAAACATAATCTAATTTTCTTGCAACTTTGTAGTAACTTTGGCAAAATTATGAAAGTGCTTTGCACTGTGGTATTTACCTTGACTATCTTGAAGAGAATTGAAAAAACTGAAACTTCCCCCCCCCCCAATGACAAAAGATTTAAGTTTAAATTAATCACACCAATGGTTATGAATTTCAATAATTTAATGCTAACCAAAAATACAAAGTGTGAAAGTCAGTGTCTCATTTATATTGGTCTAAGAAAAGAATCTAGAGAAAGTGTTTATACTGCAGCAGATTTCAGTATTAGCACCTTGAAGAGAAGTTTTTAAGTGATAAAAAAGTATAGAAAACACTGGTATGGTACTAGGTACAAACATAAAACAGGTAACAACATGTTTTCAAATTTCTACCTTTGAAGAAAAGTTACTAAAAATGCATTAAAAACAAGTTCAGGTATTCACAGTTTGAGTGGAGATGGAATCAAGTGCTGGAATAGAAAAGAGAAGAATGAACAAGGCAATTATAATGCAAGTCCGAAGGCACTGACAATACAGTACATGGTCTTGTTCTCCCATCTCACAGTGCAGGTTCCTGCAAATACAAAAATAAGGGTTTCAGAAACAGAAGGAAGTTAAAGTGATTACATGCATGCCCCTATATGCATTTTTATACTTGTTTCCTTTAAGAATCTTAGTAACAAAGCTTTCACAGCAGCCAAGCATTTCATCTACAGCCCAGTTAGCACCACAGCCAAATGGAAAAAATACCTAACAGTATGCTATTACTCCAAAACTACAGACTTGGGGTGGGGGGGAAGTATGCTGCTTTGTCTTAAAGAGACTGGCATTAAGCTGCTAGTTGGAAAATCCAAGAGTTGTTTTCCTTACCATCACTGGAGTTGTCCCAGAAGCAAGAGCTTGCTGTGTGTAGCCCAGCACCATTCTTTTGCATAATCACACAGGTCACTGTTAGTCAGTAGAGAAGCTTTGATTAATTTCTCACACACATTAATTACATTTTTGCTCAGCTTAGCACACACATACACAAGCAAACATGCATGCTTGTGAGCAGTTTACAGACAAGGCTCTTCCTAAGATCTTCCCCCACCCCCTGCCTACTGGTGCACGTGACTGTGCCAGCTTTCAGAGAAAAGGGGAAGCTGAGCTCACCGATGTACTTGAAGGGCTTCCCCAGCTTTGTGAGCTGGCTGAGGGTTTGTTCCACCACGCTCGTTGTCCACTGGTTCACTTTGCTGTGCTGGTAGGCGTTGCCACCGATAGCACCCTCTATGGCCTGCGGGGGGACAAGCAGGTGAAGGAGCTGCACCGCTGCCAACTGCAAGGTGCACATTAACCCTTCCCAACATGGACCCCATACCCACAGAAAAATCCCAAATACTGCTGGTCCACACTGGCTGTTGGAATTGTTTTCAATTATTATAAACATGCAGGTCAGAGTCTGAGCCAGGCATAGGAGAAATCATCATAGATCTCACCCTCTGTTCATTTTGTGATATTTAAGATTATTTGTAAAGTCCCACAGCCATAGTTATGAAAAGAGCCCTACATTTAAACAGTCCTGAAGAGAATTTAAAAAGGCACAGTTTATTCACACATATTCTTCTATGGAAATTAAATTCCAGTTTTAGAGCAGAATCATTTTTGGGAAACAAACCCCCAGACTAAAACAGAAGACCCATGTAGTTGCTGATTACTAACAGAGCATAAGCCTCCAGCCAAATAATCCATTTTACTTATGAGGATAGTTTCCCTTTTAAGCTATACATAAAAGTACACTATACCTACATGTTTTTCATTGGCACATTTTTTCATCACAGAAATTATTTTAAAAATAACCATAAAACTGAATTCAGAAGAGACAGGAGTATGTACTAAAGCACGTGTATTCAATTTACAGAGTTTGACCAAAATAGTTATTTCGCAACAACAAAAAGACTGCACTAGTCTCCAAGAGGAATTTCAAATCCTGCTAGAAATTTTCTAGACAGAAAATTCATGTTTCTTAGCAACAAGAATGTTCAATCATTCCAAACAAACAAGAATTGACTTTGGAGAAAAGCATCTTAAAAGAACACAGTAACACGCATATGCAGACAGTCTACAAAAACTCCCGTATTTTACTAAAACAAAAAATCTGTTTCTACAGTGTTTAACATAAAACATCCCCTGAGAAATTCTAATAGGGATGCACTGCAACCAGAGAGGAGTGTATGACATTACTTGGACTTGCAATATATATCACAGCTAAAGCTTGGTACAATTTCCACTGAAGTCCATACACTGGTTAAATCTACAGTTACCTGTACTTGGACAGCAACCTATCTAGGAATCTATTACATATCAGTTATCACATTTTACTAAATGCCTTTTAGTACACATCATACAACATATCAAATTTCCACACCAAAAAAGTTTAAATTACCTCTTTAATGATGCTGCTGACTTCATCAACAAGAAAGGAAGCCTACAAAATCAAAAGAATTTTAAATAATGAGGGGACACATTCTTCTGTTTATGATGTTTGAGCTCTGTTAAGAACATGCACTAGAAATTTAATTTATCGTTGTCAGACTTCTGGCAAGTCAAAAGATACCAAGTCTGCCTTTATTTGCATATATATGTACTCTAGCTCTTTCAGCCCAGTCAAGTTCACCTTCTTAGAAAAGTAATGAAAAGTAAGAGATGAACTAATATTGGCTGGCCTTTTGAGTAAAGAAAGCTTTCAAATTTTAACTTGGAAGCATTTGAAAATAACAAGTATGGCACTTGTGTTCACATCTATTCCCCTTTCCCAACAAGCACTAATGTCCTCACATCACAGTGGGCTCACAGAGGTAACCTCAGCTGCCAGTTAAATGGAACTGATCTCTCCAGGGCACTGATGTAGACAAATATCAGTTCAGAGCTGAAGGAAAACTGTCCTGACAGTCTAGGAAAGCTGCCCCTTGGAAACCAAAGGGGAAATGTAGCTCACTGCACCTTCAGCCTTCAGGGAGCAGAGATTAAGCACTTGGAATCAGACAGTGAAGGCCCCAGCATTTTACTGATCTTCAAACTACCACCCATTTACAGGTATGGTTAGTGGTTTATGTTTTCTTGTTTTATTCCCTCTGCTCCTGTGGCCTCCCACGTCAGGGGGTAGAACAAGCAGCCACTCACAGGGCCAGGGAGCACTGACTGGGGGGACCCCATGCTCACAGCCCGCCCTGTCACTGCTGGTGTCTCACAGCCTCACCTCACAAACCAGCACAGAAGAAGAGCACTAAGGACAAACTGATTGATTTCAAAAGACCCAGTAAGAATGTAAAGATGAACCAGGTGTCAACTGTTGACTGGATTTTCACTGGGAGGTCAGTCAGCTTCCCCAGCTGACAGAAATAAACAACAGTGTCATTGAGGTGTGCAGGCAGGATGCAGTTACACCAGTCTAGCCAGCTTCAATGACATGTGACATTCAGAAAGATGAGAGAAGTTGGTAATTCTCCATGAGAGAAGGAACAGCACATCCTGGGAGACAAGCTGGGCAGTTCCTTTTCTGTGCCTATCTTGAAGTACAATTCAACATTTTTAAAAGCTTTTATGTGCTGTGGCAAATTGCTTTTTATTTTCAGCGTCTTGACTTGCATTTAATTTTAAAACACCTCATTTATTTTCATGGTATACTGCATTTTACAGGTGCTTACATTTTAAGGTGCACCAGTGTATTTAACCAAGTAAGAGCTACAATTATCAAAAAACACTCTCTCCCACAAAGCTTAAGAATATGCATGGCAGACATGCTATGCTGGCAGACATGAAGACTGCTGTCAAGCAAGATGATAAACCACATACAGTTTTCTTCTTCACAAAATCTGCTCAGAAATGCCTGAGTGAGTACAAACATGGTTCACACCGAAGTAAAATGACTTAAATCCAACCCAAGTTCTCAAAGGTATTTTGAAATCTAATTTGTACTGAAAGAATAGAGAGATCTGAGAATTCAGATCTAGGGCTGATGTTACTTTTCAACCATCTTCCTTTCTTGGAATGACAAAAATGAACATAAATTTCTGATATCCAGATTTGGGATATATGTGCTATAACTGGACTATGAAATAACACTACCTGTTTTATCATTATGTCATCTTTTAATAAGAAAATATTTCCTTATGTCATCTTTTAATAAGATGACATAAAAACTTTTTTGTATTAAAAAATAAAGGAGGATAGAATCGGTTACTTTGCGGTTTACCTGCCCTACCTCTCTGGCACAAAGCAAGCAATGTTTTCAACACCTCGTTTAAAAAGGGTGCTCCCAAGCAACACATGCAAACTGCAGAGCACTACTATAGCCTTTAATAATTCTGAAGACCTTTTTGAAAACAGCTGTAAGAATTATGTTCAAGTATGTTAATTACATATTTTTAAAAAACCCAAACAGTCTGTGACTGTAACACAGGCCAGGCCCTTCCATAAGGACGAAGCTTTTAGAACAGGACAAGCCTGACACACCTTCGCCCCTCTCGCTGCTTCGCTATTGTGTCACATCGCGGCTGTTTCATAGTGCAGCAGCTCAGTGACACTGTCCCTCTGCAGCAGCACTGGCTGCTTCCTCCTCCTTAGCGGGGGGACATCAGGGGGTCATTTGACACGATAATAGATTGAGACCCTTGATTTATCCCGCTCCGTATCTTGTGAATGGGGTGTGAGCCCCACCAGTGCGCCTGTAGGACGCAGACGAGAGGCTTAGACTTCTCTTTCCGCACAGAAACAGCCTGCTCGAGTTCTGCCCCGGCCCAAACAGCACCGGCCGCCCTCCCACCAGGGCACTCGGCTGCTCCTGCGGGGCCAGCCCGAGGCCACCACACCCCTCACGCCTTTTCCCGAGGGACCTGCAGCAGCAGGGGTAGAAGCCAGAGTGGAGGAGAGCCCAGTGAACACCCGGACAGGGGCCGGCTCCCGAGGGCGGCAGAACAAAGGCCGGGCTCGTCCGCCGCCGGTGCCGGGACACGCGGCTCCACCCTGGGGGAGGGCGACAGGGATGGCGGCGGGGGACGCCGAGGGGTGGGATCCAGGGCGGATGGGCACCACCTGACACCCTCCGCTGGCCCTGAAAGGAGACGCCAGGGGGGAAGCTGCGCTCCGCCTGTTCCCCATCCCGTTACCTCCTCTGCCGCCTGGAACTCGTCCATTTTCCCGGCAGAACCCCTCACGCCGCCACCGACCCCGGCACCGCCCCCGCGCCGCTGCGCCCCTCGCCGTCCGCCGTCCGCACTGCGCCTGCGCGCCAGCGCCCGCCGCCGCTGGGCTCGGCCCGGCGCCCGCCAAGATGGCGCCGTTGCCACAGCGACAGCGGCCGGGAGTCAGGCGGGAGATGGCGCTCGGCGGGGCGGCTGTGGTGCTGTCACACGTGCGAAAGCCTGTGGCTGAGAGAGGCAGGGGGCCGCTTGTCACGGCTGTGCTTTTCGTATCGATAGCTTGGTATTCGTGTTCAGCCATCCAAGAGGTCCTTCCCTGGGAAGTCCTTTCCTGAGTGTTCCTGATCTGTTCCCCAAAGAGGGAAGGAGGATCTGCTTTTTGTTTCTGGAAACGGCTTTAAAAAGGCGGCCTAGGTCACAAACTGAAAAAATTAAAAAGTAGAAAAACTCCCGCTGTATTTTCATTATATTCCATTATATTCCATTTCCCCGCCCAGCCCGCGCGAAGTGACAGGGTGGCCTTGGTGGGCATCCGACATCCAGACAGGGTCAGCCCACCACAGAAGAATATCTGAATTCTTAGAGTTCTAAGCAGATCACATGATTTTTAGCAGACACAGCAAGAACCAGGAGAATGAATTAAAGGGCACCCTTGTCACGGTTCCTGGATGTTATTTGTGTGCGGTGTTTATAGGTTGTCCAAATCAGTGATGCTCCCAGCCCCTGAGAGCTGCTCCGGGCAGCGGGAGATGCTGGTCAGGCTCAGAGGGGCCTGGATGAACTGCAGAAAGAGTCTGGATGGAGGAAGAAATAACTTACTCAGGACAACTGCAAAGAGCTGTATGGAGGCGGGAATAACCAGCTCTACAAGTACAGAACCAGCTCGCTCAGTAGCTGTTCCATAGACTTGTGGAGTAGGGAGGCATTTAAGTACAATTTTTAAAAAATATGGGAAAAAAAAATTAAAAAGAGGACATAGAGCCTGGAAGCAGTATTCCTATTGCCCTCTCTGCAGTAAGGCTGCACAAAGGAATACTGTGTCCAGTTTTAGGCATTGTATTTCAAGAATGTTGAGGGAGTTACAGCTCCTGAGCAGTTTTGGTCCTGTCTCCAGTCCTTTGTCAGGCTCTGCCTCCTGTTTTTCCTGGAAAAGGAGACCCTGACCAGCCACCTGACTTTGGGGCTCTGTGGTTCCCCTGCAGGCAGCCCGAGCTCCGCTCGCTCCAGAGGGATCCGGAGAGACTGCGGCTGGGTGCTGAACACATCCTCAGCCCCATTCCAAGTCTTGTGCTTGCTGCTTCCAAAAAAGAGACAAAAAGGTGAGGACTGTGGGAAGAGTGAACAAGTGGTGCTTGTTTGAACCAAAGCATAAACAGCTGTATATTTGGTTATATCCCTAGCATGTATAAAATACTGCAGCAGTTTTCCAGGTCCAGGGATGAGAGGGAAAATTACTATGACTTAAATATATGGCAATTAAGGCCTTGATGAAATATTAGGGGGAAGCTAGTAGTAGGGCTAATGTTCCACAGCCTGGATTTGGGATACAATTAATCTGTCACTGTGGGTAGTTAGAATCTTCAGGTTACTTTTAGCATCTCATTCAGTTCAAGTTTTGCCTAAAATTAAGGCCCAAATTATCCAAATACGATGCATACATGCATAGCTCTATGCCCCCACTAACAGCTGCTTTCTCTTCCATGATGCAGTTGAAGAATCAATTAAACTTGACATACACAGATGGAAATGTTTGAACCTATTTAGCTTGATGAGGTTAAATGTGCAGGCTCTTAAACTTTGCCTTGTGAGTAGAATTGCTGTGCTTTGTTTCATTTTAACTAGAAATCACAACTCTTAAAACACCTGAAACAGTTAAGAAGGGCTTCTGTGTCATATGCACAGTTTTGTAGAGCAACAAGAAAGGAGCATGAGCTGTAAGAATAACCTCTTTTTTTTTCTTGACTTGACTTAAGCTGTCTAATCTGAATAATGTTTTAACTTTCAATTGTTACCTGAGATCAGATTTCTAGTTGTGAGGTATAATAATTTTCTTCTTCTTGCAGATGCATAAAAACTGAATTCTCTTGAATTTTTATCTATGCTAATTGCTTTATCTTATAGACCTAAGTAGAAAACTGTTTTGTTTTCAGGAAAGAACTGTTTATGATACAAACCAAGCTTTCTGTGCAAGTCCTGGAGACACTGACGTTAGAAGCATTTTCACATTTATGGTGTCAGATAAAGAAATATGTACAACTCAAAGCCGCTTCTCTTCCTGTGTGTGGCTTGAACACTGAGCATATTTTGGTGTATCAGTTAGCTCTTGTAGTCTCTTGTGCTGAGTCTCATTTTAATGTTAGAAAAACAAATATCTTTGCTTGTTGCTGGTAACAAAACCAGAGACCTGGCAAAACCTGTTGTAACCCTGGAGCTCTTTGTTGAGCACATTTACTTTCAGCTGTTTTGGGGTGCTCCTCTGAACATCCATCAGTGGTTTTGGTGCCCAAAGGAAGGAAAGGGGGTGGAGAACAGCCCCCAGTTTTCTTTAAGGAGAGATAATTAAGTAGTAAGACTGCCTCTCATCTTTTATAAGCAGTTTACTTCCTGGTGTCTCTCTTTGATGGCTGCTGAAGAGGTAAGGACATCATTTTACTCTATTCTGCATGACATAGCACAGGATGATGCATTTTTATTTATTGGCGTGTTTTATTTTTTCAAATTGGAAAAGGTTTAATGGAAAAACCACACCTGCAACTTAATTGTTTGTGTTGGGTTTAGTTATTTGGTTTTATTTTTACTCTGAATTCTGGGGTGGGATGTTATTAATGTCATAAACTAAATTTTGGTAAAGCATTATCAAAGAACTTAATAATTTTCAGGTGCATGTGTAGGAATGTAAAAGCTAAACTGTTGCAGACAGGTAGTACAAAATAACACTTGTAATTTTTTTAACTAAGAATGAATTTATGTGATTGGTCTCAGCAGAATAGAAAATAGCCACAAATTGCAGTAGCTTTTGAGACTAGTTTTACTCTAAACTTAATCTGTTCCTCACTACTGATGTGTCACAGTCATCTTCTGGGTTAATGGATAAAGTAATCCAATTATCTCAAGTACACGAAGACTGTGACTTTAGAAGATATGTTAATTTATATTTATTTAATTGCCATTGTTTTGTTGAAGCTTAAGGATCTGAAAGGAGATCAAGTAATATGTTACTTGTAAAATTGCTTTGAGGAAAATCTTGCTAAGCCAGTCATTTTTCAGTTTAAAAGCTTAGGAAAGAAGCTGTTTTTAGGAACTTAATCCTAGTGCAAGGTATGCTTTTTCCTTGATCTTCAGTAACAGAACTACATGCTATTTTATCCTGATGGGAAAAAACATGTTTTATTGAGATTGTACTCTGTGCATGCATGAATTTCTCTCGAAAAGTGTAGCCACATTGGTCATCCCTTATCCCTTACAATGGCTTAGGGATTTCTTATGATATTTTCAAGAAGTTACTGATCCATCTGCAAGGTGCCTGACCCTGCATTAATTTAAATACAAAATGTAATAATAAATAATGATAAATATATAATTTAAGAAATGCTTGAACAGAATCTTTTTGTGAACATTGTGCTGAAAAGGAAGAAATGTTGTGGTATTCACTTAAGAGGTTGCTGCTACTTTTGGTTTTATGTAGAAGATGCTCAGCTTTGAGGTTAGCTGACTGTGTAAAGCAGGTAGCTAACTGGATTCAATGGGTGAACATGAAAGGAGGGCATCCCTGAAGGTTTATGAGGTTTTTCCTGTCAAAGAGGGTCATTACTGAAAACACTTTATTACTGATAAAAAACTGCTCTAGTGCAGACAGCTTTGGTGTAAGAGAAAAGTTCTTCTTTCACAATGGTAGAGAACTTTTCAGTCCAATTTGAACACATCTGTGAAATAATTACAAGTTCAAGTTTGTTGTGGAGACAAGGATTACCTCTCATTTTTGGGGTTGTAATACTTTTAATACTTTTATAATACTTTATTTATTCTTAAAGCTACCTCATCATTCAGCTAGATTTTTAAAAATAATTTCAAGGAGACATCAGATAGCAACTCTTTCTGTGCTTGCTTAACTGAAGGTGTTGCTCTTTGTAACTGTTTTACTGTGGCACGTTCTTAATAGCTCTATAAGACGTTAATGTATTTTCTACAAGATCACCAGAGCAGAGTTTTATTGAATCCACTTAGTATTGTCTGTCATGCAGTCAATTGCTGCTTTACTGGGATTTTTTGGTGGTGTTCTGGGTACGCCCGAAATCTTACAAGTTTATGGCAAATGTAGCTTACCCTGGAATGGATGTTTTGGTGCCCTGTGTAGGGCAGGGACACCAGAGTTTGTACTGACTCCTCTTTAGATTATGTTGACTTAAACTGAGTTGATGTTTTAAACATGCTCATCAATCCCAGGAGGTATTCATAAGGTAAAAGATGAAAGCAAGTGAAGGATGCAGGGGCCTTTGAAAATGACATATATTGTGTTAAAAAAAAATAAATTGCTCAGGCTTTTTATGTTTCAAATGAGTAATTTCCTGTGAAATTGCAGTTGGTAAGGAAATAAAGCATGACTTTACCTATCTGTCTCTTTTGTTTCCACAGGAAACCAATGTTTTTTTTTTTCTTGAACACAAGCTTCTGTGAAATGGTTTGTCCTTTTGGAGTCTGTTGAAGGGTTTCATGAAAAAATCCCCATAGACAAATGGAATGCAACCTCTTTATGCATACATGTTATCACCCTCTGCTTTTTCTGGTGGAAAATTAAGTAACTTAATTAGGTCAAGCTGCTTGTAAAGTAATTCCCTGCACTGAAAAAATTCTCACTATATAGGTACTGAGTGTTCTCACTATATAGCTGAAGTTTTAGTGGGTACTTTTGGTGTTTTAGCTGTTTGTTTTAAATTTAAAACTTAATATTTGAAAATAATGATCCAGCAATGCAGATGGTTGGTCAGATTCTCAGCTGAGGTCCATCAGTGAAGCATCAGTAACTGCTTTGGGAAAGCTTTGCCCTTCTGTCCCAGTGTCTACACCTGCCTAGAGCCTGACCTTTTGTATCTACTTCAGATTAAGTCTGAAACACTTAAACCAGTTTTAATATGCACACCTTTAATATTGGTGTACCATAAGTGGACTTGCTTTACATTTCTAGTAATATGCACTAAATCTTAGACAGTAATATCTAAAATTAATACCATATGTAAGCTGGTTTAGGTTGAATAATCGTGTTCTTTCTTGACTCTGCTGCAAAGTATATTAAAATTACTTTATATTTTAGTGGAGTTTTGCAAAAGTGAAGGTCACAGAGTATATGTAAACTACAGTTGTGATTCTGTTTCAACTTTATACTTGCATATATTTGTACTTTAACTTTATCACTTTGGGACCAAAATCATTAGTGCACTGAGCTGGAAGTAGTATATATCTTAACTTTTTTGTGTCTCTGTTTATTAGCAAAGATAATAGCATTATTTGGTATCCAACTGTTTCTCTAGACTTAACAGACACAGGTAATTGATGGAAGTGACATAGAGGTCTTTTCTTTTTTACTCTTAGTCTTATGATGTCTTTTCAACAAAATGAGATTACAAAGGGACTTTTTTTTTCTCAAAAATTTTGTCCCAGGCAGTATGACAGTCATGGGACCTGTAGGCCTGTATTCAAAACTAACTTAAACTTTTTTTATTGGTTGTTCTATGTTGACTGTAAAAAAAAAAAAAAGTGAAGGTATGTGCCTGGGTGCTATGGACAATATGGTGAGCCTCTCTGAAGAACAGGACTGTCTTAAAACCTCTCCTGTGTCTGAATTACTGCATGAAAGATTTGAGTATAATAAAATGTGTCCTTCACATTATTTGAAATGTCTTGAAGAGGTGAGAAGGGATAATGTTTGCTGGGTTTTTTTTTCCCTTAGGCCCAGAAATCCCAAATCTACAAGACCAAATAAAGAAACTCAAACTATTTCTGCCACTCCTTTACACCATCTCTACACAAATTGTCCCTCCATCTGGTGCCAGTTCAAGCCCTATCTAGAACATTGCTGCAAGCTCTCATCTCTTTTGGAATCGCTTTCAGTGGAGAAAAGGAAGTTAAAGGACATGTGAAAAAGTCAGGACTGCTGTGACCTTGATAACTGTTCATATTTCCTGTGTAGCAGAGACACTTAAATGATCATCTGTGTGAAGACAGACAAAGTTATTTTTCTTTTCAAGGGTATGACACAGTGAAACTCATCAAGTAGGAGTACAGGCATTTAGGAAACACCCAGACCAGCACTCTGGATGTAGTGGAGCACATAAAACAGGAGTTTACAAAACAAGTGAAAGAGTGAAATTTGGCAAAAATGGCCTGTGAATTTAATCTGAACTTCCTTAAGGAATTAGAACGAGAGGCTGTTCTGGAAGTCCTATACCGTGACCAGATGGTGAGAAAAACGGAGGAGGAAAGAATAAGGTAATGCTGTTCTCCTATTCCTGTTTTCTGTTGGTTTTTGGTTTGGTTTGGTTTTTTCCTTCTAAACTACTCTTCTTCCACTTGTTGTCCTAAATGCACTCCTCTTATAACTTCTTGTTAGCTAATCCATTGTATTCTCTGGAAAATCTAAGGTTATCCAGAGCCTCTTGTTTTTGTCATTCTATTGACTCTACATTAAAGATCAGCAAAACCTGTTCACTGAATAATGTACTTGGTGAATTTTACTTCCAGCTTTCATAGAAAGTTCAGTTTCTGGCTGCATTTTTTCTGTGAAGGCTTTATGGCATTCTCATCATGTTCCTATGTAGGCATATGTGTAGTCTTGGTAACATGGAACATTTGGTAACATGTTCAGATCTTTGACTTGTTTAGCTTACATTGTGCCAAGACTGGAGTTTAGAATCATTGGATACCTGCTCATTGTGCTGAATCCATCACTGCTCCTCCTCAAACACAACAGGCAGCGAGCACACCACTCTGCCTTGGAGGATGTTACTTGTGTCAAAAGGTGTCATTGGTTAGGAAGGGATTTTATTTACTAATTTCACACTCTGCCAGTATCTCAGCAGGTGAGGATAAAGGATAATTCTCCAGCACTTTATTTGCTTTATGTCTTGGCTAGGACCAGGATTTTTTCCCCAGTACCTTGTATCCTGCTTTGTGATATTACATCCCCCTGTAAAACTAGGTATTGGTGTGGGTAAGATATAAATTTTTAGTCCCTTAAATGTGGAAATTTAAATTTTGCCTATGCCAAACATTTATATAAGGATAATGGGACATATTAAACATAAAACAATATTAAAACAATAGTAATTATGTGAAGGGCTATATAGAAAGTCTGAATTGGTTAGAAAATCCTTTTCAACTGCTGATGATGTTACTATCAATTAAAACATAGATCTTGATAATTGGTACATGCAATGGAAGCAAAGTTCATGACAAAGGTTTTGTATTTTATGTTTTGTTCATGACAAAGGTTTGATATTTTAGGCTGTGTGCTGTTTTGGTTTTTTCAGATGATGCATTTGTTATGATTTATTTTTCCCCAGTAGAATATTTAATTCTTGGATAAAGATGATTTAAAAAAATAAATGGAAGGGGATACCATCTAGTCTCAGTTTTTGGAGGTAAATGCATAATCATTGCATACAATGATTTCAGTGTGGAAAGTGGGCCTGAAATGAACAATACCCCACTTATGCTAAACTATTTCTCCGTTAGTATGCACAGTTCTGGTCACACTGCAGAAATGCTGTGTGTGCACCTTTTCAAACAGTGCTCAACAGAGGTCACACTGGAGGGCATATCTCCCACTAGAAATGGTATTGCACAACCAGGGTATTATCAACTTGCGCTTTACATGAAGATTTTTGTCCTCTGTAATTTTTTTTCTTTTTTTTTTTTTTTTACTTTTTACCTGTGGAATTAGGAAAATGAAACAGCAGCTGCAGCAACTTCGGTGGAAGGGGGCAAAAAATGCGAGGTGTGAGTACCAGGAGAGGTCTTGTGCTCGCTGTCAGAAGTCTCTGGGGCTGCTGGTGAACAGAGGCGCCGTGTGCAATGGCTGCAGCCACCGCGTGTGCTCGGAGTGCCGCGTCTGCCTGACCCCCTGCCTTTGGAAATGCACCATTTGTTATGCTCATGGGTAAGGAATTCTGCCTTGCTGGAAAGCCACTGGTGTAGCAAAAATATTGGCTGAGGTCCTGGCAGTGATGAAGTGGATGGAAATTTTGTGTTGTTCTTCACATAGCTGATATTTCCCTTCCTGTGTTTAGCAAAATGGAGCCTCAGGGTAGGCCGGGGGTATTGTGAGTGTGACAAAGATGGTAATAGCAAAGCATAGAGACAGTCATGAATCTGAGCCACTGAGAGAGCTCCTTGTTAACAAAGCAAAATCTCTAAATACAGGAGCTAAAGTGATAGCCACAAATGGGCAAGGCAACAAAACCTCTGGGTCTGCCCTTCCACAACTCACCTTATTCTGCATCAAAACAAACTATAGGTAGGATGCTTTTGGTTCTGTCACTTGATTTTAAAGCCTTTTAGGTATTTTAATGACATCTTCATAAGTAGCAAAGCAGACAATTAAAAAAAAAGAATCAGCACCCACATAGACTGTACAATTTATTTTCATACCTAACCAACTCAGTATTGAACCAGTGCATCCTCACAACCTGCTGAAAGTGCTGTGCTTTGATGTAGTATAGCAAATTTCTTGACAATTTCCTCATCATTATTTTCTGCTTGTTACCACTGGAGTAGAGAAATGTGATTGACAAATAATTTGAAGTCATGCTTTATAAAATTTTAAAGGGCAAAACCAATTAATAACATTACTAGGATTTATTAAAGTATGGCCAGAAATACAATTTTTTTTTACTTTGAATTAGTTGATTTTTTTTTTTTTTACTACATCACATTTTTGTATTTCAGGATTCAGGAAACAATCTTTCTTTTACTTTATTGATACATTTTTTTTAATATAAAAATATTCCCACCTAGTCCATTCTATTAATTCCAATCTTTCTAAGCAAAATGGTTTAGAGATATTTTCCCATTTGATGAAAAATAATACATAGGTGAAGAATGATAGTTTGGGAAATTATTCAAAAGCTCTGCAGGATGATAAATATCCCTGTAGAAAGGGTGAGGATTTGGATGAAAATTTACTTTATGTCAACACAAGATTAATCCACCACTCCGCTCCCTCTGCAGGTGCCAAAATGAGATTAAAATGGAGGGAAAGACAAGGCAAAGTATTGGTCTCAAGTCAAACAAATTTTTACTAGTTTGAAGTAATTTTTTATAGTTTGGAAGAGAGTTGTAAACTATTGCAAACAAGATATTCTCTGAATCATCAGTTTATTTAGCAACTAATATGCAAAACAGGTAGTTCAGCTATATTTATACTTGATACAAAAGATACCTAGATTTTGGTTTCTGTGTTTTAAGCTATATGCACTAAACTGAAAATTCAAAAGTTAACTTTCCATATCCTTGTCTAGATAACCCTCTCCACATCCTCTTGCTATAAATTAGTTTCTAGTTATTTGGTGGCCACTGTGGAAATCACCTATAGAGTCCTTGATTGTTAAGCTGCTTTGTGTAGTGCTGCACACCCTTAATTATTTAATTAGCTGGTCCAGATATGTAATGGTAAAACCAAGAAAACGTTATCTAGATTAATTAAAAGACCTTTTTACTTTTCCTTCAGGAAACTACTTTTTTTTTAATCTTGCTAATACAGATGGATATGCCAGCTGTCATTGAATTTCTCTTTATGTGAAGAGAGAGTACATTTGGTCTTTAGTCATGATGTAAAATCAATTAAATTCAGACTTCTTCCGTTGCCTTCAGTGAACTTTATGTCAAAGCTGCAAATCTCAAGAGGGGTAGGGAATGCAGCAATGTGGTAAATGGTACTCAGCCCCTTTTGTTTATCCTGGTGAGGGGAAAATAGGATGGCTAAAAATGGTAAGAGCTAATTTCCAAGTCCCAAGTATTGTGGGACTTGGAACTGTAATTCAAAAACTGTAATTTTGAGTCTTGCTTATCACTAGAATAATTTTTTCCTGAACCAAACAGCAGCAGCAGCACTATGGAGGTTCTCCTCTAGACACTGGGGTCACGTTTGCAAGGAATGTCCTTAAACACCTCAGTGCAAGAGCATGTAGGGATAGGCAAATTTTGTATTTCTTACAAAATAAGCAATTTTGAAAACCTTGTGAACTGAAAAAATTTGTATCTTTCACCTGGAAGAGGCTCTCTTTTATGTCATTTATGTGAATGGAGTTGGTATAGCATGTTGGTTTTTTTTTAAAAGGAATCCTATATTCTAGGAGTCTAGAAAGATGTTTGTTTTGGAGGAGTTTGGTCTATTTTACCTGACAAAGGGTCTTTATTAGCTTTGTTTTCATACTTTTGGTCATATCTTAACTCACTACACTCTTTATTAAAAAAAAAAAAGGTGTTTTCAGTTTCAGTGTGTGGTCTAATTATCATAAAATGGTTTGGGTTGGAAAGAACCTTAAAGATCATCTGGGTTCCACCCACCCTGCCAAGAGCAAGGACACTTTTCGCTAAGATCAGAGCCCCATCCAACCTGGCCTTGAACACCTCCAAGGAAGGCATGTCTGGAACTTCTGTGAGTAGATTCAATTATCACATGGATCTGTGCAGAAGTGGAGATTAAACTCTGGAACATAACCAGGGAGTGGTGGGAATAATATAAAGAGGGGCCTGGGGTTGAATGGAAGTCAAGGCACTACCAATGCAAAGCCCTTGAAAACAGATATTTCAGACATTTATTAATTGATAGGTCTCCATCCAAATGAGTAAGTATCTTGTCTCAGTTATTTAAACCTAATTTTCAGACTCATCTATGTTCAGTTATGCACAAAGGTCTATGGTTAGGTATGAAAATTAATTGCACAGTCTACCTGAGTGCTTATTCTTTTTTTTTTTTAGTCTGCATTGCTACTTACGAAGATGTCATTAAAATGCCTAAGAGGCTTTAAAATCAAGTGGCAGAACCAAAAGTATCCTACCTATAGTTTGTTTTGATGCAGAATAAGGTGAGCTGTGAAAGGGCAGACCCAGAGGTTTTGTTGCCTTGCCCATTTGTGGCTATCACTTTAGCTCTCATATTTAGAGATTTTGCTTTCTTAAGAAGGTAAGCCCTGAATGAATTTAAAGTTTGTATGCTATGTCAAGCAATTTTGGCTGAGGGAATGGTAATAAAGTGATTAATTTTATAGAAGGAAAATCAACAACTGGGTAGACAAAAAGTTTACCAGTGCCTGTACTGAGGAAATCTTTGCAGTGAGACTCCATCTTATAGTAAGCATCACAAAATTATCAAGGAAGGGAGAGATTATATATGCCCTAAAAATTAGTAAGACATTTAGATGAGAATTTGGAACCTGAAGGATCCAGAGAATCCTATCCTCAGTTCAATTTTTTTTGTCTTTTTAATAATGGGTGAGTTTAAGTTGCAGACTTCAGGAAGAGTAAGATTTGTTGAAAATCTGATTGTGACAGAGCTGTTTAATCTGATATAATCTTGTACTTGCTAATCATTACTTTTCTGTTCCTGTGATCCTGGTAGCTTTGTAAGACATTAATGTAACTGATGGTAGTCTCCAGAAAATGGAGAGATGGGCCATGAAGCCTCTGAGCTGCCAGGGCTGTGGAGCTCAGTGCTCCCTGGTAGCCATCCCAAGTTCTGCTAGGGACCATGTCCTCTACCATGGACATTCCTGACTTCTCAGCCAAGGCTGCAGCTGTAAGCAGCCAGCTCCCCACTCAGCACAAGTGCCTGGGCTGCTTTGTAAGTTGGTTGTGCAGACTGGGGTCACCCAGGGCTCTCCTGCCTTCAGAGCAATGGCCAGAGCAGCATGTATCACTTTCCATGGCCAGTCCTACACTGCAAAAAGGAAAAGAAGCTATCAAACAAAGCCCCCTCCAAAACCAAAACAAAAGTCCCCAAAGGATTCCTCCCCTCTGTGTTTTTTTCAGACCCACAGCAAAATCAGTCAATAGGTTGAGTAGTCATGAAATCTTAGTTTTACAGTAAGATTAATAAAGGATGCTGGATTGTTACGTGGTAACTGAACATTTAAAGAAATGCACTTGTAAACGTTTTGATTCGAATCTCTTTTCATTGTTTTCCAGAGATGTGAAAGTGAAGGCTGGTGAATGGTTCTTTGAGGAACGAGCAAAGAAATATCCAGGTGAAGGTAATCACTGGAACAGATCATAAACTGCTATGTAATGTGTAGTTGTCACCTAAGTCAAATACAGGATGTAGTCTGACACTGTATCCAGTGTTTCTTCCACGCAGTCCATCTGTCTGTGCAGTAAATAAAACATGAACACAAATTAGCAGAATGCATTTAAAAGTATAACTTATTTTGTTGGAGTAATAAAAATAAGAATATTGCTGTCCATATTTGAATTAAATTTGAATTCATGAACGTGTAAGACTTCTAAGAAATACAATAATGTGAAATTAATATAGAAATGTTATATGTACAGGAAGAAAATGATCTTGCATTCATCATTTGTCAAAGTTTAAACTTCAGTTGCTTTCACTGAGGAAGTTCTAAAGTTTAAAGAAAAGATAGAATGGAATAAACCCTCCCCCCCCAGGTATAGCTATAAATCAGCAGAGAACTAAACACTATTTTGTTACCTTCAGCCAGCTGGCTGTGCCATTGCCTTTTGCTGGGTCTTTTCAGAGCCATTAAAAGTACAAAATTCTAAAAGAAATGATAGAGGATGTGGATGGAATGCTCTATGGAGAATGTTTTGCCCCAGCAAAGGAGCTGTTAGTGTTTGTTTTCACCTACAATAACTAGCAAGGTGGAGAACATTTGTTTTCTCTTTCCCTTGAAGTGCCATTTCAGGTAGGCATCTACTGAATTTTGTACTTGACTGTAGTTAAATGATACAGTTTCGCTTCCAGTATCTGCATCTATGTTTGAGAGTAGTTGGTAAAAAGGAAAGAGCTAGGCCTTAAATCTCTATTGGGAAGCTTGAATAGGAAGAATTTTATAAAAGGAAGAGCATAATCAGCCAAATTTTGGGTGGTAGGTGTTTGTGAAAGGCAGAAGGCAGCATATTAAGCAACTAAACTAAAGTTTAGTTTCCTGTTAAAGTTTTGTTTTCCTCTTAAAGCAATTCATTTAAAATTTGAAAGATTTCACTGAAGTCCCTTCTAGCTAACACAATTTTTGATTTTAAAGTGTTAGTTGACTGGTCTTTTTAAAGCACAATTTCATCCAATAACCATTGACAATAATTTCCCCTCATTCTTTTCAACGAGTATGAAGCTGGTAGTTTTATCAATCTCTATTAATAATATATTATTATTGGAAAATGTTGTTCTTGGCTATTGAACCTCATAATGCAAATTACTGACAGTATCTTTTTCCAGCAAAATAAATCAGCTCTCACTTTGAATTATGAAGGCTTTGTGGGTTCTAGAAGCATTTTGCTTAGTTGGTCTAATGGTAATGCTGTTGACATCCCAAAGATCTAAGGATATACAGAAGATAAACCTGCAGGGAGAAATATGTTTTGTTTAGTTCCTTTGATTAGACCAACTGATATATTTAAAGGAGTTTAAAAAGTGACAAATTTTGAAACACATCAGCCTTTATGCAATCTTCAATCCTGGAGGGACAGTGCCCTCTTTTGGTTTGAAAATATAACTGAAGTAATCACTAGAAGGTAAGTTGAACTGAAAAAAAAATTTATAGTGAAGTTTTCTCATGTTGTGTAGTAAAAAAAAAAAAATATGTAAATGCATTGTTATGCTTTTTAATAATGTTTTTGTATCTTCTACCTAAAGAATGAGATTAATATTTTCATTAAAGTGGTAGATTACTTTTCATGACCAATCAATTTAAAATCTAAGATAGCAAATGTTATTTTTCAATAAGAGAAAATTCTGGAGTTCTGATTGAAAATTTTAACATCCTTGAGCTGTTATTGTTTCTACCACTGCTAAGGTCAATTACTTTCATGTAAGTAATCTTATAATTAATCTCAGTAAAACATGGATCACATGTTGCTTACTGTATCAGGAATTGCTAGTGCTTAAAGTCACTCCAGATAATTTCAGTTCACCATTTGTTATATTTGTGATTTCCCCCAGGAACAAATGACAGTTTTATGAGTCTTCATTGTTGATGCTTGATGGAGCTTTTGCTCCTTGGTGTCTTCACATCCTGTGGCTGCTCAGCTCAGGGATGTGCCATGGTTGCTGTTTCCCTGCAGGGATGCTCTTAGCAAAGGCTCTCACTCATGTTTGTGAGCTAGTCAAGCATTTTCGTCATTGCTCAGGTCTCTGGTAGGAAGAGTGAAAAAAAAATTCACGAGGTGCAAGAGTTGGCCATGTGCCTGTTCTTGTGGACATTTTCATGCTTCCCTTAGTGTTTGAGTTTTGTGGCTGAAGTGTGCTTTGGTGCAGTGGGCTCATGCACCACCTGCCTCCTAGACCCTGGGAGGCTGACAGCCCTTAGCAACCTAGGAATGGCCATGTTGGCATCTCTGTGTGATTGTCCTTAGCATTTGTGAAGAGTTCATCTGTGTGTCACCTGCAACAGGGGAGGGTGGAATCATGGTATGGTGTGAGATGCAGGAGAGACTTGTGTGTTGCTTGGCCCGTGTGCTGATACATTTGCTGGGAATTGACTTCATTCCTGACTTGTGTAAGCACAGGCCAGTTCCTGAAAGGCACTGATTTTAAAAAGTGTTATACAGGCATAAGTAACTGATGTTGCTACTAAATTATCTGGGTTTTTTTTCCCTCCTTCATAGGCAGACGTGAAACAGTTGGTGCAAAGCTCTTGAAATCTTACCAGAATCTGAGGTAAGACTCGTAAAAGGACAAACAGTCCTGGGACACAGCGAATTTGTATGGGTGATATATTTTGTTATAAACCAACCAGTAGTTTGTATTCCTTTATTATGAAGAAGAATCAATACTTTTGGAGTTCAAATGATAAAAGCATAGAAAAATTTTCACTTTTAGCTGTCAGCAATCCACAGAATAGGTCTCACATACAACAGAGAGTAAGTACCATGTTTGGAATAATAGTGTCTTCCTTGAAATGAAGGGATGTGCATTATCTTTGTTTTATCTGCTTATATTTTTTGCATAACTATTTATACAATTATCTGTTAAATTTGCCAAATACTTTTAAATTATTGTAAATGAAAGTTATTTTCTGGGTGTCATAACAGCATCATTATTTGTTCAATGGGAAATATTGCTGATATGATAGTTTTACAATAAATAGTAGACAAGAAGTTAGACACTTCCACTTACCCAACTTAAAAAAAATTAAAATCTTGTTTATAATGAATAAATACTTTGACTGGAGGGCAATAGATGACCATACTTAAGTTATTACCAGTGATATATTATGAAGTAACAGTCTGCTTATTATGTTGTTAAAGGAGGCCTCTGCCTTAAAATAAACCAAACCAAAAAACTACAACACCAAACAGCAACAACAACTACTACCAAAATCCAAACCAACCATAAAAAGCCCCCAAAGCCCTGTGTAAAATAAGATATGAAGAGATGTTCTCAATTTATTATAATTATCTGGCAAGGCACAGCTGCTTAAGAAAGAAACTTCTATTCAGCTGGATAAGATCTTAAGCAAGACTTGCTCTTACCTGGATGTGGTAAAAATTAAAAAAGAATGAAGAAGGAGGTTCACCAGCTGCCTTAGGATCTGTGATTGTGCTGTGATAAGAGAATCAGGCAGATTTTTTTTTTCCACAGACCAGGACTATTTACCACAGATGGAATGGCAGGAATGTTTAAAGGGTCCTTAACAGCTCTGAACCCAGGCAAGGAAGGATCCTTTTAGTATTGTAAATAAAGATGACTGCCTTTTGAAAACATCTCTGAGCAAGACATGGGGTGCATTTTACAGCAATTGTGTTTTAGAATTCAGGACACAGATTGTGATACTCCCAGCCATATAGAAGTCTAGGGAGCTTATCCTAAATTTGGTCTTCCTGATAGTTCTAATGTAATAATTTTACCTGGAGCACCCCAAGATTGAGAAGGTAGAAAGGTAGTCCTAATTTCTAAGAACAGGCAATAAAGGTAGTCCTAATTCCTAAGAACAGGCAATAAACCTGTGCTGCAGCTCTTACAGACATAGGATGTTTACCCAGACCTTTATAGAGTGCAGGAAACACGGGTAATGAAGATATGGTGCATGGACATGGTTTATTTATTCATCTGTTGGCATCATATATTAATTATTGCACTATTTATCTCTTAAATTTCTAGTAAAATTTCTGTCGTACCTCCAACTCCACCTCCTTTCACAGAATCACCAGCAGGATCCAATGTGATGGGTAATGTATGTATCTGCAAAATATACAGATAAGTGCATTCCTTAGGGTGTCATTCATATGAAAAGGTCAGCCATAGAAATGTGGTAAATAACTGCTGTAACATCCCTCTGCAATATAAATGCAGCCTTTTGCTACTTAGTCATTATTTTTATGTTGCATGGGTACTGGGAGAGAAAGCTTAGAGGCTAAGAGGGCCATTTTCAATTATTTTTCAGTTTTTGAGGGAAGTGGTTAACCACTCTGCTTGAGGTTAGAATGTTGCATCTGGTTTTGGAGCCTCATCACAGGAAGACTGGACTGAGATCTGAGTTCCACTCAAACCTGAAGGACCCTGTGTTCCTGTGACATTCAATGGTCACGTGTCACTTTCCTTACTGAGTGAGAAACAGTGAATTTGATGGCTGCCTTTGCATTCCAGTTTCTAGTGGGCAGAATAGTAGAACATGGCTTGAAACTCACAGAAATTGCACTAAATTACTGTTTTGTTTAATTTTGGACTGGATCCTCAGGCCCTGCCCTGGTTTTGAAACTCATTGCATTTCTGTAAACATTCTTATGTACTTACCTAGAGTTTGATGAAAACTCTTTGTTCTGTAGTAGATAAAAGTATTAAATACCTTACCACAAATCATTGATGTAATTAGCTGTATTTATGAACTTACAATGTGATCTTTCTGCGAGGAGTTCCAGTTACATGTGAAAGACCATGGAACTGAAAAGATTACTTTCCATACATCAATGTATGTCCTCAGATGTATTTGTCTACAGAAGTGAGCAAAGGGCTGCAGCTTTACCCTCTGTCATGAGGTCTGTAGATAAGTAATCATGGGAACTTTAAAATTACAAATCTTCTGTGTTTTCTTACTCTTTGCATCTCCCATTTGCAGGAACTTGGAGAGTCTAAAAGGTTTAATAAATCTGTGGAAAACTTGTTTTTGTCTCTCACAACACATATAAAAAGTAAGTAGCTTTCACTGTCTTGTCATTCCAGGATATTGTAGTCAAATGTTTTGATTTTTTGGCCACAGTGTTGGGCAAGAAGTTGTTATAAAAAAGGCTATCAAGTAATGGCTGAAATTATTAATGCCAAGGTTGTGCCAACCTGAAAAATAATACAGGAAATCTAATTTTCCTTAAGTATTCTGCCAGTTGTTAAATAAACTGATTCTATCAAACCAGAGCACCTTTCTTGTAAAGATGTGAAAAGACTGCGTAATTTTTCTTTTCATTTACCAGGTGTTCAGATCCAGTATATTTAATTCATGTTAGAGTAATAACCAATTTCTGATCTTCATGTTATCTGGCTGAACCCCAGCTGACCTGGTTAAAGAGTCTGTCATTTAACAGGAGTTTAATATTTTCATTCACTGGCAGTATTCATGAGGACTTCCTACCTGTTTCTCAGTCTAGTTGTGTGGAATTTTTCAGTGCACATTTCTAAGTGCTTTCCAATCCTGACAACTCCTGTTCCCTTCTGATGCTTTTGGTTCCTTTCATTCTCTTACACTGCCTGCTGTTCCTAGGGATGCAGACTGTGTGTGCACCTCTAAGGCTAACTATACTGAGGACAGTCAGCCTTTGTGAAAAACAAATTAAAGGCATCAGTGACCAGAGGAAAACAACTTCTGAGCCTTAAGAAGATTACAGGGGCTTGCAAATTTGCATGGATTTGAACAAACCGTAGTATTTTCTTACTAGCTTTAACTTACACAACCCCACGTGTGAGATTAGACCTGAACAAATCTGGCTTCAGTGCCTTTCTGCCTTTCCCCCAGCTCTTTTAGTTCTTGTTTGGTCTTTCCTTTAGCCTCTTCCACCCATCCTAACGACCTATTCTCCTTGAACTATGCAAATTTAATGTTGTGTCTGTGAGAACACATTAAAGCTATGCAGAGACATGGTGATTTGCTCCTAAAGAGAAGCATACAGTGGTGTAAGATCCTGGAAACAGTAATAGTGGCAGCACAGAACTGGATGCAAAGTAATTTATTCGGCTTTCTGTTAGTTTGAAGCCTGGCCATATCCCAGAGTTACTGGTAAAAACTGTCAGGACTGCAGCAAACTAATTTATTATTTCCCTGCTACCAAAAGGAAGGTTCTACTCCATTCACATCTCTCTTTTCTCTCTGTTTCGAGCCTTATGCTGGTATAATTAACATCTGGAACCCTCTGGAAACTGGTTTAGCTCTTTTAAAGGGCAGAACATTAACACATAGGTACTTTTCCTGCTGTTTTAGTGAGTTAAATGGGATCAAGGTAAGATATATGTTGGAACATGTACAACAGACAGTGCCGGTCCATGTGATCAGGAGCCATATCAGGGATGGAGAAGAGCAGAGCAGGCATTCCAGAGGGAGATGGAAGCAAGTTGTTAGCTCAGTTCAGCTACAGGTGAAACCCTGCTCAGGTGCTCTCATCCTCAGTTAATGTGGAGCAGTTTAATTTGGGAGAAAATAACAGGCTGTTGCAATCATTGAAATCAGTAATAAAAAAGTGTAGGAAGTGTTACAGAGGGAAAGACTTGGGTTTCTTGGCTTAAGAAAGCAGCTTTTTCAGACAATATGGCTTCTCAATGAAACCTGGTACTGTGCTGATAAATGTTTTTGATCACGACTGTCTAAAGTTAGTACTCTGTATCTTATCTAGATAAAGGTGTCCTGGTTTGCAGAGGTGTTTAATACAGGCAGCTCTTGTGTGCTGCAGTAAATAGACCTGGAGAAGCTCGTTGTGCCTCTGACTCTCTCACTGGAGGCAGTGTGCGTGCGTGTCTGAGCGCAGCGGGAACGAGGGATGGGCACGTGCAGCACAAAGCTGCCATTGTACATCTGCTCCTTTGTGCTGCTGCCTCCTGTTCCAGGGGGCTTGGCAGCAAGAGGAGATTGTAATCCAATGGTGGCCTTTTGGTGAATGGAAAATGAATTACTGGTTGTAGTTTTATTTGCAGTGAAAAATTGCCCTTGGCACTAGAGAGAGTGTCAGTCTTAATGATATTTGGGTAGAGAAGCCAAAAGAGGAATAGATACGAAAACTGAACATTTGTATTTTCTCACACAATAACCTGTTCACTGTAAGAGAGTGTGAGGCAAGGCTGGTGTTTCTGCCTCTACTGCTGGTCAAACTCCTGAGATTGTATCTATTCCATTAGAACTCTCAATTCCAGTCCCTTTTATGATCTCTGATTTCATTGTGTATGTTAAAAACCTGGTTTCGTTTACAGAGATGCTTAATTGAGCCTGCCTTTGAATGGGTCACATGGTGCCTTAATGGTGTACACAGAGTACAGTAAACATCTGAGGACTGATTGCTGCTAAGAACAAAACTAATCCAGAGTGTCTTTAAAAATCACACTTGAGTGCCATTGTTTTTGAATACCATAATGTTGCATTGTCTGCTGTCTGAGGTTCCTCCACAGAGGTTCATGTTGTGAGAGAAGTGTTTATTTCTTCTGTATGAATTAAACATATGATAGCTATTTCATGTGCTACTTATAAATTTTTAATTCTTCAGAGAGTCTATCTGGGGCTGACAACAAAGTATCTGCAGTTAAGCCTGCTCATATTCAGAAGTCATGGATGAGTGCTGCCCTTCCCTTTAAGCAAAATTCTGAGTGTACACTAAGGAATAAAAGGGAAAAGTGGGGCATCAGATGTTCAATCATCCTGTAGATTTATTTGCCAATAAACTAAATGTAACTGAAGTGCTAATTCAATGAGATGCTTAAATATGGACATAAGCTTATCCATATGAATAATGTTATTGAAGTCAATGCAGGCTATTCAGGTTCTTAAAATTATATGTGGTTTGGGACCAGAGTATGTAACATCTTTCCTTTCATCCATATTTTGGGATACATTTCTAAATATTTTCCAGTATGATCTTCTCATTGTCATGTTACTTTATATTGTTGTAATGATTTTGCTTTTATCCTGAACCAACCCAAACTGCTTTACAAATCAAACTATACATGGGAGCTGTAGTAGCTGCTTCTGAGAGGAAACTGTATTTGATGGCCTACCATTCCTTGCAGCAGCTATAATGATAGGCAGCAAGGAGTATAATTTCCAGTTGAAACAACATGAAAGATTTAGGCAGGCAAAATATAATTATATACAATATGACAACCACTTGTCTTCCCAGCTGTTTCTTACTCTTAGGAGATCAATGCTAAAGGTACAGGATGACAGTTTGAAAGCTACAGAATTAGCCTCTAAATCTATAGGATTGCTTGCAGAGTTTGTTATAGTGACTTTTCTCTTTATTCTATCTTCAGAAATATCAAAGTCCCAGAATGATATGGCTGACAGATGTGTCCTAACCACAGATTATGGGAAGAATGTGGAAAGAAGAGAGCAAAGAAGGAGCCAGTCTGACACTGCAATCAACGTTACAAGCAGGGTATCCATATTATTATACACAGTCTCTAACTGCAAGAGCTGTCTCAGAGTGAAATACATTTGTGAGAGCAATCATGTGCACAGTGGAATTTTTCTTCTATTTTTATGAACAGGACATAGCTGATGTTCACTGACTGTGGTCAGAACTCTGGTTCTTCACAAGGTTTTTCACAGATTCTGTACAACTGATGTCAGCCCAGAGCTGAAATGTTAGCTGGGATTTTTAACAAGGGAGGGAAGGATGCCAAGGATGGGACATTTTGCTCTCAGGTGCTCACAGATTCTCTTGAGGTTGAATTGGTACTTGCTCTATGTGACTGTTAGACTGAAGGGAGGTGCTCTCTCTTGTCTTCTTCCTGCCCCTTTTGGTGCTGAACAAACAAGCTATGACCATCCCAGACCCATCCTGATGTTTTCTGAGCATTTTTTAACTTGTCTGGGAGAAAGCATTGCTGTTAGTTGCTATGCAACCTCCCTTTTCCTTTTGCTTTGGTTACAGTCTCTAGCTTTCAGTGTTTTCTTGAGAAGTTTGAGAAAAATCCAGTCAAATGTTTTCCTATGAATTGTGCAGGGCTGAAGATGATCTCACGTTTCTGTTTTAGCATTACACTGAAGATTTTGTTTTGTACACTTTCAGCTCTCAAGTGACTGAACTTTGTCCATACTCAGTTTTCCACATTATGGTCACTTACTGAATTGCCTTGTTAGTCTGAGTGAGGTCAGTGTGGTTTGCTAAGTGCCTGGATTAGATGCTGAGAAAAGCCCTTGCTTTGGGCCAGATCTTGTGGCACACATTGTTCACAGCTCTTGTGCACTTTTTCCTTTGCTTCAGAAGTGTTAGGTGCTGATAAATGGAAGAGACAGGATGTCAAATTGCATGGACTGGGCAGTTTGAATTGGCCCAACAATGTCTGAGAACTCTGTGAAATTAGTTCTGGTATTTGTGTATGCAATTAAATTATCAATAGAATTGGCAACAATTATTGGTTACCTGAGTGCTGTTTTCATTGTGGCAAGGCACACTTTGGTATTAGCTTTATTCCACAGGCAGAGCACTGCCCCTCTAATGCATTGAAAAACATCACAGTTGGAGGCAATGTGAATTCAGACTATGCTTCACTGCATGCTGATCACAATCAATCTGCCACATTTGAAAGATGGATATGCATTCTTTGGCTTAAGAAATTAATTAGTAGGAGAATCCAAATTATATTTTAAATTGCCCATTTAAAAATTTAGAATTTAGGTCCACACTTTGCATTGCAGGTTTTGAAAAAAAAGTTTCAATGTTTCTATGCCAGAGTGGTATTTCTCTGAGTCATTTGATCTCTGGACTGTATTTAAGCTAAAATTTTAGTTTTGTGAGAAGTAATGTTGATTTTTTTTTTTATTGTGAATGTCCTTCAGCTTTGTTTTCCTTTAGAAAGGGTAGCTGTTTACATCCTTACTAGAACTATGCCTTAAGTTATGGGACAGAACCTGTTTTAAATTACACTTGCCAAACAACTAATTATATTTATAAGAAAATATCATGTTGAAATCTTACTTGTTATGATTTCCACCCCAGAAAGAACTTTTGTTTTCAGAACATCAATCAGAAGAGTGGCTTTCCCCCTTAGAAGCTGTTAAACTGTTTTTTTCTCTAAGGACTGTGAAGTAGTAACTTCACAAGTAATAACCACAAGTTTGAATTTGCAGTATTTAAAACTGGGGCACTATTTAAGCCTCAAGGACGCTATCTGTTTCTTAAGTTTGTTTTCTAAATTTGTGATGTGTGCAGAGCTTGATTCCTTTGGATTAAAATTGAAATAGATTGTACTTAAATTCAGTATTAGTGAAAAAACCAAATCCAATGGCAAGAAGTACCAGCCAGTGTAGAATCTGGATTTTGAGGGCCTCTCATCTTTAGAATGCCTAAGTTTACTAAGGGAAGTGTAGCTATCCCTGCCTCACTGGGGGAGCAAGCAGGCATGTGCCACGTTCAGGAGCTGTTTGTGGTGCATTGGTAGCTGTGGGTTACCTCTCCTGTGGCAACAGCACCAGACATGAGAGCTGGGCTGGGCTCGTGTGACCTGCTGCTGAGGTTAGCACTGGTAGCTGTGTTGCCTTGTCAGCCTCTTATGTTCTGTACTGCACAATAGCAAAGTCTTTCTGATCCAAGTAGAAGCTAAAATTCAGTGTATTCAGCATGTTTTGGTTAGCAAGTGAAAATCGCTTGTGTTTCAGGTTTTATAAAGCAGAAGACACTTTCTCTGCTAGGAAATACTATTTTGGGTGTACTTGGGGGTTTTTTTGAGACTGTATTCTGAATGCATTTTTTGTCTGTTTCTCTCTCACAAGGTAACTTAGTTCTTGCATCTGTTCTTAAGGCAGGGCACTTAATAGACATCACAATTTCCGTGTGCTATAGTAACAGCAGACTGGTTAAGAGTTTGCACAACCTATTTTTTGCAGAAGTAATCTCACTGAGTTATCTCACCTCTTGTCCTCATTCTCTAGTGCTGTCTGCTGCTGCGTAGGAGGGATTCTTTCACCTTTCCTGTTTCCTTTGTGCAAATAACTCCTAATCCTTGCTATTGATTCAGTCACACTATATTCTTTTTAGTATTTCAGGTAATCTATTACACACCGTTTTAAAACAAGTTATTTTCTTAGATCCTAACCATGTAAAATTTCTTACTTTGCTTTTTTCCTATCCACTGAGATGTCAACATACTTTTCATAGATTGTATTATCCCCAGGAAGTGGTGTGCCACAAACACCAATATTTTGAGCATATTTCCAGCCCTATGTATTTGTATTTCAGCACTTATTCGATTAGCTGTTGTTCTTGGCAACAGAGGTGGCTGAAGATAAATCTCAAGGAGTTTTGATTGATATATATAGATATATAACTCAGAAATTATCAGGGTTTTCATGGGAAAATTGGAAAGGTGAATGGACTTAGTCAAAGCAAAGTCAAGAACACCTTGGAAATTTAAACTTTTTCTATAAACAAAGAGAAAGGAACTTGTCAGTCTGTTTCTATTTTCAAATCTCTTTCAACTTATGTTTATTCTTGCATAAGTAAATATGGGCATGTGTCATGCATATTGCAAAACACAGTTTTTAATTTCCTGGAGGCAAGATTATATTTTCTTCCAAAATTACTGTTTTGTTAAGGCCTAATAAGGACTTTTATTAATATATTGCTACTTTTGGTGTGTTATTAGTAGACTGCTGTTAGTAATTGCTGTGGTTGTGACCCTTAGATTAGCTGGTGGTATGTTGATTTTTAAAAATTATTAATATAATGAGTGTACCATTAACTGGGTTGAGAGAGTTATAAATCAACATTTAAATTAAGTTGCTACATTATCTTTGAAGGTCTGCCACTTGCATGACCTTAATCAGAGTCAGTTGTAGATATTTACTGAGTTTTCTTCTGATAACATTCTTGAATCAGGACATTTCTCTTAAATTGAAAAAAAAAATACTTTCTGAATTTTTTACAGATGAAAAGTACACCCAGTCTGCAACAGCTCATCACTGGGGCCCGAAATGACAGTGAAACTCAGAGCAAAAGAAGTTGCAAGGAAGAAGACGACCTAACAACCAGTCCCACGAGTGATACAGTTTTCTGTGATGGCAAAAAACATGTAAGTTAAAGGTGAAACCCAACAGAAGAGGTGTTTAAAGGGAACCGATAGAAAAGCTTGTGCAGAATGTTGGTGTATTTTGGATTATATCACAAAATGAAGGAAGAATTGCACTTGAGTTTGTATCTGATGAAAGACTGATGCCTTTGGCACAGTCCTCATGGTAACACTGTGAATCTTTTGAAGCATGAGGCAAATTAATAATGGATAATTGATGGATATATCATCCACTGATAATGAATAATTAATGGAATAGCTTCTTCTGAATTTTGCAAATGCAGCTAATATTCTTCCCATTTGATTATTAGGATTGGGATTATGAATGTGGTACTTTCTCACCTAGTATCTGGCTTTTTCTCTTCAAGCTTCATTTACCAGAAGGGTTTTGTCAGTCTGCAGGAACTGTGGTATTGGAAATGTCAGTGGAAATTCAAATGTCAGAATGACAGTGAATGAAGAGGAAACTGACAGTGATGGAAGCCAGGGGAGCAGTTCATAGGCTTAGGGGATGACATTGAATCATCCTCTCTTGGATGGCATTTTGAATACTGCAAATGAGAGAGAAGGAAGCTGGTTATAAATGAATTCAGCACAGTGCTTTCAAGCCTCTGTGATTAACTGTGGAAGCTAATTTCTATCTATTAGTGATGAGGTTAAGCAAGGTGAAGTATCCAAAGAATTCCTGACTGATCTTGTAAAGAAGGGAACTCAAACGGCTTAGGGACTCACAGTTAAATCAGGCTGCTCACTTGACAGAGAAGCAGAAACACACACAGGGACCTGGGTGCTCTCTTGTAGTTCATTACACTGGGGAGTCTGAGGTGTTAAGCTGACAAATGGAAAACAGTTTTGTGTTACATTTGTGATTCTAATGACAACCATTTGAGCTGGGCTACAGAAAGCTCAATCTTAAAACTGAAATATTTTCTGCTGTCTTACAAAGGTGGAGGTCAAAATCCATTAACTTTCTCTTTATGGGTAATTGTTGGATGTTGAAGGACACTCCATAAAAAATGTATCTTCCAGAACATCAGATGGCATTGCTCCCAGCCATGCCAGCAGAAGTACAATATGTTAAGTCATTGCTAAATCCCTGCTCACTGAACCTAAAGTGATGACTTCCACATAGAATGTGTGGGATGCCTGATCAGGTGGGAGACATGTAGTGATATTCAGTCCAAACATCATTAATCATAACACCTATCCAGCCTTCCTAAATAAATAGGGTGTTCTGTGGAATACATATGAGAGGCTTTCACAGATTTTGTTTTGGGACATATGAGCTTAGGACAAAACTGTTTGCATTCCATTGCCATAATAGATTTTGGTGGAAAATAAACATTTTCTGGTCTGGTGAATAAAAATATGTTCAGGAATGAAAGTGCAGAGCTGAACAAAGCTGCAAGTTAGACTGATTACACTGATACACTTCTTGTGAAGGGAGCAACATTATTTGTGACAAGCATCAGGTCAAAACAGTCTTTTGACTTCCTCAGTAAGCACTCCAACCCTTCTTTTGACAGTGTGTGTTGCTTAGAGCTGAAAAGAGAGAGCAGATAGCCTCTTTAATCTAATAAATCCCTTGGTGTGAAATGAGTATTTTCATGCTGTACAAAGGAAGAAAAGCATCTCCACAGCAGAGAGATATGATCTTGCAAACACTGCTTTGCACTCGTAGCTGCTGGGTTGTGCAATGCAGAACTCCTTGGCCAACCAGTCCTGTGTGGGTTGGTGTTTATTTTCAGGGGGAGGAGTGATCTAACACAGATATCTTCGCAATCTAGGGCAGTGTTGCTGAGAAACTGATTACAACAGTGGTGCCTTCGTGACAAATGCTGTGTAAAAAGTTTCTAGGGCTCACCTTAAAGAATATCATTATACATGAATGGAGATCGAACTGTTCTGAGTTGATAATTTGTTTCGGTGAAGGCAATAGTTACTTGTCTGGGCTGGGCCATACAAAAAATTGATCTCTTCCTGCTTTGCAGTGTCCTGCCTTCTGTCAATGCTAGACACAAGTGCTCTTTATGTATGGTCCATTCACACATGTAAAGCATCCAAACCTTTGTCCCAAAGGTGGAAGTAAATGAAAGGAGAACAAAGTGGCTGAGCTGAGCTAGGGAACATCTTTATGCACCTACATACAACAGCTGGAAGAATGTTCTAATCTCTCCTGAATGGTCTGCAATACAGAATACATAATTTTAATATGGAATTGGGACATCTTGTGGACCATTTTTATTGGAAGTACAGGCCACTTTGGTATTTCCTTTAATACATGGTAGAACCAAAGGTCTTGATAGTGTACCCTACTATGAGCTATGTATTAAAAATGTCTAATTCAATGTGGTTTTTTAATGTTTTTAGATTTCAGAGGGTATTTTTAATCTCTTTCAAATACTTAGCCCATTTTTCTCATGGGAAGAAACATAGCAGTTTTATTCGGAAACAGTTTCTAGATCCAGAAGTTACTTAAAGCATTTTCTCAGCCTAGAAAGTTTACTGAAGAGAAGAGGGCAAAGCAGTAGAATTGTAATTACAGTTGTGATTTTCAGGGATGTTGTGGAAGCAATGGAATGTTTTATAAAGATTACCCTAAATTTCATGAATTGCAGTAGCTTTCCAGTGATATCTGTAAAGATGCTACTGAGGGCAATAAATGTTTTGTCCTGTTTGATCTGAAGCTGCTTTTACCAAACGTTTGTCTTTTCTTAGGGGAGTTTGTATAGTCTTAGCAGCACTTGCACTGAGTCTGGAAATTTTGGCAAGGCTAACATCACAGGAGAAATAGAGTTTGCCTTAAAGTACAACTTCAGAGCTTGCATCTTGGAAATCTACATCAAGGGATGCAAGAGCCTGGCTTATGGAGAGGAGAAGAGGAAAAAGTGTAACCCGTAAGTATTTTTGTAGAGAAGAAGGAACATAAGGAAAACATTCTGGTTTTTACAATACTGATGCATGTTCTGAGTGAAATGGATTTATGTATGATTGTATGCAATACTGGCACCTTCAGAACATCCAACATACACACCAACCCTTTGTACAGATGCACACTGCAAGACAAAGAGTTTTCATACCTGTTCCCATTCCGTTGTGACCATTTTCTGCTAGGAATTCTCTTTCCCTGCCTGTGAGCAGGCAGCTGTGGATGTGTGTTGCTGGTGAGTACCTTTTGGCCTCAGGAACAGCTGTTCAGTTTTTAATTCTGAAGTTGTGGCTGAAACATGAGATGTCCTGTTTCTAATTCATCTGCTGACCCATTGTGGGTCACTGGGTGATTGCTATACTGCTTGGGTGCTTCCATCTTCTCTGATAACATTTCTTCCATCTTCTGGAAACATTTCAGCTGCTACAACATATTTTTAAAATCTAAAGATGTTTAATAATTATGCACCATTTTAAGAGGAAGAAGTAGATATTTCTGTGCATAAAACATGCCATAGAAAATCTTGGTGGGATAATTAAGCCTTGGTGATTTCTCTGTTTATCACTAAAGAGTTCTCTCTGACCATGCAGTAACCACTGACAGAAAATGACCAGGTAGAATCCCTGACTACCTGTTCTTGCCCCTGCTGTCTCACCATGTTTGATCATTTGAGGGCCCACGTTGGAATTGTGGACTTGCAGTCACCTTCACCTAGAAGGACAATAGATTTTGTGCAGATCTTCCAGAGACTATTCATAAAGACAAGCTTGGTGATGAGCAGTGCCTTGCTGGAAGAGCAGCCTGTGGAGAAGGGCTGTTTGGAGCACTTCAGAAGTGGGTCAAGGTCCTCTAAGTCCCCTGGTAATTAAGCCAGGCAAACAGTTGCAGGAAGCCTGAAAGGCAATGAGGGAAGTGCTGTGCAGTAATGTTCTCTATGGGTATATATTTATATATCTCTGTTGGTTTCCAAGCCAGATGAAAAAGTACAGCACACTTATTTGACATGCTTGCTGAAAAGCAGGCTTTTAACTGATGTTAAAACCTGATTAATTATTTAGCTTATTTGCTGGTTTGAAGTCTGGCTGGCTATGTTTTAATTAAAATGATCTGGGCTCATAGAACAAGAGGCTAAATCTTCTAGTACCTGTATATTTTAAAAACTAGCTTTACCTATGGATCAATTTGGAAAAAATAGGGAATTTGTGTAAGTTCTGCATTGATAATATGAGATACAGCTGATTTTATTTGCCCAGTAAGTTAATCAAGAGGCTCTTTTAAAATTAATTTAAATCATAATATCTGAAATATGTTTAAGTACAGTTAAAAATGTTTTGTATTGTGTAAACAGCTGCTCCTTTCCCTGACAGGCTAGAAGCACTCTCTATTGCTGAAATTCTTTAGTTTTGAAGCCATAACACAAGTACAGGCCAGTGAACTGATATTAAGGGAAATATTTCAGTATTAGTGTTTGCTTGACCTACACTTGAGAAACTTTGGGTATGAATCATTGGTGCTTGATATTGGTCCAACTCAGCTTCCAGAAATTTTTTTTGGCTGGTTTTTCTTGAATCAATGTCAGGGCAATTCTGAGCCCTTGAGACAATCTCCCATTTTTGTTCTAGTGGCTGTTAGAATAATTAGCATTTGTAAGACCTCTGAGTTATTCTGTATTGCTTACCTGATGTGAAGATGAGATTTTCTTCATGAATGTTGGGGTACAAGTAGCAGTGATTCTAAAGTTGATTGAGTTTACATTTTTCCTTTGAGCACATAATATGCTGTTTATTTTTATCATAAAGCTGACAAGGTGACTTCTTTAGGGGGCTGCTTTATCAGAGGCCAAGAGAATGACAAGAGGATTCCTATTCAGATCTTAATCCCTCCCCAACTACAATGGAATTGAAACACATTAGCTGAATGGTACACAAAGATAGCTGAATATCCACAAGGATATTGAGAAAATATATAAATAATATTTTGCCATTTTATTGCTTGGGAACTTCCAAAGTCAATAAAGTTGCTTAAGAATTAAGAAAAATCTCCTCTCATCTAATTGGTTTTTTTCATTTGATCCTCCCTGCTCCTTCTGATCACTTTCCATGTATCTTTATCTCCAAGGTATGTGAAGGTTTATTTACTTCCTGATAAGTCTCCTTGGAGTAAGAGGAAGACAGCTGTCAAAAAGAACACGGTGGATCCAGAGTTTGATGAGACTTTGAAGGTACAGTTTGCAATCCCATGCTGCTAAGTGTGCATTTCCATGGTACAATCCTGCATGTTCTGAACTGACCTGATGGGACAAATTTAGGAACCATTGAAAATAATAAGTTTAAAAATTATGGATTTTCAGTCTAAATAAGAGAGAGATGCTTTTGGAGCTGCAACAGTAAATTGCAAACCATTAGAGAAGTCTGCCTTTGTCCAAGAAAGTACTTTTAGTGAATACCAGTATTGGTCTGATTTACCACGTGGCAAAAGCAAAGTGTCTTCCATAGATGCTTTTTCTTGTACATTCAGAAACTGAGTATATTGGAGAACAGTTGGAATTTTACACAAATATCCTTTTCAAGTGATATCCCTTTGGTCAGTGCCCCTGGACGTGTCTCTCCATTCACATTTATCTGTGTCCCAGCTGAAATCCACCATCTCTCAACAATGTCTCCTTCCTTTTCCCTCTGCAGGCTCTTTCTTTGTACTGTCTAATTTCAAACATTAATTATCCCAGTAGAGAAGAGTAGTTATGATTTCAACTCCTTAATGCCTTTCAGTATTGCTTCTTGCATCCTTGTTAGAATTGTGTATAGGAAACAGGAATCATTATTCTTACTTCCCAGACACCTCATTAAATACAAAGGTGAGTGCTGTCAGCCAGGAGAACCTGCCTTAGTTTGGTTGTTCCTAGCTTTCCCAGCTCCACTTCTGTATTCAGATCACTGTAAACCATTTTGGTGTGTGTGTGTGCTTTGGCAAGCTGCAGTAGGAACATAAGATGATGAGTTCTTCAGTAATATATTGTCTTGGAAGAGATATGAGGCAAAGTTGGTGGAGAGGCAAACTTGTGTTGCTTCTTGAACTACACAAAAGTTTTAGTGTTACCCCCAACTCTTGGGGTGAGTAAACATCAAGAATCAGTAGTGAGTGAAACAAGCAAAATGTTTGTAAAGACAATAGTTGAAGTTTGATAATAACTTAAACGGATTTTTGTAATGTATGTGATCCTTATACAGCCCAAAGCCCTGTCTGTAGTGTTTAAACTGGCAGAAAAAATGGCCAGAAGTTGAAATCACTGGTCCTAATTTTATAGTAGTTTTTCAAGGCCAGTCATGCAGAAGTGATTAAGCAGAGTGAGAGCCATGCCTGAGCTGGCTGCATAAACTTTAAAGGTGTTCACTTAGAAATATTTAAAAATAGTTTAATTATTAGTTTATCCAAAGTAGCAGAAATGGTCAAAAGTGCATAGCACTGCTGCAGGTGAGCTCCATCATGACACTGCCATCCAACTGGGTGGGATTCAGCTGCAGGTTAAGGCACCTGCATTTGGAGGTAGCTGCATGTGTGAGGGCTGTGTGAGAGCTCTTGGGAGTCCCTGGAGCCCAGGGTGACTCAGGGTGATGAGCCACAGAGCCCACACCCAGCTTGTGATTCAGCAGCTTAAATATGGGTACTGATTTCCTTTCCTGTGCCATTGCCTCCAGCTTTCCATGCAGGTCACCTGTGGGCTGGGTTTGGCAGTCTCAGGGGGTGTATTAGATACCCAGCAATGTCTCAAAGGGCTCTAACTATGTTTGGAGAGTGGATCAAGGCTTTCATTAGTCATCAGATGAATTACTTCCTTGCCCCTGCTGACTGCTTTAAGTAGATGTCCACTGACCAGAATGGGAATTTAAGAACCAACCACATTCTGCTGGGAGTATAAACAGAAATATATATATGTATAAACATATATATGTATATAAATGAAGCACACAAACAAGAAACCCAAAAACCCAAACAAACCCAAAACCCACAACTCCCAAGACCCCTCCCAAACCAAAAAAGGAAACAAAAAAACCAAAACAAAAAACCCAAAAGACCAAACCCCAGCAAAAATGGTCAAGAGTTATTTGAATTTATAATCCAAAACTTTAACAAGGCAGGTCAAGGTATTCCTGGAATGTTGTTTCCTATTTGAATGAGCATTATTCAGCATGTATAATATATAGGTAGTTGGGTTTTTTTCAGATTGCACAGCACAGTCAGACAACATGGCTCTGTCTGCATCCAGAGGCCTTCAGTCATGCTGTGGCTGGGTTTCCTGGGAGCAGGTCATGAGCTTGGGCTGCATTCATCCTGTGCATTGCTCTGTACATGCTGTTTGTCTTTCTAGTACAAGATTGAACACTCCCAGCTGAGAAGTCGGCAGCTTCAGATCTCTGTGTGGCATGCAGGAGCTCTCAAATACAGGGTGTTTTTGGGGGAAGTGGTGATTCCCCTGGCAGCATGGAATTTTGAAGAGGACTCGATGCAGTTTGACTGGTACCCACTCAAACCCAAGGTGATCAAGAGCAAGATGTGGTGAAAGCTGTGAGAAAGATCACCCCTATGAGATCATTGAGGGGAAGGTGCTGTCAATCCAGCCCATTAGCAAGATGTGTTGGAAACACAACTAAGCTGTGAGAAAGATGTGAGAATAAGCTGTGAGAATGATTGCAGTAATGCAGACTTCTGTGTGTCCCTTTCTTCAGCTTGAGAAGCCTGAAGATCTTATCCAGTACAGTGCTGAACTCCTCGTGTCTGCAAGGCTGTCGGTACCAGCCCAGTATCAGAACCTCCAGTCTGAAGGTATAAAATATTTTGGCATGCACAACTGCTTAACAGTTGCTCTATGATCCTAATGATTTAGTTGCTCAAGATCCTAATTAACAGATCCTCTAATGATCTTAGAGGTCTTTTCCAACATAAATGATTCTGTGAATTCCTTGGCTAGAAAAGAACTGACATCAATGAAGGACCTGCAAAGTGTCCATGTAATATTCCTGTATGGGTTTTTAACAGCTACAGCAAATGGTGCTTTGTGGTGTTTTATATCTTAGACTATTTATAATCAAAACACTTTCAAGCTTTTTATATTTGTTCTTTTTAATGCCAACAAAAGTCGTACATCATAATGGCAGCAGTATGTTGCATCCAGCTGTTTTCCAAACTTGTGCCTGTCATGATGTTACCAGTAGAGGTTATTCTGCAGGTGAAACAGCAGTTCTGCTGTCCAAGGCAGAGACTGCCAATTTGGGGAAAATTTGGAAGGGAAGTATCTACAAGGATACCAGACCAGCACACTTGGCTTTCTCCAGTGGTCTCATCTTGGGGAAATTGTTTCACTTGAAAGGTGTTAGGTTCAAAATGAATAGTCAAGATTCAGTTTCTAGTAATGAAAACTTGTAAGGTACACTAAGAGCAAGCACGTGCTGCTGTAGTGGAATAAACACTTTGGGAGGGAGGGATAGGAAAACCTCCTTTTCCTTACCTCCCTAGACCTCAGTGAGGTGTACAGACATTCAGAGCTCCAGTAGTGCTCTGTGTCAGGACCACAGCAAAAGGTAGAGACCAATGGGAATCTCTAATTAACTGTTTTGTTATTTTTGTCCCCTTTGCTTTCCAAATGACCCCAAAGTTACCAACTCTGTGTCTTCTGTTGTTCTTCCCTATGCAGGCCTGTGTTTTTAGGTCTGCTATGTGCCTTGAGCTGTGAGTGGAGCAGTACCACACCATGGCTTTGGCTTTCTCCACTGCTTCTGACTATTCCAGAGAAATGCTTCTGTGTGTACTGCCCTTTATTTGCTTTTCACAAACAACAGAAAGCTTTGTCTTTGGAACAGGGATCACAAAGCAGCCTGCTACTCACTGCTTGGTTTGCTTTGTGTGTGAATCATTCACTGTACAAACATTCAAATCTTTGAAATGTTCCTAGTCCAGCCTTATGACTCCTTATCTCAGTAGTGCCACTTAGGCATTCACCTGCTTGCTTTTAGCAGCATCTTAAGCTATGAGCTGAGCTAACTGGGCATTTCATGTGATAAGTGCTCCTTTTTCAGGAAACAAAGACCAAGGAGTTCTCAACTGCCAGCTTCAGGTTATGATATTTGGGGCCAAGAACTTGCCCATGCTGAGATCAGCTGGAATGTTGAACTCCTTTGTTAAAGGGTATGTCTGAGACCTAGCACTTCAAATAAAGACTGTCACATGTGTTCCATGCAAATGGACATATTAACATGTTTTCAGCAGGAGACTGGCATGGGAAAGTGGCATTGCCCACACTTTTAATCAGACTTCCTGGAAATGGTGACACTTGGGTGTCTGCAGAGCAGCAGCAGTTTGCAGGGTAGTGATGGGAAAAAAGGTGCAAATAAAGAGGCTGTTGTCACATTTTCACCTGTGCCTTTGCAGAATTAAGTATTGCTCTGGATACATTGAGAACTTTTATCCTCTTCTTGACATTTCCAAAGCAAAGGAACTGAATTTTTCTTCAGTGTGCTGAGTAGCTTGTATGTGGGATTGTTTTACTTCCTTGCTGTCAGGCATCAGATGCCACTGGAAGGATGATACTGGGGTAAACTTATATCTCACAAAGCCATTTCACCTGTTGTGGCCCCCACCTTTGGTGAAATGGGTGGGCATTTCATTTCCCAAAAGTTAGGTTTGAGGCACTGTTGGGGAGCAGCCCGTGGAGCAAAGACTCCTTCAGCAGTCAGTGACAGCAGAGTCAAAGCAGACTACAAGAGCCTATTTGCACCTGCACTAAAGGCTGGCAGGAAAAGGTGCAGCTCCCAAAATCAACACAAGAGCACCATGTTCTTCTGCCTTTCACTAAGGCTGAACTTTTTTGCTATTTAGGGCAAACCAAGGGGCTCTAGTTAAGCCCTCTAACCTCTGTTTGGTTATCAAAATGTTCTGTTTTCTGCTTGAGAAATCAGTAACCTTGCTGAACTCTTTTTTATTGGGGGGTGGGGGAAGTTGTCTTATCCTTCCAGGCCAAGAAGAGGTAAAACAAAAGTCTCCTGTCCTGAAGAAAGAAGCCTGTCCACAGTGGAAACACTTGTTTGTCTTTGATGGTGTGACCCCAGCTCAGCTACAGCAATCATGTCTACACCTGACTGTCTGGCACAAGTCAATTTTCAGCTCAAGTGATCAATTCCTAGGAGGAGCCAAGCTTGGTGCAAGTAAGTTCTCTATCACTGAAAGTTGAATGTAATTTGGGGAAAAGTGCATTTAGTTTATTATCCCAAGCAATAATAAATTACACTATGCTCTTTATTACCTGCTCTCACATGCCTAGCATGCAGTCCCAGCCTCTGTCCTGAGCAACTTTCAGTCTTGGGCTCTGATCATGCAAGAATTGATACAGGTACTTCTCTTCAGGTCTGTGCAGAAAATCAAGGTTGTCAGTGGAAATTTTCAGGAAAGCCATTTGTTAGCATGGTGATTTTTATGGGTCAGAGCCATGCTAAGACAAGCACAGAAACTGTGTGCTCTAACTCACACAGAGCTCTACACATTTCTAAAGACTTATTCATTTAGTTGTTTTCTATGAATTGGCTGATTTTCAATAACTTCCCATCAAAAGGAAGCAAGAGAACTAATCATCTCATAGACTCAAACCTTGCTTATGTCTGTGCTTATTACTTTATATCCACAAATCAATCCAATCAATGAAATACAGGAGGTAACACTTTCTTCAAAGGGGCTATTGGATGTTTGAAGATTTGGGCTGTGCTCTAACCTAAGAGTGAGCTTTCCTTCTCAGGGCTGAGCAATGTCTGTCTCTGCTCACTAAATAGGCCCTGTTTCACTGGTAGTTGAGCAGAGAAGCATTGTCCCTTGAAGGCTGCTCAAAATTGTTCTCCCAATGAGTTAAGTGCCCTGGGTTTCAGTATTTGAGAGGAGAGGGTCAAATGTTGTTTTGGTATCAGCATGCAGTTTACAGGAGTATTATCACTAGTGGTAGCTCAATGTCATGCAGGCTTCCTCATGAAGTTGCTTTGCTTATCCTTATCCAAAAGCCAGCATTTGCCTTCCTGCTAGGGCAGGGACTATCTGCTTGTAAGTGATCCAAGTCCTAAACATGGAATGAACTGAAGCAGGAGGCTTAGTGCCATTCTGCTCTTATGAGCATGCACACTTGCTCTTCTGCTTTTAGTCATACAGCCAAAAACTTTTCCTCTGCTGCAGGTTGCACTCTTCAGAAAGTGCTCCCAGTTTAACAGGATGTAAATAAAAGTTCAAAAGTATAAATCCCATTTATTGCAATTAGTGCCTCAGGTGCTACAGAACAGCTGAAATTACTGAAGTGGGTGAAAGGGTTGGCCAGGAGTTGGGTAAGGCCAAGTGAAAAGTAACTCTGATTTTTCCTTTTGCTTTCTTGCAGAGGAATTCTTTGGCTCTATGGACCTTGCTTCTCAGGGAGTGCTCCAATGGCAGGAAGTGCTCCACAACCCAAACACATGGATGGACTTCACACTTGTACTGCATTCAAATAAGGAAAACTTTAAATCATGAGAGATTATCAGACAAAACCTTTCCTTTCCCATGTCCAATGTTTTAAACTGAAGTGGTACATACACTTCAGTTCTGGAAAAAGTACACTGCAATAGCACCTCTTCCAGTTTTTTTGGGAATAGAATTATGTATTTGAACGTGTGTGACATTCTGAATGTTTTATTTCTTCAAAAGTTAAGGCTTTAGCCTGTGTCTCTAGCTGGAGTGTAAGGATAATATAGTTTCTTGAGGAGTGACAGCCTCAGTCTGAGATGCTGTCAAAGCAGCAGCATCCAGACAATGTGCAGCTTTCCATTTCCAGGCCTAGCAGAACTGTTACTTTTTTATTTAAATCACAACTAGGACTACTTCTGAAAAAAATAACTGTTACAACAAGAAAGTTACGTTGTTTCACTCTTACATTGATGTTTTAGCCACAGAATGCAAAACCAGCTTATCTTTGTCTGCTTGCTGCAAATGGGTGATGCTAATGCCTCTGTGCTTCAGCATTGACCACACTGCCACTTTATTTCACGTGATCCTAAAAAGCTTTGGCCTGTGGCCATGTCTCTCAAGTGTGTGCTATAGCCTGGTGCTTAGAAAGTTAAATGTATAAATTCCCTGTCAGTAGCAGGGTGGGACTACAGCCAATGGAATAAGGGTGGGTGTAACAAGTCCCTTCTTATCAGCTGCCACTGTAAGACAGAATTAACAACCCTGAGCCGTAGGGTGTACAGCACATGACAAAAGTTCAGCTAGTTTATCATTTCTTCATGTGCACAAGCTTAGGGCCAAACTCCTGTGTCAGTTTGCCTTGCCTTGGGTGTAGCTTTACAGTCAGCAGGAACTTCTTGTGTACAACTGTAACTTGTGTTGCTGTGTTATACTTTTAGTCCTTACTTTAAGTATTCCCCCTTCCTTTCTTGGTCAGTGTGGTTTTTAAGGATTTGAGATTTAAAACCACAGGGACTCATAAGCTAAGCTCGGGAACTAAAAGAACAGAAGCACAACTTATTCAAAATACACCCCACACAAGAAACGCTCCACTCCATCACCTTTGTTACTTTGCAGATCTTTTATTTAGATGGTTGCTGCTGCAAATAAAAAAACCCCACACAGATTCAACTCAAGTGTAACGCAGCATAGATATTGTAAATGAAGAGGTGACAACATACTGTATCTCACTTTCTAACAGATTTTCAAGGAAAAAAGGGGAGAGTGGGGGAAGGATGGTCACAGAAATGCTCTCTACTAGAGAGAATACAACTGTGATATAAACAAGCAGTCCCTTCATCTTTGGAGTCTGAAACTTTAAATCAAACATTTAAAAAAATTAGAAAATTTGTTAGAAAAATAGGTGCAGTAAAATTGTATATATTGGATCATGTGTACATATAACAGTTTTCATTAAGTAAAAAAAATGATCTTTACAAATAATGCTTTATAGTAAATAATCAGCTGCACTGTATCAGACTACAGTCTTGCTTAGGCATTTTTACAGATGCAAGTCTTATTAAATCTGAAAAGTAACAAAATATACAGAGCAAAACTATTTCCCTTTAGCTAGTACTGCAATTCACATATTGCATGTTTTATATATATATTTATAAATACTACACTACAACTGATCAGTACTGAAGCTGGAATGCAAACACAGTGGTGTTGTAGAGTCCAGGAGTATTTGCTACTTGTTACATGAAGAGGGTATCAGTGTCCCTATGTCACTTCTGAACCATCACTGCACCATTTCTCCAGTTGAGAACAGCAACTAGAAAATATCTAATTTCTACACAAAGGAGTTCTGAGGTGTTGACAGTTCTTTTGTGTGTGGGGGGCAGGGAAGGGGGAACATGGGCATCAAGACCAAGGAAAAAGCAGGATTTACAAGCACCCGTGTGTGGATGTACAACACACATACAGGTGCTTGAAAATCCTGAGTTCCACAGCCCGTCTTCTCATCTGTTACACTTCACACGGTAGCTAATAATACAAGGACATATGGCACAAAATTCACCCACAGATGCTTATCTTTTAGACCAGGCTGAATCCAGCACCTGCACAGGACACACATCTTTAAATAAAAGCATGGCCTGTTAAAATTTGTCTTGCTTAAAGAGAGATGTGACATAAGGCCTTTTGGCACTAAGTAAAGGCATGAGCAAGTTACCAGGATCTGTGGTACAATAAGTTTTAAACTATACCAAATTTCACAGAAGGTTCAGAAAAATGGGAGATTCAAACACCTCTTGGTTTAGAGAACATTGGTTAAGTGTCATACAGTGACCTCTCCTCAGAGAAAAAAAAAAAACAAACCAAAAAACCAGTACAACAAAAACCCCAAAACAAGAACACAGCATTAAGATCTGCCTTTCCCACAGTCCTGTCTTCTTTGTACGAGCATCTTTACATTGCCTCGAACTCATCAATTCTCTGCTTGGTGTTGCCCTGCCGGATCTGCCGCAGCGTCTTGTACTTGTCCCGTCCCTGGCGCATGTTCTCCGAGTGGATGATGTCATTTTGGGTCCTCTTGTCCTCGTGCCGAGCCTGGGCCAGCTCATCTGTCAGTGCCTGCAGTACACAGAACAATAAATGCAGGTTATTATTGTGAGAAGGTTATTATTGTGAGAAGCTCTCAGCTCCTGTCAGTCCTGTTCTCTTGGGAGAGCTGACAGTTGTTAATGCTTGGACAGAAGAGTGATGTGGATATGACCTGGCCTTTCCAAAACAATTATGGATGATTTAAGCAATCTCAAAGCTTGAGCAATGAGAGTAATTTTTATATACCTTGCCTTTATTTCAAACTTCCTATAGAGGAACTGTGAGAACAAAGAGAAACTGTCGTGCTCTGTGTGTTTAACCAAGTGGTGAAATGACCTGTTGTCCAGGGCTGTTTCATTCCTCTGCCTCCTCCCAGCAGTGCCTTACCCTCAGCTGGCTCTGCACGCGCGCATTCTTCTCTGCCTCGGTGATGCGCTTCTCCTCGTTGCGGTCGTTCCTGATGCCCTCGCTGGAGAACTCGGCGCTGTAGGCAGAGTACTCAGAGCCCTCATCGTGCAGGTTGTCATGGACGTGGTAATTCACCGGCTCGTAGACTGGGGGTGGGGGTGGAGGTGGAGCAGTCATTACCAGGTGTAACTCCTCCTTGGTCTTTACCAGATCCTCCTGGGCTTCCCTGGCCTTTGGGGAAAGAGTGGAAAATATTTTAAATGCATTTCTTGCTTTAAATCAGCTTAATGCTTATCTTCCTAGTTTTTTCCATCTACTGTGAAAAGCAAGAGAGAACGAAATGTCTGCAGCTCATAGTACTCCATTATTAGAGAACTTTTTTTTTGCTAGGGATGCTATCATCATCAGCCACTGTGTAATGTGCAGGGGGTCTGGACAAATAATATTCTTCCCATAAAACAACCTAGGAAAAAGTTCTATGGGAAGCTACAGTTATCGTCATTCTGCTCTCCATTTGAAGAGCTGTAGGCTGGAGACACACCGGTTCCACACAGCAAGAATTTGGGAATCTAATTTGGCATTTTCAGTGCAATTACACACCAGGCAGTCACCTTCCCTGCTGCTGCAGTGGTTCTGCCCTCCCGTGTGTCTCACAGTGCACTGGGAGCACCAGCACCCTGAGACTTGTGTGGTTTCAGTGCAGCAGTTTATTAAACTCTCCTGATCCAGGGACCAGGAAGCCACCAACAACAGCACGTGCCCCTCAAACAGACACCTGCAGTGTGGCTGCTTTTGCAGCATCTTCTCTTGACTGATGTAATGTTTTCAGACATTTTATCATTACATCATTTATTCATGTGCCTCTCTCTCTCCAAGGCTCCAAGACAATTATCACATTTTTAGGTTTTATAAAGGTTTTCATTCTGACTTTTGACTGAAGGGTTGTGGGAAAGGTGGTTTTGCAGACATATTGCACATTCATGACAAGTTTGGTCCTTTTCACTGCTGAACAGATGTTTGCTTCCACATGTTTGAGAAGTCACACCAGGCTAAGAACCACAGTATGCTCCTCTTAAGCACAGAACTTTAGAGCAACTGGTAAAGCAGATACTCACTCTGATTTGCCACTCTTCAACCTCACTCTCTTTACGCTTCCTTGCCTCTTCAAGAAGTGCTATCTTGGCTGTATACTCTGCAAGCTCTGTAGCCTGTTGAATAATAAAATGGGAATTACAGGGACTCTTAGAAACAACACCAACCCAACCAAAAAAACAAACACAATAAAAATACTGTTAATTCTCATAGAGACTGAACAGAAAAACGAAGAACTAAAAATTAGATTGCTTATGACAGAAACCAGTGCCACAATGACAGCCCAGTACCTCACTGCACTGTTTTTCCCTGGACATGATGGCTTTGCCTTACTCAAGGGCACAGTAATATGCCTGTGTATCTTCTTCTCAAAATAACTGAGTCTTACCAGCTGTTCCTGGCTCTTTATCTGGTCCATAGTTTGTCTCTCCAGCTCTTCCTTGGCCTGCAGAGCTGCCAAACGTTCAGCTTCCAGGCGTTCTGCCTCCTCCTGGGCCCGTTTCCTCTCCTCTTCCAGCTGAATGGCTCTTTGGATCTGATCTGACAGCTCTGCAAAGAGACAGATCATTGTGGTTAGTCCAAAAGTCTGCTCAAAGCTAAGGAACTTCAGCCTCTTAGGTAACTGCAGAAGTCATGACAGGACTTTATTCCAGCTTGCAATATTCACTGTGCTCCTCAAAGTAATTATTTGCATAATACACCAAGTAACTGGATTCAGAAGTAGTCAGATGCACATTGTAATTAAATCTTCTGTGAGATGTTTGCACTGAAGTCTGTAACACTTCATGTAACTTTACTTCTGTAACATTACACATTACTTCTGTAACACTGACATGACTCTGCTGCTGTTGACAGTTTGCTGCATGGACCAGATGTCACTGCCTCCAATGTGTTCTTCTGTGCATTGAAACAGAAGCTTCCATTTCACTGGAAAGATTTGTTCCCAAAGTACTTTTCTGTTAGGAGTCAGTAAAAAGTACTTGAGGGCTGAACTCTTGCTCACTGCTGGAAGAGGCTGTGCTACTTAAATCCTCCAGGCAACAGGGGAAAACAGAGTTCCTGCCCTTTAGTTTCCAAATAAAATCTGCAGATTTTATGCTACTTTCATCCTTTGGATGCACATTAGTACACTTAGCTGTATTGGCAGACAGACATTAGTAAGTCTTGCCAAGCCATCCCAGTGTCATCAGATTTAGGCAAGGCATGGGCAACAAACCCATACACCCCCTCTGTGGAGCACAATCCATGGTCAGCCAGGACATACTTTACCTTTCTCTGCTTTCTGAGTCTTCACTTCATACTCTTGTAGCCTCACCAGCAGCTCCTCCTTCTCCCTCAGCATTTGTTCTTTCTCCCTCTCAATTGTCTCTCTCCTCTTCTTTTCATCTTCTAGTTGTTTCCTGTTAGAAACACATTTCATGCTGGAAGCTCACTTTCAGACCCAAGCTACTGCCAGACAAGAAAGCTGGCTGGGAACCTCTCCAGGCAGCTCAATGGGAAAGTGGCTGCCACGAAACAGAAGCCAGAAGACAGAAATAGGCTGTTCCTTCATCTCTTTAGAATTTTTGCTCTGTTTAAGATACAAATGCTTTTATGAAATGAGGTATTTTTGTTGGTTGGCACAGAAATTTAGAATACCAAGTAGCTGCTAGACCCAGAGAGGAAAAGATTTGTAGCGGCAGAAGAGGTGTAACTTTGTTACTTCTGTCATATGGAAAGTTAAGGAGGCATGAAAACGACAGGACTGAGAGAACAGAGACAAACAATCCACAAGTTCAGGAGAAAAGCAGCATGATTTCTTGAATCATAAGCAACCTGCAGCCAGTGGTAGAATTGCTATTCCTTTTTCCTTGCCTGTAAGAGATCTCCCAGTTCCTTCTGTATTTACAGAGTACACATACGTGCTCCCTGTGAAGGCTTCTCCCTGCTCCCAAACATCCCATGGCCCAGCCCATAAATCAGATGCCAACATTCCAGAGTCAGGAAAACCCTTCTCTAGGTACACACCATCACACCAGAGCCTGCTGTGCCTTTACTTGCACATTTTCTTGCAGCTCCTGAGGCTGCAGCCAGGACAGCTGCCTGTGTGGGCACAGGGCCAAGCAGGAAGGGTAAAACAGTCCCACTGCAGGACACCCCAAGTCCCTGCCTATACTCCAGAGCTCCAGGGCCACATGTGCTCCCCCTGAGCCTGGGATGGCTCGGAGCCTCGCCCATGGATGCAGCTGCTTGCTGAACCCTGGCACCAGGGTGCCATTTACTTCTGCCATGCCACACCCACTGCCTGTATCCAAGCCCACCTTTCCAGTTGTTTCTGGTGCTTCTCCTCCCGGGCCTGGGCCTTCATCTGCTGCACCTCGATGGTGTCGGGCTTCCTGCGCCGCATGTACAGCTCGTGGTTGCCCATGCAGAGCTGCAGGATCCTCTTGTTAATTCTCAGTCGAGGGGCATAAAACACAAAGTCCTAGGAGAGAGACACCACAGTCAGTTTTTTCCAAACAGTCTTTCTCCTCCAAGCTAACTGCAGACAGAACATCTTGTCACTAATTTAATTCTAATCCAGACATAAATGCAAGACCATTTAAACACAGCAGCAGGGACTGCAAATATCATCTGAAGCCAAAACTATTGTGATTTATATTCTCCATTTAAAGTCTCCATAGAATGTGCAAGTTGGTCTTCTAGATAAAGCATCTTTTAGAGAAAATCCCAGATAGATGAAGCCTCATTTGAATGGAGATTGTTAGATGTTGCAAAAGGTTCTGGGTTGGCAGGTAAACATCTGGGCAACACACAGACCTCTAGTGTTGAGTAGTTTTTCAGTTTGCAGTTTTGTGACTGAAAGACAAAGCATAACTACAAATTTGTAGAATTTCTCAATCTATCTAAATCAACATTCAAGGCCCTGCATGTTTTTTCAGATAATTTCTTATTATTTTATATTAATAAGAATAATTAATATCTTATTATTTCTTTCAATATAATTCTTGTCCATTCCATGGCATTTCCTAGTTAAGCTGATCTAGGCTGTTAGAAGAGTGTCAAATGAAAACTAATTTTTTAACCACCAACCACATGGGTTATTTGGAATATCAGGTTGCAGGCAGTGACAAAACAAATTATATTCTAAAATTTCTAGTTCAGTAAAAAGGACACTCCCAAATTTCTTATTACCTGTCCTATAATCAGACTTTTACAGAAACTATAAATTAGACTAGATCTTCTAGAAGAAATTCAGCTAAGGAAAGGATACAGAGGGCCCAAGTTCACTACCTTCCTGATAATTTTTCTGAGTCTACAACCACACACATCTACAACACAGTCTAAACTTACACAGTGGATAAACATACTTGTGCTTTTTCTGTGTACTACATGGATAGTGGGCAAGCTGCCACATTACCACCATAAACCAGTGCCCATTCCTTGGAATTACTCTCCTATGGATTGCCTCACTGTTAGCAAGAGATGGAACCAGGAATGGAAGCAGTGACCATGTTTTTAATTGCCTGAGCTCAGAAGCACAACTGTGGCTATCTCTGGGAAAATTAGAAGTCACACCAAGCAATTAAAAGCTCCCTAAGTGGCATTAAGATGAATATGCTGGCAAAGACTGATTTTCTCCAATGCATTTCCCTAATGCACACTGGCTGCAGAAGTGGCAGTCAGGGCAGTGTGCTGTGCTCTCCCACTAAATCCTGCTGGAGCCATTCCGAGGCTCACAGGTTTGATCCTGAAAATTGTGACTGTAAGCTGCTCATCCACCCTCCTACTTCTGACAAGTAACTGTAAAACAGTTTCTGCACATTGTGATGAACAGGTCCTGTGCTTAGGCAAAGCTCACTTCCATGGAAGTAAATACTGATGGTATGGATAGTGCTTGCATTTGTCATTTAAGGCCATAATCAAGGGACACAACATTAAAATACAAATATAAAAAAATTCCTTTCTTTCCTCATCCCCAGCCTACCCCAGATCTCACACAACTGGGAGAATTGCACCTCGGTATTTTAAAGATAATATGCTGAAGATCTTGGAGTATATGGACAGATAAAGCCCAAAAATTAAAAAGTTTATCCTGGGCAAGGTGCCACAGGACTCTGCCCTTTACATTACTGTAAATTTAAACTCATACAGAATCCTCCAAATTAAAAGAGACCTTCCAACCTACAACTTGAGTGGACTGAGTATTCTGCTGTAGTTACGATGCCTGCCTCCTTTTTAAAAGGAGACACCAGCAAACAAAAAGACCCAGACAACTTCCTGAATACTCAAAATTAGTGCCCAGGTAAATTCTTATTTTAGGCATAGCTTTAAACATACCATCAGCCAGAGGGAAATAACAATTGACAGGGAAGGAGGAAACATAACTGAGGTTTTCGATGCTAACACCTTTCTGTACCAGCCTTTTGCAAGCCTTCCATTTCAAACTCAGATTTACTCTTTGGGGAGTGGGTGGCAAGCTGTGATCTGTGTTTTATAATTATGTACAACACATGCAAGAGGCTCTTCTATTGAGAATAGCATGCCTGACAGACCAGCTTTCTGTCTCTGGGGAGTTCTGTTGTTTTCACTAACAGCATTACAGAAAAAAAGCTCCTCTCCCCCAGGTTCTTATCTGGAGGAGGGAAGAAATCCCTGCAGCACAGTGCATTAGTATCCTTTAAATTACTGGGAGGATCTTTTGCTGTTAGAGATATTTATAAGCCATCATCCTTTGCCAAAGCCAGGCTGCTTATTATTTCTCTGGGCTGCACTTATCCACCAAGGCCAAGTACTGGGGTGGGGGAAGAGCAGAGGAGATCTTTCTCAACTACTCCAATAATTTCGCAAGACTGACAGAATGACATCCACCCATACCAGTTATTCCACCTCATTACGTTCTCAACAGGTCAAAGTACGTTTCTAGTTCCTCACTAAAATAACTCTGAAAACATACTTTTAAGTATTGAAAAGCAACATTCACAGGTAGCTATATTTCAGCTCTCCACCAAAGTCATATCCCTGAAATTTACCTTGGTGTTCAAGAAAGTCAATGAACACCACATTTTACTCTGTCAGAAGTGTGGAAGTGGGCAGTGATGGATGGGAAGCCATATGTATCCATGTGGTTTTGCAGTAGCATTTGAACTACTTCCATAATTTTTTTAATGTTTGGGTCTTTTTAAATGAAAAAACAAAAATAAAATTTACCTATCAGCTTGCATGCACTGAAAGATATGCAGAGAGGACTCACAGAACTAGCAAACTAGCAAAAATTTCCAATTTGAGCATGAAGTTACCCAGTTTGCCACAAAAAAGGACTCTGCACTTGTAAAATCCTTATCTTTTTCCACATTAGCTATCACTATCAGCCCTTCATTTATGCTGCAGAGAAAAAACAGCAGTTCTAAAATACACTCTAAATACAAATACTTATTTTGCATCTAGAATATCTGTGGCTTTCTCCTCTCCCAAGACTACTTTATTTTGAGATGAAACAGTATCAGTTGTTCATATGCAGGAGTCCCTTCTAGAAATACTTACTGGTGCCTTCTTGTCAATAGGCTTTATAACAAACTTCTTGTCATTGAAAGAGATGTTTCTGATTTCGCTCCAGGGGAACCCAATCTTCGGGGTTAGTCTGGAAAGAAAAAAATCTTGTTTTAAGGGATGATGCAATAAACATTTTTCCCCCATAGTGCTTCCAACACACGGATTTGGTGGAATGCAATGCTTCACAAAGTTTTCCCAAAAGAGAGAAGACAGTAATTGAACCAGAATACCACAGGGAGTAGGAAAAGAAGCCCAGTAACCTCTCTTACTGGTCTCTTCTCATTCTCATCAGCCACCCTACAGACCTTTGGCTCTGTAAATAGGAATGGACTCTACTGAAGCCACATGCTCAGCTGCTTTTAAGCTTATTTCTTTTACCTCTGGTCCCAAAATCCACAGCATGCAGACTTTATGTGCAGTGCTTCCCTGCACAGGCCTCTCACACATCATGGGAGGCATGAGCCAAAGTAACTGAGCTGCTCCCCACACCTTAGAGCACCCACAGGCAAAGCTACCCTGCTGTGTTACAGCTAGCCCATGCTGCCTTCTCTCTGAAGTGCTGGGCAGGCACCATTGGTAGGAGAAGATTTATTTTCTTTTGTTTCACAGAATGGGTCATGTTGGAAGGGACCACAGTGGATCATCTGGTCCAACCTCCCTGCTCTAACAAGGTCATTCCAGAGCACATGGCACAGGATTGCATCCTAAACACCTCCAGTCAGGGAGACTCTACAGCCTCTCTGGGCAACCTGTTCCAGTGCATGGTCACCTGAACAGTAAGGAAGATCTTCCTCACATTCAGGTGGAATTTCCTGTGCATTAGAGCCTGCTCCTTGCCCCATTGCTCAGCAGCACTGAGAGAAGCCTGGCTCCATCCTCTTGACACCCTCCCTTCAGATATCTCCTCCCCTAGATTACAGGCAAGGTTGGTAACAAAGGCCCTGTTCTTTCCTTCCATACAAACTGCTCTTTGAGCCCATCCCATGAGTCACCAAGCGGAACTTCACTCGCTGCTCATGCAATGAGCTGTGCCATGTGGCTCCCACTCGTGGAAAGCTCCCCTATGAAGCAAAGGGCAGGATTCAGACTTCCAGCTCTTCCTCACTGCTGAGGAGTCTAGGTCTGCTGATTTGTTTGAAATTTTTCTATATGACTCACTAAACACTTGATATTTTCTTCTGCCTTAATTTCTCCAGAGTCTTGCAAATAAAAAGTTTGTCATGAGACCAAATGTTTCTGAGCCATTCCAATACTTCACCTTCACACACCTGATTAGCTCTGCAGCAAGTTCTAACATCACAAGGACTTGTGCATGTGACTATAATAAAGTCCTTTAATTAGCCCAACCAAATATTTTTTTTAATATTTAATATCACATTATTATTCTTCTCTTAGCAAGGGATGGTATATTCTCTAGAGATAGCTGTTTATGATTAAGAATTGTAATAATTGTGTCTTACATAAAAAATAATGATTGAAGAAAAAAAGAGCAATCTTGGGAGGAATTTCCCTCATTATGAAAGAGATGGAGAGCTACAACATCAAAAGATTTTGCTGGGTCCAAGCACAAAAAAACCCTTGCTTCATTTAAATTCAGACATCGAGAATAAAATTCACCCTCTTCAGAACTATCCACTCCCTAACCTCTAACTCAACTGCAAGATTATGCAACAGTGTGTGTGTGTGTAACATTAAGAACTGTAAAGAAAATGATTTGATTAGACTAAGATTAACTAATTACTCCAGCCTCCATCACATTAGTACAAGTGCTTAAATCCTAGATAATACAGTATGACAGACAACTAAAATAATTCACTCATTAGTAAGTTCTACTGCAGATTTTTCCCTTTAATGCAGGGGAAAAAAAGCTTGAATATACCCAGAAACAGGACATTGACATGCACTGCAGTATAGAGGCTCACACACCTACAGCACAGCCTCATTTTCCTCGTGTTACACTCCAACAATGAAATCTCTGCTTCTTCATCTTTGCCCTCAGTGCCCAAACTTTGCACCTACAAACCAGAGGTGCCATACACATTACTATTTTTCTAGTCCCCACATCTGTTGGAAAGACTTAATTATATAGTGGCAAGAGTTACAGCAGAAATAAGCAGTTTATTCCAGCACTGTATTTGTTTTGCAAATGCTCTCGATAGGCCTTCACAGTCAATGGCTACACTCTGATTTCTGCAGCTCGAAAAACCTGTTTGTGTGACCATGGTTACATAGCAAGACCAGTCATTCAGGACTGAAGTATTACATGAGCGAAACTACTTTTCTTTCAAGTGACACTCCTTGTTTTCTGGGTGACAGCACATATTAGCATTGCAGAAAAGACTGCCTTTCCCTTTGCCTTATCAACAGAAGATGCAGAGAGTTCCAATTGATATTTGGGTTGCATTCAAACCTTTTTGGAGGTAAAGATGTAGAACAGGTGAAATCCATTCTGTATTTCAATGATACTCTGTTACCGATTAGTGACATGAAACAAAGATTGGAAACATCAGGGAGAGGAAAAGAAAGTACTCTAGACTGCAATGCTCCATCTAAAAAATATCTATTTTAACTCCCTTCAATCCTTCAGTTGCAGAGTATTAGAAGAGACTAGCAGGCTTAGACACAGCTGTTCTCACCTTCTTATTATGTTTATTTATAGATGTAGTCTATCATTTCCCACCTACTATCCAATTAATAATGGCTCTGCCTTTACCAGAAGGGCTGATTAAAACTGTGTGTACTTCAGTAAGCCCTCATTTCATTCCTTGTTCACAGTAACTATATAGGTTAGCCTCTCCCTGGGTTCTGGGTGTCACCCAGCTTTGCTTTTGTGTCCATCCCATAATCTGCCTTTTTCAGAACCAAGTAGCTGCACACACATCCATCATTAACTTCAGGACAGGAGTTTCCTTAGGTGTCTGCAGATACCTTAGCCTAGCCAGGTTCTTGTTGTGGCCACTGATGGCAAACCTGGTGACCTGACTCAAGGAAAAGCCAGGTAAACTCCTCAGTTCAGGATTCAGCCCCAGCACTGTGCACAATTGGCACAGATGGCACTGTACAACTGACATCTCTCTTTATGCAGCAGGTAGTGTTAGCAGCTCAGGAAAGACATGAAAGCACAGGGGATGTGAAAGCCCATTTCCCAGCTTCACCTACTGATCCAAAACTGGAACACAAGCATTCCTGCACATGAGAAACGTCCCATACCAACCCTCTTTGGAAGGTCAGAGGCAAAAACAAAAGCCTTACTTATCATCCTTTTCATAGATGTTCAGCCCCAAGGCATCGACTCCCAACCAAAGGTCAGTTCCTTTCTTATTCTTGATTTCAAAGTAGTTGATTCCATACATCTCCAGGTCTTGGGCAATCTTCAGGTATTCCAGCATGGCATTCTCTCTGATTGAGACAGGAAGAAAATCAGATAAATGAGAATATCAGCTCTATCTCAGAAAACAAAAACACCTCAGAAGAAAAAAAAAATTTCCTAAACCTCACATCAAACACAGAAGTTAAAACTGAACATTCACCATTTAGGATTCACTTTACAAGTTATGACATCACATCTTCAAGCACACACAGAGAATATTTCCATATACCAATCCCTAGTACTTCCAGGCAGAAATCAGCAACATTCACCTCTCTCAGCACTCGTCCTTGTCTCAGGGTACAGTGAGTAGGAAAGGTATAGGATCTGAACTTTCTCCATCTGTTAGTGCAAATGTTTCAATGACTGTAAGGTTTGACAGCACCTTTGCTCTTTTTCCCACTCAAAGCTGTCACTAATCCAATGTGCACAGGTCCAAGATCTTCAGGAAGCCACACTGTTCTCAGCACCAGCACAAAATATATTACTGTGCTTTACCACATGATCCAATATTGAACTAAAAAATACATGCCAGGAGTAGTGTGTATCACTCACACAGGCAACTCAAGAGTCTAAACCACAGACTAACAAAACCATGTTGTAGAAATGCAAACTTAAGGTAGCCAAACAAGCAGCAAGGTGATCAGCCCAAGTACCAACACAAAACACTCACTTGAGCATGCCACTGTGCTCAGCGTGCCACACCTGGATCCGTTCTTCCCACTGCTCTCTGGAGAGTTTATGCTGGTCCATCACCCTACACAAGGAAACAGATATCAGCAAGATTAGAGGTTCTGCAATATCCACTGATGGTGATCTTTGCTGTAGTCTTACTCTCACCCTGGTGGAAGCCTTACTGCAGCCAAAAGGAAAACCCTACTCAGCCCAAAGATGTTCTCTGTGAAGCAGAGCAATTCAGAATGAGCAATAACCCTCTGCAAAGCCTTTCTGGTCACTGACCAGACACAGGAGAGGTACAAGCAGAACTCTGCAAACAAATCACACACATACGGTAGACACCAGGGGATTATAGCAAAGCAAAAGTTGGTGCAATCCTTGGAATCAGACATTGCTGCAGTGTCATCAGGAAGGGTAAACAGAAGCCATTGGTCTGATAGCATCCACTGATCCTGAGTGAGGATGGACTGTGAAGCCACATGACATGCTTTCCACATACAAGCTTCTTAGGACTGAACATTAGGATTAAGGACACACAACCCAACCTTCTTCAAGAATGACATATTCTTGACTTAATGCTGCTCTTTTCTTCTTAAAAAGGAAACATTCATACTGCCACAGTTACCAGCATGGCAGCAGCTTTTAAGAAATAAAAGCTGAATACAAAACTATATTTCCTGTCTAACCAACCCAAGGAGAAGCAAAAATATACTTAAATATGACAGATAGAAATAAAATAAGGGAAAAAACCCAATTATATGCAATTCAATTTAGAAAACCAAAACCAAAGATGCTTTTAAATGAAACTCTTTGCATTTAAATAGAATTCAAATAAAAAAATTTAAAAAGAAACTGCATCAGCCAATTCCTTCACCTTTGGGGGATGAGACGCTCTGAATTGAGGTATCCAGGCTTGTGCACCTCTTTGTTGTAATCTCCAAATTTGGCCTGCACAGCATAGGAACCAAGAAGTACTGCTGTTTCAGGAGGACAGTAGATCTCATCACTGAGGATCCCTTCCTTCACCTGCAGGAAGAACAGCTTCTGCGTGATGTCCTGAATCAGCTCTTCAGACACATCCTCTGGGAAGAACTTGGCACGGAATCTGAACTGGAGGGGATTCTCCTTTCTGATTTCTTGAGCAGAAACCTGAGGACAGAAGTGACACCACAACTCAGCAGGTGGTTTTTTGAAAACAATAGAATAGATTGCTTTTAGACAGAAAAAAGAATTTGGGGCATTTGCCATAAGAGGTGAGTGACTGGCAACTCTTTAGTGGAATTCCTTAATTCTGGCTCCTTACTGATAGGAGAGAACATGGAGGAGATGCATTATGTTTTCCAACTAAGCCAGTTAAATCCTGTTTGTACAGCAAACACTGGCCACTGGAGAATGATTTACTGTGCTGTATCAGATGGCAAACCCACCCAGTACTGTGTGTGACAGAGAACAGCCCCCTGACATTAAACAGGTGTGTCACCAACTGCCATGTCACCATTCTCACCACACCAAGAAAAGCAGTCCATGCCCTCATAAGAGCTGGGAACACAAAAACAGGAGCACATCAGAGCCATCAGCACTTGGCTGCCCAGCTTGGAAGTGCCTCTTCTCCAATTAGGACACAACTGATCCTGCACAGGCAGGGCCTAAGCCCATCGTCAGCCAAGAGCTCCTCCAGCCACAGAAAGTGCAGTTGCTTTCTCCCAACAAAGCAGAGTATCCAGGTGCTGCTGCACACGTGGCAAATGCTTCCTGCAACTCAGAGAGTGAAAGGGCTTCTACCATGTCACACCTCGCCCATGGAGATCACAATGTTATCTCTAAAAACAATCCTGAAATTATGAAAATTAGGGCACAATCAACAGCAGGCACAAGGTGTATGAAGTTGCAGCCAATAACACACCAGGAAACATAAAAGCTTTAACCTTTGGCCAGCAATTAGCCCAAAGTCTGTTACCTTTTTATCAAGCTTCAGCCAAGTTTGGAATCCTTTGTTGTCCACATACTGAAGACCAAAGTACCACACTTCTCGCAAACCTATGGTTTTAACCACCTGCAACAGAAAGGTAAAAAAGAAAAAACTATTGCAGGAAAAACTTCACTTGAGGCCCATGTATCCTTTCAAGTCCCACATCACCTGCGATGGGTGCAGGTGAGAGCTTAAACCCACTCATCTCTTAATTTCACCTTGCAGACAAGGATATACAGCTGCCATTGTAGATGATGATGACAGCATAGGCTGAGATACTTGTCCCACCCAGTTTCTAGAAGATGATGATCTTGGGCAAAGCAGGTGAGACAAACAGCAAGTGACAGGCCACCAACTGCTAGACTGACACACTGGCAGCAGGTGGGGCTTCTGCTTGCTTTTTATCTACCAACTCATCTTAAAATTGTACTTAGTGAAGCAGATGAGTTATGTCACCAAAGTTTTTGGTGGGATGGTCTCTAATGGTATTAGTACTAACTACAACTAGTTAGCAGTACTAATGGCTCAAGTGACCTTGTCTGCCAGTCACCAGAGACTATTCCTTCTAGAGGAAGCGATTGAGAGGTGCTTCATACCCCTGCTGTGAGGCTCTGAGAGTTAAAACAAGGCTGAGTTTATGAAGGACAAAAATATGTTGATGCCCCCACATTAGGACAACTTTCATTTCATATTGTAAGTACTAAACTGCTGAAAGACAGAGAAACACCAGCCATTGACTGGATGGTGCACTTACTAGAAAAGCAGTCCTGTTTGGACCGGTTACATTTCCTCAGTGGAGGACAGAGCCAACAAGTCCCTGACCTTCACCTACTCTTAACAGCTTGTTCTAATAGCCAAGTGCTTGGCTGCCAGCTCATCTACCTGTAAAGCTGTGCTCTAGACACAGCCAAAATCTGCAAAGATCTACTACATACATAGCTGGATCACTTCCATTATGTTATTTGCAGAGTAGCCCCTCAAAAAGTGATGTAGGCATCACTACAGGGAGCTCAACTGAGTGGAAGGCAAGATGAATTTAAAACCACTGAGTGAGTTAGGGAAGTGTGACAGATTTGGGAATGTGTAGTTAGTTACATGTGCTTCAACAAGTCTAAGACCTCAACCAAGGATCTGTTTCACCTCCACATTTAAGGTATTGCTGGAGACACCCTGGCTGGAGAGCAGACTTGAGAAAAACAATGTCATGTTAGCTAAGCCTAACTAGAGTTTATCAGAAAGACAATAAAACCCACCAATCCAAACAAACAAAAAACCCAAGCCCCCACCATGTTCTTTTAAAAAAAGAGCTGGGCTCTGTAAATAATTCAGCTTTTACTTGACTAAAATTCCTTTTCCCTCCTCCCTCAAAGTGGCTTGTTTCATCATGGGAGACAAGTTTTCTGACAGCTGGATGTATTTTTATGAAGTCTAACAGGAAACCAGGGGTATGTTGAGTGTGGTACTTCCTGTTGCACAAAAGAATGTTGCAACTTTGTTAAAATAAAAAGTTACATAAATCAAGCAGTTATCAGGTCATTATCTCTGAATGTCTCTTACAAGAGAAAAAGTACACTTCCTATAAATAGAGTTACAAAGTTTTCAGAAATCATGACCCCTCAAATTCTTCCCAAACCTAAAAGCAAGGCAGGAGAAAGTATTAAGCTAAACTTCATAATTTGACTGTTTGAGTTTCAATACAAAGAACAAAGAAGGCTTTGGCCTGTACTGGGAAATGCTTTGTAAACTTCCTCCACGGCAAAACAAGGAAGAAATAAGAAACGAGGCATTATATACAAGATGAGAGACACCTCCTCTGCTTCCTCAAATGCATGAAGCCGCAAATCTTGAGTCTTCCCATTCCATCCGGTTATGCATTCACTCCCAGAAAATGCCAGTTACACCCTCCTCCATTTGAATTTCTTTTACACATGGTCAGCAGGGCACATGACCACCTGGGAGATACTCCAGCCAGCTGCAGAGCCCACTGGGTTGGTTCTTGGGATGCCTCAGACCTCACTGCAGCATAAACTCTGCACAGGACTGGCTTCAGTGGAGAGGAACTTAATATTCACAGGTTTCCTTATTTTCCCTCTCCTGTAAAAGGAGCTATAGAACACCTTACATGCAGGATACAGACATGCTAGCAAAGCCTAGCTCAGGTTTCTGACATCCAAGCCAAGAAATCACCTTATAGTTTTTAAAAATAGCTTGCTTCTTCAAAACCCCCACGTTCTGCAGTTCCAGTTGGGCCACTCCCCATACCTGTGAAAACCTGTTGCCTCCACAGGCTTTATCTGAGTGTAAACTCCACCCGAGATAAGGGTCTAGTGAAAGGCTTGCTCAACAGAACTGAAGAGAGAATGTATGGTCTTCACCTTTTTCTGGTTTTGTGCTGCTCAGTTCTACCTCAGCCTTCCCTTGATATGCAGAAGTATCCCCCAACAAGGTCTGAAATACGGATAAGAATTTCCAATCACAGGTTTTAAACCCATGCCACTGGACGTAAGGAGCAAATCTCCATGAGGAGTAGGTCTATCCCGATTGTGCACTAAGTGCTGCAGTAAGCATTCTTCAGAAATCCCTAAGTATCTAGACAGCAAGCTAAAATAGAAGTATCTTGAATCTGAAACATCCTGCCTTTTCCATGTTCTCAGGATTTTGAACTTCTCAGCTGAAAGCAGAGAAAGTAGTTTCCCTTCTGCCAGAGAGATGACCCTGACTCTGAATAGATGTAAGCATTAGTTAATATATATGGAGGAGGGAGGTACTTGTTGAATGCTTGTCATAAGGACATACTTACAGTCTAATCTAAAGCATTGCTTTTAAAAACCTGGCTTTCAGTAATTTGGATTTTCATACTGATGGAGACAAAATCCAATTTCTCTGTTTTGGATCAACATGAAAGGGCCAGGGGAAGAAGTTACTCTGATGCCATGGTGATCAGCATGAATGGAATCATCAAATCATAGAATGGCCTGGGTTGGAAGGGACCTTAAAGATCATCTAGTTCCACCCCCCTGCCATGCACAGGGACACCTTCCACTAGATCAGATTGCTCAGAGTTCCATCCAAGCAGGCCTTAAACACTTCCAGGGTTAGAGCATCCACAGCTTCTCTGGACAACCTGTTCCAGTGCTTCACCACCATCACAGTAAAGAATTTCTTCCTTATATGTAATCTAAAGATGCTTCTTTCAGTTTGAATTCATTCCCCCTTGCCCTGACACTACATGCCCTTGTAAATAGTCTCTCTCCAACTTTTTTTAGGGTTCCTTTCAGGTACTGGAAGGCTGCAGTTAGGTCACCCCAAAGCCTTCTCTTCTCCAGGCTGAATAATCCCAATTCTCAGCCTTTCCTCAAAGGAGAGGTGATCCATCTCCCTAATCAACTTGGTGACTCTCCTCTGGAAGATCAAGCAGCAGCTACTGTTTCCATAAAAATGCAGGTTTCAAATGCATTTCAGCAAATTTCCAGTCACAAAATCATAGAATATTCTGAGGGAAGGGACAAACAGGGATCATCAAGCTCAAATCTAAGATGAATTAACCATATGGGGATTGAACCCTTGGCCTCTGTGTTCAATGAATACTTGATGTTTATCCCACATCAGTAGTAATCAAAAGGAATTAAATTTAGATTTAATGCTAGACACAAGCTGGACTACTCAGTTTTGTACTGTGAAGCTCTGCAGTAATTAGTATTTGATTTCCTTCTTTCATTTCTTTCAAGAACTCACTAAAAGCTTTTTGCCTGTTAGTTTGTTGGGGGTTTGGAATTTTGTTTATTTTTTAACTGGTTTGTAGGTTGTTCGTTTGGGGGGTTTTTTCTGGGTTTTCTTTTTAAGTACTTCTCAATGCACAATTGCCATAAGGCCTAGCAACTTCTAGTTAACTCACTGAAACACAAAATTGTACCAACAATACCCAGAAGGAATGGACGTTGTTTAGCCAATAGTGCCTATTTGAGCTACTCAAGTACAACCATCCTTAGCTATCAAGGTTAGCTATCAAGGGAAGAAGTACAAAAAACAGTTTGTGAGCACATTAAAATGTGTGACTGAAGTCTGAATGGACCAATTCTTATTTTTCAGGTCTACAGCAGAAAGCAGAAATGGCTAGAAGCAATTATTTTGGTGGTCTTTTTTTTTTTTTTTGAGTTGCAGAGCAGTAAGTAAATTGTTTTTGCTAAAATCTAGGCCTTGCTTGAGTTTAATAACAGCAAGCTACTTAATAATAACAAAGTTTCACAAATAGCACACAGTTTGTTTTAGTTGTCTTTATCTGATCTTTGCAGGTCCATCTTCATAAAGACCTGAATATTGTTAAAGCAGTAACAGGAAGAATAACAGTACAGGAGGACAGTCTTGGCCACTCAAGCTCTCCACTTCCCTGGGACTCCCTGAAGGCAGGGATCTCTGCACTAATCTCTGCTCCATCCTGCTGCACAGGGGCTTCTTACGAGGCATGATATCTGTAAATGCTGCACAGAGATCACAAACTCTTCTGATTTTCCAATATTTTGGCAAACCCAAACACCTGTGCTAACTCAAACCCAGCATTTGAATGAATGCAGCCATGCCAACACCCTCATCAGCCACCTGAAGACCTGATTCTGAACAGTTTTATGCACAAGAGCAACATTTCAATCTCAGAAGTTAAGAACTATGTAAGAGCTAAGCAGTATTTCAAAGCAAGAGGTACATTTTTACATGCTAGTTATGCTGTCTAAATATTTTAGATCCCTTGTGACAGTTCATCATCCAACATGCTAGGAAGACAGGTTTCACTGGAACATAACACACCTGCAAGGGTTTTTGCTTTTTTCTTTTACTGTGATGGAATTTAGAGATCTTAGTTCAGACTGGGGCCGTTTGATTAGGAGGTAGAGAGAAGAAAGATAGGTTTGGAATCCAGTCTTAAGAAAACCCTATAGTCCAAAACATACTCCAAAATTAAACAACAAGAGCCCACAGGAACCCTTCACTGACCTGGTCAAAGAGCTGTTTGCCTGTAGTGTTTGGCTGGATGGCAAACTCCAGCTCTGCATCCATAGTAACAACTCGAACGTTGATCTAAGGAAAAAAACAAAAAGCATTGTTTAAGATGCATTGAAAGTTACTTCTAGGTGTTAACACAGTCCTTTGTGTACAAGAGTCTCCACGCTTTGATGCACTCCTGTAACCTCTATAATAAACACACTTAAGCCTCAATTAGAATCGTGTTATCACACCAGCAAACTTAATTGGGGCACTCATTCTACTGTTTTAACCAAATTGCTCCACGGGTTTTCTTACTCAACACAGGATTGGACAGATCTTCTGGTTCAACAGGAGGGTATTTTAGACCTGACCCTTTCCAGGCCTAAACCCTCTTGGACTAAGAGCTCCTGTGGATACACATTATAGCTGCCTGCAGGCCATCCCTTGGATTACGAAAGGCCCTAATGACTAAATTAAATTTAAGACTTATAATTTAACTTCCATTTATATTAGAGCTGGAATTAATCTGAGGTTTTAAAGGCAAAAGGCTGCAGATTATTCTTATAAAGCAATCAGCATTAACCTGATAAACGTTCATTCTTTCCCTCATAAAAATCTATTCAGCACATAAAAACAGCAGTAACAGGTACTGAATGATTCTACAGGGCAGGAGTTCAATAAGCTCTTGCTGTCAGTGAAGAAACAACATAACTAGATTTACTGCAATGGCACTAGACTGCAAGACAGAGGTTACTACTAAATGCAGAAGGCAAGAGTGTTAAATGACTAGAAAAAGTCTATTAGCAGTTAATCAGGATGCAAAAGCAGCAACTAATCTTGCAGGGAATGGCATAAGGACCAGTAAAATGGCAAATCGGGAAAGGATTATCTCCAACTGTTCTGAATACAGCTTGTAATATTATATTACTTCTCAAAAAACCCAACAATCCCCAAACCAATCTAAAAATCCCAAACATGTATGATTGTGTAGTATAGTTATGCTACAAGGCCAGACAACATGTAAGGTACAGGCAGATGAGATTTCATGACAATTTCCCTACAATTTGTAAATGCCACATGACAGAAAGCCAAGGCTAAGAGAGAGCCTGGCCCACATCTGAAGAAATGAGAGGTAAAAGAGGTAGGAGAGGAATCGAATCGCTCACTACAAAGCTTTGGCCTTCAGCAGTTCCCAGCAACTTAATTATCTATGCTTAAACTCTAGGATAAATGTCAGGTGTAACAATGTTATAATTAACACAGAATTGTGAATAAAACAAGTTGCTTCAGCTAGTTGTAGTAAAATATATTACAAAGCTTTGCACTCTTTTTTCAGTGAGACACTGAATGTTTAACCAGCCTTCTTCAGTTTAATGGTGGACCTGTCAATGTTAGGTTAATGGCTGAACTTGATCTTAAAGATATTTTCCAAACTAAATGATTCTATGAAGGCATCAAGTCTCTTTATAGAGTTGTTTCTTTTCTTCTGCTGCCACATGACAGAATATCCTCCCAAAGAAAGATGACTGAAGACACTTTCCAAGTCACAGGACCCCAAAACCAGAGAAAATGACTTAGTGATGCCACTTTTAAACTGTGTTTTTAAAGCACTGTCCTTTAAATTAGGACTTTAAAAAAATCTTTAAATGAAAGATGGAAGAAAAAGCAAGAAGGTAAAAGGAGTTCTTGGAAAACCGAACTGTAGCATTTGAGATCATAATGGAGCATGGAGTTTTGCTTAAGGTTTTCTTCCCATGCCTTAAAAAGCAAAGGTTTCCCAAGAAATTTTTCCAGTGAAGGAAGGGAGGGGAAGTTCAGATATCAAATTCTCTGGAATAGCAAGTCTGCAATTCAAAGATGTGACCTTAAAAAACACCTGTTGCCTAATCCCTCTCAACATTAAATCCCTAATCATATTCTAATCCCTTTCTACCCACTTCAAGAAAACATATGCTCATCGTCTTAGTTTTGTGCTGAACAAGTTATTTGTACTTCTGGCTGAAACACCATAGAAGTGTAAAATAAGTATCACTTTACAGGCTAAAGAACTTAAAGGAGGTGCTTCTTACTCCTTACCAGAAAACCTGCAGAATGCTGGCTGAGTACAAAATTCCAGCTCATACCAGCATGTATTTTCCTCTATCTCTCCTTAGTGGTTATCTGCTAGTAAAAAAAATTAAACTCCCTAGTCTTGTTTCACTACAACCCTCAAAGACTGTAGGATCAGCTATACAGTGAGCTATTTAGTGCATTTAGCTGCTATATATTTCAAGAATTATTTTAGTATTAAGACCAAAAATTGTAGTCATCTGCTTTTCTGCTTCAATCATTTAAAGTTGGAAGCATGCAGGAACATGACTACTTGTTTATCCAAAAAGCTTTCAAGGACACTTGTGGCTTAATTTCTGTGTTCTTTAAGGGCTACATAACCATCAGGACAAAGAGGAATTTCCCTGGTGCCCTCAGACAAACTGCCAGCTACAACACAGGCAGAGCAAGAAGCGACCTTCTGTCCCTTCAATGAGTTGATGACTGCCTGGAATATCCTTTGAGTCTCCTTCCTGCCCTATTAAGCCCTCCTGCTTCTCATCTCCAAACCTTAGCCTCGACTTCAAGAACATAATGATTTTAACAGTGTTTCTAAATGGATGTCCTACAACCACTCCATACATGCAAGCTTTCAGCCACAGAGAAACTCTTAGTAAAGCAGCAAACAGAGCTTAACCTACATGAAACCCTGGTTTAGACAGCCTGAAGAAACCTCGATGTCTGCTACACTGAGTGTCGATCAGTTTGGCACTCAGCTCAGACCAGATGGAACTCCCCACGGCGCCAAGATGATTAAATCAACACCTAATGTGCTAACCAATTCAGGTATTGTTGGGGAGGAAAACAACCAAGATCTCAAACTCATTTCCATGAGCAACAAAAAGAGGAAGACACAGTTAGGACAACTTTCACAAGTGAAGTCCTGCTCACCCTGTCCAGGCAAGGCATGTCCTTTATAAGATCCTACCAAATCCTGGCAGTAATCCAGGACAATGCTGAAGCCATAACCAAAATGAAAGCAGCTTTTCATTTTTAAGAGCACAAGGGTGTGGAGAGAAGAGAACAGCTGTAATACACGAAATAAGGGTTATATTAAAAAATATGTGCTTTTATGCACAAAACACACTAAAAATCCTGGACAGTAAGATGTAACTTCTTTCTTGATAGGCCAATGTCATAACACTTCATTATTCTGGGGGTTGGAAATAGATTATATTTAAGGTCCTTTCCAACCTAAACTATTAAATAATTCTACTTTTATGTCTGAGGCTAACACACCTAAAATGACAAATAGGGCCCTTAAGGTTTCCTTGTGCATAAAGAAACACTACAGAACACAAGTTTTTCCTCTTCTCCTGTCTTAGGATGCATAAAATTGCTAACAAATTTGATCCAGAAGGACAAAAGCACACTGTTGAAAAGGCAATGCCATCTGCATTAAAATGAAAAACTCTCCATGAAGCTGAAGAATTTAGTACACTGAAAGACTGAACACCAGGTTCCATGACATCATACTGGACTGTAACGTGTTAGCTACCTTACCAACTCCAACAAGAGAATAGAAGATGAAGGCCAGAGCTACAGAGAACTTCAGAGTACAGTTTAAATGATTGTAACACTATGGAAAGCAATGGTAGTTAGAATGGAATCTTCTGTGCTTTAGCAATGCCCTTAAGTCATGCATTTGTTTCTTTTGTTGTCGATAAAACAACATCTTTTCTAATGCTAAGTCAGTAGGTCAATCTGTGGGGCAGGTGCAGCCTTTCAGAGTCCATGCACATCAGTAGAGTGATTTGAGAAATTAAAGTGCCCTCTGAAAAACATTCAGAAAACACTCTCTTAAGGAGGCAACACACTGCCAAGCAGCTGAGTGGCAACGTGTCTGTGGAGGAATCAAGACCTAGATAGGAACCCAAGAAGACATTGCCTCTTCAACCCCATCCTCTCACAAACACCCAATTTTCAGGTGTGTTGGACACAGAAAAAACTACAGTTGTGTGTTCAAACATTGGATTCTTGAGCACCTCGGTGCAGAACCAGTATATGATTGCATGCAACACGGTATCTTTGAAGTTAACCATCCCTCTGCTGATAGTGCAGCTCCACTGAAAAACACCCCACACTAAAGGGAAAAGGGCAGGGAGAAGAGGATAAAAACCCCACAGCTCTCAGACACGCTATGCTATTGTGGATATTTTGCACCCTGATGCATGTAATCGAATAGTTCACTTGCATAATAAAATAGTTCAGTGAAACCACGAAGTTGTGCAAGTCATTTAAATAAGACCATACAATTTAATTTCAGCAAATACATATGATAAAGGGCACTAAATACCAACTTTTACCCATTAACACAGGACAAACCGGTACTTAACTGTGTCACTTATCATTATCATTAGGCAGGTCTAAATGCCTTAGACAATGCTCAGGAATGTTTTCTCCCTCTTTCCAAGGAGGAAGAAAGACTAGAGTCTCCTAAACAGCAGGTTTCCAAGCACTGTATCTTTCCAAATGGTGGCAATTGGCAGTGGAGAAACCTAGATAGACATGCCTTGTTTCTTCAGTCACTGGATGGCTGGAAATCCCAGGAGCCACTGGTACATTGAAGCAAATCAGCCACATTTGGAACTGCTGTACTGCACAGCACAGCACATTCTATGAAACACAGTGTGCAGAGCTGTTAAGCCTTTTTGCACACACACTGACTGTGTGGATATGGACTTTATGGACTTGCTTGTGCTGAAGAAATAAAGAAGTCTTAACAAGGAGGATGCAGTGGCATTAATAATAGTACTAAGAAAGTAGTAGCATTACTCCTCACTTCTGCAGGTCTGCTCTTTCACCAGGCAAGCAGCAACTACTAATGGAACAAATAACAGGCAAGCTTCTTGGCCTGGGCTGCAATGCATCTGCAAGGACAAAGTAATCTCATTTTGACCTTAGCAACCAGAGCTGTTCACAGACTCGTGGAGTGATTAAGTATCTGGTAATAGGAAAAACAACTTCATGCAGCAACATCAGAAGGGCAATGAAACTGCTCTCTATTCTTCCACATTCCATTCAGTAGTGCTCACTGGTTCCAGGTCCAATAACAAAGAAAGATATTGTCCTAACTGATGGAGTAACTGTTGTCCCAGCTCCTGGAAACTGTTATGGGAAAATTTTCAACTTTGAGGAAGGAGAAAAATCTTAGCAGCTTCAGAGCTCAGAGCTGATCTGCTGACTCTTCAGTATCTGCATTTCTCTGTCCTCCACAAGTTACTTAAGTCAACAGGTAATGGTTCAGAGACTGTGCAGAGAAGACAACTCTGAGAAGGTAAGTAGCACAAATAACACAGAAGGAACTGCAGAAATATTAGTTCAATTTATGGTATACTTCTTAAGAATGTACTTTACGAACACCAGCATATCAAGAACACAACACCTGGAGACAACTCTGTTTCTTCTCTGACAGAATAACCTGCCTGATGGATCAAATAAAATCTAATAACATATTTGATGTGGTGCCACACAACATAGACTAGACATACAACAAATCTGAGCCATGTGAAATTACAACCAAATGACAAGCTGTGCACCTACATTCTCCATAGCTTCTTTCAGAGCAGGAGACAAATGTCATGAATATCAAGCAAATGGTCAATTCCATTTGCTGCTGCAGGATTGCCAAAATCCAGCTTCCCTGTCACTGGGCTCAGCACCTTCATCTTGCTGGAACTACAGCAGGGACACATATTCTGACCTTTTCATGTCAAGTCAAGGTCTTGAAAAGGGGATATGAGTGTGGTGGGATCGAGGGAAGAAGAAAACAAAGTTTTCTCACAATCCCTGGAAGATGGAGTGCACTTACAAGATCATGAACAGCACCTAGTCAAGAAAAAATAAGTCTTTTGGAACGAGAGCACTGGAATTCAAGGATGTTGGTAGGTCTGAAAAATAGCTGCAAGTGTTACACTTGGAGAGGTGAGAATGGAGAAGAGGCAGAGATGAACAAATTACAGGCTTGCAAACAATGGGCTACAGCAGGACTGTAGAGGATGTGGTTTATAATCCCCAGAAAAACACCACATTTCCTGGTGTGATGCTATTACATAGAGAGGAAAATTACATTCTTGAGTGTATTTGTCACCGGAAGCATTACAGCAGGTGACTATTCTGTTCTGCCTGCCTCGATGACTTGCTAGATGGAATGCTGTCACCCAAATCTGAATGCTTCTTTTGTAAGGGGGCAAGTTAATCAAGGAAAGTCTACACTGACCTACAGGTCAAGTGTTTCTGGGTTGGTTGCCAGTTGGGGTTTTTTCAATCTGTGTGTGTTTAGGGCTTTTTATTTGTTTGTGGGGGTTTTCTGTCTGTTTCAAACTAGATTTTATTTTTAAACATGTCAGTGATCCCTTTCCAAATGGGAGTTGTCTGAAACATGACGTGTTTTATATAGAAGACTATAAAAACTTCTAAACCCACACGGAGGAAACCAGTAAAAAGCCCTCTTATTGCAGGCTGGGTAACATGACAAGAAACAGTAATTGCTGGAGTGGTAAAACATTATGATATTATGTAGCCACTTCCATGCAGCCTTCAGAAAACACAGGTCCAAGTCCTTCCCAGTGATACATTTTTATGATTTAGAGGATGTCCAAGAACCTGAAATGAGAAGGCAAATGACAGACCCACCATTTCTCTTCTGGGGGAAGGAGAATCTGGTTCCTATGAGAATGGGAAAGAACTGCACAGCCCAGCAATGAAGAAAACCTTTTACAGGCTCCTCCCCCTGCTCCCATGGCAGAACCTTTCATGCAGCGCCTGCCTCACACAGAGCATTTCAGAGAGGGCAGTGGCAGCACAGCAGCAGCCATGAGCCTTCCCCTGCACACTGGGGAGCAGTTTGCTGACAAGGAAGAAGAGAGCCTCAGCAGCTCACAAAACGTGAATTGCAGACGGCCTCACTGGCCTCCCCCTGGCTGACAAGGCAGGCTGGTTGCACCCATTTGACCGACCCAGTTTCCCAGCATACCATGCTAAATCAAAATACCCCTCTGTGAACTGAAGGACGTGTTCCATTTCAGATCTCATTGTGTTAAACATTGCTTCCTCATTGCAAATAAATGGGAACATTAAGTCACGTTCCAATGGAATTCCTCAGAGTCTATGAAGCAGTTAGGTATTGCTGCATTTGCAACAGGTAAAACTAGAGCCGAGTAGGCTGGTCTTTGTTCCTCAAAACCTTGCTTACCTTCCCAGGAGAGGGAGAAATACCACTGAGGTTCAATTGAATTATATATAATAATCTAGAATCTAGTAGTTACTTTAAAATTGTCCAGTACTGTTGTAAGCCTTAACTACTAGTCAGCTTTAATGCAGCAGCTTGCAGAATCATATTTTGGGGGTTACTAGTCCTCAGTATTTAAGGAGCAATACCTATATCAATTATAATTAACTGAAATTTCTTAAGTTTAGTCAAGGCAATAGGAGCCCAGGTATTTGCTCTCATGTATGGTGAAAACCGCAACTTCTTTTGCGGCAGTTCTTCGGAAGAGAAATAAAGTACTTTGAGGGGAAGCCAAGAAAAACTTTGGAGTGAAATGTGAAAGCTAGACTTCTGGATGAAGTGGAGGGAGGGGGGTTCATGTGAGCAGGAAAACCTTCAATACCCAGATGTGGGGAGTCATCCAGAAATTCCAGTTTTAACAAGGTGGTAGAATTTTCAGAATGAACTTCCCCCTCCCTGCCTACACACACAAACAGGTCACAAGACAGCAAATCCATGGAGTTCAATATTGCAGCCATGCCACTTAACTCTTCTTTGTAATATAGCATGAAACTGTCCTTATAATTAAACATGAACATAATCCTAGAAGGCAAATTCAAACTTTTTTAAGTTTAGATGTGCAGAAGATGCCAAACTAAATTACATGCCTATCTCAGTTCCCTTAATGAAGGCCTACTATCTCCTCTGTCAGCAAGTAATAACTGCATAGTAGGCATCTTCGTGAAAAACCAAGAAGCAGCAATGGCTGCAATTCAGTTCTTTATCTTAGGTCAAGCAAAGACACTTTGCATGCCAAAGGATCATGAAGATTTCATGCAGGTGTGGCGAGTGCAAGTGACAGTACATCTCTGATAGCCCTGGCTCCCAAATGCCTAGGCCCCAGACAGACTTCCAGCATTCTCCACCTCTGGTCAGCCCTGTACAGTTAACAATAACTGCTCAGTGAAACAGTAAAACCAAGCAAACGCTCTACCCAGAAAGAAAAAAAAAAATTTTAACAATCTTTCTCCAGTCACTGAAGATTCCCCCCAACTCTTTCCTAACAAGCAAACAGCATCATTCCGTCTCAAGCCAGGAACAAGTTGAAAAGCTGAGAGACAGAGGCCTATCTAAAACTTTAAAATTCAATTATTTTTTTTAAATGCAAAATTCTCTAGGCACAGCTCTATGTTCTGGCAAGACACAAAGCAATGCAGAGTAAGTCTGAAAGGCTCCAGGATACTGCCCTTGAACAAAGCCCTGTACACTCAAGGAGCCCAGGTGTTTTTCATGCAAAACACTTGCCCTCACTCTATGTGAGGGATGTAAGAATGATTTACTTTGAACACAATATTATGAAGAAGTAGGAGGGCTTATGGTGTTTCATTGAAATACATTAATGTTCACTTTAAAGACTCTCTGATGCTGTATAATACTCCATTAGCATTTTCAGAGTATCTGTGTACAAGCAGCAGTCTGCTCTTTAAAGGAGGAACACACAGCCAGTGACAACAGGCTCAACATAGCACCACTGCCTGGATGTGTCACTTGCCCTCAATGGATGCTAGGATGGATTTAGGAACACAGAGTGCAGCAACAATAGCTCCTTTGTACATAAAGAATAAATACAGAGGAAAGCTAGCGGCCACTGGATCAAACTCCTGCATACACAGACTGTTTTATCATGACAGCTGTTGCATCTAATTAAACATAATGAAGTTGTGAGACTAAGGCTTCACACATGAAGTTTACAGCAAGTCCCATAAACAATCCTCAAATAAGCTTTATTTCAAGAAGTTGCTCAGAATCCAGAATGGATCAGATCTTCTGCTGTCTTCCATCAGAAACATAAGCATGGGGCCAAGTGCAGATAATACAGAGTTTATCAAGTTTTATCATAATTGCAGAGTCTTCTAAATAATTTAACATCTCCAATATTTACACTACATAAAGGGGATTCCATCCTTCTGCAATCCCTTGAAAAAATAGAAAAAAAAATTACTATCTTACAGTCTTGATCTGGAACACAAACATCATTTTATGCCTCTGCTTGGCTTTTTCACTTGGGTGCAACAAACGCACAACAATTTCTGCAAACGGTGAACTCCACAGTACAAACTCACAACAACCAGGGCAGGATCTGAAGCTGTGAATAATCTAAATAAAAGCCACAATAGCCTTAGCGCTTCCCCTGAATCCGAGGCACCAATACTGGTGCCTTTTATTCCAATGCTTATGCAGAGATCTATGTTCTAGAGGGCAATGTGCATGGAAAACCCAGTGCCATTACAGAGTCAGAATTCTGACAGCAGCAACACAGCCTGACAGCACACAACTCCCAACACTTTCAATAGACCCTCTGGTGGTTGTTCTTCTGGGGTGGAAGAGCAGCACATTACAATGGAACAGGGTGGGCTGAGTGAACACAAGGATTACCTGTGACTTACTCTCTCACAGGACTATGACCTGGGAGTTTAAGGCATCCAAGAAACAATTACTGGAGAAATATTCTCAGTAACTGTACTCTTCCCAGATAGAGATGTTACAGGGTGCAAAGCCATATTTTCATCAGATGTGAACTGGAAGAAGATCAAGGATGCTCAAATAATTACCATGCAAGGATCAACTAAGCTAGCTAGGACTTCTCAGTTTGGAAGAAAATTAACTGAGGCAAGGACATAAGAGCATATAAACTCCTGAGCTACATGAACAGACTAGACAAGGAACATGTGTTCATGTAGCACTGTAGCAAAGAGGTTTGTAGATAACTTTACAAACAATGTGAAGGTTATCTAACACAGCCTTTGTTAAAGTATGTTATGGATGCTGGAGTTCACAGGGTTTTAAAGCAAGACTGGACAAGTTCACAGAAATCCATTTAGTAACTCATTATATAGGACTTTTCAACCTCCAATACCTCAGAGGAAAGCAACAGTGCATATCTTTGAAATACTCTTCCTCAGGCATCAGCTTTTGGCCAACATCAGAGGTGTACTATTAGGCTACAAGGGCTTCTGCCTGACTTACAAGGCCAGCCATGTTCATATAGACATCAAAGTGCAGAAGGAGAATGAACTCCATTTACTTAGGGAGAAATAGCAGTGCAACAAGTCACACAAGGTCCAGTAATGATGTTTGTTCATTCTGCATTCTAGATACAAATCCTTTTGTCAGAGAGATTTTTGTTTGATATTCCGCCCTTCTGTTTTACCTGTTCCATATCAGCCTCTTTCATTTTACTCAGGGACTTCAGTGGAACACACTTCATGGCATCTGTGAAATTTCTTAGTGGGGTTATGTGATGTGATCACCTCTGACAGCTCGATAATCTGATCCATGTGCAATACACTACAATGCTTCCACTTCTCAAGCTGGTACTTCAAACAGCATGCAACAGGTACTATTTGCTCCCAGATAAAGGTAGGTCATGGCAAGTCCTGGAATGTCACCTAAGCACAAAGGTATTGCTCTTGAGCAGTTACAAATCATAAAGGAAAAGTAATTGCAAGGACTGGCAAAGGACCGAAGTACCCCTCTGTAACCCATAGAACAGCTTAAGGGCTTCTGAGATGAAACTCTTCCCACTCCCCTCACTATCAATGTGTGATGGCAAACAAATACGCTCCAGTGATTCCCAAAGTGTACCTTGAGCACAGTGACAGCAGATAAAGTACCTTTCAAGAGTTTGTCTGCACAGCTGTGACAGTTGTTGTGGAGGAAGATCTATTCGCTCCCACACTGAGATCACTGAGTATCAATTATGCAAATCACCCCACCACACACCACAGTTTGTGCAGCAGGAACTCTGCACAATCACTTATCTCTACAGAGACAAAAAGTTAAGCCAGCTAAGTGTACTCAGCTAGGTGTTGAAGAACAACTTTAGTTCCCACAAATAACTCTGAAGACCAGAACTTACAGTACAGGCTTGAAGTCATCTACTGGGCTACACAGGCTAAATTCAGGTGCCTGGGTTCAAAAGTGAGATTTTTTTAGTCTCTGCTTCTTCAGGTAGCAGAGAGCTCACAGACCTGCTCTCTGCATCTACACAGCAGTGGTCTCTTGGCAGAATGAGCCACTCTAGAGTTTTGTAAGCCTGCTCAAGATTCAGCAACAGGACATCCATCCACTCATCCCCAGAGAATTCTCTCTCACACTCACTTCACACTGAGCTTAGTTAGAACAACTACAGCAAGCATGGACTTCTTCAAGCAAAAAGAAGAAAAGAAGAGATGGTGATAGTAACACCTCAGAGTTTTACACAATAGCCACAGCACTTGCTCGTGAGAGGGAGAAGTAAATGCACACAAATCAAACGGGGAATCACACACTTCCTTCTCAAAGGAAGCAAAAGGCTGCAGGCCTTGTGTAGGGGAGTTAGCATCTCTTCCACTAAGCCTACGCAGTAGGTAGCCAAATACAAGTCCATGGTCATCAGCAAGAGTTTTTCTTACTTAATTAGAAAGCAGAGTCCTGCATGTTAATTCTTGGAGTCAGAATTTTTCCTTAATGGACAGCTGCTGCTATGAGGTGTCCATCAGCCTCAGCTGAGCACCTCAAAGATGAGAGGGGATGCAGAGAAGGCAAGTGAATTTCCCCACTATGAAGTAGGAACTAGAAAGAGAAACAAAATCTGGATCTGAACAGATGAGCAATATGGAGGCAGCAAGGTTAGTTGTTACACTGAGCTATGCTTTATTTCCAGCCTCATATAGGAACAATTTCCCCCTCTCCTAGGTGCATACACTGCTGTTCTTCGTACTTCTCTGCTCACAGGGTAAATGTTACCTGTTGCAGAAACCAGGCTTCAAAGCAAGCACACAACACAGCTAAAAGCTAAAGCACATTACTTAACAGTGTGCAGCGTGGTTCAGTGATCCTGGGCAGCACTGCCTTCCATCAAGGTCAATCGAGTGATTATGGGATTTACAGTGCATGTAAAGCTCTCTGGGCACAGGGTGCCAAACAAGAATGACACTGATGTGGGAATCTTCAGTGGTCATCAAGAAGTCTTATTCTCAAAAAGTCCTGACATATCACAGGTTTTCTTCATGGACAAAGGAAGATGTTCATGTGGGTGGAGGAAGAGAACAGAACAGGAAGGCTTATCTCCCTCCTTTTGACCTTTAAGAAGGTTAAGAAATTCTTTAATTAGCGACTAACATAACAGTTAACACCCTTGGTTTCTCTGTAGCAGCTAACATCCCACAACAAACTGCCCTCGGAAATGCTTACTCAGCTTACACAGTAAATAAGGGTTTTGGCAACCTGTGAACTCATTCTCTTATAACTTTATTCATCTCCTTAAATTTACTACTCATAGAATCCTCCACCTTTCTTTTGCAGCAGTGAGTGACACATTTGGCAAATGAAAGGGAGTTCTGGCATTTGGCAAATGGAAGCTTCCTTGGGTTTCCATTTTGCCCCAGAGTGAGTATACACCTCCTGGTATCAAATACACCATACACTGTATCACATGATGGACTGCAATTGGTGCTTACAAGGGTAATATTTTATTCTTGACTAAATCTATAGCCATCCATAAGCTGAGAGTATTTTAGTTGATTGTGAACACTTAAAGACATTAAAAAGTATTTTTATTTCAGTCCACTTACAGGAATCTGCTGTAAAGAGCTCTGAGATAAAGCCACTATGTGTAGTTAGAAGACACATAGTGAAGAAAAAATTGAGAAGATTGTCAAACAATTAATAATATTAATTGTTTATATTTAGAAATAAATTCCTGTCACTATACTTGCATATTTTTTTGGCTGGCTTATCGAAAGAAAACTTGTTAAATTTTAATGCCATAGTCTGCTCTCAGACAGATAAAGGTTTGGCAGGAGACCTGTATTTTGAAAAAAACAACTTGAAGACAGCATGCATGTATATTCAACATCAAACAGGTATGGAGGACTTGTCTAACCACTTCATGCCTAGCACACACAGCCCATTATTAACAACACAGGGCTGGGAAAAACCTTTTGAGACATCAGTTCCAGTTCCACACTCCTACAGGCAGCAGCATTAAATTGTGTACTGTCAAATTTTATCTTGAGGATGTTAGGTCTTGGAATAGTCTTCTAATAAGATCAACAAGGAAGGGGAAAAAAAAATTCTACCCACTCACAACCCCTTCCCCCTCCCCATACAAGCTTAATTGTTCTAAAAGTTTAAAGTCTCTTAAATCACAAATTGTGCTTAAAGCAATTCTTTCTCCTCTTTGGCATTTAAATTCCTTACATTTTACTACACAGGTGAAGGAAGAGATAACTCCTTGAATTCTACCAGGCTGAAATAGCCAAGCACCCTCTTATCTTAAGGTGGAATTTTGTCTGTGGTCATCCCAAACCCACTCTCTAGGTTTTGCTTTGAATTTGTCTGTCTTGGGCACAGGTAAGTACCTACATTAAAGGAAAGCTCTTACTAGAACCTTCTATTCATGCCTTCTGTTGGAGAAGCCCTACACATTGCAGATGACATGCACAACAGGACAGTTATACTACTGATTAATCCATCTCCTTCTAACCTATTTAGTGAGGCACCTTCTTTCCCCACCCCTCCAAGTTTAACTTTATGCAAAGAGAGCTTATTACCCCAGTCCTTTAATCCCCTTCATATGTTGGCCCTCTGCATCAATAATGCTTCCCCCCAGCAGCATGACATGAACAGATTTCATTACTATGTTCAGCTTTCTGACCACAGGCCATTAATAAAGGTACTAAAAAAAGGTGCCTCTGGATATTATTCACTTGTATTTTCTCTTTAGGACCAAAAGCTGCTAGACTGCATTTACTGCTGTCCTCTCTTTACACAGTTTTATACATATTCACACAAGTATTAAAAGTTCTTGTGTGACACCACCTCAATCAAATGCTATGCTGCAAAGCTAACTTAATTTCTTGTGAAGCTTTACATTTTGTTTTTTCCCTCCAAGAGGAAACAAAAAAACCCAAACCAACCAAACAAAAAAAAATCCACCTTCGATAAAGTAACCAAGAATGCTATTAGATCAGATCAAATTAACAACTCTATAGACTCGAGATCACATTTCCTTCTCCTTCGGTAAGCACTGTTCATTAGCCCGCAGCCATGCTGTTCTAGCCACAATTTATTAGATTGGTTTGTTTTGCAAAAGGATATAATCCACCTAAAACACCATCAGAAATAAACTAGAACCATGAATCTAGGAAAAATGCACAGAGCACACAGACACTCCAGTAATGAAATGAAGCAAGGCTGAGTAAGTAAGTTTATTTAGCATTTCATTCGTTTCCAGATAACACAGCAAGATTTGGACAAGATGACACCTTTTGCATTTCCTTACAAAATAATTCACTACCTGTAAAGCCTAATGAACCTCTGTACAGACTAGATAGAAATCATGCATCTGAACTGTTGATGAACTCCCAGCCATAAACCCTCATGAACTGGGTATAGGTTATATATTTATAGCTTACCTTGGAGAGACCTCATTACTTTGTAACTGTTACACATGGCAGAATGGCTGTGTTAAATTACATATTAACACATGTCTATATTAACAAATATACTTATTTCAGTATTATTTTCTGGACTTTTACTAAAATTTATTTTGAGCATGGTAAACATGCATCAGGTACAACTAATTGTGACCAAATGTTACCACAGACTTGGGAAGTCAGCTTTCTAGCACTTCACTTTGGTACTCAATTAAGATACAAAATCACTAATGTCCTACTGTTAATGGATTCACTAGTTGTTTACTGTGAAATAATAAATTACAAACATGATCCATAAGTTTTGTGGGCACATTTATAATTTTTGTTAAAACAATAGTTTCATACAAAGGTTTAGCATATTGGGTTGTGGGTGGAGGGGCAGAGGGGAAGGTGTTGCCAAAACTTTGCTTTCTGTCATCATAATCTTTACCTGTAAATAACTGATGACCAGTGTGTGAGACTTCACACAGCAGCATGAAGTCTGCCAAGCAATACCGTATTTACTCATGCCATGTAGACAAGACACATGCAAACAAGCACAGGTAATAAATATTTAGCATCCATGCTAAATACCCAGCAGAAAAACACTGCTTCCCTGTGCATCCCAAGAGGTCGTGCTATCATTCCTCACACATGCCAAAGGCTGTTGTCACATTCGTCCTGAGCACAGTTCTGCCTCTGGAGTGACAGCTTTACATCCCCTCTCCATGCAAACTGACACGAATCCTATTTAGCTGTATTAAGATTAAATGAGCTGAGTTGGGAAGGATCCAAATCCAGCCTCAGTCTAAAGCAGACAGAGTGAACAGTGTGTTTTACTAAAATAGCCTCTGCAAAATTCCTCTTTTCCATTTACAATAAGGTGGCAGTTAGCCCCACTGAACAGCAGATTAAATAAGAAAAAGGCTTATGTTTACAAAGTATTGACACAGAGTCCTGTCCATAAATCCCAGCCAGCAGGTCACATCTCAGAAGTCTTTACAGTACTACTGTCCTTCCCCAGTGGATGGTGGTTTACACCATCCACCTTTGTTATTCACTGGCTACTCAGCTAAGAAACTAAGAAAAATCACCATCTCTGAGGGAATACAAACCTAGCACTGCCAAGCAAAAGGATAAACACAGCTGTATTTTTTTAAGAGATTAAAGAGTTTTTGTACACCTATCCATGGCTTCCAGTGCAATTTAGTCCTAAACCAGGATTTCAGATTATTCTAACCAGGATATTTCAAGAAAGCACTCTGTAATTAGCAAACAGCTAACAAGGCAGAAAGAGATTATTCACACATAACCTTTTATATCCATACTTTATAAATTATATATTTGCTTCCCCAGTTACAGAAGGGCCCTCTCAGTTAGTTGTTATTATATGCAGCAATATATCACCTCCTACTGATGAAATACAACCAGAGAGACTGAAGATTTATTAGGACTGAGCACAGTTTGGTTTTGGAGTGTTTCTGTCTTTTCTTGGGTTTGCTTTTTTTTTTTTTTTTTGGTAGGTTTATAGAAACTGCTATGTAAGTTAACCTAAATACTTTTAAAAAGTTCAACTAACTTTAACGTTATGGTGATAAAACATCAACTACTTATTACCAAAGATAAGCTTGTTTGCTCTTATTTCACATTTCATTTAAGTGAGCTAATACTCACACAAGTCCTTCACTGCACTGCAATTTAAGAAATATTGCCTCTATTGAAAATAGATAGTAACGACAATCTGTTCTGATTATGCTCTTCAAAGTTCAAAAGTGCGTCTGCTCCAACGACTGCTCAGAGCTCCGCATTAGGCAGTTGGCTCCCCAAGGGAATTACCGTCTCTAACCGGCACAGTAGCTGCAGACTTTAAAATAAAACAAACAAACCCACTAGAAGGTCGGAGAAGGAGGCGGTGAGGAGGTGGTGGTGTCAAGAGAAAGAAGGAGGGATAAAAAAGACCGTTCAATTGAAAAAAAAAAAAAATCCAACCAAAAAAGGAAACAGGTCTTCGATAATGACTGGTAAAGACCAGCGTGGAGAACTTTTATTAAGAGTCCCTAGCATTTAGTTTTTAGATCGCAAAACAAGGAGGGAACAAGTTTTTTCCTATGTTTACAGATGCATACATGCTTCCTGTAGATAAATGCATAGGCCACAAGCATACTAAATGGCAGCCGGCGCAGTTGTATCATTTCTCGTTAAGCGGGAGCGTGATGAAAGCTCTTCTTTCGAGAGTTACTCGGCAGCTCTATGCATGTCTAGCACGGAAGCGCTACACAAGACAATCCACCAAGGAGCAATCCACCGCCTGATCTCTGGAGCACGGAGATCCGGGGCTCCGTGCTCCCTTTCCCGGCGGCGGGACGGCGAGGAGATCCTGCAGCCCACCCGAGATCCTCCGTCCCGCCCGCGGCCCTGCGCCCGCCGGCAGCCGCCCTGGCGATCCCTCCCTCCCTGAGCAGCCGCTGATGTGGCTCCCGCGCGGGGTGCCCGCCGCTCCCTCCCGGCGCCGCGCACAACTTCCCCGGGCGCTCGAGTCCAAACGCCCCGTCCAGCCGCGGGGAGCAGGGACCGGGACTCAGCCCTTCCAGCCCGGCAAGAGCCCGCGCCGCGACACCCGGAGGTGACCGCCCCGCCGAGCGCCCGCGCTCGGGCAAGCCCCCGACGCCCAGCGCCGGGCGGGCGGGCGGGCCCCGGTGGGGCCCCGCGGAGCGCCTCCCTCCCACCGCGCCCCGCTCACCGGCTTCGGCATTTTGAGGGCTGCTGGTGCTTCTGCTACTCCCGACACAAACGTTCATGCAGCGCCTGCCTCGCCTCTGCCGAGCGCCCCGTGCGGAGGAGGTGCAGGAGGAAGGAGCCGCTCCCGGCCACGGCGGCAGCGCAGCCCGCGAGTGCGGCGCCGGCCGCCCGGCGGCGGGTTAAGTACGGCAGGTGGGGCCCGGCCGTGACTCACCGCTCCCCGGCCATTGCCCGCCGCTCCCCGCGGCGCCTGCCGAGCGCGGCACCGGCCTCGCCCAGCCGCGGGGCACCCCCGCCGGCTTCGCTTCGACGTGCCCGGCGCGCAGGGGGCACCGCGGCCCGCAGCCTCCGGCAGCCCCCGAGCCCCTCGCCGTGAGGGGCGGGAGACAGGGGCGGGGGCGGCGCCACCCCGACTCCTGGCACCGCCGGGCCCCGCGGGGCCTGTGCGGCCCCTCCGAGCACCGCTCCGGCCCCGCCGGAGACCCCCGGCTCCGCCGCCCTGCCCTGCCCTGCCCTGCCCTGCACCTGCCGGGGCCGCGCCGGGGTCGGCGCTTCCCAAGCCGGTGGATGGCACGGGGAAAGCGTCCGTCCAGCACAGAGGTGATGCCTTAAGGATAGCCTGTAATAGTTGCTGTGTTTCTTGAAGTGCGAAGCCAGAAAATATGATTACTTAACAAAACACAGGCTTGCTTTGTGTAGTAAAGCATATTTTCAGCAATGTCAGCAAAAGAGAAAACTTTGAAAATGCATCTAAGCTCAGAAACTACAGAGTATACTTCAGATGGTTCTGACTTTTTGTAAAGCCCAAAAAAGTTCATGCCAGTAGAGTAACAATGAATAAACAAACACAGATAATGAAGATTTTGTCTCTGCCCCTTGTTCCTTCTCCCTCCTCACCCATGAGTGCAATGCACTTTTGTGGATAGAGTCTGCCAGGAGCTGCTGGCCTCCCACTGCATCTCCTTGCTTGGCTGGTCACAAGAGCACATTGATTTACATAGTCATGGGCAACGAGCGGCCTGTAGGACACAGCTCTTCCACTGCACCAGCAATGGCACGTAGCTGAGCTGTGAGATTGAGGAAATTGTGCAGCCTGTCCCCAAGCCCCTGTCTGCAACACCCCACTTCAACCACTGTCTGTCTGTTTGGCATAGGACATAGGATGGGAATAGGGAGGCACAGAACAAGGAGAATAACACCCATTACATGGAAAATATATAGGGCAGGAGAGAGCCTGGGAAATATCAAGGGATGGTGACAAAAAGGATAGCCCAAACAATGCAAGTCTTGCTTTGGTAGAGTTCCAAATGGTGTCTTCCCCCACAGGGTCCACCAAACAGCGCTTGGTTGTGCCACATTAAAATAAAAGAATCATTACTGTGTCAGGTCTGTGAAAGAAAGGGGAGGGGAACCCAGTTGGAGGCTGAGAGAATTCATGGTAATGTTCCTTTCCTGTTGCATGATCCTCAGAGATTAGAGGCGGCTTTAGCATCAAAACAGAGCCATGGGGGTGGCAGCTTGCAACAGCAGGTGAGAAGAAATAGTCTAAGCTGAACAGCTTCCAAGAAAAGGGCCATGGGATCAAACATCCTTGGGAAACAGATATGGCCTCCTCCTTCTTCAGTTGAAACAACTCCACTGAGATTTACTCGGGTCAGGTTAATTTAACAAAATAAGCTGACACCCAGTTGGATTGGGTTAATTTAACAAATGTATGATTTGTGAAGACACTTTCTATGCTCTTCAGTTAAGCAATAAGTTTATGGTGGGATTCATGCCTTATTCGGCAGGATGACCCTGGAAATGAACCAGACCAAATTATCACAGTGTTTTGGGTAGGCTGCCAAGCACAAGGAACAACTATTCTGAGTAAGAAATGCTGTAAGAACCCAGCTTCTGCAGCTCTCACTCAGAACCCTAAGTGACATTCTTAGATATTTTGGGAGGGACGGAAAAGGATAGAGATGAGATATTTTCATGCCATAGTTTTAAAATCCAGATTTTGGCTGTGACTGGAAACAGAAAAGTCAAAACAAGTGTGGGTGTCTGCATCCCCTTGAAACAAAGCATTGCATGGATCTAATGGGAAACCCATTTCCATTCTGGGAGATTTTCATTCCCAAAATCCTTTCCTGTCCATAGCTCAACATGGGCTCAGAGACCGTCACCCTTGGTTTCATGTTGAAGAAACTCAATGTCAAAAAGATGTCTCATTCAATACATCATAATTAGTCAGGTAAGTGTTTGTTCCCATGAGTTAGTTACATATCCAAGCTTAAACCCCTGTTTTTGTTGGGTTTTTGTTGTTTTCGTTGTTTTGGTTTGTTTTTTTCCTAACACTCACCATTGCTTCCTAAACACACAAACCTAGGGGCAAAAGGAATTTAGGTGACTAATAATTAAGTGTGGCAACGTACAATCTCTAGGTTCCTGTTTGCCACAGCACATAAACTTGTGCCATTCTCTCACAGACACCTGCAATCCATGGGGAAAGGTAGATACCTCAATGGCATCCATAACTGCCAGCTTGCCCAATACCGCTCCACCCAAAACCAGCCACTGTGAACATACTGAGCTTACACAGGGAGAATTGTCTTCAGTGGAAGGAACCAGAACAATTGCCAGCGTGGAGTGTGTGTTAGACACCCTTTGCTTCCTTCCTGGGCTTTTGCCTCGTGCTAGGTGTGCTTTCAAACCCTCTTGCCTGCAGAGCTCCATACCTTATTGAAGACTTGGCTAGGTAGGTGTCTTTGTGACAGTACAAAACTCTCTTCTGCAGCTGGGTCACTCAGTTCCTTCCTTATTATTTCTCTCCCCACCACCCCCCTAGAAGTATGGGAACGTATATAATGCAAGCCCCTTCTTCCCCTTTATACAGAAGCCTTCTCATCCTTTCCAGACACAAAGCAGTTTCCCTCTGTTCCAGAGTGGGGGAAAAGCCCTCAGTTCTCTGGATTTCCTGAGAGTGCCCTGAAAATCAGTATATTGAATTTTGAGAGTATGGACATTGTGTATAATACTAAGCATTGTCTAAGAATGCTTAGAGACTGGATCCCCTTTGGAGTGTGTGTGAGGGAATACTGGAGAAGTCGTGAAATCAGCACAAAACAATCAACCCACGTCAAGATATCCTGGGGCAGAAGTACAAATATAGAAAAAACAGATACAAATATGCAATGTGGGGAAAATTTCACATTAAAACTCTATGGAACTTGGTTACTTCTAGATTTAGTCATTAGCTAAGCAAGAGAGAGCTTTTATGGTCACCCTAACCACATCATCTTCGGTCAGACCTCACAATTAAGCATAAGACCCAAATCAAAATGAAGCCTTTAAGTCACAGGATTAAGATCTGCTCTGATCCAGCACTTACTCTTAACCTGCTTTATTAAGAGGATAGCATTACCAACCATTTACAGGAATTAATAAGGCAGAGGAGGTGACGAAAGAATCCCGATTGCTCAGCAGGTCAGTAGCAGAACCCAGTTTCTGTCTTCTTCCCTGTAACAGTTCCTGTGACTTACTGACCCCTAACCAGACTGTGTCATCCTCATCAAGTCTACCTTCCCTGTTTTAGAGAGAAGACCAATTTGATTTTCCTGTTATACTTTAAGCTGTAATAACATTTAAACTTGATGTGGATCATTTATGAATTCCAAGTACTTGCCTGGGTTTGCTCAAGCAAGTCCTATTGCTAAAAAGTGGCATTTGCTTAACGGGCTTCATGCCAGCCAATTTTTAGTCAACATAAAACTTCCTAAGTCAGATCATCCTGGAACTGGGAAACATGGAATCTTGTGCCCTAAATCCATAATTCTTTGTTGCTCGTGCAGAATCAATAGTCTCAAGAACAGACAGACCTAAACTCCCTGTTTCTCTGAATACAAAGCTTCATCCAGGTTAGGCAAGGCATAGCTGGAAGAGTTTTGCAGATTCTCTGCTGGTTTGTTTGCAGATTCTTTAGTAACAAAAACCTATAGTAGCTAACTCTGTCCTCTTGACAAGTCATAGACTTTGCATTTAGTACAGCAGCTAGAAGAAAGGACATTCATCAGAGTAGTTAATGGAAAGGATGCCAAATTCTGAGACATATATAGATTTAAGGATATTTGCTGCCATGTAGGACAGTCAAGAGTCTTTGATTTTATTTGTGAACTGGAACAGCTGTAAAAGGAAAAAGAACCACATGGGATTACTGACAATAGTTTCTTTTTCATTGTGCATAACTGAATAAGCAGCTTATTACCCATTGCACATTCTGAAATTTTGGCATTATAATGCCTGAAATGTCAGACTTCAGGAAGAGTGACCAAGGACATGGTGACTTGTAGTTCTGCACTGAGAGCTACTTCCCCACTACCCACACTGAGCTTACTGAAAACCTGACAGAATGAGGTCACAGTGGACCAGCATCTATTGGCAAAGCCTCTTGAGACATTCTCTGAGTTTCTTATGAAGGGGCTAAATGGTGTAAAAGAGCGCAAGGCTTGTGCCTCATTTTTGCTTGTTTCTACAAGAAGCTGCTGCCAAGTTCATTTGCTTGTTGTTCCTACATGAAAAGCTGCTGTTCCCAGGTTCAGCTGTTCGTTGTTTTGCTATTTTTTTTTTTTCAGTAAGCATAGACTGGGTTTTTTTCCCTGCACCGACAAGAGGTTAGGTGCATTCAGGCCTGGAAATAAATCTCATTCAATGATCCAATGGTTACATGCTGGGAGATCCTTATTTTTGCCATCCTAATTGATGATTCTAAGCATCAATTTGTCTTCCAGCAGCACCCCCAAGTAGGTCTTGGGATTATTTGACTCTCTGATTGACCATCATAGAGCCCTACAAAGAGAAAAGTATATATATGATGAAATTTATGAAGGATTATTTTAAAATGTAAGAAGGAAAAATAATCAGACAAGACTTCAGGCTTTTATCTGTTTGTTCTTACCCATCATAAAAGGAGAGAAAAACTTAAAGGGGATTATGTTTCTCCTCAATAAGTTTTAAGAAGTCCCAAACACAGTTTGCTTTCAGTTCCCATGAGGGTTGTCTTAGTAACCTCTCTATTAACTCATTCTTCTTCCACAGGAAACTTTCACAGAGTGATGCAAAGTGTGCAATAAAATCTTCTTTTCAACTGAAGCAAAATATAATTTGTCATTTACATTTTGTGTACACTGAGACTGAGAAATTATTTACAATGAATGGGGAAGGCAAGACTTAGTGGTAGGTAAAATACAGACAAAATATTACTTAAAGTAAAGGCAGGTTTAAACATGAAAGTGACCAGGGAAGGAAAGTCTATGGTAATCATCTTTGTAACTGAAATCCACAATGAATTACTGATTTACCAACAAATAAACAAATAGAAAATGCACTGAGAGTTTTCTGAATCTATCGAATGAGAACAAATCATGTCACAAACCATTGTTTAAAAATGTGTGAAATGACGAATGAAGTTCATGACATACTAAATTTGCAGAGATTATACCACATATGTAAATCCAGCCATATTTGTCCAAGGCTCAAAGCAAATGGAAACTAGGGCCAACACAGCTTTTACGTCTTAAAATGAAATTATGATCTTAATGCTTATGATAAGAAAGGAAAGAGGAAGGGAGTTCCCCTGGTTAAGTAATCTCTACTTCACCTTGATATCTTCCTTTGTGCTTTCTATTTGAAATCTGATTAAAAGCAGAGCTGAGTGCCATATACTGCAAATACCCCCTGCACATCCAAGCACTTTCTATAGGACCAGCTCTTTTAGTGGCTTTTTCTTCTTTTTTTTTTTTTTCCCTTTGTAGACAGAGCACAGACCTGTGTTTAGAGCAAGTAAGAGTGGTAAGGAAGGTGGAGGCAAAACAAATGCCCACTGGTTGATAGAGGGAAGAATAGTTCATAGTCTACTTACAGTTGTTATTCTTATTCCAAGTTGTTTTAGAATTACATATATTGCTGGCATTTGTATTGCTCTGACTGTGGGAATGAGGATGTAAGAGTTCAAAACCACAAGTAATAAGCTATTTCAAATTAACTAAGAGTGCCCAAACACAGAATTTCAGGGCTAAGAGTGCAAAGTTCAATGTACAATTTATAGACAGGGTACCTTTTCTTTTCCTGCGATATGATACTGACTCATACCTTTTAAGATCAGTATTAAAGTCACACTGTTTGACTTTCAGCATAAACTAAGCTCTTGAGTTTCACCTGGTGATTCTCAAATCCAGTGTGTAACATTAGAAAGGCCTTAAACCCTAGTCTCAAGACTGAATGGCAGTGATTCTACCTCCTGTTCTCTCCAGAGCCAAGTGCTCTTTCAGTGTGAGCTTTGCAAGTTGTTTGCATTGACTGGTACTTGTATTTCTCATTCAATTTCAGAAGCTGCATTACCTATAAGAAAATTCACAGTTAAATACTCAGCAAAAATAAAACATCTAGCATGTCCCTTGCCTTGGTTAAGTCAGTAATATAAACTGGGCATTACTGTGCAATTTGGTGCCAGACCATTTTCTCATATTTTTCTCTAATTGAAACAGAAAAAAAAAATTGATGCAGAAGTTACCAGGTAAAGTTCAGAAGTCCCAAATATCACTCTAGCCTATTTTGCCATTCAGGACTAGCTCTTTCAGATATCTTCTCATATTTTGCCTAGCCTGATTTAAGTGCTCTATGCAACAAGGCTCTCTCCCTTTGAACATTAGAGATCAGATTTATTTTTTAGTGCAAGACTAGTGAACCTTTTGTAGTGTAACACTGGTGAAAGACTGCATCTAATAACTAGAGAAACAGAAAATATGCAATATTGGGGATGCAGTTTATTACTGGTCCATACATGATCTCTCCTCCTCTGCATCACTTGTGTCTGCTGCAGACATGAACATTTCCAAGTGCCATTAGGACATGAAGTTGTTTGTTCTCTCCTCAGACCGCAGCTTCCCAACATCAGTGCAGGCTGCACAGGGAGCTCTCAGCACTGAGTAAGGAGAGAATATACTAATGGAGATTCTTCACACAGATAAAGAAGAGTAGTTTTGACCTCAGTGTATCATGAGTAAGACACCAAGCTGGAGTCTGAAGTACAAGTATCCACCTGTCTCTTGGGAAATCCTCTGTTTGCTCTGTGATAACAATAATGCTGAAAACAGGCGGGCACTGATGAAGACGTAAGACCAAGTACAAGGGAGGTACAAGCAGGGTGACATTTCTAAACAAAGTAGAACACTGCCTACTTTCACCAGACCTGAATTTTAACTCTGATAGTTTGCAAGGGCTTACCTGGAACTGTACCTCAATTAAATATTCATTCGTGAGAAAAAAATATTTGTGTTTCATAGCAAACAGCTCATATACAATTTACAAACGGCTACATATATCCTTAATTGGTTTTCAACCACCCTGCTAAACACTGAGGGCAAACTAAATCCATTTTATGTCAAGGCTGCAGATACACAGTCACCTTATCTAATCAGCCCCAGTTGCCTTAAAGGCAGTAACTCAGAAACAAAGAGGCTACCAAACCAAATAACTTCTGTGAGGCCTTGCTGGAGGAGAAGGGGATCAGGTTGATTACTGTTCACCTGCCACACTGAGGCATGCAGGTAACCTGAAACAAAGGGAGTTTTCAGTGCTTCCCAATGACACACCTACCCTGTGAAGTAATTACCTCTGACGCATGACACAAAAGATAAACAACAAGTCTTGTAGCATGTTGGCTAGCAACTCACCAAAACACTTTGGAAAATATCAGTGTGCCTCTTTTAAAATACTGGGTGAATTTCACCTGTTTACAGCAAGTAACTCAGGACCTAGGTATTTACTGAGTAGCACTCAAGCCTTCAAGATAAAGCTGACATGCTGCCTTGGATGTAACCAGGATGTCAAACAGACTTGATTTGTTCCTAGGAAGAACACAGCTCAGCAGTTCATTTATTTAATAAGTCGGTTATCTAGTATGGGTGGCATGATGAATTCTTTGGTCTCTATTAATAAAAGAGAAATGTCAAGATGAGAGGGGAAAATCTGTCATATGCAACCTTATGAACACCTTCTGTGCTATGGTTTCATTTTTGTGATGTCTCAGCATTCGCCAGCAGCACCTTTGGAGCTGTTTTTCCCTTCAAGTGCTTCCAGTGTGGGAGGAGAAGGGTGAGGTGCTTCTGGACTCCAGAAGTAGGGTGTTGTGTCCCTCCACCTGGTATCAGTTGAGGGTGAGGATTAGGTGACTCCAGAGCTGGTGCTCCATGAGCTAATTGTTCAGTATGTTTAATTATCTTGGAACGGTAAAAACGTTGTTGCAGCAATCAGAAATGAAGTAGAGTTTCTGTATCCAAGAAGGCTGGCTGGTTTTCCTACCCATGCTATTTGGCCTTACAGACCTTGCTTTTTGGCCTAATGGACTTTGCTTTGGGTAATTTGATACAAACATATATCCATTAAAATCTTCACAGTTGTACCTTGGATCATCTCCAAAGCCAGGCCCAGTTTGTTCCTGAGTGAGACCAGGAGCACAAGAGCTGGGAACACCTTGTAGTCCTGGATGAACCATATTGTCCCTAAGGCACGCTACGCTGTTACGTGCAACATTTTCCTGTGAGAAAGTGGGTTGTCCTTTGTTGTTCTCCCTGGCTGTGTTCTGCCTGCCATGGCAGATGTAGAGGGAGGGGGAGGTACAGCATCAAGCTGAGGCCTCCTTTTGCAGCATTCTGATGTAGGGCCATTGCTGTGAGCACTGGGGCTGCTGTCACAGTAAGGGCTGTGCCAGGTATCAAGGCCTGTTTGTGACCCAGCGTGTTGAAGTGCCCAGGGCAGACTTCAGTGTCTGAGTGCTCTGGATTGAGGGATGCATGTGGTTTCTTGCCTGCCACCCATAGGGAATGTGGTCTTTGAGTCCTGTTTGTGAAAGCCTGCAAGGAGGGCTCAGCTGTCTCCAGGTCTGCATGGCAGTGGTTCCCCTGCCCAGCCCTGCATGACTGCTCTGCCAGGCAGGACAGCAGTACAGAATGGGAAAGCTGAGAGTTCTGGCCACTGGCCTGGTTTCCCTTTACCTGTTTGACATGGTGAGGCAGGAAAACACCAAGAGGGCCTTAGAGATGGAAGCAAAACAGGGTGTGCATGTACAGCTGATTCACAGGGTGGAGTAAGAGCTGGACACACTGGCAAAGCAAGACACTGGTCTCACAGGTGGAGACTCTTGTAGAGAAGATGTGCCTGGGAGGGTTCAGGAACCTCCTGGAGAACTGCACCTAAGGTGCTCCCAGAAAGTCACATGGACAGGACTAAGAAAAGCACTTCACACATTTATTTCTCTCCAAGTGCAATCATCTCTAACAACACACAATTTTTTCCCTTTGTGTTTGAAGTTTTGGGAACTCTCCTAATCCCAAAAGCAAGAAATCTAACAGCAAGGAATAATCTTCTAATGTATTATCTTTCCAGATATCTAAATGTACTCCTTCCCTGCATTCCTCTCGATGCCCTCCACCCCTGTCGCCTGAAATAACTGCTCACTCATCACTAAAGTTTAGCCATGCTGTGCTGTACAAATCCAGAGAGATAAGAAACAATATTCTTTAGATAACAGCACAGAGTATTGCACAATGTTCTTTCTTGTCTCAGAGTTCAGTCTGCACCCTTAGTTAAAAAAAAAAAGGAATGTCAAAGCAAAAAACCAACCCCTCTTTACAGAAATTGCCTCAAAATGCAGTGTGCAATATAGTTAGTGCAGTGCTAAGGACATTCGAAATAGTGGTGCTGTTTCAAGTAAGATTGTGGCCACCATTTTCCCCATGGTTTCCAATGTGTAGTATTTGAAATGATGTCTTTTTCTGTGCTTCAAGTAGCAATTAAGTATTGTGTTTCAAATGCCACCACACATCAATGGTGAGTAAATAATGGCTTAAATAAGAACTAAAAAAAAGGTTTGTTTGCTTTAGCAGGTGTTAAATTTCAGCAGGACAATCTAACTCAAACAAAGTCCTAAACAAAAGTTACTGGAATTCCTAGCTGACAACCTGAGTTTCATGTTAGACAAGGCAGATAATCAAAATAATCTCTGCTGCCTCTAAAATCTCTAACCACTGATTCTTATTGTGGCTGTAAATTTCTGAGATTGAGTTTTTTAACTTTAGTCAAAACAATTTTGTTTAAATTGCCATTACATGGGAAAATGATTGCAGAAACTGCACGGGGTTAAAAGATTTATTTTGTAATGACTATCCTTAAAAAAATCCAAGCAGTAAAACTCCCACTGAGAAGTACATGCAAAATTTAAATGTGGATTTAAGTTATTTTCTTGTTCTTTTGGTAACTTGCTTATTTCTCCCTTGAGAAGAAATGTTTCCAGTACCCCGATGGATTCAAACTCACACCCTGTAAGCTATCACAGAATATCATGAAAAATATTAGGAAAAAAGTAATTGAATAATTTTAGACACAGTAATTAATTCTGTGTAACCCTTTTATGGTAAACTCAGCTGCAGTGAAACCCTGCTTGTGGAGAAGAGAATGAGGGCTGGAGGTTGTTTCAATGCAAGCTAGTGATGCCTGTAATGGAGCCCCTTCCCACAGGAGTCAAACTTGCAATCCTGCCAGAGCCCTTCAGTCAAGACAGTGGGACCAGGCCTGTAACCGAGAGGTTTGGTGGAGAAAATTCCATGACTTCACTATGACAGGCTTCCATGGTAATTCTTAATTGGTTACTTTAGATTAGCCTCTCAGCCAACCCTTGTTAATGTGAAATGATAACATTGAACTGTGTTCATGGTTTAACTATAATCCAAAGACCTGCATGAAGTGCACAGGGACAAAGTCAGAAATTATTTTGCACTTGTGTGAGGACACAATCAGGCTGATTCTGTCAACCCAATCACAGCAATCCAGCTGTTTATGGGCTTTATCAAACACCAGATTAAGACTCCATGTCTGCGCCAGTCATCTGTTAGCAGCCTGATTCTGCTACTTTTAGCCATGGTGCTAGTATCTGATTTCTTATGCAATCTTATTTAAATATGTGTAGAGGTGGAAGAGGTGAGTTCTATGTTTCTTGGGAAACTTGAGATGACATGAATGGAACAAGTTAGTTGGTCAGCAATTACAAAAATCTGAGGTAATCAGGGAAAATTGAAATAGTCCTGGTCAGTACAGTTGTTTGTCTTCAACTCAAACTAAATGCCTATGCCTGTTTTTTGTCCCAGACAGAGATAGAAGAGAGAATCTTTAAAATAATGGATTTCTTTTAATCTGTAATGTAATGTAATGTAATGTAACAGTTCTCAGGCTGGCTCCAGGTGTTCTGGGCTAGAAACAGGCTGCTGCAGGTTGTGCCAGGGCCTTCACTAGAGCATGTGTGAGGGCAGTACATGCAGGATGCAAAAGAACATGCTACAGCAGTCAGTAAACTTGATATTATCCTAAAAGTATAACAAGTTGGTTTAACTATTCTTCATGTCTTTTTTTTTTTTTCATTAATCATTAATATTCAGTTAATACAGCAGTGAGCAGAATGTACCCACAGATCTATCCATAAAGAAAGTAATTTACTGTCTGCTTTACAACAGTGTTGTGTAAACACTTGAGATGTATTGAGTACTGCATTTCTGTGGGAGTAGTGGCACATTCGGGTGAGCAAACACAACACTTTAGAAAAAATCAAGCACTTTCAGTCCTGCCCCAGACTACACTGCTACCAGCCTGCAAAAGTGTAAAAATAAATCAATGTTACTAATTAAAGAGACTGAGGAAGTGAAAATTACCCCAGCTCTTTAAAATTCAATGTTTGTCTTAGTTCCACAGCACTTCTGTTTGATGCAGCTTGAATACAGCATTAGAGAGACCCTGGTCTTACCCCAAACACTCATGGATTTAATTCAGTCAGGGTCAGGCCCAGGATGGGCACTTGAACAGATGAGGTGAGGAAGGAAGTCCAAGGGACAATCATTACTTCCCATCATCAGGGTGGTTTCTTACAAATGCCTTAAAATACTCTTCAAAGTTAGAAGTATTAATAAAAGCCGCGAGAGCCACGGATTACTGCAATAAATAATTCTACAACCCCACTATTGCCCTGTCCCAAATATCTCTGTATGAGTAGGTGATCTAGATTGCTCTGTTCTTGATCCCTCAAATCACGGTTCAGGTTTCAAATGTCATTATTCAATTGTTTCTTTCTTGACACATGTAATGCTGTTTCTCACAGTGCAGCTTCACTGCTGAACAACGAATGGAACGGACCCACATGGAGGATCTATAGGATCCTCCTCGGATTTGCAGCGTTCCCGTGCCTTAACGTGCATATCTAAGCTGTCTCTGGGACCCAGTGGCAAGGTGTGTTGTACCCCATTGTGAGGCTACTGACTTCAGCCTTGCTGGCATTCTCCAGGATTCAGTGAAATGACAAGACTTGTTTAACCCTGTGCATGTCTTTTAAAATCTTGCTGAACTGGAGCCTGAGTAAAGCCCAGGCCTAGCAGGCATTCCTGTACATGCTCAAGGATAATGGTTGACTAATGAGTTCAGGGAGAGCTGATGGACAACTTATAGTGACTGCGATCTTCAGTGCAGCTAATTTACATCCTTAACATTTTTAGAATTTCAGTATGGTGTCTGTACATCAGAAGTCACCATGGCATACATACTGCCCTGTTTTCTTGCAGACATAGGAGCTTCGAATTCTTACTCTCAACCCTCCTACATTCCAATGCAATTCCTTTCCTTAATGAGCATGCACCCAAAATGACCTTGTGTTCCATTCTGCAAAATGGTGCACTGTTTCCTTGAATGCTGGAGCTCACGTTTTCACAACAAAAGTTGCAATTATTTTTCTTTGCAGCAAGATTTGCAACAAGACAGGCTTTGAAGACATATTTTTGGCCTCTCATTCGGCTGACAAGAATTTGGTCAGCCTGGTAAGAAATCTTTTGCATATGGCAAATTAATTTAATTGAAGCACACCTTTACATTAATCTTTTAAAAGAGCCTTCTGAATGTAAAGGCACATACTACTCCTCAGTCTGCCATTCCCTGTGCTTTTCAAATTTTTTTATTAATGAGGCAGGTAGAATCTGACTTCATGCAATTGATCATGACATTGTGTTAACAACTGTAATATAAAATTAGCTCCTTTCATGACTATAAAATAATTTCCAAACTTCCCTCCATCACATGCTGTTCCTTATTTGTTACAGTTCATTTTTTGTCATTCTGGAGTCTCAGAAAACTGTGTGCTGTGCACTACACTGCTGACCAAGGCATTGGCAAGGCAGAAACTGGATCTATCTAATCATTAAGCACTACTCAGCCTTTCCCCCCCACAGCAGATGAGATTTACTGAGCACAAAACCTCATTGACATTCTTTGATGATACCTTTGATTTGTGGTGGTGGCAAAACTACTTGTCCCAGTAACCTACAATTACTACATTTAAGTGATAAAACTCACACAAATCAGCATCTCCACCAACAATGCAGTTTCACTATTTTAATGTTGCAGAACTACTTGCATTTTACTTTTGGCACAGGCTCTGATTTAATTCCCAGTTAAGTCAATGGGAGCTTCAAGAATCCTCCTCTTTGCTTCAGTGATAGGAAATAAGCCCAGCAGTCAAGGTTTATTCTCCAAATATTAGCAGAAATGCTCTGCTTATCAGGCAGTTGATACTGTTAGCTCAAAGGCAATAAAATCTTTGCATCCAAACATAAGCTTTTGTTAGATCTTAGTTGACAGATGGATTTATAAGTTGATAATACAATCTTGAATTTCTTCTTAAACTTCGTTAAATTAAAGCATTTGGGAAGTGTGGATCTTGCCAAAATAGCTCTTTGAGGAACAATACTGAAATTGTGATGTCAGTGAACTTTGACTTTCCAACCATTGTAAAGTGTCATTAAAAGACTATTATAAAACTGGAATCTAGTTTTATTTTTGTTTGGATGAAACAACTGAAGACACATGGACAAGGGCAGAGCTAACCAGATATCAGGTATCTAAACCTGCAAACTTAACTTTCTGCTCCCTCCTAAGCTTTTTCCCCAGTAAAGACAACTTAGCAGTGGGCTCTGTAAAAGATTCCATGGACTTTTATGTGCTGAGGGCAGGTCCTCAAGCACTGGGAAATTCCTGAAAAGACTGTCATAGATTGACAATGGACTTGTAATCAAGCTCTGAATGTGAGCGTGGAGAAATTTCCCAATTTCAATTTCTAGATATGGTATCAGTGGTGGAAGTGCCCAACTTTGTGAAATGTGTAATTACATAGTAAGCTGTTGTATATGGCTCGGTAGTGGTCCCAATGTGGCAGCTTGGGAACACTTCTAGAATAGTACATGTTAATTCCTGAGTGAACAGCTTTTGGAAGTAGATTTTCTTTTAATGAATTAATGAGCAGCAGCTGTTGGGAGGAATGCATTTCTCTTTCTTTCAACAGTGCTTCATATGTAGAACAAACACACATAATTTGTGCTGGTACAAGAATGATATGCTTCTAAATATATGGACAAAAGACATGGCCAAGATTGTTCTTTAGACATTACAAAGCACTGCCAGGCAAACAGTAGCATAATCTTTAGTTTAAACAATTCAGTACACCTGGAAATAACTTTAAAGCCATAACATAAATGGGTTCTGAAACCCTACAACAGGACTTGGACAAACAGAAACAGCTTCTGCAAAGTTTATGTATTGCACTCTACTTGCCAGAAATGTAGTCTAAGTCAGGAAAAGGTGTGAACCAAATTGTTCAAAGTGCAACAAATTGATTATTTACTATAGCTGCTAGCAGACAAGGAATGTAAAATGTCATTCCTGGTCTGTGTGCTTAGCATGTGACAGACCTGTGATCTGGCAGAAGCTGCCCAGGAGTCTTTTGGCTCAGGCTCCAGATTAATACAGATCTTGCCTGCACAGACAAAATCCCGTGGGCGATGAAGGGCTTACACAAATGACTATTTCAGGGCTATGCCAATATGTTGCTGCTTTTCCAACCTGTATTGCTCCAAGAAGATGCTGGGAGCATTTTTTTCTACTGGCTGTAGAAAACTGGGGATTCCGGACACCCAGCTCCATGTGGCTTGATTTCTACATTCTTCTGAGAGCTACATCCAACAACTTCAGGGACGATGACTTCTCTAAGACTTAAGGAAGACAATTTGCACAGCTTGCTCTGTCCCATGCTACATTTGCCAAGCCAATAATTGCATCTTTCCTGAAACACTGTCTTAGCTGAACCGTTTGGTGGACTGGAGAAACTTCCACATTAATGTAACGATACTGGGCAGTTGGATCTTGACACTACTTGCTGTGGAGCTCTTCAATCACATGAAATGGCAGTCTGCTCTTTCACCTCTCCCCGTGGAGTTTTCTGACCCTCCTCTCATGTGTGCACTGATGTATCCACCAGGCCTGGAGACTTGAGGGACTGCAGCTGCCAAAAAACTTATATCCCACCCACCATCACACACTATGTATATAAATGGAGCATGAAAGTCACACATGGCTTTTATGAGTCAGGTGTTCTGGCAGCTATTTTTGAATGGCACTGAGTCCTGGTAACATTCAGCCCATTTGTTAAATGTTTACAAAGCACTCATGCTATATAAAAACAAACAAACAAACAAAAAACTCAAAAAAAAAAAAAAAAAATTCTGCAGTGACCTGAGCCCTGAGCCATTGGACTCTGTGCCATCCTGTCATGGAGGACTGGGGATGTGAGAATGTTCCTATCTAGAGCTCCAAATCAGCAAAACTGAATTAAGGTATTTTAAGGTCCAGAAAAGGGCAATGAAGCTGGGGAAGGGTCTGCAACACAAGTCCCATGAGGAATGGCTGAGGGAGGTGGTGTTGTTTGGCCTGGAGAAGATGAGGCTCAGAGGAGGCCTTATCGCTCACTATGATTCCCTGAAAGGAGGTTGTAGCCAGGTGAGGGTCGGTCTCTTCTCCCAGACCCTAGTGACAGGACAAGAGGACATAGTCTTAAACTGTGCGAGAGGAGGTTTAGGATGGACATTAGGAGGAATTTCTTCACAGAAGGGGTGATTAGACCTGCCCAGGGAGGTTGGTGGAGTTACCATCCCTGGAGGCGTTTCAAAGAAAGACTGGATGTGGCACTGAGTGCCATGGTCTAGTTGACAAGGTGGTGTTCGGTCATGGGCTGTGCTCAATGACCTCAGAGGTCTTTTCCAGCTTAGTTGATTCTGTGAAGGTAGCCCGTACACCTAGAGATGGACCCAACCTGGCCGCTCCCTGCCCGTTCCTTTTGCTGGTGTCAGGGATACCCAGGTGCCACGGCACACTTTCACAGTTAGACCGGCACCAAAGCCAGCTGTGCCTGGTGTCAGGGGTACCCAGGTAGCTGTGCCTGGTGTCACCGCTCCCTCGCACCTGGCTCCCATCACACTCACACCTGAGCCCAGCTGCCCCTGCCAGCCTTTCATCGCTGCGCTGCCCGACACAGGGACAGGCGACGGGCGGTGTTCTCTGCTCTGCAGGTCTGGCTAAGGATGTACGGCCTGAAGTGCGCCTCTGGCACCCTGCCTGCAGGCCCTGCCAATCCCACCCTAGGGCGCTGCTCCCCTCCCCAGCAGCAGCGGGCGGGAGCTCCCCCATCCCGAGCGGGCAGCGCCAGCGCCCGGATGCGGCAGAGGGGCTCGGCCAGGGACGGGCCGCGCATCCCCCGTTCCAGCGGGACAGGAGGCGGCAGGGGACCCTCGGCGCTGTTCGGAGCAGGCCCCGGCCCGGTGCCGGTTCCCGGGCATGCGCGCAGAGCCCGCGGGCGCCACCCGTGCCCCCCCGGCGTTGGCGGGAGCGGCGGGACTTTGCCCCGGGCGCGGCGGTGCCGTCACGCGGCGGCGCCCAATGGCCCCGCGCGCCCGAAATAGCGCGCTATAAATGGCGCCGCCCGCCCCGCCGGCCGGCCCAGGTGTGGCGGTGCTGGAGCGCGGGGGCCGCCGCCCCGGCCCTCCCCTCCCCTGGTTGCGGCTCACCCACGCCCCGAGCGGCCGGCTGGGCGCGGTCCCGGCCCGCGGGAGAAGCCGCGGGGCAGGGTGTGGCGCCCTCGGGGCCATTGGTGCCTGGCTTTGTCACTTTTTCCTCCCTCAAGGACTCGCTGGCTCTTCCTGCAGGTCTTGGTTCGTTCCTCCCTTCAAAGCGTGCGCTTCACCTGCCTCTGCAGCAACCGAGGGGAGCCGGTGCCACGGCGTCGTAAAAAACCCAAACCTGTCCTGGCAGCCATGTCCTGTGTGTGCTTTTAAAACAGCATCTGTTTGAGACCTGAGACTGCCTGTTCCCAATGAAGGAAGCGGGCTGATAAAGCTTATCGCCTTGGCCCGAGCTCTTCCATCTCTCCTGCATTAGTCTGAGCCCTGGTGCCACGGGAGAAGGCTGCAGAGATAGCGCAGGGCCAGGCCCTCTCTGGGCAGGATGCTGCGGGGAGGACACAGGCCTGCCCTGTATCGGGCTCCCCACCCGATACATGCACAATGAATGCATAAACCCAAATGTGGAAAAACCTATGGTTGGATTTTCTTTTTATCCCCTTTCCACCTGGGAAAGATGGGGATGCCTCACCAGGAGGTAAGGAGAGCAGAACTGTGAAAACTGAAATGACTCAGAATGAAAGCAAATAGTCTCCTATTTGAGGATGTGTGCCTTTTTTAAAAAGTGTTAAAAATATACCAAGTTCCTCGCTATATTCAAGACTGCAAGGGCTGTAAGTGCAGTGGACCCCTTCCAAGATGTGTCCCTACTTGCTTGAGCCGTGCTGGTTTTGTGGACATGCTCCCAACACGTGTTCTTGGTCTGCACTGTGCAATTGCACCTATTCTCACGCTACTGCTTGGCCATAGTCCTTTGCTACTCTCAGATAAGGTATCTGCTGCAGGATCACTGGGTTTGGATTTGGGGTTGGGGTTTTTTTTTGTTGTGTGTTTGTTTGGTTTTGTGGCTTTTTGCTTGTTTGTTTTTGGGTAGTTTTTTGGTGGCTTTTTTGCCTTTTTTTTGTGAGACCTTGGTAAGATAATAAAGAATATGCATTTCCTGTTGGGGAAGAGTATCTTACATAATTTTTATACACACACATGCACACATATATATATATATATGATTTCGTACAGCTGAATTCTCTAAATAGGAAGTTTATTCTCTTGTTGCCACTGGATTCAAGGAGAGGTATTTACTGAAATGCTTAGCATAACAGCTGGGGAAGAAGAGTGATCATCAAATGAAATTATGAGGTGGCAGGTTCAGAAGAAGGTACCTCTTCACACAAAACAGATCTTGGGTTACTGCTACAGGACGTCAGGAAGCATTTTAAAGAGCAATTAAGCATGATCACAGAAGAAAAATCTGTGCAGGGATGTTCAGCACAAACAGCTCTGATTCAGGAACTCTTTGAGGTGCAAATCCTCATCCTGCGGAAGCATTTTGGGGAGCAGCCTCCCCTCTGCTCATGCTGTCATTAGCAATTCCTGTTGGCTGCTCTGGAGATAGTCCCGGACTGGACTTAAAGTGCTGCTGTTCTCACCCAGCACAGTCATCCCTACATTTAACTGTCATTTCATTCAACATGGGTTTTTTTCCACAATCTTTAAAAAGTCATAGACAGCAATTCTAGCAATAAATCTTTGTGACACAGAAATGCTCTTTCTTTATGTTCTGTACCTCTCTTGTTCTTTCCTGCCTGTTATTTCGATTGAGGAATGGAAGGTTGCTTCACTGAGTGTTTGTGTAACACCACATTATCAAGCTGAGCGCTGGTCCGTGCCTGTATTTCCTAGTTAATTATTTGATATAAATAAATATTAATAATCTGTATTTCTGAAGGTGGCCACAAGCCAAAAGGCTTGCTGCTTGTTTAAACACTTGAAGTAAGAAACTGTGGAGCTCCAGTCCTCGTGTGCTGGCAGAAGGAGACAGATGGGCCATTTGAGAAAGTGATTAAAATACCAGCAATACCTGCCTAAACAGTTACAAATTCCACACTCCACATCTGCAAGGGCTTGTATTTATTATCTGGGGCACGGGACCAGGCCTTGTGAGCCTGCTGATACTGAAGGGTGAGAGCAAGGATGAGGTGCCTGTGCTGTGGGGGGCTGAGTGATGCCAGCCCCCCACCTCTGCCCTGAGCTGCCTAAGCCTGGCTGAGGGCCCATGGGCAGCTCCTATTCCAGCCTTGCTGCTGGAAGGAGGTTTATTGCCACCTACACTTTCTGTTGAAGAGTCAGTTTGGGCATATTAATATTTGCAGGTTTTTTTTTTTTTCAAAAACAAGACAAATTTTAGGGCTCAGGAGTGGAAGTGCCCTGAGATCACATGGAGAAAAGGAGCATGATCATTCCATGGTATTGAACGATATTCAGGCATGAGTCTTCTGAAAAAGATTCCTTTCCTGTCAAGGCTGGAGAGCCTCTATAGACTCTCATGTCCTTTTCTAAACATAGTGGAAATCCAGTGTGTCAGTCACAAGGCAGGGGTGAGTTATATGAGGGAAGGCCGTTTCCCTAAGGAGAAGTGAAAAGAGGACCTGTTTCTGCTGAGGAGTCCTTGCCGTATGGATTGGATTTTATAGCGGTGTGTGGCTCTTGGGTTGGAGGCACAACTTCCCACATGTACAAGGGTCCAGCTCAGGATGGATGTGGGCAAAAGCCAAGCAGTAGAGCTGTTGTTCTTCCTGTTTGTCTCACTTGTGTTCCCATTGCTCTGCTGATTGATGGCAGGTCAGCGAGAGGCTGCATATGGAATGGGAGACAGCAGGTGCTTGCAGAGATTGACCCTGCAAGCCCATCCTGCTGAGAAGTCATGTTTCTTTTACATGACTGCCATCTCTGTTGCTGATAACCGTGCAGATTGTGGTTTTAGCAGCCCCTCAGAGACAGCTGTTTCATGAGGATGAGGAGTTCTTCAATAGCTGCTTAAACATGAAACTACCTTGGGCTTTGTATAGTGCTTTTCTCCAGAAGTGAGTTAGCATATACTGTAAATAAAGACGGTAAAACTAAATTTATTCTTTAGTTGGAGAACACAGGCCTGGAAGGGGTGGAATAAGGAGCTGAGTCCCACAGAACCAGCAACAGGGATTGGGCTTCAGCCCAAAAAAAGGGCTGCAGAACAATTATTCCACCCGCCCCACACTCAACATACATTTATACCACATTGTCTGCACTGCCATAGCAACGGTCTGTACTTCCCAGTAACTTTTTAATGAACCTCAGACTGGTAGTAGGTGTCCAAAAGTCCCAAGTCTGAAGTCACACAGGAAGAATGGAGAGGTCAGGGGCACTGGCACTGCATCCTTGTGGCTGATGGATTTTCCAGTCTCATGTCCCACGCTGCTGTGGCACCTCCTAAGCTCATGCAAAGTTCTCAGAGTACTAGGGAAGAGCTCTCCTGATTCCTGTGAGTTTCAGCTCCTGAGCAACACCTGACCTAGATTCCCTTTTAGTTTTCCTTCAGTTCATCCAGTCCATTCCCACAGACACTTCTAAAGCCCTATATTGTCTGCAAGGCCGGGTAGCTCCTGCAGCCCAGGCACAGGGTGTAGGTTGTTCCCATGGAGCAGTTCATCAGCACTTCTGTAGGGACTGCAAGTCACCTGTGACTGGGATGGCAGGAGATCTTGTGTCTCAATAGCATTTGGAGGGCAGCAATGTTTTCTTGGAGTGGGGCAGTAGCTGAAACTCTTTGGAAGAGGAAATCAAATTTCCTAAAGGTACAGAGGTGGTGCCACAAAGGCATAAGGAAAAAAAAAAATTATTTTTTTTAATTTTCCAGGAGAAAGACTTATCTTTATTCACTGTTATGTCTCCAGACAGTGCTGATTTACATATATAACATATATAACATTTTCATTCAGTCTGTGTTTTCCACTAACCAGAACTAGACAGTGCCTATCATTTGGGCAGTTATATACATGAAAATACATTAATTTAGATTTGTAATTTTTACATTTTAGTGAATAATATTTTTGCTCTTCATTTGGTGCGCCAAACCTGCCAGGGGACCTCAGGCACAAGCACTGTTCTGTAAGAAGAAGAATGTTGGCAGAGGTGGCTCCCCAGTGCCATGGAGAGCATGGGCCCATGGGGATCAGGTAAACTCATGCTGGCACTTTCTCTTCTTCCTTAAGCTTTGGCCATGGGAGGGTTTGGGCAGGCAGCTTGCAAGGTTGGTCACCCTGGAGTAACCTCACTTCTCCAGCCTCAGGACATTCACTTGCCTCTGCTGCCCAGCAGAGAGCCCAGGGCCAGCTGTCCCCTGTCAGGCACAACTCTTGTACCCTTTGGTACCCCCCAGCTCCCTGCCCACTTGTCAGCTTGTCCCTGCTGCACGATTCTAGCGCTGCTTTGTGCAAATGTTTTGGGGCAAGTGGAAGGAAATGCAGCAGAACCTGCCCAACCACTGATCTGTCTACTAGCAAGATGCCCTCTCTGGGTCAGTGCAGTGCAATTTTATTGGCATAGGAGCCTGTCTGGCTCCTAAGTAAATTCTGTTGCCACTGCTATCTTTAAGTTAGAGCAAACTTAAATAATTCCCACTACTCAGCTGAAGGAATGTGACTGCCAGGCTGACTGCAGAGCGCAGTCGTGTCCTTTCACCAAGAGTCACTTGCAAAAGGTGTCTTGGGAATGGCCATTATAATATTTTTCTTTTCAACTTAGGTACACCTTATCCATGTGAAGAAATATTTTTCATCAAATAAGCATTCCTGGTGCCCATGCTGCTGTTATCATTAAACAAATATTTCATTTAGGGGGTATGGAAACAGATTTATGAGGTTTTTTTATCAAACACAACCATTAGCTGTTGACAAAAGAACACAGATTGCACCATATTTTAGGGTTAAGAGAATTGGCTCTCCTATTCTAATATATTCTCCAAATTTATTGCAAGGTAATTTTTACCTTGCAATAAATTGTAGTAATATTTTCATGCCACCTTTTTTTTTCTTAAATACAGATTTTGAAGTGTGGGTATTATTTACAGGCTTGGATGTATTTGTAAATTCTAGTGATGTAAAAATGGCACTCATATGAATGATGCTAGAGGAAAAATATCTACATTTAAGTTTTCACAAAATTTTCCACAAGTGCCCTTCACCCATACTACAGCAGGTGGGGATGAAATCCCAAGCAACATTAGCTGAACCACCTTAGGCTGACCTTGTAGTCTCTTGACAATTTCCACAACATAAAAATCCGAACAAACTTTTCACATTCTACTTAAAAAAAAAAAGTGATATGAAGTCAGGAGCCTGTCTTCATAGATATAACCAAACATGCTTTCTTTTCTCTACTTGTGAGTTGTTCATATCACTTCAGGTAGGTGAGGACAGGGACTCTCTGAACAACACTTTTAATGTTATGTGAAGATTAGCAGTGATGTACATACTTTGGAATTTCTCTTCAGTGTTCTTGACCTTTGATAAACCAATTTTACTGAATTATTGCAATTGGTATAATTAATTTTTCTTACAACAATTTAAGAATAAAAATAACGTCACAGATAATTTAAATACTACAACTCAACACCCTCTAATTAAATTTTTCAGCCAATAAAACACAAGGTAGAAATGGCAGAAATTAAAATCTTCCAGTTGACAATTGTTCCTTGGATAATTCCTAAAATAAATACTAAAGTTAGCATTCAGCGGCTTGAATCTTTTTTGCAAATATCCACACCAATCCTCCTAGTGATGCTAAGTCTCTTGTAAAGGTATGAGAGGACATCCAGTAATGAGTAATCCCTAAAACTGATATTTAATATTCCACTAAAGAAGCTAACATATTTACAGTTCTCACATGCCACACCTTAACATCCTTTTTATTTATTTTAAACCAGATAAAATAAGCCATAATAAGACTGATTTGTATGAAGTCATGATAAGAGTCTCCATTCTCATGAAAACAAAACCATTGTAAAGCCCTGGTCCCACTGACTTCAACATCTAAACCAAATTTTCACTGCCAGCCTTTGACTCCTATCTTGTGTGTCACCAAAAGAAACAGAGCAATTGTTCTCAAATACTAGCAAGCAGGTGGGGTGAGCATGGAAGATTCTAGTTTCAGAAAGATGACATCTATTAGGATACTTTTAGGAATTAATGATAAATGAAACATAGAGCACAGTATGTTGAGTTACTGTGACATAGACCCCAGAGTTTACAGAGGAACAGTTCACCTTTAAAAGGTGAAAGGTGCTGTGCTAGCCTAATTTTGACCTCAAACCATCTGACTGTAGACACTCAGTTTAACACATTCAAACCTGTTGATCCTCAAACCACCGAGTGGATATGTTGGTGGTTACATCTCATTGCTTCTGATTTTTAGCCACCCACAGAGAGGGTGACACCTTCCAAGGGAGCTTTTCCATCTAAGCAAGATCTGCCCTGATTATCACTGAGTAGTTCTAGCCCAGGATGGGTGGAAGGCAGGGCCTGCCTTTGAGGTCACATATCTAGGTGGTCCAGGGAGGTCCAGTGGACCCTTTTGAGGATATGGGGTGTGGCTCAAGCCCTTGAATGGTGTCATTCCTGATATTCCACTCTCAGACTGGGATCTACCCTGCTAGGTCAGCACATATGGCAGACAACACTCTGATGACCTTTAGGAACAGTAGCCTTTGCTCCATTGCCTGCTGAGGTGCCTGTGTGAGACTCTGTCAGGGCTGAAGAGGCAGATGTGCTGATAGCTTTGCTGTTAGTAATTTCTCAGCTCCCTGTCAGCCCCCAGGCCCATCCTAGCTGGGTCTGTCTGTTCCATCTGCCCTGGGCAAAGGGGAGAGGGTAGCTGCTGGCAACCCTGCAGTAGCAGCCACATCAATCTCCTTGATTGTCTCTCTAAAGATTATCCTAATCCTCTGTTGCCCATTAAAACCATTTTGGTCCAAGCCCAAAGGTAAAATTTTATTACCATTTCAGTTTTCAGGTTTTTGATTTTTACCCTAAACTAGGGAAAACTTGGATTTTGGTACCTTGCCAGGTTGCATCAGTAAGCTGCCACTGGTCTCCTGGTCACTGCCACGGCTGTACATTTAGGGAAGCCCAGTCCCTAAGCCTGGGGAGATCTGGAGAGAAATATTATACAACCCAAAGGGTATGACAAGCAGGATGGATGCCAGAACGAACTTTACACTGAATAACCTCTGCATGACAAATGCTAAAGTAATGTCTGCTACATCAACCACCCACGGCCATGGTGCAGACTGTGGGCAACAAATATGTGGGTGTGCAAGCCTGCCTTTGAGGGAAGGCTCTAATCACAGGTAAAGGTGCTTTGCTTAGCTTTATCAGTGACATCTGGTGGCGACAGACAGTAAAGTAATTTCAAATCTTTTTAAAGGTTGTGTAGGAGTTTGAATGGCTCATCCCAAATGAAGTATTTTTGACAAAGATGTGTTCCCCAAAGTGTATTTCTTTCTGAAAAAAACACATGGTGACCATGCTCCATGCCAGGAGCAAACACTAAGCAGATCTGTATATAGCATGGGATCTTTTGGTGATGGGAAACACTGGGACCAACGAAGCCACCAAAATATATAATGTGCCTGAAAAGCAGTTGATAAATACCTGATCTTTGTTACTGTTAGCTGCACAGAGCCTTGTGAGTGTTCCAGATCTTACAGCCCTTCTGAATCAATGAGCATGGCAGCAATTCAGCAGCTGTGGGTGGGGGACCAGTGTCAGCTAATGCAGGGAGAATCATGAGAGCTGCTGGGGGTTAAGTGGTGAGTGGGCTGGACTGAGACTCCACACAGCCTCCCACAGCCCCTGTGGGGACTGCAAGGGAGAAGCTGAGCACTTATCTGGACCCTATTTCTGTCTTCCCAGCCCCTTCTTGGGCTGGACACCTTTTGTAGAGGACAGCATTTCTCAGAAATGTGGCTCTTAGCTGAAAGCAGCAGAACCAGTGCACATGGAGATACCTCTTCCTTAATTTTGCACTTAACCTCATGGTGTAAATGGAAGACTTTTTTGTTTCAATATCTTCTGTGAGAAGTTCCTTTCTGATTTTGGCCCAGTTTTGCATCAGAAGCTTTGTTCATACAGGAGACTTGTTTTGACAGTGGCTGGGGAATTTGCACCTTTCCTTTTCCTATTTGCATGGCCATGTGTACTCTTCTTTCTTCTTGGGTGAAAAATGGAGAGGGTTATCTCTTCAGAAAAGCACCTTCTCACTACCTGGGTGCACCCCACTTGCTGCTCTTCTGAATTCAGCTCTAAAAAGCAAAACTGCAGGACTTTGCTGTGATTTTTAAACTTGACAATTCAGTAAGGTAATCATTATCCAATAAATGAACAGTGAAATGAAACAAAACCCAAAACTCAAAACACAACTAAAATCATATACGAGACATCTGTGCATGTTGCAGTGTCACATCCTCTGTAATGTGTTCTGCTCTTCTGAAAATGGTTCTTGAGAGGACATTTCACACCCACAGATTTCTGAAGCCAGCATTGAAACTTTCAAGTTTCATCTCACCTTGAAGAACAAACAGTTCTTGAAGCAGTTAACTTTGATAAGGCAAGTGCAAAAAAAGGACAAAGATAGGATATCAGCTATACTGAAAATATGTCTTTCTTTTCATAGCCTGTTCCTCCTGAGAAGCAGTGACAAAATAAAGACCTCTAAATCTGTTAGGTTGGGAGAATGATCCTCTCCTTTAAGCCTGCCAGAAAGTTTCTTGAAATCTCAGCACATCTGTAACAAAATGTGGTTGAATCAGATGTTTAACATTGGGATTTAAGTCTGGATTGTGATTGTTGTAATTTTGAATTTCTAGAAGGCATTCCTGTAGAAAAACACTTCATTAACATATTGAACTGTCAGCAACTCCCTGTGTTTCCACAGATATATTCACATATCAAATTCAATAGTTTGGCCCAGTTGGTGACATCCCCAGTCTCTTCTCCTACCTGTGGAGCTGTCTGTGTGCTCTGGTGACTCCTCAGCCAAGGCACAGGCAGGGAAGGAAACGTCTCCCTCAAATATTTCCATGCAGTTGTTTATGAGGAACTCCACCAGCACTGTCACCTGCACACAGAAAACAGCCCATTTCAGTCAAGACAGATGGAAGATTCTTTCCTCACCCTGCCTTGCTATCTTTGTAGGAAGGACAGCACAGAGCAGGTTGGCTTCTGCCAAAATCCTGGCTAAGGGTGAGGCCTAAGAGGTCTAAGGGTGAGTCCACCATGGGGGATAAGGCCTGATGCTGCAAACAATACAGACAAAACACCATCAGCCACAGCTTTGGCCTCTCTGCCCAAGGGCCCAGGGGTGACAATGGCCATGGGTGCCCCTTGCCCTCCACATGCAAAGTCTGCAGGAGCTGTGCTGTGACTTTGGGGGCTGCAGGGCAGCTGCTGCTCTTGCTCAGCACCCCCAAGGCCCAGGGGTGCTGCTCTGTTCAGCTGCTGCAATGGCAGTGGGATGGATCCCTAGGATGGCTCTCAGTTGCCCCAAGGGAGCGGCTGCTCAGTGAGTCCAGCGCACCTTGTCATTCATCTCCTTCTGCACTTCCAGCGGGAGCGTGCTGTCCGTGCCTGGGCTCAGCATATTTGGGCCAATGCAGATGGCCAGGTTGCTGGAGTCCATCCTGTTGGTCTCAGCATTTTGGCTGATGTGGTGGAGCAGAGAGAGCAAGAGCTTGAGCAAGACGAGGTTTGGTCTCGGCAGCTTGTCAGCCACCCTGTGGGAACACAAACAAAATGTCACCTTAGCTGATGGTGCAGTGGCCTCTGCTTCTTGATTTGAGCAAGTCTCCATTAACCTTAGAGTGACACCACTTCCTCCAGAAAGGGGCATGTGTGTGCTCTCTGTATCTTTCAGAAATCCCCATCTGCAGCTGTGTGGGGTTAATTATGAGACCTTGAATTACAAGGTCTTGACTGAAAGGCAGCATTGCAGAAGTCCATGTCCTGGAATAGATGAGGTGACATCAGGAGATGTCACTGGAGGCTTCCCAACGCCTATGGTTGTGCTGTGGGGCTTTCAAAGCTCTCCCAGTCAGCCCCCACAGCTACTGTTCCTGAAGGGCAAAATATGGAGGTGGTCTCCATGTGCCCAACCTCACCCCCAGCAGATGTGGAGGCTCTGTGTCAGTGCCTGTCCCACAGCACCGTGACTGTGTTGGCTGAGGCACTGCAGCCTCTGCCCTGTTCCTATGCCGTTCATTTTGTAGGACAGCCACCAGCAGGGTCTGCCCTGGACAAAATGGAGAGCAAGGGTGTTTTCCCATCCTCACCAGTTAGAGGCTCCTTGAGAGTGTTACAAAGTATTCAGAGACACGTAGATAGAATAGAACAGAACACTGTGAGCCAAAAATTCATGAAGCCAGGGGAGAGGAACATGGAGAGGGATAGGGACATCCTCTTCAGAAAGCCTATGTGCTGCCACCACTAAGTCCAAAACCAAAAAGTCATTCAGACCTTCAAGATGCTTTAGAAAAAGAGACTGTGATGGTTTGATCCATCACCCCAGAGCTGAAGAGACACAGAAATGCAGGTAGGTGGTTGGATGTGGGTCCTGGCTTCCAGAGGGACTGCTGCTCCCCAGCTATGGGTCTGGCACACAGCCCTGACTGCACGTGGGGCTGCACAGCCAGGCACGGGTGCTACAGGATGCCTGGCTGCTGCAGAAGTTGTCAGCTGCAGGTTCTTTTCAGCATTGAGGAAAATTGCACTCCTGGATATGTCAGCTGGAAGGAAACAGTTTGGACTTTGTGTTTGATAAGAAGTCTGCCTCCTGTGTGGATTCGATAAGAAGCCTTTCACTTTCTCCCAGGGCTTCTCCTCCAGTTTGGCTCTGCACTCATCATCGCACAGGGGAGGCCACGGGGGTTTCCAGTTCCTGTTCCCCGCTCGGAGCCGCAGCATCCTCCATTGAGTGAATGAGCGTGTGCGCGGGGGAGCGGGGAGAGGCCGGAGGGAGCGGGCGCTGCAGGCACTAGAGGGCAGGACAGCCCGCGGCAATCCGCATGGAGAAACGGGCGCGGAGACATTAGGAATGTCACCTATTGCACATGGCACACCGGCACTGGTGACACCCGTCTGAACTTCCCCCCTCTGCTGAACCCCAATGGTGTCGACCCTTTGCAAAATCTGGCCATATTTTAACGTGAGGAACCAAAACTTAGGATCACCCGACACTGTCCACAGTACAAGCACAGACTCAGAACGGTTTGGATTGGAAGGGACCTTTAAAGATCATCTAGTCCAATGCCCCTGACAAGTCCACATGTCCTCTACTCAGTCCACACCACAGTTGTGGGTTTCAGGGCTTTTTAACTGCAGCTGCCAAATGTTTCCAAACCACACCTCAGCTTTCAAAAAGTTCAGCAGAGCTCTTTCAGTCTGTCCTTTGAGAGTGGAGGAAAAACCACATTATCCTGCCTATATTCAAGCATCTTTTTGGATGTCCCAGTAAGTAGCCCTTGTCACCTTCTTGACAGAATTTGGTGTTTTAGCCTTCTGCCACCATTATGAGGTGACTCAGCTGAAGGTGGGAGAAATTGTGCACCACACATCCAGCACACTTTGTGAGAGTGAAGCAGAGGTTTCAGCACACAGATTGGCAAGACGCTGAATTTCTGTTTTTTTGTTTGTGGTTGTCACAGAAATCTTCCTGCAATATTCATGAAGAAAAAGGATGTGTCTAAATTAAACCACTGAAAACCAGAAGTTGTTCTCTGGAGGAAATCTTTCAAAAAGTTTGTATCCCACATGGACTGAAAAAAAAAAAAAAAAAAGAGGGAAATTTTCAGAAGAGCTCAAGCTCCTGAGTGCTTTGAAAATGTGTAAATGTGTTCAGGAACATTGTCCATGTGGAAATCTAGTCCCACAGTCCAGTGGAAATGACAGGACACCCCCTTCTTTCTACTGCTTAACTTCCGAAATCAAATACACGGACTCAAACCTCAATTACATGTAGAGCACACTGTTTGAAATCAAATTAAACACTCAACAGCCACCTGAAAAATGCATGCTGTACCTCAAAAAGCACAGATTATCATGGGTTTATTAGGCTTATTCCCAAACCCGGTGCAGGGATCAGCCTTGTTCTGTTTGCACACTGCATTAAACTCATTTAGTCTGCAGTCCCAGAGCTGCCACTGGTGATTCATTTCCTCCAGCATCTCTGGCTGCTTTCCCAAGAGCAGAGCTCCTGGCACAGACCCTTGACACTGCTCCTACCCCAGTCCCCAGCTAAGTAGCTGCCTGCATTAAACACCAACATTTTCCCCTCATGGCGACCTGGAGGGAGAGCTCAGCAAGAATTATGCAATCCACTTGCAGCAGTGTTTCCAGAAGGAATGCATTCCTGCTGTCTCATTGCTCAGGATTCACCAGCAATTTCTCTGATGCTCTTTGTCCTCAAGGGACAAATTCTGCCTCATCCCATGCTGCCTGATGCCAGATTCCCTCCAGACCGTGGGACTGCTTTTGCAAGCAGCTCTTGCCAGTCGGGGCTGTAAATATGGAGAGGATGCAGATGTGCTTCTTTTCCAGTGCAGATGTGCCTCTTTTCCTTCAAGATACAGTTCCTGAGCAGAGTTGTGTAACATCCTGGCATATGTAGATCCAAATCATTTGCAATACCTGATCTATGTGCAGCAGTCCTGGGTATGATCCATGACATACCTCCACTTAGTTAGCTGACCTGAACAGGAAAGTCCATCTGGGGATGACATGAGTTCTGGACTTGGACATAAACACCAGAAGAGTCCTTCAAGAGCAACTGGAGAGCTGAGCAAACCAACCCAGGCACAGAGGTTGCCTCACCCACACTACAAGATGCTGGCCACCAGCTCTGCAGGGAACACTTCCCCAGGGGTAAAGTGTTCATGTGGCCCCATGCAAGAGTCAGGCACTCTCCATTGCTAAATCTCCTTCCAGCAGAGACCTTCTGGGCTGCAGAGGTACACCCCTGCCCCCAGCACACACATGAAGTAAGATACTCCTTCACTGCATGGTCCCTGCCAAGAGCTCAGCAGATCTCACTTCCCAGCCCTCAGAGCAAAGAGCACACAAAGGAGAGGCTGCACCTCTCTTTTAATAGAAGCTCAGGGAAAGCAGTATTACGGTGTTTGTCTTCCCAAGCTACAATTACACGAGCTGAGGCTCTCCTTCCCAGGGTGTAGTTGGACATCTGCCTGCTGATGGGAAGCAGGGAATTAATTCCTCTTTCTGCTTTGGTCGCATGCACAGCTTTTGCTTTTTTTATTAAACTGTCTTTCACCCTTGAGGTGTTTTTTAACCTTATCTTCCCCTCCTGTCCAATTGAGGAGGCGGGGTGAGAAAGCATCCAGGTGGATGTCTGGGAACCAGCCAAGATCAACCCACCAGTCCTCTTCCTTGGGCACAAGATAAAGCCAGTTTTGATCTGGGTGTACTGTAGCTGCCCTAGGTGATGACTGGCAGGCCTCTGCATGGCACACAGGGCTCGCTTGATTTACAGTGTAACAGAGCCATGGGCTCAGCAGTGGCTGCTTTCAGCTCCTCCTGCTGCAGTGCTTATCTCTGTGTTTCACCATGCCTGGAAGCATTCTGATAAAGCAGCAGCCCTGCCTTGGCCCTGGCATGGGCACTGCTCCTCTGTCAGGAGAGCTTTCCTGTGGAGAGCTGAGGGATTGCACCGCTCTCTTCCCCTCTGGGACTGATGTGTCTGCCTTCCTCTCCAGAGCTCCTCACCACATCCTTATCTAAGCTGCTTGACTAATGTCATCTTCTTGTCATTTGCATAGAAACTACTTTTCGTCTGGTGTTATGGAGAACCAGTTTGCCACTGAGGTGACAAGGCTTTAGGCCACTGATCCCTGGTTCCTGCATGGTGTGTGGCAGGACTTGGTGGCTGCCTGGCGGGGTTATCACCTCACATAGCCTGTGATCTTGCACCTCTACAGGCATGTTGAACTGGCACTTGATGGAAGGGTGCCTTGCCTGCTCCCGTGAAACCAGCAGCTCTTGGCACTACACTGGGGCTTCCTTGTGCTTCTTGAACCTCCCTTCAGCACCATCAGGGGAATGTGATCTAAACCACAAGTGGCAACACTTAGCAGTCAAAAAGAATCACTGGAGGCAGAGGTCAATGTGTCCATACCAGCAATTAGTACAGAAGCAGGAGGAGGAAGGATCTGATCAGGCAGCTTCAGCAAGGCAAAAAGAGGAGGAAGTGAGAGAAATGACCAGCCCTGAAATTTGGGCAGACTTCAAAATATGCTGAAACATTACAGCCACCAGTCTGGCAAGCAGATTGGTGCCACTTGTGAGTGACCTCACAAGGAAGTGGGATGGTGACCCTCCTCCAAGTTGGGAGCCTATGTACACAGATTGACTGGGAAGAGAGATGATAAGGAGGGCCATCTACGGCTGCCGCCAGTTCAGCTGCTGTTGAGATGGTGGAAGGCAACTAGCAGTCTCCCTGGCATAGAAGAGGATTAAGAGTGCTTCTCTTGATTTTGGTTAAGGGACTTTTGGTCTGACACTGCAAGGGTCTCCAGCCTAGAATAGAGGGTCACTGCCTTTGATCAGAAGAAGGAAAGGGGTGACCAGCTTTACTGGGCTGTGTGGATTTGATGGCTTGGCACACTGGATCCACGGAAGTCTAAAGTATTGCTAGACACTGGTGCACAGCATACCCTAATGCTGCTATGGCACGTCAGAGAGGAACCCATCTGGATTTCTGGATTGACAGGGAGATCCCAAAAGCTGTCTGTACTGGGGGCTGAGGTGAGCTTTACAGGAGACAAATGGCAAAAGTACACTGTTGTGACCAGCTCAGAAGCCCTGTGTATTCTTGGCATAGATTGTCTCAGGAGAGGGTACTTCAAGGACCCAAAAAGGCAGCGATGGGCTTTTGATGCAGTTGCCATCTATTCAGAGAAGTTGAAACATCTGCTTGCCTTGCCCGGCCTCCTGGAGGATGCCGGTGTAGTGGGATGCTGCACGTCAAAGAACAGCAGGTGGCCATGGCTGCCACGATGGCGCACCATTGGCAATACACATCACCCAAGGCTCCCTGGTTGCCTTCCATGATTCACCAGCTCCAGAGCCAAGGAATGATCAGGAAGACTCACAAGGTTTTCTTTAAATCTGCCTTTGTCCCCCTGTCCTGCTCAGGAGGGAAAATGAGAAATCATCTGGGTGGGCATCTGGCAGCCAGCAAAGGTTAACCCAGCACATTCAAACTCACAGGCTGGTACATATGCTCATGTACCTGAACATACATATGTTCTCCTCTGAGCTGATTCCCTTAGTAACAGCAGGCAGAGGAGACTGATTCAGATTCAGGTGGTGCGAATAAATGTGGAAGAAACTTCAGGTTGGAGAATTTACATCAACTCTTTTAACAAATTATTATTGTTATTATTGTTAATAAAAACAAAAACAACAACAATAATATTGCTGCTGTATTGCATAAAGCTTCCAGGAGGGAGAAAAAGCCGTGTTGAGTGAATGTCAGCGAAATTCCGTCCCAGTCCCAAGGAAAACCCGGGAGCTGGCACAGGTCCTGCACTGTTCAGGTGGTTGGAGCAGGGCTGCTGGGGACACCTGAGGGGAACTGTCAGCGCAGGCGATGGCAGCAGAGCCTGGGTCTCAGTGCATACAAGACGTGGCAGATGGAGTGCAAAAGCAAACGGGCTGGTGAGCAGCAGGCCCTTTGGTAATGAAGCTCACAGGAGCTCGCAGACTCCTCGCTGATTTTACTGGGCTGCGTTCCAGAGTGCGTCTTCACCTTTTTTTTTTTTCCTTAAGTATCCGCAAATGAAAACCTGCTAAGCTCTTGGATAAGTGTCTCTTTATTTTCTTGGTCTCTTTTGAATTTCAAATAGCAGTTTTTTTATTATCTTAATTGGTGAGTGCCTGTTTTAATTAGGCATCCCAGTTAATCTTAGTCTGCTAAAACATATGAGGCTTTGTGCAGATCAAAACGGTTTCTTTTTTTAGCATAAGTATCAAAAGAAATATGAATTGTAAGAAATAAGATGACCATGTTTGCATTTCTGATTTCTCTCACTGTAGTCTTCAGCTGTCACCTTTAAATTAGCCAGTATTTTACATGCCGAAAAGTCCTGCCCAAGATGTTGTGTGAGCTTAGAAAACTTTTCTTCCCTTTGCAGCAATACAGAAAACATTTCTGATCTAAACAGCAAAGCAATGGTCTTTCTCACTTCTCTGGAGGTCTCTTATCTGTCCAATTTGAGCTAATGTAAAATAATAAACACATTTGTAAATGCAGAAATCAATCACTGCTGATCATGCTGTCCAGGAACATATTGCAACTTCCTGAAAATCTGGCCTGCATTCATGTCCTGGAGGGCTTAACTGAGCCTTCACAATAGTTGCAGTGATGATGCCAAATCTCATGTAACTTCCCTGTTGATTTTTTGCAGGCTGCCAGAGGATGTCACAGAGCAGACCCAGCAGCTTGAAATGAAGTTTTGTTAATATTTGATAGAAGTGATATTCTCAGTAAAAAAGCTGAAAAAATACAAGAGGAAAAAACCCAAACAAGAAGCCCTCCAGAAATCCCTGAATCACACAGAGCCAGGAAAGGGAGGAAAATGCTGGCAGAACTAGGTGGCTGATTGGCAGCAGCTAGCTGTACACAAGCAGAGGCAGAGCTGCTGTCATTCGAAGCAACTTAGTGCAGGGATCTGTATCAACCTGTCCTTTCAAGGGGTCTGAGTGGGTTTGAAAGGTGTTGTATTTTGCTGTTTTGTTTGGGTTTTTTTTCCTAAGGAGTGCCTTGTGGGCAGTCAGGGATATAATTCATCCCTCCCCCTCCTCAAGGACAAACTGAAGCTCTTATTAACCAGCCCAGATTTGACAGGACATTTGTCCTACTCATGGGAAAGAGCAGTTCCTGTGCTTTTTTTCCTAGTGAAAATACCATAATCCAGACTGCAAGAGCAAGTGTCCCATCTGGAGACAATTCATCATTACTTGAAACAAATCCTGCAAATTTAGCTGCCAAGCAGCACAACTCAGTGAGAACAGGTCACTTGTAAAATATGATGGTTAAGTATAGGCAAATCTGTTGAAGAAATAATCCACTTTGAAGTGATAAGGCTTCCCAGCACTTGGGTCACTTAGATTTCAATAAGAATACGGAGAACATTGGGTAGTAGAAAGCCAATCTCAGTTTGTTAAGAGCTTTGTGCCATTCTTACCAGAATTAAAGGGCTGATTCCCCAAACCTGTGCCCAGGACAATGAGAATGTCCTAAGACTTAAGTGGACACTTGTACGGATGATGAGAGCATTACAGGGTCTTTACATCCAAGCCAGTGGTGACACACGCCCCTATCCCTTAAGCCACTTGGTCCCATCCCTCATTCCTTCATTCCTGATGGACGCAAATTTCGTCTTCAAGTTGCCCAGCCCTGGTGCTCGCTATGACTGACACCCTGCGGTGTTACATTCCTACCTGCCACGCTGCCTCAGGAATAAACCAGGCAGGGAGGGCTTGGCTGTGAAGGGTTGGCTGTGAAGAACCCGTGAAGGGTTTTCTCTTTGTAAGTCACTTTTCACTTCATTTCTCCCCGCACCTATTGATTTTTGCCTCCCCTTATCCTGCAAGCGCTGCCCGCGGCCCGCTCGGCATCCCGCGGACCCCCGGGGTTTGCTGCGGGCGGCAGCGGCTCCTCCCTCAGCGGGGAGGGCCGGGGGCGGCCGGCGCGGGGTCTCCGCTCACTCGCTGCGGCTCCGCGCCCGAGGCGGACCCGGACCTGGACCCGGCCCGGAGCGGGCGCTGCTCCCGCGCCTCCCGGGGCGATGCCGGGGCCGCGGGCAGGCGGCAGCAGCGGGGACCCCGCGCCCGAGGCGGTGAGTGCGGGGCGGGCGCGGGGCGGGCAGGGCCGGGGCAGCCGCGCTCCTTCCCGGGTGTGAGAGGGGATGCGGCTGCTGCTGCTGCCGCGGGTGACCTGGGCATAGAGATAGCTTAGGGTCTGCCGGGGGTCTGAGCCTGGTCCTGAACCTGGTGACAAGCAAACCCCAGGACTGGAGACGCGCTCGCAGGGCACGGGGCCGGTGCCGGACTGCTGGGCTCAGAGGGGTTCGTGGTCCCTGCCGCACAGCGCAGAGCTCTCCTCATCCCGAGAAAGGGGTCACGGGAGCCGGGTGGAGTCAGGGTCAGATGAGCGGAGGACAGGTCGACGTGCAGTTCCTCCTTTCTTGCCAGAAATGGAATTTAAAGAGAGTGCTTGACGATGTCACTGCACTGTCAAACTGCTCTGGCAACGTGTTAAGGCAGCAGAGTCTTGAAGAACGGAGCAAACAAAATAAACATTTACTCAGCCACGAGTAAATGGACGTTGGTTAAAATGAAGCTGGCGGATTTCTTGGCTATGCCTATGTGAGGGGAAGAGTTTAAGATGTTTTGTTGTTGTTGTTGTTGTTCCGGAGAAGTTTAACATCGTTGTAAGAAACATGTTTCCCTTTAGTGCATGCTGTGAATGCTGTCCCATAGCACCTGGTAGTGCGGTGTGAGCCCAGGACCAAAGCCTGGTCCCCGGGGGGGTCTCAGCTGCAGCGAACGCTGCTGTCAGCAGGGAGAGAAGCCCCGGCCACCGGCCCATCGATTGCGAGGCCAGAAGGGAGCGTTACATCATTTAGTCTGACCTCAGACAGGAGCGAGGTGCTGGCTGGAAAACAAAAAGAATATTGGCTAGGACTGAATCTCTGCATTGAAAAGTGCCGTTTCTTCATGACATTGTCACCTCTGACATATAGACTTTTCTGCAAAAATTGAGGGGCTCTCTGCATGGCTCCCTCACACAGAGATGCATGGATCTTAAGTAGTACCTTCAGTGCTTCCAAATATAAAATTTTGTCATTTTACATGACAGCTGATCTGGTTTTCCATTGTTCCTCCTGCTCTTCAGAATGAGGGCCGCTAGCAGAAATGGGCTTTTTATACAATAAGAAGGAGTTTACATTAAAAACTAAACCAAAACAAAAATGAGTTAAGAGGAAAAAAGCAAAACAAATAATAGTTACATTTTCTTCAAAGTTGTTTGTAGAAACATTGTAAAAAAGAGAAAGTTTCAGACGTGTATTTTCCTCTCTCCCCATTTCTTTCTTTTAAACCACTCTTTATTTTTCTGTTTCTGGTAAGAAAGTAGAAATAAAAATAAAAGAGAAAGAAAAAAGAAATAAAAATAAAAGAGCAGGTGATTGTTTAGCAGAGAATGTTGGGATGCTGGTGGCACCAAGATCAATTTTTAATTAGCTTTATTAATGGGTAACCTTTCAATATACATTGACAAAAATTGCTATTTTCTTAAACATAACACAGCCCCAGTAATTGCACCTATAGCATGGACATAGATCCATTTTGCTGCACTTTGACACTTCACTTTGAGTTTTGTGGATCTATTTTGCTTAAGGCTGATGCTATTTCAGAATAACAGTGGCCTCTGAAAATGGAATAAGACAGTACCAAAAAAGGCTCTTCACCTTACCTCCCACATTTTTCAATATTAACAACATCCACAAATCCCTTGCAATGGCACAGGAATGGAGCATCACAAGGAGGGCCAGGCTGTGCTGGGACATGATCCCAAGGGGCAAGGAGGGTGACTCGCTTCCCCAGCCCTGTGCATCCATCAGCCCGGTGCACCATCTGCCACAGACCTGTGGGTCCTGTGGGAGCCTGAGAAATGTGTATCTGCTGCCGATAGTCATGGGTTGCGTGGTGCAGCAGGAAAAGGGACGGCAGGGCTTGCGGCTAATGAGGGCCAGTGCAAAGCTGCTTCCCGCAGGCATTTATTACCTTGGAAGGCAGGGGTGTGATACCAGACAAATAACTGGCCCCGTGGGAGGTCAGGACACCAGGAAGGCAGGATCAGGAGGGTGGGAAGATGAGGGGGAGGAACGAGGTCCCAGAACCACAGCCGCTGTCTCCAGCAGCAGTGTCCAGCAGAACTTGTGGGGGGGATTTGTCACAGCTGGGTCTTGGAGGGCCTTCAGCAAGGCCCCTGTGGAGACTCTAAATCACACTAATTGCACAGTCAATAAAGGAAATCTCATCAGTCCCCATAACCAGGCTGTCAGCTTTTAAACCTATTTAGACAAAAATCTGTTTATTGCTGTGTTTTTAGAAGCCCAGAGTAACTGTGCTGATTCGAGTGATGATAGTGGCACAAAGTAGCTTTGGAAAAGAGTTCTACTGTAGACTAGATAAAGCAAATTCCAGTCTGGTTTATTCTGTGGAAGCCTGGACCCACACCTTGGGCTGGTTAATTTAAATTGGCTGCTGCTGCTTATTTCAGAGGGACCACTCTGCCCACACTGATACAACAAAGACCAGAAATCCTCCTCTTGCATGTATTTGTAAGTTCCTTCCCAGGCAGCTTGACTGAGCCAAACAAATTCCTAAGGGAATATCCATGGGGCAGCTCTCATGGATACTTCTGGGGCAGTGAGGCAGCAGAGCACCCAACAGATCCCAGGGGGGTACAGAGGTGCCCTGGTCCATGAAGGAGCCAGACAATGCCACCCATCTGTGTGCCACTGGGAAATACTCACAGAGGGCTGCCCATCTGAAATGTCAGCTAGTGGGACCAGCTGCAGAAATGGCCAGTGCATGCTCCATTCAGGGTTTGTCTGCATTAATGGATTAAGAAGCATTTGAGAGTGTTGCCTGGCATTGCACCAGAATTCTCTAAAATCTGTATAAATTATAATATCACACATAAACAGTTAAAGCCAGCCCTGAACCTTCTTTGGCCCATGACAAATAGCACTGCCATGCTCAACCTCTTGAAGGCAGCAGCATCCAGAGATGTTCCCAGTGGGAGCAGAGCCCTGCCTCAAGATGAGCAGCACAGGCTCACACAAGCACATCCTGAGCCATGAAACCAGGAGCATCTGCAGGTGGTTTGGTTTGGCAGTGCAGCAAAACCAATGCCTTGAAGAGTGTTTGGATGGCATCCTCACACCTCTTGTCACCTCCTTGCTAGTGACCTCAGGTGAGAGACAAAATTGGGAAGAGGTCGAGGAAAGAGCTCATTTCAACTACTCATTGCCCTCAGGAGTCCCTTTTCCTCCCCTTTTTGGCAGCCTGATCTGCTGGGGTGGTCACAACTGCCCCTGCCCCAGCCTCCTCTGCATGTGCATGTACATGACATGACTGGGGAGAGTTCCTGGGAATTTCATTGTGTTCCCTGGGAAAAACTTGGTTGAGGAAAGGCAGGTTTACCTGGCGCCACACCTCCTGGAAATCCTCCAGGCTGTCCTCTTCTTCTGGTTTTGGTGTCTTGTGGGCTTTGAAGTGATCACTTCAAGTGAACTGATGTTCACATTCAGTCTTCCTGCCATTGATGGATTCTTTCAGGAGAAGAAGGGCACGAGTTTGCTGTTTTCACAAAGACTCTCACCTATTGTGGTAGAAGAGGGTAAAGAGCCTTTTTGTTTTTCCTTAAGGATGCTAAAAGTATGTTAGTAGATGTGAGGGCATTTCTAAAAGTCATGAAGAAACAAAGTCCCAGGTTTTAGAAATGGCATTGGTTTTCAGCTAGTGCTGGCTGTTACTTGCTGAAGAAGCCGGCCACCCAAAAATCTCTTCAGATGACATGTATACACACTTTGTAAGGCTTTCTGAATGAGTGAAGACAAGCAATGCATTTGTGCCTATAAACCAGCAGGATGTGGTTAGCTCATCTGAGGAAGGATGACTGAACTCTGCATTTTCAGGGTTTTTGGTGGAGTGCTTTGAGATAATAAAGGAAATTTGATTTCTGTGTCAGTTGCAAAAAGGAAATAATTTGGTGCAAGGGTTGTTGAGCACCCTCAGTAATCTATATCCCACTACAATGTGCAGAGCACTGGGATACTTTTCAGACTTTCCCTGCTGTTTTTCTGGTTATGGTCGAGTCTTCAGGCAGATCTCCTTGCGGGTGCCTGGCGTGAAGCCCTTGCCAGGGGTGAAGCCCTTGTCTGGGGTGAAGCCCTTGCATGGTGTGTGTAGGTGATTTCCTGGAGCAAATGGCTCCCAGTGAGCGCTCCTGAAATTCTGCCATCTGCAGATGACATCCTTGCACTGTGTGCATCAGAATGGGAACAGGTCACAGCCAGGAGTAAGAAGGGCTGGAGCTAAACTTGTGGCAGAAGCTGTGATATCCTCCGTTAAGCAAAAAAAGATTTCTGTTAAGTGGAGGAAAACCCCTAAAGAGAGAAAGTATGATGTAATTGGTAGTGAATACTGACATAACTGTGTTCAAATTCTCCCAGGTTTTGGAACACAGGGCAAAGTTAATTTGTCCTCTCTGCACCTGCTGCAGTGTTAAGTAAAAGTCACATGTACCTTTTTTCCACCAAAGTAGCAGCAACACTGGGGAATAAAGTTGTTCTTCATGACATGACATTACCTTGTTCAATAAATCAAATAATAAATCCCTTGTATTTGGAGTGAGAGGAGGAACATCAGGTGTGATATTTTCACTTGTGTCAGTGTGCATGTGTATACATACATGACTTGAAATATCCAGCTTATTTAATCTTGTCTATATGTATTTGGTAGATGAAATTGTGGTAACTCTAGAATAGAGTTAACATAAGAATAGCAGTAACAGAAAAAATTTGCTTTACACTGATCTGGGGAGAGGAACAAAACAATTTTTCCCCACAGTACAGAACTCTTTCCTTGCTGTTCTGTGACACATCAATCCAGGCACCCTGAGCATCCAGCTGCCACCAGCTGTAACCCCCATGCCCACTCTGGGTGGGTGCCAGCAGGGCTGCATTTCCCTGAGCATTCCCTGTCTGCTCTGCACAGACAGTACCTTTTGGCTGGTCCTAAGTGGGCTCAGAAAAGAGTCCTGGCCGACCTGCCAGATGTTGCACCAGATTAAGAAACTGCCCTCCCAAGGGCATCTTGTTTGGAAGTCTGCACTAGACAGTCCTTGTGGATTTAAATGCAGGCAGGATGACAGACAGCACTGATGGTGTTTTAAGCTGGTGTGGTCAGAGCTCAGAATACAAGGGAATAAGCTGGGGAGAAAATGGGCCTCTGCCTGAGTCAGGATTCATGCTCACTTCCCCTGGAGGGTGCAGCTATTTCCATTGCTTTATCACTAGGCTGGTATTTTACCCTGATAGTGCAAAACCAATGACGAATAGACCATGCCTTCCATGCATATGGTATTTCAACTGGAGCTAGAGCACTTCCCCCAGAGTCCCAGTGGGCTCAAACATGAAGACAACACGCTACAACATCTTAAGATGATCTTAGAAGGATAACCTTTCTCCAAAACACATTTAATTCCATGAGCTCAGCAGTGACTGCTGTGAGAGCAACATAGGCTTTGTCATGTACTGACCTTTTGTTGAGCAGCACCTGCAGAAGAACTTCTGGTAATAATGAGTCAATACCTAGAAAAGACTTGATGCTCTGATAATGTACGCAATTAGCAATTTCAAAGTTCATTTCTTTGACTTCAGATTGCATATATTTAGGTATTTGTCAAAGGTAGGCACCAACAAGGGCCATGATAGTACAGGCATGGGAACAAGCACTGCCTTCAGAAACCAGCTCCTCTGCAGACATGAAGCTGTGTCACCTACTCCTGTCACACAAGGTCCCACATACATACACTGGGATAAATATACCAGTGTCAAACTGGTATAAACTAGGAGTAAATATACAGATCTCTCCTGTCTTTCACTGTTGCCAGGAGGAAGTTGTTTTCTAGTATCCCAGTGCAGTCCTGCTGCAGCTTCATGGCCATGCATGCTGGCACTTTTTGCTGCAGCCAGAGCAAGGTGACTTCTCCTGCTGCTGCTGCTTTACTTATTTCTGCTGATAATAATGGGGAACATCACCCATCTCCTCTGGGAAACTGCATTTGCTTGGCTTACATGGGCCATGGCAGCATGGGGTGGCCTCAGCTGGGTTCCCTGTCACCCTTCTCAGGGTCTCAGACACCTTCAGAGAGCACACGATGCCTCCAGCTCTGCTCCATGTGGTGCAGGTGCCTGCCCTTTGTGCTGGGCTGGTTTGCACTACTTGGTGAGATCGTGGTGGAGGAGATCTGCAGACACCACCAGCAGGGCTTGTTTGCCATTTGTATACTGCATGGGGTGGTATGCTCCTAACATACTTTCAGGAGTAAAAATTGAGAGTTAGAGGTTAAAGCTGATTAAATTCTCATGAATTTGGAACAAAGTTCAATAAAAAGCAGATGGTGTTTTTAATCATTCCCTTTCCACTCAGTTAATAAGGCCAAATGTTCAGAAAGTTCTCTGTAAATATATCACCCTGCTTTCCAAGTATCTCAAAAAAATTCTGTAACTACAACTTTAATAAGACAGGCATCTTCCCAAAAGGGCAGTAACCTGCCCTTTATTGGCCTCATGTCAACACTTGGCAGCAAGGAGCCATTTCTTGCCTCTGATGTTCCTCTGTTGTGTCACTTGTTCCTAAAATAGCCTCTTTCCTTAGCACTCATACTTGTGTTCAGATGGCAGGCAGCCACACAGAACCTGCTGTCTCAAAGCACAGATTGCAGGGATTTTAGATTTTCAGGAGGCTGGGAGCTTCCCTGTGGATTTGGAGGAGGCAGCTTACCCACCTCTAATTGGAGCCAGCTTGGTTGCCTCTGCATGCTAGGCTCACCAAGTGCAGCCTCCTCTCACCCTGCATTACAGAGTGTGGAGGTCTCTATCCAACCCTTTTGGTCCAAGGGCCTTTTACAGTCAGGACAGAGAAGTGAGCACTTCTGGGATAGGACATGGCTCCTGTTCTCCCAAGCCTGCTGCAGAAGTGGGGAAGGGAAGAACGGTGCCCTGCAAGTGTCCATGTCTCCCCACTCCCTGTAAAAGGAGCTCAGGTTGAGCAGCCCCTGTGCAAACACTGGTGCCAAGGTTGCCCCAAGTGGGGCAGACACCTGCTAGGGTGCCTCAGCTGGTGGCCCCAGGGCTTTGTCCCCAGTCTGTGGCTGTGCACCAGCCTTGGCCAGTGCCCCCAAGCTGAGCTGGCTCTGTGTGACAGCAGCTGTTGTGCTGACCACCGTGGGGCTTGGAGCCCTCACACTTGAGGGGAAATTTGGCAACATCCAGGAGTTAAGAGCACAAACACATATTCTCCTCCCATACACAATTTGTAGCAATGACTCCTATAAATGCTCAAATCCCTCACCTTTGTGGGAGCTTTGCTGTAGGATGGAAACTGATAACAAATTTATTCTTGTTTTCAGCCCCTCAAGACTGTTCCTTCCTGCCGATGTTCAGCACCATCGCTCTTATTCAGCAAAGGTTTGAGCAAGCCATGGCTGCCTTCAGCCAGGTAGGTACTGGTAGCCACTTGCGTGGCTGCACAGGTGTTTGATGCCCAGGAGCAAGGTGATGCACCTTGGCTTGCCCATGCACATGTCATGGGGCTCTGCTGTCAGTGTCCTGCACTAGAGGACCCTGTGAGAGTTGCAGGTGTGGGAGTGTACCTGTGGTGCCTGGAGTGGCTGAGCTGGCAGAGTTGTGGCTCCAGCAGTGAGGGCTGCTCGTGTAGATGGGATGGATGGGAGAGGTGGTGGGAACTGCATCCAGCTGCTCTTCTCACCCTCCCACCAGGCCTGTGCAAGTCCAGCAGGAGATAAGCCTCTTCCCTCCATCTCTCCCACCCCATGCCAAGGGCTGCCAGAGCTGGCTCCTTGCTCATATTACTATCACTAGTTTCTGCTAGTGCTGTTGAGAAGTCCCCATTGGCAGTTTCTCATTGGTGCATCCCCATTCTTTGTTTTCCTCCTGTTTTTCTTTCTTTTGGATAGCAAAGCCTTCAAAACAGGCAGAAGAGTTGGTTGTGATAGCATTTATTGCCTCATTTCACTACAGGTCACAACTTACCTACAGAAACCAATGGGTGATGTTAGTGGCAGTGCCTCTTTCCTTGATGAAACTATTTCCAATGAGCAGAACACTGTTATTTGAACTGCAGCTATTTCACCTCAGTGCCCTGATTTCCCCTCAAATAAACCCAGTGCAGTTAGTCAAACAGCTCTGCTAACTGGGCATGGTGGTGTTGCAAGTGGGCTCATTATGTGTTACAAAAAAATCTTCCAGGGGAAAGGCAGAAAGGGCGCCAATTTCTTGGGTTTTCATTTTTCAAAAATTCAAGGCCTTGAGCATTCCTTGCATGGGGAAGGGACAAGTTGTGCTGTGTGAGCTCTTATTAATTATTTGGCAGTTATATCTCTGTTCAGAGAGAGCACATTTTTTTGCATTCATTTCTTGACATGAACATCAGGAGCTGTCAGACTGTGAGAACAGCCTAGTTTAACACATTTTTCTTTTGCTGGAAACATTCCTGATTGAAGTCTGTGAAGTGGCTCTGTGTGACACCTCCTGGCTTCCCATATGGCTCCATCTCAGAGCCCAGAATCATCCTACAGGCCAGGAGGACAGGAGGAACTCAAATACTGAATGAGTGCCTAGGACCCACTGCTCTGTTTTTTGTTGATGCCATAATTTGGTAGGTGTTACAAGTGAAAAATACTATCACACAGCCCACCCCACCCTCCTTCCCACAATAGCTACAAACTCCAGACACCTGCAGGAAAAAGGGGCTGTTAATGTCGCTGTAGGAAGGAGACAGCAACATCCCTGTGTTAGCTGGTGATAGGGGTGATCAGTTGAAGGGGCAGTTGTGCCTCTTGTCCAGCCCTGAGTTCCTCCATCCTTCAGCCTCTGGCTTTGGTTTTTGGACATCTGTCTATGAAAACAGAGTGTGCTGGGCAGGAGAGTTGTCCCAATGCCTCATCCCCACTTCATGCTTAGCATGGGCCCTCCCTCCCATTTCTGCAGGAGGCAGCATTTACCAAGAGCTCCTGCAGAGCATTCTCAGTGGTCTAATCCACATTGTTGCTGGTGCCATCAGCTAATTTGCAGGTCATGCCAGCCCCTAATTTTGCTCCTCCAAGTGGTGGTTCAGCAGTGGCTGCCACCTCCCTCTGTCCTGAGCCTCGCCTCCACATCACTCTCCAGATAGTGTTGGCAGGAGAGTTGTGATGCTTTTCACACTCTTTGCTCCTGTGGGTGGCTGCCTGCTTAGCCTATCCCTCGAGCTGTGCTAATCCCAGTAGCCTGGACAGAGCCCCAGCTTATTCATCAGCACATGCCTCACAGCACTAATGGCCATCAAGACCTTGGATCAGCTCATTTTACAAAATGGAGTATCATTTCTACTGAATACATTGGAGTCAATGAATATACAAAACCTCTGAGGTGCAGAAGAAAGTTGTGAAAGTCAGGTCAGACCCAGCTTCCTTTGTGCTGCACACACAGTCCCTCCCTAAGACCTCACAGCCTCGTGACCAAGCAACCGGTGGCTTCACTGTGACGTGAAGCAATGGAAAAGGACCACAAAGCCCTGTGGAAAGTGATTTTTTGAGTGTCTGTGATCAGCACAATCTAATCAGCCTTGAAACAAAAAATGTCAATTGTGTCTCAAAAAATGCTGCCATCTTGGGCAACACTCCAGACTTGCTATCTGCAGACATGCTTTAAAGCCCCTGCACCTAGAGAAACATAAAAAGAAAAGCCTCTATCACACTTCACAGCAGGAAGGTGGAATTGTTACAAGTAACCCACCTTCATGAAGCTGTCACCTTTCAGGATGGAGAGCAGTCACAGATGAAATATTCCCTGATTTTTTTTCTGTACAGGCAGTAAGCTATGCATATGCCATGGAGCACTTACTGGAACACTGTCCTCCATAGCCACTATAGAGTGAGGACAAATTTCACATGGCAGCAGTAGCCTTTGTGAGCTGGTTGCCAAACTGTGAACTGTCCAGTCCTGACTGTTCTCAGTCTAAATGTGATTTTTTTCTTTCCCTTTCAGAATTTCACAACTAGATTGGGCTAATGCAGGTGATTGTTGGGACTGAACCATTAGTAATTTCCAGAAAATTGATAAATTTATTATTCCTGCAGGTTCAATGGTTTAGAAACTGGCATCATCCAGCCCTCAAACCAATTCCTTATTGCAATAGCATGCAGGCTATATTCTAATTAACCAGTGCAGACCCAGACATTGCATGAAGAGTTGGCTCATGAGATAAAAGTCACTGAACTGTCTGGTTTCTGAACCCATTCAGAAATTATCAGTAGCATTAGGAAAAGGTAACATAAGCATAATCCTGTTCTTACTTTCTGGTTATTAATCAACAGGCCAATCAGAAATCCTTTGGATTTATGTTGGAAAACTACCAATGACTAACTTCAGGCGGTATATAAGGCAAATCTTTTGCTTTAAAGGAAACAGCCTCCATAACAAACTGAGACCCTAAAGAAACTTATTCCTTGGGATGTCTAGAGGATATTTTCTGAGAATTGATTTTTAATTTGTACCAGACATCTTGTGTACCTCTGAGGCTGAGTTTGCATATTGCTCATTTGGTGCTAACTTCATTGCTCACTCCTGACAGGGAAGACATTAATTAACGTGCATCCTCTTCAAATATTCATGGGGACAGGATTCCTACCCCACAGGGTTTTCACTGAGATTTCCACTGATGTCATGTTAGAGATATCAGTGGACACAGACTAACCCTTGCCATGACTGCAGAGGCAGTTGCAGGAGCTGAGAGGAGCATTGTACTGAACTGTCTTTCAGGAAAGTGAAGCAAGTCTTATCTACAGCCTTTGTGTGACATTTGGGAAAGTCATTTAACTAATGACTCTCTTGATTTCCCACCTGATAATGAAGGTAGCACTGCATTTCCTTGTGGAGGAAAACATCATTTTGGGAGGTTCTTCACACTGAAAGAACAAGGAGTGGGAGAGCTTGGGCTCTGTGTGGTCTTTTCTGTGTTACCCTTGCTCCTTTTCCTGCCCAGGCAGCCAGGTCTAAGCAGGGAGGCACAGCATGTGCTGAACTCCCCTACAGAGATTCTGGATCCTGTCCCAAAACTGAAGATCTGATTCCTGTCATCATGCAACCCCATTTATTTGCCTTTTTATTCTTGCCATGACAAGCTGAGAAAGTCAGGCAAGTGTCTGCAGAGATGCAGAGGGGGTGAGTCATGCAGAGCGTGGGGGCTGACAGCAGAGACCCCGGTGTGGAAGGCTGTGGTTTAGGGAGGTGGGAAGGTTCTGGCCACAGAACTGAAGTGGGCAGATGTCAATGAAGGTTACTGCAAAACACAGTCTCTGAAGGTGAATTCAGTGAGGTTGCTGGTAACACCACAGAGTTTTATGGGTCAGCTCGAAGCTTTAATTTCCTTTCCATACCCTCCCACGACTCCTTGGCAGCTATACTGCTCCTGCCCTTCACTTTTTCTCTTCATTCACTTTTACTAACTTTATTTTTCACCCTTTGTGCACTTATAGTAGCTAAATGTTTTGGCTCTCTTGTGTAACCAGCTGATAATATACTGTGAGTTTTCTTTCATAGACTGACCAATGGGAAATTAATGAATAAAAATGTAATACTATCAGAGGACCAACTGAATGGAAGCATAGCAGTCAGGATGCTGCTTTTAGGGGAAGAGTGGGCATCCACCCCCTGCTCTGGTTCAGACAACCTTCAGCATGACATTTCACCTCTGCACCACAAGTCCCCATCTGTAACACAGGGTTAATAATTCTGCCTTTCCTCATAAGGATAATGATATTGTGAGGAATGGAGAAGTTAAGAACTCAACAGAGGGATGGGGATGATTAATTTGGAGGTAGTTATAAGACAATCAGGGACTGTGGAGACCTGGAGCAAACTCAAAAGATGAGGTTTTTTCAGGGTAAGATTTTTCTTATTATTAACCCTTAGCATAACAGGGCTCTGATCCATGCAGGATCCCTCTCTTTTTATAATACAAGTGACAAGTAAAAGTACTTCATATTTATTAAGAGCAATTTCCTTGAGAAAGAGTTTTGTGAAAACAGACCTATTTAAAAACACAGAATAATGTGTCTAGCTTCTTGTGTGGGTTGGTTCAAAACAATTAATAGAAATTGTACTGCTGAGAAACTCAGAGGCTGGCTGACATTATTATAGAACGTATCTGCTTCCTTTGGAAAAGTTACATTTGTTGAAGAAAAGTAACACTGAAAATATCACTCAATCTAAAAAGTTTCTCATTGGGAAATATATGTCATTGTTGGTAGAGATCTTTAAACTTTTATTCTACCTATGACCTAACTTAAATTTGAGCTTCAGAAACTTGGCCTGTGATTCTTCATTGTGCTTTTGATAAATTACAATTTCATGAAAGTGCAACCCAAATGTATTCAATAAACTCCAGAAACATGGGAAATAAATATGTTTTGAAACAATATTGCCCTGACACTGGCTGATGTTGCCACAAACACATCTGTGACTCCAGGAGCAGTGCCAGTGGGCTCTGATCAGAAGAGTTCAGTGGAGTGAATTGGGAATGTGTCCCACCAGGGATCAGCCCTCAGCAGGATGGCCTGCAGAGCCCACACAGCTGTGTGACCAGAGGTGTCCCAGTGCAGTGGGCCATAAAAGCATCCATGCAGCTTTAAAAAGACTGGAGGGTCTTCAGCTGTTACAGCCCTGTTCCCACTTAACACCACTCCCTGTCTGGGGCTTATAAACAGCAGCAAAGGCTGCTGGGTGCTCTGGCACCAGATCTGCTATTTCTGTATTACAGTGCTGCATGATGGGGCTTAAAGTAAGCTGGAGACTTCCCACTGGAGATCAACTTGGGAGCACACGCTCTCTCTGTTTCACTGGCAGACTGGTGGGAGCAGAGTGATCATGAGGTGGCCAGTGACAAGCCACACCCAGGGCTGGGCAGCAGCTGCTGCCCTCACAGATGCTGACCTGAACAGCTGCTCCATGCAGGGCAGAATCTGTACTTCCACCAACACATCTTGTTAAAAACAGTAAAACTTTTATTTTGTGTCCAAGCCTCAGTCATAACCAGCTTATCTCTAAACAGCTAATAATTTCATTTTACTTCTAAATGAAACTCTGAGGTTTTAATGACCTTTCTTCACACACAGAGCTATTCATATCTACATGCCACAAGGAACATGCAGCAGCATGTGCAATGTTGCCTAGGACTTAGCTGAGTCCATCAGCATTGCAGCCCTCTGGACAAGCTCCATAAATGGCCAGTGGTGCTCATGGGATGCTAGTAGAATACAGGCTTCTTCATTACAATTAAAAAAATTGCACCTAGAGAAGACCTCAGAGGGATGGGGGCTTTCAGTGCTGTGACCCTGTTAAAAACTGGGTCTGAGAGAGATCTCAAACCGAAAGATGCACTGATGGAAATCGGGAGCATCGCGCTGCGTGCTAGTGAACACCCATGACAGCTAACATCCTGTGTGCTGCTGGAAAGGAAACACGCTGTGGGCGTCTCCAGGCTGACACTCACGCCTGCCATCTCCCCCTGCTGCTGCTGCAGGCTGGGCAGCACAGGCAGCTGTGTGCCAGACATGCAGACCACTGGCACCATGGGCACTCTGGAGCCTCCATCCAGGACCCTCCCATCCTCTGCAGCATGAGGCAGCCCCAGAGGTCTCCTGGGGCTCACCAGGGCACCTGGTCTGCTAGCAAACATGTTGTTGTCAAGGACTTTCCCCATCACTCAAACAGGATTGTCCTTCTCAGAAATTGCTCAGGGGTTCCCAGCACAGCACAGCTCGGCCCAGGCCAGCCAGCCCTTGCCAGCAGCATCTTGACACCATCTGGAACCTGGCACAAGCTGGACAGCCCCAGCAGGTAGCTTGGATAAGGTCTCCTTTGCTTGGCAGGGTAATAGCCTTGGACAGCAAAAATGTGGACTGCCCCATGCCAGGTCACCACAGAACCAGGTTCGTGCCAGTGTTGCCATGGTCAGTGTTTAGCATCTCCCCAGCACCAGGTGAGGACACTGTGAAGAACCACCCTCTGCCCTGAGCCCAGGGTGTGGGCAGGGCCCAGCTGTGCCAGCAGTGCAGCCCCGGTCTCTTTAGCTCCCTTCTCCACTTCCAGCCATGAAAGGACATTGCTAATCTGCTTAGACCCACTCCAGTGCCCCAAGCTGACCTAGGTGGGATTCCAAGCTAAAGCCAAAGCAAAGCCAAACTAAATGTTTCAGGCTTAGGAAAATTTGGAATTTTCCTTTTCCACATTACTTCCAGTCCCACATGATTTCCTGCATGCCCAGAGACAATTCACTTTGTTGTCCTCCTCAGCATCCTCCCAGGGAGGAATACTGAGATTTATGAATGAATGAAAAGCAGATGAGAGCTGAGTCCTGTTGTTACCCCAAAGCAAAGGCACTTGGCATGTCCTTGTGCAGCCCACTTATGACAGTGGCAATGGGCACCTTTGAGATCAGGAAAGACAATGGGCTGCAGGGCCATCTCAATGCTGTGAGAAGCCCCAGGCTGAGTTGAGCCACGTGACACTCATCCTTCTCTTGCTCAGGTGTGCCTGAAGCAGTTCCCTGACAGGGAGTCTTTGGTGTTTATTGAAGCTAGGAGAGCCAGGGTGAGGTGTCTCCAAGTTTGTTTGGTGATCAACTTTGAACTGTGCCATGATGTCACTAGCAAGAGTAGAACCAGAGGGTTTCCTCCCACTTTCTGCCTGTGGTCTCACATTTGGCAGGGTGTTTAAGTTCAATAACACAGTTATGCAATGCCTCTACTGCCAGGCAATCTCCTGCTAACCAGGCCCAGGAATACTTAACTCCCAGGTTTAGCCCAGCATGGGTGCCTGTAGCCTCACATGGCTGTGAGGGACTCAGAAGGGCTCTGTCCTTAAGACAGCCAAGGTCAAAATGTGTAAACATGCTCAGACAGCTCTTACTGGATGACACTTGCTACTCCCCCTCTTTCTCCTTTCTTCATATCACCTCCCACAAGCAGCACCTTTCCCTTCAGTCTCTACAAAATTGGTGAATAGTTAAATGTCAACCAAAGAAGCAAAACTTTTGCAGTTCTCGGCAGTCCTGAGCTCCCTGCCAGCACTCAGCTGGCACAGCAAGCAAGGGCAGGGGAGGAAGCAGTGCTCTTGTTGCACGAGAGAAGGGGATTAGTGGAGCATCATCTGTGTTTTTCATTCCACATGTCACCATGTCACCTGCCCTGCAGAGAAAGAGGCAGCTAGGCAGGCAACAGGCAGATGAAACTAGCTGGCTGCTGAAGGAGAACCTTCTTATGCCTTGGAGGTGTGCTTCACACTGTGTCTCACTCTGATTCTGCTCTCTTTGTGGTCCCTGGAGATTTGAGTGTTACCTGGTATGGGAACCAGGTGCCAATGAGATAGAAAATACATCTGCACTTCTTAACCCTGCATGAGAGAGGGCAGAGTGGAAGGCATAAGATCCTCAGTTGGTCTCAGTCCAGTTCACTTGAGGATTTGCAGCCATGGAGGGACCCGCAGCTTGCAGAGGTGAATGTTCTTTCTTCCATTCCTCCAAGTGCAGGTGTCTGTAGGCCACCCAAGCCAATGGAGGGCCCTGGTATACTGAAGACAGGACCAGGTGGTTGGGTTTTATGTGGCAACACAGACCTGTTAGAGTCTCAAACCCCATCCTCTTCTCCTCTCTCATCCCAGGCAGCAGTCACTTCCCACTGTCCCCTACTGGAAAACTAAGTGGCAGGCCCCCAGCTTACAATCAGAAAAAACCCAGGCACTGAAGGATCCAGGGCTGAGATGCAGTCACAGGAGTTCCACTGCTCCACATATATTGGTGGCTTAATAAGAAGAGACATGGGCATGGAAATGAATTAATCCCATAAAGGTGTCACCTGAGGAAATGCTGCTGGTTTTGGCACATAAAAGAAATAGCAGTTGCTTAGATTTCAAGCATCCAGTGAAAAGCAAGGGACTTGAGGAGTTCCCAGGGGAGGATAAAGTATGACTTGGTTCTTCCCGTGCAACACTCATACATCAGTGGGTGGACTATTTAATTTTAAATCTGTCACAGCCATAAAAGCAACATTCCACTTTAATGGGAAAATGGAGTCTGAGTTGCCCACCTCTGGCTAGGAGGAGGAATTTTAGCCAAACTCGTGGCATCTATTTCCTAGCAAACAGTATAATTTCCTAGTGAACAGTATAAACAGAATATATATATAGTCAACTATTGTATTTCTAGGCCTCTTGTACTGTCTGATCCCACAGAACTCATCCAGGAGGATGCCTTTAATCCTGTCCTCACTGTGCACCCACTGTGTGCAAGCCCTTAAAAAAGCTCTTGGTCAAAAGGATGTCTACTCTGTGAGTCAATCTCTACACTCTGTATCTGTATACTGGCATTTTATCAACATTATTCTGCTTGGGTATGAATTTGGGTTTCCTTGAGACTGCAGGTATAAAGTTTTGGGGAATCCTGGCATCCCCAGAGTCATGGGAAAGATGTCCCCACTGCTCCTGCAGCCAAAGGTCCACAGCATCTCTGGACAGACCTGTCCACCAGTGTCTGCATGGCCCATGGCACCTGGCCTCAGCATTCCTAAGGAATAGCATAGCTCTTTTATCCTCTGGGTGTCCATGGTCCATATTTTGCTTTAATTAAGGTGGATAATGGAAACTGGAACAGGTAACTTGTTTTAAAGCATCTTTCAGGTATTTATTACTCAGACAACCACTTGTAATGAAGCTTTTATTTACTCAAAGCTTGATGTGGCCTTTGGGTATATGCAAAGCAATTAGCAGAAGTAAGGAGATTAATTTTAAATTACAAAAATGTTTGAAACAGTGGGACTAAAGGATGTCTGACACATTGGTGTCTGAGATTTTTAAACCATTTGAAAACTTGATGAAACTGTAGAAAGATCCCTTAAAATCTGTGGAAGAGTTTGAGAAAGCCCTGCAGAATGAATCTGAAGGATATTAGCCTAGGTAACATAGTAAAAAGAAGATCAGAAGATGATTTGGGTTTGTGTGGGTGTGTTATTGTAGGGGAAACAACTGCAAGATGGGGATCTTGGAAGTAGGTGAAATTGATATTAGGAGAAGAGGTAGCTGTGCAAACTGGGAAAAATAAAAGGTGAAAATAAGCATGCTGTCAATAAGCCAGTGTGAAAGTTTGAATCACAGTAAATCACACATTGCTGGCTGGGTTTGCTCCAACACTAACCAGATGAAATTCCAGTGTGGACATGCAGCCAGACTAGATGATTTAATGGACTATTTCCTGGCCTTGTGGATGAACCTATGTGCTCATGTTACCTGTTTTCCTAAGGAGAAAAGAAGAATGTGTTTCTTCTGATAGACATTTCCTCATCCAGCAGTCCTCACTTAAGCATAGTTTTCACTATCCTCTTCAAAGTGTTGTTCTGTAAGGCCTAGGCCAGATCTCACCTTTTGCCCTTCTTCCAGCTCAGAACATGACTCTGATGTGTTACTTCCAGAGCTTCATTGCAAAAATCAAGGCCTGGTTGCAGGATGGCAAAAGAATAAGCATCTAAATGGACAAAACCCATCCAAGATGCATCTAGAGAGACAATTCCTCATTTTCTCAGGCAAGCAGGAATATTTAACAACAGCTAGCCACACAGTTAAAAGGTTTTCCACAATTGTAAGTTTTGACCCACAGTGACCTTGGATCACAGCTTCCCAGAAACCCAGCAATGAGAAACCATCTCCCCTTTGCTAATAGCAGCAACCCTACTGATGATGTCTCATAAATATAAAGTAAAATAGATTTTCTTACATCTTATATTTTCTTTTTTTCATATATCTAAAAATAAACCCTGAAACCCCCCATTTAAAGTGTTTCTTGGGAAATAACAAAAAACCCCAAGACACCTTGTAGTCAGTTATAAACAGACAATGGGAAAATCCTACACTTGACTAATTGTAGTACTGTGGCTAGGCTTTGTGTTTGGGGATTTCTCAAAGTTTAACTTCTGCACGAGTGAGCTCAAAGCCAAACTGAAAGTGAAAGTCAGTCTCTGCTTGGAGCCGTGCTGAGCCAACCACCGGTGAGCTGGGTGAATCTGCAACTCTGCTTCTGACCCACACCAAGCCAATCAAACAATATTTTTGGAGCTGGCTTGAAGAAGAAACTTGAAAGGAGCTTGATTTCTTAAGAACAGCTGCTCAAAATCTTATTTTTGGCAGGCTACTGGGAACTTTGGTCCTGAAATTGGAAGAAGTGTAAGAAGTTGTCTCACATTTTGAATAGCTGGCGTTCAGGTGAAGAAATGATATTTTTTTCAGTGAAAGAATTTTATGTTCAGTTAAACTTTTCATAATGCAGAAGTAATTTTTAAAACAGTTTCAATCTTCCCTTCATTTTGTGAAGAGACAAACCTCACCTATTTTTCCTCAGCAAATGTCCCACTTTGGCCCTGCTGGAGGCTCACATGTGGATAGGTGGCTGGGGGAGCAGCACAGTCAAGTGGCTGCAGCTTGGTCCTCAGCACCTGGCTCATCAGCCTGGACCTGCTAATGGGCATGTCACTGCCCCCAGGGGATCTGCCCACATCCTAACTTCAGGGAGCCTGCTTAGGACACAACTCTCCAGGCTGTTATGCTTGGGTTATAAAACCATTTCCCAGGAAACTGGTAGCAGGTTCTTCATTTGAAAAGCTGGGAACCTTCTCCTTGCACAGACCTCAGGTACCTGTTGTGCCAGGCAGAAACCTGGTCCCTGTGTCACCTGGGGTGCTCTGATTCGGCTGAGCCCAGGCCCTGTGCTGTAATAAGCAAGGTCAATAGTAATCATGCTGATGGTGAGATCAACAACAGCAGAGTCAATCAAGCATGCCCACCCTCAGACCATAAACTCAGCCTTTCTATATATACATAGCATACTGCCACAGTAACTCTTCCTTAACAACACAGTCAATTGACTCTTTGTAGAATCACAGAATCATTGAGCTTGGAAAATACCTCCAAGATCATTGAGTCCAACCCTTAACCTGATGCTGCCAAGCCCACCACAAAGCCATGTCCCCAAGTGCCCCATCTACACATCTTTTAATTACCTCCAGGAATGGGGACTGCACCACCTCCTTGGGCAGCCTGTTCCAGTGCTTGACAACTTTTCAATGAATCTAGCACTTAAGCATTCATCAATGAGTTCCAAATCAGCCATCTGATGTTTCCAGATATACATGAAGGGCACAAGCTTTCGTTTCAGAAGAGCAACTTGCATTAAATCTGTGCTCACCTTGAGGAAATCATTGATATCCACTGCTCTTCCCCATTGGAGTTCAGCCATGAGCAGCTTTCCTCCTTCTCCAGCACTACTTTTCTGGTTAATTTCTCCACTTAGACCCTGGTAATACAGACTCATCTATCTGATGAGCAGATCCTTTGAAACAAATGGAAATGAGAGAGACATAATCTCTCTAATTTGAAGAAACTTTGAAATAAAATCATTCAGGAAGACACTAAAGGCAGAAAGGGAATTTCCCTCGACAGTCTTAGTGTGAGGGGGGCTGCTAGCATAACTCTAGGGAAGTCCACAGCACAAAAAAAGATTAAGTTCAACATTTAAATGCATTTCATCTGCTTCACATATCATAAACGTTTCTCTAGCCATTTGCTGGGTAAAGTGCTAATTTCAGGGTCCCAGCTCTTGGGTTTTTTTGTAAGCTTCACAGGAAAGAGGAAAATGGAGGAGACCAGGCACCCTGAGGGGAACAATGGTTTTAAAGATTTTTATCCTCTCAAAAAAAATGCATCAGGAATCTAGGACATGGTAGACCATTATTCAGAAAATGCTGCCACTGTAAACAGGTGCCAGCTGGATGCATTGCACTCTAGTGTGTAAATCAATCTGACTAGTGACTCTTAGCAAAGCCTTTGCCCAGTGGACCAGGACAGCTCCTTTGTAGTAACAGAAGGAAAGGTTTTCTGTACCCTAGCAGGCACAGAATATGTTACGAAGTACAATGTTCCTGTCACCTGCTCTTTGTTTTTTGGTTGGGTTTTGGGGTTATTTTGTTTTTTCCTCTAACTGTTCTGCAGGCATGCATCTAAACTCTGTGTAGCTCATACATGTAGTAAAAATGATGGCATCCTCCTGCCCAGGTAGCTGTGCTGCATATTTAGAAAAGCACCACTACAAATCAGACTAATTTTCCTTTTTGTGTCAGTATTGGAGAAAGGGACTTTGATCATTCTACAGGACACAAAGAATTTGGTTTGGTTCTTAGGAAGACTAAACTTTCATTGGCTAAAATTTTAAGCCTAAGCTCCAAATTCTTGGGGAAGAAAATATACCAGCTTTTCTGAAAGACTTGCTGCTACAGTCTTAAACTGTAAAGAACCCTGAACACCCTTTCTCTTCTCACAGGCAAAACATCCAGCCCATGCACAGGTCAGTCAGGCCACTGCACTTCACTGACTTTTTACTTTCCTCCTACATTCTAACAAGTTGGTACTTCTTCGTAAAGCCCACACTTCTTAAATTAGTCAGAGGATGAATTAATTTATCAGTCTGAAGGGGTGGGAAATAGCAAAGGCTGCACATACTGATTCAGCCTCAATTGCAGTATTTGTCATACTAATGGTCAAAGAGCATCTTCTGCTTCCCATCAATGCTCTTCATGTCTGCTGAGAAGTGACTTATCAGGGAGAGATGACTGAAAAAGAACAGAAAGACATAAATGCATTCTTATTAATTTCTTCTTAAAACCAGCTCAGATGTAGTTTTTCATTTCCATTGTTTAGAGTAATTAAAAAAGTTTCAGTTATTGTTCAGTTATTGTATTACTGTATCAGATGCACTTCCCATGAGAAATTTCCCTAGGAGACACCCAAAGGCAGAATTCCTAAAATCAATTTGCAATGCCACTTTTGTGATAATATGGTATAGGTCTGTGTTTTGGTTTTTTGTTTGTTTGGTTTGTTTGTTTGTTTTTTTTCCTGAGAAACACAAGAAAGAGAAGGAGTCTTTCCTAGTTCTTTGGGGCTTGTTTGGTGGTGGGGGTTTTTTTCCCATTTAGTTTTTTTCCTGATAGGGCTACTGGAAATTGGAAATCTTTAAGTCTTTATTTTTATTGGCTGTTTCTCAGGTGGCTGAGGGAAGTGAATGGCAACCCAGCTGTTCTTTCTTCTGCCAAGAAGAAAGGCTGTGCCTTTAATGGAAATGTTTTCATCTACCTTTGTTAGTAGACAGCACAAAAAAGTATCCTTTAAAGGTGCCTTTGAGGGAGAAATAGGGTAATTAAACAGAGAATGTTGAGTGTAGGCTCATTCAAGAATTTTTCATCTTGCTTTTGTTGCATGAAAAGACTAATGTAATAAAAGAACACATTAATTCACTTAGTGAATGTCCCCATTCTTTAACATGACTGTATGCTGCTTTACAGAGAACAATCAAGGTAAGGATCTTTCTGGGTATGGCAGAGAGAACAAAGTGGTGTGAAAAGTAGAGGCTCTGTCCCAAAAAGGCTCTTCTCCCTTCGAGGGCAGCAAGCTCACAGTCCCACTGCCAAGACATAATGCAAAAGGGCAGCATATGTGGGACAGCTTGCTTGGATTACACAAAAGTTTGTAGAGTGATTCTACTTTGGAGGGTAGAAGGTGCCCAGAAGAATGCTCTGACTCCCTACCAGCAATCTTTCTTTTGAACTGTCTGCTCTTCTGCTCATAGGGACAGAAGGTGACGTATTGGTAAAACTGGAATTGTTACCAGTGTACTATTATTCCAACTCTTTATAGGAAAACAGTTTTAATTAAATAAGAAACTAAATCAGCCTACTCCTGTATGCTTTTCTCAAGAGTATATAAAATTAATAAACTAGAGGCTTGGAAGAAAAACCTTCTTATAAAGGTATGAGATCTGCAACTATTTCTGAAACAAGTAGCATAATTTGCCATTAGAGATAGAAATCTGGATTAGGTGGTTCAGGAGAATGATCCAGCCTGCTAATTTCCTACATTCTTATGTTTTTATGTACACTAGTTTTCTCCAACAGAATGGCCCAAGCTGAAACCTCAACTGTGTTCAAGGCTTCCATGAGCTGCTGAATATTGGGGTGTGGAGGTTTGCTGTGGTCATCAGTAGGGGCTTACCACCACCACACATCTTCACAAGTCTTGGTTTCAATCACAACTACAAGCAGAAGTTCCAAAATAACCCAAGAAAGGAAGTTCCCCAAGTTGTTTTTAAAATCAGGAAGTAGAAGGATGCTACTGAAGCCTCCAGAGTTAATACAAATGCTAGTCTCATTCACAGAGTATGCCATTCTTACTGAATGCTTCTGTAACTCAGACTTTTTGGGCTTCCCCATCCTTGAGTATATTTTAAAGACAATGTAAGGAGACTGTGTTTGTCTGTTCAGAAAACCACAGCCCCGAGGATCAGACTGCAATGAAGAAGCTTCAGATTAGGCATTGCCTGGGGATTTGCTCTGCAGACACCTCAACACAGTCAGCATGGAGAAAGGGCAGAGTAGTCCCCTTAAACAGACACTGTATGGCTCAGAACTAATATTGATATGAATTGTAAATGTAGTCTGCAAACCTGCCCAGGATGTCCCTGTTTTTTCCCCCAAGTAGAAATGACAGGATCATGTAAGCAGACAAATGCTGCCTACCTGCGTATATGGATGTCTGCATTTGTTAGGATTGATCCTGTTAGTTTTTTCCTTACACAGTACATTTTTATCAGGAAATAAAGGTAATACTCAGAGAGACTCTGGCCAGCCTCCTCAAAATGCAGGCTTTCTTGGTCATTTTGGGATAATTCAGATTACCATCAGCTCAGAGCAGTGGCCAGGATGTTGTCTGTTGCAGTTGCTGTGCATCCAGTGTTGTCTGATAGCCATGGAAGACCTTCCTAAGGCTGGGAGCACTGTCTGCCTTTCCAGCACAGAGTACATGGCTGATGGCAGCTGGTGTCTTGAGAACCAGTTAGAGCTCCCTGACTTTCCTCCTTGCCCTGGGGATAAGGGTCTGGCTTCACCATCTTCCGAGTTAGAAAGTATTTGCAAAAGGTTAAGTTTCCTACTCTGAAAAGAAGATTTGTTTGTTTGATCACTTTTGCTCTGCCTCTGATGATGCCTCACACTGCAAAGAAAAAAAGAATCATAGAGAGGTCTGGGAGCTGGCTGGCAGTGGTCCTGGGGACAAGCCAGGATCTGGGGAGATCTGGAGAAAAATGAAGCTACTTCAGGTCATATCTTTCTCACCTTGTTTTGCAAAACCCATATTCTCCATCTGTCTTTTGTCCTGGAAGTAGGGAGGATGGCAGAGGTGCTGCTGTTCTAACATTGCAATCAAATGAGGCTCTCATCTGACGGGACACTCAGGAACATGGCCAGACACAGAATATGCCCCAGTGACTTGGACTGATAAATGACATTCAGCATATTTAATGTACAATCTAGATAAGTGTTATGTCACAGAAGAGTTATTTGTATTTACCCTGATGGATACAGGTGTTAGTGTGTATGTGTGTATGAGAGTGTGTGTGTGTGTGTGTGTGTGTCTGCTTTTGAGTTTCTGAAGGTCTACAAAGGAAATCATCTGTGAAAAGGTTGAAATCCCCTAAGAGAAAAATGTGAAAAAAAAAAAATAGCTTGAAGTCACCCACAGGTAGTATTGACAAATAACTGTTTCCCAGGGGTCCAAGAGAATTTTTGCCTTGTTTTGGGCTGACTGAAGGCTAGTTAGTGAGGTATGATTTTGACAACCATTCTTCCCTGTGTTACCAAGTAATCTGAAACCTTTCTCTGACTTTTTCAAGTGTATTGTGGTTTGTAATCACAAACCTAAGTCAGTTAGCTGCAGTGAGGCTGATAGAAACAATGGTCATCTCAGCACTGGGGGAAGACCTAGTGAGGCAATGATGACCAGCATGTCCCAGAAAACAGAGAATTCTGGTCGTGGGAATGATCAGTTCAGCAAATTTCTCAAACAACAAAATGCACACAGTTGCTTTCAAGTGAAAAACACATGTCAGGCTTGACTGGCAACAAAGTCAGAAGCTGAGTAAAAAGAAGTTGAGTGTATCTGAGTTGTAGAAACCTTTCATGCTTGCATCTGAGTTGTAGAAAACTTTCATGCTTGCACAACAAACCACTAGGTGTTGAGGCAAGAGGCTGACCAGCTGACACAGATCTTATGATGCTGTCTGTCATGTGAACCAGGTTTGCAGAGAAAATCCCTCTGATGTGCCTTTGAGACAGTTACTCAGCAGATCAGCTGCTGTGGCCCTGGTGGAAGGCTTTCTATGGCCCTCACTTTGTATCATTCTGAATGCTTAAACCTTTGCTTTCGGGAGCAGCCTTAATGAGAGAAATGGGCAAAAAACCGCAGTCTCAGCAAGGTGAATCTGGGCAAACTCTTACCCATCTGTACTCTCTTGTAGATTGTTGCAAGTCTAAAAGTTACTACAACTGGTCAGATTAAAGGGACTGTTTTGTCCCTGCTTCCTTGTTGGTTCATTGCATGGAAGCAGACCCCACTTGTAGTTTTATCAGCCTCCCACACACAAACCTCTCAGAACCTGCCAGTTCCTCTCTGAGGAGGAGGATGATGTGAAGAAATGTCACCAGTGATTACTTTTTGAGTGCACAACTGGGCTGGAACACCCTCTCACTGGCACCTGCTATTATGCAGCCTTCACAGGGGGCCCTTGCTGACATGTGCAGTCCCATCTGCTGATCTGCCTCTGCTCTCACTCTTTTTTTTGCCTGCTTTCTGCTTGGTCTGGAGGCATAAACCCAACTCCTGTCCTGGGAGTGTTTTGCACCCTGTGTCCTGGGCAAAGCTGAGATCTGGACCCAGCTTAGGGCATCTCCAATGGAATGACAGGCTAAAGCAACTATTACAAAACCATCAGGAGAAATGAGACATGGGAATCCCGGGCTTCTTTTGTCATAAGAGGCATGAGAATGGTATGGACTCATGCTGCTGAAGGGAACCTAGGTAGGTAAATGAGATGCACTTCAGGGCACAAAAGAGCAGAGTGAGAGCTTCTGCTGGGAAGAAGAGTTTAAGAGCAAGGTACTACTGTTGAATACTGTGAGCAGTATGGGTGGAAGGAAAATGGTGGCGTTATTTCCTAATTGTCTTTAACAACATTTGGTACTTTCTACCTCCCCATAAGCTTAGTGGGCTTGAAGAAAATAATGCAAAGGTATTTGTATCACTCTGTCTTCAGGCCTCTTCTACAGAGAGCTGCAGTCAGCAGGGACCTCAAAGGTTTGTTACTAGCTGCTCTTCAATTGAAGTGTAACCATTCCTGGAGGTGTTGAGAGAAGTGTGAGCATACATGCACTCTCCCATAGGATAGCTGGTAAGTGGGATTCAGGTTAGCCAGCATTAATGGGGTGAGGCTCAGTGACAGCTGGGGAGTCTGTAGTACAAATCAGCCGTGATGTGTGCAAATGCCACTATCCATAGTCAGACGATACACTAGGATGGCTTGGTTTTCTCTACCCTTCTGTTATTGTTGTGTATTATATGGGAAGATCCCAACACCTCCTGAATTCCTGCAAGATCTTCATGGGATTTGTATTTTACACCTTGCAGTTTAACACTGTTCATGAAAGAAAATTATACCTTCCTCATTTTCCTGGGGTCATGTGTAACCTTTTTTTAATGCAAGACTTGTGAAGAAGGAATGGTTCCTGCCTGTGCACAAGATTATTAGCATGCCAAAGTCCTGTTAAAGGCTTATACATATGGTACCATGGTGAGGATGTGCCAGAGGATATCAGTGATTCAGTGCCCACTTACAGTAAAGGATATTGCACTAAGGGAACCTCTCACTGTGGCCCCATAAGTTAGTCCAAGGCAGAGTTCATTCAGAACAGCTCCTCTAGGGACACAATGAAATCTCTTAATTCATAAGATTTTGCCTGGAACTAGATCTTTGAATCATACTCATTTTTATAGAGACGAGTCATTGACTCAAAGCATTATTTAGAGCAACTCATCTCTGAATCCCAGCTTTGTGATGTTTTTGTGCCATATTTCTGTGACAACTCAAATCAAAACCTAGATGCTGAGCCACATGCCTTTTCTATCTGTGTCCCCAGACCTAGAATTCCAGGCAAGCACCCTGATATTAAATCCATCCTCTGTATTATCTGGTGCAGTCTAGTCATGGTTATATGTTTTTACCATCTATTTTCTATAGAGGTGATTTCGGGGCTGCATCAGGTAGACTCCCTGTACCTTTCACTGGTACTGAAAATCAAAAGGATCAAATGGAAAGCACTGCCTAAATGCAGGTTAGTTTTATCTCAGCCATGCTTAGTGCACAGTAGTCACAAAGAAGAGCAAACTGCAAGGAGTAATACCTCAGGCTGCTGGAGCCTGCCTGACCTCTCCCTGACACTAATCTCATCCAAAATTTGCCAAGGCAGTTAGATTCTCAGCTCCTGTTTTAATTCAGGGTGAGTGGGTGATTAAAAAGGCAATAGGTCCCTAAGTGTCTTTGAGGATTTGGTCTTTGGCTCCACTTCCTCACCAGAACCCCCAGTAACTCCCCAGCACAAGGATTCCCACAGCCACCAAGGCCAGCTCCAGCCTGCTCCCACGGAGATGGTGTGGAAGCTGGGGCAAAGGAGATAAAATCCCACCAGTGGGCATGTGCTGTTTCCATACCCTCTTCTCTTCCAAGGAACAAGGACCAGGATGATACCCATACCATACAAAGCAGAGCGCTCAGACATGTGTATCATTGTGAAACCTCCATTCTGTGGTTCCTAATGGAAATTCCCCATTTTGAGAACAGAAGTTCACTAAAAATAATAGACTATTTCATGACAGCAGGCTTTTATAAGTGCTCTCTCAAATAGCCACAATCCAAAAACGGAGGCCTGGGATTTTTTTCCCATTTTCTGTGGAAACTTATCCCTGTTTAATTTTGAACACTACCTAAACAAAATGGTGGTATTTTTATACCTGGGATGCCTGGAGAGCCAGGCTGTAGGAATAGGGCCCTATTTGGGTATTCCTACACGAGTACAGAAACAGCCACACAAACCACTGTGAGAGAAGGCAGTTTTGGCGGGAAAATTCATTCTGTAAGACCGGTGGCATCTTGCACATTGAGAAAAAGAGAAGAAACAAAAACTGAATTTTGAGGAACTAAAACTTGGATCTGCTAAGCAATTGTAAAGAATAAAAAAGAGAAGGAAGAGAGGAGAACAACCAGTGTCTGACTGTAATTTCCTTTTAATGAATTATCTCTGTATAAGAAATTAGGCAACTACTTTCAAGCTGATGAAACTTTTTGATTTTTTTTTCAGTAAGTACAACATCATCCAGTATTTAGAGACTCTACTGGATAATACAGGCATGAGGGTTTTTTTCTTATTTTCATTAAAATTACTTTATCTACACAGAACACTGGCCAAACCACATCCAAATTTCTCTAAGGTAAGCTAAGTAAAAACACTGGTTGACCAAAGAGAGGATATTGTTCCCTTTTGTTATTGGATTCTTCCCCTGCTCTTAAAAATAAGCAATCTATGGGGTATAAAATGGGCCTTGTCTCTTGACCAGGTACTCCAGTGTACTGAAAATGAAAGACCAGAATTTGAAGCTCTTAAGTGATACATTAGCCCAAATGCAATGATTTTCATTGGTTCATGATAAGAGTTGAGGAAAGGGACAAACCTACTAATTATAAGGATTTCTGCCTTGGTACAAAAAGTATTTAGTTCATCCTCCAGCCCGGCATGTTCAGCTAAGCACTCGTCTGTGCACTTTTCAGCCAAGTGATGAACTGGATCAAATACTTTGGCATACTGAGCATCTCAACATTCACACAGATGGTGTCACAGTGGTGGAAAGGAGTGTTCACTGGCTTGTCATTGGGATACAGAGCAAGCAGTCAACCTCCATACATATATTCATCCAGTCACCGTCCCAGTGATTTTTTGAAGATTAAATATGAAGTTTATGGAATTTGCAGCTACCTCTTACCTTCAGCACTTCTTCTATGTTGAACATATAAGGAAAGGACCTTAGGAACTTGAAGATACAAAGTAGCTGCAATTACTTCAGTGCCATGAAGCTCTTCCCAAGCTTGCATTGAGGGAAGCAACTCCTGGTAGAGCATGTAGACATCAGGTGACACCATTTCCACTATCAGCCTGATGATGAAAGCATAGCCTCCGCTGTGACCATGCTGGAGCCCCATGTCAGATCCCTTGCCAGAGGCCAGGCAAAGAGAGGGGAGTTCATGCTCAGAATGTTTCTAATTACACAATCTAGATAAAATGGCTGGTTCAGTCACCATATTGAATGTTTATTTCATTGGTAGATGATAACATGTTGTCACATTTTCATATATTATCCTACCATAAGCTTCATGCTTAAAACAAATGTGTATGTGACATGGCCAGAAAGTGACTGCTACATTCTGATGTGGCAAGTAGAACTGCAAAGACCTTGGAGGGACAAGCTCTTGTCCCAACAAATAGCACCCAGACAAAAATGTATTTTTCTCATGAGTGATGCACTTCAAAACATGCTTTTATTTGTGAAAGGTTTGCTGTATAGGGCTAAAATTAAGGTCTTCTCTTTGCTGTATAGTGCATAGGAGGCAGGAGAGGGAATAGCTGTTGAACTATTTACAGGCTTCTCCTGTATGTACCACTTTTCAACAAAAGATATCAAAGCACCTTATGCAGTACAGTGACCTTTTATTTTCAGCCCATTATTAATAAGAAACTGAGGCAGAAAGAAAGCAGGTTACCTTTCAGATGTTGCATGGAAAATCAAAGGGCAAACTGAAGCATCTCCCAGAGTTCACCTACAAAATCCCAACACGAAGATGCAATTACAGTCTTTGAAAATTCCCTGATAGGGGGATTACTGTGTTATAGCTTGTTTACATTTAGGGGTTGATTACTGAGTGCTGAGTAAGCATGTTCCATTGTTAATGTAATGACTTTTTCCATGCTTGTGACGTTCATTAGGACTGTTCCTTTAAGGCCAGAATGAAAATATTATCTGCATTGTTTATTCATGTCAGTCTCACAGTTATGACAGGTTTATGTTGCAGCACACTCTCATCCAAAGAAAACTGTGAGAATACTTGGTTCTGGAAGCAAATAGAACCAGGGAGGAGGGAGGAGGAACAACCACTGGGACATAAGAAAGGCCTTGCAAACTCCTCTTCCATCAATCTGGCTCTCCTAAAACAGCCCAGACAGGTGTCAATTACTATGATATGTTGTATCTTCAAACATTGTTTTGCTGAGTATAGCACTGGAGGTGGTAATGTAATGATTCCAAGAGGTTAAATTTGAAAGATAAACTCTGGAAATTTTTGTATAATGCAATGATAGCCACTTTGCTCTGCCACGTATTAAATGGAAGAAGAACTCCCTGACACATGTGCCATCACCTTCAGTTTCGCATAACTTACAGGCTAATGAGTGTTCATGTTTATTCTCTGAATACAAAGTTTAATTAAGTTATAAAAGGAAAAGATCAGTTCACAGTGTTGCACAAGCAGAACTAAGATTCTGTAGTAAATATGGTATCTGGCTTACTCAAATGTTACAGCAGTTGCTGAACTGTACATCTTTTGGCTTAGCATTTTGAGATCTTTTGGTGCCTAAAGGAAAGAGGATTTCATCTCTCTTTGAAAAGACCCTTCTTGAGGTACTTCTGGAGTATCTGATCTTTTCTTAACAAGTAACTGATCAATGGATCTGGTAAAATTCAGAGCATTTCTTCTCAGCTTGTCCTGAGAGTGAAGACAGACATTTCTTTACAGACCTGAGGAATGGTTTTGTAGCTGTATCATTTGGCCTGGTTAAAGATATATCCTCCCCTCACAAAATTTCTTGCTATTTCTCAGTAAAGCAGTGTGTGACTGTAAGAACACACACAGGTACCACTTTCAGAGAAAAAAATCCCAAAGAAACATCCTCTGCTGAGTGGGAGAAAAGGTAAAGCTCAAACAAAGCACAAACAAACCTTTAAAAGGAAGTGGAAATAGAGAACAAATTCTTCCTTTCAAGCCTCCACCACCACTGAACAGGAAAATGGACATTGTGGCATGCAGGGTACCTTCTCTACATACTCCTTAATGTCATCTCTGTGCAGTGACTGCAGGACTGAAAGACTAAAATGCAGGGTCCAGAGCAGGCACACACAGGCAGAATGAGTAAAGGCAGTGTAACAGCACCTGGCTTGCATGTCAGCAGCATAAATTAATGGCTGACTTTGCAGGAATGCAGGCCTGAAGGGAACAGCCTGACCTTCAAGCTGGGCCCTCTCCAGCAATGGGTCAAACAGCTGAACTCAAAAGTTTTTGTCTTCCTCTGACCCCACTCTCCCAAGGGGGAGATCCCAGCTCCTGCTTGCCCTGCAGGGTGGGAATTTCTCCCTTTTTCCTGGCCTGGAAGTGTCACTGTGTTTTCCAGATGTGAAGGTGAGGACCTGGCTGCTGTGGCTCTGGGTGTGGCAGCCCTCAGTGCCCTCCAGTTGTGCTGGTTGGGGCTGCTGCCCTGTGGGCTCCTCCACTCCCTGCACGTTCCATCCTCCCAGAGACCTTGTGATGCTCTGCAGCAGGAGGCAGAGCCCGTGCCATGAGAAGCATTTGCTCTCAGAAATCCTCATAAGGTAGTCATGCTTTAAAATGGGATAGCAGTACAGAAGTGGAGTGTTTATTTAAAACACTAAGGGGGGAGCTGTTGCTAGTAGCAACAATAGGGCAATCACCAGCTAATATGGAGATGTTTGTTTCAAATTTATCATCTTGAGTTTGATGGGTGGCCAAAACTTCACAGAACATTTTATTTTGCAGTGTGCGGATGTGCAAGGACACAGACAGCACATGACAACAAATAATCCTTTCGAAGCATGGGGTCAAATGTACTCAGAGCAGTTCAGCTGTAGTTAGCAAAGTTGTCCCTGGAAAGATTTGCTTTACCTGACACTACTTTTGCCTGGAGAATGGAATCTAGATGTGCGCTCATAAAAGTTCCTATTCTTGGTGAATTTAGCGGTGTTGAGGACCTGGTTACTAGCAGTTGTACTTATTACTTAGGAAGCAGGTGACAACACAGGAATGACAAACTCACAAGGGCAAAACAATGATGAAGAGTTTGGGGATGTTCCCATCAAACCCCTGGGGCTCAGAGCAAGCCAGCTGGAGAGAAATGATGGGCAAAATCCAACTACTTCTGGTTGTTTCTCCTGGGCACCTACAATAACAGCTGTGTTCATGGCACTTGCAATGCTTGGAGCCAGGGCAGTGGTAAGGTCTTGCATTGCCAAGCCTGCCTTTCTTTTCTAGTTTCTGTATCAATGGGACACATGTGCAATGAAACCCCAAATTACACTTCAGCCAGGTTTTCTTGGTCTTATTCCAGACTGGTTCCTAGGCCAGTGCCAGTCTACAGATCATATTTAATGTGAAAGTGAGATGACTTATGCCTGAAAAATCACATGCAAGTTAGAATTCAATGTCAAATCCAGCTTCTTTTTTGTTTCCTTTAATTCACATTTTGAGATCTGAGATAATTTTGATGCTGAAATTCAATGCAAAACGGAAGGTGCAGAAACAAGAGATATACAAACCTATGTTAAAAAAAATCTAAAAGAAAATATTAGTGTTAATCCTGAAAAGTAAAATCAAGATTTGCACTGCTCTGTATTCGGTAGGAAGCATAATTGTTCCCTGATGGCAAATGAGCTTGGCAAAAAGTCCTATCTCATTTTCTGATTTGCAAATGAAGAACATAAAGAAGCAAATTAAGTGAAAAACCTGGTAGAGTAACAAAAAAAAGTAAGCATATCACTTTTCAATATTGTTTGAGTACCTTCAACCAGAGATTTTGAAAAGAACAGATTTTAGACTGGATTATACATGTTCTCTACTATTTTCGTGTAAGTAAGAAAAAGTTTAGATCTGCATCTGCTCAGTCAGAAACAATGGGCAACTTCAATTCCCTGATTCCTTTGGGCTAGTCACCTCAGGGAACCTAAGGAATGAGTAATTCCCAAGTGCCACAGAGATACAATAGCAAGCTGAATGCAGAACAGCCAAACAGCAGCACAGACCTTTTGGAAAAATGGCCCATATGCACCTGCTCTCCACAATTGAAAAAGCATCCAGTGGACCCAGTCACCTGAGGATGAGTAGAAATCTTTAGAGCTGCCAACTTAGTCTTGGGGGAAGCACTCATGAAGGAATAAACAAACCATTCTGCAAAGCAAATGCAACCGAAATGGTGTCATGGGAAGGGCATAGAATACACCCTGTGCTGTATTTATAGAGTTGTTTTTGATTTGTAACCTTTTCCCATGCAGTAGTAGCACAGTGTATAGAAGGGTGGTGCAATCTAACCCACACTGCAATCTAACCTTGATATCTAATTTAGATTAGAAATCAGCTGAACAGAGCTGGGAAAAACTGACAGTGCGTTTCACTCTCCAAAGGCAGGTTTAGCATGAGCCCAGACTCTACCTGACTAAACCTGTAGGAGTTCAGCACCGGCTGGGTTGGTGGTTCTTGTTCTGAATTGTTACAGGTAGGAAGCAGAGACTGATCTGATCAAAGGTCTGTCTGACCTCTTTTCTGTGATCAAACCCCGAACCATGTCTATGGATCCCACAACAGACTCTGGAGAGTGGCAGGAAATCAGAGCTGCCTTAAGGAGGCATCTATAAATGTGGCCTCTTTCCAGGAACCCACTTGCCACTTTGTTCTTTGAGCTCGTCAACAGCTTGTACAGAACTTTCCCTTCCAAAAAACAACCAACCCAACAGCTTTCTGAGTTTGGCACAACTGCTTTCCTTATTTTGGTAAATGTTCCTATTGTTCCCTGGGGAGACTGCAGTTGTGGCAGTGAAGACAAAACGGGAATACAATCCCTTTTCCACATGGAGAAGCACTGATGAAGGCTCTTTCTGCTCTATATGGGCTTGAAAGGATCCCTGCTCCAGGCTCATTCCACCGTACCCTTCTCACAGCTTAGGCTCCTGCTGCCTCCTTGCTGGTATGATAACAGGGCAAAGGTGAGTTTCAGGATTCATTCACACAGTCCCTCCTTCCTAAAAGCCATGTTGTCAAACATTTGCAAAAGTAAGAGAAATAAACAACAGTGAGGTGTGGCTGGGGTTTTCCCATTTCTGGTTTGATAAGGAGAGAAGGAAACAGTCTCCAGTCACAGCAGATTTATTCTTTATTTCTTTTTTCACTGCAAACTCCTGACTTCTTTCTCATGCCAATCGATGTTGCTCTTCCATTGCTATTGTCTAATGTCCCTCACATAGCCACATGTAAGAGAAGGAAAGAGGAGAGAATGCCTAGCTTGACTGGAGCTCACACAAAGGGGAAAATCACCAAAAATCACCATTGGTTCATGTTTGCAGCAAGTGCTATATAAGCCCTCCCTCCAAACACTGGCTGGGCAGAGGGCTTGGGAGTGGACCACAAAAGCAGCCATGGTCTGGGGGGAGAAAGGGGCTGGCTGGGATCAGCCAGTGGAAGCAGAGGCATCAAACTGTTGTCCTGGCTTCTATAAGGAAAATGCTTCACATCTCAAGGGGCAAATACAGTTCTTAAGGGGGCTGGATCCACCCAGGCTTGTCTGCTCTGCAGGACCTCCCTGCTCCTGCTTTCTTTCCAGCAAATGTAGAACACTTCAGGAGAACTGAGGGAAGCATCCTAGTGCACAGCAGGGGAAGAACTTCTACACAGGCTAGTCCTACAAAACCCTTGCAAATCCACTGCCTCTCCCAAGCCCTGATCTTTGCGTAAACATCCAGTGTTTTTGAAGGACAGTGCATTCACTTAGTCAGGGATTGACAGGAGAAACACATTGACTGCAAACAACTCCAGGTGTACCCCAGCCACCTGCCATCTGTTCTTGCCCCAGGGCAGTGGCTCTGGTACAACAAACACATTGCTCTGATGCATCGTGCTGTAAGATCTGTACCAAACTGAGGGAGGAGTGGACCACAGCAAAAGTTTCAAGTCTGCAAAGCAGAACTGGGAGGTAGAGATGGAATCAGCCTCCTCAGGGAGAGAAGTTGTTCATATAAGGGAACTTGTAAACATCTCATAAGACAGGCCTTTTCTGTTAATATTCAGGGTGGAGACCGGCTTTGGGGCCTACACCCGTGTTACCTTTTCCATGCTGATGGGGAAGCTGTGAAGCTGCTCTGGCAAGTAGGTGTGAGAGCAGCTCTTCTGACCCTGGAAGCTTGCACACAGCTCTGCGGTGCTTGTCAGGAATCAGCACGTGCTTGCTTACTGCTTTTCACAAAAACTGCCAAGATTCCCTCTGTGTTGCCATACAATTACTCTGCCAAACCATAGCATTTTAGGATCCCTGCTTTTTTGCAATAAAATAGGCTGCTTTAAAGTAATTTTGGCATGACTTAAGTGTTTGTGACACACACCATAAAAGAGCTATTAAATAAAGAATGATATCAGGAGGGTAAAAAAATCAAATTGTTTTTCATATGGGCAGGCAGGCCTATACACACACCTTCCACATACAACAGCCATTATTTCCCCACAACTGTTAATGGATAAGAACTAATTGATAGAGATACAGCAGTGTGTGCCAGTGGACAGTCTGGTGATGTGCTATCAATACATCACCCATTACCGTATTGTCCCCTGGGAAACACAAAGCCCAGTGCTCTGTGTACAGCTGGTGCCAGAACTGTAATCTGAGCTTCTGGCCTGGCTAAGCACCACCCATTAAACTCACATTTTCTTCACAAGTCACACATTTTCCAGATCAACCCCGTGTCTTAATCATGGAACAGACTGAGCTCAGAAATACATCTGTGCAGAGCGCTGGAAGTGAGGGCAAGGCAGAACTGAACTGCATAGGACCCCTCCAAGATGCTTAACAGACAGGTATGTTTGGATATACATTTAACAGATGTAATGAAAAATAGATCTTTCTTGTTGGGGAATCCCACTGGAACTATCAGCAGTGGTGTTGCAGCTGACAAGGATCCTTAAAAGAAATTCTCAGGCGAAAGTGACGTAGGATGACAATATTTCTGCAAGCATGTGCAGCAGCCCATGGAATTTAGTTGAGAAATTACAAATGTCATGGGACTGATAATTAACAAAAAATCAGCTAGAGCAGTGAGTAAAAAATCAGTGGTAAATGCACAGGGCTGCAGACTAGTTGATTGATATTGCTGTAAGTTTCAGCCCTAAACAAGTCACCAGACCAGTGCCACTACAGTAGCATGGAAATTATGGGCCTCAGGAGGACTTAAAAGGTGACCTATAGCAACTCCTCCCACAAAAACAGAGCAAGTCTCCATTTGCTCTTCTGGACACATCTCTATCAAACCAAAAGTGAATTTTGTGCTTTGGATTTCTGCCAGAATCAAACAGAGATCACCCCTCTGTTCCTTTTCCGTTCTGCATGAAACAGGGTCAGTAGTACACTGGCTGGGTCTGATGTGGCTACACAAAGAAGGGCTTTGAGGGCGAATTCAGCAGCAGATGTAGCCATTACATACATCTTCAAAGAGCTGTGCTAAGACAGCCCCATCATCTGCACATGTGAAACAGAGCATCCACGAGGGAAGCAGCAGAAAGGCCACAGTTTCACAAGTGTGCTTGCCACCTAAATCCACTACTGAAGAATTCTCAATCTTGACTGTCAGCCTTAACTCCTCCTTTTCATAAGATCAGTAGACTGGCACCCAGAACAGGGCTGTAATTTTCCTCAGTCAATAAATCAATAGAAATAATATCATATGTTTAACATCAAATCTTAATGAATTTTCATAATGGCCTGGTAGAGTGAGTGCTGTATTCCTGATATGCCCAAGATGGGGGCAGTCAGCAACAGAATGATACAAGTAGAGGTAGAGTTTTTCTAGATTTTTTTTTAAATCTCTTCGGTTGAATAAAATTTTAATATGTGCACACAAATATGTCTTACTGAGATTTATTTTAAACAAGACTTTTAATTACATATTGTCATACATTACTAAATTACTACATAACACCACTTTTCCTATAGATGTCCAGTAACTAGATTCTCAAGAACTACTTAGTACTGACAAAATGTGTATCTACATGTGCTTGTAGATAGTAAACTGTTGCAACTAGCTTTAAAGAAATTATAAAGAAACATTTCTCTGAATCTTGTCTATTCCATCGCCCCGTTGTTTTCACTGCTCTTAGTGTAGCTTGATCTGGCAGTGCATTTTAGAACTGCCAAATCTAATGTCTCTGAGCAAAGGACAGACTGTACCCACTGCCCTTTAATGGTAAAGAGAAGCTGCCCACACTGCAGCCCCCTCTGCACATCTCACCTCATGCTGGTGATGATAGCTGGAACCTTTACCTGGCAAGTGTCTCATCTTTTCCATCCATAACAGCTACCAGAGTTTCTTTTTTTTCTTTAAGGGGGGGGAAAACCCAGAAAAGCATCTCCTCTAAAAGGAAAGAGGAAGCCAGAAATTTGGTAGTGTCTCGGTCCTGCCCCATGATGCTTCTTCCTGCCTGTGAATTTCCACCTGCCCCTTCTGCATATATAAGGCAGCACACGTGGTATGCACTGTTTAGTCGCCTGCCTCTGTCCAAAGGATTAGTAGCAGTGGGGAGTGATGCTGTTTCTCCTTTCCTCTGCAGTTCACGGGAGGTGAAGGAGCTCTGGCTGGATTCATTTCTTGGGTAAGTACCGCCTTTGAAAAAATCTGTGGCATCATGGTAGAAATCAGTGGACAGCTTCAGATGCAGCTGCACAGAGATGTACAAAAAAGTACATGGGGGAGAGGTACACCCGCTAAGCATAGCTCATGGGCAGAGCTGACGGAGTTGCTCAGCCTCGGGTGTGCAGATTAATGACCATACATAGCTGTCACCACTTGCTCACTTTTTGCATGGATTAAAAATGGAAAGCTGCTTTTATTCTGTTTGAATCAGGAGGCAGAGAGGGCAGCAGGGCTGAATGCCCTTCTGGAGAAGGGCTTTATAGTTTCCTTGTGTGGGAGATCTTGCTGGTTCAGGATCATACACGCTAGATTGGCTTACAGAGGAGAAAGCCAAGAAGGGTGCAGTTTTACAAGACTCTTTGTCCATTCCCTGTTCAACAAACAGGCAAACAAAAGGACTGAAGGAAACCAGACTGTCCAGAGCTCCTCCAATCAAACTCCTAATGAAAGTGTTAAGCAGCTGTAATACTGTGAGTATCTTAATTATTTCAGCTCTGTCAACATAGTGACTTTGAAAAGCTCTGATTTCCAAACCGTGGGATTCAGTTACTCAAAGTGTCTTTGTTTTTTTGCCTAGTCAAAGACACTAAATGCTGGAAACATGGAGAGTCTGATTGAGTGCCAGACAGAGGTAAGCAGCCCTTACATTTTCCTGGATCCTTTGTGGGTACTGGTGTGAGATACCTTAGCAAAGTGGGGATGACTCCTCCAGTAGCTGCTGGCTGCCTACCCTCACCCAGGAACGGGCAGAGCTCTTCAAAGGCAGCTCTGTGCCGCACTGAGCAGAGGGAGCAGGGCATTTCTGTGGGCAGTCTGTGCATTCCCCCGGCTCACCAGGAGTTTTGCTCAGGGATTTTGAAGGCTTCAAAGCCATCAAGGCTCCCCAGAGGAGTTTGGGAGGAAACTTCCAGTGCCGGGGAGGACACAAAAAAGGAGGCTGTGTCCAGCTATGGCTTCTCTGGATCAAAAGTGCAGCTTGACAGAGCTCAGGGTTGTCACCTGCCAGCATGACTGGGGGTCTGGCTGCAGAGTTTAACACAGACCCCTCTACCAGGCAGTGAGGCAGTGTCAGTCCTGGGCTGAGGCACCTCTTTAGCAGGTGTTAGGTTTGTCTGGTTATTCCCCAGAGCCTCCCCAGATTTCTGAGGAGCTGCAGCAACTTGCTGGTGGCTCTCACTACTGCGGCAGCTCTGTAACGTAGCATACTTTTTGCAGGCTGATGCCAAGAAATGTCCTCTGTCAGTCCCAGCAGATACTGAAGACAGACTCTGCCTCTCCAATGGTGAGTTTCAAAAACAAACTGAGGAACTGCCTTCTTATATAACGTTTGCAAGCTGGTACTTGTGCAAAACCATCCGAAACTGCCTGCTCCCCCTCCTGGAGAGCAAGCCACTGTTCCCATCCAGGAGAGGGCTTAAGCCCTGGAATGCCACTCATTTGCAAGTTACTTCTTTCCTATATGCTCACTGGCAGAGTGCTGAGTGCCAGAGGTCTTGTATTCCCATTCCCTGGTAGCAATAGGAAGTAAATGCGTTTCTTTCTCACTCCAGCATCGCCTTTGAGGTGTGGCAGTTCAAGTGAGTACTGAGTACTGTACCAGATGTTGCACACCACAGCAAATAAACCACCTTGGCAGCAGCACCAGCACTTGTTTTTTCTCACCATGCAAAACCTCAGCAGCTGTAAACAACCCAGAGCAGACCATTAACAGGGCAGGGTCAGATTTGGAGCAGACAATCATATCAGACCAGTTTTGAGGAGTATCAGAAGCTAATATTTTAAATTACACTATAATGTTAGGTGACTTTCTCAAATTTTTTTAACCCTACCTACCAAGAGCTTATGCTAAATCGCAAAGAGAGGTCTTGAGAATTTCTCATCTGGGTAAGACAACTTCATTTTGGAGTAGAAGGCATGACATTTATTGCAAATTTGCAGAAGGCAAATCCTTTAGAAATCTTTTTCACAAAAGGTTCCTTTTCTACTGTTTGTGAAAGGGGAAAAAAGGCACACCCCACCCCAATACAACTATCCTCTTAAAATTCCTGGGCCTCCTCTTGTTGAAGCAGATGCAAAACCCATGCTAAGAGATTTCTAAGCGTGAAGCCAGTGAGCACTTACTCTGATGCTCCCATCCTCTGGAGCAAGTATGTTCCACTGGCTGGGGGGAAGCACCAGCTCTAGGAGCATTGTCATTAGAGCTGGCTGCAGAGCTGGCAGAGCTGGAGCCACATGTTTTCCTTTCAGGCTGTGAAAGAGGTCAAAAACTAGGAGCCCCTACTTCTACTCCTGCCCTTAGGCAGGGGCACAACCAGACCATGTAGTGAAAATTGTTGTCATTGCCAGCTGCTGAAGCGGTATATCTGCCTCAGAGTTATCAGAGAAACTACTGCAATATCAAAAATCTCTATAAATGTTCTGTGCCTTGTATGTTCCCACTCTCTAAGAAGAAACAGTGACTAGAATGTAAAAAGCACCCAACCCAAAACAGGAAAGGTGGTGGCCTTAGGGGTATGGCCACAGTTTTACAGTTTAGGCAGTTGTTTCCCTAGTAACCACTTAGTTGTCTTTCAGTTTCCTCCAGTTTGGTTTGTTTCAACATACATCTCTGCACTGCACACAAATGAAAGACCACATAGTGCTCTGTTTTTTGGTTGTTTTTTTTTTTTAATTTTAAATTTATCTTTTGTTTCCCTTTTACTTGCAGCAGATGCAACAAAGAAAAGAAAGAAGGTGATATCACAGTCATTTACTCTGAGACAAAGCCTTACCAAAAGAAATTCCTCAGGACAGCTAGACTTGGGTGGTAAAATCACTCTGTTTGGCCATCCTCTGGCACTTATCTGTGGGGAAGATGACACACTGCCCCAGCCAGTCCAGGTAAGGAGGTACCATTATAGTGGAACTGTTTACAAAGGCCTGAAGTGTCAGGACAAGGGGGAAATGGCTTCAAACTGACAGAGAGCAGGGTTAGATTGGACACTGGGAAGAAATTCTTGGCTGTGAGGGTAATGAGGTCAACCAGAGAAACTGTGGCTGCCCCATCCCTAGAAGTATTCCAGGTCAGGTTGGATGGGACTTGGAGCAACTGGGTCTAATGAAAGGTGTCCCTGCCTATGGCAGGGGGTTGGAATAAGATGATCTTTAATGTCCCTTTCAGCCCAAACCATTCTATGATTCTGTGATACCTCTGACTTAAGTGTGAGGCAGGATACCCAGTACTTCTGCTGCATCATCCAAGAGATGATTCTGGTGTTTCCCAACACACACGCCCCTGATAAGCTCAGGGCCCATCCCAGATGTAGAAAGAGTCAGGTCTGAGAGTTTTGCCCAGCCTTCACTGGAAGTAACTTGGAATGTAGAGAACCCAGGACCAGGAATGAAAGATCTCCTTCTTAATATACTCATCTGTGATTTTAAATAAGTAATTTAAATAAATCTTTCAGCAGCATAAACTTCCAAGGATTTCTGTATTTCCATAAAAAACAAGTGTTCAGCTATGGACTGTCACAAAAAAATACCTAAACAATAACTTCTGAATAAAAATGGTCTTGTAACAGTTCTTCCACTGAACTGGCTTTCCCAATAGACATGCATTTGTCTCTGCTAAGTAATATTTGCCTGGCTTGTGAGAGAGGGGATGTGAACTTAGATTTAAGCCATCCCTTGCTGCCTTCTAAAAGTAAGCAAGGATGGCCCCAGTGAAGTTAGTGGAATTCATCAGTTCAAGAAGAAGGTGGATTAAAGGAAAATCAAGACTACTTCCCATGTAATGTACTTGGAACAAGAACTAGATACTGAACTAACCACAGTACAGTGTGCCTCCAGACAATTTTTCTTCTATTTCTAAATACTCACCTGCTAACTTCCTTCATCCATGTAACTGTTCTTCCATTCCTGTCTGATTTTTTCCCTGCAGGATCTCCTAGCCATATTATATATGAAAGGACCTTCTACTGAAGGGATATTCAGAAAAACTGCCAATGAGAAAGCACGAAAGGAGTTGAAGGAGGACCTAAACAAAGGCGGGAATGTTGATCTGAAAAGCAAATCTGTGCACCTGCTGGCAGTGGTTTTGAAGGTGAGGAATTCTGAGCTACACTGGAGGAGGACACTGCTAATATGCACAGGACCAATCCAGTGCTCCGAGCTGATCTAGGTGGGACTCTTGGCTAAAGCCAGAACTAAGCCAGACTGAATTCTTCAAGCTTAGGGAAGTTTGGCCTTTTCTACCTGATTGTCAGTCCTACTTGTTAGGCTGCTGATTTCCTGAGGAAACTCACTTTGTCCTCCTGCTCAGCATTCTCCCAGCGAGCAATAGTGAGATTTGTGAGTGAAGGAAAAGCAACTGAAAGCTGGATCCGGTTACTATACAAGTGCAAATGCACTTGTGCATTGTACTTCTCTGTCAGTGCTGATGGTCAGGTAGCTCAAGTCAACCAGCTAGAGCCCAGGTGACAGTAATACTCTCTCTGTGCTCGGGGATAGTGTCAAAACTTCATCTAAATCTCTTGGCCTTGCAGGACTTTCTCCGAAATATTCCCTCCAAACTCCTATCAGCTGACCTCTATGAGAAATGGATGCAAGCTCTAGAGAAGCCAAGCAAGCAAGAAAAAATTGAAGAATTGAAAGAGTAAGTTTTTCAACCAGGAAATTTTGCAACCAGTGCCAATGTAATGGAGCAGCTGGTAGAGGCCAACAGTGTCTTTCAAAATCAAGAGTCTCACTTAAAAGTCTGTCATTTGTATCAGCTTGCTATTGCTCTGTGGGGCTTGGTTTAGAGGGCTCCAGCAGCAGCACTTCCTGAAGTTACTTCAGATTGCTTTGTGAAACCACCAATGCAGGAACAGGGCAGAGGCTGCAGTGCCTCAGCTGACACAGTCACGGTGCTGTGGGACAGGCACTGACACAGAGCCTCCACATCTGCTGGGGGTGAGGTTGGGCACATGGAGACCACCACTGTGTTTTGCTCTTCAGGAACAGTAGCTGTGGGGGCTGACTGGGAGAGCTTTGAAAGCCCCACAGCACAACCATAGGCATTGGGAAGCCTCCAGTGACATCTCCTGATGTCACCTCATCTATTCCAGGACATGGACTTCTGCAATGCTGCCTTTCAGTCAAGACCTTGTAATTCAAGGTCTCATAATTAACCCCACACAGCTGCAGATGGGGATTTCTGAAAGATACAGAGAGCACACACATGCCCCTTTCTGGAGGAAGTGGTGTCGCTCTAAGGTTAATGGAGACTTGCTCAAATCAAGAAGCAGAGGCCACTGCACCATCAGCTAAGGTGACATTTTGTTTGTGTTCCCACAGGGTGGCTGACAAGCTGCCGAGACCAAACCTCGTCTTGCTCAAGCTCTTGCTCTCTCTGCTCCACCACATCAGCCAAAATGCTGAGACCAACAGGATGGACTCCAGCAACCTGGCCATCTGCATTGGCCCAAATATGCTGAGCCCAGGCACGGACAGCACGCTCCCGCTGGAAGTGCAGAAGGAGATGAATGACAAGGTGCGCTGGACTCACTGAGCAGCCGCTCCCTTGGGGCAACTGAGAGCCATCCTAGGGATCCATCCCACTGCCATTGCAGCAGCTGAACAGAGCAGCACCCCTGGGCCTTGGGGGTGCTGAGCAAAAGCAGCAGCTGCCCTGCAGCCCCCAAAGTCACAGCACAGCTCCTGCAGACTTTGCATGTGGAGGGCAAGGGGCACCCGTGGCCATTGTCATCCCTGGGCCCTCGGGCAGAGAGGCCAAAGCTGTGGCTGATGGTGTTTTGTCTGCATTGTTTGCAGCATCAGGCCTTATCCCCCATGGTGGACTCACCCTTAGACCTCTTAGGCCTCACCCTTAGCCAGGATTTTGGCAGAAGCCAACCTGCTCTGTGCTGTCCTTCCTACAAAGATAGCAGGCAGGGTGAGGAAAGAATCTTCCATCTGTCTTGACTGAAATGGGCTGTTTTCTGTGTGCAGGTGACAGTGCTGGTGGAGTTCCTCATAAACAACTGCATGGAAATATTTGAGGGGGACGTTTCCTTCCCTGCCTGTGCCTTGGCTGAGGAGTCACCAGAGCACACAGACAGCTCCACAGGTATGAGAAGGGACTGGGGATGTCACCAACTGGGCCAAATTATTGAATTTGATTTGTGAATATATCTGTGGAAACACAGAGGGTTCAAGATTGTTGAAGCCCTCTTCTGAACTCTCTCTGTGTAGTTCTCTTTCATCCTCAGCTGGTCAGTGAAAACTAATGTCTGCTTTCTCCCCACAGAACAACTCTGTGCAGCTCATCAGAATGACTCTGCCTATGACAGCCCAGATCCTGAAGCAGAAGGCAGCCCCTGTACCCCTGAAATGGAGCAGGCCAAAGGGAGGAGTGCTACTGTGAGCAGAAAATATCCAACAAATATCTCTGCCCCTTCCCTGACTAATTTCAGAAATGACATCAGCACAATGGACAGGAGGTACTCAGAGTCAGACCTGTCCTTCCAGAACTGCCTTGATGACACAATAAGGAAACAAAGGCTAAACAAAAGTGAGGACAATTTTCCAGTTCAGCAGAAACTGCTATGGATGGAGGCACTGGAGGAACGTCTTGCAGGCTTACCTTCACAATTATCAACTGACTCTCTACCCAAAACATCCTCCAGTTGCTCCCTGGAGAGCTCTGATGGCTCAGTTTTCACCAGCTCCCCCATAGTTTCGCCCTCTAGTCCCAAAAAAACCTTTTTAAATAGGCCTCAGTCCTTTTCTACCAAGGCCACTGAAGATGGCAGTACACCTAGCAGAGAGATCAAAAAACATTCCATGTCATTCTCTTTTGCAAACCGCAGGAAAACACTAATAAAAACCCAGAGTTGGGGGCCTGGAAAACCCATGTTTTTTCAGAGGGACAGTTTCACAAAGAAAGAAGATCAGTTCTCCTGTAGAATTGTCCAGGAGGGCAGCTGTAATGATGACAAACAATTGCCTGTGGAATATCAGCAAAGGCCCCGTCTCAGGTCAGTTGATGAAGTGTTCAGAGAGATAGACCAGAAAAACCCTAGAAGACCACCGTCTTATGAAGAGGCTGTTAAAAACTGCCAGGCTGCTAAAGTTCCCTCTCAAAATCTCACGGTCCAGACTCTGAGATTAGCGGCATCAAACCAGGACGTTTTGCTGCCTTATCCATGCAGCCACAGTGCACAGGACACTGCATATATGGATCTGAGGGATCTACGCAGTGCCAGAGTTTCTGCAACAAAGGATCCTTACCTGGAAACTGAAACCTTCAGCATCGCTGTAGGAGTAAACTCCCGTGTAAATTTACCCGTGACCCCAGGAGTCTACCGGATGAGAGCCATGTCTGAGTCCTGTCAAAAGAACAAACTCGAATATGTGGCTCAGAGGTGCAGCCAGCCGGTTTTTGAGGTAGAGCAGATCCAGTATGCTAAGGAGTCCTATGTATAAAAAGCCTGTCCTTCCTCTTTTCACTGTACAAAGTAAATATTGTAAAAATAGACATCTTGCTAATCATTTGTAGGATTTTACTTTCAAGAGACAAAGAATAAGCTAGCTCTGCATGAACATTTTTTTCTGAAGTGTCAGTCAGCTTGACATGTCACATCCTTTCACCACAAGAGTTGTTGCTGGTGAAGACCTGTGTATCATTATGTAAAAATATAAGTTAGTATGCTGTACATAACCTGTTGTGTGGGAAGAGTAGTTAGCAGATGATAAACAGTGTTGTGTTTGTTTTCCTCAAATGACAATTACAAGGTTGGCAGGTCCAGAATCTGTCTCACCTTCTTGTTTTCTGTATGGCCACAGACCCTGTATCATTTTTCATGTGTGTATGTTGCCAGGCTGATGCAGTGCTTTGCTGATTTTTGCATTAAATGTGGGTTGGCAGTTACCTTAATGGGGGAAGAGCTATTCTGTCATCTAGGTCACTTCAGCACTCTTCCATAAACCCCCTGTACCTGCTGCCGTTCCATCTTCCTGCTTGCTGGTGATAAGAATGATCTGACCACTATGCAGCATAGTGCTGTACACTGAGCCTGGGGTTAGAGCCCTATGAGGTCATCATGGGGAAGTATGAAGTAACCCTCATGTGTCCTGAGGTGCTTTTAGACTAAATAAATTTGACGGGCAAAGAAAGGAAAAGCAAGAAAGAAAGCAAGAAAGAAAAAAGAAAAAACAAACAAAAACTCCTACCAGGAAATATTCTGGATTCCAGCTTTAAATAGTTATAGTTAATTGAAAAAAAAAAAAAAAGACAAAAAAGAAAATAGTAGGTGGTGTTCTTATAAACTTGTAAAAATGACTGGAAGTGCAATGTGCTTTTATGGGTCAGCATAGCCTTAAACCAGAAGCAGGGAGACATTTTTCTCCTGTGTAACTTCACTACAATAAAACATTTTTCTGCATGAATGCTTAAGTGTCCATTGTCTGATTTTAAAATATCCAGGCCCTACTTGTACTGTACCTCCTTTTCTGCAGGTACTGCATGTCTGCTTGAATGATGTAGCATAGCTGAGTAGCAGGAAGCAAAGTAAATGACCAGCAGTATCACTGCTATTGTTGTAAGAGGCTGCAGGCTACAAATCCCTCTCTGACAGGAAAACAACTTATACTACCATGTAATAGCAGCTAAGCTGCAAAGAGGTGATGCTGCTCCAAAAGTGAAACGCATAAAAAATGGCATGCCATCTTCTCAGGAATTATGTTTTCCAGGTGTAGGTGTTCCCAGGACACAGAGAAGAGGGAAGGTGGCTGCCTGACCTGATAGAAGAAATTATGAGAAGGACCATATTGGTAGGCTGCAACTAGAGAAAACATCACTTCTCTCAGCCACCTGAACAGTGGCACTCTGCTTCCAAGCAAGCTGAATGAGAGGGCTCTGATGCAAAAGGTGTTTACCTTTTTCTAGAATCTGCATCTCCTGGGTCACAGAACCAGTGAGGCTTGAGATACTCCTGTCCAACCCTACTGCCCAAGCAGGGTCAGATAAAACAGGTTGTCTAGGATTGTGTCCAGACAGTTTTTGAATGTTTCCACAGATGAAGGCTCTACAACATCTCTGGGCAATCTATTCCTGTGTTTGAACAGACTCACAGAGAAAAAGTGTCTCCTTGAATTCAGATGGAATTTGATTGTATTTCAATTTGTGCCTATTGCTTCTTGTTCTGTGTTAAGTGGAATTATATTTTTCTTGTGTAAAAAACACAGGTGTCTTACCCACGTGGCACAAGAAGTATGAAGATAGTCCATGTGCAGTGAAAAGGCTCAGAAGCCACAAAACAGAAAACACAAACCTTGAAATGTAATCAAAACCCAATACAGCTCCTTCTTTGTTAAGTGACTCGTTCTTTTTTGACTGTGAGAAGACTAAGTCTCCCAAGGAGATGCCTGCTCTGTAACCACACCAGAAAACCCAGGGTGAATAAGCCCAGTCACTTCACCAGAGATGAGGAAAGTCTCTAGGTCTAAGGTGTCCTAAGGCATATATGACAATCGCACTCAGAAAGCTTACCTGGGCTTAAAAATTCAATATAGATAAGTCTAAATCTTCCAGCTTCTGGATAAGAAGGACCATTTGGAAAAGATCACCTTCAATTGGTGAAGGAAAAAGAAGAGAGAGAAGCTCTACAAATTGTAAACAAAAAAGGACTAATGTGAAGGAGTTGCATAGAAGAGTGGCCTAGTCCCCCTTATCCTGCTCTTACATTTCTTGAGGTCCAGGGAACACCATGATTAAAGAAAATGTGAATGCAAACAGACCCCAAAAGATACTTACCTCCTCATTGACAGATAACTTTTGACTTCCTTCATCCCTTCAGACTTGACTGTTTAGTCAGCATTATTTTCATGTCATGTCTCTCCACAGAAGTGATTTTTCTTCTATACAGGCAGATAAGAGACCTCAAAAGACTAGAATGGCACAGGAAGTAGAGAACTTTGCTTTAGCACTTACTTATCTGCCTTTGGTACAGAAAACCATTTAATCTCATGCTACCAGTCCACCCTACCACATCCTAGGATCCAGACCAACTATCCAGGACTCCAAGAGTCCTATAGGACTCTTTTAACTCCTATATCCAACAAGTGGGTTATCTGTTTTACAAATACCGTGCCAAAGCTGCCTTTGACTCCTCAGCCAGAAAGATCAAACACCCATTTACAACTGGGTCAACTGGAGATGGATTTTGGAAGAAGAGTTGAATGATGGCAGCCAGCCTCCCACTCTCCACAAGTTTCTCCATCATCAGTATTGCACCACTTGCTGCACACACAGAATTTTAAAATTAAATTTCATGAAGACACTCCAAATGTGAATTTGGAGGTAGGACTGGAAGAGGGGAAAAAAGCAATATTAAAGCAGGAAATCCAAGCCATTGCCTTGTAAGGCAATGCTGGAATTAAGGCTGGTGATGCAGCTTGAATTCAGTCCTTTATGTTTACATCCCACTGTTGTCTTCAAACACATGGTACACTCTTTTCTTCCCCACAGGATTTTTCCTTACCTGCACTGGTAAGGAAAAAGGTTGTCCAGCAAAGGAGAAAATTTTAATTCTGGCATTCCCCAGTACAGTTTGCCTAGCAGACATCCAGGTTTTGGACATATAGCTATGTCTCATTTGCTAGGATTTGAAAGAACAAACAGAAGACCAAAGGAGTTCCTCATGGAGTACCTCTTTCCATGCTGGGCACCCAGAAGTTGCAAACTCGTTCCCTGCCACTTGAATTAGGATGGCAACTTAACAGAAAAGGGATGATGGTATCAACTCTATGTCCAAACATTGGTGAGGATTGAGAGAAACATCATGTCTGCAGGTTTCACAAACATTCAGACTGCAGGAATTCAAATACTCAGGTGCAGAATGCAAATGTAGACACATATATTTATTTATCTGTATGCAAGGCTTATATTTATGTAAGCTTGTGCTTTATGTTCTGCACGGTCTGCAGAAAATGAGGCATAGGCTCTCTGTGTCTCATTTCTCTGGATTCTTGGGACTGAATTGAGTGCAGGTAGAACACAGTTGTCTGAAATAAGGTTTCCCTTCAAGTCATTTGGATATCTTAGGACCACAGGAATTTCCTAAGGCATCAAAAGTGGATACAAATCCTGATACTTAGGTTGTAAAATCCTTTCCCAAAGTCTTCTCTGTCTGTGATGTAAGCTTAGACTCCCACCTCACACATACATGATACATTTAGATACCTTGAATGTAGGTCTCTATAATCTAAGGCTGACATTTTTACTGCCACCAGAGGAATAGTAACATTTGGGATTTTAGGCACCATCTAAGCCTTCAAAAGAAGCCTTCTTGAACTAAGGCTCTCATGCTTACCCCCCACCCCAGAGTTTGGTGCTTTCTGCTCCATCCCACCATAGAAAACTCTGACTCAGACCTTTATCTTTTCCATCCCTACCCCTTATCTCTGCCTCATTTTCATTCCCTCTCCATTCCCAGCCTCCATTCCTGACCTCATCCAGCTATTTCTCTTTTAATTGAACAAGCTCCAACCTTTGATTTGCTCTCAAAGTCACAATTTCATTTCCTCTCCATCCCTCAACCCACTTTTCTCAGTCAGCCAGTTTCAGTTTACCCCTTCCAATTCTCCCACATTTTCCTGTCTTATCTGCACTGGTTGTTGCAATAAGTCCCATCAAAACTCATCTAGCCTCAGTCCCACCCACATGCTCTGCCTTGTTTTAGTCTCTGTAAATACAGAGAATCAGAATGAGAGAAGGAAAATCCCAGGAAGCTACAAGAAAAAAAATATAGAATTCATAAAGTCCAGTGATGACCTCAATTCACAGCTGTAACCATAGAAAGCCTCAGGATGAACCTTCCATGGCTAGAGGTCCTTGAATTTTTGGGATTTCAGCAAGTGGTCTGCACATCTCTTGTTGTATGGAAATATGGGCTGTCAGCTAGGATGGAAGGACATTTGGAACGAGGTTAAGGTGAAATAATGAGTCAAAATAATCTGTTGCCCCTATGCTTCATGAAAGCAATGCATCATCTATGATGTAAGGGATATTTTCAGTAATTTGCTCATATTCTCTGAGAAGAGGCATTGTCGGGGATTTTTTTTCTGTCTCTGCAAATAAGGTCTTGGGGGAGAAGCCCTCTCAGCTGTCTGACCTTTCTCAGAGCTATTATCTGAAGGGCACTTATTCCTGGGAACTGTGAAAACTAAAGACATAATGAATTCACACCTGAGGAAGAACAACTTCTAGTTACTTAGCAATGATGCACAAGAGAATTGTTACTGCCATGGTCACTTTCTGTGATAGCTGCCTTGACATAATCCAAGAACCAGTGGTTCTGTTCAGACAGTCACAGAACAGAACCACTGCTCTACACAAGATCTTTCTTCTGTCTCTTCCTCCCATGATTACTACCTGTGTACCCCAGGCACAAGATGCCACACTGATGTAATGTTTGCTGGTACAAACCCATGGTAAAAATATTAGTGAACAGAATTACACCAACCTTGTTGCCCACACTTTGTATTTCATATTTACCTCCTTACAACATGGACAGCTGGCTTTTCCTTTTGTGTGTGTGCATTTGGCTCTTCAGAGTTCCTTACACTGTATCCAGTTTGATGAAATAGGATCTGAAATCTTCTTCTTTGGGCATCATGTAACTGACAGACAAGACTGCATACCCTGCATTGACAGGTAGCATTAGGGAATGCATCCTATTGACCACCCAGAACTCTGTTGCTTTTGAAACTGAACCACTCCATAGGATGTGACTGTGGTCCACAATTCTGACACTTACAATAAAAGCCAAGAACTTTGGAATTTGTTTTTTTCTTTTTCTTTTGTAATGGGATTGTATCTCTTTAGCCTGTTGCTTAGAACTAGATCTCTAATTTCTTCTAAAACTAAAGCCAAATGGATAGTTTAGGGATTCTGCTTGGGTTATGTACACTTTAATGTTAAAAAGCTAATACTGATGTTAAAAGCTAATAATAAAATTACTGCTTCATAGCTCAGTTCCATATTGTAGGGAACTCTACACAGTTTTTATGTATGGTTCCTCTTATAATATTACTATCAAATGTCTCCAATTACAGCATGAAGAAGTATCACAGATGATAAAACCCCCATCTGTGTTGTTTTTTATCTGGGAATAGGAGTTCTTATTTCAGTACTGACTGTTCTGGTTTTGGTGCTGATATATCACAGGAGACCAGGTGGTTTGCTGCAGCACCACACCAGATTATTCCATAAACTGCAAGTGACAATTTCAGCTTCCCATTGTACCCTGGCAGGTCTCTTAACCTGAGAAGAAAATATTACTTTTTATTACAGTGAGGCCACTTGGCTATCACAGGGGTGAACTCTGAACAAACAAGAACATGATGCTACTCTGGTAGCAATGTGGCAGACCACAGTTAGTGTGGCTATTGTGTGTTTCCAGGAGGACAATTTCTGACTACAGGAAAAGGAAACCCACCTTCAGTAGGCTTTCTGGTTACATTTTTCTCTGAATTTTGTTAGCAGTCACTCCTTATCACATGTGTCATCAGAACAGAGTGAAAACTTCAGAGGACCTTCTGAAAGCTAAAAATGCAGAAGAGGGAGCAATTTTTAAATAAAAAATCTGACAAGATAGAGAAAAAGATCCATGGGAAAAGGGCAACCACTGTTGGAGAAGTGATGTAATCCTCATATGGACAGCTCACTATTATATAGGTAGCTGTCTGCAGGTCTCTGTGGATGCTAGGTAAAAAATTGCTTTTTCTGTCTCTCTGTTATTGAGGAATGCTAATTATCTTATATTTTTTTTTACTATAAGTACATTGTTTTTGTTGTTTTAATCAGTCTTTATCATTCACTGTGATAAATACAACAATTTAAATCTCACTTCTGAGTGAAACCCATTCCAAGTTCTACCTTTTCTTCTACAAAGGGAGAGGAAAGCAGATTATTTTCTGTTTCTAACCTGAAGTGGCAGCCCATAAGTCTGAACAAATGGTTCACAAATTCTAAACACGGCTGACTCCATTGAGCTCTGCTTCCTCTGCTAGGTAATAATATGAAAAGGTTTCTATGAAGGGTTTCACACTTTCTAAACAAAACATGCTCCTCAGCCAACAAGTCTATTTACAGAACTGATCCAACGGCCGCTCAAAACTCTTCCTTCCTACAACCCACAAACCTCCCACCAATTTCCTTGACAAATGCAACAGTTCATGTTCAAGCCCTGCAACTTCAGTATCCCACAGGTTATGCTGAAAATTATAAAACTGTATTTAAAAAAAATAAATTTGAAGCCAAATCCAAGCAGTTTCCAAGTCAGGTGATCAGAGAAGATGTTCTTATAACACATTAGGGATTTTTCTGTTTTTCCACATGCTTGCTGCACAGTCTTGGGCCATGCAAATCTCTCCACCATAAAGATTTAGCAAGTGCACCTGTGCAGCTGTGCCTGTGATTCACCTACTGGATTTCTTCAGCACAACTGGTGACCAGGTGAGAAAGCAACCACAGTAGCATTCAACAACTTTGCAGGGCTGTACTCTGAGGAGTACACCCATCTTGTGAGCTACAGACACCATGGCATTTGAGAGGTCCTTGGGTGTGAGAAAGAGCAGAGCAGCCACTATTTCTCCACAGGTCATCAGGAGGATGATTTTAAGACCAGAGACTCATAGTTAGGAAGTTCAACATCTGGATCTGCTTTTTCCAAAAGACCTCCTACCCAGTGCAGTTTTCGAACCGAACAAAAATTAAGCATGGGTGATACTGATCTGCCTCCCAGAGATGTTATAAAGGGCAACTTATATCAAGATGAAAAACCACAGAGACTACCGTGAAGGAGCAACAGAAGCCGATCTATCTTGTTTCTTACTCTTAAAGTTTAGTGCAGTTGTACCATTGCCCTCAATACAGGGAGATGCAAAACAAGGAGGCAGCGCTTCCTGAGGTGAAAAGATGGGGAAGGAGGGGCCTGTTCAAGACAGGAAGAGGTAAGAAGGGGCTGGAGCAGGATAGCAGCACACAGTCTATTTGAGTTTAAATAGGAAGATCACCAACAATTGATTTTCCATTTGATAGTCTAATGAATGATAGTTTAAAATTCAGTGTGCTCTACTCTCTAAGGTACTTTATCACCCTTTCATAATTTTTCTAGTCACTCTCTCTGAAAGCACATGGTGGCAAAGAATGCAGCCTGAAGAGCAGGCACACTGAAAAACAAAGCTTGTGGGGAACATGGAGGAAGGGCAACCTAGGGAAAATGGTGCTGAGAGTCAGAGGGTGAAGTGTAGGGGAAACAGCCTTGTAAATTTTGGCTGTAAACCATGATTAATAAGTTCTGTTTTTTCACTTGTGTTGGAGAAATTAAGGTCTTGAGAACTGAAACTTTCCAGTCCTGCCAAACCCCACAAAATCAGAACCAGAGTCAAGAGGAAGCTGTGCTGCTACACAGAAAAGGAAGCTGAATAATTTGGGTTGAAGATATGAGTGATAGGATCTCCTTTCTTTTCTATTAATGTTTATGTATCATTATTAACAACCCTTATTAAAAAAGTAGTGATGGCACCAGCAGAACTCAAGTTTAGCTCCGGTATTTATTTTTCCTTCTGTGTCTCTCATCGGTCAAAACTCCCAAGTTGGCACATTATAATTTTTTAAAGCTGAGTATTTCCCTGTTGGGACCAGGCCCGTTTATTTCTGATGCAGTGAGCCCAGCACCCCTGAACAGCAGCAAAGACACCATCAGCAGGATGGCTGACACCAGTGATATAATACTGACACAGTATTTACTAATTCTCTTTGATCATGTCACTGCAGCAAGTTGAAACAGGTTTCAGGGCACTTCTATTAATTGTTCTCCCACAGAATCAGGACAAACAGTACACACACACACCCCACTTGGGTTCTGTGATTTTTTCATCTTTGCAGTCACACTGACAGCTCTCCATATCGGTGTTCTTTGTATTTCCATCAGACATCTCAGGGCATTGGTTAGCAGTGGCATGATGGTTTCTGGGATTTTCAAGTCTATTTCAAACATCTCCATCCCTGGAGATTTTCAAAAGCTGGCAGGAGAAGGCCCTGACCAATCTGATCTATCTTTAAATTTGTCCTGGCTTAGGCAAGAGGGTTAAACTAGAGACCTCCAGAGTCCTTTTCAGTTTAGATTGCTCTGTGATTTTTCATGTCTACTTGAAAGCAATGGCATTTTGGCCTCAATCAGAGTTGCTTCCAAGACTGGGAGATCCACGCCTTTAACGGTAGGCTCAAGGGGGTAAGACTCACAGATTAAAGTTCCATTTCAGGACCATGGAGAACCAAATCTAGCCCAAAGTTCATATAATTACACAGTTTTACACCAGGGAAGCATTCCTGTGATTTTATAAGCAGCCATGGTCCCCCTCCAGACAGAAGACAATGCTCTAGCATTGTCTCCCTGTCCTTTTGGACAATTAAGCATTATGCCTAGATCCATAAACCTCCTTCCTTTCTTAATTATGAAATGCTGCAGAAAGTTAAGGAGGTGGAAACTGGACTCAGCTAGTCTGCTCAGCATTGTATTGTGTAATGAATTGTGGCAGAAGGTCTCCCAGTCTAGCAACATCCAAGCTAGGGCCCCAGGAAGACCCAGGCTCAGCCCTGCAGATCCCTCATATTGTATTTCAAGGTGTCATTCACTAGTTACAGATGCATCCCAAGTACTGCAGGAAAGAGTGGGTGTGCATCTTCTGTTACTACACACTGACACCTTCACATTTGCTTTGCTGTGTATAAACTTGTTTCACATCCAAAAAAAGAAAGCCAAGGGCATGCCATAAGGCATGGTAGAATGCCAGGAAATTCTTATGAAAACAAACAAAAAACCAAGTATGTTCAAAGCCTTTTAACAGACCCACAGCAAACCTAGAAGGAGATAAAACCCTCGTTCTGCAGCTTTCAAGTCAGCTGAAGGCACTTCAGAAGACCTTTCTTAGCTGCCATATGGGAGATGGGCTGATTCATTCCTTGCTAGCCAGGCCCATTTCCCAGGCAGCACCTCTGGCACTGCGATTGTGCAGGTCCAAGAAAACCCTCCAAAGAATATGTGAAAAAGCCATTGCTACTCTAAGATCCAGAAAGCAACAAATGGCAGGAATCTGATTATAATCAATGTGGTTTTGGACCCTGCTCCACTCAGTCTTGTGATGACACAAAGTGTTCCAGAACTCACCAGGTATTAAAAAAAAAACCAAACAAACAACCAAAAACCAAACCAAACCAAACGAAAAACAAACCCCAACTCCCCCAACCCACAAAGCCACACTAAAAAACCAAACCAAATAAAACAAAACCAACCAACCCAACCAAACCAATCCCAAAGAACAAAAAACCAAACAAACAACCAAACCCCCACAACAACAACAACAACAACAACAACAACAACAACAACAACAACAACAACAGCAGCATAAAAGAGGGCAAGGGAGAAAAGCTGCCTTTTTTTCTGGGAATGGCTCTGTCACTTATAAACCTGCAGAGACCTTTGCACTGAACTGGTAACTCAGGAGGTAGCAATGTTTCACAGAGATAAAGAGGAGAGCTGCTGCCATTCAACCAATGAACATATCAGGTGAATGAGAAATTCTCCCAAAAAGTGAGACACCAGCTGGGGCCAGCCTAACAAAATGAACTTGTGATGCAACACCTTCATCTTCACTAGATTTGTGGGCAATAGGGAACAGGCAACTCCTCAGAAATCTTTGCTCCAGTGGTTACAGGCTGTTTTCTTGCTGTCTTCCTATCCAGTCCATTCCAGCCAAATTTCTAGGCTTATTCAGCAAGTATGCTCTGGACAGCTTTAGACTGACATTTTTTAGACTATGCTGCAGCTGTTTTTCACATGAAGAGAAACACCAGATCCATAGCAATCCTGGAAAGGTCTACCCAGATTTCAAGTCCCCAGTCTAAAAGCTGTATAGCCAACTCTATAGCCAAACTTAAATTTTCAGAAAATATGAGTCAGGTCTCCAAAATCAAAGGATTGTATTGGCTCAGGTCAAATTTAAGGACCATAGTGCTCTGACTTGGCTGGACTGAGAACCCATTCATTAACTTTGCTTGCCCAGACACAAGCAAATATTGAAGGACTGCCTCAATAGGGGTTTTTTGTTTGTTTGTTTGTTTGTTGTTTCTTGAGGGTCTTTTGTTTGTTTGTATTTTTTATTCAGGGTGGGTTTCTCAAAATTGTTTTTCAAATAGTTTCTCCTGCTCCACAGCTTTCCCCATGCTTTTGAGGCCTCCTGTGAAGTACTCAGGGCTGCAGTGGAGCACAGATGTCTGCAGCATTAACATAACTGAGCTGAAATAAATAGAATTTAAAATAAAAATTATATTTAAACCAAAGGTTTCAGAAACAAAGGGTAGGGGCTATTTTATATGCTAAGTCTTGTTAAAAGAATCAAGGCATATCCCTACCCACACAGGTTAAAAAAAAAGGGCTATCACTGTATCAGTAACCCTTCAACGCTTTTATGTTTCTCTTAATGGAAATTTTTCACAGAGGCTGAAAACACGCTCTCATGATTTGCCCTGGCAGGGAGCGCAGCTCACCACGGGTGGGACAGCATACTGAGGACTCACCTCATCTTCTCTCTGCCATCATAGCACACCTTTACAGGATCCAAATCTCCAGCTTACGTGGAAAACACAAATCTGGGGTGCAGCTGTTCGAGCCGCTACTTCCAGGACGCCGGTACTGAAGCCACCAGCATGCCACCCAACAGGGTTTCGCGTCCCCCCACGCCAGTGCCAGGGCACCTCGCGTGTCCCTGGGAAGCTGCGAGTCCTTGGGGAGTTGTTCGGAGGCGGCGGGAGGACGGTGACACCTCGCGGTCCGACGCCCTCATTGCCTCGGCCGGGGCGGGCCCGCAGCGCTGCCGAGTGAGCACGGAGCCGCTGTGGGTGACGGCGGCGCTCTCCCGGGGCCCGGCGGGCCGGCACGGCCCCAGGCCTGGCCTCTGTCCCGGCGGAACAGCTCCGCGAGGGCCGCACACCGCAAAGGGAAGGCTCCGGGGTGACCTGACCGCCGCATTCCAGTACCGGAGAGCCGACAGGAGAGCTGGAGGGGGGCTTATTACAAGGGCATGTAGTGACAGGACAAGGGGGAACGCATTCAAACTGGAAGAGGGTAGATTTGGATTAGATATTGGGAAGGCATTGTTTGCTGGGATGGTGGTAGCAGGCACTGTAGCAGGTTGCCCAGAGAGGCTATGAATCCCCCATCCTGAAAGTGTTCGAGGTCGGGCTGGATGGGGCTTGGAGCACCCTTGTTCTGGCGGGACGTGTCCCTGTGCACGGACGATCCCTAAGGAGCCTCCCAGCCCCAGCCGTTCCGCGACGCCCCCCGCGGCCGCCGGCCCGCGCACGCGCGGCGCGTTGCCCGGGAGACGGACGCCGTTAGCGCTCCCTCAGGCGCGCCCGCGCCGCGCGGAGCCGGAGCCGCAGCATGGAGCCCACCATGGGGCCCGTGCAAGCGGCCGCCGACGGGCCCTACAGCTTCTCCAGCCAGCCCCGCTCCCTGCCCCCCCGGCCCAAGTACCGAGAGCAGTCCAATGCCGCCGAGACGTGAGTGCCGGTGTCCGGCGGGCCGCTGCCCCGCTGCCTTCCGCGCCTTTCCCCTGGGCCCAGCTCCCTCCCCGAGGAGCGCAGCCTTGCCTTTCTCCCGCCGGCCGGGGGGAAGCCGCAAGCGGCGCTGTGTGTGCTGTGCCGCAGGGAGAAGGTGCGCTACGGCAACATCATGATCGACCCGAGAGTGGTGCGCGGAAACGTTCTGTCCGCCCGTCCTCCCCCACCGCAGGTAGGGGGGTTCGCTGAAGTGCATCACGCTACAGTTTTGTTTGAAAGCCATAGGTAGGACGGCGAAGCTGTTCCTCATCTGTAATGAAGCTGTAATTTAACTTTCAATGTTTCACGTAGTCACAGGCTCTCCAGTTAAACCAGCCTGTGACTGTTTCTAGCTCTTCTTTAAAACACTCAGTTTCATACGAACTTCTGCAGTTCTGATTTTTTTACTCCCCATTAAATACTTGATGACTTTATTTTCTTTCTCTGTTTCTTTAGGGTAATGGTCCTGAACACAAGTCATTACTTGATAATCTTTTATCATATGCAAGGTGTCATCAGGGGGAACTGCAGCTCTTGGGAAGTTGAGTTGTGGGATAGACTTTGGTCTATCCTACCACAGAAGCAGAGCTAAATGGTCCAGCTGTATGCAAAAGCTGCTTGTGAGGATGCCAAAGTATTTTTTTTTATTACTGCTATATCCTGATATGATAGTAAATCATAGAATCTTAGAATGGCTTGAGTTGAAAGGGACCCTGAAGATCATCTAGTTTCAACCCCCTGCCCTGGGCAGGGACAACTTCCACTGGTCCAGGTTGCTCGGAATCCCACCCAAATGTGATACTTTGTTTTCAGAGAATATTTCTACAAAGATAATTTGATCATATATGAATTTAAAGCAGTATATTTTAAAAGCTACTGTTTGAAAATAGCTTTGTGTTGTTCAGTTCACTCATTTCTTAGAGTGAATTTTATGTAAGTTTTGTTTAAGAAGTTCAAAGCTGATGTTTATCTCAATCTATAAGTAGAATACTGAACTTAAATGTTATTACGAGTTTCTTCTGTTTCATCAGCAATAATTGGTCTATAATTTTTATCTAGCAAGCAATTCTGTTCATAATATGATAACTGGACTTAAGTCCATTTGACCTCTCAAAATTTGAGAACATACCATTTTAATATACTTTATATAACAAAGTTCTGTATACAATATTCACTTTCAAACAAGAAAATAATTAATTATTACTCTTAGCATGAGATGCCATTATTATGTACCTGTAGGCAGCTAGCATAACTTATTAATTTCATGCCATACAGTCTTTAAGTCTGTGAAAATTTAGGGCCAGGACCCAGGAAAGTAAATCCAAAATACTAGATAGCTATCATTAAGATCAAAGAGCAACCTTCATTTTTCTGTAGAGGCAATTGAATATCATTTTCAAGTATAAAGTGTATTCTGTTTTGTGGGTATCTTCCTTCTTCACCCCTGCTCAGAGTACCGAGCCCCTTACCCTTGAGGTTAAAAGGCAGAGGAGAGCACAGAAACACACACCGGCCAGAAGGCTTACACAAGAGCAAATTCGACCAGGAACGCCGGAGCCTGTGGAGGGCAGAGTACATGTTCACGTGCAGACAGGTAAAAGGCTGCATTTTTTTTATATCTGTCTGAAAACAAAAGTTTGTTGATCTATATTCACTTGCTAAATTGGTGATGAAGTTGGTTGAATCACACAGTTTAAAATCATAGGATGCTGGAATCAGAGGTTCTATACTTGTCCAATTAGTGACATTTTCCCAGAAGGTCTATTTTTCAGTGTACATTCTTGAATACTAGTCAAGACTGCTTCATTTATTCTTTCCATTTTCAGTATAATTAGAGAAATTTCATATATGCTTAAAATGGAAGGTTTAAAACTTTTGCTTAAGGTGAACTACTGTTTTTGGAATCACTTCCATGAAGTGCACCTGACATTACAGAGAACACAGTATCAGATGGCCTTTGCAGCAAATTGACCTATGTTTTGTGAGGCCTTTTTTCTAACTTTATAGAAAGCACTTTATTGCCCTCTTTGGATGTAATTCAGAATATAGAGTCATCAAAAACAGTTGAAAGCTAAAATGAAAGGAATCCCATGTTGAGTATTCATTGTGCTTTTGTTTCTAGAACTGTATTTGGAAGAGATTAGTGATCGGATAATAGAGGTTGATGGAGAGTGTCAAACAGATGAATTTTTGGACAGACCTCCCACTCCACTCTTCATACCAGCCAAATCAGGAAAAGATGTGGCCACTCAAATAGAAAAAGGAGAGGTATGAAGTCAGGTCCACAAGTGCTGTCAAAATATCTCTTCCATCCAAAACACATTTCTGATACAAAATTGAAGTAGAAACAGAAAGGAACGAATCCTCACGGAACATGCCAAAAAAACCCCCACAAACCACCCAAAGCCAACTCACCAAGGTTTGCTTTGAGGTTAAGTGCAAAATTAAGGAAGATGTGTTGCCATGTGCACCGGTTCTGCTGCTTTCAGCTAAGTGATACAATGTTGAGAAATGCTCTCTTCTGTAAAACATGTCCAGCCCAAGAAGGGACTGGGAACACAGAAATACGGTCTAGGCGAGTGCTCAGCTTCTCCCTGGCAGTCCCCACAGGGGCTATGGGAGGCTGTGTGGTGTCTCAGGCCATCCCACTCAGGCCATCCCACGCACCCCCAGCAGCACTCATGATTCTCTGTGCCTTAGCTGACACTGGTCCCCCACCTGCACTTCCCCAGCCTGACTTCAGTACAAGGGCATTGTTCATCCTCCTTTTCTCCTTGCCAATCCTTGTTAAGAGTAATTGTGATCAAGAGACATTTCTCTCTGTTTCTCTGACTCTCATCCTCAGTTGTTTGACTTTGATATTGAAGTTAAGCCGATCCTGGAGGTGTTGGTTGGCAAAACAGTTGAGCAGGCTTTGCTGGAAGTCATGGAAGAAGAAGAGCTGTCCCAGCTGTGGTCACATCAGCGTGCCTTTGCTGAGCTGCGTAATGCAGAGTTTGCTGAGCTACAGCGCTTGGAAGAGCAGGACAGGCGAATCAGAGAGGAGAAGGTAGGACTTCCTAAGGGAGTTCCTGTCAGAAGGAGAAAAACATTTCCAGTACTGAACAACAGCCTGTGATATAAGCTGGGTATGCCCAAAAGGATACTGTCAGCTTTGACGTACCTTAAAGCATTTTTATGACATACAGCTGCACTCTGCCACTTGCTCTCATACAACAGCACCACACTGTTGTGTTTATTTGGAGCTGTCATGCTTGAGTGACTTGGTGTAGTTGACCTGGTCAAAAGGTCAAAACTAACAGCATTTTCTTCTGTACCTGGTACAGCTGTTTCTTAAGGCTTTTTATTATAATAAGTGCTAAACAAATAGTCAGAGTGCTTGGAAGTAAGAGAGACACCTCCTGGTCTTTCACACACAATGCATGCTCTACTCTGTGTGCACATCTCAAGATTGCAAAGTATCATGCCATATTAGTAATGTTTAGTAAATAGGAATAAACAGAGAAGGTAAGTGTTAATTACTTACTATTAATCAGCCTTGTATAACTGTGTTTTCTAATGGTTTCCTGAACCAATTTGAGTTTTAATCTTTTGGTACTTGCAATATGATATAATATTGGAAGATAAAAAGTTTGGGAAATACTTATCTGAACTTCATCGTATTCCAAGGCAAATAACCAGCTTGATCTGCAATAATAAAGCAAAAAGTCATGAGATTAATGTATACTAAGGCATCAGAGAAGGGTTTCATTTGGCCAGCTGTGATGCCCTTATTTTACAGACTTGTCAAATTCAAAAAAGGAATACTACAGAAATGTGTTTGTAATTTGGGGTATTTTAATACTCCAGAGATAAAGTACAAACTTGCTTTCAAGCACTCTTTCATGTGAGGAATTTCAGTGGAAGTTAGAGGCTGCAAATACCAGGTAGAGATCATACTATCTTTGCTATTTATGGGACACACACTGTAATTCTTCAAAATCTAGATCAAAGGAGTTGCAGCTAAAGGCCTCTAAGTTTTACATGCATAATTGCCTTGACAGGAACGTCGCAGGCTGGAGCACCTGGAAAAGCTGCGGAAACAGAAAGAGACTGCAGAGAAAATTGCAGCTCGGGCATTTGCTCAGCGTTACCTGGCTGATCTCATTCCCTCAGTCTTCAACAATCTTCATGACAGTGGATTTTTTTATGACCCTATAGAAAGAGGTTTGTTTTGTTTTGTTTTTTTTTAAATATGTGAGCAAAGTTATATAAAGCTCAAAAAAAACATGAAACATAGCATATTATCCTATTATTTAGAATAATGTCATAAGACTATTCATTTACATTTGTGACTGAACACAAAAAACATTATTGCTCATCTGTACAAATAGTAAGAATAAGCAAGAGCTGACAGTGTGACAATGAGAAGAGCTACTTTGGAGCTAGACAGAAATAAATGGGTCGTTAGGATTGGGAGAGAGATCCAAACTGAAGTACATGTATTTTTATAGAGCAGACAAAGAAATCAGTATGTTATTCTGAATATTTTTTAATGATTATCAAAGCAAGTGAAAAATTAGTCAATTAGAATTAGGCCCTGAAAATAATTTTGGAATTCTATATCAGTGACTTCCAAGCCCTTAGAATCAGCAGCATTTCTTATGAGCTGTCTTGCTACACTCCACTTCACCAGTCTTCACACTGGCACAGACCACAGCTTGGGAATGGTTACACTCTCTCCAGGGTAAATCATGAGGTCAATGCAGAAACTGAATGTGTTTTGCAACCAGGGCAGGCTTTGGGATGTGTTCAAAAAGTATCATTTGAGAAATACATAAGTAAGCAAGAGCTCCTTAGTCAGAGAGAACAAATGCCTTCAGCAGACCAGAAGCCAAATGTCTTTGGAAAGCAAGGCAGGAAATGTTATTCTTCTGACTTGTTCAGGATAGTTATTTGGATCTCACTAGAACATGACTGTGTATCTCATCTGTGCTGAGCCCTTCAAGGGTGACAGACCTCTTTGAAAATAACTGCAGTTAAGAGGACCCTGAATCTATAATGATCATGAACCTCAGTAAGAGAAGCTGGAGATAAGAAAAAAAAACATCTGAGAGATTTCATGTGACTTTTACAGAACAAGTGCCTTTTGGCAGGGCGTGGGGTGTCATCCCTTAATTGTTGTAGCAAATAAAAAACAGCCACCAAGTCCTGTTGGTCATTTTCCCTTTGTTCTTCCTCCTAAATTCTGACAGATATTGAGACAGAATTCCTTCCATGGCTGATGTCAGAAGTGGAAGAAGAACTACAGAAGAAGGTTCTGGGAAGAACAATGCTTGACTGTAAGTTACCAAATCCTGGAATGTAATCTGGGCTGCCTGATGTTCTTGATTGTTTTTTTGCTGGTCAGAACAAATGTCACGTTTATATGGTCACTGGGTTAAGGTAGGAAGTGTCATTTTAGGAAAAACTCCATGGTTTTTTGTGTTGGGAGTTTTGTTTGTTTGCATTTGTTTGTTGATTTGGTTTGTTTTTTTTTTAATATATTAACATGTTTTAATGTTGGAAAACTACTACTACAGACAATTAGATAACTGATTTTCAGCTGAAATAATGGAAGTGTCAGTCATGCAGCACTATCCACTCTCTTCTGACTTTATACTGTTTGAGGTTTGTTAATGCTGGGAGATACAACACTTAGGAACAGAGTGGTTAAAGAACACAATTTTTTTTTGGCTATAAAGCTTCTACTTCCTCTGTGTTACACTGCTGTAGTGTTCTCTGTAGTGCACCTGATTGTGCTAGTGGGAACAGAAAAGCCCAGCTTGTGTGTTGCCACATGTATACCATGAAAGCATCTTAATTTGTTGTGTGAGCTCATGGAGCTATGGATTATTTTCCTACATTAAAAGGAGGATGATGGTGGGCCATGGTTGACTGAGAAGCAAGGTGACCAATATTTTTCATCAAAACAAGGGCTTACCTCCTTATCAGTCGATAATCATGTCCTTGCTTTTGAAATAGATTGAAATATCAGTCTTCTTTGGCCAGTTCAAGCTAAATATTTGGGCTCTTTTATTAGTTTAGAGGCTGTAGTTGAAACACCTGAAAAACCTGGATTCTGTCTTGTGTAGAAACACAAAAGTATGGTATATCTGTGCTTAGCAATGTGCTCCTAGATCAAACCACTTTTTTACACTTGCATAACATCTTCATTCCTATAGTTTTCCTCTTGCTGGGATTTTGGGTTTGTATTACAAGTATGTTTGCTTCCTTTGGTTTATTTTTAGTTTAATTAGGACCCTGAATTTTACTTGTTAAGTTATAATATGATTTGGACAATTAAAGCTGGTGTGTTAAGTATTTTATGCTGATACATATACACTCAAGTGTCACTTCTTCATGTAGCTCATCAGAAGGAAGGGACATGTCTCTTTAAGAAAAAAATATTGTATGTGACTACTGAATAAACATCCTAAGGAGAATGTTGCTGCAGGATATAATAGTGATGTGAATATCTATTGTATTCTTGTTAAATCTGTTTAAGTTTTTAACCAGACACCATTGTCTTGCTCCAGTCCTTACAAATTTCTTCATTTTCAGAGTTATTTCAGGGTTATTTCCCTCTTAAGGGATTTATAGTTCAGTAATATATACAAAAAAAATTCTCAAATTATAGGGTTTTTCCTCTGTGGTTGTAAATGGTGGCTATCTCTGTTTCAGCTTTGATTCGTATGGTGGTGGAAAAACGCTTAGATGAATTTAGCCGTCCACCTCCAGCTGCTCAAACAAAGGCACCTGCTGATGAGCCCGGGGCAACAGATGGATCTCCCAAGATGTCTGGTGAGGAGGATGCTGCTGACCAACCTGTTGCTGAGAAAGAAGAGACTGACCAACCTGTTGCTGAGGAAGAGGCTTCAGATTCCAGTTAGAAGAATAAGGTCAAGAAGGAGCAGCAGATTTGGAAACTGAGTAACAAACAGGCAAGTCATCAAGTAAATGGAGACCAGTGGCTTAGAAATAAGGAATTAATTCCTATCTATTTACAGGTATTGTGCCCTAGCCATGCTGAAGGATGAACCTAAGCAACAATAGAGCATTAAAACATGTTTTCCATATGCTGGAGTTGCTGATTTCAGGCTGCTAGAATCAAGAGAGAAGTTACTAGTGCAATGAATGGCATGGAAATTCTGTCTCCTTTTATACAATCCAATCCATCAAAACCTTTTGGAGAGGTTTTGGGGAGATTTACAGTTGAAAAGTAATGCTGTCCCACACCCTGTGCTAGAAGGTCATGAGAAGGATGTTGAGAGACTCTTAATAATCTTTGCAAATGCTTTGATAATGTTCTTGGAACAATATTTCTTTACTTTCCTTATTTTGAAAGGTAGTTACTACAGCAATTAAATAAATTGTTTTTGACTCATGTTAGTCTTTCCTTTCCTCACAAACTTGAATGGACATCTCAGCAGGTAATAGAGCCAAAGCAGCTGTTCCTCAGGCTTGCCAAGTCCAGAGTTACCTGCCCCTGGGAATTTCTGCCTGTGCAAAATCCTCCTCAGCATCCTCTCTTAGAGCCCCTCCTGGCGGTGAGGGGCTGGAGCTATACGCTAAGTCCAGTCTCGGTTTTCTTTGTAATCGTCCTTTCCTGCCGGTTCACTGGAAGTAGTCCCAGACATGACTGACAAAATGTGTCTTCACTGACATGTGTAGTTAGTTAGTTGTCCATTCACAGGCCAGTTCCTCAGGTGGGGCCGTCCCCCTCACAGAAGTACGCCTGTGCTACATTGCAGCAGCACCGTGTCGTTGCTGGGTCAGTGTTCCCAGCAGCAGCTGTCCCCGGCAGGCACGCAGGGTGGACAGCTCTGCACCCACGGCGCACGGGGGGTGCACGGGGCTCTGCAGCTCCTGGGTGCGTGAGTGCAGGAGGGAGCCGAGAGAGGCCGGAGGGAGCGGGCGCTGCAGGCACTAGAGGGCAGGACAGCCCGCGGCAATCCGCATGGAGAAACGCCGGGAATGACACTGCTGGTGTCACCTTTTCACATTGCACACCCTGCGCTAGTGACGCCCGTCTCAATTTCCCTCCTCTGCTGAACCCCAATGGTGTCGAACTTTTGCAGAATTTACTCATTTATAGCATGAGGAGCCAGTACTTGCAATCCACACTGGCTCATGGAACGACAGAGTAGTTTGAGTTGGAAGGGGCCTTGTAGATCATCTGGTGCAATCCCATGCCTGCCCTGAGCAGGGACATCTTTAAGTAGGTCAGGTTGCTCAAAGTCCCATCCAGCTTGGTGGTAACGGAGAAGGTGGAATCATCTCCTCAGGGCTGACCCGTGACAGTACAAGAAACAGACACTGGTTGCTTCAGGGGAGGTGCACGCCTGCTGGGGTGCGAGTCTGTCCCTGAACCCCACGTAAAGGAAGCAAAACCGGGACGTGCGTGCAGGACATTCTAAATGTTGTGAGTTGCCTTCCTGGGAAGTTGCTAATCACCAGCAGTGCAGGTCAGGACGTTCTGTGGATCCTCACAAGCACGGGCAGCTCCGCGGCCACGGCAGAGACGGTATCGACAGCCGCGGGACCCGAAGCTCCCCTGAGAAGGAGCTTCCCGCTAGCGTCGCCGCGCAGCGAGCGCCCGGGCACCGGCGGCGGCGGGGCCGCATCCCCGGGCCGTCCCCGCGCTCCGCCCGGGACTCACCCCCCGCTCCGTCCCGGCGTCCCGCAGGGGCGGAGCGGAGAGGGGAGGCGGCGCGGCCGCCCCTCGTCCCGGCCCTCCCTCGGCCCGCCCGCCGCCGCCCCGCCGCCAGGCGTCTCCCCGGGGCCGGGCAGCGCCGCGGGGACGGGAGGAGCCGCCACTGCCGCCGCTGCGCTCCCCGGCCCGGCGCTGGGGGAGCGGGCGGCGCCCGGGGAGCTGGGCCATGAGGTGAGCGGGACCGGCGTGCGGGGCCGGGCCGGGGGTGCTCCGCCGTCCCGCAGCCGTGCCGGGGCGCTCGGGGGAGCGGGGGGCCCGCTCCGGGCGGGGCGCTGGGGGGCGGGCGCCGAGCACCGGGGCTGTCGGACCGGGCCCGCCGCCGCAGGAAAACTCTGCCACAATGTGTCCGCCTTCAGAAGGAGAGTTTCGTCTTTACTTATTTATTTTCCGCTTGTCCCCCTCGACTTTCCTCACGCCCCGGGCGCCGTGCAGGCTCTCCCATTTGTCCGTCCGCAGCGCCGCGCACCGGAGCCCCGGGATGGGCGTCCGCTCCGGCCACTCTTGCCTCTGGGCACAGAAAGGCCGCAGGACCGCGAATTTGGAGGAGGAGGGCACATCTCCTCATCTCTCCTTGGTGCCTCTCTCCAGCCCCGCAGCCCTCACGGGGCTTTCAGGGCAGAGCGGGGGGCGGCGGGCGGTGCGGTGACCCGCGGGCGGCGGTGGCACCCCCGTGACGGGAGATACGGGCCGTGGTGCGGGAGGTTTGTTCCCGCGTGGAAAAACAACTGCGGCTCCAAAGGTGCGCCCTCCGCTCGCACACGGGTCTCGACGGCTGCATCAAACCCCCGCCGACAGAAGCCGCCGCAGCAGGGTTTACACAGTTTTCCATCTCTCTTCAGGAGGCTGACAGCTTGCCGAGGTCAAGCCTTGAGTTGTCATTGACTCCTACGGGACACACAACTTCTAAATTTTTTTTTTTCCTGTGTGGAAGAGGGATTTACTACATTTACTACATTTACTACATCTTACTACATAGGATTTGTTTTTTTCTTAAAGTACTTAACTTGGTTAAAATTTAACTTTCAGTTGTTTTTTTATTTATCTATTAGAAGTTTGTGTTCCTTAGTCAAATGACAGTTCATTTCTGAGAAAGGTGAATATCGGACAGCCAAACTTTTCTCTGGGGGCTGTTGCTTCCTGTCTGACTTTAAAACAACAAGTATGTCCCACCTTGCAATGCATGGCCAGTAAGTCAAACTGCTTTTGTAGAAGGTGTTTAAAGTAGTTGATGAAGAGCAAAAGTACTAGCTGCCTTTAAAATGTGAGTTAAAACACAATCTTCCCACCTCAGCTGATATTTTTAATTTATAAAGGATTATATAGGACAGAATCCAAACCATGTTTTTGGGTACATGATATATCTACATGCATATTTGTGGCCACTTTGTCTAACATGATGAGGATCTTAATGAATAAATAGAAATGACATATACGCCCTCTTTCCAGGAATCAGTAGGAGAGGATGTGCCTGGCAAAATTACCAGGAGATTAGCAATCCAGCTCTGACACAATGGGGAGCAGGTTTCCAATCTGACCACTCAGATTGGATTGCATTGCAGTCGTAAAATTAATGTCAGCAGGTATAACCTGATTCTTCTTGGTTGTCCCAAAGCTTAGCAGAAAATCTGGCTGTTTAAGTCTGAGATACCTAATTATGTGCAGCAGCACAAGATGTCAAGCGGTCCTGTCCCTTCTTGCACTTTGCAAGAGTGTCCCTTTTTTATTGTGAGGTCTTCAGTATGTCATTGACCCTGCAACATCTCTGCTGTGCTCTGACGCTTTATCGGGGAGAAATAAAGACGCTGTCATTGGGAATTTCCTTTCACTGGTCCTTCCCGTCCCTGTTGTTGTTTGGAGAAGCAGCTCAAGGAGCACTGCTCCGCCTCTGTGCGTGGGGAGTGGTCACACGGCACAGCACAAAATGGGGCTGTGCGGAGCCGGTGGCACTGGGTGGAACACGGGGAGTTGTGCCCAACAGAAGTGCAGGTACAGTCACAGGATTGGTGACAAACTGTGCTTTTATTCCTCGATATTGTGTGTATTTGCTGCCCTGGTGCCACTGTATCTGCAGTATGGTTTCCACCACTAGCGTGTTACTTGCCCTGAATTGTAAGTCAAAGCAGTCAAAATCTCATTTGCAAACCTAATGGGAGCTGAAATAGATCCTGGAGTACTATAACTGTGTAATGGGCTGACTGCCACTGCTTTTTGAATTGCTCAGTGCTCTGACATGTGAATAGAATCTGGTTGTTCTGATAATGCAGATGCTGAAAATTGATAATAGGATTATTTGTGTAAGAAGAGAAGATGGGATGAGCAGAAATAAAAGAGAGAAGTAAGATTAGAAGAACTGTACCAGTCCCTCTGGACCTGTGTATCAGAGTGACAACAATAGTGGGAAGTTTGGAGAGTTTGGTACAAAAAAATCACATAAATACAAGAAAATAATTATTTATTTCCTAAAGGGGGCCATTAAATCATGTAGTTTATTCTCTAAGTTTAACCAGGGTAGGTCACAAATTCATGCTCTCTAACTAAAGTCAATAACTTCTATTTCCTCTAATTTCTATAATTTTCTCTGCATCAAGAACCTCCTGTTGTAAAGTTCTGTGAGCACTTGTATGTCCTCTTTCAGTGCTCAGTGGAAAGGAAGCGTCATAAGATAATTCCCCTCGCCTTGACTGAGACACATTTAATCTACAGTGTATTGCCAGGGCTGGGACCTGATCTGCTGTCCCTCCCTCAAATTCCTAATTTCTTGAATGATGATTAAACCCCAAAAAACATTGACCCCCACCCTGCCCATAAGTGAATACACACACTATACTTAAGGCAGTCATTGTAAGTTTGATGTGTTTGAGCACTTGCCCTTACACCTAACTTTATGAATCTAAATCGTCCTCCTCAGTAAGAGCAACCTGGCCCACAAGATGTTTTCAAAGCTAGAATACTGCCAGCTAGTTCCCTACTGGCCCCTCTGAACTTTTATTTTAAGATGTTCCTGCTTTCACAGATAAGCATGAGGCCAACAAGACACCAAGGGATCAGCAGTCACACACTTCTACTTCAGCCTGTGCCACCGTGCAGGCGGCTGCATCTTCTAATTGTCACTAAACTAAAAAGAATGTTTGTTCTTTTCTTGTGTTGTGTGGAAAGAGGTAGGAAATCTCTTTGAATGATGCCAAGGATACTGCTATTTTGTGATAACTAGCAGGAAATAACAAGAGTTAGGACAGAAAGAAGGTCAGTTGACTTGAATTTTGTATGGGAAAATCTTGAAAGTTGATCATAAAATTTAATTGCTCACGTATCCTGGGGATAGTCAAATAAATATTTTGCTTCTAATTTTGCTTTATTTGCTGATTTATCTCTATGTTCCAATGCATTCTTCTGTATATGGGCTATTTGTAATTCGCTGTGAGAGAGTGTTTTGGGTTCCAGATGTCTCTGACGTGACAATCCAGAAGGAAGAGCTATTTCCAATGGACTTTACTGTCTCTATGTTTCTCACATTTCCTCTTTTTCTGCTTGTACTGATCGATCTTTTGTAAAATGGCATGAGTTTCAGTGCTAACTAAGGATCAAGGATGCCTTTGTAAACTAGTTCTGTCTTGGAGGACAGAGTAGATCTGCTTTTATCTTTTTGTGTCTTGCACCTAGAGCACTATTTCAGAAGCTGTTTCACAAACAACTTGGGATAGAACAATATAAGATTAGGAAAGCACTTAGGAAAGTATTGGTGTAGCAGTATTTAACCTGTGCTAACATGCACAACACCAAGGAAATGTAGTGCATTGAGCAATATTAAATTTTGCTCTTCCACTCACTCTCTTGTATCCAGGTTTCTGTTGCTATTAATGGTGTTGAGGGATTCTTGAGGAGAAGCAAGGATGTCTTCTGCATGAGTGGCACTTGTCTTTCAGAGAGAAGACACTTGTCTTTCAGAGAGAACCACAACAGCAAGAGTCCCATGTGATTTTTTTTGGTCATAAACTGTCATTGCAATTTTGTTGGTGTACTTTAGCTGGAATGTTATTTCAATCACGGCAGCTGTAAAATGTGATGGACAGCTTTGGTTTGTCCTGTTCTGCAGGAATAAGTAACTTTAGATTCAGTTTGGCTTTTTTAAAGATTACAATAAGAGCGTTGTAAAATTGAGCAACAAACAAGTTTTTTATATAGCATTACAATTCTATTTCACCAATGCCTTGATAGGTTGATGCCCAAAGAAGACACCAAGTGTCTAATCATTATATTGTCCTGCAATAATAAGCAGTGGAAGGACTGGTGAAGCACATATTAAAGACATAACTAAAGTAGTTCAATGCTTATTTTGTCCCCGAAGAAGTAGAAATTACTTCTTTTCCAGGTGGAATTATCTCTAGAGTCATTGTCACAGATATGGCATGCAGAGAACCAAGAGGAGTTTGAAAGGAAGGGAAGTAGAGATTCTGAACAAAGATCTGAAAAGAGGGACTAAGCAAAAGGCAGAAGGAAGATGGTAAAATGCTGGAAAGAATTAGCTAAGAAAAAGAAGTTACTAAAAACATTACTGATGTTCAATTGGCATGACAAAAGAGAAGCTGGTAGATAAAAGTACAAAACCCTCAGAGATATGTTTTGTAATCACAAGTTCTATTTCAATTCAATTTTTATTTAGTCTTAGCAACCAGCTTTACTTTCTGTCCAGAGAGGCAACCTTTGTAATGCTCCAGAAGTATTCCATAGATTTCTAGGATGCTTTCTGACTTCTGTTTTTACATTTTTTATGTGCTGAGAGACACAAAAAGACATTAAACCCTTTTAAAGTGATTAAGACAAACTAAGAAGATGTAACAGAATCTTTTTCTGCTTCAACTGTACTTAGGTATCTCAGCAATCACCCATATTAATTAGGCAAGTGATTTAATATCTCTCATAGTAAGAAAGAGCAGCAGATTATTTATCTGCTGAAACACTATTTTTTTATATTATCAGGGCTCATCCAAGAAAATACCAGGGCTGCTGGTCAGAAGGAGTCCAAATGCCCTATGACAAAACCACTCCTCCCTCTTTCAGTGGAAGAAAAATTTGAAAACTAGCTCATGAGGTATCCTGAGTAAATGCATCATTTGCTTCCTGTAAACCTTGCAGCCAGATAGCCCTTCCTCATCCTAGTGGTGCCAGGCACTGGAAAGAGATCACTCAGTGTTGGTCCTCAGTGATGGATGCCAATGAAAGTAAGAAAAAATGTGACAGGTGAGGATTTCCACAGTTAGGCTGTTAGACCCCAGATGAAGGTGAATTAAATTTCTCTTGTCCAGAGAAGGGCAACAAAGCTGGTGAAGGGTCTGGAGAACAAGTCTTACGAGGAGCAGTTGAGGGAGCTGGAGTTGTTGGGACTGGAGAAAAGGAGGCTCAAGGGAGACTCTCTACAGCTGCTATAGCCTGGTGGGGGTTGGTCTCTTCTCCCAGGCAACCAGCAACAAAGAGGACCTTGTCTCAAGCTGGCCCATGAGAGTTTTAGGTTGGACATTTGGAAGGAATTCTTCAGAGAAAAGGTGATTAGACATTGGTATGGGCTGCCAAGGGAGGTGGTGGAGTCACTGTGCCTGGAGGTGTTTAATAAAAAGCTGAATGTGGCACTTAGTGCCATGGTCTAGTGGACATGGTAGTGTTTGGTCATGTTGCACTCAATGATCAGAGCTCTTTTCTCACCTAGTTGATTCTGTGATTCTGTAACTAACAATTTCAGCAAAATGTAGCACAGCCTGGAGCACCAATTCATCACAAGCCAGTGAAACTGATACAAGTCTGCAAAATGTTTTGGTTTCAGTTAACTCAGGGTATTCAGGCAAAAATAAGTTTACTGGAAATATTTTGACTTGTTCATGACTCACTTGTTTTTACAAATCTAACACTCCTTTCCTCACAAAGCAAGTAAATATGCAGGCAAAGCAAACACATTTACTATAATATCTGTGATACCAAAATTCTGTGGTTCTGAAAGGTATTCTCAGCTTGCCCTTATTTGAAACCATTTGAGGGGGTCAGGGAGGTGTTCATATGGTGACACTCACTATGTCCTGGCTTAGAAACATGTTGCTTTGGATTTCTAGTTTTGCTTAGAACAAAGGATTAGCGAGGCATTTTGTGTCTCTTGGGGGCTGCAGATGGATTGTAATGATATTCTTGTCACTGGTTGTGCCCAGCAAGGCTTCTGGACCTTGTTACTTCTCACATAGCAGCTGCCAGGGACAAGAATAATTTTCACACTTGGAAATCATCTTAACTTGACTTGTGCACATTTACATGCTGTTCTTCTCTCTGAAATACTTTTAGTGTAATTGATAGAAGGAATTGTCTCCCTTTTTAATCATTGCATTTGCAGATTTTTCACTGAGTCTGTGGAGAGCTCTGGCTAATAAAATGCATCCTAATTTTTAAGCATTTGTTGAATGAAAAGAAGAAAGACTGCCCTGGCCTAAACAGAGAGACTGACAAGATAGAAAACAAAGCAAGGATAAATGGGACATTAAATTGCTTTCCACCCTTTGTCTTTCTCTAATAGAAAAGATAAGGCTGGAAGTTTTTTTCCCTTTAAGTTGTTCTTATTGTTTCAACGATTTGTCAGTGTTCATGCCTGAATCTCAGAACACTTCAAGTCTTTGCAGGCTTCTGGACCTATATAGCCAAATATTTACAGATTTGTAGACCTCTAACAAAAATAAAATACTAAATTACAGAGTGTATACTACGATGTTAGAGGTCATCAAAGTGACCTGATTGAGAAGGGGTTGTGGTCTCAGTCCTTTCAAAAATAAAATTACCAGATTTTTGCTAATTTTTTCATACCACTTTTCTCAACATCAATAATCTCAGCATTATAAAATAATTTTAAAATAAGATATTACAAAAATGAGTACAGATTTCTAAAACTAACAGAAAACAGAGAATATAAATAAGATTGTTTCAGATATTTTTTACCCAAATCAAAAAAAGCAGTTCATTAAATAGTTGAGACAATGTAGAATGAGTGTCTTTTTTTGATCTGTAAAAATATCAGCAGGATTTATTACTTTGAAAATTTTTACTTGTCAAATTCACTAATTTTTTCAACTTTCTAAGTCTCTGAATTATCTTTGTGGTCAGTGATTTGCACTTTAACTTTATAAATTTATTAAGCAATCATCTAATTTAGAAAAACCCATAGTCAGGTTATAATTTTTAATATTAAATTCTAGCCTGATAGCAAAAATGGTTGCACATCTACTGAGGTGTTATAGTTGCTATCATACGTTTAGTAATATATTCGAGTCCCAGAATCTGAAATTGCACTAAATTTTAATTTGAATATCATGTGTTTTGACAAGGATATTCTTCCAAAGTTGAATCCACAAAGTTTATCAAACAACTTAAGACAGAGCATAATTGTGGAGAGTGTGACATGTGGCTAAGTTTGTTCCAGCAGAGCACTGACTCTTGAATCATATGGGTTCTCCCAATGTGAATATGGTTAGCAAGTCATTAGCAACCATTTATTAGAAATCTGTTAGCTTGTTATTGAGATTGTAGTAAATGTTGGAGATTAGAATGTCATGGTGCAACAAGGAAAATGCACTTTGGTAGCTGTTGACAGAAAACATCCAAGTATTTGATAGTGGGCACTTTTAGATAACCCAAAGTTCTTGCACTTGCAGACCTGACGTGCTGTATAAACATCTGACAGAGTATGTTCATGTAGGTTTTTGTAAATTACTAACCCAGCCTTCTGGTAACTTGGGGTGCAATTGCCAAACATCTGAGTTGTTTCAGGTTACTTTTCATTAACTCACAGAACCATACTAAATGGATGTTTCAAAAGTCAGAGTTGGAGTAAGAGATCATGCAACTCAGTGAAGGAATGAAGACAAGTGTCCTCTCAGTGAATTTTAATAAAAGGTTGGAGATCACTTAGCTTGTTTTTTTCTAAATTATTGTAACTTTTCTATGTCAAGATCAATTTTAAATGAAGGAATGGTGTTCTTTGCCTCTGTTGCTAGAGCACATGGAGAAGTTAATCAGGTTCCAAGGCTGTCTCTGAAAAACTGGCATACAGACAAATGACTGCAATAAAAATGCCAAACTGCTGAAATACAAGGTGTATTTTATATCAGCCTGCACTTGGCATTCATTAATCTGTGGTGCACCATATTCCAAACTCTTCATTTGGTACTGACAGGGGATTTAACAGTGACTTGTTTTTAAGTTGTTTTTGTCATTCTGTGGAGGTAGTGGCTCTTCCTTTACTTTCAGTCTCTACATCATTGACCTTGTTACCCTGTTTTCATAATTCCTTTCACATTCTCTTTCACCGAAAAAAAGAACCTTGTGTACAGAAGAGACAGTCTCCTTTAATTTATTCAAGTTTCAGTTTTGCTGGACAAAACAGTAGAACAACATTGCCCTGCAGGATGAAATTTTAAACGAGCATGAACACTGTGCATGTAATGCCACATTTTTTTGGCTTCTTGTTTGAGTAATGTGCAAGAAGTGGCACAGAATTCCAAACAGGTTTGTATACCATGCAATTCCAGTCCAGACCGCAGAAAGGCAGGAGTCCAGTTATAACTCTGTGTGATCAGTTGTCAGTATGGGAGAACAAAAGGTTCAATTAATCTTTAGTTGACAGTGGGGAGCAACATTTTATCTCTTTTTTATCTGAGAAAGAGGTTACTGGACTGAATATGAATTATCTGCATTTATATCTGCTTTTATTCAACAATAATCTGTGAGCCACAATTTGCAGATCTTTGGAGTGATTAAATGGCTTGATAACCAAAGGAAAAATTAAGGAAACAGCCAAGTAATATTTAGAAACATGTGTAGCTTTCATTATAAAGCATATATGCACCATTTGGAGGATTTGGTTATTATTAGAGTTGTGCACCACAGGCATTCTAGGCACTGCTATGAAAATATAACCTCTAAAACAAACATACCTTTTAAGAAAAGGCAATAAGAAATCACTCCTCGACTTACAGTTTAGTTCCAATAGAATCAGTCCCTGACAAATAATGTGATGGCTAATTTCAGTACATTAGTTCTAATAATTATCCCTTGCCTCTGTACCATCTGAAGTGGTAGCTTGCATTTCCAGTGCAGTATCCTGCTCCAGCCAGTTCACGTGTGAGAACAGGAGGGAAGGGATGTGGGTGATATGGCTGCCGAGTTTGCCACTGACAGGTCCAGCTGCTGTCCAAAGGAAATCTGAGCTTGCGGGTTGAAGCAAACAAATGGAGCAATGTGACAGGCAGCTGTTACCCAGTGTAAGTCTTGTAGTGTTAATTGAAACAAATCAGCTCCTGCTGTCTCTGCCTCGAGTATAAAATTCTCAGTGAAAACTCTGCCTATGCTTCAGAGTTATAAGGATGTACTTGTGTTATCATTGCCTACTTCTGGCAGCTCAAACAAATCTCTGAAGTATAGCGCCTTTGGGAGTGGAGAGGAAAAAGAAAACATTTTTACTAGCCAAGAAGCTGTTAACAATGAGGCATATTGTGGAAGAGCATTAATTATGCTTTGCCACATAATTTAGGTATAGAGACATCCAGCTCTTATGAAGCAACCAAAGAGACTAAGCTGCTAAACCCCGTAGAATCACTGTAAAGATCACTTTGCATCTAAAATAACCGAAAAATACCAATATTCTTGACCCAAAATCTTTTTCAGATAAAACTTCCTCCCTTTTACAAGGTTCTGAATTAAGTCATTTCAGAGCATTGAAATTTAAAACTACTGAAAGTGTATGAGAGTGAGCAAAACTGAGAAGTGAAAATCGACCAAATAATTTGTGAGTGTTTTTATAACATAGCAGCAACATTACACATTGCATCACCTTGTTGCAATAGTGCTTGGGTTGCATATGTTGTAGATAATGTGCAAGATTGTGAGCGTTTTGAGGGTGGGAGGTTTTAGATTGCCATAATCTAAGCAAGATGTGTGAGGTAAGGTGTTGGCTTCTAGATGATAAATCTGTTTTTATGATTTCCTGAAATTTACTGACATTGCCAAAGTACTGACTGAAAGCGTATCCCCCGCTCTGGTCACGGGAGTGACTTTTGCACCGTATGGGAACTGGTCTGTTTGTCTGTCTCTGCTGTGGGTTTTGCTCACCAATTTGGAAAGTTTTCGGCTGCTAGTGTGTGTTATTTGTATCAAACTTACGAAAGAAGTGAGTGTTAAACCCCAGGTTTTTGTCAAACCTTTTTTGAAGCCACAGACTTGTTGACTCTTTGGGGTCAGCTGCTTGAGGATGATTGCAGGAAAGGGACAGGAAATCTCCCTGCTGAACAGTCTGTCCAGCAGAGGAGTGGCAGTGCCCTTCTTGAAATAAGTGTTCGGATGCAGGCTTGAAGTGATGAAAAGTTTAGCCAAGGTATTGAGGGAGAACAGGAAAAAGTACTTTTTCACGTGACCTTGTACAAGTGGGTTTGGTGTTTATTTATGCTGGGGTTCAGTCCTGAGTTTCAGCCAGTAGACCAGAGTCCTCTCCAAAGGGCTCATTGAAATGGAAATGGTTTTGCCCTGCTGCTGTGGAATGCAAATTATTTTAGGAATGTTCCTGGGTCTTGAGGCTTTCTAAAGCTCACACTTACAAGATTTATTTTTTTTTAGCTCATTTTATCCAATTCTCATAGGAAAATAAGGATCCAGAAAGATGATTGGTGCCTTGATCCTGACCCAGCAAAATATGAAGTGTAGGTTTGTCTTCATGTGTACAAATAGTTCCCTTCAAGTTAGTGGTGGGAAAACATGGGAAATGCAGAATTGCTTTGCTGGATTGCAGTCAAAATTCTGAGTGCTTTGCAAAGCCAAAAAACAAGAGCAGCCCTCAGTAAGGCAGGCTGGCATGAGATGCTGTTTGGTGTCTTTTCCTAGGAGTCCGTCTCCCTTTTGTTACTATCTCTTTTTAAAAAATCTATATAATAGCTTTTCTTGTTATCAGGGCACTGGAGATGGGCAAAGGCTTGTGTTTGATGTCTTGTCTGCCACAGATCTTCTGCTGACCAAAATAGACCAGTGTCAACTGATACAGGCTTGGAAAATATGGTGAGAGACAGTGCCATATTTCAGAACAGGAAGAATTCGCTTTGAAACATGGAGTGGGATTTGTTCATCTTTGTGTTTCTGGTATCAGGGCACAGGATATAAGATGTATTTACATTTAATGAAAATTGGGGTTTTTTTTGCTTTAAACTGAAAACAGACTTGGATAGATGAGTTGCTTGTGTGTGGACCATATTTGCTGATGCTACATGTTGAAGTGATCATAAGCAGGTTAGAGTATTGATTGGTTGGTGGAGGGAAGTAAGGCAGGATCTTTTTATGTATCCAGATTTAATGCTTGGTATAGCTTTGCAGAAATATTAGCCAAGGGATCCAAAAATTTTCAACAGGATGACTCTTGAAGTCACTGGGAACTGACAGGGCTCTTAGTTGCTTGCATACCACTGCATTTAATCTGTGGAGATGCGTATATAGTTATAAAGTTTCCTTCAGAAGCAGGACCAGTTTATGTACTTGTATAGTGTTTGTGTGTCTGTAAACACAATTTAAAACATTATCATGAAGGTATACAAAATATCCTTAGTAAATACATTAGAGAAAACATCCTTGAGCACATGACTATTGCACATTCACAGTCTGCCTCATGATTTTGTACAGTTCTTTTACCTCTGCATAGTCCTTTGTAAAAGAGAAAGACATTACATTTATAACATTGCATTTTCCTTATTTTTTACATTCACAAATAAGACTTACTTAGGGGCCTTCTGCAATATTAGTGAGTCAAATTTCTGGATTGTGGACACAAGCTTTCATATGTTGTACTTCACAAGCTTTTTTGCTTAATCAAGGGAAAAGATGCAGAATCCTGTACATAAAGAAAAAGATGATGGCAAATCAGTTTTTCTCTTTTGTAATTATGAAATAATACCATGACTTGAAAAAAAAACCCAAGTAATTGTAAAAGTACAAATTATACTATTTTATGTTGTAAATAAAGTGATTTATAATTTCATCTATTTTGCTAGTGAGGGACTCTGCATATGATAGACTAAAAATGCACAGAATATCACTGTTGGTAGTGGCATCAAACAAACATAAATCATATGTTTGAGGGGTTGTACTTAGCGTGCACTAAATCCTGATATGGAAGTACACGTGGGACTAACACGAACTTGAGAAAATCTGCATGGCTTTCTTTACATGAAGATTTTGGCCATGCATATCATCTTTCCCTGTTAGTACTCTGTTAATAAGCAATTTCTACATCATTACTATTGTCTTTCTTGTTCATGAATGTGGGAGAAGAGAAACTATGTCAGCAGTTAGCCCAGCACAAGCGCTAGCAGTAGCCAGAAGAACACAAGCAAGGACATCAGCGGAATGCTAACGCTGTGTGATAGATTCCTTGTCTCCTGAAGGTGTTTTCTTCTGAGGGATTGCAACCTGAGTCATCAGGTGTGCTGAAAGTTAAACCCCAGCAACTGATTTCTGTGGTGGTGGAAAGAGAGTCCTTCCTGATTTAATCTCAGTGTAAGTAGGTTAAGTGTGGTTTTCCTGTCACATCTTTGCTTGTGCATTTTAGACATCTGCAACTCTATTACTTACCGTAGATGTCTTGAAAAAATACATTTACTTGTGTTTTACCTTTACTTAGTTAAAATATGATAAAAGGTACTTAGATAACAATGTCACTTACATGAGGCTGTTGTGAATCTATAAATGACTTGTGCTGGGCATTCTTCTGAGTATCCAAGGGATAGCAGTGCCCCTTTTCAGCTGCATGAGTAAGGTGGACAGATGACTTCACATAGTGAGATTAATCTTTTGGTGACTGGTTAATTAATGTGCCTCTTTGGTGGGCAGCATGAAACTGAGGTGCATTTGGGGGCTGTATAATGTCAGATCACTACAAAGAGTCTGCCTGTGTTTACAGTTGTCTTTGTTTTTGAACATTGTTTTCATGTGGAAAGCAATGTAAGGAATCCTGTAATAACCTCTGAGGACTTGGTGGGGGGCAGAAGCTGACTGGTCCAGAACAGCCATGTTTCAACTCACAGTGGGTTCATAATTCAGAGGCTCTGATCCAAGTCTTTGTCTCTGCATGGTACAGGTCTCTTTTGCAGGCAGCATGTTCTCTTGTTATCTACAGATGGCATCGTTTTGCAAGCACAAGGGTATCACCCACAGTGTGAAAGCTTTTCCTGTTGCTGCCACTTTTGTCTCTTCCCATATCTGGGCCTGCTTTTCCCTTGGCTTTCTGTGTTATGATGCCAGGGAAGATAGATGTACATCTTCTGAAAGAGAGGTCAGTGGAAGAGCTCTGTGACATGAGCCCACGTGAGAATCCTTGGGTGTTACATGCAGGGCAGCTGTCTCAAACAGCAAGTTGTAGTCTTACACTGCAGAGATTGCAAAGGTCCCTCACACAGCACTTTCCTGGCTTCCCTTGCCATGGAGTTTATCATCTCTGGTAAAGATGAGCTTCAAGGTCAGGGAAACAAGTGCTTTTTGATGAAACCTTGTCATCCTCCTGGAACTCTGCAGTGACCTGCAGCAGCTGTAGAAGGTGGAGTCTTTGTTGCCCTTCTTGCTGGCTCCCAGTGTGAACCACTGGTTAGCAAGGAAGTTATCAAGGCCATTGCTGGCAGCCTTCATGGATGTCTCGTGCATCATAAACAGCCCCATAGGTCCTGTGCAGGCTGGTTTTCCTTGCTGTGCATTTCCTTGTGGACTTCACCTTTCCTCTGGTGTAGCAGTGACTTTGATCCTCATTGTAGATCCTCCTCATGAACCATACTTGGTTCCATACTTCAAAACTGCTGCCTATTTTCAATACTTCCATGTCTTCTGCACCAGAACAGAGCAAGTAACAGGCATTTTATTTCCCACTGTGGGCTCTGGACATATCAGGACTGTCCCTTGAGACTGGATCACCATCATATGTATCTGAGTCATACATGCCCACAGTGTGCCCACTACAATCACTTATAGAACATAAAATGCATAGTCTCTGAATTTTTGCCAATGGTGGAGCAACTGAAAATAACCCAATCCCTAAAATCCTGTCTCCTACACAAAATACACTGTGACATGTCCTTCTAGGCAGTGCAGAACCCATCCCCACTTCCTCTAATGGGTGCAAACCACTTTCCACCACCACAAAGCATTGAACTTTTCATCATTCAAAGTGCCTGTAATCACTGCTTTGCTATCTTTTGACTGTTAACTATCTATTTATTTAACCCATCAAGTCTTCCTCAGCCTAAATGAATAAGTTATTTTCCTGATACCTGTAAGCCTGTAAAAACCTCATTAAGCTTTGCCTCACATTTTCTAGGCTGCAATTTTCATGTATGGGAAACATCCCCCACTCAGCTTCTCTTCCTCTTCTGCCCATTCATTGATGAGAAAGGAGGCTACTTAAGAGCAACTGCAAACAACTTATTTTGGCTGTGTGGGCAGCACAGCAAATTTGGGGAATATACCTGCAACCCTTTGTCTAAAGGTCAGTGTGGTTCATGGCCAGGCACCTGAGCTTGCATGTGGCCAGAAACTGCCAGGCACCGTGCCTGCTTGGCACAGCATCTATGGCTGGCACAGCTCTGTGTGTGTTGGAACCCCCTTGGTCAGAGGGCAGTACACCGCACAAGGGGAGCCCTCATACCCTTGAAGAAGGAGAGAGATTTACACTATGGTTTTGTGTAGCTAGGATGATGGATAGCTAGGATATGGTTTTGTGTAGCTAGGGCAGTTCTGGGTCCCTGTTGAGGATAACTGCAGGTAAGAGCTGGCATAGCTTATGAAAGAGCTTGTAGTTCTGCTTAAACTCCCCTGCCCCTGCAAATGCAGGTCAAGCTTTGTTGTACTTATCCTCACCCTGTCAGAGAGAAAGTCTGAACCAGCTGTTGGGAGAGGAGCAGTTCTTTGTGGTGGTGTGCCTGCTGTTCTTCTATCCTGAGGGTGGGTTGTGTTGCAGTGACTGGGATGCCCTCACAGAGGTGCTCCCTCTTGGTTTGTAGTTTCTGTGCCCTTCCCAAGGGCTGGACTTGGGCATTAGGGGTTGCTGTTGCTAACACTGTTTCATCATAGAAATGTGCAGGGGGAAAAATTTCTCAGGCGTCAGTGGCCTGTGGAGAAAAACATTTTGGTGATTTACCTCCAAAATGACATCATAGAACAACTCAGCCAAAACTTAATTGGGATGTTCATGGACCATAGTGTCACTGTAACAATGGAGGATATGTGGGGGCCAGAGAGGGCATGGACTGAGGCTGCACTTCCTCATGGCAGGACAGTGCTGCACACCAGATGTGTGACAATGAAGGTATACTACTGACTCAAGCCATATGGAAGGGAAGAGCTTGTGTTTTGGTGGTTTACCAGGTAATTACCCTGCAGATTGAATGCTAACACAATTAAATCCTTTTATCACAAATCTAGTTATTCAGTGGGGGAAATGAAATCTCTATTAGTTGATGGCACTGCTTTGACAGTGATAACATGTAGCCTGCTGTTTCTGGGGATGACTTTGTACACACACTTTGGTGTGTGTGTACAGTCACATATGGATGCCATTGAAGTCCACTGTTCCCTCTGCAAGGGCTATATTTTTAGAAATTAGCACCACAGACAAGAGTCTTGGTCTCAGCCAGAATGGCATGAAACTGCAGAGTAGATTTTTTTCAGAAATCAAGTCTTTTCTGGGTGATGGAAATCAGACTAGGACACTTGCTACTTAGGAAGCCTGCTGTCAGCATGCCTATTTTATCTGGAAATAGGACTCACTGATGTCCCTCTAGCATGTGGGCACCTTTACTTCTGCTTTCTCTCAGCACAACTCAGTTCTCGCAACCAGCCCAAGTTAATTTGGAAGTATCTTAGTAACTAGCATTGTATTTTTAAAAATGAAGATTTTTTGGACCCATTTCAGTCAGTAACAAAATACAGTTGTCTTCATCAGAGTCATGTTTTCATAGAATCATAGAATAATCTAGGTTGGAAAAGACCCTTCAGATCATTGGTCCAACAATTAACCCAGCACTGCCATGTCTCTAAGCACCATATCTACATTTTTTTAGAAAAAATCCACAGAAATGGGGACACTTCTCATGGCAGCCTGTTCCAGTGCTTGACAACTCTTTTGATTAAGACTTTTCTCTTAATATCTAGCCTAAACCTCTCATGGCACATCTTGAGGCTGTTTCCTCTTGTCCTGTCCCTTGTTACTTGGGAGAAGAAACTCATCCCACCTGGCTACAACCTCCTTTCAGGCGTTGTATAGAGTCATAAGGTTTACTCTATACAACAGAACTTCCTTTCCCCATAGCTTCCTTTTCTCCAGGATAAACAAAGCCAGTTCCCTCAGCCACTCCACACAAGCTCTGTGCTCCAGACTCTTCACCAGTTCTGTTGCCCTGAACTCACTCCAGCCTCTCAATATCTTTCTTGTAGTGAGGGGCCCAGAACTGATCACAGGATTTGAGGTGAGGCCTCACCAGTGCTGAGTACAAGGGGACAATCCCTGCCCTGCTCCTGCTGGCCACACCATTGCTGAGCCAGGCCAGGATGCCATCGGCCTTCTTGGCTACCTGGGCACAGCTGGCTCATGCTCAGCTGCTGCTGTTTTCCAGCACCCCCAGGTCCTTTTCTGCCAGGCCACTTCCCAGCCACTCTTCCCCAGCCTGTAGCCCTGCCTGGGGCTGTTGTGACCCAAGGGTAGGACCCAGCACTGGGCCTTATTGAACCTCTTTCATTCACCCTGATTCATACACACACACACACACACCCACCCCTTTAAACACTGCCTTAAACACTGCCTGATTTATACAGGACATAAAATGGCATACACTATGATGTGATTTGTATTGGTATTTGTGTGTCCACTTACTAATACAGGCATTATTATTTCTGTAGCTCCAAGTAGCCTTATTCAGTCATTGGAATACCCGTGTGTTGGGGATTGCTCAGACAGCTACAGAAAACTCAGATTCTACTCCTGTGGTCAAAAACCAGCAGATGAATGGGAAGGGAACAAAATGAATGAGTTCAGCAAAAACCAAAAGCCTCCAGAAGTCCTTCAAGAGAGCAAATAATATGTCTTGTCCTATATTTGGTTAATATTCTTTTTCACTGTGCAAGGGTTGGGACTGTTAGAAATATCAGGCTTAAACACAGAATAGCATGCAATGGGGTAAAATACATGATGCTTGAAAATTCTCTTGCAATTGATGCCTGGAAAATACATAATAATAAAAGTTAATGAAGATGTGGAATACAGTGAACTGCTCTTAATTAAAATGCATTACATTAAGATTGTCAGTTTACATGGTCTGTGAAATGAAGTGAAATCAGTTTTTCTTGTCCTCTAAAACCTGAAGTTTTTCCTTTTTAGATTTCTGTAGCTATGTTCTTATTTCCTAAAGAACTAAAAGACTATGCATATGATTGTTAGCATGAGATATAAACATGAATAGCCCTAGTTCAGAAAACTGATAATTCTTTTTTCATTTATTTTGTGTAGGTTTCCTTTGCCTGATCTGTAAACATGTCCACAGACCTGCTCTGTAAGTACATTTCCATCATCCCACAGTGATTTTTTGGTTCCATATGTTTTTATTGGATTCCCAGATGTACTCATGATTGATGTCTTTTATCTGAAGTATAAAGTCTGCTTTTACATTTGCGTTGCTTCTGGGACATCTGTGAAACAATATTACCATTATAATCAATGAGATTATTCTTGGAGTAAAGCATGACTTAATGTGAGTAAAATTGTAAAAATCTGGCCCAAGTATAAGAACAGACTGGTTCATTGAGATTTAAAACTGCAATTCTCTCTAAAATGTTTTATCTATCTTTGGCACAAATACCATCCCAGATTACTGCAGAGTGATGTGCTCGGGGTTTTTTAATCATCTTGTGAATTTAACTCCTGTGCTTCCAAGGCATCATTATCCCAGTCACATCCAAATCTCCTGCTGTATCACTATAATTTGTCCTTCTTCTCAGCAGATAAGTGCTATATCCTTATGCTTTGCTGTCGTGACTACCACGGAAGGTTGTTGCTCACGTTTCCCAGATACTTGCACTCTCTCACTCCAGCTTAAGTTATCTGAAGCATTAAGCACATTTTTTTCTGCTTGTTGATCTGATCTACATGCTTTCTTTTGGAGTCCCTCCAGTGCCTCAGCTGCCTTTTTTTATCATTGCCTCCAAGGGCTGCCCAGCTGCTCACTGTGCAATATAAGAGAGGGAAATTTCAGACACATTTTATCATTCTTCAGTACTTCCTTAGAGGAACAAGGAAAACAGGATTGGGGGTTTATTCATTGAAACTGCAATCAGTTAATAAATATAAAACCATCAGTGGCTTAATGGAAGGCAGCAATTATATGTGGAGATCAAGTTATTTGTTAAAATGCATTTTTAAAGTTTCTACTGTGAGATGGAAATTTCGAGGCATGCTTAAATGCTATTTAGATACAGAGAGAACTCTAAAACAAGGAATGTTATATGCCTGACTGTATTGTATTCAACAGGCAAAACTATCATCAGGAGTGAAATACTAAAGAAAGCAGAGGGCAGGATGACTGCACAGGGGTCATGGTCAAGACTCCTCAGCTGTACTCAGATATTTGTCTCTTTTAGGAATTTTATCCACTGGCAGTTTCATTTTTCTTTTTTTCAGCTCAGCAACAGTGCCTTTCTCGTGTTCCCCCAATGATCAGGGAGCTAGAGAAGTTGTCACCTGCATAAAGGCTGAAGGAGCTGGGTGTGTTCTGCTCAAAGAAGAGGAGGCTCAAGGGGATCAAGTCACGGTCTTGCAGTACAAAACTGGTGGTTATAGAAAAGGAGTTAGAAGCAGCCTTTCCCCAGGCATGCACTGTGACAGGACAAGAGGCGATGGCCACGAGCTGGGGGAGGTGCTTGTGCATGCAAGGGACATTTTCAGTGAGGGATCAATCAAACATTGGAATGAGCTGCTCAGGGAAGTGGTGGAGTTGCCCACACCAGACATATTCGAGATACAGCTTGACAAGGCCCTGGGTAAGGCTATTAAAGGACCTGCATTCAGGAAGAGTCTCAGCTAGTTGATCATTGCACGTCTCCTGCAACTTCAGTAATTCTGCAATTCTGTATTTCCTTGTGTTCTCAGCTGTCTTCTGTGCAGTGAGCCGTCATCCCTACCAGCTGTCCCTGGTCTTCTCAGTATTGTACTGCTTGTGCTGTGCCAGATCCGGTGATACTTGCTCATGTTAGTGGGATGGACATTTGTCTTCTCACTTGGAGACGTGTCAGTGGCCTGGAGGCAGTGCCAGTGCTGAGGGAACTCTCCAGTTTCCAGCTGGTGGGTGTTTGTGACAGCCTGGTAGTGCCTTGGTAAAACATCAGTGCACAGAGAATGCTAAAGAATGACATGGCAAATCTCTACAGGTGTGAATTGACTTCAGAGCTTTATGTCTGTCTATATGTAAATAAATATTTCGGGGCCAGCCTGTGAGCACAGTACTAGCATATACTAACAAGCAACAAACACTAGGGTGTGTGTGAGGGATAATATCTACCAGACTGTGTTCCAGTTAAGGAATTTGGATATAACCAAACTGGGGGGGAAAAGAGAAGAAGATGAGAAGCATTTAGAATTGTGGAGCTGGTGCCAGGTGGTTTCAGCACCAGGTCTCTGGCTCTTACTGTTTAGCAGTAGATGTGTAGCCTAACCACCAGTCCTTAAGCTTGACCATGACATTGTCTTTTTGTTCAATACAAGGTCAAATTTTAGCATTAAAAATCTTGTTCCAGGTTACAATAATCAAGACAAGATGTATAATGAAAAAAAGTAAAAATTCTAACCAAATGGGAACAAACCCCCTTAAATTCCTTAGGAAAAACCCTCTGCAGTCTAGGGCAAATTGCACAAAGAAAATATCGTGGTTGCACAATACAAGGGCTGCTGCAGCTAGACCTCAAACTCCAGCAGCTAAGTCTTCAAGCTTGTGGAAATAAATCAGAAAAGCCAACATTCCAGAGAAGTTTCAGCACAATGAATTTGAGGTAGCAAACATTTCTCTGGTTTAGATGGAGAAGCTAAGGGAAAAAAAGACGTTTATGAAAAGTCTGTCAGCTACTGAGGTTCGGCTGGTCGGGGAAGCAGCAGACTTCCCTTGGAGCTTGTTTTTCTTTTTATCCTTGGATGAACTGGTGTGCAGTATATTATGCTGCCTGAATGTAGGGGTTTGTCACGGTTAGCGCCGGGGGCTGTCCCAGGAATGCAGGAAGGCGATGGGCGTGAATGGAGCGTGCAGTGCTCGGTGGGGACAGAGCCCGCTCTTCGTGAAACCTGTTGCTGCTCCTCTCAGCCCAGCCGGCCAAAGCCAGGCAGGAAAGGAGGTGGGTCTTTGATCTCTTTGTTGTAGCTGCTCCCTGGGAATTTGCTGAAATCAATGCCCTGTTTTCCTGAAGAAATGAATGGCTATGCCTAACTAGCTTTGTGAAGCGCTGGGGAATTCACTGCTTCTGTTTATTGACAGCTGAAAAGGAGCACATGGTCCTGAATGGGTCCTCCTAGGGAAACAAAACAGAGTGGAGTTAGACTTAGTTGAATACAGGGGCATTTGGAAAAGTCTGCCGAAGGAGGATGACATGGTTCCTTACACCCTGGACTAGCATAGCCTGGCTTTTTACTAAAATTGCCATTTAAAATAAGGTAAGGTTTGTTTTGATTTCCCATATATAGTGCGATTATGAAATGTTTGCAGTTCTGTTCTTGAGTGCAAAACCAATGTTTGAGTTGTATTCTGTCATGGGAAATACCTAAGTAACTCTTGTGCTGTTTCTAGCCTGTGTGTGAGTTCATTTGTTCTTTATCTAATGGTGATTAATGAATATGAAAAGTAATACAAAATCAGTATTCAGGTCTTCCAGTCTTACATGAACATCAATCATTCATGTAAGCTATGATATGTAATTTTTTATACCTTTGAAAATCAGCTGAGTTGCATCAGATGATTTCTTAACTGGTACAGACTGCTGTGTCAATACTTACACACAAGGCAGTGACTAACGAGAGGGCCTGTCTGGCAGAGAATCTGGGAATCTCAAAGTCCTTTGAAATGTGAGGATATATTTCCAAACTTCTGTTTCCACGTGTGGACTCCAGGCAAGGGGCAGACTGACCACTATGCTTGCTGCTGGCTTTAGGTGTACGTGGGTTTTTTGTAAAGACAGAAAAGAATAGCGAGAGGAGGATGATGATGAAGCAGCAGTATTTTCATTGTGCAAGTCCAGAACAGTTTATTAGACCAAAGGCATTTGGTGTGTAATTCATATGTAAATTTTCTACTGAGAACAGGAGAACAAATTGCCAGAGTTTCTACATTAGTTTCTGTGGTGAGTGAAGGAAAAGATCTGGGCTCATGCAGCTACAACTTCCAGGTGTGGCCCAATTACGATAGAAGGAAAAACTTTAAGTAATGCCATTTCTTCCTTTGTTATTTAAGTGTAAGGGCAAGCTCAGAGCAGAGTAACTGCTGCCATGCAGCCTCGTTCTTACATGGCAGTAGGAATTGCTGGGGTTTTGTTGCAAACCCCATTAAAAGTGTCTGTGCATGGGTGCAGTAGTTTGAAAACTCTCAAGTTGTCCCCTCATTTTGAGAGAAATGCTTGGGAAGTTTCATGTTTTGTTGGAATAGTTTGTGTTCCTCAGTCTGGCATTTTTTTCTTTTTGAGTGATTTTGAGCTAGTATTCTTAACTAGTTTTGTTGCATTTTGTGCTTTTCCCAGCAGATAACTTATCTGTTTTTCTTGGAAGAATTTGGGCTCCATATGCAAACATGCTTTCTTTAGATTACTTTGTGATTCTTAAAATGAAAATACATTGCTTAACTGTAGAGCATCAACATGTTTGCTTGTAGCTTTTGCTGTTAAGTTTCCAAGATTTTCAGAGAGAAAAAGCATTAAAAAAAAGCAAATGCATTTATAATTTTGACTAAGATGTGGAAACACTGAACTCAAGGAGGCACATATCAAAGTTTGTAGGCTCTGTTGTCATTACTGTTATCCGAATGTGTCAAGACTGTGTTTTGACCTCACTTAAGTGTATTTATGCATGATAGGCATTGGAAGCCATTAAAATGTAAAGCTAAAGCTAATATAAAGTTAACATTTAAGTTGGACAGGAGAGATATTTGTAGGTCCTTTTAGTGCTGTAATCTAGATGTGTAATGAAAACATTGACCAGTGAGGGTTCCTGGGTACTTGTAGTGGTGCAAATAGAAAGGGATTGCAGCTGCGGAAAGCGCAGTTGATCGGGGCTTTTTTAGTTGGTGTAATGGGGAAGCAAGTGGGTGATTCATGTGTGACACGGAAGGTGGCACTTGTTCCCTGTTCCTCGGGTGATAAGACAAGAGTGTGTTATGTTTAACTCACTGGACTGGAAGGTGCTTAGGCAGATGTGAGTGGGGAGGTGCGTAGGGATGTTCTGGCAGGACAGTTGTCCCTTCGTCTCTTCTAACATCTTTGTAAAATATGAAATTGTTTTTACCTGTTGGCAGTGTTGAAGTGGAAGTATAAAATATTTGATTTCTAACCAACAGAGTAAAATATACCAAATATAAGGTGAGATATGTAATCATACACAGCTTTAAGTAAACATGTATGTTAAATAACCAGAGTTATGTAAATATGTATCTGCATTTCTCCCAGGGTGATGCCTCTAACATCTGTTCATCTTGTTCTTTGAGCTAGGAAGGTATGAAAACAGGAACAAATTCTTTGCAACTTTGCATTGCAAGATTGCTTCTTAGATTCACGTAAGAATTTATTTGTGTGTGTGTGTGTGACTTTTGCAAATAATTTTTTAAAAACCACAGATTAATCAAAAATCTATAAAAAGTGTTTGCATTTTATTTGATCTCAAACTGAGATGACTGTCAGCAGAATAAATTGAGCTGTATGGAGATACTTTATAATCTGAGTTGAGAGCCTAATCTATAGAAAAAATCTGCAATTTTTGCAACTTTTATGCAATTCTCTTATAATAATCATCTACTTTGTATTTCTGTGTCTTACAGGCTGTTCTTATGCCTCAGGAGAATAGTTATTGTAAGGAAAATGTACTACACTGCTGTCTAATTTGTTGCTGCCAATCTTATCAGCCTTTTTTAATCGGTCTGTTAAAGAAGTGCAGGTAGAGATAATTTCTTTATTACAATATCAGTCAAGACATTAGCTAATTATCGTATGGTTTCCCACAAAAATATTTTTTGTAGGAAAGAAATAAATGTTGGATCTTAGGAAAAAGAAAATGAGTGAATGGAAACAGACATGATACTTGCACATGTATTTTTTCACAGAAATAAATTTTTGTCTCTGTTCAGCAGCAGAGCTTCTGAATGCCTATGTGTTTTTTTTTTAAAGAAATCACTTCATGCCTTAAAAGAGGAAAATAATTTAACAGGGTCATAAAGGCTAAGGATGAGAGTCTCCTACCCATTTTGTTCCCAGAGAGGCTGGGAATCAAGCATGCTTTTCCTGTTGGAAATGAAGCAAGGAATAACAGAAGTTGTCTGTTATGAAGGGGATGCATAGTAAGAACTAAAGCTGTTCTGCTAAGCTGTTAATGACCCTTCATTTACAAAAGCCAATTCTTTTAAAAGACGACTCCTTCATTTTGGTATTTTAGATATATACTTTAGGGTTCATTGATAAGAAAAAAAAAACACTTTTTTTTTTTTTCTTTTGGGTGAGTGGGAATATCAGCAGAAAGTTTGGATGGCTCACTGAGGAAGTTAACTCATTTTCCAGTTTTATTAATAGCTTCTACTGAATGTAATATGGACTGGAGTATTCTTTTAGGACTCCAAGGTCTCAGCCCTGATCAGTCCTAAGTGTTATGTATTCACTTCTCCACATGGACTTCTTTCTTTGATAATGTGGCTACTTGCACATCACTGGAGCCATGTGCACAGACTAATACCTGCAGAAGTGAATCCTGGGGTGCAAACACTGCACTTTGATTCCCAGTAGCTGTACTTGCTTCATGTTGTTATATGTGCCTCTAAAGACATCAGCTTCTGCAGCCACAGGATGAATATGGTATCTCTTCACTCTGCATGCCATGCTTCCTCTTTGCATTCTACAGTAAACTCATGTTACCTGCTCCAAAGTGGAAATATATCCCAGCTGCTAATGTCTTTGCTGGTAAAGTTCCCACAAGTCCATGTTGAAAGTCACCATTGGAAAATAAAGAATTGATTTGGGCTGGTTTCCTTAGGAGAGGTAGCTTTTTTCACCAAGTTTTCCACCAGTGTCTTCAATGCAACATCTGGATTTGCTGGCCACTGACAACCAATCTCAATGAAGGAGCAAGATACCCAGTCTAGGGTTCCCTTTTAAGGGAATGTTGCAAGGCTTGGAAATACTTCAACTAATCGATACTAAGCTTTAGTCATTATAATTGCTGCACTTCCCTTATCAGAGTTCAAACTGTGGTGTTGACCTGCCATCAATAAAACTGCTGACAGTATTAATGCACTTCATGTGGTGTGTGTGTTGCTGTGTGCATGTGTATTTATACATATGTGCATTTAGGAAGATCTGTTATATGGGGTTTTTTCTGCTATTACAAAGATGGAAGATTCTGGTGTCTGTGTTGAACTGCCACAGTAGCATTCACATTTTCCACTAAAACATCTCACACTAAAATAAATCAACTGTCCTGCCAAAAAACCTCTCCAAAAGGAAAGTGCTTGAGATACATAAAGTGCTTCTGCTGTGGTAGGTAGAATCTGTGGTGTGAGAGATGCAGTTTAGGGGGTCCAACATGCAGTCCAGGAGCCACAGGGTGCCTATGAGCAGTTTGAATATGACTCTCCTGGTGGCTGTCTCTGTTTCTGTGACAGGGGGATTTTGGTCTTGCCATCTACAGTATAGAAACAGGGCAGTTTGGACAGTGCCAGTGAAGACCTAAAGCAAGCAGAAGGTGTCACAGACAAGGAGCCACAGCCTTGCACCAGGTTGGACTGCTGCTGGCTGCTGGGGAAGATGGGCAGAGTGCAATGGAAAAGCTTCCCTCTCAGAGAGCTTTTTGCTAGGCATTTCATAGGACCATGCTCTGCTGACTCAGGTTCTTTCTCATAAAAAGTAGTAGTTGTTTCTATGAATTTGCTGTTAACCTCCTCTGTTTCTGGATCTAATTTTATATGACTTAGTTCCAAGACAGTGGAGGGAGAGGGAGAGAAGGAAAAAAATACGCTGGAAAATCCAACTGCATTTTTCAATGTGATTGTTTGAAATGTGCTCAGCTTTCAGCAGAAAGAGAAGTCTCTTTGTTTGCACTGATTAGAAGCTATTACATGTAAACTATGGGAGGTGACTTCACTTGAACTGTGCTCATTTATGTATATGGGTTCTGATAACAACCAAACCCCATGTGGTGTACTGGAAATGGGACACGTAACTTTTATCCCAAGAATAACCAGAAAATTATTGTTTTTTAAATTAGCTTTCAACCAATCAATGAATTTTTTTACCTCAGGTCATTTTTAGATGAATGAACATACCAAGAACTTTGATAAACGAGTTGATCAGACTGCAGTGAAGTTTGCACCTACATACTTTCCCTCCTGTTTGGTTTGTTGGGGCTTTTTTCTCCTTTAGTTTTGCAGGAAAGATGTGTAAGTTACTGCCTTTTCAGGTGTTCAGACAGTGAAGGTAACTTTTTTCTGTGGAGTTTGTAAGATGCAGCAGAGCACAGGTGTGCTTTTGCTGCACAGCCTTCATGGGAACATGCTGGAACTGCTGAATTCCATAGCCCAGCTGTGCTCCTCGAGGTTTCTCTAACTGTTTTGCTAGACGGAAGGAGCACAGTAGAAAGCCTCATTGGGATTGAAGTGAGACTGACTTTTTACTGAAAGCTGTTCAAATTCCTCTGGGCTATGCCTTTTGTAGCACTTCATGGCCACCAGGTGAAAGACTTACTGTTCCCAGATGAGCTTGATTATCGTCATGATCACTCCCTATTAGGAATGAGTAATGAATCATAGTGTTTGTTATCTTGTATGTGTTTGTATAACAAATTGTTCTGCAGCTTGGAAGAATTTACATATTGGAACTTGTGCCAAAAAATGGACATGTGCTTTGTGTGAGGTTTCTTTACAGTCAGATAAGTGCTGAGCCACCCTTCTAGAGGCATTCTTCCATAAGAGCAGCTGGTCAGGATCATAGTGCTGTGAGGAAGGAGCAGGTGCCTTGACAGATGATCTCCCACTGCTGAAAACCCAAGGGTGTAACTCTTCTTCCAAATCTTCATTCTTCTTGGGAGCAAAGACAAGCACAGGGAGGATGGAGGTGAGGTGAGGGAAGGTGTCACAGCACATCAGTGGCTGGTCAGGGTGCTTGAGGGGCAGGTTCACCTGCAGTGCTGGGTTTTAGGGAATCAGCTTGACTTGCAGGTCTGACTGAATGTATGGGGTGGGGTGGCAGTAAGGCATGTTTGCTGTTCTCCTTCTCTGTTTCTGTCTCCAAATATAGTAATTCATTTTTAAAGTTTTACATTTTAGTAGAGTGAGGTCATGTTCCCATGAATATGTTTAATGTTCAGAATGATTTCTGGGATGTTTGCAAACCACCTACTGTTCTCCTTCCCAGGGAGGGGGCCCCAAGAGCAGTAGGCATTTACGTGCAGGGTGCCACTAATGCCTGAGCAGCACCAGGACTCCTCCTCAGCCTTCACCTATATCTCAGGAGCTCCTGTCCTCTCACCAGAAAGCCTTGGCATGGCAGCACAAGGCCTTGCTAAGGGGCCGATATTGCCCCAGCAGCGTGTCCACAGTTTCTGCGCTGGTGGTGCCACCGGGTAGGGGCTGCAAGGCTTCAGGGTTTCTGTGTGTCAAAGACAGGGGAACTCTGCTTGAAATCTGAAGTTTCCCTCTCAAGCACAGGAGTACATCTGCCTTTTTTTTTTTTTTTTTCCACTTTCTTGTCAGGGTGGTGCTATTTTGGGTGCTGGGTTATGGAAAACACTGCACCTGCTTCCCAAATAATACAGTGTCATGCACAGAAGTGCAAGTTTTCAGCCTTTATCCAGGTGCATGATTATGATTGCAAAGTCAGCCTGTAGTGGGCTTTCTTGATTTATGTATTTTTTCTTTTTTTCCATGCAGAGCTGAGCAGTTGTACGTCTCTGCTAATACAAGGTTTTGGTGTATGAAATAGAAAAGACAGAAAAGGAGACATTGAGGAAATGTTCACCTATTTTGATGCTGGACTAGGGATCAGTTTTTCCAGTTAACAAGTAAACATCATTCTATAGACAATTTAGCATAATAAAATATCACAAGTTAATGGGATTTGAACAAAATTATTCTGAATTCTGGTAATTATGACAAGTTCTATTTTACTTCAATATAAATAGAATCAATTATTAATCAGTTAAAAGCTTTGTTTTGCACATCAAACTTAGGCTATAAGGCTTCTTTCATAAACATTTTTTTCAGAGAAAATGTGTGTCAGTGGCCCACAATAATGGGAAAATAACTTGTGATTAACTGTTTGCTAATTGAGTACTTTGAGTTTTTTGCCAAATAAATTGTAGAACAAGGATTTCAAGCTTTTTCTGTACAGAGTGCTGCAGAACAAACCTCAGGCTGGAAATCCTCATGCACCTTTGGCTAAGAGAACCAAGACTAGCATGTGCAATGTACTTCAGAAAATATCCAGGAGGTGTTTTTGCAGTGTTCCTCTCTGTGAAGGCTGAACAAGGCTAACGGAGTGCTACAGTTTTACTCTGGAATAAATTACTGTTGTTTGCTATGCAAATCTTATGATTGTAATTAGGCTAGGATTTCAACTGCTGTGTACACTGATCTTTGTTCCCTCTGCGTATGGGAGCTAATTCTAATGCTGCAAAACAGCACAGCAAATGCCAAGGTCTGCTCAGCCTCTGATCATTTCTCACTGGGTGCATTTGCTCCGAGTGGACAATTGAAAAGAAATGATTTGCCTCTGCCTTCACAGGGGACGTAATTGCACCGCAGGCATCTTGTGGGCCACTGAAATGTTCAGGTACTGTAAAGTCTCACTTGAAAGCAGGGGTGGGAGAAAACGCGGGGAGGAGGTCCTGATAGGCATCTAGTTTTTAGCAAACTGGGTTTAAGAAGTGATATTCTGCTGCTGGCTGGTTGAGGCTCCGTGGCATGTGTGAGCTATCAGGACAGTGATTGCAGTTCCTGGCATGGCTATGTATAGCTCCTGTTATCTGTGCAGCGGGGCTCTGTGGAACCGCAGCCCGTGGCTCCTCGCCCACACTAATGAGCTCTCCCCGAGGCCGGGCTTGTGCCTCTGGGGGTGGCACAGTGCTCCAGCCGTGCTGCTGTTTTGGAAACCAGTTTGTTGACTGTGCTCAAGTCCAGCTTGCTCAAGCTGCCGTGCCAGCTTGGCTACTGTTGGCTGTGGGAGCTTGTCCCAGTGCAGCGTGGTGGCCCCAGAGCTGTGTGGAGGATGAGGCAGGCTGGCAGCTGGGGCTGTCAGGCTGTGTAGGCTGCAGCAAAGGAGAGCTGTCACCTAGACCTGGACTGGGGCGAAGCACCAGCATGGTGAGGCCAGTACAGGTGAGCCACACTCACAGCCCATTCTCCTCCCTGGGAGCACAGCCACCAGTGTCCAGTCAGCTCATGGGGTGGGAGTGCATCCTGCAGGCAGCGGGTCTCAGCTTTGTGATGACCCAAAGAGCAGGGGAAAGCCAGGGGTTAGCTGTTGCCAGCCATGCCTCCCAATGTGAGGGAGAAGTGGGAGCAGAGGCATTCAGGTGCAGGGGTACCAGCTGGGGGTGTTGGGGGATGTACCCACCCTTCTCTTAGCCCCTCCAGTGGTTTGTCCTTGCAATTGAGGTGGTGTCTGCACTCCTGCAACCTGGTCAGAGCCTGCACCTGCTCCAGGGCTAGGCTCTTCTGTACACCTGCCTCCCCTCTGCTGCAGGGAGGTCCAGAAAAATAAAAATGTTAACAGCTGCAAGATCTATTAGCTTGTACAGTTTTATATACAGATAGATACAAAGGCATTATTTGGAATTTTGTCAGAATCATTGGGAGGACAGAGGAAGAATGAAGAAGTTCCCTCTAGGGGACAATATAGCATTGTTTTTCTAAGGATGTAGTAAATGACACAGTCTGATTTTTAACAGCTTGTAACTCCTGTAAATCTTGTTTATTTCTTTTTGTTGCCTACTCATCTAAATCACAACAAAGCAGAGGAATAGTGGTAGTTTTTCTTGCATGTTTGCATATGAACCTCGAATCCATTAATTTTGTTTGTGTAAATACAATTTAAGGGAGCCAGGAAACTGAAAAAGTGTCGGGGTACTAAGGTGCCTAGCAAGAAGCAGAAGAAATCTTCTCTACAGAAAGTGATTTTTCTGAACAACTGTTTTTCATTTCTAGTGCTAATACAACAAAGTGTATGTTGTTTCCATAGCTGGATGAGCCCTATTTCAGAACAGGTTAGAGTGTGTTCTGAAGCTGTTGTTGAAAAAATATATTTTACTTAATTAGCCAAGTTAAAAAGTGGCATAAAATCTGTGTGAGCTTTACAAACTCTGTGCTGTGGCTCTATATACACTCCTTTGTCAATGGCATCTGTAATTTAGCATTGAAACACAAAGGATCATTACTTGGCCTGTAATTGTCTCTGAGAAGGAATGTGAACTTGACAGTTTTGCACTGTTAGTTTTGGGGAGAGAAATTACAAAGATCTCCATTTCCTTCAGTAGCTCCTGAAGGTATTCTATTTGCAGTGTTTCAATCCTATTTTTCTGGTACACCTGCGAATTTTTTAGAATACAATAAATTTGCAGTTAGGGTACTAACATGTTGGTATGAGGTCAGAAATGCTGTGTAGTGAATGTAATTCCAGTATGGGGTCAGAAATGCTGTGTAGTGAATGTAATTCCAGTTTGCTTGTTATTTAATAACTTAAGTCATTCTAGTTATCTTCATGACCTGTATACATAGAAAACCTTAGAATAAGTGTTGGACAGCTCTGGATATTTCACAGAATTGCTGAATATTCTGAGTTGGAAGGGATCCACAAGTGTGATCAAGTCAAACTCTTAAGTGTACAGGGACTGAACCCACAGCCTTGGTGTTGTTAGCACCATGCTCTAACCAACTGAGCTAATCTCATGTTTTGAGGTGCTGGGCAGTTGTGCCAGGTCAGAATCCCAGGCCATGCTAGCAAGGTGCTTAACAGGGCTTCCAGCTCTGCAGGTAGTTTGGTGCAGGGCTGGTGGTTTTGTGCTGCTGCTGCTGAGGTGTGCTGCCTAGGCAGCTGTCTGTGGGGCCGCTCAGCTTGGAGACCCTTGCTCAACACCCAGTTAGATGCAAAGCGGTTCCTGAATTTAGAGGAGAGCCTCTCTACTACCCATGTGTGAATCATTTCAGACCTTATGTCCTGGATCTGGAGGACCGAGGAGGGTTAGCTAATGGAGCACTACTGCAGAATTTGGAAGCTGATTCAAGGGATGCCCTTTTCCCCCTGCTTTCCCTTTGCAGCCTTCCTGGGAGCTGCCCACCCTGGAGCCTTGGAGGTGGGCACTGCCTCGGGGTGGCTGGAAGGTTTGCTCAGGAGCTTGCTAGTGATGAATCACTGAGGTATGGCATGGATTGATAAGGTCGTGTACTTATGATTAGACACATCCTTCCTCTAACAGCAGTTCTTTGTCTCCGTTTTGCTTTTGGTAATGTGTTTCGGCCGTTTGCATACAATGACTCTCCAAGCAGGAGCTGTTTGACTTGAGACAAAGTCACTATTATTCCAAGCAAGCTCAGGAAGCCCTCATAATTTTGTTGCCCTCAGAAGGGTGAATTTATTTAAAAGCCAATTAAGTTAAATCACCAAGGAAATATTTTTATTTTCTTGCAGCCTTGCAGCTGTAAAGGACTTTTGGGTACATAAACAAATGTATAACAAAAAAAATGTACCTGGCAGTTATATTGTTGGGCTTTTTGTGCATTTTAAGTGATGGCTGTAGGGGGCATGTTCTTTATCTGTAGCACTAGCAAAAATAAATAATGTTTTCCAGCTATTCACAGTGCAGGTGTGCAGCCTGGAAGCCATGGAAGAAGAAAACTTCCATGGTCCACAAATTATTGAAAAATACTTACTATTGTAGTGCTTGCAGCCTGACCAACACACAAGTCTATCTATCTTCTCAGCTGGAGTTGATGGAGAGCCCAAAGAAGTAGGTAGGGATACTTTATGCTTACCTGGGGAGATTTTGGACTAGGCTCTCAAGGTGCATGATTTAGTCGAGTGCCTGCTTGTGTTTACAAACAGAAACCTTTTTGGGGTACCCTGAATATGAATATTTCTGTTGCTACTGTCCTTTTTCAAAGACTATCTCTGTCTCCCCAGGCAGTGTCTCCTGAGCCCTTTATGCCCCTTGGTTATGAGCCCTTGTCTGTGATGAAGCCTCACCTCTCCTGCCCCAGTCTTTCTACATTGCTCCCTTGGGCTCTCCTGGCTGTTCTGGCTCCCCTCCTCTGTTCTGTATTGTCACTTACTGAATAGACTTGCTCAGCAGAGTTTTCAGAAGGAAAACAAAATGAGGTAGTCATGGATGACCAATATCAGCTTTTCTTTTTAACTCAGTCGTGAAGCATTGTTGGCTCACTGGTTTGGTTTCTACTGTCTATAAAAAGGTTTTGTGCAAGAAGTCCCCTTTTTCCCATCACCCTGTGTGACACCAGTGCTGAGATGACCTTCTGCTGGAAAGTCTCATTGCTCAGTTTTGTCACTGCTCTGTATGAGTTTCCCTGGCAACCAGTTTGAGCTGCACTAAACCAAAAATATCTCACTGTGCCAGGGGAAAGTCAGTTTGCAGACATGTATTTCTCTTTAATGGGTTCTCTGGATGGTCCGTGTGTTCAGCCTGCAGATGTCATTATTGGGAACCAACAGCTGGGAAGTGCAGTATGCCCCTTTTCCTTACTTCCACAGGCAGAGCAGCCTATGAGGAGGCTGCTCCTGCATGATTGTCAACTGAGCTGTGGCTGTAGGACCCATCATACTCATTTCTCATGGTACCCTGAGGGTCTCATCTTCTACTGAGAATGGTCTGTGCAGCAGACACAAAGTCTTTCTTGGATTCCTTGGATCTCTGCAAATTTCAGAATTTCTTAGTCACAGAATGGGTAAGGTTGGAAGGGACCAAACTTACCTAGGTTATTGCTAACAACTTTGTCCACATTTCTGTATAAATATCTGCATCTTTACAGCTGGGCAGGCAGTGAAGTCTAGTTTTGCTCCCATCCTAGTCTCTAAAGGCACCTGAATGAGAATATGTATAAATCTTTGGAGGTCAAGACGCACCAGTTTGCTCAGGAGAGAATGCATAAACTGGAGGTGTTATTTTAAACCTTCCTTGTTTAGTTTTGACTTGCAGATAATCTTTTCACTACCTAATGTAGAAGACTGATGTGAAGAAAAGCATTCGTAATTCCAGATGTGTTCTCAAGATGACAAAATTAGAAGAGCCAGAATTGGAAAGCAGTTGGTCATTTTTAGTAACAGGTTCCCTTTTCTGGATTTGTAGGGTGTGAGGATTGCGGTAAAAGCCTTATAGGAGAATGCAAACTCCACGGACCACTCATCAGGGCTAAAGATAGGGTTATTCCCAGCCGGGCCCGCCTCACCCTACCTCACTACCTCACTTTGCGAGTCTTGGAGCTGAGAGCTGGAAACCAGCAGAGTAAGTATTTTAGCTCTTTTTCCCACATTTGGAAAAAAGGAGACAAAGACTCCTGATTTCATGAGTAACTCAAGGCATAATCATTGGGCATTTGCGTTATGAAGACTGTTTTCAGCTGAGCAAGCTAAAGCTCACAGTCAGCCACTGTTTTTTGTGACTGGTTTCTGGTAACAGACACATGAACTGATGGCAGGACATTAGCCAGAGCTGGTGTGACATTTAGCTGTGAACAACCAGTTAGCTCTGTTCAGTCAATCCAAGTTTAATGAATGTTGAATTTGTATCTAATAATAACAGTCATGCACTACTACTTTTTTTTTCTTTTTCCCCCAAGCATGCAAAACAGGAAAGAGTATTCAATGAAAGGTCAGAAACAAAATGGTAAATGACATCCCTTATCCACCCCCTGCAAACTTCAGAGATCACAGGGGGGTAATTTACCTTTTGCAGCATTTTTAGTTCATATTGTGGAAAGACTGTTGTTTCCTTGTGAAAGCAAAGCAATTTGAATGCCCAAACATGAACAAAGGAATGATGTTCTTAGTGTGGAAATTTTCCACAGCTACCTGTGTATAATTAGTCCTGCCTAGATTGCTTTTCAGACAGAGAATGACAAGATGCCTACACTGTCACTCCGTTGATCTGGCAGTGGAATAACCAGAATGATTAAGAAGGCTAATACTGTGTTTTTATAGATTCTTCCACTCTTATTGGGAGAGAACAACCTCCCAAATTATGCCAAAAGGCAGAGAACTATGATAACATGAGTTTGTAGATTGAGGAGTATCAACATGTTTGTGTTGCAGACTCAGTTTAACATCCTGTCATGGATTTTTGGTACTTTTTTATACAATGTAGTTCCCATTAAAAAAAAAGTCAGTACCTATTTACATCCTTTTTAGGATTCTTCACCTTAGAATTATTTAGTGGGATTATTTGTCTAGAAAAAGAATCCATGTGTTCTGCACTATTTTGTTTATCTCAATTTTCACAACTGTAAGCATACAAGAAATAGTTTGTGATGTCTGTACTAATATTAGACTGCTCTTTGTTTTCTTCACAGTCCTTGGTGTATTTGCAAAGAAAGTAATACAGAAGAGAACACAATTTGGCCCTTATGTTGGTCAGCTGTCTACAAAACTGACGTGCTATGATGAGAGCAGACTAGTCCTGCAGGTAAAAACCCACTGCCTTTCTATGGAGTGCATATGTGTCTTTAGCAGCTCATACTTACTTATTTAAGTATTTTAATCAGTCAATTTGCCATCTGATGTAGCTCATTATTTGTACTTTTGATGTGTAAGTATGAGTGTAAATCACATTATTAGGCAGTACAGCAAGTACTGAAGTACCCAAATATTCTTGCATAGTGTGTTTTCTAGAAATTTGGTTTCCTGGTTTCTGGTTTTACCATTTCTAGGGTGTTAAGCCTATCAGTCTGATAGCTCTTGATAAGATTTTCAGGGAGCATGGCTACTGAACTTTCTTCCCAGGTAACACAAAAGGATTTGTGCTTTGCACCATACCACTGGGAGGTTTGAGTTTGTGCACTGAGTTAGTGAGAGTGACAGAAATATGCACTAAGGCACTGGCTTAGTAGGGAGAAACTGATAGGGAAAGATTAATCTTAATTATTTTTAAATGTTATTGTTATTTATTAATAATAGTTGTTAATTTATATATAGACTTTGATGCACAGTGCACTACCTCAGTTTATTTAATCAGATTGTTATTTAGGCCTGATACCTTCTGTTGCTGCACACATAGGTACTGACTGTTACACCTGGACCATGACACTATTACTTGTATTTTATCCAGCAAAAATCGTGGCCTCTCAGGACTAAACCAGCTTAGACAAATGTACATGGACATCCTTTCCCACAGGAATTCCTTGGGAGTTGCAGTTGATTGCAATCCTCTGGGCCCCAGTCTTTGCATTTTGCTGTCAGGGTCGTGGCTGAGCACAGCTCTGTGTCATACAATGAATCCATGGCCAAGCCACAGCCTCTGTCAGGACTTCCCAACAGATCATGGTTCTTCCAGAGTTTGCAGTTCCTATCAGGCCCTCTCACCCCCAAACAGAGAGGCACCAGCAGCAGCTGTGCTGTGACACACTGTGTCTTCCTTTGAGCTTTCTCCAGAGGCCTGGGGCTGGAAAACACTGTGTTGTGAGGAAATACTTCTGAACTTTAGTTTGAGAGCTTCAAAGTAGTAATAGCTTCAGTAGTTGCTGTAAGCTTGATTTGCACATGGAAATCATGGGAATTATCTGCCAGGAAAGTAACACTGTCCTTCTATGGGATTTTCATAGCATGTGGACACCAGAAAAGGTTTGTTCTTCTCTGTAACTAAATATCTTCAGTCTTTTGATTAGACACTATTAAAAATACAGAAAATGTACTTCTCTAACAATGGATGGATGAGCTAAGCACCCAGTTCCTTCCTTTTCACCAAGCCATTGTAAACCACACCCTATCCTCTATCAGTCAGCACCATTTGCTTAAAAGTATACAGTGATAAGCGCAGCTCTGGCTGATGAATGGACTGTTTCTTCAGAAGAGGAGATTAGAGTCCCAGATTTCCTACATGACAGCAGTAGCTGCCTTGACTTCTCCCTAGCATGAGTATGTGACCAAACTTGTCCAACAGGCAGGTGCTTTCGTCGGAAACATGATGAAGTTAGATAAAATAGTTCCCAGAAGCAATGAAAATGCAACTTTTTTTTTGCAGTTACTTGCTCAGTTATGTGGTTAGTAGAACAAATACAGGCTGTGCTGTCATTAGTTGTGCAGCTTTGTCTGTCCATATTTGAGACATTATTGCAGAAAAGCAATAGTCTTGTTTGAGGTTGGTAGTTTTTGCCTCATGGGGCATTCTCTTGGAGGGGAGAAGCTAGGAAGAATGAAGTAAAAGAAAAAGATCTTTCTGGCACAATTGTTCATTTGTATTTACTTTTGCATTGTTAAGAGGAAAAAGAGAAGACTGTTAAAATGCCATTATGTTGTATGTTACCTCTCTGGACTTACTAACACAAGCTATACAATTGTTCCATGCAAAATGTGGTCGCACTGAGGCTTGAGATTATCAAGTGCTCAGGAAGTAGATTAAGGCATAAAGCTTATCTTTCTACCTGCCTGCACTTAGTTCTTAATATTATCTTTATATAACATAAAAATGATGAACTATAAATGGAAAATACATACAAAGGCCTACAGTTATTTTAGTAGCAGGGTGCTCAGCAGGCATTCGTTCTTCACTTTCTTTTGCACTCAGTGTTCATTAAGAGTGATCCATTTCAAAACAACCATGATTTCAAGGGATATATGACCAAGACAAGATAGATAACTGATTCCAAATTAAAGAAAACGAATGTGCCTTTATACAGGACTTGGTTTTATCATATTTGTCCTCTTCCCCCCACTTTGTTTCAGGTGTTGAAAGATGGAGGGAAGTACTTTCTGGACACTCCCAATGAGGACTGTGGAAACTGGATGATGTTTGTCCGGCTAGCCCGGAACCAAGAAGAACAGACTCTTGTGGCTTATCAGCACTGTGGAGAAGTCTACTTCACAACAGTCAAGGTAGTTAAACCTTCATTGCTCCACCTGCCATCCAAAAGGAAATTTATAGACAAAGGTTCTGAAGGACTAACTCTTCTGCAATGACAGATTGATTCTATTCTGCTAACTGGATCATTACTTAAATACCACCTTTAATGTAATTTAATCTGTAGTAAAGCAAACAGAGTATGGGGTTTGTTAGGAAAAGGTGTTGTGTACTTGCTGCTGTGGGTAGTGAAGAAACTGAGCCGAGGGAAGATAAAAGTCATTCACGCTGATAGTGTTTAAACTGAATGTTCTTTAATGCCAGGTAGATGTATATGGTGGGATTATTTGGCATTATTACCTTCAAGAGTTCTTCATTCTGGAAATAACAAACAAATTCCTTTCTTTTATTACATTTCTGGACACATATTGTTTTCTGAGCACATTGCTTTGTGCTCAGGAACAAGGTGTTGAGTGGATCTTCATGTACAATTTCCATGTTTTGGCCCTTTTCTTAGGCAGAGTTGGTTTTAATCAGAAATAACTCTTTTGCACACTTGGGAAAAAGACATCTATCTGTTGAACATAATGCTTATATATCATTGTGAGCAACACAAAAATTTAAAAAAAAATAATATTAGTGAAAAGTAGTTACTATGAATTAAAATCCAGTATTTCAGTTTCATATCCAAGATTGGCACATATTTCTGTGGCATAGTAGTATTTACATTTTTTATTCCATTTTTGTTTCTACACCTGCACAGTGAGAAAAATATTTACTGTATAGTGGTGATGAGAGAATAGCATTTCATACCCTTGAAGTCTTTTATAACAGTATGGAGTATAGTTGATTCTAGAATTAATATCAACATAATTATTAAGAAAAAAATAAAAATGTAAAATAGTATATACTACCCTGAGACATATTTAGACTGTATTTGAGATTCTCATGCAGTCCATATCATTTGAGATTTCAGCTTGATTTGAAATGCATTATATGTTTGTAAAATTGATAGGATTACTAATACTATATTTGGGAAGCATGAACTTTTCCAAGAAGTAGTTGTTATAAACTAGTAACTTAAAATTTCCAGAATAATTTAAATACTATTGAACCAGCTGTCTGCTGACTTCAGCAGAACTCTGCACATTGGCATTAATGGAGAGTTGCATCCTATACACTGACACAAAGTGTGTCCTAGGATGATGCATGTGTCTTGGAACCTTTTCTGTGCTGTGGGTCATAGAGCATTATTTGGGTTTTATTTCTCCCAAGTCCCAGTATCATTCAGGGTGCTGTGGCATCCAGCAGATTTTGTCCTGGTCAATGAATGCGATGGCCTTGTGCTACACTTAGGCACACCCTGTTGGTCATGCTGTGAGGCTGGCTTAGGGCTCATTCTGAAGATACTTTCTCAAAACATTTTTAGTAAAGTGTGTTAAAATAGGAGTAGGATTGGCTCCTTTCCCCACTGTTTTTACAAAGAAATGAGATTTCAGTGACATGAAAGTACAGCTACTAAAGCAGATGTGTAAGTGGCATCTTGACACCACCACCATTAGCTTACTTTCTGACCTAATCACTGCAATCCTTATAAATAAATGCTTTAAAAGGTATGGAACTGTGGGGAAATAAAAATAATCCATGGTTGCTGTTGGTCTGATCCCAGGAAGTTTCATGTGTGTGCTGCAGTGACAATAAGAGTAAGTGGCACAGAGTAAGACAACTTGTAGTGGATTTGCATATTGATATTTAATGTCAGTTTTACTGAGTTTAGAGCTTTTGAATTAACTTGACTGTTTCACACACTGATGCACTTGCTCTCCCTTCAAAGTCACATTGACCAGCTCTCCTTCCCATTAAGGAAATGGCTGCTGGTCTAGGAATGCTGGGCAGAAAGTAGTGACAGTGTCATGCTGTGCAGTTTTTTTGTGGGTATCAATCTCAGCTGTCACAGGCCAAGCTCCCAGACATCCTTAAACATTTTGCCTCACAGTGATGAGCCTCCTACTTAATGGCTCTGCCTCATGTCCTTAACTGAGTGGAGAATTCTGGACAGACAATTTCTGTTTAGGCCAGGTGTTACTAAAATGTACACCCAACCCACGCTGGTTGTGCCTGGGAATACAAGACTCAGTTTTCAGCATTAAACCCACAATTAACCCCTCACCTGTCTGCATTCACAATCTACATTGTCTTTTCCCTACCATGCTTATCCCACACCAATATTACAGAATAAGTGGATTTTATGATGTCATGTTTTGTGGAATAAGACTCAGCTGCTCTCTTTCTAGGCTAGTTTGCTTTTTTTTTTTTTTTTGGTGGCACATGTTTATCTTAGTTAAAATAAAACTACAAGTACAGTGCAGTTTGGCTCTACCCTTGTTGCAGCAATGTTAGTGTTTATTATAGATGAAGAAAATTGTGTACAGGGTCAGGGAGTCATATAAATCATGTTTAGTTTTCTCCTTTTCATTTAAAGAACTAATAGATCTTTGGCCAGTGAGTGTAATCATGCCTCTCCTTTTCTCTTTGCTATATTATTGACTGAAAGTATTTGTCAGAAGAGGTCATAGTCCAGTCCAAGGAGAGATTTGGGCAAGCATGACTGGATGGGAGACTGCAGATTATGGGCTCCTTTAATCCTGTGGGGGAAGGCTTCAGTGGAAGGAGGGCAGAGTTACAGTAAGGCACGCTCACAGCAAACCTGACACATTAGAGCCAGCCTGGGAAGGTGCCAATTTGCCTTGCAGTCCACATATTGATCAGCTCTGCACCCATGCTCAGCATAACACATCCAGGAGGCATCCAAGATCTTGTGCATTCACAAGGCATTTTTCCTTTGCCTGTACCCTCTAGTTAAGTGTTGTGTCCAGAGGGCTTCCTGACATCAAGGAATGGGCATGGGATATTGCTTGGAAAGACTAATGGATGTCTGAACATCAAAGACAAATGGATCTCACTGAGCAAAGGTTATGAGTATTGAGGCATTCCTCCTGCTACAGGGCCCCCCCACCCCAAATCTCCGTGCATACGCAATTCCACTTTTAGAAACAGAAAGTGTCAATCAAGAAAGCGGGCAGTAATGTTTAAAAAGTGCTTGAATCTTGAAACTAAGTTACCAATAATTAAAACAGAGTCAAAAAATGCAGTCTGGGTAAGGACAAAATGCTGAACACCCCTGGCCCTCCTGTTTTTCTTATTGTTTGGTTTAGGAAAATTGACACAAGTAAACAGGTGCTGGTTTTTTCCATTCACAGTCAATTGAACCCCACACAGAATTGAAAGTATGGTATGCTGCCGATTATGCCAAATTTATGGAAGCTTCTGCAGTCTTCATTAAAGAAGAATCAGATGTCTCTCCTTTGCCTCCAGTAGCAGTAAGTACCCCTACTCTGCATTGAAGCCATCACTAGACATAGTAAATAATGGCTTATTTATGTGTTTTCTCTGTTTATATAACTCTAGTAATGCAAGTGTAGGCCACAGAGTGCTTTTAGCAATTTTAGCCAAGCAGCTACCCAGAGAAAGGCTGTTCTTCCTGTCCTGTGTTTGTAATCCAATGGAGCCATCAGATATAGTCAGAAGTAAGTGGCACCATTTGATGTAATGGAAAGACTTAAGATGGGCACTAATTTTTGGATAACCAAGCTGTCAAGCCTCAGACTTTTTTCACCATTTTCCTTTCTTTTGCTCTGATTGATTGGCCAGAGTACCCACTAGTTATTTCAGTCTTTCCTGTTCAGTAACCCTTCTCTACTAATTCAAATACCTTCCCCTCTGTATCATAGCAGAAATCCTTAAACTGACAGGAGAAGTTTGTTAAGTGTTGAAAACATGACTGTGAAATCAATACTTAATCTAGAAAGAATGTGAAACAAATGAACCAGGAATACAAATGAACCAGGAATTCATGTTCCAAGAAGGCTTGTGAGGCATTCAGAATATTCCCCAGAAGGAAGGTGAGGGAGAGCCACAGCATCAGGCACAAGTCTTAGCAGAGAGGAGGCCTCAGTTTGGAAATAAAGAGGGATTGGATACAGCTTCACCATGCTCTCCAGAGCAAGCTAGCCCAAGAACAAGGGAAAAGAAGGACAGTTTATGAGAAACTTACATAAAAGGTAGATGAAGTTGAGGAGGTACATGGTCATGCATTAATTGGAAGTATATTTCATCAGTGATGGGAGTTTTTTGGTAATTGTTTTTCATTGGAGTGTTTATAATATCAGCATTTAAAGTGAATTCAACTGAATCCAGTAGAGCTCTTCTTTCCAAGTAATACTTCCAAATAATACCCTGTCTGGGGAAAAAAAAAGGCTTTAAGTCAGGATAGGCTTGAGATCCCTAAACCTAAGGTGTTTCTTATCCGGTTAATGGAAGTCTAATGCCAAATGTCAAGCCAAGTGAGGAAGCCTCTCCTGGAGCCATTGACCATTGCTGTGTGGTAAAGCATGGAGTCAGCCCAAGATACAAGGAAATCTGTATGGCTAAACTACATTTTTGTACCGAAACCCATCCCATTTTTATGTGGCTGGAATAGCAGATAAACTATGTCAGTCCAAGGATAAAAGTACAATTTACAACTGTTTATGAGTAATTTCATAAATGCAACAAATGTAGAGACTTTGAAATTCAGTAAGCACAGATAAACAAAGGGGAAGGGACTCAGGACAGTTACAGTAAATGCTAAACAAAAACATACAAACCAGTATTTAGCCAACCTTTACCTTACCTTCGAGTTTTTACTCCTAGAGAGAATCTATTGCCAGTTGAACAACAAGGTGGTAGCACATGGAAGTAAATATCACCAGAGACAATGATGGGTCTTACAAAAGCACAGGAGGAGATGAGTGAGAAGAATATGACCCTTTCTTAGAATGTTTAGTAAGGAAGATCTGTCTCTGTTCTCATTGCAGAAAGAGCCTGTAGACTCTTGGATATGCTCCAGCTGTGGAAGCACTTTTGCAACTTTTGCTCTGCTGGAATCTCACCAGTGCATCCATAAGGACCGAGTCCTTCCTACGAGGTTCAGACCACCAAATAAATTGGGACCTGTAAAAACAAAAAACAAACTCAAAGGGAAACTGAGAGGAGCGTCATTAGGCAAAAGCATTACTCAATGCTTTGGGACCATTTCCTGTTCCTCTGCTGCAAAGTTCAGTTGTGCCAGCTCAGGAAGCACTTGTGGTGCTCTTGTAAGGTTTATTCCTAAATGGAGAAATGGTCGGTCTTCACTGCTGAAGGGAAAAGAAGTGAAGCAGCCAGATAGTTTTCCCTGCCGACTCTGCGGGAAGATTTTTGATTCCATTGACAAGCTCACGGTCCACACTTATGCGCACAAAGGGGAGCGTCCCTACAAGTGTTCACAGCACGGATGCACAAAAGCCTTCATTTCAAAATATAAACTGCTCAGGTACAGCTCTGAAGGCATTCCTTGTCTACTGGGGGTGTGGGGGGGAAAAATGGACATGTTTTTCCTTTGGGGTGTTCTAGTGACAGTTAATCCCTGAGGTCCAGTTTTTATTATTACTGTTTTTGATAGAATTGGAGAAGACTAGTCTCCCTTAATTATGGTGGCTACTCAAAAAGATTATGTTGAGCAGTTTTAAGCTCCTCTATGCTTTATGATTAACACCTTCCTTCCCCCCCCACAAAATTTAGGCTTTTATTAATAACCTGAGTAGTGAGAATGCCTTCCTTTGAGAATTCCAGCGTTTTCAAGTTTTGAGGCTGCAAGAGTAAATGTACTAGAATAGATGTGAACACAAATAACATTTCTGTGTCTGTGTTTTGTTTTTTTCTCTTAGGCACTCGGCCACTCATTCTCCACAGAAATCTCACCAGTGTGGCTACTGTGAAAAGACCTTTCACAGGAAGGACCATCTAAAGAATCACCTTCAGACTCATGACCCCAACAAGATGGCCTTCAAGTGTGAAGAGTGTGGCAAGAAGTACAACACCAAGCTAGGCTACAAGAGGCACTTGGCTCTTCATGCTGCCACCAGTGGGGACCTCACCTGTAGGGTTTGTGCCCAAGAGTTTGGTGGTACTGAGGTTCTGTTGGAACACCTCAAAAGTCATGCAGGGAAGCCGACTGGCAACATGAAGGAAAAGAAACATAAGTGTGACCACTGTGAGCGTCACTTCTATACCCGCAAAGATGTGCGACGTCACATGGTGGTTCACACAGGCTGCAAAGACTTCCTGTGCCAGTTCTGTGCCCAGAGGTTCGGGAGGAAGGACCACTTGACACGCCATACTAGGAAGACTCATCCTCAAGAACTGCTGAAGAGCAGGTTGCAGAATGGCGACTCAGTGGGTCTCCTTGACCAGCTCTTTTCATACAGACTGAAGGAAGATGCCAGCATGCTGTCCCCTCTTCCTGAAAGGGTCCCTGTGCCAAATGGGATTGTGAATAGTTCAGAAACAGAGGAATACAACTGTTCACATCTTCATTCCCAGTCAAGCTTACAAACTGCTCTTCCTCTTGAGTCTTCTCCTCACTTGCAAAGGATTGGCTGTGCAGACAGCATCCCGGCTGTCCCTCCCACACCATGTTCAGCAGCTGTCCCTGTCAACCTGAACCTTCATCAGCCTAACAAATACGACCTTAGTTCTACCTCATTTGCCACAGGATCCCTCAAGAATCTACCGATAAAAGTGGATGTTAAAGGTTACAATGTGCATCTTCTTGAGGACCTGCCGTTACCAGAACCTCAGTCTCTCCTCAAAATCAGTATGGAAGAAGCTTCCTCAGGGCCTGTAGGGGATACTAACAAGTACCCAGTGCACAAAGAGACAGAGGCAGCAGCTGAAACTGCAAGCCTGCCTTTCATGGATCTCACTCATGTGATGGGCTTCTGGCAGCTCCCACCAGGTGACAACCAGAACACTATTGGGGACATCACAATGGCGTTTGGCTCAGAGGAACCATCACACAGGCTGAATGGCCTTGGCCAGCAGCAAGGTCTTCAGCTAGCAGCTGGTGGGATGGCCATAAACCAGCTGCACCATCTTCCTCGCTCCTTTCCATCCACTACAAATTCTGTAACATTGCCTCACTTTCACCATGCCTTCAAGTAACCATCATCCTGTGTGGGTTTTTTCCTTTTTTTTTTTAAGACTGTGCTTCTTACTTAAATCTGTTAGGACCGGGTTGTTTTTGTTTTGTTTTGAAGAAAAACTGCCCCAGATGTTTTCAAAGCATGTTATGAACATGGTAGTTAAATTCAGGATGTTAATAAACAAGAAGCTCTATTTTTCATATTGTTAGTTTTTTAGCATATGACAACAGTAGAACTAACATGTTTCCCTCAGCTCCCTCTATATTTTTGTTTCTTTTCATGCAAACAACTGAATAACTATCTTCAGTGACAGCAAAGTATCATAACAGGCACAATAAAACTATGGCTGCTGCAATAGGAGAAATATGGTTAGGGTGATTGGGAAGAGGGGGGAAATCATAAAGAAATCAGTTTAATGAGCCATAAATCACAGCAAATTTGTACACATGGCAAATGTAACAAACAATTTATCAACATCAGATAGATTTCTATTAAGCACTTAATTAATGAAATTTATTAATCCTTAATTTAAATCAGAATCATTCCAAGAGTAAATCTTATGTCCTTGTTTCACTTTCTTCAATGAAGTTCATCACTATTATGATTATGTTAAACTAGATTTTGTTTTCTGGCGGGCAGTTCAGCTGTGTGCCGTTTTTCTAGGGCTGGAAATAACTACCACTTCTGAATGGCTGTGTAAGAACTGCAGTCTTGGATACATGCAGTTCTCAGAATGAGAAGTGAATTGTCTCAAGTTAGAACAAAACATTAATTTTCATTTAGAGCTGGATCTGTCAAGACATCAGACACTTCTCTCTCTCTCTTTCTAGTAAAGCATTTGAGCATTTGCTTAAATTTAAGCTTATGGTATCCCATTGGGTCAACAGCTTGATTTATTCAACACTTAATAAAAAATAATGCATCCTACCTAAGGGGCCTTTATTCACCTTTTGTTGATAAAAATGGCCATTGTTTAGTCTGGGAAATTATTAATAATTGCAACCATCTGAAAATATGGGCTTTCACGGAAATCCAGCCCTGGCCCAGGGGAGCCTGTGCCCAAGTGGTTCCCCTATAGAGCCAGGGGCAGGTCTATGCAAAGAGGGACTGTGGTGCTGAGCTGACACTGGGCCCTGTTCAAAACCAGATTCTGAACCTGCCTTACGAGTGTCAGCTGAAATTAGTGGGTGTGATAATGGTTGAAAACATTTTACTCATGGGGGTTCTGCTCAGAAACATCAGGACTGCTGCAGTTGGACTCCAGCCTTTGTTTCTTGCAGACTAGAGCCATGGGGACTTCTGGTTGTTTCCTGGGGTAAATGGTCCATGAACGGTTCCTGTGGACAGTGGGTTGGTGTGACAGCCCTATGCCTGCATGGTGTGACAGTACCTGATGCATGAACAAGCAGAAATTGTAAAGATCACATTTTTCAGTAGATGCCATTATTAAACAAAGAAACAAACTCTTCACAATTTAGTTTGTTGCCTAACAAACCAGCTACAAAAAATAATCACAGTTTTAGTGGATGGCTCAGTTACTAATGGATTCTGTTTCATCTGAAACAGACACGGAATTTCTGAATCTGAGTAAATTCTCAAACCCCAAGAACTACTGTTCTGTTAAATCCAAAGAGAGTTCATAGTACCAATGGCCATTACTAATATAACATGGAGCAAGCATGTTCTCCTCTCCCTCATTAATCACAGGAATATTTCCAGAGAGCTTCAAATAAAAAATAATTCTTAAATTATTGCTGTTTTGCTGTTACTGAGATACAGATCATTGTAGTTGTACAATGTCATTGAATATTCTTACAAGTTGATCGGTACTTGGATTAAGGATTGTCTTATTGCAGCTCATGAAAGAATATGTTCTGCAGATGCAGTGCTGAGGGGATTTTTTGTCATGAAAATTTTGGCATAAGACAAACCAAAAGGAATTTTAAGGTCATTCCTGTAATGACAACAGCAGGAGGCAAACAGGTACTGCACAGTCATGTGTAGTTATTTAAATGACAAGTTCCAGAATAGGGAAAATGTTGCAAACAGTGTTACATGCACATTCTACAGCTAGGCTTGTATTTTCATCTGGACTTGGAAAGGTGTGTGTGTGCACTTAACTGTATATTTTTTTCCTTGTTTGTGCAAATTGTATTCACTTGGCTTCAAGCAAGCTTATGTACTTGTAAAAAAACCACAAAAAACTAAATTACAACAAAAAATTCTTTGCTACGAAAAAAATTTGTAGCACTGCCTGATCATATACATTTTGTCATTTTGGTTTGTGCTTTTATAAGAGGTGTCATTAATTACCTAAATACTTGCCCTTGAATTTAAATGTATTTTAAGAAGCAAACATTATGCAGATACTGAGCACGTTCTTCCAGCTGATCTTTCAGCCCTGGAGCACAGTACCTGGGCTCTGGGCTGCCAAGAGAGGTGCTGCTGCCTGATCTCAGCCTCTTCCAAAATATGGAAAGATGATAAGCATTCCTTACCAATGCATATGTAACTACAGATTAAAGACCATGTCATTCAAATAAAAAGAAAATAACCTCTTTTGATGCATTTTAAAATACTTTAAAAGCACAAAGCCACAGTGTCTGCAAGTAAAGCACAGAAGCAAACCTTAAATGTGCAATGCTGCTTAAACCCATCAGCCCATTCAATTTTCTTTTTCCAGATTCTTGGCATCATAAATGTAGCAGAAGCTGATGATACCCCATGACAAAGAAAGGCAAGCTATTTCAAAAAATGATGTTGTCAAAAAAAATAGTTTTGTTTTAAAATTCTTGCAACTCAAGAGATGTGAGATACCCCTGAATCATCTAATACTGCAAGCAGGACTGGACTTTCTGAACGTGTTTGTTAGGGAGACCTCTGTGAGCATTTCTCAGAGGCCATCAGTGGCTGAGGCTCAAGCTGCAGGACACCTCTGGTGGCACTGCCTTTGGCTCATGCAGGGCTGTGACAGCTCCAGTGTGGGGAGAGGCAGCCCCACATCCACTGTGGGTATGGTGGAGGAAGGCAGCAGCCCGAGCACTGACCAGTCCTCCCTCCCTGGCTCAGCCCAGTCCTCCTCCAAAGGTGAGAAGGGGATGTAAGGGCAGAGAGCTGCCATGGCCATGGCACAGCAGGTAAGGGATCTGGGAGAGATCTTAGGATATTTTACCTCACATTCAAATAGAGATAAAAATACTCTTTTATCTGAACTCTGCTTGAAAACCTGTAGAAGCAGAGCAGTACGTGGTGAATAAACAACAGAATTACTATAATCAAATCACAGTGTAAAAGAACAAAAGTTAGTAAACATTTGGTCTCATAAAAAGAGTATTCTTTTTATGAAAGAAGAAAAAAGATCTGAACCTGCTGAAGCAATGTCAAGAAACTAAAATTATACTATATGGAACAAAAGACTGCATCCTCTGTGTAATCACAAATTGATCTATTGCTAAGTTCCCATCCTCTATCAGAAACCAAGTTAATTTATTTTTCCTTCAGTTTTATTTATGAACTTTTCCTGTTAGAACTTTCCATTTCCTTAGTCAATGGGTTGCTGTTAGTTTCAGAAAATTTTTCATAGCCAGTCTGAACTGGGGTGGTACATTCCATATATTAATAATTGGTCATTTCTAGTGGAATGTTTAAAATGCTTTCCCTCAATACACCATTCCTGCCCTTATATATAATTTTTTTTTTTTGTAAGATACTGGAAACTAAGCTATGAAATCCTACACTTCTATAAACAGACAGAAAATAATGGGGACACAAAACAGTAAATACAGCAAAACTTGCTCTAAATTTGAGGATTCATTTATTTGGTTGTTAAAGAAACCAACTGTGGTAACATTGCACAGTATAGTTTGGAATGGGTTTGGGGTTTTTTCCCTCTTCTTCCTGGACTGAAAGAAAGGCTAAACAGCACTGCTTTAATATATTGGGACTACTGTCATGCCTGCTTTTCTAGCTCTAGGAGTTACAGTTGCTTCAGTGTCATCCTTTCTGTATCCATCTAATCATTATTAGCTAGAGTCTAAGTAGTTCAATTAAACTGTTTAAAATACGATATTTATTACTGCTGTGTCCAACTACTTTTCATCTTCATTTACTTAATGAGCATTTAATAGGTTAGAAAGTTCCTTATGGATTTTAATTGAAAGCCTTACTGAAAATTACTGGGCTAAAAAGCCCCTACTTGTTGCATCACTGAAAGTTTATGGAAGGTTATCCAAGGCTGACAGTGGATCAAGTGACCAAAAAAATAAGAAGGGATATACGTCTACAACATTTCTGTCTTGTTGATGAATTTTTAAAAGCAATTGAAGTGTTTAATGCAAGAATGAGATTTGGTTTTAGTCTGAACTCAAAGTGCTTTGAAGAGATGCACAGCATACATGGCCATTTATCATGTATCAATCACTATAATTTACTGTTTACTGGAAGATTCTATTAAATATTCACATGAAGTTCCACAATGTCCACTTGTCTTGTTCAATATATCAAAGCATTAGGGCAAAGAAAAAGAAAATCACATGGTACTGCATCTTCCTACATTTTGTTAAAACCATTGAATGAACTGTTGGTAATGTCCACCCCTCTAGGCAATCATTTAATTACATCTTGGCAGCGGATGCAAATAATCTCACAACTTTAAATAGGATAGCATAATAAGATTTGTAGCCTAGAGAGAAAAAGCCCCAACCAAACCTGAGCCAATGAATTACAGTTTGCTTCTTTTATTGGTAACTGTAGCATTTCAGGGGAAAGTGGTGCTGAAAAACTGCATTGCTTAGGATCTTCCATAATGTGTCAGCAGAAAGCCTTAACACATCCTTGCCGACCTGTCACTCTTATCTTCTGTTGTCCACTTGTGGTCTAGAAGCAGCAACAAGCCATATACTTGCTATTTCTTATTATAGAAAGAGCTTTTATATTTTACTCTATTTTCTCCAAGAAGATTAAACCTGTATTTGTGGGAAGGTGATGGAGCAGCTCATCCTGGAAACCATTTCCAGGCACATTAGGGATGAGACCATTTATTCACACCACTCAAAGCCAGTTTCTCACATCTCCTTTCTCAGCTAAAAAAGGCTTGTGGGTAGCTCTGAAACTGATTTCTCACCTGCCCAAAGTGCTCTGTAAAGCACTTGGCAAAGCTCAAGTGCTACAGAAAATGCAGCAGCAGTTGCCAACACCCAGCACATGCAAGCTCACCTAGAGCAGTCTTTTTCACAGTTCCACTGCCCTCTATTTAAGATGTGAGTGTCGATGTCTGTCCCTGGGACCCACTGGCGGCAGTGGCTGTCCCAGACCTCTGCAACTACAACTCCAGTGATACCTGGACTAGCCAGTATCCCCAGGGAAAGGAGGTGTCAAGCCCCAGGCTTCAGAATTCAGTGACTAAACCTTGAGAATGGTGATGGTATCAATAGATCCCTGTTGGTGGGCTGCAAGACCCTGTGTGATAACCAGAGGAGTAACTATGCTGTTAACATGGTCCCAGGTAACACAGATGACACCACAGGGTACTGAGAGCAGTTTTCCTGTGACTGGCAAAGTCAAGGAGGTGGGTAGAGCTGATAATGGCACTGTGGACTGGACACTCCCCTGCCCATTGCAGTTTCCCCACAGCTGAGGGATCCAGCCACTGACCAGCAGCAACCAAGGACAGTAAAACTGCACACAGAGGAACCTGCAACAACTCTGACTGTGAGTCTCTGCAACTGACTGTTCTGTGCACATTCCTTTCATCCCATGCTCCAAGGACTCTCACAAGCATCTCTCCCAGGCCCAAAATATCTTGCCAGCTACAGGGAATCATTCTTGGCTGTATTTCCTGCTAAGGACTCATGTTCTGCAGCTGTATACATTTCGGAGGGGTGCAAGATGCTGACCATCTGAGCCATCCTCTTGAGCAACCACACCACAACCACCTTGAACAAGGGCTGGAAGGGCTTCTTGCTGCTCTGGCATGGCTTGGCATGTCCAGAGATGGGAACCCCACTGACTGCATGGTCTGAGGAGCAGGAGCACCAAACATCATGGTCTGGGAAACAAAACTCTAGGGAGAAGGAAGAACCTCCACACTGTCATCCTGAAATGAACGCTTGCATCTTCCACACTTGGACAATGGGAGCACATTGCAAGTGCACAAGATCTGCCAGAGAGGTTTGCACTATTGAGTAGCAAATCTTCTTGAGCAGAGCACAGTCACTGCCTACTTGGGATAAGGCTCTTCCAAATCAAAGACCATTCAACACCAACACCAAAATTAGTATTCTCAGCAGCTTACACTGGGGCCCTGAGGAGCTCTGCTACAGGTTTCAGTGAAATTGATTACTTCAATTAATACAAAGGAGCTCATACTGCAAACACTGCAACAGGATATTTTATATAACCAAAGCAAACAAGTTCTTTTTACATTACAATATTGAAATTAAAAATAATAATAATTTCTTACCCAGACTTTCCTGAGGATCTTTTCCCAGCAGATACACTACTAGATTTTTTTGTTTTCTTCGGTGTTTCTGAAGAGTTCTCTGCAGATCATTATTTTTGAAATTTACTTGCCATAAAACATGATAATCTACATAAATTCTCAAACCTTAGAAATATACGGATCAAAGATACTGATACAAGGAACAGTGTGTATTATAATTCACAGGTTATAACCTTTAAAATAACTTTTTAAAAAATCTTCTAAACATAGACTGATACAGGTCATGATTACCAGTAGCAATGGTTCCTAGAAAACATATTATGGGGTATCCTGCTTAGAGGGAACTATTTTAGGAAGTGGTGATGTTAATTTTAAAGCTGAATCTTCAAGGGCATTTGGAAAAAAACAACACACAAAACTTTGTACCTCATCCAAATGGACTTAAGGTAAAAAGGATGGAATAAATCTCAAAGTTGAAGAGTAAAGGTTATGGAGTTCTTTATGGGCAAAAAGAACTTGAAAGCCAGACTCTATATTTTAGGTCTATATAGATAATTCTGCTTGAGGGCCTCTAACTCCTGAGGTCCCTCTTGAGGACCCAAATGAAAATCTCTGTGCATACAGTCCACACAAGGGATCAAGATAATGACCAGGAAAGCCATTCACTACCAACAACATCCCTTTGGAATTTTTTGTTCTTTCTCAGTTATAGCAAGTGTTGTGCAGAAATAAGTTCTGGATTTCATGTCAAGACTTGCAAAAAAAAGCCCAGCAAAAAAAGTCAAACTTTATAATTCTACATTATTCTATCAGAAAACAGGATTCCAAAGCCTAGGATCTGCTTTAAAAAATGCCTCCCCCACCTCAAATAACTCAGGGTTTGTTATAAGAAACACATAAATATGACTAAATGAACTCTTTGCCTGGCTTATGTTTCTCTTTTTGTATTCTCTCCAGAAGTGCTAACACAGCAGGTGTTAATGTTGGAGTTTTTCTCTCAGTCAATGGTTGCTTGACCTAGTAAAACAAGATGCACAATCATCACTCAACTCCAGCACCGAGCTTATAGACCCTATAAACTCTCCAAATTGCTGTTGAAGCAGTGCTAGGAAGGAACAGGCCAAAGGCCCACCCTCTCACGTTTGCAAGCCATTTTTCCTGCTCTGAATAGGTGAAAGAGTAATCAGATTTTTCAACATATTTAAAAAAAAATAAACAAAATCCCCCCCTAACCAGCAGTACTATCCTAAAGGAACTGTTTATATTATTCTCTTTTCTATAACAAAACAGGATCTCACTTCAAGACACGGATGGTTAGCTCTACTTTTCTGGTACTACCAAGGGGCTCTGCCCTTTGGTCTTGTGTCTAGGGACCAGGGAATAGCAAACCTTCCAACAGCAGAGAGCCCTAAAGAACAGGAAGAGATTTCTCAAAGTACTGCAAAAGCCGCCAGGTTTCTGATTGTCTACAGCTATTACCCTGGAATATAACTGCAGAAGAGTCTGAAGAAGTTGTTGTCCCCAGTTTTTTGTACTGTCATATTCTGTCACTTTTTTAATCAGAAAAAGAGCTCCAGTTGTGGGCAACTCCCAGATGATATCCAGCATGTGTTTTGTTATAAGAGTTTATCAACTTCCCTGGAATTTCAATTTTTGTATTAATATAGGCCTTTACTAGCCCACAAATTACAGTTCAGCAAATCTACTTCCAGGACAAGACAAGTGTGACTGTGTTTGCTTACCAAAGCTTGTCTGGTGGAGATTGCAGCATGGCCAACAGCTTGCTTCCCACAAAACTCCATGTCCCTCTGTCGGGGAGCCTCAGCAAACCTTTGAGAGCATAATGGACATTGAATATAGTCTGACAGAAAGAAAGGAACTGCTTGTATCACAGTTTATACACTACAGGAGAAGAATTCCCCTGCTTTTCTGGAACACTCAAGATGTAGTTCAATACCTGGTCCCACCAGCAGGTGCCTATGATGAATTCCCATCAGCTTCCAAAGTACAAACTTAGCAGAACTACAAAACCTTCCTCTAGAAAAACACTTGGGACACTAAAATGCCTGCTTATGGTATCAACCCTGCAAATGGTAATTGCTTTCAGGAATAAATCCTGGGGATTAATAAAAGCAGATTTTATTATCTTTGTCCTAGTCCTACCCCTTCCCAACCTCACAATAAATTAGTCTGAGCAGATCTCCTCAAGAAGCGTGTGAGTATCCAGGCCTCTGGCTGCAGGGAGTGTCTGAGCCCAGTGTTAGGTGCTGGAGGACAGTGGGGAAGACACCTGCATGCACAGTGACCTGCTCAGCCTGTGGCAGAGCTTAAAGAGGAGGTGGGGAGGCTGAGAAGTATCAGAGAGTGCAAAAGAGATGTAGACTCATAGAATTGCACCCTTCCATCCCTGAGAGAAATGCAATGGATGGAAGAGCAGCAGGAGTCTGAGGAGCTCCGCCTCTCTTGCCATCAAGCTGAAGAAGGAGACTTAAAAGCAGGGAAATGGAAACAGGTGCCTGCCCAGGGAGGCAGAAGAATTCCCTGTTGGCTTCCCTTGCCTTCCATGGGGCCCTTGCAGAACAGGTGTGAAGCCTTGGATCCTGAGGGTCAGGCAGACAACAGTGGAGAAGCAGCTCTGTCTGGGGGTGTCCCAGATCAGTGCAGGCAGCCAGAGGGACAGACAGCCAGATAACAACTAACTACAGGTAACAAAAGAAGGGTGGTTGGTGTGGGTGCTTTGCTTCTGAGGGGAGCTGAGTGTCCTGTGTGTCAACCAGACTCATACCACAGGGGAGTCTGCTCCTTGCTGGAGCCTGGGTAAGGGATATTACCAGGAGACTCTCTGGACTAAGTCAGCACACAGATTATTACACACCAGTGACTGTCCAGGTGGGCAGCGACAAGGACATTCGGTCACAGGTTGGATCAATGAACTCAGAGGTTTTTTCCAGTCTAATTGATTCTGTGATGTACCAAAACACTGCTGAAGCAGTTGTGTCCCATCAGCTGAGGCGCGTCCAAGAGCCAGGTTTCTGGGCATGAAGCAGCATTGTGAAGAACATGAAGTGGTGCTTTCTAAAATCTCTTTTGACAGTATTGCTGTCCTGATTCTGCTAAAAGCTCTTCAGCAGCTGTTATGGCAGGTACAATCCAACTCATTGCAATGAACAATCAGTGTTCAGGGTCACTGCAATCACATTCAGCCATCACCCTGCCCTTGATGGTCTCAGACCCTTCCTCTGTGTCCAGGGCCTTTCACAAAAGCAACCCAAGTGTCCTTACCTTAATACTAAAGATACAGCATGTTTATAAATTATTTCTCTCAGTAACAATACTGAAAATATGTCCCAAGCAGCCACCAAAAGCCTGCTCCAGACCAGTAGCATGGGCAAAATGGTTCTGAGCACAGGGGAGGGGAGGATGAGACAGGGCAGATATCTGGCTTCAGGGGTGCAGCGGGGACACCTGGAACTTCAGGGGAGAATGGGGAGTTTTGGGCTCTGTTTGGAGTAGGATGAGACAAAAACTAAATCTTTCTCTCCTTCCCACAATCCATGTACTTTCTCACCACTCCTGTAGTATAGGATATACACCCCCACTAGACCTCTAAGCAATTTGTCCTTCCTAAAAAGCAATTCTCCAATTCCTTTCTCCACAGCTACTGCTGCTCTTGCACAGCTTGGTTTCCTCCAAGAGGGAGAAGGAAAGGGAGGGTCTGCTCTTAGAGTTAGTAAAGTAAGACCAGCAATAACAGAGTCATTAAAGCAGCAGTGGAAATCCAGAGAGGAGCTTGACCCTAATCAAGGAAGGAAGACATGTCCTGCTGCTTATATTGCATTGCTGTCATCTAGGAGAGGAGAGAGGCTGGAATCACGGCAGCTGCTTTTGCTATCAGTCATGAATTCCTGCTCCAGAAGGAAGCCCAAAGAGCTACTTTCTCCCTCTGCCCTCTGTCTTCCTAAGGCAGGCAGAACTCCACTGACACCCTTCTCAAGATTGCTCCCACATTTTGTAAATCACACTATCATGAGATATTTTCTGTGTGTGCATCTTTTTGGAGCTGTGACTTTTAACACAGGGAGCTCTGTGCAGAGGCTGAACTTGGTATTAAGTAGTAAACCAGACCTGTCTTTTTCTAAATGCCTTTCCCTCTCTGCAAAGCTGGCTGGAGAAGGGGATGGTGGAAAAGGCACCCTGTGGTAGTGGGGAAGCCTCTGTTCAAAACTACTTGTTTTGAATGGAGAGAGGATGTATTTCACCCTCTGTTATAGGATAGTACAGCTATCCCTGACTCTCCTCCTGAGTGTTAATATCAGACCCCAGATTTGCTTCCTTTAAGTTTAAAATGTATGGTTAATATTCTCTTCCATTGCCTCTGCCTTGCATTCTTACTCAATTCAAGCCAAAAAATAGAGCTGAAAATCAGAGTCTATGGAGGGAATTAATGTTCACATTCTGTTGTGCCAGGGGTGAAAAACTGAATCCCATCTGTGGTTAATAAGATGTCACTGCCTTATCAAAGATCAGTACAAGAACCACACAAAGAAAGCAGACCACAAATCTGGATTGGTGCTTGGTGGGGGAGAAGGTGGAAGAAGGTGGCCTCTTTCACAGCTTGTGTGACCTGCTTGGCTGATTGAATAGTGTTAAGAAAATACTATTAAGGCTGCTTCCAGTTATATTTCTTCCCTGGCTGTTTCTGTAAGGGAAACAGGAGAAGGCACAAACTACACCTCCCTCTTGCAAGGGATAGAAATATCTTAGAGCAAGGGTTCTTATTTATTTTTTTTTTCTGAGGGAAAAAGAAAACATTAGAAACAAAAGAAATTTGCATTTTTTGAAAGGCATAGGGAAGCTGGTTCAGCCCTTCACTGTCTATTGACAACACCAGACAAAGGATAAAAAACCCAATGCACTCCAACAAAATACCATGGTCATGGCAGACCTCAGAGCACTTAGGAAGAACCAGAAAAGACATTATTAGAAAAGACACCTTCCCTTCTCCCTTTGTCACATTCTTTTAACTTTAAACCTTTGTGCATTTCTCTTTCTTTCCACAACTGATTTTAAAGGACATTTTACAACAGCAGTCAACCAAATCAGTAGTGAATTGGCACCTCTGGATAAAATAATATCCATGCATGTCCATGTGTACTCACCTCCTCCCTAGCAAAATTACATGTTCCAGTAAGAGCTTAAGCATCTTTTTCCTCCATCTCTGGTAAATAAGTTCAGCTCAAACACATTTTTAATCCTTCAGTAAAATGGTAGTGAATCTCTGCAACTTCATATGTGAAAGGGCAGCTCTCAGGTTCAACCTTGGGCATTCATGCATCATTGAATCATGCTCTCTTTCCGATTTAGGTGAAGAGAAATCTATTACAGATTCACATTGTCTTTAAAAATATATTTGAACATTACTTGAAGAGCAGAGACACTTATGTGCCCAGGGCAGACGTGACATCTACTGATTTGGCTCTTCATATTGCCAAACACTAGCAGCACAGGGAGGGGGAGGAAAGAATTTGGCACCCAGTCAAGCACATATGTGACACTCATCCACAACATCCAGGCTTTGTCCTTGGAGGAAATAAGAGTGTTACTGGATAAAAGACTTCATATGGAGAAAACAAACACACACTTCAGTTTTAACTATACCCTTTGCAGGGGCTGCTTCTTCACAGTGGTGATTTCTCTTGCCTATAGTCTCTGTCTCAAAATGCTGAAGGGCTTGCACTTCCTGTTGAAGGCGTCCTTGGAACACTGGGTCAGCTGGGATGCAAAGAAAAACTGTTACTTATGGGTTGGAGTGATGCTTTGTTAATGATGCTTTCTTACTCAAGCTTTAAAATTACTTATATCCAGGAACAGGGAGCTGCAGCAGTATTTGTTTTGGGTTCAGTTTAACTCCTAAAGGACTTCATCAAAACTTTCAGAAGCTGTCCAAGTAAAGCTGTGGTTCAACACAAATAAGAAATAAAGGCCATTTCCAGTTTGTTCTGCTCAGGAACAGACTGGAGAGCAGTCCAAATGATGACATGCAGACAAGAACAGATTGGGTCTGTGAACAGGAGCTGTCCCATTGGACTCCCACACCACACACCTGGTTTTCTTTCTTTCTTAATTAAGATGAAGACCAGTCTGATCCTGTTCAAGGGGCCAATATTTTCATTATTACTTCTCTGAGTGTAGATGTATTCCAGAGTGGGGTCTCTCCTGACAAACAGCAGTGCTGCCCATCCCACCACCATCACTGAAAGAGCCACAGCCCCAGGCTGAATGGGAGTAGCTGCTTACTAGTACCTGTAACACCTGACAACACAGAAGGAAAGCTAGGGATAGCATCTGCAGCTGGAAGCACTGGAAATTTTAGGTAGACACAATACCCAGTGCCAAATTTGTATAAGGGCCATGCCTCACAACAAATGAGGTTGTAAGGTTCAGAAATGTCTCAGATTTTAGCATCACTCTCACTCTTCTGCAACAGGATGGGCAATGCCCTTTGTAAGGAACACCATGGAAGCAAGCATCAAACTAAAGCCTCTTTCCTGCACTGTGAATTGCATGAGTCCATCCACAGCTGGAAAATTAAAGACCCTGTTCCTATCTTATTTTGCTTGTTCCCCCTTTCTAGTTCTCAGTTATACTCTTGATCTTAATAATTTCTCTATGCTGTCCACTCTCTTTCCATAGGAATTAAGCAGATACTTAAGCAAGGCACTTTGGTTACAGCTCAGCTGGACTAAAACACACCTCATTCTACAAAAACACACACTTCCCAATCCTCATTTCCCTTTGAACCTTCTATGACTCAGGTCCTTACCTTCTGTTTTTAGACATTTTTGACAGCAAACTTGAGAGGAATATTCCTCTGCAGTATTGGAAGTGCAGCAGACACCTGTGCCCTGCTCACTGAGGAGCAAACCAGTCCTGCATCACCAACGCAAGGAGAGCCACCGTAGGAGTTGGATCTCACACCAGTCATGGTGACACAAAACTTCTCACCTCTCTTACAACACACATCTCTCTCTTTTCAAACTATTTTGCTAGATAAAACCATTATGCTCTTCACGAATCTTGAGATACCAAACATGGGACTACTAAGGCAAAGTAATTGCACCTTTGTCTTGGTTCTTGCAGTCACTCCAATTTCAGTGTATTTTTTGTTTTGTTTGGTTTTTTCTTGCCAGATCAGGTTTTAGCCCTATTGTAGAGCTGATCTGATCTACCACAGAGACACAGGATCAGTGACACAAACTGAAGAGCAGAAGGGTATGTGCAGAGCCCCACCCCTTGCAGAAAACCCCTGCATTTGGGGTGTGCACAGGCAAACTGTGCAGTCATGCATTCAGTTTGTAATCCAGAGATCAGGGAGGTCAAGGGGAATCTTTTCATTCACTTCAGCAGGCTTTGGAACAGAGCCTGGTGCCCACATTATGCTGTCAAAGGGACCACTTATCAGGTGGTTTATTAGTCTATTTTTTCCAAGAAGACTGAAATAACAAATTCAGCCTAAAACCCTGGAACAAAAAAGGAAGCTGCAAGTTAGTAATTTATGCCTCACCAAGAGAAAATACATTCTTTTAAATTCAGTGTATAGTAAACATGGTTGTGGACAAGCAGGTAAATTAAGACAGTGCAAGACTGAAGATGAATTCACAGTGTGTCTGTGCAGGATAAATTCTCTAATCAAGTTCACTAATGAAAGCAGTTACTAGATAAGTTGCTGTTTAAATTTGTTCAACTCACTTCTCTACCAACAGTGACCTCCTCCTTCCTCAGCGCTCATTACCCATTTCAGCTGAATCCATTGAAATTCCCATTAAAAAGGAGCAGTTTTTACCACAAAGTATGCAAAGTGTTTTCCACGGGTTGTAGAAGGAGCCAGACCTTGACTTCAGGGAGCTGTGCAAAATGCAAAGCATGCAAGAGCCTCAGTTACACAGCACAGGATGTCATGACTGTGGCAGAGTCGGCACTTGGACAGGGCTCTTGCTGGAACAGTACTTCATTGTCAGGAAGGGACATCTCCATAGGATTACAGAATATCCTGAACTGGAAAGGACCCAAGAACTATCAAATCCAACTCTCCTGTTGCATACCAGGGTTCCCTTTTGCAGAACTCCCTCCTCATGTATCCAGCTCCAACAAAGCACAAGCTCTCCTTTGCTGTGACAGGCAGCATTCTGTTTTCCACATGACTGCTCAGGTATGTGCTTTCACAATGACATCACAGTTGGCTGAGGAGACGGTGGAACAATACTTAAGTTCATCACTGCCTAAATTCAGGGCAGGTGACCTGCACCCACCCAGATTTATGGTTTGGATGTCAGCTAGTGAGTACCCAGCAATGGCTAAGGTAGAAAGTGTCATGCAAAGTGTGGCACCGATCTTCATTATTAAGGTGGAATGCTTCCACGATATGCTAAACAGCATTCCAAGATGATCTTTGTAGATGTTAAATTTGTTGAGATTTGCATTTAAATCACCTTTTTTTTTTTTTTTTTTTTAAAGTAGGTGTTAAAAGTTACATGGAAAGTAGTTTCAGGCCCTTTAACTCAAAAGACAATCACACTCAGAGCAGGGACATGACTTCTATTAAACAAAAAGTTTAGGAAAACTTCAGGTAAAAGAGAGTCCTTTTCATTTGACTTGCAACCTACAAAGGTACTTCATTAAATTAACTTCTGTAAGGACTTCTCATGTAAGTGTTCTTTACCTCCTCTTGCTAAAACAAAAGAAATCCTTGTCTTGCTAAGCAGATGAATGATTGCTTTTGTTTTTTACCTTTTCCTTGGGGTTTTACTACACTCCAAAGCACTGTTAAGGTTACTGCAGTGTTTCACTGATTACAAGTAAAGAGGAACAAAGCAATTCTGAAATCTTTTTGACTCCTTTCCTATTGCCTCTGTTTAAATGTCTTTCCTCTTTTGTTTCCAAGCAACAGCTGCATCTGTCCTTATTCCAGACTACACTCTTCATTTCAAGTGCCTTCCTCTGCCTCCCCCACTTCTTTATTCTGTTCTCATCCCCTCTAGATGTTTGTTTTCCCTTTTGTTTTTATTTTAAAGGACTTTAGGTATAAGCACAGTACCACTGAATCAGTGATGAGAAACCTAGCAAAGAACGTGTGCACTGGCTTTAGTCAGACTGTCCCTTTTGGTAAACCACAAAATCACATTCCACCCCAAAGCACTGAACAGCATGTTACTTACTTGTTCCATTGAACTTATTTCCTGGTATCTGACTCACCTCAACAGACTTGCTTCTCAGATTTCCTTTCTGTTTTGTTGTCAGGAGTCATGAGTACTGGGTGGTCAGTGTTCCAGTTACCACAGAGTCAGTGAATACACAATTAGCAATTAAGACACAGGCAGATCCCACTTAAGCTTGTCAAACACATGAAAACTAGTAAAGGCATCAGCTAAAGGAAAATGCTGAAACTTTTTCTAATCGTACAGATTATTTCTATTGATTCTGTTAACAGACAATTCTAGAAAATGAAGGCTTAATCTAGATATGTATACTGTACATGATACTTTAATTTTCTGAGCAGCGATCAAGACTTGCAGATTCAGATGCCTCTTTATTCCCTTCTCCAAAATCATGATACTTTATCAATCAAAATATATTATAAAAACTTTCTTCCAATAAAAACAAGTATTTTGAATTTTCTGTACATTAAAAATTTTTATCAGTCCCAGTTAGCTTGTCTCCACCTAGTGTTCACAAAACTATGGAAGGAATATTGAAGATGCTTTGAATTCACCAGTAGTCAGGCCACTGCGCTGATGTATTGGTCACCATGTCCCTTCCAGTAAAAAGGTTAACTTTTCACATAAAGGCAGATTGTCTGGAACATACAGACATAAACCTGATGGGATTTTTTTGTAAATAGAGAAGGATTCAGGGCTGACTACAAATCCTATTCATTTCACCCACACTATGAACCAGTCCCTATCAAAATAATTAATGTTCACAGTATAAACATTTAAGTTCACACCAAAACTACAGATTTTGGCCCTCAGCTCATCTTTAGAAAGTTTTTATAACAATAGTAGTGGGCATTAAGTTTGTATCCCAATTAAACCAAGTCAAACACAAGACCTGAGGAAGGATATTCTAGAAACACCAAGATGGTGACTATCTGCAACACACACTTTTTATCCAAGTATCTGCTGTTTGCCTGCCATCCTACTCAGACTGAGTACTTCCAGCAAAGCCAATTCCAATGGCAACAGTAAAGGTCACTGACAACTGTAACTGCAACACTCCTTGTGACAGATTTTATTTTCCAGGAAACTTAAAACTCGGATTAGGTAACAGTGATGTCTAGCTGCAAAACAGCTTTTCAGACACCTTTGTTTACAAAAGGCTCCCATCATAGTACCAAAACAATAAATAATCCACCCCAAAAAAATCCCAAGGAGGAGTGGGTGTAAAATCCTTGACTTACAAAACTGTATCATAGCAAGGAACTATATTCAACCATCAGTATAAGAGAAAAGACATAAATGAAAATACTGTTTTGTAAACTGAAATAATTTAATAGAAGAATCTAATCAGATCAAATCTGTAGGATTCTGCTGATTTGTTGAATACATTCAACAAATATATATAACTCCATTCAGTGATAACTTGTAAGAAAAATATTCATAATTTTAATACATTTCTACTGTAATGAAACTTTGCAGCAATTGCCATGTCACTCATGACAGAATAGCTATCACCAATACATTATTTCATATGGAGTCAGAAAAAAATGACAAGTTACTGGGTCTTGTTACAGCAAGATATGAACTATTGCCCCCTGAGCAGGACTGGCAAAGGTGTGAGTTAGCAGTTCCTTTCTCAACATAAATGAAAAATTAGGGATGTTTCCACAATAAGTTTCTCAGTTTCATCAGGACAGCTTCAGACCTTGCACATTTTGTTTCAGATTGAGCAACTCTTTCTCTTGCCTTGTTTTCTCCTGTTTGAAGGCCAGCTTGTTGGCTTTCTTCTCCATACGGCGTTCCTGTACATAGGAATAATGACAAATTTACAAAACAAGAATTATTATGCAAAATCAAACTATTCCAATTAACCCTTCTAGATCATGAAGATAAGAGCAATCTGGAGAATAGTATTATTTATGGCACTAATTATTGGTAGTCAAATTAATGCATGAACGACCAGGGTAAACATCTTCAGTCAGCCAGAGCTTCTAATATGCTGGCAATTTCTGTTCCTACATAAGACAGCTAGGATTTCACTGTGGCAAATTAGGATTTTCCACATTCCTTTCAGATATGATGTTTTAGATCACACAAAGTGAAAAGTAACTATTTCATTTGCTACTCTAGATTGTAAGGAAATCTGATGATCCTTCAGCAGTTGTATCTGCTGCAGTAGTGGCCACAGTAACAGACCCAAAGTTTCGATACTGGAAATCAGTAAGACAAAAGTGTGATGTTACTTTCTTTCCAGTGGATTTTTTTTTTTTAAAGAAGCAATAATTAGGCCTTTGAGACCAGGAAGATTTTCCCATATCTTCAGACATGACAAGTGAGTTTTAAACAAAGTTTGTAAGACAGAATTCAGGTAACATAAAATGCTCTGCAAGGTTTTATTTGCAGTCAGGTGTACCTTTCGCTCCTCTTTGATTGCCTGTTTCCTGGCTTTGCGATCCTCTTTGCTCTCAGCTTTGGAACGAGGCTGTGTTGATGCTTTTGGCAGGTCACTGCCATTTATCATTTGCATGCGCTCCACCTGCTTAGCAGTGAGACCTTTCTGAGGCAGGATGTGTAGGGGAATTCCAGTCTTCTGAGAAATTTTTATTGGTTTGGGCTAAAATAGAGAGTGCATAGGAATTAGTGGCCCCTAGTTTTCTCTCCGAGAAGTGCACATGGCATTGCCTTATCAGTGTAAAAACTTCAAATCCAGATTTAACAGTAATAAATATTAAGTCTCCTCATACTGTTTAACTCCCCCACAAAAACACACATTAATCCCAAAGTAAAAAATCAATACATCTGTGACAAAATCTGGCCTTCCAGAACAAGAAAAACATTTTTCCCTTCTATTTAAATATTACTGAAAAAAAAAAGAACTCAAGTAGTCACTTAATATTCCTTTATAAGCTTGCAAGAAAAAGGTTTCAATTCAAATTTGGGAATATCAAGCTGTGCTCTAATGATGGGGAACATATGAAAGACCAAAGAACTAGAATAAATTGTTCCAGACCACAGGAAAATAAACCTGAGCAAGTATGTGGCTGTGAGACACAGATTATACAAATCTCACAGGAGTCTTACAGATAACAACAAAGGAAATTCCTTGCTCTGTTTCTGCCTAGCTATTACAGAAACTTTTAACTGACTCCATTTTCCTTCTAATAAGAAAAAATTTATCCAAACTCTTCTTTGGTGAAGAAATAATACCAGAGCCCTCCCCAACCCTCATTTCTGCTCCCTGTCTTTTAAAACAGATACCCATTGAGAAAACAAACACATTTATCTCAAGTTTTCCCAGTGTTGTTCATCAGAGTAGGTTTAATAATTTTACCTTTGATGGCTCCTTAATAAGTGTTGGATGATTATATAAGTTTGAATAGGTACCTAAGTCACAAAGGAAAAAGAAAGTAGTCAAGAAAGGCTTGCAAATAGCAATTATGAATTGTACTGCTACTTAGGTTTTGGGAATTTCTCCTGTTGTGCTCAGAGAATAAACCATTTTACCTGAAGCACTGCCAGGGAAGTTCTGAAATCACCTATCATTTACTCTGAAATCCTAAGAACAAATAAGCAAACTCCAAAATACTTACTCAAAATGGATTCACAATCCCACTTTTCTTTTGGCTCCTCAATAACTACAGTTACTATTTCTTCCTTTTCCTCCTCACTTTCTTCATTGACAAGAGAGTCCAAATCTTCATCAGGTTCAAGAGCATCCAATTTCACACAACTTTTTCAAAGTTCAGAGAACAAAAAAATGTTTTATCTCTTATTGAAAATGTATAATTATGTAAACCCAGACTCCCTTAAGTCAAGCCCCAGACCCAATAAAGCTATTTCTAATGAAATTTGCAGCAAAAATTAAGTTCCCTGAAGTAAGTCTCCTCAAAATAAACTAAAAACATTAGGACAAAGACACAGTCAACAAAAGAAGTACTTCTGCTTTTCAACAGGATGGATGCCTCTAAAAGATACTGCTTACATGAAGTTCAACACAATTATACAAAAGGAGCATAACCTACTCAAACCAACAACATTCCTCCACTTAATTTTATCATGCAAATGGATAATACTCATATGCAGCTGCTTTTATTGTGGGATGCAATCTTTTGATTACATGAACTTGAAACAGCACACCCAGAACTTCCATATAAACAGGGGATTACAGAACTACTTATGTGAAGCAGTACTTCTGGGAATACATACTTCTTTGCTTTCTCTTTGTAGTAATCATCCAGGACTTCCTGCAACCGAGCATTGTCTGTGTTAATGTAGCCTTCTAACTCCACGTTATCTAAGGCTCCAATCTCATCTTCATCAAATTGTTCATAAAACTAAAAAAAGAAGTGGATATCTGAAATTAGACAACATTTGCCATGCAATTGCTTGATAGCGTAAAGAGCCACACATTTCTTTTTATTTGGCTCTTTTTCCTCTCCCCTTGCATTTGCTGAACAACTGCCAAATCTGTAGTAGGATTTCCTCCTTACTGACAGTATTCTTTCCACATGGGACTCACAAAGTTATCTTATAATAATGTATAAACCAGCTTCTAAAAAACATTTTTTATTCTGATGCATTATTTCAATCTATGCCTTAAGAAGCCTGTCACTGCTCAGAACAAAACTTACACCTTATTTCCATGCTCTGTTCATAAATGTATACTTCACCAGGGACCTGTAAATGGCTTGCTGTGTTGCACTGAGCCTCTCAGACAAAATGTAACACTAATTACAAATGCTCATACAGTCATTGGAGTAATTTTGTTTACTTCCCATCAGTGCTAGGCCTTGCAACAGCAATTAACACTACAGCCTAGGTGACACAAGCCTCTAAATGTAACCAGTATTAAATGCAGAATACATGCAAAGATCTGTAGCTTGATGCCCTGACTGCTAAAAGCAGTAAAATCTGCACAGGTATACAGGACACTGCCTGATGAAATGAATCAATAGCCAAAGAAGCATTTAACACCCTTCACAGTTACACTCTTGAGCAGCCTCACCTTCTCAAATCTGTCATCCAACAGGGTTAACTGCTCATTCCTTCTTATCACAGAAGATGTCATAGAATATTCTGTGAAACGACTCCTGGTTTCTTCTTGCATAAAAAGGAATTCTTTTGTCTGTCCATTAACCTCACCATCTGACAAAGGACCTTCTGAATCATAGTCTTTATCAGTACTGCAGCTATCCTTCTCATCACTATCATCTTCCACATCTTCCCATTCATCTTCATCCTCAGCATCTGGTCCCCTGAACAGAAGCACAAAATGGTTTTAGAATAATACATGGACCTTTACATAGCTCTGACCTACGTTGGGTTATCTGAAACAATTCAGCAATAACAGATTTAAATCTTGAGTGAGACACTTGTCTGAGAGCTGCAAGCATTGCTAGCTGGACCACGCATCTGGGCACTGAGACCGAAGTTGTTTTCATATTCAGCTGTATGTGTCAAAGCAGAAAAATATCAGCTGCATTCCTGACTATTAAAACAAGCAAAAATTCTTACTGTTCATGAAATTGTGAGAATGATACCACACCTAAGCAGATAAAATGCAGTGGGGTATCACACAAAACATTTGTAAACGGTTCAGAAACACCCATCAGCCTTCACCAATACTATTACTGATGTATTTTACATGTAATAGATGACAAATGTTTTAAACAGTTCAAGAACACTATTATTCCAAACACTGCATATAATCCATAAGCTCAAAGTAACAAACAAAACCCACTTCTTGGATAATGTAATAAATTTCATTTTGCAAGCTGCCATCCAAGTAACACAAGGTTTTTTCAACACACCAAAGTATTCAATTGGAAATCTGAAACCACTGTGGCTTCCTACACCAACACATGCAATAGCAAATAGCATCTCTCCTATTTTACATAACAAATATTTCAAAAAAGCTCTATCTACCGCTTCTGTGGTTTATTTGCTTGCAGAACAAAATCATCTTCCAGGATATTTTCTGGATTGTCAAAGTCAAAATCATCATCAAGAGCTGCAACAATATCCGGGTCAAAATCTAGCCGTGGTCCTAGAAAGTTGAAAAAGCGAAACATAAATATTTACATCTCTCTGACATTACAAAGCTACTTTCCTGGATAAAAAACAAGCCAGCTGGACTGTTTATTTGCAGTAAGGAAAGCTTAAACCAAAGAAACACAAAATTCCTCAAGAATATTTGTAGATCTGATAGAAGCCAGGGCATGCCAGCAATCTCTTGTCAATTTTACCACTCAGAAAAAGACATTTCCCAGAGATCTTCCAAAAATGCATTTTAATATGGAATATTGTAAAAGAAAAAAAATCCAGGTTAAAACACCACATGATCAGCCACCAGCATTAGCTCCGACCCTAAAATTCCCTATATTACAAAAGGCTAAAAAGTGTTTCTCTGCTGCAGTTAACAGAATTGTCCTTAGCATCCTTCTGTCAGGACAGAGAGAACTGCTACAATTCCTTACTGTTAAGAAATATGGAGATAACTGTGGAGTCAATGTCCAGTGCAAATGTGGATACATAACAAAAACCTACCTCACAGCCTGTAACACTGAAATAACACTAATGAAGGGATGTAAACACTACTCAGCATTTGAAAAGAAACTGAGTGAAAATGCAGTTCCAGACTCAGATTCAAAGATACAGAATAATAAATTAATAGTATTATCTACAGTTTCTCCCTGTTATTAGTTTGTATTTGCTATGCAATAGTAAGAGATCATGGATTCACCCTCTCCAAGCAAAGCTAAAGAACTCCCATTAGTCAATCACAGAAGTAAGTCTCAAATTGAAACATGGGTCTCTGAAAGATCATTCCTCATGTCTGCTACTGAGCCAGTTCTAAGCCAAAAAAACCCATGACATCACAACAGAAGCCCTAATTACCATCTACTTCCTAGATGCCAACTCACATCACAGAAAGGTAAAAAATACCTGAAACAGGAGCAGCTTTATTTAACAAGCCCACATCCTCTTCAAACTCTGTGGCAAATACTGAGGAAGGCAACTTAATGGATGGAGCCTTAGAAAAAGAAACAGAAAAACAGGATCACAATGTATTTGTTCTCAGCTTCTTATTTGAGCTCACATTAACAAAAATCATGCAGACACTCCTGTGACCAAAAGAAACTCTGTTAGTGCCACTTAAATGTTACAAGTGCTACATTATCTGCAGCAAATTTTCAGAGTTATACAATGACAGCTGCATAAAGTGCTAGCAGCATCAATTCTCATATTGTCAGTATTCTCCAGGTACAGAAACAGCATTTTTTGCATCTCTAAAGCTTTTTAGAGAATAGTTGTACAGCAGGCACATGGAAATTTTAAAATGTTTTTGGCTTGTTTTGGAGAACACTAGCACACGTTTGAATTCACCCCTTTACTGAATGGCTTGTTAAAAGCTTCACAACATGCACATCTACCCTAACTTTTAAACCTTACGTAGTATCACCAAGCTGTACCAGAAAGGTACCTCTGACTAAGACTATTGGTTTTGACTAAAATTTTTTGGACAATATTTTTTTAAATCAAACACCCTCAGCTATAAGTGACTGGCAATGGCATGCTTCACTGCTTCAAAGCATTTACTGCTTTTCTACTCCAATGTGATCCAGCATCGTGAACTTCTACAAGTTATGCCTGCAATTGAAAAGTTTGGTTTTATTCTGTCTGGCTTCTATTACATTCCCCCTTAAAAACATGGTGTGCTGATAATACAGCCTGGCACATTCATAACTCCCAGAGCATTCAAAAGTTTTAAAAAACCTTAGAAACAAATGCCCACCCAAGAAAAATACACAACTTGTTCAAACAAACACCTTTGCAAGCCATCTCTGTAGAAAAAAGTTTGTTGTGAGTACCTGAAGTGTTTTAACACTGTGCTAGCAAAATAATGTTCATCAGTAAATGCCAGCTTGTCAGCTTCTGAGTTTGTTTGTAGGAAAGTCAAGTTGGTTGTGGGTCAAAAGGATCCTTACACATAAATATAAATATATACACACACACACACAATGAATGTGTCTAGAAAATGTTAATGCTCCAAAGAACAGCGTTACCATCAGCAAAAACACTACTTACTGAAATTCTCTGAATTTCATCCTCTATGTGCCCCTCACTTGTGATGACAATTCTGCTTTGCTGTCCCCGCACAGATGGGACAAGCTCAGAGGGACCAGAGGCTTCTTTGAGATGCTGCAAATAGTCATAGTCATCATCAAAGAAGACACCATACTTGCGCTGCTCTTCCCTTCTTTGCTCCTCATGCCCCTAGGAAGAGGGGGGAGAAGAAAATAATCAAAAGGAATACGTTTAGTTACTTAAGTCCATTTAAAACTTACTAGCAAAAACAAAAGCAACACATCTACTGAGTGTCTGACTGTTTAAGTCCTGTCTCCACTTCTTACCCTAATCCACAGACAATTAGAATGTTGTAATCAGCTGGTTCCATGTCTGGGTGCTGACTGAGCAGGACCATCAGCAACATACCCAGCAGTGGCTGTTTTATCACAGTGAGTCAGGCAAGTTTCGCTGCTGTTTTAAAAATACATTTACACCTCTAATGCCAGTTAAGTCATCCTTCAACCATCAGGCAGTAACTCACAACTATGAAATTCCCTACAACATCCCTTTTTTAATAAGTTGAACTGAAAACCACCTTCTCTCAGACTGTTTTTGAACTGTATAATTGCATACCAACTTTTTTCTCCAAGGTGTTTCTTATCTGAATGAACCTCAATATTAAAAGCAAGCGTTTACTTTCTGTGTGGGCAGCAGAACTCTCTGGGGTGCAGTATCATCAGCAGCAAGAGGATCCCTCTGACTTCGGTGCACTAAGTGAAATGTTACTGCTTTCTTCTTCTCTATGAAGGGCTTTTTCTTCTTGTGAGGCTGAAAAAGGAAATTTGGTTAACTGTTAACAAAAAATTAAATATTAAATGCACCTTAACGGAACCTGTAGTGTGCTGCTGTATTCGTTTTAAGGCAATGCCTTATAAACATATGCTTGGAGACAGGTGGGAGTTTAACTCACCTCCCCACACGCACAGCAGATATTTCGTATGTTCTAACAGCAAACGCAGCTTATTCAGCTGCAAAATGGCAATGCATGGAACAATACATATCTGATAACAGCACACGGAGTTTAATATACAGCCTAGAAAGGAAGTCTGCAACGCACTTCATCCAAGAAACACGGGAAACTGATAAGGAAATTCATCTAGACATATCTTGCTTCGTGCTTTAGACGGCTGCTCCTAGAGCAGCAATTCAACACCAGCCATGAGGGCCATCGGCAGCACCCCTACCCAGGCACTGCTCTAACATCGACACACACCTGCGTTTTGGATCAACAAACCCACCAAGTATTCCAACCGGCTGAACGCCTTTCCTACGAGTTACCACATCTGGCCTGGAAAACACTTCCAGAAAGGTTTCCGCCTTTATTTACCTAACAAACCGCGTTAAGGCCGATATGGGATACCTGGGGGCGACTCTTTTGCTCTAACCTTGTTCCCCAGGCAATTGCGAATACAGAGCACAGCACACTCACCATGACGCTGTCCCCCGGCCGCTCCCGCTGTCCCGAACTCCACTCGCTCCCACGCGGGCCAGGCGTCAGGGCCACCGGCCTGTGCCCTCCATCTTGGGATACACCAATGACCAACGGGGGGAACCAGTTAAGCGGCCAGTCCAGCCAGACTGGTAAGTTTTTGTTTCCTAGTTAAAAAAACGCAACAAAACAACGAGAATTTTCTCAGACTGAAATAGTATTTTGATAAAAGAGAGGCTCAGTGGATGTTCGTCGGAGACACATTTTCCCAGTTCCCCCCCTCAAAATTGTGAGAATGGTTCGGGCCGCCAGCGCTCCCAATGGCAGAGCGCGGCGCAGGCGGCCATGGGGCAGTGCGCGTGCGCAGCAGCTGGGACGGGGCGGGCTGAGGGACGGGCGGGTTGTGGGGGCTGAGTCTGAAGGACCGGCAGTGAATAACACGTGTTGGTATTAACAGTGTTTTGCCATATTTGAGTTCTTATTTCGGATGACGAATGGCTAGGGGAACTGGGCCTGTTCAGAGGAGAAATTACTAAGGGGGAGACCTCATCAGTGTCCATACGTATCTGAAGGGAGGGTGTCAAGAGTTTGGATTCAGGCTCTGCTTGATGGTGCCCAGCAACAGGACAAGAGGCGATAGACAGAAGCTGATGCACGGGAAGCTCCACCTGAGCATAAGGACGAATCTCCTTACTGTGCAGGTGATCACATAGTGGAATAGATTGTCCAGAGAGGCTGTGGAGTCTCCCTCATGGGAAATACTCAAGAACCGTCTGGACACAGTGGAGTGCCATGTGCCTTGGGATAGCCCTGCGTGGGCATGGAGGTTGGAGCAGATGATCCACTGTGGTCCTTTCCAACCTGAACCATTCTGCAGTATGACACTGTAGCTGTATAAATTTTACCTACACCATGTAGTGGGGCTGTGCAGAAACACGGGCACTCAGGTACAGGCTGCTTGCTTAGAAAAAGAGAAGTATGCTGGGTATTTTAAAACCAGCTTTGTTACTTTTCAAAAGAAAGTATAAAACAGAGGGGAGCAGTTTTCCCCCATGTCTTTACAGGCAAATAAAACAGTAACAAGCTAAGAAGAGGTTTTCACTGAAAATTCAGAAAAGTTATCCACACTATGTGTGTATGGATGCAGCTAAATATAGATGCATGCATTTACCTTAAATATTAGCTTTAGTCATATTTGGGTGGGTTTCATTAGTTTTCAGTAGGTGTCACTAAAGCTCCGAAAGAACGCAGATTTTCACTCTTCTGGCTGTTTTCTGAAGTCTTGAATCTTTATCCAGTTTCGTCGCACCACTCTTGCAGAAGTGCACAATCTAATCTGATCCAATCCATCAGCTGAAATAACTCCCGTACTCGGAGGATTCAGATTATCTCTGCCTGTATCTGTGCAAAGGCTGGACTTTCCTCTGCCTTGCAAAAAGTGCCCGGTGAGTGCCTCGCTGTTGTCAGCCGTGTGCGGGTGTGTTGCACACCCCGCGGCACAGGGAGATCAGCAATGAGCCCTGCTGGACCGCAGCCTGCAAATGGATTGTTCATGGCTGCACCCAGGAGCAACAGCTCCCTCCCTGCAGTAGGTCTGTAGTGCCAACCCAGCTGGAATAGCAGAGCTGGATTTTCACAGGGTAATTAAGAACAGAGTCACTCAGCTGTTGAAAACACAGTACTTAGCATTTATTTGTGGGGTAATGATGTAGATTAGGTTACTCCTTATTGCTTCCAAGTTCCTGACATGCCTCTGGCATCCACAGAAGTGCATGTACATAGACTTGGTGACAGGATTACACTTCACAATCCCCTAAACCTGGTACCTCCATATCTGGTGCTGGCAGTACTGTCATTCCACACACCCCAAATCTGGTATAGGAGCATTGTGTCAGTTTGGATGTGGGAAAAATTAACTTTTGCTCTCAGCTGTTTCCTACATATAAGTTTACCTGTTAAGTCTCAGTGTTTTCTGTTTTTCTTTAATTTACATTCTGGTTAGATTCCAGATATTTAGGGGGAAGGATATGTATTATATGTTCACACAGAGATTAGGACAGAATATCACAGAAGATTGCTAATGTATACTAACAGTAATATATCTCTATACTTCTATAATACATCTGGGTATGAGTTTGAATCATGGATTAGCAACAATAGGCACCGCATTGCCTCCTTTGTTGATACCTGAGGGTGAGTCATCTCCTGATTTATATCAAAATTCAATATTTAGTATTACATGTATATGAACTGTGTATGAGAGAGTGTCTCGGAGACTCTGCTGAAGCTTCTCATTTCATGCAAGCCTTACAAGGCCATCCATCCCACTGCACTCTCTCTCAGATTCTTTACAGAGACTGCTAACAGAACTCAGCAAAGAGCATCTACAGAGACTGAGGGGGTAAGTGCTCAGGTCACTAAGCCCTCCTTTTATGCTTGCAGAAGAAAAATGGTCAGTATTGAAACAGTCTCACTGTCAAGGCAGCCACTTAAAAGATAATATGCTGGAAGCACATCCTTAACATAATCATCAACTTGCCTTCTGTGTGAGGAAATTTATGTTCAAAAAAAATTTAAATTTTCAATAAATGTTCAATAAAAATTTATTTTTTTCTCTTAGTTCTTGCAAAGAAGAAATATTTCAACGTAATTAAAAACAAAAGTTATTGTCAGTCACTTCGAAAGTTAAAAGATTGGCAGCTGCACTGCTGTCTAGGCTAAACCCTCAGCTGTGCAGATCAGTTTTGTTCCTCTGCAGCAGGTGTATTTCCAGTGTAAATTTGCTGTCAGTGAAACTGCTAAGAAACACTTCTTGCTGATAAAAAAGGGGAAACTGGGAGCACGGGTTAGGTCTCCAAACCATTGAGCTACAACCCTAACTTTGTATTTTTAAACCAAGTATCACGTCTTTCAACACACCTCTCCACGAATACACCACACAGAGGGAATTTACCAGATGTGTTTGAAGGACTGCCAGAATACAAAGGAAGGTTTCAGGAAAATTCTTTCATTTCACTTCCACAAGGAGGAAATTTGATTTGGCTTCTGGAAGCTCTCTGAATTTAACTCTACTATGTGTGCCCATGTACATGCTAGAGATTCAAGAAGAAAATATTTTCAGTAAAGATTTTCTGAACAATTTTCTAGAGGTGATTTTTAAAATTTTCTATTTATATATATTCATTCATATATATCTATAATTCAAAGAGCTAAACTATTGTTTAAAGTGCTTGGAACTCTGCACAGCAGAGGATCCTACAGTACTGTCCAACTAGGCAGCACACTTTCAGTTTCCTTGTTTAATACAAACACCATAAACCAAGCATAACATATGTACTGTATATACCCCCCAATACATTCTTTATGTTTTTCCGGCAATGATACTGGACTATATTTGTGTGTGTTTGTGTGTGTATATATATATACACATTACATTACAGGTAAAATCTCAAGAAGTAGCTATCACTAATTTGTAACAGTTACTGGCATTCACAGATATCACACACCAGTATAAAATGCAGTATCAGATCTGCCACTTCTTCAGAGTTACCATATTCAATCACACTGAACCAAGTAGCATTAATTTTATAATTGTAACATAAAATCCACCCTGCGTAAGCTGAAAAGTTGTCGGTGTTGATTCTCCACAGCCTTCCATCTTTTGAAAGTAATGAAACATGTGGAAAGCACATTTTGGAGGGACAGCAATTCTAAGCTGATAATGTTTCAGATACATTTTTTGTAGTTACCAGTAACTATTTAGTTACTAGTAACTATTTAGCAATGGGGAACCAAGGTTTGAAATTTTTTTGCCTTACTTGTCTTGAAAATGGGAACATTTAATGAAATCAAAGGAAGTTACTTAATAATTTTTTACTATTTTTCACCAAATTAATAGAAAAAATGAAGTCTAAGAACTGGCCCAGTGTGTATGAATGGGTGACACTCTGTATGCAAAATTTTATTTGCAATGAATCGACGTGCCAATTCCATTTCAGGTGATTGTGGCTGCCTTAGAGTCTGTTCAACAAGTAAGAATCTTGTGGCTGTACTGGACCCTTGGAAGAGCATACTGGAGCTCAGCAGCCCGCACTGCTGTGGATGTGTGATCAAGCCCTCCTTACTGGGGTCATGTCCATGCAGGCTTGCTTGGAAGAGGCAGCAGAGCAATGATTCCTACTGCTGAGCCTGTCCTGGTGTACTGCAGCTCTGACAGAGAAATAAAGGTTTGTGATCTCCCAGTGTTTAAGGTGCAGCTGGGTCCAAAGCAAAGCACACAAACCTTGCCATGATTTACCGTTTGAGCTTTTGTGCCGCAGAACGCCGGGAAGGGACACAAACTTACCAGCTTATCAGCTCCTGAGTGCACAACAGTGTCTGTGCTCCACAGTCTTCTTGTGCCTCTCTCAGATTTGCAGTTTGGTTGTAAATGGAATTCTGTTGTTTTTTTTTTTTTTTTTTAAGGAAACACCCTCTTCCCCCCAAAACTTAAGAGCTATTTAAAGAGTTGCAGGCAATTAAGCATGTGCCATCTCCACACCCTTCCTCTGCTGCTAATACAGTCAAATGCCCGTTCAAACAAGCCATTGATATTTTTGTTTCAAACCACACCAGCTAAAATAATAATAATCCAAAATGCAGTATTTCTTTAATTCTAAACTTTGTACAAATTTACAAATCAATATACCACCACACAAAGTAGTGAATGGGAGATATGTTTAGCAATGTTTTAACATTTTACTACATCATAACAATGTTCAAATATTGTTAAATTTGACATAGTATTGCAAGATTTTTTTTAATATAAAGAATTTATGCTTGAACAAGAAGATACAGATAATACCATTGCTCTCTTTGTTTCTATCCAATGCAGTATGTAGCTTCTATAAAATATTGGTGAAATGCTGTATCTAGTTCATATGAGCTTTATTTCCATTAAAATCTTGAAATGGGAACACAAAGTAAAACAAGACCTTATTAGTTATTAGAGTTTATAAATATAAACCTGTTTGAACATTACAGCAAATATATATTAATTTCACTCCATTTCTCCCTTTCTCTGTATAGATACAGTTTCATAAGTTTGGGTGGTTTTTTTTTTTTTCAGATTTCTGTTAAATAGAAGTTTTAAGCTATTCTGGGGACTGCTTTTTTTTTTTTTTTTAACCGACCTTCAAAATATTTTTGTATCATCTTTATAAAATCTTTCAGAATATATTTTTTCTTTCTATCATAATCTGTGCCCCATCAGTGAATATTGCACTGATCATGGTATAATAAGACTACAGCTAGCAACTAATAATGGAACTAAATGTGGAAGATCCTAAAGGTAGGAGGCAAGTTTATCCATACTTGCTTTTTCACCCTGAGTATATTTTCAGTTTAGTTTACAGCAATGGCACAGATCTTAACTCCTGAAGATCATTAAAACCAGAGGACATGAAAGTGTTAAACACATGGTTCATGTGCACCTGACAGTCTCATGCAAATGTAGGCATTCAGCTTAGTTTTCTTTGTCATTAAAGCATTAACAGACATGAAGACATGGGCCAATATTCTGGTCTCTGTTTAGGATGTCAGCAGTGCTCACACAGGCCTGTGCTGCCAGGTACCCAGGTGACAGTGTGGCTCTCCCTACCCTGACTCCAAGCCCTGCCAGCTGCAGACAATCGGGGAGTTTTGCTTGATTCCCAGGCTGCCAGACTGGATTAGATGTTTTTAGCCTGTTGCTGGCTGTATCTTTTTGCACTTTATGATGATACAAAATCAGGGCTCAGATTGAGTCTATAGTCAGGTTAAGCAACTGTTACTTTGAAACAAACTGTCTCATGTAGCTGTAGTATTTAGTTACAGATCTGAGTTTGAAGATCTCTGCAGGAAACCAAGCACTGGCTTCACCTGGAAGGAGTGGTCTAATGTCTATAATATCAGGGATACTTCATCCCTTTGTTTCACAGCTTTAATTTGGTTTTCAAGTTAAAACATGGGTGCTTATCTGATGTGGTTTTTCCATGTCAGCACTGAGGTTGTGGTGCTTCTCTATGAGGTGCTCAGGTTGGCCAAAGCAGATGGTGGGGCTGTCCTGCCCCACCCCACATCAGAGGTCAGTGAAGTCCACCACAGCAAGGGACATGCACAACTGTAGGTAAATGATAAACACAACAAATAAATGCAGTCTGTAGAGCTACAAATGGCCATGAATACTTTCAGTGACTTTGAAGAGATATTGCTTCTGGTCCTAACATGTTTCAAATCACCATTGAAACGTTATTAGCTTAAATAATCATTAGCATTTAATTTTTTTTTTTGTACTTGTTGAGTCAACATATATAGCACAATTAAAAAAAGAAATCCAGATAGACTGTATCTGAGTTACAAAGACTAATATGTATTACCCAAAAGATGAGACACTCTAAAACTATTTCAATTTTCTATGTGAAGAAGAAATAAGGATTTGATTAAGCATCCATTCTTTTGCACCCACAGCAACATACTGTGATGTGTGATTATACTGATAAATATTATATGTGCGATAATTCAGAAGCCACTTCAAGCTGCTCATTTTCTCTTTCTGTGGATGTAGACATACCTCTGTGGGAACATAGGTATCATGTGTGTAAGGTTTGTCATATCTTGTGCATGACATTTAAATGATTCATCCAACTTGATAAAATTATCATGCTGATCCCTCTTAGCCAACTGGGCTGTACTATACTTTGCATGAAAAGTGCTATTTTTTCTTTGCCTATTTAACATGTTTTTAACTCTAGGATTATTAACTTATTAATTTCTCAGGACTTACCCTGATTTTTCCCTTCTAGAAGGCACGCAGCACCAAAGCAGGTATATGGTGTAGTATTTCCAATGGGTTGTTGATGCAACTGGAAAACATTTGAACTTATCAATATAGACAACTAGGAGAAACAGCAGAAATTGACTTCAGGCTTCTTGAAGCAAACTTGCACATGGTGACATACCAAATTCTCGTTATTTTTTATTGCATGGACAACACTTTACAGCTGTTGTTTTTCTGCCAAAAATTCTGCCACAAAATTCTAAATTTCTAAATTCCATTTTTCAATTTTAAAATTTAATTTCAAAATTCTAAATTCTAAGTTCTAAATTTTGTATTTAGAATACAAAAATAGTATATACAATTCTGTGTCACTGTGTGGATACAATACACTGTGAATAGTTTGAAGTTCTAATTCTGCTACATCTTATAATTATGTTATGTAGTATCCTACATAAAATTTTACATAAGTTCCCATAAAGGTAAGTCTTTTTGTCCAGTTACATAAATAGGCTTAATTAGTTCGCTGAACTGTGGGCCACACTATGCATCTGATTATTATCAAAATTGTAAGAAATTAAAAATTAATTCAGCATCTCTACCAAGGCTAGAGTCCTGCAACTAGAAATGGCTTGGAGGGAATACTTTAAAAAAACCCCTCCAACCCCACAAGGAAGATAGGAAAAGCCTAAGTGATACCTCACTGACACATCCTTATTTCTTATGACATAACTTCAGCTTGAAGAAGTCTGAGCCAGAAGTTGTATCCTCATCTTTGTGTTATTACTCTTAAAACAATAAGGTTGGGACGTGACTTTCCATCCATGGTCCAGGCCTAGTATAAAGGAATGTATTCTTGCAAAGTCAATTTTTTCACTTCATCCTAAGAGTTGAACAAGTTTTAGTTTGCTTGTGTAAGCACCACCTTGGCATGGGGGTGGAGCTACTGTTTTATATAAAATATTTATAGTCTGACCTTACCTTTGTCCGAGTTATTCTGCCTGTGTAACAGCTGTCTTTCTGCCTTCAGTATCTTGGCTGCTTTCAAATGTTTCAATGGGATTAATGCAACACTGAGATCTGTTTCATTGCTCCTCTCATTTCCTTTGAAGTGAAATACTGTGTTTTATACTTCAAAGTCAATATTTTGAAGTAGACCTTTATATGATTTTGGACACACATTCCTACATCACACATTGGCAACATCAGCAAAAAAAAAAAAAAAGTTTAAGCAGAACTATTCTAGTGTAACTTTTGAGTTTACTCTTCAAATTCTAAAAATAAAAATTAGCATTCTACCAGAATTGCTGACAAACCTAATGCCCTGCTAATTCCTGTATGATTTAGTGCCAAAGAATACATTTTCACTGCTTCCTTGATGTCAGAGTGGTGTTTCTATATTTATAAAATGATGGACTTTCCAGAAGCTTATTTTCTGCAAATGGAATCCTAGTGGCTCTTATTGATTCCATTAAAAAAGGAAGGTGCTGCTTCCTTTTCTTTGCTATAAGCATGTAGATGGCTTTTTTTATTTGGTTATTGATATTTTGTGGCTTGTACATCATTAGATTTTTACCAAAGTGTAATGGATCCTAAAAGTCATTTAAATTTTGCCTTTTTTAAAAAAGCTTTTCTAATGTCTTTAAAAATAATAGAGTGACAGAGAGTGACAGCTGTTGGAAAGCACTCTTCTGTTACTAGAAGTGTTCTTCATTAAAATAATCCACCTCATTCATGCAAACCTGGTCTTGTTGTAAATAGCTCTAAAGAGGGATATCTAATTTTAGCCACCAAATTGCCTTCCTGCCTTCAGGCTGACATCTCTAACAACAACCTTCAATTTTATAAACTAAACACATTCCACAAGAATCTATCACAGGATCTGAGGTAAAAATCACATCTACACAAATCTTTTATTGCCAGAAAAAGAAATACTTACACTTCATAATTAAAAACTGAACAGGACACATAAAAGACAAAAATAAATTGTAATATGTACACACATTAGAAAGGATAAATAGCAAATATATTGTAATACTGCATTAAATGTATGCGTATGTGAATTCCAGACCCCCTCCCCCACTGTTGTGTACACTAATTCAAAGGATAAATAAGTGCTAATATAGGACAGAGAATTTCTTAGTGTAAACAATGCCACAGGCTTTTTAATAGGCCTTTGGGCCAATTTAGAAAAACCATGTATGTATTGCCTTTCACACTCCATATCACTTAATTTTAATAGTATTCTATTCACATGTACAATTTCAAGATAGTATAAAAAATTAGGAATCTAAGAAGCATTCTTCACACTCAACAAAAACAGGCTGGAGACACTCCAACGATTTTTCTTTCACTTTTAAAGGACCATCAGCTGAAGACATGCTGATTCGTCTGGGAGTTCTTCCTCAAAGCAGTGCAAGAGTCCTTAAATGTAAAAAGTTAAATTAGTAGTCACTGCTCAGGCCTATTAATAAAGACTTCTGTGCCTAATTTCAATTCTGACTTTGGATTCACTCTAGCATGATGTCAAAGTTGTCACTACTGCCTGCCATGGATGACAAATATAATCATCTCTCTGGTTTGAATGGCAAGTGACAGACAGCAAGGAGTGTTTCTAAACACAAAGCATTTCATTGCATTCATAGTGTCACATTATTTGTCCTTCAAATCCTGTTTATGTATCTCTGAGGATCCAGAGTATGTCAACATTAAAAAACCGAAAAATATATTACTTGTTCTGTATGAATGTTCCATGTATTTTCCTGAAGCATGTGCACTGGGATTTAAAAAAAGACAGTTGAGTTATATAGGACTAATTTCTGGCAACTGCATTTACTGGCACCAAAGAAAATGATAGTTCTTCCTAAATACTGATGACACAAGGACTTATGGCTTGCTATCTTTTTAAGACAGGCTGCATCCACTGAAAAAAACCTACATGCACAGTTGCTTACAGTCTTTCTTTTAAAAATAATTCTTCCCACTGGCCAAATGCATTGTTGAGCAGTCCCATCTATTCCACCTAGCTTTGTGGACTGACAGACAAAGTCTCTTTTCCCCCAGCTCTCAGTTCTTTTGTCACCCCCGCTCCCTCTTTGTTCCCCTCAGTCCCAGCCCCATGAAGCCGGATGAGATCCTGGCAGCAGGCTCTCCAGCGATTGTCTTCAGCACTTCCTGACTCATGGAGCTCTCACAAAGAAGTCCACTGGCTTGTCCGTGTGGGCTGGCCACAGAACTGTGGTTTGTCTGGACATGGACAAATGCTTCCTGTGGGTTCTCCTCCTAGACTAAACATTTGTCCATTGACAAAGACAAGGGCCACCTTCTTCATTAGCCTGAGGGTAAGCTGTAGCACACACTCATAATCAAGTTCCAGTGCAATTTCAGGTCTTCAGGACGCAATGATTTCCCCAAAGAAAATTGTTACTTGAAATATGGGATACGGTCAAACAGTTATGGACGATGAAACCTGAAAAGATGAATTAAAATCTTAGAATTATGTTATTTCAACTGACAATGACACTGATCCTCATCCCCTTCTCACAGCTGTTTCCTTTTGTCAGCCAGTTATTCCTGATTTTCCTGATCTGTATTGGTTTAGAGCCAGACCTGTTATTTCCTGCTGTCCATCTCTCTCTGCTTAGAAAACCAAACAGAGATTTGGTGTGGCTCAAGCACTGTCTGTCTGTGCCATTAACCTGCCAGTGTGGTCCGTAGCAGAGTTTTGCTTGGGTCAGCCAGTGCTTTCAGGTACTGCCCGGGCGTGGTTGGGGTTAGCACAGGACAGCAGGCAAGCTGGGAAGGGTTTTGAGGTGAGAGGAACAGGTTAACTGCATGGATTCAAGCTGTGCCAAGCTTGCTGGCCTCAGGGCCAGAGAAGAGTCTCCAATCTGTTTGCCAATACAGACTTAGCTACAATTGCATCCATTATTTGCAGATACTGTCAGTAAGTATTATCAGAAAAGCTTTGCTAAACCATAAAAATTAAAATTCTGGGGTTTTAATCCTTGTGTAAAATGAGGCTAACAAAAATGTTGTATTTTCTTTTAAGTAAGCAGCAAATTTTATAGCATTTCAGATGCTTTCTTCTTATTAACAGCAGTGAACTGAGGTACATGGAGACCCAAATATACCTCACTTTTTTAGGCTTTTAGGTAGGGCATATACATCACTCCAGATTGCCTGTATGATGGCTAGAGAAGTGGGTTGCTCCAAAAGGTGTCACCAACCCTTTCTATAATAAGTTAGGAACCTACAGCAGCTGAAATTCTAAATCATGCTAAATGTAATGAATCCAAGCAAAAGGGTAAGGAGGGCACCAGTATCAGGTTCTCAATGTATAGACATATATCTCTGTTTAAATGGCTTTAAAAATGTATCTGTCCATGAAGCAGTAAAAGATGCAGCAGCCTGAAAAAGGCATAGATAATGATACATCTACACAAAAAAATTTACCTGAGTTTTTGTTTGACACATTTTCTCTTAATAGTTCCACACATTATCCCTGTAAGTTGATTCAATACAATACAGGGATGGATTTCTCAAATGAAGGAGGTGTGCACAAAGCCTGACATTCACAACTATGCAGCTGATCTGCTAAATGAGGGTACAGAGGATTGCTAAAAAGACACAGGGGTTTTCTATTTTGTGGAAAAACAATATACTGGACTATATATAGCATTTTCCTTAGAAACACTTCATGAAGACCTGCTAATATGCTCCTCCCAAACTTGTATTGATTTCTTTATTTTTAGAAACTAATTTTCTTTGATTTTGTTAAGAAATAACAGAAAGAATCAGTCTAATTTACTAGGACTAGAAAACCAGTCAAGTAACAGTCATTACAGTAAACAATGAACAATGAAACCCATTGTTCTTTCTTTTTCAAGTTTGATATAAATTTTTAACATTTCAAATATATTGTAAATACTGATTATAGTATTAAATCATCTATATTTAATCTGCAATAATATAGGAAACCATATACTACAAACTATTTTTGTTTATTAAGCAGCTTCCTTGTTGTCTCAGTCTATCACAGAATAGGCTTTGCTAATCAGGTGCCAATGCAAGTGCCTTTTGGTTTGCATAATCTCAGTGATCTTGAAAATAATTAATGTATGAGAAATTAATTCTCTGGATAGAGACTTCTGTCTATGGTTTTCTTAAATCACTTTTGTTGTATCAATCTAATATTATGTATCAGAAAACAGAAAAAATTAGATCGCTTTTTATTTTCAAAATTGCAATTGACTTAAAACATTTGCATGTTATTCTGCTCTTAATTAGTTTTTTCTAGTGTTACTCTTCTGACTTCTGTGTAGTAACTCCACAACATGACCAGTGAAACAAAAGAGCAGGGATAAAGAAAAAAAAAACTGACCTCCCTCAGCTGAAATGCTTTCAGCACCCTATAGAATCATTGCCTGCACTGATCACAATTTGGCTGTTCCTATTTTTTACTCCATTTTCAAAGGCCCTCCTTGAAGTAAATAATTCACTTTTTTACTGGTTTGTCACTCCATGAGATTCCTGGTTCAGCTTTCAAGAATCCAGTTGCAATCAGCCTCAACTGTTCTCAAAGCTCATGAAAAAATATCCAATTATTTTTGTATGAATCATGCCTGTCTGTACTTAGGCTTCAGTATTGCAAAGCAACTCAAGAAACACAACAATGTAAGCAGGGGGTTGGTTTGTATACCTGCTATTTTTATTCTCTCCCTTGGGATGCTCTTTTTTTAAAAGTAGTATTTTTATACATTCTGAAAAAGATATACTATGTGATACCTAAAGAGAAAATTACATCAGAAGCCAAATTAAAAGATACATCTCCATGTTTGAAAAATACATTTTCTAATGGTCAGAATGCAACACTACATTAAACCCCTGCATCCTGGTTCGTCTTGTGGCTTAGGTTTGCTGTCTGTGAAGCTGGTTTGGATTTTTAAAAATGAATTTGTTTATGTTGTATCTACACAGAAGTGATGTTATTATTTTTAAAAACTCCATGTTTTGGTGAGAAAGAAATCACTGAAGTTGTGAAATCAAACAGTGAAGCAGCAGATACATGAAACACCCATCATGAATTTTCCTTGTGATGCATTTTTTAATTAGGTGATTCACACTCACTAGCTCAGATCCTGAGTTTGGTTGAAACAGTAGCAGGAAACAGAAGGGACCCAGTCTTAGATAATTGGTTCTATCTGACAATTTTCCGCGGAAGCAAAGACATTAATACTGTGGACACAATGTTGGCCCACCTAACATCAAGTTTTGATTGTTGGTGGCAATTTTCAGCCATTGTAACTTCCAAGAAAAATGAATACAGCCATGGAGATTTCAGAAAGTGTGTCCCTCCCCCTAGGAATAATTCTGCCAAATTTGAAACCCTGCTAAAATACTGTGGATACTTCAGAGCTTCTTCAAATAACAATGCTTCAGACAACATCTTGGTGTTATCCAAAGCAGAGAACAAAACAAATCCACATTAACACATCAGAAGTTGCAACAAGGGAATCTATCTTGTTCCCCAGAAACTGCTGCCAGGAGCCTAAGTGATCCTTAGAAAGCTCGCCAAGACACTGGTGAGCTTTTCTGAAGTTCAAAGCATCATCTAATTTTCACTTATGAAATGCATCTACACAAATGTATATGTTAATGAGCAAGGGAGTGCTGCCAGAGAAGGAAACCCCTTTTATTTTGTGTGCTTGAAGATCACTAACTTCATCTGTAAGAACTGATGGGTTCTTGCATAAGATTATTTTTTAGATTCCCCAATCTTTTTCTAGTGACCAATCCATTGCAGTCACCTGCACTGCTGTATAGAGATGGCATCAGCAATAGTGGGAATTCCAACAGAATCAGTGGTGGGATTCAAGGGGACTCATGATAGGAATCCACACAAATCATGACACAACTGCAGAGAACTTGCAGGAAAGCAGAGGGTTGCTGTCATACTCATTTCTCACACTTACACAAGAAGGGGGATTCACCCACCTGGTAAATTGCCGACTTTCCTCGTGTACTTCCATTTCTGTGCTCTTGAATTCATTCAGTTCTTTCCGTATTGCTGCCTAATAAGCAATAATGATATATGCAACCGTAAGAAATATGAATTTTCAGGAAAATAAAGAGTCTGAAAGAAACGTGGCCCTACAATTGCAGGTCCCTTACAGTTCCCATTTCAGTTTTCCCTTACTGCAATCAGCTCTCACACATTTCTAATCATCAACATGAATGACTTTTCAATTAGAGCTGTTCAAAGTACTCATCCACTACAAAGAAATGAAAAGCATCAAGCACCAAAAGTAAACCAAGAAACACCAAATCAACTGCAATGGGTGCACAAAGCCCACACTGAAACAGAGCACTTATACTGACAAAAATGGGCAAGGGGTTGGATTACCCTGACAATCACTTGCTGAGTAGGCAGACAGGAGGGGATTCTATCGATCTCCAGGCACAGCCCTGAGGAACTGGTGAGTCACTGCCAGCACAGGCACTGTGTGCACAGCAGGGTCCTTGTATCTCCCCTCTGGAGACAGGACTTGAGGAGTGCAAGATAAAAAGCATTTTTTTTTTTTTAAGTGGAATTAATCACTTGGTTTGATTAGTTTTATTTAAAATGACATTAATATTTGGACATTTCAGGCTTGGATTTTTAGTTGGCAGATACTAAAGAACAGCAGAAATTCAGTACAGTTTGCAAATGCCTTGTTGCTTATGTTAAGAGATTGATAAGCAATTTACTTCATCAAGGAAATACAGTTTCTGAAATATTCTAATATATACTACAAGAGGTTTTGTTTCTATGCCACACACCTTTCTACCTTCACTGTTAAAGGAAATGACAGTTTATTCTTACTCATTCTTTTCTTTCACCACTTTAAATAAAGACATAATTTCATTAATCCCTAAAGAAACGTCATCTAGTGTGCATGCCTTTCAGTGCAGAGCAGACAAGCAGCATGATGTAATTATAGCATCAACAGGCTGCAGTCTTATAAATGATAAACTTTGCTTTAAGCAGGGGTGGTCGTGTTTAGCCACAACAGCTTGCTTACATGAGGCTGCTGTAGAGCTAGTGAAGAGACAGTGACTTTTGAGCACCAAATCAGCAACAAAGCAGAGCTCCAGCTCTGTAATAGAGCTGCAGCACAATTTTCTGCTCCTACTGGAATTAGAAGAATGATTTCTCTGAGAAAAAAAGGACAAGGGAGTTTTCAGGCAATCCCAAGTCTGCTTTTCTCCTAAGGAAAATAAACTCGGGGCTGAGAGGATCAGCCTTGGGCAGCTGTTAATTACAAAATGAATTGAGACTAAAAACTGCTACCCTGAAGTAGGTAGGCAACTCCATTGTTTTTTTCTAGTGCAGCTTACTCTGGTTGGACCTCTGTCAAAGTGGAGGTGCTGGGTCCTCTAACCTCCCACAGACTATGGGAGGACTAGACAGTGCTCAGCATCTCCCATAACCAACATCTACAAAGTCTTCTGACTACATTTTTAACTATTTCACCTTGGCCTGAGACAACTGTCAGATGAGCTGGCCATTTTTAAATATTAATATTAAAATACAAGCTGAAATAAAATCAGTGCTTCACTACCCTTAGCTAAAATACAGTGGGCTCTTGCACACACCACTTTTCATGTCAAGCACATCTCGCACATCTCACAGGAGTTCCATTAAGTCCACAGGTCTTGGTTCAGACCCAGTGCTTTAAGACCCAGCACTTTGGGCTACCTGAATCTTACAGCTCTCCTTTCATTAAGTAATGTAGGGGGGAAATGGAAGAGTACCTTATGGTAACCTTTGACTAATATTTTTTAAAAATGAGAATCACAGGATCATTTATCTCATCCTTTGTAGTCAGGCAGCAGAGCTTTATTAACTGTAGGATGTTAGGGGCAATCTTCCCAAGAAGCTCTGCTGCACGCACATGGTCATTCCCTGCACTGGTGTTTATGGCCAAGAACCTTGAGGAGGATGGAGGAACTTCTACCTGTTTTTCACTCAAATGAGTGGCAAAAGCAACTCCTGGTAGCAGTGACGCAGACTTCTGCCTGCAAATCCCTGCATGAATTCCCACAGATCAGGGCCACCTTTGGTAAACTTTTATCTGTCTTAGCAAGGTTTTAAAAATTAGAAAACAAAAATTAGAAATTCTGGCTCAAACTGTAATAATGGAGGTGGAAAATATGCTCATAATAGGCACCTGAGTGGGTTTCCTTAGCTGCAAGCAGTAGATGCACAGTAGCACCATGACAATCTTGCTGTCACCAGCAGATATCATTTGTGATGCTGGCAATCAAGAGAATGTAAACTAGAGGAAAACTCCCCAAAAGTGACAGATGAAAGCATTTTCTTATAATCTGCATTTGTGCCTTGCCTTGTCTGCAGGAGTTAACCTGGCCCAAGGCTTGTCAGCACGACGGTCGTAATCCGGAGATTCCGTAACCTCCACGTACTCGTTAAATCGAAGGATTCTTCTCGCTTGAAGTTCAGCCACTGTAGGCCTCAGACTGAGCTGTAAGCAGGAGGCAGAAAATAGTATGCTTAATAAGATGAAATGAAATAAAAGAGGAGGGTATGATGTAATCTCAAGAGAACTTTAATGGTATTTCTAAATAGGGTCACTTTCAGGTGTCTAAAAAAAGGCACCATCCTGGGAGTGCTGCGCAGGAATGGGGAGGCAGCCTAACCTGATTTCTTCAATTATAAAAATAGTCTTTGTCGGGCAGGTCACAGAGAATCATGACAGTTATCCCTGGAATGTTAATTGTGACTTTGCAACTGGCATTATCCCACTAGGCCATCTGCATTAACAGTTACACCGTGTTAAAACTGTAATATCAAAAATACGTGACATTTAGAAGCATCTGCCCTCGTTTTGACCATCTAGGGGTCATTATAATGCCAAATTGTTTCAATCACCTCAAACAATATTCACTTTAATTAACTAAGGATGATCATATTAAGAAAACTGTATTTTTGCAGAGACAGGCAGACCAGGGATACTTAAGAAAACTCCTCCCATCCTCTCCCAGAACAGACCTGTAACTGCTCCATTTCCAGGGACAATGAGCATGATCCCACCTGCAGAAGCTAAGACCACTGATGTGGTTAGAAAAGCATTGAAGGGATGTCGTAGGGGTCACATTGTTTTGCTGCCCTCTCCACTGCTCTAGGAAGGAGTGGATCTACAGGTGTGGCTGCCCTTGATCATACGTGACAGGGGTGGTCCTGCTACAGAAGAAAACTGTCACTTATGTCCCCTGCTGAGAAACAGCAATATGGCAGGCTTGGTATGCTTCTCCAGGTGTGGGGAGCTGGACAGGATGGGGTTTTCCCCAACAAGGGCTTGGCTTGTACTGCTTTTTAAACAGATTTCTAATCTGGGAAAACGGCCGATGGACATTTGCAGCAATGTCTACACACTGGTTTTTAGATTCTTATGAAACATAGTTCTATGTACAAAAATACACAATACAAAAAAGCACATCATCACCTTTCTACTGAGTCTACGTTTTATTTCTCTTTTGGCTTCCTGTTCCTCTTCTTCATTCTTCTCTGTTTTCAGAAGAGATAAAAAGGAGTGAATATTTAAGTATTATAACTGCACATACTGTATTTCTCTTGGTTGAAAGCTTCAGAACTCCAAGTCCTGGCTCATGTTTCCTCATATTTCTGGATGATGCCGCCTGTGTTGTCTGCTTTTTGGCTTTTGTCTGTTCTCATTCTTTTCCCTATCCACATTTCCCCTGATTCTGTAGACATCTCAAGTCAACTGTGGGTCATGAGCACAGCAAAGAGAAGGTGCCTGTCATTTCCTTTCTGTATGCCAGTAAGCAAATACCCTGAAAGAGTTGCCTGATGTTTCAATTACTTATTTTAGCATTACAATCACTGTTGCTTTTACTTCCAACATTGATTTTAGAATAAGAATCTAATTTATAAATGCCAAGTGAAAATTTTGCTCTGAGTATTTGAATTACCCAAGTTTCTTCTACTGCTACAGACATGAATCAATGACATTTGTTTCACTGTCATTTGTCAGCAAATTGGTTTTATTACATAATTTTTTTTCTGGTTTTATAATGGGGGCATATGATCCAACACTCAAGCCCTCTTGGATAAGGGCCACTGGCTGGACTAGATGAACCAGTACAGCAGAAAATGATGTCCATTTTTAGGATGTATTTGGGCATATGAATGAAACTATTTCCTTTTAACAAATTTCTGTTCTAACCGAACTTGATTTCTTGACTGCCAGTGAAAAGCACACTTAGAAAGACATGTTCATGTGGGCTCAGCATATTTTTAAATTGATGTATGGTTTGAAGGACAGTATTTGCCCTTTCAGTCCAACTCTGGTGGTTAAATGCAATGTTTTGTAGCTGAAATAGCCCACCTAGAGAAATACATTAAATTCTGATCCTGTTTTATTCATGGTTGGGGATTACAGACTCTGCATTACAGTTCAAGGCTAACTATAAATTTAAAGAAATTCATTTGTTCTGGATACAGCCAACTTGTATAGATGAAAAGGGAGTTTTAAAACCTGGTATAGTTGTATTTGCCCTGTTTCCTATGGCCAGACTGCTGTCTTGGTAGAGGTGACCTGGCCTGAGGAGAATTTTTGTGTAATGACTTTCACAGTGGAGAAAATGCTACGACAGGACGCTTCATGGTACTTGCAGATATCTTTTGCTTACTCAAATGCTTTCATATAATAAGAATATCAGGGAAAGGAGGAGAGGACAAATTATAAAAATAAAAAAGTAAGAAGGAAAAAAGCAGGAAAAAGGCAATGCTTGCCCAAGATCTTCTCTTTGAGACGATTCCAACACCAATACCAGGTTTCCAAGAGCAAGGTGCAATCACACAGGCTTGCTGCCAGGATTAGGTTGGATTTCAGGTTGATGGTGATGTTACTGAGATACTGAAATATGGATGCAATTTATGGTTTATTAATTGCTTTTCTGTTAAATGGAAAAGAAATGGATAGCCTGTTTCCATAGAGGAACTGTAAATGGACTCAAACTGAAGAATAACTGTAACTGGAGAGTTATAGATTAATCTACATTTTAATTCATTTAATTAATATATCTATCAATAAATAAGTTGGGTATTATTTAAAGAATTACAACTTTAAAGGATAACTAATCTCATGATATCATCTAAAAAAGTCAAAAGGTCTCTAGCTGTTTTGAGACAGATAAATCATCTGTAGGCTTTTGTTTAAACATCCTGTCTTTGCAATCAATAGACACAGCAGCTGAGGTATAATTAAACACAAACTATTACTTTGGGGTTCCATTCACTTGGGAATCATGTGACCATAAAAATTTTGTCCCCTCATGAATGGAATTGCTTAAGTCCTACCTCATACAATCTCCAGTAACAGGAAAAAAAGACAATTGAATGTACACATCACTGTACTGCCCTTTCCTTACTTTAGTTTGTAAAATATGCTGCGCATTATTCATATCTTGGCCTTTGTTTGCTATCTAAACCACAGTGTTTCCTAAGAAGCAGCAATAAGATGCTTCATGTAAGAAACAAGGGCTCATGCTGCTTAATGCATGCCTTAAGGAAGAACTACCAACGGCATGGCACCTGAAATAGTGTTTCTCTGTATTTTGGGGGAGCATAAAATACCTTAAAAATCTTTCTCTAGACATTTAGGAAGGTTGAAGGTTAGCTGCCTATTCCAAGCTGTGAAACCAGATCCCTTTGGAGAGCAGATGACTGCACAGCAGGATGGGAGACAAGGGAAAACCCCCCAAAAAGGGCAAGCATCTTAGTGACTGGGCAGAGGGTGTCGGTACCCCTCGGAACAGGCCATCTTCTGGAGGCTAATTCCAACAGGAGGCACCATGAGCTTCCTTAAATCCTGGCAAAAGCAGGAGAGGATCAAACCCATGGGGAACAGACAGTCTTCTGCATGAGAGGTCAGGGACAGGATTTTATACATTCAAACTGGTTTACTTCTAGGAATAAAACTCAAGAGCTAAAGGAAATGGACTGAAATCTTGTGGCTGCTAGTAATATACTGAATCTGCTGTTTAACACATGGGCCCCTGTCTCTACATTGACTTGTACCTAAAGCACCAATTTCCCACCTCCAGCCTCCTGGGCAGAGTCTTGCTTTAAGCCTGGTGCTACGGAAACACTGCCTGGATACAAATTCCTACAAACAGTAAAAACTACAGTGTGTTTTTGGTCTTTTAAGGTAAAAGTTTTGAAGGTTGCTGTAGGGAGCTAAGAAGACATGTGGTGCTAAAAATAATGGGTCCGGTGCTCCTGGTTCCTGTAGGTGTTGTGGAAAATTCCAGCCAGAGGGCCAAGATTTGGCTGCAGGTATGAAGTGACTCACTTGGCCAAACAGGAACACATTAATGCACAGGAACACACTTATCACTGCTTTCCACCTTAAAAGCAGATCTAATCTGTGTGATGTGGAGAGAGAAAATATAAACACAGCGTTCTCAGCTGCAAGTCCCCTCCTCAGATGTCCTGCTGCTGCCCTACTGGCAAAGAACCAGCCCAGCGAGCACCCTTTGCTTGCAGAAGTCTCTGATTAGATTCCAGCAAAACAATGGCTTCCCTCCTTCCCTCCCTGCAATTCCTAGGAGGTCAAACTGGGATTTGATTCCTAATTGAAACAATTTTGTTTAGCATCAGTTATTGTGGCCGTCAAGTTAAATAATCCACCAGTCAAAGCCAAACAAGCAGCTTCCTTGTCATCTATACATTATTGCTCCTGCAACTTTTACCACATTACATCTGGTCACCTTCTGTTCTGTGGGACATTTGTTTTGTAGCAGAAGGGAGAAGAAAAAAGACAAATTTTCCTGCCTGAGGACTGCTCAATTCTTGACCAAAAAGTACTCCTGGAGCATAAAACCGAACTTTCCATTGTGTCCCTATGGGATTAGCTATGTTTAGAGCTCTCTGTGGGCTTGCTAAGGAAAGAGAAAGAAAAGACAAACAAAGCACTTGCTTCTTGCAGTGCTCTGAAATGCACAAAGCTGTTTCTCTTTCCTGGTCTTACAAGCAAAGATAATCATTAATATTCCTTAACAAGCTTTGAGAGCTAAACCCCATTTTCTACAAAGCCATTACTGGCAGGCATGCAGGTGCACTGTACAAGAAATTCACTGTCCCTTACAAATACAGGGAAAAAATTACAGTTATCTTAATCTGAAATTCTTGGAAGACTAAAAAGTTTCTTTGTCATAATGCAATACTATAAATACTGTTGGTTCAAAGCCAATGTACAAGAAGCCTGCTTTTATAAAAAACACAGGGCTTTATGTATTCCTTCAAGTGGACTCTCAAGTTGTCGTAACTTTGTTTTAGTGTGGGAAGTCTCAGAAGTCTGGACAGTGTTATCCAAACAGTTTTTAAACAAATCCGCCTGCAATGCCTTGAGATGGTACTTGGAAACAGGATTTTCAGTAACTTTTTTATCTGGAAATATTATCAAAACAAAGCTTCTTGCAAAACAAACTTGCTCACTAACTGGAAATACAAAAAAAGAAAAAAAGTAGGGATTTTTTTTTTTTGAACCTCTTAGAAGATTTGGGCTGAACTTTATCCTGAAGTAAACATTTGGACCTTTACCACTTAATGTAACCTCAAAGTCTGATAAATATGACTCAAAACAATACATCTCCTTAGCTGCATTTTACATACACACAATAATATAACTCTTTCTCCCCATCCACTGCTTAAAAAATATGAGGAAGGAAACTTTATGAAAGAAATCCCAATTTACTCACAAAAGCTCACTACACCAACAAAGGCATGTAAGATGTGTAAACATTTTCAAATGATCCACAGTAAGGAATGGCAATAATTTTGATGTAAAATATAAGTGCCTTATGGTTTAGAGAGAACTTGCACCCTGAAAGGACTCTGAGTCAGACTCTCATCACAAACCCTGTATTGCTTTTGGTTTGCTTTAGTTTTAATAGATCACTTTCAACTTGAAATATTTTATATCTCAGTGATGAGCAAAAAGCAGTTCCTTCATGTGCTCACAAGGGTCTCTGTGATTTTTTTGTCATTTACAATTCTGCTTCCCAGCCTTCATTTTTCACTCTCCCTGGCCTCTTTAAGACACCCCCCAGCAGCAGCAGGGAAGGATGGCAGGAGGCACTGAGTGCAAAGCCTGGTGCACTGCCAAAAGCTTAAAGTAAACAAGCTGAAACAGGAGAGGAAATCTATTAACTGCTTTCCAGTCTTGAGCTACTTATTACAAGAGCAGTGAATGGAATAAACACTGGCAAAAGGGGATAATAAATACATCACAGGTTTGCTGCTGGCTTGGTCACCTCAAGGTAAGCGAGAAAGGGCAATAAGGGAGCCCAGCTGGTGCTCCCAGCTCAGTGGCTGTATCCTGGCCCACCAAAGATGCTTTGGATTTATGCTCCTCACACAGTCCAGCATGAGCAGTTTGTCATATATAAAAAAAAGTTCTTATTTCCAATTTTATTTTTATTAATCTTTGACATTTATAGGTTTGGAAATGACAGTTTTAGAAAGTCTATTCACATTATGTGCCGGACAGGAGTTCCCTGATCCCTCTCCTGTGCAAGCATGAACTGTAGCTTCCCTTTTCAGTAAGATATGGCACTATTTGGCATTTGAGAACTCAAAAAACAGCAGTAAGATTTTATTAGCATTTTATTATCAGGATGGTTTGCCTGAAAGCCAATAGTTGCCCTTTCCCTGATTTGCTAGCCTGAGCAAGTGACAGAGTCATCAGTCCATGGATGCTGTCAGGTAAACATCCCATTTTCTTTTCTTCCCTTCCCATTAGCATGCTACACATCAGGGCTGACACAAGACTTGCATGGATGAGCTCCAACTTTACTGAACAATTGCTAGAAATAACATAACAGCATCATACCAACTCTTTGATCAGGTGTGAGAAGTTCTCATGCCTTAAGAGGTTTTTTGTTTGCTATTTGTGTGATTTTTGATTTATTGCTATAAAGTGTCTTTTCTTCATTTATTTCTTCTACTTAACCATCAGGTACTAGCCACTAGCAGGATGAACACAGGACTAGGTGGAGCTGGGCACGGCACCTGTTGCACTGTGTGTTTTAGGTAACATCTTCATTATGGAAAGATTCATAAAGGAAGACAAAACAATGCTTGTTCTGAAGAGTTTGCCAGCCAAAGAACAGAAGCAACATAAGTAAATGGCAGAATAGGTATAAAGGGTAAACATCTAATGTACTTCCTCCGCCCTTGACTATTTGAATTACAGACTCTTTTTTCAGCATAGATATAAGGAATGATTTAATCAATGGGAAGATATTCAGTGAGATTCTCATGCATTTTTCAGTACAGAAGACAGTTATGTCAGAAGTGAATATGAAGGCCAGCATGCTGAAGTAGCTGACATATACCTATTGACTTTCTGCTGAACACTTTGCCTTTCTTCTTTCTACTCCTCCTTTCAACCTCTGCCCTTCCTGCCCCATCCCACCTGCACATCCAACTGATATTCCTTTCTCCTCCTCCTCCTCCTAAAAATCAGGGGGAAGGTTAACTAGCCTAGAACTATTTCTAAAAGGTATCCAAGTCACTCTTGGTCTTTGGGACCAGCTTCAAGAAGTGAGATTGTGACAAGTAAAATTTGGCATATTCAATAAATGGAATTTTCCAAGCTACAATTACAGGTTAGTGTATAAATCAAGTGTTGATACATTATTTTCTAGAACATAATTTCTCTCTAGTTATGGTTCTAATACTGGAGCAACAATGATGGGCTTCCATATGAATCCAACACCTGCTCGCTTTCTAAGCAAATACTGTATGAAACCTGAATTAAATACTTACGCTTCAGGATATTTCTTTGCTCCAGCTCTTCAGTTGTGGGCCTCTGGCTAAGCCTCCTGTGAGAACAAAGTAAGCAACTGATTTAAAACCAGATCTAAATGACACATTAGGATTTGTAATACAGCTTAAAAAATGTAATTTCTGGAAGTAATTTCCAGGCAGTTATAACAACTGCTTATGTAACCAGAGTGGCCATTTGTTTTAAAAGATTTAGTGTTGTCATTTGAACACATGAATAACTGATACTTGAACAATATTACAGAATTTGTGCTAGCAAATTTATAGTCCTCACAGGTATAATTTTATTAATAAATCCATATACCTTCTTTGTTCCCAAGCACCATCATTCTAATCAGTTGAGCAATTGTTAGATTATTCTCAGGTATTTTGAATGAATTTTGATATTTTTGATATTTTGAAGTCTTACTAAAGTTTTTTAAAAAACCAAAACCAACAAAATCCATAAGCTGTTCATTCCTCATTAATTTGTATGTACAATACAATTGGGAGTTTCACCTGAAACCTAATTTTATTTAGTTACCTAAATATAACAACTGCCATTACAAAAACCCCAAACGGAGATAATAATTTTCTGATTTGTACATGGTTGATGTTGTCTCTGTGTTTACTAAACAAGTCCACTTGTTCACTTGAGGAAAGGAGCAAGAAAAATTTCAGCAGTAAAACTTATTTTGCAGGTGTGTTCAAGACAGGTGTCTGTTCATCAACACTCACACAGTTCACTACAGGCTGTCTTTAGCCTTGTGACACTCATCCAATTCAAATCGCTCTTGGACTTACAGATTTGTCCCAGAGGACTGGCAGGTTTACCACAGGTGACCTGTCCCAGCTGTAGGAAGTCCCAGGTGGGGACCTGACTCAACCCTGACTGAGCTGTGGGAACAGATTTTCCACAGATCTCGATGCTGCCAGGTGCTGACTGCCAGGCCAGGAATTTTTAAGAAACTGGCATCAAATTTGGATGTGATTTTGGGTATGAGTACAGCCCTGATGTACACAGATCTTGTCTCCTGCCACCAAAGCAGAGCTGTGTGCATTGCCTTTCAGCTCTCCAGCAGAACCCCAAAGCAGCTTTTGCAGTTGCAGCCCCCAAGGGAGGACTGACAAGCAGGATGTGATCACCAGAGCTGGGATTTGTTCAGGAAAGTGATGATAACAACTACACCTCTTTATTGGCAGAAGAAAAATGACCCTTGAGCTCTGCACAGTAGATGTATCACTCTTACAGGTCAGTAATGAAACAGCTGCCTTGGCCAGACACCCAGTTCACAGAGCAACTCAGCTCATCTTCTGGGTGTTGATGCAGGGCTGTGTACTCTGTACTGGAGCAGTACCACCAGGACTACCCTGTATCTGGGAATCTCCAAAAAACACAGGACATCCTCCAAATCTGAACAACATTCCTGAGCCAAACAGAAACAAGGACAGGTCTAGCAAAATACAGGCATGCTGTAGTCTATTCTCAGAGACCACAAAAGCCAAAATAAACACGAAGTTTTTTTTTTTTAAACCTGTAAAAGGCAAGTGAATTTTTTTATGCAATGTTCTCAAGTCCAGAAGGAGAAAGTAATATCCATGCCACAGCAGTTTAACAGCTTGAGAAAGACGTGTCTCAGCACTGGGTACAGTAAAACAGCAAACATTGAGTGGCTCAACTTCTTTTGCTGGAATCATGATAATGAAGGACTTGGAGAGCCAGAGGAAGAGGAGAAGAGTCAGAATGGACAACCTGCACAGGCATGCTCTGTGGGTCAGGAACTAGTTCTCTGCCTGAGATGAGTATACAAGTGGAAGTTCTGCTAACAAATTTGAGAAAGAACCAGAACCACAGCATTGATTGTTGTGGACTCATTCTTACCCTCTTCCTCTTCTTTCCCTTTTTAACTAAAGTACCCAAAACCCCAAAAGCTCTCTGGTTTTGTTTCTTGCAGAACAAAAAATCTATTATTGACAATTTAAAGTTTTGTGAGAAATAAATCCACCATTTTCCAGACAGTTGTACCACAAAGATCCTGCAGTGCACATTTGGCTGCATTTAAAACATGAACCCGGTGTTCTCAATTCTCTTCCTCCATCTCCACCCAGTGAAACCACATTGACCCTGTGACTGATACCTCACAAGCTTTGTTCCAATCTGATGTCTGATTTCCTGCCTCTCCTCTTCGGATGTACGCTGCAAGATGTTTTTGTCTTCTAACTCTTTCTTAGATGGTCTGTTGCCAAGTTTGATAGCAAGAGTATCCCTACGACGAATTTTACTTGCCAAAGAGCCTGAGGAAAGGAGGAGTAGGGTGGATTTAGTTCATTCATGCTCAGGTTACAGACACAAACTCCCAGTGAGAACTTTAATACCTCCCCAAAGCAACCTTGTTCCCACATGCAGGAGAGGAATTTTAATTAACATCAAAAGAAAAATTTTAGCTCAGTTCATGAAAATAAAAAGCTAAAAGGCTTGGAGGGAATAGCTACCAGCCAAATTGATACAAACATCACTTGTCATCTGTGAAGTGATAGGATAAAAATGACAAATCTACACTAAAATGTCTTTGAAGTCTAATACATTACAGGTCGGCTTATTTATCTACTTAGTATATTTAGCAACCTGCTGCTCGTTTTCTTCAGCCTTAAATGGCTTAGTCTCATTCTATCATCATTTCCCTCATTCTTTCAACTTTTTTTTTCAATCAATTACCACTTAGTTCTTTTATAGTGTTTTCCATCTTTAAGTTATTTGTAAACTAAACCAAAAAATACAGCTTAGAAAAGTGCTCTGAGTGCCTGTAAAGTAACCTAGGCAGGAACCCCCAGACACTGCAGCAATCTGTTCTGCATAAAACCGACACTGGAGGGACAAGGGCTTTGCAGCTTGGCCAGCATTAGCTTCAGGCAGCTGTGGAAGGAAGGGCATTTTTCACAGCCTTTATAGTATTTCCCTTGTCTCTTGACATTCTGACCATATGCCTTAGGTTAGCAGATTTTCACTGTGTAAGCAGTTTGGTAAGACCACAGGCTCCCAGCTCACTTTTCATAAGACACTGTGCTACTGTGTGAACACAAGAACTTTTGGTTTCTATCACTTCAGGTTGTATTCAAACCCAACAAAGAACTATAGGAGACTTCAGCCTCTTGAGCTACCTAGCACTTCACCTTCTCCTGCACCAGTGGCTATGGAAAAAAAGCAAAAAACACGTTCATTTTTACTCATGCCACTTTAGTACACTTGGTGCTCAAACCTTCTTTGTTGAGCACAGTGAAGCACCTCCTCCAAAAAAGCTGTGAGCAAGACTCTCAAACCATGGTTTGATGGTGATTTCATACTGACATAAAGCCACCCCCGAGGAGGTAGACGGAGGGCTGCCCTCCTTCATGCTCCTGACAGCCTGCTGCTGCCACCTTCTTTGCCCAAGCAAAGGAGAAGCCTTTGGGTGAGCTGGATCAGGGAACCACAAATTCTGTTGAAAATCAGCTCAACAACAGCTGCTCCTACAAAAATAAACATGAACTCTACCCTAAGGAAAAAACAGCTGGGAGAAGGGATTAGGCAGAATGGGTGCAGGACAATTCCTTCAGCACCGCAGGGCTTCTGCCCAGTTAAGGTGATGATAAGAATCATGACCCCAGAAATTTCAAAGCTGTAAAACTTAGATGTAATCTACTGTGATCTGCTCTGCCTGCTAAGGTTGCTCCAATGCTTAAAACATGCTGATCAAAGAGGAATAAGTGACTTTCAGACAGTGAAGCTGCTGACTGATGGGCCTCATCTGTCATCCACCACACCTGTAGCTCCCACAAGGAACTCATGGTGTGGGAAAGCCAAATGAATGGCTTGTGATGCCCTAAGGTCTCCACCTTGTCCCACCCTCATGTCCTCCTGAGCCTGTTCCTCCCACCTCTGCTCTCCTCCTTGCAATGACTGATATGCTCTTCTCAGGCTTCTGTGGTGGAGATGACCCTGAAGTATTAGAAAGTCTTTATTTCCCAGCCTCACGACTGAAGAAGTCGAGATTTGTCAGTTCTGCTTTTCAAGGTTGTTTATTTTTTTCTTATCTATTACATTCTTTCTCTGACCTGCTGGGATCTGTCCAGCAGGTTGGATTGTGGCACAGCATCTGCCCTTGGGGTCGTCTTAACATTTTATACTACAATCTACGTGTACTTTATTTACAATAATTTTCCAATACCTATCACCTATGTCAGTCTGTTTCTACTCTAAACCAATCAAAAAGTGTCACCATCCCAGCAGAAGATGGAGGACAAGAAGAAGGAGAAGAAGGACAGCACAACACGTCCAGATTCCTCCATCTTGCTTCTTGAACCCCCCTTTGAAAACCCAAAAATTCTGCTTTTTCACCCTGTGACAAATTAACTATTATTCTACTCAAACTCTTGTGGCTTGTAAATCTGCAAACAAAGTTGGTAATTTTTTCCATGGACTAAAATCTAAGGCACAGGTGTTTTTGACTCTGTGCCAAGGTCTCTGAGCCCCTTGCCAGGGTCTCGAATCACCCAGGTCAGCCAGAGGAATGTCCTGGGTCCCAACATGCTCTCACACATTCACAGGTCCCAGCAGGTTTCTGACTGTCATTGCCTGGAAGGAGCAGGACACTCATTTCTCAGTAGTGACAAAATACTAAATCCCCTAAAAGCACTCCCTGCAGCTATTCCTCTCTCTGCCTCACACTGGCACGGGTCAGGCACGCAGCCTGCAGCTCTCTGGGCAGGATGCTTACTTTCAGTACTTGCATTCTCATCGTCATCATCATCATCGTCGTCGTCATCATCATCTGTGTACAGGATCGGCCCGTCTGAGTCCGAGTCACTGCCATGGCTCTCTCTGCTGCTTTCACTCTCAGGAGGGGCAGCAGCGTCAGAAGCCTCCTCCACTAGCTCAGACAATGCTTGATCTGGAGCCTCCCCTTCCTGGTCTTCTTTGGTAGCCAAGCTGTTTATTCATGAGCAGATAGGGTGACACATCAATGCAACCAGAACAAAACACCAATGAGAAGCAATTGAAAAAGCAAGGATGAAAATAAAAGGTCTGTTAATCAAAGTAATTACTTTCTAAAAAACATACATATATAAGACATTTTTAACATATGCAGATACGTATATGTATCTATGTATGTGTGTTATGAAAAAGGATGCAAACAATCCCAAATGATGTGTTGTAAAGACTGCATTAAGACAAATCTTAATTGGCTTCTATTTTTTGTGGGGTGGGATCGAGAGAGAGAACAGTTCTGGGGGTGAGAGGAGCAAGTTGGAGAGCAGATGGGACTGCAAAGTTTCCTGTTCTGGAAGCTTAACCCTATTTATTGTAGATACAATCTCATTGCAGTTGAGTTAAAAATGTTCATGCTCATTACTAATGAACTTGGGGATCAACAGGATATTGCCCTTTACCTTGGGAAAATCTTTACGTAAAGGAAGGGTAGAGGAGGGGGAGATGCTGCACTAGAATGTAGAGCTGGCAATAGGTGTACCAGAAAGAATTTAAAGGAAGGTCTCTAGGCTACTGGCATCTAGACTAAACCCTCCTGGATTTATATAAAAGATGCTGATTTTTCTGGCAGGGAAAAGACAAATTAATAAGCCAGTTTCATTTTTCTGCCAATTATTTTGCTTAAAAAATGTAAGTATGACTCTTCTCGTGACCAGTTTTTACAATACCTGAGATTTAGACAAGTTATTAGGCAGTAAAAAACCAAACACCTACTAACTGAAGTGTAAAGAACCCTCATTTTCAAGTGTTCAAGCAAATTCAGCTATTGAATTGAGAACTTTAGCAGTGAGATATTTAATGACATCTACAGAAAAAAAAAGACATCTACAGAAAAGAACTCCCTTATAATTTGGCATAATTTCTTGTTTGCCTTTATGAGAGATAAATAAAAGTGTCACCAGCTTTGAGCAGAACTGCTGACCCCAGTGCCAGCCACACAATGAAGTAAGAGACAGGTCATGAGCAATGACCTTCTGGGGAAACATGAGGTGCTGCAGGTGAAAGGCTCGAAGGCGCTGGGAAGGAACAAACCGTGCTGGGTGCCACACAAACTGTTCCCAGTCAGCAGAAGCAGCAGAAGAGATCCCCACTGCCTACAGTGCAAACAAATGTGGCTTCCTTAGCTGTGGTCCTATTACTCCCCCAGGACAGCCATACTGTCTCACCTTTCCGTGTGTTCTCCTCCAGCACCTGGAGCGCTGCCTGGGGCTGCACTGCTCAGACTTGGGTCTGTGCCACGCTCGGTCGAGAGCAGAGCCTTTGTGTCCGAGCCAGGTGGCCCTGCCACACAGCTGTCTGACACATCCTGCCCATCTGAGGAGCCAGCAGGCTGGCTAGCTGCAGCAGGAAAAGGAGGTGGAAGTGGAGGTGGAGGAGGGGCAGCGGTGGGAGGAGGGGGCACAACAAGCTTGCTGGACTGGTCCGCGTTGTCCATGTCAAAAATGACTGCGGAAGTTTGCTCAGGCTTGGGTTTTTCTGCCTTCGCTTCCACACTGTCGGCTGTCGCACCTGAGGGGGAAGAAGCAGCCCCGTCTGGTGCTGTTCGTGGGGCTGACTGTTTCCCAGGTTTTTTCTTGCCCCTGGGAGTCCCTGATGTGCCAGATTTGCTGGAAGTCTCCTTAGAGGCTTTGGGATGAGATGATGTGGACGAAGGAGATGGTGATGAAGAAGACTTGGAGACTGGTAGTTTTTTTGCATGAGAGGAACCAGCTAAAACAAGAAAATAAAAGGCATTTTACAGTCTTGCAATTATATGATTTTTGCAGTGTATTTTCTGCATGAATTGACTTGTGCTGGTCTTAAAAAAAAAATACACTTGATACTTCTACAATACCTCATGTAAATGCTTGAGATGATTGATGTTGCAGTTCCAATTTCACCTTTGTGTGGGAGACACTGAAATGATGAATACTTGCCCAAGAACAGCAGAGAGGACCAACGTTACAAATAGGTAGGAGTTTGTTTTGAGTATTCTGAATTTGCCTGTTACACCTGGCCTGGACATCTTCTAAGAAGTCCACTACTTATTCTAAAAATATGTGAAGTGACTTAGCTTAAAAAAAAAAAAAAAAAAAAAAAGCTCCCTGGCAGAGAAAGCTGCCTGACCTCCTGACCTTTCCTACTACATGAATTGCTGATCTGATCACTGTGAAAACCTTGTGATTTTCCTTATACTTTTCAATGAACATCTGAAGACTGTTACTGAGTATCAGTCAATTTACCTTTCACAATTCTTGCAGCTGGTGTCCTCCTAAGTAATGACAAACAGCAGAGGGGCAGCAAAACAAGGTGTGCCTTCTGTCCAGCTGGGTCTGTCCCCAAAAGAGAGGCAGAAACCACTGCTGTCACTGTGCACAAATGACCTTCAGAAGGGAGGAGGCACTGGAGGCCTCCTGTATGTACTGGAGGCCTTCATCTTACCAGTGAGCACCTCAGGCAGTCTTGAAAATGTAGTGAAACAAGGTTTTGACAGTAGCTGTACAAGCTGGCCAAGCTGGCTGTTTAATCCTGTGATGCTCACCATACTGAAGCATATATGTAAAAAGAATCTCACTAAAGATTTCAGCTAGCCCACATTTCCATGTGCATTCCAGCCATATTTCCAATTGCTGTGTCAATGTCATGCTGTATCATCACCTGAGATGGGAGCTTCAAATTTCTGACTTCCATTTAAAAAGCAACAAAAATGACAACCATCTAATGGGTCAGTCCTTTTCATCAAAATGCATCTGACTCAAATGCTTCTGCTGTAATTCTAAAAATTCATTAAGTTCCAGAGAACAAATGAAAGCATTATAAAGTTAAATAGGAGCCTTCTGGCTAAGCTTATTGAGTAAAACAGAAAGCTGTAATAGAAATCTGCTGAAGGGCCTACTTTACTTATAAGCATTTAAATAAAAACAACTCCCCAGGAGACTGGGAGAGAATCAAAGTGCAGATACTGGCCATAATAAGTCCATGATATAAAAACAGTTCTCACAGTGAGACTGTTCTCAAAGGAGATGGAAGCTAATTCAAAAGACACTTTACTGTTCTCTTCTGTAGCTGTTATGGTTTAAAAACATTTAGAGAGCTGTGAAGCTTTCAGTATATCTGAAAAAATTTATAGCAAGTTCAGGCAAATCTCTGTTCCTCTCTGTGCTCCCAGGTGACTGTAAAGGGCACTGTCCTGAATCAACTGACACTGCACTCATCTTCCCACATCAGGTACAAATCACTCAATTTACATGCAAAACAAAATGAAGCAGAAACATGGCACTGGCAGAAGTTCATAATTACAGCAGAAATAGATGATGGTTCTAACCTGCACATTATTTAACAGAAGTCTTACTGAGTAGGTGGATGGTAGAAACAAAAGGCTCTGGTTCTGATCCCCTTCAGAGCAGGCTGGAGGTCAACAGAACCAGTTACATGCTTGCACTTAAAAACTGCAGCATAGTACAAATATATGACCACACAGTTGTGGCTGGGAAAATGTCAAAACATGTTTCCATTGTAAAAATCCTTACATTATTCTCAGAACCTGCAATTAGATGCAGAAACTTAAAAGATTTCTCCCACAGAAAACCCCCCTATGCGTCCACATGGGTCAAAGTGCTATTGCTGCTGTTGTTTTTGACTGGGCTGGCTGACAATTTTCTGTCATGCCTCTTTTTAAGTAGAAGATTTGAATTCTGATTAAATGAAAAATTTAATGGCTGTTGTTTGCCTTTTGGCATACATCCATACCTCCATTTAAGTCCCATTCTCCCAGTTCCACTATTTCAGTATGGAAACTTGCTGTGCTGCCCTCAGGAGAGCCATGGCTCATTGTTACTCATATTCCTCTCCTCCTTCATGGGACTTGATCACTGGCTGCATCATGTGTTCATTTTCATGGGGATCTGACAAACCTCTTGTACTGACACTGTTCCAAACCAGCTCTGCTTATTAAGTACCGTCCCACTTTGAATGAACACAATATATTTTTAAATTTGGAAGAAATTACCAGTAGAATAAGGAATAGATGTTGATATATTTTACATCTGTATGGTCTGCAAGCACTGGCTGACATTTCAGCAAGGCTAATAGAAGACAAATCTGGAACCTGAATGTATTTTAGTCTAAAAAGTCAGATACCTGACAGCTTGTTACCAACCACTGTTTTAAACAGTTCTTTATGTGATGGATTGCTTTATTTCTGAAAGGCCTGCTGTTAAAAGGCTGCTTCACCTAGGAAGAGCTGAGTTTCCCAGCTGCATGTGAAATACAAGCAGCAAATTCTGAATTTTCAAAATGTTTATTCTTGTAGTCGTCTGATGTAGTAGGGACAGTTAATACCAAGTTAATGGATATTTTATGGCAAAGTTATTATTGTAATTCTAGAAGTCTTACAATGTTTTCAAACAGTCCTCTTCTGTATGCTTCAAATACAAAATGTGCCAAAATGTACAAGCTGTGAAGAGAAATACTTGCAGAGAAAACTGGAGGGACTGGAGGGCTTTGAAAGACAGAGAGAGATTGAAAGCACAGGGCTTGTGTAAGTTTGCCAATACATATATGGAGCCCATTCATCACAACACTGCTTGAGTTCAAATTGTGTGGATGTTTTAATTTTGGTCATTGTTTACACTGCAACCATTCAAACTCAAAATTAGTACCTTAAGAGCATCCACCTATAATCTTAAATCTTGCATCACTGCTGAATTCTGATCTAATAGTGTGGTGATAAACACATGCTCTGTGCCTGATGAGTGATATTTTCCATTTCCAGTATGTACTTAGAATCACAGCACCTGAGGGAAGCCTGGTCATTTCTAATGGTTGTCATTTTTTTTGGTCAGCTAATCCAACTACTATTGAACAATCTTTTAAGATGCTTCAATGGTTTTATTCTTAACTTCTTTGTGATCTTGTCATATTGTCAAATTAACTGGAACAGTTGATACTTCCAGTAGAAAGTTACAGCAATATCAAATTAGTTTTACTCAAGGGTAACTTGTGCTTGGTTTCAGAAGTGAGCTTCTATCCTGCTTACTCTTGAGCTGTTTCTCTGGGTCATTTTTTTGCCAGCTATCATACTTGAACTGGGAATTCAGTGCTGTCTCTGCTGTGCTCGGTGTTGTACATAGGTTCACTCAACAGCGAGGGGGTCTGTGTATTCTCTGGGGTGTTTGTGGCCAGCAGAACCAGAGCCCAGCAGGAAGCTCTCTACAAACACCCACGGCATGCTCCTCAGTAACACTGCTCGGTCCAAAGGCACAAGTCACCAAGCCAAGCAGCCCCATGCACATGCACCCACGGCAGCTGCACTGCTGGGCAGTACTCACCAGCTTCTCGATTTGCACTGGCACCTGTTGGCTTGGGTGGTGGGAGAGGAGGCTGCTTAGCAGGAGCCTTTCCCTTTTTTTTAGCATGAGGTGCTTCGTTACCCTTATGGCTGCTGGCGGTGGAAGCGGCAATGGCATTTTTTGGTGGTAGCGGAGCTTTTTTAGGTTTAGGCTTAGGCTTAGGTAGTGGTGGAGCATGTGATGTCGGAATTTCTGGGCAGGGACCAGTGCTCTCTATGGGTAAGAAAGTGAACAGAAGCCAACTGACACAGACATACACCATGTAAATCCAACAGCAAGCTTCACAATAGTGACTACTTCTGCTGCTTGAGCTCTTGGGAATCAGGAGCGACTTCATCTTTTGCCTCTTAAGGCAGTATTACCTCAGAAGAAAGTTACTGTTCACCTCAACCCAGGATCTTCTCATGGAAAATATTTACCTGGAACTCTGTTCAGACTCATCTATTCTACACCTCCAAGGATCTGCCTTTACATTCAGTATCCCAAATTAAAGTGCTGGCTTAAAACTAAATGAGGGAATGCTATTTACTTCTCTAACAAATCTCCTCAGCTTCTTTTCAAGCCTAGCCACCCTAAGATCAACAGTTTGTAAAAGTCAGATTCATGTGAACCTGAATGTGAACAGGGCCGTTCTCCCAGCCACAGGCTTGCATATGGCTATGCAGCGGAAATTTTCCCAGTTTTCCCCTGGAGCAATTCATTCTTCTGAGCTGCATATTGTTTGCTCATAGCAGCTTTATTTTGGGTAACTTCCTCAGAGTATTTTTACTCTTCAGAAACAAATGAAGCTAAATAAGATAGGTTATCATTTGGCATGGAAAGGCTCTCCCCTCCTGCAGGTTCTTTGTTACACAACTGCACTTTCAAGAGCCTAGAGTTCATTAGTCAGCAGGAATTTGGTCTTTATCTAAATTGTGCTTTGCAATAGGAATGGCTCTGCAGAGTGAAAGAGGTAGCACTGAGGACCCAATAGCCACAATCTGCATTTCAGGATTTGGACTTTCTTCAGGCTAGTTCTGTAGATTACATGACTAGTGGTGGAGGGAGTAAAAGTTCCTGAGTGCATTTTTTGGCTTAGTTTCTTCCAAAAAAAAAACCACCTTGGTTTGTTTGTAGCCTGCAAACCAAAGAAGGGTAAGTGGGGATGACCAGGAAATTAATTTAAAAAGTGCATACCTAATGCCAGTTGTAATGTTAATGTAGGTGAGCCATTTAAAGTCAATGTATGATTTTGCAACATGATCACTATGGCTGTAAAACTTGGTGCTCCCGTGCTCCCAGGTGGAAGAGCTGAAGTTCCCAGATGGGAATTGTAGCTATTCAACCAAACCAATTCTATGCCCATTTTGTCTCAAGATAACCTTCCCAAACCTTTCTGAAACTGAATATTATAGAAGAAAGAGCATTCCATCAGAATCATATAGGCTTTGTTTGCATGTTACTGAAAACTTGATTGGGGAAGAAAGGACACAAGCTAATACTGAAAAGACTTTTAACAGTCTCTTCTCTCACTCAAGAGAAAACCATTTCATTTCTTGCATTATGTTCCTATTAGAGCCTCACTCTTAACACACATTAAATGGACATTCTCATCTCTCTTCTTTCCCATGTTAAAGATTCCCAAGAGATAAGCAACACATTTTAATTTTAAGATTAGTAGATGAAAAAACAAATAATGTGCTAGACAACAAAGACATTCTTCCTCTCAGAAACAAAGCCTTTCCAGCCTCTAGCTTAAGGCTTGTTAACATGAACCTAATGCATCACCTGCAGTTATTATTAGCAACATGCACACATGTGTCTTCATGAGCTGAAGGAATTAACCGTCCAGTGTCTTCCTCCTTTATTTCCAGCCTATTATAAACTAATATGCTTTTGCTAAAGCTTTGAAAGTACCATCTCATAGAAACCTTTTACAACTTTCAAACAGATTTTTTTGAATACAGATTCTTGTACCATCTCTTTGTTTTCCATAGAAAGACTTTGGATGGAGAAAGAAACATCCTTATTTGTTACATTTTGACCTCCTTTTACAGCAAAAGGGTATCCTTGTGAAATTCTACCTACCTTCATTCAAAGTTGAAATGGTGATATAATTCTGAAAAAGCAGGACATTTTAAAATTTGAAGTCCATTAATAATAAACAGGGCAAGAGAAGATATGATTTTGTATTTTGAAGATCCTGAAGGACATGATGATCAGAAATAATATAAGTGTAAACAATTCTTTGCTATATGTATTAACTTTTTTTTACTAAATTACTAAAGATCCATGATGCTAAAATTTTATTTACTATTAAGAAAGAATTAAAAACTTGTTTACTTATATACCATTACTGTGTTTTGTTTCAGTTCATTAGTAGAGAAAATGTTAAAAAAAGAATGATAACTTAGAAAAACTAATACAGCATTCACCATATTCCAAAGTAATACAGTCAATCTACACTAAACTATATAACTGATTAAATAATGTACATCAGAATTTATCTTTTGAATCAGGAAAAAAGATACAAAATAAAATATAAGGCTAAGGTTTTATTTAGTTGCAAATAAACACATCCTAGTGACAACCTATAATTTTCAATTTTTCTGTAGACAAGTAACTAAAAACTATAAATGAAAAGCAAAACCGTAGCAGTTATTCACATCAAAGTTCTTGCTTGCAGACTTAATCTGTGATTAAAAACTGGCAGTTTGTATAGCATTTATTTTAACAGAAATGCCTTGCCATTACTGGAACCCTACCTTTATCTAAGACAGCTCTTGTCATAGTGTTATGTACCTCATTCCAAAGATTGGCAGACTCCTGCACAGCTGCATTCTACTTGCTCAGATAGTTACACCTCTCATCCAATCTTGACTGCCCCTTGATTACAGCAAACCTTCTTCTTACTCACAGCCAGGAGGAAATCTGTGGTGAAGATTATTGTCTTTGACCATATTGTTCCTCCTGGCATCTTATTAGCTTTGTTGCTTTTATCTTTGTAAGCTTCATTGTTTTATCTCACTGTCAGTCTGATTTTGCCCATGGTACAGTTTCCCATTTACTTGAGACAGAGATTTCCAGTTCCTACCTGACCAGTCCATTATATCAGCTTTTGACAGTGACAAGCCAAGTTTGAAGCAGATGCTTTTCATTGCTTTTCCTCTGCTGACCCTCAGGCTTTGTGAATATTCACTGACTGTCCTCCCTTAAGCTCCCCTCTGCGGTGGTGCCAAAGCTGACAATATTTAGGCTGCCATTATTGTGCTTTTTATCCTGGTCTGGTGTCCTCTTGTTTTCCAGTGCCTAATCAAAATGTCCTTTCTTTTACTGCAAGTCTATTGGAAAATTCTTGTGGTTTTCTGCATCTATGTAAGATGCTATAATAAATGTCTGGTATATACAGTAACACTGTAGTAATACAAATAACTAATAACTGCAACAGGGGCTTGATCTTGAACAGTGACAGAGATGGTCTGATGTCTGTAAATGGCTACAGATACAATTATGTTGTAATTGTACCTCCCTAACATGATTCTGCTTGAACATGGACCCTTGCTCTTCATGCCTGCTCTTTCTTTTGCCTAAACAAGGAGGCATCTGAATCAGTTCAGACCCATCTATTTGTTCAAACCAATCCCCCAGGTACCTCAGTACCAGCTGCAATACACTCATATTGCTGTTGTTTTTCATAATTTAGACATCTGTTCATCAAGAACTGACCTTTTAACAAAAAGTCTCCGAGACATATCAGATAGGAATATCTTTTATCCACTGCTGCCTTGATGGAAATATCTGCTGTAAAAGCAACTTGCTTATAAATTACATCTTTAACAGGAAAGCAAATGTTAATATCTCATTAAGCATTTGGATTGATTATATGTTTATAATAAATTTTCCAAATGCCAGATTTTCAACAAACCTCACTTTCAGACCAGATTTTCCTGTTTCGAGAAATTGTGATTGGGGCCAGACTCTTAACAAAGCTCTGTTCTGAGGTAAAGACCTAAATGATGGTCAGAATTACAAATTACTCACTATACAACAGATCTTGTGGGGAATTGTCAAATCTGAAAGATTTTCAGAGAGATGCCAGTGTGTCACATGCACTAGAAAATCAGATTACTTATTTTTCAAACTAAAAGTGGGACCTTTTGCAAATTCTGGACCAAATGAACCTATAAAAATGCTGGGCATACTTTCAGAGGATAGGTTGTAATACATTGTAATTGTTATACAACAATTTTTTCTTTACTTCTGTGAACTTCTAAGGAACAGCGGGCCAGAGCTTTTCTACCTGAGGATTTTGTCCTACAGCACTGGTATTTTTGTTTGTACAACTTGTGCAGTGTCATGGAGCTACCTCAGAGAAAAGCAGCAGTGCTGCAGCACCAGTGTATGATCTCCATCAAGTGCAAAGCACCCTCCTCCTGGAGGATGAACACAACACATTGGAGAAACACTATGTAAAATGAAAGCTGGAAATAATGTATGTTTGTTGTCTTCTGCAGGATGACTCCCTGCACAATGAAACTCTGTAAGAGTTCTGCAGATCATGAGTTTCCTTTCCAGACTATGCAGAGAACTACATTTTGATTAATCAAAATCCAGGAAGCTGTCAGTCAGGAACATGGGACACAGGACAAGACAAGGTGTCTTTTGTCACTTTTTTGGACTCATTGATTGTGCTGATGCAGGTGGTCAACTCAGACAAATCCTTTCAAAAACTTCAGATTTAACCAGCTCCATTTTTTGTTCCTGCTGTTACTAATAAAATTCTGTTCAAGAAAAGACCCATTCAAATTGTTAGAAAGCTTCCTTTAATTTCTACTCTAACTGTATTTCAAGGCACTGTTTATTCCTTTCTACCTGTGCCAGCATTGTCCTTTAGCCATGCTCTCTCCTGGCTGTTTACCAACTTGCAACATTCATCTAATGCACTCAGGCTCTCTCGGGCTGGGCTCTGTTTTGCTACCCTGAACCAGGACAGCTGTCTCCCAATGCTGTTTGCACTCTCTCTGCAGTTTTGAATTCATCTTTCTTGAAGATGGATAAGCAGATCTGCACATCTGCAGACTTCTAGATCTTACTGACTCCATAATTTCAACAACACCAAGTGCAAGAGGCCTTATAACAGAGACAGGGTAGAGGGGGAGGGACAGGTGTGACATGTAACAGGAGAGGGGAGAAAGGGACAGGTGTAACATCTCACCTAAAGCAACCACATTCACGTGTTTTGCATTAGTTTCAAGATAAAAAAGGCTAAAAAAAAAAACCCCTATCATTCTACATTTTTAATTGCTCAATCTTTGTGTAAGAAGTAAGCTGCTAAAAAAAAGAGAATGCCTAAGACATATTCATCTGATCTGTGAGAATCTTGGAAGGTGGAAGGCATGTAGGCTTCTACATTCTCTTATACTTTCTGTAAAGATATACACAAATGATTGAATAGTTCATTTCTAAAAAAAAGTATTTGGACAATCTTAATTCTGGAGCCACACTAGGATGTGTTTCCTATAAAAGAAAAAACCTGAAACAAATAAACCAACTTTACAAGTCAGGAGCTTTCTTTAGGCACTCAGTTTTTTGGGTGAAAGCTTGTGCCTCTCTCATCACTCTACCAGCATGAGCCAGCCCTGCTGACTTAGTGGACAGGCTCTGGCCAAACACAGCTTTATCTAGAGTAGCTTTCCTTTTAAGAATACTTGGATTCAGCCACATTTACATAGTTCAGGTGATGAATTGAAGATATACTATTCTTAGAAGAACTGGTTTTACCCAGCAAATAGCTCAGCTGGAGTGAGATGCTTAGGGAGTCAGGCAAAAAAGCCCACAGCCTTTTATGTATGCTGCTCATATCAATGATCTACAGAGCTCAGGAGTGCAGGAAGCCAGCTAGGCACACAGGAGGGATGAAAGTCTGCCTAGTTTCTCACAGTGACTGGTTTGCAGGTTTAATCTTCTGAGACAAAGCAGGCTCTTGTCTGAGACCCTGGAAGATGAGGGTTACTACCTTATATTCAAACAGGTTTTGTTCTGCTTTGGGGAAATACAGAAAAGACCTCTGAGAAAAGGAACCTAGAAAATTAGACCTTGAAGAACATTCCTTGGTAGACGAACTAAGGCATTAGAGAGCAGCTATGCATGGTTGTAAGACCAGAGTTTGTGCCTCCAACTTTCTTTTCTTTGGCTACCCATAAGAAGCCTTTTCTTTGCCCATAAGAGAAAATTAAATTTAATGGCAGATTTAAGGAGAGCAGACGAAATATAGAGGAAAGAACCTGTAAACCCAACATACTAAGGCCTGGAACCGTTTCCAGCTCTCATATGAGACTTAACCTCTTGGGGAAAAAATATGCACATGTAGCCCAACAATTCATTTGGAAACAGGACTAAAAACTGTTTCCTTTATTCATGCTTACTTCAGACATGAGGAAACCTGAGAAGATTGATCTCCTGCAAATGTCCCAGGAACATTCCAGAAGCTTATGCCCCGTATCACCCACAGCACCTGTAACAGAGCTCTGGCTTGTTTTTTTTCTGCAATGCAATTATTTATCAAAGCAGCACCTAACACACCTGACTGATGGTATGCAAAACAGAACTTCTTACTGTTTTTCCAGGCACTATCTTGCTGATGGTTACTGAGCCTTTCACTTCTTCAAGCCCAAGCTAACTATGAAATCTGGAACTATCTGCAAGAATCATTAAAAGATTTAGCTTGCTCTGACAAAAATGAGTAAGACCAAAGTTTACAAACTGAACTCAGATACAAATAAGGGATTCCCTCGTGCACCTCTGTTCCAGACATCTTGGGAGGGTTGGAAGGAGAAAAACATCTTTGACACAGTACCTGGAGGCTTTTCTATGTGCAGCAGGCATGCTGCATCACCACACCAGGTCCTGATATCCAGGGAGGCAAACAGTGACAATTTTCACACCTATTCTGCTGATGTGGCTCTTGATCTTGTCCAACACTGCTATAGGGGGCAGGAAGCAGAGATCCCCTTCCTTGGATCCCCTTTGCAATGCTCAGACCCCACCTGGAATGTGGAGCTCTGGGCACTGCTGGGGATCCTGTATCCCTTGCAAGGCTCACAGATAAAATAGTTATAGTTTAGCTCTTTATTTTCTGCAAAAGATGCTACTGACTTTCCTTAGTCAAAACAAAAGAATTCAGAAGTCAACCCAGTGCAAGCGCAACATGAATAAAGGATCTCAGAAAAAGATTTATCTGATTTTTCAATAGCAAGGCTTTATCCATCAATTAGCTGCTTTATGTTAAACTGTCACTTGTTTCTAATCATCCTGCCATAAAGGAGAAATTTTCTTTTAAACACCCTGCTTGTATGACTGTCATCATTACTACAAAGAGTAACAGTTACACTATTAAATTGCCCAAGAGAATTTTTCACCACATATAAAAGGCACCTGTGAGCTGATAGGCAGCAGATGGGTACACAGCTTATGGGACTGCCTGGCAGCAAGGGGAGCAGCTTTCAGGGGCTGTCTTCTTCACTTGCTTCTGCTTTACTCATTTTTATATGCATGGCTGAGTCTATTGCTTGCCCTGTGGATACCGTATTTCCATAACTCATGCTGAAAAAACTTTCCTCCTTTAACTTGTTTTAACTCCTAATATATTCCACATTTTGCAACCTGTTGCTGCTAGATCTCACCATACTATCACAACGTGCTTGTACCATGCGCTCTTTTTAAGCTTCTGGCTGCTGCAGTCATCACATTTTATGAGAAGACCATTTTCAAGACCCAGTTGAACAAGAGGGCAAATAAAGACCACCACCATTTCTTAAGAGCATTTTAAAATAACAAGGCTGAGACGCGTTTTTTGGCAAACTTTGATTCATTGGGAGTTGGAAATGCAGCACAACACCATGCTACTAAGCATCAGGAATTAATCCTGTCTTTGTGTCTTACAAATGTGGCAGGTGCACACATCTTCCTTCAAAATTTACACCTGAGTTCATGACTTTAGAAGCCTCACATTAGCCTCACTGAAGATGAACCTCTTGCAGCTCTTACTCCTGACTGTCAGCTAGTGTTCAATCCACCTATCTCAGTTCTCGTGATGGAGGGTTGTGATCTGAAGCACCAGCACATTTTTTGGTCCTAGGAGAAGACAGTGAGCTGAGTATTCCTGCTTCAGCTCTGATTTTGATGCTCTGATGAGATTTCCTAAGTGAGCATTAGCAAACCTCCACTCTGCAGCTGTTGATCCCTTGCTCTACCAGCAGGCGTGGGTGTAATGCAAACCTACTGCATCGGCCATAAAAGAATCACCCAGGATTAATCTGTCAGGTGAGATTCTGTGGGCCTTACTCTTCCACTGAGTTCAGCAGGCTGGCTCACCTGCTTGCCTAGTGTGCTATAAATAAAGAATAACTGAAGTGTGTTCACCATGACCGTGGGGTGGCTTGTACTGGGTTTACACAGTGTAACACTTTCTGATGCGTGGAATTGATCCTTAACACCTTTTGTGGGGAGAGTATTCTCTGCAATAAATCTACCTCCTTTTGTTTCAGGGGACTCAAGATGTTAACTCATAGCAGAACTTCATGTTTAGGTGCAAGAGGAAAGTATATTTTCAGGGGTTTGCATCTTCTGGATGCTCATATTGGGATTCAGTGAAACCTAGAATACCAGTTTTGCTAATTTTTTGGTTTTTCTTCTCCTTCCTCCATGTAGTCTTAGTTTTCTGAGAGGGACTGGAGTGATAGCTATACTTTCTTTTGTACTGAATCTACTCCTGTACAGCAATCACTTTTAATTTCTCCCCATAAGGTCAAAACAATATATAGAGTGCAGAGTCTAATAAGATGTTGAAATAGATATTGGACCTCTCCTGCTTCACTGGAGTTCTATATTCTGCAAAGTCAGCTAGAGGGGATTTCAGCATGGTTAGAAATGTGTATTTCTAAAATAATAAACTGTACCTTAGGAAAACTTCCAAGTCCTGACAGTTCCAAAAGGCTGTACTTAGTGATGCACAAAATAATAAGAGGTCTGATCTAACCCCAAAGTTAAAGGGTTAGAACCATTTTAAAGTAGTTTTCCATGGCTTTTATAACTCTTTTCCCCTGACCCAATACACATCTGGTTCTAGTTGGCACCAAAAGAAAGATGTATTTAAATGTCATGACAAAGGCTAATCTTGTATTTCTGCCTTGTTGGGAGACAGGAAGTACTAGAAATCTCATAAGATTCTCCTTGCACATCTATCCACTTTTTAAATAGTCAAGTCATTTACGTAGCTCTGAGAAGAATTCAAATTTTTCTGTTAGCTGAACTGACCCTCTCAACCTCCAGAGGATCATTCATCACTAGGTAGAGTTTAATAGAAGACATTGGAGAGACTGTTCTGTCCTGCCTCCATGGCTTCAGCCAGCCATGAAGGTCTTGATCTTTTGTATCTTTTCTCTTTCTGCTAGGAAAATCCAATAAATGAAATACTAGTTAAGAACACTTTTAGACAGTGGAAAGAAGTGGTGCATTATTCAAGATGGTAGAGAAAGAAAATAAAATCGGTTCAAATCCTGTGATACCACAATAATCTTTACATTTTCTTTATGAGTCAAACTCAGGTAGATCTGAGTAAAGGTAGCAAAATAAGGATGGACACTGGAACTGCTAAATATTTACCAGTATTTACTACAATTCATCTATAGAAAACCCTGTAAAGTGCATTTTCCATAAATGGCCTAGTTTCTGTTTGCAGTAGTGACACAGCCCCTTGAATGTTTGTGAAGTGCTGGACTGCAAGTGTTTAAGAGTCCATGAAAACCAATTGGAATGACTTGCTGAACTTACTTTCAAAATTATAGATGGTTTTCAAGTGACTTAAACACTTTTGAACATTCAACCCACGAGCCACTTCTACAATGATGCTGCAAGGTGATGCATATGCACTCAGTGTGCTCTTTCATAAGAGGAAAACCTGACACCAAAGGTTGGCCATGGCTACAAGGAAAGGCCCACAGTGAATTGAGAAACTGAACCTCCCTGCATGCACTGTGATGTTCAGATCATGCTTCTCTTTATTGCCTTACCACATGCACAGGAAAAGGCATGCCTACCAGTGAGGGAATACTGGTGTTTCACAAGTCTTATCTTCTCAGCAGGTTCTGCTGGCATCCTTGTGGCAGGACAGAACTCACAGCATGTATAGGTGCTAGTGGAAGAACACGTTAATATTTAAAGTAGGCAAAAAACAATCTGTGAAGAATACTTTAATTTACCTTTCTGATCTTCTTTTTTTCCTTCTGATGCTGATGCTTTCTCTGATAAAGTGCCATTATTTCCACTGGCTTTGACCACATTTTCTTCCTGTATGGTTTCTTCACCAATGGCTACGGTGTGTCCATTTGAAGTTTCAAAGTTTACTGTTACATCACCATCTGAAATGAAAATTAAAGAGTCATTGCCCAGTTTAACTACTTACTTAGCACCTACTTACAACACACAGCATCCCTCTGCTTTCAAGCTTCTGTGGAAGAAAAGCAGAAAGACTTACTGAAATGTGAAACATCAGGCTGTAGATCTGCTCTGGAAAGTAACTCTGTAAAGAAACTCTACAGGCTTTCATGGTCTTTGGGTAGACACCTCTGCAGTTGTAGGCATGGAAGTCCATGCTGGTTTCCTCCTTCATGTCTGCTCATGAGCATCCTGTTCTCTTATCCCTGCAGCTTGGTTTACACAGCAAAGAAATGTGTGCATGGACCACAACAAAGCTGTAACATGTTCCAGCATGTTCCAAAAATGGACAACAGTGGGGCAGAGTTGCAGAACTACTGTGGTGCACTCCCAGCATGTAAATAAGCCAGGAATTTGGACAGAAGTTCTCAGAATGTATGTGCCCATTTACTTCATAAAAATATGCCACAAAGACATCGTACAGTCTTAAGAACCAAGGTGAAGTCTTCCTGTATCACACATCATATCAGAATTAAATTCTGCAAGTCAGATTCTTTCTCAGATTTGATGATACTTTACTCACTTACCCAGACTAGCTCAGCTTCAGAGTTTTCCTGACTCTGAAAAAAACTTATTTCCCTATTTGTCTCTATATTGCTGAAAAGTGCTATTCTTGCTGGCTTACAGCTTTCTCTGTTCCATGCACTTTAAAATTGCTGCTGCTTTTCTTCTCTGGTAATTTCTTTCTGCAGGATTCTCTTGCTGTCAATCCAAAAAGTAAGCAAATCTACATGGCATTTCCTCTGATTCCTCCCATTGATTCCTCCCTAACTGTGGCAATTCCACTTCTCTTCCTTGCTGTGTGTTATCAGACAGACCTGGATGTTTGGCACATCCCTGGTTTCAACACAATTATGCAGTCTCTGTCCTACCACCTTGGGTGCCCCCACTCAGGTGATTGTTTCATTACTTTCTGCACAGTAACATCAACTTGATTTATAAAAAAAATGAGTTCTGCCTTCCTAACTTTGTCTAATTTACTACAGCTGACACTTGCACTTACCTTAACTGCAACATTCAGTTTCTTCAGCTTCTCTCTTCCAGGGCTTCTGAAATCCACTCTTTCCACCTCCACATATGACACTGCCACCTCGTATTCACGTCTTGCTTCTGCAAACACCTCCTGCCTCCGAGTGGCACTTGCCACTTTCCACTTCATTCTTCTTCGCTGTCACTTCTTCACATTTCTTACCTCTCACTTTTCAAGTCTCCGTGTAATTTCCTTTTTAGCTTTCATCCTCATAGCCATTCCTTCTACCTTCACACTCCTCAACTGTCTTTCCTACCTTTCTATTTTTAGCACCTTCAAACTAACCCCATATTCTTTCAAAATGTCCTTAAAAATTACAATTTTCATCAAACATGAAGCACAATGTGATGAAGATAACGCAGATTGATATGAGAAGAAGAAGAGAAAATTGTTCATACTTATATCCTTTTCTCATTTTGCTCAACCCTTGTAAGGAACTCAAAGTCCCACTCCTTTAAGAATGGAAGAGAGGGTCAAGGACACTGATGACCAAAGTATTCATAATTTTATCACAAATTATAGTATTTATGTTCAGACTGTAACCAACCAGAGAAGTTACTACATTTCATTAACTGTTCCCACTGTAATTACAATTTACAACCTTCAAAGGACAAGGTCACACAGGTCCCCAGTAAAGCACATGGCAAAACCCACAACAAAGCCACAGATGGACAAACTGAGGTACGGAGAGTTTACAAGCCTTGTTTTAAGACAATGACAGTAGCAGAGACAAATGCAGAAGCCAGCTGTGCTGAACGTCATAGTCTGATAATTAGCCAAACTCTGTACGGTCAAGGGACGTCACACATCAACAAACAGACCCTTTACTTCTAAGTATCTATGGGTATGATACAACCCATACACACTGATACTTTACTCATTCTTCAGACCACACAGAAAAATACAACTTCTTGGAGAAAATTATTTTTTGGAAAATGTGGAGTTCTTAGACTCCTTGACAAAATGACAAATGGTTTAATTTAAGCAACAGAAATTTATTTTACTCACTTGACTTTTAGCTGATCTATATTTATAAAAGATGAAGAATATTAGAGAGAATACCACTAGAAACAGAACTGGATGTAGCACAGAGGTATCTACCTTGGCTTACTCATGCTTTTCAAAATGTAAATTCTGGCTAATGCCAGATACTAAAACTCAGAGCATTTTGAAACAAGTGATTTCTTGCCCACTGTTTTATGCTGGTACCATTTGTGATTGTGGCCTCTGTGATAGCAGTAGGATCCATTTGATCCCAGCACTTGTACTTTTTGATACCTGAAATGCATTATATTCATTTTTCTGGGTTCCAAAGCCCATAATTTTTCAGCAAAAGTTTCTCATTTTATACTCTAGTGGCTTTAGACAGCAGACCTTGACTCAAAAATAGATTTATCACTAATTAGAAAAAAATTCTGGCAAACAATAGGCAGGAGCCACAGAAGTCACATTATTTACAGGGAGCATTAAAATACTTCAGGATATGACCAGAGGTCAGCTGGGGCACCTATGGCAGAAGCAGTTACAGAACACAAATCCTTTGACTTAACTTCAGTTGTCAGCTGGCCCAAATTACCTCTCACACTTCTCAGTTGGTCCCCTCATACCTATTTATACTACATGGAAACAATGCAACAGTGGCTTTATCATACATGTTTAGTGCTTAGTAGCTAAATTCTAGTTAATGTGTTATCACCTTGCTCAGGCATTTCCTTCAGCACTCCCCTTCTTATCAGCTCCTCTCTGCTTTGTCTTGTCGAAATCTTCCTTTCCAACACTAAAGAAAAAGCACAGTTAAGAATAGATTTATTCTCATACTGCTGATGATTGTGAAAAAAATGTAGAGAACTGATTTTATTTTATAGAAAGAGAACTCTTGTTTCCTCCGGTTCTGCAGAAGAAGTGGTCTGGGTTTTCTTGGACAGTCTCTGAAAATATTGCCTTGCAATTTCAGGCACAGAAAGTGGGGACTCATGTGCTCCAGTATCTTCAGCTCAGCAAGTCTCCTTGAGGCTTCTTTTATGGTCAATGGAAAAAGGTACTTTCAGGGTGAAATTGAACTCATCCTAGCATAGGCATTTAACATGTAAAAGTACATTTTTCCCACTGACTAGACTGAGTAGCTCAGTTGGAGATATCTTCATCTGCTTTGTACAGGTTTTGAGTTGCGAGACACAAATCCTGCTCAGAGAAAGAAACTCACAGAGTATCCCTTGTGACATGCAAGCTGTTTAAAGGGAAAAAAGAGATGTAAACAGAAACAACCTTTAACAGAAGCCAGAAAGTTGTGTTCTAAAAGGAAGTAACATCCTCATCGATTGATGCTGGTTGACTTTCATGGAAAAAAAATACAGATCCTGTTTTTATGTCAAAAAAACCCCCAAACAACCTGATACACAAAACCCCCAAGACCGTGGCACAAAGCATTCTAATTATTATGTTTCTTTCCCATGGGAAAATTGCTGAACAGTTTTATAGGGAAAAGCATTTACAGATGTTAGAATAGAGTAGTTCCACATCGTATCCCATCCCCAAACTGATGCAGTGATCTGGGAGATTATTGTAATGATCCACGGGACCATGGTGCATAATGTTCACAAAATGTGAGCATCACTCGTAAAGTCCTGTCTCCCCTGTCAGGAAAAGGTAGTCTCACACTTTCCCATCTCGATTCTGTTTTCATACAGACATCAAAATCCATGTGACATTTGGACCTCAAGCTGAGGGCATGTGCTGAAGTCCAGCTGTGCTGGACTTCATCTCATTAATGCTATGGGATAGGGTTATTTGTCTCATTAACCAATTCAAACACCCTCTAGGGTCAGAATAATTGCTGTATGCAGAGTGATAATACCTTGTGCAGTGTTTAATCTCACTTGTGCCAGCCCAGCTGGAGTGGCTCAGCCATACAGAGGAGTGACAGGCTCCTGGGAAGGCAGGGAGAAAGGCAGTTTGACTCTTTGGAGAAAGCTGCCCTTCATGCCCAGCAAAACACCTTTCCCAGCAGCAGGTGCTCAGCTGCTGACACAACCAGACTGGCTGACCTCAGGTGCCTGAAGGCACCACTGCTAACAGCTTCCCACTCCCCTTCTCCATCAGTGAAGGGGATGGTTGAACAGAATGACAGAATTTGGGTTTCAGCTGGAAGGGAACTTAAACCATCTCATTCCAACCCCTCTGCCATGACCAGGGACACCTTCCACTAACCCAGGTTGCTTAAAGACCCATCCAACCTGGTCTTGAATGCCTACAGCAATGGGACATCCAGAACATCTCTGGGCCACCTGTTCAGTGCCTTACCACCCTCAAAGTGAAGAATTTTTCCTAACATCTAATCTAAACCCACCCTCTTCCAGTTTAAAGCCATTTCCCCTTGTTCTATCATTACATGCTCTTGCAGTAGTCCCTCAGATTCTGTGCTCTCCGAAGTTACAGTACCAGGTTTATTTCTCACACTGCAAAGTGCAGGGATTCAGCAGCTCCTCAACACAGGATGCATTTCCCCATCAAAGTAGCACCCACTCCTGGCAGAAGAGCTGGAGGGAGTAAACATTTTAACCAGTCCAGTTCCAGCTACTCATGCCTGTGAGATCAAGAGCTCACAAATGCAAGCATTACTGGCTCAAGAATGTAAGCTGGCATTAAGTCTGTGTCTATATACTCAGGTACTTTGAGGGATCTGTCCATTAAAGGTCAGAGCTCTGCAGCATTCTCATGTGACAGCATAAAGGAGCCCATGAGTGTGGCTGCAGACTCTCAGTACAGCCAGCCTCCTTGGGGAGAATGTGAACTCTGATCAAGTTAGGCTGCCTTGGGTCCCACACACAAATTACTCACAAGCTCTTCCAGTTTCTCCCCTGTATATTTAAAAGCATGTGCCTTGTCCCACACATTGGCACAGGAACACACCCTAGGCTTGCAAAGAGTTTTTCATGTAGGGGAGCAGTCCCACAATGTCTGTTTTAAGAGAGATGGGTGGTCATGGAGACAGAGGACCATGTGGGCAGGCATGGATGGAGTGTCTTGGTCTTTCTAAAGAGCAGGTGCATTCACAAGCAGGGTGAAATCTCCTTTGACACAGCCCTGAAGGATGAGCATCGTACACATGCACTTTATACTTGTTTTGTTGCTGGCACTCTAAATATTGTTTTATTATTATTTCAGCATTACAAATATTATTTAAGTCCCACTCTCTTTTTTCTCTCTGTTTCCTTTTTACATCTCTTTTCTTGGGGACAGTGAAATGAGATGATCTCTTAAACATCTGTGGGACAATTCAATGCCACCTGAAAACAACAATGGTGTTTCCATCAAGTTAAGAACATTGGATCTAGACCTTGCCCCGTCAATGTCTCTCTAGTTTTAAGGATGATATATTTTTTTCAGTTCTACAACACTGAATTAACAACTGTATTGAATTAATTATCATGGGAAATGAAAATTGTCATTAAAAGGCATGAACCTCTTACACTTCAACTAAAAAACCTCAAAGCATTTCATAAATTACACAGGTTTCATAACAACCCTGAGACATAACTATCTCCATTTCACATATTAGAAAATTTGTGAACAGATAAGAAGCTTAAGTCCCAGTCCTCCATCTTCTAAAATGTTAGCCATGATTGGTGGTTTTATTTAAACTGATTAAGCTCAATTAATTCAGTTTGAAAAGCTAATTTATTTTAAACATTATTGGCCCCATGGATAGAACATGAAAAATCAAGCTAGTGTTCACTACTAGTACCATAATTTCAATTCATACAAAGAAAAAGGCAGAATCTTAATTTGAATCAAAGTGGCAAAAATATGTCCCCTTGTGTAAGAGGAATGAGTAGCCTGTCAACTTAGGAACTTATACTGGGCATTATTTAGTTAGCCTGGACTCATCATAATAATACAGTTCATTGAAGAATATGCTATATATTTGGTTTATTTTAGATTATGCAATATATTTCACATTTATATAGTAAATGTGTAATTCAAAATACAAAAGTATTTTGTACCATCCTGTCACCCAGAACCATCGTTCAAACATTTCCTGACTTCTGCATGCTTGACTTTGTAACTCTATCATTTTAGGAGAGCTTACTGAAACATAACAGTAGTCAAAAGTAGTTAGCTCAGCTGACTGGTTTGAGATTCTTAAAACTCTGTGCAATTAGGCTGAGTGACCAGATGATGCTATCAGCACAAATTTTTCTGCAATATGTGTATATAAGAATGTATGTTTATCTATGTGAATATATATATATATATCTCAACATGCCTGTCATATATATGATATGTAGATATATATGTGTATATATAAAGGGGTCAAAAAAAAATTCAACATGAACACCAACATACTGTTTCTAACTTTAAGCAATGATAAAATGTAAAGAACAATTTCTCTGTCTGTGTACATGTGTGTATTGAGATTTTTTACAGAGATCAGTCCTGACTATGAGGGTAACTGGTTCTGAGTCCTTGCCTACTGAAGAAGGCTGAGATGAGGCAGGCAGGCAGTCCCCAGTCTCATGATCCAGAAGAATCAGAAAATCTCAGGTAAAAATCAGTCAGCAGCAGAAATTGCCCTGACTTCAGGTGTAACCATCAGAAAGTATAATAAAGCCTCTATTCTGGCCTTATTCTCAAGCAGTGCAGGATAGCCTGGGAGCCCAGTCCTCAGGGAGGCAGGGTGCCCAAAAGCTGGGCTAGCTCGAGCCGATGCCATGGGCTGTGACCCCCTTAGCAAGCTTGGTGATTATCAGCTCTTTAGTGACTGCAAGCTCTCTTGGGATCTCAGCTCTTGCTTGCTAAGGTAGGGTGCCCTTGGCTGAGGCTGCAGCAGATGCAAGAGAGGAGAAGGAGAGGTCCTGGCATTCCACAGTGATGGTTTTATTGGGGGAGTCTGTGAAGGGTCCCAGCGACAGCTCCTCTTCTGTCTAATGGGCTAAAGTAGGCCCCTTTTATAGGGTTAAGGGGGATCCAAACTTGACCAATAGTAAGGTTTAGGTAACATAGCCTATAGGGTTACAGAGATAAGCTTTGGGGCAGGGGTCAGGGAGACAGGAACTTATGTTGCTGTCTCAGCAGTTCCTATTGTTCGATCCTCCATGGGGCCTTACCCAGGTGCATGGGGTTTACTACAAGAAAGGATATAAATTTATTGTATTGTATGCAGCCCTCATTTACTCCAGTAAATCTTACTCCCTTCACAAATATTTGCTGTTTTGCCCAATACAAATAATAACAACACTAATAATGGGAACAATTTACCTCAAAAAGTAGCTTCTCTCTCTCCCCCTTTCCTCATCCCCACAAAAAAGATTGCTTAGTGATGGTCAGCAGCTGCAAACCTCAGGCAGTCTTAAAACCCATTCTTTGACTCAAAGAGTGCTGTGAGATTCTGGATAGTCTCCAGTACTTAGTTTTGTTCTTCTAAGAGACGCTTGAGAGCATTCTGATTATTAATTTTTCTCTGACCTAGTAAGAGCTAAAATTGCCTTCTGATCCCTCTCTGTATATACTTTTGCAGTGAAGCTTTGAAGTGGCATCTACTTTGTGCCAAGACACAAACTGCTGTCTTTTCTTCTGCAGCAAAACTTTGCAGAGGAGAGAAACCCTTGAGATGATGGCATTTTGTGTTTGTTTTTCCTTGATTCTGAAAGCCCTCTAGGCAAAAAGCATACAGCCCGTGCCCAAAGAACAGGCTTTCTGAGATAGAGCGTGGAAAACACGTTGCTAAAGGGAAAAATTCCAACCATCATTCCCACACTGGCACAGATATTGACATCTAACATCTAAACATCCCTCCTTTTTTGATGCTTGTGGTATTTGCTCCTAAGACAGAAAGTTCTCCATGGAACATGTCCTGGCAAGGCCATAGCAGGGACCTATTTCAAAAAGCCAATTGAAAACCCAGAGAAAGTAGTGAGAGTTCCTTCCAATAGCCCACATTCTGTCTTAGAAGAAACCCTTTCTTCAGCTGCATGTGGATTTGCTATGCTGCAGTCCTGTTAAGGGGGCTGGCAATAAATGAGGATCGTGGTGCTCTCTCCCATGGTCCCAGGCCAGGAAATGGGCTTCCTGCATGTAAGAGGCAGGCAGGCAGGCAGACAGCTCCCACTTGGTCATGAATATACACCTCTGATTGAGTAGTGTGAGGAAGAGGATATCCTGTAGGATTTTTATTTTGAATGGATGTCTTCCCATTTCCTTCTCAAGTTAGGTAAGCAAGTTTCTTCTGCCATGTCACTGAGCAAGCAACAAGGGGCAGCTTGCCACGTCAATGCCTCTTCTCAGTCTCCATTGGTCTTGGGTCTATTTCCTCAAGAAATACAGGGAATACTATTTTTATTCATCCCTGAAATTACCATCTAAGGCAGGATGAATGCAATCCAAACTACTTCTCAATTCAAGTTCCAGCCTCACATGAAGCACATACACAAACACAAGTGATCCTATGCACAGTTTAAAAGCAAATCAGTGTCTTGAGGGACCACAACATCATGAACAAGACCAGCAAATTAAGTAGAAGGAGTATCTAAGGAGGCACTTTTGAAAATGTTGACCTTAATTTCTTTGTGCTTAATTTCCTGCTTTTGTAAAAGAAATACTAGCACATGCTCTGCCTTGGTATTATAAGAATTGATGTGTCATGCTTGCAAGACTGGATTCAGGCCCTCAGAAGAAACACAGTACAACATAAGAAATACAACCTTTAACATGAACTTACCAGATATTAGTTTTCAAAAAAATAATTGAAAAATGATACATGTGTTATTATTTAACGGCATAACAATTTAACACATGCTAATAGGTTGGGAAAGTTTAGGGAATCTCTGTATACACAGCTTATGAACGGTCATTACTCTGAAGAACTTGTTGCATATAAAATCACATACCTGTCCAGGAGAAGCTGCAGAGCATTGAGGAGTCATTAACTACAAATAACTTTGCTTCAGCAATATGATAAAAGTACTGGGAAAGCTGAAGGAAACGGGAAGCGACGAAAGAGATTTCAGACTGATGGGATTTTTTTTTTTAATTGCAGTAACAGAAGAAATTGTGGGGGGGTTGTTGCAGGGTATGTGGGAAAATGAAAAAAAAAAAAAACAGAAAAAGGAGAGAAAGAAGGATTTGAAGATCTCAGAAATCTGTTCAAAACTTCAGCTGGCATCTGGAGTGATGAAGACACCAGACAAAATGGCTTATTTTTCCTTTTTGTGTAAAAAAAAGTTTGTTTTAGAAGTTTTGCTGTCAAACCATAGAGCTCCTTGCTGTAACTGTCAGGGGTTGGTATGGATTTAAAATGTCAAGCAGTGTTCCTCTAAGAGTTCAGGGAAGCTACTGAAAACACTTCAGGAGACTAGAGTTGGCTTTACTGCCCACAGCCTTGGAGGACAGTAGACAGAGGGCTTGCACTGTGACAATGAATCTAAAGAGAGCTCACAGAAGCTCAGTGGACTCTAATTAGATTCAAGTTTAGGAAACCACAACATCAAATGTATGAATCCCAAACCAGAATTTTGGGATTTTTGTAGAGAAAGTTTGGCTAGAGCAGTGACAAAAAGACACATATACACATATAGGCAGGGTGGTATTCAGTTTTCTAAACATGGATGTCTACAGCCACTTCAGATGCCCCAGGAGCTGTCTGCACAGGGATGACAAATATGATATCAAAACTTCTGGGAGAGCAGCCAGGACACCCAGAGCATCTCAGGTGGCCCCAAACAACTATGTTTGGCTAACTAAATCCCAGCCTTTAATACCCCTCTTTTCAAACAGAATATAAGTCAATCACAGCATTTGATTTCAGACCTTGTCAGTGGGGAAGTGAAGGGCCAGAGCAGCCTCTGTGAAGGCAGGGGCTGCAGAGCTGATCCTCATTCTTCTGCTGGGCATGGCTATGTCTGCTTCTGCCCCAAACTTCTGTCCCCACAAAGGCCAGGTTTGTTTCGTAATTCAAGTCACTGACTACCAGGAGGACAGAGAGATTTTCCACGGTATTTGAGGACATGTACAGTAAACAAATCAGCTGTGTATTTTAGGGGATAGGCTCAAGACAGAAGCTGACCAAGGTTCGGTTTTTCCTTGCCAAGGATCAAATGGTTTTTCTGCATGTCAAATACCATGCCTAAATAATCCTTGCCATCTAACAAGTTGAAAGAGCTTTTCAAATATTACCCTGCAAGACCATCACAGTGTTTTCTACTATTTGCCACCAAAGGGCCACAGACATACCTGCTGATGTTTCTCTGAATTTGTCACTGGTCTTCTTCTTCCGCCATTTCCAAGGTTTAAAGATTTTGCCAATGTTGGAGAGTTTGCCCTTCCTCTTGAAGGGGGGAGTTTGGGATCCTGGGGCTGGTCCATCTGAGTTAGCAATTGAAGCCTTGTCCAAACCATCAACTGTATAAAGAAAAGAAATAAAAATAACTGAAGGATGGAAAACAAAATAGCACCCAACAGCTAAACTCCTCCACTACCAGACTGCAACAGGCTGTGTGTGCATCAACATGGATTTTTCCTGTTCCAGAAGGCAGCCCTGGGCTTCAGTGCTTCTCATCACTGCAACTGCAGCTGTGCAGAATTTGCTTCTCGTGATGCTCATCTGATGTATGTATTTGCACAGTCCAGTGGTTTTCTATCACTACAGAAGAATTTCTTCCAACATATGTTTGGGTGAGTTTTTCCCAATCCACGGTGAAGTTGAATAACTAGCTATCATCACATAGAAAACAAAACCCTCACAATGTGAAAACATAAACTGTTTCTTTTGGGTAAAGTTAATCCTTTCTTAAACAAACTCCAAAGATAACTGTTCTGGCAGTGGAATGGGAACAGGTCTGTTCGATATCCCTGGTAATCAGTCCTTCCCAGCACAGCCTGCCATGAGTCAGGCTTCTTACTAACAAAGTGTATTTAACAATAAGCTTTTGAACTTCAGCCAAAACTTAAAGAAGGATTTCTTTACTGGAAAAACATATTGAATGATATGAAAGCCAATACTTAGCAGATTTTGAGTTTCGTGAACCAATTAAGACTCATCCCACAACATCCTGTAGCATAGAGTTAAACTACTCTGAGAAATCTACTATTATTTATTTCTATTGAAGAATTAGCCTTCCATTTGTAGTCCTCCAAACACTTCCAATGTGCTAAATTTTACTCCTATGAACAACGAAGTAACTGCCATTACTTAGAGACACAAAATTAATCATGGGCTTAACTGGTCACGTATAGGCCCTGTAATTTCTTTGATTCATCTAAAAATTCTAATTATAACCAATTCGGAACAAAGTTGATGCCACTCTGAACAGTAGTAATGATAATCACAGATCATTAAATCAGAAATGCTATTCAAAGAAAGAAATACCAGTGTCCCCATTTTACAAATGGAAAATATGAGGCACAGAATTGTTAAGTGCTTAATTTTATGTTTGCCAAATAGCTTCCTGAATCCTGGTCTTGTGACCTAGCTGCTAAAAAGATACAAATTCAGCCACATAATAACATGGTGCAATCTTATTATTCTGTTTCTCAGACAAATGACATGTAATGAATCCTATATTTGTCCTAGGCTTAAGATTGATCCAGGATGTTAAAAAAAAATAAATCTTTTCTGTGAGAAAGCTATGTAATGCAAACAAAAGAGTCCAAAAAACTTTATTTCCAATGTTTTGAAATAAAGTACTGACAAGAAAGATTCATGGTATAATTTCATTGAAGTCTATGAAAAGTAGTGATAGAAGGAGGTGAACCTTAGAGAGATTTAAAATGAGACTGCCTTAAAATGAAGCAGCTACCTCCAACACACCCTGAGAAGCCAGGTGAGAGATGAGGGATGAGAAGATCACCAAGGGCAGTGGGTGCTCTGCAGAGAGGCACAGGGCAGCACAAGGAGCCCTGCACAGGCGCCTTGCCTGAAATTAGGGATTGCAATCCCCTATGGAATGCAGAAGTCTCTGCTGGAAACTGTGGATCTAAGGGAGAATTACAATTATTTGAAGTGTATGTAGAAAGACAAGAGAGCAAAATTTATCTCTTCAATTCCAGCTGACATAAGAAGGGATGAGTGCCACAGTTTGCAGCCAGGAAAAGCCAGGTAAAAGAGGTAAGGGAAACACCACCGGGAGCTGAGTAGTGCAGCACTGGAACAGGTCCTGGAAGGATGTGAAGGCTCAGCCAGGTAAACCTCCAAAGCTCCTTCTGGGGCTGACCTCACCTACTGTCAGGAATAGTCCTGCTCCAAGTAACCTCCCGAGTCCCTCCCAGCCAAGACTCCCATGGTGCTATAGGATGCAGAAACACACAGTTTCTCTGTGAAATCAGCTCTAGTAAATCCAAATGCTCAGAAGTAAAGCCATGAAGAAGAGAGACCAGGATGTGTTGGCTGTAGAGTCCTGTCCTGGGGCAGGAGCCAGGCAATATCTCACTGGCAGAAGCAGTGAGATATCAACTCAGGGGAGTGAGAGGCTACCCACCCTTGAGGCAGCAGGACAAAAGCCAGGCTCTTCTCTCCAGTGGCTTAGAAATGCTGTGCTACTGGTGTGAAGAGCCTGCATTCTGCTGAGAGACAGCATGGGCTTGTAAGCACTGGAAAGCTGATCTTTCCAAATGCTCCTGAGTCACGGAGTACAGCCCATTGCAGGAGACCACTTTCACAAAAACCTCATCTAGATTTTTTTGCCCTGTGCCTAGCAGCAGAAATGGAGGAGAATTAGGGCTCCAACAGCTCCTCACAGAGAAATACAGATTTACATTGGTTCCTGTTCTGCCCTCTGCTGAAAACTGGTAACTCCAAAATAATCATATTCATCCTAGCTACAGAAATCTGTCTGCTTCAAACTGACCAAATACATGAAATTCATGGAAAATAATTCTATTCAGGAAGACTGAAACTTTTGAAAACAGATATCAACATTAATTCCTTCTGACAATAAAAGGCAAGGAGTTGATTTATCTAGTGAGTTCAACAAGTGCTCAAAATTGGGAATTTACTAATCCATGGACCTTGCACCAATTCCCTCATTTGAAATATGCATTTGAAAAGAAGGAATAAGCATAGCCAGATATCACAGACTAACTTTTGAAATAATCTAAGATAAAGTAATAAGTCTAGAAAAAGGAACTTATTTATATTCAAAAGTGCATATATTATGTGTATACATATATATTCACAAGCTAGCACATTTTATCAATTAATAAGCTATTTAAAATACCCCACAATTTCAGCAGACATTTCAGAGCATTTATAGAAAGATCTTTACAAAACTTATTACTCCTCTTGTTTGAAATACTCCACAGGAAACTGATGCTTCAGATGTACACAATTTGCTTTATAGGCCATGTACTACTTAAGAATAAAGCAGTGTGTTTTTCACCTCAGAGAACTTATCTACCTTCTATTAATCATTATAAACATTATACATATTCACTGAGGGGAAAAGAAACATCTTAGCTTTCTAAGGTTTAGAGGAGCATGCTGACTTGTGTCACTCTATTATTTGTATAGATAGTGTCTTAAAGACCTGCCTTCTTCAAAAACCCAGTGAGTCACTTCGTTGTCTTCAATAAACATTATTGATAAGTTTGACACTAGGACTTCTGGCTATAGTACCTGCATAGTTTACATGACTATATTCCAGTCATATTCCATATATTTGCCCTAGGTGAAGATTTTCCAGCTGCAGGATCAGCTGGGTGCACAAGAAGGACAAGAAGTGAGGATATGGATCCTGCACGTCGCTGTCCCACGATGAGGAGATCTTGCTGCAAAAGCCAACAAGGCTAGCAGGGGCACTGCAAAGCTGAATCTTGCCACATGGGCTGTAATCAGATGAAATATACAAAAAGGACAGCCTCTCCTCAAGCTTGTGGGCAGCCAGAGAAGATCAGATCAGCCTGTGGATGACCCTGACTTTCCTACAAATGCTTAGAGATGACTGAACGTGTCTCATCCCGGGAAGGCTACTTGCAATAAGCAGTGTTGATCTCTGTAGCTGCTGAGGAAACATTTTAGTGCTCTGAATGACCTCCAGAGATGCTGTGGGGCTGAGGCAGGTGTGTGAAACTATCACAGTTTTCCCAGGGCATGGTACACTTCAACACTAAGATGTCAGCACTGGCACACACTAACACTTATTTCAGGTAAGTACTTACAACTAACTTTATAAGAGCAAAATGCAACAGAAAAATGACCCACCAGATAATTTCAAGCAAGTCTAATGTCACTTATTGTGAGCTAAGCAGTGTGTTTCTGCTGGTTCCAGGCTTTGTGATCAGAATGCAGCAAGACCGTTTTTAAAAAACTTTGACTTAAAGAAATTCATGATTAAAAGAAAAGAGGACTATATTTATGACTTTAGATGTTCTGTATTTTTTGCTTCTGTCTATTTTTTTCTCTTGGCTGTGAAAATGAAAAGCCAGCAGAAGGACCTAACCTGTGCTCCCCTCACCAGCACCTTTTTACACAACTGATCTAACCCAATCCTGCTGCAGTACTGGTATATATTTAAGGGATTCTTTCTCACATCTGGGCTGTTAAGTACAAGAAGGTGCCACCAGAACATTAAGTTCTCTTCTTTCCCCACTGTGCTGCGCCTTTCTTGCTGCAATCCCTTCTCTCACCCACATCAACCAAGGCTTACCCACCTGCACTGCAACTCTGCTCTGCATCCTTGTCATACAGCAAGGTTAAGAGTGGCAAGATGAAGGAAAAGTCCTCCTCCTATAGCTGGACAACATAGCCAAGAGGGAAAAGGGCACAGAATCAAGTGCCCCACTGATACCAAGGCACTGAGGTAGCCTAGTACTCTCACTAGCAATAGTTTTCTTGCAGTATTGCTGTGGGATCACCACATCACTCTTGAAGCATGTGAGGAAAACCTTTTCATCCTGTCAGAATACAGGTGACTCAGGGTATTGCCTCATCTAACCATGAATGAATTGAGAAATGCAGCAGAGGGTGCCTTGGCCCCAGTTCAGTTACCTTACATGTGGATTTGGATACAATTTCTGTGCTTATTAACTACCAGTTAGCTAGTACAGTTATTTTCTTTTCCTCCCACTGCACCCTGCTGCCTTGCAGGGATGTGCTGCAGAAGTCCTCTTGGTTTATTGAGACCTCAAAACCTCTTCTGACTACAATAGGATTTTCCATACTACCTTGCCAGAGAGCACAGAGCTGGAAATCATGGTTTTTATGCCAGCAAAATGAACATGTTTTTGTAGCTCCTAGTATCCCCAATTAGCAGTAAGTCATCAACTTACTATAGAATATAAGCTGCTTATTCCTCGAGCTTACTGGCAAACTTCAAGACACTGCATGATAAAAGGTTTGATGTAGTCATTGAAAATCAGAAGTCATTCTGACACTATAAATGTCATTTTCAATAAGTATCTCAAATTATTATTTTTCCTGACCTGAACCAGATGGATTTTTTTTTTCTTTCTCACAATTGTGTTTTGTGGGTGGTTTTGTTTTGTTTTTTGTTGCTGTTGGTTTTTCTTAACCTACTTGAAAGGGAAAATAATACAGCTAATCCATGGTGGATAAACTGGTAAATGGGAGAGATATAATCTACCTCCACGCAGCACAATGAATTGGCATCTGCATGCATTTGCCTTGCCATACATCTGGAGTTTAACTTGGGAGAAACTCTGTCACGAGCTAATTGATTTGATTGTGCTTTAATCAAATGAAAGGAAAAAGCTGAAGTTCAAATGTGGGTGGCAGAGTGGTAGTTTCCATATGGACCTGCCAATGTTGCCAAATGTTAATTGGACCTCCTGCTGGCAATCAGCTGAACAGGCTGGGTAGTGGCTACTTCATAGGGAGGCTGGCTGCTGCCCTGGAAGAGCCAGAGGGAATCCTCCTAGGATAACCACAGCAGGGATGGAGATGATGGCCTGAATACCTCCAGTTTCCACATGGATACACACACAAATGCCTCTGGGGTTGTTGGAATCACACTTGGATCAGCAGTGCCAAAGTCCAGAAAGGGTTTCAAGTCTGAACCTTGCAACTCCCACTGCTTCCACAGGCAAAATGTTACTTTGATGCAGAAAGTCAAACCTGGCAAGAGAGGAAAGCTCAGCTCAAAAGACCACAATCTGTTCTGCCTGTGATGAGCCCCTACCTAAGCTCTGCAAAAAGCACAAGTACTGCTTCACAGGTACTTCAAAGGAAAAGAGGGAAGCCTGTGCTTTCCCTGAAATCATAGCATGGATGCTCAGGGCTCCACCTTTGAAAGAGCTGCATGGCTCAGAGGGATGCTCAGCCACACTGTTCTCTTCTGCAGCGTGCAGAGAAGAAATTTGACCAGAATTTCAAACAATGATGTATTTTTCCTAGTTCTCACTTTCTTAGCTGTACACCTAGGATTAACAGGCTGAAAAGCTTATTTAGTTATCTGTCTCTTAGGTAGAATCCCCTAGTCCTAAGAGACAATGATCCCCAGCAAGCAAGCAGGAGACCTGACCTGGGCTTCCTACTAATTACACAGGAAACAGGACATAAAACAGGGTTAGCTTTAGGGCTTGACATGTGCTCACTGCACCACTGGGGTAAAGTGCAAAAAATGTTGCTTTTTCTTTTTCCTGGTCACAATAACCACCTCAGCTTAAGTGCTGTTGGTTGGTTTGTCAGGTTCCAAGCTGTCATTACCACAAATTGTCTCTTGCTAGTGCATCCCAAATGCATATAACACACTTGCAACCTCAGCTTCAGCATTACTTCACAGTATAGCTTTCACTCCCACGGGGTTAATTCTACAGAGAAAAAAAAGCTAAGTTGTGATTGTAGGACACTCTGTAGAGACACTAAAAATATCAAAGGCAACACAGCCAGTCAGGGCTGCCCAGCCTCACTGAATTGTACTTCCCATGCAGGAACTTCATGGTTCAGAGCTCATCTGCTCTATCTACACTGGCATCTGAGCTGGGTGTGCTCTACAGTCAAACCTCTACAATCACACCACCTCTCTTCTCAACTGCTTCTTATGTCAAAACACATCAGGGACTCTCTTAAGGTCTGGAAAAAAAAAAGATCTGACCTATGTTTGCAATATACCCACAAACATGTGTTTGTAAATTAATTATTGACGTTTTGGCAACATGCAGTCCTTATTGGAACAGCTACACAACTTCTTCCTCCTCTTCCGTAAAATGCTTAACTTCCACACTTCCAGCTTCCTGAAGAAGGAACAAGCAAATGCTCAGCCATCCTGTTATACAGGTTTGAAAGCAATCTGGTCAAAAAATCTCCTTCCTACCTCCTCTCTCACCCTGGACACAGCTGGCTCCAACCAGAAGGAAAGGGATCATAGGTTTAATGCAGGCTGCTCATTATTTTTTCTTCAACCCCAATACTTGAGAAAAAATCAGCAAATGGAAAGTTTCAAGACAGTTACATTTTCCAGATATACAAAACATCATATCAAAGGTCAAAGCAACTCCTCCACAAAAACAGGGGGAAAAAAATCCAGGCACAATAACAGAGATGCGGGGAGGAAAGAAAAAACAACAACTAAAAGCATTGTACATAAATGAGCAACCTAACTACTTTGAGCAACTGAGCTGCTAATTGCAAATTAATGCTTCTTGTGTCTGAATATTAAGGGATAAATCTCCTTGGACTACAATGGTATATATTTCTATTTATAGTTCAAATATTTTTTGGATGATTTTGTAATTTCACCTAAAAGTAAGGTGCATGTACTCATCTTATTAAATTCTGTATTGATATTTTAAAACATCACATCTGAAAACCAGAACTGCAAACCTGGAAATATTTCTTTACTGACTTTTCTTGGCATAGCCTTATTATGGGGGAGAAATATAACTGCAATAAATTCACAACGAATCTTTTTAGCTGCCGGCAAGAGGTAAATCTCCCCAGCAGATATTGGCTAGAAGTGTGAAAATAAACTGAAGCACCTGCGGTCCCTCTCACCCCCTGTGTGGTGATAAATAGGAATTAAAAGCAACCACCTTTGCAGTAGTTAATAGGTGTGCTATACCAATGCTGAGATAAAACTGGGTGAGGAGAGTCACAGGGAAGCCTCTGGCCCTGGTTTCCACCACCCCAGTTAGCAGCAATTAATTCTCCATCTGCCCCAAACAGGCCAGGTCAAAAACCTAGGAAAAGAGTAAAAGCATGGCCAAAGTTACTCTGGGCTGTTTATCCCTCCTCTCCTCTCCCTAAGCAAGCCTGAGGCTGTCACAGGTCTCAGCTGGCTGGCTCCTCTGGAGGTGTGCACCATCCCAAAGGAGATGCTGCAGGATGTTAGGAGATTATTCTGCTAACCCCCCATCTCTGCATCACTGGCTAAAGAACTCACTGCTGATCCCTCCCCAATGCCTTTCAGCCATGCCAGATGCACCTGGAAAGACAAAGGCATTTCCCTGCACATCTCTGGCTGTGTCCCCAGAAGGCATCACCCCTGCAGGCAGAGACAGCACACAGGTACAGCTTTACAGAGATGCTGCCCACACAAGTGGGGTTCCAGTCATCTCAGCCTGTGTTTCTGCACCAGCTCAACAGAAACCTCAGATGAACCACAGCCATGCTGGTGACCATTTGTAAGGCTGCATGTTATTGTAGGGGGATAGAATATAAGAAAATAAAGATAGTGTAGAGAGCAATCTTACCTCTAAGGAGTTGCAGCTGGGCCAATTATCAAAGATTAGGAACAGGCCTGACTTTACCAGGCCACAGCTGTAACCAATGAGAAGAAGAGTGCTATAAAAGAGTGGGGTGGCTGGGTGAGAAGGGAACTGGAGCCAGTTGGCTGGTTGTGAAGAAGAAAGAGTCAGTGCTCTGAGGAGCTGCCCATGAGAAACACCAAGAAGGTATGAAACTTTTGTGATAGGGAGACAACAGTATGGAACCCCTGCAATAAGATGACAACACGTTATTACTACACTGAGACAAAACAGTTTTTTATCTGGGCTTCTAAAACTGAGTCAGCTCCTACTTCTGAGCTAGAGAATGTACCATTGAGCTAGGACAGGAGCAGAACAGGAGTGGAGAGAAGTTTGTGAAGAGAGGGAAGACTTCTTCCAGGAAGTGATCACCTGAGCTCACTGCCAACAGGTGTGAGAGATGCTCTGATGCCTTCAACACATCCAGTGCTGAAGCAATAACCACCTGAAGTCCTAACATCATCAGCTCTTTTCCTCTTCAGCATGAAAAAGGTGGGGAACCCACTTCAACTCATTCCAGACCAGCCAGTGCCCTTGCCAAACACGATTATGTATGACTATTACATGTGGTTTTCCCTTTATTATTACTACCTTTAATCAAATCTCTCACAATTAACATGTTTATATATCTGAAAGCAGGTTTGGTTTTGTGGGCTCCCATCCCAATGCTTCCCCACTCCTATGACAAGGAGTTCCTGATCTACAAATAACAGAACATGAACATACCCAAAACCTTAGGAGCAATTTGATCAGTCATGCAATTAAATGCCTGGGACAGGACAGCCCAGAGCTCATTGTGCTGCCTTTCAAGAGCACCATTTTCTTCTATACTGGCATCACTTCAACACCTTTTTTCTAGTACAGGAAACAGCGTACTGCACTTGTCCAAATGTGTGCAAGTCAACCTCAAAGCAAATAGTCTCTTTATGTGACCTTGCTGGCCTCAGAACCCTGCCAGAGAGGTCAAGAACACTTTTAAACCCAACCAACAAATTTCTGATTGTTGCTGTCATTGCAAATATTTGTACAGGCTTTTAGCTCTGCTGTCTTTGTAGAAAGAACTGTGTTTATTTTTAAGTTCAGTTTTTAGCTGCCTTTAAAATGCTCATCTTTGTTGCTAGATACCAGCTTCAATAAACAATAATAGTGAAACTCCAAAATACTCAGAACAACCTATTAATGATTAAATGCAGTCTTCTTAGTCAAAATACTAATTTGCCAACTCTAAAACCACAGCCTATAAAAATCCTTCTGTACATATAATATCATAATTCTTAATACAGTCTAAGTTATCTTCTTTGCTATGAGGAAAAGGGAGTTGCCAAGTTGCAGCTGACTTTCATTTTGCATCATGTTTCATTACGCTCTTCATCCCCAGCCACACAGCAAACAGCTGTTTTACTCCCTGTAACTTGTTCTTTACTAAGGCCAAGGTGAGGAAAATCAGGCACAAGCTGATATATTTGTCAGCTCAGCTGCCCTTCTCAGCAGGGCATGTTCTTGTCCTTGTCACAGGACGAGTCTGTGCAACTGTGATGGGATTCAGTTTTACTTTAAAAACCATTATGGTCCCTTTCCTACACAATCAAGAAACAGTAATTCCATCAAACAAGGTGATGGCACTGTAAATCACTGCAGTAAAACCCAGTGGAATTGTAGTACCATCTTCATGAAGGTTTGAGGCTGTATTTGTACATATTTTTTTACTTCAGTCTTTCCATGGAATCGGTGTTTATGGAAGTGGGGTGTTGGCAATAAAAAAACCTTTAGTTGGAACAAATTACAAATGAGAAAGCTGCCCTGCAGCTCATTGCACTGGGATGCTGGGCTGTGGGACAGCCAGCAGCACTCTCCTTTTAGATCCAGGCACCAGTCGAGGACTAAGCAGAGCATCAAGCACTCCTGGGAGGGAAAGGGGCTAAAGAAAGGGGCTTGTTGAAGCTTCAGGTGGGGAGATGTCATCTTGTTGCCAGAGAAGGCAAGAACATGCTTTGCTCTCCCAGTGGATTCTTCCCTTAGGGGAAAACAACTGCTCTGTAAGAACATCATCAACATGGCAGATACATAATTGATACCTTCATTTCCCCACTTGGATGTTCCTGATGTATTTGGGGCCTCCATTTCTCCTCTGCTCTCTGTTAATAATGAATGACTGCATTATCACAGTGCTTAAAGAGGGCTGGCCATAGATAAGAACCTCTTTGTTAAAAGAGCAGCATGGACAAACACCAGAAAGACCATTCTTGCTTCAGCTCCAAGTATAAAATGAGAGACAATAACTTGAACAACAGATTTCTGATTTTCATTGACACCTGCTCAGCTGTTGCATTTTAAAATTTAAAAAAAAATTGTAGCTATCCACAAGCCTCTATGAGTTTGTTTGCCAGCATGTCCCTCTCCAACTTTCTCATTCGGACACTTGCATTTTAAGCAATCATAAAATAGATCTTTGCTGTCTGCAGACTAAAACAAAATGCCAACTTCAACTTTTATATGCCAGCTTGAACTGAACTGTTTTAGCTGGTGTTGGATGAGCACCCCTTGAGCCAGAAAGCAAGCACCAACAGAAACACCAGACCCATCTCCTCCCCAGCACCCAGCAGTGCTTTCCAGCACTATACTACCCCATGGCCTAATATATTCATTCATTAGCCTCAACACACAGAGCTTCAAAGGCACCAGAGGAAATGCCTGTTTGTCTGTCAGGGGCACCTGAGCCCACCCAGCTACTCCACCATGCATCAATACATTGCTGTGCAGGAAAACCCTTCATTTTTCTAAGTGGAATTAGGAGTTAGCAGTCATCATAGCCCAATGAAACATTTTAAGCCTTCCAATTACCATTATGATGCATTCAGGCTGATTATGAATTAGATAATATATTGATTTTTTACTTTGTCCAAAACCCAATATGAACAAGAAAAATAATTTAGCCTATTTTAGTGAGATTAATGTGGACAAAGGTCACTCCAAACTGCATGGAATGACACACTTCACTGTATTTTGTATTTTCTTTAAGACTGTCTTCAAACCTTTAAACAATTTAGCTTTCATTAAAAAAATATTTTTATTATTCCTTATTTATTTAGAGGTACACCAGGCTACATGACCCTTGAGTACTTACGAGCCAGAATACAAAACACTGACATGAATTACTTAAAAACCCGAATGAAACAGAAGCTGTTCTCACAATTATCAAGTTTCTTTAGTTTTATGATTACGAGTGCCATGACCTTGTTGATACAGATGAATTGAATACAAAAGCTTTATTATTTAGCCATGTGCTTAAGAGTGCCATAGTAAGAACTTGATTAAAATGAAAGAGGTGGTGCAAAAAAACCCGAATATGACTGGCAAGCCCTGGACCTATTGCCAGCAACTCCGAGCAGCACTGGAAATTCCAAATCCTTGCAAATAAAGTATGTACAGCATCAATCTTCACCAAATTCATCTTTGGCATTATTTAAGCTCTATAAAGCTTTCTTTTTTAAACTACTACCAAATGTTTTCCTAGAGAGGGAACAGCATGTGCCAGAGTGCTCGCCTGTTTCCATCGGTCCCTGGGAAAGCGAGCCGTTTCTTAGGAAAGCCCACAGGAATACTTCAGAAATTCCTGCTTGCAATTTCTGCCTGACCAGACTGTTTCTCATCCTGCGCTTTCTGCAACTCACCCAGCAGCTGATGCACCCAGCAAGGGAGAGAAAGGGCTAATTATCAGCTTGGTCAACAATGAATCAACACATGGCCAAAGTGTCCCACAAAGGAAGGAGCAATCACTGTTTCCACTGGTGGTACTTCCACAGGGTCTCTCTCTGAGGGTAGTCCACCCTAGCAGGCAGGGCTTTCTTGGGTTTCTGCTCTTCCCAGCCAGCAGACCCCAAAAGAACATCACTGCAGGGATCCAAGGAGAGAAAGGAAAGCAGAGATCCCACAGGTGATGGATGATCCTTTCCCCATGCCCAGGGAGCACAGAGGGAACACTGGAGAGCCCTGGAATGGCAAGCAGGAGTCAAACCCAGTCCCTGAGCCCCTCTGCAAGGCACAATGTCTTTGCAGCCACTCCCCAGCATTACTTGCACTGTGTGGTTTGGAACCTGTTGAGCTACATCCTCAACTGAAGGAGCAGAGGGCCTTCCTGCAATCCCTGGAAATTTACCTTCCTCATAAAATAACTCCTGAAAAATTCTATGCCATACTGAAAAAAAAACATCTTGTAATGCCATCTCCAGTGAAAAATGCTTTGTATAAGAGCAGGTTTTGAAATAGAAAGGTTAATAACTATTCTTTAAAAGAGCACCTTCAAGTCGCTTACAAATAAATGATGGCAACTCTGTCGAGCTTAGCAAGAAGCTGTGACATTTTGGAAATGAAAAGAAATGATAAAGAATTCAGTCATTTTGCTTTCCTTGAAAAAGGTTCACAATTTCCCTTAAACCTCCCTCCCACTCTTGCTAACATTCAAGTACTTGGCACACATTCACACACATATTCAACATTTTTAGAACCTGTACTCACTTTTCACCCTAGCTGGATGCTGAACTTTGGGAGAGAGTGGTAATTTTAACACCAGGAGAGACTCAAAAAGTGACTGGTGCATTACACCATGCAACTCCTTGCTGTGGGCAAGCATTTCTTTCACATGCTGTGCTCACAACAGCTCTGGTAGATCAGAGAAAAACCTGGAATTGTGATGAAACATATATAAGCCACGATAAGCAAACCACAAGATTTCTGTATCTAGTAGGAAATTTTCTGTATATCAATACAAATGAAGAATACAAGGAATATAGGTAAGCACAGCAGCACAGTCTGATTCAAGTTAAAAAAAAGTGCTAGAAAAGCACCACTAACCTTCACTGAATATTTTCTTGTTGTAGAAGGAATGAAATTAAACTAAATCAAGTGTTAACTGGCTCTTTTTCTCTATGTTTTTTTAATTCCTGTATAGGATCATGAATAACATGCTAAACTGAAAAGCACAGAAATGCAAGATGTGTCCCACTCAGAAGCTTTTTGACAAACATTATGACATTTCATGCATTTGTGAACAGTGGTCACTGAGAACCAGCTCCATAAGTATTCAATGCATAAATAAATAAAGTATATATAAGTTTCACTTAAACCAGAAGACTTTAGTTTCATGTTTGTGAACATGTACATGGCCTGTACAACAGGGGCCATGCATTTGAAAGGCTGCCTTTAGTTTTTGGCCAGATGTCAGCACAGGAGGAGCAGCCTGGCCAAGCATCCAGTTGGTGACCCACGTAAATCTGCCCTCGCCAAATCAGCTCCGCAATGCTGGAGCACCCGGCTAAAGGCAAGGGTGCATGGATTGTGTCAAGATACCAGCAAAAACATGATTCTCTTTCAGGTAACACCTGCTCTGAGGAGCATGAAAAACCTTCAGATGTGTCCTCAAAGCTTCCAATCCAAACAGCTCCATCACCAACATCGCCTTCCCACTTCAGTCAGCCTCTCTGCTAACTTTAAACTTCTGTCTTCTCAACCACGTGGGAATCAAAGGTTTGAGTGGACTTTTAATTATCTTTCATGCCAACACAGACTTTTGGAGTATAATTGACTTTTGTGGGAAGTTTAGCTTTGAGAAAAGTTAAGGAGAAAAAGAAATGAATAACAAGAAAGAAAAATAGAAAGATTACTACCCCACACACATTTTCTATTTTCTTCACACTCAGAGCAATACAAAACACTGTATTTGCCCAATTTGCTCATGTGCTAGGAATACCATAGGTTTATCTGCTACTAATACTGCACACTTTTATGCAATAAAAGGGGCAGCCTACAGGCTGGGAATGCCCCCTGGCTGGAGTGTGGAGCTCACAGGGATGCACAGTTCCCTTCCCCAGCAGTGGCAGCACTCCAGGCTCAGCACCTGCTCCCCAGGGAGGCAACTGAGCACAGAAAAGCACAAACACAAAATATGAAGTGACTCTTGTTATTCATACAGAGGGAAGTGCCTTGTTTCTAAATACTATGGAATCCATGGCCCTGCATGCTGGCTTTTAGAAAGGACGTCTCACTCCATGTATTTTATATAATATTTTAATAAACCCACCAATTTCACAACTAAAACAAGCCAGAGCATTAAGCCAGGGCTAAATGTGCTAGAATACTGCCCTTGATGTGCTTTGGTCAAGCTGTTGAATGTAATCTCAATTTTATACGAAGTCATAGTACTTGACTGGGGTGCATCTGGATGTTGTTTTTATAAGTACAAAACTCTGCTGGTAGGAAGAGGTGAGTAATTGGTGAAAATACTGCAAGGACTATAACTAGAAAATATGCAGGTTTTTGTGCAAGGAGAAGTTCTCATCACTAATTTCACTGACATGCAGTCTAATGCAAGGGGCTCTTTTATCAGGCAAATACAGACACAGTGGAAGAAATGCAGAGCTGTATCCACAAAACTGAAGGATCCAATTTACTTCTTATGGCACCTACTCAAAACTGGGGAGGCCCAGAGCAAATCCATATTATTGAAGGGACTCCTAACCTACCACATGTCTTAAATCTGCCTTATTCTACTACTGGGGAGCTCTGGGGAGCACTGCTCTATCTCACACCTTCTCTCGTGTACCCTTCCTACAACCACAAACAAGTGCTACCACCAGACCTCTGGCTTCTCTATTTTCATGGACACGACAAATGTTTTGAAAAATTGTCAGTTCTCTTGAAAACTGTGATATGGGCATTCACAGCAAAATATAACATCAATCCTAGTCTGATGGTAAGAACTTCAGTGAGTATATGTGACTCCACACATGCGCATCACTCAACGAGACTTCACTCATAATTCCTGGGTTAGAAGAAAAATGTTCCTGCCAATGTGTCAGCAGAAGAGCCATCAGTATGGTACCAACAATACCACTGAGATAAACTAATGGTTGTCTTTTTCACCTAACTGCTGCCAGACTAAGGAGGGCTACTGGAAGCCCTCATAAAAGACTTCCTACTTCACTACCCAACTCCTTGAAGTGTCATCTCTTGCACCACCTCAGCATTATCCCAGTTTCCCTCCCTTCTCTCTCACCTGAAACACAGTTCTTGGGTTTTTTTACCCCACAAGAAGGACACTTTTTTGTCTCAAAACTTTTGCAACCACTCCATACGTTAAAAAATAAATGGAAAAAAAAGACACCAAAAATGGTAGGTGGAAAGACTGAATTATAAGGAAATAACACAGTAAGACAAAATAAACCTCTCTACATTTGCAAATTTTCCCTGAATTGGCATCTGGACATGTAAGTAATCACTTAAACCAGAAAGAATAGGCTTCATGCTGGTATTTTTTTATGAGATTGAAGTGCCTGCTATTTGTTTTTAGGAAATGGTTAATTTAATTAGCAGCATCTGTTCTTCCTTTACTCTTCACTCAGTCTTATGTGGAATTTTCTGCACAAACAAGAAAAAAATCTAAACTTAAAGCAAGAAACCTCTGGGCCCTTATAGACAGAGGATGTATCAATTCTGAGGGGGTTAAGAAAAACTCGTCTGTGCCACCAGACACCTCCCTGCTGGCATGAGGACACTGGTCTCACTTCAGCCCTGCTGCTATATACAGGCCCTCAGGGGAAAAAAACAGGTTGCCAAATATGCTAACCAGTAGCATTCCCATCCAGGGACTGTCAGGGTGTAACGATGTTATCTGCTAAACCACAGGCAGGCAGGGGCTGAGGAGCCTGCTCCCCTGCAAAAGCTGAAGAAAGAATTAACCACAGCAGTGGGATAATTCACTAGCTGTCTTCAGCTGATTCCCTCATCACTGTGAACTCACCTAACAAAGGATTTTATATAGCAATGGTGTTTTGTTCATCTCACCTTCTGCTGATGTTTCCTGCAGTGTTTCTCTTCTGTGGTTGAGGAAACCCTGAGTGCAATGTAGGATGAGCTACAGAAAGAGAGAGAGATGTTTTCTCTACAAGCAGATCCCTAAAGACAGCTGGTGGAAAGGTAAAACCACCAAGACCCATGGCATGACTTCAACCATTTGTTGAATCACTTACATCCATGGTCTATGACTGTCAGGTCTGACATGATCCATCTGTAGCTAAGTGGGGGGGGGGGGGAACAATATTTAATTATCACACAAAACCCATCTTCAGGACTGATTAATACTCATGGAAAATTTTCAGAGCTGGGCTTCCAGATGATGCCAGGGTGATTTTCTGTGGCCTTTATTCTCACATGCTATCAGATCTTGCTCATTTTGCACTGAGGCAGCTGGAAAGGCTTGTACCTTAACAGGGCTGAGCTGCAGCCATTTCCAAAGTAAAATTGGTCTGTGCAACAGAGACAGTGTGCAATGACAGACACCAAATGTTGTGTCCAGCTTCTCCTACTAACTAGAGAAACCTGCAGAGTCCCTACCTTTTGTAAATGGTTTAAAATGTATTGAAAATAATGCTTAACTTTTGTATGCTTTCTAGTGGCCAAAACCTGTATTCTCAAGGGTTTTCCTCATTCATGGGTCTCAGCTAGAAAGGTACACTCTTCTTCCTTTTTTTCTCTTTAAAAATACATCATCCTTGAGATCCAATAGTGACATTAAATGCCTTTTTTCCTTCAACACATTTTTTGCTATGCACTTCAAACTAAGCTACAGAGTTTCCAGGTGCATTAAATGTTTCAGAAACACCCTGTTCATCTTGCTGGATCTGGCTAAAACATGTTCTCCTCCTCTTCTCCCCTCCTTGCCTCCGGTAGCAATGGGAAAATTAAATCAGCCGGAGGAGAAGTGCAGGGGGCAGTTAAGAGAGAGGTGTTGCTGTAAGTGTCCGAGATACTTTTTTTTTCAGTTTCAGGTTTCTGAGAATTCCCCTAGGCTTTTCCAACACAAACTTTCTTCCTCTTTTCAGAATCATGTTCTCTCTGTAACATGACACAGTTACACGACAATTCTGCCCAACAAAAAACTTTTAAAGCAGAGTGACAGGTAATTTCTGCAATGCTTTGTAGTTAATATCTCTTTCTTTTTCTTGCTGGCTCATGTTTTGCTACTCTCTAATTACTTTCTCCTCCAGCTAAAGTATATACTATTTCTGCTTGGTCTTTGTCCAGCTCTCCAGAAACTGGCTTTATCCCCAGTCTTAGTTGTCTACTTAACTGTTCATTCCCTTGCACAGACACAGTCTCTCTTATATCTCACTTATTTCTTCCATGCACTACTTCTGTGTGTCAAAAGCAGTGTTATTCAAGCAAGAATAAACAACATTGTTTTTCAAAGAAATCAAATCTAGTGTACCCTTAAAAGAGTCAGATCAGCCTTCCAAAACTTTCCTTCAGGAATTTAAGCACAGGAACTACCCTGCAATTACTGCAATTGTTTTAAACCTTGTATGGATTTTTAGCTCTAATTATTAATACCAATATTCTCCTTTTTTTTTGTCAATCACTTGAACAATTCATGAGAATAGGAGAGTTATGCATGGTGGTAAAATGTGTAAGGCAAGAAAACCACGACACCCTTCTCTGTATCAACAAAAAGGAGGCCAGATTTGCAGTGCACTAGAACACTGCTTCACATTTTCAGAACAAGAATATTCTTAGCATCTGTGCCAAAACCAACATTTCCTTCCCCTCAGAAACGCAATAAATCTATAAAACTCCAAGAAACAAACCAGTAATCTTCAGACACATTGAATGAATTTACAGGGAAGGAAATGCACAGCCAGTTCTGAATTATTAACAATGAAATAAATTATAACACATTATAAATGCATAATTTAAATACATCTAGTTTCTTGGCAATGAACTGTTTGGGTTTTTTTCTTCTCATAAAGACAGATAGCATCTAAGAATCATTTCCCACCAGCTTAGGGGGACTTTAAGTTGTAACGTGACTCAAATTACTTGATTGTATCCCACTAAATCTCTTTCATAAGCATGCAATGGAAGTGTCATTTCTTTGTTGATTCATCCAGGATCTTGGGGGGAAAAAGGGAGGGAGAAGAAGCCCACAGAGATTAGCTTTCAGCCTGGGGGACTTTATGTTGCTTGTTATGACATAAACACTTCAGGTAAGCTGATCTCTGGGGTTTATAAGCAAGGCAAGCAATTGGGAGAGGAGTCACAAACTGGATCCTCTCTTACTACCCACATCACACCATGTTTTTAACTCAGGATGCTGCTGCTGAGTGAAATTCACTTGTTTGGTGCCCAAGCACTAAAATTCCTTCAACAGTAGAGGTGAAAGACGTACAAGCCACGCTGAGGCTTTCCACAGCCTCAGGCGCAAACACTGCCTAGGAACATGTATCCTGGGCACCTCATGCCCTACAGGAACTGCAGCTGGGGCTCTTCCATGAGCTCCTATTGCTCCAGACATCCTCCCAACACTATTTACACTGGGGTACACCAGCAGAGGCTGCAGTTGGCTGAGGACGCAGACATGGACACTGGCACATGGCATTGGCTTCACAGCTTCTGCTTTGAGAGGGAAGATCACTGCTGCACCTGACTGCAGCAGGCTGAGCTGAATGCAAAGCCTGGCTCTTGGAATCACAGAATGTTTGGGGCTGGAAGGGACCTTGGAGATTATATAGTTCAAACCCCTCTGCCACAGGCAGGGAACCTTCCACATCATGGCTTCCAGGCTCCCATTGAGGTAGTTTGTTTCTTCAACACACCATCCTCTTCCCTGACAGGCTGAGTTTTCCTGGGCATTCAAACCAAAATTCACTCATAACAAATATTATTTTATTTAGTTGATCTGACTACCAAACAGAAATTGGAATCCAAATCACTTTCCTTCTGTTGCCTTGCTCTACACTTGCTCTACAGCCATGCAGGCAGAGGGCACAAAGAGCCATTCCTGTCTTCCTCCTCAGCAGAAAGGGTCAAGTGAAACCACAAGCATTTAAGTGTGCATCAACAGTGTTGCAAGCCCCAGAAATAAAACTAGGGGTGACAAATCCCCAGTCAAGAGTTCACTTTCTGAGCTGAAGCTTCCAGTAATAAAGAAAAGCTCTTAAGCTTGAAAAGAGTCCCCGTGTGTCTCTGAGTCTTGTCAGCAAGGTTTTAAGGTGAAAGTGTAAATTACAATAGCAGTGAAAACACAAAGTTTCATCATATATCACAGTTATTCTTGTTGTGCAAATCACTAAGTTGGCTAAAATCAATAAATATTAGAGATTTTCTGTAATTTTTTGCAAATTATCTCTAGATCATAAACTACATGATCTGTTTGCACAGATCATGCAATAGCCCAGGCTCTAAAGCCCAACCAGTATCCAAGGCCCCTGCACCATTCTTGGGCTTTTACTGGGCAACACATTAAAACGTTCAGATTCAGAAAATACAAAAAGGATTAAATAACACTGAAATGACTATGATGCATCTACTTGATGAGGATTTGCTAACAGTTTGGGCAGATGGTCAGAGTGAAGACATCTTAAAACACTAATAAAAAAGCACATTCTCAGGGGTGAGGAATGCAGGCTGATCTTTGGGAATAGAACCAGCTTTGCTCATACAGTTCCAAATGTTAGGACAGCTGCATCACAGCCTAACTCTGCTAGGCAAAACATCATTCTAATACACATGAAAGCAATGCAGGAATCAGAGAAGAAAAAGGCAAGACAGCCCTTATCTTTTCATATGAAACTTCATTTTTACAAAGCTATCATTGACACAGATTTGGTATTAACTCTCTGATGATCTGTCATTCTCATTCTACTGACATGCAACCTGACAGCATTCCCTATACTTCCATAGAATGATGGAGCAGCCATAGATCCTCATTTCTCCCTAGCTTTTTCCCACTTACACTGATTGTCACAGTTGTACAAAGCAGAAATAGAACAAAAACGCAAATAAAAGTTTCCCTCTGGACAGAGACTTTATTTCCGAGTGTCCATAAACCAAGTCAGGGACAGAAGAAATTCATGTTCCTTTGCAGTGACCTTGTATCATGCCTTGCAAGAAACTAAAGTCTTAAATCAAATTTCCTAATAATGAGCTGTCATAAGATTAACAGAGGTGATTTCAAGGTCTCTGCAGATTGCTAGTCCAAACCACTATGTGGACTACAAAGAGGCAAGGTTAAATTGATTCACATATCGTAATATTTAAACTTAGAAAAAACCTCCAAACCCAGAAGAGAGGACACCCCAGCCCTGTTACCCATGTGATTCTGGTCAAACAGAGTGAGAAGAAAAAACAGTCCATCTTCATACCCTGCATCACCTGGATATCCATGGTGATCTTCCTACCTAGTTCCTACTGAACCATTTCATAAGACACTACAGGAAATGGCACACTTCAGACCCCACCATAATTTTACATTTGCCCAAAAACACACTTGACAGTGGAGGCTTGTAGAGTTCATGTACGGGGGGGATACAAATTACTCAGTGTCACTCTTTGATTTGGCTTTGGGGCATGAAAAAACTACCAAAAAGCACCCCTCATTATCTGGCTACTTTCCCTGCCCATGGCTTGTAGGCACAGTTCCTCCTGGCTCAGAAGGGGCACCAGCAACCAGCCTCACTCTCTGGGATCTGCTGGGGGCAAAACAGACCAGAGCTACCACTGCCTGTTATTAGAGTGATTTTGTCATCATCAGCTAACTACCTCCTTTCTTTTTTCCTAAGCCTAGCACTGGCCCTACTCAAAAGTCAATCCTTACATATCAGAAAAAGAACAGGATCAGGAACCTGCCTTGTGCCAGCTAGAAAAGACAACATATGGACAGCTCAGAAATTACTTCTCCACATGGGACTTAATGGCAGCTAGTTGGAGTATTTCTGCATATCAGAAAAATTTTTCTAGCCACTGTTACAATTTTAATACAATAGGTAGAAATAAGTTCTGGGAGCAGGCTGCTTGCTGAAGTACTTTTAAAAATCCATCAGAGATTGACCCAAGGCACTAAGAGCACTCAGCACTGTGTTTTAAAACAATTAATTCAGTGAGAAACAAACTCATACCAGCATGATTTCAGAAGTATTTTTCTGCAACGTTACATTTTTTAAACCTCAAAAAGCATCAGTGTTCAAAATTAATAAAGGACAACTTTAAGGAAAAAACACACAAAGAAATATATAAATGTATAAGTCCTTTCTGTTTTTAATAGGCTGGACTATTTGATATGATGCAAACACTGATGAGGATTTGAGAGCTCTTTGGTTTCGTCCTGGCTATCTTAGGTGCTGTCCTGCTTACTTCTGATAAGTTTTCCCATTTAAACCAAGGAATTAAATTAAAAGGACTGGAAAGCATTTTGAGATCTGTAACAGAAAACACCACCTAAGGATGAGGCCATATGACTCAGGAGAAATTCCTCAGGAGTAAGAAAGCCAAGGAGGAGGATCTAGGAAGGAAGGACAACTGATCCAAGGAGTGGCTGGGATCCAGCAGCGTGGGATCAGTTGTCACTGGGGCTTAGCACAGGGGGCTCAGCAGGAAACAAGATCTTTTCATCGGGGGAAGTATCGGGGTGGTCATCTGAGAAGACAACCCCCACACAAACAGGCAGCCAGCTCTGCCCCTGCCCGGGAGCTCCTGTTCTCCTCATGGCAGATGAGGAAGCTGATGATTAACGCTGGGAACAGGTGATTAGTGGCTACCAAACATCAGCACATGAAGATATCTCAGCCAGCATGCCTGACATGAAAGGTCACGTACCATGGCAGCTAAACGAGGAGAAATTCTGGTCATGCCTGAAGCAGCCTCAGAGGGAGAGGAGGTGAGACACCAACCTGTTGAGCTCTACATCTTTGTTTTCACACAGATGTGGTCCCCATGGTGAGGCTGGTGCCCTGTGTCCTTATGAGACCCGTGTTTTGGCCGTGCCCCAGGGTGCAGGCTCAGGTTGCAGCCTCCTCTGCAGTGAGGAATTGCTGCAGCTGAGGAGCCACGGGGGCACCGCTCTGCTCCGGGGATCACAGAGCGTGTGGCAGCACAGACACTTTGTATTCCATACACATGCTACACTCAAAGGGTGCACAGTTTTTTCTCTATAAATAGTGATTCATTCCACACACTTACATTCAGACCCTCACCAACAGCTCAAATCAGAATCATGGTGTTGGGAGCATGATGAGACCCGTGCTTCCAGCAGTTGTCATTGCTTTTCATATTTCAGCTCAATAAACACAAGCGTCAAATTTTAAAAAGAGCTCTTGCAGTTCTCATTAGTAGCAGGCAAACTCATGGCTACCCATTCTGTCCAAAAACATGGCCTTTTTATACCTTTGACCAGGCATCCAAAATATCCACTCAATCAGCCTGAAGTCTAAGGCAGATTACATATTTCATTAACCCAAATTCTGAAGCTGTCACAACTGTAGTCCCATCTGACAACACTGGCAGGGTGAACAGTTTCCCAAAAATAGCTGAATAGCTTTGGATAGAAATTTAGCACCAAATGAAAACAGTACACCTTTACATTGTACTTAAAACTCTTGCATAACTTACAAAAGCATTAAAAAAAACAGGGAGAAATGAATAGGATTCCCAACGTAGTCTTATGAGAGTTCAGCCTCAAAGTCCCAAACCAATTTAAATCTCAGGGAAAAAAATACGGAATATGAGGCTCTCTGCTAAGTATGTCCTTTGTGGCTGTGGACAAGTCATTTAGGGCTTCACATCAAATGAAAGTTACCATTTCATCTCAATAGCTCTGCTTTCCACTCTTTCAAGTGCAGCAAAACCTGCAATGACCAGCTGACAGGTGTGTTGGAAGTAGCTCACTGCACCTGTAAGTGCTTTGAAATGCCTTCTTGTAAAGTGCAAGGAGTTTCAAAGTTCTTCCACTTTAGAAAGGAAAAATAGCCAGAGGAGAAAAACAAATTTCCTTTTTAAACCCTTTAAAAATTATTACTCTGAGGGCTTTTCTGCACATTCAGAGTCATAGTGGACTGAGTCAGGATGAGAATTTAGGTCTATGGCTGAGCATCTCCATGTCCAGCTCCTCAGGAACAGGAGGGCTTGCTCCACAACAATGCCCTTAGTAAGGCTCACAAGCAGCTACTAATGCAGAGCACTATTGGAGTAACAACTTCTACTAGACAAGTCTTGGAATTTCTCCATGGATAACCAATTTGTTTCTTTAGCAGCACCTAGAAGTGCTGAAGCAAATATTAGTTTTCCATTTCATTTCAGGATTATGACAAGCTCACCCAGTTTACACAATTACAGTTCCTCTGCACAGACACAGGTGAAGCTGTTGTTTCCTCGTCCATGAACAGGAAATCCCATAAAGCCAAGAGAGATGAAAAGCAGCAGTCTGAGAAACATGTTCACTTCTGACCTATGAGAATCATCTCACCGAGTGCCAAGGTCAACAAACAACAGGATCCTACCAGTGACTGCTTTCATCTCATGGGGGGAGCTGGGTGGGAAATGGTTTTCCTGTGCTGTTGAAGTACATTTTCATGCCCTTGAAAAAAACAAAACTGTGTGTCTGTAAAAGGATGAAATGCAAGCCAGACAGTTTGTGCTTTCTTTCTGCAAAATGTATGCGAGGAGAGGAACTCCCCCCAGCCCAGAGTGCAGCCCTGCAGATCTCATCCTTGGCACAGCAGGTCAGCACAGGGCTCTGACCCCACTGAGCACCCTGACCAGTGGGGCAAGAGTTTCCCGGGACCTTCCCTTTGCAACTTGTCCTACCCCTTCCCATACCCTCTGCTTGTGCTCCACATTCCAGGCTGAGCTGCCTGACCTATTCCTAGGAACACTAACAAGGTCTGTTTTTACTGGAAATTTCATTCTTGAAAAGGCATCGCAACTCAAGAAACAACAAAAATCTTTTCCCACCTAACTAGTTCTGCTTTGAAATGCTACCTTCCCAATATGCTGATCATGTCTCCACTGTTTGTTTCTCTGTGCTATGGTTGGTACTGAACTACCAAAGAAGAAATCTAAAAGAGAAAAAAAAAAAAAAAACAAACTGAAAAAAGTGCACAGCTCTGCTGCCCTTTAATAAGCTGTAGATCAGAAAGTAGAAGAGATAGCTTTTGCACACAATGACTGATAACCCCCAAAAACACTCAACTCCAGCCAGTAAATGGGGAGAGATCACGTTAATCAAGTCCTGCCAGGCGTGGGAAAATCAGAGAAGAGTAAAGAAAATGAACAAGGATATGTGCTCCCCATTATCCACATTATCTATATTGTCTTCCCAAGCTCCTGTTGTGATTGATGTTTGTTCACATTTTCTAACCATGGCAAATAACAAACAAGCTTTAAAAAACTATCTAAATGACTGGAAAGCTGTAACCTGGGAGAAGAAGCAAAAGCTGCCTATGGACACCAACCAGGCAATCCAAGGCCTGCTTTGCTGCCCATCTACCACTCATAGTTATGAGAGATGACTGAAGCCCAGATCCTCCTGTCCAAAACACTTTAATACCCACTCAAATGCAGCTGATGGCAAACTCTAGCCCAACCATATGGCTAAAGAAAGTTCCAATGGAGTATGAAAATCTGAAGTTCTTCCTCTCTTTATAGGCATGCTAATCCATCTGGTATGAGTCTACATCTGCCCAGTCAAGAAGGACTTTGAATGTTATGATTAGACCTCAGTCCTGCCCTTAACCCAATGGGAAAGTGACACTGGGACCTTGATCTGTTTAAATACTTCAACATATATTTACATTTCCAAGAGTAAAACCTTTAACTTAAAGCAAATCTTAAAAACCCAGCCCTTCAGGACACTGGCAGAGGTCCATCCTGAGTATTGTGTTATGTATTTATTTTATCTCTTCTAAGTCACTCTGTGACTTTCAGGAAAAATCTTTTATTTTAGTTTGCTACATCAAACCATGTTCACTTGAGCAGTCTACCCGAAGGCCCCATGGTGATTTAGCAGTGGTGCCCTCCCCTGCCCAGAGCCAACAGCCCCTCTGAGCCCTGCAGGGGCACAGCCGGGCTCGTGGGGCAGGGCCTGAGCCCTCCAGGCTGGCATGGCTGGAGGACAAGGGAGCGAACAGGCAGCAACTCATCACAGCTGCTTTTGTGTGGCTCAGTGAGGACCTGAATGCACTATTGATTCCGTAGCACTAAAACAGATTTGTAGCCCCTGCGTGTGCAGGACAGATATCTGCTTCAACTCTAATCTCTAGCAGCTGTCAAAGACTTAAATGGCTTGGAGCTGCCTGGAACACCAAAATCAACGAAGATTTTAGGCCTGCTTGCCTAAAGGGCAACCCATGGAACAGGAACCAGTGAAGTCATTCCCCTGCCCTGATCACAGACGGATAGGGCCTCCCAAACTTCACAATGGATTAAGTGTCCAGATCATGTCAGTAAAACAGACTAGAGAAAACAAATGCACCCCCAAGAATCCATGCCACCCAGAAACCTACTTGCCCCTATCATTTCTTGTTGAGGATATACCATCCCAACAATTTCAACAGCAATAAAAGTGCAGTGGAGTTACTCTGCTAGAAACCTCCCGGGGGCACTACCACTGTCTCATCACAAACTGAGGTGCTCTTAAAATGAGATAACTAAAATTTACTTGGCAATATTGAGGCAGCATCATCATAACTTACATCTTCAGATGCCTGTCTCTCACTGCTCCTGATTGAAAATTTTCTTTTCAATCAGGAAAGAATTCAACAGTGATTTTTTTTTCCTTTGAGGTATAGCTAGAAATTCAGCCCAATTATTGTCCATTATCACCCACCCAAGCAAACACAGGCACCATAGTTATCCTTGGTCAAGATACATGCCCCCCCAAGGAAAAATGCTCTCACAATAGACTTTTGAACTTGAGTTTGGTCACTTTTTTTGTACAGGAAGTTTAACAAAAATTTTTAACCAGTCCATCTGTTTCCTTACATCTGCTTTCTGATGACTACCTTGAAACAATCCTAACACACTGGCTGCCAGGTGAAACCTTCAACAGGATGGTAACATTTCTTGGAAACGGTCCAATTTTTCTTTCATGCAATGCTTGACAGGTGAGAAAAGCATCCAAGGTTTTGATTGGGATGGTGTGACTAGGAATATAACCAAGTTTGTCTGAAAATTATGCATTAATACTAAAACTATTCTCTGAAACAGCAATGAAAAAAAATTAAAAGGAGAAAAGAGAAAGTTTGTTGCCCTGTCTCCCATTTCACAAAACATTCCCACATTAACAGCAATAAGCAAATTAAGGATAAAGTTCAGACTTCAGCATTAAAGTCCACAACAGGATTTTGTTGGTTGGGTTTTTTTTGTTTGGTTGGGGTTTTTTTGTTTGTTTGTTTGTTTTGAGGATGTAAAGGAAACAGGCGTTGAGGAAAAACAGGCATGCAGGAATTTCGCAGGAAACTTCAAATCTCGCTGAAGTTAATTTAGATTCTACATCCTATTATTGTGGGAAGAGACCCGCTCTTCAGTAACTAAAACACACCGGATTATCTTAACAACATTCCCAAGAAGCTCATACTACCTTCAAAAAGTTGCAAACAGCCAGGATTGCTTTACTGGGGGGATGGGAGTGGGGGGATGGAGGTGGCGGGGAAAAGGACCCGAAACAGTTCCACTCACACGCTATTTATTTATTTTCAACAGTCTGCTTACACATAAAATGTCCTGGAGCTAAAAGCAACCAGCTGGGCGGGTTACTAGCCGCGCTCCTGGGCGAGGTGCCAGAGCTCCTTCCCTTTCCCTACGAAGGGGAAGCCTTCGTTCTTATTTATTTAATAACGGGAAAAGAAGGAGCCCCGAGCCCCGGGGAAGGTGGGAGGCACGGCGGAGCCTCTCGCCCGCCGGGGGCCGCCGAGCCGGGCAGTGCAGCGCCGGGAGCGGCCGCGCCTCCCGTTCCGCTGAGCTCCGAAGGACCGGGGCACCGCTCCGCCCGCCCCGGGACCGCGGGCACCGCTCCGCCCGTCCGGGACCGCTGCTCCCCCGCCGCCACCAGGGACCCCCGGCGGGAGCCCCCCGCCCCGCCGCCCCCGGTACTCACCGCCGGCCGGCTCGGGCAGCGTGGAGACCGAGGTCTGGCCCATGGCTCGGCCGGGAGGCGCTCACGCCGCCCGCGGGGCGCGCAGCCTCCGCCGCGGCTGCTCCCGAGGGCACATCCCGGTGCTGGCCGGGCCCGCGCTCCCCGCCGGCTGGCGGGGGGCGGCTGCTCCGGCTGCGGGCCGGCGGCTGCCGCCTGTCATCCCGCCGAGCTGCCCGCCTGCCACCGCCGCGGCCCCGGCCCTCGCCCCCGCCCCGCTCCGCCCCGGCACCGCCCCGGCCCCGCCCGGCCCGGCCCGGCCCGGGGGCTGAGCGCCGCTCCCGCCCCGGCCCCGCGCGGAGCAGCGCCGCGATCGCCGGGGTCTTTAATACAAACAAACAAACCAAAACAAACAAAAAACCCCAAAAAATACAAAAAAATCAAAGGCAGAAAACCCTCCTTTAGCTACTCGGAGTTTCCGCTTTGGCCACACGGAGTTTGGGAAGGACGGTGCGCTACCGGCGGGGCTTCCCGCGCTGCTGGCGTCCCGGTCCCTGCCTCCCCCCGCCCTGCTCCAAAGCCTTAGTCCAGACACGGAGTTATTCCCACCCCTTCTCATCCCCTCTGAAGGTACAGGGGAAACTTGAGACAGCCTCAGGGAGCGATCCCATCGCCCCGCTGGAGGTGCTTTGCTGTTGGGAGCAGTTTTCAGGCTGCGCTGCCGCCGCGAGTGGAAAAGCAGCGCCCGGGCAGGGCATGGCATCCTGACCAGGCTCGTTTGGCTGTGGCTGAGCGCTGGAAAAGTGCCCGACGCTCGCCACACACAGAGGTGCATAATCGGAGACACGACTACTTTTAGTTTTGGGAGAAAGAAGATAGCCAAGGACAGCGGTATCCAGACAGCACTCTGCCGTAACAGGCGACAAGAAGGGACAGAATGAATGGCATAAACTTATGAGGAAGATGGGGGAAAACAGACATTGTGCATCTAGCTCTAGGGCAAAACGAACAAATTATTAATTTGTCTTCCTTAAAGCCTAAGCATCATCCAAGCAGTGATATAACTTAATGCTAGAGCAAACAAGTAACTGTTACCAAAAATAAAATAAAATAAAAAATAAAAGCCCCCAAAAACTTGAGCACCTAATAGCTATTACTCTGCAGCATCTAGAAATAAGCAGAGATTCATATACATCACAGGAGGACACTTAAGGCTCACCTAAAGAACATCTATTAGCAAGACATGATGAAATTACAATTTCCTAGTGGTCTGGAAATCCTAGAGGAAAATCCTAGAGGGATTGAAGTGATGTCTGGCTAGCTGATCTTTGCCTGTGTTGGCACTGTGGTGGTGTTTCAAGGATGGAGAAGTGTGTTTGTTAGTGTGGGGCCTATACCAAGGACACAAAAGGAGCTCAAGAAGTTGCTGCTGCCTGTGTGGTAGGCAGAAGAACTGTGATTGTCAGCTAATACATGGAGAACACAACTAATGCTAGTCTTGTTTTTTTATAGAAAATAGGTCCTGGTAAACAGCTCTTTTATTTCCTCATTTTATATGATTATGCATTAAATTGCCAGAGGCTTGAGTGTAATAGACTTCTGCTAGGTAGTTGATTTAGTAAGAGAAAAAAAGTGAGTACAGCACAAAATTAATAAAGCACAAACAGATGAAGAGCTAAATGAAATGTAGACCAATTGTCCAAGCAGCACTAGCATTTAATGAAGATGTTGGTGAGCTGCAGGAAGTCTCTTCAGAGTTTTTATCAGGAATCTAGAGAGGTATTTTTCAAACAGCTTTAAAAAGACTAAATAAATCACCACAGGCAGCAATTTTAGACAGTAAATATTAACGGAGTGATAATAAGAACAAGGCAGTCACAGAGTTATCTGGATTATTCAACAAACTCAGGTCTTTCAAACAAGTTTTAATAGGGTCAAAATGAGAAAAAAGTCAGACTTGGAGGATGGAACAACCCAACCTACATGGCCAAGAAATGTATCTTTGAAATTCACTCCATACAGGAGCTTGGAGAAATTCAACATGAGCTCCTAGTGAACCAGTGCTGGTGGAAAAGGGATTGCTATGTACATACAGCTGTGCAAGTAGAAAAGGGTAGGTAGAAATCCCATTGCCTTGTTATGCTTTTTTATCAGACAAAAGGTGCTGTCCCATACCCAGTGTTGTTGTCTCTCCCTTAAAAAGATGCTGTGTGATGTGAGAGAGCTGGAAAGAGATCCACAAGATAAGATGGAAATTGCAGAAAGCGGTCTCCAACAAAAGGTGTGGAAAAAGCCAATGCACTTGGGAAACACGGACATGTTGCATTTTAACTCAAGAGTGCCCTTGCAAGAAAAGAACAGCATTGCAACACTCCTGGATGTTGAAGCACTGAAGGAAGGACTCTTTGTCTGACACCCCCAGATCAAGGTTCCATACAAAGCACAGTGTTGAGGACAACCAAGTGGGGCTTATGCAGAGAACCAGGCTGAATTCTGCAGTGGGAGCCAAAGGCAAGGGCGATGTCCCTTTGCCCACCCAAGGAAAGGATTCCAGAAGGGTGGCTTGTTGTATTAGATGACTTCTGTCACTAATTTCTCAGGATTTTTTTTGCATGCAATATTGGCACATTCATTTTTCTTACCTTGAAAAGTTATTTTTAAAGGATTTGTTTTGAGAAACTCGAGTTACCTCTTTGGAGTCACTTGTAAACAGGAACATAAAAGTTTTCCTGTCTGCCTCTGGTGAATCTCATTAATTTTATCAAAGGAAATTGTGTTCCCCTCCTGCGTAAAAGCCCAGTTTACAATGCAAAAGTGTATACCATCTGTCTGCAAGGCTTCACGTGACGTAAAAAAGTCCTCAAAGTCAATTTGTGAGCTAAAGAAATGAAATTTAGTTACCACATCCTTCATGTAACTGAAGTAGTTGCCAATTTCTTTTGGTTTAGTTGTTGTGTTTGTTTCTGTTTTTTTCTTCCTAAGTTAACTGATGGTGACAACTTTCTGTGAATGGTAAGGGAAACTGGGCTGTTGAAAGATATATTACATTTCTCATATGCAGGGCTATATTTATGTAATTGCCTCCATACAGAAAGATTCTGGCATCCTACTGACATTCACATGTGAGCATCCACACAAAATACACACATTTAATATTTGCTTGTCTGTAGACTTTAATTCTGCAGTATGATACAGGTGTTCTCATCTGTGCATTAGGTTTCTTGCCATGTTGATAGCTGGCATGTAGAACAGTTGACAGTTTAAGGATATAACAAATTATTCTAGCAGAGATTTAAGATTACAATTATGTAGATAAAATACACTTTTATTTGGTATACTTGTTTTTTAGGGTGTAGATGATCCTACAATATCTTAAGCTGTATATTCCACTTTGCACCTAAACATCTAAGAGGGTAAGACACTCAAACAGACTTCTAAGCATTTTGTAGTATCTTAGTCTTCTGGGGTTTCTGGAAATCCACAATTGCAGGCAAAGGCAAAATTCCCCCAAAACAGACAGGGGAAAATTAAAAAGAGAATTTCAGGATTAAAATTTCCATGATCATTTTAGCCAAGGCTAGTCTTGTATACTGTAGTGTGTCTTCTATCTGGTGGTGAAGCAGTAGTTCAGCTGATGGGTAGAAGAGGTGCCAGTAAGTCATGCCAGACTGTTCTGACACAGCAGCATCAATGGGGCTCCTGGAACCCATGTCCCAGGGAGATTTGAGAATCCAATGTGAGTAATAATGTCTGATTGCTTCATGCTACACACACAGAACTCTCCTCTTCTTGCACAAAGTTACTGCGTTGATACTGTGGAGAGTACTCTTAAAGAGACACTCTGCTGACCCTCAAGAAGGGAAATATTCCACCAAAAGGGAAAAAATTAGCTTCTTCCTAAATTTCAGAAGTGTTTGTAAAACTAGAATGTCTCACTTGTTGAAATGGCTGGCATGAGATCTCTTCATGGAAGATGATGTAAAACTTCCAAATTTTTCCAAAGTCAGAGTGAGATAATACACACAATGATCTATCTCACATATGAAAAATTAAATGCCTTCCCCTCAATAAAACATCAAAGACAGGTCTATTTCAGTGTCTTTACTATACTGGGATGATGGATGGCAATAGATGACTTACAGCATGTTGTTGCCTGGTCTTTACAGTTCTGTAGGTTCATGTTAAGAGGCATTTTAGATAGGTGAAATTGGAAATTGTATTTCTATTCTCTCAGTTACCAAGATTAATTTATGGCCCTAAATATAACAGAAGCTATGAGGAGGATCTATCACATTTAATCCCAGGGTTTGTAATGCAGGACTGGCAAATGTAACAGGAAAAGACTATTTTCCAGGTGCTTATTTGGAAAAACCAAGAAGATGGCACTGAGTCTAGAGCAGAAATGATCCAAACAGGTCATTTCTTATGTGTTCCACCCACTTGCAACTCCTGCAGAACTGCTGGAGATGATCAGCCCGGTCTCTGGCAGGCTGCAGAGCTGAATGATACAACAAACAAGGCAAAGGTCATGGCATGGAGCAAACACGAGCAAGAAGCTGGGTCACTTTTATAGCCATGGTCACAATAAGCTTTGTAACAATGACATTGAATTTGTACCTGTCTGTAGAGAACCTGCAGGTATTAGGGGAAGAGTTTGGGGAGAGTACCTCCACAGTCTCTTTGCTTGAGACTGAAATATCAGCTGTGATGGAGCAAAAAGCTAGTTCTGTTTTCTGTGAAACTGAATCCAGTTCTTAAACAGGCACCATCAAAACAAAGTCACAGGCCATAATCATGGATTATAACAGAGACTTTTTCAATAACCCCAGAATGTTCTCTTATTTGAAAATACTTAAAAATATATTTTTGTGTCCTTTTTTTACTTTTAATGGCTCAGCAATGCTGTGCCTTCACCAGTGTCACCCACTATTTTCAGTGCCCAAGTGTAAGGAAAAAAAACCAACTTGAAATCTTCCTTAAAAAAGAGGCTGCTGTTTTTGTGAGTGATCATCACCAGTCTTCCTGCCACAAAAATCCCCATTGCATTCTGTCTACACAGGAGAATGGAAGGCAACTATACAGAGCTGAGAGGAGCTTCTGTAGTTCAGTCTCCAAATTTGGAAGGTAAGGGTTCAGAACTTTAGATCACAGGAGTTAATATGCAAATATGGGTTATTCTGATCAAAACATACAGCAAAAGTGTTTTGGATGAGATTTGCTTGTTCACATTAAGATTGCATGGATAGCTAGGCTGTCATCGATGGAGGATCTGAGGGGCTCAGACTTGTTTAGTATTCAGATGATCTCAACTCCTGTTTCAATGCCTGTTCTTATTTATCCATACTAGATCTTTGTCATCAGAGGCAGGAAAAACAGCACAGCTGGGCAAACCCATTCCTGGTGATTTGGCGCAGATGGGTTTTCTTTCTGCTCACAAATTATCTCCAAATAGGTTCTGCACCTGCAAACCTGTTTGCTACTCTAAATTATTCACCATAGCGGTTTGCAAGCCAGTTTTGAACACAGGGAAGCAGGTGAACAATTCATGACAACAGGAGTTCAATAATTTATCACCCAGGCTGTGTGCTAGGTGCCCTCAGCCGTGGGCATCTCTTTGTGCTCTCTGACTCAGGGGTTTTACCTGTGCCTGGAGGAAACTTGCATAAAAAACACATCAGTATGGTTTTAAATGGTTAGTAATGAATGTTTATGGATCTACTTGTGTGGTTTTATCATCTGATATGTGGCTTTCTTGTGTTGTAACCTTTAACTTAACATTGCTCTTTCCCATATTAAGTAGCTGCTTAGCAAGTTTTTCTAGGAATGATTTCTACAGACTTGAAGAATGCAAGTACATTTAAAAATCTCCATTGTCATTTTAATAACAGATTGCAGTTTCTGTGGTACTGTACACACTGGACTTTTAAAGTAATTTACATACTGTGTGTGGCTGAAAGGCAGAAAATAGAAAGAAAATGATCCCAACATAAATATTTAGTGAGTTGTGAAGAGCAGATCTGCTCCTCTCCTGTGGATATTCCTCAGCTTCAGAAACTGCCCTACACCCCCACTGTGCTTTCTTCCTACATTTCCATTTCTACGTGCTTCATCCCCAGCCAGTTCTGTCCCACAAAATCTTTCAAAGGTGTTTTCTTTCCCTAATGTTCTTTAAAGGCGAATTCTAAAACTTTAAAATCCCTCTGAGATTTTAGACCTTTCCCTCCATCCCACACCTGTTGCTAATGTTTGTTTACTTTGCTTGTGATGATCTGGAGCCAGTTCCCTCGCTTCACTTCATTAAGCCTGGCCTATGCAGGAACCTTCATTTTCTCACAGAAAATGAGGTTTCTCAGGGTATTTCACCAATTGTTTGGAGTACTATTATGTTCACATCTATTGTTTTAAAAATTATCAGCTGCCTAAAGACTTCTGATATAAGTAGTGGAAGTAGTGTCATGCAGATTTTTGAGAACTACTTGTGTAATATTATGAAAGTGAAAAAATTAGAGATTAATCAGACCCATCTGACACAAGTGTTAGAGCTTTTAAATTTGAATTTACTGAAAAATAATATAAGAAATGTGTGCTCTTCAGGATAAGAATCTTGCCTCCTTTAAGAAGGGCTAAGTAGTGTTCCCTTGATGCTGGAAAGAGCTACCTTCTGTCTTTGTTTAGAGCATCAAGGGGAGCTGGCATACTGGATCACATGATGTCCATTAGCCCAGATCAGATATTCCTGAAAAACAGATGAAGAACCCCCCAGTAGGTGACACGACATATTTCCCAAAGTCTGTAAGGTCACACATACTTAATAATGTAAACGCCACAGTCCTGGTTTAAATTTTAAACCTTGAATTTTCAAAAACTCTTCTAAATGTTTTTGACTGTTAGTTGCAAGAACTCTTGATATTAATGTATTTAATGCATGATAATTTCCTTTGTGCCTCATTCTGGCTCCTGGATCCCAGCATCTCCTGTTGTGTGGCAGCGCTGTGACAGCACAGGACAGAATTTCTTTTCCAGGCAGAAAATAACCATCAGACATTTTCTAATCAACAGTGTGTTTGTCACCAGATTTCAATTTTGTCCAGGGTTCCAGATTTATGATGAAAGACAAAAAAGGACTACATTAGGAATTATAAATAGCATCCTGCCTGTCCTAGTTCAAGCCACTGGGGAAGAAGAAAGCAGTGGTGTAACAATGGCACATTGGAGTGTAGAGTTCCTCAACAGTCGGGTTTCTGCCAGGTTTTCACAGGCTTTAGCTGCTGCTAGAGTTTGTATCAGGAGCTACCATAAACAGAGTGAACAGGCCCCTTTACTGATACAAGCTGGCATGTCCCCAGCTGAGAAAATGAAGTAGGGCAGCTAAAAGCAGCTGGAGGCCTATTCTTTCTCCAGGTCACCACCTCTCCTCCACCTCTTCTCTCAAGGCCTGTTGCACCTTTCACTGTGTTCACCATAGCAGTGGCATGGTACTGGAGGTCCCTAATTCATCATTCAAGGAAAGGCTCCTACCAGCTGGACCAACTCCCCTCGGCCATTTTGCATTTTTTCTCTCTCCCCTCTGGGTATAGCAGCAGCCTCTGGCTGCCTTCTGGCTGCTGCTGCTGCAGCACAGCCCAGCTATCCAGGAGAATTCCTGTGCTCTCCAGCCTGCCCAGCTGAGAGAGAGAGAAGCAGCCATGACACTGATTCAGCTGCACTAACCATTTTCCTTAGAAAAACACAGCTCTCTGCTCTTCAGGGCACGTGTGGTGGTTGCTGGCTGTGGTTTTTCCTCTGTGTTTCCAAGCTCCTTTAATGAATCACTGCTTTTTGGCACTGAAGCAAAATAAACACATCATTTTGGATGTCTTTGCCAAATGTATGTACACTTGGAGCAGGTTTTGAATGATAGAAAGCAAAAGGTTTAATGAAATGTGCAGGCTGCGTAGTTAAAGTTTCAAAAGAGCCAGAAAATATGAAACTGAGGGTCACAACAGTATCATCAGTCCCAAATTGTTCAGATCTTGTGGATTTTCTGGAACACATGGAGGGGACTTACTAGTAATGTATCCACTAGAACTCTCAATGGGAGAAAACAGTAATAGAAAGCAGCACAGGGGTGCAGGATCACTCATCAGCATGATGGTTAGATGCCTGCCTCTTTCCTTTCCATTTCCTTTCCCCTTTCCATTTTTCTTTTCTTCTTTTTAACTGATTCAGTGTAACTACACACAGCACAGCAGAGTTTTGCACTGATGCTTCCTAGCCTATGTGAAGGGGAAAAGACATCCAACAAAAAATTTGGCAGGCATACTGAATGAAGTTTCTCATTTGCTGAAGCCAGTCGTGTGTACATACCTTGTCCTGCACTTTGGCCCTTTTGAACTGCATCAGCCTGCCCATGATTTCAACAACATTCATTTGCTCTTGCTGACTTGAGTGAGAATTGAGAAAAAGTTTCAAAACTGTTTGGCACCAGTGTTCTTCTAGTTCCTCTCCATTCAATTAGATTTTAGAATGAATGCAAATGTATTGCTGGACTATAATTAGCTCTGAAGGACAGAAGTCCACTGGGGACTGGTTCTTTTCTTTTTAAATGGCCAGCTGTAAAGACACTACCTTGAACAATATTCTGAATGTCAGCAAAGTTTCAAACCTGGAGCCATGCCTGATTAACTGCCAAAAAATCAGAATCATCTCTGCCTTTGGCAAATCAAAGTCCTTCCCTGTGAAGCTGGTTTACTACAGAAATATCTGGACCAAAATGCAAGTTTCAGCCTTCAGTTTCCCTTCCCTGTAGGTTTCTACTACTGTGAAAACGTGGATTTTTTTTTATCCTACTGGGAAAATGCATTTTTTCCACTCTCCCATGACTCAAAAACATCTGAAAGATTCTCTCTCCAAGCTGAAGAAAAAGAAGAGGGAAAAACTTCACCTTTTGGCAAAGATACAGATGGAAATTTTTGACTCAAAAGAGGATTTTCAAAATAAAATAAAAGAAGCATGTGAAAACAAGGGGTTATAGTGGAAACTATTTTCATAGCCAGCTCTAAAGTAAGCACTGCTGTTCCAGAGACACATGGTACTGATGCAAACACTGGTTCGAAGCCAAAACCCCATGCATGCGAGTGGAATCCGGAAACACTACAATATTAAATACACCTCAAAATATATGTCAGACATCTCCCCATGTCTGTTCCACTTATTCTTCACAGCAAGACAGCATGCACTTAATTCATCAGTGGCTGCAGAGCAGCAGAATAAAGAGCTGGTGGTGGACATTCTTTCCTGCACCACACTCGCCGAACAGTCTTCTGGAAGACTTTGGGCTTATTATTCCCATTTTGCAAATATTGAGCCAATATCCACTTTCCATCTGCAGCACTTACACAGCACCTATTATTATAGCATGTGAGCAACTCTTGCTGGTTCTAGGGAAGTGTTATTATCCCCAAGGTACCATTTCCATGTTTCATTTGGGGTGATGGCAGGAGTGAGTGTGCTACAAAAGGTGTGAGGGCATTCTGCTCAGCTGCACTCCTCATTGGCAGACTCTTTCTCCCATCTTTTGTCTGCTTCTTTCAGATGCTATAAAGCAGTTCTTCTTGCCCTGGACAGTTTTCTATCATGGAAAATCCCCTTTGTCTGCTCTGGTGAGACCCCACCTGGATTACTGTGACTCACTCAGCAAAGGGAAGACATGGACCTGTTTGAACAAGTCCAGAGGAGGGCCATGTAGATAATTAGAGGAATGGAGACCCCTTGTATGACTACAGGCTGGGAGAGCTGGGGTTATTCAACCAGGAAAAGAGAAAGTTCAGGGACACCTTATAGCACCTTCCAGTACATTAAAGGGGGCCTACAAGAGAGCTGAGAGGGACTTTTCACAAGAGAATGTGGAGATGGGACAAGGCTTGAATCTGAAAGGTAGTAGGTTTTGATTCCATATTGGGAAAAAATCCTTCACTGTAAGGGTGATGAGACACTGGAACAGTAGCCTGGAGAGCTGGTACATGTCCCATCCCTGGAAATTTTTAAGGCTGGACAGGGCTCTGAGCAACCTGATCTAGCTGAAGATGGCCCTGCTCATTGCAGGGGTGTTGGACTAAATTGCCTTTCAGAGATCCTTTCCAGTCCAACCCATTCCATGGTTATTTTTGCACCTACCACAATTACAGCTGTGGTGCTTGGTCTACATCTTTGCTGATCTGTAAGAAAGCCACAACCAGTTACAAGTGTCCAAAACAAAGGTGTAAAATGAATCTCCTGCTTTAGTGCAGACTGTCTGTCGGATTCACATTCTCTGAACAGAGAGAAACAATTCTCTCTCTCAGGTTTTTTCCTGGAGAAGCGGAGAAAAGAATGATCAGAACAATTCTTATCTCATTTGCTGCTCCTGTGTTTATGCACAAGTGGAATGCATTATGGAAGATTGTTTACCTGAAGGGATTTGGTAATTGGATTCTGGTGTGAGTGTTTAATTTTCTTGACCAAGCTCTGCAAGGTGTGTCCTGATGGTCGGTCAGGAGACAGTCACGAGATTTGGTTCAGTTGAGTTCTTGTTCAGTTTCAGTTTAGATGTAGTGTAATAAAGTGCAATATAGTATAGAATAATATAGTATAATAAAGTAATTAATTAGCCTTCTAATTAATTACTTTATTATACTATATTATATATTATACTATATTATATACTTCTTCATATCATGGAGTCCTGCTCATTATTCTTCCCACTTGTTGGGCAAAATTGTACTGATAATTGTCTTTCCTGCAGATTTGAGGCTTCTGCTCTCAGTTCTTGCCTCTCAATGAAAGGCAAACTGTAATTGGTGTTTTTCCCAGGAGTAGGGCTGGTGGAGCATCCCCCTTTCCACTTGTATTCCCCAGAGGTTTAACAGGGAAGTGATGTCCCCTCCCTGCTGGCTCTGTCATGGTCTGGATGGCAGCAGAGGCACACCAGCACTAGCAGAGCACAGACTGGGGCTGTTTCTTCTCTGCCTGTCTGGCCCCAGCTCTCCACAAGGCTCTTCATAGACAGGATCCACAGGGTTCACAAAGAGCAGCCAGAGGCAAGCAGGTGGGGCTGGCAAAGCTCCCAGGCTGCTCTGCCAGGGATTCATGGCACCTCTGGAATGGGAATGTGTTCTGTGGGCGTTGGCCTTGGTGGCCTGGCCCTGTACTTTGAGCAGCAATGTCAGAAAGGTGTGACTGGTTCAAGGATACCATCAGATCCAATTTCATGCTAACATGCACACTATGCACCTCTCTTCCCTCCCAAGCACTTGTTTGGGGTTTTGTTTTGAACCTTCAGAATCAGCCACTTTCATTCTCCTAACTGGAGGTAGCTGTCTTTGCAGTAGGTTTTACACACCACTTGTTTCTAAAGCCATCCTTGATGGTGGGGAACATTTCATCCCTTTTTAACTTCTGTATGAGCAAGTGTGCATGGCTGTGCATAGGGAGGGCTAAAAAGAGTTGGGTTTTGCACTCTTGCCAGTGTGCTGTAGCAGAATTCTGATCTGGTAACCTGCTAGCATCTCCCTGCTGAGGGCTGCTTTCAACAGGGCAGAAAGCCTGGTGAGCTTTGCCTCCAGCTCCTCCTGTATGCGTGGCATTTGGTCTTTACATGGTGATTGTATAAATCAAGTATCAATCTGTGACTCTCATTTTGATATTTAAATCCCTGTGTGTCATTCATTGACTTGCTTGTGGCCAGAGGAACCAGCATGCTTTAACCACGCTGCTCCTGGGGGTCTTTTTTGATCTGATTTATTTTGGGTTCATTCAGTTGCAAATCCACACATAAGGAAACTAAAACAATTGTATCAAATAAGCCAGGAGTGGTTCTTGGGAAAAGTGCTTTTACCAAGACTAAACATCAATATTACACATTTTTTCTCACTACTTTTTAATACAGCAGATTATTAATGCAGCACTTTTAGTCAGTTCAAATGAAAAAATTTCATTAAATTTAAATTCAGAAACATTAGAGCCAGATGGGCTGCAGGGGCAAAAAATGCAGAGACTTTTTAAAGCTAATGTAAATTTACTATTATTGTTTTCAGCTACAATCCAATTAAATTGGGCTGACAGAAGAAATGCTCAGGAAGATAGCTTCTCTGTGAGGAAAATCTATTTAAAAATAGTACATCAGATGTTTTCATGGTGCTGTGGCTCACTGAATTACATTCCAGTATAGACACAGCAAAGCTGATGTGGGAGAGCCAGAAATAAGACCTTTACTGGTATGTCACCTACTGGGAGAAAAAGGACTTAATTTCAGTTTTTGCAAGTATTTAGGTGTAGAAAACATTAACCCAAGAAGACCCCTTGTGAAAGGAAGAAAATGCACATTTCTGAAAACAGGACCTACTTGGGGAGCTCTTGTGGCCTCTTCCACATTCCCTGGTAGCACTGGGAACCAGGCAGCAATGCCAAACTCCATCTAAGACCTCATGTGGGTGCAAGGCACAGCCCCATGCCATGCAGAAATGCCTTCATGTGCACTGCAGATAGCTTGTACTGGGCTCTCTGGATGGAAGACAAATGCCTTTGGTTGTGGGGTGTGACCCACAAAATCCAGCTTGGCATTATTTTCTGTAAAGTCACTTGGAGAACTGTGCTAGCTGGTGATAAAAGAAAAGGTATCCTACATAAGACACCCACAAGCACTCCATTTCTCTTTTTAAACAGTTACCCTTTCCAGAATACCTGAGACATTTAATTGTATGTTAGCTGTGTGGCACAGTAAATAGTTGTTCCCCCCAAAATCAGTAAGCAAGATTCTGTATAGTCTCGTGTTGCAGTGTGATGCAATAGCCTGTTTCAGCTATTCCAGTTCCTCCCCCAGGTGTGCCAATACCCTCTCCCTTCCCCTTCCCTTGCCTCCTGCTGAGAGCTGTCCGTCAATCTTGGTATTCCAGAAAGGGCATCGTGTGATTGGCAAAGTTCAAAAGATGCCTCTCAGCCCTGGGGACATTGGGCATCCAGGTGTCACTTGGCCCCTGAGACTTCCCCCTTCCTACCTGGTTGGCAGCACACCTACCCCTATCCTCCCCCTTCTCCCCGGGCTTAAAAGACACGGGACCACGTGTTCTTCGTTCTGTTGGAGCTGTTGCTGCATTCAGAGATCTGTGATTTAGGAATAAAGCTCTGGATTAAACCCTCCGGCAGAATCTGTCTCCTTTTCCCTTCACCATCGCCTAAAGCCTCTCCACCACAGGTAAACCTGAGTTCCTGCTTGCCTGGGCTTGTCCCAAGTGCCAGCTGCAGCATCCAGCCAGCCAAAGGTGTCTCTGAGGTGAAACACCACAGCTGCCGCCTCTGGTCAAGCAGCAAGGGCCAGACGAGCCCAGGCATGTCCCACCCGGTAATATTGGTATCTAATTCCAATGGTCTCACCTACATAGGTGATGGAGCAGGACAAGAGGCACTCCAAAGCATTCTCAAGCACAGATCTCACTCAAATTACTAAAATACAACACAAGATGTCTTTAGGGTTTTCCCATGAACTGCACAGTAATTATGAACCACAACCTTGACTCACACATGGTGATAAAACCCAGTGCCTGTAAATCTGTGAATGTAGCTGGCAGTCATAAAGTAAATTATGCAGAGCTTAGGTCAATGGTCCCTTCTGTGTTTATTCCTCTTACTTAATGGTCCATTGCTGGAGACAGACTAAGAACTTTCAGAATGTTTTACAATGTTTTTATGCGACCAAGAAGGGTGCCCTGTGCTTTCCATCCCCATTATCCTGACATGTTGAACATAAATCAGAGAGCAGTATGCAGATTAACATTTGAGGAAAGCAAAGAGCAGCTTTTAGGTTTTTAAATAATGTATACAGAGAAAAAACTTCTTCCTTTCTAGAGTAGTCCTTAAGAGAGATCACCTTTTGGTTAAGGGACAAAATAGGGCCACCTTCATTTTGTGCAATTGAATTTCACAAAAGCTCAGTGTCCCAGTCTGGGGATCCAGGCAGATGTCCATTCAATTCAAGACAAAGTGTGGTTAAAATAATATTACATTGTCAGGGGTCAGATCCTTGCAGCTCAAGCTAATAAAAGTGAATTTTTTTAAAGGTACAGAGACTTAACCCTTGTTCAGCACTCAGTACGAACTCCTGGCCTCACAAGGCAGGTTGTGTTTAAGTAAAATATTTCATTACGTGAATATATTTAAAATTATGCATATAGCCATGTATAGATATGTGAAATGAATGCAAGTCAGTTGCATGCACTCACAGGTAAAAAACTGCAAATTTTCCTGTGTGGCCAGCATCACTGAAAACCTTCTCAGTGCCTAGACATTTGTGTTAAACCATCCCATTAATCCTACAAAATTTTTAGAAGTCTGAATAGAAGTTCCAGCAGCAAGACTCCCTGCAGTTCAAATTTATGAACTGTAAGTATAGAAAGGAAGACATATTAAAGACGTCTATTTACCATTCTAATAGAAAAAAAAAGAAATCTGCATTTTAAGGTATTTCATTATTAAACTAGTAAATGAAACACTTTAATAAAACTAGTAGTGTTATTAAACTAGTATGGTGCTAGTAACCTATTCAAATCTGGCATTTCCTTATGATATGATAAATATTAGGTGTTTTATAAATAATTTGGCCCATCAAATTAACTAATATGAGACAACTGGATCCACAATTCATGCAAGGCATTTTTTGTTTATATAAGTTGTCGAGCAACATTGGTTAACTGATGGACCATAACATCTTAGTAAGAAAAATCCATACATTTTCTGAAGTTTTTTTAGGCTTGTGTGTTAATTTTTACACTGAACATAATTTGTCTGACTGCAAATTGTTCCAAACAACAAAACATTACGTTGCTCTCAGGTTATTGCTTACTAGAAGCTGACTCAGTTTAAAGGACAAAAGACAACCCAGAATATGGGGGAGGGTGACCTTCTCCATGGGCAGAACATTTCCGTGCACACGTCAGGACCCTGCTGCCAGCAGCCTGGTGCTGAGCTGCCAAACGCAGTCACCATTCTGCTCCTCTTTGCTGCTGTTTCACTCAGGTCCCTACGACGTATTTCACTGTCAATAAGTTTTATACCTAATATGCTACAAATTTGCTGGTTCAGTAAAGACCTCTAATGCTCAAGCACATGTGCAACGCAGCAGCCACATAGGAGCTCTGGGACTCCTTGTTTTTCCCTGGCAAGGCACTCAAGCAGCATTTGTAGCCTCAAATACCATGCAAGGCCCAGGCCCTGTATTTTTCACACACACAGGAAAACCCTTTCCCCCCATCATAATTGCAATCAAGCCTTTGTGAAAGCTTCACTACCTACACCAGGCTATGCATTTTCAGAGAAGAGATGTATCAATATAACTGACAAGTGATAAAATAGCAGAAAAGGAAACAAACATTGTGTGTCCTTGAATATAAAGTCCACTTCTTCCAGGAAGCTTCCAAGTTTCAAGAGTTACAGCAAAGTTCCATGTGCTCCATTTTATCCAATTCTCTTTCTTGTGCATTTTTATCGACCCTTAGAAAGCTGGCATGTTTTACCACATTAGAATCCAATGTAAGAAACCTGAACACATGCTCATGCTTCACTGCTCAGCAGTTATTAGAATAATCTGCAGGAAACACCACAATAGGGCATTGTTTGTGAATGTAAGCAAAAGGTTACAAGGAAAGGCTGCACCCAGAGCTGACTCCTTGACTCCCATCCCTTTTGCTGTAAAGAATGCACTTGCTGTGTGTGGTGGCTGTCTCCATCACAGTCAGTCTCTTCTGCATCCCAGGAGAGTAGAAGGTACAGCAAGAGCACATTTATCCTGAAAACACAGAGTAGCTGGACCAGAGTGCTCAGTGAGAGGTGACCAGCTATGGCATAAAGCAAACCTCAGGCTCCTCCTCACTGCAATATTTGAGTACCCCACAGTGTCCAGCAAACAGATCTGCAACAGGCATAATATAGACATAGCTTTGTGAGAAATTATTTCCTTTAACTGAAATTTGCTTTGATCTCTCAGCTCCACAGTCCTCAACCCCCTCCTTCATTGCTGCCCAGCCACACAGGCACCAGAATGACCTGTACACTGGAGCTTTCCTCCCTGGCAGCTAAACATCCCCCTGGGAGTACCACCCCAGCAATGCCCTGCTAGCACTCACACTGGTGGAGAAATAGTGCCCAGTCCCTTTTGAAGAGCCCCAGAGAGTCCTGAAGACTCTGCTTGTTGAGGAGCCTTTTCAAGTGACCTGGGGTGGTCCAAAGAAGGCATGTTTGGGGAAAAAGCTTCTCCTCTCTTCTAGGATCTCCATTCCTAAGAGATGAGCTTAGATATCACAGTGCTGGGTAGTGAGGCTGTCTGTCATCTGTGTTACAGGAACTCTATTTCCAGCCTAAATCCCACACAATGCCAGCATTTAGATGGAAAGACTCTTTCTGTCCACCCATGCAATAGCTTGGGCAGGACACAGGACAGTTTAGGGGGTGGTTCTTGACTCAATATTGTTTTCTGCTTGAAGGGATTAATTCCTGCTTCTCTGACTTTCCAGTGACAGAAATAACCTGATCTTTTTGCTGGTATGGTACCAGTATTTCAGGACTTTTATCCTACCAGCTGGGATTAGGGGGAAATACTGGTCATGTTTCTGCATGGAGAATAAAGTACTGTTAGCATAGTGGCATAGGGCTAGGCTCTTGTTTCTAGTTCTCCTTCCAAAAAAAAAAAAACCTCAAAAAAGCCAACAAAACAGCAAACAAAAAACCCAAACCAAACAAACCAAAACAAAAAGAAACCCAACAAAACAACAACGACAACAAAACTTCTGCATTTTAAGTAGGTGCAGAGAAGGGCAGATGAGGGTCCTGATCAGCAGGCTGCATTATCATATACATAGTCTATTTAAGGCAAAATGAGCTGCTTGTTATTTTAGGCACTGTGCAGTTTGCAGACACTGCCTGTGTGCTCCAACAACAGCGTTCACCCTCACCACAATCCACCCTGCTGCTTCCAGCTCTTTTGTCTCTGAAGGCCTCTTCTCCCTGTGGTGTAGGATTCTTAGTTGCCACACAAAGAATGACATCAAAAACTCAGGATTTAAATGATTTGATTAAAAAAAATATTTAAGAAAACAACCTCTCTCTGGAGTACCCAGGAGAAAGCCACAGCCCCTGCACAAAGCAATGGAATTGACTGGAAAGTGTTGCCTTGCAGTTTGAAGAGCAGCACCAGTGACCTAGAAGTCAGGTTTAGCCAGTGAAACCTTCCTGCAAATTGTAACACCCAGGCAGTGTTTAACCATGGTTTCTATGCAGCTGTGTGAGAGTTCCAGCTACATTGCCAGGCTGACAGCAACACTGAGAAGCAGGGAGGATGCATGATTTCAGAGCTGCTGAGATAATGCCAGAATCTGCCCCTCCATTGGTGTGAGTGGATATAAAGGACTGAATTGGTTCTGCCTTACCCCCACCTGCCCCTCTTGTGAGCAGTTACCCCTTGAAATGAACATGAGTGAATGCTTTGTACAGGATCTCTGGCTCAGGCTGGCTCTGGGGTGATGAGAAAGAATTAAACTTCTTGCATTTAGCTACCTGTGCACTGAAAAGCAGTACAATGGGCATCATTTCAGCAAGCTTTTCTGGTGCTGGGAAGGCAGGACAGCCCAGGCTCGTGTGTGCCAGCGATGCCGTTCTGTTGTGTCCGACAGGTGGCAATTAAGGCAGAAGCAGCAAGATCCAGGGGAAACAACTTTATTAAAACTGGAAGGAGAAATTCTGAGTGTTGATTAGGAAGCACCCTGCTGGAGGCTTTCTAACACCTGGGACCCCTCATTTCCAGCCTTCTTAGCAGTCTATCTGATGTAAGTTGTGCAGTATTGTTTTTTACTTGTGCTACTTACTAGTCACCTTCCTTTTTCTAATTTGAAATAGAATCAGCATCAGCAATGACCACTATTTTAATCTTATATAGATACACACAGACATGTTAAAGTAGACATTTATTGTTGTTGCCAACAATATACCTCTACAGAGAGATCTTTGTGGTATTTGTTCATAAATGGGAACTAAGAGATCCGAATTAGTATTGTCCAGTAAGAAGTCATGGAACAATGTGTAGGATTATTACAGTTAGAAAGCTGCAAAGGGATTTTAGGGCTAGGTGCAAAGGAGATTCAGAATTTAAAAAATTTCTTTCACAGTAGCTCAGATTGCATTGTTGCAAGACTTCCTGACCCTCCTCAGATTTTTGTGTTTCAAGGAAGACATGGGACACCAAAGATTACTTAGTATCCCAGAAGCAGTCACTCCAGTGCTCCAACTAGAGCAAGACAGCACCTTTCAGTGCTGCAAATACATGTGAGGAGTGTCTCAGCTCTCTGAGACAGGGCTCATCAGCTGCACATGTGCCTCCAGCATAATGTTGTTATGCAAGTATTTTTGCAAATCACTGCCTCTCAACGTTGAGCCTCCCAATATGTAACTATGATCTAATTAGTCTTGTCCCTGATTATATGGCCTTTCCTTTGTCCATACTGAATGCATTCTTTTCTTACCTAAACATAATTTTGTATTTTCTTGCTAGTCAGTGCCAGTAGCACCATACAGCTCTGATGCAAAGGACCAGCTCTTGCTGGATACCTCCTGAATCACACCTGATGAGGGAAAACAATTCCCAAAATGCACTTGTATTTTGAAACCTGGCATTTGGGTACAGAAGAACCCCTTTGATACATAGTGTATAGGTTTTGCATCATTTTAGGTTCTACAAATCAGAACTGAGGCAAGCATCTTCTCATGCAGCAAGATAGATGTATGAAATATTTCCCTCAAACTTGTTTTTCCTCCAACCCATGTTAATTGAAATTATTTGTATTCAATCTCTTAATTCTTTCTAGCTCAGTCTCTGTATCATCTGTTTCACATTTTTGCCTGGGACTGATGTCAAGCTCACTAGCTAATGCTTATGAGTCTACCTCATTTACTCTCCTTAAAAATTGTTGCAAGGCAAATTTATAAAAATTTCTTCAAGAGCATGCAGTTCTCTCACAAGGGAGACCAAGGGGATACATTGTCAACCTTACCTGGTTAACTTTAGAATGTTCCTGAGCCCAGGCAACTCATTGGTTTCCCAGACCACAAACAGAAGGCCAGAAAGCCGTGCCAGCTCCATTTCTGGGCTACAAAGTGAATGTCAGCTCTGTGCCTTTGTGTAGCCAGCTGTTGGCAGCTCTTTTGCATCACTCTCCCTACTCACCACTATTACAGACTGACACATATTGCAGCAGGCTGGGAGCTCCCTGCCTCCCTGCCATACTTGCACCCCTCCTACACACACAGGAAAGAGGCACCCAGCCCAGCATTCCATCTCTGAGAGCCTCCAAGCACTGCAAACTCTCTACAGGGTCCAGGCAGGGGCTTCACCCATGCAAGTCAGTCCTGCACATGCTGAGGAGTGCATTGGTGTGCTTGGGAATCATCTTTGTTCCTTTGTGTTTGCAATGTCTCTTGACCTGCATAGAGCACGTGATGCAGCCATCCATAAATATCATGAGAACACAGCTTGTTCTATAAATGAACACATAATGGAATTTGATTTAGTACCGTGAAATAGGAGGAAAATATTGGGAGCAAAGTGGAAATGTTCATATGCTTAAGAATGGTAAATGTCTTGGACTAGTCACCTTTGACAGAGCAAAAGCTGAAATAGGTTAGGGGCTGCTTCTCAGCCATGGGAAGTCCTTTCATACCTGTGTAAAGAATCTCCAGTTTCTCACATTTGGGTCGAGACAATGTGACCAGGGAGTTGGCAAGCAGGCAAATCATGGGGCATGTGAAAATTTTCTTTGCTTTTTCCCTTAGCTGAGAAGAAGCCAAGTTTGATACAGGTAAGTGTTGTCTTACAATTTTGTTTCTGTTCCTAGAAACCAAGCTAATATCTCCCCTACTCCCCGCTCCAAATATTATGAGACAGCCAGTGGGTGATCCCCGTTGGCAGCAATCTAAATCAGCAATGCATACACTGAACTGACTCAGAAGACTCAGAAAAACCCTGGATTTGAGCACAGCAACCTACTTTCATGGCATCAGTTGCAGAACTGGAGCTCTGGTGCACAGTGCAGAGCAAGATAAAGGGAAGTACAGAACATAAGCACTCCAAATTCCTCTGCAAAGCCACGGGAAAGCTTCATGGTTGCCAAGCTACTAATATCTTCAAAATACTTTTTTTTCCTTTTTTATTCTGCCTGTAATACACTATGACTGTGAAAATGGGGAGAAGGAAAAAAAGATTTTAAAAATTAAAATAAAATAAAAGAAAATAATAAAATAAAAACCTCAATCATTCACAGATTCACACAGAGCATGCAGACCAGCATGAGAATGTGAAAGTGATAGGGACCACAGTAGCTATGGGGACCAATCCAACACAGTAGCAGGCAATAGGTTCTTGCTGTGAGATCACCACTTTTGCATCCTGTGGGCTCTTGGGTGCTTTCCTGAGAAGCTGTAAGAGGCAAAGGTGTAAAAGACTGGTGTGGTGTGCCAGAAGCAGAGAAAAGGAAAGCCTGAGGTTACACAACTCCATCCACCCTGTGCTGAGAAGTTTATTTGTGGTGCTTTTTCAGGCAAGCACTTATCAGCTGTCGTGGTGGCAACCCCCTTCTCCATTAGCAGTCTGATCAAATGCATGAGGTTGCACTTATTGCCCTGGGGGAAAAGCTTAAAGGCAGAGCAGAGGAAAAGGAGGTCATGGCAAGAGGCAATAATGACACTAAAGTGTAGTTAAATGCTGATCTGGGAAGGATTTTGACTCCTGCCTTCACCTTGCTTACCCTGAGAGTGCTCCTTTGAAATGGATGCAAACCCTATCTGCACCTGAAAGATGTACACAAACTCTACACACTGTTAGAGCTGTCTGCTCTACCAGGGGGAAAAACTGAATTTGCCTTCAGAATTTAAAATTTTGATTAAAAAAACCCCAAAGAAGTCTAGCTTTGGTTGCAAGCAGTGATGAGAGAACTTAGAGCAATCTTGTCCCCAAATTTGCAAGCCATTCCACAAAGCAGCTAACAGCATTTCTGTCACAACAGGCAATGGGACTCTAGGGAGAAGCAGACTTCAAGGCTCCACTGATGCACACACAGCATTACTAGTGCAGTGGAGAAACACCACCCTCAGAAAAGTGTTTTTAAACCATAGCTGCACAAACTGCCCCCTTGGCTTAAGCAGCATATCACTGGCTTCTTCATCTGCAGTGCAGAGTAAAGCAGGAGGCAGGCCACCATCTGAGAGAGGAAGGGGACCCCACAATCATCCTTCTTATTCCTCCCTGGCAGAAGATAACATCCTGGGAAATAGCACTGGCTCTACTCTTTCTCCTCCAGCAGCTCAAAATAAGACTCTAATTGTGCTGAGCAGTACCTCTACTTTGCCAGTTTTGTATCTTCCTGCTCTTCTTTGCACTCAGGCTTCCTGAGACACAGTATAAGAGAATCTATGCAATACTTAGGGAACTTGAGGGTTTGCAAACATGACAGAAACTTGTGTGAGAATGAAGAGCTTTGTGTAGAGTTACTGCATCTCCTCTAGTGCTTGAGTTAAAGAATTGTCTTGGGGTGACAACACCCACAGCTAAAACAAGGAAAATTGATAGTTATTACATTATTTTGGGGACAATATAATAATATAATGCACTGCTCGTCACTCTCAGATGTTGCAAAGTAAATCGTTCATCTTCAGGGACCTCAAAATCTTGCTCAAGACTTTATCACATTTACTTTTGCCCTAGAACCTCCCACATGTAGGTTAAAAAAAAAGTATTTTTTCCCCACTACCTAGACTATCTAACCTCAAGAACTGCCAAGATACCCTCACATGTCACTGTGTAACCTTCCCCAGCATCTAAATTAGACAGGTAATTCATCAGGGTGAATAGCACCTCCAAAACCATGGGCAGGGGTAGGTTCTGAGGCCTGTCTGCATCAGTTAACAGCACAGTGGTGAAAGATCCTCCACTAGAACTAGAGCTAGAACAGCTGAGTCCTGAGTGGGCTGCTGTGCAGGTATAAGACCCTGCATCCCACCTCAGCCCAGCTGGATCACCAGTTGGGGTCCAGCCCCCAGTGCTGATATGGCTGTGCTCTTTAGGGGCTCAGTTTAATGTCTGCTGGCACCACACCACACCAACATGCTCAGAGCTGCCTCAAGGACTTCCTGTCACCCAGAGCAGACATGGTCTTTGCAGGGTACCAAAGGAGAGAACAAACAAACAAAACACCCCATTGCTGAGTTTTGCAGAAACACTGAGAAAAGCAAACTCTACCATGGCTTCCCATTTCCCTTTTAACCCCAAAGCCATGTTGTTCCTAAATTCTGTGGTGCTTTATGCCTCTTGAAGCCACTCATGCCAAAGTAAACAGCTACTTCAACCTCTCGTGGGCGCCTTAAGCGGTTTTGTAGGAAATGCATGTTTGTGCTTTACAGAAGGCACATAATACATTACAATCACTGTGCTAAGTGACACAAACTGGGGGATTTGAAAGTTACGTTTGGCAACCTGCCCTTACTGTGCTCTAATTATTCCTTAATATCCCAATTTAAGGGCAGCATATTGGCCCCATTTATAAATTGTCTGGCTTTTATGAGTTTGTGTCACAGAATTAATGTTGAACAGTTTTCAGATTCTTTATTGAAAACTGCTGATTGTGTATTGCCTGACAAAGCAAAATGTCTCCATTAGAATAATGATTTATTGTAAATATGGCGGTATTAGGGCTGACTATTCTGGGTATTAAAAATGCATGGAAAAAAAACATTGTAAAAAGTGTTATGTGAGCTGTCATAATTTGTCAGTTTAATATCTTTGTCATTTGCATTTCTTTTTAAAACGCCAAGAGCAATTAAATCTTATCTCACCGGTAGAAGTTGCCAAATTTCACTTGAAATTAAACCAGAATAATGTGTCATGTTAGTTATTTTAATAATATTAAACAATAAAAACAGAAACAGAAAAGAGAAGAAAAAGGAGACATACAACAACTGCAGCTACAAAAAAAGCAGCTAAAATATATAGCCTGTTTTTGTGATAAAATCACAGTCATGAACTCCATAGGCTTCTTCCATCAACAAACCATTTTCCCTGACAGTAGGGCTATAACAAAGTCGTGCTGAACTATGATTTAAATGTCAATAAACAGCTCCCAGCAGCACAAATTTTATGCCTGAGATCGCCATATTTTCAGTTCATCTCTCCACATGGTTACCAGGCAAGCCTCCATAATGAAATACCCCTTGTTTTTTGGACTGACCCAAGTCCCAGTGAGAAAGACAGAAGGGATTTGTGAGTCAGCAGGAGCTGGAGCTAGGATGAATCGATCACAACTTTGTCTCCTGTGGAAATACCAGCTGCTGTCATATTTCTGTTGGAACTACATTGTGCATGCCTTCTAGCAATGGTCAAGCCATGGGTGAAAAAATTGTTTCTGGGATTGTCTCCCACTGTGCCTGCCTCTCTACAGAGACATACGGTTGACTTTATCATGAAATATTCTGTTGCTTTTTAGAAGTACATTTAAAGGGAATTTCCCATACAATAAGTTGCAAAATAAGCAATCTCTGGTAGTTACATTACAGGAAAAGTGCTGCGGAGCAAATTAAGCAAATATTTGGCCCTGGCCAATTCATTTTCTCCTAGACTTTTGCTTTCTTTAAAAATTGGATGGTAAGAGGGACCCAATTCTTCACTCAAGTCCACTATTTGACTCATATATTTCCAGCAACTCAATACCTCATTGCTGACAAGCCTGGGCTAAGTTTATCTCCTCTGGGAGGAAAGCAGACAAGTCACCCCTTCTTGTCTCCTTTGCAGGAAGTTCTTGTGCTGGTACCACTGCCCCCAGGGTGCTTGCAGAGGATGCTTCTGTACAGGTATCAATACAAACCCCAGCAGCCTCAGTCTCCCAGTATCTGCAGTCAAGGTGATAGATCTGTTCAAATGGATGTGGCTATGTAGGGGGATAGAATATAAGAAAATAAAAATAGCATAGAAAGTAATCTTACCTCTAAGGAGTTGCAGCTAGGACAATTATCAAAGATTAGGAACAGGCCTGACTTTTAACAGGCCACAGCTGTAACCAATGAGAAGAAGAGTGCTATAAAAGAGTGGGGTGGCTGGTTATGAAGAAGAGTCAGTGTTCTGAGAAGTGGCCCAGAAGAAAACACCAAGAAGGTATGAAACTTTTGTGATAAGGAGACAACAGTATGGAACCCCTGCAATAAGATGACAACAGCTGTTTCCTTCTTCCTGCATCTCCAGCAGCGAATAGGCCATCCCTTCTGGTGTGGAGCTGTGCCCAGAGTCAGGCACACACAGCTCTGTGGGTGCAGGATAACAATTCCAGTTGCCCAGTCTTCTCCAGCACCCACTGTGCCTCTCCATGGGCACCAGTTGGGGACACTCACTTTGGCCTGGGGACCTTCACGCTCACCCTGGCCCCACTTGCCAACAAGAATGATTAGACACAAACTCAGCAGTTTTATTCAGGATTTGCTCCTGTCTGCTGGGAGAAGGTAGGTTGCTGGGTATTCTTATAGTCCTAAGCTACTTACATTTTCCAATTATACCTCAGGAAGAAGTCTCGTAAAGGTTTTATGTGAAAATATAAAAAAGGCTTAAATAGTGAGACAAAGGGAGGGAAAAAATAGAGCAAGTGAGGATTTTTTTGGTAAAATTCCACCCAGTCTACTTTTTGAGCCCATAGAAATACCCCTGCAAGTCACCCCACAATGAAGTATCACATTTCATGAAAGACTCCCTGTTAGAGACAATGAATGATGGTGAAACAGCAGCAGATAAGATCCTTATTATCAGCCACCAGCTCTTTGATCATGCAATCTTGCTTTCCCCCTTGTCACTCTCTTCCAGCCCTGTCAGTTTTGGGGTTCAAAGCCCCTGGAACACAGACTGGTTTTCTTGGAAAAATTTGTGCCAGTGCCTCTTAACACAACCTTTCCTTGTCTGGACTGATTTCTTGTCAAAATAATTGGCTCCTGCAATTTTGGTTTCATCCTTGCTGGAAGCATACAGAGAAGTGCTGCCTCTCAAACTTGGATTACTACTTCTGTGCACAGCACTTGCTTCTTCACCATAGGTGGCAGTGATGATCCAGAGTGCAGAACAGAGGTCTGAAAGGCAGCAGGCCAAAAATGCCATACAACCAGCAGATGTAAACATAAGGCATGAACTCAGAACCAGATGGTTTGATGCTTGCTGGCTTTTACCAGAAAAAAAGAATAATAAATTATTTGTAAGTAAAATCAGAGTTATACCACATCTCCAAACCCGCTAGAGTTCATGCTGCTTCTCCATAAGAAGCACTGCAGCAACTGGAATCATTGCTTAAAATATCATGAGTGTGTGTCAGCACAGTGGAACCACAGCATTTCTAGCTAAAGCAAACCCTTTGAAGGAGGGTGGGTGGACTATCTCCACATTAGAAAGTGCTCCATCATTTTAGTGCTGCATGATGTTTGGCTACCTCTAGTGCAAGTTCCTATGTAGTCATTCTATGCGCTATGTGTATAGAGACTTGACATTAACACAGGGAGCAGCAGCATCACAAGGAAGTTTAATCCTCACAGAAATGTTTTCCAAGGTCATGGATTTATAAGCACACTGTGCTAACTCCTGGGTAAAGGGGTAATAAGCCATGAATAGTATTCTAAAATTACAACAAGAAGAAATCCAACTTTCTAGCAGACAGTGACCTGTGATACACTAGAGTGTTCACTTCAGCCAGGGGCATGGGTGAAAATAGGAGGCAAATTAGAATACATAATGTAGTATAAAGGAGTTGCTTATTGCTTTTTATTTTATTGCTCATGAGCAGACAATTTTGTGATCTATAGAACATGCCAAATGGACCAATAAAAGAAACATGTCGTGGATAGCTCCATTTACATAAGAGCAGGACAGAGAAAGGAGGTGCTGTTGTCCCCTCTAAAAACACCTTCACACTTGGGGAGAACATGGACAGGTACCATCAAAGATCAAAACAGAAGCTGCCAAAGGATGTAACTGGTTTTGCCACTGGAGCTGGGAATTGTCTCAAGGGCTCACAAACCTGTGGTGACACTGCTGCCGTCTCCATTACAAGTGGTTTTGTTTAATGGGTTTCCTAATTCATAGGGACAATTCAGACAGCTTAAGCCTTAGATGGCCAAAGGATTTCATAGCCCTTTATGGGCAACAAATGAACCTTACAACTCACTGAGATTGTTATCTAGCCTAGTTCTGCATACAGATCAGCTCAGCTACATCAGAGGTTTTTGAACACTATGAATTGATGAGAAATCAGGATCATAAGCTGAAATCCTCCTCCCAGTTTTGTTCTTCTGACTGTTTTTCTTTCTCCTCTGTATTTTAGAAATATGTACCCTGTTTGCCTCAAAATAACAGGTAAGATGTAACAAAGAGTCTGTAAGGTCAAATCCTCAACCAGCATTCAAACCCAGCAGTCTTACTGAGTGCTAAATATGTCCTATTTACTTACAGAAAGACAAAAAATGACCACTTACTTAAAAAGCAAGGGGATTTCCATCCACAAATGGTTTCCTGTGTCTCTTACCCTTCCTGTGAATACATGATGTCATGCAGAAGGCTAAACTGATCACTTGCTATCCTCCCCGCCCCACAGCATTTCAGGCTTCAAGTTAAAGTCTCACCTCAGTGGAAAGCTCCAAGTTTCACTATAGCTCAAATATAAAGTTTGATGTTGCTACTGGATATTCCTCAGAGATGGACCATACAACAGAGAAGACCTCCAGTCCCCTTAAAACACAGTTTTTACTTGAAGGCATAGCCTGCAGCCACAGCTGCAGAACCTACATAATTCAGGGTAACAATTAACCACAGCTAGCTCATTACTTCTAAAATAATATTTCAAGTGCAAAGAAGTCATATAAATCCCCAAGAAACATGAAACAAGGCCTCCTGGTTTTGTTCACTACTGGTATGCTATGCATGACACAGGATCTCACTACGGTGCCATTCACCCCCATGAGATTCCTCCCCCAGCCCTTTGGCACCTCACATTGGCATTCTTCTTGGTAAGAATGAGTGTGCAAGACTTGTCTGTTTTAAGGTGAGATGCCTGTCCGAGCAGGACAGAGCTGACTAGGAGCTCTGGGGGAAGGGATGCTGCTGATCTCACTCCTTAAAGGAAATCCCCCCCTCGCCAAATGCATCACTTGGGAGCACTTCTGTTTCCACAGCTTCTTTCTTCCTGATACTCCAAGTTTCTTGCTGGTTTTATACTTGCTTCCCCACCCCCCGCCTCCCGCTCCCCCCCTAAAGTTATTTCCAAACCTTCCTATTTTTTAAAAATTAGTTTAGTTACATCATTTCTGTCTCCAGGCTTGATGTGTTTGGCCCAAAGTCGATGTGTGCAGCAAAGCTGGAGCCCAGGATCTGCCAATGGAGGCTGCTGGCTGCCCTCCCCTGCCCAGAGCAGCAGGCAGCCTTGCAGCTGAATACCTGCAGACAGCCTGTCACAAACAGCTGATGCCAAAATAGGCAAGAAATACAACTAGAACTGTCCTGTTGTGCCCTACACAGATGGATGAATATTTTATTGTTATTCCAGGAAAGGCTTTTAAAAGAACACACGAGACAACAATTATGTGGAGTTGTCTCGGTACAAGAATAAAAATAAGAGCAATCTAACACTTAAAGGAAAGGACTTTTAAAATGAAAACATTGTTTCTAAACCCCACAAAATGGCATCAACCATAACAGCTAAAAATGTACGCAGGTGACTTATTAGCAACACTGATCTTTTTAAATGACAGTTTTGGCCAGAAAGTAATTTTAATGATGGCAGAGGAGAAGAGTGATGAATTACAGAGATATTTCTGTTGTGCAGAGCAGAAGATGGAGTTTTGCCCAACAATTATCCATGGTCTGACTTTGAAAGTCTCTTCAGCAGCTTGATGAGTTTAATAACAGAGGCCTGATTCACTGACACTGATACTAAATTTCTAACACTCAGTAGCTAAAACACGCAGCTTTGCTAATATTCTGCAGTTCTGTATTGCCAGAAATAGCATCTCTCCAGGAAGAATTTGGGCAGGTATCCAGTTTATATACATCAGTGTGTTTACATTTTAGTTGGCAGACTGCTGAAGAACAAATTAATCAGGCAGTTGGGCTTAGGCATGCAAATAATCCTGCTGCTCTCTGATCTCATAAGTGCCCAGATGACACCACAAGGGTTTTCAAAGGTGCTCTCCGATCCCTCCAGATGTCTGAGGGACAGGACAGATATACAGAGGTGTTCAGCTGCACAGTCCCCACACTGGCATCCCAGTTAGGGATCATGAGCCCTAAACATTCCTGAGACCTGGCTGTGTTTACCCAGCATCCTGTGGGATCTTTGGAAATTATGTATTCCCAATACCACTCAAAATATGTAAGTAGCAGGACTCTTAGAAGAGCTGCCTGGAGAAGGGAGGGTGTCCATACCCCACGTGGGGCTGAAGCCCTCTGGGGGTTTGGAGCAAGCTGACCACAGTCAGCAGGAATATCACTGGTAACCATGGAAGAAACTGGATCACAGCCTTAAACTCTGCCATGATGTCTTCAATATGGCTTAGTTTCATCTGTTGCTGGGTTGGTTCGTGGCTTTTTTTTTTTAACAACTGGATTTTAGTTATTGTCTGAAAGGATTATTTTAACCAATTTTAATGGTATATAGGTTGTTTTCTACAAAAGGAAAGCATCACTCACTGTTTCCACATGAGAAAAATAATATCTGGAGTTATTCAGCAAACTAATGTTGTAAGAAGTGTTGAGAATAGCTGGTAAGTTGTGCAGGCATCAAGTCTTACTTTTTTTAACTTTTTTCAGATAGCAACCAAACTGGATTCTTCCTTAGGATAAAAACCAAAAACCAACAGAAAAACTAAACAAAAAACCCCAACCAACCAAAAAAAAAAAAAAGGAAAATCTGTTTCTATGGTTTTCAGACACTAGCTTCCCTCTTCATCCCCCCAAAACTGGCCTTTAAATAAATATGACTCATTCCAGAACAGATTCTTATAGCTGGATTAAAGTGGTATCTCCATCAAGTCTTCAATAGTGTTAGTTGTTGATGGTGAGGAGTGTAAAAACCTGGAGGAATTAGCAGCTCTGCCTGCCAGGGTATCTCTTGCCCACAGACATTCTGTGTCAGAGAGCAGGAATCCTTCTCCTCCAGCAGAAAATTCTGCCTCGTCATGCAATATCAAACACAAGTCATTATCATTTATTATGTTAAGGCTCCCTAAAAGCTAGCCAAAGCACCAAGTGCAAAGAGTATTGCTAATCTTATTTATTTCCGGAAATGAACATTTTACTAGGACCATGCCAGGTTTTTTATATGCTGGCAATGTAATTTTCCATGATGTTACATTTTAAATTCTAGATTTTTTTTTTTGGTCCTGGAATTTATAGAAATTAAGGCAGCAAGACCCTTTTATCTGTTTGTCACAGAAGTTTATGATACATGTGAGCTGAGAATGACCTGGACAGCTTGGCAGACATAAGCAAGAGTTTTGCTTCTACTATTTAAAAAAAAAAATCAAACCAAACCACCCACAACCTCTCAAAAATCACCAAAACCTACTGTAGAATAATCTTTGACACTGTAGAGATGATTGTCACTTTTAAGGTCAACATTAGACAAATCTGATGAGCTGAGCAGGTTTCAAAGGACACTGAATCTACTGCAGATTGTGTCTCTTAATACGTATTGTACTAGTACTAATAAATCTGTGAGATCTTGGCATATTCAAGTTTCACAGCAGTAAAAGCAGCATGCAAAATACCTGTCCCAAAAAACTCTCTTTTTTCTCTGCCTCATGACACAAGGTAATGCAAAAGGGGAATGCAAATAATGCATTTCATCACCGATGTAATGATGTGTGCTCCTCCTTAGAAACCGTGAAGAGCATTATTTGGGATGAAAATGCATGATCTAAAGTTGGAACATCAAAGAAAATAAAAAGTGCAAATATATTCCGTATTTTATGTACCACATATGAAAGAGAGTAAGGCATTATTCAGAGAAAACAGAGCCAGCTTAAAATAAGACAGATGGGAGCTAAATATTATCTACTTTTTGTTAGCTTTATTAGTTACCTATCCACACCTAGATCAAACTGTGAGAGATATTTCTTTCTGAAGTAAACGCATTTTCCCTTCCTGCCACATTTCCTGCATATAGCTTCCAAAATAACACTGAATACCTTAAAAAGGCAGATCCTACATTACAGTTTAGGTTCACATTTCCAGGAAACGGAGCAGAAAAAAATCAGACTGTTAAGGGGTTAACAACTTAAGTGTGTCACATTTTAGACATAAAGATTTGCTTTAATAAAGGACATTTAAAAGGAAGAAGCCACAGAGGCTAAAGAAACACATCTCCTGCAGCGAGTGAGAGAGGATACAAACGAACCCCGGAGCTGCACTATGAGGAATGAGGATCTGTTTTATTCCACTTACCGGTATTGTCCATTATTCCCTTTATTCCCTCTCGGCATTCAAAAAGCACAGTTCCCCAGAAAAGCAGCCGGCACGGTCTCAGGCTCGCTAATGAAGCTGGCTGCCCTTCTCCTGGTTATTAGACCTTGCTGGCAGTCAGAGCATACTTCATGTACTGACTGCAGTAGACATCACCAGGAAATTTATATCTCCAAGGATGACAAACAGCCATTAGCTCCATTATAGGCTGATTAAGATTGTGTGAGCCTATCAAGTAGATACGTAAATCCCCCAGGGTTTTACATCCATGGGGGGAAAACAAAAGAACTCCTAGCCTGTAATACTGAATATTTGTTTCTGAAAAGTAAAAGTAATGCTGACGAGGAGAGGTTTAATGGGTAGGAAGGCAAAACCTTAAATACAGAAGGGATTTATTACCGAGCAAAGGGCTGTTATTTATCAGTGACGCAACAGCAAAAGTTTTAGGGAGGAAAAAAAAGGGGGAGGAATCTGTGGCTGACAAAGTGTTAGGTTAGGCTACAATTTGAGCCATTAGCTTTCTTTGTGCTTTAAATCCTGCAAGTTCTGCACCTGATGTTCTCTACATCAGGTGTTCTCCTTTTTCTGAGAAACACAGTAGACGTGCTTATCTGTGAATGCATATCAATATATTAATTGCCTGGAAACATACATTATTATAGTGATCAAAGCTGAATGTAAGGAAAGGGTGAAAAGTAACTACAGGGCTTTACTTCTTTTAAAGTCAAAGTAAAAAACACTGGATGCTGGAGGGATTGGACTCAGCAAAATCTGAGTAACATGCTGAAATGAAGAGGTATTAATTCGAAATTTTCCATATCACCTGAGACTCTGAAGAACAGGCTTTTCCCCCACAGAAGTAAACAAACAAGCAAACAAAGTATAGACTCATAAAAATTTCCTTGTACCAGGATATTAGGAACTGGTTTCATGCCCTGTTTTGGAACTGATTGCTGTGTAACCCTAAACTAGGCATTTTGTGCTACACTGTTTGCTCAGTGGTGACAGGGGCACCATCACACACATGGCCTTTAGTGAAAGAGAATGTCACAAAGTACTGACACTTCATAAATGCTGCACAGTATTCTCTCAATATTTGTACCTTCCATTAGATAATTCACTCCAATCCTCTTTATTGCAATGGAGAAGGAAAACAGTTTTTTTATGTCTCCATTATATTGACCCTCTGCCTCACAGCATCACATGAGCAACAGAATATATTTTCAATTCATTGTCCCTTAAATGTCCTTTTGATGTAATCTGTCTTTTAAAAATTTTAAATAAAAAGAGTGTTGCAGCCCCGATCTATTTACACTGATTAAGAAGTAGAAAGAATCAATGGCTGAGAGCTAAAGTCATCAGCAAGAATGGAGAATATCTAGGGCACACTGGATATATTTTGTATTTCCAGAAAGGAAGCTCTTGGAGGGCTAAGGAGAGACTAAAGATTAGAGATCTGTCACACTTCATATTAAGCTTCTATTTATAAGTGGCTTATGAAGAGCTTATAAAAAATAGAAGTTAGCATAAGCATGTTGCATTAGTACATGCCACAGATAGCTACAACCACACTAATACAAAGGGTTAAAGATGACCAGTAAGGAGCTTATTCATTTGCTAGATCCTGTATCAGTTAATGGCAATTGATTAATGTGCCAATTTGGGTAATTGGTTAATGTGCATTTGGTGAAATCTAGTTGCAGAGGAGCACTAAACTGGAGGCTGTGTGATGACCATCTGATAAAGGCAAGCACTTTTCTCCAGCTCCTCTGTGGGAAAGAGCTGCCTGTAGAGTGCTGGGTTCCTGCAGAAAAGAGAAAAAGTGCAGGATCTTGGTGTGTCTTTAAAGCCATATGAGTCCTGGAGAGAGCTAGGGGATGTACTGCAGAGCTGGCAGACTGCTCAGGAGAGAAAGGCAGAGGATTGTGCCTTTGTGCTAGGATGCTACTGTTCTACTAGGGAGCCAACCCAGGGAACAGCAAGCTGCCTGTGTGAAAAGAAGAGATGGCTTGGTTTGGAGATGGGGCTCTGCAGAACTGCAAATCCTACAGGTGCCTGAGCTCAAACAGCACTGTGGGATGGTGACAAAGCCTCTGCAGGGCAGAGGGACAGATATCCTATATCTCACCATGTATGCAAATATCTTGTGCTGACTGAAACTGAGAGAAATTGGTTTTGAATCCAACTTGTTTGCTTTGAGTTTCACTGGAAGTTGGAAATGGGGAGCTCCGCACTTGAGAGGCTGCCAGACAAGGGTGCAGCTCTAGGAAACCAGTCCTGGCCCTTGTGGCTGGGGAATACAGCTGGTAACTCCCCCTGCCAGAGACCCCAAAGGAAGATGCAAAGCTGCACCTACACAGACCTCAAGGAAGTGAAGAGCTCCAGAGAGTGACTGTTTCTATCTGCACTCCTAGAGTGCATGCCATGGCTGAACCTCAACTGCAGGGCAGGTGGCCTTCATGGTGTCCTGCAGGGTGCTGGTCCCCCAGTCACACAGATGAGAAGACCTACAGGAGCACACCACAGCTCCCTTCCTGCCCACATGCACAGGTTTCCTTCCAAGGATGCCCTGGAAGAAGAGAATGTGTACCCAGTCCCTGCCTGACATGCAATTCAGATTCACAGCTTCAGGTCAGCTAAGAATCAGGATTGTAAGGTGCTAGCTAGAGTGTGGGAAGTCCCAGTTGCAACAGCTTGATAAACATTGAGTTTGGGTGTGTGACATGGCTGTGTGACAGAACTGTTAATGAAATTAACTGTTATTGGAATTTTTTAACTCTTGAAAGCTAACTATAAATGGAAATTTCATAAGACATGTGATATAAATAGCCATTTAACAGGACGTATCTCACCAGGGAGCTTAAAAAAAGAGAAAGCTTTACAAAATATGTGAATTAGGGTGGACTTTAAAAAAATTATAGGTAATTAGATTATTGCATAGAAATCAACAGATGAGTATAATCAGATGCCAGTGTTACAGGATTAAAGCAATGTTGGCCTGACTGAACATGGGAGAAAGAAAGCTACAGATAACAGATGGAATTCAACAAGGAGAATGTGATTGTTATTTAGAAGTAAAATATACATATACTGCAGGCATACATTTACTTAATTTGTGAGTACAGAGCAACCCCATCACCATACACAGCTGCATGACACCAAAATGGCTCAGTCTTTTTAAGGACAATTTTAGGTAAAGGCTAAGAAGATCAGATCTGCACAGGTGCAAAGCTCTCTGTTCATCTTGCAAAAATATCATACTCCACCAGACTGCATCCTGGTTTTCTTCACCTTTGAGGCTGTCCTATCTAACAACCCATTTCAGCCATATGCACTGAAGACCTGGGCTCAACTCCTTGCTCATCCTGACTTTGTGCAGGCTCCTCCAACATCTGACCTAGGAACAGCTTGTACCATGCTTGCTTCCCACACCTCAGCTGTGAGGATAAACACACTGGAGGTTGTGTGAGACCCCAGTGCAGAGCTAGGAGCCAATGAAGTCACTAACCCAGATAATCAGGGCCAACCCCTGGAGAAGAAAGCATTACAGGGTACTTTAGTAGCACTGCTAATTACACAAACCCTAACGATCCCGCTCTCCAATATACCTGATGTACACAGCCTGCTGCAGCAATGACATTTCCCTCCCAGGAAAATCAATGAGGATTCACAGAGGCACAGAAATCTGCCCAGGTAAGAAGCAAACAGAGAAATCAGGGTAAACAGAGACCTCAGTGCCCAGCCATCAAAAACACTCAGAGTTGACAAACCTGCAGAATCCATGGACAGCTTCAGCTGTGGTGTTCCCAATCATGACAGAGATGCCTAAGAACACATTTAGAAAATGTGAAATCTGGCTCTGTTCAGTGCACATTTGTCACTGCAAAGATCTGATTCTGTGAGATGCCATTTCGGGCAAAATGTTTCACTTCCCTTTCACTGTGTCTGTTTCTTCCCACACAGAAATCATCAGGCAGGTGTCTCTGGGAAAAGCTATACTTGTTTTTAGATGCTGTGGGTTTGAATAGTCATCGTCAATACTCTAAATAGACAACTTCATGCAATTCTTGTAAGTATCCACCAAGCCCCAGGGCAACAGCTGTGCTGAGTACAATGGGTCTGTAGCCCTCCAGAAGGTATTTCCTTCTCTGAAGTGCCCGTCCATGGTGACGTTGCATGTCCCCATGGTGAGGTGGTTTCACTGGGAGGGAAGGAAGGACACTTTGAGAAAGTAAGGGAATGACAGCAAAAGATCTGCACTCTGCTACAGACATATCCCAGTATTTCAGTCAGTAACAGAGATTGATGCTTGTCACAATGTGGCTTTGCTCCTCAAGAGCTGCACCAAAATCCAGAATTAGTATATCTATTAATATAAAGTTGCTAGATACACATTCTTCAGGCTTTATGTGTATGAAAACCGTCTCTGGCACGCTCTTGAAAATTGCTAGGCAAAAGGGAAAACCTCTTGAGTATATGCTGGGCAGTATGCATGGAATAGGCTTCCCTGGGTAAGGGCTGAGGATTTGCCAAAGTGCAGAATCAACCTCTAGCAGAAGCCTTCCCTAAGCCTCACTAACATTTCTCAGCATTGTTGGGAACAGGTTTTGCCAAATGCCTTTCCCCTGCCTTACAGAGGCAGGAGATTTGAGAGCAGGACAGTTACAAGGATGCTCTTTCCTGGGAAGAAGCTCCAGTTCAATTTGGGAATGTCATTAATACCAGCTGTAAGTGCAGAGAGTGCTTTGTTTTGCTGAGCAAAGAGCAGGAGCCTCTTGTTCCCCAGGAAGACTTTATCCTTGAACAGCCTGGGCAGATGCAGTGGCTCTGACTCCTGCTGAAAGCTGCAAGGGGAGAAGCAGCACCTCTGAAGTCAACAGATTTAAACTGAGAAAACAAGTAGAGAGTGGGATCGAGACAGCAATATGGGGTCGTTGTAGGTGGGGAGTTTCACAGCACAGATGGATTTTCAGAGGGAGCAAAAAGGGCCTGGGTGTATGTTGAGCTTGGTGCAGAGAGAGTGGCAGGGCTGAGTGAGAGGAGACAGAGGAAGTGCAAAGGGAAAGCAGGGACATGGGGACAGGTCAAGAAGTCTGTTTCAGCATATCATAAAGAGGGCAGCTCAGCAGGAGATAAAAGCACAGACAAGAAAAACATCTCTAAATACTTCATTATTTAAGGAAATGGTAACTTTTTTTCTTTATCCTGGATTTTAGTGAATTCATGTCTACAAAGCAGTATGGTGTGTGTTTAGTTTGAAATACCTGGAAAAATAAACACAAGTTTTTCCTCTATAGCTTTCTCACTGATTCCTTCATGGAGGCTTTGCATGTGCCTAACTGCCTACCCAGCCCTGGAAATCTTAAGAGGATTTCTTGGATTTGGATATGCTTGAATGAATTGTTCCTGGCATGGCCAAAAGTAAATATATATTAACTATGTGCTGGTGTCACCATGAGCACAGCTGCACAGCTGGTGATGGGGGCCTCACAAACATGATGGCTAATGGCTTCAAGCATTTTTACTACTATTAAACCAGCTCAGAGCTATTGGCAGGCTGTCTGCCTTCAGAAAACAATTTCATCTACTCAGAGTCAGGTCTAAATGACATGCTGGTAAAAATGCCTCAAGTCTCAGACCTGTCTGTGCTCCATCCTCCTTGTAGCCAGCCATTACTGCTGCATCACTTGCCCTTCTTCCCTTGTCTTGCCCTCTCATGAGCACACATCCACACACAGCCCAAGCTGTGGTTATTCCTCTGTGCCCTGCCCTTCCTGCAAGTCAGACTCTCAGCCCTGTACCAGCTTGTGCAGAGCCAAGGGTGGCTGCTACAGAGGGAAGTTCTGTAGATCTGAAACTGCCACACGTCTTCCACTGAACTGCCAAGCATTTGCTGTCAGAATCAAAATATGCCCTTCTGTTTGCTTTTTAAAGTCTCCCAAAATTGGAAATTACTTTGAAAGGCAAATGGCTACCAAAGGGGTTAGGGCTATGATTTGGGAAGGTCCAGAAGATGTATTTTCCTCTCTGTCAGAAAACTGGGTAAGTGTTCCAGGTGAAAGGCTACAAGCCCTGGGCAGCCATTCATAGTGCTTGGTGTGGGTGTTCATGCATTAATATAACATATTGCTCACATAAATGAATTCTGTCAAGCAAACTGAAATAACCTCTCTCCCTTTCTCTTTAAATATCACAAACAAATGCTTTGAAACAAGTTACTATTCCTATGGAAACAGAGATGAGCTCCAATCAAAACCTTACCTCATGGCATGGCCTTTGCTACCCAGAATGCTAAGCTAAATCAGGTATAGAAAATAGGGAAAATCCATTCAAAATAGGAATTTTTAAGTGTAATTTTAAGGTATCAGGCTCCTATAATCCTCAGTATTATATTATTATAACAAGGATTAAAAAATTTGCTTCCACATGTCCACAGAAAGAATTCCACACTGAAACTCCATTTTATGAGCTGTAGGCTTTTCACACCTGAGCCAGACAGTTACAGAGCCTGTTAGAAAATGTTCTGACTGGAAATCTAGTAACATCTTTAAATGTTCTGAAACCATTACGATATTTGGCCAGATGGAGTGTTTGTCTCAGACCAGATTTGCTCCAAAGGGGCCAAGCTGAACCTCTGCATGAAGACACAGCCAGTTTTGGGTCCCACTTTGCCTCTGTCTTGGTCACACTGAGGCTGCTGTGGTGACAGCTCCATCTCAGCATTTGGCTTGTTTTACAACAAGCAAAACTACTTCAGCCTTCTACTGCAATGTGAAAAATGAACACACTTTTGAGTCATTGGGGCCAGGGCACCAAGAAGAAACAAAATGCCTTTTACTCTGTCAGTGGAAGTTGCAATGAAAAACTGGTGAAAAACTGTGACTAAGCATGTTCAAGTAAAAACATGTATCTTTTGCAACAGCAAATGTGATTAAGTTACCAAGGCTATCAGTGGATTTTCTGTTTCTGGAGGTCATCACATGAGGACTAGATGTCTTTCTGGATGAAACACAAATCACTGAGCTCAACAAAAGTGTTAATGGTCATAATTTAAGGGCTTGTATCACACAAGTCAGACCTAATAACCCCTCTGGCATTAGTGCCATGGATCCATGTAAAAAGGTCAGTCTTCATTATCCTTGCTGAAGTGAAATGTCAGACTTTTATCAGCCTTAATGACTGCATACAATAGATTTATAGAACATTTTACCCTGCTCCTTATCTCAGGACCTTATTCTTACCTTCTGCCCTCCACTTTTTTTTTTTTTTCCTCTTGTGTCTTCTGTAGATTTTTCTCTTGCAATCTTATGTATAATAAAAAGAGAGGGACTTTAACCTCATTGAAAGGCATAACCATGGCTCTATTTATATATTCTCTTAAAATCTGCTAACAGGTAATCCAGTAAAGAAAAAAACAAGGAAAAACAATATATCCTGGTCTGAGGATCTGAAGTGATACCAACTTACAGTGAAGCCAACAGCAAAGCTTCCACTTAGTCAGACCAAAACTTTGGACATAAAACATGTGGCCACATTTATGTTAGAGACAGGGAAGATTCTGGGTGTTTCAGTTTGTTTTAAGTGGTGTGAGTGAAAATACATCAATAAAGTCTTAGGCAATGGAATAGAAGACTGCATTTAAGATATTTATTGGCATTTTTCTTAACCCTGTCTCCCAGCTGAAGAAAAATTTAGGCAAAGAAGAGCTAGATAATGATCGCTTAAATGTCAAATGCCACCCTTAGGAAAATGAACAAATAAATACCAAGAAAGAAAAAGCTTTTCAGACTCCAAAGGCTGACAAACAACTGCTGATGTGCAGTCATGTGCTGTACATTATGCACTGTACCTTTAGCCAGACAAACTTGACCGTCTCTTTGGAGGTTAATGCTTTGTAACTTGATTTATGAGACACAAATCCAAGCAGACATAAACTGGAATCAGAGGACACACTTGAGAAGATGCACTACAGAGAGATATAACTTCAGCTTGTTACCTTGCTGTCTCTTCCCTCCTGGTGTTGCTAGTTATCATATAGATCTTGCCCCTAACCTGTATTGCTTTCAAACTCCATAGTGCACATTATTGAAGTAAAATCCATCATCCAGAAGTGACCATCAAATAACAGATCACTCTCGTGTGCTGCCAGATATTCTGCAATAGTTGGAAAGGAGAATGGCAGAAGAGCCTAACTAAAGCAGAGTGAAAAACACTGATTGAGCATGTTTTCCTAAATGACTGTTAAAAATATCTCTTTATCTATATTTATCTATTAATTTACTCTATATTTTACCATATTGGGACTGCACTCTCACTTAATTAATCACAACTTCTGTTCCACATGGAAGGGACTTGCTTTACATACCCACAGCCCAAGCTATGGCTACGCACATGAGCAATCAGTATCTGTACAAGGTCTGATGGAATTACATCCCACCTCTTAAAGCTCAGGGTTACTCCTGCTCCAGTCCTTGGGGTTCCATGGAGTTGTAATGATTGCCTTTCTCCTTCACTGGCAGCAGCTCAAGCTGAATGGGCTGTGTAACTGCAAAGAGTGCCCAGCATGCCTGGTTGGGGTCTGTCTGTGTTCTGCCAGTAGAGACCCCTGAAACAAAACATCTTTTTTTCCCATATCTATTTCTCCTGCTCTTTCCTGACTCAGAGGGAGAGATTTATGACTGAAAGCTTTGTCTGCATGATCCACCTCCTCAAGGGATCCAGCTGGACTAGAATCACAGCTCCAGATATTATACAAGGTGCCTCACACTCCCACCAAAGGATGTTTCTTTTAAATGATGAACAGTCAGAGACTGACTTCACCTATTAAAGCACAGAAAGTGTGGTGAATTGATTGCTGGTGTATATGTATTTTAACTCTCAGCACTCTCAGTTACAGGAATGTCTTATCAATTTGATTTCTGCTCAATTCCTGTCCTGAACTGCTCTAGGTGCCACATAGAGGACCACTTTAGCTTGTGCAGCTTGATGATATTCTAATACCAGCAACAGATGTCCAGATGCACCTCAAAGGTACTGAAAGGATGGGTATATTTTAATTATTATAAAATACATATTTACCTGCAGAAGCTCATTAACAACACCAGTTATTTTAATCTTATTTAGTAGCTAATGTGCTTGCCAGAACTTACTGTAAACCGTGTGTGACAAACACAGAGTCTGGCTGATATCAGCAAAGTACTTCAGGCAAACTGGCAAGCTAGAGATGTGCCACATGCAGGTGTTGGGAAAACATGCATTAGAAAAAGTTTGCTGAATGAAAAGACAAGGTGAATATTTTCCACTTCAGAATGTTACTGTGTCACCATAGGCTGTACTTTTGTTAGGCCACAGCTAGCCAGTATAGCAGAAGCGAAACCCTGGAGTCATTTTAGGTAATAATGCTGTTAACTCAGCATCCCAAACCTTTTTATTCTGAGTCAAAACTCCAACTGTACTCCACATGTAGCATGGAGCCAGAGGATAAACTACTGTTTATACAACAACATAAAAACTTCCAGTGCTGAAAGAGGCACTACAATGAAATCAACAGCACGTTGTAAATCTGGTTCAGACTGCTTGGTTGCTTTGCACAGAAGTGTGCATATCTGGGGAAGAAAGGCAGAAAGGCCAGAGAATTTCACCAAAGAGACAACAGGGATGCCAGAGGGATTCTGGAAATGCACCCTGAGGAAAACCTATGGCCAAACACCAGCTGAAAAAGACTGTGCTGCTAACAGTGAAATTATGCCCTTTTGTTTGACTCCTGTTATTTTTGGGAAACAGACTTGGTGTATTGACAGAGGAAGAAATTGAAGACATTTCTATTATCAATTTTTCATCCTAAGTGAAACAGCACATAAAGTTGTGTGAAAGTTCAAGAGGGGGTCGAATCCACATGGCAAATTGGTTTTTGAAGTTTCTCTCCTTCCTTAGCTGTTACCCAAAACACCCTGTTTACTGTAACCTGCCTTTCACCAAGGCATCCCTTCCCAGAGTGTCATGCAAGGCCATTTAATCCCTTTTGTGGCAAGCAAGTCAGTGCTCTTTTCCTGGGGTGGGAATAAGATGTAAAAAGAACCCCGAAGTGACATTTGTATGGCATTGTTCCTTTTCTTTTCCCCTTACAATAGCACCCACTGGCAGTTGCAGTGCCTATTTTGTGCACAATCTGGGATGCTGCAATTAACTTCTGAACACAGGTCTTTCCATAAAAGCATCAACAAAGGGGTAGGAAGGGAAATTATGTATCCTGCTTTATTTATTTCTAAAAATAACAACATTTCATCAAGAACATGATGCTTGAATTTGACTGGAGAGCATATTTAGATACGGCAGGGAAAGGTGCCCTCTTGAGAGCAAGAAGAAAAAGCTCACTAAAGCTGGTGGTTGAATATTTCAGAGCTATGTTGCCCTTCTCTTTGCATTGCAGGGTGGTGAGAAGTTTAAGCTTCTTTCCTTCACTAAGAAAGAGAATATTATAGAAGGATGCTGACAAAAAAGTATTTGAAATATTTTTATTTTGTAAATGAAATGTCAATTGAAATAGATAAACATTAAAGTGCTTAGCCAGAACATGAAGATTTTCTGCTATATATCTCCCACAGGTTTTTAAGTCCAAATCAGGAATGAAATCCCTTTGGAAGGAGGCCAAACAGTTAATCTGTTTAAAAGAAAGAATTTGGGTATTATGTTGTTCTAAGGCTGCAACAAGCAACGTAGTAGACCACCCTACTAGTTGTATCTTTAGGTCAATGTTTTATCTGAATCCAAACCAGATTAGTGCATAATTTTAAAATTCATTCATTTAAAAACCCAGATCAAACAATCAACCAACCAATGAAAATGCCTAAACAAAAGAAACAAAAAACCCAAAACAAAACAACAACAAAAAACTCCACACAAAATAAGAAAAACAACAACAACAACAACAACAACAAAACAACAAAAAAACCCCAACCAACCAACCAAGAAACTGTGTTTTTCATCCTGACGTAAGAATATGATCAATTACACATTTCAAGACCTGGATGGAATTACACAATGCTATCTCCCCCAGAGTCCAGGAATGAAGAATTTCTACCACGCTTCTACAACAGAGCCTGCCCAAAGCTTTCAGAAAACCTGCAGCAATCCCAGATATTCTTGAGCCACCGGAGCTGAAACACACCAAGAATTTCTTGTGGATGCTGTGGAATGAAGGAACTTTGGCTCCTTAGTCTTGCAGGTGCTGCAATGGATGCTCAGGCATGGCAGGAAGAGTATGACAGCTCAAGACTTCTACTCACCTGGGACCTGGCTGAGAAGAGCTATTTAAAGGCTTTTTTTTTTTTTTTTTTTTAAGTTTCTCCCTCTCTCTCCTTATTCATCTGCACATATATGTGGGAGATGGCCAGGACTTACAGATGTCATTTTCTTGACATGAATTACATTCTATCAAATGACACAGTCATTTTTCACTGAGTCACTTTTTATGTTCATTTCAGGCAGTATTGAATAAATAACAAGAAATGTTTTGGTAAGTGAGTAAGAGTGCTCTTTTCATGTTTCATTTGGTGATATATCATGGGAAAACTGCTTTAGCTTACTTTTAGTCATATAAAGACTATCTATAATCTTTATTATTTCATGTAGAAAAAAATTTCTCTTGCAGATGGACTGGTATACATGAAAACTTTGATGATATCTTTGATACTTATCAATTGTATATGAACCACTTAACATTACTGTGGGGTTATTTTCCATGACATACAGTCTAAAAGCAAAAATCTACCAGGCCCTCCTCCTCCAAGAATAAAAGAAAAGAAACTGAAAAAAGAAAAAAGGAAAACAAAAGATTTTTCCTGCCATAAAACTGTTTTGAGGTTGGAAAGAATGAGTGATGTCTCTCTTTTAGGCTTCTGGGGAAAGTCTTTCCAATGTTGGAATTTCCAGGCTGGAAGGAGGAATTAATATTTTCCACCTCACTCAGTTTAGTCAAGGGATTCTGCATCTGCCCTTAGAGCTGCATGTACCAAATCTAAATGTCTACCAGGCCAGGAAGCCATCAGGATACTTAAGTGCACAATGCTAATCAAGGCCTAGATGTATTTCTGAACACATTTTATTTAGATCCAACTGAATTTTGCTTTAGAAAATAGTACTTCATGTCCAGCACACACAGAAATTTTAGTCCAATTATGTTAATGATTTCTTTCTCAGAAGACTATGTAATAAAGGTGCAACTCAGACTGAGGGTCTGCCTTTGCAGACTGGCTGTGGACTGGGGTCAAAGCACTCTGCACAAATACTGGAAAACCTGGTGCTAATTAAAGCCTGATTCCCTCATAATGAATCAATATCCAAGTGTGCAACAAGCTGCTGGCAAAAAATAGGAGCTTCTGTTAGTTCCCAAACGACACAGACAACAGACCTTGCTCCCTCACTCCTCAGCAGTTTCTTTGACAGATCGATGCAGAACCCACAAGCCCTGACCAAAGTACATCAATACAACAGGGAGATCCAATTTCACCAGCACGACCAATAATGCCAAGCTTGCAGCATTACCTTGGCTGAGGGAAGAGCAATGGCTGATAATAACATTTTGGGTTGTTTAAATAGACATCTTATGGATTAAAAAAAAAAAAAAAAAAAAAGGTGGGTGGGGAGAAGGGAGCATTAGGAAATTGAAAATGCTGACACACCGTCCCCATCCCCATCCCATCCCATCCCATCCCATCCCATCCCATCCCACTCCAGCTTTGTGCCTTTAAAGACACTTAAGGCACTGAAACTAATGAAGACCCTGCTGTGACTTCCTCTGGGAAGGAGCAGAAACCAGGCAAAACCAGCTCAGGGCAATCCACTGCTGCTCACTCCCTACAAACAAGCCTGTATTTCAGATCCTGTCTGTGGGCAGGTGCCTGAGCCAGGCAAAAAACCAGCACAGAGAGGCAGGTTCTGCAGCTCAGGAGGCAGGTTCTGCAGCTCAGCATCACAACCACTCCATCTAGTGTATCAGCCCCGCACAGCAGCTCCTCCCTGGCACAGAACCTCTCCCCAGCCCAGGGCTCCCCAGCAGCCCCTGGCAGGGCAGGTGAAGGCTCCTAACCAGGCTGTGCAGGACACACATGATGGGAGGCACAGCAAATGGGTCTGAAGGCAGAGGGGGAATTTGGGAGCACATTCAGTGTGTGGCTGGGCTCAGGGGAAGCTCTTTGGATGGTGACAAGGCAAGATGCTGCAGTAATTACATTAAGGGTGCTCTTAGCCCTTAAGTCCTATCAAAAATGACTGGAGTAAGGAAGATATAGCAAAACAGGAGGCATAAGGGGGTTAAATCTACCTTATTGCTGGGCAATATATTCTGTTTTGACCATATATTGATGAACATAAACATAGTCACAAAATCCAAAAAGCTTGGCTTTTCCAAATTTTTCCCATTTCCCTACCCCTGCAGGAAGGTCACTGAAGCTGTTGGGCCTTGTAGGACAGGAAATAGCACAAACAATAGCAGAAGAAAGCTCCATTACTTTACACCTTCATTACACAGGAAAAAAAAAATGAAAAAGATTGCTCACATAAGTGATGCTTTCTTTAGGCAATTACTATAATGTAAACAAATTGTTTAAAGCCACCAACCTCGTCATTTGCTGTGTTCTGTCACTATTTTCAGATTCCTCCACAGACCTGTTGGAAAATCTCAGTCTATGGACAATTCTCATATCTATAGCAGAGCAGAACTGGAGCTGGTAAGGGTCCAGCATGTCATCTCTGCTGGCCACCATAGGCAGATGGACTCCTACAGTAATTGTTACTAGATGGAGAGCATCCCTACTTTTCCCCCACTTGGTGGACATCATAATACAAAAGACTTGGAGAATAAAGATTTTCCACTGAACAGGAATCAGAGGTGCTGAGCCAAAAGGTCATTTGTTGGAGATAAAGTGAAAGAAGCAGAGCAGAATCAATGGATTTTTCCAGATAAAGAAATAATTTGCTCTGTTTGTGGACATAAGGGCAGACTAACATAAAAAAAAGCTATCAAAATTTTCAGTAACGTAATTTCTTCTGTTTCTGATGGGGATCTTTTACATTTTAAACCATTTCAAATATTCTTTGCTATATGAGTCAGTACTTTTTTGTCTTGATTTCTCCTGGCCCTTCCTACTCCTCTTGGTACCATAATAAAAGGCCTAGCTGTGTGGAGGGAGATAATACTGCTCACACCAGAGAAGAAGAGCTAGTAGACTCCTCTCTCCCACTCACATGCAGCAGAGGAAGTGAGTCACAGATAATCATGGACAATCCCATCCTCTTTCTGTCCTTACCTGAGTAACAAGGAGCCAAAGCAGGGCTCTCCTCCCATGAGGAGATCCTCTTCTTTGAAGGCTGGCTGCCTGCAGACTCCCACATCACCAAGTGGACCTTCATAGGGCTTTCACAGGATAAAGTTAGAAGCTGCTGTGTATTTTTACCTACTGTGGAATTGCTGTAGATGCTTTGTACTTGCTCTTTGTCTAATTTCCTTTGGAAAACAATCTCACATTTATTTTGATCCTTATTGACCCTGGCCAATCACAAAACCTGTTAATGCATCTCATCCCTGTTAATGCATCTCATCCCTGCTTGCATCAGGATTTTCTTAAGAGGCTGGAACTGAAAAATGCCAGTCTGCTCCCAAAGGGACTTTTGCCTTCTACAGGACTGTGATACTTAACTTCAGGTCACCTCATCTTTGTAAAGTGTTGTAAAGAATCCTTCCTGGGATAAAAGCTGCAGCAATCTATTCCAGCCCAAACCTTTGCTTTGACCCTTTGAAGTCAATAGCTGCACTGCCAACCACAAGTGCACCAACATCATGAATCAAGCCTCCAGGAACATGGAGATGCAGTAGAAAGCATATTATAACTTCTCATGGAATAAAAAAAAAAAAACAAAAAAAAACCAAAAAAAAAAACCAGCCATTTTTCTGCCTCTTTCTCCAAACCTCTGAATGCCCAAGCATGGGAGAATTGTGTTTTCAGAAGTTTTCAACACCAAAGAAGTCCAGCAGCCACAGGAAGGAAAAACCCCCACAACTGAGAATGTGACTGTAAGAGCCAAACCAAAACAATGTTAAGCACTGGAAAGTCACAATGAAGTCACAAGGCCAGACCCATGGCAGCAGCCTTCACTGGCAGTGCACTCCTGCCTTTCAAAGGGGCTGCACAGCACCTGACAGGGAAGCTTGGGTGGGATGCAGTCACAGTGATGGCTTGGCTGGACCCCTCTGGCTTAGCATCCTCACTGAAGGGTGCTTGGTCTACTGGAATTGCTGCATCTCCTCCTGCTCTCAAAGCCAATGCATTTGCAGAGAGATCAAAAAGTCTGTATTATCTACTCACACTACCTCAAATCATAGAAATGGGAGGGAAAGATGACAGCATAGATTTGAGAGGGAAAGGAAAGGGGTGCCCAGCCCCTTTTCCTTCCATGGCAATCTCAAAGTGCAGTGACTGAAGCCTGCTGCCCTGTTCAGAGCAAGGGTCTCTGTGGCCAGTCGTCAGCATTTCTCTTGGAGATACTCACTAGCTACTGAGCAGTTCCTTCCTTTCCTGTGGCTGTGTATCTGTATTTTCTAGCAGAGAAAGTAAGGCCCCACCAGTCTGGTATTTATATTTCAGTGGTTTAGAAAAATGTCACTTAAATGGGCTGCACTGAACTGAGGCTGGGTAGCTATTTTTTCATACATACACACGTTATCATACCCAAGAGCACCTCATTGCCTATGTGCAGGGCACCCTTGACATGCTCTTCTTCCTCGTGTGCCGTGAATTCCCAGCAGGAGAATCTACTGCAATTTTACAGAAAAAATATACAGCTAATAAAAACTGTCCTGCAGTTCTGTGGCAGCATTTATTTCAGTGCCTGCTAGCCACATGACTCAGCCAATATTCAGTGCTATTATAAAAATTCCAGGACCCAGAAAAATCCACTTAGGGATGTTACATCCCTCAGACTGGCACAGAGAAGTATTTCATTACAAGACAAACAAGGAATTTTGGTTCCTTGAACCATACCAGCCTTTATCCTACAGGAGTCTTCAACATCGGAATGAATCTCACAGATATCTGGCATCTACCAAATGCCATTGAACTTGGCTTTTGATTTTTCCCTGGTATAATTATTAGACTGGCCAAATTGCAGAAATCCCAAATTCTGCAAAAAAAGTTATTCTTACAACTCTGCTTCTATAGATTAAACTCATATTAACAAATGGAGTTAGGACTACTGCCAAATGCGCATATTTTGATAGCTGTTATTGACATGTAAAATTATTAGAATCAGAAAACATTTGAATGTTTTTTTTAAAAAAATCCAATCCTTCTTATAAATGTGCATAGTTTGAAGCATCTAATTCTGAGTCTGAGAGAGATGCATATTGCCATTTGCAGAGTTCTTTCTGGATTTTCCCCTCTCTCCTTTTATTATGATAATCAACATTTGTATGAAAACATTTTGTATCAAATATCACTTCATACATGATATGCATGAAGTTTCATTTTCTGGGATTTATTTTCTCTGTAGGGCATATATAACTGAGACAAGTTCATTGAAGGAGAGGTATGGAGTTCTAATAAATATTAGAATTCACTTCATTAATTAGTGCCTGAATCTTTAAAGATATCTCTTTGATATCTTTAAAGAAGGTGATTGTCTCAGAAAGCAGACTAAGCTTGTTTATTTAAAGTACTTCTCACTGTCAAAACCCCATTGTCTAGAATTCATCAAAATATTCTAAATACTCATCCAAAATCACCTAAATATACCTTTATCTTAAGCTTAGGATAAAACTGTATGTAACAGAATCCTCATCCAAATACTAAGGGTGGATTTGGCTTTGCCCTTTCATTTTGCTTATCTAATTGTCAGTTATTTGTTTGCTGCTTGGGAGAATTCCTTTCCATCTCTTTTGCTTCTGTCTGCTTTTAAAGGAGGCAGAGAGGACACACTGCCACTGAGGGTGGGTCATGTATGTGGTTCTTCCATCCACTAACAAAGCAAGATCCATCTTTATTTCCTTTGCCCCATGAGTCTGGCAGATGGCTGGCTTGTATACTCAGTTCTCTGTCCCTTTACTGTCATTCCTGACTTGGCCTAAACACAGCAATAAAAAAACCAAACCAAAAAAACCCAAACAAAACACTCACGACTGCAAAAGACCCTGCTCACTGTTGCTGTAAAAAGTTTATTTTCACGTACTTTTAGTATGTTTCCAGCTCTGGTTTCAAGTGCTTCCAGAACTTAAAGGAGAGCAACTTTCACTGTTCCTCCTGGGAGGCCATTTCCCAGCCCAATAAATATCACTCCCAAGAAATTTCACACATCCCCTCCTGTGCTTACAGCACTTTTCCAATCTTGGCCTATCATGAGCGGAACAAATATCTTTTTCCCCACAGACTTTATATAATAATGCAATAAAGTTGCAAAAGCTGTGCACTCGACTGAGTTACTTCCACTCACCAGAAATTAATGGGATAACAACTTCTGTGTTGTCAGCAAGACATAATTTAAAATTTCAATAAATTACAAATTTCTACTGAAATGCAAAGCCGTCCAAAACAGACAATATTATTACAAACCTCACAGAAGACGTAGGAAAAGAAGCATGGAAAATCTTTAAACTGCTGACACCAAGGTAAAGTCTGATGGGTTGCTCTCCCCCTGTATTCAGCAGACTGGTTACAAATATCTTGCCAGCACTTACGCTGTCTGTGATGTTTCCTTTCTCTTTTTAAAAGACCAGCAACTAAATTACTTTAAAAATTATAAAAAGAAGTGCTTTGGTTGCATTTTACTTAACCCAGCTTGAATTAAAAGTGATTTCAAAGTAATGCCTTAGCTGCTGTTAGGCAATTACCTTGCTATTTGAGATGGTGTGCCATCTTCCCTCACCCAAGGATAGGCAAACCTGTGGAGCTGCCTGGCACTGCCTCCACAGCAGGCACTGAAAAAAAAAGAAATCCCTATGGAAATTTCAAGGAGGGAAACTTTCTTCCAGGATCTGGTGATCATCAGGACAGCTATTTGATTCAGAGCCAAAAAAGGGGCAGGCAGCACATCTGAAGTCCTGAAGTCTTTGGTCCCTGTAGGTGGAGGGAAGTAATTCACTCTGCTCATTCCCTCCAGGCCTGGCAAGTGCTGCACTGCAAGGGCGTAGCTTTCACAGCTTCTTCCAGGTAGACCACTAAATGCAGGAGTGTGTACAAGGCTCTCGTTTGCCATGTGGCCAGTGATAAACATCTGCACCACAGAGAGGCTTGTGGCTTGAGAGCTGAAATCGCCTACAAAATTGCACACACATTCACCAGTTTGCTTCAGGAAAATCCCATTAGACAAATCCCAAGATGACCAGCTAAATATGAGAAATCTCTGAAAATTACTGCATCAATATTTTGGAAATCTTTCCCCAAAACGATTTTTGCTATTTGTAGATCAAAAGCCATTGTTTATCTCGACTTCTAAAGAAAGGCAAAATTCATAGCAGATTTGTCTCCAAATACTTAAATAGCTGGGTGGCAGAGTTGTTTTTTTTTTAGTTGCTCTTCACTAAAATAAACATGATGTGAAATTTGCCACTCACTTTTGTTTGCAGGAAGACATAACAGGAAGGCACCATGATTTTAAAAAAAATGTTAAGGGCTCAAAAGTCAGACAGCTGGAAGAAAGATGCCATGCGCCTGGGGAGGTGTAATTCTCTCTCTTGGCTTGCTCCTAAGGATACAGAGTTGAGAGTCTACTCAGAAACACAGGCAGAGGTTCCTATAAACCTAAGTAACAAAGGGAGCTTTGCCGTGCTTCATCCTTGGAACTGAAGCAGTTCTTATCCTGGTTTGGGATGTCCACTAGTCCCTGATCAATTACTCTGGCTCTGGCTGTGTAAGCAAAATAACATATTTCAAATCCAACCCTTCTGATCTTGCCAAAACTGCTTTAAATCAGAATAAAAATCAGAATTATGTCTTGCAGACTCTGCCTTTTTGTGCTGCGCCTTGGTATCGCTAATCTTTTTTCAGATAAAAAGTCGCAGTTTCATTGGTGGTTTAAACCACTAACATTTACTGGCAGCCCTGACACTGGGCAAGAGAGGACTTAAATTAAAAAGTGGCAAGCAGATGACTGCTAATTATCCTTTCACTCATAAAGTTTAAATATAGCTGCCTGTGTTTGAACACAAAGAAGGCCTGCAATTAGGGCACATTCAATTGCAAATGCACCACAACCCCTCTTTACTGTGCTTGTAGAGGATGCAAAACAATACCTCAATACCAATTCTACTTAGTGGCTGTAATTTTCTTTAGTAATGTGTGTCTTAGTCACAGACATATGTTAAAACCTGTGATTCTACCCCCAAAAACAAGAAAAGCAAACACACATGCTCTGGAGGGAGAGCTTTGCTCAACATGCTCTTTGCAGTCTGGTTCTCTGATATATTCCACACCTCTGTCAAGAAGGCACTTGCACATTTTGATATCCAATAATTTGTAAAGGAATCTAGCAGTGATTATCCTTGCCTTGGAAGGGTGTGCACTTGATGGACAGGATCCCTCGGGATAATCACATTTCTGTGGCGGGGAAATTCTGGCACTTCTCTGCTGCTTCAATTCCTCTTCCTTATCCCCAAACTGGAAGAAAAAACCCCTACACCAAAAATCTGTGTGATGAAAAGTTATAGAAACCTCAGTTAATTTTTTGAAGTGACAATTTACCATTTTCAAAATTTTTTGTCAGATATTTCTCCTGAAAATTAAGAAACATGCCTGAAATCAGGATCTACAGAAAAAAAGGAAAAGTTGATTTTCACAAAACTCTTACCAGAAAAAAACTGTATTCAAAGAAACTTAACTTAATAACCTTAAATAAAGTAAGGATGATGCAGAGTTCATGTTTCCTGATCCTTGCCATTGTGCTAGGCTTTATCTTGGAAAGGCTCTGAAGCACTTCTCCTTCATTCCTAATACTTAGCAACCCTTTCTTTCAGAATTTTTAGGAGATCTTTTACCCTTTCCCAATGAATTCTTAAGGAATCTCTGCTTAGCCTGTACAAATTCTGACCTTTATCTCTCTGTGACAGACAGAAAATAAACTTACTGTTTATTTACTTGATATTATTAATTGCAGAGGATTGCATTATTATTTTATAAACCTAATGTCATTAATTGGAGGCTCCTAGTCCCTTCAGATCTCAGTGCATTAGACTCAGATGGGCAGGATACAACAACCTCACATGTACCTAACCAGACCTTGGCAGAGGATCACCCAAAGTGATGTGTAGGCTATCAACACAATATAAATGACATTAACTGGAAGCTATGGAGAAGGCAGAAAAGAAGTTAGTAGGAAAGAGGGGAGTGAAAGACAGGGCAGAAGATGAAAGCAAGAAACAGTTGAAAAAGGAAGAAAGATGAAAGAAAGAAAGTAAGAAAGACTCTTACTTCTAGTATAGTTTGGATAGGAAGAACCTGGTAAAGGTGCCAAAACAGAGCTGCTGACTGATGAATCCATCCAGGGGGAAATAGTGTGAGGTGCTGTGCAACTGGGCAAATTCCCCAAGTGGGAGCCACCACAATTTGTGTGTGAGACTGAAGTCATGCCAGAAGTTAAAGGGAAACAAAAAGCATCTGCTTTTAATGGGAGTCCACTCTCTCTAAACAAATTTTCTTCTGGATACTGTAAATTGTGCAAATGTTAGAAAATGTGGACCAAGCTACAATGCACATATTTAATTCAAAATAACTGTTACATTGTCTGAAAAATATTGTAAAATATTGTAAAAATATTATAATTATTTTGAAAAGATTTTAAAAAATATTTTATCTCGTGTGAAGTGTCACCACGCTGCCATCTGTGGTTGAATGCTTCCTCTTCCACATTTCCCTCCCAGCCCCACTCTGTTAGGTCCTGTATTTCTCTGAATAGAGCCTGGCATGAGAAATGTGAAGGGCAATGCAGGATGTGTCAGAAACATGTGTCATGAAATGTGAGAGAAAGGGGAGAGGGTAGAAAAGTGTCTCATCAGCAAAGGATGCAGTGGTTTAAGCTGCTCTGTAGCTCCACTGTGGAGCTCTCCCTCCACCTGAGAGTGCGGCCAACTTGCAAAGCATGGCAGCTTTGCAGCTTCAGGCTGAATTCCGAGCCCATTTTACTAAATCCTTGATGCTGATAAAATTTACTAATATTTCACTGTTTCAAAACTCAAAAATCGTGACAACATCTAAGGCACAAACAGAATTTGTACAACACACCGTCTTAGAAGTCCAGTTCTGCATCAAAACCTCACGATGGGGAACAAGTTTTTTCAGCTCACCACCAAGGGAAGTACCTACAAACTCTGCTTGCATTTCAGGAAGATCACAGTGCTTTCCACATGAATGGATACCCCTTGTTGTGGTGGGATTTAAGACTGACAATTTCAAAGATAAAGTGAGAAGTGAATGAACTCAGAACATTGAAGTCAGAATTTTCTATTTTCTTCAGGATATTTTTCCTTTTGTGCCACTCAGTTTGTACCTGAGAAAAAACAATTTCTGCATTTGTTAAAAGTAGGAACATGCTAGGTAAAATGCTAGGGGAAAAGGAAGAAAAATAAAAGATTATCATTAAAAATATGTTTGCTTTCTGATAAAGCATATTCAATGAGAGTTAGTGAAAATTCAGAAACATAACTAGTATTGGTGTTATTGAAAGCTGAAATCTTACAGGATTTCTGGCACTGGAAAGATTCTGATTTCAAAAAGCCTAAATAAATTTTTAAAATGTAAATTTTTCATGAACCTTTAAAAAACCTGCTAATTCTCCCCAGTTTTTTGACCGTAAGTTGTGCATGCTTTTTCTGGAAACAGTGAGAAAGACATGCAGGAGTGGGGTGGGAAAGAAAGATAAACTATTTATGCTAATGATGGATTTGGCTAATTAAACATTTAGGTTTTAAAACCAAAACAAAAGCTTTTTTAGAAAAAGTTGCTTACATTCAGTAAGAGAAGAACAATTTTTCTTCAGCTACTCTTTGAATCACTTCTTCAGCCCTCATACTTGACATGCGGTCTGATATTAAGTGATTACTTGCTAGGAGCCACAGAGCAGCAGGAAGTGCTAAATGCCAAAGGGCCTTGAGAAACTAAAATACTCAGCAGCAAACCACGAAGCAGATCTCACCATCAGCTGCTGGTCTAGCTGCTGCAAAACATGCATTAAATACTTTGCTGCAGTTCTTTGGAGTTAAATTTCTACTTAGCCAACCATGAAGATTGTCATCACATGTAATTTCTTCTTTTTTTTAAGCCTGAACCCAAGTCTGATTATTATAAAGCTTTTGTCTCAGAAACTATGCCATGTGTAAATGACATGTAGAACACATTGTTTATATTTGTAAACCATGGTATTCCCAGGGTTTCCCCTTTCACACTTAATCAGGCTGGGCTATTACAAGAACTTACTTCAGCCATGCTGCATGAGTTGGTGGGGAATAATGTCTTTTAGTCCAGTATAAAACAAGCAGGTTCTTATTTTGTGTATATTTTGGTATAAACTCACATTAGAAATGACAGACTATATTCTGACACATGCTTCTTCTCCATATGCCCATCTATTTTATAAATGGAATTGTTTTTCAGGCAGATTTGAACTTTGTCAGTGTATGCAGTACAAATGATTCCTAAACTTTTCCTCAACATCATTCTGAAACTACAAGTTACATGTAAGGTTGACCAGGATGGGATTTAATATTATCACGATGGCCTAAATAGATTATTACAAAGTAGCTGCTTCAGTTCTATAAGCATAAGGCAAATTTCATTTGGTTATGCTTGTTGCCTCTTCCTGATAGTTTGAATTTTAAAATTGATGCAAAAATATTAATGTGAACCTAGGACAGGATACACTAACTCTTGATAATGACCTAGTCATGCTGAGTTGAGTTCCTAAATCCCCCCAAATTATTATTTGTCTTAACTTGTACTATTGATTTCTGCCAAAAATTGTCTGCCTTGGGCTTCTTGCAAAATTCTGTACTTCAATTTATGTTGTAAACAAGTCTTGCTTAATATGATGGAGAATCATGTTTTCCCATAACTCCCATATTTGCATAAAATGTATCAAAATCAGCTGCTTTATTTATCGTGTTCTCCCACAGCATGAATATTCTCCCTCATCAACCCTATCTTAGGACTGAAAAACAACATTTTCCTAGCTCCCAGACAGCTTGGTAAGGCTCTTTGTGACTGGAATCTGTAGTTTTTTGGGGAAATACAAGTGCAAAAGGAAATAAAGGCACGCGTTAACAGCTACCTATCCAACCACCCAAAATTTCCCTTTACCCCTAAAATCCACCCTCCCAGATAATGAGGTCAATGTCTAGAGCGTATTCTGGGTTTCACACTTTCTAGATTCTCAAATTCCTTCAGCTGTCAAAAATGTGTCCTTTGCATCAACTAGAGAATTTTTTCAATAAAAAGAGAATCTGACATTTGTTAAGTTTGCAAAGTGGGTTACTCTAGTCATGAAAAGCTTAAGTAAGTCCAAAAATCATAAATTTTCTTCTCATACAGCATCAGCCACTTTGATGCTCTGATCACTACAAGAAAGCTTCCTCAGTTCTTCACTTAACGGGGGAATTTTAAGTAATCTTTTCACCCACCCTACTTTGGAGTCAGCAGCAGATGGCATCATAGATGTCACTCTTTATCATTTTGAATAAATTAACCCACAAAAATAGCCAAAATCATCCTGGGATATACAAGTTTTGAGGCAGGACTGCCATTTGCATTCAGGGTTTCTTTTCTTCTTCAACCCAACATCTGGGCTAAAGCCTGAGGTACTGATGAATTGCTGTCTGAATTCTTAGGTAGGTTTTTTTTTGTCTGTCATCAAAAGGGCTCAAAGAACACCATGAAAGAAATGGAAAGATGCGTGAGGTGCTCACCCCTCCACCTGAAAGGTGCATTTCTCACCAATGGAACAAATTATCTGAAGCTTCTCGCTGCCAAAGAGCAAGACCTCAAGAGGAACTGCAACATTTTGAGAGCATCAATCCCAGAGCAGAGAGATGGGTGGTTTTCTGACTTCTGATCTGAGCAGCAAGGTTCCCTTTTCACCCAGATGTACCTCACCACAGACCTCACCACCTTCGGCACAAAGTGCAAGGCTGTACAACAAAACCCACAACACTAAAAGGAGAGCAAACTGGAAACTGCACGGACATGCAGATCAGTGCAGATAAAGAGCAGGCACCGTGGCAGCCTGAGGTCTGTCAGGTTCCTGAGAGCTGTAACAAAGAGAACCACTGCCACTGCTTTGCCATCGGATGTGATGTGAAACAGCACCTCTTCCACCCTGCAACCCAGGACCCACAGCTCATGCTGACAGCTACCTTCAGCCTCACAGCCACCAAATCTAGGTTTTGGATGAGTTCTGGGAAAGCATTTGAACAGGGTCTTTTTTTCCAATTGTAGTTCTGTCCCCATCTGTGTTGGACACACTAAGAAACTTGACTAAATTGATCCACCTTTAAGGTGGGTTTAAATCTAGTCACTAAATATGGACAACTGCTTAAAGGTATGTAATTCAAGCAGCTTTCTACAAGTGGCTCTGGTGTTGCCTGAAATTTTACAAGAGTATGTTTTGCTTTACTCATCTCCTTCAGATACTCTGACGAACCAGCCAGCTGTCAGCTGGGGCATACCACAATGTTGAAGTGGTATGCCTGCCACAGAGGTTTTGAACTTTGCTAACATTACACTTTTTCAGAACCTAAATCAAAATTCTAGATCATGCCACCCATACTTGTGATGAGTATCACTTCATTCCTCCCAGGAGTTTACCACAAATAAAAAGGCCTGTCAAAACAGTGGATGGAGGTGATGACCCAGAAAGAGAAATGAAATAATCTTTTACCACTAGCACTAAAAGAAATGTCAGCTTTAAGAAGAATATCCTGAAAATATATTGTTCTCACATCCTGGATAGCAGCTAATGAAGTGAGATGCTGTGAAGTGATACCAGGAAGTTGCTTCTGTCAGTGTGTAGGAGCAGCAGAAGGAGGAGTGGGGCTAAGAAAGCACAGAGAGCATAAACATGGGGACCACCCGACTAGCCTCACTGCACTATCAAGATACATACAGTACTGACCTAGAATAACAAACAGATGCATTTCATGAACCAGTGCCAAAACTGCTTTATAAAAAGCCATTATATTTCCCCTGGCTAGAAGGGTCTCTAAAAATACTGCCTTATAATAGATCCTGCATTGAGAATGGTGGATCAGGAGGTGGTAAAATAAATGACAGTGTGAACCTCTACAAGGATACCAACCCATCACTGGAAGGGTGTGAGGAGACAACATCTCAGCACAACTCATGTCAGGTTCTAGAAAATGGAAACAAGCATGCAACAGAAGCTGCCAACAGTTGCAAGTGACTCAGTCCCGGAACAGGCATAAAGTAAACATTTTGCAGGTTATTTAAAATGCAAATTGTTCTTCTATACATGCAGCTGTTGGAGCACAGGTAACATCTGATGTAAATGAGTCACCTACTTTAATCAAATGATATGGCTAGAGAAAAAGGTAGAAGCAAAAACAATGACTCATATTGTTTCTTCACATTTCTGCCCCCATTACAGTTGTTCTCCAGGTTAGTAAGGGAATGAAAAAGCAGGTTATTTTAATGGCACCTCAGTATAAAACCAATTCTCTAACCACCATATTAAACATTAAATAGCTTTGCATCTTTAATGCATACTTTCCTTTTTGAAGACAGAATCAACAGTTGTGTGGCCATAAGTAAGTGTTTTTGTTGTGTCCAATGAGCAACTGCAAAAAAATATTCAGGAAGCAGCAAGGGAGAAAATATACAATTAAAAAAATATTACCAAAAAAAAAATGAAAAACAAAGAAAGCAACACTTGTTCTCTAATGGCAGGAAGCACATCCTCAAAATTAAAATAAAAAATCAAGTCAGGAAACAAGGATGCTAAAATGTCATGTGTAAGAAACTACAAATAACAACACATCTTTGAAAACACTGTCATTTTACCTCCATTAGATTTGCCAGTCTCTCATAATGACATCTCAGCTCGTTGTCAGGTGTCTTAGTACTTAAACCACCAACCAACACAGTCTACATTGATATGGTCTCAATCTTGTCAGCCTCTGTGGGGATCCCTCTGTGGGGATCCCTCTGTGGGGATCCCTCTGGTTCCAGGGTGTACACATCCAGTCACAGGGCATTGCTCATGCAGCACTCCCCAGGTGGTGCTGAAATACACCTAAAAGTAGTCCTTTTTGAAGAACTAGAACCTCCTCCCTCCTCCCTGTCCCAAATGTCCTTCACTATAAATTTTAAGCAGGCACAGAAAAAGGCAAAACAGAAAAGTATACAGAAAATGGCAGCCTCTGGCCCCATAAGCTGAATCTACTTGCTCCTATGAGACTAAGCAAGTTTTCATTCCCTCTCTCCTCATCAGGCAGGCATAGCTGTATACTTGATCTTCCCCAAGCAAATGTTCTGCTTCATCTTAAGAATCCCTGAGGAACAAACATAAGAGAACACTGTGGTCCATTTCAGGCCCAACCACGCACTGCACTGCCCTGTGCTGCAGCAGAGGAGGTCCCTCAGTGCACTCTGGAGCTTCCCTGATGGTGTTTCATGGGTACCTCTGTGCAGCAGTGTGTGAGTGCATCCAAAATACCAACATTGCCAGGCTGTGTGTGCCTATAGACTTTTTCTAGTCAGCAGAGCAGGGCTGATTTGCAACTGGGCAAGCACACATTTTCAAAATGTGCTCAGCCCTACAGAGACCAGAATTCAATTTTCCTTAGTGCCCTACCTCAGGGAACAGACAGAGTAAAGCACAGCCCAGCCACTCTGGCCACTTTCAAGTCTCTGCACTGTACACTAGGACCCTCACTTCCTCTCGTTTTATACAGTGAATCTTCTCCAAATCCTGCAGGAAGCCTACTCTGTCCCAAAGGGCCAGCTTCCACCCCCAATCATCCTGTGTGCACTAGCAGGGATTGACTCCTGAGGGAAGATGGTGGGATTCTGACTTACACAGTGGCTTTTCTCACCTATTAAAATCCCAAAGCAGATACAAGGGCACGAGGTAAAATTCTGACATGTAGTAGAAGTGTAATGTGTGAAGCAGCAAGATGAGGGGTTTTGGTGTCCTGCAATACACCCTGAGGCTTCCCTGGGACTTTTCTGCCCTTGCAGTCAGAGATGCTTTGGCAAACAGATGTGCAGCCACGATGCTACTAGGATTCATTCATTCATTTGTATGAACATGGGTATAAAAGCCTGGAACTCTCCAAACATCTTATCAAGGAGAAGATCAAGCACCGCGTACCCCAGAAATCCACACCACCGGCCACCGAGAAAAGACAGGTCCTACGTCTGGGAGAGCAGGACAGGGTATCGGCGAGGACGTCTTTCCCCAAATTCCCAAATTCCGCTCGGCTCCGAGGTCTCGGACACAAGGACCCTTCCCTCCCTTCCCCTTACCTGAGCCGCCCACGTTGGACCGCAGCAGGCAGGTCCTCCGGGAGGAGGAGAAGGAGGAGATGTCGCTTTGGGAGCGGCCGCGGGGACCGGGCAAGGACCAGACGGGCAGCGGGGCTGTCCCGCTGCTCCCTGGCCTCTCTGCCATCGTCGACGGGCAGCCGAGAAGGGCAGGGAGGAGAGAAGAGGACGGAGAGAGGCGGCGAGGGAGGGGACAGGGAAAGTTTGCAGAGGAAGAGCCGCCCCTCTCCTCCGACCGCCCCGCCGGGACGCCGGCGGCGATTTTGGGTCTCTGGGAGCATAAATTTTGTGTTTGCACAGGGGCAAAGCAAAGTGGGGGGTTGGGCGCGCGGATGCACCCATCCCCCAGGGTGTCTTCATGCTCCCGCCATTGCCATCTCTCGGGGGAAAAAAACGGAAAAAAGGGAAAAGAGAATCAGTTAAAAAGAGCCGAGTAACCCACACCAACACTTCTGTTTTGTGTAACAGGGTGCCCTCTCCCCCGCAAAGCCGGAAAGTTGCACAAGGCACCGCATCCCTGCAAAAGAGCCGCGAGAGAGACGAGTCAAATATCCTCCCCAACTCATCACCTCCCTCCCCATCTTTCTTAAGGATTGGGTTGCATGTCAGAGACTTAACTAACTTCGGCAGGAAGGTACTGCCTTTCAGATCAGCCACACAGACCTAGGCAGAAGCAAAATCAAGCTTCATGGTTTCGTTTCCTGGTGTTTTACAGAAACCCTTTTACAATAAGATGCACCTTTAAAAGGATATTTTATGCTCACTCTGCTTCTTACAGGCAAGTCATATTACATTCTACCTTGAATAAAATCTTCGCTGCTGTGCAGCCACAATGACAAACACAGAAAAGACTTCACCTATATTTTTAATTCATCCAGAGTTGCATTATCTAGGTATCCAATGTGAAAGTTGCATTCAGGCTGCATTTTAACAACTACGACTCTCCAGGTCTGAATCAAAACCTATGAAGTGTGAAATTTGTCCACTTGAAATTCAGTTTCTGGTTTCTGCTTCCACCCAGGCAAGCGAGTGCCTTCATCTCAATGCCGAGCCCGTGCAGCTCCCCAGGCGCAGGGGTTTTGTGATCTTCCAGCCGTCACCCTCCGCATTTGTGGAAGCAATTGATCCGGCACAGAAGTCTCGTATGTCAGCCATTAGTCAGGTCAAAAGGTCTTTTCTGCTCAGCTTCCCCCAGGGGATTGCCTTCATTATTTCCTCTCCTTCTTCCCTCTGCTGACAGGCCAGCCTGGTCCTTCCCCAGCCACAGAGCTTTCCCAGCGGGACTGTGCTGGGAGAGGGAGAGGCACGGGCTTCTCGCAGGGCACGGCAGTGAGCTCCAGGCTTACAGCCCCTCTCACGGGCCCAGAGGTCCCATGGTCACACAGGAACGAACGTTGTACCCATGCCTAGAGAGCTTTTTGCAGCTGTGCACGCCAGCCCCGTGTTATTTACAAAATCTGACAATGTGCTATTTTTATTATTTACCCTTTGCAGCTTGCATCATTACAAATGTGATTGTACACCAAAGACCTTTTTACCCAACAGGGATTTCTGTACCTGGGCGTGTGTGGGCTGGTGACATTTTCTGGACCTGTTTATGCCTTAATCAGAAGTGTACTCATCACTGCTGTTTACTGAAATGTTTGCCACTTTCCTTTTACCTTCCTTTTTTTTTCCTTTAAGAGGTGTGTTCAAGTTCAATATTGAAATACACAGTCCCTGCTCCAAACCTCACCAAAGTTTATGGCAGGTCAGCGAGCTTTGGGTCAGACTCTGACTTTTTTTAACATCATTTTTTCTTCCAAACATTTTGTGCTACAGAGCAATTGTAACTTTGTCATGCTGTACAGAATGTATGCTTCAAAATTCCCACATTAAGGAGCTGCTCAGTGTCTGCAATCCTTTGGCGCAATCAAAAAGGAGAACATGAAGAAATCGAAAGATAAACTAGAAAGGATACCATACAAGAGGTCAAAGGCATCTAAAGATTCCATTTGAGAAGCAAAGCGACACCTAAAGGGGTGAAGCAAAAAGAAGACATAAAGTAGGTCAATGGTGAATATCAAAGAGATATGAAGAGGCTCCTGTTGTAATATCAAAGTGCTTTAATAAATCAGAGTAATGTGAACAGTCAGAAAGAATAATGTGCTGGAAATCACAATGTTTTTTATCTGCCCGTAACTTATTATATTATTCAAGGTATAGAAATGAAAAAATTACAAAATCATGTACATCTTGTTTCCACAGCCCTTTAAATATTTTTTTAATTAGATGTAACAATTGTGGTTAATGGCTCTGGAAACTGAAGCTCTACTTCCATAGCACAGCAGTAAAGTATATGTCCTTCCCAGCTGGAGAGAGATTAATTCAGTTGCCTGAATTAATTTCATTCATTTTTGACTGTTCTGATGAGATTGCCAAAGAAATTTCTATTTGTGGTGCTGATTATGAAAAGTTAGTATTTGCTGATTAAACTGAATTATTTCACAAAGTCTGTCCCATGACAGCTGGGGGCTGAAGTAAAAACACAAAATTCGGGCATCAGGAAAGACCGGAGAAGCACCAGGGTGGGAAACAAATTGATGGAAAATGTATCTTTTAAAGTATGTGCCTGCCACCCGTGATCCGCAGCACAAACGGCAAGTGTCGTCTACTGAACTGAGGCAGCTTCCGCACAGGCCATGCTAATGATGGAAGAAAGAAATATTTCCTTGACAGGCTTTGGGCCACCTCTCTGCCATGGAAGCCTCCACGTACAAGTCGGCTGGACGGAGCTGTGATGTTACACCCTGCCCTTCTTGGGAGGACGGGGTTAGCTGGAAGGGCAAACCCAGCAGGTGCCGAGGCCACCTCCGGAGCGGAGCGGCCGCAGATCCAAGGCTCGGACCCGGCTCCGGCCGCAGATCCAGCGGACACCGTCAGGCCGCTCTCGGGGGGAGGAGCCGGCGGGGCGGGGGAAGCAAGGCGGGATGTCGGCCGAGGCATCAGCCAGTTACTTCAATTTCTTAAAATCCTTAAAATCCAGGGGGCAGAGCAGCCCCTGGAGTGGTCGAGCAGCCAGATGGAGCGGCTCCGATGGGGAAGAGCCCCCGGGCGGCGGGCGGGCCGGGGGAGGAGAGAAGGGGCCGCGGGGCCCGCCTGCCCGTCTCCCGCTTCTTTCCCCTTCTCTTCCCCAGCCCAGCCCAGCCCAGCCCGGCTCGGCCCGGCCGAGCAGCGCCGCGAACTCCGGCCCCGCCGCCGCCGCCATGTCGGGCCCGGGCGGGCGCGCCGCGCTGGCGCTGCTGCTGCTGCTGGGGCTGCCCGGGCTGCCGCAGGCCCGGCCCCGCTATGAGCCCACCTGGGGCTCGCTGGACGCCCGGCCGCTGCCCGCCTGGTTTGACGAGGCGAAGTTCGGCGTCTTCATCCACTGGGGCGTGTTCTCGGTACCCAGCTTCGGCAGCGAGTGGTTCTGGTGAGCTGCGGCCAGAGCGCTCCGGTCGCACCGGAACCGCCGCGGCGGACGGGCCGTGCCGGCGGGCCCAGGGCTCTGCTTGCGGAGCAGCGCTCGGGGCAGGCGGGGATGGTGTGGTGTCCCCCCGGACAGCGGAGGTTTGGGTTGGAGCCCCTCTGCAGGCTGACCGTGGAGCTCAGGTGTGTGGGAAGAGCTCTGTGTCCACCCGAGTCACGGACTCCATGGCGCAGTTTGCAGAGGAGGTGGAGTTTGAGGTGCTTCTGGTGTGTCTGAGCACCTGTCTGCCCAGCCCCTAAAGTCCCGAATACCCAGGCTGAGGTGACTAAATCAAGCAGAGAGCTGGTAGAGCTGAGAGAAGGGCCTTGCAGCGCAACAGTGCTGGTGAGAGGTGGTTGGTGGAGTAGCCAAAAGGGCCCTCTCCAGGAGCACCATGAAGGGATGGGTGAAGGGGGTCTCCCTTGTGGGGACAGGCATTTGGGATCTGCCAGCCTCTGGAGCAGCCTTGTGCACCTGCTGGAGACCTGTGGGGACCGCAGAGCCCATTGCTACCCTTACCTGGCAAGCAGCCTTGCTGTTTTCTTGTGCACATTCTGTGCTGCTGATGGTTTTCTTCTCTTTTTTTTTTTTTTTTTTTTTTACAATTATTACTATTATTTAAGAGTGCTTTGCACCTAAGACAACCTAAAACTCTGATTCTTCAGATAATTTTAGTTCAGAGGCTCAATGAAATCTTTGTACTGTGAGTGTTCACTGGTTCAAGCCCCTAAGCATGTTTTTGCTGTCACCTTTCCATGCTCTACCAGGTACTTCCTGTGACACTGCAAGTGAGACACATTATTATTTACAATTTGAAGATAAGGGTAGCTTTATGGCAGAGCTATGGCGAACCTTAATTACTATATTTGCAAAACAAGCCAACATGTATCTAATCAAACCAATGTTTTCTGACACCTGTTCTTTTCAGAATTAGGGTCAAGTGTTTCAGCAGGTTTTTAATGCAGACTACATTTACTTATAAATTACTTTTAGAGAGCTGGGACAGAACTAGGTTTGGGTTCAAGCCTCACTCACAGTGCTGTACTCTGATAGTGGTGTACAGGCTCAGGATGGAGCATTTGGTTTTTGACCCCAAAACTCGAATTGTCTTTTATATTCCTGTATTCTCCTATCCCATGGCAGATGTGGGTCTAGAGCTGCTTCAGGGCCTTCTGACAGATTGTGCAGTCAGATGACTGAGGTCCTGCATTAGCAGTGTCAAATGGAAGGTCACAAAGTGTTATCACCCATCCTGTGTGCCTTCCCTTAGCGCTCCACAGCCTTGGTAAGGATGTTTCTAGAATCTAATCCTGTCAGCATGGAAGTGTTCATGTTAGCAAACCATGTGAATATGAGAGAGAAGCAAGGTTGTTACTTTTTAATTTAAGAAATTACATACTTTGAAATCAGAGGGGTTTTTTGTTTTTATTTTTAAAAATTTGGTTTGCTTTATTGTTGTTATTTCCTCTGCCCCTGGCTCTTTCAATGAGGAAAGCTGTCTCAGCCTCTTTCTTCTAAGTTTTTTTCCCCTGTTGGCTGCCAGAGATTGTGTTGGTTTATGCTGAAGTGGTTTTGGGAAGGTTACAACAATACTCACACTGTGATCTCAGGGAACTGAGGTCAGAGTACAGCTCAGGACAGGAGAGAGAAATTAATTTCAAACATTCAAATTCTGGCCTGTTTTATTCCTTCACTTTACAATCTATTTTCATATAAGTCTAAATTTGAGGATTTGTAATAAGAGGATTTGTGCTGTTTGGTTTCATTCGCAGAAAGGTGACAGAGGTGCATTTGTAAGTGTGTGGTGTCCTTGCAGGGGCAGGTTTTGGATGGAGGATGTGTCTTCTTCTGGCAGGGTGGCTTTGCTTGCAGGCCTCAGGTGTGCAGAGTTGCAGTGACCTGGTCACAGCTCTCTCTGGCCCTGGGGCTGTGGACACTGGGTCACTCAGCTGCAGTTGTGTAGAGGGCTTGGGACTGTCAGAGAGGTAAAGGTGAGGATCCCCATATTTGTGGGTGGCAGGGATTGCAATGCTGGGGGCAGAGCAGAGATGCCTGATGGCTGAGGTGTGAAACTTGAGGAGGTGAGACATGCAAGTCCAGGAAAAATGCATTTCTCTTGCCACCTGAGCTGCTTACACAGACTGTCTGTGGTCTCTAGTACAGTTTTGAGATTTGGGTATTTATCAACACTGTAATTTTTCCATTCTCAAAGTGTAGCTGCTTTTTTCATTGCTTCAAATGAAATCCTGAGACCTTTCCAAAGTGGAGTACAAAGATGCAGAACATGGACAAATAAGATAGAAAAAATGAAATCTTTGCTAATCAATACTCTCCTGGAGGAATTTTGTCTTATTGCCAGTGTCGTGTACCTCCAATGCCTCTACCTCTCAGTGTTGAATAGGAGCCGATCATTTAAATTCTCTTTTCTTTGTCAAAAAAATACATCAGCAGACATGCTTTGTTCTGTATTTTGTAGGTGGTACTGGCAGAAGGAAAAGAGAGAGCCCTATGTGAAATTTATGGATGCAAATTACCCACCTGGCTTCAGCTATGAAGATTTTGGTCCTCTGTTTACAGCAGAATTCTTTGATCCCAACCAGTGGGCAGATATTCTGAAGGCTTCAGGTGCAAAATATGTTGTCTTAACTTCAAAACATCATGAGGGTAAGTGGGAGCTTTGTGAATGTTAGTAATTGCCGCATTTCTGTCACAGATGTAAAAAATGCGTGACTTTTTTACCTTCTAAGAGACATAGAGAAAGCCAGCCAGGCTTACCTGCCCCACCACAGCCAAAGAGGAAACAAAAAACACCCAAGAGATGTGCAGGTGTTTTCCTGACCTTTACACAAAAGCTGTGGCCATGGAGTTTGTATAGGAGGAGCAATAGATTGTGCCACTGTTCTCTTGCTGTAGGTAAGACAGCCTGAAGTGGTGGTGGCAGCTGAGCCTCCTGCAGTGGCCACAGTTTATTTTTTATTTCTGTGCAATTTAGTGCTGAAGGAACCATAAAAGTGAATTCTGCACTGTTTAACATTTGGAGAGCTGCTGTGAGCAGCCAGGTAGCAAACTCCCTTGGTTTCTCCAAGGAATTTAGGAAGATGTTCCAGGAGTCAACTTCAGATTTAGAAAGCTCTTCCTGATGTAGTGCACAGAAGCCAAGACCTTGAACCAGATCTGTAGCTGTACAGGCACAATTTTTTTTAGCACTGTAATTGTAAGGTACTTTGCAGAGAAAAGTAAAGAAAAAGAAAGCTTCTGGAAGGAACTACACTAGCAAAGAAAGTATAAAATATTAAGATATTCTACAATACATCTAATGAATGTTGTTGGTCTTTGTGAGATGTGGGCTTAAGGCTGGCAACTTGTGAAGTGTCAATTTTAATCTCAGCTCTGACACACATAATTCTTGATCTTGAATTTCACTTGTGAAATTCCCAGTGACTTCAAAAAAAACCAGGATTCATTTAGTCTGTCAAATAGCCTTGTGCATGAATTTTTAGGTTGTTTAGTCCATACAATTGCATGTATCCAGTTCACAGAAATAGCACAAGATTGATTAGACAGTGAGTATAAAGGGGTTAGAAGGTGAGAGTGGAGCTCCTCCTGCAGTGGTGTGAGTCTGCAGTGCAGTAGTATTTGTAAGTGGTTGTGCTGGACTGATGGATGTCTGAAAGGTCAAATCCCTTCTGATATTTAATCTTGATCTTTTAACAGCTGTTTCAGGAGTTTTTGCTCTCTCCTCATACATGTACAGAGTAGTTGATTGAGCTGTTATAAATAACAAGGCAAACAAAAAGTGAACATTTGCATTAGATGGAAACAGAAAAGAGAACAGTCTTTGAATGCAAATGATAGCTTGGGCTTTCTGCAGCTGAGAAACAATTCTATCTTTCACTTGCTGATTGTGTATTTACAGTTCACATTTGATGTAGATGCCTCAAAAGCTGCTGTATTTTTGGTTGATTTCAGAGTTGTAGAGTTAGAAAATGCATTGTGTTGGAAGGGGCCTTAAAGTCATCTAGTTCATTTAACTGGCACATATGAATAAACTGAATAATTAAAGAAAAGGAATAATTATCCTAAGCAGTACAGAACTGGAAAATATAAATGTATATGCATACATATAAAAATACATGGTGTTCTGATATTAAAGCTACTACCATTGTGCATAAACAGGTTATAGGCCCACCTTATACCATGACAACAATATTATTACAGATATATTTTTTTTTTTTTTTGGCAACACTTCCAACCACTTTCTGGAAAGAACTGTATTGTCCTCGCTTCTTCTTTTCTTTCTTATCCTCTGATTTTTCTCTTTTTAGGCTTTACTTTGTGGGGGTCCAAATATTCTTGGAACTGGAATGCTGTTGATGTGGGACCAAAGCGAGATCTTGTTGCTGAACTAGCAACATCTGTTAGAAACAGGAGTGACTTGCATTTTGGGTTGTACCATTCCCTGTTTGAATGGTTCAATCCTCTCTTCCTTGAGGATGCCACCAATGCCTTTAACACAAGCAAGTTTCCCACCAGCAAATCATTACCAGAACTCTATGAAATTGTGACCAAGTACCAGCCAGAAATAATTTGGTCTGATGGGGATGGAAATGCTCCAGATACTTACTGGAACAGCACTGGTTTCTTGGCTTGGCTATATAATGACAGGTACATGACAATGCTGGTTTAGCTCCTTATCTGAAATTCTGCTGTGTCTAGTTTGTTTCATTTTCTATTTGTTTTTTGGAACCTGCTACTTCTGCTTAAGAGAACTTTACAAAATATTAACTCTCCTGAGATACAGAATCCAGATCTTTCCTAGAACTATCAAAGCTGGCTTTAGAAAAAGACTGTTTTGTATTTTTTAAACATATTTGCAAATTAATCATTTAAGATGGTATTGGCTATTCTGCTTAATCACAGTCTTCCCTAAGTATTTGCTGTTGCACAGAAACACAGGATAGCAGGACAATTTGAGAATATGGGTACATCGTTGTCATCACAGGCTGAACATCTGGCAGTGGATATGAAGTGCAGAGTGATTTCTGGCAGAGGTCCTGTTAAAGTCTGGAACTTATTTCCCTAAGAAATTCTGATCTGGACCTTTTATTAGCAAAGCATGAGAATTCCTGACATTGCACTTAATCTTATTGTAAAAAATTAATAGTACAGAAGTCATCCAAAATATAAGTTCCTGGGAGGGATGTGTGTGGGAAGGGATTACACTGGCTGTGACCGCGTTTCATAGAATAAAAATAATAAAACTCCTCTGTTCCCAGCCCGGTCCGGGACACAGTGGTGACCAATGACCGCTGGGGAGCGGGCAGCATCTGTGCCCATGGTGGCTTCTACACGTGCAGCGACCGCTACAACCCCGGGCGCCTCCTGCCCCACAAGTGGGAGAACTGCATGACCATCGACCGCGGCTCCTGGGGCTACCGCCGGGACGCGCGGCTCCGGGACTACCTCCCCATCGAGGACTTGGTCAAGGTACAGGGCCACAGCAGCTGCTGCCACTCCCCGTTCTCTCTCCTGATTAACATATCAATTATGTATCTATTTTTATGAATAAGATTATTTTAATTCAATAGTGAATCCATGAAATAATAATTTTGTTAATTTCCAGCCTTCACACTGGCAGGATGGAAAACCCATGTAATTCTTAACCTTTCTCTTAGTTGTTTCTATAGAATGAATTTCTAGTAGAAATTCAGTCAGTTTCTCAGAAGCTGTTTTCCCTATGAGTAACTGGCCAAGGACTGCTCTGGACAGTCTCATCATTACCTTTTCGACTAAGTTTCTCTGGTAACTGCATAGGCAAGCTGATGGGAAGCAAAGTTTCAGTTTCACAGCTCCTGTTTAGGAACTCCTACTGGAAGGCTACATCTTTTCCCCTTTCTACAGATAATATTGGAATTAGATACCAATATTGCCGGATGGAACGTGCCTGGGCTCGTCTGGCCCTTGCTGCTTGACCAGAGGCGGCAGCTGTGGTGTTTCACCTTAGAGACACCTTTGGCTGGCTGGATGCTGCAGCTGGCACTTGGGACAAGTCCAGGCATGCAGGAACTCAGGTTTACCTCTGGTGGAGAGGCTTTAGGCGAGGCGAAGGAAAAAGGAGTCGGGTTCTGCTGGAGGGTTTCGATCCAGAGCTTTATTCCTGGCACACAGGCCTCTGAATGCAGCAACAGCTCCAACAGAACGAAGAACCAGAACTGCGTGGTTGCTGGGTCTTTTAACCCCAGGGAGAGGGGGAGGGAAGGGGTAGGTATGCCACCAACCAGGTAAGGGGGGGGAAGTCTCAGGGGCCAAATGACACCTGGATGCCCAATGTCCCCAGGGCTGAGAGGCATCTTTAGAACTTTGCCAATCACACGGTGCCCTTGCTGGAATACCAAGATTGATGGACAGCTCTCAGCAGGAGGCAAGGGGAGGGGAAGGGAGAGGGTATTGGCACACCTGGGGAAAGAACCGGGATGACTGAAACAGGCTATTACATCACACTGCAACATGATAGAAACAGTTTATGACTCAGCAGTAGTTTTACTTTGTAGCGAGAAAATTTCCTTACAGACATACAGATAAACACTACCAGAAGCAGACAGCTGGTGTTGTTCGAACATTGATTCTCTTACTAGGTTGAGGTATTAAAAAAGATCTGAAGCTTAGAAAACCTGAATGAAAGGAAGACTAATCAGTCTTCCAGAATAATGCATTCAGTTGCAAAATTCAGCTAGTAAGGTAAAGATTGTTACTGTTGCGTAATATTGTTGCTGTTTCTACTGTGGTCCTCACAAAAGACAATTTGAAATTGAAGTAACCTCTTTTCAGAGGCAGAAGGTTTGAATTAATTCAGCAGCATGTCTGCAGCCGTCTGTTTCTCAGACTTATGCATCTCAGTCCATGATCTCTGGAGGGCAGTGTGGATGTGAACACAAATTTTGTAGGAGGCTTCCTTGTGTTTTACAGATGTTTCTATAAAATAGGAAAAGCATCAAACAGGAGGAAGGAGGAAGTTGCTTTTCTAAGATTCAATAAAGATGAAGTAGCAACTATTCACCTTATTCTGCTCTGGTGCAGAGAAGTCATCTGTCCTATTGGTAAAACCCTCAATACATTCTTGCAGAAGTTGAAATGATAAAGAGTTGCAGGATCTGATTCTAATGTAGATTCAGGCAGACATATTGGTGCAAGAAGGTATTTGGGGCTGGTTTTGGATGTAAAAATTGACAGTAGAGCTTTGTTTTATGAGAGCTTAAATTTTGTATTAACTTCTGGGATGAACCCCAAAGTCTCAGCATGCAGCAGTAGCATAACTCATGTGGTTTATTTATCATTCTGAAGCAGTACAGCAGACTTTAGAAAGTACTGCAAATATGTGATTTCATTACTCATAACCATGTGCTTTGTGTGTTTAAAAACACTTCAGCAACTTGTAGAAACAGTGTCTTGTGGAGGAAACCTCCTGATGAATATTGGGCCCACCCACGACGGTCGCATCGCTGTTGTGTTTGAGGAGCGCCTGAGGCAGGTGGGCTCTTGGCTGGAGGTCAATGGAGAGGCCATCTATGGAACAAAACCATGGAGAGCACAGAACGACACTGTCACACCTGGAGTCTGGTAAGTCTACTGAGCCAAAATGCAGGCTCTGGAAAGCAGCACCAATGATATGTGAAGCTTTGAAATCCCTAAGGGCTTGATGCTACAGAAATCACCATCTTAGTTTGTATGTGGTGAAGGAATTAATGCCTTTGGTTAGTGTAAGCAACTGCATCTAAAATGTGTATAAAGCTGTAGGTAGAGACTAGTTTTGGGATGATGCTGAGGCTGAAAGGAAAGCTGCAAGCATTTCTGTGGTTATCTTTTGCTTCTTGGTGTAGGCTAATCTATTAGGTAATTCTGGTTGCTTCTAGTGGGCAACAGAAATGAAAAAAAATCTGGAAACACAAGATTGCTATGAAGTGTTTATCTGAACAAAGGAATACTCAATGTCACTTGGTGTTTAGAAAGTGGGAAGATAACAGCAATTATTTAGTCGCTAAATACAGTCAGTCTCTGGCCTCCCCTCTGCCCTTGTTACTTGTAGGTACTCTAACATCTTCATGATCCATCAGGGTTTTGGTCTTGGCCCCCTTGTCTCAGTGGATGTTTTTATTCCCATTCCCAGCAAGATTTGGCCATCTGGCTTTAGCCTGGAGATGCTGAACTGTTGACTGTTAAGTAAAATCCCTTTCAAGAGCAATAAAAAACTGTAACTAAATAGGAAGGAGGGAGGAATGTTTCAGGGGTATGCCACAAGATTTCCAATGGCATAGTGATGAAAATAGTATTTTTAAAAACTAGCTATGCAAAGTGGAAACTCTGTTGCCCATCCTATTTTTAAATTCTTTTAGTCTGCTTGTTAGTGTATAGATGGGAGTTACCATGTCTTTCTGAATATAACCTACAGTTATCTGTTAATGATTCCCCATCCTGCAAGCATCTCCTTCCTATATGGCTGAGTTGATACAGTGCACTAAAGTTACAACAGATGTTCACCTCTGAATTCAGTTCTTTAATAGTTTTCATTACCTCTAGTTTGTTGAAACAAATTTTCAAGGAACAGCACGTTATTAAAGGACCAGGTGGTTATGTGTGTGAAAATGTAATAAATCCTGACCTTTCTAATCCATTTCTCCAGTCTTGAAAGCACTCTTATGTATCACTTCTAAAGATTGCCAGGAAAAAGCTGACATGCCTTTTTTGGTCCCCATTTCCAACCAGGTACACTTTCACCCCTAAAGACGGGAAAGTCAACGCTATCTTCCTTAACTGGCCAGTCTCTGGGATTCTGGAACTTGGTGAGCCACAGGCTAAGCCTGGAGAAACACAGGTAAAAGAGAGTGCACACACACACACACCCCTCCCATCCTTCTAGGATGTGTCATGTTCCATCTTGTTTATTGAAGTTTCTGGCATCTTTGGGAATGCATAGCCCTTAGGACAGAGTACTTTGGAAGAGACCCAGCAAAATGTTTGTTTTCTTTCTGGGACCTCCTTGTCATAGTCCTCTCAGTCGGATGTTTCTTAGACTGAGATGTCGCTGGGATATGTTTTAGCTTGCAAACTAAGAATCACAAAGAGGCCAAGGAGCAGGGGAAAAAACTGTGCCACCCCTCCTGTTTCCTGTGTAGACTCCTAACTCAGCATGACTTTTCTTTAGAAGCAGCTGTCCTCATGACTTTGAGGACATCTAGTGATACCAGAGTTGCTGCAGTGGTGCAACTTTTGAAGTCAAAGCCTTGCAGGAAGGGAATGTACACAGAGGTTTTTGTTGCCCAGGTAGGCTGAAGAGCAATCAGTGTTACCCTAGATCTTATACCAAGTGGAGGTCAGAAGATGAGGACAGTGATGCCACACCTACACTGGCAAGTAGCAAGTAACCCAATGGAAGCAGAAGTTGGTATCAACTCTGTGCATTTAAGGAGAGATTCACTTTGGTTTAGCTCTGCTCTGGTCTTATGCACTGCATGTCCATTAGCTGCTGAAATGCATTAGGAGTGTTTCTGGACTGCCCCTTCTGGTCTAGTTCCATATGAAAGTAGTCTGACTGGTGCCAAGACAGCTCTGTGATAGGGGAGAAAGAGTAATTTCAGAAGTGATGGAGATGCCTCTGGAATTTTAGGGGGGCAGTAGACTCTATGTGCACTAGAAAGTACTATTCCTCAGTAGCAGAGACTGGTCTGCAGCCACTCCAGCAGGTCACCAGCTGGTGTGACAGCATCAACCTATTTGTGGTTTTTAGTTCTTCAGATCAGCTTTCTCTGAGATACCTGGCTGCCCTCTGTAAGAAACAGTCATGCTCTTTCAAGACTACAAGTTTCATCATGGGAAGCAGGCAGTTTGGAAACAGGGAATGCAAAGCTCAGTACTGTGGCTGCTAGATCTCTGCTTAGACCTAAATCCTCCTCCAAATGCTTCCAAAAGATGTTTATTCACTTTCTACAGCCCTAAGTCCTTCTCAAGACCCAACAAGAGTAGCTTTTTTACTTGCATATCTACTTGCAAATGTTTTCCCATTACCTTTAATAATTATCACTCATTTGGTTAGTAAGTGGCATTTTTAGGATACTTGGTGAGTAAGGTAGCTATGGATCAATAATTACTTTGTCAATATTGCACTTATATGTACTTTGAAAAGGCACTGTTCTAATTATAATGTGTGTTTCTATTTTAGGTGAAGCTGGCTGGATACAGGGAACTGCTGAAATGGGTTGCTCTGGGAGAAAAGGGAATGGTTATTGCTCTACCTCAATTGACTCCTCAGCAAATGCCATGTCAGTGGGGCTGGACCCTACAACTGACTGATGTAGACTGAGCCATACTCTGCTGGAGCCCTGGCTAGCAGGGAGGGCTGATGCTTTGCTCTTTCTTATCACTGGTTTTAAACTTGATTGACTGAGAAAGACCAATAAATTCACTTTTTCTATGAGAGGTGCGCTGTTATTAAAGGATGGAATGGAACAAACCTCACAAAGTCTAGCACTAGATAATTAATCCTCTGCACAGTTTATTTCTCTGAACTTTTGTGAAATATTGAGCAGCTACCATGACCTCTACACTTGGTTTAGTCAGTTTCTGGCCAAGTTACATGAAGAATGAGGTGGGGGGAAACAGGCACTAGACTTTCAGAGACAAAAGAAGGAATAAAGCTCAAGCCAGTGTTCAAATGCACGTAAGTCAGCTGTACACCCTCTTTAATGCAAGAAATTTACCTTCCACAAAAGTGCACAGTAAAATCTGACAGTTTTAGAGAAAAAATATTCTTTTTCCAGGTGTGTTTAGCTAGTGGTAGCTGGCAGTTTCAGCTGAATAGGGTAATGTCTGCAAGAACAGGCCTGTAAGGGTTAGAAATTAATCATAAATGCATACAGGCAATGCATATATACATCATAATTTCTCAGCATGGGTCATTAATTTTACATGTTCCTATTCTTGAGTAACTCCATCCATTATTGGGACACAGGTGAACTGGGAGAGGGTTGGGTTTTTGATATTTTGTATGATTTTACATGGGTAAAACTTGTCTCTTGTTTACAGCCTTTGTTTATACACAGTTACCAGGGTGCCTTCTGTGGACTATTAAACAAAATATATACTTCAGTGACTAACTCTTGAAAAAGAGAAATAATCAGGAGTTGCTAAGGATCTTCAACTCTGGCAAAGAGACAACATTTTAAGCAGAGACTAGACTGCATCCAACTTGAAAAATTTCCAAACTCATCATGTGTCATGATTTGTAGGGATAGACATACAAGGTGAAACTTGCAAAGAGGAGGAGATAAAGGACAACAAAAAGCATGAATTATTTCTGTTTCAATGTAGAGACTGAAGATTTATTTTCCCTGAATAATGTTTGTGAGTGCAAATTAAGTACTGTATAAGTTAAATTTATTCTTTCAACTCTGCCAGGATTTTGAGTTGATTGGCCAGTCAGGTTATTCTCTTCCCTAGTAATGTTAATACACACACAAATTGTACATTAAAATATTTTATTACAATACAGACAATTGGGCTCAAAATTAATACAAATTAAGATAAAATATTTACAAGGTAATGTGTACAGTGTAGCTGTTTGAACAGCATAAACAAGAGTATGTCTAAAAAACCACATTCCTTTAGTATTAAGTAACAGAGAGAGCAGACCCCCAGCTTGTTCAAGGGGAACATGCATCCATTGGCAAAGGCTTTCTGAAGAATGAGAGACTTTGGAACAAGATTTGTAAAGTTAAGGGGAAAAAGATTTACTTTATAGAAAGAAAAATCTGGGGGAAGAAGAAGAAAAAAGCATTACTTCATTCTGCTGCTCTGTGCTATTCTTAGATCACTATCATTAGTTCTTCCCCAAACTTACACACCCCAGGCAAAAAAATGGGTTTTTTAGTAACTTGCTGTAATACTGCCACCAGATGCCTTTTAGATGCAATAAAAAATAATCCAATGAATTACAGAAGAGTTTAACCACTTTTTAAATAGAAAAGTCTTCATTTACCATGTTTCTTTCAACAAGAATATTTTTAATGGGTGAAGTATAATTCAGTTAGAAGAAAATGTGGGCTCACTCCCACTTTCCTCAGAGTGCTCTTTCTGCTGGTCTGCCACTCCTACACCATTATAAAATTAACCCAAGTCCCATCAGTAGTCACCAGGGATTTGTTATAAATACACCATCCATTTGTACAAATGTGCAGGTCATTTCTCTAGTTGCTGAGGGGTACTAAAAGCTTCATAAACATTAGCAGCAAAATCTTTCACTTGCTCCATCATCAACAGGTCCTGGAAGAAATGTATAAAATAAACTTCCTTAATCAAACACATTCCCCACTGTTCTGCCTGTACTGCAGTACAGAATTCCTAAGAAAAACACCTGGCACTCCCACAGGCACAACTCAAAACTCCTTGCTTTAGAATAGTTTAGGAGCCAACCTGCAAGTAGAACCAAGGCAAGAAGTTTGTGCTTCTGCATGGTTCAGCAGAAGAAAGTTTTAGAAAAACAGTGTATTTTTGGAAGATATTAATTGACAAAAAGTTTGTTATGGCAACTGTTTTCGATTTATTTTTTAAAGTCACTGAAATTAAACAATTATTAAAAAGAAATAAACAACATTAATGTCAAGATTTTACTTGGGATACTGTTAAGAAGACAGATTCTTACCTGAACAAAGTGACTGGGTGTTTCACTGCATACTGAATGGATCTGTCCATTTATTATTGGAATTATCTTGGCTAAAGGAAGACTGACACTGGAAAGACTAGGAAAGAACAAAAAATAGTGACCTGCTCAGACACAGATGAAGCCACTAGACTGTGATTATATAATTCTAAGTAATTACACTTAAAAAGTAAGAATTGAAAGACTGCAAACTAAAATGTATGGATGAAGGGATTTTTCTCCATAACAAGGTTTTCCTTTAATACAGAGAAGTACCAATTCAATTCCAGTCCACGTTCCTATTACAGTTTCACACTTGCTTCTCATGCAAGAGCATTATGGTTTAGTCAGAGTCTTTGCATGTGTATGTAAGTAGACAGGTCATAGAAGTGCCTGTCTACAATTTCATGCTATTTCAAACTAAACCAGGCTTAGGCAGATAGCCAAACTACAGACTTTGGGGTATTTTAAGTGATGTAAATAGTATATATTTAAATTAAAACTCAACTCTCTGAAAGCCAAGTTACTATAATAAACATACATAAACCCAATTATCATTCCAGGTTTTAATTTATAATATTTGAGAAAGATTATTTCAAGGATTTGAACTCAGCTTTTGGATTTGTAATGCTCTCACCACACTGCTTAAACCCCAAGTTAGCTTCAGATTAAAAGCTATTTTTAAACATTCTTCTAGGAGGACGTAGAAAATCCTACATGTTACTGCATTTTATCTGCATACCAGTAAAACCTAAAGCTCCATGGAAGCTTGGCTCCCTGTCACTGGAAGATCAGGGCAATGCCCACCTCCCTTCCTTGGGAGCCACAGGAACTGATGGAGGCTGGGGTGTTTGGAGCTCATGGGCTGCAGTGGAGGGAGGGAGGGCTCTCCTTCTCACAGCCTCCCTGGGCACATCTGTCAGGAGTCACCAGCACAAGGTGAACCCTCCCCAGCCCAAAAGGCAGCCTGCCTGTACTGTGTTCGGGCAAGAAGTGGCTACAGGTCATCTGATCTCTACTTCTAGGTCTGCAAGTAATGGTGGGAAAGAATGTCACCTAATTCTAGTGATTTCATGGGCAGGAGGAAACATGAATCCTCCTACCTGCCTACCTGTGATCCCAGTGATCCTTGAAGAGCAAGAAGCAGAATGATATTTCCAGCACAAGAACTCCAAGAAGGCAAGAAAATCAAGAACGAGCCTTTTTGGAATTCGCTATGAAGCCAAAGGATTACTGACATGAGAGCCACAACAAAAGAAAATATTTACCTATTTACAGAGCTATTTTGAGAAAGGTCCTTTTCAGTAGGTCTAAAAAATTCTGCCATATTGTCCAGCAGCCGACTGAATCCTCTATTTAAACATGTGCTCAAAACTGTACTGAAGTCTGGACTGAAAAGAAAGAATAACAGAAAAAAAGATATTATTCCTGGGTTTAATTTTTTTCAAACTAAAAGCCCTGCAAGTGTTCAGTGCTACAGGTGTGCCTCCCCTCACAGGTGATGTGTGAGCCAGACAAATGCCACTAGCATTGCCACCTCATGAAACACCATCTCTCTCAGCAACCTGAACTCTGCCCTAAGATTACTAAAACCCAGATAAACCTGAAGCCTTCCTCACTTCTATTTCTTACTGTTATTGTAATAACATAGAAGGGACTTAATCTTGAAGTGCCCCACACCCCTAGCAGCCAAACTGTAAGAATAGTTTGACATTTGTCTCAATTCCCTCATGTCCTATGTTTATTATAGGAGCCTCACTTTTACCAGCTCTCTGGTAAAAGGACACCTACAACCACCCTCAAAACCGTGTATTAAAAATAAATTCCAATAAGCCAACACCGGTGTTCACTTTATCAAAGCAAGTAAATCCAATAAAATTACTCTCAATTTACCCTGCTTTAGCAGAAGTGAAGTACTCCTCTGTTCCTACATTACTACAGAGTGGGTAAGGAAGAGATAATAGGTCTGATTGCCAAGGACATTCTGGTTATCTTATTAAGGCAGCATTATTTCTTTAAAAGTTTCAGAGCTCACAAATTTTAATAATCCCAGCCTACAACTGATAAATAGAAAAATTTAATGCAGAATGGTCACATTTCTCAAATGAAAAGTTGTCAGCTTTTTGTAAGGAAGTAATTGTCTTACATAAACAATAGTTTTGAGGAGGAGTTTAATGTGAATACAGCATATTTCTCTATACCTTTCTAGCATATCTCTAGTTTCATTCAGTAATTTAATTGTAGCAATGTCTCTTTCTGTGAGTCCACAGGCCTAGAAAAACCAAAGACAGACACCATTAGCAAGTGCCATCAGCAACTGTAAGAGCAGAAATAGGAAAGTTGAGTATCATGGAATTAAGTCAAATATAAAAGAAAATATTGTTGCAAATGAGATTCTTTATAATTTGTGTTTTAAATGGTCACTGTAGGATTTTAAACTAAAAACAATACTAGCAGTAAATACCAGACTGTTTGAGGAAGTAATTTTTCCAATTCTGACCTTCAGTACTGAAATCATCCCTGCATATCAGATAAAGTTAAAGCGTAAGTGCATGTAGCCACATGCTGAAGCCCAGGTTTCCTCATTACACCACTGCAACACCAAGTGCAGAATGAGTTTTCTCCAGCCTGTGGTGTGGATGGAGACAAACACCTTCATAAAATTCAAGAAATTAATGTTGCAACTGAGATTAGATACGCTTTTCTCTTGACTCCTATTCATTTTTCAGCCCAGAGGACTCCAGCACACCATTCTCTTGTGCACCAGCCAAGATGCTCCAACACTCCATGAATATTGCCAGTAGACAAGTGTGGATGGCACAATTTATCTTAGGCCTGAGTTAAGCTGTGTCACAGCTTCTTTTACAGGCTAAAGGCAGTAACTGGGCTTAATTTCTGAGCACAAAGCTGATATTCTGAGGGTGACACTTGTTTTCTATCAAATCTGAAGAAAATATAACTGTGCCTGGATTAAAGAGATAAGGACATTTGATTTATGATGGAAGAGGCTTCGCCATTTATTAAAGACACAGATGCCATGGTGCACTAGAGGACTGTTATGCACCCTTCCTTCCCCCAAAAAAAAGCAGAATGAAAAAAGGTGAAAGGAACTGAATCAAGTACCTGGCTAGCCAAAGGGTTTTCTTCATCTGGCATCAGATAATGACATAAGGGAGAATAAGATGCAATCTGATCCGAATCTTTATGTTCCACTACTTCCCTGATATCTTTAAGTTTCTGTTCCAGTTCCAGAAGAGACAGGGTCTGCTTAAGGGAAATACTGGAAAGGAAAAAGACTATGATTTTGATTGAAAAATGAGTAATGCTGCTTTCTCTTTCTACCAATAACATGTTCACAAGTAACAAATTTCCAATCAGCTACGTGGGTTTGCACTGGCAGACACAGCCTGCTATAATAAAAACATTGTTTTGAAAAAGTCAATATGCCTGCTTTTGTTTCCCCCTAATTCTTATAAAACTCTTTATTTTGGGAACAGTCATCACAATAAAACTTAAAAGCTTACCACAAAGTAATGCAGGCTCTTACCTTCCAAAAACTTTATGCACAGCTTGTTTAACAATAGTTATTAACTCAGTCAGTCCTAAAAGTAAGAAAGTAAAAATTATTCTAATGATTTGTTCAAGTCCCAAAAAAAAAGCAGGATTTTGTAAGTGTAGTTAGCTCTTAATAAGCAGCATACCATCTCCTAAAAGGTGCTGAATGCTTGATAAATATTGCTGCTGGACTTCAGGGGGTGCTAGTGGTGTCTGTGGGGAAAAAAAAACCAACAGTTCTGTAACATGCCAACAGTAGAGAACAATGCAAAAATAATTTCAAAAATAATATCCTTAATCTTTGTAATACTCTTCAGCAAACAGATTGCCCCACTTTCTTCAACTTTGTACAGACTCTTCCTACCCATCAACCCCTGTATGTGTCATAAGTCTTCTGGCATTCTTTTCTTCAAACCTATACAGATTTCTCTTCCATCTTCAGTGGCACAGAAAAATCTTTCACTTTTCATTCACCTAAAGGAAACTCTCTTAAAAACCTACATTGCAGGTGAAACTAGACTCTCCACCACCCCAGAAATTAAATCTAGTGGAGTAAGTTATTTATGCTGAAATCTATTAAAAGCTTATCTGACAGAAAAAAGCTTTCAGAAACCAAGAGAGGATTCCAGTCAGTCCCAATGGAATGCCTCAGAGTTGGCCCTGTCAACTCACTTCTCTATGAGAAACTAACAGAGAGGAAATGTTTCTGGTTCAAATTCATTCTGCCCTTCTAAAACAGCTTTTTCAGGTTTTACAAAATGAAGCACTACCTCAGTCAACTCTGGCCTTCCTACTGAAAGCTCTTCTCCATCCTGCATTGACATGCTGTTCCTTGACTCTCAGCAGGAGCTATCACAGGGGGGCAGATGAGAACTAATCAGCTTGTATCCATTATTTTCAGATGAGCCACCCAGCAATTTGCAGGTCCCACTCTCTACAATGGGTACTTGCTTACTGTGGGAGTGGATGCATTTTTACTGAGCAGTAATACACTATATCAACAAAAACCAGCTCTTCTACCTTGCTTGACCCCACCAACAGACATTTATGTAGATGATCTTTCGGAGTGAAACCAAACATTCAAAATTTCAAAGACAACATTTTTCTTCTTTAATCTCAGAAAAATTTAAGTGGAGAAATTAATGTATGTACTAGGAAGACCTAATATTATTATATGCATTTGCTTACATATCTTGAATCATTCACATAGTATTACCATTTCACCAAAAAAAAGCAAAGATAATTTCCTGTTGGCGTTTAGATAGAAAGCAGCCTTCTTCAGGCAAGACAAATGCAGACAAAAGGCATTCTCCAATATTGCTGGTATTCAGGTAAGCAACAGTATCACCACATCATCCAAATTTAGATGCTATTAAAGGACATCAATATATTGCGCTGCCAGTAATGCTCCCACGTACCCCACTCTTGTAAGGAGCCTTGTTTTCATTCCAGTAGTCCTAAGCTACGCCCTTCTCATCTCACCAAATAATCCTTTCCCTTCCAAGGAAGTGCAAGTCCTACGTGTGAAACCAAGCAAGACACTTACGGTGGCGTTCTTGCCGAGCGCGGCGTTATCCAGGTAGATGTAACCGCCGATGATGTTCAGCTGCACTCGCAGGAGAACCACCAGCATGCAGGTGCTGTACACAGCCACAATGCTGCGGGTGAAACCTTGGGAACACAACAGAGGGACTGCCAGGGCTGGGAAATACGGGTGAGCCAAGGGCAGAGAGTGCTCTCCAAGACTCAGAAGTGCTGATTACTTTTAAATATGCACTCACATTTCTCTCACTCGTTTTCACAATGCATACCCAAGATAGTCATGAGTCTAATGTGCTGGATCTACAGCTAAAGTGTCCCATTTAAAGTCCTACATTAATATCACTTTACACAAAGTTACACAAAACATTAACAAAGTTATTTCTGAGAAAATAAAAATCACAAGTTGCTCCAGAAGCAAAATGTTTAATGTCAAATCATCTTTCTTCATTAGGCCAGGAAATACACAGTTTATATATTAGCCCTCATCATGCAATTTAGACACAACCTGCAGCTTGTCAAAAGAGTTACCTAAGACAGGAGCAGCTAAGATCTGAAGAAGGAAAATTAAAATGACTATCAGTTACCAGCCAGTAGGCAATGAGGGTGTGTAGAAGAAGCAGGGAAGAACAGAAGGGAAGAAAGGAGTCAGATCAAAAGTAGGATCTGTGAAGGTGTTATGAAAAGGAAAGAAAACCAAAAGGAAGCAAAGAAGCAATGGTAGAATTTCACTGCATAATTATCTGAGTTTACTTTTTTTTTCCCTTCCACTGCTTTCATCAGCCAATAAATAAGATGATCCAAAGGCTTCATGACCACTGCTATAGTGGTTCTCTCTAACAGGCTCAAAAAGAGGGAACTGCTGGCCGTGTAAAGGCTAACCTACATTTCTGATTGAATTTCCACTACATTCAGCATAGAATTTCTGAAACTAGTTTCATTTTATTGTAATGACACAGAAAGGTCTCACAAAATTTTATTGAGTAGAGTAACAGGAAGGCCAATAGAATTCTTCATCTTGGTCTCTGAACTTCTAACTTCTAACCATGGAGCTAAGAAAAGTTCCTTCATGAAAAGCCTTTGGGGGTGCAGGGACAGAGAGGAGGTTTGCTCTGTGTGTTACACTGTCTTCAAATCTACTGAAACATCCCAGTGTAAAGTTTGTTTTAAATGGTGTGAAAGAGATTATAAATCTACACTAAATAATTATGCAGATGTAATCTTTCATTTCCACTTACTTATTATCTTTAAATCCTCCCAGATTTCTAACTTGTTTGCTGGCCTATGGGAAAAATAAATGGAAATATTAAGAATTGTATTTATTTGGAAATTAACAAGTATGGAAAATGACATAGTAGTGCTTTAAGGCAAACTTATTTAGCTACCATAATTACTCAAATCATACCCAGGTCGATATCTCATTCAAGAAAGGTCTTGTTCAAGAAAGCAGTATATAAACAACACACTATAAAGGCATAGAAAAGATATTCAAACATTAATGTATAAATGTAGCATTAGTGATGTCAATTACACACTTACAAGATCAGTTTTGAGTTACTACAGTATGCAGTCAGAAAAAGCCACTGATGGTACAAAGTGGTCTTTTCTGGGCCCTTGACTCTGTATTTAATGTTGACTCAGTTCAGCAGGACTTTCTGTGTGCAATAAATGCAGGATCAGAATTTCATTGTCCTACTCTCTTGCAAGCAAGATTTACCATTGCCTGATGTCTTTTAAGTTCATATATGATCATCAAAACCAAAGAGATCACAACCATCCATGGAAAAGAAGTCTTGCACCACCCACACCAACACATGTTGATCTCTTTTCGTTCGTAGAGGCGTGTTCACCTTTTTGACCTGACCAGTTCCTAGAAGTTTATATTCTGCAGTCAACAAAGCAAGAGTGTAGATTGCATAGATACACCTGAACTGCCTGAAGTACATTGCCTATTTATAACTACTATTCAGAGGTAATCTTAGCAATACAGCAGCTGTAGCAGCAATAAGAGCAAGCTAACGACCCAAAATTTTCACCAGCCATTCTCATCTGCTAAGCACTGTCAGTAAAGAATGGCTACTGTATGTCTATTGTGGAGGACAGATATTGTAAAAGTTACTTAAGGAAACATTTGGTAATTTCTTAGGATCAGAATTAACAATTAAATATTTAGAGCCAAGAGTTCAAATTAACCTATACTTTACAGTAACCCAGTTTATTAAAAAAAAAAACACCCAAACCCCAGCACTTCTCACCAGAAATCATTTCTCTTTACAGGCACCACATGTGCACTTTGGCACTAGTTTGAACATTCTATTACTCACATATATAAATTTTTTATGTTCACCACTATCAAATAATGCAAATAAACTGATACAATAAACTATTAAGTCTACAATTCCGAAAACTAAAGAGACAGATTAAATAAACAGTAGCTGAAAGAGATACATGGATCCATGGCAAACATAACCAATTCACATTTTGCAAGCTACTCTATGCAAGTTCTTAAAGCTTTGCTGAAACAAAACAAAGGAAGAACTTTGTAAAAAAATACTATAGTATTTCTATACATAAAATATATAATGGGACTCAAAGCTACTTATCAGGGCTAAATTCTTCATGCAGAATGAAGAGATATAGAGAAGCCAATACATCATCAGCCAACCACATTTGCACGTACTATATCAAAACATTTTCTAGAGCTTACAGAGCTTCTCCTTACAGCATAAGGCAGCAGCCAGATAACAGTTAAAGTCTGCAAGTATAAAGCCTAACAGTGGAAATTAATTTTTCATCTCCTGCAATTCATCTCCTGCAATTTACTAAGACTCAGCTGCTACTCAAAACTCAACTTTTACTTCATAATTATTTATTTGGAAGGCCGTTCTCACTATGGAAGGAAAGGGCAATGCAAACAGAAACCAGAGGTTTGGAATAAAGCTAAGTGCTGAAGAGGTTGGAGATATGCAACATCTGCAAGGCTGCAGAAGGAGGGCCTTCACCTTATCTCATCCAATCACTGGGCTTTAAAAAGAGGAGGACAGATCAAGCAAGAACATCTGTGGTCTTGGGTGCTGATACCTCTTCAAAAATTTCTCTGAAGGTCTGAAAACTTCAGCTTCCTTACACCCCCAGTGTACCACTGGCCACCTCAAACTTAAGGAAGTCAGTGGATTTTAAGTTAAAGGAGATGACCTAAGGCATAATATGATGTGTAACATATGATAACATAGAACCATAACTTGTTAAGCCACAACACAGATTATGTGAGAAAACTATACATCTTCAGGGACATGAAAGAAAGGTAAATCTCTGTGTCTGCTCTTTTGTATAGTCAACAACAGCACTCAAGGATCTGGAGCTGTTTGGTTGATTTCAAATGGAAGTGGAAAGCAAAGAAATCGATACCTCCACGCATAGCAGAGCTTCTTCAAAGAATCACTTCAAAGTGGAGTGAGCTTTGATGACTGATTCCATTATTTGTGCCTTCACAACCCCTTCCCTACATTTTAGTTCAAAACTTTCAAGCATGCAGTGAAAACTTCCTCAGTGTTAGTAAAATAAGAAGTATTAAGACACAAATTCTACTCTAAACAGCCATCCATGCTTACAGAATGTTGCATGTAGCAAGCATTAAATTTTTTTTGTTTTCATAAGTGCATACCTATAACAACGAAAAAGCCTATCTCTATTTTCAGTAGGATTGTTGGAACTCAGAGGTGCAGTAATGTACCCCTATGCTGTTTCAACTGGTCAAACAATTTAGAGACAGGAGGTGTATCTTGGTAAGATTCCTTGCTACAGAGAACAAACTAAGGTATTATTTGTATTCACCACTGAACAAAGGATTACAAAGTGTTGCAGAGTATTTGCTGCACAGTTCAGATGACCTATCTGGTGACCCACAAGCTCTTTTGTTCACTCAGTTTAGTTTTTTCATTGAATAAGACTTCTATTATGATAAATACATTTATTCCATTAAAATTAACTTTTCCCAATTTCTTTTTGTTTGGGGTAAATACTATTCAATAACAGTTGCAAATACCCAGAGTTTATTACAAAAACATCATTCAGGCTGCAATTCCCCCTTGAAATCAGGCTGCTCTGTTGTGGAAGTTTTTGGGCTGAAAAAAGCAGTGACTGAGTAGGTAACCTATTAAATGCTGGACAGCTGAAGTTATAGCTGTATAAATAAACTAGCTGGAGGTAAACTAGAAAGACAGTCTACAGTGAGTCAGAAATCCTGTGGTTAATTGCCTCCATAACACTCTTACTCTGTGCCATATGCCAAGCAATTTGGGTTTAAGATATGCTATTATGTACTTTATGTATTTAAAAACAGGCTATTTGTCCCTGCAGTTGCAAGGAATTCCAAGGTGTTTTCTGACAGGGAAGCATTTCTGTTAATGTATGACATGTCCCTATTTGTTCAACTTCAAAAATAAATTTTAAAAAATTACTTTTCATCACTTACAGGCATTTGCAATCTCATCTTAGATACTTTCCACTGCTACTCATGTCTGAACTTGGTAAGATTACATAAACATTTTTACAAACACAACATCAACAACTCAGTCATACTCAATCATAACATTCTGTTCTGTTTAAGAGAGAACTAGATCCTCCAAGTACTTTTATCTACCTATTTTATACCCATTTCAAGAAAAAACATGGCTCTCACTGCAGCACCTGAAAGGAAGTATTATTTCCTGTAATTTTTGGAAAATGCCATACCTATCAAAATACATGTAACATGACAAAATATTAACATAGTGATTTCAAAACACCTTTAGACTAATGATTCAATGGGACACTAAACCAAAATTCTGCATACTCTCTACATCATATAAATTGAAAAAAACTTGTCATCAAAACAAGTGAAGTTCAACCTATTTAACACAGTCTTACCTATTTTTAAGAAGAGATGTGAGACTCTCAGAGTTTAACTGATGCATTAAGGCATCCCTCAGTGTTGGAAGCATTGACAGTACTGTTATTAAAAGGAAAAAAACCAAACAACAAAACCTGTTAGCATCAACAACAACAAAAAAACCCCATCATAAACCCATCCTCAGCTCACACTGAATAGCTGCTATAGGATGCACATCCCATTGCTCAACAGGCAAAGCTGGGAGGACAAGCAAATAGGAAGCCCAGAGAGTATGCAGAAGGGCAATAACCTGTGTGCCTCTCAGGAGCTGGGGCACAATGCTGCCCTTACGTGACCACGTGGTTTTACTGGCTCAGCTACAGATGTGTATCCACATCCTGCATATACATGCCTCCAACTCCCCAGAAGAAAATATGGCAAAAACCTACACTGCTGCATTTCTCCCAGTGAGAAGAAAAAGATCTGAGGTTTGTTTTTTCCAGCAAGAGAACCGGAGAAAGGTATGTTATGAATGAGAGAAAGCTAGTGGGAAAAAAATCTTTCAGTTTCAGAACAATGTCTGATCTGCTGTTACTTGACAGGAACAGGAGATGGAAAACATGATAAATACTAAGAACAAAGTATGAAAAATCTTGTCAGGAATGCATGCTGCCAAACATAAGATATTTTGCACAAAGAAGGGCAAAGAAAAACCTAATCCTTGCAGTAAGATCACTCTCAGCAGTACAAAATGCAAAAGATGAAAATAAAATACCAATTGGTTTGGGTAAACAGGTCGGACTTACAGCCACCCAAGAAGCCATTACAAATTTAGACAGAATAAGAAAATACTGCCTAATTTGTTTAATAAAAATAGTTTTGAATGGCCTGTCTTTACAGTGATGAGGAATTTGTTAAAATTCTTCTCTGTCATCGCCTTTCCAAAAATCCTAAGACTGGTGCTGTAAGAAAAAGTACTTTTTCTTTTTCCTCTCCAGCTAGTCAGGAACCTTCACACTCTGATGGCTGATGTGCTTCTTATTAAAAATTGCCCACCAAGTTCTCCATGCAGCTTACTAATGACGTGATATAATGAATAACATAATCTCGCTGTAAATTCAGTATTGTTTGAATCTAAATGCTGTTTCACACCTCATTACTACATGCAGTTTAAGGCAAAAGGGTCCTGGTCCAAAAAATTGTAACCTGCATGTATACTTGTAGATTTATTGATGCCCCTTAAATTCCCTTTAGTCCTCTACTCTTCAGATTCTCTTTATCTGCAAAACAACTCTATTTTGTACCAGTATTTAATTAAGATGTTGAATTTACCTACATTTCTTACTGCTCTTCCATCCTGACAACCTGTAGCATAAATCCCCAAATACCTCCCCCTAATCTAAATCAGTAGCTATTTCTTTTCCTTACCTGTCATATTGCATGTCCTCTGATTACTCTCAAAATGGTACTGCCTTCGTGCCTGGGCAATGTACTCAGCCGCCTCTCGCTCTTGGATTTCTCTGATTTTCTTCTGCCCATATTTTCCCAGTAAATAGACTCCTACAGAGAAATAGCCATATTAGAAGATGCTTTTAAAAAGTGAGAAAGATCCTTTAACCTCTATTTGTTTTTAAAGCATAAGGGTATATAGTGGTTTGGTTTTTTTTTTTCGATATGGGTGTCTTGAGTATTTTAATAATTATTGTCAAAGCAGTACTCAGAAAGAATGTTTTCAAAATTAATTAAAATGTCAGGGATTATGACTTGAATCAGGAGAAGAAACTTTCCTGAGAAGAGGTATCTTGCCATTCATAGAAGACATTTTTGGTACTACTGCAATGTGAACAACTAGCACTGAAGAGACTGAAACAAAATAGAGAAGCAATGTAGGGTAAGAAAAAAAAGAGAGAAAACAAACAGAAATGCATAGGTCTAGAGATGGATGAAAATTAAAAATTTTTAAAAAATATATTTCTAAAATTAGTAGAAATTAGAAATAAAATTCAAGTACTAAAGATCACATATGAGAAAAATGTTATAGATCAACACTTCCTTCATTTGGTCCTGAAACTTCTGTAGGAAGAACCTTAGTTCCAATGGGGCTTGATTGTGCCTGTTCACACAGGCACAGTCCATTCCTACTTTCCAGCCACACTCTTCTCTTGAGAGTCTGACCATCCCTCATCACTCTCACTATGATTCGTCATTTCCATTAAGACTCATCAAAAATCTTTGTTTTGCATTTTCATCTCTTCCAACATCCACCCCTGTGAAGATTCCCCCAACTGCTTGTCCCACACCACCAGGGGTTCAGATACCTAGCCAGGCTGCCCACAGCCCTCTTCCCACCTTGCCTCATCTCTGCCCCCTTTCCTAAGCCATTCCTCAAGGTGCCACTACACCCTCTAGGCTTATCCTCAGCACCTCTGCCCACTGTAAGCTGCTTTCCATTAATTGCTCCCCTCCACCCAGGCCTTCTTACAGCACCTACCATGTGCCAGGCTCATCTGCTGCCTCCTGTATGCACTGGCAGCAGCAGGTTCCTGCTCGAGTGTGTAACCAGTGTTCTCTCATGAAAGATTTGGAGGGGGCACAGAGATAAGGGAGGAACAAATCCATGCAAAAGAGGACTATAGTACAGGTTAATAATCTGCTGTCTGTGTGGACTAATACTTTAATTACTGAAGCTCCTCTACAGAGAGTCAGCTCCAAATCTGCCAGGTCAGTAACAGCACACAGAAGAAATGCAAGTAACAAATCAAGTATTTTTAATTTTGTTTTCTTCAAAGTACTTCCTAAAGTTGTAAACACAAAGTTTTCTTCAAAGTGCAATTTTGAAGCCAATATTGGAACAAATGAGGCATCTAACAGTTGCTGAAAGCTGAAAATTTCAAAACTAATTTTATAAACCTAAAAAAAAACCAGACCAAAAAAACCCAACCAAAACCAAACACACCAGCCCCATAAACAAACCCAAACTTCCCAAGGTTTTGAATTCTGCTACATTTTTTAGGTTATTAAAACCTTCCGAAATATTCCCCAAAACTATAATCAGTGTTTGAAAAGCCTTGTCAACTTTGTGCTCCATAGTTGTAAGAAAATCCAGCTATTTATACTGGCATTATGTTTGCTCACAGGCAACTACAAGCCAGACCAGTCTGGAACAAGCACAGTCACTCTTCCATTTCCCAAAAGCCTCATAAAATAGAAATGGGTAAGTCTCTCCCTCACTTCAGCCTTTGGGCAGACTGCCCATGTGCCACATGAAATATTCACTTCATCAGATGCAAACTTAAATATTATGGGTCCATATACAAAAAATGCAATTCCACCAATTAATTGTTAATCAAAAATGAGATTTCACAATCAAGATTATTTTAATCTAAAATGTCACCAATTCCTGCCAAAGATATCTATTTGGAATACAACTGTCAGGTTACTGATTTTTTTTCAGCTAACATATTGAAATAGAAACGATTTTTTAGCATTACTGATCAATTCTTGAACACAAGATTTTCCCGATCATTTTACCCCACTACATTTTTCACATTACATTAACATATAGTCATTTGTCCAAATTACTACTTTTGTTTACTTTCCCTACACCCCAAAAGAAATCCTTTTAACTTCAGGTAGCAGAAAAGTCATAAGTAGAGCCTATTTATCTCAAATCAAGTGTTGCTTCCAGAGGATATAGGTGCTATAGACCCCAGGGTGCTTCCCAGCTGGCAACTAAAGCACCACAGAGCCACTCACACACACACAAGCACAAGACTTCCTGAATGTAGACAGGCATGAATGTCATAGCAGACATGCAATCAGTTCAAGAATCATGTGTGTGCCCTGGAGGGATGCACAGGAGCAGCAGCTTTGAGATTGAGACAGCAGCGAATTGCTTAACACCGGCTTGTTAGGGCTGTGTGCCCACTCTGTACTCAGAGCTGCTGTGGCCTGGGAGGGTACAAAGCTGCAGTAGCTCTCACCCAGGTTTAACAAGGAGTCTCCAGAAAAAAACCACTTGTCCAAAACAATGCAACACATCGTTTACACAATACAACACAACAATACAACATTGTTTCTCCCTCCCTTCCCTGTACTAAAGTATTAACTTTGACCCACTGTTAACAGATGTTGCTTGATCCAGGATTATCCTCTTCTCTGGAGAGTGATGCATTAGAAGTTAACCAAAGGAAAAGCTGCTGAACACCACCCTCCCACTCACCCACCTTAAGCAAACCCAGCAAACAGCAGTAAGCTTGAGGTATGGCTGCCAGCAGCAGACTCTCTCTGTTAGCAGCTGCAGGGCTTGTAAGTACCTCCAAGTGGTCTGGAGGACACAGCAGTCACTGGAGAAACTCAAGTCTCAGCTGTGACAATGAACTTCTGCCCACTGCACTCATTCTCTGAGAACAGCAGTGGAGCCTCTGCAAGTCTCTGGCTTAGGAGACATTTCAAGGAGCTGCCACCCGGGGGGTTGGCTTGCAGGGGTGTTTGCAGTTTTCTTCAGGACAACCATGTGTATCTATATTAATATGTTGCATTAATTCAGAGGACTTGACAATAATTCAGACTCTAAGTCCAGAATGAATGCATCACATAAAATCATCATGTGAAGTTGAAAGCAGGACCCGAGAAAGCCACATCCAAAAACTGCCATGATGTCAAGTCAGCTAACAAACCTGTAAAAAACTAAGCTGACATTTTGAAAGTCCCTTGTTATAAACATGCAAAGCCAATATAAGCTTTTTATAATAATTAATATAACTTAGTTTTGCCGCTCAGTATAGGATAGGAGGTCTGCAAAAAGCTGCAGCAGTAAGATTTATTCATGTCTAATGAGCTAAACTGTTGTATAGATGGAACTTCAGGCTGAATCTTCCCATATGTTGCACACAAAACCAGGAATTAAGAAAATTCAGAAATAGTGAGGCTGTGCAGGAGATAATTCCTAATTTTTTTTATCTTCACCAAAATATGAACTACAGAAAATACTATAGTCCCAACACATATGATTTGGAGGGTTCAGAAACAGATGAGTGATAAAAAAACACATCACCTGAAGTCAGATCCTTCAAGAACAGGAACCTCAGTAAGGATCTCAAACTACAACTGATACTGTTTTACAACTGATCTAGGAACTGAAACATATTTACATGTGCACTGGCTGTCTGCGCTGGATTTGGCTGGGATGGAGTTAATTTTCTTCACAACAGCTGGGAACAGTGCTGGTAGTAGAGAGATGTTCTGGAGTTGCTGAACAGGGCTTACACAAAGGCAAGGCCTTTGCTGCCTATCCCACCACCCCACCAGCAAGGAGGCTGGGGGTCAGAAGGAGCTGGGAGGAGACAGCCAGCACAGCTGATCCCACAAGGTCAAAGGGACATGTCACATCATAGGATGTCATCAGAGCAGTAAAATTAGGGGAATACAGGGGAAGGGGGGAGCATGTTCAGGGACAGCTGAGCATGGGTCAGGCCTGATTCTCTCCCTCATTCCACTGGAGAAGGGGTGTGTGTGAGTGGCTCTGTGGTGCTTTAGCTGCCAGCTGGGAAGCACCCTGGGGTCTATAGCACCTATATCCTCTGGAAGCAACACTTATTTGAGACAAATATGCTCTGATTTGTCTCCATATCCCTCTCTGGCTGTAGCACTGTAGAGTCTCTTCCCACCTAAATGTAAGCAATGCAAGAAGTTTACAAAGTCTGCAGGCTCTTACATGTTCACTCTAGCGGCCTCTGAGAGGTAGGGGATTTCTCACACCACATAAGTTATGGCTCCTCTCTCCCTCAGCCCTTTCCCTTCTTCACAGGTGGAATGGAGGGCTGAGCAGAAGAATGGGATGGGTAATAAGGAGGCATCAATTTTTCAGGAAACCTCTTTTACAACCCTAATTTTGCCCTCACTGCCATACTTACCTCAGGGAAAAAAAAAGAAAAAAAAAGAAAGAAAAAAAAAGGGAAAATCTCAGTTTTATGTAGAAATTGTGCTGACACACAGAAGCCTCCATCCTTCCAGGACATAAACAGCTCCATAAATTGTGGTTTATCCTTATGTTCAAGCAAGACATGCATCAAGGGACATACAATTGTCCTGTTATGGAACCATCTTTAAAACATGCAGGCACTAAAGCCTTATTCTCTTGGTAAGACTGAGTTTCACCAGAACATATTTAATGCCCCTGTGCTTACTCACAAACGAAGCCAACTTTCTCTGCTAAGCAGAGAGATTTCTGAATTGAAATGCTTTTTCTGCAGGCCAAAGGTTGCAACAGATTAAATTCAGCACTAATTAATGCACCACTGAAATCAGAACCATACATTCCAGACACACCCCGAGCTTGTTCTTCCACTGTAGCAACAGAATTTCAATGGTGAATCGTTTTGCAATATCTACTGAAATCTACCTTGAATGCTGAGCACCGAAATAAAAACTACTTTAATCAAACTATCCAATAAAGACCTGAACCTAATTTGTCCTTACAGCTCCATCATGCTCTCTCTTTCTCTCTACTTTCCGTATTTCTAGTGGGTTAGATCACAGATCACTAGATTTTGCTTGCTAGAAGAGATTTAAGTCTTTTCAGTATGCAATGTATTTTATATTGTCAAAGAAAAAAACTTCTAAAGAAAGGGTTTGTACAGGGTCTTTGCTAAGGTGAGGCCTTCTCAACCAGACTCTGTGGTTAAGGGGGAGTTACACATATTTTTCAGTTGCTTTTTCCCTCAATTTGAGCTCTTATTTAATGAGATTTGTATCTTCATAAGCAGTAAAATCTGTTGTAGTGTTGGGATTGAAAGCAATTGTGCGAAGAATGACAGCCACTGATAACACACATGGAATACGCTTCAGTAAAGAGAGAAAAAGCTACCAATCAACTCTGATTTTGGTGCAGTAATTCAGTAGCACAACACTGATACAATACTGTATCAGTAATAATGTAGAAACTTTTCTGTATTGTCTAATGGATCATTAAATATCCACATTAATCTCTGACCATGTGCCCGTTAAGGACTTAAAATCACTAAATTTTGTCATGTCCTATTTTCCTTGTTATACCCTCCTTCCCAGAATATACACCTGTAGCTCTTAAAAAAACACCACAGAAATGTAGATTCCAGGCTCTGCTATTAAGTCAGCAGATTTGGATACTTTCCTTAAATCATTCAGCAACTTCCAAATATTCTGTCTTTGTTTAAAAGCAGTATGTGAGGTTGCATTCCATCTTTCAAGATTCAGCAGTATTTTTTGGAGAGTCCACCACGGATCTCAGAGTTCTGATTCACTGGTGGTGGCATTGCTGTAGCTTGTGGGTTTTTTTTAAGATCTGATCCATACCTACAGAGATGACCAAAGCACTCAAGATTCAGCTGCTGAACAGCTATAAAGCAGCACTCTGCAGTAATTCACTCCATCTCCCTGCCTGCCTTAAAACACCACGATGCAAAGCTGCTGCTGGTGTCAGCTAATGATGTTCACCTGCTTGTGGAAGCCCAGATTTACTTGTCTCAAATGCATAAAAAGCAATTCTCTACAGTCCTCAAATACTACATGGCCTGAAGAAACAGATAATTGAGCCATGCTGCAGAAAATGATAGCATAGTTTACATTAATTTAGGCCATAATTATTAGTTTAAGCACACTTCAGTCAGTAGCATTTTAGTGAAAGGGACACTGAGCTGTATATAAACAAAACCAATGATAAGGAAAAAACTGCAAACTCAGTTATGCTAGGTTGGTTTGCAGGCTGGCAGAAGGCTGTTCATGCATGAGGAATTTAAGATTTCAGACTATGAGAGCCCCAAGTTCCCAGACACCTGCTTCCCCACTTGGGAACTGATTCATGTTTAGTTGTTGAAACTAGGAGAAGTGATTTTTTACTATTCCACTACTCTCACACAGACAGTTGAAGGAGGGAGAACATCTTCCTGGTGTGTGAAACCAAATCTGTTTACTGAACATGGTGGGCTGCAAGTGTGGTGGTAAACATGACAGCTCTGCACTCACAGAGCCACCAAACCTGGAGATGAGAGGGTGAACTGGAGGAGCAGTTTTACCAGTACGGCAGTAACCATCACCCAGCCTGTTATCATAGATTAATTGGCACTCTTTGGAAAACCCCAGAAGGAATTAATGATGAAAGAATGCAGACAACGCAAGAACCACAGCAAGCCAGAAGTAAATACAGTTCACCTTCACAGGGGACTTCACCTGAATATATGACAAAATATACTACAAAAGCCCTGTAGCCCTCAGAACATTCAACTGTTCAGGCAAGTTCCAGTTCTGTGTCATTTACACTGGATATAAGAACATCTGAGCACTGAGTGCACAAAGACATGGCTGTGCCTTTTGAGGAGCATCTAATCTCCAGCTGCACAGCTATGCACTTCACTGTTAAACAGAAAGACAGATCCAATGTGCTCTTTTAAATCTACTTCCAACTAAAAAAAACCCAAAAATAACTTCAACAGAAGGTGGAGCTTACTAGACCATAACCACCCTACAGGTTCAACAAGAGCTTTAAGGGAGAAATTGCTTGAATAATTAATGCAAATCCTCTCTGTGAAAGTTTTGTGTCTGCAACTGATCTATATTTGTCCAGAGAAGGGCAACAAAGCTGGTGAAGAGTCTGCAGCACACGTCCTGTAAAGAGTGGCTGGTTGGGGGTGTTTAGTCTGGAGAAAAGTAGGCTCAGGGGGAGCCTACAAATACCTGAAAGGAAATTGTAGCCAGGTGGGGTCGGTCTCTTCTCCCAAGTAACAAGTGACAGAACAAGAGCACACAGTGTGCCAGGGGAGGTTCAGGTATGCCATTGGGGATTAGACATTGGAATGAGCTGCCCAGGGAGGTGGTGGAGTCGCCGTCCCTGGAGGTGTCTAAGGGAAGACTGCATGTGGCACTGAGTGCCATAGTCTAACTGACAAGGTGGTGTTCAGTCAAAGGTTGGACTCCTTGACCTTTTTTCCAACCTAATTGATTCTGTGATATTTCACAATTCACCTCAACACACAAGTCACATATGAAAAGTGGAGGTTGTCAGCCTCCATCCCAAAAACAACCCCAGTGACACCCACGCTTTGCGCGCTTCAATGTTGTTTCAAAGTAACGCCATCACCCGCCGTAAGAGCACTTGGGCAACGCGAGATCCTTCCCGTCTCTTAGGGCTTAAGTGACGGCGCGTAGGTTCCCTCCCAGCCTCGGGAGAAAGTCCTGCGGGCTCTCTGGGCGGCGGACGGGAGCACTCCGGCGTCCCCAGATCCCCTCCAGCCGGCGTGGGGCCCGCCTGCCCGCGGGGGCCCAGCGCCAGCTCCGAGGGGCCGCTCCGGCGGGAGCCCCGCGGGGAGGCCCCAGGGCCGGCACCGCCTTTCCCCCGGATCATCGCCCCCGCCCCCCGACCGGGCACTCACCGCCAAGGAAGGTGCCAAGGACCAGGCATTTCTTCTTGTGCCGCTTAAGGAAACTCCAGAGCGACCGGAGCATCCTGCGAGCCTGGCCCGCCCCGGGTCCCCGCGGCGGCGGAAGGGGGCGGAGGCGGCGGCGGCACCGCCCGCGGTGCCCCGGAAGCAGCGCCCGGGCCCGGGATGGCGGAGGCGGGGGAGGCGGCCGTGCTGGCCTGGATGGACCAGGCGATCGACGTGGTCAGTGCGGGTCGGGGCTCCCGCTGTGCCGCGGGGAAACCTCGGGGCGCCCCGGGCCCCTCACGGCAGCGGGGAAGGACGGGGCGGGGGATGGGGCCGGCGGAAGCTCCTCCCGCTGCTGTAACGCTGTCCTGTGCCTCTCGCCAGTCTGTCTGTCTGTCTGTCCGTCCCACAGGCTAAGGAGGCGCTGGAGAAAGGGGAGGTTCCCGTGGGCTGCCTGCTGGTCTACAACGGCGAGGTCATAGGCAGGGGCAGGAACGAAGTCAACGAGACGAAGAACGTGAGTCCCGTGGGCCGGGAACATCGTGGCTATGCCGCCCTGCCCTGCGCTCGTCCCGGGGCTGGGTCTCAAACGTGCTCTCCTAAAGTCACCTGGGGGTTAGGAGTGAGAAATGACTGTGCAGCCTCTCCTGATGAAGTTCTGTCCACAGGCCAGAACAAAAAACTATTTCCTGTATATTTTAGACCTGTTGCAACTTTAACCATCAAATCAACTATAAGATCTGGCGCTGAGAGACCCATTAGTGCCAACAGAGATTTTGTACAACTGGAAGTTGTGTATAAATTAATCTGTCTGCAGGATCTGGCTGTAATTCATATTAGACGTCTCAAATCTGAAAACATAATAAAAAGTTAAAATTGGTCTTCTAAGCTGAAAAATGTAACAGTAAAGATGAATTATTATAGTAATTTGTTCTGCAGGACAATCTGTAATGTATTAAGAGGATTCTAATACAGCTTTAAGAAAGCCAGGTGACAGAGAAGTTAAGTGTCTCATGTTACACCATTGTAAGCACTGTGGGGAAGCAGACACTTGGGAAAATCATGCCAGAGATAGTAATATTGTGTAGAAATCACATGTTAATAAACAGACAGAACATAACTTGCAAGACTGATAACAAAATCAAAATCAACTTAAGAATGTCAGGGAAGCTTTCAGGCATTTTTTGTGTCAGGACTGTCTGAAGGTGCATACTAAAATGCAAGGAGCCTGATTTAAAAACAATCATCTGGATTTTGGAAACAGTAATCTGTTAATATCTCTGAAAGCCAAGCTTTTTTCGAATTGCTGCTCAGCTCAAATTTCACTTCTTTTGTGGCTCAATTTTCATGAATGTTTATATTATAGTGATTGGAAATGCTGGGTACTTAGTGCTTTTAAATTTTTTATCAGATACGTAATTGCTCCATGTCGTCTGAAAAAAATCTAAGCTTGAAAGCAGTACTTGTTATGAAATGTGAACAAAGGAAATTGTTTTCAGTTTTCTCCTAACGATTTCTGGCATTATTTAGGGACCATCCTGGAGAAAAAAACCAATCCTCTTGAACCATTGAGGCAGTTCCAGCAGACATCATAAATGCCAAAGTCTGTTTTAAAACTAATTTATTGTCCTACCTTATATTGAAGGACCTCTCCAGAACATCATTCCTCAGATGGCTAAAAAATGTCTGATTTCCAGTTTCAAACTTTTAATGTTCTGTTTATATCTCCCTGTTCTTGTGCCAGCACCATCCATTACTTTACATAGCTTGGATGTATTTAAAGTCTTATTCCTTTTCAGCTTTTGTTTTTCTCAAGCCAGCTGTTTAATTTCCTCTCAGAAGACAGGCTGGCTTTCTGTGTTCATTAGAATAATTCTTTTACATAGCCATTCCAGCTTTGATTCATTTTTTCTTGAATTCACTTAACCAGAACTCTTAAGAACACTTAACTGGAATTTTATTCTGGATGGACTTGTGCTTTGTTTGATAACAATAGTACTTCACATTCTCCCTGGAAGAAAGTCCACCAATGTTTTCTGGAGCTTCCTTGGTCTTTTATGCTGTTTTGTTATTCTTCATTTGTTATTTTTTAATTTTATTTTTTTGTAATTTTCTTTACTCCTGTCTTGAAGGCCATCCACCTCCTGAATGACACTCTCACCCTGTCACTTCTCGTGATGTCTTTCATCATACAAAAGACATCACATCATCAGCTGCTTTCTGTAGGGGTTTTTCCAGTTAATGTCAGTGACACAACTGAAAACATTTAAGCCAAATGATCTTTGAGTGTCTGTGGTAATGAGTTCCCCCTGGACAAATATTTCCCCTGTCAGTGCAATGTCTCTTCTTTTCTTGCTCACCTTACGTTCCTTGCATTAGGCTGTTTTCCCCACTCACAGTAATTTCACAGGTTGTGCTGTGCCAGATGCACTGGAGATGTCCAGAGAGACTGATGTTTCTCTTGCCTAGAAAAAACATTTGTCAAAGAAAGTTACTAAGTTAATTTAGTCTCAGCTATCTTCTTGTTTAATTTACCTTTTATAAGGACTAGCCCTTATGACACTACTTTTAAAGGTTTGGTATCTTGCCTGCTTTACTATTGAGACCCTCCTGGATAGGTGTCATACAATCCTGACACCTATCCTTCCTGGTGTTTATTACTGTGACTCTGTTTGCTCTGAAGGTTTCACTCATGTAACACTCTGCCTTGATGCATTAAAGTGTTGCCATGAGACTGGCAGTTTTCTGGCTCCCAAAAATGCAGCTTTATAGCATACTGACTTTTTGAACTCCATGAAAAATTGGTTCCTGCTTTGAAGAAGTGATCATTTATCCAACTAGATCTTCAGTCCTTCCCTGCAATTCTGCCTTTGGTCAGGAATCAGCTTGCCTCTGAGCCTTTTGTCAAATAAATTCTGTCTTCTCCTTAAGCAGGTCCCTGCGTCCTGTGATGTAATGGGCTGAAGTTAGGAGCAGGTAGTGTCTTCTTTATGCCCTCTTTCAGTATGTTCCTAAACTGCACATTTTGGCAAAAAAATTTAGTTGCCAAAAACTTGCTATCTCTTGTCACCCTGCTTCTTTTTTTTTTTTTTTTTTTTGCCTGCCATGTGCACAGCAGAACACATTCATGTCAGAAATACTGCTGCTTACTCTGTGGAAGTTATTTGCAAAATTTCTGATCATTACATTCTACTGGGAGAAGTTGCTTTTGGGAGGAGGGAGTTTGTATGCAGCCGTGTTTGGTTTATTTTATTTTTTAGGAGCATGGCTGTGGCATCAGCATTTCAAAAGAGACATGACACTACTTGTCTTCCTTGGGCAACAGTGCAGCAAATGTCTGTGTAAGACATTGGGTCTAGACAGCTTGGTGATTCGTTCTCAAGCGTGTGCCAGTGCTGTGTTCCCTCTGGCAGCTCCCACACTTGCTTGCTTGTTCACAGTCTTGCCTCAGACCAACCTGAAAATTTTCTCCCTCACAGCATATGTGACCCTGCCCATCAAGAAATGTGTTTTTGGCATCTTTATTCCAACATGTGATCAAATCATTCACTTCCCAGTAAAATGCTCTCTGTCCTAGGTCCTTTGTTGATACACACAGACATCTCCTCTTTGTTCTGTTCTCTTGGGTCATTTTAGCAAGTGTCCTGCAGGCACAGTAGGGGATAATTGAAACTGAAGTATTGTTTGTGTAATGAAGCCACAAAATGACACAGAAATTTGAGCTTTGGACCCCTTTACTCTTTCTTGTTAATTATGGTCTAAAATTTAGAAAGCAAGCTTTTTAGATACCTTTACTGTCTGTGAAACGTTTGCCACAGTTTGGGGCACTGTCAAGGCTTTTACCCCACTGAGTCAGCTTTTTTTCCTTTGGTACACCATTTGCCACTCTGTAACAATTCTCATTTTCCCTTGCTACTCTTAACCTGCTTTTGCTTTCTTGGTTTTAAAATAGTGTGTAATATTTGGCAAGTTAAGCTTATGAATTGAGTCAGTGATTCAAAATTAAAATAATCCCTCTTGTATGTTGCTTTATACACAGCAAATCAAAAAAAAGCTATCTTAATACAAAATAAAATCTTAAGACAGACCTGGAAGGTCAGTTTTTCCCTTTTATCTTGTCTTTAAGATGGACTTTTAATAGGTTGTGTAAGGAGGGAGCTCAAGAAACAAGTGTAAACCTTCTCCTTGCACATCCTTTCCACTTCTGGAAGTGAATAGCTTGGGGACTTCCAGAGTCCAAGGCCTATATCTGGATCATTGTTTCTGATAACTATCCTCCATGCACATATCCTCCATGAATTTGTCTAAACCTTTTTTGAGCTCATTTATTTTTTTGGCTCCCATAGCATCCTGTGGCAATGAGTTCCACAATATAATTTGTGAAAGAGTACTTCCTTTTGTTTATTTTATATCTGCTGCCTGATAATTTCATTGGATACTCACTTGTTATGAGAAATAATAAATCACAGTTATAACTGTGATTTTTCCACATTTTTCTTGATTATTTTAGAAACCTCTACTGTAGTCCTCTTAACTTGGAAAACTATTGGCTGTATCTGTTAAGAGCCACAGTCTAATTAGTCTCTAAATGGAAACTGTTCTGTAACTTGGATAATCCTTTCTCACCCTGAGGTGAGACTTTGTCCTGATGTTCCTGTGTCTTCAAGACATGACATGACCAAAACAGTGTGTTTTACTTAAGATATGGGCACACTGGTGTGTAGTAGTGTTCTATATTAGTGTAATCTCATTTGTGTAGCTGTCTTCTATTACTGCAGAAGCTGGTAGGACCTGCAGCAGCTGCTTGGCCTTTCTAGGAGTTTTAAAATGTTTTTGAACAGTATCAAACATAGCAGTGAGTTATGAGTCCTTTGCCATGTATTGCAGAGCATCCCAGTGTTATCACCACAGATCTTCACAGTGCTAAAACATTAACCCAAGTTCATGTTTTGAGAGGAAGCTATCAAAGGTCATGTAAGGACATACAAAAGAGGAGTAGAAATACAATCTGGATTGATTAAGTCTTACTCTAATGCTTGTGTCAAAAACATCTTGTTTTTCAGAATAGATAGAAAAGGAAGGAAAATACTAACAGTCTTAATTCAAATAAGCATCAGGCTCTAACTGAAGAGTCCTTTCAAAACTAGTACTTCCTGAAATTTTTGCTGTCACATTTCATTGGTGTAACACAGTGCTGCAGACATTTCAGAGAGCTACTGGGACATTACTGATTATTTTGGTCTCTCTGCTAATAAAATCAACACTTCCATTCAGGTTTTTGTGCCATAGATACTGAGATACTAATCATTCAGTTATCTTGGGTAAAAAAAGAGAAATTATTATTCCTTTGTCTTTTTGTAATCAGTCATATGCTGAAATCCCTGCCTATTACTTGAGGGACTTACTGGACATGTATCCCCAGGCAGCATTAAACCTGAGGCAAACTGTTCATAGTGTATTCATTCCTTGTGAGCACAGGAATATTGTCAGAGGGAGGAAAAGGTACCAGCAAGGAGCATTTTGTTAATATTTCCAGAGAAAGTAATCCAGCCTGTATTCTTGCTTTTGGAAGTAGAGCAGGCTATGGGCTATGTCAGTTGTGCCAGTGAGCTTTGTGTGTCCCTGAAGCATCAAGCAGAGCTTTCATGTCTTGCCTCACTGTGCTGGCATGGCTGAGAGAGGAGAACTTCTGAGCATGCTCCTCTGCCTTGGGAAAAGTAGAAGAAAAAACTGTCACTTGTAGATCTTGTGTGCTACACACAGGAGGTTGGAGTTGAATATTTTCTTTCTTGGACTGAGTATTTCTTCTGCAGTTTGGGTGCTATAAAATGTCTTTTGCAACTTGAACCAGCAAAGAGCATTACATTACTTCTATAACAAAAGTGAATAAATGCAAACTTTAAAGAAAATACTTATTTTTATCTTCTAGGCTACTCGACATGCAGAAATGGTGGCAATCGACCAGGTCCTTGAGTGGTGCAAGCAGCACAAGAGGGATTATCGGGAGGTGTTCCCGCAGCTGGTGCTGTACGTAACTGTGGAGCCCTGTATCATGTGTGCAGCTGCTCTGCGCTTGATGAGTATCCTTTCCTGCTGACTCACTCTGGGAAACTGTCTCAAACCATTACTCCTTCCATGGTGGGCCCACAAAGAAAGGCTGGACAGTGTCAGGGAAAGGCATGAGGGGTGGTTTGAGGGTCTGCACCCACCAGCTGTCCATGATGAACAGCGAGGGTCTCAGGAATGACAGAGATATGGTGCAGTTATGACAAACAACTGTTAAGAGATTAAAAATACATTTTAGAGATGTTTGTTAGGATGTAAAATGAGTCAAATGCAGTTCAGTGTTCAGCTTTGAATGTTTGTATCAATCAGTAAACCATGTCTTTGTATGACCCTGCTTTGGAGATTCATGTTTCCCCTTTTCTGAGAAAGGCTGGATGTGCATCTTCAGCAGTACATCTTACATCATTCAAAAGTAAGTTCTGATTTTATGAGGGAGGAATTGTAGCTCAAGCTAATTTAGTTTGAAGAGTACTAGCACATTTTAGGAAATTTGATGACTGCCTAGATCAGGCTTCTGTACTTCCTGCTTGTTTTTCACTTAATACCTTGACTCACTCCCATAAATTCCACGGGTCGTGTACGGCTGTCGAAATGAGCGATTTGGAGGCTGTGGCTCCGTTTTGAGCATCTCATCTGATGATATGGTGGACTCAGGAGACCCATTTGAAGTAGGCTGTAAAATGTTTCCCTTTGTTTTCCAGCTAGGGTACTGTGCCTGGCTTTGCTACCAGGCTTTTAGAATCTTATGCATCACTTCAAGAGGACACAGATGGAAGATGATCAAAGTCAAGTAAAGTTGGCCTAATCAGAAAATAATGTAAAAAAAAAATAGGTCCTAAAAGAAAACTGAGGAAACCCTGATGACAGTCTTAAATTATTTAAAAGGATGTGTCAAAGGGTAAAGGAAAGAATTATGCTTGTGGGACAAGGTAAGAATTAAATATATCTAAAATACGTGTAATACTTAGAACAGTAAATATATGCTACAGGAAGAGATGGGGGAAAATTATTTTAAGCTGCACAATGTACAAACACATAATCAATAAATATCAAGTAACAGCAACTTATAAAATTGCTGGGTTTTAGCTGAGCCACTGGAAATGATTGTATTTGTTTTCAGTCTGTGTGTTTATGAGGTAAAATGTATTAGCTTAGACTTACTTCATGTAGTTCAAATCCCAAAATAAATCTGAACTGCAACAGTAGCAGAGGAAATTCAGTTTAGCTAGCAAGAAACTTTCTGAATAGTAGGGATACTGAAAGGCTGAACAGTGTCTGAGATGCTTTAGGCATCTTTGTCATGTGAGAAAGGCTGGACAAGCATTCAGTGGAGGCAGAGTTTAAATAAATCTTGGTGCTTTACAGCATGATACTACCTATGTACCCATACATAGATGTAGAGATTATTTATAGCATTTTATTTATTACATTATTCACAGTTGTACATGACTTTGCGTTAGACAGTGATACCGATTCCTGGAGTTCTTTTCCATGTTTCACATTAATGATTTTAATGAATGTAAAAAACAAGTAGCATATTTCAGCATTGCAAATAAGCACTAAAGGCTCAAGGCTCAAAGAATTTCAGTCAGGAAAACAATACTGTTTGGCACTCCAGTGTAAACATATTAGGCATCTTTCTGTCAGTGTGTCAGTGAGACTAACATCTGAATTGATTGGTGTAGTTGGGACTGGAAGAGTGTTCATTTGCTAACATTGGCATGTGGTATTTCATTTTTTTATACATTCAGAAGACAGAAAGGAGAAGGTTCTCGATACTATGAATCTTTTGTTTCTGTAGGCAACTGCAGTGGAATGTATAGGAGTAAATACTTGTTTCCTAGCATGGATGGAGATTTATCTAGTGTGAGTGACATTTAAATGCTTTGACATTAGTGTTCATGGCATAGAAAAGTATTTTAGAAGGACCAAAAAGATCTGAAAGGTGACTGTTAGGAATAAAGAATAGATACGTAGATGAGTGTTTTCTGTCAGGAATCTTATCTGCAAATACCTAGGTGTATTTTTCTTATGTTTCCAAGTGCTTGAGGAATATGGGAGGTTGGAAACACATTAATAAGAAAGAAATTGTAGATTTCATAAAAAAACTTACAGAATTGACTAAGAAAGTTTGTTTTACCTAATATTAAGTTATTACAGAAATTACTTATTCTATTAAGTCTCAACATAGTGTTTTTAAAGTGTATTAAGTATTAAACCTAAAAACGAGATTTTTTTTTGACCCCTAAGTTGACAGTACAGTTGTTTAAAATTATTCTGTACTCAAGGCATTATTGTGAAGCATGGAATATGTTATTCTCAGATGTGCTCACTAACATCATTCTAATTTGAGCAGTGCTCTTCTGGCTATCGTGCTGAAGAAGCAGTGGAATTGTTGAAAGCTTTTTACAGACAAGAAAATCCCAATGGTAGGTTTTACATTAATGCATCCATTTTGATCCCAACCTAATTTAAAAGAATGTTGGCACTGAAATTACTGTAATTCACTTCTGATGATTCTTCTCCTTTCCTGTTTCTTGGCAGCACCAAAATCCAAAGTACGGAAAAAGGATCGTCGTCAGTAGCCCTACACTTACCAAAAAATAATATGTGAAGGTTTCTTCAGCATGCTGCTTTTTGAAAATGTGCAGTTCAATCAAACTATGTTTCATTTTCTCTTCAGAGTTTTTACTAATAGGATACTTAGTACCTGTTCCTACGTTTTTATATTTATGGTTTCTTGTTACCATGACAAATCAAGAGTAAATGGCTGTTTTTAGAAAGAGGAAAATTGGTGGTTCAAGTCCACTTGTTTACAGACAGATCCATTAAAATGGTGCTTCTGTACAGTACATTCTAGAATATTTTTTTCCTTCTGTGTGTGGAGAAGCATCTTGCTTTTCCACAAAATAGCAAATGTTTGCTTAGGCAAGCAAGCAACTCTCTTAGAAGGTTACATTTGTAAGTCCTTTACAGTCTGTGTGTGTATTTTCATTCAAAAGGCATATAAAGGAATTGGACAGTCCTTGAAGACTTAAGACCATTGCAAATGTTTCCTCATTTTTTTCTACCTTAGCACAAGCCAGATTTTCAGAGGTAATTTCTGAAAGTCACATACCTGTGTAGACAGGGACATACAGACAATTACATGTCCGTTTCTGTCTGCTGCTGCTTAGTAAGGATAAGCAAATATCACTTGGCTGCACAACACCTTCATACAGAGTTGTGGAGAAACTCCACAACTCTCTTTAAGCTGTCCACTCCTCTTGTGAATATCAGTATAAGAAATACTTCATTTTTAAGAATCCACTAAGAAGTTGTTCTGAGCTCCTAAATTATATATTAAATATATATATATTTTATATATATATATTAGTGTATATATTTTATATATATATATATATATAATTATATACTAAATTATAGTAATGAAAATGGGCAAATACAAGGGAAAACCCAGAAATGAAGCTGGTAATAACATGAATAAAATGTATTTAAGACACTTTTCATAGTGTTGGTTGGCTTTGTCATTTCCGTGTACTTTGCCTGGCCATGCAGTAATTTATAATCCAGAAGAGGGCCTTCAAGTTCCACTAATGAATTAAGAATACAAGTACGGTTCAGTCTTGATTGTATACCTCTTAGTGGATACTTACATGAAGGATGAAATTGTTGGTAGTTTATTTGGCTGTTACTCAGAAATTTGAGAAATGCTGTAGCTTTTTTTATTTTATGCAGAAGAGTGTTCGAAATTTTATAACTATAAAAACTAAATACAGTTAAATTTTTTCAGTATTTCAAATAAATGCTTTCAAAAGTGTTTCTAAGAAGAATATTAAAAGCATTACTTTGTCACCATTGTTCTTAATAACTTGTATTTTATGTTTTTACTTAATGTTTACAAAATGACATGGGAAAGAAGCGTTTTTACCATAATAGCTATTTTCAGAGTTTAGAAATAATATTTCTTTTCCTTAAGCCCTGTAACTGTGATGTCAGTAGCCTATCCTATTCTCCTGACCATTACTTAGAGCTCTCTTTGAGTCTTTCCCATTCCATAAACAAAAGTTATGACTGTGTTTGTAGATTTAATCTGCCTCAGAGCTCGAAGGGCTTGTGAACCAGACAGCTAAGCTGGAAAAGCTATTTAGGAAAGGACCATTTTTAATCACTGGGATGGCTTTATTAGAAAGAAACAGGCATGCCTGTGATGATGGCATTTGGCTGGTGATAAAAGATGGCAATTTATCACTATAGATATATTCACATCTCAGCTGGACCATGATTTTCTTATACCTTGAAGAAATCACTGAAGTCCAAATTAAAGACATCAGACATCTGGCTCGTCACTGACATCAGTGACAGTAGGAATCAGAGCCTTCATACTGTTTAAAACCAGGACCTAAATCTCTCAACATCGTTTCTTTTTCAGAGGGGCTGTGAACACTTTCCTTTCCCATTGCTTTCTTTCACAGAAGGATGTTGTTATTGGAACATGTGGGACAGTAGGAGCCATGTAAATAAGTAGAAAAATTACTGGTAGTAGGACAAAACACATTTTAAAAGCTTTGTCCAATTTTTCAACCCTTAAGTTGGAACAGAACTTTTTTGTCAGTGGTAACCTGTCACTTAATAAACAGTTCAAGTCTTGTGCAAAGCCAAAAGAGGCTGAAGAGGATGAGAAAAATAAAGATTTCTTTTGAGAGCGATCAAGGCTAATAATGTCCATCCTGGAACAGAGACATGGAAGAAAAATAATGTAGCACAATAAAAACTGTCATTTTTCAGAAAGGTTATAAAAGATAATTCTGTTTAATGTAATGTGTAATCAAAAGAAAAATGGTCTAGTATTGAGGTAAATTTGGATGGGGGGAGGGATTTGTTTTCACTCTTTTTGTTGGTTGGTTGATTGGGTTTGAGTTTTTTTTAGCATAATAATTAGCTTGAGGAACAAACTGCTGAAAGATTACACTGGAAGCAAAAATGGAACCTATTCACCTGAAAATCCTGCTACTTAGCTAAGTAAGAACAAATGCAGATACGCAGGTATTTTTATAAAATAAACAAACCAGCTCCTGCGTGACACAAGCCCCTCCTCAGAGCCGTGCAGCTGGCTCCTCCTTGCTCCCCAGGCAGTGCTCTCCTCCCTCCCTGCAAAGGGCCCTGCCACCACACTGCAGGAGCCCAGCAGGCTGGTCCTGTGCCACTGCCCTCAGAGGTGCCTCAAGCAGCTGTCCCAGCCTGCTGTACCACAGCTCTTCCTAACCACTTTTGAGCTTATCAGCATGTTTTAGAGTCAGATTTGCAAACTTGAGAGATCCACAAGAAATTACAGAGATCCTGGGAAGAAGGTTCTAAGTTCAGGCTCAGAGAAACCTCTCCGTGACTAAGCTCAATGCAGGGGCTGGAAAAAAGGCAAGAGGAAGCCATGGCAATTATAGCCTGATGAGCTGACTGGTTTCAGTACTCTGCATCAGAAAGTGAACATAACAAGAGAATTAGAGAATACAGAAAGAATGCTAGGAAAAGCACTCTTGGAGGCTTATTCAGTGAGAAGATGCTTGCTTATGGCTGCAGAGGCATAGGCTGGGTTTGGAACTGCTGCTACCAGGTGAAATCCTGCAGGAAACTGGGTTGCACATGCTGGAAGAAGTATTGCTGTCTGTTTGCTGGGAACCTGGTGTCAGGCTTTGGCTCTAGCTTTAGAGGAGTGTTGAGAGCAACAACTTTAATTGTTACTGACACCTGGAAAACTCAAGAACAGCAGCATATAAATGGTGCTATTCATTTTCACAGTGCTTTTATTTATTTTTATCTATTTGTTTCTAGGTTGCCACATAGCAGGATTCAACAGCAGCAGTAAATATATTCAGCTGGTTTATTTAAAGAAGTTTAAATGTTTCACCATTTTCCCCTTGCTGCTTGATAAATAAGCGTTTGTGCTTCAGGGTTCCATTTACCTTGGACTGCATTTTTGCCAGTTCATTACAGGTAAACATGATTTTATTTCAGCCTTTGGTTTGCTTGTCAATAGTCTGACATCAAAATATATTGAACCAGCTAGGAGGGCAGGAAGCAAAACAATACAGCTTTGTCTCTGCTAAACCGATTACAATTGACAATCCAAGGCTATAATAAATATGTCTTGTGACTTGCACACTAGAGGAGAGCCTGAATTTAAATTATAGCTTTGGGTTTTGAAATGCTCACTGATCCATTCCATTCCCATTAAGAGTGCCTTCCGCTCTGCAAAATTAAGTGATATCTTTACATGACAGTTTAATTTAATTAATTTGTTTTCTGATATGTACATTTATGGAGTTTCTCCATTAGGCTTTTGAAATGTCTGTAGGTCCTATGCATTAATGTAAATGCGCCATGGCCCATAATTACCTTTGGCAGGCTTAGGGCACTGATAAAAAGATTATATTTTTAAAAACTAAAGTCTTCAAACTTCCTCAGTGCTTGGCAGGAAATCTGTTTCTGTGTTTTATTTGGAGCAAGGCTGTGGAGCCTGCAGCCAACAACTCCAGTGTGGGCAGTAACTGTTACATTTTAGAAGAAAATACTTTTGAGGCTAAATGAGAGAAAGGCAGAGGACGACAATTAGTGCAAGAGTACTAGAAGCAGCTGTTTGTGTGTTTTGCCTTGTGGCTGCCAATATATACTCTTATCATTAAGTGCATCTAGAAACAAGGTATTTTCTATGAAATTACTTCACAAAACATGGATCTTTGTCTTTTTAAGAGGCTGCTCCAAAGTGAGTTTATCTTCCTTTTTCACAATAGCTCTGCACTAGCCAAGAATACTGGATTCTCCCTTTGCCTCCTCCTCCCTCCTTTCTAAAAATGAACTTTTCAGGAAAATAAGGAATTCAGAGAAGCTTGAAGGAGAGCAGATGGCCAACAGTGATCCAATAGGATGTAAAACTTCAGTTAGGTAGTTGCTTGGCAGGCAAGTGCAAGTGAGCCTGTGATGTTTCCATAGTGATGTTTTCACATGGAGCCTTCCTTTTGTCTTTTAAAAATCTAAGTGGTTTAAAAAAAGAAACAGGGGGTGTGGGGGTAGATGAGGGGTGGGGAGTAAAATAAAATGAAGGGCTCTGCCAGGGGCAGAAACTTAGGCTCACCTCTGATTTCTGTCTGAGCAGTGATGCAGTGTCCTCAGCTGCTGTGGTGCCTGTGTGTGCTGTCTTGCCAGATAAAGCAGGAGCAGCTTCTGAAATTATGACTGAGATTGTAGTGTTCTTGGAGGGGCGCTGATTTTTCTGGTGCCAGCATTTCACATTTACCTGTGGGGCAAGGTTTGCCATGGCACTTTAATCCTGAGAGCTTTCTCTGCATGCAAGGAGGCAATGCAGTAAAAATTAATGCTTCCCATGACTCAATTCCTACTCTCTCCTTTCAAGCTTAGGGGTAGCCATCACAGCCACATTAGTTTGGGAGGATATAAACAACAGCCATTATCTGTGCAGTCACATTGCGAAAGAGAAACAAGGTTTGTAGGGAGGGGCAACATCTTCTATTGAGCCAAATGACAGTCGGAAAAAAACAGGCAAGATTTTCAACATCCAACCATAGGGACACTGAGTTCAAAAGCTTGCCAACTTTTTCCACACGTTTAAAGTGAAATGAAGACAGTAACAAGTGTTCCATCTCCCTGCAAAACCTGCTTTTCTTGAAAGAAACAAAAAAATAACAATTTGATTATTAGCTAGTTTGAGCAGGAGGGGTTTGGTTGGAGGCTGGACTCACAGTAAACTTTCCAACTCTCCAGCAGAACCCTCCACTGCCTATACGCAGATGTGTCAGCACTTGTGCCAGTGCTTTGTGAGGATCCAACACAATTTTCCCTTCTCCAAAGCTTCCCAGCAAGGTGCTGAATGCAGCACTTCATTTGCTGAGCCCCTCACCCTTGAGCAAGCAAGACTCTAGGAGAAGCAGGTTCCTAGAGGGAATGCTGTGGGACAGGGGGAGAGTGGTTCACATTACCCCTGGTTTATGAATCCCACCATGAACTGCCCTGGATGCTGAGGTACAAGCAAACAAAGTCAGTTTATCCTGTGAACAAAGTTACCTGGCTGCCCTTCTGTGCTCTGCCTCACCTGTGCATTCAGAGCTGCTTGGCAAGGGAGCCTGCTGTTCCTGTATTCACCAGCCTGTTACTACCTGGCCCTGGAGACAGAGAATATGTCCTTTCTTGCCCTCTGCAACCTCTTTCCAGTCATGCTGTGCAGCACTTGCACTGGCAGCAGCCTAAATGAGTCGTTCAAAACTATACCTGTTTATTGCACTTTTAAATATTTCAATGTGTTTATCCTATTAGGGTGCTCCATAAGGATGCTTGAACTACCTGTGATAAGGGGGAGGGCTGAAGGCTCTCAGGCGTGGCAGCCACAAAATTACAAGGTAGGACATTTCAGAAGCATTTCCACTGCATGGAAAATCTGACAACTTTGGTGTGGGCAACTGCAGCTCAGGGAGAGACAACCTATGGATTGACCTAGAGATGCAGAGAGTCCTTGCAGTGCTGCTGTGCCCCAGAGGACAGTTCTGAAATGGCACTGCAGTGGGTTGGAGCTGGGCAAAGGGGGACAGCTCAGGCTCCTGCCCATCTTTACCTTCACCCAGTGCCATGGCTGTTCCCTCAGCACTCACTCACTTTGGCACGTTGCCCTGGGAGTTTATCCGCTCCTTCCTGCGAGCCTTTGATCTCCCTTTCTACCCTGCGACAGCGCTACAGAGTGCTCCCGTTTGGAAGCACTGCCTGCTCCCTGCAGGTTTCACACCACCCTCGGGCAGTGCTGCTCACAGCCATCAGCACCTGCCGAGGCTGCAGCCACACACCGAACTCCAGGACATCTCTGTGTCTGCTCCTGTGACGAGCTTACCTCGGCTGTACCGTGGAACACGCCCCCCTGTTGTTCTCCCCTGGAATATTCTCATTTTGTGCCCTCATCTCTCTCCTGCTGCCCCCTGAAAAGCAGCCAGGAGCTGCCCTGCATCGCAGCGGAGAGGAGCTTCTTCCCTCCTGCCTTTCTGCTGCTGCAGCTAGAATAATGCCAGCTACCAAGAAGGAATAACTCACAAGGAGCCTAATGAAACAGCAATCTGGCATTAAGATGTGTATATAGCTGCCATTTGTTAAATTGACAGATGACATTTGGAACATGCAGCCCCTATTCATTTTTTGAAGCTAAATACTCTCTTGAAATAAAGTCGTTGCCATTAGTGTTAAAGCTGATTTGCAGCCCAGACAGGGCCAGCTGTGCTTTTACACAGTTCTGGGCACCAGGTCAGATTCCTAGCAGCTGTAAGATTTTCTTTTGTAGTCAACTGGACAATTCATGAACAAGATCCCCCAAATTACCTCAAGCTCTACCTTTATTTTTCCCTTCCTACCTTTTCATGTAGAATTCCTTCTACAAAGGAAAAACAGGGTTTTGACAAACAGATTTTAATCAACTTAAATTTCATCATCTGCTACCTAGTCCCACTCGTCTACATTTTTATGTGCCTATAATAACAAGGTGCCAAAGAGAAGTTCCAAACCCCTTCAGCAGTAGTTCAAAATTTATTCTTAACCAACAAAAACTCAGCTTTCTTAGAGACAAATACCTCAGACATTGTATTTTAGGAACAGTTAAGAGTGTGGAGGGCTCAGCTCATCCAATTCAAAACCATAGAAATCATGGTAAAGATGCAGTATTCCTTTACACCTTCAAATTGCTGTCAACACTTTCATGATGACTTCCATTTCCAGCTCCAGAAATACTCAGAAGAAATAGGTGCCCAAACTTTATCAAAGTTGTACTTTTAGACAAGAACTTGGCTGTTACCTCACATGCTGCTTCATCAGTTGTATCAATAAAGGCCCAGAGAAGTCACCTGACGTGTTTATTTGATGTTTTTTCAATGTCATTCCATTTTAACACTAGGATGTCATTCCACTAATACCACTTCAACTTATTTTTGTGCATAAAAGAGCAAAAATTAAGCCTTCCAATATGCAGAAAAGCTGGTAATTACATGGCTAGTATTGGCTGAAGGAAGTGAAACACCTTCCATGGGTGTGTGCCAGGCAGGAGAGTGTAGAAGAGAGCAGAGCTTCACCTCACATCCCTTCAATGACTGACCCAAGGCTGGGAGAAGATAAAGTCTCTTGACAGGTGCTTTCTCCAGCAGCTAAGGCAAGAGAAGATGAGAGCCCAGCCAGCAACCTTCTCACTGGTTTGCCAGGAGGCTCAGATTTCCTAGGAGTCACAGCCACACAGGAGCCACAAGAGGAGCAAGAGCCTGCAGAATGTTTGAGTCACAGGAATGTTTTCTTTCTTTAAGTTAAAAAAAAATCTTAAATGATTTACATATGAATTGCTTCTAATGAGGACACACAAGATCAGTTTTCCAGCAGACTTTCAACAAGGCCAAAATTAAGGATACAATTACATGGCAGAATACTAGACTGAGATCTTCATGGTTTTTATGTCAACAGTGAAGTCAGCTACTGCTGGTGGGTGGGAAGCAGCTCTCTTTAGGGATGTTGAGCTGGTTGATTTTCTGATTACTTCAGAGAATTTTAAAAATAGCAAATTATAATAACAGGCCTATAAGACTCTCTAGCAGCTTTCTGATTAATGTCAAGCTCAAGCTATATGCTGAGTTCTTGTCCATAAGGTACTCTGCTCAGACATTTTCTAGATGCTGTTTCAACCTGCGTCTTCTGAGTCACATTAGCCAGAAGAATTGGCCTGTAATTTAATTATTGAGAATGGTGCATTGGTGAGTTATTTCCTAGGAGAGAGAGTTAAGAAAACCCAACACCGCAATTAATGCTGAAATTGAACCCTATTGCTTTGGCCTTTCAAAAATTTTTCCATATGTCAGAAGCCAAGTGAGACTGAGAGAGTTTAGAAAATTCTATTAGAAAGTCATCTTCACCCAGAGCTTTCCCAGAGACCAGAGGTTTTACGACTCCTTTTTATTTCTTCCTCTGCTTTGGGACTACATAACTCTTCCCTAATTTTGTGCAGAATTACAGGTATTTCCAATTTACTTCAGAGACCTTGAGTCTGTTCAGCTGTACAAATGACTCAGACTAGTTAAGGGATTTTAGAATTCAAGAGAGATGTCTTTAAGGTCCACAGTGTTTGTAGCTTGTACAACAGATGACCATCACAGCAATCATATAACACCCTGTGCTTGCTTTCCTTCATGAACTGTACAGCCAGCAGTTCACAGATCTCTCCTCATGGCTCTTATTTTCTGTTTTTCCACTGTTTTCTAAGCAAAGAATTCTCCACTTTTAATTCCTATAGAATTGGAATTATGATCTGAGCCCCAGTAAGCAAGAGACCCTCGCTCTATTGCTTCTGCTTAACCACGCAGCTTGAAAACTCAGAACAGCAACATTTAGGACCTGAGCAGATTAAACAACAAAATCAGCAGTATAAGGGATTCTCATTTGAGTTCAGAGGCTCTCCCAAATGGAAGCAAGAAGCCTGGAAAGGTTTTTAAGTGCTATTAAGTCCAAAAGCACCATGAGTTGAAAAGCACAGCAAGTTCTGTGATGCATGCCTCTAACCTTCCTTCTATGCCACCATCTTCCAACTCCGCTGTGCAGCTTCTGGGTGCTTTGGGCCATCCACACTCTACAGATGAAGAGCAGGCCTTGCTGCCCCTCCTGGTGGGCTGAGATGTGTTCTGACCATGCCTGGCTGATCCAGACAATCTGGGACACACACTAAGCTACAAGTGTGCCTGGGCTTGTCCCTCCAGAGATCTGCAGGGCTCAGCCTGCAGCCGTGCAGCGCCGGTGCCCTGAGCTGTGCAGGTGTACATGGAGTTTGAACAGGAATCAGCTCCAGACCCCCCTTACAGACACCTGTGTGTGAGGACTCTGCCCCTCAGCAACGTGGCTGAACTGGGCTTCCATTGCCTTAACTCTTCTCAGTTACTGCTCTCCAGGGATAGCATTGCACACAACCCACGAACTATCTGTGATGCTTCTTTTTGGCCTGTAGAGTGTGTTTGTCTTCTGTCTGACAAAACAAAAGGATCAGAAATAGAAGTGAATAGGAAAAAATGACAGAATAGAAAAATCCGAATAAATGCAAAAGATAGGGCAAGTCAGAGTGGCACAATGCAAAATGCCAATATACGACATCTCTGAAGCCTTGATCCTGTGACATGTGTAGGACATACATGGGAGCCTGCTTTACTCACAAGAAAAGAAAACAGTCCTATTTTCAATACATTGATTTTCTAACTTCCTTTTGCTAAAAACCTATTTGTTTTTAAATTAATTACATTGGGAAAAGGCAAGAGAAATGGGAGCAGTGGATTTTGAGGAAAAATAAATTCCAATTGGAAAAAATGAAATGTGTGCCTACAGAACATGGTGGACACCAGGTTCTGCTCTTCAGCTGTTTCTGTAGGCTGAAGGAGAACAAATGGGCTGAACTGGTTCTTCCCTTCATAGCTGGTTGCACCAGAGGATCTGCACCCTTTATCCTCCAAAGTACAAAGCAAGACACAAGGAGATGTAAACATAATGAGCCACACAATCTACACACGCCAGGTTTTTTACTTCATCTTTAATACATGCTGCTTTTGGAAGACTTGAAGCCTGGCATGCCAAAGCTTGGGGTTGGACTGGAGGCAATCTTTCCGCTGTGGCAGAGCTAGCTGTTGAAAACTATGTCCAGCAGGCTCTGCTTTCCACCACTTCTAGCCACTGTTTAGAAATGGGTGAGCTGGTGCCTGTGTTGGCAAAGTGGCTTGGCTTCTCCAGGTGGACTCATAGTGGGAAGCCCCACCAGCTATAAAAATCCCTTCTCTCTCCCCCTAGAAGTCCTGCAGGATCAATGTATCTACATCCCACTGGAGTCAGACATATTTCTTTGGTTTCATCCCCAGCTCCCTCCAGCGAGTGTCCAGCAGCCAGGCTGGGCTTTGGTGGTCCCACTGTGCTTGTTCTGCTCTGCACAGACCGGCCCAGAGCCTCAAAGGTTCTCACCACCATGCATGTGTTTAGTTTTAAGAGCAATCCAGACTTGTGCTTGACTCATCTAGCAGACATACCTTTTGTTTCCAGGGTACATGTTTTCAGTGTGTCCTACCTGGCCACAGTTTTCAGATCAGGCTGTTCCTGTGTTGCAGTATAATAAGCAAAGGCAGATGATCCAGTCCTCAGTGGTTTTGCCTGGAGAGATATAAATCACAGTGTTGGTATTATTTCTTCACATGTTGTGTCATTTGCTGAACAATTAAGTGCGTGCTACTGAAGGATTAATAAGTGAGCCAAGGCTACAGAACATAATGCAACTTCACGGGAGGAGATGACAATGCAATTTTTTAATACTGTGTTATTATTTAATGTAAAACCAGCTGATGCAAAAATCAATTCCATGCTAAATTGTGTTTTCCTCTTTGATCCTTTTAAACTAATTTTAAAAAATGGGAAAGATACCAACAGCCCATAGACAATCTCTAAATAATTTGTTACAGACTGATGGTAAGTGGCACTCTCACAAACCCATACTTATATTAAAAAACCTCATATGTGTACATTATATAGACCATCAATTATAACAGCTGAAAGTAAAATAAATGTTATGACTGTGCATCTACTTTACTACGCATTACATCTCATCTTGAGAAAATGGTATTGTTATTCTAAGCTATATACCTCATAAAGTTATCATAAACAAACTGTACACTGCTGATACTGATCAGCAGTATCAAAATCTAAATACCTACATCCAAAACATGCCCAATTACAAAAAATCGTATTATTAACTATATATAAATTAATAAAACCCATTAGTTTTAGGCCTTTTCTCAGTGTAATTCTATTTATCGTGTTTTGGCAGGTAAATTAATAGATTCATCCACATTAAATTGCACTTATTTCAATAAAGATGAGTCTCTGGGGTGTGATTTTGGATGGTATGTTTATAATCTAGGGCAGCTCTACATTAAGACCACTGGAACCCAGAGAGGGTAAAAAAACCAATCAGGCAGTTCAAAGGTTCACACTTGTGGCTCTCTTTTCAATAAGTGCACGAGGGCCAAAGGGTGCTAGTCCTTCCCAGCTCCCAGGGTGGAATCACCAGGAGCCCATCCCTGCAGCCAGCACTGGCTTTGGCAGCCCCTGCTTGACAGAACCCAGCAATCATCTGTGGAACACCTTGTGGGTGACATGGACAGTGGCATTGAGTGCACCCGCAGCGAGTTTGCTGATGACACAAAGAAGCTGTGCAGTGCAGCTGACACACAGAGGGAGGGGATGGCATCCAGAGGGACCTGGGCAGGCTTCAGAGGTGGGACTGTGTGAGCCTCATGAAGTTCAGTAAGGCCAAGTGCAAGGTCAGCACCTGGGTCAGGGCAATCCCTAGAGATGCAGACTGGGCAGAGACTGGATTGAGAGCAGCCCTGAGGAGAAGGACTTGGGGGAGATGTTCAACATGACCAGCAATGTGCACTTGCAGCCCAGAAAGCCAACCTTGACCTGGGCTGCATCAAAACCAGCATGGCCAGCAGGGTGAGGGAGGGGATTCTGCCCCTCTGCTCTGGTGAGACCCCACCTGGGCCCCCCAACATAAGAAGGACATGAGACCTGTTGGAGCAAGTCCAGAGGAGGGTCACAAAGAGGAGGGTCAGCAGAGAGATGGGCATCTCTCCTGTGAAAACGGGGTGAGAAAGCTGAGATTGTTCAGCCTTAGAGAAGAAAGAGAAGGCTCTGGGGAGACCTTAGAGCAGCTTTCCAGTATCTAAAGGGAGCTACACAACAGCTGGAGAGGGACTTTTTCGAGGGCATGTAGTGGCAGGACAATAGAGAATGGTTTAGGGTAGGTTTAGATCAGCTATTAGGAAGAAATTATTTACTATGAGGGTGGTGAATTACTGGAACATGTTGTCCAGAGAATTTGTGGATGCCCCATCCCAGACTGGATGGGGCTCTGAGCAACCTGGTCTAGTGAAACCTGTCCCTGCCCATGGCAGGAGGCTAGAACTAGATGATCTTAAAAGGTCCCCTGCAACCCAAACCATTCCATGATTGTACAAAAACACCGTTCCCTCCTGGCAGAGAGTGTTGCTCCCTTCATCTATGGAATAACCTCAGCTGCTGCCAGCACAATTACACTGCAGGAAAATCCTGTTCCAACTAATTTAGTCTTTATTTACTCAGAAGAAAATACTAAAAAGCTAGAAGGTAAAGGATAATGAAATAGCACTATGGGAATTATTTTACAGGAATAAAATACTTGGCATGTGTCTAAGGGCACAACATCATACACAGGTCCTGAGAGAGTCCTTCACAGCAGGATTTCCTGAGGACCTTGTATATGTTCACATAACTTTATAGTTATGGGAAAGATGCTGGTCCATCATCATATCCCATCACAGTAAGAAGGCAGGGTACAAGTAAATTGAAAGGACTAAACACAGCATGTGCACCTGGGGAAAGCAAGCAGGCAGAGAAAACAAGTGCCTTTTGTTTTCATGTTAAGATTACATGCAAAGTGAGTTTTGAACCTGAGGTTGAAACCTATTCCATATTCCTTGTCTGTTGGTCCCACTGTTAGTCTAGTTTACAAAGCTCCTTCTCACATATTTGCAATGTTTCTCATTTGGCTGCATTTTTAATTAGTATCTTCATATATAAATAAGCTAAATTGGATATGCCTTATCATGTAACTGGCACAGTGAACCGGGGAATAAGTATGCTTGCCAAGTAGTACCAGGAGCATAGATCAGGCTCCTGGCAACAGGGAGACTTTGGCTATTCATTGTGATGACACTTCGGAGAGGAATGATGCAATACAGAGCTCGAGGCTTTCATGCATTGCCTCTGCCACCATCCCTCTCAGACAGGGTGAGAGATACTCAGTGCCTTCATTTGCTCCTCTGAATTACAGCACAGTCACTAACACATCATCTGAGGGGTTTGAGGCTAAACTCTTGTAAACCAGTTTTGATTCCTTCCATCATGTCTCTCATTAAGTGTAAAGTGCCTCCAGGGAAAGGCAGCTGATTAAACAGATTCCTCAGTGACATAATGAATTTACAAAGCCCTCCGGTTTTGCTGGGGATGTTTTGGGAGAAATATCTTCAGCCACCGAGGGCAAAGTCCACTGAGAGGGAGAATCACTTTATTTCCTCTGCCTTGGGGCCTGAGAAACACTCCCCACCCAGCCTGGTGGCTGAGACAAGATCATTGTTGAGCATTGGAAGGAAGGAGAAGGGGCAGGGATGTGGCCATCCATCCATCCATCCATCCATCCATCCATCCATCCATCCATCCCAGCACACCCTGTCATCACATTAAAGGGTGGGGGTCACAGCCTCCTTGCTTTCCCTGGCAGCCCAGCTCTGCCACCCTTCTCCCAGCAAAGCTCTCCAAGGCAAGCTCTGCTCCCAGAGAGGTATTGCCTCTCAGCACAGGAAAGAAGTATGAGGCTTTTTCCAGCATTCAGATCTGTTTTTCGTGTGACTCAGCTCTGCAGAGTCCATAAGGAAGACACGGGTTGTGCTTTATTAGCACTTAGGTTAATGTTTGGAAATAACAAGACTGATGGTTTTATCTGTTTAATCATTTGGTGCTGCCAAGAGCGACCATAAGCACAGCCCAATGGTGCATGAAGGGAGTACAGCCTGACATTAGTTTCCCACCACTAAAATCCAAACATTAGCACACAAGTTGTGTAGCAGGCTGGCAGGGGCAGGCAGCCAGATCACTGCTATTGCAGTGACTCAATGATTGTAATTTTTCTTCATGGAGATTTTGAACCTCCTTGCAATGGAAGGAGATGGAGACAGATTAGGTGGGCTAATTTTGAAGTTTAGTAGTCCATTTGTGTTTGCCCAGCTTTCCTATGCCCTCAGCTGAACTAGGCTACAGAGCTAAGGACTGAAACACTTCTCTAGATTTCCCCAATATTATTTCATGTGTTTTTTGTCCCCCCTTTTTTTCTGAGCTCTCCTCAGGTACATTCTTTAGCAAGCAGCAGCTGCAGTGCAGATTCCCCAGATGTAACCAGGCAATGCTACTGAGCTGCCATATGCAGCCAGCAGCAGCTGTAGCCATTCATCACCAAAAATCAATCAGAGGGCTGGTTCCTGTGGTCAGCTGGCACCCAGACAGCACTGGATGTGGCAGATGCCATCAGTGCAGAGAGCAGAATAAGAGACAACAGCAGGAGTCAACAGACTCAGGGATGTTTTCTTCTAACAGAGGATAGCTACCTCAGCTAGTGTTTATCACTATTTATCACTAAAGAAGTGCAGCTGTTAGACCCACTGATCCTTTGAAACGTGTGGAGCAGAGTTTGGTGAATTTTGGCAGAGTTACTCAGAACACCTCTCCTTCTGTACACAAAATCAGGGGGGAGAAAAGCCACTGAAATAATCACAGTGGAGCTGTGCTTCAAGAAAAGCTTCCTTGGATGTGCAAACACACCTCACCCACTGCTGGGAAGGTGTGTGGCTGTACACAGCATGGTCCAGCTGCCCAACACTTCCAGCAAGGGCTGCACGGCTGGCACAGCACTGCAGAGCTCAGAGCTGCCGTGTAAAGTGCTTTTTGCAAAAGCTCCTCAGAAGCCACACAGGTGGGCTGTCATGTAGAGGACTGGCTAAAAGAGACAGAGAGTCTGCAGGGCTGGCAAACCTCAAAGACCTGGGATTCTTAAAGCTTCCACAATTGCCCTGCATCTGATTTCTTTCTCCTGTTTGTATTCTGTTGGTATTCACTCTTTCCAGTAAAAAAGGGCAGTAGCAGCACATGCCCTTGCCCACCTCATATGTCTGAAGATGCTGTCAGGAGCTGCCCATAGCTTTAGCATGTCAGATCAACACTTTAAATCCTTTTTCCTCTGCCAGAGCTATGCTGTTTGCTAGCACAAAAATAAGCAGAGCCTGAGCTCTGCCTACTCTTCCTGCTTTTCCTCAAATACGTACCAGAAAAATAGCTGGAGCATAACTCCCACTCACTGTACACGATCCAGACTTTACAAGCCCTAAAACAAGCTTTTTCCTGTCCCAAGCCTATGCTAGAACTAGTCAAAATTTAACACTTGCAAGATCATAACATTTTTAGAGCAGAGGAAGTAAGGATGGGAAATCCAAATAAGCCTGAACACACCCAAAACATGCTGCCACTTCCATAACTAACAGAATCCCACAATACTAAGCTAAAATAAAAATAGAATAGTCTTATCACCGCCTCTTTAACCCTAACCTCAAGGCCACCTCTGCTCCACAACTACATAGTTTCCCTCCAGGTTCACATTTTCAGCCTTGCCATCTTAATGAGAAACTTTTGCCAGCTGGATCCAGCTCCCAAAGCACAATCTGTAATGAGGACAGGCACCTGGGGACCTACCTGTCTCTCTCAGGAGAAGAATTTGGTTTGTCTTTCCAATCCCCCGCACTGCAGGGTCCTTTGAGGCTGAGATAAGGGAATGCCAGACCACCTGGCAGCAAGAGCAGATGAAAAGGGAGGGGACTGATGAAGCTGAGATGTGGGTGGTAGCCAGGTCGGAGGAAAGGGTTAGAATTAGAGAATTGTTTATCAGAAGGGATGTCTGAAATTATCAAGTTCAGCTGTTCACTGCCAAGTCCACCACTAAGCCACACCCCCAAGCACCACATCTACATGTCTTTTAAATACCTCCAGAGAGAGGACTCAATCACTTCCCTGGACAGCCTGTTCCAATGCTTAACAAGCCTTTTAGTGAAGACATTTTTTTCCTAATATCTAATCTAAACCTCTCCTAGTGTGATTTGAGGCCATTTCCTCTCATCCTGTCTCTTGTTACCTGGAGAAAAGGCTGACCCCTACCTGGCTGCAACCTCCTCTACATAGCTGTAGAGAGTGATAGGGTCTCCCCTGAGCCTCCTTTTCTCCAGACTAAACACTCCCAGCTCCCTCAGCTGCTCCTCACAGGACTTGTGCTCCAGCCCCTTCCCCAGCTCCGTTGCCCTTTCCTGGACATGCTCCAGCCCCTCAATGTCCTCCCTGCAGCGAGGGGCCTGGAACTGGACACAGGATTTGAGGTGAGGACTCACCAGTGCTGAGTACAGGGGGACAATCCCTGCCCTGCTCCTGCTGGCCTCACCATTGCTGAGCCAGGCCAGGATGCCATCAGCCTTCTTGGCCACCTGGGTGCAGCTGGCTCATGCTCAGCTGCTGTTTTCCAGCACCCCCAGGTCCTTTTTCCCTGGGCCACTTTCCAGCCACTCTTCCCCAGCCTGTAGCCCCTGCCTGGGGCTGTTGTGACCCAAGGACAGGACCTGGCCCTTGGCCTTACTGAACCTTGTACCACTGGCCTCAGCCCACTGGTCCAGCCTGTCCAGATCCCCCTGCAGAGCCTTCGGGCCCTCCAGCAGATCAACACTCCCACCCAGTTTGGTGTCTCAATCCCCTCATCCAGATCATCAATGCACATACTAAACTGGCCCCAGCACTGATCCCTGGAGAGCACCACAAGTGACAGATCACCAGCTGGATGCAGCACCATTCACCACCACTCCCTGGGCCCTGCCATCCTGCCAGCTTTTAACCCAGTGAGGAGTGCACCAGACCAAGGCATGAGCAGCCAGTTTCTCCAGGAGAATGCTGTAGGAAATGGTGTCTAAGGATTTACTAAAGTCCAGGTAAACTACATTCATAGCTTTCCCCTCATTCACTAAGTGGGGTCACCTTATTGTAAACTTAAATCAGGTTAGTCAAGTAGGAACCCACCTTTCATAAACCCACCCTGGCTGGGCCTGATTTCCCAGTTGTCCTGTATGTACCCTGTGATGGCACCCATGATGATCTGCTCTATAACCTTCTCTAGGACCAGGACTTACAGGCCTGTTGTTCTCTGGATCCTTATCCCTCCCATTCTTGCAGATGGGTTTCACATTTGGTAACTAGCACCTCCTCAGTTAGCCAGGACTGCTGGTGAATGATGGAAAGTGGATTCATGAGCACTTCTGCCAGCTCCCTCAGCACCCTTGGGGGAATCCCATCCAGTCCTATAAATTTGTGTGTATCTAAATTGTGTTGCAGGTCACTGACGAACATCCCTTAGATCATGGGGGCTCCATTCTGTTCCCCACCCCTGTCTTCCAGCTCAGGGCACTTGGTGCCCCAGCAACCACTGGTTGTAATAAAGACTAAGACAAAGGCATTAAGCACCTCAGTCTTCTCCTCACCCTTTGTCACTTCCCTTCACATCTAATAAAAGAAGCAGATTCTCCTTAGCCCTCCTAGTGTTGGTGATATATTTATAGAAACATTTTTCATTGTCTTTTACCGCAGTACCAAGATTAAGTTCTATTTGAGCTTTGGGTCTTTCTAATTTTCTCCCTGCATAACCTCACAACATTTTTGCAGTCCTCCTGAGTTGCCTGCCTCTTCTTCTAAAGGTCGTAAATGCTCTTTTCATCCCCAAATTCCAGCCAAAGCTCTCTGTTCAGCCAAGCTGGTCATCTTCCCCACTGGCTCCTCTTTCAGCCTACTCCCATGCCTTTAGGATTTCCTTCCTGAAGAATGTCCAGTCTTCCTGGACCCCTTTGCCCTTGAGGACTGACTGCCATGGGACTCTGTCAACCAGTCTCCTAGACAGGTCAAAGTCTGCCTTTCAAAAACCCACTGCCTTGTTGGCCTTTGCACAGATTCTTATCCATAAACAATCTTATTGCCACCATCATTAAGCTTCAGAAAATCAAAACAGTCCCTAACATACAGGGTTACCACACTGTCTCTTCTTCCTTACCTATTCTTTCTGATCTCTGTCCTCATACATGAGCATCTAGTTTGCTCCCAAGCCTGAAAAAAGGGTGTAGGGTGCTGGTGCCCATTTGGCAAGACCACTTTTTTTTTTTCTTTATAGTTTTGTTTCTTTATTATACCTTTGGTTTGTTTCCTCTTTCACTTGCTGTCTTTAAGTCACAGCTTGCTGGGAAGGGAAGGCTTCAGTTTCTCATGAAGTAGAGACTGTTCAGTCAAAGCCCAACTTTAAAAATACATTTTCTAAATATGCACTATTCACTGTTGTCCTCAGTGATTTGATTGGCAGAAATAAAAACTGCAAAAGTGGATCTTGTCAGTCATTCTTAAGGCTTCCTTAATATGGAAACAATCATCTCCCGTTTCAACCATTTTCTGCAAGGGGCACAGTGGGCTTAATAAAATACACACACCTGCAGTCTCAACTTATTTTTATTTTCTGGTAAAATTTTTTTGTGAGGATTGCAGATGTGCATGGGCAAGTTAAGAGACCCTTCCCTGTGACACCTGAAAACCCATCCTGGCCTATATTCCATAATTTTCTGGAAATGCTCTGCATGTATGCACACTGGCCCAGCTCTGAGTGTCTGTCTCATGAGATCCGAAGGATGAGGGTGACACAACCCTTATGTTGTGCAACACCTGCTCATTTCAAACTCATCTTTCAGAAGTGGTAAACATCCATGCTGTCTGTACTCTGAGATACATGGAGACACCCACCAGCTTTTAAAGAAGACCAAGGTGGCCTCATACTAAGGTCCCAAATTATGTTTAGAGAATGGTTCCAGAACAATCAACTTTTTTTTTTTCTCCTTCATTAAAAAACCTCCTAAGGAAGAATTAAACTGGTAGTGCTCTATGGTAAATTTAGCTACAGTGTTTCTGGGACAAGATGTCCATAGAACAAGCATCTCTCATTTATCACCAGAACATCTCAATTCTGACCTGAAACACAAATTTGGTGCCACGTGTAGCAATGTGTTTGTGGTCTGTTGCAAATGCCAGCCAGCGAGGGAATATGTTGGTTTAAGGCATGCAAGTAAAAAGCACAGCTTTTAAAAGCTCAGCTTCATTTTCCTTTGCTGGGAAAGGAAATAATTATTCTATTTATTTTGCTTCCAAGATGGGAATAGTAAATGTATTTCTCACCTCACTGAGAGGAAAAAAAAATCACACCCAATATGGTTAAGGTGCACCCCCTTTTACAGAGCAATGTGACAACCTTGCAACTTCAACACAATATTTTTTTCTTTAGCTGCTGCCTTCTGGATTTTTTCTTTTTAATGTGGTTTATTCTTGAGAGATCCCTCATGCATGAGCATCTTGGATTTTTTCCTACAGAACAGCAGAGCTCCTAAATAAAAGGAATGGGTAGGGCAGAAGTGAAGCTTATTTCAAACAGGGCTTTAGAGGAGCTGATTTTGCTGCCATGTGGAGGCAAATATTTGGCCACGGAGGAAGAACATCTTAAAAATGAGCTATGCTCCAGGATTGAGCAGATCAGTCCTTCCTAGAGGCCTGTAGTAATTCATTTCTTGGATGATGTGAGCTGTGTTTCCGCTGAGGCTGCTGCTTTGTTTGTTTGCTCTTGCAGCGAGCACGCTGCAGTTGAGATCGCCTTTTCCACAGCTCAGAGGCACCTTCTGGAGAGCCAGGGCCCAGGAGAGCATTTGGATATTTGTGTCCCATGATCAAGGGCAGGGCTCTGGGAGAAAAACTGGAGCACAGCAGATGTTCAGACCAGGAATGCTCACAGCACTGCTCCTTTTTGACCTGCTATGTGACCCTTTTAGGGATGCTCCCTTGTTTTTCATCTACTGGATGCTGTGACACAAATTTCTGTGTGTGTAGTGTCACTTCCCATGACCGAAAGCCCTGAAAAAGAGGAGCCAGTTGGGACAATTCCTGCACAAGTTTCCCCCCACACCTCCCCAGCTCCAGTGACAGCAACCTGTGTCTTCACACTACTTCTTGGCTTCAGCTCCCTCATAGTGAGGTGATCCACAAAGTGAGCATTAGAAGGCATTTTCTGAGCCAAGGGCTTTTCCCCAGCAGCTTGCAGAAAGGCCCATCTGCCTCTCTCGGGGATGGTGTTGCCTCCATCCAGCCTCCACAGCTGTGTGCAGCTTTTGCTCTGACCACAGTGGCGCTGGTGACAGGGGAGGAAACCCAGCTCTAGGTTGAGATGCACAGAAAAAAAGTTGCATTACATGTAAATCCTAAAACTTGTCTGAGTGGATGAGGGCTCCAAGGCACAAGGTGGGATTGCTGCTCCCAGGGGTGGTGCAGCCTGTTTCCTCCCTGGAACAGCGATGGGAGTATGGCTCAGCTGGAGGCAGCAGGGCCAACACACCGCCCAGGCGGCCACACGGGCACGCAGTGGGTGAGTTAAGGACATACTTTCAGCCTTAATTCTGAGTTTCCTAGGTTTTGTCAGTTTAAGCCAGATTCCTAATGTTATTTTAATGCAGTTGTTTTGTGTGTGAATAATATGCTTTCCATGCCAAACCACAAGCCCTGGAACTAATATCTCATAAAAATGCCTAGAGTCCAAAGCTAATAGCTGTAATTCAGCTGATCGAGTGGTGCCTAAAAAGTTCCGGATTAACGCTATTCTCCAAGGGGAAGTAAAATTAAACTCGCCTTCTGAGGGGCTGGGTGCTATTTTGCACCACAGTGCCTTAGCCTGGGCTGAGGGATGCAGCTTGCTGCAGCCCCTGGCCACCCCATGGCAGGGCTCAGTGCCCTGTGGGCAGAGGAGGTCGGGGGTGCAGGGGGGTGGGGGTGTGAGGGATTTTCATCATTTTTTCCCTTAAAAAACCTCCCACCCTTCCAGCAACACCGCACCCAGTGCTGTGTCACTACAGCTCATGCTCGCACAGCCCTGATGCTGTGGGCAGTGATTCAGATGCCAAAATGGGGCGGGGGGCTGGTCCCTCACTCCCAGGCCGGTGGTGGCAGGATGAGTGGCGGCTGAGGCGACATCAGGAGCTGTGCCTGCCAGGCACAGTGGGCAGGAGCTGGTGCTGGACCCAGCAAGGAGGCAGGTGCCCCTTCCCCTCCCAAAGGGTTTGGATGCAAGAGTGACTTACTTGCAGAGACGGGACATGGAGGGGCAAAGCTGTCCCTTTCCAGGCGGGGAAGTCGTACCACAGGATGTCAGTGCAGCCTGTGAGAATGCCATGCCTCCCGAAAGAAAGGACTGTCTCCTCTCAAAGGCACACAGGAAGATCTCTTTCCCAGAATATCTTATTTAGGAAACTTGCATCACAGCAGCAAAGCAGAATGCTTATTTGGGAAAAGAAAATGAGATGTGGCCCCAAGTCAGCGCTTGCCTGTAGGCTCTCTAGCAGAAAGTTTGAGGAGGCACCCGAGGCAGCTGCTGGCTCGCAGTGCCAAAGGCAGAGCTGGGTGGGCTGGAGGCCCAGCTGGTGTTTGCTGCCTGTGCCGTGTCCTCCAGCTGTGGAGCTGTAAGGTATCAGGGATTTTCCTGTTACAACACAAAGGGATCAGCTAGATTAGCTTCTGCAGAGGTGAGAAGGAAATGTGTCATGTTGACTGTTTATTTTGCTCTAATTGGATTCAGACCCTCTTTCTGAATAAATCTCGGTTTACTCCAGCTCCTGTGGTTTTTCATGGCTGTGAATGCAGAGTAGCTGTTCCAGGGATGGGCAAGTGATCCTCAGCTGCAGTGGGGAAAGCAAAGGGATCACACTGTGGTCACTAGAGGCAGCCTGCAAGCAGCACGGCTGTTTCAGGAAGCCCTCATGGTCACATCCCAGATGAGGCTTTGTGGTCATGCATAGCTTCAGGCAGCACGAGGCAAAAGCTGCTCTTTGAGCAGGGAATTTTAAGCTTTTCAGTCTTTCAGATATGACATCTACAGCTGCTCTGGGCAAGCTGCAGCAGCACAACGCTCTGACCTGGGGGCAATCCTGCCTGTAAGAAAGCAGCACATGCCAGTCCCCTTCAACAGAGAGAGCTGTGCTGTCAGCAAATCTTCTGCACTTCATCATCCTTCTCTAGCTGGTGTGGAACTCTGTAGGAAAATTATCTTGGTCTGCTGTTTTTCTTGGCCTGCTCACTCAGAAACATGGAAAGTACCTGCAGCAGGAGTGGCTTCTCAGGTTCGTCCATTAAATCTCTGGAAACAAAATGGGCTCAGATGGAAAAGAAAAGAGAGCATAGTTTAAGAACCATAGGTCTGGATAGCTGCAAGCTGCTAATCGACCTCTCTTTGTTAATCCCTCTAAACCAGCAAATACTTTTCATTTCTGTGTCCCTTGCACTATGGAAACTTTTTGACATCTCTGTACTGGCCAATGTGGTTTGAATCCCTGCCTCTGAGAACCATGGGTATCAAAATCCTCAGACCAGCTGGACTAAGTAATGCTCTCTTGATGAGCACAGCAGAAACAAGACATAAAATAAATCATTAAGTCATTGACATTTTTGGGTGATCTAAATTATGCCTGCATATGTGTTACAGAGTCAAGGCTTGATTTTGAAATTCTTCCACTTATTTCTTGTTCTTACAGGTGCAAATGAATGCTATATCAAGAAGACACATTTCTCTGGAGAGCATCTGCTCCTGCAGTTTCCAAAGATGTCCTGTATTTGCAAAAGTCTCTTCTTGTACGTGAACCTGTGACTTGTCTGAGAGTTCTGTTGTCTTATTGGAATTGGACATTAAAATGATCTTTTATTGTTCTTTTGATCACATTTCTCTCTGTGACAGATGATTGTGTTTTCTGTTTGCTTTGCTATTCTTTAACTGATCACTGAAGGATCAAATCCAGATGCTGGGTACATTTTCTGTTTGAGGTGGGTATTGGAGTACTTTGGTAAACAAATTGTCATCATTTTCAATGGCACCTTTGCCTTGATCATTTGCTCTTGCAGAACCCATTTGTTTTAGTACTTTTAGAGCCCATGGGAGGTGCTAAATAAACACATCAAACTATAAAAGAAGAACTGTGAGGGAGTAAAATTAAGTAAAATACCCAGCATCACACAGGTAAGCAGAGAAACTGTTTTTTTCTTCCTATGTTGTCTGGATTAATTTACAGCATATCAGATCAGGATTTTACATTCTACCTACCTGCAGAGTTTTCTACAGCAGTATCCATCCCCATTAAAAAAAAAAAAAAGAAAAAAAAAAGAAAAAAAAAAAAAGAGAAAAGAAAAAAAAAAGAAAAAAGCCCAAGATAAAACCAGTATGATCAGCTAATTTGAATTTGAAGGAAATTTTTTTTTAATATGGACAATGCAGTCTGGTTTTGCTTATCTTCAGTTTTGGAGTGCCTGAGCCATCTTAGAAAATTTAGCCTGAATCAGACATGTAGAATTTCCTAGTGAGGAATATTCCAATCTACAAAATGAAACTTAGGTTAAAGGAAAATAGCTGAAAACAGAGACTGCTACCAGAAAACATGATACAACATGGACATTGGGAGACACTGTAATACAGGAATCCCTGAAGGATCTACTGAAGTCTGCCACCTCTACAACAAAGCTGCTTTGCTTCCACGAAGCAGTGCTATTATACAGGTTTTTAGGGAAGGAAGGAGCACAGAGCATTATTTCTAAGGGAAATCACAGGTGCAGTAGGAGAGCTGTCAGTGCAGGCATCCCTTTCCCATGGCAGCACCCACACAGCACAGTGGGAATGGCTCCATAACAGAAGCAAGGACAGGATGGGTTCTAAGGGTCACCCAGTGAAAAAATTGGTAGGGGGCACCAACAGGCTGCCAGTCCCTCTCTTGCTGTCCGGCCAGGGGGAAGCATTAGAGAAAACAGGTTACTATTCTGCAGACTGAAAGTAAAGTACTCAATCCAGAACTTTTTAAACACAGCAAGATGACTTTTGGAAATGCAGAAAGACCCATCCGTCTGTTGCTTTCTTAGCAAGATGAAAATTGAAGGACATTGTATAAGCCAAGGGAAAACCCCAACACTCTCCAGCACAAAATTCAGTTAAATCTCTGTCCTCAGCAGCTTCCAAATCACATAAACATCAGGAATATTGGAGGGCTGGGGCACAGGGTCTTAAGAGGCCAGGGCAGAAAACAATGTTGTCTCCTTGCAAGAGAAGCTATAAATAGTATTTAGCATTTTCAAGTAGGCAAGTTCATAAGCGAGCCTGCCTGACTGTGAACTGGCTTCTTCGACAACTTAGTATTCAGGAGAGAGAAGAATTGCCATAGCAACATTCCCATCTTCTGACATGTATCATGCAGATCATGTAGTCAAGGCAGCACAGCACCCTCTCACACATGTGCTCTGTGAACTTTTGTGTTCCTGACAATATTAAAGAGAGAACTGTGTCTCATGATTGACACACTTGCCTGTGTGTCTTTATGATTCCTTAAAAAATATATGGAAATGCTTCCCTTCCCCCATCCTCCTCCTTTGAACTGTTTTCTCTTTTCCATCCCACTGTAATGATGAGAACAGCTCCTGCCCCAGATCTGTAGATATATGTTCCTGACAGTAGTCCTACGCTATGCAAATGTGTAAACTGCAAAATGTAGAGGGCTTTAAAAAATTAAGTATATCCAGCAGAATCTAAATTCTGAGGGCTGAAAGGGACTAGAAATCTTTCAGTACCTGCATAATTAATGCTCTATTAAGCAAAGACTTACATCTCTTTTCTTTTGGGTTTTTTATTTATTTTTTGCTTTGAGTTAGCCTGAAATCTCCAGACACACACATCAACCATTCCTATGGCACATGCCAGTATATATGCTACCCTCCGTGGGAGCTGAGTTCACAAGCAGAGCAGAATACTTGTTTGCAGGCAGGGTCTGGCTAACCCCTGGGATGGCTTTGGCTGTTTGGACTTCCCAATGTAGGAAAAGCACTACACATCACACAGGGCTGAGCTGTGGGCCACCACAAACGGGAGGCTGCAACACTGTGCGGTGACACCCATGTCTGTAACCCTGACTGCAGTGACAGCCAGGTGCTTGACTTTACAAGTGCTCTTGGTTTGATTGTATGATAGGTCCATCCAGTGGACCTCTTTCCAAGCTTACTGCCTAGTCAGAATTGTGGCTCCTTTCAAAACCTCTGCAATGCTAGAAGGACTTGGAATATAATGATACCAATGTATTTATGTGTGTCTCTAACTACAGCTATCCCACCAGTGGTTCTGACATTAAAAGTACCACAATATACTGTCATGTGCCTGCATACTTTCCCCTCAGACCTGGGATTTTACACACTGTGCCGTCCTTGGCAGGATGTCTATTGCACCATTTCTGCAGACAGGTTGGCCTCAGTAAACCCCTTCTCCAAGGAATGGGCTCAAAATCCTGCACAATTCTAAGGCCTTGGCAGAAAGAGACCAAAACCCATTTTGACGGAGTGCTCTCTCTGGACTGTATGCACCTAACTGTGGGCTACACCTAGGCAAGGTAATTTTTCTAACCAGGTTGTTTTATCCTCTCTTGGCTGCCTTTTTACACAACTCCCCAGAGCTGCCTAATAAGCATTCATTCACTGCAAAACATTCCCATTGGATGGCAAAAGCTCCCATTGTTTGTGCCAAGGGGGCTCCTTTGTACAACTGTCTGCTGGAGGCAGGTAACCTTTGGATGGTAACATCTTCTTCCATCTTTCTCCCACCCACATTCCTGAACTCTCCACCTCTCTTCCCCAGTGTTTAGGGTTACTGTACAAAGCTTGGTACCTTACATGGTGCCAAAGGAGCCAGGACCTCATGATATCCCAAGCAGGTGAATCTAATTATGTTGTGGTCAGTATTGCTTAGTGGCTCAGCTACGATTACATCTCCAATGAGCCATCTCCTAAGCTTCACCCATGCTTGAAAGCCCTCCTTGCCTTGGTGCACTCCATTCCATGATACGAAGATTCAAGAAATTCCCTCTTCATAACTTGTTTCATGGTAACTCTTGGCCAGAATACGCACAGGTAGTTGAGGTCCTCCATTATCGTAATTTTGCTGCCTCACTAAGTATTGTGTGACTAAATGCCTCTTCCTACTCTATGACTAACAGCACTCCTGTTAAGCCACTCCATTCTCTAGAGAATGGTTTTTCAGTTTAATACCAGTCACAGAAGAGGGGTGACCTCCCTCTCTTTTATCCCATTTAATCTGTCAGGTGTAAACTTCAGAGCCAAACTGAGAACCATTATTATATAAGAACGACTTATTGTATTGGACATAGTAAATAAGCTAAGAAAATTATATATAGACAGCTAGCCAGGCACTGTTCTGCCTGCAGACACAGACTGTTTCTGTTGCTTTGGGCAGGATGGCCAGCAGCTGACCAGCCTTATTCCCAGGAGAAAAGTAGGAGGACAACAAGGGCTGTCAGTTTGGAGTTATGGTGGCATTACTGCCCCTGTCAAAAATGATGCCTTCCACAGTGCCTGATTTCTTCCCCTGTAAAGTAAGTACCTGCCATTTAACATCCAACTGTCATCATTTGTTTCTGCAGAAGATCCTGTGTGTATACATATGTGTATATATATATGTGTCCATGTGTGTGTCGAACTTCTATCTACACAATACACATACAGAGGGGCCTATCTGCATAATAGAAAGCAAAGAGAAATTCAGTCCTAGAACTGACTGCACTATAGCAATCTCTATATTCAGAATGCACACTGCAGAGATACTTCTCCAGCCTAATGGTAGACGTTTATTTTTTAATACACAAGCTATATATAAAATGCTGAATTTGAACACCATGGCTAGTTATGACATTAATAACACAAAAAAAGATGTTATTTCATTTCTGTCTCATTTTACACAACTCTAAGGAACAGCAGATACCTTCTCCAGTGGGCCACGAAGTCTGTGGCCTACCTTTCAAATTTCTGTACTGGCATTTATTGCGATGAGGTTCAAATCCCTTTACAGCTGTGGTCTGAACAACAAAGGGGTACTTAAGGGAATAAAACTACAACTTGCTCTTCTGGGTTACATTAAAACCCATTGATTTCCATCTGTTACTTGAACAAAACAGAGTGCATTTTGATAAAAATAAAATTGCTCATTTTGGAGAATATACGCTAAATATATTTCATGTTTGTGGTCTGCAAATTGGGCAGTTCTGTTCTTCCTAGTTACTTAAATAATACAAGCAAGAGGAAGTAGCTATGCTCAAAATGCATATTTTCACTCTAAGCCCAAACCCCTGTCATTACATCATTAGAAGCACAACACAAAAATGCCCCACCTGCCAGTCCACTTGCCCCCTCATTCAGCAAAGCCCCTGCAATCAAAAGGCACCAGTGCACGTGCTGTGAGGTCAGGATGTGCCCAAGAACTTTTCTAAACAGACCTCAACAGCTACATCCTTTTACTTTCCAGTTTAGTTTCATTCTCCCTTTGTTCTTGCTTTAAAAAGAGGAGAGAGATATCATTGCTACTGTAGAGAGCTGACCAGCCAAACTTCCAGATGTTCTTTTCTTCCCTGTGACTTTGGCAGTAGTCAAAATCCCAGGTTTCTGCCCTTCCCAGCAACACCTGTGACCCCAGTTTAACCATCTGGCCACAGCAGCAGGTGAAGCTCTGAACCACAGGAGCAGAGCAGTGGGGTACCCTAGTGGAGATTACCTCCTCTACTAGGATGCACCAGGCTTTGATCAGGAACTTTCTTATGCTGCTGCAGACAGAAGACACCTGTCACCAACGTTTGACCCTACTCACATGACAACAGAGGGCATTAAAAGATAGCATTAGTAGCACTTCTCTAAGTCTGCATTCAGAGGTGACCTCACCTACACCTCTTCTATTGCTTGCTCCTTTACTCCCAGGGCAGGAACATCCAACCTGCCTTGGTGGCGCTCGTCTCAGGCTCATGGTCTCTTCAGGACTATACATCGGCTCATGTTTTAGATGATGAATCTTTTCAGTGTTTACTCTAATGGTATCTGAGTCTTCAAAGGCTACTGAAGTGCAAATCAGAGCAGACCGACCAATCCTTGTAGAAAATAAAAGGCAAAGAATAAATTATTGTTAGGATTTGAAGTAGTCTTTGAAAAGCAAATTCAATAGGAAAAATGAACTGAGAAGTGCCTGAGTTATACACTGCCACTAGAAACTGCCCCCTGGAGCCTGCAGAATGGTGAGCCATTTGTCAGTCTACTCAGTGGCCAAGTGGCTTTGACATGCACTGGTAGTGATTTTGCTAATATTACTCCCATGGGCAGAGAAGCAAAGACTAGGGAAAAATAGGGAAAATATTTTTCATTTTCCTTTAAAATAAGGCAATGGTTGCTATACAAAGACATCAAATTACAGTTTTATCCCACACAAGCCAAATCACAGATTGAAATAATTTAATGTTGAGATTGTGGCACAAGTTTGCAAATTATGGCAAAGCCTTTGTAACAGAATGGTATGGGAACTATGAATACGTGTTTTGGGGCAGCTACATGCAGGCAGAAAGTCAGGATGAGCTTTCTAAAGCCAAATAGGGGACTTAGTCACAATGAAATTCATGACAACATGGTGCTAGACTTTCTAACCAGCCTTTTTTTCTAACCCTCTATTTTGTGTTCTATTACTAAAAAAAGAGATTACTAAGTTTGAAAAGTTGGGTATTGAGGAGTGAGGTAATGTCAGCATTTAGGCTGTCTGTTCAACCTTAATTTGGCCCCTTGTGAGTATGAATAATGATATTGCCTTTAATTAGATGATCACACAACATTTTTTCCTGTACCTCATTCGTAACACTTGATGGATGGTGCTCACTGAATGATGAAACTGTATTTTGTTTTCTCCTCATGGTTCAAGGTGTGGCAGCCTTCCTTATTTACTGCACACTGCACTCTTCTCCGACAACAAAACTAATGATTCCTTCACACAGTTTTCTATGTGGTTTATCATCACAGCTATAACATAGCAAACACTACTAATTTCATTTTATTGCAGTCCTCAAGGGAAAAGCTAGAGTTTTTTTCACTTAGTTCATCCATCTAGAACCTATTCTCATTGCTCAGGTTGTCATTAAAGCTTGGCTTCCCTCACACTTCGATGCAGCTTTATTTGCATCAGCTCTGGGGAAGTATTGACAATACATGGGAGGCAAAGTGGCTTCCCCATTCTGGTCTGTGTCTTGGGTAGTCAAGGCATGGAGAGGATCAACAGACCAGGGATGGCAGAGAAAATCCTATTCAGCCACAACTTTAATTATTCCCAAAGATAATAAACACTCTGGAGAATTACCTGTGCACTACAGGGAAATGCAGGCTTATTATTTTTCCTAAAATTTGGACAAAGACAAATGGATATTCCTCATAAATTCAGAAAAGCTGCAAACATAAATGTTGTCCTCAGACTAAGTTCCACAACAAAACTAGAGAAAAGTTTTCTAGACTTTTTTTTTTTCATAGACTTTCACTTGGAAATAAATTACTTGTTCTGACAAAAAGCTTTCCACCAAAAAAATAGTTCCCCCAAGAGAAATACCTTTCAGGGACAATTTCAGCCAAGATGGTTGAAATTTGGCAAGTTTACAAGTGACTTTTATTTTAGTCATCATTCATCCATCATCTTTCTTAAGAATGATGGATTGTGTAATCCTAAAGGGAATGATCACAGTCTAGAAGAGTGCTCTCTGGGTACACAGGCCCCCAAGTTATTTATATCATGGTTCATACATCAGAGGCTGGATTTAATGCTCTAAAATGCTTTTGACTTTAAGTACGATGATTCAAAGCTCACAGGAGGTGGAGAACTTTTTGAGATGTGAGAAGACAAATGGAGTTCAAACCTTCTTGGAATACTATAAATTTTCTTAAACCAAATGAAACCCACCACGTTTTGTGTCACATATATTGCCTTTGGCTAACACTGCCAATCTCAGGGGCTTAACTGAGATCTAAGCTTGGTGTCTATTTTCTTCAGGTGCTGAATATTCACAAATTAACAGATATGAGGATTGACAACTTTAAGCATGCCTATGCTATACCTCTGAAAGGGAGCCTTCTTTCACTTGGACACCTACCTATGGATTTATCTATGCAATCCTGATCTCTGACAGCTCTGTTCTCTTTATATTCTTACTCTATTTTCTATATTGCATATAATGACATGGTATAAGAAGAAAAACCTATCTTGAGCAGGTACAAAACTTCCTGAGAAGGAGGAATCTTTCCATCAATGTCTGTTTTTGAGATCTCAGATATTCAGTATTCAATGGTGCCATATATAGAGCAGACATGAGCAGAGTGTGCTCTAGCAGAATGGGTACAGCTGTGTGGCATTTTCTTATTTTTATTTAACACATTCTTCCCATCAGAATGAATTCTGGAATTCTGTGAAGGAAACAATACCCGTGAAATAAAATTTAAAAAAAAAATGGTCTAGACTTAACAGCAGACTATAGGTTATGCAAATTCTTCATATGACAAAAAGTCAACAGGATTTGTGCTTCAGGCTTCCTGCCCTAAGCCACAGTTGCTGCTGTTGGAAAGTACAGTCAGATCCCCCAGAACACTCATTGTCCACCACTACTTTCATGTGCTACCACAGCTTTCAGAAGTAGTGACTTTAAACAGTTCCTAGCTCACTGAACATGAATGAATCCATGCCTTCTTTCCTTTCTGAGTTTTAAAAGCAAGTAACATTGTGCACATCTAATGAGGAATTCAGGAACAGCCGAACATAATATCCTTACTGCAAGGCCTCATGGCTATGGCCATTTGCTTCCAAATTCTACTGGTTTTGTGTGTCCTGTCCTCTCCCTCTGTAGGATCATTAGCAGAGCTCCTTCTCTATCTGGCCACTTATTTCCATGAAATTTCTAGTAATTTGCTTAGCTTTGAAATCTTTGCAACTCTTGATCAGCAAGTTAAAAATAATCTAGCAGATGGACAGACAAAGCCAATATCATTACTGAGTCTTATTTTTGAAGGAAACAAACCAAAAAGCACATTGTTGAACTTGTGCTGTTTCATATGATAGTGTGTACATAAATATGTTTAAAAAGTACTGTGGAGGAATGTAATGAGTTGCAGGAGATAGTCTTCCCCAGAATTATTCCAGAGCAGAAACACTGTTAAACAGTATTAAAACTGTGCAGAAGTCCCGTTACTAAAAACAACACATTAGCACTATACATACTCAAAGTGCTCTGCTTGTGTTAAAATAAATGACTAAATACACTAATGAAAAAATATGTGATATGAATACCAATACTTGGATCGCAAAGCTACTTTTTAATAAATATTCTCTTGCCAAAAATTATTCACTTTATCTTAGTTCTTGACAATTTTTTTCTGCCTACTAGAGTTACTTCTTGATTGTCTAATAGTTAAACAGAATCATGTTAAATTTGAACAATCACTAGTACTTTGCAATTGATTCCTTATACAAACAGGCATATGCTTAACTTCAAACATTTGCTTATGTGCCTTCCTGAAGTAAGACTTAAATGCTTTCCCTTTTACAACACAAACAGCCCAGCCCCCTACTGAGAACTTACAACTTGAAAATGCAGGATTTGTTATTTTACTATGAAAATAAGAAGAAAAATCCTCATGTAGAAATTATATCATCTACAGTTGACACTGGAAAACCTGAAAATGTATCATTCAAATGCCATCAATCCATCTAAAATTTCAAAAATCAGCATGAAATAACAGAAATGCAAGGATAATTTAATATTTATTTAGGTCTTAAGATCTTAACACTGCAAGAAAGATTTCACTGGACTGGTAAAATTATTAACATTACAAATTTAAGGCAGCTGTTACATAGTGTTACATTAATATTTCAGTCAGACTGAACTCTTCTTTAGATACATTCATGCAATTAACTTCTACGCTGTAATTTGAAATATATGGGATTGCTTTGTTTCCTTGTATTAGACCTATCTGGTAAAACTTTTCTCAAACAGTACAAAGAATGGACTCATTGTTTTTCTTGGCAGAAGTAAAAAGATCTAATGACTTAATGGTTAAATGACTTATTTGATTCAAGAAACGCATGTTGAGAATGCCTTGGAGATAAATATACATCTTATATGGGTATGTCACATGCAAGCATGGAGAAATTGAAGTTTGAAACATTAATATTCTTAGCTAAAATCATTTTCCCCCCCATAGAAAATCCAAAAATATCCTTGCACTGAGAAGTGGGTCCATGAAACTTCATCCTTCCCAAAAGATTCCTCTCCAGGCCAAACTCTGTTGGGATGAGAAATCTTCCATGCAGCTGTAAACAATCCTCTGTGTTGTCTCTTATGGTTCACTCTGATTTCGGCTTTTCTCTTCCTTCTTCAATACCTGAAAACATATGGAGAGCAGCTTCTAAAAATCTCTCAATAAAAACAACCCAGTGAAGGGTTTGCTTAGAGAGGTTCTTCTAATGCATTCATCTTTCTTTTCCCTTTTTCCATGTTGTTTCTCCTGAACTTGCTTGCATGTGTTACCTCACCTGCTGTGAAGGAAAAGAGCAGCTGCACACCTGATGGCAGTGGTTGTCCAGTAATGAACTGCACAATCCCCCCTCCCTCACTCCCATTTTCAGATCAGCCTGACCCCCTGCTGCACACCCAACCTTTGATGGCTGCAGGGGTCTGGGAACACTTAGTTCCCTCACCTGCTCTGCTTACCTACCAGCAAACTAAAATAGATGTTACTATAGCTGAATCTAAGCAAACAACTTGGTTTGAAAGAGAATTTTAATAACTGTGTTTCAGAATTCAATAATTGGAAGCCCCTCTCCATTTCAACACTGTATTTTTAAGTATTTGCAGGTACATCTCCCTTTTCCAAAAGTACAAGAAAGAATAAACAATTACTACTGAGAGGATGCTTTTCTCTTCTTGTAGTGGCCATTTATTTCAGTAATATCAGGAGGGCTGAGTTGAGTGTACAGCTCCTTAAAGAAATTATTCTAACTGCAGGACACGTCTCTTTTCTATGCTGGGCTGGGCAGCAGACTGTGTTTTTTCTGGCAATGGAAACATTCAGCTATTTCATATGCCTGTTCCTGGACAATGAATTACTACTGGTATCTGACAAAAGTATTGTTCTTCTGACTAAGCCCTCTCTGCCAGACATCTCAAATACAAATATTTCTTTTGGAGGTTTTCAGGCCTGCTGCATGCTGGAAAAGAAAGACTTATGATAACCAAAGGCAAAAAAGAAGCAAATCTTGAGAATACTGAGAGGAAAATCCAATCACAAGTAAGATCACCTGCTAGTGCAATATATGCACAGGCAGTAAGTACACCATAAATCACTTTAAAAACATAGTTAATGAATTCCAATATGGGAAACAATAGGATTCATCTGCAGTTAGAAATCACAACTGCATAGCTGCCTTGCTGAAAGGAACAACACCAAGACAAATGGGTCTGCATGTTGCCAGCAGCCCAAGTACAAAGGCCCTGGGTGTTGCTGGCACACCGGTGTAATGGGAGAGCCACAGTCAAAGGTTTAACAACCAAAACAAGAGACTGGGACCAAAAGATTACAGATAGTTTACAATGTTGCTCCAGAGCCAAACTTATGTCTTCTGCTTTCTCCTAGAAGGAACTTTTCCAATAATTTTAAAAGCTATTTTATTTGCCTTTTTGAAAGCACCTCTTTCCTTTCTTCTGAAGCACTCTACTGCAGATGCATCAAATAGTTTGGCAGGAATGCAGATATCCTCAAAATTGTGGACAGACGCTGGCTTGTACAAAGGGCAAATTTTTCCTTCCCTACCATGTTTGTGGTTTAACTTGGAAAAACTAACTGCAAATCATTTTGTCAGTAGTGAGGTTCTATTTAATGCATCTCCAGAGGCAAATAAAAAAACTCCAAATCCAAAACAACCCCTTCTCACCCCAGAAATCTTCTTATGGCAGACTGTTTTGATTTGCAGTCTTACTGCTCAAAAGCCCCTTTTAAGTGTACAGTTTTCAAATAATATTTTCCCAGGTCTTGCATGGTGACAGACTGGCATAATTTTACATCTCTGCTGTTTGTGGTGTTCCTGCCACACACTTTGGGTTAAGTTTGTGCAAAGTGTTTCAAGCTCAGAAAACCAGCACATGACCCACAGCATTTTCTGTTTTGCAAGTGCTTGAGCCACAAAGGACTTGGGATCAATATTCCTTATCTATGTGAAGGAAATGATGGAGAGGACAATAATGCCAGGGTAAACCTTGAAAGATGTTGGGAGAGTGAGGAAACTAAGTTAGCTCCTCTAGGGCAGCAGGCTGCAAGGAGCAGGGATTTTGTTATGTATACTTTGGAATAGCGCAGGAGATTTTCCACCATCTACTTATTCAGGGACTTGTTAAGAATATGTGATTCTTTACCACACTATTATTCTTCATACAGGACTTAGGTCAAGTGAAATTACTCCTTGCAGCTGCCTTTTTTGGAAACATCTTTCCCGAATTAACTTAAAGATGTTAAATAAATGTGAATTTGACATCACACTGAGGACTGAATACCCATCTTGAACACTATGACCAGTGATTGATGGTCCTAGAGCAAAAACAAAAAGGCGTTTTACACCTGGACGCTAATATGGGCAAACTGAAAGTAAAACTGCTTTGAGCTTCTAGCATTGGATTCTACCTGGTATTGAAGGACTTGTTAAAGGGAGTTGTGTGTGCCATTAACTACCATGTGAATTTCTTTCCCTCCAGCTGTGATTTGCCACAGCAGCTATTATGAACGTCATTTGCTTATTTCATTCAATTTGATAAATGAAGAACATCTTTCATAGATAAAAGGAACCTACTTTTAATCTTGTGTTTCTTATTTTCCCTTTTCCTCTCCTCAGCAATGGGTGGCCTAGGCAGGATAGATGATGTAGAGTCTGCACAGTTAAGTTTACCCTGCACTAAAGTGATCTTTCATTCCTGTTATTTCACTGACAAGAACCTGTTCATTTTCTCTGAGTAAATTTATATGGTGAGAAAGTACCTTATACCTGAAAATACTAAAAGACTATATTTTCATTTCTCAGTCTAAGCCTACCATTAATGGCATTCGTACAGAATGATACTTTATTCTAGCTGCATTTAATGGGTTCATCAGCTAATAAGTGGGCTGTAAACATCTCAGGTAATTGCCAAGAGCTCTTAAATTAGTACTGTAAGTTATAAAAGAGAATACATATTCATAGCTCATCAGGCTCTCCAGCAGACATTCTGTTCATCCGTCTGTTTTTAAGGGCAGGCAAGCAAGATGTTTCAGTGGAACTTCTGTCATTTTCCTTTGTTTTAGTCAGCTTAAAACATTCTACACTTTCAGAGAAACATACTCAAGTCCTGATGGTGTATTTCACGAGATAATATTCCTAAAACAATACTCACATTTTTGCGTATCCCAGATGTAGTTGTTCAGGACTTCTCCCACCAAGTAGAATACATTAATTATTACAGTAACGGCGGCAAAAAAGATTATTTTGACACCTGGGCTGAGGTGCTCAAGAAGTGGGTACACCCACACTCCTGTAACGTGGTGAATCCAGCACACCCTGAAACAAAACAAAAATAACAAGCACTGACTCTTACAGCCCTGTTTTACGAAAGTAGCTTGGTCTGTAGGCTTAGCTACTGTAACCCAAAAAGCAATTATATGAAAGGCCTGCAAGTTGCAGGTGAACTGGAGCACACCCATCCAGAACAGACATCACAAATGATGAAACTATGACTGATTTCCCACATTCTTACTGCTTTGCTTTCAATTTATTATGAACAGTTGGCCTGTTTTCATTTCTGATGTAGGCAGGTATTTCCTTGCTCACTTATATTTCTGAGGAAATCCTTGTTTTGTGCCAAAGATGGAAACTGCAGCAGCCTCTGTTCCAAGCAGGTTCTTTATCCTAAAAGCATTCAGGGTTCTACAGGCTCTCCTACCATCTCTCTCTGCTTTCTGCAGTTCTCCTGCTTTCACTTCATACACATTTGTGTTTTTCTTTTGCTTTTCCTCGCTACACATGGTAATCAGTTTTTGGGTTTGCCAGAAGCATATGGTTTAGATTCTCTTGTGGAGAATAATTTCTTCAGCAACTGTGTTTTAGATTGGCCCTCCTTTTCTTTCAGCTACCTGCTATAATTTGGAATCTAGTAATTTTTCTCTAGGTAAGATAAATATTTTTTTTAAAGACCAAACAAAACCACACCTCAAAAATAGTGCCCAGCCCCACAGCCAATATACAGTAAAGGAAAAGGATTGATGGTGCTTTGCTGGTGACACAGAGATTTTTAGCATTCATACAGAGGACATTGTCGGTAGACTAACTCAAGAGACAGACTATCAGCTTTACTGCAGTGCAACCTGAAGAAGCACTCCAGGTGTGTGGTTTTGCTGTGTGTGGCTGCAGTGGACACCTGCATCCTCTAATGAGATTGCTTTTGTGTTGAGATCTGATGCAGTGAGTGGTGAAGTCAGAGGGAGCAGAGAGAGCCCATACATTCCAGTAGGTGGAAGTTAAGAAAAGCAAATACTGGCAAACAACTGAGTAAACATCTCAGAGGCTAACTGGGTAAAGTGCTCAGTGAAGGCAAGCTGGGGCTTTGCTGGGCTCTCTTCAAAAATGTAAATCTTTTCATTTCTGACCTGAAAATTTGAGTGAAAAGCTCACAGTGAAGCACAGCTAGAGCAGCTGCACAGACTGTTATACATGGGGATTTCCATGGTTTGATTCACTTGCTGATGTTTCTATTTGCTTAAGGAAGATTTTTGATCACTAGATCAACAGTCAAAGGCTCCTAAAGGGCAGAGATAGAGAAGTCCACAGAAAACTGTTACCATAAAATTCTGTCACACAGGGAGTACAGAATCCCTGTTTAACAATCACCCTGGAAATGTACATGGTTGTCATAGCTTCTCTCCTCCTTGGAAAAGCTTTTATTACAGCCCAACCCTTAACAGTTGGACACTTCACTTGGGAAACTACATGTGTCAGTAAATTAATCTGCATGATCTAAATGCAATTAAACCCCCTCTCTGCAAATCAGTTCACATATGGGAAATTATCTCTGTACTTTACAGTTATTTTCCCCAGTATTCTTCTGTGATAGAATTAACCTGACAAGATAAAATTATCTATGAAAAAATGAAGTGTTCCTGTGTAACCCATGGTAACAGGGGACACCTTGTTCCTTTTGATGAAAGAAAAAGATGAGACAGTTGGGTAGAAGGTAGTGGGATGTCCCCTGCTACCAGGTTCGCTTAGCAGGGAATGTCTATTATTGCCTAACAATTTTCAGTTTCATTTACTTTTTTCAGTTTTCATTTGCTTTTTTTTCCTAATGATCATTCTGTGAAAAACAAGCTCCAAGGAAAAAGACTGAAAAAGAGCCAGTCTCTTTCTGCACTTATTTTCTCTGGTGTGATAAAACTTCCCAGGATTATAAAGTACCTTTACAGAGGGACTTTTCAAGGGACCTTCTAAATGGCATCTACGTAGCCAGCTTCACGAACCAAGTAGAAGTGGCTTTTACTAGATCACATTTATGCTAGAAAGAGGAAGCATTTTCTCAATCAAACCAATGAGTCAGTGATGAGCTCCTGCATATCAGCAACATCTGGTTAGTTCAGGCTTTGCAGAGAGCTCACATACTCTGCTCCCTGCTGCCCAGCTCAGGAGCCCACTCCCTGCATGGTGATGCTGCTTGTGCCTTCAGTGTAGCTGTTGTTTGCCTGTCCCAGGAGTGGCCACACCGTCGGAATCGCTTTGAGCATGAGAGGGACCACTCTGGAGACAACAGTCACAAACCCACCTGATCCTTCTAAAAATGAGCCACAGCACGCTGCTGGCTATGCTGGGGTGCAGTAATATTAGCCTTCTCTCTCTGAGCAGTGACACACTGACTGCTCCAGCATTGTCTGTACCACAAGCAGAAGCAGCAAAGGGACAACTGCTGCCATGGAAACCTCACCTGGTGGCCTTTCTTAGTGGGTTTGATCCTGCTGCAATACAGGCATTCTCGAGGCTGCACTATAAAGGGCAGATCAACCATTCGCATAAAGCTTCCACACCAGAGCGTTGATTGCCAACGTTAATGAATGCCCTCAGTGCTGCCACTCCAGTAGCCTTTACTCCTATCCAACCTCATTATTAGTTAAGCACAGGGAAGCATGCATTAAGATTTACTTAGGAGTGCAAAAACTAGATCAAATTGAAGACTTTGTTATTGAATAGGTGTAAAAAATGTGTCATTTAGATAGAAATAAACTGAGGAGAAAAAGGAAAAGGAGAAAAAGAGGAGTAAAACTGGACTGGCTACTCTGAGAAGATAAAATTAACCTGAACCTCCCTGTGATTTGGAAGAGTAGCAGCTGTATGTAGACATAACTGTATATTTTCAAAGATGAATGTGTTACAGGTCATGGAGTTCATCTAGCCATTTGTTAGAAACAGTAAAAAAAGAAGGAATGGAAATATTCACACATTGTATTTAAATTAAAATGTCTGTTAAAAAAAAAGTAGTTGTTTTTAAAAATTTTCAACCAGTTGGTGCAGAAATCAGAAAAAGCTATTTGAAAATGCACAGTATTGCTTGTTTTTAACAAATCTGTCAAAAAATGTGACTTTGTAGCTAGTTTTCACTTCTACTATACAGTAGATGTTGTATATCTCTCCTATCAAAGTAATCAGGAGAAAATGAAAACTATGCAGGAAACATTTATTCTTTGGATATAGATCTTTTGTTAATGAGGAAAACTAAGCACAAAAATTTGTTGGAACCTTGTGGTTTATGGGTACTCTGTCAGTTTAAATGATACAGCTGTAACAACAACACTGTAAGACCTTAGGCCTGGCAGAATCAAGCTCAACAAGTGAGTATAATGGCAGATAATAACCATGACACCTCACTAATTTTGTAATGGGAGGTGTTGTAGAAGATGGTTGTTCCTTCATGGTGGCTGCTCTCAGTTATCATAGCTCAGCAGTATTTTGTGGTCTGGACTCTCAGTTTCCACCCATTTCCTGCCCAGCTTGACTCCTTCATATAATCTGTCATCATCAACAACCAGCACTCTAAGTTCTGGAAAAAGGGGCTGCTAGATGAGGGGCTATGTAACTTCTCAAGAGTAGCAAATGAAAGGACACAGAATAATAATGCATGACATAAATTGGGTGAAAAGCTTCTTATTTTCTTCCTTGTGACAGAAGAATCACCTCAATGCAACTCAGAGACAAGAGATTCAAATCTGGTAATGGAAATATTTTTCTGAATGATACCTAATCAGTCTCTGGAATGCTCTACCCTACCTTTCAGTGATAGATCACTGAAATAGAGATATTCAAAAAAGTTTTAAAGTATGAAAGTCTGGAAGTCTATTTAGTCCACTCATCTTCTCTAGGCTCTATCATGCATTTCTAGCCAGTTTCTGAAATCAGGAGATTGTACAAGCAATAAGAATGTGCACAATTATGCCTAAGTTTAAAAGAGTACAAGGTATATAAACCACCAAGACCAAAGGATCTAAGCACCTACATTTTGACATAAGTTTTGGAAGAAAACTCCCCCTTGAAGGCTGGTTTCCTCATAATGGTCTGCTAAGCTCTCCTGAAGCATCTGACATTGGCTCTACCTGGAGTGTGGGTACATGACAACTCTCATCTATGAACAGCAGTTCCGTTCTGGTTACTTGCAGCAGCAAATCCTCTCCCAGATCTTCAGTACTCTTCATATTTCCAGTGGCTGGCACAAAGGAAGGTTGAATCCTTGGTTCCAGACAAATCGTAGGTGAGTTCCCAGTGGCTACTCTTTAGCAAACAGAACATGGGCATTTTCTACGCCTTTATTTCATGATCTTTTCCAGCATCACTCTCTTCCTTTTCCACCAAGAGTGATAACTTTACCCAGAGCTATTAAAATGTGGAATGGCTTCCAAACAAGGTGATGGGCTTACAGCAGCTGAGACATTCAAAACAAACAAACAAATAATTTGTGGTTGTAGTGCAGGTCCAGTCTTGTCCTTTCAGGGACAGGAGCACAATGACACACACTAAGCTTGTTCTACTTTTGGTTTCTAATACTGACTGATGTGAGACACATCTTCAAAACTCCCCCCAAAAATACAGGAGAGTTTGTTCTGCATCGAATCAGATTTCTTAAGATCTCAGCTATATTTAAAATACTGGGCTTCTTATATTAACAGCCAGCCAGACCTAATACACCTACACCAGGAATGTACATAGTTTAGGAATTTTAAAGACTAAAAAGTAAGTTCAATAAACAGTCATCATTTAGGAAATAACAGCAATCATCCCCTCTTGTTCCATTTTCTTAATGCTGGATTCTTCTCCATTCATCTGAATGGAGAACAATACATGGGTCACAGGACTGTGCTACTGGTGTGGAGTGGCTTATGCAACAAGACCTGAGAAACTGCAGCTGCAAATATTGTCACATCCAGAATGTACTCAGCATGACATGGTGCTGGCATCCTCTGGGAGGAACAAAGCTTAGCAGAAATTAGTGTTTATGTACAGGTAGCTACAATGACAGAAATTTAGCAGATTCACTGCAAAGCGCTGTCATCTCTGGAAGTCATCTATTTTGATAAATAATTTTTCATTTTAAATATAGTAATGGTTGCTATGCCTTCTTGAGCTATATTTGAAGGAGCTGCACAAGGAAGTGAGAACATATTACCCATGCACTTCATCTGTGATTGTGCTGTTGCTTTGACTGAAACATTTGAGGATGTGGAGGTGGAGGCAAGCCAGAAAGTAACAGTCCAAAATGGCTATGTGAGACCTAACAGGCTGGGGATCCATACAGCCTTCTCTTGCTGAAAGCAATTCTGCCCTCCCCTCCACCTTCTGGGTCAGGTACAAGGGATGGTAATCTTCCCGTGGCCTATTTCTTCTGCTTCTGTTTCTTCCTACTCTTTCCTCTTTGGGGCAGCTCCAGCTCCAACTCTCTTCTCCTGCTCTGCGTTGTCTCATCTATCATCCCCTTCTACATCAGCCTTCCACTCTGGCTTCAAAGCCTGTTTCTCTCTCCCTCTCCCAGCATTCCCCACTTAGTTTCACGATTTCACCTTTGCATCTGCTGAACTGTGAGCTGTATGTTTCTTTATCCACTTCTCTTTTAACCCATGATTTTAGTTCATTTCTTTTACTTGCCCCCAGGCCATTTTACTTTATTTTTTCTCTAACCATGGACTCCTCTGATCTTTATAGAACTTTTATCCCCAGTGCTCACTTCCAAAAGCATGCATGATGCCCTTCCTACATACAAACCCTCAGCACAGCTTAGCAAAGCCATATTGTGTCTCTCCCGCTCCATTGCCACCACCAACCTCAAAAATCCTTCTGGTTTCTCAATCCTGTCCTTCTTTATCAACATGACTGTCAATTTTCACCAAGCTTCACACTCTAACCCACCACCCCTCTCTTCTGAATGTCAAGGTTTGTCCTAGCAGTCTGTGCCAACATCTGCTCTTTCTGATCTTCCTCTCCTTCTATGGAGAATTGCTAGTGGAAATCCTACAGCAAGCCTGATAGAATCAATCTCAAATTCATTCCAAATCCTCAGTGTACATTCCTTTCTTAAATTTGTTCAAGAAGAATTCATCAAATTACCCTATCTAAATGCTCTCCCTCAGTGAATCTAAGGAACTCTCCTACAGTCACTTCAAGAGAAACTTTATTTTCAAATCAAAGTTTAAAAGCTCTTTAAATAGATTTATAAAAGAATGAAAGAATGAATCAAGTCTAAGCTTGGCACATGTGGAGGCAGCTCCTAGTGGATTTGAGATAGTTATAAGAGAGCAGATCATGTCTTTTGCTCCCAAACATGCAGCCCAGCACGACTACAGCAGTGGAGTCAGATTCTTAGGGTCTGTTTTTTTGGCATCCTGAAGTGCTCAAAAGTAGAGGGAAAAGGAAAACCATTTAAAATAAACGTATTTGTCTCAGTTTATTTTAGGGACATATTAGGCTCTGATATTAGTTACCATGATGTCATTCTTGTTACAAGGAGCAACACATTTTTGGCTCTTTTCTGTTCCTTGACAACTAACTCCATACACTCATTGGCAGAATTTTCTGGTAGTACTGGCAAATGCTCTGGTTTTCTTAGCACTGTCTAGATTTAACAATTCAATACAAACTGTGACCTTGTCAAGCCATGCTAAATAAAGCCAATAGGCTTTTCCCATTTATCCCATGGCCTCGATCCTGAAAGTCCATGTATGGTGTGCCGCATGCAATGCAAGTCTGGGGATGTTCTGCCTGGGCACAGTTCCTTGTGAGCTCCCTCTCACAGAGAGTGCATAAGCTAAGTGTGCCTACTCAAAAACTCTTTGACTGAAGGGACAGAATGCAAAAAAAACAAAACAAGCTTTTACTCTTCAAGAAAGGATGTTTCTCAGAAAACAAGTCTGAATCATGCTCAGGAGATATCAAGTTATGTAGCTATGTTCTTCCAATTTCAGTGATGCTATTCAGAATTGTTTGCCAGTTTTCTTGTTTACCAATTATACATTAAAAAGCACTTGCTATTCTACCACCTCTTTCATATATGACAGATTCAGTCATATACAAAATAAAACAAGCTTTCCTCTACTTGGAGTTGAGAAAAGCATTCACAGAATCAAACCTAAACAACATCCTCCTGTATATTCCTTTCCTGTAAAAAGTGCAACACAATACATAAAACATGTAGGATGGTAAGAAAGTTTCAGCTGAGATGGGAAGAAAATTCAAAATTCAAGAACAAAACATAGAGAACATCTGATTAGCAACTGTCTTCACTTTATTCTGAGAGTTGCAGTGAAAACACTTCTGCTTAGGGAAAAATGGAACAGGCAAAAGAACAAATTCTCAAGTGGCAGACCCCTAAATTCTAGTTAAAAATACATAAACCACAAACTAAGCCTCAGAACGGGACCCATGGTCAACCCTAGGTACAAAGGAAGGAAGTTCCACCAGGCTGTATGGAACTAGGTCATGTGCAGATGTGAAGGTATAGTCTCATTTTAATACACTATGCTAACCTTGAGGGTGCCGCCAACAAGGACAACAAATTTGAATTCAGCAATTCCAAGCCCTCTGAGTGATTAAGGTCTCTACTGTAATGTGGTCACTTGGCAACAGGAAGACAGTGGATTTCAGCTGTGAAAAGAAGCCACACCCTGAATGAGAGGGGTGAAAAACTCCTCACTTTTCATACTTACTGGTAGATTTTTCCAACCTGTGAATATGACATATTATAGTGATGTAATGGGACCAAGATTTGGCTTGCAGCCTCAAGCACATCTTGGATAGAGTCTTCAATAGCACCTGCAGGCTGAAGACATGCAGAACTCTCAAGTGATGGCACAGTGTAGCTTTTGTCTGCCTCCACTAACCTGCAAAGGCCTCCTTCCATAACAGTAGAAGGAGAAATGGGTTGTATGTGCATAATTTAAACTTTTAAGATTGTCTCATCTCATTTAAAGAGAAATCACAACTTGGAAGAAGGCAAATCACTTGAGAGTAGCCCTATCTGTTTTGGAAATAATATACGAGCAGGCAAAACCAAAAAACAGCAAAAGCAAAGGGAGATAACCACAGTCTGTGCCTGGGTAATTATTAATGCAAGTAATTATTTAATGCAGAATCTGCTTCTCCTGCTTTACTTGTCCTACAATTTTGTTTGACCTTGTAGCTGCAGGATACACATGCACTGTAGTAGGTAGGATCAAACTAGATGAGCATCACACTGATACGGTAACAGATTCTTAAAAGATTTGAGACACATCTGGTTTTGTTTCCCTTGTAAAACTGGACTGTTTCAATTTTAAATTCTTATTAAATACTATTGTATGTGTCTACTTAGATGATTTTAGGAGTTGCCAGAGGAGGTCAAGCCATAGGTACCTGCTAATCTGTCTCCAGGCACCATTAGAGGAAGGTCAAGAACTATCACAGTTAAGCATTACTGTATATGGGTTAAGAACATAATTACTTTTTCCTGAGGGAATAATCATATACCTTTTTGCATGAGGCTGCCCTTATCTTACAATTACAAATATTATTCTTTTTTAAGAAGGGTATGTATGTTTATAAAAGCTAATGGCAGAATGTGTCTATTGTCCTGGGACACAACATCCCACTTCAGCTGGATTAATAGCATTGTGTGATTACTGAGTGTGTGGATATGTATGAAAAATGACCTCTCTTAGCTGGATCAAAGGGACAAATTGCATAGTTGAAGCAGTGTGATAGTACTGCCTCAAGACCATGTTACTCTCACATTAGTTTCATCTCTCTTGGTTGGTGGAAATTTAGGAAAATACCTTCTTAGCTGAGAGAAGGATGTTGTGAAGTAAAGAGTATGAAATGGGGGTCATGAAATGCAGAAAGGATAAGGGATAGATGGCATCAAAGAAGAAATATAAATACAACAAGGTTTAGTGAAAAATAAATACTAGGGTGACCAAAGTATATTAACTCTGTCATGCAAGTCAGGTGCTTGATTAGAAACTGCCCAAAGACTTAATTTAATGTTGTACAAGAAAGATTATTTCTGTTTTAGTTTGATTTCTCACCACCGTTTGCATTTCTTAAAACAAACTTTAGAGTGTTTGGATTACTGACTTATTCTGTAATCAATTTTACAGAAAGAATTTATGAATCAGTAAAGAAAAAAGACAGTGTTCTATCTTTTCTCTTGATGCTTAAATACTGATGCAGGAAATCATTTGCCTAGTCTCAATTTTATTTGATAGAACAAAAACCCCAAGCAATAAAACTAAGGTCCAAGAAAAACATTTAGCTTGAAAAATGGTTGAAAAATGTACCCTTGGAAAGACCACTGCTTACATGGGATTGTTCAACAAATTCCTGTTGTGTGAGGTTTGGCATATACTTTCTAAAAATATAAGCATCTGGGGAAACCAGACAAAGCCCAGGTCTTGGACCAAACGAGGCATGCAGCGTGAATCTGTTAGCGATTATATCCATAATGAAATATGTGCCCAAATTTAGCAGTACAAAACCCCCAATACAATGTGAAAACACAGCATGTACAGCCCTTACCATAAAATATAGCCAACAGCGAAGGTGCACACTGCAGCCAGTCCACAGCTCCTGCTGGGATACTGATGATGTGTTGTTCTCATCTCGATTAATACAAAGGGCAAAACTGTTGTGTGCTGGAAAAAAAAAATAAAACAATGAGGAAAAGCAGGTGATACAAATGGTTCTCTATATTTTCATTTCAATTCTACAATAAGAAACTTAATCGCAGACACCTGAAGACAATTCTTGATGGCTAGAAAGACAAGGTAAAGTAACTATAAAATTGATCAATAACCCGACAAGTATCATCTCTAAAATGTCCAATTGTTTGAGAGAGCAGAGGAAAACTGAGTGACCAGAATGTACTTTTTTTTTCAGGAATCCAAGGCAGATACTCAGTGAGTAAAAAGGAAATGTGTCATGAAGGGACACAGGTCCCTACCCCAGTCTGGTCCTGCAGTTGCTCTGTGATCTCTGCCATGTCACTTCAGTTATTGTGACCATTCTGGTTGGAAGGCAATACATTTGCTTTTCAGAGACTAAGTACAAACAATGCCAAGTGAATGAATATAAATGGATGTATTTAACGCTTCTGAGAATTAGGTTTAAATGTATCTCAACTGGGGACTTGAAAACAGGAGACATATTTTCAAAGGATAGCATCAATACCTCTGTTCCTCCATCTGCAAGACAGAAGCAATTACATTCAGAAAGGTGTTGTGAATCTTAATTTTTCAGTTGCACAAAATAGTTTTAGATTCCTAAATGAATCATATGAAAGCCAAAGCTGTAAAAATCATTTTCAGCCACTTGTCTTTATTTAGCTGTGAAACTCCTTATTTTGTTATTTTCCCATACACATTTCCTATATTGCCCCTTCTGAGAAGGCCTGTTCATTCAATTAATGTCAGCAGCATGAAAAACTGCATCCAGCCTGCCCCCAACACTCAATGTCTACATTTCAGAGTGCTGGCAAGCATGAAAATATACATAAGCAAAGAACAAATGTGCCAGGAAATAAACCCCATAATTTCTGAATATACAGCTCACTTAAGACCACAGCATTAGTGGTGACTCCAGACACATACCCTGCCTTGCCTCCATGGGGCCAAGTTTTTGCTGGCATCTAAAGGGAATTACTTCAGTTGAGAGGTTAGCTCTAGGGTTTGGTAAGACTGACTGTGAACTCTTCTGCCCTCTCCACAAGAAGGCCTGGAGGTGTAAGGACTGCAAGGGCAGCCTAAGTCCTAATGCAAGTTCAGTCCTTCCCCAAGTACTTGATCACCAACTGGAAAGGAAAGTTATTGCATACACTGGCCACATTCTGCCATCATGTAGTTCTGGGGGATGCTGGAGGTCGGATTTCTAAGTTTGCAATAATTACAATGTAAACCCAGACTGATGTTCACCTGTGTGCAGATAGGAGAGGCATGGAGTAGAAATATCTTTGTGTGGATTACAGGTTCAACTGAGAAGAAACACAGTGGGGTCTAAGCCTTTAAAAACTGCAAAGAAGAATGGTTTGAATGGAAAATGGTAAGATAATGGAAATGCTCCTGCTGAGAGATGTAACGTAATTGAATTGGATATCTGCTCTGATTTTCAAGGCATTGGTAATTAATGACTAGCATTTGGAGAATGTCAGGTAGATAATACAGCAGTTAGGGGAGCTTTCAATTTCTTCATCTTCTAACAACTTGTTCCACCCCCATCCCTTTAAACAGTATAAATCAGCATCAAGGGAATGCAAAGGTGTTTTGTAGCAGTGTGGTCTGCTATAAAGGTGCCCACCATTAGATTAGGTCTATGAACTGCACAGGACCTTCAAAATCCATGATCAGGGACTGACAGCAAAGCAAGCCCTGGAGATTCACCTGCACATCTTGTGTCTGTATGGAAAAGGTCTCCAGGAAGAGAGAGATCAGTGCCTCACTCTGCAGAGCCCCCAAAGCAGAGCAGCTGGAGGCTGTGCAAATGTCTCCTGCCCTGCCCCCATAACTTATTCAGAGAAAAAAACAGAGGAAAAAAACAACTATTAATACCAAAATCCACCCTTGATACTCCTTGTACAATGCATTCTTGTAATCCAGTCACTTAGTTTAACTCTACACTCTACGGATGATTGTTACAGAGCTTGTGAGCTCAGTTTCTCCATGTAAATGTTTACTGCTTTCGATACTGCTTGTTGATGAGTTCTTCATTGATGATAACAACTCAACAGCTTGCCAATTAAAAAGTAGTTAAAATAATTTCAGCAATCAAGCCTTAATCTCAAATACTCTTCTTTCCCTCCTCCCAATTTTTATGGTTATATAATCAAATAGGTTATTATTTTCCTAAATTCTCACTTCTGCTCTTTTCTAAAGGTAAGGGTGGAGGGAAAAGCATGATCATGAGCTCTGCCACTAAAAAATTTGTGTACAAAATCCCATTAAAAGTACAGTGGAATTAGAAGTCTAAGGAGAAAATCAGAGATATGTAACTTTAATCTCAGTCTGTTAAAGCGAATGTCAATGCTACATGCAAACACTGCAGTTTTACAAATTTAGAGTATGAACTTTGATTTGAAATGCTTTTGTGAAAGTGCCACTCTAAAAAGCTGCTTCAGATCCTTTACCAAACCACAACCAAGATAAAATTTCTTTTCTCTACATTTCAGCTACTCCAAAAACCTTGATTTAAAAAACATGAAATTCTGTAGTCTGGGATGCCTTCTATCCAACAGTGTCAATAAAAACTCTAGACTGAAGCATAGTGGAGATGGTCAGGGGTAAAATGTGCTTGCAGTGGGATCCATCAGGGCAGGGTATTCTGCAGGGGGCCTAAGATTTCATATCCTCTAATGTTTTTGCCACCTGATTTCTGAATAAACAGGCCAGTGGGAATCTGAGGCTTAGAGAGAAAATAGCATTGATATTTCCCTGACCTGCCTAAAGATCACGCTGTGCCGATCAAACATACCTGACTGGTACCTCTGGGACTGATCCCTTTTACCGACTGGCACGCGGGGCGACAAAACCACATTTTTCACCTTGTTTGCCAAGGTATCTCCTGGGGCTCACTTACTTCAGAGAAGACTGAGGAATGAGGAAGTTCAAACAACAAGGAGGTTTAAACAGTAAGGATGATTAGCTGCTCTAACAGCTTTCCAGTAGTTGCCATTTTGCACCATTAAAAGTTTTTAAGAAAAGAACAAATATATAATTAGAGTATAATGACTAGTATAATATTACAATAGTAGTAAACCATGCTAGCAATACTAATTAATGTTATATTGATTGTTGCAGACCTCTTTTTGTGAAAATCTTTTCTTAGGATTTTTGCTCTTCTGAGAAGCTGAGGCCTCAGAAACAACATGTAAACAATGGTTATCTGCTGCTGTGGAATGCATCAGGTTTGTCTGTGATTGGGCCATCTTGAATGTTTACAATTAATGGCCAACCACAGACCAGATAGCTTGGACTCTCTGTCCAAGCCACAGACCTTTGTTATTCATTCTTTTCTATTCTATTCTTAGCTAGCCTTCTGAGAGATGAAACCTTTCCTTCTATTTCTTTTTAGTATTGTTATAATGTAATATATATATCATAAAATAATAAATCAAGCCTTCTGAACATGGAGTCAACATTCTCGTCTCTTGCCTCATCCAAGAACCCCTGTGAACACGGTCACAATTGATAAGGATTTTTAATATGGACTAGATAGCTACAAGCAAAACTGTATTTTTACCTGGACATCCTATTCTTCTCCAGCTGAGACCAGCTGCCCCTGTGAGATGGTTTTGCCTGTATGACTGTGCTGACACAAGAGACTTGTGCTGAGCACTGTTGCGGCCACACCAGGGAGCACCATTCCCACTGTCCCAGGAAGGCAACCCTTCCTGCCCATGTTCTCTGTGGTGACTGCAGGCTCAGAGTAGTCCCCAGCCCCCAGCTCAGCCTAGGCAGCAGTGGGGGAGAGATCAAACCTTGTAGCATTAGGAGGAGCTCCTACACTGAGCTTTTTCAGGGCTCAGTAACTGCATCTACTTGTAAGAAAATGCACCCTGTCAGCTTCTCCAGTTGTGACTGTGGCGCTATCTGCAAGGTGTCCTCACAGCCACAAATCCTTTTTTCCTCTGGAGAGCCAAGACAGCAGTCCTCAGACCCATTATTTACCCCTCTCTGAAGGGTAAATAATCTCTCATCTGCCAAGACCACTTTGTGGGCTGAAAAGCTGACCATAAGCCCCCTTTACCCAGCCACAGCATTACCCTGCTCAGACCCTTCACTGCCTGCCCCTGCTACTGAAAAGCCAGCTCTGATAAATCTTTTTGCTAGGAAGTGCTGGTCTCAGCAGAGTAGAAAGCTGCAACTTCCTCTTACTCTGTGTCTACCACATGGCATTTCTTCCCAAGGACCCATCACCAACAAGTGGGGAAGAAATATGGCTTGCCAAATCTCCAACTGCTAGAAAACAGAGAAACCAGCACAATGCACAGAGCCTGAATGAAATGTGCAGGAAGGTTATCATATGGAGAATCTGACCCACAAGATACTCTGGAGACTAATTTCAAAGAAGCAACCTCTGAGTGAAGCTGAATTATCACACACTATAAAGCAAGCCATCCTGGGATCTTGCAGGTGGATTAATTCCTACAGCCACTGTCACAGCATCCTGAGAGAAACTCTGCTCATTAATAACTCTTAAAAAGATATTATGAAAATATGTACCACTCCCCCACATGGTATATATGCGCCTAATGACATTTGAGACCAGAAAATCACATTACAAATATGCTCCACAGCTGAAGTGCTGGCTTGGGAAACTGAGCTTTGATGGAGGACTGTGCTTCCCCGTTGTAGGTGTGCTCTGCAACAGTTACTTGGAAAAAATATTTTATGTAAATTGGGTACATTAACAATGAGTTCTGTAATAGTCTTTGGGCAATTAAGTGCTCATTCTTGAAAGCCTGATTATATATTTTATCTTTCAACCAGTAAGTGCTGCTTTTTTTAACACTGGTTTCAACAGTACCTTACTTGGCCTTTTCTCCCTACTTTAACTGTGTTTTAAATGGAATCTTAAAACTTTTCAAAAGGTGCTAAATTGACTGCTTTATGTATTGTATCATCAGCATAAACATCGTAGTGATGTCTTCCCAAGTCATCCTCCTGATCTGCACTGACTGTCCAGAACTACCTTTATGACAAGGAGCTCAGTCTACAGAGGCATCTCAGACACCCAGGTAGCTCACAGAAGTTCTGTAGGAATGGTTAAACTGAGGGTCACAAAAGTTGTGATTATAATTCACTTCAGCCAACAGACTGTGATTCATTACTCCGTTTAATCAGATGGAAAACTACAAGGTATAGGACATTTTAGCTCAGTAAAATAATGTGCACCTCTGAGGCCTACATCATGACATTCAGCCCATGTTCTTAAGAGTCAGCAAAAGTCCAGTGACAAGAAAGGAGCCCTTGCAGTTTTGATATCCACCAACATTTTAACTGATGGACTGGGAGCCTCCTGGGAGTGTTGGTGTGTCCTGCCACAAGGAAGCTGCAGATGGGTTTTCACCCAGAGAACTTGTGCAGCCCAGGACCTGGAGGGCTACATCTGCCACCCAAAGCTGTGTCCATGTCAAAGCCTCTGCCCTGGCAAGGACAGCTGCTTCAACATCTGCTAGGGAAACTACTCTGCAGCACACTGCCTCTGAGCCTGAGACTTATGCTGGTGTAAATTTGGCAGTGCTCCCCTTCTTTGCACCCTTCTGTGCAAACTGCTGTGTTTTCTGTCTGCCTCTGCTTTCTTTTAAAATTTGCCTATAAAATATAGTTTCCATCAGCAGGATCTTATCCTGCCCCTTTTTCTTGTGAACTCACAACAAGATTATGATGTTAAACAGCTGCTCCATGTCAGAATGAGTGGAACAGTCTGTCCGCCACTCTTTCTTCCCTCTCAGGGGTTTGTGCAGCACCTTGAGATAAAGAAAACAGAAACCAGCAGCAAACTGACCTATGCCTATTCCTCTAAATTTAAAATCACTACTAGTGTGTTCATCCTGGAAACCAATACTAATAGGCCTAAAAATCCCTAAGCTGTAGTCAGTGCCATTTGTAGAGTAACAGTAGCAATAAAGCTCATTTTTCTGCATGCTCCTAGCAGAGTACCATGGAAAAACCAGATCAGGAACTAGTAAAATAGAGGCATGATTATGATTTACTCCTTGAGAAACTTCTGAGAAAGGAACAGCTGGCAAGAGAGTATTTATGTGTTGTCTGAAGGATGATACCTTCTACCAAGGCAGCCTAATCCATAAAGAGAGCAGCAGGATATCAGAGCTGGGTGCATAATAAATTGGAATCCTTGAGTGAGTCTGAGCCCTTATGAGACTGAAAGTGCTGGTAGCACTTTTCCTCTTACAAATGAGAAATTATGACTATTAAATGAGACATGCTGATGCACAGGATGCACTCCAAGGCAGCCACAGACAGCTCACTAATTGTTATGGTAGATTGGAGGGAGGAAGAAGTATTATATGATCTAAACGAAGACCAATACCTAATAATGCCACAAAACACACAAGAGCCAAAGATAACCATTTTCAATCAATATGAGAGTGTGGAGTTCTTTGAAAAGAAAATTAACACTTCCTCTCTAATGTTACCCCTTCTTTCCCTTTTTTTCTGTAGAAAACCACAGTGGATATGGCATTCCAGACTTAAGAGGATTTCTACACTTTATCCACACATACCTGACGTTGACAGCTTTGTTCTTGTTTCTTCAGACACATGCAGTATATACTATATATTGAAATAGCAGTGTCAATCTGATCTCACCCTACGACTGTACTGGTGTCAGGGAGGTTATATATAGGTGTTTATCTATAGAATTTCCACAGTGCCAATCACTGAAGCACTTCAGCACCTCAAAAGCATTACTAAACATACCCTCACAATAGCCCTGATCTGTAGGAGCAGGATATCCTATCCTCATTTTGAAGAAGGGCAAGATGGAGATGGCATGCCTCACTCAAGGTCACGTAGGGTAGCTATGGAGGAATGAAGAACCACATCACATTCCTCAGTTCCATTCCTGGGTGTTTGCCTAAGATGAGCAAACATGTATAGAGAAATAACAAAAAATTTGGTATGAAAGCCAATCTAATCCTTCAAGTTTACAGCTCTGAGACATCTTGGCCCTTTCAGCATCTATCAGTTGTTACCCTGATTGACCCCCTGTCCTGGTTCCCCTCTGCTTTTGGAGGCTTCTTCAATTGCCTCCCTCTGAGATATCTGTCTGTCTTTCATCTCAGCTCCTGCTGCTCCAAGCTGCTTTCTTGCAACTCCCATCCTTAATACCTTAACATGACACACAAAATCTTGGTCACTTGGACTTGAAACAAGAAGAGGGTAGGGACCAGACACAGTACATACAGTATAGCAAAACTGTGTAAAACCAGTGCCATGTTGCCAAATGGAACAGCATCGCTACGTGTTTAATTTTCTTTAACTTTTTTAATTCAACGTAACTACTTTCAATGCTTTTCATGTATGCAGATATCATTAAACATATGCCAAGTGCAATGTCACATAAATCAACTCTCTCCTTTTGCTGGGATCCCTTAGCCAGGCTTTCTTGTTCATTCTGTGCCATGCCCAAACTTCCCAGTCTGCTCCTGCCAGCAGGCACTGCTTGACCCTTAGCAGACTTTTAAAATACAAGACAATCATCAAAGACCAGACCATTTCCTGGTTCTGTGCACTCAGCCACAGCTGAGCAAACCCTCCAGAACCTAATTTACTTTCAACCTCAAGTCCTTATTTTTGCCGTGAAATCCTTAGAGAAAACAGGCTACTAACAACTTGGAATATACATACAGATATATCCTGCTCAAGGAGCACTCATTAATCACAGTGTTATGCAAAGTAATTTTTCTACATATTTTTCTCAGTTTATTTGCCTGCTCTAGAATTTCTTAAGCTACTATTTGCAAAAAGGTTTATCTAGGCAAAGAAATATATTGTTGTCTCTTAAAATTATCCTTAAAATTAAACACACACACACAGACTTTTACAGGGGTTACCAAGATTTAATTTGCATGAATGAATATTTGACTGTTTTTGCAGATCATGCTGAAAAAGTGCTTGTAAAGTCATTGAGCCCTATGTATTCCTAGCAAAAAAATCACTAAAGAGAGCTTTTTTTAAAAGACGTATTTTACCAATGGTTTAAATGAGATTACTCATATGGAAAATACTATTCCTTTCCCTGAAAAGTGAACTCTTTCCATACTCGAAGGAGAGAAGGGAGAAAATAATTTGTATCAGTATGTTTTCTAAATCTCTTTAACTAACTTGAAAAGTTTATCAGTACATAAAATATTTTATATTAAATTCTAACATCTGGCAATCTCCCAGGACTAGTACTAAGGCTTTCACAGAGGGATATTTTTGGTTTCATGATAGCCAAAGTATCCTTTTTCCAACCTGAAAACAATGGACTCTGAATCTGTCACTGGTCCAGGACCAAATATTGCTTGTCCTGGGCTTTGGGCCAGTATATTTGGGGAAAGAAATTTCACATTTGGGAAAATAAAAAAACCCCATTATTTCTCGGTTTCTTTTTCAAATGGTGACTCTTTGATGCTGTTCGGAAATCTAAAATCTTGGAAGTGGTTACTGAGGGACTGGATTTATTGGGTGTTGTGTAGGTGAGGTAGCCAAAGGTCAAACTTTGGTCTATCACATGGTGATTGCAACTATCTGCAATATGGTTCAAACAATTTATCTCACAGATATTGTTATTATCTTTATTTCATTATTTCTTTACATTGTACATGCAAACTCCTTTAACAAATAGCTCTGGAGGACGTAACCTCCTAATCTTTTTTGTTGTATTACAGAAAGCAGTAGCAGACTAAGGAGAGAATACTCTTACTGCTGCACCCAACACTCTGTCTGTCTGTCCAGTTTTACTGGATGTGCACTGCCCTGAGTCTTCTAAACAGCACATACTCCACTGCCAGGCAGAGGTGTATGCCTGTGCAGCAGTGCAGGGCGAAGCTGTGTGACAGCAGCTGCCCACTAGCAGCTACTGCCGAGCCACCCAGCAGGCGTTGACGAGCCATGGCCTGGCACCAGGGCAGCTGCTGGTCTCACACTCTGTGCTCAGGATGCAGAAGGCCAAGCCTGGGCATAGTGGCACCACAGATTCCTAAGAGCAGGAGTGTCTAAGGCACTAGCATGTGTTGAGGTGCAGGGAAGAGGGAGTACATGGTGGGGGTGTAGGGAAGCCAAGAGGCATGGGCTGGGTTCCTGCATTGGTTGAAAGGCAGATGGAGTAACAGGTATGGCTGAAAAACTTATTGAGGGTGAGAACGAGTTTGTGCAGGAAAGCAGGGGAAGGACAGAGATGCAGGCAGCACTTTATTTAGGAGAGTCATTTTGCTTCAAATGCAATTAGTTGTAAACGCTATTGTTCATCTTAAAACACCTGTTATTTTGATCAATAGTAAAAGCCTACCCACCATAGTAAAGACAGGAATGTCAGGCAGAAAGACATTACAAAATCTATAGCCTGACCCTTTAAAACCCAACTTGAACCATCAGATTTGACTTATGAGACTAGTAACAATAGTGCTTCATGCAAAAAGCATTAGGTTAAGGCTGGATCAGGCTAAGTTGCCAAACACACCCTGGCATAATTAATCAAGAATATTTCAAAACCAGATCGCCTCCAAGAGGTTATTGATCTCCTGTCACGACACGTTTTCCTCATGAGGTGTTACAATGCTATGTAGCTGAGATGTGCTGGCGTGTATTTTTCAGTGACTAAGCCTTGATCTATCTTCCTGGATTCCTGCCACTGGTGCACTGACATCTGCAACTACTCATGTTTGACAGTCTCATGCATGAGCTATGTGGCTTCCAACTTGGATGGGATTAGTATAGGAGACTTTCAGAATACTTCAAATGTAATTGAAAGCAGATAAATACAAGGGTCTCAAGAGGATGGCATGCTTTTTACAAACAGAATCACATTAAATCATGTGTATAAATGCTTGGACTAAGAAAGATCTTAGTGCTAACCAGTATAGTATGCAAGAAAGTGTTTGTCCTTGCTCTTAAATATGTATGAATCCTGATAATGTCACTTCTTTCTAAAATCCAAACACAGTGCATGGCTGAAGTGCAGTTTAGACAAGCATGATAAGGTACATGTTTGGGGAGAAGGGCAGGAGAAGAGGAATCTACTCAGAGACTGACAGGTGCTCTGCCTTTCACCCATGCCTGCACTAAGGAATTAATATCTTCCGAGAACCATCCCTGCCAACAGATGAGAGCTGAAAACAATATACGTCATGTAACTACAGGTTATACTGTTATAGTGTCAAATATCAATAAATTACAAGTGATGTTTTCTTTTAGAGCAAAATCCAACCTCATTCCTTACACAGAACACAGAAGAAATACATTTCTATGTATCTGTTTTTTCTCAGAAAATGTGGATATTGATATTGTAATCTGCAAATGTATTCTGCACATATTTATTGAATACTATAAAATAGAAGATGCAAATAAAACTGATGTTAACACTGCTGTAAAGAGTTTATCTTTCACATTTGTTACTTTTTTAGACTCTGAACTCTGTAAACATAAGTAATCTTGCTTTAACACAGAGCTTTATTAGAAAAAAACAACAAAACCTTTCAGTGGGAAATGGCCTTTCTTGCAGTCAAATACCTTTTTGAGGATTATAGTGATGGGCAATATACGAACATATGAGAGCAGTGATACTGAACATATACAGTATCAAAGGGGTCCAAGATGATCAGGTTGCAGTAGTACTAAACCTATGGGCTTCTCTGGGTTCTCTTGCAGACTCTGGCCTGATTTTTTCTCTTCAGTTTAATGTTGGTATGCCTGTCTCTGCTTCCCTCACTTACAGCTCTATCCCAAGCCAGGCTGATCTCACTGAGCTCTCAGTGACTTGCACGGCTTTTCTATTTTAAATGTGAAAAAGGAAGGAGAACTGGAAAAAAAATCTGATTCTTCTTACCACATAGTAGCATTTTTCCTAGCAAGCAGAGGAGCAGAACAACAGCAGTCACCATGGGAGAGCAGTGTGTGCGCAGTAGGGTTGCAATGGGATGAATGGCTTCTTACTCTGCTTGGTATCACAGCTCCTATCATGGAGTGAAGTCCTCAACAACTTCTGCTCCATCCTCCCAAGGTAGTTAAAGTGAAGTAACCCTTGGTTTCCTTCCCATGATACTGATAAATGTGGCCTAAAATTTCATTAATTTGGTGATAATTGTAGTATCATAATGCATTTTTGGTACTATAAATTTTATCTGTATTCTCCCATTGCCACAGGGATTCCAGACAGAACTTCCTTTGCAGCACCTGCTCTTAAAGCTGTGCTATCAGTCTTCTGTGAAGTTCTGTCATATATGCTCCAGCTGGTCTGAATTCTTCTGTGCTGTGGGATGGATGCCAGCACTGGGATAGAGGTCACTCACACATGCAAATGGTTCATGAAAATTCTTGTTTAAACATAAGAAATACATTTTTTTACTCTGAAGGTGATCAAACACAGAAAGTGGTTGCCCAGAGAGGTTGTGGAATCTCCATCCTTGGTGGTATTCAAAACCTGACTGGACACTATCCAAGGCCATTGGCTCCTGCTAACCGTGCTTGAGCAGGGCGTTTGGACAAAACAATCTCCACGGGTGCCTTCCCACCTCAGCAAGCCTTTGATTCTATGACCCTAAGGGCTTGGCTGTTATGGTCACTGGCCTTTATAGCCAGTCTTTGTCAGCCCCTCGGTGTCTCTTGTCCATCTCCACTCCCTGGCCAACGCTGGGTCTAAAAGAAGTTGCTGCATTAGAAAAAGAAGGAGAAATGAACCAACCTGACCTGCAGTATTTCTGCCCTCTGCCCTTCAGAAGTGTCTCTTGAGTATTTTCTCTCTTGAAGACTCTCAATATTTTCTTAATTGAAATGTAACTCACCATTTTTTAACTGGGGAGCAGAAAGATGTCAAAAATCCCCAGTTCTACATGTTTGCCTCATTGTTAATGGTCACACTAGTGGTGTGTGAATGTATGCTTGAAGCAGAAGATTTTAGAAATGCCTTTGAGGTGGGAATGGACTAACCAGTCACTAGATGTATTTCACAATGGTAGCTCTAACATTGTTCTGTTGCAGTCCCCAAGTGCAAGAATTGCAGCATAAACCCTTTTAAACAGGGAAAATCACTACAAATGTGTAACTGAAGAATAACTGTGATCCCAAGTTGCCTGAGACTAACTGATTGACCTTATACTGGGGAATGGTGTCTGTTGGGAATACGAAGAGACACACTTAATTAGGAGCACTTGAACTCCATAGCAGTGATATTTTCCACTAGGAAGAAGCACAAAGGATAACCCCATTGCTAAGAGAAAGACCTAAGAACCATCTCAAGTGCATCAGGCAGCAGTGCAGGTATGGGAGCCAGCATGGTGGGCTAGGCTGTACACAGGAAGCTGGGTGAGAGAAGGGAGACCTCTTCCAAACAGCAGGCTAGCTGAGAAAGGCTGGTTAGAGCCTCTTTCTCCAGAACTGGAGCTGCAGCCACCTCAGCTGTGCTGGCTGAAGACTGATTGGCTCAGATTTGGGTCAGTGCCAAGCCAAGCCAAGCCAAGAAGGTATGAGGAGCCCATGGTGGAGACCAGAAGGATGGCAGCTACTCTCCCAGAACTGAGAAGGAGGACTGACTTAAGAGCATTGCAAAGGCAGGCCAAAAGAAGAGGAGACTTACCTAATACTGTTGGTTTGTTGTACCTCCCCCCCAAATTAGACTGTATTTGAGTTAAGACCTTGGAGCCACTGCTAGCAAGTAGTTAAGCACTGCTGCTCAGGGGCACCCATGTATGTAATCCACTTCTTCAAGTTTCTAGGCAGGGTCTTGTGCCAGTGTTATTTTCAGCAAGAACACCGAAGTGATCGAAGCCGGCCTGTGTGACTGGCAGCAGCACTGGGCACAGAGAGGGTACATCATGTACACACACTCTTGTTTCTCCTTTGCTGCTGCTGCTGCAGCGCGTTCTTAACAGGTTACTAAACTCTGTACTGGCACTTCTGTAGAAGGGACCTGGCACTAGAGTAATATTTGTATTTTAATTACTTGACCTATTGCACTGCCTTGTCGGGCAGGATTCTTCAGCCCTATAACCAACTTCTTAATGACCTTCACTATTAAACAAAATCAAAATAATAGGAAAAGCTTGCTGCTCTGCTGCAATGTCCACGGGCAGAGGAATCACTAAAAAAAGACTTAATATTACCTTATGGTCCTTAGATAAATCTTAAACTTTAAACAGCCATCTCTTACACGTTCTCCAGAGCATGAGACTGCTTTGTCATCTCAGGAATATCAATTATTACTTTGCCATTTCACCGCAAAACAAAGGAGTGAAATAAACCAAAACTCCAAACTTTTTAGCAAATTGGGACAAGAAGTGGAATAAGAGACACTTGACAACCTTATGGAATCAGCTGTTAAGATAACCAGAGCATAATTCTCTGTAACGGTCTTATTAATTAAAATAACTTCTGACTGTCAGCATGCTTTATAAAAATTCCAGTTAACCCTTACAATGTTTCTGTGAGACAGTGGGAAAGAGAATTAAAAGCATTTTATCAGTTAAGACATGCATACAGAGAAAGAAAAAACATCTTGACCAAACCAAAGCAAAAGGCCAACAGTGAGGGATTTTGAACTGGAATGCAGGTGCTGGCGATGCCTTCCACTGGGCTCAGCCCACAATAACAATCCCTTGTCAGAAGGTCAAAGTAAGAACAATATTGGTGGGAAGTGCACAGCTACTTAGGGGCATCAATGTACTGACCTCTTACATTCATGGCAGCAGAAGAAAATCATGTGGATCAAATCCAATAGTTTAGGCACCCTATCAAAGCTGATTATTTCAAAACTTTTAATTGAATGTGAGCTCATCTGCCTCTCTAAATGTCAATGTAAACAAGCTAGAGGGAACACAAAAAGGCCAGAGGAATACTTGGGCCGTTGCCTGTTAAATTTATTCTTGTTCTGACCCCTCTCTTCTAGTGAAAGTAGAGAGCAACTGGGGGCTTAAAACCAGTGGACTTCAGCTTCAGGGCAACTTAGGTTCCATGAACCTGAGCCCAGGCTTAGCAGTATGCATCTTAGTGACTCATATGGTTGAGATTCAAGGATTCATGGCAAGTATTCAGTTAGGCACATCTCAGAATGCAGAAAGGATGCAGCTCCCTGACTAGGGAGCCACAAACATCATAATAGTATTCGTGAAGGAGTTTCTGTACTGTTTCCATCTCCCCTTCCCAGGAAAAGTCAACAACACCTTTAGGAATAAACACAAGTCTAAAGAAGCTAATAGAAATAGTGTGTTTTAGAAACAGAACCGAGTTTTTGTAACTATAAATTATTTACATACAGTGTGTAAGTGGCAGCACTAACACCTGTGCCTTGATCCTTCAGGAAACCCCTAGTGATCCTTTGTCTCTGCTGGAAGCTGACACAAGCTCCTATCCCAGAAGAAGGACTGAAGGAGATCTCTACTATACTTCCCCCAGGGTATTTAACAGATGATGGACTATTTTGGCCAAAAACTGGAGAGGCTTTCTCACTCTGCATCTGGGAGAGGTCAATAGCCCTTTTGGCCAGTAAACCCTTTTCTAAGTGTTGAGAATTGCAGAAAATCAACTTACATCTCTTTTTGTGGTGTAAGGGTTAATACAAAAATATTTTATTTCTGTGAAATGCAAACAATGTGGATTTAGTCCTTTTTTTTTAATTTTAAAGAAAAACAACTCTACTTTTCATTCCAAAATAAAAAAAATATATTGAAGTATTTATTTGAGTCAGTCAGAAACACCTTTTTATATTAAGAAGTTTAGAAACATAGAATATCCTGAATTGGAAAGGACCCACAAAGATCACTGAAGTCCAACCCCTAACCCTGCCCAGGACACCCTAAGAGTCACACAATGTTCCTAAGAGCATTGTTTAAACACTCCTTAACTCTGTCAGGCTTGTGCTCCCGGGGAGCCTGTTCCAGTGCCCAACCACGCTCTCCATGAAGAACCTTCTCCTAATATCCAACCTAAATCTGCCCTAACACAACTTCATGCCATTCTCTTGGGTCCTGTCAATGGTCACCACAGAGATCAGGGCCTGCTCCTCCTCTTCCCCTCACCAGGGAGCCCTAGAGAAATATGAGGCCTTCCCTCAGTCCCTGCTTCCCCAGGCTGAACAAACCAAGTGACCTCAGTTACTCTTCATATAGCTTCCCCTCACTCCATCATCGTGGGTCTTCCTGATTAGAAAGGTGTGAAGGCTAAAGGCAGCAATGCTGGTGCCCTGCAATAATTCCCTTGGCATGACTTTTCCAGCTCCTGAGTCCCCTGAGCTGAACTGGCTTTCTGAACTCTAAGTCTAATCCTAACAATAATGGAACCTTGGTGCTAAGGCTGAGGTTGGTATCATCATGGGTGACCCAGATTTAGAAGGGTGTAAAGGCAGAATTGTTGGTGTTCTGCAGTGATCCCTTTGGCATGACTGCTGCAGTCATAGTGTCCCTGGACCTTATGATTTCTGACTCTCTGAACTTTAACACTAACTGTAATGGAATCTTGGGGCTGCTTCTGAGGTCTCCAGCACAATGGTGGCCCAAATTAGAAAAGTGGGGAGGCGAAAAATGATGGTGCCATGTAGCAGACTCCATGGAGCTGGCTAGAGCTCCCTGGAGGGCTGAGACTTAACAGTAGGAACCGCTGAGTCATGACGAGACAGCAAAATAAGCTCCTGTCTTCTGCCTAGCTTATCTCTGTAACCCCATGGGTCACTTTTCCCCTAACCCTTACTATTGGACAAGTTTGGATCCCCCTATACCCTATAAAAAGGGGCTGTTTTAGCCCATTCCGTAGAAGAAGAGCTGTCACTGGAACCTTTCACAGACCCCTCAATAAACCATTACCAGGACCTCTCCTTCTTCTCTCTTGCTGTCTGCTTCTACCCCTAGCCAAAGGCACCCTAGCAAGCAAGCTCGAGCTGAAATCCTAAGAGAGCTGAAAATCACTAAAGAGCTGAAATCCAGTAAGCTTGCTTAGGGTAGCCAGCGGCTATGAGCGACGTGAGTGTTCAGGCACTCAGGCACTCTGTCTCCCAGAGGGACTGAGTTATCTAGATAAGGACTGCCTTGCTTGGGGATAAACCCAATCTGAAGAACTGGGGCTTTATCAGTGCCATGCTCTGATTCCCTTGACATAACTTTTCCAGCCCCAGTGTCCACAAAGCAGTAGGCTTTCTGTTTTTGAGAACCATAACTTTGTTTGAATTTAATATGTGACCAGCCCTGGTGGTAATGTAATTGACCAATGATGTTGAAAAATGTCCTAATGCCTGCTAGAATTCCTTTAAGAAGAACAGATGCATGTAGTGGGACTGAAATATAGTTGAAATTGGAGGAAATATTTGGAAGATCTTGCTAAAAGTCATTTTTCATCAAGGCCATTAGCACTCTATTTGTCAAAGCATTCAGAAAGCTCCTTAATTTTGTTGGACTCATTGCTAATACTGCTCCCTATGTTGGGACAGTAATAATCTCCCATTTAACAGGAAGCCACATTCTTTCATTTTGGGTGAGGATTTGTAAATGGCAGTCTATTCATTCATTTATCAATTCCAGATGTATTTAATAGTCCTTCAAACTGAAAGTGAGAAAACAAAAATTAGATTAATTGTAATATGGCAAAAGTCTTCATTATTTGATACTATGCTTTCTGCCCTCTAAGGACTCCTAAATCACTTCAACTACTGTTTTGGTGCCTTGGTTGTACTGAGAGCAGGGAAACCTCCAGCCAACTTCATTTGGATGAGCCACCACAAGCTGAAATGTTTTCTCCTCCCACCTTTCACCTCTTTCTCTACAAAATCCCTTTTCTTCTTTCTGCTTCCAGCTTCACATTGCCTGGATGCTGCTCAGCTTCTCCACTCTCACTCCACCTGTGCTGAACAGTGTGAATATGGGTGTTAACAAAGTCTTTATCAGTGGAAGACCTGTCTGGCTTTTGATAGGAAAGAAATTCCCTGCCCTATCTTTCTTCTTTTTGCTCTCTTCTGGTATCACTCACAAGACAAGGTGCTGCTTCATTCACAGACACAGCAACAGGCAGGCTTTATGGTGACAGTGCAGCTATGAAGTCCTCCAAGGAAGATAGCCTATGGAGGTTGGAGAAGAAGTATTACTGTTCAAGGATGTTCTGGTTTAAATTGTGGACTGGGAGAAAATAAATGACCCACATCACTGATATTTTTAACATTGCAAAAATCTTTCAGGGACAGGAAAAAAGAAAAAAAGAAAGCAGTGGCAAAAACCAAGCCAACTGCACATGCAGAGCTCAGGGAACAAAAGAAGGGTAGGCAAGGTGCAGAAGTCATTAGAGACAATGCAATGGACTTCATAAGTGCAAGTTCTTGCTATTAATGTGGCAAAAAATATTTATACTCTCTGCTTACTTCTCAGTAGAGATGGGCAACTTACCTTGCATCTCAAGCAGATGTATGCATGGCAAAAGCACAGACAGGCAGAACAGAGCAGATGGAGAACATGTGAGTCAAAGCACACTCTATAAACAGATATTACAGAAGTAGATAGGTAGAAGACTTTTTTATTAAGTGCTCTTAGCATTTCCTTAGAAACCTATTCCTTTAGCATAAGTTTCTTTCTTGTAAGGAACCAAAAAACATTTGCTTTTGTGCAGATATAAGTTTTGGGAATCAGACCAACAGGATGGAAGCTCAGCACTTACTAATGATGTTTTTGGAGGATGCATGTATCTGTAGTTGACCTTGGTGGGACATCAGGCACCCACCAAGCTGCTCTATTATTCCCCTTCCCAGTGGGACAGAAAACAAGATGGAAAACAACCAGTAGGTTGAGATAAAGCATTTTGATGTTGTGGTGTGATGCCATTTCCTGTTTCACCTATCCCAACCCCCCAGGTGTGCCAACCTCTCCTTTCCCCTCCCCCTGTCCCAAGGCTTAAAAGGAGACGGGACCATGTGGTCTGGATTCTGCTGGGAGCTGTTACAAGATTCAGAGGTCTGTCATCCTGGAATAAAACTCTGTATTAAAACTCTACGACAGAATCCTCTCCTTTTTCTCTTCACTGTCGTCTGAACCTTTTCCACCAGAGGTAAACTGAGTTTCTACTCTGCCTGGATTTGTTCCGAGTGCCCAGCTGCAGCATCCAGCTGGCCAAAGGTGTCTCTGGGGTGAAACACCACAGCTGCCGCCTTCGGCCCAGCAGCAAGGGTCAGACGAGCCCAGGCACGTTCCATCCAGCAATATTGGGATTAATATTCCATATTTTACTAAAGCAAAAGTTTGCATGTGCATTAGTAAAGGAGAAAAAAAGTTTAATCTCTACTTCCTATTGGCAAGTGATGTTCAGCCACTTCCCGGGATGCAGGGCTTTAGCACACACAGGGGTTGCACTTCACAGGGGAAGGTGAACATTGTAAAATAACAAATGCTCCACATTCCTCCTCCCTGCCTTGGCTTTTATATCTGAGCTGACATCATATGGTATGGAATATCCCTTTGGTTAATTTGGCTCAGCTGGCCTGGTTGTGTCCCCTTCCAGGAACTTGCTCACTCCAGTCCCCTAATGGGGGGGGGTTAATGTTAAATAGACAGTGATGATGCTGTGCCAGAGCTGCTCAGGGAGATGTTCTGTATTTATATCATTCCTTCCATTTTCAGTATAAGATACCAGCAATTTTAAAGTGCCATGCACTTTCAAAATAACACACATTGTTTCCACCCATTAGCATGTGTCTATGAGAACTACATGGATCTTCTTTAAATCCTGATGAAGCATTCTGGTTTCTTGAGGCACACCACCTTTTTGTAATATTTTCAGAAAGAAATCTATTGTAAGCTTTTCCTAAAGCCTCCATGCAACTACCCAGTAAGTATATGTCTCCTTGCAGGTCAATTATTTTCAAGGTTTCCACTCAAAGATGAAGTCCTCTAAGATTCACTAATTTCCCTCCTCTCTCTTTGCCATGTTTGAATTCTGACATTTGCTTGCTGAAAGGATGAATGAAGTCAAAAGCAATGCTGCTATATTTTATCTGCCTAAACAATTACCAGCAAGGAGGTTTGCTATATTTTCCTCAAAGCCACATTGCCATAATATTGTATGCATCTGTCCATGTCTGATAACTCTGAAGAGTCCACGCACAAATGGAAATGATCTTTCCACTTCTATGTCTCAAATAATGTTTTTCACAATTACTGGATTACTTAAATCCACTTAGATAACCTTGATGCTGTTTAGATATAGAGAAGAATTTAGCATAACCAGGGTTTCTTTCTAAATGTTATTTTTTAACACTTCCTCCTATGAATCCAAAACAACTTTTTGTTATTCATCTCACTAACCATTCATGGATGAATGACAATTACTGAATGTCTTAGAAACAACACCTTGAAAATGTCATTCAAATAAATTTTTCCACAGCATGAGAGGCTAGGAGGTAATTCACACTTCTTTTATAATAATATTCTATAAGAGGTACTGTAGTCATCTGCCTTCCTGCCACCTCCTCCAGAAGTAAAAGATTATAAATTCACTCTGATTTAGTGCAGCCAAATGTACCAGGCAGAGAAAAACACTGCAGAATATGCAATTAAGACTGGTACATTATGAAAAAAAGCCATCTCCATTATTGCCCCAAAACTAACTTGTTCCTCCCAGTTGAGCAAAAGCATGGAAGAATGCTGCAAGGCAGAGCTGGAAAATGTCTTTCCTTCTTTAAGAACATTTATCCATGGACAGCAACTCCAGAAGCATCTAAGCCTGGTATCTTGAACTCTGCTTCTTTCTGCTTCTGAGAGAAGCTCAGAACCCTGTTTTGTCTTCCTAAATATCAGCTGCTTATTAAAATCCAGAGTTCCTTTCCCTAAAGTGGTGCAATATACCTTAGGGGTCCACTGAACCCCGAATCCTCAAGTATCAAGACATCATTATCCCAGCATTTGCTCATATCTAACTCTGTCATGATTCTAAAACCACCAGCAATTCAAGCCCCCAAGCTGGGACAAAGGAGCTAAAGACCTTCTGGCTAAAAGATTGTTTCATCCTTTCAAAGGGCCACTGAGGAACGAGGAGATGCCACCTAAGAAGTTCATGCCACAGTATCTGTCACACATCCAACACTTGAGATCAGTTTCTGCTGTTGGCACAATGTCTTCAGACCCCTAAGCCAAAGCAACAACAGACTTGAACCACAGCTGAGGAATGTGTGAAGCAATGAAACCCAAACCGTCTACTTTCGAAGTCTGCATGCATTACTGAATGCAGATGTTAAAAAACACCAGCACTGCTACTGCTAAGTTAATTTCCAAAGTATATTCTACATATACACAAAGATTAAGCCAGAGGAATAAAAAATAGAGGGAAATATTGCCTATTTCCCCATATCAGATATGCAGATCAGGTGTCTTCCTGTAAGCCAGTTCCTTTCAGGCAAAACCTTGGATAAATCTTACAGTTAAGAGTGAATCCACTCTTTGGCCTAACATTTGAACCCAAGCTCTTTGCTTCTGATGACTTCATATGAAGGATGCTGTCAGCACACAGTCAAGGACACTGTAGTTCAAACTCCTCTGGAGGTGGATGCTGCATAATCTCTCCTTCATTTGATGGACAGAACAGCATGTACTTGCCATGAATCTCAGCCTTACAGGGCTGCTGGAAAGCCAGCAATTATTCTGCTGTCTTCAGGGTCTTCTCCAGTTCTCCTGGTCAAAACTGTTTATCAGTCTGTCAGTCTGACCAGTGTTAGTGCCTCACACAGGGAATGATTCCTCTTCCCATCCATCACACCTGGAAGCAACAAAGCTGACTTGGATGCCAAAAAAAAACCAACCCCAACCTGTTTCAATCCTTCTATTTTTCAGCATGGTCCAGAACAATTTCTGATCTCTATCACGGGGTAAGAAACTCATCACATGCTCACCTGATGTAATATCTTCTTCCCCACAGTTCATCTGCACTCACTGCTGAACATAACCACCTCTCTATGCAGCACCTCCCAGAAGATGGAAGACAGAGAGAATGGACTTCTATAGGGCCTAGTTCCTGGGTTGCCACAGTGCCAAACAGGTCCCACGGGCAGATCAGGGGACTTCAGAGACTGCCCACCCTGAGAATAAAGATGTAATATTTTGGTATAATTTTTGAAGTGACTTCTTCATTTGTTTACAGGTTTGAACCTTTCCGTTATCAAAGCAGCTGAAGATTTAACCTTCCTGTGGTGCTCTCTAGCAGCACTGCAGCTTTTGAGCTGATCACACATTGTCTGTCCCATTGGAGAACATTTCCTGTAAAAAGAATTTTTGGCATGGCTGCTTCATTCTCTGCCAGGAGCAGAAAGTCGATGCAGAGATTAGCAATCGATTTTCTAAGAAGTACCCCACAAATCAGGTCTCCTCTCTCTGTTTGCCTTCACATTTCTGCTGGAGCCTCTATAATTAATTTAAACAGATACAAGCACTTCTCCTCCTCTCCTTTTTGATGCGAGCTGTTCCAACAGACTGTGCAGCGAAGCTGCAGCAATTTCAAAGGCTTCCGCTCCCTGCGCAGAAGGGAGCAGCTGCAGGAATAGCTCTTTGAAGAGGAAATGGCACCCAATGGGACTGGCAGGCGGCTCCAAGCTGAGCTCAAAAAGCCCCCAAAGTCCTTGGGAGCATCTGAGGACATCAAAAGAGGAAAGAACTCGGCTGGGAGAAGCCTGAAGAATGACTTCCCCTCAACCCTGAAGCTTTTTTTTTTGTGTAAGCAGCAGGATCTGAGAAGAAGAGTCTTCCTCATATTTGGCTCAGATGATCCCACTTATATTGAAAGACTGGAAGTAAGTGCTGAACACAATTTCAGTCCTGGATTATTCATTACACTGTAAATGTATAAATATCTGTACAAACACAAACATATCTATACAAATTCTGGAGTCCTGTATATTGTTAAAAAAGCCATTATATTTCTATTAATGTAAGTAAGTATGCAACCATATTTCATTACTAGAAACACTCACGGGGCTTCATGCATGTTTAACTGGTTAACTGATGAACTCACTGATGTGATTTATCTCAGTGAAATGGTATTTTTTTATGATGATTGCCAATATACTCTGTTATTTACAGCATAGAACACTTTTCTACTGTTCCATTTAAGTTATTTATAACAAATTCAATAGACAAACCAAAGAAATTTTTGTTTCATGTATATGAATTTGTGTACAGGTACATACATATCCTCTCTGCCCTGAAGTGGGTAACATCACTGACTCACTGCTGAACTTTATAACTGATGGAAATTTCTAGCGCTGATTTAACAGGCTCCAGGCCTAACAGGACAGTATTCATTGAAGCCCTTTGGCCTGTGCAACCCCTGAAGAACTACTCCAGCTGAGGGGTAGTTCAAACAGCAGCCAGTTTTTAGTGGCATGCCTGCAAAAGCAGTATTACACCAAATGCATGTTCTTTTATGAAAGCTGCATCCTTCCCTAAGTATTTATGTATAAATAAATGCCATTTTACTACACTGCTACTGTGCATAACCAACATGTTGTCTAGAAAAAGAACTGACACAACACATCCTGTAAATGCCTCTTCCTTGTCAGATTGCACTAATTATACACTGCATCAAACGTCTCCAGCTTTATCCTCCTAAACAGCAAATTCTGACTTTCTCAATCAATTTCACACTGCTCTTCTCTCTTCACTTTTCAATTTTACTTTTGGAACAACTTAAGTTCATGGACATACAAACCTGAGATAAGTGGTGCACAGAGCTACTGCACATATATTTATGCCCACACTTCTGCACATCCTTTGGCACAGATGTGGACAGCCTTTATCTGAGACCATATTGAGTTTGGCAGGACAACCCTGCATCCTGGCAGGAACTGCCCTCAAACAATTTTTCTCTAAATAATTTTTCTCTAGAAACAGTTTTGCTCTGCTATTAACATTAGGCCTTATTGTTCTGATATTGCCCAACAAATTATGATAAAACATTATATTGTGACTATTTTATTATACATTGCAATTAATTGGCTAGTGAACTCCATTAAAAACACTTCTCTTTTCCTAAGTGTATAGGCTGCTTAACTGAGTTACTAGATGATGTGGAAAAATGTAAGGAACTAGGTTGAGATCAGTGGAATAATTATAATTTCCACTTCTCTCTGAAGTGAAAGTTTTGCTGATACTCCTTGACACCTCATATCTTTGCTGTATTTTCAATGTCTGACGGGGTCAGTTGTTGAGAGACAAAAACTCTACAGCCAGTTGTTTATACTTCTGAAAGCAAAATTAGAATGCAGAACAGGAAATAAACTGAAATGGTCTCATACTTGAATGGAATATAAACATTCTGCTTAATTAGGTCACTAAGCATATGTTTGTTTACTTGGATATTTTCTCTCTGGCAGTTCATCTCTGGGTAACACAACTATCTCACTGGAGAGTGTGGAATTTCCATGGCAGATAACATGAGGTTGGCAATTGGGGGGTCAGAAAAATACGCTTATTAGCATACTCTCACATAATGAAGGGAGTTAGAGTGTGAACAATACATGCCTTGCTGCCTTCTGTGTCAGGCTGGTGTCCACACAAAGGGGAGCAGGGCCATTAGGGAGTTGGTTATAGCTCTACAAATTTCTGCCTAACCTTGATTTACCTTCTTGGCTGATTATAAAGCAGAGAATGGTATAGATGCTAGTGATGCCTATTTCATAGATATGGAAAATCTTTCCTTCTTGCAAACCAAAGGGCAATATTGCCACCTACACTCATCTCTATAACTCTGTTATTTTTTTATATTTTATTTTTATAATTTTCTTCTATATCCTCCATGCATTACATTTCTTTTTTTTTTTTAAGGCTACTTGGAACATGTAACTTCTTTGTCTTCAGAAGTACAAGCAGACTTCTGGTGGTACATGTAAAACCCAGTAATTTCTGTTTCTGCGTGCATTACAGGCCCAAGCCACAAGCGAGACTAAAGGAAATCCTTCAGAGACAGTCCCAGTACAGACTCAAGTCCACTCAAGCACTGTAGAGACAGCAGATCCCCTCACTACCACCAACACCTCCTTTTATGGGCCTGTGTTGAAAGCAGGACAGGGCTTACAGAAAACCATGTGTGCTGTTCCCTCCAAACCACAGTTCCAGGGCATGGTCCTTTATGGACAGGCATGTTTTACACAATGAGCCAGTATTTTCTGGATGTAGCACCTCAGCAGTTGTTCCTCCACTATCAGTCTCACGTCAGTTCCTGGGATGAGTTCTTCTGATTTCTCAACAGAGATTACTTGCACCTGGATGGGAATGATGGGGGGTTGGCAGGGACACTGAGCAGATGAGAGGAGAGGGGAGAAACCTTGCCAGCCTTTGTGTGTACAACTGCTGAGTCAGTTCAACAGAATCAGAAATCCCCACCCCCACAAACACAGGTGCAGATGGCCATGTAAAAGTAATCTGAATTTGGCTGCTGCCCAAATTCCACATTCCTCTTGGCTCCACTGGAGCCTTTTTCCCACATGACCTCATCTCCCATACCCTTGCAGCAGACAGCCAGGCAAGCAACGTGCAGCTTTTCCCAAAACATCCAGGAGTTTCTGCAGAAGTGGGAAGGAGATGGGAGTCCAATACAGGCGAGAGGAAGAACATATAGGCATGCCTGGGTCTGGGCCTTTGACCCTCAGACCTCCCACACAGCCACTGAAGTCTGGAATCCAGATCCTTGGAGCTACCAGGCTGCCTTTGTGTCCTTCCACTCCAGCAATAATGCACAAGCTGCAAGAAATCCTTCCATGCAAAGGACTCTGCCAGTGTAAAGCTGCTCTGCACAAAGCCTGGCAGCTCCTGCTTTGTCCCCCTCTAGACAGGATTAGAGGTATCAGGATGCCCTTGTGGGAGACAAGCTGCTGCAAGCCAGCTTCAGCTGGTCTGGCCCCTGCCCCTCTCCACACAACGCCAAGCAGCTCAAGACCAACATGCAGCTACGTGAACAACAACTTCAGTGCCAGCTGGAGGGCTGAGGGCAAATTCCCACACCCATCTCAATGCCTGAGTTAATACTGACTACAGCTCCAGCATATGGAGCTCATAGACTTATTAAAACCAGCCACTGAAGCTTCAAAAAGTTAACTTTAACCTACACAAGCCTTATTGATCCTCTTAACAACTGTGGAAGCTTTACCTGAAAGTGACAACACTCATCTGCCTGCAAAAGAAGAGTAAACTCCTTATTTTACCTTAACTAAAACAATTAGCAAGTCCACACATTCACCATTTGCCAGGGAGACTAGTGAAGCCAAAGCCAGTGGCAACAAAATACATGATGTCTGACCAAAGACTGCTTCCACGCTGTGTTTCAGTTTCCAGAATGAAGCCACTTTGTGTGCACAGATAATGAACTTTGTAACTTGTCTGATTTGATTTTGAGGGAGTCTTCAATCATTTCTCAGAAAAAGTGAAAGAAAATTGGTTGACTTTGATTAAAGTAAAACAGAGACAAAGGCTGGAGTACTTCAGATAGCAAAAGTTTCAGGAATTCACAAGCAGTTTCAAAAAGAAAAGTGGACTAGAAATCATTTTACAACTTCACTGTAGGGACCAGTGCTTCAGCTTCTACAATTGGTTAAAGAAAATCAAAATCACTCAGATATGTATCATATTTCATGATGGATATCTAAGAACCACCCATTCCTTCATCTCATGTTTAGTATATCCCATGTGTTAGGGCAAAAAATAAAAACGTGAGCAGTAGGCATGAGAATGACAACACCATCGGGAGCCTCCTGCTGTTGGAGGCTTTATCGAGGGGAACTTTGACTGTCAGCTTGGCTGAGCTTCAAATCTGCCCTAAATATGGTGCAACTGGCTGAGAAGAGTTGGGACAACAGGGTGAGAACGCTTGCCACCACAGAACTATCAACATAAGAGGGTGGCTACCTTCCTGTTTGCTGGGTTCTCACACAGCCTGATCAAAAAGGGAACGCTAATACAAACGACACGTGTTAGGTACAGCATATGCCAGGCTCCAGCAAGGCTGCTAAGGCAAGGCAGAGGCTGTGGCTGTGTGCAGAGGGGGCACGGAGCAGCACACAGGTGTTTGCACAGGCACGGGGGAGCTTGTGGTGGGAAGGAAAAAATGAATTGCAAGAGGGATTCCGTTGTTAGTAAGTTAGGAGGTGCTACGTGCCTATTTAAATCTGAATTGTGTTGACAGCAGAAACAGAAAAGGAATGGTGAGCAAGGTTAGGACTGCCCATTAAATTTCCTGGACTGGCTAGGAAAAAGTCCTGTCTGGCATCTGAATATTCTGCAGGAAGCATTCTTGATGTTGTGTCTATGTCTTTAGCCTCCTTCAGGGCTATTGCTGTATGTCACAGAGCTTCTCACCGTAGCCATGAAGATGCTTCACATAAGTGGAAAGCTTTATTCTCTCTGTCAGTCTCAATCATGGTCACTGCAACTCCCCGTGGCTGCAAACTGCTCCACCGAGCTCTGGGTCAGGCTCTAGGCTGTAATCATGCTGTGAACCTGGGAGAAGGGAGGTGTGTGGGAAGGAAGAAACAAGAACAGAAGGAAATGACACTGCAAGAGCCGACAGCAGGATGGAAAATGGAGATACACAAGGAACCTGTCCTTATAAGAAATGCAGAATAGAAAACTGTTGACATGACACCCTACACGAAACAGCTACATTAAATACTATTAGCAGCTTTGGAGGTGTGCATGATCAGAGTAGCAAGGAAGAAGAAACATCCTGAATCTGAATCAGAATATATATGAATGTGAGTCAGCTGTCCCCAAGCCAGACAGCTAATTAATTTCTGGTTTTAAAAGCTGTAAGAGATCACTGATCATTTGAGCCTTTTTCAGCATAATTGAAAACAAGTAAGGAAAAAACTAGCTTACAAATACCAGCAAGCCATGTTTGGGATGCTTTGTTTTTATTAGAATTTTTTTTTTCGGAAGAGCATTTATGTAAATCCAAATTTGTGGCTCCATATGTATGGTAAGAAGAACATTTGGTTGCACTGTGGTCATCTCAGTGGTATTAATCTGCAATCTCGTCATTCATTATTTATAACATCACTGTCTTTATAAAGTACCAGTTCACAATCACCATAAATCCCATATACTTCACTTAAGTACTAAAATTTTAATCAGTCTTTAAGAGTGAAAAAGAAAGAGAAATTAAGTCACCCAAACAGGCAGAATAATCAGATTCTGTGGGAACATACAAGAGGACAAGAAGATCACGCCAAGAATTTTGGCTGTAATAAGCTAAAGTGTGAATAAAAGCTCTTGTGCCATGCTTGTCAAAAGACCACATGCAACAGCTTGGCCATGGAGGCAATTACCATAACCTTCTGTGGACATGTAAAGTATTCCAGAAGTGAACCAACATTACTGATCTCAGCTAGTAAAATTCAGCCCTGCTCCCGCTTCTAGAAGTTGCAGCAGCTCATACTCTCATTAGACAGCAAGAATTCAGGGCAAGGATCATCCTCTAGTATGTGCTTTGTACAGTGCCAAGCACAAAGGGTGGAGTACTTCAGCTGTCATACAATATAAATAACAGTGATTAATCTTTCTGATGCCTTCCTATTAGCTTGATTACCTGGCTTGATTCAGTCGAGGTCTGTAACAACTTCCATGGGCTGTCAGAAATCTTATTTCCCAAAGCTGTTTTTGTTGAACATATCAACACATCTGCCTCCTGAGAGGATAGATTTGAGACAGAGCACAACACAGTCTCCTCCTCTTCACGCCTGAACTCAAGTTGGCCTGAGTTGCTCTTAAGGTGATCATGAAGAATGGGAATCCAGGCTCTGTATCTGCAGCCAGGAGTAGTTTATCTGTAGCTCAAGGTGAGACTTATGCTTTGGGGGCTACATCATCCCCCAAATTGTATTACACCTTCTCACTCACCCCTGCAAGGGACTGGAGGTTCTTTTTGCTCCCTGAGGACACAGGGGCATGTGCAGAAAGCAGTTCCTGTTGCCCCTACTCAGCACTATACCATGTCCTTGTCATACTTGTTGGTGCAGCAATTTTAGGGAAGCAGGTATTTTTCATTTCAAGAAAGGCTTTTCTCTATTAATCAATCTTGTTCACATTCTCATCAAGATCCAGACTCTCACTCTGTCTGGGACTCCAAATGTCCCAGACATTTGGAACAAAAAGCAATGCTTTCTTGCCCCAGCCATATTTATCTATTGTTTTCACAATGACCTATGCCACCTCTTTTGTTTCTTTATAAGCCCTTGTCACAGCTTCATCAACCCACTACCTATTTCTACCTGCCCTTTTTTTTTTAAATTTGCATTTAGGTATTGTGCTTTTACCTGTACTGGATTAGAATTTAGCAATTTTTAACTCAGGGCCAGGGGCTTTCCAGGTTTTATTTTTTTAGGCTACAGTCTAAGCCATATGGTTATTCATCAAGTCCCCCTGCAGCTCTTACTTCCAAGAGCTAATGATTGCACCGAAACAGCATCCTTAATCTAAGAGTACTGTTCTTTTCAGTAGAAAGAACAGGCTGGTGAGGAAAAAGTAAAAATACAAAAAAATTTGGATTATTTTAGTATAGTCTTCATGTCTGACTTTTTTACTGAAATGCTAACGAAGTCTCTACCTACCTTTGCAGGTCAAAGGTTTGAAAGGGTTGGTGTTTTTTCAGTAACCAGGATTTCACTGAGTAAATCCTTCACACAAAGACAGGATTCCCTTCTAATTCCTACATCACTTCAGTGCATACTTTTCTCCTCATCCCTTTCCGGCATTGTCCTTTAAACACATTTATGAAAAAATACTTGTGGAAAAATCACACTTGTCTTTGGCCTCCATTATTTTCCTTCTCTTTTGTCCAAAACCCATGACCAAATCCCTTCCAATAATTGAGAAGGTTTCTAAAAAGTACAATACTCAAAGAAAGACAGATTCCTTTTCAAGTGCATCACAAAATTAAATTGTAATCCACAGCAATTACACACACACTATCAACCTCAGCAAATTATTTAGCTGTGAGCTGTTTCAAATGCTTTCTTCTCACCCTCCAGCTAAAGCAGGGGAAAACCTATGAAATTAAATACTTGCAACTTCTAAAAGCAATGTCACATCTCCTCCTGCTGAAATGTGATCAGTCACTCAAAATGCAACTCCAAACGCCTGCCGAACATTGGCAATGTGGGGTAGACAGTACGTCGTACACTCTTGAAGAGTAAAGGCTATAAATCTCTCCTACGAAGCCAGTGAGAAACAATTCCCTGTCAGCAGACACAGAAGAGTAGACATGAAGATAACCTTTCCCTATCTGTGTTGCTGAGGCTCCAAACGCTGTAAATCTCCCCAGAGCAGCCACTACAGTGATGGTTCTGCATGTTGTGCTTGAAGAATAGTGACATTTCATCAGCTGCCTACAAGAGATGCAGAATCAATGAAGAAGTATTTTACAGTTTTCCAAGGGCACACAGGCCCAGCAAAACATGCTGCTATTGCATCTGCTAAATATTTTGCACTTCCTACTCAAATGTTATCAGGAATTTTCCCATGTGCTTGTAATGGACTTATCCTGACACCTCTGTCAGAGGTGCCTTTGCAACTATCTCACTATGCTGCAGAACCTCTGCTCAAATAAACAGGTCAGCAAATGCACACTTCAGCTTCTTGTTTCCTAGGCTTGCAATGATGGCTTGCAATAATCTACTTCTCATGCTGGAAAATAGTAAAAGCAAAATGGCAGCATTTTAGGCCATATGCAGTCAAGCAAAGCCCACTTGAATCAGGACTGATGATTGCTGCTTTGTTCTATGTCTGAAAGATGCATTTCCTAAGCTGCTAAGCATCTAAGTTGCTAAGCATGCTAAGTTCCTAAGTTGCTAAGTCCAAAGCTGAGGTGTGAAGGGACCTCTGGAGATTGCCTAGTCTAAGCTTCTTGTTCAGACAAGGTTTTACCAGAACAAATTGCACAGGGCAGCATCCAGTTGAATTCTGATTATCAGTACAGATGGAGCCTCTCTGGGCAACCTGATCTAGTGTTCAGTAACCTTCACAGTAAAAAAGGTTTTTCTTATATGACCTTAGCTCAGTATACCATCTGAATATTTTTTCTCCCCCCTCCAAGGAACTGCAAAGTTGCACATACATTTGAGGGAAACTTTCTGCAAAACAAAGTATGAACAGGAAGGGTCAGTTCCCTGTCTTCCATATATCATTGTGAAGTTTTTAAGACAAGCATTCACGCCACAGGTTGCTAACTTTGAAAAGAGGCATTTATTATCATATCTATATTCTAACTCACAGGCAGCAGAAGTTAAACAAACATCACAGAGTCAACCTACCAAGAAAGCCTACTTCACAGCAGTCACCTTTGTCTCTCTCTTTGCCAGTTTCCTGTTGTGGAAGAAGATTTATATACGATACTGATGATGCCACCTGTCTCTGAGTTTCTTGAGCACGATGAAAATGATGTGTTTATTTTACCCATCCCTTGGTACCTGTGCTCAGTACCTCAGTTCAGGACATCATACAATGTCTAGGTTCTGCACATCTGAAGAGGAACCAGGGCTTTCAAATGGGTATTAGCCACCAGAGGCAGCCTTGCAGCCAGCCACCAGGGTCAGTGGGATTTTTCACCAGCTTGTCCAACACATTTCCACCCGTATCCTCTGAAGATATTTTTGCAGCATGCTTACTATTATCAGGACTCGATGAGGAATCTTCCACACCCTATCTAGCATTTTTTCACAACTGTGTTAACTTCAGGGGCTTGTTGCTCCATTTTATGATACTTAGCTACCTATGATGGATCTTAGTTATGTTTCAAGGTCAAACCAAACCAAACCAAACCAAACCAAGGAGGTGGGAAAGAAGTCTTCGGAAGTTTGGAAGCAAACCTCACAGCTATATACAGGATTACTGCTAAAGATGTAACTGATATGATCTGTACACAGGTAGGGTTGTTTGTTTGAAGTTGTGCTACCTGTGCCAACTGTATTAGAGAATATCCTAAAAAATATCTAATTGTGAAGGAAGCATAGGGACTAAGGGGCTGACATGAACATAACCAACTGCTAAAGAGTACTTAAGGCAATGCTACAGGATAGGCCATGGTCAGGGAGGGATTTTCTTTTGTAAAACCAAGAAGCAGACATGTTGGATACGCCATACAGAACAGAAATAAGACAGCTTCCAAAGTAAGTAGAAAGCATAATACTGTTTGCAAAGGTTAAAGGCACTTGGGAAAGATGGGATTCTTTTCCCTTAAATTATATATTGAAATTTAAAAAAAGTCAGCTGAGGACAGCCTCATCTATACCACAAAATTACTGCCCATTAATATGTATAAAATAACTCATCATTAAAAGATTAGGGCAGACAAAGACTACTAAGAAGCTTGATGCTAACCAGAACAACAGATGATAATATGAAGTTAAGGATGACAGTGCTACATGTCATGTCAAATTTAGCTCCTGTAAACTAACATGATAGTTAAAGGATGTTCATATATAGATTCCAGATGGAGGAGGGAAGAAAAGGCAGAAAAAGCCTATGATCATCAGATGATTTCTGATGATTTCTGATTTTTTACTGGAAGGGCACAATCAGCCAGTTAAGACTACGGTAAAAAGAGAAGGTAGTGTCTTGCAGGAATATTATCCCATCAAACTTTACCTATATGCACAGACCTGGTGACAGATACCGTGACAGAATAAATATAAATAGAGAAAATTGCCCCAGATTTCTACCACTTTTAAAAATTCTGAAAAATGCAACTGAGAGATGGACATAACTGAAGTAAAGCACAACATGCCAGTTTCTCAGGCCAAATAGCAGTTATTTCTGACTTCATGTGCTTTCACTGTTTACTGCTGCTTTTTGGATAAGATTATGTTCCATACTGCTTTTCAAGTAGAGATTCCAAAAACTTCTAATTGCAATAGATACATTCATAGTGTGTCTTAGTAAAATCAAAATAAAAAAATATGAAAACATCTAGCAGTAAGTTATTAACATCTGAGGTACAAAACTCAGTTAAAGAGCTGTACTTGTTAATCAATAGATACATGATTTCATTACAGACAAGTATACCTATGTCTGAGTCTTTAAGCAGAATTTATTAGATTCCTACAGCAACTGACATACAATAATACCATTGTCAAATATATTATTAATTAAGGTATGTATATGAGAAACAGTCTGACTTCCACAGTCAAAGTACAGCATTCACTCCTTAAGGAGGACAAAGTGGTCTTTAAGCACATCCAGCACTAGAAATGGGTATATAGGTAACAATTTCTGTCTTGGAGTATGGATAGCAGCTTATTTTATTATATAGATAATAGCTTTTCACTGATAAATACAACAACTATCCCTCATTATGAAGTAGGAATGTAAAAGGAGGGCAAGACCTATGCTGGAGCAGAAAAGAGAAGTGCAGAAATGAAACACTGTGGTGCCTGCCCTTCTCTCAACAGGAGGAAAGACATATTGCAAGGCTGTCCATGTCAGGGCGAAGAACCCATACTGAAGGGGAGAGCAAAACTGCTGTACTGAATTTAAAGGTGACAGTAAGGGCCCAGTTCTTCACCACACCCATGCTCTTGTCAGCATAAACCCAGACCAAGTGCTGGCCTACAAACATACAAACCTTCCACCTTTTGCACTATCTGGTCCTAACTGAAGTCACTAGTGTCAGTCTCCCAAAATATAATGCAGATTATGAGATGTATCTACACAGACACTCCAAGTAACCCCAACTCTGCACAGGCGGTTTATGTTGGCAGAAAATTCCTTGACCAAAATAGGCTACAGTGACAAAAATACTTTTAGACCTATAACCACATCCACTTTGGTATAGAAAGGAAGCAACACTGGGCAGCCTAAACCAATACTGCCACAGCATCAAGAGTTTCATAAAGAGCCAGCTTTCACATATGTTAGCTATGACATTTCTTCAAAATCAGTTTCAGACGCAGATGATGGAAGGGGCTGGAAAATGGTGGCTGTAGAAGAAGAAAAGGACTTCATTATATTCTGTTGCAAGTGACTTCCTTGCTGCAGAAGAAATGCTCCAGCAGCCTTGTACATGTTCAGATTCTCCCACTATTTGGCCACTACAGGTAAAAATGTAAGATCAAACTGGAGAATGCCATTTACACTCTCTTCTCTCTTTTTTCTCAACAAGCTTTAGCTTGGGGTACTAGGGAAAGAAAAAATGAAATAAAGGAGTTATGAAAACCACAATACTAACAGTAGCATTTTGTTAAAACTTCTTATGAGAAAAGGCAAAGGAGAGCATTGATTTTACACTCTTCTTCATATTCCTGTCCCACACAACTCGTCTCCAAATACATGACACAGCAGAGCAGCATCAGTAACCTCCAGTCCCCTTCTGGCTGCCACACGGCCCTGCACTGACTAACTTGAAACTCGTGCAGCTTGGTGAATTGCTCGAGGCTCAGGGAGGCAATCAAGTCCTTAACAAGCACTAGGTATAGGACATTATAAAGGCAATGCCTTAAATGTACTGTATAGGTATGTTAAGTTCTATTTTCTTTTTCAGAAGATACAGAACTGCAATATTATGATCTCTCTTTGTAGAACTCTATGTACTTTTTTTTACACATTTTCAAAATCCTCTAAAGCAGTTGATTTGAGGAACAACTTGAAATGTGGCAATTTCATCAGTTAATTAATCAATTATCAGGAGAAACTGAGAGTTAGACAAAGGTTTTTGTTATTGTTGTGTTTTGATTGGTTTCTTGGTGTGGTTTTGTTTTCACACAGGATGGGAATAACTTATTTCTATAATTGGCCAGCATTTCTCTATCACATCAGAAAATATTTTTGAAACCTGGATAAAAACTGAGGGAGCAAATGACTAAATGTGCTCCACCCCCCGCCCCCCCAGAAAAATTCCCTGTGTTTTTCCTTAAAAACCTGTATTTTTAAAAAGCTGGCAGAGGCTTGGCCTGCCATCTTCTATTCATATTGAGAAAAAAAGGTGTGGGCAAACCTTTTCATGCAATTTTCTGAAAATCTCAACCCTTGATAAAACACTATGCTAAAACAAAAGTAGTAATAATGTGGTTGATGTAACGTGAATGGTTCAGTTGTTTAAGAATTAACTGATTCCATGCTTCCTGAGTATGGATAGTTTGGTTTCTGGGATAATATCAATTTGGATAGTTATTTCATTATTTCATCTCAACTGGGTTTTTGAGGAAATGTTGGTTGATTTGTGGGTATGTTGTTCTTATTTACCAATGAAATACTATATTCAAATACAGCACAGAGTTTTTCCCATTTGTTTTATATAAAAATAATAACAATTCAGCTGTATCCCTGGAGGAGTAACTGACAAAATCTTTCTAAGGGTTACTTTATCTTCCTTTTTTGTTCATGCTTCCAGTTTGTCAGCAACTGAAATAGTAATTAACTTGGACTGTCATGTTTTCTGTACCATAAATAGAACTTTTAAACAACCCTGAAAAGCCCTCTTTTCTTTAGGTTACACAACATCTCAAAAAAAGCAAGTGACTGAAAACCACTAAACAATGGATTTTAATGTTTTGAGTTCCAAGAGAAAGTCAGCTGCAGGACATCCATGTCTGTTTTTCAAGCCTCACGGTGAATGAAAAGTCAGCACTTTTCACTGTTTTTTTAAACAAGTGTATGGAAGTGTTCTTTGCTTTTCCACTGCCTATGGAAGCAGTGGGTTATTCCTAGTCTTACAAACACCTTTGATGGATGGTTGAGAACCCCACAAAGAATTTGCTTTCTTAGGGCTCAAAAAAGATGATAGCAGATAATTTTGCAGACAAGTCAGCCAAAATACCAATCCATGTGATTGCTACTTTTAAAGACAAATGTATAAACTATTACATAAATAAAATAAACTAAAGAAAAATCCCCACTCTTATCCCCTCCTTCCAAATCTCTACAGCTATAGTAGCTGCGCCATGCTGTTTCTTAGAGAGTTGGGACAGCATATTTATTATTTTAACAAGATGGGAAAAACAGTAACATGACATCAATGGATATAAATGTGGTTGTAAGAGAAGTTTATTGTAGTTTAAGACTGTCAAAAATATCTTGTTTTATGAAAACATTTCTCCTTAGTTTCAGAAGGGGTGAATTATTATGCTTCATCATGTCTGATATATTTTATTGGGGGGGAAATACACTGAGAATAAGGAATCTGCCAGAAACATTGACCACAGTGTACTGCATTTAAGCACACAGTGGGATCTGATCTTATTTTGGGACATATCCTGTATTATTTGGACTAAAACAACCACATACCACTGTCAAAAAGACAATGGAATATAACTGAGGAGGCTCTTTTGCAAAGGATCACATGAAGACAGCATAAAATCATAAACCTATGATTACAGAGTTTTGTCACTATGGGCTTTCTTGTACTTAAATTAATTTACTGCAATTTTTCTCTCTCCATGGTTTCTCGAAAAAGCGGGGTGAAACCCGTGAAAGAAATCCCACATTTTCTAGACTAGGAGATGAACAGCACACCACACTACAAAACTCCAGTCTGGTTCTAATAGTTTAATAATCCCTTCTCCAGGGGAAAACTAACACTCTAAAAATACCAAAACAGAAACAACACTGATCCAGCTTGGGTTAAAGATTTTTTTGTTCAGTTTAAATGCAGAAGATCAGTTTAGGGAAACCACCTTTTTATGAAGTAAATGTTTAATAAACAGTAAAGAGCATTCCCTGCTGGAACTGCCTATGCAAATATACACTTAAGACTTCAGTATCTACAATATGCTGTCCTCACTACTGGGGACCTGGCTGCCCTCTCCACTCCCATATCACAAGAAGCAGCTATGCAGCAAATAATTTCATGAAGCTCTTTCTCATGACACTCTGGAAAATTATTCAACTAATGGCTTGGTGGGCAGGTCCAATTTTTTGCCTCATTGTCTGTGTTCTGACTCCAACTCTGTATAATATTTTGGAGAAAGTTCGCCTTCTCTGCACTGTGCCGAGTAAATATTTTGTCAGTTGTTAAGGATGAGCTACAAAGTAAGTCCCAGCAACGTATCCAAATTCAGCAGCAAGACTTGGAACCATATTAGAACTTTTTCCAGATTGTGATTTGTAATGTATTTCAGAAGCCAGAAGAAAACCAACCACTTGAACTATTACGGAAAGGCTGAATGAACCCTTTTCAGAGCTGTGAAAATGTTTTTCCCCACAGTTAAAAAAAAAAAAAATTAAAAATCATTAGTGCCAGGAGAAAGGGCTGGGTAATGAAGGGGGAAGTTTCCTTTCAGTGCAGCATGTTCTCCAAGGAAGAACCAAACTGTGACACCAAACTGTCCATGTCAAAGACACATCCATTCCACTGGCAGGTGAGCAGGAAAACACTTAAAAGAGGCTGCACTCCATCCTGCCTTCACAGTGGAGCTATAGAGAAGGAGGCATAAATGAAGACTAAACAAAGACTTGCTTCAGGAACATAATTGTTTGATCTCTGCTGAAGCCAGGCAATTAGTAGAAGTGATGATCACCAAAACTGAATTCCACTATTTAAGTAAGCAAACATCCAGCTTATAAATTACTAAATAAAGAGAACCTACATGAACACAACCATAGGGCTCAGCACACATCTATAACAATGTCATGGTAACCACTTGTTTGTAATTCTAGCGTTATGTCTAACATAAAATGCCTACAGTAATAATCTGTGGAGGGAGGAGGGCGGAAATCTTACAGACAGGTGCTGTTGTTTGGACCAACTAAGAAGTAAAATAAAAAAGCATCTTCCTTTCCAATAGAACAGTCCTACCTCATACAATTTTGGATTAAAATAATATGTATCTTGAGGTTAATATGCCAGAGATTCCGTGTCTCTTATACTATTATGATTGGTGCCAGAAAAATATTTTTTCTGTCTGCAAGGCAATGTACAAAACCCCTAAATTGATGAAAAGAATGCAAAGGATGAAGAGGGTCACAAGGAATGCAGAGATAGAGCGAGAAGACAGAATCTGAAAAAAATGATGTTACATATCTGAATGTTTATCTGAGGAAATTTCTGTCACTACCCCAGCTACATGACACTAATATAAATGGCAAGCAGTTCCCTTCCCTTTCTCCTTCCTCTTTCCTTTCCCTGCTTCATCTGCTTCTCCATTTTTGGTGCTTTTTCTGAGGTAAAGACTTTATATGGGAGATATTAGTAGGCTTTTTATAGAGAAGAGAATATCACTTATTTAAGCAGGAACTTTTTTTGTACAGTATTTACAATCAAGCCCAGCCTAATGGTTCTAGTCCCTGATTGACCTCTGCTACTTCTGGCATGCTCACAGCAAAGAACACCAGTCCTTTAGGAAAAGCCATAACAAAAAGCTAGTAGAAGGCCAGAAGGATTTAATTTTTGTTTCAGCTACACTTTGCTATTGGCAGTAGCATCCAAAATGTCTCATTGAATCACGAGGCAATAAATTGAGGCATAAATTGATAACATCTACCAAGTTCAATTTTTAAAAGAGTAATTCTTGACTATATTTACTATTTGCACTGAGAACTACTCCAGTTTTGTTTCTTTGGCACATTCATAAGCAACTATTCAGCTTCAGGGATATCACATCAAACAAACATAAACACTGGTTTCCCCTCCTATGCTGTCTGTATCGGTTAAGCCCAGAAGTCCTTTATGTGGCATCCTCCCATTTGATTTTGGGGCCTTCCTGCCATGCTCTTAGGCCAATGGCTCCTCTGTATCACCACTGTCCTCATCCCCATCCACTGGGCTGGACATGTCCTCTGCACAGCTCTTCCCTGCCATACTCTGAGCCTTGGCTGTCCTTTCCCTGCCATGTTACAGCTCTCTCTTCCTCGCTCCCCTTGCCTGTGTCATCCATATGCTCTTCTCCCTCATTCTTTTTCCTCTTCTTTTCCTCCAGACAACTGCTCACATATCAGTTTTCTTTCTAATTTATCAGAAGTGAAGCAGAAGTGACACAACCAGCAGAGGAAGCCACAACCTGGTGTTTGGTTGTGGGAGGATGGATTGTCGGAGAATAGAGATAGTGGTGAAGGCAATCTCACCCCTGAGGAGTTGCAGCTGTACTAATTACCAAAGAGTAGGAACAGCCTTGCCTTTAATAGGCCACAGCTGTGTCCAGTAAGGATGGGTGCTATAACAGACTGGGTTAGCTGGTTGGGAGTAGAGTTGGGGTTTGTTGGCTGTGGTGTGAGGAGGATGGGCTAGGTGGCTGTGCAAGGGACAGGAAGGAGTCAGTGCTGTGAGAAGCTGCCCATGGAAACTGGTATGAAAAGAGAGAAGGTATGAAAGTTTTGTAGTAAGATGATAAACTGCTGGTGACAGTCAGATTGGTGCCGAGCACTGATGCCAACAATTGGTGGCTCGTACGGGGATGAGTCCCACCATTTGGTTGTGTCCTGCTTTTCTGATGCATCTTGTGCATTGGTGCCTGCCTGTGACTGGAGCTCTGCAGCATGGCAAAAGTGCAACCAGCCAAGCTTCAGAGAAACCCAGGCACTGGTTAAGCATGGAGATGCACCATGCACAGCTCTGTCAGTGCTGGTCAGGAAGGAGGAATACAAGTCTTCTAGGGTAAGACTAGAGAAAAACAGTTGTGTGCCTTACAGCTGGTTTCTGTTATAAGAATAGCTTTTTGATTGCCTTTCAAAAGTAGTCAAAAACTATAGATAAAAAGGGAAATAATAAGATTCTGAGCAGACATTGCATTTTTTTTACCCTTGAGTCCTTTTCTGGCTCAGTTGTACAACTCCACTACAGACCAACGAGAGACCAGAAAGTTAACAAAGGCTGGAAGATCCACCTATGCCTCATGGTACTTTAGCTCAGGACAAACCCCACCGGGTTCAGGGACAGAACAATGAAAAAAGAGAAGGGACATATTTCTGAAAATGCTAACCCAATTAAGTCACAGAATCACAGAATAGTTGGGGTTGGTAGGGACCACCTCTGGAGATCGTGCAGTGAAACACCTCTGCTAAAGCAGGTTCACGTACAGCAGGCTGCACAGAATCATGTCCAGGCTGGTTTTGAACATTTTCAGAGAAAGACTTCACAACTTCTCTGGGCAACATGTCCAAGTGCTCTGTTACCTTTAAAGTAACTCTGTAACCCCCAAAGTGAAGGAGCTTTTCCTCACAATCAGATGGAATTTCCTGTATTTCAGTTTGTGTCTGCTGCCCCTTGTTTTGTTCCTGGACAGCACTGGCTAGTCCCATCATCCTGACATCCACCCTTAAGATACTTGTGTGCATTGATAAGATCCCCTCTCAATTATCTCTTCTCCAAGATAAACAGGCCCAGTTCCCTCAGCCTACTTCATAAGAGAGATGCTTCAGCCTCCTAATAAGCTTCATCGTCTTCTGATGGATCAGGGAACGAAGTTCTAAGAATGTACTTAAATACTTAAAAAATTATAGCTCGCTTATACATATTTATTTTCAGATAAAGCCAGCAATTATTCTTAAAGAGTAAGTACAGTCCAAATAAAAGTCATTGTTTCAACAGCAACAAATAAAGTTATTGCTCTCCTCAGCAGCCTTTCTCCATAAGGTATTCCATGTGTTTAACAACTATAAAACTTCACTGAGGCCAAGTGAATGAGGGAATAGAGTTAGTGATTAAGCAAGGAGACAGCAGGTAACAGGATCAGGAAATAAGGCATATGCCAGCAGAGGAGTATAAGTACACAGACCCAGACCTCTGACCTGTTCTGTTTGGCACCTGACCCAGAGGAATGCACAGTGTGTATGCTCACTACCTGCATCCAATTTTAGCCATGAACACACACTGCCTGTCCCTTCAGTTCTGCCACATTTCTGAAAACTTGTTGTTTTCTTGGAACGTGCCATGTTCAAGACACTTGGTTAGAAAAAATTCACCACTTTTGGCATATCTGGTAATTCAGACTGCAGTATTAATTTTTTAAGCTCAGAAAATGTGACCAAGTTTCTGCAATTTTGTTTACTGCTGTGAAGAAATTCACACTGTATCTTGATAGCACATAAGATGACATATGATGAGAAAAGGCAGGTAAATATCAAACAACAGTTCAACTCCAGAAAAACATTTTAAAATCTTGCTTAGAAAATTTAGTTATATGTAAAGTCTGTGAATGTGTTTCTTAAGAAGCAAACCACTGAACAATACCTCACTGTATTGAAAGAAATGGCCTAACTTGTATTGATGTCAAAGGGGTAAGGAAAGATGCAAGACAACCTTTAGAAAACCTAACACCTCCACTATTTCTCTGTTGAACCCTTCAGAAGCTCAATGTAAAAATTTGCCCACAGCTCCTACACCTGTGAATTATGTATTTCTTAATTTTTAATTTATAGGTGTCTTTTATATTGCCATCTTCCACCCAAAGACCTAGTCAAGTCTACTTCTCCCAGTAATCTGGTAGGACTGGAGTGTTGTGATTCAAGCTTTGGCTCCATCTTTCATCTAGATATGCTCTTGATTTTGTTAGAAGATTGCATTTGGGAAAGCTGAGAAAAATTAAGTTAACAATGCCATGGACTTAAAAGAAAAATTACTTCTATAGCTATTTTCTGCCCTTAAGAATTATATTGAATTTTAAAAATCTATGGAGGGAAACTGATGACTTTTTAATGATTTTATTCCTTTCAAAGTATAATTTAATATTGTTTCCAAAATTATCTTCCACAGACTACTACAACAACACCAGTCCATGCTGATCAGAATATCATCTCACTGGCTGATCTGATCTCACTGAGAGAAAGGAGGCTTATAAAAAATGTTTTAAGACTAAACAGTACAACTAGTGCCAGGTTTCATTTGACTCACACTGTATGGAAGCTGAGGCTCAAATAGCCAATGTTCTCCCCTGCCAGATGCCCATGTTCTCAAATTTAAACAGATTTTACATTTACCAGTAATACTTAGAGTAATCATCAAGTTCTACTAAAGAAGACATTTAATAATTTGTATGACACCATATGCTATATTTAATTTTCTCTTTAAAATGGATTAAGAAATATTTTGCAAAAAAATCAAATTCTTCGTAAACAAAATGTAATCAGTATGGGTGTGTGTACCCAGATGTCTGTGTGTGAAAGAGATTTTGGAAACTAAAGGCTCTAATTTCTCTTTTCTGAAAGGCCCTAGATTTTACAAGGTCAGAACAGGAATTTTCAAATAAAGAAAAAAAACATGAATGCACAGAAGGAACACACATCTGTTATGCTGCTGTTCATACTGAAATCCAAAAGCAACACAAGGAGAGGTATGCAAATAACATAACAATTTTGGTGTTCTGGTGGGATTTTAAATAACGAGTAAATTTTTGGTTAAGAGGAAACTGGAAAAGGTATGAAAACAGCATATCCCAGCTCTAGCCTGTCGCAGACATCTTTTCATTAAAATCCTTTCATTAGGATTTTTCCTCCTGAGAAATTTCAGCAACAAGATGTAAACAATGGTTATCTGCTGCTGTGGAATGCAACAGGTCCATCTGTGATTGGCCCATCTTGGATGTTTATAATTAATGGCCAATCAAGGTTAAGCTAGCTCGGACAGAGTCCGAGAGAGCTGCCTTTTGTTATCATTCTATTCTATTCTTAGCTAGCCTTCTGAGAGATGAAACCTTTCCTTCTATTCTTTTAGTATAGTTATAATGTAATATATATATATATATCATAAAATAATAAATCAAGCCTTCTGAACATGGAGTCAACATTCTTGTCTCTTGCCTAATCCAAGAACCCCTGTGAACACTGTCACACTAGCCTCAAGGTCTACATGGCTCTAAAGAGGCTGCTGAAAAAAAAAGACAGAAACCTCTGACATTTCTATTCCTCCTTTAAGAGGGAAGCGGAGAGTCTGTGAGTATTCCTTGTCTCAGTTTGGAGGCTGTACAAGTGCACAGTTATGTTTTAAGACAGAATAGGGAGGTACCAGAGGTCAGAAAATCCCTTTCTATGGGCTGTTTTAAACAAAGCAGAGCCATGGGACAACGGCGAGGAGAAGCGGTCTCAGGTGGAAGCCCGTGGCTTGGGAAGAGTCCAGCTTGCACCTGAGGTGCCCTAGAGCAAGGACCAGGACTTGCACAGGCTACATCTTCACTTGATCTCATCTAGAAGGAATCCTGGAAAATGTAATCCCAGTATCTGCTGGGATTTGCAGACATCCACAGAAAGGCATATTTGGAAAGAGTTCAAGATAGATGCAGCTTCCTTTCTAGTAATTTAGGAAAATGTGAAAGAAACTAAAGATCATGCTCATCTCCCCTGTAAGCAGGGAAAAAACCTCCTTGTTTTACCTGGAATGTCAAAGTCAAGGAGGCAGCCATTAATTCAACTACAGCAACACCTGGCACAGTTTTAACCCAGTGAGCAGGCCTTTTTATTTTGTTAAACCTACTAAAAGTGGTTTTACTTGCTTGTTTAGACTTCGCCACTAGAACTCTGGGGAGAAATGTCTCCTCAGAGAGAAGCTGTTTGTTTGCAAAATAACTGAATAGGCAAAGTCTGTGGGGAAAATTGGCCTGTAACATGTAGGAAAAACAAACAAGAGTGGTAATGGATTCAAAGGTTAATATAGAGACAATGAAGAAATTAATTAGGTTAATGAACACATCCTGCTACTCACCCCTCCATCAAAATATGATGGCGTAGCTGCACCCCAGCTCTGGGCACATCCTCAAGAGGGATGAGAATCAGATACTACAAACAGTGTGAGATGCAACACATACGCAAGTTCCCAGAGTGTCACCCAGGACAGGTGACGCTTTCATCTGCTCGGCTGCAACAGCAATACCGTGTGGACTGCCTGCCTCCAGGCTGGGAGGGCCCTGCTGACAGCTGTTTTACTTCCATCTGTGCACAAACCCCAGAACTTTTCTCTGCAAGTGATGGAAACCATCATTTTCAAACGTGTGCTTTGCTGTGCCCACTGTGATATGGCTGAACTACAGACCCATGTGCAAGACTTACCCATTCCCTAACCCATCTTTATAGCTGGATTTTCTGACACTAGTGCCTGAAAAGCTTAAAAACAGCTAAATTAACTTCCCAGTGCAGCTTAAATTCAGGCAATATTTCTGAAGTGACTTTCCAACCTTCTTTTCCCCCATTTGGGATTTAACAAACTCCACCCAAAATTCCACAACACATCTGGCAAACAAGTTATTGTGACTGGTTTATTTAACATCATCCCTTCTGTACTTCCATGTTACCTCCATAAATTACCTTGAAACTGTAAGATGCCGTAAAAATCTGTTTATGTAAATTAAAAAAAACCTAACATTCTGCCAATTAATTCTATAATACGACACCAAAATCAAACCTCAAGGTAATTCAGGTATCCCCAAAGCTGAGGCTGAAAAAAGCATCACACTTAAAATAGTCACAAAATTGCATGCTGGGGTTAGAAAATGTCTTTCAAAACAAATTTTTGACGGGAAATGTTGTTTGGGTATAGCTGAAATTTTGTTATTTTAAAAAATTTTCCATGCTTATAAACAATCTAAAAGATCCATCAGGCTACTTCAGTATGGCTGCACTGGTCACATTCTGCCTTCTCCCAGCAGTTCTCGTCCAACGTTCTCTACAGCAGTTCTCAGAACAACGTAGCCTTGGAAGAATTTAGTTTTCAAGCATCTGACACAACAGTTCTGGGCTGTGGGTTTAGCTTTTGGCTCTCACAACAGTTTTTCCTTCTCTCAACCCAACCAGTTTGGAGTGCAACCATGAAGTACCTGTATGAAGATGCACTTCAGGTTTACACTAACTCAGAGGAAATTATTTTGTGACTTGCAGATTTAAAATGTATGAAATAATGGAGAAAACCCCATCATACAACAACAACGAAAACCAACCAACCAAAGGAAAAAAAAAACAGTAAAAGACTACCATTACAATTTTTTGCCTCCATTAATAATATAAAGAGTAAATACAATCCATAAATGTGTGGAAAATGGCTGCGCAGACTGCTGGGTGTCTATAGAAATGGTGTGTTTGGGTTTGTCAGATGTGAGACCTTGGAAAGCCCTACCCATGCTGCATTTATGAGTAGGTAAAATATATTTTTGGTAAGCTTTATCATTCTATCCAAGTAAGAGTGAAACAGAAGTTGGCTTATTTCAGGCTGCATAAGAAAAAAAAAAGAGGAATAATTAATGCAAACTGACAGGTAAACTAAAGTGCAGAGTTTGCTGCATGCAATTCCCCTCATGTGGGAGATGTTTTTAGCATACAACAAGAATAATGGACTGGGAGAGCTTTAAAATTAGTTTAAGGCAAAGGAACTGCATGCAGACATAAAGTGGCATCAACAAGTGACAAACTCACATCTGTCTGTAACAGCACCAGAAGCAGTTGAAGCATTACAGCTGGCACTTAGGTCAACCACACATAAACAGTTTACCATATATAACTCATTTTCTCAGTCAGGCATTACTCCTAAAATAAACAACACTGCTTCATTGAAAGTAGGTGGTGATCATCTTACTTTGCATGCGTGCTGATTTGCTAGGGATGATCAAAATGACCTGCAAGGGGACACCAGACCCATGGATTCATGTAGATCACAACATAAGGATAGCTCAGGTGCCATCCATTAAAAGAGGGAATGGGAACAGGGGTAATAAGAGATATTGGTAAGAGAGATTGTAGATCATCTCCTGAGATAACACTTTCAAGGGTCTTAACCTGATCACCTTCTCCAAAAGGAGATATAAGATCTCTCCTTTTATGGAAAACCATGATACAAGATGAGGAATAACAGACTGTTTTAGCAGAGCCGTGGAAAGCATAACAAGCTGAAGCTGGACAAGTTAGAAATTTGGAAAAGAATTAGCAGTGACAGTGAATAATGACAGGAGCAAGCTGCTAAGGAAAATAGAAGATTGCTATCTTTTCAGATCATGACCAAATGCCTTTCTGGAAGACAAACTTCAGCCAAATGAAAATTACTGGGCTCGCTACAGGTGCAAGTGAAATGTTATGGCTTGTGTTAAGCAGGAGGTCAGACAAAAACACCTCATATTCTTTCCAGACCTTACGAGCCATAGATGTCTGAGTTTGTCTGTACATATTTTGTTGGCAGGTGAGGACTCACTCTCGGAGTCTGGATGAATCCTTGCCAGCAATGAACTAGGTGTGTGTAGCTGTGGTTAGCATAATGCACAACCAGCCTTATAACTTGCTCCTGACTGGGTATCAGCAAGCTCACAACACAGAATCAAGCTGCATCTGTCTGCAAAATACCATCCAGACATACCTACCCCTAAGTTTGCAAGTTGACAAGCCAGCCAACCTGGTGCATTTTTACAGATCAGGAGACAGGAGGCATGTCTGTGCCATGCCCTGGATCGTGGTGCAAGGATTTCTGAGATAGCACCCATGGTGTTCGTGCTGGAGCCAGCAGCAGTACAGCCATCTCAGCACCAAAAAAGCCTGGCCAAGGAAAAGGCTAACCTGGATGCAGTGCCTTCAAACCCAAGAGCTGTACCACATGGGGACAAGCCAGGCCACAGCAAACCCCAGTGACTACCCTGCTGCAGGGCAGGTGTGCATTAGGTCCTCTTGCTGCATGTGGTACTCAGAGGCAAATTGTGTCATGGATTCTCTTCTTCTGGAGCAAGAATGAGGGCTCAAGATTGGCTCATTGGTCATAACTGGATTTTAAGCGCTCTGAAAGGACAACCTGCATTCCCTTCCATCAAACTCTCAGCACCTGCTTGGTGACCTGTCTCTTTTTCTCAGTGTAAAATGAATGAAAGCAACTCCAAATGCAAAACAAATTATATAGTCACACTGTTTTCTATGCTCAACATCTAAAGAGTAGAAAAATGAACAAGGTGCTAAGAATATGCACTGGACATGCAAAGATGGCAAATAAAGTGATAATGATGATAATATCATTGCCACCACATAGTTTGCCTTTATAGAAAATACATTGAGCAACACACTGAAAAATCCTGGTTTCTCAGCACAGAGCTCTTCACTGACAAGTAAAACACAGCTTGAGGGAAGAAGACAGAACATGGTCCTGAGGGAAAAATGTTGTCCTAAAGGACTTATGCCTCAGGATTGAATGCTGTGAAAAAGTATTGAAGTAAAAGGGCAAACCAAAAGTGAAATTCAGATGTTTACTCTGGCCTCCTCTTTAGGGTATCAGATACTCAATTTACATGATTAGTTGATAATCTCAGGTTTTATTTATAAAAAAGGATTTCCAGTCCTTCATGGTGTGAAGAAGAGCTTCAAACTGAGACTGTAAGGATTAACCTATCAAGATAAAATTCACAAACTTGCATATTTCTGGGCTTCTGCTATTTTTAATCCTGACCATTCAGACCTTAATATTTGCAAGCTTACACCTCAAAACCACTGACACCTGGTGAATAATGATACCAGTGTAGGATGCTCAGGATTAATCTCTATATTTCATGGAGGTATGTAAAGAAATGCTCAAAGAGGACTGGTGCATGAGCAGTACAAGCACATATGATGCATTCCACAGGATAGCTCCTGAAAGCATCCTGAGTCACTGGTTTTGTGGGAGGATAGTTCCTTGAAAGAATAATGTCCATCTGGAGGGGCAGAGTAATTGGAAAGAGGCACTGGGAATAGGATTTAAACAGTATCACAGCTACTGGATATCAACTATAAAACATGGTAAACATTTCAAAACACTTAATAATTGCAAACCAGAAATTTTTGGCATTATAATAGTGTCCTTAAAGTTGAGTTTTTCTGTAACCATAGAACCTTAAAAGTTGAAAACTCTCCTCTCTCTATTGTGTATCAGTATGATTTTCACAAACACATCACTTCAGTTGCTGTACTAGGAACAAAAACAGGATGGGTATTAGACATTGGAAACACTCCATCTGCGTTTACCACAAGGGTAGTTTTTCCCATGGATCATAACAAGGGCAGACGGGCATTCCCTCGAGGCAAACAGAGATGTTTTCAGAACATTGTGCAACAGGAATACTCCCTGACAACGTGTCTATAATATTATGTTCTAAATACAACTTTCTGTACTGCACCTTAGGCTGTTTGGTGGTGGACATATTTTTCTGCCCATTCATTTTCCCTGAACTTGTGTAGAGACCAGCTGAGATAAACAGCCTTTTAAAAGCAGGACATCTCATTTAACCACAAAGATGTTCCTTACAAGTCAATAGGTCCATAAAATTTTCTGAAAAACTATCTGTGTATCATCATTACCCAGTTTCTCAATCAGCAAGGTGGAAAAGGTTATGATGAAAGAAATGTACTTAGTCACAGAGTATCTTGTGAGCAGACAGATTCCAACCCACTTGTTGTCCTAGCATCCAGTTTCCTTACAGAGCCTCTATGTGGCCACAGTTTGATAAAGATGTGAAAAGTGAGACAGTGTCAAATGTCATCCAAGGCTTCCCTGTGGACAGACTTGCAAAAGAAAGGAAAGAAGATTCTGCGCTCATTTCAGTCCCACGAGACTTCACTCAACACACAGCTCATCTAAATGCCACCCCAGGAGGCATTCCCCAAGCACTAACAACAGGCAAACATCGATCCCTGCCTCAGGAGTGTGCTAGAGAGCTCAGCCTGGCTCTCCCTGGGTAGCTCACCAGCTCCTTGGCACCTCTATTAGCACAGCAGGTTTGGTAAATGCCCTGCCATGAAGACGGCAAGTGGAAGAAGATTGTTGATTCTCACAGTCTGAGCAGCTAGCTTCCCTTTGCATCTCCATGAATTCCAGCTGCAGTAGCCCTCCTCACTGAGGAAAAGTTTTTCTGTGCTGCTGATGGTCCCTTCCATTTCACATCTGGAGATTGTTAACTGTATCCCATGGGGTCTGAGTTTTAGCAGTAAAAACACTCCAACAAATTCTAGTAAAACTGATTTATTTATATTAACTGGACATTGGATACCCAGATAATACTATATAGAATCATAGAATATCCTGAGCTGGAAGGAACCCATGGGGAACTATATTTACCTTCCTTTTCACATTGACATTTCACCTTGACCTGTCCTTTGAAATCAATACTAGGGAAACCTCATGTTTTAGTGGTTGGAAGTTCAGAACTGAAGAGGTCAGAAGCTGAAAATAATTTAAGCATGACATCTCCTCTGTTCAGGAGAGCTTAAGTACGTATGAGGGGCGGAAGTCCCAGCTAAAACTCAAACTTGATGCTGTGAGGCTGTGACTTCCCCAGAGCTTATAGCAAACTCTCTTTCTGCAAAGTCATAATTTTCTGCCATGGAAAGAATTATATTAGCAGACACTGAGCACACTGCTTCAAATCTTTGAAGGACAAAACACTGCAAGAGGGTAAAAGATACATATACATGTACATTATGCAGCTACATAAAAGAAGAGATAAATAAAGTGAGGGGAGTGCTGACTAGAGCTGTAAAAATGGTTTTAAGTTGCTAACATGGAAGAAAAATTACCTATGTGTAGGATATAAAATTTACTACCTTTCCAGAAGGTTATGAATTTGATATCAAAGACTTATTTGGTGCAAGCACATTTCTGCACAAATATCTTTGTTTAACATTTGAGCCACTCTTTGGTAAAAGCCAGAAGGCTAAGTTAAATGTTCTTCAAAAGTAAAAAATGTTCTTCAAATGTTCTTCAAATGTTCTTCAAATGTTCTTCAAAAGTAAACTACCACAAGTAACTAAAGATTCAAAATATTATATTTATTTTAAAATCACCACTAACAGGGAGAACCAACTGAATAGCTGCAGATTGCTTTCCACTCCATTTAAATAAGAAAAACCTTCTTGCATTAGGTCACCAATGTGCCTAAGCTGCGTGGCAGAGAAACAATCATTAGAACTGAGAATGTGAGAGTGAAGAAGATGATGGTTTGCATCAAATACTTGTTCTGTTATTTTACTTTCTCAGTTTAACTTAGTTTTGAGCCCATCACTGCAAATGTACCAGCTATCAGAGCTTTTTGATATCCTCAGTGTTACATAAATGTATTGCATGAGGTGGCAGAAAACATAACACACCCCAAGGCCACTGCCTGAGGCTTGCTGCTGCTGCTGCTATGGTAGTGCAGCATGCTCTCACTCAGACTCTGCCAGGGAGCATGTATCACTTTGGGATTCATGTCATGGATAATCATGGTGTAGTGCAGGATGCAGAAAGGCTGTGCTTGGCTGCCTTGTATCGAATTTATGGATAGGTGAATGAAGGCATGAAGTGTTAAGAGAATGCTGTAGACCACACAAGGCTGCAGCTGTTCTGTGGTGCAACAAACTTAAACAGTCCTTGCTCCAAGCAAGGACTGACTCCTGGGGAAAGCATTTATTGCCCAGAATTCATCATCAGGAAAATGAAAGAGAACAGGTTTTATTTGTACTGTAAATCATGTACAGGACCAGAATACTTCACTGCAGTCAGAAGAAGATTGAATTCTGGTGTGCTATCTGACAAAGAGGCAATTTTGTTTTTGTAACTGACACAAGTTGTATCTTTGAGGATAAGGGAGCCAATTAGCATTTTTGAAGAGCCTTGTCATTCTCACCTCAGGAGGAAAAGGTATTGAAATCATAAGACGATGCAGAGGGTCCACTACTGCAAGAAACTAGCTTTGAGGAATTTGAAGGCACCACAGTTGAGCCTTCTGCCTTGTAGGCCAGTGCAGGAAAGCTGATGCAAGAGCTCTGACAGGGAGTGAATGCCTGCCAAATTCCCACTAATCGGTAATAAGGATAGTTGAAGAAACTGGTCTCTGAAAGGAAAAATAAAGCTTGAAACCTCAGACCAACTTCTTCAGGAGCAAAACTACTGCTAAAGAGAGTAGTAGATCCACGTGTGTGGATAGATATAGGCTAATGCCTATAAATAGCTCCAAGCTGGCAGTGCTACGGCAGGAACAGAAGCCAGACTGTGGTAACAGCCGGCTTCACTATAGAAATTTTCATCTTAATGCCATCTTCCTTCTTCCTGTAGGAGATGCATTAAAAACAGGCCTGGGTAGTATTTTAAAACTTTATCAGGCTTTTAACAAGGTTTCATATGGTTACATGAGCAATTTTAAAATTTCATTTTAGAAATTCAGTTCAATCTCTATGCAACACTTACTAAAATCCTAGGTTTCACTGTTTACATGAAAATGCCAAGTAATATGACCCTGAAATACGACTTTTACATTTAGTCTAGAAAGTGTTCTCTACAAAAGTAGCAATACTGGTAAGAAACCTTATACAGAAATTCTTTAGATGAATTTGCCAAATTAAAGAAGCAAATATCCTTTACTCCTTTTGCTGCTGTTAATTTAAACCGATAGGCAATTTTAATCCTCCAGAATTAATATTACACCTCTCAATTAAGAAAAGAATATATAAGCCTAAATAAACTGTCTTTAATACTCTTGTAAAGTTTAATTCATTTGTTTGCAAAGTGATCTGAGATATCTGGAAAATTAAGTACTATTTTCTTTTCCTAGCAAAGGTTAGAATACGGTTGGGAATTCTGCTGCAGTAATACACAAAAGACTAGTTTCCATTAACATAACAGAAACACTAGATTCTCAAGTATATTTCATCTGCATAGAGTGCACTGAGTTATACTTACAAAAGTAAGAGAGAAGAGGAAAATCACAGTGCTTTTCTACCCTTCTGAGGTTGCTTGGGTTCACATTTCTTGCAAGAGTAAATGATGATAGTCATGCTATTCTAACATGTACTGACAGGAACTGGCAGGCCTGTGTCACCTGTGAAGGGACCAAGCAGGGGCTAGTTCTTTATATTGTGCAGTTAAAACATTATCAGAGAATTTTCAATGCCAAGGAATTTTACATATTACTACTTATATTTTGAAATTGCAGTGACAGAATGTTCAGACTTGCCCTGCTCTGCCTGGCAATGTATAGGTGGGATCTTCCATGAAAAAGTCAACTCGATAAAATACACTTTCAGGTTCACCACAGAATTTTCTTCCTGACACTGTAAAACTTACCAAGAGGCTGTACAGTATTATATTACATGGTAATGGTATTTCCAGAAAAAAAAGAATTGCACATGAATAAGGCAATGAAAGTATGCAGGTAACCATGGCTACTGTTGTGAACTAAATAACATTTTTTATACAGCTGTGAATATTTGTATTACTGCCAGCTAAGCTGTAGAGTTCAGATTTGAGACAGAACTGGTAAACACTGAATTCTTGCCTGAAGAAAGGTACTTCCCAAAGTCGATCCAGGCCTCTACATCGTGCTGCTACTCATTGTGGTGTAGCTTTGTCTAGTAAACACACACCTTATTACACCAGTCAAAATGATCTAAATACAAGGAGTTCCTCATGGCCAATTCTTACACTTCGCTGTCAGTGTAAGACCCACTTTTGCACAAGCTATTTTCTGTCTTTTGAGTATTTTTATTTCCTCTTACCCACAATCATAACTATTGAAGTAACTTCTGAAATAGCTTAGACTCCATACATGAGTTTCATACTTTTGAAAGATCTTTAAAAAATGTGCAACTTCTCAGCTTTTCTTGATCTTGGTTAGTGGTAACACCCACCCATCCCCTTCTGCCCCTTGTCTTGCACTTTGGTCCCAACAGCATTCTTGGACAACAAAAGAAAAAAACATTTCCAAAATGACAGGGCAAGGGCATATGAGAGGGAGCTCCTCTCCCTTGACATATTTTCAGTTTCCAAGTTCATCCTTCTTAAATCATCCTTCTGTTTACATATCAGCGTTTCTGTTCTCAAATCAATCATCAGAAGAAATGGAAACCTAAGGGATTTTCCTCCTTACAGAGAAAAGGTACGCCCAAAATCAAATTATTTGGAATAAGTTGTCAATAGTTACTATACTAAAAGAAAACATAAACACAAAAGCAGTTGATGAGGTGAACCTGTACTTCCAGTGATATAAACAAAATGAAAATAATGGAACGCCTATTGTAACTAAGTGAAGCAGGACTTAGAGCAACATCTCCCTATTCAAAACTTGAGTCACTTCTTCCTTCCAACAGAGCCTAAGTTTGAAACCCAAGTGAATGCTCATTCATAGACTATGAATTTGTTGTCTTTGCCTGGTTTGTAGAGAGTGAATAATTTCTTAACAAAAGTACTGACTAATGAAGCAAATGCAGATTCACTTTGCAGTTCAATCTTTAATAAACTGCCTGTAGCTTCAGGCAAATCACAAATTCCATGTTATTGTTTCTCCTCTGTAACACAGGGAAAATACTAACTCTCTTCTACTGGTCTTTACCTGTCCATTCATTTAGGCTGAGATAAATTTAAGGACTAAACATCTTTTGTTTGTATCAAAAGAGATCAGCTTAGATAGAATTATAGATATTCTTTAAAATTGTATTATCTACTAATATAATTATTATAATAATAGCTGAATGGCAATATATATCAAGTATTTCTATGTATGGTGTGTGTGTGAATATATACGCATATATACACACAAACACTATACATACACTATATATACACACTATATACATACATGCATGATAAACATATTACTAAAGATTTACTGTATATAATAATCCTACCAAACTCATGTAATGGAGAATAAAACTATGGGAGGCTCAGTAGCACAGTGTTCAGACAACTGGGAGATCTAAAGGCCCACAAACTCTGGCGACAGTAGAGGCACCAAGTGTGCAAAGCGGGGCATTCTTTTGGTGTCTGCGTGCAAAAAGAATGCTGGAAAAAGAGAACTGTTCTGTAAAAACAGTGGCCACAAGAAACCAAATGAAGCTACATTTCTGCATGTTGGTCTAAAATAAACTATGCATGCCATTTTCAATATACACTGGGTACTTCAAACTTCTATCTCAAGCTTTTTCTCAGTGAAGTACAGTACACACAATTATCACCTCCACATTCTATGGCTCTCTCCAGCTGACTATTATTAGCACCTCTTTATTTCAGCATTTGGTTTCCTCTGCTTTGTTTTCTGTCTTCTTCTCCTCAACAACCTATAAGGCTATCACTTTTTCTCTTAGCTTCTGACACTTGATTTTCTTTCTCCTTCAAACTCCCTCTTCTTTTCCATTTTTCAATCCTCTGCTTCAGGAGCAGAGACCAAAATACCATCCACCTTAGTCTCTGATCTAAGAATATGTATATTCATCTCCTAACATGATTTGCAGCTGTATGAATTTTTAAACAACTTGCAGCCAACAAACATTTGTTTGTTAATGGAGACATCAGTAAATCTGTGTGTTACTAAAAAGACACTTTTAATGGATGTTTCCTTAATAGAAAATTTTATAATTTCCCATTCCTTTATTTAAAAAACTGCCTTAAAATATGAAGTTCAGTAGACTGATGTGCATATTTCATCTTTCTCATAAATAGTTCACCAAAAAAAAATCTACATTGCATATTGCATTTGTAAAAGAAGCCACAAAAATGTGCATTGCAGTGACTCAGCAAATTGGAACCCTGTATACTGGCTTTATAGAAAGCTGGTAAAGCTCAAAGTAACAGAATAAAAAGCTAAAAGCCCCAAGAAGCATATAAAATTTCTTCCTGTTGGAAATAAACTGAAAGATGTGATTTGACTGTTACAGCCATTTTTATAAAGAATTTCCTTTCTAAGTATATTTGACCTTCTATAGCATGCCTTACATCAGCCTAGAATTTTTATGATATACCAGGAGCACTAAATTTGTACATAACCACGGGTAATGTTATTATTTGTAGTAGAGGCCACTTGTGCTGTGCAGCAGAATGGACAAACTCTCTTAGTTGCATTTGCATCCATGAACCTCAGAGGAATCTGCAGCAGGCAATTCCTCTCTTCACTGCAGCTGAATGAATGGGATGCTGAGGCACGTGAATGGGAAATCCCTCCGAGGGCTCAGCAAGCCCCAGCACGGTGAGGAGCAGAGGGCAGGCACAGGCAGCCTGGTCTGGCACAGCAGCCCAGCCCCGCCTGGGACACCTCACAGCCAGAATCAGAGGCACAGTACCATAAACCCTCTGACAGGCAGCAGTGTTTTTCCAGCTACCATCACAAAGCTCCACAAAACACAGGCACTAGCTTATGAAGACATAAAAAATGCTTTTGATCAAACACTATATATTTTCCCTCAGATTGTTTAGTAAAACAGATCTAGGAATAAAAATAGAAATATAAAAATGGGGTTTAAAAGCAGCACTTCAAACATGCAGTATTCCTTGTTTTGAAGAGAAAGCAAGCTCTGAAGAGTTGAACGGTATCAGTTAATAATGCAATGGAGATGAAAGAGCGAATCCTTGGTTTGGTCCGCCTTTTGGTCCACCACTCATCTGCCTTTTGCCACTTGGAGACACTTCACACCATCTCCTATTTCTTCATGAGAAGAGTTGTTTCCTGCTCAGATAACTCTGGTGTCAAAGGGAAGGAAAGGGTCACCTTAGTCAGACTTGTGGTCTCTGGCAGAAACAAGACACCTCTGAAAGGTTATGGGTTTTCCTGAGTAGGGCACCAGGATGGAACTTCGATGTGTTACGTAAAGATCCAAAGGTAGAAGGGACAGTTGTAGAACTGCATGACTAATGGCAATGGCTTACACATCTGTCAAAAACATTCTCTGTGCTACCTCCAGTTACTAAAAATGTGCACTGTTTTTACTTTGTATCTATGTGGGAAATTTTAAAATATGAGGATTGAACATAACAGGTTTTGTTAAAGCTTAGTCTTCCATGAGCAGAGGTCCCAAGGTTGTCCCCAAATTCTTGATTTCTGCCTATCAGCATGTATAAAACATTACTGCTGTGGCACTATTTCAACATATTAATCATCTGAATATGAAATTACTTCTGCAGAAATGCTGTCTGTTTCCAAACACAAAGACACATAGAAGATAGCATTTAACAAAGAAAAAAGCTACTTCTAAAAAGTGGTAATTTTTTACAAAAACAATGTCAAAATATTTCCTTGTATTAGTTTTCCTGAAGCAATAATGATCTCTGGATACAGGGAGAAGCAGTATTTTTTTATTCCATCAACTTCAAGGGCTGGAAAAAGCATATAAGCTTTTGGGCTCAGATTCCCTTCCCCAGGTCTGCTGATTCTTCTGGTATTGTGTCCATGTGAAATAACCCACTTTCCAACAATGATAAATAGGTAAAAATCTGGTCACTGAGCTAATACATATGCCTTCAATTGAAGGAAAAGCTGTCTGCCAAGCTTCAATCAAGTAGATCATAGGTCTGTGAAAAAAAGAATCTAAAAGGATGGAATTCAGTTGCTATAGTGGCACATTAAACAAATAAATGAGATACCATGGAATGCTGCAAAATATTTGTGGTCTGATTAAGTCATATTTGCCACATGTGTGAACACTAACAGCACAGTTTAGTAAAGTGGGTACAATATAGTACAGTCCCACTTTTACTGTATGCAAAGTCTAATTCTTATCTGGGTGCTAATGGTAACCAGCATGCCCAAGGGTACATAGCACTGCATTTTACTGTAATAATAGGGCAAAACATAGTCCCTTAAATACACAAAGGTATACAATAAATGCCTATTAAACTATTATACCTTCAAAGAGATATTTGCACCCTTCCTGATGTTTGTGAGACCTGCTAAGGAGACAAAGCTCTTCATTGTGATAGCCTCCAGGATGCTCACGTATGGAGTGTTTATTAGAGTACATAACTTGTAGCTGGCAACTGACTTATTAAACCTTCGTCAATATAACCCATCCTCCTCCAATACATTAATTTTTTCCAGTGAAATGTTCTCTTTTCTTGATAAAAGACTTTGGATATACTCATTATTAATCAGAACAATCTATCCCATAATGTTTGACTCTACTATCTGCCTATGCTCTCTGGAAAAAAACTCAGGGAAGAAACCAGAAACCTATTCTGTTAAAAGATAAAACAAGTGTTTGATTCAGCAGAGAGAAGAAAGAACATGTATTTTTTATTGAAAAAGCATACTACTTATTAATGCATTTTGCACTGATTTTTAAGTTGAACATTTATTTACATTTATAACCTGTAAATATATATCTGATAAATGGTGCAGTAGCACCCGAAAATGTACCATCTTAGGCATTACAGAAGAGCTGTGCACAGCTCCAGCAGCATCTAAGGCAAGCAATGTAAGCTGCACAAAAAGTGAATGTTAAAACAAAACCAGCATTCCTAATATTGTCAGAACTATGTGACTGTACCAAATGCATGTCCATCCCACATCACTACTGGTGTAACAACAAACCTAACAGTCCAGGGCCAAACTCTGCTTCTAGGAAACATAGCTCAGTACTTCACACTCAGAGAAAGGCTAAGACTCCCTTCATGTGTCCTTTGGGGGCTTTTCTTTGGTTATTTGCTTTGTTTGCTAGTAATCACTCTAACAAACGTGTATGAGCAACTTCAGCTGAAATTCTGGCTTAAAGCTTTCATTATCAGCATTATTACTATCAGCATAATTTACTACTTCCAGAGTTACACCTAGCTTTGGCTGTTAAAGGAAGGCAGTTTGAAATACAGACAGAACACCTCCTTACCTTACCTATTTCAAATATGTGACCTTCCAGCTCACCTGCAACCCTCAGCAAAGTGCATCTGTTTTAATATGCAATGTATTTCACACTTCACAGCTGATATGGAAAAAAAAAGGGTCTTTTCTAAACAAAGGACTCTAGTTTTGAGAGTCAAACAGATTATCAAGATTATGTACAGCTTTGCCAGATAAGAATATAGACAGATGCAAGGACATCAATGTCATTCTACAGATGTCACAGAGGAAGTTTTATATGAACACAGGCTTCATACTTTTGTGTGGCTGCAGATGGTTTTAATCTTAATTTTTTCCAAGGTTTTGAAGCTCCTGCTATGTCACTGAGCAAATATTACTTTACCTGACCTGTAAACCTACATCCAACGGCAACAGAAACAATTCTCCTCCTCAGAGCAGCACCCATAAGCCATTTCCTTGCTCTCAATTCCTCAAACTAATACATCTCAGGGAAGCCTACCCAGTGAAGAGATGGAAGAAAACATACTCTTCATTTATTCTTACTGTTTATTTCCTTGCTCCTCTCTTCCTCCTCCTCCTCCCCCTTGAAGTCCTCTTTACCATTTTGCGTCTCTTCCAGCTTGTCTACATTATTCTGTGGCTCCTTTTTTATTCACTTGCCTCATCTGTTATTTTTCTTTGGTTTTTTTTTTATTCACTTGCCTCATCTGTTATTTTTCTTTGTTTTTTTTTCCCCTAGGTAGGAGTTGGAACAGCATCAGCTGACTACTTAATTCATCTCTTTCCTCCTGCCTGTCTTTTCCTCTCATTCAACCATCTTACCCTAACCTCCCTTTTTGTGCTCTCTCACTGGCTCTCTCCCCTTCTCGCTTCCTTTGGTTGTAACTCCACGACTTGGTGTTGACACTAGATGCTCTCATGCTCTCTGCTAGCAGACCAAGTTACGTGATCTTGTCAACAGAAGGTGGTTAAACTTCTTGAAAGAGATTTCATCTGGGGATTTCAGCTCTCAGGCCTTTCATTTTCAATGTTCACACCCAGAATAGGGTTTGCAGGTTTTGCTGTTATTAAGTGCTTGAAGATGTTTTAAAAAAGGTTCCTTGTTACTAAGGTTTAGGGACATTTATATCAGGAGGAGCCTCTGTGTGGGTTTTCTCCAGATTAGTGGAAATAGCAAATAATCGGAAAAATTCAGCATCTGTGTCCAGTTAAAAAGCTGTCTTCACCTTATCCTGATGAGTGTTATCTGGCAGATGTGTAACATGGTTAAGGCCAGCTTCCCACTTCACAAAAACTGCTGTGCTGTTACTGTGTTAGGTAAAGGGGATTTCCTAATGCCCCCAGAGGATGCCATTTAGACAACAAGGACTTCACCCTAGCAGCCTCTCTCAATTTTCAGGTGCTATACTATCACAGTTTTTGACATACCACCAATTTCCAAGCCCTTCACATAAGTAAGAGAAAATAAAAGAAAATCTTTTAAGCTGGTGCTGTTTTTCTCCCCAGAGCAGGGAGATAATTGATACCACTGTAGTTACGCTCCAGTGGTGGAACTGGCAGATAATGAGGAGAGATAACAGATGAAGCCACGTAACTGCAGCACAAACATTCAAAAAGTGTACAAATTCAACAACATTATTTTCATGGGTTTTGAAAATATCCTGAGTCCCCAGGCAACCAGCTTCAATTGCTATTCTCTCCATCAGATGTTTAAATAATAGCCGTCTAGGAGTGGTTAGTCTGTTGGAAATTAAATTAAAAATTTTCCCTGATTTTTATCAGAAAACCTTGCAACTTATGTAGAAAGTGGGAACGCCTTCCTGGAGCACTGAAAATTTTATTCACACCAAACATATGAAAATATTGTAAATAAATTAAGGAGAGCACTTGAGTTGGATTATCCTTGATTGGATATCCATTTAGAGAATAAATCCCAGAAAAATGTAAATATCTTCTAGGCAGAAGCATGAAGCATTACGAAGGTGCACTACATTTCACAAGCAGAGCCCATCCATGGGATGTGCCGTGTTAGGAAAGCATCCCCAGGAACTAAAGTGCACTGTTTCAAATTAACAATTGCTGAAGAGGATTTTTAGGTCTACATGGAGAGAAACTCCCTGATGAAAAACAGAGTATCTCCTTGTTCATACATTATGGTGACCACTGTGTATCATCTGACCAGTGACTAATGGAGAGATGGGTTTGTCAAATAACTCACCACTTTTGGACATTCCAATCTTTATGTTCAGGTCACTATGGATTTTGATTTTTGCATGCCTTTTCTATTGTTCTTGGTAAATCATCAAGGAAAAAAGATTTACACCAGAGAAACAACTTTCATAAAATCACAGAATGATTTGGATTGGAAGGGACCTTAAAGATCATCTAGTTCCGACCACCCTGCCAAAGGGAGGGACCCCTTCCATTAGATAGATTGGTCAGAGTCCCATCCAACCAGGCCTTGCACACTTCAAGGGACAAGACATTCAGAGCTTCTCTGGACAACCTGTTCCAGTGCTTCACAACCCTCATAGGAAAGAATTTTTTCCTGATGTCTAATTAACTAACCTGCCCTCTTTCTGTTTGAAGCCATTGTCCTGTCACTACACAACCTTGTCCTGTCACTATAAATCCTTGTAAAAAGTCCCTCCAGCTGTCTTGAAGAACCACTTCAGGTACCGAAAGATTGGAATAAAGTCACTCTGGAGCCATCACTTCTCCAGCTGAACAATGTCAATTCTCTCATCCTTTCCTCACAGAAGAGGTGTTACATCGCTCTAATCACCTTTGTGGCCCTCCTCTGGATTCATTCCAACAGGATTATGTCCTTCCCACCATTAAAACAAAAAGACACACAAGCCATGGCCACCAGGCCTTGGACAAGGCTACTAGGACAAACAATTGGAGAGGTGGTTGATGTGACTTTGTACCACTCTCCAGTGGGCTCAACTTTTCAGCTGACTAGTCAGTGGTAAGAAAAGAGAGACAACTTGTGAAATAGAGATTCATCTCTTGGACAGGCTCCTTCATCTTCCTTCTTCTCTCTTTCCTCCAACTACTATTTGTCCCAGTTTTTGTGCATTCTCTTGAATACCAGAACAGAGGGTAAGTCTTTCTAGAAATGCCTTTGTTTCCCATTTCCCGAAAGCAGCTTAAAAAATAACAGAGTACAAAACTGGAAGAGCTTATATAGACTTCAGTGGCACAGAACTCAGACAATAATCATTTTTCCAACTCCACAGATGCAGAGCATATTTCTCTTCCCCCCTTCCTGACCTCTCCTCTAGGGTCTTCATATGAAGACATTACTTTGTTTCTGACCTCCAGAGCATTTCAGCTTCTCAGTAAGTAATGTCTATCTCTGTATTTTGCTTTCCTTCCCACAAACAAAAGATGATTCACATTTTTAAAACAAATTTGAGACAGTGTCTGCAAAAACCAAAGAAGGACTCTTGCTGAAATGGTATGCTAACTTGGACAGATACTGCAGGCAGTCCTGCCATGTAACCTGGCTCAAAATCAGCAATGCTCAAGTGTAAATTAATTCAGTCTACATATCTGTTTATGTGGGCATTGGTTAGAATACAGGCAACCTCTAGTTTTACAGCCTGTGCTAATATTGAAGAGAATATAATTTCTGAAAAAATTAGCCATTCATCAACCTGGCCAGCCCCAGCACAAAAAGTTGCAAGGAATGAGCTGATAAAAATCCCACTACTATGACACATCCATTTTACACACTAAAGGTTAGTGTTCAATTAAAATTCTTCACACTGCTAAAGGTCAGATAGCCAGCCACCAGAAAGTGGAAAGAGTATTTCCCATGGAAAATATGCATTTGGAATTATGAGCTGATATGGTTCCAAACTGCAGGACAGTCTCCAGAAAACAAATGACATCTTTGATGACAGAGTTCAGCAATTTGGCAACTGAAATTGTAGCCCATGAAGATGAATTCATCTGCATAACTAATAAATCCAGGAAGTGCACTTGACAGTTCAGAAACAGATCAAGGCTGAGACACAGCTCTATTCTCCAACAACTCTCTTTAAACAGGTAGTTATATCTGTGGACAGAAGCTTAGCTTCAGCTACTCAAATGTGTTCCTTCAGATAATAAACAGAAATTAAATCCTTGTGTTGGTCAAATCAGCAGCAACCGTGCTATTGATTTCCCTGGTCATTTATCAAGTCATAGTGATACCATTGGTTATGGATTAATGAAGTGACTGAAATGATGCAATACATCAGTTTTATGGCACAGTACAACTCTGTCAGTGATACCTTTCACAAGTGTATGAATCTGCACATATGAGGTACTAGCTGGTACCATAAGGCATCACTTTATACACAGATTTCCCCAAATACAGGAATTATGTTTGTAACTAATACAGAGTGTGGGTCTGGGGGTGTGTATATATCAAATATAGATATAAATATAAATAAATGTATATAGGTAATAGAAAGATGTTCTTGAAACTATATGCAATTTTATGCTGAATAGGTTCTGCATAGCAATAAGCCTCTCTTTTTCTATGAAAATTTATAAAAATATTAAAATTGAATTGGTAACGGAACTACATATTTCCAAGGTTCATTTCCCTCATGTTTCCCATTTCTACAAAGGAAGTTTTTCTATAATTCTGATTTTTTTTAATGGTGAAAAAGTGTTGCTACGAAGGACTGGTATCTCTGAGTATTAACAAGACATTACAGTGTGTTCAAGAAAATAGGGGTTTAGATATGGACGGTGTTGTAACTGCAAAGAAGGGATGGGAAAGAGGAAAAGAAAAAGGAGAAGAACAACTAATTACTATAAGCTTAAAAAACAGCAGGCTCTTCAGCCCAAATCACTTCTTCCTGGGCTAAGGCACTGAATTGGATGAGCTTTTCAAACAACTTCTTCACAGAGACTTCAAGATAGCGACCTAAAAATGCTTCTAAAGTATGAATACTCCCAAATATTTTAATACATGCCCATATTACTAATGGAAATATGATTGCTGTTATTACACCCAGATTTCATGACTTTTCACTCCTTTTCTATGTATGGATTTTGCAGGTTGATGTTGACACTTGAGCAAGTTGTTACAGCTGATCATAATACAGTAGAAGGCTTTTTAATTGTGCAATTTTGCAATTTTTTTTTTTTTTGGGCTAAAGAAATATTTTGGGGAAATTGCTGTGAAAAAATTCTGGATAGAGTGTTCACAGGTTAAGTAATGTTTGACCTCATATCCTTAGGAGCTGTACCAGATACTTTGTGGGAAGATTACACAAAAGTGGGATTAATCAGCAACATGACAGAAGCTAAACAACCCACCTCTCACTGACAGATGAGAGTCTCTTGTGTGAGTTTTGTTGTGCAAGGTTGGGCTCCAGCATGGCCACCCTTGCTTTCAGAATAGTTATCATTCCATGCGCACAGCTGCTGTCAAAATGTGCAGGAATACATGAGAATAAATGTTTATTTCAGTATAAAGCAAAAGCCAGGGATCCTGACTTTTTAAAACTATTCCCAGAGGTCCTACCCTTTCACCAAGTGGGCCTCTATCATATTCTCTAGAATCTGCCATGTCAAAATTTTAACTACTACTAAGTAGGGTGCAAGCATTCTCAAGGTAGTTTAATAACCCTTTCATACTATGATGAGCAATGGATCAGAATTAATTAGCATGAAAGCTGGTGAGGATAAAATGATGGATAAAACATCAGAAAGAATGTACTAAATGTGGTGAAAAGCCCCACAGCCATAAACTTCCCTTGTGATCTAACTGAAGAACACTTGGATAAATAGAGACTGACACAGAAACCAACTCCTTTACAGAAGTCAAATGTTTCAAAAATGCTTTCTACAATATTTCAAGTTGAAAAAAAAGAAGTCTAAAATAGTTGGACACAATACATTTCAGGAAACTCTATGATGTCCAAAAACCTCAAACAAAAGACCTCTTCACATATTTCACTAAGTATACATCTCTACAAAGCAACATGAGCTTGAGTTGCCTTTTAGTTAGCACACAGAGAAGACTTCCTGAATACCTACGGCCTTTTGCTGCCAACTGCTTCACAATGTACAATCATGAAAAATGTTACGGGTTAGACACTTCCAGTATATGGAATGTCACCTGAAAGAAATGTCATCAGAACTGGGACTGATCTGTTGTGGGGAAAAAATCAAGATAAGCACGGTTTAGCAGTGTTTGCAAGTTTTCAGTTCATAACCTCAAAGCTCAAGGGAGTACAGCCTGAACAAATATAGCAGGAGTCATCAGACTCTTTCCTCAGCTCTAGATACACATAGTATCATGCTGTTCCTTTCAAAACATCATAAAACAGTACAGTATCTAGCAGAAGCTGATGCTCCTTTTGTCGGTAGCAACTCTCATACTGCTCCTTTGATACAAAATCTGGGGAACAAATAAACAGCAGTGTCATCTGCCCCACTCCACAACGGACCCATTTATCAAGCACAGCAATGGTGGGCAAATCTTGACCTGCTGTGGTGATAAAGTTCACACACCTGGAAGGATGAACTCTGCTGTCGTCTAGTGATGAACAGCAGTGCCAAATGGTTTGCGACATCTTGATGAGGAAATCAAAATAATAATGAAACATTTTGCACAGATGCAACTAGAGAAGCAAACATGACACTTTTCAGCTCCAAATGCTGCATCAACAGTGGAAAATACCTGATGGCAAATTGTGGCCTTAACTTTCCCTTGGCATTTAAATATATAGTTGAGAGAAAGGATGTCTGACTTCACATAGCAGAGAGGGATTAAAAGGTCAGTTTTCTTCTCAAGAAACTACCTTTATGAATACCAATGCATCAATTTTAAAGCTTTGCATTGAACATATAATTCCACATTATTAAAAATATTCAGATACAGGTTCTGCTACATAAGTTTGGTGTGCTTGAGTTATTTTTCTTAAAACACCCAAGTCCAAAAAATAGAGATTTTTTGAAAAAGCATTTTAACTATAAGTTTTCATCATGAGTTATTCTTTGGTAGACTGGTAAAGAAACATTCAATTAAGTGTTTCTGTCATTTTAGAGCAAGATTTCAAAATCATAACCTCTGTTTTATGAACAGTCTCTTCCTCATGACCATGGTGACGTTTCTCTGGAAAAGTTACCTTATACAGGAAAGAGTTGACCCCCACAAGCCTGGGATATAGGACATGTAAGTTCAAATCTCCAGTTTCAACCTAATAAGGACTCAAATACAACTCCAGAAGACAGGGAAGGAAAGATGTTACTCTTCCTTGCAAATCACATTCCTTAATCACTTCTGAGGGGTTTAGCACCAAGAATATGCAGAATCATGCACAGAGAAATCAGTGTCTTTCTTACACTTTTGTTTATGCAAGGAAGTGTTTACATTACTTTACTCACCATTCCGTGATTTAGCCATGCTGGTATAAAATTATCAAGGAGCTTTGGGTAAACCAGTTCCCTGTCATAGATATAGATGCTCCAAAACATCGTCACAACAAACTAAGGAGAAAAAAAAGACAAGACATTTTTAAATATATGCTTCTGAAAAATTAGTTGCATTCTTTAGATAGCAAAATGGGTCACTTAGCAAAGGATTTAGAGACAGATATGGGCATTATTGTTCTTTGACCAAATACTGTTATAATCAACAGTTTGAATCTGGATTACTCTTTGCATTCATTGAGGTTTTAACTTTTCTTTTTTTCTTTCCTGAACTTTTAGCCAGGAAAAAAAAAAATCTCATTTTTGACTTACATGCCTGTGGCCAAATTACAAGTGAATATTAGACTTTAGTAGCAGATGTGGCACATAAATAATGTTTCTCCACTAACAGGATAGAAAACAAATGGAAAATCAGCTAAATATCACTTGGAATTCATACAACATATCAATATGAAACATTCACTCCTGAACAGAAGCCTGTAAATTCATATTTGCACTTTTCTGTGTCAGCCATCAAGTCAGCTTTAAAAAAAAACAAACCAAAGAACCTTTGATGACTCTGTACACAATTCACACACAATTCTCTGTGGATTGGGATCCACAGAGAAGAGGTCTAGTATCCTGCTCATTTGTCAATATGAAATTTGGCTTGGTTCTTCTCAGAGACTATTTACTAGGGGTCCAGAAAACGACCATTATTTCCTGTAGACTGAGGCCAGGACAAACGGATCAGATAAAGTTTACAGTAGGCTAAATTTTTGCCGAAGTGTTCACATATTCTTTCAAGTTATCCTGATGTCTGAAAGGCAAAGACAATACAAACCCACAAAAATGTACAGAAATAATAGTTTTAGCTTACCTTAGCTGTGGCAAGTAAGTATTTTTCTAATTAAAACACCACTGCTTTCTTACCTTGGATTTGAGTAATAGTTTTCTAGTAATAAAAAAGGCTTATTGTTCATAGCAGTAAAACCTAATACCTGGGCCAGGAGCTTTTCAGTGACCATTTACAGGGGCTCTCTAAACAGAAATGCTAAATCCAAGTTCAAAAATTGAGAGCCAAAAGATAGAACTTTCACTGAGATAGAAGGGAAGTATTCAGTTACGTCCAAACTGATGTGGCTCATGATCTTACAGATCATTTATAGAATCAGTGAAAGAAATATGGGGTGAGCATAGCACATCCTGCAAATTAGTAGCGTGTATAATAGTGTAGGCATAAGTTATTTCATTAGCTTCTGACTTTAGAAAGTTAAAACTGAGGTTTGCAGTTAATCAATGGCACCTTGTTCTAACCACAGACACGCAGACTTCGGCCAGCCAGTTATGTGAATGACCTGAACCAGTACACTATTCCCTCAGTGTGCATACAGTACATAGTTTCTTGGTTTCCAGCACAGTTGTCCATCTGTTACGACAGCTATCAGTGCCTCCTCAGAATAAGCTTGGACTATTTGACTAGTGCACAGAGGCCAGGAAAAAAAATAGGTTATGATGGATAGCCCGAAAAGTACTGCAAGTTTAAAGCACCCCACAAGAAATCTCTCTTCTGGGTCAGTCTTGGCACTGGCACAGCGCTGCTCTTTACGCACCTGCTGACTCATAAGTGCCAAGATATGAATAGCTGAACAGCAGGAAAAATGGAAGCAAAGTATCCTCTTCTCTATAGGCTTCCTAGAAGTCATGTATTATCACAGTGGGTCTCTGAGAACCTGCTAAGATCAACTGGGGCATAAAAACATCTTCTCAGGCATATGAAGACCAAGATTGATAATGTTTTTTTTCCCAAGGAAGTCTCAAAACAAGAAAAATCAACCAGGATTAGACTGAACTTTATTACACTGAATAGAACAGAGGTAGCATGTTTTGACCTGTGATTTTTGTGTAGAGCAGAATAAAACAATAGACTTTGTCAAGGAGGTAAAGACAAGAAAAGAGGGGACGTGCCATCTGTCCCTTAACCAAAGTCAGCCAATGGATGGAACAGGCTCAGCCTAGCTGGTTGCAACCATCTGGAGCTACAGACGGCAAATGCTGCTTAGCAAAGCACTATCACAAGGCAGACATAAAGTAAAGGAAGTGTGCAAAACCAAACGTGTTACAGAACTAACTTATCCCAGAGGATGACCTGGTATGAGACTTAACACAACAGGGAATCTTCCCCACAACACCCTGGGGAAGATTCCTTCCAGGGTCTGAATGGTTCACCTTACTCTTCTTTACAATTAGCTCATTTGGATAAAATGAACTATAAAACTTAACTATTTTGATAAAAGGAATTATAATGAGGGCTTGCAACAGAGTTACTTTGGCTGCTTCTGAATTTGTTTACTTTGATTAATGAGCAACTGTTGGTCTGGTACTTTTAAGTACCCTCTACTATGCTTACATTTTGCCACTGGCAGACTTTTTATTTGGGCTGGGCTTTGCTAAGATCCCACGTCATCATGTAGTGCCAGACCATGACACAACTGAGCTGCTTCTTTACACTGCCTCTTGTAAAGTCCCGGACCTGCAGGATGAGTTTCTTATGCTTTTTTAATACACAAGGCAGCCCACAGGAGAAATGAGACAACATTCTCAGGAGGTTAAACAATAAACTTTCATTTGCAAACTTTAGAAAATAAGGGTACTTGGCAGATTTTAAAGAAACATTCATTCAAAATCAAGCATTTCACAAGGCATTGGCTTAGTGAACTCCAAACCATACAACTCTTAAGTTACCCAGATTTTGAGAAGAAGAAAGGGGGGAGGAAGAGAGAAATATTAAAAATCATTGCTTGAATTCTAGTGTGATTTCAGCTACTGTGAAATCCTAACAGTGGGCTGTGACCACATGTGCCTATGCAACTGCTTTTATCTGCCCTGGTCTCTCAGGGCATTCCCCCTTTGGTGGGACTTTCCTGTCCCAGTGGCTAATAGCCATTCTGGGGCTGGACTAGAGGCTTCAGGGCGGTGGGGGTGGAGCAGTGCAATATTCCACCTATGCAGGACACACCCTGCCCCTGGTCCCTTTGGTTAAGTACACTACCCCAGGCTCAAAACAATGACTGGGACCAGAACAATAGGAAACAGGATCTTCTTCTTCTTCCATGGTGGCAGTAGTGGGATTCTAACCTAGCAGAGAGAGGGAGAAAAAAAAGGAGAGGAAAAAGAGGAAAGTGTACAAGAAATCATACAGTGGACAATTGCTGCTTCAAGAATAAAAAATAGAAGTCCAGTCAGTATAGGGATTCCACCCTATGCAAGCCTTCATCCCTCACTGTGTCAGTTCCAGAGATGGCAAGAAAGATGCAAATCAGGATCTGGGGGGAAGAGTTCATGAAACCAGTCTTTTGGCTGCAGTGATTGGAAGAGTTCAGCAGACTGGTTGGCAATTTTCTTTACTTTTGCTTGTGCTGCTTAAAACAGCATTTTCCTACAGGTGAGGTTCAGAATTTCACATATTCCTTACCCATTTAGTAACAATTTATTGAGGATTAGACAATTTTATAAAATAGTTTTTGACACTTGCTGAACTTCTAAGTTGAGCTCCAAAATGGCCTAATGAGTCCAATTTAAAATTCTCTATTGCAATGCAATTGCACACCTCACCAAAAAATAGAAAACTTAAGGATAAGGCAAATTTTCAACAGTTAGGCTGCCTTACATTTTGGAGCTGATAATTTTACAAGTCCAGGTGTCATTGTAACCCAAACACATTTCCTGTATTACCACTCTCATCCCTTCTACCAATGTGGTTTCAGGGGGGGTCCCCAGAGTCCATATTACAGTAAATTATCTTATTACAATGCTAGAGATCCAAATGCCAGGATAAGGGGGAATATCAGGGTGTACCATCGGAAAGTTACATCAAGTGAAAGTTCTTAGTCTGGTTGCCTCAGGGGGGTTAAAGGTATAACAAACACTAGAGCCATTTCTATCTATTTGGCATATTTTTCTAGACAGGGTCCTGGGTTCAAATCAAATACCTTCCTAACTTACTAAACCCTTCACTGGTTTCCAAATCCAAAATCCTTTCTTCTGACATCTTGACCACTTAGGACTTCTTTGCTTACAGCTGGAGAAAACTTTCCAGCTGCCGCCTCAGTCTCTGTCAACCCCCTTCTCTGTCCGATCACGCTTCATGCATCACTTTCCACTACCACATGTGGTTCCTCTGGCATCAAACTACACTTCTTTCTCAGTTCAAAGTAATTCTATACCTTGTTCTGAGGAAGTAGGAAGGGGTATACAAATCTGATTTCATAATCATATGAAATCCTGTCTGAGCTTCCAAGCTAAATTCAGGAAGGAATCTTTTCCACCTGCTGTGGCAACCAGAGAGAAGACACAAACAGCCCAAAACAATGCTTGTAACATTTATACACATATTGCAAAACTACTGAGGCAGAACAGATACGAATATAAATATCACAAAACATATTAAGATAAAAACATGTACAAACAGTCACTGCAGCAAAGAACTGTGTAAATCTTCAGTCCTGTTGCTGCTTCATCTTCTCACAGCCACATCTTTGCATCGAATGCTTGTAGAAGGAGAGACAAAAGAAAACGCAGTCCTACTTGGACCAGTTTTAAAAAGCAGGAATTATCCATCTGCTGTTAATTTTGTGTTCTCTGCCATGGGCATCTTTGGTTACCTATGCATGCATGTTCAGGGGGGTCTTTAAGACCAGCAGGACTTCCCTGATAGCTGGGAGGCCTACCAGTACTGGCTGACCAGGAAAATGTATGGGGTTCTGGGCATCATCAGTCCTTTTGTTCCTGGAAGGCATGGTTGGTGTCATGGGACAAAATGCTGTAAGTCATGGATATCCACTTATTCTCCATGGGTCACTGACTTTGGTCACAGTGTCCCACAGTTGATCAGGCACCTTTGGATCCTGAGGTCTCAAAAACCATTTTAGGAGACCATTTGTCCTTTCTACTATCCCACTGGCTTGTGGATGTGGTGTAGGGGGTATGGAACACTCACAGGATCCCTTCAGTTTTTGCCCAAACCTGGACTATTCCTGCTGTGAAGTGACTGCCATTATCTGATTGCATTGATTTTGGTTTAGGAAGGAAACTGAATTATAATTTTAATCCTTTCATAGTACTTTCCCCTGTAGATCATGCCACTGCTTTAGCCTGCACTTAACTTGACACTATTTGTATGCCTATCAGCACATATTATTTTGCTCCTGATTAATTAAAAGGACCAATGCAGTCTACCTGCCAAATTTCCCTCAACTCCTTTCCCATCCTTAGGTGCAGGGGGAAAATGTGCAGGCGGTGTTCCTCCAGTTTGGGTGCAGCACTGGCTGCAGACAGAAATGATTGCTTCACAAGCCCTTCGGGTGACAGGACATCCCCTACTTACCACCTCTCTTAACAGGTCTTGCATCCCAGAGTGGCCATGCTTCACATGCTGCCATTCCAACAAATATCTCCATTTCTCTTCTTATTCTGTTTCCTTTTCCTCAGCTAAGATAGCCAACTGAGTGACAGAGTCTACTTGGTCATTTAAGATGTGGGCTGGATGATCCCCCTTCTGAGAGGCTGCTACCCATCCAACTGATACCATTTTGGATCTTGCACTTTTCAGAATTTCTCCCCATTTCTCTTTCTTTCATACTAGCAGTCTTTATACCTGTGTGTGCCAGTGGCTAATAGCCAGTCTGGGTCTGGATTAGAGGCTCCAGGGGGTGTGGTATAATCCCACCTATGCAGGACTTGCCCTGCCCCTCTTCTTCCCTTCGTTTAGTTGTTCTGAGCCAGTACTCATTTTCTCTGGTCTCTCACACCTACGTAAGGCTCAAACAGAACTCCAGCTCTTGTGCTCATGTTGCCTTCCTTGTGGCATAATTCATCACCCCTATGGAGACAGACATTGTACTATATTCACATCCCAGGCTGAACAGGCTGCTCATATGAAACAAAAATTTCAGAGAGCCCAATACTTTATTTTCCTTTGTTCCTAAGGCAAAATGGAACAAATATTACCCTTCCACTTCCTCTGTAGACACACTCAAGGCTTTGAATTCAAGGAAGAAAACAGGCACCAGAAATTGTTTTTTACATTTCTTTGCACAGGAGCCTCCTAAGACTGACAGATTTGCAAAAATAGTACTGGGTTAAACATAAAATGAAGCAACATATAGAACAGAAAAGTCCCTCATTTGCAGCTTATCCTATCTAGAATCTGTAATGATTCTATCTGTCTGTAATGATTATCTATCTAGGGTCCAGTCATTATAGACCAAAGGAAACCTCAGATTTGTCAGAAGACCTTGGAACCTGGAAATATGGAATAGCTCACTTATTACAGTGAGAAGAAAGACTGCTGAACAAATACACAGTGGCAGAAAAAAAATAAGGCTGAAAACAAACTGCTGTCTTCCCACTTATGGAGGTATTCCTTGAGTGTTTGTCCTCTGTCTCTGAAGCTTCAGAGGACACGAGCACAGCATGTGGCCCTGTCAAGGGAAAAGTTTTAAAGGACAAGTTGGGAAATGGATAGTTATTCAAAAGAGAAATCGAGTGGCTTTGTAAAAACACTACAAATGAAAGCAAAGAGAAACTAAGAAAGTAAAGCCAACAAAAAGAATTTTACAATTTGCACTTTTACATGAGTCCAACCAAGAAATGTTATGCAAACGAAGAATGAACCCAGTGGAACTTTATTTTCCTACACTATGTGTTTTTGGTTTTGGCTGGGCTGCACAGTTCAGTCATTTCCTGGATGGCTAATGACAAAGAAAAAAAACCCCAACCCTTGTGACCCTGACACAATTTGTTATAAGTACAATTAAAGGTAAGCTTTCTACCTATCTCCCAAGACACTTGTGGTTAACTGTGGGTATAAATATGTTGTTTGTGAACTTCTTTAACAGTTAGAGGTATTTACATCTAGAAGAAAAGTGGTGTCAAAGGCAGACCACAGTAGGTACAACTTGGCATGGTACTGTCTTTAGGTAGGATTGAGAGCTAGCACAATACACCAAAGGGATTTGAAAAGCACCAGTGACAGGAATCACAAGGAGTAGGGGAAAAAGCCCAGGGAAAACCACTCTCAGAAAACAGACTTCAGGGGGCAATTGTACCACTACTCACTAATTATCCCATCACCAGGCATCTTGTCATAACAGATGAGGGTAAAATCTAGAAGAGAGATTTTTGCATGGTTGAGTCAGTTATGGAAATAAAATTACGCTATAGTCTGGTCAAGTAACGAGGTAACTAGGAAACTGCAGCAAATGCCTACACATCTTTTCTTGGCATAAGATCACAGATCAGCATAATTGATGATCTACAGAAGGCTGATCAGCTTTCCTTTGACTCTACTATACAGAGAAACATGAAATAATAAAGCATGCCTGATTTTCTCTCCTTTGTATCAGAGGTTTTTAAACCCATAAAAGTAAAACAGAAAAAATGAGGTAATTCTGGTCAGTTTAGACTCTGATTCAAATACAGCTGTTGATGCTACGTGATGTAAAATGTCTGTGGTAGAGTTTGTGATTTTCTAGGCAGCAATCTCTCTTTTGATATGTAACAAGATCAATTTTTATTCTTCCTATTTTTAATAAACACAGTCTTAAACAACCAGAAATGCCTGATTTATCTCTTCTTCCTTTTGTTCAGTACAAATTACAAGAAACATATTGATAAAACCAAAACATTAATTAAGCATAGAAACATGGCAACTTAATTATTTATGTCAAACAAGTAGAAAAAAGTAGGGATAAGCTAAACCACTGGTGTAATGTCTGACTTTTAAGCATGTCTCACATCACTCTAGCAGTGTAAATTACTCTCAATATATGTCTCCTTTACACAGATAAAGGATGGCAAGTCCAAGTAATTATAGATGAAAATTGGTAATGAACTTCTAAAATGCCTATGCAAGCAATTTTCTTCAGTGGATGCTTCCTAGTCTCTTAGGCATTTGAATAGTATTGCAGGCTTATAATGAACTAAAAAAGGGCTAGGAAGTGTTGCCCACAGTGTTTTTTGTGGTGTAAGGCTTTACTGCACAGAAAATTAATCTGCTGATTTCTGATTTGATTCTCTGAAGAGTCATGTTAAAATAAGCAACAATAGGTAAATAGTAGCCATGATGTCCTTAGAAAAGGTTCATGTTTATTTCTCAACTCTCCTATGAAATATAGGTTGGCAATTCAATTTTATCAGAGTCCCTGAAGATACACAATGCGTATCACAACACTGGAGAGATGTGATTTGCTGCACAGATTTTTCAGGTTTTGATTTGTTTGCAAGATTTGCTTTGTTGTGAAGCCACAAAAGGAGATTATTTACCCTTGGGCTGTTCTTTCCCTCCTTTGGAAGGTGGGAAGAAGCTGGTGGTCAGACTTCCCAGATGGTTTGTATGTTTAGTTTCTCAGGAAGTCTTAAAAATTAAGAACTTGGTTACATTTTTTTTTTCTCACATCACTGTTTACCTTGCGAGTGGATACCCCTTTTCTCATCTGTTCTTCAGAACAAGTCATCTCAAGGGCTCCAGTAAGCAGGAAATACAGAAAAAAATGTGGTGTATTGCTCTTGAAAAGCTGCAGTTATTAGGCTTTAAATGCTCCCCTAGTATTTGCATTATTGCCTAAACATGCCCTGTGTAAAACACTGAGCAATAAAAATAATTTAGATGTTAAGGTAACTGACAAGTACTTAAGCATGATCACTACTGTTACATTAGAAACCCAACAAAGATTTTATTCACATCTGCCCAATTTTTATGTGTGAAGGTTCCCTTGTGTCACTACTGGAAACTGCTGAGAAGCTCCATGGAGAGCTAGGTGGGTGAGTCTCAAGGAAAGAAAGTTTGCATTTACAATTATTTTCTTTTTCTTTTTTCCTTTTTTTTTCTGGAGTGAGGAAGCTGTTAAAAGAATATGAGAAACAAGGGAACTTTTAACTTTTTTTTTTCTGCAGACACTCTGGTGTTTAATACCTTCCTTCTAATGAAAACCTCCATCATAGCAAAACTTCACTATTTTCTTCCACATAAATAGCTCTTTGGATGACAACATCTGCCTTAGATGTTTGCTACTTTTGGGCCCTGCACTCTTCCTATCTGTAATCCCACCAAGGCAGAGCCTGCAGTGAAATTCTCCAAGATCTTGAGAAGTTTCAAGGTCAGGAGCATTGCAGGAGTGGAGGAGCACACAGACAACATTATGAGCTAAAACAGTGGCAGGAAAGAATCCCTGAATCCTGAGAGGTGTGAGAGACCCAAGGTGCTTTGATCCATGTGAAGGAGTACACTTCTAGAGTGAAAAAGGCACTTAAAATATTTAAACACAGACAAATAGTGGGAAGTTGTTCTCCTTTTTCACTTCTACTATCAACACAGGAAAAGCATCTGTTGCTACTCACAATCACAACTACTTCTAACTCCCCATCTCTCTTAAAAACGCAAACGCAACATAAATCTCTGCACCCACAAAATGCATATTTGCAAACTTGTCTATGGACAAATTTTCTACTAGCTGTATTACCTGATCCAGTCTCCTCTACCATTGCTGGAAAACTGCAGTCTGCTACCCCAACATGAATTGTGGCAGCTCCCAAAAGGCAGCCCAGCAAGTATAATAAGGGAAGGCTACCAGCTGGGTTTTTATTAAAGAAGTACCTGCAGTGTTTCACATATGTTTTGCCTTTTGTAACTTTGCAAAAGCATTCTACATGTATTGTGAAATTCCACATAAATGGTGAAATGAAATTCTAATGAAGCATCACTGAATATATGAAATTATAAGTGATAGATTGATATGTTAGCTGCTGTTAACTGACAGAAAGTGATCAGCTGTTGTGAAAGTACAGCTTTAAAGACCTCATACAACTTTCTAATAGTCCATGAAAAAAATCTGCTTCTAGTGAATTTATTTTGAACTACTGTACAATGAAATAAGAAAAAGAGAATTAAAGATTGATCCTGAATTACAATAAAAGCATTAACTTTAACAAAATGTTCACACATTTTTGCATTGCAGCCTAAGCTTGGAACTAGACTGACATAGATGACACTTCCATATAAAAACTCATGAAATTTTGGATTTTTAGCAGCTTTATTAGCTATGTAAAGACACTGAACACCTCTTGCCATTGAAAGTGATGTGCAATGTCCCAGCAAAGCAGGATCTGATCCAAAGAATATTTTTCTTTTTTTAAAAAACATGTCAATCCCACATTTTCACATACCTTCTGTGTCCTTTTTAACATTACTAACAAAACCCCTTTTTTTCTACCTCCATTATTCTGTCAGCTCTGAATCCCTTGTGGAATTAACAAAGAGCAACCTGGACTTTTGCTTCTCTTCCTGCCCATGTGAAAATGTCTTACAGCCCAGATTCCCTCAGGTCATTATGGTGTAAAACATGCCACAGTCAGCACTTTCACTACTCCTGATGATGACATGTGGAGCAGAAAAAATCCAAATTGAATCCCAAGATGCTGCTGGTACAATACACATATAAGATTATTTGTATGATAAAGCTCCTATTGTAACATGGCTTTTTTATAACAAACCAAAAATTATTTCAGCAACACACTGTATATTCTGTTCCCTTACACCTGTGAAAAACAAGAGAGTAGTAAAATCATCTCTCCTGTTTTCCCCTTTCTGCATAGTCTTTCATATAGTGATGGGAAAACCCTTCAGGAAGAAAACATTCAGTAAGTAACACTGTTCACCCAGTTAGCAAAGACATGCACAGATTAACACTGTACTTACCACTCCCACAGGGAAGGCTAGAACAGCCATCATCCAGTCACGGAGGGAAATGAGTTTTTTCAGTTGCCTCTCTTGCTCTTGACTGTCATTCCCTCTAGTGAGAAGACTGGACAGGTCAGTCAAGACGCAAATCCCAAAAAAGACAGCCTGGATAACCTGCACGGAAGGGAAACACACTCTTGAACACATCTTAATCTTTCTGTGTTCCTTCTCCCATTTCTTCTTCTCTTGAACAGAGAAGACCAGCCCTTCAGCAGAGGGCAGGTCAGACACAGGCATGCATGAGGAATATTGCCACAGAATTGACATGGGGAGTGGGAACACATCAGTCTCTTAAATATGGGTAGAGTTTATTCACATAAAAGCCACGTGTGCTTCAAAGTGGTGCATCTATAGGGGGAATCCATGTGAGTGGAAGGACCATCCCAGAGGTGGCTTGCCACCCTCAGCTCAGATATGTGTTGCCTGCTAGGAACTGAACTGCAGCCACCCCTTCCTGTGTCACTCCATACAGCTCATCCCCAAAGCAGAAAAGTGAGAAATGCTCCCTGTGAGAAGAAGGAAAAGAAACAGAAAGGAGTGTTTCCTTCCCTTGTGACAGGAGGTCTCTCTTGGAGATTCTGCCTGTCCCAGACACTCCAACTAAAGGCAAAGGAAATGCCTGAGACTTCCTGACAGACACAGCACATGGCCCAGGTGTCAGCAAGTATATCTCTACTTCATCTCAGGCAGTATGATAGAACGAGAAAGCTGCAGGAGTTATTCACTTACTTTTCCTGATGGCAGTCTGTCATTTTTTTTTCAATTTTTCCTTTTTTGCATTTACGTATTTGTGTGCAATTTAAGATTATCTGTGATATTAAATCGTTAGTTTAATCACCTGAACCCACTGATTTGGTTCAAACTTGACTCAATCTTAATGTGATCACTGAGTTTTTCTCTCTTAATTGGCTTAGTAAAACTGTAATAAGTTAGCTCAGGAATGCTCTTGCCTGAGGACTTGCACATCCTTTCTAGTACAGTTCAGAGGAAGTGCATGCAGCTTGTTTACTCCCCAAACTGGAAGCCCAGGTCACAAACCCACACACATCAGGTAATCTCAGGTAAGAAATCAACAAAACATGGGCTTGGTTCCCAAATTAGACAGTGATTAGTCAAAAAATATAAACACATGTATGCTTAGAATTCATACTTCATGTATTTTAAAGCAAGCATGGAGTCCTAGTTTAGAAGTCTTACTGTAAACTAAGTGTTCCACTGACCAAGCAGAAGACTACCCATAAGAAATAAGAATAGCATATACCCAGATGCTGCAAAATACAATTTATTATCTGCAGAGATCTTTGCAGCATTTACACTACAGTAAGGCAAGACATGCAGGCAGGAAGGATGGACGGAGAGAAATACCAAACAGATGTTGGCTACCAGGAAGAAATCCAGAGATTTGTAATGATTGGATGGATTAAAGTACACTTCCTTCCTCAATAATCTTTATATGACCCAAACACTTGTAAATTCTGGCTGTAAAGCTGTGAATGACAAACACTCAAATGGCCCCTGGATCTGCTTGCAATTCTGTTGCCGTTGCTTTCTCCTCTCCAGGCTGTAGCTACATAGAATTTGCTTGATAAATAGATGAAGCAACATTACAAAACATTCCCTGAAGCTGTGAGATGTGACAGACTACTAGTGCTAGAGCTGTATATTGCACTAGAAAAAGGTATTACTATTTCAAATGACTGCTTGGAAAAGTTACAATCTTCCACATAATTTTTGAAAAGCCTTTTAAATGTAAGTTGGGGCTTCTTGGAGCTACTAAGAACTCCTAATGCACTTTTTCATATTATTTGTTTGAAACAAGCACTTAGTAGAAAAAAAATCTTCCCATACTCAGCCCTGTTTTCCACCAAACAGATGGCCTATTTGGAGAGCTGAAATAGAAGAACTAATTATGCATTTGCTTGACTTATGAAGAGATATGATACCATCTACTATTCACTCAAGAGTGTGAATGCCAAACAAGACGGAGATGGGAAAAAAGTATAGCTAACAGTAATGAGATCAATCTGGGTGTTAAAAAGTTTAGGCTGAGTACCAGGAAATATTTCCTAACAGTTAGCTCCGTCAGACCATGAAATAGTTTCTCAGAGGAAGTGGTGGAAGCCTCATGGCTTGAGTCACTCAAACCAATATTGGACAAAACACTCAATAATGTACTGCAGGGAACAGTATTATGCTGGCAGGGTTTGGAAGAGTGACTAATGGATTGTTTGCAGCTCTAACTACAATTCCCTGAAATGGTCCCTCTCCAAAGAAACACAGACTCAAACAATCACACACCCACTTTCCAAGGGAACTGAGATTGTACATCCACAAATCAATCACAAACAGAGCAACTTCCCTCCCTATTATCCTCTTATGAACACAGAGCTTCCAGAGAAAATGTAATGATATCATTGGGAATGAAATCCCAATTAGGAGTGACAACCCCTGAAGGGAAATACCCAAAGATTTCAGAGGGTAGGTATGAAGCAGACTACTCTACAAAAACATTAACAAATAAAAATCCATATAGGAAAGAGAAAATTACATCTTCATTGAGAACATTCAGAGCAAATGAAAAACTTGTACAATGTTCAAGGAGGAACAGTTACAGCTTAGTCATACAAATAATGCACATACATTCACTCCATTCATTCTACTTCCTTTCCTTTCTAGAATGCACAAGAAAACTCTTCTGACACCTATCAACACCTGGGATTAGAGTTAGGACCTCCAGAGCTGCATGAGTCTCAGCAACATTAATTAAACAGAATCAGTAATGATTTACATCCTTTGTGGGTCTGGCATAGGAAAAGCACAGCATGCAGCTACTGGTGTTTTTTGGTACAAAACAAAGTTTTAAAGCCCATGCTCCTCAGTATGAATGCTGTTTAACAAATATGAAAAAAGCACAGCAAGGAAATAGAAACTCCCTCTAAACAACGTTCTCCAAGGTGCCCTGGTGTTACCTCAGATTTCAAAAGAAAAAATTATTATGAAAATTTATTTTTATTATTTTGAAAATTTGCAAGTGGTAAATCTATACATGAAACATCCTCAAGCTGTTAAACAGCTGACTTTTTTCCCCCTTGGAAATGTAAGCAAGAACAGTATTTCAGAGGAAATACTTTCCATTTTTGCCTCTAACTAGAGCTTGAAGGAAAACAGTGATTTAGAAAATGACAAATTTGACAGAAAACAGTCAGAGTTTCCCTATACCATGTAACAGCATAGATAGACAGTATGGATAGAATCAGAAACTTATGAGCAGAGTATGCAATCCCAAGAAAATAACTGAACAGGTATAAAATACTGCTGATCCTTTTTCTCCTAGAAGCCTAAAGGGGCCACTGCTACTAGAGTTGATACTACAGTACCTTTAAACTGTGATCATGGAATGACAAGTAATAACAATGGCCATGTAAAGGATGTCAGTAAACAAAACTCAGAGCAGAGAAAACACTTGATAAGTTGCTGCAGGAGAAAAACAGCTATAAACATAACATGAAACCAAGCAGCACAGAAACCACCTCAAACACTGAGATGTGTTGAACTACATGGAATAAACTAATTGTATGTGTCTATCTACTAAAAGAAAAGAAAAACTTGCTTCAGTAGGACAGTTTTTTCACAAGGACTGCAGCTAATGACCTCCTCATACTACCCCTAATTTGACTTCTTAGAGTCAAACAGAAAGCCTATTTCCTCATAAATCTATTTCCAGAGCATGGAGACTCCCTTCTCCCCCATGCCATGAAGCTCCATGGTGTGGACAAGATCTCTTGAGATGATGAAAATTCTGTTACTAGTCTTAACAAGGCAGAAAATCCCTCATTAAATTCACTGAATCTGGAATTTCATTCTCTTTCAAGTTCACTCTCATAATCAGAAGCACTCCTTGAGCTCTGGGCAGAACTGGAAAAGTTTCTGCAAGCACTAATACCATCCAAGGGTAATTATTCCTCTACCTACCTGCGATTATGAAAAACCACTGTCCTTAAAAACAGTTATCATCTTAGAGATTAACACCATTACTTCATGTGACCTTCTATGAAATAAGGCTTCAGTCTAGGCTGGCAAAAAGACAGCACTGCCAGAATAAAACATGGGAGCAACATTCACAAAATCCGCAAGAAGTAACAAAAAAGCACTAAGTAACCAAACATAACGCACATGATAAGATGACTAATTCACAGAAGGGTGTCAGGGAAGCCTTACTGATCCATGGGGGCAGGAGTGGCAGGGGGCAGTCAGGGCACATCCCATCCCCAGCCAGGAGCCAGGCAGCCAGTGGCACAGGGGCAGTCCCAGCCTCAGGGCATCAGGGATCCCCTTTGGGACAGGCCACCAGCTCACAGGTGGGGGGACAGGCATTACCTGACCCATCAAACCACTCAGGCTTGAGACACATGTTGTATTTCCACAAGAAGATGGAAGTTCAGCTCTACCAGCATGCAAAATCAAATTGCTGAAAGTTGTAGTTTTTCTTGTATTTCAGATTTTACAATCTGTCAAATAAAGAACATGGTCTGATTTTCCTCTTCAAACAATGGAAAATTATTTATAACCTTGGAGTATCTAATACTGTTCACTGTCACCTTAGCTTTAATTTCTCCAGCCTCTAGACACCCTCACTTGCTGTAACAAATGAACTATGCTTCAGCAATTAAGATGACCGTTTCAAGTGGTGTTGAGTATTTGGGCTGTTTGCAGGCACCTGTGGACAGGCTGCATCCTTAACAACAGCTCGGTTACCTGTATTTGCAACATACAGAGGAAGTTCAGGATGAGAGATGGAGAATAACAAGGTATTTTTAATAGAAAATGCTTCAAATGAAGTCATGGGTTGTAGCTGCTTAATAAATGTTACTGTTTTTCATTGTACGGAACTGCTGATTGCTCTTGCCCATTGCCATTCCACCACTACTCACAGGCACACTGCTTTATTCTTCTCATTTCTCCTCGCTGTATCTTTGTCAGTTATGACAGCAAGCAGAAGCTGGACAACATTACAACATGTAATCTTTCTATCAGAGATGCCACAGACTTCAGATAAGAAAAAGGTAGATCTTTGTGTCTACAGACAAATGAAAGAGAGACAAAGAAAAAAAATGCAAGAACCAAGAGCCTTTTAAATACTAAAATACAGTGTAATACATCCAACCACTAAAACTACAATTAATTAGGGTGCAAGAACCATGAAAAAGCACAGTGTGCTACGCAGAATCATTATTTCTGTGCAAGGAATAGGGAAAAGTACTCGTATTTCAAAGGTCAGAAGTAAAAAAGAAGCATCACCCCAGAAGATTCATTGACAGTAAGCTGAGGCAAACAGGCAAGCTTATATCGCATCTTCTTCCATACCAGCTGCAAGTGCCGTGGTTGTTTTAGGTTGCTTTGTTTCTTAAGCAGGTTTCAACATCATAGGTCGCTTCAATACGGAAAAGGATGAGCCCCTGGCCCATCAAAAGCCAGTAGTCTCAGAAAACAAATACATCATATACAGAAGAAAAGTAACAGACAAGGCAACAAAAACAGAGTAAGCCAAAGGAATAGTTAACACAAATGCCATCTATTTTACTTTGAGTTGTTTACTGGTTAGGAACCTTAAAGTATTTCTCCTATCCCTCTTTTCTCTTTTATTTACACAAATTAGAACTAAAAACTACACTAGTAAAACATGACACTTCTATCAGAAGAGACATTAGAACCTCAGTAACTGAATAAAGGGACAGCCTTATAAATGTCCAGCACTGTCCTCATCCAAGCTAATGACTCATGTCTCTCTATGCAGCCTTCAGGGGGGGACGGCTCTTGTACCCAGCATGTTGCATATGAAGACTAGTCCTTAGTAGGAAATTTAACTTCATTTTCATGGTTTAGTCATAAGATATGAATCAGCTTATAAAACATGCCTAATCCCTTACCGCATTATGTAAATTCAGGGACTCCTTTAACTATAATCTTTTATATTCTACATAACCTCCCGTGGTCTCTTTCTTTGAAGCCCACTGGCATTGTCCAAATATAACCAAAGATGGGATTTTAAACCACTGAAATTATATAGATATACAAAAGAATAAAATCTACTAAGACATGAATATGCATAGAAGAAAAAATTGTTTGACTCTTGGGTCTAGTTTTTATAGGTGCTACACTGTTCAACTCCTAGTGATTAAGCACCTATTATGAAGGTGTGGAACGGGGACCAAACTATGTAAGATAACAAGATCTTGTGTTTCCATGACAAGAGATGCCTTTTAAAATTATGTCTGTTGGAATACAAGATGTGTTTTAATCTGGACAGACAAAAAAGCAACTCAACAGGCTCTTCCTTTCTCTTTTCATCTTCCCTCCTCTTAACCCAGGAAAATCCATTACTCTGTTACTCTTACTGGAAAGGTCAACTTAGACCATTCAGTTTTAGCATGATTCCTGACTGTCTCATAAAATTTCCAAAAATATGCAGCACAGTTCTTGGAGAAATAATGTATTTGTGCTAACATAGTTTTAAAGCAGTTTTTATAATACTTTAAGTACTTCTGTAAGGACAAATATTCCTTACTACAGCAAATTAAACCGAAATTCGGTACACTAGCAAAAAACTTTGGAAATGTTATATCTTTGACAGCAACAGAAGCATCTTTATCCTTTTTACATGGGTGCAATACCACCAGCAAAAAAAAAAAAAAAATCCATAGTGGACAACTGAGGAATTCATTTTAAAGTGCTACTCTATCTCAGCTGAGTTGCATAGATGACATTTCTAACATGATCTCAGCATGACAGAGTGTATGCCATCTGGCTCAGAAGTGCTAACAGCCTGCAATCCACTGCACATATCCAATGAAGAGATGGAATGGACAATGTACTAAAAAACTATGAATAAAAATTTGAACAGATGCTGAGAAAGTACTACATTTTCTCAAATCCTTTGCAACTATATCAGCTGTGTCATTCCTCTCCAACATCATGTCAGTCTTTTTCTTAGATGTTCATATATGTTACTTTGATCTTGGCTAATACACTCAAAGAAGCATGAAGCTCATTGTTGCAGTACTTAAGAAATTATTATTCTATTTTTATCTGTATCTTTTTAATTGTTTTGACTAAACTCATTTTCTAATAATCCCCATCTTCTTCCTTGCTCTCGTACACTGTCTATAGAAAAGCTGCCATTACTACTTATTGTATCCTGCTTATAAGACAGTCTAATTTCATTAAATTTATATAATCCATTCAGCAAACATGTATAATACAGTTTATTCAGAATAGATTATGATTTTATTAAGTTATATATTTTATGTTTTTCTTTAGTAAAGCTTAATCTTATTAGGATTATACACTGCTCAGAAGGTTATGTCATTATTTTGGCATAAATGATCATTTTACACATTTTAGCACGATTGGTACACTCTCTGCAGTAGTGCCCTTGCAGTTAAGGCAGGAAAAGCAGCCCTCTAGACAATGTTTGGCACAGCTAGCTAAGAAGGTAAGACTTGTTCTACAGCTGTCTGTGCTAAAATGAGCTTTAGGATAGGGTTTCCCATGGCTGGAAAGCCCCAAGCAGTTTGTAAATTAACTACCCCCAAAAAGAAACTGCATTTTATTAAGCACAAAACTTTATTTAAAAAATGGTTTGCTCAAAACCCCAGAAACTTCTGCCTTGCACCAAATTTTTCATGTTTAGAAATACAGTTTGAATACCACTACAGGGAAGCAATTTTGACTAATCAAAGAGTAACTGATTTTGCTTTTAATTTCTTCCATTTTTAATGAATAAGGTAATAGCTACCTTCTAAACTCCTGAATTTAGATAAGGCCATTACAAATGTATCTCAGCAACATGGGGACAGAGCTGGAAATGCAAATGACAAAGTCACTACAATCTTCTGAGACACAGCAACCTCAGTGCTGTCCTACTGTAGCTTAGGAAATAAAAGGTTTTAAAGGTTTGTTTCCTGAGCACTGTGAAAATAGTAATGAATGATTCCACACATCAGTCCAGAAAGACAGGCTTTACATGATATCCATCTAAGTTGGGCAATTCTCCTTCTCTCCAGGGAAGGTAAGGGAAGGAGACACTGAGGGCTTTATCCCACTTCATTATTCATCCAACAATACACAAATAAGTCAGTTGCAAACTCATATTGTGGAAAACATCTCAAATCTCTGATCAGGCTCATCTTCAGCTTTTGCTTAAACTCTTCTTCCTTTGCACACTGCTGCAGCAGCTGAAGCTTAACTTAGGACAGGTAAAGTATATTCATAAATAAAGTTATTACTAAGATAAGGATTTTCTGCAATTTGGACCACAGCAAAGGTTGCTATTCAAGCTCCACTGGAAGAAAAGACAGGACATAATTTTGAACGTAATTATAAAGCATGTGGTTCAATGAAAGGTGATCTAACATGTTATACTGTCCTCATAAACAAGACTGTTCTTTACACAGCACTTCAAGCAAGACACTCTTCTAAAGAGTTGCATTTTGGGAGAAAAAAAAATCTCATTATCTCACATCTCTAAAGAAACCATGGGAAAACCCCTGATATAAACTAACTGCATTTAAATTAAAAATACAAGCGGGGGGGTCAAGCGTTCACTAGGTGTGTGGCATTCCAACCACAGATGATAACACTTCCCTGCTTTCATTGTCTTTCTTATGAATCAATCTCAGAGGAAATGAAGGATTTGTTTCCTGACTGTTGTTGGTGAAAGCAAGGCAGGGGGAAATGAGCTGGCCAAGGCAGCAAGGCACCCCAGGGGTGAACTCAGGTGTCCTGACCCCTAGGTAGTTCTCCAGGCTTGTATCAAGGTTATTTTCCACATACCTACACTCACTCTTATAGAAACAGCCATTTCCAATGCACACACATTTCATTCCTTTCAAATGCAGCCATACTTCTGTATGTATGTACTAATAGTGTAAATCCAAATATTTCTCCTCTTATGTAGCTCACAGTGATCAGAGTTTTCAAAGACCTTCTTTAGTGCACTATGTCTTTAATAGTTAGATACTATAATTTGGACCAGCTGATCTATTTCTGCCAAAAAACTAGAGTTACCAAGGTCTCTAATACCTTTGGAGATCTTCTTGTCCATTATACCACTCCCAACTTCACTGCTCTTACATCATATTTCATACAGCAAATATTGATTTTGAACAACACTAGGGGTGAATATGTATTTTTAATTTTTCCTCTTGTTTTGCTCTATATGAGTAAGTTTGATGTGCTGCAATGTCAACATGGTGTACACTTGGCTTCTCAGCATGCCTGTAGAGCAGATCAAAGAGTAGAAGAAGCACAACAACCTCATCTGCTACCTGGAAACTGTCTTTGGAGAGAGTGGTCTGAAAAAAAAATCAGCATGGAACCATATCTTGCCTTATTTGCTCATGGACAGACACAGCTCAAACCTGTCCCACTCTTTCTTATTGTAACCAACTTTTTCTTGAGTTTCCAAACTAACCTTTCAGACATACCTGTTTATTGTACTTCTGGCTTACTCACTACTTTACATTTCATTTGCAAAAGAAAAAAGAGATTAACTATATGGAAGTTTAAATTTACATTCCCTTACATATTAGGGGAAGCCACTTTATGACAACTACCTGATATCAAACCAGGTTCCAAACCCATGAGATTTAGATATTCTCCATCAGCAATGAATGTATTTTTCAGTCAGTAAGCACTACAAGTTCAACAATAGGCTGCCCTTTCTTCTCGAAGAAACAGAAGGCTCAAACAACACCGGTTGTAGCAGGTAAGAAAGTAGCAAATCACTCCAGTAAAGAAACCCTTGCTGAAGCCTAGTTCTGGTAACAGTGAGCAAGGTGTTTTTGATTTTCCATGGCAGGAAAAGCACTTTGTAGTAGCTTGCAAATATGGCAGCCTGGCATGAAAAAAAAAAAAAGGAATTTGTGCCTACCAAAGAACACAGCCTACTAGTCAGTGGATCAGGACACACCAGGAAATGCCCAAGCATCAACTGGCCACTGCAAAACTCTTGGTCCTTCCAACATTCCTGCCTCCATGCTCCAGGTGGGTACAGGCACGTGAGCTCCAAATTAGCACAGCAGCTGTAATTGTACTGCAGCTGGGGACAAGGGCTGTGCCCCTGCACATGCTGCGTGTGCTGAGTCACCAGAGGAACTCCCTGGGCAGTCCCGGGAACTCCCCAGCTAGTTTCTGTGCAGATGAGATAATTGATTGATAGCTACTGGAACCCGCCCCGGGCAGTCCCAGCTCCACCAGAGGTCTGAGGCATCGATAAAAGAACTCCACAGGCAGTCCCAGTACATGTTAACAAGATAATCAACTGCGTGTCAGAGACTGGGGAGGCAGGGAGTTCCCAGCAGCCCTGGGAACAACCCAGGCAGGTCCTGCTTTGCTCATATGATGTAAACGGTGAACTAATGGACACTATTTATCTATTGAGATATGTATATCACTGAACCAGACAACCTTTTGCACACAGATGAGATGATTTTAACTAGAAACTCATCATGTATACACTGCAGTGTTGACAAGGGGCTGCAGGCCAGCTGAAGCAAACCAGAGGTTGGGGGGATTCTCATCCAAATGAGCTGAAAATGCTGCTGCTAGGAGGATACTTGTGATGGAGTCTCCTATCATCACCTGGTGAGAAACTGGCCTTACTGTCACAACAGTGACAACAGCAACACAACATTGTTAGCTAACATGCAAACCAATATGTGTGTAACATAAACCAGAACAGTTTCTTAAGAAAATGAGTCTACCACCACATAAACTGGCCACAGTGAAATGCCACACAGATTTAAAACATTATCCTAGAGTATAAGAACATTGGTCCAAGTAAATGTATCTGGTGTTACTGTCTGATTTTATATAAGGTACCTCTAATTCCAACTTGCAGAATACATACTCTTTTCCCAAGACACTTTGTAAATAAATACTTTACAGCATTCTGCCCAGTTCTTCACAATACAAAAAACCAGCTGGTTACCCAGATAATTTTTATAAATGTTGGAGGCTTTTAGGCCATGCCAAATTGTTTATAATCTGGCAGAAGCCCATTGCAGCACCAGGCCCAGACACCCCTGCAATAGAACAAGAACCTCTCCAGTCCAGGCCACCTGTAACCACTCAACAAGAAACTTCCCACCGGAGTCCCGGAGCAGAGCTGCTGAGCAGCCCCTATCAGCATGCCCATCTTGAGACATTCCTTTCTGACTAACAGAGAGACTGGGTCACATTCAACCTCTAGCTGTGAATCAGCCAGGAATCCTGGTTCAGAGATGTGTTACAAATTTTATATGAAACAGCCTGACCAGGGCATTGGATCCTTCCTTCCATGTCATGAAATCAAGGCCAACTACTCAATGCAGAGTTGAGCTGAGTCCACCTGGACTTTGAGCACCATAAGGGGGTGTTATGTTTACACTCAGCAAAGCTAGGTTTGGATTATGCCTGTACCCACCAGGAGGTTCAGGTGCAACACTGCACAGGGCTTTTAGATACCTGGCTAAAGTGGAAAGCACAGCTCTCACACAACACTAATTTCCAAGGAGCAGACCATAAAGTGAGATGAAAATAAAGCAAAAATGAACTGGATATAGTAAGGTAAAGAAGTATGTTTGGAATCCCAACCTCTCCTGCAAGGCACATACCTGCAGAATTTAAGTGACCTCAGTCAATTTCTTGTGTGAGATGAGCACTCACAGCTTGACAACCAAGAAGGGCTTTACGAGTCCAGCTTTTAACTTTTGGGACTACTTGCTATAACATACAGTGGAAAGAAAAGACAAATTCTTCGTATCAACTTTTATACAGTATCAGAGTATATTACTTGCTAACAAATGCACCTTCTACACCCATTCCAACCCAAATTGAGCTTAAAGAATAATTCCTGTCTTCAAGAAGATACATATGACTGACAATGTCAAAGAGTATTATGCCCACCTTTCCTGATAAGTTGTGCTAGTTTAGGAGAGAGCCCACAGATGTCTTTGAAACTCATACTGAGGTTCCAGCCCTGTGCCTGTATTTCAGTATAAAAACTATCTGCTAAAACACTTTATCTGGAGCAAGAAATAGGAATCAGAAACAAGGACTACTTCCTCCTGTCCCATCCTTCCCCACACAACATGCAACATTGGACAGCCACTACTCTAAATACAGCTCTTTGTGAATGCTGTCTACCATCTTGCCACTAAAGTAATTGTTTTCTTGGGGCGAAAACCAATATATTTTAGAAGTCTCACTGCAGAGCTCATAAATATCACATTTCTTCACGCATTACTGAAACATCAAGGAAAACACATGCTGGAGATGTTTTTGAAGTTCTTGAGTTTTGTTCTTCCCACTCCACTGAAGGGAAGAAGCACGTGTGAACGCTGGCCATACCCAAAGTTTGCTGTCAAGATTAGCCATTTTACTTCTTTATTTCTATTTATAAACACAGTTAGGTATTACAAGAGCCAGACTATTTAGCCATGAAGACTGTCAAAATAGATAATGTACTGTGTCTCACTGAATTACAAACTGGCTGGGTGCCTAGCCTATTGACTGCAAAAGTCCACTCCATTACAGCTCCAGCAATGTCTTCTATCTACTTCAAAAAGGTTTTTAAAAGCAGACAACTGTGAGATGACTATATGGATCATACAATTTTTTTTTTTACTCCTTCTGTTGGTTACCTGCAATTATTGACTACTAGTTCTGATGCCAACTCAGGAAGAGTTATACTTTACCAGAAAATCTAACTGATGACCTTCAGTAAGAGATACCACTCAGCAGTAATCTCCCACAGTATCCACACAGATGTGTGTTCACTTACTCTGCTGGAATTAGTGCTCTGATAAATTGTTTTCCTTATGTGTTTAGGGAACACATGTGCAGCCACAGTGCGATCAAAATTAGTATTACATTTTAAGGAACCGAGTCCTTGGTGTAGTAGCAGTTACAATACAGTGATAGCTCTTTTGAGAACCATGAAATTTTGTTTGACTCACTGCAGGCATTGCTTGTATCTGCTTCCAAAATATGCAAAATAGATAACTAAAAAAACAAAGGTAATACCACCTACAAGTATGGCAAATTGAATACAGGCAAATATCTTCTTTTGAGTGGAAAACACTGAAACAAAACAATAACCCAGAAAATGCACATGGACTCCAGGTTAGAATACCACAGCTTGCCTTTATATGAAATTGTATTATCTTTCAGAGGAAAATACAACTTAAATACTGGTTTGATTTATAACATGCTTGATATTCAATCATCAACTTGCATACATGCAGTGAAGTAAAAGCACATTGTGCTTCCCTGCAAAGGGCTTTCTTCTCAAGAAGCAGGGTTTATCCAGCTATGAACATAGTCAAAACGTGTACTTCATCTAAAAGCAAAACATTATATAGTATTGAAATAAAGTAGTATTATAATTAATATAAAACTACTACTTCAGGAATTTCCTGTCTATAATTACAACACCTGTATTAATGCCAAGGTCAGCATGTTATTCCATAGTCAATTTGAAAAATAAGCACAAAATATGTACAGCAGAAATGGTCATATTTTAACCAAGTGTTTATTGACCTTGTATGGTAAAAGGATAACTATCATATCATCATGTCCATATTTTAAATGTATTTCGCTGAAAAAAATTAATCAATTGGCATATCACAGTATTACTATGGCATTATGATTACTTCTCTCCAGAAATTTTCCTACCCTTATTTTGTTTTTTGTCATTACCACTTCCCGGGTTTTCAGACTGAAGATGGAGAAAGTATTAGAGGGACTCTTGCCTCTCTAAACAACTCAAGAAATCAGAGAAGGAACCTGAAAGGATCTCATGTACTTCAGTTCTAGGTTTGCTTTCCCTTAATAGCCCTCAGTAAATTAGAAATTATTTTGCTGCTAAATACAGAGACACCAGCTTCAGATAGGAGTTTTTCTTTGGTGTTTTCAGACCATTATCATCTTTTGAAGAAACTTGAAACTGATCAAAGAGATTATCTGTTTATTTCTTATGCATCTCTTATTTAAATTATTCTAAATGTCATATGGAAAGGATGCTTTACATGGAACTGTCATAAACCAGCCTAAACGGTATCAATGCACATTACTCAGGAGTGTAAACTGAGTGTAAACATCCATATATTGTAATATTTCTCTTGAGCTATGATTTTTTAAAAACCAACAGAAAATCATAAGCAGAGACCAATAAATTGCTAACTATATTTAATGAAATCTCAAAAACAATTAAGTCTGCTTCCCCAATTTTAATTTCTTTATTCTTATTAATGGTAATCTTTTAAAAGAACTAATAAAATAGATTTTTCATATATAATTTTTTCATAGACCATCATATTTATTTAGATCAAAAAGAGGAGTAAGATTTACAACAGAGATGTTCCCTATCAATGGCTATTTCGTAAGAAGGCAAAATAGTACATCTGTTAACTGCACTGTTGCATAATAGCACAGGAAGAGCAACCAAGAGCAAAGCAGACAAATCCACAGCAATTTACTGTTTTGTAACCCAAACCAACACTTTAAATTCAGCTTGAAAAAAATACAGGAAACACTACTGTAGCTGGACAAAACAAAAAAAAAAAGCAATTTCCTTGTAGTAAGATATACTTAGTAAGCAGACTGCAACATTTTGCACTACTTGCCATTTTTGGATAAAGCTTCTGGTGAAGGAAACTGCAGAGAATAAGGCCTAAGGCATTGATGCCATGTGAACATTACAAAAACGTGACACTGAACACAACCGCCTAGTCAACCCCAGGCAGAAATAGGACTACCGAGTTCAGGAAGGTAACCAGACTTGTAAGGGCCAAAACCAAGTAACAAAATGGCAATCACTTCCCCTAAAAAATGAAATCTTGGTTTTTGCTATACTCCTTATATTTTGTTGTACTAGAAAACCGTAACTAAAATGGTGCATTTATTTTATTTCTGTTAGATAAGTATCATGACTGGTGATAGGCTGGAATATGCTAAATATTTCCAAGCAGAATCCTGGACAGTTCTGAACTAAATAAATGATCTTAACTTCAGATATGTTGCGAATGCAAAGAAAAACTTAAAATAACACATTATGTATTTAAATGATATACTAAAAAACTATATGTTTTCTGTTGTAAGTAAAAACAGATTTAGTATTTCTTTTCACTATGCTCTACAAGATTTTAAAGGTAGTAGATATTATCCTCCCACACCTCATTGTTATTCGCAGGTGAGTAGGAGGAAAACCAGTTTTCCTACTTTCTAACTCCCAGCTGGTTTCTCACTGAATTGATTTTTCTTCATTGTGTGAATGAAATAGTTACTGAACTAACCTAATGAATAACAAGAAATACTTTCTCTGTATCTGCAGAGGAGAGCAGTGTTGTCAAAAAAGCAATTAATACTGAAGGAAACTCTAACTCTGGTCCTTAACCATTACCTTTAAATAGTTCTGCGGTGTGGTTCCTGTTAAAAACTTCAATAGCACAGTCTCCATCTAGATTTAACAGGAACTACTGAAAAATCTGGATGTGTAGTACATGCTTATAAAAGTACCTGAAAATATGCTGTACTAGGATACATGATGGATTACGAGCGTGTTACACTATCACACATCCAGCAAACAGGATCATCACCAGTGAGATCCTTAGCAGACAATGGGATCGAGCAATTCTGTACAACACCACAGATGTGTTGTACAGAACAAGAGATGGATGTGTAACTGAAGAAGAGTGGAGGTTTCCAAGTCAGAACTGAGGTGGATGAAGTCCTGGGCAACCTCGGTCAGTGTTGAACATAATCTAAGGGATTGGACTAGATGACCTCAGTAGCTTCCCTTCCAACCTGAGTGATCCTATGGTAACATTACGTCTGGGGCTTCATGTAAGGAAAGTGTTTAGCTGCATCAAGGATTGTGAAATCTCTTAATTGTTTGTGAAATTCTCATATCTCTTGAATGACTCCAGCTGATCAAAACATTTTAAATACTTCTGAACTATTCTCGCAATCTACTGAAGGAATTTTCCTATGGTCATTACAGGTTTAAGCTTCACATGAGGATTCTGGTGAACCGACACGGGTAAGACTTCAAACATATTATTCAGAGGGAAAAAACAAAAGAGTCAAGGGACACAGACCAACTAAAGATTTGAGTGTAAAGTTGTATACTAGACTATCATTAACTAAGATGTAATCAGTAGCACCTGGTTGCTATTTTATATGCTTATATAGAAACAATCAAAAAATTCAAACCCTATCCAAGTTGTCACCCATGTAAATCTGGAAATCATTCTGCAATTGCAACATCTGCACTTGACAGGTTCAACTCATCCATTAGAATAAAGAAGTTATCTGTGCATGTTTAGGCATGTACCTTACTGATTCTTTCATTGCCATTTTCTGTCTCAACAGGTCAGGAAGTTTTTACATACACACATACCAGAACTGCCTTTTAAGTCTATAGTGACTGCTCAAAATCTGTTTCTATCTCCATGAAACTGAAAGACATTAAAACAAATAGCTTAGTCTTTTCTATGTGATTTTACAGTCCACTGTTTTTCAATCATACAAAGAATTCTTACTCATATCACGTCAAATTTCTGGTTTACATTAAAGGGATGCTATCCATTCATTGGTGAGGTCTTCATTATAGATCCTGGATCCACCTTGCTGGTGTCAGCAGCAAACTAACACCAATTCAGCTTTTAACCAAGATACCCAATGTTGATAAAAAAGTTATCACTTCACTATCAGCCAGGCAAGTTGCATATGAAATGCAGCACTAATGTAATTTCTTGAAAAAGCTTATTAAAGTTTTGCAGGTAGTCTTTCCAATAACTAATAGTATGTTAAGAAAGTGCTTATCAACTGGGAGAATAAGGATTTGAATTCCCATAGGTGGTTGCTCATATCTGTGTGCAATATAGACAAGACAATAACAAACTAGTATGAAATTATCTTTTCACTTAGTTGAGTCCTTTGTCAGTTAAAATATAAGAGGCAAGATACAGATGTAACCAAAGTTTTTATTTTCTCTGTTGCTGGAACCAAAAGCTTCAGTTTTTCTTGGGACACTGGAGTCTACCAGTTTAATACCTTGGACATGTACACTCCTCAAAAGGAGTATGCCATTCCTCACCATTGATCCTGAAAACTGGAACTAGAACCCTGAACCTTAATGCCTGTAATAGGGGACTATGTTTTAGATTAGTGCTGAAGAGTATTGAAAATAGATGTTTACATTATTGCTGAGCAGTGCTTGCACCAAGTCCAGGCTTTTTCTGCCTTTCACACTGCCCCACCAGTGAAGCTGGGGGTGAACATGAAGTTGGGAGGAGACACAGATAGGACAGCCGATCCCAAGACACCAAAGGGCTATCTCATAGCATACGGTATCATGTTCCATACATAAACTGGCGGGAAAAAGAAGGAAGAGGGGAATGTTTGGAGTGATGGCATCTGTCTTCTAGAGTAACCGTGATGTGTGACAGAGCCCTGCTTTCCTGAAGATGGCTGAACACCTGCCTGCCCAGGCAAAGTGGCGAACAGACTCATTTTCCTTTGCTTGTGTGCATAGCTTTTGCTTTTCCTATTGAACTGCCTTTACCTCAACCCACAGGTTTTCTCCCTTGTACTCTCCTGATTCTCACCCCCATCCCACCACAGGGGGATGAGCAAGGGCTGCATATGGTGCTCTGTTGCTGGCCAGGGTTAAATCATGACTACTCTACTACTGCTGGTGGTTACTGAATTTTAACTTCAGCAAAGTTTCTGAAAAAAGCTAATTTTTCTAAGCATTTGGAGAATGAAAGCAAAGAAAAAGTCTACATGAAGGACTTTTAGATAAGCCGCACTGAAGGGCCATAACCAATCCCTCTACATACTGTCAGGCAAAATTAAACTGCTGGTTTGTTTTTCTTTTAGTAATTTCTTCCCTGATGTTCAGAACATTTGATAAAATATCCTACATATTAAGGCAACAAATATTTGCTAATGTAGTAAAAAAATACTGTATTACTGATTTGTCTGAAGAAACTGTGAAGAATTACAGCTAGTATTTCAGAAGAAATTTAACATTTAACATTTACAGGTAGGACTTTAAACTGATAAAGAAACCTACTAGAATTCATAGCCCAAGGTACAAAGCAGTGGAAAATAATATTTTACCTGAACACATCATCCAGGGAAGTAACAATAGCTACTTTTATTGTCAATTTTATAGATTAAGTGAAGCCCAGAGAATTTACTCACTGTGATGACATCTTATAGCTCAGGACATTCTGGAAGAAGACAGTCAAAACTCTTGATTGACCGAGACTCATTAAATAATCCTTTTGACCTTGATAGAAGTCAGTTGGCAGAAATTCTTCACAATTTGATTATCTCCCTCTCCTATAGACATCTTTTGAATGCTCATATTTAAATATAGACATGCACACTTCTAAATAAACATCACTTACATCTGTCTCTTGCTGATAAAGCAATGCACAGATGATAATTCTATCATGGAAAAAAAAAATATTTTCAGTTACAGACCTTGACAAGGAGCTCAAAAATTTAAATGAGTGCTTCAGTTTGCCTGCTCACCAGATTAAACAGGTATTTCTAAATGGTGTCTGCTTCATGGAAGAAAGAAAATTAGACTGACTCTGGATAAAGGCCATGTCTTGAACTTTCCATTTCCTCTATGTCTACATACAAATTGAAGACAAGATGCAAGCACTACCAGATGATAATGATGTGTACTTGTATTGCTAAGGTGTACATGGCAACACAAGATGCAAACTAGAGGCCTTAAAACTGGATGAAGAATGCAAAGAAACTCTAGCAGTAAAAAAGTTACATCCTCATTTGGAAAAGAGTAGAAAAGTAAAACAAGCCTAATTTTCAAAGTAAAATTGTTAGAAGCAGATCTGGACTATGATTAAGAGAATATAAACACCTAAAATCCTTTTGCTGCCATGATTGTTTACTACTAATTAAGCAGATAATTTTTTCACACTCCATTTGCAGCAGCATCTTCTGTTTGAAGTGTTGTGAAGACGTTGTGTTTGTCCAACACAAACACTTGTAAATTTCACTTTTTGATGGTTCTACACTTTGATCAATTTAGTGTCTTTCATGACTTCAAGAAAATTGGATTTTAGAGACTTATAAAATTTCCTGAGAACTGGCCATATGAAACATTTGATGACCTCTAACTTTGGCTCTTTACACAGTTGTCCATGTCACAGTTGAGGTGAGAAAACTAAAGCTGTGGAAAATCATAGCGAGGATAAATACCAACGTTGCTTCCTTTTGTGGCTATGGTTCTTTATAAAATACTTGGACACACCTCATGAATGGCAAAGGTCTGAAGCACAGTTTATTCAAAGACCAACAAGAAAATGAAGAGGGAAGGAAGGATGTTTATAATAGAAGTCTGATAGCTGTAAGCTTAAAGCTCAAATAAGATTAATGACTTGGGATGTAGACTTTCAACTGATAAAAATTTGGAAGTCACTGTCATATGATTACAGATTAAAATGGCAGCCACTCTTAAGATCAGGTGTATCTGGAAATCATTCACTACATTAACTGGTATTCTGCAGAGGTAGATACTCCTTATCTGAGTGTAAGAGCAAAGGCTCTTAGGACAGCACAGGAGTAAGAGCACCTTACCAAGCACTAGCACAAAGTAAAACACCTGACACTAAAACTGACTCTCTGATTCTAGAAGTAATTAGGATTCATGCCTTCTTGATATTCTTTTAACAGAAAACTCTAGATCTTCAGACTTTCTTTTTAGATCATTTGCTTTAAGTCAAAGAGCTTTTTGGGCCACATAGCTCAAAGAGATACTCGGGAATTATTCAGAGAATACTGATTTCAAGCTCTGGGATGGGAACGCAAAAAATGTATACATGATAAAACATGCTTAGAAAATATTCTTGTGGGGAAAAAGAAAGAACCATGAACCCTTATTCTCCCCACAGAAAAGTGTTAATTAATGAGATAACTGAAAGCTGTAAACAAAAATCTAAAGAAAAGATAAAAACCAAAGGAGGTTCTGAATTAACTTGACCCTATCCACTTCACTACATAAATGCAATGCTTTTTGTTGTGTATGGCACAACCTCCCCTCTTTTATAATCCTAAGGACATATAGTCTCTCTTATGAATCACTAAACCTTTTGGCTAGCGCTGGCATTGCCTTTTGTCCTGAAAAGAGGGGGTGCACTCCACAGCCATGAAAGCTGAATCTTCTCCCAGGCTGCCCCAGCTCAGCACCACAGGTTGCCTTTCCAAGCAGGGGGAGAAGGGCAGGCACCCAGGAACCAAGCAGCAGGCCACCTGTAGGCAAGGCTTGGCTGGAAGGCCTCAGCAATCTGCCCCCAGCTGCCCCCATTTCCCCATGAGGAAGAGGGTGAGCTGCACACCACTGCCTTCAGCCAGGTCTCACCTGCAGCCACCCCTGAGCATTACTGCCAACCAGCAACTACAGCAGCAACAAAACACAGCCCTGACACCCAAATGCCAGTCATACATAGGCTTAACCATTTACATAACCACGGGCTACGAAATACACTAATAAATAAGGGCACACACGAAATTCAAGATCAGAAAGGCTGAGAGGCAATGCATTCCTCCCCAAAGCATGCACACAGCTGCCTCAGCCCAGATCCATTTGAAGATGGATCCTTCAGGCAGAAGGGCCTGAAATCAGGGACTGATCCATGGAGATCCAGGAAATACGGATGATATGTCTTTGCAATCTCTTTCACTGCAAATCACTGATCCTTTATGAATTTTCAAACAAGTAATGAATATCGGGAGAGAAAAATTGTCCAGCACAGTGAAGCAATAATCCACAGACATGAAACACATTCCGCATTTCTCTCCTCATTCAACTCCACAGCTACAAGAAGACAGTAGCACAGTAAACAAGCCTCCTCCTCCTCAACACACTTCAACTCATTCTTCCCACACACAGCTGCCACTATCATGCATATTTCAAAGCCTCCATCTGGGCTTGACAACTGTACCTTCCTTTCTTCCAGCCAACAGAAATACACGTCCTACTCAAACCGGCATGGATGATACTGCGCTGTTTATTTCAAAAAAGAAGCTGTTCCACAAGTAGGTCATGTGGGTGGAAGCCTCCATGCTAACCTACATGTTTGCTGTGTAGGTTAGAGCTGAGCTACCCTACATTCATTTTTCCCTCTTTCCAGCTAGAAATTGTCTTCAGGCAGCATGTGAGGACTCATGGTACTTGTCCAGGCTGCTGAATGCCTGGTTCTTCTGCATAAACACCTACTGTTCACACAGGGATTAACTTCACAGTATACACCCAGCAGGTTAAACATTTCCCAGAGATTCTTCATTTATGCCACATATGGTGCACAGTGCAGGTACACCTCCTTCTGTCCAGAAATATGTCCATGATTCCAACAGCTGTTGCAGACTGAGGATGTCCTGAACTCAGCATGCACACAGGCAAATCATCAGTCTACAGCCCTCATCTTTTTTCTCTTAAGGTCAACTTGCCCTGCTGGAGCTAGGCCTCTTGAAGTGCTGCTGCAGCAATCACCCACTCTGCACCCACAGCAGCAGCCTACGTTCTACCATTTAAATAGCTGTGTCTCTTCCTTCCTCCCTCATCTGCAGCCTGTACTCAGATCACCCTTCCTGTACCATCAAATGCACTCGCCTACATCCAGCATGTAAACATGCAGCCTGCCTCTCCAGTCTCTTGCTCTGCAGTGCCTGGGTAGGCATAGGCTGAAGACAGGGCCTCTTGCAACACCAAGTAGGGCCAAAGCTACCCCAGGGCTGTGGTTCTTATCTTGGACAGCAGAAGAAGGTGGGGTCAAAGTGGAGTTGGGTTGCTCCTGATCCACCAAGGGGGAAGCACCTGGGTTTATTCACACCCAATGGCTATGTCCACACATTTCCCATATCTTAGTGAATAGCAGCAGCAGCAAATCACCAGGTGAGACAGGGCAGACTGGAGGTGATGCTCAACAGCCCAAGCAGAGCAGGTTGATAGCCTCCAGCCCCACCCTGCAAAAAACCCCAAAGGCTGAACAGGGGTAATCTGTGGGCAGCCTCTGCCCCACATCACCTCCTAAACCACCTGAGATGAACATACAGATTACACAACTAAGGTAATTCCTAAAGGATTTTAATGACTATATGTCCAACCAATTTCCGTGTCTTGTCTGCTGTGATTGCATTTGGTTCAAATCACACTTCTCCGCAGAGAGATATGAGGCTTTAGTTAGCAAATATTTCTATGCTTGAGAAATGCTTTGAGAACTTGTAATAAAAGGTACAATGGCACTACAAAGGGATTTTAGTAAGATGCTTGCTATCAGAAGATGTTAATTTTTTTTGGAAGGTCTCTATATGTGTACTGCTTCTTTCTTGGAATAAGGAGAACAAAGGAGATGGTACACTTGTAAGCATCCCTAAAGAGAACAGACAAGATTGATCATTTAGAATGGTCAATTAGCTGTTTATACTATTTACCTGTGCTTTCTTTTGGGAAGACCACCAAGGAAAAAAACTGCAAAGCAAACTCCAGTGGAAAGATACCTTAAACCCAGCATACTAATTCATTTTAGGTCATATGGAAAAAGATGTGACCTAGATCTTCTGCCACTCTGCAGGCACTAGCTGTCTTCCTACTTTACCAGTATTTCCAACAAACTGAGATATGGCGTTAATTTTCCTTAAGCTGATCATACAGGTTTAAAATTTTTTCTTTGATATTTATCATAGTGCTTCGGAGGTCACCCAGGCATTTTATGCAGACTGCTGGTACACTTAATCATTTCAGTGTCTTCCTGCAGTAAATCAGAAGACATTATATTAATAAAAGATGGGTCTGTTCCAGGTCTGATTCAGAATGCTGAACCTGGCTTAGAAAGAGTTCTTTAAAAAGGTCAGTTTACTGTATGGAATTCTGAGTATCAAGGATATGTCTTCTCTCACACAAGATATATACACTCCAGACCAGCATGAAGACACTGGAGTGATTCAGAATGAGTGCTCAAGGCTGTCTATACCACAGCCTAGCCAAAGAGACCCTGTCTGAAAATACACCACTGAGATACAGGCACACCATGCAAATAAGTATCTCATAAAACATGTTTGCCTCCATCACTACAGTTCTTTGTCTGGCAAATACTGTTTGGTCACATGCACTTAACACAAGAAACAAGACAGGCAAAATACAAGGTCTGCAAGGGCAAGACTGGCCAGAAAAAAACTTGTACCATATTGTTATTTTTTGGTTTTGTCTTCAAAATACTTACTAATTCTTGTAATCAGGCTGTACATAGTTAAAAAATAATAAAGAAAAAAAACAAAAAGAAAAGGGTTAAGCAGTTGTTATTTTCTGGGCTTGGATTTATCACACTCTTCTGACTCTCACTTTCAAATTTAAGCTTGCATTGACTATTCCGCACAGCACAGGTACAATTCCTATGAAATAAGGTAATATTTATGATTAAGTCACAACTTTCCGTGTTATAGTCCTCTTGTGACATCGATCTGCCCCTTGCTAGAGGGAAATTTAACACATTTTCAATTAATACCACTGACAAAATATTTCTGAATAACAGTTTCTCACTGCAGTGGCTGATTCCTTTCTAATCTCGTTTTGTCCGAGTATTTTAATGAAGACAATCAAATGTCTTGTTTTCACTTGATCAGTTCAACTGCTCTGAAACCATGATTTTGAAATACTTTTTCTAAATCTTTTTCCTCACAAGAAATTGTGAGATTGATTCTTTTCTTCCCTTCTGGAACAAATTCGTAATTTCTAAATTTACAATCACACAAGAAGTGGCATTTAAAAAAAAAAAAACAAACCAAAAAACAGAAAAAAAGCTTCCTTCAATATTTTATGTCTTATCTTACAATGTGCTGAAAAATCACATATTTCTAAGTCACATGCATATGTGGATGCTTTGTATCTACCAGAACTGGGAGTCTGACCTCAACTAGAGTGCAAACTATGCAGAACCCATGTGAATAATACAGAGAGAATACCTTCCCATCAGCTGTAAAAATTAACACCAAAGTACCCCTGTAGATCAAGATCTTTGTTACCTTTCCATTAGCTGTTGGAAGTAATATCATAATACGCCTGTAGATCTGGACCTTTGCAAGACGCACTGATGTCCTGGGACATTTTATCACAAGGCGGCTGTGAACACTGGTTCCAGGGATGTGCCACAGGGGCAGGCCCTGTGCTAGGGCTGAACTCTCTGACAGAAGTGACATTGAGACCAAAGTGGGAACACAGCACCCTAACTGCAGCCCAGCCCTGTGTTCAGCACAGGAAGGCTAAGCAGGCAGGATACAGACTCTAGGGGGTCATGTGTTGACCATTCCTTGTTCCAAACATCACTTGACATCCTGGCTGACATATCTTAAAAGATATTGACTCTAAGCCACCTAGTTCAATCAGAAGTTTATTTGTATTGACCTGGATTACAGGCAAACTGATTTTACACGTCTGTCTTTCTATGTGTCCACTGGGCATGTGTTCAGCCTTGCTTATGGTTGGAAATGGGGGAGTGGAGCTGTGACAGTGTTCACAGGGGTCTTCAGGATGAGGGAAGAGATGTAGATCTGACTCCATATTTCAGAAGGCTTGATTTACTATTTTATGATATATATATTACATTATAACTATACTAAAAGGAATAGAAGGAAAGCTTTCATCTCAGAAGGCTAACTAAGCTAAGAATAGAATGGAATGAAAACAAAGGTCTGTGGCTCGGACAGAGAGTCCAAGCTAACTGGGCTGGGATTGGCCATTAATTGTAAACATCCAAGATGGTCCAATCACAGATGCACCTGTTGCATTCCACAGCAGCAGATAACCATTGTTTACATTTTGTTCCTGGAGCCTCTCAGCTTCTCAGGAAGAAAAATCCTAAGAAAAGGATTTTCATAAAAAGATGTCTGTGACATGGAGCCATGGCAGGCTTATCTCTATCTGGTAACCCCTGAAAAAAATGAGTATGTTTTCATGTGTGTTTGAGGAGAAAGTTATCACTGTGAAATGTACATTTCTCTCTTTCCTTAATCCTAAATTGCACCAGGTGTGTCTGCATACAGCCAAAATTCGCACCTACAAACAAGGTACAAGTACTTGTATATGTTCACATGAAAAAAGAGAAAGAAGCTGTTTCTATTAACAGCTGAAAAGCTAAGCAATGTTCAAAAACATTTTTGTTCATTTCACTGAAAGTAGTAGATTTCAAACCTCATGATGATTGTTAAAAGACAAGTTTTCTTATTAGGAAATATAAAATACAATTTAAATAATTTTGGCATCTCATTTAAAACAAGTACATTACAAAAAACAAAGATGGAAAATGTCAGAATAAATACCGATTGCCGATTCTGTACATAATTTTGATTTTTCGTGTTAAATGTCAGTTTTTATCAAGGACCTGCTTCTGAATTGGAAATTTTATCATAAAAAAATTGAATGGCAGACTCCCAAGAAATGACAAGATTTTAACACCATAATAAACATTAGGATCATGATCCGTTATGCTTAACACTTACAGGCTTTTTTTTCCTGTAACCAGGATGCTTAAAAACTTGTTCAAAAACAGAGAGCAAAGCTAAGAGTCTTATGTAACAGCATAATTTCCAAACTGGTTTATTTAAGGCCACACCACAGCAAGATCAAGTTTTTCTAATGGAAGATGGCTTATTTTTTATTGGTTTGGGTCTATACAAGGTGCTTTAAAAACATGAGATAATGAATGACACTGAGTAGGTCTGGTATTTGGGAAGGACAGGGTGAGAACACAGAATATATGAGAATGAACGCACTGGGAGGAAAGACAGTATGTGTGAATGGTGGGGAAGGGGTGTAAGGAGTACGTGGGGTAAGAAGAGCAGCACTTGACAGGAAAACACAGGCTTCTGGAAGAGCACTGGGAGTGTAACTGGAACTGCAATGCAGAGCTGAAAGATCAAGGAGACTGCTGGGTTAGAAGATACTAGAACAAGGGAAGAGAAATTGGATAGGGGGATTCCTGTAAGAAAAAAAAAGGCAGAAAATATACTGATAGCTGACAGCAACTTGTAACTGAGGAGCCTGACTGGGTGATAAGGGGCACAAATGGATCAGGGCAAAGGGACAGTACTTTCACTGACAAAGCCAGCAGTGGATGAAAAGAGTCATCCCTTGCACACCTTCAAGAACATTCAGATTTTGCTTTTATGTTGCAGGTTGAATTTTAAAATCAAGAAGTTCAGATCCCACTGGTCCAAATCCTCAAAGTAACAAGAGGTCCCTCCACACTTTTCTAAAATGCATTGTCATAAAATACATCTCATCATTTGAACTCAGCCTTGTAATTAATAGGAAGCAAAACAGCTTTGAAGTATTTGGTAATATTTGGTAATAATTGTAAGTAGCTTCTGCCTTAAACCATGACAAAAAGAAAATAAAACTTAACCTGAAATGACATATAACTTAAAAGGAGAGAATACAATTTATGGAAAACCAGAGGTGTCTAGCTTCTGAAATTATACTGGCAATGAGTCAAGGAGATTTGAATGCTAATCTTCTATGATAATATATATTCGAATTAGAAAGATCATTAGCTCCTGAATAACGCAGGAATATCCCTTTCTAGCCACAGTAGGTCATGAGACAGCTAACCCAAAAGCTGTCTGCTCTCTCCTGTCCTCTACAGTCGACACTGAAAAATTTGAACAGCATCTTGAACCGCTGTAACCTTTGACCCATTGTTCATTAATTGGTCACCTAAACTGACTTCAGTAGTAGTAGAACAATTTACCCTGAGATGTGCACAGCATATGGAGAGCCTATGGAATAGAGTAGCTCTTATGACAGTTTGATATTTTCAAATTATGTGCAGCATAGGTAAATAAGTATTATATCAAATGTACACGAAGATGTGTATCCACACCTGAACATACCAAATCCCTTCCAGCCTCCTGAACGTCCAGTTTAAAAGTACAATGCCATGCAGCTCCACACAGCAGAGGTTTCCACTGACTCACGCATTCTTGGGACTCACTTCCTGGGACCTACTGGAATGCAGACAGTTGTGTCTACTGCACAGTCCTTGGAATACAGAACAAGTAAACCCAGGTTAAGAAAGTTTTCACAGCATGGAGTCTCCATTTGTTTGTAAGCCTAAGTGAACAGCAAATGGAGACCTCTGCATCTGTCAGCGCATATGGCTTCTAGCTGGGACAAGCTTTGCAAGCCCCCTGTGCTGAGCACGGCTTGCTAAGCCAAACACGTATGCGCAGAGAAGTGGTGCTGTGGCACCAGTGCCCCCAGCCAGGGGGGCTGTGTGGGGAGGCTGTGTGGGTGTGCGGGAGGAAGAAATGACAGCGAGGAAAAGGAAAGGAGGGAAGTCTGAGGGAGCTAACACATGCTGGTTTAGTCAAGAAATACCAGCCATTCTGCATCTCCACCCTTTGCTTTCCCTCACTTTGTCCTCATAGCCGGCAGTCAAATACCTAAATACCAGTTAGTCACAACACAGAACTGGTCGGCACGGTGCACTCTGTCACCTATACGCCCCAGGTACAAAGTGCTGTCATGTCCGATTCCTTTTCTCCCTCACTTCCCTACTTCCTTTCCTTACACGGCTGAGCCTGCGCAAGCCCTGGCCATAACAACTTGTATTTTCCCTATGGGCAAGGGCCCCACTGCTGTGCCTCAGGATCAGCCACTTGCCCCAACATCAGCTGTCTGAAATGCTTCCATCCCTTTCACAGGCATGCACTTGTTAAGCACCTCGCAGGGAAAACATCCCTTCTGTATTCTTGCATTTCACCAATTCATATAGCAGCAGTTCAAGTCAGCAGTTTCTTTTTCTTTCTTTTGCATCTGACCAAGTACATTTAGGAACATATGCCACCTGTACTTTGCATGTGGAACTCCCACTCATGCTGAATTCTAATCATATTAACAATAATAATAAATAACGATTTATTACTTATGTGCTGTCAGGACCAGAAGGCTTCAAGACACATTATAAAATATATACAAATATAGGGAAGAAAAAAGTAAATTTACCCTCAGGTACACAAACCCCTAGGTTTAAAAAAATACACAAATACAGACAGCACTGCTTGAAACAAAAAATGAACCAATCAATCCCAAATAGATTAAAATTTAATTTCTCAGCTAGGTCCCTCCCTGCATAAGCAGCTCAAGCAGTCTGAAGAGTCTAGCAGCATTCACAGAGTTAAGACTCAGCCTCTTAAATTGTTTCAGTTGGAGCAATTAATTGCAAAAACCCACTACCCCTTGTGTGCTGCTTTACAAGTAAGGAAGAAATTAGTGAGGGATTTTATCCTGCTCTCCTGCACATTCTATTCTACTTTACCAGGACACCAAATATTCAGCTAGGAAAAATGCAGCAGTACTAGTTTTGTTTTAAGCTACACTGCAGAGTCCTCATGAACTTTAAAACAACTAACCTGACAGACAACTGCAGCAAAAATACCTGAACCATGTCAGCTACAAACAGATTAGATTAAAGTGGAAATTATTATACAACTTCACCTTTTGGCATATTTGTTTGGAAAACCTACTGTAAACTGGATGCTTGTATGGGCAGTGGCAAGACAGGATGTTCAGGGAATACAACTAGAGGCATTCAAATGGTACTTTGAAACTCTCAAGGGAAAATTGGGATTTAGCTACATTGCCAGAAGAAGCCTTCATACAAATGAAAATCAGGTTCTTATTTTCCCCTAGCATTTTACATAGCCTTAGCCTGTTTTCAACCAACAGAATCCCCAAAATTTGCAGCATAAAAGCAATTTTGCAGTATTTTGAAAAAAAACCCTAAACTTAATCACAGTTCTCATTGGGAGAGGGGCTTGTTTTTAAGTCTTACCAACACATATTTATAAATTTTGACTTACAGTTTCTTCCTGTCTGAAAAGTCTGGAAGTTTTACTTCCAGCAGATTTTTTTTTTCTTCAGAGTTGGGTTAACTTTTCCATTCACTAAAGTTAAACACAACTTTTTCAGTGGTAGCATATTTAACTATGCTGAGTTGAAAAAAATCTTGCATTATACATAGTAATGGAACAAAGTCTGCAAAGCTTTGAAGAATAATAACAAATTCAGAGCCTTGGAAAATACAGTACAGGGAAAATGTAATTACACAAATAAATGCTGGCAAATAAAGCAAAATTTGAAAAAGCTTTCACTGGAAGGATGAAAGCTTTTCATACTCATTCAAAGAGTTGGTCTACAAAATAAGTCAGTTGTCAATTTTGTTTCTACCTTATATACCATATTTATCCATATATACATACATATAGTGAAACATCAAGATGAGAAGACCAGGCCTCATATTTAAATACTTAAAAAAATCCCAAAAACCTACACTGAAAGGAGTTTGATGTCTTGCATGAGTGTTTTGCAAGCAATAACATCACTTTTATTTCAAATACAGAAATATCCAATGTGAACTTTCTTGTACACCAATATTTATTTCACTCTTGAATTCTAGAGAAAGCATACTAACCTGTCACTGCCATTGATCATTTTTACATTTACTGTCTGGAATTGCATTAGCTATTAGAACTCCAAATGACAAGAAATTCTCCACTCACAATGAGCTCCTCCCAACATCAGAGACTATACTAAAGTAGCACAATTAGAAAAATGTTTTCTACATATTGCAGAATATGCAGGATATGCAGGTCCTCACAAAACCTATCATTAGATATGGAAGGTTGCAGCATAGAAAATACTTCATCTAATAGAAGGAATTTAAGATTTTTTTAATTGGTTTGCTCAGGTAAATACACACAGCATAATCCTCCACAATGAATCTCATATATTGTGTTCAACAGACTGCAGAATTGCCTATTTTTTCTTTATTTGACTCTATCGTTTTACTTTATTCAAATCTTCAAACTTATATCTGTGGAATGTGAAGGTTTTTTAATTTCATTAAGGCTTTTTCTTTACTTATAGGTCAACTTCAGATTTGTTGTACAGTAACATATTACCACGAATTTTTTTTCAGCCTAAGGACTACCTACATGGCAATCTACCCTACAAATCCTTGTACATCCTAAGGTTCATGTAACTGCAAAGAATCAAGTGTTATTTGATTTTTATTACAAATATATTTAAATTAGAACACTAAGTTTGCAATTTTCTATATTAGTTAAGAATATTATTTGATAGGCTATATAGATCTTTACTACAGCTTAAGAATGTCTTGAAAATGCCAACACACATGAAAAGTTGCTTTTGTGGCTGTAAGGAAATGCTGGATAAATTACTTGAGGTTCATGCAAATATGGGCAAATCAGTTTTCTACCAGCTATACAGGAGTGAGGACACTCAGAGATGAGTTCCCAATAATAAAAGAACAGGAGCCTTCCAGAACAGTTCTCACCTCGCTTTAGTATGTACAATATATGTTGAACATAGGACTTTTTTTGTCCAAATAGCCATGAAACACAATAAAACTGCAAGAGACCAGTTTGTAAAAAAAAAATAAAATCCTGCCTGAGGACCTCCCTAGAACCGAACCTGAATTACAACACTTCAAATGCATATTAAGAAGGTCAATCTTCCAGAATCTATTTCTTGTATAAACTTACACGGCTGCACTAACATAACACAAATATAAGGTCAAAAATACATTGATTAAATAATTTTTAAATACTTATATTCACAATGGATTAGGACAGCTCAGAACCCAAATGACTTCAGCAAAGAACACTAACGTAGAACACTAGATGTGTTGTCCTTGCTTAAACTAATTGTTTAAAACAATTTTGCCATATGAAGGCATATAAGATTATCTGAATTATCCTTATCACTGCAATAAAATTTTAAAGAAAACAGTTCAACTGTTATACAACTTAAGTAAATAGGATGTTTTTCAAAGGGCAACTGAAAGACTACTAAACCAAGTTGTCATCATTTGAAACTCTTCTGACAAAACTCTACAGACCGTACACTGGTGTAAAACACAGCACTGCTGCATATCACTTACCTACTCCAAGTTCTAAAATAATATTACTGACATTAGTTAAATCTATCATCATGGAAAGTGATCCTCATTTTTCCTCGCTTCCATTCTCCTGCTTTATGCTGCCAACCCTATTGCCAACACAAACAGTTCAAGATAGCCATAACTTCCCTGAGAATTCCCAAATTAAATGTACATCATACTTAAGTACAATTGTAAAAAAAAGGCAGACTAATGCAATGTGAAAACGGAACACTTCAATGTAGTGCTCAAATTCCACTCAATTTGTAATAGCACTACCAACAGCAAATGGAAAACATGGATCTATGAATAAAGAAGGGTGACACTATTACATTTTTATTACTGCATCAACAGCACTACACATTACTCTTCCCCAGACATGTTTACAGCCCAAGAGTGAAAAAAAAGCTCTGAAATACTTAAAAGGCTCTTCTACCTATATTGTTGCCTTTTCTCTCAAATACCTTAAGTATCATTAAGAAACCTCATCTTGTTATTCCTTAAAAAACAATCCTTTTTTATGTAAACTGATAAATTCTCCATTGACTGTATTCTCTGTAACACCACAGAGATATTTAGATATGATGGTTAATTACTACTGGGAATAAATGCATAGGAATATTTTACACTTCTGGAATCTTTTCACTCAAAAGCCATAAAACACTTGCATATCAGGCTAACTTTACAGATGATGAAAAAGGAAATCATAAGGTGAAATTTATTTTACTAAGGGAAATCCTGTAAAAGAGTCATAGTTATATTCCATAGAGTATGGAATGTGTTTTCACTTTTGTCCTCTGCTTGTGGCAAGTGTAACCCATATAGTTAGCGATGAAACTCACTCAATTTCAAATAATACACCAATGGTACTGTTTATCATTCCTTCATTCTGAAACTATTGGCCTCTAGTATTTTCTGGTCCATTTATTTCCTATCAGCTCCACTAAATCCAAATTGGGCACAAATCACCAAAAAGTTTTAGCTGCATTTTGCTAAACTGATGTCTTTTTTTGTTGTCCAGTAACTGTATCTCATACAACTTAATAACTAATACACTAATTAAATAAATTATAAGTCTAACAACTCGAATTTCTAGTCCTGTTGATAACAAGGTCCTCTGAAAGTTTTTAGAGACAAGGATGTAAGTTCTGATCACTTATATGAACTTAATCAGACTAAATCTAAAGGTGTTTTCTGAAAAAAAATCCCAGCATTTACTGGCAAAAAAAATGTGTGCTGGAAACAGAGCACATACCTATTTTTTGTAGAACTCAATCTGCCAGACAACATATAAAAAGTTCACCCAGACATCCTGCTATTTCTTTCAAGAGAATAATAATTGTATAACTCAGGCAGATTTATATATGAGCAAAATCTGTTCCTCTCTAGCTTTGGCTGCGCTGAATCAAGTCATGGGAATACCCAGGTTAACATTCTGATATTAAAAATGGGACTATTAATTTTATGATGATTAATCATAAAACATAACACTTGAGACTGCTTCCAAAAATCTGGCCTTGTTTTCTGTCTCTGTAACTACCCTGTGCTGCCTATCAGGGAGACCTTAAGATTATAAAATACAAAATCAAAAAATCATAAATTTTTAATATATGTGCACTCATATCTTGATTTACTCTACTTTCTCTGAGGAATAAAGTTTTCAGAAAAACTGCACAATGAAAACTAGAAGCTATTTAGACCAGCACATCCCATACTAAGGAGCTACATACTTACAACTCTAAGTTACTTTTCTGCTAATTATTACACACACCCAAACACATAAAGTAGATTTGGTCTTCTTTTGGCACCCACAGGCTCTCCACTTTATTCCAGAAGCCAAATTCTATTTAATTTTGCCTCCTCTCCCATCAAAAGTAAGAGATCCAAGAGAAACTGAAGAATAAAATGCAATAGCAACTTTTAAACGAGTTGGTGCAATGGATTCCTCAACAAACGTGTATTTATAAAGGCAAGGATGTGACTGCAGTGTATGCAGGATGACCAAGTACTATTATCTTTAATCCAGCTACTTCAAGTACCTACAGAACTGCATAAGGAAAATTTCTGAGATATTTATATAAGATGACAAACTTGTTGCAAAGAATCATATTTGCTGGCATCATTTCCTGCCTAACTTAAATTTCAGCTATGAGGCTCAACAATGTATTTACAGGGTGCAGCACAGGACAGTGCTGTCCTGCAGCATTCTACTATTAAAGTACAAAATCATGAATCTGAGTTAAACAAAGGCAGCTATACAAGAAATTTTAGGCCCATTTCTTGAAATATCGCATCTGAATCCAATTCTTTGCTATTTTCACAGGAACTAACCTCAGGGCTTGGTTTGTGTTTTGAGTTTAAATGAAAGCAACACGTAGTTTTGAACTAGCCTGAATATTCAGTTTCATAATTCCATCTGCTGGGTCCACCAACTTATTTTGGCAGCAACTCTTTACCTCTTCACACCTTGGTTTTCCACTCTATACATGACAAAGAAGACACTGCTGTCTTTTCTGGGTGGAATACACAGGTACTAGGCAGGTATCTTTACCACCTTTTCAAAAAGCAGGGTAAATATCTACCACCTCTATATATGAAGAAGAAAGACTGAAGTGGAGATATTACTGTTAGTAGCAGCAGTCAGGAGCATCTTGAATGTAATGTCAAAACATATTGCCTGTGCATTGCTTCATAAACTAGAAAAATATTCCACTGTCACAGGTGCTTTAGGGAATGTTGCCACCAGATTTGCAACTGCAAAAAAAATAGTAAGTCATAAGAATGATAACAGTTAAAATTCATTGGTTTCCCTTGTTTTCTTTCCTAATTCAAAAACAAAAGAGATTAGGGATGAACATTGGTATCCAAAACACTACTTCGATATGAACATCCAAAATACTTTGGATCGACAGGGACATTACATTTGTATTTAAAAACTTCCTCTTAATGCTCAACTTCCGTGAACAGTGTGAGGGCTCAAAGTCTACTGTTCAAACCACTGCATACACTCAAAATGTTTTACTGCCCCATGTTTTAGAGTCCAAACTACTAGATTGTCATAATTCAGTTCAAAAGTATAATAACTGCTGATAACTGTAAATAATTTCTCACAGCACCTCTACAAAACTGGCTACTTAAGACTCCAAGAGATTAATGGATGCTGAGACTGGAATGACCATCCCTTTGCAAATGGACAGATGGAAAAAATTCCAAATTACTTTTCAGATTAAAGTAATAAACTGACTTTTCTCAGAAACTGGTAGCAGTTTTTGGAAGCAGAAAGAAATTCTACGTGCTTCTGTGATGTCAAAGATGAAATCTCTGTTTGTGGAGGTACAATCTGTAGCAAGAACACACGTCTGCCAAGACTCTGGCATTGATGATATTTTGTCTAGACAGCCTTTGAATGTGACTGACACAGGAACAGTGCACATGGCTGAGCAAACTGAAACTTATGGAAGAGCTTTTCAAGACTTAGTCAAGATACGGGATTTTGGAAATGTGCCTAACATCCTCCAACCATGCCTCCCAGTATCCTCCTCAGGAATCTAACTGCTTTTGTTTTGTCAAATCTCCTAGCTGTCCCAGGGAACAGAAAGATACATTTGCTCATGTAAGATATTGGCAGGGCCATTTGGACATAAAGACATATCATCAGCAAGTGGAGAGCTCTACGTGCTGGCTAGTCACTGAGAAAGGCATTCAAGTCATTGAATTGTGTGTTATTTTGAAGGACTGAACACTGTAAGAAATAGCTAAATCTTTCCTCAATTACTGGGCTTGACTATGGGAAACACATGACAACTATTAGCCAAAGGACAGAAATAACTAGTTGCAGTTGATAACCATTCTAGCTATTTTAGAAAGCACTACATATTTACCATGACCTTTTGAGCCCTGACAGAAGCAGCCTGGACCATGTACATGCTTTGATGGAAAAGCCCATGTGAGCTTGCCATTGACAAGGCTGTAATTTTTGGGAAATGACGACTATCATATACAGTTAAATTTTCACTGTGTGACAGCCCTGGTTGACTTAGTCCTCAAGCAACTGTCAGGGCTAGGAGAAAAGAGAAAAAGGTGAAGGAGACTCAAAGAGATTATCAGCTTTTAGATTTGGCTGGTTCACTTCCAGTTCAACTGTCACTGAATTCAACAGCTACCCCCCTAACTTACTGTAATTTTATTTTAACTTCTATTAACCAATATTACAGACAGTACTGTTCAGCAACACAAAAGGTAAAAAAACATAGATTCTAGTTTGTCCTCCAGATAAACATCAAGCCTTAAGACACTAATTTAGAGTTGCAGCAAAAGTACTAGTTACTGCTGTGGAACCTCAGAGCTCCAGCAAATTTTTGCACCTGCAAAAAAAATTATCCTGGCTAAGTGAAAAACATAGTAGATGCTTCTTCTCTGCAAATAAAATACCTCAGTGAACCTTAACTTAATCCTGATACAGAAATTTGCACACTTGACCTGCTTGGCCATGAGTGTTTGAATCTTTGGTCTCCAAGCCCACAAACTCAACCTAGAGAGTCAGTAACATGTGTGTAGGCAACAGCAGCATTACTTGTGAATCTACAATGAAGTTCTGAAGTTCTGAACCTTAACTTAATCCTGATACAGAAATTTGCACACCTGACCTGCTTGGCCATGAGTGTTTGAGTCTTTGGTCTCCAAGCCCACAAACTCAACCTATAGAGTCAGTAACATGTGTGTAGGCAACAGCAGCATTACTTGTGAATCTACAATGAAGTTCTGAGAGAGCTGTTATCACTGGGAGGGACTGAAATACTTGCATTTTGGGACCTTTCAGTGAGTTGGAACCGCAAAATTTCTCACCTAGTTACACCGTGGATACAAAGAAAAAAAAGTATTTTGATCTAGGTACTAAGTGTAAATTGGCTATCATATTTCTGAACCAGAACGAATTTTCTCCTCCCATCTCCTCTCTTCCTCCCGCCCCCTCTCCTCCCACCTGCACTAAGGGAACACTTGTTATGGGGGCAGCACGCCTAAGGAAGCTCAGATTAAAAATAGTCCTGACTAGCACCTGGTGTTCTCCAGCAGGCCAGCATGCTGGTGACTCTAACAGATCTGGACCCTTATGAAGAAATATGATGAAATGACATGTCTTTTATTTCATACACTCGTTTATGGATTTGCAACCAAAACTAACTGGATCTGGCAAGTTGGAGTTGCCTGGCTCTTTTTGCATCACTGACACACTTGCACCTGTCACGGATGGATTCCTCAGAAGGGCCAAAAGGAGCAAGACATATTTATTTTGACAGCACACGGGAGCCAGATGCTGGGCCAGCAGGTTCTGGTGTTCACTGTCGGCCATTAGAAAAGGCGAAACACATCAGCAGCACTGGTTGGGGTGGCAGGCCGTCAGGCGCACCTTCCCCACGGCCGCTTACAGGCAGGCAGCAGCCGCTCGGCTTTGTCCGTGCCCGTCTCCGTTCAAACCACCCGGCTCCGCGGAGTCCGGCTGGCCCCTCTCACGGCCGGCCCTGCAGCCCCAACATGTCGCCGCCCCGCTTTAAGGTCACCGCATGGTGAAGCCGTCGAGCTCCGGGGGCCGCGATGCACCCGGGCCGCGGCCGCTCCACGGGCAGCCCGAGGGAGGGGGCAGGGCCACGGCCGCCGCCGGGGGCACTTACCAGGTCTATGAAGGTCAGAAATTTCCAGCTGCCTCCATAGGTCTGATGCGCGGGCATGTCAATGGCCTTGTAATTGCACAGGATGGAGCAATAGGACAGGAGGATGGCGGCGCGCAGCACCTGGCAGGGCACCAGCGCCATGTTTGCGGCGCGGGGTGCGCCTCCGTGTGCCTGTGTCTGTGTCCCAATGCCCCGCGTGTGTGTGTCCGTGTGTCCCGGTGTGTGTGTGTGTGTATCCCTGTGTGTGTGCGCGCCGTGCGGGCGGGACTCCGAGCGCCTCCGCGGCCCCGGCCGGGGCGGAGCGCAGGGCCCGCACGGTGCGGCGGCGGCTGCGGCGGCAGCGCGGGGCAGGGGGGGCCGCAGGGCCGGGCGGCGGCGGCAGCCGGGCGGGCGGGCGGGCTCGGCGCGCTCCCGAGCCTCAGCTCCGCGTCCGGGCCGGGCCGGAGGAGGCCGGGCCGTTCCCGAGGGAGGGGAGGGACGCCGGTGTGAGCACGAGTTAATCGCAGAACCCGGCTGCCCGCCGGTTTTCAAGCGGGAGCTACAATGACTCAGCAGTTACGGGTTATACCGGCCTGGCTCGGAGCAGCGCTCCGGCTCGTGTGTGCCCCGGGCAGGGCGCCCCCCTCGCTGCCAATGGGCGGGAGCGCGGCCGGGGACGCCCGGGAGAGGCCGCGGAGGGGGTGCGGCTCTGGCTGAGCGCCCTGCCTGCCGCTCCAGGGCTGCCCTTCGTGTGTCCATACCCCGCTTGTGTCCGTACTCTTCGTGTGTCCGCACAGCGGCCCCGCCGCGCATTTGTTTTGCCCTCTGTGTTCCTGCGGAACCTTCAGGTTTCCGCTCATCCCCACACAGACGTTTGCTAGGAGTGGGCTCTCCAGTGCATACAAGCCTGGGAGATGGGAGCCTCCTGATCGCTGGGTTGAAATGAAGTACCAGCATTATTGTAAGGCATGATGCCCTGGGACATCATACCAAGGCTCTGGAGCACCATATCTTACAAGGAAAGGCTCAGGGAGCTGGGCCTGTTCAGCCTCAAGAAGTGATGACTGAGAGGAAGCCTCATCAATGTCTGGGAGTATCTTAAGGGAGGGTGTCAAGAAGATGTATTCAGGCTCTCCTCAGTGGTGCCCAGCAGTAAGAAAAGAGGCAACAGACAGAAACTGACACACAGGAAGTTCCACTTGAATATGAGGGAGAACTTCTTTACTTGTGAGTGACTGTGCACTGGAACAGGTTGCCCAGAGAGGTTGTGGAGTCACCCTGACTGGAGATGTTTGAGAACCATCTGGACACAATGCTCTGTGCCATGTGCTCTAGGATGATCCTCCTTGAGCACTGAGGTTGGACCAGATGATCCACTGTGGTCCCTTCTAACCTGACGCATTCTGTGATTCTGTCCTGTCAGCAGAGGTTTGATCACCACAGGGATCCTTGATACTAGGAGAAATCAAGGGGGGGCTCATGTTTTGGACTCCTACACCTTAAGAAAGAAAGTTCTTAAGATGCTTGATTGCAGAGTAAATATTAAATTGCTTCACTATCTGGAAAAGTTATTTTAAAGGGGAAAAAAACCATGAGCAGTGATGTCCGGGCTTGGATAGACAAATCACTTCTATAAAATACCATCTCCCTACATCTGTCTTATGAAGTAAATATTTGAACAGTAAGGTGCTTTATCATAGTTAAGCTGCTGGAAGGCAAAAAGAATCAGTGATTGTGCAATGCATCCCTGCTTCTATTCCACTAAGTAAAGTCAAAGCCTTTTCATCTGATATCAACTGTGCTCAAGTTCTGCAAAAATGAAGGGCTTTTAGGAGAACACATGCTAGCAGCTATCCTCAATGAATTTAGCACTGTTCAAGGTCTCTGCTTATACAGAGCATTGTATTCTGCTTATGCAGAGTATTCTAGAGGATTCTTTATACATTCATACATACGTATGTCATATGTATGAATGTATAAAGAATCCTCTAGAAGCATGAAGCATGAATTTAGCACCAGATGCTTTAGATAATCTTATCCATCAGTTCACAGACCCAGCAAGCACATTGGGCAATCATACTCTTGTTTGTGGCATGTGTTTTAGTCTTGCAGGCTGAAAGTCTTGCAGTCTCCCTGACGCCTCAAGGTGCAGTGTAAGAGTCACCTGAGTGTAATGTAGTGGTCTGGAGTGCAACAGGAGACCAGACTAGTGACATTATCAGTGTGACCCAACAGAAGGGAGTCTGTAAAGCAGCATAGTTGCTGGTGGGGACCTGATGTCTGTTCTGTATTCATGCAGGAGGTTTCACTTCTCTGGACCTGTGAATATTCATTAGTGGCTGAAGTGCATTAAGTGAAATCCTGGAGCACATCTTCTGTTTTGGTTTTATTCAAAAGGAGTCCAGCTTGCTTTCTGAAACTGTGTCAAGTTGCAAAAGCTCTCAAAGGAAAGTTACTCTGTGCAAATCCCTACAGTGTTGTGGTCAGCTGCTTGACAGCAAGAGTTTGGGGCTGTATGAGCCTTAGGCAGCCTATCCCCTAGTTTTCTCCTGCACCACCTCCTACAATATGCAGGAACTCACTCCTTTGGTCATCTCTCTGTCAATAGTAAGGCACTAACACTCACTGAACATTACATGATAGCCACCTTTAGCAGTTTACATTTTAGTTGTGTGTAGATTAAACAATCTCCAAGGTTACAGCACCCTCAAAACTTTTTTAAAACTGAAAAACTACCCAGGCATTTTGGAGCCCTGTTTGAACATTCTTTAGTTTTACTCTGCACTCTTCAACAGACATCTCAGCAAGGCTCACAGAAAATCTTAACCTCTTTGGAAAAACTTTCACTAAACCTTGTAAGTCAAGGTGAAAGTCTAAATGAAGCAGAATGTTGTACATTATAACACTCTTATTCCCCATTTTTTTTCTTTCAGTGAAGAAAATCTCAAGGCAGGCTAACTATCATGCCAGCCTCAGCCAAAAACTCTTCTTTATTAGTCTTTAGTCGAAAACTCTTCTTTTTTATGCATTTCTAGTTTTTACCTTTGATAGGAAGCATAAGTACATTGTGGGTGGGTTCTTTGAGCCTGTGTCCTTTCTAAAGGGAGTATCTGTTGACTCTCTGTACAGTATTCTTATAAGGACTAGCTTAGACTGGAGGTGCCATTAGTCTGTATGTACTGCTGTGAATTTCATACTCTCTTTATTGAGAGACAAGCAGAAAAGTCTTTTGTGACTGTTGTTGAAGTTGGTCTGCAAAGGATTTTATTTTCCTTTACATTTGGTCCTAAATATTTTCCAGCAAAGTAAAATTTAGAAGTTTACTGCTTTGACCTTTACATTGCTGTATGAATGAAACTTTTTTGTACTTCGGTAAAATGTTTACATTTCAGGTTTTGGATTAAATGCTTAATCATTGTTAGGTAGATTTTAACCATGTAAAGTCAGATATCCAGGGCTACCCTGTCATTTTTCAGATTCCAATGATTAAATACTTGTTTGTATGTAAATTGTGAAAAGACTCAATTTTCATAAGCCACATATTGTAAATTTACTTGAAAGTGAGATTTTGACACAGGTCATAGTTGTCATTCAGTTGAGATGAGAGATGGCATTAGAAAGGAGAAAGAGTTCAAAGCTCTGGTGTGTCTGGGATGGGAGATGTTAGCAAGGGCTGTCTACTACAGGGGAGGAAGCAAGGTGCCTAAAAAACTGTCAGAGAACTGAGTGAAAAAAAAGGGTGGGGGCAGGGGGTTCCCATCCAATTATATAAAATGAGTAGCAGGGTGTTCTTTCTACTTGGCACCTTGACAGAATAAAGCATAACATCTTGGAGTCCAAGTTTGATCTTTTCTAGGCAGGCTAGCAAATAAGAATGTTGAAGGAATATTTGATGGATTTTTATTTTCCTTTTTTTTGACTTTGTTTTGTTCTGTTTTTTGTTTTGCTTGGAGTTTTTTTAATGTCTTTGGGTTTGTTTGTTTTCCATTTTTTTAAACAAATGACATTTGAATTTCTGAACAGCATTTTATTTTGTGAATATCAAAAGATATTGGTGAATTATCTGTGTGAGAGATTTTGAGACCCACAATGGGCCTTTAATTGCTTTAAATGCAGATTAGTCATCTACAAGGAATTATGCCACAAACACTTCCCTCCAAAGCAATAATAATAATAATAATAATAGTAATAATAATAATAATAATAATAATAATAATAATAATAATAATAATAATAATAATAATAATAATAATAATAATAATAATAATAATAATAATACTTGTAGGAAGTTGGTAATACTGCCTCAACACATTGTGCTCATGACGATGCACCTGATACTGCAATTTCTAATATTGGAGCCATAGAGTACAAACTGTGCCAAGGTAAGTAGGTAAGTACTCGGATGTGTGGCAGTGTGACTCTCACATAAGGAGACATGCAAAAATTAAATTTCTTGTGAGGAACATAAGTGAAATTACTGGAACAATGCAAGTTATAAATCGACAGGAAATTGTTGAAAGACCTTCTCAGTGTCTAAGAGAAGAGTTTTTAGAAATGTTCTCAGTTAATATGTATGTGTTTAATATGTAGCTCTTCAGTTGAATAAAGTACCACTTGGAAATGGCCTCTAGTATCAGGGGAGGATTCAACTCAAAATGTTTGGTAAAGACAGATGCTGTAACTAGGCCTGTTATTAAAAGTACTAATAAAGTTTAGGCAATTTTTTATTTCTTCATTTACTTTGAATAAGTATATATTTCCTATATAATAAGATTGAAGGATGGAGGAAAAAAGGTAATAAAAATTATAAAACTGCATTCATACCTGGTATAAAGAGCAAGGTGTCTAGATTTATGGAACTACTTCATTTTCCAATGACTGATTATTGCCAATTTACCTTCACATTTAGGTTAAAGAATTACAGTGAAGTTACTCATTTGACATATTTTGTACTGCATATTGTATATCTATCTATATGTATTTAAAAATGAAGAAAAAAGCTGGAGCGGAGATGACCAGGAGATTAGTGGAACAAAGTTTGGGGAAGATGGAAATTGAGTTATCCTCTCTGCAAGTTAAACTTGGCTTTATCCTAAAAAAACATGAACTTTCTTGCTATAAAGATGAAATGAGTGAAAAAACTCGCTATGTTCATCTTCCCTCTTAAATTATATGCCCCAAAGGGATGATTTTTATAAAGAAAAAGCCTTATTGTACAGATCAGGAATTTTGAATGTGTAAGTGATGCAGGGACTCTGTAAGCAGATTAGCTTCTCTTCACATTTGGATCAGATAGTTTGTGTGTAATAATAGTTTGTGTGTAATAGTTTGTGTGTTTCTTGGCCAGGATTTAATATCTCAGTTTCATATACTTTCTGTTGAGTACATCAGACAGTGTTAGGGTAGAAAGGGAAGGCAGGTACCAGGCCCTGAGGCACAGAAGTGTGCTGCTGACTGGGAGTATTCCACCTGCCCACAGATCATATGGCCCTCTGTAAACCAGAGCAAATATTCCTCTGCTTTAGCTGCAGTCTCACAGAAGGATGTGGCTTTTGGAAAACGGCTTAGGAACATGCAGTGCACAGTTATAAATTATCTGCTGTCATGGTTTAAGAGCTTATCCCTTACACTGCATCTAGCTATTGTCAAGTTCTTGGAATGAGCTGGATATTAGCACCATGCTCTAACCAACTGAGTTGATCTTGGAGTCAAAAGATTCACAGAATATTCTGAGTTGGAGGGGACCCACAAGGATCATCAAGTCCAGCTCTTAAGTAAATGGCCCATACAGGGGTTGAACCCACAACCTTGGTGTTAATTAACTTTGGTGGATATGCATTGTTGTTTAGGAATATCAGTGAACAGTAAAAAAGCAGAACTGTTTGCCATGGGGAAATATGAGTCAGCTTCTTATTCATTAAAAATGTACAAATGAAGACACACCAATTTTCCACAAATAATTGTAAAGCCAGAAAAATTAACCCTGTGTGGAACTGCACACTAAGGATCTGCCTTCTTTTCTTTTGGTAGAAGACAATCCTGGCAAAAGAATGTTTACTATTGAAACACATGAAATCCCATCTGAATGTAAGAAAATGCTGTTTACTCTCAGATTGGTTGCACATGGGAACAGGTTGTGTGGAAAGACTGTGGACTCTCTACATCTGTGGCGGTATTCAAAACCTGTCTAGACATAGTCCTGGGTAAACTGGTGTCCTTGACCCCACCTGAGCAGGGGGATTCAACAATATGTTCCCTTCCAACCTCAACAGGTTGATGGGATGTGTTAGTGTAAATGGAGATACATTTGCATTTATACTTAGTGACTAATGCATAGTTCACCAAGTCTGCCTGAACTTTCTAGATTAAAATTTGTTAATTTGTAATTTTAACAACTAATTTAAATTGCTAACTTTAATTATTAATTTAAATTCTTAGATTTAACAATAGATTAAATTGTTGATTGTTAAAATAATTTCTCTGATGGCTTAAATCCCCTAAGTTCATCACCATGCTACCTCCTCTGAGCACCTGGGCAAAGGAGTTAGTAGGATAAGAAGGAATGGGAGTGGTGCTCCACACCACTTTTGTAGCAGTGCTTGCATAAAAAAAGTTATATAATTGTTGTGCTGGAGACTTCACATGTGTATTTTATTAATTGAATTGCAACAAATGTCTACCCTGAAATTGCCCATCAGAAGTTGTAGACTTATTTGTTTGCACTGTGTCTGTATCCCAAATTCTTGTTCATAATTCTGGACTAGTAAAACTTTATGTCTTTGTCCTGACTGAAAGTTCATCTCAGCAAGAGCTATTTCTTAATTTATTTTGAAATTATAAGTATGTAACTGTACTTCACTCAGTTACATCCTGGACTTATGAGGAAGCATTAAATACTAAAAAATACAGAATTTTCTTAAACAAACAATGTTATTTTTTCTGTGATAATCAACTCATAGGCTGTACTGGGAAATAGAGTAAATATAAAATATCTTCTATTATGAATGACAAAATTGTCTGGTTCAGCTGCAGTAAGATTTAGCTGATCAAGGGAGAGCAGTAATACACATCTAACACAACAGCCAGGACAGAGAGAGCATGTTTCATTCAGTAGCAGAGAGACAGCAGTGGCTAGCAAGGACAGGAGTGACTCAACACCCATCTCAAAGATTTGGCATGGCCAGTTTTTTGAACTAGTTTTGCTTTGATGCTTTTGCAGAAGCTTGTATTGTGTTTGGGCTGCCAAGCAAACCTGGAGGTGCCTCCCATCATCTGCTAGCCCCCCTGCAGGGAATGCTGATCGTTGCCAATTCCTCCTCTCTTGGTAGGAATGACTCTCAGCAGAATGCCACACTTCTGGCTTTTTGCTATCTGCCAGACAATACTGCAGCAACCAAGCTCTTTCTGTCACCAGCTGGAAGCTCTTTTTCTATCTAATTTTTTATTCTAGTGCTCATCCTCAAAATGTCTTTCACACAACTTGTGGAAACTCTGTCATTTTTCAGTGTGTGTCCTTCCCATTGATACAATCTGCTGCTGAAGGCTCACATTTCTCTGGGCTAACAATGGCAGGGGGTCTCCATCTTACTGTGATGATATTGCACCACAGATGGTTCTGTAGGATGGTTTTCCTGGATACTGATGCTTTTTTGTTTTGTTTTGTTTGTTTTGTTTTGTTTTTCTTGTCTGTGTAGCAAAAATGTTTCAGATTCTGGAAAATAAGAACATGATCAAGAAATTTTTGGGTAAGGTATCTTCATGCCTCTGGAGCATCCTTTCCTGCCTTTTTAGTTCAGTCCATGGCTATGCTGATGGATTAAACTCCTTCCCCATTCACTGATTTACACTCTTCCAGCCTTCTTTCAAATCTTGCTCTTAGACACACAATGCCACTGTGGAAATGGTAGACAGAAACTATTCCTGTAATTTCCTTACTTATTAATCTGCCATGTGTCTGCATCTCCATAACTAAAAGCCTCTCTTAAAAAATAGAGCTTGAAAAAAAATAGAAACAGTAGAAACCTCAAAATGGAACGAAAAAGGGAAGGAAACACACATATTGATGTGACACAAAAAGTGAATTGCAAACTGGGTTTAGGGAAACAACCATGAATAACTTTCTCCACTGTTTGTTCAGCTTTGTATGTTTTTATAGTCTGATGGTCATTTGAGATTAATTGCAGAGGATGGAAAGATAATGTGTGTTAAAGGAGAAAATGAAGGGAAAAGCAGGAGGTTGAGACCAACCTGCATAAAGAAACCAGTAATTGCATATTTGAGCTCTTAGGTAAATCACCACAAATGCAAAGGGGAATAAATGAACACACTGAAATTACTTCAGACTTTCTTACAATACCTTTCTTCGTGTTATGATTATTGCTACTCACTTGCTAAAACAAAAATAAAAATTAGAACAGTTTAAAACTATTCAAGCTAAATCATGGGAATTTCTCTATAAGTGAATGAGATAATCATAATCCTTGTTTTCCTGGATGACAGCAGCATTGCACAATGTTCATAACCACTGCAGAGGACACACTGGAAAAATGGGTGTTTGCAAAGAAAACCTAGTGCTTAATATCCATGGGGAAAGTTTGACTGCCAGAGCTCCCACCCATGAATCTCAGATTTACCAACTGGACGGACTTGCCACAAGTCACTTTGCCTTTTTTTTCTGTTTACAGAAGGAACACAATTGTGTCCATTTCACATATGCATCATGAAGAGACAGCAGTCTAAGCAGATGTGGAGCAGCATTACTATAAGTCTTAGCAGTATAGTTGGTAGCTATTAAAGTGCAATTGAATGAACCAGAAGAGGTTGAATTAGGATGTCTTTGCTGGAAGTAACCCTGGAGACTGTAAATATGATAATTAAGATACCTTTGAAAGCTTTTAGGTGCTGATTTGGAGTATATTAACTGTAAATCTGACTAGTTATGCTAGTAATATACAACTGCCAGAGATAATTGAATATGCACAGGACTGCAAATTTTTTACCAAAATATTTGTGTGAATGAGAGTGGAAGAAATCCTGTTTATGAACACTTTGCAAAAAATATAATCTATTCTCAAGCATCTTCAAGCCTTGCATGAACTTATGCAGCCACTGACCTAGCAGCTTTATAATTTATGAGCAGCCCAGATGGCACACTATGATTCAGAACACAATCTAAATCTTTGTAAGACTCCATTTAATTTTGGCTGATTTAGATTAATCACAAAACTGTCCTCTATGTTTTCCTAACCTAGGCAATTCAAGGTTTGAGAGGGTTTTTTATTTTGGTTTTGTTTGTTTGTTTGTTTGTTGGCATCTAAATACAACAATATCCTTCTTATCAGAGCAAATTATATCATGGATAGTTCCAGAAATGATTGGAGATAGGGATTTTTAAATTTTCAGACATTTCCAATGGCAGCTGAGGAAATTTTATGTTTTTCACTTTGTCATGGAAAACATATCCATTGTCCTTGTAATGGATTCACTGCAGGACAACAGTTTGGTGCTTATGAAAAAACTGACCAGCTATGATGGATTCACATGGAAGAAGTACACAGGTTTCTTTCAGGGCCAGCATACCTAGTTAAAAACCTTATCAACTGCAAGATATAATGATTTGTCTCTTGGGAATTCCTGGTCTGTGGTGAGGATGGAGTGTAATGTGGATGAATGCAAATAGCTATCATTTAGCATTAGTATAAATTTTAAATGGTTACCTATGTCTCTAGGAACAAAATTCTCTTCATGTAGAAGTCATCTTTTTAAGATATTTAATATAGTGGGAACACTTAAGGGCTTCTTTTTCACTTATTTGATATCATTCTTCTATCCCTCATTAACAAATTAGCATGCCTAAAAAACCTTGTGCTACTTTTATTAGAATTAATCTCTAAAGGTTCCTGATTCAACCAACCATCTAAAATTTTTGTCCAATTTTAACCCCATCAGTGGGTCTCGGGTGAAAATTTGACGCTTCTTCTTCTGAATGTAATGATGCAGCTTGCACTGATAATGATACATGATCAAGCCTGAGCTCATGTAACTGACTTACTCAAGGCTGGTGTTCTGGTATCATTAAAACATTAAAAATAATGCAGAGAGTGTGGTTTCTATGCCACAACTGGAACACAGTACATGGTGAGTAACAGAATTCTTTTCTCAGTGTGAGATATTCTTAGTTTTCACTAATGTACCAGTAAGTTTAAAGGGAAAATAAATGAGCATAATATTAAAGCAAATAAAAAGCGTCTCAGAATGAAAACTATGCATGCAAATGAAAGTATGTGACAGTGGCAGGAAGTGATTGCATCCTAAGTCCTCTACCTTTTTTCCAGATTTTGCATTATTCTTCAAACTCTAAAATTATAGTAATGGATCGAGTAATTTTCATAAAACCAAAACAAAACCCACTGTTATTTGTTTGAGCAGATATACCACGTGGAGTTTGTTACCATTTGCTAATTTTCAATTCACTTATTAAGATCATCTCTCATTTTTTAATTTTCAGTAATCAGTGTCATTCTAGTTATGAAAGCACCTCTGCAGTCTAGACAGTACATACTCATTTATGTGATAAATAATGGATAAATACTGAGTGTGCCATTAGCCCTTAATGCAGTAGATTGATTCCCTGCAGCACACACTCTCCATCCTTGTTTTAGCACTTATGCCACCTGTCTCTTGCACTTACTGTATGATGCTTCAATAATGTGAATGGGGTTCCCTGATCATTCTTAATTTAGCTCATTTTATCATCTCATAAGTAGGCTGGCATTGCTCTGACAGATGTGCAAATCACAAGGTGCCTCACTGCTGCCTTTGTGATCGTTGTCATTACCCTGCCCAGTGTTTTTAGCACAATGCAGATTGCATGAGGGTGACTGGATAGAATCACTAGGCCTGTTTTCTTTCCACAGATTTCCATTTTAACATATCACTACTGCTTTGGCAGTGTGGCTGAGACAAAGACAGTTTGCTTCAAGTCCCTGCTCCCATCTCCTTCAGCTATAGAAGCATGGATCCAAATGGAGTTAAATCAAATAGACAGATATCCGTAAGTCACCAGGGCAGGTTGGCATTCAACCAAGATTTTGAAGGAACTCAAATGTGAAATTGCAGAACTGCTGGCCAAGTTGTCTCACAAATCTATAGAAACAGCCACTATGCCAGACTGCCAGTGAAACTTCCACTTACAGGTAGAAATTTGTGATTGTAATTCATCAGTACATAAGGAAGATTATGTACTGATCAACAGTTTACATATAGATTTGTTTTCAAATATGTGTCTATAGTTTACATTTAGATTTGTTACAAATATAAGTCTATAGTTCAGTGAAATAAAATTCTTCCATTGTAGGTTCTATCAATCTACTTAATAATTTATTTGTCCTTACATAATGCCTTTGTTTTTACTTTGATACTCCTAAGAGTCTTCTTACTTTTGATAGCCCATTGCATTTAATCTTTATATGGGTAATACAATATTCAAGTGCTGCTTTCCTGTTTTGCATGGTTCCCTCAGTTCCTGGTGTTCAAAGTGAGAGGTCTGTGGCTGCAAGTGGGTAGCAAATTGCCATCAAGCTGTTAGTCTGTAAGGGCATATGCAAATAACTTAAATGTGGAAAACCTTTTTTATGTGACCTGAAATGAAAGATGGGTGAGAGAGAGCAGAGAAGGAACAGATACAAGAAACTGAAAGGGTAACATTTTTCCCCAAATAATCCAGGAGTTAAAGAAATCATGAAGTATGTGAGAAAGTTTGTTTTAGTTCTGCCACGTAGCAGAACAGACTATAATCTGCAACTTCCACTTCTTGTTCTCTCTTACTTTTTAGAGGATATGCTTGGGTGGAGAAGGATTCTAATTATTTTTGATGACTATATATTTTGCATAAACAAAAAAATACTTTATTTTGGAGATTAATGTTCAGGTTTCATCTCTGAAGCAGGACTGAGGATTTATTGTGACCTTAGCTGCTGACAGCTTGTTTTGTGCAAAGGAAAAAGGGTCATCTGTAGAAAATTTGGCTGTTCTATAACTTAGCCTTTAAGGTGCTCATGTGACAATAGTGAGGGAGCAAGTCTGACTCTACTCTCTGCCACATGTCAAGTTAGTCATGCTCATCACTTGCATTAAGCCAGGGAGCAAAGATTTGGATTCCCATTAATAATAATTTTCTTCCTTGGTTAAGAGGAGTCCCCAGACATGGCCAGGGAAATTGATAGGTGACATTATCTCCTCCCTCAGTAACAAAAACATCTTTGTCCAGGGAAACTTTCTCTTCTCATGAAAATATAGACTGGATAAACTGGAAAATATGCCACATCAAGGCTGTTGACAGCACCAAAAGCAAAATTTCTGGCTGTTCAGATGAGCCAGACGGTCCCTGGTCTGGTTGCAGCAAAGTTCTGCAAAAGATGTTTCCTCACCATCAGGTCATGCCTATGTCCAGCTGTCCAGAATGAGATTTGCTCCCTCACTGTGTCTGCCCCAGCCTGGATTGCTTCTCCCTCAACTGTGGTCCTGCATGCCTGGCTGAAAGCCTGGCTTCCCCCAGAGCAGCTCCTCTTCCATGGGAGTCTGGCCTTGAAGTGAGCCTCAGAGTAAGTCACAGGGGCCAAGATCCTGCCTGCAGTAAATCAGGGGAAAGCCAGTGGTCCCACTGTCCCCTCAGCTTTCTCCCTTTCAGGAGGGAAGAGGTGCAGGACCACACTGTGAGTCACAGCTTACAGGATTCCTGCTTAGCCTCACAGAAACCTCACTGAAGGAAACCAGGGAGCATAGTTAGCTTTGCTGCATAGATCATAAAGCATATTTAAATAATGTAATTCACTTGCTCACTGAATATGCTTTTGCTTTAAAAGAAGACTAAAAGAGGAACAGTAAATGAAATAGTCGTGTCTCTGTATTTATAGATGCATAAACTGCTTTGACTGTAGTGAAAACAGCCAAAAAAGATCAGAGTGCAAGCCTGTTCAGTTTAACCAACAAAAACTTTCTTCGAAGGACTGTCAGAAAAGGTTTCATTTCTGTGTAATCTATTAATTTTGTGGGAGAGAGCTACATCTCTTATCCTCAAATTAAATTTATTTACCCATGCATAAGGGAGAAACAGTGAGCCTGAGAGATGCCCTGTGATTTAAAATTCAGTAGATTTTGCTTCTGATTCCATTAGGTTATTTCCTTCTTGAATTTCAAAGACTTTTAAGCAACTGAATTATGCTACACTGGAAAATCCCACAAAACAATCTGACTTTCAGAAGAATGATTATTATGGCTGAACCTTGGAAAAAGGAGTAAGAGGCCAGTTTAAAATACTAGGTGTATCTTATTGTCAGCTTTATGACACTGAGCTGCGTTCACTCTACTTTTCTTGGCAGGTTTTTTGCATTCAGGAGAGCAAAGTTGTTTCAGGCTGAAAAATAACAACAACTATTCATGTCCTTCAAATAACACATCCCATGTATCTTTACTGTCAACTAATCTGATTCGTGTATATAAGTTATTGCCCTGTCAGTTTGTCAGAAGAGACCCAGTCATATATTTTCTTACTTCAGGGGAAAATCACAACAGCCTCAAGAAACATCTTGTGCTGAGTACTGAGATGTGTCAGATAACAGAAAAATGGAAGCAACAGGAAAACGAAGGCAACACAGTCCCCTTCTTTCTGTGCCAGCCCATCAGTGCTGCAACTTAGTTTACCCCAGTTGACTCCTGATATCCTGTGAACCTGGGTATTTGTTCTGGTTCCTTGCCCATAATCCCACCAATGGAGTAAGTTACTGGACTGAAACTGGGGACCAGTAAGTTACTGGACTGAGACTGGGGACCAGTTAAACTTGATGCTGATCCTACCACATTCATTTCCAATGGCATTAAAAAAGTTCAAAGAAGTGACAAAAATCTCCTGTCAGTGGGATTCAAACAGCTTATCCCACATTTGTCCCTGTGAAAGCATAGCTGTACTGCATGAGGAAGAGCACTGGGAAATAATTTTTTTTAATCTGTATATCTCAAAATATATATGGGATGCAATCGCTGACAATGACAGCAATTGCTTAACATCTGACTTCTGATAAATAGAATCAAGTTCATGATTCTACTTGCTGTCCTATATCCCAACCCCATCAAACTGTTTGGTGGAAAGGCACCAAAAGGAAAGACATTGTATCCACTCTATAAAAAAGATCACAGAAAGCACCAGGGAGGTCTGCTCTTGCTGATTTTCTTGCTTACCAGTGCAAAGTGAAGTAATTTTTTACCTTCAGCTTCCCATCTATAAAAGAGGTCTATTTTCTTGCTTATACAGGAGACTGGGAAGAATAAAAGTTTTAGAAGCAGTCACATGCTACAGCAGGAGTGACTGCAATTAAGAGACAGCCTCCATTGGCAAAGCCTTTGGGGAAGCCTAGAGTTCCTTTTAATTGACCCCTACATTTTACCATGCATTACGTATACATATACACAATATTTAGCATTTACAAGAAATAGCAGGTTTTTAAAATAGTTGGACAAATAATTTAAAATTAATGGACAAAACCCCATACCCATGTCCTTAGCAAGAAAAGTTAGACGTTTCCATGAAATAGTTAAAAAATAGTTAAAACTCCCTACCTCTCTTCTTAAAATTCTTCTTAGTAAATCTGTGACTTTATTCTGTCACTTCTAAATAGCTAAAGTATTTTTTGAGGGGCAATCTCAATCCCAGTCTGTCCCAACAGACTACTACACCCAGTGTGCTGTGCTCAGCCAGTGCTAGCAGGGCTCCAGCTCTGTGCGAACAATGAGACCACGTTAGTCTTGTCATCTGGAATATCCATTTAACATTCTGGTTTTTTTCAAGTATTTTAAGTTCTGTCTTCATTGCTGTTTCCTTTAACATAAGTCCTGTAAAATCTGAAGGAAAAAATACATAGGTTTAGTATTGATCAAGGATTATCTAACTGATGGAACTGTGATATGGTAGAAAATGCCTTTTACCCTCTAAAGAGAGAAAAAAAAATATTGATCACAGAGTCTATGAAACCATTCTAACTATTCTAGAATGTTTAGCTGTCCTACATGTTATGAAAGTCAGTTTATCAGAGTCATAAATAACAGTACAGCCCACTAAAAGTCAGATTAATGCATAGCAATCCCAAAAGCATTCCATCAAGGAGTACAGTCATTTGGGTAGATAGCTTTAGTCAGTTTATTACTAACCTGATTGGACACTCAAGATACTTATAATGGATTTAATTTGGTAATAATAAATCATTACTTATGCTAATGGTGCTATCCAGATTAATAGGTTTTAAATAGTTAGAGCTGTTTTATTGTCTCATCCTGACTAATGAACCAGTCTATATCTGCACTGTACATTGAATGATGGAGACCAATAATTTGAACAGTATCATACAGTGGTATCAGTATGGGACATCAGAATGTTTTCTTCCTTATACATTGAAAGGTAAAGTTGAATTTTTTGAAAGATTATGAACGATGAATGTGTGCAACAGAAACTGTAAATAGCTGACAGAACATTGGGAAATTTGTTTAAGTGCCTCGCCACTCCTCACTCAAACCATCTGTCAGGCACTTCTCCAGTAAAAAAAAAAAAAAACAAACACAATTTTTAGAAATGTTTGTTCTGCAAATGCAAATTAATACTTTTAAATTTCTTTTAAATCGTGTAGAAGGATATGTATCTTAAAACATGTCTGCATGGAGCTTTGATGCCTATTTAACCACTTCAGAAAAAGATTGTGAAGGCCCAGGCAGGCCATCCAAGATGACTTTGAATTCTCTGTTAGCTTTGCTAAAAGAGGAGTGGAGTGGCTGAGGACACACAGGGTATGGTCTTCAGTTGTGTCCAGTTCAGCTGCATGTGCAGAAGAAGCCAGTCTTGCCCTCTCCCTACCTGCTGTTTTCCTCCACCCCCATTGCAAGTGCATTGCTGATGTTGCTGGCAGTGCAGCTCCCACAAGTTCTACTGCCAGGAGAGGAGACGTGGTGGAACAACAGGGCTAGGGACATCAGGAAGGGGAGGTTCACATCTCTCAGTGACACCACAGACTTATGTCACTTTAAGTAGCTCGTGAAACTTCACTGCAGAGCCCCAGCTCAGCAAGATGCTCAAATATGTGCCTAACTTGAGGCACACAGGCTATTGATAAGAAGATACTGAAGCATATGCTTTATTTTTAAACATATTATTAAGAGCTTCCTGAATTGAGATAATTTCCTTCTCAGTATTCTCTTCCCATCCAGCATAACTTTATTTTTTCACTTCCTGCCAATATGTACTTCATTTCCCTCTGCACATTGCCAGCCAGCCCTCAACTTGCTGGTTGGCATCTTTTCATTCTCTTAGGTGGAGTGTGTGTGTGGTGCCACACTATTTTGGGAAAGCATTAAAGATACAGGGCAATAAAGATACAAATTCTCAGGGATGGGCCCTGGCTCATTGACTACTATAGCAATAGCTTTGTTGTCTTCTGTGTTGTACGAGTCCTGCAGAAAATTAAAGAGAACCTAATTAAAAAGCCTAAATATCTTTAAATAGGTTTGGATTCAGATTTCCATACCAACCTCACCAACCTCTTCTGTTAGCAGAACCTAGGGTATGGAGGAAAAATCTAGTTCTGCACCATTTCTCATTGCTGTCCTGTCTCCTGTGGCCTTGGAGAGGTAGATAAGGGATATAAAAAAGCTTGTGAGTACTGCACTGTAAGTCATCTAGTAGTTCCGAGACAGTGTAAGTGAAGATCCCAAATTGTAGACAAATTGAGTTCACCAGATACCTGATTTGTTGGCCCCAAATATTTCTTTAACCAGAAGATTTTACTCATAATTTCACTAACAGCATTTCACTGAAGCAAAACTTGAAACTCTTTGTTTTCTCAGTACTTACAAGTTTGTCAGGCATTCCACAAACCTTTTTCTTCAGTTGTGGGATCTTGAAGGGTACAGAGTATGTAGGCAATATCTTGTTATATTGATGTAAATGGCTAATACCTACCAATCTCTGAAGTTCTGCTGGGATGAGAATAGATGACTGGTACTGAAGAGGACTGGCCAATCTGTTCTGTTGGTTTCAGAGATTTTTTTCCCCCACCATAAGATATCCTACTTCTCATTGTATCTGGCTGCTAGAATATTTTTTACATTGTATCTTTTGACCAAAATCAGAGTTAAATTACATTTTAGAATATCTGTTGCCTACAATCATCAACTATCTTTAGTCATATTTTGGTTTGTACACAGAAGCTGAAGATGCAATTTTGATCTTTTGAAAGAAAAGAATTTCACCTAAAATATTTAACAGACCTTTATACCTACCTGCAGCAGAGAGGTTTGTTTTTAATTTATTATATGGCTGTGAGTGCCTATTGCTCATAGCACATAGGGTTCTCTGCTGCCAACCTTTCTGCAGTATAAAAGGTTTCTGGATTGTTCAAATATAATTACAGTTTAAGTGAAGATTAGGACAGAACTTTGAATTTGCTGTTTTATTAATTTCTACAGTCCACAGACCTTGAGGAAGGAGCACTGCTGTAAGCCCAGGAGTGAATCTCTTTTATACATGTTGGTATCCACAAACATACTTTTCCCAGGCTTCATGCTAGTTCCTTGCCAAAACATTGTAATTGTGCTGGCAATTTCCATTCTTAGTTTTTGGGTAAATATGCTTCTTAAACAGTCTGACAATGTCCTTATTGACCAAGAACACAATTCGACTCTTTGCCCCACCTCCCTCCCCTGCCCCCAGCAGTGATGCAGTGGTGACACATACTGAGATTACAACTCAAATTGTTAACAGACAACCTCCAATGAATGTAGCCTCTTTGAATTAATAGTGTCCACCCGCTTGAAAAATCCAAAAATTTTCAAAACGTAAGAAAACCATGCAATTGCATACTTATAGTCAACTAGAGATGGGGCCAAACTGTATGTCTGCTCCTAGAGGTGTGCGAGAAATGTCAATGCCTGTGAGAAAGGATGGAGGGCACAGAACTGTGAAGTCTAGGACACTTAAGCATTTGTTTAACTTTAACCCAAGTGAACATCACTGAAATCACTGAGGTTATTCCTGCACTTAACAGTAATTATGCCTTTACACACCAGCTTGACTTCAGACTTGTCTGTACTGTACTGTCTGTGCAATTTTACCTAGCTCCCATTGATCAGAATTATTGTGCAGCCCTTGGTGGGTCTTGAGCGATCTTAGACATTCCTTTAGAGAAACATTGTTTCCATTACCATTTACAATTTGAACATTTTAAAACTATCATTAAAATATGTAGCTTTAGAACATACTTTTTTTCATATATGTAGCAGATGGTTACTTACTGGCAACTGGTCATGTATTAATTTTCAGAAACCTGTTTCCTGAATATGATTAATGACTCACATCTCCTTCATATTTCTTTACTCCAGATGAATGGTGTATGGATTCTGAAATGCAAGACATATGCTGAACACCTAGTTGGGCTGCCAATGGCTCAAAAATATTGTAAGTTTAAAAACTCAGGTAATACAAAGTTTGCTGCCTGGGTATTTTCCATTTACAAATCTGTGGTATTCAGGAAATAGAGTTAATATTGATATTTTGGCTATTAGAATTGGTTACATTATGACAAATCAGTAATTTGTTGGAGATCTTTAATGCATTTTGGATTTTAAACCAGAAAATACAACATGCTCTGCAATGTCTCTTCCATTATGAAAAAGAAAAATAATTCAAGGATGAACTGAAATTTTCATTGAATGCTTCTCCATACAGTCTTTGAAACTGAAAATAATTTTAAAAGCCCAAAAGTTGTCAGACATTTGCAGAAAGAAAGGCCAGTTGTGACTGGAAAAAGCCCCCTGAAACAACCCACCATAAATTAGTAGGAAGATAAGAGCTGCCACGATTTCAGCCAGATGAGAACTCCATGTAATTTGTTGTCCTCAAAGTGTGGCCAGTTACACTACCTAGGGAAAGAATTTCCTTTTTTAATCTCCTATAGTTTTTCCATGATACACCCACTTCTGCCAGTCAGTGAGTGGTTTAGGGACTGACCCCTAAGCATCTGCACATATATGAGCTTTTTTTAACAGCCAGTAAGGGATTGTCTCACAGCTAATGAGGCCAATCTTGTTTTCAGACATTCATAGTCAGGCACCCCACAGCATTCTTCTGCCTCAGGTCTACACTTCTGCCATGTGCTGTGTTAAGTGGGGTTTTTTTGCCTGTTAAATCTGCTGAACCTCGTCACTTTCTTGATGGGAAAGAAGAAAGATGGGAAAGATGGCATCATGTTATTTTTCAGATTGTGCCTGAGCAGAAGAGTATTTGGTGTGTGCCACCTGCATCTATACAGGTGTAACACTTTTTTATCCCTTTTGTTTCTGAATTACTCTGATAACGGTGCTTGCATCGGTCACTGGGCTGATAGTTTTGCTGGACTGTCTGCAATGACTTGCAGAACTTTTTTAACTGATAGTAGGTATAGACATGATGGTGAGTCTAGAGTTAGATTTCTCCCTGTTTTGTTCTTGCTGACAATGAATTTTATTTTTCTTCTATGTCTTACATATGTGAAACCTTGAATGGTCCAGTTTCAAGTATTACAGAGATTTTAATGTACCATATGACAAGTTGGTTAAGACTAACAAAACTGGTAGAAACACTTCAAATTTTATTTTACACATCCTCAAACTGTTAATCCATTAAGATATTTACTCTAAACTGCATTATTTTATTTCTTACATTCCAGCAGAAGTTTTGATGACATTCTTATTGAGAATTATTGAGAACAATCTTTCTTACGAATAAATCAGTTAATTACAGAAGTGTGAGAAACTTTAAAAGCATATATTATCTGCTAATTTCAGTGAATCACAATTTTAGAAGTTTTGATCATCTATTGTAGTGCATATAATAGAATTTATATTGCTGACTCAAAAGTGAAAGGCTCTGATGAACCTCAACACTGTGCATTTTTCAGTTGAGCGGTTTCATAGATATTAATAAAATAAATTGGTCTTAAATTATTTATTTATGATGATCCACTATTAAAACACTTGAAACAACACTGACATCTGTTCCAACTTTTTTTGGTAGCCAAAATAATGCATTACTGTGCATGAATAACTCAGTGGTGTATGGCTCAGGTAACCAAAGGACACTCTCTAGGTGTGTCAAAGAGCAAGTTATGACAGCAGCTGTGTAAAGTTTGCTTTGAGCTTGTTCAACCAAATGATAACTTGAACAAAGTGCACCCACCATCAGAGGCAGCTAATGCCTGGCAGTGAAGCTGTTCACTCATTTGTTAAAAATGCCTAACTAACACCTAAACTGCAAATAACATGTATGTCAGTACTGCCACCTCATCTGTGTGTTTTACTAATTATCTACAAATCGAGTATTTTCTTACATTTGTAGAGATAATTCTTGATATTTATCTCATTTCTGGCAAAAAGTGGCAGTGTAGGAGTAACTGCTTTCAGATGATTTATCAAATTATGCTGCTTACACATGAATTAGATGGAATCAGCCTGGATTACATTTGCTCATGTTCATATTCATGACCTTCCAGTTGCTGAGTTTACAAACTTTCATAAACCAAAGACTACTTTCTAATTCAAATCAGTAGTGTGAAGGCCTGGAAAGTTCAGAAATGGGAAAGAACTTAAGAAAGTCAAAGACATATAGAAAGTGGCTGAGGTCCTTCAGTAGGTGGCACACTTCCCTCTCAATCAGTTGAGAAGGAAAGTATTTGCAGGATGCTTGGGGCGCTTGCCTGTGGGAAGATTCCAGGGATGCAAAACCAGGAAGGTAACCAATGTGGTTAGGAAGGTTCCCATGACATGTGCCAGAGGAGTTATGGAGATAGGATAATGTGGTGAAATTCTAGATAGCTGCAACTTAGTTAATGCAATTTTTCTTATCCAAAGTTCCCCCTGCCATTTTGAGATCTCTTCTTTACTCTGTTTTCAAGGTGTCACTACTCACTGTTAAGAGTGGCCTGCCCCTCTGCTCTCTCCAGCCCATACATTAAATTCTCTATGCATGAAGCACTGAAGGTTTCTTTCAATTGGAAGATGATGCAAAAGAGTTGCCTGTTTGAGAAGAATGCTAAATGAAAGGCTATCAGGGCTAATGGGAATAAAAATAGGTAAGCTATTAGAAAATTAAGTCACTTAATAGTCAGGTTATATATAACTCAGAAGTTGCTAAATCATGTCATGCTTTTGGCAGGCTCTTACTTCAGTTGTTCCTATAAAAAATGGGGCAGGGTGAGGGGGAGAACTGAGTCCAGTATAGAAAATTGCAAGAGCTAATACTTTATATTTAAAGATAAATAACCAGTGCTTGGTAACATGTTCCACTTGTCAGCAAGGCAAAATATTTTTTTAAATGCCTAAAAGTCTTTCAAAAACTTAATTGAATTGTGTTAAAAAGGACAAGCAAATAGAACCTGGCTATAGAACTTACAAGCTTTATTTATCTCACATGAGAAGTGCACATAATCCCTTGCCTGAGTTTCGAGTCAGCAGAGTAGATTTTCCTATTCAGCTAGTCAATTAGCTATGAAAAAAAATTAAAATGAGTAAAAGTAATCAAATTTTATTTAAAAAACAGTTTCCCAGGATTCACTGGCTTAAAAAATGTTCCCATGAAAGGGCATAATTTCAGAAAATTCTGCCTTTTTCATTTTTTCACCCTCTTCCAAGGTCAAGTGATGACATGTTATTATCAAGTAGTTGATGCACACAGCATGTTAGTTCTGCATCTGGAAATACTTTATGTGGAGAAAATCACTTTTTTTTTTTTTAAGGAAATCTCAAGATCGCAGAAAAATATTTTTCCTTCAGGAAATACAGCCATTTGTTCATTAGCAGGCAAACAGGACTCCCCTTCCTTTGGGCCCTCTGCCAGAGTTATTTACACACAGGCTTGTTCAAGCTAACCACCTTGGCTTGTGCTCCTTCACACCATTTGATACTGTATGAGATTGGAGCTGTTGTGCATAAAGGAGTGCTTCACTGTGACTCCTTTGTGTTCTGTGGAGGAGTCATGGGCACACTCCCCTATGAGGAAAGATTACCCTTGTTTACGTAGGAGAGTAGACAAACAAGATACAGCAGCCTGGATTCAAGGAACACATAGGAAGAGGTGTTGAGAGGGTGAAATGGCAGTGTCTTTTCCTCTTTTCTCATATGATAAGATGGCACTTGAGCAAAAGGAAAGCGATATGTACAAATGAGAAAGTGGAATGCTGTGGCAGGAAATGCATTTTATCATATTAAATGATATGTGAAACTTATAGCTTCTAGTTATCTCTGAGAAGAGCTTGAGATGGTCAGTAGAAGGTAGGTATCTCTTAAAGTAAAAAATCAGTTACCTGAATTAGTACTGCTCTTAAAATGGATGTTGTGATGTATTTGACACTCCAAGTAAAGTCAGAGGCAAATGCAGCCCTTTTAGTACTCTTGCCGACTCTTCTGATCCATCTGGGTCTCCCTTGTCACCCTCCTTGCTGGCCCCAGAGCCGCTGGGTATGCCCTCTCAGGCTCTCCATGTGTCCCTGGGAGGGACTGGTGGCTGGGACCCTCACTCTTGCAGGCTGTTCATCACCCAGCACCCAGCTCAGGGCCCTTCTCTCTCTGATGAGCAGAGAAACAGCAGGTCAGAAAAATGGGAGAAGGAATATGGGAGGAAACTCCTGTATAAACAAGGACAATGTGTTTTAAACATTACTGGTAGAAAACTCCTCATCTTTATTGATGAGGAAAGCCATTCACATAGATTCCCATAGATTTCCCATAGATTTTCTAATTTAATCAAACCTTAAGAAAGAGGATCTGAACAGCAAAATAACACCACTAATTTTGTTTTGCACTCCTACCCTCAGAGACTTTCAGAAAATTGGATACATTTGGTCAATTTTGTTTTACACTGCTCACAGTGAAATCAGTTAAGAGGTATCAATGCCTTATATAAAGGAATTGTCCCTTTTGCTGCAGTTCTATCTGTAGCAACTTTGTGAAGAATAGTAATGAGCTTGTGGGTACAGGTTTGGGGACGAAGTAATTTTTTCTTAAGAAAGGATGAATTCTTTTAAAATCATTAGCTATTTTAGGAATGAATGGTTGTTTAACATTTCAGTTCAACTGCATTATTATAGAAAAATTATGTAATGCTTTCTATTATCTACTTTGAGAGCAGCACAGTTTACAAAACTGATGGATTCTGTGTGCTCTGAGATCAAACCAAATTTTCAGAATAATTTATAGCATTTAATAATCTGTGAACATCATTGCTGAATATTATCATTGTATGTTGTGTTTGCTGTGAGCTGAAGCTGTCATGGCCAAGGTGCTTTCCAAGCATTAAGAATGACTTATTTTTTGATGAATCTGCAAAATCTATATTTAAATAACAGCTGTAAATCTTACATCTGAGACCTCCCTTAGTTATCTTCTTTGTTAGAGTGATAGTTTTATTAAATGCTGGGTGTAAACATAGAAAAAAAATCTAGGGGGAAATGACAGGATGGTATGAAGCAAGGACATCATCATTAAGTTATGTTGTTGCCATGAGTAGGCGAGAGAAAGTGATTCAGATGTCTGATGCCTCTCTGCGGAGTCAGTGGCAGGAGTCTGGGAGGAAAACTACCCTGGCATAGCAGCTGCAGTCCCCTGTGGGACAGTGCTCCTGCCTCCTGCTCCCCGTGGGAGGGGAAAGGGGCAGCGGTCGGGGATGAAGGTCAGTCTGTGCTCAGTTACACCCACTCCCCTATAACCGTGCACAAAGAGGGAGAGGGCTGAAGGAACCGTGTGAGGACTCCGTGCCTCTTTGGCTGGGGAGGTCTCCTCCAAGCTAAGGACCCTTGCAGCTGCAAGTTGTGCAGCCTGTCAAAACCTGCTCTGGAGCTTGAGCCAAACATATTTTGTGGAACAGTGAGGGTCTCTCTGTCAGCACAGGTATAGCTTCACTCTCTCCCCTGGAAACACCAATGTGCTGAAGAGTTGTAGCTCCAGCACATACCTTGTAGAGCCACAGTGAAGGAAATGGCTTTGGCTCAGATGGTGCAATACCAAGAGAATGTGGGAAAGCGCACACAGTATGGCTTCTTGAGGTAACCAATGTAATTGGAAAAATACCCTTATTTTGAAAGGCATTATGGAGAAGCATTTTTTTACTTTGCTTTGAGACTGATCGTAAACAAACTCCTATTTTGAACACTGAACCTTGTTGCTGTACCTTCTGTGACAGTAAAAATGAACTTCTGGAGTCTTGTGAGAAGGAGGAGAGAGGATGACAATGCAGGGCATACACAAAGAAGTCAAAGGTGCTGGTCAGGAGTCTGCAGCCTCCCAGAGGGGAAGATACTGGCAGCCATCGTTTGGGGGCAGAGATAAATGCTGCTCTTGTAGCAGGATGGGAAAACCTCAATTTGAAACAAATCCTAAGCACTCCCATTTCCTATTGACTTATTCTAACATGACATCAAATAAAGATCACAAGCCCAAAGTCAATATGTTTGCTCAGACAGAATAATTCCAGTCAAACAATACTCAGTGTCAGGAATGACAGTATCACACCAAAATCAGGAAAACAAAGACAGACGCATGTCATGGATGTAACAAGGAGCAAAACCCTCTTTGTTCAGCCCTCTCAGTATTGAACATGCTTGTAGGAGCAAGCCTCATTTGTAAAAGAAGTCATAATTTATCATGAAATTATGGTCACATCATCCTGTGCCTATATAACTTGAGGGAAACCCCAAGAAATCCTAAGAGTATCCTGCATCTCCTGAATTGAGCAAAATGAAGCACTATGAACCTGACTCAGAGGTCACAAAAATAAACAGGGGCCAAAGACCACGGTAGCATGAGATTTTTATTAATGGATTCTATGCCCTTTTATGTCCCTGTATTGCCAGCTCTGAGCACTGAGTTGTTATTAGTCCCTAAAAGATACATGAACAACTTAAAATTCTTAGCTACTAAAATTATGAAATAATGGTTTTATTTACTCTGGCATCTACCATAAGAACCATTGTTTTCAGGATTTATGTATAAACTTTTTCCTTTTCATCCACGAGACAGATTTTTTTCTTGATTTCAGTCAAAAGAATAATCTCAGATGCCAAGTATGACTTTCGATGTCACTGTGATGGTGCTGCGAGTTGGCATCACTTCAAATCAACTTCCAGTAACCTGTAAACGCGGCTGAATGGATTCCCCAAAAGAAAATTTACTCTGAAAAGGAAGCGAAGACCTGCTGTCAAAAACCCAGCGGGCTCCGGTGCCACGGGAAAGCCAAAGCAGGCGAGGCCAGGCAAGGGACCCCCGCACTGCCGGAGCGGCCGGGAGAGGGAACCAGCCGGTTGAGCTTCACTCTCCAAGCAGCCGTGGCAAATCTCAGGAATACAAACGCTGTTCCCCGGAATCGCGCTCAGGCTTAACTAACTCAAAGATAGTGTGAGCGGCAGGACCCGGGGCGTGTGTCGGTGCGGGACCAGGGCCAGGTTCTGCTTCGGCGAAGGCTCCGAAAACCCGTGCTGGGTTCCCGACCACCGCGGAAGGGCAGAGGGATGTCTCAAGGAAGCACGGGTACCGCCTCGCCCGGCCGGGAGGGAATTTCCCCTGCAGCGCCTCTCTGCCCCGGGGCCGGGGGCTGCTGCGGGAGAGCGACCCCTCCGCCGGCCCCGGCCCGGCCGAGCCCCTCCCGCCGCCCCGGGCGCTGCGGGCCCCCATTGGCCGCGGGCAGCCCCGTGAGCGGCGGCGGGGGCTGCGAGCCCCGTTACCCGGTGCGGCGCCGCGGCCGCCCGCGTCCCCCGCCCGCCCTCCCTCCCAGCGGCGCGGGTCGCTCCCGGGGCCGGCGCTTCGCTCCGCTCGGCCGCGGCGCTGGCGGCGGGCGGGTGTTGCAATAAATGCGTATGGCTGCGGCACAGCCCGGGGCGGCGCGGCGGGCTGCCTGCCCTCCGGGGCGGCGGCGAGCCCCGCCGGGCCGGCCCGCTGCGCGCCCCTCCTCCGGGCCCACGTGCTGAGGGTGAGCGAGGGTCGGGGTGGTCCCCGCCCGGGGGAGACCCGGGCTCCGCTGCACAGCCGGGGCCGGCGGCCGGCACGGGGAGCCCCGGCGGTGTATTGTTCTCCTTGACAGATAACGCGATCTCGGCCGGGCGAGAGCGAGGGGGTGGAGGGGCCGGGGGAGGGAGAGAAAGGAAGCGGAGGGAGGGGAGGGGGCAGGAGGATCCCGCGTCCTCGGAGGAAATTCTCAGGCCGGGAGGACGCACGGCTTGCGCACGGCAAGTCGGGACTGGCTCTCCTGGGAGTTCCCTCGGCGGGGAGGGGGAGGGGAGCGGCGATCTCCGCCGGCGGGGAGAGGCCGCGGCTTCGCCCTGCGAGGCCCTGCCTCCTCGGTGCGCGCCCTCCCCGGCGCGGAGCTCCCGCGGCTCCCGCCCCGCGCAGCTCCCAGGGCGGGCAGCGCCCAGCACCGCGCCCGGGAGCGCTCCCGCCGCCGCGCGGGGGGACCCGGTGACGTCACGGGCGGCGCGCTCCCCGCGCTCGCTCCGCGCTCGCCGCCCTGTAACTTCTGTTCTGGGAAGTGGTGCCAGGAATAGCCCGGCGGAGCCGCCTGCAGCGCGGAGCGCTCCCTCCCGCCGCGGCCAGGGCGGGCTGCGGCTCCCGGGCCTCCGCCTCTCCCCCGTGCAACACCAGCCCCTCCGCCACTGTCAGGGAGATGGTGATGAGCCTTTCCAAAAAGAGGGAGAGGAATGACCTGCCTTAAGATAAACGCGTGAAGCGGGCGCCCCTTGGCCGCTGGAATATCTCTGTCTGTCTTTATATATAAAGAAGCACCGCGAGCCGCCTCACTCCGGGCGAGCCCTTAGCAAAGGAGCAACACGAGCGCCCGGCGGGATCAGCAGCAGCAGCAACAACAACAACAAGGGCACCGGGAGGGCTTCCCTCCTTCCTCCTCGGTGATTTCCCAGGTGAGCAGCACCGGCTGCTGCGGGCAGCCCCCTCCTCCCTGCCCGCCGCTCATTCCCTGTCACCGGCACCAGCTGACAGCCGCGCCGGGGCGGCGGGGCTCGGGTGCGGGGCGCCGCGGGGCTGGGGTCGGGCCGCGGCAGGCAGGAGCGGGGGGGTCCGTGGCCGGCGCTCCGAGTGCCGCCCGGGGCTACGGGGGTAAATGGAGGGCAAGGCGGCGGGAGGGCGCCGGCGGGGGAAGCCGGCGGGGCTGTAAAACCGCCGGACCGGTAAGTCACCTCTGTGGCGGCGGCTCCGGGCGCTGGCAGGCACCGGCACCGTCCCCGGGGCACCACGGCCGGCGGCCCTTCCCGCTGAGCCGGCGCAGGAGGGGGACACGGCGGGGACAGGCCTTTGTCGGTGACACGCCGTTAGGAAATGTGGGGAATACCCGGCTTGTAAGTGTATGCAGATGAGGAGAAGGCTGCCTTGCGTAATCCCCTCCTGCGGCGGGGAATGGGCATGGTCACCGCCGGGGAGAGGCGCCCGCGGGGGGGCCGACCCGACGGGGCACTCAGCGCGGCCTCCGGCGCCCCGGGAGCGGATGGGGGGGCACCGAGGCAGGGGGGGCGCCCGGGGCCACCCGGCGCGGCGGAGGGCAGGGCGCCCGAGGGAGCGGAGGGAGGGGACGTGCCCCGGCTGCCAGCGCGTCCCCGCGGGGGTGCCGGACACGGGGGAAAGTGCGTGTATGTGCGGGGACACCCGGCACCGCGCCGGGGTGCGTGTGCGGGAGTGCGTGTGCGCGCTGCGCCGCGGTGACTGTTCCCTGAAGTGGGTGGGACGTTGGCCCGTTCCGGGAATGTTCCATGACGTGTAAACGCCACAGGAAGGGGGTTAACGAGGGGCTCGGCCGGGGCCGCCGCCGGGTCCCTCCCTTTCTCCCTCCCTCTGTCCCCCCGCCCGCCGGCGGGGCTGCCGCGGGGGCCGGCGGGGGCACGATCCCTTATGTAATGCGGGGTACGTGTGCGGCCGGCCGGGATTATGTAAGCGGCACATCCGCGCCTGTCGCATAGGATACACCACCGCACGCCGGCTCCGCGCCGGGAGGCGGGCAGGGACGGCGAGCTGCCCCGCCGCGTCCCCGCCGTGTCCCCGCCGTCGGGGTCAAGCGGCGGTGGGGGAGGCGGGGGAAAGCCCCGGGTTATCCCGGGTCATGCCCCGCAGCCCGCCCCGACCTTCCTGCCGGGGGCTGGCCCGGCGCACGGCCTTCCCCTCGTGAGAGGGAGCCCGAGGCGGAGGGGACGGAGGGTGGGTGGGTGGTGGTGTCCGGGCTCCCGGTGCTGGGTGTCCCCAAGAACTCCGGCCCGCGGAGGGGGGAAGCCGGGGGGAGGCCCCGCCGCCCCAGCGCGCCTGGCCCGGGGTCCCGGCCGGCCGCCGGCCAGCACATCTTGTCTCCGTGGGCAGGCGGCCGCGGCTCGCCCCGGGACAACGATAAACCTCCTCAGAGCTTAATTTCCCGGAAAAGGGTTCTGTTTTTCTTATTAGTTGGCACTAATGGTCAAACTTTTTTTTTTTAGAGTTTTTTTTTTTATATGATAGTTGCAGAAATGAAACTTCTGCTGAAACACTAAAGAGTTGGGGTTTTTTAGGCAATAGTTCTTAAAAAGCTTTTTAAACTAAAGTAATCGAAATACTAATGAGGTTCAGCAGAAACGTTTAGCTAAATAGTTTCTCTCGTCTCATTTTAAAGTGAAGCCTACTTTAATATTAAATCTCTCTGGGTTTGTACATTATTAAATAATAGAGGGGGCACTAAACGTTTTATGCTGACTGACTCAAGGGTGTCACTTTTTCTTTATTTTTTTTTCCTAATGAATTTATACTGAGAGCTATTACGAAAGAAGTAAACAAAGTGGTCAGGGTGGCAGAGGAGAAGCATTGCTGGCTAGGTCTGTATTTCTCTGCTTCCCGGAGCTGCGTGTGCGGGCGAGTGTTCGTGCAGCTCCCAGCGCAAGGGGGCTCCGGTCATCATCGTCAGGAGTTCTGGGGACACCGGGTAATTGGAGTAATTAATAGATTAAAGGAACTACTGGTCTAACGAGGTACAAATTCATTGGGCCCAGTTTTAAGTTCTGTTGTTGTTGTGGATTACCACTGACTACCAGAGGAATTTGATCCCCAGGTTATCAGGACGCAGTGTGGAATCCTCAATATTTTTGATAGTGAAGATGATATACAGACATGCTGAAAAAGTGCATCTGTTTTTCGAAGATAGGAGAGTCTCTGCCTGTTGGATTTGCAACACATGGACATATTTAGATAGATGCAGTATATCCTGGGGTTTATATTTATTTACACTTAGATATTAAATCTTTACTGATCCTTCCACTCAGGAGATATTTCTGAAACTTCAGGTATGGATTAGCTGAAACTTTCTTCAATATTTTTTTTGCTTGGTCTCATTTCTCAAAAAGTCAAGTGTTGTAGAATAGGCTGAGAGGGTTTTTTCACGTGAGTTTTAAGAAGTACTACTGTCATCTGCAAATGTGTTGAAGATTGCTGTGGTTTTCAGCTATGCAAAGGCAGCAGTAATACGGTACAAAATCAGTGTGCCATTACTTTTGTTGATCGAACAATCCGCATTTTTAATGTTTTGTATCTGTTGTGTTGATGTTTTTTTCCAATGGCTGTTGGGCATAGCAGTTTTCTACGTCCTGACTGAGGTGACTTCTTAAAACCTCACTGCTATGGATTAGGATAGAATCGAGCAGCACTTGTCCCAAAGCACAAATGTAGAGGACTTTTAACTGTGTATCTAAGTCCAATTGTGTGGCAACAGTGCAGAATGCTTCTTTATAAAGGCAGATTATTAGATTCTCAAGTGACTAGATTGCCTCATATGTGAGATCTGTTTACAAACCTTCTTGTTACTATGAAGACAAAACAGAGAGCCATATGCATTCATGTGGTCCTTGCTGAATAATGGTACATGTGTCTACTTGAGTGTTTGGCAGTATATCATGTTTAGTTTATGTGGTGGCACCCTACAAGGCTATTCTTTTTTGACTTTTAACTATTTCTACTACCATTGGCTGTACTTAGTTGTGCGAGCAAATTTATGACCCTGGTCTGCATGTTTGTAGCTAAGCAGGACATTTATTGTTGAGCATTTTGCCAAACTTCTTTGCTTATTCATTTATTTAGGTGCTTAAAAAAAAAAGAATAAAGGTGAATTGGATTTAAACAGAAGTGAAAGTAATGAGTACCATTTTGTATGTCCCTCTGCTCATCATTTTTGGTCAACAGCAAGGGGTAGTTACTGTTACTGCTTTTGTAGTTTAACCATATTGGGTAAGGTAGTGCGAATATAGGAGCTGTGTGCCTGGCTGAAGTGGTTTACTTAGTGAAACACTGCAATACTTACCCATCAAAGAGAAAAATGCTTGCTATTTAAGAGTGTTCCTGTGTACAAGTCATAGTAATGTATAAGTCACAGTAATATCACTTGGGTTATGAAATATGGCTTGCCATCCTTCAAATTTGAGTGTGGTGGGGTTTATAATAAGCTGTGGTTGGTTATATCGATAGTTATCTGTACAGCTCAGCAAGTACTACCTGCTTATAGTTGATTCTGCCTAAGGATTGCAGGTAAATTGCCAGAGCTGAGTACTGGCTTCCTCTGCCCCATCATGAATCAGGCCCATGAAAAGTTGGTTCTTCATGTCAATGTTCTTCACACAGGGTAAAGAGAAAATGTTTTATCCGTTTTACCTCAGACTGTCAGTATGTGGCTTTAAATTATTGGTCCTCCAAGCAGGAGGAATGCATAATTATTATTATTCTTACAGGTTAAAGGCTTCAGGAAGAGTTAATTGTTAATACTTTTGGAGTTGAACAGCAGTGTTGAGTGCAGAGGCTGCATACCTTTGTTATTTGAAAAAGGTCCGATAAGTTACAAGGAAACTGCTTTAAAAATTCTCTTATTTTAAAGAGGCAGGTTAATTTTCTCAAGATTTTTTAAACAGCATCTCTGAAGTAGCAAGCTACAGATTAAATATTTTTTTAGTTATTTGGCTTTCTTCTGTAGTTTAACCATTTGTTTGTTGAAGATTTTTTTGTTTGGTTGGGTGTTTTGGTTTTTTGTTTTTTCTTTTCTTTTTTTCCCCCTTCAATAAAATATCTAGCAGTTGCTGAAAAAGTGAAGAAACAGCAAGGGGAAGTGTAAGCTAGATGGAAAATACAGAATGGTATTTTTCACACATTCAGTCAGTAATTTGGGATGCTACATTTAAATAAAGCAGCACAGAATTATGATAGAACAATGAAAGTTTCAAGCTGGTTGTACCATTCTGATGCGAAATAGCAACTTTGCACAGCCTTTTTTCTCTTCTGGGTGCTTAAAAATTTTCGTAAGACTTTGCAACAATTCCCCTATTTCAGCAGGAAATATTAAAAAGCAGTTCATTGCAGCCATAATTTTAATTCTCAAGTGAAATTAGGACTTGTGAAAATGCTGGTCTGACAGCCTGAGAGAAAAAATCCACTGTAAATAGAAATATTAGACGTTTTTCCATGACAACCAAGTAGCAAGCCCCTGTTTAGACTTCAAGAAATCATTAGTGAAATTAAAGACTATATTAATGTCTGGAAACATCTGGGTGTTTTAAATATTTTTTCTTTTTACTAAAATAGCAAGTGGGAGGTACCATGGACATCTTATTTCACCATTCTGCTTTGTTCATAGATTAAACAATTGGCTTTACCCTCCTTACTCATTCGTAGTAGGTTGTCCCCAGTAAGCTTTGTCCCTGAGAACTCTCTTTCCCAAAGCTATGAGCCTGGAAAAGGTGCGGGAGGATATAGGTAGGGGGAACAATCTTATACAGTGTTTCAAAAGCCCCAGTGTAGAATAAGACATTAAAGTACCATATGCAATTTAGTCAGGAATCACTTGCCTTTTTCTATTGTCTTGTGATTAAATTCTTGCCATCGTTGATATGGTCTAAACATAAAAGCTTCTTCTTGCTCTGAGGAGGTATTGGGAATTTTGGGTGCTTGTTTTCATTTGTCTTTCAGGCACATTGTGTGCATCTGCAAAATGGTCACTCTGTTCTCTGTATGCCAGGGTAACTGCAGTGGGGTGTGGACCACTCTGGTTTTGGTTACAGTATTGCTTATGTTTCCGTATTTCCTTGTTCTGCTCTGGATGTGTCTCTTTTACTGTTTTTTGAACCTGGATATTGCCTTTAACTTGAATAAGAAAAAACCTGTGCCTGCATTTTCCCCCCTTCACTTTCTCTGGATGGGAGTCTCAGGGCAAGCCTACCCAAAAGCGTACCACTTGGGTGCTTTTCTGAAAGTAATGCAGTGTATAAACATGGATTTAATTATCTGATGTAAATTCCCCTGGTACATGGTGATACTGATATGACCAGTTTGTATAGTGATAATATCCCCTTTTTCTGAGTTTGTTTATGCACATTCTATCGCTGTCAGTGTAAACTTGGTCTCAGCAGAAAAGTTCCTTCTAAGTATGGCATGGTAACCACAAGTCATGTAATAATGTAGTAGGTAATGAGTTTATGGCCACTTGATATACACATGGGTTTGTTTTATTGCACCTCAATTTGTGTTTTACATAAAATTATTTTCTTCTTTTTCTGTTTTGTTTTTTTTTTCCTGTTAGTTGATAGTTCTGCCCTAATACCCTTACCGAGCTTGAAAAATGCAATTCATGTACAAGAAATTTGATCCTGCACACCCAAAAAAAGAATAGTAAAGAATACATCTGTTCTTAAATGTGGAAGTTCACTTAATTGCAATTAAAGTAACTCCTAATGAACTGCTGCAGCTCTGGCTAAAATCTTGGATTTATGTAAGTTGCAAAAAAGGTGGGGAAAAGAATGTACAGTATTTTTTGAAAGGCTTAGCTTAATTGCTGTTGTGTCATACAGGAGAAACTCAAGGTTTGACTGCTACAGAGAGTTTCTCTTTCAGGTAGTAGTTTGTTGGAAATTTCATACAAAGAAAAGCAGTTAGGTAATTTGCATGTATAGTTCAGTTTAATAGAACAGTAAAAACTAGAGGAGGGAACGGGAATTGAAATTACAGTGTCAGGTGACATTTTAAAAGTAATGCAATAGAGTAGAGTTTGACCCTCTTCATAAGAAAATACTCAAAAAAAATGAAGCAGAAAAGTTCCAAGTTGTTTTCTGTAATTTATGAAGTTTAGACTTTAGTGGGTACAGAGAGTAGTATTGCTAAAGAAATGTAAAAAGCTGAAAGAAAGCTCTAACTGCACAGTGTAAGAGATAAAACATCAGAGAATGTTGTTGAAATAATATTATTTATTGAGCAGGTTTTCCATAGACCAACATCTTTGTTTAGGCAGAAAGGAGCTCTAAGTTTAAAAAAATCTAATGGCATAGGATCAGGGTTATCAAAATTAGTCTTATTAGACAGTGGGGTTTTGTTACATGTTGGTGTGGTTTTTTTGTTGTTTTTGTTTATTTTAGTAAGATAAAAGTCCCAGTTCTCTGTATTTATGTATTTGTGTTTGTGGCTTGCATTAAAACAAAACATGTGTAGTGCATCAAGAAAGAATAGTATGAAATAATAACCGAGGTTACCCTTCCTTGACAACAAGATGTGACACTATTTAGTTAGAGCAAAAACTATTCAGTTTAGACCAAAGTCAGTATTCAACAGAGACCTAAGTTACTGGCATCTATTACCAGCCTCACAGGTCAGTGTAGTTCATTTTGTGTGTAGTGTGCTTACAAAAGTTCTAGAAGTATGTGGAGTTTTATGTTGTTTGTCTCTCAAAGACAGCTAAAATAAATAGTTCAGTTAGCTGAAAAATAATGTCCTTATTTGCTCTTAACTGTTGTCAATTTTTCTGAGGACTGGATGTGATTTCCCTTCTTTCTGCACAAGCCTTAGCAATGAAAGAGACGCCCTAGAGCATCGTGCAGGCCCATGGTTCACTGACACCTCTGCATGCTGACAGTGTTCAACTGAGTCCTGTGTGACACCTGTGAAACACTGATTCATCTTGAGAGTTGAATTTCTAAAACTGCTGTGTTAATGTTTTAGAAAAGAAAATCAAATACACTTCATGGTCTTCTGTAACAATAGAAATGGACAATTTTTGACTTTTTTCCATTTAAAATCAGTTATGTTTATGAATGCAATTTCTGAAACTGTTTATGAAAAGCCTTTTAAGTGCATTTGTCTGAAGTAAAATAGTTCTTTAGTGAAAAAGGCACTTATCTCTGGCAGGACATTCATAGACTCCTACAGCCAAATTCCCTGTCCTGTATAAGTCAAAAAAGTTTCTACAGTTTGGTAGAAACTGTAGGATTAAATATCAACTATGAGACTATAAAGCTGGACATCTTCCTGCTGTCTTGATATGATAATCTGTTTTGATCACCAGGTGAGGCTTTAATACTAGGCTCTTTGAGTAAGAGATTTTGCTTTAAAATCTCTTCAAAGCTATGTGAATTTAATTTCTTCCAACATTCTTAGTAAATTCATGTCAAACAAAACTTGCAGTCTGTTCCATTATTTTATGCTTGGTCCTGCAATAGTAGCAAAATCCCTTTAAAAGTTAGTGAATATTTTCACAGAACTGCTTGGCTAGAATATTTGATTTCTTAAGGTTTAAATAATGGATAAGCTACATGTATTTAATTTGTGAGGTACAGTTGAATTTTGATACAGGCTTAGCAAGATGTTACTGATACATCTGAAGAAATTTGTGGTAAGTGTAAGGGTAGGAGTAGTTTATATAATGCGCTTAGGATGAAATGATGTTAGTGAAATACAAACTGACAGAAAGGTATTTGTTTTAGAGTGATACCAAACGCAGTGTTGCTACCTCTGCAGTTGGTTTTTATGGTGGAAAATGTTGGGATCAAGAGGACACTGAAGTTGGTCCAGTCATGTTTGATATGTAATATATTTTTAATCTCTGATTTACCTGATTACGAATTAAGTGCACAAATTGTACTCATCTTTGACCTAATTTATTGTAGTGAGTAATGTTAATTATTGGTGAAGAACTTTATAGTCAGCCACGCATTAGTAAAACTACTGCATGATTTGGAGTAATTAGTAGGGCAACTCTGAGTCAGCTATTTTTTTTCTAAACAAGTAAGGTGGTAAATTGGAGCTGATATATAGTAGTATGACAGCACCTTTATTTGGTCTGACAGGACTTTGGTCTGTGAAATGTGGGGAGGCAAAAGGATGACATACAATACTTTCATTTGCTCTGCTTTGTTTTTTAGCTCAGCTCATATAGTTGTTCAGTGATTCTATTAAATTAGTGATCTCTTCATGGGAAAAATTCAACCGCTCTTGTTTATTACCTATGACAGGCTTGAAGGAGAGGTGAGAAAGTAATACAGAAGAGAGTAGAAACATACCAGGTCTTCCAAATTTTTGCTTTGGAGCAAGGACAGGATATGTTTACATGTCACCTTGGAAATGCTTGTTTTGCTTCTGGGTTGTACAGATTTCCTCATGCAAGGCTGATAGACCCAAATGCTCCATGATGGGAGGCTGGACTGGACACATTCACTTGTGAAAGATGAGTGTACAGGAAGAACCTTTGCTTTAGTTTTGGTGTATGTCCTCTGTGTGATGCTTTATAGTGGTGTGTCTGGAGTCTTGGCTAATTCTTCTGTAGGAACAGTGAAGGAGCTTGCAGCAGATGTACCCTGACTTCCCTTCCCCTGCTCCCCAGATCACCCTGTGCATGGCAGGAAAGAGAAAGACACATGGGACGATGGAGTTCCTTTATGCACACATCTTCAAAACTTCAGTGTAGCTCATTTTCCACAAATTGAGTGAATATGAGAGAAACCTTTTAATTTTCTTTCTCTTTCTCACTCACAACCTTATTAATTAAGGAAGAAAACAGGGATGTTAAATACACAGTTTTGGATGCATGCTGGTTGAGGATGAGGCTTTGGGGGGAAGATAATAAGATGGGGATGGGAGGTTTGAATGTGATTGACAGTGGATTATAATTGCCCACTGGAAGTTACTTTTATCAGATTAAGTGTCCCTCTAACCTACAATTTTAGTAAAACAGTCTTTAGAATCCCAGTCCCTTCTCAAGTCATACAAGCATGCATCACTGAGTAACTAAGATCCTATGGAAGGCCCATTCAGGGATACAGTGGTAACATCCTCTAACTTCCCACTTTGACATCTCCACAGGTAGCTTGCGCACAGAATATGATGCTTCTTACCTTGCTCAGTGCTTGAAGGTATTTATTTTTACATTTGCTTATGCATGGTTTTGATTTAATTTCTTTGCAGTATCATTTAATCTCCATAGTTCAGCCCACTTAACTAGCAAGCAGGGGAGTAAATGAAACTAATTTTGATTTTCTTTTTCTCAGTCAAGTGGGTTGTCTGGTGAGCCAAAAGTGTAATAAATACATTTGATGGCTGTTTACAGATTCACATGCTAGAAAACAGCCGTGTTTCAGTTTCCTTGCCTAATTCGGTGTCACATGTAGGTGATGGGATTATACTTGTCTTTTTATCTCAACCAAAAATGCATTTTTTTGATTCCTGCTTTGATGCTTTCCCATAGAAATGAACATATTACATCAGAAAATGTAGAGGGTTTGCCACATTGTGTGAAGAAATATTTAAGAATGCATGTCTAATTGTATACATCTAGACTCATGTACATATATGTGATCATAGCTTTTACCTCTAGTCATGTCCTGTCTCCTTCATAGAGCAATATACCTGGAATAATTTCATGAGAGTTCATGGTTGGAGGTCTGGCTTGTTTGTCACTGGGAGGAAGATTTGTCCTGGATTCCATGTAGGTTCAACTTCTGCTGCTGGTTAACTATCAAAGGAAATATTTTAAATAAATAAATTTATTTGAATTATTTATGTATGACTGTTAGCATTTATTTCACAAGTGTCTATGCAGATGCATTTCTAAAATGTTATCCACTGCTTCTGGTGCTCTGCTGCCAGGAGGGTGCAGCAGGATTAGTAAGTGAGCATGGCCCCATTTAGCTGCCTTTGACTGACTCAGCCAAGGTCTCGTTGGACCCCATAAGGATGTTTGCCTTTAAGCTGAAGCACTTTGAATTCCTTTTACATCCCCATATTTCTGAAGGATGTAGTCACATCACTCTGTCTGCTCAGAAGGTGGAAGGGTCATTCCCCAGGCCCTGTCATGGGTGGTGCCTGACACTTTTAGTGTCACCTTGAGCAGGGTGCTCTCTGAGCCTTGCTGCTCTGCTGGGACACGCGCCTCCACACTGCGGCTGAGCTGGTGCTGCCAGCTTTCTTGGTTCTAGGAAAGTGACCAGAAAGTCAATCCATGAGCAGACTAACCACGCAAATAGGCGGTGGAAATCAAAGCTATCCTAAAAAGCATCGTGCCAACACGGATCTTGTTGCTGGAGCTTCGCTTTCTCTGGAGCCAACACAAAACTGTCTTGCCCTCATCTCACAGTTTTCTAATCAGTGCCCCATATCTGAGAAGATGACACCAAACTGTGCCTGGCACAGCTTGTGAGCTTGTGAAACCATGTGAATTGCCTTGTCTCTTGTGAATATAATGAAAAGTCTGTCATTTGGGATTGTGTCCTGACTAATAAAAGTGCAGAATGGGAAGTTATTGATTTTGACTTTTTTTTTTTTTTTCATGAGGCCAGGATTTTGCCATCAGCTGTAGGTAGGACTTGTACTGCTGAAATAGTGCTTCTCGTGACTGTCCAGCCTATAAATGGAAACCTTCAGCATGCAAGGTTTGCATTTCATTGAATATAGTAACACTAGGTGAGACTGTTGGAAAAACTGTCTACATGGAATCAGCCTCTGGATACTTCAGGCAGAGAAGACCTACAAGGAAAGGCACTCTCAACAGAAATGATCTTTACATTGCCAGATGGTATAAGGTATTTTAGAAAAAAAATTATACATTATGTACCCCAAGGTGCTTTCATGTGATTTGATTATAAAGTACATGAAGTTGGAGGTGAAAGTGTTGCAACTGACTGGCTTAGAGCTGTGGTTTTAGCTTTTTTTGGTTATTATTTGTAGTTATAACCCAGCTGAAAAAGAAACTTGCTTGGAGCCAGGGCTGTATCTTGTCCTGTGTGCTTCTCTCCCCAGTGAAATGACATTATTTGGTTTTGGAATGATTAAGGTTTGAGAAACTTGCATTTAATTTCAGTTTGTGTATGATGACCTGTTTTATTTTTATTTTTATTTTTTTAATGAAGTCTGATGCCTGCTTATTTCAAGTGACATAATTTGAAAGGTTTTTTGGGGTTTTTTTGTCTGTTTCCATTATGGTTCAGAATAAAAAGAAAGATAAAGCAATCTATACAAAGGGTTTGCATGGTTCTAGTGTCATGTTTCCTACTGGTGTATTTCACCTGCCCTATGTATCTGCTTCTCCAGCTGTAGCCCAGTAGCACCAAACTGAATTAGGTTATCCTTGATAATGGAGTTTTTCTTTGCAGTTCCCCATTTTTGGATATAGTTTAAAATAAAATTTTGCACCTTATCTGATGGGTGGATTAGAGGGGAGATGAGCTTTTTTTTTTTTTTTTAACAGTACAAACAAAATAAAAAAGGAAGAGGAAAAAGCCTAGTTCAACGAAAGCTTATGACATGGTTCTAGAATGCATAACCCTGGGCAAAAAGGGCCAGTTATTGGAGTAGTTCTTGAGTAACCTAATTGTTTGATAAGGATCCTTGCCTGTTTAAGTTGTTGTTGATTGTTGGAAATATTCCATTTCTAAATTTGTGCCTTATTGCATACCCTAAGGTATGTGTACAACCCACTGTAATTGCACAGTTTATTATTTTATTAATGAGAGCTGTGATAAAGTGTTGGCTCACAAATCCCCTCCAGTCTGGGTATGGTCTCCTAATTGCCCAAGGTTCTGTGATTCTGTCCTTTGTTCTGGGGTTGGTGACAGGGAACACAAGCAGATTCTCTGTAAGCATGGTTTACAAAACTTAGACCTTGCTCTAAAGCCTGTGTTTGGTGTGATAATGCAACCAAAGTCTGGAAAGGCCGGATACGTTTTTTAACACACACATTATGAATAACAATAGAAGCGGCAGAAGGAAATTCTTACTACATAATCCTGAGTACCTGAGACTTTGCCAGCTGGAAGGAGAGGCCTGCACACCTAACTTGGCCTTCTAAACCATAACAGAGCACCCCTTAGCACTTCTTTGATCTGGGTCTCTCCTGCCTGCCTCTTTGCCCAAGTGGCTGGAAGGCGCTCGCTTTATTTGCTGTAAGGCACACAACAGTGAGCAAGCACCTGGCATGCAGCAGCAGCTCCTGTTTTTCATGTGCCTCAAGGGCAGCAGGCGTACTAGGGAGCTTGTTCCCATGTTCTGGAAGCTATTTCTGTTTGCTGATCCTAGATCCACGGTACAAGAGAAGGGAGCAGCAGCAGTGGAGGTGTGGTCTGTGGAGTAGATGGGGAAATCCAGTTTACTGTGTCTGTAACTCTGGAGACAAAACTTTCCCGTAAAAACCCATAGCAAAACACCACATCCTCAAACAGCTAGCGCTTGCTCCGCAGCATGGCCCAGCCCAGCTTTCCTGGTACACTGTGAACCTCTGACCCTGGGTTTGCAACATTTGGGGCGCTCTCTGAGGGCCTTGTGGCAGCTCGGGTAACCCCAGCCCACGGCACGGGGGGATGGCGATTCCCACTGAGCGTATCGCAGGCTGCCTCCTTACTGTGGTGGCTGGTGCAGTTTTCCACAGCTTCTGAAACTGCTCATTACTGAACTTGGCTCTTCTACAAGGGCTTTTCTTAGCCGTAGCCCCTGTGGCTTGATGCAGCATGCTTTTCTGGAGGAACAGATGGTATATTGCGTAGAAAGTTACTGTATTTTTATATCACTGGATTGTATTTATTTATATTGCTCTTCATCTTCCTCTCTTTTTTTTAAGGTGTGCATATAGGCCAAGTGCAGAACTTGGAATCAGTACTAGGTTTGCCTTCGGTATATTCAGCTTTATATTTGTGTAGGAGTGCAGTGTTTTACACTGAGTAGGGTGTGCTCTCTGAAGTTTTAGGAGACAGATTTTCATCATTTGGATGGAAATTAGTTGAAAATACTGCAAGGGGAAAAAAAACCATTTTCCCCTTAGAAGTAAGAAGACTTTTAAAAGAAAAAGTCAATATCTTCTTAAACAAGCTTTGTGCTGACTGAAGTACAGTTTAGTTTTTAAGTAAGTCAGTAGATGTATTTTCTGTATCTAATCTTTGTTTTTTAATTGATATCATCTGGTCAATTTGAGTGAAAATGCTATTCCCATAAGAAAAATATTTATTCTAAATATTATTGTTGCCTAGGATCTTGTTGAATTAATGGGATACAGAAGCAGTCAAGTTGATTTGATATTTTTAAGATTTTTAAAGTGTTTTCTCTTTGTTTCCATGAAGGCAGTTTAAATAAGTATTTCAGCAATTGCTTTTGGTTTCTGGAAATTAGGTTACTTATTGTTGAAAACTTCAGGTTCCTAAATATGCATTTCAGATTTGGTTTGTCTTGATTAGACATATGAAATAAAATATAAATACTCGGTGCAACAAAATAAGGGCTTGGCTTTTCTCCCACTTAGCTTCCAGGACTTAATGTGTTTTGCCCAAAGAATCTCCATTAGCCGTTGCTTATAAAAGATAGTTACAATCACGGGGTTTTGGTACCACTTAGCCAAAGCACTTATTATATATAAACTTCTAATGTGAATATAGACATAATTATATATTTAGATGTCTACATGTTGTTTTGTATCTATACACTCCCATGTGCACAAGTGTGTATGTAAATGTGTTTAGACACACCACAGACACAAATGCACTCCCACACTTTGTCTCTACGGACGCTCACACACATCTGCACTATATGGGATCATCCCATTTCAAGTTTAATGTTTTCATCCTAAACCAAATCCTTACCATAGAATTAAAATGTTCCTCTTGGCAATGTAACATTTTCCCAGTAGCTTCTGAATGGGAGGGAGGCTGCTCGTCCTTATGCCTGAAGATCCCCTCACGTACCTGGCCTGAGAGACCAGTGCTGGTGGCAGTGTCCTGCTGGGGCAGGAGAGCATGGCATGGGGCAGCTGAGTGCAGTAAATGAGGAGACAAAATGCTGGGGAATACTTTGGGAATTTCATTGGTGGTTGGATTGTGCCCTTCAGCAATGGGCAGACTCTCCTCCATTCTGTACTGCTTACTTAGGCTGAACACCAGGTTCGCAGTGAAAAAAAAGCCCTCCCTGCTCCCACTTCTGTTTTTTGCCACACATATTTTGAAGATAAATAATGACCTGCTATCAGGTGTTTTAGCAGCTTGGACTTTGTCATCTTTGTTTGCCTCATTTTCGTTATAAAATTGGTGCAGAATATTTGAATTATCTGCTTGTAGGATCGTTTGAGAGAATTCACTTAGTGACATGACAATTCAACAACAAAAAATTGCAAGATAATGGCTTTTCCACTTGCACTTCTCTTCAAATGGAAGTGAAAGAATTATAAAAACCTTGTACATAATTTGATTCCCAAGTGATACACTATAGTGGCTTTGTTAAAAGTCATTGTGTGGATGTGTTGTAAAGGGTAAAAGTGTAACTGAGTTTGTAGGGATCACTAAAGGTGTTAGATACTTTGTAAGTAGCCAACTTTAAGAGTTGTTTTCCACATGTATTTGTACCTACCACAACCAGTACCTGTTCTGGAGTGAAAAGGCAAGTGTTTTCATCAGTGTAGCCAGGGCACTGCTAGTGAGTTCAGGTCACAGTTTGCATCTGTCTCTTTGCTATAAGTTTCAGCCATTTCATTAATAAAACCCAATACAATACATACAGCTCTTTAAAAATATTAGGGTCATATTTGGATATTGCAGAGAGCATATTCCACTTTCTGACCTCAAACCATGGCAGAGATGGCTTAATACTTTGTCAACTAATGGGACAGTAAGATGTAATTACATGAAAATTAACTCTCGGGGCATGGATGGGTGTGTGAATCCACTGCTATTCCTTGTTATATTCTGTGTTCTTTAGCAGACACTCTGTTGCAGCAGGCAGCCATAGGTGTGTGGCAAAAGCCTGTTGTGATACGGCGTGGCAGTGCCTGGTGGTTATGCAGCCTGGCCCCGTGCTGCTGCTGTGCCGTGTGCCAGCTGTCTCAGTATGGTCAGAAGTACAAATTGTTGGTGCATTTCCTTCATTCTTGGACATGGGTCTAAAAATAGCTGGCCAAGTTTGTTTTGAGTGCGTGCGGTACCAGGTGGTTGGATTTCAGAAAGTCGAATGGCTTTTGTATGTGTTGGTTAGGATGCTGTGCCCAGTGGAAACTTTCTTACAGTACTTTTGAAGATTCACCCCCTTTTTCCTTCTCTCAGGAGATTATTCACTACTTACAGCCACTGCTGTGTATAATATGGGCAGGATTTTGTTCCAGCAACCACAGTTTTAAGGGTGAGATTCTTATTACTTTGACTGGGCTAATCCAAACTGTCTTCGCTGCAGTGGATGCCTGTGTACTACAAATCATTGTCAACACCAAAGTCTAATTTCTCTGCTTTTTTTTTTATATTGAAAAGAGTCCTGATTTTTAGTGCCAGATTGACAACCTTCAGGATTAGGTTTTCAAGCTAATGTCAAAAAAAGAAGCAATAGAGGTTTTTTCATGCTGCCTGGCAATGAATTCTAGAGATAAGTTACCTTTGAAAAATTTACCTTTAAAGGATAGGGCAGAAAACAACCAAACCGGCTCATATCCTTGTAGAATAATGTGTTTGAAAATATATCCAAAATGTTTCATTTATAAATAATTAAAATATTATATCTGACCTTATTTTAGTTGATCAGTTTTGGTTAGCTAGTGACACTGCTTATGTCCCATGAAAAGATACAGTATATCCAAGATATACTGGTCATTCTCTAGTTTCAGCTGAATTACTAGGGCTGAAAACTGGCTTCAGTTCCCAGTGTGACCACAGGGTGGTTATTGCAGAAATAAAGCAAAAATACTCTCTTCAGCTAGTGATGATGCTATGAGAATTTAGAAGAGCATTTTCCAAACTCCTTGTAAGCTTTTTCACTGAGGTTTGTTAAGTACCTCTATTTGAAAAACAACTTCTATCAAGTGTAGCACTGCTGCCCAATCTGTCACATTCGATGTATGCTGGGACATGCTTATTGTGTAATGACTGCATTTATCACTGTGTTTTAAGTCATTGTTCAGAGACTGTCAAAAATGGATCTAGAATGTGTCTCATGAGTGAGAATGTACTGTAAGCCTGTGCATCCCTCAGCCCCAAGAGAGGATCAGCTATAACCAAAGCATTTCCTACAGGTAGTTGTTCAGACTGCACTTTAAAGCTTCCAGTGATTGGTGGAGACTCTGAAACCTCCTGAAATTCTGACAGGAATCTCGTTTGGATTCTTGTCAATGCTTTCCATTTAAAAAGTCTTTCTAATATTTAGCTTAAGAAGGTAGTAATGGTGGGTAGGACTGCAATCCAGATTCCCCCTGTGCTTGCCAGCTATACTGATTCTCTTACATTTAGATGGACAGCCTGGCTGACAATCAGTTACCAAATGTTGGACATCCACATGCCACTATCCAACTCCTGCATCTTCACTGTTTTCCCTAAGGTGGGATATTACCTGCTTCAGAAAGACAGAGGCATATTTGAAAAGAAACCTCTGTATTCACTCTGCCAGGATGTTGGCCGTATCTGACAAGGGAATCCTGGAGTTTTACCCACTAGTTGTGCCTCTGATGCATTTACAAAACATGTTTTATTTCATGGGATCCAAAGCAATGTAAGGCTTGATTTCCAGATGCTTGTAAAAGTATGGGCTGCAGAAAAATGCTTAGTACATTTTGATATTGTAGTAATATTTCATTCTACTTCTATATTGCAGTAATATTCAATCTAACAAGCTGTACAAGAAAAACAAGAGCAGCACGGCTCCTGAGCAAATATTGTTTCTAGTCACATACGATACTTTGCAGCTGACTGCTTAGCTGTTTTGCTATGCAAGTGCAGAGAACACTGTTAGCAATAAAGCCACTGCTGGTTTCTCCTCCCAAACCTCCCTCCTTGCGGTGCATTGGAAATGACTGAACTTTGGCCCTCAATCTGCTGACACCCTGAGGGAGCGTAAGTGTAATGACGTCTTTGCTTGTTTCAGCTGCACAACAGGAAACGCTCGTGGCCTCCCCTTCTTCCTGCTCTGAGAAAGTGCTGCTGCCTTTTTTTTTTCTTCTTCTTTTTTTTTTTTCCCCCCTCCCTTCCCCTGCGGTCGAATGGGCTGAGACCTAGTTTCAGGTCTGGGCTTGGCAGCCAGCTGGTGCTCACACAGGCCCCCACTGCTGCTGCCTCCTCCCCAGGGCAGCCACTCACCTCCCTATTGCTCTGCTGGGGTGGTGATGCCAGAAATATGAGCTTTGTAATTTTCTTATTATTTTTCCTTTTTTTTTACCTCCTGGAGAAGTGACTGAGAAGAGAATACAGTTACGTGGCAATTGCTTGCTCCATGGAGTGTGTCACTGGACACAGCTGAGCTGCAAAGACCAGGATGGTCAGGTGATGATTTGCCTTGGGGAGACCATAGCACTGCATTACTGCAGAGGACACACTGTCAGGTGGGCATCGAGGGATCCTGGAATATGGTCCCAATAGTGCTGAATAATGCTGAATATACTGGGCCTGAACAGATTTCTTTGACTTGCTGCAGTACAGAGGCTGGCTTCTTGCAGAGCATTGACAGGAAGCCTGTTTAACCCTCTCTGGCTGCTGCTTTTACACATCGTAACCAAAAGCGGGATATGAGTGAAAATGGTTATTTGCAAAACACAAGCATTTTGCTGCTAACTCAGGGAGGAAGATTTTATCTCAGCATAGTCATCCAGAACATTAAAGCAATACAGTGTTTTTGTGAGTGAAGTTGACTGAGTGAGTATTCAGCTGTTATTCTCTAATGACTGAGGAGGGGAGTGGGTCACTTTTGAAAACTAAAACACACATGCACTAGGGAGTTTGCATATCATGGTGTGAGAAGTGGCACCGAGTAGTCTAGTGTACAGGATCCTGAATTTGAAAGATTTAATTTACTTTGAATGTAAACAGTGCTGGTGCAGTGGCTTATTCATTTGTTTAAAGTTGCATAGGCATATTATTTAAGGAGCAGCTTTTGTCTGGGTTCTGTAATAAGCGACTTCTGGATTTACCTCATTAACCTTCCGTACCACCTAGCTGCATAACTGTTGTTTTTAACAAGCTGGAGTTATGTAACATGAATCATGCCCGGTGAGATGCTTGCTAGTAGGAAGAACCAAGATAGGCAAAGAAATAATGGCACTCAACCTTTTGCAGAATAGGATATGACTGGGTTTTGAGATGACATACTGTGTGTTGGTACTCCCAGCTTTACAGACAAGGTCCAGCTATTCATTAGGAGGATGTGTCTTGAAACAAAGTCTTGGGATGGGAATGTTTAACAGACAGAAGAGTGAATTGCTCAAGCATGCGCAGTTCTTGAAAGGTTTTGTATATATGCACACCAAATTCTCCCCACCCCCCACCTTCTTTTCCCTCTGGGATAAAAAATGGGAAAATTCCCTTGAGTGGGCCTGATTTCACACGTAAAAGAAAATATCTTGATGAGCTGTGATTGCCCCTGTAAAGTGTTATATGAATCTTTCTCCTTCCTTTTTTTAATATGCCCTTATAGTATCATTAGGCATGTGTGCAACACAACAGTCCTCTGTCTCAAGAGATTTTACAACCAGTTTATAGAAGGGAGAGGCAAGTGATTATATGAATGCATTAGAATAAAAGCAATTGATTTTAAGCTAATTTTTCCTTTAATAATATTTCCTTGACAATTTTCTCTGCTGTAACTTAGGCTTGATCTTCAAAGTCATGCTGAGTTGTTAAGCCTGGGATGACTTCTTGCTTTAGTGGCATGTATACAGATGTTAAATAATGATGTCAGGAGATAAAGGTGCAAGAATATCAGGTATTTAGGTAAGGATTAGGAATAGTGATATTTTGGAAAGGAATGGTTTAGTGCTCCTGAATTCCCTTTCAACCTGTCCTTCTCCCTCTCATTTTGGCCAAGTAATGATGTATTTTTCCTTTGTCTTATCTAGAAATGAAAGAGCTGCAAAGTGTGGCATAGGGGTATAAACTCCTGTACTTCTAAACTTTATTGTTATTAACAACAGATGGCCAAAAATGGGCGCTGATATGGATGGTCTCCTGCACTGCCATGTGTGCATGAGCACAGTGGCTGGTGGCGCCTCAGCACAGGTGGCAGCTGAGATGTTACAGTGACAAGCAGCCGCTGCTGTAGCCAGCGCGAGTGCTGATAACCTCAGCCCAGAGACAGGGGATGATCAAGCACAGACAGAAATGAGTATTTTCTCACACTGGAGGCCATCCAGGTAATGGCCAAGGGATGCCGAAAAGGCGCTTATAAGGAAGTGAACCATGTTGCTCTTGGTATGTCCTTTTTTTCCAAACGAAGGATTTCTCTTGGACTGTCAGTACATCCTTCAGAAGAAACTTGCTTTTTTATGAAAACTTAAAAAAAATTCAGTCTTCTGGAGAATTTTCGTTTATTGTACTGAATTGACTTAGTTTTGTATAGTAACGTTACTGCTAGAGCAGCAGAAGCTTAGAGCTGGGAATCTAAAAGTAGCACATGAGGGCACCGCGGGTTTGTGGGTGGAGAAAGACATTTTTCTGAACCTGCATGGTGAAAACCAAAATTAATCAAATGCTTTCTCTTTCTGTCAACTCCAATATTTATTACTTTGTCTGACTAATGGTCATGTCCTTTCTGCAACTCCATGATTCACTTGATACAGTTGAACATTGTGTGGGAACATCATATAAAATTGTTGAAATTTTTGTTGGCACACTTTGCTGTTATGGCTACTTAGGAGGGTTTGAGTGTCCTTTACTTGGGTGTACTTTGCTTGAGTTTCCCTTACTCTTTTAGATGAGAAGTCCTTGTGGCTTTGTTAAGAGCCATGACTTGTAAAGACAGGAGAGTCAGAGGGAGCATCACAGGACCCATGGGAGTTTCCACCCTGTGTTTTGGTAGGATCCATGAGATGAGCATGGCTGCAGAGGGGGTTGTTGTGACTCTCTGCTGCCTTATCTTGTCAGGTGATAGCTCGCCTGTGCCTGCTGGATTTTGCTGGGGGGCAGCCAGGGGTGGGCTGAGGGCTGATGGGGAGGTGAGCTGGGGGATGAGCTGGCGCGTGAGCTGGGCTGTGCGGGCACAGGACGGTGCCATGGCACTGTCCCGCATAGCTGGGGTCAGTGCCTGTGAGGTGTGAGGGCTGTTCACCGTGTGCTGTGGGAGTTGTGGGCTGGCCTTGATTCTGGTGCAATTTCTGTTGAAATCTGTGAGTGAGCGGAGTGTGGTAAGCATGTGGCTGCTGATGGAAGAAAGTAAATTGCCACGAGTGGCACTGATGCATGGATGAGGAGGGGGTGTATCTCTGTGCATGAGCAGGCAGGGGCTTGCTCAGGAGTAAACTCTCACATCCTGGGGTCTTTGAATAGATCCTCAGATCTATTCAAAGACCCTCCAGGTCATAAGGCTCTGCACAGAGGGATTTCTTGTCCTTCAAGTTACTGTACACAGTTTCACTTCCCTTGCTTTTGTGTATCTTGTTCTTTCAAACACTTAAGTGTTGTCAGGTTATCAAGTTGTTTCCATGTTGTGGCAAAATTTGAAACAATTACCAACCCAGTTTCACAATTTTTGCCTGTTAAAAAAGGTGAAATTTAATTTACACTAATTATTTAACCAAATGAGATGCTCAGCATGAAAATGACCAAGTGCAAATTAAGATGAAATAAGTAAAGGAAAAAAATATGCTGTGCATTACATTTTTCATATTAAGCATTCTATTTGTATTTCATTACCAGTCCATCTGCAGGAAGACTTTTCTTAGCAGATTGAAGCATTTAAAAAAAAACTTGAACAAATTTACGGTAAGTCTGATACAAATAAAGAATAGATTAAGATGGCAGAGTTTTAAACAAATCTTCTCATTATTGCAGACTTATTTTCTTTTAACTCTGTACTGTGTACCTTGTACTGTGTCTGGAGCCATGCAAAGGCCACCCTTTTTCCGCATTGTGTTGCTGCAAAACAGCCTCTGCAGAGCTGCTGTGTGTGTAAAATTGGAGCCTAGGTAATACTGTATAAAATTTGTATAATATGTAGCCTAAGTGTGTGTGTGGTCTTAGCTCCTTATCTCAGGAATGGATTTGAAGGCGTTAGCCTGGTTCTTGTGATTGTGCTTGTTGCCGTCCTGCTGCCCCTCAGCCAGTCCCTTGTGAACCTGCCACTGCTTTGGGAGAGGCAGGTTACAAGTCAGAATGGTTTCACTGTTTGTGGGGATGAGAAGCAAAAGCTTTTGTTCAGTTGTAGCCAAGGCTGGCTGTGGGATTGTGTTGATTACACCATCAGTCTTACCAAGGTGAGTTCAACACCCTAGTGCTGTTGCCATGGTGCATGTTTCTTTGGAAGCACCAATACAACACCCTTCTCTATTGTAGAGAACGGGTTTCACCCTGCAAAAAATATGTGCTGTCTTTCTTTACCTTGGCAGGCCCTGGTTTTGAACCTTCCCAAACTTTGGAGATGTCTGTCGCAAGGTTTACTTCGAGAGTGGAATTGTTTTTTGGGTGCATCATGCAAGATTTGGCTTATCTGCATGGAGCATGCTTCCTTGTGCAGTTGCTTTCCACAGTGCAGTGCTTGTAGATTAAAGTCCTTTCTGTTGTGCTTGTGCCAGTTCAATTCCTCCTGCAGCAAGTCTGTTTTCCTGGCATACTGCATGCAGTAAGGTGCCTGATGGCAATAGTGAGAAAGAAATCTTTTTGTTTCTGCTGACATGTCATTCTTGCAGATTCAAAATGGTAATGATAGTTTTTTTATAACCGTTTTGCAAAGAAACTCTGAAAACTAGAATAACACTCGCTGCTTCAATGTATACTTTATCCCATCTGAAAAACTGCTTTAAATGCATGTGTTTGCACTTGGAATTTGAATGCTTTGCATCAAAACTAGAAATGACAACGTCATAAGCATGGAGTAGACCTTTGAGTTTATGTTGGTGGCATGTATTACTGTCTGTGATGTGTGACCACAGGACCTCAGCAGTACACAGCTGTACTTGATGTATGTACTGTAATCCTCTACCCAAGGAAGTATGGTCTAGTGACTAGCAGGCTGGGTGGGGACTCAGCACCCACAGCTGGTTCTGCTACACAGCTCATGAGTTTGGGGCCAGATTCACACCACCTTGCACTGATTTTCATGTGAGTTATATTCATCAATATGAGTGAGGCACAGCAGTGTCACTGTTGTGCAGTGTTCTCTTCATGTCAGTTCCATTTCTTATCTTACAGAGATGTCCTGTAGACAGATGCCATTGATCCCTAGGGAGCCAGTAAGGGGTTTTGTGCTAAAACTGACTGCGGGGTTTGAACCTTCATTTTTGTTTTTGTTTGTATCTGTTTTTAAGTGACCATTCTCAGAGTGACCAATAGTTGTGCCATTTACTATGGGCACCTCTGCTCATACTATTTATGGTATTAAACATAGAAGTCATTGCAAAAGTCAGGCTACATGTGGCTTTGGAGTCCAGTTCCATCTCCTTTACTTAAGAGGAAAAATAACCTAACCAAGGTGCAGTCAGCAGCCAAGGCATGAGAGAAATGCAGCACAAATATCTGCCAGATGAATCTGGTGTTTCATTAGCAAAGCCCCTAAGAGAAACTTCAATTTCAGACAGATTCCTAAGCTGTAGTGAAATCACTGGTCCATTCTCTTGAAGTTAAGTGTATGGTTATATACTTTGTGAATAGGAATGGCTTATTGAGCTGGAGCCAGCATGGGGAATTTTGGGACTCCTGCTGTTCTGCTTACAGTATTTTGCAGGAGAATTTAAGGGTGCAGAATGACACCAACTGGATTCACAGAACAATCTGCTCCTGTTCCCGTGAACTCCAAATTATTTTCCTTCTCACATGCAAAGTTGTATCGAGAGCTGCATTTAAAAACCCATCTGTTGTCCATATTATATCAATATGAAGAAAAATTTTAGACTTCTAAAATATTCTGTTATGTGTTCCATCCTGCTGTCATTTGTCTTTCAACTACAAGCCATTTCTTGTAGTTGCATTTAAATCTTTTCCCTCACACCAGCAGATGAAACTTTGAGTTACTAAACTGCAGAGATGGAAGCAGGATGCTACAAACTGGTAGTGGAAGGAAATGACCGCTTTCAGAATATGATGCTTTTGTTAGCCTAAAATAAATAAATAAATAAAATATTTGTTTTCTTATAAAGTGTGGGAATGAGTAATAAATTACTTCAAAAGTTGTTTCATTGTATTTTTCATTACACAGTATATTTGAAGTATCATCAACATCTAGATGTGTTTTGATATAATTAATGACACAAATATGTATAACAGAATATAGCCTTTTAATTTTTTTTTTTTAGTTTTTACAGCAAAATAAGATTATCATTTCAGTGCTGCTGGTTATAATTTTATAATTTACCTGCTGCTGATCCTTCTTTCCTGTGTTGCAGTGGCAGTAGCATGAATGTAATTATTGGCAGGCACTGCTTTTTGAGAGGACAGCATGAAGTTCATCAGTGGTGTTTATTTTGATTTTGTTGTTACATTTTGCTGAAACAGCCAATTGTGATAGAACAAGAGAGACAATATTGTATTATTGCAGGTTTGGAATTTTGTCTTTGCAACTGTAATGAGTACTCAGGGGTGTGTGTATGCGTATGTTCTTCTGTAACAACTACCAGGCTTTCCTCTCACCATTTTAAAGCAGTATCTTCTCACTGAGGGCTTCAGGATTTTTCAAATGCTGGCACTGTGTCCTCCCTAGAAAACTCCATGGGAGACACTTGGGTGGTGGGAGCTTTGTAGGCTTTTCCTAGTGAGGTACAGACCACAGATACAAACCGTCCATCATGGTTGGGTAGCTGGGCCAGTGTACTCCAGTGGGTGAGTTTGCTTCCTTTCCCACTTTGATTTTAGCCATATGGGTGCACCTGTAGTTGTGAGCTTCAGCTTTTGACACTGTTTAGAGTCTCAGTACGTCTGTTTTATCTGCAAGTTCTGCACTCTCTGACTCAACATGGAAGATTTTTCCCTTTACATGAATGCTGACCATCTCTCTGCTGTCTAAGCTTAAGTTGTAATTGGAAGGACCTCCTGGCAACTGAGTAATTTTGAGACTGCTACCGCTGCTACTGCTGCCTTTAGAGAAATTATTAAGAGGAGGCAGATAGACACAGGCGTGACATCACCCACAGTTTGTGATTGCAGGGTTTTTTTACATAGGAAACAAGGCTACAAAAGAGATGTTGGGAGGAAGGTTGAATTAATTCCTTTGAGAATACTTTCCAGATAGGAAGCTGTGTGAAAATGGTAAAATGTTAAAATTGTGTCATGTAAGTGATTTTTTTATTACCATGACTTTTCTTGTCTGTGTGGTAATATCTCAAGTCTTCTATGAAGATGTAGCCTTCCTTGTCTTTACGTCTTCAAACTCACTGAATTTACAGCATACATACCTGACAGAAGAGGAGAGGAAAGAAATGTTATCACAGGGATCAAACATGGAGACAGATTGTGAGATGCCCTCCATGGTCAGATAAGAAATCACTGGTGGCTAAGAACTCAGTCTGTTTCTCAAGTCCTATGATTTGGTGGCACTCCTAGCACCATACATCACTTAACGTCACAGAGGTAAATCTGTGTGCCTTTGTGCACTGTGTTAAACCATGTTAAACCTTCAGCAACCCTTTTTCCCCTGAAGCTTTTGACATATCTAGTTTATTACATGTATCTTTGCATTGCAATTCAGTCCTAAACTTGTTTTATTCTTAAGTTTAAAGGTCCCATCTGACATAAAGTACATTGATTTTGTGGATGATTTATGGAATAATGTCAGATGCCACTATTTAAAAAAAATGTTACTGCCTTGCAAAAGTGAATGTCATGTTTTCTTTGTTTAGTAACATATTCAAAACACTTGAAAGGAAGTTTTGGAATAAGGAGATTTCTACCCTGGGGGAGTAGTATCCTGTGCTTTCGTTAGGTCATGTCAGGCCATTGTTTTGCTTTTCTTATCATAAAGATCTCGTGTCTTTATTTGTGCTCAGCTGTGGATTTGAGTTTCCTGGAAGAGAGTGAAATAATTAAGAAATAATACTACAAAATCATATGTTCTCTGTAGCTATGTTTGTTTAGTTGAAGGGAGTTCTGATGTGTAGCTATGTAGAGTAATAGGTGGTGTAGATACTTCCCAGTAATAAGTGGTATCTTGTATCTGTGGTTCTCATTGTAGCTGAAAAGAAATAGGATTCTTCCATGTGAAAAAAACAGAGAAATTCAGGGCCACCTGTCAAATGGCTTGTAAAACTGGGGTCTCTTTACTGGTAAAACGGGGTTTTCTCCCATGTCTGCCAGCTGAGACTCTGAGTGGCTTTTTCTCTCCTGCTGGATGACACGGTGGCAGGGTATGGGAAAGGGTGTGTTTCATTTATTGCTGTGGATGCAGGCACTGGGCAGGATGGCTGGGTACACTGGCTGGTTTATCAGCTGAAGTCATTAAAGTAGGGTGATTAATGTGGTGCCAGAGAAGGGCATGCAGTGTGTTGTACTTGCACTCAAAATCTGTGAGCTGCCACACAAGGTCACACAGCCTAAATACACTCCTGGTGAGAGGAGTCACGGGAGGAAGAAGGGCACTGCCAGCCTAAATTAAGATCTCATATTGCTGTGCACTTTTGTCAGGGGATGGAAGAACACATCCTTAATGACTTGCTAATGGGATGGATGAAGCTTGCTTGGTAAATTTGGCTTGGTTCTGGTGTGACAGAGCTGAGATATAAGTGATGTGAGCAATAGCTTTCCTGGTCACACCCTGGGATGCATGTGCCTGCTTTGACAATAAGCAGAATTTCTAGCACTGACAGTGAGATGCCTATCTCCAGAACTAAATTTATCAATACAAGGAGGCATGAGAAGGCAAGGCTTGTTACGTCCTGTATTCATGGGACTTTTCTTTGAAATGTGTTGTTCTATTTCCTCCAAGTGTTCCTTGGGGAAACTCTTTGGATTTAGTATGCATTTTACCATTGATTCTTCATTTGTCACTATGTGCAGCTACATTTTTGCCATAGTTTGTGTTTACTTTTATTTGCTGTCAAACACCACCACCCTGCTTGCAGGCTGCACTGTGATGTGCAGGTTCCCGTACATGTGGAGAAGTCCTGGTAGAGCAGAGCAGGGGTGCTGTGGGTGAAAAACACATAAAACACACACCAGCAGCTGACAGATGTGTCAGCCTGCCTAGTGAGCACAGACACTGCCCCCTGCACAGACCTCGTTCTTCCAACCAGGGACCAACCTGCTCTCCTATAAACAAAAATAAATAAATTGCACCTAGGGTATCGTAGTCTTTCCAGGGAGCAGCTCTGACTGAGAGAAACTGGAGAAAAAACTCCTGGCAGGGGTTATACACCAGGGTTCTCTTCTTTATGTAAGTGGCAACAGCAGAAGGAGGATGAGGCTGCATAGCCATATGAATAAACATGCAGAATCTGAAACTTGCACTTCTGGCTCGTCTATCACATACCATCCTTTTATAGTGTGAGATGAAATGTCCAGCACCAAGTTTCAGCTGCCCTCAGCAGACATGCCATTACCTTCTGTCTCAGTGCACGGCCGTAATCTCATCCTGAAAAATAAGATTGTACCTTCTACTTACCCTTCTGGAGACAGCTTGTCAGAGCAACATGGTACTGCAAACTTATCCTGCTTAATGTCAGCTAATTAAATTCATTTTTGAATATAGTACTAAGCCAATTTAATTCTGTCTTTCAGAGCCTGCAGAGACAGTTGTGACTTTCAGATGGGTTTCTGTCTCTGATTAGTGATCAAATCTCTTTGTGCTTTTCTAGACTGACTGTCTGTCTTTTTCTGCGTGTCTCTCACCAGTGCTTGGGATGTTATATCTCAGTGGGATATGGGGTGGAATGGGGTGTTTTCATATCCCCAGCATCTTCTGTCTCATTTGTCAACATTCTCTGTTTAATGACTTTTGATCTCTGAAATGAGTTTCATTACTGTGGCTGGAATAGAAATAGGAATTACTGTGAAGTTCTCCTGGTGTTAGATCTTGATTTTAGAGGTTGTTTTTCAAAAGTGTTGATCTTTGCAGGGATGGGCATTGGAGTGACCTTCTAACTCTGAGCTCATATATCCGCCTCTGGATGATCATTCACATCACAGTCCAAGTCACAGTCCAAGTGCAACAGCCTCCAGTAATGTTTACTGTCTGTCACTCTCAATATATTTTGTGATCACAAACATTCATGAAATAAGAGGCAGAATTAAAAAAAAAATAAAAAAAAGATTAGTCTGAAAGAGAGAAAGGTCAAAGCAAGTCATAGAGTGACAAAGTGACAAATAATGTACTTGATTAATTAAGTAGTGCTGTGGAATATATCATGTCAGTCTAACAAGTATTTTTTAATTTTAGAGGCTTTCTCTGCAGGTTATCAAAAAAGACAAAGAAAAAGTAATTTATGTGGAGATTTTCATGCTTTATTTTCTGTACAGCTCTGGCATGCCCCTCACTTCTTTTGTGCAGCTTTATGCCAGGGACTGCTTCCAATTTCCGGTTTCTGAATTCCCCAGTGCTGTTGGGCAGCAGATTGCTGTGCATCACTGTGGAACCCCCTTGTGCAGTTTACCCCCCGTCTGCAGCTGCATCTCCTCTCTCTCACTCTCTTCCTGCTTGCCCTCCCACTTGTTGATGTGACCTGTTTGTGTTCAGACAGATGTTACACTGGCAGAGCTGAATATCAGCAGTGTAATTCCCGGCTATGGAGAAACCACTGCTCCTGTTTTCCTCCCAGAGTGCAGCTGCAGTGTGTGTGGAGATGTGGACTGGGGAAAAGCCTTTGTCATTGTCAAGCACTCTTCTGTATGGAGAAGAGGGCTTCAGTCTGCATGGATGTCAGTCTGATATATTTCACTTTCACTCCATCCATCCATCCATCCATCCATCCATCCATCCATCCATCCATCCATCCATCCATCCATCCATTTTTTGCATTTCATACTAAAGCATACAAGTGCTGTTGTGTCTGTAATGTGGCTTCTGATGGCAGAGAGAACAAAATACCAACTTTCTCACCTTTACTGAAATCATGCTGAAGTTGTAAAACAGAAAACAGGTGCCAGGAAAGTAATACTTGAGTCTTAGATTTACTGAGAGGAAAGGACAGAAATTTTGGTTTTAGATCATTAATTGCATATTTTCATTTAACTTTAAACCCTATTTTTCTGGAAGGCTATTAAGAGGTATATTTTTTTGAAATTAGAAGCTTTAGTTTTTAATTAAATTAATAATAAAATATATTTATTATATGTATCTGGAAAGTTTTTGAGGCTTGATACCTCCTGACCTGGGTTTAGTAAAGAGTTTGATGCTTGTATATAATCAATCTAAGCATTTGGTTTAGCTGCTTTGTCTATTTCTTAAGTCCTCATTCATTCTTCAAATTAGCAGGGGGAGAAAGAATTGCTAAAAGCCTGGTAAGTCCTAGAGCACAACAGTGGTTTTATAGGGCCTTTCTAAATACCTGTGGTGGTTAGGCCTCTGTAGCTCTGTTGGTGTGACTTTGCTGTGTGCATTGATATAAATATTTATAATACAAAAGATTGCATATTTGCTTCTTCAGTGATGTACTTTATTGTAAGAAAGGGGTAACTTTGGGGCAATGGAGTAACTTATCTGTAGTTTAGTATGTATAAATGCAGTTTTAGGATAGTCCTTAGACATGTAGACTCAACTTTAAGAAGTGATGGCACACGTCTGGAATTAAGTTGGAAGAAAAAATTTAATTACAGCTTCCATTAGTTTTTCTAACTGTACCTTATATTGCATTTCCTTAAAACATTGTTTGTGCAAAATGAAGGTTTTAATTGATAGCACTAGAGATTATCACTGTCTGGATATAGAAAATAAACAGTTTGGATAAGAACTGTATTCATTTTCTTACCAGTTTCTCTTTCTGTAGAGAAAGAGAAACTATATTGATTTGTATGTTTAGTTCCCAGTCTTTCTCCCACTGAGATTTTAAGCACTGGGTCCCCAGTGGATTTCTGTCAACACTATTTCCATAATTGCTAGAACCACGTACTTAAATACCTCCCATATAATTTCCATTTCCATTTCCATTTCATTTCACAATGGGTTCCATTCTTCTGCTTCACCTAGAAAGACTTTGCTTTTGCCTTAAAGAAGCTCTTCTAGGACTTGCAATTTTTAGGTGAATTTTTGGGACTTTGGTATTTGTTTCTCACCACAGGTAAGGAATTAGGAGGCCTCTGACAGAAAGATCTTTGTAAAAGATCTTGAAAGTTGTCAGGATCATGAGTAATTGCATCAGTTCTTAGCTGTTGCTCATTGGTGCCTCTGGCTCCACTAAAAGTGGTTTGTTTTCAGCAGTTTTGGCTTTCTTCTACATGATCTCTGAGATCCCTCCCAGCTCAACTATGAGCAGAGAGACAGCAGTCTCTGAAATGAGGCATAACTGATGGCCTTGAAAATCTGGGCCTGGCCAAGGAAGAGGATAAAGACTCAGTGAAGAAATCTGAGCAAAAGGGAGTCAAATGGAGAATTACAAACTGATTTCCCACAGGACACTGGAGAGCAGAAAGCCAGAGGTAGCTGGTGACAGCTACCATCTTGAGTTAGGTTTGAACTGATTCACTGGAGATGACAGACTGCATTTCACTTGGTTCCATGTGTGCTGTATATTTCTGTTCATGATGTAGCTATCTGGTGATCATTCTTTTCAATTCTTGTGGTGATTTAGAACTTTAAAATGAAAGTATTCGTGAGAGCTTTCATTTTCTAACACTGCTGTTAACAGACATAAAGAAAAATAAAGAAAAATGTTGAAATTATTCACCTGAAAAGTCCTTGTAGTTTGCAAGGTAAATGATTGGATGCAGTCATTAGGCACAGATTATTAAATGACTCCAAATAAATCTGCAAGCAGAAGAAGAATGTGTTGCATGTCTTACTGTGTTTTTCTGTTGAAGGCAGTTGGCTGTGTTTATCCTTCTGTGGGGGGTATGTCACGAATAATTCCTCTGGGAAGGAAGATTGTTTTTAAGGCTTCAACAGGTTGAGAAATTTTGCTTTTGTACAAAATAGGCTTTTGTAGGTGAAGGAGAGTTATTGGGAAAGAAAATCTCTATCTGAGACTCAGATAGATCTCTGCACTGTCTGCCAGCCAGCACTGCCTCGGGGCAGTCACTGCTGCCCCATTTTCCTCACTGCTGCTGGGTCCATGCTGTGGCTCTGCAGCTCACCTCAGTGTCTGGCATTTAAGTGTGCCTGTGCCCACAAATAGGTGCACAATTCTGTTGGTGTTAGTAGTGTTTCAGAGCAGGCAAACTTTAGATATTGCATTGTAGCATCATACCCATGGGCAGTATACCGCCCTTCACCTATAATTTTTTGTTGTTCCATGGATTATGTTCTTTGCAACTTAGTCTTTGCATGGTTTTACACTTGTTATTGAAAACCAAATGCAGAATATAGGAGACACTGACTTGCTTAAGTGGCAGCAAATGAAGGTGTACATGATTCTAGTGAACTGTGAGGTGTTGAGGCTGCTCACTGAAGTGTAATAAAGGCAAGAGCCAAGCCACTTTGGGGGCATGAAAACTCAAAGAAGCATTAGAGTAAAATAAAATATATTTTATTTAAAATAAAATAAAATACAAACTATGCCTAAATTCTAAATTTTTGAAAATTCTTTGTTATTTGCCAGGCTTTCTTCCTGAAAACCACTTACTCTAGGATGAGATGCAGCTTGTAGAGGAGGAGAAAGATCAGCTTCTGTTTGGGGAGGCTTGATTAAGAAATTGGGTAGTTTGTTTGTTTGTTGCAGTGTGTCTTGTCATTGCAGATAGCACTGCTAATGCAAGCTCATTTTCCATCTCCGCATTGGTTACCTGCCAAAATATTTAAAAACAAACTCAACCATTGGGTGGTTTTAAATTATCAAATGATTATAAATAAGGTGATTGTAGTGACCTGTGGAAAGTAAATGCTTTCTTAAGATCCCTTAATCTCAAGAAAACAGGTTGCAAGAGAGTTCCAGGGTTGTGTCTACTTCCAAACCATCAGTTTACAATGTTAGGGAAAAAAAAAAAGGGAAGATAAAGCCAAACTGGCAATGCACTGGTGTACTGGTGAAAGGAATTGCATGCTTTTCAAGGACCTGACAAATGGGAAATTTGAAGTCTGTATCTGTCCACCAGACAGTAACAGCTTCTGCTTTAATGTTGAAAACTATTTCAATGCTTTGATAGTATGCCTAAAATATGGTCCGGAGCAGTGGGCCAAAACAGTTTGGCTACAGCAGGGCACTTTCGCTTGCCACTGTGAATGGCAAAATGTTTTCTGTGAGCCTGGAAAAAGCACAGACCCTGTTAATGCACAGGATAAATGTGTGAAATGCACAAATGCATTGGCACAGCTTGCTGTAAACCCGTGAATATGATGAACTTAGTATCTGGATTTGTTATACTTTCAGGTGGGACCCTCTTCTGACATGTGATCTACCCTGAGCTACTTTGACTCCTACGATGACAATGTTATCACTGCCACATCTCTGGGAACCAGTTATTCACAAGTACACGGTATGTGAACGTCTGCATCTTACATTAACCATTGCTTGTTGGAACAGCAAAGAAACAATAACAAGAAGGTGCTAAAAGTCATTGAAGTGAATGTTAAGCCACATGTACAACCAGTTACATGGAGCTGTTCCAGCAGATGTTTATCTGCTAGGCCTGGCCTGTGTGCAGAACAGTGAACAGTTTCAACTTGAACATGTATTTATTCACAGATATTGGTAGAAGCATTCTACCAATGTTTCCTTTGGATGAGATTATACTGGTACAGTGATGATACGTAGATATACAGATGATTATTCTCTCTCTCAAGAAGGAGGCAGTGGTAGCAGTAGTGTGAAGGATTCTGTACTTTAACTGTATTGTTCTGTACTTTAACTGTATTGCTGCACTTACAGCAGTACTTTTTTTTGCATTTAGGAAAGGTCTTTAATTGCTTTCTTTCTTCATTCCACTTTCAATTTCTGGTCAGTCTAAATTAGATTAATTTCACACACCAGTGAGTCCCTAAAGAAGTGTAAATTAACTCCATTTTACCAAACTCAACCAGATGATGGCAGTTATTCCCTTGATGTTCGTCTTTACATCACCCACCACCTTTGACCAAGACTTCAATAGGAAGTAAATTCATATTTTAGCCCATTTTCCTCAGCCTATATAAAAAAATGGAGACTGAGATCCACATCTGGTGAAGGGAGGCTATTCAATTTATGGCCTACAAGGCAAAAATTCTAAGGTCGCTGATAGCTGGCATGTTTTTCTTTTCTGACTTGACGATTCTGACTTGATATTTTAAACACACACTCAGATCCTGTAAGACTATGGCAAAATGGTTTTATGAGAATGATTACATTGTTGTTTTAGGTTCTAAAGCAGTTCAGAGCACACCACATAGCTGGCATGGAGCATCTGACTTATGGCCCAAATGCAACTTCCATCAAAGCTGGATGAAAAAAATTTCTTCATGCTGATGGGAGTGGAATAGCACTTCATTTAACACCTTCTGTTAAAGTAATGTTCCCTGCTTGGATTTTTTTTTTACTTCTTAGCCATTTCTTAGAGATTAAGTATTAAAGATACAAATATAAAACAGAATTACAAGGAAATGGATAGACAAATAATGAGAACTCAATTAGTGAAATGCTTGTTACGTGTGATAAGGAGAGATGACTGTTTGCTCTAAAAGTATATATCTGGGTTTAATGCACTGTATTTTCATGTGCAATTTTGAAGACACTGTCAGAAATATGGATGATCCACTGCTACAGCAGTGATGTGAGAGCAGGAAAGCAAGACAGAAGTCTTACAGGGAGCAGGAAGAGAAAGATCATTCTTCATTGATCAATGCAATGTGTTTTGGGAAAGCAGTTCACACCTTTGGCAGCCTGTGTGTTGGTTGGTGAAGGTTTCCACATCTGACTGGACAGTTCAAAGAGAAGCTCTCAGAGGTGACATCTACCACTGAAATGGGAGAGCATTGCACCTCTTCTGCTGGCAGGGCTTCTAGCATGGCTCTTTAGCCCCGCTCACTTGGTCTCTGCTGGCCAAACACCATTAACATGACCCTTTGCAAACACTGTATTTGTTCTGATGTCTCTTCTGTTGTCCATACCTAAGCACCTTTTCAGGAATAAGAATTTCTATTGCATATGTTTCTTGTGAGTTGATTCATTTTCAAACATTCAGAAGAATTTATTGGTATGTGTTTTTGTAAATAAGTTGTTTTGGTGTGTGTGTAAGAATTAGTAATGGAAAGCTTGTTTGACAAAAATGAGTTTCATATGTCCTACAGGGGCAGAGGTCTGGAAAGGACCCAGCAGACCAGCTGGTTGCTTTCCTGCCATCACAGGTATCTCATCATGAAAAGCATGAATGCATCTCGGTTGACATTTTCACTTTTCTGGTGGAATGTGGCTTTTTTGGGCCCCTCTCGGAGTGCCAAGGGCAGGCGGTGGGGAGAGGCAGCTGTCAGAGTGGTGGCTGCTCGCAGATCTCTGTGTTCCCCAGCACAAAGGGCGAGCAGCCATCTCACAGCTGTACTTTTAATGAGCTGTAGGGCAGGGGAGACTGTGTCTCGCACCTCGTGAAGCTTCTGGTACTCGGCAATAACCTTCACGGATTTGCCATCTACACACATCAAAATGAAATTTCCTTTGACTGGTGAACACAGGAGTCAGAAGGAAGTGAAGGTTTTCATGTTTGTTTTTCCTTTTGGCTGTTATTTTGGTTCTCCTCTTTTGCCAGTTCTCATATAGCATTGCAAACCTTTCAGGAAGCTAATCTGCAGGAGCACAGCTCATAAAAGATTGACCTGCCAGAGGACGAGGCTCTGCTTATTACAGAAAACCTTCTGAGACAGTGACAGCTGAAAAGATTACACACTTCCACAGGAAATTAAATTTGATGTAATATAGTGAAAGAATGACAAAATGGAAAGGGTATATATAACATATTTGTGATTATTAAGCAGTAGAAAAATGAAAACTTGAGATCCAATAAAGTGCATGTAATTTAGATATGGATAGAAAATTCCCAATAGTTTTTTTAAACTTTGGCCCTCCGCTTTGATTTGCCTTCTCTCAGCTTTGTTATTCAATGTGGAAAATCATTAACTTCTTAGAATCATAGAACAACTTCAGTTGGAAAGGAGTTTTAAAGACCATCTAGTTCCAGCAGCCTGCCATGGGCAGGGACACTTTCCACTAGACCAGGTTGCTCAGACCACCATCCAGTCTGGCCTGGCACATTTCCAGGGTTGGGACACTCACAGCTGCTTTGGGCAACTTGCTCCAGTGTCTTGTAAAATTATGTTAACTTTTAGGCACATTAGATTATAAAACATTTAAATCACGTTTCAGAGCAATCCCATGGCATCCAGGTAGATTGCATTCTTCAGCAGAAGGTGCATATGTGACACCAGACTGGGAGAGGCAAGAGCTTCCTTCTTTGCTTTGTCCTTTTGCCTTGTGGATGTGAAGTGCCAGCAGAGGGGGAAGCTTTTCTTCCCTGCCTGCCCATGCTTGTTGCTGGATTGTGCCATGGTGCTCCAAGATCTGTGGAAGTCCTAGCTCTGTCCCAGCTACTACCTGTGGAGTGGCAGGTGCCACTGGAGCTGTTCAGGTGACATTCATGATGGGTACTGAGGTCCTTGCTGCTAACCCAAGGCACAGGGCAGATGCTGTATCTCCTTTTTCTCTCTTCCTTGGGGTTGGTGTAGGTGCCACTGTGAGCCTCTCCTGGCCAGGTGCTTCACAGCGACACATAGGTTTTCTTTCAGAGGGGATGGTAATACCCTTAATAATTTTACACTTTAATATTTTTCCTTTAAGATCTGATTACCTTCAGTTGGGAAGAATAAGCAGAGAACTCTTGCAGGTTTAACTTTATTAACCATCATAAATCCTTTCCTTTTTGACTCTAATCAGTCTCTGGGGTCCTTTTAATTCTCTTGACATTGCGCTGGCCTTTCATCACAGCTCAATATACATTTTCCTGTCGCTAGGAAAGTGATGGCGAGAGCCTTACGTAGACTCACGGTAACGGGCGCAGCAATGGGGACGTGTGACTGCCAGACTGTGCTGACGATGGAAGGAGGAGAGGGAGCTCATGCTGCCAGCACAGCTCTGCCTCTGAGGGGGGCAGAAGGGGGTACCCAAAACCACAGGCCCTCACAGGGTATCGTGTGCACCGCTAGCACCTGGGGATGGGGAATCAGCTGCCTTGACAGACAGACACACAGACACAGCAGTGCTTTTGTGCCTTATTTTGGCAAGTGGGCGCCAGGAGCCAACCCTGCCTCAGAAAGCCCCTCTGTGAGCAGCCCCCAGCCCGTGTCCCTGGGGTGAGCGGCCAGTGCCTGCCAGCAGCCCGGCACGCTGGCCCAGCCACCAGGAATGGGGGAGCAGGGAGCGGCACAGGGACCGGTCAAACCTGCACGGGTGGAGGGGCTGCGTGAATGGGGCTTTTCTGAGCTGGGGACAATGCTAAAAGGAAGGAGTGTTACCAGGTGGTCGAGGGGCAGGCACCAAAGCAACAAATGGTGCCTTCATAAAGTCACTACCTGGGTTATTGCCTCTCTGTCCAGCCTGCGCACAAAATCCTGCGGAAACCAAGAGGGGAATTCCCCGGTCGGTAGTCTGTCTGTCTCTCTGCTGTCCAGGAATTCATGGGAAGGAGAAGGAATCCCAAGAATCTGCCCCAGTGTGCAGGGACAGTAAATTCCCTCTTGTTTTTCCATATACACAAGTCAGCAAGTTTCTTCAGCAAATGCTTTAATTTTAAGCTTAATACTGTGCAAATATTTAACCTGGGACAAAAAAAGCCTCAAGCTGGCTTCAGACCATGGACTGGCTTCCAGTTGTTTCTGCAGGTACAGATCCAATGTTTACATATATGAATGGCTATTTGTTTGTTTGTTTATTTATTTACTATGGTAATCTTTTTTATAATGAACTTGGATATTTTTGTACTCTGCTTTTGCTTTCAGCATAAAAATCTATGTATTCGCAATTTGTGTACAGGCATTTTCAGAAGCATTGGCAAAAGGCTCAGATCTGCTGAAGATAATCAATGTAGGGTAAATCTTTAGGACGACACAGAATTGTACTGACTTTGTTTTTTTTCTAACTGAAGTGCCCAAAGCTTTGCTCACCACTGATATCCCACTAGCCTAGGTTGTTAAAGAAAGGTATTGAAAGAATTCATCCCTACTGCAGCATCTTTATAATCTAGTTTGTTTATTCAGACAAAAGAATATTCAGGAGCATCAAGAACATTAGCAACACATAGGTTTATTAGGTTTAAAAAGTCTGCTTAAATGCCACCTTGAAAGATAATACTTTTCTGTATCCACGTATATTTCATACATTTATGCTTTCTGCAGCCCCTGACTCAGCTGCTGCAGGCCCGACAGCAGCCTCCTATTAAAGAGGGAAAGACCACAGTCTTATGGCCCTTCTATAATGTGCTCAGCGTGTGAGCTGTTGAGTTCATGAAGACGAGAATAGCTGTGTCAAATGTGTTTCATTTGCATGTGGCAAGATGGAAAAAGCAAACTCTGTGTGAAGACGAGCAGGCAAGAGAGAATTGAATGCCTTAAATACGAAGGGAGTTAATGCTATGCAGTGATTTTGCTTCTGTTATAGGAAGCGTAAGAACAGTATGCTTCCAAAGCATAAATACAGCATAAGTGCATCGCCATCCAAACTGCAAAGGTTTCAGTTCCATGGCAACACGGAGGGCCCGACTGTGCTGAAGGTGGATGTATTAATGTATTCAGAGTGAGGGGCTGGGATTCAGCTGGGCAAAAATAAAATGCACCTAAATTTTTCCCCTTAACTTATTTATATATAAAGTAAAGCCTTTGTTCTTAGAAAATCAAAATTACATGAATACACCTGCTCCCCCCACTCCCCCCAATTCTCTCTGATTCTTCTTTGCATACATTTTTCTCAGGCAAAAAGCAAATGAAGAAGCTGGGTTTTCTGAGGGTTTTTTATAAGACTGTAAGTGCAGCAGCACTTGAATGTTGAAAGAAAGTGATATTAATCCCTGAGATGGTTGTATATCCCTAGAGAAAAAGACTTGGACTGGGGGTGGAGGGACATATTGTTTCCAAGATGTACTGCTTTACAGAGCAGAGTGAAGCAGTGGGTGGTTGGTTGGTTTTTGTTTGTTTGGTGATTTTTTTTATTATGAATATTATTTTCCTTAATCCTTTTGATCTGCCCTCTTTCTGCCTTTCTCTGCATCTACTTCCAGTTTCCCCTACCTCCCCTGGCTGAGGAGCAGGAAACAAGACTTAGCTCTGTTTCCTGACATCCAAAGAAATATAAAAGTACAAAGAAATGGTGTATTTTGTTTTCCCAGCTGACTTGGATTCACAGACCTGCACTAGAAAGGCACCTGATCCCAGAGAGGGTCAGGAGTCACTCTCCAGAACAACTGGGCAATTGTCCAGGGAATAACTGAGAACTGATCATTACGTGAATTTTGTTTGATCTGCTTGGTTGACTGCAGGAATGTGGGATGGGAGATTGTGATAAATTGATTTTTCTCAGAGTGAAGAACTACCTCAGGCTGATCCTGCCAGCTGTGCTGATGGGTGGATGAATTGCAGATTTGCAAGGTTTAAAGTCAGACTGGGCAGTAGGAGAACCTCCAGATGTTGATATTTGTGAGGCTAACAGCAGTGCTAATCTGGCATGGTAAAGCTGACAGAAGTGGCAAGTTAAACTGGATTTACAGCTGCTCTGTATTGCTAAAACAGGCAAAGCAGCCCGAACATACCAGTGCATCTAGCCTAGAGATTTCAGCAAGGTTTCTCTGTCTAACTGGGGGATGGATATAGCTCTGCAGCTGGAAGTTGCTGTGCAAGAAGAAAGCAGTTGATCAACTTCCAACTGTGCTTATACTGTGCAAGAGGAGAGGAGGGATAAAATTAATCTCTCTTTTAATTTGTATTCTTTTCTTCCTTGTTAAAAATTTGGTTTGGGTTTTTTGTTTGTTGTTAAATAGCAGCAGGAATATATTTTTTCTTAAAAACAAGTCTTGCTTCCATTGCAGGGGGAACCTTGAGTTTGAGATTCTGCTTGTAGGAAATTCCACCCTCTTCAGGAGACCAGTGCAATGTGGGTAAATCTTTTCTAAGGGAATAAATAGCACTGAAGTGATCCTGTCTCAGCATTCCACAAAGGGGTGGATTTCACCCTCCAGGCAGTAGAGCTGCAAAGTAAGAAGGTGTCATTTTAAAATGTTCTCTTTCTTAGGGAGAGCAGCGCTGGTAAGACCAGGTCCCTTGCTAATGCTGCACTTGACATCCTCACAATTTTACTATTGTTGTGGCTTCTGATTTCTGCACAGCCCCCCCAAACAAGGAAGCAGATGTAGCTCATTAAATACTGGCATATGCTTCCCAAATGGTGTTGCACCTTCATTTTCCTGAGTTTTGACAAAGGAACTGTGTAAGCAATGAAGAGGAGGAATCACTCCAGTCAACAATGTAGCAAGAGAGCCCAAGGATTCCTTTGTAGGTGTCCCTACCTGATACAGCCCTGCAAACAGCCCAGCTGCTGTTTGTCAGCACCTTCCCAGGGAGTGCCTCAGTCAGCTTGGCAGGAAGGATGAGGAGAAAGCACCAAGAGGAGCATCAAAGAAAGAAGAAAAGGAGGAGAGAAATCAAGGATGGGAAGAGAAAGGAAACAGAGCAAAGGCAGAAGGGTGATCAGAGAAGAAATGGGGCTGGGAAGAGCGCAGCAAAGGAAAGAGATGCTCCTCTGGTGCCTCTGAGGGAAACACTGTTTTTCAGGTGATTTGTAGACAAAACCAAACCAAATAAAAAACAGAGCAAGAAAATTAAAATACACAAACTGGAAGAAGGTACCAGAGGGAGGAGAATTCAGATTGACATGAAGAGGAGAAAATACATAAAATACATAGATGAATTTCTTAGCATGGTCCAGCCTATTTTAAATGATAGTTGCTAAGTTTGTAGCACCAAGAGCTTGTGACCTTCTTCTTATGGAGGTTTTGAGGGCTGGTGAGGAGCAGTAGGGCCATATTGGGAGACTGTTGCAGGCAACAGAATGGGTGGTTGGAGGCAGATCTTTTCTGTGCACCATGTCTGGAAGCCTAAAGCCAGTATGAATATCCCCAAGGAAAATTTCTCATCCTGCATCTGAAGACTCACAGTCATAAAAATGTGCCTGCTTCTCTCTGAAGGTATCTGAGGATGGGCTGTTGCCATGCAGGCAGGGGTAAGGGCTCCCTCTAGATCCCTCTTCCAGTTGTTCAAGCTATCTAGGCTACCAGAAATAAAGAGCTGAATGGAAATTTTAGTTCTGGCTGTTCCAAAGAAGCTTCTGAATGAATTCTGCATCAAATAATGAATGTCTTCTTTCCTCCTCCTCTCCACCTACCTTGTTCCTAAACATTAACATTTCATGTCAGTTGAGCTAAGTTCGGTGTCAGACTCAGAGGATCCTGCTGAAAAATACACCCCTGTTTTGTGGCAAGCCAGAGAAGATGAGAGGCTTGTGGTGTTTTTCCTTCTCAAGCTCTGCTCTGCTGGGAAAAACAGCTAAGGCTGTGTGAAGCTGTCTTCTTCCCACTCTCCTAAACTTTGCTCCTAAAAATGCTGCTCTCTCAACAGCTTTGCTGCTTCTCTGAGTGGCTTGGCCCACTTAGTGCCATCGCTTGCCGGGGGATGTTTTCTGAGATTGTGGTGACTTCCATCTTGATAGGAGGCTGAAGAAGATTGCTGTGGAAAAACTCATTGGCGTCGCTAGCTGTGTCATTTGAAAATGGTTACTTAAGCATAAAAGGGAAGAGAGAGATGAGAAATTAGGAGGTTTAAACCCTATCCAAAGCTCCAAACCTCCAAATAATTTCTGCCATTTCTGCTTCTTCTTTTCTAAAGACTTAGGTGATATTTGCTTTATATTTTTAAACTTTTCTTGAGAACCACTAAGGTGAGAAACATTCTCTCTCTGAAATAGGTTGTTTTGTGGGCAGTGGTAGCAGTGTGTGCCAGGCTGAGGCTCAAACCCTGTCTGAGCACCACAGTGGCCATGCAGCACCCGAGGACTGAGCTTGGGGCATCAGTCTGGAATTCCTCCTCAGAGCCAGCTTTTGGAATGTCACTACTGAAATGCAAGAAGATAACAAATGTCTGCAGAGGTGGGGAAATGTTGATTCAAAACAGTGGGTTTGTTGTACAGGAAGTGGAATGGTTCTCTGGGCACTCATCTCTGAGAGACTCTGCAGTATGTGGTAGTATTTCATGTTAAAAGCATGGGGAGACCTGGAGACCCTAATAATTTTTCCTATTATAGAGAAATCAAGTGTTGAAAGGCACAAGAAGGAGATGTTGGTGAAAACAGACCTTTTGACAGCGAGTCCTGTCTTGCTGCTTCTGGTGGAGTGAGTGGGGATGTTCCTGTATCTCACTGTAGTGATGCAGAGATGTGCTAATACTTGCTTATTTTGATCAGGGCTGAAAAGCAGAGACAAAAGAATTGCATGTGTCTTTGGAGTGCTGTAATACACCTGAAATCAAAGCCGGTGTGACATGGAAATTATGATGGCTGATGTTTGTGTAACCCCAAATCTCTCAACCTGTACCTGAATTAACTTCTCAATTGTTAGAGGAACACCATCCATCCCACAGATGTCATGTGAACAGTGGACAACCATTTCCACACAACAGGAGGAGTTTTTTCCCCTTCTCTCACCTTGTTGTCCAGTCTGGCAAATTAGGAATCAAATTTAACCCCCAGTGTTTGTTTCAGGCCCTCTGAGTCTTTAATTCTTTGCCAGCAGCAAAACAATTATTTTTGATAGGCATGCTAGTTGTTTTTTAATTTGTTTATAATCAGTTTTCTAGGAGGTTGCTTTGATGTGGGAGGAACTGAATTCTTTGGGTGCAAATATCTGCTCTTGGCTCTCTTAGTCATTAAAAGATGTTTTCCACATTAAGGTGCCTTTACTTTTAAGGGCAAATGTCAAGCATCTTCTGATACCAGAAACATGAAATACGTGGCTGCCTAAAGAGGAACAATTTGTTGAGCTGCATCATATGGGGGAAGGAGGGACCAAGACCAGCCCAAGACTTCTCCATCTTCCTGGGGAGAAGCCAAACAACCCCTGGGCCCCTCTGGCTGCCCACATCAGCCCCAGGACCTGAGACCCCACAGGTGCTGGTTTCAGCTACTGACCTACATCCCTGCTGAAATGGCTTCATGCTAAAAGATGTCACTGTTCTTTTCCAAAAAGAGCGTGTCTCTTTTTTCTTTGGCTTTTTTCTTTTAAATAAATTCCCTTGCCACCTTTTTGTATTTTCCAACTGCAGCTCTTTTAAGGCTCCCTGCCTCTGCAGTTTTTGCTTTTGTATAGGTTATTTTTGGAAACTGGGGAACCAGGAGGAGGGAGGAAATTTAGGGGAGTTAACTGCGGTAGAAGAAGAAAGCTCTTTCTCTTGGTGTGCTCTTTCTTCCCTGTCCTTTCTTCTCATGACCTCTGTGTCCGACTCCCCTTGGACTGCTCATTCCAGGGCAAGCTGTAGCTGACCCTCTTTGTGCCCAGCCAGCAGCTCCTTCCCACGCGGTGCTGCTCTGCAAGCTGTGCTTGCTTCTTCCTCCCTGCAGTGGCTGCTGCTTCTCTGCTGCTTTTCTGGGTCAGCCAGCTGGCCAAAAAGTGGGTAGGTGGTCGAGCAGAGTTTTGGGAGCTGTGAAACACGGGAGGCACTTGGGAAGTTATGTGCCTTGGGGTAAAGTGTATGCAGAGAGGAATGTGTTCCCTTCATTGTTTCCTCAGGGGAGCAGCCCCATCAAGGTGGTTGGCTTTTTCTTGAAATGCCAGTGGGTTTTTTATATTAGAAGTGTCACATGCTGACTGCCAAAATTTGCAAGAAAAAACCCAAATTCTCTGAAAGACTGGGGAATAGCAACTGAAACCTGACCTGGCAGAGAGACCAGGAGCTCAGCTCACCTTTTGGATCTGGTGCGTGGGGCAGGCAGTGGTGAGCGCAGACCCCCCTCCCCCCCCCAGAATGCCTGAACTCTTCTGAACAGGAACAATAAATTCACCACAAAAATGAATGGAGAAATTTTCTGTGAAGGAGCAACCAAGGACTCTTTTTCCTGTCTAGGTTTTCTAAAATTACTAATGCAGAGAAAGTCATTGACCATGCGGTAAGTCAGGCTGCCCTTTTGCTGAGACAGTATCTGGATAATTGAGATGCCTGTCATTACCCAGGAAAACTTGCTGATGTTTACACTGCTGTCAGGTATTGAAGTCACACCATAATATTTGTTGTGGTATCTTGAAATAGGTTTTAAAATAGATTGACATCACAGCACAAAGTGAGAATTTTCCTAATTTTTTCTGTGGTTATGAAAATGCCTAAATAGCAGTGTAGCACAGTAAATGTTAAACATTAAAAGCAGGGTTTATGAGTTTATGATTAGAGGACATTGGTAGAGAAGGCAGTAACTTGAGTTTGATAGGAGTATGGTAGAAATCAAAGCAGGGGATGGTGATAGAGCGTTAACATGTCGACTTAAAGGGATGGATTTGGGTCAGCATCATACCAAGAGTTGGTATTGAGGAAGACTTTCACCTGAAATAAATAAATTTTAAAAAATATGATTCTGTACCAGGAGCTGCACAACTGATGCAAAAAGCCAGCAAATGTGAAGAGAATGAAATAAAAAGAAAATGAAATACTATCTTAAAATACATGGAAATGGAGGAGGTTTTACTATCATGCTATTGCAGAGATCAATTAAGCTGTGCAGAATAGTTATGCAAAATGTTTGCTGTAGGGAAGTAGCCGTTTTCCATAGATTCTAGGAATGAGTACTGGCATGCTGCCGACAGTGATTTATTTTCACCCAGCCCTGGTGCTTGTGTCTGGCACTCAATGAAATCTTCCAGGGTAAATTATTTATTTAATTAGGAATGGCCACAGTTGCACTGAGAAACTGGCAGCACAGCAGCAGGAAGTCTGTTAGAGATTGCATCTAACTTCTTACAGATAGGCTGCTTATATATACTTTCATTAATTAATATAATAAATAATTGCATGTTGGCATTTTTGTTAATTAGCAACAATTCCTAGTCTGACTGTGGTGAGTGACTTCTATGTGTTGTAGAAATCTGATTTCTTGATTAAATAACCCAGAGGCTTGTATAGCAAGCTAAGACATCAGATTGTTGCTTAGCTGAACTTTTGAACTTTTCACAGGAAAAGGAGATGTCAGTGAGAGAAGAGTCATATTAATCAGTGCGTAAGCTGGAGTAACCCAAAAACTTTCATTTCAGTAGGCATTCCCATAAGAGCAAGGAGAGATACCTCCCCTCTTCTTATGCCAAGTTGGCAAGATAATGCTTTTTTCATAGTTTAACATATTCTAGAGATGAGAGATAAGAGCTGGTGGCTTGAGGGAGTCCAGGAAGAGGGGAATTTGGGTATAACTAACAAGCGAAACTGTCTTTTGAGGAGAAATCCCTGAAGAGTCTCTATGAGATGTCATACTTCTTTTCTGTGTTGTTTAGGAAATTTAAAAGATGAACCAATGTAATTTGGTAATTGTACTTTTTTTTAATAAATCAGATTTTTAAGAATGCTTTATGAGTTTGATCCTTGCGTTCTTTCCTTGATGAGCAATATGAAAAAAACCTCACAAGAAGAAAAGAAACCATCTCTTTTAGAGGAAACTACTCACGGATTTAATCTGTACAATTTGCCACAAAGGGAAAAAAATGGACAAAGGTTTTGAAAAATATCACAAATGGGCATTTCTGAAACATCAGGCATACTTGGGTTTCAATAGGCCCAGTAAGCAAATCAATGCAGAGCTCAATACACCTCTGGGGTGAGCTCCCTTTTGGCAGGCACTGGTGGCAGGGACCAGCCAGGGGGCTGCAGCCAAGCTGCGTCTCTCTCCTTTGCATGGAGTGGTTTGGACATTCTCCTTTCTTCCCCCTGCTGTTCCTTCAAGGCCCTGCTGGCTCTCTGGTGGTCCCTGCTGGAGTTGTCTTCATCAGTGTCTGAAGTGCCTCTCAACTTTGAGAGGTCAGCTTTTCTTTACCTTGGCCTGGATTATCCAGTGCTGCCAAAGCTGGAAGTGAGTGGGCAGGTGGCTGGAGATTGAGGAAAGGTTTCCCATTGTCCTGGCTGTGGTTTCATGTCCCAGAGGGGCTGCTCCTGCTAGCTGCCCTCTGCAGCCCACACTGGGCTGGTTTGGCCAGCTGGGCGGGCACTGAACTGTTGGATAGCCAGGGATTTCTGATGGCTGAGCCTTGGATTGGCTCCCCATGGACACAGGCAAGCTCTAGATCTGGCAGGAGCACACAGCTGGCATTGAGAGGAAGAAGCAAAGTGGCATCCTCCCCTCTTGGGTGGCAGCTTACCACTGCACTGACCTCACTAAAGCATGAAACTTCATCCTCAAGGGCAGGTCAGATCCTGTGCATGTGAGGTCATTAACGCTTAAATACGATCTTAGGTTATCACAGTGCTCAGGGATGGAGAAAGTGAAGATAGTGGAGTGTCTGTATGCTGCCCTTTCCCACTCCCCAGTTTTGGTGATATCCCTAGTCACTCTCTCTGTGTTTCCCTTTCCAGATGGGGTTAGAAATGGGTATACATTCTGAATTAATTTTTTATTGGCAGTACCTGTGGATGAAGATTGTTTTACTGATTTGCAATCAAACATCAAACTGAAATAAATGTAATTTCAGAATAGTCTCTTTGCAGTCACTGTCTTTATTTTTGCTTTACAGTATCTCTGAGGTACTCCTAATTCTGTGCACTGGAATTACAGAGCCACAGAATGGTTTGGGTTGAAAGGGACCTTCAAAGATTATCTAGTCCCAACCCCCCTGCCATGGGCTTCAACCCTTCCAGGGATGGGGCATCCACCTCCTCTGGGAAACCTATTCCTCTGCTTCACCATCCTCACAATAAAGAATTTCTTCTTCATATCTAATCTAAACCTACCCTCTTTCAGTTCAAAAGTGTTGCCCCTTGTCCTATCATCTCAGGCCCTGGTAAGAAGTCCCTCTCTTACAGGTCCCCTGTAGGTACTGGAAGGGTGCTGTAAGGTCTCCCCAGAGCTTGTTCATCAGGCTGAATAACCCCAAGTCTCACAGCCTGCCTTCACAGGAGAGGCGCTCCAGCTCTCTAATCATCTTTGGGGCCTTGTGTGGATCCACTCCAACAGGTCCGTGTTTGACTTGTTGTTGTCACCAGAGCTGCATATGCTGTCCAGGTGGGGTCTCACAGGAGCCCAGTAAAGGGACAGAATTATGTCCTTTGACCTGCTAGCCACACTGTTTTGATGCAGCTCAGGGTGCAGTTGCCTTTTTGTGCTGCAAGTGCACATTGCTGGGTCCTATCTAATTTTTCATCTAAGCATGTATTGGGTTTGTGTAGCAAGGTTTTGGTAGCAGGGAACTACAGCTGTGGCTTCTGTGAGAAGCTGCCAGAAGCTTCCCCTGTGTTTAATGGAGCCAATGTCAGCTGGCTCCTAGATGGACGTGCCTCTGACCAAGGCTGGGCCCATCAGCAAAAGAGGTGGCACCTCTGGAATAATAGATTTAAGAAGGAAAAAAAAGTTGCTGCACAACAACAATTGCATCCAGAGAAGAGCAGGGTGAGAACATGTGAGAGCAACAGCCCTGCAGACACCAAGGCCTGTGAGGAAGGAGGGGCAGGAAGTGCTCCAGGCTCCAGAGCACAGATTCTTGGGGTGCAGACCCTGGTGAGGCAGCTGTGCCCCCTGCATCCCATGAAGTTCCACTGTGGATCAGATACCCAACTACAGCCCATGGAGGGCCCCACACTGGAGCATGGGGATGCCTGAAAGAGGCTGCAACCCCATGGGAAGCTTGTGCTCCTTCTCATGGGAGGGACCCCACATTGGAGCAGGGAAATGAGTGTGAGGAGTCCTCCCCCTGAGGAGGAAGGAGAGGCCGTGAACACAACCTCATTCTCCATTCCCCTGCACTACTGGCAGAGAGGAGGTAGAGGAAGTCTGGAGTGAAGTTAAGCTTGACAAGAAGGGAAGGGTGAGGGGAATTTTTTTTAAAGTTTGTTTTATTTCTCATTATTCTACCCTTTTTTTTTTTTTGGCGAGAAATTAGACTTCTTTGCCCATGTCGAGTCTGTTTTGTCTGTAATGGTAAGTGGTGAGTGATCTCCTCCATCCTTATCTCTTTTGTTGTGGTTTTTCTCCTCTGTCCATTTGAGGAAGGGAGTGACAGAGCAGCTGTAGTGAGCTCCTAGTGTCCTGTCAAGTCAACCCACCACACAGTGCCTGCAAGTCCTCCACAGGGCTGCTCTCAAACCTTTCATTCCCTGTCTGTCCCGATACTGGGGGTTGCCCCAACCCATGTGCAGGTCCTTGGCCTTGGCCATGTTGAATTTAATGAGGTTCACACTGGCCACTTCTCAAGCCTATTAAGGTCCCTAGAGATGGCATCCCTTCCACCAAGTGTATTAATTGCACCACTGAGCTTGGTGTCCCCTGCCAACTTGCTAAGGGTGTACTCAATTCCACTATGTTCAATGTCATTAATTAAAACATTGAACAGAATTAGTCCCAATAAGGTTCCACGAGGAGCACTACTTGATGCAGATCCATTTGGACATTGAAAGGTTGACTGCAACTCTCTGGGTATGGCCATCCAGCCAGTTCCCTTTCTATTGAATGGTCCAGCCATCAAATCCTTATCTCCTCAATGCAGAGAGACAGAGATGTTGAGTGAGACTGTATCAGAGACCTTAAAGTAGGCCAGACAATGACATCAGTTTCTCTTTCCTTATCCACCAGTGCAGTCAGTGTAGAATAATATATAGAATAAATCTGTCATGTTTTGATGATTGATGTTATTTGGTCCCTTCCACTCAAGGGGCATACATACCATGTGAACAAACCAGAGACTAGTGTAGTTTTTCATCACCATATTCTAGAAATACTTTAAAGGAATTTTGGTAAAGAATAGATCTTAAAATATTTTTAGTTATTATCTTGGAATAGCGTTGTACACAGACAAGGCTATTGCTATCAAATGCTAGTTTCTTATTTCAAGAAAACCCAGTTTCAGGTGCTCAGGCAATAGCTTTCTTTAGTTTTGTGGTTTGATTTACTTTAGAACTTTGGTATAAACTCTGTAATTTACTATTAAATATGCTACCAATGTATCTAGCTTAGATTATATCAAAGGTAGTGTTAATTTGAAATTTAACTTCAAGTGTACTTATTTCCACAGATAAAAATACTGGGGTTTTTTTATTCATCTTAGATTTCTTCAGGGGTGCTTGAATGCAAGGAGAGCTTCCAAATAAAGAAAAATCAATATGTAGTCTCAGAAGCCTGTGCTTCTATAATATTTTAATTTTTTTTTTCAATTATAACCAATATTACCTGTTTTACCAACGCTAGTAGTGAGAGAAAGGCCATAAGACATTGATGGGCAGACAGACTGAGAATAGCATGAACTATATTTATGTTCCTGACATCAGTGTCCTGGTTTATCTAATGTTGTACGATATAGTGATGAAATGCACCGTACTATCCCATCCTCAGTGAGCCAATATTTTCTAATACTGCCCCTTGTTTCAAAAATCACAGAAATTTCAAATAAAAAATTGCTAATGTGAGATGTTCCCTTACTGTCTTTGGAAAAATCATAATCTCTTTACTTTTCATAAACAATATTCCTACACTACATTAATATATATTCAGAACTGGATGCTCCTGGGCCAGTAAGGGATAATTCATCAGCTTCCTACTTCAAACACAGCATTTTTAAAACTATAATGAAGTTTTGTGATAATAGGACATCTCTACACTCTTTAAGACTTAATTAAATGGGAATACTTAGTTACCACTGTAACCATGATTCCTGTTCTGTCCTTCACCTGTTTTCATTATATTTTCTCTGTATTGAAAAGTGACACATTTTACTACTGGAAAAAGCAAAAGCTACTCCTGCCAGATCCTAATTTTTCCACCATATCTCCTTCTATCCCAGAGATACCACCTTCACTTCCCATCTGTCACATTACCACATCTGTACCTATTCTCTTCAAGGGTTTGATGTGTTCTTTTATGTTTCAAGACATCAGGCTTTTGAAAAGTCTGTTGCCTTGCAGAGAAGAAATAGCACAAACTGGCCTTGTTCTAGGTCTCCCATATTCCAGTCACAGCTGGTTGAAAAAAAAGAACAACCCAAAAAAACCCCAAAAAAAAAACCCCAAACAACAAACCAACTAAAAAACCCCAAGCAAGCCGAAAAATGAACTGTGCCAAAATTTTCACTTTCCAAATGGCATAAAATGCCTCTTTTATGTGAACAAAGGGTTTGTTCCATGTCCAAATAAGCCCTTCATCTTTTAATTGATGTAGAGATTTGGATTAAAACTGCCTAATGAGTATTGACTGAGTCTGTAGCATCCTTTTCCTAGAGGTGTATGTGAAAGGAACATTAGCTGGAATGTTGTAGTAAGGCACTAAAGAAATGGAGCCCTAGGACCCTTCCAAAATGCCTGGCCACTGTGATTAACCCATTCTGTCTTCCAAAGGCAAGATGGCACATGGGAAGTTAAGTTTCCAAAGATAGCTGGAAGTTGCAGGATTAGCCTGATGCTTCCCACTCATTTGAGCAGTTTCTGCTTTGCAACTGCTGTTCAAACACAAAAGTACACGATATATGCTGCAGCTTCCTTTTTCCCAATCAAGGTTTAGAGACCTTCTGAGGATTATGAATGCAATCCTAAAAGTTAGTCTGTCTCACAGTATTTATTTTGAGGTTCAGATCCTGATCTCCCTTCTATGTTTAATTTGATTAATGGTTAATAGGGCCATCCAGAGTTCTCCACAGAGGTTTATGGCTTTAATTAAATGCACAGAGACAGCCAGCTCCGGCCAACCTCTGCCTCTTTTAGCTGGACAAGGAGGAAGAGAACAGAGCTTTAACCCTACTTTCCACACAGACTCTGTTCTCTGGCATCCTTTGGGCAGCCACTGGTGTGGCTTAGAGCAGATGCACTCACTCAGAGGTGCCAAAGAGCTGTTCCAGCAGCTGCCAGGCAGCTGCCTGCCACCACAGGCTCAGCATTTCCTGAGACAGCTCTTCCTCAGCAGGGGTTTTCCTTCAGCCAGGAGAGATCTCCTCTTTGGGATTTGGACACTGTTTTGTTGACGTCACCTGTCACACTGGAGATGGTGTTCAAAGTATGTGTTAGCATCCCTGCCTCGTGGCTTTCCCAGCTTTGGAGCTGTGCTCCAGCTGGGTCCCTGCTGGACAGGGACATGCAGCTAAAAGGTGATGTGGTCCTGTACCTCAGTGGTACCTGATGCAGCCTCCAGGAGAGGGGCTGGAGGCAGAGGGGACGGGAGCAGGGAGGGTGGAACAGGGAGTCTGTCCCTTTGACTGACATCAGTGAGAGGAGAGGAAAGCTCTCCCTGTTTGCCAAGGCTTGTGTGATGGCAAAAGGGAGGCCCTGGGCTCTGAGCTGTGAAATTGTCTGATCCATCAGCAACTAACCTCAGAATGTGTGGCAGAACACAGTGAAAGACTTACAAGCTTTTTGAAGGCTCCTGATAGAGGGGAATTGCAGAATAACTTCTGAATGGGTGAGGGGCTTCCTGTGTTCCATGCAAAATTGCAGGTTGTATTTCCCCATGGAATGTGCAGACTTGCTACAAAGTATACTTAGGTGCTTCACCTGTTCTTGGTGAGGTGGTATTGAACACAGTTACACGTCCTCTGTTTTTTACAGCATTTATGCTATTTAAAGAGCTCCTACACTTGAGAGCACTAAGGGATTTGAGTGTTTTGATTCCTGTACCTTCTGTAGGAAGTGCCTTATTTTATTCCAGGGCACTGCATTTTGGAGGCACCAGTGAAAGACCCAGGAATGTCAGGAGAAAAGAGAGACTGCTGCTCAGTGTCTGCAGGAAATTGGTGAGGAAAATCAGCTAGAGGGCACCAATATTTTTTCTTAGGGCCGTTAAATTAGGCCATGTGGACTGGCAGCATATGGATGCATGAGAGAAACATGAGGGCTTTACGAAACAGTTGTGCTAAAAATAATTTTTGGTGTTATTTTTAATAATGTTATCACAGATGAAGAAAGTGAGGTAGAAGTTCATAGCCTGAGACAATTCCTTCTCCTGCTTTACAGCATAAACACTATAAATCCTTGAATGTTTGTTTGGCTAGGTAATGCTTTCCAAAAGTATGTCAATAAAATAGGCATCAGAACCATAAAATATTTTCCTATATTTAGAGTCTAAATGTGCAATAAAAAGTCAGTAAACTTTAGACAGCTAAGCACCAAAATTGCTTTCAAAAAGGGGGGTTGGATGTTAAAATCAAATATTTTAAAAAATAAATATTTTAATATTGCCAAAAATGCACAGTCAGTGTTTCATGCTCAGCGGTGTTAGTAGGCTCAGCTGCAGCCTCGTAAGTTTTGTTGCTGTCTGGGCATGAGAAGGATCCTGAAACTGTTGAAGGGGGCAGGAGTATTGTAGGATTATCAGTTGATTGGTTAATTTAGAGGATTATGTTTTTAATGCCAAAAAATCCAGCTGCACAGAATTGCAGAATAATTTAGGCTCAAAGGGATTTCTGGGGATCCTCTTTCTAGCCCCTGCTCAAAGCAGGTGCACAGTACGTGGTTTTGCATGTTGCAGTAACTTACCTTTACATGGTTTTGATTTGTGCAAGAAAATTAACTATTTGGGTATTTTTCTTTTTGTGTAGTACAGAGCCAAATACCAAAGAAGGATAAAAATTAAGGCAAAAGTTGATCCAGATAGCATTTAAGCAGCACCAAAGTATCCCATACCATTTTGCATACATTGTTTTGGGTTTTTATGATAAAGAAACATTGCTCTAGGCTAGCACGAGGGGCTTAGTTTAAAAATTTGTGAATGAGTTTTAAATTGTTCTTTTCATTCCTGGCTAATATGCTGGAGGGATTGGTAAATATTGAGAGCAAAGGCTATACAGCATTTTTTAACCAGTTCTGTTTAGACTTAATCGCTATAATGCAGTGTTAAAATTTACAAAACAGCTTGTAATTGCAGTAGCTTATTTAAACCAGCTCTTTGTGGTTATGTCTGCTGAGGAAACTTAAACTTCAATGTTCCCCAGCCATCTAATAGCAGCAAATTGACTGCGGGTCTCTTGAAGGAATATCTAAATGTAGGCTGTTGAATAATCCCTTTGGGGGCCCTGTAACTATTTTTGTGCCTGGATATGCGTCATCAGTGGGTATTTTCTCTGGTGACTAGCTTACATCAGTAGGTCTCCTACCATACGCTCTATCAGTGAGTGACTTATGATTGATGGGAGTCACGGCTGCTGTTTAGCTTTTATCTGTGACCTCAAATAATGGACAACGGGAATTTCCAGGCTGTTAAATTCCTTGAATGACTGAAGACACGGGATGGCTCTGCTGATAAATGCAGGTAGTGCCCAGATCCTGGGTGTTCACCGGGGGCTGGGGCGGGGAGGAAGGAGAGGGGGGTTCCTCGGCTGCCAGGCGGTGAATCCGGCGCCGCCGCCAGTGGCGCGTCCCCGCACGCCGGGAAGCGGCCGCGCCGGAGGATCGCCGCTTCCCGGCCGTGATGCTCCAGCTCTCCCGGCTCCCCAGCCATCCCTGCCCGCCGGTGGCACTGGCCTTGCCATGTGTTCGGCTGGCCAATCTTAAGGACAGTTTTCCCGTGCGTTAGAAACCAGGGAGACGCGCAGTTCGCAGCGCTGTGGAGGGAAACGCTGTGGAATTTTCAGCTGCAGTCTGGTTGGTTTTTAACCCTTTTTATTACCATCGGCGGCGAGTGGATTTATTGGCATGCTTCACCCAGGTGCTGCCTGGGCTAAATCTGGAGGTGCAGTAGGCTACGTGGTCTTAAGGTTAAGTTGCACCTGCCACAGTGACCCACTGAGCACACAGTCGTAGTTCATTTCCTGGTGTTCGGTACTTCATTTTAAGGAAGTCAGGACTGCAGATACTGAGTTATCTCCTCTTTCTGTGTCCACTCTGCCTTTCTGTCTGACATACGAAATGGGGCTGCAAGACAGCTACAAGATTTTCTGTGTTACCTGTGATGAATTTAGCAGCTTGAGTCAGCCCTACAGCGAGGCACTTTGTCATTTCTTCTTCTTCCCCTCCTGTTCCTCTTGTCTCAATCCCTTTGATAAAGCTATGATAGGAAACAAGAGATTGGCTGTCTGCAAACTTGTGCACAGAAATCTCTCAAGCCCTTCTCCTGGTAACCAGGGAGTAAAAATTACAGATATAGATGCTCCCAGTGTGATTGAGGATTAAAAAAAAATCCTTAATGCTGTTTATCGTGTGGCATTGTTTGGCTGAGGGAGGATAGCAGCTGGATCCAAATTCCTTCTCACCACTTCTTCCTGTTGGCAGGTGGCCTTCCGCACAGGCTGGGCTTGCAAACTCTCACACGGGTCTCGCTTGTTTGAGCGCCTGCTATTGTTTTCCATTCAGGTGACAGCGGAGCGGGTTTGTGCGAGATTCTGAGACTTGAAAAGTTTCAGAGGGAAAACAGCAGCTTTGTTTGAACTCGCCTGTGTGCTCCCTCCTCCGCATGTACTAGCCCAGAGGTCGCAGTTAATGAATGGAACCAGGCTTCCTGCAGAAGGCAGTTAACCCCTGTCTGTGCCTTTGCTGGCACAGTGCGTGCAGGTGTGCCCTCGCTCTGGGCAATACGGGCTGTGTGTACCTCTCTGCTCCTTTCAGACAGGTGCCTGGTCCAGCACATGCACTGGGGCTGAAGTAAATTTCCTCATCTGCTCTGGCTAGTTGAGTGCTGGTCAAGAATTGCATTCGGCAGAAACAGTAGGAAGAGAAGCAGCAATTAAAAAGAAGCTCGGAAAATCAAGAGGGGGAGAGGAGGGAACGGAAAAGTCTTCATTGAACTGTGATTTACAAGTATACTCTTTTATTTTTGGATTTGTTTTTTTCAGTTGCTTCAGTAACATTTTGGGATTCATGACAAACTGGTTATATAATGCAAAATCTGTAAAAGGTTGAGCACAAAATGTTTTGATGAATCTTGAGTCATTTGCATTAAAAATCAGTGGATTTTCCTAGGGTATGCTTTGCAAATGTAAAGCTTGCTAACTGGTTGATGCTCCTATAATGTGTCATTTACCTCAGCTTTCTAGGAATCAAAATGCCTGGCTCCACAGTAATATCTTTTGGCTAATATTGACCTCATTTGCCCCCATTTTTAGGGGTATCATGTTTTAGGATAGTGATAGTATGTTGGGGTAGCTTTCATTTACAGTATTTGTGCAAAAGCTCAGCATTACCACCTTTCGAGAAAGACTCTCCAAACCTTTAGAACATTTCCAGAAAGGGTTGCCGTTTTCTAAGAAAAAGTGTTGGCAAGTTGCCTGCCGTTTCCTGATGCTTGGCACTGAGGCCAAGGCAGAGGGATGAATTCCAAACTGGCATGTGGCAGGGTGTGTAGGTACCTCCCTGTGTGCTGTGACAGAGATGTCGCGCTGGGGACAAACTTAATTTAGGTGCTGACCCTACAGTGAAGTCACGGCCCATGGATGCCTGGGTCTGTATGCCTACACCCTGTTGCCTTCAGCAACTAAGAGCAGGCACCAAGTTCTGCTGGCACAGCTTGAATTGAGGAATGATGACCGCAGTAGCTAAAGCCCTGTTTGTCCAGAAGAGCCTTCATTTATTCAGTGTCCGTCTTGAAAATCTTGAAACTTTCCCTGCAGAGTGGCTAACCAGATATTCATCTGTTTAGTTAAAATAATTGGGTGTTGTGAGCAAGGGATACTGCACATTGACCGAAAGTCAGAGTATTCCCTGCTGCATCTTGTAATATCTCCATCGGCAAAGCTCTCCCTCCTCCAGCAAAGTGTGTTGGTGTTTCAATGTGCAACTAGTTCCCAGTGGGCACAGGACTGTAATTACCGTACCTGGGAGGCAAAAACGGAGACTGAATCTGACACAGGAATACTGGGGCTTCATTCTGAAATCTGTTTTAAGATTAAATGCTATTCTTTTCTCTCCCACCTGTTAAATCTATGACTATTCACTCTGTACAGCTGATGTATGTTGAGTATTTGTTGAGGGTCATGAGTTGGTATTTAATAGCCTTGGATCATTTTTACACAAAGTACTCTCAGAGCTTAAATACTCTTGAGTGTAAAGAGGTGCTCTGGGATAGAAAGAAGAGAAAAAGAAAAAACCTTGCCATGGCCCACCGTTTTGATGGCACTATTTTGTTTGAAGAGTGACTGTATGGAGCAGGCAGTGCTGCTCATTCATTAGTGAAATCTTAAACACAAGTGAATATACATTATTAGTGTGAGCTGGCTATAGGTTGTAAAAATACTCTGAAATATGAGGCAAAGTGTGATTTGACATTTTCAGGGGACATGGTATATTTTGCTTGTTTTCATTCAAAATCATCTATTATAGTCATAAATACTTTATCTCTCAAAGTGATCTTTGTGTTTCCTTAAAGTACAGTTGAAATGAGTGAACCAATTCCCAGATGCTTGGAAACTGCAGTTTTGGTCAGTTTGTGTGAGCAATAGCTTATATAGTTTCATTGGTTTGTTTTGGGTTTTGCTCCTTTGGGTATCGTGGAAGAAATAAAGGTTAGCCATCACTTCATTTAGGCATTACTTTTCTGTAGGGAAAAATAAGGAGTTACTCATAAACATTGCTCATATTTGTAGTGATAGAGTAACAAAAGTGAAGAGGAGGAAATAATACAAGAAAAATACAGTGTGAAGAAAAGTTGGAACAGTGAAAAAAGTTACTTCATTTTTGTGGATATAATTTTTTAAGTCCACTTGGTCCAGTGAATGAAGAGTTTTCCATCTTTTTGATGTAACTGTATACAGTAATGTGAGTGAATGGAGTGAGATACACTTCAGCTCTTCCTGTGTGTTCTGTGCCTGATAACCTTGGTTCTGAGACCTCTAGTCATCAGCTCAGTCCTCCCTGCAAGTGGTTAGTGTCTTTAATAAGATTGTTGGAGATCCAGGACTAGGTTGTCAGTAATTTCATAGATTTATAAATGTTACCCTGGCATCAAACAGTTAATTTAAATTAAATCCATTAAATCCACCTGTTTGTTGGCACGTGGGCAGAAGAGAGAAGGAATATACTGCAGGTGAAGGCTGTGTACTGTGGCAGACAGGAAGGTACCTCCTTTATGTCAGTAGTTTGGCACCAACTCCTTTAAACTGTGGCAAAGTCTTTTCCTGGTCTCGTTTCCTATATCTACACGGAGCAGTAGTTCTTCTAGCAAGTTTTGCTCTTGGAAGTATTTCTCTTTAGTGTCACAAAGTGAGCATTTTTCCTGCAGGACCTCAAACAGCTCAACAAGTGGTGAGCTTCCAGTGACTCAGCCCAGGGTCCCTGTCCATCTGCTTGCAGCCACCAGCACTCCCTACCAGCCACTGTTCTCAGATGAAAAGCCAGGTGTGCATCCTGAGACAGGAGTGGCTAATGGACGGGGTTATCCTGGATAAAGAGGTCCTGGACTCCAAGGAGACAGTGAGGGAAGAAGCTTCTTTCTAAGCCAAATTACATTTTTTCTGAGTCACATCCTGGCCTTTTGCACATCTTGGCTTGGAAACTTGCTGTAAAGGAGGGAAGAAAGAGATACCACACACTGACATCCCCAGGAGCCTTGATAATGTCAGGACACCTGATGGTACAGCGGCACTTCAAAAATGGCACTGTCATGAAGGATTTACATGATACTGCAATAGCTAATAACACAAGGGCAGTACAAGGTACTTATTCAAAATTGCTGAGGAGTTTGCCAAGTGTCTCTAGTTTCATGACATGACTTTGTCCCTCTTCAGACAGGCCTTTAGCATTTGAGGAGTTTTCCAAAAACTCAAACAGTCTTTCTCAAGTATAATTGCCAGTTGCTACCCTGCTAGCTAAAAATAGTAACAACTAAGTTAAAAAATTAAGTTCCTTACCAGTTACTCAGTTTTTTTTTCACAAAATTATTCCAGCATCCTCAAGGATGGACTCTCTTTTCTTCTTGCACACTTATTTATCCTTTTGGGTTGTGAAGTGAATGAATGTTTGGGGATTTCCTGTGTGCTGCTTGGGACCATCTTTGTTCAGGGACAGAGATACAAAATCAGTCCATGAGGTCATGACATCTTCTGTCCCTTGCTTGGAAGATAGGATAACAATCTGCAGTGTGAAACTCCTTTCTCTCCTTCAAGGAATTTTATTCTTTAGACATAGGCCAGCCAGACATCCTAATCTGGAAGTCTGAAATTTGGGAATAAAAAGGGGTTATTACAACTAAGAAACAGAAAACTTATTAAACCCCCTTTCACTAACATGCAGGGAGAAGTGATAGTAACCAAATTTTCTCAGTCTAACCAAATCATGGAGCATCACATTGACTAAAGAAAATAGGAGCCTTTTGAGGCTACTTTGCTGTTAGGTCTCCATTCTCCATACAGCTCTTGTATAGGAGCTCAGTCTCATGCAAGCAGGAGCTTGTTGCTGGTTACAGAGGGAGCAAGGCTGCATATCAGAAGGTCAGTTGCTGTTTTTAGTTTAGCATTTTATACCTTGATTTCTATTAAATTAGATATTATAGTGGTATCAGAGACAAGATCACCTGGAAGGGAATGTCTCAAAGAGGTATGAAGTAGTAAAATGATGCAAATGAGCAAAAGGACCATTAGTTTAACTACTAGGAAAAAAAAAACATTATGGTGGAAGTCTGTTCTCTTGATGGAAACTAGAGGACCTGATTAGTTGGAGCAACTAAAAAGTGAACTGGACAAAATGCTGAAAAATATACTACATAGATTTTTCTTAGATACAATATGATCTAATAGACTTTGGTAATTTCTGTTTTGATCTAATTTCTGGGATTCTAAGATCACTTTTTAAAAAATTGTCATTTTCTTGCCTATCTCACTGCAAACCTTCTTTGTGAAATTTTTCATCAGTTTAACCACAGAGGGAGGCATTTGCAGTAATCCAGCATGGTGGTATTTTGAAGACTCCAGATATTTCTCATGGCCATATCTTGCCATTGCTCCATTGTAAAATTCTCGGAATACTTGATGGGAGTTTTGCATTAAACTGTAAGGTATTTTTATCCAGCTGCTCTTTAGAGGCCCAAGTCATATCCATGTTCTATTCCCAGGGTAGCCTTCTTCCAGTTCCTTAAAGATACAATTTGGCTTTACAGGAAATAATAGTCATGCCTACCACACTGTAACTAAAATATTCAGACACATGAATCTTTTTCTTGACTTCCTATAAAAATGTCATTTGTAGCTGTATTTTGTTTGTTCTGGTTTGACTATAGTATAAACAAGAATTTATTAAAACATTAGCTCTAAGTTACAGTTCTTTTTTGAGACTGCCAGGTCTTACAAAAAATATTACTGAAACTGCAGGGCAAAACCACATATTAACAGAAAAATGAATAATGAGTCTGTTTTCATATGGATTTTTTAAAAAGTACAGCTTGTAGTTGAACTAAATGTACTATTTCCTCCACTTCAGTCAGGAAGCTCTCATAGGCTTTTAACAGTGCCGCCAAAAAATTAATGCTTCAGCTGTTTAACAGATATCAAAAGCCAGTTTGACAATTGTAATCTCTTCCAGGAATTCCCTTTCCCATTTTCCCTCCCTATAAAAACAGATAACAAGATGCTTATACAGTAGAAATGGAAAGTCAGAGCTATTTTATGAAGCGCTGTGCATTTCTTCCAGCCTTAGGAGATGAGGCATGACATCTCCACGCCAGGGTAGGAAATGCAGGCACTCTGTTGTGTAAGTAGCATTTGCTTCAAGGATTAGCTGCTTGCCAAGATAGCACAGATTTAAATGTTTCCTAAGCCATTTCTGAGTTTTTACATAACATGGCAGTGACAGGAGAGCTGTGGAGATGGCTGGGTGGGGACTCAAAGCAGTGACCAAGGAAAGACAAAACCAAAGGAAGCAGAGAAATATGCTGCATGTGCCAGCATCAGCTGACACAGCAGAACTGAAGGCAAGGGAAAGCAGCACCAGCCAGGCTTCTCTTGGATTTCTGTCCTCACTTTTAACATGCAACAAGATGAGACAAACTGAAAGGAGATGCCACTTGAACTTTTGTTCTGAAGCATCTCAAAAAGGCACTGAAACATAGACTCAAAGGTCAGAAGTGTTCCGTTTTCTGGAACAAATTCCCAGGACAGCTGTTAATACTACTCTGTCTTTTAAGGCTAATCTTTAATAGTATTCAGTGATAGGTATTAAGAAATATATAGTATTACTGTGGCTGTGGCGAGGAACGTTTTGTTCTTCTCTAATGACAGAAAGGAGATTCTGTGTTAGAAGAGTGAAATAATTAAAGAGGTTGCCAATAAAAAAAGCCACTGTGTTTGCAGAGGGTGCCCTTGTGTTCAGCAAATGCCAATTAGAGAACTGTCACTTTATGTGTACCGTGGGTTATTACTGCACAAACAGTTGTACAATTACGCACTGGGTCAGAAGGGCAAGTTACCTTCACCTCACAGCCATTATTTTAAAGCAAACACAAATACCAGGCACACAAACATCAGGCACTGTGGCAGTAAAGTAACGACTCTTTGAAAATGCAGGTTAAAGAAAAAAGAGGCCATGTAACAATCCTTGGCATTGTGGAAGGTAATTTTTACTGTGTCTGCATAACGTAGATTAGAAACACCATCTTTATATAATGGAGGAGCACACACTTCTTCCACCACTTGAAATACAGTTTATATGCTGTTATGTTGTTCTGATGTTTGGAAATATAAAGAGACTATAGAGAATATACATTTTTTTATTTACCTTCTTTGATACTGAAATGTTTGTAGTCCACATGCCCTTGTAAATGAGTTTGTGCACTTCCTTCTGTTGTGCTACCAATGGTCTGATGTCACCATCATCTGATGCACTCTGCTCTCAGCTCTTGTGTGGCTGTAACTGACTTTAGTAAATGGAATAAAGGACAGTTCTGCAAGTGACCTTGTGCAAGACATGTCCTTGGGTGTTTATTACTTGCACTTCTTTGTAGGTGTTCTACTTGGGATTTTATTTTGCATATTTTGCCTGAAGCTTCATTGGATTCAAGTCTAAATAGGCAGAATGAGCCAGGGGTGTTGTGGCCATCCTGGGCACACACAGCATAGCCGTGCTGTATCTGGATTCATAAGTGTGGATCTAAGGCTATCAAGTTTGCCTTCTTTTCTAATGTGGTTGCCATCTGTGCTTGTTCTGGCTTCTCTCTGGGTCGTAAGAAAGAACACAGTTCAGCAGGGATTGTGTTACCATCGGTGGCCTGAACCTTTGTGCTCGCTTGACCTCATACCTCTAGGAAGCTCAGCTGGCAAACATAGCACAGACCTTTGTGGCAACACCCTCTGGGAGCGTGGGCAGCCACTAAGGTTACCCTGCTTCCATATATGCCGAGGTATTTTCATTGACATGCTCTTTTCACGGGTTTGAAATCACTGTGGCTTTAAAGCACCAGCTTTCCCTGAAGCGAGAGCACCGTGCTCACCCGAGGACCTGCTCGAACCCAGCATCTGCTGGGGCAGGACGGGGTGGCAGAAGTTAAATGGAGAGCGTTAGTTTGAAAAATGTTATGAGGTCACCATCCTTTTAAATTGGTTTACACAGATGGCTGTCTGGTTTGTTGCTTTGTCCTTGCTTAATAGTAACTGTTTATGGAAAAACGAATTGCTTTGCAGAAGGAGGTCCAAAAGCTCATGCTGTTGTTTCCCTCACTGGAGATCTTCGTGTTTTTATGGGCATACAAAGATTTGGCCTGAAATGAAGATTAATTAGGAAGCATAGTGAATAATTAACTGTTTGACTTATTGCTAAGCTCTGTAGTCACTGGGTTAGAAATGATTTCCCCAACTGCAGGAGATAAGAGAAGGTTATTCCCAGTTTCACAATGTCCACATTGTTAGGGCTTTGTGCTGTGTGTATTCTGACATCAGCTGATACCTACGCAAGCTGGGTCCAGCTTCTCATCCAAACCACTTCCTGGGGTTTTCTCGGGTAATGGCAGTGATTCAGAAGACACCACAGTGCCTCAGAAAGCCATTTTTTACACATTGCACCCAGACTGTGTGACCATGAAGAAATGAAGTTCTTAGGAAAGAGTTTTGTTCTTGAAAACACCCCCTTTTTTTGTTTGTTCTGCATTCAGATTTAGATGTACATTGCTTGGCTTATCCTACTGACCTGTTCACAGACTCACTTTCTGTTTTGTGGAAGATGTAGGAATATGATGTACACATATGCATGAGGCAGAGGCCTGAGGCTAGTCTCCAGGCAGAGATGCTGATTTTGCATACAAAATTGTTCCTACCTGAAAAATACTTATTAAAAACCCAACAAAGTAATAGACAGGGTTATTTAAAAAAAAACAACAACAAATCAAATCTAAATAATGGTGCTCTGCACTTTTGCAGGACTGTCTACTTAAGAAGCTGAGAGTGAGTTAGGAACATTGATGAAGCCTCTATTCTGTGAGGTGGGTATGTGTTTTTTATTACGATTTTGAAAATGCATAAAAAATTCAAAACATTTGCTGGAGTCCAGCCACAGAACTATTTAAGAGCTGGTAATAGAGTCCAGAAATTTTCTGCCACGGCACATGTTCCAATCAACAATTACAAATAAGGTCTTTTGCCCTTCTCTGAAGGAAGTGATGAATTTTTGCATTCTGTTAGTGTTTCAAGTGGCTCTTTTGATTTTTGATTTCTGACTAATGGAATAAGTGACTCTCACAGATACTTTCTCTCCTCTGCTCTTGCAGTGGCCTTAGATCAAAGTTTGGGGAGATAACAGTCTGTAATAGGGGAGCCAGTGGATATCAAACGTGTCCACTGGATCCAAGCCAAACATAATCAGGGGCTCAGAAATGTTCTGTGTGTTTCATTACTTTTTCATTTTTTAGCATTCTGTCATGGTCAGATGAACCAGCAGTCTTTTAATAAATCCCCTTCCGTATTCAGACTTGCAGCTCAGGTTTGCAGGCCCATGGGGGCTGGATTATTTGAATAAGTCTGAGAAGTGAAACTAAACATTTGTAGGTGCAGCAAGCAATTACAGGCACCCAATCTAGTGAATCTTGTAATTTTGATAACCTTTGTTATTACAAGATGCTGCATGCAAAACCATCAGCTCTCCTTGCCCTCTGTGTGAGCAGCTCAGATGTGGACCCTCAATGCTTCCTTGTGCCAAAGCTGATTGCCCACCCCTGCTCGAGCATCCCCATTCCCAAGGAGCAGGGACATGGAGAATCTCTCTCTTGGGTTCTTGGTTATTTGCACCACTTTCCCTTTTGGCATCATGAGGTAAACCCTGTTGAGTGGGATTCTGCCTCCTGCTTCATGCCATTGGGATCCTGGATTTGTGGCAAGAAATAAGTCAGGATTGGAATTTTCTTTAAACTGCTGTACATTTTTAAAAACTGATTTTGGAATAAATTGCTTTGACAATAAGTACCAAAATATGTATTGATAAAATATGAATTTATGCATGCCAGAATTTATGTCTTTTGTATCTATTCACAAATACATACCAAAAATTGACTGTAGCTCCATATGGCTCCCAATCTCTTCCCTCCCCCAGCTGTCAGCTTCTCCTCACCTGGATGACTAAATGGGAGCAGAGTGCTGGGCCATGAACTGAAGGTGGGTGTAGCAGAAAAGCTATATTGAATGTGTTTTCTCTGGGACATCACTGTGGTTCCTCAAGTGCCTCTCAGTTTGGATGGAAAATGCATTAAAAAGGTGATGCAGTTTGGTGCCAATCTTAGTTTCACACTCTGAAAAAGGAATGAAAATACTTAGAGGGTGAGTTACTTCTGTGCTGATTTGCTTTTTGGGCAGCAGTGGTTGTGTAAAAGGTATTATTGTTTTAGAAACTTTTCAGTATGGCTATCAATTAAAATAATTCATTTTTTAATACTGAAATTTTCACTTGACTGAAGTAGAGATGTCAGGCCTGCTTGTAATTGGTTCATCAGGGCTACAGGGAAGTTGAAATACCTCCACTCCAAGACCTTCCATTTTCTGACCATAAGCACCATTTACTTTGTTCAGTTCTGAAGTGTTTAAATTCAAAACCTTTGGTAAGATTTTTAACACATTGTTTGATTGAAATTATGCAAATCCATTGCAGTACTGTAAAATGATGTAAGATCTTTGGGAGGGAAAGTACCCATTTCTTCTGCCCTAATGCGTCTGGAGGTGAAAGGCTCAGGATTCCTGTGCCACTGCAGGATGGGTGGTGGGATGGCACAGCTCACTGCCTCACTGCCCACGTGGCACTGCTCACATCGGTGTTTTGGTGTCAAACAACTCCTCAAAGCCTCCAAAATGGGAAAGTTATGATCCAGGACTAAGTGTTGTTGCCATTAAACAATGATCCCAAAGTTACCTCAGCTTCTGGTGCTGGGTGGGCAGGAACCCAAGTGGGCTTCTTCTGTTGCTGATGTTTTTCGTAAGGGAGCTGAAATGATCACAGCTGATTTGGAGTTTTTTCCAAGATTGCTTTCTGCCACTTCCTTTAGAAACCAAACATGAGCCCACAGCTTTCTGTCCTGTTGGAACATTGAGTTTTGTTGTCAAATTCAGAGCAGTTAGATGAAATTTTAAAGATATCTAGAGGAATAAAAATACAAAGAAATGGCTAAGGAGGAACAGAAGACAAAAGTGGTTGAAAGAAAATTTAGATGGCAGAAGGTTCTGAAATACTTCACCTCTCCTCTAACTGGGACAAAACCTTGACAACTCCTAAGCAGTAAGACATCTTACTTCAGAATATTCAAAATGTTGCTTCAGTTTTATTTTGCCTATTTTTTATGTCATGAAGGTATTCCAACTCATCGACTAGCAAAATACTGTCAAACTTTAGTATTGAAGTATCTTGTTATATCACAAGGCCTATTACTTTCATTTATCTTCATTTAAACCAGGGACAAAATTTTTATATTTTATTGAACTTTTCATTTCTATCAAATCAGTATGTTTTTCTTTCAGGAAACCCCAGTATGAAAAGTTTGGACGGGTTACAGTTTTAAAATTTTTTCGATTCTTACTGTTCAGTTTCTCTTTTAAAAATAAGTAAAACGTGCCTTCTTTTATTGTCTATAAGCTGCACAATCCCTAGAATTACGTATTTTTGAAAGCATAGGATTTCAGCACAGATAGGACTGACTTTCCATTTCTGTGAGAATGTTTACAGTTGAATGGTCTCAGGAATAAAACTGAAGCTTTTTTACGTGTATGTTTTGTGAATGTAAAACTTGCACACACTCTGAGCTGTGAACCAAAAAGCTTCAGATTGAGCCAGCAGAGAGGAAGGAATTTGTCTGCTATACAGCAAAAGGAAGTATTTGCTGTGTTATTGAAGCACATGGCCTTTTGCCATCTTTGATAAAGTGTTTCAGGGTTGTGCACCCAAAGTCTGCTGCCCTCTTGACCCATCATTCATCACTGGCTGCAGATGAGGTAGATGAGATGCAGCTCCATAGGAGAGCCATTGTTTCAGCCCTGCACAGTTCCTCAGAGAGCGGAAGCTGCAGACAAAGCGGCTCCCTGTGATTCACCACGCTGCTCAGCCTCCTGGTGTTTTTTCTTTTACCTGTACCTTTTCTGGTCCTGCTCTGTGCTGGCCAAGGTGGACAGGCAGCCACGATGAAGCTGTGGGATTGATATGCTTTCCACTCAGCTTCTACTGGGCGCAAATGAGATGAGTGTCTGGGATTTTTTTTCTGAAAAGGAGAAGCAGATACAATTATCACAGCATTTGCCTTGGCAATGCATTCAAATTTATTCCCCTTTTGACTATTCAGCACTGTTGATAGATGATGCTTAAAATGTGGAATTGCCCATAATTTTTCTAGCACACTGTGAATTGCCCAGTCTTTTTTTTTTTTCCTCTCTGTAAGCATTTCTGGTTACAGAGATGCCAGCATTCCCAGTAAGTATGCTAAGAATGTAGAGTTATACTTTGTACTGCTAAATTAACAGACAGGAATAGTCACACCAAACCAGATTCAGCTCCCAGATGGGAAAGCATCTCCTCTAGACCAAATTTTAATGACTTTTTTACATGAGAAATTTTCACCACTGTAGCATACTGTGTGATTTAAAACAAATGCTATCATCTCTCTCTGTTGGTGATAGGTAACTTGTAAAAAATATAGCTTTCTTTGTAATGACCAACCAGGGCTTGGCAATGTCTGGACATTTAGGTAGATTAACTAAGTAGGTTAACTGATCTTTTATTATCTTAAACTATTTAAATTTAAAAAGATAATTTTTAGTTTAGCAATTTTTTTTTGAGCACTAGTTTGAAGGATCTGATTCTTACTTGATTTGTTATATATGCAATCCTCTTAGCTTTTAATTCCTGTAAGTGACAGGAGAATGAGTCCTAGATGGCATAACAACAATATCAGAAGAGTTAACTTGGATAGTTGTAAGATGTGGTGGGAAATATTCTCAGACATTTCTGCCTCCTGACTAGGAAGGGTCTGTTCATGAGATGATGGAATCCATGCTCTTTGGCAGTTTGCCTGCATCAGCTGGAATATTGTAAGAGATCTTGGCCCCCTGCAAATTTTAACAATGACTGTATTATGATGAAGTGATGCAGAAGTTTTATGATTTGTTTAAAAGAAGAGAAAGGGTCTTCCACTTCTTGTGAATGCTTGACCTAAGAGACACTGCAGTACACAGCCTGACTTGTCCTTGGAACTCCTTTATGTTTCTGCCATGAAGTCAAGTGGGATGTGCAAATGCTGGAAGGAAAAGTTAAAAGCTGTGTATGTGGGCATTTGGACAGAAATATACAGTTTTCTGTGCTTGTACCAGACACTTTAAATACCCTACCTCCCAGTCACTGCAGCTGCTCAGCCACTGAGGAGATACTTTAGATGTCATTACTTTGTGCTGTTCTCCAGTTCATGGTATTTCTAATTTTGAGTGCACTGTATTACCCTATTTCTGTTTATAAATCTTTTAAGTGTGCACATTAAAAAAGTAATTAAATTGTCATTATAATTTATAGTATGCCTGAAGTCAATCACCTAATTAAATGGAAAAAGCAGAGAGGTAGTAGGTTCATAAGCATTTATTAAGTACTACAGTATTAATTATGCAGGACTTTTGAACCAAGCAAAAGAGGAAGGAATGGAAACACCAATCTAAAAAGGCTTTCCATTGCTGGCCTTCTCAATTTAATAATGTGAGATACCCCCCCAACCCCCAGTTGGCAGGACAACACTAATGCTTTCTTTTTGTTAATTTTTAATGAAATTATGATGGGGGTTTTTTATGACAACCACTTGCAGCATTTTCCTGTAATATTTTTGAAAGCATAATTTGTCCCCATGCAAGGGCCTATAAATACATGAGTAGAATTGGAGATACATTTAGAATTATGGTTTGGGGTGGATTGTGCAGGAGCAGACTCTTGGTCGTCGCTTCTCAGCATCTCAGGCAGGGAGTGGAGCCTGTGCTGGTCCCAGTGGCTTGGGGGCCACTGGAAGTAGGGGCTGAGCCCAAAAGGGCAGGCAGGCTGTGAGTGCCAGAGGGCAGGGATATGTAGGGACAGTGTGGACGTGACAAGGTTTGCACTTTCTTTGCAGCTGTTCTCTCACCTCCAGCTGCAAATCTGTGTCACTTGTCTGACAGTGGAGGGGATGGAATGCCGGCTCACCCTGCAGGGCTGGGGTCAGGAGCAGGCTCTGTAAGGTGGCAAACTGTGGGCTGAGCCCTAGAAATGGAACTGCATTTTAGTGAGCTTGTGAAACAGGGCTGTCTCACTATGGCTGGTTTGTACTTTGCTGCATTAGGTGAACTGCCTGGAGCAGGCAGATGAACTAGATGAAACAGATGCCCTAAAGTCAGGATTTCTTCTCTTTTGCTAGTTCGTTAAAAAATTTAAAACTCTGGTAACACATGTACACTGAAATAAACTTGCCTGCATTCCATGTTGTTCCCAAGATTTTAATTTCATCCTCAGTGACCTTTACACCTGAACATCGGTCATTGAAACCTCTCTTTTAGATAGCAGGGGGGTCTAATCCATCAGCCCTGAGCCCTGGCTGCACTGAAGCAGACTGCAGGCCTTAGGGGAGAAAGAGACTGAGCAGGCAGAGGCAGCTGCTGCAAGCACTGCAGCAGTCCATGGTCTCCTGCTGATCCATTGGCCTGCACTGAACGCAGCCCAGCTGGTTCTTGGGAATACCAGTGCAGGCAAACATCAGTAACAAACCAGGGCAAGCCCCAGCAAGGGGTTTGACAGAATCCAGAGTATGCTTTGCAACTCAATTGGATATTGATAGTGAGGGATACAATGGAATCCTTGGAAAGGAACACCTATGCTTTTTTACTGCAAGAACTTGTAGCAACAAAAGGTGGTTCATTAGAGATGGGGCCTTTAAAAGACCTTTAAATTACAGGTCTTTAAAAGAAAAGATGACCAAAACACCCACTACTGTATAAATGGACAGGTAGAGACTTACTTACTTGGTCTGTCATTATCAAATTGATTTAACACATTTGGAACCTGAGTGCACAGTATCAGTTTATCTTGCAGTATATTAAATAGGAAGTCATTGGCCAAACCTAATCACAACATAAGGGCAGCATCTGAAAGATGGACCTCACTTACCTGAAAACTGAAGAACCAGGTCAATAGCTCTTTTTCTGAAAGAAACTGAGATTATGTGATTGGAATATAAATCCCCACTGAAGACCATTTCTTTTCACAGTCTTTAATAGGCTGAACTGAATTGACAGCAAAAATGACCAAAAAAGGGCCAGACTGAATTATCAGAAGATTACTTTGTATAGGTATTATATGTTTTATACAAAAAACCATTGAGTCTGTTTGGCCATAAGCACTGCAGGATTGTGTACTATCTTCTTCAGTACAAGGATGAAGAGGATTGCACACTAAGGCCAGGTCCAGCAGCTGAGGTTGCAGCATCCCTTTTCCTTGTCCCACACACCCCCTGAGTTACAGGCTTGCATGTCTTGCTAGAGGGGGACCTGTGGTTACTGCTCTTAACCTGTTTATTACTGGAATTAATGTTTAAAACAGATATAATTGGGATTCCCTTTTCAACAGGCAGTGTTTTACCTTATATGGAGAAAATTAAATTATTGACAGCTCTTCATCTCAGAACTCATAATAACCCTATAATGAGCACAGTCATTATGCTTCAGGTTAGCACTGCAGCAGTGTTATATAAGGAAAGTAACTTGACAGTTTTCTGGGGGAAATAATTATATATATATGATATATATCACATATATATATATCAAAGTTAGTGGCCTAACCAAGGTCTCAGATGACATAATACAAGTTGGGTTATATAATTCATTTTATGGTCAATAAGCCTGTCTTTTGAGTTGCATGTTGGAAAACGTAATGCTTGTCTGTTTGTATCAGTTTACAGCTCTCTCTTTAATATAGAAATTGCTCATGCCATGATATTGTAATCTGTTTTCAGCTTCTCATGCTGGCACTAGGCAAAGGCAGTCCCACCACTGGTGTCCTCTCTTTGTTGAAACAGTGAAAAACTAGGAAACCCAAACCTTCCACGTGTTGATTCTGAAAACAAGTTGGATGAGTCTTTATTGCAGCCCTTTGAAGTAATAGTGGAGCAGAGTCGTTCAGATGCTCTCTGCCAATTTTTTTGTCTAAAGAGAGGAAAATAAGCCCCCTCTTCATGTGTCTTCAGCACTTTAGGCATGTATTTTCATTGGGAAAATGGACTTGTTTTATGCTACAGGCAGATAATTGATTTAAAGTCCCAGATATATTATACAATGATATGCAAAACGAATGCTGATTTTTAAATCCACAGTTGTGGAAATTGCATTTTCTCAGGTATCAAAAGCAGCACAGGTGTTCTGTCACAGATGGAGAGCTTGACCACCCCAGTCTGTCTTTATGGGATGCTCAGACATCACTCAGAGGGATCTGTGTTGGGCACTGGCAGAGGTGGGACAGGTGGATGTTTGGTGGCACGTGCCTTGCACACACAGTGTGTGACTCCAGGCAGCTCAGCTGAAGACTCTCTGGAAGCACGAGGAGGTCACCAGCTTCTCCTGTGCTCCTGGACCTCCACTGTGTTGGGAGCACAGGTGTGTCACATGTAAGAGGTGAGGGGTGTTACTTAAAAATCAAAGTATATGGGCCATGATTGCAGACCAGGAATAGCAGAAGTAGCTTTTAAGTTCCTGCTACTGGAATTTAGTATGGCCTCAATAGCCTCCAGATGTTCTGTGCAAATTTTCAGGTAGTCTTGGAGCTGATGTGGCTTCATTCTGAGCAATCCCTAATAGGGGTGACATAAGTTTATAGAGGGAGGTAACACTGTTGGTTGGTGTTTGGGTGGAAGTTCTCTGGAATTACAGGGCACATGCTGAAGAAGAGCAGTATTAAATTCCAGCTATTTAATTAATATGAGTATTGATCTTGTATGTGGGATTTTCTTGAGGTATCTCTTGGGACAACAATATTAAATTTGAAAGAACAAATGCCACTAGAAAGCAGGGAGTTGTGCAATGATGTATTTTTAACTTCAAGCCTCATAAATTAAATTCCTAGCTAGACTTGGTGCAAATATTTAAAATCCTCTTCAGTCCACAAAATCAAAGAGCCAAAGGGCAACTTGAGTTCACAGGACTCTTCAGGAAGATGGAAAACCTAAAGTCAAGCTGAAAGTGTGTTTGAGAGAACAAATCTAGGTACATTGGGCCTGGAGAGAGCCTAAGTGAGAGCTTTGGGTGCACATATGTATCTGCAAGGGCTGGAATGAAAAGGCAAGATCTTTTCATATGTTGCTGAAGAGAAATTGGGGTGAAATACTGTGGTTAAACTACAGCATGTGGTTAAACTACAGCATGGAGTACTTTGCTCTAGACTGTTCAATACTGGAAAGGGGTTACTACTATACAACATTTGGGTCAGTGGAGCAAACTGCCACGGGAGGGTGTGGGGTCAGTCACAGCTAGACTAGGTTAGTGACTATTTTAGGTGGCCTAGGATGACCCTAGGTGGCTTTAGAGGTGGCTTCCATCGTAAATGTTTCTGTGATTTTTGTTCTCTTCTGATTCAACTCTTGTAAGACCGACTTGTTCTTCCGGTTGGTATGTGAATTATTACAGCCCTATTGGCAAAAAAGCCCTCTGCATGTAAGATAAAAATATGACCAATATTACTTTGCATTTATTGCAGATGTAAAATGCCAAATAATTATTACATAAATTATGTATTACAATACATAATACAGTGTGTTTGTGTTGTGGATAATCTCTGGAAATTGGTATTAAAAATAAAATCTTATAAATATTTAGGCTATGCTTAAAACATTCGGGTTTTTCCTCAGAATTACACTTTTTTTTTCACAGGAATTTTTCCATATTTTAAAGATAGGAAATGTCTAGCATTTTAGAGAATAATCTCACATGGGAGGTGAGATGCAATTTGTGTCCCCATGACCACATGAGCTACATCTGTCCTGCTACAAATGTCTGTCGTGGTGCAAGTTTCCAGGGAAGGGTTTAGAGGACTTACAGATTAGTAAGCTGTGTGTGTTCTTATGTATGTGCACACCCTTAAGTAATGGTGTGATAGTCTTACCCAGCAGTGACTGTAGTCAGTGGAATTTTTAATTGAAGACACAGTTCCTCTATGCCAGGTTATGTTTTCTTTCATGACATTTCATTGTTCAAAAGCAGGTTCTGCTGTTAATTAAAATTGGTGCATGGGTAAAGATTGACTTTCATCCACAGGAGCAACATGATGTATAGTTAATCACACCTGGCACGGAAGAGCATTTCTCTTTGGTCTCAATCCAGGTTCCACTGACTTTTACGATATTTGGATCAAGTTTTCCAATCATGTTGCTGTGATGATCTGCAAACCCACTGAGGACTTCATTGCTCATTGCCAGGACTAGCTGTTATGAAATGGTATGAAAAGCATTGGAACATAAGTGCCAAAACCTACATCTGCTGTTCAAGTTAAGAATTTCTTTGACTTGTCAGAATGAAAGAAATGAAGTAGCCCTAGCAAAGTTAATTCTGACTCCATTTGCTTATCCTCTTTTAATCACATTTGAAACTGCTGTAGGATTGGTGTATTAGTAAGCAATCCTTAGAGAAGTGGTGAGCAGTGTCCTAAGGTCATGCAAGGTTCATCAGGCTCTGCCTGGAGCCTCTTCCTGGGATCTCGTTATTCTGCTTGTCTCCCATGAAGTAGTCCTGACAGAAAAAAATAGCTTCTTTTCTTTGAGTGCTTGCTCTTCTATGAAGAAGCAGTAAGTAGTGTAAGGAGTTTATGGTGGTCACAAATGTTCTAGAACAGTGAAATAATGGTTTGAGACATAATTGACTAAATTTTAATATATCTGTTATAACTGCCTGAATCAAAAATGATGATATTAATTTTTAGAAATGCTTGACTAGGAATTTGAATAACTCTTTGGAGATGTAAAATTCAGTAGGGATCTGTTTTGTCCTTTTTTTCCCTACCTTATCATTTCTCTTAACCATTCATTGTATCTGAATTTCTGAGTGATCACTATGGTTTGTTGTGTCTTTTATTCTTTGTGAGAAGCCTTCAGCTTGATTTCTTATGTTTCTTAGTAGTGGCATTATATTTTCCTGGTAGAAACAATTTTTTGGGCCTTATGTGTTGATTCTGTTATCCAAAAGCATTTTTTGAGTCCCGTGTATTTTTCTTGTCTCCTTTCCTGGGGCAGTTTTTCCTTGGTTGGAGCTTCTACAGTCAGAGTGGCCTCTCACCATTTTTCTGGTTTTACTAATTTTTGAGCTGGAGCCCTTACATAAAATCAAACCTTGAGGGTTTAAGGGTATGAGTCTTGGTGAAATTGCCACCTTATACTTCTTAGTCTTTGCTTGCAGCTGCCCCAAAGCTCAGCTGGATGCAGCAGAGAAAGCAAAGGTAGCCTGAAGACCTGTTTTTCCATTTCTCTGTTTCATGGGGCAACCAGGCCTTGAAGATACCATATGTTAATATGAAACATCCTCAGAAACCAGGTTTACCTAATCCCTGCCAGTCTCTTTAAGTCAGCCAGTCTCTTTCTGCCATTTAGTGTTATGGTTGAGCTGGCACCTAGCTTTGGGAACATAGGCATCAAATTTAGTGGAGGCTCTGCTCACCTGCATTATCATTTGTGTTCCAGACGAAAGTAATTTTTTTCTTAAAATATATTGCTTTTTAATGAGTTTTCTGGGCATAGTGAAAATAGGCAATTTAGAGAGGGATGAGTTTAGTACACTATTTGGAGTCGCATTTTATTCTTTCTTGTCTTGACTATCACAAAATGATATTCAAGAGGGGTACTTTGTCTACAACAACATTTATGAGCTTTGAAAATTCAGGCTAAAACCTGTGTGTCTGCCCTGAAGAAATGAGTCTTCTGTCAAGTACCACATCATAGATAATTTTTATTTGGGGCTCTAAGGTCAGTAGCGTGTCTGGTAAGCTTATTTCTTCAGCTATTACTTTAGTGATGCAGCAAGTTAAACTTTCAATCTTGCCTTTTCCATAACTTTTCATCTATGCTTCAGATCTCAGACAGTGGACAGGAATTGCAAAGGACTGCACAGGTTAAAGATGACCCTCTGCCCATGGGTCATCATTGCTTACAGGCTGGAGATTACTTCTCAGAAGAGCTGTGGAAGTGCTCTGCTTCTTACTCCAGGCAAAGCCATCTGGGTTGCCTTTGGTTGAAGGTCAGTGAGGGCTCACAGTGAATGAGGTAGAAATGTGAGCCTTCAGCCAGCATGGAACAAGTAGGGACAGAAGGACCTTCAGCTTCCATAGCTAGAGCAAGACGTGCTGTCATAGTTCTTAGCCAACAACATTTTCCTTCAAATGAGACGTGCCGGGATAGCTTGGATAGCTATGAGCTTTTGTATCATGTTTTCCTACATGACGCTGAGGAAAAAGTCTTGAAACCCTTATGGAAAAGTATACCAGAACCTGCCTTGTAACTGTCCTTGCAGGAGCTTTCCACTGGCCTCCAAAACCTAGACTTTTATCTGAGATTATTCTCCAGGCTGTTGATTACATTTTTCAGAGCTGCAGTGTTCTCAGTGATGATTGCGTCAGGACTATCAGTTGTTATTTCCAGGTCCTCAATTTTCTTTTCAACCTCCTGCTGTTTTAATCCCAGACCTTCAAGCTTCCTGTCTATGGAAACCATAGTAGCCTGGAGTAAGTCCAACCTTCCAGAAATAGGAGTTTTGTATGTTTTAGAAAAAAATTAGATTATACTGGGTGGCCAATGGCTGCAGCTGTAGACATCATGAAACCAAAGGCAGGTAAGCAGGTAAGCCCTTTTAACAGGCTGAAAACCGTGTATGAGTATGCTGCCAGATCCTTTGCTGGTCCTAATTTCTGCTTTCTGTTAAAATCACTTATGAAAATCACAGACAACAGTCTTAAAATCTTAAATCACTTAAATGATTGTGACCAGTCGGTCATACCATATAGCACACCTGGAAAACAACTTTTCACATGGCTCCTGAAAGCTTTCTAATAAAATTATTTTTAAAATGCATCTTAAATCAGTTGTTTTCTTAAACTGCCCACATAGTACCAGGCACTTAGTTTGGCATAATTTTCCCCCATGTGTCTGCACATCATGGTCCTCTCTTCTCCATCCTGGGAGAAGGCTTTGCCTGCAGCAGGCAGCAGCACCAGGCCCACTGCCTGCTTCCCCCTTTCTGTGGCTCTGGGGAAGAGCACTTAGCCCAGGTTCAGCCTCACTGATGGGGACAGGGCCAGGTGGGTGAGTCTTCTACAGAATGGGGGTGGAGCAGGAGCTGGAGTCAGTCATGGGAGTGCTGGAAACTTCTTTTGCTTGTGGAAATACCATAACCTTTCTGATAAGGGCACATGTGGTGAGACATTTTATCTCTGCATTTCTGCAGAAGTGCATGAGAAGGTAAGATTCCCAATGGGGGCAGAAGCCAGTATTGAAGCCTTTACAAAGGACTTCTTACTCCAGTCAAATGAAGAACATGCCTGTTTTACAGATTTTTGCTGTCTCTGCTGTTTTGGCCAAAGGTATAAAGAGGCATGATCCTTGACTTGATCTCTAACACACACAAAAGCTCTTCTCACTGTGGATACACTTAGAACAAACCTTGACTTTTACTGAAACACTTTTAGTGGGTTGGATGAGGGAAGATGGACCTCAGGAAAAAGCTGTGCCAGCAAATAACATAACTTTGCTGGTACGAAGGAAGGCTGTGCTGGGAACACTGTCAGTACAGTGTGCTTGGACAGCTGCACCAGCAGAGCTATCCTATTCTGGATACAGCCTTGTCTTCTGTTCCAGTTTGTCATGCATGATTTATCTTTCTGTCACCTCTTCAGAACCCTAGGCACCTCTCAGCATAAAAAGAAATTAAAACACAATACAGATGAGTCTCCTCTGTATTGGAGTCTTGACCTTTAATATATCAGGTTTTCATATTGCAGCTTTTCCAGCAAATAGGCTGTTCTACAAGAACAGAGGTGCTTTAGTGATCTGCAGAGGTCCTACCTTAGCCATGCTTCAGTTTTATTTGCTCCCACCTACCAGCTCTCAAGCTGCCTGAAATGCCTTTGAGAGGAGATAAGGTTTTCAGATTGCCTACTAGATCATGACCATGAACTCCAGCGAGGCAAAAAAATAATCACTAAAAATCAGAGAAAACAGCCTGGCAACCCAAATGTTAGAAGGATTGCTTAATGTTTCATCCTGTTTTGCCAGTTTAATTTTTATCAGGGTTTATGTTTTTCCCCTTGGTGCTCTCATTACATTTTCCTTTCCTTATTGAAGAAAGTGTTTGCATTTTACTCTGTGTCTGCACTCCTCATGAACAGACTGGTACATTGCTCCAACAGCAGCTCTGCAGTCAGACCCCTTAGATCAATAAACCATCATTGCTGTTGAGTATACCAGATCTGAATTTTAAAGATTCGCAGTCACACTTGAAATACCTGATGTAAATTTTAAGAGGCATCGGAAAAATTGCTGTACGTTGCAGTCATAAAGCTTTGCCAATGTTGCCTTTTGACCAGATCACTCTTTGACTGGGTTTTGGTCTCATGTTTTTCTCTGCAACTATTCATGGTGTTGGTGTTCGTTTTTTTTCTCCAAGAGACAGACAACTATGTCTTTAGAGGAACAAAACAACTGTGTCAACAGATGGGAGAGAAAATACTGTGTCTGAAATAGTGCTAGGAATAAACCATGTTAAAAATAGGTAGTCTTGCCACAAGTGTTTCTTTGGCCAATGTGGAAATCCTTCTTTCCCATACTTGCATGTTATCAAAACTGTACTAAAATCCTGCTAGAAAAGCTGCCAAATAAACCTACAAAAACATTGCTACAACAATAACTACCCTTTTCCTGCCTAATTGTAAGGGTCATGCTAGTAAAGGAGAAAGACTAAGGAAGCAGTGCTACCATGGGAGAGCTCTGAACAGTGCCAGGGACTGACCCCTGGCCAGCAGCAACCAAAACACAGCTCTTTCTCTTGTGGCTATAGATTTTATTGATGTGACCTTCCTCTCCCCTCCCAACAGTCCTAGCAGAACACCAGAGGGTTGTCAGAATTTTGCCCTTTCTTAGAAGTGTTTCTGCATTCCTAGGCTTGGAGAAAAATAATTTTCCTGTCCCACAAAATACGTGGGGAAAACCCACAGCAGTTCAGCTGTCAAGCTGGGGTTTTTTATAAGAAAGCTCTTTTCCTCTCCAAAACTGAACTACTCTTAAATATGACTGTTACCAGCAGAATTACAGCTGCAGTTTAGACTTTGCATTTCTGCTTTCCATCTCTTGGCTCACTTATTTTTGCTGTTTGTCTCCTTGCTTTCATTTGTTTCTTCTGTGTCTCAATTTATCCAATTCTTGTGGCCAACCAGCCAGTTCAGCATTATCACTGTCCCAATGGCTGTAAAGAGGGCAGAGAAGCCCTTCACTAAATGAGTTTTTTTCCACAATGCCTCTGTGCTTTCTTTGGTCCATTTTTGTTTGTGCTTGGTGCTCCATGTTGTGTCATCTGGAAAGAGAGATGATGTTTGCATAATGTGTATTTTTCTGGAGTTAATTTCTGAAAATATTTGTACGGTTGGCAGCACCTTTGGGGCAGGGACAGATTGCAATCTCAAACACAGAACAAGTCAGTGCGTTGACAGCAACTGGAGGAGTGGAAGAACAGGTAGAGCCTGGCTCTCAGTGCTCCCTTCCCCACATTCCCCACAGCCTTTTTCTATGGGGACTTGCTTGGAAGCTTGGCAGAAAGCAGCCTCAGGCAGCAGAGCATAGTTTAGGGCAGCCCCATGGTATTTGTAATTGATTCTGATATCTGCAAAGGCAGATAAGGCTCCTTCATCTGGGGAGAAGGGCAGAGGCAGGCAAATGGTGCAGCCTGCTGCTGGGCATAAATTCCCCATGACTGGTTCCAGCCCTGCTCTTTGCAACAGGCTTTTCCTTTCCCACTTGTCTGCAGTCAAGGAATGCTCCTGGGGATCTGTGCTTTACTGGAAGTCATCTCTGTTAGATTAATGATGCTTGCGAAGACTGAAGAAATTTAAAGGAAAATAATAGGTTTCAGATGGTGTTAGAGTCTGCCCTGTTACTTCAGTCCATCAAGGGAAGACCCACATTCCTTATCAAAGTAGTTTGCTTATTATCCCCACTCTTTCCTTGTTGCCACGTGAGGGAAATGTAAATGAAGAGTCGAAATGCCCATTATTTTTCAGTCTTTTTCTAGCAGATAATTTCCCAATTCACTCTGTGTAAAGGCTTGGTGAGGCTCATCAGCAATGTATGTACAGAATTTCCTATGGTAGTTTCTTACCTCGCTTTTTTTGTGTTGACTCCTGCCTCTGTGGTCCCTGTAATCCATATGTATACGTGTATATATCTATGTCCACTCCAAGGATATGTCCCCTGGCCTTTTTAAAATTTGGTTTTGCTTAACTGATTTATGGATGAGTTAAAAAGACTAGTACTTTACATGCATGAGTGACAGTTTGATTAACAGCTGAATTCTACCTTCTTCCAGCCTAATGAGCTCCAAAGGTAAATCAAGGGAAGTTTTGTGCAACATCCTCACTCTGTGAAAAACCAATATTCAAAAAGATGCACACTACCTATTCACTTTTGACTTGAGCACGTGCTTTGCTTTGCTGAATTGACTTTACTGATTAGAGATGGAATTAACTGACTTGCTTAAATGACTTGCTTAGCTGTGAATGAGGTTGCATAATTTTTAATTTTTCTGCTGGAGCTCTCCTCCCAAATCAGTGAGAGTAGGCTCAGGCCACAGTGACAGAGAGGGATGCGGTTGTAATGGGCAGGATAAGTCAATTAAGAATTGTGCCCTTTGTATTGTAAAATGATATTTTATTTTTTCATTACTGCCAGTTTCTAATTGTGGTTGTGAATTGTAATCAAGTGAATATGGTTTCATGGGGCAAGTATAGCAAAATATTTTTGAGCAGCTATAAGAATACTAAAAGTTCTTGTGTAGCTGTGTCCAAGCTAACTGCTGTTTCACTGCCTTGTTTTTCAGACTCTTTCATTCTTTTGTTGACAGAAAAATCATTAGAAAACATTCACTGGCAGCATTTAATAGCATATATTTAGAACATGAAATAAAGAAGCCAGACATTAGTGATGCACCATAATCTATTACTAATCTGTTTAACTACACTCCTCCACACATGCAAGAGAATAAAATAGAAGTTACTCAAATAAAATGGATATTTTTAAGAAATCTTCACCTTTATGATTATGCTGGTTTTTTTTCTTTAAAGCACCACCTATTTTTCTTTTTCTGAGAGTCAATGGTGATCGCAAAATGTGAAAAATTGCAAACAAAACTGAGAAGTTCAAGTTAGCTGTGGAGCCAAAAGTGTGATTCAGTAGCTGAAAATATCTCTGCGCTTCATGCATCAAACTCAAACACTGTGCTTTGGCAACACCCCCTGGATTAGAAGCGGAGTTTGAGGTCATTCCTCCTCCAGCCTGCCATGTATGGAGAGAGCCCACGCTCATGACAAATTACTGAGCAGAGTGACATCAGTGCAGAGGGATCTTGCCTCACTGAGGAGAACCAAAGTCTTCACTGCTGCCTTTCTCTTGGTAGTCTGAAGACCTGGAGAACCAGAGTGGAGGGACTGGAAGAGAGGACACTTGAAACAGTCCCTCTCTAAATGTGGCAATAACAAGGGATAGTGAGGTGGTTTCCTTGTAGAGAGATCACAGGATGTCCAGCAGAAGTGTGTGCTCAGAGATGGTTTGGTGGCCCGTTCAGTTTTTCAAGACAAATGGTCAGCTGCCAGTGATGGTGTTACACTGGGGCTGCCAACCTGAAACAACAGTTGTGTAATCCTGTGCTTTACAAGCTGTCTCTGCAACTGTCCGAGACTGGTAAGCTTATCTGGGCTAAATTCAGAGTGCCTTGAGTGAAGTCTCTACTTTTAATTAACACCAGACTCATTGAGCTCTTAGTTTTATTTTATAGGGAGCCTTAGCTTAGATTTTGCAGGTAACAACCAAAACTCTGTAAACAGACCCTAAGTCCTTAGATTATTTTCCTTGCTGGCAAAACTCTCTTGCTTACAGAAATCCCACTTCCCTCCTGTTATCCTGCATGACTGACCCAGTTGCCAGCTTCTCAGGGACAAGTTAGCTTTCACCTACTGCTGAGACTGTCCAACACTATGGCTGTTACTCTGCCATGGGCTTGATGCTGCCATGGTCTTTCCATGGAGATGGAGATAGTTTTGACAGCTCAGGTGATTGCCATGGTCTAGTGGGATACTTGCCATATTGTAGCCTACCTGCTTAGTGGCCTTAATGTCTGCTTAGTACCTCTGCCTCAGTTTCTTCACTGTGCACCTTACTGCATTGGTTTTCCCCAATGCATGGATGTCGTAGCAGGGTAGGGTAGGCACTCAAAGAGAGAATGGAAGCCAAGGCCACTCAGTGTGGGAGGTTCCTCGCGATGATTTTGCCAAAGTCTGTTGTGCCAAAGAGCATGTTTGGATCCCACAGAGCATGAGCTTTACCTAGAATCCTATCTTGGGCTTGGCTGAGATCTGATGTTTTCATTTTCCCTGCCTACTCTCGGAGGATCGCCAGATGTACTCCCATCTTCCTGCCAGCTGCCTGCACAAACAGCCCTCTTGGCAGCAGCAGGCTAGGCAAATGGGTTGAGCAATGTGTGTTTGAGGACACTGTGTCAATTGTCAGCTTGACCATTGTCTAAAAGCCTCAGGCCTGGTTAGTGAGGGTGCTGGTCTCAGCTGGCAGTGTCCAAACCGTTATTTGCAGTGAGGTTATGGACCTGTACTTAGGGGGATGTGCTCTTGCTAATTTAGCTCCTGGCTGAAGTGAAAAAAAGTAACCCAAAATCATAGTTTCAGTGGCAGCAGCTAAATAAGCTCCTGTGCAGACTGGGGTCTGAAGATAAAGGAGATAACATAGGGAGGCTCCCAAGAAGTAATTAGGTTCTTGGTTTTAATAAGGTGAATTACCTATATGTAAAGTAAACAAAGTTCATAGATGTTCCTTTTAAATTTTGTTTAGATTGCAGAACCTGAGAGACAATAAAACCAGCTCCACTAACACACATGCATTAGTAAATATATCTATTTTTATTTATATAATATGTACAAATATGCACATATGGATATATACATATATTTATGTAGATAAACACATATATATACACATAAATTTATGCATGTACAAATTTGAACAAACTGAAATTTTACAAAGATTTCTTGGTGCTCTTTGCATTGAGATCTGCAACATGGTGTTAGCAGGATACAAAAAATGAAGAAAAGCTGTCTATTAAAAAAATTTTAATGGGCCATCACACTCCTATTGAGAAAATTGTGGAAAACAAAAGAAGCGTATATACTGAAAAATAAAGCAGGTTTCAAATCTCTTGCTGTTTTAATAATGAAGACAAAAATGTTTACAGCATAACAACATTTGATTCAAAAAATTAATTTTATACCTTTTACTTTGGAAGTAGTTCAAGATTTGATCCATTAATTTTATCTAACTGGTTGTAGGCAAATGTATTTGTGCAGTATCGGGAGCTGCCAGAATGACCTGGAATTAAAAGGGCAAAGGTAGGGTTGCTTTAAGTATTTTAATTCATCTATTCAAAGATGATTTGTGTGAACATATTAAGAACACCAGTAAATTAATGGGAATAATTTTCTTCCACTTCCAAATTCAACTGCACATGGTATGATTGCATTTGATCAAGGTATGAACAAAATTTCACAGATGATTGTCTTCTGGCATTGAACATATGACGTCAATTTAAAGTATGACATTGCTTTTACCTTCCTTCTTTTCCTCAGAAGACTTTTCTGCTTCTAGCTGCCATAGCTATCAAATTGTGTGTATAATAAATTGTGTTCTGTTTAGAGAGCAATAACTGTAAAATATTGCCCATTTGGAGAAAAAGTGCTGCGATTGAGATTGATGCCTGGAACTTAATGTATCATAGCTGCAATCAAGCAAATTTTAAACTTCTTATTTCTCCCATAACAGATGATACTTCACAGAGTTCTATGGATCTTCTGTGTTTGAAAAGGAAAAAAGGAGCAAAAAGAGAAAAATGAGAAAATTAAAAAATTAAAGTATTAGAAAATCCACTCTGACTGGCTTCACACTCTATACATATTACAGAAGGTTTTGTGGTAAATTCATTGCATTAAGTAAGAAAACATCTATAAAGAGAGAACTCATGCAAGATGGCTTGGAGTGGGAGATTTGCATGTAGCCGCACTGTTTTGAGTTACTCACCATGAATTCAAGTTGATGGTTGATGCACTGCAGAAGTGTGCACATTTTTCTACCCATATTGCCTAGCTCTTTTTAGTACAAATTATTCTGTATAATCCTAGAACCTGGCTGCAACTTAATGGTACCTTACAGACCTGGTCAAAGTGAGGCTTTAGGTAAATTCCTAAACCATGGTAAGTTACAGACTGTGCTGGAATGCTATCTGCTGCAAGCCAGTTAAGGAGCAATATGGACATGGCTTTATTTGCCCTTTGTAATCTTGAAGCAATTTCACTTGTTTACTGTAGTATTTCAGAATCTTTGAATAATTAGCAGTAAAATATTATCCAGTTGCTTTCCAAAAATTTTAGTTTCTGATTAAAATACACGAGATTCCTGACTTTTTTTTTGCTTTGGAAGGTGCACAGGAATGTCCCAGTCAACCCCCTACCCTCAACTGACCCTACAGTGGCAGTTTAACAAATATATAAAAAGTGATATAAAGCAAAGATCTTGCTGTTGATCCATGACATTACTTAATTATTATGGTCAGATGATGCTGATGTCTCTGTTACGTTTTTGTGTCACCACTGAAGGTGTAGTTTTATGACTAGAAAATAGTTACAGGGGTTGCCAAGGCTGCTAGGAGTCTTTCAAAAGCAGATGGTGTAAGTCATTATCAGAGCACCTCTGCCTGTGTTTCCAGGTCTTGTGTAAAAGGCTATTCCCAGAGCGTTTGAGAGGCAAAGTTCAAACTGAAAAAGCTCTTCCAAACAGTGAGACATGCTGTGATTTTCATACTCTCATTTCCCTTTTGATGAGCTTGTCTATTCATAGTCCCAATAGCTGTCAAACAACTGCAGAAGAGATTAGGAGAGTCATGACCAGGTGTGACCAAATAGAATCACAGAATTGTTTAGGTTGGAAGTCCAGCTGTTAACCCAGCACTGCCAAGTCCATGACTAAGCCTCATCCCCAAATGCCACATCTGCATGACTTTTAAATACCTCCAGGGATGGTGACTCAACCACTGCCCTGGGCAGCCTGTTCCAAGGCTTGACAACTCTTTCTGCAAAGAGGTTTTTTCCTAATATCCAATCTAAACCTCCTCTGATGCAACTTGAAGTAATTTCCTTTTGCCCAACAATTCGTTAGTTGTAAGAAGAGACCTAGCAACTTATAAACACTAGAAAATGCTCAGCAGTGGTGGCTGCATTGCTGTCTGTCTTTGGTGGGCAGGCATTGGAGGCATGCTTGTTTTCTTCTGCAGCAAAGGAACAAAGGATCGCTCAAATTTTTACTAATGCAGTGATAAAAAGAAAAGTTCCTGGTTTTACTATCCAAACAATGACTCTTGAGCTTTAATTAGGCAGCAAAATCCTGTTTGAGGACACATGAGTTATCTGGGCTTATTAGAGACTCTGCAGATTGGCTGTTCCTTCAGACTACCTCCCCTTTGCTAGAACCAGTGCTGCTATGTGGTGCTAAGGCAGTAAGGAGATGCACTAGTACTGCCAGGACAAAACCCTGCTGTCCTTTAATAGGTCTTGGTTTGAAGAATATTTTGCCTCTTTGTAAGCAATGATTAAGTTTCTTAAATACTCAGAAACTGATCCAGCCTGAATTTAACAGATCAGATGCTAGAGTGTTCTTTGAGGAACCATGTTGAAGACAGTGAAGTTACCACAGCAAGAGGGAAGACATTGGATTTATTCCATTTTGCCCTAACTTATTTTAGCTCAGTTTTGAGCTAAAATAAGTTAGAGCAAAATGGAATATAGTCTTCCTCATGGATTTCAATTTAAACCCTCTCCATGAAGCTGGAGCAGCAGAAGTGTGATTTTGTTCTATAAATGACATCTTTCACTTATGGCTTTATTCTCTTTTCTTGAAAGTCTCCTCTGCTTCTGCCAGTATGCCATAGAGAGGATTGAGTATAAATGAGTATAAAAACCCTTGTCTTTAGGTTGCAGATAGGATAAACAAGTTCAAAATGCATATTAATTAGAAATAACTGTGCAAGTGTAACCAGCAGAACTAAAACCACTTCAGCCTGTGAAAGTACAAGGAGATCTGCTTTAGGGCTGGAAGGTATCCATGCCACACCAGGGGGAAGAGGCTACAATCCAGACCACTCCTTGATCCTACTGAAGGATGGGAGAAGGACTCATGACTTCTTTATTGCTTTACTTTGCTTTTTTGCCTGGGACATTTTTCAGGTCAATTGTAAAAGTAGTGATTGAAATGCTGGCCCTGCTAAGTACAGAGTTTTGCCCTTGAGTAGAGCTGTGCCAAGGTTTCACCAACCGATTAAAACCATATTAGGCCCTGTCTGTTCAAAGGTTCAAAAGGGGTTCCTGGCTTCACACCCAGATCATTTCCTAGAAAGCTGTAGATTGGTGTGATAAAGTGCCAGGGGCTGCAGCCAGAGCATGTGTTATTTTATATATGCAGATGCCTGTATAGACTGCTGTTGATATTGCTGGTCAATAACACATTATCATTTACTATTTGTTTTTGTTGCTGGTAGCAAACATTGCAGGGAAAAACAGCATAAGCATGTCCATTTTATTGCCAGCCAGTTCCAGCCCTGTTTTACCTTTCAGCTTTTGGCACCCTGTTTGCACTGGCTCACATCTGTGCTCTGCTAGCAGTAGAAGCACCATGTGTTGCCCACCCCCCAGAGGACAGGTTCCCTGCTGGAAGCAGAGGGAAGTTTGCTTTGGCTTCAGGGTACGGTGTGGTCAGGCCACGGGCACAAATCTGCAAGTTAGGTGGGCTAAGTTTGAGATTTTCCTGTCCAAGTCCTCTGACATGCTCCTCTACCATGACGTGTAAGGCCTTGAGGAGCATGTACCTTCTGTTGTGGTGGCCTGATCACCTGAGACAGTAGCCAGCCAGACAGTGCCACAGGCAGGGCAAAAGAGCAGGAGAAGGGGTGACATGAGCTGCACTTCTTGCTGGGACCCTGTGCACCCCTGGGGTGCTGCCCTGTGCAGGAGCACATCCCCCTGGGATGCTCACACTTGTTGCCTACCTGTCACATTGCCTGGGATCTCACATGTGGGTATTCAGGGATGCAGGGAAGCCTGAAAGAAAGTGCCCTGAGCAAAATACATGCTGTAGTTGTCTGTTCACACCAGTCTTTGCAAAATCAGAACAGCCAGGCCTGTTGAAGTATGTAGTTCACTGAATACAAGAAGGTTTGTTGCCTGAGTATTAATAAGGTGGGCATTTCAGTCAGCTTTGCTGTGTACAATTTAGATCTGAGTCTCCAGTTCCTGGTGCCTTGATGTATGCCCCAGTTAGGGGTATTCAATAACCCACTCCCTGCAAGGTGCAAGCAAAGCAGCCTGTGGCTGTCTAACGTGTCTGACACATTAATGAACATATCTCCTGGTGCTCTGTGCCTTGGATGCACATACACTCCTGCACACATGCCTACAGCAGGTCTTTTGTAGGCAGAAAGTGCTTTCTTTGTGGTCTTTCCCAGAGTGCCATCACATGTAAGGAGAAATGTAAGGATTATGACTGTTTTTCACACTGTATGCTAATAACTTACTTTCTAAAACAAACTAGCATCATATGGAAAAGGGAATTCCTATAGGTGGTCTCACTTTTTAAGTGCTAAATAGGAAAGAAGCAGGATGAAAGATAATCACATTGCTCTGGTTCAATAACAGGAATGTATTTGCATTTAATTAAAAATTATGTGCTCCTAAGTTAGGATTTAGGCATGATGTTTTCAAAATTGGACAGAAATTAGACAAAAAACTTGGAATGACAAGGCCTAAATGTAAAGATACTACAAAGACAACTCATGGTTTGTGCTTACCCTGCTTTTTGTATATATCATGTTTGAAAATATGTCATTGTATGCACCTACTGGCCTTGTATGTCTATTGTTTTCACTTTGACATGCATTAGTTGATGTGTATTCTAGCCCACAGCAAGTTGGAAACCACAGGAGAGCTACTGATTGCTGGTGCCACATTGCTCTGAAGGCAGCAAGAAGGACTGTGACAATCTCAAGTTCTTACATGTATTGATGTAGCCAACACCATAAAGTCAGGTTACAAAATCAAACAGCAGGCTGAATCGATCACAGTCTTTAAAAATCTTTAATATTTATTTTCCAAACAGGTGGAAGAGAGAGTCAACGGCCATATTTGCTGGAGTAGTGAACCAAATTGCTTTGACTGGAACCATTACTCACGTGCACCTTTGATGGCGGCAGCCAGGTAGGAGAGTGAAGGAAGGGTGGTTTTGCATGAGCTGAGGGAGAGGGTCTGAGAACACAGTTTTTAATTCTGAAAAGGCTTTATGTGGAAGTCACCCACATTTAACTCCTCATTATGTGTCCTTTTGTTACAACCGAAGCCAGCTTTTGCCGAAATTAGACACATTTCTGTTCTGGGGCAGGTTTTTGTTAACTTGGAAGTGATGTCTTTGCTTTGTCCACATATTTGGTTTTCCACTTTCCCTTCTCCAATGCAATTTTTGTATCAAATATCCAGGGACTCCACTTCTTGAACTAAACAGAAAAGTGTGCTTGTAAAAATACAAGAAGATATGGTGGGTGAGGTTTTTATATATGAAATGTCTGGGGGTGTTTATTTACTTTGTCCTAAAATATAAGGTGATTTATGCTTGACAATCTTGCAATTTTAAGTGCACCATGGACAGTACTGTCCAAGGTTTCATTTTTCCTCTGGGTCTTGAACACTTGGGCATGTAGAACCTGCAGTTATAAAAGTGCTAATGTTGTATGCAATAACACCCAAGCTTAAAGTTAGTGGATCCCCAACAGAGATCTTACTGTGGCATCAGATAGTTCAGAAAACAATTCATCTTGTCAAGAAAAAGTCAATTTTCAGCTACTGATTGCAGCACCATGTTTATTAGGGTTGGTAGTCCCAAGATGGTCAGTTTTCATATTCACAGTGTCAAAAACTGTGCCTGTGTGCAGTACACAAAGTTACTTTTCTTGCTATAGGAAACCTGAAGCACTGAGAAGCTCCTCTTCTCTCATCTTCTCTGCACAGGCACATCCTTGATGGTCAAAGAATTGTTAGCCCTTAGAATTTAATAAGACAAGCTTGAAGGAGTGAAAGGTTAAGGAAAGTTTGATCTCATGGAGTTTCTTTCTTTTTTTTTTTTATCCAATATTTATCTTCAGCTATAGAAGCTAGGTGTATAAGGAAGACCCTGAAGATTCTCATGTGATATCATGAGCACTGAAGAAGGTGTTCAAAGAAAATACAGAACATCTTTTGAGATAACCCCACCAGATTTTTCAGGATTATGTAAATGGTGTTATAGTGTTGGACCTATGTTTCATTCTATATATGAATTCAGTGAAAGAAGGGGTTAAATTGAGAAGGGCAATCCCTTGAACTTTTGCTCAACCCTGGAACTGATCCCAAATATTCTGCAGTCCAGAATGGTGCTATATGGGACATCTCTTCTTATGGATCCCTCTCAGGGTCCCTGCAATGGGAGTCGTGGGGTATCTGCGTTGTTCTCTCTCCTCCCTGCAGCCTCTGAGAGCAGCCGAGATGTTTGTGTGCAGCCTGGGATCAGAGTTGGGTGGGCGAGAGGGTGTGAACTGATGGTTGTCAGCAGGGCTGTTACCCCCGCCAGAGGTCCTGTGGAATTTCTGTTAAAGTTCAGCAGGAAAATAAACTGTCCTCATGCACCCCTGAGCTGTGTTGCCAGTTTGGAAAGCATTAACAGCGTGTGAAATTTATAAGGAGGAGTAATGGAACACTGCTGGAGTATGGAAACCTGGCCATGTCCTGACTCACCAGGCAGGATTTAAGTGGAAAACGGAGAACTTTGGCACACAAGAGTATGGCGGCCATGCTCTGAAATGGGGTTTTAGCATACAGCTTTCAGGTTTTGTAAGCGTGTAACTTAAAGGCACTTGTGTGCATTGGGCCCTTTTTGCTGTGGCTCTTGTACATGAGAACTCTCCCTGGTAATGTGTCAGCCAAATAATAGCACACTTCACTTTTTGATTGGAACAATTAAATTTTAGAATAGATGCTCTCAATTAATGTAGTTCAAACTAGCGTTATTGTAACTATGATGATATGTATCACTACCTCGTGTGCTAAGGATATTAAGGCAAGCACTTAATACTGGTAGGGTAGTAAATACGCTGTGTGAGCTAATAAAAGGCTCCCATGAAGAAATGGAACCCTATTACTGCCTATTTTACAGGTGAAAGCTTGCAGTCTGATTCCACCTCTAGGCACAGGGTGGTAGGAAAGGCACATTTTCTCCAGGGACCAGAGCATGCAAGGCTGCCAAACCAGCAGTCTCAGGCATCCTTCAGGGAATGTTTCCTGCAGCTGAGCAAGATTGCAAGCTGTGGTGTGGAGGACTAGCTGCTTTATTTTGGCTAGGAATCCTTTGAAGATACTGGTCCTGCCTGATTCTCTACTGCCTGAAACCTTTTGCTATTTATACCTGGGTAAAGTGAATGCCAAGCGAGCATAAAATACCACTACGCTGGTGCTAAAGGAGCTGTTATCCACTTTGCCCAAATATAAATGACTATGCAAAGGGTGAAGCAAGTTCAAGGTCTCTCTTTTTGTTGTGACATTGCCCCTAGATCCTGCTGCTCATTGCTGACAGCGTGAATAGAGCGAGGCTGAATTTTCCTGTAGGTTTGAGCTCAAGATGTGCAAACTCGGGTAAGTGAGAGCACCCACTTCTGGTCCCGCTAGTATCCAGAGACACAAAACACGTTTCTTCTTTCCCGTCCCGGAGGCAGCCGAGCAGCGCGGCTGGACAGCAAATCCATGCGGCAGTTCCCTGACAGCCTGTGCCGGGCTGGGGGGGATGAGACACGGGAAGGCCCAGAGGCGGCAGGAACGGGCACTGCGCCCTGCAGGCTCACAGCTGCGGGGCACGGAAGGGCACGGAAGGCCATGCTGCCGAGGCAGCGGCCCTGGCGGGCGGAGTGTGCGAGGAGAGGCCGCGCCCGGCGCAGCTGCCGCTGCCAGCCCCGGGCCTCGGGCAGCTGCGGCACCCTGCTCATCACCCTGCTGCCGGCGGCCGGGCCGCGTTTGGCTTCCCTTCATTGCACAGCGGCACCACCCCCAAAAAACCGGAACCAACCTCCAGAGCCATAAAAATCAGCGCTTGCCTAATGAAATCGAACAGCTTCATTCCCCCCCGCCCAACAACGTGTGGCCCGTGCAGCCGCAGCCGGCAGTGCGCTGACATCCCGCCCATTGGAAGGAAGGACACGGTCCTTGAAATGCTCTGGCACCGAGAGCTGCTGCTTTCGAACTAGAGCAGAGACAGATAAGGATATTGTGAAGGAGAAATTTGGCATTGCATATTATGAAACTGAATCCTTAAAGAACCTGCGTACTTTTGGCAGTATTTCGTGTCTCGTAAATAGAACCCATATATATTCATGCGTATTTTAAGCAGAATATAGTGTACTGCAATTTCTGCCATCTAAGCAGATATCTTGGTAGAGTAATTTAAAAACATAGCTGGGGGTTTTTTTTGATTTTTTTTTTTTTTTCGTAGCTAGCACTGCACCAATTAAATAGCAAGGCCAGCATTCTGTGTCAGGCAGGCATCCTGGCCCAGGGGCTCCCAGGTGTACATATACCTGCTGAAGGCAATGCAGGAGCTCAGGAGCTGACCCAGCACAGGGTGAGGGCATCAGTGGCTGCTCTGCCTGAGCAGAGCTGAGTGGGGATGGTGTGCTGCAATGCACACTGCTGTGCGAGAGATACTTTTAAAAAGCAAGACGTGCAAATGGATTCTTTATAAGACCTAGATAAACCTCTATATGTTTCGTTTCTTTATAATCCTGCAAGTATCCTGCTTTTTGCTAGGGGATCATAACAGCATGAACACTTGAATCACTGAACCCCCCCACTTGATGGCATTAATTTTGTTTAACTTCCAAGACGTGTATATACCTATTTGCATCTATATTTCCCTCTGTCTAAAAATACCGTAAGGTTATAGATTCGAGGCTTGCAGCTTCAATTAAGACATGGAGTGAACAACTGCAATTTTAAATCTGCCAGTGACATATATGCAGAATTATTGTTACATACCATGCTATAGTAACCCTAAATAATTTCAAAGTACAAGCAGGATTCTATACTACAATGTCAGTCTTTAAAAGTAATCCTATGAACCTGGCTGTGTTCTAAACAAAATTTGAAGAATTTTAGATTTTTGAAAAGTCCAATGCCCCATGCAAATCCATGTGAGTGGAGTCTCTTGCTCACTGACACTTTGCTAAAAAGTTCTGAGACTGCAAAGTTTCAGACAGTTGGGAAGCTCAGATCCACCCTAGCAGTTACCTCCAGATGGCTGCACTTTCATTTGGTACTAAGCCTTCTAGCATCTCAGAGTATGCATGTTTGGGATGGTGATGTGTACTGTTCCACTTGTTTTTGCCAGAAAATGTACAGGGCATTGTATGATAAGTTTTGACACATGGTATAGCTCAAAAAGGAGGTGAGAGAGAAGGGACGAGGAAAAGAGAAGGACAGGAAAAGAAAGGAATAAGAAAATGCAGCAAGAGAAGTTTATGTCAGTGTAATGAATTCAGCCTGACTGGCAAATACAATCTGACTGCAAGTTGTGAATTTCATTGAATTTGATCCAAGAAAGACACAGCTGAGCAATCTGCAGGAAGCAATCTTTTCCTAGAAGTATGCTGCTCCAAACTGTACAAATTCTTCCACTGGTCGTAAAATGTCTGTCTGCCACTGAACCTGTGCAATCAGATACTTTTGAAGAGAAAGTATTGTAATGAAACAGTCAACTGAAGAATAGCAAAAAATATCACTAAATGTAGAGTTTTGAAAGAAGAAAACCTATATAATTTGAAGTTGGCCAATGAAGCATTAGTGATAAGGACAGTTAATCATTCTGGTGCAGCTGTTTCCTGACATTTCTGCAAAATGTTGTGGAAAAATTAATGAAGGTTTGTTCAGTAATGGTTTCGAGCTTGGCTAGTGGAAAATATGACAGTATTTCCATCGTCAATTAAGAACAAGCAAGGCCCTTTTTTTTCCGTAGGGGAAGTGGTATGCAGTTTGTACTGCACAGGAAACTGTAGACTTGAGAGCAGCTGTGTGATAGTAACAGGTATGCAGAGAATATGGAGAAGGGCCCAGGCCCTCTTCTCTTATCACATGTGCTTCAGTGTAGTAGAAGTAGCTCTGTTACATACTGGAAATACAGGATACTTACGCTATCTACCATGTGGGGTATTCCTTTGAGTGTCTGGCTCTGAAAATAAATGCCCTTCTTGTCACTTCAGTAACAAAGCTTGCATTAATAAGGCTTTCATTACAATTTTATTACTGTGACACCAGAAAAGACTAATTCCTTCAGGTGGAGAGACACAGGATTTTTTTGCCCATCTCTGAAATTCACGTTACTTGCCATTAGACCTCGGGGTGTCTGGTTGTCACAGCCCTGCAGCAGGCCTTGCATGCTCACCATGCATGCTGCTCACCAGCGGGCCTTGGTGAGCACATCTGGGTGCTGTGCTGCATGGGTGAGGAGCAGCAGTGCAGCTGGAGGGGAACCCGCTGGCCTGTGTGCAGTACGGACATGAGCTGTGCGTGCCAGCTCGGTGTCATGCGTGTGTATGTGGTGCTGCAGATAGCCAAGAAAGCATGTGGAAACACGAGCATGGCCAGAGGGTGCATTCCTGTTGCAGATCAGCATAGCTGAAAGTCACTGTAGCAGCTGGGCAGTGGCCTTTGTCCACTCCTTCACCTTGTGGCCTGCAGCACCTGGCAGGCAGCCAGCTCCCAAAATCCTACTCCAATGGCACCTTGGGGTTCCTGCTCCTGCCAAAGCTCAACTGTGCTTGAGCTCCTCCAGCCCAACTCAGTTTGGGGTATGCTGGATACTCTCTGCACTTGAAAAGGCTGTATGGGGCAGAAGGTGATTGGGAAAGAGACAGTTTCATTCATGAGCATAAATTACGAAGACTGGTCCCGTACAGCCAGTAGAGTAAACTTTTTTACTCAAGGGGTTCTAAATTTTATTTTGTGTGAAAAATGCATTAGTGTGAAATGTCCAGGTCTGGTACAGAAACACTGTAAATCACTGCAAATGTTTAGGTGAATGATTGAGGTGCTCAGTACCTTTCTAGTACCTTTCTGGACTGTGAGGTTTTGTACATGCCTGCCTCCTGTAATAGCTTTTTTCTTCCTCTGACTTTCTGAGATACTTTGAGCCCTACCATAAATATGATTTCTAGCCTGTTTACACGGTATGATGATTCATGCTAAAGTGGTGGATAGAAGATGCATTATAATGAATGGTTTATGCTTTCCTAATATCATTCTGTAAAGGTGACACTTATTCAATGCTCCACTGCAAATTTAGAAGACCCTTAGCAAGCTTGCTAAAAATGTTTGTCTTGCTCTCTGTAATGTTAGCTGTAGGGTGTATAGCTCTTATTGACAGGTTTAAGCCAGTGTAAAACAGTTAATAATGACAGACTTGTATCCATGATTTGTGACCGTTCACATAAGCACATAAAAGTCAGCACCAAGTTCTCTCTTCCTGATGCAGTCCACTGTGAGAAGCTTCATTTTAGATTCTCCCAAGCCTGCAATCCCTATTGCAGGTAAACCTGTGGCTGGAGTCAGTGACAGCTTTACCAGTATCAGAGTTATCAGAGCATTAAAGACAGCTCCTATAAGAGCCTCTAGTTAGTCTTGATTTGGGACATTAAAAGGTTAGTCCTGCAAGCATCCCATCAGTAACCACGTGCCTGCTGCCACTGCACTCAGTGTACTCTCATGCCTGCAGTGAGACTGCTTGTGTGCTGAAGAGCGTGCTCAGGAGTAAGGGAAAAACGAGGGCTTTGCTTTTGCAGTTTATCTGATGTGGGAAATCTGAGGGTGCTAGGTCAAACATGAGCTGCTTTTAAACTTCTCAGCATGAGGGCTGTGCCTGCAGCTGCTTAGGAATTTCCCATAAAAACAATTTGTCAATTGAAAGCGGAATTTCCACAAGAACAAGTTTTCCACTGGAAAATTTCCATATTGCTATTTTTATTTTTTTGTTTTCCCATGGAAATCTCCGAATTAAATACTTCCCTTTAAGTCACTTTACTCCATGAAGAAGACCTTTGTTTAGCTGATCTGAGCTAAAATGGTTTCAGTTGCCGTTAAGTTGCCTGTTATGTTTCTCATCTCATTATGAATGGCAGTACAAAAATTTTATGCTTAAGAAGTTCCTGTGGGCAGATCACCTTGACAGTCTTCATGTCCCACACTGGGTTGTAGTCACTTGTGTGAAAAAGTCTACTCACTACTGAAAAAACAATGTCAAAGTGAAACAAATTCTAAAATAGAGGCCCCAAACCCTGGGAAACCAGAGGAGCCTCATTCATTTATGAGCCTATATCTTTGCCTATATCATCATCAGTTTCCCAAAATTTTGAGTATATTATACTGGTTATTTAATATGTCTGTGGGGGTTGTAAAACTCTTGGACTCCATTTGAGATTACTGGGGAATAAAAAGTATGTTTAAGTGATTGTAAAATTGACTAAGATCACACAATCAAGATTAAGGACTTCCACTTGTCTTAATTCCTTACCTGGTAGCCCCTACTGAGGGCATCTGGGTAATGGCCGAGACATTACCGGAGGTGACTGGATGCCTGGTGCTGAGCATATGGGAAGGGAGAAGAATGCTGCTGACACCAAGGTGTTCATCATAACACACAGTGACCTCTTATGGATGAATATTAAAAAAGATTGAATACCACTTTTACTTTTTAAACTAATGGTTTGAATATTTGTACCAATATTTGTAGTAGGTGCTGGGTTCTCTTATGGTACTGTGTCCCCAGATTTCTGTGAATCTTTTTTCTGTCTTGCTGTCTCTCATCCATTCTTCATTCTGTTCTCATGACACATGGAGCAAGTTCTAGTCACAGCACTAAAACTTTGGTTATATTGCATGGCAGCCGGCTGGCAGTTTTGTGATCGTGACTGGTGGCACGCACAGAGCACTAGCCCCTGTTGTCCCCGAGGGAAATGTCCCCCAGGAGGAAATAGGCTGTACCAGAAAGTGCTCCGTGTGACAGCCACTGCACCAGAGGAAGCTCGCTATCTACATGAGCCTGAAGGCAGGTGCAGATTTTTTCACCTGGTGCACACAGGAAGCAGCATGGCTGATGTCTGACTTTCCTTTAGGCAGCCTCCCCTGGGCTTCTCAGAAACACAAGGGAGTTGTGGTTAAATATTACAGTCTAACCTTTTACTTGCTCACAGACTGAACAGGAGCTAAGTAACTTTACGCTATTAGCTCCATTTTAGGTATCTCTTCCACTGGATGAAGGGCAGTTGACTCTCAATCATATCTTCCAAATGAACGACTTGGAGTGAAATCCTGGGCTGTCTTTACCTGCAGGAAAGCATGGTGCAAGCACACATCTAAAGCATCCTTCTCTGCCCCTTTTTCTGCCCCTTTCATAGGATTCTCTTGAGTTCCTTACTCTGTCACTGGTTTGTTTAGACCCTCATAATTTTGCTGGGTAGGCTGAATTAGATTTCTGAATGCTGACTGTTGGATCTGAACCTTCTTCCTTCTGGGAGGATAGGACCGACAGCTTATGGAGATCTTGTTTGACTGTGAAATCAGGAAACGTTTTTGAGAGCTGCCTTAGTCATTTATCCTGCCAGCATCCCCATTCTTACCAGATGGTACTGGGAACCCTCTCAGTCCCAAACCCTTCTGCTTCCCCACTGCTTAGCTTCCCCAGTGGTGCTGAAGACAAAGGAGACCAATCTGAATAGAAGGAAGAAGGGACACATAAGGACTGGTCATTAATTCTTTGTTTAAATATGTCAACAGTTGCCTTTAGGTGATACCAAAATAAGTTGCTGGCATTCAAGAAAACACCAAATAGGCCTTCTGTGCTAACAGCAAAGACTTAATTGTACCGCAAGCTGAACACAGTTTCAAAGAACACAAATATATCACCATCATTTCTACCTGTGCATTGTTCTTTGGGAAAAACAATAAAGCCCACTTCACTTGTAGTCCCCTGTACTAAAAAGGAAGGTTTTCCTCAAGTATAATTGAAACTGGAGTTTTCATTCACCTGTTAGAATTTGAAGATTAACTGAAGGAATGATCACAGCAATTATTCACACTGTTTGGCAAGAAAGAAAAACAATTGGCAAAATTGTTTTTGTGACAATGGTTGCATTGCAAAGGCCTTAGTTCTAAATATAAGATAGGGAGAAATTGTTCTGTTTAGTGTGTCCTAAAATTATCCAGCACAGAAATACTTTAAGGAAGTGTAAAAATGAATTCTCAATTTCTCAAAAGGCAGCTTAAAGGGGAAGGCATGCTGATGTGGAAGTATTGAATAAATGCCATCTCAGTAACAATTTTACCAAATGTAGGGAAGAGTCTTACACGTCATGTCCTTGTTATAAGATTCATGGAGAAAATACTCCCACTCAGATAGAAATTGATTGTAAACAGCTCTCTTGCTGTTAGAGTGGATGTACTTTTGAAGATGCAGTGGCTCTTAGAAGGAAAAGAGCATGTTGTGCAATAATCTGACCTTACGTTGCATAGACACTTCCAGTTTTGGAATGTGAAATGTCTGAAACTGGGAGTGGGCGGACAAGAGGTGGAGCCAGTCAGGAGCCTGGGTGGCTGCGTTTCTGAGAAACTCTCTTCTGCTGGTGAGTACTGCTAATTCGCCAAGCGCACGCCTAAAGCCCTGAATAGTTCTCAGTTGAACCACTAAACAATATCAAGTTTCAAATGGACATGGAGCTATAGGGTGATATTTTGGAAGTTAATTGTATGAAACCTCATTGAAAACAAGGCTGAATTCTTTCAGACCTGAAACCACAGCCTCCCAAAATGCGTCAGAGACTCTTGATGCTGCAGCGAGGTCAGCTTCCCTCCCCCCCTACCTGTGAGTCAGGACAATTCTATTATAGGAAGTTTTTATTGGAGGCTCTCGATGGAGAGGTAGACAACATGCAGATGGTGAGGACACACTGGGGACAGAGTTTGGATTCTGTGCCTGCATAAGTGGTGACCAACAGGCGACCAACAGGTCAGAAGAGCATTTTTTCTGGAGAGCACTGGGATACTAAGGAAAGAATAATATTTGAGCAAGAGGTAGGTTTCGCTGATTTCACCTTCTGTCTAACTAAAACCTGGATTCGGAGTCCACTCAAGTTAGCATTGTATCGATTTCTCAAGGGGGACAAAGGCTAAGTCTCTTGTAGCCTTAATGCCCTCAGTGCTTGTCCGCAGTTCCTTCCATATCTACTTTAGCTGAAAATCACAGAAAGAAAATTTTAGAGTCGTTCAGTTCACTGTAGAAAGAAAAAGAAAACCAAGGAGGAAACAGAATGCATTTGACAGGTGGGAATTTCAGAGGTGTTATCTTGATTTTCAGTCAAGGCAGACACTTTTTTAAATAGAAACTTCCTGTGGGGTAGTCATCCGCTTACTCTTTCCTTTTCTATAAATCCAGACCTGCTTATGGGTGGATCAACACCACTGGGACTTAAAAATATCTGTGAGCAATGCTGCCCCATTTATATTAGCAGGCCTATAACTTTTTCTTTGTTTGTTATCGCTGTTATTACCTGGACTGCTCTAGCAGAGTGTTAGCATAGATGAAATTCCTGCAACAAGCAGTATTTTGACAACTTGGAGCTGTGGTTTTAGATGTGCTCTTCTTTCAATGCTGGCAGATGCTCTGTGCTTCCTGGACTCACTGCTACTGGAGAAGAAGTATCTTACAGCAGTCTGTGATTAAAAAGATACCTCTAGAAATAATTTACTCTATGAGGACTTTTTTTATTATTTCTATGTGAAATTGCTAGCAGCAGGTAAGAGATCCTGGAAAACAGCTGTAGCTATTTAATTCATAACCTGTCAGAAAAGAAGGTTTTAGTTTCCACTCCTGATGAGCAACTTGAGTGAAAAGCAGAGCATGCAAAGAGCTGACCTACCTAAGCCCTCAGCACAATGGGTAGTTCTGCATTTGAGTGATTTTCCTGAGAGCACCCCATGTGGAGTCTTCTGCTTTATTGGAGGTTTGTGTTGTCCTGGTTTGATCCACTTCTCAATTCATTGGTGGAATATTTCTAATAACTTTCCCACAAGCTGATTCAGACTGCATAAAAGGGGGAAAAAATGCACATCCAAAGATTTGAATCCATGGGTGGTGCATTTTATAAGCAAGTTCATTGATGCTTTGTTCCTAGAGATGTAAACCACCTTTTCTTTAAAAAATGAAAACAACTGGATGCACTTCTGGTGTCCTTCTGACTGCCAAGCATTCATTAGTAAACATTCAGGCAAATGGACCTCTTTATGCAGATGTGTCTGAGCCTGTATGTGTGGAGTTTGAGTTGGAGAAAATAAGGTGCTCTTAAAAGACTTGCCGAGGCAGTTATCTGCCTGAGATTATGTTTGTGTTTTTCATCCTGCAGGTTTTAAGTCTAAAGATGGTTGTGATGGAAAAAGCATAACGCAAGGCCGTGGTTTATCTGAGCTTCTTGGTGAGGAGGGGTAGACAGGCAAATTTAAGCAGAGCAGTGTGGTCTCCCAAAAGGCAGAGAATGATCCTGAACATTTTGATGGCACTAGTTGCCACTAACTGCTTCCCCTTTAGTGTGATTTAGCAAATTATTTCCCTGTTGGATAAGATGGAAGTAAGCTTCCTTTGCCGTCTGCCCGATTGCCTGCTGTCCAAATCTGCTTTGACCAGTAAGCAGAAAATGTGAGTGCCTTTGACCTCCACTGGCCTTTTTCCTGGCCTTCCTCTGCCCTTTGCTCTTTCTGGCAAGGTCCTGTTGCAGTTAGACCTCAGGATAGCAGCCTAAGTGCCAGCATCTTCCAGCTGTCATGTGAAACTGCAATTTGGCTCACATCAGTTCTTTTCTTTCTGTAAGCAGCATATATGGAATATAAAAGTTCATATCCTCTCTTATGATTAGATTTGACATCCTTGAACAGATCAAGGAGAAAAATAAATTGTTACCCTGAAGAAAGTTGTGAAGAAAAATATCAGAGTGATGGCTTTTTGCTTTTAAGTTTTCCTGATCAGAACTCAGAGGCTGAGTTTTGGATCAAACAGCTGTAGTGATTTTGCAATCAAATACTCCCAGCTTGTGAAGATGCAAAGAGCAGCTCCTCCAGCTCGCTCTAATGAACCAGCAGCTCTTTGTTGATTCTAGCCAAGCAATTAGGCTCCCTGTTACGCAGTTGCATCTGAGCAATTTGGTTTATTTTACTCAAGGAGACCTCACCAATCCACAATTAAAGTCGCATTTTCATCTCTCACTTAGGGGTTGAGAAAACGCTTTTGAAGGTCTTTGTTCCTCTGATGAGCTTGGGAGAGGAACAAAATCAAACAAGGTTTTTTTGTGGCAGGAGTTGGGTCGTGACTGAGACAGTTGGCTACTTCATTATAGCAAACACGTAGGTGGCCTTTCTCATGCTTTGAGATGCGAGAGAGGAGCTCTGACTTGACTGACATCTTTGAGGGGAGTGGAGTCAATCCATGGCAGAAGGAGGGTCAGGTCAGCTGTGCCATATGCAGCACACACTGACAGTGAGCGCTTTCCTCTCAGCTGCTTTGAAGTTACAGTCTCTATCTTTTTGGCAGGATCCGATCCAAGTGGTGAGATGGCCCTGAGTCTGGGCAACTTAAAATGCCTGTAATTCTTTGCACCTGTTTGATTGTGGTATTTATAGCTCATTTTTACTGGTGCTTTCTTTTCAGTGTAACAGTTACTAGCAGACTTCCTTGCTGGTACTGGATCCACTCAGAAGGAAAGACTGGATGTAATTTGGAGGATCATTAGGGTGAGATCAGCTCTTGAAACCTGAGTCGAGTTAATGATGAAACCTGAGTTTTGTTAATAATACATTGTAATTATTACTACCAGCAAGGCAGATACCTCATATTTCTCATCCTTTTAGCTTGAGGATCCTAATTACTGTGATATTGCTTGGGTCTACAGGAGGAAGATACCTGGTCTCCACCACCAGATTTCCACTTGAGCTTTCCCAGGTAGAGCAATGTGTCTGCAGATGTTGATGCGTTACACAAGCTGGGGTGCAGAGGGGCCAAGAGGAGGATACATGATCAAGAGATGAAACAGTAGAACGTTAATAATAAAAGACACCTAATTGGATGTGCCCTTTTGCCCAGCAACAAGGACATATGTCAGTGCACAGAAGGCACCAGGCTCGTGGCAACCTGCTCCCACCTCCTACAGGTCTTCCTGAGGACAAAATTGCATTATGAGCCGAGCCACTTGCCTGCTGCAATTGGCAATAAAGCCAATTAATCCTAAGCCTTTGTAGACTGCATCTATGCTTGCACCTCTGAGATGCTGGGCCAGATTTGAGAGGTGACATAAATCATGGTGTGCCTTATGTGTTGGTGAGTGGGAGGGGAGTGCACACTGGGGAAAATGACACTGTGCAGGGGTGGGAGGGAGAAGGCTGTGGCAGGAAAAGCAACCTGCAGCAGGATGTAGGATGATGTGAGATAGTGCAGGCTCTACTTAATGCTGTATTTCCTTACTGCCTCCCGTAGCTCCTGTTGCAGCCTCCCCTGCTGTCCTTGCTGGTGCCCACTGCCTCCATTTGCCCATGGTGTGCTTTAACTTCCTGTAGGCTTTCATTTTGTGGGAAATGTCATTGTGGAACTACTGTCCCATCTGAAGTGCAGGACACCACTATATCCAGTCTCCCACCCCACCTGTGCCATCTGTTTGTGAAGATGTGAGTTAGGGACTTGCTTTAGGGCAAGGTAAAATGGCCTTAAGTTGCACCAGGGGAAGTTTAGTTTGGGTATTAGGAAAACTTCCTTCATGGCACTGGAACAGGCTGCTTTAATAGGGCAGTGGTGGAGTTACCATTCCTGGAAGTATTTAAAGTCTTGTGGATGTGGCACTTAGGGACATGGTTTAGTGGTGGACTTAACAGTGTTAAGTTAATGGTTGGGCTTAATGATATTAACAGTCTTTTCTAATCTAAATGATTCCATGATTCTACATTTGGGACAAGAAGGTTCCAGCACCCATAGTTTAAACACTGGCCACAGGAGAAAGCCTATGACAGGAACTTACCAAAAAAGAAGATTTCTTTCCCTGATTTTGGAATTTCAGTCTATTCTATAGAATTTTAGAAAATACAATGTAATAGTAAATGTTATGTTTCCTTAATACACTTTTCTGTGGTTTTCCTAGTTTAATCTTCTCCTTCGTATGTTTCTTTAATTAGGTGCAATCTTAAAAGGACATGTAATATATTACTATTGCTTAGACAGAATTTCTGTTCCAAATGTGAGTGGGGAGCTATGCTGAAGGTTTTGTACTTTATAACTTAAGATCCCCAAAGTGATTGAGAATATGTGGTCCTGTTTCCTATTAACTTTATGGAAATATACATCCAGAAAATGGTCTTCAGTATTTAATCCTACTAATAATTATTTTTGCATCTATATTTCCTCTAATATAATAACATCTATTCTTCATTTCAGATGAAAATTAAATTGTCTGAAGAATAGTATCATCAACTGATTTGTCTTACATCATCATGTTTATCTATTCTAGTGAAAAAATCAGTGATTATTAAATTTACTGCTAAGGCAAAGAATGAAAAGACAAAACTATGACACTGCACAAAGAGTGCTCTTGCATCAGTGGGAATTAATCACAGCATATCAAGAAAAGAACACAGTCTCAATTTCCCACTGTAGTTAATGTTAAAAATTTAATCTTATTAACTTCAATTACATTTTGTTTAATGTTTAAATCAGAGGAAAATAAAAATTCTAATTTCAGAATAATCATTTGGATTGGATCTTGCATGTGAAGTTGGCAATATGTTACAGTGGGCTTTTTTTTTCTGTTGTAAATGAGAGAAAAAGTCTGGTAAAACGTGTGTGTTTTTGTTTAGCCTAGTAGAAGTGATGGGCGGTATTTGGAGGCACACAGGAAGGCTGCATAATAATGAAACAACCCCTCTTGTGCGCGTCAGCCAAACGAGTCATGATATCAAGTAGAAAAAGCAAAATTGTGGGAGAGACCATTTCTTTGCACAGCTCATGAAGAGCACTAGTCAGCACTAGGAATTTGGCATGAGTGTTGCTCCAGTAGTGGTATTCCAGTCACAGGCTTTAAATAGTTGCAGATGTTCTGAGGGGGACTGGGGGGATTGTCCCTGCCTTCCTTTTGGGGAGCAGGGAGCGAAGCGCATGGCCTGCAGGAGCACGGAGTTTCCCTGGAAGGAGACTGGGCTGAACACCTCTGAACACCTCAGCTGAGTGTAGCTGTGGCTCGTCCTGTTGCAGTCAAACCCACGGGAGGCTTGGGGCTGCTGCCAGGAGGAGCAGTGGGATGGTTCCTGTGGCAGCCCAAGCAAGGCTGGCCGGCACTGGCAGTAGGCCAAGCCCTCCTGTTCTTGGCCAAGGGGTCACCCTTTGGCTGCACCTGAAATGGCAGCACCTGATGTCTCCCTTCCTGGCAGGTCCTTGGTGCCAGGGAGGGGCTGTGCACCAGCCCAGGGCAGGTGTGGCATGCAGGACCAGGCTGTGAGAGAGCCACTGTGTCCCACTGCTGGTGGCCGGGCACGGCCACGCTCCAGGGTGTGGGACCTGCCCCTGCCTTCACCTCCTGCTTCTCCCCAGTTTGCTGGTGCAGCTCTGGTTTTGCCTCTTAATCTATTCCCATAGTTCGATGGGTTCTCTATTGGGATGTCTTAATAGAAAGCTTCCGATTATTTGTTATGGGATGTCAGGCTGCAAAAGCCACATGGAAGATTTGCCTGGTCTTCTCACCTTTACTCTTGTTATAATGTCAATGAAAAGGGGATGATTTTGAAATTTGACTTTTACCCCCTTTGTGTTCTCAAGTTTCTCAAGTTAGAAACAGGAAGCTGTTTTGCATAAAGGTAAAATTGTGTTTTTAATAAGGAAAGTTGGTGTTAGACAGACTAAATATACCCACACAGTCATACTCAGTGGGTAGTCCTGGCTATTTTTAGGCTTTATTTGTGCCTCTCTATTTGTTGGGGTTTTTTTTTTAGTGACATCTCCACTGTACCTTCGGCTCGTAGAGAGGCACCACTTCCTGCACTGGTATGAAACTGGCAATTACAGCCAGCCTTGTCAGGTGTCATTTATCAGGCGTTGCAGAGGGCTGGTTTCAGCAAAAGAAGAACAAAGCTTAATAAAAAGAGAGAGAGGCAGAAGCATTCTCTTAATAATTTGCCCTTTGCAACAGCAGACCCTTATCAGATCACCCACGCTCATCTGGCTGCTGACGCTGTACTTGCTTCATTAGTACGAGCTATTTTTACACCTTTTGTGACTTTTGAGGAACCGAGTGGGCCTGCTGGCTTGTAGTGATTCACCATCTCCAGGCGAACAGGCTGTCCTCAAACCCTGACGGTGGGGGAGGAAGGGAAAAGGAGGGGGAAGAGTTCAATTGAATGAGCAAGTCAATTAAGTGGATTATTTATCTTAGGTGGTCTGAGTGATAAAACATTGCAATGTGGTCTAAAGGAAAATAGCCCTATATGTTTTTGGCTGGCAGTGCAACATTTCAGATTGTTAGGAGCTATCCAAGGAGCATTCAGTAATAATTAGTTCAAGTCTAGCTTTGCAAATGTGCATGCCTGTACATATACTCTATGTGATAATTTCCCTGTCTATAAAGTGAATGTTGAGGGCTAGACATGGGGATGTTTGGGAGTTGAACTTGATCTTTAAAGGTCTCTTCCAACTCAAAATATTGGGTTGCGTGTTGGTGATGCTTTCTTTTGTTTGTTGTGTGCAAGTGTCATTGGTGTATGGCAAGCACCTAAGGTACTTTTGGGCCAGACTGTTAGGTGATTTCTCTTCCACTTCTGACAATGGAAATAAAAGCTAAACTTGATGGAATGAGCCAGGCAGGATGCAGGAGAAAGAGAACCCTGTATGAAGTTGTCTGGAGTTTTTTAAAGCTGAGCTACAGTTGCTTTCCCTTTTGATGGATCCTCAAGAGAGAATGTCCTCTCAGAGCCTGTTGAGCTCTTGCCTGGTGGCTGAAATTAGGATTCTTTGCTGCCCTTACTTCAGTTTCTCATGGACAGGAGTAATTTGGTGTTCAATGGTTTCATATTGCAGGTTTCCTTGGAGTAGTTACAAAAGTTAGTGGTATGTGGGACACATAGATAAAACTTAAAGGTGCTGTGGTGATGCCCTCCAATCTATCCTTGTCTGGTAAAAAGTCATCATGAAATCTGACCAGTGTCTTTCCTAGGAAGAATGTTTTGGGTTTTATTATGTTGTTCTTGTTGAAATCTGTAACTTAGCTGTCAGCTTGGTCTGTGCCTTAAATAGCAACAGCTCTATAATAACAGAGGTTTTAAATGCAGTTTCAGGCATTTTGGTAGACATTCATCTCTTTAGAAGTGTTTGCTTGTGAGAGTGATGTTAATAAACACAGTTGATTTGGGTTTTGCAAAAAGAAACTTAAGTGCAAAGAGTGAAATTTCATATATAACTACAAAATGCAGCAAAAAGCATATGCATATTTTGCTGAATTTTTAAGAGGTGTTCTGATGCAATTGAATGTTATACGTACTGACTTTCAATGCTTCATACAGTAAAAAAGAACAAAGTACTGTAAAATATGATCCAAATAATTTTAAAGAGTTTTTTTATTATTCTTTTCCTCTGCTGGCCATCCTGAGGGTTGTAAAGAAAGCAGCATTCTTAAATACGCAGTCTAATTAATATATCCTACATTACCTCTCTAGTGATCAGAATCTTTAGGCAATGCTCAGTGGTTGGATTTGCTGCACCAAAATGCCTGTATTGAGTCATTTGTCAAAATAAAACATTTTGGCTGCTGAGTAGTGGCTGTTGTGACATCTATGCAATATTTAGGATTTGAGGCTTATTAGCTGATCTCAGGTGAACTCTTAAGAAGTATTCAGGATGGATTGAAATAAAACTGCTGTGAAGACCCATTCTACTTTGGGGGCAAAAAGTGGAAAAAAAATAGTAAGAACATAATGTTGATGTTTAGCATGTATCTCTTTTTGTTTTGACATGTGATGACCACAGAGCTTAGTAAACAAAGACAGGTTTTAAAATAAGCTTGTATAATAATTGGTGTGAGTGAAAAACAAATGCAAGCTCAGGTACTATAAATGTCTTCATATGTAGTTCTTGCCAGGGCGAGAGTTTCAGTCTGAGGCAGTGCATTTGCTCATTCAAAAAGGTGTTTGAAAGACACTGATATTTTCATGTGAAATGAAAGTGGTTTCTTTTGACATGGTGTGAAAGGAGGCATGACTGTTCACAAAATCTGCCATGGTTGCATAATTAGGATTGTGTAACTTTTTAACTTAAAAAACCTCACTTCCCAGAAAATTCAGTTATATTTTCCTTCTGAGGTGAAAATGCTAGGCTAAGGCCTGTTATTTGCCTAGAATTCCCTTTTGGCATGAGAAGAATAATTACTTTGTACCAAAATAATGTTGCAATATTTACTCAAATTTTGATTTTTTTTTTCCCCCTGGGAAAACCTGGGGGAAAGCTGTATAATATCTTAACAGAGGTTTACCAGTACAGCTGCGTTCTCCCCAGTGGCTGCCCTTTTGCAGTCCTTGTGTGAAAATGATGAGGCATTTCAGCCTTTGCCTGTCTTTCAGTTGGGAAAATTCTTATATCTGACAACTTTAACAGTTTGAACTCTCCAGTGAAACTGTTCTTACCCTTCCTACTGTAGATGATGTTTTATAAGTCTGTAAATGACTACAAACCACATCTGCATGGGAATCTTGCTTTTTGCATACACTTTATACTTATGAAGTGCTGCTAAATTCATAGTCAGGACTTAATCTGTCCTTTATTGGGTGTGAAATTTCCCTTTCTGATTAACACTTTCCTTTGTGTTGAATTGAGAAAAAAATTCTTTAATCTCAGTAATTTTCACCAGTTCTTCCAAATGCAAGACTTCCATTGCAGTCCCAGTGGCATCACATAGCATCATTGGTTAGTGTCCGGGCTTTTGCTCTGCAGAGGTTTTTAGCCCTTTTTGGGCAGGGCCAAAGCTCCATTTCTTTTCTACATGGTGAGAAGTAATTCTTAGATTAGAAACTATTTGACACTTCTATGGTTTGGCATAGTGTCCTTATGTTTGACTGCTGTGGCTCAGAAGAAAGTAAGATAAAGTTGAGTTTCTGCTGACAGAGAGTAGTCCAAGAATTAAGAGCTCATTTGTATCTCAGCACTGTTTTGGATACTCCTGTACATTGTTAATGTGTATTTAGTAAATACTGTTGCTTACTACTTAATTCACCCTTGAGAGACACTCATTGTTCTGCAGATAGCACCAATGGGATTAGGCATCATATAAATCTTGTTTCAGCCATCAAAATGGTGTTTAAAGAGGACCTTGGTGGGCATTGGTTTCTAACTGTTCTCTGCATGGGAGCTGTTCTCACTCTTATAAATCACTGTGTACTACTGTTCAAAAGAAAATGGGGAGTGGGGGTGGGGTGATGGGCAGGGCAAAACAATGGTGGTATTTTCATTGCCTTCTGAAATTTTAATAATCCTGGAAGTATTGCCTGTCAGATCTGCTGTTGCTCTGCCATTACATTTTAAGGTCCACATGGGAAATGATTGGTATTTTATTAAACTGTTTTCAATTTTTTACTTGCTCCCCAAGGAAATAAGTACCAGTGTGAAATGATTAGCAATTTATATAGTTTTCTTGTTTAGTTTCATATCTGAATAATCCCAATCCTTTGCTTTTGTATAGAGACAGATTCAGGATGTCCATGTCAGAAGGCAGTCAGACAGAACAGGTAGATTTTGTGTTATCTGACATGCTCTGTCAGACTCTTGAGGTTCACAGCAAGATGAGGCAACCAGAAACAAAGTATTTACCTGATCCATTAAAAGCAGTGGGATCAGAGGGATCAATTAACTGCTAATTGGTTGACAAGATTGTTTGACTTGCTGGCTGTTTTGGCACTTCTTTGATAGCAGGGTTTTGTTCAGTTCAAGGAGAAGAATTGAGATTTGTTTTCAAATTCCTACCTATAAAGGAAGCATTTAAGATTAATTTGGCTCCTGCATAGTTTTTTCTCTTTTCTTTTTTTTCCTTTAATACTCATCCTGTGGAAATAACTGTTCAGCTGGTCTTTGGCAGCATTAAAGCTTTTTTTATACATTTTTTTCCATCTGATAGTAATGTGTACATTGTGTATGATGCTGAAAAAGGAAATAGTGATATACTTTTAAGTGAGAAATCCTGGTCATTATAGTTAAAAAGTCAGTGTTAAAGCATTTCTACTCTAGACTTCCTATATGGCTTCTTAAAATACACTCAATTTGAAGTTAAGGTTTTTCGTTAGCGCTACAGAGAGCAGTAGTTTAAAATTATATTTGAGATACTTAACATAGAAAAAACTGAGTATTTTGCTGCAGCTGTACTCAAAGCATTTATGATACAAACCAACATCTCTTAATGAAAATCACCCACGTTTTCTTACTACTATGTAATAGAGCATTTCTTGCAATATATGTTACAATTCTCTCTGTAGACATCTTAGAGGTGTTGGATTAGTTTGTTTTCACCTTCTGGCAAATAACTTCAGGTATCTTGTATGTCAGATGTAACAGCCTAAACCTAAGTGGTCTGATTCTGTTTGTTTTTATGAGGAATAAATCTGGAATGATGCCCTTCGATTTACAGCTCATTGCTTCAGATTCATACCAGGTTAATGTAGAGCAGAATTTGGCTCTCCTTCTTGTTGGAATAATTTGTGTCTTTTCAGTCTCTCTGAGTCAAATCTTGTAATGAGCGGCTCTTGTTTCAAAACTGATTTTTCTCTTAGTGTGTGTGCCTGAACTCTGACTCAGTAGGGTCACATTCTGAGTTTAGGTCTTCATCACAGCAAGTACACACAGACATTTATATGAAATGTCTGAACAGGTCTAACATCCTACAGTTCAGGTTATTAGGTGTTAGGGTAAAACAGATTTGATTACTTGATTGTTTTCTTAGTTGGTGTTGATTGTGATGTTAGTTGTGCTTTTAAAGTATGTTCTTCAACATACTCTCATATTGGTCTCAGGTAATATTTTGAATGATATGAAATAATTAGGATCGAGGTGAATTTGGTAAAAACATAAAACTAATTAAATACTCAATTCTACTACAGTTGTCTAAAATGTGTTAGATACCAATTCTCAATGGCTGAGACTCTAGAACAGTTCTCAAAGTATAAGCCAAATACAGCTCAAGCACTGAAATAATAATTGCACAAATCAAAATGCCAGGTTTTACACCACTTCTAGTTTTACATGCACAGAATCTGTCCCTTGAAGCCAGCAACTACCAGGGACACAAATGTGCCCAAAAGCCTGAAGTGGTTGTTTGGTCACAGTGAGGTTGCAGTCTGCCCTTGATGTATCTGTAACTGAATCCTCTCAGTAAGTGCCCTCAGTTCCTGGCTTCTTGGGGAATCCGTGTGAGCACAGTGTAGCAATGGAGAACACATCCTGCCCTGGAGCTTGACCTCAGGTAAACTCAGTACAGTTTGTTAGATCATTGTGTACTGGGTGCATTTGCTGAGCAGTGTTTGGGTTTGTATTGGATGGCACTTTTAAATGACATTTTAAAAAGTATATTGTAATAATTAGTTCAGCTGCCCAAATTAAAAAAAAAAAAAAAACAACACCCAAAAACCGCTGAAAATCCAACCAAACCCATAAGTATTAATCTAAATATTTCAGTTTTTCCAAAACTGTGGTTCTCTGGCTGATTTTGGAGAGTGACAATGCATTCAATAAAGCACTGAAATCCAGAGGGCAGGCAGAACATCTGGGGTGGAATTAAATTAACAAATTAGAGTAGTATCTTCAAATCTGAAGAGGTAACAACAGCAGTTATAGCATAGAAAGTGGTAGATTAAAATAAATGCATCTAACCTATTTTAAAAGAGCTGCCTTTTTTGGTTCGCATATGCAAAATGATGTCTTACAATTCCTGCCAAACTGGAGCAAAAGCACAAGTATGCTCCCATTCCCAGTAATTCAGACTCTGCCAAGTGTCAGTTGGTCATCTTTTCTTTCATTTGTGTAAAATGCCAAAATTGTACACCACAAGGACTGCATTCTTTTTGTTATGTTGCTACATAACATTCTCAGCCCATGAATGAATATATAACCTTGGAAAGAAGGAGGGACAAATGCTTATCTATCTTCATACCAGTTAAATCCTTCAATTCAGAGGCGCACACTGGATGCTGGTTGGGAAGTCTTCTTCAGGCTTAGCCCACCTATTACTTTGCCTATGTGGGAGAAACTATAAATCCATGTTTTACTAGGGTTCTCAATCTTTTTAAATTTTTCACTGGGATATCAACACCAAGCAGTTCTTTGGGGAATCTCATTAGTAAGACAGAGGGAAACATGTAGGACAGCAAGCTGAAAGTGTGCTGCCTTTCTTCCTGGAAGCCAAGGCAATTTTCTTCTCAGTTGCAGGTGGGGAAGGGTTCAGAGGTGGCCTCTCTAGTAAGGCTGCTGGGCTTATCCCAGACATAAACTAGACTTGCCTAATAAGGGTCTTGGCAGAAGTCTGTGCATGAGTGTGAGGATTTCATAGGAGCCACTGCAGCTTGTCAGTCCTAACACTTGCCCTATAGAATACAAATTCTTCAGGGGCCAGTTACTGTGATTTTAGGCCAGCTTTGTGCTGGCAGAGCTGGACAGAAAAGATTTAAAACAAGGCTGGATCTGACCCTTAGTCCTTATGCTAGAGTCAATATTTATTCTGTATGGTGCACTCAGGATTTAGCCTGGAAGACATAAGCTTCCAATTTGTTCACTTGCAAGAACTGTAATATGAGCTACAAATTGAGAAGCAGTAAAAGTAATGTTTTGCCAAATTTTATTTTAAAGCTGTTGAGTGTAACCATTTTAATGGTCTGAAAAAAAAAAAGAAAAGAAGGAATAATCTTGGAGCTCTGCAGTCAATCAGATATACATCCCCTGCATACAGCTCACAAAGGCACTCTCGTTAAAAAAGGAGCAAAAGGATAATGTTCCTTTCTAGAAAGTTTTCAAAGTCTTGATTTAGTAGGTGCATCTGACATAAATACAGCTCCTGGTTTCCAAGTAATCTTCTCATGTTCAAAATTTTCATAGAAGTGAAATGTCCTGTTTTGAAGCAGGCAGATAGCACAGCTAATGTGACTAGGGGAGCTGGCTCTCGGGCCCCATTCCTGCCAGGAAACCTGGCTTGGCCACCAGCCAGGAAGGACTTTGCAGCTCCTGTCAAACAATGTGCTCCGTGCAACTCCCATACAGCTTCTGATCTGGGTAGGTGGGCTGCTCTTACTCACTCCAGCAGAGCTGAGCCGTCCCAAAGGTATTAAAAAAATTGTGCCCTTTTATCATCCTTAGTTCCTTGAATAGGCAGTACTTGAAATATAATGGGTTTCTGCCTATTGAGTAGTATGTATTTGATGAAAAGCAATATTTAAAAGTGTATTTACAATTTTTTCTAAAGGAGAAACATTGGTCACTTGGAAAAATTGAAGTATTTTGTTGGTTTAATCTAGGCTGTGGATGCAGCCAGATGAGATAGAGTTTTGACTGGATAAAACAGACACAATGTCAACTAGCTTTGCAGTGTCTTACATTTCTCCAGTTAGGCCAGTCTCCCATTAGGGAGGAGAAAAAGAACAAGAGAAGTAATATTAAAGCCATCTTTGACACAGGATGGATGGCAGCTCAAACCAAACCAGAAATTACTATGTTCGTTCTGGAAAGGGATTGATTTTTCCCGGGAGAGTGGCTCTTGCCGTACTTAAGCCATCAATAATCCCTGTAATTAGTCTCTACCTGTTTCATAGTGGACGTTGAAAAATTGTATAGAATGTTCTGAAGTTGCAGGACTGAAGAAGGGCTTTCACACTGTAACAGTGTTCTCAGCACAGAACAGAAAAGTTTTGGATGTATATTAGCATCATCTTTTGCTGAAATAAAGCCATTGCTGTGACTGGCAGATTTCTTCTATAAAGGTGCTCTCAGAAAAAGGAATATGGAAAGAAAGGATACTGCCATCTTCTTGAAATTTCTTCTTCACCATTTGCAAAATTGCCTAATAAGGAATATTTTTCTTTGAAGATGGAAAATACCTTTTTACTCTCTCAGTGAGGACCATTCACTCCTGTCCCTGTTTCTGCTTTCTCAAGCCACATATTTTCCTTTACATCTGTGCTCACATATTGGCATCATTAGCCACCTGGGATTCAGCATAGCTCAGCTGCTGGAACTGCTGGGCCACTTACCTGCCATTTCCTCATGAGCCCCTGCTGAGCTGCTCTGCAGTAACCACTTCTGGCATAATGTAACTCGTGCACAAGGATTTCTTTTTCCATTTGGACTGATACTTTTTCTTTGAGGAAGTGGATAAGGAGATTTAAAAAAATATATTTACTTGCATTGTATTTTTCTTTTTTTAATTTAGAGAATAAGACAATAGACTTATTGAAAGAAGCCATTAGCACATCAAAGCTAAATGACATTATGATCTAAAACATTCTGGTTTGCATTTGATAACTTGCTGTTATTTTGTACTACAGGGGATTTCTCTATAGTTAAAAAAATAGTTGACTACACCAACATTCCATCAGTTATTGCTGGCCTAACTACTGATATATTATTTGTACTACTAATGATTAATTCATAACAGGTGGCATGGTACTGATTCTATTTGTGTCAAGTTATTAGGCTTTGCTAATGTCCATTTGTTCTTGGAAAGTGATATTAATTACAAAGAACTAAAAAATATTTTTCAATTTTTTATTGATTTTTTTTCTTTATAGTTGTTAGTTTTTGATAATTTTTTGGTGTCATTCAATAGAAAATAAACATGAGTACTCTAGCTTCTTTGTGACAGTTGCTAATTGAGGACCATTACAATAGTCTGTATCCCCTACTCTGAAGCTAAAGTTCCAGCTGTTTCTAAAGATCTGTTCTTTAGCGATGCTCTGACTTTTGGCATAAATAAAACCAATAAACACTGTCATTGTTGCTTTTGTTGTCACAATTGAACATACATCCTTTTTATTGAAACAAAAGCAGAAATCTTTTTGAAGAAAGATTTGTTGAAAACTGAAAGGGAGAGTCATCCTTTTGTGGGAGAAATGGTCTTAAGGCAATGAGATGATGCTCATGCTCCCTCTTCTCTGAGCTGGTCTTTTCAACAATACAGAGTGGCCTGCAGTGTGGTGGCAGTCAGAGAGGTGGCAAATCATGGCAGTCAGAGAGGTCTTTTAACCATAAAGACCTGTAAATTTCTTCTGTGAGAAAGCAGCCATACATTCTGTAGTACTACCACACAGGTGTTAATTTGGACACCTACTCTGTTTCACTACATTTTCTTGTCCCTCAGTGGTGACACCCTGACCAGGAGTTTGTGCTGGTCCCTGAAACATTTAATGAGAGGCCTGGAGTCTAAAAGTATTAGCTGGAGAGAGGCATTGAAAGGGGATTTGCCAAGGGGATTCAGGGATAATCCAGGCTTAACAAAGGCATAGGAATGAAGAGGTACATTGGCAGCTCTCTTTTCACTGATTCAGGAAGGTGAGACTTTATTAGTTTAGACTTGCTGTTATTCATCTACACATTAGAAACCTAAGTCCTTTAAAACTATTCATGCTTAGAGTCTTCAAATGTAATTACTCAGACCTCTAAGACACAACATAAAATTTTCTAGTGGATGGGTAAATGAAATTTTCAGACCTCTACTGTAAAGAATAGAAGATTTTCATCATCATCTATACCTAATATCAAAAATTTCTTATAATTGTATTTTTTCCCCACAGGGAATTTGAAGATAGTCATGCCTATTAGATGTTTAGAAGATGCAGGTAATTATTTTATACTGAAATAAAAATCTGAAGTGCCTATTACCTGTGTGTTTTCCTGCACTTTGCTATTGTTTCTTTAAGCCAAATTCATTTTGTCCACTGTAGGAATGAAAAGTATTCCAGTATCTGTAATACTGATTTTTTTACTCTTTTCCTTGATATAGTTAAATCATGGCTGTCTGTATAATTCTCACTGTTTTATCCAGAAAATGTTTTGTGTTTGGATAACATGAAAACAGAGAGGAAAATTTTACTTCAAATTCAAATGCCATACTTTTCTATGAAAATCATACCTCTGAGCTTTTAGTCTTTTTGATAGAACTGTGGAGACCTTTTTGTGTTTAAGCATTAAAAATGCATGTATACCTGCATGGAATTGTTTCAACAGTGAAATCTAAAATGCTAAAGTCACATAAACAAAAATCTCTAATACATCCTTTACATCTGGCAAGACATTCTCACTAGAATTTAACATAGTGATTTGAAGATGGAGTTGGGGAAAGGTACCAGTAGTGCTGGGTTTGAAATGCTTCTTTGATGTCGCTTTTTTGACTGTTTAGAAGTAGTTTAGAATGGCAAACAACACCTTCTTATAAAACCAGTTAGATGATCTAAGGTAAGAAGTGCCTCAGTTCAGCAGTTTTTAGCAATATTCAGCATATACCCCAAGCTGACTAGTTAGAAACAAGCATCTCCATAGTGGAGGGCCTTGTGCATGGACAGCCTCTATGTCAGAAGCATCTGTCATGATATGGGAATATTTCTTCTTTGATCAACCTACTTTGACTTGAGAGGAAGGCCAGGTGACTAAAGTGCATGTCTGAACCCATGTCTGAGTAATACTGGATAAGGTAATTCCAACTCACAGTGTTAGGCTTCTATTTTCAGCAGTGATTTGCTGAAAGAGCTTTGAAAGTATATGGTGGACTTTTTGAGATCAGGCCTTTAAACTGTCCCCTGAAAGCCTTACAAAACTACTGTTTAATTTGGAATGTGTAGGTCTTTATTTTCCAGTCCTAGAGCTGCTATTGAGTAGTGATTATGCTTGTGTGCAGTCTCCGGAGCCAGTCTTTACTGTGTCTGCTCACAAAAGAGAGTTTAGTGAAATGTAGTTACTTTTGCTGAAGTCCCTCAGTAATTTCCATGTAAGGCTAAATAGAAGTGCAACTGACTGCACCAATGTTGTTTAGTATGGCTGTACTAACTGGTGTGTGCGGGTTTGTTTTCTTTTTTATTTTATATTTCTGTACAGATGGCTGTGTCACCATGGAAGAGATGAAGACAACTTTGCTCTAGGAGATCACAATCTCTGGATCATTCTGCATCTGAGAATTTCATAATAATGAAACATGTCCAAATGCTATAACAAGTCTTTGCAAATGTACTATAAACTGTTTAGGAAAGTTCATGCCATGAACAGAACTGTGTAATACTCTCATTAGTGTACAGACACAAATCTAATGCCTATAGACTACTGTGTGGAAAGTTCCAAAGAGAAAGAAAAGTCTGTGAACTTGCAACAGCCCTGGAAAAATGGGAGCAACAAGACTTTGAAAAGCACAGCTTTGGGCACACTCCATGTGTCTGCACAGCTTTCAAGTGAACTAGCACTTAAGACCTTGTGTAACAAAATGGACTCTGGGGACACAGCTATAGGGCAAAAAGCTACCTCAAGGTCTGGAGAACCTGCTAAAGTACCAAGTAGATGGAGGCAAGAACATTCAGCTGTTATTAAGATGAGCACTTTTGGCAGTCAAGAAGTACAGCGGCAACCACAAATAGATCACGAGCAAGTAGGAAACACGGCATCAGCACAACTTTTTAGTTCTGGGAAACTGGTATCATCAAATGAAGCTGCCCAGCAAGTCACAGAGAAGCAATATCCACAGCATCGTCCAAGCCCTTATTCATGTCAACATTCACTTTCCTTTCCACAGCATTCGTTGCCACAAGGCTTCTTGCACAACATAAAGCCACATCAGAGCTTGGAAGGCCCTCCATGGCAGTTTCCTAGCCACTTGCAATCAGTTGCCTCAGAGGACTTGTTTCCTTTTCATATGCATAGCCATAGTGGAGGTTTCTCCAGGAAGAAGATTTCAAGTTTGAACCCTGCATACAGCCAATATTCACAGAAATCTTTAGAACAATCAGAAGATGCTCACAAAAAAGAGCACAAACCCAAAAAGCCTGGCAAGTACATTTGTCCTTACTGTAATCGGGCCTGTGCCAAACCTAGTGTACTTAAAAAGCATATTAGGTCTCATACTGGTGAGCGACCGTACCCTTGTGTCCCTTGTGGTTTCTCCTTCAAGACGAAAAGCAACCTTTACAAACACAGGAAGTCACATGCCCATGCAATTAAGGCAGGGTTGGTACCTTTCACAGAGTCAGCAGTCTCTAAATTGGACCTTGATGCCAGTTACATTGATGTGGAAGCTGAAATTCATTCAGATGGAGAGCAGAGCACAGACACGGATGAGGAGACCTCACTCCTGGTGGAGGGGTCTGAAAAACTGAGCCCCGTCTCACAGCTCCCACTGGACATTGCTAGCAGGAGTGGCTTTCACTCCTCCATGGAGGAGTCCTTGGTGGGGCCGATGAAAGTCCCCATTTTGATTATCCCTAAAAGTGGGATTCAGTTACCCAGTGAGAGTTCACCATATATTAGCTCTGATATGTTGCAAACCTCATCCTTAAGTACCAAGTCTGATGACTCTCATACAGTTAAACAGCGACTTGCACTAAGACTGTCAGAGAAAAAAGGACAAGATTCTGAGCAGTCATTAAACCTCCTGAGCCCACACAGTAAGGGAAGCACTGACTCTGGCTATTTTTCCCGCTCAGAAAGCGCTGAGCAGCAAATTAGCCCACCAAATACCAATGCAAAGTCTTACGAAGAAATAATTTTTGGGAAGTTCTATAGGATTAATCAAAGAACAGCACTAACTGTAGCCACAACAAATCAGGAACACAGTTTAATGGGTAGAAAGGGCAAAACAGACCCATCACCTCTTTTAAATAACAGATTAGATATCAAGATGCTTGAGGAACATATTTCTCACCTGACTCCAAATAAAGAGGAACTCATTGACTCCAATAATTTGAGCACTATTAAATCTACACAAGTTTATCCAGGCAGCAATACAGAATGTAGACAATCCCAGACCACATCATCCATCAAAAGTGAATCCAGCTTGTACCAAGTGAGTCAGCAGGGTGATGTGCCTGTCCTTCTAGAGCCCCCAGTAGATTCATCTCCCCTTATTAGAAGTAACTCCATGCCAACCTCTTCTGCAAACAGCCTAAGTATTCCCCCATCTCTGAGAGGAAGCCATTCATTTGATGAGAAGATGACTGGCTCTGATGATGTATTTTATCCCGGGACAGTGGGAATACCCCACCAAAGAATGTTGAGAAGGCAGGCTGCCTTTGAACTGCCATCTGTACAGGAGGGACACTCGGATTCAGATTATCATGGAAGACAAGGGAAAAATATTATTATTGCTTCGAGCAGACAGACAGCAGGTGACAAAGGACCATCCTTAAAGGATAAGAAAGGAGACAAGACCTTTTATGACTATGATGCCAGTGGAAAGCACTACAGAAAGTGGGAAGAATTTGAAGCTCAGAAGCAGAACTACAGGGACTCACCATCCTTAAGTGGGATGAACAAAGGGGGAGAGTTTTTTATTGATGCACTTGGACAATCCCAGTCAGTGCCATCCATGCTTGGAACAACTTTTGAAAACAGAAAGCGCAGGAAAGAGGAAAGTGTTGGAGATGAGGAAGACAGTCCTATGATTTGCAGCAGTACAACTGGCACCCCTGGGGGAATTCAACCTTTGGACTTTGATCCCAAATCCCAAATTCAGGAAGTGCCAAGAAGTGGATTTGCCCTTCAAGGCCTGGAAAATGCTCCCCATTGCCATGCGGAACGTTTTGAAATGTGCAGGCCTTACTTGCAGTCTGGAAGTCCAGCAGCTTCTTTGGAAGACTCATCCCTTACTGCAGAGCAAGAAAAGGCTGTGGAATCACTGGTTAGAAAGCCCCCTGGAAATGTCATCTCTGTCATTCAGCACACAAATTCATTGAGTCGGCCAAACTCATTCGAAAGGTCTGAATCTACAGAACATATTGCATGCCAGCAGGAAAAGATGTATTCACCATCTGAAACATGTGAGAGTGAGATTTGTGAGTCCCCAATGAGCCCAGACCGAGCTCCACAAATGGAAAATGCTGACAGCAGTAAGCCATCCCCGTCCCAGCAGCCTCAGCCTTGTCATATCCAGCCCAGGTTGGTTCGCCAGCACAACATACAGGTACCTGAAATTCGTGTCACAGAGGAGCCAGATAAGCCTGAAAAAGATAAAGAGGTGCAGAGTAAAGAGCAGGAGAGACCCACTGAAGAATTCCAGTGGCCCCAGAGAAGTGAAACCCTTTCTCAGCTTCCAGCTGAAAAGCTACCACCCAAAAAGAAGCGTTTAAGACTGGCTGACATGGAGCACTCCTCTGGGGAATCCAGCTTTGAGTCGACAGGTACAAGTCTCTCTCGCAGCCCTAGCCAAGAAAGTAATTTGTCCCACAGTTCAAGTTTTTCAATGTCCTTTGAAAGAGAAGAGAATATGAAGTTCATCACACCTTCCAAACAAGATGAATTTGGAAAACAGTCCGAGTTTTTAACAGTTCCAGCAGGTGCTTACTCACTTTCCGTCCCTGGGCATCACCATCAGAGGGAAATGAGACGCTGTTCATCTGAACAGATGCCCTGTCCTCATGCTGCTGAAATCCCAGAGATCCGAAGTAAATCCTTTGATTATGGGAACCTGTCTCATGCCTCTTCAGCTGGAACACCTACTGTGGCATTGTCTCCATCCCGAGAAAGGAAGAAATGCTTCTTGGTTCGCCAAGCTTCCTTCAGTGGTTTTCCAGAGATTTCTCAGACTGATCAGAACACAGAACAAAGTATAAAGCAGGAGCAGATGGAACATTCACAGGTTGGTCTTCGCTCTTCCCAGCTTGTCTGGCATCACTCCCCTTCCTCTGTACTCCAGCCCATTCAGGTGGATGACTCTGGAAAACAGGCTATTGGCTCTTGTGCTCAGCTTAGTAATAGCTCATCCCACCTTGCCCAGCAACAGGCTCTTGTTGCAGACAGCCCGGAAATGCTAAGGACTCCCTTAGTCCAACAAGCACCTTATATTCCTAACAAACATCCATCAGGGCAGCAGCAGCTATTTGCACATCAGGAAAAAGTCCCGTTTCCCCCTATTCATAGCACCTTGTTTCAGTTCCCCTATCCAGCTGTCTGCATGGTTCACTTACCACCATCTCAGCAGCCTATCTTGTGGCAGTCCTGCACAGAACCTCTGCACTTCCAGCATCCATTTGTACAACAGCTGCAGAAATCTTATGTCAAACAGGCTTTCCAAATAGATGTACCTCCAAGTTATCACCTGGAACATGCATCTGAGCTTATTGGAAAGAAAGCAGCTGATTATGTGCACGCTAAAGAGCAAGCATACCAGCATTACTCAGGAACATCTGGGTCGTATTCAAAAAATACTCTTGCTAAGTACCAGTCAGACCATAGCATTAAACCAACAGATACCTCCTCTGAGCAGCATCTTCAGACAGATTTTGACTCCCCAAGTGATGGATCTGTACAGTCTTTGCCAGGAACAGTTGTTCCCGTCAGGATACAAACCCACGTGCCATCTTATGGTAGTGTCATGTACACAAGCATTTCCCAGATCCTTGGACAGAGCAACAGTCCTGCAATTGTAATATGTAAAGTTGATGAGACAGTTTCTCAAAGAACATTGGCAACTAATGCAACCATGCAAGGAATTGGATTTAACATAGCTCAGATGTTGGGTCATCATGGAGGAATAGAAAAATATCCCTTGTGGAAAGTGCCGCAGACACTTCCACTTGGACTGGAGGCACCAATTCCCTTGTGTCTGCCTTCCACTTCTGACATGGCTTCTACCTTGGGAGGAAGCAAACGAATGCTTTCCCCTGCCAGCAGCTTGGACCTCTTCATGGAGACCAAGCAGCAGAAACGAGTCAAAGAAGAAAAAATGTATGGACAGATAGTTGAGGAACTAAGTGCAGTTGAGTTGACTAACTCAGATATAAAGAAAGATTATCCAAGAATGCAGAAGCCTCAACTAGTAAGGCAGAGCTGTGCTACTGAGCCAAAAGAAAGTCTGCCATCCATGTCATCCTCTTCATCGCTGTCATCCTCAACATCTCAAGATTACCCACCTGTCAGCATGGCGGGAGCTGATGCATTCCCACTGAGCAGAGAGAAACTTTCCAGTTTTGATTCTGCATCCCCGGGACAGAAGTCCAGCGGCCCATCTGAAGGAAGAGAATCACCAGAAGAGTTGGATGTGGACGAAACAGCCTCAGATATGAGCATGAGTCCACAGAGGTCTTCATTGCCACCAGGAGAAATTCAGGCAGAAGACCAACTGAAACATCAAAAATTACCTCTTGGGATGTTAGTCCAGATGTCATCTAATACTGTTGGGAAAGTCACAGCCTCAACCATTCTCCTGACAGACGTAGCAGATTTTCAACAGATCCTTCAGTTCCCAAGTCTGCGTACTACAACTACTGTGAGCTGGTGTTTCTTAAACTATACGAAACCCAATTACACTCAGCAACCAACCCTCAAAGCTTCTGTTTATGCCTCATGGTGTATAAGTTCATGTAACCCAAACCCATCTGGGCTAAGTACAAAGACCACTTTAGCACTTTTAAGGTCCAAGCAAAAAAACACCACGGAAATCTACACCCTGGCTGCTATGCACAGACCTGGAGCTGGTAAACTGACATCATCAAGTGCATGGAAGCATTTTGCTCAGGTAAATAAGAAATTTTAATAAAATTAAATTCATATATGTTTATGTGAGAAATTTCTAGTAAACTATAAAACGTGAGTTAATTTTTTTTTAATTTCCCTATTGGGAAATCAGCCAGTGACATGTTCCTAAGACAACTTTGGAGCCTCAGTTTATCCTTCTGCAAGCTCTGCTACTGCTACTGTCTCTGTTTCTGTTTCTATTTTCAAAATCAGATGTAAAAAGTGAGGCTTTTAAAGCCTTCCATTTATGTGTGCCAGAGTCTGACACATTATCTCCTTTTATTTTGCCCTTTGTTTTTCCTGATAAACTGTGTGTCAGACACAAACATCCACATGCATTTGTACGAAAAGATTAAGATAAAATTCAGTAAGGATCTTCAGATCCATTTAATGTCTTTTACATATTGACTCTCCCTCACGGATTAAGCGTTTGCTAATAGTGCCAGGTAAAAATCTGTAATGGCAATAAATTACCTTCTGAGGCTTTTTCATATCTATTTTCCATTTTTTTTTTTTTCCTGAGGAAAGATACACTATTGTATTTTCTCTCAAGACTCGTAAAAATTTGTCCGTGTTGCCTCCTCTTTTATTCTCTGTCAAATTAAATGGGACAGATGAATTCATCGTATAGAGTTGGACCAGAATGAGAGTTTGGCTTTGACCTGGTATGTTAAAAGTATTTGAAATGAAGTGTGCGTTTATTGTATGCTCCAGAAGTAACACCCTTGCTTGACTTTGTTCTACAGATGAAACATGAGCCATTCTTCTTGTTTGGCAGCAAGCTTGAAAAGAAAGTAGTGGGGAATATTATAAAAGAAAGAGTAAAAGGAGACATTCATGGAGATAAAGACATTACATCCAAACAAACTGAGCCGATACGAATTAAAATCTTTGAAGGAGGGTAAGAAAATATAACTGGAAATTTAAAGCTCAGCCTGTTATTTTAAAGACATTTGAAAATGAATATGAATGAATTAGAATGTGAACAGTCTTCTGTATTCTTGGCATGTCCTGTAGCTCCCAAGTCTCTTCTTTTTTGTGTATTTGTCAGTCTTAAAATGCACCACAAGGTACTTGTATGCTCACTTTGCTACTTTGCTATTAAGACAATTGTTTTCCATCTGTGTGAGAGAGCACTCACTTGAAATTGTTACTTTAATTTCTTAAGTCATAAGGAAGTGGATGAACTGTTAACATTTTGATATTTTCTGTGCCATTTCTTTGTATTTAATGACTTTCATGAGGATGTGTTTCCATTTTTAGGCACTGTGTACTTCCAGTCAGTTGAACGGGTTGACAAGGTGTTCTTAGTATTATTCTTGCAATATTGTATTATTTACTGAGGTTGGCTTTTGGAGATAAAATGTAAAATGCCAATGAAATCTATGGTATCTAAGGCTAATCCATAGATCTCTCATGTATGGTTGATAAAATGCTGTTTCATTTTACTATGGCAATCTATCACTCCAGTGATAACAGAAGCAAATAACAAAGAGGGGAAAGCCAATTAACATTGTTTTGAGGTTTAAGAAACTTGTTAAGAAAGGAAAATTAAATAGACACTTGTTTGTCTCTGCAGTATTCTCTAAAATGGAAGATATTGTTGAGTTTCTTTTACAGAATTCTGACACTGTGCAGTTAGTTTGCTAGTTTTTAGTTTTGCATAGGCAGTTGGCTAAACAAGATGTGATTTTTAGTCTTACCAAACTCAGATGGTCCCAAAGCACTGTTTTATTGGGGTAACTAAATAGGTCAGGAGGGAGATGTGAGAAATTCATACATCTATTTCCTTCTCCTGTCAGTTTGTACCCTTTAAAATCTCAATTGTCCTTCATCGATGTTGTGTTTTTTTCTATGATTGAGTAATCTCCATGAAATTACCATTGCCATTTCTCTGTAGTCCACAACACTGAAGGAGTATAGCCTACATCTTGCCTGAAAGACTGAAAAAGTTCTTTTGGAGGTTTTTATAGGTGTGCTGGCCCAGACACCCTTATCCTGTTCTCTGTAGTTGTATCTTGTCCTAGTACCTAAGCCAGTAAACTGGCTTTACAAGAGTAAGCCAAATTCAGTTGTAAGCCTAAGTTTACAAGAAATGTAAAAGAGCTGGTGCTTCAACTCACTCCCACTTTGAAGTATAAAATTGCTTCCCACTTTGTACCATTTCTGAATTTGGATGACCCAGCTGAAGATAGTCTGCCCTGATGTAAGCTACATGATGAGAGGTCAGAAGAGTAAAAGTGTGTTAAGAAAAGCAACTTAAAGGAGGATTCAGATGAGTGTGAGCTGCAGCAGATCACTCTATAAAAAACTTCTACTATCTAATACTTACGTCAATAAATTTTGTGTGTTAATTGCACTACCTTAAGTTTTCCTGTACATCAATAAGGTTTATGAAACTATTCGAGTAAAATCATGTAATTCACACTTCACTTAGAAATGTCTCCTAGTAATACTTGGCTATGTTTAGATACACTTTGAGTAAAACAAAACATATGAAACCTTGATGTGCACATCAATTTCTGGAGTGGGGAGAACAAATAGTCTGTACAATAGACTGGGACTTCCTCAATAGAAACATATAAACTGCAAAACTGCAGCAAATGAGATGATGCAGTGATGCACTCTTTCCTCATGCATCATAACTTCATGGTACATTTTACAAGAATTATTTGTGGAAGAACAGATTAATTCTTTCCATTCTTGACATTCATTTGGCTATTTTTTAAATTGATGTAATATACCTTAGATATTATTGTCATGTCTAGCACTGCTTTCTGTCAGGGTTATTGAATTTTTCCTTCTCTTCAAGTTAATGTCTATTGCACTTAAAGCTATCTATTGTCTATCACTTCTTAAAGCTAGTTTTTGATGTGGGTGGGTTTCTATGCTTGCTTCTTCTTGGCTGTTTGTTGAGCTATTTTGTTCTTCTCTCTTCAAGCACACCTTCATCTCCTCTCAGCACATAGTGCAATGAACTATATAGCAAATGTCTGTTGTCTTCATGTCACATTTTCTCCCCTGGATAGACAAGCATGGATGGTTGTACCTTGTTTTGGCAGGATATTTTCGTTTTGGTTTTCGGTTTTCATGGGGAATGGGTTTCCTTAGGCTTTGTGATTGGTTTTGTTTCATAGGTGTGAAGAAGGTAATTAGCTGAGAAAGATCTGTGCTTGTCTGCTTTTGATTTGTGTGAAAGCCTGTCCACCTGGCAGGCAAGTGGAGCTCTTGCAGCTGCCTTGTGCCAGTGGGGTGGAGCATGCATATGGCTGGGCAAAAAGCAGATAGCTGGGGCTGGGGATGAGTAAGAAGCTGAAGGAGCAGAATCAGAATTGAGGCAAAAAGTAGATCATTGAATCATAGAGTTGTTACAGTTGGAAGAGACCTCTGAGATCGAGTCCAAATGTCAGCCAGTTCCACCAGATGTCACAGCACATCACCACCTCACCGCAGAAAGCCCATCAAGAGCATTTTGTAAGCATCATAGCAGAGGGAGTTTGGAAGGAAGAAACTAAACACTGCATTGTTACCACTGGCAGGTGGCTTGATTCAAGTGAAATTATCTCAATCACAAAATCTGCCTTCCATCATCTGACTGCAGATGTGACTGATGGGATATGAAGCAGTAATTTCAGGTTCAATCCTTGCTGCAGTACAGTTAGTTACCAGTGGTGTGCAAAGAAAGAAGGACAGGACAAGCATGCCTGCTCATCTGACACCTAGTTTAATGACATTAGCTGACAGCAAGAATTCACCGTTTGCTTATGTTTGTACTTTCATATCTACCAGTAATAGACTCTAATTGAAGAACCCAAATAAAATAACATTTTGAATAGAAATTGCAGGACTCTGAGGCTTGTTAATGCTTTTTAACTCAAGAGTCCCATCCTAGTCAAACTCTGAGCAGCAGTGGCCAAAGTCCTTACATGGACATTACATAGTAAGAAGGGGGAAATTACTCAAAGCTTTGAGAGAGGCACAAACTAGCAGTAAGATCAAATATTCCTGAGGTCTAAAAGGTAATCACCATGACTCTGACTTCTGGTCTTTTAGTTTTTGCACCAGCCCTTCTTTAAATGTCAAGTTTGTGTGTGTCATTTCTCTTACAGTCATTGTTATGATGAAGCATGCTTAAAGAGTCAAGGTCAGTTGTGGCCAAAAACCATCTATATGAATGATGAAGAGACACATGTTTTATCATTGTCTTTGTGTCCAATGGGATCTGACAGGTGACAGAAGCCAGTGGAATGAGGTCAAGCAGAAGAAGAGCAGAGATGGAGCAACAGAAAAGCACATGTAATGGCATAGCATTTATCTTACCAGTATCAGTCAGGGGTGGTACGGTAGACTCCATCCCAGAAAAATCAGATTGTAAGGAGAGATGAAGAGAAGATAAAATAGCAGTATTTCAAATAATAATGGACTTTTTTTTTTTTGTCTGTGGGAGAAAGCTTGGAGGAAGTTGATGAAGCAGTGGATAGAGAGATAACTAGCAGTCCTTGGCATGTGCTTATGAAGGAGAACCTGGGAAATGGGGAAACCAAGATCCCAAAAATATTGTACAGAAAACCTGCTAGAGAGATGACTAAATACTACATTATTTCAGACTATTCCAGTTTTGTCCATGCTGCCAGGGACAATGAAGGATATGGGAGAAGTACAGCTTTGTTGGAAATGAGATGAAAAAAACCTGAATTTAGGCATCTGCATTTGAAAGAGGAGCTAATGAGTTTAAAAGATAAGATTGACTTCAAAACAGGACACTGTTTTTCTAGAATATTAACTTCAGAATTTATATTGCCTATGATATAGCTAAACATATGGGAAAGTGTTCATCTAAGAACAGCACACTTGAAAAATGTTCCAGCTCTGTAACCCAAAAATTGTCACTTTTTTTCTTGTAGAGTTATCATCACATTAACAGAATCTTTCACATAGTCCCTTTTTTATTGAAGTACTGAATGTCAGTATCAAGGATATTTTGTGGGTTGTGCATCCACAGAATGACTGAAAGTACTTTGTGCTGCTTAGGATGAGGGCAATGGAGGATAGAGAGCAGAAGAAATATTATTTCTCACTTCTTGCACTTCCTGGATTTTACTTTGAGTGAATGAGGATGGAATTCTTCCCCAAAGGAATGCAGTCTTCAAACCTCAGAACAGCCTGAGTAGATTCCCTAGACTCCTTTAGATTTCCCTATTAACAACATTTTACATGATAATAAAGGCAATGTACAGCTTTACATAGATTTTCATATCTTATTTATTTTCTAACTGCACACTATGTGATCAGTAAAAAAACAGAATAGAAACCTTATGTCTGTGTGTCGGTTCTATGCCGTGATAAGAAAAATTTCAGTAATAGCTTTCTTCAAAGTATCTGTGTTTGATCATTTTATTTCTAAAGCATCACATACCTGAGTGAAATCAACTCCATGTCTCTTTGGGGAGCAATTTATCTTAGGGAATGTCAGGCATGTGTAATGTGAATGAATATATCCTTGCTCGTCATCCGTGTTCCCTTTATGCTTAATGGGAAGAAACGGGCATTTCCAGGATGTGATTTATCTGATCCCAAGGGATAAATACACTAAAATAGTTAAATGAACCGTGCTGCAAAATAATGCTGTTTTCAGTGGTGGTAAATGTCTGTGCTGTACAAGACTACAGTGAGCTGAAGTCCAACCTATAGGCTTATATTTGCAATTGTGTCTATAGGAATGGTTCCTCATTGTTTTCCTGATAAGGTGTTTATACTGTTCTCATACTGCAACCTGTTGGTTTCATATTGTTTAAATACATTGGGACCAGTACATTCTCTGAAAGCCAAATACTTTATGAGTTCCATACTGAAAATTCAGTAGTTCCTTTGGACTTCTGTGAGTTTGCATTGATTATGAGGATCAGATGCATAGAAGTGATGTTTGTACATGTATCAGACCTAAAATCTGAATGACTTAAATACTTGCTCTCTTCCAACAGGTATAAATCAAATGAGGATTATGTCTATGTCAGAGGTCGTGGCCGAGGAAAGTACATTTGTGAAGAATGTGGCATTCGCTGTAAAAAGCCAAGCATGCTCAAAAAACATATCCGCACTCACACTGATGTCCGGCCTTATGTATGCAAGCTGTGCAATTTTGCCTTCAAAACTAAAGGTACTTGACCTTTTTAGTTGAGCTCTTGCCACTTCTGGAGGTATTTTGCCCTCTGGGATCCAATCACCCATTGCAATCAAGAAGAATATTTTCTTCAGAATAAAATTGTTGTGTTTATATATACAGGACTGTATAAGAAAGTTTGTTCTCTTCTGTTCAATTAATCCAGGGATTTTGTAAGACTCAGACTCCTTGGATAGCTTCATTAAGAACCTAGAGGCTCTTGGATGGTCCTTCTGTCTGCAGGGAAAATGTAGTAGCATAAGAAGCACCCTGAAAAATAATACTTTGCCAATATTGTTGCATGGTGCAAATTTTAATTGCAGCAACACTTAAATGCTACCAGGAGACCATATTTCTTATGACATAATGTAGAAGCAGAGCATCAGCTGCTGAGGAATACATGCCTTCACAGGCTTTACAGTGGGTCAGTTTCAAGTTTATAAATAATATATGTCTCCTAGATGGGCCAGTCCATCCACTGTGGCATTAATTATGAATAGAGATCTGATAGCTTCTGTTCACATGTATTTATCAGCACAGAAAAAAAGCTTCCATTTGTCACCCTGTGGCCACAGATAATGGTATTATTTGGAATTCAGATTTGTGATGCAACCATCTCCTTGAAAAAAAAAAATCCTTTCCTTGGTATCATTTCTTTGTAGCACAGCCTAAATGAGCCTTACATTCTCAGTTTCTTAGCTTCCCTCTGGCAGACAAAAGAATGGATTCTAGTCCCAGTGCAGTGAAACTTAACTCAAAGGGGGAGAAAGGATGCTGAAGGAAATTTCTCCCAAGATCCCCATGCAGTTTCATGGCTGTTTTGTGGATTGAGAATTGTAATAGTTTCCATTACTCCAGCAGTTCTTTCTGTGCCAAAGATGGGAACAGCTGATGGATGGTAGTAGACCCATCAGCCTAATTTAAGATGGGCACATTCATGGGCATGTAGAGACAAAGACAAGGAGCTGCTTGTTTGTAGTCCCAGTAGACCATCTGGTGAGCTGCTCTCATATCATTGCTTACATTTGACATTGCTGGAGGAATGGGTCTTGAGTAGGGACTTGAAGTACATGACAGGGTTGTGGTTTTATAGCTGTGTTCAGAGAGGACATTCCAGGAAAAAGAGGTGTCATGCTATTGCACAGAAGGGGCATGAGTAGCAAGAGACTAGGTTAGCCTTTGAAGTACAAGAAGTGTTTAACTGGTGCATTACTGATTATAAGCAGTTGTCAGCCTCATAACTACTGTTGCTACTTTGCTGAGAGCAGTAGAGGATAAACTTTCAGAAGTACTTAGATTTTTAGTTTTTCCGAGAATTTAGCCATCCAGAAGCATCAATGGCCAAGTCAAATTTTTCATGCAGTGCACAGACTCAAGAAACTCCTAGTGACAAGGGAATTATTCAAACTAGCTGGAGCTGAAAGGCAGAGAAGAAGAGCATTGTGAGTTTCTAAGCACACCTGCGCTATTCAGCAGAGGAGTGCAGTGTTCCTGACCCCAGATGGCATGTACCACAGCACCATCTGGAGATGCTGGTTGGGGTCCTAGAAGCAGCATAAATGTATTTCCAGAGGGCTTTCCTTGAGCTAAGAAACACCATGACTTGGTAGTGGGTTGGTCTTGCTTGTGCCATGCTTTCCCTTTTGGGTGTTGCAAACGAGGCTGAAGTGGCAAATGGATTAGAGCTATATTCTCCAGCTTGTGCTTTGTGCTCAAGATTCTTTGTCATGAAATGTCTCTTGGGGCCAATCTCAACCCAGTTTTTTAATCTATGAAAAAACAGACCAAGGCAGACGCTCCAGAAAATCAATAGTCTAGTGTTAGATTTCTCCTTCAGGGGAATGGGAGATTTGCTTTCAAATCTCTGCTGTGTCTGGTTTAGATCCATACTCTAAATCTGGGAGCTGAACCTGAATTTCCCCCATCCCAGGTGAGTGCTGTAAGCACAGCTCCTGTCAGTTCAGAGACTGCAGCTAGATGGTAAATTTGCATAGAAAAGTCTCCTATAAGTGTCTTTTTTTTTTTTTTTTGGTGGGGTACTTTTGCCTCCAAATGCTTCAAATACATGGAGCATTTGGAAACCATGTGTGAAGTAAATGGGAGAGCCCTTACCTGGAAAGTGCCACTGTGTAAATGGGAGCATGAGCCCTGAATGGCTGCTGTGCTGTGGACTTACTTCAATGTCTAGGCAATCTGTACATAGTATGAACAATGAGTCCAGGAACAGATAACATCCAAAAGTGGATTTTGTAGGGGTGCCTAAATATCATGTGGAAAATTGGAGAGATGCCTATGTATGTCTCAGGCCCTGAGTGTATTTAATTTTTTTATTTTCTATATAAAAAACGACTCTCATTAAAACAGGCTCTGAGGCCAGTGGTCTTGATGAGTCAGCCCTGTCTGTTGTGGTGTTTTCTAAAGCTAAACCCCATTACCTGCAGCATAATGGAGTTAAGATACACCAAAAGCTTACTTGAAGAATGATCTTTGTTGTTGTCCATTAATTACATTAATCTCTGATCCACAGGAAATCTGACAAAACATATGAAGTCTAAAGCACACATGAAAAAATGCTTGGAACTTGGAGTATCAATGACATCTGTAGATGATGCTGAAACTGAAGAAGCAGGTATGTCAAAATGATTTAATTTAGTTGGAATGGCCTCATTCCAACAAAAGTATGGAAAGTATGGAGTCTGTAAATGACTCACTGCACTTTAGCACAGTGATGGGCATGGGAAAATATATTACGCATATTTGGGGCATTTTTTAATTGAGAGTTAACATTTTAATAAACAGGAAGTAAAAAAAAAAAAAATTCTATCTAGTTATCTGGATTATACTTTTTTACATGAAAAAGCACTAGAAATAAAGGTATGGCCTGTTGTCATCTGTCTCATATGAGGTTCCGAACAGTGAAGTTGCAAGGTAGTATCAGATAATTTGCTTCCATACTTCAAGTATAGAATTTTAGGCATTATTTTGAAAAAAAATGTGGTTTTAATCAATGAGGAATGGCTTTATGCAGCCATCCCAGATGAAGAGCATCCAGTGATGGCATTGATTGTGCTGGGTGGGGAATGGTTGTGGCGTGAGAGGTGGGATATGTGCTAATCATTTGGACTTGCTGTGGTTGTTACAGAAAATATGGAGGACATGCAGCAGGAAGCAGAGAAGAGCAGCAGCCTGGCAGGGCTGTCAGCAGAGCACCAGTTTTCTGATGCAGAGGAATCAGATGGCGAGGACGGCGACGACAATGATGATGATGATGAAGATGAGGATGATTTTGATGATACTCAGGGAGACTCGACACCAAAAACCAGATCAAGAAGCACCAGCCCGCAGCCCCCTCGGTTCTCCTCCCTGTCAGTGAACTCGGCTGGAGCATCGCAGGGGGCTTCCCCAGAGGGCTCCCTTTCCGTGGGACACTCTTCCCTCATCAGTTACTTGGTCACCTTACCTAGCATTCAGGTTACTCAGCTTATAACACCAAGCGACTCCTGTGACGACACACAAATGACAGAATATCAGAGGTTTTTCCAGAGCAAGAGTACGGATTCAGAGCCCGATAAAGACAGATTGGACATACCCAGCAGCATGGACGAGGATTGCACGCTTTCGTTAGATCCCAGTTCTTCTCCGAGGGACCTCTCACCTTCCAGTCAACAGTCGTCACCTGGCTACGATTCTTCACCCTACAGAGATAACTCACCAAAGAGGTATTTGATGCCAAAAGGGGATTTGTCACCCAGAAGACATCTGTCACCCCGACGAGATATTTCACCCATGAGGCACCTTTCCCCGCGGAAGGAGGCTGTGCTGAGGAGAGAGTTATCACCAAGACGGGACGTGTCCCCAAGACGTCACCTATCGCCAAGGAGACCAATGTCACCAGGGAAAGATGTGTCTGTTCGAAGAGATTTGTCTCCCAGGCGAGAGAGGCGATACATGGCCTCTGTTAGAGCGGCGTCTCCCCGCAGGGGCTTGTACCACAACCCAGCATTGTCCATGGGTCAATATTTACAGTCTGAATCTATTCCAGTGGGACATTCAGTAAGTATGAAAGAATATTTTCATTCCTCCTGTCAAAAACTGTGCTCTTACTGAATTTGAGCATTTAAAAAATCTTTGCAGCCTTGTAGAAGACATAAACTTTGAGTCTTTGTGGGAAGTCTTGGAACAAATGCAAGAAGTTTGGAATAGACAAAGACCAAGTCAGGATGCTAATACATTTAGATACACTAGAGTCAGCCTAAGGGGCAAGTGTTCACTTGGTAGAACTCTGAGTAGCTCCATGAACATTAGGCTGGTTTGCATTTTCTGCCTCCATATTCATTACATATATATATGTATGTATAATTTTTAAATGGTTCAGAAAGCTTACATGGTTTGTGAGGCTTTCTTCTGCACTGTAAGAAATCTTGCACTTCCTGGACTCTCAGGTGAGATCCAGCCAAAATCAAGGCTTAAAGCCCTGTTCTTGTGGTATGGTGCCCATCACTGAGTATTGCTTAATGGAATAAAAATGCTAAGATAATGGAACCTCTTAGAAAAGTAGAGTGCACACTGAAATAATGATCTGTGGCTGGAATTTAAAGGATATTATTGTGTGAGAGGAGCAGGCAGCTGTATGCCCCGCAGGAAGTGCCACAACTGTTTGGGTGGAAATATGCAAAATTTGCACAGCTGCTATCTGTGCTCTTCCCTTTTGGTAAATCAGCTCTCAGAAAGTGCCTGATTGGCACTTTTGACCAGCTCTAGCATTCACAAAGCACTCCCTCCACAAATAGATTACATCTTCAGAAGTAAGGAATGATCTTCCTAGGTGTGAATTTACTTATTTATTAACTATGCTTTCCTCGCCCTATTGCTGTTGTGGCTGCCCTCTCACTGCCTGCCTATATGTGGGTTCAACCTGGGCAAGCTACCTCAGAACTCCTTGCTCTTCTCCTGGCTGGCCTCTTCTACCTGCTTCCCCATTCCCAATCTTCTTGGCTCTCCATGTAGTCTTTGCAGTGTCCCTCTGTGGAGGAGAAGAATTGAACCCTGAGTTCATACAGTCAGCATTTCTCAGCTCTGGTGTGTTTTTCTCTGTAGAGTCAGGCTGATGTGTTATCTGCTCCCAGGAAGGGAGTGAAGGATGCACCTGGGCAAGGATGTTTGGACCAGGGGTGGACCAAAAAGAGCTGAGATGCTGCCAGCCTGGCAGATCCAAAAGCGATTTCCCAGTATTTCAGGGGTATAAGGGAAAGCTGCAACTTGAGTAGCCGTATTTATAGGAGAGAGCAACACAGATGCTTCTCCCACATCTTAGATGTTGCCCCATGACCTAGTAAATTGTTCAGGAGAGCACTGGAAAGGGTGACTGATTGATTAAATGGTCCTTGAGAAAGGGCATGCTGAAACCCTGCCGCACTCTGACAGGAGTGATTGCTGCACAGCTGAGAGAGGGTACAAATCCCACCAGTAGTTCTGCATTCCTGACTATGTGAGGAAGCACAAGTGGGTGAAGAGTCACCAGTTTAACTAGTCATGATGTCTTAGTATCAAATGAATGGGATCATATGGGATTCTACAGCTGACATTGTGCAGGGTGCCCCAGTCCCTCATGTCCCATATGATATACACTGGCATCCCGTAGTAAAGATTTTAGATGTTAATTATGCTAGCAAAAACGGTAATCCTTGACCATCTGACAGTTCTTGCTGTAATATTTTTCTTATGCATTATGCACACCTTCCAGCAAGGCATTTAGCACATTGTAAGGACTCTCTTAGCACTTCTCATTCCTTCTTTTAAAAAAGTCCACCATACCAGATGGACTTCTAATGCTTACCTTGGTTTGAGGTAGAGTCAGACATGTGGTAGTGAAAAACACAATGAAAAATCAGTTCAGTTGTCTTACAGAAAGGATCAGTAACTTGATGGCGTGTTGAGTGTTTGAGAGAGAAGGCCAGACCTCAGTAGAGTCACTACAACCTGAATACAGGAGGCATCACTGGAAGCGGAGCCCAGGCAAATGTAAATGAAAAAAAGGACAAGTGAGGATGATTGCCTATTGCAACAAATGACTGCAAGGAAGGAAAGATGCATTCCTGGTCTCTTGATGCCTTTCTGGAAAATGTACTTTAGCCAAACATTAGACAAACTTAAGTGAAACACAAGTTATTATACTCGCATGTGGGAAGACAAATAGCACCTGAGCTAGCTATGAGTGAAAGCTGTCAGAGAAGAAAAAGGAATAATGGTTGTTTTTCACTTTTTAGAGTAGTGAAATCCAGCAAACCAGAACATCATTAGCAGCTGCATTGGTGATGCTCATGCTGGCTTACAATCCTTAAAGTGCTTTCAGAGCTGCATTGGGTTCCCAGTCCTTGCAGGAGTAAGGGCAGTTTTGTGCTTCTGGTGCCTGCAGTTCTCAGAAGAGGCCAGTTTTCTTTCTTCTCAGCTGAAATTGATGTATTTGCTCAGTCTCTTTGACCAGTGCTGCTCTAGTTGCTCTTCATCTTGCTTCCTGTTGAATGTCCATGTATTTTGGTGGTCTCATGCAAAAGGCTTGTAAAGTGCTCATGCATGAAAAGCACCACATAGAAAGCAATTAAAATTATTTGTTTAGGAAGTGGAAAAGAGCGTGGTGAAAGTAAATATTTTTTAGATTGTATAAAAATACAGAAAAATACACACTTATTTTCTCCTTTGGCAAGCAATAGCAGGATAGACTCTTGCAACAGAATACTCTCTCTAAAGTAGCCTAAGTCTCAAGTGTATGCAAGGTCACACTTGACTTTGAATAGTTAAGTTGGTGTCTTTAAAATTAATGCCAGATATCTTCTGTTCTCTAAATACATTCAGGATCTTCTGTCAATGGCAGAGGTTTCTTTCCTTACTGAGGAGGCTGATGCCATTATCAAAGGGCTCAGATTCTTCTTCCAAGTCATCTTCTGCCAGTCCTGAGAGAAAGAGAAGGAATAGGAAGGCTTCATTTGTTCGCCCTGAGTGAATCTCTTTTATCATTTTCGTTTGGATGAGGTATATGTCTCTGTTGTCACATTTTTTGTGTTTTGACTCACTTTTTCAGGAGTAAGTGACCTGGATTGTTGTCAGATGGAATGAAACTGAAAATGTGCACCAGGAGGGCAGCAGGTGCCCTTGAACTGTGAGTGGCCATCCAAGTGACTGCAAAGAGGCCACTTAGGGCTAGTCTGAAGCAAACTTTCCTTCCAAACCCACAACACTTGTATCATCAATATGGGATCCAGCACAAACAGTTTTCACTCCATTCCAGCTTGTCCCAAACCTTAGTACACCTCGCTACTTCCTAGTGCAGACCAGAACCTTTGCCTCTTCTTCCAGTCCCAGGATAGACACAAAGAGATCAAAGAGGTGCCTTGCTGTGAGTGGCACAGACTGGTGTCTCACAGCTATTTTAGCTTCTAGGCAATAGTGGATTTTGCTTCTGCTGCCATCTTGTTTCTCATCTCATTCATTTTGAAGTCTGAAGCCTGTCTTGATATATTCAGAAGGACTGAAGGGAATTAGGCACCTCTATGACCACTTGAATGTTTATAGGACTTATGGTCCTTTGATCAACCCGAACATGGATATTAAATCACTTCCCAAACACTCACTACTTTATCATCTTGAGTGAAGTGCATTCTTGTACAGAGAGACATAAAATTCCAGGTAAACTGTAAATAGGTTCACTGGTGCATCTGGGCTACTGTGGTGCATTCTGTGTTGGGCTGCAAATTGAGCTGATCCTGAAAGTGAGGGCCACACAGAGTTACAGTCACTTTATTGGGCATCATGTCTTTCAGGAGGCACATTGGTAATGTGCTCTGTTACTGATTTTCACTGTAGAGTTCAGTGTTGTCTGGTTTTTAACTTTAAAAACCTCAAGTACATTATGACATGCTAATCAAAGAGACTGTTTTCCACCCAACATGTTTTTGCAAGCTGTGGTCTGAGGCTGCCCAGAAGATGTCTGTGAAGGGTGCTTGGCTTTGAAATGTGATCTTCCTCTTAATCTCGCACAGCCTGATTTGGGTGATGTACCAGATACAGGGTAAACCCTATCTCATCCCTGAGGCATTCTGAGGGACTTGTGAAGCTGGATTTGGCTTTGCTCAGGGGTCTGATGTGGCAGTCTGGCTTTGTGACCAGGTCAGAGCATTTAGTGAGGAGCTGCTACAGAATACTGTTGCTTGAGAAATTATATGTTACCTGGAGTTGAAGGGAAATATGCTAAACTGTAACAAATGAGAATTAATAGGAAACAAACTGGATTCCCATCACCTGACAAAGAGAAGAGCTCAGCTCGCAGCACTGACAGCAGCCCATTCTGACTGCAAAAAGATGCCAGGACTGCCTGCTCTCTGCTCTGTGATCTAATACTTGCCCTGTCAACTGCAGAAAGTCTTCACATTTTCAGGATGCTTGTTGAAAAGAGGCAGTCTTTCTCTGTGAATATGTGTGCCTGCTTGTAGGAATGAAAAGGCTAGATATTGGTAAAGGAAATAAAAGCAGGGAAAGAGGTAGGAACAGTTACTAGTGATTGTAACCATTTATGTTAATTGTTTCCAAACTTACCTGCCTGGGCTAGAGAAAAATAATCCAGTATGTGTCCAGCCAGGCTTGGAAGGTATCCAGTGACATACACACACTGTCACTATCTGTGTTAAAGTTGGGCATATGAGACATATATTGGATGATGCGGCGGATCTTGAAGCACACAGCAGTTTCTGTCATGTTAGCCACCTCCATCCAGCAAGGACAGACTCTTGCTCTATTCCCTTATGAAACTCTGGCAGGGTAAAACATGAAGCCAATGTCTTTCTCAGTTAGAGATTTGTGTGTGACTAGGTTTATTCTTTGATGAGTTTTACTCTTTTTTTTTTGCTCAATTTCCCTTAGCCCAAGTTCACATCAGATGTAATAGTAATAAATGTCATGGTGTAGGAAATGTCCAAAAGGACAATATGACTGAGGAACTGGTTGACAGTCCGAAGATGGAAAAAAAAAAGGGGCAAGCAGCTGTGCAGAGGTGAAGTTAGTGATAGGAAAGACTGACAGGGTAGGTGAACTGTCTTGTGGCTTGGCAGTTGCAGTTTATTTTGTATAGTTTTCCCCATTCAGCAATATAATGTGCTGTCACTGTGCTTTCTTATGGCAGTTTCTCTTTTATGAGACTCAAGTGTCTCACTTTCTGAATAGGAAAATTCCCAACATAGATTAGTCTCTGAATAATATCTCTGAAGTTTGACTCTGATGATTATGGGTCACCCTTTCCTGTCTTGACATTGATTTATATTAAACAGGACAAAGCATCTGAGCACAGTGAGATTGAGCCCTTGGGTAGCACAGAAACTGAATCTTTAATTGCCCCCTAAACCAGCTCCCTAGGATGGGATCAAGAGGTTGCTTAATGCCTTGAGAGCTAGGATTTCCCAGCAGTGAAGTGCTGCCACTTCAGTGCATTGGCATTTAGCAGCACAGTCCTCGGGCTGCCACACCAAGGCTGTGGTAGCATTACAGCTGTGGGGCAATTGATCCATGTTTGGTCAATTTACAGAGCAGAGATGAGCATTTTCATTCATTTAATTTCATATGAGAGTCCCTGAGAGATGTGTGGCCAAATCCCACATATAATTATGAAAATGTCATCCTGCACTTCTGTCATCATTACTCCTCTGGTCAGCAAGAAATGATACTTAATCATGAGATAGCAAACAAATTTTAAAACTTAGGAATGAAAATAAAAAGGAACCCAAAAGCCCAGGGCATATTTAATACTGCGTGGAGATGGAGCTATTTATTCTTTCAAGGCAGGAACTAATGGGAAGGCAGTGAAAATGTCAATATTGCGAGATTGGCTTTTATTAGCCGTCACAAAATCCCCCATTCTTCTCAATCCCATTATGATTGGGTGAGTCTCCCTGGGACACAATCATCACTTCTGCTCACAGCTGATGCCTGTGCTTTTGTTATTATTTATTGTTTACACTGCAGATAAGCCAGAGGGGTACTCCATTGTCTCAATGACTAAAAAAATTTGTGTCTTCATTACACAAAGACACTTGAACTTGCATGGAAATACCCATCTGCTTTCACCAAGGATTGGATAAGGCTCCCAGGGAGCAAGTGCCTTCTGTGGGGCTCAAGAGCAGATTTTTCAGAAGGCAGTAAATACATACATGCTGTCAGATATTCCCTGTTACGCCAAGCAGTGGTGCTGAGCAGGGGATGTTCAGACGTGTACTTCTCTGCAATAAAGTTTAAATACCAGCATATTTTTCCAAAAGAGAGGGTAAGATGGATCTCCTGGCCAAATTTCTCCTGGGGAATGAAAATCTATCTACCCCAAATTCTGTTCAAAGTTTCAGTTGAATATAATACCCTCCACTTCCTGACCTAAATTGCTGCATTGTGTTGCTGAACTCTCTTAACTAGCCACTGCCTTTCACCTCAGAGTCATGAGCCCTGTAGGGCTGAGCTAAGCAAAACCTCCTCTGTTGTTTGGATATGCAATTAGCGGAGTTTTCCAAATGCTTTGGGATCCGGCTGGATGAAAGGTGCTTCGTGAATGGGAGGTTGTGTTAGACAGGAAAGCAGATAGGTGGTTTGGCAGCCAGACAAGAATTCTGATAGTTACAGTGCTGACATCTCTGTTTTTTTCTTCTGGTTACAGAGGAGGGGGTTGTCTCAGGCACCTTATTTCAACATATATGGAGAAAAAGGAGGCATGGAGCACCGCAGGTCTAGCCTGTTCCCTGAAGGTCCGAGCGACTACGTCTTCAGTCATCTTCCACTACACTCCCAGCAGCAGATCCGAGCACCCATCCCCATGATGCCTATCGGGGGGATCCAGATGGTCCATTCAGTCCCCGTGGCCCTTTCAGGTTTACATTCTCCGTCCACTCTGGCCCTGCAGAGGGAGGTCTCTGAGGAGAAGCAGAGAGGAACTGCGGAAGCCCTGGCAAAAGAGCCGTTCAGCATTTCGAAGCCCCACGAGAAGCGTACCTCTCCGCACAGCTTGCACCCCGCTGCTCCCCCCAGCGCCCCCTCCTCGCCGCTGCTGTTGCTGGCCCAGAGCACATCCGAGGACAGTGTGGTGGCTACCGAGAGGGAGCAGGAGGAGAACATACAGACTTGTACAAAAGCCATAGCCTCTCTGCGAATCGCCACAGAAGAAGCCGTTCTGCACGGGGCGGAGCAGCTGCAGAGGCCTTCTGAGCCTCACCAGAAACCCTTAGAAAGTGCACATTTTAGCATTAAACACTTTAGTGGATCTGAGCCGGGCCAGCCCTGTGCCTCAGCCACCCATCCTGACTTGCATGGTGGTGAACAGGACAGTTTTGGTACATCACAGACTGCGCCAACCCATCCCACCTTTTACAGCAAGAGCTTTGTGGATGTCCAGCAGCTGGGCTTTCACAGCAGGAGCGAGCCCCCGTCAAGCACACAGGAGAGGAAAGATCCGTCATCTGAGAAGAGCAAGCTGCATTGATCTGAGATGCATGGAGACTTTCACCCCATACATTTACCCCACCTTTTTTTTTTTCTAGAGATAGAAAAAGTATTCAAATTTACAGCATGCCTGTTCTAAGTTACAGTAGTTTGCTATTATATATACTTTTGTTATATCAAAAGAATTAGATAAAGTAACAAGTCATCATGAGCCTGACCAAAACTAAATTTGAAATTCTTATTGGGTCTGGTACTTTTAAATTGTACAGATGTTTGTGCCTTTTCTTTACTTTGCTTATATTCTTATAAGCATTTTTTTAGCAGTAATTTGTACATATTTTAGAATTTGTGTATCTGCTTTGTAATAAATGTAATTTCTTTCCTTTTTTGGACACTTGGATCTAAATGATGTAAAACAGAACAGCATCAATATATGTGAGGTTGCACTAAAACATATTTTTATATGATTAAAACTGAACAGCTTTTATGTACAGCTCTGATTCTGTAATACTAATATTTATTTACTTTGTTTCATAAATTGTAAATTTTTTTCTTAATGTTGTGGATTGCTTTTCTATGTGAAGCATGGGATTTACTGTTGCGTAATTAGAACAAAATGTATATTGTAAAACAAGATATTTAAACTAGAGTATCTTATATTATTCTGCACTTATGCATTAGTTAAAAAAAGAAAAAGATAAAAGATGTATCAGTCAGTTCTTAACTCTTGTAATTTTTTTTGTCTCTTGTTTGCCGGATTGACTATAACTTAAGTGCTGATTGTGATTTTAAACTGATAGTACCGTAAAGCATTAAAGTAAAACAATGTGCTATTGTGAGTTTTTTCAAAGCTTTATAAAACAGTTATAAATATATTAAAAGTATTTGGTCTTATGTGAACATGTTGATCTATATACTCCTTAAAAAGCTATGGGAAAACATTCCACCCCATGTAAATATGTGCATCACTGGTGCCATCTGTGTAGCTCACCGGGACCGGCAGGGTTTGCTGTGCTGGTGCTTCCAGGAGCGGGCTGGGGCACTGCTGAGTGCCAGAGGGCAGAATCCAGCAGCGTCCTGACCCACTCCCTGGCCTCCAGCAGCAGGGTGGCAAGGCCCCTACGGCCGCTTGGGGCTGGGCGAGGAGCTGGCCTGCTGGCTGGACACACGGCGCCCTGCCGAGCCTGGCAGTCCCCTGCTCCTGAGGGCTCACCAAGGGCCATAGGTGTCATGGAGAAGTGCCCTGGAGTGTCAGAGAGGGGTTTGGAGAGGAGAAAAAGGTGTTTCCTTGCACTTGAACTCCACAGCTGGCCACTCCCTACTGCAATACCTGTGCCAGCTTTGGGGGAGGCTCCCGTTCTGTCCTGTTCCGTCCTGTCCTGTGGATGGAGGTGTGTGGCCCTGCTGGCAAGGCAGAGAGCACTGCCACCCCGGCCTCTTCTGAAATGGGTTTCATGGGCAAGAAAGTCACAGTCTTCCAGTGTAGGGTCTTCACCTGGGCAAGGTTTGCTGCAGAGGGAAGGGAGGAGGAGCCCGGGCTTGTGTTTGAACACGTGTGGTGGGTTACCACTACCACCAGCAGCATGCGTGCCTGCACGCACGCACACACACACACACTCAAACACACGCATGCACACGCACAGATGAAAGAAACCAACGACCTGGATTATATTTTGTGCTATTTAGTGGATTATAAATCTGTGAAAACAAGTTTGTATATTGAAAATACATCTAAGGAGTGTTCTTTAAAAAGAAATAAATATACAGTTACATGCATGAGGTGTCTAGTTTTCATGTGTTCTTTGAATTTTCCAAGTTTATTGGTGTTCCAGCATTCTGCACAAGAAGCACCCTTAAAAATGTGAGTGGCAGTGGAAAATGTGGACCATATATTGGCTTTCTCACATATTACCAAACTAAACCAGTTTATTTCTCTGCTAATACTGTGTGGGCGCAGAGCCACAGGTGGCATGTTGTCATAATTCTAGCATGATGGCATATGATTAGTGTAATACCATAATGGACAGTGACCATTTCTAAACATTAAAGCTTAGCTTCTCATATCCATTGCAATGTTCTGCCTTTATTCCAGATCATTGTGGTAACCTTGCCAAGAAAAGCATGTGCCAGAAAACTGGCTCATCTCAGATTGGAGAGAGGAGAAACAGTATATGTAGTTGGAGATGAGCAGCCTGTTGGATCATGCTTCCATAAAAAAAAGGAGAACTCAATTATACATTTTAAGTAAACAACCTCCATCTGATAAAAGCCTCTCTCCTCCTGGGCTTCATGGCTGTATTGAGAACAAAATGCTCTGCACAATGATCAGCTAATCAGGTAATCATAGATATTTTATTAAAAGGGAACCAACCAACTCCTGATGGTAAATGCTCTATTAACATTGCCTTTGTAAGCAACCCTCTTACTGTGGGAGTTACCTCTGACTTGTTTGATTATTTTAATTAATTTGCAGCTGCAATTTGCCATCCACCTTCTCAGCCTTGGGGCATTTTTTTTTTATAATCGGTGAGCAAGTATCACTGAAATTACATGTGATATTTTTGGGTTACAATGGAGCAACGCTGAAGAGGTTTCAGGTACTTACAGTCTTAATTGTATTTTCTTAATGAGATAATGTGTATACAGTGCTTTGAAAAAAAACATATCCTCATGCAAGGCATAGACATCAATGATGACTTTTCATGCTTTGTAAAGGGTGTGGAGGAGAAATGGCAAACATGTCTGACAAAATTTTCCCAGGCATGAGCAATTTTCAGAATCAACTGTGCAAGCACAGCAGCGAAGACTGGGGGGGGCAAATAATTCTGTGAGCTCTCTGCCTGCACCTCCCAGTGCAGCCCCCTCATGCTGCCTGCGGAGATGATGGTGTGGGGCTGTTTGTGCCCCGCTGTGCTGAGCCTACGGCTTCAGCCTCCACGCTGGGAGAATGCAGCTGCATGGCTCCCTGCCGGGAATGCCGGTCTCCAGGCAGGACTGGAGTTCCTATGAGAGGCAGCCCCTCTGAGGGTGATGGGGAGGGGGCTGCTCCACAACACTCGGTGCAGTGGATGCAGGGAGGGCTCTTTGGACCAAAAAAAGTGTAACCCTGAGCTCTCTGATGTAAACGCTCTGTGTTTTTAAAACGGGTGAAAAGAAGAGATTTAACAGGGCACTCTAGAAGAAACTGCAGAGCCCAACAAAGATCCTTACATGCAATGTGCCAAAAAAATTCCATGTCATAAATATAATTACCTATTATATTGTTCAAGGAGGTTATAATTTTCTATGAAGATCCATATGTCTTTTCTGTAAAGCACAAGGGAAATACAGATGCTCTGGCAAGCTCTCTTTATTTTCTTCTCTCAGAATACTGTCACTAGAGTCATTTCAGGACTTGCGTCAGCAAGACAGAGGGTGTATCAAAACTGCCTGCACAATCCTCTCACAAAGCTTTAGATTCTGACTCAGGGCAGTAACTCTATCGCATGTTAAATACTTCTGTGTGGACTTCCCCACTGCAGGACACACTGCCAGCAGTCGGTAATAATTAGCACCAATAAAGGGCATCATTAACGATAGCAGACCCCAATGGAGTCAAGGGACTTAGGTACAAAAATTTCAATTCAAGAATGCTGCAGTCAACTCCCATTTAACCCTAGAGGCACCTCAATTTACAAGGTGCCCTGCCTTGTTTAAAGCTGTTTCCTGCTTTTGGGCATGAGGTGAACTTCTCTTCTTGGAACTGCTTCACGCCTCTTCCCCTCCCACTTTGACCTGGACACCAGAAGGTATGTATTTCTTGCCTAGAGCCTCCAAGGGACCTGCCCTACTGAGTGGGTCTTTGAAAATATGATGAAATATGCTTCCCTCTTGAATTATACTTTTGGCAAGTGCTGTCATTACCTCTCACAGATTAGTTTAATGATTTGGTCCCCATTTATGGATATCTAAAAAAAGCCCAAACCATCCCAAATCTGTGCTAAAACCAGCTAGATCAACACCTCCAGTCTTCTAGGAGAGTGGCCTAAAATGCCCCACAAGAAGTTTTTTGTTTTCTGCTGAAGTTCTCCTACGGTGAAACAAAATATTCAAGATTCACTGGATCATCATTACTGTAGGCTACTCTCCCCAAGACGAAGAGCTGTTGGATGTGCCCTGCTCAGTAGGAAGAGAGCTGCCTGGAAAGCTGGTGACTAGAGTGGTGTGACAGAGACTTAGAAGGACAAGGACTGAGTTCAAGCAGCTCCCTGCTTGAAGTCTTCTAGACAGCTTGGAGAGCACAGTTTCCAAAAATGCTTTCTACTTAGCATCCAGCCCCTGTCTGAGGTGGCTGACTCTCCTATGTCCAGTGGAGGTGGGCCAAAACTTAAAATTCTGGGCTTCAGAGTGAGGAACAAATCCCAAAAGTTAGGTGTTACAGTGCCTGAATCCTTTATTGGGTTTTGCCCTAAATAGCTCAGGGAGAACAAGCCTTATTGATTTATTTCATTGTCCAGTGGAACAAGTCAATGGAAGTTATCCTTTTAAGTCATTCAGCCACCCCTGAAAATCTCAATCGATATTCTCCAAAGGATGTCCTTAAAGTAAATCCAGGATATTCAATGCAAAACCTGCACAGTACATCATATATTTTAGTCTAATCACTATTTTGGTGGGGCTTTTTTCAGTTAAGATGCCTGCGTGAAAATATCAGGAGTCTCTCTACTAATTGAGTTTATTACAGTGACAATGTTCCTGTGCCCTTTTCTCAAACACAGACTACACACACTAAACACAGACCCTGAACATATGCTTACTGTAAGGTCAATTTAAGATGAAAATGCTGGATAGCTTGACTTGTTCTGCAATTATTCTTGGGGTCTTTACATATGCTTCATCTGTCACGTGTGTTTGCAACTATCTTTAATATGCCTGCTTTTAATTGGCTTTGGAACCACTGATAGCACCAGGAACATGGGTAGACAGCTTTCATTGCGAAATGTTTGGCTTTTGCCCCTGTGATGATGCCTACATGAGATATAATAAGCTGATTTGTTGTGTGTACATAAGTCTTTTCCAAGTGATTGTGCTTGGTGACAAAAACTCTTTCTAAGAGTTTCTTTAATTTGTGAATATAGAGGTGGCCTGTACATATGTGTAGGGCTTTAGTAGGCATATGATAGAAGTTAAGGAAATATCTCTATCTTTTCATACAAGATAATCTTAAGTGGAGGCAGAACTGAATGAAACCCATCCTTGGGAGCAAAGAGCATGAACCACAAGAATCCCCATAAAGAACGAACTGGCATTCAGGACTGTTGTCTGTCCATGTTGGTGAGTGTCTGCACAACCTGCCTTGGTGTCATTTTCCCTGAGCTTTAAGAAATATGGATGGTCTTCTATTGCACTGCGCATTGCTGTATATGTTGCAAAATCACGTCCTACAGGCAAGGCTCTCACCCATGGCACATCAGGCACCAGTGCACCTCTGCTGTAGGGCAGCCAAGGGATTCTGGGAGCCTAACACCTCCAAGGTCTGTTCCAGAATGCAAATAGCCTAAAAGATCTGCTTGCAGGCTGGACTGCAGGCTGGTGGGAACAGTGGTAGAAGAAAACAGCAGCTTTCTGAAAACCTGAAAAATTTTCTGCTCTAGTGAGTTTTCTTGCTTTTTTGCATTGTATGAATATTCATTCTGAAGCTGACATGTCGAGGGGAGCTTGGTCAGCAGGAGGCTTAATAAAAAAAAAAAAAAGCCAAACAATATTACTTTATAAACTGCCTTTTCAGATACCTTCCTGATGAGTGACATCTCTGAACTGACAGGAGCACTGCAAAGTGAAACAGAGGGATAAATATGCATGGCAGCACACAGCCCCATGAGCACCCAGTGAGCTGCAGAAAGCTAGATCCAGCTCTGTACTGAAGAACAGCATTTCTTTTTCCCCCATCTCCTGCCAGAATATAAGAAGAGGCTGACACCCTGCTATAGAAACTAATGGAGTTTCCACATTCATTTTAACAGCAGGAGGTGTAGTCTCTGAAGGCTTGTTTCCATGAGGTGATGAGAAATCTTGCTGCTAAAGTTGCAGAGGAATGTCAGAGTACTTGGCATTTTGCCGTTCCAACCTCTTTCATTCCCATCTGTTCCTAGAGAAGCGAAGGTCTTCGCCTAGTTCAGCTGTGCTCTGCCAGGGCTTTGGGGGGCAGCTCTGGGCCATGGCAGGAGGTGGTCCCTGAATGCCTTTGTTTCTGGTATAAACACCCTGAATCTTCTGAGCACGTTAGCCCATTAGCAGTAGTCTGCAAGGCAAAGGAAGGCTTGGGAAGTACCTGTGTGCTTATTCTTCCTAAACAGATATACACTTACAATCTCTAAGGGGTTACTTTGGAAGAGCTACTCTTAGAAAAGCCAGGTTTTCTGAAGAGCTGGACTTTGACTGAGGCACTTAGATGAAGTGGTCAGAGTTTTCAGAAGTGCTGAGCATTTGTTATCAGCAGAAACTGCTGGTTTCTGGCCACACGTGAAAATCTGGCCCTTAAAAACTTAATGACTAACTTAATGATGCCTGGCACTTCACCTTCATTTGTTATTTTCCACAATCTTTCTTTCCACCAAAACATCTTTATTTAGCCAGAAAAAAAAGGAGGAAAAAACCAAATTAATGAAACAATGAGCCAATATTCATGGCTGAAATACCCTGTTCCTTTTTACTGCCAAGAAAAATGTAAATGATAAAGCAGACCAGTTTTGTGACAAAGCTTTTCCCCTCCATTTCATATTTCTTGATGACATTTTAACACATGGGTCTGGCACAGCACAACATCTTGGAATAATTTTTAATCTTTCAGAAATTTTCCTCGGACATACAGAAGAGAGAGGGTCTTTTAACTCTGAGGAAAAAAGGTAAAAATCAGAAAGTCAAAGGGATGGAGTACTGCAGGGAGCAGTCCTTCTCTGGCAGAAGATGAGCTAAATAGTCTAATAGTTTTTTCCATCTGCATTTCCTCTGGCCCTACTGTGAGCAAAAGGAATTCAGATCCAGCTGATTTGTCAGGGTAGGGGGTGGAGGGAACTGGGTGATATTATAAGCCAAGTCCTGCTGCCTAGTCCATCAATTAACACAGGCAGCAGGAAGAAGCTGAGGGGGATAACGCCCCTGTGGTGCTGCCCCTGCTCTGCAGGATCCTGTGAAACGTTTTTGCTGGCTCTCTGCAGAGCTGGATTCCTGCCAGACCGCGGGAGCAAAGGATCAGCCACTGTCTAGAGCGTTGCCTTGCACTAACCTGCTGCATTTCCATGCAGAAATCCAAGTGAGAGTTAATGCTGTGTTGGGCAGCCTAAACTTTGGCTGGGTTTGCTCTCTAGCTGCTCAGCTGTGGGCTGCCTTGGCCCCTGCTATGAAAGCCACTGCTGGGGCAGTGCTGGCTGGGGGCCTCAGCTGAGAGGGGCAGGTCAGGGAGCTGGTGAAGGCTCCAGAGATGCTGGCCTTTGAGGCCAATGCTCTGCTTGAGGCTGCTCTGGCTGGTCAGTGTCCCAGGAGCTCCCAAAAAGCGCATGGAAATTCTGTATCCTGGAGCTTGCAAAGTTTCCTGGCTCCTGCAGCCTTTATTTTCCAGGAAAGGGGACAAGCTAAACCCTCTGATGGTTTGGTTTCTTTTTTTTTTTCAAATTTAAGATATTCAAAATAATGCTGATGGTGTCAAACATTGCTCCTCCCTGGGGGAATATGAGACAGGAACCAAAAATACGTTGTCACACCACACACTACCTGAGAATTTCATCAAATGAAAAAGAGCAGTGAATAAGAAATTCCCTGACTGGTTTAAATAGTCAGGATAGAGTCTCTTTCCTTCTCTAACTTTAGTCTGTTTGCTCCAGAAACTTCGACTGTGACGACAATTTAGTCATCTGTATTCTGCATCTTTAATGGGATGCCAGCTCCTGATTTTACACACAAGTTTTGTGATATACTGTCTATTTCAGCAGAAATTACTGTTTTCAGCTTGGTGCTCAGGGTGCTAAAATTATCAGTGTCTGAGGTGGGCTGACCCTGGCTGGACACCAGGTGCCCACCAATGCCACTCTGTCACTCCCCTCCTTAGCTGGGCAGGGAAGAGAAGTTATGATGGAAGGTTGTGGGTTGAGATAAGGACAGGGAGAGATCACTCACCATTTACGAGCAAAACAGACTCAACTCGGGGAAAAAGTTTTTATTACCAATAAAATCAGAGTAAGATACTGAGAAATAAAATTGGATCCTAAAAACACCTCTCCCCACCCCTCCCTTTTCACCAGGCTTAATTTACTCCCCATCTACTCCTCATTTACTCTCCCCCAGTGATGCAGGGGGATGGGAAATGGGGGCTGTGATCAGTTCATCACACACTATCTCTGCAGCTCCTTGCTCCTCATGGGGACTACTCCTCACACTCTTCCCCATCTCCAGTGTGGGTCCACAGGGTTCAGTCCCTCAGGAATAGGCAGCTCCAGTGCTCATGCTCTGTGGGGTCACAGGTCTGGCCAGCAAATCCGCTCCAGGATGGGCTCCTCTCTCCATGGGTCCTTCCAGGAGCTTGCTCCACAGTGTGCCTCCCAGAGGGCAACAGCCACCTTCAGGAATTCCCCTGCTCCGGCATGGGGTCCTCCATGGGCTGCAGGTGGATCTCTGCTCCACCATGGACCCCAGGGGCTGCAGGTGGATCTCTGCTCCACCATGGACCCCATAGGCTGCAGAGGCACAGCTGCTTCCCCATGGTCTGCACCACGGGCTGCAGGGGAATCTGAGCTCAGGCACCTGGAGCACCTCCTGCCCCTCCTTCCTCACTGGCCTTGGTGTCTGCACAGCTCTTTCTCTCACATATTCTAACTCTGCCCTTCTCCAGCTTCAGCTGGGCAGGTTTTTTTTCCCTCTTCTTAAATCTGTTATCCCAGGGGCACTACCACTGTTGCTGATGGGTTCAGCCTTGACCAGCAGCACCTCTGTCTTGGAGCCCACTGGCATTGGCTCCACTGGACACAGGGGAAGCTTCCAGCAGCTTTTAGAGAAGGCAGCCCTGCTGCCCCTCCTGCTACCAAAATCTTGCCTTGCAGATCCAATACCTGTCCCAGTGTTCTAAATAGATGGTGCACAATGCGACATCTGAAGGGCAGAGCTCAGAGGGTGCCACATTTTCCGAAAAATTGCCATAATTCAAATGCTATAGCATCTGCAGTTGGAATGAAGGCTGAGGCAGGGGAAGAGGAAATCTTTTCGCATTATAACAAATAAAATGCTACCATGGAGTTTGAAGGTGCAAATCAGGCTATAACAAAACATGAGTGTGCATGCTTTCAACACCAAAATGACTTACTGGCTGCTAATTAAATCTCACTGCAAATAGGATTTCATTTTTAGTTTTTTGATGGAAAAAGTGGTTTTGTTACATTTACTTGGCTGGCAGCCAGGAATACAGCTCAATACGAATCAAGCAAATTTAAAGGCCTTCTGCAGCAACATATGGCTTGTTTGGGAAGTATGACTCATAAATGGAACCAGATGCAAAAAAAAAAAAAAAAAAAGTTATGAGAAGGTAGGAACTGTCCTCAGACAGATGCTACTATTGTTATTTCTGATGTTTCCACCTCATTGTGAAAAATGTTCACATGTATATTGGTGAGCAATTTTTTTTTTTCACTATGCATTGCTGCCTGTTTCAAAGCTCTTCAGTGGCACAGGTCCACTCAGTCTGCTCATGCAGCTACTTCATACCTTACACAAGCTGTTTTCTTCTTGCAAGTTATTAAAACACAGTTCCCAGTACTGTTTGTTTCTTCTCCTGGTTTCAGGGTGTTTCTTAACATATGCAGGGTTGGCCTTTAGTTTGTTCTCCAAGTCCTGTGTAAATACAGGCTAATAGAAGTATGTCCTTGCCTAGGAAGAAACCCTACGGATGCTTTGTAACCACACCCTGTGCATATCTGCAGGGAGGGCGTGTGTGCATATGCCTGTGCACACACAGCCAAGCCAAGTGCCAAGAAAATGACAACCAGCAGGGGAGGGGAGCCATCAGGGGCTGCCTTCTGCCAAGAGCTTCGACTGCCAGCAGCGAGGCAGCAGGTAAACATGGGGACAACCAGAGCAGAGATGGGGGGTGAGCAGCCTGGGTGCATTTTGGCACCATTAGTTGACCTCCCAGCTTTGCCTGGTGGCTGCTGCTGTAGGACTGCTGTCAAGGACTTTCTGAAACCTCAAAAAGAACTCCCTGCCTGTACACCCATTGCTGTGTTGAGTACCCAGAGTGAAGGTGTGCCTCTAGCACAGGGGCCCATAGGACTCTTGAGCCCTAAATACCATTTTCTTTTTGCCATTCATGTTGCACGTATTCCTGCTAGTTTTCTCCTAATTTCTCCAGCCCTTCACTCCCCATTTCTCTTGAAGTATGTCAAGAACTTTGTCCAAATTTAACTCATCAAGATCCGCTTCCTTCCCACATAAAATCCTCTCATACTACAGGTGAAACAGATTCTCCGTGTCTCTCTGCTGGGCAAAGTCTAACTAGCCCTGGTCTAAAAGGAAGTAATGTCTCACATGCTCAAGCCCTGTAGAAGAAGATGGCCACGCACCCTTGAACAGTGGCACAATTCACATGGTGCAGGCAGTGCAGGTGCAAACACCAGGGGGTAAGGTAGGCTGTAAATCAATCTCCTTCACTCAGTGGTGGACACCAGATGATGACTAAACAGTGAACACCCCACTGGAACATGTTGTCCTGTTGCATGTGTTCTCCCAGCCCCGGCTCTTCCTGCATCCCACTGCCAATGCTCCTCCAGTGTGGGCCTGTTTGCACAGCTCCTGCAACAACAGGGCAACACAGGGATGTCCTGTGGCTCAGCCCTGATGTATCTCTTCAGAGGTGTAGTCCTGTGCAATAGTGGACAAGGCCCTTGGAGAGCTTGCTAGGCACCTGCTTTGTGCTGTGGCCTCTTCCAGAAGGATTTACAAGAGCTATCCAGAGCCTTGTTCATGTCCCCCACCTGGAAAGTCAGTGCTTAAACCACAGCTTGAACCACTGCCCTTTTCTTGGCAGGCATTCTTTGTCCTTAGAAAAAAGACTGTTGTATTGACTCAGTGGCTATCTGATACCACAGCATCTCACCTTATTTGATCTGCAAGGTTGGTGAGTCACCTGCTCTCTGAGTGGAAATGTGTTTGGTGTCAGTGGCTATAGCCTGCCCAAAATGTCCGTCACAGTCATGCCAGCTCCAGCCTCTCTCACTGCAGCTCAAGCTACTGCCCAGCTACAGCATAATCTCATATATGAGCAGGCTGGCTGAGCTAAAGAGGGGGAACTGGCTCAACTCATAACCAGGTGTGTGCTTGCTCCCTCTTATCTTAGTAAAAAGTCAAACTACAGGCAAACATTACCTCCCAGAGTGTGCATTGCAGCAAATGTGCAACCCTTTGCACTTTAGGAATTCAGATTGCATATTTGAGTTGGAAACATTATTTCCTTCTTTTGTACCTTGTTTCTGCTGATGTCTGGGATCATGACAGAGAAAAATTGGGTGTCAATAATTTTTAAAGTGATATCAGGGAGTGGAACTGAGGAGAAAATTACTTGTAAGGCTGTTGCTTTGTATTCAAAGAAATCCTCTGGGAAAGTAGAGGGAATTTCAGAAGACTACATTGGCTTCTGGAAAGAACAAGAACCTGTCACCTTTGCTGGGGACCTAATGAAACAGGCTGTGTAAGATGAATGGACAAAAATTTAAACCCATGCTAAAACCAACCTCATGACACACAATACTACTTAAAAGCAGATAGATTTTGCAACTCTCATGCTGATGACCTCAATGGGATTACTTAAGTGAACGGGTGTTTATTAAACATGAACAAGAGCTGTGCTATGTAGCATTAAATGCACCCCAGTTTGTTGGAGGTTTGGGAGTTCATGTTCATGACTAATTCTTGGTGCTTGCTAAGAAGAGCTGGGAGTGCCAGCAAAGGAGCTTCCAGCTCCTGGGGGAAAAGGCTTTACTTTCTGTGCATCAATTGTATTAGTCCTGCTCATTGTGAAGGAAAAACTGAGCTCTCCATCATACCCTCCAAAGGCTTCCTACCTCAGGAGGAACTGTGGGAGGTTTTGTGTGCAGATGCTCCATAAGAAGAAAAGACCAAGGGAATGGAAAAAAGTCTGTGTCTATAGAAAACTCCCACAGAGAGATATTTCAAGGGGGTTGGTCCTACCAAGAGAGAAATATGTGCTTAACACACCCAGAGAGGCCCCATTGATTAAATATATTTAAAATCATCATATGGTCTCTGCCTTAACTTGTAAGCTCTTTTAGTCAGAGATTTTGTCTGCCTCTTTGGCCAAGATTTTGTTTCAGACAGAGCATCCTTCCAAGCACAACACTTGTGGCAGTGTAATGGGTAACCCTATTTCTTAAGCACAGGAAACCCAGCAGTTTTTCCATGCTCGAGGGTTAGATAACCCTTTAGCATGCACAAATTTCCTCATGGAGCATGTGTCCTGGCCCCTGGGGAGACTGAGCCTGTCCCTAGTACACAGGCAGCTCCCTAGAGTGCCTCATCTCTGCTGGTGTAGATCCAATAACAGAGATACCCTGATTTAATTCTTTTAATTTTACATGATTTTCATGAGCAGCTGGGTGGAAAAAGAAATGCCTGGAGCTGAGTTTTGATTTGACTTTCTGAGGTTTCCAGGTGAGTACAAAATATATTAACAGCAATCAAAACCAGACTGTACTTCTGCAGACCAAATATATATGTCCTTAGACTGTATGTGACTACAATAAACTGTAGACAGTTGTATTTAGAAATCTATTTGTTCCACCTCACTGAATATACACTCATGATGATGAGTTGCTCTCATAACCCTCAGTGCTGCACACTCACAGTGCCACAGCAAGCTTAAGCTTTTTAAAGAGTTTCCTATCATCTTAGCGGTGCAGTTTTTCACAGTTGCCCTTCATCACAGGTCTAGTGACAGCTTACTGATAGCTGACAACAACATGGAAGGAAAATCCACCAGCTTTGGCCTGCTTGTTCCCATCAGCACTGAAATCTGGAAGCTGTTCCAGGTGGCCTGGGGGGACGAAGCCCCAGGCAACAAACTCCCAGGCCAGAGGAAGGCTTGAAAAAAGGATGAAGTTCACATTTTCCCAAGACTCAGGGGTAGGTCCCTTGTTTTTTTAAATTGTAAATTAATAACCAAAAGAGGGAGAGACAATAGTAAAGGAAACAGCAAACAGCCCTAAAAAGGCCAGAAGTATCTTTTCTTATAGCAGGTTATACTTCCCATTACATGATCAATTTGTGATGTTCACATTCAGCTATCTGTCCCTCCCAAAAACAATGAAATTACAGCAGGTCTATGTGGACACCAAGTTCAAATAGCCAAACTTTCAATGAGGTATTTTAATAAAAAGCTGTATGTGAGCACCTGGCTGCTGCTGAGAATGAGGCCAGGTAGAACATTTGAAAGCAACTTCTAACTTGTAATGAATTGCTTTTTGGAATCTTTGGGTATATTGAATGTTCCTGAAGGAACTCAGCTGCTCAAAAGCAAGAAAATATCCAAGCCTTTGTTTAGAATGTTTAATTTAAGACTCTTACTCACTAGTGGAAGAATTAAAATTTCAAGGATAAAATATGTGCAACAGGAGCAAACTAGAAAATTCAGCCTTTAGTTTTATGTATTCTGGGTGAGAAGATTAATTAATTTAAAAGAATATCCTAAAGTATCCATGTCATGGGTAACAGGTGTAAATCTTTGCTCTCCCATGGAATTCTTAATATCGTGGGAGGATAGGTTGCTTCCACAGAATATTTATTTTGTTGGATTCTTCTCTGCATTGTACTTGTGGCACATTAATATGCAGTACACTCTAATGAACCAAGTCAGGTATATTAGTCAGGACATACAAGAAATTAAGTTCTGTAATATTTTGTTATGCTGGAGGCAGCTGGCGTCTCGTGGCAGATGTGATGACTTGGGGGTTTTGTCTAAGAGAAGTTTACAGGTTATGGATTTTGCAAATTTGTGTGATATGGAATCTCTGTTGCATCAGGAGGCTGATCCTTGTGTCGCTTCTACCTCTCACCCTCTGACTCGGACTAGCCAGAGTTCCTAGGAGGAGCTGGCACAGGGCTGGCACGGATAATTAGTGATGCCTTGCAATGCACACATGCTGAGCAATGGCAAGTCAGACTGGTTCATGGCTGCATAACTCAGTTTGGCAATGCTGTCACCTGGCAAGGGACTGTTGTCATCAAACAAGCTGAATCAGAAACCAATCTGACAAAGGAGGGAGAATTTACCCTCCTGGATCATGTTAAGGCTCAATCAGCTCATACAGCTGAGGAACAGCCTGCAGGAGGAAATCCTTAAGACAGGGAAATCCCAGCACTGTTAAATGCATGTGAATTAACAAGGACACCCAAGAGAGTGAATGAGACAAGAGGCTAGAGACAAAAGCTGTTTAGTGAAGATGTTTGTCCTTGGAATTTAATTGAAGCTTAAAATAAAAGGTAAACAAAAGCCCAGGAAAATTATGTGTATGTATCTGCTAAATTTTGCATGTTTGGTTACACACCATATCTGTGTTCATAAAGAGTTAATACATAAACCAGAATGTTTGTTTCTCCCCTAAAACTCTGTGAAAGTGAAACTCTGTGAGGTCTGTCTGGACCCCAGGAAGACATAGTTTTCCTGTGGGTCTCGCTTCTCATGAAACAGTGCTGGGTGGAATATTATCCATTTTAGTGTGGATTTGCAGGATAAACAGACTCTGGACAGCTATTAGGTATGGAGCTAGATTTTTGCCTTTCGGAGCAAAGGCAGAGAGAATGGGATGAGTGGAGTTGCCATGCATATGTGCAACGCACCAGTGGATCCCTGCAGTGACCCAGTGGAAGGGGAAGGAGCCCCTGCTCAGACAGCAGCTCATCATTGCAAACTTGGCAAGGGCAACTTTCAATCAAATAAACATAGGGGAAAGAAGGATCAAAAATTAGGATGTCATACTGTGAAGACTTTATTTTTGTATCTATATTTGCTCAGTAAACCCACGGAAACTGGCAATACTTCAGAAACTTGAAGCAAGTGGGTCAATTGGGTGCAATGAGGAAAAAAAGTAAATAAAAGGACTTCCATTAGGTTGAGGATGTTTGCAACAGAACATCCCAAAAGTTTAGTGAGCGCTACTTGAGGGAATGGGCAATGCAATGGGCAAAGAAGGAAGATGTGAGATACTCTGAGAATGAGAATTTGAGGACTGAAATGCAGTAGTAACACCTGAGAATTGCACAGGAATATGAGTATTGGCTCACTTATGACATACCTACAGTGACAAGTGTCATGCAGAGCAATACTGGAAGATAAGAGACCCAGAATAGGCCTCATATTAGTCTTAGGTGCAGAATGTCACATGGAGTTGTGCAGCTGGTCAGATCTGGGGAAATTTAGAAAGTGAAGTTTTTAAGTTAGAAAAATAATGTCTAAATAACTTGGACAGCACATTCCTTTGCTGTTGATTCATGTCCTAAATGACAGAAAAGAGGACTTCTATGTGAAAACATCAAGCAAATAGTTTGTAGGCAAATGGTCTGCTGTGGTAAAATGGGTTGCCTCAGAAAGCAGAAAACATGATTAATTGTTTATTGAAATAGGATTCTAGCAAAGAGTGGAAAAAGAAAAAAAGCAGTTGTCAACTGAATCTGATTTTGAAGTCTAGGTTAGGATGAATTTTAAATTTTAACTATCAGAGGTTCTCACTGGTTATGGATTCCTACTTTTTTTCTGCAATATCTTGGATACACACAAACATTTTATGTGCTTTATAAAAGAAAACTATGACAAACCCAAAAGAAAAAGTGAGTCAGTAGATTTGATAGATCACCATTTATAAGACAGCCAAAATAGGAAGTGGCTTAACTTCACCCTGTCCCGCAGCTTCCCTCCCAGCATTCTGGTTAAAAAGTCCCCAGTGACCACGACCTCGATGCAGTCACTTAATGATTTCTTCACATAAAGAACCGTGTAAAATGCAGGCAGGGTAAAGAGCATTGGCACAGCAGAGGTGATGTTCGTGTTACAGAAAAGGATACATGTAAGACAAGAGTGGCCCTCGTGCAGCTGTATCTCATAGGATCATCAATGGATCATGGTTTTGCTTTGTTTTGTTTTGGTTTTGATGTGTGTAAACCTTTGCTTGAGGCAGAAGTAGGCAATCAATATATGCTGTCAGCAGCCAACTACTTACAAAGTGGTTGGAAGTTTTTTCCACGAAGGAGACAAGAGACTCTGAGAGTAATAAAATTTTTGACCAGATCTGATAAAGGCATTTGCAGAGATGGTTTTGAACCTACAGTTATTCCATGAGCTTACAAGGAATTGGCAGCCTACCCACTGCAGCATCTCACCAGATGGGGGAAGAGTTCATTGAGGCTTATCTGTCTTCAGGGTGAACCACTGCGGTTTTGGGACTGGGCACATCCCACTTCTTCTCATAAGTTACAAGGCTTTCTGGATTGTTCCCTCCCCATTCAGTGAAACAGATCTTTGCACCTTCTTTGTGAGGGAAACAGTCAATGCTCAGGAAACACCTGGTTTTTGCCAGCCAGTCATCCTAGCTGGAGCTCCCTGCATGGCTCCAGGCACTAATTGCTCAGGGCAAAGCAGAGACCCTACAGTGTGGTAGTGGTTAGGTTGGCTTGCTAAAGCCTGCTTAATAAGTGTGCTACTCCAAGGAATGCATTTCCTTGAATGCACTCCCAAGGTCCCTTCCCTAGGAGGAAAAGATTTTCCCCAGCCACATAAATACCCCTGAAACACAATTACCTGGTGTTCCCAGACCAACAGTGCAGCCTACTGGCCATTTCACTCTAATTAGCTGATTGAATTTCCAGCAAAATTCAGTCTCCAGCAGGTACCTCATCAGACCCATGCAGACATGCTTAGTTTCCATATAACATGTTTTTACCAGCAGAGCCATAATACTCGCTGAGGGTGGCTTGAATGCCTTTGACTTGTGGCAGATCCCATATATCTTCATAGAGAATTTGCAGTTACTATAGCAAAATAAGTCACTTAAGCTGCCTTAAGTTATTTCTTGGAATTTCCTTTGATTTATTCATGGCTGGAGGATTTGCAATTCAGAGTTTTGGCTGCTTGTCAACAGTTTCTCTAAGGGAGAGATGCATTCCACAACCTTTAAATAGGCTGGGACCGTCTTGTCAGATGTGTTTCCTACATCTGACCACATTCCTTATGCCTATAGTTAACAAAAATTTCTTGCAATTATTTCCACTTTCTAGGCAATTTAATTTTTTCCTTAGAGCTTGGGTTAAAAAAAAAAGGTTATTTAGCTTGTAGTTGATGTAAGTACAGGAGTATATGGGACAGGTTTTAGAAAAAATGATAATTCTTAATTTACAACCAAGGAAAGTAATTATTCTCTGACATAATAATTCATTGTCTCTTTTGTGGCTTAGGGTCAACACTCCTTCTCTAGGTAAAAAATTTTCCTTCTGGTAGTCCTTTGACAGTGTGTTTATCAAAAAATAGCATAACCATAAAAAAAAGTAATGTGAAACACTATGTTATTTTCAATGGAAATTATTGCATTCTTGAAACTTGGCTTGGGTTAAATGTAACTGTTCATACTGATCAGAAAACATACATTAAAAATGTTTCAGCAGTGCTTATATTCATAATGGTTTCCTTCTCCATTAACCTAGCATTTCATTATGTTTCTTCTCATTAACCGTTGTGTAAATAAGAATATCTCAGTTCCTGTGCTTGCTTCTTGAAATATAATTTCACCTCAATTTGTTTTTAGAAATAGTAATTAAAAAAGAATGTAATTTCATTTTCAGAGATTCTAGCTCTGTGCTCAGGAATTGTGAAGGAACTTGGTGAGGACATAATCCTAAATCTCTTAAAACACCTCCTGCAAAAGCATGTTTATCCAAATGAAGAGGTTCCTGACCCAAGCCAAGCACTTAGCTGCTTATTTAGCTTTAAGCCTCTGCCTAAGTGGCTCACTGAGCTATCTTCCCCCTCCCCTGAAGGGTGCTGGACGGAGCTGGGGGAGTAGCAGGCATAATTTTTTGAGTCAAGAAATTTTAACACACTGTGGAGGAGGAGAAATGTGGGAGGAATATGAACTGATTTCAACTTATCAGCCCCAAAGAAATGAGGAATGAAGTCTGAAATTGTGCTGCTCCTTTCCCCTCCTAAGGAAAGAGAGAGCATCCCACTGCTCAAGAGATCTCCTTGCCTGTCAAGAGCACTCTCTGGGCCCATCTTAGCCTCCATTTCTTCCTCTGCGTTGAGTACATATACAGGCCATCCAGGTTATTTATTATTCAAAATGTATTATTTTCTTTCCATTAATTTATCTGTTTATTAGATTTTTTCCCCTGTGCAGACATACAGGAATTGAAATAGTGAAGTAACCTTTGGACTTGAAAATGTGTGGAGGCAAAATAGGCAGTTGGTATCATTGGAAATCACCCTGTAATTACAACCTGAAACACTTGTTGTGATTGGGCTTTGTCTTGCAGGAGCTAGCATAACCCCCTAGGCTGAAAGATAAAGGTCTGCTGACGTTAAATGAGGGTTGCAAATTAATGTAATGAATGACTTTTAATAATAACCTTTTGGAGGTGGTTCAGTGTTGTTAGCAATAACTCATAGAATCACAGAGTCATTAAGGTTGGAAAAGACCTTCAAGATCATCAAGTCCAACATTTGACCAAACACCACCATGTCAACTAAACCATAGCACTCAGTGCCATGTCCAATTGCCTCTTGAAACCGCCAGGGACGGTGACTCCATGACCTTCCTGGGCAGCCCATTCCAATACCTCACCACCCTTTCAGTGAAGGATCTTCCTGATGTCCAAGCTGAGCCTCCTCTAGAGCATCTTGAGGCCATTACATCTTGTCCTGTCTCTGGTTGCCTGGGAGAAGTGACCAATCCCCACCTGATAAGGTCTGCCCTGAGCTTCCTTTTGCCCAGGCTAAACAACCCCAGCTCCCTCAGCCACTTCTCACAGGACTGACTCTCTAGATCTTTCACTGATCCTGACGACGGTTTGCTGTGCCAGCCTGAAGGTTGGGAACAGGTACCATCAGGGAAAGTAAGTGGGAGTGGGCATGTCCTCAGTTTTTCAGAAAATCTCCATATTCTGTGCGTGGTTGCTGTCAGTCCTTTCATGACTCATAATTTCAAGGTCAGAGCTTCCTAACTTCATCTCCAGACATGTGAACACAGCAACTTTAGCCAGTGTCGTATTGTTAGGTCAGACCTTATTAAGGCATACCCTGAATCCTGATGGTGATCCTATCTCATCCCTTTAACAGCCAGGGGAAAAGATGTGATGGTCAGCAGCTGTAACTAGGTTTCAGGGCCAAACGTATCTCTTTTGAGGTTCTTCTTCAGGAGAGGTGTCTTCCTCTGCTAGACCCCACAAGGCTGCAAAGGAAAATGATGACAGAAAACAGAGAAAGCAATAACAGAGAGCAGTAAAGAGGGAAGAGTATGGAAAATCAGAAAACAGTCTCTTCTGGGTGTGCTCAGGGCCTCTTTTAATTATTTGGCACTTGGCTTAAATTTAAATATACCCGAGGCATTGTATGCAAGAAGAGACTGGATGCCTCACTCGGCAAGGCGAGCGCAGTGTTTGTGGCTACAGTAAAGGGGGAAGGAAAAATATAGCCCAGACTGAAGCAGTGGATAGAAAAACCCTCAGACATCCTCGTTGCACTGATTAGTATCTTGAGTCATTGCCTTTGAGGGAGGTGAGAGTTTCCTCAGTATGGTGGAATTAGATGAGCTCTTTAATGAGGTTAGATACCAGAGGCATTGCGCAGTACTGTGAAGTTCCCTGAGGGGGAAAAAATAGAAAGATACCTTTTCCCTGCTGAGAGCTGAGGTCTAACTGGGGGTAATCAGTGTTAAAACACTAGGCTTTGGGAGCTACTAAAGCTACCCTACCTATGGCTACTGGAAGTGGCAGCTAGAGATGGGAAGAGCTGCATTGCTGCATAGCTGCTCTGCTGACCCTGTGGCACCCCTCGGGCTGAGGGTCTGTCCCCGAGAGGGTCTGTCCCTGTCGTGCCCGTGGGAGGCTGGCCCTGCAGCACTGCCAGGCGGCCAGAGGCGCTGGCTTGGCAGCGCCGGGCGGCCAAGGCACGGGAGGTAACGCTAATGCAATCTGAAACCTCCCCCAGACAGCAAGGCGGGCAGGCGGAGGGGAATGAGGACACGGGCAAACAAAAAAAAAGGGAAAGAAATCAGGCTGTCTCTTTATCTCCTTTCAACAGACATCTGTTACACAATGTGTGTCTTTCTGCTGCTTTATATAGCCTGCGTTAAGTTTTCCTGCTTCCTGCAGGCGCTGGCCGGGACCAGGCGATGAGATGAAGCAAGCGTCGGCTGTGCTTGAGGAGTTAAACTCACCGAAGGAAAGGTGAAGGTGTAACCTACACAAACCCCATGACTGCTGATCTGTGTCCTGTGACTAATGGAAAAACCCCCAGTCTGGCTGTTCCGGCTTGGAAGCCACTTGTGCCCGGGCTGGGTCCCTGGGGACTTGGTGAGTTTCAACACCAGCGGCTGGGCTGGCCGCTCTGAGTAACGCTGTCAGAGCTAAGAAAGCAGAGCTGTCCACTTGGCAGCTAAACCTGTTGAGCGCCCTCAACTACCAGCTGGGCAAACAGGTTGTGGCCAACTTCAGGTGGCCACTGTGGAGGGCTGACCCCCAAACCAAAGCACCATTTGTCAGGCTGCTTCACTGAAAATATTTTTTAAATATTCAACAACAGCAATAGAGGAGGGTAAGATTGGAGATTTCACTTTGCCTAGAGTGACCTGACAGGACTCAGGTTGTGTTTTGCTTTTTCATTTTTTAAAATTTAATTCTTTCTCAAGACTTTGCAGCTCTTAGTGTAATTTTTGTAATAGTTTGGAGTGTGTTTAGAAGCTTGAGTCTCTTCATTACCACCTTTCCCTTTTTGAAAGTGCCAGACTCTTTTCTGCACAAAATACGTATTAATAGATTCAGGGCTGCTATAGTGATAATAAAACAAAAATGCAGTGCAGCTGGCACCCTGCTGCAGAGGAGCAGTGAATCCAGTCACCACACCTATCTAACCAAACCAAAGGGGCTCTCAGGAGCCCTCTCCTGCTCCCTGCTCCTGCCTGCAACAGAGCTCAAATCCGCAGCACATGCCCCAAGGGTAACCAGTCCAGCTGAAGCTGCAAAGAAATTTAGCCACAACACTATAGCCAAAGAGCTGAGATCCAAATTCAGGTCTGGACTTTTTGAAAGCACAGAGTGAAATGTTTAGGTTTGGAGCTCTTGGTAGCTGCAAATCTGAAGAAGTTCAAAGCTCAATGAAGTTCTTGGCAACGGGAGGGAAACTTGGTCCTGGGATAGCAAATGTGGAGGCACCACAACTTCCAGTGCAAGCACCCCTAAGCTATTTCAGCTTTTCTTTGGTGAAGTGAGCATTTCTCCGGTCCCTTTAATGCATTCATCCCCCCTAGTACCTTTCAAGATAATAGCTGTGAATGCCTCCTTTGTTACAAGGCGCATGCTGCCCTGCCTGTGTGGGAGGTGGGTGTTACGATAGGCATCATACAGCAGTATTCTGGTGTTCTAATAAATGAGCTTCTGCTGGAAGTGACATTACTTGAGTGTAAAACCAGGCATATCTGTCTCCTTAGTAAGATACAGGGTATTTTGTGGGGGTGTGAAGTAATTTTCTTTGACTAATTGAATTAATTAATTACAAGTTACATAAATGTATAAAGCTCCAATTGCCCATAGTATCTGTGTACCATTCACAGAACTCTATGCAATATTTTCTTCTGATTACATTAGCACGCTATTCTGAATATGCCAAACAACCTTCCTTTCTGCTTTTTTATAGTTCCCTGAGAACTACTTCTGTAACACCCATGAGATGTGAAGAACAACCAGAGACCTCCTACAGGGAACAATCTGCCACCAGAAGAGCTGTGCATTTCACTGATTTTTTTGGCTCAGATGCCAACTCACACCCTCATTCTAAGACAAAAAAAAACTTTCAAAAAATGGTAAAAACCTCATTTCTTGGTGAAGCAAAATCTCAGAACATCTAAAGTGTTCAAAAGATTTTGATTGAGGTCCTTGCAGACCAAAAAAAAAAGAAATGCTAGATTCTCAAAAGCTGCTATGGGAGGATATATTACCCAGTAGCCTCCAGCATGCATCAAGCTTTAGGAGAACTAGTGCAGTTTCCATCTCTGAAGCAATCTGAGAGCAATAGGACAGTGTTTTCACTAGCAGCCTGCAAGCTGATTGTGCATGTGCAAGGCTTGAAGCATTGCTCCTTGGTCTCTCCTGATGAGACAGCCGCTCTGTGTGTGTGCAGCATTTTACATTCACTGCCACATGCTCTAGAAGCCAGACAGCCACTTCCCAGAAGCATGAATCATTTTCACATTTGTTTTCTGCTTCAGCTCCTGTTAAAAGTACTTTATTCCAAGCAGAATGGCTTTAAATGGAATACCTAAGGAGATTCAGCAACTGGATAGGGATTTGTAGGACATTCATATGCAAGGCTGATGCTCCCCAGCGCAGTGTCCAAGCCATTAGGAAATGCTGTGCCCCAAGTAGCACCTTGGGAGCACCTCCGGGTGCTGAGACAAGAGAGAGAATAATGCCCAGGGGACTGGAACACTCACCTGGGAAAGTGCAGCCACACTGCAGAGCATGCAGGGCTGAAGCTTGACATCTTGCACTGCCCAAGGTTTGCATCTGAACAGAACAGTCCATGCTTGTGGACAGATGTGTCTGAGGTGGAGCTGGGGTGCAACTACACCTTTTCCACTCCCAAGGCTCTTTCTTCCCAGGGCTTATAAAACAGGATCATAGCACCACTAAGCAAAGATGGCTACTTTTGTTTGAGGGGTCTTCAGATGAACTCTAGGAACCCAAACAAGAATCTTGTTCAGGTTTATTGAGGAAAGTGAGAAATTGCCAGGAACGCTGATGATAGGAAGCCCCACACTCTTCCTTTATTCTGCTCTTTAGCAGTGTAGAATAATTGCAGTATGGATGAAATACAAGGCTGCAATACCAAGCTGCAAATTAATCATTTTTTGCTGCTCTCTGGGCTGTAGAAATAGTAATGATTTAGCTTTAACTATTCAATTTTTTCTCAAGTTCTTTTTTTGACATTCTTTTCATTTTGTTGCTCTTTGTTTAAAAGCACAGAATTTTTCCAAGATCCTCTGGAAATTTCCAAGATGTCGTGTTTTGCTTTGGGCTTCAGTGGTGCCACTTGTGACAATGTTTAGATTTTTATTTCAATTGCACCTCTGAGTCACAGAGCTGCATTTCTTCCTTCTTTTCTTTCCCTTTAGTAAAATGTTTCAAATCCCTCCCTGTAAAAGTGCTTTGGCAATAATAATAACTGGAATCTTAACAATTAATGGAGCTGTTTCAGTGTCTCTACTAGGAAACTTATATTCACTGGTTTTGATTATGATTTGGAAATAAGCAGGTATGAATGTGCGATGCTGTTTGCTTCTGACTTTGCCTTCTGGCATATTTTAAAATCATAATGTCCCTGGTGCTGACTGGTATCCCAAAGCCAGTGCAATTTCATCCCTTCAGGTGGTTCTGATGATACCAAAGGTCACTCAGCTGCCTAATAAAGTCAGTGAAATGTGGAATAAACCAGTCAGTAGCCTGGGGAAGTACCCCTTTCTGTGTGGCTTCGTGTTCCTTGGCAATTTTATATGCCTGCATACATTATCCTTGTAAGTGTGATCTGATGTGTAGGTGGTCCCTATTTCTGACACATTACATTTATCTGCATCTCTGGAGAAGCTTAAAAAGTCAAGCCTTTTTTACAGTCAGAATATTGCCATGAATATGATGTATTCTGGGGACTGCATTCTGCATCCCAAGCATTCAGCTAATCAGAGCTGCAGCTCCAGCTGGCCTTATTTTGCCAGTGAAATAAAGTGGAGCTATATAGGGAGAACACGTGAAGGCGTGCTGTAAATTTTTATGAGCCTGAGAATGGAATGACCACATTGCTCAAGACTCACCAGCAGAGAGCTATGAAAGACTTAACCAAATAAGTGGCAATTAAAACTTTATAGTGTTTCACATTGTCATGTGTCTATGCCCTGTGTATAATTTTTATCTCTTGTTTACACCAGCACTGGTGAAACTGAGGATAGTACATGTTGCTGTACAGTCACCCAAAAGGCATGGTTTCATTTGGTTTGTTCATGGGTCTTCCTTGAAGCTACTTGGAGATTTTTATGCGTTATTTTGAAACACAGGGAGGTATGCAGCTGGGAAGGAACTGTGTGGTGGTATTGCCTTCTTTCTTCTGTGCTGCACAGTGAGCTGCTCTGTGCCAAGTACTGACAGTGCTGTAGTCTATAGCTCCTCATAGGAACTCTTATCCTCAGGAAGTATACTTTGTAGATGCCATGGAAACTGAAATATATCAGTGGTACTTAACACTGTATAACAAGAGATAAAATACAGATGTTTGTAATGGCCAGAGGGTGTATTTGTTGGACATCTCCTTGAACCAAAACTAGATTTAAACATACTTTTGAGCTTTGTGCCTGACCCTAACCTTCCTTGGTTTCAACCTGCTTCCAGGGTTGGTTTGTGGTGTTTTTGTGTGTGTGTGTGTGTGTGTGTTTTGTTTGTTTGTTTGTTTTGTTTGTTTGTTTGTTTGAATTTTCTTTTTCTACTCCTGATACAGGTGGCCTCTCTGGTTCTCCTGGCAATACCTCTCTGGTGTCCTGGCAAGGGTCATGGAAGGTCAGGACAGGCAGAGAGGAAGGAGGAGGGTGTCAGCTCAGTACATAAGGGAGGAAGAGGGTAGAAAAATCACCTCAGTATGGACATGAAAGCAAAAAGTAGGGCAGGACAGAGTTAAATAGCTGGGACTGCAGAATCAGATTAAAAATATACAGCAAATAGTCTTGAGACCTAAATTCTGAATCCCAAGCTGAAAAAAAACCCTGAGTTACTCAGCCTCATTCACATAATGGGAAAATCTTCCACTTTGAAAAGCCATGCCTCTGCCATTAATACCAGGCATCTCCCTCCCCGTTTCTGGCCTTAACATGTTCAGCGGTGTTACCCTGGAATCCTGCAAGATGTTACTTTAGAGATAAGCTGTCCCCAGGGAATGATAGAAAACACAGATGGAAAACACCTCAAGAGATAATCTACCCCCTGTTGTTGCCCCAGGCAATGGAAGGCAAATTACATGTATGGGCTGGGGCGTGGGGAGATGGGTGCATGGGCAGGGTTTATTTGCTGGAAAGCTGTGAAGAAACATGCTGGGAGAACGGTGAGGTAATGGGAATGGCGTTGCGTCCAGGTGGCATTGGAAACTGCCAGGGAGAAATGAGCTACTTTGTAGTGACAGCGGAGAGGCAACAATACAGGTTAATGACTGTGCTCTAAGTGCTCTCATCCACATGATTCAGGGCCATGTAGGCATCCTGAACTGACAGGAACATTCTTCATTGCACATCTGTGTCCGTGGTGGGATAGGAGTAAGGATTAGGAGGGCTGCAGCAGGACTGAAGCTGCACATGCTGTGCTGTTAGTGCAATCACAGTGTTGAGCAATGCTGCCCTTCCCAGTGACAGCACTGATGGATCCAGCTTGGTTGCTTTATAGGGTCAGTAATTTGCAGTAATCAGCTCAGTAGTTGAGCAAGGTAAGAATCAAACTGACCTCTTCAAGAATCTTAATTATTTCAGACATCAAAAGTCATCTGATTCTGCAGAGCTAAAAATGTGTTCAGACTTAGGGTGCCAAGCTCCTGCCCTGTGAATTGCAAAATTTCAAAGTGCTGTTTTTTCTCCATCTAGAGTAATGGGGAAATGAGGAGTACTAATGGGAAACCCGAGACTTAACTGAGTAAGGTACAGAGTTAGGGTCTATAAAGGTGCTGAAAGTCAATAAGGGAAAGTTGAGAGGGAAAGGTCACCAAGGACATTGAAGAGCTCCCCCTCTGTTGGAATGGAAAAGTCACAAGCGAACCCCTCCAGGAACAATTTCAGCATTTATCCGGATAAAATTCTGCCAGGAGATTAAATAAATAAATAGATATTTCTGCAGAGCCCAAGGAAAAGATGTTGCAAGACGCATTACAGCGCCATTCGCCATCGGGCAGTGCAGGGGGTGGAGAAACTTGGTCCTTCCATGCCACCTAGTGTAGGAAGCTGAGCAGCTCCCTGCTCCTGGCAGCAGCTCCAGGCAGGACCTGTGCATCCCGCCAGGCTGGGCTCCGCAAGCCACGGCGATTAGCAGGAAATTAAGTGAGGATCAGACGTCTGCCTCTGTATAAACCATGCCACCAACACGGGTAAAAACCTGCTCCCAGTGTACCATGGCGATGGTAGCGATGCTGGTTGCTTGGCTGTGTTTGTGTTGTGGTACACTCAAAGGTTTTAGAGAGAATGGCTTTGCTTGTGTTTTCACAAAAGAGTAAGGTTACCCAACTTGCAGCTCTTGACACACTAAGAAGAAAAAGATAGCATGGGATGTTTTCATTCTGACTCTTAGTAAGCTGGTTCGATTCTTCATTTCTGTGACTAAAACTGTACTCGGGTAAGTGGATATTAGGTAAAGTTGTATGTTTGGTTTTGTTTGTTGATTTGTTTTGTTATGTTTGTTTGTTTTCAACAGGATAGAGAAATTTCTGGGTTTTGGCTGATTTGTGTAAGGAGAAAAGCCATTTTGTTTACATTAATAGTTGCTCCAAAACATGCCAATGGATAAAAAAGTGTCCAAAATTATGGTGAGCTGTCTAATTTCTAAACATAGATATGCTTCAGCTGAGTGGTTAGGAATAATTTTTCTAGTGCCAGTTACTGGTGTAACTAAAAGACTAAGGGCTAAACCAAGGACTCTTGACCTTACTTTGAAACATTCAGTGCTGGTTTGTCTTTGACACAGAAGAGCAGATTAGTCGGGAGAAAATTTTGATAGCCTTTGATGCTCCCAGAAAATCTATACCATCTCATTAGACTTGTTCAAAACTGCTTCTTAACAGATTGCAGTGTCAGTCCAGGATGGTACCAATCCCAGAATAACCAGATAGCTATATATAAATATATATATTTCATCCAACACCCATGGACAAGGGCACCTGCGTGCTGGCAGATTTTCCTACACGTACGATGTGAAGTGTGTTTATAAGCAAGTTTTGAGAGACATAGTTGCTAGCCTTGATATATAAAGAATCAATGATCTCACCAGGATTTTAAAAAAGACAGTTACCTTGAATAACTGTGCTGGAGCCTGCATCAAACATAGGAAGAGGTAGTTCATGTTTAGTTTTGGACCTAATAAATATATAAATTTTTTTTCTCTGATTTTTTTTATTTTATCACTTTGTCTATTCCTTCTAGAAAAATAGCTGTTTGACTCATCCAGTCACTACCTTGCTGGAGTTGATAAACACTACTGCCTCCAAACAGAAACGATCCAGAAACAGGTGTAGGAGGAGATCTGTGCCCTTCTTCCACCCTGACTCCTGCTAGATGCCCTCGCCTCTGTACAGGCTTCTGTGCTCCCACATGCCTTTACTGTGGTGCAAGTAAGGTTTTATGTGGTGTGTAAACAAGGAAATCCCTAGAAGCAAAAGAGCACTTCAGAAGTTCGGCTTGCATGACGGCAAAATGATGACATGCAGCCACAGCATTGATAAGGCTGCATGTCTGTTGTGTGTGGAGAAATGGGTGAAACACAGCACAGGGGAGGAAGACATGGAATGTCATCATGTGCTTTCCATTTGCACCAGCATAAAAAAAGGGATAGTGTTTCTACTCTTTCCAAGACAATGTGATGTATGTGTCTGGTTACATTATTAAAAAAAGATTAAAATTATTTGAAATATGTTTTAGGGTTAAAAAAAAAAAAAAGAGGTGGATGTTGGCCATTTTGAGTAATCAGCCAAATTTTTGGCCTTTCTGTTTTTTCCTTTGCTTGGAACTCCCACATATCTCTAGTTAACAGAACCCTCAAACATGAGTGATGTTTAAATATTTAAAATCTTTCTTTTCCAACATTTTTCTAGTCTAATTATTGATCCCACAATGTTTAGTATCCAGGAAGCAATCCTAAGTTCCTGAAATGAAAACCACCTTCCAAAAGCCAGGCTTTTAAAAGATGAGTCATTGGCTGGCACTTGAGCATTTTTTGGCACTTAGCTTAAAAGTAAGAGGTTTTGAGGACAGTTTCTGCGTGTGAGAAAGTAAAACAAAGATAAAATCAAATCAAAAAGTGCTTGACATGCAGCCTGCCAACTTTCAGAGACGAGTGTAATAAAATCACAGTGTCCAGGGGCACTTGTGTATTTGGTGCTTAACTCTTTCCTGAATGGCCTGTGATTACCATCCTGTATTTGTCTGAGGCCAGGGCTGCATTTCTCTCTTTCTCAGAGTGTGTCTTTTTGCTGCTGGAGCTCTGGGGTCGACAAGGGCTTGGCTCGGGGAGGTGAGGGAGGGGGAGGGGGCTTGGAGACCAAGTTCTCAGCATCCTCATTAGCTCCCTGCAGAAGCTGCTGATCCCTGCCAGGACTGCTGTCCTTGAGGCAAATGCTGGATTGCTGGAAGGTATTTCATAACTGATGCACCTGAGGCTTGCCCTGCTCTTTGTTCCCTTAGGTAAAACCTGGAGCAAGGAAAGAAAGGGTAGGCAAACTGGTATGATTGTCAGCTAAAGTGCTGTAAACATCTACCTGTAAATAAAAATCCTTTCCCTATTGTTTTCAACACCTTCCTACTGAGAACTGTAGTCTACTTTAAGGGAGGGCTGCAGGTTCGGGTCAGCAAAGATTAATATTAAATAGAGGATATAATTAATATTAAAAATATTAAACAGAGAATAGAGAAGGCAAGAGTTGGGATATATACCCTCCTGTACTGAACAAAATTCCAATAGAAATGAGCATGTCATCAGCTGGTGAGTGGTATCTATTAAGCCTTGGAGATGGAAGGTGTATTAGCCTCATGCATAGAGGACCTGTAGCACAGAGGGCAGTGCTGGAAATTCCTGGGTCTCTTGCCAGGTCAATAGCACAGTTGTGTGCTCCCGTTCCTGCCATGAGTAAATGGGGACTAATTTCAGTGAAGCAAGAGAACTGAGAGTTGATAATTCTAAGATGTTTTTTAGTTTCTTATACTTTTTCTCATGCTACCCTAACTTTGCAACTTCCCATTTTCAGCTTGCCCCTCCACAATGTTCTGCAATGGCTTAGCTTTATTTGGTTTGTTCCAGGCTTTATAATTGAATCTATAAAGCCTCTGTTGCAGTGTTTGTGGAATCTCTTTGTCAAACTGCAGAATGACGAGGACTGGTGGCTGTGTACCTGTGTGAACGCTTGGACGCACGAAACCACGTAGCAGGAGACAGATTGACAGAATTCCCTTAGACTCAGGAAATATTTCTCAAGCAGGAAGTATAACCAGCCAGCCTGGAACAGCCATGGGTTAGCAGCAGCATCACCTGCATGATGACATGACTCATGTCTGTGGTGGGTAACCCGTCACCATGTGCTCCTTCCTGATGCCAAGTAAAACCCCTGTGGAAACCAATGGAGATACAGGTTTGGGGGAAGAAATGTTCTGTACACCTGATCATTACAGACCTCCACAATCCAAGCAAGCACTTTGAAAACCGCAGCTGCAGGAAGCAGGTGTGAGCCTCTCCGTGCCTGTGGCTACTCACATCCTGGCTGCAGCAGGGAAAGGCCTTGCCTGCAGCTGAGCAGAGAAACTGGGCTTTCCTCTGGAAGGCAGCTTCCCACGGCTCCCTGCCAAGGAGGCTGCACAGAGTAACCCTGAGCATTGGCCCTTTGCCCCTGTATTCCCCTGCTGCGGTCAGCCCGGGCAGCAGGATAGGAGGGAGCCGTGTGATTTAAGTTGAGAGGAAGGGAGCAGATAAGGACACCGTGTAACGAAATGAGTAGCTGGAGTCAGGGGAAGTGGGAAGCTGACCTAAGGACTGAGGAATGTCATTGGGGACGGAGGGGTGGGGACGTGTGGACTTGGCAAAGAAACTGGGAGGGGAAGCCAGGAAGAGAGGGTGTGGAGAGGCTGAGATTAGATGGGGACCAGAGAGAAAGTCTTATTCTGGGGCTGGGCTTGTCTCAGGTTTGGGAAGAGGACAAGGATCCAGAATTCTGGCAAATGGATCATGTCACCGGTCAGGAAAGGGGTCAGGAAACAGAGTAGGAGGAAAAAGCTGAAGGGTGTTGTACTGGGATGGAACAGAGACAAAACTCTGCACCCACCCAAGTGTGCTCTAGCTTCCAGAGCTGGAATGGGACCCAAGAGGACTGTGTGCAGATCCCACCACTGCCTGCAAATACCTTTCAGACCAATTATTTGAGACAAGATTCAAGAGCATGCTGTCAGCTTCTTTTGTGAACTTTTTGAGAATTTGGCTGAAATGGTGTAAAATAACTTTGCTAGGTAGGGAGAAAAGTGAAGTCAGGAAGGTGAGCCATGATATATGCAAACAAATTTGTGGGTTTTTTTCCTGCTTTGTCATGATGCATTTTTAAGTAAAAATCCCATTTTATGGCCAAAATATTTGTCATCAATTCCTTAATTTGCCATATAATTAATCCATTAGTCTATACATTTCAGCAAACATTTGAGTAGATTAATTTTAGAAAGATATAATATAGAAATAGCACATTATTAAAATAAACTTAAATGTGTTGTCTTGCTTTATCTTATCAATTTTTACTATTCTTAAATAATTTAAAACTTGTAGCAGATTTTTTTCCTTATTGAAATTTCTAGGAGCTGGCACAGATAAAACAGTCGATTGAGACATGCTTCAATATTTCCATGCATTCCACAATGATAAAATGTGGTAGTCCCTGTGATTTTTAAATCCTTTTGTCAGGTAATCAAAAGAAGCATGATCTAAAGTTGTCTTACCACAAGTGTGATAAATAATGTAGTGCATCAACTTGGTCCTGTGGAAGCAAATATACCTCCTCAGTGTCTAGTTAATTTGTAGACAGAGTTCAGGCAGAGGAATACGGTGCCACAATTAACATTGCTAGTAAAAAGTTTGCATCTAATTTCAAAATGAAAACCATTTTACTACAGAACAGTTTTTACATTTTTCAAATATTCCTGATGAAGCTCCAGTACAGTCAAAAATAATCAAGAGCCAAGTAATTATTTTTCTTCAGTTTTATTTAAGGAGTGTAATTAAGTGCAGTCTTTGGGCGAGATAAGGACAAAACTTCATTTTGATTTATTGTTAGGTTTTTCCCTCAGCTTGGTGTTAGTGTAGGTTCTGCACTGGAAGCAAGTATGATCAGCCTGCTGAGGATGGATTCAGCCTCCCTTACGTTTATATGATAAACAAATGAAAAAAGGAATCTCTGTACAATGAGACTCTGCTTCCATCAGTTGCAGCGATGCCTTGCACTGTCATCCCCTACACTTCACTGTCTGCAATGGGAGCAAAGGAAGGTTGCTGGTCCCATGCAATGCCACTCTAATCTGGGATCCTTCAGCTGCCTTCAAAACTGGAAGCCACACAGATGTGCCTGCACTGCACTAATACAACTGTGTGCTGGCAGGACTCCAGCAAGATTTTTGATATTGTACTTTGCTGGGTACTTCTACTGTAAGTTACCTGGAAGCTGCTTCAGTATTTCTAACATTGTCTAGTGCAGAGAAATGGAAAATCTGATGGCTTTTGTTAATTAATTCCATACTGAAATGCAAGCATATGAGAGGACTTAACATTCTCAGCCTCTGGTGAGAGAGCACAGGATACTGATACACTTGCTCCTTTCTGATTGACCATTGGCCTTTGTAATTTTTTTCCTTTTTTTTTTAAATACAATGCAGTGTTTCTAAAAGCTATTTAATGAAAATAAAACCTTTAGCAGAACAGGTACCATATGAGCAGCCCCTTTTCCTTTCTGCTCTTCATATTTTTACCACATGTATTAACTGTGCAGTTTTTAAGGTTCTCATCCAGAAAAGTACTTGAACAGGTGCTTAATTTTAAGCATATGCTTAAATGCTTTTCTCTCTTAAACCCTTATTCTTGGCTTCCACTAAGACTGCTGAAAAGGGTGATAAATGCATGGAAGTTTCTGTGATGTAGAAAGCTGTCTATTAGTAACTCCAGAGAAACCACCAAGTGATTCCACATGGACCACCAAACTGTCTTCAGAGTCTAATGATTTTCATTTGCTCTGTCAGTCCAGGGTAGACTCAAGATGAAAAGTTATGTATTATTTTTCCAGCTCCCCGAGCTATTCAATCCTTCTTCCATCATTTGTTTAATACATTCCTCATATGCTACTCTGGTCTCCTGACACCCAGGCTGTTCCTGGGAACAGCTGAATTCCCACATGAGGGGAAACATATTTTCATATGTTTTTGGGCATTTCAAAAGTGTTATTTTATTTAATAGATTTAAAATATTCAAGTCCCCACCCTCCCACCACCCCTTTGGCATGCTTTTAGTGGGTGTCTCAAGAGACTGTAAAGCAGAAATGAGAAAAACTACAATGGCACAGAAAAGCATGCTTTTCATAGGAGTTCAAGGTGACATACAGTCAAGAAATACATTGAAGTTCATAAACTGAACTTAGTTTCCTCTCAGGAGGAGCTTGACTCTTCACCTCTCTGTCTGTTTTCAAAACTACTTTTACTGTTTTACTTTTAAGAGCTAATAAAAAATACAGAACCTGACTCTGCTCTTGCATCAATTTTAGATTGGCAATGTCAGGGTTATTGTACTCCATTACCTACAGAGCTCCATTAAAATGTCGGCACTACATCAAGAAGGAGAACCATGTCCATGTTTCCTGAAGAATTCTGCCCTACTGGTATTTTAGGAACCCCTTCAATGTGCAGGTTAGATGTATCTCTTTAACACAGAAGTGTTAGTCCTGCAGAAATAGAAATGGGAACAGAAGGTGATGGGCTGAGTTTTGAAACTACATGGAGAATATATGAGAAGAAAAGAAGGTAAACTCATGAGGTCAGTTCGTGTTCCTAGTCACACCACTTTATCTTGCTGAAGGCTCTGAAGTGGCAGGGGACAGATGCCTCTATGAAGCTCTAAAGAAATAACATTTTTAGAGTGAAACACTGGCACGGATGAATGCAGTGGGAGTTATTTCTTGCTTCTTATGTGAGAGGATTTAAGCAAAATGTAGATGCTGTAGGGTGCAATGGTCATGTTTCATTTGAAGACCAACGTTCTTGTTCTTGCCCATCCCCATCAGGTGAAGCCATCACAGTCTGGTAACCAATAGATCCCTGGAAGAGCAGTGTTACTCAGGTTACTTAGCAGCCATAGTGTTCCATGGCTGCGAAGCTTCAGGGGAGAGTGAAGTAACCCAACATGCATTGTGGAGAACAAAAGTAACACAGAGCATTGAAATAAATGATCTTTTTAATAGGAACAGCATGGAAGCATGTGGTGTGCACTGTTATGCTCCTTGGGATTTCAGCATTCTGCATATCCAGGGAATGCAATGTGGTGACCCCCAGCATCTAGTTTCCAAAAAGAGTGGAAAACTCTGCAAATTAGAGAAAACCTGACAGAGCCAGAACTCTGCTTTGCATATTTCCTCCCCTTCTCCTCCTATCTATGTCACCAAGCGTTTCCTATTAACACTTCTCCTTTATCCTACGCAGTGCCAGAACTTGAATGAGTCACTGCTGGAGAAGGGCTTGTTTGATGGCAAAGGCAAAGTAGCAGCATTACTAACAGTTTCAAAACAATAGGGAATACTTGAATGTACAAAAAAGGAAGCACTAAACTTTTGCTGTGTGAGACTGTCACTGGCTTACTGTCAACTCATTAGGCAGCATCCTGAGCAATGACGAAGGAATATATTTGAAAATACATTTGGGACTGTTTTGCAAGCATCAGATTGTTTACACTCCATGTGAGCTTTCCCCTTCTTTCCTACTGGGTTATTGTGCTAAGAGTATTTGTAGTTAAGACTGTTGATTACCCCAGCAAGAAAACAGCTTCTTCTTTTGGTAAGTACTTCTGAGGTTTTGAAATTTGATTATGGTCCACAAGTGGTGGAATAAAAATTGTAATTTCAGAGTTTTTTGGGAATAACAAATTGCTAAGAAAAGAATCAGGAGAGAGAAAACAGCAAAAAGATGAATCTGGCATTTATCTGACATATGGGAAAACAACAGCTGGTACATCTCCTGTTAAGGTGAAGACCTTATAAATTACACTTTCAGCTATTCTGCATTCTTCTCTGATAGCCTCTAGGAAATCTTTCTGATTCACAAAACATTCTGTGTTTGTCAGAATGTCAGTTCTGGAAATAAAAATATCACTGCAAGTACTTGGATTAGCTGTATTGAGACCCCAAGAGCCAACTTTATGAAATCAGACCTGGAGGAATAGAAAGTTAAAAGACCTTCAAATCCTAATCTTATGTTCCCTTTGGAGGAATCTGCCTCTAAATAACATTGATTGGACAATAAATACTTTCATGAGAAGGTGTTAGCAGTGTTACACTTTATTCTAGGAAGCAGGAACTGTATCCCAAGACTGTCTGCAATGAAAAATGTGAGCCTGGTCTCCACATAGCATCTCTCATTACCAAATTGGTATTTTTCTGTCTGACCAGTCATGTGGCTTCAGAAAAAGCCATTGGCCCATCATAGACAATAGCTCATGCAAAAAGTTTCATATCTTGGAGAACAAAAAGGAGGCAGGTAAAATTGGAAATAATAATTTGGGGTTCTGTCAAATCCTGCTTTCCCTTTTCAGGTGAGACTTCCACTACTGTGGCAACACCAAAATCTTATAAATTGTCCCAAAAATAAAAAAAACTTCAAAAATTTCAACTGACATTTGGAATAAATTGACAAGAAAGGAAATTGAAGCAAGAAGCATAAATAATCTTAGGAGTGACCTTGGCTTATTTATGGACAAAATATGAGGTGAGGGAAATGATGAAAAGCAAGAAAGAGTAAGAGAAATTCAGTAAAAGAAGGATAGGCCTACCAAGATAGCTGGACTTTTTCCTGTTCTTTGACAGTTCTGTGCTTTAATCACAACCTAGAAACAGCATAGGCCTCACTCAAGATCATAAACACCTTCCCTACATGGCCTAATTCTATAAAAACTGTAGTTTTGCACAATATTGTCTAATCGCAAACAGATGCAGTATCAATCCCAGGTGTAGCAAGATATAGTATCAACCTGTTCAGAAATGTTTAGGAACATTTCAGGTGTAAGTGATCCAAAAGTGGCCTAAACAGTGGGTTTGATCCTGCATCCTTTGCACCTTCTGCATCTTTGCATCCTGATGCTGGCCCAAAGTGGTGAGTTGCTGCCAGGTTGGGTCTAGAAGCCTCAGTGCAAGTGTAGCACTGTGCTGCCAGAGGGGAGCTGGGCTGGTCTCCACAGGTACCCTGCTTGCCTCTCTTGTGGACTCAGCTGGCATCAATGCAGGCCTTTATACACTGTGTATTATTGTGCTGTGTAGTCTTGAACAGTCCTATAGGACCATGTCTGCTGGTTTAATTTAAAGCAAAATTTGAATTGTGAATGTATCCCAGAAGTGCAACTTTTAGTGTCTTCTGGCATCCACTTCTGGTCCTGGAAGACAGAAGTATTTCTGGCCTCACTTAAAGAGAACAGTATTAAAAATTGGCTTTTCTGCATACAAAGATATTTAGACATTGAGACAGGCTTTTGAAAAAGCCTCTTTGTGCTTGTGTACAAGTGTGGAATTTCCAGGGCAGGAAAATACCAGAAGGGTAATCCTGTGGATCTCATTTTCAGGCTTCTCATGTCCGAGGCATACGAGAAGGAAGTGGTGGCTGTCACCATGGCTCTGCAGTGTTTGGGACAGAAAGGCTGGTACAGGTGGGCTGCTGCTTCACTGACAGAGGTTATAAAGTCCTCTTTCTTTCCCAACCAGACATCTTATCTGGAGAGGTCTAACGAGAGCATGAAGACATTTTCTCCTTTGTTCTCCTTGATTCTGAGTGACACACAGAAGTGTACACGTCATCTCTTTTACCTTAGCTAATTTTATAGGCTTATATAATTTATTAATAGAATTTTTATCTCAGAGCTTCAAAGGTCATAATACCTGTCAGGGAGTTTCTTGCTGTTATAACCTCTGCATTGATATCATTGTAAATCCCTTCTGCACACAAGACCCTTAATGCGAGCAAGGTGGCATTTTTAACTCAAATTAGTGGGCTCACAGGGGAACATTAGCTACAGTTTATTAGCTCAGCTCCCCAGTTGCTAATCCAATCTCCATGCATGGCAGGGCAGTCACTAGGTAGTACAGGTGGTTCTGCACAGCGTGCTCTCCCTCCAACCTGGCAGAAGCAAGGCAGGTGTCTGGGTCTGCAAAAGAGCTATGGTCGTGGCAACAGACTCAGCCAGCAGGAGTTCAGGTGTTAGTTCTGTGTGAAGGATTCAACCAAAATTATCCTTTTGTGTACAGGAGATGCTCAGCAGATGGCCTTCTCCAAAGTTTTGAGATACTTTGAAACAGTATACTATGATTCTTCCATTTTTGATTTATACATTTGCATTTAAAAGTCTCTTTAACACCTCCTCAATATATCTGCACTTTTTGTTTGCCTCTGAAAAGCATGTGCAGTGCACCAGCAGTAGCCCCACTGGGGACGGACCCACCATCAGTTCCAGAGCAGATATGGCAGACAGGAGTTGAGAGTGACTGTGTGGGCAACAGAGCTTTCACTAATCTCAGCTCTCAAAGACCGAGGGCCTGTTTCTGTCACAAAATTAAAATCAACAAGCTGATCTGTGAATCAGAATCTAGGTGTCTCTTGTTTACTCCCTTTGAAAGTCAAGTGGGCAACTTCTGGCTTAGATGTCATTCAGATATTCTAAATTTCACCAGCAGGCTTGCCTGGTGCTTCCTACTGACTGAACCTAGGTAAGTCCCTTTGTGGTCTCTGTGCAGTTTCTTTGACACATCTTTCTGGGGTTCTTGGCTTTTTCAACAGACTGGAGATTTGTGATTAGGTGGCATCTAATTATTCCTAGGCCAGGTTTGAGAGTGGTGACATTGGGAAGTGGAGTCTTTATTGTGGTGTAAATTTCTCGTTAGTTCACTGTATATAATTTTCTGCCCTGAATTTTAAAGGCACAGTACTGAAAATCAGGCTAAAAACCTCCAATACAGAGCAAAAAGAAGGACTTGTTGACTTATGTCTTTATGGAAGCTGAGATAATAGGTAATTTTCTGGCTACCTGGACAGGGAAGGTCCTGCTTAGGTTGCAGGACCACAATTTCACCTGTTTTCTCCAAGTTGCTTGTTCAAGGGTTTTCAACTCAAGTTCTGGTCTGGAGAAATAAAGAGCAGAGTGTTTTATACCTGGAAAACTGAATGGGTTGATGGTCATAACCTAATGAATTTCCCATGTTTTTAATCCAGAATGTTTTTACCCAGTTATGTGTTTTAACTAAGCACCAGAAAAATACTTGGAATGGAGTAAGGTTTCAATATTGATAGCTTTGCAAGACTGAGTAAAACTAGTTTTTCATCATAATGTGGAAGGGGGTGCAAAGAAGGGCATTGCTGGGCCAGAGGGCTATCAGCTGAGCAGCAAGACGTGGGATGTTAAACTGAACAAGTTGTGTGTCCATCTACTGGGGAACTTGTATTTTCTCCCTTGAGGAAAAGAAACACAAGTTTGTGCTTAAAATTTTGATGAACAATGCATTGAATAGAGTCCTACCACCACCATAAGTGGATCTACAAGGGGTCTGCAAAGATGCATCACCAGCCAATACCTTATCTATGCTTGCACCAGCACCAGTCCTGCCAGCAGGAAGTTTTCCCTCCACCTGTTTTTAATAAAACCATTCGAATCCCAGCACAAGAAACCTGACAGAGATCATTTACATATAATTGTTAGAGAAATTTTCCAAGTCAGTCAGCAGGTGATTCATATTGTGAAGCACTAGAGAATGTCAGCTGACACTTTTGCATGCAAGTTGTATGTGAAAAAGAATCAAAAGGGAAGTACATGAATGCTACAGAGTTCCAATGTATTTTATTTTCCCTCCTGGAAATTACTGAGAAATGCAGGTTAAGTTATTTTCCTTTGGCCCACATCTTGCCATCAGGTTCCTGAATATCTGAGCATACCATATTAAGATTAGCTATATTCAGAGCACTGCCCAGATTGGGTTAAATGAGCCTCAAGACAGGTCCCTATAAACTGATTCAAGGAATGCAATCTCAGCCAGCTTTTCAGAAACGCCAATATGTTTAACAGATGTATAGTCTTTCAGAGTTAAGCTCTTCTGAGCTACAGTCTAATGCTAATGTATCAGAGGCTGATAGCTGGTTTTTGCCACTGCAAATCTCTGGCTCAGATGGATTTCATTGGAAAAAGTCAGTCATGTGCACTAGAAAATCAAGATCTTGGACACTGCTTAGTCCACCTCCTGCAAAACCATCACCTCCATGCTCACAGAAAAGTAGATTCCAAAATTCAGTTTCAGAGTCATTTGAATGCCAAATGATGTTTTCCAAAAGATCTTTTGATCTGTAAATACCTAAAAGTAGCTTAAAAGTCTCATCCCTTGTGACTGTGTAATTATATTAGAGAATATAAATTTGGCAATGACCTAAGTTAAATATTTTAAAGATATACTTCCCCTCTAGATGAGTTTTCCATGTTGAACTTTATTTCAGTTAATTGTAGGTGTAGACAGAAATATTGGAGTTGTTCCTATGAAGAAGGAAAATATGCTGAATATGGGAATGTATTTCAGACTGAAAGGGTCTGACTATAGGATTTCAAGTCCTGGATCAGGGTTTTCAGTTATCTGAGTTGATACTAAATGACATGTGAGTCTTCCTGCAAGAGGATTACATAACAAGCCATTTTAAATAGAGAAGATTTTTGTTGAATTGAGAGTTACTTTTGACTTAATTTACCAGATACAGCAGCCATGCTACATAACTGGAAGCAGTTACTAGAAAAGTACAGGAGATAAATCTGGCAAGTTTTCTCTACATATGTCAGATCTGTTCTTATGTTAATTGTTTGACTAGAGAGTGGGAGTTCTGTGTCTTTTAGAAGCATTGATTTTTTTCTCCAAGTGGAAAACAAGGTCAGAAAGAAGAAACTGCATCTTTTCCTTGTCTTGCACTCTTTTCCTGCACTGATTTGGGAATTCGGATGCTGTTGCCTGACTACATTTATAAATCTGTCCTGAACTAAGGCATTTATGTTTGGTTTTTTGTCCAATGAATCATTTCACTAGCTCTCCCCAAAATCTTGAATTATCTCTGTGGGAGAAAAAATTTGAAAGTATTTGCACTGGTGGGGGCAGGGAGGATAAGAAGAGGTGAAAATGTGCTTATGTGCCTGCTCAAAAATGTTAAAGCTGCTCATTGGGTCAGTTGGTTCAGTTAAGCTCCTTCCTAAATTCTGCTGGATATCAGATAGCAGGATTTAGCCCTTATTCCAGTAAAGCTTCACAGTGGTGGTCCTCCATTGTTTGAATGTAACATAAATACAATTTTTTGCTTCAAGCTTTATCTCTGCATCCCTGTGAAGCGGATTTATGGGAGTGAGAACCAAAGAAATATGGAAACTGTTGATGTGGGTTTATCAAGGTATGCTGGAACCCTTGTATCTAAAATTAACTATCCTGAGTGATTCACTTATTTTCCATCGAGTGTTTCATGATGTCACAATATAAATCAAATGCTCATGTAAGGAGTAACTGGTTGCCAGATGAAAAATCTTAGGTTTTGTTTCTCCATGAAACATTTTGAAACCTTAAAAGATCTTGTTACTAGCAAGGGTAACAAAATTCTTGGGAAAGAAAAATGATTGTTATGATTTGCAAGGGTTGGTCTCACTAAGATTTTTCTGCAGACAAGCTTTGACCTTGGAAAGAGGCAGAATACCTTCCTCTTTGCTGGCTGCTCACAACCCCAGAGACTGTGAAACTGCTCTTTGTTCCAGGCTCCTCTGCAGTGCTGCAGGGAGGTTGCTTAGAGCCGCTGCCTGAGCTCTGGTGCTTGCGGGGGGCAGCACACTCCCACAGCACCCTGCAGGGTCACAATGCTCTCCACCCTGGCAGACCCTGCACTTTCAAGGTCTCCTGCATGCTTCAGTGTCCTTTCTGCCTTCACTGAAGTGATGGGGAGGACATTTCCATAGAGGGACCTTAGGCTCCTGACAGGCCAGAGCTGGCATATCCCTGCTCTGCTATATCACCCTGAGCAGAACTGCTCTAGTTTCACTGCTAGTGGTGCCCCCTTGGTCTTCAAATTTGCCAGTAAAACTCGTACTTCAGCACTGGCACAGTTCTGATTTCATGAGTAAAAAGTCTTTTTTTTAAGCATTTCTCCCATTGATGAAGACAGATTCCTTCATAGTGTCTTTGTTTCCGCTCCCTACACATATCTCCTGTAGGTATAACATATGCTCATAAAACCAGCTGGAAGTGGGACATATAAACAGCAGTCACTCAGCAGTGGCTGCTCATGCCAGCTTCAGTGGAACACAGTGTAAGGATTACATTTATATTGTCCTGCTTCCCTACATAAAACTATTCATTTCTTCTGCCATCAGCCTCTTTATGTAGAATCAGAGAAGCTGCACCAGTTTGCACTTAGCTGAAGGTCCTTATCTATCTCTGAATCTTCAAAAATCTCTCCTTCCTGGGGGAAAGGAGATGAGGGGAAAGAAAGAGCACTTGGCTATACCAAGTGAAAGCCTGTTCTGGTCTGGTGAGAATGCCAACCGGCAGCGTTAGTGGTTATGTTACTTTTCCTACCGCAGGTGTTAATCTTGGCATTGGAGAGAGCTAGCAGAACAGAGTGAGTCCTGGGCTCCTGCGATGCAATGACATTTCTTTAAAGGATCTGTTTACTTAGGTTGAAAAATTACAAACTGACAAAACTGGAAACAGGTTTTCCATTGATCCACAAAACAGTTATAGCAAGGAAGAAGGAAGAACAGAGCTCCCTGCTAATCCCCTTTCCCCAGTTCCCTCCAGCCAGCTACTCACCTCTAAAAGGAGTTTCTCTTGTGGGTTATTAAACTGGCTTTTGATCTGACACTGCCTCATGCTACAATTGCATAGGCTGTGACCACAATAACAAATTGAACTTATTTTAAATCCACCAAGAACTTGTCACTTGGTCCATCACCACTTACCTGGCTTGGATTGGACTCTTTTGATTTTGAATGAAAAATCATCCATCTTCCTTTTTATTCAGTGAAAAGAACAGCATGGACATGTCTTATCATAGGAGAGACACATCATCTTGTATCTCACATCTACTTACTCCTAGCAAAAGAAATCCTTCCCTCACCATCCTGAACATACCTGCAAACTAGCAGAAAGGACCAAAAGTAACTTCTTTTGGAATGTGGCAATTTTAGGAATTGCACCATATGTAATTTGGATCACCTCATTGTCCAAGCTGGCCTTGTGGAGGAGAACATCAACTTTGAATCATCTTCACAGTGATTTTCTGCGGAAAGAAACAAAATTAACTCATTTACACGATTTCCAACTTTAGGCACTTTTCTGGCAGTTCTCAGAAGTACTGAGGTGAATGGCACACTTTTAATGTAGTCATGTCTCCCATCCACAACATGGTTAGTTTTTGCACTAGCCAGGACGGTCATGGCTAGCACTTGAAGGGTATTCTATACCTACTCACAACCTTTTTCAGGGATGGGGGAAAGGAAGTCTCTTCCTGGGAGAAGGGGTCCCTTCCTGGGCACATAGGATGGTGAAGGGAGTTGTCAGGGTTGTCAGGGATAAGAATTCATGTGTGAATCATTTGTTTCTTTTACACTCTTTTATTAGTATTTTTGCTGTTACTGTTTGGTGTTTTTTTAATCTCATTGCTCTTTCCAGTAATTGTTCTTATTTCAACCTGTGATCCTCCACATCCTTTTGTGACTCCAATTCCCCTTTCTCTCCTGCTTCAGGGGTACAGGGAGGGCAGAGGGGGCTGCAAGTGAGTGGCACATGGTTTGGAGTAACTCTGTGGGAACACTAAACTGGGGAGTACCATTCCTAAACCACAAGAATATGCTAGGAAAATATTCAGCATCAAGGACCAGGGACTCATTACCTTTGTGTACTGAGTGCAGAATTTTGGTGTACTGAAGACAAAAGAGACATTTGAATTCTAGTATTTATATTTCTTTTTTCAGTATGGCAACACAAGTCTGCATGTAAGACTGTAGGTGCAGTTATGTCCATTGAACTTTAGCTTTTAGTTTAGATCAGAGTTCTTGTATCCTCATCTATCCTTTTATATGGCCCCATGTGAACATTGCTGAAGTCTGTGGCTTTGAGTTATGCTCACACATATCAGCTGTGACACCTGGACTCATCTAGTGACTACTCTTACATTCCAGCAATACTTTTTAAGACATGAAAAGCATTTGAAGGTAATTAAATATCTACGAGAAACAAAAAATCCCCTTGGATATTCTAATTGTAAAGAAAGAGAGAAAATTCCTTACATACTTTTAAAACAAACAGTTGGCAATTAACAACAGCAATAATAATAGATTTTAGGTCTCTTTGAGGTAGTACTGGTTTTAGCTAACCAGACAAGATATATCAATTTAGGCCAGAAACACCACAATTACTTAAAGTCATCCAAAAATTCCTTCAGATCTATACAGTATAATTATCTTGGAGCAAGAGATTTTCCTTCCTTCATCTTCAATAAAACCAACTCTTCTCTTATTCTTCGGGTAGTTCAATTTATATATGGAATGTTGTGCTGGTTTTGGCTGGGTTAGAGTTAATTTTCTTCCCAGTGGCAGGTATGGGGCTGTGTTTTGGATTTGTGCTGAATGCATGGTTGACAATATAGAGCTGTTTTTGTTACTGCTGAGCAGGGCTTAAACAGTGCCAAGGCCTTTTCTTTTTTTAGTACTGCCACACTGGTGAGGAGGCTGGAAGTGCATGGGAAGTTGAAAGCAGACACAGCTGGGACATCTGACCCCAACTGATTCCATACCATATGACATCATGTTCAGTATACAAAGTGTGGGGAAGAAGGAAGAAGGGGAGGAAATTTTGACTGATGGCATTTCTCTTCCCAAATTCTAAATTTTATTTCTTTTTCAAGTCTTCCTGGAGACTTGTTAGGTCTTCCAAAAAGTTTTCACTTTTGGTGACAGAGGAGAGTGAAGACATTATGCAGATTGTTGGGTTATCTTCTTTTCTTTAGAACTATTGGCAGGAAAGGAAAATGTGACGGTTTATATTTGTGCTGAACAAACTCTTTGCCTTCTGTCATAAAGAGTTCACTGACACCAGGACTGTCAGTGAACTGTGACAGTCACTGGTGAGGGCTTTGCAGTTGAAAGCATCATTGGTAAGTGAATATAATTTTAAGTTCTGCAGCAATCACCACATGTCCATAAACTACACAGCATTTCTGGATTCAGTGTAGCTGAGATTTTCTTGATTTGCTTCTTCTTTCCTGTCTGCCTTTTTCATGCACTCTGCAAGCTATTCATGGTTTCAATAGCAAAAAATAATTCCCCCTCACCTGCACTGAAATTTACTAATGTTTTTGTTTAATGAATCTTTTTAGAGATGTTTCTGTGTTTCCCTTACTAGGACCCTGGATGTTATCCAGTATATCTGTGAATCTTGCAGATAAACAGCAAATTAAAGGGATCTGATTGCTGCAATGAAGTTTTCTTCTCTAATCAATGCAAAGAAGATTTCTTCATCTCTTTGATCCACTTCCTATGAACAGAATGGATTTTTTTAAATTTGAAAATACGAAATCCAGTCTCAGGAAAAAGCTACTTGGGCTACTCTGCCTATTAGAACAAGAATGGAATAATCTGAGAGCAGACTCAACACCTATTTGACTGTCCTGTATTTGATGATGGGGATGGATTACAGAGGAGTAGGTGTCAGGATCATTTGATTTTCATGTGCTCTTACAGTTCAATGGCATCTGCATCTGCTTATCTGGGAGAAAAACTGGAACTGAAGACTTTTAAATAAATAACTGCCCCAACATGTTATAAAACAGATACATGGATTATTCAAAAATAAATAATACTGCAGAATTAAAACATGGACAGCAAAGTCCAGGAACCTCACTCCATAGTCGAATACAGAAAATACTGAAAATATTTTTTATATGGAACAATGACAATTTACACAAAGGCAAAGTTATATCATCAAGTTTTTAACATATAGTTTGATGGGAATCAAAGAATTTTGCTCCTCAAAAAATGGGTGACAAACTGTTTCATGGGCAAGTGTTCCAGGGACTGGTCTGGCAGAGAAACAAGGCATCTCCCCAGGCTTGATAGTGAAATTTGTATGGCACTTTCTGCTCCTTGCCCCCGCTTCCACCCACCCTGCACCTGTAGTCTTTGCCAAAGGATGTAACTTGCTCTTCTTTAGCTGTTTCACTTGCCTTTATGATCTGAGAACACTCTCCCAGCCTGGAGCAGGTGTGAAAACTTAGAACAGCAGCTGTGGGATTTTATGCTTCAAAAGGAATTGGCATTGGTGCAATGATCATGTTTTGTACTCACTTGTCCTTTTAAAATCACCTAGCCTTTTTATCTAAATGAAACCATGCGATCCTTGAGAACTGTAAACACCTCAAAGACAATTTTCTGTTCAGTATCCTCACCTAGGTCCATTTACTCCTCTGCTTATCACCTTATTTTTTCTTCAAGCCTTTTCTTCATTGTCTTACATAGGTATCAGTTATTGTCTTCCACTTTGTTTTCAAGCAGCCCTTTTGAGTGCATGTTGCCAACTTTCCCTTGGTGTCCAGAGTATTTATGAAGTGTTTTAGAAGTCCAGCAGAGAAAAGCAGCGAGACACTCCAAATTAAATGACAAAAGAATTATGCCAAACTTGTTTTGAATACAGCCCAAGGCACAAAATGCAAAAGGATTAGTTCAGGTACCAACAGCTCAGACTGTGGTGTTTTGTGTGGGTTGGCTTTTGGAATGTGTGCTACTGTTAGACAAGAATTGTAACAAATTAGGAAACCATTTTCTGCCAGAAGAGTGTGAAGTCTAAAGACATGCATTGACTTCTTCTGACATAAGATTTCTTTTTATTATGTTTTTGTGCGTGAGTGAAAAAGAGGGTAGATGAGCAGGTGCTCTGTGGCTTTAATGTTAGGGTTTGGGAAGAATGTATGTGCTGCATACAGTGGGGCTGGAAAGCATAAATAAAGGAGACGAGAGAAAGAAGGTAAGAAGTATAGTGGATTCAAAGCACAAGGCTGGGAACTCAAAATGATACAAGTGAGGGTGAGTAAAATGGAATCAGTAAGTAACAGAACAATATATATTATTGTGTTTGTTGTTCCTACACAGAGTATGTCTGTGTGAAACAAAAACACGCAGAAAGGGCACTTGAAGCTCCTTGCACCATTCAAGGAGCAAGATGTACCAAAAGACAGACACAGGCAGTGCCCCAGCTGTGGTTGCCACATCACTGTCAGGGTGCACAGACTGTCCTTGCTGGGGAAGCAGCTGGGGATCAAGGAATGGTGTGCAGGACCTTACACCTGACGTTCTTATGTTGTCTAAATATGCCTAGTGAGACACAGACCAAATGCAAAATGCTTTTCATGCATGAAGTATAAACTGCTCTAAGTGCCTCTTCCCCAGCTTTCTCCCCATTGGCACCCAGAGGAACTCAGGACTGGAGCATGTGGCTGTGGAGCTGCATTGTGGGGCAGTGCTGAAGACACCTCCTGGGAAGAGGAAGAGGGCCTGATGGCCATCAGATGCTCTTTGAAGGAGCTGGTGCTTTAAATGAGTTTATTCATAGTTAAACATTTCACATGAATTACTCAAGAGAACTTGTTTGTTAGAGGCAGGTGGTGACTAATCATCTATCTCTTAGCCCACCTTTACCACATTCAAGAGTTGTCAGAAAGCTGACAAGCAGAAAAATGTCTTAGTAACTCATCATCATAACAAACTGACATGAGAGGCACCGATCCCCGCTGCAGCTGGATTTAAATGGGAAAAATAGGGCTTCCAAGTTCCTTTTCCTTGTCCTTGGAGCTTCATTACTTAGGTAATGGCAAAAATATGTTCCTCACATGGTGAAACTAATACATATCTAATTCTCCTTCCCCACTAAGAATTAATCATAACTTAATCATAACTTCTAAATTCAGAACTTTTTTTTTTTTAACTTTTGTTTTGCTGTTGCAGCTGAGTTTAGAGATTTAGAGAGTCTTCCTTCAAGGTCCCATAAACTGCCTTATGTACTGCCTGCCAGCAGAGCAAATAAGCCAGACTCCAGTGTTACATGTCAAAATTGCAAGCAGAAAGATATGGCTGTGCTATACTCCAGCCTGGAGCGATGCTGGGGTGCCCTATATTCCATAGCTTCCAGGCAGTCAGTAGAGAAGCTTTGAGCTGACTGGGATATAACCTGAGGAGTGACACAGCCATTTTTTCATCCTCAAGATGAAGAGAGGCCACAAGGCAGAATAAAGCTACTTTTATGTCCATTCTGCTGAGACAGGGATGGCAGTAGCTTGGGTGAGCAGAGAGAACTCGATTAAAATGTAGCAGATGCTGCTTTTAAGCCTTAAAAAGAAAAAAAAGGAAAATCAGTTGTGCAATGAGGAAAATATACTGCAGCTGGAACAGAGAACACTGCAAGGATTAAAGGAAGCTAGGTATCCTTTGAGATGGCAGATGTACTACCAAATATTTATTTCTTTTAAATATTTTCTTAAGTCTTTAAAGTAAGGTAGTAGCTTCTATTGTTTCCTTTGGCAGCTTATTCTAGCCATGAGCTTCTCTGTGTAATGAAATTCCACCTACAGTAAATCTTCTGAGTGCCTGGCTGTTCCTGAGGTTTAACTCTTCCAAGTCTAGTTCCCTGCTTATCTGCCTGCCCTGTACTGTGCTAATTCCAATGTACTGTGAGATTGACATCAACAGTCTTGTCCCAGATGTCCTGGGCTGTCAACAGGATGAGCTAAGTGACCCACTTTCTCTGATTCTCTTATTTATTCACTTGATTTGATCTCAGTCTTTATTTCTGCCTAAGAACCCACTATTTTGACCTGGAGAATCTCTCCTTGTAAATTCAGCATATTTGTCACAGCTTAAATCTGTGCAGTTTGAGCCCTGGATGATCCCACCAACTGGCCAGCGCTCTGGGATCCCACCAACTGGCCTATTGTCCAGGTCAGTGGTCTTCAGGCTGGGCTGGGCTGGACTGGCTGTGGGTCCCTGTGAAGGGACTAGAAAACATGTGTGAGGGAGGTGGGCTTGTTTAATCTCAAGAAGAGAAGGCTCAGGGGAACCTCATCACTCTCTAAGGCTCCCAGAAAGCCAGATTGGGGTTGGTCTCTCCTGCTGTGCCTACAGTGAGAGGACCTGAGGAAATGGCCTTAAACTGAGGCAGGGGGGATTCAGATTAGATATTAGACAATTTTTTTCCACTGTTGAAATGGTCAAGCACTGGAATAGGTTGCCCAGGGAGGTGGTGGAGTCACCAACCCTGGAAGTGTTTAAGACGTACCTGCATCTGGCACAGGGTGATATGGTTTAGGGGCTACAGTGGCAATGCTGGGTGGATGTTTGGACTTGATCTTAAGGTTCTCTTCCAACCCTCATGATTCTATGATTCATTCAGTGAGATGCTAAGAAATCTAGCATCTGTGGTGGTGCCTGGATATATGGAAAATATCTAACATAACTAGGAAAAGGGAGACAGGGGCTGTTGTCCTTTCCAGGGTAACTTCTCTGATTTCCTAGATATCAGAGGCCAGCTGAACCTTGGTGACTTATTCTTGGCAGGTCAGCCACCATTTCTGAGCAGTTCTACTCCAATTCATGTTGATTATATGCTTGTAGCCATAGCTGCAATAACACCAAACTGAGCTCTATCTCTTCCTCCTGACAGCAGTCAGTGATCCAATGTCCATACTGAAGTGAGAAATAGGAACCAAACTGAAGCTTAAGGAGAACATTTGATCATATATGGAAAGCATTTTTTTGGGGACATAATGTTTCAATCTATTCATTCCTAACTTGCTTTTCTCCAGCAGGAACTGCTGAGCTTATTTTAACCAACATCCCTCTTTGATTCATCCAAACTGTTCTTCGGAATTCCTCTACTCTCTTGCCATTGACTAAAACATTAAAAAGCAAGCTATTGTGGGGGAACAAAAAGATGTGTGTGGATTCTGGCACCAAAACTTTGGTCTATATCTGTAGATAGTGGGAGACTGGGACTTAGATGCTTAAATGCCCTTCAGAATCAGAGCTTTATTGGGAAATTATGTAAGCTTACTTATTTTTTTTTCCTTATTCTTTCCTTTTACAACCCATTTAATTCAGATGGTAAATATGTTGTGAAAAGAAGCAACATTGCCATTTAAACATTCTGACTGCTTAATATATGAACAATTGCCATAAATAAATAATTAGTCCAGGTCACTGAGTATGGTACTGTTTTGCCGACTGGCTGAAAAGAGGGGGCTAGAGAAAAGGCTGTGTGCATAATGTTTCTTTCCTACAACAGAATAAGAAACAGACATTAACTCATTTATATTGACAGAATCTGAATATTGGATTATTTTATGTGTAGAAGAACTTTTCCTTCTGTCTGATATTCTAGTCTTTCCCTTAGGACCTGTGAGCATTACATAACCATCAAACAACATTCTATGCAGTGTGTTAAATTTCCTAAACCTGCAAGGAGGAATGTGTCACCAGCCAGAGACGTCACTTTGGCTGACTGCTGAGTCCTTTGGAATAGATGCTACTCCCATTTGTGCATATTCACGGTGAAATGGTTCAACAGGACAAAGTGATTTATTTCAGTAGACGTAGCTTCTTGGGTAAATGAAAAAACATTTGTTCTCTCCACTAGATTAAGCTACAAACAAATTATGGCCATTCAAATGAGCTCTGAGCTATATGTACCTGGGAACACCTAGCACTGTGTATCCAGTAGCAAACCTGTCATAGCTGCGTTAGCTAAGGGATGATATGGGTCTGCCTTACTGCAGAGCTGCCCAACATGTTTGGTTTGTGTCCAGTATTTGGTTTGCATGATTATATCTCTGTGCCAGAAGAATGCACCCTCAGTAAATATAATTATTCTACTACTTTTCTCCTTTTACTCTCTGAATTTAAATTACTGCTTCTACTGTGGTACTGAACAACTAATGCTCTGTAGTAGATCTCACCTTACAGATCATTATCAATTGTACAATTCTTTCTCTATTTTACAGGCAGAAAAATGAAACTCTGAAGAGGGTAACTGAGTTTCAGACTCTGAATCTGTGTTTGCATGTCACCATCCTGTTCTTGGTTTAGTTTAATCACGGAGTTGGAGCCACGGGTGACATACTTCTTTGCACAGAAACTGAAAAAGAAGTTTTGGAACTTTATTCACAGAAAATGGCTCTGAGTTTGGGAGATGGATGAGTTTCCCTTGGGTACCACTGTCACAATAAACTGTTAGTGACATACAAATATCATCATGCAAAAATGTATTTGGTCTTGAAATAAGATGTGTGTCACATCGGTGGAGATGATTAAACCGATGGATGCTTTGGCATGGCAGTTGATAAATTCGTCTTCTATTATAATAGTATTTAAAATAGGTTTTAAAGTTTTTTAAATAATTATTTTCAGAAAAACATCTCTGTCCAGCAGTTGGACAACCTCTTACAACTTGGGTATGCAACAGTCAGATGATCACTTTAACATGGGCCGTCATTTCTAGTATGAGAAAAATCCCAGGAAATTAACCTTTGCTATTCAATTGCATTATTGATTGTCCCTGAAGTCCATAACCCATTAAGTATATATTGGCAAGTCTTTCTCTGGACTTACAGATTGTTAGTAACTAAAACTGAGCAAGGTTAGCATTTATATGTGTATGTTTATATTCATACTTTTTATAGCACATTATAAACAGGAGCCAATCTCATTTGCTCATCTTACATGAAGATGTACTGAAATATCAGACACACAGTCGTGGCTTAAGCCCAGCTGTCAAATAAAAGCTACACAGCCTCAGTGCTCCCCTCTTCCCCCCAGTGGAATGGGGTGTAGGTTTTGTAGGTTTTACTTTTAGGAAAACTTGTAGGTTTTACTTTTAGGAAAAGTTTAATAATTAAATAGGAAATAACAATTAACAATAGGAAAAGTTTAATAATTAATAATATGAAAAGTTTAATAATTGAAAACAAAGTAAAAAATCAAAAAGTATCGGAAAGGACAAAACCATACAATTGCTCACCATCCACTGACCGCTGCCATGTCACATTCCAAAACCCAGATCAGATCCTCTTCAGGGTTTTACATTTTTATAAAATGTAAAATATAAATACAAATTACAAATTAAATTAAATTACAAATATAAATACAAATTACATCAGTTTGTGTAATGGGCATGACATTCTGTGATGTGCAATATCCCTTTGGCCAGTTTTGGTAACCTGTCGTGGCTATGGCCTCTCCCAGTTTTTTGATTTTTTGTACCTCCTCACTGTCATGAGCATAAGACAAAAAAAAAAAATATTCCTTGACTTAGGAAAAACACAACTTAGACAAAACCAAAACTTCAGTGTGTTATCAACATTATTCTCATTCTAAATGCAAAACATGGCACTGTACTATCTACTATAAGAAGGAATTAAATCTAACCCAGCTGAAACCAGGACACACAGAGACCTTCATTATCAGTATTTGTCTGGAAAATTTTAAAAGCAGATGTGTGAAAGTGCAAAATGCATAAATCATCTCTGACAAATCCAAAGAAAGGCTGGTAAATTTTTTTAAAAATATTTTATAAGCTCAAAGGTCACATAAAGGTTAAGTTAAGCCAATTAATGTAAGTGCTTTATTTTTAAATTGAATGAGAGCTTTGTTCATAAATTAACGTGACACAGAAAAAATCTCTAATCAGATAAATATGGTAGCTAGAAGAAATACATACATGATCTTTAATGTGATACAAACTGAAGAAGAAAAATTGTAGCTAACAATATCTTTTCTGACCTGAATCAGAAAATCAATAAGCACCATAAAGCATGGGAAGTGTAAACCACTTTTTTAAACTATATAGATCAGGTTATGTTTCAATAAGCAGTTTCCTTAGTTCTCCCTCTTGCACTCCTGTTGGTTTTATTTTCCAGATGCATTCCCTTAGTAATTCTTTTGGTCTGTATTTACTGCATTTTGCTCAGTGAGATAGTCCCTGGCTGTATTCCCTGTATTCCTACCAGATAATGTGGTAACTTCTCTTACATAGCAGAGGTTTTGAATTTGCAGTGTATGTATATATATATATATATATATATATATATATATATATATATATATATATATATATATATATATATATACACATGGTTTTGTCTCCCTCTCCTGAACAGGAAAGATGCAGTAATCATTGACTCAATCAATATTGGTTATTACCATATTGACTTTGCTGTTGTTACACATTATATAGATAGTTCTTTACCACACTGAGTTCTGCAAGTCTTTTGTGAATTTTCTGTGTATCAGAATTACCAGAAAATTTTTCATTTGGGTGGAACTGGAAGCACCTTGAGCCATCTGTCTTTGAAGCTGACATTTGATTGTACTTAATATTTCTTATGTCCTGTAGAATTGAAGGACTTGTAGCTTAAAAAATTCTTTCAACAATTAGCAAGAAATTTCTGCATTATTTTCTGTCCAGAATTTGCAGTTAGGCCATAGCCTCCTAAGTCCCAGTTAGGTCCTTTTGAAAGAAGAGTAAAATATCAAAAGCACAATAGCTGAAGTATTAAACATCTCTTTGGACTACAGCATCCATTTCCCTGAATCACACACAGATGGTTCAATGAAAAAGAAAGTCCATGTTTGTTCTGGCAGGAATCCTGGTCACTGTCAAGGAAACACTATCTTCAAAAGAAAAAAGATGTTTTAGATGAAAATTCTCGAAAGACTGACTCTTAGTTTTCACATCACCATAGATTCAGAAATGAAATAATTAAAAAACTAGTATCTTACAGACTCATACTGTAATGCCAGATATTTTTAGTACTCCATAAGGATTCTTGCCTCGTGCTGAGTAGTCCTGCATCTTTGTGTTCAGTGACAAGAGCAGTGCATCCTGCACAAGGAAAGGGCACATGATTTCATAAGAAGATGCAGAGTACAGAGTGACAGAGGGTGAGGGGCAGACTCTTTGTTCACCCCATTCTTTGTTTCCATGGGCTTTGCAGGAACTCACGGGAGGGATACATGGTTAATACCCTGTGGGGCATTACAGGGCAGCTCAGGAGAAATGTTTCTAATAGATAAACAGCCAAGGATTTTTTTCATCCCAGTCACAGACATAAAAAAGATTGCACAAAGATTTTTTTATAAAAACAAATGGCTGTTCTAGATAGGTTATAGAGAGGCTGGACAGAAAGAATGAGCAGCAGGATACCTGGACGTCAGCATTATGACGTCCAAAGGCCCATCTGGTATCTATGCAGTGGAGTAAAAGGAGATGTCAGGTAATCAGGGTTTTGAGGTATATTCAGAAGGCAGAATATATATATTCAGAAAGCAGAAAGGAGATTCTGAGTTGAGATAGGGAACACAGAAGAATCACTCATGAAGGGAGAAGGAGGGGAAGGGCTGGCCAGAGACTTCTCTATCAGGAAATGATTTAGCAGAGCTGTCTTTGTGGGGCAGAGCTTCTTTGCTGTCAGTGGGGGAGAAACAGCAAAAAGCCCAGCCTCATTCTTACAGTTATTTTTTCTATTTCATCTGCTCATGTCTTCAATACTGAAAATGAGTTCACTCACTTGAATTAATTACAGAAAAAATAAAGAAACAAACTTTTATATATTTCTGATGTGTTTGACATGAATGTTTCTTCCTCCAGTTTTTCATTTGAGAGTAGAATCAGAAGAGGTAGAAATCTCAGCATAGGGTTGTCTTTGTAAGATTTCTAATGTCTTTTTCCCTTTTTCAAGAAATGAAATATGCAGGAAAATTGGATAATCTTTCAGCTGTTTGGATGGTTGCTTGAAGGAAATCCAGTCCCCAAACCTTTCAAGACTTCTTTGCTGCAAATGCATATTGACAAACAGACAGCCAAATGCCACAGAAATAGGCTCTGGTAATGCATGTAATTGAATTATAATACCAGAAGAGTGCTGAAAAAGAGGGCCAAATGAATAACATAATCAGTCTGAAATGTGTAATCTGTTTTTAATCAAAATTACTGTACAAAAAGCCTATTCCTTCATCCTCATGTGAACCCCTACTAGTATGTTACTCCTACTCTTCCATATTCGTGGACACAAACTTTGTAAGTCAGAGTCAGATTTGTGGACTCAGATTCTTATTTGATCTACTTAGACTTGTCTGACTAATTGAGTAATGCTCTTGAGATGGACAAACCTCAGATAGAAAAAGGAGGAAAGTTTAATACAGAAGATAACATTAACTTTCTATTAACAAAACCTACAGTACTCATAACACACCCACAGGACATGACAAAATGCCATTTTGTTCCTTCTTTTTACCCTGTCCAATCAAAACATATTTTAAGAGAGACCAGCGAAGAAAATGCAGAATTTCAAATTCCAGCACATTCACCTTGGCAGTGGAGGGAGGGGTTCCTTAATGCTTTGTTCTTACCAAACCATCCACTGCTGTGTCAGGTGGTTGAGAAGTATTGCTTCCTGAATTCCAAAACCAATTATTCTTTGCTTTGAGACAAAAAGGTGGGATTTTATCGGACAATGAGTATTGTCAAAAAAGGGGGTTATTTTGCTCTTCTGTGACCAGACCTGAGTATTTAGATGGCTCTCTGCAAGCGAACATCCCAGTTAGTGTGTTTGATAAAACTGGTTTCAGGCCACTGTTTTCACTTTGTGTGATCAGAATCTGCCTACTGAAAAATGGCAGGAAATAGAAGAGACTGAGATATCATATTTTCTCTACATCCTTAGAATTAACTGGGTTTTTTTAGTTTACTGCAGACATTTTTTTATAAGTGTATCCTTCTTATTAGTATTTCTGGGGAAGTGTAAAATCAGCGAGATGAGATTAATTCCTCAAAATTAAAAAAGTCCACAAAACAAGATTACAGATTACCAACCCTTTGTACTGAGTATCAGCTCATTAAACTGTTCATAATCTCTAGATACATTCCTACAACATATAGGCCCATTTTTTTTTAAATTTTCTGCTCCCTCTTTCAGGAGGGGGATGGATGAGGATGTTTTGATAACTGGCAATTATCAGTACAATGAAATAGGCTTCCAAAATATAATGAGGTTTCTGTGCTGGGGATAAGGCAAGATTCTTTAAGTGAAATGAAAGAACTCTACAATTACACACTGAAAAATCAATATATTGTTTCGCTTTGCTTGAAAAAACATCTTCATTTTTTAAGTCCCATGACCACAGCTGAAACACATAAACTGAAAAGAAGAGCTATAAAGATACAAATCTTCGTAGAAATCATAACTTTTTCATGCCATTATTGCTGCTCCTTAGCAAAACCATGCAGTCATTTTCTATTCATTTAGAATTCAGTCAAGTAGGATCAATTCAGGCTTTGCTTGTCTGTATCCTGTGACGTAATTCCAGCTAATGAAGCTGCAAAGTATAAAATCTGGCTTCAGCCAGCAAGGCCATTACAATGCTCTTCCTTCTGTTCTGACCTTTTGGTGTCTAAGGCAGTGAGGGTTGCCTGTTACTAGCACTTGTGGCACCATGTTGAGTGCTAGTTTGGATGAAGGGTCTGCTGCTATGAATCATCTAGATGACATTATCTAAGAAAATAATTTATTTCAAATGAGAAAACTTCATTAGGAACAGTAAGACTTCCATGCCAAGCATGCAAAATTTAGGAAATGAAGAAATGGTAGAACTAAGATGAACCATGCAGCTTCAGTTAAAGTCCCCAATATCTGACATGTCATGGTTGCTTTAGAAGGTTGTCAGAAGCTCATACAGGATTTTCCCATTGATGTGCTCTGCAATGGAATCCTAGTAAGTACCTAAGATTGTTCTCCCTCTGCTAAAGTGTATGCAAAGCTCATGAAGACACAATCTTAATGTCAGACTGTACATTTCCTGGTAGATTTCTGCTACATGCTAAGAAAATCAGTGTCTCAGAAAGACTGATGGACCTCTCTCTTGCCAGTCACGCACCTAGTCAGACATGCAGCCAGGTAAGAGCATTTGTAAGATTTGTAAGATGTGTGCTGTGATCATCACGTCTTTATAAGGCTTGTGCAAGGCAGAGGCACCAATCTCCTTGTGCAGTTCCCATGGCATTCTCCTAGCCACAGAAATTGGGACACCCTGGTAGAAGTGGTCCTTTCACTTTGTCCAGCTTTGCAGTGCAACACGGTCAGTCCTCTTCAGGCTGCCTGCCGCGTAGCACAGTCGCTTCTGGAGAGCTGATTTTAGGACCAAATTTGGGCCAGATTCTGGGGCCTACTTGATGTCTTCTCTATGTATTTTGTGTTACAGCAAAAAGGTGCTCAAAAATTCTAGACTGCACAGTGTGGCTGAGGACAAGATTTATTAGAAAAAGAAAAGGATGATGAAAACAAGTATGCCTCCAAAGTGTGATACAAACATCAAGCATTCCTTGGGACAAGCAGGGGTATAGAATAGGTGAAAATTGTTTCCTCTGCATTGCAAATAGAAAAGTCAAGGCCTGGAATGAAGAAATCTGCCAAAAATGATACAGAAATCCAAGGCCAAATGGGAATTAGGAGTTTTCATCTCTTATTTCTGTGTTTATTCTTATCCAAGCTTCTTGTTATTCACATATTGTCTTTATTTTTCAGCATCAGCGCTCAGCCTTGACAGAGAGCTTTACAGAGACACTTTGCAGTCAGCTGGAATCTGTTGCACACAAATAATTGCCTTGTGAATGTGTGGCATTTTCTGGCCCCTTTCAGTTCAGCACTGTAAATCAGAGCATCTGCACAGTGACCTGCTGTGTGTATTACCGTGGGCCAGGTCAAAATTCTGCATTAGTAGCTTGGTTTTATGCAGTTCTGTTTGCTAGTGCACTTTTTCAACTGGCTATGCAAAGATGGTAAAAACCTACTTTAGCAAGCAATAATGTAGGATGCACTTTCAATAAAAATGAAAGAATTTTTAAATGCAAATATTTTCCCTGGGCATAAAAAAAGAAGGAGCAACCAACTCAGATCAACCCAAAAAAAGCAAACTCAGCAGTAATCCAAACATCACTTCCAGGAAAAAAATCACAATTACTTTGAAGTGAAGGTTATAACTTTGGTTGCATTTGATAGACAGAATTCTACCACTAGTATCTACATTTATGCAATGAATTTATTGGGAAGCTTGCCTGGAGTAAAGAGAACAGAAAAGTGTGGCAGGTGAACACGAGAAATTGCTTGAGAACAGTTTGTTTTGTTCCAGCTCAAAACATGTTACTTGGTGCAGTGACTGTTCAGGACCCACATCAACTGCCCATTGCATAAATTCTCATCATGTTGAGTAATTTAATGATTTAGGCTGCCAGTCTAACTTATTACAGATGATGCAGCAGAAAATGCATTTCTGTTTTCTTTTCTCTGACTTAACACTCCACATTTACATCTGCTGGAAGACCAAAGAATCACCTGTTACTTAGATTTCACTTGCTTTTGACAGATATTAGAACCCAGCTGTATTTTCTAATCATCCCTTGGTCTGCATTATGTTATCTCAGGGCAATTTCCACTTCCTTCTGGTGTTGTTTTTTCTTTAGTGTTTTTTTTTTTTTACAATGCTCAGTGAGACACAGCAATCAATAATCTCATGGAAATTGCTCAGGAGATTAAAAAGCTAAACAATTTTTCATACACAATCCCCTTCTGGAACAAACATCTTAAACCACAAAATTATCTCTCTGAAGCACCATGCCAGTAGGCTCAGATGGCTTCTCCTAGCATTTACATTTTTTAAAATCTGCAGTAACTCCAGGGAAATCAGAAGAGGCACTTTGCAGTGAGTAGGATTTTACACAGTAAAGTTAGACAGGAAGCTCTGGTATCCGGAGATACTCTTTGGTAGAGTACACCCAGAGAGGTTCAGCCAGCAGAAATTCCCACCATCCAGGTTTTCCATTGGCAGTGGCAAGTGTTCTTTTGGAAACCTGTGCTCAGTTTTTTTACATTCTCTTCCACTGAGCCAGCTCACTCAGAAAGTTGTTTGGAGGGAAATTGCAGTGGTACATGGTTGTTAAATATTATTTTATCACATTTATGTGTCCCATGTGGCTTCTATGACTATGTCATCATTTGATAGTTCTATTGCTGGCGAATAAATAATTTTCATATCAGTCCTTACCAGTCTCTTAATTTCTGAGAAGAAAAGAGAGATATGCGGATCCATCATCTTGGAAGTCTTAGATTTACTGAAGAATTTTCAAAACATCTCCTCCAAATAGACTCTGATGTCTTGATAACAATCACTTCAAAAAACCCCAAACAAACCAAGACCACCCCAAAACCACTGAATCACACAGTTATTTATCAAATCAATTTTCCTCAAATAACCACAGATCAGGAATCACATGGCAGATTGTGATGTAGAAGACGAAATACATGGACAGGTAAAGATGTAATGTCATATTTTCTAAGTTTGAGGGGATGGATCAGATTTGTTTTTCTGGGTCTTTAGGCCTGGTCCTTTTCACTCATTCTGCTAAACCTTTATTCCTCTAGGAAGAAATCTCCTCTAGAAAACTTTCTCTTGTGGCTCATCATTATTTTAAGTAGTTGGCCAAAAGGAGAGGGTTGTTTTTTTGTCCCAAATGTGGATATTTTTTTTCAGCTAGGGAAACTCTGTGGCCTTGCAAGTACCTATCTCCATAGCAGAGTGCCTGAGGGCCCTGGCACTGCTGTGATCCTAGTGACACAGGCCCTGGAAATTCTCTTTGCTTTCCCATCAGGTCCAGCTGTGGGACAGCATTACCTGCATAATATGATGACTTTCATTAGTGTCTTCCTAGGAGATCTTTGGAAGTGAGGTCAAATAAATGTTCTGTGCACAAACACACAAGTGGCTTTTGGTACTGGTAAACTGATCTGCATAGTAAAGTGACCATTCAAACTGATAACTAAAATTATTCCAAACAGATAAAAATCAATTTACATTATGTGTGAGCTTGCAAACCAGAAAAGGTCCAAGATTTTATTATTTGGCAACTTTACATCCAATTTTTCTATCTGTCTACAGACTTTTTAGCAGAGTGGGCATTTTCCTTTCTTTTAACATACTTATGCAACCATAACCCCGAATCTGTCCAAAATTGTAATGTCAATGTTCAAAATGTGATAGACATCTGCTCTTGAAGTAGAAAATTGCTGACAACTCTTTCTCTCAATTTCTGCAATCAGATATTTAACTCCAGTTCAGTGAGATTCTGTATTGTTTATTCTTTTAATATTGATTAATGTATTTCTAGTAGTTTGAAATTTTCAAGTGAAAAGAATCATAGGAAGCTAATATGATGTGAAAATATGATGCAAAAGCAAATATTTATTAATAGCATTTTCATATTTTAATATTTTAAAAATCCCAGCAGAACCAAGTTATTTGTATGCTTTTAAATCCTCAGTCTGTTATTTTTCAGTTGAATGAAGTCTTAGCTCTGAGGACCTCTATGACACTATTAAAGCTGATCCAATCTCCTATGCAGTCAGTGGAAGAACATCAACTCTGGATCAGTTTCCAAAAAAATTTACTTGGAAAAATATTGAATGCTAAATTTCTCTTTTGTACCTTGGACCCTTTATGTCAGTAGGACATTTCAGAATAAACCTTTATTATTTTTCCAACAGGGTTGGAAATCTATCATGGTCAATACTATAAAGCAGCACCTATGGTTATATTGAACTAAGCAGAAGCTCAAAGCATTAACCAGAAAGTTACTCATCTTCCTTGACTTTAGTTTAAGGATTATGTAATTTTAAGGATTTTATCTTTAAATTATCCTTGTTTGAAGGTTACTTTTAAGGATTACTTTGGTGTAGATTTATATTAGACCTATTGAATCAGCCATATTCCATGGCAAACATAATTTCTAGAAACATCCCCGCCCCTTGCTTTTTTTATCCAATTATTGTTAATTAATCAGTAGATTATGAAGGACAATGCATACAAAACAACACTGTTTGCCAGATAAAATTTAATACACAAGTCACTGGAAGATTTCTCTGTTTAATGGTGGTACATATGATAACTAATAATTTAAAAAGCCAATATTCTAAAATAGATGATTTTCTTATTGAAACTGGCATGGATTCCTGTGTCTATTGATTCTTTAGACACTTACATAGAAAAGATTATGTTGAGATAAACCAAGTCTAATTATGATATGACATTTTGTGACGCTGTGACACTTCACAGTCAACTAAGATTGTGACTCAGAAACTAATGTTTCTGCATAACTCAAAGTCTGGCATTCAGGAATTCCAGAGTTGTGCAATCATAAATGGAAATTCAGTTTATGACTGGGGGTACAAATTCCTTTGGTTTAGAATTAGTTTTCAATGTGCAATGCCTGGAACTGACAAGTCCACCCTAGATCAGAGATGTCTTCAACCCATCCTCATTTTAGAACAGATGTTCCTGGACCATTTATTGAATAAGTAGGTCTTGTAATTTTTTTACCTGAAATACTTCTAATTATTTAAATCATGAAAACCTGCCATTTTATAAAACATCATCAAATAAAACAAACTTCAAGTTGTTATTTTCATATATAATTCTGGTTTCTTATTATGCACTATTTATCATATAACTTATGGCTGGCTAAAGTGGTCCAGATTCTACAGGCCTAAATAGCATCCAGACAGTTTAAACTTTGGCACATCAGGACTATCTGATTTTAAAACTTATCCTATCTAAGACATTGCATGGGCTGTTTGAGTGAATGTCTGCATCTTATCTCTGGAAACTTACCAAAAGTTCTGTTTCTGCTTCACTGGAGAAGGCAAGCTGAAGGCTCTGAGCACTCCAGGTCAAGAGATATCCATATGCTCTTCATACTTCCATATTTCCAACCTCTAACAGCAGAGTCAGTGTCATCTATCCATTTTGTGCTATTGTGCAGTGAAGGACTGTTTCTCTCTTTAGCTAAAATCATAGCATTTATTTCTTACTTTTGTTTTTGCAATATTTTTGTTTTGTAATTCCTTTAAGAAGGAAAGAAATTACTCTTCATTACATGAGTGCTAAACCTAGCAATAAAAACAATAACCCAAAATTTCTAACAAGTACCTATCATTATAATGATTATTAGAGTTGCATAGTTATTCATCGCTAGCAATAAGTATTTTTGTAGCTTTCCAGGAACTTGCTCCTCATGCAAGTATTTTGCCATATCTTAGTGCACCATGCTTAATGATGTCTGGAACAATGAAGCATAGTGCAGTACAATAATAATGCTAAGTTCTCTTACAGATCAACCTCACATTAATTTTAAAAGAAACTTTAGCCATTTAGGGACTGCAGAATTAGGCTAACTATTTAATGAGCTTTGTTCCAAAGTCTGTCCTGATATCATCAGCAATCCTGGTTTATGATTAAGGATGCAAATAAATAGAAGGGAAATATTTTTCCAGAGCCATTAAAAATAGTAGGTAAGAATAAAAAAATACAGCAATGTGGGGAAATAAGGTGATTTTTTTATCAAAGTATATTTTGTCAGATTTTCTCAGCTTTCATGCTACTGCAATGATCATGAAGTTATATGAATTACTTAAAAATGTCATTTTGAAAGCTGACTTAACTTCAGTAGTACATTGCTTACCAATTTTTTTTCCTCATTATAAGGCATTACATTTGCTGCTGTCCATTGCAATGGTGATCATTGCTGCTTGTGATTAAATATATATTGTAAGTAATTCATTGAAACATAAGCATTAGGTAAGACATTCTGGAATACTGTAAATATTGTACTAAGTGTATGAATTTACTCTCCAATGCCTTAGCGGACAATTTAAGAAGTGAGTGGGGAATTTTATTTCATTTCTAAAAGTACAAACAATGTGCAAGAAATTGTCATTGTGTTCTCATGACGCAAGTGGTGCTTACATTTTTGTGGGGGATGCAGAAGGAATTAATCAAATTTAAAACCCAGTCAGGATATGAGTGCTGAATAAATGTAGACCATGGAAGTGGTGGTATGACATCATTGCTAGTGACGTCTTGCATCACGAAAACCGAAGTCTAAATAGGAACAGCAAATTCTCATCTTGCTTTCAGATGACATCAAAGGTCCATGGGAAATTTATTTTCATTAACATGTTCTTCACTGATGGCAGTAGGAAAAACATTACTTTGTCTAGAAAAGACAAATAAGCATTTTTTTTTAAGTACAGAATATCCTTGAGTTTTTTAAATTTAAAACTTCTTCAATATATGCTTTGCATTCTGATGCATTGGAGACTTCAAAATCATTACATCACATCTTTTCATGCTTTCCTTACAGTGCTGTCACACAGCCTTCCCTCCCTGCCCCTTTCCTTGCATCTAACTGCAGCTGAGACCTCAGCTCGTACATCAAGCATGAGGTAAAGCCTTCACTGGGACTCTGTGGCCACCACAGAGTGTGAAAGATGTTCACAGGACCCTCAGTTTGTAAGTGGAAGCCTGAATATTATCTCAGCTCCCTGGCAGTCATTCCATTGGAGTGAATTTTCAGGACAAGGCCTAGAGGAATAGAAGTGACAATGGTAGGGCAGAGTGAGAAGAAAGCATGGACCAGACTGCTGACAGCAGCATCAGAGAACACCTCTGTCCCTCCTCATTCCCTGTCAGTCCTCATCTCTCTGTGCTGAAAATAAACCAGTGGTCATGAGTGGAGCTGCAACTCATGACAGTAGCCAGAGACTTGAGAGAAGGCAAATGGAGCAAGGGAACAGATCTGAGAAAAAGAAAAAAGGACAGAGGCAGTGACACATGAACCACTTTGATAGGTTGGATGGAGCAGCTGTAGGATCAGATACAGGACCCTCAAACTTCCCAGCCCTGACCAACAGGAAGATAGCTCACATGGAAGCTGAATTCAGATGAAGAAAAATGGTCTTCACTTTGTCCAAGCCAAGAGAACCTTGAAGCACAGCCCCATGTTTCCCATGTGCTTTAACTGCCAAACTGAATTTGCCTGCAGGATACCCATGGCCAGAATTAGATTTTGTGGGCCCCAGGAGACCTGGGGATGGGGTGGGTTCTGCAAAGCTCAATAGACCAAGGCTTTGGGAGCATTGCATTGCCCAGAGGCAGATATTTAGAGGCTGTGGTGGTAACTGGCAAAAGTTAAGGAAATGCAACATGGCAGACTGAGCCTCTGCTTTTTCTATATGTGTCTCACCTGTGCTCACTGCTACCTGCAAATCCTTCTTTTCTCAGAGACAACTGAAAAAGATTTTTAATGGTCTGTTTAGCATTTTCCTGCAGAAAAATGGAGGTATTCCTGATTTTCTCTTATTTAAATTTTTTACTTTATATTTTTTTATTAACTCTAAAAACACACCATAGAAGAATACAGTAACATTCAGGATTCTAAGTCACAAAGCAGGGTTTGGTCCTTCAAATCAGCTAAATGCTGTTATACAGTCTATCCTAACCATTCCTTTCCCTTCTCCAATGGAGTTTACTTCTCTTTTATGTGCAATGGGTAACAGAAACAGCACAAATATATCTCCTTCCAGTCTATTTTTCTCATTTCTTCAAGTTGAGTCCCTCAGTGTTTGAAAATTCTTTTCAGGAGTGGAATTTTTCATGATGTATGTTGAACATGTAGCAAATGTATCAATAGCCCTAGATTGAACTGCGGGGCATCAAAAAGAAGGATTTACTATCAAAGGGCCTAAAGTTATTATTATTATTATTATTGCCATTTTGGTGAAAGAGAAGCTCTGCTTATGCAAGTGTTTAAATTGACCAAGCAATTACTTTTAATGCCTTTATTCCTATTTCCCTCTCAAAAATATTTGCTGGAGACTGGTAGTTTCATTTCACTCAAATAAGCACCAATTCCTTCAGGGAAAGGACTGGCTCTAGGCAGATGCTCTGCTTAGCCAACTTCCTTTCTTTGGAGGGAAAAGAAAAAGATGTCAACACAAACACAAGTCTGTGATTGATGAGATGTTTTAGGGCATGGGGGAATATTTCCAAATTTAATGTTTTTCCCTTTAATGATGAAGAAAATAGGTGGATCCTGAAAGCTTATTTAACTTACATAAACTTACTTATTTGCTGGCCTGCTAAGGGCTAGACCTTGGCTGAGGATAAAGCAAATTAAAAAAAATATTTCTTCTGTTGAGTTAGGGATATTTTACTTTTAACTTAGTTTTCAAAAGGCATTATTTGCATTAGTATAGAGATGGCCTTATAAATATGAAAAAGTGTGTGGGTAACAAGTCCTTGAACATAGTGCTTTTAGGGTTTTTTTGACCAGTTAGTCTAGCACAAAACTGACAGTTCCTGTGGGCAATGTCAGCTTGGAGACCAGTGGTCACCACAACTCAGTGGTGCCAGTGACCAACGTCTTGTGTATTTTCTTAGAAAATCAGGAATAATTTCCTAGGAACAACTCAGCACTTTAACCAATCGTGAGTGATTCTTTTAGGGGATAGGTCTCTCCTGTTAGACTTGTTTCCTTGTGATTAGTAAGGTTCATTAGAAAATGGATTTGAACCTTGAAAGCTGTCACTCATGTCAATTCAGATTTGTATAGATGAATTTATGACCTTGTCATAGAAAAAACACATTTTCCCTTAGAATTTACATGTGTAAAGAAGGAAAATGGAAAGGATTTAATGTCATCCTAATACTGGTCTTTCTCATCTAGAGAATCCTCTGAAATCTTTCTCAGACGACTTTCCCAATTCTTAATAAACTACCTCCTTTTCCAGGTATTTGACTTATTTATTTGATCATCCCTTAGGAAAATATTATTTTTAGGATTTTTTTCCATTTGATTTGCTAAAAAATTACAGCTGAAAAATTATTGGGGTTTTGCCTACCCTTTTGTGTTTAAAACCTCATTCAAAGGGAAATATTTTGGAAGGATCAAAAATTATTCCTCTACTGTATTTCCTGTATGGGTTTTGATTTTATCTATGTTCTCTTTTTAATATTGCAATAATTCTTATAGTACAGTATATTTCATTGGGAAGAAGAAAAAGAATAAAAAAATGTTTTCTTTGCTCTGCATGTCTAGTGAATGATCTTGATTTTCATCTTTCTCACTTTTATCTCACTTATAGACCTGTAAGGTTTCTTCTGTTTCATGACAGGAAAGTGTCCTAAGAGGGCACATAAGGGATGCTGCCTTGGCTCATGGCAGTTACAGGAAGGAATGAGGAGGGACCATGCTGACAGGAGCACCTGTGACAAGCAGAGCTCCTAGTTTGTGCTATAACTCTTAGAACACTCTGGGCAAGTGGTTTTTCAGCTGTTGAGTCTGTGCTCCAAACAGTTTCTTTGAGAACAGGCAAGGTTCAGCTCAAGCCTAAAGATCCCAAAGTGGATGGATTGTCTAAGTCTGAAAGTGCTTGATGTGTGAGACATGACAGGTCACATTCTACTACTTCCAGTCAAGCCCTGGATCATTGTGTTTGACTTCCAGCTGGAGTCTCTTTGACTAACAGGAGAATAATTTCCTCATAACCACTTGTGGTATCATTGGGAATTGGATTTCTTGTTCTGTTAGTAAGACCTTGCAGTCCCACCTTAGCAAGGATTGGTTTTACACTTTAGTGTCTCTTGCAATGCAGAATTGCCCCTTTCTTTTACAGAAGGGTATTCAGCAAAGGTGTCAGAAATTTGCAAAAGTCCTGTCTGTGGGCACGGTTTCAGTAAACTCCCTTGTAAAATGTAGAGCTCTCCCTAGACACTTCTCTGCAGCCAAAGACTTAAATATTCAAATAAATATATTTAATGACTCGATGGTTCTCTTCTTCACTGGTGTGAATTTTCCTTTACATGCCAGAGAGCTAACAGGAGAGCCAAGTGGCTTGAATCATGATAACCATGTTGCCAGTAAAAGGCAAGCTCTATGTTTTGATTGGCAACAGCACTAAGGAACATAGCAGCTGTGAATTATTTATTCTCCCCAAGTAAGGGGGGTTTAAGGGCAGTAAAAAAATAAAGCCAAATTGCTGTGGACTGGGGATGATAAGGAAGTTGAGGAAAATACTGAAAAGAGCTGAGGAAAGTCCAGAAGGAGCTCCCCTGTGTTGTTCAAAATTATGCATTTTTGTCATTTATAGTAAAGCTACAGACTGCTCTACACACACCTCTGAGGAAGAAAGAGTGGCTGAACCTGAATGAGGACAAAGACTCAGGAAAACCTGAATCCATTCTCCCAACATAGCCAATATTAGATTTTCTAAAGAAGAATGTGCATGTGGGGGAAAGTTGTGAATTAGCACTCCTAGAAAATCTTAGTTAAAGCATGGAAGCTGGAGCTAGAAAGATCCTGTTAATCCATCTAATTCAGACTTTTCACTCCAGGACGGCTCTCTGATGAGATTTCTAGTGACTCATCTAGCCATGCTTAAATTCATATCTATGAGGCTATTACTTCCTCTTGCTTTTTAGGAATCATAATCATGGAAAGTGGGAATCCAGGCTTAATTGCTAAGAAATGGAAATTTATTGCAACAGAGTGCATAGTTCAGCTCCAGCAAAATACTCCCTTTTCCATTGTAATTTAAAAATGAACTTTTTTTTCCTCCTGATCCTCAAATGTCTTAATTTTCCAATACTCTATAAAACATGCCTAGATTCATGTTTTTTTCGGATAGGCTGTTGCATGACTCCTTCAGTACCCAGTCAGGTGTGGGACACCTATGGGGCAGCACCAGTAGCTGACCTCGATGAGCACAGACTTCATGGGCATTACAGATAATGCTCAGGCTGGAGTGGCAGCATGTACTGATTATATATAGATTTTTAGGGGTGTGATGAAAAATGGCTAGCTCTGCCTGGGGTGTCTTGTAGCCACAAACAAAAAGCAATTAGATTAGAATTGAGAAGGTCATTAAACCATTTTTCTCCTGATGCCATGGGGTAACAGCCATGGAGAGAAGGCTGGCCAGACATGGTGAAGGGCCCAGGGATGGACTGCTGCTGTGCATCCATTGGAGCCAGCTGCGTGCTGGGTGATGCTCTCTGTGCATTGAGGCACAGCCTGAAGGAAGGGAGGATCCCAGAAAAAGACATAATGCCTTTTCCTTCCATAGGCTGGAGAATGCCTTAGACATAAACAATAAGACAGACTGTAAAAGCAAAAAACCCCACATTTTTTTCAGTTCAGGCTACTATGCAAAACATAACAGAATTTCTTGGAGTTATTTCCATTTCAGGCTTTTGAGTGAAGAAGGACAGAATTTACAGATCACCAGGACTAGATACTGATGGTGCCATGAATTCTGAAGGATCTCAAACATAACATTACTAAACTATTGCACATGGGAATATTGTGTAGTTTAAATCTTCCACAATACCAAAGAAAGGAAAGCTGACAAAGATAACTTCAGTCACTGAAGAGTGGTCTTGGAATGTGTAGACAAGTGGGTCTAATTTTTCATTCTGGAAAATTAGTAAATAAGCTTCAAGCAGATATTTGATAATAAATACATGATTTTGATAATACATTACAAAAAGGAACAGGCAGTATGCATATTATCAAGGCAGTTATGCCTCACAGAGCAGTTAGAGTCCTTAATAAGCAATATATGTGGATCCATGTAGAATATATGGACTTTCTAGAAGCTTTCAGCAAGATCATTAGCCAAGTTAAAAACCCTAAAAACTCTTAAAACTCCCTGCAACTAGGAAAGAAGCCCCTTTGGGGGAGATAACTGCTAAAAGATAGAGAATGAAAACTTTTAGCAATGGAATGAGGTTACTAATGCAGCCCCATGACAGACACATTACTGCAGGCTCTACTGTTAAATATATCCATACAAGATTTGTGAGCACAACAGAGATGGTGAAGCCTGAAGGTGATTTGGGATGCTCAGGGGAAAGATGACAGTAAGAAACTGGAGTGTGATATCACAGTATGGGACAACAGAGGAATAAAATTATAGATTAAATATAATGTAGAGTACTGCACAGAGAGTATAGGGAGGAGGGGGAGACCAGCACTCACTTCCGATATGGCTTGTTTTATATTCCTTTTCCCAAAGTACCTGTACATGTCTTCTGTTGGCCAGACAACAGATGGATGAATAGTCAGTCTGGCATTTTGTTGTGATTAGAAATTTTAATGGAAAAATTGGGAAGAGATGCAGAATTCATGAAGCCACTTCAAATGTTTTCTGCTTTCTTAATCCCTCTGCACTGGTGAATTTAATCTTAAAATGTTTGAATCCTGGCTACTGTAATAATGGCAATACATATAAATACAGGCAATACATATAAATTGTATCTTTCTCATCCTGTAATCAAAAAAGCAGAGGAAACTCAGATATGTTGTAAAGGTAATAAGATTTGGAATAGAAGCATATATAAATACTTTAATGCTTCTGTTTTACATAAGACAAAAAAATCATGGATTAAGTTTCTTGAGATTTCACCTCCGAACTTGTGAAACACAGGCAAAATATTATGTTTTGGACAAGAAATGAATTTTAATACTGTCATGGCTAAATCTAGCAGAAATTATTATATTTTATTTGTGCAAACATAAAGCTTTAACCTTTTCTCTTAGTCTTTTTTTTTTCCTCACAGTACTCTTTTGTATTTCTCTACAGATGCTGTATTACAGTTATATTTATTATATTCCCTTGCTGCTTTAAGAAGTTCCTTTCTGTGCTATTTGAGAAAGATCGAGGTTCTCTGGAGGGAAAGAGTGAAAAACATAATCATCAGTGTCTTGTTCAGGGCCTTTGAATGTCGTGCTGTCAATTTGTCATACACCAAACCCCATCTGGTTGTGGCCTTTAAGCACCAGCACTGATGGTGAAAGGAGAAGGAGTGTGGGAGGGACTGGCCACTCCAGGACCTCAGTCCTCCCTCAGGGCTGTCTTCTAGAAAAGTCCTAGCTTTCCCTTCCCCTCTGTTGTAGCCCCTGCACAGTGTTGTGTGGAAAGGTGACATCAAAGAGTTGTATCTACCCTCGGAGACAGAGAATTTCTAGCTTCTCCCTAGACCACGCTCCGCACATGAAAAGCCACAGTAGAAGAGATACTGTTTACTCTGGCTGGTAGTACCATGAAGTGACAGTCACCTTCTCTCCCATTTCTTTTATTTTTAGAGGAGATTTTTATTTCTCCTCCATGCTCTTCCCCTAAATAACATCAGTTCTATACTGGAATGTGCTGCACATGTTTGAAAAACATTATCAGGAGCTGAAGTGCTGCCAGCATTTTGCGATCCTTGGGTGGCAGTGAGGGGAACCTGGTCTATTGCTGAAACAGAACCTCTGGAAACGGATGAAGAATAAACCAGAAAATTGCTTCTGTCTGGTGAACTAGAAGAAAAAAATCTATGGAAAGAATTCCCCTTCATAAACTGTAAATTTTAGTTGTACTCTATTGAGCCCAGATATTCATGTTCTTTCTATTACAGCTCATGAACTCACAACTGGAATTTGGTTTTTATAAAAGAATAAAAGAAGAAGAAAAGATTTAATGAGCCAGCCCATAAAGCAGTTTTGGACTCTAAAATTATATTAAAATTGGAATTTTTAAACTTATGTAGGAGCATTACTGTGTTAAAATATCTGAAATGAGGTATTTTCAACATAGAAGTTAAACAAAAAGAAACACCAGTAGTTTAGGGCAGGAAATTACAAATTGAAGCACTCAGTTTAAAAGGTATTATGGCTAATGCAAAATAGGCCTTTCACTTAGCACTTCTTTGCTATTCTGGCAACCAGGCAGCAAGAGACAGTTACATTATTTGTGGCTATAAAATGCTATGAGCAATAAAGTCATGTTATAGGACTATCAAGCTGAGAAATCAAACCTTGTGAGGAGTTTGCTTATATCACTTAGACTTGCTCCTGCCCCAATAAATGTGATAGAGAAATGAAAACAAGAACAAACTCCCTAAAATGGGGGAAAAGCAGTGCCAAGACCACAAATTATCTTCAGTTCTTCCATTCTTGGGTCTAAGCTGGTTTGTTTGATGAGAGAAGAAGGAACAGGTCTGGACTCCAGCAAGAAAAGAGCACACAGAGTCCTCAAAATCTATTGAGAATGGTTGGGTCCAAACAGGGAAACATGAAAGGAGCCACAGCTTTCCCAGGCTGGGATCCAGCAGTGTCCCCCCAACCTTGGCCTCCCAAGTGACACATAAAATAAAAGTAGCAAGTAGAGCGAGACAACCAAAATCAAGGCAGAATTAGCAGAGAGATAGAAATGGGTATGTTTGGACTCCTACAGCTGTGTTGGTTGCCCCATGTAGGTGCCTATCAGGTCACTGGAGCCTGTGGGGCTAATTTTTACCTAACCTGAGATCTTATGGCACTGCTGTAACACTGCAATCAGTTTGGTGTGTTGCAAGACCGCAGTGAGACCCTAAGTTAACTACTTAAGGGCTTAAGGTTTTGAGAATATTTGGTACAAGTAGTTATAGACACTAGAAGAAGACTACTTGCAGGGACAAATACTTTAGCCTGCAGCTGCATCAGTTATTGTTCAAGGCAAAGGGTTCAGGCTGAGGAAAAATGTATTTGTTGTTCTTTGCAACAATTCATACCTTAATTCTTTAGAATTTATTACAGGACTGGGAAGCAGCATGTGAGATTAATGAAGTGGGAAAGAGATGTATGGGAAGAACCTGTGATTATTAACTGAAACAGTTCAGCATAGACTAATTCTCCCAGTATGACTATGCTGATTTATGCCAACTGAAGCTGAGATTGTTTGTTTGCTTGTCTTAATTGCATTTAAAAAGTAAAGCATTCATTTCTAATCCTCATGTTTGCAGAGAAGTGCTTGAAAATGTAAGTGCATCTAATTGTTCAAAGAAGTATAATGCAATTAGAAGACAACCTAGTGGTACTATTTAATCTTGTGGTACTTAGAGAAAATTATTCCTATTTTTGATCAGACTATTTTGAGAATTTGATTGGAGTTTTGTATAATGGCAATTTCCCCTCATTTTTTTGTGAGTCTCTCAAACAGTGTCAAAAAGCAGTAAACATTACTTAAGGTAAGCAATCTTTAGCTTAAAAATTAGGCAAGTTTGACAGAATCAGATCGAGTGAATATAGTAAGCAAATTATGCTCTGCTTATCTGGTGGAATTGATTGGTTGCATCCTGTACAAGTTCCTAGGAATTTTTGACCCTAAAATTTGCAAATATATTTCTCAGAATTTCACACCAAAATATTTGAAACCTCTTTTGACCTAATGACCAGAAGGAAAAGAACTGAAATGCATGACCACAGTGAAATTTATTGCAAACTTTTAATTCTTTTCAGGAGGAAGTTTATCCAAGCAATTTAAAGTTGTAGAATGTGCTGGTTTGGCCATACTAGAGACTGAATTCTCCATTCACCAGCCATATACAGGGCAAAAAGAAGCATGTACAGTCAACCAAACCTTTTCTTACTTTTATGGCTTGTCTTAAGTGGTATCCTGCCAATGTTCAGTGAGTTACTGCTTTTGCTGCTGAGTCAGGCTATCACAAATATCTGTTTCCTATGGATGTTTTTTCTGGGCTCCTGTCCTGGTTTCAGCTAGGGTAGAGTTAATTTCTTCTCAGTAGCTGTTACAAAAGCTGTGTTTTGAGTTTGGAATGAGAATGGTGTTGATAAACACCATTAAGGAAGAGAAGCAATTATTTTCTCATCCTGCTCAAAGAATGTAAACCTAAAGAGGGTGAACTCAATGAAGAGCTTGGATGTGAGGTGGGGGGCACAGCAGCTTTGCTCTGCACCTCTGTGCATCATGCTGTCATGGGAAGCCTATCTTCTGCACAGAGCAGTCTACCTGGTATGCTAAAACCCTCAGACACTATGCAAATACAGAAGAACAGTCAGTGAAGTGGCAAAAATTGTCACAGATGAGCAATAACATCGCAAAGACATCTAAAACTTATTTGCCTAATATTCTTAGAGAATTAAAGAAGAAAAAGAAAAAGAAAAAGGCTAAAACTGAGGTAGTTAGGACCCTTCAAATCACAGCCAGGTGCTCAAGAACTGGGGGACCTTGCAGTTGCAACTAATCAGGCATTTCTGGTGCAGCTATTTATTATTCAGTTGCTCCATATGAATTTCTTTTTCCCCTGCTTTTTCTTGAGGATGTTCCAATTTTTCTGAGCCCAACAGTTATCCAACAGGAGGTAGCAGCTAGAGGGTTGACTCCCACCCCTTCCCACCCATCCCCAAGGAATGGCCTACAAGACAAAAGGTGTTTTGGGGTGACAAGTTTGAAGAGTGACTTGCAGGTCACACTGCTACAGGAGCTAGGTGGCATCCCTGCAGTCCTAGTGCTACGTGGAAATTAGATGCAGGCAGTGGTTTTGCAGATGTGTTGGGAATTGAGTTTTGCATGTTCAACACATAAACCCAGTAACTCTGCAGATACTAGGTGAGACAAAATTCATGCAAGCAAAGAGCCATATGAAACCCTATACAATAGAAAAGACTGCTCAGAAAGCTGCCTGAGGGGATGGCAGGAGGCAGAAGTAGCTCTGAGACTGACTACTGCAGCCTTACTTGTCCACTCAAAGGACAGTAAAATTATTATTTTGGATTCAGCCATAGACTCCAGCCTGCAATGCCCTCAGTTGTTGGATCTCTGCACTGAGTTCAGAAAAAAACTTCTGCTAGTGCCTTAAGTTATTAGATCCTCTGGTGGAAATTCTCATTTAAATAAATTTTCCCTCTATTAAGCAGGAAAAATTTCCAGAACAGGAAAAATGTGTTATCCCCAGCACTGTTTGCTGTCCAGTGGCTCTGCTCAGGCACAGAAGGGCTTCTCTGAACTCAGGAGAGCACAGGCTTGAAATCAATGTGGAATAAATAGTGATCTCTGACAAAAAATTGTTGTTTTGATCACTATTTCCCATACTAATTTTCTTTTCAGAAGCATAAATATGTAAAAGGAAAACATCTGTCAGTGTCTGTGGGTTTTTGTATATACAAGTTTTGTTTGAAATTGAAAAGAGATGCTGAAGAATTAAAAATATAGAATTTGTTAACATATTCCAGTAAAAAAAATTGAGACCTTTTCAGCATTTTCTCTGGCTTTTTTTAGTGTCTTTTTTGCCCTATAGCTTATGCACCAATTTGAAGCCAATTATACCAGAGGTCTTTCTCATTTGTTGTGTGACAGATTTCCTAGGAAAAGCTTTGGTCATGAGTTGGGATCTCTTTAGGGTCATGGGTGAATCTTAGTGACTTTTGCCTCACTTTCCCTCTATTGTGTGTTTTCATGAACTGCTGCATGCAGAAGTTGAACTAGATTTATTGAGCCAAGCATGTGGCAGCCCTTTTCACAGAGATGAAACAAAGCAAAGAAAGATAAAATTTCCACTTTTTCATTTCTGACACTTCTGTGGCTACAGAAGGAAAATAAGCACAGCCAGAGCTACAGCTACAACCAGCAGCATGGCTTCTGGTGGCAAAGGCTTCCCACATGGCTTTCACTATTTACTCTGCGGCTGCTTATCACTGACTATTCCTCTACGCTTCTAGACAGGATTTTTTCCTTACTGTTTCAGTCCCCCGGGCCTGAGGTAGCTTATTTTTAATTATCCGCCCATGCCTGAGCACGCCCAGCTCCCCTCAGGCCTGGGCCTGCTCGGTGGGACGCGATGGCCACGCTCGGCCTCCTTCCCACGGGCAGCTTTGTGCCCACGGCCGCAGCTGCCGCCGGGGCCGGCTAAGAATAGAGGCCTGCTCCCGAGTCAGCTCTGAGGAGCATGGGGAGGGAGGGATGTGCTGAGGGTCAGGGATGGAGCCTGGGGCCGGATAAAGAGCAGGAGGATCTGAGGGTGCCAGCGGGACGCTCGGAGAGCAGTGCGTCCTTTCTGCTTTCTGTCTGCCTCCAAGCACTGGTGCGCTCACCGGGAGATCCACGGGAAGTTTGAGGACAAGATGAGAGTCGGAATAATGATCTTGCAGAAACTGAGCTCTGCTTAGTGTGGCTGTCAGGAGGAACATTTTGTTTCAGTAGCATAGCAACCACGAGATGAAAAGGGCCAGGAAAGAGAGGGAAAGGGGAGATGGTGTCCCACTCTGTAATGCAGTTTCCTGGTGGGGAAATCCGGTGCTGCTCTAGGAAGGCTCCCACTGAGCAGGTTGAGCTGGGCTCATGGGACTCAGAATTTATCAGTGCTCTATTGCCCTGGTAATGCCGTGGCACCTGTCCTTTGTCAGGCCCCATTTGGTCCCAGTGCAGAGTGCAGCAAGTCTCCCAAATCTCCAGTAAGGATTTACACAGTATCCACAAATCTGGCTACACATGAAATAACTCTCTTCTCCCTCACTTCCCATTTTTCAGGAGAAAGGTGGCTCAGAGCAGTGCACTGGCAGGTCCCTTCCTCAGAGGCCAGGCCATGTGCCAAGCGCCTCACCAATACAAATTGTCCCAGCAAGATCATGCTCCAGCCTGGACATCTCACTGTAAGTCTGATTAGTGAGATGCTAATAAGTGAGTCTGCCTGGTGCAATGTCACAGGAGTCACCTGCCACCCCTCCTGGGACAGCCTTTGGGATCAGATTTGAGATGGCTTTTACATCAGAGTTTCATGTTTTCAAGAGATAAATGATGTAACTTGAGGCTGCTCTTTGCCTTGATTTTTCAGTTTTGGCTAATACCTGAGTCCTTACTATAAATTTGCTATTGGTTTAAGGTATCTGACAGTTTCTTGCAACTGATGCATTAATCAGGACAAGTGGAGATGGTTGATTTCAGTAAGCGTACTTGCAGATGTTTCAATATCTCTCAGAAAGAGAAGTGCAAGATGTGCTGTTCATTCTCTCTCGTGCTGTAACTGATCAGATGCAATTCCCTTTTCTTTACTCAGGACTTTCATCTTAAACTCCACTGTCATAAACTTGGAAGCAGCATTCCATCTGTAGATAAAAGTATGATAAATCCCATATGATAAAGGAATTCTTTCTTTTTTTTCTCCTACAAAATATTCAGGTATTTTTAAACACTACATATATATTATCCAATGGTCTTGTAAGTTGATGTTATGCCTTTTAAAAATGATTATTTAATTTAAATTCAGAGCTAATTTAGCTATAAAGGGTACAAATAGCAAATACTCTTTCCTCATTCATCTATCCTGAAATAATTTATTCTTATGACCAAAATCATCACAAAGACAAGCAATCCTTTATTGTTTTTTATACCACAAGTACACCCAGATTCACAGGCACAAGAGGAAGCCATCAGTAGCATGTCACAATTGATAAATCAGTGCATTGAGATCCTGAGTACAATGCTCTGCTACAGCAATTCAGAGTGCATCAGCTGAGTGAGGGCTGGCAGCAGGGAGCTCAATTCTTAACTTGTCACAAGTGAAAGGTGAAACATTGTGGAGAAAAAGAGGTAGATGAAGAACCTTCACCTTGGCAGCCCTAATGACTCAGGAGGATAGGGCAAACTTCTTAAATGACAATAACTTCATCCTAAGTCTGAGACCCAAATTTATGGAAAGGGCAGTCTGAGTGCTTGAGAAAAGTCCAACTTTGTTGATATGAGAGGCCAGCCAAGACGAATATATGTGGTGAAGCATCCACCCGTGGCTTTAAGCTTCTGCTACCTCTGCAGTGAAAATATATGCCATGTAACTACTCCAACTTAAAAGCTATCACTGTGCACCTGTACGGATCCTGACAAAATGTTAAAGTGGATAATCCGTAGTAATTGTTTGTGCATTTTTGTTGCAATAGATGAGCAAGTTCTGGGGAACCACAGCACTAATGCCCCACCCATAGTAGAAACCCCAAAACTGTATTGTGAGGCTGTGCACAATACTGGCTCTGGCTGTACCAACATCTGGGGAAAGTAGGAGGGCTCTGATCAACCTGAGTGAAGCTGATGTTCCTCATCCTCTTACATAGTGTGGCTTAAGAAATAAATCGCAAGTGTAGTAGGGCAAAAGAGTTAAAGCATACTGGTCCTGATTTAGCTGATATGAAGAAAACGACCTCTGTGAGTTTCCTACCTTACGTGTGGGTGTTGGTTGCTTTAGTGGATCCTATCCATACCAAACCGGACAAATGAAACTGTACAAGACAAAAAACCTTTGCTTTCCGAACTCAGGCACTTAGTCATCAATAATTAATTACTGCAGGTAAATGAGCCAAAACACTTCATAAAGCAATATTTTTTTTGTTTCTCAGCTACTGCATCTGCTGCTTTTCCACAACCACCTTAATATTAAAATGCTTCTCTTGGCATTGTGCCAGCCATGGGAGAAACAAGCTGGTTGAAGTAACCACATGCCAATCACAGTCGCAGGGTTGCTCTGCACACATTGAAATGTCTGGTTTGTGGGAATAAGCTACTGCAGCTCCTATCATCAGGCAGCCAAATCTGTCGTGATTTGTGTGCGCCAAGACAATTCAAGGTTTGTGTGCATGAAAATCCTGTTAGGCAGCGATTGAGATCTAAGGAGGAAGGACTCTCTGCCAAAGGATGATTTTTTTTCCTGTGGTATGAAAAATAAAATAAAAAAAATCAAGTAATTTAATTAAATGTCTCAGTGTGTGGAGCTGGGTTGATACACTTATTTGCAAATATCCTGGAAAACTATCTGTTAGTTTCTGTGGCTTAACTTTGGGACAATTCAAGCTAGTGTTTTGCTTTTGTGATGGATTGTGTACATAGTGGTTCAGGAAAAAAAGCAGAGACCAAACACACGGCCCATTTTTCAGACCTGTCGGGGATGTGTATATGTGCTGTATGTGCAGTTTGTGTTGTTCCTTATATCCTTCCCATCCCATTGCCTGCTGACTACCTGCTGAAATGGCTGCTTAAACAGGCTGCTTAAAACTGCTGCTTAAACTGCAGCAGACTCTGTGGCTGCATGCTCAAGCGTTGGAGAAGTTAATTCTTGCCACCCCTGGCAAAGTCAACATTTGAGTCAACTCAATAGTTTAAGTCAAACTTCTTTGTGTGAACATTATCCCTGAAGCTTCTTTCTCACCTTCTTTTCTTAACCTAACCAAAAGAAAACACTGAAATGTCTTTTGCAGCATCTTCAGTAATGGATTTATTTCTTTTAACTGGGGAAAAAAAGGCCTGTTGATTTTCCTGGCAGAATCAAAGGAGGTGACAGCTGGAATGCTCACAGAGGCAGCTGCATGAATTTGTTGCAAAGGTTAAAAAGTAAAACAAATACCTAAAGCCCTGGCACAGATTTAACCTGGTCCATAAAGGTGCCAGAGAGAAGTCCTGGTTTCTAGTGAAAACAGCCCACAAAAGCCTGTACTGGACATTAATCTAAAGGAAAATGGAACCAGAAAATTTCTCAGGGATGTGTCTGTTATTCCTCCCTGTTAAAAATCTCTGTCAAAATCAACCCTGAGATACATACACCTAAAAACCTAACCCAGAGGTTTGCCAGCCCACCTCTAAAAGGGACCAGGACTCAGGGGTGATGTGGCAATGGTGCCTGCACCTGCTCCTCCAGCACATGTGCAGGTCACAGCTGCACCACAGCACCGTGCCAGGGCCAGGCTGCTCGAGAGCTGGGAGTTGTTGCTGTGTGGCCATCTCTGCTTTATCCTACAGAGGGTGTTTCTCCAAGTAAAGGGAGAAGGGCTGTTGCTGCAGTGGGGATAGGCTGGTGACTGGAGTGGTTATTGGCAGTGTGGGAGTGTGATGGGGTCCTGTGGGGTCCTTCTTCAGAGGGGTGAAGCTATTTGCAGGATGTTGTTACAGGCAAAAGGTTTGCAGCTAAAAAATTGAGGGGAGTGGATAAGACAGGAGAGAGGGTAGTGATGAATTTATTGTGGGAGCACCTTCCTCCTCAAATGGTGTGCTGTGTTAGTAAAAATAGCTCCATGTAATTAAAGAGGACCATCACAGGGCAGGAGGTTGTCTCTCTGTCACCTGATACTGCTATCAGTGTTGATGGTGGCATCCACATGCGTGGGTTTAGGAAGCCCAGGTTCAGCCTGTTCTTAGACATCTCCAGTGACAGAGGTTCTTCTCCTGAAAGTCTTCTAGTGCTTCACTAGGATATATCCTTCATCCTTGCCTTGTTCAAGAGGCAATTCATAGATTGTCTTTGGATTAGTCCCCAAGTGATGTCCAGTCTGACTGCAGTGAGAGGATCTCCTTTTATGAATATAGGAAACTTCATATACTACACGTGGTAGGATAAAATATGATTGGGGAATTGCCTATTTTCTTTGAACTATAGCATGCTTCAGTTTGGGAAAAGCAAGACAAAAAGTGAAAAAGACTCATCTTTGAAAGACACTGAAAAATCAATGAAAATAAAAGAGCGGGATGTGTTAAAATCAGCTGGCTGTAACCCAGCAGCAGTATCCAACAGTTGCACTCTCAGGGACAGGCTGCTTCTGCCTGTGCTGATCTTTTTCTGGTTGATCTTTTCTGCAATGAAATGTGCATTTGGCTTTTCTGTCAGTTCTGCCCAGCCACATCAGGAGTACCATGACAGACTCACATCACCATACTTCCATCTGAAACTGGTGCAAAAATCTGGAGGATCTAATCTAGCTAAAATAAACACAAGTTTCTCACCTCTGGTAAAAACTACCACCTAACCATAGCAAGGGGTAGGGGCTGCTTTGGATGGCAATTTTAAGCCTCAGTCTGCCTGAAGCAATTTTAAGCCTCAGTCCTGCTAACATGTGAGAAGTATTAGCTGCACTGCTTCAAATCTTGCTGCACAGTTACCACCATCCCTGGGCTACACCAAAGAAAGGGTGGAAACAATACTCATGGGTTGAAGTCCAGCAAGGGGAACTCCATCCCCTTGATCTGTCCTTCCCACAGAGCTCAGCCTGGGCCTGTGCAAACAGAGAACTTCTCCGAGAGCTCTTTTAGTTGCACTCTGCATTGAAAACCACAGTATCTCAGCTTTAAAAATGCTATTTTTCCATGCTTGTTCTCCTTTTTGGAGCATCCTCACTGTCCTATACAGTTGATTGTGGTTCTGTGACCCATGCAGATCTTGGTCATAATCCCCAGATTACCCTGTACCTTGGTTAATTCTAGAAAATTCTTGTATCTGAGCAATGAGATGTTTGCAGCTAGACTGAGGGGTATAGTGACATGTCTGCATTCCTGGGAAGTGAGCATTAGTTGTAGGGAGGACAGAGAAATTTTGGGGAGCTCATGCTGGCTCCTGCCTTGTTTAGAGCTGTGGTCTTGTAAGAACACCAAAAGATGATGCACCAGGAACGCAGCTGCGCTGTAACTCTGAACTTGTGCTACACCACAAGTCTTTGGAGAAATGATGGTGTAATGACATCTGTCACACTACTCTGCTCTGCTGTGTACACCAAGTCCTGACCCTTTGTGGGACTCCCTTCCCACTGCTCCTTCTTCCCACAGCCACAGCAGCCATGCTCTAAAAAAAGGAAGTGGAGCTAGAGCAGGCCATGTCCTTCCCTGCCTTCCCTGCTCCATCTCCCCAGGCAACTTCTCTCCCCTTAGCTTGGTGCTGGTACAGTGTGCATTCAGAGGGACCTGCCAATGAGAGTCCAGGGACAAGCCAGAATTGCAGATGAGACATTTTAATTTCGACAGGGTGCCATTTTCCAATGGAGCAGCTTTCTGGTCAGTCCTGCCCTATGACAGAATGGCCTTGGGGCAGCTGGACAGCTGGGTCTGTAGCCCAGTAGTTCTGCACCTTTCTTGAGCTGACTGGGTAATATGTGCCATGGGGAAGGAGTACGTGAACAGAGGATCCAGCTGACAGCAGATCTGTTCCTATGTCCTTGATGGAAAAAGTGGTAGGGAGGTACGGATCTGTGTGCCACTGTCAACAGAGAGCTGCTGGAGTTTTTTCCTCCCTGGACAATTATGCATACAGTGAATTTCTGAGTCACAGGCTGACATTCCAGCAGATCAAATAGTTTGCCCAATAGTGGAATAAGTACAAATGTACAAGCCTGAAATGGTGAGCTGATTCTGTTTGCTCAGCTGACAGAAGTGTAGCAATTGCTAATTCCATTGCATCCCCTCAAAGCAAAAAAGGAGATGTAACAACCAATGAGAGAGAATTACAGAGAGACTCTGTATTGCTCTTTCCACTAAATATGCCCAAATGCAGGCAGACAGCTCTCTCCCCTCACTTCCCTGAGTGCAGAGTGTTTGCTTTATCTGGTGATGTAACTGATTGCTAAATAATAGACAAACCTGGTATGAACTCTCCTACTTATTTCTGCGCGGGTGCACATATGGAGGAATCTTTCTGCATTTTTCACTGGATTTTAACAGATTTATAACTAGAAATATGCCACCGCCCTCTGCTGGAAAAGCAGGAGCCAGACAAGAAGAAAAGAAAACCAGAGCAGAATCTTTTGGTGCTGGAGACACATGAAATGCAGCAGGACAGGGACAGTGGGAGTCTTCTGACCACTAGACAGAGCAGGATCCACTCCCCTACCATGGCTGTCTTATCCTCTCCCTTTGGAAGGCACCCAGACTGGGAAAAACCTGGCAGTGGAAGAAAACATCACACCAGAGGTAGCAGCATTTGCTCTTTCTTCACTTAATGTATGGAATACAGTTTGAATTTTTGAGAACCCTTTTCTACCTAAAGGTATGGTTTTTAAGAACTCCTACTAGAATAGTTGGGATGAAAAGTGCCCAGTTCAGACTATCTGTTACAAGCTAAAGAATCAAACTTGCATATATTTTGTAAGGTAAATCACTCAACACACCTTGAGAGAACTTTGTCACTAAAAGGGCTGTGGTTAAGCACAGATGGTTGTGGTTACGCAATCCATATGGACAGCACCACAATGTGCACTCATCATGAGTACTAAAACTATTCTCTAGTGAGAACAACAGCAGCATTGGCTTTGAGTGAGCAGATGCATCTGGGGAAGGGTTATCCTTCCAGAAAACGTTTCCATGGGATTTATTTAGCCATTTCTGGTGTGGTGCTTATCAGTCTGATTTCTCATCCTGAGAAGAATTATCTTCTTTATGAACTACAGAAATATTATTCTAGATAAGTCTTCAAGCACGGAAATGCTGGAATTGTTGCCTTGAAGAACCATGAAAGATTTTCAACTTAAAGCTGGAGAATCAAAACCAGTAGTTTACATTGACAAATGCACCAATAGCCATGATGGTGTGTCCTACCTACTCCAATGGCCTTGTCCCCATTGTTGGCCAGGGCAACACAACCTGGGCAAGGGGCAAAAAATCATGTGAAAAGTATAAGATGAAAAGCAGGCCTTGGCAACTACCTTTTCCCCTCTTTCAGTTTCAGTTTCCCTTTCTCCTCTTTTTTTCCCCTCTCTTCCTTTCTCTAGCACTACAGTAAATGGTTGTCCCAAGGATGGAAGTGTCACCATGGTTCCAGGAGCTCTGACGAATAAAGGGACTGAGTAACCAAAGACCAGCTAAGTGGAAGGTGAAGGGGAAAGCCTCCTTGGCACATCAGTAGCTGGAGTGCTGGGCATGAAAGCATGAAAGGTCTGCTCCACAGACTGGTTTGCATGATTGATTTCCCTGGCATTAACTTCCAAACCCTTTGCCTAAGTTGTTGACCCCAATGTGGGTTTACATCTTTATATACAGCAAATGCATAAAAACTTTTTATAATGAATCCATGAATGACAGATTGCTGCCCTGTAACTCGGTAGCTGTCCCTGAAGTTATATAGATGTGTCTGATTATAGCTCAGCCTTTCAAAAGTAATAAAATGAAGTGGCATTTTATGTAACTCAATGGGTTACAGTAGGAAGCTGTTAACAGTAGAGGATTAAAATAAAATTGTTCTTGGTATTTAAAAAGTGATGAAATGAGGAGAAAAATAAATCCACCCCCAAATGCTGCAAATCACTCCTTACAAGTTTGGCATCTGCCAAGATTCTACTTGGGAAAAAAAACCCGGGCTCCTTCCCTCAGAGGGTCCTCCCACACTCTTTGAGGCATAAAGCCCAAGGGTAGTGTTCACTGTCCACAGACACACACAGACAGACTGTACACAGGTGCACCCAGCAGCCTCATTATGAAATGCCACTTTTCCCACAGGGCTTTTTTAATGCTTTCTAAAAGATATCACTTATATCAATCCTCGTATTCTGTGCATTTTCTGTGATGAGACTTAAATGCAGGGGAGCAGATCTGACACATTTCAGCATATTTCCATCTTCTTTAGAGGTAAGCAAGAAAAGGTAGGCCATTAGTGTGTGACATTTATTGTTTATACAGTAGTGTGTATTTATCAAGTGATTGGCTGAATCAAATTTTTCAGCAGTGATAAGAGTATTATAAGTTGAATGAAAATATTGATAATGAGGGACTACATCCAGCTGGAGAGAAACAAATAGAAAGGAATAACTCCTGAGTTTTTAATTATTCATTTGTATTACTTTAAAATACCATCCCAGCATATCGTCAGTTGCCATGATTTTATTTTAATTTCTATGACATGACTGCCACCGTAAATAAATGAGATTGCATAACTTCCAGGTCATTCACTGAATGTGGCATTGAATAAATTACAAAAGGGAAAGGCATATTCTGCAAAATGTGTTCCCCTGATGAGATGGAGTTAGTCTTGCACATTTATTTCCAACATTTTGTCTAGGCGTGTACCTGTCTCAAGTACTTAAAAAAACACAAGATTATTTTCCAGAGTTCCACTGTGTAATTTTTGCCATTAAACACTAAAAAGGAGAAATAAAAGTCAACCATTCACTATTAAAAGACTTTAATTACTTGGAACACTAACATAAAAAATGTTTACTTGAAAAGGTTTCTTTCCATTTTAGTCCATCTTCAAACCTGTTACACTATATTTCACTGACTAGTATCACAAATTACACTGACAAGTTTCCTCAAAGTTGCAAAAGATAGAGCTACAGTAAACTGTTTCACAAGTTAGAAAAAGTATATAAGAAATTATTCTTTCCCTCTTCTTCTATGATGAAGCAGAAACTTAGCATTAAAGTAACAAGAACAGTCATTTTAGTGCTAAGTATATTTGACATATTTAACCTCAAAAATAAATAAATATGTACAAGGGAGGTTACAGCATGTCAACTACAAAACAGAAAGCTTTACATTGTAGAATTGAGAGCATTCAAGAGCAGCTAAGTGACACAGACAGTTTATGATTACTACATGGTAGTAAAAAAAGAGAAAAAAATCTTAATTCAGCAAAAATACAGGTAGATGTACATTAAACTGATAGGTTACAGCTCAGCTTCATTCAGGATGCTGTGGGGTTTTTTTTATTTATATATTTTTCATCTGTTATATTTTTTTGATTCCTCATTTTTTTCAGGAATGTTTGCTTTTCCTTCTCTTCACTTTTGAACATCTTAGTCAGGTAGAAATCTCACAGTAAGCTGCTATATGAACACTATTACCTACAGTAGTTAAGCAAGTGGGAAGATAAAATATAAGTTCAGTAAATGCTTGTACATAATCTCTCTGTAAATTATTTCAATTATTAAAGATATCTGACAACACTCCTCCCTGTTATTAATTACAGTTTGAGTGAATGGGGCTGACCTCCATTCATAGACCACAAATGTATTTGCAGTTATGAGACTGAGGTTTTGCTCAGGTCTGTGTAGTGACAGTGGTGTTCCTGGGTGGGATCCATCGGGACATCCTCCTCCCACCAGGTGTCTGCAGCCAGGGGAAATGTGCCGTTTGTGCGGTCACAGCATTAAATGATCTCTGCACACAAAAGCACGTGCAAAGAGCAGAGAAAGCACAAACCCACATCCCTCATCACTGAGCATCCACCTGCTTGGCAACCAAGAAATCTCAGCACAGCTTTATGCTCTCTGAATTCAAAGAATTAAATATGTGGCTAAAAATATTTTGGTTAAAAAAAGGGATAATTAAAAAAATTAAAACCTCCAACTGGAGACATTCTCCTCTGAATGTGGTACTTGAAAAAACCTTTTATGTTTCAGCACATGTCCTCAGAAACATGTGCAGCTACAATTTTTACAAAGCTTGTCATAGGGTGGAACATAGTTCATGAGGAGAGATGCCCTTTTGGCACTCAAGGTCACTTGCTAATATGTCACACATTTATAGAGAGTAAAACAAGTAAACATTTTATGCTCTTGTCTATTCTCTGCACACCCCCCATCCCCCCTCAGTGTCATGGAGACAGCATAGCAATATGAAATTCCTTAATATTGCCTGAACATTTAAACTCTGTGCATCCAACAACCTCAATCATGTCATCCAACAGGGCAACAAAGGGATACTGATAATGTTATGTGCCCAGAAAAATGTTATTTATTTTTGGTAAACATGTTCCAGGTTATCCTAATGTTGCAATGCCATCTGATGGAGGTGTCTATACATACAGTATTTGTGAAGTACAGAGATTGACACTCATGGGTTGACACAAAGAATTGACACAAAGAATTCATCTTGCATTTAAATATTTAGACTTAAATTTTAGCACCGTCCATAGTTTTTAGATTGTCTCTGGTATACACTGTCATATTTACTGCGTGTATTGTTATAAAAAATATGTGTAGAGAGAGTTCTAGGTATATGTTTGTATAACTATATATAGTTGAATGCCTTTTTGTTATTTTGTTTTGTGAAAAAAGAACACTAAACACAGACTTGAGATGGAAGACACTGCATTTCATGCATACCAATCAATAAATGCTGAGACACAACTCTGTGAAGACTGTTTTCTATGTATATGGATACAAATTTGCCTGCATTTACAGCATATGCTGTTTTGGTGAGTAAGGTTTGCATGATCAGGTATATTTAGGCAAAAATGTTTTAAAATAACCCTTTAAGTGGTGGTAGGGTTTTATTCACTCATGAATAAAGAGCACTAGACATTCAAGAAGCAAGAATCTAACAAGTGCCACAGGGAAAATCCATATTTTTCAAAACAAAAAGACCATCATAAAATTGCTCAATAAAAGCTTGTCTGTATTGCATGACATGTCTGCTATTTTCTCCAGGAGTCAAGACTTGCTTCTGTTTGGATTATATTATTTTAAGTTAGGCTTGTGGCTCTTCAGTCTTACAAGATTATAATTAGCTGTCCAGGCATCATGCTGGCTGGCACACATTTAAAAACAGCTCAATACCATGGTAAAAAACTGTCATTTTCCACAACAGTAAAAACTTAAAAAAATCAGTCCTTAAGTGGAAGCTGTTTGCAGGAGAACACTATAAACTGGGAAAAAATAACTGAACAGATCACATTTTATGACATTCAATATTCTCAATTCCAGGCACACATTTTGTATTCCTTTGATTTAAAAAACCAGCAAATCAGAAACCCAGTTAGAACTTTGTGCTGCGACTAAATGTGTCGGACATGATATTTTTATAGAAGCTGTCGGAGTGAGGATTGCAGTATCCTTTGACTTTGTCAATAACCTGATGGACAGGGATGATTGATGTCTGTTCTCCATCCTCCTGGGCAAATTTTGAAGATGGCTTGTCAAGAAAAACTTTCTCTAAGAGGAAGAAAAAGCAACAAGAAGTAGTTAGGGCCTCTTAAGCAAATTCACAGTTTAAAAGATGTGTCACTCCCACATTGATATGCCTTCAATTGCCACTACTGCTGAACTAAATTACTGCCCTAAAATAAGTTTTTGGCTTGAGATTGCTTCTTCTAAATTCTTTTGAGATGTCTGGTTTTGTGGGCAGACCTTTCAGGTATCACTTGAAATTATCCCTCTATTATTTTGCCTAAAGTGTTACTGACTCCTATGACCTTTTAACATACTAATTTACTGCTGATGCTCTGAATCTTACAAACTAAAAATATTTTGATAGCACTGGATCTCCATAAATAGTATCTCCACATAATAAAGTACTGTAGAATGACTGTGAAAAGATTGAATTATTTCAACAGTGGATGCTTTGAGCTATGCACAGAAATAATATAATCTGTGCTGAATGTAGCAGAGAATGTCTTTCCTCCTAAAGCAGATAACCAGAGCCAAAACTTTGTGATTGCCTAGCCTCACCTTGTTTTTTCCATAATGTGCAGGCTGAAAACTAAGGAGGAAAGGATGTAACAACGGGGTCTCCCTTCAGAGTCCATGAGCTAGAGGTCAAGGGTGAACTGAAGAGGTAAAGAAGCAAGGCAATTCCCAGCCAGACTGGGAAAGTCTGCTTCAGCGACTCGCATTCCTGCTGTTCAGAGAACGGTCAGTAGGTAGAGCTAACGTAGCGAGAAATGAGAAGGAGAGGGCTTGTCTCTCATTTTCTCAAGCATGCTGTCCTAACCGAACTCTCTTTCTATCTCTTCCACGCAGTGAAGCTGGAATAAATTCCCTGAACCTGGGCAAGATCTCTACCACTGCAAGCCAGCAGTAAGGTGGAGCACCCTGGGAAGAAATGTCTTCTACAAGTGATAGTTTTGATGGCTGTTTACAAGACCTCGGTGAAGTCATCTCCTAAAATTCCTTGTTAAAGGATCATTTAAGAATTAAGCATACTACTTGAACCATGACTTCATAAAAAACTTTTCTTAGAAATAAACCAACTAGAAATAAAAAGTAACCCATCCCTGGAAGAGTCATGATGCCAAGCCATAAAAGAGCACAAAGGAGAAATGCATTGCAGACAGAGAAATCAAAACAGTTTCACTCATAAAAACAGAAACAGGCATGTTGAGGCTTATCAGGATGAATTTTCAAAGCACGCAAGAATGTTCATGAATTACAGTGAGTAACTCCATGTCCAATGGCAAATTTCTGAGTACTGAGAGCCTTTCAAATGTATGCATTTACTAACCAATGGCTTCACATCTAAGTACAGGGTCAAAATCATGTATCCCTGAAGTGTGAGCTGTATGACCAAATTCTCTGCAGAGATCGTCTTAAGTTCTGATTCACTGAAGTGTTACAGAGGATATTTAAGTACTTTCTACAAGTAGTTTGGTTTGGGCTTGTAGACAGCTGGGACACAAGATGCCATAGTGACCTCTTTTGTTCACTCATGAGGGATGATGCATTCTGTATTCAAGCAGCAGTTCATAGATTGGCTTTCAGGCATATATAATTCATCATTAGGAGTAATTTTGGGTGCTAATGGATATAAAAATCTCAATGTCTAGAAGACTAATCCAGTAATGGCCACATACCAAATATAAATATATTAAATTTTCTGTAATAACTTTGATAAATACTAAAGAATCTTCTGGAACCCAATCAGATTGTTTTTGCTTTTTAATGTATACTTTGTGTATGGGTAATTTCAGGATAATCTCCTTTCCCCATACTACTGCTCACAGGCATTAATTTCAGGACATTAACATCTGTTTTCTAAAATGGTATCTTCTAAATGCTGTGTGCCCCATGCAGAGTGCAGACACCCAGAGTTTGAAGCATGCTTGTCCTTTGATTCAGCATCAGTGGTGCAAGATGTAATAGAAATAAGCAGCGTTTCTGATTAGCAAAATCCTCTGCGTCAATGAGGACATCATGCAAGAAGCATCCCTCCACCCTGTTACAACCATGCATTCAACAAAAGCAATTCTCACTTTACCTGTAATGCTCCACCACTGATGAGGAAAGGGCCTTAGAAGACATTATCTACACCACAAACACATGAATGCTTGTGTCAATTCCAGGGAGCACATTATTACCATATGTATCAACAAGACTTGCCAAGACAGGCATTCTTTGCCTGCAATTTAGCTAAGTTGGCAAACTGAGAAGTTCAGCTGTATTAACAATCAGAATCTGAATATTATTTTTTATTACTTTTATTATTTTTACACATGAGAAGATATGTCAGTATTTAAAAACCTAGTGTTATCAAAAATTCCCATAGAGCATCACAATAAGAAGTGTATTTTGGAGAACAAAGTGAAATGTATTAAAATTCCAAAAAATAAAAAGAAAACTGTTGTATTCTCTTAATGCCCAAAAATTCTTCATATTAAAACCTTTGATTGCATTAAGAACTGCAATCCTTTTAAGCAATAATTTATGCATGGGATTAAGCTAATAATTTTTGAAGAATATATATGAGCAAGTTTCTTTTAACTTTACTATTTCTTATCTGGAACAGTTTCTTTGTTTTACTTCAAGAACAACTTGCAAAAACTCCAGCACTAAGTCTTCTTAATTGATAGCCTGATATTAAAGATGCTGTTTGTGGAAGACTGCTGGCAGAAGTGTTCCTGCAGGGAGGAGATGAATGAACAGGGCAACCTGGGCGCACTGCACACCGAACCTGACCTGGCAGCAGGGACAGGCAGCCCAGGGAGGCAGGCACCAGCCATGTGCTCCCAGTGCACTTGTGAACAGCAGTCCTGAGAGCAAGCTCAGGTGCTATCAGTCATCAGGAATTTCTAAGATACTTCTCATTTTTACTGTATTCAAAGCAGATGTACTTCCTGTATGTTCTCAATAAACAATAAAGTTTTAAACCTTTAAAATGCCTGATGCACAATCCCTCATGCTAATGGATGCACTGAATCTTGGTCAGTGAGAAAACAACAGTGTAATTAATTTTAAAAAAAGAAGTGTTTGTGCCTAACTGAAGCAGGTAATGATCATCAATTAAAATAATAGAAGGTATTTCCTGGAAACTATGCCATGCATCAAGAAAGGTGAGTGTCCCATCATAAATGAGACATTGGGGGCTTAACAAAAATAATTAATACTTAAGAAATAACATAACTTGCATTCTAGTGAAATCATCTACTTCATATCTGAACATTTTTTTCTGATAAATATTTTAAAACAAGTAAACACACCTTTGAGTTAAATATGGTCTCAGATTTTATTTCCACTATATTTGTAAAAGAGTATTGTATAATAATGCTATGTGACTTTACACAGGACAAAAACATGCAGTCACAAAATCAGAGTAACAAAAAAAATCTGAACTATATAACTGAATTTCTGAAATACTATCTCAGACACAACCAAACTTGCAAATCATTCCAGCTGCTCTCTTTCTTTGCTCCCTAATTTTAAAGTCTTAAAATTAGCACATTTTCACGGTATGAGTGGAATACAGATGATGCCTTTTATTACATATACTATTGATATCTAAATAAATAAGCAATAGATATGGCTATTTGTAGAAGGGCAAGACAATGCATACTCTGGGAACACAGTATCCATTTCCGAGTAGGCTCCATTTGTCGTTTTACCCATAAATGTTTTACAGTTAGATGAAAGGAGTTTAACCAAGACAATCAGCTGTGGACTTGGACTCTGAAGACTTGATTCCTATTTCCAGCTGTACTGCCAGCTTTCATGTTACCTTGGGTGAAGAACGCCATCTCTCTGTGCTTTGGCTACCCTGTGTTTACAATAGGATAATAAGCAAAATTTGCTTTCATCAAGCCTATTTCATTTAGTATGGGAACATATGGAGATCAGATCTATATATTGGATGTACTGCACATTAGGTAATGGTTCTTATTAAACAGTAACATATATTTAAACAATACTGGCACTATATGAATTGATGAAATTGTCTCTCTTTAACCTTGGGGTAGAAATGCTTGCTGTGCCTTTAACACAAACCTGTGTGCTCACAGATGCACTGGGTTGCAATGCAAGGACTCACCTGTATGGCTGTTTCGTTTGCAATATGTATTCGTCGTAGATTTTGATTTGGACGTTAGATAAGTTGAATTGGAGCCAATGGAACTAGAGGATAAGGATTTCCCAAGATTATCAGAACTCTTCTTTATAATATTGGTTGCTGTTTTGCTCCAATCTAAAAATGATTGAGAAGTTTTACATTAATAACTACTGTAATAAATGCCTAATTTATTCAATTATGATTATTTCAAATATCTGATGCATTTCTTAGTACTGCTTTTAATAAATACCCCATCCTTTTCCTGTTAGGTATCCTCTTTGGTTCTTAAGAATGATAAAAGTATTCCAACTTGATTTACTCTACTAAAACAGTTGAAATTGGTGGCTCTAACATTCTAACAATAGTTTGTCTGGACAGCAGAACTGCAAGTATGACTTGGCTTTCCAGAATGCAGAAGAGCAGAGGACCTGTGTAGCAGTATAGGGATACCAAACTTTCCTGGTCTGAAGAGCAAAATCCAAAGGTGATAGGATCATTTACAATGATCTTATCATCTGAGGGTTTGATCTGCAGCTGCTGCTGTGGAAGATACTACATACTGACAACTAGCTTGTTGTTTGGCATATTGGCGCACAATTTACATAATAAACAAATTTACAAATACATAAAAATTTAAATAAATATTCAGTAGTTCACATTTAAAGAATTTGGTCCAAACATTAACACAATAGGCTCCTATGCTGGAACAACTTCTAAAATGAAATTAAATAGCTAATACCAATAAACTGACTGAAGAAAACTAACACTTAAAACCTCACCACAAATGTCCCAATACCAGTAGAATAAAAGTAGCTAACTACTTTTGTACCATGCAATTTTGGTAAGTGCAGGAGGTTTCACAATTTAGTCATCTTGCTGTTATTCACTGTTATTTCACTTCAATTAAATTCACAAAATGAAAGAGAAGTCGAAGCCAAAGACACGTGGGCCACTTTAGTCTTGATTTAAATCAAACCAAATTATAGTAAATTATTGCTAGAGTGTTTAGGTATGCAAGTTCACATTTGATTTCTGTTTCACTGTTCTGCCTGAAAACAGTGTCAGGTTCATGGAGATTAAAACCAACCCATGGAGATAAACTGGTTTACGCCAGACATAATGACATCACATTAACTATGCCACCGAAATATTTAAATCCTTCATGTTTTTATTTCTACCATATTCATATTTATTTCTACCTTATTCACAAGCTGTCCAACAGCAGCACAAAAAAAAAAAAAAGTAAATAACTTGATCTATCTTTGTTTATCAGTTCAGGAGTTATAGGATTAATCACATGGAAACTAAACATATGAAATAAATTGGATGTCTGATCAGAATGAAAATGATTTTCCTAGTTTGTATTAACCCTTTGAAATAATGAATGAAGTTTTTTTACTACAAAATGAAAGCTTACCATAGAAAGCAATGAGTTTATGTCACCTTACACCAGCTGTAGATTTAACACTGGTCATTGAACAAGAACCATATGAGAAAGAATTATATGGTCCAAATCACCACATCAGACAGCAAAGGAAGAGCCAGTTGCCTGAACAAAGCAGTCTCATGCCATCCAAGATGGCCAAAGGTGCAGGAAACTATAAGTATAGTGGCCCAAGCATTAGACTTCTCATGTGTCCAAACCAACGTCTCTCCTTTCACTCTGACTGTTCCAGATGAAGGTTCATTTCTAGAACCTAACAGGCTTCTGTTAAGGGAATTTTCTACATTTCTGAGTCTCTAATAGTCTCTGAATTCAATGGCAAAGGACAGGACAGTTTAAAAGAGGCAAAAATAAAAGCTAAAGAAGTTGTAATATTTCTATGCAACTTTTTAGAATTGCTCGTACATCAGCTTAACCATCCACGCAATTCAAAGTCAACATACTTTATTATAGGAGAAAATGAGCAAGACTGGGCTTGGGATGACAAAGTTTGAATCTCTGGATTTTTTTATTTTTTATTTTATTTTTAGGGTCTGATGGGCCTTCCAAAACCATCACCCATATATCTCACTTACCTTGTATTATATTAAAATAACATAGCAAGCTATTTGCCTGGACTTTTATAGACAAATGCAGCACCTAAGGAGGGGAGCTGTGAACTGCCTTTACCTGAATTGTCTGCCAGTCGGAATCTGCCACAACAGAGATGTCTCCTCCACTGTTTCTGCACATTTTCTTTCATAGCACAATGGAATACAAATATAAACAAACCTGTGACAAAAGAAAATAAACACCAAATGAAGCATGTGTTTATAAACTGAAAATTTCAGATTAACTGAAATTTGTAATCAGAAGACTATGGAGTACAAACAAAAAAAATAATCTTAATATTTTGTTATTGGTATCCATGCATCATTTAAGAGGTATGGAAATTAACTAAAGTTGTCCTATTCGCTAGCTGCTATGTAAGTGTCTGGGATATCAGAATACAGAGATTGGGATGCCTTTTATTGGCATTGTTGATTTAGCTCAGTGTTCATATTTTTCTTTCCTTTTTTTTTTTCTTTTTTGCTTAGAGGGAAATGATTGAAAGGCCTTTTCTTTGAAGCAAATAACTATTCTGCACCCAACAGGACTGCAAGAGAGAGACTGCAAAATAAATACCAGTATTATTATATTAGCAAGGAGATATTTTATCTCCTTGATATGGTTCTGTATGTACAGAACTGTGGGCTGTATTCTTTTAAAACCAGACATCTTGTAAATGGCACTTAGGGGTGTCCTAATGTTTTATGTGCATCCCATGCATGTACTTGAATGATTATGAAAATGAATATGCTCACAAGTTCTAATTAGGAATCCAGCTTCTTGCTCCCAAAGAAAACTAACAGATTTTCCTACTCAATTGTAATAAATGTGTTTAAGAATGTTTTTGTGGAGTTGATTTTTCTCATGGAATTTTAGAGTTTTTATTTTCAAGACAGGAGATAAACATCCTACCACATGATAAGGTAGGTCGTAACAGGGCGTATGATATGTTTTCATCACCTACAGATGTACTTTGGAGCTAAATATAGTAGTTGGAAATGCTCCTGAATCTTCTCAGGCTGGCACTGGCTGTGGAATCTTTTGTTGTTCTGTAGCTTAGCCTGCTTCTTGTTTTACTTATACTGTCTGTGAGAGAGCCAACCTGAGGCTGAACACCTGACAGCAAAATGCTATTGCAAGATCCCTCATGATTTTATCTTAGATGTGAATAAATGCTACATAATGCAGGCAAACATGGTCAAGTGGCTTCCTCTAAAACCATTCCTTTATGATCATCATGACTAGTTCTGAATACTAATGTCTACTATGTTTCAGCTGTCAGAACACAATGACAGGGTATAGCTCGGATTATAATGTTTTGGAGAATCAAATTATCTTCTCTCCTCCAAACTGCTGAGGCCTAATTTTGCAGTAATGCATGTCATTGAATTGGACTTGTATTTGCTTATCAGGCCAGGTTGAGACCTCTGAATTCAGTTAACTTCTGGTAGGGGTTGGGTCATGAGACACAATCTTTCCAAAGTTTTTCAAGAGCTGATGGGGAAAGGAAGGAAAAGCACATTTTAAAAAAGGCATGACCTTATGCATCTCAAATGTAATGTCTCTTGGATCATGGTTACTGTATTTGCATTTAGTAAAATATTTTTCTATATGATTTGTTTAAAGCACAGAGCAAGTCCAATGCAACCACTATCAGCTCTTATAGGGCTGGAGATATGAAGCTGTTTGTGGCCCAAAGTTCTTCTTAGGGCTTTTACACAGCTTACAAACTTAGTAAATTGATGCTTAATTAAATTGCAGTGAATGTTCTGAATATTTAAAAAGAAAATGCATATTCCATAGTAATGCAAAACAAATGTACTGCATTAAGTACTTTGCCTTTGCCCTGTCTGGGCTTGGTCTCCAGAATTTTTTTCTCTGTATTTCATTATTCATTAAGTTTACAATGTGCTTTTAGTAGTACAGCTTTGGTTTTGGTTCCCAGAGACAAATCAGATCCTAGGCTTGGTTCTAACTTGGCTCTGACTTGAAAGTATTTGGCTTGCCCAGGCATATATATAAAATGAGCAGCCAAAAAAGAAATGTTCCCATATTTTTTACTCTGAGTGTCAAGGAGAGAGTGTCAAGAATTTCCTTTGTAGATGAAACAGCAAAGTACAGTAACACTAACAGTTGCTGCAATTTGCTTTTTCATTGCCAGTGCACAGAAAACTGCTGCTGGAGGCTGCTGGTATGGCTTGAAATACTCATGCAGCTTTCAAAAACATGAGAAAGAACAGATGTATTTACCAACATCTCCATAATTAAGCTGCTAATACTGATGAAAGACTTGCCATATTGAAATACTTTTTGCTGCTAGGGAATGTTTTTGGTACAGATTTGCACCATTCCATCCCCTTACTGCTACATGAACACTGCACCAGTTATATAGGATGTTAAACATCCTCTTCCTTTATTCTTTAGCTTTGTCTAGCTCTTTCTGACACAGCAATAAGTATCTTCAGAGAGAAGATTTTTATCTCCTATTGCTTGATCTGATGTGCCAGAGCAGAGACTGCATCATCATTGCTACCACAATCCATGAAAATCTCATCACTCTTCTTTTTACATTTACTTCTCGTCTTTTTCAGTTTCATCTTCTGACTTAACTGTGTTCCAAATATTCATCTTCCTTTAAATAGTGCCATTACCCCTCTTAGGCAGTGTTGATCAACCTTGTATGCACGCTGCACATACAAGCTTAATTGATTGCACTGGAAATTCTGGTTACAGAGAACTTGTTCAATTTGACCCTTGGCAAGGTTTTCAGAATTTAAGTCTTTTTTCATGTTCTTCCCATACTTCTGATCTCTCTAGGCCTGTCTGAATTTCTAACACAGACACAATGCTGTAAATACTTCATTAGGCTGCTAGGGGAGTATCAGAATGTGTCCTTTGGAAAAAACAGTCTCTAGTAAGAACACCACATCCAAATATTTTTTGTCATTTTGCTTAGCATTTTAGGTTGAAACTGACCCAAACAAAAACCCACAACATGATTCTCTTTCCATGAAAGCTCAATAAATCTTTCAGCACAGTAAATGCATCTCAACTGTATCAGATAAAATCGGCACAGAGAGATATTAAGTACTTTTTCCGTAAAGAGAAGATATTTTGCTGACCCTAAGAAAATTTCATTTTTATCTCAATATTTGTGTTGCATAACACGTTTCCTTCAATGACATTCTTGAGCTTGCTTTTTGGGGTTTTTCTGGGTTCCCATCCCCCTCCCCCCCCCCCGGCAAGTTTAATTTTTACGTCAATATGTGTATGGCATAACACACGGACTTCCAATATCCTCAAGGTTTTCTCTTCATTGCATATTTAGTTGTTCTTTATAGGTGGATAGGGCAAGCACTAGTAGAGAATTTTATGGCAATTGAGACATACGCAAATTTTAGCTCTGAGTTAAATTTTTATAAATATCAGCTATATCATTCTGTAATTTATAACCATGTGATTACAATTTACAGCATTTTTAAAAAAGACAAGCTATGCTGGAAAGTAAAATATTGAAAACTTGAGTAACAGAAAGAAAAATAATCTGACTGTAACAGTCACTGGATTTTTCTTAAGCAAAGAATATCCCATATATCTCTGCTATCTCTCCACAATGAGGCAGGACTGAATTTTATTTTATGAGTTTCTCATGCCTTAATAAAATATTTATGAGTTTCACAGATTCCCTACAGAAATAAAGTAAGGAAAAAGGCTTCCTATATTTGTTATAATCAGTGAAAGGAAATGCTGAAGGTCATATAGCATGTATCTCAACAGAGAACACTGCCAACTGTTAGCTAGGGAGAGCTCTATTTATAATGTAGCTCATTTTATAGAAAAAGACATTGAAACCATAATTAATTTACATAAGATATTCAAACCACCTGTAGTTGATATTATTATTCCACGTAAGGGGAAACTAATGATGGTTAAAAATCAAAGGAAAACCTGGAGAGACTGGATATGAGTTCCCTGGTCCAATCACTGGGCATAGCATGCCCCAGAACAGCAACAGATCAAATATTTGTTCACAGAACAAAAATTCAGCTTACCTTGCAATGAATTGAAAATTGAGAAGAGGTACAGGAAAGCAAGAGTTAAGGGACCCCAGGCAAAAAAGGCAAAGCCCCATGTCATGCCCAGGAGGAAGGTCAGGCTGACCACGCTGCGGAGGTTCCTCAGGATCTCTTCCTTGAGGCTCCGGTTGGTTCTTTTCCCGTTCCTCCCGCAGATTTGCACCATCACCACGATAAACATGGCGACATTCATTAGAAACATGATTCCAAAGTAGCCGGCACAAGTCACGTAAAAGACAACTTCGTTCTTGATCCAGCAGCTGTAAAAAAATTAAAATAAAATAAAGGATCATTTTTGATTAATGGAAACTATCCTTCCATTAATCATACAACCAAAGGAAAATGAGCCAATTTCTGATACCACCGATGCAAAAATATAGTGTAGAATGAAACATTTGTCCATTTTCTGTTTGGAAACAGGATGAAGCCCAGAAGCATCTTAAGTGAGTATGGCCTATAGTACTAAAATGTGAGAAATCTGAGGGTTGTATCACATTTTAGTTAAAACTAGTTAGAAAAAATGGGAAATGGTGGGAACTGCAATCCCATCATGAAAAATGTTCAGAGTCAGTACATAAAAATTCACTGCTGTCATCTGTGTGAAGCACTTGAGTGCTTTAGAAACGGAATGAGCAAACTTAGATCTTCACTGTCAAAATCTCAAGTTTCTGCCACTGGAGCTAAGGAAGAACTTGAATATGACTGGAGAAGAAGCAGGACTTTTGAGGTAGCCATTTGACAGTCAGCCATATGAGAGCTCTAATTCCTCTTGCAGCAAATGGCCTGAATGCTCAGCATGATACTATAATAAAATTCAAAAAATTAAAGTTTTATTTATCATAATGAGGCTTTGCCAGGCAAGGAAAAGAGCACTCACATAAAAATTTTGGCATTTGGAGTTATTATGTGGACATCATGAGAAGAACATAGAGGACTATTGAACTACATTGGCAAAAGGCTGCTTGATTTACAAAGGAAACTATTTTTATACAAATTCTTTCTTTGCTCTTACCTAGAAAATATACTTTTTATTTAAGACAAACCAAAACAAGTATTTTTATTTTATTTTAATGAAAAACTTCTGCCAGAGGCATGTTTGTTCCTGGCATTGGGTAATGCAGATTTCCCTCCAATTTTTCTAACAGCCTTCTTCACGTTACAGATTCTAATCATTCAGGGTTTTGTCCCTTTTTGCTTGTTTAATGCACCATTGACTTTTCCAAAGCAACTATAAATGCTAAATTTCAAGAGATCTAAAGAAATACTCACAAGTCATCTCCTCCTTGCCCGCTTGCATCTCTGCCATATAACTGCTTGCCATAAATACGACTTGCATTTGTATTAGCACTTGCTAAAACAATTGCTATCACCAGAGCTGGCAAACCTGTAACACAAGAAAACTCATGAGCTGTCAAATCTCCTAAACTTTCAAATTCACTGGGCTAAGCTGAATTACTGATATCTCTATCCCTTTTACTTTAGTGCACAGCATCCTGAGAAAACTGCACTGAGAAGGTAGAAGGAAACAATTTTCCAAACAGTACAAATATATAGAACCATCAAAACAATCAACAGGCATTAATGAATAAGCCTTGTAATGTTCTGTAAGGTAGGAGAAGTTTGGTATGTGATAAGGAAATTAAAGTAAAATAATTAACTAAAGTAAAATAATATCCCTTAATTGCCCAAAGTTAAATTTGCAACTGCACACAGGCTCTCATTATACAATGAAAAGATTAAGAAATTATTCCAAAAATGGGATCTAGTGGAGGAATTTTTTGAGTTTTTTTTTTATGCTAATGTGAATTCATAAAGTTGCGTAACTGGGGAACATGAACTTAAATCTGTAATTTCTCCACTGCTTCTCTCAACCACATTATATTATCTACCCCATATTATATATTTTCTACAGTACTATACATATTATATGTGGTCCCCTTGCTTCCATAAAGCAAACTATGTATTTCTTAATAAAAAAGTCGAGGATGTATTTGGCAAAATGGACAACTATGCAGAAGAAAACTCTGCAGAAAGGTACAGCTCACACAAAAGAAATGCATGTTTCCTGATATGCCTTATTTACATGTCTTATCCTTGCTATAACAGAATAGATTCAAAGGGGAAGAGGTTAATTTGCTTTTCCGACCACTCAGTCCTTGTCCTCTGCTGAGGTTGCCAAGAGGATGCTAGTTGCCAATGGAAAGACATCAATTATCAGCTGCACTGAGGTCAGTGTTCTAGCCTAAGGTTAATGGCTTTGCATTGTGTTGTATGATTTCAAACACAATATGCGCATTCAGGGAGAAACCACAGATTCCTGATACAGACAAAAATGAAGAATAAGTCTTGCTGCCTGAGTCTTGTAGTTATTTTTCAGTATTACTTTTTCCATTTCTGTCCTGCTGTGTACATTGCTTAGGGCAGCCAGAATCTCTTGGTGGTTTAAATACAGTGCTGAATCTCAGAAAATTTTGGTTGTTTGTGATTCCACAATAGGCTTTGTGCTTGTTGGCAAGAAAATTTAAGCTGGAATTAAAGTTTTTGAAAGTTGATGCAAAACCTCCATAGGCTTTGCAGTAACTGCAAAAGTTTCTGCATTCATTATGTGACACAGTCCTCCATCTCTGACACAGCACTCACATTTCCCCTCTCCCACTCTGGCCTCTTTGGAAAACAAGACCAGTTTATCTGGTCTCTCCACTCATTCTGGGGCTGGGAGCTGCCCTGGGTGGGGAGTGCCAGTGAGAGTGTATTTACACAGAAGCACAGGGGGGAACTCGGTGACAGAGAGGGCTGGCTGCGTGCCGGCACTGCTGCAGGCTGGGGAAGGAAACCACACACTGATATAAATTCTACTCTGTATTCCTGATAGAGAGCTTTTATATAGCAGCATTTATGAAAAACATTTTATACAACAGCATCCATCCTATGTAAATATTGCATCTAGTGAACTCACCCCAGCCAATGATGCAAAACTTCAGTATGTATCGCCGTATGTACGTGTTGAACACCTTCACTAGAGCAATGTACATGTGAACAGCTTCCAGTCCCATCCATGTAAAGGTGGCCAGAAGAAAAAAGTGCAAAAGTGCAGCCACAGCTATGCAAAGGCCATCAATATCAAAGGATGCAATCCAGCCATCAAGCAAAAAAATCAGGTTAAGAAAGAGCAGGGCTGTGCTCAGATTCATCAGGATTTTGGACGGATAATCTCGTCGTAGCTTCCTAATGAGAGAAGCACAGGTGCACATGATTAACTTGCTGCAATCACACAAACCACCTCCTGCAGCTGGGCTTACCCCTTCACAAAGTCAATCAAAGCACAAGGAGCCCCTTCCAGCTCGGTTTGTGCAATAAGACATAGTGGTGTGTATTTCTGTGTGGGATTGTTGAAGGTTTCAGCTGTGTGTGGTGGGGGTAAGCTACCAGTTCTTTGGGTCCATGATGAGCTAATTAACTGCTGCAATATTTTAACAACTGATTTTTTTTTATTAAAAAAACCCCAAACCTTTAAATTAAATATAAACCAGTACTTTTTATTTTAAATGAAAACAAAAAAAAAGTATAGCTGACCAGAAGGTCCTCTGTGTTCTATTCATATGTGGCCTTATATGTTAGCTTAGTTTTTGGAATATATTGTCCAGTGGATGTGGTTTTCTGTTTGTTTTTAAATAGTCTCTTAGGAAGAGCGGAAAACGTAATTTTTTTAAACTGATCCCCACTGAAATCTGCATAATAAGGGGCAGCAAACAATTTCTACCAACTTGAACCAGAACACTATACCATAGGTAATGTAATAGGAATGCAATCACTGAAGATATTTAAAACTTGAAAAGTCCCTTCTTCAGCCCCCCTTCCCCCTCCTGTCCCCAGAAAATTATCCTCCTTTAGCAGCTACTATGTCCTGCCCTGTTACTGGCATAATGCTTTCTTTGTGTTGACATGACTTCATTTTCTCTTTTCACTGTTCACAGAACTGTAACACTTCAAAATTTTTGCTTTTTCTTGAGTCACTTTCACACTTCAGCGGGATTTCTGTTGAAACTGTTTTAACACTTGAAATTTATGTTCATTTTATCTCTTCCCACTTCTGTCTTAAGGGCTATAGGATGTAATTGCTCTAGTTGGAAATTTCTCTTTTTAAATTTGGAAATTGTTATGCTCACATAGGCAAGCTTTGGGGTTTTTTTTAATAAAAAGCCTGTTTGACAATTTTAGAATAATATCCATCTGTTCAAAATCTAGAGGATTCTGTCTTGCCAGAAGGAACATTTTGATACACATTCCTCTTATTCCCTGGTCTGAGCAGCACAACACATTAGAAACTGGAAGAAAGACTCTGAACTTCTGTCCCCTTGAAAAAGTTTCCACTTTACAACACTGTGACCCTGATTTTGCAGGTCTGATTTTTTCTTCTGCCATGGACTTCCCCTCCTAGGGAAATAAACCACGCTAACCACGTAACTAACTTATTTTATTCTGCACATACAGGTACTTCTTTGTGATGTTCTTCACAGAATTAGTACTTACTCGAACGCAATGTATGTCAGAAGAGTTGCAGCTGAAAATATAGCAGATATTCCACAGCCTATGTAAGTGATAAAGGTCAGGACCTTGGTGTTCTGTGGGTCGATTTGCGTCACGGCTCTCTGCAGGTCCTGTGAGAGAGAAGGAAGAGACATTGGCCGTAGGCAGCACTTCTGCTGTGAGCACAGCACTCTTTCTTGGTAATGGGTCGAGTAAAACTGAAAAGCACTCTGGCAATACCACTGTAACCTTGACACTGGGGTTCATTTTTGCTGCGTGTTCTCGGTCTATAGTTGTTACACTTCTCACTTCCTTCCCACAGCTCTCCAAAACATTGTGCTGTAAGTATTATAACTTCTGGGAACAGAAGATAGAGTCTGATTCTGATCCTTATAATTCAGTACTAGGAATTGAAATGTCCTTCTCAGGAAAAGTGTCCAGTGTCCAAATTTTAATTCTGTTGCTTGTATACAACTCTTTTTCAGAAGATGTAAGATTTAGAAAAATGTAACTTTAAAGTATTCATACTTAAATGTGCAACATTGTAGGGAATTTTTGGCATTTTTGTTATAGGAATCGATGCAACTAATCATGTACAGGTGAAACCAAGGGCAAGCTACTGCATTTTGGATTTAGGGTCTGTTTTGATATAAGAACTACACTTTTAAATAAAATTGGTCAGAAAAGTAGTGATAAAGACAACAGAAAAAAAAATTGGAAATGAAGCAGGATTCTGCTTCACAAAATTCTAAGGATTCCCTTTTTTTTTTCTGTCTAACTGTAACTGTCACATGGTACCATCTGAGAATGAATGTCAGTGTTATTTCCTTTTTTTAAGAGTGTTTGGATTTATATCACTGTGGAGAAAATGTGTGCAAACACTAAGATATAGTTATGTCAATTCTACAGTCATTTTCATTGTTGTCCCTAGCAAAACAAGCTAACAAAAAGAAACGTTAAATGCTGTAAAACTTTGCATGTTTTGTAGGAAAAGGCGGGAGCAGGTTTTTCTTACTATCCATACCAGCCTTATATGACAGTTTATTTATGCATAAGGAGATTGTTTTTTGGAAATAACTTAGTATCTGAATTAAAGTCAGAAAAAATTATTAAAATGGAAAAGCAACTAGAATGGTCAAAACTACGTAAAAATCTATTGGAATGCAGCCCAAATTCAAAGACCTTCTGCCTGATTTCCTACTGCCACTGAAGCATTCAGGGAAGAGAAGGGGCTCATTGAATATATCCTAAAGAAAGCCTTTTCTTAATCCCTTTGGCGATGAAAAGTGGAAGAAATTTGTGGCTTTTCCATATCTACAAAAAATTTGTGGCTTTTCCATATCTACATCTCAGCATGATGTGACGAGAGCAGTTCTATTAAGAAGGGTCTGGAAGGCCAAAGCTGAAAAAGTCAGGGTATGTGGCTCCCTTGTGTGGTTTAAGTCCTATTTGACACTGCCACATGTTACTTCAAACCCCAAATACTTCCACTTAGGAATTATTCCTGCTGTGACCAGGAGCCAACATCTTTTCTGCAGCTATTTTTTACAGGCCAAAGAATGTTAATTTCAGCTGGAAAAAAAATGTATCAGCCCATTATTGAGCATAAACAACAACCAAAAGTTCAGAAAAGATAGCACTATTCCATTTTTTCTTGTTGGGATTTTTTTTTTTTTCTGGAAAACACAAGTGGAAATTGCTGGAGGCAGCTGAAGGCTGGAGGCTATGCTGCTGAGGTTGAAGTGCCTCATATGGTTCCCTCTTTCATCTCCTGGACAGACACTGCTCTGCTGGCCACCCTGTCAGGAGACTTTGCTTAAGGCTCTGACAGAGCATGGGCTACGTGTTCTGTACCAGTGCTCTGGGAGCAGTCTTTTTCCAAGGGAAGGCCTGTAACATTAGGGATCCCCAAATCTGAGTAAAGCCAAGTAAGAAAACAGCCAATATGGGTTTACACATTGTGCAAAAGGTGCCACTTCATAGTTTATGACATTAGATAAATCTTGTCAAGTTTGAGAACCAGATTTGCAAGGGACAAGCCAGCCTTTCTGTCTAAGGATGAAAGAGAATTATTGTGCTCCCTTGACTTTTCATCCTCATTACTATTTCGGCTGTCTGGAGGATGTTTTTCTTTCCCTGTTTTTCCCTACAATGAAAGTCGCTTTTCTTTTTGTTCTGAAAACAGCATTTCTAACTATTTCTCATGCTTTTTTTTTTTTTTTCTTCCTTTTTTTTCCTTTTTCTCCTGCAAGCAACTTCTCACTTTCTCAATCTGGGAATTTCAAATAGACTTTCTAATTCACTTCCCTCATGTTCCACACCTCCTTCCTCAGTTGCAGGTCATTTTGTCAGATTATACAGTTAAGGGATATGTCAGAGATACCCTGAAACTTAGGACTCATTAAGATCGCTTTTTTCTCCTGTCTCTCTAGTAGAAATATTAGTACTGGGCCTTAGTTATATTAAGCTGGATGTTATAATATGTTATTTGTATTTTGGTATCACTCAGAAGTCTCAATCTCAGGTCTTTTGTGGCACAGTATTTTTGAAACATAGAAAAATCTCATGGGTATGTTTTAATTATTTAAAAATAATATTTAGCCACTTTTAAAGAATTTAATAATGATAATAATAACAACAACAATAATATTCTTCCAATGCTGACTTTATTCATTATCTCATTCCTGAATCCTTATCACTAGCTACTTTGTTATGACAAGATAACTCATGATATAAGGGGGAAGTAATGTATTATTATTATTATTTTAAATTATATGCAAAAGAAAGAACCCAAGTAACAAAAAATGAGAGTTGTCTTGCCACCAGATAAAAGCTGTGTTGCTGTTCCTGGGAAAAGTAACATGGTGAGTAGTGAGCTTGCCTACCATTAGGACCCCAAAATGTGTGAGGTGGTTGCATAAGCACACAGTTTCATTTTCATTGGACTCTGCATCCACCAGGCAGCCCGCAGGGTTCCAGCCACCACTGCCACCTGTGGAAATGAAACATGAGAAACTGACGTCCAACAAACACATGTCAACCTCTCTTTTAGAAGATTTCTCACTTCGTCCTGTGCAAATGCAGAAGTGCTTTCTCAAATTGAATGAGCCAGCATTAAAAACAACTGCAAGAGAAGCAGGTGTCAGATTTCCTAGTTTCTGCAAAGAATCACCCCAGATGAGTGCCCAGAAATGGACTACTGAGCAGAAGCAACAGATGAAGACGTATAATAAAGGTAGGGAGCTTTTTGGTTAGTGAGTAAGACATGGGTCGCGCATTAAGACACGCCTTAGTTTTACCCAATAATAAGATGGTTTTAGAACTCCTCTTCCCCCCTCTGATGTGATGACTACACCTGCCTGCCTCCCACTCATCTATCCTCAGGCACATGAAAGCTTTTACAGCCCAGGAGCACAGGGTCCCACCCTTCCTCTCTGCAGCATGTAATGCAGAAGCTCAGAATGGGTAATCCCAATGATCTCTGGTGGCCTTACAAAAAAACATGAAGTGAACTATTCCCAACCCACCCCACATGAAAAGGCTATTCTGAAAAACAAGTAGAAAGATTTTAGTTTTAAAAATTAAATGTTGAAAAGTAAAAAGTGTTTCTTTATTCATTTTTTCCCTGCCAAAATACGAGCTAGTTTTGTGAAATCGTTCTTATTCTCTGACTCTTAAAGACATTTTTCTCATGGCTCTTGACAAAATCCAGCCTAATTTGCTCTCTAACTTCAAGACAATCAAACACTCAAATTCAAGACATTCTCCAAAATACTGTGAAGAATACTGTGAAGATATTCCAAAACCACTTAAAACTCTTCTCCACTCAAGCAGCCACTGTGAATAGTTACTTCCATCCCTGTGTTGTTTCTCCTTTAATGTGATTCTCAAGTTCAGCTTCCTAACTAGTTTTTATGATTTTTTTGCTCATTTTAATCCTGCTGAATTCTCTTCAGTTGCTCAGTCTGTATTTCCTACTTTGAATTACAAATTTGGATGTTAAATTTTATTTCTTGCAAGACTCTGGGTACTGAACCTCTCCATCCAAAATCCTCAGCTCTGTTTCATTGTAAGGAAGAGAAAATTCTCAGCAGTGATTTCTAAAACAGAGACATCTGGAAATTCATCCCAGAGAACGACTTTGTGCAATGGATTAAGAGCCTGAATAAAACACCACACACAGGTTTGGCAGTAGTGACCATTCTTTGATGAAGAATGGTCTAAAAATGTTGCTTTATTGATGTGTCTCCATATGTGACCATAAAAGCTTATAATCCATAACAGTGCCAATCTTACACCTATATAACCAAGTTCTTTAAAAAATGAGCAGTTAAAAGTGTGCTAAGACCCATTCGTGTGTCTGAGTAGCATTATAATTTAATTTGCTCATACAGACAGAGCAGAGAAAAACTGCAGCTACGGGAAAAATTTGGAAAAGCTTAATGGAAAATTTTTAAATGTTAAAAACATTTACATTAAAAACAAATTTTAAAAAGGAGCATTTAAAATTTGCTGTTACAAGTAACTATGTTACCCAGAAAAAATTATACACTTCATTGAGTGGACTTTATTGAATCCTGAAATGATCAATTTGGGAGCAAAATAGCCAATACTGTGACCAATTTTAAGACTCAGACATATTATTCCCTTCATGAAAGAAATTACAGTACTTTCAAACTTACCATTTTTGTTCATATCCCAGAAGACACAGGTAGGTTTAGGATCTTCCTAAGAACAGATGTAAAAGTAGACTTTGTATATCTCTTCAGACATAAATCTCATCATTTACAACAGATGTTGCAATGCATATATTTTCATTTAATGAGCTGAAGAATCCATATAATTTGATTGTTGAAAATTTGCCTAGTGTCAAATTAGAGTTTTTTCCTGCTAGAAAAATGGATTTGTCCAAATTGCAAAATCTGGAGCACTGCTTCTATGTACTGTTCAAGAGTTCCCTTTGTACATCCTCAGAATAATGATGTTTTCAAATTATTGAAGTTATCCATGAATATGATGTCTTTATATAATCTAAATACTTTCACCTGTTTACTGCCTTAAGGCTTCTTCATGAATCCTCTCCGTAAAGCTTGAAAATGTACAAGTGACTGCTGAACCCATGTGTAGGTTGTTTTGCCTCACCTTAAAATATTCATTGTAATGCAATGCAAGACAAAGTCAATTGAGCTGTGACAATTACAAACCAGTTTCTCATTACATAAACAATTTACTTAGGTATTTAATTTTAACATTTTCTTTAATGTTTCAAGTGCTAGTGCCTCTTTTGAATTAGATACTGAGAACGGAGTCAAGCTCACACATTTTCTAACTGGAAGAGTGTGTGCCAAAAGGTTGCATTTGTTCTGTATTTCCCTAAATTTACTGTAGTCATCTTTTATAATTGTGTTTCTGTCCATTCCTCTGATGAAAACCACATAACAAAAAAATAATTCTGGGAACTATTAACAGTGCAAATAATGTTTGGTCAAAGAATTTAAGTAATCATGAAGTAACAGTGTAATAAATTATGTCATGAATATGGTCATTAACAAAGGTTTCACCAACAGTTATTGGCACAAAATTGCTTCTGAGGGGTAGAATCAATTGTCTTGCAGATAAATATTAGGTCATGAATGGAGTGTGAATGTATGAGGATGGGAGAGATTATTTGTTTCTGTGTTGTGCTTGCATGCTTTTGTCCTAGACTTCTTCATTTTGATTTGAGTTAGATCTTACTCAAAATCCATCCATATAAATAATATTATAATCTTAGCTTTTGCCATATATAATCTGCATTCCTCTTCCTCTGAATAAACAGTCTTGTTTTACCTGAATTTTGGTATGCTTGATTGTAACCTTCACATAATCCTGAAGATCCTGAATGGTTAAGTTTCCAATACTGCATGCTACCACGAAACTGGTCAAATTGGCAGGATTTTCTGCATCCTTCAAGAGATTAAGAAAAATATACTAAGTGCTTACATGGCACATAACATAAAAGCCAGAGTACACAGTTTCCTTTTTGCAGCGTGCCAGAATAAGTAAGTTGTCAGCATTTCTGTACTTTTGATCACACAATATAAGAATGTTATGTTTATAAAATCAAATTATGGGTTAGCCTCATGGAGGCTTTCCTACTTTTCTTGTAGCCATAAAGCATAGGCACAATTATAGAGAGAGGCTAGACAGCAAACAAAATTATAAACTCAAACAATGTGGCAGATAACAACCCGTGATATGATTAGCTCATTTCCCTAAACAAGCATGAACGAGCTCACTTATCTTATTGTTGATACTGTCCTTTAGTAAATGCAAAGTTTTTAGAGAATAAACCGTTTTCTGGACATAGTTGCTAAATCACCCTCAATCTTACAATGAATGACTATGAAGTAGTAAACAAATTCAAAGCAATGTTACATACTGAAGGGGATAGCATTTTCTGTAAGGTCTTATTTGATAGGAATTGAAATAGAATTCTGACATTATCATTGACCAGTAGGATTTTTAACCTGCAGCTGACAATTTTCCAGAAGAGGTGTTTTTCTTGGAAATTAATTATTTGCTGAAATGGGGGTGCATTAGCAGTGCTTTTTTCTTTTGATAGGCTTCTATTGGAACCTGCACATTTACATGCCTGGTTGGAAAGCTAGGTTACTGCCTGTGGCAGATCTTAGGTAAAATAAAGTCTTCTATTGCCACTCACTTTCCCTCCCAAAATCTGGTCTGCCAAACTCCTGAACCCTTGATTCCTTCCATTTAGGAGTTTTGTTAACATAACAAGACATCAGGTTTCAGCTCAGCACTGGGCTTGTGAGATCCCACCACTCACGAGAGACACAATAGCTTCTGTTATTCGGTGGATATTATCCTGAGAAGAGTATTTTATTTCCCAAGAACCATATCCAAGAATTTTCAGACACAGTATTTCAGATTATACTGGAGCTTTGTGGCAAAATTTCCTAAAACCTTAAAAACTGAAGAGGAAAGAAAATGCAAATCTCTAGGCAGTTCTTTAGTACTCAGACAAGAAAAAGTCTCTTGGCTACCACCTAAATTTGAGCATCCAACAAAGTCTATGGAAGTCCTTGGACATATTTCCACAGGTTTCAATGGATTCTGTCTGTAGCAGATAAGAAAAACAAGACACAGTTGGTCTCTTTAGTGAAGGCAATTTAATGTATTCTTATATGTGCTTTAAAGTAAAATACAGATTTCTACTTATTTAGCCATAAGGCTATGTTCAGCTGAAGTTCAACAGTTCAGGCACAGATGTTTACACTGAACACACCTGTGTTTGGTGAAGTGAATCCCACCCTGAACAGCTTTTATATAGCCCTCTAAGTAAGGGAACCATCTATAATGAATTACAAGCCAAAACTTAATGGAATTCTCTCAGCTGCAATACAATGATGCCCACTTCCAATACTGCAAACTATGCTTCACTGTTATGTTGAATACTTTTAAGGAAGACAACTAATAGCATTCAGATATTCATAATTGCACATGGAAGAAATATGAACTGCAATACAAATAAATTGCTCTTATACTAATGGATAAAGTTATTTGGTTTGAGATGGCATGTGGAGTTTATTTGTAAGACTTATTTTAATCCCCTTTTTCTTTAACTTCCTTTATTTTTAGACTTCCTAAAAATGTAAGGGTTGCACATTTTTAATTCATTGTGTTAAAGACATCACCCATAAAGACTTTGAAAAACACATAAAAAATGAAAGGCATTTTAGTTGCAAATTAAGGTGCAATTTTTATGGTCTTTGTTTTTCAATGGCTTATTAAGTACCACTTAGAAATGCATTCTGGCACCATTAAGGGACACATTATGACTTCATATGATTTTATGCCATTATGACCAGCCTTCATCTGTATTCTTCTGGGTTTTTTTTTTATTAAAGATATTCATCCTGTTTTTCTCAAAAGCAGGCTTGAAACGAATACAATTTAAAATAAAAATACTTTGGGGTGTATTTCAGAAGGCAACTGTGGGTCATGGGTATTTTCTTGCCTAGATTATCTGAAGAATCTGGATACACTGCCAATAAAAACGATAATATAGGGACAATACAATACTACGGAGTTCTGCGGATGCACAAGAGCCAAAGGTCACTTGAAATACTGATGGGAAAACAAACTCAAGTCTTCTGAGACACATTCTACAGTTCACCATGAAACAATGTTTCCTTCTTAATTAACTCTTTTTTTTTCCCCAATAACTGTGGTTTTGGTTTTCTTTTTCCAAGCTGCAAACTCTTCCAAACATTTTTGGCACCTACCATGCAGGCACTATTTACAATTACCATTTGATAAGACACGAAAAATAAAACATCAAATCTACCTGAGCATGTTTAGGTTTCAGGTACAAGTATTGTTCTCCTTATTCCTATTAAAATATGGTATGCTTATGAGAACACAGATATGAAAAGAACAGTGTGTATATATATACACATATATGAACAAAAATACTCTGGCTCCTAACCATCAGCCTGGGATTCCCAACTGAATACAGGGCAGTCAGCTGGACACGACTGCTAACCAGCTCTTAAAAGGAGAGTACTTGGCAGTGTTATATGCCAAATTCCCTCCTGATAGAAAAGAACCTGTCTCCACTGAAAATCAAGGAGTTATATTAATGCATTTTAACAGAATTAAAGGCTTTTTTAAACGCTTTTGCTGCTTTCCTCTATTTTAAGCAGTTGGGATACAGTTTTCCATAGATTACCCTGAGAAAAGGTTTATTTCACATGTGAGAGGAATTTGCAGTTAAACCACTGACTTCAACTCAACTTGGGCACTTCAACTATTTTGCTGCTCTGAACATAAGACTGTCTTTAGTGCCTACATTTGCTGTCATCATTTAATTCCTGTAACTCATGAAATACTGTGAAAGGATTACACTACAGGAAACTTAGCAGCTGGCTTTGATTCACTCTATCTGTAGTGACTTCAAGTACATTAATGCTTACCTGAAAAAGACCATTTTTATTGAAGAAAGTAAACTGAGCTCTGGATATAACTTCAAACTCGTCTTGACTTAAATTCTGCAGTAAACTTGGTGGCAGAACAACAGAAGCGATGGCACTTGTCTGATCCTTGTCAAAATCTATCTGTTAAATAAAAACAACAGGAGAACATCTTCAAACAGTAAAGAAACCATCTGTTGTCCACAACTGAGTTCACACTCTTAAACAGAAATATCTAGATTTGGGACTAGAACCAATCAACACTAAAATGCTAAAATGACTATGTTCGAGTTGATGCAATAAATAAACTTTTTAAAGGCTAGGGAGGTTTCCCACTTTTCCAGCATGAGATCAGCCTTCTGCTACAAAAAGATATTAGATAAAACCAACAAAGAAACAAACTCCTCCACTGCTATAATGATGATTTGGAAACAATGAAATGGTAATTACAACAGTCAGAACCATTTCCAGCAGCATTCAAAATACTTTTCCTCATAGCAAACAATGCTGAGAACTAAAAGATATGCTCTGAATCTTTCTTTATTAAATTGTATTAGTTGCCTTGATCTGCACATCTGAAATAATTTTCTTATGAGCTTTTATAGTTTCTCTGGAAAGCAGATTTAAAAATTATTAATGTCAGTTTTCCATATTTATTGTGCTCTCTAACACAAAAAAAGACACTTTATGACATCATATAAATTTAATCTTTATCGGCAATGTATCAGAAATCTAAAAGCCCTCTGTGGCCCAGGAATATAACAAGTGAGTAGGAAATAAGAGGATGCAACCCTGCATTTTATTAGCAATTCTGTGACTGATCACTTTCCACCATGGCCTGCTCAAGGTGTGCCACCATATCCATTGAAGGAAGGGGAACAAGCCAGCTCACAGTATAGTAAAGTTAGCTCACTCTATAGTAAAAGCACTTCAGAATTTACTCTGAGATATGGGAACTCCCACTACTGACTTCCCCAGAGGCATCCTGGCCATGTACTTATGCCTCTCATGGACAATTGTGTCATTCTAAAAGCATCATTAGCTAATAGAAAGTTAAAAGTCATAGGCTATTGACAGATTATTCACCCTTGGAAATCAGTAAGAAGTAGCTCACAGACATCTCCTGACAGGGATAAATGCAGTTCAAGACCAGGTTTTCAGAGGTTGATTCTGCCACAGTAAACAAAAAGTGTGTACGTGATAAAGATGTCCCATTAGGCACTGTCTGCAAACAGGGTAGAAGAGGCTTCTCCAAAGAAGCATGGATATATTACAGGAACAATTTAATAATATGAATCACCAAAACCTAACTTAGTCAAAATTTTGGCAAGAAACATAAAGACACAGGGGACTGAAATAGAATCTTTCCAAATTGCCATGGATAAATTTGCTTGGTATCTACTTTAAGAAAAAAATACAAGAAAAAAAAATATCTGGAAACATTCTGACATACAGCTTGAAGAGTTTAATGTTCCCTGATGAGCCTAGGATAGATCATCACTACAGTGGTGAAAAACGTGGGCTTTCACAAGGGAATCTCCCTTCAGCAGGGACAGAAAGTATCTTTCTGACCGGCATGGAAAATATAAATGGTGCCCACAGCTGCTGCAACTTTTCTGGTAGGAAGGATGCTAAGAATTCTCAATCAGCTGTTGGAAATGTGAAAGTCTGAAAAGAAGCTCATGTTCCAATAGGAACAGTATAAATAATTTGACGAAGTTTGGATTTTATGATTATTTAGACAGTGCTGTAATAAATGATTCCTGGACGAGAAAATTCCTGGATGTCCTCAAGCCACAGATGGTAATTCCTGTTCTATGTATGATCATCTAAAACCTGGCTTCAGAATTTTCCTTTCCTCTTTCCATAAATAAAGGATGAAATCTGCAGGAGAAACATTCCTTTGATAACAAAGAACTATTCAGCTTCACAAACAGCTATTAAGCTTCATTAATATGAGAGTTAAACAAAAGTAGATTTACAAAAATCACCAAAAATTTCTGATAAAATTGATTCAAAGGAATTTTAACTAAAATATCTAGGAATATAGATATGTGAAAACTCAAGTACATTAAATCTATTTTTATCTATTTAAAAAAGCATTTGAGTTTTGATCCAAAATTTACATATATGTACAAGTCCTAAAGACTATTATATTACTACTACTTCTTCTAGGAAGTAGACATTTTTCTGTCTTCATTCTTGTTTTGATTTTTACAGTATATCATGTTTTATAAAATGATCAGACATTTATTAGGATTGTTGTGTTGCCAGTTTGCCGCAGGAATTATTTTGTTTCCATACAATACTTATACTCTAGTGATTGGTCTTTAACTGTTTATATAAAGCCATATTTTGTTGAATTCAGTTTTAGATCCTCTGGCCCAAATGATAGCAGATTTTTTTCTCTTTCCGTGTAATATTTTCTATGTGTTTCTCCAAGTAAGACTCACTGTACTTGAATGGTTAAACACCCGGGAAACTGACATTACATTACCTCAGTCACAGACTTCCTATTTAACTGAAAAAAATTAAAATGTACTGCATTTTTAAAAGCATTTAGGTGTCTTAAGATGTAGTGAAATTTATAAATTTTTGGCACCTCATCACTACTGGTTTCAAAAGGACCTTTGGAAAATCCTGTTGGTGCTCGTGTGCTTCTAAGCAGTATTTCAAATATTAAGATGTCTGTTTTTTTCTATTTGTGGGAAAAAAAGGAAAGAAAAAATATTTTTGAGGTGATGATAAATATCTTAACTAGAGTATCCTGTCTAGATCCTGTAGCACTGGAGACCTTCCTAAATTTTGTGTGATCTCTGTTCATTTTATTTTTTATGTCTAGGCTGGTAAAGCTCCACATGAATGACTTGAATGCCTCAGATATCCTAAATGGTACAAGCCAATCAACCTATATGTGGACAACTGGATTAGACTTAGGTTTCTTTTAGCACTTAATATTTAAACTACTGGAAGGCTGAAGAACTTTTATATCTGCAGAAATCTATAAGTAGATACCTATATATAGGTGTTTTATTTTAAAGCTGAAAGACATCAGAAGAGTTGTTAGATATTGTACAGTGGTCAGTACCACAGATTGTTAAAAGTTATTTTCCTTTTTCACTAGAAAAAAATCCCCACAAAACTAAAAAAAAAAGGTCAAGTGTGTTGTGGATTTATAAGCCAAATTACTTTTTATCTGCATGGAATGTGAGTTTATCTGTGTTTCCTGTCACTCAAGGAAATACTACATTAATCTGTTATCTGTTTGGATGATTGTAGGAAAAAGGAAATAGAAAGTAGGGGGAGAACTGGGAGTTGTAAGTGGATTTATAGGAACCACAGTAAACACACTTGGAACAACAGGCACATTTCATGTTCAAATACAGCTGCTTGTTGTGTACCTGGAAATCAGATGCATTATTCTGTGGACTGACGCTGAAAGCACCACCTTTGAATGAAGTTGAATTTATAGAAGACACTCCAAGTGCGAGATTTCGTGTTGAAATACTCATGGATGGTCCAGCAAAATGGATCTTTAAAGCCAAGGCATCAATAGTTTTTAGAGCTCTAAAAACAGAAATAAAAATTACTCCGAAAACTGAATACAGAAAAAACCCCACCTATGCTCTGCATGCCCCTCACATAACAAGATGATCCTCTTGTTACTATGCTTTTATTACCCATCTGTGTATTCACAAGGAGACTGTTGGACTGTAAATTTATGCATGTCTCTTGAAAACAAAAGCTTTTTACTGACAGAAACTGTGTGACTACATATCACTGGTCCTGAAATAATTTTCCAACAATACTTATATCTATGCTGTGTCATGTATCAAAAGACTTCTTTTCCATCCAAATACTTTGTCAAGCACACTAAAAGAAGAAATATGTGTATCTGTTTTGGAAAATTGTTTTTGATGGAAATCAGAAAACTTTGATTTTCTTGTTTGTCTATACATGTAAGAATGAATCCTTACAGCCTTGCAGGTTGCTCTCAAAAGCTTTTCTCAAATGCAGAAATACTTACTCTGAAGATGAGGCTGCCAATACACTGTCTGAACTGGCTAGAATATTGGAAAAAATTGTCACCACGGTAGAACCCAGAGATTCATCAATTTCTTCATCATTCACAATTTTTTTGAGCTTCTGCACAACGTCATTTACTTTGTCAGAGGTCAGCTGCTGCCCCTCACCAGTGAGATTCAGAAGCTGATTGGCAATATCTGCTGCATTTTCTGTGAGCATACAGAATCAAGCAAAAAGCAAAAATAATGCATTACAGTCCTGAAGTAGTCCAGAAATGCAAATTTTTATCATCACTATTGAAAGCTAGGGTATGTTCTATGGTATATGTAATGAACATAGGATTTCATCATTTTGTCAAACTTAAAATTTTTTAAAAAAAGTATACTGGATGTGCTGATTATATACTATCCACATTGGCTGTGTCTTTCTTTTCTTTGTTTTGATTTGAGTTTGTAAATCGGAACTATTTTAGAAAGGGAGGATTGAATGAAAAAGAGAGGAATACAATGGATAGTATCTCTTTTTTTCCCTCCTTATGCTATCCTTTCTTTTCCACTGGGAAAAAGTTTCACTCTTGAAGTGAAAGAAATGCATCCAAAGTCTCTATTACTGAAAAAGTGTTCACTCTTTTAAGCTTTCTGAAGAAAGTCTGACCCCCTTGCAAATGCTTCACTTCTTTCAGAGGATGCTACTCTTACTTGTCAGAGTCCTGGCAAGCACAACACACAAGCAAATTTCATGACAAGAATCTTCCTGATAAGGAAAGTTTGATAGCATGTCCAATGGCAAAACATGTTAAACGGTAATTTCAATGCCACCTGGAAAGAAAACTAATATAAACCCTAACCTATAACAACACCAAAACATTTAAAGTTTAATGGAATTTGCAAATAACATTTTGAAAGATCGTCCTTTTTAGTTTCTCAACTGACTGTGGGTTGTTTTTAATAATACATTTTTCTGATATACTTACTTTGGAATGTTCATTTTACATCTTACATGACATGAGGTTGTTCATATAATTTGAGTGCAAGTACCCAATTGACTGAGTTAGGCAGCCAGGCTCCCTAGCACACCAAAAGAGGCTTCTCCAAGACAGCAATTCAGAGCAAGAGCTTACTGTAGGTGCTCTGCATATTATACATGTGACTGTATAATTCTCTTCACTAGCTTTGGCACTAAAAAAAGGGACCAAAACATTGTTGTACTTTTATTTTATTACTCTTTCATGGCCAAAATGACATAAAAGGGTATTTTAGAAACAGAGAATAAATCTGCAAATATCTGATTGTAAGTCCAGTGAAGAGAGCAGGAGCCTTTCCCCTAGCAGGCATTCAAAATATTTAAAAATTTTCCTAACTTGAATATCAAATAGAGGTAAGATACCACCTTCCTTTTCTCTTGATTAAATTGCCTGAAGAGTTTGATTTAATTCAGTAATTGCTTTCTAGAGCTCTAAATGGGTGAGCTGAATTGAACTTGGGTGCACTTCCCCAGAGTTTAATTATTTACTTTGCACTGATTTTTAGAAATATTTTTAAACAACTTAGCATAAAGAGAAAATATATTCTTCCAAAGACCAACACTAATATACCCACCTGTGCAATTTCTAAGATCAGGTTGACCCCAGTATGATGTATAATTCTGCAGACCCAAATAGCTAAAGAGGGAAAATGAGAAAATTCACATGAAATATCATAACAAAATTACATAAATATTTCATAATTCTTATGTAGGTTTCACAGTGGTCCACTCTTCTCAATTCCCAATATTCATAGCAACATGGCCCCTAGTGAAACACAATATATATACTTGACAGTGAAGTATATGATTGATTACAAGATAGTGCTGAAAGAAATCCCAGTTTTTCAGTGGAAATTCTGGCTTTGTGTTTCAGGAAAGACCCAAATATTGACACAAACTATTGTGCCCCTATTATGGTCTAGGCATATGCTGTTTCTATAATTTCTCCTTGATATAAATGGCTTTGATCTAGCCCATAGCAAGACATACTGCCTCTCATAAGAAACATGCACAGGAGCCATGTGAAGGTATAAATTTATTCCACCAATGAAAACTAGGGTAGGTAACTATTGGATCCAGGTCCAAAGTTAGGGGCAGATATAAAGGTTCCTTTTTTGCAGTTGTTTTCTAAAGCCTTACCATAGCAAAATACAGAATCACAGAATGGGTCAGGTTGGAAGGGACCACAGTGGTCATCTGGTCCAACTGCCCAACTCAAGCAGGGTCATCCCAGAGCACATGGCACAGGATTGTGTCCAGACTGTTCTTGAGTAACTCCAGTGAGGGAGACTCCACACCCTCTCTGGGTAATCTATTCTGGTCCTTGGTAACCCACACAGTAAATAAGATCTTCACATTCAGGTGGAACTTCCTGTGCATCAGTTTCTGCTCACTGCCCCTTGTCCTATTGCTGGGCACCACTGAACAGAGCCTGGACCCATCCTCTTGGCACCCTCCCTTCAGGTACTCATAGACATTGATGAGGTCCCCTCAGTCATCTCTTCTCAAGGCTGAACAGGCCAAGCTCCCTCAGCCTTTGCCACCCTATAAAAATGGCTCCAAAACTGAAAACACTTTTGCCTCAGTTTTCTTTAAAGACAATCATGCTATCACAGCATGGACAAAGGAAGGATGGTAAAGGGGAAAACTTTATCCCTTTACTCAGCACATGATAAAATAACATTATTCCTCAGCTGATCACATTTATTGCAACAGCACAGGTAATCATCTACTGTGGAATGCAGATGACTAGAAGAGACTTTTAAAAGAGCTTCCTTTTCTCTCCAAACAAATCCCACCAGTGTTCCATATTGGCAAAAGCTTGTGGGGCACAGGAAGGCACAACACAGGGCAGAACACAGGAATTTTTTTTTTTAAATGAGAAGTGCTGTACACAATCATTTGTAGACCACGAATGAATAATAAAGATAAGCAATACTTGAACAGCAAAGGCCAGAAACCTAAATTTTTATTGATTCTGAGGCTGTGACATAAAAACAACTTGATTTCTGCACTACTCACTCTACAACAAAAGTTGGTCAGTCAGAATCAGTTCTTGTACAAGATTAGGAGGCTGAGGAAGTGAGTTATTTAAGTATAATGTGGGTTGCTTTCCTGTTTGGCACTGAAACTCAAAGCTGATTCATATCCATGTTACCATACTATTTGGAAAAAGTAAGAGATCTGGTCTTCTCAGAACATGTTCCAGATGCAATGTGGGTGGATAAGACTAATATATTGCATTTAATAAGTAATCTTCCTAAATACTGAAGCAATTAATTAATATTGCATCATCATTAGCATGTTTAAGGCACTCAAAGGAGATCAAAGCCATAATATTTTGGTAATATATAAACAGAAGTAATAATATTCCCCTTTTACAAATGGGAAATGGACATACAGAGTCAAAGTCTTTTGTAGATGTTTGCAAAAAACCCCGTATATTAGGGAAAATTTCTTAAACCTTAAAAACTCAAGTTCAGATCTTTAAGCATAAGATTATCCCCACCTTCAGTTATGACTAACTACTGGCAAAATATTTGTTACACAATTTCTTTTACTTTTCCCCTAATGAGATGAGGTGTTTTGCATTAAACCAAATACACGTCTCATCTTCACAGAATTTTATTCTAATTCTTGCACAAGTTAGATAGTAGTGGTGGAGTGGTAGCAAATTTGAAGCTTTGGGTACGGTAACATAAAGGTCACGGCCAAGTGCAAGGTCCTGCATGCAAGTCAGGGCAATCTCAAGGACAATTGGAGACCTGGGAGGAAAAGGGATTAAACGCAGCCCTGAAGAGAAGGACTTGGGGATGGTGGTGGAAGATGCAGCCCAGAAAGCCAACCACATCCTGGTTGCATGCAGCTGCATACATCTCTGGAGCCTGCAAGATAAGAAAAATGTGTACTTGCTGGATCAAGTCCAAAGGAGGTCCACAAAAATGATCAGAGGGCTGGAGCACCTCTCCTGTAAAGAACCTGAGAGAGTTGGGGTTGTTCATCCTGGAGAAGAGAAAGCTCTGGGGCATTTCCAGCACCTAAAGGGTGCTGGACAGGGACTTTTTACAAGAGCATGTAGTGACCAGAAAATGGAAAATGGTTTTAAACTGAAAGAGATTAGGTTTCAACCAGATATTAGAAAGAAATTTTTTTACTTTGAGGGTAGTGAGGCACTGGCACAGGTTGTCCAGAGAGGTTGTGGATGCCCCATGCTTGGAAGCGTTCCAGGCCAGGATGGATGGGGCTCTGAGCAACTTGGTCTAGTGGGAAGTGTCCCTGCCCATGGCAGGGGAGTTTGGAACTAGTAGATCTTTATGCTCCCTTCCAACCTGAACCCATTCTATGATTCTGTGACTTGAGTAAAACAGTTTCATTCTGTAAGAAGACTTTATTTTTATAGTCATGTTGAACATGCATTAATTGTGGGCCCCAATATGCCCTACAGAAGTGGTAGATGAGATTTTTTCTTATCAATGAAATACAAAATATTACTGCACCTCCCTAATCTCTCATGGTATAGAAAAAATCTTCCTGAAATACAATACTAGCCATTGACAACCATTATATATAACAAAATAATACCTATATATAACCAGAAAGTTGCATGAGAAACAACTCAGCTTCTCAGACATTTGAACACCTACCAGGTTCTTGATGCAGTCTGAACTGAGCTCCCGTGGCAAAATGTGAAGTTGGTCACAGTAGGCCTGGTATCTGGCCAAAAATAGTTTGGAGGGTTTTCTTCAGCTAAACATTTTTCTGTAAAAATTAGTATATCAGTGTTAATAGCAAATTTCTTCACCTAATCATCTTCCATTTGTTGTCCTCAGCTCATCAATCAGCCTACAGCACAAAATTGTCTTAAAATGAAATGCTTGGTTGTTGCAATAGAGTGGCAGTAGAGGGGTGCACAATAGGGAATCATCCCCGCTGCTGCTGCTCAAAGGCAAGACTTAAATGTGTCTGCTGCATCCATCTGCACTCCAGCAGCCTCCACCTCCTCCCTTCCAAAGGAAGGGCAATCTTTGCTACAAGCTGAATGGGAAGAGATTAGAGCTAAAAGAAGATTGATTAAGGGCAACTGTAGTCCGAAATACAAACACCATTGAGAAGTGGGGATGAGGGGCCTTAGAGGTCCAAAATGTCTCATTTTAGCTCTGGCTGTAACGCATATTTTGTTATCCTCAAACCACCAGAGGAGCTGTCAGGAACCTCCAAGCCTCTTTAAACCAGACAGCAAGACATTGACTAAAGCAATTTGGGTAACTTTGTTTGCATTAAAAGTGGTATTTTGAGCATGGCTCTTTGAGATTAGTGGAACAACTAGGTTTATAGGGACAATTTAAAATCTGAAACCATCATACTGTTTGGAAATGTGTAATTATTTTAACATAGAAGACGTTTATTTATGAACAAGCAAAAAAAAAAATTTGTTGTGTAACAAAGCTGAACACTACTCACCCACTGGATCAACATCCACAGTATGAAGTTGATATCCCTCTTCCATGGTTCGATTATTACTTATGAGCTTCTGTCGGATGTCCTCCTCTTCTAAATTGATATTGTTGGTAGAATTATAAACCAGAAGAGCCAAAGCACTGAAACTGCAAAGAAAATTATCCAAGTGTTTCAGTCAGGAGAGCAGAGGCCAAATGTGTGGAAATAAAAATATCTTACAAACCCTGGTTTTCTGAGTATGGAACAGTGTTGCTCACCAAAACAGTGTTGCTCATTATCTGTAAATTAATACTTTTGTATATATAGGACCATGACAAGAAAATACGGCTGGGAAATTTAATCTCCTAGTTACCTTTAAAAAGCATCTCATCAAAAGAGCTAAAAAATGTTTTCAGAAGAGTTCAGAAGATGAAACCATAGAGTTGTAAATTCTAAATGGGCCCTAATTAATTTTAAACATCTGGTTGCTAATGGCTTAGGAACTTAAGAGCTGATTCATCCCACCTCACAAAACTTGTCAGGGTGGGACAAGTCATCTTCCAGAGGATCCACCTCTGGAATACAGAGAAAGACTAGGAGGTTAACAAAGAACAGATGCCTAACATTTAAATCTCTTAAGTTTTTTTAAGGAGTGAAAAACACCCTGACATACTTCTGAAGCTTTTAGTCATAATTAGGAAAGTCGAGTTCCTCAGATGACTAATCGAAGTTTGAGCACTAATAGCTGTTTCTGTATTGTAGCCCACTGCTACTTTCTTGGACATCAGAAGTAGTTCAAAGTGCCCAAGACTCTTTCCTGCAAACAAAATAAAACAGGCCCCACCCTTGTCCAAAAACATTGCTTTTCTGGAAGGGAAATAATGAACAGCAAACCAGTTCTAGCAGGACACAGGAAATAAGCCCAGAGTGGAAGGCACAGAAATTTCCTCCTGGGACAAAAGGAACTGTTGGAGATGAGAATATGTTGGTACCCAAGAGCATTACTTGGCTCTGGCTAGTAGGAGGTAAGCCTCTAAAGCATGGAACATTGGATGTCCATGGAGGCCAAAATGTGGAAAAAAGGAAAAAGCAAACATGCTTTGGGCTGTCTTCATCTTAGCCTTGCCTTTGGATACCCATCAGCCTGAATAAAGACAGACCTTTGGAGTGTGTGAGCTGTTCCTGGCAGCCTGGGGAGCAGTGGCACTGCCAGCACACATACAGTGAGCAGGGCACACACCCATCAGGGGTGCTTTCACCTGTGGCCCCCTGTGCCACAAGAAAGCAACAGTGAGCTAAAGGGGCTTGTGGACTATGGGAAGAAGAGTAGCAGAAAAAAATCTGTAGAGGTGCTGAAGAGGGCCAGTACGGTTTTCAGGTAGTCCTTCCTTGACAGACCAGGACTTCAACTAAAAAAGTCTTTCAGAAAGACATCCCCATGATGACAGCTCATAACTTCACTTTACTGATGTGTCTAATTTTCTTGACATATTCACTGCTTTACTGGTTACATGTTGCTGTAGAAGAAAGATAAAAATGTGACCACCTGCAGGCTCGGCTTTCTCCTTTCCCAGTGGATGTATTTTAGCAGAGAAATTCCAGCTATCTCAGGCCAGGTCTCTCCTTTCCTGCTCCCAGAGATACTGAGTTCCTCCTAACATTGCTTTGGTCTCTGTGGGGTGTTTAACATCTATATGGCAAATAGCCTCAGTAGGGTGGATATGCATTAGCAGGCTTTTTCTGTATACCTCAGATATGTTACAAGCACAAATTTATTACAACATTTATTTTTAGAAGCATGGAAATTGCCTACAGGACTGCCAATTCCTTCAGCCCTCCAGTACTTCAGCCCCAGAGTCTCCTGGCATTTAACCATCTTTCCTAAAAGATTCTGGCTTCAGTCATCTATTCCCTTTACTTCAGGAGAGGAAAACTTAATATACTGATGCCACTCCCTACCTCAGCACTCTGGCTGCAGAACAGACATTCTGAACAGTCACCACTACTGCTTAGCTGCCTGTTTCAGGATTCCCAACTAACCAAAATGATATTTAGTATCCATACCTGTGAGGAAGGACAATGCCAACAAAATAGAAGGGATAATGATAGATGAGGTAGAACTAGTTGCAGTTATATTGAAAAATTACAGAGAAAAGTATTGATTGTGAAGCACTGGCAAAAAGAATCCCTTAAACCAATCTGTTGTTTTCTGAGAAACTCTTAAAGCACAGGTCATGTATACCGTATAATAAGAGCCTACTCCATAATATGATGAAAACAATTTCCACAAACTTTTTAGAATGACTCATGCTAGCTTCCCAGACTAAATAAATACTTTGTAACTTGACAGCTGACGCAACATGAAGTTCAGTGCTTCCTTCCACTTTTGTCACACTCAGATCCCAGAAAGAAAACATTATAATGGTGAAGACCAAATTCTCAAGGCCAGCATTCAAATAAATGGCAACGCTGCCATGCTCTGCTCGTGTCACTGGATTAGCTACACCCAACTTTAAATCTTTCATTGTGTGACATATAAAGGCAGATAGATTCTCACAGCAGTAATCAATTACAAATTCCACACCCTCTATAGTAACCTGCACTGCCAACATTACTGCCATCAATATAATTTTAAAAAATGAACAGTGGTGTAGTTAAACACAACAGGGATTAGTATGTTTCTCTTCTCTTTGACTGAAATGGTGACAGCTGGAGCAAGCAGGAAAGCTTGGGAAGACCAGTGTCTATCCCACTTTGTCCTGGTCTGTTAAGCTATGCTGGCTCAGAGAGCAATTTATGAAGCTGCATCCTCATCAGAGGCACAGGAGGCGGTGGTGGAGCCTGAGCTGCCATGGCCTGGGCCACAAAGCCAGCTTTCTTCTCCAGCAGCGTGACTCAGAGCTATTCCAGGACAGTGTGCCTACACACGGGCTGTGGTTACGCTGCTGCGCCCTGCGAGGAGCCCGGAGGAAGGATTAACAAACCACACGAGCCCTGCAGCACAGGCTGCCTTGCACCTGGAGAGATGCAGCTGATAATTAGCAATGCACATTTGTCCTTTCTGTTGTACTAGACAGGCTGAACTAATACGGAATTACTGTTGTTGAAGTGTTTCACAAGTCACTGTTAATTTCCTTCAGAGTTAGTATAACTTCATTTAAAGAATATAAACAACTACTTTTAAAGAAACTAAATACTTGCAGAATCTTAATTTCCACTAAAAGTCCTGGGAATTTCAGAGCTGACTACCCTGGCATATTTTAAATAGTTTTCAAATATCAACATTAAATTCTTTACTAATCTCATGGTTATGTTGTCTCTGAAGATAAGGGGTGATGGATAGCTATAACTGAAGACTGGCCACACAGGTAGGCCTGCAGAGTCACTTGTGAGGTTTTATTTCATATTTGTGGGGTTTTTTAGATAGAGAAAGGAAATTATGAATTTGACTTTATGTTTTTAGAAGGTTAATTTATTATTTTATGATACTATATTATATTAAAGAATATTATATTAAACTATACTAAACAATAGAGCAAGGATATTTACAGAAGGTTAAAAGACAATAATGAAAACTCATGACTCTTTCTAGAGTTTGGACACAGCTTGACTGTGGTTGGTTATTAAGTTAAAACAATTCATGTGAAACTAATGAAACAACCACCTGTTGGATAAACAATCTCCAAATACATTTTAAAGCAGCAAAACACAGGCAAAGCAATGAGATAATTATCGTTTTCTTTTTTATCTGAGGCTTCTCAGCTTCCCAGGAGAGAAATCCCGAGCAAAGGGACTTTTCCAGAAAATATGACAGTAACAGTTTTAACTGCTTCACATTAACTGGACAGACAAAAAAGAGCTGACTGTTTCATAAGTTACTCAGTGAAGATGCAATACAAAGAGCAGACGAAATGTTAGAAAACTCACAGAGTAAGACAGAAATAAGTTTGAAAACAGAGGAAAACTAAAAGAATTCCACAGAAGCATCTGAGTTGCAAATAATCTTTTACTTGAGGTGATTTTGATTGCAACACATTAAAGTGTTCAAAACAGAGAGCAAAAAAAAATATGACTTAACAGACACATTCAAAGAAATGTCAAGGATAAAGAGTTTCCTTTCCCTGGAGAAGGTGATGTTATAGTTAGAATATAAAATCTGAGACTTCATGACACAAAACTAAAAATTGCAGCTCTTTTTGGACTACTAAAAATAAAAGCATCCTAAGCCTTCCTTTTAAGTTAATGACCATTGTAGCAGAAGAATTTTGCAAGCACCATGGTCACGCCTCATGCCTTGGATTGTGTCTCTGGGTCTTGCTCCTCCTTGCAGATCTGGTGTGGGAACAGAATCAACTACAGCCTTTCAACAGAAAGCACTTTTAATATGTGATAATTTGGTATGAAGGCTATTCATTACAAGAGAATGTTGCAAAGTCAAACCAGAAAGGACTGGAATCCCTCATATGGAACAGCTGGTCTTTGCTGAAATGGGTTTTTGGCTACACTTGCACTATGTTCTGGAACAATGAAGAAAACCCTATTCCCCAATACACTGCTTTTCTAAAAATGGCATCTAACAATGTCAGATCTTCACTAAATCTAGTTAAAGTCAGTGGAAAGACAAAATAAGTCATTGGAAGCTGGAAAAGGGCAGGAAGCTTCAGCAGGAGACTAAGAAGGTATCATCCTTCAGTCACTCAAAAGGAAATCCGAAATTCTTGAATCTGTGATGAAGGCTTTCTTCACAGGTCATGGACAAAAGATGCCAATGGGGCACTGTGGAGAAACCTGAGGATTTTCACTTGTTCTTTTTTGGTTGGTTTTTCAAACAGAAATATTACACATAATGCACATGTCATGCAGCATTTTAAAATATTTCTCAGCCCGAGTTAAGGCTGTCCCTTACTACCTTCAGTAACACTGAAGTTGAAGTTGTGTGGAGTAGAGGAGGGCCAGGTCCAAATCCTTCATAAAACCTCACTGGTAGAAACCCAGAAAACATTTGAAATAGGAACAGACATCACAGATATATTCATTTATAACAAGAATAGCAAAGTTATTTAATAAAAAATAAATTGAAGTAATCTACAAAGAATGCAAAAAGCCAGTACTTTACTTAGTACTTTACTTAGGACTAGAAAACTAAAAGTTATGTTGTTCTAGTATTGCTACCTCTTGTCTAAAACTATTACACAATCTAATTAACATTTTATCCAAGTGCATTACACTTTCCATTAAGCAAAACAAGACCCAAGAACACAGCATGCAGGAGCCTGAATATGCCTCACTAACATTGGTGGCAAAACTCCCACAGACTTCAAAAGAACAAGACTGGGCATGGATAGCTCTGATTAACTGCTTTCCTCTCTATTTTCATTTCCAAGACAAGGGATTTCTGTTTAGATTTAGTAGTTTTTACGCAGATGGCTACCACTGTGGTTTTTAATTTGGATGAGATGTTTAACAGTACTAACATTAATAACGTTTCCCATAGAAGGAGCAACCCAACACTGGAAATAGGCCAAAATTATGACAATCAAGCAGTGATATTGAAACAAGCATAAACTTACTGTATGTTAAGTGGAGAAAAATTCATAAATTAATTAGGGCCTGAATTCTCAAAACTGCTTGGAAAATAAGAGAAGAAAGGAGAAGCAAGGGAGCTGAACTCTTTAATAAAGACCATTTCCCCTACTGTGAGGCAGCCCTATGTAGTCATCTGACAAAACCTAGGATATTTATTTCTTTTTCTGAGAAAAGCAGCAGCAGCAGTCACAGGAAGTTTTGACAAAGTTGCAGAGTCATAAAAGGCAAAGAATTAATGAAAGAAACAAACACATTTATAGTTTATCTACAAAATTGGTTCACTTGGATAAAATCCACAAATTGGTTTAATTTTCAAAGGTTTGTGCAAACTTAATGGGGACAAAGAAATAGCTATATCCATAGCTCATGCTGATCTCCTGTCTATTTTGAACAGCTGCCCTTTCATTAAGAGGCAGAAACTGTACAACCAGGGGAAAAATTGAACATTGACATAAAGCCAAATATAGCTTTTATAAGACTCTGTCTATTAAAGTAGTTAATAATCTACCAAAGTATTAGCTTGATACATACTGCTGTCATCCAGAGATGTCACAGTATTAGAGGTGCTGATAATAATATGCACTTTTGGACTTGGCACTCTGTCTCTCATCACTGGGCACATAAACACCTAGCAAGCATGGTGTACTTTGGATTTCTGCAGCTCATACAACACAGCAATGAAAGAGCAACAATCCACTTCAATAATTTTGTTTTGTTTTGCTCTTCTCCAGAATGCAGTAGGTTAAAATATTTTTTTCGGAAAACACCTATTTTTAATGTGACAAAAAAAGCCATCTTCCTACCTCCCACTTCCAGCTACTATTTCTTCTCTGAATCATTCTCTCTAACGATTTTTCCTCTTTCACATGCAAGAACACTAGGTGGGGAGAGTGACGGCTCTCCCAGCTTTATGGATCTCAGCTCTCTCAGCTTTATGGATCTTCCTTGATGAGGAAGCAGTGTGGTAAATACGGGTGGAGCAAAGCAAAATGCATAGAACAGGCTTGGGGATGTTGTTTTGTTGATTTTGGGTTTTTTTTAAACTGCTGTATAAAATACTAATCCAAAAGGAATGCAAAAAATATGTGATCTGAATTACAAGAATATGAATTCATGTAAAGAGAGGAAAAACCTTCTCAAAGAACAATTTTAAGAATTCTTATACTGCCTTGGAAAAAAGAAGGCTATGATCTTGTAGAAAATTCAGAAAAGAGAAATAAGGCTGAGTTAAGAGTTAAGACTAAAATATTCACTTCTGTAAAAGATAAAGTTAAGGCCATAATATTTCTCTGTTAAGTCTTAAATTTTAACTGTGGAGTGAATTTCTGTTTAGATGAACATGAAGGTAAATAGAACAAGAAGTACTTAAAAACTAAGGGAAGTAGTAGAATGTCTAAGACTGCAACAGACTTATCCTTGACTATCCAAAATGAAGAAATAAGAAAATATTTGGGCAACTTTCCGCAGAAAAAATTTATAGGAACATTAAATTAATAGTAACTGCATGAAATCACACTGTGAGTGAGTTACATTCAAGAATTCAGCCATAACATTTCAGCGAATCCCCTAGGCAGTCAGGAATTACCATTACGTCCACCAGGTATTTAGAATTTCTACCCTCTATACTGCTAATCTTCTACACTCTCAAGTGTGACCCTAGCATCTTGTAGGGTTTCCTAAGAATCCTATCCAAGAAAAATCCAAGGAAAGTCTAACAAAGAATCTTGACAAGAATTATCCAGAAGCAGTAGGAAAAAAGGTTTGCTTTATGGATCTTCAAAAATTCAACATATTTCTTCCCCACAAAATTCAGAAACAGATGTGTGAGCCTCAGAGAAGCAAGGAACCGGTAACTAAATCCAGGAACACTGAAGACTACAGGGAAACTAATCCTTTTTTTGTTTCAGAAGGGAGGGATGTACAATCATAGATATATACACAGAAAACCTAAATATGCTTCAACCAATTTTTTTCAAATGTTTCTTCTGTAAGAGGTAAGTGATGCATGAAAATGTGTTCAAGACGTGAAAGCTATATGAAAAAAGGCAGAAAATCATGTGTACATATATTTCTATATATGTGTGAGTACATACACAGTGTGTAAAAAATGTAATTTTTTTTAGTCATGTATCATGTACCTCACTTAAATTTTTAAATATCCTTGCTTTATCCCATCTGCATTTATAGGCTGAGCAGGATCCTGACTTGTTCTTTTATTTTGTTTTATTTTGTTTTGTTTTGTTTTCTTAACATGACATTCACAGCATGACACTCCTGATTATTTGGAGAACATTAAAATTTGGTGTGACATGACCAGCATTTATACTAAATTATTCAGAATGATGAAAAAATGCCATTTGACCTTGACACAAATTGTGCTAGAGCCCATGAGAAGACTAGTTTCTCATTAGACAAGGCCTTGCTTGAAAAATGACATATTATGAACAGGTAATTCCATTGCCTCTGAAATTACATATAATGAACAAAAGAAATAGAGATGGGGCTACTTCCCCATAAGAGTAATACATTATGAGAAGTAATTTAGTGGCATATTCACTGTATGTAAAGAAGGGAGGGAAAGGGAAGGGAAGGGAAGGGAAGGGAAGGGAAGGGAAATTACTAAAATAGTTTCTGCCTCTTCAATGTTTCTTTTTGAGTAGACTAGAGAGAAGAAAAAAAAACAGAGGTCAGGATGGGGGGAAAGTGAGACAAGAAGAAATCAGGTGTACAGCTCAGCTGCTAGACTCATAAAAAGATACAGGAATAAGGATGGGAAAGCTTTACATTCCTCAGTAGTCTTGGATTGTTGGTAAGACCCGAGGTGTGGTCTCCACTTGAAAGGCCTTGCTGGCATAACCATATCATTTAGAAGTGTGAAAAAAAATCCTACCCACATCACTACACCCTACTGTAAATGTAGGTCAAGCAGCAAAATAGCCCATTCAGAGACTGGGCTTACAGTGTACCAGTTAAAAGGTTTTGCCAATAAAAGCTGTCTTTCTGCTGTGGCTATGTGGGAAGGAGATACTACCTTTCTACAGATATTTTCATGTCTAGGCAAACTCTTGCAAACTAGAAGCACCACTAACTACTTCCTGATGGTAAATTGGGAATATTGGTCTGATATTAAAATGATATTATCATGGCAGTTCTCAAGAGTCAGCAGTTAAAATTCTTAACAGGATTTTTGCCTACACTTCAAACACATACATCCCATACCCACTTATTGCCCCATCCTCAGAAGACTAATTATATTTTGGTTTCCTCTCCTTAATTAGGTCCTAAGATTCCCACCCTCTCCAGACATCCCTCAGAAATCAGCCTGCTGCTTTCAAAGAAGCCCATGGAGTCCAAATTTTCAGGGGGTTGACCCATCTCACTTTCTCTGGCTGCCTTTGAGGTCGTTCCAACTCCAGCGCCTCCAAGCCCAGCAGTAGTCAGGAAATGAGAGCATATGGTAAATAGTTTAACTCACACTCGTTTAGCTTTCAATTCTAGCATGATTTTTCAATGTTTTCCATCTAGTAAGATGTCTATTAACTCAAGAGTGTCTGGTTCAAGAGAACAAATGCAGAGACAGTGGACAGATACCAGTGTACCATTGCTTGTTGCTAAAGAAAGCTGGGTGTGTTGTACAACTTAAATATCCTGTATCAATTCAGTTTTGTGACAGATGAAACCTGAGTTCTGAACAAATTATCTGTTAGGGTTTAAAGTGTGATAGGTTTAAACCAAAACAAACATGATAACCACTATTAGGTTTCTAAGAACCTTCAGAACACTGAGATTGCCAGCAGTCATGTATTTAGAGACCTGCAGTGTCTGCCAAATAATAGACAACAAATCCAATAATAGACAATAAAGCCTGTTGTAAAGCCACTTGCAAAAGCAGCTGTTGCCTCTATTGAGAAAATGTCTTTCAAAATATTACCTTTTAATACTTCTTTTTTGTCTTGCTCCCTCTCTTATGGAGGCAGGGTGGATGCTATGAAAGAAATAGACATTAATTAGGGTGGAATAATTCTCCAAAGGAATACACCATAAATATCTTTCTCCTTAATTTACCTGATATTGACCACATACACAGTGTAATTCCAGTTCTGGAAAGTACGGTTCAGCTGAAAAACAGGAAGACATTGATCACATGAATGGTGAGATGTTAATGGGGCTCTTTGTTGCTTAAAGCTGTGTTAGAATTTCACCCTTCTGCCCCTTGAGAAATCCCCTTCAGTTTTGCAAAGCAACGAGAACACTCACTTTTCAGTGAGGTGACAGTTGTACAACTGGTAGTGAGAGATGTGGCTTTTTTTTGGACAGGAGGAAATCTGTATGAGGTCACGACAGAGTGAACAGGTGAGTGCACAGGATCCTGACCTTTTCCTTCTCTCCCGCTTTTCCACATCTTAAATCCTCAGATTTATACACTTTGAATAGAACAGATTTACTGAAAAAGCTATTGGCTAAATTTTCACCTGAAAGTCTTCAAACTTACAATGATGTTCTTTTCAGACCTTTGTACTCTTTATTCTGAGTGTTCAACAGCTGCTCTATTTTCCTCCAAGAGACACCTTTGCATGCTCTTACACCTTTCTAGTTTCTTTGGCTCAGGCACCTATGTACTTTTCCTGGATACTGCTGCTAAGGGAACAGCCTCGGCAGGTGTGCATGACTGCAATTCTGTTCTGTAGATTATTATATATATATATATATATATATATATATATATATATATATATTCGGATTTATGGGTTCTGATAGCTGAAATCTCCAGGTTTTTTAAATGAAAAAAAAAAAAGAATAGTTGTTATATTTAATGATGTTGTATATTCACACTAGTAGTTTGTATAAAGGTTTTACAAACTGTGTGAGTGGGACTGTGTGAACTGCCAAAAAGGACAGAGAATATTCAGACAAGAACTTCTAGAGGCAACAACATCAAAAATCTCTCACCCAGAGACAAGCTTATATCTGCTAAAATGGGCTGAAAAGCCAGGGACTACTAGATACCTCAGCAGCTGACTTATGGCAGAAACCTTTTGATGTAGCAAACATAAGGATAAATTGGAAAAGTTTATTGCTTCACACAAATCAACACTGCCGGGTGTTTCTATGATTTCTGCCATAATATAGCTTCAAAACCATATTAGCACTTGGGGAGAAAGTTTTTGTCCTGTGTAGTGATGTTTGAACCCAGACATGTACCTCTTTTTGTGGACAATTCTGATTTCTCCATACTTGCCAAAATCTCACTTACTATCTACATTTCTTAGGAAGCTAGCTAGTATAGTGCAGACATTTTAAATTTAATCCATAGTGCTGAAGAGCCCCAGCTAGACCTGAATTTATTACTGCACAAATAAATAAAAGAAAGATATTTGGAGAACACATGTGAAGAGTTTTTTGGGTAGTCTCTTTTTTCTTTTTTTTTTCCAACTGATAACAGTGATGGGACAGATTCATATATGTAATCACATAGGAAAGAAAACTTACCCATTCTGCAACGACATCATGTACTTTTGCCACTGAGTTGGGGTTGGAACTAGAGACAACTATTGATATCCTGTAGAATAGCCCACCTGTCCATTAAAAACAGCACCATAATGTCAGAAACTGAGCAAATTTAGCTTTTTAATAATGAGATTTTAGCTTCATGATTAATATAAAAATTGTGCTGAACCCCAGATACAAGGCCACCTCACACTCTCATTGGCATTTAATCTCTGAAATGAATAAGCCCTGCAGGTTTGGGCCAATTCTCGCTAGTCCTGTTGATTTTGACAAGAATTCCCTTCCCCTCCATATTTTCAGAGGCACTTGAAAAGTGACATGGAAACTCACAGACAACATACATCTGAATAGTATTTTGCATATGCCTTTAATGTGGTGCATAAAATTAAGTTCATGACAGTGTCAGGAATTTTAACAACTATTATAATTAATGAAGTCTGTAAACACAGATAAATTCTGCTCCTAGGCATATTGTTATAATATTGTTATGTTTCAGAATTGAACCGCTGCAGATTGGAGTTCAAATATTGTGAGAGCAAATAAAGCTCATCAATTAAATGTAGCAAGGTAACGAGGACAGAATTAGGTGTGAGAAGGGATATAGAGCTCTTGTTTCCAAAGTACAGGCTTGCTCTGGGGCCTGGCAATGGCCAGACAGTAGAAGAACCCATATTAGCTTTACAAAACTGGCAGCTGAACAAACCATCTTTCAGTCACAAAATGTGTAACACTTGGCTTGGTGCAATTTTATATTCAGAAAACTGTTTTGAAATGGCACAGTGTAAATATAAATTCTCTTTAAGCTCATGAGTGGGTAGGCAGCATTACAAGATTTCACATCTAATAAATAACATCAATTCATTTCATAGTTATGCTCTGTGTTAAAAGTCTGTACTTTCCACAAGCCTATTTTTTTTCATTAAGCTACTAAATATTCTGTAAGCTCTAGTTGGGTGAAAGTTCCCAGGATGTGGGGGAGGTTTAAGAACTTCTGGATCAATTCACTTGCATTTATGTGCATTTGTGGCATTGCTTGGTTTTGGGCTGTTACCAAGGCAGTGGGTCTTGATCACAGATACATGCATTTATATAATCTTATGCAAATCTTACAGAGACACTACATAGGACAGAGCAGGACATGAAAATAATTATACAGAAATCCCTTTCTGTCTCAGATTGAAAAGGAATTGCTCTATCTTTTGGAAACTAAATAAAAGACCTTTTATTCTAAGTAGAGCAACTGTCGTAATTTTACAACTTCATAGATAATTACTGTACAAGAGCTTGAAGTAAAGGCACCTGGAAAAAATTTGACATGAGTATTTTCCAATTTAAGTGTGCATGCATTGGTTACTATTCATGAAATGGTTGGAGAATTGTTCTTTCTTTACAATATGGAATTAATTATATGAATATTAAGATTGGTAAAAAAATTCCTTTACAATAAACAGTAAAGAAGATGGTTTACTAGACACCTTCTTTGGTAAGCTATGATTAAATTTATGATATGAGCAGAACAAACTTTGTTTTGATTTGCTGTCTTTTTTAACTCTCCTGAGGAGGCACATAAATTTGGTGCATAGTTTAATCTGAAAATGTGCTTTATTATTAGTGATAGTTTAAAAAAAAAATAAAAATTATGTCTTTGGAAGTAGAAATTTGGACTTTGGGCAAATTGAAAACACTGGCGATACCTAGATGTCCTTTGTGTGTTTTTATCTCTGTTTAAACACATATTCAATTTTAAATCTATAATGTAACTTTTATATGTGCCATACAGATACATACGTACAGAAAATGTGCATTAGATACTTAAAAACTCATATGTAATTATATATCTAATTATAACCTTAGATAATTATGTATAGTGATAAAATCACCTTAATATAGGAATATGCAAAGTATTTTAAAAATCATACACAGTAACTACAAACTAGGCGATAGCTTTAAGATCTCCACCAGATGGTGACCCAAAGCATGTTTTAATGAGGCAAAAAAAAAAAGAACAAGAAGTAATCTGCATTTTAAAATACTCTCAGGAGACTGTAAAGTAGATAGTAAAAACTAAAACTTATTTATCCCTCTTCAAATTAAACAGTTGAAATCCCTCCCCAAAATGCTGAATGAAAACAAAAAAAGAAGATAATATAAAATTGGTGAAAATTAGCCAAAGAAAATTTGAAAAAACAGGAAAAAATAGCCTGGAAAAAATGCTCCTACACCCACCACCAACTACAAAAATATAATGATCAATCAAATGTGAGTATTTTAAAGAATTCTAATAGGAAAATTATTCAAACACTTAGTTTTGAAAAATCTTCTATTTTTGAAAGTAAAATCCTCAAAAATATGTCAGTAAAAAACATTCATACACTCCCAAAAAATAAATTGTCATTAAGTCATATGAAATACATGGAAACCAGTAGATTATCCTCACAGTCTCATGAGAGCTGTCTTAGAGAAGAACACAATTATGAGAAATCACACATTAATGACATTTACTATCACTAAGATATTACAAATTCCCTTCTACTGTAATTATATTATTATTCCAAAACATCTTCATATGCTAAATGGTCCTACATCTAAAGGACAAAAGACAGCTACTTCTACATTCACTCTACAAACTGAATATCTAATAGATAAGATGATCTGGGTTTTTTTCTACATCTAACTTAACAGCTTGACATACTGTAGTGGAACTCAGGTCGACACAGGCAGCCCAGCTCAGTGAAGAAGTCACACAAACAAGGCAAAAGGACTGCAGCAGAGCTAGTAAGTTGTTTCAGTGGTGGATAAGAGGTGCTGTTTTGGCTTGTCCCAGATGGTAAATTGGCCAAGGAATAAACATGGGCTGAAACTGATGACTCATGGTATGTCACAGAAGAAAGTGATGTTTGGATCTGCACAGGAGAGTGATGGATGGCTGCTGCAGCTCTTGTCAGAGTGCCTGTCAAGATGGTCTCTTTGTGCTGAATAAAAACTTTGCTATAGGAAGATGACAAAGGTACCACATCATTCATTATTGCAGGTCTTGATGACTCCAGAACAGAAGAGAGATTTGCAAGATGTTCATAATCAGCATTTTCAAAAGCCAAGGCATTAGCAGTAATGATAGATATTGCTTCTCTGTTCCAGCTAAAGGGTCCATACACCTCCCCCTCTGAATTCCATTCAGAAAGCCTCAGTATGTTTGTTGATGTCAGAACAGCAAAATCCCTTATGTCTTTATCATTGTCAATGATTTCTTGTTCTACTGCCCAGAGAGAGTATTTTGGACTGTCCGCTTGATTTTCAATGGACTTTTGTCCTAAAACAGTTAGATAATTTCTCGGTGTTTCTGTTGTTGGCAAGTTTAACTCTTCGACATCCCACTGAGGGAGCAAGCTTGGAGAAATTGTGTCAAGACGATTTTGAAAACTTTTTGGGAGTGGAGGTGTGGAATAGGTGTTAGGAATTACACTGTCTCTGAATTCGGACTCTGAATGAAGAAATTGCCTTAATTCCAAAGACACTGAAAAAAATTCAGAACTCATTGAATTGACGCTTTTTAAAAAAATACCTGCATCTTTTTGAACTTTACTTGGTTTATCGATGGTATTTGTTATAGCATCATTCTCCAGAAGACTTTGAGGCTGCTGTGTTTTGTGTGTTCTTGTACTGCTTGTTGAACTCTTAACTCTCCAAGTAACCTGAGTCCCAGATGTACTGATCAAGAAAGGAGCTTGGCTATCCCTTGAACCAGAAGGCTGAGTTCCTGAATGTGTTGGCAAGACAGGAACAGGCTGATGCCTACTGTTTAGGAAAGTCATGTCAGTTTGATCACTTACTATGTCAGTTTGAATTTGCATGTGCAAACTATCTGCAGAGTTTTCAAGTACCTGATCAAAAGGGCTTACCTGTGCCCATACAGAGGATTGAATGGAAGGTGCTTCCAGGGAAGGAAAAGGAAAATCAAAATAAAATTCACTGTTGGAAGTCACAGTTAGGTTTGCAAAGCTCATTGTTGACTGCAATTGTGATATTGACCGACCATTACTTTCTGAAATTCTCTTTGAAAAGCCTGGAATAAATGAACTAAAGATTTGCGTTTCCAAAATTGATACATGACTAGAAAAATTAATTTCTTCAGCTCTGTGACCTAAAAATCTAATGGCAGATGTTTGTTCAGAGGTACTGTCAGAGTTAGCATATAAACTAATGGACAGCAGCCTCTCTGTTGGGGAAAAAAGCTGTTTATTAAATGAGAGCCAGAAATTTTCTGATGGCTCCCCAGAAAACAATTGAGATGATTCTTTCAAGTGATGGGAAACAGTCCAGAAACTTGCTCTTAAAGAGGGGGATATATCTTCATATTTTGTTGGAAAATCCAAATAATCTGAGTCGCAGGAGTCAGCAACTGGATTCATGTTCTCTGGCTCCAATATGGAAAAAGCTGACTCTTCATTTTCATTACTACCATGAAATGCATCCAAATTGTTCTCCAGTGCTCCATTTGTGAGGGTCTCACTTGGATTTTGAAAATATAATGAATGCTGTAAATAATGAGACCAGTAATTACTACTAATTATAAACATGCTGTCACTTTTCAAATATGTGTCAGTCAACAGCTGTTGATAAACAGCCAGGGTTGTTACAACATGCTTAAATGCTGAGCTTGTCCAGCCTGGTTCTACCAGAAATGATGAAAATTTTAATACTTCTCTACTGTGTCCTCGGACTGAATTTGTCAGTTGGCTGTCATGCATAAATTTTGTGTATGATTTTTTCATGTTCTGAAAAAAACTTGTTGGTTTTGCATGTAGAATATCCACAGAGGTTAAATCTGTAACGCCTCCTGAGTGATGGTCCTTAATGTGCACAGATTTTCTAAACTGAAAGTCACTGTTTGCTGATAGTGTAGAAAATGTTTTCCTGTCAGCACTGCCTTCTATCATTTCCAGGTAAAAATTTTCAGGTGCCAAGTCTAGCAAATCTAACCTACTTTTTTGGAATGGTGGCTTCTCCTCTGTAGGTGGTACAGACATGCTAGAAAGAAAATGATGTCTGCCTTGAATATCAGAGGTGATATGATGATGAAATACAGGCTCATTCCACCAGTTCACAGGCTCCAAGACATTGCTTGTATGCATGAAATTGCTTGTGTCGCTGTTGGAGGATGAAGTCCACAGAGCTCCTTTTTTGTGTTCATAAGCAGTGCTGCTGCTGCTGCTGCTAACAGGAGAGTGGAACGGTGGCTCAGAGTCAGAAAGATGGAGCCTACTTGCCAAAGTCCTTGCTAGCTCTGCATTGGGATTTCTGCTGTGAAGAAGAGGAACTGCTGCATTCACAGGCAGCTCTGTAGCTGCATCGGCTGCACCAGAAGTACCATGGAATGGACTTCTAGAATAATTCAAAATATTTTCGTTCAGCATCTGATTCATTACAGTATAACCTAGGCTGATGTTTTCTGTATAGGCAGACAAGGTTTTGTTGCTGGTCTCCTCAGAAGAAGATGGTGTGGACAAAGTTGGAAGGAACAAGCTGTATGGGCTTTTTCTCTCTGGGTTATCATCTGCTGAATTTTTACTGAAATTCAGGGGCCTTTGCTTCACTGGCCAAATAATTGGGGTTGAGATAATTCCTATTGTTTTGATCCCTTCTATCTTAGATTCTTGCTGCCTCTGTGGTCGTGAATGGGAAAATTCAGGTGAATTTCTCTTCATTCTGAAGATAACTGTTGCAGGAAGTCTGAATTCCTGCAGGTCTGTGTGTAGCAAGCCACATAGTTAATGGATTAAAGAAAATATATGTAACTTAACTCTCTGTTCTTGGTCTAAAAATCAACTTACCAAGAGTGGAAAATGATGCCTGTTAGCTGAGTGAAAGTTTAATTTGCTTCTACCATAAGTGAACTTGGCTTATTTTCATAGTCTTCCTACTTTTTCTCTGGACTTTCAAAGCTAGACAAAGGACTTAATTGTCAATTTTTTATTCATACTATTAATAAGATTGAGTTCATTCTGTCATTAAAAAAAACAGAATTAACTGCTTATGGTGAACACTTGTGAGTGGCTCCACAAAGAAGAAGCAAACACTACTTGGAAGAAATTTTCAATATTTTCTTCTTACTTCTACAGCTTATTAAAACCAAACAGTCTGGATTCAGATAAATTCTTTCACATTATGCACTGTACTGCCTGATTGCCAGCGTACAATAAATATCTGCCAAGAGAAAAAATACTTCAAGAGTTTTAAATCCTGCAGTAACAACTGATGGATTGGGGAAAAAAAAACACCCAACAAAAAAAAGAGCAACCCAAAAACCAAACCACAAACCCCACCCAGATTCAAATTTATTTCTGTGGAGTACACTGAAAAAATAAATCTTAAAAAAATATACATTTAAGCCTGTGATGAAAATTGGCAAAATCTATCTCTGTGTTTAACAACCCGCTTTAACAAACTAATAAATATTTTAGCAGCACTTCACAAAATGATGCTCAGTCTTTAGGAGACAGTGATATCACAGAATTTGAGAAAGCTTTAAAAGAAATCCTGGCTTTATTCCTGTGCTAATAATAGGTTCATTTACTATCTTATTTTTTCCCTTAATCTTTCTAAATGAAAAGTAAACGATATCTGATACTGTCAACATTTTCCCTAGTAAAGTCCAATCCAGCTCTTCTTTAAGTCAGTGGAAAGATTTCTGTTGACTCAGTGGAAGTGGCTTTGCTCCATAGGAATGGTTCCACTTGGCTCCTGCGCCTGAGGAACGGCGAGGAACTAGTGAGGAACAGGCAATGCGAGCCTACTACCACCCTGGCTGCACAGGCAGGAGCTGCACAATGTCTGACAATCTGCAGCCTTGAAAGCCTTCAACAGCACGGCTCTTTTTGGACCGTTTCCAAACATCCCTCTCCCTTGCCTTGTTCTTTGCATCCTTAAATGCAGTGGGTGACACAAAGTTAGTCCCTTTCACAGAAGAGCCAGGTAAACACGAAACAAATAAACACTGAGTTTGGTTCTGTTCTCATTTACACCATTCTGACATGGTCCAGAGATTTAATCCTGATTTATTCAGTGTAAATGAGATCAGAACTGAGACGTGACCCTTGACATTATGATGGTAGGAAAAACACACCTAGAAATACAACAAATTTTCTTTAGACAAAGTACAAGGAAAAATGTAACACAGGATTTCTTACCATTGTTTGGCTTATCGTTTCTATTAGTATCGGGCATGTTAGTGGTGACAGTGGGTGGTGTAGGAGTAGTAGCATTTACAGTAGCTGGTAATAAAGATGAGAAAGAGGTGAACTTGAATGAAATATGAATGTTAATAAGGTAAGACAAAATGGGAACAATGCATGACAATGTAAAATGAAACCATCTACACACAATGCCATAAATGTTAAAAAAACACATTATTTTTTTCTGTACAAAGTGATGAATAGATATGAACTGAGGCCCCAGTCCTGCAATCCTTACTTGCACTCACTTCAGTGGGAATTTTGCCAGTGTAAATTTTGCAGGATCAGTCCTGCACTCCTTTCATAAACTCAAAGTCCTCTCATTAGAGCCTTGGTTGTGTAAAGACCAGAAAATGGGGAAGTTCTAAGATGCGTGCACTTAGAATGCTGCTTGTGAAAAGAATCTTTGCCCCTCCTCAAAGACTGAATATGACAAACAAATGAGAAACTAAAACACTCATGTAAGGATTCAATTAACTCCACTGAACTCAAAACAATGAAGAGAATTGAGATCAGGCTTGGAACAGGTGAAGTAAAATACCTATTTTGAAAGCTTTATGTAGAAACTCAGCTCCACTCTTCCCACTGACACCAACAGGAGTCACTCCACAAAATCCTGGAGAACCAGCTGAACACTTTCCAAAATTAGAAGGAGGAGCCAAACCTGCAAATTTCCCCCACGATGGACTCAGAGGGTATATGTGCTAGAAGAATTCAAAGATCATGCCACTAAATTTTCAAATAATGGTTTGGAAAATAATTTAGTTTTGTTCAATAACTCCCATGGAATGCAAATCCATTCACTGATAGATTTTTTTCCTGAAAACCCTTATTTAAAATCTGAAGGTTGGTATGGTAAAATCTCCCAGTGTTACATGGCTTTGGAAGATTTTGGAAGAATCAACCTAAGAAGTTTAAGCAGTTATATTTTGTACAAGAAATCACATTTTTTTATGTTTTGCTAGGTTGATTTATCTAGCTTTTTGAGTCCAAAAGTAACAAACTTGTCACAGCTTAGGGAGCAGGTTTATGTTCAGGTTTAAAAAAAATTAGGGAAAGAAAAGGAAAAGCTGGACATTGGAACAAACAGATTCTAACTGGGAAAGTAGGCATATGAAGTAACACCTTGACATATATAAAAAAAGCTCTTCCATGAAACTTCAGAGCTACATTGTCTGAGGAATAATTTACAAACTTTCTTACAGATTGTGTCGTACAGCCAGTGCTGCTAAAGGAGGCATCTAATGAACAAAAATGTTTACTGAGCATAATGGAGAAATCAGTTCTTTCATCAGACATAGCTGACATAACCTGGCATCCACAAACTATTTTAATGTTATTGCACAACACCCAATAAACAAAGGAATCCAAACTGGCCTCTCAGTTTAGACAAAGTCTGTGGTATTGACAGAAAATAGAAAGACATATTTTTATGATTTTAATTATTATGACAATAATTATGATGGTGCTGAGAGGGATAAATCTGATCTGGCATCTTATTCCAAAGTGACAAACTGAACACAACGGACACTTTACCAAATACTTTTTAGAGAAGGAAAGAGTATTACCTTCATGAAAATACTCATAGTCTTTATTGAAGTCTTTATTGATGGTCTAAGAAGTTATGAAGGCAAGTTTGAAAGGCAGCATCTTTTATCAGAGGCAATATCTACCAGACAAGTTAATAAAGCTGGGACAAAGGATGAGGTTTTTAGAAAAGCAGGCCTGTTCGGCTGAAAATGTGTCCATTTCTGTAGCCATATTCACTGATGTTATGAAAGATATTTTCTCCTTTCCATACCATACTATTTTAATGGAAAAAAACACTCAAAGATCTTCCAAAAGAATGGACAAGGATATTTATACAGTGATACCCTTTACATACAAAAAGACTAATATTGAATAATTGTGGATGCCTCATTTACCCAAACTATTTGAGTTGCAGTATTTAGATTGTACTCTGCTTTGTGAATATGATGCCTGAAAATTACTGTTTAAAATCTGATTATGGACATTAATGGCATTTCACTTTCCCCAAGGAGACAAGTACAATATGCTCCAAGAACCTGAACCAAATTACCTCAGGAAAATCTGGGAAAAGTACACTGAAAACTGACATAGATGTCTTACTGGCTTTCCAAGTAGAGTGCATTTCCCCTTTTACTTTTAAGCCAAATCTGATTTACTTTAAAATATTGATTTTGAAAGAGTTCTAAGACTTCTTGTTCTCCTCTTATATTTTATTTTCTCCTGTCTCTTTCTTCCACCATTCACCTGGAAAGAGGTTACTAAGCTAGATATTTTTGGTGCAGTTGCTGCTGTAATTAAAGTTTAACATAGCATGCCAACACATTGTAAGGCCGGGGTTCATGAAGGCATCGTGGAAATGGGGTAACGTTTTATGGAAATTCAGCATCTGAGCAGAACCATCCTTGCATGCCCATTGATTCATGTGACATGGAAATCTATAGGATTCACCTATTCCTTACATTCAACTGAGCTGACCTTTAAAAACACATAATGAATTTTTATATATGGTCATTTTTTCATTACTAATCCCTCACTAAGTGCTGTAGCATGTGTTTCTTTCTCTAAAAGCTGCTGAATTTTGCAGTCTGATGGTAATTTTCTTATACTTGCTAATCTCAAAGCATCTAGCCTCAAAATAAAATATCCTATTGAAAAAAAGCCCTGAATAAAAGCTAGTTCCTTTATTTACATCTGGTTTTTTTGTTGTTTTTTTTACAGATTTACCTACTACTTATACTGGTTAATATTTTACTGTGAAAATATTAACTGTGAAAATATTTTACTGTGAAAATTTCCTCCTTACTGTGCAGGAGGAAAAGAAGTGGAGAAAGAAATGAAAGCAGTCAGTTAATTCAGCTTTGAAATAATTGAGACTATTTGGAAAATGTATTATCATGGGAGTGATCACATTTTTTCCACATATTGTACGAACAGGACACCCACATACTTGATGAGACTAAAGAATTCCTTTCCTTGCTATTTTTTATTGCCATTCACCCTCTTATAAACAATAATAAAAAAGAAATGGAATAAAACCCTGAGGCAAATAAAGATTTCCCAAAGATGAAACTGTGAAAAGGATCTGGGTTTCTTACCTTGGCAAAGGCTTCCTAGGTTTGCACAACTGGTTGGTTCAATTGAAGAAGAGGGAATTAGATATGAGCCTTTAAAAGGAGAAATCAAATAATTTAGAAAGGGTTAGTTACTGGGCCTAAAACACATTATATCCCACAGCGACACATTCCTCGTCCTAATTTCTCTCAGTTGCAAAACTGACACTGCCATTTGCCTATAAGACTTACAAGTTTTCAGTATCTGTTGCAGCTCAGGAATCCTTGAAAACCCTGCTGACTTGCAAGTCACTCACGTATCCTCCCGCAGTTTTCTCAGCTTTCACTGAATAACATCACATTAAAGGAATGCAGCCTGTGTGTGCTCTGTGAAATGGGTTTAAGCAAAGGGGTCAGTATGGCCAAGGGATTGATGTGATTTTCATAACAACGTGTGCCTGGGAGGAGTGACCACGCTCTGCTGCTGCAGCACAGGCTACCCAGCTCACACTTGTGAGTAATCTGCCTGGGACAGACACCAGCCAGATAAAAGGTGATTAAACTTGCTCCTCTGCCCTGGGCAAGGGTGTGATTATTACGCTGGTATGCATGACTTATAAACAGATAATGTTATAAGTCTGTACCTCTACAGAATTATTCATAACAACAAGCATTACACTTTGATGATGATCTGGAGACAAAACCAGGGCACCCAAGAATGGCTACAGAAAAAGAACTGGTGCAACTGCATTAATTACACTCCACGTATCCCAGAGGTTCAGCTGCAGATACAGCTGCCTCTGCACACTGTGTTGAACACAATGGGACCATACAGCTCTGGCAAAATGTGAACCCGCTAGGAGTTTTGCCCTTTTGGCTTTTGCTTTGCTACTTCAGAATCATATTGAGTCAATGAGGTTCTCTCATGAAACACACTATCCTTCCACAAAATTAAACAGCCACCACCCATCGGCTTGTAAAGCTAGCTAAGAAAATATTTCCTATGATGCAAGAACAAATGAAGCGTGGAGCTTTGACACAGAAATTGTATCATGACCCAGATAACATTACATGTGTTGCCAACAAATATAGAGTGTAATTAAAACAACAAATATTAAATGATCCTCAACAAATATTAAATTTCACTGATTTTTTTTAATGGATTAAGAGAGAGAGGCAAATTCACTTTCTCGGTACAATTCTTATGAATTCCAGGAAGGATGTTCTAAATAAGTGTACTATACCCTCCATGAGGTGGGTTTTTTCTCCCAAAATAATTTTGTTAATATTAAACAGTCAGTATCAAAACCTACTCTGTTTCACCCCTGTCGTGTAACAGAGAAAGATGACCTGGGAGTTGGATGGAAATACTGTGGGTGTTCATATTTTCTTCACTGAGTATTTTAAACAAGATTGTGATTTTATTTGGTGAAACTAAAAAAAAATCAAATCCAAATTTACAAAACATTTAAGTCAGAAGACTATTGCATTGATTTTGCATGGCAAGTGTTTGGCAGCAAGGAGGTACCAAGGAGGGAAGTTCTCTGAGAAGACTCTCACAGAATCTTTCCCTATGTTCAATGGAGCCAATGCCAGCCGGCTCCAAGATGGATGCATTGGCCAAGGCTGAGCCTGTAAGCAGCAATGGTAGTGCCTCTGGGATAATGGATTTTAAAAGGGGGAAAAGTTACTGCCCAACAGCAATTGCAGCCAAGAGAGGAGTGAGGATGTGTCAGAGCAAAATCCCACAGACACCAAGGCCAGTGAGGAAGGAGGGGCAGGAGGTGCTCCAGGTGCCTGAGCTCAGATTCCCCTGCAGCCCGTGGTGCAGACCATGGGGAAGCAGCTGTGCCTCTGCAGCCTATGGGGTCCATGGTGGAGCAGAGATCCACCTGCAGCCCATGGAGTCCATGGTGGAGCAGAGATCCACCTGCAGCCACCACATGCTAGAGCAGGGGGGTGCCTGAAGGAGGCTGTTGCTCCATGGAAAACTGGAACTGGAGAAGACTCCTGGCAAGAGCTGTGTACCCATGAAGACAGGAACTCATTCTGGAGCAGATTTGCTGACAGGATTTGTGACCCCATGAACCCATATTACAGACACACTGTGTGATACATCTCAGTTCAAATGTCTAAAACTCAGACATCCATTTCTGCTTGTCGTGCTAGACTTTATAGCCAGTGGAGAGGAACAGGCACTCCCACAGCAAAAGAACTTTGACTTCACTGAGACATCTTTCCAGCATGCGATGCACTGACCTGTGGAATAGCCTTTTTGATTCTACTATTCATAAACAGCAATGAGGGCAATTATCTTAGCCTGAAACATTGGCCAGCTGCCTAAGTCAGACACATCCCACACTGAGTTAAATCTGAGAGCAAAATTAAGGATTCCTTTGGCCTTTGGGAATGAAGAACCCATGAAATGCACATGAAAAAACGAACAATTGCAGGCATGGACAGATATGTGGCCATGTTACCTTTAAAATGAGTAGATCCTATCCTGCTATAGCTGTGGCCAGTGCAGACTTCCGAATCAGAACCAGAAGTTGATTAAATGCTCCTCAGTTTGCTGGCACCGAACTCTGAACTGGTGGGCAGTAGCCATACTTCTATCATTACCTAGGTTACTTGTTTTAAGATAATCTGGATACCTAGGCTGTGTATGCATACCTTTACATGCCATCTGCACAAAGGTATGGCAATAAAACCAGAATTCTGTCAAGTCTTATGCAAACACCCCACCACAACTGCACAGCTGTGAAAACATTAGTCTAAGGAATAAACTAATAAAAGGTAAAACTATGAAAAGATTATCTGAAATAATTTGCTGGTGTTTTATGCCCCATAAATCTACTTGTAAAAGCTTTGTCTGAAAAACTATAAAAATAATACCCCTTGAAAATGTAAGCACTGTTCAGGCAAAGATATGTTGAGATCACTGCTAAATGCTTGGGCTTTTTTTAAGTTACAGGCCACTTCCTGGTGAAGCATTACTGGAGCTGTGTGAAAAACTCTTTTCTGCATAAATCCTTTCACTGCTGTTAAATGAAGCCTAATCAGAGTCAGCTCCCCAATGTCAGTGGTTTATTCATGGTTGATAGCCTGACTCATCAACTCTCCTGTTGAAGGCTGATTTTACAAAGAAGGCTTTTACTTGAGAGGAGGAATGGAAGACAATTCTAACAATTTCATCTCTGGGATTAGTAATGATCTTTGAAATGGCTCTGCACCCAGAATTTTCTTTCAGGAATACTATGGCTCAGGAAAGCCTGTATCATAGAGGGTGATTTCATGTCAAGGAAAGAAAAAGACTGGCTAGTGAGTCAGTTGCCTCATAGCATGATTTTCTGGGAAGTTATTCTCTATCAGGTCAGTTTATACAAATGAAATAGAAACAGGTTTTTTTTTTGTCAAAAAAAACCTCCACAACATTATCCAGAAAAAATGTTTTTGTTCATCACTCATGGTCAGATCAGCCTTTTCTTTGTTCTGGTAGAAAAGCAAAGGTACCTAGTTGCTTGGGGTTTCATAGAGGTGTTGCTTAATTTTTTTTAGCAGAGGCATGTTAAGATCTTTCTTAGTAGTTCTAGCTGTGATTGAGCATCACCCACTTTGATATGATACAATAAAGCAAGTAAAGCAGCTTTTTTAGCCACCTCAATCCCTCAAGAACTACTAGATACAGAAGCTAGAATGCCTTAGCGATGGCAGCTTCTCTTCTAAACTAAGGATTCTCAGAATGCTGACAGATGCTCTATCAAATGTACAAAAAACACTCCAGGACATTTATGTGAATCAAGTGTCTGAGACATAAAATGACAATAGGTTGGTAAATGTATTGAAATTTATCTTCTGGAGTAATCTCCAGGAAAAAACACCTTCAGTAAGTACCAGCTAAAAAGGACTGATAATATGTCATCATGAAGAAAAAATATCATGATTTTTATCTCTAACTCTTCCTTCCTGTCCATCTCTTCTAATTTAATATTTTATTCTAGCTTCCTGTCACCTCTGCACTGCTTTTGTCAATGCTTTTGCTGCCTCTGCATATACAGCATGAGGCTAGCATGGGCTCCGCTGGCTAATCAAAGGGCCAAAGGGCAGGTTCAAAAACATTTAGTAATTAATTAGCTAACATACATTTTTTTCTCCAGAGACCACAGTAATCTTATCTGAGGCTAGTAGGTACTCGCCATTATTCCCCTTTTGAATGAGCCAATATGGAGTGTTTAGGAAATCTTTGATCTGCAGATGATTTCATGTAGCTCAATAAACTTAGGGGAGTTGTCCTTTTCCTTTAAGGACTCAACTCCATACCCTTTCAAAGCCTCTGTTTATGGTAAGAGTTGAGCTAAACTCTAATAAAGGTAAGACCTTGCTATTTTTCTTTCATGGGAATGCTCTCATTTTTTTCTATCTTGGTATGTGGTATGTTCAGCACAATACAGAAGTGTGGGGGGGAGGATAAGCAAAAAAGTTTTGGCAAGGCATACTCACCACAACTCAAATTGTTTTCTGCTTTCAGCGCTGAAGTTGGAATACTCCAGAATTCATTTTCCCAGTCTACAATGTTTCCTTTCACATCGCAGCTGAGGTTGGCCAGTGTTTGCGCATTCATGGTGAAATTCCAGAGGCGGAAGTTGTAAATGTCCCCATTTAGAGAGCTCACTTCATTGCTGTTAGAGCCCAGCACCAGCCTCCCATTTCCAGGGATAACTTTGTCATAGATCTCTGGACAGTCCACCACATGATAGGTGTTTTTGGCATATATACCTATAGTGCCCGAGAAGCTGTCCCATACAACACACAGCTGTTGAAAGGTTCCTGTGAAAAACTCTGCATTTCGGGGCAATGCATTCTTAAGGATGCACTGTGTGCCTGAGATGGACAGAAAATGGCCTTTTGTGGTCTTCCCGAAGCTGAAGAGCTCTCTCAACAATGCATCAGTGTAGGAGAAAACCTTCCAGTCGTCGTTGTCATCACTGTTGCCCTTGGTTGCCTCAAAGCACAGTGTAAACTGTCTGAGCTCTGGCACTGAGACGGTCTCTGCCACAGACACAGCATCAATGTCAGGAACCTGGGGAATGATGACTTTCTGATTCCTCAGGGACACGGCAACTAGAACCAAGAGCAGATGCGTAAACTATCAAAAAAAAATTTCATCGTATAGGAATAAAGGCAGACTGGCAGCAGGGGTTAAAGTAACGTTCATTAAATCAAACATTCATCAGGTCGTTTTTATCACTGTAATACACCAGCAGCACACACCAAGGGGAATTTGACTTGGGAGTGAACTCAGCTGAAATATGCAGCAATCCTTTCAATGGCACAGAGAATCCTGTGTGACACCAAATTAACAACCCCCTAAGTTGTGTTAAGAGCAATATTAGGACATATTACCTACTGACCTCCAACTCTGCTTCAGCTCATTTAATAAAAATTACTTCTCATTCATCTAGTAAGGATGCATTAAGCAATGGAATAAACCAGTTATTTGAAAAACACAGTATGACGTGCTTTTAAAATATATTATTTTAATTAGTTGTCTGCATGCATTACACCAGTGAAGTTTGGGCCTTCCTTCTTTTAAATATCGCAATAGAAGAAAGGCCCCATTACATTCCTTGGCAAACTGAAGCCTTTTGTTGCTGAATTCAGCTAATGGGAATTTCTGCATTAGGCATCTTCTCATTTTGTCCACAGCAGCTTTCTGGTCGAATACTGCAATTGTGTGCTCATGAATATTTCTATCCAAGCTGTTCCCTATTTACTAACAGTTGGATCAGTAGTTTTGGACTTTGCACAAGTGTCTAGAAATTTCTAGTCCTACAGCAATTTATATATTGCTGTAAGGGTATATAGGCAGAATTGTTTTAATTGTTCTTACGTATACTCATTTGCATGGGCAAAATGACAACCACTAAATAAGAAAGTATCACATGACATACTTTTTCTCCATGAGTACATGAATGAAAATTCTGTTCACTGTATTTCAGAGAACATTATTTTTCAAAAGAGAATATCACTATGCTCAGTTTTATTGTCACATTTATGGCAGCAAAACTCTTACAGCAAATTTCTCCTCAGAAAAGTTTCTGGTTACCATTCTTGCAAAGGTGTCTGGTACAGATTGCAACAGCCCTCAGTTTTACTTCTGGCTCCTCAGTTCTGCCTCAGACCTGTATCTCCTGCAAATGTCTGCTACCTCTTACACGTTTTCACAGTGTATATGCTGGAAATGAAACTGTTTCTTGCAGAACATGAAGAATAACTGCCACAGTAGTTAATTCCCAGTATCTTCTGGGATTTATCAGTGATGTCATGAGATACTAATTACGACACCTATTCTCTTCTCAGATTGAAATAAAACCCTTTCAAACATGAGAGTGTGAGACCTGAGGGAAGGGTGACTGTCACGCCATACCCAGGAAAAGACACAGATACATGGTGTATAAGGATTCTGTGTTGTCTGTGGTACTGCAAATTCTCTGCCAGCTGCTTGCAAAGACTCTGAGCTCCAAACTACCATATTTGGATATACATAAGAACATAATTTGACCAATATATTACATAGTAAAATAACATAAAGCATTGCACATTATCTGCCAACCCAGCAACTGCATAATAGGAGGGAAGAGAGAAAAATACTGGGCTTTTATAGTTACTGGATTTACTTCATGGATTTATTTTTCTTCCCAAGGGAAAAAGCATGCTGTAACAATTTTATAGATAGAAAATGCGTTCAACTCTCCATTGAAAACAGGGGCATTTTTTTAGCGGGTTAATTATACTGTAAGCTCCTTTACGTAACATGGAAAGTGTTCCAGAAGAAGTGTAAGGATTCAAGACTAGAAAAAGAAGAAAGCTTATTCACACGAGCACTATCCAGACCAGGTGTTCAGAAAAGTTATGGACCACCTGGTCACATTTAAACAGTGCAGAAAGAGAAATAAACGGGAAGGACTTTGCTCGCCTACTGAAGAAGTCTACTCCATTTTGCTGTATTCATTGTACAGATTTAACCACTGGCAGCTTCCCCATATACTGAAAAGACAAAACTGACAAGTATTTTGTCCACATGGAGAAAACTGAATCCTGCCATCAATATTAAGTGCAGATCACTTTCCTGGTTGCTGTGGCACAGTCAGTCATCACATCGATGAATTTAAATGTTAGTATCAGAGAAACTGATTATTCTCTGAGGAAGAATATACATGTACTCTTGGAATACTCATCCAGATGTTTCAGAATGCTTTCAGAATGATGCTACATTTTTTTCTCTTAAGAAGATCCTGAGATGAGCTCAGCTGGTTAGAGGATGGTGTGAATAATGCCAGGGTTGTGGGTTTGATCCCTGTATGGGTCATTCACACCATAGCTGGAGTTGATTCTTCTGGGTCCCTTCCAACTTAGACTGTTCTGTGATACCTAGATTACAATGGACATGGAGTTTTTTGACACATTTTCTTATGAAGAATGTACAAACATCTACCTTACTTGCATCTCACTGTCTCACATCTCATACACCCCCTAATGCATGAACAAGCCAGGAGTCCTTTGGCTCTATTTTGTAATCCCTAGCAGGGAGCACTGGTCTCCTGCCAGTTGATGGGCTTTTCAGTATAGTTTGGTGCTTAAGGGGTGCCTTCTGCTGTTTCTAGCTCCCCAGCTTTCATCTTCCCTGTCTCTGAGGCTGGAAGAAATGTGCCAAACTTTAATGAGGTCTGCAAATGTCTACATACACAGTATATTTGGAGGTGTTTTGTTACTATCTCAGTGAATTGTGCTTTTCATTTGGGCTAATGCAGTCCTACTTAACTGTATGCTAAATTGCCTCAAGCATTTCTGTACTAACACAGGTCTGTTGGCTCTCCTTCCTCCCCTTTTGGTGACTGACTTCTACTTACTGGTGGAGTCATTACTTACAGTTAAGTGTTACTAGGAAATTATTTACCATGACATCTCTTCAGATGGTGTAAATTGAGATAATTCCCCTAAGACTGGCAAAGCTAGATTGGTTTACTGCAGCTGAGGATATGGCCTGTCCATCTGCTACTGGTGTGTTGCAGGAGGTGGCAGGCAGGAAACATTTTTGTGGGTAGCCAATTTGATATGGACAACAGGACTCTGGAAAACTCAGTTTGAAACTTAAATAAAACTGAGAAGTCACACAAAACTTGTTTTATTCCCCAACTAATTCCCTCCCACAACTCACTCTCTTGTCTGTCTTTCCCCACATGTATTTTGTCTTGTGTACATGCTGCATATAAGGATGTTTGTATCACTAATGTCTTTTTAAACTTCATTTCTAGATAGCAAATTGTGTGTCTTTGAATGGCCTTTTACGTTCCAATTTTGCATTACTTTCTGAAATTCAAAGTGGAACAAACTAGTTAATTTTATTATTATATATAAAATGTAAATTCTTAGAAATGGAACAAAATATAACAGCATTCCCCTAGCTCTGGGTGAAATTAATGCTTTTGCTGCCATGTCACATTTTTGGTAGTTAAAGATGGTGTCAGCTTGAACTACAAGCTTTGAAACTTCATGTGAAGTGAGGGGGTGTGCAATTTTTCACATGATGTGAAGTGAAGGGGTGTGCAATCTTTTGGATGCCTGTGGAAACTCTTTGCAAGCATAGCACAGGCATCTGCCATGTGGATGCATTGTCATTTCAGTGTGTGCACATTGATGTGCTATTTTCCACATGCTTTTTTAACTTGAAAGGAAAGCAGTACATTGATCCCTTTCCCCAGACTCCTTTCTGTATCCATTTCCAGGTTAAGTTTTACTATGATCTTTGTCTGCAACTATGTTCTGAAAGTAACACAATTGCACAACTGTGAGCAATAAGTAGAATACAGTTATAAATTGCCCTAGAAGAATGCAGACAGCTCTCCCAGCATCCACAGTCAAAATCAAGATGTCAGGTGAAAGTTACATATTTGGAATAATGAAACCAAATGAAGCCAGTCTCAACCTAGGTGCTTAACAGCAAGACTTAACACAGAGCTTCTGAACTAATATATTTGTGAAAAATTAAAATATAAGCCACTGGTGAAGGTCTTTGGTACTTTTACTGGCACTGGAGAATAGCCTTCTTTTTCAACATAAAAGGCTATCTTCCAAGACTATTTAATTTTGATGGTCCTATCCATGAGTATAAGGTACTACTCAATTTGGAGGTAATATTCTTGCTTCCATTATAATACATTAGTCTAGGTATATATACACAAAGGGTTTTCTGCCTATGTTTGTAGACTTTTCTTATTATTAAACACAGCTGAGGTCAACATTGCATCTTTTATTTCCAATTGTAACTCATCTCTTACAGTGATATTTAAACATTAAAATATTAAATATTTTGCATAATCTGACTCCATATAATTTTTTATGATCCACTTGATTTTACAACTTCTTACAATACAGCAAGTGTTTTGTTAATTTCAAATAGAAAGCCTCTTCAAATAGAAGCCTTTCAGAAAATTTGCTTTGACTCTAATAAGAAAACAGGTGCTCCTACAGTTATTACTACATTATTTTGTCAGCATGAAAGGACCTAGAGAGAAGTAGACCCATTTCGTCAGCATGAAAGGACTTAATAGAGAGAAGTATTTTTAGCTTCCCTGTGATGTTACCTTTCTTCTTTTCAGGACTGCACAAAGATTTTGATGACATAATTATGCCTACTTTTGTCTTATGATTCCTGGGATTTACTATCTTAATTATTTTAAAATATATGAAATGTGTAATAAATATTTTTAAATAATCATGAGGAAGATGTGCTTGTGACTGAAGAGAGAACTGCCAAACTTCCCTGCTCTGTGTTTTTACAGCAAGCCAACCTGCAGCACATTACTGTGCTACAATAATATAAAGGCTAAATGCTAGTGCTCAGTTTAAGGTGTGCAACCACTACAAAAAGAAAGTCTACTGAGAGCAGGCCACTGGAAACCATAACCCTGAAGTGGAATGAACAGTGAGCCACACATGGGGCCTGGCAGTGACTGTCCTAATGCCCTTCGTTACCTCACTGCCCTTTACTGTCTAATTAATTCTAATTAATGCTCCAATCAGAAATTATTTGCATGCTTATCTTCTAGGGAAAAAAGCATGAGTGTCTTTTTAAAATCTTTAAAACCATTGTTACATATTTAGGGAAGGGAAAGAAAGGTCAAGGAACTGGGATGACAGGTAGCCATTTTGCAACGTCAGCTCGTCCCTGGGAGTTTGTTCCAGAGGCTGGATGAAATCTGAGAAGTTCTGCTTTCTGCACAAACTTCTCCCCACTGCTGGGAGTCACACTGGGCCACAGGTCCAGGCTGATCTTTCTGGCTCAACTAAGTTGTCTCTCATGTTCTCCATTTAGGTTTCTCTGTCCTTCTGCAGGTGTGCTGACCTGAAAGACACCTATCCTGCTTCCAAATCCTCCAGCATAACTTGGCAGGGAGAGAACTGTCAGGCCTAAAATCTTTGCATGTGAAAGGGTTTTCTAACACACTTCTTGTCATGTCCTGGAATAAAATAATTTTGATCCACAGAAAAATAAATTAGCTAATAAAAGACACAAGATAACCCTGTAAAGTGCAGCCTCACCCATCCATTCTCTTCTTATGGAGGACTTGATTCCTTTGGGAAGTCATTCTAATCCTTATAGGACATTTCCTTATAACATCTATAATGGGATGAAATGCTTTGGACTTACTTACTTCGTACATAGCTGGCATTAAAACCTTTCTTTTGGATACTGAAGTCACTTTTAAATGACACAATCATTTCATTTCCTGTAGAATTATAGGATAATCCTTTGGCAGTGATGCCACAAAGGTTCATTGGGCTTTCTCCATTGTCTAATGTCAGTGAATCATAAATGCAGCCTGGAGCTTCTTCAATGTCGAAATCAATAAATGTTAGCTGGATGATAAATCCATGAGGTGCTCGGATGATCCACTTGCAGGCTTGGCTGTTGGGATAGTCACTGGGGAAGCATGGCGAAGTGAAAACTCCAGAGGGGTCAGTCAGCACAGTCCTACAGTCATAGCATCCATGAGCTGACAATGAAAACAGAGAAAAGCTGGAGGTCAGGCAGGGATGTAACTTAAGAGTAAAGTAACCATCAACACAAGAACTAAATGTATGTCTATACAGAAAAATAGAGGTGAGAAGAAGAAAGGCAGAAAAAGGCCTTGTTTCTAGTGGGGAAAATGTTGGAGGAATAGCATAGGAAAAGCATATTTTATGTAAGAAATCCTACAGCAAAGAAATATAAATTATATTGCTAAACAATAATTAGTACACATGACATACATATATATTTACCATGTATTCGGCCTGATAAAGGCAAAGCAAAATCAATGTTTTTCAATTCAGAAAGGCAAATAGTAAAACTGCAACTTCTAAAAAGATGACTGGTATCATTCACATTTTTTGGCTGCTGGTCTGACTGTAGGCCATCCCAACAGCTCTATGACATGCTGTTGTTTCCAGAGAAGTGTCCCTGGAAAGGAGCAGCACAAGAGTTGGGCTGAAGAGCAGCAGAAGCAGCAGTCCCTCAAGGTTAGTCATCTGCATTTCCAGCTGATGCATTCCACATCACCCAGAAGCCTAGCAGTGAGCTACTGGCTTCTGAATCAACAGTAAATTACTGTGTCCTTCCCATGCTGATTCAGCTCCATTGACATACTTGTGGCAGTCAGGCTTTAAGAAATTCTTACCCTATTTGTCATACCCTTTTGCTCACCTGCTGTGTTTACCCAGGAGAATTTCAAGCCCAGTTAGTGCCCAGGGTTGCATTTCTTGTTTGGTTAACATTTGCTGATTTATCATTTATTTACTTGGTGTATTATAGGATATAATTACCGTGAACTGACTGCTGCTGAAATCTGTAACAGTTTGCCAAAGCAGCACTGAAAAAATAGGTGGGAGCTGAATATCACCAAGAGATAACCAAAGAAACTAACTGGCCTATTTATGCTGAATTACTTTGCAAACATTTCATCAAGCCACAATCCCGTGTCAAATCCTACAAGGATGAAAAAACATGAATTATTAGTTGCTCAAAATAAAAACAACCTTAAAAGTTGTTGAGTGCAAATTACATACAGAACAGTTATAAAATAGGAATAAATGCAACTAATTCCTCCAAAGAGCCAATTGAGAGGTATATTTTACATAGTTTTTATAATTTTTATTTGCAAAGCACAAATTCATATGGCCCCAATGAGGTAAACAGACTGTTTGGGCTCTCAGAGCCAAATGCAGGCTGGTTCCACTGGGAAAGCTCAGTGGAACACCTTTGTTCAAGTGAGAAAAATATGTTGTCTGAAAGATTTACAGGTAGCAGTGGGAAGCAGAGGCGCTCCTGGAATTCAAAAACTTGATCTGTGAAGTACAAACAAAAGCCTGCCCATTTTTAATTTCCCTGCAAATCTTTACAGTCAGAGGACTATGCTCACCTGCCCTGCAGTCCTGGCGTTCCATTTATTAACCAGAGAGGGAATATTTACTTATTAGTGAATATAAATCCTGCAGTTGTACAGATGACAGCTTCATCCAGTGGATTTTGCGCAGATAGGTATCAGCTTTCAGAGAAGCACCTTAGACTGAGAGGAGGAGGGGCAGGAAAAGCATGCTGTGTGTCACAAGCCACTGCAGGCAGTCTCCCAGCCCAGGGCAGTGAGCCCCTACAGGGCAGAGCCCCTGTAAGAGGGCTCTGTCTGGAGCTGTCTCCAGCTGTAAGGCTCTGTGATCCAGGATCCTGATTGCCAGGATGAGGGCTTACAGGGGCTGGGGATTTGGCAGCACACCTCACTCTCCTTCTCATTCCTGCCAGAGAAACAAATGACACAGAGCTCTCTGGGCAGTTGAGAAGTTTCCTTGGGCACTCACACAGGCCTGAAGCCAGGGACTAAGGTGTTAAGTGATGTAAATACATACAGGAACATGGGTGTTAATGCACACTGGTTAATGAACACTTGTGTTAATGTACCCTGTTAATGTACACTGGTTAATGTACACTTGTGTTAATGCACACTGATTAATGTACACTTGTGTTAATGCACACTGGTTCATCCCAGGACACCTAAAGTAATCTTCAGGGCATTATAAGATATTGCCAAAACAGAGAAAATATGCAACTTGTCAGTAAAAGTGTATGTCCCTAATTGGTAGAATATTACACTCAACCTGAGACTTTGAAAAATCAAATTTGTCCATCAGAGAGAACTCCGATGTTCTTTGTGTTTATTAATTCTATTGATCATCAGCAACCAAAACCAGGACTCAGCTTTTCTATTTATCTCTCTCTCCTGAGTATTTATCATTGTTTCTGGGCTGCGTAAAAAGAAAAAGCCAGCACATATAACAAAATATACTCTTATCCCTGACGTCACATAAATATTAAATATAAAAATGTAAATATTAAAACATAAATGTTATTTATGAATTTTTAATAATTTAATCTTTGCAGGAATGTATTCTCACTTTATTACATCCATATGGTTTTGTTGATTTTACAGAGCTAATGCAAAAAAAAACAGCCCCTAAATTTAGGTAGGAAAATAAGTGCTCGAAACTTTGCATGCACAGAAGAAACAGATTTGGTAAGTAAAATGGTTGGGTTTTTGTTTTAAGTGGGTTGGCTCCATTTTGGTATAGTAGCTATTCTGTCCATGACTGCAATTTGAAGGAGAAATATCCTGTTTTCATGCAAATGTCCACAGTAGTAAGTAAAAAGAAAAGAAAACAAACAACGAAACTATATATAAACAGAATGGCTTAAAATGGAACGTTTTGCACAGCTTCTCATGAGACAGTTATTTTTCTATAAACATCACCTATTTTACTCATTAAAGAGAAAAATTGCTGTGGCAACGTTAGGCTGTCAGCCAAAGTTGACAGATATTTTGCAATCCCATTGGCCAAGAGCAGTTCTGAACTGTGGAGAATGAATACTTGTTGCAATACACACCACAAACATTTCTAGAAGCAATCCAAGATATTTTATGGATTTTAATGGGAACAAATTTAGCTATGATATTCCTGGTTAGGAGCCCCACATATCCATAATCTGCCTGTCAAGTAATTTTCACCACCATAGACCAAAGGAAATTCACTTTCTAAATATATTTTATACAATAAAGGCCTTTCTCTTTTTCCCCTTCCATCCTTTCCCAAACCAAATTGAACACCCCTTTCAAATAGTGAAATCAAGCACTTAATTTCAACACTTCCTAAACTGAAAGCTTCACCGGGCAATTAATTTGTTTCCATCATAAGAATACACTGGAGTATGGTATCAATTTTTTTTCTGCATCATACTCATACCTCCCATAGTAAAGAATATTGAACTATTTAGTGTGATACTTCAACACTAAACTGAAAAGGGAAATTAACAAATTCCTCTGGAGCCAGTTAGAGCTTTCACCAAAGTTATCTAAGTGTTTCAAAAATGTTAATTGACTTCAGAAGTGGAATAGACTGTAGGGGAAATGGCTTTTTCCTATCATGGCATGGAGATAATGGGCAAAAATGGAAAAACTTTCCACAGATATTTGGTTCCTCACAAATGAAATAAAACTACTGATTTTCCTTAACTACTTTGTATTTGTACAGGGTTTTATATGGGCAAAGCACACTACCAACGACTTTAAACTGTAGCTGGGAGAGCACTTTGACAATCTGGCCCACTGTAGAAAATCCAAAAATGAGTATTTAGTGCCCAACAGAAAATTTTGGTCAAAGCAATTTGACCACTTTTAATAAGAACTTATCAGTAAAAGCAGGAATAGTATCCCATTTTCACAATTGCCAATTTTCCTAACCATGAAACCATTCCCTCTCTTCTAGTATTTTCCTGACTATTTTACATATATATCTTTTAACTTGTGTGAGAAATACCCTATCCTAGTCTTTCCTACACTATGTTCAATCATCTGACGACTGCCCTAAAACTCAGGGGCTAAGGAAAACATATCTGACTCATTAATGATTGCACCACACAAACAGTCATGTGTATATGCAAACTTCATATCCTATGAAACAAAATTAATTGTCCAGCTTGTTCTGTCCACTGATTTTGCCTCTTTAGAGTCCCAGCACTGAATTCCACCATATGAACTCATTAAGACAATTGCAAGTACTGATATACACAATTTCAAAAGCGACTTTCATGAGTCATTTTTGGAAAGCTAGAGCCACAGCCAGCCACAGAGCTACAATGTCTAACTGTGGATTTGGGAAGGAAACAGTCTTGATATAGTCTTATCCCATACGTATGTACTTCTCTTTTAAATTTTTTTTCTTGAATGACTAATACATTCCAGCATTCGCCTCTGAAATCTGTGCTAATATTCATTCATATTTTTCTCTAATTTCTCGCACTTCTCTCCATTGTCATCGTTTACCCCTAAAACCTGTATTTTGTCCTATTATACTAGGCATTTCTTTCTCAGGCATGAGTTTTGACCTCTACATCTCCATCTACTTTCATTTCTGCACTTATCCAACCTCGGTGAAGTGCTGGACAACAAATTTTGTTCAGCCAAGAATTTTTACAAGAGTGCAAAAGCAATCCAGTTTGGAACACTGTCTATTTCAGCCTTAAAGACCCAAATTTTGTGAAGGTTAGGATCAAATGAAAACAAGGTCACTGTGGGGAAAAAAGCCTGTACTTGCAGTTCATGCATTATCCAGGTTTTTTTTACACTAAGTTACACTTTGCACTGGAACTCTCTTGTCACAGCTGAAGCACACAGAGTTTCCCACCTGACAGCAGTGTTAATGGCTACTTCACATGCTTAGGCAGTAGCACAGGATACCAATGACAGCTGGGGTGGGTTGTATTAACACTACCAGTATTTTTTTTAAATACATTAAAGGGTTCCCTCATAAAACAAAATGCTTCTGGATTTCATTCTGGCATAAAAATTAAATCTACTTCTCTCCATGGATGATACAATTTTTATAGGAAAACATCCTGAAATAAATCTAGGTAGCTCTGGAATTGAATTTTCAGAGAGAAAACCCAAATATTTTATGTTAACTCTAGTCATATTCAAGTGAACAACAAAATCTCCCCTGCCTGACAGAATTAGGCCAATTCTAAGCCACAGAAAATCTTAGCTAGAGTGCCTAGCACTTTAGACATAAAAAAGCAGTACAGAATTAATTATAATTTGCTTTCATGTTGACATCTGAAAACTTTTAAGCACTTTACATATATTTTAAAAGGAAGTACTAACAAAGATGGTCATTTGAACTGAGAAAGAACAGGCAGGTGACACAGCAGAGGTACTTCCAAGTGTGTGGTCATGCCCAAAATAAAAGAGAAAATTTACAATCATTTCGTGCCACAGCTAAAAAAACACCTAGTTTGATGAACACTGGGTGGGAAAAAGTTTTCCTTTGTAAGAAGCAATTAATTGTTCAGGGTTTTTTCTATTTCAAGGATATCACAACACAAATATGGCCAAACATTAGGTTAGATGTATTTATGACTGCAAATAGATGGTTGAATGAGGTCAGCAATGGGCACACCTGCAGACAAGCAGAAGGGCCAAACCACCAAGATGTGGGTGGGCTGGAATGGCTACAGAACAAACAAACCCATGTTATTCCAACAAGACACAAACACCAAACCAAAAACAGCTATCCTATGGCATAGGCTTGGACAACAGCTTATCTTCACCTCAAAAATAATTTTGAGCATAAAGGCAATCTGTGGCTCTAGAAAAATGTCCATATGCAAAGTAGGAGCATATTAACTGCAAAGAAATGTCCCATCATTCACTCTGAACATAAAGTAATACTCTGCCCTGCTTACTCACATTTAAGCTAGTAATGAGATAAAACCTTTTCAATTTGTTTATGCAAAACAGGAAGCCTAGCACTCTTCTGGAGCCTCTGCAAACCAAACCACGTACTCTGCTCTCTGTGCAACCCACACTTTGATTAAGCTCAGTCTGGGAAAGTTCAAATGAGGAGATGTGGCAGGTTTATTTTTGCTTCTTTATTTACTTTCCAAATTGTAGAAGCTGTATGATCTCTCAAAAAGATCTTTATTCTGCTACACTATGCTGATAAAAATTACTATGCACCACACCTAATTTAATATTTGCCGCTATTGTAATTGTCAAATTAAACAAAAAATCCTAATTCTATTTAAACATTAAGTTTTAAAAATAAAATAAAGGATTATCTCTGTAATAAACAGAAAGGAAGTATACCCATTCTGATGTGTACAAAATTTTGTCCTTTCACAAACAATGTTACCAGGTTGAGTCTACTGCTTGGAAATATGACTGTGATTGTGTTTAAATGCAGATACCCCCGGATTTGTAATCATCATATGGAACAATATCTACAACATTTCTACAAGATTCCTACAACATTACTAAAGTTTCTAAAACATTTCTACAACAGCTCTAAATTTCCAAAAGCATTGCGCAAATCTTATAACCTCACAGATATGCTTTGAATTTAAGCACGGACTTAAAATTCAGCAACTGTTTAAAGTCCTTTTCTGCACAATGGTGTCTTTGAGTTCTGTATTTGAAGCTTTGCAGTCCTGTCTTCAGCCTTGCAGCCCCCTCAAGGCTGAATGGGGGAGCATGAGTCCCTAACTGCTCTGTCTGAAAACCACATGGGAGGCACCGCACAGACCCGAGCAGCGAGGAAGGCTGTGCCATCCTCTCTAGGTCTGACCATTTTCTTTTCCTTTCATTGAAAGTAATAACCACTGGACCAACATTGGTAAACATCCATTCAGGGAGAGAGATCCACTCTCAAACACAGAGGATGCTTATGGAAATGTGGTTTCGATGTAACTTAGTAATGTGGATTGAATTTGGTGAGAGAAGGAGGTTGGTTTTTTTACACCAAACTGCAATGAAATAGTTCCTTCCAGACTTTGAATTTCCTTACCAAATTACTTTATGCCTAAAGATCAGGAAAGGTAAGGTTTAATTCTAAGTCAGCCATGAACTTCCTAAAAATGTCCTTTTATTCCCTGGCTTCCCCACTTAAAAATATAAGCATTATTCCTCTGTGTAGGGTTCAAACCCATCCCACCACCCTTTGTTAGTAGGATGTTACACTAACTTTAAGCTCTGCAAAGGCATTGGTAGCAGGCTGTGATGCTGGACAGTTTGGGTGTGGAGAAATATATTTCAATTCACCCTTGAGTTTTTTTTAATTTGTCCAAACACTGAACATTCAAACTGCAGGTCATAAAAATCCCATGCAGTGTAGTGTGGGTCATCAAAAAATGGAACTCAGTAAAATTTAAAAAATTTTTAAAACCATCCCTAAATATTTTTTATTATTAGTAATAGCTGTAGAATACAAAGAATTCCCAACAGGATAAATATTAAAAGTTTTTCTGTGAAATCACTTGCATAGACTCATCAGTAATATAACCAGCATATTTTATAAAATAAAATTTTACAAGCCTTATATGAGTGAAACTTTACATTATTCTTCTGCAACACATAATCAGATATATTTTGCAGAGCACAAGTACAATAAAGTTGTAGTTAACAAGAATCTTTTGAATCTTTGTTATTCTTCATTTGCAAATGTGACTCTTTTGGTTGATTTGTAAGGAATCACTATTTTAAGCACTATTAAAAACTCAGTCCAGACTCTTATTCTGCATCATTCCCATTGCCTCATCTTCACAGTACTCCTTGTACCCAGCAAGAATTTAAAGCCTCCATATTCCTGACTGGAAATAGCACATAACCCTAGCAGAGTCTTTTATAATTCAATGAAAGACAAGATTGTGCTCTCACAAAATAATTCAACAATTTGGTTTTGGCCACTGAAGCCAGGAGACAAAGAGTGTACTATGCCCTGGCCAGTGCTATCAGCTTGCCTTGCATCATCGTTTGCTGATGCATTATGTCCTGCAACATATGCTTTGAATGGATGAACTGGTCGGCACACCTAGGAATAATAAAACGTAAGGAAATAAAAAATCTCCTTACAGGCTAGTATAGAGACTTATATGAAAGTGTAATTGTTGTCTATGAATTCACTTATTATTTCTGCTTCCTGCTGCTCTAGCCCATATTGTTTGTCAGGTTATTAGCAAATTATATTTGTCATCACATGGAATTCGAACTGATTATTTTCTCTCTTTTGTAAGAAAAGAACAAAGCACTTAATTAATGAAATGATATGTGGCAAATTGAAAACTGATAAAAGACAATATTTTCTCTTACATAACAATGCCAGCCTGTGAAACTCAGACCTGAAAACTATGAAAGCAGGGAATATAAAACTCAGAAAGTGCACAGACATTTTCCCAAGTATCTAATACGATCTCTGAATCCCTCCAGATATAAAATAATTGACGTGACATAACTATAAGAAATTGTAAACCTCATGGCTTTTGTTTAAAATTAATCTTAACTAACTACCCAGGAACAGCATTACTAGCTCCACCTTGGTTGTGGACACAGTTCCAGTCTCCCACCCATATGGCTGCAGCTCAAGGCCAGCCCAGGTCTTCTCCAAACCCTTCCATGGTATGGCTGAGCAGCCAGCACAGGTCAGAGGCCATTCCCAGCTTGCAACCTGGATGCAGCGACCTGGATGCAACCTGGATGCAGCCAGTTTTTGGAACTGTGTGCACTTGAGACAGAGCATGAGCTGGCCTCTGAGGCAGAGAGCAGCCCTAGGAATATCCCTTTCACTGGAGTAAAAGTGGCCACGGCACTGAGGGAGAGCAGACAAAGCCATGTGAGGCTGAGCACAAGGCTCTATCTTGTGTATCTTTCATAGAAGCCAATTGAGCAGTTCTCATTATTTTTGATGTTCCAACACTACACAGAAATCTGGGAGAAACAGGTGGTATTACATCCTGTTTCTAACATGATAATCAAAATTATCTTTCAGGATACACTTGAGGTCAGTAGCAGTAATAATGTAACAAAAAAATCAGGAAGAGCAAAGCTTAATTTTCAAATCAGGTTAAGATTAGAAAAGCAGACATGAGAATAGTAAATTACTGACTTGGGAAGCATTTACCATGAACACAGGCAGTAACTAGCTACTACTAAATCCAGGAGCAGGTTTTTCACTAAAACCAGAAATCAGCAGAAGCTGATTTGCAATTCCTCTTGACACAACTGTGTAACATGGTCCTACACTGAGAGAGATTATGTTATTTATTTTTTTCATAAATAAATATGTAAGTAACAGCTTGACTTCTAATCTTTTCATTAAGCACACAGATGAACTGGAACTTTACACAGGTTTAAGGTGTATCATTCATTCATATGCAGGCTGTTGACACTTTGGACAGGACATTTCAGGGAACTGACATCTGGACTTCTCAAGATTAGCATCCTATCCAGTCCTCAAATGAGTCACCCAAGTACTGACATTATCAGTATTTGTTATGTGCTGGATCTCTAAAACTTTATGAAAGTCTTGAAGAGGTAAGAGCTGAAGCTCTTGAGTGGGATGCCAGCACAATATGGAGACTATGAGAGATTCAGTGTGTTTCAAGATATTCTGTATTGCCCCCAGGCCCCATTTTACGCTGGAATTCAGTAGGTATTTATTTCTGTAGGGCTATCATTGCCAGTAAAAAAGCTCTGACCCCTCTTGATCACTCTAGCACAGATATCCTACTCCCTGACAGCAGCTGACTTTATCACAGCAGTGACTCCAGCAGGTTTTGATTGATCTGGGAAATTGAGGGAACCAGCTACAATAGAAGAAAATACGTTCAGAGCCAGGGTGGGGGCCCTGCACTGCCTGTTTCCCCTTAGTTGTTTGGGTTTGTGCCAATGAAAATGGAAGTGGAAACAAACACACTGACTGGGTAAATCAGCCCTGACCCACATGAGTGGAGTTCACAGTGTAGACAAAGTTATGGATTTCCCCCAGAGGGAGGGGGTAATGTGAAAATCCTGTGTTACACCCATTGTAACTTAAGAATATTTTCATTGGCATTCCTGTGATAATCTTATAAAAATAACAGAATTGACTTGCTAGTTTTGGCTTGAGTTGGACATTTTTTTCCACAGAGTAGCAGAAGTTTGGGACAAAGAAAGGTATTGACAGTTCAGTTTAGATATGCTGGTTTAAAAGGCATTAACTAGTAAATATACAGGTGAGTGCATTAAGCACATAAGCTAGCATACCTGCAAGTAAAAAGAAAATTAAGTCAGGGAAGGAACAGGCTGGGAACAAGTGAGAGTTTTTTTTGTGAGGTTGCTGCATGTAACCTAATGTTTTTCAATCTGGGATCCACATATCATGATCCATCACAAAACGTGCTAAGATTGACAGAAGGCATGGTCATCAAGAATGTTGTACTTTTGTCTGCTCCAGCCAGAAGATCTGGCTGCTGGCTCCTAGCTGTTCTGCTGCTGCTCTGCTACAATGAGGATCACATCCTCAGCTGGAGTAAATTGATGGGTGCAGTTAGATCTAATACCAGGCTGCACAAACTGAAGAGCTGTATGGCTAAATACATTCTCAGGTACCACTTGTGCAAACACATGTCACACTTCTCTAGGAAGTAATTCAAAAAATGAGTGGGAAAACAGCTGACAATCTTTTAATGAGAAAGAGTGGTTTGTAGGAGCTTGAGTTCCCACCAAACTGCACAGACATGGGTTAAAATAATGTTACGACTAGGCACAGGTGATCTTGGTAAACTCCAGTCATACAGATGCACACATTTCTTTCACACATACACTGGAAACAGACTAAAGAAGTTGTTAGGATTAAATTCTTGGGTAACAAAATAGTCTGTGCAGTGAAAGACAAAACCACTGCATTTTCACCAGGTGCTTTTCCCAGCAAATCCAACACACACCCAATATCCAAAGCAGTTTCCATTTGATCCATGATACATTCAAAATCTTTTATTGTTTATAAGAGGATAGGTCAATTGCAGAGTTTTCTTTCTGACGCTTCAATGTTGGAATGCCTTTTCTAGCTGCTACTATCAGTATTCTGAATAGCCATCTTTTTTAAGTCCCATGAATACCTCTAGAAAATACATGGTAGCAAGGTTATTGTATGGTATGTCAATTCTATTCTTCAAGCTTTGTCTGCTTACAGGTCAAATTTTGTGTCTAGATTTTTAAAATAATTTTTTTAGCTATTCCAGAAAATCTGGTATTGGTTACATGGATCTCTTTCAGTAGATGTTGAAACTACATTTTGCTGTTGTTTAACAAATTACAGAAACTATGAAAAATTACTTTACACTGGAATTCACTATTATAATAAAATATCAAGGCATTCTAGACATACTGGGAAACACCAACTCAAAACTGATTTCATACAGAGTCTTTGAAACACTTTAAGCATTTTATTACTTGTCCTCTCTGTGAATTTTCAAAGTAACTATTTCAGTATTTTTTGGGCTACTTATATTTCAGTACTTTAGTGTTTTTTGGGTCCTTTTATTAAGTTATTAAAAATAGACACTGCTTGTAATATATTTGTCTCATCTGATCTGCAAGACGTAGGAATCTAAGTCAAAAACTTCGGGATTTTTAACATTACAAATTTATAAAGAGCTTTTCCTATTACACACAGAAATATTCTGTTCTGTCCCATCATAGAAAATCAGCCATTCTTTCACCTTCCACAGACAATAACATATTCAGTGTTAACACATATTATTCAATGAGTTCTGCCCAGACCAAACTGAAAAGATGTTCTGAATAAGGATATCAGGTATTTTCTTGTACACTTTCAATGGAGGGGTAAGGAGACTGGAAAAGGTTAGAGCCTCTTTGCTAAACCAAGATTTCAACTTTCCTACTTCATTTAGGCAGTTTCAGGAAGTAGTCCAGCTACACAAGTAAAAGTGAGATCAGAAATTATTTCTCAGTATTTTTCATTGATGAGAACAGAATAATGTCATGTACAATATGGCAGACTAATATCTATCGTGGTAGGGAAGTGTGTGCATTTTGGACATTTAATGCTACTCCGATATCTCTAATGCTGTTTTTTGCTCTATATTCTCAAACAAACCAATTCAATTGTAATTCAATCTCAATTCATTGTAATTTTGAATAATTTCAGTTATACAACATCTAAAACTGCTTTCCTATCATACTGTTTTTATCAGACGTAAAGATGGAAGGGATTGGGATACCAAAGTTAAAACATTAATTCTTTCACTGATGTATTATTAGTTACCACCCCTGGTATGTTGGTGTATTTCTCCTCACATAACAGCTGAAAAGAAAACTTTGTGAACACAGACTGCAAAGTCTTCTGCTGAACAGCCAAGTGTCTCCTTACTGCTTCCATTAAGCTTACAGTGACTGATCTTTGTGTGACTATACCTGAACCTTTTATTTTTCATCAGTCTGGGCAATGTGATTTATTTTTCTAACCTCCATCCAGTACTGCAACTGCTCTAGACACTGAACTCCCACTGCAATCAATCAAAAATTCTCCCCACACATTCCAGCGCTTTTTCCAACACTAAAGCCTTTTTCTACAAGTTCCCTAAAGAAAAATATTCCATGGATGAATGGACTTCAAAATTTGGAATTTGATTCTGATCAAACTGCATACATTTAACTCCTTGAGTATGGATACCGTGTGCCCCATTTCCCGATTTGCATCTTGCTTCTTTACTGAAAGAAACCCCCAATTTTACAGGGATCAGATCAGAAAGAAAAGATTAACTGTGTCCTTTTTTTTTTCAACTATGACTGCTTACCACATAAAACCTGAAAATATTCTCTCCTTAATCAAGAAAAACTACAATAAGTTTGACTAAGTTTGGCTTTAAAGCCTCTCTGCTAATTTCTAAAATGCTTTGTCTTGTTTTTAGTATTTGTCTACTCTAAATCTTAAAGAGGTTTACAGATATTGGTGTGATGTTTTTTAAACATGTCTACAAAATGTTAAACTGATCTCTGTGTTAAAAACGTGTTCTGCACTTAGTTACACAGTACTCTTCAATCTCAAATACCATGAGAAAACAATTCTTAACTGAAAGAGGAATTCTGAAAATAGACTTCTTCTTTGTTTGGGGAAACTTCTTGTTTCACCAAATCAAAATCAGCAAGTTATTCAGCTTAATATAAGACCAGGAGTGTTTTCTTAGTCTTAAGAAAACTTGCTTCATGGGAAGGAATTTATTTTCTGAAATGGTTCTGCAGTCATCAGCATTATTTGAAAACAACATCTAAAGCACTTGCCATTTAATGGAAACTGCAGTTTTACAATTGACTTGCTCTGCAATTTCTGAAACCAAACCAAGCCAATCAAGCAAAGGAAACCTCTTTCATGAATCTGTTATTTACATATAAAGCAGACAGGAAAAAGGTATTTTGTTAGCTCTGGAGACACTGTTTAAGGAGGTTTTAAAAGATTAGGAAGTATAATGACAGGTGCACAGTGTTCCTTAAAATGAGACGGGAAGTGAGTATGAGAAAATTTTATGGCATCATCCTTCTATAAAACTAAGTGAACAAACTGTTCTCTCTTAAAAATGACTATACACTCACATTTACAACCAAGTATTGTCCCTTCACTTGACCCTTAACACATTGTACTGCATTAATTGCCTTATCTATTCAATTAAGAAAGCCAAGTACTGGGTAGCTTCCATATTCCTTCTGTGTGAGGTTATTTTTAAAAATATTTTCCCAAATATTAAACTCTGCTGTTGCTTTGTGTTCAAAAAAGCTCTGAAGTTCAAGCAAGCCAACATGTGTCATCATCTCAAAACTTAACATCCTCACTGTGCAACGTTTCAGCTGATCTCTCTAGCAAAACCTACCTCCACACAGTGACTGTGGCACTCTCCTTCTTAACACCATTTCCAACACCACTTAATATTACATTTCAACTGTTTTCAAGGAAAGCCTATTTCAAAGCCACAATGAAAAAGATACCTTCTTATTTAGAGTTGGAGTCCATTTATCAATTTTCTGTCTCTGCACCCTAAATATGAACTAATAACAATATGAAAATAATTTGATTATCTAGACAGATTATCTGGACACCTCTGAGAACTGAAGCCCACTTTGACTGCAAGTTTTCTATTGCTGAAATTCCCAAACCCACAAAGATTTACTCCTTCAGGATAACAAGCCCTGGGATTATCATCTTCCAGTGATGAAGCCTGGCAGAGATCAAAACTAAACGGGACCTAATAAAAGGAGTAAATATGGAAGAGACACTAATCAAATTCTAATATTGAAAATCTGACTCTGAAGTTCCAAGAGACCTTAGAATTCCCACTGCTTTCACATTACTTACCTTTTAATATAGTTTTTAAGCACAATTACCCTGATTCTGCAGATTCTGAAAATTTTAACATTCGCAATACTGTAGTTTTTGAGATATCATTTGAACAAACAATGTTGCAAGCCCAAAGATGGAAACATAACAGCATGGAGAGTATAAGCCTACTTCTCCTAAAGAGGGAGGGGTTTTTGTCTCCTGAATGTACATTTACTTGGCAATAACAGTCAATAAGGAAAGTAAGGAGCCAATAGTTAAAAGTGAGTGTATTTTTACCCATGACCACAGGTTGATTATTATGAAGAGTTAACTGAAAGGTTTGGAGGGAGAATCAGAGAGAATTATCTCAGTGTTACAGAACAAAGTGATTAACAGAAAACCAATTTGCTATGTGTGACAATTAATAAAAATGCAGCAAAATATAAAGCATATGCCCATTGCTATGGTACATGCCGTGTTGTTACCAGTATGACTCTTCAAAATGCACCAAGTAGAGCTGCAAGGTGTTTAACTCACCTCCTGCAAGAATAGAATAAAGCAGTGTTCTTGGGATTTTCTTTTATATTTATTTTTCCTTGCTGTGTAAACTCTTAAACTGCAAACTGTAAACTTGAGTTCATAAATGAACCCATCCATGACTTCAATCTCCACTCTTTTAGTGTTTATCTCAGTGACCACTTCCCTGTATTGAAGATTTACTTCTCGGGCTATTGAAGCGTATCAGTGCAGTGTTCAAAAGTGGTCTGAGGAGAGTGGTGGGAACAGTGGCTATCTCCCACATCTGCATCCTATCAGACTGTCAAGTAGAAAGTTACCATGAACACCATTCACTGTTGTTCACCCAGATATTTTAGATATTTTATCAGAAGTGCAGAGGAACACTTAAAAATAGGAATTAGGGGCAGTAAGTTTAAAAGTTTTGAAGAAGCAGATTTATTTAAACATATTAAACAAATAACACATCAAATACATCTAATTCTCCTTATTTTAGTTCAACATTTAATGCTTAATAAAATCTTTTTTCCTTTCATCATCCTTGGCCAGACCATGTAGTTTTAGGCTTCATTCAAAACTCAATAGAAATGCTCTCACAGCAGGATTTGGACCACAGCCTTTAGACTCAAGCATGAAAAACAATAATTGACAATAACAAAACCTCATCAAGTGACCTGAGTGCTGGTACTACATAGTTTCTGTCACAGAAACATATTACCTACCTTAGGATCCTGACACACAAAGTTCAACAGAAATATAAAAGTTGCTTAAAGTGGACACCTAAAGCATGGGTTTACCAAGTTTTATATGGAAAGCATACTACCTATGAGTGACTACAATATCTGACCAGAAAACAGCAGAAAAAGAGTGGAGAAAGCTGTGTTTAGTCCTTTGCATTAATAAATCTACAGTGTTGGTTTTGAATCATTATTCAAGGTGGTCCCTACTAGGCATACACAATGAAGAAAAAACCTGCAGAAACAAGAAGTAATCTGAAAAATTATTCCAACATCAGCTCCCTGTGTCCCTCTAACATATATTTTAATGCAGGAAGTAATAAAAACTGTAAGACAATGAAGCAGATTACAGTATTTTTATAGAGGGAAAGAAAAACATTAGTAGAAGGCCTCTTTTGGGCAGTGTGTTACCTTTATAGAGGTAGTCTCAGAAAAGGCAAGACGTGGTCTAAAAACATATAACTGTTGTTTAGTGAGTTTTGGGTCTAACACAGAGTTCCAAAAGGAAAACTACAGACACTGAAAAGACTGCAGCAAAACACCACTGTACTTGCTAAGTCATTGTATCATGGTGCTCACAGAGGAATGGATCAAAAAAAAAGCAGACAAAAGCGGACTTTATTCCCTAGTAGGGAAAAAAGTGAAGGCTGTATCTGACTCTCCCTGTCTCCTAATAGTGTTTCCTTCTGAATATGATATACTATGTCCTGATAGGAATTAGGAAGAAGCATATTAATGCTGCACTGTGTAGGTTGGAACTTGCTTTATAGACCTGCTTAAACACAACTCAGCATACTTAACAAGTTGGTAAGTGTTCCTTGCCATACCATGAGGGTTTTTTTACAGGGCATATTTTACTCATGGAAGCAAGAGAAGAATGAGTCATGAGTGATTTCATAACAGCTCTGCAGAAATTAGTCCAATGCCATGGCTGTAGGAGAACTAAGCTCGAGAGACTGTCAAAGCACAGAGGAACAAGGAGAAAGAGTCAAAAACCATGAGCAAGAAGCACAGAGTAAAAAGGATAAAGCCTGTATAAACAGGAAGCAAAGGAAGTATTGCATTTCAACCTGACCATGGTGTCTAATTGCTATGGATATGAAAACCTGAAAAATTCCTTTCACACTATGTATGTGTATAACCAAATAGTCATTTTACTCTACAGTCATGTTCATCTAAATCCACCTTGCTATTGTCCTGTAATAGCATTATTTCTTCCACAAAAGCCAGTGACTAAGCCCAGAACTATGGTAGACTCCCATGGTAAAAATGGCAGAATTTTTAGGCAGGTCATCTGACTTTGGTCAGGAGTTCAGTCAATAAAACTTACTGATTGCTCTCTTCAGGGTTTTTCTATTAAGGACTCTCAGCTGTTAGGTCAATTAAGCTACAGTCAATATAAAGAGTTCCTTAGGGAAAGTATTCCTTATTCTCATTACTTCAGTTGATCCTAGTGCTGAGGTTTGCAAAACTACTGGTCTAGAGTTAAAAATTTATTGTACCTACTTCCTTAAGAGACAGGCTATTCCAGATCTTCTAGTTCTTATGAAATCCATAATTCTATTTTAGTAGCTGTGTGGTTGGTACTAGCATCAATCATTGCAAGTTTTTCAGCAAAAGTTGCTGAGCAGTGCGTGCAAACCAACAGGGAACTCTTCAGTATGGTTCAGGATAGTTTCAGTACAGCTCTCCCACAGTGTGCATGGAAAAGCTGAAAAATGTTTTAATACCTGCAAGTGTTAAGCATAATATGAATCTTATACCTGGTCAGCTGATCCAGACATTAATTTGGTGCAGCAAAGAAAAAACTGAAAAAGCTAAAAAAATGATAGGTGTAATCAGCCTTCTGAAAATAAGTAGTAGAGGAATAATTAGATTTGAAGGCTTTTTTTCAAAAAAAAAAAAAGGAAAAAAAAATCTCCTTCAAAAAATATTCTGCAAAGTAATTTCTGATAAGTGTCAAAACATTTGATTGTTATTGCCTTTACAACTTTTAGAAAACCTTTTTTAAAAATACTGAAGAAAATTCAAAACAATTATTTAAAATTTTGATTTTCATTTGATTCAAAATTTTGATTTTCAGAGCAATTTTTTTCTCCATCATTAAAACACTTAAGCCAGAATTTTTGTCCTGTTGCTTGTCTTAAAAATTAATACACCTTCAAGTTTCAACAAAAACAATATATTTTTGGGAGAAAAATCAATCTTATTTAATAACAGCAACTCAATTCCTCATCCAAATAGCTTTCCAGTAACTGACATTTTCTTTCTCTTAGTAGTTTTCTTAAGTGTAATTATGCAGCACATTCTGCGGCGAGACAGAGTGCTGGAGATCCATTTGTAGTATGAAAAGCTTTTGGGTGTGCTAGACAGCTCTCCTGTGACTCCCATGACTGCTGGCTTTTCTCCATCCAGGCAGTTCGGATCACCTCCTGTAGTCAGACTCAAAACTATTCAGCCAGAACAGCCAAAACAGGCTCTGACAGTATGCAGGACTAACAGCAATTACAACATTTTGTAGCATGTGGTAATTGAGTCATTATGATCAGGCTGCAACAACTACATGAAGGAAAAGTTCTTATAATAGCTCTGATGGTAACTGCTTGCATATTTTCTTCAGTCTGGACCAGTTATGAAAGCTGCAGAGCAGAGCTTAATGGTTGGCTGGAATGCGTTCTCTCCAACAGAACCACTCTGGTACCACCTGCCATGTCTGCAGGGTCATATAAACAAAAAGGTGATGTCAGCCTGGTCTAAATGCCTCTGAAACTGTGGCCACTGTTCCACCACTGAAGATATTACACTGCACTACAGAGTAGTAATGGTGGCAGTCTTACAACTCTTTTCAGATTGTCTGGTAAGTCTGCTCCAGCCTGAACTCTAAACAAAACTACAATGTAGAGCCAGCAGCAATTTTAAGCAGTTTTTAGTTATGGAAATGGCAGAGGGTTGTTTGTAAGTAATCAGGCAACTCCTAGATTCTTTACCAATTATGACTTGCAAACATTTGCTAGAAGTGCTTTCATTTATAACTAGACAGAGAATTGCACCTTTTCTTTCAAGCTTCCTGACTCTACACAAGTGCTACCTCTGAGGCAACTGATGAAACAAATGCAAAATAATAAGAGAGGCAAAAATATAAATAATTCAGCCTAAAAGAGCTTATCATACAAAACCTTCCAAGTAGGATAAATCAACAAAAATAAATACTACCATGCTTATATTCAAACCTTATCAATAGGGTAAGAATGGTCTTTGCCTGTCTATAGAAAAAGGGTTGTGAAGAAAGTGCTTCAGCAAAGTATAAGGGAAGAGCGGGCTGAGTGATACAGGCATGATGCAGAGTTATCACCAGAGCTCTGGAAAGCCAGCCTTGCAGCACCTACTGCTTTTAGCACCACAAGGTGATAAAAGTGGGAACCATACATTCACAGCCCTTACCTAATGGCAGCAAGGCAACCCTACACCTTATGTAGCAGGACTGCAGCAGGTCTGCTACCCACAGCAGAATTCTGCTCAAAGCAACTCTCTGCTCTGCCTGAAGATCATCCTTCTCCAAGGACTGTATCCCCAACACTACCTGAAGGTCCAGTTTCATTTCAAAAGCCAAAGCTGCAGCTATAATGGGAAATCACCTTATTCTGGTTGTAATCTGTGACTCTAAGCACAGATGCAATGTGAAATGTTATTATTTAATGAAAAATGATGACAATAAAAATCCCATTTCCAGTACACAAATATTTAACTTTATTTTGTCTCATAGTTAAATCTCCTTTAAGCCAATTTTGGTTTTCCCTGCACATGAAAACATTGCTACTTCATTTACAAGCAACAAGCTGCCCTGTACTGAGAAAGCAATTACTATACAGAAGTAATAGCATCAGAAGTTTCTTGCCATTTGGATTACTAAAAACCAGAACTAGCACAACAGTGTTATCTTCTGCTTAGAGCTGACATCTGCATGGTCTTTCAAATTGAGGGGTCTAAAAACCTCTGGTGTCAGAACCAGCTGATTGCTGAACTGCCCACCAATAAGAAATTATCCTTATATATGAGGATATGAGGAAGTGCTCTGTCTTTTTAGGGAGAGGTAGGACCATTATTCCTATGGCTACCAGATCTGCATTGTGCAGAATAACAGGTTAGCTCCCTCATTTCTAAGAACTTAAACCATATATAGTGCACTGCAGACTATCTCGGTTCCTTCTGCATCGCAGTTTCTTTCTGACTCTTCTGCATTTCAGAAGAAAGAAGAAATTAATCCCTTCCTTCTGGAGTGATGGCACTTTTCTCCCCTTCACAGTCTGAGGGAAAAACAGTCATTTGACACTTTCAACAGGGTGTGAGAGGGTGGTCTAGCTATTTGTTTCAACTGAAATGGTTGTTCTGCTAATGCTCACAGTTGTGAGGAATTACCACTCCAGTGAGCTGCTCAAAGCTTTCATTACATTTTAATAGAGGACCTGAAGTACCACTCAGTCCTTTCCACTGCTTGTCAACATGATCAAATACATGTTATTATTTTCAGGCCCATTTTTACCAGATGCAGTCTTAGTCTAGAGCACTGCAAAAGGAGTGTAATTACAAGTCATACATCCTAAAGATTTGCTAATAATGTTAACACCTGTACAGTTTGCTGGTAACAGGCAGTCAAGTAAAACCAGCTTACCACAATTTTTCCCTCTGACCAGACCAGTGCCTTGGCTACCACAAAGGATCTGTGGTACAAGAAATACTAGAATTAGTGGACACCTGGATAAATAAAATCTATTTGGGGAGTCAACATGACTTCTGTAAAGTGACATTTTGTCTTATAAACTTCTTGGAGCTCTCTGCAGGCTTCAGTTGTGCTATACGGGTTAATATGACCCAGTTGACATATTTTCCTTGGATATCCAGAAGATTTCTGGCAAAGACTTTCACCATAAGCTTTAAAGGCCATTAAGAAGCCATTGTATAAAAAGCAAAGTTTTGGCACAGATAAGTAACTGGTTAAGAAGCAGGGCATTGGAGCAAATGGGAAGGTGTAAAAACACAAAAAAATCACCAGCAGAGTCCCACAGTGGTCTTTGCTGGAATCTACACTAATTAGTGTATCCAGAAAGTATCTGGAAAAGCAGTAGAGAAGTACAGACAAAGTTTGCTGATGATGGAAAGCTGCTCTAGACAGTAGATACCTTGAAGGCAAGCTGTAAAGAAGAGAAAAAGGAGTCTCCTACAAGACAGAAGGACAAGGCAATAAAATGATAAAATTCAACACAGATAAGCATGACAGTGCCCTGAGTGCACTAAAAGCCCTTAATTTGCTTTCAGTTTTTGCTGGACATATGCTGTAGGTGTATCTGTCTCTGGCCTTTGTCTCTGGCTGCTCCTAACAAAACTCTCTGGATGCACCCTGGACCTGCTTCTTTACCTCAGCCTGTCTATTAACCCAGCCCAGACATGGTGAGACTGTATCCAGCCAGTGAGGATCCTGTCTGTGCTGGGTCAGCCTGGCTTCCAGATCCTCCTCCACCATGGGCAACCAAGCACCCGCTGCTCCCAGCCAGGTGACAGCCCAGGGCACTTGTGGATGCCCCAGTCTGGGTTTAGTGAAGCTGTTGAGCCACAGGAAGAGGATGCATTGGTGTGGGTCCAGGGTGGAGATGGCCAGGGCAAAAGAGGGAGTAGCCAGGTACTCTCAAGATGGGAAAGAGACAATGTAATGGAGAACAGACAAAGGTCTACAAAAGGTCTGCAGGTGACAGGGAAAAGAGAGATAAGGAGTGCCTGCTCACTGTCATCACTTAGTGATCCTTTGTAATAGAAGCCAGGTTCAAAGTAAGGAGAACAAGGTGGTCCTCCATACAGCAGGAAATGGACACTTGGCACTCCCTGCCTGAGGACAACTGTGGATGTGTGAGTTCAAAGGGAGTGGGCAACTAGTTGGCAGAAATCCATTGCAGACCAAACAAGCAAGCCACGGCAGCCTCAGTTAGATTTGCGTTCCCAAAATGGAAAGAGTTGGAGACTGGGAGTTTTGAGGAAAAGTATCAAGTACACAGGCTTTGCTTTAACTCTTCTATTCCAGATGCCCAGGTATGAACACTGGGCTGGTTTGACCCCACCTTAAAGTAACAGACCCACATCTCTTCCAAGGGCAGATGGGTATCAAGACTTGTCCACAGTTATAGGAAAAAAATGATTTCATACAATCTGTAATCTGAAAACTGACACAGTTATTAGACATTTCATAATTTCTGGAAGACTCATTTGTCTTACAACTAGCTACATGTCTGGAGAGTAAGAAAAACAACCTCAGCGCTAAAGGAAATCCTTTTTCAATCTGCTGTCTTAAGGATTAGGATCCTTGTTCTTTTTGAGGATGTTGGCACCAAAGGCACTAAGGAAGCAGGGGGTGCTTGGCACTGCATGCCAGTTCCAGTCTTTCATCTAACAGACTATCTTAACATCAAAGTTTTCCTACCCTTTACTAACTGTATTTCTTTATTTACTTTATTTATTGCTGAAGAAGTAGAAATCTCTCCACAAAGCTCTGGGCACCCTGCCATTAACACAGATACACAGAAAGATTGTATGCATTTCAGAGAACCCCATTTCCTAGAAAAATGCCACCTCCCCTCAAACCTCAGTCCACACTGAACCTGCTCATCCAGCCTAAAACACTCCCCAGGTGCTCCTTCAGAAACTAACACTGCAGAAGTAAAAGCCTTAACATCTTTTCCCTAGATAGATATTCTCTTGTCACTCTTTTACTAAAGAGTAACATTGAATCCTCCATTCCTAATACCAAGTGTTTTTTTTTTCCTGTTTCCAACAGGACAACACAAACCAATCACCAATAATCTAAAATTACATTGCCTTAAAAACAAACACAAAAAGCAAACAAGCAAGCTAAACTCCCCCCCCCAAACCCAAACCAAACTGCACCCATGTATCACCCTAGAGAAAATACCACAGAAGATGAAGAAATCATATTTTTTAAAGTGTGTAACCAGAAATTCTCCTGAAGTTATACATAGAATACAAAAATGAAGTGGAAAAAAAAAAATCTTTCGGGTGATAGAAGCATGCTGGAGATACAACAATAAAATATCTCTCTGTTCCTTTTTTCCTTTTTATTATGAAATACTGTGTTTCGGTGTTACCTAGGTTGTACCGAACCAGGTTGCAGTTGTTTTAACAAGGCTGCAGTAAATAATTAAATGAAAAAGGAAGTTCTAGACCTAAGCAGATTGCTTCACAGGGAAATAGTTTGATTGCTCCAATCACTGTCATCTTCAGCTTCCTTAAAATGTCACAAAAATATAGTGGAGAACATCTTGATTAAGTGGGAATGCATGAAACAAGAAAAATAAGTAAGTTACATTTTGTTAAGAGGACTTTCTGCTCTTCATATGGGATACATTAGAATTCTAACTAAATATCTCTAAGAGTAATTACAGTTTTATCTACATATACACAGACATCTCAACAATATAAACCCCTCCCAGAAACAGACACCATTAGGGTTGCACAATCAAGGACAACTGAAGTTAGGAAATGCCAGAGTTAACCTTCCTCTGGCCCTTGTGCACAGATAATTGAAAAAAAATCTTCAATTACATAATCACATACTACTGTTTTTGCAGGATCTCATTCAATGCACAGGAAGGACAAACCCCATGAAATAAGCAACTTTGCAGTATCCTGCTTTACTTCTGTTCTTCGATGTGTTACCCTCAGCCTTGAAGCGATTCCAGTTCTCTCCTGAGGCATTATCACTGACTTCCTCATGAGCTCTTCTGTGGTGTTCATTAGCGTAACATCTGAACCTTCCTCCAACAGTTATTTTATTAAAAAAATTTACAACATGGCTGTGATGGAAGAAGTATTCTTAAACTCATTTTACAGAAGTATATCTGGGGAATATCAAGTTCAGAAAAATTTTCTGATGTTAGGTGTTTCAGACATGCAAGATCTAACTTACTTGTGATTTGCAGCATTTTATAGATGTTAATATAGTCAAAAACAGTTCCTATTCACCTCAGCTGCAATCAGAGATGCAAATCATTCTATTGGTGTAAATTAGTAACAGAAACTGAGACACATTAAAGACAGGCATGAAATTCATTTGCTGAGCCACCCATAACAGATAATAGAGACAGACTTCAGTTTTCTAGCACAGCCTTCACCCACCCTTGCGATGAGATCTCTTTGCAATCCAGTTCCTCATTCAGTGTACGTATTTTACCTCTGGCCACACTTTAGGCAAAGACCTCAAAAACCATATTAGTTTTTTTTTTTTTCCTCCTGGCATGTCTACTTTGTACAAAACTGATGGCCAGACACAAAAAGCAGGTGGCTTTGTAATACACCCTGCATGATCACCATGGATGTGAAAATGGAAAAATCCATAGGCAAACTGAATTCTTTAAGTCTGTTGTTTCCTAATTACTGGGATGACAACTTTCTAGACTTAGTACTTTCTTTTATCTATTTTCTTACTAAAGCTTTATTCTATTATTTACAATAAGTCAAATTTGAAAACTACAATTTTGTGACAATCAAAGGACACCTTCCCCGCTGGTCTACCACACAGGTTTCTGACAGATCAACTAAACTAGCAACTGCTGATTCTACATTATAATTCTCTATTTCACTAGCTGAATCCCAAGCTTTTCCTCACCTCCACATAAGACAGGAAATTACTGCAAAGTAAAAATACATGAATGTCTTACTCTTTGTCAGAATTGGTGTGATTAAAAGGTTGCGTTACTTTAAAGCAGTAACAGACAAGTAAGAGCCATTTAATAGCATGTGGCATTTCAGAAATAAACATACTGTGTCATAATTAGAAAAGATAGATTACAAGGATACGGCATTACCCACCTATGATTGGGAGCCTGGATATTTACTCAAACCTCTCTTATTGCTACTGATAAAGAGGTCCTCACAATGAAAGCCATTATTCATTCAAGTCTCATAAGATATATTTTTCCATGACCAAAGCAGCCTATATTCAATAACATAATTTACTTAAAGTGTGGACAAAGTCTTTGTGCTCTGTGGCTGGATTTACAAATCTGTCAGTGCACATAGGAGATCCACCTGCACAATCCAAATAAACATAATACCGTGTTTCCATATGGACATTTGTCCTTAAACTTATACAAAATGTTAGTTCAACATGTGCTTCTGTTAAAGTTGTATCATAAACATATAATGTTCTAGGATAATTTTATCCTAATTTTTATAATTTATAGTAATTGCATATTTTAAAGTAACAGCAAAGAACAAGTAGCTTTATTTACAGCAATACACAAGCACAGGGTAATGGCTGATGCTACCTCCAGACTATATATCTCCAGCAGTGATAATGCCAATTAGTACTTGTTTACTTAAGAAAGCTCATGTTACATGGAGAAAAGTAATAAAATACCACCATTATTATTATTTCATATCTATCTTATGAGTTTAGGTGGGCAATCCTCTTTGAGTTATATTTGCATTATAGCTTTAAAAATATAACAGGCAAATTGTTAATCTTACTGAAGGCTTCATATGTGTAATACATAGCATAACCCCAAGAAAGGTCCATAAGGGAACATATTTCCCAGATCAATGTTTAGACTGGGCATACTGGTCTTTGGTGGTTTTCATAATTGATGACAAATTGGTAAGTACAGCCCAACAGTGGTAGATAATAGTGCAGAGTATCTCGCTCCTTCCCAAGTAACTGGTTCCTGAATGTATGCAGCACCTCGGCCATACAAAATCTACTTGCACAGCCTTTGACTGTCATATTTGTTACCATCAGTATTTGTAGGCACACTTCTCAGTTTACACACCGACACCATAATTACTATCAGGAATGATATAAGAGGAATAAACGGGGACTGTTGTGAGGGCCAGAATAAAAAACTGAACCACAAACATGAAGAGAATTAAATTATGACAAAGTATAAAGAACAAATTGCAAGTACCACAGAAGAGCTTCCTGACAAGAAAAAAAAAAGGTTTCATCAACTGCTATTAAGTAATTTATGTTTGTGACTCACAATGGTCACATTTTGATGACCAGATTCTAGTTTAAGACCTTTTTGTTATTACAGTATATGACATTATTTTTCCATTCTGCTGTCCTTGTATAATTTCTTATATTGAATTCTGCAAAGGGAAACTAATCAAAATCTAATGTGAAGTACCACAAATTGCTAGTAGACCTGATTTTCCTTTTTTTTTAAGTTTGGCTTGATCCCTGCTAATAAAAGATGTTTCTTTGGATTTTCACGTATTTCAAGTGAATAAACACAGTAGCTGACTAAGATAAGAAGCATTGTAGACCTCACCCTAAAGATTAAAACTCTAGCCAGGCTGAGCTGTCTTCTCACTAGAAACACATGCAATAAAGTAAAACAAGAGGAAAGCTGAAAAAATCATGCCACTATAACCAAAAGCAATTCACTTCAAAAGGAAAAACAAAGCTTTCTTCTGTGATTTAGGATTAAACACCAGAGTGGATGTCTGGATTCTTATGATATTTTAACTGACTCTGACAGTTACTGAACAATCTCCAGTGTGATGTATTAAATCTAGCTGAAAAAGAGAGTGATAGAGCAAAAATGCTGGCTTCTCCTTTGCTCAGTTTTTGAGAGTGCTGAGAATATTCATTCAACACTGAATCTCAGGGAATCTGAGGTGCTCTGACTCCCACAAATGGTACCATATCCCCAAAAAAAGCAGGAACATTGATGGAAGAAAAAGTCTTTCAGTATCAATCCTTCCAGAAGAGTTTGTGCATCTGAATTTTTTTTCTGGAGCTCAAGTAAATTCTTAAGTACCAAGAAAGGATTCACATGACATGGGGATTACACAGACAAAAAACAGAATACAAAACCCTCTTCCATTTCACTGGGTGAGATCACAGTAATCTGCAGACAAAACCCACAAGTTACAACATATAATCATTGCCAAGTGTACACAGCAACTTTTCTTTCCTTCTTTAAGCCTTTTTCCTTTCTGAACACTGAACAGTGATGCAGCACCATGCAAATGAAACCTTTTAAAGCCATGGGGCAGAACTTTGGCTTCCTCTGACACAGGAGAACTGCTTGTTCAAGACACCAACTTCCACTTAGTTTCTGTTTGGATATTTGGGGAGGGGTTTTCCAAAGAGCTCCACAGTGATGTAACTCCGCTCTTATTCAAGGATAGTCAAACCTGCACTGACTTTGGTGGGACCCAGTAAAATGAATGGAATACAGTCCATGGAGGAACCACCAGAACATATACAGCTGAACATCCACTTAAGAATTTCCTTATATTTTAGTCCAGAAGTTGTGCAAAAACTATTTGAAGATTAAAACAGATTTGTCTCAATTTCCCCACTCCTAAGCATAAAAAAGCACAGCACAGACTTTCTATGAAATTATGTCATTATTTTCTCAATCATATTACTAGTAAGTTATTTTCCTTTACTTTCTTGAAAAGAATACTTATTTAAGAAAAATGATCCCTTTAAGAGAACATGGCTAAATTTTTAAATTAATGTTGTAATTTTCTCCTTCTGATTCAGAATACTTATTATACCAGAAAAATTATTAGGATGATAAGGCAAGATAAATGTTTTGAAAACAATAGCTTTAAAAACTGGACTCTTCTCAGCTACATTTCTGGCATCTGCTACATTCCATTGCTATGATGTGCTATTCAGAAAAGATTTATGCAGCCAAGCATTTTTTTCCCTAAGATCTTGAGTTCAGCTATTGATTCTATGATTAAATGGCCAGTAATTAAATTTTGTTAAGCTCTAAAAAAAAGAACAACTTCAAATAGTTTTGTTGACGATAATAGCCAAAGGAGCCAGTAAGCACAGGAGTTGTGTAAAACAGAATACTTGTATCACATACATCAACATTGCCAATAAAGAAGGAAAGAAACCTACCCAAAACTAAAGACAACTATACCAGATATTATTTGCAGGTAGCTTCTAAGTTACTAGATCTTGGCCAGAGATTTAGAAACTTACTGTTTGTTATTACCCACATGAAAAATACGTGTATATTTTATTAGAGAGAGGGAGTGTACACATAGAAAGATGTTTGCCTTTTTAATCCTCAGTAGTATCTTTTGATTGCCATGTGCCACCAGAAGGAGAAATTTATTATTCTGTCCATGCTATTTCTGCATTTTTTAGTTCCCCAGAGACCTTTCCAGGAATGAAGAAGTGTTAAATGCAATTCATTTGTATAGTAGTGAAATAATCACTCAACAGTGGAGCAATTCCTTATATGCAGAGACAGACAGAGGGAAGGCCTGACTGGTGGCATTTCTGATATACTGAAAAAAATGCCTTTGCCAGTTCCAATGGCAAGATTTTAGCAGAAGCATAGCCAATTCAAAATATGATCAAAATACTAGACATCACAGAAGTGGTATATGGCCAAAATCTGACTGGTCAAAGAAAAAAACCCCACACTTTATAAACCAGTTATATAATAAACTGTAACCAGAGCAGCTAGTGCATATCTGATGTACCAGGCTTACCCATGTGAGAGAGGGGGCACATTATTGGTATTGTTCCACTTCCTTTAAGTGCCTTTATCAGTGAAACAATTTTTTTAAAGACCCACAACTTCTAACCCATTATATAGTTTTCCAGCACCAGCATTTTGCCCTTTCATTTTTGTGTGTATATTACATACATACATGAAATATAATGGTTCTTTAAACCAAAGTTAAAGCCCAAGATAAGTTAACACCACTTGGGTGATTTGTTATTCAAAATATTGGATGGGTGGGCACCCATACCAGAATAAAATCTCAGTTATTTTAGATTTCATTGCAAAAGACTGTTCCTTTCTGTACTTTTAACAACTCATCAGACAAGTGATTTCAGGATTCTCTGTACACTTTCAGTTTCTATAAAGTGCAGTATAATATGTAACTATCATACTTTGGATAGGGAAGATATTTAGACAGAATCAGAAGAAAAAAATTTCAAAATTTAAACCCAGTTATAGACTTTTCCTGTAAATTCAAGGCAATGAGAAAAAACAGTTGCCCTCACACTTAAAAAAAAGGCACAGAGGACTGGGTCACTTGTACAAATGCCTCTGTGATAGCTTCAACCATGAGGTCTTTCTCTCCACCTAAAAGGCAAGTTCTGATTAAAAAATGCCTTGAGTTTCATGGTATGGATTTGTCACTGCACAGTTCTTAATTAAAAGAGCTCTGAGAAGTCAGGGCATGCATCTGAACAAAACAAACTCTGTTCAAGACAGGGAGTTGCAGCTTTCTGTCTGACACCCGTTAAGAAGCATATTCATGAATGAAAAAAGATGGAACTATAAAAAATCTGATTGCATTGTAGCCTTTCAAAAATTACATTAGCTGTGTGACAATCTTTTCATGGATCTACCCTGTGTTCATGGATCTACCCTGCAAGCTCTAGCAGATATTTAGCTCTGGAAAAACACTGGACTGGGAGACAGTTGGCCTGCTTTGGGGAAATCCAAAAGAAAAATGGTTTCAAAAATAGGAACTTTTTGTCACTCTTTGAGCAAATTATTTTACAATACACACTTTTTCAATCTAGAATAACTTTTCAAACATTAATTTCTTTGAAAATAGGCCATGCTGACACTTCCATACAATATTAACTATCTTAACATCTTCATTAATACAGCAGTAGTTTTAAAGGATTATGCAATCTGAGTTACCACTGTAGTGGCCTCTATTGTCAAAATTGACTATTTGCTACAATGGAATTTGGACAAACCAGTAAGTAACTGAAAAGATGTTCAGAAATTACTGAAAAGGAAATTTACAGAATGGGAATTAGTAAATATCTTCGGGAGCTGAAATCTTGGGAACAATTAGCAAAATTGTTTCCAACTAACAAATTGAAAACAGTTAACACACTGTTCAAGCAGCTGTAGCCCCAGAGAATAGGGGGAAAAATAAACCAAAAAACTCCACAAAACCTACAACATGAAAGATCATAAAAGAAGAGCACAAGTTCATAGTGGTACCAAAAATGTAGGAGTGGAGTTGGGTTTAAAGTGGAAAGTGGCGTGATCTTTTCAGAGACAGCAATTAAAATAGACTTATGTGAAAGATATCTGGAGGCCAGACTACATAGGCAGACTTCTAACTCTGAATTATACACTTAATTTTCCTGCACTGCAGCAAGAGTTAGAGCTTAGTCTGTCATTTACAGGAACTGAGCAGACCAGCAAGCACTGAACCCAGACAAAACAAGAGGGGTTTCTGGAAACCCTCCCTTCCTTTGATATGCATGCTTATAGAATTATAGATGTCCTCATGGCTTTATTAAAATAAATTATATTATCATATCTAGGGCAGGAAAAGTAGTTTTGGTTCAATGTATCACAGCAAGGGATGTACTTCTCTGATGTAACTTATCATTATTACTTTAATAGTTTTGTTAACTTTGTAGAAAATGTTCAGTCTATAGCTAAAACACTTTTTTTTCCTCCCAAAGCAGAGATATTTTTCTCTTCCATGATGAGAGAAAGAAATTCAGACTTAGTACATGTGAATAATTAAATCAGATGTTTTTCATACACAGTCACAATTCCCTCACTTTTTCTCAGATTCTTGAAAAATAAACATCATATATGTTTTTCCTCATTTTAGTATTGTATACCTATCTCAGACACCTCTGTATTGTGGTTGTGTGCAAATGCAAATTTGAACATTTCTTTATCAGAAAGTGATAACTGAGGCCTTGCTCTAGTAAGCATTACATGTTACACCTTGTGGAAAAAGCTTAAGCAATCTCACTAAGTAAACAAATACTATGTTCTAGCAAAAGTAATCATGGACATTAAAATAGGCATCTAAAATCTGCAAGATCAGCTCTTCTGATTAATTTTGAAATGCTGACTTTACAGTGGTAATTACTCACTTCTATCCATTAGGATATTAAATGAACCAATTTAATTACACAGTATTAATTGTGATACCTATTGAAATGCACATCACACAATTTCTAGATTTGTATGTTAGGAACTTCTACCTGGAAAACTTCTATTTCTAGTTAACACCTTCACTTCACAATACAATGCTTCTCACATTAGTAATCCACAGGAGAAAAAAAGTGGTACTCACAAAGACTCAGTTTTTTGATAAAACAGAAATGCATCTTGTTCTAAAATTTTCGTTCACTTTATTGAGAGCAAGTGACAAATAGATAAAAAATTAATTTTTTCACATAATAACCCCTATCAGGGCAGGCTTTTGTAAAGCACAGTCCAGATGGCAACAAATCATCTTAAGCCTATTTTTGGAGATACTGCTAAGGTAGGTACTTTTATTATGTGTTGTGATAAACAGTATTGACAAATATTCAAGCTTCTCTTGGTTATATTTTTTAATTTCTAACAGGGAACAGAGAAAATGAGGCAAAAATAATTTATAAACAGATTCTAAAATACTATAGGTTGTAAAGATTGGACCTTCTGTGACAGGTTGCCCTTTCTTTGAAGGTATAGTGTTTATAGAGAGGTACATTATTTAGCCTTTGTTCCAATAAGGGAGTGCAGAGACCCTGTACAATGAGGTCCTAGTCAGCTTAGAAATGCCTGAGCACATTCCTTATCGGTTTGGCTGCAAGGGCATATCAGAGGAGGGGGAAAAATCACTGTGCTTCTAAGGCGGTATTGTCTTGGTTAATGCAAAGAGGTTGAAACATTTAAGGAGGGGAAAAGAATTATTAACACCATCAAAAGATTATAGCTAAAAAAAGTAAACAGAAGTAATGAAAGGCAGGTTCCTGTGAAATTCATTTCAGTAGTAATTTACTTTTATATTAACAAACTGTCAACTAGGGGAAATACAAGAAAGACAACTAGCAACTTTTTCTCTGCAAGATTTGTATGAACAGAAATTCTAAACACATGTCTCAAGCCAGCAAAAATTTAGATATTAAACAGAACATAAAAGAGATAGCTCATGATATGTTTTGTTTAAGCTAAATTAAAATATATGAAAAAACCCTGACAGGGAAAGAGGAAAGAATAAAAAAAACCTTGGAGCAGTTCATTAAATACATAGATTCCTTCTGACTAATCTCTCAATTACTCATGATTTATGTATGCCTCTGTAAGGAAAGACTGCCAGACTGAATATTTTTTCCAAACTTTTTAAATTTCCTGATGTTTTCCATAACTTTCAGAAATAAGAATTTCCATGCCTGAGTCAGGGACAGAACTATCAGTCACATTTACCCTGCTCAGCAATAAATGCACACCCGCTCCCACCCCTGGGATGCCATGAGAGGAGTTCGACAAAGCACCAGCAGCAACTTTATCAAATCACCCCCTGCTGTACGTGAGGATTGTGCCAACTGACTGGGTTACTGCCTTGGCACTTGGGTTCTTGCTTTGCACATGGTAAGGAGGAAGATAAGGGAATGTGCTGACAACCATTTCATTATTTGCCCAGTGATAGGATCTTCGGCCCTTGTCTGGGGTAGGCAGCTTGAGATCTGTGAAAAAACCACACTTCCTGACTTGTCTGTGCCAGATAAAGCCCAATCCATTTTCACAGTGTCACTAACTCTTGCTGCTAGTGCTGGTGGCATGAGCAATACTTCCCACCATACTGACTTCCCATCTCTTATTAGGCTTCTGAACTCACAGACTCACCCTGAAATCCTCCCATAAACAAGGGAGGACTTTATTCCCTCCTTTATCTAAGCAGACACAACTAAGGACCATAACAAAGATGATCTTATATTGTGGATCATCATCAGACGTGGGTGAATGACCTGCCTTCAGATTTTTTTTTCTTGATGAATTAAATACAGAAATTTTTCTTTGAATCACCACTAAAATTTAGATTCCCGGGGCTGTAACAGAATTGAAATTTACACTTTGGTGAGCTGCTGAGAACTGATTAAACTCTCTCTGAGGACATGGAAATGTGACACCAGTGCACTTTACTGATGGATGACCAAAGGACAAAGGTTCATTCTAGCACCAGCTACAGCCACAGTAATTTTGTGGTAACATCAGCATGGGGCTAATGCAGATATAGTGTAGTAAGAATTACAGATGTCCTCATGGCTTTATTAAAATAAATTTTTTCACATTCTGAATAAAACTAAATATGGCTGCACAGCAGTCAAAACATAAAATATCTATTGACCCTTATAAGTCAATATATATATATATTGACTATAAGTCTACTAATGACATAAGAAGGTGAAAACTCTTGTGAGGATGTTGCTATCTCGAATGTTCAAGTGTTCAAAAGTCCAGAATTCCAGTGCTGACAAGACACTCAATAACTAGACTGGAAAATAATTATGCAAACTGCAATCTGCATTTGAGGTCACTGAGAAAACTGCAGTTCTGCTCCTGAGTTACCATAGAGAGCGCAGACAACTCCAAAAGACAGCACAATATTGAAACAATAGACATTTTATTATGACAGCAGAAAAGCAAAAAAGTAAGGGGGGAATAAACTGAACGTTTTTGTGAGGTTACACACACCTGAAGCAACTGATTTTCCTTTCCATACTGAACTGCTCCTTCCTTATGTCAGATAAATTGAAGCCATTGTGACAGGACAAGCAGCAAAACAATCTTTTAGACACAGCAAAAGCCCTGTCATATTCCAAGATGTGCAATTTCCAATGGGTCTTCTCATTTCCCAGATTTTTAACCAAAAGAGATTCTACAGGACAATGATTAAGAAGGAACTATAGATATTAGGGAAGTTTGGAAATTATATAATGTATTTCTCAGCCCCAGGGAAAGAGGACTATAGATTTAAGCCATTTCTGGTAGATATTACTATACATTTCCAGGGACTGGGATTTCCCAGTCTTTCTTGACATCTATTTCACTGCTATCTAAACCTTTTGATGAGATGTCCTCCCCTCATTTATCTTCTTGTAATTTAAGCCCATTTCTTTTTGCCCTTTCAACTTGAAAAGATCAGTCTATCCCCTCCCACTGCACCTACCTCCTGAAATATTCTCAGTTCTTATGCATTCCCTCTTTTGTCTATTAAAACCCAAAAAATCTTAGTTCTTTCTGTCTGCCTTCATTAGTTACAGTTTCTAGAACTTTGTTCACTCCATTTGTTCTCTCCTGGGCTCTCTGAAATGAATGAAATGTACAAACAAACAAAAAGTTAGGAATATCTGAGTCTCCTATAAAAGCAGATTTAACTAATTCTGTTTAAAACACCCCCATTCCAACATCTGAGCTGCCATGCAGCCCTTTCACTGGAAGACAGGCAAGCTGTTTACAAGGGAGGTGAGACATACACTCATCACAGGGAAACTGAGGCACAGCTAAATGACCCACATAAGACTATCATGGACATCTACCTCAGACAGGAATGGAACCATGACAAGTTACTAACTGAGCTGTGCAGTAACTTCCCCCTGACTCATAACACATAACTTGAAGCCAGTGTGCCCAGACTTTGTGGCTGCTGAGTTCTTAACTAAATAGTACATGCTATATTTTTATCATTTTTTGGTGTTAATAATTTCTTTCTGTTTCAAGTGTCACAATCCATCCATTGATTCCTTTGAGGTACCAGACCTATACTTGAACTGCACTCCACTTGTGCACCTGCTTGTCAGTACCTTACCAATCTGTGGCTGAATATTCTTTCCACAGACCATCTCACTCCAGTTCTAAGTTTTCTGCTCTGTAATCCCTCTCCTAAGCTTTGTTTCTGAAAGCAGGCCCAGTATTGTAGTTTTCCTCAAACTAAACTATAAAATTATTACTTTTGCATTTTCCATGTCACAGTGTGACTGATATCTTTATCCTTATGAATAGCCCCTTAAATCATCCATAAAACCTGGACCTAATGATCTTAATCCCTTGCTTGTATGTAACCTCCTCTGGGCAAAGCTTAATAAGCACCAATAGCTTTCTAAGCTTACAGCTCACTAGAGAATCTGGATGAATGTCAGGCTTTTATGAGATTTCTACTGTAAATTCAGTCAAGCTTAAGCTGCCAGAGAGATTATGAATACCATATGAATCCACAGCCAAAGTGACCAATACCTTTTAAGAACATGAAATAAAAAATGCAGGAGCAGCAGCGTTTCCTGCTTTGTCTGTCTTGCTCTATTTGAAAAGCCAGACAAAAAGATTCTATTTTGCAGGATAACCTATGCTTTTACATCAACATAAAAAGAAATATGAACCCTGAGGGTCTACAGGCAAGTACTGCCAAATGACAGGTTCCTGTAAAGGTAAATGTCTCATTTTCATTTCAGTTGAGTGTTAACAGCAGACTGCCCATCATCTCTTTCACTACTGAACAGCAAACGTCTTTCTATTGAACCTGGGCATTTCCAGTGTACCTTATTTATCTACTTATTATTCAGACTGACAGGGAAATATTTTTTCCATTATTGACAGTTTTGAAGATTTCAAATCTCTTCCTGTGGAGGCAACAAAGGAAAAGCCCCCATAGGGATCCACTTGAGATTGGAACACTTTGGCTGCTTTTACAATCCAATGGCACCAATCATTTTATTGCTGAAGAGGTTAGCCAGAGACATATATGATTTTATAGAAGTGTATCCTGGAGTTTGGCACAGGGCTTTTGACCTTACTTGTTCAGCAGCAGCACAGGTAGCCATGGTGTGATGAGCTGAATGTATGGGTGAGTTTGTGGTTGGCTTTCTCTGTCCTCACAGCACTGACTGGGACCTTCTGGCTCACAGGGCTTAGGTTGCTGTCACCTACACTTTCAGTTATCAATTTTTTGTTATGAAGAGGAATTAGCAAAGGATAACAATTTTGACATCCTAGTGTTCTAGCCACCAGGAAACAGCACACAGCAGATGTAAGTTAGAGGAGGTTTTGCTGATTTATTTTGTGCTAAGAATGGCAGCAGCATGGCCCAAGATCAAGTATGGAACAGGAACACGAAGACACAAAATCCATCAGTCAATGGAACCACAGCTGAGAGCAGATCCTAAATGCATTTCTGGCTACAGTTTAATGGATATGGAAAACACCTATTAAAGTGATATGAATATGGAAAATGCTACTGCACAGTGACAACATTGTTTTGTCTCTAAAAAAATTGTAGGTTTAAAAATTTTAAAAAGCACTTTTTTAAAAAGGAAAAACATTACCAAAGAAGTTAGAAGCCCTTTCTATATATAAACAATCTTTTTTTCCAATGGCAAGCCTGTCAAAGCAAAACTACCCATCTGATACAGAATTAGCTGGGCACCACAAGCTGCTCCAAAATTTTCATATGCTCCAGAATAAACTCCAGACATCTTTTTTCCAGCAAAGCAGCTGGATCTCCTAAAATACTTTGCACTTCAGTGGTTAGGACAAGACATTTACTGAATGAAATCTCTCATTCATATGTTTAAAGAAAACAGTCAAAATGTTACATTATGCTGTGCTGAAGTGCCACACAGATTAAGATGATGTAAAGTTTAAACTGATGGTTTTTTACAGTGTACAGTTATCTTACATATAACTTGCATATACTTTGCTGAAGAATGTTTCTATTATTTGAGTCATAAAAGCTTTTAAAAATAATAAGCACACTTCAGGTGTTTTACCACTTTGAACTACAGTGAAGGGTAATTAAATACACAATCTGCAGGCACAAACAGTACTGTGGAAAATGGAAGAACTACATGATTACCCACAGAATTTCAACTACCAGAAGAAATTCACAAGAGGCAGGCATTAACAAGGTAAACACAAAGAAAGAGCAACATTAAAGAATTCAAAGAAGAGATTCAAAGGAAAAAAATAGTTACAATTAATAACAGCACAACTGTAAAAAATGGCAAAAATAAAGTTCAGCAGTAGCAGAACACAGGACCCAAGCTATAAAATCACAAATAGTGATCATAATGCATCCTTTCATCAAAGTGTTATATTGTACAGAATTCAGCCATACATAAGCATAATCCTCGGTCATTAAAATTTTGGCTCCTGGACAATTTATTTATGCAAGAAGATAAATTGCTGACTTACCTGCTTGCTGCATGCATATAATATATGTGGTAAACAAGTACAGACAGTGATGCAGCTTCCATTTCCAGTGATAGCACCACATTTCACTTCCATGAGACATCCTGTGGGAAAAAAGAAAAGTAACCAAGAATTCAGGGAGTTTTACAAGACAAGAAAATGAGGAAGACTCTGTTGTTAGTCAAACTAGTAGCCTGCAGTAAATAAAGTAGTGAAAATTATGGATGGCCCTAGTATTGCTTAAATGGAGACAAAAGTCTGCTAAAAAGGGTCAGAAATTATGTTGTCTGGCTCTTAGTAGACAGCAAAATGGAAGGCTGGTCAGCCTTGGGCTTCTAAGCAGATAGATGTGGGTGTTATTTCAGTAAAAGAAACAAGAAGCACAGTCTGAAAAAGTTAAGTTGTAGGGGTTTTTTTGAAATATGAAATTTTACACGTATAAACACATTTATTCTATTTACTTATACATAATAAATACATATTTGTTATTAACTTAATAAGGACAGTAGATTATAATTTGCCTCTGCCCTTAACAAAGCTTTCCATTTTTCTGTTCTAATGTTTTGACAGCTATGATATCTTCTGCTGACAACTTTTATGAAAATCCTGAAACTTTCCTTGCCAAAATCTAGGAGCTCACCTGTGCTGCCAGAGGAGTCAGGGACATACTGATTATTTCATAAAATAAATGCAGTTATAGAAAAGCCTCTACCAGTTAAAGCTTGAAGTTAAAGTTTCCTTTCCCTTGCAGGCTAGAGGATATTTAATGGCTAAACCAAAATGCTTCCTCCACTGTGGGCAAAAAAGGAAGCAAAAGTCTTAATAAACTTCTTCACACCTTTATTCATGCATCCAAAATGAATGGTGCTCCACTACATTCACGTCTCATTTTATTCAACAAGTTAGCAGCAAGCAAAAGGAAGTAACAAGTAACGAAATACAACTGCATTATTTTGACCAACTCCTTCCTCTCCTATTTGGTGATGATAATTGGCTTTTGTTCAGTAAGATATTATCTCCCTCAATTGAGGTAAATAAGGAAAAAACTCTTCCTTCTTCTCCATAGATATGTGAACCCACCAGTAAAAGCTGGGGCAAATGTAAAACCTTTTCCAGTGTAAGCGTCTGTTTATTCCCCAAGTGGAAAACAATGCAGCAAGATAAACCACTGTAAAGGAACAAGTAATATTTCAGCTTTAAAAGTAGTAATTCATCAAAGCACTCCTGTGGGCTAGATGCCAATGGGCCCAGGTAAATGACACTTCAGCAGACTGCTGCTATCAGTTAGGCTTCCATTGAGTGGAGTGTTACACAGCACAGGTATCTGGTTACAAAAGAAGTTCAGTTCTTTGTGGGTAGTTGTATCAAATTAGGAATCTGAAGCAGATTTATTTTTTCTGAGATACTGCAAAGTCAAACCTAACAAGTGTTGAAGACAAGCTCAGAAAACATGGGGCTCCGAAATACAAGAATCTCTTTGATGAAGCCAGACATACAAAACTGGATTATCAAACAGTAGAATTATTGTCCTTCCACTTAGTGATCCAAAAATCCCTATTAAAATCTCAACAGCAGAAAGCTGAGGTTTTGGAGCTGTTGCTTTCCAATGTATATAATTCATAAATCCACAATAACTTTAATATTAATTTAGAAAATTGAATTTGAGCAGAAGTCCTTTGAAGACATGAACAGTTGCACACACACCCAAAAACATACAGCATACATATATACTCACAGAGTGGGGAAATGGAAATGTTGGGGCTAACAGCATGACACACCAGAGATACAAAAGAGTTTTCCTGTGCCTACAGAAGAGTTTGCAGATGAGATACATGGCATCCTGCTGCTTAATCTACCAATGCAAACCTGTAGAAGTGGTTGCATTACTGGTTTTTGTTGCTGGTTTGTTTTGATCAAGCACATTAAACAGTTATTAGACTAGGAAACAAACAATTATTAATTCAGAATAATTCTGTGTTAAATTCCATCAAACTGATAAATTGTCTGTATCGTCACTTTTGATATCTCTGTGAGCTCAGACAAAGATTTTGCTCATTTAATAATGGGAGAATCTGAAACAACACATTTGAGATACCCAGGGAAAAATAACATGACAAGTTTCTGCTGCTTAGGTCTGGTGTGAATGAAATTCTATGTTAGTCTGAAAGAAGTATTTAATCTGGCCAATTTCTATTTGTTACTGTTTACTTGCATTGCAGTAATGCTTACAAGCCAGTACTCCGTGGTACTCCAGAATGATAGTTTATAGTCTGTTTCCTCACCCTCACCCATTTAAAAAGTGCTAGTCAAGAAAGATTTCAAGAACATGGATAAGCAACAACAGAGCCAAGCATAAATAAATGCAAACAATAAGGCAGAAAGGAGTAGCTTTAAAGACTTTCCCCCAGAGTAAAAAGCTAGATAACTACATAACTGCTATTAAAAATACACAACTCTCCACCAAAATAAATAAAACAAAACAAATATATAAAAAAGAGCAAACTATCTCCTCCCCTTCTCCACCATTGAAGGACAAAACAATTATCTTTATACCAAATTGTCTCAGTTGACAAGAAAAAGGTTTATCAAACTCTGACAAGAACGAACACAGAAGCGCACGCTACCAAAACACTCCACTAATGTGGGCACCATGAGTCAGATCTGTTTCTTTTGGAGAAGATTGCTGAAAAACTGTTTTACAAAGCATAACCACCAGCTGAGTGCTATAAATTAGTGAGGAAATCAGTTATTTATATGTTCCTAGGATCTTGCAGACCCAAAAATTCAAAATTCAGAAAGCCTTACACTGTGATGTGTAACACTCCTGTTCACACAAGAAAAAAGTTGTCAGGGATGGAAGTCAGATAACTGCCAACAAAAAGGCTGCATCCACAACAAAATCAATCCCTGATATTTTTATAATTTGACATTTCAGACAATTATGATAAGGTGTTGCAATAACTGATAAATACTTCCAAGGCTTTAAGAAAACACAACTTAGTTGCAGATATTATTCACCTCTTAGTAGCCACCATATTTATTTTAAGGTTCTTTTTCTTGGTTACTAGTGTTAATCAACATCTAGAAATGAATACAAACAGCATATGAATAATTCAATGGAAAAATCAGCAAACAATAATTCAATAATATTCAATAGAAAAATCAGCAAGTTCTGAGCTTGTTTATAGCTTATCGAGGAATGATATGGTCCCCTGACAGCACTGACCCGAGAGACAAACCTCTTTGGTCTTGTGTTCTTATTTTAAATACTATTAAAAAGATGTGTTCTGTCATTTAATATTCATTAACAGCACAGGGGATGATCTCAGAATAGCAATGTAGTAAAACACACCAGGAGTTTAGGTAAGCAAAGGGATGGACCCTGTAACAAAGAGATGGATCTGTAACAAAGATCTCAGACATGGAGACATGGATTATTTCAGCCTTTGTCTTTGGTTACATTGAAAATTGTTCATAGTGAGTTTTCTTCTGTATTTTGTATCAGTTTAAATGAAAAAGCCCTGTTCTGTCCCCAGCTGGTAACACACTAGCAGCTCTAAAGAAATCACTCTAGATTGTCACAGAACCAAACATTTCACCCAACATATTTGGGAATTATTAGGACACCTACAGTAGGAGTACATCTACTACAGATGGATGTAGTCTAGAAACAGGAATCCCTCTCAACTTTTGGGGATTTTTTGAGGGTTTTGGCCTTCTGTGGAGTCTGATTTTTCTAAAGTCTGAAGTACTAATTTTTCTATGGACTTGCATTTCCCAGTGCAGACACTGTGTGACATGACCATCTATGCACTCTAGCTACCAATTCAGTCCAGTCTAGTCCATAGCTACTTTCATTTCCTATAACATAGGGAGACAATAAGCTTATTCACAATTCATTTCAGAAGAGCAAAATAGACATGTAAATTATCTAAACCATAAATGGATAGTAACTTGACACAGTTCAAGATGGAATTACTGGGAGTTTTGCTACATCCAGCTACTAAATCTTACTCTACATGCCAGCAGCCAGCTAGCAGACAAAACAGCATTGCCTTTTAGGGAATATACAACTCTGCAGGACAACATACACAAAATGTGAATAATGCTGGAGTATTTCATTTGTAGACTGTACCAACCCAAACCAGGCAATACAAATTTGAATACACCATCTTCTGTGTTCGAAACTTTGTCAAAATTCCGTGGAGTAGGATGTGAATTCTGCCTCAGGCATGCTGACATGACTTTTTTTGGTCTTTGACATGTCTAAAGCTATTAAGGAAAAATGTTGCTGACACTTTAAAATTAAAAGAAAGATAATATCAATTTCACAATTTTTTTTCTCACATAGATTGTAAACAAAAATATTTTAAGCTTAATCACTCCCAAGTAGAACTGCAAGTGAAAGATGATTGTAACTCACAGTTTAATTCCCCAAGATTAATAGAGAAGTTGATTTTAACTCTGAAACCATCGCTTTAAACTGTAGTACATTAATGTCTTGAAAGATTAATTACACAATACCCCTTAAAACTTTCATTTTGTTAAGCACTACTTGTTCCTAATTATTCTTACAGCCAGCTTTGAAAACACCCTCTTGCTCATCAAAAGAGATGAAAAAAAAAATAAGACGCTGCCTTTTAATTTAAACAGTATCAGCCCTATCAGATCCATCTAAGTCCCTTGGCTTTTCTTTCAAAGGGAACCTTTCCCAGTTGCAGGCAACAAATCTGCTGGTTGTTTCCAACCCGGTAGCACCGCAACACTAAATCTTTAGGAACTCCCGATTTCTGCCTTAACTTGACGGCGCTGTGTGAGACCCCCCTGCCCTTTTCACTTGTACCGATTCCCTCGGGCGCATCCCCAGGATCTCGCTCCTGGCTGTGATCGCACCGGCGGAAAAACCTCAAAACCTCAGTACCTCGCCTTACCTTCGGCGAGGGACGGTCAGTAAAGGACAAATATCCCGGGGAAGGCGTCCGGAGGCCAGGGCAGTGTCCGGCCCGGGGCTGGTGCGGTCCGGCAGGAGGGGGAGCCCCCGCCCGCCCCTCGCCCCCGAGGCTGGCGGAGCCCCCGCTCCGTGCGCTGCCGAGAGTCGCGGCGCGGATGCGAATGCTTTGTGAAGCCCGCCCTGCCCTCCCTCTCCCTTCCCCTACTTTTTCCCTACTTGTGCTGGCACCTCACCTGCAGGGCTGCCTGTGGTGCCAGGGCTCCTCGACGTGAGCGGCCGCGGCCCCGAGCCGAGAGGCCGGGGCCGAGAGGGTGCGGGGGCACCGCCGCTCAGGGCAGGCGGCCAGCGGGGCCAAATGTTTCGCTACTTGCCCGCAAGCACGGGGAAATCCACCAGAGCGGTCCCAAGGATGGGGTTAGGGCGCCCTGGAAAGACAGCGGCCGCCCGGGAGCCGGCAGGGCAGCCGCCGACGGACACGGAGCCCGGACGGGGCAGAGCCCTGCCAGCCCTGCCCTCCGAGCTCCCGGCTTGAAAGTTCCCCGTTTCCCCATTCCTTCAGCCCTACCTACCTGCACTAGGGCTCAGCCCTGACATTACTCACCACCTACCGTGGGTGGTGGGAAGCCCTGCCGAGCCGCCCGGGGCTCCGATCCCCCTCGGGCGATGCAGCCCGCGGGGCGATCCGCGCTCCCCCAGCGCCCCGGGCGGCAGCCGCAGCCCTCGCCCCAGAGCCCGGAGAAGGGACTTACATGGTGACATTACGGGGCGGCTCTGCTCCGGGTCTCAGCAAGCATCCCCCCGCGCTGCCGCTCGCTCTGCCTCTGCCCCGCTCCCTCGCCGGCTCCTCGCAAAGGTCATCGCTCCTTGCCCACCTCTCTTCCACGCCCGCGCCGATCCGCTCCTCCTCCGCCGCGATGCTTCTCCCACCCCGCGCCGCGGCGGGACCTGCCTCTCTCTTTGCACAAGTCGGGGGAACTTCGGCGCGGAGCGGAGCCGCCCCGCCCGCTGCCCGCGCCCCGCAGTCAGGTGGCGGCCCCGGCGCGGCCCCGCGGCTGGCCCGGCCCACCGCGCTCCGGGGGCAGGACGCGCCTGGCGAGCCGCCACCGCCGGGGCCCCGAGCAGCCCTCCGGGGAGCTGCTCCGCGGGACCGGAGCGCCGCTCTGGGGACAGCGATGCCCACCCCCGCCCGGGAAAGGCGCTCCCCCGGCGGCACCGCACGGCGCCTTCCGGCTGACCCGGCTCACTGGTGAGGGGCTAGACCAGGCTGTGCAGCCCTCAGGCACCCCTCAGGAGATGATAGCCGCAGGCACAAAGCCACCCGCAAAGGACATGGGCCACTTCTGAGAAGATTGCATACTGGGGACACTGCCCTTGCCGGTCACAGCGCCCTGAGCGTGTAGCACCTCGCAGCATCCCGGTGGCAGCACACCCACCTGGGGACAAGCACACCCTGCACACCCACCACACTGAGCACTGCAGAGGGAAGAGCACATCTGCCCACCTGCTTGCCTTAAGACAAAAAAACTGTCCCAGAGCTGTGTCCCAGAGCTGCTGGCACAGACTCCAAGGCACTTAGTTTGTCAGTGTGTCAGTTTCCTTTGAAGTACCGAACACACTAGGGACATGAGATGGGTGGGTGGAGGTGGCGCAGCTCTGACCCACTTTAAAGTGTGCAAGGCAGTGTGCTGCACCCACAGAATGCTGGCCCGCACCTCAGTCCTGAGTAGTGCTCTTGGAGGATGGTAGTTTACACCATTTGCTAATGATCCTGAGCTCCTTTGCTCAATTAAAATCTGTAGGATGTGGGACTGCACTACAGGTAGGTAGGAAAGCATTGAAATGATAAAAAGAGAGAAACAAAAGGTCATCAGAGAAATCCAAAGTTTTCACGTACTCCATGGGTCTGAGCAGGCAGGATTAGGAAGGATGGGGAAATAAAAGACCTGGCGCAGTGAACCATTCAATGAAGTTATCAGCATGCAATGACAGTTAAAAGCAAACAGTCCCCATTAAAAAAAAAGAAAGAAAACATCAATAAATTTTTCATGAACTTTATACTGAACAATAATATTCACTTATTCTGGTCAATTTTTATTCTCTGTCCTTAAAACAAATCTATAGGCTTGTTTTCATTGTAAATTCCTGGCACTGAACATGGGCACAAGAGCTGCTGGGACAGGGTTAGCCAAATCCACATGGGCGATGGTGCAGGCTTGGACAATGTCAACCTACAAGTTCTTGCCGCTGGGTTTATTGTACACCTGCAGATTATTGCATTTACCTTCTGTGAACAGCAAAGTCTGTGCTTCTAGAATGCACTGGATTCACTGTACATGAGCTCACTATCTCCTGGGCATATTGAACCCACCTGGTATGAGATGTACACAGTAAATCAAGAGCATCTGGAAGAAATCAATCTGCCATTCATGCCCAGATTAGTGATACATGTGTAATGTTTATCTGCTGTCGTTGGAAACTTACATCTTCTTCTCCTACTTGGAAGGCATCAGAGGTGACTGCAATTCCAGAACCTGGCAGTCAAGCTAAAAAAAAAAAAAAAAAAAAAAAGAAAAAAAGAAAAAAAGAAAGAAATCATGGGATTTTCCCCCTGTCCTATTTTTGTTCAGCTATTTCTTGGTTAATTCTCCTGTTCTGATTTTGCTGTCAAACACTTTTGCAAACATCAATCTGCTTACCCCTCCACAGCAGGAGCACTGCTGCTTCTGGATCCCAAACTGAACACTGCCCAGCAAGAAATGCCTGTGATGTCCAGTGGGGATGATGTGCAGTGCAGATTTTCTGGACAATGAAGTAGCACGTTTCTGAAGACAGTCTCAGAGCTGCACAGCAGTGAAGGGAACCCAATCACTAATGAGAAAATGCTGATCATTATCTGGCAGCAGCTCACTGTGCCACATCTGCCTTTAATCAATAGTGAAACAACTTGGCATGGTGTGGGTAGTTGGAGAGGGCTGCGTTTCTGGCTGCTGCTTAGCAAGAGTGAGAGTTCCTCTGTAGATCACAGTGATTTTAAGATCTGTGTCTCAGCATGAGAAACCACAGGCTACATTACAACACTCAACTCAGGTTAACATTGCAGGCTGTATTTTGCACAATGTGATTAAGAGGGAAAAAATTACAGAAGTCTGGGAAGCAGCACTATAACCAGAAGGGTTCTTTATATTGATATCTAGTGAGCAGCACCCGCAGAAAGTCAAGCAGCTCTTTTTATTCTTTTCTTACCACATCTGTAGTCACAATGTTGCTTTACATTTATTTTTATTACACCTCAAGCAAGTGGGGTCTGAATATTCCTAGGTAGAGGGGTAGCATATTCTTCAAATATTGCAGAGTGTTTAATGAATATTCTGAGATGATTAGTGAAATATTTTGCATGAGTTTATAGGCCCTGATTTTTTATGGTTTTGTTCATGTGTTTCTGTAAACTTACTAGGCTAGTGTGATTTCCTGATATTTTGTGCAACTTTGCATCGACTCATTTAAATATCTTATAAGAATGTTAAAGAATGCTTCATGAAATAATAGTATTAAATAATATTTTATATCTGGATATTTCATTTTAATATTTGAGACACATGATTTGTCAATGAACTTTTGTTTTGAAAGTCTCTTCTATATTATATCAATTGCATTTAGGAAATACTGTGTTTATTTTCTAGAGAAGTGCAAATACTGAAACTTTATTGCCTGTAACAGTGTAAAAGCGAAAACAACCTGAAACAATAAAAAGGAAGCTGAAAATATTAGTGCATTTAAAGTGCTATAACCTCATGAAGAAACTTCAAGATCATATGCATTCTCAAAAATTCCAAGGGAAAAAAAAATTTGATTTATATTCTACAACTGTTCCTGGCTTTCTCTCTCATCATTCTCATATTTTGAAGAAAAATATTAGAGCTCCAAAAGTTTAAAGGGGAGCTCCCAAATGCTGGTTTTGAGGATAGAGGTTTGGGCATCAGTATATAAAAGGTGAAGCAGCAGAATTTATGTGAATTGTTGGTAACAACAGTTCACATCAATTAAAGGATTCAAGAATTCACATCAATCCAAGGATTACTTCAGACTTTTGATGTAAAGCTCTGTTACATGATGCTTTTACATAAACTGATCTCATAAATTACATAAAGTAATCTCTCTTGCATCTTTTCCTTTCTGAGAATCTTTTGTCCCTCTAAAGACAACTTAACTAGCTCCCAGATTTCCCAGCACCAATCAGCCTTGTTTGCCCCTTCCTGGGCCACAGCTGTATCCACTTTTCACAGTCCAGAGGACAATCTGACCAGACCTGGCTTTTCTACTTTCAGAAGGTCTCTAAGCAGCTCATGTTTCCTTATTTTCCCTTATCTGAGAGAGTAAGGGCCTTACCTTTCTGTTTTATGTGTAAATGCAGCGTAAAGAGGATCTGGAGTGTCTTTTTCTTTATTTAGTTGGGGATTTTTTTTTTTGTTTTATTTTATTTTGTTTGTTTGTTTTTGTTTTTCTTCTCTTTTCTGGAGATATGTTTTCCCTTCCAATTTAAAGTGCCATCCAGACAGGGCTCATTCCCATTAGTAAGATGCTGAAAAGGTGTCAAGTCAGTTTTCACTGTGGGCCTTAATGCAGTGGTTTCACCTGAGTGCTGGGCAGCGACAGCTGGGTGCTGGGTGAGTGATCATGTTTTAGAGTCTGCTAACCCAGTAGGTAGGGGGAAATAGCACACAAGTTCTATGCTTAACCAAGTACCAAGCCAGAATGATTTCCAAGAACTTCGGAGGCAAGGGAATTGTGAGGAACATATTGACTCATGTTCTTAAGTGATGAAACTGCCTGTAAATTATTGCACTGACTTATATGTTCTTGAATTTAAGTATTTGTCTCTTGAAAACAAGCATAAAGTGAATTGTAAGTCTAATGTATTTCTACAGTGCATGTGCAGGATTTCAGGGGCTAATATACACTCTTATGTTTATCTCATTTGGTGCTTTCTCTTTGTGCTTTCATGTGCATAAAACTTAGGCTACAAAATATTTCCTGTCAGGGAGGTTACCACCAGCTAAAATGCTGTACTTTGTGCCAGATGAGATGTCTTTGATGAAGTGCTGAGTGCACGGCATATACAATGCCTGCACACATTGCACTCCATAAAATTCTGTAAAGTATGTGACCTCAAACAAAGCAAGAGACAGATCAGGCAGCAAATTAATTTGGGTGGTTTTCACAAAACATTTCATGTCTTTGATCACTGTCTTGTTTTCTGAGCCCATTTCAACTCCTTATTTTTGATCAAGCACTCCAGGGGTCCTGAACCTTAGCCTGCTAGGGCATGCTGCCACTGGTGTTTTTCCACACATTTCTGATCTGCGTGGGTGAGAGGATGCTGGAGGTCCCAGCTTCCTGAACTTTCATTTCTATAAAGGAGAAGAGGAACCTCATAACATTTTTGTAGCTTCAGATGAATGAACTTGGGAGTGGTGCTCACTTTGCATGGTGATGCACTCTCACTATAAAGAACTCTGTAGGATGATGTTATCAGTAAAGAGGAATCTGCAGCCTGAATCTGAGCTGGTGTCTGGTGTTCAAACAGGAAGGTAAATGTGGAAGAAAGAGCTTGTAGAATAAGAGGACATGCAAAGAGAACCTGTCATTTGGGTGTGATACAAAGCAGAGGGGGTAGAAGCTCAATAGTGAAAAGAAGGACTTCAACAAGAGTTAAATCATCTTTGCCAAGTACACTTTGAACTTAATAGACACCAACCAACAAAAAAAAAATTGTAAAATCATTTACCTATCAATTATTTTGTCTAAAAATGTGTCTCTGTGGCTACAAGTAATTTCAATGCTGAGTTTATCACCACCTAAATTGCCTCATCTCCTCAGCAGATCAACTCTGAAATTAGAGCTATTTAGAGAAGGTAACACTGATAGCTAGGGTCTCTCCCAGAGTGTTGGTACTGGGAAGAAACACACTGATAATTTTGTACAAGACTATTTTCCCACCAAGATCTGTGTACAACCTACTCATGAATGAACAAATACTTGGCTGGAATAAATATTCGTCACTGAAAGATTCCAAAATGGCCCCAAATTTAAATTTTTCTCCACATATGCTACTTCACAAATAGCCAAATTCTAAGGAGCAACAGGTTTCAGCTGAGCAGGCTATATTTTTATGGTACCAGCTGACTTGACTCATCTCTAATTCTAGATCCTTGATCTTTTTTTCAGTCATGCCTGGGCCAGTTTGGAGGAGTTAAAAAAACAGCCATTCTTCACCTATTTTAAGAACCCAACTTTTCCTTTTATACAACTTCTGGGCAGGATTTCTCACTTCCGTTTTCTGTCCAGATGTTAAATATTTAGAGCAACTGGAAGAAAAGCTGACCTCATGGTATTTCCATCAGGTTCCACTAGTGGAACAACTGGAAACCTCATGAGGAAAGCCCTTCTCTAAGTGTTCAGACTAGTTTTGCAGACTCAAGAGCTTAGGAAACTTCGGATAAGTTTTCAGCAAGTATCAAAATATTTGGATGCTCATCAGAGCTGAAGCCAGAGGGAACTGCACGAAATTCATTCATCACTCTTTATAATAATATCACAAGAAAAAAATCATGGGATCTCATAGAAATTGAAACAATTGCATATAAATCATAAGCAATTAATTATTTCCCATGTCATAAAAAATAATATACTTCCATGCAGAATGGAAATTAGATACTAAACGCAACATTAAATTAAAAGAAGATTACCAAGAGCTGAGTTGTAGGGTGAAAGCAGAAAACTTAAAACCTTTCTAACTTTTAAGAAAATGAAAGAAAAAATGAGCTAGTTGATTAATTAGCTATCCACAGCTCTTTTGAAACTTTTCACTGTGTTCAGGCTGAAACCACAGGAATTTCACACCAATGTTTTAAAACACTACTGCGAAGTTGGGGTTTTTTTTGAGATATGATTAAAAATCCTTGCAATTCATGTTTCCAAATTATACAGACAACCCAACCAAACAAAACTACCCAATATTTTTTCAGAAGTATGTGAAAATTTGACCTGCCTTCAAAACTTAATTTCCATTTCCTGTGCATATGCATTATGATAAGTAACAGAAGCATGTACTGTCTGTTCCACAAGACAAGGAAATGAGACAGTTGCTTGAGCCTGAAGAACATGGTAGAGTGATACAAGTAACACTTTGTCTGACAGACTTCAGCTCCTCAAACTAAATGATTAGGAATTCTTTAAAAGCTGAACTAAGTAGGACAGACTCCGGTGTGAATTTGGAGTAGTGATTAAATCCATGCTATGGACTTACAGGCCCCAGTCAGTTTGGGAACAGTTATTTGAAATTAAAAAGTGTTTCCATTAAAAGAATGATCTGAGAAAAATAGTCCAGACCCTGAACTTTTCAATGTACCTTTTGAATTACCCTCACCATTATACCTGAATGGCTGATTACACAGTACCCTTGAGTGAATACATGAATTTACTGTAATGTTCCAAAAAGGGAGCTGACAGACAAAGAGATTAAGGGCAAAATTACAGAAAAGTACCCCCATAATAACTGTCCAGCCTAAAAGTCTTTGCGTAATATTTTCCCTTGTGGTTTTTGTGCTATATTTATAACATTTCTGAAATTTTTAAAATGCATTCCTGTAGAGCTCAGTCTTCCTCATAGTAAAAATTAATAGGGAGGTGGAAGTGCATCAGTAATTATTTTTTTTCAATCTAAAACACCATGGCAGCAGTAGGAACAAGGTCTTCATATCTTCCTTAAAATGGTTTTTCTCTGCCTTCAGTTCTTTTCTCATGTGTTGGTCCCTTTTTCTTACTGGTTGCAGGTATTGCATGCAATGAAGAGGCATCTCAAATTCTAAAAATAATCGTGATTCTTGTAGGTGCATGTATAGACTCCTATCAGTGCACACAGCTGGAACCTGGAGGAGGGTGTGGTGAGGACTGAAAAGTTGTATCACAATATATATTGTTATATGGCTACTTAACCACGTCCAGCTCACTGAGCTCCACTTGAAACTGGATCACCCACCTCCAGAACCTCCAGTTAAGCCACTATATCTTACTCCAAGTTGATCTGACACAAATACAACATTCTGCAACTACAGAAGAAAGCAGCTAATCTGAAACAGGTTATAGTTTATTTACTCAAAGGAATACCACTGAGATGAGCCAAAATGAGCTCAAAGTCACTAGACTAATGTTTATTTTTCTAAACCCAAACATGAATTTTTCCATATGATGATGTAGGAATCCACACCTCTGCTGACCTCCTGGCTATTTCTTCTTTGTGTCTTCTCTTTTCCTTTCACAAGCAGAATATAATTGAAAACAAAACAAAGGTAAGAGTCAATGAAAAAGTCCTGAAAAGCAAAGGCACAACCTCATTAGGAGAGTGCTACTGGAATAGGAGTATGTTTTTGTGATTGTGGGGGATGAGAGCTATCAATGGTTCCACAAACCAGCTGCAAAACAGGGAAAGGAAGTCAGCAGTGGAAAAACAGATACCAAAGCCTTATGGACAGCTTTAATTCAGAATTGTCATGGAAGACCTAGTCCAGCATCTGAACATGTTCAATTCATTGTGAAAATTGAGCTAGATACATGGTTTTTATTTATTTCTTCTTAAACACTGCTGTAAGTCTCATCATAGAAACAAGACTTCATCTATTTGTACTGCAATGTCAATGTTCAGTCCCCTGAATTTTTTATTTAGTAAGGGGTAATTAAGATTATGTTTGTAGGCTGTTCTTTTTACTTGTCATAGCCCAAGTCACACCTAATTTTCTTTTAAAAATATTTTAAATCCTGTGTGAAATTTTATGCATTTTTTTCTGTTTTTACTGTATAGTAAGACATAGTAAAACATCATACAATATAGTCTCAGCAACAGAATTAATGTAATATTATAGTGCTGTTTCAGTGGGGCTTGTGTTGGATGGTTATATCAATACTTTTTTCTTTAATTTAAGAAGAGTGCATGAGAAAAAGAGTTGAGGTTCATGAGGAACATGCTTCTCATTTTCCTATTTCTTCATGAGGAATAAATAAGTTCTGGAAAATTTTGTGGGGAAGGGGAAAGAAATAAAGAATGTCTGCTTCCCTAATTCAAAGTTAGGGCTTGACAAGTCACAGGAAAATATACAAACAGAAAAGAACATATTTTCCATTTAAACCTGTGTGAAATGTTGGTGCTTTATTCTTACAACTATATTTTTTTCGAGCCCTCTTTCCCCCTTCTTTCTTTTCCACCCTGCTTTCCTCACTTCCCTGGCCCTTCTCTCTGCACCTTTCCTCTACAAATAGTTGATCTTCAATTAGAGATTCCAAAATAAATGTTATTCAACTTCACTCTATATTAAGACCTACTTAAATGAAAAAATATGACATAGCTTTTACATTATCAAAAATCTGTATTTTGCATGTGTTTTGAAAAATAGTAAGATTAATATAAGTTTGAGGGAAAAAAAAAAAAAAACCCTGAAAACACAAACTCCAAGCTTGTATTACCTAGGTATATTCAGTCATTTCCCTGAATTGTACTGAAACTTTCCAAACATCAGAGAAAGAACAAACTGTATTCCAGAACAGTCAGTCAAAGCCTCTACATGAAAGAAAAAAAAAAAGAAAGAAAAGAAAAAGAAAACAACTTACCTCTAACTTTTTCTTATTTTTAAGTGCTGTTTGGGAAATATGGACCAGTCCTAGCCTCAGTAGAGGTGTCTCCTGTACTCTTTTTCTGGAACCTGGGGACTGTTGACTTCCCTAAACACTTGGGATATACGGCAGTATTAGGGATTATATGGACATACAAAAGAATCCTGCTGGCTGCAGCCCTGAGTGCCAGGAGGAGTTTCAGGGCAGGTGTAGCTGGCAGTGTAACCCTCCCCACACCACAGCCCTCTCCCAGAACTGAGGTTAGAAAGGCCCAGGACAACCCTCACTGGTGAAACAACTGCAGCAAGAGATGGAGGCTTTCCCAGAGCAAACTCCAGCCTGTGGAAGAAATCACCCATTTCTTCCTACTGAAGTGAGGAACCAGCTTTGCCCACAGACCAGGACACAGAGGAGAGGACAGATGCCACAGCACAGGAATTAGGGATGCTTCAGTGTTCCTGTGGCTGCTTCGTATTTCAGATGTAAGATCTAGCTAATCATGAGAACTGCTATTTCTTACATGCTCCAAATCTCATATTATACCACTTATTAGGGTTATTGTACTTAAAAGGTAAAAAGAAATGAGCAAAATCTCTCTTAATAATATTAATTACTGATTACTTATATACGCTCTTAATCTCTGAAATCTATTACAAGGAACAGTTTGACAGAGAGAAACCACTACAAATAATGTAAACATAGGTACAAGTATAAATATTCAAGATTCACAAAGATAAAGGTGTTTGAACATCATTCCCATTTAACTTTATTATTTTTCTATTTTAAGTTATTTTCATTAGAAGTAGGCAATCATGAGAATGCAGAGGGTTAAAGAACAAATTCAAAAGAAATGCCTTGTATGAAACTATCTGAACTTAGTTTAATAATCTTTTTTGGATAAGTCACAAACATTAATTAAAAACCATACAGTAATTCTTTTGAAGTTCACCATTTTCATTATGATGCTGAAATCTCTTCCTGCAGCTAACCTTTGTCTAATGTATCCTGAATGTACTTATTTATTTTTTCAAATGGAAAAGGAAATTCAGGCAGTTGGATGTTAGTGCTGCTTATTAATTTCACAACACTAGTATGGACAGTAATTTATTAATCTAGAGTTATTTGGCGAACCAGTTTGAGTTACTGACTCAGCAGCTCAAATATGTCCCTAAAGCAATGATTTCATATACAGGTTCTTTTATGTCCTCAGTTGTTGTAGTCCAGCTCTCAATGACTTAGTTTTACCATCATCACATCATAGCTCCAAACATCTGCCTTGGGATCTCTATTTAAAAATGTCTCAGTGGAGAGGTGAATGGGACTGCAGTAAGGGCCAATCTCTTTCCTATGGGAAGCATACACCACTCACCCCAGGGACAAGACATGTTAGCCCTATGACTGGGAAGGCACCAGTGTCTGCCCCAAACTCCTTCTATGACAAGGTCTGCAGTGCTGGAATCCCACTTTCAAATAACCCCCTTAGGATTTAAAGTAGTGTGCTAGAAATGTTAATTAGAAGAGTTATTCTGTGTATCACTACATGATCCTACCATAAAAGACTGCATTTAGGTATTGGGAGTGGGTGTTCCTCTGGGTGCTGCCCTTCCTCTCTTCTTGTGAAACATGCTTCCTCCCTGCCCCCTCTCTGCCCTTCCTCACGCCTTTTCGGAGGATGAAAAAGGAAGTTGCACTATGTCCACAGACTGCACAGAGGCTTCCCAATCATCCTTCTACCCCCTAAGCATGCAGCACTCCACCTCCACCTTCTCCTTGCTTAATAATAGGCGACTGGTTCCACCCTGCACTGGAATTTCCCACAGCATCTTAGCAATTAAGGGACATGTAAACAAAGGAGTGCAAACCCCTAACCACTACTGAGGAAAAAGGGTGAGTGTATGAGGTGGCACAAGAAAAACATCTGAGGGTGACAAGATACAGAAAATCTCAGGAGGTAGGAATTTCAGAGACAAGGTGCAGGGAAAACGGTAGAAGCACTGAAAATGAATTGGTGGAAGAAGACTGGATGGGTAAACCAAATAGGTACAGAAGAAGCACAGGCAGGGCCACGTAATGGAGAGACAATAAGTGGAAATACAGCTACAGGGTAATAAAAGGCAAGGGACATGGCACTGAGAAGAGATTGGAAGATGATTGAAGAAAGTACAGAAGGAGAAAAAATTAAACTGGAAAACCAGAAAAACTTGAAAAATATGAAATAAGCATTAAGTTTACTAAAATTAAAATTATGAGATAAAAATAAAATGGGTGCAAAAAAGATATGTAAAAACTTGGTCTTGAAGTTCATACACTGCAAGCAATTATTTTTTGAAATATTTTAACAATGTGACTGTAAATGTACTTTTCAGACCACTCTTCTTCAGTATCACACATGTTATGTGAGAATGTGTGTGTAGAGATAATGTCCAGTACAGTAACTATTGTAAAGATGAACTATCCAAATCATTAAAAGCCATGAATTTACAATCATTACATCCTTCCTTCATTTCTCATTCCTTTCTTCTTTTATGAACTTGAATGCAGACATCCATTAAGCTCGTGAGGAAAATGGAGCTGAATTTGCAGAAGTCTGCCTGGAATGGTTCCCAACACCACTCAACAGACAGCAAGACCTTGAATGGGGCTTTTTGTAGAGTTTCCATGGATAGCCAGCTCAGATTCAGAAAGGTCTGAACACCCCAAATTCATATGAAGTCAGTAAGAAGAGCATCTATTTAAGTTGCTCTCCATATTTTCCCTCTTTATCTTGTATCTGAAGAACTCCCTCTATCATTAAAAACAATCTCCAGACAAAAACTGAGGTCGGGATTTTTTCCCTGAGTTATAATAACTAAATAACTTTGTATTATTGACATAGATATTTCAAAAGACAAGAAGAATAATTATGATGTCTCCAGTGATGGTTATTGATGACAGGCTCTTGAAGCTGCAACATTGTTCTTAATTTCTTTACTCTCAGTAAAGTAATTTATCTGTTGAGGATTTTTTTTTCTGGCAGCTGTTACTACTTAAGCTTCTGAAAGCACAGCTGAAAGAGCATAATAGAATCTTAAGATGTCATCAGCTTAGCTGTAACGTTGGATCTCAGGACAGGTTAGTGATCTCAAACAGTACTTATATTGCAATCAGCAATGGAAATAATTTGAAACTGCTCTGCCTACACAAGCAGAATGATTCCCCTGAGGTTAAGGGAAAGGTTCCCACTGACTTCAACAGGCTTTGGATTAAGCTGTGAATAAGGATCTGTGCAGGGTAAATACTGGTGACAGAATCTGGGGCTCTGCCAGATAAACACAGAAAGAGATGGGGAATTTCAGAATGCTTTGTTCCTGGAAGAGAGGAGATTTTCTATCCTTTGTTTTTTAGCTCTAATTATCCCCCATCCAAAAAAAAGGTCAGGAGGAAAGAAACAGGAGAAAAGAGTGAGTTTTTCTTTTGCACTCAAATGTTCAACAGAATGTGAGTACACTTGTGAGAAATGTTTTATTTCAAACATTCTTCACTAATAGTGACAACAATCAAAACATAGGAAGGTATGATCTACTCAGGGGTATTAGAACCCATGGACAATTCTTATAAATAAGGTTTGGGTTAAATGTCAGAGTGTACACTGGAGAATTCCCTTCCCCATCAGCATCTAGTCTGTACTTGCTTGGAAATATTCTGACAATAAGTACTGGGACATCCTCTTCAACACAATATGCAATGTTACCCCTCCCTTTTATTCAGCTTGGGAATATTAAGGGCCAAGGAATATCCCTTTACTGAATGCTCCATTTAAATGAGATTATAGTAAGACACCCTTCTAAAAGCTGATTTTGTGTGGGGACACAGAAAAAAATTCCAATTTATATTGACTAATGTTTCTCTTAATTTTCCACTGGTTTTCATATTTTTGAATAATCTAAGTGTTAATGTTTTCTGAATCATACTAGATTTAAAAATTGTTACAAAGAGGGGGCCAGCACCTTGAAAGCAATTTCTATACCAGACCAGAATGAAATACACTGACTTATTTTCAAAAGCATGGAGGTGTGGCACATGGACATGGTCTAGTCATGGGCATGGCAGAGCTGGTTTAACAGCCACATTTAATCTTAGAGGTCTTTTCCAATCAAAATGATTTTATGATTCTATAGGCTGGCTATGTATTGAAACCATCATATTAGGCACTCCAAGCTCTTAAATATTGTATTCTTTAGATCATAAATGAATTTTTGTCTTCAACCATTTTCTGCTCAAGCCAATTTACAGTAAAGGCCAGCAAATGTGGGCACTACGTTAAATTTAAATTTATTATATTAATGTGACATACTGGTGGTTTTAAGAAAAAACAAATAGATAATTTTTGCCAGAAAAACAGGTTTCAACAAAAATTGGTACAGGGAAGCAAGTAAGTTCTTACAGACTGTGAATTTTTGGTGCAGAGGAAGGCATTTGTCCTTTTCTGAGCCAGAAAGCACATTCATCTTTCCCAGTGTCAGCAAATACGTGCAATTTACACATTACTGTCTAAGCTTCTGAAAAAAATGTGGCCCTTGAGGCTTTCTTCTTCAGAAAACACAGTTAAGCTTCCCACTAACTTTTTTTTTTTTTTTTTTTAATTTGGTGGGAATAACTTAAAAGCAGATAGGAAGCACAATTAGAAAATCCCTTGACTGTAACCCATTTGCCATATACCAAGCCCAGACTTAGCAGGAAAATAATTTGGTAATACAGTAGGAATGCCTTATCATGGCATGCCTAAAAAAAGTCTCTACAATTAGATTATTAAAGAATGGGGCCAAATTCAGTTCAATTTTAGTTAATAATGGAAAAGTTGTTACAGGTAAGTTAGATGCAGGTTTTTGTATCCTACTTCATGAAATGAGCCTTGATGACACTGAAGGTTCTCTGATTTGGGTTTCATTTAGCACAGATTAGGTTTTTACTTTAAATGCATAGTAGATTTGAATGCCTGAGCTTTTGGGTTTATTTTCTCTTGAGGTAATAACTCCTTGGCAACTCACCAAGCCTTTTCTACTTGCTTTGCATAAGAAACAGCAAGATCATATGAGTATTATATGTGTGTGTGTATAGGATAAATATATATATTTATATATATATATATATATCCTATATACACACACATTATATAATGTGAATATATTTTGGTCATAAAACACATTTTCTCTGAAGAGAAACTCCTTTGTACTAACTACTCACACAAATATATATGTATGTGTGCATTGATTAATAACTAATAATAACTACTTAATCCTTTGTCTGCATATGGACTAAAAGAAACTGAGAACTCAGATGCACATTATAAAAGTAGTGCTGTATTCTGATAATAATGAGGAAAAACAATCATCTTGTTAATGTGTGTTGCTCAAGTAAAATATTACCTTAATAAAGGAGTTAAGAGTCCACTTGTGTCTGTAAAGATATAAATGCATTCTAGTTTATTATTTTAGTTCTAGCTTATGATAGAATTACTAATTTAAATTACAGATGCAATAAAAACGAGTCTTGCACAGCCCAGTCAATAAAATCACCAAGACAACTGTTAAGGTATGGAATCCAAGTGAGAGTAATACTGTCTAACCAATAATCTATGTTCCCTCAGTTAATGCTTTATCTATGTATCTCTCCTTGTATTTCAAGATGCCTGAACCATGGAAAATGTAGCCTTTTAATCATTCTTCTCACAGCCATGAAGCACTAGAATTTCAAAACTGTCTTCTGGTTGATGGATGCAGGACATGCTCCCCACCATGTTGATACCCAGCAATGAAAGAAATGGTCTGGAAAAATTTTGATAGCTACAGTATGGTCTTATCTCCAGCACTCCTCTTGACAAAACGTCTTCCTCCTGTGACCCTCACTGCGCTGTGGAGACTCCAGTCCTGCAGCCTCCTTCACACCCCAATTTACAGCACTCTTCCCTGCAGTGCCTAGGGCAATGAAACCTTAAATCCTCTTTTTTTCCCCATTCTGCTCTCCTCTTTGTTGGAGCAAATGATTTCCCATACTGTTGTTTCTTTTTTTTTTCCAGACCCCAGCATCTCTTTTTCTTCACACACTTTCTGTCCCTGCCTGCCTCACTGCCTCCCCAGACTCCACAGTTAGATCTGTTAGATGCAGGAGGCAAGCTGGCAGAAAGAAAGGTAGCTGGCAGAACTTAACCATTCTGTGGGCTGTTCTTAGAGAGAGCTGTATTCATCTGGTTTATTAAACCCACATTCACAACCCTTCATTCTGGCTCTGAAATTTGTGGGGTAACTCATTTCACAGCAATGCAAGGGAGCACTCAGCACCCATACTCAGACATTTAGGAGCAGTAACTGCTAGAGGAAGAAGGAACAGAGGAAAAAATAGAAGGGGATGTTACCTGGGACATGGCTGGAGATGCACTCTTGGGAGGAGGGGCTCCAACAATGAAGGAGTTATGGCTTTGAAGGATTTTAGCTATGGAAAACCCATGTCAGAGCAGGGACACCCAGAGGGACTCGCACTGGGGCAGAGGACAGCAAGTGGATGAGAGGAAAAAGAGTAAACAAGTAGTGTCAGAAAGTAACCATTATTCACCAATGCCAGTTTCATGCAGTACCCTGTTGTGGAGTCTGGGACAGTATCAGGCAGTTAAAATAAAGAAAATTGAAACCAGGAAAAGTAGAGAAATGGCATTTGACCGAAGGTGAACCTAGGAAAGGGGAAGGAAAATCAATTGTTAAATCAATTATTAGACGCTTATGTTAACAAGCAATAAAAAAAATAAAATTGAATGATTGAATGGTTTGGGTCAGAAGAGACCTTAAAGGGTGTGTAGTTCCAGCCCCATTGCCATGGGTAGGAACACCTTTCACCAGATCAAGTTGCTCAAAACCCCATCCAGCTTGACTTTGAACACTTACAGGGATTGGACATCCACAGCTTCACAGGGCAACCTGGCCCAGTGCCTCACCATTCTTACAGTAAAAAATTTCTTCCAAATATCTAACCTAAATCTACCTGCTTTCACTTTAAAGCTATCACCCCTTATCCTATGCTCTTGTAAAACTCTCCAGCTGTCTTCTAGCTCCCTTTAAGTATTTGAAGGTTTCTGTAAGGTCTCCCTAGAGCCTTCTCCAGGCAATCAGCAGTCAACAGTCTCAACTCAGAGTGTCTTCATAGGAGAGGTGCTCCAGCTCCTTGACTATCTTCATTATCCTCCTTGGACTTGTGTCAACAGGTCCATGTCCTCCTTGTGTTGAGGGCCCCAGAGCTGGATGCAGCACTGCAGGTGGGGTCTCACCAGAGCAGAACAGAGGGACAGAATCCCCTCCCTCACCCTGCTGCCCACGCTGCTTTGGATGCAGCCCAGGAGACAATTGGTTTTCTGGGCTGCAAGTGCAGCCAGTGCACATTGCAAGGTCACATTGAGCTTCTTATCCACCAACAAAGACCCTCTCAGAGCAGCTTTCAATCTGGCACTGTTTTGTCTGAGACAGCTTTGGAGTCCCCTTGTTTTATTTATAAGCCACTGTAAGCATTTTCTTCCATCTTACCCTTCTACTTCTCATATGCAAGAATGCTCCTCCCTATTTCAAAATAAGCCCAAGCATTTTTAAAAAAGTTTCAGGTACAATTGTGACCTCAACTAAATCTACTAAATAGAAATTCCAGCAGTGGCTAAATCACTGCTGATTTTGTTAACTGTGTGCATGCCACTGACAAACGTTGAATTTCACATACTGAGAAAACACAGACAAAATCTTATTCCATGCAAACTGGGGCTTATTTTCATGAAAAGCCAGTTACATTTATATGTACGTACATATAAAAGCATCTAAACCCAAATTCCTATTATGCAACCAGAATTATCATGTTTATTGGCCATTTTTCAAAATAATGAGGAGCATTTTTATCCAGTGTGGCACTTTATTATAAGATGGTGAAATGTGAAGTGAATAATTAAATTCAGTACTAAAGAATTCAACACATAACTCTTGTCATACCCTGTTATGAGCTTTAAGATAGGAAAATGCAATTTCCTGGTGCAAACACTTATTTTAAGCTTAATCTAATCGAATGATCGTAAACCAGTGATTCACAAGTTCTGTGTGTACACCCTTATTACGATATTGTTCTTAGTCACAGAGTTTATTGTTCTTAGAGTCACATAGTTCCTTTTATTCCAGGAGAAACTGTTCTAAAGTGTTTGATAGTCTATGGTTTGCCAGTATTTTTTCAGAAGATCCTTTCAGTAGCCAAGGGCAGTTTATGTTGTCTGCACAAAAATAAAGTGACTAGATTTCCCTCAAATGGCCACCAAATGATTGAAGGAAAACCTACTTGTAATGGTTGTCATGACCATTTATAATATTTTTTTTTTTAGTTTGTCATCCACTTCTACTCTTTCCTTTAAAGAATTACCAAAAAAGAGACTAGACCACAACTTAATTCAATCACAGCAAGCAAAGGATGGAAACAGACCCCACACAATAGCTGTAGTTCCTTTCTCTCTTAAGAATGATACTGGCATCTAAACAAAGAAAATTTGAGGAGGAGAAGGAATCTGGTTTTCATTTTTGGAAAGTATAACAGTATGTCTACAGAGACAATAACATATCCATCTCCACAATGGCTTTGGCAGTCATCCTTTGGTCTCAATTTCCTATTACACAGTTTCAAAATTCAAGGTACAAATGCTCTCTCTTCCTCTTTCAATCTCCTTTCCCCTCTCCCCACCTAAACAGTGAGTGAAGTCTCAGCCTTCAAGAACACTATTCCCTAAAAGAAGTTATGCATTGTTCAGACTGAGCTCTTCTGGCTTCTTTCCCCCTCTGCTCCTAGGAATCTGAATGGTTTTCTGAGCTGATTTGTCATGATCAAACCCACTTGTTTTCATGTTAGCACAGCACCAGCTCACTTTGATGCCAAGTGGGTTTTCATCCTATCCTTCATGGAATTATATCCACCTTTCTGACTAAAGTCTGCTGCTGCAATGACATGAGGCAGGGGTTGCAACTGGGCTTAACTCTTCATCTTACCTCTCTTTCTGATACTGAATCTCAATTCCTTCAGTTGAAATACATATTGCTTAATCTTTCTCTCTACCAAATACCTTTGAAACCTGTTGGTTGTATGTGCTTCACTGCATGCAGCAGTCCTACCACATTTACTGAAAGCTGCATAGGACATAGCTGTCAGATTCCATGAAGGGATCTCAGGACAGCCCAAACTTCCATGGTGGATCTGGGAATGAGTGTATTGAACGTCCCAATAATACCTTCTACCCACAGTGGCATTCGCAAACACAATCTACAACCTGATAACTCTGAAGACAGGTTGTTGGATCTTGTAGATAAATTAGAAAAAGAATAAAGCATTTGAAAATTCTTTGCCCTTGCTAAGGTTGCTTGCTTTGAGCAATGGTGCAATCTTCAATTTCTTCCTCCAGGTTTTCAGGCCTGAGATAGCCTGGACAAGACAAGAAGCTAAGATGTTCCCTTTTCTGCCTTCCAGCCACATCCCCCTCAAGAAACCCCACGGCACAAAGCACTCTTGGGAAATCGGAGCATCTTTCTTTTATATATGCATCTCTATGATCAGAAATTCAGATTTTTAATTTTTTTTTTTTATTTTCAGTATCTGAAAGCATTAATGGGACACTGTCTTTACTCTCCATAGGTCTTTCCAAGGGAATGGGATGGCAGGCATGTGCATACAATCTTCCACTCTGTGGTTTAAGAAATTAGAGCTATTTCTTTTCAATAAAAATCTGTATTGCCCTTCCTTCTAGGCTAAACTATTGGTATTGTCTTTCTCTTGAGATTAATTTTCTTGACTGTTGCTCCAGTCTAGGTGACTTGCAGAAGAGCTTCTAGAACTTTTGAGCTTCCTTTCAAAATTTTTTACTTTGTCAGATGACAAATTAGCACATGGGAACAGAAAATGTACTTAACTTTATCCTGTCAGTGTAAGAAATTATGTTTCTGTTTTCTCTGTTGTGTGCCAAGATTCTGCCTTCTATCTGGATGTATTTGTCAGCAGGACACAAAGTTTACAACACAACCCTCCCCTTAGTATGAGCGACAGAATGCATCTGAGTGTGGTATGGATGTCCGTTCCTATCTTGTCTTTTGCCCGCCATATCAGCAAGAACTCTCCCTCCAACTTTATTTGGAAATAAATTAATGATATAGTAGAGAAATACCTCAGGTTTCCATCATGCAAAATAAGAGCCTGTTAATAATCAGGTTTCCTGCTGAAGGATGGTGGAACCAACATGCAAACACTTAGAGACCACATTTTCCTGCTGAGCAGACATATATCTAATAAAATGTGTGAAATACAGCAAGGATGAGATGGCAAGGTTTGTCTTTGAGGCCTTTTTGAGGACTATAAACTCATAACACAAATAGTTTTCTCAGGAATAAATGTAAATACCACTGAAAGACAGGGTGAGAATATGCCAGAATAAACCTAATTGGTTTTGATAGATACTTCCAGACTGTTTCCTCTTTGCTGTGTTGTATTTCCAGCAGACTTCTGGTAAGTTGAAGTCCTCAACTACCCCTCTGTACATTAAAAAAAAAAAAAAAAAAAAAAAAAAAAACCCCAATACATCACTGTTCAGAATTAGAATTTAAGTTTTTAATTCTCCCCTAAAATGGCCAAAATGTGATGGGCCATTTTTTATTTACCGACATTACAGAGTCATGTGGAATAATTAATAAAGTGCACTTCATTAGTCAAGAATCAAGCTCTTAAAGGTGACACTATCTAACTTTGCAATAGATTCAAATATATTTGTCAAATACAACTTTTTCAAGTAAGTAGCTATCATTTTCTGTCCATGTTTGGAGCCTTCCCTGACTTTCTTTCTCCTTATTGCTCCAAGTCAATCCTTTTGGTATTGGTGTTCTTTTCCCTGTTGCACATGAGAATTTTTCTACTATTGGGAATGCCTGGTGCAGTCTATTTCATAGATGCATGTACTGCTTGGCTTCCATTAGAAATATAATTTATGGAGGAGAGAGCAATATTTATGTTATTGATTTTATTGCACTCCACAGGACACACAGGATCCATGTGCACATCTTGGTTTTCATTTAGTTCTTTGTTTCATTGTAAAAGACATTTATTTTGGCTAGATGCAACTATCAATCTATACCAGTTCATTTATTTGGCAGCTGCAAATTTAAAATACTACACAGTATTATTCATTAAGATTTGATGGAAAAAAAAGAGAGGGAAATTAAATATAAGGATAATTCCAGAAATAAAGAATACTCAAAGGAAGAAAAAAAAAGAAAAAAAGATTGTTCCATGTTGTCAACTAAGACAACAGGTGAATCATACACCTGCTAATGATGAAATAGTGTATGTCCACCTGGAGGGAAGGCTCCCTCCAGACGCTAGTAAAAAAGCCTATTGATGCTCCTAAAAGGTTATTGATGTAACTGCTTACATAGTTTTGCCAAAACCAGTAATCATATGGATACAACACTAAGGTGTCACTGAATGCTATTATCTAATACTCTCTCAACTACACACATCAGCTACTGAATTACAGGATTTGATGTAGCAATTAGTCAATAAAATCCAGAGCCAGGACAACAAATACACTGTTCCTCCCAATATTAAACTGTATGTAAAGTGAGGATACTTGAAAAGATGGCTGTGCTATTGTCTGTGGTTAACAAGGCCATGATTGTTAGAGCCCTTAGCACCAAGATTTAATTAAATGAATACAAACAGGCACTCCCACAATAGGAAGAGGCTTAAGGAGCAGCATAGAGGCAGTTTTAAGGAAGGACTTATTTTTCTTGCCTAATTTACTATTTCCAGTTATTGTTTACAAATCTTTCATGTCAGAGCACGGCCATTAATGAAAGTATTTGTGTTTACTGCTTTTTACAGTTTCCTCAGAAACTAACATGTTATTAATCTTCTCTAGAACTAATAACTATAGCACTAATGTCCTGGTTATAAAGAGATGGCTGCACTCTAGACAAAGCCAGTTTAAACTCAATTTTAGTTCCAAGGACAGCAAATAAAGGCTAACAGTGCAACTGAGAAAATTGGGTTATACTGAAAAGTAAAGCATGTCTTAACAAGTACTGCTGAGAAGTGTAACACCTAGCAGAAATATGGGCAGGCTGATTTGTTTGGTTGGTTTTTTCTGTTGGGGTTTTTATTTTGGTAAAATCTTCTACCTTCCCCATTTCTTCAGGCAACTGTCAAATTATTATTCAAATTATTATTAATTAAAATCCACCTTTTTCCACTTAAAAAAAGAAAATAAAAATCTTTTGCACTAGAATTAATTATGTTCTATGCCTAACAGGTATTCAGGCACCTCTTTCAGACTGGATACAGCTTCAGCAAAATTTCCAGATTCAAATTTCATTCCAGGCATATTACCTGGAACTGAAGATTAGAAATGTACTTTCAGAAGTTTCACCTTTCTCAGATAAAGCTAGCTGTGACAGATACGTTTCTACCTCTATATAGAGATGCAAACGAGATGGCGGTGAGGAAAATATGGTGCAGCTTGAGATGGGAATACATTGTGTGAAATTTGCTACATTGGCTCGCTTGGCTTCAGTGATTCTGTGTGGAATTTTGACTGCATTGTGTTTGAAAATTGTGTTTGCATTTAGCTATAGTGTATCTATATGATGAAGAAATTACATTTAGTATAATTATGGGTTTAGCACAATACACAGTATTGAAACACAAAAGCTCAAAAATTCTCTTCTTCCTTCAAGACACAGCTCTTTTAAAAGAACCTTATCTGAAGTGCAGGAAAATTCACAGGAAAATTTTACTTTTAAAATATCTTAATATAAAAAAACCCCACTTGTTACATTTCTGCTAGAGAGATCTACTACAGAAGAATATCTGATACAGAATACTTCAGAATACAAATCATATGTACACTTCTCTACATATGATTTGTTAAAAATATTTTTGCACACACTCTTTGAAAAACAGGAAACATTTGGGCATCTAAATTGGATTTGGTATGGCTCCAAAGGTGCTTCAGTGCACATTAGTTTCAAAATTGAACAATTATTGTATAGCAGTAAAAATGCCATTTTGATCTGAAGGGAAAAAACAGAGCATGATCAGTGACTAAATTTCTTTGCTAGTACAAAATGCAGATTTAGTGTAACAGAAATAATATTCCTAAAATAAGCTTTTCTTCAGTAAAGAGCATCACCAAAATGCTTAAAGGAGTAATTGAGGACACTGTTACTTCACAGTTCAGAGAAACCCGTTTAATTTAATGATTTAAGCATAATCTGACTACTTAAACAGAAACACACAGATACCAGTATTTTCACAAACCCTGGTCGAGGAAGCACCAGAAATGACTTGCTGCAACCACTTGCAGTACTGCTGGCAGCGAGGCACCCCAACACTGGCTGCTGCTCTACTAACGCTCATAACCCCAGGCCAGGAGGGATAACCAGCCATGCTGGAACCCAAGCTGCCAAAGCTGTATGTTAGAAGTATTCAAGTAAATTAGACCATGGCTACTTTTGCTGCAATAATGCCCCTTACTTGAAGCTAAACAGCCTTCAAAATACGCCCTTGCTTTGCGCATGGAAACAAAGAGCTCTCTTCTGGCTTTATCAGTTGGTCTAAATATTTGGGATTTCAACAGCATGGGGAGTGGGAAAATTATATTTACACTACCCACCTTTAAGCACTTAACGTACTTCCTTCCCCCTCCTTGTCTCCAGTGTCTGCCAGGTTTACATTTGCTGCAGCTATAGCACCTCTGTCTCCTCTGGGAACAGAACACCAGAAATGGCGTATCGCCTCTAGCTTTGTGATAAGTGGCAAGGAAACAGGATGTAAATTCACATGACAAGTACTCACTTAATAATTTTTCATAAATGATAGTCCTATTATATTTGATACTAAACAGGGCAAATATGTGTACAAACAGAGCCATTAATCTACTTTAAGTCATCTGTCGAGAAATACTGTAAGGATCAGGTTCTCATTTACTTAATTGATTTTTATTGTCCACATGCTTGTGCAAGATTATGGTGTAAGATGTCATCAACAGTTCTGGTGAAAGAACCAAAGAAGGATATCAGAGAATACCACTATGCAAGGAATTTATCTACAGAAAGATATCAGTACCACCAAAACTATCATTGAGACAAGGAATGTTCATATCAAACCTGGAGGGTACCTTTGGAATGGACGATGTTTGATCAGTAACTATAAAGATGCTAGAGTTTACAAATACATTTCTTTCCCTAAATTCTACACACTTATAACTGCAGTTCTCATAGACCAACATAGCTAAGGCTTCTTCATTTTGTCCTACTTCTAACTGTAGAAGTACATGACATTTGGTCCACAGAACAACCTGGGCAGACAGGTAATTTAAACTGAACTGGAATCTGCCTGGTATTTTACAAACAGAGAAGCTTTAATTGTCCATACCACAGAAAAGCAAATGTTTTGCTTCTCTGTGGACATTTTAGAATGGATTATGATGATTCTAAAGTTTTATTCTATATTGTATCATATTTTCATATATGCAAAAATTAACACTTACTACTTGGATATAGGAAGAGGCAGAGATATGAACAGTGACAAAAACAAGTCTTTAATTCTTGGTGAAAACGTGCCATAAATTCCAAACTGTGTTCCATTACATTATGGCCTTACAATTTATCCTTTTCTTACACATGTAGTGAGTTTAATACAGTCTGACCTTATGACATGTTACTAAAGCTAATTCTCTCCAGTGAAAATAGTCATTAAATTCTCTAGTCATGGAAGAGAGAAACTGCAGGACAATTAAAACTCCCACTTCATTGGTTTGCTTTAAATAACTATTAAACTACCAGTTGTCATTCTCAGATTATGTTTCATTGTATCTGTCCAGATACACCAAAATGTTCCTATTACACTCATTTACTTGTTTACATACTCTTTATTTTTCATTGTGATAATTTCCACTGTGTATGGTAGCACACAGCCTTATTTTGTATCATTGTGTTCAGCCAGGCCCAAAGCACACCTAAAATTCAAAACACAAGCATAGCCACAGTATGAAATTAGAAGAACAAACACTAATGAAGAGTTGGTTTAGGCTTTGAGGAATAAACATATTTATTTAATTCCAGGCATTGATTACTTGGTCTCTAATGCAGTTGTGCCAGGTTTATTAAAAAAAAAAGAGATTTATAAAGCCACCTTTTAATTGGACACAAATCTCATGCTATGGTTGTTGCTTGAATGGTAAGGACATGGTTTAGTGATGGACTTGGCAGTGCTAGGTTAATTATTCTATAATCTATGATTCTCTTCCTAACATTTAGATAACTCAAATGACATATGGAACAAGCTGTGTGTGTCCTGCATAGTCCCTGAGAAATTATGTGTTTTTAGATTAGTTTCTGTAAGGCTGAATATCCATGACAGGTTATGGAAAGTAGAATTTACCCAGATATCCTGCCCTCAAATAACTTGGAGTGAATATTTTGTTCCCAGTTTGTTTCCCTTCTTCACTACTGACATAATTTGTGTCTAAATTACTGCATTAGTATACTGCAGAATCAAAGGTCCTGCATTTATATAAAACACATATTTGAACTAAAATATTTGTTATACTTGGTGATCCCTCTTTTCTGGAGACAAATTAACATAATCTTTTGTATACCAATGCCATGTTCCTATGACAATACAGTAAAATATACTAGAACTTCAGCATTAATAGATTTTATGATTAATCAATTGTATCAGGTGAAGCAAGAAGCACTTGATTGTTGAACCTTTTATGAATTTGGTTCCCTTCAACAGAAACTTTTCTTGAAACTTACTAGTCTCATTAAGCTTGTGCTACAGAAAATAGAAAACATGCTTAATAGATGAAGGGTCAGAACATGAAAGAGAATTTGCCAGTAAAATAAAATAAAACTTTAGATATTATAATATAGATCCATCATAGAAACAAAATAAAGGGTAGATTTTTTTCTTTTCTCCCCTTTAGCGCTAGTTCCATGTTAGTGATCATTTGTAAAGTAATCGCATAAAACGCACAGCTCTCCCTTTAGAAGTTCAGATCCTTTATGAAGGCAGGAAAGTCACAGCTCTGTCTGATCTTCTTCTCTGCATGCCTCCTAGTTTTGCCAAGGAAGCAGTACAGAATAACTGTTGACTCCAAATCGGCAAGGGTAGGAAGTCTAATTAGCCTGCAAAGGGATGGCCATTCCTTTGTAGTTTGACACTGGATACACTTCAACACATTTGTACACTCCCATTTTTAAAAATGGGAGCTTTGTAAAACTCTGGCATGCTTACATCCTGTTTCTTTTGCAATGCATCGTACTGTGGCCAGAAGTGCTGCTATTGTATAGCCATCGGAGCAACTTCCAAGATTAAACTAATACATACTCAAATCTTATTTTGTTTTCAAAACAGCACTCTAGTTTGAAAGAAATTAATCCAAACTAAAGACAAAAAAAGACAAAAAAAAACCAAACCCAACTTCCTCCTTGATTAATGGGGTTTATAACCTCAGGTTTTGCTGTCCAAGAATCTTCTAAAAGAAAGCAGAACCCAATCAAAATGGAATCTGCACTGCAAAATACCAATTCTTGCCCTTTCCCCCTCAACTAGTCTTGGGTCACTGGAGTGTCGTTTTGGCAAATCTAGTCAAGTTTCAAATCCCAAACTGTTATTACAGAAAATAAACAACGACATACCCTGTTAAGAATAATATTCTCAAAATTCTAGTGGAAGGAACAACTGAAAAAATAGTATTGGCCAATGTGGAATAAGGCTATATTTAAAAAAAAAAATATATGCAGTGATGCAATTTTCTCCTGGCAGTTTATTAACTGCCTGTTTTGTATAAGATGCTCAAGAAAAATACAGTAAAGGGAAAAAAAAGAAAAATCACCTTTGGTTAGTCTGCTGACTTTTAATCACTCCAGCAAGAGCTAGGCTGCTTTGAGTAAGAATGCCAACCTGAAACAAAAAGTGAGAAGTTGTGGAAACCTGTATCCAATGAGAATAAAGGCAATTCTGGAGCATGCCAATGTCATGGCACAAGCAGAACAGTGCACTCTCCACAAGTGCCCAAGTAGGGCTATGTCAGCCCCTATCAATTATAACTTCCATTCCCAAGCAAACCCCAGAAATGGCAAACAAGGGTACAGGTACAAACACGACAGAGAAAAAACCTTTTTAATATATGCAGTTATTTTTATACCATATGCCCCACAGATACCAGACCCTGATATTGTAAAGGAAATGGACAAAATCATGACAATCATTGACATTTGGTCTTTCTAGACTTTGAACCTGTCTTAAAAGATTTGGAAGCAGTTTTATATCTAAAGTTTTCACAACAAATTGTCTTGAAACTCTGAACTTAAGAGTTTCTGAACTCAAGAGATATTTAAGAGTATGTTTTTATCATCTTTTCTTCCACTTAAGCCAATCCAGATAGAGTCCTCCAGCATCCCCAAATTATAGCTCCCCCCTATCCCCATCCTTTTCCTCTCTTTTCTTTTACATGCTCTGCAATTACATGTCACCAAAGAATATTTCTCTTCTCCGTGAACCCACCATTCCTGTAGCAATTAAAGGGGTTCAAGGAAATCATGCTTGCAGCAACTCATAAACCAGCACACATTTGTATGACTGACCGTGCTCTACCTCATGAGAATAAAGCCAGTTATTCACCAGCCAACTCACACAATCGTTACAACACAATGTTATTGAAAAACCCCTACTGACAAGTCTTAAGTACCTGCCATTCCTGTTGCCACATTGTAGGGGTGGGATTTGGTTGCTTTCAAATTGTTTATGACTTGTTCATGACACATGGCAACAAACACCCTGGCTACATGCATGGAACAGTAATTGAAAGCAGTCAGACAGTGGTAAACAGAATAGGAAGAATAATTTTTATTCCACATAAATACTCATATTGCATAATCTTTTCTGCAGAGAAGTCCACATATTTATGGAAAGTCCTGATTTTGTCCCTATGGAAGTGCTAATTTCATCATTCAAGTCAAAGATCCCTATGGCTCTAGCTTTCTCCTCCCATATGCAGAAAATTTGACACCTAGACACTAAATTAGATATGATAGAATCAGACATTACTAAGATAGGGACCAATGTTCATACATTGAACTTTATTAGTTTTCTTTTCATGTGGAATTGGACCAAATAATTTTCTTATTTCCCTCCCTATTTTAATGACACTAATCAAAATCTGCGGTGCTGGGGAAGGGAATCTCTGAAGAAATACTTATTTGCCTTTAACAGCTGAATGCTTGCAACAAATTCCCGTGTGATCATTGGCTTGTTTGTGAATGCCATAACACAGGTTATGAACTTGCATTTGGTGGCAAGTGTAGCATTTAAAGAAATGCCAGATAGAAATGGATGTATTATGTTTGAATGTTTATGAACGAAATAAATTTGCATCAACACTTCCTAAATTTTTTACTTTGCCTCTATCTTAAAATACAATTTTAAGTACAACAGTAATTAGTTGAGCACATTAACTTAATAAAAACTGAATTAAAAAGGTGTGTGCAAATCTCTCATTCTGGACAATCAAATGAATCAACGGTGTAATCCACTACGAAAATTATTTGAAGAATGAGCAAATTGTGTTGGTATAGTTTTTCCTCCCACTTCCAGCCCATCTTATATTCTACTACTGTGAGACTTCAAATACATAAAATTTAGGTTTCAGCTAGACTTCGCCAGAGAGAAATATTAATTACATTAAAAACTCTAATTTCTTTTATACTTATAAGAATAAAGCATATATTCCCACACAGAATAAAACCAGAAGCTCACAATATTGCAATAAGCATACATGTCTCCCCAAACACTTAAAGCAATAAAGATGTAGGCAGTTACACTTTCTACATTTGTTTTATTTTAGAATGTGGGCTAATTTTTCCTTTCTTCCATCCACTTCTGTGTGGAAATTCTTGTGTGAGATGTGCTTTCCATATAAAGTCCTTTTACTGGGCACTGCCAGAGCATAGCTGGAAAAAGGATGGCTATGAGTAGTCCCCCTAAATTTTCTATAATTTTATATTTTGCATGTACTTTAAGTTTGTAATTTACATTGCATCTTCATGAACAATATCTACTGTGGTTGTTTTAGTAATGACATATGATAAGCCTGTGCTTTTGTTAGCAAGTCTAACAAGGGAATGGGAGTCTCGCGGGAGGAGTTCTAGCAGACAAAGAAAAAACTGTTTCATATTTTCAAACATATCTGAGGTTACCAGGTGTCAAACACTGGAGATAAACGGCATCCAAAGTGATATTACATTAAAGTCACAACACACAGAAAATAAACAATTTGAGTTGCACTCAACAAAAACTTCAGATTTAGTATTTTTCAGAGTGAAGTCCCCTAGTGACAAAAAGTGTCAAGCAGTTATCCTTATCAAAGTGACCGCTTCACTATACAGATGCTAAAGATTTCTCACAGAATGACAAATTTTCTTCAGGAATAGGATGTGCACAGAGTAGACATTAATGCATGTGCTCTGGTAATCTCCTGGGAAGCCCAAGGAGTCGCATGACAATTGCTTTGTGCTAAATCCCAGAAGAAATTACTTAGTGAGTCTTCAAATGTTACCAAGTGGATGACAGGTCCTACTATAAACAAAGCCTCTCAGTTCAGCAGTCGACATGGTGGCTACTGTGTTTGATCACATGAACAAAACAAGCCTCTTCTGCACTCTTTTGCACTTTTTGTCAAAGCTCCTGGTTTTCTGAGTATTTTGAACCTAGCCACCCAGTGAGACCCAGTCAGCAGGATCTTTGCTTTGGAGTGATGATGAAGGAACCTACCAAGATACAGGCTGATAAAGCATACTATCCTTGCAAAGTACTTCTGCCACTTGATGCCAAATTTTCGAAAAATTACTTTAAATCTAAGTCTTAATAGAGAGTTTCAGAAAAATGGCTGAAAAAAATTTCAGTATAAAGATGATAAGATTAGAACCTCCACTCTGGAGAGCTATCAGCATACCACACTTGGACCCATTTAATGCCATTGCTATTGTTCTTGTATTTTACTCAACAGCAAGCAAAGCTTTCTGAACACAGCAAACACTTATGTACATGAGCACTCTTACTGCCTCACTAAGACCATTCAAATGGATGGAGTTACTCAGGCAAGTAAGTGTAGTATGAAGGCCAGATGTGTGTGGTTTCTGTTACCAAAAGCTGTTGAGCTGAAGTGCAGCAGTTATGAGTACCTGCATGCCTGTTCTGCAAACACAGATTTAGAATTGACACTGAATGAAGTATTTTTCCCAAGACTGTGCCGATACACTTGATTAACTTCAGCACAAAAGAAATATTGCTGTTTTTTACAACAGCTTACAGAGATTTCAGTATGGGCTCATTCCTGCAAAGCTGAATTCACACAAAGAAATATGGATTCTATCTTGAGCAGTGCCATTTCTTAACAATATGCTATCATTATCAATCTTTGAAAAGCTTTAAAAGCTTTTCACACTGCAAATTGAAAAGGTGTTTGCATTGAGAAGGATGCTAACTGTGGGTATTCTTTCACAGTCACAAGCAAATGCACATTAGGTATTGAATTAATACAATCACTAAATATCTCTTCATTCTACCCCACACTCACTACTATTCACAAAAATGCTTACAATGCATTGTAGCAAACATAGGGCCTAATACAGATAAAATTATGTGGAAAACATTTTCCCACTGGAAAACATTGGGAGAAATCAGGTCATCATGATGTCTCAAGTTCTGCAATATCTTTTTCAAAAGTAACACCTCCAGCTATTTTGGAAGATGGAGCATTACTCAGGTATTTTGGAAGACGGAGAAAAACCTTCCCAGAAGCCCTTGACAAATCGAAATTTTAACTCTAGAATAATTTCAGTTTTGCAATCCAATCCACAAATTTATCAAGATGTCTTAAAATAAATGCTTCATCATTAATGCCTTAAGAAAGCCATTTTGTATCCATGGTTAACATTTTTTCAATAAGATTTGCATCATCTCAGTAGCCCTTCTTTGCATCTCGTACTGGTAATGATCAGAATCAAACTAGTAAGTGACAATGTAGTTTTTGTGCTGATATAATCTCATCCAATGCATACTAAATGCACATCATAAACAACATTGTTTCTGCTTCCAGTATCCTAATTTTTATTAAAAAAACACCATCTTGTTAGAACCTATGTGAATTAATTGCGTTTGCAGTTTCAGTTGTGTTTTCAGTTTCACTCCATTCTAATCCTTCAGTTAAAATCACAGGATTTTCCCAGTTCTCTGCAGGTCTTCCAACCCTTCCCAACTTCATCTCATCCACAAATTGCATCTGACTTAAATGGTGACCTCAACCTAAGTCACTGACATGTGAAACAGGATGTGTCCCTAGGCTGATCTCTCTCCATTTCCATTATGAAAATAATTTAGAATTTATGCAATCTTTTTCCACCAGCTTTAATACAGTTTTCAATTCTCATCTTAATGTATTTCTATTCAAGTATTTTAGAGTCTTATGTCAAGCATTATTTCATTTTAAGTAAATTAAATTAATTGCATTCATTTTCTAAAAACTCCATGTCCCAAACCACTTGGGATGAGGGGAAGAATGAAAGGGCAAGGAGGAAATATACTATATGCTATCATATCCATATTTGTACTTCCAAGGCTTTTGTTCACCATCTGAAGTAATCTCTTGCTTAGTCTTGTGGTTAGAATAGCAGGTCTGAAGTTGATCACAGCTTTTTTTTTAATACAATTGTCCAATTCTATTCAAGGTTCTTATTACTGCATTTATACTTATCTCAGTATTGTAGAAAGGAGGTTAATTTGGACGTCTGATAAATTCAGTATTTTAAGATTTGCATTAGATGCTACTACTTTATTTATTCCTGCCTGTCATTTACAACTACAATGTTTCTGTATCTCAAATCTTCTAATTTCTGCCCATTGTTCCCTAAATTATCCTAACAAGATTTTTTCTGTTTCTTCATGTAGTGAGTTGACCTTGGCGGGACATCAGGTGCCCACCAAGCTACTCTATCACTCCCCTTCCCAGTGGGACAGGGGAGAGAAAACAAGATGGAAAACAACTAGTGGGTTGAGATAAGCCAAAAAAAAAAAACAAAAAAACCAACCAACCCAACCCAGAACAAAACAACAACAACAAAAAAACCAACCAAAAAACCACCTTCTCTGCCTCACCTAAAATTTCTATTTATTTGGGGAACTTATAATAATCAGCCCTTGTCCTCTCATTACTTGTCAGAATTACAAAAATCCTGACTATATTAATAAGCGTTAAATCTAAATAATCCCATTTTATAGATGGGCTAATTGAGGCAAAGAACAGTTTACAATTGCATCAACTACTTAGCTGGAGGTCTCCAAACTTCTACAGATTAGTTTGTTGGGCTCTGACTTGTGAAATAGCTCTGAGTAGTTAATTTCCATATATCCTTCTTTAGATGTAGCCAAAGAGACTCTGAAGCTTTTCAAAGAATGGAAGTAGAATGACTACCTCTTTCTTTACAGCACATACCAGCTAAAACCCAGACCAGATAATCTTTGCTAATTACCCAAGAATGCCTAAACATGCAGGCTATCACTCAGACTTAGCATTGTATTAAACTACAGCAGACTCAGCATTGTATTAAACTACAGCAACCTCCTCCCAGCTCTGGGAACACCACAGATTGAACACAGACACTGAAAATGGGGAGGCAAATCAAAAGAGGAAAGAAAGCACAGAATCAGTAGACAGCATTTTAAGGCAAACAGACCTCTGTAGTTATTTGCAGATACTAGGAAATAACTTATGCAATCTCCCAAGTTCTCCAAAAGGGCACAAAAAGTCAATTTTAATTACTTAATAAATATGACATATTTAATAAGCATAAATTCTTAGGATGAGAGGATCTACTCTCCATTTTCAGAATGCTGTCAACTTGCATTTTTGTTGCTTCCCTTTTATAGCTAAACTTAATATTCTGCTATTTTGTCAACTAGGTTAACTTCCTCCTGTGCTCTAACTCACATTTGTTCCAGACTGCATTAAAAAAAAGTTGTTTTTTTTCCCCTGTCATTCTAGTGCTCCTTTCCACCTCTTCTATTCCCCTGCAATCTTCTGCCTTAAGAGCCAGCACTTTTTCTCATCACTTTCAAGGTTCTAAAGAAATTAGACAACTTCATTTCAGTCATTGTCCTGTTCCCATTCCATGTGGGATTTTAAGTATTTCTTCTGCAATCACTTCTGTGCCCGCTCTCATTCTGTGAAGAATGCGATTTCTTTTTCTCCCCTGGCATATGCTTTCCCTCTTTCAAGTTTGTTTCCAATGCTCTTATAGATAAGTTTCCTATTCTGAGATCATTTAGGGGATTACAACAGTGTCTCTAATCAGACTGTTCCAATATTCTTGTAAGCCAAGGAGAGCTCTGCTGGCAGCACTAATACTCTTTTCTTGATTGATAGTGAAATATCTAATGGAAATTCATGTTTTGTCCAGTTCTCTTGTTACTACAGCTGTGCACTGAAAGGTGATGATGCAGTAAGAAAAAAGTATTGCTCCTTTTCCCAACAAACTTGGTTAAAATTCCAACTTTTAAAAATAGATACTGAGGTGATTGTGAAAAACGGTTGCTGTCAGTACCTGGATGCTTTGGTGGTTTAGAAACTTGGCATAAAAATCTAGGTTTTCCTAGCCCAGATATCTTGGCTCAGGCTGTAATTCCATTAACCGCACGACAAAGGATATTGTAAAAGTATGCAAGAATTACACTTTATATAAGCATGGGCACTTTCCAATCTCAACCAAAACATTAGCACAAAGACTTTACAATAACAGAAACGACATTTGATCTTTTGTAAATTTAACTTCCTCTGAATTTGTGTTCTCATTCTTTTTGTATTGGGCTCCTATTTTACAGTTGACTTGACATGGAAAAGAAGAAAACTGAAGATCATCCATTTGGAATACCACACAATTAAATGCTAACTTTTGGCCCTATGACAGTACACCTAAAACCTCACATTAAGAACAAAATTTGTCAGCAGTATCTATATATTTGTATCTGACATTTTCCCAATACTTGTAAATAAGGTAATAATTTTTTTTTTGAAAGGCATTCCTATAGCTCACCATTGAATTTACATGCATTATATTGTACATGCACTGATATGTCTGCACACAAACCACCTCCACCCCCCAATTCTGCTTCAGGCAAGAAGTTTATCTGCTGTTAGTTTCTCATAGGTCAGTATTATACAGTCTCAAATGTTACTGTTACAATCACATTCTGGAATGTGATCATACTTAAGCTTGTGCTTCTTAAACTTTACTTACAAAGGACACTGTTAAATATTCCACCTGAAATGACTTCAAAAATTTGAGAACATTGCTTCCAGTATTAGTAAATCCAACTCATTTGAAAAAATCTTCACCGTTTCATAAAGGATGACCTCCTCTGCAATGCACTTTTTAAAGACTTCTGTAGGAATCCTGAACTATAATATGGAACTTTCCCTGGAGAGAAATGAAAATACAAAGAACTGCAAAAACATAAAGCCTTTTAACTAACAAACACTGAACAGGTTGACTAAAATTCTAGCTTACATAAGTAGCAAAATTGAACATGGTATACCTGATAGAAATCTGGCAGAGGCCTCCTTCTCCTTTCTTAAGCAAGACTTAGAAGATTGAGAACTCTCAATCCAAAGAATGGCCAACAAGTACGTAGGTGGCAGTCCGACTGAAAAGGAGAGTTGTTAACTGCAGCATGGAACAAAATCAGCACTCTGTTTAATATTGAACTTGTGTGGGGAAGCAGTTGAGAGAAGCTATGTATTGATACTTTATCACTCAGAATGCCTGTAAAATGAATCAGTCAACACTTAAAAACTCACACAGCATTTAACAATGGGGCCATAAATTCAGTGCCTGTTACAAATTCCAATTTGGAATAGTTATAGCCTATGTACCTGCATTCTCCTGACATTTTCAAATATGTACACTGTTTGAACTGCTTGCAACAGTGGTTTGTACTTTTGGGCTATCTCCTGTATTTAAAGCTGCCCCAGAGGCTATACTAAATGGAATGGAAATGCTTTGCTATAATTTACTTTAGGCATCAGTTTAGATGATAAATATTGTCTGTTACATCAAAAATTAGCAGCTTAAATGTGGGGTTTAAAACATGGTTTTATGAGCTGTTACAAAACTTCTCAATTAAGAATAAATTATTACAGCAAAATCATTTTATGGAAAATAAATTCAATAGGTTATGTCAGGTATTGTGATCTGAAGGTTGGTATTAGGATATGTTCCATTTTACATGAAAATTTATACAGTAATTTATTTTCAGAAAGAATGTGTCTTGTTAGCTTCTCTAAGACATTCTTAAACTTTTGTATTACCGTTTTCATCTCCATTCCCCTCAGAAACATTTACTTTAATTTCTTTCTAGGTGGAAGAAAGATAGTGAATGTGCAAATGATAATTCAAACAAATTGCTTATGGCTTTTACATTGCTTATCACTTTTTTACTGATGATTCCCTGGTTTCATAGAGGAGCCAAAAGGTACACTATAATCATGGCAAACAGAAAATACTTTATACACTTTAAGAAATACTTAAATTTTCATTTTCAAGCGTAGTTACGTATTCCATTTCAGATCAATTACAAAAAACCCCAATAACTTTAATTCAAAAGCCTCAAATCAATACAACATTATATCATAGCTTACTTATTTTTGCATATAATACAAAAGCTCCAAAGTTCTTTTTATTGTTTTATAAACAGAAACAGGAAAACTGAGTTTTTTCCCACAAATTCTGGGGACTGAAGCTGTTTCAAAAAACAGTAGTATGATCCTGAAATGAAAGGAACTTCTGACTATTTTATAGCAATGCTACATATACTTTATAGCAATGCTACAGTGTAAACCAACAACTATATATGCAGAAGACTTGGCAGCAATTCAGTTTGATACTGAAGTGAGAGATCTATCTTGCATGAAACACTGTACAAAACAGACTTACTGCTCAGGTCTGTACAGCATTACTGTCAAAAAAGTTTCAGATAGTTTTATTCTAAATTTCCCCAAATGATTAAAATCTAACCCAAGATTAGCATGCTATACCATATCAGAAAGCAACACAAAAAATACCACATTTTATCTTTTAAGTCTCAGTCAACTAAAGTGCTTAAACACACATTTTTAAGTTTCACATTACCCATGTGAAATCTGCTGTCAAAGACACTACACACTTAAAGGGATTCCACCAGCTAAACTTTAATGCATGCTTATGTTTCATTTTCTTTTTCTTTCTTTTTGCTTTGAACATAAGACTCATTTTAGTCACTCCAAAGCAGTGCAGCTATAAATAACATGGATTTGATCCAGCAGCTTGGAAAGACAGAGAGATCAGATAGAATGTCATTAAAATTTTTACATATATCAGACATGCTTAATGGTGTACTCAATTATTATGTCACGCCAGTTCAAAGACTGTGTATTCTTTCTTTTAAACAGCATGGGGGGCTTTTTAACAATCAGGAGATCTATAATTACAGTGGTAGACCTCATAAAGACTCAAAATTCAGTTTCCAAGATATTTTAATTAAATCCCAAGTCCAAAAGTCTTCACAACAAAGCAGACAGGAAAAATATTAGTTGGAAATACAAAGCTCTATGACACTAATACCAGAGACATAACTATAGTGTTTTAATGGATGAAGAACGAGCTTTTTTTCAGCCTCTTAAAAAGATGGAACAGTTTTGTTCTTTCAGTGAGTCTTCCTAAAATTTCAAATTATTTAGAATCTCTGCCTCCAGTTTTGGGATCATTGTTGATAAATATTAGTATTTTCTCTTAATTACTCATACAGATATATAAAATTTTAAGTGTTCATACAGAAGGAGCAAGAACCAATAATCAAGAATACATGTAGTAACCCATACATCTGTGGGGGATTAAATTGGAACAGCATCAAAATTACTCCCTCTGAAGTATTGGGAGATTTTTTTTCCAGAACATTTTCAAATGAAATACAAATGTCCTCAAGACTCCCTCAACTTAGACTTATGTCTCAGATAATACAAATACCGAAATAATTTACGTATAGAAAAGTCCTTCCCAGTGTGGACCTGTCAGCCTTCTCACATTCAGCCTCTCATTTCAGGAGGAAAGCACTAATCTTAGTTACCATTTTAAAGCTATTATATCTATTAAATAATTGTTTGCAATAATAAAACAGGAGTAAGAATTTTAACAAAACATCCTAATTTTGAAGTTTTTTACATTGACATTTTCCAATTCTGATAGTCCAAATATTGCAAAATTAATTCTAACTCTTGAGTGGTGTTCACAGTACTTTCTTTAATATTTTGCATACATCAAGCCACTGCATTCATGTTTCAAGCTCCACTGTCTTTAAAATGAAAACAGAGATTCCTACTGTACCATTAATTGCTAGTCTGACACTGAAACAGTGGTTTCATAGTCATGAGTGATGGGATTGAGAATTTCTGTGTAACTCCACTTCCCTAACAGGTACAGTAATAAACTGTTAGTTCCTTAGGTGAAAGACATGAATCTGTTGGATTAAAGCTTCATTCTCTGCCTGTAATGAGTAACTTGAGGGCCTTCTGTAGATTTTGCACAGCAGTGCTCACATCTTCATACTGCAACGCACTGCCAGCATATTTGCAATATTTTTGAGCTCTGGCAAAGTCCTCTGGAGTCAAGCGGACTTCTCCTGCAAAAACATAAGTATTACAAAGTTACTACAAAGGAAATGTGACTTAAGCTTCCTTTCTTATGATTTTTGTGTTTTACTGGTGTTTGTGGTAATATTATGAAAACCAGGCTAATATTTGTGGTAGTATTATAAAGACCAAGGTACAGTATTTCTTCTGTTCTGTTCTCTTTTCTTTCCATTCATATAAAGCTTAACTTCTTTGCTATTGAAAAATGTGAGGACCTTTCTAAACACTGGTATTTTCATGACCCAGTGCCTTTCAAAAGTAAGCCAATACCTTTGAGAAAGATCTGCTCTTCATCTAAGACAGCAAAGGAAAGCTTTTATATGACATTAAGTTAGCTGTAATCATATTACAACCTGCAAGAAACAAGTACAGTGCTTTTTGTGTTTACAGCATAATTACTCTGCTTCCTTCAGAAATAATACATAGTTAGAAACTGTTCCTTCCCAACTGGAATAACTTTTCAGAATGTAGAAGCATTTCTCACTGGCATGTTTTCACACATTTTATGTTTCTGTTTTTCCAAAAAATTTTTGTTGCCAATTTTATGTAAGATGTCTGAAAACAAGATTGATGTCATGTAATGTGCCCATTTTTGTGACATTGGAGAACACTAGCAAAAAATATTCCCATAATATAGTATAAACCATAGTATGTTACTTATTAATCAGAGTTCTCTTGAAGTAAGTTAAAATTTTAGGAATTATGTTGTGCTCAAATACATGCATTCAGTCTTGGAGAAGACATAGTAGGGACTTAAGCCCTAAATGGCAGAAGATTTTATATGTGAATAGTATCAGTGACGTGGGTGTAAAATAAACCATAACTGTGTTACTGTACCTCCTTCCACCCACAAATTCACTGTGAGTTTTAAGGCTAATCCCATGCCACTCCAATAATGGACAAATTTTTATATATCCAAATACGGACAAATTATAAAATCTTTACTCAGGTTCTTTCAAAACAACTTGTAAATGATAGATTTTTATGGGCACAGATAAATAAATATATAAACCACGAAATTTTATGCATATATTTAATAACTTCCCACACAGTATGGTATAAGCACTGAATAGATTTCACAGATTAATAGAAAGTGTGCTTTTAAATGCACCATACATTTTACATAAAATTTAGTTACACAAAGATTTAGCTCTCTAAGTACATTTTACTCTTAAACAACTACATGAACATACTTAAAGCCATTTTTATGGCACAATTTCCATTAGCTGAATCCTTTCCTTCAAAATAGAACTGTTGTTAGCAATACTGTGAGAATGTTTACTAAAGAATCTCTTTTCTTATCAAAAAATGTCTGTTATATTTACTTTTCCTTCTCCCAATCTTACTATTTAAGTACAGCTTTTGAACAAATAAAAAAGAAAACCTGGGAACATTAAAAATTAGACTGGTCTGCTGATTTTTAAAACAACCCTACCCAAATAAAATTCGAAAGGTAAGCACACTGAAGATTACTTTTATGAATTTTTAAAATGTACTCTAGAACTCCACTTCTTTTCCTTTCAATAAATAAATATAACCATTGAGGTACACAAAAACTTGGTGGGCTCATTATGATTGCAATGTATATTAATTTCATGCTAAGTAAGGGAAACCACATTAAATCTCTTAAAATACATACACATGTGAGTAAATCCTTGCGAGGGAGTGCATAAACACAGGCACACATCTCAGGTATTCTGTAACCTCAGGAAAGTCACAGACTAAAAAGCAGCTGGGGTCAATCTGTGACCACATTTCTGAAGATCTTTAAGAAATTAAAAAGACCAAGTTTCCCTCAAAGTAGCTTTATGCTGTGATGCCAAAAGAAACTACAAAATCATTCTTTAAAAACTGGCCAGGGCATCAGTCCAGTATTCAAATAATTTATTGGAAGCAAGCCTGAATTCACCCTCTAATCTTATTTTTACAGTATGAGCTCTATTAATGTTTTGCTGGCATAAAGCCTTATTTATTATGAAATCTACCTCAGATGCTATTATGACACCACTTGAGGGAAAAAAATTATTAGTTTTAAATTTATAAACCAAAGTATATAGAGTAAGAGGGTTGATCTTTTGATGTGCTCAGTAGCCTGAGCTCCTATTGAAGTCGACACCTCACAATGGAAAAGCAAAATAGAAACAAACCAGCTCTGTGTTCTGAAGTTTTACAAATAATGTAAAACTTAACTGCAATGACTGTACTTACATCAAAGGTATAACCACAAAAGTTAGTAACCTACCTCAATTTACATATTCAAAGATTAAGCAGTTTTGGAGGAAATGCCCTGGGGGTCCTGGTGGACACAGATCTGCCCATGAGCCAACAATCCACCCCTGTGCCAGAGAGTGACAATGGCATCCTGTCCTGCATTAGGAAGAGCACTGCCAGCAGGTGGATAGAAGTGATCCTGACCCTTTCAGCCATATCCTGAGTGTCATGTCCGGTTCTGGATTCCTCAGCACAAGAGAGACAGACTGACATCCTGGAGACAGTCCAGCAAAGGGCCACAAAGATGACTAAGGGAATGGAGCATGAGAAGCACCCAAGGAAGCTGGGACTGTTCAGCCTAGAGAAGAGAGAGCTCAGGGGGATCTTATATCAAGTACACAAACACCTGAAGTATCTAAAGGACAGAGACAGGCTTTTTTAGTGATGCCCAGTGACAAGACCAGAGGCTGAAACACAGGAGGGTCCTGTCTGAACATCAGGAAACAGTTTTTACTCTGAGGGTGACCAAGGTCTGGGACAGGCTGCCCAGAGAGATTGTGGTGTCTGTCCCTGGAGAGATTCAAAACCTATCTTTAGAACTAGCAGTGACATTTTTTCTCAAACTTCTTCAGTGCAGGAAATTAAACCACAGGGAGAGTGCACAAGGAAGGGGAGGAGAGAAAAAGGACATGGTCATGAGTGACTAGTTTTACATGACCTGTGGGAACGCAGGGCACCAGGAATACTTCCCTGTCTGCTCTGGGGTGCCCTAACCCCCAGGAGAACATTAACTTTGACCCTCATTCATGAAGAAAGTTTCCTAAACTCCAGAATAGACTAGAATCCACTAGAGTGTGAAGTACATTGTAGAGAGTAGTGTAGATGTATCACTTCGGTGGGAAATTTAGGTTTTAGGATTTTTAGTATGTAGTAGAGGGAAGCAAGATGGAAGGCACAGGGTGTCATCCTGGGCTTCTTCTTCTTCCTTCTTTTTCCTTCTTCATGGGTTTCGGTGGCATTTTGTAATTGGGTGAAAAAGTCTGCATTGTGGGCTTTTGGGGATCAGTTATTGGGTTAAAAAGGGAAATAATCTAGGTGTCAGTTCTTAATTGGATAGTTTAGTCCTAAAAGACCTTGTAACAATAGATTGTAGCCACTTTTGCGGTCCAGTGCGCTGAGCCTTTGTGTGCAAAACTCTAGATAAGATAACAATAAACAAGAACCTGAAGACTGAAAGATCCAGTGCATCTCTCTTTCCTGACACAAGACCACTCCAGGAGGGTCTCCCCTGACAGGGGAGGGCCCTGACAGAGTCCCAGAAGTCGGGGAATCGGCAACAGGTACGCCAACAATGACCCTTCCTTGAGCAGAAGGGTTGGACCAGACCACCTCTTGAAGTCCTTTCCAGCCTCAAGTATCCATGATTTTTGGCTCTAAAAAAGTCCAACAGCGCTGAGATATAAAAGGTATGCTTTATTTATTCTGAAACAAACTTGCTCCCTGTGTTAATCTGAAATTATTAGGACTGTAGTTATATTACTGAAACATGACAGGAATATGGAATCTGTAACAACAAGCATGATTCCCTTAGTTTAAGAGAAACACAAAGTGAAACTGATTTGACTAGAGCTGCTGAAATAATTTTGTGAAAAAAAAAGTTTTAGAATGAAAGTAATGTGCATTTTACATAAATACATCTGCTTCTCCCTGGAATCCTTTTCTACCCTTCAGATGTCTTTCCTTTTTACGATGCCCAAATATAAGGCAGATGATATAAGAACATTTCAATCATACAAACTGGTGCATGAAAACAGTGATGGAAAAGGTAACAAATGGATTTTGAAACAAGATACTCTTTTTTCCCCATTAAATCACTTGAAATATTTGAAATATAAGTACTCAAGGATTTCTTTTTATGATCATGAAAACACATTCAATGTCAAATTATTATTTATACTTTGCATGTAGAATATCAAACATTATACACAGAACTACAATGAACAAATGCCTTCTTTATACTATGCCACCTGTGGAAGGGACCATATGGCAACATAAGAAGATCTTATAAAATCTGTGTAGCACAACTATGAATGCCTCTAGTGTTAGTAAAATCTAGGGGTAATAAATTTTTTAAGACAACTACATCAGAGAAGTGCACACACACATACACAAAGTTGCTGCATAATTCTACATTCTGTTGTCAGACACATTAACCCATGCTTAAATGAAAAAGTTTTGACACTTTCAAAAGTCAGTGTTAAACTCTGAAACCTCTTCCCACAGGACAGGACAACTATTGAAAGATTTATGCTAACTAAAAATCAAAGAACACTATTCCTTTAACTTAATCGTCCTTTGATAAAATATTCTACTCCTCTCCACCAGAAGTTTTTCTCCTGTAACAGCTTTAAACAAAAGGCTTCTCTCATGTTACAGGAAGCAAAGCAAAGATATAATTTATCTTTAAAATATACATTTGATCTTACTACAAGAAAGAGTCTTGCAGGAGTATGTGGAATATCCTGTTTGGTTATACCTATACTACCACATTCAACACTGCCAAGGAAGGCATCTCAGCACTCAAACTTGACTGTCTGCAGCATCAAACTGCTGGAACAGATTCCAGTATGGTGTTGGCCCATGAAAACTAGCACTTTCCCAAACAATTCCTGGGCATGACCTGTGGTCAGAGCAAGCTACAGACCATTCAATATGAGCAGTCTTAACAAGCTACCTTGTTTAGGTTTAAAAGTTTAATAATATAGATGTGAGAGGTTCTGTGCCAGCTACTCTCCATGCCAAATATCTGCAAGCCTGTGTAATTTGTTAGCATGGACATAGACATCGTGTGTAAGTCATGGAACAAATGTACCTTGCACTGTGCTAGCTCTGTGGATCTGTTGGATGGAGGGCAACACTGATCCCTCCTTCTCATGCAAAGGAAACCTCAGCTCCACAGGAATGGTACACACCTCAATATGCAGCAAGGATCTAGCCCAGATATGTATATTGCAGCTCAGGAACTGGAGAGGGCTCATGGGTCCCACAGTTTTGTACATCCATTAACACATACAGGCATTTCTCAATCTACTGATGGGTTAGAGAACAAGGCCACTGTTGGCATAGAAAGGACTTCTCAGCAGCATGAGAAGAATGCACAACAAGACAATGACAGGCAAGGACAAACACTTTCCATTCCTCTCAAGCTTCTTAATTCCACACATGCAAAGAAAACTATCAGTGTACCTCTGCTGACACATCCATCCCCTGTGCTCTCTGAGACTCCTGCATAACTGACAGGGTGTTTTCTAAGCTTTCAAATGAACAACCTGTATGACTTTTATCATTTCTTGCCTGCACTTTTGTAGCACTCCCTCATAAGAATGTGAGACTTTGAGCTGTTACAAGACCCAAACTTGTAGTGACACCACAGAGATGTGCAGAGGAGGAACACAGGCATGCAAATACGCAGGTTAGATCAAGTTAAGAGATTTACCATGGTGCTTAGCAGGTGCCTTAATCTTTGAATTACACAATATTACTTATTACGCATTATCATAAACACACTTAATTCCTTCTTATTTATGTACTTATTAAACCAGGTTATCTCAGGTAGGTAGTAAAAGGGAGCAATGCAATCATACCATTCAGATATGAATAATGGAATGTCTTCAACTTAATTAAAAAAACTATGTTTCAATCTAAATTATGACGTTTTCGACAACCAGGAACAAACATTCAAATCAAGAAACAATGATGACCAAAATTTTTTGAGTAGTTACCAAAAAACCTGGTACAATGACTATCTAGAAGATCATGATAAGTTAGTTAAACATGAAAGCTTTGCTTCCAAACATCACAAAATTTTCCTTCCAACTAGCAGTTACTATAGCAAACCTTAAGTAAAGCTTTGAGCCATTTCAGTTGAGGAGCTACCAAAACCCCCACAGCAGTCCCCAAAACTCAAAAACTATCACCAAGTTTAAATGTTACAGCTACAGGTCTGAGGTGTTGTTTTCAATGAAATGAGTTACTGCCACATGAGACATCAGTGCCAGCTCAGCTGGCCAGAGCATGGTGCTAATAATGCCAAGGTTGTGGGTTTGAGCCTTGTATAGGCCATTCACTTCAGAGTTGGACTCAATCCTTCTGGGTCCCTTCCAGCTCAGACTATCCTGTGATTCTGTGATTACAGTAACATGCCGGAAAAAGTGTAGCACCTACAGTACCTTTTGCTCTTCAGGAGAATACTAAGATTAGTACGTCTCTATCAAATTTTGCTATTTTTATTTCTTCTGTAAAAATGGCTTTCTAATATATTAGAATGGAAATATCCTTAAGCATTCTTTATGCCAGCAGATTAAAAACAAGTTGAACAATAAATTCCTACTATAGCATTTGATTGAAGCAAAAATGCTTTTTCTGAACAGCTGTTTTAACAGAGTCTTCAACAACATAATAAAGTAACTAAGTATCTCTAAGTTATAATATACAAGAACATACCTATCTAAAATTTGTAGTCATAACAGGCAATGTTTTACTGTGGTTAGTACTAGAACTTAACATAGCAATGACATACAATATTGTACACTAATGAGAGTATATCCTGATGAGGATAAACTGTAGGCCTCCAAGACCTCCTCCTCATTCAACATCCACATTATATTGCCAAAAAAAATCTGATTATTCCAAACAGATGTAATTTATGGAGGTTTTTTACACTTTTTTCTCTTTTCCATGGACAGAAAAATTCTTAGAAATAGTTAACTCTGTGTCCATATGTACTCATGTACCATATGTACATGAGTGTTCAAATGAAAATCTAGGATGATTCCAGCTTTATTGTCAGTTACTACTCTTCCACAAGCCATGATTTCCCTAGGGTTAGCCCTTATGTGTACACTTCAAAGCATGGGATATGCAAGCAGACATAAAATACATATGTATGATATAGGTTATCAGTGATTTCAACATCAAAGACAAATGACATCCTGGAAGATAAAATCTTTGATTAAATGGTACATCAAAATAACATCATTAGCAGTACCTTACAAATTGATTGCTTCATTTAGCACAAGTGCTACTTCCAGTCAGGAAGCACACACTATTATTCTGCACAAAACTGCAACTTGAATGTTTTATGAATTATTTTGTGAAATTAATAAGTAACTTACATGCTGACCCTGTAGAATAAATTTCAAGTAAAGGGAATGTATATTAATTACAATAAATACAATTTGGCAAGGCTATCAGGAATATAGACTTTGCAAAGTATATCAGAACCTCACCTGAGAAGCAACAACATAAATAATAAAAAACCTTAGGCAATGCTAGCTCATTAGTTCAAAGCAGTCAGACAGACAACACTATTTTGTAGCAGCTTTCAGAAACTACTAAAATCTTAGCAACACAATGCTTAGATGCTGTCCACTCTTTTTAAAATTCTGGAATAGCGTTCAGATAATAGTGACAATATTGCTCAAACTTCTTCCTTCAGTGCAGGGGAGATATAGAGGACACAGTATGTCCACCTACAACAATACAAATGCCACAAGCTTACCTGTAGACTGAGCACTGTAAAGGGAAGGATCAACCAGAGGAATATTCTGAGGAGCAGGCTGAATGGTGTTACTTGTCACTCCTGCAAATCAATGCAAAAAAAGGACTTTGATTATTTTTACTTATTGACTTTAAAAGTAAGCAAAAAATCAAACCATATGAAGCGTTCTTGTACCTGTGTTCACATTTTAGGTACACTCATTTGTTTTGATCGAAAACTGTATTTTTGCAATATGTCCAGAACATACCAGACTATCATGAAGTTATTTCTGCAACATCTGCTGTCTAGGAACATACATATATTCTGTAAAAGTGCTCCAAACTATGATATACATATTTCAAGAAAACATTAAAAAATATTTCCAATGGCATTTTTACAATTTTAGCTTATGAAGACGCTTTTGCCACACAATAATGTGTTATTTTACTTTCTATGTGATGGACTAGAATTTGGGCAAAAATTCATCTCCCATTGAAGGCATGGATTTCTCAGGTGTAATTTGGAGATACCTGTGTTATGAGGTACTTCAGCTGGAGTGTTGGCAGGTGCATGGGCACCTGGTGGTATATGTATGCCAGTGTAATTACTAGTTGGTATGTTGTTAGCTTCATATGTAGATGATGATGATGATGGAGCTGTTCCACTATGGACAGAAGATGACCCCGCTTCTTCCCTTTCAGCATCTGCTAAAATGATACAAAATAGGAATTACTGCAACTACTATGTATAAACACTTTAAATCTTTGGCTTTCCTTAACACCTCCTTTCAAATTTTTATTGCTAAAAAACTTGCCACCACACAGTGGGACATAAAACATCAACCCAAACCACATAGGGTTGATTTGAAAAGGTAAAATGCAACATACCATACAACAAAGATCTAGACACTCACATACTTTCAAAGATCTCTTCTGTTCAACTTGAGGAAACATTTAGTTACTTGTCTGAATATAAGCTATCTGTCTCATTAGAACAATTTGTTATACCTTTGTATTCTGCATCCATAGAAGTGGAACAAGTTATTACAAATAGGCAGTAATCTACATTTTAACATATACATGAACCAGAATATGGAAAAATGTATTTGCCTTACCAACTCTGCATAAAAGGCTAGACAGTGCCAATTCGTTTACCCCAAATCAAACCACAAATAAATAAGAGCCAAGAGGAACTTTGGGAAAGTAATACCAAACAAGAAACTAAATGCAGCTTAGCCAAGTCATAATTGCATCTAGAACAGCTAGAGTACATAATGATCTGCAAGAATAAGGTTCAATATATCCCACAGCATGTACAAAGAACATACATATTTTTCAATCTAGCCATGTTCTTAAGGTTCTGATCTACTTTATTTAGTACTGATTTAAAGGCTAAGGATCCAGTCAACTCAGAATAAATGGTTGATTCCTGCTCCTTCACTTGAATTAAGTTCAATTAAAAAAAACCTGATTTTCATTTACTGTGTATGCATTCACCTGTATCAATAATGTCAGATAGAACAGGCAATTTTGGGAATTGCTTATTTAACAGCCAGTGCTTGAAAGGGAACAAAGAAATAAGGGAGGACAAAACTTGTATGTGTGTAGAGCTAGCAAAAGAGATCCACATTGATCTTCAGTTACACAAGACTATGAGTTATGCAAACACTTCTGCTGCTTAATAATTAAATGGTCTGCTATTAAAAATATTACTATTATAAATATTTGAATTGTTTCCTATGGAAGTTCTTCTACCTCCCAGAAAAAAATTCACATGCTATCTTTAGGAAAAATATTAAAATACCTTCTAATTTACAATACAATTTACTAATAAAAAGGCAGAGTAAAATAAAGTATTGTTATTAGAGCATTTTTAGTGGACTTTAATAAATACACTCTGGTTTATGGCACAATTTCTAACACATGCAAATGAACACCTGAAAAGTTTCTGGAAGACAAAAAACACCTTAAGGTGCCAGATTTTTCTTTTGCTGTATTTTTTGTTAGTAACTCATACTGCAATATTGTGTGGCTAACATGTGTGGAAATAAAATTAAATGTCTGAAACTGGCAAAAAGAAGATGAGATTCAAGAGTAAACATTGCATATGCTATCTTTTAAATAATAATGTAATGATAGGAAACTACTGTTTGAATGCTGTATTTTTCACTGGTTTTGGTGTCAACTAAAAAAAAATACAAAACAGTTTCAGAAAAAATAATGAACAAAACCAGAGGCTTACTTTACATAAAATGAATTAGTTACACACAACACTCAACAGGCCCTCTGAGGGTGAGGCTGCAAAACATTACTTGCAACACTGTTACCAATTATTTACAGCTTGGGCAAATTGTAGCCATAAAGTTGGAGTTTCCAAGTTGAGGGTCTGCTTGAAGCTAGATTTTGGGAAAGCTGTTGTAAAAACTACTAAGCAACTGTTGAGCATGAGGCAGTGAGAGCAAATGTGCTTCCACTGTGCTTACTATCTCAGCTATGAGAAATTACCTCTAAATTCATGCCCATATTTAAGCTGTAAATGCATTTATTCCTTTATTCTGCTCCTTGCAGCTTCCTGTTGCCCTAATCTGGTTCTCAAGGCACATTCTGATTTCCTTCTCTGCACTAGGATTACATATCCCATATTGGCAACCCTGTGCCACATACTGTGTCCCTCTTGCACTGCCCCAATTTTCTCTCCAAGCCATTCCCAGTTTCAGCTTCCAACTTCCTCACTGCACAGTTCAGGGTCTCTACAAAGTCCTGTAACAGTGCAGTGCTGTGGCCAACACTAGCCACAGAGGACATGAACTCAAAGGGTTAAAGTCTGGCAACGTTAAAAACAACCAAAAAAAGTGTTAGAAGTGCCAACCACCAGTAATAACAGTGCCTGCAAGAGGCAAATTCACAAATGAGCAATCTGCTTTTTAATCAGGTTTATGTATCAAAAGATTAAGCTCAACTGTTTGATTTACTCATTGTGCAACTGGATAATGTTAAAACTGTATTAAACATAAAAGTAGTTTTGTTTAAGTTAACTCTCCTTAGTCTTTAAAGTGCCCAAATATCATAAAAGCATTGTAACTATTCTTTCAGCAAAGCAAATATTTAAAATATTCTTTATCAAAGACTAAAGTATTAGAAACATTTTAAGATATCCACTCTCCGTATTTGTGAATAGTTTTTAACAGTAGTGCCAGATAGAAGTATTTCAGGTTGCTATAAAAGAACATTTAAGTCAACAGAGGTTTTAAATTCTATGGTTAGAATGTCCAAAACATAATTGAAAAAAAAATCTTTTCCAGGGAATGAGAAAGAATGCTACAAAATTAGAAAATTATTTCCTCATGCAGCAGTAATAACCTAGAATTCAAAGTTCCTTACAGTTAAAAAAATTCCTTAAAAATGCTGAAACTAGGCTGTGAAACAGTGACACAATTGTTTTACATTTCATTTCAGCTCCAGCTGAGTTTTTTGTCTTGGAACCTCATCAGCTTTTGTGCTTGAATCCCAGCATAAAGAATTCACAAGCTCTCTAAATTTTCTGCAGAGCTACAGTATACCCAGACCACCTGTTTGTGTTTTTTAAAATTATTTATTTACTGAAGGCAAGATTTTGTGAAATCATCAGTGCAGCCCCACAACCAACCATCCAAAGATACTTTTACATAAACAGAGGATTCTCAAGGCTTCATGGCATTCCCTTTTCTAGTGCAAGCAAGCATCAAGCATGACTTAATTTCAGTAGCTCAGTGCACTAAATATAAAATTAGTAAAATTTTTTTAAGGAGTCCAAACTCCTCCAGTTCTCTGGACTCCTGTTTTTCATGAGTTCAGATAATTATAATCAATATAATTTGTTTTTCTTTGTCTCATTCTGCTGAGTTGTTTCTCTTTTGCTTGAGATGTTGCCAAAAGATTCACAATGTAAGGTTCTATTTGAACACTGCTTTTAAAAAACAAACCAACCATGTATTTTTTTCCACAACATTGAGAAAAGAACTCAAATATCCATCAACTTTTCCCACACTGTTCTTTTTACTAGTTGGAACTATTACGGTTTTCTGAAATTCTGAAATGGAAATGTAGCCTACATATTATATATTGCAATAAAGGTGATTAAATTGAATGTATTTACTATGGCTATAGTATGGCTATTTAGGAACTTTTTTCATTTCCATTTTTTTTTCCATTAGTGTAAATCCTTGTTGGATGACCTAGGGCTAATGCTAAGTAATCTTTATGTGTATTCTAGGACTTCTATTCCAACTGCATTAATAAATTAAGCATGTCTTTTAAGGTTTCCATGGTGGCATCCTGACAAAAGCATCCATAAATCCAACAGCAGAACTGCATAAAGCATGCCTATGTACTGTAAAAACATCTCCAAGAGTTACAGTATGGTTTTCAAGAATCACAAAAACAAAAAAAAAACCCACTTTGGAAAAAAATGGTAATTTGTCAAGCTACAGAGACCTAGTTTCACTCTGTTTAAACAGACTTTTTCCACATGCGAGGGGAGGAAGAAAATGAGCAAGCAGAAAGGAATGGGGAAGGTCCAGTCATACATTCAAACAATACTGCTTTTCTTCTTATGATGCATAAAGAGGAACTGAAACTCTTTTGTACTGATTCTTCTCATAAAAATTAATTTGCATGAAATTTTTGTCTTGATTATGTGAGACATTATGGACACCTACACCATGGAGCTAACCATAAAAAATAAACACCAATATGTATTTTTTATTCAATTTCTTAGAAAATTAGGAATGGGAGAAATAATCTCTCTACATGAAATACAATTCAACAACAAAATAAACAAACAAAAAACATATTGTCAAGTTACAGATCTTGCAGGCTCCCTGTCAAAAAGGATGTTAAAATTTTGATTTGCTCAGCATTTGTGTCCCTTTTAACATGCATGTAAGACATAACCTGGTAATGAAAGCAAGTGTCTTCACCAATTCCCATTACCACCTGTAATGAATGTATACCAGGGATTTGAGGAAAGCCTGAATTCTGCTTTCCTTCCTACAACAGTTTCTTTTGTAGCCTTGAGCAAGTCAGTTACTTCTGTGCAATAAATAAAAATGAAGAAAAAGCCTATTTGTTGCTCTACTGAGAAATAATTAGCTTCTACAAGTTGCACACATGGATTTTTAGCAAAAGTTTTGTAATGTTTACTTAGAAATTCTATTTTTGCACTTGTTTAAAATTCATAGATCGCTTCACATACTCAGGTCAGCTTTACCACACTATGAGCCAGACCACTAAAAGAGCACTTATTTAAAGCTGAAAATATTTAACTGAACTATTCATTACATTCAATATAACAAGAGATTTTTCTCTCACGTGTTGCTTTCTCCATTAAATCATTACTCTGCTGTAATTTGACAAAGATGAAGTGATGTTTGCAGCTGGAGTTGCATCATAAGTATCTCTGGCTACAGATGCATGGACAGCTAAGGAAACTGCCTTGGAGAAGATGGTATGTTGAAGAAGAAATTAGTTTGCTAATGCCTCACTTCAAATACAGCTGTGCCTATACTGGAGCACATTTCAGTGGGTAAGATACCCATGCCAGTGTTTAAGTCTGTAGGGTGCCTTTAGGTTAGGAAAACATAATAACAAGAACAAACACATAGCTTGGATATAAAACTACCATACTCGGTATTTGCTCACAAATATTTGAATTTACTTGTGTTGCAGTGTTCCTGGAGCACTAATATATAAATAGTATTTTATCCAGGAAATTTCAAATAAATTATATTTGGCACCCAGGCTCTTAGACACTATAAAGATAATAACAAACTGAAATAGATGTTCGGTTCACATCCTCCTTAAAAAAAATCATGATCATATCCTTTTTTTTTTTAATGTAACACTGTCCAGGATATATAAATGACAATGTGGAGATGCATCAAAATGTGAGATTACATGATGAAAAGACTGAGAACCAGAGAAGAAACTAGTTTGCTAATGTTTTGACATGTTTAAAACAAAAGTACTAAGTAGAAAATTACAAGCCTACTCATAATTTATTTTTAAAAGCAATATTTATATTACTTTATATTAATTTATATTTAGTATGTGTGCACAGGTATAAATACACTGGTCATCTATATTTATATATACAATCAGAAAACTTCATGTAGCCACCCCTCTAAGGTGGCTCTACAGGTCAGATAGATACTCTACAAGGTAGATCTTTCCCTTTCACACTGTAGATTTGTTTATTGACCCTTTTAATTTGGAAAAATTTGTTTTACTAAATCTAAGCTTAAGAGATAAATTAGCATCAACTGAATTGACAAGCCACAAAGTCTCACGTGCCAGCTCAGAAGAAAATTACAAACTATTTGATGGTCTCAGTTGCTCCACTAGGTATGTGAAGAATGATATACAGAGGTTGTCATTGTGCAGAATTAGTCTATTTTAATCTGCATAGTGAAAATATCCATTCCAATACATCTTATCTCATAAAAGATCAACCTTTGAAATTTGTATTCAATCTGCATTGAGGAGAAAAGTAAAGAAACTGGTCACTACCAAAACCAATGAAACTGATTCATGATCTAAAGCAAAACAACTTGTTCTGACACACATTTAGTTTGGTTAAGTGGATGTCCTTGGAAATCATCTCCTTAACTGTTAGATAAAGTGGGAACCTCAAGGAATCCTGTACAGGGAGCTCAGGTAGCCAGGGGAAGCAAGGAAAAGGAGGATGAGTGAGAAAGAGGCAGAAATCCAACTCAGTAAGAGTAGACCATAAACCTGTTTTGAAACTGACATTATTACACAGGGAGGAAGGAGTTGTCTCACAAGCAGGTCTTTGCTCTGAAGTTGAATTCACTTGCCATCAGTCCACTTTTAACTCCTACTTAACTTCTGAGAGAGGATACACTGGCAAAGGGATCACAAGTTTACAGAACAGATTTAAAAGAGGAACTGTGGTTAATGTTAAAGAAATGTATGGTTCTGGCCTGAAGCTGACAATACCTTCTTAGAGAGTAGCTGTATAACAATCTCCACAACAAGGAAAAGAATATTTTATTAAATAAGTCAATCACACAGTAAGGTCCAATAAAAATAACAGCAGGAGAAGCTGAAAAGAAGGCAGCTCATTGTGAATGGAACATCAAGCTGGGAATCCGTGCTTCCTGAGGGGTGCTCCCTGAAGAACTGTGCATACCACCACTTCACCTTAACACAGCCTTCCTCTCTCTTAAAAAAAAAGGGAAACACATACCAAAACTCTCTCCCTCCATTCCAATGGGGCCAGGCTGAGGAGTCTCTCCATTCTTTAAGCAGTTATGAATGTATGCTGCCTTCCACCTGGCGTACTTCCTGTGCTGGGCGTTCTGGGGGACGGAAAAGGCCAGCCATTTTAACCACTCACTTCTGCAAATTAATGCATTCAAAGCAGAAATACAAACATCTTTTCCACTTTCTCTGCTGTCATTTGATACCCTTTTAAAGATAAACATGTAAAATTAATAGGTGAATTACAAAAAATAATTAAAATAACACTCTAACAAGATCTCAGCATGAAAGGAAAATGTGGAGATCTTCAATTAGCGCAGCATATGAGGAAAAGGAAATAAATGATACCAAGAAAAACTAGTACAAAAACATAGCACTGTGTAGTAATTACTGAAATGAAATAATGAAGAAAGCTTCCTATCTCCATAAACTTTGATAATTATTTACTTTAGATTTAAATACTTGAAACTTTAAATGCTACTGCTGAGTATCAGAAATATGGAATTTCTTCTAATTATATTATTTAAAAATTTAAAAATTTAAAATTTAATTTAAAAGCATGAACACAGAAAGGCTGATGTAACTGCAGAATAATGTGATTTGTTTGTAATATTCTATGGCATTAAGATTTTCCATTTTGTTTTTTAAAATATACTTTACTGTTCCTAAGTACAACTTAAGCATGTCAAAACATGAAAGGAAGATTGGCCACTTTGTATCTCCTGGGCAGTTACAATAGTGTTTAATCCAGGAAGAGCTGTCAATTGATGCAAGAAATATTAAACTGATTATGCAAATCAAATGTTTTGCCAACAGTTGCATGGGAAACAACCAGTTCTGACAGTTATGAGGCAACATAAATCAAGGATCAAGGCTGAATATAAATGTTAGAAATGTGGGAGGATGAGTGGAATAATTTGCCCAAATGAACAATGCAGGGTGGGAGACTGCAGTTCACACCAATGCCAAAATTTTAAAAAATAATTTTTTATTTTAAAAAATTAAAAATGAATTTGAAAATTAAATCCAAAGTTTCTAAGAAATTAATAAACTGAAATTCAATACTGTACTTCACAAAGCCTATTGAACTGTCATCTAGAACAGGGTAGAGAGACACAATACAAAAGGTATCTCCAGCAAGCTCCCTTGCTCATATTTAATACATTGTATCACCCAGGATGCTCACACAATCCAAGAGAAAGATCTGGTCTTCATTTTTGAAAACAAGATGTTCTCCAGAAAAAAAGCCTATTCTGATGACATATTTATTAAAATGCATTCACTCTACCTCAAAAAGGTAAAGTGCAATTGGAAAACATGGCTCTCTGTTAAACTTTGTTTTAATAATCATTTCTGGTCAGTCAACGTTACAGATTAAATTCCTTCATTTTTAACAAACACTCTAGAAGCCACAAAATGCAGAAAACACATACCCAGAGCATGCTACTTTTAGGAAAGATTATTATGCAATATTTAAGAGCGTGTACATCTCCCCCCTATTCTAATATGGTGATTATTTATTGACAAAGTGTGAAGATGCAGCTGCATCAGGTGTCCATCCCAGGTGCTGGCAACTCAGCATAGCAGGAGTGGTGTCTGAGAGGACAGGCCAGGGCTGCCCCACACTGGATAAAACAGCCCCAGTGAAGCCACCTTGGGGCACAGCTGAGGCCCTTGGCTATCTGGTGGTGCCCTTGGGAGAGCATATTTAAGGACAGGCCAAGCACTCCCAACCCTGGCACCAAGATGATGGACGGGGAGAGGAGAATGGAACAAAGTGTTTGATGTCTGTCCTGCATCCCCACTGCAAAGCTTATCGTTCCAGAACTGAGAAGTGAAATGCTGTTGGTTTGGTCTGTTTTTAACATGCACTGCTGCCCCCTTTCAGAAGGCTGCCCTATTGAATGAATGCTACTCCTGAGGTAAATGAAAAGAATGCTGCTATTGCAGAGCTTCCTACTGCTCTGATCTAAGCTGTGTCTTGTAAAACTAAATCTTCCAGAAAATCCTTTTGCCTAGGTCTAATATGGAGATATAGAACAACCACTCTTCATCTGTGACAGAATCCCTTCATACTACCCAATAATCAATCACTTGCCATTAAAAACATACGTATTATGCTCAACACCCATTTTCTGATTCTAGGTGTCAAATATCTGCTTTCTATGCCTTCTGCTGTTGCTTTAAAAGCCTTTTCATAATTGATAGTCCACATATGAAGGCAATTTTAACTATCTATTGAAAAAATAGGCAGGTGGTCTGAATACAGATGTCATGCTCTATAAGCAGGTGTCAGGCTGCATTCAACTTAGGCTGAAAAAAACTTCTGCAAAAGTCTAAGACAAGTCAAGTCATACTTCTCCCATCATCCCTTTACATGAGAATGGATAAATAAACTGTTGAAATGTAATGATTCTATACAGTGGAGCAAATATTTTCTGTATTTCTTGTACACTCTCCTTTACCATCGGTATTCTCCAATTAAACAAAATGAGAGAATTCTGCTTCTTTCCAATTACAAAGCATTTCTGTCCTTTCAGCATCAACAACAAAAAACCCCAACACACAACAGAAAATGTACCACTGCTAGCATTCTGCACTGACATTTGTAACAATTTCTTCCATCTTCAAAGCAGGATTGCTTCAGGTACTCTGAGGAGTCAATTGATCAGTGCACTGTCCTGTGCACTGGATTCCTACAGACTAAGATGGTTTTTTTTCAGTCCAATTCAATGTGCAAATATGCATTCACTCTCTGGCTCTAGGAAATGTTATTACTGGATCTAGTAAAGGATGTCAGGGCACAGAGCAGACAGTTTTAAGAGAACACATCAAAAAGCAAACTTATTTGTGCCTCTCAATAAGATGAGTATTTTGATAGAGTCTCAGGCTACGGAAGATGGAGAATCTTGCAAGAACTCTTCACTAAGCATTTCTCTTGGGTAAGACCTATCTTTAGTATCTACACTTACATCCTGTAGTATTCCAGAAGTGCATCACTATTAAGACCATGCCTTACCTTCTTTCCAATATTTACAAATGAAAGTAGTCACAACAACTGCATTTTAAACTGAGCAAGTACAACTGCACTTTAGGCACACTTACCAGATTGGGGATTTACATACAGGATGCCATGCCTGTGAATTTCAAGCAGGACATGGAAAAAAGTGAAGGTGGACAAAGCTAGGAACCTTGCATTACTTTTCCCCCTATAAGCATTCCCACTTGCTCAATGAAATGCTATATGTCCCACAGTAAAAATTAAACTTTGAGTTTCTAATTGGTACTTGTCATGAAGCATCTTCTAACAGATGTCTAGTATTTCTATATAAATCTACAATTTATTTGAAATACTTATAGCTTTCTAACAAGTATTTGGCTACACTGTTCTTTGAAATTCATATTCACGATGTATAAAAGTGATGTCTGTGCTTGGAAAAGCAATCAGATAATACACTCACATGCCTGACACTTACCTCTTCAGAGAGCTCCCCAAATACTGTTAGAACATCTATCAGGAGACTTGCAGTATAAAAGGACTTTATCATGTTTCTGCAAAAAAAGAAAGCATTTTGCTAACTTGGCAATGTCACTCTCTCAGAATCACATTTTATGCATTGTAATCTTAGATCATACTGGCTTATTTCAAGCCAAACATCGCTTTTTTTTCTCTTTTAATCTGATGTTACAGAAGGTGCTTCACAACATTTAAATCTAGCAATATTGATTAGTCTCCTAACTACTATGCAGAAAATATTCAGCATTTTTTAAAACTGGTTACGTGTTCTGCACTTAGTTTCTAGCTTGGAATTTGTAGGACATCAGAAATCCTGTATTAGCTTAGAAAAATACATGAACATGCCATAGTAATTGCTGTAAACCAAATCTATAATGGATCATCACAACTATTCTACTATCACTGGTCAATAGAAACTATAATATGCTTGATAAAATAAAGCACAGTATTAGCATGTGGTTTTAGAAGGCTTGCCAGTAGGTAAGCAACTCCCTAAGGAATATAAAGAGGAGGATACCAGTTAATGTGCGATGCTAGAGACCTATAAGTAGTAACAAATTGAGTTTTCCAGAAGAGAAAAGAATGTATTAAATCTCAATTCTTGCTTCCATTCAAATTAAAGAGTTTGGATATTCACATTCCCTGACCAGTATCTTCAGATAAGAAAAAAAGATTTTCACCTACTTATGAAATTGCCCAGCTCTGTCTTCATTGTCTGCATACAAAAACATTTTCAAGGCATAATTCTCCACATGAGCAGAGCCAACAATTTCCTGAGTAATTGCTTCATTATCACCAAATTGCTTTTTCATCTGAAAAATGTTGGAAAAATACATTAATTACTTTATTAGACCTTAGCAATTCTGCAAACACAGAAAGAACTGGCTGATTTACACAGTCAAGTACAATTTAAAAAGAAACAACTTACACTTTGTTTTACAAATCTGCAGCTTCTAACATAACAAATGCTAAAAGCAGCATGTGAAAGAGAATGCACATTCTTGGGGAGAGAGAAACATTATGAATAAGTAGCTCTGAATCTTCAGTCACAAAATGCTTAGAATAACCACCAACACCCCAATATCTTCTTCACCAAGGTTAAAAATAAACACAGCTACAATGTCATGAAGGAACAGCAACAGATATTTTTCCCCTTAGCATCTTAAAGACCCAGCACTCTGAAGCTTGTGTCAAGATTCAACACAGTTCAACTGGTAAAGTAATGCATGCTTTATAAAGGTGCTGTAGATCAGAGTCATCATGTATCTCCTCTTGTGAGGTTATTTCACTGCAGTTCATTACATCTTTCAAAGTATCTGAGCCCTGCCTTGACCTGCCTGGTGACCTATGGATTTACTGGAATTTTCAGTGTAAGCACAGTATTTCAATTCAAAGAACTCTTTTCAAAGATGTAGAGTACTAGAATCCTCAGGTTTCCTAATAAAAATCAGTAAAGCACACAGCCCTCTAACAGTTACAACAGGTGGATTTACAGCTTCTGAATAGGCTTACTGTTTGCACATAAGGAAATCTCAGGTTATCCTTAGAGAACAAAAACAGGAACACTGCATGATACTAACCTGCAGCCTTTATTTTGCCAAAAGATTTAAAAACAATCTCTGAATGGCAGTTATTTTTCACTGTGCGTGCGAAGAAAATTTTAATCATGCAGGCAGTATTTCCATATTTTTTAGATTGCTGCCAACTTTCTAAGACATAGAATGTTGCCAGAAATGTTACTTCATTTCAGTAGTTAAATATAAGCTTTCCAAATAGAATTTTAAATTTAAAGGCTTTAATCAAACTACTCTATGTAGTTTTCAAAAAGTATTTGTTTTACAAAGTGTAATTTTCTTGTTAAAGTACCAAAATTCGTGTGTTCAAATGAAACATTCAAGACACTGAAGCTAACTCAGGAAGAAAACTGTTTGTATACACATATATTTCCCTAACCTATCTGTATACCTCACTCTCAGAAAAGAACTGATTACTATACTTGATCTGATGCTCAATTACTTCAAACACACAACTGACACTTACATACACTTCTAAAAGTACTAAAGTGTTAACCAAGCTGTTTACTGTTGAAATTATGCTTCACACAATCTATGATTCAATATAGCAGTATTGGTCTTTTAAACATCGATACAAAATTTCAAACTAAAACTCAAGGCATTTAGGCTTAATCTTAAAAAAAATTAAACCGCACCCGTCTGCGCCCCCTGGTGGTTATGGGCAGACTCAAAACAGCAGTTCCTAAATTACGGCAGGAGCTTTTCCATAAACCCCAATTTCTTAGCCCCAAAACTACTCTATTAGACTTGACTAGGAGTGCTCTCTCCATCCTTCACCCACCCGGATACATAGAAGAATATTCAATACCTTTGCATAAGTTGTCACCCAGACAATCTTACCAGTAACCAAAAGGTGAAACTATAGATTTTTGATGCTTTTTTACTCTTTTCAATTTTGAAACAGAAGGGGTAACTGAACGCTGCAGATAAACTGCTGCAGTACCACAAGTAACCCAGCAAATCCCAACATTTCTTAGGAAACGAACAGCAAAATCCTTTTGAGTTTTAATCTCACTTCTCCTGCTATCTCTCTCTCCCTTTGAACACAAACCCCAGTCCTATTAAAGATGTCAAAATCTGATTAAATAACACACCAAGAAATCACTGTACACTGAATTTTCCATTGCAAAAAATCAGTGATAAAAAAGCAAGAAGTACAAGTTATGAAAAAAAAGACAAATGTTTCATGTTTCAATTTTTTTCTGAAGAATCACAGAATGGTTTGGATTGGAAAAGACCTGAAGGGTCATCCAGTTCCAACTCCCCTGCTGTGAGCAGGGATGCCATTCACTAGAAGAGGTTGCTCAGGACCTATCCAACCTGGCCTTGAATACTTCTGTGGGCAAGTGATCCATCTTTCATAAGTGAAGGCTGTTATACTAGTTCCACACAATCTCTTCAGGCACTGCTAGACTTTGGATGGAATCACCAGTACTGAACAAAAAAAGAACTGCTGCTTCATTTTTCAACACTACTTTCTGCTTCCAAATGAGCGCTTAGACCTTAGAATCAACAAACTTCTTCCTTTGAGAACACTGAAAACTACAGGGTATGAACATAAACAACTCCTGGAACTTAAACTGATCATCTGTACCACAACTTTACTTTTCTTAAACTCTCTTCTACTTAAGGCTTTCAATTAGTATCAGGTCCACTTAGAAGAGCATGGCATAGCTATCCCTTACCCACACAGAATAGACTGTGTTTACAAGATTTTATAAAATAAAATCTCCAATCTCTAACACAGGATACAATCAGAAGTATCTTTATCTTTTAAACAGTATTTTTAAAAACTCCCTGGATACAATAGTTTAGGTTAGAGATTTCAAAAGCATCCCAGGACTAGGCTATTAAGTCCTACAGCAGTGAAAATAACTGTACAGACTTCAAAGAATCAAAGGTAAATTAATTTTAAAAAGTCTTCTAGAACACCTGCATTAACTTCCTAATGAATTAAGATTTGTCATGAGAACATGTATAAATAAATCATTTTAATTTATGCTGTCTACACAAAATCTTATGGCAAAATTTCAATTCCATTTGTGCCTGCATACACACATAGAGCTTTATCTCCTTCCAACCCTTCTGCAATTTGTTACATACAACTGAAGTTCATGCACTATGCTTGCATGCAGAATAGCTGCAGAGAAGAGACAGCATTTCCAGAAATTTAAATAAAAATTAATTAATATTATGATAATTTTTGAGGAAAGCAATAAATTCTACTTACAGCTTCCAACTGATCCATAAGTTTGGACAAAAATTTACGGCATTCTGGCGTTTTACTGTCAATCTTCATCCCTGTCTGCATTGCATACAAACGACCTTGAAATGATACAAAACACACAAAAAACACAGCAAGTCATTATCTGAAGCAGAACTCTTAAGCAAACAATGCAATGCCCCCCAACATACATGAAAGTCAAACTCATCATTTAACCATATACTGACTCCCATAGGAGTGAGCAGTGACAGCAAAGTGTAAGGTTTGGCCTTGCAGAGATACTAGGAGATAGTTTGGGGAGATTTACATTTTATTTTCCCCCAATGACTATTCCTACTCATTTTAAACTGATGTTTGTACCGCTGTTATGCAATATCAAGTGGTTTTATAAACTACCACAACCTCACTTCCAACTCACCCAAATAGGAACTTGGAAGTGATTTGAGAGAGTGTATGTGTATAAATGGAACTTCATGTAGCAGGAGCCAGTTATCCTTAAAAGCCTTGAGCAAATGGTACTAAGCACCTACTATCTCCATGTATATGCATACATAGCATCAAACACTGATCTTTACACAAACCTGATCTTTACATCAGGCAAGACAGACTTTATCAAACTTCCCCTCCAAGTAGAGTTGCCAGTTTTTAGTAAGATCTTGAACATGAATGAATAACATCTTCTGATTAATAATTATCTTTTTACTACCAAAAAACTGTGAGTTTTAGATTTGCACATGGCAGAACTTTATAGGCTTCATGAAACTGTGAGCTAACACGAGCAAGCATTATTTGCTAGGATTAACACACGCGGAGAAGGGAAAATAGCCAGAAACATTCAGTAATCAAATGCAGAACATCTCCCACAAAAAAAATTCCTCTCTCACTTCTGACTGTTAAGGGAGTCCTACAAAACACTTTCAAATGCAGAATTTAAGAATCAAAAGCCATAACTCCACCAAATATTGTCCTGAGGTAGTTATTATGGAATACCCCATGTCCTTCTTGCAAACAATCCTAACTTGCCTCACAGCTTTAGCATCTTGCTCCTCCCAAGCACCTCTTCATACACTAGAGAGAATCTTTTCCCTTCAAATTACCTTAGTAAACATGAATATAACACAATTGCTATCACATTGCACTTATCCTGATGGTTGCCGCAGAAGAAAACATTTTAGATTCACAAGCTTGTCTGCCTTTTCCATCTATTAGCAATTTGTCTAATAAAATTCAATCTCTTTCTACAAAACTTAGATTCTGCTGGTGAGTGCCATAATTTAAGTTTTCTTGGATTTTTAAAGTAGTATTTCCTATTTTATATACAACTGAGTGTTCAAACCAGACGAAGCACACATTCCTTATTTGGGACTGCAAAGCTCACTTATTTTTGAATGATAAAGCTGTTGGGTTGCCTAACCATTTAAAGACACTCTCCCTGAAAAATAAAATACTTGTGCTCTCCAGTGCCTGTCTATTTTTACTATTACAATGTATAGAAGGATCTAGCATATTGGTATTCAAGTTTTCAATAAAGAACAACCAAGTGAAAGTCCTAACAAAACTGAAGGAATTAGTAAAAACTTAAGAACAACTACAAAACTTGAACATAACAAATGGAAGAATTTCTATGTGGGTTTCAAGTGACACATTACTATTAAGTTAATTACTGATAAGGGTACTCTTAAGCCCACCTAATTTACCTTCCGGATGCTGACATGTTGATGTTAAACATTACAAAACTAGCACATGTAAGGTTGAAATTAGATTTCAAAGACAGTCAAACACAGAGAGAGACAGAATTGCATCTAAGGCACTAAAATAAATATTAAAAGCACTCATCAATTAAAATACCATCATCACATGACAAGGAGCTAATTTGCAGTCTTCAATTAAATTGATTTTAAAGTACATAATTGATTGTAAGCTCCCCTGAACCCATTTCATGGTATAATTTAACAATATAAAACTTAAGAATTAACGTAAGGCTGCTAAACCTATGAACCATCTTGATCAGTTATTTCTTTTTGATGAATGTCAAGATCAGATATTTTCAGAGGCAAATAAATTAATTTTAGACTGATACGCATTAGAGTGACAAATTCAAAATACATTTGTTCATTATGGGATATAGGTTTACCTTACTTGCTGAAGTACGCATCTTCAGATCTCATCCATAATTCATTTACATAGAAAGAACTCTGTTTCCATATAAAGGGACCTTGAAAATGTCTTTAGCCTTGATCAGTTTAAAAATTAAAAGATCTTCTACATTGTAACTGTTACTCTTGTGTTATCTGTATGTAGGTTTTTCCACTCTCATTCCAAATGCATCCATTTAAATTGTGAAAGCCAGATAATTTTTCCTTCACTAATATCCCAAGGGTTGTATTTACTTGACTGAGACATCTGTACGCTCTGTACAAAGCCCTAAAAAACCAGCCTTCTCCCCTCTTAGGATTTCAACAGCTGAGAAAGACTTTAAGACTCTTTCAGGCACTCCAATGAACAAATGCAGAACAACTCTTGAACACACAAAAATAACATGTCAGAGAACAATAGTTACAGAAACAAGAAAAACATTTTTCTTGTTCATATATAAGTTTACACTGTGGGTGACACCAAGCAATCCTCCCCACCAACACCTTCCTCCTAACAGGATTCTAGGACCAAGGTACCCAAGGCTCCTAGGTTGTTAAAAATCAAAGTACTATTATCCAAAGCACAGACTGTCAAGAAAGAGTGAAGGTGCTCTTGCAGCAGCAGCTCTAAGATGCCAGGAACAGAGACAGACTATTAATGTCACCTGAGATAAGATTAAATGTGTTCCACCTGTCACAGCAGTTACCCTTCTGGCCACACAACTGACTACAGCAGAGTTACCACATCCAGCCATCAAGTCACAATTTGTATCACTGCCTATAGAAATTAAGATTTCCTGAAAGATCTCATGAACTAGCAAAAGGTCAAAGCACACTTAAGTTACCCTAACAAGAGAGTATACTGTGATCTTAAAAAGCTTTTGGAGTCTGGAATTTTTGCATACTCACTTCTTCACATAGATTTATATGTTTGAAAGAAGGACTAACCTGTCCAGAGACAGGCCTCTGATGAGGCCATCGTTGAGATAAAGGCAAAAGCTATTCCTTTTTTGTCAAGCAAGTGGTGATCAAGAAAGAGCACGATGTCTGTGAAAACAACTATTGACAGAGTATCACTACCTAGAGGCATGCAGAGCCAAGAGGTAGTCTTGGCTCAATGCTATTGATAAAACACTGATAAAACCTGATTGCAATGAAAGATGACACAACCTTCACGTCAGGAAATGCAAAACAGACACAACCAGTCAAAATCTCCACAAACATCAGTTTCAGTTGAACTGAAGAAACAGAAGAAAAGTACACTCTACCAGTTTGAATCTCATCAGTGACACACAGAATGTTGATAAGTTTGTTTAGGTACACTTACTGCTTTACTCAGTGCTGGTCTAGTCAAAAGTAAAACTTTGGGATTGAAAACCTCTACCATTAAACTTACCAAACAAACAGAAGGTGAAATAGTTGAAAAACCGAATGAACTAGAGATTTCTAGGAAAAAAACCCAAAATTGGAAGAGGAGGAAATAAATTGGTATTTATCTTGAAAGACAATACTGAAATAAATTTAATAACCTTTTAATGTTTTAAAATTTTAGTTTTGAAATTATCTCTATGATAAGCAATATGGGAGTGAATCTGAAAACAGTAAGCAATCCTTTGCCTTACCGCTGACAACAGGAAAAAGCATCTACTAGTTATAATTTTTCCATTTTTGAGTATTACTATATCATATTCATAAGAAATTAATTTATTTCCAAATGCAAGTTTTTCCACATCTGTGTCTTCTGTTGTCCTCACTGCTCTAATTTTGAAATGTCCCAAGTATTTTACAAGAAGGCTATCTGTAAGACTGTGCTGGTTTTATCACTACTACCTTTGCCAGTTAAGGTGTTCTCTTGCATATCTTTTGTGTGTGCTTGATCACACAAGTATTACTTATTGTAAAAACACGCGTTTTTACAACTGAAAAACCTACTTCACACCTAGTGAAGTAAATCTATTAATGTCCTTTTCCTGCCTAACTTGCAGCAAACAGACAAATGCACCTCATTACTAAATTTTCAGCAGCAAGAGCAAAACATACCTTTCCTTTGTGAATATAATCAGACAAATTTTAAACTAGCAATTAATGGTCAAAGAACTCTCCTCCATATTTACACTGACAAGTAATCTCAGTAGCAAATAACTCATGAGTGAGAGGTCAAAAGTTTACCACCTCCAGGATCTCCACTAAGAAAGTCAACAGTGACATGAGTTCAGTTGCCCCCTTTCCCCACATCCAAAAGAAAACAAATTATTTACATTCCATTAAATAAAGCTGTTCTGATTTCTGTAATTTTGCAAAAACAATGGACAGTATTATTACTATGTTTGCTAAATCACAAAACTTTTGCTTCAATGGAAGTGGTTCAATTTCTAATAGGTGGAAAGTAATCTCCTGAACAGTATAGATGCCACAAAAGAAATCCTCACAGTGTTATGTATTACAAATGCATTGGTTTACCTTATAGAATACGACACTTGAAAGACCATTTTACATCAAAATCATTTTGGTTTTCTCTTCAGAACTTCTCTAAAAATTGAACAAAATGTTTAAAGTGCATGTCCCTAATGACCAGTGACACACTCTTAAAACTAAAGAACTTGACTAAGAGGAGGCATTTGTTTAGGAACTTCTAATAAAAGAAAATCCTCTGTGAACAGCCAAGGTTCTGAAAATGTTGATGTAAAAGAAAACTAAAACCATACAATGTAGCTGCAAAAATTTTCAAGTTTCAAAGCCTAAATGTATATGAAGAATGTAGACAATCTTGGAATTAAGTGACCTGTATTTTTTATCTCTCTTCACTATTTATGATTAAGATCTGGAATATCTGGGATCAAACAGATGAATGAACTTATTCCTCCTTTTTGTTTTACGCACTCAGTTTTATAATAGATACAACTATTTTCTGCCCCTCTCTATTCAAACTAAGTAGCAAAAAAGACTTTTATGTGGCCAACAAAGTAGTACTGTATGTGCAGAAATTAAAGTACTAAGGAGGTAAAGGAGGCTAGAGAGAACTAATGTTTAAATATTAAATAACATCAGAAGTAGAGCTAAAGTCACTTGTAATTTCACACACAAAGACACAACTGTTTTGCCAATTATTAACTAAGAGAGTTTGCTCAGAGTTTGTAGACAGGACATTTATCTTCAAATTCATAAAGACTTGGCAAGTAATCATTCTCACAAAAATGTTTTGCCAAGACAACTACAAAATATACATCTTGATTTGCTGCCCTTAATCTTTGTTCAGTAAATACTAAGTGTGGGTGTGCTGGCTGGAATTATACAGTGAGTTTTACAGAAACTTCTCTGCCTTTATTTATGTCACGTAATACCATGTTATTTTTCCTTTGCTAATACATAGCACAATTTCAGAGCAAGTATTTTGTCTCTAGTATGTGCCAGACATTCATTCCTCATACACAGTAAGTTACTCCAGATTTATGTTTGGATAACAACTGAAACTCCCCTCACTCCCATTTTAAACTAAATTTGTGCCAAGTAAAAAATACCGGAGAACAAAAGTTCCAGCCAGCAAGCATGCACAATAGTTTTATTCTCTATCTTCTAAATTCTGTCCTACTATCCATCTTTCTTTTTCCTGGCCTAACAGGATCAAAAGATTATACTTCTTTTTTCCTGTGTGCATTTAATTCTCTAGCATAGAAAATAAATTATTAGCAACTGAAATATTTTTGACATTTGATAGTAAGAAACTGACATAAAATAGTAACAAATAACATTGCAATAAATTTTAGTAATATTTTGATTCTGATTAAGGGATGAAAGCTTTACCAGGCCATAATTTATTACTCATTCATATTCTACATCCCTTTGTCAAACCACTGACAGAAAAACGTTTGTTAAATGCTTGGTACAGGAATCCAACAGCTGGAATACAAATGTGGGAAGCAAAGGGCACAAAGACATTAAATCGGATTCTACTCAAATCCAAAACTCCTGGAAACATTTTCATATAAAAATGTTCTTGCTCTCATAAACATTAGTGTGTCATATTTCAATCATGTAATTTCTGCATGCAGGTAATAAATATATTTCTACATGGCTGAGTCCAAGCTGTCTGAATTCAAGGATTTTTACAAATAGATTTAACATACTGACAAACAAACTTGGAAGGTCTTACACTGTCTCTTCACTACATGATGCCAAAGGAAACTTGCAAAAGACAAGACATTAGGCGAGCAGCATCAACTGAAAATCTAAAACATTCCAGAGAAACCAAATTACTTTCAAATACTTATTTTCAAGTAAAATTAACTTAAGGAAACCTGCAAGAAAAAAAAATATATATATAATGCAAAAGTGGAGGAAATAAAGACTAAGAAAATATAATTAAGAAACTCAAAAGAAGATAGCATCATGACCCTCTTGCCTCCCAGATTCTTTTACAGTATTTTAAATCTTACTGAAGAAAATGAGCGGGTAACAGTATAGTATGTTACATGCCAGACAAATTTTATTAAGTCAAAATGATCTCAAATTCCTCTTAAAACTCCTGAAAGTAAGGACTCAAGTAAGTCCCCTTACAATTCATTTTAATAATAATAATAATAATAATAATAATAATAATAATAATAATAATAATATTAGAATGTTATAGACAAGCTAAATAGGCAAAACAAAATTTCCAATGACAAACATGACTGGTAACTATTAAGGTTAGATAACAAATCAAATAACATAGCAATACCTACTATGAATCTCAGGAAATAATTGTATTCCACATTACCACACTTCTGTGTGGTTTAAGGACTTATTTTGGTCTTGTAAAATTTGAGCAAGAGTTATAAGTACAATTCATAAACCTCTTAGCTTTCCTACAATATTTAAACTACGCATATTTTTAAAAGCTGGTCTCTACAGTTAAATAAAGAAAATAAAGCATTTCCAAATAAAACAGAAAAACTATATTAAACATAGGATTTATAGCAATTGAGATCTCTAGAATGCAAAAAGAGTAGAAGGCAGCTACTCTGGATTAGTTGTGGTCAAGTCACGAGGATAAAACAGCTTTTAGTGATTATAGCACAAATCTGAAACACCATTTTGTTTAGTTTAAACTGGAAGAAGCCTATTTCATGTGTTTAAACTACTGTGAGGTGAACCAAAGCACCCTAGATGACCAGGAGCTAAGCTTCCAAAGTGTACTCCTAACCTTATTGGCTACCAGCATCCACAGCTGAATTAGGAGAAGTGTTGCCAGCAGGTTGAGGCGAGTGATCTTTCCATTCTACTCAGCACTGGTGTGCCACACCTGCAGCCCTGGGCTCCCAGTAGGAGACATGGGAAGGGCCACAAGGCTGATGAAAGGCTAGGGACGTGTCACACCAGGAGAGGCAGAGCTCAGATTGTTTAACTCTTGAAAAGCAAAGAGGGTCTTATCACTGTGTCTAAATACCCGACGAGAGGAGGGGATCAGTGGGGAGTGAAGACAAAGCCAGACCCTTCTCAGTGGTGTCCAGCAGACAGGATGAGAGGCAACGGGCTCAAAATGAAATACAAGAAATCCCCCTTAAACATAAGAAAAATCCTCTACTGTCTGGGTAATCAGACACTGGAACAGGTTGCTCCCAACAGTAGAGTCGCCATCCCTGGGGATGTTCAAAAACTTCCTGCAGAGTCCTGACCAACCTGCCCCAGTGGTTATGCTCTGAGCAGGGCATTGCACAAGGTGATGTACAAAGGCCTCCAACCTCAACAGTTTTGTGATTCTGCAAATCAGAATGCTGATGTTGATGCACCCCTTCTTCAAAGGCAGCAGCATACCTCAGGCAGGAAAAGACAGCTGTTAATTCTACTTCCAGAGAAGTAGAGTAAAAAAAGATATATATAAAAAAAAAAGGTGAATTATATGACGGAAAAATGCACCTTAGTATATTTACACTATACAAGTGAAGTTTAGGAGTTTAACACAAATACATGTAACTCAGAAAAGGTTTCAATCTCTGAAGTACACTTGTTCTATACGTTCTCATTCTCTGTTAGAACAGATTATTTTAACATATTACCTACGTAATCAAAGCAAAGCCCAAAATACTACACAACAGTTAATATCACCCTAATTTTTGCCACTACCCACAGTCTGCTTTAAGGATTGTGGAGTTTATACAATTATCTTTGTTATTCCCACCACTTTTTTAGTTTTTCTGTCTCCGCAGACAAAGCAGTTTTAAAAGCACAGTCTTCCCCAGTTACAAATCTTTGAAATAATCAGAGCAAACAAAAGACTTAAAACAGAAAAAAAATAGAAGGCAAAGGGAAAAGTTTAAATTGAGAAAAATTTTTAGCTTATACTCATAGCAGAATCAAGACTCACAGTACACTATGAAACTGGTATTTACTTAAATATCTGACTTACACATACTAGTTTACCCTGAGTAAAGAACAGATTAAATCTCTTCTTCTGTATGCCAGCTCTAATAAAAGCCTTTAAAACATTTGTTGTATTAGTAGTCCACAAAATAGTTCTCTGCCACAAGCAATATGAGAATATAGAAAATGTACTTTTACAAATGGACTAAATCTGAATATTTAAACTGGAAAGCTCAGGGATTTTATCATATTAGATACAGAATTCTACAAGCACGCTTTTTATGCATTTGAATTCCACAATATCCCAATAGAAATGAGGTTACTTAAGCATGTGCTAAATCTCTCCAAATACAGCAAATACCACTTACTTTTAATTTTATTAATAATTCCTAATTACGTGCATCTTCTAAATTAATCATTCAGAATGCACCAAGATACAATTAAAAATTGAATAATTTAAAAGATCAATTAAAATATTTGACCATTATCAGTAATTCCTATTAAGAATGACTAATTGGATAGGTAAAGGATAAGAATTGGTAAAAAATAATGGTATTTCAGTTGTAAAATTGCACAGTAACTATATTTCCCAAATTCTTAGTCTGGCCATGAACTTCACAGTCCTTTTTTTCTAATAATAATACTAAAAATCTCTTATCATTTGTATGCAGAGAGAAGCTTGTTTCACAGGTGTCTGACTACACTTGAAAATGACAAGCCAGTCACATTTAACAGATGGATATTTCTGTTAAAAGCTGAATGACTTTTGGTTCAAGAGGTTGTCAACTAGTTGTGTAATAAAAGTTGTCTCTTGCTTTTCTCTCTTGCTTGATCTCACAAAACCCACAAATGTTAATACAAGAGTCTGGAAGCATTTCTTTGATGCTTTTCTATCTCAAGAATTAAAAACCAAAGGTTTTTTTCATGTCTCTTTTATATAAATCATATCTACTTACCTTACATTATTTTTTTCTGATATTTAGTAGACTGTAAAGCAAAAATCACCACACTTTGCTTTTTGAAAGTTACTAGAAACATAATTTCTCACATGAATTCATTGATTATCCAAACACTGTTCATGAAACATCAGTCCTTTTCTGGTAACCCACTGGCATTCTCTCAAGACTTTAGAATTAAAACATTAATGTTCAGTAAATACAGACTACCATACATTTCTGCAAAGAGATTAACAATGCAACTGGAAGGCTGAAACAACAGCCATTAATGAAAATCTTGCTTTTAACTCTAAACTTTAAGTTTTTGGAAGATACAGTTACCTCTAAAACCTTGCAATTTGTAAAAAAAACCGACAAAACAACTCATCAGTCCAACTGCTTATGCCACAGTTGGAGACAAGATTTCTTCAGTTTTTACAGGCCAGAGATTTTTTTATTGGAGTCTGCCTCCTTGTGTCTGCAAAATAACATCTCAAAGTAGTCAAATAGTTAGACTCAAGTACGTTTTTAACATAAAAAGTTATTTTATTGACCACCAATTGCATATTTGCCCTTTGCTAGGCAACCAATGTAGCATACTTTTCAGGTATTCCATTATACCTGCTGAATAAACTGACCTTTACTGAACCTGAAATAGCTACATACTTAATGACAATGATTAACAAATAACACAAAAATGAAAAAAGTATCATATGGGGAAGAAACAATTTTAAAATAAGGCGGTAGATTACCAGAGTGCTGGACACTTATGTTAACCATTAAGTGTCTAATCTCTTTAAAAGGATAATTATTTTGTGAAATCATGTCCTACTAAAAATTTCTAAAAAATAAACCTGGTTGCTCTACAGCCTGTGTTCTAGGTAGAAGAAATGTTACAACCATGTGAATTTATGGTGAACACTGGCAGGAAAAAAATATTTTAATTACTTCAATCAATTACATCCATCTACTAATAACAGGGCTAAAAAGGTAATGGTATACACACAGCATATAAAGCTACGGATCATATTCTGCTTTGAATCTGAATCATATTCTGCTTTGAATCTGGATCTGAATAAAAGAAGGTTAAGAATGAAGGTTTTGTAAGGATTACACAGGATTACCAGCAACAAACCAGTTTTTAAATTTTTGCAATGTGGAAGTACCACTACAAGAAGTGTTGTGTTAGAGTGTACAAGAACATCAATGTTCAACATTTTACTTTTCATGTGGAAAACTATGTGATAGTTGTAAAAGACAAATAATCCCTGCTGTAGCTATTTATATTGTGTAAAACAGATTAATGTTAATTAAATTACAGTTTCTGTAAATCAACATACGTCAGCAATACCAAAAAAGCAGGAGTCCTGCCTTTGCCCCCAGGCACTGTGTCTTGTTCTTTTTCTTTGTGTGGGAGCACAGCTGTTTAGGCAGCAGTGCATTGGCCTGGCTGAAAAATAGCTTATTTTTGTCTTTCATCATACAATTACATCAACATTTGCTTCTAAAGCAGTCCAGGGTTGGGAATGAGTAGTTAGAGAAGGACTACAGCATTTTCTTTAGGTGGCATTCTGATTTATGCTAGCTTAATGCTCAAAATGCACAACAAAAGAAAAAAAAAAGGCAAATACACTATGCAATTATCACATAAATTTCCAGCTTTAAGAGTGGCCCTACAGCACCTATGATGAGAGACAAAAACATTAACAAGAGCAGTAAGTAGTTTCTCGGAAAATTTTATTGCTAAGCTATAGAAAGCAATATGTTATGTTGCAAACACATCTTGCCAGAGTCCACTTGCATCCGATCCTCAAATTAATTTGCATTATTATTATTAATAACACATTATACAGCTCTTACTATTAGACATATAAAAATGCAATTTAACTAAAATTAACATAAATTAAAACCTAGCATACATATGCCCATACTACAAACTACTGTGCCATGGCAACATTAATAATATTGTGACTGAAGCTTTTTTCTGGGTATGACCCATTTATGGCAACATTCCAAAGCTATAAACACATCACTGTTTCAGACTGATGGTTACATCCACTAGCTAACCAATGATCCCCCTCACAGAGTGGCTGCATAAGCAGCTTTGTGATGGAACACGGCCTTTCAACAACACAGGGTGCACTCTGCTGTGCCTCACCAGCCCCCTGCTCCTGGGACACGCAGGGTGCCAGGCACAGGCCACAGGAGTCCCCCGCTCCTGGGACACGCAGGGTGCCAGGCACAGGCCACAGGAATCCCCTGCTCCTGGGACATGCAGGGTGCCAGGCACAGGCCACAGGAGTCCCCCCACAGGCCACAGGAGTCCCCGCTCCTGGGACACGCAGGGCGCCAGGCACGGGGCATGGAGGGTGACAGGCACAGCAGCCCCCTGCTCCTGGGACATGCAGGATGCCAGACACAGCAGCCCCCTGCTCCTGGGACATGCAGGGTGACAGGCACGGGGCATGCAGGGTGACAGGCACAGCAGCCCCCTGCTCCTGGGACATGCAGGGTGACAGGCACAGCAGCCCCCTGCTCCTGGGACATGCAGGGTGACAGGCACAGCAGCCCCCTGCTCCTGGGACACGCAGGGTGCCAGGCACAGGCCGCAGGAGTCCCCTGCTCCTGGGACACGCAGGGTGCCAGGCACAGGCCACAGGAATCCCCTGCTCCTGGGACACGCAGGGTGCCAGGCACAGGCCGCAGGAGTCCCCTGCTCCTGGGACACGCAGGGTGCCAGGCACGGGACACGCAAGGTGACGGGCACAGGCCACAGGAGCCCCCTGGTGCCAGGACATGCAGGGTGACAGGCACAGCAGCCCCCTGCTCCTGGGACATGCACGGTGCCAGACACAGCAGCCCCCTGCTCCTGGGACATGCAGGGTGACAGGCACAGCAGCCCCCTGCTCCTGGGACATGCAGGGTGCCAGACATGTGCCTCAGATGAGGCTGCTGGGGAAGCACCAGCTCAGAGAATACCACGCAATCTAGCACACAGCATTTTCTGCACTCTATTCCTTGCACACAACACATTATATAAAATGCATAGAGCTCCTCTGAAACCCATTTCAAAATCTCCACAAAGAGATGCTCCTTTTTTTCAGTGAAGCATCTAATGAGAAGTGTTACTTTAACCCTACATAAATCCACATGGCTTTCAAAACATTATCTGAAAGGAATACTGAAATCTTTTTGTATCCCCTGCTCTACACTTCTAAAACTCTACCTTTCTAGTAAGGCTTTTACTTTTCATAGCATGCTAGGAGTATATACAGTATATTTTTTTTGACAAGTAGCAATATTAATAATTAATACTTTGGGATTCCATGTAATTATACCAAACCCCTGATGTTAAAAATTAATGTTTCATAAACCTTACTTTTGCTTCAAAGCCAGAACTAAATGAAGGAAAAAACAACAACTATGGGGTAGGAGTACTGCATTTTCTTCAATCAGGACAAACTCATCCACCATGGGAGGATGTAAGTGTCATCAGTGGAACACTGATGAAAACACATTCTTCTCCGTTGTATATTTAAAAAAACAAAGGATCTGAGCAAGACCTAACTTGAAAAAGAGCTTCAGTGGTTTTTACTTTACATAATACTGTAATGAAACAGATACCTCTAGAATACAGTCTTTGCTATATTCAGTAATGAACTAGATGTGTTGAAGTACTCAAATGAAAAAATAATATTTTCGGACTACTTAGGATAGATAAGGCAAGTGACTTTACAGAAAATAGTAACTATCCAACACAGGCTTTTTTTCCCTCGACACTAAGATGTAAGTTTCAGAATGCAGAAGACAAAGAAAAGTAGAGATTGAACACTAAAACATTTCTGGTTTAAAATAGACTTGTATTTTTTCACCTACACTAATGCATGTCTTTTTCTTGTATAGGCAGACAGTGTGCTACATCTGGCAGAAAAATCCAAAGAAATAAAGAGAAACAAACAAAAAACCCCTCAGTGCAACTTGACCTAGCTGCTGCTTCCTGCCACACACAGTGTCACTTGTCCTGTGTTCTTCCAGTAAATAAAGAGTGAGTACTCTTTATTGTGGGTGAGAACATCCAGTGTTCTAGTATGTGGCTACCTCACCTTCCTGGCTTCACTTTTCCATGTTAGCACACTATTCCTGTTTTACACAGAAAACGTAAAATTATTCTTCTGTCACTCAGACAACAGTTTTTTCAGAGCTGTCTGAAACCTGAATTTCACTCATTCTTCTAAATTAGTATCACCTTACAAAGAAAAAGTACCAGTTCTACATCTATTTTTTATTTCATTTTTCTTGAAGACAAGACACGTAAACCCCTCGAACGACCTCCTATCTCAATAAAAATACCAACACTGTGACGACCCATCTTCCTTCCCTTTAAGGGTGAGTTGTCAACAACATAAACATACTTTTCTGGTGACCTGCTAGTGTTAGGCCCTTTACCACTGAGGCTTAGCTGTAAGAGGAATTTAAGACTAACAGCAAGCTTGTATGCTTGTATTTCTTAATTCACTATAAAAAGTCGTTTAGAAAGGCTCACAGTCCATGCTGACAACCATTAGCTTAGAAGTCATATCAGCTTGAAAAATCTACATACTAATTTGCAAGTTTTACAGTAAGGTTTTGCTGTGCTCATTTCAGCGAAAGAAGCAGAAAAAGAGCAAACCTCCCTTTGAGAACTCCGAGAAAGTGGCAAAGCCTCACAGAAGAGAAAATGAAAGCTTCTATCAGCACTAAAGCTTCTCAAACTCAAAACACTTATTCAGGTTTACACACGACCGAAGGGAGGTCTTTTCAGGAAAACGAAAAACTCTGAGAAACTTCTTAAACGTTATTTTTTGCCGTGCTTATTAGGACTGTCGCATCAGGACCACTTTACACGGTGTCGTACAAGCCGGCGGCGGGGCAACCGGGACGCGCACTCCGACCGCCGAGGGGCTGGAACTCCGCAAGCACGGAGCAGGGGAAAGGCGGGTGCGGCTGCCGCGACCACCCCGCACCGCCCAGAGGTGGGGCTTCCCCCCGCCCCCGCGCATCCCGCGGCCCGCCCGGGCAGGAGAGGAGCGCTCCGCCCGGTGCAGCGGCGGCCGGGCCAGGCCAGGCCCGGCGGGACGGCGCCGCGGCCGCCTCCTCACTCACAGTAGTACGCCACCACGGGCTCGCGCTTGTCCAGCTCCTGCGCGGTCCGCAGATGGTGCTGGATGCTCTTGAGCTGCGGCGGCAGCGGGGGCAGCGCCGGGGCCGCCATAGCGCGGGCGGCGGCGGAGGCGGCGGCGCGCGGGTCTCGCTCCCGGGGCTGGCGCGCGCCGCTTCCGCTTCCGGCTCGGGCGCCGTGGGCGGGCGGGCGGCGGGGCGCGGGGAGCGCCCCCTGCGGGCCAGGAGGGGGCGGGCGGGGCTGTCCGTCCGTCCGTCCGTCCGTCCATCCTGTCGTCCGTCCGTCTCTGGGGACCTACAGCCTCGAACGCCACCTGCGTGGCCCCTTGGTGCTTGAAACGCATCCCACAGCAGCCGTGAGGAAGGGCTGGAGACTTGGGGGCGGTCAGGGCTGCTCCCTGGCGCAGCTGGCCTGGCCTCGGCTGCCCAGGGCTGAGGAGAGACGCCCTCCCCGTCCCTTCTGCCTCCCTCCCCTTGGCAGGCCAGCCCAGAGAGCTGTGCACACCTGGCATGTGTAGGTACACCTGCAAGTAAAATCGCTTCTCAGACTGAAACTTCTCCTTGGGCTGCCCAAAGGCTTCCCAAGGTCCCTGAGGCCCTTGGGGGCTGAGGTGCACTTTTTCTTCTGAGCCTCTGCCCTTCATCCCCAAAAACTGTTGTCTGCAAAAATCGCATTAGTTACCCGGTATGCAACAAGTCAATAAATACACATTCGAGAGAGATACTGATTATTCATTTCAGAGTTGTACGAGCCTGGGTGTTCTGGGGTATTCCATAAATCAAGCACCCCAACTATCAGCACTTTGCTATTTATACATTTTAGCAAACAAAGGCTGCTTTGTTTTTTAATAAGAGAACAATAGTTCTCTTATTAATTAGTTTTCTGTATTCTGTTAGTTAATGATTCTCTTGCTTGTTCTGCTAATTGATGACCATGTTTAGTCTTTCTCGTTTGAGTCACTGGGTTTCTTGGGTCACTTGTCCATGAGCTGGTGGTGACGATTTCCCCCTGCCAGAACTGCCTTTTACCTAGTTGGAGCTGATTGCAGCACAGTAACTGCGTGACCTTATTAGTTTCTTCCTTATTTTGTGAGTTCTGCCAAATGGCCCTGTGGCCTGTAAATTCCTTGTGTCAGCTACCAGTGGGCATCCTTCTTTCCAAGCTTTGTTAACCTCCCCCAGGGTCTGAGATGGATGAAGGATGTCAAGCTCTAAACCTGGCAAACAATGTAAACCTGGCAAACAATGTAAACCTGGTAAACAAGGCAATTCTACTACCAAGTGATTTGTTTTTCTAACACTTGGAGATCAGTTAGAGCTTGCTTGTTAGCTGCTGTCTGTTTTCACAGATTAAATCTCCCTTGTTGATTAAGCTTGAAAGTATTTGAAGATTAAACAGCAAAGAAAATCCTTCCTTAAGAAAATTTAACATATTCCACATTTTGTAATACTACCATGGCCTGGCTAATAGGACTGGGCTGCTTCCTGATGGCTATCAGAAAGTCTGTCAGCTCTGGAGCATGCATCTTAGAGGATCACCACTTCCCAGATAACTTTTTCTCAGAGGAACTCCCAGGGCTTTCTGGTTTTGCAGAGAGGGGATAAGAACAGGATGAGAACTGTTGAAGCAAAATGGTTTTAAATGAATCTCACAAGTTATTGTAATATAAATTTAGTGTCTATATATCTCATTCTGATGGCATAGTTAAAACTATTTTTACATTTCTTTTAGGTAGCCCTTTTGCCAAACCTCAATCTCAAAGTGTCTTGTTTGCAAAGGAAGGGAATGTATAAAGGGCATAAAGAAGGGTGCTTGCTGGAGGGAGGCACAGGGTAGGAGAGGTGGTTGTGTTGTCTCATTGCCGGCATGGGAGTGTGCCAGAAAGGGAACAGAAGGGAAATGATGTCTGAACAGAAGAGAGGAATCCATGAAAGGAGAGAACAAGGAGTGGTTACAGGACTGGGATGCTGTGGTGCTATACTAGAGGCTGTCTGGCCTAGAGCAGCTATACCTTTGATGTAAATGCAATCATGTCACAATTACGGCTCTTTGTTAAGTGAGAACTGAAATGGTCATGATGTCTGACTAGAGACAAAACTGACTGCAAACACATAAGCTGGGGATTGCTTTGAGTGCTATCTGTGAAAATTAGGTGGCTAGAGTATGGTGGAAAACAATGAAAAAGTCAAAGAAGCACTTACAGTGTGAACCTGATGTAAGCAACAAAAATGCTTCCTCAGTGTTCTGGGAGACAGGACTTCATGTTCGCTGTGTAAAGAAATAGAATTGAATCAAAGAATCCCCAGCTGTATTATAAATTCCTTTCTTAATGGCAAAAACAAACAAAAAAAAAAGCCTTCATGATTGTCTCAAATACTTGCTAAGCCTTTGAGCAAAAATCAGCTCAACACTGAGAAATGCATGAAGGCATATCAATCTCAGAGGGAGTAAGGGTGGTAGGAAGCCAATAGAAAACATTGTAAATGAGAATGAAAGTGGTGGGAGTTTGGAAGACTAAGCAAAAGAAAAGTTTATAGACATTTGAGAATACAATGAGCGCCATGAAAACAAATGGCAAATATAGGAAAGAAAAGTGTTGACATCCATGGGGAAATGATTTCTTTACATGGACATAATATCTCCATCAATGTGTTCCAGAAACTAATGGCAGAATGAGGCACAGAAAAACATTTGCACTAAAAGGCAATAATGCACTTTTTTTATTTAAATGAAAGACTGAGGAATTTGACAATTTTAATTCCTCAGGAAATGCAGAAAAAAAATCAGTGTATCTGATTTGGAAGAAGGGAAATATTTAATATGTTCCAGAATGTGACCAGAAAGAAAAAGGCCATGGTGATCAGTAGCCCAGCTCCTAAATCACTCTATGCATCCTCAGAGAGTCCCATGCTAGTACGTGTTCTTCAAGGCTCTTGATGTTAACAAGGACTTAAAGAACTCCTGAGGGCTTGGGGGTCTTGGCACTCTTCTGACCCTTCTGAAGTGTTTGGAAATTTACAGAAGAACAACAAGCAATGACATATTGAGCACCAGGGAAAATACTGACAAGGCTGTGATTAAGTTATTTTATTATTATACAAATAACTGATGAATTGGCATTCCAAGTGTACCGTTGGTAACAACTGTTCCTAGCACATGAAAGTACATTCTTTTTCTTAGTAGTTCTATATACTGTATATTTTTCTAAATATTTTTTTTACCTGAGATTACAATTTTCAATTGGAAAGAATAATTCCAGATGGATATTGACATATACAGAGAAAATTTAGACATGTATCAACCAAAGAACATGGCATATTATGTAAACAAGAAGTTAGCACAGTGATTTTTATTTCACTTGTAATGCTTGCAAATATCAAATAACTAGTTTAATATTGCATAAATCTGATAGCTTTGACTGGACATTTCTTTAAGACAACATATAACTTATTTTCATAGGGAAAAATAATATTAATGCTTTAATATAGCAAATGTATTGAAATATATAGTTTTGTTCTTGATCAGCATATTTAAAAAAACCACACATCTAGTTGTAGCCCACTTTGTTTTAAACAGCCCAGATTCAATCAAATCCAAGACACCTAAAACTTGCTATTCCATTTATTTATCAGGTTTACTTTTGTGGGCGAGAATTACAAGGCTATGATAATTCAGCTGTGCTTTGGACTAATTAACTAACACTTGGTGGTAAAACAGTTGGTAAGATTTTTTCCAGAATTTTCTAAATATTTCTGAAATTACCCAGATTCTGTTATCAGGATCTCAGCTTTTTATGTTTGAAAAACAGATGGAAAATAGTTGATTGTTATTATAGCTATTTGCTATATATAATAGCTATTATTATAGCTATTATAGCTATATAGATATTTTATACAGGAAACTTCCTCCTCCTTTCTTTCTGATTCTGAAATCTGTTTTTTTTTTCCTTTATCTCACTTCAGCACAAGGAAATCACTTCTAAATTTAATATGTTTATTAAACCTTAAGAAGAAGCTGTTGCACACAAAAATATCTGATGCCTATAAAAGGTTTAAGACCTAACCTAACCCAATACACTTACTGCATAGAATAATTTTAATATGCAGAGTTCTTTTTCACTGTTATTCTAGCAGCTTTAGTCAGAGCAAGAAAAAGTTAGATCTGACACAAACATCAGAAAATTCTGTGGGCCCAATTCTGCAGTCACACACAAGCAAAACACATTGAAATCAAATCATGATTGGGCCTAGGAAAGGCTTTTCTCTAAGATTTTATTTTGACACTTTGAAGCCGCTTATGCAAAATTGTTAAAAAGCCCTTTTCCTCCTTCAAAATGTGATCATACTAAATTGGTAAAAATCTTCTACACGGTAAGCCAAAACATAATGAGGCATTGCAGTCAGCACAAAGAATACTATGCTACTCTTTCACTTTTAAAAGGGGATTCTGAGGAGGCAGGTGACAGTAGCTGAGCCTCTGCAAAGTAAGCTGGTATCCATGGATATGTTGTCACCACAGCCTAACCAGGAGCCTCTGCCCCTGGGGGCTGAGTTGCAGGTTGCATCTCAGTGGCACTTCTTGGGAAGACGTTGGAATGCTTTCTGGTACACAGAGAGCATCCACTATTATTGCTCAATTCTCAAGCCATAAGAACATGTAAAAAATTTGCAATAATTTTTCCTAGAAGGGCAATGGCCTTATTAACTCAGATAGCATGTGTTCAGAAAAGCTGTGAATAGAAGTGTGTTTATAAATAACCATCTCCTCACACACAGGCACTCCTCTGGAGGCAGAACTATCATAGGTGGCAGGTCATGAAAATATATTGCTCTTGGAGATCTTAGTGCCTTTGACCTTCACATGGAAACAAAGATTGTTCTCATAGCGTGCAAGTTTTTAGATGAGGAGTTTACGTCAAGTGACCATTCTGCCTCAGTAATCCTGAGTGTGGTTCTCTTTTGCAGCACTGCATAGAGGACGGGAGATGTTTTTCTGCTGTGGTTTGAAACCATTGTTACAAAACTGCAGGTGGACAGAGCAGTAAATGAGTGCGAGGTATGTGACATCACTGAGTTTTTAAGATACCTAGCCTTCTACATGAGATTTCAAAAATTTCAGCAACACACAAGATCACTGTAATCACAGTAAATGTGTACATTGCAATAAGAAAGATTGTCTTTTCAAAGTGCTCTGGCACCATGCACCGGGTAATGTTAAACTTTTTATCAAGTGCTCCCACATCACACATGTAGATTGCGTTCACTTTGAAACCAAAGAGCTGAATCTGAAGCCAAAAAGCCACAACTTCAAGGACAATCCTTAAGAAAACAGAGAAGATATAAAAACCAGTGTATGATGACTTTTGGAGAATATCTTCCTGTTTGATGCTCTTACAAGCAGCATAAAGGTGAAAAAAGGCTCCAGGTACAAGTACAATCACCAGCTGTAATGCCCAGAATACCTAAAATGTAGCAGAAATGTACCTGTTAGATCATTTACAACTGCTTTGGAACAGCTAAAACACATTTTATTAAAACACATGCATATTGGAACATTTTGCAAGTCTGTTTTTAATATATATCAAATGTATAAAAGCTTAGATGACAATAAAGGTAAAAAGCAGTTATGTTTTGATTTGAAAAGTTTAGTTGGGTTCTGAAACATGAGTATAATTTTGAAGGACAGGAAACACAGCTCCATATTTAGTCACAGTTAAAGGGATAGTAAAAGGAAAATATTAATGAAAAAAAGCTAGTGATAATTAGCCTAGTCAGTTAGTACTTATATGGAAAAATCATGCTTTAATTTTTGCAGTTAATTTGCTTTACATTGGATTTTTACCATGAAAAAAAATAACAGAAAAAGATAATTACCTGAGGAGTTATAGGTCTGAACTGGTTGTAACAGAAAAGATTAACCTCTCTCTTGTCTGGGTCACAGCTGAAATGCAAGGCCTCATTTCCATAAACAGCAAAGCCCAAAACACCAAGGAAAAACATTCGAATTGAGCCAAAAAAAAGAGTGTGGAATTGTCCAATTACTGTTGGCGGCCTAAGCTGCAAACCAGAGGGTTCATTCAACACAAAAAACAAAAATGAACAGTGTTATTGTTGGAGGTCTACTTGCTCTTTTTCATTATCCAGAATATTTATTTTATTCTACTTGTTTTAAAGGAGACAGTTTGCCTATGAAGGGTGCAGTAGCTCTCTAACAAAATAATGTTCTTACAACACTTTATTGTTCCTTCTAACTTTATATAAACGTTAATTTGTCTAGCACTTGCCAGTTCATTTGTTTCACTGCCTTTATCTGTATTCCGCTGCTGCAGAAGGCGCCAGACGGAGCTGAGCGCTTCGACCCAAAGGCTATTCGTTTTGCTGTTGTACTGATTCATTCACATGATGTCAGGTGATGGCAAAGCACGGACCGCCGTGCCACCATCAAACCTAACCATGCTTAGAACCATCCTTATTCCCGCAAATTAAAGTTCACTTTCCCCAAAGGGGCGATTGTCAGCCCGCTCCGGCCGCCTGCCCCGCCGGCCCGTGCGCGCTTTGGGGCCGGACCCCCGGCTCCGGTGGGGCCAGGGGCGCGCCCCGCGTACTCACACATCCCTCCGAGAAGCTCCGGATGTAGTTGGGGGACATGGCTGGGGAAGATGCCCTGTGTGGGCGGCGGCGGCCGGAGCCGGAGCCTGCCCTGGCCCTGGCCCCGGCCCCGACCCCGGCCCCGGCTCGCTCCGCCCTTTGTCCCCAGGCGGGCCCCCGCGCTCGGGCCGGCAGCGGGCGCAGCAAAAGCGGGGCCGGCCGGCGCCCGCCGATAATCCCGGGGAAGCACCGTCAGCAGCGCCGGCCGCCACCGCTGCCCGCTGTGCACCGGCCCCTGCCCCTGCCCCTGGCCCGCCGGCCTTTCACCGCCGCGCCGGGGTACCCGCTGTACCGACTGTCACCCCCGCCGGGCCCCGGAGCCGCTCCGCGCCCTCGCCCCCATCCCCGTCCCGGCTGAGGCCCTGGCGCAGCGCTCCTACCCTGCTAGCCGGAGCATCTAGAGTTTATCAACTTTATTACTAAATCCAATAAAAAAGGATGCTGCAGGACTTGGAAGCTGTAGTTCCACGATTCTGAATTCAAAGAAACAGAAATTGAATGAAAACAAATAGTATTACCCACTTCAAAGTTGCTACAAATAACTTAATGGCAATAATTGCTACTAATAGTTTGCCAGCGTGCTCGGTATGTGGAGTTGAAGCAGCTCCAGAAGAGCTGTGCATGCGAGTCCATGCATGAGCCGGACACTCCTGTTGGTAGACTGCCGCAAGGAAGTACTTCAACTCAGTAGTTTGAACCCAGTGGCGGTTCTAAGGGAAGATGGAGAGTGGAAGGATGGAGATGGGAAACCAGTAAAGGGGAAATGCTTTTGTCATTCATTTTGTCATTCACTCAGTGGTATGCAGTAGTTTATTTGGCGTGCGAAAGAAAGTGAAATCAGGTCACCAAATCCAGTGAGGGGCAGTTATTCTTTTGCCTCTAAACTCAAAAGAGAGCCTCCCTTGTAACTGGCTGCAGCATGACTTCAAGCTGATGTATCAAAAAGCATTCTTCCCTCTGTCATGTATGCTCATAGGTATGGAAACATAGGCAGAAGGGGGGAAGTGATGGAAATTGGTGTTTATTTTATTTATTTATGGATTTAGCTCTTGTGTCTCTAAGAGGTGCCTCAATGACTGTATTAATGATATGGTTGAAATAACTGTTGGAAGACATCAGAACACCCTTTGTAAAGGGAACCCGCCCTGCATCTACTGAAAGAAGTTGAAAAGTGCTCCAATAAGTGCATGTTATTTACTGCAGCCCCTAGTTCAGGCAATTAATTAAATGTCTGTCTCCTGGAGTACTGTAAAGGTACTGTATCTGTAGCACTCAGACTGGGTTTCCAAACGTTTTTAATGCAATCTGCTGCTCTGCTGCATAGAGAGAACACTGAGGTTCATGTATGTCAAATGAACTAAAAGCAATGATGTCTCTCAGTGGTGTGTGATCTGCAATAAAGTACTGTGGTTCTCAGTGTGGTGACTGACTTTCACCAAAATGCAGTGATTTTGGTCACAGTGAATTGTTTTTCAATACATATGGAACTTAATTATCATCCAAATGCAATTCTAGTGCTCCCACAATACTATGAACTGACTAAATTAGTTCAGCATGTTTAGTATCAGTAATATTTCAATTATTTAATTATTTTAAAATGTGAAATGCCTGTTGAAAATCTGCTGTTGAATGTACGTCAAAAAGTAGTTGTGTTTGTGTTTAGTAGGATCTCTTTAAATAGAAATGTTTAAAAACACCAGAGAAAAACTCAACAACTCCTAGTTGCTAAATGAAGATAGATCTTTCAATATCATGCTTGGTAGAGTAGTGATTATTTGCACATTAATTGATGAACATGAACCCATAAAGTTTGGTCAGCATTTGATTCCACTATAAATAGAAACAGTATTTCAGAATACATTTTAGGTAAAAATCAGCACAATACAAATGTTACTTTCTATCTTTTTTAATTTTTAGGTGAGAATCACATGATTACTTACCTGATTGGATTGTCTAATACATGACAATCAACAATCAACCTCAGTAACAATATAGAAACTTGAATTTCTGTCATGTGATAAAGATGCTAAAAGAAGACTTAGCTGGTAATGCTCTGATTTTTTTCTAGGAACACATAAGGAATACAGCTGCACTGAAATATAAAAAACAAATTAATTCTGGAGAAGTTGTCAGATAAACCCAATACAAACCCCATGGGTGTCTGCAGTAAAACCCCACTGAGTGTGATGAATGGGCCCACAATAAAATTGTCACTTTCTCTGAAGTAGCCCCAGTGTCATGTGAGCTCAAGCACAGGAATCCCATTATCTTCGCACTAGGAGGAACTAATAGCAATGTTTTTCTTTTGGCATGTGTGTTCAACAATGTCCTTCTTAACACCACATTAGGAAGATAACTTGAGACGGAAGTAGAGTAAGCTCGCATTGTGCAGTCCTTTTGAGTGCAGAGGGAACTCAAACCATCCCTTGATACTTCCTTTGACAGAAAATCATTATTTGTTTTGAATCTGTAGGAGCAGCTGTCTGTTAGTTGTCTATCATGAACAAATGGGATATAAGATGTTGATATCACATTTGTTTCTAAGTGAGTCTGAAGCCTGGATCTTGACTCCAGTTGGGAGCTCAGCGGTGTGCTCTTTAACCTTTCAATGAGTTGAAGTCCTACTGAATGAATACAGTAAAATAAATAGAATGTAAATGCATGCATAAAGCTACAGTTGTGCTTAGAGGGATGACCTGTGTGTTTAACATTAAGAACCCAATTCATTCCTTTATTAATGTGGTTAAAGATAATGGCATCTCTTACCCTCATGCCATAAATAAAACCAGCACCATGAAAATGGTACAAAAAATTGAATTGATATCAATAAGATAAGGTTTTGTTTCCCAAAAGAGAACTTGCATGAATATTGGAGAAAGCTACTCCTGCTGGCTTTCCAGCTTTGTCTAGTGCTGGAAGCACCTGATTTCCATTTTGGTTTGCAGAGTTCCCTCCATCAAAATAAGAAAGCTTCTGTTGAAATAACAAGAAAAAAACCCGTGAGTTACTTTAGGTTATTGTACATTTGACTGCCTGGAAGAAGTCACTCTCTGCTACAATGCATGCCCACTTTCCAGCTGTATCTACTGGTGTAATGAGTGACATTACAAAATTTATTGAAGGTTTGGTTCCTAATGCTCAGTGTTTAAATTCAGGTAGTATTTGTTCCTTGGCTGTTGCTTTGTTTCTTTTTAAAATTTGACTGACAATCAGGCCTTCAAACATGATCACTTCCAGGGCTCCATTTGAACCCGGTTTTCATTTAATGTGCAAGTACACATACTTATTTAAAGGCTACTTACTGCAGATAGCTTTAGTGGCAGATATGCTTGGCTCTTCATGGGACTACACATGTTGTGATGTGCAAATCTGGAATTAGCTCTGGAATTATCAAGTGCCTTGAGCTGCATAAATGTGTGAAAAGAGTGTTTTTTCCTGTCAGACCCACTTCTCGGTAGAGGGCATTTATGAGATGTGTGGAGCTCCTCATTCCTACATGAACTGATTATGAATTCCTACACATGGGAATTACTGATGAAATTTTCCCTCTCATGTTTCCAAGTTGTTGTCATTTCTCCCCTATGGTGTTGCACTCCATCTGTGGTGGCTGATTGTGCCTGTGCAGTTTCTTTCCCACTGGGGAGATTCACCTGTGGCACTCTGTCCCTCACTCTTGTGCCAAGTACTATGTCAGAGCTCCACAATTAAATTGTCTCTTGGCTGTAATCTGAAACAGCATCTAGGCATGGGTGGACTCTTGTTTGAAAAGAGAATGATGAACAGTTTGTATGTGGAGATCTGAATTCCAACTGGTTTATGTCAGGGTCTGTGGATCTTCCCCACGCATGCCTTTTTGCCTCTGCATTCAACCTCATACTGGTTGAATATGATAGCTGGTTGAATTATATTTATACTGCAGTAGAAGCATTATCTGACTGTCCGTCTTCCCTGAGCTGGAGCCACTTACTTTCTTCAAAGCTTATTTCCTTGCTGTTAGAGTTCTAAAAAACATGGAGTAGATAAAGTCAAGTACTGATAAAAATCAGGAATATAAATTTCCACTGAAAATGTTTCTGATTCTTCAACCTTAGGAATTCTATCCTGTGGACTAAAGGACAGATAAAATTAACTAGGATAGAAGAAATTCTCCTGGAAGGCAGCAGTAGGAGTGGTAGTGTTGTGAAACAAGAAGCAAGGGGTCTCACCTCTCTCCATGCAAACTGCAACAAGTTTATATCAATAGGAGTTTCTAAAGGGTTCTTTTGTTGATATTCATGCAAAAAGACTCAACTTCCTCTTGTCCCAAGAAAATCAATATTAAAGACAATAATTCAATATTAATTGAATTCAAACTATTCTCCCAGTGGGAACCATATTGTCTGTTGATATATAAACCCATTTTGAAACAAATTAGCAAGAGGACCATACTCCCACTGTTAAACTCACAGAGTTAAAGACTTATGTTGGATCCAGCCAATGGGAACCAAGAAGAGCGATTTGGAGTGTTAACAGAAACATGACTATAGTTGATGTTAGAAAATTTCACGTATGCTCAACAAAATAGAGGGTCACAGCAATTTATGTATGTATGTATGTATGCATGTAAATATATGTAAGCCATCAGTAAGGCTGCCTCAGAGGGAGCATAGCTGAATTTAAAGCTGTGTGGAAGGAACTTGATCAGTAACAAGAATCACCTCCAGAGGAGCTCTGTGATGATTCTGATGAGCTGCTTAGTGGTAAAGGTGAAGCATCTAGCCTGATCCTTTCTGAGGTCTAGCACTGGTTGGGTTCAAAGAAATTACTCATTTATATGAATCAGTAATTTACACAACTTTGACACATTTATATATTCAGGGACCTGAGAAGAGTCACAACGATCAATGAATAGATACAGAGAAGTGTAACTTTAAAGAAACATTCTTTAATTCTTCAATTTTTTTTTATATAAACTTAGTAAAACTTTATTTAAGAAGAAATCACTGATTTAATTCCTGTACTAGACAGCATGCCATGGACAGGCCATGCACATGTGTCATGCTTTGCTTCTGATATTTCAGTGGTCAGATTCTCCATAGACCTGTCATAAACTCACAGAGCTTCTAGAGAACTGCTGTAGTAATATGAACAAGCTAGTTCTCTACAAGCTCATGAATCCTCTCTTTTGAGGAAAAGAAATAAAGGAATTGGTCTGCAGTGCATGTTACTGGACAATGCTGTTATTCTACCTAAACATTTTATCTTGGAAACTTCAGTCCAACTGGTCTGCCTGTCTTCCAGCATATTTACATGACTACCTACATTCATGACTTCTGCTGGAAACAGATGGAGCTGTTTGGAAAGCCTGTACATGTGCAGACACTCGGAAGTAAAAGACATTACCTCACTGAAAATCAAGAAGCATTAGAGACAAATTCTACTCTTCAAAGAGGCAAACAAAATTCATTCTCCACTGTGTTATACCATTTGCAGAGTAAGTAATAGATAAAACACATCACCTGTCCCCCTTTCCATAGTCAAGACCACCATGAAATGCAGCTTCACAAATCAAACCTTAAAACTTTAAACACAGCTGATGTCTTTGAGTAAGATCTATGCACACCCCACAGCTGGATGTCAGGAATAAAATCTCTTCATTCTCACGCCCCTCGCTCCCTGCCACCCTGCGTTTCAAAGCACTGTGGTTTCACCTGAGTAAGATGCTGGAAGACGAGTTTCCGGAGGCGATCCTGCGATCTGTCCGACGTGTCGGACAGCTCTCCGGTTTGCCGGGCAGAGCCTGGCGGAGGCTGCTTTGCGGTGGGCAGCGGCGGGGAGAGCGGCTTCCCTCTCCCCTCCCGCTCACCACGTCGTGCCCATCGCCCTCAGGGGCTGGGACCCGCGGGACGGCGGCAGCTCCGGGATCCGCCTCTCCCTCCCCCGCAAGATCCACCTCGGCGGCGCGGGGCTGGGGCGAGGGCACGGGCGCTCGCAGGAGGAGGGCGGGGCGGGGCGGCCCCTCGCCGTGCCAGGTATAAGCCGGTGCTGCCGAGTGAGTGAGGAGCGGGCTCGCTCTGCGCCTCGCACCCGGCAGCCCCGGCAGCACCGGCGCCGCTGGACAGCGCTGGCGGCTCCGCGGGGGCGGCGCCCGGAGCGCGCATTCGCCGCGGTGGCAGCGGCGGCGCACCGAGGGCGCTCCCGGGGGACGCGGGCAGGGGGCGGCTGTCCCGACGGCGTCCTCTGCCCCCAGGCTCAGGATCTCCTGCCCACCGGGAGAGGCTCGTCCGAAGAGCCGAGGGGCAGCGCACGGGAGTTTTTATTTCCCTCCCCGGCCACTGCTCCGGCAGACATTCCTCTGCATTTCTTAAGGGAGAAAACTCGGCAGAGAAGGAGTAGGAAGAAAGGCAGTAGAGGAGGGGGAGAAAGTTGATTGACTTGCAGAGAGGTGAAGCTTTGCTGTGGCTCCCACTGCACTTTGCCCTGGAGACGTCCAGTCCACGCGAAGCTGTAGGATGGAGCCAGAGCCCCCGCCCGAGCTCACAGCAATGCCCCTCGGGGAGAATGGGAGTGTCCGCCTGGTGCCCGACACAGCCCTGCTGTCCCCGGGGAGAGACACGGCCGTGTTCATCATCCGCTGCGTGATCCCTTCACTTTACCTGCTCATCATCACTGTCGGCTTGCTGGGCAACATCACCCTCATGAAGATCTTCATTTCCAACAGCGCCATGAGAAGTGTGCCCAACATTTTCATCTCCAGCCTCGCTGCTGGTGATCTGCTCCTGCTAGTGACCTGTGTGCCCGTGGATGCCTCCCGGTATTTCTCTGAAGAGTGGCTCTTTGGAGAAGTGGGCTGCAAGCTCATCCCTGTCATCCAGCTGACCTCTGTTGGTGTCTCTGTCTTCACCCTCACTGCCCTCAGTGCTGACAGGTAGGAAAGTTGGGCTGCCACTTCATCTCTCTGCAACTTGGGCTAAGGCTGATGAAAGGTAAAGCACCTCTCTAGATAAGGCATCCCTGGTTTGCAATCCCCTCTTTCCAACCTGTGAGGTGCCCATGCTTCTTCTTCCCTAGGTGGTAATAATTGAAGCTAAAGGATATCTGGAAATGGCTGTGCCTGGCCCCCAGCTTCCAGGGTATCAGCTGCAAGAATTGAGTTTAGCCCTGTCTTCTGCACCTCTGGGATGGTCCTGTAACAGTCCATATATTGAAATTTTATTAATTAGGTTAAGGTTTTAGATGCCAGATATGACCCTTGCCAAGTCACAGTGTTGTGTCTACGGGCAGTGAGTGACTTAAACCAGGTTAGGCACAGATGTATTTTTAATCCATTTATTTCTTTCTGCTGAGAAGCTGTACACATGTGTGTGCATATGTGTGCCTGTGCTTAGTAGAAGAGCAGGTTACCAGAGGTGACTGCCAGAACTAGCTTAGCTTCTGGGAATTCAGGGACACCAAATTGCTCTGTATTAATTGTCAGTCTTAAACTTTTGTTCAATATTCTTATTATCTTCTGAACTTTTAGAAAAGAAGGAGAAAAAAAAAAAAAAAGGAAATACCCCCAAACAAACTAGAAAGTAATACTTTTATCTCCAGTACTTGTCAAATTAGGAAAAAACAAAAAGCTGAATCCCCATTTTTTCCTCCCAATTACTGTGAATGGGTACTTAAGGAATTTATAGCAACTGAGTGGCTGTAGAACTATGCTTCAGGCTCTGAAAGACAAAATCTTGCAGTGTAATTGCTAACTTAAATTATATGAAATGATCTTTATTTTTTATCTGAGCAATTTTTTGGGCCAGAAATGAAAATGTTTAATTCTTTCTCCAGAGACATTCATCCGTTTTCTTTTGTTGGGTTTTGAACTGAGCCACTGCATTATATTGGTGCATAATGTGAAGAGTTGAGTTTAGAAATACATCTTCACACTTAGAGTAATGTTTAGGATGTTAATGTTTAAAACTTTTAATCCTTTATTTTCTGTTGATTTTTTTCATTTTTTTTTTTTTTTTTAGCTAATTCAGTCCATTGTTTGATTTCACTTGAGGGTAGTTTTCAGTGAACATTAATTTCAGCTCTGTTTGAATCAGGACCTAATGTATTTGTCTATAAAGACTGTAACTTGTGAAAATGGGTTATGGTTTTGAAGAAGAGATTGCAAAACATATCTTAAAGTGAACACCTGTAGCTCTGTGATTATCTCAGTTAAATAGTATTTCAAAATCTGTCCTTACAGATCCAAGGAAACCCTGCAGTTCTCTTTCTGCTCTATTTCCACTCCTTAATATCTTGTGGTGTACATCTTGTTTGAAAAGGGAAGAAGTTAGTGGAGATCATTTCTCTAGAGAAATGTAACATGAGGGAATGCTGTTGATTTAGTGTTTAAGGATTCATTCATTTGCTTTTTATATAGCTTTGGAACATTCACTGCTTGATTTTTTTCCAGATAATTTTATATCCCTCTTTTTATATCAGTAAAGAGTCAAGAATTTAAAATACTGACTCTATTTATGCTTTATGCATCTAGAATTGCACATACTAAAAAACAGTTACAGTTGGAGTGCTGAGACCAAATAAGCTCATAATAAATACATTTCTCCAGTATTTTGGACTCCACAGTATATGCCAATGTCAGAAATGGTTATACTAGGAATTTACAACATTTCTTTAACATTTGTAGTTTTATTTTAGATCACTGAGATAAAAAAACTTTTATTTTCCAGTCAGAAGATCTTCCACTGACTTCAGAGACCAGTCTCCTAGGGTCCAGGAGATTGCTGAATGAAGCTGGCTGAACTTTCAGCTGTGTCTGGGTTGGAATCAAATCTACTCTTTGTACCACACTTGTGTTGGACTAGAGGGGAGGCACTTCTGTGGAAGGGTTTCTGTGACAGTAATCTATAGCCAGATTCTAATGTGTGTCGTAACTAGATCAGTTGTGGGTAGTTATGCTGGCAGATCAGAAGTGTTGGCAGCATCCTGCACCCAAGAGGTGCTGAGAGGTGAGGCCTGGCTGTGGGCAGTGTTTTCTCCAGATAAGTGAATCTAGGGTTGGATGTTAGCAGTTTGTAAGCAGTGATGCCACCAAGAGGGCTCCATTACAATCCAGTATTTGGTCTGGTGCACAATGTCTTCTTAGTGGCCCCTTCTTTCACAGATAATGTTCAAAGTACATTTTAATTAAAGCCCTTCATGCTTTTTGCTCTTGTAACCATGAGGCTGTATAGAATGCCAGACACGGATTACACTACAGAACAGATTTAGGAATACTTAGGATTCTTTGGAGCATGCTTGTGTAAATTAGGATGAGGGAGGTTGTCTTGGTTTCCACAGTCAAACTAATACTTATTGTTTATGTGGAAATTCTGCATAATGATTTCCTTGTGTGTGATACATTTAACAGAAGTAGCTACAGAAGCTGCAAACTCTGAATGATTGTTGCCAACAAACTGAAGGAAGAAAAATTATATACTACTACTTTTACTTCAGTAAAAGTAGTAGTATATAGTTGCATATGTATATATTTTGTAAAGTTGCTTGATTTCATACAGATTTTTTTTTGTCACAGAAGTCCTTTTCAGCATCAGTAATGCTTTCAGTGTGACAAACATGCACCTTTTATTTGGAAGCTTCATTATCTTGTATTGAGATTATTTGAGTTTTAGTTTGGGGGTTTTTATGTGCATGTACAAATGTAATATGTGATTTTTAACACTTTCCAGACCTCCCTTCCATGCAGATGGGATTTAGCAGCATATCTGCCTGAGGTTCCCCATCCCCATCACAGGAATAGCAGCTGGTTCTTCCCACCCCTGAGCTCCTGGAGGTCTGGCTGCCAGGTGTGGGGAGAGGTGCCCTGCTGCAGCCCTACTCTGTTGGGGCAGAGAGGGGTGGGAGGTCAGTGGTGCAGGTGGGGATGGTGCAGTGGTGGCACTGGTGGTACAGGGTTTTGGTGTCAGAGCAGGATGCAGTCTCCCTCTCCTATGGGATGGAGAAGGCAGCACAGGAGATGTGCTGCTGGGCCAGCTGTCCCTTCTCACTGCCATGCAGGATGCATAGGGACAGCAACGCTGCCCGTCATGGCCACTGAGTTTTCTCTGTGGTGGAGAAACCAGTCCACCTCTACAGACTCTAAAACCAAAGGAAAAAGAGAAGGTGGGCAACAGAAAGAGAAAACTTAATAGACTGGATGACAAATGAGGAAAAGGAAGAGGGCTGAAAGACAAAAATGTACCAAAAAAAGAGGGGAACTAAGGGGAGTGTAGGACAGAACACTCCTAATGGCACTCAGCACACCCTAAAAGTGCTCAGAGAGCTGGTGCATGGTAACCAGGGATGCACTTCCTAAAGATGTGGTGGGACAAGAATTGATAAATGGGGCCTTGATGAGCTTGTTTCTCCAGGGCCCATGGACTGCAGTTTTGGCAAGGATGTTGATGAGAGCATCTCAGGACTTGGTGTGGTCTTTGGTAAGAAGGATCAAAGTAAAGAAGTGAGAAATGTTTGCCAGAGGGACAGCAGCATGGCACACATGAAGAAAATATGTGCCAGCATCTCCTCACTGCAAAAAGGGCAGAAGCCAGGGATGAACCTGACTTGAACCATGCAATGAACTTGCCTAAATGCTGCATGAAGTGTTCTTCCAATTTGTGTCCATGATGGACCATACATTTAGCTCAGAAGGCAAACCGGGCCCCTAGGGATCGTCATCTTATTCTCAGGGAGAGGGATCTTGCTGTTTTGTGCATGGGAAGGAATCTAAGTAGGGTAAGAACTTAAGCAGGGCAGTATGGAAAGGTGTTTCCAAGATGCTTTTCCGAGTTAGAGATCTGGATGACATTTTAACCTTGGTGTGGACAGCTCTGGGTGCAGTGAATTAAGACTGGGTGCTACAATGTGCACCTCTGGCATTACTGCATTGTGTGGTGCCCACAAAATGCCAAGACATCTGCAGTGAACAGCCTTTGGAGGAATAAACAGCAGCCCCTGCAACCAGCTTTAATTTGTCCCACAGAGTCTTGGCTGTCATTTATGCCTCATTTTTAAGTGATCTGTAAAAATAGGATTAAATTTAATTATGTTTCTTTTCCTACACTGAATTTTATTTCTAATGAAAATTTTAAATATGTTAGATCTAATGCAATTCTGCTGCACTCTAATGGAGACAGCAAAGCTGAACTCACCCTACTACAATTGGAATAGCATTGTATTTGCTTTCTTTTTAAGTAATGTGACATAGACACCTTTGATGAGACAAATACTTGATTAACATGTAACAGTTTGAAAATTTAAATTCATACTTAAATAGCTTAATATAGTGCCTGAGATGCTTAAAATGTATTCTATAGATTTTCATAGCTAAACTATTTGTTCCATCTATTTTTTTCTTTATATTTGTTTTAGATTTTGGAGACTGCACTCTGTATCTAAAAAAAATAAAAAATGTTTTTTGCACGTTTGCACTCTGTGCTGACTTCTGATGACATCTGATAGCAAAATCTGGTTTGGTTCAGTTTTCTAATCTGTCTATAAATCTCCTTTTCTTTGGGAACTTTGGAAATATTCTGAAGTGTGAAAAGCTGCCCTACTACCTTCTGCCAAACCCCTTCTTTGGTTTTTTCATTAGTAATATCACTTTAATGAAAACTTCTTTTTACTTTTCTCACACTTTATTTTTAGTTTCTTCTTTTATTATGGCAGATGCTGATTCAGGCTGAAATACAGTGATTGAAAAATATAAAATCTTCATTTCTTATTACATGTAGTGAAGCAGGTGAAGCAGGACAGTGGACATGATTTCCTTTTGAGCTCTAATAGCTGATAGTCAGGAACTAAGGACTTCTTTTGAGTAAAACAGTAATAAATGACATATTGAAAATTACTTATAATTAATCAAATAATAAATAAAAAATAATCAAAGGTAAAATGGAAGATTATAAGTGAAAAACTATTCCTTAGCACTATACAGTAGATGGGAAAACAAAAATACACGGACCAAGTAGAACTATGATATTCTATAAATATTTATTTTAGATACCGTAACACTTGAGGTAAGTGTATTGAATGAATGAATTAGCAAAGTACATGAAAATAAATGATGGTCCAGATGTTTCTCTCACTGTAGGCTATAGCAGTATGGTTATAATTATGCAATAACCGGCAATGCAAAAGAAATTTAGGAGAGGTTTGGCAAGCTTTGTCTGTCACACTTTTTCAACTTGCCTTTTAGTTCATACATGCAAATTGACTCTCAAAATAAAGCTTCCCAGAAAACCTTTGTCAAATGAGACAATGAGGCCTGTCCCCACTCAATAATTTTCCAATTAATTTATATCTATCTTATGCAGATAAAAGGAGTACGATGTAAAATATTCGAGAAAAAAAGAGAGATAGCAGAACCACCCCCTCCCCAACATGTTTAGACCTAGAGATTGCGGAAATAATTTTATGTCTGGAGTAGATTAAGGAGTTAACTATTATAGGGTAATATTGTCCAAGCCAGGCAATTCAAATCAGCCGTTGGAGAAGTTCCTCTTGTGACTGTCTTTGCACAGCTGAAAATGATTTCTCAGCAAATAACATTTTCCTGCCAAGTTAGGCAACTGTTTCTCAAACTTCATACAGACACATGCATCTGTTAAACTCTTGCCTTTGTGCATGTCCTGTGTGTACTCTCCAACCCACAGAGAAACAGCTTAGGTTGAGGATGGTGAAGTGAGAAATGGCTGTGGTGTTTATCCCAGTCAGTGATCAATGCAGTGCCTGTGTTGAGCTGGCAGAAGCCACTTTGTTTTAACTATTGCAAATGGCGGTGTTTGGATTGCCTTTTGTAGGCTGCAACCTAAACAGGGAGAAACAGCTTCAATACCATCCCTCCTGTTTCCTGCTGCTTTGAGCTATTCAGTAAAAGCCTGTGTCTGTGACAGACAAAATAGCTGCTAAACAGCAGATCCAGCCCAATTCTTAACAAGCATGGATATCACCATTCATTTATTTTATTTGTTTGCCCCTCAGCATAATGTGGTACACGATTCCCTTATCTATTACACTGCAATGGGTTAATATGAATTGGAATGCTGGAATTCTCAAGTCAGCATTTAGCAGATCCTCAGAAATGATGTCAAAGATCAAGTATGCTCTACCAAAGCTTTGTCTAGGGAAAAGATTTCACATTATAAGTTTGTTAGAGAATAAATAATACATCTCTGCAGTGTGATGGAACTCTTCAATATCTTCCTGAAAGGGATAATTTAATTGAATCTTCATTTTAAATTGGTTAATTACAGAAGAACTTGTGTATTTATGATATGAGTTCTGCTGCAGAACCAGACTATATATTTCTGGTGCTAAATTATTTTATGGGTTTTTATCTGTATTAATGAAATAAGGTATACGTAGTCACAATCCCTAGGTCTAAACATGCAGCTTCTAAACCATGCTGAGATTCAATGTAATTTGACAGTGTAATTACAAATAGCAAGTAAGTTCTTCATTAAATTTGTAGAAAAAGAGGAAACCTACTTTGGTGTCCATTGAAGAGAAGCATATTTTGGAACTAAGTTGACACAACTTTTCAGGTGTCCAAGATAACAACAAGATAAACAGTCCACAAAAGCTTTTCATAATTGCAGCTGCTGCATGTAGATTTGTGTATTTCTAGGTTTGTATGAGCATATATCAAAATAAAATTGTGGTGTGTGTATAAACATAAGAGAAATGGGTTATTCTGATATGATGTAATTGTATCTCACATAATTTTATCTTTTCCTTCACATGATTATTCCAAATATTGTTTCATTTTTTCCAACTGCTTTTCATAGTGTTTTTTAAGAATAGTTTCATGCTTGTGTTTTGGCTCCAAGTTTATTTGATTAAATGCATTTTAAGGATTGCTACATTAACTTTTCCCTCTATAATGTTTTTATATTCCTTTTTTTTTTTTTTTTACCATGGTATGTACTTCTGTATTTTCCATCTACACTGATTACAGGGTAGCCCAAGATCAGAAGTTGCAAATAAAATTGAACTGGAAATGTGTTTAAAAGAGAGAAAGTAGAGCTTTTAGATGATAATACTGGAGCAAATAGATGAATTTGCTGATTTTTGAATTTAGAAATTAGAGATTTAGGGTCTATATTCTCAAATGGGAAAATCTAAGTCTGTTCTGGGTATATTAATAGAGGTTTGGTTATTTAATTCTTCCTGGCTTGTAACATTTCTAAAAATTATCTGACCATGTTATGTTCTCCACAACAGTATGTTATCTGCTGTGGCCTGGATTATAACCGAATTCATCAATGAAATGGGAGAAATTGTTTTGTAACAACAAAAACTTTATAAAGGTAAAATAGCACTAAGCATATTTTACACTTGGGATTTCTTCTTTCAGATACTCTAGTTTCTGTAGCTGATATTTTTATTGGCCCTCTGATCCAGCAGTGATGATTTTATGAGATCTTTTTCATTCAAGTATGTATAGATATTTTTGCTGAGAGACATGCAGTAAGCACATAGTAAATATGCAGACAAGCATGCAACTCTGTGTCATCAGTCTAAAGGTTGGGGTATCAACGGGATTTGGATCAAACTCATTTGGAGAAATGGATTTCTCTTTTCTCCAAGTTCTTTGACCCTTCAGGATTGAGACTATAAACCCTGAAAGAATTAAACAAGGTTAGTTGTGGTTTTCTAAGCTTTTTTAACAGGAGAAAAGAGAACCAGGGGACAAAGCCAAAAAGTACATAAGCTTGTCCAGGCTGCACACATTGCAAGGCCTAATATCTAGCCTAGGTACTGACTTTCCCCTCATTCCTCCACCCCTCCTGAGCACAATCCAAATCCAGAGTTAGCACTGGAATGAGATAAATAGTCGAGAAAGGTGATAGAAGCCAAGAAACTACTCATGCTAAACTTCCTTATACTTTCCCTTGGGAAATAGTATATAGAGTTGTTTGTGTGATGCAGCAGGCTAAAAATAAAGTTCTCTCCTCACAGGTGAAATGTTAATTTTGAGTCACTGTCTAGTGGCCTGGGCAATGGCTCCCGGACACCCTGGCTGCACCATTTTGTTCCTGGAGAGGCACATGCCAGAGCTGCCTTTGCCATGGCAGTTTTGTGAAGGGTGATGACTTTGGTGTACCCCAGCCATTATTTAAACATAACTTTGAGATCAGACCCCTTAACTTTGGCAGTGCTTAATGCACTTAATTGTGCATTACAATGGATTGTAAATGAAGCTCAGGTGCAAACAGAGTAGATGCAATCCAGGGAGCTCCTGGCATGAACAGCAGGGGAAATAAGCTTGCTTATTTTAAAAGTCAAGAATGGGCACAGTGGGTTGGGATGGGCCAGCCATTGTGTAAGGCTGCTGGATGATGTTTTCAGGCATCTGAAAGTGTGTGTGGTTTTTTTTTTTAATGCACATACATATGTCTGTGTATATCTATCTATATATGCACAAACCCATATTCAACAGTGCCAGGGCATGGGACTGAGGACTGGCAGTCAGACACTTGTCAAACTGGTTTTGTAGAGGTCCATGAGGTGGTTTTGACCTGGGTCAATCAGTATTCTCTAAACAATTTCTAGGCATGATTCAGGATTAAACACAAGCCCAGTGGCCATTACCAACAGAAGTGTAAACTTCCTAATTTGTTTGGATGTGGTGGTCTTGTACTGGGCAATTAGAGAGATTAATTAAATAGTCATGGATGTTTGGCCTCCAGGCCTAAAAATAGACTGTGGCACTGTTTAGTTTGCTCATATAGATTTAGCATCTTTATTAGATTTGGTTCTCCTCTGTCCTCGCCTCCTTTTCACAGTAGAAACTTAGAGAAACTGCAACTCTAATGAAGACCTATTAGTCTGTCTTAAGATATGCTTAAGACATGTTCATCAGTGACTTGAAATTATCAAACTTAAATATAAATTTACCGGAAATACTGACATATATGAACTTTTCTGAATAATAGCTGGTGAAACAACTTACTAATATTGTTTTCAGGAGCAGAATTGAACAAATTAATTATGGAACTTTTAACTCGTGCTTTTAACTAGTGCAGGTATCAATAAATGGCTTTAGAGAAGTAGAAGTAAAGTCCAGATTGCAGGCAATGAGCTGGCATTGCAAGATTTGCACAAGCTCATAAGAAGCATAGTTAGCTGATGTGAGGCAAATAGTGAGTAGCAGAAGTAGAAAGAGAAGAAAAAATGAAAAGGAAAGAGAGGATTTCTCCTCTGAAACACTGGGTGGACAGGACAGGTAATACACTTCATACAGAAAAAACCCCTTCCACCATCCTGGGAAACTTCAGGTTTGATTCTTTTCAGGGTGGAGAAATCATCAACAAGCGTTGAACCATTATTGATAGTCTTTGGCTCAACAGAGTGTATTTTTACAGAGTGGAAAACTTTTTCCACTTAGGAAAATCTTAAGATTTTCCCCCTGAGAAACAGAACACATGTCATTGACATTGACTTTAAGTGTGTTTGCACATGGTCTTCTAGTCTGCATTTCAAATATTGTTCATTGTATTCACTATCAGACCTCAGAGATGCTCATTCCTGAGTAAATGCAATTCTTTGCTCTCAAGAGATAAGCACAGAATAATATTGACATTACCTGGAAAAAAAAATAGAAATGTACTTTACATTGCAAGAATTTATGAGAACAAAATAGAAAAATGCACATCTCAATTCCAGTGATAAAATGATACCACAATGTTTTCAGCTAGATAAATTGTTGTGCTCTTAATGATTCAGCAGGAGTTGGGCCAATAGAACTGCCCATACAAGGAAAAGGGCTTTGGAACATCCAAAATTTCATTTTACTGTAGAGTGGACTGCAACTGGACATGATATGAGTATTTTTAAAAAGTATTGATTACACAACGAGGTTTCCTTTTTGGATATATTTATAAGCTTTTATGTTGTTAAAATTTTTGTGTTTGAAAGCACCATGCAGGGACACAATAAAAGACTAACATATGAATGGTTTTGATAAATTACTCTAGTTTGCAGGAAATGCAGTACAATGACACAACAACATCACTTTAAAAAGCTTATTTATAATGAGGCAGATAGTACCAACCCCTCCAGCTCCAGGATTAAAATGAAAATTAAAGCATATTAATGTGAAACTTCCCTGCCTGGGGTCTGACACTTCATTATTATATTTATTTTCATTGTGATGTCATGTAGGAAATTAGGTGATAATTTAGGGTCCCCTTAGTGGTAGGTACTATATAAACAGCAAGAAGAAGTCCTTGACCTGAAGCATTTTTAAAAAAGGGCAAGAGACCATGCAGAATCAAAAGGGCAAGGAGATATTGAGGCTAATCAAGTTAGAATGGTAGGCTATTTTCCAGTGGCTGCCTAAGTATTGACTAGTTATTTTGGGGTTTTCTTTTTAGTTTTCTTTAAGGTCATCACAACAAAGTACTCTAGAAGAAGATGTAGGAAAGCAAAGGAAGGACAGCACAGGTCTAGTAAAGGAGCTCCTTCTTTTGAAATCAGCTGTGTGGGAGGGAAACAGCATTGTGGATGCAGCAGAAACAGGAATAGAGCTTTCCATTCTAATTTGGAGCTGAGAAATACCTTTAGAAAGTCTTTGAAAACAAAGGTCAGGAGAAGTAGATAAAATAGATTAGAGTTTAGAAGGTAGCAAAATGTTCTATCTCTAGAGAAAGAGGATATTCTTTTCATGAATTTATTTTGGGATTGTGTAGAAGGGAGGAGATTGGTTTTTTTGTATAATGTTTTTTTCCCATTTTAAAGCAATCTGCTGAAAGAGAGTGGGCAAGTTTGTGCTTGTATCTGTTGGCAGAAACCACAGCTCCAAAGGCAGGAAGAGTTTCCTGAGCTGGGGTTGCTTTGTTAACAGTGATAATGACAGAAGATATATGAAGACAGAATTTACGTGACAGCTTTTAATTAAAACCAAATGCATATTTATAATTATTTCCTGAACTTCATGGCAGCCTACAATTTTCTCTTTTTCATCAGTGAAGTAAAAGAAAATATGAATTTACTTACTAATTTGACTAATTTGCCCTGTTAGTCTAATTTACTGACTTTTTTTTTTTTGATGGAAAATAAATGGATGGTCTTTGTAATTTGAATGGTTGGTGGTATGTTTTAGCCTTGCGCTGGTTTTATACAAAGGAAGAGGTTGGGTTTTCACTTTGGGAACACTTCTCATTCCACTCAGTTTACATTTCATTTTATCTGTAACCTGTTTCTTTTCACTCTATAGTTTTTTAAAGATATAAACAAGATGACAGGTTTTTTGTAAAACACAGTGCGTTTTTCTTGACACTGAGTACTGTGAAGGGCTGATCCTAGGAAGAGTGCCACCTTGTAGCCACTAAAGTAGCAAGTGGAATGAAAGGAGGGATTTGTTTTGCACTAAACTCATCTGTTTTGTGAAAAAGGGCACTCTGCTTCAATGCCTTTCCACTTGGAGTAAGTTATGGCTCAGGGAAAAGCATACTATTTGCTGAAACAGCAATATATGCCAAAGTACAAATATATGTCACATCTTCTGCTAATGTAAAGACTTCTGAAAAATTATTCCATTTAGAGATTAACTAGGCCAATTTGCTGTTAAAAGAATTATTTGTGATGTGGTCATTTACTTGGGTCATAGGACCGTGGTCAAAATATTTTGAAGCCATGAAATGGAAAAGGAGAGGAAAAAAAATCTGTACAACAAAACATTGCTTTTATCCAATACCCCAAAATCCCCAACTGGCTCTCTCCTAAGAATGCAAACTTTTTAAAAAATGAACAGACGTAAGGACTTGACATCATCTCAAAAATAGAGGGTCTGTCTTTATGTAATGAAATAAAGGCAGACAGCAATAGGAAGCAATTATTGAATAATAAGGTCACAGTTTGTGCTGGGGAGTATTCATGCTTTGTGCAGAAGCTTCTATCCTCCCTATGGCAGTATAAAGGCTTTCTTTGCACCTTGGTGTCCAGGGAGTTTCTCTCTATGTGTTAGCAGAAATGGTAACTATAAATTAACAGAGACAGTTTGCTGAATTGTGTTTTCTATTCCATGATAGGGATGAAAATACAGTAAAAATGATCTCTGAATTTAGAGAGGATATGAACATTAATAGCTATTATTTTTAATTATTTAATGATCATATGATTTATCACAAACTTGAGAAAGAGAACCCCAACACACATTTTGACTGACATATTCTGTGAAGGAAAGGTTTCCTTGGGTACCATGATAGTGCTCTGCTCCAGATGTTTTCATGGCATAGCCAGTTGCAAACATCTGCTTAAGGTGTTGAAGGGCTATGAACTACCTGTCAGGACCTGCAAATTAGCCCTGAGGGGTGTTTGGGATCACAGTTTCATTTATCATCATTCCCTTCAGCAACCAAGTTATATTTGGGTATAAACTAATCCTTGGTAAGTATTTAGTCACTTGCTCATACTCGTACGTATTTATACATCTATAGGCATGTACATCTATCTACATACATGGATATGGAATTTTATCACAAAGTAGAGGCATCTAACTTACTCTTCTCCTTAATCTAAGTTCATTGTGTAGCTAGCAGAGAAAAAACCCAAGCACCCTAGAGGGTGATTTAATAGAACTAAAATCTGAATCACTCGTTGAAAGTGATTCATACTTCTTCACAGACTACAAACACTTGAGGATGAGCAAAGTTATGTACCTGAAGTACGAACCTGTACTGACTGTCCTTATGCTGTTAAACCTTTCCTTGAATATTAAAGAAGAATAATTTTTTCCATTTCTCAAAACTTTTGTTCTTTCAGAAGAAGTAACAGCCATCCCAATCAAATTGAAAGTAGAAACAAGAAAATTAATTCAGTTAAGAAAAATCCCCTGAGCTTCCATATTGCCACAGCTTAGACAAAATGAAATGTCTTGTATAACCTTTGTTTAAGATTTAGTTTTTAATAAAAATATTAAAGCATAATTTACTTACATTTAAAAAAAATTAAAATAAATTAAAAATGTAAGTGGAGCTTTAAGGCATCCTTGAAATATTTTTCTCAAATTCTATTTGTCCTTATAACAATTACATTTTCTTGTGGAAAGTTTGACTTTGTATCACCTCCTGAAATGATTTTTTTAAATAAAAAAAATTCTGACCAAAGTCTACTTCTATTAATTTATTTTACTTTGCTCTAGAGTGATATTTCCATTCTCTGCAATTATTCCTATTTCCATTGCAGAGGCTATGAAATTATCAGTTCCACAAAGGTTTATATGCAATCATACATTATGAGATTGTTTTCCAAAATGCAGTGTAGAGCAGCAGCTTCCAGCTATTGATGTGGAAATGTTTACTTTATGTAGGAGTTTATACTTTCTGCACAGGCCATTGGGAGTCATAAATGCCTGACTTTATGAAGATGCATATATTCCTTTGAGGGGGGCTGGGAATGTCCTGTAGTGGGAAAGTTGTGGTGGCAGCAAGAGAGAGCCCTGGGCTTCAGGAGCTGAGGAAAGAAGGAAGGAAACACTAAGTGTGCATGTGCTGGTACACGTGGAATATCGAAGTAGGATGCACATGTGGATATTTGGGTATTTGAAGAAGGAAAGGGTAGAGCCATAGCTGATTCTTCACTTCCACCACACTGGCACAGAATTGGCACCTACAGACACAGGTTGCATCCAGGTCTTCTTCTGCCTCCTCTGATGAGTGTATACAAAAAAAAAAGGTGGAGATTTAGAGAATGCAAGTTAAAGAAAGATTAAAAGCCCCTTGACATTTCAAATTAGAAAAAAATATGACATTGCTTTAATCAAAGATATGAAGTAAGCTTGTGGATTGCATGTTGAATTTGAATACATTTTAATTTTTGTCTGAATTTTGGTCAATTTCAGGTACAAAGCAATTGTAAATCCCATGGACATCCAGACCTCCAGTGCAGTGCTGTGGACTTGTCTCAAAGCCACTGCCATCTGGGTAATCTCCATGCTCCTGGCAGTTCCTGAAGCAGTGTTCTCTGAACTGGCTCACATCAATGACACAGATAATGCCACTTTCACAGCATGCATACCATACCCCATGACAGATGACATGCACCCAAAGATCCATTCTGTGCTGCTTTTCCTTGTGTATTTCCTTGTCCCTCTTGTAATTATCACTATCTACTACTATCATATTGCAAAGAGTTTAATAAAAAGTGCTCACAACATCCCTGGGGAACACAGTGAGCATTCCAAAAGACAGGTAAGCAATTTGCTTTTTACATCCTGGTAAAAGACTTGTGTGCTGTATACACTTATGAATGAAAGTAAAGGAATTATAACATCCAAGTTGTTGGATTTTGCAGAGGATTAGTTCAGTTTCCACATGAAATAAACCTAGGATTATTTCAAGATTTTTCACAATTACTCAATATTAAGCCCAGTATGTAAATGAATATGAACAAGGAAAATTATAAATTCACTGCCATGAATGCACATTCCTAACAGCAAATGAGATTGGTATATATGTTTGTATGTGCTGTTACTGTAACCACTACTTGTATTCTTACTGAGGAATGATGGTTTTTTTGTTAATGATGGTGGCTTCACCTGCCTCTATAGGCAGTCATTTTAGAAAAGAAATCTTACATGAATGTTTTGAGAATTGTCATTTTATTTGTCCTTGGAAATGAGAAAACTGACATAGGCAGGGAAAACTTTACTTAGGGGATCTAAGATTCTTTTCAGATTAAGGAGTGCTGGAAACATGAACATAGAGCATTAACTGATTTTTTTTACTTGGATACAATACTGAACTTGCACTTTTCTAATATCTTTTCTGTTAGAGATGCTATAAAACTCCTGGTGTAGATTCTGTATATCTTTGAGACAAACCATTACAAAATGCTAGACAAAGCCAATCTTTCCCGTAAGGCACAGGAAGCAACAAGATAGTAACATTAGCAGGAACACACATATGTACAAGCAACAGCTTTTGCAGTGAAAGTACCTCAGCTGCTTTGCAAAAGCATTAGTACTGATAGGGAAAAAATAATTATGCTAATTTAAACAGTTTTGAATTGTTTTCTCTGCCAGTAACTTAGACAACTACTTTCATACTCAGAAATTTCTTTGCATGCACACATTCTTTTCAAAAGACTATGTTCCTTTACGTCCTTTTCGAGCTACATTTCATTTCTACTCTAGTCTGTTTCTTGTCAAAAGTACATATATATTAGCACTTCATGTATTATTTTATTTCCCTGTGAAATATAGAGAGCGCCTTTTGGCTGAACCCTCTGGATGGAAACAATATTTAATTTATACCACATTTCTAAATTCACATGTATTTTCAAAGCAAGAACACATTTTTTCATTCTACTTAGTTTTTTTTCTCTTTGTTAATCTATGAGGCTCTGAAGAATAGAAAATTCTGGTGGACTTACATATCTCCCAGCAAGAGGAAATAAATTCAGACCATTGCTTATCAGCTCATGTTTCTTTAAGCCAAGTGTGATATTCACACTATACTTCTGCACCTTTTAGTCTGCTCTTGCAATCTGTCTGAGTGCAAATGCTACCAAATTTGAATGTTAAGAGTTTTCCCATATTTTTTGATTTCCCCAGTTTTTTGTTTAGATAGACCTAAGAAAACAATTAATTTCACAGGTTTTGAAAAAATGTTAGAATAAATTCACTTGTTTGTTTTTTCTTTTTTTCCCAGAAAATTGAGCAGAGTACAAAACTTTCCTTCCTCTGCAAAATTTCATACCTGATATACATAACAAATCTTTTAGGAGGAATATGAGGAAATTTTCTGTTTCTCTTTGGGGCCCTCTACCCAGCCAGTTTATCTCCCTCTCTCAGTTTGAAACCTCTGTGTAGGCTCTTACTGTGCCATCTTTTCAGCCACTTTCAGTATCTACAATGTAATCTGTTATGCCTTAGCACTGCAATTCAGGTACATTTTGTGATGTTATTGCAATTAATGGAACCTTTCACCTTACCCTGGAATTAAGATGCTTCAGATGGTATAATACAATTTTGGTGGTTTCCCCAGGAGAGAGGTGCAAGCTGAGACCCTCAGTGAAAAACAAAGGGATATGAGTACCACTGTGTAGCTAACACCCTAGTATCTCATGATACCTCTATATTTTGAAGCCAGAAGCTATTTCTAAATAGCTTTCTAACTAAAACTTAAGTTTTGAGCCAAGCACTGAGATCTCATCAGAAAAGGTTCCTTTCCTAACACCCTTTGGTGCATGCTTACAGGCTAAAACCCAGTGCTTCCTTGGGTCATGAATCACCCTTGCTGTGTATATCATATAGAAAGAGCAACCTTCTGTAACTGCAAACAGCTAAGAAAGTTCACTGAAAGTTAACTGAAAGAGGAAAAGGAAAGTAAATGAGATAGCAAAAGTAATTCAGGCCCTGAAGGAAGCGTTTTTGCTGGCCTTACTCATGATAATTGCTGAAGCTAATATATCAAAATGCTACATATTTTAATGAAACCTGTTATGTGGGATAGCTCTGTGTGTTGTTCATTTGGGTTCTCTTCATCTTTTTATAGATGGAAACTCGGAAGCGTCTGGCAAAAATTGTTTTAGTTTTTGTTGGCTTCTTTGCTATCTGCTGGTTTCCTAACCACGTGCTATACATGTACAGATCCTTTAATTACAATAAGATTGATCCATCAATGGGACATATGGTTGTTACCTTAGTGGCCCGAGTGCTAAGCTTCTGCAACTCTTGTGTCAACCCATTCGCACTGTATTTCCTCAGTGAGAGTTTTAGAAGACATTTCAACAACCAGCTCTGCTGCAAGAAGAAAGCTCAGAAAGAGAGATCTGCCAGCTACTTGTGCAACTCTTCTGCCATTCAAATGACTTCCCTGAAAAGCAATACCAGGAACACAGTAACTACCATGACACAACTGAATGGGCACAACTTGAAACAAGAAATGTCATTATGATCTAATGAGTGTGATTTTTGACTGTGAAACAAATCTGAACTTTTCCTTTGCAGCTTGTAAGTCACTTTTGGCTCTTGTTCTTAGACACTCCTCAGAAGAGAGGGTCTGTTAAATTCTGGCCAATATGAGGTTATTTCACACCATCTGACTCTTAGAAGTGAAGAGTATGTTTTATTGAGAGAAAACAAAACTGACTGACATAATATTGTACTTTAAAGGAGATGCTGATATATGTTTTACATAAAGGAAAGCAGTGTATCTGATAAAACATTGCTGTAAAAAGTATAGATTTTCTGATATCAAAATATGTATTTTTAACTGAATATTGATCCAGGCTCATGTTTTGCTTTAATTGAGTTTGCATGACTTTAGCTCTGTGGTGTGTGTGCTAGCTTTGATGATTAATATTGTTAGGCATTTTGGATTCCATTAAACTTTTATTTTTAATTTATATTTTCTTTATTCAGCTCACATGTCAGCGCAGGTAGTCAAATAGACACGATGACTGAAGCTTATTGCCACTACTTATACAAGGCTGTTCATATAAAAGTTTGAAGAGGGGTGTCAGAGCTAAATCCCCCCCTTATACAGTGGCATAGAATCTGACAAATAATCATTCCCAAGCCAGGTGAGAGGTTAGCTTTCATGTCTGAGCTCCAGAGAGAAGGTGCTCGCAGTGTCTTTCTTAGAAGGGGCAGTAATAGCAGACAAAGGCACCTTGTGGAAGTAATTTTTTATGGTCAGTTCATGAGCCAAATGTAATTTTAAGTATGTTTTTCTTTACAGTTGGGTGGAACTGCTCCAGCACAGATCTGTCTCTGTCACAACACTGTATCCTGTTCTTCTGCAGTGACTTCTCTAAGGTGAATACTAGAGAGTACACTAGAAATTTAGATTGGACTTTGGAATTAGTTGCTAGTCTTATTTCAAGAGATGAAGTGCTAATGCTATGTATCCGTTCATTTTTCCCTTTGTCCTTAATAATACACTTGCCCTTATTTAGTTCTGTTTGTAACTCTGACAATCATCTAAAGTTCAAAATTTCTTTTGCAATTCCTCTTTTTTCAAGACTAGTTATATCCCTATCCAAATTTTAAAGCAGTGAGAACTTATATTGATGTAAACTGTAAGTGTTCTAGCTAAATATCTAGGAAAAAAAAAAGGCAAAGTAACAGATTGAAGTTCTTAATGTCAAGCGGCAAGATCTAGCTGGTGAGACCTATAGGAGGATGTAATGCACTTAAAGTTGTGTGCAGCATTCAAATGAGAAAACTTACCAAGTTCAGTTTAGACTGGCTCCATATGGCCTACCCGAGCTGGTTGCAGTTGCCCTGTGTCTTCAGTGGCTCCTTAGAAGTCTTTATACAAAGGAGATGACTGACATGAATTGTAAATCTATGTGGAATGGCTTAGAAAGTTGTTTTTTTGTCACAGTTTAGGAATGGAATTCCCCTGTTTAGTGTTCCCACTGAAACACTCCAAACCATGTGCCGCTGTCTCACTCCACACTTCACTCTCTCCTGCAGTGGGGAGGTGAGGAGAAATTGGAGGCACAAAAGGTACATATCAAGGGTTAAGATGATAACAATTTACTAGAAACAGCAATGAAATAAGCAACAAACAGTAGCAACAATAACATTAATAACAGAGTGTTATTAAAATTAATAACAAGAAGTGAAGGATTCATATGCAATCACTTAACACAGGGAACCTGGCACTTCCTGGACCACTCGCTTCACCATTGGCCTGACTGGAAGGAACCCATCCCTCCCCTGCCCCCTGCTTTGCCATGAGGTGGTATAGAGTAAACCCGAGGTCCTGGTCATGTCCCCCCTGGCGACTGCAGAAATGAACCCTTTTCTGGCTGGAACCAGGACACATCCATAACTGCCTAACACTGCCTCATCCTTCTTTTTCTTCATTTTGTCTCTTCTCTTTCTTCTTGCCTTACTTCTGAGAACATGCCCACATGTTCTCAGAAGTACTTTTTAATTTTATATCACTAGTTCTTCCTGGATGCCAGACATGGTTTTGGATCCTGCTCTTCTGATCAGTCTTAAGTCCTTTTCACTCACAAATATTTTACACCTGCAAAGCACTAATGCTTAAAGTCTTCCTTTGTCAATTCTTGGTGTTTATCATTGACTGTGATTAAGTTTTCTGTTTATTTCTGCTGGGGATTTTGTGGTTCCCTGCTCCTCATTTTGTTTGACAATCTTTCTACACTGCATAGCCTTTCACAGAACTTCTAAATCCACTGTAGTTTTTATTTCCAAAATGAATTTTTCTGATGTGAACATTACCACATGATACAGGTGACCTACTGGAAAAATAGTTATTAATTGTAGTAGATTTGATGTTTTCTGTTTGATTCATGCTCTCCCCCTCAATGTCTTAAATTGCTGTTTGTGGTATGGACAGCATGAACCAGCTTTCTGGCAGAACGGAAAGCTACAGTCTGTTCCTTTTTGTTGTGAGGGGAAGGTGTTCAGAGGTAGACTATAACTCCTTGTTGTCAGGAAATCAGCACAGTTTTGCTTCATTATATCCCAGACCTAATATGCAAAGTCTGTTTCAAGTAAGTAAACAATTTTATATACCTCCTTTCAAATTCTTGTAGCATGGCATGGGGGAATGAGTTAATCTGTCTGGAGATTTACTAGGAGTGTTGCTAATACAATGTGCACATTTTGGAAGTGTCTGTTGTTGTGTTTTTGTACATGTTGTATATAAGCTGTATGTATAAAGCTATTTTCAGACAACTCTGCTTGCTAACAATTAAAATGATAGTAGAATGCATTTTATGAAGTATTTTCTTCTAACTGTAGTCAAAGGAACAAAGAAAATCTGCAAATAAGATCATGTCAGCTTTTCATATACTGCATTGAGATCTATGCCAAAATAGTTGTTAAAATGCCATCTGATTTTTTTTCCTGTTATAAAAATATTCTTATTTCAGGAACATCAGTTCTTTTCTATCTTCCTTTCCTGAGTTTTGAGATGGCTTCTTTCAAAAATATTTTTGCAATGATTGAGAAAACTACCATTCTTTCTTAGTCTTTGAAAAATGAGAGAATAGAGGTAATTACTGTTTCATCTGTGTAAGACATTTATTTTTTGTAGACTAGAGCTAGTACAATGTAAGTCTGATAGCATCTTCTCACTTCACCCTGTCAATAGTAGAACTATAACATACTACTGAATCCTGAAATGTCAGTATGGTTAAATTCTCAACCAACCTGAGAGATCTCATTTAGCGTTACACTGTGATGTGATAATTATCTTCAACAAAGGCACTTCACTTTGAATACAGGACAAATTTTTACAACACACCTACCCTATAGATATTTTTCTTAACTCAGTCAAGACAGACTCACAGAAACTATGGCCCAGGAATTAGCAGGGCTGATTGAGAGGTATTAAACCATGCTCAGAGGAGGAAAGGGATAAGACCAGGCTACTAGAGATCAGTCTGGGGGTAGCAGGCTTGTGATGAGGGCAAAACCATTAGCCCAGCTGAAGTGCATCTCCACCAATGCACACAATATGAGCAGCAAGCACAAGAAGCTGGGAGCCATTGTACAACAGGAAAGTTATGTATTTGCTGTTATGAAAATGTAGTGGGATGACTCTCATTACTGGAGCGCTGCGATAGATACCTATAAGGACTTTAGAAGACACAGGGAAAGCAGGAGAGGTGGTGGGATGTGCCTGTGGGTAAAGATCAGGAGGAAGGAAGCAGGGTGGACAGCAGGGTGGTGGGAGTCTGGTTTATTCCACCCAGCCAGGATGAACAGAGGAGGCATTCTACAAGCAGCTGGCTGAAGTCTCATGATTGCTGACCCTTGTATTCATGGGTGACTTCAACTTGCCAGATGTCTTCTGGAAACACAACACAGTGAAGAGAAAACAATCTAGGAAGTTCCTGGAGTGTATTGAAGACAACTTCCTAACACAACTGGTAAATAAACCTACCAGAAAAGGTGTCCTGCTAGACCTCTTGTTTGTGAACACAGAAGGACTGGTGGGTGATTTTGTAGTCAGTGGTTATCTTGGACACAGTGGCCAGGAAATGTTAGTTTCAGTAATGGGTGAAATAAGGAGAGGTACCAGCAGGACTTTCACCTTGGAAGAGAGTTTGGAAGAGCAGACTTTGGCCTGCTTAGAACATTGACTGACAGAGTCCCTTTAGTGGTCAGTGAGTTCTGAAGAGTAAAGGAGTTTAGAAAGGCTGGATGTGATTTAGAAAGGAATTGTTAAATATTTAGGACCAGGCTGCCCCCAACTGTAGAAAGACAAGTCATCAGGGAAAAATACCAGCCTGATTAAACAGAGAACATGGGCTGGGATTTTGGGGGAAAAAAGAGAATCTATCATCTCCCAAAGGAGGGTCAGGTAATTTGTGAGGACTATAAGGATATTGCAAGGTTATATAGGGAGAAGATTAGAAAAGCCAGAATACAATTTGTATTTTTTTGAGATGTGAAAGTCTGGAGGTACACTAAGAGCAAAGGGTAGATGATCTCAATATAAGAAGTATGATCTAAAACCACTGCCAATTCTAAAATTGCAAAGTACTTTTACTTTTGAACATCCCAATGTCTGCAACTGAATGTTGCTGAGCCCCCATCAGCTTTACCTGTCTGAGAGCAGATTTAATTAACCTCTGTAACAGTGCACACATTTCTGAAAAGCACAGCATAGCTTTAGGTGGGCTCGTGAATCTACAGCAGCTTTTTCAATCTGATTCTGTGGCTGTGGAGAATGGAACTGTCAGTAGCAGAGGAGGTATCTACCTGTAGAAGAGAATGACAGCAATGGCAAATATTATAGCTTTCACTGTGCACCAGCCTCTGTTAAATGCTTCTCCTATGTCTACACACTGTTTGCTTTATTTTCCTCTGATGGCAAAAGCTGATGTGTTTGACACATTTCAGTATTACCACTTTCACACAGATACAGATCAAATAAAACACATGGACTATAGTAGATTTCCATACAGTGAAGGAATGATTGTGTTCTGACAGTGTTCGAAAACATCTTTGTTCCCCCAGGAGTGATATGAGCATCATTATAACCTCTTGATCCAGATAGTAGTCCTACCAGAGGGGATATCACTGAATCTGCTGGTAACCAATGCCAGTGAGCTAGCTGGGGATATCAAGATTGGAGGCAGTCTGGGCCACAGTGGTGGAGTTTGCTGTCTTTAGGAATATGGGTGAAATAAGGAGTAAGGTTAGACTCCTGAACTTTAGGAAAGCAAAATTTCAGCTTTTCAAGGTGATAGTCAGCAGGATACCTGGGATATTGCCCTCAGGGACAATGGTCTAGGTGGAACAGAGCTGGTATATTTTTAAGGATGTCTTCTACAGAGTGCAATTAGTTAGCAATCCCCAGGAGTAAGAAATAGGGCAAAGGAGGCTTTTCTCTGGGCAACAACAGACAGAACAAGAGGACATAGTCTCAAGCTGTGCCAAGGGAGATACAAGCCAGAATTAAGGAGGAAGTTTTTCACAGAAAGAGTGGTCAAATACTGGAATCATCTACCCAGGGAGGTGGTGGAGTCACCATCCCTCAATGTGTTTAAAAAAAGACTGGATGTGGCACTTGGTGCCATGATCTAGTTGAGGTGTTAGAACATGGGTTGGACTCGATGATCTTAAAGGTCTCTTCCAACCTAGAAATTCTGTGATTCTGAGGCAAGGGATCAGCATGGCTGAGTTGGGAAGTGCTTGTCAAACTACAGGGAAAGAAGCACATACACAGACGGTATAAATAACAACAGGTAACCTTTGAAGAGTGTAGAGATGAAGTTTGGTTGTGCAGGGAGGGGATGAGAAAGGCCAAGGTGAAGCTGTAACTGAGCTTGGCAAGGAACACAAAAATGACAGGAAGATCTGCTACAGGTATATTAACCAGAAAAAAGAAGACAAAGAAGGTGTACTCCCCCTGATAAACTCGTAGCAACAGATGAGAAGGCTGAGGTACCCAACAACTTCTTTGCCTCAGTCTTCAATGGTGCCTCTCTTCCTGCACATCTCAAGATGACAGAGAGCAAGATGAGGACTGGGGGAGTGAAGTAAAGATCACTGTAAGTAAAGATCAGTTCATGACCACCTGAGGAGCTTGGATGTAGGTCAATGGGATCTGATGAGACACATCCCAGAGTCCTGAGGGAATTGACTGATGTAGTTATCAAGTCACTTTCCTACATTTGTTTGAAAAGATGTTTCCTTTTCAAAGATCTTGTTTATGAAGATATTTGAAAAGTTATGGCAGTTTGGTAAAGTCCCAGGAGTACAAGGGAAAAAGCCTGCAAGAAAGATATGGAGAGACACTATTTACCAGATCATATAGTGACAAAGGAGAATGGGATCAAACTGAAAGAAAGTGGTGAGAAAAGGTTTCCCAGAGAGGTTGTGGATGCCCCATCCCTGGAATTGTTCAAGACCAGGTTGGATAGAGCTCTGAGCAACCTAGTTTAGTGAAAGGTGTCCCTGTCCATGGCAGGGTGATTGGAATTAGATATCTTTAAGATCCCTTCCATGATTTTAAGATATATGTTTGCTCTAGCAGTCTGGCTCAGCTTCAGATTAGAGCACAGACAAAGAAGAAAAGGTTAAAATCAGTGGTGTGTCTCTTTTGAGTGAGGCATTATTGATATCATTATTTCTAGGACCACAAACTCTTCCACTCCCACAGGACTTTGCTTTATGCACTGCACAGGGAAGGATATAAACATAGTAAGGATCACTGTAAATCCAGTATTTACTTATTTTGGAGATCTTTGCTTTGCCACTTGAAAAATGACCTTTTACTATGATTTTCTTGAATGCTCTGTATGCTGTTTACAGAGAAGAGTAGTTTTTTGGGTTTAGCCTGTATTGAAAAAAAGTGTCTGCATTACCCTGCAGTTTGTATCACAAGAAGTCAGGCTGCATTTTCCAGCATACTGACCAGTACTAGCAACAGGCTCAAAAGTACATTTCAATTAAACATCAAAGCTTCAAATCAGCTTATACCTGGAAAAGATTTAGCAGCAGCTGACCAGAAAATCAGCTAATTAAGATGTATTTTGGAATAATATTATTAAAACCTGAGCAGATGGAAACTCCCAATTTGAGTCTTTTGCCCACAAGTGCAATAGAGAACAGAGACTACGTGCAGAGAGGAGGAAATGATCCTTTTACACAGTATGCATGGGAGGACCAGCATGATGATGATCACACCCTGTGAGACTCCCAAAAGGGCAAGCACATGCTAGGAATTTAACCAACTTCTGAACTGCTCTTCAAAGATGTAAAGATGTTTTATGATTATTTTATAATGACAGTAGCAGCCTGAATTGGGCTAAACAAAGGAGCATGTTGCTAAGGAGTTTTTGGTAGTTTTTAACAGTACGTAATCAAACACTGAATTGAAGACATTTAGATAATAGACCAAGGTCCAGAGAAGAGCAACAGAGCTGGTCAAGGGCCTGGAGCACAAATCTTATGAGAAGTGGCTGAGGGAGCTGGGGCTGTTTAGCCTGGAGAAAAGGACTCAGGGTGGACCTTATCATTCTCCACAGGCATCTGAAAGGAGGTTGCAGCCCGGTGGGTGTTCATCTCTTCTCCCTGGTAACATGTGACAGGATGAGAAGAAATGGCCTCAACTTACGTGTACCAGGGAGGGTTTACATTGGATATTAGGAAAAAAATTACAGAAGGGTTTGTAAAGGGTTTGAAACAGACTTCTTGGAGAAGTGGTGGAGTCACCAGACCTGGAAGTGTTCTGAAAACATATGGCTACAGCAGTTCAGGACATGGTTTAGGGGTGAACATGGTGGTGCTGCTGAGTTGACAGATGGACTTGGTGATCTTAGATGTCTTTTCTAACCTTAACAATTCTATGAGTGTATGAATGCTGTGGATCAATTGTTGTTTACATGGCGGTTGTAGAGTCTTTCCTCCTCTTTAGGAACACTCATCAGCTTTCTGTGGCAGTGCTTGGATTGTAGATGCAAGTCTGATCTGAGAAGTTATGTGGTGATGTACAGTATCAGCATTCAGTGACATTCAGCTGCCAACAAGCAGAGCTGTTGGCAATTCCCATGGCATATTAGATCTGCAATCAGATGTGTAACTGGAGAAAAATAGGTACAATAAATATGTTTTTAAGCTTCTTATATGTAAGAGAATGACTGAAGTCAGAGGAGCTTTCCATTATGGAGAAGAAGGGAAGTTTTTTAGGTCATACCACAACACTTAATACTTGTTACCTTACTGCCATTACTGCCATTTAGCTAAGCTGCCAAACCTTGTCATCATTTTGATCATCCAAAAAATTGTTCTTAAAATATAGATTATTATCCTACAGAAACCATTTTGAAAACAAAAAATTATTTTTGGAGAAAAAAGCTTGAGCTTAACAAACTAATCTAAGTCCACATCAAATTATCTTATAGGAAATGCTAATCAGGTAGGTAATTAATTGTTAACATTTCCTGTTAAACATTAAAAAATAAGGAATGTCAGCATTTTGTGACTCCAAATTTCACCAAAAAATATTAGAGCATGAGTCAAGAAAGGCCATTTGTTTAGGCCTCTTTTTCTTTACTGTTTTTGACCCTCCTGATCCTCCATCGTCTTGTACCTTATGTTGTGCCTTATGTAGAGAGAGCATGAGGATCTCTGCTCATGAAGATTTCTGGTCTAAATTCTAGTCATATAATTAATTAGAAATCTCAGATAAAATCCCTTAAAGGCATCAAAGAAAAATGGTGGAGGTAAGAAAATAGTCTGGATCTCTGTGTTATTTTGTTGTTGTTGGGGATTTTTTTAATAAATTTTATTTTAATGGATTCACATATAGCTTAGAGATATTTGTTAAAACTTCATTTTAAGTCTGGAATATCTAGAAGTCATGAGTTTAGAAGTATTATTTTGGGCTCACATTGGAGTGAGTTCAAAATAGGAAACCTTATTTTGTATTTTCTCTGAACGTTTTTTTTGTACAAAGGAATATTAAGGTGATACTGGTCTTCCTGAAAGATTTTCTCTTTATCTTTCCACCAGAAACTCTCGGGTCCTGAAATATAACATCAATTTATATATGTTTATTCTTAGCAATGTAAAGCCATAGTAAATATATAGTAAAATAGACATTCTTATATAACTTTATTTTAAAATTTTTCTCAAAGACATGCAAAGAAGCCATGCAATTCTAATGTACATTAATAGGAAATGCATATAAATATAGAGAAAACAATAAGGTAGTTCTTCAAAGTTCTTGTAGATTATAAATCAGATCATATGGGACTGAGTATCCATTGCACTACCTCAGCAGTTACCTCAATTTCAGTATAATTGGGTTCTAATTAAATTTTACTTTTGGAAAAAGGCAGCTAAAAATTAAATCTTAAGAGCTTTATGTTTCAAGCTGAGAACATGTTGGCAAGTGTTCATAATAAGCCTGTTGTAAATCCATTTATTCATCTCATTTAGCTTCTATAATTCCCACAGAAGCACAAAACTAACAAAGAACAACTAAAATCCAAAGTGTCCTGTGTGATGCTTTCCCTTAGGATTGTCTTAAAAATGGAAATTGCTCCCAAGAAAAGAAATTATGCAAAAGATATCAATAATTTCTTCTTGAAAATATCACATTTTATGTAAGAAAACCCCAAATTATAAACCTTCTAAGAAAAATTACAGTATTTCTTATATCCAAGCAAAAATGCAGAGAAAAATCAGATATTTTACTAATGACAGAGATTTTCTGGTTTTGAGGAGAAGAACATTTCCATTTAGCTCAGTTGGTCAGTGCTAACTATGTGCTGGTTGTGGGTTTGATCCCCAGATGGGCCATTCACCTAAGAGCTAGACTTATGATCTTTGTGAGTCCAGCCTAGACTATTCTGTGATTCTGTGAACCCAAACTGCCCAGTTGAAGCTCCCTGGCATAAATCTTAAATCTAGGGAACTGTTTGGCAGTCCCCATGCAGAAGTGATATGTGTAAAAATGATATGTGTAAAATATATATATCCAAAAGTGATATGTGTCAAGTCATGTATACTGTGAATTTTACTAAAGAATTGTCTTCATATTTAGCAACATTATGTATAGCTTTTATTTAATGTGAAAGATATTGGTACGAACAAGCACAGCACAGAACGTCAGAAAGCAAAAGTGCTTATTCCATCAGTCTGTCAGGTGAAAAGAAAGATATTTTCTGACACAGCCTAATATGAGACACTGAACGAGGGAAGCCATGGCACATCAAAACACTTCAGTGTTTTCCCAGAGTTTGCACTACAGCAGAACTAAGAGAATGTTTCAATGCAAAAGCAGTTTCTCTTCTTACTGAAGCAAGAATATACACAGCAGGTATAGTTCTTGGGTACACCCTTCAGACAAGTCAGATAGATTAAAACTTTCCTTTTTTGTAGCTGTCTTTCATGTAATCCTGCTGGATCAATGGCTGCATGCAGTACTCATAAAGAATAAGAGAAAATGTCAAGTCTGTGACTTCTACATTCTCTTGTGCTTTTGAAAATGCAGCAAACAATGTCTGCTAAGTGAGCAGAAAATACCTCAGGGGGTGTAATCAATGGGAAAAAACTCATTTTGCAATGCATGTGCTTTTGCACTTTTTTGCTAAGTGACAAATAGGTTTGAAATGATACAAAATTGTCACAATCCATAATTTCAGGGAACCAGAATAAATCTCATACCTGATACTGCTGAGTAGACACTTCCATAGGGCTGCTGTGGGCTTCTGTACCCTTCAGAGAGTGTGTTTGTTGCCTTATGGCATAGGTCAGAAGCAGGAATGGATAACAGCACCGGACTCACCATGAAAAGGCACTTGACAAAACCCCACAAAATCAGATCACTATCAGTCTTCTGATGAATCAATTAAGATATTAAATGTTAAACATGTTAATTTAACGTAACAAAGTTAAAGTAAAAATTAAGAGTGTGCTTCATCTGGCTGTAATTATTCATCCAAATGCAGTCTAGACATGTCTTCCAGGATTGGTGTTCATTTTACTTGCAACCCACTCCACCTGGCATAGATGTGTAATTCACCTTCTACAGAGTGTGTTGCTCTGATATACAGAGTCTATGCCCTCGTCCAGCCTGAATGCCTGAATATTTATACAGTCCTTTAAAAGAAAGGTGTTTGCTGGGCACTCATAAGTGAGACCACTTTGTTTTCCATACATAGTCCTTTCTCAGTATAATCAGAAGTTCTGCAGAAAAGAAGGTGGAAAATCCTTCTTGCTTTTGAAGACTCATTAACAGAAGAATCTCATAATCTGCAAATCATGGTGCTCTGCCAGGACAGAAAGGCATAACTTCTGTAAGACCAGTGCTGAAAGCAGAAGTGGTTGAGTATCTCAGAGAACACTGTATCACTACCATAGTGCATGCTTCACTGATAACCCTAAAAAAGCTCCCTTCCATGTCTGTGTAAGAGTTTGATCAGTCAGTCCTGCAGCCTTTCCTGTGCAATTCAAGAGCTGCTCAGCATGCCCAACAAGCTGAGCATTACATGTGCTCTTATGAGGGTGCTACAGTGGCATGCTCACCCAGAAGGAGGAATTCCTCTGTATGGGATGAGGAAATAATGAAAGATGACAATAGGTGCTTTTATACCTTCACTCTCCTAGTCACCCATCTAGTCTTGAAAGATGACAATAGGTGCTTTTATACCTTCACTCTCCTAGTCACCCATCTAGATGTGTGACAGTGCAGGTCACTGCTGAGAAGTTCCATTAGTGCAGTGTAAGGAACACAGACACAATAATTACACAGAATTGTAGAATGGATTGGAAGGAACCTTAAAGGCCATCTAGTTCTAACCCCTGCTAAGGGCAGGGAACCTTCTACCAGAGAAGAAGCCCCTAAGGTTCCTCAAAAGAGGAGACATTATTCTGAAAACCTGACTTGGTTTCATTCTGGACTTAGAGTCCAAGTGGAAGCATACTTCAAGGATCTCATTGTATTTTCTTAGGTTATGGGGAATAAAACAAGTTGATGCTATACATGCCTATCTTCCTGCAGCCATAAGAAGCTGATTGAGTTAAGGGTGTCATGAAGAAACAGGAAAAATAGCGATACGTCATTGGGGATTTTGGACAGAGATGGAGCTTCCTTTGCTTCCCTTCAGCAGGCATTTTTAAGTGTGTATTGCAATGTAATGCACACACAGACTTTCCATTCTGTCAGGCATTCTGATTGTTCACACCATGATAAACATCTGGACAATTTAATATGCTGCAGTTTGTGCTGTAGCTGTTAAGAGAACTATTTTTTATCTTCCTATTTAAATTCAGTAAGTTTTTCAACTCCACAAGAGAAAGAAAAAAACCCAAGCTAGAAATTAATCTTTTATACAGTAATATTATGATAGAAATGCTTTAAAAGAAAGAAAGGAGGAATATGATAGTCTCAGTCTGTTTTTACACCCCCAGGTTATGGCAATAAATAATATTTGGCTTTTCCTCTCCTTCCCCATTCCAGTGCCAAAGTTAGTGTTGCTCTTTCTGGAAAAAACTCCATGGTGCAAGTAAGAGGACAAACTTACTGTCACCATGGTGGGAATTGAAGACAGAACATTAATTTGAAAAATTAATGGTTCTCATAAGATTATAACTTTATGGATGGAGAAAGGAGGCATCTGAGGCCAGCCTTTAAGTCTTAAGAGGTAATATATGAAATTTCACAGGCTATGCAGAACTAACTATACCTCCAAGATGTTTTTGGTGTTTAGGAAGGAAAATTCCTGAAACTGTCTACAGCCTTCTGTCTGTGATGTGCTGGAGGATGTAGCAAGTACCAGAGTCTTGTGATGATATAGGTAGGACTTTCACTCAGGCCTGAAAATTGGAAAATGCTTAAAAATACAAGACATTCTTACTGCACCAGTAGGCCTTCTAGGAAGAAAAAACATACAAAAATATTAAGGCTGGTCTCAGAAACTTACCACACAGAAGGAGTTTTAGTAAAAAGGGAACTTCTCCTTTTAGCCATTTTTTATTAGAAAAAAAAAAAAAGAATGGTAGGTCTTTGTGGTAGGACCCTTACTGTGATCTAGATGAGTGCTTTATTAGAAGTATGACAGAGAGAGAGAGGAAAGTACCTGAGAAGGAAGGCAAAAGGACCTTAAAACACTATTATTTACTTTTAAAAGTAAATCCCAGCACCCTGTATTGACTGAAGAGGTCCTATATTTGTTTTAAAAGCCTTACTGAAATAGGACACTGTTACTTTACTGAGACCAGATAAAGGAAATTTCAAGGGCAGATCATGCCTGGAAAAATTCTCAAACTATTGTAGCCCCAAAGAAGATTGAGAAGCATCAGGCTCCCAGTGCATGAATGTGCCTTTTGTGCTGACTGAGCCAGCCTGGTCTTGCTGCAAAGAAAACAGCCTGAGGAGAACTGGCAACCACAGTACATGTCCCATTGCGGACACCAGCTGAGCAGTCTGACGTAAGGACAGTTTGTACTCAGGGCTCTCAGGCATGCAAGATATGATGGTAGCAATGTGCTGGTGCTCTGGTCCCTCCTGGAGCTGTGTAGTTAGGCTAAGTAGACCTTATACTCCCTAAACATATTCTATAGCTTGTCTTATACACATATCGAAAACTGCTGATGGATACACTACACCTCCACTAAATCCTTCATATGTACACCTGTCAGTCACAGGCTCTGTCTCTGGGCACAGTTCAGCAGAACAGAATCATGGCCCATGACAAGAGTCCAAACACTCCTTTAACACACACACACACACATAGAGACATGAAGTACTAGTAATAATTAATGCTAAATGGATTACTGTGACGGTGGTCACAGGGGTTTGCAGGTGAAGAGAGAGATGAGAATGTTGACTCCATGATCAGAAAGCTTGATTTCTCCAGCTCCCTTGTAGAACCCCTTCAATACTGGAAAACTGCTATTTTTCTCCAGTTTTACCTTCTCCAGATTGAATAACTCCCAACTCTCTCAATTTTTCTTTGTAGGAGAGCTGCTCCAGCCTGCTGGTCAACTTTGTGGCTCTCCTCTAGACTCAGTACAGGAGGTTTAAATTATTCTTAAGTTGGGCCTCCAGAGCTGGACACAGTACTCCTGGTGGGATCCCTCAAGAGCAGAGTAGAGGGCAAGATCCCCTCCCTCGACTTGCTGGCCATGCTGCTTTTGATGCAGCCCAGGATCTGGGTGACTTTCTGGGCTGCAAATGCACACAGCTCATGTCCAGGATCTTATCCACCAGCACCCTCACATCCTTCTCAGCAGGGCTGCTCTGGACCAGTTCTTCCACAAGTCTGTACTGCTATCAGTCCATGACCCAGGTGCAGGACCTCACACTTGCCCTTGTTTAACTTCAGGAGGTTTACACAAGTCCATCTCACCAGCCTCTCAAGGTCCCTCTGGATTGCATCCTTTCCCTCCAACATGTGGACTGCATCATGTAGCTTGGTGTTGCTGAACTTGCTAGGGGTGCACTCAATCCCACTGTCCTTGCTCCTTACAAAGATGTTAAACAGTGCTGGAAGAGGGCAGCCTTTTCTTGGCATGATGTGTTTTAAGATGTGTCACCTATTTTATTTCCTTTCCTTTCGCCAGCTTCTCTATTTTTCCTGTAAATATGTGTACATGCAGGACCTTTGAAGGCTTCCACTCTTTCTTGGTGTTTTAAGCATTAGCAGAATGAAACTAGTGCTAATAAAAATAATATCATGTTATCTATTTCTTAAATCAGACTGTAACGTTAGAAAAATATTTTCAGTACATCCTACTCAAAATACCTGCTACATAACTCTTATTCATTTCTATAAATGCTGGTAAATAAATTGGTTACTTTTTATGGTCTCTATTAGTCTCAGTGATTTAACATTCCAGAAATCACACTGAGGGTTTGAGAGCCTGAATTTTGCCTCTCTTGTGGTTTATTTCTATATGAACATTTTATAAACTTAGACTTACTGTCTCCTGCACTGAGCTGACAAGTAGATGTACCATTAAACCATATAAGGATTAATTTATGAAATATTTTCCTTCCCCCACCCCCTTTCTTGGCATGGTAAATGAAATCTTAGAACAAAAAATGTTGCTATTAACAATGCCTCAGCTTTCACTTGAAAAATATCTTTGATGAATTGACAAAAAATGTGTTGCTTGATTTGTCATTCCCTATCTATAAAACTATTCTATTCAGCTGTTAAAAAGAGAAAAAATAATATGCAGAAAGGGGGTTATTATGTAAAAAAGAAGGGGGAAAATCAGAAGCCTAGTCCCTAGTTTGCATACATTAACCTTAGTCCTCTCCCCTAAGTACAATACTCATTACCTAAACATATAAAAAATTTTTTTTCCTCAGACGAACCTTGCATTTCCACAAACTGCCAAGCAATTTCCTTGTTCCCAGACTTCATGCTCATTCAGCTGTTACCCTATCTGTAATGACTCTCAGGAAGAGGGTTGATTAGTACGTACTATGGTAGTTTTTAAAATTAAGGCTTTTTCCCCAGGAGTGAGAATTTCACATTTTGGTAGGAATCCACAAAGGATTAAACTTTTAGTTGACGTAGCTGAATAGGATTTGAAGTTACTTAATCCCTAACAACTGGCCTCTCTATCTTTTTGCCAGTTCACTTCCCCAGAACAGTATTTCATAATCAACCTCAATGTTTTTGTTTTCAGAATTTTTTGATGTAGTACTTTTAAGCAGAATTGTTGCTTTTTACCAGTTTTCGGCAGACATTCTGGCTCTGCAGAAAAATAATATATTTTGATGCAGATTTCCAAAGTATTCATGTACTCAAAACTGACCAAAAAGGTGTCCAAATCTATGTTTCTCTCTAGTAATTAATGCTCTAGCTGTTTCCCTAAAGCCAACTCTTTTGTTATGCTGATGTTTTTCCATCAATATAAGCAATGAGAAGATTTTTCTTGGGAGGAAGAAATGAAGAGTCAACCCTGTAAAAAGAGTAATATTCCCTGTTGGGCAAAGGGGTGCTCTTTTGGTGTGTCAACAGCTGAAGCGGTCCAGCTGGAGAAAGATTGTCCTTCTCGGACATCCCGGCTAGATATCCAGCACCGCTAGCAGTACGGGGGCACTATCCCGATCTCCGTGGTTTGGGACAGCACCTAAGGCAAACACTCTGTGCTATGACAGCAGTGCTACCTTGTGGTACAATGTGGCTTGGCTTGTGGCTACAGTCAGAAAAAGAAAGTGCTCTCCAGCTGCAGTGAATCCCACTTTATTGGGTCCCAGTGGAACCAATGACCGAAGAGGAAATTGGGGAGGTTGAAACAGCTTATAAGGAGGGAGGGAGACAGGGGAGGAGTCGGTCCTCTGGCGAATAGAGTTTTAGAGGGGAGTGGGATACAAAAGATTGACTTAGGGAGAACACCAATGGGGATAACTTGAGGGTGGGGCCCTGGCCCCTGAACCAATCACTCGACGCTCCAGCTGGAAGTTTCTAGAGAGAAGGGTGGGAGCGCTGAATGATGGACAGGGCACTGGGGGGGGGGGATTTGAGAAAGGATACATTAGTCTCCAAGACAGCTGGGGAGGAGTTGGGATAACTGGCAGCACAAGGGAGGGAGGAGAGAACCAGGGCAGAACCATTACATAAAAAGGGGAAAAGGAACAGTCCAACTTGTACAAACACAACGCAACAAACAGCAATGTTATGGACCAAAAGTAGCTGTGGTTTAGTCCATCACTCATGACTGAAGTGACTGCAATTGTCTAAGATACACACAAAGACTATTGTCATCTTTGAGAGGAAGTATTCCCTGAATGCCCTTTTAGGGATTTTCAAAATCAGAAAAGCATCACAATGGGCACTAAGGTAGTAAGTAGACAAGGAGTTAAAACTTACACAGTGACATTCAACACTGAATGTTTTTCAATAGCGTACTCTTCCAACCTACCAGCTCCTCTGGGGATTCACAATGAAGTTAAGTCTGATAATTCTTCAATTAGTTTTCTGATTAACATGCATATGACATGCTCTCATCTTCCACCCTTTGCTTTAGCATGTGTTCCACTAAGCCTGTCAGAGGAGCCAATAATCCTAGCAGAGTATGGACCATGAGCAGTTTCCACACATTGTACTGAATCGTAGATCCTAAATCTGAAGCAAGAGTTGCCTGCTGGAAAAAAAAAAAAATAGCAATCTGCTTGTGACCATCTTGGCTTGGGTAAATGACAAAAGTGAATGGGAGAGGAAGGAAAGAATGATTAAGTGTCTAAAGTTTCCAGCATTACTTAGAGTGAAGTAGGTGTCAAAAGATAGACCAGCTGTGAAGAATAGGGAGATGCCAAGAGGCTGTCACGCACTCATGGGAATACGAGAGGACACACAGGAAAGGTTGGGATAGGCAGGGTCAGCCTGAAGGTAAGGAACAGGCAGCAGTGATATCTTGGAGACTGGAACCTGGGTTAGGGGAAGCTGGAGCTACCTGGTGAGTGTGTCAGTAGCCTGCTGTCACATAAGCCTTTTGGCCATGCAGAAGCTCTCACAGCTTCAAGGAAGACAGCTGCACTAAGAGATAATGACTCTGTGATAAAACCATGCAGCACCTGTGCTACTTCTGGCAGCTGCTGTATCAGCTTGATTAATTTTCAATTTACTGTATACTGTTTTCTGGGGAAAAGATCTAGCTGGGAAGCAAGGAGGAAGGTTGCTTATTTCTGGGTCATGCTGACACATGCAGCACTCTCTGGAGTCTTCATCCCCTGGAAGAAACTAGGAAGAGAGGAACACCTGATATCTTAATTTTCTAAAAGTGATTAAATATGTTGATTCTAGCAGTGGATACTGTCATCTCTCAGTATATGGTCAATGAAAATCAGTCAGCCCAAATCCTCCAGGACCCATGCTCCAGGGAACATCTAGGTATTTTCCGCAACAGCTTCCATGACATAGGCAGAGAAAGTACTCCTGAGACTATCTTTTGAAGAGTCAGGCTCAAACAATGAATAGGACAGAAGCCTTGTGTGCCTTTGCTGAAAGCTCCAGATGCTGGTTCATTGGCAGCTGCTCACTGTCACTCTAAGTTTTTTATTATTTGCAGAACAAATTGGTTGTCCTTCAACATATGTCTGCCTAAAGAACACCTGCCAGACAATTAGCAAATTGATAGCCAACAATTTTTGGGCAGTGTGTTGCAGGGTCTCTAACATTTCAGCTCATTTTTTTTGAGGCAGTACAAAGTAAGAGAAGGCTGCTTCAGATGAAAAACTACTTTAAAGCTGTTCTAGGTAATGTCCCTGTCACTCCCAGTTGCAGTGCAGGAAGGGGTCTGGCACAGAAGGGCAGTGTAGACTTATCCCAGAGCTGTATTAATGATTTTGCAAGGAGAACTTTCTGCCTTCATGGGCGATGGACTTCATCTCTTAGTAATGAAAATATACATTTTCTTGCTCTATTTCACTCTAGGTATTTTATTAATTTATTTATTTTCCATGGTGGACACTCAGTTGTGCCCCAAGGCAAAACCTCCTGTTAATGATGGCCACTGAATAGCATGGACCAGCAGAGATGAAATGTCAGTAGTTTTTGCCTGGTAGGGTACATGCTTGGTTTCCTACCATTCTTTACCACAGCCTGCTAACTCATGTGAGAGCTACAAGAATGCTCTTCCATCACTGGGATTAGTTGCTCTATTTCAGCTGCCACACCATGGAAATGCCTTTTTCAAGCACCAAGGAACTTGAAATTGAAAAGACAGTTTAGGCATTCTTTTCTTGCTGAATTGCTTGCAGGTGATGACAGAAACATGAGCATCTTCAGTAATGTGGTAAGAAAGAGCTAAACTAAGGGATGTGCAGTTGTAGAAAAGAAGGGATGGTTATAAATGAAGTATCTTTCATTTAGATCTGAATATGTAGATCCACTTTGATGAGTTAACAAAATCTATTGCCTTTTCAACACAGTATTAGTTCTTAATAATATTAAAGGCATTTGATTTCTTTGACTGGGAAGAAAGCCAAACCTAATCACAGGCACTGTAAATACTGGTCTAATCTCTTTCTCTGATTTATTTTCCAAGTATTAGTACAACAATATTTCTATGCATTTCTATTTCTTTCTATGCATTGCCAACACATGACAGAACAGTCCTCCAGGAGGTAGATTATTTTATGTTCAAAAAAAGATTGCTGCAACTACTCTTCTAATCTCCTGATTCATTACAGGGACACCATGTGGGTTTTGAGAGCATGAGTTACTGTTATTACAATTATTGTAGCCAAGAGTGAACAGAAAAAAAAGAAAGCGGGGGAAGAATAGTAGAAAGAGGATAGAGAAAAAAAATACAGAATCATTATAGTGAAAGGAAAATAAAATCAATTTAAAAAATCTGTTTTATCTAGTCATCATAGTCCCTTTACAGATAATAGACTGGTATAATTTTATGGGAATTCATGCACAAGATTAAATCCCAAGGAAGAATGTCTTGCTTAAACACATTTAAAGAACTTTGTTAGCTTCCAAAATTTTTAATTGTTAATAAGTGATCTAATGAATAGCTCTGGGGAATAATTTGGACAAGTTAAAGGAAAAGCAAAAAGAAGAAGAATTGAGCTCAGCTATTTGTTCAGGTCACCGGCACACAAAGTAGAAATCACAGCCCTAATATAGGCATCTTGTGCAGATACATTCTTTAATGCAACTCATGGCTAAACAAAAAAAGAGAGGGTTGATCCCATCTGTCTCACCCATCCTTCTTGCTCTCAGTATTCCCTTCTAGTGTCACAATTTCATTTTAAAGCAACCTACTCCCAAGTATTTTATGCTTTCCTGGGAATTTATTACATGTTTTGTTGTTTTGTATGGTATATCAACTGTTAATAATTATAATCTACTAATGCAAAATCATGTTCTAATGTTGTGTAACACAATTCCTTGATACCATCTTCAATATACTGATTTATTCCTCTATATTAACATATGTTTTTAACTTAAATCTTCATAGTTCTTCTTTTAAATAATCTTTTGACTTAGTTTAATGTTATTGGTGTTAGAATTCTGCACTAGCATTTGTTAAGACTTTGGCTTTGCAAGCTAACAAAACATGAAAAATATCATTTTTAAGGACTATATTGAAAAGACCTATATGCTTATGTACATGTATAATTACTATGATGTCTATAGAATATATTTATAAAAAGAAAAGAATCAGTGCCTGTTTAAGTGATAACTCAACTGGTGGTATAAGCATAACTTCTTTCACTAATTTCAGTTTTGCAGGTGAAATTTGTTCACAGCTCAACAGAGTAAACATTGGGAGTGGTTTCTTTAGGTGACTTCTGTAATCAGGAATGCCAGGTGAAAATAAAAAAAATCAGAATAATTTCTGACATATTAAGTATGGCACAGGGTTCAAAGACTGCTACAGGCAACAGGGTGAAGGGATTATTGTATGAGGTGAATTTAATGACACTGTCACAACTGGCTTCAGAATTCTGCAGTAATTATGATAACTGGGATAAAATAAACCAAATGACAAAAGCCACATGTACCTGCTCATGTTTCAGTAGTGCAATATATAGGTACATGGTTAATGGTGGTGCCAGCCTCTGCTATGGCAAGTGATGTTCCCCCAATGGCCAAGATGCCACACAGCAATGATTCAACAGGTTCTGCAGATGGGATGGGCTTCTCTTCCACTGACACCTTCTTTCCTAAGAGACAGATAGTAGTACCTAGATATTTTCTTGGTTGTAAATATATGCTTGTGTATCACTGTTATGTAAATACAGTATTGCCATTTCAGTGTGTACTCAATGTATTAAAAAAATCATAATTTATTTTTAAAAATATTATTTTTCAGTTGTTTTATACTGACTGGGAGTATACCTACTTGATTTCTTCTAATAATGGATGTGAAAAAAATTAGGCCTATTTCAGTGTGAATTTTCAAGGAGAAAACAGGACTTTTAAATATTACACATCTGTGGTCTTATTACATGTTCATAGGAATTTATTTCAAGCACTGAGCCTAAATATAGTATTACAGTCAAGTCACAAATTAAAGACTCTACAGTGATTAGGACACCTTTTGTTGCAGATGTTGGTAGCCTGTTGTACCATGATTTATCAGCATTCATGCTTAAGGACATCTCTCATGATCAGTTATTTTTGTCTTAGATAATTTAAACCTATTTTTCTGTACAGATGAAGAATAAATGATATTAAAAAAATTCACTTTAGGAAGACATAATTTACAAATTTCACAGAGTTGCCTGCATTAACAGTATTAGCTTTACATCCAGTGTATATCTATGAAGTAACATGTAATTCAAGAATGAAGTGAACCAGAGTTTAACTTAGGGAAATTAGAAATAATTACTCCACAAAAGCTGAGGTTCAAAGACCTAACTTGAATATTTCAGGCCGGAGAAGAGACAAATCATCAATTTTGCATTGCAGGTGCTAAATGGATATGTTTGACTTAACTATCACCCACAACAACCTATCAGCTCAGTGTGAAAGAAGTGCCTTCACCTATAATTTCATCTGTACTATATTTTCCTGAAAGAGTGTCACACAAAGAGAAACATAAGGATCTGAAAATTAACAAAAAAGATAAAACAAAAGTGAATTTATAAGGTTAGTATGGGGTGTAAGGAAAACCTACGTGATCACTAAGACAGAAAAAATTATACAAATGTATTCCATCAGATCCCACTCATAAAATATTGTCTAATTAATGGAAAATAAAGTTTTCATAGCTGCTGCCACTGTCTAAGTTTTCATGACACCGTTTTTTTTCCCAAAAGTTACAATACTCAGCTGTTGAGTGACAGGGATTTATTTCTCATCATAAAAATGGAAAAAATTCTTGGGATGTAAGAAGAACAGTACCTCTCCCTGATATTGTCCTAGTAAAATAAATAAAACAGGAAGACACAGCTCATACCTTATTATATTTTTAACTGTACAGTATATTTCCACTTCTAATGTTGGGTGACCAACTCTATCAAGAACTTTTTTCCCAACTAATTTGCATATTTACTGGAGTTTTTGAACATTTATACAAGTAGTTAGCCTTAAATGAACGAGAAAGAACTTCATTAAAAGTAAATTTCCAGACAAAGAGGTTTTTATTCCGTGAAATATACTTCAATCAAATCCACCACTGAACAAATCCATTATGGATCCCTTCCAACTCAGCATATTCTATGATTTATACATTCCAGCAAGCTTTGATCCCTTCCCTTTGAGAAAGTTGGAAACAAAGCCTTCTGGTAGGCAGAGTTCTCTTTCTTCTTTTACTGTGGACTGCAACGGGCCTGATGAAGTATCATAATTCAATATATTTGGGTCTCTGTTCATAGTTAATAAGCACCCAGGCTAGTTTAGAAAAAGGATTAAGTTGCTGCCTACATACCTCCTTCCTAGCTCCATTATTTAATCTGGAATAATCAGTCTCCAAAGCATGACTTACTAATTGGGAAAACTAGGAAACACTAAGAGCTACTAAGAAGAGGAACATGCCATCCAGCAAGGAAGGGTGTTACCAGTGCTAGTCCCTTCCACTATTGATGGCAAAACACTTGGAGATGGGAAACAGTATAAAATGGAATGAAGTATTTCAATTCCACAGCCACTCTTTCATCAAAGAACATACTAGAAATATTTTTTTCATAAGCAGCTTGCTATTGTAGTACTAGCAATTCCCATGTTGACACTAATTGAGGTTTCATAGGACTACTGTCAACAATATTTTGTCAAGTAGGAATAGATAAAATTGGTCTGATTTTCAGCCCTTTCAATGAGGCCCATTTCACGTGTTAAAATCAGGTTACAGAGAGATGCCCCTGCCTGAATTAAGGTGCAAAGGTAACCATATGATGACAAGATACAGATTTTATTTAAGATAGATTTTATTTAACAAGAAATGTGAGGGAGAGAGATAGAAAGAGGAAATAATACTAATAATAGTAATAATAATATCAATTTCTTGATCTTATTATTCTTATTTTTCTTATTATTTTTATTATTATTATTCTTTTACTTCTTTTAATTATTTCCTGCTATTACTACTATTTTTTCTTATCTTATTCTTATTATTATTGCTTTTATTATACTTATTCACATTTTCATTCTTGTTCTTTTTCTTCTTCTTCTTCTCCTTATTTACTATGACTAATTTTTTTTTACATCATGTGATTCTGATTCAGATTCTGATTATTTTTCTTTTTTTATTTTTCCTTTTTCTTATTATTCTGATTTCTATTCTTCATACTTTTATTTTTCTGTGTTTTTTTTGGGGGGGGTTATTTTGTTTGTTTGTTTGGGTGTGGGTTTTTTTATTTTTTTATTTTTTTCCTACTACTGTTTCTTAAAACCAACTTCTATTTGGTTTGGATGAATTGTGTGTGTTGCAGTCCTGCAGTGTGCAGCGGGGTACTGGGAGCAGTACCTCCTGTATATGCCCATTCCTCATGGATAAAATCCCAAAGGATCACATGTAATCCTTTCAGGAAGAGAGGAAATGGCTTTAGATTCCACTAGGAGAGGTTCTGATTAAATATCAGAAACAATTTTCCCTGTCAGAGTGGTCAGGTGTTGGAAGAAGTCGCTCAGGGAGGTGGTGGAGTCACTATCTCTGGAAGTGTTCAAGAGCCACCTGGATGTGGCAGCTGGGGACATGGTTTAGGGGTGATGCTGGTGGTGCCAGAGTCATGGTGGGAGTGATGACTGTCAAGGTCTCTTCCCTCCCTGGTGACCCTCTGTGATTCATTACTGAGCCACCTGGCACCAACCCATGGGTGCTGGTTTGGGGCAGGCCACATGGGTAACACTTGGTCTTGGGGAGGCCCGCTTGGGGTGATCCAAAGCAGCCAGGGATTGCTCAGCCTGCAGGGACATGTCCAGGCAGAGGAAACCTGTGTGGCTCCCTCAGGATGCTGGGCAGGCTGCACACCAGCCACCATCTGTGGGGCCCAGCCTGGCACTGGCAGTGGGCACTGATTTTCTGGCGGTGCCGCCAGGCAGGGGCAGCAGAGGAGGCTGTGTGGTGCCTGCAGCACTAGCCAGAGGTGGGAGGGACGTTTCTGAGGGGAAGCTGGCAGCTGGCTGAGGTCCTGGGCTCCCAGCTGGGGAGCTGAGGGGCTGGGGCAGCTGTGCAGGCTTTGCCTTCGGATACTTCCCAGTAGATACCGGCATCTCCAGGGGCCAGCTCTGGCTCACTTGCAGGCTACTGTTTCCTATGGAACACTTTTTCGTAGCTACCAGACCAGCATTTCCCTGGGATGGCTCTGGTTCCATTTGGGAATCTTCCCAGTAGATACCAGCATCTCCTGGGGTTAGCTCTGGCTCACTGTAGGTTTCCTCTTGGGGCACTTGGTGGTAGCTATGAGACTCTCCCGGGGATAACAGTCACTCACTGCAGGACTCCCCTTGGGACACTTTCTTGTAGCTACCAGCATCTCCTGTGGAGAGCTCTGGCTCACTGCAGGCTTCCCCTTGGGATACTTCCAGGTAGCTACCAGCATCTCCTTCAAGTCAGCTGTGGCTCACTGCAGGCTTTCTTTGGGATATGCTCCAGTATCTACCAGCATCTCCTGGGGACAGCACTCGCTCACTGCAGGCTTCCTATTAGGAAACTTCCCAGCAGATACCAGCATTTCCCTGGGACAGCTCTGGCTCACTACCCGCTTCCCTTTGGGACACTTCTGGTATTGACCATCATCTCCCTGGGTCAACTCTGGCTCATTACAGGCTTCCCCTTACAGCTATCTACTGCCATTCCCTGGGGACACCTCTGGCTGACTGCAGGCTTTTACTTAGGATACATTCTGGTAGCTACGAGATTCTCTTGGGGTCAGCTCCCGTTTAATGCAGCTTCCTAATAGCTACCAGCAGCTCCCTGGGATGTCTCTGGCTCACTACAGGCTTCTCCTTGGGACACTTCCTGGTAGTGACCAGCATTTCCCTGGGACATTTCCGGCTCACTGCAAGATTCCCCTTTGGATTCTTCCAGGTAGCTAGCAGCATCTCTGTGGGGAGTGCTCTTGCTCACTGCAGGCTTCCCCTTGGAAAACTTCTGAATAGACACTGTTCTCTCCTGGGGACAGCTCTGTCTCACAGCAAGTTTCCCCTTGGGATACATTCTGATACTTCAGAATGTATACCTTCTGACATGAAGTGATATGTTCAGCATTTCCCTGGGGTCAGCTTCTGCTCCATGCAGGCTTCCCCTTGGAAATTTCCTTGTAACAACCAGCATCTCCTGGGGTCAGCTCTGGCTCTGTGCAGGCCTTCCCTTGGGTCACTTCTTGGCATTTGTTGCTTTCTCCTTTAGATAGCTCTTGACCTTCTGCCTCATCCAACTGGGAAAGCTCAAGCTCGCCAGCCAAGGCGGCTCCTTGCTGTCTTCCTGTGGCAGTACTGTGGGGTCCTGTTTCTGCCTCCTCCTGCTGCTCACTGAGGGCGTGCGCTCCCAGGGGGCTGGGAGGGCAGCAAGGGCTGTGTGGGATAGAGATCTGGGTCTCTTCCTTTTATCCTTGAGCTGCTGTTTCTAGTTGTGCAGCCATGCTCTGCTCCAGGTCCCTGTGTTCTACTGGCTGGCAGCCAGATGCCTGAATCTCCAGCACAGCCTTGCTCACGCTAATGTTCCACAGTAAGTCCAGCAGAGCCTGGCTGCAGCCTGGGGTGGGAATGGGCTCTCTGTCCCTGCTGATGGCACCTCCTCACTGAGGGCAGGGAATTTCCTTCTACTATACCTTCTTCAGCATCATTTTATTCTAATTGTTATTCTGATTCTGATATTCTTTTATTCATTTCACGACATCCCATTCTCCCAAGCACACACACACTTTTTTTTTGCAAGAATAGTTCACTTGTTTTCTTTAAAGGGGGCTGGAGAGGTAGAGACTGTTTTTTGAAGGGAACTAGACATGTTCAAAGGAGAAGCAAGGTCTTAAACAGACACAAACTTGCCTTTTGGGAAGCCTGTTGGTGAGTAAACAAACAGCTAAATGCAATCCTACTTGCAACATGCCTAAGGGAACATCTGAAAGGGAAAGCATGCATAACCCACATGGGAGCACAGAGATACAAAATCACATGTTATCTGATTGTTCTAAGTGTATTCATTTTGTTCTTGTTCTTTTCTGTTACATCCAAGCACTTTCTATGCTATTCTTTTCTCCTGAATCCTATTTCATGTTCTTGTATTAATTGTGCAAATAGCCAGCAGCACCTTTGTAGAAGGGGCCACAATGTTTAAATTTTTTTATTGCAAAGGAATCTCCAATGAAGACTTTTCCAGGCTTAAATAATACTGTCTCTTGGGGTGAAAAAAGACATGTAGCAGAGACGCCTGAAATCACATTAATTGAGAAGAACTTTAAAAGCTGGCTTTTAGTTTTTGAAGTCAGTGTTCTATAACAGAAAATTTAACCACTTATATTTTGTCTCTGATAAAGAGATATAAATTCTTACTTTAAATAATGGATGATTACAGTCATTGTGGCTCCACAATCTGCCTTGCCAATGAATACCATTGACCAGATGTTTGATACACTGGTATTACTAAGCTTTCCTTCTGCTATTTAAAGTTATGCTGGATTATACTTAATTACATTAATCAGTGTAGTTCTATTATCATCTCCCTTAATTACAAAATCTTGACTTCTCTGCTTGAAAAATTGCCGGCTGTGATCAGGCACCTGACAGCTTTTGAAGAAGAGTGACCTTTAACATGAAGCCAAAGAGGATGTTTGCTCTTATTTATGCTTGGGTGAAGTTCAGCTCATGTGCTCTCAGATTTCTTTCTGAGAAGGAAATTTGTGTTAGACACAAACACTCTAGCAATGTTTTCTGATACTGTAGAGCTTGCAGGTGTTATGAATCTAAGTCTAGCATCAGGAAATAATTCCGATACCACACATGGCTGTTTTAGTCATCAGCTTTTCTCATTTTGAGTTGAAGATTTCACCATCTTCTGATGGCTAGACCTAGAATCTAAGCTGCTTCAAGCTGCTTAACAGATACTACAAAGAATAACTTAAAACATTTTGAATATTTTGGAATGTAATATTAGATCTCAAATTATGTTTGGATTAGGTTCATTTCTCCCTGTTGTTAAAATAGGGAGAAATAGTGTATTGTCACTTATTAATACAGCCTTTCCTTTCCCAGAGATCCTTGGAGCATGCTCTACTTTCTTCTGCATGATGGCCTGTAACAAATAACTTTTCTCTTTCAGACAAAAGTCCATGTTATCACTTGGTAACACCAGAAAGAGTGCTACCACTTTACCATATGAATACCCAGTTCTTGCTTCCCTAGCCCCAGGGGAGGAAGGATGAGGGAAAGCGAGTGTCACGAATGTGAGCTCCTGTCACTTCAAAGTCCGTGTTTCATTAAGGCAGGGAATTTAAACTCTTCCTTTCTGCTTTGAAAAGCATTTAATTTGCCATAAGTTACACTAGCAACAGCACTCCAGTGTGTGTGGCTATATGAGCAGAAAACCTAGAGTTCTGAGGGCTCCAGTTCCAGATTTTGTCAACTGTTTGCCTACTAAGAAGAGGAGCAAGCCACATATCCTCAAAACATGCAGCTGCCTTTGCATACTCACATAGTTCCTGGCAGTAAGCATCATTTAGATTTTTGGGGTGCAGTCTTTTCATTCTAGACTGATGCAGTAACAAAATCATACCCCTCCATTTTCAGTAACCTGGCAAACTACCACATCATTTTGCAGTTACAGTATCTTTATTTTTTTTTTTCCAAAAATTCAATCAGTTCAGAAGATTTAGATATTTTGTGAGTTTTATTCCCTAATCCATGGCTTCAAGCACTTTAGTTAGATTATATCAGTATTGAGTATATCCGACAGTAGCACAAAATGTTGGCTTACAAAATTTATATGGAAGCAATAGCTTATTTCTATTTTTGCTCAATTTTGGGGTTAAAACATAAAATATTAGAAGGTTTTCTTTGATATATGACTGACCTTTTTCTAGTAGTTTTATTTTCTAGAAAATGAAAACAATTTCAATTTTTCTTTACTTTCTTGCACCTATTTCAGCACCATAGTTATTTTCTTTCTGTTTCTAATTGTAAAGAAAAAAAAAGAAGAAAACAATGTTTGAAGTGTCCTTTTTATTGAATTATAACAAAATATTAAGTACAGTGTCTTCTTGTTTTATCTTGATGAAATAATCTTTGTTACACTTCAACACAGGAGTTTGATAAAAAATGGTATTTACTTTAGGAATAACCACGTATATTTTTTGTTATTATCATCAAAAAAAAAAGCCTAATTCTCTTCAATTTTAAGACATTGTTCTCAGCAAGAGACTGCAATATCACAAAGAATGATCTCCTGGTGAGAAGAAGCAAAAGACAGATTTCTCTCAGCAAAATGCAAATTAATTTCACAGGGTTTTGCTCAGCACAGTAAAAGGAACCATAGCAACATAGGCAAGCATATACATTCAAAAGCTGTTGTTGACTGATACAACTGAGACAAAAATTAAAGGGCAAAATCAATAGTGATCAAAGTTTGCAAGCAAAGATGTGATCATCATTCAAATTTTGTACTTGGATTCAGAGCTCATACAAAATCAGGTATAAAGGTCACAGATAAGTAAATTTGAAACCTCTGGGTTGCATTTCTACTGATATAACAAATTTTAGTAACTGGAAGGGTGCCTTGTGAAATGCAAGTCTTTGTACAGTGTGTAGGATGTTTGGTGGTAATTTCCCCAGTTCCTGGAGATTCAGTGAATTAGAAAGACAATCTACTGTGCTGGTTGCTGCTGCATATATTACACTGATTAACAATCCTGATCTTTTTCTGTAGCTAGCCTGTCATGACACCAGCATTAAATGCTCTTTTACTTCTCCTGCAGACCTGACATTATTTTGTTTGGAGAGTCACAGTCTTCTTGGGAATAATAACAAAAAAATTCAGACTGGATTCAATCCATAAAGAAGCGATGGGAGACAATTTTATTAATGCCAGCCACTGTAGCCTCCTTTGTGGGAAAAGAAAACAGAAAAAACTCTCCAGAAGCTAAAAAATCCCCCCAGAGTATATCTGTTTTACAATATATAGCATCAATTTGAATTGAGATAATGACTTTGGCTGATAAAGGCTCTGTAAAACACAAAGCCTTTGAGTAAGCAGTTTGATTTGTACTTTATGATCTTCAGATTGAAATCTGGCATTTATGCTCAAGATAATTAGATGAGAGCTGACCTGAAGCTCTCAAACCTTGTCATTAATAAGAAATAAGAGGTGAATGGAGTACCTAGTGCAAGAACTTCCATTGAAGATTTTCAAGGAGTAGTTTTCAGTGCAGCATGACTCAATATACTCATCAGTAACCAAGAACCAGATTAAAAAAAATACCACTGTACACATTAGACAAAGAGTCTAGTGGTATCCTTATTTATCGGGGGAGGGAACTAGAAAATACAGGGCTTTACCTCTGTAAATGGTTTTTTTTCCTATGGAAGGAACACACTGGATCCCATGGCATTCCACATTTTTAGAAGGATTGTGAAAATTTGCACATAAGGAAGGTATAAGACTAGAAGTGATGAATGATCTGTAAAACATGTCTTCCAAAGAATTGAAGACTTAACTTTTTTTTAGTATGTTTAAGGGAAGTAAGAGAGGCAGTGTGATTCAGTTGTAAAAGTATCTTCAGGAGAAGAAAATGGTAGGTATTTTAGGATTTTTCCAGCTCACTTAAAAAAAAGTAATGAAAGTGAATGTTCTGGACTTAAAGCTATATAATTTAGATGAGGGAAAATAAGTACATTTTTCAAAAGTCATAATTGCTCAATTAGCCAAACCACCAAGATAAGCTCTAAATATTAATGAGAACAGTATTTTTACTATCACACTTATTCTTGAGATCTTCAAATGAAGTTTGAATTACTTCTGAGAATACATGTTGGCTGAATTCAAATTACTGAGGTTAATATGAAAATAATGGAGAGAAATTCAAGATACACTAGAAGTCAAAGAACAGGCTAGTTCTTCCTAGCTTTCAGGTTTTTCATCAGCATTTCCAAATCCACCTTTTTAAGCCAGTATACTGTGTATTCAGTAGCAATACATAGAACAGACATAATGGGTATGTGTGTGTGTAAATTAGTAATGGTGAAAAGGGGAAATAGGTTTCTGTACATCTCCTGCAATACTCTTCTCTCAACTTTTCTTTCTGCCTCCAAAAAAATCTCATGGTCATTTCCTAACAGTCAGCTTACACTGAGAAGGATTTATCTCAGAAAGATAAGGAAGGTTGATTGAGTAATACTTAGTAATATGGTTTTATGTTTGAATTACCAGCAGCACTTGCCAGTTCAACTGATCAATTCATAAAGCTTATTGAAGGAGATGGGCAAAGGCTGCTTCCATATACAAATATGTATGTAAATATCCTCCAGCTATATAATCTGGAGAGTGGTAACACACCCCACTAATTTCTGCTGCAAAATGCAAAGCCTGAGCAGATGGACAGTCAGAACATCACTGTAGCTGACATCAGGACTTTGCTTATAGCACTGGAATTGTGACTGTGTCTTGCTGAGCAAAATATTTGCAGTGCAGAGTGAGCTTGTATTCCCTCATGCTTTTAAATCAGCCATGGGCAGTCTTTTAAAATTTTTTTAAAAGCACAGTTGCATCATTTTAAGGCTCTGATTTTCAAAACAACAGCCTAGAATTAGAAAACCATACTAGTCAAGCAAATACTCCTTCATGCAGAAGGTTACCTCATTTTTTTAGTAACTGAAGGCTTTGAACAGATAGAAGGGAACTCATTTTGCAATGGGCAAACCTGAGCAGACTGGGAGCAGCCAGAGATACCCGGAACATTTGTGCAGCTGTGATGAAACCTTCTGATTAATTTAGTATCTTCAGAAGCAGCAGATACCATGGATTATTAATGCTCCTGAAAGCATGCTTGTGGTACAAATGGAGACCAAGGCAGGGAGTCCCTAATTTATCATTGGACCTAAGCTCACAGGGTGCAGGCACAGTGCCTGGCAGGTGTGGGAGGTCACATCCAGCAGGAGGTGATGTCTGGAGGCAGGGTGTGTTGGTTCAGAGGCAGTCTTGGGCACACAGAGCTTCCAGGCTGTCAGCCTTGATGGGTCAAGTAATGGTAGCAATGGTATGAGGGGTCTGCTGGCACAAAACTCGTCTGGGAAATGTTACCTCATCAGGGAGCTATACTGAAGCATTAACTAAAGCAATGTACCACTTGAAATCTGGATAATTTTGCTGAAACTTCCCTCCTAAATGCCTGTGCATGTAAAATTGATTGTTTATGATGCAGCTTTTACATGAGAATGCTTTGTTATCACATGCTGTGTCATGTATATGTTTTCTTTCTAGATCAGTACCAACAGTATTTTTTTTCAAGCTAATTTTCCTTGCTTACCTTATTTTTCTTTCCTGTTTACCTATAACAGCTATTTCCAAGCTGTTTGAAGTCAGCAGAAACACTACTAGAGACTTCAAAGGAACGTGAATATCAGATCAGAATGTGCCTCCTGTGCTGGAGGATCAATTAACCCAGGGAATGTGAAGTGCAAGCAGAGACAGCACCAGGCTCGGTCATTTCCCACGGAAAAGCATAATTCTTCTCAGCAGAGAAGATAATTTATGCAAATTACCTGTCATGTTTGGGGAGGTGTGTTTAGGGTGGCATTGATCAGTCTAAGAAGGCAGAAACCATTTTAATTTGTGACTGGTGACAGGTTTATGGAATTAAAAGTTTGCTGGTGGAAATAGCTATACATCTTGTTTCTATCACATCTTTGCACTGAAAATGTATCCTGATTTAAATCTGATTTGGTCTGATTTCAGTGAATCTGCTAGTTAATGTTTCTATTCCACAGTCCCATGCTTCCCCCCCACAGAGCCTGATTGTTTTTAAAGCAGACACAGTGCATTTCTCTTTACTCCTGACCCACTTCCTAAGCCAGGGTCTTGACTTAGTCGTGATGTCTTAAACAATATGACATTTTTAGTAAGCTGAGGTTCTAATTGCCTCATCTGGAATGGCAGTAATTATTGCCAAACCAGCTTTCTTTTTGTTTTTTTTTTAAATACTGTTCCAAGAATGATGGCCACTTATTTCTATGTGCTTTATGATTTCTTAGTGTATCCAGATATCTCAGCTGGTTTTTTCTTGTGCAAGGGAAAATGCTCTCAGTCTGCTTTGCAAAATGCATCTACATTAATCCTCCCTGCAAGGCTAAAATTCATGAACTTGGTGGCATTGGTTGATTGTCAACAAAATCAACTAAATGTATCTGCAGTTTTCTATGTTTATTGTTCTATTAATTATAACTCATATAATTGGCTTTGTGATTTTTGCATTGCAACTGGCTTATCACTCACCATTTAGCTTGTCTTTTCCAATAGAATACATTTGCTGCTTAGATTTACAATTGGTTTACAAAGCAAGATCCCATTCAATCTGTGTGCATACTGGTTTCTACTTTAATTCTTATCATGCCTCCATTTCATGATAAACAAGCACTGACACTGCTCAGGGAGTGACTTTCCAATTACAGATATCTGAAGAGAAAATTTTTTTTTTTTTAAATTTACCTGGGAGAAAATTTCCTCTTTTAAGCATAAATAGGAACTTATACTGAAAGGATAACTTAGGCAAAGTTAGTGATTATTTATGTTGTGAACAGAATTATGGTCTAAATTGTATGTACAGAAGCCCAGCAATTTACTTGAGCAATTAGCCTGAGGCTAATGTGCTTCCTTGACTGGTGATGTGACTCTGTGAGCTCTGTATTTTAAATAATATTATCCATATAATTAATATAGATTGAGGAGATGTTCAGAATTATAATGAATATGGTAACTCTTCAGCTAAACAGATAATCATATCAGGAGGAAAGAATTAGCCAAATTGTGTTGGGTTTTGGCAGACACTAACATTGGATTGCTATATTCAGCTTCATTTGTCCCCAGCTGATGCAGGCGACCCAGTCTCCAGAGTCAGATGCACATGGTTCACTCTGTCACCTGGTTCACTATCTTCTCGTCTGTGCAGTTCTTCTTATAGCAACAAGCTGCTGCTGGTAGAAATTTGGCACAGAGAATCATGAGCAAAGCATATAGGCATTTATCTAAGCACACAGCAAAGATTTGGAATACTGAAATATTTTTTAAAGTTCCTTCATGCCCACCCCCTTTATTTTGTGTGAATTTTGATTAATCAAAGCTCTCTGAAGCCAAAGCACTAAGGTTCAGAGGAAAGTTGTTATTTTGGATTCAGCTACTAGAATTTTAGCTTCTTGGAAACAGTTAAAATTAATCAAAGTGTTCTTAATTTTGAAATATTTTGATGCCAATAATCTGCCTACTGTGTCTTACTTTGGTCTTGGCTGTTTTAAATTTCACTGCACACTCGTTTAGTACTTGCTTATGTGCCAAGTTACTAATAACTGGTGATAATGTTGATAAAAATTACCTAAAACTAGGCCAAAAATGTTCCTCATTTGGCAAAGAAAATATGCATACATGTTATGAAACTATAAAGGTTTTCCCAACACCATAAAATCCCAAGAAGTAGGGAGTTTTTACAGAGGCAAGTCTTTCTAAAGAACAGTCCTTGCTTGAAGTTTCAAAGATGCTCAAATCGAAAAGGTCAATATTGAAATGTCATAAATGCAGAACATATGTATGTGCATGTATATGAGTGCCTCTCTCTCTCTGTATATTAGATTGTAGCATGCTATTTCTTTTTGGTATGTTATATATCAAGCAATAAAATCAAATTATATGCATATGTGTATATAGACATGCTTGTTTTATATAGGTAGTCTTTAGGAATAAAATATAATATACACATAATATATAAATACATGTATATAACCATATATAGTATTATGCAGAAACTATGAGGCCCTGAATATTTTTATACTGCCTGTTTATTGACTGCTTTATTCTTAATTCTGTCCCTTCCTGACTTTACTCAGAATCACCTATGAAAATGCTGTTTCTATAAAACTTATAAAATCTATTATATTGTTGGAGCCACTACATGACCTCTTCAAATTCTTGTGCATCAAAAAATGTGTTTATTGAGGGATACAAATATAATATGCTTGGAAAAAAAATTTTGTCCCTTTTACCCACGTCTTCTGCTGTTTCTACTTTCACAGCTTGTTTGGTAAATTAAAGGATAGCTTCTATGGTGCTAATTTTCCTGTAAGCATTTTCCTGTAAGCCCTAGTGAGGACTAACATCTTTCCTTGTGGTGGGAGATAGTGTCCCAGTACCCCAGGGAACTGGGTTTTTGGTGGATTCATAGCACTCATTTTCAGTAGTGCCTAACCAAAACGTATAGAGACATAGGACTGAAAACACAAACAAAATTAAAATAACTTTGTATTTGGTGTGTGCAAAGAGTCATTCACCCTTGGTAACTGTAATAACAACTCTATAATATAGACCTTAATCATGGGCCCCTTTTATGGCATCCTCTGTTTTTATCAGGTTTCTATCAGAGTGGTGTACTTTCACTTTTTGGAGGCAAAACAATGTCTAATTTTTCTTGAAGAGTCTTCATCTTATTAAAATTGTTCAAAGAGAAAAAAGAGTTTTATTTTTTTCCATACTCAAAGAATATTAGGCAGGAATATAATTCAGAACTATAAATACAGTCCTATTAAACTTTTTTTTTCCAATTAAAATGAAGTTATAATATCCTTCTGTATTTATCACAGAACCATAGAGGAAATGACTCATTAAGGTTGGAAAAGACCTCCAAGATCATGGAGTGCAACCTTTGAACAAATACCACCACACCAACTGAAAAGAGCACTGAGTGCCATGTCTAGCTGTTTCTTGAACATTTCTGGGGATGGTGACTCCACATCCTTCCCAGACAGCTTGCTCCAATTCTTAACCACCCTTTTAGTGAAGAAATCCTTCCTGGTGCCCAACCTGAACTTCCCCTGGTGCAGCTTGAGGCTGTGTTCTCTTGTCCTGTTGCTGATTCCCTGGAAGAAGAGGCTGATCCTGTCTCCATTCTCCTTTCAGACAGTTGTAGAGAGGAATAAGGTCTCCCCTGGGCCTTCTTTTCTCCAGGCTTGACACCCCCAGCTCCTTCAGCCACTTCCCATAGGACTGATTCTCTAGACCCTTCACCAGTTCTGTTGTCCTTCACTGGAGTTGCTCCATCACCTCAATGTCTTTTTTTCAGAGAGGGGCCCAGAACTGCACACCTGACTCTAGCTGTGGCCTCACCAGTGCTGAGTTCAGGGGGGAAATCCCTGCCCTGGCCTTGTTGGCCGCACTGGTTTTGTTATAAGTCCATTGACCTTCTTGGCCACTTGGGCACTCTGTTTAGCATTGTGTTTAGCTGCTGACCAGCACCCTCAGGTCCTTTTCTGCTGTCCAGCTTTCCAGGCACTCTGCCTCAAGAGCTGCATGGAGTAGTTGTGACTCATGGCTGATGACCAGCACTCTGTCTTGTTGAACCTCATACTGTTGGCCTTGCCATACTGATCCAGCCGGTCCAGATCCCTCTGCAGAGCCTTCCTGCCCTCCAGCAGATCAACAGTCCTGTCCAACGTGGTGTCACCAGCATTACTGTTGTAATGTCTTAAACTGTGACATCCATTAAAACTTTCCACTGATTTTAATGACCTTTGAATCAAACCCCTGGTGTTTTACTTGCTTTTAATTTTGATCGATTTTCACCGTTTCAGAGCATTTTCAGCAAACAAAAACAGACATCCAAACACACAACAGAATCCCAGTAAATTCTCTAATAGGAGATGAAATTTATATGTAGTCCACCAGTTAGACTACTCCATGACTCATGGAATGACATGCATGGTGAGTTTATAAAATCAAGCTTGTAACAAAGAGGCCAAATGGGAGGTTTAATGAGTAAGACAAATAATTGTAATCTCTGTGCATTGTTCTGTTTGTGCAAAGTATTTGTGTCATCTTCCCACTACGTAATTAAGCCAAACAGAATTTTTACCTTAAAGAACCCCCAAAGTATCTCACTGACTTCCAATGACTTCCAACACCGATGTTGTCCAAACACACACAGAGCTGAATATTAAATAAATAATGTAAAAATATATAATTTTTTTGCAGCTGCATCAGTAAAAACCTTTAGTGGCTGAAGTATTCTACAGGCTTGAACTCCTTTCTTAATGAAGTAAACTCAGACAGCTGCTGGGACTGACAGGTGGTCTAGCTAAAAATCCACAAAATTCTTTGGGACAGATTGTTTGTTCCCATTATCAACTTCTAATATTGCATTTTGTTAAGAATAAAGGACTCCTGACAGGATGAGTTTAGGGCCAAAACATCTTTTGAAGATGAGAGCTCTGTGTAAAGCAGTGTAATCAGTATAAGTGATAGATAAAATCCCTTACAATTTAAAGCAAACAGAAAATTGCTTATATATATTATTTATTTCTATGGTTTTTATTCCTTTTAAACAGAAATTCTTTTCAATTTTTTTTTTTAATAAAATCCACAGGAGACAAAAATTCTGTCTTATATAAGCCTATGATTTGTAATTTAGTAGGAAAATTTCAGTGCCTCCTCTCCTTTTCTCATATGTGCATTGCAATCACATCACATCCTCCCCTCATTTTCATGTCAAAATAGTCAGGGAAATGAAGCAAAAAAAACCTCATCATGTCTTCCTTGTCAACCATGACAAGTAGGAGGCTCTACAGGCTATATAAATTATCTGCCATTTTCCTCTGGCCAGGAAATTAATTTGCAACTGTTTTTAAAACTTTTAGTGATCATCAAAATAAGTTAGCATCCAGAAGTACTAAAGTACAACAACATAGAAAAAGAAACCCTATACTTCTTATCTACTTATGCCTTATGCAGTAGTTGCAGTCTTAGTCCTAGCTAGAAGGAAAAATAGAGATTTTAGCCAATAATGAGTGAATACTTAGCTCTCAAATAACAAGCTTGAAGCTACTTTTGTTGGTTTTCCAGTGGTGCAAGGGAATTAAGATCTGAAACCTGAACAAATTTTCTGCCTTGAGTCTTATCTCACTGACCTGAATCTCTGTCCATTGCACAGTGCTGACCATTTACTGTGACCCTGAAATACAATGCAGATCTGTGAGACATAAGTTTCTCATGAGGTCTGCAGCATATGCTTGGAGATTGTGTGTGCTTGGCTCAGCTGCTCCCAAAGCTGGGAATTTGAACTGCTTGGGAACCTTTAGACATCAAAAACACATTGCTATTTGTGTGACCTTGCCTGGGAGTGGGAGCTGTTCTGGAGTTGCTCACAAACTGCAGGAGATTGAATGGCCACAGATCAGTTTTCTTGCACCACATCACGTGGTGTCCCTAAATCTGCTCTCCTTGGTGACTGTCAATGGGAAAGGGGAGCGATTCATTCCAAACCCTCACTTGATGCAAATCAGTATCACCCATGTGAGCAGAGGGATAGCACTGTATGCTGGCCCATGCTGAGCTTTGCTCCTTTTCCTCTCCATTAAATGTTAGGGACTCTCACAGACCAAAAGTATTACTTTACATTATGAAAAGCATGTTTTATTCATGTGTTAATAATGTCCTAGATAATTTAACATAATGTATCCTTAGCTTGCTATTTAATGCAAATAACACAACTATCATAAAGAAGCACACACAATTTTATGCAAAGATCATTCTAGCTGTCTGTTCCTGATATCCACATGAAAAGCTGTTACTCTAATATATCTTCTGGGCTAAATATTTTTCTACATTTCAGATGTACTTGATTGAATTAAAAAAACCCCAAGAAAATATATTAGCTAAATTTAGCCCAATCACAAAACTTTTTCTTGAAAAGGTTTCTTTCAGAACATACATAGAATCTGGGCTGTTTAGCATTTCATAAAGAAAGAATGTTCTCTAGAAACTTTTTTCTCCTTTGTTGTTTTCATTTGTAAGCCTATTGTTTATCTTGAAAACGTTCTGCTGTACAGGAAATTATTAATTTCCTCTGTCTGTTTCCATTTTTTATATGCTTGCTCTGTGATTTTCAGGCTCTGTTGCTTCCTTTTAGCTGCTCTACCATTTGCAGGGGAGAGGGGGAAAATGCTGCCCATTTTTATTTTATACTTCTCTTCCATCTTCCCTCCCCTGTTACATTTGTGCAAGGCCTGTCTTACCTTTTTCTAGCTATTTTCTCTCAGAATTCCATTGATATGAATTTTAAGAGAATTTAAAATATTTTTTTCTTGACACAGTTATTGCATTTTTCTAATTTCACTAGTGAAGAAACAGATTTAACTAATAGGATCTGATCATCAGACGTTTTGTAATGAAAGGATTATACTGAGGGCAGCACCCTCTAGGGAAAGCTGTAACACTGACTTACACTTGCATTTTAGTAACAATGCTATTTGTAAAGAGAGGGGAAAGGGGGGATAATTTAATATATTTCCACTTACACATTCCCAGTTTCTGCTATAGATGTGCCAAGGATCTGATTTTCAGAAAAAGGGATGGGGATGGGGGATACATTTAGTCAGGAATCCTAAATGAAGTGCACCAATGTGCAGAACACTGGGTGACACTGAGCAGACATGGAAAGGTATTTTGCCAGGGTTCTGGTTGGATTTTAAATGACTACACATGGGAAAATGTGTCAAACCCTTGAAGATGAGGTCAGTGTGTCTGTTTTCAGTTCAATCATGTCACCAGCCTTTGATAATGCTGGCAATCCTATGTGACTGTATTTTGTGTATTGCTCTATATTGCAGCTATGTGAATTACAACTCTTTATTTACCACAAAACCTTTTCAAGAAGCAGAAAGAAATTGCCCTTCACATTGTATCTGTTAGCAGAGAAAAAATAATGAATACACATGGGAAGTTTTGCTTTGCAGGGTAGGGCAAGGCAGGAGGCATATTAGGGATATGGGCTCAAAGGAGCCATCCATGCAAGATCCATATGCCAAAAAAAAAAACTGAGAACCTGCTTCAGAGGAAATTCAATAGCACATGTAAATATAGATAATTAGGGAAAGTATGATAACACTGGCTTTGTGTAGAAGAGTAAAGAGGGAACAAATGAGTAACATTTTCAAAAGTTACACTCTAAAACTCAAGGAAACCCCTTCAAAATCTGCTCCAACTCCGATTTCAAAGTTCGGAAATCACAAAAGGAATGTAATTTCTGTAAATTTTCTTAATGCTATTGACTGTTATTTCACTGTCAGGCATGGGGAATGTCAGAGGTGTGCTCTTAATTTGGGTATATGGGGTGACCCCTTCCTAAGAGCTTTATACTCCTTGGTGATGTCTTTCTGAAGATTTCCCTCCTGGTCCTGCAAGGTCTCAACCAGCCCTCTGTATATAGAAAGAAGTTCCAGTACTAAGATCTTTTTCTTATCATGCCTGGAATCTCTGGCCACTGAAATTTATATTCACCAAAGGCATCATAAAGTGTAGTGGGAATTATGAAAATTTGGTACAGGAAAGAGTCAGTAAATATATGGTAAAAAATTCATAAGATAGCACAGAAGATCCAGGCTAACCAAAATGTAGTCCTTCAGAAAAAGCTGGTATTTGGTTCATGTAATGCCTCTTATGAAAATTTTCTTAGCTTGTGTGTGTATCTTTTTAACATTCCTACTGCTTTACCACTTTTTTTTTTTTTTTTGCTTTACCACTATTTTTTTTTTAATGAAATAATGAGCCTGAGGGAATGTCAGCATGCTATTGATCTGCCCTTTTTTTGCTGTAGGACATAGTGTTCTTTTATGGTGAGGTACAAATATTCTCATCTGTAGTGATATCAGCTTGTCTTGTAAGGCTGTAAGTTTGTGTTCAAGGCTGCTTTGTAATTAAAGGTGGTTTAAGTTATTGTGGTTACCCAGCTGTGTCTCTTGCCCTTAAAACAGTGACCTAGGAAAAAAAGATCTGAGCTTGGACAGAAGTGTGATGGCAAGGTGAAAAACAAACAAACAAACCCAAAACCTTAAAAGTTTCAGTTTACAACTAATTAAAAAAACAAATTTAATGCTCAACCTCAAGAAGGACAGAGCTATTTCTGAATGCTCTGCTCACTGAGCTTACTGGAGCCAGTAGCAAGCAGTGCTACTCCATATCAAAGTCACACTCGATGCATTACTTTGCCACAAAGCTGTCAGAACTCCAATAGATGGAAATACTGAGTCATCTTGTATTTTCTAACACACCCTGTCATATCAACAGGTTGGTCAAACCTGTGGGTTTTATTGGCCTCTGTCAGTTCTTATTACACTTGTGCTCGCATGGCACCAGAGAACAGTGACAATCAGAAGCAAGATACTTCCGTCCTCTATACCAAGGATTGCATTTGCTTATCCTGTCCTGTATACATGGAGATGAAAGATGCAGTAACACTACAGATCTCCCTGTCCTCTCATCAAAATGCACTCTTCTATTGTACAAACCTTTGACTATTGTGTAAATGTTTGACTGTTACTAACAGTCAAGTTTTGTAATATGTGTAAGCTGCCATTAAGCACACTATGCATTTTAAATGCATTGGTAACTTGCACATTTATCTTGGCTTCTTTGTAATTGCTATGAAATAGAGTTTCAGATTGTTATTTACCTGCTGTGTTATAATTAGCATGTTCCTAATAGCTACAAAATGGGAAACTAAAGCTGAACATCTGAGTCTAATTAACAGTTCATGTCACACTTTAGAGGAACTGATACTTGTTGCTTCTGGCAGAGTTAAGAGCCACTAAAATTACATTCATAATGGTCATATTAGGGTGCCAAACTTTAAAATGTAATTAGTAAAAAATGAATGTAATTTTACTTCTGGAGAGACTGCTATCTGAGGAAGAGAAGGATATTACATTATGTTTTGGAGATTGATGGAAAAAAGAGAAAATAAAACTGCATTCTTCACAGTGCAAATTTGCCCCCAGTAGAAGCTGGATTCATTTTCATAGGCTTTATAATGTATAACAATTACACACAAGGGAATGATGGTTTAGCTGTCTCTGACCCACAGTAGTTTGAGAATAGCAAGTGGCATCCAGTTAACATTGTCAGGAAGGCATGAAAATCCTCATTTGTACTTCTCTCAGCACTTCCTTGAAGGGTTAATCTAATGGTATCACCGAAGATCCTCTGAATTCTGTCTGGGAATTGTCAGCCTTGTTCTAATTAAATAGGAGCCTTGGAAGAGAATTAGTCTTGAAATTTATTACAGAGTGAATTCTTCATTGCTTTTCAGAAATAGGTGTTCTTGTCCCTGGCAGAAATACTTCCTTCCTGTCCTTCCTCCAGTAAAAGGTCTATGGTTCCTCACATAAATCTGCCTGATTGTGACGCTGGTATTAACCTTCAGTCCTGCTCTTTATGTTCTTCCTCTTGCATTCATTTTTCAAAATGTTTTCTTTTATTTCCTACTTGCCATATGATATCCTTGAATACTGGTCTCTGCTTCACTGACTTTTTTTTTTTTTTGAGGGATGTGCAGGCCAGGAGTCTAATTAGAATTTTCTTTTTTCCCCTCTAGCATTCTTACAATAAATGGTTCAAGGTTCCTATTTAATTAGATACCAGCTAACTATTTTCAGAGATTTAGGTGAGATTCAGTGATGTTACTAAACAAACAGTGAAAGTGCTGCAGAATGATTGGATGGTTTAAGTACCAGGAATAAGAAGGAGATTTTGGTCTTTGTAACTGAAATGTTTTCACAGTAAGAACTACTCTAGGGAGATGGAGACTGTGTGAGTACTGGAACAATAGATGTTTCATGATTATAGGGGAGCTCTATTAAGGAAAGAGTTTGGGAAGTTATGTTGGTACATAAGAAGAGGAAAGTCAGTTATACAAGAAACTTAAATGTATGAAAGACTAACAAACAGCAGGAAATCAAACCAGGAAAAGTGCAAATTTTCATGAGAATAATAGAAAACTACATAAAGACAAGACTTTTTCCATGGGGAGTATAAAAGGGATAACAATCAAAAAAATACAGCAGCAATGCTTCTAAAGCTGCTTTAAAAAACAAGACACTTCTATTCATCCAAAATAATGCTGCAAAATATGGTAACAGAATATAGTGAGACTTGCAAACCCACCAATCTTCATGCCATTGAAGACAACAGAAGATTTGTGTGTATTAGTCCAAGAATTTACATTATATAACACCAAGAGGTGTTTAATTTCCAAAGAAGTCCACCTTCGTTTTGGATAGAGAGACAAAATCTTCAAATGTTTTTAGATGGAACTCAGTCCATTCACCAGAAAGATTATTGTCACAGCTGCTTCTGGGAACTATCTGGGACTTGTTCTATTTTTGTTGTTGTTGTTTCCCACAAATGTACAACAAATCCACAGTCATTAAAGCTAGCTGTTGGAAACCCATCAGATTTTTCAATTATGTTCCCAGGAAACTCCAGGTTTATCACTTAGCACATATTTCATCTTGGTCTCAAGTCTAGACTCTCCAGTCATTCACACATTAGCACATACAACTGGCATAAACTTCAGTAGAGATTTTTTCCTGGCTTGGCTTGCCACAGAACAGCTATCTGGCACCTACCTCCTCATGAGCACAGTGTTAACATTTTAATCCTGACCTACAGACAGGTCATCAGCATGAAACACAGGATACGTGAGGAAGGAGATTCTGACCTGATAGCTCTAGACAGACTTATTTCCTCTAGAATTTTTCTGACCTTCAGCTGCTGTTCCAGACTGTCTCCATCTCATCCATTTTTCCCTCTGTTCACTCTATCTATCCTTACACTTTTGCAACTTGGCAAATCCATAAATGTACATGGCTAACCTCTGACATACCACGCAGACTTACTGCAGAGATCTGCCCATTCATCTTCCTTATTATTTTAAGGAGCACTAACTGCTCCATCTCCTGAGTGAAAAGCAAAGTTCTGATGTGTTCATTGAGTTCCATCTCTAATCCTCATAGATACAGATGATTCTTGGATCTCAGTCATTAGCAGCTTTCATAATAGTATTATTTGTATGAACGTTTTTTCTCCCACTTTTTTCCTCTCCAAGGGGTCAACAGTGGCTGATTTCTATGAAAAAATCAAATCAGACTATAACAGTCCTGAAAACAGTTTAAACATTCATTGTTTTTTAATGTGTAAGCTTACTTAGATTGGCAAAATGGATTAAAAGAGCACATTTTAGTTCAAATAGCTCCTAGAGAAAAGTGGAGCTACTCCAAGCCTCTTGGATTTCCTGACACATATGGCACTCCTGCCTGACAGCTTCTACTAACATGTTTTTAATTGTACCATAACTGTTATTACAAACTGTAAGACTGAATTTCTTCTGTGTTACACTCACACCAATTTTTAGCAGAATTGCTTTGTCAAAAAATAGGGATTTAACATCTGCAGCAATTTATCTCTGTAATCAAGGGACTCTATCCTGTACCAAAACAACCATGGCAACCTTTTGCAAAATGACTATTAACCGATAACATCAACCAAAGGTCAGTTGTTTGGACACACGTGCTTTGGTTCTGGCCATGAAGTACACGGAGGCAATGGAGAAAATGCAGCGCCTCATGGTTCAGTTATAAATAGCACAGAGCTGGAATTTTGGTCCAGTTGCTGCAGAGGTGTGCAAGCAGCTGACCACTGGAGGGTTGCAGTGCCAACCATCTCCAAAGGGAGAACCGCAGTGAGACTGTGCTCTGGCTTTCCCTCCCTGCACAGATTCAGACTGGCACAGACTGGTGGCTGCTACAGACTTCTCTGGGTGAAAGAAAGGCGGCTTTGTAACACCGTCAGAGAAGAGCCGGGCTAGAGCCAGAGCATCCCAGCGCTGTGCCAAGGTGTGGCAGATTTCTTGTCACACTTCTCCAGAGTTAACGGCTCACTTGCACTGTGGGAAAGAAGCAGATGCATTCTGCTTTTATGAAACAACAAAAAGGCTTTTATTTTCCCCCAATGTCTTTTATCACTGTATTACCAAATCTCCCCTATGAGTTCTTTCTCTGAGGGACCATTTTCAGCTCCAGAGGCCTCTTATGTCATACATTTTCCTGCTATTCAGACATAAGAATATAATGTTTAATTCTTCTCACCCTTTGGGATTTAAAAGCAGCTGAGACACCACTGTAAAACTCATTCTTTACCTTTCAGTATACAGAATATCAGTCTCTCTTTTTCCACAATGGAATCCACTGAGGATTCATTTTCTTTTAAAAGATGTCTGCTTATGCTGGCAGATCTGCTTGTATCCTGACACCTTTCTAGAGACAAAGGTATTATTTTTCTGATAATGTTTCAAAAGTTCTTTGGCAATTAAGTATGCCTGAGTTAGTTCCATAACTTGCAACTATATATATTCTGTCTTTGCAGGTAGAAATGCCTTTTAGAAAAAATGATCCTAGTACAATGAGCAGCAGACCTGTGAACTTTACTAAGATCCCCCTCACATATAAGGATGTAAGATGATTCCATTTAAAATGGAAGTAAAAATGGAAGTTTAAATGGAAATTTTAGTTCCATTAAAAGTAGCTACAAGTAAGATTTATTTATTTCCATTAATATTAAGTTTAAGGTAGTAAGATATTTCTTTTTGGTCTGGCTTTGTTTTTGTAAAGAACCCAAATTTTCTGCCGTCATTTCTAATTCTGAATGGCAATAATGCCTATAGTACAGGACACCGTTCTAACTGATTGAATACAATTTTCAGAATTATTTTTATAGATGGCAAAGATCATACCCAACATATTTTCTTCTGTCATAGTTCCTTTCCAGACTAGAAAAGCTTTTACTGATTCCAAAGTTTTTAAGGAAAGAGCCAAAACTCCCAAGGAAAAAAATGAAGTGAGAAGATATAATTGAAAACTGTGCCCTAATGCACACAAGGAAAAAATTAGGATTGCATAGATAATCTTGAAGTTTTGTAAGATATTGTTAGGTAAGATTAAATTTCTGTGCTAATTCTAGCAAAAGTTAATTTAAAACTTTCCTTGGAATGTGACTTTAGAGACAGCTGAAGTTGTTCCACAACACTAGAAATCCAGCCATCCAGTCTTTCCACACATATGATTCCATTATTTGGATCCACGTAATTGTCTAAGAATGAGAACTCTGGACTCTGGGTTCACCGCCCAGACTAACTTCAGTTTTGAGTGGCTGTGTACCTCCTGCCCCTCTCTTGCTTCCTGTACAATTTACTTGTAGGACAGAAGTACATGGCTCATCCTTAGGTCATAAAGCAGTTCTATACCTCATGCTGGAGCAAGAAATAAGATGTGTAAATGCACAGGGCTGCACAGACCAGCTTAAGTTTCTGGAAAAGCAAAAAGGTCTTTTTGGAAGAGAGAACAGTAATTATGAACGTGGCTGTGGCCTGAAATGAATCTTGATGAAGAGATACATCTCTTAGGTAGAAACCAGCTCAGGAGATAAATTTGCCTCTCTCTTCTTATGCAGCATAGAACAGTACTATGCAAATTTATATGCTTCAGGCTATAGGCTATGTACTTGCAGATTCATAATCACAGTGTAATATGTAATGCACAAATGTATTTGTACTGTATTCACACCATGGATAGTTTAGGTGTTACTAAAGTGGGTATCTGAACCAGCATCCCCATTTACTGGCTGTATGAAAAGTCAAACCTGTTGTATATGGCTGTGTGATTCCAAGCAGAGCCAATTTATTTGTTGTTTTTCTTCATCATTTATTTAAATCTCTGAACGAATCTGTGGTATTTTCTGGAGTTTCCCATGACAGGAAGGAATAAATCTGACTCCATGTTCTTAGAAGGCTAATTTATTATTTTATGTTACTATATTGTATTAAAGAATACTTTACTAAACTATACTAAAGAATAGAGAAGGCTTAACAAGATACTACTGAAAAACCCATGACTTTTGCTGGAGTCCCGACACAGCTGGACTGTGATTGGTCATTATGTAAAAACAATTCACATGTTGGATAAACCATCTCTAGCCACATTCCAAAGCAGCAAAACACAGGAGAAGCAAATGAGATAATATTATTTTTCTTTTTCTTTGAGGCTTCTCAGCTTCTTATGAGAAGAAGTCTTGGCGAAGGGATTTTTCAGAAAATATGACAGAGACAGGAATCACAGCATAATAATCCATGAGAATTACTAACTCCTTTTATTTTTATTTTTAATAACTTCCATAAAAGGGACTTATCTAGATTTTAGGCAGATAGAATGCCGTCATTGCACATGTAATTACACAATCTGTCTCTAATACTTTAATTAACACAGATACAATTGCTGACAGTGCACTTATTTTCATTTTATTAAAAGTGAAGCTTAGGATTTCCAGAGTCACCCAGAAAATTTAATGAAACAGCTAACTTTTGTAGTTTTAAACTGATCAGATTTTTCTGCATCTAGCTATCTCAGTTTATTTTAAATAGATTTAAAGCAAATTTTACATTCATGTAACAATTTACTTCAAAAGTGAACTGCAAATAAATACATGGTCCAACATCTCATTCCCAACAGATTTTCTATTTGGTCAACATCTGATTATGGAGTTCCATTTCTGCTTAACAATTATTAACTGCCTCTGATGAGTGTCTGCCTGGGAATATACTGAAAATATAATATTTGGCGCTGGTACAACAAGCAACATCTGCTTAGGTTTTGACTAAAACAAACACAGCCAGAATTTTTGATGTCAAAATGATGACTTTGGAACTTTAAAAAGTATAGTAAGGCAAACCTTGCAGCAGTTTTCCACATTAGCTTTCAATTCTCTGAGTTCACAGGTATATATAGAAATCTCTCTAAACCATGGGCAGAAAAGGGAAGGAGATATTTCATTGCAGAAAATCAATAGTTGAAGTCATTGCAGATTGCAATGGTTACATAAAATACTGCTCCAAGAAACCTAGGACATTGTAAACATGACATTGTAAATAATATATGGTGAGGACACCATTCGCTTTCAGAACATTACATGTACATTTGTTCTAATAAGTTATTTTTTTTCTTGAGTAACAACATTGTTGATTAATGAATAACTAATTGATTGAACTATAATGAATCAGAAAATTCTTAAGATTTATTCTAGTTTTTTATAAATTCAGCTTTAAAAATTGTTAGCTTGAATTAGCTAGTACAGGAAATCTGTCTATATTTGCTCATTTAAAATATAAATAAATTAAAACATTTAAATGAAAAAAAGAAAAAATTAAAACCATGCTGAAATAAAAAATGTCTATATGTCTATTTTACTTTCAGAAAAGAATAAGACAATTTTGAAGTGGTTCATATAAATATAGGAAAAGCAAAAAGCTTTATGCAAAAGCACTAAAGTAAATTATTTTAATAGAGCTAAAGAGGAATTTTATGATGAAAAGTAAGGCTAAATAAATATCCTTTACTATTTGAGCTGGTTAGTAAAATTTTAAAAGGACAATTTGAGTGATACTAATCTTTTTTCCTCTGAATATCCAAAAAATCCCTCTATTTTTCTATATTTTATATTTCACATTTTTTCTCTTCTCCTTGGTTCACAAGACAGGCAAGGAACATAAATGTAAATAAAGATATCTGTCAAGTTAAACTGTGCCCTTTGGAATATGCATAAAACACTTCAGCTGGATTTCTCTGCTGTATTTTATAGTATATCCATTTAATGCCAGTTTTTCAGTGAGGTGGTAAAATCAAATACGCTTCACAAAATTCCAGCAGAAGCACACAGTCCACACATGCAGTATTACAAAATGTGCACACTGAAATATTAATACTGCATAGTGAATTGCCAGAATTACTAAAGCTGTTCCTACTCTACTGCTCAGTGCATTGAGATGCAGGGATCCCCAGACACCAGCTTCACTACCCTATCAACCCCAAATTCTAAGTTGTTCAGCCGTAGCAGAAAGCTAAAATGTGTGAGCTCCTCCTCTTCAGAATGGGAAATTATTAAGGCACAGTGCAAGACCAATGGAGATTGATGGTTTCCTAGATTCATGTCCATGTTTTCTGTGCTCCTCTCCTAATTGCACTGGGTTGGTTGCATGATGTCAGCAAGCTTGCATCATGGGTGACACTTCTGTCATTGTGGAGTGGGTGCTTCACAGCTGCTACAACCACACTGAAACCATGGAATCATAGAATCTCCTGAGCTGGAAGGGGCTCACAAGGATCACTGAAGTCCAGCCCCTGGCCCTGCACAGGGCAGCCCTGAGAGTCACCCAAGAGTCACCATGTGTCTGAGAGCATTGTTCAATCTCTTCTCGAGCTCCATCAGGCTTGGTTCTGTGACCACTTCCTAGGGACCTTGTTCCAGTGACAAACTACCTTCTGGGTGACAAATCTTTGCCTTATAACTAGCCTAAACCTCCCCTGACACAGCTTCATTCCATTCCCTTGTGTCCTGTCATTGTCACCAAAGAGAAGAAAACAGTACCGGCCCCTCCACCTTCCCTCACAAGGAAGGTGTTTTAAGATGGAAATTATTTTCATCTGGGAACCTTTAGAAAAATAATAAAATAAAATAAAATAAAATAAAATAAAATAAAATAAAATAAAATAAAATAAATACTTTTGTAGCTATCTGAAAGACTTGCAGGCTATTTGCTGTTTGCAGATCTTTTGATAACCATGGGAAATAATTCTGCTTGCATCTATGTGCAAGAAGGCAAGAAATCTATTTAAGGAGAAAAAAATCAACACTGCAGGGTGACAGGAAAGTTTAGTGTGTATGTGGCTTCTGGCACCTTCTTCACTCTGGCTTTAGAAGGAAGCAGTTCAACCTCTCGACCTGCTTGCACATTTTTGAGGGAGAGGTCTCCCAGATGTACAAGCAGCATGCAGAATGAACAGTGGCAGGATAATAAGTAACATTTAACCTACTAGAACAGATTAAAATGAACTAGTGCTGAGGCTTATAACAATGGGTTGCTAGTATTATAATGGTCAGGCTAAAGAATTCAACTCATAAGAAAAGGAGAAATGTATGTGTAGGTTTTATCAAGGGTCCACCAACATTTAACACAGAGTAACAAAAGACTACCAGATTGTCCTGGGAAAGACAAATGTTTCAGTGCAGATGTTTTCAAGGACCAGTTTCTGTTTCAATAGAAAACAAAATGGATTATTTGATGGAGGCTTCAGCATCAGACCAAGCATTAAAACCTAAGCTAAACTAAATCAAACACTATTGAAGGGAAGGCTTTGCTGTATGTCATGTGTACTGGACAGAAGCAAAGCTGAGATCTATCACAAAAAGGGTAAAATTTCACACTGACAGGCAAACTTCCCCCTCCCAATGTTGTGCAGAATTACCTTAATTAAAATCTTACGATGCTCATAATTTATTGCAGAAGGTGCAACTGAACTTCTGCTTTTTGAATGAGACTGAGTCATTCAAAGTTACTCCCATGCTGAATGCACCCCACTATATTTAGGTAGAACTTTTTTCTTAAAGGATAGGCAGTCTTAGCCAAGTATAATAAGAGTCAGAAGCAGCAGTATAACCCTTGGTAATTGATTTTCATTGTTTAATCACTGTAATGGAAAATTATGCCTAATCTTTTACTTTCAATTTCTTTTTATCAGCTATTGGGTTTATTATGCTTTTCTTCACAAGATTGAAGAGCTGTTTGGTGACTGGTAGTTTCTACCTTTCAAAAAACATATACTTTGTAAATAGATAATTCCATAATCCTTTTGAATTTTAAAGGTGCAATCCCTCATTTGTTTTTTATTCTGTTCTCAGCATTGTCTCATTTCTTCTACACCTCTAAACTTACAAAAGTTAGAAGTAGATGTATTACTCTACTGCCATCTCAATAAAGTTTGGATTTTGCAGAAGCCGTACTACATTCTAACAGTATGCTGCTCTTTAGCACACAGAATGTTGTTATTCCCATAGATCTATTACTTTGCATTTGCTATACTGAAACATTGTGCTTAAGCAAATTTCATTTGACAAACAATTCAGAGCATCCTCTCTGATCACTCTCTCCTTATCAGTATTTACCAGTTTGTCAGCTCTGTGTCATCTGCAAATATTGGATTGCTTTTATTTGCTTCTCATAACTGAGGTACTGAGAGCTTTCAGTCTATTATAGTACTGTAAATGCTAGAAATACATCTGTTTTATGATGATTCCCCTTGAGAATGGAATTTTGTTATCATTGCTTGTATATATTGAAATCTATTAAACTTATGCTCCATGGATGCTGTGTCTACTAATTTTTTAATCAGACTGTTGTGCAGCAGATAAATGCCTTGGTTTTGCCTGTATTGTGTCTGTCTCTATTATGTCCTTATGTGCTGTAAGTGAAATCCCCTCCGAGGATATCACATTTGTTTGAAAAGATCTTTTTTCCATAAGAATGTGTTGACTGATATTCATTATTTACTTTCTCTTTAGTTCTCTATATAATCTTAAATAATCTTAATTCTCCATATTTTTACAGGTGCACTGGCCAGGCCACAGGCCTGCAGACTGACTGCCTGATGCATAAAGAGAGCTAAGAAATATTGGCTGTTCCGGGTTCAGCTGCCACAAGATCTGGATCTGAGATTTCTCAGTGGAGTCCCATACAGCAGTTGTCACCCCCCCAGACCAAGCCCACTTTTGATGGCAGCAGTTGTAGTTTGGAGTGCTGGGGAGTCCGGGAAGTTGAACACTCCTCCAAACTTTACTGAAAAAAAGCATCAGCAAAATAATAATCTCCTTGGCCAACACTTTGTTACTCTGGGCAAACTGTCTGGGCTTTCCTTAGCTTACGTTATTTCACCACCATTTACACTGTTGATTAAAACCTTCCTTAAGCACTCATATAATGAAAAGCACTTAGACATTCGTATCTAATAAAATATTTCCTTGCTTATTTTCAAGTAAAAATCAGAAACATTGGTTACACAGTTCACATCATTATATTTAATGGAATTTTGGTATTCATTCCCTATTCAGGTATTCAGTCTGTTTTCTTCTTTGCAGCAGTAAATCCACAGTGTACTATAGGTTTAGGAAAAGTCAGAGCTTGCTTGTATATTCATGGTATTGGCCTGAAAGAGCTTAGAATATTTTTGTTTGGTGGTGTACACAAAAGGCATCTTCTACTTGAACGGGTTGTCCTGTTATACTTGTCTCATTTTTAATTGCTGTTTTATTTTCCAGGTCTGTAATAAAAAATATAACAGATAAAATTTATTGCTTTAATTCTCCCTGGATGGGGAGTGAACACTTTCATGCTGAAACATTAAGGATATCAGTTTCTTCCTTGAAGCATACAAGCCTGATTTTCTGCTGGCTCACACTGTGAAAGGAAGAGTCAGGTATGTTATGCCTGCTTAATGTCTTCCCTTTGCAGCATGTATCCCTGTTTGTGTGGGCACATGGCAAACTGCATTTCCTATAAGTTCTACACCTTTCTTTCTCAGGTGGGAGGACAGAAGTCTCATTCATGCACACTTTTTGGATTTCATTAGTTACCTGGAACTGAAAGCATGCACAGAGACCAGTGCCAGTGCCAGACTGGTGTCTCATCTGAGCAAATCTTCTTGAGGCAAGTACTCTGGCAATCTCAAATTGGACCCAAAGCACACCATGCAAGAGCAGAATTCTTTTGTGTATCTTCATAGCTACAGTGATGTTTCTGCATAATGTATTACTTTTGACTTAAAGGATATGATTTTATCTCTTTTTCTTTTTAGTTTTTTTTTGGCATTCTTTTAGATACAAATGTCTGTTACAAATGAAGGAATTGTCCTTAGCAGGGAGGAGAGCACGGCGCTTGGTGTGTCTCAGGTTGGATCAATGGGACCATATAAGTTTGATCACAAGAATTGAATTTTGATAGTTTTTGCAGCATTGAGAGCACTGGTACTGCAAAAGAATATTATATTTTTTTTTTTGTTTATATTACATGTATTACTGCTGGAGAAGTTGGCTAAAAGTTTTAAAAGTAATGAAACTGTGAGAATTTCCATAGAAATCAGGATCTTGCAGCATATCCTTCCATGTTCTAAATTCTCAGGAAACTCATTCCACAGCTGTAGCTGGTTTATTTCCAGCACTTTCCATTTTCTCGGCTTTGTAAGGTGTATTGCCAAAAGCATTAAAATCTAATCTGAAATAAAATGCAATAAGTGAGTGTTAGAACAAAGAACAAAAAATGGGAAAAGGGACTTAACACAAATGGCTTTTTTGAGCTTTGATTAAACTGAGATATTTCAGTCAGTCTCCTTGAAAGCCTGTTCTTCAGATTTAGAACTATGCAGAGGAGAACAGCAATAATTTAAAAGTGCTTAATGTTTTATGCAGAAGTTTTTGTGTCTGAAAAGAAAAGGAAAAGTGTATTATCTAGAAATAACTTAAATGGTTGTTTACACTGCATTGCTTATATTACTCTGGTAATGCATTTCTGTATTCTACACTTGAATAATTTCTACATAATTTCAAAATTAACAGAGACAAAGACATTAAATAGCTTAAAAGAAATATTTTTCAAAGTTTGTGATGGTAATGAACATACCAGTACAAGAGTTCTGAAGAAATTCAGTGTGAAGCAATTCCTTTTTTCTTATTCATAAGATTCTGAATACCTGGAAGTGAGCTAGTGTTCCCAATGCTTGAGAGTGGACATTGCATATTGTATTCTACTTTTCAATAACCTTCTGAAGCACTGAGGGGCTATAGATTTTGCTAAGAGTATCAGTAAAGATGTTTTGGCCTGTCCCTTGGATGAATTGCTGGGGGATACTTGCATTATGTCTCAGTTTTTACTCGTAGAACATGATAAATGGATGTTGGATAATCAGTGCTCCAGAGCACAGAGTAATTGTTGTGTGATTTCAAGTTTGTGCAAATGCCTTCACTGTAGCTTAACCGAGACTGATGGTAACTTGTTTCTCCTGAAGTCAATTTCACAGCACTATGGAATCAGCACTAATATCCAGCTGGTGTCTTTTCCTGTTTAAAGATATCATTGATGCAAACTTCCCCCTGTTAATACATCAGCAATGGTATTTTACCCATGTTCTTCTACTATTCAAGTTGGGGCAGTGCAAGTGTGAAAGTGCTGCAGTTTCCATATTCCATGTGGTACTAGAATACCTATAACCAAAGCCTGGCAAGTCTCACAAGACCTTGCCTGCATTTATGAGCCTGACAAAAGCCACTCTATTTCAGGCCAGAAAAAAGTGAAACTGCAAGTACTAAAAATTGTCACATCACAATAAAGCTTTGGAAATAAGGAAAACAAATTAGGGAGTTTGGCATTCACATCCTATTGCGGTTTAATGGGACTTAAATTCCTCATACACAGAAATCTTGAGTTTGGGACCAGATTTTGAGAAGATTTTACCTATTGAATGAAGTCATGTCCTCAGGAGCATCCTGGCTGCTCAGCACAGTGACATCCCTGTGTTACAGCTGGAGCCAATTAATACCAAAAGTAGGTAAAGTGTTTGAAACTCTCTCCTACGATTTTCTTAGGTGTTGTTTGCTTTTAATGACCCTTAATTATCTGAACACTAAAGAGTACTTTATATTTATTCTTAGTCAGGAGGTAAAAATAGCTAATAGTATACTGCTGTCCTATATTAATCATGAACAATCTTATCCCACTACTGAAAAATGTATCACAGGAATTGTGTGAAGTTCTTCCTTCACAACAGTAGCAGAGATTTAATTGAATCTTTCTTTATCAATGATAAAGATAGAAGTATATTTCTAATCCTTTACTGATTATTAAAAATACTTTTAAAAGAGCTTTTAGGATGTTCATTTTTGAAATCTTCAAACAAATATTTTCAGAGGACATTGATAACAGAATTTTTTTCTATTAAATAGTTCCTACAGAGGCTAAAATAAAAGACACCATGATTTTTATAATCCAGTTGTAGATATGTTTGAAAAAAGGACTTAAAATAAAGCAGTAAAAATAGTTGTGGGTTTAATATATACAAACTCCATTTAACCATATGCATTATATTAAGACCTTAAAAGAGAAAGTAAATACAACCCTGCCACTTTGTGAAAGAACTTGGTGTAATAAAGAGGTTAATTTTTCCAACTTCATGTGTTCCCAGAGGAGAAGAGTACAGTGAATTAATAATATAATAGTATAATGTAATATTAAATTATACAACATAATATAATTGTATAATGAATTATAAGAGTTTATCAATTAGTACTCCAAAGGAAGAGTTGCAAACCTGTAGTAATCCCAGTGTGAAGACTCCCAGTTAAATCAAACAAACTACTTTCCAGACCCAACACTTTCCCAAAAATAATATAATCCTCTTGAATAGCAAATTCCTTGAGTTCTTTTCTGTATTAGTGAAACATTTCTTCATTCTCTTCCCAATAGATGCAGTAAAGAGACAATGATTATGGTAAAAAAATGGCTTAATAACATTCTTGCCTCTTCCCAAAGCCTGTCAAATGTCTTCTTACAACAGGATCCCACTGTGTTAGTAGCTGTCTAATTAAAATTCCATGCCGCTCTCTGAAAGCAGAGCATGTTTATCACAAGATGATATGCACTGTATTTTAATATGCTGCCTCTTTCCTACTAAATAAATGTTGCATTTGTTTGATACCTACAGTGCAATATATAATTGCTAACAGTGTCATGATGCCTAATATATTCAGTTACTCCTGATGTATAATATTTTTCTTGTAAAATGCTTCACTGCTGTAGCTAGATCTAACAATTGTGCTCTGGTATATAACTTTTCATTTGGAGAAAGCAGTGAGAGGGCTGTCCTGTCAGATGGGATTTTGCACAAAGTATCCTGGGCAATTGCTCAGACACGAGGGAAAATGTTATGATGCTTCTATCACAGGAGCTTCTTGCTGCCAAATAAATGAGCCAAGCATAGCAAACTGATCTGTGCTCCCCTGTGTTAGCATTAATGGAAAACATCTGAAAAGCTTCTGCTGGGATTTTCCCTCAAGTGTGAACAGGGATCTGTGAGGAATTGTGCCTCTGCTTAACATTTAATACCTTCCAATGTTTGAAATATTGATCATCATCTCTGCCCTTGTGCTCAGCTGTCCTGTCATGAATAAAACATCTGGGAGTAGAACTTCAACCATTTATTGATTTGAGTCTCATTTCCACAGAACAAGATCACTGATGTCTCTCGTGTGTCAATCAAGATGTCTAAGAGAGGGATCTTCAATCATTTTTCCTAATCTCTGAAATTTCAGCATTCCACAGAGCTTTTTCTTACAAAATACATATTTAAACAGAATGTGCTTCATTGCTTCTCTACATAACATATAGCATAGGTTTAAAACATCTTTAGGACAGCTATTTAATTTCATAGATAAATCTTACTTATTTTTTCACTATTCCTTTTTCTCACCCATTGCACCATTAGTTATGACCATAAAACAGTCAATTAATGAAGATTGAAATATTTGGTTATAGTTCAGACCTCTGGCAGCACAATTTCACTCACTTTATCTCTCTATAATATTTTTTAAAGCTAAAGCCACAGCTGAATATTAAGTAAAACATCACTGTAAATAAGTCAAAAAGAACTTTAGAGAAGAGGTAAAAAGAGAGGTCTTGAATCTGATAGCTTGAAGACAGCAAATGCTTTATAGATATTGCCTACTAAATTAGGAAAAAAAAGCAGGAAAATATTAATTGAAAAAAAAGAATAATAACATCTGTTTGGAACGATCTAAACAAACAGCAGTAATCTGTTCCAGTACATATCTAGCAGACATTATGCTCTGACATTTAAAACTTGTATGAAAAGAGAATGAGAGTATTCTACAGAAGCTAGTCTCAGTCTTTGCTGTGGGAGGATACCTACTTGTAATGTAAAGGATGAACTTTACAGCAAATTTTGGCATGTTGAATTTGGTAATTTTTAAATCCCATTCTTATATTCAGGGGGGAAGTAACTTAATATAACTAGCAGTTAGTGTGCATGACTACATCTATATCTAATCTGAATAGAGGTGAAACCCAAAGTATCTCTGGGCACTCCCTTTTAGATAGTCGTCCCTGAGGTAAATTGTGTGACAGGCAGGGTTCAGTGTTAGTAGTGTGCAAGTCTGACTTCACAGGCCAACTCTGCTAAATAGGTAGTTTGAACATGATGGTAGTTAATGGCCTTCAGAACAGGTCCATAGCAGGAACACAGCAATACAAATCATGTCAATACAGACAATGCTGTGCTTCCAATGAATATTTTCAGCTTCTGATGAGAGAATATGGCACTTGCTAGGTTCACAGGGTGACGTGAAGGATTGGAAGGGACCACCAGAGGCCATGTAATCCACCCTTCAGCTCAACACAGGTCCAGTTAGAGCAGTCTGTACTGTACCTTAATGTGAAGGATAGCTACAGTTTCACCTATAAATCTCCCTTTCAATTCATGCAGATAATCAGTGAAAAAAATCCAAACATACATTTATTTTCCATGCAGACTTTTTTCTCAAGAGAAGTTCAGCGCTGTGTTCTGAACCACTCCAGTCTGAGCAGTAGGCATTGAGCTTGATCTCTCAGTTCTATAACAGGCTCTAAATACTGGAACTTAACCTTTCAGTTTTGTTTTCCTTCCTCCATTTTCATCAGGTCATAAAGGTTTCTCCTAACCCTGTGAGATATTTGGTGAAACGCTTGTATTCTTCTGTGCTAGAAGAATGAGGCTAGCATGTCAGGGTCCTCCCCATCTTGGCCTCATGGATCCTAGTTTGGCATAATGAGACTGCAAAGAATTCACAGAGGCACAGTGAGAAGCTCACTCTAATTAGGCATCAGATCACTGCATGGAACAAAGCACAGGATTCTTTTTAAATACTGTGTCCCTGTTCACATCAATTTAAAAGACAGGCAGATATATTTTTAATGAAATATTTTTACACTAATTAGTTTCATGTCAAAAAGCTATGCAATATGAAATACATGAGAAAAACAATTTCTCTGTTGTTGTTCTATTTCTCTAGAGTCCCATACTGTTGTTATCAGATTTCTAAAGTCCATACCTCCTTGGTGTGTTCTTATGGCTGCAGATCTTCACAGCACAGACTCATTCTTCTGCACACTGTTGCCTCTCAGGTCAGGGCTCCTCCAAGGCTCTCCCTGACTGGCTAACCCACCCCCTTTTATCCCAGTCATCTTCATTGGTCACAGCTGCAGCCCAATTAAGGACATCACAGCTGCAGCCCATCAAGGACAACCAGGACCTCCCGGGGCAAAGCCTCTATACAGATATTCAAGTACAATACGTGCATTTTGCTAGGACTTAAAGGCCACTTCTACTATATTTCTTTAAAGAATGAAATTACTACACTATAGATTAAAGCAGGACAAATGTTCTTGTGTAATATATGTTGTGAGATAACTTCATTGTTAGGTACAGGGTGCAACTTTTGGTCTTTGATATGGATGAGAGATCATCTTACATTTGCAAATTTCTTTTGAGACCAGAGAAGGAAAACTGGAGACAGAAGGAGAGTTGGGAAATGAGTGATCTTAGAATTTCCTTAGAAAGAGAATGGAGAAAAAGTGGACAGGGAGAGCAATCTAACTGGCAAAGAAAGAGAAAAGATATATTAAAATGTTGCTTTCTTAATCAAATGGGTGAGTAATGAAAATCCAAGAACTTCCCTAGTGGCATAAATAAGAAGACCTTCATAATTCTTTTCTAATGCCACAGCACTCAGGAGCAAAACAATACATTTTCAGCTTCGCCTCCCCTCAGAGAGCTGATGTTGTTCTTGTTCTGAAGAAGGGGAACAAAATTTAAAAAATAACATCTGGCAAGAATTTTAGAACAGAGCAGTGGGAACATAAGGAGTAAGAGAAATATGAACTGAAAAAGCATGAGAATGTAAAACAAAATATAGTGGGAATGGAGAGGAGGGAGGATTTGGACAAAGGGTGAAGAGAACAGTAAATGTGATCACTGAATGCCCTGAGAAGGAATACAAAAAATAGAGAGCATTGAATCACCAATCCATCACAAGGGACTCTAACCCTATTTAATAGACAAATTTGGATGAATATTCCTGTAGTTAGTTAAGGTGTTGCACTTTGAAGAGAGGAATTATATAAATATACTAATCATTTTAGACTGTGCTGTGTTGACCCTGGCTGGATGACAGCTGCCCATCAAAGCTGTGCTATCACTCTCCTCCTCAGCTGCATGGGGGAGAGGAAACACAACAACTCATTGGTCAAGATAAGAGCAGGAAGAGATCACTCCCCAGCTACCACCATGGGCATGACAGACTTGACTTGAGGAAAATTGATTTAATTTATTGCAAATCAAATTAGAGTAGGATAATGAGAAATAATCCCAAATCTAAAAACTCCTTTTACCCACATCTCCCTTCTTGCCAGGCTTTGCTTCACTCCCTATTTTCTCTCCCTCCTCTTTCCCCACAGTGCAGGGGGGAATGGGGGATGCAACCAATTTGTCACATATTGTTTGTGCCATTCCCTGCTCTTCTGGGGTAGGACTCCTCACACTGCCCCTGCTCCAGTGTGGGTTCCTTCTATAGGATGCAGTCCTTCAGGCACAGCCGTCTCCAGGATGGGTCCCCCTTGGTCCCCAAGTCCTGCCAGTGAACCTGTTTCTGTCTGGGTTTTTCTCTCCATGGGTCCACAGATTCTGCCAGGGCCTGCTCCAGTGTGTGCTTCCCATGGGGCCACAGCCACCTTCAGGCACCCACCTGCTCCAGTGAGGGGTCCTCCATGGGCTGCAGGTGGATCCCTGCTCCATGGTGGACTTTCATGGGCTGCAGGGGAACATCCTGCCTCACCACGGTCTGCACCATGGGCTGCAGGGGAATCTGTCCTGGTTCTGGGACATCTCCTCCCCCTCCTTTGACACTGACCTTGGTGTCTGCAGGGCTCTTTCTCCTTCCTCTCCTGCTGATGTTACTGTTGTGCAGGTTCTTTTCCCCTTAACTATGGTACCAGCATTGCTGATGGGCCTTGGCCAGTGGGGGGCCAGGTGGCATTGGCTCCATTGGACATAAGGGAAACTTCTCGTAGCTTTGCACAGCAACCAGACCTGAAGCTAAAACCTTTCCACAGAGATCCAATACATAGGCAATTGTATGTAATTGTTGTAACCCTGACTATGGTCAGTGGAAATTTTGCCATTGTTTCTCTGTAGTCTGTTGATGTTAAAGTGAAAAATGAAGGATAAAAATGATCTGTGGTGCAAGCAAAGATGTCATGTGGGTGGCAGAATACCCTGGAAGATTTAGGGTTGAGGATGTATTTTTGAAAAAATTGACCTAAAAGGTGTATTTTGTACAGCTTGATAATAGCTAGTGATATTGAGCTGAGAATAACTGAGAAGATGGATTTTATTCTATAAGTGGAAATAAATATTGGGATGAAATAAAAGGTTTCAAACAAAACCTCCTTTTGCTTCAAAAGGCAAAAGCAGTGAGGCAGTGAAAAAATCCCTAAGAGATAAGCTTGGCAGTGCTGTGATAATGTACAGTCAGTCCTGTAGTATATGTACTGTAAAAAAAAAATCTTCTTGTTGTGTGTTACATTTTCACATCTTCACAACCAAAGCAAGATTCATACCCAGGAAGTTCTGTGGGCTGGAAGCCTCACAGCTAAGGCGCCTTTCCTCACATATTTCACAAGCATTATTATCCCATTGGCTAAGGAGGATGCTCCTCTCTCAAGTTTTGTACAGCTGGTAAGCTACCTGTTCAGAAAAATTCTGTAGATCTTCTCTTAGAAGTAAAATTACTGATTATTGTTAAAAAAATCTACTAAATTTATCAACAGTTAAGCCATGCTAATTTACAAATGATACATAATAATAATAATTCACTTTTGAAGCCCCGAGTTATTTTCTTTTAAGTTTTTTTCAAATTAATGATCTGTACATATTCATTAGTTCCCTTCCTAATCATAACATATGGCTGTGTTATTTATTTGGTTGCTTTCTATTCAGAGCAGGTAGTTTTGGTGAGAACCACACATTTCATAAAACATGTTAAATTCTGTAATTTTATGTGACAAACTTTTACCCACTTGTGATACTGCTTCATAAAGGCATTTTCCCTTTAAGATTAATTGCAAATTAGAAAAAATTAATGTTATTTATAGGTTGAACAGTGATGCAATCACAAGCTTGAAGATTAGAGATTCAAATTTTGTGTGTGAACACAGATATATTTCTTGAATTAGGGGACGGAAACTGCTTTATAGATTTTCAGAGGAATCTCCAATTTAACAAATACTTGAGCTTAGGTGTCTGTTTCTTAACTCCCATTGAGAGGATTACCTCTTGGCTGACTTCTGAAAGATTTTCAACAAGCTACTGCAAGTTACATATGAAAAAAATAAGCAACTGGAGATCGATTTAAATGGAACAATGTCAAAAATATATTCTCACAAAATCAGTTTTATGTATAAAGCCATATCCACTTCTCTGGATCTGAAAAAACTTACTGCTGTGTCTAGACTCAACAAATATAGCTTTTTTTCCCCCCATAAATTATTGAAGTTACTTGAAGCATCTCAGCTCTGTTCATTTCTGCTATCCTTTTTCTTCTCATAGCTCCATGAGAATATAGACCAAAAGTATTTATTTAGACACTGTTCATATCTAAAACACAGATGTCAAGCAATAAAGAAAAAGATACCAGGCCTTGACACTCAGAGGTCAGACATGCTGAATGTAAACACAGACATGAAATTTGCCAGGAGTAATGCCTACTGTACCCCAACATTTCTCTAAGGGACACATGCAGCTGAACTATTGAGTAAAGAATTTTCCTTTCCTACTATGGCTCACAAATGTTCTCTCACCTACAGTGTATTGTGAAAGACTTACAATAAACTGCAGACTCGGTGACTTAATTACAAATGTCAGTGAAGCCCACCATTAAAAAGACCCTAAGCCAAACCAAAACCCAAAAAGATTCTAAGATCTTTTGAATATGCTTTCCAGCATATTTATTTCTGAATATTGGCTGGTTACAAGAATGAAGAATGTCCTCTCTGCTCTTGTAGAATTTTCCCTTTGTAAATGCACTTTAGAAGAAAAATAACAATTAAAATTTAAAGAGTTTCTTGTTTTTTGATTTCTAAAATGATACATTAAAAATGTTTAGTGGGTGCAGTTCATTATTGAAAAAGCATGTAATTATTTTGCTCTTTAATAAAACATATACTAAAATATGGTGGAATTGAATAAATAAAACGAAGCACCCAGAGATTGCTAGCATAATTACAAAGTAAGAAGATATTTGAATATATTGCTTTAGAAGTGAAGGGAATTGCGATTGATGATATTTTTCAATAATTACAAGTCCTGAAAATATTTTGTTCTCCCTAAAAAGAAGGACTGAACAGATCCTGTGAGTCAGTACATTTGCATAATGACTTTCAAAGTCTGGCTTTTGGAAACTCTCCGGAAAAACTGTTGGTTAAATGAGAATGAGTGGCCAAACAAACTTAATTTTTAAAGACAATCCATTCTAGAATGTAGTTTGAAAACTCATTTGATAATTTGAAAAAATAATTTGAAATTATTTCTTGATATTCCTTTTTTGTTTTTTGATTCTAAATACAGAAAATCCTACTACTTCGATTTATGTTTGTTCAGTCCCTATCAGGCTGAATGAAGAACCCTGACTCAATATTGCTTTGGTTCCACTCTACATAGTTGCTGTAGCAGATAATTTAGGACATTAAATTTTGCAAACCGCTAACAGTGCTAGGCTTTAACACAGACAATAATTTTCAAGGAAGAAATAGTAAAATACCATGGGTGAAAAGGAAATTAATTTTCAGCCTTAAGAAATTTTTTATAAGGAGTCGATTTACAATTAGTCAATTTTTAGATCAAATTAAAGTAGTAACGTAAAATATAGTTTATACAAAAACTTTAGTAATAATCATAATATGTAGTATTAAAAGTTTTGGATTCAGTTTTCACCTGTTATTTGGATAACTATTTAAGTAATCTAATTAAGTTTACTTAATTTAATGTGAAATTAAATTTACTTATAATTTATTTTAAGAATAATTAGTCACTTTAAGCATCTAATAAGCAAAACTTATGCAGCACTAAAGAGCTGTTTAATATTTAAAGGCGTTGGGACAAAAAGTATGTTTTATACACCTGAATAACCTTGAATTTCTGCAAGTAAAGGAAATGTTCTGGCAAACTTTTGTTACTGTTTTCAGTTATTGGATTTTCTCTACTATATTTTTCCAACTTGTGGTCAAAAGCACATTTCCAAGATTTAAAAAAGCATACAATGTAATCCAAAATGCAGAATAGGCAGGTGGAAAGATTCAAATACTGAACCCACAGGTAGAGGGATTGCAAAATTTAGCAGACTTTTTCAGGATGTGCAAGATAACATATATTAGCCAAAGAAGAAATATATAAACCATAGGATCATATTACAGAATAAAGATTCTCTTTTTGAGCTGGAGTAGAACTTGCTAACAGCTACCTGTCATAGGGAGCAAGGTGACTCACTCCTCATTTCTGACCCCTCCATTTTGGATGAACTGACATCAAAAGTCAACAATTTCACAACAGAATATTAAAAGGCAATTGAAAGTAACTTCTAAGTAAAACAATAAGCAAAACTCATTGACATATACTATTAAAGTTAGGTTCTTTGTCACCAGAAATGAACTTTGTAACAATTTCCTAAAATATCACCAATTTATATTGCATATATCCTCTATATGTATGATGCATGTACACTGTGCATGTGTGCACCCACAAAAACATTCACATATATATGTAAATGTTTACAGATGTATGTAATGTAATTGGGCACGCAGAAATGTGTCTCCAGTGTACATTTACTTGTGCTTACATGAAAAGCAATACTTTTTCCAATAAGTATTTTAAGCAATACTTAGTAGTATCCTGGACCATATGGGAGTGTATACACTTACACATATGTGTATATGCTTACATATATACATGTATGCATAGACACACAGATACATAAACTATAGGCTGTTACTGATAGCCATATACTTTATTAATACTTTATTACTGCTTTTCTACTATTAAACCTAACTTTATTATTGCTAAATCTGACTATTTCCAAGGCTTGATCTTAAACTAGTCATTAATATACCCTAATATAGAGAGTGTACTCTACAGGAATGTTGGTTTATTAGATATCTATGAAGAAAAATAGTTGACCTTGCAACTTGATTTCTAGAGGATGTCAATGGACATTGCATTTTCTATTAAATTTTCTGCATTTGGCCAAGCTAACTTTCCCAGACTTTCACAGTCAGTTGTGAAAACATTCCCATGTGCACAGGAATCATTTACTTGTAGCACCCAGAGAGGTTCAGGGAACATTGAGCAGGGAATAATCAAAATATCCAGTAGTTTCTGACAGCCTTGCAACACAATCCCAAAGAAACTCTCTTCTGAAGGCAAAACAATTACATGGGGATGTTGGAAATGCAAACATAAGACAGTAAGTAGACATCTGGTTTCTTCACAAGTCAGGCTCCAGCTGTTCACGTGGTGCTTTGGAATGGCAGAGTTATCCATTTGCGTTATGGGCAGTAGCACATGTGGACCTGCCCATGCTCGGCCCATCCAAACCTTGAGAAGGTGTTATGCTGAGCATGTCCATGCTCTCAGCAGCAGCCTGGAAGGATTTTCAGGGGATTTCTTAAATGTAAAGGAAGTGTGTTGGCTGTAGATGGTGACTTGCTAAATCAATTGACCTAAGCATTACAGCAAAAGTGTTTTGCTTTATGGGTTTTTTTATTTTTCTTAAGGAAAACTGGAGGGTAAAGGAGAAGTGCAGCGTTGATGGAGAAAGAAATGGAAACCTCTTTTTGGAAAAGGAAGGTTTGAAGCAACATTTCCCAGTAATTCATGATCTCAATATCCCATAAACCAAACATTATGTGATGTTACCCCAGGAAAATATTTATAGTTATTTCAAAACTTTCTCTGAGAATGATACACACAAATACCAGGTGTGTTCTATTTCTATTTTCCTTCTTTCTTGTTTACTACCAATAATCCTTGTTGCTTTAGCTGAACTGTTTAAAAGGCCTCTTATCAAGCTCTGGAAATTTTCTTATTCTAATTTAAAGGCAGTCACAAGGATTTGGGGTATTGCCTCAAATTTGACTTTCATTAGGTTTGCATGTATTATTTTGATGTTTGGAAAAATATGCAGTGATTTCTTCACTGTTAATAGTCGCAGGAAGATTTTTCATGTCCCTCTTGAAGTTACACACAGACAACAATATATTTGGCACTCACTGAGTCAAAAATTCATTAAAATCTCCCTGAATATTACAAATTTTTCTTAAAAGTGTGGATTAAGTGGTATTAAAACTATTTTAGAACAGCTAAACCTTTACCGGGGAGCACAAATCATAGGTGCAGACTAACCTAACCTATGTTACACAGTAGGATTAGCAGCAAAGAAAAATACAAGTATATATTATATCCTAGGGATTACCCACTGAATCATACAGCGTGACAAAACCAGAAATCTTTTTCCCAGTATAAATCAATAACTTTTTAATGTCCTGTGGGTGTCAGAATCAGAGTGCAACCTGATGAAAAATTGTGGCTTGAGAAAGTATCCTGGCAGCCATCACATCAGGTTCTTTTCCAAGACAAAGTGATTATTTTTATTTTTGAAGTGAAGACTGAAATAGAGAGAAGGACTTCTAGCTGTGCACTTTCTGCTTCTTTTGAGATACAAGAAAGAGCTCAGTATGCCTTCATCTATGTTTCAGAACCAGGCCCAGTTCTGATTTTTGCACAGCACATAAATTATTTTTGTAATCCATTGTCAACATACATTCCTGAAATCAGCTCCTTAGTCTGCATAAGAATGACTCTAACAGTTCTATACACAACTAGGGATGCAGTCTTGTGTAAAGAATGTGGACCTATAAAGTGATGATACTCCTTTAGTATGAGGCATAAGACTATAGGAGAGATTATTGAGAGAGGAAAATAAATTTTCCCTGTGGACAGGCTATTCCACGATGAGGTTTCCTGTATCTTTCTTTCACTTAAACATCTGCTGTACTAGAATCATTTTTATGGCTCCCAGTGCGAATCTTTCATTACTCACTGTGGCGGACATAATTTATAAAACACAGTCCTTAATCACATTTTTCACATCATTCCTTTAAGGTCATACATACTTACATGTCAGGCCCAGTGCTAGTAAATGAAAACCTTAAATGTAATTTCTCAGCTGCCACATCTAACTTCTTGTCAGTACCCAGGCAAGTTAAAACCCCCTGAGTCGCACTTGTCAACGATATATCTCTGCCAGAAAAGTTACAAGGCCTTTATGCTCCAATTTCATTTCTTTACAGGAAGTGGAGAGATGCTTTCTTCATTAGAATGTGATGTGGCCACCAGCTTTCAGCTCATGAACCAAAGGTGTGGTGGCAGCACACATTTCTACCAATCCTTCCAGCTTTATAGTATGGTTTACAGAGTGAGCAATAGGTAACCATGGTTTCCTGAAGGAGTTTCTCCTCTACTATCCATTTATGAGAAAGTAATTGGGCACAGAGGGAGCAGATCAGTATATCAAAGCAATCAGTGTTTGTGCCCTTATACCAAAGCAGAATCTTTTTTGACAAGTTTGTCTTCTGAGTAAGTTTAGTGTGGTCCTCTGGACTAAACATTCCTGGCAGGTGTGTGGTTTGAAGTCAGTCATACCACCACCACTAAGAGCTGGAGGAAAAGCTTCTAATACCTTAAAATGCATTTGGGCCATAAGCTGATATTGTTCTTAGTTGGATATATTTGAATACATTTTGGATATATTTTCTTGGATAGTTTTTGGTATCTCAGATATTTTTCAATGCATACTGGGGACTTCACTTCCAAATCTAAACTAAGAAAGACTCTGGTAGCCACAGGTAAATCAGAAACAAAGCAGAAAAAAGGTTGCCACCCACTTTTAAACTAAAGGTTAACTGTGTTACTTGACTCTGATGCACAGAAGTAATTGATGTTGTCTACATGTGTGAGTGCTGGTGTAACTGTTTTCTCAGGAGGCGCTTATCAGGCTCTTTAGCGGGAATGAAATCAGGATACACGAGCAATCCCAGGCCTGTGACTTCCAAGAGACTGCAAACATCATTCATCTAGAAATAAAATATTTCCCAAGTTATTGTATTCCCAACTTGGATTATCTTTTAGATCATAAAGTGTCTAACAAAACTTTGTTAACACAAGTGCAGAGACCAGATGATTGTTTTTATGCATTTTATCATCTAGCAACTGTAAAAGTGAAGGGACTGTTAAATCTCACAAACCTTTTTTCTGGCACACTGCAGCTGGGGCTGCTGGACCCACGCACATCTAAGAAGTATTTGGGAGAGGTAAGTTATGAAACTTGACATCATTTGCATTGAGAAGTCAACTGGTAAAATTCATTACATGGTTAGTGTGAAAATCTTATCCTTTCCCTACTTTTATGTAAATTGATGGCACTGCCCTGAGTTCTGGCTGATTAAGGGCATCCTTGGTGAAGGAAGTCTGGAGGCAAGCACAAACCTTTTGCAAAGGAGCCTCATAAGTTGAAATTTTTAGATATATTGAGGACAAGTCCATCAGTTTTGTTTTATCTCAGGCATTATTCTGGATCAGCTCATCTGGATCTCTTGATCTCTCATTGCAGCCAACCTGTGTGCATTATATGTTGCCCAGAGAGATTTTGGAGTCTTCCTTGAGCATATTCAGGAACTGCCTGGATACAATCCTGTGAAATTTGCTCTTTGATGACCCTGCTTGAAAAAGGAGGTTGGATCAATGAATCCATGGTGGTTCTGTTTGACCTTACACATCAGCCTTGATTTGAACTATGTATGACATACTGGACTGTATCAAGAGAGGGTATTAATTATAATTTACATTACATATTATTATTATTATTATTATTATTATTATTATTATTATTATTATTATTACTAATTCTATTATTTCTGTTGAAGTCAGAACTTTGCAGTCATCTGTATTTTGAAAACAATGAAGCCCAATATCCTCAGATTTGCCCCATAATCTTTATTCCTCCATGATATAGGGGCTCCAAGTCCCACTAGAAACAGGAGTGGGAAAGAAAGTAGAGGTCTTCATGCTAAATCTCTACAAAACTGAAAGAACCTGTGAGGGAAGGACTCTGACCATTAGCTGCAAGGCTCATGAAGATCCATGTTTTCTTCATCGTGATCTCTGTGAGATGTTTCAAATAAAAGAGAATGTCTGCTGAGTTCTGAAAAGCACCTGAAATGATACCTGTGAGAAATCTGACTGATTCCATTCATGGCAGTGTACTTCTGCTGTGGTTTCAGTGCCTATGTAACAGACCAACAACAGCTGACTCATTTCTGGTGCATCAAACATATTGTGTCCTGGGTATTAGTGCTTCCTTATGTGACTTCAGGACATCATTGGTGTATACTCTCATGCTGACTTCTCAAAATGTGATTTTCAATGTGAGAACTTGAATGTCATCCCAGCTTAAAGCTAGGTTTCCTGTCCTGAAAACAAAACAGTCTGCTAAAAACCCCCAATAGCCTATCTATTAGTCAATTTATTCCTTTTTTTAGTAATCAAAATTTTTTATGAATTAAAATTGTTCTTGCAAATATTATAGCTGAAAATGTGTACAATATTTATCAGAAGCTTACATTCTCATACTCTCTATGTGTATACACACATTTTTACATGTATTGGTACAGGAAATAGATTTTGTTTAAATCACTTGTAGATCATGTTTGAAAATTGGAAGACCCTGCAGATTGTTTTGTTTAAGTATGTCTGAAAAGACTCTGTTGATGTCATCATAATAAGTGCACTTGATATCTTTTGTGGTACAGAGTCTGAACTTCACAAAATTTGTCTTATTATCATCCATCACCACTCCACTCAAATCACACTGGAGGCAAGAGAACACAAGATGCATTTTAAGTGTGATTACACAGAAAAAAAATGAGACTGTGGATTTCTCTGCAGCCTTTGTCAACAGTGTGTATGAAATACTTATTTTCCAGGCAGAAATATGATTATTTTTTTAGTCATCTTCCTTTTTACTATTAATGGAGTGGAACAGTGAAAATGAATCACCGTATAAATTATTTGAGAGTAAAACTGAAACACAAGCAAATATTGGTTATGATTTTGCATGCAAATAATCCTTTATGCAGCTGTAACAATAATGCATTTTTTGGCAATTAAAACTCTCTCATAAGACAATAGTGCCTATATCATATCACTTAAAGACTAATAAGTAATTTGTCCCAAATACTTTTTACCAAAATGAAATCCAATAATCAAGCACCTATTTTACTATCTCTATTTACATACACATTTTACATGAAATTTCATCTCCAAATTCTACCTGCATTCTTTCTCAAATACACTATGTTTTTCAAACAGATTGCTTGTATTGGTCATTTTCAGAACTGATTAAAACTCATATAAAAGTACTTGCTTGTAAATTTTGTTATGCATCTCTCAGAGATGAGACAGTTAGTGTGCTAAGATTTTGATACAGGGTATTGTGAGAAGGCTTTTGCAAGCCAAAAGCGGGCTGCAACTGCTCCCTTTGGGTGTGTGATATCACTTTAGAACAGCCTCAATGTAGGTGGCAGGACATTCAACTGGACATGGTCCTTCAACCAGTGCCAGGCTGCCGTAGAGAGCTGTGAGCTTTGGGTGGAGGTTTGAGGACTAGACAGAATGTGAGGGGAGTGGAATGGTGAAAGTGTCCTCATGCCTCATGCTGGGACCTAGTCACAGTCATTGGCCACTGTGGGAACTAGAAGGCATGCTGTGGGAAGTCTGCATTGCAGATGAATTACTGACTCTGAGACATACCCATAATTTCAAGCTGTACAAATATCTCTGGACATCTCTGAATTTCAGGAGACCTGAGGCATGGAACCTGGATTTCCTTTTATAGAGAGTCTGGTCATGTAGGAAGGACTCAAAGCATCTTATCTAACTTGTGCGGGTCATGTGATGTTACCATGATAATAAATTCAATAGATGAAGGCTACAGACCAGGAACGCTGCTGAGGCCTACCTACGCACTGGGTAAATAATTTTTAACCTTTAAAACTCATAAGATTTGTGAGGCTTCCTGATTTCAATAGAATTAAGGCAGCACCATCACAAATATCCACAAGTGCCTGTAAACAGCCAGTTCAGTCATTAATTAGACTGGCATCAAGAGCACTTCCAGCACCCACTATGACAATGCTTGACAATCTGCACCTTCCTGTCTGGGAGGTCAAGACCATTTCTGTCACCACATCTGTTTGCAGCAGTAATGCTAAAATCACTGCACCCAAACCAGCCACCTATCATGCTGGGTGTTGTAAGTGAGTGACAATAGAAGAGAAGCCTTGCTCTAAAGAATATGTGCTCTGAAGAGAAGAACTGGACAGAAAAGGAGGAGAAAAGACAGGATCTAAGTGTCATCATTCCCATTTTACAAAACCAAATTTGAAATGTACAAGGTTAGGTAAACAAAAAGCTGTTCTAGATCTGGGATGAAGATGGATGGGATAAATCTTCTATTAAATCTTGTTCTTTTTGATCCTTGCATCCCACCCACTCCACTTTAAGTTACCCTCTCTGGAATTCTGTGAGGTGAATTGCCAAACAAAAAGCAACTCATATTATTTTGACTGCATATTCACTCTCTTGCTTTCCAGCTGCCCTATTGCCTACTTTCTGTAGAGATGAATTCTTAGTTACTATCAAGCTTTACTGTGTTGTTTGATTTTTTTCAAGTTAAAAAATACCCTAACTGCTCTAAAGATATTGCATAAGTATAAAATATAATCAACAAATTTTAACATTGGGAAGGACAGGAAAAAAAGATTGCTTTCACCATCAAAAGAAGTACTACTTGGGACAGATTATAGACATCTGCGAAACACCTTTCTTATATTTGTTTTTTCCTCCAAATTTATTTCTAATTTGGATTCTCTTGGCATTGAATATTTGGCATTTTCTTTATTTGCTTTGCTCTTTCATAATAGTGGATGCATACTAAAGGCTTCTCTGAATTTAGATAAAAGTAGGTGTTTCTAGATAAAGGGTTCATACATGGAGGACAATGCTGGACTGTTACCTATTTAAAGGAAGCTTCTCTTGAGCCAGTGATATAGTTGAAATTATCTCCCCACAGAAGTATCTTGGTTTTGGTTTTCTCTACCTCCTGATGATATGGCCTGATGATGATATGGCCTCAAAGGAAACACACCTTTTAAGGTACAGGAAGCTTTCCTTTTTTTTAGCAGTTTTCAATGAGATTAAAAACAAATAATCCCAAATTCATGCCTCTGAGAAGGAGAGCACTGGCAATATATAGCTTCGTCTCAAATACTACCTATATTGCCTGGGAAACCAAACTGAGATCCAGTAATGGTACTAACTTCCCAGGCTTACTGTACACAGCTTAGCAAGGTAGGACAGTTTGGATTTCTATAAAAATCAGGTAAAACCAAACCAAATTGAAAAGTTCTTTTTCACTTTCTTAGGAGGAATAATAATAACTTTTGTAATGTTAGCTCGAGTTGCAAAAACTTTTCCTAGAGAAAGTCAACTAAGATCTCTATCGCCTTTGCAATAGTTGGAATTACTTCTTTGAGAAAAGGACAAGAAACAATTAATTACATTTAAACATACTGATTTTATTTTAGCCATTCCTTGAAACAGACACAAAAAGTACCAACACACGGCTTTGAAATTCAGAAAATATCATTCTGAAGATGATATACAAGATTTCACTGCCTTCCAGCTACAAAGGAAATGCAACTAAGTAAAAAACAATAACACATCAGATTCAACACTCTTTTTTTTTTTTTTTTTAACCTGGCTATTTTAAACATCTACCTCCACTGCTTTTCTCATACTCTATTCTTTCCTTTTGTGTGCTGTTTTCCTTTGATGTTTGGGCTTACAGGAAAGTGAAGAGGCTGTATTCACACTAACCCCAGGGATCTTCTGATAATAAAGGAACCTGTAACATTTTTGATGGAGAAGGTATCTCTTGGAAAATCTGCTGTGGATGAATCTCTGCATTATCACAGGTTTTTTTGGTGGTTCTTTACAGACCATCATAGTTTTCTTCTGTTTTGGGAGATATGTTCAAACCATTCCTGTCTGTCACTGCTCAGACTATGAAACTGCCCAAGAATACTGATTTATTGTACTGTGCAATACTATGGATCCATCTCAATACCATGTATTGAGAGTCTTACCTTTTCTTTTAAGTGTTTAATTCAATATTACTTTCTGACATCTTCTTTTAAGTGTGTAACAAAGCTATTTTAGAATCCTTGCAGTATTAGTCTCAGTTTACCTCCAGCTGTCACATAATATGTTTGTATCATCACCTCTAACATTTTATTGACACAAAGCTGAAGTGCATTAGGAAATGTCTATTATTCCTTTGTGCAATAGGGGAACTTGATCAAAAAAGCATGCTAGGTACTAAATGACATGCTTAAGGCAATGCCTAAGTTATTTCTAGCTCCCAAATTAGATAATAAACTTCAAAATTATGGTTTCCAATATCTCTAGTTAAGTCACCACAGTATTTCAGAGAACACCCAAATAGTTGTTCTTCCTAGTTTTCAGGATTAAAATATCCCACATCTCTGAGGGTTTTCTGTTTGATATGCCTGAAAGCCCCTCTTCACAAACAGCACTGACTCACTGCCACCATTTCATTTTCATCTCCACTACGATCTGAACGAGCTGACTCTGTACAGTTAGTTGTTACTACTTCCTAGATACAGTAGAAATGTGACAGTTCTATCACTAGAGCCCTTGATACTTATGTAGAAAGTATGGATAACTCTCCTCAGTGTAAGTGCTTGGCTATGGGAGACAATTTTAGGCTGGGGAATAGGGTCTGAGAACTGGTAAAGTTATCCTGATATTTGAGCACCTATTTTGCGCATCCTTTTGTGTCTTCATCTGGAAAAATGTTCTGGAATGGATGTTCCAAGTGATGCAGGGGACCCCAGCCTGAGACACACTGGTCTGAACACTGTTCTGGAATGAAGCCGATGTTGGTCTATGTATATTTTTACAAATATTTATGCATGTATGTATATACATATATATATAGATATATATACATTGTATGTATATACACAAACATCTGTATGCATATATACATATAGTTTTAAAAGGCAGGAGAATCAGAGAAAGAAAATGGATTGTAAAGGAAACAGATCTCTGTTAGGCTTTTTCTTCAGACAATTATTAAATAACCAACAGTAACACGTCAAATATAAAAATGGAGCTTCACTTCCATTACTTGCAGTAAGAGGAAAATAATATTTTTACCAAGATGATTCTTATTTGATCAGAAATTTTGCTTAGAAAACTATCTACAAATGTGTCCAAATCGTTTAACATTTCTGATTTTAAATGCTTAAAAATTACCTTGCTAGTACTCACTTTAGATATTTATGTCATTCAGGGTGGTTGAAATATTCCCATGACTTCATGGCTGCACATGCCAGCTTACATCACCTGGTATTCTGCTTTTAGTTTTCCTTTTGATGTTTCCCAATAAAGGCAGAGATATTTCTCTTTTGAGTTCCCTCTAATATTTTCTATTGTCAAGGAACAGAAGCACAACACAGTATCCCAGTGCAGACGCTGTATTAGTCTAGAATGCTAAAATATGTTTTACCTCTAGCTCAGATCTCTTTTAAAAGAAATTATCTAGTCCCAATTTGGTTCCATTTTAAGCCATGAAGAATGTTTGTCCTTATGCATACAACTTTCTCATGAACATTATCCTCTGAATCATGATTGTGGGAAATATTACTGACACAGTTCTTGCTTTCATTTTCATATGAAATTGCTCATTATATGTTATTTTGTTTGAAAATCATTGTTTTAATCAGCTTTGACAGAGGAACCCTGCCTTCAACTACATGCTGCACATAGTTAAGAGTGGGTCTGCTTCCAAATGCAATTTGATCTGATTACTAAAGAGAAGCTGAGTTCCTGAAACCTGTCTACTATTCCTCTGAGTCCTAATTTCTCTTTTTGAAATTACTAGCTAAGGGTCTTTCCACATGATGTGTCTGTTATTTCAGTTGTGCTCTGTTCACATGGAAAGTTGTCCTTATGCATCTGTACCCTGAGAATGGTTTTGGTGGGTGTCTGTGCTGAACCAGTCTGACAGATTCAATGAGTAATGATTTGACTCATTCAGTCAGATCTTGGGAGAAAAAGCAAATGCACAGGAGCAGAGAGACCTGTTTTAGACAAAAGCTAATTGAGGCAAATCCTGACACCAGTGTTAAGCATTTTTGTGTTCACATCTCCAGATGTCTTGTTGTTTAATGTACCCGCACAATCTGAAGGCCATGATGTTAAGTAGCATGAGATCAAATTACTAAAATCTTAGCAAGTTTTTAATTAACTGGTAATTTTCAAGGTAAATGGATTTTTCATCTGGCAATATTTTAAATCACTTCATTATTAAAACTTGATTAAAGATATAGTAAGATTTAGATTTGAGAAAATATGCCATGTTTGCTTTTTATCTCATATGCATACGATCAGACCTGTTGTCCCAGTTCTCTAGCACATAAACAATGTTTATACCTAGAGAATAATCACCCTGTTTCAGCCACAAGTATTTGAGGTTTCCTTTTCTCTGCTCATGCCTTTCCTTTGGAATGGCAGAATTTGAGCCTAGAAAAGCCAGGGCTGCAAACCAGAACTCCCTTCTGCTGCAGCAAAGGGCTTATCCCCAACTCACATAGGGTCAGGAAATGATAAATATTCATAGTCTTGTTTGAATCTTTGTTTCTGAATAGGGAAAAACAGACTAAACTAAAGCAACAATTGCATGGGGAAGTTTTTTTGTTCCAACAATTCTACATTCTGCAAACTGAAGTTAATTAATGTATTGTGAACCGGTCATCTTACTGGTCAGCTTTTCCAAAATACTGACATTATATGGAGGTGAAGCATTTTCATAGGAGGATTATGCTGAAAAAAGAAAGTGGGATAACTTTTTCTTGGAATACATAAGAGACAGTATTAATTAAGGTCAGTATATATTAGCATTGGGTTAATACCAGTTTGTCACTCTGCAGTTTTGGCAAAGCTATACTAATTGATTTTCAGATGAGTGAGTAGTGATGTGGGCTTATTCTAAGGGATATTATTTTCTTAGGTGCTCTTGTCAAGTAAAAATTCTCTAAAAATTCCCTTGGGAATGGGTGAAAAGTGGAACAATTAGAAGCAAATTTCTGTTAATCTCAGAAACTCTTGGCACACATTGAAATTAAATTGCTTGCAGTTGTCTTGAAGAAAATTTAAAAGACTCTCCTTATTAAAATTATTTTAAGATTGCTTTTAACTTTTGAAGTGACACAGGTTCCTTTTTAAATTTGCCTTTTGTTTAAAACTCAATTTAATACTAGGAAGATCAGTCGTACTAGGAAAAGAATAAGATAAGACATAACAAAAAGTAAAGTTTCCAAACTTTTAATATATTTCCTCTTAGAAAAGGTATAGAATGAAGAAATAATAAATTTCATTAGGTGGATCTGAGATTAAATCATGCAGAAAGATACGTTTCTGTGGTTGTGGGAAATTATGGTCATTTTGGCAGATGTTCTGGAGGCTGAATTCAATTTTGTTGTTTAATGTTTGCCATTACAAGATTTCACAAAAGCATTATTTAAATACACAGAAACAGTTTTACTGTTTTGCCGAACATCAAATACGCTGTTTTGCTCAGTTTGCTCTTTGCAGAAATAGCAACACAGCATAAATCAGTCTACTTTTTCATTTATTTTATTTTCTAGTGCATATATAGCTGACAAAATGCTGCAAGCGATCTATGTCATTAAGAATCTGAAGCAAGCATATCAGCTGCTTTAAATGATCCCATTATGGTTTATGCCACTTATTCAGCACACTTAGAATGACCAGAAGTTGCAGCACTTCAAACTAAAATAATGATGATATCATGTTACTGCAACATAACAAAGCATGTCACTAATCCATCCAGGCAACTCACATTTTGAGATTATCAGAGTGAACTAAATTGTTGTTTCATTTTGTCATAAATGATTCAAACCAGCTATGATTTGATGAAGTACAGAAGCTTTTAAAATCCCTATATCTGAAGAGGGTTAGGATCACAAGAGTGAGTGGTATGTCTCTGGCAGAGAGTGGGTGATTAGACAGAGGCCTGACCTGCACACAGGCACTGCAGTGGACTTTTGTGAACAGTGGTATTAAGTTGACACATTTGGCCTGAAAGATAATTTGGGTGCTAAGAGTGTGATTTTTGCACCCACAATTGGAAATCTGGCTGCACTGTTACAGAAGACAAATTCTCTGGTCAAAATCAAATAAAAGCCTCTGAATCCTGAATTGTACAAATATATTTAAGAACACAAATGACTATTATGTTTGGAAGATTATAAACCTTTAGATTAGTCCAGAAAAAGGAATTAGATTATCAGATGATGTTGTTTCATAAAGATATGTTTGTGGGTGGACATCAACTGTTGCTGTACACATGAACGTGTAATACAAATGTTATCATTTTGCCAGGGGGACCATTGATACAAGAGATAAGGACTGGCCTCATATAATTCACAGATGCAAAGTAATCCAGTGTGCATACTGTTTTGTTTTGGGTGGTTTTTTTTTTTTTGGTGTTTTTGTTTTGGGGTTTTTATTGTTTGTGTGTGTGTATAATTGGGGCAGCATTTTAGAACATTAGGATGATAGCTAGAAATTTGAATTTATGGCCTTGGTGTGGCAGTATCAGCAGCCATGGATACTTGCACATCTTACATGAATGTCAGATGATAAAAACAATCCTTTTGCAGAGGGACTAAAAGCTACATTTCTTCTTTTCAGTTTTCAAAACTATCTCCTTAGGCTAATCCTATGAGAAAATGTGAAACTCAAGGACCAGAGATATTAAAACTGATGAGTTGAAGGCAAAGAGAGGGTTGGTCCACAAATTAAACCTCCTTAAGGCAGGAATATGCAGCACAACTTTCTGATCCTTTCTGAGAGGATCAGCTTGCCTGGTGGGCTCCTTTATACACAAATAGATAAGCACAGTCTTGTAGGGTTTCATCACCATGTCTGTTTATACAGAATGAATTATATGAAGGTGAACAAAACACACCTGCTGCTTTTGGACCTACTCTCCATTATGCAATGTATTTTTCCTCGTTTCACTGTATGATTTTAAATGGTATAAAACACATTTTATTAGAATATAAAGAAAATAGTGTGGGACAGTTTTTAAGTTGCTAATGTGACAATGGTTAAGAATCACTGAAAAGTATAATCTGGATTTCTTCAAGTACATCTTGATCTCATCTAATATGTATCTTAGGAAGGGCAGTGACCTTACAACCAATGAAGCACTCACACAGGACAGTAATTTTTTTTCAAAAACCCCTCTAATTCTGGCCTTTCTAAATTTATAAATCCTTTCTTTATTGGCAATTTTTGTGTACATAAGGTATCTCTTCAATATTAGAACATTAGAACATTAATATTGGAATATTAATGTGGCAATGCAGTAATGTAAGGAAACAACTCTCTTCAAAAGATAAAAAAATCACCTCTACATTCTCTGTGGGCAGTTCCATTTCCTTCCTTTTCTCCATTTGCACAGACACATATATGAAAGATTTAGGAGCAAACTGTAGTTGAATGGTTATAGAGATTTTTCTCTTTCCAGGCAATTTTTATAAATGAAGAAGAGAGCGGAAATCTTAGTTCAGAGTTCTAAACTTTTCCTTGGATCTCCTAAGAAAAAGTGACACAATTCCTTAATTCTAAGCTTGATGAAGATGAGAAATATTGGTCTTTAAAGATTCTAATTTTACAATTCCACATGGCCACAGGCAGGTACAAGTTGTAAAGAAAATTCTTTCAATCTTTAGGCAGAGTGTCTCTTATTTTAAGGCTATCAAAATAGTCTGATGCTTTTTCTCTTTTCCCACTAAAGTTCTTGCACCCTAGAACTACTTCATTGTAGAAGTAGAGATTTCAGCACTGTGGCAACAAATACAATTACGTTGTTTTATTTCTGGGGAGAGGAATAAAACACTTTCTCTGGTTTAAATGTTCTCTGTGTAAGGGCAAATCACAGGTCAAATTATTCTTAATAAAACATGTTATTTTATTTTGATACATTGAGGTGTTGAATAACTGTTGCTAACCACAGTATTCATAGACAAACCCATACCAGCTATATTATAGTTTAACAATGAATTTTTGAAATTATAAATTCCAGAGAAGAAAAGGCAATTCCAGACTAATCCAGATAAAAATCATACTAAAGCAAAAGCAGAATTTCTTACAGATCAGTAATTTTGCATTTTGACAACCTCCTGTGATGGTTGGAGCTTCAGTTAAGAATTTAAGAAGTTAAAGGAAAAAGTCCTGCTAAAAGGTAGACAGACAGTAAGAGTGGATAGGGTGTGAAGAATATGACATGTATGTTGAGTTTAACAAGGGCTTACACTTGCTATCAAACTTCCTTGCTATCACAACATAGCCAATGAGATTAGAGACATCTTCTTAAGTTCAGTCTCTTTCCAAACAGAACCTTGGCCTAAATGAGAGGAGACATATGGATAAGAATGACAGTGTTTGGCTTTGAGGGAATAGAAAAGGAAATTTAACAGCTGTATTATGGTCTGTTTAAGTTGAACAAAGTATTTTTCTTATGCAATGAATTTTTACAGTAACCATATCTGATAGTTTCTTACTGCCCATAAGGGCAAAACCTGTTTTATTCATGTTAGGCATTTCAATTTTATCTGAAGTAATACATGAAATTGCATTTAAATACTGTGTGTAGTTTGAGCCTTTCTTCATTTGATGTATAAGGAGGAATTACAATCAGTTTTCTTATATAATGCATGAACTTTTCTCTCTTGTTAGCTTTGCAATGGAAGGTCTCTGTAAGGCAGTACAAACTATTACTTTTTTCTCAGATACATTATTTATAATTGCAAAAGTGTGCTTCATTTTTCTAGCCATGAAAGAAAGAATCCATACAGGATTCTTAAAGATGAATTATTGCCTTTGTTAATTTATGCAAATTCCTACGCTGGAGGTGAACACTCAGGTGCTCTTTATTTCTAGAAGCAGTGCCTGGAAGGTCTGGTTTGAACCTGAGTTACTTTTGTGTGACTTATGGACTAAGAAAACAAACTGGAAAAGACTCATGCTCCAACCAAGAGTGCACTGATGATGAAGTGATGATAAGTAACTGATCCGGAAGGAGATATGAAAGACTAACACCTTGTATTTATTAATACTGATGAAAGAGGAATTTTTTTTGCTGTGCAAAATTGAGCCAAAAGTTCTTTAAAACTTTACAATTATACGTATTCTACCTATTACACAACTCATCACTTAATGCCTGGTGTTGAATACCATAGTATTCTTTTTCCACTGATTTTTATTTGTAGATATGCTTAATGCATTACTACTCAGCCCATTTAAATAAACTGAGATAAGCTAATGAACTACTTAAGATTTGCAACAAAACTTTAGGTAAACTCTTGCACTCTAAGCATATTGAGATTGATAGCCTCAGTAGAATACTGCAAAGGAAACTCTCTCATGCATTATTTGAAAAATTTAAAAAAAAACAAATATTTATTATCAGGAATATCACCCTGGAAAGAGTTTTCTTTCAGATGATAAAATAATTGTGAATCAAAATTGTAACTGATGTGTCTTGCTCTTGTCTTGATCTCAGTCATCTGATCAAAGTGGATAGATTTCTGGAGTTTTTATTTAATAGCTTCTTTTAAAAGTTTTTTTTTTCCCTATATGCATTTCCTCTTCTTTTCCTACTCTTTTGTATCTCAAATTTGATAATTAGTCATGAACAAACTTAGGTCATGTGTAAATATATACTGTTTGTTTTTCTTTAGTCACAGTACAAGAGAACAACATGGTAATAAAATATCTCAACCAACAATAATCTTCAAATCCTAGCTACTGCCTGTTTAAGAAGCCTTGCTTTAAACATGTAACTCAGCCTGTCTTTTCCAAATACAACTCCCTAGGATATCACAGGTCTGTAATTTTAGCATAATATTTAAATCAAATTCTTTCTAGCGCATATTCTTTTACTGCTCTGGATTGTCTATTTCTGGACAAAAACATTTACAGAATTGTGTATTGTTGAAGCATCAGAAATGAGTGTCTCTCAAAATAGATTTAGTAGGACTTGAACTGTGCTGAATGATATAGTTGAGTATACATCCCTGATTTTGTCACTCTCAGTGTGTTGGTTAGTTGAGCATTTTATTGTTTGGGTTTCTTTTTCTTTCCTCTGGACTTATTTTAGCAGCAACATGTCTTGCCATTAATTGGAAACATTTGGATAATAGGTCTTTCTTTGAGAAGGGTGCAAGTAATCTGATTTACTGAAGGCAATTATGCTAACAAGTGTAGGTAGAACACAATCCTCCAGTCCTTACTTCACTTGCATGTGAAACGAGATGTGCGCGGAAGTATCCTGAAAAATATCACAACATATAAAGCCACTTACAAGCTGGTGAGACCCATTTATTTTCTAGATATTTCTACCCACTCCACGGCCAAAATTTACTTTTGTATAAAAAGGAAGATTTGTGCACTTTGAAAATTGCTCTTATAAGAAACTTATCCATGTAAATGTTTTTATCTAAGGTGCTTTACTACAATATTACAAAAATATTGTAACATTAATTAAATTTGAAATTGATCTGCAACTGTAGAAGATGAATCAAATGAAAGTTATGGAGTGCTGAAGAAAATTTAAAAAAACCAAGAAAACCACTCCTGTTTTGCAGACCTGCTCTCTGCTGAAACTTTAGCTACCACCATAAAAAGCCAAACAACTTGTAAGCAGATTTGATTTGTGTGTAAAACTGAGATATGGTATAGCTTTGTGAAAAGGTCCATTGAGATATATGGCCAATTTTTTAAACTACTTTTATCCCTTTCAAAGTTCCAACATTAAAAAAAAAAATTATATCAAAATCATCAAAATAACCTTGGAAAAACACCATCACAAGAAGGTTTAGTTTAAGTAAAGCAGGAAGCCTAACTAGATTTTTAACTAAAGTGTAAATTTTGGAAAAGCAACCTGAATGAATTTAAATAACGACTTGTGAAACCATGTGGATCAAGCAAGGTATTTTGATTCATGAGTATATAAAACATTTGGAAATATTCAAAAACAAAGGTGGAAAACATGCCAGAATGAAGGAAAAAATTCTCTGAAATTTATATTGTAATAAGAGAAATTCTAAGAAACAGTGTCAGCTCTAACATCTCAATAGTTAAAGAAACAGAAAGAATAAGTAAGATAATTTTAAAGATGAGAGCAAAAGGAAAATCATTTGCAGGAATGTCAATCACAAGGGAAATCAAAATCTTCTGAAGAACTTTAGATTACAGTTTCAGATATTCAGCTAAACAAAGTAAAAATAAGTAACAAAATAAAGTGCTTATAAGTTAAAGTGGTGGAGAGCACCAGCTTTAGCATGGTCTTCAAACTTCATCACCTTGTAGAATGGGAAGATTTTATCAGAGTAGCTCCCTATCTTTTCCAGCTAATTCTGAGTAAACTGGTCATTGAAAGGGGCTCAGTCCTTAAAAGGGGCTTGGGGCATCCCCACCTCCCTTAAAGATCACACTACTTGGAGCAGTATCATCCTCTGTCTTCCCATGAAGCTTTATACCTTCTCTGTAATTTTCAATGTCTTCTGTTAGTTTTGAGACTGAGCTAATCTGCTAAGGGAGCTCAATGCAATTTTATACCTCATTATCTAGACTTTGCTCACCTGTGCCTTCTCCTTTGGATTTACAGCCTACAAACTTGGCCTCAGTTTTAATGTATCAACATTTCATTTTATGAGAAACCACTAGCTTGTATAAAAATAGATGCACCACTAACCACCTGCTTTTTATTGCTTGGTGTCATAACACAGGGAATGGCAAATTCAAAGAGAAGTACTAGAATGTCTTTTTGATAAAGGCCCACCCAGTCTAACCTTTTCTTGCACTGTTATCTAGGTGGGATTAGAAAAAGTTGTAGTTTGCATGTCCCTTTGTTGTTCCTCTGGTATGAATACTTGTTTTCAGTGTTACCTGTTTTACATGTTGTGACTAAATGTCTTCATCTGTATTTTGCACTTCACTTGGAACAAATTAGGCATAAATTCAGGCAAATAGACAACAGCTAGACATTTCTTACCTCAAACCATAGGAAATGAGACAAACCTCCCACATGGTGCACCTAGCTGGCATATTATTGAATGTAACAGGGTAGGTGGATTTACTCAAAAACCCAGAAGTCACGGGAAACCTGTCACAGCCCTGTAAATTGGGTATAATTTATTGCTTAAGCTCTTGTTTCTCTGTCTGGTTCTGAAGCTGGCACAGGCATAAGTGCCTTAGGTCTGGCTTCACTTTTCACAGAAATGCTGATGGCTGGTAAGTTATCTAAGCAGCTATGAAGGAGACACTGCTTGCAGCAAGCTGTTTCACCTCTTATATTGCTTTGTTTTAAAATGCTGTTCCTTTCACTGTGATTTGTGGGCCAAAACCAGAACCTGATGCTCTGAGGTGCTACCTGCTTCTGCCTATAGCTACTTCTTCTCTGAGGACACCTGCCTAATTATTGCACAGCCCTCTGTTTTACTATCAACTGCAGTGCTAATTCTTTTCAGTTCTCTTCATCCCTTTGCTCATAATGCTTGCTGCTAGAATCAGTGAACAGCTGATGGGGTCAACTAACTAATTCTTGTTTAATTATTTATTGATTGAAGATAGATGGGAAATGATGATTTACTCTCAGTGTAATCACACACACAAACACACAAATTGTGGCCTAATGATTTCTCCCACTGCCATCCACAAGACATCCTTGGTTTCTGCTCTCACTCACAGTTCCTTTCTTGTCATGGGACAATATGAGGTAAGAACTGAAAACAGTGCAGGAACACAGATGGCCAGAGGGTCACAGAAGCATCATAGTATCTGGAGTGGCAGGCAAAGCTGGTGAAAACAGAGGGAAGGCATTGTTCTTTCCTCCAGCAGTACTGGAAGGGTGCTGCAACCTTTTCCAGAACAAACCACAGAGCACTGGGAAAGGTGAGTCCCTGCTGGTCAGCAAAACATATTGCACAGCCTCTCTTGTAGCATGAATGGAAAAATTGAGAGACATACAGATTTTTAAGCATTTTTTCTAACCATGTTATCAGTTACTTAGGTAAAAAAAATAGAATTAGGTAATTTATGTTGTCAGTGGAGTTTAGGATTTACAATGTAATTACTTGACACTGAAAGTGGAGCATGGAACTGGTTGGAAAAAACACGGATATACCTACTTCACTTTAGATTAGAGGCAACTCTTCATGTGTTACTGAAATACTAGGATATGGAATCATAACTCTTTTTAAGGAGCCTCTTTTTGTCTTCCCCATGATGTAAAAATTTTCCCTTCATTGTACATCTGAGTTAGGTTTTGTGGAGGGGTGTACTAGAAGAATCTACATGCTGCTTCTCTTCTTAAATTCTTTGAAGGTCCTTAGAAATAGATGCCACTCAATCCCTACCTGCAGGGAGAACACATCTTTCTGGTAGTAGTAAAAACCCCAAGATGTAAACAATTTCTTATTCATTTATTCACTATCATGTTTATAAATGCTATTATTCTAGTTAATTTTTATAGATAAAGGCTACAATTACAATATGTTACCTAATATCATGCTAATCTGGTTGTTTTTCAAAGAATCCCTTCTTCCATACTACTTCCAGCTGAGAGGTCTATATTGAGTTTCTCTTTGTAAAGTCTTGTGCAGTGGTATCTCTGTGTACTTTCTATTGCTTGCTTTGGAATGCAAGTGGTGGTTAATTGAGAAAAAAATAAGCTGTTTTGAAAAAATGAGACAAAACCAAAATAATTGAACAAAGTTTTAAAGTTTGCTCAGAAAGCCAATGAGGATGGATAAATGATGGCATGAAAATTAGCAGTGACATCCATAAAAGCAGTCACTTTAAAAGAGGGAAATCAGTAACTGACTGCATCCTTATTCCTAAGCTCTCCTTGTAGTAAAAATGCATATTTTCCCAAGCTCTTGAATTGAAAGTTAATGACAAAAATACTTGTAAACATTTTTTCCCCTCTCCATTGCATTCTTTACCAAGAAGCAAGTCTACATTTGAAGTACAGAGAATTTTTGAAATGATTTCTTTCATGCCCTATAGTTTTATTCCTATAATATATTTTGGGATATGATAGTGTTATTTTATTGGCACAGACATCTGGGGAGTATAACAAGTGTGTCTCCTCTAATGAAAAAATATTTTCAGAAACTATTCCAGTTGCCAATATTATCAAAAAGTGTGAAAGTGTTTATTCCTTCCAACCTTTTCTCTCTCTAACTTTCTGAGAAAATTGTGTGGATAATTAAAATTCATTTTAGCGTGGAAGATTTAACAATTGAGATTTTGTAATAAGTATACAAAGAAGTAGACCCAGAACAGTGAGAATTTCTCAGGTGGCTTTTCAGCTTTTCAAAAAGAGACTTTTTTACAGTCAATGTTATTTTAGCTAGCATTTTTCAGACTTGCAAATATACTTTTTTAGTTTGGGTCATAATTTTATAGAATAACTCATAAATCCCCTTTCGCACTGGAGCCTTAATCAGTCAGCTTGTTAAAGGGAAAATTGCAGTTCAGAATAATTATGTATGTATGTATGCATAGATCAGGGGGAGAAATGTTTTAGACAAAACAGAATTTCAAACTGGCATAGTTTCTCATGGCTAAGGATTGGAGTGCAGAATGCCATTTTGTCTAGTCTCTTTTCCAAGGGGAAATTGCTGTCTTTGTGCTTTGGGTGATAGTGTTAAATCAAAACCTTATAACAAACTTGCACCTTCCCTTCCTGGCCAAAATAGCAGATGCTACTGAACTTTGCAGTGCTAAATGCTTGTCTTCCACAGTAGCTAAGTTTTAAGTTGTCAGTAGTAAAGTTGCACCTAAGAATGGGTGCTTTTGCAAGAGTGGAGAAGACAATTTATTATTTTTATTAGTCTGAAGAGTTATGAACCCATTCCATTATTTCCACAGAGTAACTCAGAGGCTGTTTCTGAGTTTAAGGTACACTTGTTCTGCTCCTGCTTGATTGAAAGAGAGAGCTTGATGGGGAGTATATGTCAGGGTATGTCACTTGTTTTAAAAACAGGTTCCACTAGATATAACCCGGCCTTCAGTTCAGAAAAACGTCTCCATACAGTAGGCCTGAGTTCCCCTCATGCCAACATAATTGCACTTCATTAATAACCTTTCATAGTAACAATCCTGATAAGGTTGTAGAAAAATGTTATTCCACAAAAATATTTTTTTTTCTCTCAAATTGAGCTGACAGGATACAATCCCAGCAGAGAAATTGTTTGGCTGGAGTAATCCCAGCTTGGAAAGAAATTGAATGGAGTTGTGGTGCCTGTTTGAATGGCTGAGTCTTGGAAATTTGTACAAGGCCTGCTTGCATTTATTTCTCTTAAACTTTTGTTCAATGCAGGCCATTTCATGGGGGACAGTGGAAGGATAAAGCCTGGTTTCAGTGACAAAAATGTGTGTCAGAAATCCTTAAACCAAGCTTCATGTTCTTATTCTTCTAAGCCTAACTGTAAAATTAATTTTAATAACTATTCTACTGCAATTTACTATTAGATGAATCCAAAGTGATGCTGCTTTTGATAAATATTCATTATAAAACAGAGATAAGGATCTGTGCTGCAACTATTTTCTTTCGGTAAAGTAGCCAAGAATTGTCTAGTTTACAATAAATATCTGTCTATAGCTGCGTTTTGAAATACTAGTTTATAATATTTTAATCTTTTTTCTAAAGGTGAAATATTTTTCTTAGTCTAGTAGTATCATGCCTCAAAGACAACCTGGTAAGAAAAATGAAACCTTATTTTAATCTTAATTTGAGTCCTTTAAAATAGATACATAAGCTTTCATGCTTTCATTGAGATAAAGTAGTAAATTAAATAATCATGCTGGAACCATTTCTAAATTTAAATACAGAATATTGATTTACATTGTCTTACTTTGCAATCAATCTTTAGCTAACCTTTTCTCAATATTTTCAAGGAATTCTCAAAAGAAATAATTTCCTTTATCTCTATGCAGAGATATTAAATTATGTGCCATATACTGCCTGAATTGCAAAGACATATAAAAGTCTCTACACAATACACAGAGGTATTCCTAGGCCTTCGATCCATGTACTTCCTTGCAAATCCACAGAATTGTAGGTAGGAGAAATTGAAACGTTTTGGAAGCCATTATTCTCAATGATTCAGTGGAGCCAGAATCTTATGGCACAGTAGAAATTAAATAACAATTTGAAATAGAGAATAGGGAAGTTATTCAATAATTCTACTTAATCTGATTAAATTCTACCAGAAAATAATGTAGAGTGTATGATTTTCTGTATTAAAAAAACATACATTATGATTTAATTAAGAAAAGCCTATATGAAGGTAGACTGATGTTATTTATAATATCAGATTAGATATTTAAAAAAGCAGATGTAAAGCTTATTTTTATAATTTCATTCCTACCTTTCTTTTGTAACAACAAAAGTTAGTTTGGTTTTATTGGGGGGTGGAAATGACATATTTCAAAGCTTTTTTTAAAAAGAAAAATTGAATTCCATATTTTATGACAGACTTAAAGAAGCTTTGTCCTTAAATTCTGTTGGTTCAGAATTGACAGAAAATTAGATGAGAAACTGGGGTACACTGCTCTGACACAATAAGGCATTTTTGTTTGCTATCTCTTTTAGAATTATGATTTCCAACATAAATTCACCATAGAAATATTTACTAGAGAGATTAATCAAGAAGCTAAAATAAAGTAAGAATATTTGTGGCCCAAAATAAATGAAATGCAAGAAGAGGGATAATTTTATAGTCTAAAAATTAAAGTTAGTATTTTAAAAATTATTTCTATGAATATTAATACAAAAAAAAATCTAATTTTTACAGCTAATGATTTTGTAGTCTGCAGAACTACACAATATGATGTTCATAGCCCTTTCTATTTCTGTCTCTCAGGGGAATCCTTGCCTCTGTTCCTCTCCAGACACTCTAGGCACCTATTGCCAGTTCTCCTTGTTGATGGGGACATGGTAACCATGCAAGATGTAGCCCCATCATGGGGAAAATGGGGAATTATATGACTCAGAGCCTTAGTAAATTCGTTCTGAGTTTATACTCAGGCATAAAATATTTTTTTCTGAGGCAGTATTCTCTTGAGTCTGGAAAAGAAACTCAGAGTCCTGGTGGATAAAGTAATGTAGTACCTTCACATGATAAATGACGAAAGGAGGTTTGCTTTTCCAACTTAACAACTCATGGTGGTAGAATTTTATGGTTGCCATATTTTTTCTTTCTTTCAGAATGAGATGTAAAGCCATTTATTTCACACATAGGAAGGTAGAAACACAAATTGATTTAAGTGAAGGTGTACAGAATAAGACTTTTGGAATTTTTTGCTCTTCTTATGATTGTCTTTTCTATAACTACGAGCATAAAAGCTGAAAAGTAGGACTATAATAAATCAAGAAAAGAGTGCTTGGCTTGAACAACATCTCCTGAGCATGCAGTCTTAAAAAAATCTTGACTTTTTACAATAATCTGTGGGCTGTAAAATGATCAAGTCTAGCATGTGGGCATCATGAATTTAGAATTACCTCATGGGAAATCAATAAAGTTCTGTATTTGTTTTGATGTTTCAACATAGCATAGAAGACCGAAGGCATATACCAAGGATAAACACTTAATCCAGCAGAAAAGAAATGTCTGCTGTAAATGTTCAATATGTTGTCCCAGCTGTGCTGCCACAAATTCCATTACAGCTGAAGGCAGGAAGCAATCTTCCCTGCATTCCTGTAGTCTCAAATGACTCAGCTGAGGACAAGAACAGTATCTCAGTTGCAAAATCTGGTGACAAGCATGAAGGCGGTTTGGGGAATGAAATTACTGCATCCTGGGAAGAGAATAAAATTATTTTTGCCTCTAGTGATCATAACAACAATACACATGGAATGGACTGAACTTCTGAATGCACTAATTCTTAAGGCATAGATTATCCCTGGTGAAAAATGGGACCTCTTTTCATGGTGCAGATAGGCCTGGAGGGGGAATAATTATATATCTTTATATAACTAAAATATTTCTGATATTTACCTGCATTTGAATTTCAGAATTCATGCACAAGTATAAATTCAACCTCAGTGTCAATAATTGCAGTAAAATATGTGTTGATGGAGCAATACCAAGTAGTTAATTCTGTGTTCCTAAACTGTGATGGATCTCCAAATATGATGTTGTGCAAAAGTAGATATGTAAGTTTTTTGGGGAATCTGAAAAGTAACTGGTGAAGTTATTTATATTTGTCTGAGGTTCAGGTGCAATTGGACTAAATAACAAAAAACCTACCAGGCACTGCAGAACTATTTATTTTATTTTTAGACAAAGGCGAACATGATCTGCAAAAAATGGAACTGAATTTGGGTTAAGAACAAAGAACTTCAAATTTTGGAGTATGAAGAAGGATTTGTCATTTAATAGTCCAGTTCAAAAGCTGCATTTTCTGTGATTAATATTTTGAAAGCTTTAGTGCTACTTTTAATTATGAAACTAAATCTGTTTCAAACTAATTTTTGCTTTTTATTAGTTTGGCTTATTGGCATTAGTACTTGTGAAGAGTGGAAAAAACATACATTTACATTCTCTGAACTAGGTGAGGTGTTCCCACTCCCATCTTCTTTGAAACAGGACATGATGATTGATACAGCTTGTGTTCTTTAATTTTTGTCTGTTTTCTGTCCTCAGACACTCGTTGCTTCTCTTAGTTTTCTTCTCTGTGTCTCTTGTTACCCATTTATCTACAGGAATTGATGGGATGCAGATAAACCTTCAGCAGGGCATCTGTTACAGCTGCACTGGGGCAGCAGACAGATGAGGTTCCCCATCTGTCCTCCCTGGACCTCCCTTGGATTCTCTTACAGGGCTGTCCACTTCATCCCTTCCCAGTTTTAACTCTCTTTCTAGAAATAAATATTTTGTGATTATTTAAAGCAACCAATGTATTGAATGAGTAAAATATGACCGAAATGCCTTACAAGGCCGCATTATTCAGCTTGACATCTGAATGTGTACTACCAAATTAATTTAAAAATACTCTAACCTAAGTCATTAAAAAAAAAAAATCCTGCTATTGGACAAGAGAAGATAACACAGTGCATTTTACCTTCTATGTGTATTACTTATTAACTTTTTTTAATAAAGATTTTTCCATCCTAGCAGAAAAAACACAGGATTCCTTCACAATGTCTGCATTTTTCCTCTGATTTTTCTCCTCTGGTTATTATGAAGAGTTAGAGGAGAAGACATAATCAAAGTTTCAACAGCTCTTCCTCCACTCCCAAGGTTTTTTTTGTTATTGTGAAAGGGTTGGGTTTTATTTACTGACTTTTTCACATCCAAGCAATTAAGGCTCTGAGGAAGAAGTTATTCTTTAAATTCCTTTAAAAGATGTGTTCTGAAGTCTCTCTTTTCCAGTTTTGTCTTCCAGTAGACTTTGGTTTGCATATATACCAGTAAAATTTACTTCTTGAATTTCTTGGATGTTACTACATTCTAAGTTTTTTCAAACAGTTTTTTCTAATTAACTTTATTCTATTTGTCATGTAACTTTGTGTCTCTGCAGGTAGTCATGTCAAAAGGATGCCTACTGTGTATGAAACAGCTGCTCTAGTTCTATTTATCAAATGTGTCTGAAGTAGTCACATGATTTCTTCTCAGCTGTGAGGAAAAAATAGGAGACAGTCAGTCAAAGAGTTATTTCTTCATTTCTATGCCATCCAAGAAAATGAGCCAACTCTCTTCAGAATGCTGGATAAGTGTAGGCTGTCCCCAGAGACATTCTGTGAGAGAGAGTCACTTCAGTCTCTTACTTTAGATTAACCTTCTTTGTAATCTCTCTAGAGACTCTATATCCTTGGGAAGATTTTAAAATAAATATGTAAACAATATTTTTGTGAACTAAGTCAACAGATATAACAGAAAACCTCATACAAAAGAAAACCCAACCAAACAGCAACAACAAAAACAAAAACAACAACAACAACAACAACAACAACAACAACAACAACAACAACAAAGAGCTCTGGGTGATAGAAACCCCAGGCACGAGGCCAGGAAGTGCTGACCCTTTCCAGAACAAAGGGCACAGGGACCTGTGGCCCAGCCAGGGGAGTGGGCATTCAGAGACACAGCAGAACCCCCAGAAATTCTCCCACTTAGACTGGGAGGGTATGCCCAGGGCTTCCTTTGTTCAGGCTCCCTCCATGATGGGACTAGCTTAAACTGTTGTTTAGATATTCAATTACAAGATTAAACAGCTTTAAGGATTTGGACATCTGAGACTCCTGTGGTTGAGTTGGTAAGAAATCTTGTCTGTGAGAAAGGAAGGTAAGTTCCTCTACATAGGTTCCTCAAAATTATGTTTTCTGCTCTTATCACAACATTAAAATGTCTTGTAAAACTGGTAAGATATGGGTGGGAAAGAAGAGAAGAGAGAAGAAATGAAGGTATAATTGCATTCCCCTACTTCTGACATGTAAGTTTATTTAATGAAACAGATAAAGCATGGGCACAGTCTGAATGAATTAGTAGGAAAGAATTTGAGACTTGGATTGTATTTTTATAGGCCAGGAATGTTTTTCTGATGCTAAGTGTCTTAGAAATGACAAGGCATGTCTGCCTAATCCCAGGCAGGTTTGAACCAACCTTGAACCACCTTAATTTTGACAGCCATGAAGGACCACTATTTTTCCTGAATGGAAAAAATATGAGGATAGGGAAGATGAAAAGAAAGATTATACTGATCACACTGATAGCAAGTGCTCTGTGTGCTAAATCTGCTGCATTTGCAAGGCCTTTGCATTCAGCCTAGCTTGGACAGCAGTATTATTTGAAGCTTCACTGCTGTGCAGGCATACAATAATATTTCCACACCAGGATCCTTGGCTACTGACCCTAAAGAACAACCTTCCTAATGGTGAAGGGCCTCACACAACACAGAAGCAGCTCCTGATTCCTTTCCACAGAGAGCAGTAGTATGTATCACCAAGCTCACTCTGCTTTTATTTCTTCAGCTCCTTTCATGCTTTCAAACACCTTTACATGAGAATTCTCATAGCTTCTTGGATTTACAGATACTTTGTTTTTTAAAAGCAAATCAGCAATAAGCCAGAAAGGGAGTCTAGGTGTTCCAGCTCTTGCCATGCTCTTTCCCAGTCTCTGGACTAACTTCCACGGTGCAGGTATCAGGATGTGAAATAAGACTGAAGAGTAGGAGTGATGTTCCTAAGCTGTGCTGGAAGCCTGCATGGAGTTAGGTTCTTTTAATCTTTCAAAGACTTTGCACTTGATCTCAGTTACCTGAAAGGGTTGCCATTTACCTCTCATTTTTACTGTCAGATAGAAAGACCCCGTGAAGAATAAAGTGACAAAAATATGGTTGTCAGTTTCTACTGCCTCTAAAATCACAAATTCAGAGGAAAAAAAATTATCCATAGGCATTTGTTTACATGGAAGTAACAGATGGGCATGAGCCACAAACACATGTCATGCCTCTTTTTGTTCATTAATCGATTGTGAATTCTGCAGGCAGGTCATTCAATACTGATTGCTTGTTCTCTGTGGGTATTTTAGTATGCCGACAGTTTAACACAGATTGTTTACATTGCCTTAACTCTCCTCCTTTGTCAGAGGCAGAAAGCTCTGAAGAGTTAAACTGTCTTCACCCACAACTGGATTGCCCTCATCAAAATGGGTATAGGATTCAAGGCATTCTGTAAATATCACACTCCTCCAAGTGGGACCCTGTGGGTGCCTATGTTGGGTCCCTGAGGCTCCCCTGATGGGGAAAACCTCTTTTAACAGTTCTGTGCCAGGATTGAGAGATGCATGGGACTTTTTTTGGTCTTCTACAAGTATGTATTTCTGAAGCAAGACAGTGGGAATTTGTTTAAAATTGAATTACATAAATTTTATGATTGCATGCTCCAGTTTTTCAGTGCTAAGGTATCCCTATACTTAAAAAGCTTTCCCTGTTTTCAGCTCTGCTGCACTGTAATCCCATAGGTTCCTGTTGTATCCAGTGTAGATAAGAGAGAAAGTTTTTTCCTTGCTTTTTTCTAGTTACTTTTTATATACTTGTCCTTTGCAGGTCATGCTGGCCCACTTAAAGCCTTCATAGCTGCCCCTAAGTTCATGTATTTTGACCCAATGCGCTGATTTCTCGATTTATATTTCCTTCTGTCTCACACTTTGTCTTGAAGTGCAGGATCTAAAAGTGGCAGCTGAAGCTGGCCTGATGTGGTGGCACAGAAAGATCACTTTAGAGGTGTCTCATACAATGCATCACTTTTTCAGCACTCCCATCCTTATGATTCAAGCTCTGTCTATGATGCTCTGACAGCTCTAAGAATGATGCAGGAGGAGAGAGAGGTCACCAAACAGAGAGCCAAGAATACAACAGTAAGAGTAACATGCTCTTTTGAGAGTGGGAGCACAGACAGGATGTGCTAAGTGGATACAGGCTATGATGACAGTCCAGTAGGTATTTAAAAGCATTTTGCTGCCATCTAGTACTTTGTATTAGTAGAAGCACTGCTCTTTGGAACAACACTAGGAAAAGAAAAGAAATACAAAACAAAAGGTCCCAACCCTAAGTATGTGGCATCTAGTATGGGCTCCACATGTCAGAATGGAAGAACATAGTCTGTGAGCCAAGGTTTCTCTGTGGGATACCTCTGTCCACAGGGGAAATAAATCTGTAAAGTAGCAGTATTTCTGTGAGTGGCAATATGGCTCTTCTAACTTGCTCTAACACTGCGAGCATAAGGAACAAACTGATTGCTTCCTGCAGGATCTTTGAGATGCGCTGTTCATAGTGCATGTATCTTCCTGGTCCATGCAATTTTCTCAAGTCAGTGGTTTAGAGTGCTCTCTGACAATCTGGACCTATTAAAATCAGTTTGACAATGTATTTGTGAAATGTATCAGTCAAAACATTGTCCCTAACAAAATTCAAGGACTTGTTGGATATTTTTCCTCTTCTCCTCCTTCACTGGAAATATATAACACACTGTGCACAATGCTCTGGCTTATTGTACCAGCTATAAAGAAAAACCCTTGACTTAATCATCTCCCTTCCTTGTTTAGGTAGGCAGGAGATACCACTCTGAAAAAACCCTTAATCTATTGAACTTTATACCCAGAAATATGTATTTCCTTGTAAAGTACAAAGAATATCTGTTTCTATTAATGGCAAATATTAATAAATCATCCTTACCTTTATGCTAATATGGCAACCATTTTTTATCTCACCAAATTTCCTTCATGCTATTCAAATACTATTCATCAGACTCATGCATTATGTCCTATCATGGTATAATTACCTTGATTTCTGGAAATGGTCTCTTTATGTCAAAATTAGTCTCTCAAGTAGCACTGTTGAGATAGTCTTTACACTTAAACATGGAAATGACAAGACTAAAAATCACTTATAGGATCCTAAAAATCAATTTATGCATTTCACCCTCTAAATCTTCAGTACAGAGAATTTGCATTCTTTCCTTCATCCATTTCCAAATAACAGGGGAAAAAAACCTTCACACATAGAGACATGATGAGAAAATGTAGGAGTGCTGAAAACTGTATACAAATATCTTCCTTAAAAATTAATGTTTATGATAGACATATATTACTTTACCACAGAAGCTATATATTCATGTGGGAAGGGCTGCTGCCCTTTCAAGAACAGGTAGTTTTCTCTGTTGCTGTATTGTAGCTACAGAACCAAAGAGAAATTACTGGCAGTCTGCCAAATCAAAGTCCTTCATCCAGGCATTTTGTACAAATGCTGTCCTCTTAAATTTGGTTACCCCTATGCAGCCCCAATATAGAATGGGGTGTACATAAGTGGATGCACAAATACAAATGTTAGTAAGAGATTGGGGTTTTGCCACTTTTTCTCATGAGGACTAAGTTGCAGCTTTTTGCAGCTATGAAGAGGGATGTAAATTCAGGGATTAAAACACAGTGTATTTATCATTAGAAGATACATACAAGCACTTTTTATGCATTGAGGTATTTTGACATTCCAGATAACTTGCCTTCAGCACAGTAATATCAAATAAGGATGTTCAATTTAGTTTCACACTGTGATTCTGTTTCTGAAATCTGTTGTGCCTGGAAAAAGCTCTGTAACCTGTCTGCATCTACAGACAACAGAATATAAAGGGACTGTTTAGTTTGCATGACCATGAACCTTGGGTTTATATTTTATGTATAATTTAAATCCTCCAAAGTGTTTTGATTGCCTTTATTTTTAGTCCTCATTTGGAAGTTTAAACATTTGCTGCAGGGTTTTAAAACATCTGTTGTTTTTTAGCACAACAAATGATGGATATTGGATGCTTGGTGTGAGAGAGTTATTGGATAAAAAGATATATTAAAATTGACTGGCCTAGAGATTAGAATTATGTTTGGAATTGAAATGGCTCCCTATATTTCACATAAGCTTTTAAAGAAAAGGAGTACAACATTAGAGGCACTAGAAAAGTGCTATTCAATATTGGTTTTGACTCGACAGAAAATATTTGTCAAATTCCTCACTATTCAAAAATATATTTTGCAAATTGTATATGAACACAAAATGTGATTTTAAAAGAAACAACTGGCTAGTAATTGGGCTGCTTCCTAGTTCCCTTCTTTTTCATAGTATCTTGCTGGTTGTTGTGCTTACTGGGTTATGAAATTCACTTTTATCTAAATACAACATCACAAACTTATATAAGCTAAACTTATGTGTAGTATATGATGTCTCATTACACTCTGGCATAAGAATATTTTTAGTACTTTTATGTTGCTTATTTTTCAGTTTACCTTGGAGAAGAACGTTAGAGATAGATGGTATTTAATACAGATTTAGCTCTCTTGTTGTCATCACTACATTTTTTCCTATTTTTTTATGGTAAGTGAAAGAGTGTGGCACTGAACAAAAGCATGGGACTGTTGTATCTTCCATTACACGAGATCCTGTATTGCTGGTTGCTAAAAGCCTGTGGGGCTCACTATGTGCAAAAGAATGATGTTGTTGGGTCTGACAGAGAGCACAGGGACAGCTGCTCCCTTGGACAGCGCTTGTTCTGTAACATAACTGCAGTTGTTGAACCCGCCAGAAAAACCGTAAGGGCAAAAGCAGCTCCACCCATGCAGAACAAGGAAGTATGAGTACATAATTTCCCAGGGCTGTGCATGCACTTGGTCTGCCACTACAGAGGATATGACAGCTTTTAGAAAGGAACAAGAGAGTAGGTCACTGTTGCACTGACTGCCTGACACATTCTGTGTTTGAGAGCACAGGTGGGAGGACGGTTGTATAATAAATGTGCTCCCCTTTCACCTTAAGAGCTGCCCCACAGGGGCTGCTCTACTATGGTTTTGCATGACTGAGACCATAGGAATTTTGTTGGATTAATTCAAACTAAATTCTTGACAGTTTCGCTAGCTTGAAATTTTGGTGACATGAAAATCTGGCATTCTGCAATGAGACAATGGACAAAAGCTGAAGGAATTTATATAAACATTAGTATTTACCCAATTTTTTAGTGTTTTCTCTGCATGTCTTTGTGAGCTCAGGAGTATGTTTAGATACATACTAATAATGTATGCAGAGCCCATTACTGAATTTTAAAAAAGAGGTTCCATTAAATCATCTGCAGGAAGTCACTCTGGGGGATGAATTATGTCAGATCTAACAAGAAATAATTTCTTTAAATAAATGAAGATGTCCCAGAGAAACCTCTGGTGAATATAAGGAAGAAGAGAATATAACTAGTCTGAAAATATCTTTACCCCTTTAAAGCTAAGTAAAGCCAGAAGTTGGTGAAATATGAGCTAATTTATGCATAAAAATAGGAAATTTGTGTTTCAGTCTAAAAAATGTGGTGCATATTTGTACATTCTCAAAACAAAGTTGATGAGTAAACAATTCTACCTTATCTCATTAGAAAGCATGTAACCTTTTCACTGGAATTAAACTCAATGTGCCACTTTATTGGAGAAAATAACAGGGAATTCTTTTAGTGTAATATAAGACTAGTGATGGTCAAAAACATTAGGATGTGGCATTTACCCCAGTTTATTACATCTTACCTTTTCTGGTCTGTATAGAGCAAATCTCTATAGTCTTTGGAGCGTGTAATTTTTCTTTTCCTAGTTCATGTCTTATATGGAAAATCTTTTGAAATCCCTAGGTGTATAGGAGAGGAGCTGATTCTGAACTGGCTATGAAATAACATAAACCTCTAACCTTAGTCTGAAGGGATGAGATCTACTTACCCAGCTACTCTGAAATAAGAGGTGGAAATAAACCAGAAGAACTAATAATAATGGTGGTACCAATTATGTGTAATGCTAAAAGCTACACATATTTATTGTCAAATCAATAGCTATGGATATGTTTGTCACATGAACTATTAAGTATAACAGATGCTAATCACAAATTGCACAGTAGGGTCTAGTTTATACTTTATGTTACATTATTGGCAATACCGGGCTCCAGACAGGTGCTTCAGGAGAAATCAGGGGCAAGTAAATCCATAACATGGATAATCCATTGATGGTTAATGGAGAATTAACAGCATTTCATGGTGTAAGCATGCAGCACCTTAATATTTCAGTACTTGACCTTTAAATGACAATTGTCTGCTTCTAGCTCTCTGCTTCTATGGTTTGGGCACTAGTAAATTTAAAGTTGCTGCTCAGCTGCTTCTTAGCTATATAAATGACTAAATTTCAAACTGTGAACATTCCTAATATATTTTATTTAAAAATAAAATATATTCAAAGCACAAAAAATCTTAAACAACTGAGTCAGATGCCCATCAAATCAGTCCTTTTCATGTGGTGAGAGTCCTTTTCAGTGCTCATTCATGGGATTTGATCTTCTATGTGTGCCTGAGTTGATGAGCAGAAAGAGAATTTTCCATGTCAGAAGAGTTTTCCTTGATACTCCCTTGGTTGTAGAAGAATGGAAAGAGTGATGGAGACCTGTAAGAAAATATTTTGCCTTATTTAGACAAGTGGTCTGGAAAAAAAAGAAAAGCTTTTACTGATAACTCATTTTGTGTGTTTACTGAACCCTCTTAGCCATGGAAGTGATGCTTTACCATCTGCCTCCAATACACCCAAGGAAATCAATGTATGTTTTGCAGGGAACCTGAGTGCAAACTCCCAAGGACACCATTCATGATTCTGTGGTGTGCCACAGTGCTCTGATTTGAAATATTTTCTCCTATGGAATCTCTGGTCACACAGGAGAATTCCAGCTTGATGTTCTGCTGAGACAGGAATTCCCATGCATGGTGAACTCAAGCTTCCTAAAAGGACAGTGAAATAGTACCCTAGTGGTGCTTACAAAATTTTACCCTCAGGGAGTACCAATGGAAAGTCAGAGACAGGATTCAAAAAAGGAAATCGCTTTTCAAGGCATGGCTTTGTTCACAGGTATGTAGTTTTATCAAGGTCTTAACTGGATGAGAAGGTGTACCAGCTTCCAAACACAAGTCCAGGGAAAAAGGTTAATGTATTGGTTGAATTTTTTTCAAAATCATGGGTGCTTAGAAGTGAACTATATAAGAAAACAGGATACTTTTTCATATTTCATTTGCAAAGACCACCAACAAATCAAAGCTCATTGCAAAGATAACATTCTTATGAGGGTCACACCTAATTTAGAGAGTAAAAGATCCCAGCAGATTGGACTCTTCAGTCTAGAATGAAATGATCACCCTTCTATCAGCCATCCTTACCAGGAAAAACACCTCAACAATAAACCACATTACTATGAAAATATCTGTGCCACCTAATTTTATTTTTCAACATCTTTGTGTGAAATGACAGAGTTGTTTTATCCTTAAGGGGGAAAAAATGAGCAGCCGACTATTAGAAAGAGAAGTTCATCTTAATGTGTCAAGAAAACCTATTTTCAAAAATTTGCAACAGTTTATGTGCTTCCATTAGAAATCAAAATACCCAGAAAACAACTAAATAAAGAACTACAGTAAGATGCAATGGGAATAAAACACAGAAACACATCAAGACATGACAGAGAATATATACAATTTTTAAATGGTAATAAAAATTTATTAATACTGTGAAAGTTAATGCATGTATAAAAATACTTGCAAAAGCACCTAAGCAACAAATCTCTTTATGATGCCAGCTAAAATTCATCTGACAGAGACAAATACTTCATTTTTAAAATACCTTCAGATTTTTCTATGGCATTGTAAATCTGGGAAAATTAGAAATGCTTTGGTAGGTTCTCCTATTACTTGGAAAGATGACCTGAAAGGCAAGTCATTGTTCAAAATTAACAAGGCATAATTTTGTCATATGCTACAAAGTATAATATTGTAAATAATATGCTGCATATGAAATGTCAATTATATAAGCAATATTGTCTTTCTGCCTTCATCAACGACTTTTTGCAAGAGATGTATTTATCTTTTCTATGGATAAGGATAAGTTTATTATTTAGGACTGATGTGATTCTACACAATTATCATTTAAAATTTATGTTGTTTGGCTTATAATTAACTGGATACAGTTGTCAAGACCTCATAGGTCTGCAAATCTGGAACAGCAAAAATTTTATTTTCAGTGTTAAAAGAAATTTGAAAAGAGTCTTGGGAGACTTGTCTTCCTAAAAATGAGCTTTTACTTATACACTATAAAGAAGAATATACATAAAATATAATAATCAGACAGCCTTCTTTTCCCTTTTATTTTGTCAGTATGATATTTTGTCAGAGAGACATAACAGGAGCTAGAAATATGTAAAGATTCAGATAGTGCTTGGAGAAGACCAGTATAGAATAGAATAAATTTTTGGGATTAATGTCTGTTGGAAAATCCTTGGATAAATGTTTTTGTTTGAATCTAGAGAAGACAAAATGTATATGGTATTTTTAAAAGCTTAAACCAACCAACCAAGCAACCAACTGAACAACCAACCGACCAACCAACCAACCAACCAACCAACCAACCAACCAACCAACCAAAACATTTGTATTTACTTATTTTTTTAAACTGGAGCAATTTATAAGACACTGTATTGTGTATCTGTTTATAGAAAAAACTGAAAATACAGTCTTCACCATTTTACACCCTCTTTGTATGGTCATACTTCCCCCTTTTATATTTATAACTCTTAAGTTTTACCTAAAAGTAAAGATTAAATCCTGAAAGATTTGATCTGACTGTTTCCACACTTGGACATCCATTCCATAAGACAAATTTTACATGACTGCATAGCGTTGGTATTACCAGATAAGTCTTGCTTTGTATACAACGTTTGATATAGATCATTATATATTTCAGTTTTTCTGTTCCAGAAAGTCTAAGAGTCTCAGGCCTTTTGTAATGCAAAAAGTCTATGCCCTTTATATCCTCATTTGAATTTCTCACAGGATAGTGTATTTTGCTCATACTTTTTATAGTTTCATCATTACAGACACAATTTCTCTTCTATATTTGGACAGTAGAACCTGGAAAAGCAAATTGTGAAGATTTTTCTGATTTGTGCAGAAGTATATAAGTTTTCATACTTTTGATATATGTTCTCACACTGCTTGACTATTGTTTTTTTTTCTTTCTTTCTTATTGTTAGATTATATGTTCTTGATTTCTATCTGCTTTTTCCAGACTCACAGTAGAAATGGGTTCAGTGTACTTTTTATAGTCAGCATGAGTCCAGGTGAAAAGGATTTTCTGTCTGTTTTTAGATAGTTATATTATTTCATATTATTTTTCCAGGAATCATAAGTCACAAGTTTTTGTCTTCTGATACACTTGGAAAAATTTTCTTAATATACCTTTTTTTTCTCTCTACAATAAATTGTGTTATAAACCAATTGCTTCATTTATCTCCAACCTAAAAATATCTGTTTTAATTTATTTTCACCTTGCTTATTTCTTTTATATTGATTTTAGTATTTCTTTTTCAATAAAAACTTTCCCTCTGTGTTAAAAGCAAGTGTTATAGCTTCAAACGTCCATTAAATTACTTCCTACTAACACTGCATATAAAACCTCTAAAAGTGTTGGTTTGAAGCTTAAGAGGAAAAGGGGATAGGAGACATAAAGCAAACCTCTATCTTCCTTCATTTTTTTTCAAAAAGAACACCAAGGCGAGCGATTTTAAACAATGACTGTATTTGGTAAAAAAGCAAGCTTTAATGATGTTCATTGCCTGTTAATTCAGGAATATCAAAAATTTTAAACCATCACTCTTCCTTTAAAAATAATTTTTTGAAAACAATCTAAATTGAAATATTATAAGAAAACACGTGAAACATTTTTGTTCCTGGGCAAATTACCTCAGGAGGATGACAGGATGACCACATCTTTCAGCAGTCTATATTTCCATCCCACTCTCTGGGATAAGATGTTAAACTTCCTTCTCCTTGCAATAAACAAAATGAATTCCACAGAGATGGCAACTTCCTTGGTTTGGACTTTTGATATGAATGACAGTGATGGCCATTGCGTTGATATTGTGGCAATACAATTTTTTGCTTTATTGATTCCACCAGGTGAAATGCCTAAATTTTACTTTTTTGAGAGACATAAAGGTGTGAAACTTATTTTTTTGGCAAGTTTTGGCAAAAAACTTACTGCAATATCCCCAGGCAAAGGTTATTGCTAATTGATCCACAATTTCTAGATGGAAATATACGTAAAAATAAACAGCACGTAATAAATGACAGTATAATAGGTCACAATATCAAGTCTTGTCTCTTTCTTAAAACTTTTCAAAAAAGTCACTACAGAAAATTAATCTTGGTCAGTTTTTTATGAGTAATTTGCTCTGCATATAACTGTGATTGAAAATATCTGGGTAAGATTGGCTTTTCAAGGGGTTTCTTGGTAAGATCACAAAAATAAACAAGCTCAGTTATCGAAGTGGGCATCTTCACAAAAGGCATGGCAAGAGCAACACTCTCAGAAGCTCAGCACAAGCATGAACTGATAAATATTTGGGGTTTTGTTCAATTTTTATATAACACAAACGAGTATAATATATTACTAGGCTATGCACATACCACTATAAAGAAGAAAAAAAAGACTGCTCATTTTATTTTTATTGAAAAGATAATTTTTTCACAACCCACTTATTTTTGTGGGTCATGATGATAAAGTAATTTATTTTATTCTTCAAATATAAAAGCATTTGCATTAACACTGAATATAAATTTCTAATGGAAAATACATTTTTTCTGCTCTCAATATCACATATTTATGTAAAGAATTAATTTAACCATAAAGAAAATATTTTTTAGAAAAAAAATTAAGCAGAGCAAAGAAAATCTAATTAACTTAATTACTGCAAAAACTAAATGAATAATTTTCCTTGACTTCCTGGCTCTTGAGAGTCTTGCTACAACGTCCTATTAATGTTCTCAATTATTAATATTATTAGCTAAAAAGCAGTGACTTTTTAGAACAGGTTTATTACCCTATACATTTTTTGTAGCCAACTATAAACTATTCTGGTACATACTAAATAATAAAAAAGTCACAATTATCCTAGCTGCAGTGAGTTCTTTTTGCTCTGCTCCATTTGGCAGAATAGAGTATCTCAATGATAATATATATTTAGCTGTAATGCAACATGGAAAAAACCCAAAGTAAATAGCTGCACTAATATATTCCAGGGCAGAAAACTTACTTGGTACTCAGACAAAGCAACTTTAACAGTCTAGTTGATGAAGTTTGAGTGTCAAATTAAAAAAAGCTGTGTTTTTATCACTCTGATTTGTAAGTGTGTTTATTCAATAATTCCAGCTTGGAAATTCTGCTTCAGATCTACACGACATTCGCTGTTGGATCGAGTGCAGAGAAGGGCCAGCCACAAAGATGCTCAGAGGGCTGGAGCACCTCTCCTATGCAGGGAGACAGGCTGAGAGAGTTTGGGTTGTTCAGCCTGGAGAAGAGAAGTCTGTGGGGACACCTTAGAACAACCTTCCAGTCCTTAAAGAGAGGCTACAAAAGCGCTGGAGAGGGACTTTTTACAAGGGCATCTAGTAATGGGACAAGAGGGAATAGTTTTACACTGAAAATGAGTAGATTTAGATTAGGTATCTGGAAGAAATTCTTGACTATGAGGTTGATTAGGCACTGGAACAGGTTGCCCACAGAAGCTGTGGGTGCCCCATCCCTGGAAGTGTGGGAGGCCAGGTTGGATGGGGCTCTGTGCAACCTGGTCTAGGGAAAAGTGTCCCTGTGGCAGAGGGGTGGATTAGATGGTGTTTAAGGTCCCTTCCAACCCAAGCCATTATATGATACTACAATATAAATGTAATTTACTCATATATATAATCTATATACAATTTAAGCCTGTGGACAGTAGGATGCTTTGTCTCAACACCAGGCATCTGGAACTGTAGAACGACAGTTTCAGATAACTCTGAAAGTTTCTGTTTGAATTTAAATGTTTCATGTCCTGAAGTGTTAACTTACATACAATAGGTCAGAATCATCACCAACTTCCACTGTCATCCAAACAAAAATCTGATCTTATAGCACTAGTCTGATATGGAGGTGGTCTCCAGGCCATCACTGCACTTCATCTCCTTCTACTCTATTTTTCTCTTGTCTGGCTACTCTTTTGGTTTTTTTTCTGTAAGGGTCTGTTCCTTGGTGTGAGACCTTTTGGGACACTCAGAACAAAAGAAAGCAGACACAGCAACAATACAGCACTACTGTCTCTGCAAAGGCCTTGTGCAAGGTCAATTACTAATTTCTGATCTGATCCCTGATCTGACATTTATAGAGAAGAATCTTGCTCTTTGACCAAAATAATCTCTTCAGTAGAAAATAGGGAAGAAATAAACTCACTGTCTCGCATCTGCTCCTTTGTTACAGCAACCGGAAAGACAAGAATTCTAGGACCAACTTCAAAATGTGTATTTGAATGGGATCAGCAAAAATCTGATTTTTAATGGAACATGTGTTTTATATGCAATGAGACAGCTGGTCCAAACAGACACATCTTGACAGAACCTATTTCTATGGCAGTGAGAAACAAAATCAATGTGAATGGGAGCTCATTTTAAAATGACTCATTAACTTGTGAGTTTCACTTCCATCTAAAGATATTTAGTCTTTTCCTCTTGCAAGATTGATTGTTGAATTTTTATTTGTGAATGATAGTAATTAATTAATTTAATAGCAATGACAAAAGAGAAATGGACCCTAATAGCACTTTTATTCAGAAAAGACTCTGATATAGCTAAGCAGTCCCATTGACTTCATACTTCACTCTCAAAAAGAGCAGGTGTACTGAAGCTGATGTTTTCAAATGACTAATAGGAAATAGATGTGCCAGACAAATTGCATTCTCCTTCCTAGTTTGGTTAAATATATGGGCTGTGGATCACACACCCATCTACAATTTTGTACTTGAGTTTCATTCCTTTGAGGGAAGTAAAATGAATTATTATTCTTGGAAAAAGGGAATTATTAAGAAATCAGATGTTCTGAGATATTATTCCATAAAATAATAAATTGAGAAGCTGGCAAATTTTGCAGACATTGATTTTTAGAGCTATATTCCTGCTCGTGGTCTTAAAGAGTATGTTCATTAACAAGCTGAAATGTGTGTAATTTTACATGGGATTGGTTGAAGTTCAAAGCAGTGGAGGTCACTACAAAGTGTTATGAAGAATTATAGAAAGACAATGATAAATTATTAATTTCAAATAAAGAAACTGTGTTTCAAGGCAAAGTAGCATCTTTCATATTTTCAGGGAGAAGTAAGATATTTTTCCAGCTCTTTACTCTAGTAGGTAGCCCTTCTTGCTTTTAGATGTAAATCTGACTGGTCTGACAGTTGTTTCTGTGTCACAGAGATCAAAAACAATATGATTTACATTACAAGGCTGAGTTGCAGAGTATTGTGCTATTACATAGTATTGTCCTTTCCTTAAAACTTACTGCAAGCCATTGATAAATTCTTTTTCCTTTATGTATATATCACTTTATTTCTTTTTAATTTGCTTTTTATTTGTATTCTTCCCGAAGGAATTAAAATTAGGGCAAAATTTAATGTTTCCCTGTTTTGAAGGAAGAAAACATTTATTAAAGGTTTTATTTTCCATCATGAAATTTTTCTAGCAGGAGGCTGACACGTCTCCCTCTCTCTCTCTCTCTCTCTATCTTGACTTATCTAAGACTCGTCATACGAGATCACACCAGCAGAAAAAGAGAGGGAAAAGTGACACTACTTAGCTTCCTAGAAGACAAGATGAAGGCTGAATCAAGCAAATATAAGCTCTCAGTCTAAAAATTAATTGGAATGCAAAACTTAATGTCTGAATAGGCTTGAGCTATCTCAAAGGTCAACCAATTTCCACTGATTACTCATTCATGCCCTGTTTCATAGTTTGGAGTCAGTGTGAAAAGCAGAGGTTCATCAACCCATTAGTTGAGCCTTTGGTATTCTTCAGGCTGTGATGAATGATTGCCATGTAACTGCTGCTCAGTGTTCACTTTCAACTGCATCACTGTTCCTGGACATCTTTCTAGTACACAGGAAGCAATAGTGACTTTTCAGTGTTTAAAAACGGGCTGGAAAGCTTGTCAGAGCAAATTTTTCTACCATCATTTTTAACTCTGGTTTAATACTCAAATCAGAAAGGATTTAGAAAAGGATAACACACTTGGTTGTGGACTGATAAGGATAAAAATATGATAAAAAAATGCAGCATAACATCACTTATGCTACATTTACTGACTGCCCAGTTTAATTTACTGTAGAGAGCTTTGAGCTAGCTAACACAGCTAATGCCTAGTAAATTAGCTGGTGGCACTAGACAGCAATATGCAGTTTAGCATGCCAGGTAGCAAAAGCATTTGGTTAAAAAAAAATAATTGTTATTTTCAGTGTGTTAAAACATATTTCAAACATGACAGAGACAAAATGCTTCTCCTTTTGATGAACATTTCATATGCGTGGACTTTTGTCTGAGAGTACAACTGGGACAAACTGGGCAGACAGCAATGGCAGTATTGATTCAGCTTCTCCTTGCCTGCTGTGTCTCCTTCAGGACATAGTGTGACACAGGCACTGGCTTTAAATAACTGTCAGGTGAAGTATGAAAAAACTCCTTCACGGTGTCAACACGACAGAAGACAAATACAGTACAAAAAATTGGCAGCAGAAGGTACTGCATGACACAGAGTTCTGGTGTTTCATATTGAGCCCTATCTTCTTCCAGTTCTGATATAACTTTTTTATCTTTACAACACCCTGCCACTCTAACATCAGTGTAAATCATTCACTTGCTCTTTCCCTTAGACCCTGCTTCCTCCAAGACATACAACAGCAAACTAGTCTGTAAGCTCCTGGCAATCCCAAGCAATCTGGGTATCTGCTCTACAGACTCAAGCCATGCTGTTTCTGCTTGGAATTTTCCTGCACTCCCATACTTCTCTCCAACCTTCCAATTTTTTGTAGAGTGATGATTGATGAGTTACCTGAGGCCTGATATTTATGTCAATGGCTATTTTCTACTGAAGGTCTCTTTGATTTGCCTCATCCTCTACCAATACCAGGATGGTATTTCACACTGCTCTCAATCTCTACTTCCAACACATGAACATGAATGAAAGATGTCCCAGGTCTTCAGCTTTCTTCTGAAGCAGGAAAAAAGCTCAATATGCTTCTACCATTTCATCTGTTTATTAAATACTACCAACTTGGTTAACTATTGCAGTAAATTAACATCAAGATACTTCATGTGGGTGTATATTGGCAAGTTCTTTGGGACCTGCATTATGAAAACTTTTTCTCCATTTTGTTCCTGTTAGTTCACTGACATCACTAGTGATCTGACTGCGAAGTTTCCAGAGAAGAATAAAAAATCTTTCTAACTGAAACAGAAGAAGATCTGATGATCATTTATAGAGGAGTAAGTCTTCAATTACTTTCAAGTTATAAAAAAAAAAAAAAAAGAAACAGAACAAACCCCCAAACCTAACCCAACTACCACAACATTGTCAGCTAATGTCACTTTTCCAATTTTATTTAATTCCCTTATCCATTGTGTACAGGTTAGAGAGGAGGATTCAACTGCTTCCCAAGAGCACCTTTCAGAAACCTCAGGAAGACCAGAGGCTTTCATGAAACCTGACCAGTAGCAGCTGCAGAAATCTTAGCGCTGGACCAGAAGTGTGATGCACCTTAATAAAAAGAATTAGCAAGACTTCAAAGGGCTTTAGTGATTTTAATTTATACAGGAATCTTCATAAACAACTTTGATTAAAGTGTGACAGTTCAATGAATCTGTGGGTATGATGCAAGCAAGTGTGAATGGTCTTCACTGTGAATGCAGTAAAAATTACAAATTTCATCATATTCAGGAAATTAAGATGGTTGTTGGACAAGATTCTGGAAATAAAAAAACATAGCTCAATAAAGTCTGCTCTTAGTTACATATCCCACTGGCTTAAATACTGAAATAAATAAAAAAATCCCCCAACCCTGTTTTGATTCATAAATTGGAAAAGTCACTGAAAATTTCATGTGTATAACTGCATACAATTTTAAAACTCACTGATAAGGTTCAAGCTGACTTAAATACAATTAGGCATATTTGAAAAAGTGTTTTTAAAATGAAGTCAGTGGAAAAAATTTTATCCTTCTTCAAGGATTAATTATGGGGAAGACAAAAATCCAATAGGTGATTAGAGACAGCATAAAACTCTATTAGAAATGCAAGATTTTAACAAAAATTGGTACCAAAAGGATTTGCAGAAATGTTGAAAATCTATCAAACTATTTTGTTAATTCAAAAAAAAAATAGAAAAAAGAAAGACTATCTATTTATATACTGATTACTAGGAATGATTTCCACATATATAGGACTGATAATCAGCCTGGATAGATTGTCTTAATTAAGGTAAATTGATAGCTGCTACCAAAATAAAGGACCTTTGGAACGCTCTGAGTTAATTTCACCAGGATGAAAATGTATTGTTTCAGGGAGTATAATTTATTCTGATTCACAATCTGCCTGGTGGAAATGCTCTGTTTGGCTTTCACTCAGGAAAATGGTAAAAATAAGGTGGAGTTCTAGTCTTCCACAAAATAATGTTAAGTAATCTTATATCTCGGTGCAATATAATGAAACCTGTATACCCAAAATATATCTGGACTTCAGATCAGAGTATTTGGCTTAGAATATTTTGATGATATTGATCCTGAATGCTTGCCTGAAATGAAGTTCAGTCTTGCTGTAGTGGGGACAGCTTTCTACAACAATTTTCATTTTTTTCTTTAAAGACCTGAAAAGAACCAGAGCTAACATAATGTTCCTGAAAACTTCTGCATACTTCAAGCAACTGTTCTGGAGATTGACTTCCTTTAGAACCAGAATATTTTTGAGATTAAAAAAAGGGCAAAACCAAACCCCAGACTTCCTTCTTGAGTCTGCCAGAGTCCTCAGCTGAAAGCAGCCACCACATGGTTTCAGCAAACCTTACTGAAACAGCTAGAGAAAAGCTATCAGTATTTATTGGCCAGCAATCTCATCTTCTTAATGTGTTTGTAGAACAAAAAAGTTTTGCAGCAGTTCCATAACATTTGAAACTAATTAAATAAATGATGAATTGTGGGTTTGGATTCTTATCTGAATGTCCTATGGCTGTAGCCTGAAAGCTATTCTGTTTACTAGGTAAAATTTGTATTATGACTAATTTTCTCCTAATGTTTTTAGTTCAAGTACTCTTAACTGAAAGATATCTCAGACTGGAAAAAAAAAATGTCTGATACATTTAGAAGAAAAACTGTAAGCCAATAAAATGCATCCAGAAGATTTTATGTATCCATCTCATTTTATCTCAGATTGCAATAGCAGGGATTCATTTATCTATTCAGATAAAGGCTCACATTTCTTGAGAATATAAATTGCTGTTTGTTGACTTTTGAAGGGAATTTCAACACCACACTGTAGACTCACAGGGTCTGACACCAAAGGGATAACTGCAATGCAGGATTTTTAACACAAAGAAATGGAAAGAGATATGTGCCTTTCTTATATTCATCAGTTTCCTTTAATTTCAAAAACACTGGAGCTGAGTTAGTTATAACATTTAATTACTCAATACAATACTTTCTGAATTGTGGAGCTAATCTTCAGTGATGTGATACCCTTTAAGTCACCTGGAGTATTTCAGGAGGGGAAAATATTATTTTTATCATTGTTTTTGGATACTTGTAACTGCAGCTGAGATGCACTGATGCCATAGAGGCCCCATGAGATCCAAACCAATAATCAATAGGTTTGGAAACTGTAAAGAGAATTTCCATCTGGAAACTTTTCTACAGATTTGAAGGACTTGGTTGATAGATTTGGACATTTACTGAAGTGTTAGTTCCAAAGGGGCCAGAGTATACTGCATATCTTTCTCAAAGGATTAATGTGGGTTTTTTCATTAAGTTTGTGACATGCAGAACAGAATTGTGATCTGTCAGCAGGTGCTTGTGGGCTGCTGTCAGTTTGCTCTAAGGCAACTACATAGGATTACTATACAAATAAAAAGACAGCCTTTTAGAATCCTTAATTTTCTTCTGGAGATGCAGAAGTTCAGTTTGTTCAAAGTGATTGCTGCTTTAAGTAAAAGTTTTCTTTGGCCTATTGGAGCTTGGCATATGGCATTGAAATAACCCATGGAGAATGAACTAATTGACACTTAAGCAGAAGCAAGAGGAAATTAAATAAAGATGATCAGATAACAGTCTTTAGATGGATGAAAAGTGCTTGGTTTTCTAAGGTATCTTAATCACACTAAAGAAAAGGAAATTGATCCAAGGTATAGACCTAATTATGTGATGCTAGTGACTGAAGCACAAGTACAGCTCATGAGAGGAGACTGTAGCATGTCTTGCACTGAGGGTCTTTAAGGAGAAGCTTAAAAAATGCTTCTCAATATCTCTGTACTTGGGTAAACCTGCCTTTGGCAGAATGATGGATTGATTGGCCTTGCAGTGCTTAGATGGCAAGAAATTCTTCAGTTTTTCTTGTTCAGATCTTATTTTTTATTTTGGGACCTCTGATTTAATGATCTTTGAGCTCTGTAACAATGTCTTAACACAGGTCTTTTTAGATTTCTTCACATAAATTCTGTAGCTAACAGATTGCTGTTAGCATCCTGAATCACAATTTTTAAAAATCAATATTGTTTCTCCAGCTGGGAATTCAGTTCATAAAATGCACAAAGGAGTATGCAATAATGAAAGGGAGTAATCAGTACCATGATTCTACAGACCAGTTTGCTTGTCACACAGATCATTTCATGCAAAAGACATCTGTTTTATATCCACTTTAATTTTATTTGATACCCTGGAGTAAAGAAATTTAAGCATACAAATGGATTAGAAAATACATTCTCTCACTTTAATCTTTCAATGTAATGACCAAAATGTTTGATAAGAACCATTGATTGACTGCCAGCTGTGATAAAATACCATAAATGCAGTTGTGTATGGCAGTAATGCTCAAACTCCTTTGTGACAGTTCTGATTTATTGAATCCAGCAACAAAACCTCATGAGGAGCATAGAAAGTACAAATCTCAGTTAAGATGACTCAATTTCAAGTCAAAGAAAACAAGAAATACAAAAATAAACCTAGATCTCATTTCTGGCTGCGAGGCTGTGGAATTGCTCTGGGTTTTATTTCTTCAACAAAAGTTGCAAAGCCACGTCTTCTTCTGCATGTTGTAATATATTTTTTGGTTATCATTTTTCATTCCAGGTAACAAAACCAGAGCACAGCCTTTACAGCTCTGAAAGGAGCATGTGTGGAAGGAAGCATGTCTCCTTGGAGTACCTGCTTCCTGTAGGCTCTTTGTCTTGCTACTCAGGTCTGTTGGAGAGAAGAAAACCAACATATATACCTTCCCCAAACAACAAATTTATTTGGAAAATAAATTAAACCCCGAGATGTGTTTCTGATACACCACCATCATAAAAGGAGACAATCACATTAAAATTGTGTTCAGAATAGTAGCAGACATCAGGTATTTAGATATCATTGTCCTGGAATGGAGTGGTAATTGTGGAGAAATAATGCAAAACATAACGTTGTGTGCTGGCAACTATCATGGTGAAAAATGCTCCAGAAATGCACAAATGCTTCCATAAACATTATGAGTTTATTTAATTGACAATCACTGTATTTTCCAATAGGATTTTTGTTTTGGTTATTTGGGTTTTTTTGTTTGGTTGGTTTCTGAGGGTGTTTTTTTGTTTGTTTGTGGGGGATTTTTTTGTTTCCCAAAACATGATGTGAAAAAATAGTTTTCTCTAGTCAAAGACAGTAATATGTTTAATATGAGTGAGAAAGAAACAAAACCCCCCCTGTAATGCTAGAAATAAAATCTCCGATACAGGAATAAAAATGTGAGATTATTTGAGACTATTTCAGTCGGTTAGATATTTTTTGAAATTATTTTAACTGTCTAGGTCTCATGGAGGAGAATTGGTTGAAGAAGTCTTCAGATTTGAGCCTGATGGTTATTGTTAAGAACTCTAGAGCACAGGAAGACTGGAAAAAGATGTAAACAACCAGAAAGGGAAAGAAAAAACTTAGAATAATTACAGTTAGCCACATGTTTATGCTTCAGAATACCTTGTCATAATTTGTAAAGCCAGTAAAGAGAAACAAATTTCCATCTATTGAAATAAGAGATTTAATTCATGTGGTGTTTTGCTAATCTTATAATCTCACAACAATCCTTACAATAGTAGGAGTTGAATGATGCCCTATGTAACCAGCTGGTGCAGTTGGACTGTTTGTTGTTCTGTACTTGGAGAAAACATTTTCAGCCTTGTAACATGTACATGGAACAGCAGTATTGCCCTCCATTGCCGGATGATGTTAAGCAGTAAAGAATCCTCTTGTTATATACAAAATTTTTAATTTTGTTTCTTGTTAAGGTAGTGAGTACTGGAATGGACAATTTGCCCATTCATAGTGGAGGCATCTGAAACAGACTGGGAATATTCAAATGAGCCTGAGCCATCAGACAGTCCATGTAATGTTGATATCTGACTGGTTTCTGTATGTGTCAGTGGCCAAAACATGACATATTCTAGGTGGGGCTTTACAAGGATCTTGAATGCATTTCTGATGTCTCTTGTACTTCAGACAAAGATGTTGGTGATTCTTAACATCTCACCTACTTGTTAACAAGATAATAAAATTCTGTGGAAAGGGCTAGAAGTGTCTGCTTTGTCTCAGTCAGCTACAGGAGAGAACCTCTGATTATCCTGGCCCTTTCATCTCTGCCAAGTGAACACAAAACGTGTGTGCATGCAGCAGGGAACTGAGACTCTCAGGGACCTCCTGTTACACCTCATACATATAAAAACCCTTCTGGTCTTCTCTGTGCAAAACAAGCACCAGGTCCTGATTTTCCATGTAATTTTGCAGATTTCCAGCTTCTAAATGAGAGTTAGGAAAAAATAATGTAAACATGAAGCTGAAATTACATGTAAGGTGCAGAAAAGGCAATATTTTATTTTATGTCTCATTTCACTTGAAAAGTTGATCTAAGTGTTGACTGTTTTCTTTTCAATAATTGAAATATTACACAGGACATAACTAGAAAATGAATGCACATTTCTGGCCTAAATTAAAGTTCTTCCTTCTACATGCTTCACCTCTTAGCCTGTGTGATTCTTCTTTCTAACACCTGATAATTCTGTACTGTCAATTATAAAGTAATAAGTACATGGTCCTATTGTGTGATGAATTTGAACTTTGACTTATAGTGTGATTGGCAAATCTGTGCAACGAACAAAGCTGAAGATAATTAACAGATAATTAACATTATCTATGAAAAACACATATTTTCTATTAGCAGATTGTTTTTATTTTCTCTGCCTCTACCACTTCATAGTATTTCTTGTCAGCTCAAATCAATGTTTTGTAGCATAGACCACTATGATGTGAGCATCAAATAGTAATTGGCAAAATGCAAATATTTTAGAACATGAGAATAGACTATCTGAAAATGTAACGAAAACCCTCATCTTGCACAAATTTGAACTATTGCGGAGCATTTGAATAGCATGAGAGATATCTCAGCATAGTCGGGGCCTATCATAGGAGCCAGAGATTTTTTAGAAAATTAGACAAAGCTTACTTTCAGTCTAGAATCTTCTAGTTTCCTTCCTTCCTTCCTTCCTTCCTTCCTTCCTTCCTTCCTTCCTTCCTTCCTTCCTTCCTTCCTTCCTTCCTTCCTTCCTTCCTTCCTTCCTTCCTTCCTTCCTTCCTTCCTTCCTTCCTTCCTTCCTTCCTTCCTTCCTTCCTTCCTTCCTTCCTTCCTTCCTTCCTTCCTTCCTTCCTTCCTTCCTCTTTGAGTTCTTGGTTTTATCCCTGTACATATCCAGAACATCTTTACAATTTTAATTGCTTTGCAATTGATTTTTCTCTCAACTCTAGCCTTAGATTTTGTTTATACAATCAAATCTAAATCCAGCTGTTACCCTTGGAAGGCTGTTCAGGGTCATTATGAAAAAGCTGTGAAGTAACAAGACCTTAACAACACAGTTTGTTTGGGTTTTTAAAAAAATCTATTCATCTGTGTATGTGCCAGACAAGCACTGTCGACTGAGGCACTAGCATACTCAGTCCTTCAATTTTATTTATATCAAGCCTTCTAAAATATTGCTGTCAGTTCTTGTTTTCATTTAGTTGTTTGAACCTGACTGAATAAATTGACAAGGAATCTCTGAGATTTCTGCAGCTCTGTCATTTTATACCAAGATATATACTTCTTAATTGTTCTAATTATGGATCACATATTCCCGTTGTTAAAAACTTGCTTCATTTTGTCTCCCCTCCAAAAAAAGTATGCCACTTGTAGGTGCTTTTCTACCTTTTTTCTTTTGCTAGGGAAAGGTTGCTTGGAAAAATTATGGGATGTAGGATGGAAGCACATAATGTGGTACCTCTGCATCAGCTTCTTAGTCTGTGTTTATAAGGCACTCAACAGAATATGGAAAGCGCTACTGCTCATCGTTCACTATGGAGAGAAAAAGTACCCCTTTCAGCTGGCACAGAGAGCACAGAACAAAAGAAGAATGGGTTCTTGTGAAGCCTCAGCAAGTGCCTTTCACCTGCACTCAGCCAAGCTCCACCTAGAGAAGTTAAATTAAAATACTGCCTGGAAAGCTGCCATGAGAGTGCAGGAATGAATCAGAACCGTGAGAACTCTTGCCAGGGCTGTTGTTTCTCTTCTGGCAGCTTGCACTCTCCAACTCTTGGTCTTTTCTGGCTCCTACCAAAAGGCACAAGTAATCTCTCTACCTTCACCACCCCTTCAGGTGCAGTAATACTCTGGTGACTGTCAAACAAAGACACACTTGAATTCTGCAATGGGGACATAAATGAAGAAGAATGGACTGGACCAGGCATCATCTAAAATGTTCAAGAATGCTTTTGATAATGAAAATTTTTGACAAAATACTTATGTCAGGGGTAGAGAAAGAGACCCTTCAAAATTGTCCCAGAAGCTAAAATAACATGATTTCACTGCATCTTTTCCAAATGTAACTTAACACAACTCTGTGAAATCAGACACAGAGTTTTTTTATACTTGTATTACAGAAAAAATACTAAATTCTACTCAGAGTATGACTGGAAGAGATTGACATTGAAAGCATGTCCCAGTCGGCTTCTATTATATTTTCATAGCTGCAAAGCCATTTAAGTGGCTTCAAATGAGAGCTCAGTGTAAGAACTTGGGATGATTTTCTAAGTATTAGACAAGCACAAATAAAGTTCTAAATAATTTAAAACAACTTTTGAGCAAAACAAAATCTTTTCCTCAGAGATGCCATAAACTAGAATATTTTCCCATGGAAACAGTTTTTTGTGGTTTAAGACTTCTGTTCATTTAAAAGTGGTAATTGTTCTTCCTTACTTCCACTAATAGAAACTTACCTAGAAGTAACTCATATACAAGCTTTTAAAAGACACTTTGGAATAGTTTTTTCCTTGCTTTTTTCTGCTTGTATCTTTGCCTGCCCTATATGGAATCTCAGTAGGTGTGGACATCAGGAATCTCAGTAAGTGTGGATGTCAGGAAGCTCTAGCAGCTTCTAACAAGAATGCCAGCCAACCTTGACCCATGGTACATGAAGTCTTTGCTGCAGTCTTCCCCTGACTAGGGAGGGTCAATGATTATTCAGTTGGTGCCAGGGAGTTACAATCCTGGGTATAGGGGTGTAGATGGTGTCTCCCTCAGTCCTCTGGTGAGGGAAAAGAGTGTAAGAAGGAAGGCAGTGATACTGAAGATCAACAACAACTGCTCTGATGTGGAGCAAGTGTTGGCAACAGAGTTTTGGTTTCCATAGCCATGGGAGCCTGTTTGAGCACATATATATATATCTGAAGAGATTGTGCAAGAAGAGGGAAACAGAATCTTTTCAGTAGTGCCCAAGGACAGGACCAGAGGCAATGGGTACTACAAGGAAAGCAGGAAGCTCCCTCTGAACACACAGAAATACTTCACTTACTGTAAGGGTGAGTGAGCACTGTCACAGGTAGCCAAGAAAGGCTCTGCAGTCTCCATCCTTGGAGCTTTTTCAGCTGTTGGCTTCACTCAAATAGACAAGTGTAAAACTTCAAGAAAAGATGACAAGCATTATGTTAGACAATATTATTAGATTTTGAAAAGAATCTGGGGAATGGTAGGAAACACTTTAGAATCAAGTCTTTAGAAGCAGCATTCTGTACACTAGAAAGAAACTTTTGCATGGAAAAAACATCTGAAAAATCTTTTCTATTTGACCAACAAAATGAAACAAACAAGAACTTCCTTAGCAGAACTCAGTGAGGTTCAATATAGAGGCTTTCCTGTCCAGAAAGTCTTAACAGTGAAATGATCTAGTATAATGATTTTGGGAGTGATACTTCCACATCACAGGTATTTTTCAGTTGCTCAGTTATATATATAGATGCTTACTATCAATGTATTTTTTCCCATTGCTCTGTTATACATTTTTGTGAAACAGATGATCATCCATCCATTTCTTTTTTTTCAGAAAGCTTTTTTTAAAAATAGCTAAGCAATGGGAGGTTAAGATTATACAGAGACATTCCAATGATTTTGGAGAATTGAACGAATAGAACTCTGCTCCAAGGCAGATTCAAAAGGATTCTTAATAAACCATCTGTGAAAAAAGTAGCTTTTTTTTTTCTTTTGTTACAAAAAACAAAACAAAACATGGGAGAAAACAATTTTCCCCCATAAAAAGTTTTCCCCCTCTTGGCTTTAACCACTTTTCCCCCCTTAATTTTTGATACAGAAAATAATCTTAAACACAGAAGCTAAAACAAAAATTGGAGATTCTACTGGTAAAATATTTTGTCAATATATGTATAAACAATTTTATGAGGTCAAACAGTTATTTTATATAAATTTTATATTTCAGTGATAATTTCTGTGTACATAAATTCTTCTAAAAACATACAATAACTTTTAAAAACCCACAAACTGTATTTCAGATTCTGCCCCAGACAACAAAGTCTACTTTCATATTTTCCCTCATGATTTTGTTTTATTTTCCCACTAAGAGAACCCAGTTATCCTTTAATTGAGATGCAATGTGTAGCTTTCCACAGCTGCAGTAAAGCTGAAATTCTTATTTGTACTCTGTAATCTCAGAGGGATACATAAAATTATCTTCTTCACACCTGCAGCAGCCAATCAGTTACTACTTCAAACACTCCTAGTGGTGAGGGCTGGTAGAAATTTTGCACCTGGATGGCAGCAACTCTGAACAGTATTTGGAGAAGGGAGGCACAATTTAGGCTCTTGTGGACAACTAGGAAAAAAAATATCTGGGATTAACTGGCCTTTACTACCAGTACAGCTCAAATCTAAAAGCAAATATATTTATTAACAGTGTTAGAGCACTAAGCAGAGCTGAATAATGGTGGTAGGGTATGGGGGGACAATATCCTTTGCATGGCACCAGAAGGCCGAATAAATGGGTTCAGTGTATAGATAATCCATTGTTTGTCCTCAAAAGTTTCTGCAAATACATCTGGAGGGTTTCATATCTCCAAATGAAAATAGAGAGGACTCACTGGGGTGTGAGGGATGACTGTGCAGTTTCACATGTGGGATCAGCAGGTGTGTTCTGCCCTGTGGTGGGAAGAACACATCAAGTTATGACACAGAGAGGAGATGTACAAAAATGAGTAACTTTTAAAGAAGGCATCTCTAAAGAGATACAGGAAAATTACTATGAGGTTTTAATACAGTAGGGTGCTTGGTGATTTTCTCTCAGCTACTGAAAAGCCTTAATGAGGCCATACTCTATCAGGCAGATGGTGGATCTTAGGAAATCTATTCACATTTTTTCCTCTACAGCCTCCCCAGTCCCTATCTATCCCATAAAATAAGCCCACATGAGGAATGTAAATCCAAATCTGTAGTATGTTGTTATAAAATATTACCTATAAGTAGTTGGCTGATATGAGGTAGCTAAGAATGTTTTGTAAAATTCCTTGTTGAGACATTTCTCACAATGTGAGAAATTGCAAAGCATTAAGAAAATGTTTGTTGATTGAAGTATATATAAACACAACATTTTACAGCATCCCCCATGATAAAGCAGCCTATCATGCCTTTGGGGTTTCTGGCTGCTTCTTGGAGAAGGTTATGCACATGGGGAATATTAAATATGTTGGTGCTTTTGCTTTTTGCACACAATACTCTATTTTGTTTCCATTTTCTAGAAATAGATTTTAAGTTGAAAGACAAAGTGAAGTGTTAAGATATCTGTAAACAGAAAATGCAAAATTAATGTTAGTTTAATGCAGTTGTGCAACTATCTTCAGTAATGATCCAGTATTTCAATTTCTTTCATTTGGGAATCCAAGCTTTGGCAATTAGAGCCCACTCTTTTGCAGGCATCTAATACTTTTACGTCTCTGATAGCTAAACAAAATTCTTTCAATTTTCAGTTCTTATCAAAACCTTTTTAAGTTTAAAAAAATAGTTAAATTATATAAAAAAAAAACCAAACCAAGCCCAAAAACCAAAAACCAAAACCCCAACTCCCCATCCTTCAGTATCGTCCAAAGTATTTATTTTTCTCCAAGTCTAATATTGTCAAGGGGAGGCGCAGGTTTTCATTCACTGTTTCACAATTTTCCCTAACAGGAAATTCTAACTGCTTTAGAAATCACATCATCCAGAATACTGTGTGCTTAAGTCTCTTAAGGAAATAACAAAAATGTTTGAGTTCACTACAGTTTTGTTAGTGTTTTGTTTCAGCTGGAGTGAAGCAGCCTTAATGAGAACAGCCAACTAATATTCAAAATAAAATTATGTTGGGTCTGACCTTTAATTTCCTGAAGAAAGACAACAAATTTGACAAAGCTAGACAAGTTGGGCAGAATAATCATGATGAGGGTGGAGTTAGTTTTTTCATTACTAATTAATTTCTTGTGATTCTTTCTGAATCCTTGGGCTTTTCATATGAAGAAGAAATGCATTAATTTTGACATCAGAGCAGATCTACCAACAGTCTACCAACACAACACATCTACCAACAGAGGAGATCAACTAATATGATAGGTAGAAAACCAGGCTTTTTTATTTTACATTTTGAAAAGGTTCTTTTACTAACTTTTACTGTTGTAGCAGATAATGAATGATTCATGTAGGAGCAAAACCTTTAAATGACAAAAGAAGACCTCATAATTCTACTTGACCTTGGTTATGGGTTCCAGTTACAAGACCACTAATGTAAGAAGACAGTTCTGTCTCTTTTAACATTTTTCCAAGTCAGAAGTTACAGACAGCTCAAGGGTAAAAAGATAAAATGATCTCAGAAAAACACCCTAAATACTTTTTAGGTACAAGTTCTTTATATGCCCACCATGAAAATAGAATTACTCAATCAACAGAAAAAAAATCATCCTTTATAAATTTTTATTACTTCTCTGAAAGGTATGATAAGACTGAATTATTTTGTTATTTTACTGTCTCTAGGTAAGAGGCAAGGAAGATAGATGTGGCTATTTTGACACCAACAGCCAGAAAGTCAAATCTGGAGCATGTTAGGCATGCTGGAAGTATAGTGCACAGTCACTGCAAAAAAAAAAAAAAGGATTTACCTGTTTTTAGAGGAGAAAATTATAAAGATCAGTAGATCTAAGCACAGAGTGATAAATCTGTGAAAGCTAAAAGATGAAAGGTGATGAAAATACAGTGCTGGTAGAAAGAGAGATAAGAGAGCATCTTACTGAAAAAGTAAAAATGAAAACTTGTGGTTTTTTATTTAGGAAAAAAATCTGTGAGACTAGAAATATATTTTAGCAGAAATTTCATTAATATTACAAAATGACTACATGCAACAGCAATAAGGCATGCTAAGTTTAATGCCAACATGGTTATAGTCAGATATGATCTCAGAGGTCCCTTTTATTGTTGATCCATTTGATATGCAATTCTGAGGAAATAGCAACCTTCACAAGCTCATGAATCCTATGGATCTAGCAGTGAAATTGTGCACCTATTTGTGGCAATGCTGTTGGAAGACCAATAAATAACTAAGTTACCCTTTCTAACAAAGGTTTTGGCATTACGTGAAAATTAGAACGGCATAATTTTATATCTAGAGAAGGTATTTTAAAAATTGCATAGTTTAGCAATTGTTTAAAAACTGTTTGAAACACCACTGTGTGAATAGAATATGAAGAAACCTCTTTTTCTACATTACATTCATGCTACCAAGAAAAGAGATGATATAAGCATGACTCTTCAGATGGACATGCTTCATGTATTGTTTCCTATTATTTTTATTTAAATGGGTAGTGCTTCTGTCTCAGAAATTTTAGGAAGTCAGTCATAGCTTCCATTTACAAGAAATTTATGAAGATGGAGGACTTCTACTCCCTGTAAAATGTGGCAGAGTGATGATAAATATCTGCATTGGAAATATAGGTATGTCAATTGTGATCGAGCATTCTCTAAGTGACCATGGTTTTTTCTACTCTGAATCGTTATATTTTTTTTCTAAAATGAATTTTTACAAATAGGTTGATTAAGCCAGAAAGCTTTCAGTGCATTATAGAAATTAATTAAGGAATAATTTCAAATTTTAAGGCAGTCTTGAGTTTATAGCTAAGCAAGAGAAATAGGTACTGACCAGGAGGTGAGTTATATCAACCTGCTACTTTTGTAGGACTAGACAGAACTAAAGTTTAGTTACCACAATTTAGGAAACATGACTCTCACCCTAAATGTATCTTTAAATCAACCTAATGATTTTCCTCTTCCTTTTCTTAAAATTGCAGTAAATGAAACTCTATGGTGCGTACACAATTTTTGCTTACACAACTCTGCATTTTAAGCCATTGCTAATACCTACACTATCAGAAATTCAGAAGGGAGACACATAACTGCATTTCATAACCCATATTTTTCATTTTTATTATTCTATATTTTAGTTTTGGGAATGATGACCTGCAACATCACTACTGGAGGTCCAACATCACAGCCTGTGTGATGCAGGCTGCTTTCTGCTCAGTCCTAACACTTTCCTAAATTGTTTTTTGGACCTTGCTGTGATTAATGGACAAACAGTCAAATTCCTTTTTTTTGAGGCAGTATTAATACTTCACTTCCCTGTCTCTATTACTTTGTTAAATATCAGACCAATTTGTCAATTCAGACAAATGTGTTGGGAATGTTTGTGCATATATTTTTCAGACAAAGGTGAAAGATTATTGATCTCAGTGCACTGATTTTGAATTCTGGTACTAACTTTTGGTGACAAAATGCCATACTGTTTTCTTTAGCTACACGTAATGGATGGATTTCTTCTGTATTTGAATGATCTTTACCTTTTCATTTTAACAATTTCTCATCCAATGACAGCATAATCTGTTCATGACGATAATTTCTTGTGCATTCGAGTGTATAAACTGAACATGAAATAAAATCTATCTCTTACTCAACCCTGTCTACTATTTTCTGTCTCTGCATATTTAAAAATTTAAGAAAGAAGATTGAAGGAATTGTAGATGGTCCCAAGCAGTCCCAAGATGTGCATATCTTGCACATCTCTCAGATTAAAGCTTCTTTATTCATAATTGCTCAGACATCTGCTGTTTAAGATTTATTATCTTTATTTATTGTCTTTAGTGCTAGATTGACAAAGGCAAAATTGTTAGTTTTTAAACTGCCTGAATGCACAGCCGGTTCCTTTTTATCTTTGTTTTTTTTCTCTATTAGCCAGTAGGTATTGTTTAGGGGAAGAAATTAATGAATTAAAGAACTGAATGAAGGCCAGGATGCTATTTTAGCCTGTTCTTTATAGTCATTACCTTTGCTGATACAGAAGGGTCACAGTGAAACCTTTATCTTTGCTGTTCAGCTAATCAGATGTAACAGTTCAAACCTACAGTAAAGTGTTTCTATCAAAAGGTGCAGATGAATTCAAGAATAATAACTGCATTTTAGCATCACAAAATGAACACACAAAACTCATCATCCAATTTTCACTTCAAGAACTATCTGTAAAAATTTCTGCTAAGCTCAGAAAAAACCCCTAATTTAGATTTGTCCGTCTTCTTAAAAGTGCCAGTTGCCACTGTCTCATAGTTAGGAATAAGCAGTCAGTTTATTGATTGACCCCACAACGATGTTGTAATTTTCTGTATCCTAGATAGCTCTCAAACTCAAAGTTATTAATATTAATTTTCCTCTGCAGGAGATTCCAAAATTCTGCAGAACATTAATGCACATGGTTGATCTTGAAGGGATGTGCTAGTCAATTAGGAATAAGTATTTAGGAAAAAGAGACTGTGGAAAAAGAAATTTTATTGCATAGAACTGCTCTAAAATATTCTGGTTTGGATTCCAGCTTCCGAAACTTTTTGCTTAGCTGTGTATGCTTCCTGTTCAGTCCAGTCAATCAAGGAGTGCAGAAGCTGGCGGTATTCATAAATTTCAGGCCTTTGACCCAGAAATAGGTTTTGTGCTTCACAAGACTGGAGAAAGCTCCAGTTAAATATTTAAGTCCCAATTTCACACTAAGGAAACAGCAAAAATTGGGAATGGTGCTTGGATTATCAATATTTCCCCAATTTTCTATTCCTCCCAGTCCAGTGAATGTTCAAAAATTTCTAGGTTCTATGATATCTAGTCCTCTCAAAGTCCATGTTTTGGGCACAAAACATTATCCTGTGCTGGAACACAGATAAAAATTACTTGTACAAAAATTATGTCAGGTGAGAAATGTCCACCAAAACTCCTTGGTTTACAAGAAGCATCCCAGCAAGTTCTGCTAGGTCCAAAAGACCATCTTCTAAGGACTCTCACAGGTCTTATGTGAGAGATGTGTGTAATGTGGGAGATTCTGGAGATGCTGAAAACCCACAAACCCACAAACCCATATCTTTCATTTTTATTATTCTATATTTTATGGAGATGCTGAAAACCCACAAACCCAGATGAGCTGACAGAGACAAATATCTGAAAGTCAGTGATACAATGATGGGCCTTTTGAAAGAAATCACGGTTTACCTAGGTAATTGGTTTACCTAGTCTCACATCCTAGTTATTATCTGATTAAACTCTATTTCCCATTAGTGGGAAAGACCTCTTTGGAAGAATCTAGTCATATTTCTTGATAGCAACAGAGTCATACACCTTATTGTTTTTGCATGATAACCTTTGTCAAAAATGCAAATAAGATATAATACTATACTGAAAAGGAGATAAAGAAGATGAAAGCTGGGATCATTTTTAGGTTTGTAAATGTTACAGTTGTGAACCACAGTATAGCAGTAATGAGCATTGAAAACATGTAGTGCCCATTATCAGAAAACCAAATAAAAATGCGGATAAAAATCATCCTGTTTCAGTGAAAGCCAGATAGAGGTAGAGGGAAAAAATTCAGGAAAGAACTAGAGATGGAATGTACCAGTCTTTCTGTAATGAGCAAAGACTTTGCTTACAGATGTCTAAAAGCCAGAGATTTTTCTAATGTTTTATGGAGTAAAAGATCAAAAACTAGAAATAGAACTCAAACTCCTATTTTTGGTAGAGGAAATAGGTACGAACGATTGAAGACCAGTTGGCTCAAATGGCAAGTGTTGGAGAAAAATGTCCTTCTTTCACATTCCTCCACTCCTACCTGTGGCTTAAGAATGGAAGGAAAAATCATCTTGTTTTAGTTCTAGCTCTTGTATTACAAATGTATTAGTAATAAAATTGCGTGAAGATCAGATTGCTATAGTTGTCTTATAATAAATGCATGGAAAAAATGAAGGAAAATCTTCTGAAAAGTGTTGTTCTGTAGACACATAAAGCTTAAGGTATCTGAAAGATGTCTGACAGATAAAAACCTTGGGTTAATATTGATTATAATACAAATTTATTTTGCATACACTTCTATAAAACATATTTGGATTGTAATTTTTCATTCCATCTCAGACTAAACTAATCAGGACTATTTTGAGGAGAGCAATCCTGGGTAACAACGGTAAATAGCACTAAATTTTTTATCCATCTCAAAAAGTTGGTTCCACAATGTTGTCATTATCTGAAGAGACAAAAAGCATCTAAATGAAGAATATCCTTTTCATTTGCATGTATGCAATAACTACAGTATCTGAAAAAACCTGATGATTATATCCCTTTGGCAAATGACGAAATTCACCATTTGAGAAAATGACTACATTATCTGCCCAGTTCATTATAAAAGCATCTTATTCCTTTGTCTTTTTTGATGATACTTTAATGTGGGAATGAATGACTGTAAATCAAGAGATTTATCTTTTGTATCTATTATGCCTTAAAGTATAAACATTTCCTGTGTTGCATTTAATACACAAAGGAGTTGCGCTTTGAAGTGATTTCTTTTTTAGTTTGTTTTCTTTAATCTCAGTGAGTTTACAATGTAGAAAGAGGGCACTATAAAGAGCTGTTACTATGCTAAGTTGAGCAGAGTTAGGTCTCAGATATGTGATTCTGTTCACTTGAACTGTGCTGGCTTAGTGGTAGAGGTCAGCCTGCAGCAGACATGGAGATCATTAGGTGAAGAAATTTAAAGGTGAATGACAGACCTGCATCTGCAGTGGCTAAATGGAGGGTATGCAGCTGTTTACCTTCCCCCAGGGGGCACATCTCAACTCTGCTGAGTCCTGATAATTGGCTTTGAATATAGAATTTGTAGGGGATCCTCTGCAGTATTCACAAGAGTTATTGCTGTTGGGGAGTCTACAGAGTGGTGGTCATAGGAAATTGGAAGAAAACACTCCTATTACAAAGCATCTCAAACATCACTTCAGTCAGCATTTTACAACAAAGTGCATCAGTGATACTCTGCTAAGTGCAAACAAAGCTATGTGAGACACAGGAATGGCAGCTTGAGATGCCTGAGTGTGCTTTAAAATGTTCCAAAGTTGCATGATTGTTTTCTATATATTCAAGTAACTATTTTGTATAATGGTCTCCCACACCTTATGTCTGTATGCAAATAGACAGCAACAAAGCAATCAAAATGGATAATATGCTCTAGGTTTTTTGAGGGATGCTAATGGAAGCAGACATCTAAATGAGAAGAGTTTGCAACTTCTGCAAAATTCAGTGACTAGGACAGTCCTAATGCCTGTAGGACTTTGAAAATTTGGTGAGTATTAATTCCCTGTGGAAGGCAAATATTTCCATATTTATTAGTTTTCATAATTGAAACATGGACAGCAAATAGATTTCTGACAGAGGAGCTCTTAGACCATTTATGTGTTTTAATTCTGTGCTGCCTAATATAACATCTGTTTTTGCATCGGGAATATGAATACAGTAATTCAAGTTTTGGTCTTTATTATGCTACTCGTAGTTTTATAGTGTATATATCATTAATTACCTTCATAGGCTGTGTATCAGCTAGTGTGTAAAGGAGAACAATTGAAAAATTAATACAAATCATAATCAATGAAAAACAAGACTCATTTATTCTGGGTAAATACTGACTATTGCATCTTCATATGTGAAGACTTCTTTCTAGTCATATCACATCTCATATTTTCAAGAAGTACCTTATTCATCTCTTTTGAAAATGCTGCTGTGGATCTTAAAAATTTCATTGTAAATCTAATTATTCATCAACTGATGTTGGAGCCTGAATTGCTGCTAGTATAGTCCAGGGTAAGGAAGCAAAAAGGGCCTTTGCATAATATACACAGATGTTTTATTCAGCTGCGTGGTGAGATTATCAGGTCCCAGCAACCACACATGGAGGGTTCAAATTTATCAGTCTCTGAGGGGCCTGGGGATAAACCTGGTCTTGGGGCAGTACAAAGATAAGAGGCAATCAGGGGATAGGGAGGGATTGGCTCAGGGACATAGGAACAGACATAGGAAAAGGGGAATGAGCCAATGGGGTCTTAACAGCTTTTTGAGGCAAGTTTCTTGGGTCTCCCTAAACCAGGGAGTGTCCCCCAGGGTCTCCACAAACTGACACTCAAGTCTGTATTCACAGAGGTTTACATTGAAAATACAGAACTTCTAAATTACATATCTGGAAAATTCACTGCTTATTTTCTTCGTTAAACTTGGACAGTAGGACCTAAAAAGGATTCAGCTGGTTCCAGTTCAATGTTCTATCTAGTATGGAGGGAATTATTGATGCAAGACATGAATAGCATTTTAATGCTAACTAACATTTCATATTAGTATTTCTTATTTTGTGTTTGTCTTAGTGTATTTCATGTTAATGCATTTTGTATTTTGTTCATATATTATTGGGAATTTCATAATCACCACTATCTCCATTTTAGCACATACCTGGAATAAAACAGAAGAAGACATGGCAACTAGAATATTTTGAAGAAATAAAGAGACATTGGAAACAAATAAAATGGAAAGTGTAAAATGAAATTATAGTTAGAACAAAGACAAAAAACCTTTTGTGTGAACAGTATCTTTTATCACAGTAATAATTAAGAAAATATATATACATGTGAGAATATACACATCCTGATTGCACCATTCTTTCTCTGTCATTTTGGAGGATAGCAATTCACCTGTGTAACACCAAAAACAGGGGAATTTTAAATCCTTTTTATAAAGTTCCCTGAAGCAGCAGGAATGTAGTTCTTAATGCTCTGGTCCAAATGAAAAATACTGTCAGATTTTGAGGGCAAAAAGGTGTGGAGGTCTTAGCAGTTCATTGTGATTCAGTTGATAACCCCAGTTAATAAAATACAGATAGTGGCTTTAGAATATCACATCAGCCTCTTGACAATAAGCTCACTCAAATGCACTTTTCCCCATTGTTGCTACAAGCATGTCTAAATGTAAATGTCATTCAATACCACTATTCAAATTAATTTTCTTAAGGGTGCATACCAGTGAAGCAGCAATGTAAATTAACAGAATCAAATGTAGAATGTTCTTGCAGACATTTCATCAAACTAGTATTCCCTATATTACTGTTGTGCAGACTATTTCTGGAGCATATTAATATTGCTTGAGAGCACTTATTTTGGGATTTTTATTAGTATAGTAGTTTTCTGTGCAGTAGGTGCTTTGCACGTGTCTCCAAACAAATGACCACAATGGAAATTTGGTAACATTCAGTCAATCATATGATCAAGCAAGTACAATGACTACTTAAATGTGCAAATATAATACCATTTATTTTAGGGAACTGAAGTATTGCTATTGCTTTACTCAGAGAATTAAATAAATATGCCAAGTTTTTTTTTCACTTATTTTGAGCAGATTGTATCCTACTCCTTCTCACAGAACCAGGAAAGGATTCCCACAGAGCAGAAGCAGAGGTTCAGAGATGTCAGCCACATGCTTAAGAAAAGATATTTTAGTAGGTCTTGATAGCCATTATTTTCTATACCTCAGATTCTCTAAAGCTCTATATTCCCACTCGAATTGCCATACAGAATTTTAAAGGATTGCAAAGGGTTTAAATGTCTGGACCTCATTCTTTTGGGGGTATGTGAGGCTTAAGAACCTGCTAGTAATTAAAAAAAATTAAAAATATTAACACAAAATATGTGAATTTTAAGGGCCTTTTATAGTTAGGGAATTCTCAGAAGTTCTGTTTATCTGAAATTTTATCTTTGTTTTTGAGAAAACAGAAATAGATATTTCAGCTGAAGCATAACACAAACTCTCCTACCAATTAGCAATGATGGTCAAAACAAGAGTAACCATCAACAATTATCATTGCCTTTGCAAAGTTTATTTTAGAGCAATGGAGCCACAGGGCACTGCATTTACCTGAGGAAAAAAATAAAGACCAGGAGAAGGGACATAATCAGATATTGATTCTTTCTACCAGCTGGAGGTCTACTTAATTTCACAAATACATCCCTGTTCAATGCTGTAGGTTTATGCACACTAGACTAATTTCTAGCTCATTTCCTGAAGATTTTAACTTAAGATTATTAGCAGCAATTTGCTAGTCTAAAGGAAATTAGCTCTACACTGATAGTGCCCTACAAATAAGAAATCAATAAAAATTACTTTTTACATCAAAAGAATTGGATTTGCAACTGTTGAAACTTTTCATTTGCTAGGATAATATTGCAAAATGAATAAAAAGATATGATTGCAGCATTAAATATAGTGGATTAATTCTCAGTGGTTGAAACTGAGAGGCTGTAATTTAAATTTATTGTAATTTACCTTTTACTCCTGTTATTGGGATGAAGTAAAATGTAAAGAACAAGTATGTCAAATCACTTCCAAAGTGTCATGAGAAGCCATATAAGCCAGTGTTTTTTGTAAAAACTGGAGGAGAACCTGTGGCATATCTTTAACAGACTCATAATTTCAGTCATCTTTGTAATAGGCTTCAGAGAGAAGAACTGAAGTAGAATCAACTTTCCTTTGGGCTGATGGAGCATATAATTTTGCAAATTGAATTATTTGTTACATTGACCAAAGAAATTAATATGTTTAGCTACATTTTCCTCAAAGCAAGATTTTTTTCTTTAGAAATAGAGTGATAACAATAAATAACATGACTCTATTATGGTTTTAAAAGGCAGTTACAATTTCATAGGATGAAGAGATGACAATCATCTCTTCAAAAGTAATACAAGGAAGTCAAAAAGCACCCTAAATAAAAATAGAGCTCCTCTAGCAGCTTTAAACATAAAATAAATTCTGTGATCCTATAAGCAGCATTTGGAAGTATAATTTAATCATACGTGAGATAATTTGATTTCAAAATTAAAATTATATCCATACATTGTAGATAATTGTAATAAAAAGAAAGTGTTCCTTATTATTTTCATATTTATTGGATTTGGTTTTAGTCCAGCACAAGGCACTGTAAAAATTACATCTGTTTAAGAGCCATGTGAGGGCAGAGACAAACAACTGTGGACAGCAGAAGGTATAAAATGTTACTGAGAAAGAGGACTTCTCCTCCAACTCTGAAGTTTGTGAGCAGAATGAAATTATTGGTGTAGAGATCTCCAGTAGCCCATTTCATTGTGTATTCTTCAAATATATCAATAGCAAAAGGAAAACAAAGAAAATGTGGGCCCATTGCTAAGTGGAGAAAGGACCCTGGTAACAGAGGACATGGAGGACACAGAGTTGCTGGAATTCTTCTTTGCACTGGTCCTCACTGACAAGACCAGCCCTCAGGAATCTATCACCCAGAAGACCAAGGAAAAGGCATGTTGAATGGAGACTTCCTTGGTCAAGGAGGATTGGGTTAGAGAACACCCAGGCAAACTTGACATCCACAAGGCCCTAATGGGATGTATCCATGAGTGCTGAGAGAGTTGGCAGACACCGTAGTGAGGCTACTCATGATCATTTTTGAGAGGTTGTGGCAATCAGGAGAGGTGCTTGAGGACTGGAATAAAGCAGATGCTGTCTTAGACTTCAACAGGGCAAGAAGGAGGACCCAGGGAACTAAAGTCCAGTCAGCCTCAGTCCCTGGAAACTGATGGAAGGCCACATTCTGGATGCAATCTCTATGCACATGGCTGACAAGAAGGTGATCAGCAGTAGTCAGCATGGATTCAATAAAAGTAAATCACGCTTGACCAACCTGATGGCCTTCTGTGATGAAACAATTACCTGGATGGACGAGGGGAGAGCAGTGGATATTGTCTACATTGACTTCAGCAAGGCTTTCAACACTGTCACAACATCCTCATAGACAAACTCAAGAAGTATGGACTGGATGAATAGACAGCATGAATGGATAGAGAAGTGGATTGAGAACTGGATGAATGGCAGATCCCAGACGGTTGTAGTCAGTGGCACAATGTCTATTTGGAGGCCAGTCATTAGTGGTATCCTCCAAGGCTCAATACTGGGCCCAGCATTATTTAACTTATTGACGACTTGGATGAAGGCATAGAGTGCCTGCTCAGCAAGTTTGACACAAAGCTGGGAGGAGTGGTTGATACCCCAGAGGGCTGTGCAGCCCTTTGACAGGATGAAGAGAGGGACAGAGAGGAACTGTCTGAAGTTCAAAACAGGCAAATGCAATGCCCTGCCCCTGGGGAAGAATAACCTCAGGTACCAACACAGGCTGGGGATTCACCTGCTGGGAAGCAGCTCTGCAGAGAAGGTCCTGGAGGTCCTGGTGGATATCAAGCTGTCCATGAGCCAGCAGTGGGTTCTGGTGGCCAAGAAGGCCAGTGGCATCCTGAGTGCATTAGAAAGAACATTGCCAGGTTGAGGGAGGTGATCCTGCTCAGCCCTGGTGAGGCCTCATCTGGAGAGCTGTGCCCAGTTCTGGGCTCCTTGGGATGAAAAGGACAGGCAGCCCTTGAAGCAGGTCTGAAGGAGGGCTGAAAAGATGATGAAGGGACTGTCTCTCTTATGTGGAAAGGCTGAGGGAACTGGGCCTGCTCAATCTTAAGAAGAGACAAACTTAGAGAACTTTATCAGTGTCTGTAAGTACCTGAAGGAAGGGTGCCAAGAGGATGGATCCAGGCTCCTCTTGGTGGTGCCCAGCAATAGGACAAGAGAAAAAAGGAAGAAATTAATAAAGAGGAAGCTCCACCTGAATATGAGGAAGAACTTTACTGTGTCTGTGACTACACATAGGAACAGGTTGCCCAAAGAGGCTGTGGAGTCTCCCTTTGTGGAGATACTCAGGGAGTGCCTGGACAAAATCCTGTATTCTGGGCTTTGGGATGACTCTGCTTGAGCAGGAGCTTGGACCAGATGATCCGCTGTGGTCTTTTCCAGCCTGACAGATTTCTTTATTCTGTGGTGTTGCTTATTCCAGTATTTTCACACAAAAAACGGTTTATGGAACAGGTAAGGATTTGGTTGCATGGTAAAACTGTATTGGGAGCCTTGTGGAAGATGATTTCTGGGATTCAATGATCCTGAGAAGACCATATCTGTTCTACTAGGGCTCTCTATTCCTATATGTAGAACATAAGGTCCATAAGGAAAAAAACCCCAACACTAAAGTGAATCTGGGTATTATAATGTTCCAATAGTATGTTAGAATATGATTCTGTTATCTGTTTTGCTTTGCTTCGCTAATACTGTAAAGGTATACTTGTGATTTAGGCTTTTGAATATTTGAGACACATGCTTGGTGTTGAATAATGGAAGAAGAGGTGACAGGCAGAATAACATAATATAGTATTGTTTTATAGTGCCAAATTAATGTGACAATTTACTGCTAAAAAGCACCGCATGTATTTATATTCACTCAAAAAAATAGTGCTGTAAATTTTTACATATTTATATCCCAGATACTGTGGAAGACATGAATAAATATTTAAAATCTATATTAATAGTGTTTTTTTATTTTTATGGCTTGAAATGAAATGGCAGTGGTTAAAATAAAAAACAATGTCTTTAAGTGCATAATCTTTCCTCAGTAGACATTGCAGTCCCCAGACATAATTATGAATGGTCAGTCTTCAGCCTCTGTTACCTCTATTGTTCTCTGACTTAATGCTTGATATTGATAAAGCATTTTAGAAATTAAAAAAAAAAGGACAAGGCAACACAAAACACAATGAATAAATCTTAACTATAATTAATATTATGTAGTCAACTTGAAGAATGTTCTTAGTCTTTCAGAGAAGGCACATGACTATGTGAATAACTTAATTTACTGGCATAAGGAGGCAGTGATGGAGGAGATACAGCACTTTAATGCAATGCTGAGATAAAAATTACCATTACACACACTAAATGCTATATTTAGTGTGTAAAACAATTGGAGAACTTCACAAGATGGATGATTATTGATTGGATAATTTTAATTTTAATCAAATCCTCTTTAGATTTTTCCTGGTTTTTTTGCATCCCTACTGTTATATTTATTTCATTTTTTTTCAGATATGCCTATATGATGTTCTTGGTACATCAACAAACAATTTATGCAGAAGTACATAGGCTGCATTGATTAATACCTTGGAGTATCTCCCCTATTCAGCTTTCCAGTAGGAATTTCCTGTGCCTCCTCCTACTTCCTCAGAGTTAAAAAACCAGAAACAAACCACAGCCAAACAAACAAACAAAAGAAAAACGCAAACAGGAAAAAGACACACTCCCTAACTGATTTAATAACCAAAATAAAATACATTGGACATATATTTACTTCAGTCCAGAAAGGACATTGCCTAACCAGGTAATGACATGCAAGAGGAAGATGAAAAGATGAAAGAGCCTTTGTTTACTGTCTCCAGCATCTTTTATCAAAATGGGCAAGGCTACCACAGAAATATAAGTTTTAAAAAATCTAACTGTATTTTGGGAGGGAACATCCTATTGGAAATGAATGGAAATTGTCCTAGGAGATGAAGCCAAAGTTTTCAATTGGCCATTCAAACAAATTGAAACTACTGCAAACCACACAGTGGAGATGTAATAAAGTATGGTTGAGTGAGTGGGCTATTACATTTTACATCCTACGCTGATGAAATGTTCTTGCAGTGTTATGCCAGAATGACTTTGTGGTAAACTATGATAATCTGTGGAGATAGCAGTTGCCTGAATAAATGTTCATAAAGGAGATTTGGTCAGTGTGGCCTATTTATTCAAGTCATTCATTTATTCCTATGATGCAAGTATTTCTGGAGTTACTGAAGATATTAAGTAGTAGACTAGGAGGAAAAGGAAAACTATTCCATCTCATAAATGAGATTAGAGAGCATAGACAGAACAATTCAGTTTTGGATACTTCATTACTGGGATGCCTACTTAGCTAAAGGTTTCCAGACAGTTTCATTGAATTATAGAATCACAGAAAGATTGAGGTTGGAAGCAACCTCTGAGGCCACCTGCTAAACCTCCCTACTCCAGCAGGACCCCTGCTCAAGTACAGCCATTTGCCTGGGACCATGTCCAGGTGGATTTTTACTGTCTTTAAGGATGGAGGCTCTACAATCTCTCTGGGCAACCTGTGTCAGATCTTCGTCCCTATCACCATAAAAAAGTGTTTCCTCATGTTCAGAAAGGGCCCTCCTGTGTTTCATTTCAAACCCTTAATCTCTGGCCTTGTCCCTGGGGATCACTGAAAAGAGCCTGGCTCCTCCTTCTTCATTCCCTCCCACCAGGTATTTATGCACATTAACACGATCCCCCTGAGCCTTCTCCTGTCCAGGCTCCACAGTATCAGCTCATGGAGCCTTTCCTCATGATGCTCCAGTCCCTTAATCATCCTTGTGGCCTTTCTCTGGACTTTATCCAGCATGTCCATGCCTCTCTTGAACTGAGAACTCAGAATTGGCAACAGTGCTCCAGGTGTGGACTGGCCAGTGCTAAAAAAAGAAGGATCACCTCCCTCCAGCTGCTGGCAGTACTTTGCCTGAAGCAGCCCAGGATGGTCTTTACCTTCTCTGCAGCAAGAGTCCATTTCTTCTTATTTACCTCACTATTTACAGCATTACTTGTCTGACACCTTTCCTACAGACAACTCAAACTAGGTTCTGCATCTCTGTTACTAACTCAGCATCAATTGACTGTTTGTCACACGTAGATTGCTCCTATTGAATTTGGATATAATACACTAATTAGGAGTTTTTACACTGGCCTTGTATGTATTTTTGTCCAAGATCCTGTCAGAAGGAGAATGGAAGGTGGTTTTCATGGCAGCAGAAGCATCTTCCAGGGATCAAAAAAACATTCCACTGAGTACTCCTACAAACAGAAGTTGATGACCTGCTGAAAAGAGCACCCAAATATTTATATCTTTTATATATACCTCCAACAGTTTCAAAGGACAGATGATGCTCATTATTGGCTTTTTTATGACCAAAAAGGTTTTATTACCAGAAGATTAAGCAAGGTTCTGAGCAGTCAGCTTGATAGTACCACACAAACAATATTTAAATAAGAATTATTATCAGATTTTTTTCAAAGACAGCATAACTTTTCTGGTGGTTGTCACAGTAAAAGTAGGAGTAAAATTGAGTAAAAGAACTCTTAAATCCTTTGTTAGCCCTTCATGTTTCTGTATCAGAAAACGGGATGCAAAGTTATTGGTGGTTTGGATTACTGGAAAGAGTGGACAGACACTGTGAAGTGCATTACTGCAGTATAAGGAAACAGAACTAACTGCTTAACAAAGAACTCTTTGATATAACTAAACATAAATCTAGTTTCCCTTAAAGTTGTGTTGGTTTTGCTAAACTAATTCAATTCCATATTTTTAGGGTCTTCCACTCAAGACAAAAAAATGTAATAACGTTTTCTAGTGAAGGAAAATTTAATTATTTCTTATATATCAAACCAATATTTTATGCTATTTCAAACTTGATACAGAAACTCTCCCTTGCAGTAAAGGAGGGACGAGTGGTTTCTTCTAGAGATGTCAATTGTCACTTCTTATAATACATTACATTTCCTCTATATGCTATTTCTCATTTTCTTTAAAAGAATCAAACCCAAGTATGCTCTCATTCTTTGCTCTAACATCTGTCTAGCAAGAAATAGACAAGAATAAGCACATTTTGATATTATATAATACAGAGTTTATTTTTTTCAAGAGATAGAAATCTCCAGGTTATGCTTTAGGAATTATAAGCTATATAGTTCCATTTTAAAATTTTGGGATTTTGGATTAATTAGCTGAAAATAGCTGAAAAGTGCTTTTCTACTAGGTACTTAAAATTTAAATATTTTATAATGATTTTATTTGAAGAAAAATGCTCTGGTTTTTATTTTTGGTAAATTTTTTATTATGATTTCTTATTGCTGTATACAAAATTGCAAACACAAAAAATTACTGCACTGAATGTTCAGAACTTGTCCTTTTTTTTTTTGTTTCACTTCATATGAACTCTTGAACCTCTTCTTTTCCAGTGCTCAAAATCAAATAAATTCATGCTCATCTAATTTCCCATAGAAAGGCAGTACTGATATTCAGTGAATCCTATGGAAACTAAAGATTGAGCAGGTAGGGAATACAGATCTGAACAGACATCATATATAGTGCCAAGTCAGGCCTGACAAGAGAGAGAGGCTATAGGAGATGATGCAGATGAAATCATATTGCTGAAGGGCTTTCTTTTGTGGCTGGTGGCTTGGACAAAACTTTGCCTAACATAAAGCAACGGTTGTATTTCATTTTAGAAAATACTTAAATTATTTTAGGATAAATAATCAGTTCTAAAGTTAGACATAACTTATCTTCATTTATTCCATGGAATTATTCAAGGCCAGGTTGGATGGGGCTTTGAGCAACCTAGTCTAGTGGGAAGTGTCGCTGCCCGTGGCAGGGGATTGGAACAGGATGATTTTTAAGGTAACCAACCCAAACCAGTCTGTGATAATGTGATTTCCTAATCTTATTTGGCAGGCAGCACTTTTGTGCCCAAGTACAAACCTTTTCTGTGACAGTGGCTCAAGCATTTTTCCGTTCCCCTTTCAGGTCACTCAGCTGCCATGTGCACACAGAGCATTTGAGCTCAGGCTTTTCCTTCATTCCAGTTAGTGCTATCGGCATGGTCATGCCCAGAGAGCATCTGAAGAGCAGGTTTTGATTTTTTGGCTATGTCAGGTCTCATTAACTCTTCTAAGGTACCAAGAATCAACAATAGGATCCCTTGTCCACTGCCTTGTTGCTTAATGGCTTGTGTATAATTTGAAAACAACTCTACCAATTAATATGTTTCTTGGTGTTACAATGATATAATTCACTGTTGCTAGTTATATAGTTGTCATGGTAACAAAGGAATTGCAAGAATTGATTTTTTTACTTCTATGCTTATCAGCCAGTCAAAATCATGTTTTTCAATTCCAAATACTCAGAGCTAAATGCCGGAACTCATAAATATCCTAACTCCCAAAATTCTGACACATCTTAGCCCTCACTGTCCCCTGGATAGGTATTTATATTCTGATTTCTAAAAGTTGGATTTGAAATCCACTATATAATTTCAGTTGTAGACAGAATCTTTGATTTCAAAGATACAAATGTCTTTGGGAGACAAAATGTCTTTGGGAGACAAAGAATGTACAGAAGACAAATATACAGAAAAATAACTGATAGAGTTTTGCATACTTTAAAATTTTGAATACCTTGGAATTTTTGTAATTAATTGCACAAATTGTAATTAATGATCTAATCTGAAGTAATTCAGTCCTTAAATAACTTTCATGTGTCAGCTGGTAAATCTAAGCAAGGATTATAGTTATTGCAAGGAAACTGTTTCTCTTCATATTATGTGCAGTTCTTTAGCATAAATATTTTCCCTAGGCAGCTTGGAGGTTGGAAAAATAATGGCTGAATATTAAATTACTTAAATACCATTCACTTTGCAATAAAAATGTGCTAAGGAGTGTCTAAAGTTTATGTGCTGTTTATTAATAAATAAATACATAAATAAATAAACCTAATTACTGTCAGAGGAACCTTCCACTATTTATTTGATCTCTGAAGTAACAGACACGGAATCATTAGTGTAGATCTAAGAATTAATTGATATTTCTAAGTGCAAAATGGAATCCATTCATTATCTAGTCTTAGTCAAAGGCATACACACATTTTTAAAGGCCATAAACAGTTTAAGAAATCCCTATTCACTATGTCTGTTTTTTTTCTTCTGCTTAAATACAATTTTCTGATAACTAATCAGTAATAATTTTGTTGAATAATTAACATTATAAAAGCACTCTGCAATTTAGGAGGAATTTCTTTCACTGTTTCTACTGTAATTCAAGTTTCAGACAGGTCCCAGAAAATTTCATCAAATATTACAGTGCAATTATTTTCTAGACACTGTGAAGGCTTTTAAGTAGACTCAAAAGTTCTTTAAGGATCCACTGAAAGAAATATAATTTCCATTTCATAGAACAGCAATACCACTGTTTATTTCTCCAGGAAATCTTTTCATAATTAGAAATGCCTTCTAATTTGTAAGTGTAGAGAAAGTTATGTTTTCATATAAAAAAGAGCAAAATGTGGACATAGAGCTCTAACATGAAATTAGTGCCTTCTGTGAATAAAACCACATGTAAGAAATTTACAGAGTACTTTTGAAATGACCCAGTATAAGTCCTTAATCTCTGCTTTGAAAGATGAAATTTTGAATTTTGCTTTTCATGTTTAGGTAGTGAAACATTGGAATGGGTGCCCAGAGAACTTGTGGAGACTGCATCCTTGGACATTTCAAAACTTGGGGCCCTGACGCTGCAGCTGAATCATCATGGTTGGCTGTGCAGCAAACTGGGACCTTAGAACATGCACCTTGGAGGCTGGACCAGATAACTTCTAAAATTCCCATTCATTCTAAATTATTGTAGGATTTGATTACAAATTTTAATTAGGTTCCCAGACTTGCTCTAGGTGTGTTTCAATTTTTAATAAACTGTAGTTCTGCCAACTTTTTTGTTAATTGTATTTTTTCTTTGATGCTGCTGCGAGGGTCTGTGCTTGCTGGTCAGCAGACTTCTGTGAGTGCCTTGCACAAGTTTTGTCTCTATCCAGACACTTAACTGGCAGCAGCTCTGATTCAGTCTTGACAAAGTGTTTGAGATAGTGTCTTAGATCTTGATCCAACTTTCTGACACATATCATAGAGTCATGGAATCTTAGAATGGATTGGGTTAGAGGGCACCTTTAAAAGTCATCTGACATTAAACAGGTACTCATCAAGAGCTATTAAGTCCTAGCACCCACCTACTCAACAAAAACCACACTCTCCTAGCACCCACCTACTCAATAAAAAACACATTATTCAGGGATATTTTATATGCAACTTTTTAACACAGAAAACTTGCTGTATTAAGCTTTATGTGAGCAAGTAAACTCACAAAACTGCAATAGAGCATATGTGCCCCGTGAGAATCCATGAGAATAATTGACTTTGCACTGTGGGTAAAAGCATGCAAGTGCTTAGCATCAGCTCAGGATTATATTACCAGCTGAAAGATGTGAACAGGGACGCAATGGGTAGTTGCAAATGCCTAGTGAATGCAGCATGAGAGGAATGGAATCCTTCTGGGTTCAATATCTATAAAATCAAAAGACAGCAAGCACCCACACTCATTAGGGCTTTTGCCTTTAGCTGGGGAATTTCCATGATATGAAATGGATTGCAAAAATCTTTTAAAGGCAGTTGGAACAGTTCCAAGGCTTAATTACTGTGCGTTTTAGGGAAGTTTAAGTGAATTCGAGACAGGAGAGTGTATAGAAATCTTTCTTAAAACAAATGGAGGAGTTTTTTCCTCAGACCAGGAGTGCCTCCTGGATTCACCTTTCCTAAACTAAACCAGAGTGTTTTGCTTAATGATTCTGACCTCTTACACATTGTGTCTAACACACATTGTACTTCAAGGACTTTTCCATTCTTGGGGTAATACAGTGGAAACCTACTTGACACATTTTTTGTCCCATGTGTGCAACTAAGATTAACAGATGAACACTATCTCAAAAAGTTGGGTTTCATCAGTAGGAAGAAAATAGGAGCATCACATCCAGATCCTTGCTATAGATTTTACTGAGTATTTTGATTAACAAAATGGTCCTGAAGTTGACACATGCCATATTGTTATTTGTCTGGGTTATCCTGAATAAGGTTTGCTGGAATTTTTACTGCAAGATAGCGAGAAACATCCCATTTAGAGATTTTTAAAAATTCTGAGTTATTTTCAGAATAATTTTAAAAATTCCCCTATTTAGAGTGGAGAGAAGAGGGAATGGCTTGTCATCAGTGGAGTCACCAGACTGTTATTTAATAGATATGTTTGAAGGGAAAACACTTTGGAAATCTATTACTATAAAAATCAAATAACATTTTTCTCTCGCTAATAACCATAGCTATGCTTAGCAGGTATCTTTTGCTAATCCAAAATGAATGCTAAAGAAAACTTCAGAAAATAATTTAAATAATTCTGCTGGTATTTTTGTATTGTTATACTCTAATTCTCAGAAGTCTTATGTAAACAATTAAGTCACATGTTCAGAGGCCTAATGGGAACTTTACTGTGAAAGATTTTTCAGCTTTTTAAGTGTAACTACATGTTAAACACCCATGATTACTTCACCTGAAGAAATTTTAACTCTCCCAGATCACTGAGTCACTTCTGGATCAGAAAAACCTAATTTCTTTCAGATATGTACCCAGTGTGCCCCATTTTCCCAAGATTCTCTTTTGCACAGATCTCCTACGATGCCCTAACTGTACAAAATGAAGCTCTTTGCTTTCTCAGAGCTCTGTCACCAGCAGGTCAGCAGTGGTTCTCTGGCCAGGTGCTTTTAGGTGGAACATATCATGACAGCTCTGCCTGCCTCGCCTCAGTTAATTTAACATCCTTCCTTCACCTAACTGCTAATCTTTGAAAGAATAATTTTTCTGAATATGACCAAAATTACCTGAACTTTTATGACTGGCTTGTTGATAGACAGTATGATATCAAAAATATATTTCCCTTATGAAACCAGGCCAAAACCAGATTAAAAATCTATTTCCTTTGACGGGGATTTTTATCTTATTCTGCTGTTATTGGTATCAGCACTGTGTAATTTGCATCATCCTGATGCAATAACTTTGAATTATGGACCATCAACAAAAAGTGTCTCTCATAACAGACACCATCTTTGTACATTTATCTGCAGATGACTTCTGGGAAAAAGAATGACCCACTCAACCAGTAATTTTTTAATCTGAAAATCCTTTTGCATATAAATAGCTTTTAAAAAATATTGATGCTGGAATGTCTCCTTGTAAGCAGGTACTCAACATTAAATGCAAACATCACAGTGATGAAAAGTGGTAAGGACTGGCTTTTTACATATACACATTGACTATTTCTGATTTTGGATGTTTGTTGTCTCTATGTAATTAACTGGTTGTGTGGACAAGAAACATCTGTTTTATGATCCAATAGGATTATGCAAAATAGCTTGGATTAAAACAACATTTAAATAGGATGAGCTATTCAGAATTAAAATATGCTGGAGACAGCTTGTTACTTAAAGTGCATAGAGTAACTTTCTGTTCTCTGACAGCATCTGAGACAAGATTTATCCAGGGTCATTAAAAATGTCTGGACATTCTTTTATATTGCCTATGTATAGGAGAGAAGATGGGGAAAACAAGGAAATAAGGTAGTAGAGAGTGTTTGTACAGGTAGCACTGTCCAACAAAAGCAAATTTTTCTTTTCCAAGCAATGAAAAGAAGAAGAGCATTCCAGGTTAAAGGAAAATCTGCTCTCAGGTTGAACCTTTCCAAAGAGGAGTGGATTTTGTTAACCTCTCACACAGAAAGGTAATTTTGCCAATTTGTACTACACTACATTATTTTGGCATTAACCTCAGGGTTTTTTTAAAGTTAGAGACCTTTATGACATAGACACTCCCATGGAGTTCAAGAGAATTTTAGACTGCCAGAAGAGGCTCACAGGAAAAGCTAGAAGCTGAGAGGATTTACACATTTTTATCTATATTTTTAGCTGCAGAGGCATATTTAAACTGGTCTGAAATACGAGAGCAACATGCTTATGTACCTTAAGTGGATTGTGATTATCAAAATACTAAATTAAAACCCAAATTGAGTACTCATGACTGAGTCAAAAGAGGATTTTCTCTTCCTCATATGGAATAAAGTTTTTGACACTGAAGAGGAAGACAATAAAATAGAAAAATGATTCTACAATTGTGTTTGATGCTACAGTTAGGTCTAATCATTTTCTGATCATTTCTGATCATTTTATTGTGTTTGGTGCTACAGTTGGTCAAATGATAATTTTTTTAAAATTTATATTACTTCTTAATTTATGGTCCTGCAGCAGATAAAGCATAAATCTATTCTAAGGTCTGATTCTGGCAACAGCATTCTGAATTTGGATATGTAGTAGTCTGCATTTCAGTTTCAACTTAATTACAGAGAATGTAAACTGAACAAATCTATAAAGTTAATTTTGTTTTGGCATATTGTTTACAGTATGTGGTGACAAACTTGCTGGGAAAGGTTGTGAGGCTATTGCACTTTGACCAAAGTATTTCTTTAAATAACAGTATAAAAGGAGGGTAAGATACTACAAAATTATTTTCTCCTAGTCTTACATACTGTACATAGTAGGCTGAATGGAAAAAGGAGTTTTAGAAGGATTTTTTAGCAGATCTGGAAGAAAACACAATGTATTTTTCTGAAGGAAAATTCAGAATAGATATCCACTTTGCCCTCCTACAAGACTAAACAGCTCATTTTGCTTGTGGGCTGGCTGGTGAGAAAAAAACCCTGAAATTTTTTCACTGGCTACATATGTCTTTTTAGCTCACTTTAGTTTATGAGAAAGTATGTTTTGGTTTGAATCCCAGGTTAAGAAAACTATCTGTAATCTGTAACTGAAGATAAAATGACAGTGCTCCTCGCTGCTTTCTTCTAAATTTCTCAAAGAACTGACATAGAATAAATCTTTACCAAAGATATTAAAGCTTATTTTATCCATTCCTGCTATATAAATACACTTTGACTGAAGAAATATGGGAGTATTTTTTTCTTTAACTTTTAAAGTTGATTGTACTGCTCTTCAGATATGCCAGATTTATGGCTGTGAAGCCTAAAATCCTCATTTTATTCTCTCTACATCAAAAGTTGTCTCCACATTATTTTTCCTAGAAGGCACCTAGAAGGAACATGTTTAATGAAAGAAAATAGAATAGATCAATCTCTGTGTTCATAGAATCTCTCGTGTTTGTGCTGAAGCTTTAAATGTGTCAGTTACTGCTTTGTTTTTGAGACACCACTCTTGTAGAAAATCAATTGGCATTCCCTTCACAAACTCAGACAAGTTTGGAAGGGATGCATATTTGATGTAACATATTTCTAGCTAGGGAAAAATAAAATATTTAGTATAGGTAATACTGAGTTGCTTTCAATCTCTAGCCATAAGAAGCACTGCAAATAAATACAAACTAGATCATCCTAACAAAAGTTTCATTCAGGACATGCAATATCTTGTAAAATTTCCCAAAAGTGGCTATTTAGGATTCAACACTTCAGAGTTTAAAATGTCTTACTGCTAACTCAAAAATATAATCTATTTGAATCTAAGAGAGTGGGGTTTTTTTTGGTTTTGGGTTTGGTTTGATTCTCTGATTCAACAATGGGAAGGAAAAAGCATTGCTGCACAGGGAAATGATGGGTAAGGAGGCTACTTCACTTAAACTGCTTAGCTCATCTCCTAAAATTTTAAGCAATTATCCTTCATCTGTGTGTGTCTGGCTGATATTCAAAATAGTCCAAGTAATACCAGTTGCATCCAATGACACCCAGTTGATACTGTGGATCAGGAAACATAAATGATTCAACTTTCTGGCCTGCATAGCAAAGGCTGATCATCTTGGCTTCCTGGAGAGCTGTGGTATCTCAGAGTAAATGACTGCAGTGCTTTGGGTGGATTTCTGTAGTTTGCCATATGCTGTTGTGAACGCGTTTGAAGAAAACAGTGTGTGCAATGTTGAGATAGAATGGAAATAAAGACAATATGTATGAGAAAATAGCTTCACATAATAATGAAATGTGGCACCAAAAATGTGACTTAGGGAGAAAAAGTTACTATCTACCAGCTTTCAGCTGTTGTAAAGTTAAACCAAAGTGTAGCTTTAAAAAATTGTCAATGAAGAAAAAACTGATAAGATTAGTTGAGAGCTTTCAGAATTAATTTCCTAAAATGTGAGCAGGGTGGAAAACAGGTGCTTTAATAAGATCTTGAAAATTCATACTCAGCCATTGTTCAATCCAGTACATCTTGGCTCTTCATCTTTGCCTATATGATTTCCTATAATGTATATCTAGCTATTTCAGCATGAACAGAAATGCTGTTACTTTACAAGGCCTAATAATTTCACAATTTGCATTATTCTTGGGGGAAATGGGATTCTTCTTTTAGCTGCATGTTATGAGATGTTTGAGCATGAAAGTTTATTCTGAAAAGGTCTAATAAATAGCTCAGTCTCCACACAACAGATATGTATTTCTCCCTCTCTTAGAAAAAGAAAAAATCTCTTTTAAAAAAGTGAAGGGAGTGAAGTAGGAAGTGAAAAGAAGACCATACCCAGTATTAGAGAGCCATGAAAGCAGCATATTTGAGTTTCAGCCACAGAATGGGGAACACAGGCTTGGATTTCAGGGACATGAAAATTTCATACATCATCAGGGCTAAAATAAAGCCCAAAATATATCATTTGATTTCTGGAAAAATCATATAAAATCACTCATAATAATCAAACTTTGCATTTATTAAGACTTTGACTACATATTATTTCCATTTTGAAAGGTTTCCCATTTATTCCATTTAAATGCCTTTACCCCTCCTTTATTTTTAATGCTGTCAGTTGCTACTTAGAATATATGTGTTTTCTGGTTGTTTCTATATTTGCTTTCCCATATTTGTATTCCCATTTGTTTGCCATATACTTTAAATATAGAAAACATATTTAAATTTTAATTTTGGGCAGGCCTGAGGCAGCAACCCTCATTCTGTGTACCCGCATCGCCTTCTGGATTCCTCCATTCACACAAAATCTCTGCTGCACTTGGACTTCTCTCTTTCAGAACCAGGATGAACCAATTGTGATCCTTAGTGGGCCATCACTGAATTTGAGTGTCCCCTCTAACAAAGCAATCATTCATGCCATTCTGAAGGTAGCTATGGTTTCCTTCACAGTACTGAATATTTATTTTACCAGGTATGACCTTACTGGGTGCCAGACTAGAAGGCATTTTGTATGGATTTTCTAAACTGATAAGCTTCTGAGCTAGGTTAATTATGTTCCAGATGAAGATAGGAAATGTGCTCAAGGAGCAGCTCTTTCTAATAGATCAATATTAATTATATCAACAATCTGTACAGAGAAAAAAGGTTTGTTAAAGGTTCTTCAATCCCAGCGTTAACTTTTATTAAAAATTCTGCTTTCCAACAGTCTTTCAAAGAGAATGTTCTCTCCTCTTCTGAATACATTGGACATTAAACTATTTAATAGATGAAATGGCAGCTAATATCAACAACACTCATATCCTTCAGGAGTTATATATATTGAAGCAACATTCAGTTATGTATGGCTTAAGTGTTAGGAATCATCAGTTTACAGTACAAATTGTTTTGTTTCCATGTTATTTCCTTTGTATTAATACCAGTTTGTGAATATTTCTTACATTCAGAGATTTAAAAAAATTAATCAGAGGTCATCAGAATTGCTTCCTGAAAACAAGAAGGCAAACAAAACTAAGTTTCTGTGGCATGAGGTGTAGATAGAAAAATCCAACATACACACAACAGGTATGATAGAGACTTGACACATTATACTGTATTTATTTGCTATCTTTCAAAAAAGTTATCCAGTTCCACGGTGAAGACACCACATATTCATCACCATGAAGCTCAGTTGTTGCATACCCCACACAATTTTCTGAGTTCTGGTTCTTTAAAAATTTTATATCTGAATGCTGATCTAACTCTACTTAGCCAAGCAGATGAATTTCCTCACAGCTGGAACTGGCAGAGCTTCAGGCAGTTTTCTGCTCCTGCTGTGCAAATACTTATTCTATTTCACTGTGACTTATTCTGCCTCTCCAGAATAGAAATAATTCAAGTAGTAAAAGACCCCATCAAACTATCATAGCAATTAGACTCTGTGTGTAAAAGCACAGAAGAAACCCCAAAATTCACTTATATTCTAGAAGAAAAAAGAAAAAAGAAACACTGCTGATCTCCCAATCAATACCACAGAACTTCTATAGTCTTAACATCTCCCTTATCTTTATTATCTTTTAATGAGTTCACTAGTCATTTCCATCACTCAATACTTATCTAATTTTGTCTACAACTGCTTTATCACAATGGATTTTTTTAAACATGAGGGATTCAGCATATTTAGTAATATTAAGAAATTGATAACAATTGCTTAGATGAAATGTATTTTTGTTCAGCAAAAAGGTACAGCAAATCTTTTAATTAAAAGAACCTTACCCAGTTCAGGAACATCAGATTTTTTCCTTGAGGAAATAATTTCTTTTGATAGATCACAAGCAAACTGAAAGGAAAGGCAAAGGAAAACATAAAAATGAATAAACACTAATTTTGCTACTGTTCAATTTCACAGTGTTTCCCATTGGCTTTATAGGAAACAGAATTGGTCATATGAGGACAACAGAATTTTGAAGAATTTAATTAGTCTTTCTACTAAAATTTGAGGACTATTCCTTTTTATCCACCATTTAATTTTTCAATTATTTTGGGACAAAATAAAATATTAACAAAATTTGAAAGGAAACTCTAAATTTCACTCATTGCTGCTATTTATTTGAGCCCTGTTATCCATGCTGACTTCTAAATAATCAGTATAGATATGCTAAATAAAAGTTTAAGGAGTAAGAAGGAGTTGTGATGCTTGAACAAAAACCAGAGAACTCTAGAAATCCTCTTTTTCTCAAAGAAGTTACTTTATATAAATAAAATAATAACCAGACAATGATAATATATTTTAAAAGAAAAATTTAAACTTTTCCAATATTTCTCACTTCACTATACCTTTATTAAATCAGTATTTTTCTAAATAAGTAGTCAAGTTAAGAAAAAATCTTGACTTCTTAATGAAAACCTGGAAGAGGGAAAGAATGAATTAAAAAAAACTTAAAGGAACTTTCTATGCTGTCTGAAACCAATTTTTTGTAAAACCAGATGAAAAGGTAGCTATTTATTGCTGTCAAGTCTGTCTATTTAGATTTTTTCCCTGTATTCTTCCATTATTCAAAGAAATAGCTCAAAAAGCTGTGTGAGAAAGAGCCATGAGGCATTATAAAATGAAGCAAATAGCCCTATGAGGAAGGCAGTTACTACTTGGTTCATAGTTTGCTTTTCATCAATACATTATGAGTTTATTGTCAGCACTAAAACCTTTTTCAGGAAGTGCAAAAGACAAAGTATGAGAGACTTTGATGTGGCCTCAGTGTGTTCATGGAGATAGAGCTACCCATACTGCAATATCTGAACTTGCAGTGTCTGTCAAATTTTCAGCTTTTCTTTTCTGTTGCCTTCTTTCTCAGAGTGAACTCAACAGTGAGCAGACCAAAAGTAGTCTTGGGTGTTGTGTGCTCTGCCTCACCCACTGACTGAACTGATGGTTGTCTGGGTGACCGAAAAGTTAGTGCAGAACTTATGTCTACTAACACACAACCAAATGTATTAGAAATCTAAAGGAAGAGAATTTTACATTTGCACAAAGTACCGAGCGGGATCTGGAGGCCTCAGGATCATGGTTAAATGTGTGCTGAACGGATATTTCTGTCTGTGTAATACTAATTCTATTTCAGAATGAATAATATTCATTATGGACTGCAGAAACTCAACTGAAATGGTGCTAGAGCATATTTCTGGGATTGTTTATTTCAGAGCTGATGACAGATGCTGTTTAAGAATATTTTATTATGACCCAGATGTGAAGACAGTTGCTTTGAGTAACCAGAAATTAAGATGGACATGTTTAATAATGAGAAAACTAGAGCAACAGCAACAATTAAACATTTCAACTCCTACCAGAAGTCTCACATGGAACAATCTGGAAATAGTGCCAGAAAAGTCTTTCCAAAAATGAGGGAATTCAGCTCTTAGCCACAGTTATTTTATGTGCTTTCAGAGGCCCAGGAGGATTCAGGATATTTACAGAACATCTTGTATGCAGACTGCAGATCTGTTTGTTCTCCTGTCACCTTTCCCAAAACCCTGCAATTTTGTTTTGACATGTAATGGTTGAGTACAATACTGATTTCTGAAAGAATACCTTTCCTGTTTCCTAAGGGAAGGGATTCTCAACAAAGGAAATAGACATATGTTTTATCTCTTTCTGAGAGTTGATTCTTTTTTATTTTCTAGATTCAAAATGGCATAGCAGGAAATAAGGAAAATAAAAAGAGAAGAAAAAAATTATTTGGAAGAATCAGCAGGAGCATGAGTGCATTGGGTCTGGCTTGGACTGAGATAGTTTTCCCCATAGCAGCTCTCACAGTGCTTTATATACAGCTGTAAATACAGCTTATCTGTATTTAAGCTTATACAACCTTAAATACAGCTGTATTTGGGAGGAAGTTGATAACACACCAATGCTTTGGCCACTTCTGAGCAGTGCTGGCACACTCCTCCACAAAGGCCAGTAGGCTTTGGGTGAGCAAGAGCCTGGGAGGGGACATGGCCAGGAGAGCTGGCCCAGACTGATGAAAGGGATACTCCACACCATACGACATCATGCTCAGCAATACAAGCTAAGAGAAACAAGAAGGGGCAGAATATGGTGGAGGTAAAGATTATTTTTGATTTCAGATTTTAACAATAATTTTAATTTCTGGTCAATTCTAACTTTTTTTCTTTTTTTTTTCCTCACGATCTCTAGGACCCAGAAACCTGCTGTTCCCACCTAGTCTGTGATTTACCATTTTAATTTTATTTTAGCTTTCTGCTCTGAAGAGTAATCAAGCACATATTCTATGAACAACAGAGAATGCCAAAGTAGAACACTTTGATATCAATAATCCTTTTCTTCTCTGCATATCGACAATGTATGATTCCAGAAACTCTCCAGGTGAAAAGAGAAATCTGCATTTTACCATTCAAAATTCATAAAGAAGAACTTTCCAAGCCATGAGACATTTTTGCATTTGTCTACTTCTATGTACCTGTCATATCTGAAATTACCTTCTCAAGATAACAGGCTCTGCTGTTGAAAGACCCTGCTTGTCTGTATGCTTCTACTGCTCAAATGATGCTTATTCTCTTTCTCCTGTTTGTGATAACATCAGCCTGGTTCATGACCCAGCTGATCAGCTCTTGGGCAGGGACCCAGGTACCTCCCAGCAAAATTTCCAGACCTGTGGTGTGAAGAGAGTCAAAAATTAACTCTGGCTGATAGATCTTGGTAAAAGCCTGTTCTTAAGCTCATTTAGACACCAGCCGGGCTTCAGTCAAGCTAAAGCAATTAAGAATTCATGGATGAATACTTCAAATTTATTTCATTTATTCCTCATGCTTTACAATATTTTAATGAGTTAGAGATTAGCTCATAGTCCTTGAAAATCAGCAACTGTGTTAAACTAGGCTGGAATATATATGATTCACTTCTAACTGATAAAAATACTACAGTTGGGAATATGCTAATCATGTTGCTGGTGTTATGGTAACAATTGTAATAGAAAAACAAAATTAGTTTCTGTGGAATCACAGAAAAGCTGTTGTTTACATCCTTTGGAACTCATTTAACTCTACACTTTACAAGGAAATTTTAACCAAACAATATACTCAGTACACCACACATAAGAGTTATGCTAACTCAGGAAAGAAGGAATAAAACTAAATAAGTGGAGAAGCCAAAAGAAAAAAGGAAAGAAAAAAAAAACCCAGCCCAAAAGTAAAAGAGAAAAACACCAATATTTCAGTTCTGGGAGAGATTCCATGGGAAACTTCCATGGAAAATTAAAGAGCCAGTGCATGCTGGGAATTTTTCAAGAATATGTTCCTGGAAGCACAGAGGTGCACCAGAGATGGAAATGTGGACAAATGCCCATTGAGAACTTTAAGGCATTGCCAGGGCATGCAGAGATGGGGTTAGAAAAGTAAAAGCTGAGCTTGATCTTAAGGCATTGACCACCTCCCTAGGAACCTGTTCCAGCATTTGACCCCCTCTTGGTAAAGAAATGCTTCCCATTTTCCAGTCTAAAATTCCTCTAGTGCAGCTTTGAACCATTCCCATGTGTCCTGTCAAGAGATTCCAAGGAGAAGAGATGAGCACCTCCACATCACATCCTCAGGAAGCTGCAGAGAGCAATGAGGTCCCCCTCAGCCTTGCCTTCTTCTCTCTAAATTAGGCAAACCCAGAGTTCTCAGCCATTCCTTCTAGCCCTTGCACTAGCTTTGTTGCCTTTGCTGCTCTGAATGCATTCAAGAGTGTAATGGAGAAATCGAGAAATTTTTTTGAATAAGATGATGAAAAAAAATTAAAATCCAATACAGTCAAAAAAATATTTCTGACATAGTTAGGGCTGTGATTTTGGTTAGTTGATTAGTGTCTTGGGTCAAATTTATAATTAGAGCTCTGCTCAAGGAAACCCTATAGCTGTTTTGAATTTCATGTGTTCAGAGAAGCTGGACTTCATAGGTCATTACATCCTTGAATGCATCCAGAGCAGCAAAGGCAACAAAGACACTAAGCAACTAACCAAAATCATCGCCCTAACTATACTAGCAATATTTTTTGGACTGTATTGGATTTTAATTTTTTTTATCATCTTATTAAAAAAAAAATCTTGATTTCTCCTTTTGGACAGCATAATTAAAATTATCCTTATATTGCACTGTAAATATTTTAGCTTTCTCCTTGGCTTATTTATTTAGTTAGTTAGTTAATTACTTAAAATATTTTTTTTTTCCTTTGTTAGAGACAATGGTTTCCAGGTACAAACATGCATTTACAAAACAATGGATGAATGAAGCATAGATATCTTGAGTATTACACATAGATTGCTCTAAGGGTATTTGAAAGATGGGAGATTGTGTTTTGAGACATGAAAAATGAGAACTTTTATATAATTATAGGAAAGAAATATTAACATTTTCTATTAAACACTTAAACCCAACCATTTATTTTAGTAATTGTTGTAGTTCAAAGTTGAAAACTATTTGCAAGCATCCAGATTAGAAAACGATGATTTTTTAAAGACCTTTAGAAGCTGTTAGAAATACCAGATATATTTATGTATTTTTATATAAATTCAAATAATTCATACTATGAAGTTATTAAGTTGTAATGTCTATAATTTAGAACAAGTTCTTCTCAGTTTTTCTGAATGTATGACCTTTTTCAACTTCCAGAGATTACATCCTATAAACCATATATACCCCATTGATGAGATAAATCTGGCTTTTAAACATTTTGTACCTCTGTCATGGCAGTTAAGCACAGGCAGGTCAAAATGTACTGTTCTGGAAGATCTCATTAAAAATCAATATTTAAGTAATGATTGCAACAAGAAAATATATTTAAAAGGGATTGATTTCACTTTTTTCTTTTTCATTGTCTTACCAGAGTGTGCAAGTTATTTTTACTTAGCTAGAAAAGACAATATCCAAGCTCATGAAATATGTATGGAGTCATCCTCTGATAACAAAGGTAAGGAGACTGAAAACTCATTGAGAAAGTCTGTCTCCTGGATGTCTCTGCTCTGTGTGGCAGGATGGTGGTGCCCACGCACCGCTCACTTGGAGTGCTGCTGTGAGTCACCACTGACGGAAGGAATATGCATGCAGCTTTTGCCCTTGCACATTTTATGTTATCATTTTTCTTCATCAGTTGATGTGTTGATTCCTTAAAGGTGATGGACACTGGCCCTACAAGTTTTAGAGGGAAAGAGTAAACCACATTAGGCTGTGCCTTCATTAGCAACTTGGCAGCAGCTTGGTTTTGAAGCCCTGACAATCTGTATTTACTTGGGGACAGAGCTGAGTCTTCAGGGTGGTTTTAATGCCGAAGAGCTAAATTCTCTCCATGGGGGACTAAACTGTGGGTTGTGCTCCAAAAGGCTCTGAGCCAGTGTGACTCATGCTCCTCCAAGACCTTCTGAAGTAAGCAGCAGACACTTGTGATCAATCTTGAGAGCTCACAGCAAGCTAGAATATTTCTAAAGCAATATAGAGGGACAGAGGCTGTGAAAGTCTTTCTGCTTGCTCACTGCTGCCAGACTTCAACCTAACCCTAACCCAAACCCGTTCTTCTGACTCTGTTGCTCCTCTCTCATCCTATTTCTGTGGTTGTCTGAACCCCCCTGATCTCACTGAACATCTTAATGTTCAGATGAACTTTTAATAACATTTAAAATGATTAAATTGTTTTTCCGTATGTTTCTGCCATGTTGACACTATTCATTGCTCAGAAAATTCTAGGAAGACCAGCCTTTGGCAGTATCAGGGGTTGTTAACATCTGTGTGTGAACGATGACTGTTTCCAGGTACACAACACAGAACTCAGTACAATTATGGCAGTGTCCTTGAAGTCATGCTTTGAAGGTATGCACTTGTTCCTTGAGCACTTGAGAGATCTTTGGCTGGAGGAATAACTCACATTCACACTCCTGAAGTGACTTGCCAGGGCTGGAAAAGATGAGAAACCTGAGGAGTATGCAGCCCTGTCTCTGCAGAAAACACCTGCAAAGCTACATCTTACAGCATTCTTGCAAGGTTTGTGCCAGCAGCTCTCTTTCTGCGTTCTCTGTTACACAAAAGCATGATCAACCATTTAGAGATAAACACAGACAGGACTACAGTTCTTGTACAGGCATCACATATACACAAATATGCACATACTCATGTAAGAATGAACAGAACAAACAGCCCAGCTCGATTCTGTCTTGTGGCTGATGAGACTCTGGTATCTGTCAGAAACATATGGCGCCTTCAGTATCCAGCCCCTAAAGCCCTAAGCCTAAACTCCAGTTAGACCAACATGAAGTTTGTTAGAGTCACACCCACGCCCCACCCCCCCATATAAAGTGTCTCCAGTAGCTGAGCTGGTCCACAAATCTTGTCTTACTCTCCCAGCTAGTCTGATGTGAAGGATCACAAATATCAGACACAGAGAGGGGAGAACAATCACACTGGCAAATTGAGTTGACCGGGTGCAGGACTTGATCAGACAATCTTTCTGCTCAGTGTCTGGTCAGATGGTCCTGTAAAAATATCCAACCAGAAAAGAAAGAGAGGAGTTGTCTGTGGAGCTGGTAGCAGAACACTCAGCACCTTGCAGGTTGACAGGAATTTCAGTGTCTGGAAAGCAGACTGGCAGAGGCAAAGGATACTCTGTAGAGGCGGTGGGAGCAGTTAAAATGTTTCTGGAGACTTTCTGGCTCTTTAGTGCTGCAAAACTGTGCTCCCAGGCAGCAGCTGGTGAGCCAGATGTTGGAGAAAAAAGTAACTCAGATGATGAAAGGGTTGATTTCCGTAACTCCAGGGTCTAATCAGACATCTCTCTTCTGCCTGCTTCTCACATATCCTTTATCAATTTTTCCCCCTCTTGAGCTGCAGCTGCTACTCACAAAGTTCCTATGAAACATCCTTCCCTTTCTCCTACTCCCTGGGAGCTCTTCAGTGAGCAAAAAGCAAACATGTTTTTCTCACTTCTCCCCTTACTCATGAGCTGAATGTAGAATCACACTCCCTGCCTCTTCCAAGTCTAACTACCCTCACCAAGGTGCCAGAGCAGTATGCACACTACAGGAGAAGGGTGTTTCCCAAATCATGTGCAAGCAAAGCCATCAGCTAGTATATAGGAAAGGTCAAAGAGAGCTTTTAAAATTTGAGGAGACATGATGAAAATAGTCACACCTGCTTTGAAAGGGCTTTGGTGTAAGAGTGAGGGGGAAGCAGCAAACCTTAAAGAGACAAGGAGACTGCGACCTCACTCCTTCATCCCCCTCCTTTTTCTTTTTTCCTTGGGAAGCTATGCTTTCTCATTTTTTCATTGCAGTTACTACTCCACACTAGAGCAGGCATTGACATTTAAGCATATTCCTTCTGATATACATTCATAATCTTCAATAAACAAAGAACAGAGATTTTTCTTGCTTCAAGAACCACACTGTCATGTGATCCATGCTCTCACAGAGGTTTTGGAGGGCTACCTGCTAGAAATGGTTCAATGTGGATCAAGGGGCTCTCCAGAGTGCTTGCAGTGTTTTGCACAGGAACAATGGATTAACATGAAATCAATGTTGGGGCACGCTGTCTGGCAACTTGCTTTCCAACATTTCGAGGGCAAAGGGCACAGTTGAACAAGTGGCCATGTGTGAATAGTCTTATTCCTCCTAGAATCCTAGACTTACCAGTATAGGAGTAGGCATAATATGCATGTTCCAGGTTATCCACAAACATCTTCCCATTGAAACAGTCTATTTCTTCCTAAAACAAAATGCTGGTGCTCCCTATTAATCTTAAGAGAGTACAATGCAGGAGGTGATACTTCTGGATCTTAGTTTTACAGAAACGAGCTGCTCCAAACAAGGTGGTTCTGTTTCCTTTGTGATGATTTTGCTTCAGTCACCAGGAATTGGGCAGAAACCTTTCCAGCATTATGCACGAGTTTGAAGAAGTTTTTAACCAAAATAAGAGTTTCTAAACATCTATTCTATAAGTGAAGAAAGGAAAATTGTATTCTATATTGATATTAAGTGATTCCGCATGCAAATGCATTTGAAGTAAAATCATTGATAACTGGCAAATAGTAGTAAAGAAAAAAATAAGAAAGAGATGAACATTGTTTATGTCTTAATGTTGACAGCTAAATGATCAGCACTCTATGTATTAGCAATTTATGTCACACTAATAAGAGTATAAGCCTGATTCATATAGAGTAATTAAAAATATTTCATTGGTGATAACAGAGGACTTATTCAGTCTCTGCAACATGCAGCAGTTTTTCAACGAATTTTTGCCTTTAAAAGTTTGATTCCTTCCATGATTCTTGTTTGGTTTTTCCTCAGATCTGAAAAAACCTTGCACTTTTAAACTTTATAATGAAGGATACTAAAAGTCATGGCTGCTTTTTATCTAAACTTGGTTAACTCTACAGTGTTTCTGTGTTTCAATAATGGAGTGAACTGGATGCATTCAATCCTAGTGTCTGAGGAGCCAAGATTATGTTGTTTTAAAATGCAGAAATGGTGTGGTTTTATGATGTCAAAGAACTACATTTCCCTCTCCTATTGAGCCATCTTGTGGTTAATAGTTGTAATGTACTTTTGAATACACAACAAACATGATGGGAAAGTGTTATTCCAGTGTTATTCCAATGTTACATTAATAAGAGTTACTTTCCTATATCCATGGATGTTCAAACAAAAGCTTTTTTCGAACGTAAAATAGACGTATTATAGTATGATAAATGTAAATATTAAATAATGTGTAAAATAGGGAGAGGAAATCATCATTGTTTAATTTAAAATAGGCTATTACCAGTATCAATAAAGAAGCTAGTGTAGTACATGGCAAATGAGCCCACACATATTTTCTATAAAGAAAATATGTTAATAAAAAAGTATTTTTCTAGGCATAAGACCTAAAGCTGGAGTGTCCTGAAGTTATATGGACTCCCATAAACACTTTGGGAGACAGATTTTAATATGAGTATTAATACATTTCTCATGTACTTTAGTTGTTAAGATGACAGTGATGTTCAGTTCTACTATTTTCTTGGTAGACTTTTCTGCTGTGCAGAATGAGAAAATTATTGTGTGATGTGGAGACAATAAGACATAAAACATAGGATAGTTTGGGCTGGAAGGAACCTTAAAACTCATCTAGTGTACTCTCCCTCCCATGGGCAAGGACACCTCCCACCAGTCCAGGTAAACAACAAAAGAGATTTCTTTCTTGCACTACATGTATGCTGTATAATACAGATCACACAAAAGAGAAAGTGAAAGTGAATGCAGCTGTATTACATTACTAATAGGGATTCAGTGAAAGAACATTATGGGGAACAGTAAAACCATGGAAAAATTTCCATTAAAAAAGAGGCAGGTCATGCTGTGGAACATCCTAGAGAAAAAGTGAGTAATTCAGTTATTAGTCAGAACTGAATGAGTCTCATTCCTTGTGCTAGGGACTGTTTAATGGTTAAGCTCCATGTAACTCCATGCATTGTGAAGCAGTTCCTTTACAGATTTTGTAAGCCTTTGACAACATTTGAAACCCATGTGATATCTGGCATAAAATGGATCAGTGGCAATCCTCTGAGGGGAAGAACAGAGCAGTGAATAGATTCTCTAGGAAGTGTCTGGAACAGCAGAAATGAAAAGGAGAGGTTTAAAACATTTCACCCTTTATTCTCAACCAAGAGAACTCAACGGAAAAACAGGTCACCATAAGGTAATTCTAATATGACAGCAGTTTACTTGAAGTCCTTGATGATTTATGATTTCTTGCTTAATTTTGTCAAGGGATGCTGACTAGGCAGCTATTGAAGACATTCAATGCCCAAGATAAAAATTTAATATGTATGTATACTATTTAGAAAGAAAAAATCCCACAACATCCAAAAGGAAAGATGTTAACATTGGAAGACTTGTGCCTTACAGAACAGCAAATCTGGCTGGTTATGTGAGAACCTGCTGAAGAACTCATATTTTGGGAGAAGTGACTTGAAGGAATATTATGGGTTCATCTTGACAAATTACTAAGAATTTACTGAGACAAGGAAGTCACTGAATTTAAACTTAAGTTTATGAAGGTTGAAAGTGTTCTGGTCGTAAAATGTGGTAGTAAATCTGTAACACTGCTAGTAAAGAGGCCTGATAAAATACTCAGAATTAAAGGCAAGCAAGTCAACACAAACCAAGTCACTGCAATGTGCGTGTGTGTACGCGCGCGTGTGTGTGTGTTTGTGTGCTCATGGACATGTTCACAGGTGTTTGTCTTCACAAGCAGCAACAAAATGTTGGTCACATTGACTAAGAAGACGCTAAATTTTTACAGTGGTGACAAGACTGAGCCAATCTGAGAAGCAAAAGGGAGATTTATTAATGGATGTTAATGTCTGTGGCAGATCACTAGTGGTATTACTAATATTGCTAAAATCTGGGTGTGTTCAGTCTGGGGAAGAGGAAACTCAGGGGAGACCTCGGTCTTCTCTACAACTGCCTGAAAGGAGGGCATAGCCAGGTGGGGATGGCCTCTTCTACCATGTTTCAAGTGAAAGCATAAGGAGAAATGACCTTAAACTGAGTATCTAGTTCAGATTAGATGTTAGGCTTCAGAGGAGCCAACAGCTTCATCTTTTACAGTTATTTGTGTTTCTTTAGTGTGTTTTATAGGTATAAAAAGCAAATGTAGTAATTAATTTAATTTAAAAAAAGAAAAGTTGGAAATGGGAATGACTTACAGATTTCTTTTGTGATTACAAAAGGATTTAGAAAACAGATTCTAAGAATATGTTCAAATGTGACATTAAATGACTGGTTTTGATAGGTGTGTATTTGCATACAGCTGGAATACTCTGTGTGCTAATGGCAAATCTCCCATGTTAGGAAAATACCCAAATACTCTGCTACAATTTCACATTTATCTGTCCATCACAGATTAAAATAATATGCTCAAAAGTGAGAGTGAAAAGCAGGAAGGCTCAAAAACAGGGTAAAAAAAACCACCTCTTTTAACAAATGCACAGTTCTCCAGACCATACTTAACAAAAGGCATAAGAGGACACTTATGATTCCAGTGAAATGAACAGAGAGCACTTAAAAAGACACAAATGGAGTAGGATGGATTTCCTTAAATTACCTAATAAAACATATGAAGAAAATCCTCACTTCATAAAAATTTATAGAAAATTTAGTAATATTTTACTGCAGATGTAAAACTGATTCAGTACAAATTAAATTGACTAGAAAAAAAAAAAAAGAACTATGAAACCTACCAAGGTTTAAGATCAATATATTAATAAAAACTGCAGGGTTGGACAAAGAATGATCGCTTTCCTTATGAATGTGTCTGTAGCCAGGCAGAAAGTGTTTGCGTTCCAATACTGCGTGCTATAAGGTTAAAAATCAATTTGGTAATGGATGGAGTAATTTTGGTGCTCCAGGAACGGGGCTGCTCCGGAGGCTGCGGGTGCAGGAGAAGACCGCAGGGGGCGTGCAGGCCCTGAAAAAGATGCAGCAGCGAATTGCAGCACAAAAGAAAACTAGAAATCACAACATGTTTTATCCCAATAAAAACCCTTATTTACCACAAGCAAGTGCACCAAGTACCTTCATGCAGTTTTCCATGAGTTTTTTTCTTTTTTTTCCATTTTTAATTGTGACTTTTTGAGTGTTGCCTTCAGGACAGACAACTCCAAGATGCTACAAAATTATACCAGCACTGTATCCCAAGGAAGCATACCAAAAATGCAGAAAAATTTAAAGCCTCATGGAAAAAAAGCTAAAAAACATTCACAGCTCTAAAACTAGGTTGGAAGGATGCAAAAAACAAGTAGAAATTTTTTACATTGAAAATACATGATACAATATATATTTTTGGGAAATATGCTTTTACTGCATAGGGTTAGGATTCCATCAAGGGTTAGTCTCAAAAACCACTCAGCCCAGAAATCCAGGCATGCAGCGGCTGCCAAAGGCATCCTAACGGGAAGCGAAAAATGCCACAACCTGGCTGCCTCCATGGCTTTGGCCTCGGGACCAGCCTTAGCCCTAGGATGCTTTTACTGCTCCGGGTTAGGGTTAGGGTTACACTTAGGGTTAGCATCTCAAAAACCACAAAGCCCAGAGTATGAGACACACCGCAGCTGCCAAAGGCATCCAAAGGTGAAGGCAAAACGGCCACAACCTGGCTGCCTACATGGCTTTGGCCTTGGGATCAGATTTAGCCCTAGGCTGCTTTTAACACTCTGAGTTAGGTTTAGGGTTATGCCTAGGGTTAGCGTCTCAAAAACCACAGAGCCCAGAACTCCAGGCACACCCCAGCTGCCAAAGACATCCCAAAGGAAGGCAAAACGGCGACAACATGGCTGCCTGCATGGCTTTTGCCTCAGGACAAGTCTTACCCCTAGGCTGTTTTTAGTGCCTGGAGTTAGGGTTAGGGTTACGGCTAAGGGTAGCGTCTCAAAAACCAGAGCACAGAGCTCCAGGCATTCTGCAGCTGCCAAAGGCATCCCAAGGACACCCCAAAACTGCCACAACATGGTGCCTCCAGGCCTTAGCCTCAGGACCTGCCTTGGCCCTAGGCTGCTCTTCCTGCCTAGGGTTAGGGTTATGGTGATGCCTAGGGTTAGTGTCTCCAAAACCATGGAGCCAAGAACTCCAGGCATGTGGCAGCTGCCAAAGGCATGATAAGGAGAAGGCAAAAATGCCCCAACGTGGCTGCCTCCATGGCTTCTGCCTCAAGACCAGCCTTAGCCCTAGGCTGCTTTTAGTGCCTAGGGTTAGGGTTCCACCTAGGGTAAGCGTCTCAAAAACCACAGGGCCCAGAGCTCCAGGCACACGCTGCAGCTATCAAAGGCATCCCAAGGACAAGACAAAACTTCCACTACCTGGCTGCCTCCATGTCTTTTGCCACAAGACCCGCCTTAGACCTAGGCTGCTTTTATTGCTAAGGTTTAAGGTTACGCCTAGGGTTAGCGCCTCAAAAACCACAGAGCCCAGAACTCCAGGCACACCCCAGCTGCCAAAGACATCCCAAAGGAAGGCAAAACGGCGACAACATGGCTGCCTGCACGGCTTTTACCTCAGGACAAGCCTTACCCCTAGGCTGCTTTTAGTGCCTGGAGTTAGGGTTAGGGTTACGGCTAAGGGTAGCATCTCAAAAACCAGAGCACAGAGCTCCAGGCATTCTGCAGCTGCCAAAGGCATCCCAAGGACACCCCAAAACTGCCACAACATGGTGCCTCCACGACTTTATCCTCGGGACCAGCCTTGGCCTAGGCTGCCTTTCCTGCCTAGGGTTAGTGTCTCCAAAACCATGGAGCCAAGAGCTCCAGGCATGCGGCAGCTGCCAAAGGCGTGCCAAGGGGAAGGCAAAAATGCCACAACATGGCTGCCTCCATGGTTTCTGCCTCAAGACCAGCCTTAGCCCTAGGCTGCTTTTAGTGCTTAGGGTTAGGGTTCCACCTAGGGTAAGCGTCTCAAAAACCACAGGGCCCAGAGCTCCAGGCACACGGCAGCTACCAAAGGCATCCCAAAGGGAAGACAAAACTGCCACAACATGGCTGCTCCATCTCCTTGGCCTCAAGACCAGCCTTAGACCTAGGCTGCTTTTCCTGCCTAGGGTTAGCCGCTCAAAAACCACAGAGCCCAGAGCTCGAGGTACACCACAGCTGCCAAAGGCATCTCAATGGGAACGCAAAACTGTGGAATGTTCAAATGTTAGAATACAATGCAGAAGGTAGTGTCACACCTATTGAGTTTCTGCTGTTCTTATCACCAAAGTGTAGTAACTAGCCTTTCCTTCTTCAGCCACAGCGGTGTCCAATAAGAAATTGAGTGCTATAGAAGTGTGGGTTAGCTGGTTGAGAAGAGTGTTGCTGTTTGTTGGTTGTGCTGTGAAGACAGATGCACTTTATTTGCTGAGTTGTGAAGAAAGATGCAGTTTGTTGTCTGTTCTGTGAATAAGAAGCCACTAGTGCTGTAAGGAGGTACCCATGAGAAATCACCAAGAATCTCTGGAACTTTTGCAATCAAATGACAACAATTGGTGAGTCTGACCTGATCTCTAGGTGATTTGCATAGAGATCTGTAGGAAGAGTAGTAAGGACGTGATTCTGACATAGTCCCATGGTGATTTAGGTAAATGGGCTTAAATTATAAACTGACATGATCCTGTGGTGATTCAGGTAGAGAACTGTAGAGAGAACAATAAGGAGGTGATCCTGTGGGAAAAAGGACTTAAATATTAGGCATTGTGATCCCAAGGTGTTTCAGGAAGATAACTGCAGACCTAAGAGAAATAAGATAGTGAAGTCAGGCAGCCAAGAGCCTGAGAGCCTAAAAATACAGATGAGCTACAGCCAGGCAGACCTGGGAGCCTAGAAGTCTGGACTATGTATGAGGCACCACCCTCAAGAAGAAGAGTGCTGGATATGAGGAGTGGACATTACACACTTTGCTTTTTTGGTGCATTGGGGCAAGCCCCATGCCCCCTGCCAAGGTATGGCTGCAGTTCAGAGGGGACCCAGGATGGTGCCAGGTGCCCCCTGAATGGCAGTGTGTGCAGCAGGACACAGGAGTGGTGTGATAGAAGTGGCAAATGGCATGGCCACAGCATCAGCTGGTGCCTCAGCAATAGCATGGCCCCTGAGGAGTACAGCAGGAGGTTTGCTAAGTCACTGATACATGAGCACTGGAACAAAAGCAACACAGAGCTCCGAGAGGCAGAGTCAGAGCTGCACAGACAACATGTAAGAGAAGCCTTCTAAAATTGTATAGTGGCCATCTCGACAGTAACCCAATGTGATTCGGGATGGGCTGTAGGGTGAGGTGCAGCCAGAGATGGAGCCCAGCATAGCACTGAGAGCAGCTGGGGATGCTGCCTGGTCTGGACCTGACAGACTTTGACACCTGGAGTACAGGTGAGCCACTGGGGATACAATGGGAAATAACATATCAAGCGAAGAATAGATTGCTTCATCTGCATGGAAAACAGAGCAGGCAAGAGAGGCTTGCAGTGGCCAACTAATACAACAAAGAACTGTAAAAGGAAGAAGAGAATTATTAAAACAGCAGTTGGAGCTGGGGACAGAGTAGCTCTATCATTCAGTATGGTATATTTGTTTGCTGATGAAACGTGCATTTTGTTTGTGAATTGAAACTATTAATCTTTGATTAGGCATAAGTGTAAAAGTTTATATTCTATAAACATAAGTACACTTGACAAATAGTGGATCAATGTTGTTCAATTTGTATAGCTATTGATAAAATGATGTAACTGTTGATTTGTTACTATACTAATATATAGCCTTTGACTTATTCTTGTGAGTTGCCTTATAAAGTTGTAGAGCTATTGTTATTGTCAATATTCTAGAAGTGTAAGTATAAGAGTTGCTGAAAATGTGTAATGTAAGTTTGGGCATGTCCTAGACAGTGGAAAGCAAAACTAAATCAGAACTCAGATACGTATGGTCTTGCTGTGACATATTGCCTGAACATTTGCATACTAAGCGAGATACGTGAATATGTTATAATATCAATTTACTCAAACATATCTTTCCAGACATCTTGCAACTTTGTAATTAAAAGAAAAGGGGGAATTGTGGAGGGAGAGAATGTAAGAAAACAGTGCAGAAGGTAGTCTCACACCTGAGGAGTTGCAGCTGTACTAATCACCAAAGATTAGGAACAGGCATGCCCTTAATAGGCCACAGCTGTGTCCAATAAGAAGACACGTGCTATAGAAGAGTGGGTTAGCTGGGTGAGGAGAGAGATGGAGTTCGTTGGTTATGCTGTGAGGAGAGATGCAGTTTGTTGTCTGTATTGTGAAGAAGCAGTTAGTGCTGTGAGGAGATACCCATGAGAAATCACTAGGAAGGTATGGAACTTTTGCAATAACATGACAACACAAAACTGCCGCAACATGGCTGCCTCCATGGCTTCTTCCTTGGGACCAGCCTTATCCCTAGGCTGCTTTTACTGCCGAGGGTTAGGGTTATGCCTAGGGTTAGCATCTCAAAAGCCACAGAGCCCAGAGCTCCAGGAACACCGCAGCTGCCAAAGGCATCCCAAGGGGATGGCAAAATTGCCACAACATGGCTGCCTCCATGGCTTTTGCTCAGGCCCAGCCTTAGCCCAAGGCTGCTTTTACTGGTACACCATGCAGAATTTGCAAAGAAAATGGTAACAGACTAAACTGTAAAGCTCATTCAGAGGGATAAAAATTAAATTATAAAGCTTCTCATGATGTATCAGCAGACCAGATACCCTATATTTTTTAATCTTCTTCAAGATTCACCAAAACTGATGAATAAAAGGAACTGAAATGAAACTATTATTGTTTATATTAATACTCCAGATTTGTCATTAAACAGTGTTTAATAAAACATTTTAATGCCCACTAGTCATGCTGATGAACCAGAATTTTTTCTCTTAACAGAATCCAAAACGCCTGACCCTTGCTGTGTTACAGTATAACATCCTCATTGGAACACTCTTTGCAGCAATACAAAGTTGAGTACCACAGGTTTATTCTGTTTCAGAGAATACACATGGGATTTTATAGTTATACTGTACAAACCTGAATTTTACAGAATTGGGCTAGGGTTCTCATGAGAATACACTCTCTTACAAGATTTGTAGCACAGCAGCCTTTTCTAGTAAAAACTCAATATTTAAAAGCAAACAAACAAACCCAAACCACAAAATTCAAGCATTTCCTGTGGGACTTGACTAAAGCAACAATTAATGTCTCCATAAACTGAAAAGCTGCTAAAAGCAACCACCATTTGGTAGCCCAAAAAGTGTTTTTATATGGGTCTAACAGAGGGGTAACTATGGAAATAGAGCAGAGACATGCACAATCCTTTCCTCCAAGAAAGTTCATAGAGCACAGTGTCTGCCTTTTAGTCACCATTAGTCATCTTCTTAGTCACCCCTTTTCCTTTCATTAATAAAGAAAATGATGTGTCCTGCAAGTCTTTGAGAGCTGCAAGGAATTTCATCCTTCTTTGCTCTCAGCAGCAGAATGTCCCACATCTCTTTTGGGTGAAAGAAAGGAAAGCTGATGTTTCAGAGTAGCTACAGTGTTTTCTAAAACTTCAAGTTTTAAGGTCCTACAGCATTTGACTGGGCTAGCAGAACTGAAGCCTCTATAAAACCACACACCTTCACACTGTGGGAAGGCTGAGAGAAAAGCAGTGCCTCATTTCTTTCTGGAAGCATCAACTGTGAATTCCCATGAAGGATGACACCCTGCAGGGGTAAAAATACTTGAAAACAAGCCTTCTTTCCAGTGCTAATGAAACATATAAGCATGCCATCTAGTGTGGAGATGTTGTAAAGAGTATTCTGAAATGTCTCATGTATTAACTTCTCCAGTCTATGTTATCAAATCTTGCCCTATAAAACCTGTTCACTTTATTCTAGAAGACAACTATACATCCAGAGACCACTTAGGAAAAGTCATTCTTTTTTAATGACCATTGTCAGATAATTCTTTCAAGATTTCTTTTTTTTTCCCCTATATCTGTTAAAACAGTTTTAGGGTTTTAACTTTGTCAAAAAGTAATAAAAAGAACCCAAGAAAAACTTATTTTCTTATTTGAAGAAGAATGATCTTTTACTGTACAAGAGCATTCAACAACTTGGGAAGACACATTTTTACACTAACAATGTATTTTTGTACTAACAACTATAGAATTTAAACATTATTTTTCTTAATGTTAATTATAATTATTAGAATAGGATTTAATTATTTTTAATATGGATTTCACATACATACCTTAACTTCATCATATGCTTCTCTGTGAGGACATTAAGTTCAAGACCAAGTCAACACAGCAGTAAAATGAGAAATCCAAGAAAACTTCAAATGCTACAGTATTTCAAAAGTTCAAAAAAGACCCATTTAATTTTTCACTGAAAATTTGCAGAAACCAAGAGTTCTGCTCAGCACATGCACGTGTGGACTCAAATTTACCCAGTTTTCTTAGTAAATGAACAAAGAAATAAGAATTGCTTTTCTTCTCAAAGGAAGATTGACAAAATGCAAAAAAAAGTATATATTTGCAAAATCTGTTGCCAGCTGGAATTGCTAAGAACTCTTTGCCTCAGATTGACTGGTTCAGGTGGAGATTTACCTTGAATTGAGCCTGAAGACAACAAGAATTATTATTAGAACTTGTATGACTGTCTTTTTTTTTTTTTTCTAGTAAAAGGGGATGAAAAATTGTAAGAACATCTTCATCTACTACTTATGGAAGAGACTTTTTCTGCCAGAGATGGGGAAATAGTCTCAAACATGCCTGTTTTGGAGTGAGAGCTGAAAATTTTTACACAGCTCCCTGTCTTTATAATGGAATAAACTGTCCCAGCAAACATGCCATGCAAGATTTCATTATCAGTCACTGCTATTCCCTCCCACCAGAATCCTTGCATACCCTACTTTAGGTGGCTGAACATTTATCAGACAAAAAAGTCTCCAGAAACAACTAACTGGAGCACTTGGAAGTCAAGAAAACCTGTTTAAATCAAGCAGCTAGAGACTTAGAAGTAACTGCCACAATGCCTTATATAAGTAATTATTCCATGGGGCTCCTGTGTAAATCATGTTCATAAACCATTCAGCCTAGAAACAACTCGCCTTGGCTGTATTTGGGGCAACATGAAATCCATCTGGTTTACCCTGATCTCTCTTCCTAGGTCAGCCTGACAAACAGCACCCAAGTTGAAACAGTGAGGGTGAAATATCTGTTTGGGCTCAGTTGCCAACTAACCTAATCTCAGAAGCTGTCTTTAGCAACTTTATCAGCAGAAAAACCATACAATGGCCTTTTTAGCTTTAGGGGCAGATATCAGTATAGGTTTCAAAGATCAGTGTTTAAGCATTGGTGATTGATGTAATCCAATGCAATGCTGAGATTACATCAGAGCCTGGGTGGCTCTGGAAGTCCCTCGGTGGCCCTAGATGTAACTGATCATCTGAGATTTGCAAAATTGATCCTTAATCTGATATTTATTTTTCAAACATAAAAAATCCAGCTTGTTACAGTAATTAAGTTACTCCTTTTAATTTCATTAGAACCCCACTTCACAGCAATAAAATGAGGTTGATTCCCTATATAACTGGTGTGCATTTCATTGCATAATGTCCAGACTGAGACAACCTCTACACCTGCTCTTTTACCCAGACCTTTACTCTTTCCATTTTCTTCTAGCTTCTACCTCCACATCCAAAAAAAGCACACAACCAATGACTTAGCGCCAGATTTCCCCCATATATGAGCACCTGTCTCTTCCAAAGAGTAATGTAAGATTCATATTAGATCAAATGTGGGACTGGTTTGAGTTGTAGCCTCAAAGCTGAGCACTTATATTCAAAAGCTCAAATTCAGCATTTTTTTTTGCTTTGCCCCAGCTGATTGTAAAGGATTTTCTCACGATATTGCACTGCTTGGGACTCAGACTCTTTCCCTCAGACCAGGTTTATTAAATCAAACTACATTTACTCATTTGTAATTCCATCCCTTTAATCCTCAAAAAATATTTCTCGGAGGCTTTCCTTTGATATCTATCAAAAGGTGTGGTCTATTCTGCTTATAAAAGGAACAGTGAAATGGATGGTAAGAGCAGGAAGACATAACCATTGTCACTCTATTTTAAGATGAGGGCAGACCTTTCTGGTTATTAAGTCAGAGCAAAAGAATAGCTGTTAGAGAGTTTAAATTAAAAAAAAAATCCACTTGAATGAATTCCAGGGAAGATAAGAGAAGTACAAATGATATATTCCATTATAAACCTTGTAATAACTTAAAATTGATTAGTGTTTGAAGACTGATGGATAACTACAAAGCATTACTATTATAAAGCAAAGTGCAATTTTTGATATCATGCAACTACTTCAAGATCTCTAATTTTTTTTCCTCTTTTACAATATTCATAGCAGAAATAAAGAGATATCTGTCATTCATGAGAAATGAGTCTAGTTCTGAAAACTATATTGTTAGTCATATCAAGTTTTAATAGAAAAAGTGAAATAATGATTTGGAAATAGGGGGAACCAGGATCAGAAGGAATGGTTCAGACAAGCAAGCACAGGAGGTCCCTATCTGCTTGGAATCTCAATTACAGTAGGTCAGTCAAAGGGAGTTCAGCTGCAAATATGAAACTTAAGATGAATATATTCAATGACATATGGGAGAAAAAGCCTATATAGGTAAACCACAATATAGTTCATGAATTCCTGAGCAGACTATTTAGTCTCCTCTTCACATTTTTTCCTACCTTGTGAGTAAGAACTTATAGGGCAGTAGTTAGAAACTGGGCCATGGAAAATGGTTGCTGGCCTTAAAGAGTAAGGCAGAGCCTCAGAAAACATATGTGATCTCAAGTTATCTTTTACCAAACAATGAATAGAATATTACACTAGAATAATACAATTTAAAATCCCATTTTGAACTCAAGGCAATTCTATTTAGAAGAACATTCTTTCTGTGATTACAGTGTTTTAACTAAGCCAGCACAATATAGGGCAGTAGCTGAACTATTTCATTAGAATCCAATGTCACAAATATGGGTAGCTTCTTTCTACTTCTTATTTTTCAAAAGAAATAAATCTCTAAGCAATTAAGTTACCTTTCCTGTGTTGAGTTTTTATTGTGGCAAACCTTACCTTTTATTTAGGCTTTTATCTGGCTTCAGATATGTACAAGGATGGTCAAATTGATAGACAGATGGATATGGAGAGGTCTCTGACAGACAATGTGATTAAAGCAAACATGACAAGGCCTCTGGAGAACCAAAGTGTAACAGGGTAATGAATGGTACCTGTTGGAATTGTCTAAGGATGCATGGTGACAACACAGATGCTAAGGTCACTGCATATTATAAAAGCATAGTCCCCCATGCAGTCTTCAAAATTTTCCTTTCTTTGACAACATAATTAAGAAAAAGTGTTGGGAAAATCACTGATTTCATTTAAATTTAAACTTCCTGGCAGGAAACAAACAAATTCATTTAAGAAGAAAAGTAAATGACCAACGATTTCTGATTGGTATATTTGTAAAGCTCTCAGTAACAAACATGGACTTGGCAGATTCCCGATAGAGATGCAACAACATGGATAAGGACAGAAAATAATTGGGCTGACTCATGACTAGCTATCACTGATAACCACTAATACCATTTTAGGCATAGTATGACACAACCAGGAGAGTTTGCATGTTTCAGATGAGGCAATGACAGATGAATACACTTTACTTTCATGGTTTGAAAAAGAGCTTTGAGTATATTAGACTGGGTAGAAAGGCCAAAAAGGTGTCTCTTAAATTTTCTAGTTTTCTAAATTGCATTCAGACAACATAGAGAATAGTTTCAAAATCTAAACGTAAGGAAAAGAAGCTACTAGAAAATAGACTGCAATCTTTTTCTGTCACTTGCAAGGGACTTGTTTATTTCAAAGATAAAGAGAACCAAATTCCAAATTGTTGTCATTATAGTGCAAGAGTTCTATTATCAGTACATTGCAAGTGTTCCATATTGCTAGAATTTTATACCTCCCTGATGCTTCTTGTAGGCAGCTCCTCTAGGCACTGACTCATCCTTGCAGTAGCCAGCTGACTCCAGTTCCCCTCAACTAACCAATCCACTCTTTTATAACACTCTTATTGGCTACAGCTGTGGCCTGTTGAAATCAGGCCTGCTCCTAATCTTTAATAATTAACTCAGCTGCAACTCTTTAGGGGGTAAGGTTACTTTCTATACTACCTTTATTTACTTCTGTTCTATCCCCCTACACCAAATAACTTCCAGCTTTGTGGCAAATGCCAACACCTCCAGGTGTTTCTAGTGATCTGTGGCATAGAAGGCAGTTTATCCCAAAGCAATAATGACAGCATTTGTTCTAACATCTCATTGTACACATGAACTGCATATTTTACACATGGGCTATGGTGCTACTATTAATTCCAAACACTATATTCAGAGTTAGAATAATTTTGAAAACTTGATGGAATAGTTAATTTTATAACCAGTAAAATGGTCATGGGAAGGGAGAGCTGTGAATGTAGAAACTGAAATTCTGTTACAGATGACTAATACTTAGCTATACACCGACTGGATAAAAATCAATAAATTTCTCAGGATATGTTGCAGATGAAGAAAGAAATTATTTCTCAGCAGAAATTGATTTTGACAGATGCCGTAACAAGCAGGTAACGTTAAAAACTAGTGAATAATTTAAATGGCAATCTAGACAACATCTAAATAGATTTGAAAATAGAAAATTTATACAGAAAATGTGCAGTTTATTTAATTTTTCATCGTGCATCTTCAAAAATAACAATAACAGTCCTAAGATGACCTTAGCAGAAATAAAAAATTGCTTATGGGAAAAATTGTAATTCACTCATTAATGCTGTAGCCTTGCTGTAATAAATTGAATTACATAACAGACATCAGAGCAGTCTTGCATGATTTATTTTCTTGAAGTGTGATGTAATCTATCTTTTTAAGTGTTTCTGAGCATGAAAGAGGAAGTTCTTAGGAGTATAAGTATTTTATATTGGAATGGAGCAAGAGTGTCTCTATTGCAGGAGTCTCCTTTGAACAGACGCCACCCAGAAACTTGAGTGGGAACATTAACCTTTACATAATGCATAGAATTGTCTGAATAGTTATAATGAAAATAAATTTTTTTTCTTGTTTCTAAATGGCAATCACTTTATTTCCCAAGGTATTAGTGTTGATTGATAACATGTATTGTTTGGTCTAACTTCCTAATTGAAGAGAGAAGACACATTTACACATTTATCCCTATAAATGCTGTTTATTCTCATCTTAATTACTCCAGTATCATTTCAAAGTAACTTCCTGAATATGAATGCATTGCTCTGCCTTGAAATTGATGTAAATGGATCTGAAGCCAGGATTTTAAACTTCTACTAAGATTCAATCCACCTCCACAGTAAAGGCAAAATTATACAGCAGTTAATACTAGCGCCAGTGGACATTACATTTTATGTTTTATTTAGGCAGCACCTTTGATCTAAAGTACAAGGAAATGATAGAGAGCAAACAGAGAAAGAGAAATGGTAAACAAACAAGGAAGTAGGAACAAGTTATCAAGTGCTTACACAGAAAGGGATCAAAGAAGAACCATCAGGTGGTCATTAAAGTCTGTGCTAAAGCAGTGCTAAAACAAGTGAGGGAGAAAGATAAAATAAAAGTGCAGGATGAAGTTAGGAGAATCACCTGGAAAACATCCTCATTGGAAAAAGACCTCTTTGTGGAGAATAGCACTACTCAGAACATAAAAAGTATTTAATCTGTTCCCAAAATTCATTAAATAATTCCATTTATTCAGCACAGCCTTTGTTTAGTAAAAGGCAAATCTTATATTGCCAGAGAGAAATAATTCTCTTGTTTGGGAGGAATATTTGTAAACGGAATGTTTGCATCTTAAACACTGTGTTGGCATGAAGACATGAGCATTAAATACTGACAAGACAAGAAAAATACTGAATTTCTTAGGATATTAGAGTAAAAGAATCTGCCATTCTCCATTACTTTGCCTGCAAGTTATCAGCTGCAACTATCAGGGAGAAGTTGTCAATCAACTCTATTGCAAGGATGAAAGAGTAGATGGTACAGTTTAATCTTATTATCGAAATTGATTTGCATCTTTTATATGTCTTGATTGAAAACTTTCCAGGTAATGGCATTGAAGAATACTCATAAAACTGCCATGACTGTGGTAATAACTATTATTATGATCGAATTTAATAATAAAAAAACCTGCCTGCAAGATGGGCAGTATGAATAATTCATGTACACTGTTGCTTAAAATGTGATAGAGAGAAAAAGTCATGTAGGAAAATTCTTAATGTATCCAGACAGGGATGATAATTGGTTTTTGCAACTAAATGAGTACTTCATGTACAAGACAGCACTAACAAGGCAGGAGAAGAAATTTACACACTGGGGAGACAATTCCATTTATCTGGTTACAGCAGGATAAGTGGAATAAATGTTTTTCCTTAAAGGAATTGACAGAAAATGCATATCCTGATAATAATTAGTTTTGTTTACAACTAGAGAACAACAGAACGGGAGACACAATAGCATCCTTTCAATATGCAGTAGCATATGTAGCATATGCTCATGTAGGCCTTACTTATGCCATTAATCAACTACCTGCAAGCACTGACCAGTTCTCTTCCAGGGCTGCCTTTTAGTTGCAAGGATAAAAAGCAGACCAGCATATAGAGAATTGTTTCACAGTTGCACTTTATTTAATTTTGTTTGATTCCTTTTAAGTATACAGTAACAGATAAGCTTCTGTTTCCTGCTTTTATTGCCTACCATCTGGTGGGAAAAGCATGGAATGGCAGAAAAAAAGTGACAGGTGACTAAGAATATTTTAGTGGAAGGGTCTGAAGTTACAGCAAGTAAGAGAGTTCATCAAGAATAACTTGAGGAACAGAAAGCCATGTAAGAACTCATCTCTTTACTCTTGTCCAAGGCAATGATCAAGTTTGAGAGTTGTCTTCTCACTTGTTGATATAAGTTGAATTTCTTATATACCACCTTCTGAAATTATTAAAAACAAATGAAACCACTTTTTCCCCCTCCAAATTGCATAGGAAAAGCCATTTACAATAACATACCAAAAGCAGTTAAGTAAACTGACAAAAAACTTGGGATTGGATTTAGCTAAAATGCCTTTAAATACATTATGCTTTACCCATTTCTAATTGTGTCTTGAACTTGAGATCAATCCTGTTAGTTTTGGCTTACCACCAGGTCTCTGATCAATCTTGATAAAACAAAATGACTATAAAGAAAGCTTTGAAAGCCACTGTGAGAACAGTGGGAAAACAAAACAAAACGAAACAAAACAAAACTTTATTATTTTGTTCTGGCTATAGCCTGTCCCTCTGTGTGTTTATTTATGATGTATTACTTTCTGTGGAGATTAGATCTAATGGGAATTACACTTGAGAAGCTACACAATAATCTAGCTAAGAGGCATCTCAATAAGTACTAAAATACAGTTTCTTATTTAATATATCTGTGCTTGCTTTGCCAAGACTAAGATCTTGAAATGATAAACCCCCCAGAGCCCCTTTGTCAGCTAAAAAATCTGTCCCGTGACATAGTTTACAGGATGGGTTGGAAAAAAAGGTTCCCAAAAATGCTTAAAAAGCTATAATTTGAAGTCTGACTATTCTTGCTCTTCCTTGCCATTTCTAAATGTAACCATTGGGAAAAAAAATCTCATGTTTCTGGATCACAAATAGAATCTGGACATTTTGTTGATTCCGCAATAACACTCTTTTCACCTTTGTTAATTACATTGGAAAAATCAATATCAGAAAATGCCATAGTGACATATCCAAAGATTACAGGAAATCCTGTTTCACTTCATTAACACAGTTTCTAGAATTGCTACTTCTGCATGTTATTGAGTTGTCATGATATACTGGAAATCTTAGAAATGAAGACAACATGCTCCTGTAACTTCAGAGAGAAAATTGAACAAGGGAAAACAAGATACTGTCTTCTCATTGAGAAAAATAAACAAATAGTCTTTAGCCTCCAAAACTGGAACTTTTAAACAGCTATTCATTAGCTTATTAGGAGGGAAAAACAAAGAAAGATATTAAAAACCAAGAAAAACCCTCCCACGCATTACCTGAGATGCATTCAGAATAGATCCAATAAATTCAACAGAGACCAAAGAGAAATCTTATTTATATGAACCTTAATATTTATCTTATTAATATGAACCTTAGCATTATAGAGAGAAATCAGAAAAAGTGACCATTAAAATGTCATACTGAAAAAGCAGAAATATTTACCTAATTTAATCATTATGGGGAATAGCAAGAAAATGTGTCTTCTGTGTTCTTTTTTTTAATAAAAGAATAATAAATCTTGTAGCAAGAAGCTTTAATTTGTCTAATACATATTTATTTTTCATACCAAAGCAATATTGTGGGAGAAGACAAAGTTTTGATGAAACTTGCAAATACAGAATATTCCTTCTGACACCAACAGTTGTACAGGTAGGTGCTTGAGATCATGTGCAGGAAACATGAAGGGCTTCACATGTGTAGGGTGACATGAAGAGACACAGCTTGTACCATCATCAAGGTAAGGAATTGTATCTAACTATGATAGTGAATGAAATTTCTGTAAATTAGCCATGTCCAAAGGGCGGATAATGTAAGAACTACAACTTGTACAGCTGAGTTTGCAGATTTCATAAGTATTTCAGAATGAGACAGGAAACATTTGAGGAAGACAAACATTCTTTGGTTTCTGTACTGACTTTACATAACTTTTTAAGAGAAAACACAAAAATATGATCCAGAAAAATTATTTGCTTAATTTGTGAATCCACTATATATTTTGGATGAACTTCCCTTGTGCCTACAAATACATTCCTGTTCTACTTTGTGACCTAGACTAACCCCTCCTATGTCTCCTGACATATACATACAGCTTCAGGCTGGGGAAAATAGAATAAAATTATTAAGTGAATCTTTTGTCATTCAGAAATGGTACTTCTTTGCAACCAATAGGTACTGCAGACTAATACAGAACAAATGAAGGAAGCCAACACAGGAAGAGAGGCTACAGTTTAGCAATTTGCTAATTGAGCAAGATGGGAGTAAGAGCTGAGCATTAGTCCTTGAGTTTAAAAAAGGAATTTTAACTCCTGGCTGTCTGGGGAAGGGGAAGAAATAAAGGGCTCAGAAGGAGTGAAAGAATTGTTTGCTTCTCTCAAAGAGTCCAGAAGATTTTGTTTTTATTCCAGCTGAGACAAAAGTAAACTAAACCATATATAAATTTTCAACATATCTCATAAATTTGGTATTACCTCAATCAAACTTTTAACTCTGAGATGATTGACAGTGAAAAAAAAAGGCAAAGCAAATGAGCATTGGAATACAAAACTCTTGGGTGGGTCATTAAGTGAATGGGATAGAGCCTAAGATCTATTCATCTCAAAAACCAGCCTGTACTGTCCAATCTAAAAGCTCTTTCCTCTGTCAGAGTCCTCAACTGATGAACCCTCTCCTCAATGCCAATAAGAATGTGTTTAAGTTACTCATGGACACACATAAAACACATGGGTGATCTGCTTTGAAGTGCCAGTGCCTTAGATTTAATATGTTAATAATATGCTAATAATTTATGCATAAAACAGGTTGCATTGAAGGAAAAATCCAATATTGTCAGTTTCCATGGCAACCAGTGTGCTAGCAGATTACACTGTCTCACATCAGATGGTTGCCAAGGTTGTGACCTATTTCTTAGTTTTAATCATTTCATTTGCAGAATTTGAAAATGCTACCTGGAAAACAAATGATAAAATATTGCTCATGGTTAAGGATAGTCCTTCAGTATAAAAGAATCTTGCATGCTAAATTAAACACTAGGCTTAGAAACTGAAAAAGAAGCATAAAGTAATAATTCTAGGAGTGAAGGAAGGTATAGGCAGTTGTGTGAACAGGCAGGGGGCTGGTGTACAGTATTTCAGGGTGAAGTGGTATTTTTTTGTATTGCTTATGTCAGCAGTAGGGGCAACTTTCACCATACTGGGTTGCTCAGAGCCCACTCCAACCTGACCTTGAACAGTTGCAGGAATGAGGCACCCACAACATCTCTAAGCAGCCTATTCCAGAGACTCACCACCCTCACAGTAAAGAATTTTTTTCCTAACATCTACTCTAAACTCACTGTCTGTCAGCTTGAAACCATTCCCCCTTGTCCTGTCACTACATGCCCTTGCAAATAATCTCTCTCCACTTCTCTTGTAAATTCACCTCAGGTTTTCTGGGCTTTCTGGGCTGTGAGCACACACTGCTGGCTCTCACCCACCAGCTTCCCCAAGTCCTTCTTGGCAGGCTGCTCTCCATCTGTTCATCCCCCTGCCTGTGTTGGTACCGTGGGTTGCCATGACCTGTGTGCAGCACCTTGTACCTGGTCCTGTTAGACCTCATGAGATTCCCATGGGCCTATTTCTTGAGATTTTTCAGGTCCCTATGGATACCATCCCACCCTCCATGTGTGTCAGCTGCACCACTCAGCTTGGTCTCCTCTGTAAACTTACTGAGGATGAACTCTATCCCTTCATCTGTGTCATTAATGAAGACATGAAATAACACTGGCCCCATACAGACCCCCAAGGGACACCACTCCTCACTGATGTCCATGAGGACTGTGGGCTGTGAACCACTACCCTCTGGAAGTGACTGCACAACCAATTTCTTATCCATCTAACAGTCCAGCCATCAAATCCATCTCTCTCTAATTTTCAGAAAAGGATGTTGTGGAGGACCATGTCAAAGGCTTTACAGAAGTCCAGGTGAACTGGACTTTGATTCTCCACTGACATAGTTGGTCCATCACAGAAGGCCACTATGTTGGTGAAACCATCAAAACTTCCAAAGATTTTTTTTAAATGAGTGCCCAAGAAACCAAGTATTTTATAGGTTGTGTGCCAGAGTACAAAATAAATTAATTTCTATTGCAGTTAAATGAAAAGCAGCACTTTCAAACACCAAAATGTGCTAGTGATGATGCCATGTTTTCTGGATTTTTCACTGACCAAAGCTCACTACAGTTAGAGTAACTCACTCTGATTAGGTTTTTTTATTTATTTTTTTCATGCTTAAGAAAGGTATCAAGTTGCCATTCTTAAATAAATAAGTTGCAATAGTACCTTCGGGGCAAACAAATGGTCTTCCACTGCTTGCTCATTTTACACTGTGTCAGTGTAAAACAATCCAGGAATGTAACAGTTTTGTCACCAGGACTTTTAGCTGACATTTTCTAGTTGACTGAAGAATTTGTCCTTTATTTTTCTCACCTATCAGGCTACAAGCTTAGAAGGAAATCACTGTCAGTCCTGTCGGTGAGATCAATACCATGAGCACCAGTTCCTGCTGCTGAAACCCTGCTTTCTGTGGCCCATAAGACAAATAATCCTGTTGGTCTAATCAGGTTGGTCTGACCAAGTCTGTTGAGGTAAAATGAAAAACAGCTCGAGCCATTCTTTTTTTTTTTTCAGGTTTGCTGAAATGTCTATCAAGTGATACAGTTATGATAACTGCAGCAGACCTGTATGACCTCAATAATCTGCTGGAATTTGATTTCAGTTATCACAATATAATTAGAGGAATGCATCAGTCATATCCTGGATAAATTATCTCTTTTTACACTAGTATTTTTGGACCTGCTTTGTCATTATTTTTGTTTTTTTCTTCCTCCACTCCTCTCTTAGATGTTGTCCTGTATTGGTAAGATATTATCTCTGAATTTGGGGCTCTTCTTTTCAGGTCTGTCATACTAGTATTTTTTTTTGGTAAGACATGATAATAGTACGCAAGAAGAAACATTGCAAAACCTGTTTCATAATGCTCTACTTTTTCTTCCATTTGTTATTCTTGAACCTATTTCATTAATGACACATGCATTTATAACTGGCCTTCTTTGGGAGGGGAATTAATTCTAATGAATAAATAGAATAATGAATGTTTCTGCTTCCTTCTGCCCCAGGCAGAAGGAAGCAGAAACATTCATTTGGTCAGCTAGTCCAAGCAAAAGGATTTATACAGAACTGTTGGCATAGATTTGAGTTATTTTCTAGCTGCCTGGTTTGTACAGAAATGTATTCTATGTAAATATTTACTGTTCAACCTCTTCAGAAAACACTTATTACTGTAGAACACTCTTTTGTTCATATCAGAACATTCCTGTTCTTAGGAGTTTTTGTAGAAAAGAAATGAAGTCTTGTCTTTCTAAGGAATCAGGTAAAATCTCATCTGGAGTACAGACATCTTTCACTGATATTGAAACTACTTACTATTCATTGACCTACTTGAGAGAAGTTCAAGTATGGTATTAAGGGATGAGAGAGGAAATAAAAAAATGGGAGGAGGAGAAGAGTGTGTCTAGCAACATACAAGTCTCACAGCTATTTTTTTCCTACCTACCGCTTGCTATTTAGTAATATACTGGATAAAATAAAGTTCTCCTAGAGAGGCATAGCTTGTCCTAGGAACTAGTATCTATGATTTTCTGTCACTCTATGGAATAATTTCAGCTGCTTACTGAGACTCAGCCCACATGGCACTGGAAAAAGGGGCTCTCAGCAGGAGATTGAAAGGAGCAGACAAGCATAAAAAAGACAAATATAATACCTAGATCTTTTAGCAGCTGGACACTTGGGATAGTACTTTGGTGACACATGAACACTTGGTCTGTGGATCAGAGATGCCGGGATTTTTTTACCATTTCTCACGGGAGCTGAAGGCGAGATACTGCTATTTTTTCCTCCTGCTGTTACAAGTAGTGACACCTACTTGGCCCTACAAAAGAGAGTCAAATTTCAGGGACCTTTTGCTAAGAAGCAGTGCTTTGAAAACCCCTTTCTCAAGTGGCTATGAGATGCTAGGAGCCATCTGGGGCTGGCAGAGTACCCTGGATGTAAAGTTTACATATTAATTCTTCTCCTTTGATTAGAATTCCTGAATGCTGGCAGAGAAACCCAAACTGAGCCCAGTCTTAATGAACCCAGTCGTGAGGCTCCCAATTCATTAAAACTGCACTCTTCAACATGCTTTGGTGGATCATTAGTACCTTGATGATTCTTTTTCCCATCCATCTATATTTAACATGGTGAGCCTATTCTCAAAAATTTCTGGTGGTAAGCCTATATGTTACGTTTTTTTTTATCAGTGTCTAACATCATTATAATAAAAAAAAACCAACAAAAAAAAAAAAAAAGGGAACTCTTGAAATTTTATTTGCACCACCCATTCATTTATTTCCTTTAGCCCATGATCTGATGGTAGTATCTGGGGGTAACAGTGATGTGATACTTTGAACTCCCTGTGTTTATTCCTTGCTTCAGCAAGCCGTGAAGAGGTGAAAAGCAAAGGCAGGCTGAGGAGGGAGAGACATATTGTGTGTACATGCTTCTTCTGCTCTACAATGTTTTATCCACACAGCTATGTCAGTGAAGAGTGTGAAAAAACTCACATATTCTTTGCCAAAATAGCTATGCCAGCCAAAAAACCCCATGTGGACACAGCAACGCTGACAAAGAAGAGCTTTATGGGCTGACCTCTGGGTGTTTGGAGAAGTTGCACAACTACGCAGGCAGAAAAACTCCTTCTGTCAACATACTCTGCCTCTAAAGAAAAGGATCCTGCTGCCACAGAAAAATCAGTATACATATTTGCATAAGTATACCTGCAATATAAGTCCTGTATCTTGGTGAGGAAATTTAACCATGGTGGAAGAAACAGTTGTTGCTGTTTTAAACCTCTATGAGTAATTCTTTAGCACTAGTCAGTATTTGCCTATCACAATCACATCTTATTTCTAAAACATATAATTAATTCTACTTTATTGTGTTGGCTTTTTTTTCCCTACCTTGTCTCTGGAGTATCTGTGCTACACCAACATCTATCATTAGGAGCTGCTTTTCTAGGTCAGTGGTTTAATTTCTTGATTATCATTTATAATATGTCACATTTGCTAATTGCATCCTAAAGTTCTAAATTTTCCTAACAGTTACTGGAATTAATGAAATATTTAGAAATATTTTCATCCATGACATTTCAGCAACAAGCTCTACTATGAAGATTTACATATGTTTATGCACTTTTTGAATGTTTTTTAAAACTGCAGCAGATAGAAGACCAGTGCTGGGGAAACCGGCATTGTGCTGTATGTAAGTAATTTACAAAATACTAACAGGAGTATCCTAACAATTTTCTGTTGTTTAAAGAAAGCAGCTAAGTGAAAACCTGTCAATCAGCAGGGTTTGGAAAGAGTAAGCAAATGACTCTTTTCACATAATTGTATGAAAACCACTTCATGTTACTCAATCTTCTCCATACTTGTTTTGCTATTTCACTTTTTCTTTTCTTTATTCAAAATGATTTTTCAAATAGTCCTGCAAAAACCTAGCAAATCTAGATATTTTTCTAGCTAGGAAGTATTTCCAGCAATTCTATATTCATTTTCCTTTCTTAACAGGGTAGTAACAAAAATATTTACTGCACTTTTAACTCTCATAGAAAGTCTTTTACTCATCATAGTGATTGTGACATACTAGGAAATCCCTTTCTCCTTTACATTTTACACGAAAATGTAAAAAAGATTCAGCAACTCTCATAAAAATACTCAGCTTGGGACTGTGATTAGGACCAACTTTTTTTCCACTTTCAAGATAGTGGTGGTTTATCTTCCTTGGATTTTGCATTACTTATGTGCATAGTCAGAGTGAAACAGTCAGAGATCCTGAGGTTATATACACAAATATATGCATATACACGCACACACATATGCACTTATGTATATACATGATAGGTGGGATTTAAGAAGAAAGGATAAACCATTGCCTCCAAGATAATGTCAACAGACAGTATTAAAAAATTCTCTCCTGAATAATTTTCTGGTCAGAACATCTAAACTGTGCACAGTTTTCAGTCAGAGCTAGCCACTTACACAGGAGATCACTGTCTTTACATTATGGGCCTCATTTTGTCTGTAAATATGTTTCTTATCAGGGAATGGGATAGCAGTGGCTAGCTGAAAATGGTCACTGAAGATTGTAAAGTACTATTGTCACAAGGAAGAATAAGTTTGGAAGACAGATGAAAGGACAATAAGAGCTTTATTTTCCTAATATTGGTCAAAGAGAAGCCAGAGGTCAATGAAGCAGGTAAAGTTTTTTCCAAACATATGCACACTCATGTTTTGCTTGTTAGATCTTTCCTCTCTCTTAATTTTTGAGGTCTAACAAAGTCCTGTAGTCTTGTCTCTGCACAGAGAAATGTGCAAGGAGGTCTGGCTGTGGGAAGACTCTTGTACTTAAAGGTGTATGGCTCTTTTCCTTAACAATGAGGGTGACAAATCAGTTATAACAGGAGGTTTCGTACTGTTGGAACAAATTAAGCGACTTTTATTAAAGCAAACAAGGCGGCTGAGATCCTTTGATATATCCATAGTGCCAACATCCTGCAGATGTCTCACTTCAGTCAATTAATCAGCCATTTCCCAGAGCATGGCAATTGTTTATGCAATCCACTTTGATACGTTTTATAGCATTTCCTTTAATCCTCCCCAACTTTTCATCCCTGGCAAAAGCTTTATAGTAACATAAACCGTAATTGTGCAGTAAAGAAAATCACCTTATGGTTCAGTCTACAACTGCTTTATCACCCTCATCCTAACATACATAACCTACACTCAAACAGCTAAATATAGTCTGGGAAACATGCTGCTTTAATAGCACGTAAACTCAATGACTTCTTGACAAAGAACTTAACCTCTGTCAGGGACAGGGTCAGAACTATCCAGGGGACCTTTATACTTCTCAGTCAATGACATTTATTGCCATTATAGCTGGCAGACATTTTTCTGAATAGAAATTTTTTCATAAAGACAAAGAGGAAGACAAAAGCCCTTTATCCTCCCTGAGAAGACTTTTTTTTTGGAAACTGAAAGCATTCTAAGGAAGTTTCTACTATCTAAAATGGCATTATTTTTTCATTAGATTTCTATATTGTTATTTAATGGAAACCAGAAATCAAAAAACTCCAAGCGAAAACTTGTTAAAAAAATTTACACTGTATTAGAAATAGATTCAAATATTTTGCATTGAAAAAATAAAGTAAAAAAAAAAGTAATCAGCTACTGACACTTTTAATTTTCTTTATATCAAAAATGCATTGGGATCTACCTTACCATAACTATTTTTTGACCTGTTTTGAGGTACTGCCCCATGATATTCCACACTGACTCTGGTAAAGAAGGTGTGTGGAGAGATGTTTGTAAGTATGCAGGCACCCTCTCTAGTGCCTGCAAACTCCCTCTGCATTGTACTTTTTAGAATAAACCTGAAGGACCATTTCATGTTTTAAGTGTTAAAAACCACTGTGCTGAACTACAACTGTCAAGAAATAAACTTTGGTCGTAAACCTCAATCTCTTTCCTCCCTCCTTTTTTCTCCTTTAACACTTGATGGTTGCCACTAAGAAAATCTAAGACTGTGAAGAGATTCTCTAGGATCTATGAATAGTATTTCTATACAAATTAATCTGTGTTAGCAGGTTTGGTTTTGTTTAGATTTCTCTCCCTCCCAAAGGAGAAATGAGATTATCCTACCCAGCACTTGGCCACAGAACTTGATGATATACCATCAGTAATTCTGTTCTTTACTCTAACACTGCATAATTCTCTGCTATAATTTTTTTTCCCCTTTTTACTTTCTTCTTAGGTTAGAGAAGTGTTATGGATTAAATTTGGATCATTTCCAGTGTTACTGTTGTGTCCCGTACTATACCACAATGATCCTTAATTGGCAGTAAATAGAGAAAAAGCAGTCATCCTTGTAAAGCAGCTGTTCTATGGATATATGGTATAACACTGGTGTGGAGGCTCTGGCAGGAATGTTCCAGGTCACAGATAGCTTAGATGAAGGACTTTGTCATACTGTACTAATAATAACTCCACGATAAATCTGAGATGGGCAGGAATGTCAGATGGACAGTCTCCCCCTTGGACAGAAATGGGACCATTCTGTTCCATGAACTTGGTTCTCTTTTCAAGGGACTTGGTTCCTTTTTGTCCTTTACTGTGTTAATTGGATTAACCTTGATGATTAGAATATGGACCATTATGCTGGCTTTGTAGCATTTCATACTAGAAGTTTTGGTGCTGTTTTAGACACCACCAAGAAGAGTGAAACAATGAGATTTGGACTTACATACTTAATCACATTTTGTAGTCTTTAGTGCAGGAAGAGTTTGGCCTGTTTTTCCATTGGGGATGCTCTCACTTCTTGGTTAACATGATCTGAGAGGGCTACCATTTTTCAAAGACAAGAAATAATTTTAATTCACTTGATAATTCCTTTTTCTTATCACTAGACAGAACACAAGTTATCTCTGAATTCAGTTTGTTTGAATAATCCTGTTAAAAGACACAGAGAGAAAGGTATTCACCTTTTGTATGTGGCTGCAAATGGGCTGTGTACTCCTTTAATTCTCAAATGTAACACACCTGGATAGCTTTTCAGAGTGAGCAATTGCAACCAGGTGGATGAAAATTCATTGCCCAACAACAAATTAATTTGTGTAGGTATGATACATCTTCTTCCCCTTCCCATTATGGTAATTGAATATTCATCACATAACAAGTGCAGTTAATTAGAAGATTATTCATTTGCTGGACAAATAATGAACATCTCACTCTGATCAAAGAAGAGGGATAGGAAAGCCAGAGGGAAAGAAAAGAAAACATGCATTTTTATAAGGCTTTTATTTAAATTAGCCTTCTTTTAAATATGAAGAGAAAAGGAACCACTGTGGTCCCACAGAAACCAGTGGTAAGCCTTCCAGAATATCAGTGGAGCTGGATTTCAGTTCTCCTATTTCAAAAAGAGAACAATATCACTTTAAAACAAAAAAAAATAAACTTTGTGACATATCAAAATTTATTCACATGTTCTTTAATTTATTATGCTGTCGTTTCCTGAAGTTTTTTCTCTGCTTGCCTGTCATCATCATCCTTTAGTCTGTTTTCTAATGTTCAGATTGGAAAGAACTTTTGCAGAAGTAATTTTTTTCCCTTCTCTATTTGTGCACAGTGAAGTCCTTGCCCATAATTCAGGCTCTTGCATAGTGCATTCTTGTCATCACCAGCCAGAATGAAACACTTTATTGACATAAATCGGCACGTCTCCTTTAAGGGGAATGGAGCCAACCTTAATAATGAATTAGCTTTAATATTCAAATTTGTTTACTTAGACATCAATATTTAAAAAAAAAAAAATTAAAGGCTACTGTAAAATATCTTCAGTTTCTTGCTGAGGTACCTATTATCCAGAAATTTACCAGACTGTTCAAGGCAGAAGAGGCAAAATGCATCTCTAATATAATTCTGCTAATACCAGTGGTCTTGAGGCAGATTTAATTGCATCCAGCATCTTTAAGCTGCACCAAGAATAAATTCTCATTGAAAGCTTGGTGGTGAGAAGAAAACATTTCAGTTCTAGATGAAGCTAGAGCTGTATTGTGTGCAGCTACATGGCATGAACCCTTTGTGGAAGGTTTTCTCACATTGTGATAGTTTATCATTAAACTGTAACCTGTCAGCCTGTGTCAGAATGGTTCTGACACTGGCTAACTTTCACAACTGTGTTAAAGTGAAGGTATTGGATGAAAAAATTATATACTTGGAGGAAATTTTTGACAAATTGAGAGATTGAAGCAGAGAGTGAGGAACGAAGAGAGAACATGGGGGAAAATTGACAGAATAAAAAAGAAAAAAATTAACCTTTCAATTAAGTGGATCCAGAAGTCTAGGGCAGGGGAAGCTGGGTTTACTCCTTTACCTTAACAAATGCTCCATTTTCAATTACATTGACTGGAGAAGTTCCTGCTCTCTAACAAATGAGGTTGAATTATATTGAGAGTCTGGAAATAGCTGCATCAGCCTCTAAATTTATATTTAGCATCATTGACTAATTGTAGATTAGTACCTCATAATTTACTCAGTAAAAATTCATAATGCTTTAGAGTTATACTAAACATTGTAGTAAGTTCAAAGAAAGAGAATGGAGAGAAATGACATCTTTAAATGTTTGAAGGCTTTATTGGCAGTGCAAAATGATTCTGACAACTGATCCAATATCATTGCTGCAGTTGAACACAACAACCTCTAGATTAAGTTATGGCATATATCAGTTGCAGTGTCCTTCATTGATTATTTTTATTTTCAATTTCCCCTGCCATAGCCTGGGCAGATTAGCCCACTGTTCAGATTTCTTTCTGTCCTTGGCCTGAATTTATAGAAGCTCCTTGCTCTGAACAATGTGCAGAACTGAAGTTGCAGCTGAGAAATGGAACACAACACACCAAAACACCAAACACACAGCTCAGCCTCATGCTAACTCCTGTATTTAAGAGTTATTTTCTCTTCCCTTCTCCTTCATTCCCCACTCTACCAACCTGTGTAAACTGGAGAATTAGCAGTAGAAAGTAAAATCACCTTTGCTATTTTTACATATGGGATAACATAAAAAAAGTGGAAGATTTTGCCTATTTATAAGGATAAGGAAAAAAACTTCAAACCAGTAATCCAACATGAGAAGTAAGATTATTTTCTAGACTTATTCTTCCATCACATTTCTAATTATTAAGCCTTTTTTTACCAATAATAGACAAGTCCAGATTAACTGGGTTGGATTGCTGCAGCCTTCTACATATGGGCAGATAAGTACCATTCCTGAAGGGAAGTCTTAGTCAGGTGAGAACTGGCCCCTGAGGCTATCACAGACAGACAGTCTCTACTTCAAAGTATATATAATACTTTTATTCCCATTGATATCCTAATACAGAAATAATTTTACAATTACAAAATTCATGATTAATGCTTGTGCCAGACACAAAATTAGATGAAAGTCATAACCAGAAATGGCTGTGAACTTAAACTATGTCTCAATGAGCTAATCACTTCCCTTAATATTTTTCAAAGGTAAATGTCAGTTTTGACATATAATCCTGAAATTCTGTCAGAAAATCAGTCAGTATGGCACTGTTTTATGGCTTATCAACCACAGAAACTTCTAGAGTCCTAGTACAAAGTCCCAATTAAAAAAAAAAAAAATCTAAGCAAAATGATTTTCTGTATCTGACCTCTCTATTCTTCTATTCTATTCTTCAAAAATGTTTAATGAGATAAAAGACAATTTTAATGAATGGGAAATATTTTTTGGGTGCGAATAATATGAAGTAATAAGAGAATTGATTTATTCCCCTATAGACTTGAATATTTTTCCCTAGTAAAAATAATGATTCCATAAATCAGAAAATGTTTAGTTATTTACCTGTTCTATATTTAGTTAATTTGGAAGGAATGGAAATTTACCCTGGCATGTCACAGCACACAGGAGGGAAAATAAGCTTTGGAAAGTAATTATATTGCTAGAATTTTGTGCTTTTGTAGGAGGAAGATAAGATTCATCTTACAACTTTATTTAAAACTGTATTTTAAATCTAGGGGCAGATTCTGGATATGGCATGTCAGAACATGTTTAACCTAAGGGTGATAGGGTGGAATAGGTTGAAAACTGTTTTCAGGACATTCCTTTTTGAGATACTAGCAGTGAGCTTCAACATGCTCAGCTTACCCTCTTTGTCTCTAGCACTGGTTTTGGCTAGATCAGGATATTACCAGCTATGTCCTGGCAGGCCACATGCTGGAGCTGGAATAGGCAAATTACAAATGGCTCATAAAGGGGAACAGGCAGTCATGGTGGATGGGTTCATTAGCCGTGTAAACACGGTGTGTGTAGCTGACCTTCAGTGAAGAAGTCCCTGAACTGATGAGTGTTGCTTGCTGGCACAGTGCATCAGGGAATGAATTGCTTTGCACTGGCATTGTTTCCAAAAGCAGCTGCTCTGAAGTCCAGCCAGAGACAGGCTAGACAGGCATTTGCCTGTTGCTGCCTAGATCAGCAGGAGTTCACCACTAATGCTATAATATAATATTAATTGAGTGAATCTCTCAAAGGGGACTGATAACAACTTACTTCAAACTTGTAAATGTATCCACAAGGCCAAGCCTTCACTTACCATGCTGTTTCACCCCACCAAAATGTATCCCACATATTACAAAGATGGATTGCAGATGCAAAGAAGCTTTTTGAGAATGTTCATGTTACAACCAGAAACTGAATGCCACTAATAACATGAGACAGAAATACTTCTTGGACACATTCTTTTCTTCAGCTATAATCCACCACTCGGTCTGACAAATTCCATGGGTTTCAGGATGTAGTTAATATCCTACATCAGTCTGCATCCAGAAGATGCAGGAGGTTGTCCTAGCAGGATGCAAGTATTACTGCTTGATTTCATGTGCATTCCTGTTAAAGAGAATGAAGCTCAAAAGGTTGGTTCTGTGTCAGAAAAAAAAAGCTTCATGGACTTAAGTATTTGATATTCTTGGAGAACAAAGAAAATGAGGAAGTGGACAGGTTATTGCATTTACCACACTAACAGTTTTGTATTCAACAGCCTTGGCAAAAAGGGTGTCCTCCTAAATAGAAAATACATGGTTTGAGTCCCAGGTTCAGAACAGGAACTTGAGTCCATCTCAGAGATTTGCTCTTCCTGGGGCTGTGGGCATTTCTCAGGATCAGTCAAGAAATCCCACTCTGTAGTTAAGAAACTTCTCCAACAGAAAGTACATTTTGGAACAGGAGATATTCTCAGGAAGTGGTATATGCAATTAAAATATTCCTCATCACTCCTTTAATTTAACTCTCGCTTTCAGTTAGTAATCATGAGTTGATCATGATCATTATGGTCCTTTTCCTGCTCATTTTTGATGTGGGATTTGCAAGCATAAAAGGAGTTCAGGACAGTTGGAGAAGGGAAAGATGGGGTCAGTTCAGGTACAGAAGGATTGAAAATGCAGTGAATAGCTTTCCTACAGTGATAACAGCTACTGTGAGCAAGTGAATGGAAGTGCCTGTCTGAGGGGTGAAAAAACACCAGAGGTGGAGCTTGAGGCAGATATTTAATGGTAAGGGGCTACCATGAAAATATGTGATTCATATCTCATCTGCTGAAACCCGCACATGTGTTGGTTACAGTTCACATGAACCCCTGCTGCTTTCTCAAAGCCTCACTTATTGCAGTCATTTCAGATGCTGCTACCCTGGTTAATTGCTATCAGATGTGCCATGTGAAACTCTGCCAGTTCAGCTAGGTGAAAATCTGGGAATGTAGCACATCCTTTAGATGAAAAGAAAATTCTGGCACACAGTGAAATAGCGAGTGATGCACCAGCTTGAGTATTTAGAGCAGAGTGCAATATGAGAAATCCAAACTGAAATATTAAGTAACTGAGGATCCAGTGTAAAGACTGAATGAGCAGCATGGAAGTCATAGCTCTTGCTCAGTGACATCACTCACCTCTGTCCAGGAAAAATAAAATGTTAGACTAGGGATTCGGACCCAGGAGAGAACCGGTGGAAAAATATAATGAAGGGGAAAGAACAGTAAATATCCTAAGAAAGCTAAAAGTAAAGGGAGCTGGGTTCAAAGACAGCACCATCTTCATCATCCAGGAAAAAACCAAAACAATCCAATAAACTCCCTCTGGTCTTATATTTCAGTTATTTTACTGATTTGTGTTACTATCTGAAGTAGCAATAGTAGAATGTGAAAAGTTAAGTTTAGAAGTTAAGCTTAGAACAAAGTTAAGAAACAGAGATTATTTGCAAAAAAGAGATTGTTTCAAATGCATGCCATGTAGCACAGATGATCATCCTGTACTCTATTAATCTTGCTATACTTCATATATCTGTATCTATTATTTGCATAACATTTATTCTCTAATAAGGTAAAATTAAAATCTGTATCCCCAAGAGCTCAGGGAGGTCACCAGTGTGAATTAATCACTAACCAAGTAAGAGAGCTGTACTCCAAGGAAATACTGATCAATTCTAATCTGCATATTAATTGATGGCTCATTCAGGAAAGTGTTAAAAAGCAATTTTCAGCTAGAGAAAATGAATTAATTTAGAGGAATTGTTCTTAAGACAGATACATAGCTATCCATGTTGGAAGGGAAAATATTAAAAGTCAAGTCTACAAATATACTGCCACAGAAGGCAGAAAGGAAACCACATGTCTGCTCTGCAAAGGGAGACTGGTCTGAGCAATGCACATGTGTTTCCATCATCATATCAAAGAAGGCATACTTCAAAGAAGGGAAGACTTGGAATAGGGATAGATGTATCCTGCAGAATACTATCTAGAAGGAGTGAATATGCAGCAGAAACCCTATACAATTAAAAACTTCTAGGTAACAGAGGCTGAAGTTTAACCAAGCTCTTATCTGCAAAAGAGGATGGTATTTTATTAATTCTTTAGAAAAGCACTATTTTGTATTAACTAAACAGACCCAGAAACCCCGAAGGTTTTTTTCCCTGAACTTATCAAACATAATGTAATTCAGGATTAAGTCTTCAGAACTTTTCAGTCTACTCTAGTTTACATGTCAATGACTTAACTGCCCCATCAGCCTTCTCTCCTGAAAGCCTTGAAGTGTGTTCAAGGACTGGCAGAATCAGATGGTTTCAGATCAAGTGAGTGTGTGCCTGTGTGTGTGTGTCTGCTGAGATCAAACCCCTCACAAATGCACACCCCAGAGAGTGCTATGTTTTCTCTCTACTTCATACTGAGCTAGCTTCAGCTAAAGACATTCATGTTCAGCAGCTACAGAGTTTAAAGGAGTCCACATCATCTTCAAGGATATTTATGTCCACTTAAACCACCAGTAAGCAGAAATGTGTGCATTTCAGAGCAGCAAGTTCTTCCATTTCAACAGTCTGCTTGCACAGGGGATGCTGGGTGCTGCAACAGCATTTGCTTTGTGGGTCTATTTGAGGGATAGCTTCAGAGAAAATCTGTGGCCTTATATAAAAATTGGAATACCAATGGCCACTTGGGCCATATGCTGTATGTAGTAGTCAGTAACAAATCCTGGGCAGAAGATCTAAGAGGTTTGCATAGTCTTTTCCCTTCCAGCAATGCACATTTTCAGGACGTGCTGGACTAAGAGGGATCATTGTGTTTGATAGACTTATATTGGTGCACAAATCATACTCCAAAATATTATTGTGTGGTATTCCAAAACAATTTACAGTTTTTACCTCTACAGTACCATTGATCAATCAATTCCAGACTGAAAAGTTATGCTTTTAATGAAAATTTTGGTTTTAAAACTTCTGCTGGATAATTTCAGTGAGTGAACATTATTTCCTCAATATTATTTTGCATTGGACTTTGGACCAGGTCTTATTAATGGATAATGTTTTATCTGATTTTCTGATTGCTTTGGACACTGGACCCCGTGAAATAGAAAAAGACCCATGCTGACATCACAGTTCTCTTCCTCAGGTGGCTTTAGCTTAGATGTAGAGAACCACAGTGGACAGTATAAAGGAAAAAAATTAAGACCTGAATCTCATGTTTCATTTTATTACTCAGTCATTAATGAGATCTGTCTGAATTTTCAGTGTCTGCTTTAGTTTTAGCAATTGAAATTAATTATATATCGGCGTCAGACTTTATAATTCCATTTATTCATGTTTCTTTATGAGCTTGTTTAAAACATGACAGAATAGTCCAAGTTCTCACATAGGTATTTTACAGACCTTCCATAAGTTTGAACTTAAGTGTGATTTTTGAACTTCTACAGTCTGTATCATTTTATCCCTAGTAAATTCAACAAATAATGTGGAAAACTTTCAAAATACATTGAAAGCCGTGCACACTAAATTAACAATAGCCCAGAGATTCATTGATGCCTCTAAAAAATATTGGGAGGTTTTTGGGATTAAAAATTCAATTTTTTTGAGAGATTACTTATGTTTACAGAAAAAACTTTTAACTCTTCACTGGTATATTATGCTTAACTATGAATGATTTGCAATTTCAGTTTCACCTCACATTTTTCAGTTTCACCTCAAAATATCTCACATTTCCCAGGTAACTCTGGAATCCCTTTTTAAACATCAGCACTACATGTTCCCTCCTCCATTCCTATACTGCTCTGATCCTAAAGTAATATTGCCACGTATAATATGCTGAAAAGATCATTACTCAACAGTTCAAATAACTCTCAATTCAGAGCCAAAGGAACAGAGCAGAATTTGAGACAATAGGGTGACAGAAAAACCCTTAAGAAGCAGGGCAGAACCAAGTACATACATATTTCTGCTGCAGAGCTGAGTGGGATGGCAACTTCTGAAAGAGACACCAGTGTGTGGTGCACATGTCAAGGTGAAGTACTCACTGTGAAAATACAGTGAAAATTGCTAGTAGCTCTGTTTCCATGATTCTAGGATGCTGTGCTGGAAAGATCAAGTACTTGTCCTGACCCAAAGAAAAAGTTGCAGTCACTTAACAATATCAAAATGTTTTCCATAAGAGTATGAACAATACTGCTAAAACATAGCCATGGCATAAGTATCCTTTTATCTCCATGAAATATGAATTCTGTATTTTAAACAGCTAGCTCACAATAATTTCTCAGTTTCATCAAAGAATTACCAAATGAATAGATATTTTATGACTATTCAAGGTAGAAATAGATGTGGGTAAAAAAGAATAAAGTCAGACTACCGAAAGCAGTAGTAATCTCAGGGCTTTGAGCAGAGGGGGAGACCACTGGTGCCACAAGGAACTCCAGGGGCAGCTAATAAAAGGATGCCAAACAGTTGCTTCACATTCATATTCTGAATGCTCAACTTGAATGGAAAAGAGACATTCAAACTGCTACCTTCAAACTTTCTCAAATTTGCAGGATTAGAAACATTTATTCCTTTTCCTTGGAAGAGGAAATGTAGTTTTTCAGATATTGAAATAAATGAGGCTAACTACATTTTTGAGCAGCCTGCTTCCCCACTGAAACTTTGTTTTAGGTTACACCCTAGTATTTCAATTTCTTTAATAGAAACTACTGTATGGAATCATTAAAATTAATAGGTAATAATGCATCTAGTGCCAGGAGGAGTTTATCTATGAGTGCTGTAAAAGTGTCTATTACAGTGAAACTCTATCCTATACTAACAAAAGCACAATTCAGATCAACTCACTTTCATCTGCAAAGAAATCAGAACAATATCCAGAATATAATAGGCTGCTCAGTCACTGAGACATGACAAGCTGTCTACCACTTATAAGAAATCCACTGATCAAAACTATGTAGAATCTTCAGATATAAAGACCCTGCTGTTAGCTTTCATTTTTTATATTTGTTAGTTTTGCTTATACAGCTGTAACACAAAATAACCTGTTATCATTAACAATGTGTTACTTTACTCCACAATGAAGTAGCCCAGTGTACAGTACTGAGGCTGAGTAACTTCAAGTACGTTGATGAGCTAGACCTAATTAGAAACAATAGATTTAGGCTGAGGAAGACTAGTGGGCACAGAGCAACAAATAAGGAGCACTAGGTTAAAATGTGTTTGGGGAGGTTAGGCATGTGACAATTGTGTGAGTCAGATTTCCCAGCAGTGAATTTTGTAAATGTGGTCTGAAAATGAGAGCCATTTTGAATGGCTGCCTATCCCACAAGACACCCCTTCACACAAGGCCTCAGCTCTCTTGGGCTGTATGTCTTCCCTTCTCTTTTCCTGCAGTTTTTCCTCTCACTGTTCTGTAGAAGAGTTGCATGCACAACTTGACAACTCAAGATTGAGGATGCTCCTGAAATCATCTGCGATTCCTGCTGGATATCAGCTACTGCTGTTTGATACTCAACAAATAGAATATTAATCTTTATGCAGCATAGCTGCATAAAGGATCAATCAAGTAGGCTGCTGGGGATTAGAAGAGAGAAATTGCAGCCTCGGATCAGAGCTGTTATCCATTTATTCTGGAAAGCTGTTAGACCAGATGTTTCAGAGGGAGAGAGACCCTATGGTACATGGACACTCTAAGGCAATCAAAAACAGACCAAAGGAATTTAAAATAATAGAAAAGATATCTATCCCCCTCTTAAACCATAACCATAATTCAAGATTTCCCTTCCCTCTTGTTGCACAGGAAGAGAAACAGAGATTTATCTGCTGTAGCTTGTCTTCCAATTATCATTACTTTCTGGCAAATAAGAGTAATTATTTTAAACTGCTTATTTCAAATTATGTTTTAAAGTGTTCTGTTTCCCTTAAGCAATTATGAATACTTGAAAAATATTGAGTCCTATTGTAATGGTTTCGATCAAATAAGAAAATGGCACTGATAACACCATATGATTTAGAGATAGGAAGTTCAAACCCAGTGGGAGGTGTCTTTTAATTCAAAATGCTATTTCTCTCAATAGCAAAAGAATGAACAAATGCTCAACGGATAATTATATTTATCAACCTAAAAATATTGAAATACTCTTTTGTTCAAGAAGCAAAACAAAATATTCTATGAAAACAAATTTCTATGAGATTGCCTCTGCTGTGAATCTTAAATGCTGATAGAAAAGTATTTTGTTACCATTTCCTTATGCTCATGTTCAAATTTATAAGTAATGTCTTGAGATTTATTAATTGTCTCACAAATCAAAATATAATGATTAAATTTAACATGTAGAGGTAGTTTAATTCTTATTTGTATTTAGATTTTGTTATTAAGTGTGAATAAGTGGGCTATAATGCATTTAAAGTATTATTTTAATATGTAATATGTTTTAGAAATGCATTTGGCTTACAGATGCTGTACACAATAATTAATATACTTTCTTAATGGTGGAAAGAGAGCAATGCTGTGACTTCCTTATTGTATGTCACTTGTAATTTTGTTTCTTTGCATGTTACAAAAGTCATGGTCAAAAACTGTCATGGTCAGGAAGAGAATGCCTGAGATCTGAAGTTATTCAGTCTCCACAGTCTCAGACCCAGGCTGTACAAATGGTGGTATTCTCACTGGAAAATTTTGTAATTATATCAAATCTTTATTTCTTAAATCCACATCTCCCATACCACCTAAGCACCTAATGTTGAAGGTGAAAGAAAGGCACCTCTAGATATTCATGCTAATAGCATAGGGTCAAGGAAACATGAGGCCAGAAGAATTAATCAGTAAAAGCAATATTGAAAGCTCATGATAAACAATCAGTGCCCTGGTCCTGCTGGCCACCCTACTGCTGGTATTGGCCAGGATGCCACTGGCCTTACTCAGCTGCTGTTGACCAGCACCCCCAGGTCCTTTTCTGCTGGGCAGCTTTCCTGCCACTCTTCCCCAGCCTGTAGCCCTGCTTGGGGCTGTTGTGACCCCAGGACAGGACCCAGCCATTGGCCTTATTGAATCCCAAACCACTGGCCTCAGCCCATTGATCCAGCCTGTCCAGATCCCTCTGCAGAGCCTTCCTGCCCTCTAGCAGATCAACATCCTGTCCAAAGAAGTGTCATCCATGAATTTACTGTGGGTGTACTTCCCTGGATTCCCCGAGGTCCCTGACTCTGGAGGCCAGGGCAGCACTCGAGAAGGTCCAATCCATCATTGCAAGTCGACACGCCCACCGGTGTCGTGAGGATCTGCCCAGGCTGATTTTTCAATGGGACACGGACCAAAAGGACCCCTCTTAATTATAGAGTGGGTGTTCCTTGGTCACCAGCTGTCCAAGAGCATCACCAAGCCACAAGAGCTGATGGCTCAGCTGATCACGAGGGCTAGGGCTCGCCTGCGTGTGTTGGCGGGGTGTGATTTTGCCTGCATTCACCTCCCTATCCAAACATCCACAGGGAGGATCTCTTTGGAAACTGTGGAAAATTTATACCGGTCACTCTGGGAGCAGCTAGCCAGCACCCGTCAGCTCCAGTGGCTGCGGGACGAGACTGCATACTTGTTCCCCTTGTCCAGGTCATCCACAAAGATGATCTGGACTGGTCCCAGTACTGGGTCTTGGAGAACTCTACTAATTACCAGCTGTTAACCAGCATCACTTTTGGGCCCGGTCATCCCGTCAGTTTTCAGCTCAAAGAAGACTGCACCTGCTCAAACCATGGGCTGCCAGCTTTTCCAGGAGAATACAGTGGCAATTAGTATTGAAGGCTTCAATGAAGTAAAATTTCATCTCACTCTCCCTAAGAAGTCCTACAAGAATGTTACTTGGCCCCATGGTCTTCCTTTTTAAAGTGGTTTCAGACTTTGCTACTTCACTGCAAAAGGCCTATTCTGTCTCATCTATATTATCTCTCAGAAAAAAAAAAAAAAAAAACAACAAAAAAACAAAACAGTTCCCAAAGGGGTGAACACAAGATGTTTAAAGTTTTTCACTGCAGCTCTATGCTTTCTAAGTGCTTCTGTACTTTGACATTGTTAACTCTCTCTCAGGCTTCCTGCTCCTGAGGTGTTTCAATGGTATTGGAATCAGCCTGCTTGTTCTGCTATCACTGGATCTTATTTTTCTTTTTCCTACATGGCCACATCTTCAGTTTTCTGAAGAATACATTTTAAACTGAATAGACTCCATTTCACCCTCTTCAAAAGCTGAAATGTTTTTTAGCTTTCCTTGTATTTTTGTTAAGATTTAGTATATTTTATCTGAGACACTAATACTTATATACTTTAACCCTATAAATGCTGCCTGTATAGATTTCACTCATTTGACTGTATCTTTTATTTTTTTCTTCAAAAGTTTTTTTCAATTTTTCATTTTGTTCTCTCTTTGTAGCAAAAACTATTGCAGAGCATATTTTGACTTTGTTGCTTTATTAAGAATGTTAGAAGTAAATATACTATAATCACAGAGACAGTGATAATAAAATTTTGTACTGAGCTCTGCACTTAACCCATTCCTTCCTTACCTTGTAAATTTACCTGTGAGAATATAAAATTGTTCCATTTCAGGTGTCCTAAAATGTATTTTTCCTATTCTGTCTTAATGACTCCATGCTAATTTAACTATGTCTCTCTCCGTGGAGCTGAATGCTCCTTATATTACTTTTTTTCTGCCTTAATGTGATTTCCCTTAATATGTTTTTGCTACTTTCATTCTCCTGGCTGGCTGATTTATTGTACTGATCTTGTACTGTTTTTATTTGTTCTGTTTGGGATTTGAACCCATAGGGATTTTTTGTTTCCCAGTCAGGCAAAAGACATTTGTCTGCTTGACTCCCGGATGCTACCTCTACCAAGAAAAAGGAGTGCCTTGGTCTGAGACCTTCTCCTCCTTATTCCATATCTGCAAAGCTGTCTGACTTCTGGGAATAGCTGTCTTCTCATCTTGGTGGAAATTGACAATCAAAATGATGGAATATCTAAACAAGCAAAAGACTGTAGGTGTGTTTGTTCCCCAGCTCTATTCTCCACAGTCCTTGTAAGGGGGAGATTTGAAACTAAATGAAATCCTGAGATGAAGACCAGGCTTAAGACAGACTGTTTTTTTTTTCTTCATTCTAGATAAAAAAAGAGTATTTCCTTCAAAGCAGAAAGTATTCTTAAGTAGCCATTGTATTTTGTTTATTTTGTTAAAAAACATTTTGATACAAGAAAAGGTAATATCTGCAAGACTACTAAACAGCAGCTTTGCCTCATGACTCAAAAAAAATCTTAAGAACTCCGAACATTTCCATGTTAAGTTTTGAAGCAATAATGTATGCCATAGTATAGTATGAGATGAAAACGTTAGTATAAAATATAAGTATAGAAAATAATAAAAAATTATACTCAAACCCTCATAATTTTGCGATGTTGCAATGCTATGATACAAAAAAAAGAAACCAAAAAACCATAGTATATTTTCCTGTAACAGACTTCTATGATAGTAAGTAATTTCTAATAATGATTCTTGAGTAACTTTATCAATGATTAATTCAATAAAATTTATCCTGACCATGAGGTCTTAGTCTTGTTTTTGATATCCTCTCAGGCTGCTACAAGATTATGGCAATAGAACAGTTGGAAGATTGTTGTCAGTAGAAATTATTTGATCACTCCACCAAATTGAGAAAGTTGCTCTTCATGAGGATGCACATGACTTGGAGTCATTTAGACCAAGGTGAATTACAATGCACATTTTTTCCAGTTTGCAGAATAACAAAATGAGTGTTGCATGGGACATAATAAAACTGTGACTCATATAAAAGCTGGAAAGGTTAATTAAGTGTATCATGCTTGGACAAGGAGTAGTCTAGAGTGCCTACTATCCCTGGCGTATGACATGAGTCAATATAGCACCAACTCAGAAATTACACATTTTCAAGGATGTTTCAGAAACCTCCAACACACTGGAACAGAAAGATCAAAATGAGTTAAGATAATCCCACTGAAACACTGGAAACAAGCACAAATCATTCCAGTTGTTCACAGTAGTCTAAGCATTTTTTTTTGATGCTGTGAAGAAAACTTTCAAAACAGGAAGTGTGTGAGAAGGATTAGAATAGGTCTGTAGTGAAGATCTTTTTATATTTTCCATCCTTCATCTGCAAAAAATAAAAAAGAAAAAAAAAAACAAAAAAAAAGTGTATATTTATAAAGAGAAATTGTGGTGTAATTTGAATGCCAGAAAGCTGCTACCTAAGTGAGACATTTGTTTCAGTTGTCCCAGCTGTATGTTGCCAATGTAGACTTCAGTTTAATTGCAGGCATTCTTTAAAATAAATCATTATCTGTCATTGTCATTCAAAAATGATAAAACATCAAAATAGATGCAGCATTCAGCACTATTTAGACATATCTGAAAACATATTAAAAGTATGTATTCTGTAATCTTTAGATAATAGAATTTTATGCATTTTCTAGAAAGACCTTGCAGATCAAAATATAAGCCAAATTACTCATAAAATATTTTAAGCTGGTAGAGGAAAAGAGAAGAAGCCTCCCCATTTCCACATTTTTCTGAAATTGGAAATGTTACAAAAATGTTTAATTGTCATTGCATCAGACTGTGTCTTCAGTCAATGAATAGCACAGAGATAGTGAGATACCAAATAGCATCTTTCCAAAAGTGGGAAATCTGAAGACAGCAGAGTCACTCTGTGAATGAGACTGGTGAAGAGCAGCAGGTGACCAGTGCTGTGAGCAATAAGTGGATTCATTTGGTGATCATGGAATTTACACAAAATCTGTGCATCGCTCTGGCTTAGTGGTTCTGACATGCTGCTCCTTATAGTACCTTACTGTTGATTTAAGCAAGTTTCCTCTGTTGCAGGAACTTTACCTCAAACCATTTTCCCTCTCAAAAATCAGAAGGAAAAAAAATCTGTTTCCCTGGGTCATTCTTTATCTAATCCACCTGCAGATTAAAATATAATGAAGCTTTGCATAACATTTTAGAGGCAAGACATACTAAAATAAATTTTGCAACAAAACCACTGCTACATCTACCGTCAACCCTTTTTGTAAAACTGCGACAGAGAAGGTTTGAGAAAGGTCTTCTCCTTTTCCATGTAAAAACAAACACTTTCTTATAGCCACAAGTAAGCTAATATTCATTATCACTTGGCAACATAATTTATAGCAACTACTCTCAGGTAGAAATGCTTATGCTTTGCTCGAGAAATACTTTGAATAGCTTCATCACACATTATAGTTTTCAAGTCATGTTATTTAGAAGATGTTTGTGCTGCAGAGTTCTAAGGATGTCATAATTAAGAGCTTTTAACTGTATCTAGGGAGGCTTTTCATTGAGATTGCTTTTCCTATATCTATCTGATACTGTGTGTGCAGTCTGTCTCATTGCAAATTGTGATTGGCCTGTTTGTACAGTGCCAGTCATGTTAGACCTGATTGATTGGAGACAAGAGGTGCTCTCTTTACTTTATGAGTTTCAGGAATAAGTGGTTTTAAAGGTAGGAATGAGTTCTCACAACTAGGATGGCCATCAGATCTGCCAATTAAAGCGGGGAAATCCGGTCTGCCTAACTGCTCACTGTGTCGGGACAATTTCCCAAGAGGTTTCTGCAGAGCAGTCTGCAGGAAAAAATGCAACCCAGACTGTTGCCCCATGGAGCATTGTCCCAGTGTGCTCTTCCTGGACTCAACCCAACCTTGCTGTTTACACTGATATGCCAAGCCCATCTGGTTTTACTAAGTTCCTCTAGGTTTTACAAGGCTCTAGCCAAATTCTTTGGCTCCAGCTTGCAGAATGTATTTCCAGGGCAGAGGATCTTTGTCTGCTGTCACTTTATGGAAATGGATCTCTAGCTATAAAAACAATTCTGAGTCCCCTAGAGATCCCTCTGCATCCTTAGAAAGATTAGCTTGGTTGTTTCTTGGATCCTGACATCTGGTATTGAGGTCAGAGTAGATAGTTTTAGCACTCTAGTATAACTTAAAACTCTATGAAAAAGACCACATGCTTTTTATTCTCTGATAGTTTGGGACTCCAGACTGTGTGAGTGCATGTCATCTGAAGAAAGGAGATGCAAACTTTTCAAGACACTTCTAAACCAACATCTCTTCTGTCTGCATAACCCAGAAAAGGGTAGGTGCAAATCCAGTCAGCATCTACTGATTGGTTTTTTTTCATTAATTTACTCAGTCACTGAGATAGAAGCAAACTTCTAAAAAAATACTACTTAGTAGTGCACACTTATGTTTTTTAAAGGAAAAATTAGATTAGGACTTTTGCTTTACATATAGTTTCCTATCTGAAGGCAACATCCCTTTGCACATCTGGGCCAGCAATCAGCCGATCTCTTCCTACACAAGACACAGTGTCCAATGAATTGACTTACAAGTTCCCCCTCTCAGCTGTTGTGTTTTCAGACACTTAGCACAGCTACCTGCGTTTTTTTTGGTTTTTTTGGTTTTTTTTTTGGGTTTTTTTTTGTTTTTTTTTTTGTTTTTGTTTTTTTGTTTGTTTGTTTGTTTGTTTTTTTGGTTTTTTTGGTTTTTTTTTTGTCTATGGACTTTTTTTACTCCATAGAGTGAGTTCTCTGCAGTGGACCTAGAGAAAACTGCTTTTGCTGAGGATGCTGTCATTGTATTTCTGTGTTTTGGCAAGAAAATTTCTGTGTATCTGATGGTCACCAGCAGGTGTTCTGAAAGACATCACTGTGACTAATTTATAAGCACTGAAGTCTTCTATCAATTATACCTATGACACTTTTAGGATAAGGAAAATTGCTTTTCCCAAATAACTTTTATATATATATATATATATATATATATATATATATATGTAAATAATAGATAAAAATATATATACTTAATACATATTTTGTACAAAGTGATGACCCCAGCAGAACTCAGAACACTTTAGGTAATATGGGAAGAAATTAGGCACTAATATTTGAATCTCTGAATCTCAAATTCCAGTTAAATTTGAATTTCTGTGACAGATAGGTTTTAATTTCCCTCTCAAATATTTGCTTTATCCCATGATTTAAAAGCTAATTTCATTTTGTTTCCTTCCCCTTTTTTTAAAGTTGAATATCAGATTGGGTTTGAAGCCCCTCCTGATTTTCTGAAAACATCTCTCTGTACTTGGAAAGTTATACATATTTTTTCCACTGAAGCAATAATATCAAAATCAATAAGAACTGTATGGGCGGGTAGTTGGTAGCTGTCTAAAGTAGCAAGTTGGGTAAAATAATTTGTGCCGAGAATATAATTTCCAACCTAGATCCATTTCAAGATTTGCACTGAACAGCCATGTAAATGAAACCAAGAATGAACCCTTCCCAGGAGCAGACCAAGAGCCATGGACAATTCTGAAATAATTTTGGAGTAACCTTCCCTTTGGCTGCCCTCATAACACAATAGAAGATAACCCCTTTCAACTTCTACCATGTTACCTTTCCTTAATGCAGGACACTCAGAACCCAACAAGTGGAAATATTCTTGATCTAACTTCTATGGGTGAAATGAGAGGTTTTATTTATTTTCTGATATATTTATAAAATGTCTGGCATCATAGACAGATCAGATGGTGCCTAACCCTGTCATATCATAATAACCCAAATCAGATATCAAAAATGTGTTCTAAAAAGAACTAAGTTTCCAGGAAAAAAACAGGGTCAAAATTATACATTCTAAGGCACTAAAAAATGTATCAGAGGAAGATTTTTAGATTGCATTATCAAAAAATATCTATCCATTGATTTCTAGAGAAAGAGCAAGAAGCTTCTGATTCAATTGGACCTGTAATATCACAACAGTATTTATGGTATGACAAGCAACATAGGAGACAACCTGAAACATGTTTAAGGTCCTAGAACCTTAGTGAGTTCTTTAACTATGTGGGACAGAAGTGAAACAATTTCTTCTGTTTTAATAATTTTGGGTAGGTTTCCCATGGTGTGAATATTATATAGTGTACAGATGTTATTATTTACATTATATATTTCTATAGTATTCCCATTCCAGTCAAAGTACAGGATGCATAATGTTCCCATAGCCAACATTTTTCAACATCTTTCAGTTCCTGTTTAGTGGATACTCCTGCAAGTTATCTACTGCACACAATTTTGACCTGTTCCTCATGTCATTTTTTCTGCAGTGCTTACCACTGATATATTTGAGTGCTTCATAAACAATTCCTTTATCATCACAACATCTCTGTTGAGAGCATTGCCTCTTTTTTATGCACAGAGAAATGAGGAAAGAGAGGTAAGCGTGAAAAGCGTGCTTGAATGTGGCGTGGCTAATCTGAGATGTTTAAAATGTGACTATTTGCATCTTAAGGTATGACAGAAGAGTCTATTTAAACGTGAAGCACAGCTTTAGTTACAAACAAGAGTGCTCAGCATTTCTGCAAAGCAGATCCCAAGGTGGAGATGGATACAGAGAAGACAGGCAAAAAGTGTGTCTGTGCCTGTGGGGACATGAGCCCTTTGGCTCTGTGGCAAGAACCTCCTTTCCCTCCTTGCCTCAGCACCCTGGCTGCTCTGGGGAGGCAGCAGGAGAATATGGTCTGGAAGGAAACCATGTCACATTCAAACCAGGCACCCTTCTGGATGACTTGAGCATTTATGAGAGCAGAGTGAATGCTATTAATCCCCTGTTTAACATCAGTGGCTCACTATGCAATCTTTGTGAAAGATAGAGATAATATTCCTTACAAGGTGAAGGCAAATTTGCGGAATACATTTCACATTTTTTAAAAGACCCCTGGACATACTGTCTTGGGTGCCAAAAAATAACATGAGTGGAAATGGCTGGAAAATGGGAAGGCAATTGTCAGAGTATTTTTTTGATTGTTTAATGCTGCATCCTGAAACCTGAATTTTCATTCACTAGAATTTACATGGAAATAAAAGTAAAGTCAAAACCAGTATAAAATTTGTTGTATTGGACCCGTTCAGTAGAAAAATTGAAAAAAAGGATGAAAGATTTTTATATATACAGAGCTTAAAATAATATCTAATGTTTCCCTTGAGCTGCACATTTTGGGGAAAAATGTTAAAATTTGCTTACAGGAATCCTTAAGAGCTCACATACTCTCACTTGCATAGCAAGTTGTGTCAATAGGATACATTTACTTTCACACCAACATCCCAATTATGAAAAATGACCTTCAGAGCAGTTCTGAACAAAAATATTGACATGCTTTGAAAGAAAAGTAATGGAAAAAATACCTTATTTTTCCAACAGTCAAATTTTGTTCTGCTCTGTAATATTTTTATATCTCCAGGAATAGGAAAATATTTATTTTCCATTTTCAGTCCAAGATTGTCATGCTGAAAAGGTTATCAGAAGTAAATGGGCTAATTGGTGCATGATCACCTGTCATTTTACAGGATTAAGATTACTAAAAATATAATTGCAGAAGAGGGAGAAGCAAAATCTTGTATAAGTGCTTAAGACTCAAATCATTTGTGCATCCAGTTTGTGACAGTCACAGTGGCACCCAGCTCTCTGTGCTCCCTTTGAAAACCCCAGCCTACGTCTGTGCATACAAAATATTTTCTGTCTTCAGACATGTATTAACACTGTTTGAATATTCTGGGATGTTCTGCTGTGCTTTACATCATTCCAAGTGATTTTTTAAACCCCCACCTGCCTTCCTGAGTGTTGCCAGCTGTGGGTCAGAATTCATCCGTGAGCGCTGTTTTGGAGCAGTAAGAGAGGAGAAGAGAGCGGTATGCAGATAAGCCCGGCATCCAGGCAGGCAGGCTGGGGAAGGTCATTTGCTGTCGAGTGCTAGGGACAGGAAAATGCCAATCCCACAAAGGGATTGTGCCGGGGGCTGCGGGAGGACAGGAATCACTAGGTGGCAGAAGCGCTCCTTCTGCTGCTCCTCCTACCCCGCGTGGTGTGGGCTGTAATTAGGTCAGCGCATGGTGAAGTAGGACTGGGTGATAAATAAAGTAGGTTTTCTCTCCTAGTACACACTGCAGCTTAATTTCGCTTCTTTTTGGGTGGTGTTACAAGGTGGATTAAAACTTTTAAAGGAAAGAAAAATAAAAAAAGCCCTCTTGCCAAAGTAAATGAAATTTAAACGCGGTGAGGAGTAACAGCAGAAAAGAAGAAATAAAAAAAAGGGAAAGATGACTCCTCTCTGGTGACATTGATATTCTGTTCAGAAGAACACTGAGGAGGGGGAGAGCTGTGCAGAGATGTGTGTTAAATCTCAAATCCAAACAGGCAAAATGTGCAGTTTTGCCAACTCTGGTGCAAAGCAATAACCTACTCTTTTTTCCTTGAGGTATTTCTGTAATTTTGCTAAGAAAAAGCCAGTTTTAGTCAGCAAAATATGACTGATTTTCCCTTCCAGAGATCAGAGTAATGTATCTCACTCTGGAGGTGGTGGTACTGAAGGTCAAAGATGAGATAACATCTCCTGCATCACTTAATCTCCATCTAACTGGGAGCCACAGTACCCCAGAGCACAGTATCAGCTCATGGAAAGGAAGGGAAAAGTTGTCAGAACAATTATTACAGAGTGTGTTTAATCAGATTCAGAAAGCTGTTCTTTGTGGGTTAAATCATGTTAAGGACTCAATACTATTTCCAGAGAAGTCAATGCAAACCTCCCTTTGATTTGACTAAGATCAGATTTTGCCCTCAGTGCAACATCTGGCTTCCCAAAAGACATTACAGAGAAAGAGTTTTCAAGAAGAGGAAGACAGAGGACAGAAATTATCATCTTCCTCTCTTGGCTTTCTACCCCTAAACGTTCAGGGAGAATAATAGACTTAAAACAGAGGATGACCTAGCTGAAAGGAAGAGCATAAAATTATCAAGAAAACAAACAACATTATATGTGCTAAATCACGATTTAGGCTGAATCTGAAATTCTGCCTAGACCTAAAATGGTGATGCTTAAACATGATAGTGCAAATGTATCCTAAGAACAAGAACCCTGAAAGCTCAGATCACTCCTCTATTTCATTCTCCAGGTGCTTACTTGTACTGTTTTGGCTTGGGGGCTTAGGTAAACAACTCTTGCTTAAAACCCAGTGGGAATTTAAGATAGGTAGAATGCTGCAGAAAGTCGCAATTTGTTCAATTTATTTAAGTGTGGACAACTTACTTTGACAGGCTCTGGTTTTAACAATGCACTTTTTTTTACTTCAGTTTTTAAACACAGTATGGGATTGTGCCTGTGGCCAGTTAATATAATATCTCAAAGATCCAAAGTGAGAGGACAATTTTATTCTCATCCAAAGTGAGAGGACAATCAGATTAAGTGTGGATGAGGATATTTGGTATATCTCAGTTCTGGCCAACGGGGACTGCAAGAACCAGGTCTGATCTGCAGTGGGACAGTGTCTCCCCTGAAGAGTTCTTGTCACCTTCTGTACACAGCCATCCCTGCAGTGCCTTCCTTGGCTCTCCAAGTTACCATGTGGCTTTTGACCAAATGAAGATTCTATTTTAATGTACAGCTAAGTAGGTTGGACATTCCTATCTTAACTGAAGATTCCCTTAGAAAAGAGGAGTTCTAAATCCCACCTTTAAGTGGGTGAGATACCTACTTTTTTACAGAGTTTTGCTTTTAATCTGCTTTCTACACAGAACTAGCTGGGATCAGCCTACAGCTTAGGGCACTTTGGTGAGGAAAACCTCAGCCCCTTTCCACCTTTTATTACCCTAGCCTGAGCAGGTCTCTGAGTTTCCAGGTGAATTCTCTGACAACTAAACTGCTCTCTAAATGGTGGGCACAAGTCTTATAAATCATCTGGCTTCTAAAAGCAATGCAGTGAACTCTGCTCTTCCAAGGGTACACGAAAGCAAACATTTCATGGACTCAGGTTTCCTTTGTTCAAAGGGAGCACAGGAGCTGAGATTTCCCTTGCTCAGTGTTTTTCAGTGATAGCTGGTAATTTTGGGAGAGATCACATTGTACTGTATACTGCTGAAATCCTCATGGATACCAAATTGGATAGCAGTGCCTGAAAGATGTTGCTGACTTTCTCTTTAGAGATGCTGAAGTCCTCTATTGGACCTTGGGCTATAAATTTGTTGTTTATTACAGTTAATGAATTTAAGTAGGACACCAACTAAATTAGCATATAAATGCTGCTTTGAATTTCAGAGTTTCGAATAAGATTCAGACAAGAGGGAAAGATACAATATAGTTCTGGTATCTATAACACCATTCTCTCTGAGATGTGGGTGGATATTCTCTGGTGGGAATCTTAGTTATCACAGCACAAAAATGCTGTGGGCCTGAAAGGGTGTGTTAATATTAGACACATAATTCAAACCCTCAGGTGGAGACAGCTTTGGAAGAGTTAAAAGAGTCTTAAAATAGTAATTCCTACCATCTTTATTTCTCATGTACTTCTTACTACACACTTCTTAGGTATGAACTGTAAGTGCCTGTCTCAGGAAATCAAACTAAAGACCAGTACAGACCTACAGGCTTTCTCTGAGAGGCTACCAAATTGATTTCATTTTTGTGCATTTCACCATCAAACAAATAGTAGCATCACAGCAAAAAACTTTATTGCCAAAAGATTTGGTCAGGTATGGGAAAGATCACTTTCACCAGTGTCATTACAGTCTTCAATCTCCAGCAACACCTGGAGACTTCATCTAAAAATTGTCATCCTTGTGTTTGATATGGAAATCACAAAAAGTTAGTTAACTGCTTGGACTAGTTGATTCAACATCTACACTTGCTTGAAAATTAACTATGTTGAGGACTGAAGCCCTTCTAACAAATCTGGTTTTTATCAGATCAAGACGCACAGAAAGGAGAAAAACTGTGGTAACAATAGATGTGGATAGTGGACTCTTGCCAACCTGTTCTCCCTCACAAATGACAATACCAGGACAGGAGAGCCATCAGAATTTCTTTCTTAGAAATTCTCAGTGTAAACAAGAGCTGACTGTGGATGTAGAATCCTAAACCTATTATTTGACAACTTAGATCCCAACAGGATTATTTTTGTTACTACTAAGCTGGAATCTGATGTAGAATGAGGGTTGGGTATTTTTTTTCCTTGGTATTTTTAACTGCTCTTGAAAACATTTTGTTGAATAGTAGGAGTGGTTGGTACAATTCCAGTTTGGAACTGCTTAGCTCATGAGTTCATAAAATAGCTGCTACAACTGAAAAGTACTGCAGCAGCACAGAAAAAAAAACATAGAGAAAACTCTGCAGACTTATAAACACATTATTTTTTCTTCTTAATTGAAGTCCAGATGTTGAAAAGAAGACTCGTGGACACAAAAGAAATTTGGTTACTTTTAAACAAAACTAAATTATTTTAGTTCTTTTACTTGAAGGGTGTTATAGAATTTCTAATTGCTATTTTACAGTTGTGTTATGTGGTGCACACTATGAGTTAGTGCTGTGTTACAAAATCACTAGCACAAAATAAGATATGTTTAGTTTCATCATCTCAACTATTTTCCCATAAGAATAAAATCTTTGTGGTAAGGGAAGAATTTGCATATTGTATATTCACTGCTCTGCTTCCTTATGAGAATCAACTCAAAACAGAGATGCCTAATCTTTCAGGCAGTGCTAGACACAGAGTCTGGGATGGGACCATGTCAATGTCTCATGCTGTAACTTCTCCCCAGCAATTTGTCATACCCTTGCCTCATGATCTGGTGTACACATGTGCATTACAGAAAAATCATGAGTAGATACACAACACCTTCCCTCTCATTGTATTTTCCAAATCCATAAATGCTTGAATTATCACATGACCAGCTGTGTGTATACTCACCACTCCCAGTGTCATTGCCAGATGTGTAGGTTTATTGCAGAGGAGAACTCTGAAAACCACGTACAACAGCAACAAGCACCAGCTTATCCACAAAAGTTGGGCTGCTCCTACCTCAAGATGTCTATTTCTATCCTAAGAAACCTATTCAGTGCACAAATATTTTGGGATAGCATCATGTTCTGGCTGTCACATCAGTTTAAGCAGACATATTAGTTTCCATTTATAGAAAACATGGACTTTGCTGATAAAAGATACAGCTACTTGATTTCAAAATCAATTATTTTTGTGTGCTGAACAGGTGAATATTGGTCCACTCATTCATTAACTGCTGCATAGGAATGAGATGGTTTGTCCAGCAGAGATATCAAACTGTGGTGAACAGGTTGCTGCAGTTTTAGTGATGAACTTAATTGGCATCCAGTGACAATAAAATAGCAGAGGGCACTGCGGGTCAAAATTCAACTCTATCAGCATAGCCCAGTGGGGAATCTTTCAGAGTACCTGCTGCACTATTGTTCTCTCTATTCAGTACTGTCAGCACCTCCCTTTCTGATAAACACTAAGTATTTTCTTTTAAACCAAAAAGGCTCACAAGTGGTTCTATGTGCCAGGATGGTGTAATAAATGATTTGCATAAGAAAGAGTGATTAGTCTCAAAATACCTCCTTGAAAAGCAAGGAGTTGAATTTTCATCTTTAATGATAAAGAAAAAGTCTCATGTATCTCTGTATCTCATTCGGAGTCTCCTATAAAATCATTTGATTAGAAAAGCAGAGGATAATTGGCATGACAAAAACAAGGACACAAGAAGTGAGGCATTATGTGCTGTTTCCACAAATATTGCTGCTAATTGTGTCAATTAAATTATCTAATCAGTCTACAGTAAATCACTTGAACACACACTAGCACAAATTCAAAGCATATGTTTCTGTAGAGAAACTAATAGCTCCTAAAGGGTCAGAGTTTAGGAAAAGCCATCAGACATGGCATAAGCAAAGCATATCTCTGATTTTAATTTTGATAATTATCAAACATACCTAAGTATTTTACAGGAGATTCTGCTGCCTGGGAAGTGATCTGATAATAAGCTTTACACATGGCATGACAAAAACAGTCCTGGACATATCCTGAACATTCTAGGAAACAACCCAAAGCCATGGCTGTATCATGGCAGGGCTGAGCTCACATTACAAAGCTTTTGTGAAAGGCAGGCCATATGTGCTGAGCTGTGCTCCCCAAGTTTGGAGCAGGGCATGCTGACCTGTAACTACTGCATAGGCAGAGCAGTAGAAGTGAAACCTTTACTAATCCATCAAATGTTCCCAGGACCACCATCTCATCCACAGGGACCTGCTGTCAGGGAACAGCCCATGCCCAAACCATTGAAAACTCTTGCAGCCCCCAAGTCTTGCCTGCTGGGAACAGTTGCTGGCCCATGCTCACTCCCAAATATGCCCAGGAGGAGTTTAGGTGAGTGGTAGTTCACACAGGCCAAAACTACCTTGGGCTGTTCTATTGCTTGGACTGGTGAGGCAGTCCTGGGGTTCTCCAGCATTTTTACTTTTCTTGTGCACAAGCAGTCAATGACATCTATGTTACTCTCTGCATGATGCACGCTCAGAGGGTCACCATCGTTTTATAGAGAGACCGTAAGTAGATTGCGGACATTGGAATCAGAAGTTTGACTAAGGGACAAGTCCTTCTGCAATCTCCATCCTTTATCTGTGTAAGATCTTTATCTGTAGCTATAAAAAGGAGCCTTTAGTGGCCCCTCTCCTGCTGTTCTACACACATGTGTGGCCCAAACTGGTAGGCCAATAATCACCTTCATTATCAAGATGTCACCTTAATCTTTGGCAACATCCCAAGTAAGGTGTGTGTGTTGCCATGTGTGGAGAATGAGAATCACTTCAGAAGACTAAGGACAATGAAAAGCTTACATTCTGTTATTTGATACCTCCTGGAGGCAGTTGTTTCCAATCATAAGTACAACATATCATAAACACTCCATAAACAAGGAGTGCTCAAAGAGTAGTTAGATACAGATTTTCTTGGGAAATCAGTTTGGAGGAAGCTTCTGGAGGAGGCTGTCATTTTTAATTTGTCACCATTTGTTGTTATCGCTCATTGATGTTTTATTTGTCATGTTTCATATGTTTAATAAGAAATTAAATTCTTATTTAGTTGTGGTGTGAAAAAACTGCCTGAAAAACACAAGCACACATATATTTTGAAGCTGACCAAATTAACCCTTTTATCTGTCAAGGTGTCTGGGTATGATATGCTCTACTGTTTTTAAATATAGCTGATTTTAAATATAAGCATGTCTTACTACAAACTCAGAAGCTGAATCTCTATAGAATATTATTTAGATTGTATCAAATGATGAGATGAATTTTTAAGTGCAAAAGTGGAATATGAGCACCAAAATAATTTAATTTCCTTAATCATAAATTAAATTTTAAATCAAATTTTGAAGTTGCAAAAATACCATCAGTAGTTTTAAGGCCAAGTGTGAAAGAAAACTGCTAAAACTGGTGAATTGTTAGAGCCCTTTTCAGCACTGAAAAGAGTATGTATAAGAACTTTTGTCCTCCATTCAATAACGAGACACTCCCCACCAAAAATGGTTACATACCCACAAGTCAGAGAACTTTTTACTTTCTCATTTCCTAATTTATTGTCTGCAGTGGAGGTCCTAACATTTTGGAATCAAATTTAATCACTAGATAGGGATATTTACAGTACTTAGAGATCTGCAGCAATTTTGTGAATTGTATAAGTTTTCCAGAAAGCTGTAATATCTGTGTGTGCCTCTGCTCCTAATGCAGGAGGCTACTTCACAAAAATATCATGGTCTAAACCAAGTGCTTGTCTAACTCCTTGTTATATAAATATCATACATTTATATAAACTTGAGAGTGTTCATGTTTTAGGTCATGTTACTTTTTCTTTTAACTGAAGATATTATATAATGGCACAGTTGTTCAGGAACAAAGGTTTATTAAAGCAGTATTTGTAGATGTGCTTCCAAGGATTGGGTGGGTCTTGTAGAAAGAAAGAACAAATCTTGATTATCTGTATTACCAGGGAAACACCCTACACCTTCAGCATGGTCTGTTCTCTCTGAATAATAACAATGATGCTTTGTTTCTCTCTCAGTTATGACATTATTGTAAAGCTTAATTTTTCATGTCATTTTTTACAGAATTGTTTTCAGAATCTGTACTTGTAGCAAAGCAAAAGTGAAGTGCTTGAATGTCCAGAAAAATTATGGAAGTAGATGTTTTAAGAGTGAAAATATCAGTTTTAGAACGTGAGCCAAAATGTTATTAGTTTAATAATCTTATCTGCCTGCTGACCAGTCAGAAATAGGGATAGCCTTGGCACAGTGCTTGTAACCACAGTCTGGCAAATTTTTGTTTTCTATTACATCCCTTTCTACTTAGCACAGTTAAACTGCATCTGGAAGACTGGTCCAGTTTTAGGTACCCTGGTAAAAGAAAGACATTGGTAAAGCAAGGTTTACCAAGATGGTCAAGGATGGAGCATGCAGCTGTCGAGGAGGGGCTGAGGCACCAGAGGTGGCTCACTCTGGGGCAGAGACAGTTTCAGAAGGACCTTACAGCAACCCTCAGCATCTGGGAGGGACTTGGGAGGGAGGTTGAGCAAGAAGGCAGTGTTGAGCCCTTTACAGTGGGGCTTGGTAAGAGACAACAGACTGGAGTTGAAAAAACAGGCTTGACTGAATGCCAGAAAACCCTTTTTTCACCATGACAGGAGTCAAGCAGTGGAACAGATTTTGTATTCCCCACCCTCAGGGGTGTTCAAAATCTAACTGGATGAAATCCTGAGCTACCTGAGCAGCTGACCCTGTTTTGAGTAGGAGATGGAAATAGACATTGCTCGAGGTCACTTCCAGCTTGAATGATTCTGTGATCTTGTGATTCTATAACTTCAAGTAAAAGTGATTTACATATACTTATCTGCAAAAAAATTGAGCTGGAGAGCACTTTAATTTCAAAACTACCAGTTGGCTCTTCATTCCCAACAGCTTAGCAGTTTTGCCAAATATGGATCATGGAATCACTTAGATAAGAAACAGCCTCTAAGATCATGGAGTTCAACTCTTTGCACTGCCAAGTCCACCACTAAACCATATCCCTAAGATATTCCAGTATGGACTACTGTTCATATTAACTACCTCTTGAAAAATGCCCAAAAGAAAACACTGTACTATACTAAGGCAATGTAATCACAAACAAAAGTCTATACATTTTATACTGTGATATCTTGGCAGAACATATGTTACAACTGAAACCAAGATACTTTATGCCTTGATATAGTTGACTAACTTTGATGCTACAATTAATTTAGGCAGGGACAGCTGCCTTAGAATTAAAAATTAGTTTTTGCTTTTCCGGACCTCAGATTTTACATTTTTGGAAACATTCTTCTTGTGCCAGTATGTGTAAGTAGTGTTTTAGGTTAACATTTCCTTCTCTACTAGTTTCCCAAATGCACAGATTAATTGGATTTCACTGTGCACTGAGCTATTTCAACAAAGATTGCATTTGTCTTGCACTGTGAGAAATTGGTGTCATGCCTCCAAAGCATGGCTGATCCAAGCAAAACAATAAATGAAGTTACACCTGGAGTTTGGGACCACTCTACCTGTCTCCATTCAGTAGTGCTCCCTCTCTTCTCACAAGCAACTGCTGCCAAACACTGGTTTGTGCACCACCCACAGTAAGCTCTGGTGGGTAGAAGGTAATATTTTGTTGTTCCTACAGTATCTGCTGATCCAAAGGTTGTCTCTTTTCCTACTTAAATAAAAATAAATGTGCTGTATTAATCTGTCAGATGATTGGATCACGCTATGTTCCACTTGTGAAAAAATCCTCTTGTACAAAAGAACAAGTATTTTGACAAAAATTAAACAGGCTCATATTGCCTTCTTTCCTTCTCAGTTCTTCTTCCTCATACTAACTTGGTTTATAGACTCTGTTTTTGAGTGCAAAGTAGAGTCATTGAAAAAAAATAAGCCTCAGTATCACAAGCAAGTTCATGTTTGTCTTTCAGAGACAGAAAAATGGCATCTACAAATCTTTCATAGTCTTGATGCTGTGCAGAAACCTCCTTGAACACAGCAAATTACATATAACATAACAAAAAATAACATCAAGGTCAGTAAAAGCAGAGAAAGCAAGCCATGGTATAGAAGAAAAAACATCTTGATTTTTCTTCTGAGACTAACTTTCTTCTCTTATTCTATGGTTTTAAAATATTGAACGTTGCTAACACGTGACCTTTATTCAGGCCATCACGAATTCATTTTGCCTTTCTATTTTTTTTAAAGATAGATGTCATTGATTTTATTGACTACTCTTCTACACAGGCAGTGCAGGTGTTCTAATGAAACTTAGCACAAGTGTTACAGCCTCTTAAAATCTGATTTCTTTTCTAACTACTGGCTTGCATAATCCAGAAAGAATTAGGCATTCATGTAAAGAAATTTCACAAAGCAAGTTCAAATATAGTCATAAATATACATGCAGGAATTTTTTCCCTTTTGAAAGGAAACTGTCTTACAGAGACTCATTTAATTTATTCATATTAATGATCCAAAATTGGAATATTATGACAAAATTTTCCAAATGCAAAATGTTGCAAGGATTGTCCTATTTTTAAAATTAAATTGAAATAATTTTTTTAAAATAATGCTTTAATAGCAGATAAGAAGGGCTTACTAAAAAATATTGCTTTTCATGAAGACCAGGAAAGGACATTTGTACACGATAAGCTTCAGAAATGTGTCTATTTTCTGAGATGAAAAGGCTTTGTTTGCTGAGAACACTTGTTTAATATGGATCAAGGGATTATGTTGTCTTTACTTGCTGATTAACATAATGGTTGCAAATTCATATGAATGGCCAAAGTTTCGCTCTTTCATCTGCTGAAATTTCTCCTTTATAGGTAGACGATATCCTGATGATGAAGAAAACAAATGTTTCAGAAACTGTCTGAAAATATACTAGAAAAGTTTGGAAATCTATGCCACACAAAATTATTCTGGACAAAAGTTGTCTTCCTAAACAACGTATATTATTGGATTTCCTTAGGGAAGAGCCATCTAAAGGGCTGCTTTCTAAAGCAATGATAAGAATCCATTGATCAAAGGTGAAAAAGCAGCTGATTGCATCTACATGTATTTTCTTATGGGCATATGTGAGCTGCATTCCATAGTTTGCTTTGCCATCATTTAGGGCTATCCCCGTCTTTCACCAGATTCTGCAGAAGTGCATCTGGCAGCTTCTTCCTAGGTGCATGCTCTAATTAAGCTATGCCTATATGTGAGTGTCTTTTAGTGCTTCTGACCTCAGAAACCTATGGTTTGGAAGACGACTGGAATGGTTGTAGTAAGACAAGAACTATTTGACATTACTTATTACATACAGCATACATATGTAGCTGAAAGGAATAAAAATATAATTCCTTCCCCAAAGAGCCTGTAGTCAAAGTAGGAGAAAAATAAGAAAGGAGGTAAAAATGAAAAAAAAAAAAAAAGGAAGAAGGAAATAAAAGGAAGATGATTACTCTTAGACGGAACTTATATTGTGGGGCTTTAAGTTCACTTTCTTCCTTAGTAATAGCTAAACATTTCATAGATAAGCAAGAAGTATAGTGCCCCTATTGCCTACTCAAGTCTAGGAAAAAAAAGGACTTGCTAAGATCTTTTCAATTCTGTTTCCAAAAAGTTTTCTTTGTAAAGATGGATTATTATGAGGTTGGGTGACACATGAAGAAATGAGAGGGAAAACATTTAAGTAACAAGTACAGAGAATGTTGAAATTATTAAAAGGAAAAAAAGATTTGTGGGATAGGTAGGGGGAGAACATATGTATAAACAGGTGGTAATAAACCACCTTTTGTGCCTGGAGTTCACTGAACTATGTCCCTGTTAAATCCTATTAACTAAGAATTATTTCTGGAGCAGGATTTACAATGTTATCTAGTATGTGAGAATTCCAATTCTTAAACCTTGTGTCTTCCTGTATCAGAGAGCTTGCAATAATGTAATGGCTACATCAGGATCTCTGTGACAAAATATTATATTGAACACCTATAATAATTACACCAATACTGAATACAATGAGGATATGTCATTTCTCCTGACCATATTGCAGGTTTGTGTGCATGCTCATTTTCAAGGCCTATTGCATTCTACTCAGGTAACTTCTGCCTACAGCACATTTAGCCCACAGTGAAAAGCTGCATGTTGGAAAGCAAATACAATGCGTGTCATTGTTGGTAGAAGACACAGCTGTAGCTTTCCACTTATTAGGCTGGAAATGTATCCTGTACTGTATTGCTTTGGGCTTTGTCAGCACACACAGTGTGCATTTTTGATACAACACAGGCTGATCTAACCAGACACAATGTGACTCATGTAACAAATGGCACAGGAAAGAGATTTGCTTCTTTAATGGATAAAAACAGGCAACTACTTAACAACAACATTTGCAGCTGCCCTTTCATATTTGAGATAACTATGGTTATTAATAAGTACTTGACTCTACATCCATATTGAATTTCTGCTTGTTTGTTCATTCAGAAACCAGACACATCACCAACATGATGTTTCAGAAACATTTGCAAGCTTCATAGAGCACCACATGCAGATCATACTCTGCCTTCTGGGACCCACTGAAACATCAGGGCATCTTTCAGACACGCGGTTCTACCTTATCCATTCTGTTCTCAGCAGCAGCAGCAGCAGCATATTGTAGACATGCACAGCCATTAAATCAGGTTGCTTTCTGCATACTGGAAATAAGGTTTTTGTAGCTCTTTTTATGCAAAGAAAAAGAATGTCCTGACCTAGTCAATACATTTCTCTGGCATGAACTGTTCTAGTTACAGACCTGGCATTACAGAATGGAGTGCTGAACTGTGCTCATTGGACAACTGCTGCCAATCCAACCACTCTCAGAGTCAGCGTTTCTCCTTTCTGCAGAGTAAGTATGATCACGCTACTGGAAATGAGAAGGATTTGCTCTCCTAGATATTCCCAGTTGAGCTAGTTGGGAAAACATTTTGCAGCAGCTCAGAAATGAATGAATATCTTTGACAAAACCTCATATAAAGAAAGTTACTTTTAGATTTGATTAGTCACATACAAAACTCTCAGTGCCTGCAAGAGTCAACAGAAACGGGAGCTAAAGTCTCCATGAGCCATCTGTGAGCCATGCAGCCACTGCTGTCAGGCAGAGCCAAGAGCTTAAGGAATGCTTATTGTGCATAGAAGTACAATAGGAGACAGGGGGATTAAAAAAGGAGAAAAAAAAATTTGACAGTTGACTTATGCACTGCTCCAGCTCCCAGGGGTTTGCTGCTGGCACAATGCACCCAGCTGAAGGTACACCAAGTACAAATTGCACTTTGCAGTTAGCATCCTGCCCCACTTCCCTGGGAGACAGATGTTCCCTTGCTTAGCTTCAGGCTGCATTTCACAGATATTGTCCAGGGCCTTAAATCAAGGACTGTTTTTTTAACCTGATAAATTACACTGGACACGGAAGATAGAAACAACTAACTTTTGTTCTTTTCTAGGAGAAACTGTTTGCTTTTGACCTTCTGTCTTGCAAATTAGGGAAACTTCTGAATTTATCAGGGTTTCTTTGATGTCAGATTCTGAAAGATTGCCATACTACATGGAAAACATCATAAAATTGCCCTACTGTGTGAAAAATTTCAAAAACTGAGAATCAAGTACAGTCATGGGTGACTTATATTTTTATTTTGTGTAAAATTGTCATCCATATAAGAGGGCTGAATAAGTCAACACAGTGCTTACACAAAGGGTTTGTAGACACCTTTATCTTAAACACACATTTCCAAAAACCACACCAGACAAGCAGGCAGTGAAGTATAAACAACATTTCCCTGTGAGTTTCAGTTCTTCTTTCTGCTTCTTACTGTTAGCTCTGTGCTAAGCCATAAGCATTCTTCCAGTTACTCAAATACTACAGATATAACCTGGTATTTAACATATATTTATTGATATATTCACTGTTATAATTAGTCTTATTATTTTTAATTGTTTCTTACTGATATTAGAAGAAGAAATATTATCCATGGTAGTGGAAGAACAAAGTGACGATGTACCTATAAACAACTGTTAAGAGGAAAATGCTCTGTTTGAGGAGAATAAAGCCTCAGATTTGGGTATTGAGTCCTGTGTGACTGTAAAGCTTCTTGAAACAGTCATAGTACCTTTAGTTACTGAGCCACAGTTTAAAATCTTTCCAGTTAAAGGAGGAAAGAAACATTGTTTTGGGTAGCACATGGGCTGCTTCCGTACACTTTGTCCCTGAGGACGAAGTCATGCATTAACTGTATTATGAAACTCCAACAGAACATTGAAAGGTCATATTTAATGGACTGAAAAATCCTCAAGGAATGTAAATGACCAGGACTAGAGAAAAAGGATTAAAAGCTGCAGACATTTGTAAATAGCCTTGTAGAGCTGTGCAGGCATGAGGAAGAACTACATGTTGAGGCTTGGGTAATGTTTAGCCCTTCTGAACTTGGCCAGCATTACAGGAATTGAGTAAGTGATGGAGAACATAAAAGCAAAGGAGACATTCATGCAGAGAAAATAGCTGTGTTCCCAAATGCTTTCTATAGCTTATGTTTTTCAACCCTCAGTACTTCCCATGAACCAGAACTTTTCTTATCACAGAACTTCTAGTTGAGAAATACTGCAAGGCAATAACGTTTTGTTGCCCAGTAGCAAACCACATTATTGCATCCACAAAGTTCAGAGTTGGGAAGTCACTTAGTTATCATCATTTATCTGTTTCCTACTATCTGGTAACAGAAATTTGAGGCCTTTAAAATCTTTTTGTTGTGTTTCCAGCTTAAAAGCTTACACTGTAATTTATGCTTCCCAGTTTTATATGTTTCTTCGTTAAAATTGTGAGTTTGGTTGCATTCTCACGAAAGAGAATGTATATAAACCTTTGCATCTGGAGCAAAGTTAAAAGTCAAAAAGAGTACCTATTTGGTAGAACAGGCACAGTATGTTCCCGTTTGCTTAAAATACGCTGTATGAACCTATGTTCTGTAACAGATCCATCTATTCAAAATGTGCAGCCACAGGTTATGCTTCTGGTTTGAAGATGCGTGTGCACAAATTATGCAGCTATTTCAGACATAGAAAATCACTGAGCATAATAAACTGCAGAAGAGTTGCAATAACAGGAGAATGCAGTTACTTCACTGAAGTTTAGCATATGCTTTTAGCCAACATTTGTGTTTACATTACACTTTCTTGATGAGGTTAAAGAATAGAGCTGTTGTCTACTTACCCTGCTTTTTAGAGAAAAGTCATTTGGTATTAGACCGGAAAAGTCTGAACTGTGAAATGATGTAAATGTAACACTGATCAGGATTTAAAAAGAAAAATTAAAATATGTGAGAAACCACCATGCCTTTAGACATTCATGCTTTTGCACACACACTTCTACAGAAGAATGAGTGTAGTGCTCAGGCTAGTTTTCCCTCTCTCAGATGTTTGTATCACAGCAATCACAGTATCTATTTCACTTGGAAAGAAACAGTTATTATAGGTTTCATTGTGAAATAACTGGTTATGTGTCAGCAGCTGCTGTATAAAACTACAAATACATCAGTGACTGTACAGAATAAGTGTTAGAGAGATTTAGATACACATCACTGAGTCCTGGAGAGACAGCAGGCACTGTAGAAGACTTTTACATTCCTATTCTCCAAAAGGCTTTCCCAAGGAAACACCTATAGAGACCAAAAGGGCAAAGTTCAATCTAAAGAAAACAGATTCCTAAAAACCAGAATCCCAGTAAACATTTATGTTCTTCAGAATACATGCCAATTAAATATACCTCATTCAATTACCTTTGATGGATCTTAAGGGTATTATAATTGACCCTCTAGTTCTAAAAAAGACTCAAATAGAGATGCTAATATTGTATTGGCAGAGGCAACTAGCGCTAGTAATAGCCTGATGAAGCAATTAGCATTTTAATAGATTTATATACAACACTAGTTGCATTATACTGCAGCTACCATTAGTGAAATATTGGATACTTGTAGTCATTTGCTAAAGTAGGTAGTTATCTGATACTTGTTTTGGGTCTTATGAAAATAGATCATTAAATCAATTTCCAGGAAGTAATACCACAATACTTTCAAGTAAAATCTATACCAGTGTGCTTATTTTTAGTCAGACCTTTGTATTTTAATTCATCTCTGATAATTCAGACTTCTACAATTTCTCTACTTATAAATATATTAGGAAAGTAAGATCTGTGTTTCTCCTCCTCGTGATATGCAGAGAATATTATCCAATGTCATTCCAAATTATGCAGCTATGTGTGTCTTTCACATCCAAGCCTCTTTCTAATGATTGACTCATTTAAAAAATAGTTTGCTCATATATTCTTAAAAATTAGGATTTAACTCTTCTAATAAAACATACACATATGTTGACATGAAGTGTATACAAAAGAAAGGAAATGTTTGTATTATTTGAGTCATCACCTGCATAGGCAAAATGCCATTGCCTCTGTGGCCATTAAGTCACTATTTTCTTTTATGGGCTGATTTTCTGAGTGAAAAAAAACTCCAAAAAACAATGCAATAAAGTTTAAAGCAAAACTTTCTCAGAGAATTTGAAAAATCTGAGGAACAACAGCAAAGATGTTCACAGTCTAGATTGCCCTGGCATTCAAAGCATGTATCAAGATCTTGGTAATCAAGAAGTCTGACTGTTGAAGCCTTGACTGTATTTCCCAGGCTGTATTCCTGGGAAAACTATGTTGACCCAAGTTTACTTATATTCTGAGCACTTTGAGGCTGCTAATCAACTCTTATGTGTGGCTCTTAGTCTTCTTGATTATTTAGAGATCTTAAACAGAAATGGCTGGATTACAATAAGGAGTGTCTTTGGGGTTTTGTCTTTGTATGTACTAAGTGTGATTTTGAATGGAATGTTTATTCAAGAGTCAGAAATCATTCTTTATCTACGATTAATCTTTCTATGGTTTTGTATACTTATACTTTCCATAATCATACTCATAGAAGGAGATTTAGAAAAGTTTGGGCTTTCCAGTTCATAAATACCAAAAGGAAAAAAAAAGGAAAGAAGAAAGGAAAAAAAGAGAAAAAAGTATAAAAACAGCATAGAGGAAAAGTTAACTTTAGCTATAATTTTTCTCTTCTATTCACTTCATATGTAGTTTCATTTGAAGTTTTGGGCACATGTTGGGGTCATTTCTTCTTTTATCAAAACAGTTTTCCCATCTTAATTAAAATCAGTGGACTATGCAATTCTGTTAGATTGGAGGAAAGAAGAGTTTTTTAATTTACATTTAAATAAAACTGATTTTCTGAACTTCTGATATAGTTGCATTTTTTAATATCTTGTGCTTCTTATTATAAGTGGTACCACTGGAAATATGGACAGTCTTGGCTCACATTTCTTACTGCTATCCTTCAGTAGTAGCAGTGTGTTTGCAGCTGTGGTACTCTCAGAACAGGCACATAAAAGGTGCAGGTAATTTTTTTATTATTTATTAAATCTACTGGTATAACTGGAAGAAGAGGCAATTTGAAGAAGTTTTCTCAAAACATTGTACATTTTTTTCATCCATTCTTTTTAGTCTAATTGAAAGTATTATTCATTATGGCTGAGAATACATTAATTCTGTTGTGGTATCTTGAGTGGTAACTTTGCTGCTTTGATATTTCATGATCAGAGTTTGAACTTTAACTTTCTAGCAACTGACAGATTCCAAAGTTTTCAAAAACTAAAGAGACAAGACTGCTTTTTTCCATTTTTTTTTTAGTCTTTCTCTTGCCTTCCCCCCCACCCCCCAATTTTATTTTTATTTTCTTTTTCTTTACTACTTGTTTCTAGTCTTACCTCTAGACTTCTAGTTTTCATTGAAGACTTCAATGCTTCCTCTCAAATAGACAGGGAGTTCAAATGGATGTAGTCAGAGACTCTAGAGTACAAATGAAGCACTAAAGTACTTCAATTAACACTTGAACTGAGTGTAATTAACAGGAATTCTCTGTAGTACAAGAGGATGTAAGAGTTACTTCCCACACTGGTACACTATGCATGAAGTATGTAGAGATGTAGCAGAAAATTTTCTTTTAGTATTCAAGTAGGAATGGCTGGGAGAAGAAACTTCCTTAATGATTTTCTATTTAATGATTCTTTTTACATGGAAACCTGAAGAGGGCTTCTCAATTTCATTTTTCTCTGTGATATGTCAAAAAATCTTCATCCTTATAGTCCTTTTGGACTTGGCACAGTTTCTTATTGTATAATGCTTAAGTTAGATAGCAGCTAATAATGTATATTTATGCTTTTACCATTAACAAGGACTGGAAATGCTGATCTGAAAGTAACATAATATTTTTTTGAGAATGCTTTTAGTTTATATTCGGTGGCTGTCACTGAATATAGAATTGCAAGGACACAACTTTTCACCCAGCAAAAGGAGAAGGGTATTGGAACATTTTCTAACTGAGGTGTAATGGAAAGTAAAAAAGATTTTTTTGGTCAGAATTTAAATAATTCTGAAACATTTTATTTGCCACCATGTTTTATAAATGTTTATACCACAGTTTTCATGCTAAAATTGTTTCAAAAAATGGAAAATCAGAATTCTTTTTTAAAACTGTCAAATGAAACTTTTTGACAATTTTAAAAACATGCGAATAATAGGAATTAATTCAAAATTACTTCTCTTTAGGGCTATCAGCTACCTTACCTGATGTCCTGGAATATTTATCCAACAAGAATGTAAGCATTTTTTGGTTTTCACCAAAAAATGAAAGTCAACTGTAAATCCAAGTCAACTGTAAATTTCAGTAATTTTGTTACAGAGGGAACCTACCGAACTCGCTGTTGAATTTCTTGAGACCAATTCTCTGGATGGATACATGGGAATTTTTGCTTTTACAGTGAAAAAGTCATCATTTTGTCAAATTACAATTTCCAGTTGGTGCCAACATGTATTAGGTTTGTTGATGCTACTGGAAGTGCCTTTACTTTCCATTCACATCCTCCTTTGAAGCAATTAACCAATCTAGGGGAGTTGGTTGCTCGAGTTTTTCATTATTTGCAGTCAGTGTGATTCTGAAGTCAGGTAGTAAAAAAAGAGACAATGAGTGCTTCATTTCATGCTATCAACATCAATTATACATGAGCTCTGTTTACCTAGGAAAGCTGAATGCTCAGACTTGATCTTAAACTCTGGTCCCAAGAGAGCAGGCAGTTATCCTGCTGGGAATAATGATGCTCTAAATAAAGCAACAAAGTTTTATCTGTATTTTCCTAGTGCTATATTGTACAAATTTAAATATCATTCAGGTTCAGGGAGGTTTTTCCACCATATGGAAACACTTGAATCTGTGCTTAGATACATAGAGTCTCAATATTGTGCCTTAGATTTAATTGGCAATTCCCACTAGCTTAGTGGCAGTTCTGCATCTAAATCTTGCTGTATCATGCCCAAGAAATGTCTCATGAAAGATTATATGTATTAAAAAAGAAAACAAACAAAGACAAACCAAAAAAAAGTGAAGAGGGGAAAAAGCCTTACATTTGAACTCTCTCTACAATTAAAAAAAGATAAAAATTAAACCTATTTATTTTGATGTAAAAACAGGAATGGCTCTGTTCTAAATATTTACAGACAGAAATCTAGACCTTAGGGTCTTTTTTGAAGCTAGTTAACCATTACAGATGCAGCCATCCATACCAAAGATAAACTTAGTGATAGCTTTTTAGGCTACGAGAGTTGTATCCTTAAGAAAAGTTTTCTCTTTTTCTGCAAATAGCTTGTAGTCAATTTACATTTTATCAGCTTGAAACTTACCAGAACATTGTGTCATGCCCAAATACTTATTGATTTAATAATGCTCTGCAACAGAACTTTCCCATAAAACAAGTTGTGAGGTACTGTTACTGCAATAAACTCAGGAAATTCAGAGAGAAATACAATGTACTTTAAGTTCCTAGTGCCCACACACTCATTGCCTATTAATATTGGATGTAATTCTAAACATATGTATTGTTTTGAGGAGTTTATTTCCATAGGAGTAATATTGGGCAGTGTCTGATACAAAGTTAATGTTTATCTATCAATGTGTACAATACAAATAGTTTTTCTCTTTTCAGCAGGATTTTCAGAATTACACTTGTAAACAGTGTAATTTTTTTCAGCTAGACTTTTTTTTCTTTTTTCATGAAATGTTGAGTATTTTGGAGCTTAACTAAATATTTTCCATTTCCCATTGTGTAAGGGAATAAACTTTGGGCAGGATTAGTAAATTCTGATGTTCCTGAACATATATTTCAAAAACATCGGTATAGGGCATGGTAGGGTGGCAACAGTAGGAGCAGAGAAAGGTGAAGCAAAACAAAGAGAAACATTTGAAGTTTATTTATATTTGTAAATGGGAAATAAATGAAGAAGGTTGAAAATAGATAAATTATCTTCCAAGCTGTACAACAAAGTATTGACTGTGCAGTATAGATGCTTTATGTCAAGTATACTTCATTTTCCTCTGTCAGATCTAATCAATCATCTGTCAGTATCTTTGATGCTGCATGTCAGAAATTCACATTGAATATAGATAAATTTACTTTACACAAGAATACCACATATCAAAAATTCACCTACCTAATAAATTTAGCAACATCATTGAAGAAGTGTCCTTCAACTGGAATGAAGTGACAAATATTAAAAATGCATGAAGACAGAAATAAAAATATCTGAACCTGCAACTAACAAAACATTATCCAAAAAATGTCCTGTGTCATCAGGAGAACAATTTCACCCATTTAATGAAGGTGTGGGTCCTTATCTTGCAGAGCCCTAAGTATATCCTCACAGAAGTCTCACTGGGTTGTCAGGTAGGATTGTCTGTAGTTGAAAAATACTTTTATTAGAAATAAATAAACATTATTATTAGTAATAAACATGTCTATAAACATATGTTTACTAGAAATAAATAAACAATAAATAAATAAAGTGTCATAAGAACACTTTATCCATCACTGGTTTTTGATATAGCTAGTCTGTACAACTGTGGTCTGCTCAAGGATAAAGGTATCCAACTTGAGATAGGACCCAAAACCCTTGTGAAGAATTATATGTCTCCTTTAAAAAAGTACAAGAGAAATTAAATAGCTAAAGTCAGGAATGGGAAGATCAGGTTGCTGAGCAGGAGGCAAGTTTGAGCTTTCCTAGATGAAACAGCTCTAAGAAAAAAATGTCTGAAATTTTCATCCTTCAGTTCCTGGAACAACAGTTCCTTTCTGAGTCTAACCCAGTTCTTTGGGTTAAAGCTTATCAGAAACATCAGGGAAGATGGAATTTTTCCACTTCAGGATGAAAAGCCAAGTCAGGGTTTTTTCTGTTACATAAATGATGAGAAAACCAGCAGATATGCCAGACAGGGCAGGTTTCCCTTCCCATTGGCTCCTGTTGGTGCTGGCAATGGGCAGGTTAAAGCAGCCAGGGATAGTCCCCAGGGCAGAGAGCAGAGACTGACCCTTCTTAGGGCAGTCTCTCTCTGTCCTGTGCCAGTCCTCCTCTTCTACAGGGGAAGCCGCTTTTCCACCCCCACCCCAGTCCCTCTGAGAGGCAGAAGAATGACCCAGCCTACTTTTAGAGTTTTGTGAAAGGCAAAGCAAGAGAGGAACTGTGATCATTTTGTTGCTGTAACAGTTGGTAATTAATTAGACAATGGCTTTTTACTGTATCGCTAGGACCCAGGCAAAAAATACATATCAGACTAGGTGTTTCTGTCTGTGATGGAAAAGGAAATTTTTAATATTGCTTCAAGTGTTCTACTATTGGGTAACAAAAAAGTTATTTGATGGCAAAAAAACCCCACCACCTTTCACTACAGACTTGAAAAACAGTTAAAAAATAAAGGAATTTTTTGGTTTTCATGTTCTGACTGAATAAGAAATTTCAGGACATCTGTAGATATTTTGGTTACTTCTTGTTAGTAAATTTCACAATAAAAATAATTATGTTGATATGATGTGTTTTCTCTTCTTTCTTTTTTTTTCTTACTATCTTTTTTCCCCCAAGCTTAGATGATTATTAAATTTAATTTCATTTACATTACCACAAGATGTGCTCCTTTTATAAAGATAAGAGAACATAACGGAATTTTAAATGGTAAAGTTAAAACACACACACTTTCTTCTTTACAAGTGGATCCTTGTCCCTGTTCCAAAAAAATGCACTGAGTTTTCTGAAATGTTTTTTAAATTTCTTTTAGTAGAAAATACTCATGAGTGCCTACTGGCTTAAGAAAATAATTTAAAATACATAATAATTGAAATTTAAAATTTCAAAAATTTTGTGTCAAAAAGGGACAAAATGAATCATTGGGAAACACTTTTTTTTTCTCCAAAGGAAAAAAATGGACTGGAAGGACATTGTAAGAAAAATATTGGTATTAAATTGTAGCACTTATTTGTTGAAAGAAACAGAAAAATACCAAATATTCATGGTTACCTATCATATTGAGAACAAAGACGTTTTTCTTATCTAGCTCTTTTAATTTTTCAAATGAATGTTTTTATTTATTAAGTCTTTTTAGTTCAGAAAAATGCTCAGGAAAATTCTTTCACACGAGGAAAGACATAATTCTATTTTTTAATGTCATTCTAATGTAAGAGATACACCATAATTCAAAATCATCCATGTTTTTCTTGTATCTTCTACGTTTTCTTCTTGAAATTGAATTTGTAGCAATTTATCACAAATACTGCAATAACATGGCATTTTTTTAATTGCGAGTTTAATTAATTCTTACAGGAAAAATTATCAACTGAATGTCTGGAACTGTAGTGTAGACTGTTTTTTTGTTTTATTTTTTTTTCAGAAACATAATTTAAGCTGATTTACATAAATTCAGGGAAGATGTACTGTTCTATGCATTGCTCTGCATTTCAGTATTGTAACACATGATGTTTTGCTTTGGATTTCATGATGACTGTTATAATGCCCATCAGCTCTGTTTCAGCTAAAGTATGATTTTTATTCCCAGTAAAGAAAACAGGAAGGTTAAAATAGGCAAATAGATCAAGATGAATAGATTGTATAGCAAAGTGCCAAGAGAAAGGAAGGGATTACAGTTCTTTGTGCTTTTGAAAGTTACTAGATTATAGGGACTGGCAAACAGAATGATCATTTGCATAGGTATCTGCCATATGATTATGCCTGAGATGATTTATGTAAGGCCTTGACAGGCTACAGTGATGAGCATGCTAGAAATACGATAGATGGATGAATGGAAGGTACTCAGTGAGGGGAATGTGAATTGGAAAGTCAATATCAATTTGAAAATCAATCAGCAAGAATAAGATTGCTCAGTTTGTGTGCTCAAAATATTTGGGTAAGGGCTGTCTGTAAAAGCTAGCTGGAATTCGTGAATCCTACAGAAAATATTTCTCCAGCAATATTCAAATGTCTGCACTAAAACATGTGAGATTCAATTGTTTATAGCTCAGAAAATCACAATCTTTTTTATACCAGAACCTTCTCTTCCACTGCCAGGAGCCTGCCCTGTCTATCTAGGATTTAGAGGAGACTCATTTCCCTTTCAGCAACATGATCAGGGCAGGGTGGCTGTAACACCCTGACCTCTGGCTGAGAACCCCACTGTAAGCCAATCCTTTAGAAAGCTGTTTTGGTGGAGACACTCGGCTGCCCTTAACTGTATGCCACTTTGAAAGCCTTAGCAGGAGGAAAAAAAAAAGAAGCATTGTTCTTATTAAAAAACCCCTAAAAATGTAAAGCACTCTGAAAAAACTGCACCTATTTATACAGAAAACATCTTAAGGACAGTCATTGTCTCAGTGTTTTTGTGCAGCCTGGTAGGACTACGATAGGACTACACTGACTAAAGCATTTAGGAAGACTTTTGCTAGAATGCATCCAAAAATGTGTTAGAGAAGACTGGGGTTAAAAGCCAAGAAGTCTAAACTTAGGAAATGTCAGAATTAATGCTGATAATAATGCAGGGTATATATCATTTGTTCATTAAACACTGTACTATTTCTGACTGTCTCTCAGATTTTTTATTGCTTGGGAAAGCTCATGCTTTGAGAAACAGCATATGAGAAACAGCTCAGGGTCTCATTCCCCTCCCTTTGTTCAGGGCTCAGCACCAGGCTTTGTTTACTGCACATGATTTAATTGAGTCTCTGAATACAGAATTATTAATATTCTCATCAGTTTTTCCGTGACACTGCTACAGTGTTTGAATGTATCAAAGGAATAATTTATTAATCTTCCTGGTATTTTTGTGACATGAAATATAGTTATTCACTTTTCATAGACAAGGAGGTAAGATCCATGTATTTTTTTTTTAAAGATTGTTGTTATTTTGAATTCCCTAACTGAAGATGGCCTGATTTGTTTCACAACTTATTGCATCACAGCATTATTTAGCCAAAGCCAAATTGTGTGCAATTGAATAACAGATGTACGGACATGGTGTTTCTGAATAACAGATATGAAATTTTTGTTGAGACTAAAAATAATACAATCATTTGCAAGCTCTAGCTGACTTTTCTAACACTATGTTAGGACATTCTCATGTAGATGGGGATAAATTAATTTCCTGTAGGCAGTTTTAGGTGTCTAAAGCATAAATCATACTTTCTTTTCCTAGAATTCTTGCTTTCTGTTTACACAATAAGTAGTGTAAAGGGAAGAATTCCTATGACAAAGTCCTACTCATAGCAATTCTATAACATCACAGGGAACAGAGCTAGAACAGTTTGGCTGAGAAGAAGAAGATGAGAACATTTAAAAAGTACAAATATTCTATTTCCAAGAAGAGCTTAATGAACTCCAGAATGCAGAAAATAGAAAAGGGGAATTTATAGCTTAGAAGGTCCATTATGTTTGTTGTCATAAATGATAAGTAGCCCGGACTGGAATGAGAAGCATGCAGAAAGAAGCTGCTTTCACAGACCCTCATAAAAGCAGAACCTTCTTTTCCTTAATGCAAAAAAAAAAACATAAGGAATGTATTCTTCACATTTTTGGTATGGAAAACCTGCCTCTTACCTCCCTGTACCTCCTGAACGTCCACCTAGCAGTGTCTTTATATGAAAATGGAATTGCCTTCCCTGGAACTTTTTCGTATTAAACAACTTTATTGCTACAATTATCATTATGTTGCTGACATTCTTTGCATGTTAAAGAGCAGATATAGACAGGTCTGTAGCAACTATTGATTGCAGTGTTGAAAATGTATAAAGAGAAACTAGGTGCTCTGTAGATCACAACCTTATTTTACCTTCTATTCAGAAAGCCAGATGCAGCCCCAGTCTGAGCAAGAAAAAGTAAGCAGTTGACCACACAGCTCAATAATATTGACTATGAAGCTAACATGGTATCAACAGGGAGGTACTGTTCAGGTTTCCTTACCTCCTTGGTAGGGAAAAAGTGTCATCTGGTGTCCCAATTTTAAGATGCATTTGCCATCTTTAATTCATCTTCTGTTTGTATTTCAGATTTTTTCTTATATCAAAATATTCCCAAAGCATAAAGGTTTCCAAATGGAAATACCATACGTCTCTAAATGTCATCTTATTTTCATTTATCCTCCCAGACGCCAAGTTTTGGAGTATGATTTTACTTATATCAGTATTATACAATTTGGAATGCACGTCTGTAACTGTTTCACCAAAGACAGTGTAACTTCTCTCGAGACATTACATGGAATGAGGTCAACAAGTCACTACATCTTAAATAATTTTAGATCAAGTTGCCAAGGTTTACAGTTTTCCAAGCTTCAATTTTTTGATTGTAGGTGCTAAAAACACAAAAGTGATCTCTTAAAGACTGTAAAGAGTCTTGATGCAGTTGGGCTGTGCTAAACCTGTAAGCACAGGTAGCCAGATGTGATAAATATGCCAAAAGAGGGTCTTGCCTGTCTTAGCGTGTCTCACTTTCTCTTAAAAGCTCTAAAAGACATAACACTACTATTATGCTAGGTATTCTGCAAAGGTGCCTAGGGGCACCAAACTTTATGGGAGTTGGGTTACAGAATCCTTGGACATATTTGGAAAACACAAACCATTTTTTTTTCCTCTATAGTGTTCAAACATTTATTATTAAAGTAAGGCATTAAGGTCCTGCTCTCCTGAATTTGTAAAGCATCTAACTTAACCAGTCATTTTCACCAGCTGAAAGTACTAAAATTCCCATGTGAAATAATAGATACAACCCAGAATGTGGGCCAAATATCAGCTTCCTGCCTCTAGTTTATATTTCTCAGACCATCAAAAGGCAGTCTTTATAAGGCAGCCCCTGAAAGACATTTTAACAACTATAATGAAAAAGATGCTTTCTTTAATTAATACTGGTGCATAATCTCAAAAATGGCTTAGTTGTTGCTTTCATTAGTCTAATTTTTTCTGGTCATAGTGAACACTGCCTATGTAATTTCCCAATTAAAATTACAATTCTGTGACTGTAATTGAAGCTTTATCTACTGATCCATCAATTCAGTACAGAAAATGATCTGAATGTAACAACTTGATTACATTTTCCTAAATAGCCATCAAGGTTATACATTCTAGTTTAAATATATTTGCACAAACCTATGTAAAATGGATTTCTTTATTACTTAAAGAAAACATAAACCAATTACTCAACAGCTCAACTCAAAAGCTAAACTCATTTCCATCATTAAAATCAGCTCCTCGAAGAGAGGACATTCCATGTAAATTTTTTTTCTCAGTTGGCAATACATTGATAAAAAGGATAAAGCTGCTTAGTTTTACAAACCCATACATTTTAATATTAAATCCAACTAGTGCCACTTATTACTATTTTCCATATTATTTTCCTTCTCCAATTTGCTAAAACTTGGAAGAATTCAAGAATTTAGGTTTTTTTGCAAAACGGAGTTGTTGAGCCCTTGCACTTATGCCTTTATTATTTGATGCACTATGTATCAGAGAAGCCAGAGTGCAAATAGCTCATCAGAGCCTGCCTGGTGTCATAAAGCTGAAATAGTCTTTGGATTGCAGTTCCCAGTCCAAAATAACTTATTTGTTTATTTATTTATTATTTTACACACAAATGTACAAAACCAGGAAAGCATCTTTTCCTCAAACTGTGTTTTGGGGATTTTCACCAGAAATAACACCTTAAGTGATCTTGGGAACTGTACTTCAGAGAAAAGGAGATAGTTTGTATTATTAGTAGTACTCATGTTTTGATATGATCACCTTTCAGCATTCAAAATCTTCTGTCAGACACTATAAATAGATTTTTTTTAAAAGACTATGAGAAGCATGATAGGAATTGTCTGTAAGGAAGCAAAGGTGATAGACTGAGAGAAATATGGATTAATATAGGGAGTTTTTGAAAAGGATGAGTTACCACACAAAAAAGTATGGTTCCATAATCATGAAGAATGATGTTTTGTAAAAGTTCATTAGCAAAACAAGGCAAGACAGGAAACAGAAATAGAATATATCTATATCTATCTATCTATCTATCTTATATTTCATAGACCTAAGATAGTAGATGTACATAAATATGATTTTATCTATTAATATATTTATTATATAGATGAGAAACATAGATGAGAACAGAAAATAGCAAGCAAAATAAAAATTAGAAAGGATGAAATTTTATAAACTGCTAAGGAAATGTAAGGATACCAGAATAATTCTTTGACTGAGATAACCATCTTAAAGCAATATTCATTGCAAACTAGCTATGACAAAATCCTTACTAGGAGTTGTTCAATAAATGAAAAAGAGAGCATATTTGTTATAAATATTCCTGCTTAGTATAGCAACCAAGAAAATGAAACACAAAAAATGAAGGATAAACTAGCTCTGCAGTGATAGCAAAATGTCAGGGACTATTATCAATTCACAAAGAACTAAATGAGGAAAGGGGTGAGGTTATGGTTCCAAACTCAGGAAAGTGATAATACTGAACAAAATGCTGCTAAAAACCCGAGACTTCTTGTTGTTTCCAGAGATCCTTTCAGAGTAACTTAAAACTGCTGTCCTACTCCAGTCAAGTTAAATTCTCATCTTTGTGGCAGCAACAGAGCCTGGTTCCTGCTGTGAGGACCTGATGCCTTTATCTTGCCTCCCTGTGAGGCAGTGACTTCATTTCTCAGAAAAAAAAATGAGAGCATATTTTACATTTTAGGATATAAAAGTGATGGAAAATCACAGCACTTCATGCTGCTAAACTTCAAGCATCATCTACCATGAATAAATATATTCAATTAAGATAATATTCAAGAGTCCTTAAAAATTGGCTGAGGAAATGTCTGCTTCTCTTATGTTCATTTTAATAAATCTCCAAACAAGAAATTCCAGCAGCTTGAAGAATTGTTAATCTGCCACAGTCAGTAGCTGGTAAGCCTTATATCAGTCCTAAGCAATAGCAGAAATGCTGGTATAAAATTCACTGATAAGAAATTCAGCGATAGGAATGTAGTTAATGCTAGCCAAAATAATTTTATATAACTTAGATCTAGTCAACTAAACCTGATTCTAGTGTTTAATGAATTAAAAAAAATTGTCTAGGAAAAGTAAAAGTGCAGATACTTGATATTTTGACCATGATAGGCATGGGACACAGTGTGACCCAGAACTCTGATTAACACTACACAATATCAACAGATCTCATTGCAAAATCCAATGGATGGATCTCAAAAGACTGTGTGTCAATGGGGAATAGGCACTACATTTTCCAGTGGAACTCCACAAATATTAGGTTATTTAACATCCAACCCTTATGCAGCATACCTAGAAATGGTTCAGAAAAAAACCCAGAAATCATGAATAAAACTGATGGATGTTGAACAGATTGGAGCAATTAGTAATAAAGATGAAGATCCAGAAATAGAGTCGATGAATGATTTCTGAGTAAAAAGGGACCATTTACACACAGCCAGATCCAACAGAATCAAATAAGAAGTCAAATGTCTTGCAGTAAGTGGTGCAGGAAATTTATGCAGAAGACAGAGCTGTTAGTAAAAATCAAGATTCCAGCGAGGAAATAAGAGCCATAGTGGACAAATGACTTAATGTCTCTTGTCAGTGAGATGCTGTGGCAAAAAGACTAATGGGAAGAGCAGAAGCAAGACACTGAAATTTTTCTTGTAAAATTTAGAGAGGTTTTAATATTGGAATGCCATTCACAATTCCTGTGTTCCCACTTCTTGAAATAAAGCTGCAAAACTGAACCATTTGCAAAGAATTCAGCAAAGTGCCACAAAAAACCCCGTGTGAATGGTGATATTCTTCATGCTTTTGCAAAGCAGGCTTCAGTGCTTGTAAGAAGAAGATAGAGATGTCAGCTGATTACAGTGTAGTTGTATTTCAGTGGGAAAAAAATATTGGTGATTATCAAGTTCCTTAACAGTTTAAGGCATTTGCTTTTCTTATATCCAGAGTAAGTACCTAGAAGCTGAAACCAGCCATTCAAATAAAAAACAAACAAAATATTTAATAGCTGTTGTGGGAATCCTAGTTATTCCAAGTAGGAATTGTCTTATCATGGATGACTTGGCTCAGTTCCATCTATTTTCTCTGTCTGAGCAGATATTAATGTTGCTCCTTATTGAAGTAAAAGAAACCAAAGTCATCTAAAAATCCAAATACAAATAATCTTTAAGGTAAACTTCTGTTACTCATGTAAATTCTGGAGTTGATGGTGACAAACTTAAAATCAACAAACAGTTTTAAACGTATTTAAAGACATCAACATATGAATTCTCAACAGAATTAATTGAGTAGATGAATACTTGCTGGAGGTTGTGGTATAGTAAGTAGGTGAAAATATCAGGTTTTTATTAATTTCTGTTTAAAAGGTAGGAAAAAACTGCATTTCTATACTATTATGAATTGCTTTAAAACTCCTTGAGGAAATTCCCAAAATTTCCTTTCTAAGGAGTAGCAATTCCACAGATGGATCATGCTCATATCATGTGAATATTTAATTTCAGGTTACAAATCCATACTGAAATATTGACTGTGACTTCATACAGAACAATAGCTCACTGGAAATGACTCCTTAAAAAGCAGCATCATATACCTTAGCGTAGCAATTTTTGTCAATCAGACAGGCAGTCCCTATTCATGTGTTTGCTAGCAAAAATACAGAAAACTCTCCCAGTTTTGGAGACATTATCATAGAGTTTGCTGAATTGAAAGGGACCCATTAGGATCATTGGGTCCAACCCCTGGCCCTGCACAGGACATCCAACAGTCACACCATATGCCCAAGAGCATTGTCTAAACACTCCTTGAACTCACAAGCTTGGAGCCTGACCACTTCCCTGGGGAGCCTGTTCCAGTGCCCAACCACCCTCTCCATGAGGAACCTTCTCCTAATATCCAACCTAAACCACCTCTGACTCAGCTTCATGCTGTTGCCTTGAGTCCTATCACTGGTCACAAGAGTGAAGAGAGCAGCGTCTGCCCCACCTTTTACCCTCACAAGGAAGCTGTAGACTGCCATGAGGTTTCCCCTAAGTCTCCTCTTCTCCAAGCTGGACAAATCAAGTGACCTCAGCTACTCCTCATATGGCTTCCTCTCAGGGCCGTTCACCGTCTTCTTGGGCCTCCTTTGGACACTCTTTAATAGTTTAATTTTTTTTTTTTTTATGTTGTGGTTTTGTAGGGGCAATTGCTAGGGGCAATTTTGTAGGCCAAAAATTGCCCCTAACACGCAAGGTGAGCCCGCCCCCGCTGAGAGCAGTGGGACAATGCCCTCCCTTGCCTGGCTGGCCATGCTGTGCCTGATGCCCCCCAGGACACACTTGGCCCTCCTGGCTGCCAGGGCACAACTATTCAGAATCAACACAATATGCCCACACCGAATCTTTGTATCAGTCTTCCAGTTTCAGTCTTTAGTGGGAGATATTATCTTACATTCCATATATTATTTCTGCTCATATTGAGTCTCTCATCTCAAAAATTTTGTGATGAGAGGAATTAGACTTCTGGGAAACTGAAGCTGTAGAACTCAGATTCTCATTTAATTTATGAATAGAAGGCACTTGTGTTTCTCTCCTATGTATTATTAAACAATAGAAACTATTCTCTGTTCCAGTATGCCTCATCTGTGTGGCTTTGGTTTGGGCTTTTTTAATGACTGTAACATGTATGATTTCAGAGAACTTCAGAATAAGACTCACCTTGAAACCATCAGAATCTTCCTGTGTTATTTTCATTAAAAATTCCATTTGAAAACCATTCTCAAAAATTTGCAGAACAAAAAATTATCACTATAAGCCTATAACAAATTATTTGTCTGCAAGGATGGTGTTTTATGCCTTTTTTTTTCGCTGTGCATGCTGCTGAATCCATTCTTCCTAGAAAATATATGCTGGCTCTTTCCCATTTGCTGCCTTATCCTTCATTTTTTGGCCTGTGTTTGACATGACAAGCAGGAATTGAATGAGGCATAATCATAAAGGATTCTATGCCTGTTGTTTAAAATTGAATTATTTGCATGACAATATATCCTGGAGAAGTAAAAACCAAGAACTAGGGCAAGCCTGAGTTTAAACAGGCTGCTGCTTGGTGTCTGCTTTAGGATGACCTGAATCACTCTTCATGTTCTGACACACCTAAAGACCAGAGGCACCATTCAATTGACAACAACATTTGACACGGGGACGAGAGTAATAACACAGGGTTTAAGAAAGTTTCATAGCTCTCTGGCTGTGGGATTTGGATGCTTATTGGGAAAACGGGGACTGCTTCTATTGCACTAGATGACAATGCTTAAGCAACTGAGCTGAGCCCTAGATTGCTGTTAATTCTATTAACTGAAGGTCAACCACTTATTGCACATGTGTATCCTCACTAAAAGATGCCTAAATTTAGGATTCTTAATTTGGAAATTAATACCAATTCAAATCACTATTGCCCTACCAGTCTGTTTAGATTACATGTGTAAAGGTGAAATGTTTTTGATACATAATAATTTCTTTAATTTCTTCATTGAGTCCCAAAATATTTTCTATATGCAGTCAGGTTTTGGGAAGTAAACAGAAGATTGACTGTCTGAGCTTTATCTGTAGGTAAAGTCTTATCCAGGTCTTGCAGCTCTGAGACTGAGCTCCTGATGAAAAAGGAAACATCCTGGAGTAAGGCTGTCTACTTGTGTCAAGCCCTAGTGAGCATTCACATGTGAATATTTTGGAAAGAAAATCCCTCTCTGTTTGGGGAGAGTCAGACCTCATGCAGAATGCTTGGCTTTAGCATTCCCCCCAGCCAAATAGTAAGTCTTTGCTTCTCTATCTGCACCAGAATATTTTAGTGAAATTCTTGCACAAAAGAAACCAAAACAAAACCAAAAACCCAGAAACCAAAAACCCACCCCAAAAAATCCCCAAAATCGTTCACTCTGATATGTTCTGAGAAATAACATTCTTTTTCTTTTTTTTTTTTTTTTTTTTTTTTTTTAATATCTGGAAGTAATCAATGCAACGCAAGTTTATGGGAAAACTCCTTCTGGTCCAAAATTAATATTTTAGTTTGGCAAAACAGCAAGCAAAATCAGTTTTACAGTGACAGGCTTTACAGAAAAATGACTATATAGTCCTCAGCACAATATATGTACTTCACAAAAAGAGTGAAATAAATAAAAAACTATTGGGACATTGGATGTAAAAGGGAATTTTATTTTTATAAATCTGTTTCAGTTGAAAGGTACTATGAAAAGAGAAACAGAATCAATTGTGTGTCACAATTCTTTATTTTGTGTTTCTTCCTGAAATATGAACTTCTGGAGTTGTGAATTTATGAAAATTGCTACTAACTTTAACTCACCATCACACTCATTACAAAAACAGAAGAGTGGTCAGAACTGCCCACTAACTAAGCTGTTATTATTGAAGAGAATGGCTTGGAAAGTCTTCTGGCAGTTGTAATGCTGCAATTGCTAAAAAATAAGACTATAAAACATACTGTGATTACTCAAGACTCAGACTTAAAATGAGAGACACGAGACACCCAGATATTGCAGAAATTGTGCTTGAGACTTGCAACACTGTGTTTTTAATAGTGTCTTCTGTAGACATAATAATTCCAAATTAATTAAGTAGGTGTATAACAGAGCAATTAGCAGAAATCTAGTTGAAAATCATGGATATTCTTTATAGCACTACTCAGGGAAAATGTACACACATATTTTAAAGTAATTTTTTAATATATTCCAGTTACTTTTGTTAATGCAAATTTCAGAATAATTAGACATTGTTAATGGACACTTTTGTGAATACTTTATGTATTAAACACTTCAGAGTGTTTAAAACCTCCTTTTTTGAAATTCGTCCTACTAGAAGAGAGCCAAGTCTCACAGTATGAAACAGATTTTAAAGTGAGATAGAAGAATGTGACACAATAAGTTTAAATAGTGGTGAAGACAGCATAACAACTTAGATAACTCTGATCTGCTCAATATTCATTGGAAATAAATGTAAACTTTGCATTATTTGTCTCTTTTTTTAGCAAGGTCATAATGAACACAATCAAACGTTTTATAGAATTAAAAATAGAATAGGCAGAAGAAGCTTTGAGCTTTATGTTCAGAGTAGAGAGAAGCAAAGGATGCAGCATATTATTTTTTTCAGAAAACATATTTCTGCTGTAACTACCTAGCACAATATGCACACAAAATGACTTGGGATGTCAGATCTGTGAAAATAGCACTTCTGAGGAATCATTAGTCAGGACAGCTGTATTTTTATTAAAATATTAGCTTGAATGTATCTGTGAAAGCTATAAAATAAAGTTAATATTCTGGAAGCTCTGAAAAAACCCTCACCCAATGTCTAGTTTCTAGTAATTTAAGAATACCAGCATAAGAAACAGATGGCAAAATAACTCAATATCCTTTGGAAAATCTTCCGTTACCATTAAAAGTTACACCTGCTGAAATGTGTGATCTTACTTTAAATGTAGAAAAGCATTAATAGGAAAGTACAGCAGTGTGGTTATATCTCTTAATTGGTATACCCTAGTGGAAACAAACATGATAATTAAGCGATCATCCTGATTATAAGGGCCTTATAGGAATACACAGTGCTGGGAGATACTCATTTCTATTTCAGCAATGGCTTTAAAAATAATCATAGTTAAATGATTGAAATATTTATATTATGTAAGTGTAAGTGACTCACTATAGGACTCAGAATGAGCATGAAGGAAAAAGGATTGAAGTAGAGATTGTGATCGTGACACAGAACAAAGTTACAACTTCAATCTCATCCATAGAATATTGTGGACAATACCAAATAGTCACTTTGATTTGACTAGATTTGTCATTTTTCTACTCATTAGAAATTGAAATTCATTGCATTCAATAATTGCATTCTGAACTCATTTCATTTAAGGCTTTAGTTTAATCCATGTGCCAATCTAGAAACTGATTTAAAGGTCTTGTTCAAAGCTCCTACTGCAACATTAATCTGGAATGCTTGATTCAAATTCTCCTACTTCTTTAGAGGTTTGCAATAGCATTCAATTAAATTTGCCTCCATACTCAAATAGACTCCAGTTCCACATTCACTTTTAGCTGACTGATCCCAGACTCAAGGCAGCTGCTGGATACAGCCCAATGAGAGAGGCAACAGAGCTTCCAGAGCCCTGGTCAGCAAACACAGCAGATTCAGGTAACAAAATTGATGTTTGGATCCTTGGAACTTTCTGTTCTATTTTTGACTCCAAAGAAAGAGAGGTAAAAAGAAATAAAATTCAGTTGGAAGTAGGCAATAGGGATAGAAACTGAAATGTTGTCTTCTGAAAGAAAGCATTTTCTTGTGGAAATGCATGCTGTTTCCTCAAATTCAACAAGGACTAAAAAGAACAAATGTTTCCCTTGACTGAAGTGCATGCTTTTATTTGAACCATATGGTTCAGGAGAAACAAGATCAGCATTTATTTGATCCTTACAATGGCATGTACTGAATAGATGACAAAAGACTACAAGAAATTACAAATGTTGTCAAAGTATATTTTATGGAATAAGGACTGCAATAGAGCATTACTTCACATGTTGGGTTAGGAACTGCATTTGGAGGCATGCTTTTTCCTAGAAGAAGGAAAAAGAGTCAAACAAAGCATAAAATTACAGCTAAATTCTAAATCAAATCTATTAAATCCAGTATTTTGTAGGAAGTTGAACATATCACCACAAATTCACTCTTAAATTTACATAGAACCTAGAGAAAGAGGAAGATTCTGCAATTTTATTAACAATAGTAATAATCTGTTATTAAAAAAATCCCAGCATCTAGCACAACATAAAATTTCTGATAACAGTTTTATTTCTTATTTTATGTAGAAGAAAATAAGAACATGGCTACTTAGCCTTTCCTCTGTTATGGGTCAACAAATAATATAGTAATTGTATTTATATCCAAAATTTCACAAAACACTTAGCATTCTGGTCATGAGCAATATATTGCTCATTAGCTGGCAAAAAAATATATTTGTTCCTTTATTTTCAAATAGAATTAATAGAATAAAGCTCTAGGAATCCTATCACTTTTCTTTGGCAGGTCCTTTCTCATCTCACTCCAGCTGATTCTTGGGCTTTAAAGCTATGTGCCTGAACCCTCACCCCAGTGCATTCCTGAGCTGTAGGAAATCTGCTCAGTGCAGCCTGAGCTTTTGAAGATCTGCCAGAATCTGCTTCTTCAAGATTTCAGGAATAGTTTACTATAAAATGAGATCTGAGTCTTTATATTTCTATCTAATTCATCAGATATCTCTGTATAAGTTAAGGGTTGTGGAAGTAGGTCAAAATAAAATAATTTTACTGTTTGCATATTAGGATTGGCACAAAATAGTTGCTGAATTGCCAGAATTAAAGAGACACAAGGAAGAAAAATGCAGAACCAAACAACCCTCCTTGCTACCCTTTTTTCATAATTGCATATAATACCTGAAGAAGTCCATAGTAGCTCTAAGGTTCTTTTTCTGAACTTTAGGTGTGCCTCTCCCTGTCAATTTTTTGCGTTTTACTTAAAAAGTATTCAGAGCACCAAGTGATCAGATTCTCTTACTCCTTCTTAATGTGATTTGTGAATCCTTCACCTGACAGCATATATGGATATTAATGCACATGTGCATTTGTCTCTCTCTGGAGTATACACACATGTATGTTTGTGTGTGTATATTCATATGAACATCTAGTAAGTTGAAGTTCTCAGAAGTTAATGAATCACACCTTGTGGAGAGCTTTGTGGACAGTTGGCTAGCTGAGAAAGGTCACGTAGACATGATACTGCTGGTTAAGCAAGGAGACAAGTCTAGAAGCCAGCAGTCAGTGTCCAATTATGGGCAAGGACATTGTGCCCTTGGTGCAACAACTGGATAGAGAAGAGGGTCTTTTGCCAAAAATTTGAGGATAGTTTCAGCAGAATAATCACAAGAATGCAGAAGTAGCAACTGAATAACCATAAGAGTACGGAAGTAGGCATAGTTGGCCGATAAGTAACTAACCAATAATGAACTTTCCTTTGCAATATGTATGAACTTCATTAACACCAATATAAATATGTGTGACTATCAATAAAGTTCGAGACTTGCTGATCACTCATATTGCGTGCCACATTTCTCCCGCCGATCCAAAAACACCTACAATTTAGGAAAACTGAACCAGACAGTTCAGGAAAGAAAAAGTTCTGCAAGTGCATCTGTGCTAATGACTTGTGCATTTCATTGCTGTCTGTTGCAGTGTAAAATCTCTGACTCATTCAGCATAGCTAAAAGCTATGCTAAAAGCAGCACCACAATGAGAGCACCCCTAACTTTTGATACATGTGTGGGTAGTAGGCCAAGAGGACACTTGCTGTAATAGGGAAACCAATTGAAGGGACTCCTTGTACAACTGAGTACAGTGCTGGAATTCTCAGTGTTCAGAAGTAATTAGAAAACAGCTGTGAGGGAAAATCGATTGCTCCTGGTCATCAGTGGCTTGTTTTCCAGAACTAGAATAAAGAATGCAATATGATATCTTTGAAAAGAGAAAGCAAATGTTTCTTCTTTGTTTACTGTTTTAACATTTCTCTGCTTATTTGTGTAGCTATCTTTTAGTTGCTTCAGAACTACTTTAAAATTTTTTTGATTCTCCTGATTATATTGCAATACTATCTAGTAGTAAAAAAAATCTTTTACAGTTCTTTACGGTGATAACTTGTGATTTAGGAGGAGTTGAACTAATGCTTATGAATTACTCTTTGATGGTTTCATAACAGAAGATTTGCTAAATGAAAAAGATGAAGCCCATCAATGAAATTGGAGACTTATTAATATTAATAAGTATTTGACCCATGAGAGGCCTGAAGTCTTCAGATTTTTTGTCCTGATCTTTGAAGTGCTTTTGAGATACACCTGTATTCTAATATAATCATTTTCTTTTTGTTTATATTACCATGAAAAGAGTAGGAGTTGAAGAGTATTGTGTCTGTCACATAGTGCAACTAACAGACTCTAGGAAGAACCTTTGCAATCCAAGTCATGAGATCAAATTTTAATTCTGGCAGGAAAATATGAGTTTTAAGCTATTATCATTTGTGTTATGCCAGCATTGTTAATATTGATTTAGTCTTACATAGTGACAGAAATTGAAATGCCAGGAGTGATAGCTGTGCTGAACTGCTTTGAGCATGTAAAATGGTGCAGTATTTGATTAAATCACCCTTGATTCATTTGTTTATCTTGTGCTGCACTGTAAATTTAATCTCTCATTGCATGATTTGGATCCTAATTTACACAGGACTCGAAGCAGGAAAGCAAAGCATACGTATTTGCAGCAACATTCCCTGTGACCTCTTGTTAGTGTGAGGGAATGTTCCCTCAGAGTGAGAAATGCTCATGTGAGTGTGTGTTGCAGGAACCTATACAGCCATTCAGGGGAAAAACAGCCCTGCTCTCATTGTGTGCTTGCACAGCGCTTAGCCCAGAGAGGCCCTGATCAATAATTTGAATGCTGAGGAATTACTGCCATGCAGCTGACTATTGAGACAACCATGCTAACATCTCTTGGGAGCTGTTCAGGAGCAATTCTGTGCCTGCTGCATGGTGCCACTGCTGGAGAGGCTCCTGCTCTGGCAGGGCTGGCAGCTGCTAGTGCCCGAGCACCGGCTTTGGATGCTGACATCCAGCTTTACTCTGTAAAACTGTGCTCGCCTCTGGAGGGTAAACCAAGGCACAGACTCCTACAGCAAGTGAATATTAATCACACTCTTAATCTTTCCTCCTCAGTCCTCAGGGCTGGTGTGCCTTCAGCCCCCAAGTCAGATGCCAGGGGTGCAGATCTGGGCCTACATTCTGCTGCCATTCTTAAATAAGCTTGTTCATTAAATGGTTGCCATGAAAATTCTGCTAAACACAGACACTCTGAAGAAGATATTTAACTGCAAAGGTGTTAAAAACACCTTGCAGAGTAATAATAAGGAGCTTCAGCTCCCATATTTCTTTTTCAAAAAGGCAACCTTCACAACTTCCAAATGAGTCTGCCAGAAAATTTCCTATTCACAGCCTTGGGCTTGATATAGGAAATAATACGGCAACAGCATTCATGTAACTGGAGTATATTCCTTCAGAATTTTGGGATAACAAAATCTAGAGTTTAGGATCCAGAAAAAACCATAAAATATTTTTGGAGTATTAGTGAGGACAGATACACTGCCATCTGTAAGTTTTGTCCTAGGAGTTTTAAGAGACTATCTTTCCTTGGCAGGATTCACAGAAATCAATGAAATAAATCTGGAGCACAATCTATTAATTTACTCAGTATAGAGGTACCAAATTTAGAGAGCATAATAAACAGTGGATTTACTTTTTGGATAAAACTCTAAGTGTCAACTCTTCTACTTACAGCAATTTTACATTGCTGGCCATTCTGTAACTGTGATGAGGTTCCTCCTAATTTACACCAACATAGATGAAATGAAAATAAAGGTCAAATGCTTTCACAGATTGAGTAACTTATTTCCCTGTGGCAGCTTCTTTATATGGCTAAGAAGAGAGACCAAAGGTTGCATCATCTGGCAGATCAGCAACATCTCTGTAAGGTATCTCTTCCCCTGCTTCTGTTTCCTGAAAATAAGCAAGCAAATAAACAAGAATAAATAAAGTAATGCCATCCAACTGTCAGTCTTCATGAGGAAGTCTCTATAAAGAGGTGAAACAGTAAAGCTGAGGGCTGAAGAAACACACAGAAAAAGCTATTTTACTTTCTCTTCAGCTTCTGAAGTTGAGTATTGCTTTTGAGGCAGCAGTGTGTCAGGGAAGGTGATGGAACTGCCCACAGTTCTGCCTCTATGACCAACAAAATTTTATAAACATTGAATTTGAAAGGCATTATTTTCAAACTGGAAACTCAGCAAAAAAATTATAAATTATTGAAAACAGCTGCTTGAAATGCTTATATAACATTAATTAATTGTTTTGCTGATTGAACACTATGGACTAGTGTGAAGTTTAAAAACCCAGAAACAGCAGTTTGTGAGGATGGTGGATTTGGAAGTGTGAACAGGTGATGAGCAGTTACAAAAAGAGTATGTCATCTGCAGAATTTGAAAGAGAATTTATTAAGACAGTGTTTTGCAAAGAAAAGAAATCCTGTAGCATAAATTTACAAGAGAAGCTAATAAAGACTAAACACTGCCCTAGTGGCTTGTAGTGAGAGGTGCAAAGAAGGTAAAGAGATTGAGCAGGTATGATATGGGATGAAGAATTTAGAATTGCAAGAGCAGAAAAGGGAGAATCTAGGAAACAACAGAAAAAAAAAATTACTTGGATGCATTGAAGTTTGGATGGGTTAAGTAAGAGGATGGCTATTAACCAAACAAAGATTTTAAATTAAATACAGGATTTTTCTTGATTGGTACATCCACAGCACTGCTTTATTTTTAACACTAGCACAGATAATGTACCTAACTAAAAAGACATGCTGCTGTTTGTTTGTCACACAATTAGTATTGCAGGGGGAGGGATGCTAATGGCTGAGCAAAAAAGTTTGAAAAATAATGACATTCCAGGACAAAGATCCAGTGCCAGACTTCTCCAGATTCACCCATGCTAACTTTTCCTTCTTGCTGTGTGTTTTCGACCTCTGAGGCTTTTGCAGGTGACAGCATTAAGATTCCAGAAGGCACAAGGGGGGCATTGAAATTCCCTGCAAGCTTTGAATCTCTCTCCATTGATCGGTGTGTCAGTCCATGATGCAGTCATGCACAGATGTTACACAACAGCAGCTGCAGGTTGCAGAGCTCTAAAAATATTTGGATTTAATTGAAAAAAAAAAAGAAGGTAAATGTTTAAAGCTCTCTATTTAATGCCCTAACTTCCTCTCTGGCATGATACAGTGGCTGTTGCAGCTAGAAGGTGGCTTATTCCTTTTGGAGACTATGATTGATTCACACAGAATTTGAAAGGGGAAAAAAAAAAGGAACAGAAAACATGGCATCTGAAAAATAGTGTAGACAGAAGAAGAAAGGGGAAAGCAGACACTTGAGAAATTTTTCAAGCATGATTCTTTGTCTTCTTGAACTCTGATTTAAAGGTTGCTTAGCAACAGTGGCAGTAACAGCTGGGACACCCTTGATCTTGTTGTGTAAACTATTAAAAATAGGTGATGGAAAGTAGCACCATGGAAACAATGACAATTCTGAAGCAGGTGTCTGGAGTGCTGCTTTTCAGCTTAATGTCAGAGGTGTAAATTACAAAATTTATTTCTTCCTTTAATCTGAATTTTTAGAAAGAAAGAAATCTTTATATTCCTAAAATTAAGCAAGACTGAAGATTACATTATCCCATTCTGTGGCACTGACGCCTAATTATTACTTTGTATGCTTTCTTGCCAGAACCTTTAGAGGATCTTCATTTCCAGAGACAGGTAATTTCACTCCAGTGAATTACTGAAGCGGTCCTTGAGCAAGGGTCATAACTGGTATTTACAGTATTAACCTCAGCCATGAAAGGATCATAACCCTGATTTCAGTTGGACAGTTTAGCTAAAGCCTCACCCAGAATTACTGTTATTAAAATCATAATCTGAAAATACTTACCTTATATGGGGCTAATAATCATAGCTGGGATTAATAAACGTAGACATTGGAATCAGCAACCCTTGTTCTGAAAACATTTAGAGACCCAGGGTCAAGTTTTTCTTAATATGACTAGTAAATCTGTGGCATGCAAAAGAGGACCAATTCTCAGAAAGAGTAATTGTCTGCCCTTTGAAACAGCCTCCTTTTAGGGCTCTTTAATTCAATATCCATGTTAAAGCAGACAAACTTCCTTTAAAAACATGGGACAATATATTTTATTAGGCTAAGAATATTGAGTGTGAATAAAACACTCTGCATAATTACTGAGATTTTTATGCACTGTTAAGCTAAAATATTCCAAACCCATGGGATAGTTGTATTTTACATTTTCTTTATTTTTAATGCATTCGGAATGAGAGCTAAATAGAGCCTAACACTCAAAAAGACTTAGGGGTCTATGACATTTTGACATCTTTGTCCTTATTCCATCATGGGTGCTCCTGCATTCTGATTTACTAATGATCACCAATTGCACAACTGAAGCAAAGAACTATATGGAAAAAAAAAACCCATAAAGAATTGTTCAATAAAACCAGCTATGAATCTAAATAACAACTACTTAGGGTTATTCTGACTGACCAAGGCATCTCCATCTCATTGCTGCAATATCTTAAAAGAATTCAGCTTAATTTTTTAATGCTTCTTATGAAATCAAAAATTATTCTTTCCTTTGAGCATCTTTCCTGCTGCTGATATTGGTACTTGGCAAAAGCAGCATTTTCTATCAGTCCTGCTTTTGCTTATCTTGGAAGAGAGAAATGTACTAGAATGCATAATTTTGATATTATGTTCGAGTGCACTGTGCTATTTTTAGAAGATATCCTACACTGAGGCGGGACAGAGCTGACATGCAATGTCATTGCTTCCTGAGGAATTAACTTCTTTTGCAACCTGGATGTAAAGGAAATAGTGTAATTTAATTATATTAAATTAAATATTACATTTAATAATAATACGATTATTAAAAACTTTAAACTTTTTGGTTTACAGCAAATTTCACAGAAACCTTTACTGCTATCTTGCTTGGATTGGCATTTCTACAGTACCAGAGAATGCATTGGTTTGGAGGGGAATTTAAAGATCATTCAGTTCCAATTCTCCTGTCATGGGCAGGGATGCCACACAACTGGATAAGGTTGCTTAGGGTATAGGGTAGCATGAAAGTTACAGACTGTTTCTTCTAATCTACTTTAGTCTTACATACTTTCATACATTGCTAGGCAGAACAATTACAGGCACAGCACATTCAAATAGTCAAACTGACACTGGGCTGTATTTGAAAGAACATAGGAGTATTAAACCTTTGTGCTCAGCACCCATTTCTTCAAAGACTCTTCTGTAGTGCACAAGAATGATGTACTATCCAAGCAGATAGACTTGTCTTCCTGACCTCCATGAATTAAACTAAGTGCCAGAACTGACTTCACGGAAGTCTGTTCTTCCCAATAGTTTCATAGGAGCTATTCTAGAATAATCTGGTAATATTGAATTATTTCTTTTGCTCAAATTATTTCATGAAGTAATGTATTTGATTTCATTTGTCCTGCCCTGTATGAGAAACAGCCTGTCCTCCTCTGCAATTTAGATGAATGGGAAGTTGTACAAAAATGTAGGATTTATTTTCAGTGTTCTGTCATTTAGATCTAATTGGTAGTGACCAATTCACAAAGTTACTTGAAAAATTTTGATTGAGAAATTTAAGTAATGGGACTTATTTTAATTTGTGGCATATCCAAAGGTTGGAATGATATTCACAGTATGGGGGAGTGAAAAATAAAATTTTAATTTTTAACCTGAGGTTTACTCTAGTCTATAAAATCATCTGAAGTCAGTGGAATCACCTAAGGAATAAAATAGCATAATTTTCTATAATACTGTTACAGATTAGGAAAACTTTTCAAAACCTTTATCTGGTACTGGGAAAGTGTGATGGAAATTGTTAAATATTCCTTTAAGTATTTTGGGGAGTATAAAACTTATGACACGTGACTAATCTATATCTTCAAGCATCTATTACACCAAATTATACCTTAAATTATGCCAAAATATATGCCAGTTTAAAGGCTTTAGAATATCAGTGTGTTACAACTTGTCTTTACTACTTGTTAATGTCCTAAGCTTTTTGAGGTTCCTGAATTTCTATATGCACAGAAACATTTTACTCTAACAACAGCCCAAGACATTAGGGTAGGCTATCACGGGCAATGAACTCCATTTTACAGGATGACTATTAGTAAAATATTTCAGTACTTCACCACTAGCACACCAAGCACTAGAAATTTCTAAATATGAAGGAGTAAGTCTCCAGGTTATGTGTTTTACTAAAGGAAAGTTTTCAACTGAAATTTTCTCACAAATATGTCCTCTTCTTTGGAGGAATTTGAGGGACAAATCCAAGGGAGAGATAATCTCAGCTAAATGTCCCTTTAGATTCTTTTGCACTATTTACTAATGCTGTGTTTTTCTGGGAATTCGTACTTTAGACAGATGAATTTCCACAGCTTTTTAAATGCCTCTAAAAACCTGGTTTCTTCCTTTTTCCTGATTTGTCACTTGCATAAAAAGCCCATGTGTTTAGGAGTTAAAAGTTTTCTGGCTTCAGTACAAGATTACTAATGAAACCTTCTGGGAATTTAGAGTCATCATGGATTTACTGTAGTCTCTATCAATCCCTTCTAAGCACAAGGTATACCTGACTTCTAGAAATATATGAAAAAGTCCTACCACAACAACATACTTCATTGAACAAGGTTTTCTTTATTTGAAGGAGCTCAGGAGAACAACTAAAGCTACAGAGGTCCATCATGTTGCTCAATGTACTGCTGCAATGGTCTATGGCATTCAGTATGGGAAAAATAAGAGCAGTGAAATCCAAGGCTACCTGTTGGGGCTGAAACAGCCTCTAATTGATCACTTTGTCTGGCAGAAGAGCTGCCTGGAGGCTTTTCATGTGGATTCTGAGACTAGAAACTTTCGTTCAGCTATTCTTTTCTGTGTTTGTATAACATGAAGGATTATGTCCTTGATTCAACAAGGGGAACTCCCTAAAGCTGCCCTCTGAAAATGAAATAAAACCAAAATAGTCACAGTATACCTGGTATCAAAAAGCTTCCATACGATTCCTTCACTTTAGCAGTGCTCATCATCTTTTTGCCTCTCTTGTACTGCTGAAATTGATCACTGAGGTGGAACTGAATGGGAATGAGAAGTCTTAGAAAGGACACCAGTCATCTTGTCATCCAGAAAATCCCACATCTCCACCTTATCCAACTGAGCAGTGTGGGAAGCAGGGGGGCAGGGGCTGTTCTGGATGCTGGAGCATTAGAGAAGGCTGCAGGGCTGATTTGTCTTTGACCTGTTGCTGCAGGTTTCTGTGGGTTTTGGAGGTCAGCCTACAGTTGTGGGGCAGCCTGAGAGCCAAACCCCAGCCAAGGCTGAAAAGGTTGAAGTGGCATCTCCATGCCACAAGGAGAGGGTCGCTTAAGGGGACCCAGGTAGGGCTGGTCCCATAACATACCAGGGCTGCTACCCACATCCCTGTGGGTACACTCTAGGCCCTGATGTCCTTCTCCTCTGTTGGGTGAGAAATTTCCCATCTACATTTCAGTCCCCATCCTCCACTCCCTCTCGTCCAGCCTCTCTGTCTATATTTGCTGGATTCAGCATTTTCAGGATCTTTGTGTGAGACTGTTTTCTGTACGTGCTAGCAAATAAACATATGGAGCAGCGCAACAAGCCCAAGCTCTTGCTGATTTCACTGCCTGCTGGGCAGTATAATGAACTACCAAATAAACTCTTTGCCAGCAATATTTTGAGATTAGTGCTTAAAAAAATTAAGCTTAAGAACAGTAATGAAAGAGTTGAAAACTGGACTAACCATATTCCATACTTCTCAGACAAGATGTATTTTATTCCTGCTATGTCTTGACAAGTATCTTCCCACCAGGACTGCAGTTTGCAATGTAGAAATTAATCAGATGTTCAAGATAATTAAAAACACATTTCTAAGTGCTGTTGGGAAAGAGAGATGTGGAATGAAGGGACAAGTTCTTAAATGGACTTACAGACAATGATTTTACAGTTCAGTTCCCCTGAGAATCCCCATTAAAATGAATCTTAAAGTTACTTTCAATCTCTTTGCAGATTTACAGTATCAGCAAAACAATTATGGACACTTTTCTCAAATGTAATGCACATTAAAAGACTGGGGATTTGGGGTTTTTTCTTTGTTTCTTTTATTTTTTTTCTTCCTTCAGTAGCAGCATTTAAAACAGGGGTCGGCAAGAAAAAATATTCACAAGGAAAAGTAAAGCATAGAGGAAAAGAAAATATTTTCATGAGGATGCATTGAATATCTAGAGGCAAATATGCACAGTGGAAAGTAATTTTCAAGAGGGATATTGGGACTACTAACCTAACAACAAGCCTAAGTCACAAGGTCTCCAGAAATACATCTGTGACCTGAAACCTGTGAGCCTGTGAAGAGTAGAGATGGCTACCCCTTCACATTTGCACAGGTTATGGAGATGGTGGATCTGCTATGGGATCAGCCTGAGAACTTCACCCCATCCTCCCAAAAGGTGAGAGGCATTTCCGTTGCTCTCTCACTCTCTTATACATTTCCCAGTAAAATGAGCTTTTGGAAATGTTAAGATATGTTTCCAAAAACCTTCCAAAGATTCATGTGACTATTTTGGGAAAATATTCATCCCCTGATATTTTTTCACTGAGAAGACTATGCCTTTTTAGTGCTCTGAAATCAAAATATATGCCTTTGTGTTTAGCCCAAGAAAGGAAAAAGAAGTGTGATCTTTCGAACCCAGAGAAGAAAATTATGTTCTCAGTAACATTATACAAATTTTTGCCACATGTTACATAAGTATTAAAAAGATTACTTATTTTTCTGCTTGGGTATAATTTTTCTTTATTATTTATTAATTTTTATTTTTATTTTTAGAATGTCTTGCTCTTTTCAAGGCCCATTGTCCCTTCTGGCACTGTAACAACATAACACTGAATATGTGTGACACCACATTAATTTCCATATTGGAGGATTAGGCTATTACAAACATGGGATTAGGCCCACTTGAAGGATCAAAGCAAAAAGAGAAGTGAAATGTGAAGAATTTTTTTCTTTTTTGCCAAGAAAACAAATATCCAGGATAATAGAGCAAAAAAATAAAGCAACTGCCCAAGTGAATTTTTATAATTTAACTTGAACTCCTGATCCTGAACTAAGAATATTGGATTTTATCTGATATATTTTTTACCAGTAGAAAAACTCAGAGTTGTTTGTTTTCTTTTGTTTTCCACTGCAGCAGTGTTATTCATACAGAAACCAATACAGAATCTGAAACAATATCCTGAGGCCATTTTCATACAATTTAGCATCTTGTATTCATGTGCATCATCGAACAGCTACACTTCCATTCACGTTGCTAAGTTATTGCAGTACATTTGTGGTTGATTTTTCTATTGATGCTAGAGCAGTGTATACTTAGCAGTGAATAACTTATTCCATGAATTCACGCTCATTTTCCTGTTTTTGAAATGTCCACAAATAGATAAAAAACATACCCCTTATTCCATTTCACTGTGGAACAAAGAAAAACTTTCTGTTTTAAACTCTAGGTTTGTATCATGCTGCTATTATTCCATAATTTAATTTGGATATAAACAAGTGTTCGATAATATGATTTTTTCACCTAATTTCCATAATTTTTAAATAATTTCTTTCAAAAAGTGTTACAATTTCAGAATGGAAGATTCATCTGATATAAAACTAGTATAAATTTCTTGAATCTAGAACTGCTTTTGGAGGGCTGAAACAAAGAAAATTGAAGTAACATGATATGTGTAGAGACATTCTGGATAAAGCAGAAAACTATATAGGACATAATGTGCTCTGAGCCTAAAAAAACCCCTACATTTTTTCTCTAAGAAAAATGTTTATATTTACCCCCATTTTCCTTAAAAGAGCTTATGATTTCCTTCTTAATGGAAATGCTAGTTCAGTAATCTTTGGCTCTTGACTAAGCCAAAGAGCTCTAACTGATTTGTAAAAGATAGGAAGAGAAACATGATTTTCACATTTCTTTTTCATATTACTTTCCTTTGTTAAGCTGCACCAAATACTGTCTTCTTTGTTGTCCAAGCAATCATCCGTTTTGCTTCCACATTTGAACATGATAAGTTAATCTACATGCAACAATGTCTTATTTCATAGAAAATTTCCATAGCAGGTCTGAAAATGTATGTATTTAAATTTAAATGTATTCTTTATAATCTACCTCCATACATAAGTACTGCATCCCTTGAAGATTATTAAAAATGCCTGTCACACATTCAGAAAAGCAAACATAATGATTAATCCCTCTTAACTATCTTTTAATATTTTGTCCATCTGGAGGTGTTACCAAGAACACTTATGTACTCTGTTTAGCTGGTGGATATTAGGATGAGGGAGGCTTCTCTCATGCACAGTAGGGTGAACAACAGAAGTGTTTATCCTGACTTGTACGTATGTGTCATTCTGTGATCCTGCGATTCTGTTTGCATCAGTTCCTTATATCTGACCATGCACATGTGGGAAATTATATTTGAAAATAGTGATGATGTGATATGTAACAGATAGCATCCATTTAAGAGTTTAGAGCACATCTTACAGTCAACAATTAGCTCAGATAAAAACAAAGTGAATGAACAGCAAATAGCAATTTGCTATTTGCCTTGATTGAGCACCACTCCCTAAAATGACCAAAATATTTCCCCATTTACCTGAAAATTTGGTAAATAAAAGTTGCCCTTGAATTAAGTTTGCAAATCAGACTTCCATACCATGAGTATATTAAAGTATATGGTGCCAATGCATGACTGACAGAACCACCAGCAAATCTAATTGCATATGGAACCTGAAGATCTCACTGGAGAGTCCTTCATTGAAAATAATTACGTGCACTTTAGTCAGTGCACTCTAGGCAGCAGAGTCTGGAGAGCTTAAAAGTTAAAAAAAATAAAAGAAGAAATGAAAACAAGAAAGAGTGAGAGCATTTTCTTGCCAGGCATATTTATCCAAGCTCACAGCTCAAGATTAATCCACAAGGGCATAGAGGCAGAAGATTAACGAACTAAAGACAGTCTTCATTCCTTGCTGAGTTTTATTTTTGCTTTGAAGCTATTTGAAGGAATACGTCCATAATATTGCATTCTGTCAAGCACAAGACATTGTTCATGAAACAGATGTCCAATACATTTGTATCATCTGTGTGGTAGCACACACATTCAATTGCACAACGGAAGTTATATTCTCACAGAAGCTGCAGAGGAATTTATCATATGTGAGTAAGACATCAAAAAAAAATCCCATTTGCCTTGTTTTCAAGCAGCACTAGAATAAAGGCTATATTTACACTGAGGAGAGTATGGAAATTTTTATGGAACATAGCATTCACAAGGGGTTATGCAGCAGCAGGATAAATTCCTCACTTAAATTTGAAAGATTCAGGAATTATACAAATAATGGGCACTCAAAGCATGCACTACAGAGTAAGAACAGAAAATTTAAAATGCAGCAATTATTAAAGTTTGGTCTTAAAATATAGAATCACAGAATAGTGTTAGTTGAAGGGACCCATGAGGATCATTAAATGAAAGGCCAATACAGGAATTGAACCCAAAATCTGGAGTATTTAGCTTCAGGCTCTAACCAGTTTAGGTAATCTTTAAGAAGCACTCAGTCAGGTAGTAAGAATGTTCTCCAAAGACACCCATGCAGCCTTACACTGCATACCAAAAATTTATCTGAATAAAATTAAATATAGGTGTACACATATAGACAATTAATGGGTTCAAAGTAGAACACAATGCATCAAAAATTTGCTACAAACCAAAAATTATTTGCTTATTCTAATAATGCACTGGTGGTTTATCAGTTCCTTTTGGTTTTGTGTTACTGTTTAATGGCTAAAAGCACAAAAAAAACCCAAACCAAAAAACCCACCTATGTTTATTTGAAATAAAAGTAAAATTATAGTATACAGAAAGCATCTCATGTGCATTACCAAAAAAGTGTGAAATGGGCTCTGAAATGAACTGAGTCTTAAGAAAAGTGATGGGAGAGGAAAATTGCTATAAATAATGCAATAACTTTGACTTGTCAGAGACAGAATAATTTTCTACTCATTCATGAAATCAAAAATACCAAAAGGAAAGCATTGATTCTGGTAATGGAAAATGCATGAGAAAGATAAGACCCAGATGACTTAAAGGACTGTATAGATTAAGGTAACTTGCACATGTTTGATCACAGGAAAAGATTTCTGGAAAATGAACATATACAGGAACATCAGAATGTAGGTCTTCAGTCCATGCAGGACCAGACCTCTCCCTGGCACTGCTGTTCAAAATTCATGACAGCAGGACTACTGCTATGTGCAATGTATTATTCTTCTCCTTGCACAGTTATTCTGGGGCAGTTTATATTTAGTTCAAGAACGTCCTAGAAAATCAAGACATTTTGGAAGTGTAACAGCTTAGTACAGACCTTCTCAACATGACATATAAGTGGTCGCTTCCTTGAGTATTTTCTCATTTAAAATATGTCATGCAAAAGCAAGGAGAATTTGTGGTTTTAATCTGGAAAGGAGATTCAGGGATGACTGAAACATCTAGATATTGTGTATGTAAGCTTCCTCAATGAAACTGTAAAATTTATCCCAGGTGCAAGACACATAGGTGAAGTTTGGATCTACTTCAAGAAGTGATAAAAGTTTTTGCTAAGTCAGTGGAAAAAGAATTTTACACTATACAGTGCCAGTCCCTCTCTGACAGAACAGTGATAAGCAGTTGCTTATGAGCACCAAATATCCAAGCATTAACTGTTGTGCAACTAAACTGCACATCAAAAATACATAAATTGGGTATTAAAAGAACAGCAGCATTTTTTTAAAAATACTTATGGATAACCTTTTGGGAAATACAGTACTGTATTCTGTGACAGTGTTCACAGGGGTTCTTGGAGGGGGAAGAGATGAGAAAGTTGACTCCATGTTTCAGAAGGCTTGATTTATTATTTTATGATATATATATTACATTATAACAATACTAAAAGAAATAGAAGGAAAAGCTTCATCTCAGAAGGCTAGCTAAGCTAAGAATAGAATAGAAAAGAATGATAACAAAGGCAGCTGGCTTGGACAGAGAGAGCCAGCTCTGCTGTGACTGGTCACTAAATCCAAACATCCACAAAAGACCAATCATGGGTCCACCTACTGCATTCCACAGCAGCTTAGAACCATTGTTTACATTTTGTTTCTGAAGCCTCTCAGCTTCTCAGGAAGAAAAAATTCTAAGAAAGGATTTTCATAAAAAGTTGTCTGCGACAGTATTCAAGACATTTATTGTTTTAGAAGGAGTAAACATACAAGAAGGTTATGTTTTCTTTCTGCCTCAGATGTTGTAGAAGAGAACTAAGGAGGTCTTTGTGCTGGTTGGGCTGGGATAGAGTTAATTTTCTTCAGAGTGGCTGGTATGGGGCTGCATTTTGGAATTATGCTGAAAACTGTTGATATTTCAGGGATGTTTTCATTACTGCTGAGCAGTGCTTGCACAACGCCAAGGCCTTTTCTGCTACTCACACCACTCCATCAGCAGGGTGCTGCAGGTGCACAAGAAATTAGGAAGAGACACAGTCAGGATAGCTGATCTCATACTGCATGATGTCATGCTCAGCATATAAACTAAAGGAAGAAGAAGGAAGTGGTGATGGTGTTTTGTCTCCCCAAGCAATTTACTTCTTAATTTTGCTCTTTGCTTTCATGCATGGCTTTTGCTTTCCCTATCTCAGTTAATGACTTTTCTTACTTTTACTCTTCTGGTTCTCTTCATCCCACCAAGGGACAGTGAGGAGTGGATGTGCAGGGCTGAGGGGCAGTTAAGGTTAAACCACAACAGCACCTTAGACAAAAAGCATTTATTACTATTGTCTGGAACAAAACCCATGAAAACTCTGACCTTATGCCCAATCTAAGCACTGCAAACCCTCCTAACTCAGTGGAAAAGAGAAGCCAAATGATGGTGATGTATTTGGACAGATAAGTGTTGGTTTCAACATCAAATATTCTTCCCAGTCCTTGGAACTGCACTGTCAGAACATGTTCTATATATGATTGTCCCTGAATCAGAGGCAGGAGGACTAAAAAGGATTGCCTTGGCCCTGAGGAGAATTTTAGTATCTAAAGTAAAAGTGAGAGCAGAAAATTATTTCAGTGTCTCACTTGAACTGGGTATGTAATACTATAAAATTATCAGTACTTTTGTTTTGTCAATATCTTTTCTTTGAACCATATACACACATAAATGACCTTTGCCATACGAAGATTGGTATTTCGGACATGGAATGTCTCCACAAATACATCTGGCTTCTACAGGACCATTCAATTTCATCTTTTTTTACAACTTCTGCATCCCATGCAAAGTTTCTTAATAGCTGTAATAAAGTGGCTCCATGCAGGAAAGTGACAAAAGTGCATTCTGCCCGGAAACAGAAAGAAACTTTTGCTTGTGTTGTTGTTGACATATTCTGTACACTGACCACCTGATAATTTTCTTGGCTATGGGCTTTACAGTCTTGTGACAATTCCTGATTTTCCTGTCAAACCAAAGCAAAAAATCTATTATGGTGGCTTAGACCCAGCATAGGAAGTACTGTAGCGAGAAAATGTTCTGAAGAAGAAAGAAAGTACAAACAAAATATAGTTTTGTGAGTTAAGACATGACAGACAGATTCAATAGAAGTCAAAATTGTTCCTTACCTAAACATGTAAGATGTAAGTTCTGCATTAAGCAGTAGATATTTTTGTCTCTTATTTCAGGCTTTGCATAACCTTTAATATGTGATATGATTTTCTTTTTTTTGTTATTTTATTTTTCTTTTAATGTCCTCTTTTTTTGAAAGTAAATGCCTGCATTGGCGTTTAGTTCTAAGGTTGTGCAAATTCTACCCAGTTAACTATAAGTAAATACTTGGGTATTTTTATAGAAGCGTGAATATATGCAAATCCCTTGGGCACTGCAAAGACAGGAAAGGTTCTAACCCACTTCTTAAATAATTTTGCATATATGATGGGCACACACACAAACTGGGCAAACTTTGACGTCAAACTCCTGTAGACAGCATTGCCTGCAGATCTCAAAGACACCTGTTCTCCAAGTTACTTCCTCAATTAGAGAGCTTAGAGTTTTTTAGGAGGTTGCTCTACATGGCCCAAATCTTAGACACATTTTTGGTATCATCACCCAGGCAAGATGTTATGTCTGTGAATTCAGTTCAAGAGCATCTTCAAAATATTCTTCTAACCTTCTCTGTATATTATTCTTAGGTTTCTTAATTAATTTTTAGCCTCTTCCTGCCACTCTGTCAATTCATTCACAATTTTTTAGAAGACTGTTAAACAAACTCACCTGTCAGTAATCATATTTTCACTTAACAACAGCAGCAAAAACAACTCAAATGTGAGAGAAATAGTTCACAGTCAGACAAAAAGTATTGTGGTCATAGCCAGCAGCTGCCCATGTTACCTTACACAGAAGAAAAACTTGTGCATAACAGGTTTCCTACTGATTCCAGCAACTAGAAACTCAAACTTTTCCCCACAAGCTAAAGCTACAAAAAGAAAAGAAATTCCAGGTTTTTTTACAGTGGCTATGGCAACAAAATCACTGACATTAGGCAAAGGAATTTTTAATGAAATTACTGAGGGAAACAGAGACAGGTTTCCTAGAAATTGGATTAATTCTGGGACTTCAGGACAAAATTTTAAAATTTGTCCATTTCTCCTTTGTGTTGGGGCCTTTCTAGATGTCTGATCATCTCTATGCCCAAAGGGAAACTGAACTTAACTGCCTGTACATATGCTGATTGATATGTTTTCTCTTTTGAGGTAGCAACTCTTTTGAGATTTCCCAACTTGCATTCTGTCTGGAAACAAATGACCTTAGTTCAGAAACTGGGTAGCCACATGGTCTTTAACTTTACAAGGTTTTAAGAGGACAAGGTTGCATTTATCTCAAGGATGCTAGCCTGGATGTGGGAAAAGGCTTGAAGGAAGCTGAACATTGTCTTACTGTCCACTGTATTCTTACTATCTTCTTGGTATTGCACACAAAGACAACCTAAAGATATCTGAGGAGTTCCAGAGAAGCAAAAATACTCTTCCTGTCAGAATCCCTAAACCTAACTATAGGCTCTAATTCAGCTCAAGCTCTTGATTCCTGTCATTTCTTGAGTTGAAAGATCACATTGGGGATCCACAAAGAGAAACCTAAAGAAAGCAAATCTGCAAAGATACAAATATATTTGGTTAGTGTATGATAACATCAGTAATATGTTATATTACTGATGTTATATCATACACTAACCAAATATATTTGTATATATTTGGTTAGTGTAGACCAAGATGGTGTAGACCAAGATCAATAACACTGCCAAATGTGTTTCATCTCCTCCAGAACTTCACAAACACACCACTGTAACCCCCCCAAACTGTGTGGGTCATCAGAGTGATGATTTGGACTGGCTACCTATAACAAAGGCAAGACAGAGTTAGAGAATAAAGTGAGCATTTATTAAAGGCCTTTAACAAATACACCTTGGGCAGTACAGGAGCCTCACAGAGGCTATACCCAAGATGGATGACCGTCATGAGTTTTTTGGGCAAATACAAATGTAGTCTATTTGCCTATCAGGGGTTAATTGTCCAATTACAGCTTCAGGTAATGAAGTCACATTCCCCCAATTTGCTCGCCCCAATTCACTTTTGTTTATACTTTTTGGGCCTGAGGCTGTGGTGATCACCTTGGTTCTCAGGCCTAGAAGGATTGTTTTGTCTTGTCAAACTCTGATGAGAGCTTACTAACACTCTATATGGAGTTCAGTTATACACTAATGCAGTACAGGATAGAAAAAATGTAAAAGTTAAACTTAAGGCATCAAGAGGATACCTGGAAAAAATAGGAGATGCTTTTCATTGCAGCAGCAGTCATGAAGAACTTCCCAATATGAATTACTGTGTCAAGTTTTCTAGACCTCTGGCTTGTCAAAGACCAATATTTGGGTTGACGTGTCCAGGTATTGAGTCCTATGGAAAAAGTGTGGATGAAGATTGAGCTTCCCACTTTATAACCCATTAGGCACTTGATAAATTCCGATAAAATGGGCAATTCAACATAAAGGAAGCCTACAGAAAGCATATGGAGAGAGAATTTTAAGACCCAGTAAATTTTTGCTGCAGACCTAGGTATCAGAGGTAGTATTCAGTCAAATGATTACCCTAGATCAGCCTTTATCTTTCTAAAAAAGGAAAAGTATTAGAGACACAAAGACTTTATCACATATATAAGAGTAAGATTTCTCTTACAATGGTAGTAATAAATGGCAGTGTTGCTCTTCCCAAAACACACGTGAATTAGATGCAGGATAACAGGAAAAAACAGCAGTAAAATTAATTAAACAAACAAAAAGATAATATACCCAGTGATGGAAAGAGAAAATTGAAAAACCAAAAGAAAACCCCCAAAAACAGCTCTGCTTAGTGAAGAACGTGGACAAAAAGTACTTTATTTCCTAATTCTGTATTGCATGCAGTATTGGTTCAGAAGAAAAGCATTCCAAAGCAAGGTACTATAAAAAAGTAGTGCATTATAGAATTTAGCAATATTTTTGTCAGGGTATTTCCTTGTGTTTGTGATGATAGCATGTACATTACAAAATAGTGACAGATTTAAATTATTGCAGATACTATGTCTTGAAATCTCACTAAGGTTTTCAATGAAGGTTGAATTTCAGGAAAATAAGCAATTTATAATTGCATTTTCATACATAATTATCATTACAGAAAATGATTGTCAACCAACAATTATTAAAAAATCTTTGGCAATGAGAGTATCATGTATTTTTAAAATAAAAGGTAGGTATCAGAGTTTCAGAGGGGTTTATGGATTTAATACAGCTAAGAAAATGTTTTGTAAAGAAATTTTCAAGAAGAGTCAAATAAGAGATGTTATTAATTAGAGAAAGTTGTTTAAAACATAAGACAATTCAGGGAACATATATGTGAAAGCTAATGTCAACTAAGCCTATCATTCTTTTAAAAGCTACAGAACCCATATAATACTGCAATTATCAAACAGAATGTTTAACCTGAAAAATTAACCAGATGAATCAGCACTGATGCTTTGGAAACTCATCTGTTGAATCTTCTGCAAGTACCAGAGAATTAATTGATGATATTGAGTGCATTGTCACCAGAAGCAGGAGGTATCCCTTATTTGAACAGATGAAACTTCACTAACCTCATGCCTGAGCTCCCTATTCAAATGATTTGATCTTTATTATTAACAAGTGTTTTTAATTAGGACTTTCACTTTATAAATTAGGTGACAATTCAAGGTTCTTAGAATCAGGAGTGTTCAGAAGATTCTGAACACTCCTGATTCTAAGAACCCTGAATTTTTAATGCAATTGAAGAAAAACATCAACTTTCAGTATCTCTTTCAAAACTAAAAATGCATTTTAAGCATTTAGATTTCTGTACTGACGGTCAGAAACTGGTATACATAGTTTATACACTGTGCTTGCGCTCACTCAGCTTAGAGGAAAGCCACGGCTGAGCGGCTTGATTTCCTTCATTTAACAATAACTACTAAAGACAACTAGAGCGTAGCATGCTGCAATATCAACTTGCACCTACCTGAATAGGCACAGCATTTTCATTCACTTTCATTGCTGTATCCGGCAACCTTTTGAATGTTCAATGTACATTCCAGTCCAGGCAATACAATAAAATCATCAGATTAAATCTGACAATTGAGCAATTTTTTTCAAGGAAAAAATATCTGCAGACAAAAATAGTGTTCAAAAAATTATCATGAAGATTTGCAGTTGCAAGTATCTTCTCCATAAACAGTAAGAGAAGTACCCTGAATAACTGTGAAATTTTTAATAGTTACAGAAAAATATCTATCTTTTTATATATTAGGTGTTTGTACTCTTTATAGCACTATATAGAAAAGGACTAATTGCATCAGTCAGTCTCAAAGACTACCAAAACAGTATGCAATATTTCTTCCTCAAATTCTTTTATACTGTTTTTGTATTGAAACACTTTTAAGGATTTTCTAAGCACTATAAGAGAAAAAAGCATATATGACTGCTACTATGACAGTTTCATGACTCTAAATAAAAAAATGCATTAAGTACCTGTTGAAAGATAGAAACATAAAAAAATCCAACCTGAAATTGATCTGTACAAACCTACTGTTTTAAATTTTTAAATTTTGAATTACTATGGTAGAACTTTTTTCATAAGGCATAAACATCTTTATGTATCATTTGTGTTATGTTGTATACAGCAATTATTTTCAATGTTTGACTAATATGTTTTCTTTTATTGGCATAAGGCTTCAATATTAATCTGTATAAGTAATATTGACTAGAAACTTTTCAGGAAAGTAATGAAAGCAATGGAGCATAAGCAATGGAAAGCAGATATTTGTTTCCCAGGAAGAAAGTAGTAATGACTGGCTATAGAGCATAGGTATAGGAAAGTTGTTTATCACCTAGTAATTAATGAATTCTTTTTTATAAAAGTGCACTCATAGAGAAAGAAAGCTTCTATAACAAGACAGTTGCAGAATTAAAAAAGACAATAAAAATGTATAATTTTTGGAACAATCAATACAGCAGAACAATGATTTTTGGGTAATAGCAAACTTCTGAATTAATTCCTTAAATTGAATTATGATGGATTAGGGATTAGAAGAAGAAGATTCATAATCAATTTGAAATTAATCTATGCACAGAGAATAAGTGACATCTCTGATACTAGCAATTTTTGATAGTGCTCTGCTCAGGGATATAATTTGATGCACTAACTCGAAACACCCATCCTATGCCCAAGACATTGAGTATTAGTCCTTTAAAAGATTAAATATTTGAACTAAATTTGAAAGGAGTATAAAGCCAAATGAAAAATTGTTTCAGGGTCTTTGATGCTTATTCGATAGATTCAAATTTTAAAAAATTCTGTCATCTGGAGAGATACTTTCTACCAAGGCCTGTAGTAACTTGACAAGGGACAATTGTTTAAAGCATAGAGGGTAGATTTAGATTAGACATAAGGGATACATTTTTTAGGATAAGTATGGTGAGGGATTAGAGCAAGTTGCCCAGAGAAATTCTGGATGCCTCATTCCAGGAAGTGTTCAAGGTCATGTTGCATGAGGCTCTGAGCAATCTGGTCCAGTAAAAGATCTTCCTGCCCAAGACAGGGTATTTGGAATAGGTGATCTTTAAATGTTCTTTTGGACCCAAATTATTATGTGGTTCTATGACTCTACAAAATTTTTTTGCTCTCACTTTTTGATTTCTTCTCTAATGTGCTGCTAAAATTCTTGATAACAGCATTTAACTAAGATGCACATTGCAGATCTGAACACATTAAAGGTCATGAAGAACTTTAAGGAGAGTGGGGCCTTATCTGTACATTATGCAGTATTTCTATTGAAATGACACTTTTTGTAAACTTTTACAGAAAGAGATCAAAGGATGCAAGCTATGTAAACAGAATAAAATTTTCTGCTTTTGGATATATGATTGTTTTAGCAAGACTATCATACAGCCTGACCCTCTATTTGAAAAGGGCTTGGAATAAATTTGATTTAAATTAAAAACAAACAAACAAAACCAAACCAGCAAGGATGAAAGTTCAAGGGCAAGGCATAGCTATGTTTCTATCTGGAATGATTTAACAATCACTACCAGGCTTGCTGCAATAGATAGATTTTTCCAACTTTAGTCTAGGGCTTTCAACACTTCCCCATCTCCTACATTCAATTGCTTTCTAGGAGATGAGGGAGGATGTCTCTGACAGCACTTCTTGATTTAATTTTGTACTGTTGGGCAACAACAGATCAGCCATAGTGCACCCCTGGTGGATTTCCATGAGCTGGGGGATATAGCAATATCTTATTGGATTTTTTGCTATCATAGGCAGCATGCCTGACACAACAGGGAGAATTAATTATTAACAGCACTGTTATCTTTCCAACTTAGCTTCAAGGCACTATTTTGTTTGCTCTCACTGATGGTGATCATTTCTCAACTGTTCCGTGTATAATGAACTGCATGTGCCTCTCAGATTTCAGGCCTTAATCTAGCAGGTTATCTGCTGTAGCCACAAATCCTGTCATTCCTGCAGTATCCAGGCATTGGAGTCTGTGATTTAAACTACAGACCTCTCCAGTGTGACAGTAATGTGCACAGGATTTCAGTAAAGAGCACGTTCAGGCAGATCCATGGGACACTGGACACCAAATATGTGAAGGATGCCCACTGGGGGACTTTATGTTCATATGTTCCAAAACAACCACCTAAATTCTATGCACTAACTAATGGAGAGAAGTATAAATGAATTGCATTAACTCATTTGCAGGTGACAGCTGCCATTGCTTCAAGGTGACAATTCTCTTTCAAGCCTAAAAAGTGCCTCAAAACTTAAACTATTTTGAAGTCCAAGGGCATATCAGAACGACTTTTTTTTTTTAATCTGAAAATTTCCATTTCCAGTGTCTTCAAACCTAGTACTGTAGCACTTTTTTTTTGTATACTAAGCAGCATGTGCTTAGTATAACATATAAACAATTAAAAACTCACAAATATGTGTGACAGATGTACTGTGTGTTGAGGAATGCATAACAGTGTTAATATTGCCCTCCTGAATCACAGTACAAGTAGGCTGAAGAAAATTAATTGTGAAAATGAAGAAAAAGATAAGAAACATAATTTACAAAATGACCATAAAATCAGCAAACAAGGGTACATTTTACTAAACAAAAAAACCCTGAACCAATGAAAAATGAGGTTAAAGCTATTTGTTACCTTGTACTTATATAATAACAAAATTATTAAGGTGACCAAATACGTAAAAAAGCAGCAAGCAATTTTTAAGTGTCCAAGGTAGGGTTTTCACTGTTTCTGTTATAAGGAGTTTCTAGTTTAAGCATATGTGCAAGAACAAACTTATAAAAAAATTATAAAAAAATTACATTAGAAAATAAATTTTCATTTTAGAAATATTTTCACTTTAGGAAAAATATTGCCCAGTATAAAATAACTTTTTATTTGAGAATTTAAATAAGCTAAGTTTTAATTTTACTCTTAAAATAATTTATTGGTTTATTTATTTTATCTATCTCTTAAATATATTTATTCAAATAATACAAAAATTTTTAAAACAAAAAAATGCTAACACATGAGTTGGAACACTGTGAAAGAAAATTCAACCAAAATTTCATTAAAAACTCCCACAGATAGTGAGACAATGTGACATCAATCAATTGGTATTTTTTACAGGGAAATAATTTTATGTCAAAAATGCTTCTCATCTTCTCTTGAGACTCTTATGAGACTGTCTCAAAGATGAACCTGTTTCATTAGATTAATAGTAACATTCAAATGTTTTCAAAGGAAGTCTGGGGGAACATCTTCACAGGAGAAACACAAAGAGGATACTTTTTTCATGTGCTATTTCTCAATTCTTTCTTGTGTATAATAGGGTAATGAGACACATATTTGGATTCTAGATTCAAAGCTTGTATTTGAAATGTGCGCTTATGGACTCTGTATTCTTATTTAAAGTTAATAGCAGAGAAGTTTAAATGTGGCACTTAGTGTGAACTACCTTAAATGTTTAGTAATATTAAATTAAATTCTTGCCCTTGTTTATCAGGAATTTTAGTCACCACTTTTGCTTAGTTATTTAGAATGCAACCAAAAATGGTTCTGGACTTTTATTTATAAATTAGTGCTTAAAATAAGGCTTTTATGCATTTTGGTATATAGAATGAGTGAAGTAGATAACCAAATTAGGGATTTAAAAGCATTTTGAAAGATGTTATAAATTTAATGTGGTGCCACAATGGACTATATAGCCTTCTGTAATCAGAAGATGATAAGGTGTAAGGCTTTGGCTATTTTCAACAAATGATTAATACCTAAAGTTAAAAGATTAAAAGAAAGAACAAGAGAAAAGTTACAACAGAGATATTTGTTTGTTAAGTCCCGATGCTCCTTTCATTCAAGGTATGATTTGAATTCTTGATACCTTGTCCTTTGCATAGTTCCTGCTTCATAAAACACAATGCTGTGGCTTGGGAAAATGTAACTTCAACTCTCAAAAATTCAGGCTGAATGCATTGCACATATTCATCAGACAATTAAGGATGCAGCTCACACTTGAGATGAGGAAAACAAGAAGTCTAAAATTTATTTAGCTTAGGAGACTTTTCACAAGTATTTATCTACTCTTTTGGAGGTTGCTTTATGTAAACAGCACCTGAAATCATTCTTATATCTTCAGAAAGATGGAGATTATTTTAAATTGTTTTAAATGTTTTCATTCTGCCAATAGCAATATTGAAGCAATCCATGCAACATTAGCTTGAGTGTTGGTAGAAATGAAGTGTAGAGTTCAACTCTAACTTGATGACAAAATAGTTCCTGCCTCATAAAAAGTTTGACAAAAATGCACTATCCAGAGAAATGAATTATCCAGAGCACCTAAACTGAAATTCTGGAGAGGATTCCCAATGTCTATTGCACTATCTGCTTTTCACCAAATGCAACGCATAATATATATGACATCTATGTAAATTAACTTTTCATCTCGTAATTCTTTCATTCTTGTTTTTTAACCTATTTTGAATTGCTGAGGACAAATGTTGCTATTCAGCAACATACAAACTTCTGGGAGATGTCAGATTATTTTTTTTTAATATAATTGGCATTTCTGCAAAAATTTTCTCTTTTCTCAAACAGGAACAATACATACCAAAGATATTTTGCAGCAGTACTCCAAAGACTGATGGTATTTTTAGAGCACAGTGGAGCTTTTTGAGAAAAGTGCTATCAAAAGCCCTGGTGTTTGCTGAGTAAAAGCAATGGAGTGCCTTATTTTCACTTACATGTTTGTTGAACAAGCTTTGAGCATTATCGTGTGGTTTTATACTTGACTCATTTGTCTATTCATTTATTTTCATGGAACAAGCCCCAGAGAGCAATAGAGAAAAAAAGATAAATGCATGAGCAATACTATCTGTTCTCAAATGTCCATAGAAAAAGAAATGGAAATCATAATTATTCATTGTTTTAAATAATATCCTTTTAATGTTTATCATTTATTTTCAATGTTAGAACCCAATTTCATGTAATAATAAAGTCCTTCACAGTGCGATATCTTTCAGCGCAGGGGGCTTATGTAGCTAGTTTCCATCCATTATTTGTACATTTCAAATCTGTTTTGTACTAGAGTATAATTATGGAGAAATATAGGAGAATAGAAAACAGTTCTGTTTTGTCAAAAATATATACAAATACAGCATGATACAGGAAAGCAAAAAAGACAGCATTAAAAAAGAAAGGCCAAAGAATTTAACCAAAAAACCCACAACCTTTATCTGCAAGAGAATGCAATTGAAACAGGAGTAAAACAGCTGAGTAACTGAGTTATTTATGACCTTGTTAAAGATGATCAGAATGAGCACCTGAAATAAACATCAATATGATCCAAAATACTCCCAAGGGATGCCAGGACTAAAACAAGTGACAAGCTAGCATGTGTCTGTCCTACAGAAACTGATGTTGCAGTAGCTACTGCTAGAGATAATATCATCCAGGACATACAAGCCCTTCTCAAGCAATAAATAAACATGTGCTTGCACAGAAAAAAAAGAGTGTAATCACATTGCTTTTTAAGCTTTAAAATGGGAAAACAATCATACACATAAGGTCACAGACAAAAGAACAAACTTATTTTATTCGTATCAGAAGGAAAGAAGGCCAAACGGGTAAAGAAGTTAAACACTGACTGAAACATGAATCAGCATTCTATAACTGAGGGTACAAAGCAAGAAGAATAACATATGGTATGGATCCAAGTAGATAGAAAGTTCTAGTAGCTGCAAGAAAATAGATTAATAATTATGAGCAAGAAGAAACTTCATTAGCTACAGACCAAGCAACAAAGAATTACAGACTTATCTCCGTTTTACCCTCTATGTGCCAAATTATAAAGCATTTTGGTTATCAAAAGAAATACTGTTAGCATTCTGACTTTTTTTTATGTGTTCCAAAAATAATATAGTTTTGTGGTTGAGTGTTGCAGTGATATCTCAAACCCAAAAAAGAAAAATAGTATTATCAGTCCACAGAATAATATCTGATCAGTATCTTAGTTTATTATGACCAGCTATCCAATAAAGTATTTCAGCCCTTACTTATTTTTATATCTACACTTCAGAACGACTACTAGACTGTCTATATTATGTGATTACAGAATATAAAATACTCTGTTTTCAAACTTAGATTATTTTGACAAAATCCTTTTGCTCGTAAAATGTCACCTGGGAAAAGGGCTTAAATCAAACACTGCTAACCAATTAAGGCCAACCTTTACTGAGAAAAGGGTTCAAAATTTTTTATTGTGTAAAATACACACACAATATATGCACACACACACACATATATATCTATATGTGACCCATACCATACATATATATGTATGTATATATATACACCTATATAAATACAATATTATCTATCTATATTATCAGAACTGATGCTTGAAAGCTCAAAATATGATAAATTAATGTTTAGATGCTGATTACCCACAACTTAGATTTTCTGATGTTCTAGTGTTTATGCGTAGCCCCAAATATCAGAAAAAGAGGTCTTTTGAGATGAAGTAGTATAAAATTAGTACAATCCTATGAATCCCTAGAGGTCTTACTGCTACTGCAATTTGCTTTGCATAGGTTTACAAACTACAAAATAATTTTGAGTTGAAACGCAAATGCTAATACTTTTTTCTCTTTACTATTCTCCTGCTTTTTGACTTATTGATTAGCTTTACCGACAAATACAATACCTGCAAATCTCCGAAGGGAAATCCATTCATCTTTAATGTTCTCCCTTTAAAAAAAATGTTCACACAGTTTGTTGGGATCGTAAAGACAGCAAACTAGACACACTGCTTTTTATATTTTCCAACACAACATGCTCAAGTCAGTGCTATGTGATACAAAATGTTGTATGTTCTCCTAGACCCCTTGTGCTTGAAGCAGCTAAGTACGTTCTAAGGAATAGAAGTTTAAGAAGGCAATAGATTATTAAATAGCAGTTTAGTAATAAATATCTTTTGAATATTTCTTCTCATAAGCTAGTTGCCATTAATACTCTGTTAGCAGAGTGCTTCTAAAGAAGAAAATTATCAATTTTAGTGAATTTATAACCCTACACTCACCCACTGTTCCCCACCAACACTTTATCATCTTATCTCTTTACACCAATTACCAATATTCTCCTGAAAACAATCAAACAAAAATATTAATACAGAAAAAATAGAAAATATGAAAGATATGGTGATCTTTGTCCCCAGAACTATGAGTCTACAAATGTGCAAAATTACACCTGCAAGGCTTTCTCCAACTTGGCTTATCATGGTGGTTGCTTGCTTTCTAGGTCCACTTCAGTCCCAGGAAGAATTTCTTAATTGTTTATTGGATATTTCCTCGCGTTGTTTCCCTTCTCTGAACTCTTGCAGAAATTTTGATGGAGGCAAGAAATTATTTATATTTAAATTATACAAAATATTTCTTCTGTAAACAATTGAGAAGCCTCAAACATAGCCCTGTAAACCTTAGGTACTTGTAAGAAAAATTTTGCCTTGTGTTTTGCTTTGTATTTACAAGTCATAGAAAAGATGAGTTAATATATGATGCAGCAAGCAGAGGACCACATGGATATCTTAAAAAAATAATTACAGGAGTAAGAGTACACAATCTCAGTCTAGTCCTAACATGGCACAGGTTAATAAAAGTAGACTTTAACTTTCCTGGCTAGTGAAAGCAGTTTGAGACAAAAAATGTGTGATACATAATGGTCCTGCTTATACTGGACTTGAAAGCATTGGGAAGAACTTTCACTCATGATCATGTGTTCAATGTTTATTTTCACTACTCAATATATTTAATAAATACTACTACAAAATGTTACATGTAAATTTTTTGTGCCCTTTAATTTGAAATATTATTCCAGCATTCAGGGGGAGGGTGCAAGGATATATAGACATATGGCATGCATATTCTCAATAACTGTTTTCACTCATTCACAACATATATTTTGCTAGTTCATACATTGTCAAACTTGGGCAAAACAGTTTTGAATAAAGGAAGAAATAAGTATAACTTTTTTTGGAAGCTTATCTGCATAACAACATTGAAATAATTTTTCCTTTCATGTGTCTCAACCCTTTCTAGATGTAAAGGAATTGAAGATGGAAACAAAGACTATAATAGTAAGTATTAAGGAGGGCACAATTATTTACAGTATTCATTTTTATCCTGTATGACTTCCATGCCTTTTCCCTTTCACCACTGGATTTTGAATTAAGCTTGCTTAAATCTCTAAGGAACTGTCTGAGCCCTTCAGAAAACCTACTATCATAGTTCTCCTTGAATTCTCCAAATTATTCTCTTTTAACATACCATGATCTAAAGTATACAAATGAAATAATGTAAGTATTCGTCCTCACAGTCTAAAGAGTCTTGCAAACATTGTAAACCATTCTGCAGTTGTTGATGCTTTTCAATATTCAGCTCTGGTAATTGCAGTCTAAAAAACACCTCCAAAATGTTTAGATGAAAATGTGACTCTTGCAGACCTTGCCCAGAACAGCAAATCTCCTAATCCAGCCAGACTGAAAGGCAATCTTAATTCAATAGCATGATATGTTAGTGAAAGATATTATTTTTTTTCTCTCTGCGGTTCCAGGTTTTTGCCATCCGTTAGGTTGGTGCCCTTATTGCAAAAAAAAAAAGTTACAAAAGTGATTTTAATAGTGATTATATATCCCTACCCTTGGTAACAAGCCCAAGAAACTGATTTTTCATAGAATTTTGAATACAGTTTCTTTGAGGATAGAGACAAAGGTAGGCAATTTTAGGATAGCAGAAAAAATCAGAATTGGATTTAGAATCGGAGCCTGTTTTCAGACTACAAACACTTGGAAGTACAAGTTTAGAGTTGTCTCAAGCATTCTAGCTACAATTTCTATTTTATTTGGAAACAATAATGTGCTCTTGTTTATAGTGTGCACACATACATTTCTATGCTACAAATATTTGAATTAAATAGCATGTGATTTACAGGAATATGAGCCATTTAACACACAGGATAATTCTGGAGTTTATTTGGGAAGACAAAATAGAGTCAAGCGCTGTAAAGCCAGCAGTCAGTAGATTATTCTGAAGTACACACCATCATATTGATATTTTGAGATGAATAATAAATAATCAAGTGGAGAGATATGTTAAGTAGTTTTGGAAATAGTAGATATATGTAAACTAGCAGGCCTATGGTGATGGAGACAGAGATTACATTGAAGAAAAGCACCTTCAATGAAACACTGTGCAAGCTGTTGAATTTAAAAGCAGCATGGGAACAGAAATTTCTATTCTAGTCTAGCCTAGCTTAGTAGTCTATTCTATCCTAAATATGTGTTACACAAAAAAAAACCCCTTAGATGTTTAATAAACCCTGCACAGTAAAAGACTTTAAAGAGTAAGCAGATTTTTTGTTTCTTTTTTTTGCTCTGATTAAATTTGGAAGGAGACACCAGAATTATAACACCTCCTATTTGAAAGATAATGTCTTTCTAACCATAGGCATTTTCCAGTTTGCACAGGATATAAGTAACAGGTGTTTTGAGTCAAGAAAATGACTGTGGCTCAATTTACTATGGTATCTTGACAAAGAATAATGTGACTTTATTCAATTCACTAAGTATTATTTACTGTAGGAGGAACTACAGCTGAAAAGAAGGAATCAAAGACTTGAAGACAGTGATCATCTTAATCTTTCTTTAGCGAAAAGAGAATACTAATCTTATGTGAATGTGTGGGGGAAATATGCATTAAGAAGTCACTCTGTAGAGAGGTTAAAGCAGTTGCAAAATATCAGTTCCAGGAATTGCTCAGAATATTGTGCAAGAAATCCTCTACTCTATGCTGGTAAATCCAGAGGTGGGAGGATGACAGCTTGGGGATTATTTTTTTTTAATGGAAAGTAGGTTTTTTTGCTAGAAACTACTCTAACCACGAAAAGAAATATTCACTGTGAAAATATGAACTTGGTTCTGTTACATGACTAGTTTCATGATTTTCTCTTAAAACCTTGGTTGCTGAAATAAAGAGATTAGAGAAACACCTCGGCTTTAATTTTGAGAATTATTATATATTGAGCTTTCCTACCTACGAGGGAAGCTCGAACAATATTCAAATTCAAAAATAAGTATGGAGGCTTACCATTTACTCTTTCATCCTCATTAATTTAAAAATCAAACTCCTGGCTTCAAGAGGTCCAAACTCAGGGTTGGGCAGTGTTAGGAACTGGTATGTAAGCTGTCTGCTTACACTCATGATAAACTCACAGGGAGTCAGGAAGATGTTTCAACATGTTAAAATGTAGGTCAGATTGGAACAGTGATACAGGGACACCTTAACTGGGAACAGAAATTTTGCTGTCAACAGTGAAGAAGCTGGTAACTTCTCGCACACACACAATCTAGGAAATTACTTCTGTGTCCCATCTAATAATTCTCTTTCAAAGGGGAAGGAGCATCAGATTTCAAACACCAGGCAAGGGAAGAAATGGACAATTAAACATCATGGCAGTATTATGAAGTCAGGGTTTTATTACACCAAGAAATCCTAGAAGGAACTACCTTAGGACATGTTAATGTAAACATGCAGACACAAACACATTGCAAAGCAGCTTATTGACACAGGTGAAGTGGAGCACAAATTTATACAGCCTTCAGCTCTGATCTACCTCTGCTACAGCAGTTTGAAGCAGTGTTATGGTAAACAATCAAAATTCCTTCTGTGTGCTAAAGGGAACAGTTGATATGTGGAGAAAGAATAATATTCTGTATCTTGGCCTTACTACAGCCTGTTTTTTAATAGAGAATGCAAGCATGGTTGATGAACCATGTTTCATCAAAGAGAAGTTAGAATCATTAGCAAAATGTGGAGGTGTGTTGAATGTGATTCAGCAGAGGTCTTGCCTTAGTCTTGACCTATGCAATGTTCCATAAATAATCTATATGATAGAACACATGCTTCTTTATATTAAGTCAGCATGAAATTGAAGGGATTTGATTACATACATGTATACATGTATTCATGGCAAATAAGACAAACATCCTGGAAAAGCAAAAGAATGAAAAAAGAACAAAATAAAAACCAGAAAAATGGGGACAAGTGCAAAGCATTTGAGAATAAAAGAAAGAAAGGCTGTTTAAGCATAGAATGAGAACACCTAGTCTGATAATAAAAGAAGAGTCAATAAATGTGCCAATCTTATAAAAGTATTTGTGGCATGAATTAAGCCTGCATGACATGTGACATAGTCCATTGTTTTCTGCAGCACTGACAGTACCCCAGCAATACACCCCAAGTGTGTTGCAAACAGATTAGAACATCACAACTCTGGAGAAAGTAAGATCCCTTGAAGAGCTTCCAGAGGAGAGCAGGGAGAATGATTTGAGGTCTCTAATAACTTTGTACTAGAATGAGAGAACAGAATACTGAACAGTGTAGTCTGAACAATGGAACAGAGGACAGGAAGACACAAAATCAGGTTTTAAAGACTAAAAGAATGATACAAAAAGACTGATACAACCCACCCATCTGATTTGCGTGTCTCCACCTGAATGACATTGAGATAATTGGTCCTGCCACTGTTTATATAGCCCAAAACACTGGAGTTATGTTTCTTCAAGACAATTTTTTTCTATCTTCCAAGGTACACTCCTAGTATTGAGTTGATCAGAGAGGAAAGTGATTAAATTGGCAAGCACGCATTCAGATGGAATTTTGAAAAAAATGAAATGAGAAAACTTTTAACATGCTAAAGATAAAAACCTTAAAACTCTTCTCAAAGTTTGTTGAGAATGATTAATAGCTTTGATGTCCCAAAAACTCAGCTTTATTATTTTTTCCCTAAAAACTGCCTTACTAATGTTTTATAGTATATGATTCAATAATGACTGATATATACAATCTAATATGTAATGAATAAAAATCTACGTATAGATCTTTACACAATTTTACCCCCTGCCTTCTGTATCCTAAAGTGAAATAGTGGTAAGATGATTCATTTCTATTCTACTTCTCTCTATCTGAGTAATTTGAAGGAGAAATGGAATAGCACTCATAGATATCTAAAAGTCCAGAATATTTATAATCAAGTATTTTTCATCATTATATGATAAATAACTTATGAGACTATTCTGTGATGTAGTTTTTAAATGTTTGGATATTCTAAAATGTGAATCATATGCATTACATAATTAAAGTAATTCATTCTTATCCAGTAAAAAAAAATGCAGAAAATGTGTTTCTTTCTACTTTATCCCCCTAGCAAATATGAAAAGTGGTCTTTGGCTCATGGTTTCTTTTTGTATTGATTTTAATTAAGGGCATTTAATGATTGAAAGCTAGAAGGAGATTAAAAACTTAGCAGAAAGACATTTTGCCACTGTTGTAGTTTAGGAGAGGCTAGTGCTCTTACCAAAAACATGCTGGCACCCTTCCCTTCCCCTTTTTCTTGGGGTGGATGGTGAGGAAAGTTGGAGGCACAAAAGGCAAAGATCATGGGTTAAGATAAGAACAATTTACTGGAACCAGTAATGAGATAAGAAAATGAAAAGTTACAGCGACAATACTAATGACAAAAATTGTTCAAAGAGAGGGTGATTTTCATGCAAAATGCTCACCAAGCCCAGGATAATGAAACAATGATGGTGGATGAATTTTCCACCTGCCATGCTTTCCCACCACTGGAAAAGAATGTCCTCATAAGCAAGACTGAGTCTCTTTCCTCCATTACTGGCAATGAGTAAGATGGCATCAAATAAGATTAGGATTTTGAATGACTTAAAGCTCCACCCCCTCATGGCTACTGAAAAAATTAACCCCATCTTTGGCCAAAACCAGGTCAAACATATGAAATTATACCAGCCCTAACCACTTTGTCATATTCTCCAAAATAATTCAAGGAATAATTTGTAACTCTAGAGACATAGCAAGAGGGAAAAAATGCTTAGTGAAGAAGAAATTATTGAGTTATACCAAATACTGAGAGTTTCCCCTTTTTTTCCACCCTAAATGTTAAGTATACTCCATAAAAGCTTTAGTGAGCTTTTTGAATGAGTTAGAGAGAGATTAGGAACTTTATGAATCCCACTGGATTTTTAGTATGTACTGTCATGCTGGCAGGTGATATCAAAAACTAGACAGCGATGGAAGAGAAATGCAGGGACTTCCTTATCCATTTCTGGCTCATAGTTAATCAGGTGGCTGAGAATTCCAAGTGGTCTGGCAGGCAAGGACAGAGTCCTCCAAATACTGCAGTGTAACCCTCTGAGTCTGACCAGTGAATCTAACGTAGCTGCCACGTCAAGAATGTGGCAGCATTCCATCAAGCATCCCATGATTGAACATGGAAAAGCAACTGGGTTTCTCTAAGACAGCTTAAATATTTTATTGAACCTCGTTGCTTGAGTTTAAAGCTTATAAGTGCGAGGGAGGGGAGTCAAATGGCTAATGCCAAGATTTTGTTGTTTCTTGTATAACCAATTTGCCAGCTCAAGGTAGCTGAGATGCTTAGCTGACACTCACAGAATGGTATAATTTCCATGCCAGGGCAAGACTTCTCAGTTAATAAAATAAATCTCTGCCTTTGGAATTTGAAGGAAGTTGTCTATTTTCAACCAGACATATGAAAGGACTGTAATTTTAGCATGTTATCATTTCAGTAATTCATATCAATTTATGATCAGTATATGGTGCAAATATGTAAAAAATAAGGTAGTGATAATACAAGTTAGAAGACCATGGTTTGTGACTTATTTAATAAATGTAATTGGTTGTTTTGAATTTTTGTTGGGTTTTTGTAGGTTTTTGGTTAGTTTGTTTTGTTGTTGTTGTTGTTTTTGGTTTTGTTTATTTTTGTGGGGGTTTGTTGTTGCTATTGTTTGTTTGTTTGTTTCGTTTTGTTTTTTCTGTATTTAAACACCTGTCCATAAGCACAATTTAAAAGAAGCAAATGCAGCTACTACTATCTTCATGTGTGTGTTGACAACTTGGCTAAATATATACTCGGATTAATTTTCTTTACCTTGTATTCATACTGGGATATCTCTGTGGTCTTCTTAATAGCTATAAGTGAAAATTTGTCCTCTCATTTGCAGGTTTTATTTTATGCAGTTTATTTATTCAACAGCATATTTAAAATTCATACTACTCATCTAGGATTGATTCTTAAGATTTTAATTATTGTATGTTAGTGCAGTTAGGGTAATTGATTCATTGAATGTTCAGATAAGCAAAGTGCCTTAACAAAAGAAGATCCATTTTAAAGGAAACAGAGTTTGAGACAGTGAATATAAAATAATATAACTCTATTATCAGGATGCTATGAAATGTATATTTTTATATGATTACATTTTGGACCTCAATAAGGAATTTTTCAAATCTATTTCCTCTTAATGAAATATCCATTAAACACTCCTTGCATTTGTCTCTCTTATATATGTGAATATATACAAAAGAATGGATAGAAATAAGAAAAGCATATATATACCAAAATATTATAAGGGAAACAAGTTCTCTCTCACAGAAACTCCAGACATCCACTGTGGTGCTTCCTGACAGAGTAAAGCAGCAGGAGACAGCTAATGAGGCAAGTCATCCGTTATCATTGCAGTGCTTAGCCTGATTTAGTTATCTGAATCAAAATGACAGATTCAGGAGGAAGGCTCCTGGGAAGCTGACTGAAAATGTTGTGTTGATGTTACCATGCATTGATCAATCTATTGGAGTGCCTCTTCGTCTCCATGCCAACAATGAATAGAAACAAAAAGCAGGGGTTAAGGGGCATGCTTTTGGAAAACTGATATTGGGGGAGATGTCTTCTTTATAAGCAAGTTTTGTTAAAAACCGAAATAAGCTTCATGCCTGGGACAAGTCTTGGCTTTTCAAAATACGGGAGGCTTTATAATGTAATTTCAGCTTGTCAGGAACAATTTTCCTCCTTCCTTTTAGGATTACTTAGAAGTTTAGGTTTAGAAGCTACACACTGTGTCAGTGGTTGCTTATTAACTTTAACATTTAAGGAAAGAAAGAGACTTTAAGCATTTCAATACCAGCAAAATGCCAGTCATTAATTTTTTTAAAGGGCGATCATACGTCTATATAATATTAATTTTATTATATGGGGAAAGTTAATTTTCATAGCATTAAATATTTTCAGAAAATATGCAATTTAGAAGACAAAAGGTAATTAGTATTTGCAAAATGAAGAAGAAAGTGGTGACTAATTTTGATGAGTAGTTAAAGGTAGAGCTAGAGCTTTTTGAATGAGAGCTCTGGACAAGACTTTTTTTGCAGAATGAGTAAAAGATATTTTAAAAAGAAAACAAAGGAAAAAAACAGTCTTTGAAAAGAAAATCAAGTCCATAGAATCAGAGAATCATAAGATATACTGACTTGGAAGGGGCTGAACAGGATCACCATTGCTGCATGGTACATACAGTGATTCACTTTCAGCTTTCTCTTCAGCTGACCCTGGCCTAATTACCTGGCAGGGCTCTGGGTCCACCTGCTCTTCAGCTGCAGCTAATGGTTGAAACTCCTGAGGGTCTTGAGACTGCAGCATCTCTGAAAAGAACCAGTCTTGCTCATTCCCCCAAATACTCCATAGCCTATTCACTTCCTCCTGTGCTTCCCTCACCTGGAGACACAGGTCTTCAGTCACCGGACACTTTCTGCAAAAGAACTGTTTGTTTGCACCAACCTCGTGGAGAGGCGTGAGGCAATCCTGGCAACCTGTGTCCTGGAGCATTGCTGAGTGGGAAACTGAATCTTTAATTTGGGTAGGGCAAAGGCACTGTCTTTTGTAGACCCAAAGGGATTGCTGATCTCCAAAGGAATCCTCATTCCCTTTTTCCAGACATTCAACAGGCAGATTGTGCTGAAATCAGAACCTGGAAATTCCAGTATTACAAACAATAAGAAGTTACAAACCTGGAAGACAGTATGGTAATTTTCCTATTTATATTTGAAATTTGAATTTATGATAATGCCAACAATGACTATGAAACTTAAGCAACAACAGCCAAAAGGCACAGACTGTGGACTTTAAGAGACAGTAATTAATACAGTGTTGAACACTTCTAAATAAGGATACAGAGAGAAAGGAGTTTAGAGATTTTAAGAGTAAGACTCTTGACCCAAATTTAGAATCATAAAATTTTTCGCATGGAAAAGACTTTTAAAATCGTCAAGTTCAACCATTGACCCAGCACTGACAAATCTAGCATGAAACCATATCCCTAAGTGCTAGAACTACCCATCTTTTGAATAACTCCAGGGACAATGACTCAAACACTTCCCACTGCATGAAAACTTTTCTGGTGAAGACATTTTTCCCAATAATAATTCTAAACCACTCCTAGCACAGCCTGAAGACTTTTCCTGTCACTGGTTCCCTGGAAGACCCCCACCTGGCTACAGCCACCTTTCAGGCAGTTGTAGAGAGCCATGAGGACTCCTCTGAAGCTCCATTTCTCCAGATTAAACACCCACAGCTCCCTCAGCTGCTCCTCACAGGACTTGTGCTCCAGACCCTTCCTCAGCTCTGTTGCCCTTCTCACCCCAGCACCTCAGTGTCCTTCCTGTAGTGAGGGGCCCAGAACTGGACACAGGACTCAAGGTGTGGCCTCATCAGTGCTGAATTCAAGGGGGACAATCCCAGGGACAATCCCTGTCCTGGCCCTGCTGGCCACAATATTTATGATGCAGGCCAGAATGCTCTAGACTTGTGTAATGTTTGCATCTCTCTTCATCATCTCCTTCATAGTAGTCCTATTTGTCATCCTGTCTTTGAAATCTAGGCTTTAAGCTGCCTCAGCTTTTCATAGCAATCTAACATGATCAAACTATCTAAAATACTTAATATATCTGCACTGCTTTATATGGAAGCTCATAGCTGTTCCCATCGGACAGCAAACTAATATAGATTAATCTTGTACCTAGATTTAAACAAAAAAAGAAAGAAAGAGAGAAAGAAGGATCAACTGAAAAATATGGAAATATGTGCAGAAAGAGAGAAGGAGGTTATGCTTTCCTTTTGTGTCATACTCAGTTTTTTGTTCTGCTCATAACCCAACTGCAGATCCAGTGCAGAACTTTCAGCAAGCTAACCTTGGTGCATTTTCAGATATTTCTTAACATTTTTTAAGATCCTGATTCTTTTATTGTGGAAGGTTGTAAGGATACTATGATGCTTGAAAAATACAGAACTTTTACTAATATGTAGCACTTAGACAATACACATTTATTTAGAAAGCTATATTTTTTTAATATTCAGTAGATATCCTCATCTTTCCTGGGAGCACAATGTGTATTTCCATCACTTCTGCCATTTGAGTGCTCTGTCACAAGTACAGAAAAGCACTCTTTACTGGAGCACCTGTATGACAGACAAAGAGCTGGATCTCTGTGGATCTGCATGCTCCTGCCAGAATGCATTATCCATAGTGCTCCAAGGGAACTCCTTGTACAAGCAGTGTTTGCATAAATGGAAAAAAAAAGGCTAAAACTTCACAGAAATACAACAGTTTGGACTTTAATGTTGTAATCATGTTACAAATGTTCAAACTTGTGATCAAGGCTTATAGATTGGAAGATACTTTTTTAAAAGTAAGAAGGATTTTATCTTACTTGCTTGAATCCACTTGTGCCCAAGAGATGGGAGTGCTGGGTTGTTTTGGGGTGCTGTTAGGCAAAATCCCTTATTGGATAAAATAAATGCATAATAGTGGAGTGTTATTTCTGGAGTGGATTTCTCTGCTTTTCTAGCACTACTTGTGTTATTTTCTGGCATTAGTAATGCAGTATGCAGACACTGACACAGCTCAGTCTTGTGTGACCTGAATAAAACTGGTGTTTTAATAGTCTAACCACTGTAAATGTCATGGATGGGATGGAGACCTGTCAAACAGGCAATATATTACCAGAAGGAATATGAGTGAAAATATATTCCATGATCTTATAAGGCTGTAGAAATTGTTATATTTTAGTTTTTTGAACTGAACAGCAAATGAGATATAGAAAGCAAATTATTTTTGTCTGTCACCATTAGACCACCATACACTGCACAGAGTGAATGCGAAAATGCAGCTTTACTTCCTGTCTTAATAAAATATTTCACAATATTTTCCACCAATGCTGTAGTAGATGGGAGGAATGACTGACTGGCTCAATGCAACCAGGTGGAAAGTGTGTGTAGGGGGGCAGAGAGAGTTCTATGTAGGTGGGACAGTGCTAAACAAGTGCTGATGATCCTCTGCCTATTCCTTATATACTGTGATGGAACAGCATCTATAACTATGACTAAGGGATTCTAAAAATATAATCGAATAAGCTCAGTAATAATGAGAGTTTTACATTAAAGAGGCTGAGTACATAAAACGCAAAGTAGAAGCATATTGCACAAAGAAAGCAAAGTTGATGTTACAGAAATTTTGATAAAATGCAAGATTCAGGATTGCTCATGTCAAAAATATGTGGCCTAGTTTTTATATATTTCATTTTCTTTTTTTCATTAGTTTTCTTGCCATACTAATACTTTTTCATCTGAGGCATCACTTAAGTTGCTTAAATGGACTGACCTAAAGTTTCTTATCTGAAACATAGCTGAATCTAAAATTAATTGAATCAGAGCCAACACTTTATTTTATAAATTCTGAAAATACATAACCACTTAGTTTTTATCTCCGTATTTGGGAAAACTAAGTTAACTCTATCCCTTCCTCATTTAAAGGTATTCCAGATTGTCTGCTCAATTGTTATTGTATTGAATCTATCTTTGTTGCTAAATCAGGAGTTTATTGAGTATTCCAGCCACCTGCGATGCAAAGAGTTGGATTCATGTTCCATGTTTTGTTGACTTTCTTATCTCTGAGAGAAGACTCAAAATATTTCAGCTGGCTTCAGCTGGCTTCAGTATATAGTAGTCAAATTTGGCTTAGGAAATGTTGTTTTCATATTTGTCAGCACTGTATAATAAAAATGGCCTGAAATCAATTGGATGCTTTCCTTCCAGGAATTTCCATATAATATGGATTGAATTTAAATATCTATACAGAGAAGCAAATTAATAACAGATGAAAAGTGGAAGGCCTTTCTTCTTCTAAGAGACATACAAGCTTTGTAGGATGGGAAATTGCAGGCAGTGTTGTGTATGCATCACACACTCTCCTTGAAACTTGTGAGGAGCCCACAGGATCCAGAAACACTCTGTAATGACCTTACAAATCACAAGGACATTTCGTCTCTGTGTTTCTTTGTGATTTGGTATAGTTTAGATATGTCTGTGGCAGTGGAAGGGAGAACAGACTTTCAATTTGCACTTATTGTTAACTAGTAGAAAACAGGACAGAGAATCAGATTCCAGAAGTAAAAAGCTTTCAGGGCCTTGTGCTAAACATTGTAAACAGCAAAAGTGTGAGACCACTGCCCTTCTCTTTTTTGTGGTAAAACTGTTCAGAACACTTTTAACTTTGGTAGCATTTTCATTCTTATCTCCAAATAGTGCATCCAACCTCCTCTAGTGCAATTTGATTCTTTGGGACTATATGAATTGTTTTCCTTCCTGCCTTTCTTCATAATCTTGCTTTCAGTTTACAGAATTCACTCATTCCCTTAATGAATGATATATGAAATCCTGGAAACAGAATGCTACATCAGGCCTTGGAATGGTAAAGCAGAAGCAGTTTAGAGAATTAATTTGTTCATTATAGAGCTCTCAAAAGGGAAGTGTCCCATATACAAGAACCACAAATTTACTTCAAGATATGTCAGGTGAAAGCTGGCTGTGTTTCAAATGCACAGATTATTATTTTTATAAGTCTTCATCATTTTCTTTGAGTTCAGCCTCTTGGCGTTGCTTCAGTATGGGTCCAGGTCTTTGATTAAAGGTAGAGTTGGATATCTGACAAGTGGGTAGTGGAGAAAATTTGGAGATTCTTTGGATTATTTCATTTATTTCATTTCTATTAAAAAAAATCTGCAATGGGTTTAGTAATACCAAAGTGTGTCTCTCAATTTAATGCAACTTTAGCCAGAGGTTTAACAAAGAAAGGCTGAAAAAAACTTTTAAAATGTTATAATTTGATGCTGTATACTTTCCATGCAACTAATGTTTTTCCTTTCTTCCTCAGAACTGTCAGCATTTATTCTGTGAGAATTCTATGCCCTGAAATTCTAATTTTTTGTTTAAAAATGAATATAACAATCAAAACAATGAAGATTTTTTTTTCTTCTGAGGATAATTTCTTTTTAGATTAATGCAATTTATGTTTTTTCATATGTTTTTTTTTTCTGGTTCCATCAGCAAGCTGAGAAATCCATCCACTGTTTGCACAGTTAAGGCTTCATGTTCACCTGTCATCCTTGAAACCAGGTTGTTCCTTTTGTCTATGTTAATACAGTGACAAAGATTCAACAGTGCAAAAATATTCACTGACTGCAATTTGTGTGACCTCCTAGTTTTCAAATTAAGTTGTCATTTATGCACATCTATAATTGAGGGTAATGTTTGTCCTGCAAATATTTATTACCATAATGTGAGAGAAGGCAAGAATGTGACTTGTCTCAGAATGCAGTCCACACAAGCATAAACAGCAATTAAAAAAAATAAAACTTTTTGTTTTTAAACTAAAAAATTAAAGGCTGAAATAATGAGAATTTAAACCATTTTAAAGTCATTTTACACACTGTCTTTTCTATATATCTTCACTTCTCCCATTTAGCCAAAGGCAAAGAAGGGAAAGGGAATGAGTAAACAGCCTGAATCTGTTTTGTAAGAGATCATGTCAGTTGTTATTAACTGTTATATTATGTTTCATTGGGCTGGTTGAAGGCAAACAGAAGGTCAAAATATTTGTTTTTCTTATTTGGCTTTCTTATCTTTGAAAGAAGATTCACTTAAAATATTTCAGCTGACTTCAGTATTTTTTAATGTATTTTATTAGAATCACCATTTTCAGCAATAGTTTTAGAAAGTGGAAAGCTTTTGAGAGAAACATATGGATGCAATACCTTTGGGGGATGGGAGGGAAGTGCTTATGTGGTGGTATAAAAATGTCATGCCTATGAGGACTAATATGAAGAACATGAGCTCATTCTAACTTAACCCTGTAAATAAGAGATGACTATGAATTGTATCAATAATCATTAGGAATATTCCCCATTCCTAAATATTATTGTAAATTAGTGGATCTAAAAGAACTCAGCGCTTTTTTTTCTCCTTTTGTTTTGCTTTTTTTTTTTTCAAAATGAATGGAGTACAAGTTTTCCAAGGTGAAGTGTAGATAATGTCAAAGCCAGTAAAAAACCTGATTTGCCTGAAAACCAGCTGTTTCCATCAGGCAATGTCTTAAGTTTTTCTGCAAACTTATTTCAACCAAACTGACAAATGCAGTTTATCCCCTGGAATATTTTTCAGTTGCAATCATAGTCTTGCACACTTTTTTCCCATGCTGAAGACCAATCTGAGATTTATATATGTTACTGCACATAATAATTCTGTAAACTGTTTCCAGTAGTTTCAGGAGTTCAGTGTGTTCAACCCTATACTAGCAAGTTCCTCTCATAGGTGGACATTTTGTCCCACAGAATTTCTGCACCCAACAATGCTACTGCATTGAGTAAATGCTTCTCTTTGTCCACTCAGTGATGTATGATATTATAGGCTCTGGCAACCGACATGATTTCCTACAGCATTGATGGCACAAGGACAAAAGCTCAGCACTACATAGATTTGAAGCAACCTTCAAGCCCTTCCCCGCTGTCAAATGGCAAGATGCATGATAGCAACTTGATGCTGTAGAGTATTCAATAAAGTAGAAGCTTTCACATCTTGGCATGATAGACAAGCAAAAGCTCCTGATAAAAGTATGGGCTCGGAAACTGCACGTTCCAGCAAAAATATTGAATATGACGACATATGGATGAGACCCTTTCATCCCACCTTGCTTTGAGGAAGGAAATATCAGTGCTCTACTCATACCCATGTATGTGAAGGCTCTTCACTGCTGATTTAGTGAAGTGGTTGACTGGATGAATTCACTATTTGAAGTAATTTTTTAAATAATCCCTAACTTGTTTGTAGACAATTTTCTCAATTTCAGTAAAAACAAAAATCATAGCAATATTTTTAACAGTATTCCTGTCAAATAAATAAAATGAAATAAATACATCCAATAAATGAAATATTACATCCAGAAAGCCATGCTCACTTGAAAGATACTATACAGAGGTCTCCAAATCATCACTTTCCAAGTGCTTCTAATATTTAAACTGTAAAAAGAAACTTCTCAGGTAACTGCTTTCAGAAAATCATCAATTGCTTGCAGTTTCCCACACAGCATTATAACAGATTATTATTGAGATTGATGAATAAAGTGGGGCAGTCCATTATTAAATAGTGCATGAGTCATATTTTATATACAGTAGATCAGGTACTGAAAAGTGAGTTATTTTTAAAAGCTATCTAACACAGGAAAATCTGTGCCACATTTATACACACTGTAGAACTCACCCTGGGATTCCAAATTTCTTTCTGGTGTTTTAAAAACAGATCTTTAAGATGTCATTAATTAACCTCCCAGATCTGGGAACAAAGGAACAGAAGGCCTCTAATTTTTTAAGTTCCTCTATATTTTTCAGGTATTACCTGCCATAACTCTGTGCTAGAGATTTTCACCCAGTACAAACAGTTATTGGAAGGCAGAGGGGGATACATGACTTAATAAATTACTTACAATTATGTAAGTTTTTCTTGAATTATTTGTAAAATTCTTATATTAATGGCCCTTCAAAAAGTTGGGAGCTGACCAGGTTTCCAGTGAGTTGAAGTGACAGCAAAGAGGTACAACACACTAGTAGTGACAACCAGATAGCAGAGACTCTAGAAAACACCATTTGAGTTGTAAGACATTTTTATTATAGTGGTAATGACACAAATCAAAGAAAAAAAAAAAAAATATATATATATATATATATATATATATATATATATAAACAGATTCTCAGGAAGATAAGGAGCATAATGTGCAAAATACAAAAGCTGGTTGTGAGTATTGATTCTCTGACCATGCGGGGCCTGTTCATTAAAGCATGGTTTGGGTCGGGAGGAATCTGGAAGCTTTTATTCTGCAGGGATTTTTAAAAGATTCAGACCTGTTTTCTTCCACCTTAGAGAAAGAGACAGACATTTTAACTGAAGATAACATGCAAAAATAGTTATTTGGAATTATGGAAATGTATGCATATTTGTGTGTGTTTAAGATACTTTGCACTGCATGCGAAGTTTATTCATCATGCACGATGGATCGGATTGTGAAAGAGAAAGGCTTTTTTAGTATTTATTTGCTGTGGAAGATGATATTGGGATGGAGGATCAGTCAAGAAAAGGGAAAAGAGAAAGGGATGGCTCACTTTTTAAGCTGCATATTACCCTACAAAATTATCCTCATCTGATAAAGAATTTCTGCATGAATTTAAGCATCCTCTTGCGAGTAGTTAGTAACTGTGCATTTATCATATTCTGGGCTTGACCTGAGATCATGGGGTCTGGTCTGCAGAAGTGTTCAACTTTCATGGATATCACACAAAAGTGCTTTGAACCTTTAAAATGCTCTGTAATGCATGCTGGAAAATCAGATTCTATGCCCTCAACTTGGACTCTAAAAATCCATGAGTGCACTTGCCCTCTTTGTCTCCTTCTAGTACCTATAAAATAGAGAATTACACCATCTCTTCATATCACTAGAGTGCTATGAAGATTAAATAATTTTTGTGAAGCACTCTGATATTGCTATTTGGACATCATAGAGAAACCCATGAGAAAATTAATCATCCTGTCTTCAGAATGACTATGCACCACATAAATCCTAAAGCTACACATTTGACAGTGAGAATAAAATTTACTGAACAGCTAATTTTCTAGCTTCTTTGTTCTTGTTCTTTCTTCAGTCTTTCTGCTTCTTTTTTTCCCACAACCTCCAAAGTTTTTTCTCCTACACTTGCCAGAGATTCCTGATGATAACAGCCTTTCTCTGGCCCTCCAAAATTTATCCCTCTATTCCCTCCCTGATATGCTGTTGGATTCTCGTCTTCCCTTACTGCTTGCCTAAGGCACATTCTAAAGTAAATAAAAAAAACATTCTGAATATTTATTCATTTATGTCCTAATGTGCCTTCTGTGGAGAAGAAATAATGATTTTTAATGTGTGTGTAACCTGGTACAATAAGTTCTGATCCTGATCACAGCATTTTCATGATGCTATAAAATTAAAATAAAATACTATTACTGTCATGGCTGTCTCATAATTTAGTATAGAAATCTTGCACCACATGCAGCTTGGTTTGAGTGTGACCTCATCAATTTCCTGGCATATGAGAATTAAGAGAGACAAAAAAGAGTGATAACTGAGAATATTGTTGTACATTTTCTTGTTTTCCAGTAAATTTAATAAATTCAATTTTTAGCAAAAGTCTAGAAGACCAATCTGTAGATTCACTTTTTAATTTACTTTTTTTTCTAATATATAGCACAAAAAATATTTCAGGAATCATTTGCCTGTATTGTTCTTCTTTATAAATTCTCTACAACTACTTTCCTTGTCATTTTATTGAGAACAGTTCTTCAGCCCAAAATGCATCCTGAAATATCAATCTGACACACTAGCTTTGGTTAATGACTTCTCTTAGATAGAAAACATTAGATATGTCACACTAAAATGGATTTTTAAGCTTGTAGGGTCAGAAATACAATTTATGTAACTCCCAGAATTTAACAGAGTTGGCAAAGTACATGAAAAGAGAAACAGGTTCATAAAAGCAGGTTTAGAATAGCTTTGGTGAGTTGTTTATATATTTCCAAAGGAAATAATTATTTTATAACACAGCTACAACTATCTATCTTTCAGCAACATGTAATTTAGTGTTTCAGATATCTTCAGAAAAAGATATTAATGGGAAGATAAGACAGAGAAGAAAGGCCACCAGAAGTTGAATTGATGGTTTATGCACTTTTAACCTTGGGAAATTTAATTTCCCCTGATTTTAAAAGTGAAACTACTTTTTTAGTGAAAACACACTCTATTAGATTAGATGATTTATAAAAAATTTCCTACATAAATTTCCATGCAAATGTTAAAAGCAAAAAAGCTTTTTAATTGTGTCACAACTAGGTATAAGAAAATCTGTATGTATCAGCTAGGGAATTGGATTTTACTATGATAGGAACATTTAGGAGACCAGCAAATCAGACCAGTTTAAAATTTTAGGATGACACTGTTCTGTATTGACACTTGCTAACAATGAACATTATGTTGTCAATGGCTACTTCTTAAACACCAAGAATCATTACCACTGCATATGCAAAATATTGGGACCTTAACAATCTTAACCAAAACCAGCTATGAGCGTGCAGTACCCTGGAACTGATGTGGTTTTAGTTGGCACTGAGGCCTGTCCTTCACTTGACCAAGATCAGTCAGTCAAGGTTTTTCCCAGGGGAAGAGAGTTGAAGGGTAGACTCTCCTCTTTCCTCCTCATCTTTCTTTTCTCTTTGCTCTGTCCAATTCCCTAAAAGAAATGAGATTATCTCATCTAGTTTTTACAACCTATTTTTTGGGATCCAAACTCAAGCTGACATAGCTTATTCTGCAGAATTCTTGTTTTAGCAGACATCATTTCTGCCTGTTCCCTATCCTTTGCTCTGCTCTGGCATATTTTACTGCTTGTACATGTTTTTCTTCTCCCTGCTTGTGCATTTGTACTAGAGACTTCTCTTTGCTATGGCTATTGTTTTAATATTTAAACTTAGCTGTCTTACACAATGTTATTAGTAGTGCTACACTGGTGTAAAATCCTTAGCTGTTTTAACAGTCACATTATTTTATGTTTTCTTTTCTTTGGATTCAAAGCACACAAATGTTAATAGTCTTCCTTAATGTCTGCCTACTATAGGTCCAATTGACCTCTGCTTTGTCTTGAGGAGTGGTGAATCTGTCTTTCACCAAACCAGCTAGTCATTTTTTATGTTTTGTCCACTAACATTATTCTTCCTTCACAATTTAATGGCCAAAATGTAATATATTTAGGAAAACACCATCACATGATTTCTAGACCTTACTCATAGCTGGATTCTCATCCATTTGTTTTCTGACTGTAATACTGCCACTGAAAACATGCAACCCAGAGCCTACAGGAAACTCTTGGGCCAGAGCTCATTCCTTCACCATGATAATGAACCAGTTGTGTTCATAAATCCATAGGATTGATCTTAAACAAAGTTAGGTTTTTGGAAGGTCCTGCGAGAAGATCGTTTGAACACCTCAGTCCTCTGAAAGCTTCTAATATTCAGACCAAATATAACCATTGATGAACTACATAACTACGTGCTTAAGCAGTAATAACTTTGCACAGCTTTTCTACCTCTGAGTTATTTATCTTAATTTCCCAGCTCTTTTTAACTCCTGTTGGTAGATGTTTCCTCTTTCCTGACTACACTCATACTGTAGATTGGGAAACATATTCTGCCGTGGTTCTCAGGAGAACCACGTAGTTGTCCTGCTGTGCATGACCTGGCGTCAGCAGCTGTGCTTGGGAGGCTCTGGACATGGCAGAGCAACCTCAGACCTGTTCTGCTGGTGGTGCTGGGTCACCTCTGAACAGTGTCCCTGGCAGCCTCCAGTCCTTGTTTGAATGTCTTACCTAATGCATCTGTGAGGTAGAGCTGTGACCATTGCCATTAGAGCAGTTTCTGATGGAAAATGCCTTCATATCGAAAACAATTTTTTTTTCCACAGAAAAATTATATTATTTACTGTGAAGGTTACAAAAAACATTCAACTGTTCATTTCTCAATCTGTCTTGCACAGTAATCAGGAAGCATGTCTAAGGATGCCAAGAGGATTGTTCTGCCAATCCCTACATTGCATTTGTTCAGATACAAATTTCTCTTCTAGTAGGTGACTACTGAAATCTCTCTTAATACTGACATGTCTAGAAGGACTTCTAACAATAAGTGACATTCTCCTGACTGTACACATTCATTGAATTCAAACCCTTTTAAGCCAAGAGGTTTCGAATGAAATTGCTACTCTTTCTGCTCCACCCTGTTGTGACCCAACCTCCCCACCCTGGAGTGAAAATATTAAAAATGAAATCATTATCAGTGATTTCAATGATGGTTATGTGAGTTTAGTTAAAATGTGAATATGCATCCAAAAATAAGTGTGCAGCTTCATAATATGACAAGTGACTGAGTCTGCCAGCTGAGTCAGAATTTCTATGGAAAAAAATTTTAGGATGGTTCTTCTTGCTTTCACATGCACTAAAAATACTTTTAGGAAAAAACCTATCATTACATTATATTTCCTCCATTTTGACACATGCCAGAATCTACACAACATTCCTATTAATGAAGAAAGAAAAGGAAAAAAAAAGTAGGAATTCTTGCAAGCAGAATTGTTTAAATAGCTTAGTTAGGAGACAGCGATTTTAGAACAAATAAATAGGGTTTTCTGTTAATTGGTTTAGTCAGTCACAGGAGCAGATTTGAAGACTGCTAGATTTTTTTATATCTATTTTAACCTGGTGATTAAACCCTTCAGTGCTTATACCAATCCAAATGGAGTGTAAGTATTTTAAAAAATCTGAAGGTAGGTTTTTTCAATTCATGACTGAAATGGAGTTCCATTCCAATAGCTAGGAAAAGTTATATTTATTTGAATTCAATCAAATAATACAATCTTCATAGCATTTTGCTATAAATTAGCTTAATTTCCAAAAATAATTTTCCAAATAGTATAGCAAAAAATAGAATATTAACTTGTGAAAAATGTCAAATGTGCACTTCAATAACTGTAAAACATAATGATTTCTTTATGCAAAATATATTTTTTGGAAATGCCCATTTCTCAGTTGCAGTCGCAGTGTCAACAAATCCTTCTTTCCCAATAGGAGAGGTTATATTTTGATCGAAATCCCTTGGTCTTCTATATGCTACACTGATTTTTGGTAGATAACCACTGCTCCCTGCTTCTGTGATCCTGGGTAACTGGCAACAATGAGCAGCTCATATAAAACCATCTTTTATGCTCTGTTTCGATGTATTCCTGTTACTATATCATGACCTTGGCTAGACTGTGCAAATTAATGCAAATTATCATCTGTTATTTGGTTCCTCTCTGGCAAAACTGGAGCAATTATAGCTCCTTGATGCTGTATTTTTCTGTCCACCCAGGTAGGTGGTTACTTGGGGCAACACCTGGCATTTCCTTTCTGTTTCTGCTTCTTCATATCACAGCTAACTCACTACTACTAAATAATATAAATTTTGGCTATCATTCCAAGGAAATAAAAAACTGAAAAAAAATATAAAATTTACCCTGATATCACAAATAAATCTTTATCAAAATAAACAGGCAGGAGTTCAACTTCACTGTCATTACTCTTTTTTATTGAAAAACATGTTAGGTATAGGGAAATGTTCTTCCTCCATGGAGATATCATTACTTTTCTTGGCCATAAACAGGCTGCCACAGCAAACACTGCACATTTGTCTAACATTCTAAAGGATAATTTTGTCTATGGTGAAATACATCATTTTGCTCAGCAGCCTTGAGTGAAATGCATGCTTCAATTGATTGAAAATATTTTATTCTCTGGCTCTCTGAACAACATAAACAAAAAGCAGGGACATAAAGGACACTTTTCTCCATTTTAAAGATTTTTTCTTTTTTTATCTTATATAATAGACAAGGAAGTCTCAGATATGCTTATCTACACTTAGATATGCTTAATTTCCAGTGCCTTAAAAAGCAGAATAATAAGTAAAGAACAGTGTCAATGACATTTTTTTCTTTCATATTATCTTAGTTGCAGTATGAAATAAACACAGCAGCTTTCTAGTAAAGAGTACTTTTTAGCTTTCTGTAGTGTGTAGCATGGCAAGCTGGAGCATCAATATTTCTTCAAAAGCACTTAAGTGCTTGTCATCCAATGAAGGATTAATTCGTTCACAGTAAACTTGTACACTATGCATGGGTTCCAATTCTCTGAAAAGCATAATGGTCCTAGAGCTCTGAAAAATGCCAAGCCTGACATTTCTGGAGACTGAAAAACTTAGCCATATTTAGCCATAAAAGATAGAAATCATAGAGGGAACTAGCTCCAGCATGGTTCTTTCCTTCTATTAGGTCGCCTCCCCTCCACATGGCAAATACCATTTTCAAAGGCTTGCCTTGGACGTGGCCTCTTTACCCCTGTCTGCAGAAAACTCTGGAAGCTAATACCTGACCTGGTGATAGTATTCTGGGAAAAGATGTCTGATAAATAGTATGAATAGATAGGATTTCCTTGCAATGTGCATTGGTTGGTTGGTTGGTTGGTTGGTTTTTAATTACCTTAATGAAGCTGTTGGAAAGATGAGTGATGAAAAAAACTTTACCTACTTTGACCACTACCATTTTCCATACATCTCCAGTCAAATTTCATGTTTTTCTCCTTGGTATATTGATGACTTCTTTTTCACAGCTGCTTTCTTCCCATGGTCCTGTTCTGACATATTGTAAATTTAACTGTCCATTGCAATTTTGCTGTGGATCTTCTTTTGCTCAATTTCCATTTTAGAGGAAATAAATATGATGAACTGATAACAAATCTGTTGGTGTAAGCAACACAGAAAAAGGAGTGGGATAACTATTCTTGTTTACACCAGAGGAGAACAAGCTGTTGCTTTTGCTCTTCACCTCATTTTTCAGACACAGGCCCAACCTCAGTGACCAATCTCAACCACTTACTGAAGGGATATGCATGCTTTTACTAGTCTAAAATATGGCCATCAGTTATCTAACCCTTTAGCTTTTATGTGTTTTATTTTCTTTCTTTTATTTTTTCTGCTCTTTGAATTCACTGAAATGACAAGTTAATTAAAATTAGGAACCTGTTTATACTGTAAAGGATCATCAGAAACCCCCCACCATTCCCTGTAGATTTCATGATATCCAGGGTTCCTTTGAAATTTCCTGTGTGTAACAAATGTGGGCTGATGACAAACATCTTTTTTGTGTAAATTCATTGTGTCTTTACCACCTGTATGTAAATGGTGTAAAATATCTTTTGCAAATTAGAAAAAAAAAACTTGAAAAGGATTCCTTCTCAAGACTGGAACACACAACAAATACTTCAGATTCCACAGTCATGTCTTGTCCTGTATGAGTGATAAATGTAATGACTTCTTTCAGCTTGTCTAGATTTAGCAGTATGATACTTGAAATATGTGTACAATCTGCACACGATCTCTCAGGTGAAAAATCCCCCTGTAACTCATTTTAGCAAGTATTTCTAACCTTTAAATATGAGTTTCTCCCCAGTCCTGAAGAACTGCTTGCACTGAACCTCCAACTGCCTCGTCACCATGCCAGACCACTGAGCCCTGCGTGTGGCTGATGAAGTATTTCAATCTGCTTTAGGATTAACCTGTTTTTTCTATGACACAACACCTACTGTATGTTGACTGGAAAGGGTGATTAACTAATTTTCAATTTGTTTGTGGACAGACTCCCATTTATAAAATAAACAGGCAAATCACTTCAAACGGAGAGAACACTCAAAGCTAAGTGGTATATTTCTTCAGCTGATACCCAATGACCTTTCAAGATTAAAGGAAAATAGTCGACACAGAAAAGGAAGAAAAAAAGCCCTGTGTGCTGTTTGCAAGGTTTAGAGGTCACTTGGCTACAGGGAGAGAAGGATACAATGGAGGCTGCAGAAAACACTGCAGAGGCAAACATGGACTAGGGTTTACATTTTTTTCTTCTGAGCCTAACCATTCACTAGTGGCCATCTCCATTTAACAAGAGCCTCTGTTTCCCTGACTAAGGGTATGTTCTGTTTATTGTGTGGCAGAGGCTCCACTTATGTATTAGCTGTCTATCTGAACTCCTCTTTGGAGAGCAAATAATTGGCCAAACCCAAAAGCAAAATGGCTTGCTTATCCCCATTCAACCATCTGGTGATCATATGACAGGGCTCAGAGAAGATGGTGGGGGTCTTATAAGACAAAGTAAGATATTATTCCCAATGAAATCCTGTGGCTAGATGCATCTCTGTCTTCAACTACAATCAGGGTCTTTGTTCTGTCACAGATCCTGGGAGTCAGCTTGCTACTCCCATTGAGAAAACTTAAAGCAATTTCCCACACTTGTAGCAAGGCATCACCAGGCCATAAAGATTGTTCTGTCCTCTGAGCACACAATGTTGAGACAGAAATAGAAAATTAAAAACAAATTCCTTTTCATTTTACTGAACCTCAGAAGCTATATTCTTAGAAGCAGATGCAGCATTTACACCAATAGAACCTGAGTCTCAACTACACAGAATATGCTTTCAGAAAACCTTTTTGCTGTGTCCACTTTTGACTAAAATTTCTTTACTGCTGCTCTTGAAGGAAATCAGTGTTTTTTTAAACGCTGGAGAAATCAGTCACTTCCCACATATTTCACCTCGTTGCACTTTCACTCTTGCCCATATACTCTTGTTCATCCTCACACAGCTAAATTAATGACTCTTCTCCCACATTTAGGTTTGAGAAACCATCCTGATCACTGCTTAGATATGTTAAACCTTTTAATGGTACTCTCTGTACAGATAAATGCTAAACTGATCACCATCTTCAAGGCAGGAGTCAGCATTCCAAAGTCATCTTGAACACTACCATCAGAAATTATTGTATATCCTTGGGTTATTCTCTTGGAATATTAATAATAGTAGTAGTAGTAGTAGTAGTAGTAGTAGTAGTAGTGGTAATAATCATAATCATTAGTGAAAGCAAAAAGCTTGTTAAATATAGTTTAGTCTTAACATTAGTTTCTACTTGGGGCCCATATGTTTCCACCTTTATCATACCATTAATCTGAAATTTTAATTTTACTGTAACTTCTTTTTTTACCTTTTATTGCAGTACTTCTGAAAAAAATTACAGATTAATTATACTTCTCCTCTCTGAAAGGTGGGTCCAGGTGTGGTTTTTTTTCTATGAGGCTAAAGGTTTTATGTAGAGAAGCAATATTTGTATGGTAGGAAGGCTAGGTTGCATATTTAGCAGGAAGTTAGAAGAGCTCTGTTTAGTTTTGTGAAACAAAGGCTGAGAAGGAAGTCTATAAATACATAAGCCAAATAAACATCAGGAGAGAAGAGAATCATTTAAGTGAAACATCAGTGTTGTCACAGGAACAAATGGATGTGAACAGCTGGAAATAAACTTAGTGGGAAATTAAAAGAAATGTCCCAACTCTTAGAGCAGTCAGGTTCTGGAACATAGCCTTGCAATGAGAAAACCTAGGACACAAAACCCCCCAAAATTGTTTTGAATGTAGAGGCTGTTAGTAAATGAGTTTTCTGAAAGGTAAGTAAATAAATCAAAGAATTTCAAAGACTTTCTCCAGCCTTAGGTTCTAGGGAATTTTATAATGGCTTTATTTATTTATTTTGATTTGCCGTATCTGAAAAACCCGAATGGAATTTCAAAAGCAAGCTAAAGGAACTAGATGTTGAAAACAAGTTAATTAGGTCTCTAATTTCCGCCTGGTCTCCTTTGAAAATCCCAGTGCTGAAATGGATCTCTTTAGATACGAGTAAGGATTACATTACCTTGCTCTTGAAATATTCAGTGCTCCTCTGGGAAACTGAAGCCCTCAAATGATTCAGGGAGATAGAGGCATAGTGACTAAAATGTAGTAAAGTGTTTTTAAGCAACAGTCCCTCCCCATGATCCGCCCTCAAACTCCCAGAGTTAGGAATATCTACCTGCTGTAACCCACACTCCATGGGTCCAGCTATTTGCAGACCAAGGTCCCGTTCTGTGAAACACAACTGCATGACCTTGGCTTTGTTTTACTGTAAAAGTTACTGCTGAGCTGTGGTAGAGTTCTTACACTGAAGATGTGCATGATGAGAAAGGGAAAAAAAAAAGATGGAGGTGAAATTTTTTTAGGGGATTGTTTGAGGAGATGCTCAGGGAACAAAAAGAAAAATATCAGTGTGAAACAATATAAAATACTAAGAAAAGAAGGCAGATAACTGAAAGGTAGAACTCAGCAAGAACCTTGTAGCTGAAATTCCTTTCCCTGCCCAAAAGGTGCCTGGGCAGCACAGACTCATCAAGTATCTGCATGTTAGTGATTGGTCTAGTAACACATTAGTGTCAGGTATGAGCTGACATACCTATCTAATAAGCACATTAAAATTCAAATAATCATTGTACACTTGCAATGTCTGCATGAGTTGGTAAAAAACTCACATTTTACCAAAAAGTCCTTGAAATGCAATTCACTAGAGGAAGGGCTACCTGATATGAACAGGAATTCAGAATAATATTTTAGGATTCAGAGGCTCAAGATAACAACTGGCGAACTCAGTTTGATCTTTTCAGGCATATTAACTTTTTAAAATGTTATCGTCCTGACCATTTTGGCCAAAATTCTTACTGCCTCAAAGGAGCTGACAAGCCATATGTGTCCACTGTCACCTTGACCGAGCTAGAAATATTTTGTGGATTGTGACAGAAGAGAGAATTTAAAGGATTTCTTCCACCACAGGCCATGTCACGGCCTTCCACCATATCTATACATGTCAAAACTGTTTCCTGTCAGATCGAATCAGCTCCTTACTCCTTAATATCATCTACATTGATGAGACAGATGAGCACATTTATATCTAACTGGCGTTAGAGCTGCACTGCAAACTTTATCTTTTTAATGGTAATGCTGTAAGGAAGCATCTGTAATAAGTAACAAGATGGTACAACACAGAAAAAATTGCTTGGAGACAGTAACTCACACAGTTGCTAAGAGAAGCAGCTAATAAATATGGTTTGAATAGAAATGCTAATGAAATAGAGCTGGATGCTTGTTATGTCGTTTAACATTACTGCATATACAGCAGTTAATCTTTTTCAGAATTCTCTTCATTGTCACTGAGGTCTATGCCTGTTTTTACTGCTTTTATTGCAAATCAGATAAATACTGTCACATGGCAGGAAGCAGTGAACAAATGTAGTGATGTAAGGTTACATTCAGCTGGACACCATCTATCTGAATGATTAATTAAGGTGTATGCAAAAAGCTACTGAAACTCAGCACTTCTGTCAAACAGCAAGAAAAATCAATAAGAACACCACTGTCTTGGTCTGTTGTACTTTTTGTGAAAAACACAAAGACAAATCAAGGATATACTTTCTAACCTGTCAGGAAGGTGCTGTAAGATGAAAGTCTTTTATTTTTTCCCCACTGAATTTTAGCTTCTATTAATACAATGGCATCTGCAGCAAGGACAGAATCTAATATGCAACACTCTTCCCAGGCATTTCATCATCCCTGAGGTTTAAAATGTATTCTTGTTCAACCTTTAGTTAAAGATCATTGCTACTATGAAATCAATTTTTTTTTTTTGTTCTCCTTGATAAATGTTTAAGAAAGATTTAAGTATAGTTATGTCAGAAAAGGGGCATTTTGGCACAAGATATTTACATATGTCATGTTCAGTTAGTGTAGTCCGTTGGGATGTCCTGATGAAGGAATACTGATTTCTACAGACAATTGACCACAGGCAAGTCCAGCTCCTTTACACTTCATATCCATCCATGTGGGACTTCTTCACTGGGATGCTATTGGGGAAACATCTTTTGTCTTGAGTCTCTGAACCAAAACCAATTTACACTTCAGAACATATAGAGGAGTATCTAAATTGCCTAGCCACTATGCCAAATCTATTTTCAGCAAGCTCACGAAGAGACTGAGTGTTTCAAGCCAAGGAGCTCAAACGACATTGGGGAGTAGCAAATATAGCTAGTTTCTAATCCTGAGAGTAAATTTCAACAGCTCCAGTACTGGCTTTATCAGAGAATGAAGAAACAGTATCTGTAATTTTTTTTTTTCTCCCAAATAAAAACTCCCAGTCCAATATGTTGTGAGATTTGTAAGATCAAATGAGTGTTCTCTGAGAACACTTGAAAATATTCAAAATGCAAGAAGCTTTCTGAGTGCCATATGAACTCATTCTGAGGCCAATGCATTTACCAGAAAGACATAATGGATTTGATCTTTAATCCTCTATTTGAAATACTACATTCATAGACTATATAGAAACACTATGATGTCTCTTTGCTGACTAGAAGTAGATGAATAAGCAAGCTTACAATCTGGGTTCCTGTTCAGCAGTTTTTAATGTTGTTCAGAAATAAAAAAGGGTCCAATCCAGAATGACTCACTAATTCAAAGACGTAATAGTTGATAGTGAATAGTTGAATAGTTCAATGAACTCTAATGAATGCAGTTTCCAAAGACATATCTTAGTAAAATGTGCTAAACATCAAATAAATAATATTGAGAGTAGTAGCTGGTATAAATACCAGAAGATTTTGCCTCCATAATCTGTAGTTTCTTTTGAAGTACATGTTTCTACTTGTGAACACATTCAGACATACACTGTAGGTCCTGGAAACTGCAGAGCACAAAAGCTTTATGAATAATATTGTATGAATGCTTCTGAACTAGAAGCAAACAATAGACAAGGAAAAAAGAAGCTTCTGCAGTGTCATGGTTTGATTCAAGAAGTAGAAATGGGATGTAAATGCTCCTTAGTGCATTTGAATAGACTATACCTGCACTGGTCTGTTGCCAGTGTCAGCTGGCTGCTAATGACTTTTCTAGAAGCCTTCACAGAGATGGCTTGTCAGAGACTGAAAGAGTTCATGCCTCAAATATTGATGTAAAGTTTTGCTCATTATAAAAAAAAGTGTGTAAAGAAGCTACAACCAGGGAAGCCTCCCTGAAGATGCCTGACTGGGACTTTGGACTGAAAGTCAAACTACTGAGATTAGATAAAGGGAAAACCTATTCAATCACCTGTAACAAAGTAAACAAAAAAAAGAGTGTGAGCCAGACCCAGCAGCCATACTAAGAATTATCTTTGGCTTGCTTCAGTGTGGAGGAGGCCATAGCCCACAGACCCATTTCCTGGGAGCAGGTTTGCACAGATTTCCCCTCCCCGCCCCACCCCCAGCCAAGGTGGGGGGAGGAAGTTCTGGGATGTTGTAACCTCTGCTCGGGACAGCGAGCCCATCCTCCCTTACACAAACTGGCTATGGAGCCCCCAACCCTGGGAAGGGCACATCCATGGGACATCCATGGGAGGGGCAGCTGAGGGGGTGCCTCAATCCCTCAAAGTGCCCCTCAGAGTCACTCCTGAAGCCTTGCACCACAGGACTGCAAGTAATGCAGCAAACCCAGAGTCTGTTGTAAGAGACAATGGAAAATGTCCCCTCTCCCAGTGAGGTGCCTGGAGTTTCCTACCTGGCCTGTGCATGTATTAACCCATGAGATTCTGTGCCTATGAGGGACCATCACCATCAAGAAGACCAGAAGAGGATCAACAGAACACCATTAGGATCCATAGTCATGATCCTCTCTCCCTAGTCTGTCTCCACCTCACTGTCTCCCTCTCCAAAGTCCCCAAGCTTCTCTTTCCCTATTTCTTTCTCTCCTCTCTTCTTTGTCTCATATTTGCTACTAAATAAAATCCCTACTATTGTCGCTGGCATATGGTCTTGTTTGCACCTTAATTTGAGCTGAGGAATTCCTTAATAATTTTAATAACTGGACCTTAACATGGCCACAAGGAAGAATTAAAAAGTAATGAGAGCTATACAGTGACTTCTCTGTATGAAATTCTCAATCTCCTTGTCAGATTGTTGACATTTTGGAGTAATATGAAGTTCATGTAAGTTCATAGGATTTGTCTAATAAGATTAGATAACTTTTCTAAGCTGATACTCAGTAACAAGCAAATAGCCTTAATTGCAAGTGAGAAGAGATGGAAATCTCCAAGGAGTGATATATCATCTCCTAAAATAATTCATAGGTGGAATAAATCGCTATCTGGAGAAATCCACTTCTCTCTATCACTCTGGCTCAGCTAAGGTAATGATTCTGGGAGATCTCCCACATCTCCTATGTTTAGTTATGTGCATAAGACCTCTAAGGTGAAGACAGCAGAATATTGTATTACAGTGTTGCCATTGCTACATATCACTGTAGATTTATAAACCCTGTTTTGCTTTCATTTTTTGGAGAACACTGAAGATGATTGGCAGATAAGGTTGAAATACTGGGTCACTAGTAAATAATCAAGTAATTAATAACTTCAATGATCTTTATGAACATTCAGGAAAATTGCTATGGGTTTTGATTCAAGATAAGAGGATAACAACCTACACTAAGGCCTATAATTGCTGACAAAAAAGCAACAGGAAATTTAAGAAAAAACACAGAATTTTGGTATTTTTTTGATTATGGAAACTTGTATTTTTGCCTAAAGATGAAAAGAATGGAAAAGACTTTTTGTTAGTCAAATTCTTGATCAAAGAAGAACACTGTATTTCTCACTAAGAAGGACCTTTTTGTAAAACACCTATGTTAGCAGAATATTTGCTTACCAAGTCATAGTGATCAGATCACAGGATCTCAGAGTTGCTGAGTTTGAGATGGCCCATCAGCTATTTTTACACACTGATGAAATCTCTCTGAAAGCTTTCTTCTCCAGGCTGAACAATCACAACTCTCTCAGCCTCTCCTTGTATGAGAGGTGCTCCAAGCCCTTGATAATATTTCACATATAGAAAAATTATTTACAAGAAAAAATTGTAAATAAAAGGAGAATTTTTAAAAAATGTATTGTTTTACCTTGACAGCATATTCTGAATAATTTGTTTTATATTCTTCTTTAAGGCATGAGATTTATTTGGAATTCTGTAAATCATAATAGGACAAAAAAAATCCTGAGAGTAAATATACAATATGTATTTACCATATATAAAAAAGATACTTAGTAAATATTCTCTGCCAGCTTTGATTATATAACAGAAACCAGCTGGCTATTCAGAAACCATTCATTGTGTGTTTACAATCATCAGACCAAATGCTAGTACCAGTAGGAGCCATATGCAGGGGACCTCCCCTACTCTTGCAAAGCCACAAAAGTTCATGATTTTTCTGTAGCTAAAGGAAATAAACTAAGTACACTTATTTTGAACTTAACTTTCCACCCAGCTTCATTTATGATCAAGTTGTTTCCTGGAGATTGTTTATTGACATAATACTGAAGGCTTAAAGGTTAAAAGGTTATAATGGAAAAAAAAAACCCAAAAACAACCCAAGAAGTAATGATTCTTTGCTGCTATGGTAAGGCATAAAAATGTTACTGCAAAGTTCTGTCATTGTGGTATAGTAAAGAGAGAAGATTTTGTCTTTTAGTATACCCACTGTATTGCCTTGCATTGAGTAACAATTGAACTGATTTACTCTTTTACAGATTGTTCATTAGTTCTGAAGTCAACACATTGAAAATGTTGTCAGCAATATGATTTACTTAAACAACTTGCATTGATGCTAGAGTTCTCTCAAGTGATCTGTATTCCAGAAAGCCATCATATGTTCACAAAAATTTCACAATTATGTTCCCCTTTACTCATTCCCTTTGTACTTCATCGAAACTGATATTATTATGACATGCTTTAGGATGGTCAGGTCTTTCATGGCAAAGCTGTCCTTTTTTTTACCCTCCTAGAGTGTTTACAGCAATGACTGAACAGAAACTTACATTTTAGAGGGTACTTTTTTCAACTTTCCTTTGACTGTTTTGGCTTTGTCTAGTAAAAGCTTGCTTATAAACATTTTTGGCATAAACTGAAATCAGTGAGAGACCTTTTCTTACCGGAGTAGAATATGGGGCAGTCATGGATGAAACACAAGTGATCTCACTGTTGGGAAGGATATAAGGTTTTGTACAAGTAATCTTGTATTGAAAACTGAAGTCTTTTTGAAAGTCTGTTGGTAGTCCTATGAGTAAAACTAATTTATTTTTCCTGTTATTATACCTCTAACTGCCCCGTCATTTTTAAAATAAGAATACTTAATAGATGTCAGTGCTGATTTAAAATTCATTCCAAGATTTATAAATCTCACCTTCAGTGTGAAGGATGGTCACAAAAGCCAAAATGACAGACACCCCCACCCCCATTCAGGGAAGAAACAGAATCTGACAGAGAGCATGTTAACTTCCTTTTAACCCAAGTACCACAGAAAAGTTACAGATGTTAATAGAATACATATATCTCATGTTTCATTTGCCTGTGCTGTTGAAATTACAGTTTAAGTTCGGTGGCTTTTTTTTTTGTAGTTTGAATAACATTGCAAATACATGAATTTTACTCATTGTATTGGTTTTGAACTTTAAATATCACAACCAATCTTTTTTATCTTTTTCCCCTGGTGAATTAATATAATGTAAATCTTAAGAATAGGAAAATGAAATATGAAGTGGTGGAATTTTTTTTTTGGTACATATAACGAGCATTATATTTGGGATAGGATAAACATCTCCTATAATTTATCTCAACATGATTAAATGAGTACAGCAATCACTTAAACAGCACTCAAGGAGATTTGAAAATGTTCACTCCCTTAAGAAAAGGAGAATTTTCTTCATATGACTGGCCCTTCATATGACTCAGACTTCTGCTAATGTGTGTGTTATTGCAAGGTAAGATGCAAACAATGAAAAAGGAAACAAAAGATGAAGCCATCACCTGTAACCTCATTGAAACAGAACTCTTAAAGAAAAATGCTCTTTCTGCCACTGGTCACAGGATTCTGATGTAAATTAAGGCAAACATATTGAGCAAGCAGCAGATTTTTTTCCTTTTCAATTTAAAACTGCACATAACAGGCAAATGGCTTTCCTATGTTGGAATCAGTGTTCCCAAACATACTTTGATTTTATGAGTATTTGAGGAAGGAATGGAGAAGGCTCCTTAAGGGGCCACAAGGCAGGGATCTTCTGGCCAAAACTTGTCCCATCACCTCTGGACACCAGCCCCCATCCAGGGTGCAGGACGGGCTGGGGGGCAGCTGAGAAACACCTAAATCTTACGTACCATAGATAAAGACCCAACTTTATTTGGGGAGCACTTAAACTGAACTACCTTAAGGAATGCCTTACACAAGGATTTGACCATTGTTTCTCCTCTTGTGTACTTAGTTGATATCTAAGGGGATTTTATAGTTTTTGCCTTTTATCAAATAGATAATAGCATATTTAATATAGAATATAAATTAACAACGGCAATTGTTAAATACTATAGACAAAGAAAAGACAAAAGGAAAAAATATAGAATGCTTTGTTCTTACATGGTTCAAAAAATTGAAATTAATTTTGATTGATATAGAGTTATAAGGTGTCTCTGTATAGAATGTATGGCTAGAAAAATGACAGTAACTTTTTTTTAATAACTGACTTTCACTCCAGTTGTAGCCAGTAGTTCATCTTAATTCAGGATTTTTCATTTATCTCCAGGGCCCAAGGCTACCTCTATTCAAAGGTAATGTATTGGTAAAGACCCTACTTTCTCTTCCCTTTTTCCATGAGTTCTGTCTTTGGCTATGATCATCATATTGGACTCACCATCAGTGTCAGTCTACTGTCACTGGGACAAACAGCCCTCCACAGGAAATTCTGAGACACCAAAAAGTGGCTGGAAGCAGATGGACTAGAGACAGAGAAGAAAGATGAACTGGCAAGACATTATTCTGAGGAGGTAAAAATCCTGTAGCAACTCAACTCCCAGGGCACCTTAGATGGAACATTTTTACTCATTTATTTTGATTCCTGACAGGAACAGAGACAATCATACATGTTCTAAAATAATGGGTAAAGATTGAAGTACCCAAGTTGTTGGACTAAGGCTGACAAAGACAAGCAAGACTGCTTTCACATTTACTAACTGGAGCCTTGAGCCAGTGATCATTCCTAACTAGTAGAATGTCTTGCTCATCTCTTAAATCTGAAGAGAAGCAGCAAGCTGACTGAAACAGGGCTTTATACAGCTCACACAGCAAACCTTTGCTAACAAAAATCCCAAATCTGGCTGCCTAATCAGCATGAACTGGGCCCTACTCCAGTCTATTAGGCCTGAGCGAGGCTCTGCAGTCCCACTAAAATCTGAATGAGACTCGGTTCCTTAAAAAGTGGCTCCCAGGAGAAGTTCATGTAAAGCAGAAAGACTTTTCAGCAGTCCTCTCACCTAGGCTTTTCACTTCCACATGACTCCAACCAGCTTGCTGCTTATACAAAGAACTTCTAAGTCCTCAAGTCCCAAACTTTTCTGAAAATTCTCTTGAAACACTTTACACTTATAGCAGTAAACAACAACAACAACAAAAAAGCCAACAAAACCAAAACCAAAGCAAAACAAAACAAAACAAAACCCCAAGCCTCCCTAAATCAAATGTTTCAGGCTGTAATTATACCAAGAACTCAATAAAAATAACACTGACTGTGCTACTGAACGAATCACCTCTGAATAGGTGCAGAGATCTTTGACCAGTACCCGATGCTGGAGTAATGCCTGATTCATTCCTCCTTTTTAACAAGGTTTAAATTTTAATTGATAATTTCCTGAGAGGACTACACCTTTTTCCAATTTCAGAGAAGTCAAAAGTAGGGTTGTTAATGCTAATTTCTTTGAAAAAATAGGGAAAAATATTAAAACTACTATTAGAAGCTTAGGGTTTTACATTCTGGCTAAGACACCTGCCTAACATTTTATATCACCTCAGCTGTATACAGGAGGCACATAAGTTTAACATCTCATGGGAATGGAATCACAGCAATTTTCTCTAAGAGTTATCTATCAATGATACAATTATTAACTATGTAAATATATTTTTTAATATTATTCTTATCTACACACTCTCACATCTAACCATGCATTTTTCCTTATTTGGTCATCTTTATTTTATATAGAATATTAACCCTTATTTTAAAGTGCATTTTCCATTAATGGATTTCATTCATTTTTCCCCAAATAGATCCCAATGTGACATGGAGGAAAATAATTTGAAAAGAACTTCACCCACACATTATTCTGTTTCATTATAAAGATTAACATATTGTCATTACAGTTTACTAGAATACAGCCTTTCCCATCTATGGATGTTTTCAGGTTAAGAAAAAATCTCCCTCAAACTTAATAAAACCCAAGACTTTGCCCTAATTAGCAAAAAACCTTGTCCATTGCACAAAAGCACAATGATCTGTGAGAGTTAGATTCAGTAAGGATCCCACTATAATTATTACTTATACATACAAAAACTTCAAATGAAAAATATTCATAATGGCTTGCTTCTCCACAGACAAACCAGGACCAAGTGTTCAGGACTACAGTGTGGATTTCCAGACAGAACTAGAGACTTGAATTTAGCCTTTCCTTAACCTAAACAAGCACACAGACCCATAGACTTTAATCAAATCTGTGCTTAGTTTCTCCTTCAGTTTAGTGAGAAATTTAATTAATTCTGAAGTTACTTTATCTCCTAAAAGTTTTCAGTTTAAGTAGAATTTTGGACAAAAAAAGTTAAAATAAAATACATTGGAGACACTTCAGCTTTAAGCTTTCATTTTCATGACAATTTGCAAATGTACATGTATCAAATATGTCAAAAAGTAGTTAAAATACCTAAGCTTAAAGATTTCTGAATCTGACTCTCTGCAAAGAGGAAATATCCACAGATTTCCTCCAAGATGTTTCAAATTAGTGTTCCAAATATAACCAGCTGAAGAAGGGTAGTTTGCATAAACTTATCCAAACAATTTATTGAATCAGAAATCTGGGCTTTTAAATTTTGCTTTTTATTTCCTAGAAGCAAAGTATATTTTAGGATTAAAGAGGGAAAAGGAAACAAAGTTTACATTGAACATATATACACATTGAAATAAATTATTTACAAACAATCTGGATACAGTAAAGAACTCCAAGATTTCTAGCAGACTTAATTAATAAGACTATTGCAAAAATGAGTCAATTTACCCCCTCAAGCATAGCATAATGCTCCCAAGTAACTTAATCAGAGCCATAAAAAGCTTATGGAGAAGATCAGACAATTTTAATGATCTTCTTCATTACCTCTGAACAGCTAATCTAAATAAGACAGATATCTGTATAGATCAAATGACACCACTAGTACCCAAATTTACTCTCTTCTGGTGACTGAGATCCTGGAATGGTTCTTTTCATTCCACTAAAAATATTGAATTTTAAAGCATAAATTAATTTTTGATTTGAATTCTAGACCAAGCTCAATTATCTCACAAATAGAAAGCGGGAATAAAAAAAAGGTCACAAGGCTTCCACAATAAATTAACTCTGTATAGCATTCAGAATCATGGTCATAACTTTTTATGCTACTTACAAGTATATGCTCAATTATTTTTTAATGTTGTTTACACTTTAAAGAGAATATAGCTGAGACCAACAGAGTGGATTAAACCCTTTTATTTCTTTCTTGTGTACTGTTTAGGAAACTGAGCTGAATTATAGAACAAAGTAACTAATGATTAAGTACCTCCACTTCGGGTGACTAACTTGAAACATCTTTTATAGCCATGATTTCCAAAGTCAGGAAAACAACATTTTTATCAAGGACATTTGCCTTCAAGAAAAATAAGATGATGACTCAAATATTGAGATACTGAATAATTCCTAATCATAGGTTTTTATTTTCCTGTTTTGTAGAAGACAATTTGTTTGCTAGATTTTGGCAAATAATAACTGAAAAAGAATATCTAGAGCAATGATTTTGAAAAGGTGACCTGAGATCAAGATCTGGAGTGGCAGAGATTTGCAGACATAAGTGAGGATCTAATGTATCGATACACATGTCAAATAAACTCATGAAATAAGCTTGGTGAGGCACTGGTGATAAATAACCAATATGACTGCATACTTAGAGATCAATTCATGCACTGAAGCACTGTTGCCTGAAACAAAATAGAAGAAGCATGAGAAAGAGAGCAGTCCAGATAACAGTATATTAAAAGTCAGATAGGATGTTTATAGCAGAGCTGTGAAGTAAATCACCTAATTTGGCTCTTTGGGAGAGAAGGTATCTTTCCATGCTCACAGGCCCAGAATGGGTACCAGCACGGCACCAGGGTGCTTGATCCACTGCTTCATTGATTTCCTTCTAGCCAGGGAAACCAGCACCACTAAAAGAGGTTCTAAAGAAGGTTTGACCCCTGTGGTATTGTCAGAATAGAGGGGTTTAGTGTCCTGATTAGATTGCAATAATCAAGCTGAAGGCTGCTCATATGTACCCTTCAAGCACTGATCACATTATTCATTATTTACCCCTCCTCCTGTTTCTTGACCTATCTCTCAACTGTCTTTTCTTCACCTAAGCCTTCTTGTAAATAAACAAAACTTTTTTTTCTTCCAACTGATCACACTTTTGCTGCATCTATTGTTGTTTCTGGTACCTGAGTGTTTGTTTACCTAAGTGATCTCAGCCTTATATAGTACTGTCACCCTCACAAGACTCTTTTCCCAAAAGCCAGCTCTTTGAGTAACTTTGAAGTTTCTCTGTCATTTTTTATGTGTCCTGTCTACTGGTTTCACATGTCACATCCACATCCTGCTCAGTTAGCTTTACTGTGAGCCAGAGCTTTGTCAGGGATCCAGTCATGTCATTCACCCACAGCTGTAGTATCAGCTCAGTTTCCCTCTTCCATTTATTTGTACTCATGATGATGGGCAGAAAGGAGAGACCTCCATTCAATTCTGAGTCCAGCCTGATCTCTGTCAGCTGATTACACCTCCTCTAACCTCACAGAGATACAGTGAGCACAGAAACTTACCCTTTAAATTTTGTGTTTCTTTTTTAGAGTTCAACTACCAAGGCAAAAATCCGCCTTTAAAATTAGCCTTTTGCCTGTCATTGCTATTAAATAAGGCAAAAACGTCTAAAAGTGAATAAAACTTAAGATGAACCACCTAAACCTATCGTTTGTCAGGACTCTACAATACAGAAAGTTTTAATTACCTCACAAGGCTGTTTATAGTAGAATAGGACTTGGAAGGAAAGAAAAAAGAGGCAGCAAAATAGCAGAAACAGATTCCAAAGCCTCTAATATAACGGAAGAAAAAGAAAGCAATATAGAACAATGGAAGGAGGTGCTTATTTTACTAAGAGGCTTGTAGGGAAAATGAAAAAGAGGTATCAGAGAGAAAGACAAGAGCCAAATAGCATAAGATGGATAGTATTGCTGAGATTGCTTGTTTACCAGCTGGATTTCTGGAATCACCAGCCCAGAGAGTCCCTTTTGCTTTTGTGTTCCTAAGCTGCATAAACAGAAAGTGGTAAGAAACGAAATAAAAATGTGTGATAAAAAGATTTCAGCAGCACTTTGTCCTCAACTGTACTAGAAGAAATATTTCTTGAGAAGATTCTCATAGGGCAGCAACTATGAACTGACCTTGCATTTCCCTGATAGGATGAAGAGGGAAGGAAGGAAAGGAAAGGAAAGGAAAGGAAAGGAAGGAAGGAAGGAAGGAAGGAAGGAAGGAAGGAAGGAAGGAAGGAAGGAAGGAAGGAAGGAAGGAAGGAAGGAAGGAAGGAAAAGAAATCTCCAGAGTAAAATAGTAAAAAAAAGTTTACAAATATTGTCAGCTGGAGAGAAAATTTGGTTTTTTTCAAAATGATACTTCCTTGTGTCTGCCATATAATCCCTGGATTTCTCTGGTTTTGCAGGCCTGCAGACTAAGAAAGAGAGGAGAAAAATTATATAAATCTTTACATTTTGTCTGATCACTTCCTCTGGAAGACGAATATGCAAAAGAATAAAATTTAATGACATTTGCTGGCATGCTGGATGGAACTGAGCAACTAGCATGATGATATGCTATTTGCATGTCCAATGCAGGGAGATAATTCTTGCCATTAATAATGCACTTGCATATGTAATTACAGACTTGAAGGGCTGTGTAGGTGCAAGACATAGCAATCATAGGGCTGAAGCTTTTGTCTATGACAAAATCTGGTATTCATTGGAATAACATTACAACATGAATTCAATACACAGTAGGTTAAACATCATAGAGCAAATCTTCAATATTCTTAGGCATTACAACAGCACCTAGGTATTATGGTGATTTGCATTTTGTGTGTCCAAAACAGATTAAATACTCTGTTCAATGTGTCAAGTCAGTTTGCAATGCAAAACAGATGTATATTTGCTTTGGCTTCTGCAACCAATATTTAAAATAGAAACTAGGAAGCTGATGCAGAGAAATACAATTTTAACATTCAATTTCATTTTACTGCTTTGTCCCTACTTAAGCCTTCATTTCAGCAGTAATGAATGCACACAGTTGTTGGTTTTTAGTATCTCTTTTCTTTAGCATAAAATTAAAATGTGCTCCTGTTGGAGCAGAACAAATATAAATTAAAAAATTAGGAAACAAAGATTCCTTTTGCATCTCACATCTCTAAATCCATAACACTCTATTAGAAGCCTCATTTACTTTAATAGAAGGTGTTCTGTAGAATTTAGATCTTTCACTGTGTAGAAATCACATGAATCTTGAGAAAAGCAGTTATAATACATAATGACTAAATGATAGATCACAGTTTTGTGTCAAGATTTGTAAAACAAATTAAGATGAACAAGTGTTTTAGATTAATTATCAAATCACTTCAAGTTGACCACTACTGTCCCTTGGTGTTTCAAATCCAATTTTACCATATGCAAATGTTTTTGAGTTAAAAAATGGGCAAATTTAAAAAAAAAAACCCAACTCCACAAAAATTTTCATCATCAAGGCACATTTTTGATCTTCTGTGTTCTCCAGCTTTATTTTGATGCCAGTCCTGTTTCTATTAAATTCAACATAAATTATTTTTCTTAATTTCAGAAGATTTTAGTTTTCTAACATGTAATATTTATAAATGCTGCCCAGAAATTTTGTGTGAAAGACGAGAAATTACAGTAGTTGTAGTTCCTTCCAATCATACTATATTAAGAATCCCAGGAAGTTATTTTCTTGAGGGATTTTTCCCCGATTTGTACTGAAGCCAATATCTGCAGGGTCACTTCTGACTACAGTATTAAACAAGAACACAAAGATATTAAAAGCACAAATTTTGGTCAAGAACATATATTTACAGATGCTCTGAAGTCTCTGAGATTTTTTTTCCAACATTCCATGTTAAACATTTAGACATCAAATTTTTTTGGTCTTAATTCAGTTGGTTCTTTCCTACAAGGATTCTGGCAGAAAATTGGTAGCTTCCTTATCATTCAAGAAAACTTGTTCTTTACACCTAATCAAAAGTAAAAAATTCCTCATGTTCCTTCCTCCCATCAAACCAAACTGGATATAAATTGGAAGACAAAAAAAATACACTAGTCTATCTAGATAGAATATAGTAATAATTTACTAAACTAGCAAACACTGCAAGTTAAGATTTTTGGAGTACAAGAAGCTGAAAATTTGCTGATGGAATATAGTCATTCTAATGGGGTTTTTTTCTATGTAACTAGCATATAGTTATATAATTCTATATGCAAGGACATCATCTGTGCTTTGAATATTATTTTGAATAGTATGTTTTGCTAGTGACGGTTCTTCCTGCCTCTAGACAGCACAGTTTAGAATCTGTCAAAAATAAAGATATACTTTTCCAAATTTATTTCTTACTATTCAGCCTGATATCTCAGTTATGTTTCCATGTGATTTATAAATTACAAATGATAATAGTATTTAATGCCAAATTTTATCTTCTGGTGTTGTGCTGATTGCAAGATGCAAGCCTAAGATTTTCTCATGTGGTCTTAGGAATGTCAGCATGAACTTTAATAGCCACTCTACTCGTGTGTCTTGGCCAGCAATTTCTGTATCTTATACCTGTAGCACTCACATACAATTGTCTGTGTAACAGAAATTCTCCACAGGATTTTTTAGTTATCAGAAGGAGCAAGGTACTCTTCAGGTGAAAGTTTGTTTGTTTGGTGTTTGTTTTGTTTTGAGTGGTTTTGAGTGTTTGTTTCACTTTATCATTTGTTTGTTTTGCTTTATTGTTTGTTTGGTTTTTAAAGAATTTTTTCCTTTTTTTTTGTTTTTGTTTTATCCTAGACTGTAAAAGGAAGTTTATAAACTACCTTCTACTGCTGTACATCCTTCTTCAATACAGACTTACAATGTGAAGCAACACAGTTCAAGTATCTTTTGGCTACTTTAGAAAAGATGTTGTACATAAGTGAACTCCAACATCTATCAGTAAGCTTTGAAAAAGCTACAGGGCAATAGGAACTGCAGGTTTCCAGGTCTGTCCTTAGAAACTTCAGGAATGAATGTAAAGCAGCATTGAATCCAAAGCAAGCATTGTGAATCAACAGGCTGGAGCTGCTCTGGTACCTGCAGGTAACGTTGGCATCCTATGGTAACAACCAAGCAGGGAAAACCAGGCAGCAAAGGACAGAGGAAAGTTCTTGAAAGACAAGGAAGAGGAATACGCAAAAGATTACAAATTTAATGACATTTGCAGATATGCTGAACAAAACTGAGCAATGGGCAAGAAATTGAAGGCTTTAAGTCAATGGCTGGTTCAGGATATCGCCAAACTGACACAATTATTATTACCATTTTATAATTCATGTAAAAATGAATTAATGATTTTTGCATTAAACTTCATTTCTAGTGTAGCCAAAGTGATGCTGTATTAGAAAGGAAGGTGTTATGCTAAACTGAGGATTCATATCACTGTGTGACTAGGATGAAAGAGCATTCACTGAGGAGTGCTTATGGCTGAAAATTAAGAGCTTTTCAAAGCTCTGGGAGTACAATGCACATTTTTCACTAAATGTTAATGGGATTTTGGAACCTAACTACATTAGCGACCTCTGAAAATCCCTATCAAAGTGACTGAATCACAAACAAAAAATAGAGTTTCTCATTAATCTCCACTATTGTGCAAATAGACTGGAGGATAGCCAGTACTGTAGCCATCTTAAATGATGTGTTAGGGGTGAATCTAAAAATTATAGATCAGTGAACATGACTTTAGTATTAGGTAAATTAGCTGAAAACACATTTAAAGAGACTTGTAAAACACACAAATGGGCATAATACAATAGAAATCAGCAAAGCATCTGTAAATGGGAATCATGATTCTTAAGCCTCATTTTAGTCAAAAGAATTGAAACACTAATGGAAAAGAAATTCTTAAATGTAATTTAGTTGAATTTCTGAAATGCCTTCTGGGAAAGATCTGGCCCAAAGATGTTAGTAGGAGGAGCAAGTGGTCTTAGGGAACAGTGTAATGTTAGTGTAATGTGTAGTAAGTGTGCTGATATGAAAGGAAATTTTTGAAAAACACAGTGTCTTTTAAAATTAAATATTTTCAAATCTAACAAGAGTAATAAAAATCAATAATGGAAACAATATTATTCTCCTGCATAGGGAGGTGAGGAGTCCCTATCTTATGGTTGGTTTTGGTCAACCAGCTTTAAAATTGCATAAAGGTCTAAAATACAGAAAAAACCAAACAGAATAACAGGCCTCATGATTGTCACTATTTTTATCATGCTGAAACATAAATTTTAAAAGGCAATTACTTTAAAACTGAAAAGAAAACAAATAATTATTGGTGGTAAAAAAGTAATTACACTGCATTTTTGGCTAATTTTGCTAGCACTGCAAATTGGCTAATTTTGCCAATTTTGGTGCTAGCAAATTGCTTGAGAATATTCAGTGTCACTGAGGCCAGTATCTGCCAAGCACCTGATGAACTTTCAGACTTAAAAAAAACCTCAAAAGCTTTTCTATTGAATATTCTCTTGTTAAAAAAAAAAAAAAAAGTAATTGTTTCAGAGTTCTGGTTTTATAGATCACAAAACTTTCAAGGACTTTTCTAAAATTTGATAGTGTAGATAGCCAAGTTTCAGTTCCTAGAAATGTCCTTTAACACTTCTTATCTGACTAATATAGAAACCGCCATTATGGCTAGGTTCCAGGTTCATTATTAGAAAAAAAGGATCAAAAGTAATAGATAAATATATAAGTAAAATCAGCCAGAATTAATTATTTGATTTTTCTACTTCCCTTTGTAATTTTTAATACTTCAAGCAAAAATCAGATTGTTAAAATATTGCTACCAAGTCAAAACAAAATACCAAGCTTGTATTTTCCTAGAACTGCTGTAAATTAATACAAAATACCTTCATTCATGACAAGGCAAGATTTACACATACAGTAAAAAATTTATTTACTTCTATGCCAGTCAGAAAACAACTGTAAGTCTACCAGCCACCTCTCATCAAATACAGTGGCTCATTCCTTACATGTATTTAGAAACAAGCTTGCCCTTTACAAATAACCCCCAAACTGCAGCTCTTTCTAGCTGTGCTGATTCAGAAATGGAACAATCACTTGAAAATTCAATTTACCTAGGCCAAATTCTGAGTCCAGGCTGGCTCCTTTGAAGTACAATGTCAACATGCTTTTGGAAATCCATGTTGACCTGAAATGCATGGAGTTTACTAGTTTTGTAATGAAGCACAGTTCTGAAACAGAAATTCCGGTTAAAATAAACCATAATTCTTTTCCTTTAGGGAGACAGAATAACTGTTATGCAACTTGAGTACACCCACATCTGGATCTGACAGTCTGCAGCTAAATCTCTAGGATTATTATAGTTGTCATTATACAAGACTAATTCTCAGTCCCTGGAATTGCTGTAGAGACACAGAACTCCATTTAGTTACCTGAAGATTGCTTACCAAAGGCCTTATTTTGACTAAGACATGTCACAGGAGAAGCAAATACGACAGTGAAGTGAGCAGAGACCTGCAGTCTTCAGAAACAGGGAGCATACCCCATTAAATTTCATGTGGCACTAGATGGAATAAACAAGGCTGTGCCTACTCTTTTGAATGGAGTCCTAGAAAGCAGTACATAAGCAGCAGGACTGTGACTACAATCACTTTCAGTACACTTTCTCAGCAGATTAAATGCACTTACACAAATGATATTAAAGGCTTTTGTGAATTGGACCCTGCGTTTTCAAAACTAAGCACTTTTTTCCATTTACAGAACCCATTCATTTAATGTCAAGAGATAAAGACATACATGACATGTCATAATTTAGCATCTTTATTTTCTTGAGTGAATTATTGGAAAAAAAATTCACATTTTATTTTGCCCACAAATTTTCTGAGCACAGTATGCCATACAAAGCTTAGTTCCTTTTGTCATTGAAAAAACATTATCATATTGAATGCCGAAATCTTTCTAGTCATATCTTCCTTCCAACAGAATAACTTTTAATTGACTAAGATTTAATGATACATCACCTTACAGATGTAAAATATCCCATCTGTCAGCTTCTTTGTTTTCTTCCCCTCATGTTGAAACCTGTGAGGTCAGAAACCCCCACAAGCCTGGCTAGCAAATTGTTTAAGTGTCAACAGAGTGATTTCTGTGAAGGTGCTATCTATACTTGTACTTCAAATCCCACATCTGTAAGTTTTTTATTGTTCCTCTCTCTAAATTTCTGATTTTCAGTACATTTGATGAGTACATCTTGTAATTAGACTAGAAAAAATAGGGCCCTTTATTTTTAGATTGTATGTCAACACACTCTGCAGTCCTACAGCCTTTCTGTTCTTCAAAACACAAAATATTCCCACTGGTTTTCATGAGAATATCTTCAGCTCCCTGATCCTTTTGTGCAGAGAAACTTGTAATTTGTGTTAGCTACATGACTACTAGTACATGTGGAGATATCAGCATATGAAAGACATAGTATTAACACCCCTATTAATTTATGATTTATCAATAAACATTCAGATAGTCCCATACCTTTCCAAAAAAACTCTTATTGCGTGTGCAGACTTTCATGACACTTGTACTTGCAATGTTTGTTTGCATGCTTTTATGAGAAAATTATTCTTCAAGTACTGTAGACCACTTGGATAGTGCTTCACGGGGATTTTGAAATGGTTTTTAAGTTGGGTGTATAAGGAATTTGGATTCTTTCAGCATAGAATTCAGGTTTGCATTTCAGCAGTATAAAGTTTAGGGGAGCTGGACTCAAAGGGGAAATTTATACATGTTATCTTCCAGTCAGTAACATTTAAAGTGTTTGTAAGGAAGACAGAGATACTTGTTCAGTCTTACATAACGAGAATTTACATTGCAATACAATAACTAAATTTTGAGGGCTGATGATTCTCTTGAATTTTAAGACCTTATCTGTGTTAACTGCTTGACAGCTCACTGTTACTTATTTGTCCTCAGGTACACATCAGTCTCATAAATTAGAGACCCACTTCCTAGTAAGTCTGGAACTTTTCTGCACAAGCTTAGTATTTTGTCTAGTAAAAGATTTAAATCAGATTTATGTCCTTCCTGATGCCCAACTCCATTATGCCTTGTGCTTCACACCTTCCTAATTATGAAGTTTTCCCTGGTCATTCACTATTTCTACTTTGCTATTTTTTAAGCTTTCCCAAATAGTTATTTTTGTTCTTGGGAGCTGGAGGACAGATGAAGTTACTGTAAGTTATAGCACTAGTAGAACCAGGTAAGATTCAGCTGGGGTGTGTGTGATTGATTGAATGATTTGGTTTAGACATGTGCTAGTGAGATACAGTATTGCAGTGGGCCCCTTAAATAGATTTACTGTATCCCCACTGAAGACATTGAAGTCAGATGAATCCCAGGCAAAGTGTATGCATTGTGCCACATCAGCATATTTCTCATCAATATATGGGCAGCAGTACCTTACAGTATATCAAATACTGGTTTGCGTGTGGCATTTTGTACTGAGTTTATAATACTTTATAAAAAATATCCTTTGTGCTTGTTAAAAATACTATGGGCTTTTTCACAGGACAAGGTAGTTTATTCCTGATTTGCTTTCTATATAAAGTAAGTATAATTCACATTTTTCCTCCTGGGCCATTAGAAGTTCTGTGCAAGAAGATTCTTCCTTTCCTTTATTACAAAACTACAGTAAAAGAAAGTAAAAAATAAATGCATGTTCCATTGCATTTCTGAACTTTCACTTAAATTGTCCATCCAAATCTAATGCCATTCATGGAGATAATCCAGTGTAAATTTCATGCCATTGTTGCACCAGTATTGTTTCTCTTCTAGGGAGTTACTGACATCTGGAAGTTGCAATGGGATTTTCTTCTCAAACTGGATAAGTATATATGATGGAGAAAACATTAAAAAGCTAACACGCTTAACTTCTAGCAGAGGCCATCTCCTCAGAATGAAAAAGTAAATTATTTAAGTCCATAGTGTCAAATGATTGGAAGCAAAATATGCTCAGAACTTTCCGTTTGCATTCGGTCTGACATTTTGGGAATTAAAGGCATCCCTAAAGCATCATCAAAATGGATATATAAAAGCTTAATGATTGCTAAAAGGATGATATTCAGGACCTGGAAAAATATAAAAGATTTATCTGTGGTAAGAGTTTTGGCAGACCTTATAAGAGCAAGCTCATATGAAAAAGGTTACTTGGTGGCTAAAAGACAAACTCAATTTTTAAAGTGTGGAAAGAGTCTATGAAATTTCTACAGTTGTTTTGCAAAAGTGACAACAATAGATGTACCAGTATAAAATCAAATTAGCAAAATTAATAAAAATACAAGGGAATAAGAAAAAAGGATATTTTTACTTTTCCATAGATATAATTTTATTGGCAGCTGTTAGTGTCCTATAGCTCAACAGAAAGTGCACACTCGAAATAAATTCATAAAGCCAAAATACATTGTTTGAGGAGATGTTATGCTTTATCTCAGTTATCAATTGAACTTTATAGAGAGAAGTGAAAAAGTATTTTTCAACAGCAGCATAAAAATGTGTCTATTTAGTTCACCAATACATCTAATGAGAGGAAAAAATCATACGTTTTGTGGAAGATCCAGCATGCATTTCCTAGAAAACAACTTAACAACCAGGAGAATACATCTGCATGAAATAGAAATTTATTTTGTTTCAGTTTGGAGTTGAAAATTCTTGAACATAATCTGCTCAAGTTTATGGCTGCCATATGGTTTTTCTATGATAAATTGCTACAATATGTAAATAAATAAGAATACACAAATCATAGAAATTAAGTCATGCACTTCCTAGCATCATATTTTAGAGCTAAACTACTTTTGGCAGATCAATGGTCAAGCACATTTAATTTTCAAACTAGTGGAGGATATTTATGTGGATCATTCTGATAGTTAATCAATTTACAATATGTTTAGTAAGCAACCTTCCTAGCATTAGAATGAGTTACTCTGAGAGCAATCCTTTTCCACATCTATTCAGTACTTCTCTTTTGTGCAAATTGGATGCTTTGAAAGCTACTAGAGATGGAATATAATTTTTTCACCAACAGGCAAAGGGCTCAAGTGGTTACAAATCTTGCTGAATTTTTTAAGTGGGTGGAGGGAAGAGGAAACACATCCACTCTTCTGGAAACCCTTCTGTCAGCGACCCACAGCAAGGATTTAAAATTCCTTATCTATGCCTACGTCCTCCAATTCCTTTGCTGTGAAAGACATAAATGAGGATAAAATTGAGATTGAGACCAGAGCTGGCATTGAGTAAGAATGAGGAAACATGGACAGATCTTCAAAAACATCATACAGCTCCTACAAGCACAGGCATGACCAGGAGTTAATCACAGCAATCTCTAGGTGCAGTGATGAATGATAAATAATCAGACTCATCCTGTGCTAGTCATTTGATATAGTAGTTTGGAGAATAGTGCCTAGAAAGATTATAAACTGCAGGGTGTAGAGGAGGAATACAGCAGTGGGAATGACACATTTTTTCCCCTAAATATACTTGATTGATCCACATTGTGTGGTTCTTGTGGGAAACAGCAGAAAGGGAAAACAGAAAATAATATTGTTCATTTTGTATAATTATACAGCTTTTCTGGTAACTCCTAGAAATAGTTGGATCTCTGTTTCTGGTGCACTTTTTAAATATTTCCTGTTAAGATGACTCAGATGTTACTGAAAATAGCATTAGGGTAAGAACCATGCTGTCAATATAAAAGAAATTACATTTTTAAGTGAAACCTAGTGACTGTTCTTTGAAGAATGAACATGAAAATTGGAGAGTATGTCAGATGAGAATCAGAGAAGTTCCTTTATTTCTGTAAATGCTGACTTTAATTTCCACCTAATAATTTGATTTATGACATTCTTTTTCAGGCTATTTACTGCACTCCAAAATTCATGTAAAATGAAATATTCCTATTTAACAAGAAGATTATAACTGCAATAACAAAATGTTAAAGATTTAAAGAAGTCTCCAGGTTTACTGACCTGCATAGGTTTAACTGAGTGTATTTAAATTACAAAATTATTTCTAATAGCATGAAAATATGTTAATTTGTTCCTGTGAAAGACTTGCAACACAGTAGTGAAATCTCAAAGTGATATGAAAAGTGTTGTTATTTTCCTGTCCTTTTCATTTGGTAATTTATTTAATGCTCAATAGGAAAACATAAGTCTTCTTCCAAATGAAAATTAGAACATTTCAAAGTGTCTATTTATTTTCAACTACAATGAAGTCCACAGATTTAACATGAGAATAAAAGGCAGAGTAGCATTCTTAAACAGAAGCAATTATCTATGTATCTGCAGAATTTATTTAATAGTGGCCAGTCTAGCATACATCAATACAGATAAGTCTTTACTCAATAATGAACATAAATCATGATTTATATTAGACTAGGCAAAATCAATATAATTTGAAGAAAAAATCAAAGTCAAAATGAAAAGTTTCAATAGGATCAAAACCAAGACCACCAGCAAAGGAGTCCAGATAGGCACCTGTTTAATAGGAAATAAACCCTCTCTCCAGTACCTTTACTGCTTCTGCTGCCACCATCCAAATATCCATCAAATCTATAATTATTCATTTTCTCGATGATTTTTCACTGGTATCTCACAGTGAATTACCACTGGATGCCTATGCTTATCTATGTACTTTTTGTTTTCAGTTATTTCAAGTGCCTATTCATTACTTGGGGCACATTACAGCAATATCTTCCACTGCCTCTCTTGTGTTTGTATTTTACTTTTATCACAACATAGTAATTGGTTATGTGAAGCTGAAGGCTTTTAAAACACCAATATTAAACTTTTATGAATGAAATGCACATTATAAACATTGGTGTAAATATAATAAAAAGGAAAGTATAAAACCCAGGATAAAATAAAAGTATAGGTCACTGTTTCTGACATAGCAGCTTGAAAGTGCTTGAAATGTGCAGAGACACATTCTGACTAGAAAAAGAGCAATAGCTCAACAACTGTGTTACCCTGTCTAAACTCTCATATGGTATGTCCTCCCACTGGGCTAGAGACAATCAAAGAATATTTAAAAACTATTAATTTCTGTTAGTCTATAGTATCCCTGTACTCTAAAGACAACAGAAATGCTACTCTGTGTTAAAGGCAACCTCCTTTAACAGTGGCAGTAATTAACCTGAGGAGCAGTTAAGGATGAGAATAACTCAATTTTCACATTTTCTTCTTCAGGAGAAGCCTTGGATATGCAAAGGTGTCCATCTATGCTGTATTTTCTTTAGAAAAAACACTTTTCATCTCACTTTTGTTATTCCTCCTATCTTTCATTTGTGAATAGCTTTTCACCATTCCTGTGCTGCTGTTTGCTGTCACCTCCTATAAAACAGCTGGTAGATCACATTCTTCACTAAAGAATCTGTAAAATTATGCAGGTTTGAAAAATGAGGACAAATAATACCAATGTCCCTATTTCCTGCCTAGTCCCTGTGTGGGCCCTACAGAGGGAGAAATGATCTTCAGCATGAGAATGGGAGAGATTGGCCAAGGTCAACAAGAAATGGCTGGTGGGAGTCTATCTTTTCTCAACATGCATACTGGAGACAAACACAAATTATTGGCAACTGCATCAGCTGTGAGATGAGAAGAAAAGATGTAGTACACAGATTTTAAGGCCTATCAATCCATGAAAGCCTTATGGGAACAGAAAGTTTGACTGGCAGTGCAAGCAGAGAAGGAGTTTGTCACCCACTTGGCAAATCTCAAATAATTAAATGTTATTAACTGCATTGCAGCATGCTCCATTAGAATTAAAACTAATATTTTATCTTTGACAAAGAAAACGTATTGACCCGATATTGAATATTCAGGTCACTGCTGTTATATATTTCTCTTTCCAGTAAAGCATCCATCACCAGTATCATTAAGCCTCAAAAGAGAAATCTGAGTTCATTTTCTCATTAATATTATACTCCCCAAGCAGATATGAAATATACAGGCTTTCAGAGTTAAACATGTAAACCCAAAGCATTTTCTTTGTTAATTTTTAAAACTGGCAGTTACCCAAGGGAGGTGAGTCAAATAAACTCTGAGATATTGCATCTTGCTGCTTTCAAATACTGTATAGGTCCTTCTCTCTTCACTGAGGGCTGTATACAAACTGGATGTTATCTATTTATAGCATTCAGCACATACTGAATCAGTACCTCCTGTGAGTTTCCACTGGAAGAATTACGCATCTGTGTAGGTGCAGTTTGACACCACTAAAGCTGATGTAATTCCAATGTACTTAAATCAGTTGTATCAGTCTAAGCATTTTTATAGTAATATCTCTGTGATTATGTAAAGGGAGATCAGGGGGTGTTTTAATTTTACCAGCCCACTGTAAATACAGCATGACAAATTTGATTGGAATGCAACACACTGCTGATATCTTGTGCCATAAAATGCAAATTTTGCTAAAGAAACTATTCAAAGATGGAAAAATAAAAGCAAAAAAAGAAAAATAATATGTATGGTAAAAGGCCAAGTAAAATGTGGCAGATTTTCAAAATAATTTTTAAACAATAACATTCTTAAAGATGTTTGCTAATGGAGAAATATAAGTAGCTGATGGAAATCTTAGAGCCCAGATCTGAAGAGGCAATAACAATATAAGACCTCTTCTCTCACCTCAGAAAAATCCATGCTCAGAGACACCTTCTTTCTAGGCATTTGTCACAGACGAAGCAGATGTCCATCCCACAGCAGCCTTGGTTCTTGACAGAGCAGGGCTTCTCAGAGAGACAGCCACCTCCTGTTTAGGGGCCAGGACATGCAAGTTCTGCCACCTAAGCTGTCAGGAGGCATCATTAGTGGGGCCAGTCAGCTCACCTGAACCTGTAGTTTTCATCTAATTTTAAAATAGTGGGTTTCACTGGTGAAGGAGAAGTAAAGGACAGGGTCTCTTTACAAGGTGATAGGACAAGGGACAATGGTTTTAAACTGAAGGACAGTAGGTTTACAGGTTGGAGAGGCAATGGAACAGGTTGGCCAAAGGAGCTGTAAGAAGCTGTAAAAGCCTCCTCCCTGAAATGCTCGAAGCCAGTGGGATGGGGCTTTGAGCAACTTGATCTAGAAGGTGGCATCCTTGCTCATTGCAGGGGGGTTTGAACTAAATGATCCCCTTAAAAGGATCTTTAAGGTCCTTTCACACCCAAACCATTCTATGGTTCTATGATATAACTTCTACAGCCATCAAACAAGCACAAACAAGTGCACAGACCTCCAAACTACAGGTAGGTCACACCAAGGTGGGTGAGCCCAGGTCACAGTTGTAGTGATGGGAGGTGAGGAAGGCACTCAAACTTTTGTGTCTGCACTACTGGCATCACCTTACCCTCAGCAAGTAATGGCTCACCATCAGCACCTGCATTCAGGGAGAGACCCATCCAGTTTCTGTAGGGAGAGCACTTGCTTTTCCAGCTCATATTGTACCTTTACCTCAAAAGAACAGTGCATTCCTGTAACATGGGGGAAATTTGTTTGTGCTCTCCATGGCTGAGCAAGTCTTATAAAATAGGTCTTCTCTATCATGGGAGATTGTTGTAATGTCTGAACAATTGCCTGATAGCAACATTGCCCCTAATCCCTAAAGGAAGTGCCAAGGGTGCTGCTCTGGGTGGATTTTTAACCAGTGTCCATCCTGTGGATTTCTAGGCTAGGTCTGAAATCAGATTTGCAGCTCCTTTTATCTCACCCTGAGGCACCTGACTCTTCCTATACAGCTGAAAAATCTTACAGACTGTTCTGCAGTCCTCAGATATGGGCAGGTCTCTGCAGATTTTAGGATTATAAGACCTTTACTGACTCAGCCCAACCTAATTCTAGACAACGGAATTATCTGCAAATATGGCAGCCATAAAATATTCTGCAATGAGAAATGCTCCATTTATGATTTTGTTCACATCTTTTAAATTCATGCCTTTGAGCAGGACTTCCAGCTTTCTGAGATAATAATGAGGTAATGAAAAATTGCTGGTTTTGATGTCTGTTTGGCTAGCAGCCACTAGCAGTGGTTAAGATCAAGAGAACGACAGATGTCCTTTATAATATATCAGTTGCTGATGGGAAGATCCCAGATCTGAAGCACAATAAGTCCCTTCAAGAGAAGGACATAAGGTTGGAAAATATCACAGAGGTAGAATTAGATTATACAAAATATATATTTCACATGAGTACCTTAGGCATCTCTTTGATTTCTTGGGTCAATCAGTGCTAAGTTTAGTTATAAAGGATGAAATCAAGCAGTCAGACTGCTGGAAAAGATTGAAATAGAATAAGTAGCCTGTTCGGGACAATAAGAAAAGGGTGTTTATCAGTTTATAGCACACGTCTAGATGCAGAAATGATTTGCTAGAAACAGTGTTGGTATGCTTCCCAGAGATAATGTTTCTCTCTTTTGCCTTTTCTGTGTGATACAGACACTTTCAGATGTCAGATATTAAACTAGAAACAGCTGTATCCTCTCCACAAAATATTTTATTGCTGACAACCCATATGTCTGTTGCCTGTCCTTAAACAGACAACAGCATGCCACACAGCATGCAAAGAATTGGGGCATATAATAAAGGCCAAAAATAAAAAAGGAAAATCTCTCTGTCAAGACCGGTGTAGATTATATTGTTGTTGTTTCACCCTGTACCATAACTGGTTGTTTACATAGACAGACACAGAAACAGAAGACAGATATAATTTAATTTTTTTAAGGTAGGGTGTTTCCCATATAATGTATGTTTGTGCCCTGCCCACAGTGCAGCTTGGACCTCCAGAAGAGACTGTGCCTTTTCCTTCCTGTCCATTGTCATAGACCAGGGTTTTCCTCTCTTCACAGGCATTTTCCATAAACCATTGCTTTCTAACACTCAAGTGTTTAAATTTGCAACCAATTTCATATTGCTTTTTCCAAAGGTCAATTAAGGCTGTTCTCTTTTGGCAGCCAGAGCATGTGCATGCCTCAGAATTTCTCAAGAAGATGAAAAATGCAGAGTTTTTTTTCCAACAGAAGACTGGCTGTAGGAATTATTCAAATGACAAAATGGGCAAGAAATAAATGCAACTTCTGATTTACCAAAATAGACACACTCACAATTTTAATTTGTACTTAAACTGAAATGGCATTCAACATGTTGACAATTTGGCATTCAAACATGACAATTTTTCTTTTGAAACATCTTAACCTCACTACAGGGAACATCAAAGCCCACTTAACACTGTAAGAGATACCTGTGGGAACTGGTCTACATCTCGACATGGAACAAGAGTCTGGAGCATCATTTGAAATTCCTAGCTGGGGTCCTGAACATCATACAGATACATTTGCCTCTTTTCAATGGTATGTTATTCTTTCGGCAAGACTAACACTCTGAACTTAAATGGCAAATTTTATCTTTAGTATAATGGCCAACTTTAGTATAATGGCCATCAGCAATTTAACCCACTGTAAAGTTACACATTAATCTTGGAATATTGTCCAAAATTCAGAGACAATACAGTTTATACATGCATATGTACAGGTTTTATATGTATATATGTATACACATGCAAAATCTGACCAATCAGTGGGTTCAAATCTGAGTAGAAAAGTACAGCACACCTCCACTGTATTGGAAATACTTCTCTGGAACACCATCAGATGTAATTTCCTGGCTTATGAAGCATATGACTGGGCATGGAGAATTTCTTTCATGCAGATTTCTGTTGCTGCAAACAGCAGTGATTGGAAGACACACTCAAATCAAATCCTTTTTAGCAGTTCAGAGAAGTCAGTGGCTCAATCCTTCGGTTTCCTTTTTGTCATTTCTGTAAAGGCTAAATTTAGCATTCTTTATCAGTCTGATCAATTTACTGGAGGGAGAGATTTTGCCATTCTATCCCACAGTGGCCCATAGGGAGACTGAAAATTGAACATATTTTACCTCCTAAGTTCCAAACAATTCCCACTCCAGCCAATTATAGATGCATTTCATCATGCCTAATCTTCAGTTGTCCAAAAGTTAGATGTCTTAGTATTAGCCATCTGACACAGCTTTTATATTCTGTGTGCAGAAATGTGTGAATTTCAGGAGAATGATTAATCTCATCCTAAAATAGGTAAAAGTTGAAAAGGTTCCCGTTCCTTTCCATTAACTCTGATGATTAGCTAAGATTCAAACTTTTAAGAACTTTTGAACATTTGAGTTCACCCGGATGAATTCCAGACATGGTGTTCATTGTGTTTTGTTATTTTTTCCCCGTATGTCCAGTCCTGAAACATAAGCATGAGGTTTTCAGCATGAGAAATTACATCAGAATTTAGATATGTCACTTGGACTACTCAGAAATAGAAATACTGAAAAATAAGGAATATCATGTGTGATTTCATGGACAAAAATTTGAGAACACTGAAAATTGTCAATAGATACTTTTGAATTGGAATTTCAAAGGTATTTTCTTTACTGTTTAAAAGAGGTGCAAGTTTGTCCTATTTTTCACATATATATCTGCCTTTCATTAATCTGCAAAAGTGTGTTTTTGTCTTCTTCATTATTCATAAGTAAAAGTTCAGGTCTTACTGAGAAAAATACTTTAGACATATGGTTTAACTAAAGTTACATTTGTACACAATATTGAATTATTTTTCTCACAACTGAAAAAGTTTAAAATGGAGAATGACTTTTGTCAAATATTCTTATTACAGAAATGCTGATGAAGAAATCTATGGACTTTGGTAGCACTACACTTCAGAATTTAGATAAGCACAGAAGAAATATAAGTTGCTCACATTCCTACTATATGATAAAAACAAAGCATTAGAAACACTCATCAAGAAGTTTCTTCCATTATATTATAGCATTTAATAAAAACACATTTGCCAAAATTATCAAAACTCAAATGCAAATATGCATGGAACATCCTAATGCATAATTCTTCAGTTTGCCAACCCTTTCAGCACTTTTGGAAAAATAATGACCTCCATATTTTTTCCTGTCCTTCTCACTAAACCAATTTTTTGGACAGAATTCTGGACCGACTGACAGAGCCCAAAGAAATAGCTCTCCTTCACGATCTCACTTTAGCCTCCTGTTATATACCACAGGATAAGGTGATACCCTACTTAAGAACAAAATTATAAAAGATCTTTATGTAATTATAATGTGAGAAATAAAGTTAAACCTACAATATCCCTACATGAGGAAATGGGATATTGATGAATTCCCATGCTGCAGTGATGGGGGTGAAACAATAAAGATATCTGTTTTCTCCTGTCTTTATACTTTGTCTACTAATTCACAGAAGGGAAAAAGGAAATCACTCGTGGCAAATAAAAATGACTACTCTGCAAAAATAAAAAATTATTGCTTGCTGGAAATTCTAAGGAGTTCAGTTTGGTTTAAAGTTTTTTTTCTACTACCTCCACATATTTGCAATAAGAGAGGGTATCAAAATCAGAAATACTGATTTAGAAATTTGCTTCCCATTCTCATGATCTAAGTCTTCCTGTCATAGCTAGCTTGAGGCACTGCTGCAGTCAGGGAATTTCATTTATACGAGTTCAATTAACTCCTTTTCAAAATATAGCAAGAACCAAGACAGTAGTTTAAATGATTGAAAATTGACTGAAAATGCTGAAAATGGAAAGCAAGAGCACTTAGAGCTCTTTCTCTTGGAAATGCTGGAAATACATTTTTCCTTCTTTTTCTTTTTTCCTTTTCTTTCTTTTCTCCTTTTTTTTTTTTCTGTTTGTTTGGTTTTTAGTTTTTTTTGTTCCTGGATGGGAATTTGAGCTAAATGTCATGGATGGATTCCCAGTAACACTGGGAGCTAATTCTTCTTGGAACTGATTTTCAGTATTGTTTCATACTCTACCTGACTTACATTAACAGAAATTTTAAAAAATTGCATTAAAAGAGGTCCCAGTCATAGGCAGAAACAAAGGCAAAACAATGCAAAACAAATTCCTGTTCCCTGTCCATATCACAATAATTTGTTTGTATATCATTCCATCTTGTAGTTTTTGGTTCATTCTCCTGTTGTTACTGTGAATATGACATCTCCACCATTATTTCATTATCATATTTTAGAACTACTCTCTGTAGCTATTATTTTCATGAAAAACTTTTTGAACCATGCCACCAGAAAGGAATAGTTGTCCCTGTGAAGTTGCATAAATTTATCAAATATAAATATTAATGTAGCTATACCCAGGAAACATATTTTAAGGACCTGCATGAAAAAATTCCCTTGATCTGTTTTATAGTAATTAGTTTTAAGTAAATACTTAAGTTTGCCTTAAAGTAAAAAAGAGCTACTTACTCTTAACCAAATGAAGGGTATCCTTACTATGCTTTATATCTAAATGAAAAAAAAAAACATCATTTATAAATGGTAATAGTTGATATGTTTCTGTTGGACTAAAATCCACTTGTTTTGTACACAAGAACCAGGATCCCTTGCTTTAGAACAAGAGTCTTAGTAACAGATAACAGATTTTGCATACACAACTGTAATGAAAATAGAGACTAATAGGTTAAAAACTGTAAGGCCCATCCTAAACTTTAGTAAATCTGGAAAATAGGTAGGAGTTACTGTAAATGACTAACAAAAAGATATTTTGAATGGACCTCTCTAATCTTTAAAAGTATATGAAGATTAGCAGGCACTCGAAATAAATGGACAAGTTGTGCCACTCAGTGAATTTTATCTTTAATTTTTATTTTTGTATAGTCCTCCTGGAGAAATGCTCGCTCTTTGGAAGTTGTCATGATTTTCAAGGGACAATTAGTAAAGTTGTTATGCAGCCCCCACCCTTCTCTGGAGAACAAAACAGCTCATCCAGTTTCACAGATGTGCCACCCTATTCCTGGACTGAATTTTCAAATCTTTAGAGACAGTGTGTCCTGTGGTTTAAGGCACATACTAATTTAAATTTAGACCAAGTCAACAGGAAAGCTTCCTGTCACAGCACACTTAGTTAGTAGAAGGGAAATGATAGAAGACCTATTGTTGGATAAAAACTTCAGCTTTAAAAGTTTTGAGAAGTGTAAGTGGATCAAGAGGAAAAAAAAAACCAAAAACATTTAGAGTTAATAAATGTCCTCTTTCCATCTCTCTTTTTTTTGAAGACCTGTTCTGAAGATTTTGATTGAAGAACTGATTCAAGACAGATAACAGGAAGTGTTCAAAACTAGACCTTTTGGCAACCAATAGTTAAGACACTACAGTCCTTCAGATGGAAATCCCAAGGGAAACTTATTTTAAACCAATATTGTTTTTTTTTAAATATTTGGTTTGCACAATACTAGAATTTAGTCAATATCATTTTTTTGAGATTGCAATAAGGCAAAGATAAATTATTATGCTACTCTTCCACTATGAGGACAAGCAACCAAAATTACAGAAGATAGTTTTCACATAGGGTGAAAAGAAGCACTGAAGGATCATTTATTCTGTTTTACAAATTTTTACTTTTACTTCAACTCTTTCACTATGAGGGTAGTGAGGCACTGCAACATGCTGCCCATGTAAATGCCACACCTGTGGAATGTTCAAGTCCAGGCTGGATTGGGCTCTCAGCAATCTGGTCTAGCAGAATTTGTCCCTGCCCATGGCAGAAGGAGTTGGAAATAAAGGATATTTAAAGTTCATTTCAACCCAAACCATTCCATGATTCTAACATTTAAGTAAATAAGTATACAAGATACCATATTTTATTAAGGACTAGAAATGTTTCTATCTTTCTACCAGAAAGGTCTCTATGAGGAGAGACCTTTGAATGTGGGCCTCCCTGTTTTATCCATTTCTATTAAATGACACTTGAGTGAAGAGGAGAAGACTATTCCTTCTCCTAAATGATTAAGTTATGGTCCATTTGAAGAAGTCCAACCATTAAAATAACTCTAGATAGCAAGTAAAATTGTAAAGAAGCTGACTTTTAAGAAGTAGTGTGCAAACTAAATTGTTTTCCAGTAGGATGTAATATTTTTAGTGCTCCCTCACCCTTATTTAGTGCCTCAAATAAGTTTTCACTCAGGTCCTGGGAAAAAAGAAAAAGTCACTGGGAAAAGAAGGGGGTTTCTATTAATGTGAATATAACTGGATTTTTGCTCATGTGAAATATTACTGTCATAGCAAAACTATAGATAATATTTGTAGCTTTCCATAAACTTTTATTCCCTAGCAACTAAATTCCTGCTTTAAAATTGACTTTTTTTTTAAACAGAAAAAAATGCCAAGCAAGTTGAAACATAAAACTAATTATTTCAACAAGAAAACTCCTCATTTGAGCTATCAGGATCTTGAATTAGTAGGTCTTTTTATGATATTAAAAAAAAATACTCTTGTTACACATCATTTTTAAATCAAGTAAAAAAGAGAATCCTAAAATGAAATTTTTTAGGTAGGGTATTATGCGGGAAATCTCTACTAAAAGTAACAAAAAATAGAAAGAGACCATCAGAGGTAGCTTAATTTTTTATCATAAGACCCATGGACAGTCACAGCCAGATTATTGTTTTTCTCCACACAGACCCATTCCTCAGCACTTTTGGTGCCCCATCACCAGCATTCCAATCTGCAGGCCTGTGGCAGCAGCCACACACACAGGCACACGCTCTGGAGTGAGCTGATTGTATAGCCTCAAGTGCATGAATAAAGGCTTATTACAAAGCAAATGCATAAGGGTCTCCTACCGTGGCACTCCCCTCAAGCAAGCAAGGCAGGAAATTGATCATGATTCTGAAAAGTAATTAAGTTTGAAAGGAAAAGTAAATCCTATTTATCTAAAGCAAGCTCTGGTTTAACTAAAGGGAGCATCTCAAGCCCTAAAAATTCCTTCCTGAAGAAAAATTACAAAATAAAGCAGTTATGAAGAGTGAGACAAAATAGACATGAATAGGAGGCATATAAATTCATGTTATGCAAACAAGGCTTTAAGCTAAATACACCAGACATCCTCACATTCATACAATCAGAACATGTAAAGTCTACAGCACTGACAGAAATATTTTATGACATGTATTTGATGACTGTGAAAGATCAGCAGCTCGCTTACCATAGCGAAATCTGGGAACACGGCCAGTAATCTTTAAAAAACACTATTAAAATACATTAGTTAGTTGGTTTATAACTTAAAAGGATGGCATGCTCTGAATATTGGACTTCTCAATTCTAAATGCTCTTGTGATAGAAACTCAGAACATTTAAATTCTGTTCTTGTGAATACCCCTATTTTGCCTTTTTTCTCTTCTTAAAAAGTACTGCATAAAAAGTATCAAATACGGTAAATATTTTCTAGGGGAAGGATTAGTTCCACTTATCCTGGAATGTCTAAAACTTTGCATTAATTCAATATAATATAGCTGGAATTTGATCTCCGCCTAATTCAATGGCTGCAATTCCATACAGGCTGGTTTTTATTTGTAGTCTGGCTCAGTTTGAGTCATCTCACAACTAGGTCTTACAAAACCTTTTGTACAGCTCACAGTTTTCAAATATTAACATCTAAGCTTATCAAGTTGTGAGATACAAAGCTCCAAAGCTACAAAGACTTTTAGAAGTCACTCGAAAGAGAAATCAAGAAACCTACACCTACGGGCAGTAATCTCTTTGTGACATTGTAAGTACGTGAAAAGACAAGAAAAAGAGACTATTTTGCCATATTGAAATCCATACAGTAGGTTTGGTGCTCTGTCTAGAGGACAGCAACACCTGAAGTAGCCAATACCAACTGCTGGAGAAAGGAGAAGTGAGAGCAGCCCTGAAGAGGGCATCCAGCCAATGTCATGGCGTGCAGCTCTCCCACCTTGCAGTGATTGTCTTGCAGTGTGACTCATCCAGCTCCAAAGTAATCTAATAAAGACATGATTCAGGGCAGAGTGATAGGAATCTTGATTGATTTTACATGCACAGGTTTCTGACAAGTACAAATGGAGAAGACTATTTTGTAGATAATGATTTGATGCCTACAGAAAGCCAAAGACATAATTCATAACAAAAGCCACTTTTCTTTGTATGAGACAATATTTTATGTTATGTAAAAGCTGTGTGGAAAACAATATTTAGTTTGTAATAAACTTTAATTAAATAAAATGTTAATTCTGGACTAGAGAAATAATGAATGTATTAACGTTGCCTGTAAGTTGTTTCAAAACTATGGGATGAATTATTTTCAGCTGTAATTTTTATGACTATTCAGTTGCTTGGATTTAATTAGCAGTTGTACCAAGAAAAACATTTTCCCCTTATGACTTGAAATATTCGAGTATTGAATTATCAGGTAGTTTTTCTGAGTTCCAGCAACCTATTTGTAAACGTCCATCAAATCACAGCAAAAAAATTATATCACTTTACTTTATGGAATGCGTGAAAATTAAGTAGCACAATTCTACTGCCATAAAAAAATCCAAAACAAAAATAAAGATATTAATTTTATTGTTTGTTTCCTCTTTAAAAACCCTATGTTTACAAATTACCAATGTGCTTAAGGAAGTCATGAACTTTTGATTGGTAATTTACAATGATAAAAATCAATGGATATAATTGACAGACATTACAATGCATGTTCACCACTACCACAGAACACAGCAAAATAGAACTTTATTTTATTCTATGTTTATGAATGAACATTCTAATTAGAAGTCAATACCATGAATCAGGAAGATTTTTCAAATAGAATCTCTTCCCTTCTTCCCAATCTTCCTCTACTCTATCCTCCCTAGACAATCTTAACAAATCACTAGAAAACTTCAGAATAAAAAGTCTTCAAAAATGTTGTTGAACTATTTTCAACTTTATTAAACCACTTCAAGAACAATTGACATAACTGGACACTTAAAATTTTTTTGTCGGACACTTTATTATATGATATTTTGAAAGCCACTTAAATTTTAGTTAGGTTTTGTATGAAAGGAGTTTTTATGCAACCTAAAATTCAATTTCATTGTTTTTTATTAATCAGTAAGTACCACATTATTATATATACCGTAGTATTACATATAATTTATATATACATTTATGTATGTATGTGTATAAATGATAAAAACATAAATATTTCAGTGCTTGTTTTGATCTTTTTTTTTAAGTAGAGCAGAAAAAACAAAGTATCCCCAAAGAGAGTTTTTTCTCTTCTCTCAGCACTATACTCAGTGCGACAGTCTCCACCCAAATCCTGTGGCCCTCTGGGCATGTGTACATCTCTAACTACAACAATCAGTGCTGGAAACTGTTCCAAATTATTCCTGAAGAATTTCTTGTTCTCTCTTCTTTCACCCAATAGCTTCATTTTTGTCTGAATAGCTAATGTCAGTCAATCAGCATAAGGAGAATAGCAAGATTAAATTCAGTGAAGGGGGGAAAAATGGTGTGGTAAGGATAAATTTTACAGATCTCAGAAGTCACACAAGCCCTGGCATAAAATCTGCAGAATGTGAAATCATGGCTTAGTTACTTCACACAGCCACCTTTCTAGCTTTTATTCCAAGCTGTCAGTATCCATTACAGCTTCAATTCATTTATTACCATACCTATCTTTCTTTCTGCCTGTAATCATTTATAAAGAAAAGCTAACTTCTATTGCATTTACTGCTGCTGCTGAGACTTGAATGAAACTGTTTTTCATAGATATTAGGAAAGCTTATTCCCTTTCCATGTAGAGTTATACTGTGGACCACATCTGCATTTAGGCCACTGCCCATCAGGTATGCTCAATATATCTTGATCTAAATTAATTAAATTGTTGTAAAACTACATAGACTAGCTATGTTCTCATAAACTTTAACCCAATTCTATATTTATTCCTCTCTGAAAGTGTAATGTCAAATTAAGTTAAATCACCTTACATTTTAAGTAAAGGTTTTGTAACCTACAGGGTAGTTCAAGAAATTGTGTTCCATGCTATTCATTTCCATTAATCTGTTTAACTACCCTACCTAAGTGATTTTATTTCCAAGATTTCTCTTTAAATCTAATTTCATTTAGTGATTTCCAGAGCTACTTTCTCGCTTGCTATATCTCTCTCTCTCTCTCCCTTTCCCCTCAGAAAATCCTGTTGTTTTTTGTTGGTTTGCCACTGACTAAATTGCAGGCCCTATTCACATCTGTCTTTATCACTAACATCCCTGTCTATAGTATTGGCAGCTGTACACGTGCAGAATTTTGCAATGCCCATCAGGAGGCAATTGTCCCCTCCAATAACTTGAGGTTTCTTGATGAGAGAGTGGAGACATTCAGGAATGCACTGCTGTCTGTGCCTGAATTGCCCGTGTCAATGGCTCTTAACTATACCAAGAAAAGAATTGCCTTCAACCAGACTTGATGAAGTGAAACCCACAGACTGCACCAACTTCTGTATCTGAAACACTCTACAGTGAAAGGAGCCTAAGGACTGTTATATATGATATCCATCATTTTATCTGTCAGCTTTCTCAGAAGGTTTGGGAAAACAGAAGAGCTGATATTACCTCTCAAGAGTGTCAGATTGTAGTCAAGTTACTGACATAGCTACCAGCTCAAAGGAAGGCAACACAAATTCTGAAAAGAGGAAGAGTTATGCAATACAGTGAAAACATACCAGATTCTTCTCTGTCTGTAACCATTGATTCTTCACTTTCTGACCACTAATGTTTTTTTTTATTATCCTCTTCCTTGAATAACCATGTATTTTAAAGGAGCTTTGCGAATGAAGACAGGTCCCCAGGGGAATTTGCACAAGCCAGGATAATGCACAGTTTTGAATTTCTTGATGCACATTGTGTTAGTGAGGATTTTAATTAAACTCAGTGGCAGATAGTCTGAAACAGCTGAGGCCCATAGCTATTGTGTATGACAGAAAAGCATTGAAGGAGTAGATGGATAATTATATTGAAATCAGGACTCATTTCAGGCTCCCATGCAATTATCTAGGTTATCAATACAGTTCCTCAAAAACAAGAAATCTTTGTAATTCAGACACATGTATATGGGGTTTTTTAAGCTATAATATCAAGTTGGGACAACATTATATGTACATAGTATAATTTTAAACCACATATTTATCCCACAAACCAATTCTTAAAATACAAAATAGCCTCATCCTTCTCTAAATCCAGAATTATCTCAAAGCCCAACTTATCTCACATCTGTATAAGATGTCCTGTTTTTCTAAAGACAATCCTCCAGTTTCTGGAGAGTGAAGCAGAGAGGAAAGGTGAGAAGCCAAATAACACAAATAAGTGCACAAATAACTTCTCACTGCTGTCAAGAAAAGGAAATAATAGTAGAAGGTCATTTGTCATCATTTTGTCATGATCTCATAAAAATCTAAGACAAGAGTAAAGAACCAACTGTGACACTGGATAGCTGTCATTGAAATCTGTAAATATATATGTTAAAGAAACCGGCGTGTTCTTCAATAATTGCAAATACTCTTTGCTTTGGGAGTATTCTGCTTAGGCTGGGTGCAGTGCAGTAGCTTCAGAACTTCAATCAGTACTGAATCCTAAAAAGAAAACCCTTCTCTCATGTTCAGATTAGAATTTCTGTCAATTATGATAATTACTATGTCATCACCTATAACTCCTTGCTTTAAAAAAAAAAAATTAAAAAATCAATGAAAGTCTCTAAAAATATTTTACTTTTTCCCTTTATTACACAAAAGAACCTTTCAGCTAACAAAAATGCTTGCTTATAATCTCTAGATCACTTTAAAGGTGATCTAGAGGTAGATAGGTATAATAGACATTTTACACCAGTCAGCATCATTTGAGGGTGACCATGGTGGTGATCACCACAATGGACAACACTCATCAGTGGTGCCTGGTTATATTCCTGTTTGTCCTTCTGCAAAGCACCCATGCACTATTGCCACCCTGTGAACCTACCACTAGTGCATCCAGACTGTATCCATGCAGCTAGTGCCAAAGGCTGTAGCTTTTTTACAGTGTAGTGTCATTAGCTTTTCCTCTAGAAAGCTGGATCCTAGTGCCCTGAATACAGTACAGCACTTTCACAAAACAGCTTCCTGAAAAGAGGCTGGAGAAGACAGTGTTGCACACATCCAACCTCACTACTCTACTCTGTTAGGCAATGTCCCCTGGCTCCTGGGATGCCATTAGGAAACAGTGAAATTGCTTGTTCAGTGCCTGCACTCATACTTCCCTCTGTTTTTACATTTTTTGATCCTTTGAATCTCACACTCCCTTATATTTTCCATTCCTTGGCACATGCAGTCATGTGATTCCTCCCTGCTCCTTTCCCCCACTTCTTCTTCAAAAGGCTTGAAGATTTTGTTGGACTGTTGTGTGACTTGAATCCAATAAAGACTGTAGCTGATAGCTGGGAGAGAAACTGTTTAAAGGAAGCACATAAACCTGGCTACTCCCTGCCATACATTCTGTACCTACTCCCCCACCCTGCATAATCCTTGCAACAAGCATGCTAGAGGGTATGGCCCTACATCTCATTTTTGTTGTATTTTCATGGACCTGCTGCCCAAAAATTTATCAACTTCCTCTTTGTAAGCGTCTATATCATCTGCAATCACAACCGCTTCTGGCAAAGGATTCCAGAAATTTCCTATCAGCATGAAGAAATATGCTCCTTTATCTGTTTTAAATTAAACTTCTACAGTTTTCTTGAACTGCCATCCAGTTTTATTACTGCAGGCTCTTGTGCCATGGTGTAAGTCTGCCATCTTTATTTTGTAAACTTTTTTCATACCTCATTCCTAGGTGGAGCATCACTGTTATTTTATTCTCTTCTCATAAGTCAACTGTTCCATCTCCTCCATAATTTTAATTATTCTTAGCCTTCTCCATTTTGCTCTTCTTGAGATGCAGAGACAAGAATGGCCTACCCTGCTGAAGATGCAGGCTCATCAAAATCTTGTGTGGCAAAAAGCTATCTCTAACCTGCTCTCCCAGTTGCCTTCACAGTGATGCTAAGCTCTACATTTTTCTTCAATTTTTAATTTTTTTTTCTGGCTACAACTACATGCCAAGAATTTTATTTCAGAAAAATGCCAATCAAAAATCTGTTACTTAAGTGCTATTTCCAAGTTCAGTACTGGAAAAAGTAACATATAATGGAAAGTTAAATGACTTCTCTCTGTCACACTAGTTGGACCAGAATCATATTTCGAAGCGTTTCTCTTCTTGATTGGAATCCTTAAGCAACTCTAGCTTCTCGTGTGTTAAAGATCAGCTCTTCCTTTTATCTCCAAGGTTCCCTGTAATATGTTTAGTGACTTATCTCTCTTGATATATTGTAAGTTATGGCTTCATGTCTTCATCAGAAACTTGGTCTACCAAGGCGCAGCTGAGGCTCTGGCTTAGAATCAGCTGTGGTAGTGGTTTGTAGCTGCAAAGGGCAACGCATGACAAATCTAAACCAAATAGATCATACATAGTATCACACACAGTATACACAAATGTGTATTTGGAGAAAGACATATGACATTTAAAATATCCCTTGAAATCCCACTGCTAATATAGCAAACTTTGGAATACTGTTTACACACATGCTTTCAGAAAACTTTGCTAAACATGCTGTAAATTAAAGTTTTTTTAAGCTCTCATCCACATCTAAAGCTGAGAAAAACATTTAAATGCCTGAGTTTTCTTTGCCTCACAAAATTGTCCCCTCTGACTAAGCTCTTTTGGCATCACAGTGAAGCCTTTCTTCACTGGGCCTATTCTGTAACATTTTTATAGTTTCTTGCTATGCACATTATATTGGCTAGGTAACTCCCTAGCTGGTTTGTGTTCTCATTCAAAGTGACAGCCTACCAGTAAATAAAAACGTTCAATTACCAAATGAGAACTGAAACTGCAGTCCTATCACTTCACTTCAGACACCATTTAAAAAAGAAAAAAAAATAAAACCCAAACCCAAACAACCCAAAAGATTAATGGTAAAACAGGAAATAGCACTGATTTGGGATTGGTTTTTGAGTGGCATTCAGTCATTAACTATTCCAAACACATTAGCAGCCTGAGGGGATCTTCCATGTATCAGTGGGGGAGAGGCAGTTAGTAAAAACTTTTTATTTATAACAGTCACAAGAATATTCAAAACCAGAAGCTCCATGCCTGCAAGCAAGGGAATTATGTAGTACCTGAAGTCACACTTCTGTATCATGTTTTACAATAGTATTCTTCATGACATAAATATTAAAATAAGTTCTTGAAAAAGGAAAAAAAGAAAAACAGCAGAAAAATTTAATTAATTTTCTTTTATTATGGACCAAGCTCCCTAGAGGTTTTCATATATACATAAACAAAGTTCCCAAGATTTGGTTTTTTAGTTTCTCTCAAGTGTTCAAATTAAGGTGTTCTTTATTAAATGTAGCATAATAATCTCAAAGTTAAAAAAGGGAAGTACAGATGTCTAATATATATGTTCTCATGTTTTGAATGCTTTGCTCAATGTTCCTCCTTTTGCATTTCTGTTCTGCTGCAATTGCACTTAAGAGGCGCTTCTCTTTTTATTTCATTATCTTCTTCTATTCCCATCCCACTAGCCTGCATATAAATGCAATGGTCCAAACACTTCCTGCCTGTTCAACTAAAATTTGTCCTTCTAATTCTTGCATGATTGAGCACCTAGACTTTATCCTCTGTATTACTCTTCTGGAACCTTTTCAATTTTCTATTCCATGTTCTCATTATTGTCCCAAGTTTTCCTCTATTGTCTCTAGAATCTGAGTTCTGAAGACCTATAAGTTAGTAAGCTACGAAGGTCTAGGAAAGTTATTTCAAATAATTGAAACTCCAAGTTTGGCATCTTTTTATGTTTTGTTTCAAATGCTTTTGAAATAATAAGAAAATGATATAGCCAGAAAATGATTTTCCTTCTACAGCAGCTGAAGCTGAAGTTACTTTGATATGCAAGTTGTGTTTGGAGACTGCCATCAGACATCCAATTTTAATTTATCCTTTCTAAAACTGTCAGTCACACAGTTAAGATCATGTCTGCTAAATACACTCAACAGTTTTAATACTTGAGTAATTTTACCCACTAATTTTGGAATAAATTTTTATTCAAAAGTAGGTGAGGAAACTTGGGCTTTACTCTGCCTCAGCTAATTGCTGCTCAGCTCAGGCACTAGCACACTTGCAAGACAAAACAAAAGCATAAGTACTGACAAGCAACAGTCTGAAAACAAAATACAAGGAAAATCTATACAAAATGTAGTGGTCAAACTCTTTGCCTTCTTTTTAAAAAATTTAAGATAAAAGAATTCTTTTTTTGCTAGAAAAATATCAGCTCACACACTGCTTCTCTCTTATATGACTAAATGTTCAAAGCTATCTGCGTCTTCTTTGTGGCAGCTAACCCAAAGTTTGGACTTCTATGTTCAAAGATAGGTTATTACATACTTCAGCAAGGCAGGAGAGAAAACAAAAATTGTTTATCTTCCAGCTCACTAATTTAGTCAGTTTTGACTTTTTCAGGCTCGTTTTCTTTGGTTTTGGTTTTGGATTATTTTTTAGATTTTTATTAAGTACTTCAACTTCCATGATTTTTTCAAGTACTCCAGCTTCTATACCAAAAATTGTATGTATTTTAAGCAGCAAATGTGTAGCTACAGCTTTATACCACCATGGCTATTAAATCTTGTTTTGGTAAGGGAATAATTCAGAGCTAAGTTTGGTGAAACACTTGCCTTCATGGTGCTAGGATGTCCTTGCTGTGTTCTGAGGTAAAACTCCCTTAGTTTTTGTTCCAGGCTCTGTGGACTCTCCTCTGCATTCCTTTCTCCAATATTTCCCAGATCTGAGAATAATTAGCAATGTTCACTGGTGATAGCATGCTGCAGCAACCCAACAGTGATATCTTGCCAACACCAGCTGTGCTTCAGTATTTATTTATTAAGATCACACTATTTACACAGGACAAAGTTGCTGAGACTGCAAAGAGATGAATACAGTTACAGCAGCTGAATTTCAGCTTGACTTTTCAAAGGAATTAACACCCATACTGGGTAACATTTATCTCTAAGAAGAGGGGATACAAGCCTTTAATTCCACTTTCAAATTTTATGTTTTGCTGGCTCTTGAGTTTAGTGTACAGGGGATGGACGGGGGACCTTGTACTGCAGGGTGTAGTGGACGATTCTTCTTTTTGCACTGCATTAAAACAGCTGAGTGCAGAGACATTGGCTATGCAGGAAAAGGATGCATCTGTGAGGCGGGCATCCCCTTTGCATTGCTAAAGTCAAGTCAGAGGCTGGCTTTGTAAATCATGATACACTTGAATTTTCACATCTGCTTGTCAGAGCTGTTGAGCAACATGAAAACTGATGTCAGCAAGTCTGCCGCTTTCTAGTTCATCTAGGTAGGAAAAAAAAAACATTAGGCAGCCTTATGATCTTATGATTTAATGTGTGTGTTCTTTACAGTAGAGTAAATGCCAGAAATTTAAAAGGCTAGAGTCTTTTAAATTAAAGATTTAATTTAAAATTTGCAAAAAGAGCTGCTGAAGGGCCTCAGAAGTTCACACTAGAAGACAATGTACATTTGGAAGATTACTGGCTGCTTTCATCTTTTTATCTAGAAAACTGTGTACATTTTCTGTTCCTCTACCCCCATTTGATTATTACTGCATATGAAGCAGTAGTGGTTTCCAACCTCCTGGAAATAAAAAAAAATGTCACTGAAATGTGAGCCTAGAATAACTGTTTAAGTATTCAGAAAACACTTTGTTAACCCTTCATGATATCCATAGGCCTAGGTCTTTTAGTGATTTCAAAAGTAATATCTTACAAGGAAAAAGGTGAAGCCAGGAAAAAATGTTATTGTCTAATACCAAGGGAGGGGGAGCTGAGGGTGACCCTAACATAGATTGTGACCTTAGCAGTGGGGCACCCACCCACAAGATGTGAGCATGGCAGGCAGAGCCAGGTGCTGGGAACAGAGTCCATCAACTGCAACCCATGAACCAGGGCCAGGGCACCTGGTGAGGAGAAGCAAGAGACAGGGCAGGAGACATGACCACAGTGTACATTCCAGACCCACCTGGAAGATGAAGCAAGAGCTGGAGGCCCTTTCAATGCAGTTCAGGCAGGAATTGGAGGTCCTGAGCTAAGCTGAAATAGACTTCCAATGGGCCCGTGAGGAACTTAGTGGGGCTGGTCAGGGCCATTCGGATCTATTGCTGCTCTCAGGGCTCCAACACAGAGCCACCCTGAAATATGTCATTCAGTTGAAAAACAGTCATGGAAATAAGCATTTAATAAGTTGAGGATGATGAGCATTTACAAAACAATGTCCCACACCAGAACTGCGGTCATCTCATCGCCTCACTGAAATAAAGTGTATGAAGGCAAAATTTACTTAAAAAAATAATGCATTAAGAGATAATAAATGCCTAAATGTAAGCATAATTTGAATCTTTTGCTTTGACCTTTTCTAATTTTTTGGTGCGGAGTCATACAACCTGAAAGGTTGTTTTTTAAATTTTTTTTTTTAAAAATGTAAGATTTGTATGACAGACCTGACAAGAAGTCAAAACTGTGTGGACAGTGTTTTTTGTGTCACCTCCAGTTTTCAATGGTTCATCTTCGTGCAAGTATATTGCATGCATATTTAAAGCTTCTCAGGATATATAATTTTTCCAAAGTGGGCAGCTTCTCTGATTTTAATCAGAGTTGAGTGATTAGCATTCTTGAAGATATGTGTGAGAAACATTCTTAAGTATGGTTCACCTGACCTCTCCAGCTATGTTAAGGATGATATTATTTTTTATGAGCCGTGAATACAGATTCATTGACTGCTTGTAGGTAGCTATAAAATCTGGAGTACATGATCAAAAGTAGTTATCTTTAGTAGCTGTTTTCTGGTCCGCATAAAATAAATTGACCTTGTAGCCCTTTTTCATTAGAGAGCATCAATACCACAATAAACATTGCTAGGCAATGTCAGGCACTATTCAGTCTGATGGCCGCCTCAATACTGAGGCCAAATGATGGCATGAAATGCTGCCCTATCTCCTGCCCCACAGGCAGCAAATATTCTGATTCAAGAAGGAATGCAAACGCTTTCTGTTGTGAGAGTGTTCACGTACCAATTTTTTTAACTAAGCTTTTTTATGAACAGTTATAAAAATGCTAATTTTAAAAGAAAACCTGGAGCCTATGGAGCCTCTCAATTCACCCCTCGCTGACTGGATACCTATGCAAGGCAACACTCCCAACTTTTGTCAATTAAAATTGTCTTGATTTCAAGCTGGTTTACTGAGGTTGCTCCCTATCTTGGGATTTAAAAATTTTGAGTAATCTATTTCTTAATATTTATATAGGTATAATGTAGTTAGCAATTCTAAAATATAAAATATACATTTGGTGTTTCCCACATAACAATATTCTGTTGCTGTATGGACATCTAATCCAGTGTCCTAACCAAGGCTAGATTCTTAAAAGTAACTTACCACGCAGCGGTACTTTGAGATTTACATAAAAGAATTTATAACATTTATCTAATGCTTTTCCTTACTGGGTCTTGGTTTTATAAATGTCTTATTTCAGATCTCAGAAATAAAGGACTTGTTCAAAACACCAAGCAGGTAATTTTCCAGTTTGGGAAAAGAGTGGGGCCTCCTTATTCCTGCTCAGGATCCAGCACCATTTGAAACACTTCTGGAGTGCCTACGCAGAGCTAGAGGGCACAACACAGGTCTATGGGAGGATCCCCACCTTCTGAAGCAGCAGGTGGAGGCTTCATGGCCTAACCTAGGACTTCTAAAGACTCTGGACCCTATTCTTAGATAGCTGAAGTAAGACTTAGTTCAAGATCAGCACATCTCAGTGTAGCTGTCTCCAGGAAAGGGAGGCAGTCCTGGCTGTTCATGTAGTTTGTGATTGCCTGGCTCACTGTGGGATCTGAGCTGATCAGCTCTCCCTTGACCCTAAGAAGAATTAAAACAGGCTTGCACAGACAGACATCTACCTTACATGCATTTATAGAAGACAGGCAGTCATTTACCTTTTATGTGAACCCCTTTGACCAGATCTGAATCTCAATTTAGGTATCATAATGTCAGTGATTCCCCCTTTACATGAACAGGAGCAAACCATCTTGATGCAATCACTGCCTAAAGAATTGGGAAGAAAGGAGATTTAAAAGAAAAAGAAGCTACCGAATGTTTGTTACAGTAGATTATAAAACTTTAAAGTAACTAATACATCTTATTTTGTGTTTCCATATGTATATTATTCAGTGTTGAATGAACAATGTGCATCTCTTTGAATTATGATAAAGAAGCTTTTAAACTATTTATAACAAATATATAAATTAAAAAAATAATGCTGTCTCTGAATGTATATATTATCCTCTTGTATACATATTGCTGTTTTTTACGTATATATAAATAATTTCATTTAATTTTTTTTCTGGCATATGCATAAAAGCACACTCTTTTACAAAATTATCTTGAGAAAATGTTGTGTGAGGAATAATGAATGAGTATGTGACTGAGAAAAAAATTCCTAACTTTACTTGCAAAGGAACATATATACATGTCCACAAATTTATTTCAGGAAAATAAAAGAATTCTCTGGCCCTTATGAGTTAATAAAATATGGAGTGAAAGTCATTATGTGACTCTATCTTTAGTGTATTTTTGTGCCTTCCATGACTGTGTATGCATTACCTTAGTAGCGAATGATACATGGGATTTTTAAATTTAATAAAAATAAGTTAATATAAACATAAACATGAATTCGTTCCTACTTTTAGCAAGAATCCAGTGATGAATAGCTGCAATGTCATAAAGGCTGCAGGATGTTAATTAACCCTCAGGCAAAATTTTCTTTTTTGACATTGAGGAGGTCATAAAATCACTCAAATATTTTCTTAATTAAAAGTCATATGCAAAACATCTGTCTTGGTACATGTTTACTTCTGCAATATTGTGCTCATGTTGGATGATGCTCTTGAAGACCTTGTAAAGCTTAATAAGGACAAAACAGAGGGACAGAGCTGTTAAAGAAAGAAAAATACTTATTTAGAAACAGCCCTGGAAGTTGACATAATTTAAAGATAGAAGACATTTACAGAACACCTTACAGAAAATCTAAAAAAAAAGCCCAGAATGCTGGATATTTTTTTTTAATTAATAAAATATTTTTAGTGCAGTTATTCAAACTGTTATTTGATAATATTTACACTGTTTCTAAGGACATTGGCATTGGAGACATCAGATGCAGATTTTTTTAAAGAGCAAAAATGTAGCATAACTAAAGCTATAATGACAGCTACAAACACTCAGTGATATAATTTCCAAGAGATTATATTTTTGTTCTGCTGTCACATAGTGAAACAATATGTCTTTGTTACCAGAATAGGACTAAACCTACTGTATTTCAAACTGGCAAATCAATTTTCATAGCATTTTAACCAATGGGGTTTCAAGTGAACAGCAATTAATAGTGAAATAAATGAATGCTGGCTGAAAGAAGGTTTCCTGTTTCATTGAAAGCTATATATATGGAATTGACTTGAAAATCAGAAGTGAAGATTTGGGGACTAAATCATATAAACTGTAGGGTTTTTCCCTTTTTTCTTTCCTACTTCTTATGAATGATAAATAGTTATTGTTCCACCTATGCTTGTATTCATGCAAAAGCGAAAACAAAAGACAATCTTTGGCATTTTTAACAACTCAACAGGAAGTGTTATTCTTTAAACAATCAATAGAGATGATCTCCTGTCAGTGCTGGAAATTACATTAGATGAAGGGGAAAAAAAGAAAAATAAAACCCACCAAACATGATGAGAAATAAGAGCAAAGGTGACTCTATGTAATAGAGCAATTATTTTCAGTCATGTAAAAAGTAAGCCTCAAACATTGTGAGCATAGCAGATTTTTCCTTTGACTCAACAAGCGTGGAACCACTTTGACAGCACAGTACTTTTGTTGTACTTTGTGTTAAATTAATCTAGTTTGTTAATGTTCTTCACATACAAAAACTGTGATTACAGGATAGGCAAACACAATTTCACTTAACCATTAAATAAAATTTATTTCAGAAGAATATACTAATGAGATAACATGGAAAAAAGTTGGATAACTTTTAATCTAATCATATATTTCACTTCTGCAGGTGATTTAAGCTTATTAAAACAATAACAGCGTGATATGTGTTAATTGACAAATCACTTTGTGTATTTCTGTAAGTGTATACAGAATTAGAAAAGTTGACAAAATAGGCATTAAAATTCAGCAACTAACTAATATACCTTTATGAGATTGAAAAAGAAAATCCAACAAGCACTTAGCAGACATTAGGTGGAATACTCACTGAAAATTAATTCAGGATTTTTCGTGGTCTCTAGTGTGGTCAGGGCAAATCATTGTTCAGCACTGTTGTAATATTCATATTTTAAAATATGGTGAACAATAAGCTGAAATGCCATTATTTCCAGCAGTGTATCTTAATAAACTCTGAAATAATAAACATTATAATAGCTTTAAAAGCTTCTTTTATATAAGATAATAAGTAATTTTATAGATGCAAAACCAAGCAAATAAAACTTATTTTGCTATCAAAATTCCCGCAGTGTGCCATCTACAAATTTTTACACACTTCTACAGTACTGTGGAATTAAGAAACATCAGTATTAGGAAACAATCACTCTCCACACTACGTCTCAATATCAAATGCCCTTATTTATCTATTTGCTCGTATATACAGTGTATTTAAAGATTGAAATCAGCAGTAGGTAATTCTTCTATAAAGAGCTATTTTTCATTATTGCTCTAGGGCTGAATGCAGGCAATTCTTTCATCAGAGTGTAAGAATAAATATCAAAAGTAAAAATAAATATGCTTTTTAACTGTAGGATCTCTATCTTTTTACAGGTAAAAATCAATCTTGGTAGACCAAATATTTGATCTATTTTATGTGTGTGTCCTGGTTTAGGGCAGATTTGGAGGAGAATTTCTAATGGAGGGCCCCTCCAGAAAGCAAACCCACACAGCCCCTCCCCCCAACCAGTTCGGGAAGGATTCCTCGGAGAGGAGTGGAAAGAACCTGTTTATTTAACAAGCACAGCACCCCCCAGCACACAAAATGAACAATACCGGATGACACCGCTCTGAAAAAGATGACAAATTCAGAAAGTCTCTCTTGGGGGGTGGTCACTCTGTTCTCAGTCCCTCCGGCTCTGGGGCAGCTGCTGCAGGCCACAAGGTGCAGGATCTTGGTGTTTCCCAGGTCCCAGTCTGGAGCAGGTTTGAAATGCTCAGAAAAAGGAAAGGAGAAACAGTCCAGGAAGAAATTGGACAGTTTAGCTAAACTAGCTGATGAGCAAAGCAAGCAGAAGCAAAGCAAGCAAGAGCGAGAGAGAGCAAAGCGAAAAGCAAAAGCAGAAAAAGCAAAAGCTGCAGTCACTGTGTCCTGCCAGGCTGATAAGAAAACAAAAACAAAACTTTCCCTCTTCAGAGCCAGTCTTAAAGGTACAGAACATAATATCCAACATTCACAGAACACATGAATGGGGATACAAGCATCATAACGTCACCCTAGGACAGCGTGTCTGACACATATCCATACTTTATGTTTGCCTAACAAGTCAAATATACAAATATACTAGAACCAATCAAGTCTGAGGCTAAATAACCAGACCTAAGTGACCTTAAATAAGGTAGACTAACTTAGGGGCTGCATCAGCACTTAAGTGTTGCCTTAGCTACTGATGCACTCGAGCATGGAGTGGGCTGTGGGTTTCGGTTTTTTTGGATCTTGGTGAGTGCTCCAGCCACACACCATTACTGTTACTGTCAGCTCTTCCCCCCCCAAGTTATCCTTTTGATGACTACCCTCTGAAAAGAGCAGCTGCCACAAGATGCAGTGAGGGTTCTGCCTACTGGTCCTATTGCTATATTCTAAGTGGTTTTGTAAAAAATAGTTTTTCCCTCTAACCATTGACCTCCTATCGAAGAGCCATCTGCCACCTGTGCATCTGACACCCATGTTTCTCGTGTTTTAAAGGATTTTTTTTTATCTGTCAGAACTTAAAGTTGAGAAAGGCATTTCCATAGAACGTGCATGGAAGCAGATCCAAATATCCCATCAACAGACCAATAATTGTCAACAGACACTCTGAGAGAAAGAGGAGAAGGAAGTGGGGTCTCAAATGAAAACTGAGAGGGGTTACGTTTAACAGTTACTGAATAAAATCTGCAGTTATATTGATTGATTACAGCTCAAAATAATTACAGATGCATAAAAGTTTGCCTAGTGTTGAGCAGAAGTGAGAGAAAACATAAGCAGTTTTAACCCAGTGCACATACTTCATAAATTAAGTACTGAAAACATGCCAACTTTGACAATATAAATATCTTATATATGTGCTGGTATTTGTTACCCAATTACATAAGTCACAACATATTCCCTTTAGAGTTTGGATAAAGGAACAGGAATATTTTGTGTCTTAAATACCTTAAATTACTATAAAAATGTGTTTACATCTGTCTTATACTCTTCTAATATTCATTATAGCTTTTCATTCATTAAATTTTGACACCTTCTATCACCTTGACAATATTTTTAGCCTCTTTACTTGAAGTTAATGCTCCTCAGAGTATAAAAAGTTATCCTTTAAATATCTGATAATGGGAAAATATGGGCAACATACAAACAGAAACATAAACTTCAATAGTAAAGTTCAATGAAATCTCTACTAATAGCAAGGTATTAAAGACTTGAATATTTAGTATTTATTTTTTCACAAATGTTGTCTCTAACATTTTACTTTTTTGTTATGTGAAAACTTAGTTGGCTAAAAGGCAATGGATGTTCACAGCAAAAAAGAATAATTTTCTATTAACCATAGCTCTTCATCTTATTCTTCCATCTCCAAGACAAAAAAGAAATCTCATTTACAGAAATCTTAAAGCTAGACAGGGTAAGATAAAAAAATGAAGAAATCAGTGCTTTTCAACTCGTAAGAATAAAGACATTGCAAGTATTATTTAATAGTTTCTCCACTGGTAATAGATAAAAATATAATAGTTCACGGAACACACAAAGAGAAAGTTGGGATTGAGTTCTACTGAGCTGAAAGGTTAGATTCAGTTAACATAAACCAAATTTATTTCATTTAAAACAGCCTATTAGGATTCATCAGATCTTTGCTTCCTAGGAGCTGCCTCTTCGGCAGGGGTTGATCAGCCCCAAGATACCTCTTCATGGCTAATAGCTGCTTCAGAGTTGTGAGGTGGAAGTTAAAATCTTCTCATGAATTTCACTGTAAATCCAAGTATTGAGCAAAACAGGGACAGCCCATGGCATGGGTCAAGCAGTGTGGAGTCTAATCTGTCTCTGGGTGTCCACAGGGTGAGAGGGAAAACCTTTGTTTAAGCACAGAAAAATCAAATCTGTTTTATGAAATAAAAATTAACTAGACAATACTGACACAAGGTTTTATTTGGTAACTAAACAGAAGGAACTGAAGACAGAGGAAGGAAGGGTTTGTGAGGGATGAGAAAGCCCTGAAAAGCTGATTCTTTTATCTCCTTTAGATTTCCCTTGTGATGGCAAATAAACAACAAACAGTGGGGTTTTTTTCCCAAGTGTACTCTAGTACACTTCTTGCTTTGCCAAGTCCCAGTTTGAAAATTAATGTCTGCCAATAGATAGTCTATCTCCTGATAGATATTGCTTTTAGATTTGGCTATCTACATTTCCTTTGAAATCAATTAAAAGAAAAATTCTCACAGATTTTTCTGAACAAGAGATATATCTCTAAAATTAAATGGAAGAATTGGCTGAACCAACTCCCTTTTCATTAAATAAGAAAAACACTACCCCCATTCAGAGGAGTGCTGCAAAGACATTGGGTGAGTCTTAAAGTGTGTAAGTTCACTAAATATTTCACCAGGGGTTTTTTTCAAACGTTCAAAAAACAAAACCCCACATTTTCAGCCTCTGTTTTATCTGGGAAAACTTGGCCTTTGATATGAGTAAACACATACCCAGGACAGCTGCAAGGTCAGGGATCCAGCCAGGCCTGCAGCAGCTTGGACCATCTTTACCACCAGGCAACACTGGAAGTTTTTAGAGAAGATGCCAGATCAGAGTTTGCAGAGAAACTAATTCAAGCAAGCACATTCCTAGTTTTACTTTGAACATTTTAGATATTTACTTTGAACATCTAGGGGAAAACTGTCCTCCAAACTCTTTAAACCGTCCTTCTCCAAACTCTCCAAACCTGAGAGTTTTATTTTAAAAAAAATTTAAAGTTAACTTATCCCCTCTCTTCATCTTCAGACTTCACAGAGATAAGATGCACTACAAAGAATTTTGCAAATTCTTTTTGCAGTAATTACTTCTACAAACCGTAGTATAAATAAATGCAGCTTGAATGGCAGCTTAATTTATATATGAAGCCAGATTTCAAATTTTGATTTGCTCCTGAAGTCTTCTCTGCCTCAGCTTTTGATCTTCCTATAATCTCAATAGTCTCTGTCAGAGCAGCATGAACTTTAGCTGTTGCTAAAAATAAAGTATATAAAAAACTGTTTCAGCTGACAATACTCAAGATTCCCTGTATTCCTAGAACAAAGTGTATGAGTGCACTGGGGACCACTTAAAGGTCATTTTTTCAGTATCAGATAATGTTAGAACTAAGAAAATAAACTGAATGTTCTTGGCTGAAACAACTCAGACCATTTCAATACAACAGCATAAGGCATTAAAATTTAGTTCTGGCACATGATCATTCAAAAGAGTAATGACTTTCACCAAAAGTTAGATGATTTAATTGTCTAAGCTACATAATAACATTGTAAGCCTCAGTGCACTTTTCCCTTTAAAGTACTTTATCCTTTGTGCTGAATTCCACTATATTTTCAGCTGTATCACAATGGTTTAGGCAACAGGGCTTCACTAACCTGACTAAGAGTGAAATCTAACCTAATTTTGTGCTCTGATATAATAGGCTTAGAGGCTGATCCTGAAAAGACTAATGCCTGCCTTAACTTTCTGTGCTGCAACCAGCTCCATTGGCATCAATGAACCACCTTGGAGAGTACAATGAGTGTACACATCCATTAATCTTTGCAGAACTAGAGGCTTGGACTCTGTGTGAATGAAACAGGATAGTGCTGTGGGCTATAAAGCAATGGGCTATAAAGGAGAAGACTATGAAATGGCAAGTACAGGTGTATAATTCTTCTGAATATTTATCTGATTTTTTTGAAGTTGAGTTTTAATTTTTTTGAGCTGCAGAATGCATCTGCAAAAGCTGTATTTTTCCTCACATTAGGTCATAAAGAAATATGTGATTTTGAATAATTTTGCTCTAAAACCCAGTCCCCTTTTTTTTAAGAATGTAATGCGAGATTGCAGTAAATTAAAATATATTCTTCCAGGATTATTTTCATTTTTCGCTGAAGTATGAACACTTAATGCACAAATAAAATATATTCTGGAACAGAGCAACATTTCTCTAGCTAGATATTTGTTTGGATAGTTTTTAATTGTCTGTTATTTTCAACTCAGGCTATTTGCAAATCAAGAGGAAGTAGTCATCCTGAGAAGTTCCTGTATTTCTCTTAGGTTGGAAATCAACAAATATGTTTGCACCTTAGCTTGACCCTAAATTCTAAGGAACTGGAGATCAAACAAGCCTTAAGGATTTTTTCCATTGAGAAATCTTGTCATTTATGAGGATTTGGAAGTGGTGAATTTGTCACTTATATGGAATGCATTTTTCACTAGGTAACAACATCACAGAATGTCATTTCAGAAAGTGTCAAACACAGTTGGTTCCACTTGGTTCCAGACTGAGACTAAGAAATGTCGTCTGCCTTCAAATGGTGTTTCAAAACCTATTCTTTGTGCACAACTATCCTACACAACCCCTTTTCTTGTAGATTCCATTCAAGCAACTTTTCCAGTGATGACTTGTATTATCTGAGAGATTGTCTTTCTAGTTCTTGAAACAATAGAGCATGTATGGATTATCACAGAAAGTAAACTTAATTATATCAGATTAGTACAAAGTAAAGGCTATTTTGAAGACATTCAGTTAATGAGGAGATGACAAGTGGGTCATCTGGATCTTTGGTTAATATATATAAATATAGAACATGTGATTTTAAACTACCAAAGCTTTAAATAAGGAAGAACAGTTGAAGGGTGAAATGATGAATTTAACATAACTGACAAACATTTACTGCTAAACCCAGCTATGCTTGTATTTGACTTTTTGCTTTGAGCTTCCATGAGGCTGATGAAGTTTGTAGAGCTCAGCATAGTTCATATTTGTTCATATGGACACAGCACAACAGAACATATCATCTCCAACCTGGCTGAAAATACACATCAAAGAAGCAAAATTACATATCAGTTTCTAAAACTAATAAGAGGAGAGCATGAGGTATATGAACTGTGCTGAAAGAAAGAAGCTTACAAGGCAAAAAATTGCATTTATGTGTTATTTTCCTAAAGAATTGCTTTTATAGGACTAAGTTCAACAGAAGTCTGAGAAAGAAAACTGTTATGAACAGCTCTGACTTAATAGGAGAATTGAGTACTGGGCTTATGCTCTAACCAAGTAGTAATTTCAGAAGTCTCTTCTGTCTTTGTTCTTCCCAAGGAAAGGATACACCAGCATAGCAACATTGAGTTACTGAAGAGAATTCTTAATGCAGGATTCGCAGTAGCATCCTTTGCCTTGAATAGTCTGCACTGTAAGGAAAAGAAGAACTGTCATTATTAATATGTGATTTGGAGTTCTGATGCATATTTTCATCTTGTTTCAGTACATTCTTACCTGCATCAAATGGAATTCTAACAGTAAAGTTCATAACACCACACACATAGAAAGTAAATTAGAGGAATAATATAACTGCACTTAAATATTTATTTAAAAAGCTTATCCACGCTATGGAATGCTAGGGCTGAGCTGAAAAGGGATTTTAGTAGGAACTAAGGAGTCCAGCTGAATATGCTGCACTCAGATTATGTTAAATGATAGAATGCTGACATTAAATACATAACACGGGATAGATGCTGTTGGTGTTCTTGTATGTTTTTACTTTCCTCAGCTGTCATTGTTCACACTGGATTTACATTTTGTTTATATTAAAGTGAAATGCTTTCTTTCCCTCTCACAATGTTATTAGCCTTAATGTTTATAAAGATATTAGAAAGTATCTTGCATGAATATTTCTTATGAGTGGGTAAATGATAGCTCATTCAATTGCCTATCTAATAAAACAGTTCTCTTCTAAAAAACGTGAAATCCTAGGAAAGGTGCCTGGACAGTCTTGATGCTCAAACTTTTCAGACTGCTGTTCAAATACCAAATATTTTTTTAGCTGTCCTCCTTTAAAGAAATCTTGTAACCACTCCACAAATGCCACTTTTAATGACTCTGCTAAAATTTCAAGTAAGCCTTCCATCATAGCCAAGGTTCCTGTAATACACAAGCTTTCTGATAACCATGACATATAAATTGCCTGCAGAAGGAAATCAGAAGAGTATATCTTGAGTTCAGCTCATCTGTCAAAAGCTTAAAGATGATTTCTGACCACAGTGTTATATGAATGGGTTTGGACTGTTGGTAAACGCCAGCTATTGGAGAGATAAAAGCACCAGCTTGGAAAATGAGAACTTTAAATTTCATCTAATGGAGCCTATTTCTGAGTAGTTACACACCATGAAGTTTTGATTTCACTATTTAAAAACCTTAAGATGAAAAGGACGGAAGGAGAAGGGTTAGTATTGAAACAGCAAGATTATCTTTTGAGGTAATACAGAAACATGACAGAAACAGGAACCCTATAGATTATTTGCAAAGGATTTCCATGAAATGGTGAACATGGTGGTACCCTCAATAAAATATTCTGAAGGCAGACTACAGAACACTGAAAAATTTAATACATTTGCAAATATTTAAAAGACTGAATTGCCTACCAGAAGTTGAAAGCAGCTTTATGGAGCCCCACATGACAGGTTGCACTAGCTACCATACACATACTCACTAATAATATTGCAAATGGAAGAGGAAAAAGCATAAAGCAATGACTTTGAAGACAATCAAGATTCCTTTAAGAGCCGAAAAAAGACTGTTGAAGTTATATATTACAACTTTATAATTTCTTCCTCATAAAGATATTTCCTGAATTAATTTCTCTTTTAAATTGAACTACAGCCTATATATTTTTTTTTAAAAGGTAATATTCTTCTCTGCTTTCATAGAAATATTTTCAGTGATGGGAATAATCTGATGATCTGTCTCAGGCCATTAAAACTTTTTTTAGTGGTTAATTATTTTTACTTCAGAAAATATTTTCCTTGCTTCTTGGTACTGAATGCACCTAGCTTCTGCTTCCAGTACCCGGGATCTTGTTATACCATTGTTTTTCCTTATAGGTATATCTAAACTACTATCATTATTTTTTATTTTGCTAAAATTATTCTTTGGCAATTTTTCTTCATAAAATAAATACTTTTTTTTCACCAAAAGATTTTCTGGCCTTCTGCATAAATATATATCATGGTGCTTTTCTAAATATTATGCAATATTTCAATATATTTCCCTTATAAATATAAGGCAGAAACACAGAAATCCAGGAGCATTTGTGCCGTTATCAAGGTCAGAAGGAATATAGTCACTCTTGTCCTACTGTCATCTTTATATGCATCAGGATTATATTCATCTTTTTGGCTGCATTACAATACCATCACATTTTCAGATATCATTTCCCAGAATAAAGTTCTTTTTCTTGAAGAAGCATGTATTACATCTTTTTTTACAAATATAATCTCTTAGACATTAATAAAATTTGTAGTTTACAGAGTAACAAATTGACCTAGAGCACAACTATTGACAACTGCTCCCATGATTCTATTGGTTGCACCTGCATTGACATTAATTCAACATCCTTTTCCTACCTTCTCTAAATAAAAGTTGGAGCGCAGGTTCATCTACCACTTCATTATAGCTCTCTGCTTATAATTATACATTATTTTTAATAAATTTTCTCACTAATGCCAATTTTTTAAATGTTAATTTTTAATTAGTGATTCATGCTGTATTGAAAAAAGAAACATTAAAATATAAGGAAGATAAAACCAAAATTGTATCTAGAAAGACACTAGAATGTACTAGCTTCTCAAAGTGTCCTTTGATTTTTACACCAAAGTCCTTCTAGAAATGTGGCAGCCAATCTAACTTTCAGTTCAACAACAATGGTATCTTTGCACTATTTGTCCAGTAAATAGAAATAAATTTTATATTTTTATATTTTAAATGAAGATGATAGGGTTGTTGCAAAAATGGAAATATTACATTACGTACAATTTAGGGTCCTATGACTTCTTCATTTATTTTTTTTTTAAGATTTCTAAAAGAGATTTTAAAAAATAGTTCAGAAATTATTTCCAGAAATTCTGAACAAAATCTTTGACAACTGGAAAACAGAGGTATTCCCCATTAGAATTATCTTTCTTTTTGTTTTTGTGTTGTTTTGTTTTTTGGTTTTTTTTTTTACAGAGAGAAATAATATAGAGAAATCATTAAAACATTGAAATAATTCTAACTTACAGCATAATGAGTAAGCTGATATGTTATTTTGCATGCATTCAGTCATAGCTATCAATTTAGTGCTGATTTACCAACATACAACTTTTAATATTAGCCTCCAGCTTTTGCAGATATCTGGAAGTCCAGGCCAAAAAATCAAAAAATCCTTGAGAAATGCCAATTACACTTCCACGAATCAACGATATACTGCAGGAATTAATGCAACTGGCAAATATAGATCAATGGATTAAATGAATCATGGATATGAATGTTTGGGTCATTAAATGCAGGCATATACAGCAAATACATATTGTATATAATGTCTATATAGTGGAAATACATATTTGAAGTTTTCAGGTAATTCCAAGTAGAAAAAAAAAAACATTTTAAGAAAATGTGTATCTTGGTGCTAAATATCAAGTCAGTAGATGACTTCTGATATTGGTACAGAATACATTCCCAAGTAGAAGCATCATGGATCAAGTCAACTTTTCTAACTAGTCACAGAGAACTTGTGCTACTGCTTCTTATGAAATGCTGTAGCACTACCATCCCCCAAGTTACAACCACAACAATAGAACTCACTGTTTCCATAGAAACCACAGAATTTAAATGAGGGGGGAAAGTAGGCTGCAGTGTAACTCTGCCCCTTCTTACATGCAGCAAAAATAATAAGCACACATGCAGGATGAAGAAAATATTTGATTCTGTCCTTCCATTTTTGGAAGTCATGGAGTGCATGAATGTCTGTCAAAAGAGCATCCCAAACAAAGAGCAAATAAAAGCTGATGATGCCATGCTTTTTCATATGCATCTTATATATGGATTTTCAGCAGGCATCTATAATTTCATATTTGAATAAATACCACAGAATTCACAGACCAATTCCAGCATAGCAACCCTAAAAATGAAAATGAATAGGCTAATTTGCAGGAATAACATTTTTTGTTACTGTGAAGAACCTAAAGTAATAAGTAACTAAATATTGCATTCTGTTGCAATATTTAGTTACTTATTAAAAAAGTAACTAAAAACCAAAAAACCATTTTTCTGACCTTCTTCTGCTAATTAGGAAACCAAACCAGTGCCAATCTGCAATTACCTTTTCTGAAGCTCCAGAGCTGAGTTTTTAGCAATGTGTGCAGCATTGCACATTCCTATAGATAATAGGACCTCTTCGGTAAGAAGCCTCAGGCATTTTTTTGTGTGCCTTTAAATTAGTCCAACTAACAATTTCAATGTTTTATACCAATAAATACATAATTTTAATTCAACAACTGAGTATATACTCCCAGCTATTTGGACCTTTAAAACATGCAGATCGGGAGTTGGAGGAAAAAATGTTGTGTGCTTTTTGCCTCTTTGGAACTTCTAACTCTTGTCAGTATCATCCTCCACAAGGAATTAATATTAATCTGCAAAAGCGCAAAGCTGTAGTGTTTAAATAATTTCATGAAACTATTCACATGCTTTAAAATCTTAGCAGCATCTCAAGCCACCTACAGACTGGTCTATCAGACCACTGAACTGTTCAATTACTGTGATTACTGGTATTACTTGACTTAGTATCTGTGTCTTCTGCCAACAGCAGAGAAGGAATATATATACAAAACAGGAAGGTATATACAAATATTCTGTAGTTCATCTTAGTTCAGAGTAAAACCCTCAGAAACAGTGTCACCTGTGTGGAGTATGAAAAAAAGCACTGATGATTTTCTTTGATGATTATGTTTTGAAGAATTTCATTTCAGTAGAGAGTTTCTTAATGTCCTTAATTGTCCAAACAAGTAAAAACTTTGGGCTAAATTCCTAGGGACAGGTGCTTTGTAGCTTGATATCCTAAGGATATGAGGATTCTATCCACATAAATACATGTGTTTATGCATGTGAAGGTCTTCAAGAACTTCACTCAGGAGAAAAAAAAATCTAACAGCCATGTAGGGTTCTTCTCAAAGTTATTCTGTTGCTAGGCTGCCAAGGAAGATAAAGACACCATTAATGCACCAGCAGAGAGGGGAAAGCACAGGCTCTCAGACTTCACAAAGGAAAGAAAAGCTATGGAAATCCCAACTGCTCAGAAACTTCAGATGGAGATTGCACCTCAGATACAGCAGGATGCAACCACAGTATTTATTGTTAGAGTGGCCATGATTTATCTGTTCATACAAGATTAGTGAGTGCCTTGAGGACAATTTCGGTCAAATTTTTGTTCTAGGTATTGCTGTCCCACTAAAAGAGCCTGTTAGCTGTGAGACAACAAATGATATCTTGTCTCCAAACATATAAAGTATCTCAAAACAAGTAACTAGCCACTTATAGACAACACTTATAGGAACTGGAGATTATTTCTGTCATTTATACTGAACTCAGGGTTTGAGGGGAAAAACTGACCAAAGGGACAAGACATCACTTAGCATAAATATATAATGATGTTACCAAATAGCATTCAGAACTAGAGACATGAATAGTTTTTACTGTAACTATGAAAACCCCCAACATAACAAACTAGCAACTATCTAATCAATCAACCAAAGAAAGACTGTATTCAGTTAGGGGAAATATTTATTTTTTTTATTTATAGTGCAAATTTTCCAATTATATAAGGTAAATAAAACAAAAAAATTGCTAGAATGTGTTTAGGAAAGAAGGAGGGATGGAATGTTTTAAAAGCAGAAAAACTTGCTAGGTTTTGAATATACCTAGAAGTTGAATTGTGTAGATAACTGAGTTGAGAGTGTTAGCAAAAGATTGAGAGGCTTCACATGTGAATAAGCACTTACTGCTGAAAATACTGCTTTTTATCTGTTGCACATCTTTGAGCATGGTTCAATTCCCATTTAAGCATTAGGAAGATATGTTAGATATAAGAACAGAGAAAACAGAGGAGAGTAAGATATAAAATATTGATACACTTTTACCAGCAGAGTAATGGTCAGGATTTTTTTGCTGATTTCTCAATTCAAGGTCATCAAAGAAGAAAGCACCCTCTCAGTTCAAAAGGTGTGGGTAACCCCTATTTATCTGCCATTCCAAGTCAGCTGGTTCTGGTCATTCGTCTTCCCTTTCAATGCTTATGAGATAGTTCTCCTGTATTTTTCATATTTTGTGCTTGTTTGTTGGCTTCCTTAGTGATAGTTGTCCTGATCATAATTTTTCTGAGAGAACTTCAGACAGAATTCCTCTGGAAGCTTTTGATAGTAAGCAAGCAAAGGTTATGATCATGGAGATATCATTTTTGGGGGTATGTCAGCACAGTGAAATGGAAAATTGTCCAGGCATTGTACTGCAAGGGAAGAGTTGTACCTTTCCCTTCCACAGATTTGGGCCAGAATCAGGAAGAGTGCACATGGCATGGGGCAGCCATGACAGGATACTTTGTCCACAAGACAGGATAGTCCTGACTTTTTGGCACATAAGTCTAATGAGTGCATATATCACATTAATGTGCTCCTGCTGCTTCCAGGTCCAGTGTTGGTGACAATCAGCTGTCCATGGACTTCTCTTGAGGTAAACATTTATTGTCCTAACCAATTTCCTTACTCTTGCATTTATATAACTTTATATAACCTAATATAACTTTATATTCTGTTACATTGCCTGAGGTAATACTGATTCTGAGATTATTGTTACCACAGTGAAAAAAAATATTCTTTATAATAATAAATATAATTAATAAAAATTGTTTGTATGAAGCAATAAACAAATAATGATGCTGAAATGTCTTACTCTGGCTGCATCAAAGTAGCCAGAAAAACTACAGTGGACGGGATGGGATCTGTGGATCCCAGTCAGGTAGATAGGCAGAATAAATAAATAAATAGTGTAGCTCAAGGCTATGTATTTCTAAAATTACTAGCAGTCATGGTTAAGAGAAGTGGATTTATTCTGTGGATTCTATTAAAGTATCTTCGGTCTGGAGTTCTTTAGGAAATGTTAAGCTTTCACATAGTGAGAACCAAGATCCTCCGATGACATGTGTGAAACCACTAGTCACTTGAAATCTTAGCCAATCTTTTATTCTGTTCTGTACATTTTAGCGCATATGTTATCGCTGCTATCAAAATATTTGAGTATAAATATTCACTGAATTTAGAAGCAGCTGTGTGCTTTAAGCAGAGCAATATAACGGACCAGCGGAGTAGCCTCCTGCTATGTCGTGTGTTATTTGCAAATGCCATACAGTACAATGCTTGAAATTTCTTTGATACATACATGCATTATGTAATTTTTTGTATATGCAACAGAACAATCAATACATAAAATAGACAGATAGCCTTATGGGGCAGGTATATTAAAGCCAAAAACTCAGCCCAGAAGGGGAAATTATAAACATCTAAATTTTGTTGTCTTTTACTGATCCTTAGGGCAAGTGCCTCAAATAATCCTTTTTGAACTGACTCACACTCATCACTTCAGTGTCACAGAACACAGAGGACATTGTATGTATGGAGAGATTCCATTTGGGGATAAATAAATGGTTTGCACCCCATAATGTCACCCAGATTTCATGAAACAATCTGCAATGTGGGGCAGCCAAAATTAAAAGCTTAGTCTGAAGATTCCTTTTTATTCCTGCCTGAAAGGTAGGGACAATGATTGATCCATCTGGTAAGATTTTTTTTAATGGAATAATTAGTATATGAAAGGACTGCTGAATATGAAAAAAGACAATGTAAAATGGTACGTGTTATTATTAAAAGAAAATTAGTTACAGCTGAAAGATTTAGTAGTTATTGTTGAACACAAGTACATATCCACAGCCAGTCATTATCTTTAAGAGAATGCCAGGAAAAGCAAAAAATACAGGTTCAAATACAATTTTACACATTACTGTGTAATGTGTAAAATTGTATTTCAATAAAAGTTCAGAGTCCTCACTGCATAATAAATCCTGGACACAAGAAACAGTAACAATTCTATTAATAAAACTACTAATGATCAGTGATGACAAATGGTACTCAGGGTTATTACTTCAAGCAATTGTCCATGACTACTTAACCAAATTTTTAGACAAATGTTTTTGGCTCTGCTTGTGTCTCTTTCCACTCCTGCTGATCTGGAATAAACATTACTGGAGAGTAAATGTTAAACTCTTTTCAAAGAGTCACAGAAACTGAATTTAGAGGGCCTAATTCTCTGGTGGTGCAACCATGGAACTTTGCCAGCACAGAAATTTGGCTCTACACACATACATACAAGCAGTTGTATGCCAGGTTTTGTGTGTACAGCAAAATGCAGAACAGAGGCAATAACATGTAACTTAGCCAGGCTCTCACAAGTAACCCACATGTCCTAATTACAAATAGCAAATTGTCATATAGGTGCATGATTAATATAGAGCAAAATTCAGCCACGTTCCAAAAATACTTCTATGAAACAAAGGCATTAATGGAAATCTTTTTGAAGAGGCTAAATTTGTCATATTAATTATTCATTGTGCAGTAGTCCTTTACATGTACTGCTGGGGTTAGCAATAAAGTAAGGAAGAATTACAGCATAAAACAAAAATGCAGAGGAGTTCTTCAGCAAAACAAGCAAATCTAAGAGTAAACGCAACAAAGAAAACAATGAAAAAGCAGGGTGCCACTGAAGATGTAAGCAGTATCTAGTCCAAATTCAACAGGAAAGCAAGGGCATCTTCTGTAACCAAAATTTAGAAGAGAATGTGGTTCAGTTGTGGAACTCTGAATTCATAAAGAAATTTAGTATATTTTCTAAGGTAAAAGGTATTTCAAGCATATTCTATACCTCTGCAAGATTCAGTTAGTCACTGTCACAGCTGAAGAACTATTGGGAAACAAACCATTAAAAATCCCACAGGGCATTTTGCTAGACATCCATATAAATTTTTGTTATGTTACTCACAATGAAACAGTGAAACAGCTGTAGAACAGACACTTGGACATTCCTCTTGTGTCACAGCTGGAAAGCTATGGATGGATTGGGCTGCCTTCCTGGGAGGATTAATGTGCCTTTTCAGAACTACTTTTTGTCCTGGGTCTTCTGCCTTTTCTGATCCCAGGAGTGGCCTGGTGTTGAATGTGCCATTGAGACGACACCGATGGTATTGATACATCAGAGATATGGAGAAGAAGCTGTCTGCAGCAATTTGGGGTTCAGATATGGCTTTATTTCTATTCTGCCACCTAAATCTGTCTCCTCCTGGTGACCTCCCCTGATTACTGGGGGAAATTCAGAAGCAAACATCTCACACAATAACATCAACGAAGAGAATTAACATATCTGTTTGGAATTTATATGCACATAGATTCCATCTTTAAAAGCCACAGGGAAAGGAATCTTTTGCAATTATTTCCATTGTAGAAGACCATGTTTTTGGCCCTTATTTTCCATGAACACTTGTCTTCCACATTGCAGAATTTAAGTGTCACAACAGATTCAGGAAGGATTTCCTGACTGAGGTCTCGAGATTGTAGAATAGCATATCTTGGATACTTCTCATCTCCTCTTCTTTCTCATGGCCTTGTATTTATTGGAACAGGATGATCTCCTGTTTTTCAACATGCACTATTTCATCAATATAAGAGCAGAATGCCACAGCTGAGATTAGAATGTTTTACTATATATTACAGTTTATTCAATTCTGAACAGAAAAGCTAATAAATTAGCAAGGTTTCACTGCACCAGCTAGAGCTGTCTGAGGCTGAGCTGAGACACAGAAACATTTCCTAAAGCAGCTCATCATACAGGGACGAGCAGCCTTTGTTCACTGACAATTATTCTGTTTTTCCCAGAGACATTTAATAATACATAATGCAAGAGAGCCTAGGCTCACTGTGTTCTTTGCTTCCTACATGATTCTTCTGTTCCTTCAGGAGCAAAGAGAACAATCCCATATGACCTTCTTGCATTGTACACATTTAAGAAGAAATACAATCCATCTTTCTCTATTTAATCTACGCTTTCTGATTACCTGCTCATCTGATCATCTGCCAAAGATATTTAATTCTAAGAGATCAGTGCAAAGGTTCTCGAAAAGCCTCTTCCTGAAAGTGACTTTTCAGCTATCCTTCTCTTGTCAAATTGCACATTACTCTCCAGTGATGAATAATAGGCTGTATTGTTACTCAACATATATGACAGGAGAAAAGAGTGATAAGTAATGAAGAATTTGGACCATTTTGATAGGCCAAACTGAATTCCTTAGGCTTTGTGAACAATAGACTCTTTTGCAGCCATGGTTATATATCTGAAGCAGAAAAGGAAACACTGCTTTAAAGGATTCATTGCCCATAGGCAAGATACTTTCAAACCAAAGGTTTTGCTACAAAGCAAATGAAACCTTCCACAGTTAGATAGTAAAAATTCTTTCATTTACTTCTGTAAATGAAATTAGTGAGACTATTATTAGAAACATTCAAGTCATTATTTTTGGCTTGAAAATTCATTTCAGAAGAGAAAAACTAGAACAAAAAGCAGAAATTATTAATATATTCAGAGCAAATATTACATAAAAATCAACAAAACTTGACAAAAATATAGAACTCAAATAAAACATGACTTAAAGTGTAAAAATTTTAAAAATCAATATATTCTATTTACTTCCCCCAAAAAAGGTTTACCTCAAAAGAAACATTAAGGTAAAAGAGATTTTTCAAAATATTCTTGAAATATTCTTGAAGTAAAAGAGCACAATAAGACCAGATTTTTGTACTGCACACAATCAGACTGAGTGGAAAGATCTCTATTTTTCCACCTGGAAGATAATTAAATACTGGCATAACCTATCAGAAGACATGATGAAGTCTCTATCATTTAAAATCAAGACTGCACAACTTGGTAAAAATATTCCATTCTCAAATGAAAAATGTATTAGGTAAAGTTCTCCAACTCATATTGTACAAAAGATGAGATTCATTTCTTTAATGGACCTTTCAGACCTGATGTATCTATAAACATCAGCTTCTGATGAAATCCACATAGCAAATTATTCATTGAATTTAGCAAGATTAGTCTATATTTAGAAATATACAAGCAATCCCATAAGCTATTTCATATGTGCTAACACAATCTTTCCTATGTAAGCTAGAGGTCATGCTATATGCCTTACTGTTTTAAAGATCAGCTTTTTGAATTACCTTCCATAGACTCATATCTCTAACGTTACTTATTATGCGTCCCTCTCATGTATTTTTAAACATGTTTGCTAAAGCCTTCAGTGAACATGACTAGGAACTCTCTTGATTCAAGGCTATTTAGGTAATAAAAAGGAAGTATTTTTGCAGCCATAATGTCTCTTTTAGTCCTGTATTTCCAAAATTTCTCTCTCTAGCTTCCATATTCTTCATAACGTATTGAAATGATCAACAGATCTTCAATTTGCATGACTAATATAGTGGAGCTGTTACAGCTATGGAGTTCTAATGATCCAGGTAAGAAGGAGTTCTTCCAGAGTAAATATATCCATTAGGTCACTGACATTTACAAAAAATAACAAAAAAATTTGAGGACAAATATTATCACTTGGAATTTTCAACACTCACAATTTTCATCTCTTTGTTCTATATGGAAACTTGAAATATTTCAGATTCATTTAAAGCTGTGTCTTGAGAATACCATTTTGCTAGGTCAATCCATTCCCATCTACTATATTTTCCTCTTTCAAGTCTTTTGTGGTTTTAACAGTTTTATTTCTCATTCTTTTTTTAGAAATGTAGCATCCCCAGAAAAAAATGCTATAAAAGTCTGAGAAAATTTTAAGTCTTCCACAAAGGCTTTGTTAAATGCTTGCTGTCAAGCAATGAAGAGCATGAGTTATATTTAAGAACAAAAACGAATATCTAATAATGTCTGTTAAACATATAGTAAAATAATGTCTACTAAACATATAATAAATCAAAACCAAATAGGTAATAATGATTTCGTTTGGACATTCATGATGGAAAAAAAAATATACAAGGATTTAAGTTGATGTCTCAAATTATAGAATATATATATATATATATATATTTAACCTATAATTCCATACCAAGTCTTCAAGCATTATATTAGGCCAAGTACAAGTCAGGTTCCCCAAGGCCCCAAGGGATTCATGATCCTACTCATGGATTTCTTATGATAAATGGAGTCTATCTACAGTGTGTCCAACTAGATTTTTTTCTTTCTTATCTAGTCTTACAATTGAAAATGTCACCTTTAATATAAAATAAACCCAAAATCAACCAAACAAAAACATCAGTCAAACAAATAAAAATGCACACAGCCAAAAGGAGGGAATAAAAAACCAAACCCAAACACCCTCAAAAAGCCTTCCTCCCCCTTGTCTCTCCTGCCAGAATTTATTTTAAGATTTCTGATGCTAGATTCTTCATTATAACTTACCAGCCCTCCGAGAATTCCCTGTCAGAAGGTTCCCAAATGAGCATCATTAGGAGATCAAAGTTTTCCAACAGTTGATCCGTTGCTTAGTTACTGACTCCCTGGAGGTATGACTTGACAAACTGCTTTGTCCTGAACAGAAGTCAACATTTTGTCCAAAGGGGCTCCCACCTGAAAAGAGGATCATCATTATTTAACAACCCTCTGATGTTATCTTGGATCACCCTCCTTTGAAACTGCAGCATGGAAAATATTCCAAAAAAAGGAGGTAAAAAGATGACACGACCCAGATACAAAATGCATTTTACAGTCTTAACATAGAAACTCATGGAGCATCTCCAGTACCAAACAGAAGTAAGGAGTTCTGTGCACACAAATTCACTGTGTCATATCACATTTGGGTATGAAAATTAAACTCAGCCTCCTGGAGCTCCAAATGTGAAGGACATTCAAGTCAAAAGTTCTGGCACGGACTTATCTTAAATTTAATAGAGTACTGTTTAATTTAAGATGTTAACATTAAAAAATATCTGGATGGCAGCCAAGACATTATAAAGCTATGATTTGCTAAGTATTCATCACTTTGTACATTCTCTCAAACCATATTTCCCATGCAAATAATTAGGCATTTCATTTAAAAAAAAACCCACGTGTCCTGAGAATTAGCAAAATTCTATTCTATGTTCCCAATTCTGAATGCAAGTATGGAAAAGAAAGGACTTAATACAAAGGAATCATATAATTTTTTTTCTACAGAAAGATCAGACTCGACAAAAGAATTTTCATGACAATTTCACCCTTTATGTTCTGCTCAGTCTTCATCTTCTAAGAGGGATGCATTTTATTACTTTAAAAAATTAATGCCTATTATTTCTGCAAGTGATTCTTGATCAATAATAAGTTTCCTGCATGGTTTTATTTGAGGTCATTTAATATCTGGGCATTTGTCATACTTTTAAGATTGAATTAAATGAGATTTAAAATAAAATCAAATGCCTCTTACCAAGGTTTTAAAGGAAAAAACAGTTTAATTCATCAGGAAAACCATCAAGGAAAGAACTATAGAATCCAGAACTTTAAACAGCTCCATCAGTTTCCCCCTTTCCTCTTATTTTCACCCCCTAATGATGGCTGAATAATTGCACCTTGTTATCTTTCTAATCCTTTGCACTCCACCAGAGTATTTTTAAAATATGCTTATTCTGAATAATTTACCACAATTTCTCAAAACTTCAGTAACTTAACAGTTAAGGAGGCAAACAGACAATAAAAAAACTCTCCCCACCAGAAACATTTATCTGTCTTTAAAACTCATAAAGACTTTTTGCTTCTGCATTCCTGTAGGATGTATAGGCCTTGTGTTTTTCTGTTTTTGTTTTTCAGGGCTAAGTAATTGTGCATGTCTAAACTGCAAATCAGAGGCTTAGTGTGAAACTACCATTGAACTGTAATGAAATAGAGAAATAATGCTCAATTTTATTCAAATTAAAACTATGACATGACAAATATCTACAAAATGGCAGCCTTATCTTGAAATCAAACTGTGGTGAACTTATCTGATTCTTTATGCTCAAGTATGTCAGGAATTGAAGAGGCTGCACTTATAGGGCCTCCAACTTCACTGCAGGAATGAACAATTACTTGACTAAACCCAAAGAGGAGAAGATGATGCATTGCACAGGTCCACAGTCAGCATCTTCTGGCTATCTGTGGCTCAGCAGTGGCAAAATGTGAGGTTGTATAACAGAGTCCCCTTCGCAGGGTGACTTCTATCCAAACTGGCAACTCTCACACAGTTGCTACGGGCAGACGGACGCACCTCTCAGGGATTGCAAACCTTTGGAGCTCAGAAGCACAGGATGACATTTGCAGGGGAGATTGACTGGTGAAATTATATTCATGGGCTGTTGTGAAGTTGCTACTCAACAGGAGGGAGAGATTTTCCAGTCCAGAAGAATGTCCTGGTTGCAGAGCTGAGATGATGCCAGGGGCGGTAGCCCTGATGGGCCGGAGCAAGCTGCCAAGGCCGCATTCTCATGCAGATTTGAACCTGTCACTGTGCAGTGAACCTGAAATTGGTACAAGGAGAGCAAACGTGGGCCCCTTTTAGAACAACTGCTCTTGCCCATTCAACTGCTTGCAGAAATTAACTCTGAACTTTGATCATATTTCTTAGGGAAGAAAAACTGATTAACAGCACCTCTTCTGCTGTGCCCTCCTCCCGCCTCCCCCACTGAGGTAAAAACCCAAAAAAGTCTAAAACAGACTCAGAGAGCAGCACAGTCCATGCCTTACAGTCTTGCACATGTTACCTGTGTAAAGGCTTCTAGTGAAAGCACAGCTGCATGTTTCAAACATATTTTATCTGCTGTGTAGAAAAGGGGAGTTCAAACAAGTGCCTACTGTAGAGACAGAGTACTGCAAGGAGGTAATTTCATAGCATTGCAAGAAGAATGTTCAGCAAAAAGCAACCAAGGGATGAGACAGTGGCTCCCACATCCTCACTGTTGTTTTGATAAACTGAAGGTGCCATTCTTTGGGGAGGTGTGGGAAGCCAGAAAGCAGCATTTCAGAGAGTGACCTCCACAAGCATAGCAGTGCATATGTCATGGTGTATCCCCAGACTCAGAGCTAGCAGTCTTTACAAAGTTTGCTGGAGTAACTCAAGTTTTGGACTGGTGAGGAATCCAGATATAAAAAGTAATATTACTGGGAGAAAAATCCCATCTTCAGCATATATTTGTGGCAGACTGTTCTGCACAGTATTTTCAAAACTTGCACAATTGGATATGGTTCATGGAGCTGGACATGGTTCATTAGGCAAGTGTTTATAATGGCCTCCTATTACATCTGCTGAAAGCAAAATGCTTTGATCTTGCATCCAGGAGCAGATTTTGAGACTGTCCACAATATCATGCATGCTGGTGGTAATTTACCCTTAATTTTCCCATTCAGTTTGCATTGCAAAGCAGCAGGGAGGATGGCTTAACTCTAAATGCTGTAGTATCAAAAGAATCAGCAGGATTCAATGCCAGTATTCATATGAATTTCTCCTCTTCATATTTAAAACAGAAAGATCTTGTTTGTTTATTAACATGCCAGAACTGAGCAGATAGCCAAAAGCTCTATCACTTTCTTGAATCTTTATGAAACTCCTGAATATTGATTAAAATCAATTTATCACTTTTACTTATGTTGCACATTTATCTATATGTGCCTCCATCTGTTAACTCAAATTCCATATTAATTACTACATTAATTCATTATTGCTCCCACCAGTATATTGCTAGTATTTATTGACAAGCCACTTCATTTTCAGCTTTTAGTGGAACTTCTGATACATGGTCAACATCCCATTGTTTAGGGGCAGTTTGATTTTTTTACCTATCTTTTATGGGTATTCATTTTGCTGGAAATAAAAACACCTTTTTTATTATTATTTGTTTCCAAATCCCAAGATTAATCTGGAAACAGAAAATCCAGGAGGCTTTCTGCTGATTTTGTTGTTATAAAGCGGATTGTTGCATGCACCTTGTGTATTTTATGTTCAAAATGGGAAACAAAACTAAGAATTGGTCAGAAAGGTCTCAAGACACAATGAATCTGATTTTAAAAAATCATTTAATAACAAAATGCAGTAAAAACAAAATAGTTGAGCCAGAAGACTTTGTTGATTCCCAAGGAGTGATTTTTACCCCAAGTAAATGGCAGTCTGAATGTTTTATTCATCGTAAAGAGGACTTTACTCTCTTATCATGGCCTCCAGACTCTTCCCATCATACAGACCCTCAAACCTCATCTCAAGCAATAGTATTCTGTTCTTCAGCAATAGGGTCACTCAGCTGTACACCAGGTGCCCACCAAAGCCACTCTACCACTCCCCTCCTCAGCTGGTCAGAGAAGAGAAAATATAATGAAAGGCTTGTGGATCATGATAAGGACAGGAAGAGATTGCTCACTAATTATGGGTAGAACAGACTTGACTCACAGAAATTAGCTTAATTTTTGACCAAGCAAGTCAGAGTAGGATAAAGAGAAATAAAATCAAACCTCAAAGCACCTTCCATTGGCCCCTCCCTTCTTCCCAGGCTTACCTTTACTTCTGATTTTCCCTCCCTCATCACACCCCAGTGGCACAGGGAGATGGAGAATGGGTGTTGGGGTCAGTTCATCACATGTTGTCTTGTTACTTCTTCCCCTTCAATGAGAGGACTCCTCACATTCTTCCCCTGCTCCAGTGTGAGCTCCCTTCCACAGGACACAGTCTTCCATGAGTTTCCAACATGAGTCCTTCACAGAGGCTGCAGTTCTTTGCCCCATGGAATGCAGTCCCTCGGGAACAGACAGCTCCAGTGCAGGTCCCCTGCAGGGTCACAAGTCCTGCCAGCAAACCAGCTCCAGTGTGTTCCTCTCTCCGTGGAGCCACATATCCTGCCAGGAGCCTGCTCCAGCAAAGGCTTCCAGCAGAGCCACAGCCACATTTGGGCATCCACCTCCAGCCTCACTGGCTGCAGGTGGATCTCTTAGCCACCATGGACCTTCATGAGCTGCAAGGAGACAGCCAGTCTTACCACGTGCTGCACCACAGGCTGCAGGCACCTTCTTCACCTCCTCCACTGACCTTGGTGTCTGCAAGGCTGTTCCTCTCACATATTCTCAGTCCTCTCTTTGCTGTTCTGCAGCAGCTTTTTTTCCTTCTTAAAAGAGAAAGTGCCACACCACTGGTGGGCTCATCCTTGGCCAGTGTGTGGAAGCCTGCTGTCAGTGGTTTCATTGGACACAGGGAAAGCTTCTCACAGAAGCCTCTAGTGTAGTCCCTTGCTGGCAAAACCCTGCCATCCCAATCCAATACATCTCCTCCTCAGCAGTTTTCAGCAGGAACTTGGCTACACTGTTCCTCCACTCTTCTCACTAGGATGAATTGTGAATGATTTAGATATACAGAAATATGACAACCACTTAAAAATACATGCAAACAAAATCCACCTCAACAGTAAATTAGCTAGGATCTGCTTCACAGTGAAGGGCAGGTGGCAGAGTTAGTTTTAATAAATGAATTAAATATCTATTCTGTAAAATATATCTTTGAAGTGCAAGTACAGAAACATGAAATATAAACCTAATGTATTCTTTTGAATTTTTGTCATGGTGGTTTGAAGGGAAACAAATTAAAATAAAAAGAACAAAATATAAAAAAACCCCAATCCTTCTGGTATTTTTTCCACAAGATTACTGTGAGGGTAGTAAGTCACTGGAACAGGTTGCCAGAAAAGTTCTGGATGCCTGATCCTTGGAATAGCTCAAGACCAGGTTGGATGAGCAACGTGGTCTAATGGACAGTGTCCCTGCTCATGTCAGAGGGTTTGGAAATAGATGATCTTTAAGGTACCCTCCAACCTGAACCATTCTATGATTCTCTGATTGTCTTCATTTCTTATGCAACTCATTGGTAAAAATATAAACAGTCTAAGACCTGTACTGTGAGTATATAACTTCAGAAAGTGATTAATACATTATCAGTTGTACCCCATAATTTAATTTCTGTCTACACTATGCCCTCTTATTCTCATGTGAAAAAAAACCACCAATATTAATGTATCAAATTTTAATGAAGTAAAAAATCGAATTAATGATTAACATCATTACTTCTCAGATTGACTACACCAATGCAAAAAGTGACATTTTAATAATATTTAAAAACAAAAATTTTGGATCTGGGAAAGATCATTCAACACATGACCAATGTGATTCATTTCATGACCACTGAAGGTATGCACAAAGTACAATGATGAATAGAAACTATAAACTTGTGGCAATCAGGAGCCTAAATCTTACTTCTAAATGCTTTTAAGTTCCTTTTAAAGGTTATAAGCTCTTAGGGTACAAACAGCTATTGCCAAATGCATTTTACTTTTTATAGACATCAAGTTGGTAGTCTGCAACTAAACTAGCTGTTTGAGGATCTTTTTGGCAAATTTTTCCTTTCTTGGGGAGAAACTTGAATTTCTCAAAGGACAATTGGTCTTATGCAAATATATATATGAATGGTGATTTGCCTTGTCCTCTCTAAACCTCTCTCCACAAAGGGTAAATATCTTGAACCTTGAGTACTTATTTTTCAACAAAATGAGATGAATTCCCCTGTGACTGAGCATGCACTACTACTATAAAAGTCCTTAGGCATGAGCTTGGGCAACACCACTGCAATAATTACAGTGGACTTAATTACATTGATTTTAAATGGATTCTTGCCAAAATATTATTATATTCCAACCCAAAATGTTTTGCTGAATTGTATAATGTTTCTACTTCTAACTAATTACAGTTGCTATTATATAAGGTATAAGCATGTAGTTTGTCACTCACCAGCAGCTTATTTTTAAAGGACCACCTCTCTTGCTGCTTAATCAACAAGGTCTGATGCTTGAGATCTGCTACACACCCCAAAGCTGTGGGTGGGTAGGTCCTTAATTTGTTTTTGTGTAATGCTGAACATGAAAGGAGTGAGTCCAGCTGAGTGTCCACCTCAGAAATCACCAGAAAAACAAACACAGCTACCAAAATATATAAGATAGTAAGGTGGTTAAATAGGATTTCTATAAACCAGGCCTTTCATAATCTAGGCTATCCCTAAACTGCAGAGCAAACCATGAAAATTCTGCCACTGCCTTGAATTTTGTTTAAAAAAAGCCCACTGCCATTTGTGCTTGCCTGAATTTGTGCTCGTGTTATAGTACTCTGTCTGCTCCACAGAGGATGTGAATCTATGACAAGTCTCAGTTTAGGACTTGACCTCTAAGAAAAAATCTTAGGTGGGAGATCAGCAGTGTTAAGCCAGGACAACTTCCTAAATGCATGAGATGTGTGACCCTGCAGGTGTGAGGTGTTGATATCTTTGCTGATGAGGTCAATGTCAAGTCTATCTGCTTGAGAATAAGACTGATGAAGTTAGGGCCTGTACCTCTATTTGGCATCTGTGAAAGTCAGATTGCCAGTCTTACAGAGAAATGAGTGGTACTATGTATTAAAAAGAATTTCAGACACAGAGAGGTTACAGGAAATGTGATTGTAAAACCATAAAGCAATAAAAAGTTACCACTGCAGATATAATTCTTGAAAATACATTTAACTCATCTACTAAAACTAAATATCATTAAATTTAACCTATTAATAAAAACAAACCTGAGTAAAAACTCTTTGCAGAAAGATAATGGAAATCAGAAGCTTCTGTGACTTCTGACAAAAAAAAAAGTCCAGTTCCTAAATTTTGTAACCAAATGCTCTATCATTTTTATGCAAAGCTCACAGATTAAGTCTGCCCAGTGAATATTTATTACACTATTGGTACAGTATAAAACACAGCACTCATTAAAAGTGCTAATGATTAACATTTTCGAATAGTTATTTCAATTTTAATAAATAAGTTTCTACCAGTGTCCCAGTTCTTCTCTGCCCCATTATTTTGGCTGGATCACCAGGTAAGGTTTTGGATTTTTGGAAGGTTATAGTCCTGAACAAGCTACAGCTGATCACATTACAAGTTAAATTAGATGGAAGAACCTGGTTGCTTCATTCCTATACACCTGAAGAATCTCCCCCTGCAGAAACCTAATGACATGGATATATATGTTTCTTTATCAAACATTAAAACACACATTTCTTTAAACAAGTACTAACTGTATTTCAAAAGTTTGATGTTCAATTCTTAATTCTTGCCACCACTTTTAACTGGCTGCTATGGCAGTGACCAAAATAGGTGCTGATTTTTTAAAATCTGTCTAGAAGAACAGAGCTACACTTATGAGCAGTGTCATATTTGCAAATGTTAATGATTAGAAAAAGCTCACCAAGTAATTTGCACTCCTGGGTATATGTTTGGACTGTGAACACTTGGAACAGATTATCTTGATTTCCCTTCCAGAATTCTTATGCTACTTTCTGACTTTCTGAAAAAAAGAGAAGGAGGCAAACATGTCTTTCTTCAAAAAAAAAAAAAAAAAAAAAAAAAAAGAAAATCTTAGCATTCCCTAGTGTCTGGATATTTTGGAAAATGCAAATATTTTTGAGAGTAATTAATTGGGCCCAGTAAAATCTTTACTTAATAGCAATGACTCTCTGGCAGATTGGCTTCAGTTTTTTGACCTGTCATGATTGTAATCCATACTCAAATTACACTGGCATTAACTCAGAGAAATTGCAACATTTCCAATGCTATAACGAGAACGGATTTAAATTCATAATTCCAACATGCTGTACATGTAATATTTATTTCCTCTTGTTTGTTTTCCAGCACGGAGAAAGTCCATACTCCATGTGTATTTCCACAAGAGAAAAAAACTTTGTGCATTAATATGCAATATTTGTACGTTCAGTTTCATTTTGCTAGCCAGGGCTCATTTAAAAATGATATCTTTTACAGTATTATAAAAACAAGAACGCAAGTCAATAGAAAACTGGAAGTATGCCTCTTTAAATTTATTTATTTTTATTTTTTTCTTTGTCATTGGTAGGACACTGTCCTACTTTGCCATGTTTCTGAAATGAGCCTTGTCCTGCTGGTTCACTGCATGTTCCCAAATGAATAGAGTTACTAGATAAAAATGGAATTTCTGAATATGCTACAATGCAGAAGAATACATCTCCTTTTTAAGTTCTTGTAATGAATTTTCTAAAAATAAAAGACAATGAACACAATTTTCTGAACAGTGAGAGATTTGTATCGGAACTACAATTTGAGCTATTGTAGGTTTTTGTCCCATTTTCCCGAGGTTTGTTACTTTTTAAACTGATTTGCATATAGCATGAAAGTTCCCCAGCTGTTCAGAGGAATACATTACTTTTGGCTTTCCAACACACAAAAAGGAAGGAAGACTTTGTGTGAGTATGTGAAGGAAAGGAAAGGGGAGACAGACTGATTATATATTATGTTTTATATATATAGGGTATATAAACATTCAGGGAAATTAAAAAAAAAAAAGCAGGGAGAAATATGAATGGCACATAAATGAGTGGTAAAAGCCTTTCTATGCAGTTGGAAGTTTGTTATGTAAAGGTTTCTAAACACTGGGAAGTGGTGAAGGACACTGTAGGAAAAGAAGATAGTCTTTGGCTCCAGCAGCTCTGAAAGCTGGTACTGTTGGCTTAAAGAAGACAGAAGATAAAGCTCTCTTAACATGTGATAAAGTTCTAAGGCAGTGTCTAACACCAAATTAGGAAGAAGAAAGAACACCACAGACCACTATCTGCTGCATTTTTTCTATGGAATTCCTGCACAATTTTGCTCATCTAATCCCAGAAACTGTAAACTATTTGTGCTGCATTCTAAATATCTCCTGAGAAAATATCCTTTTTAAAATTAAGACTGAATAAAATTTAGATTTTAACTGTTTTTTCTAGCTGGGATCAAAGCTCACGTGTGTGTCTGTATGTGCCCATACAAGAACTAACAAGAGTCAGGGTCCTGTGTATTAAGATTGATGTTGTTGTATCACTAAACAGCTGTGATAGGAAGGAAGCTCTGAAGATTATCTAGGCCAATCCCCTTCTCAAACGTTCACCAGGACCATGTTTAGTTGAGGTTTTAATACCTCTAAGGATGCAGACTTTGAAACCTCTCAGGGAAACCTGAATATGACCTTGTTTTCAGTAAACATATGCTAATTTGATTTACAGAATACATTTTTTCTAATGTTAAGGAGAAGTAACTTTATTTCCATTAGTGCCTATTGCCTCTTTTCTTGGCACTGGGCATCACTAATCATCTGGCTCTGTCTTCTTTACCTCCTCTGGTCAGGTATTTTTACACATTGTCATAATCCCCCCCGAGTCTTTTCAACTTCATGCTGAACAGAGCCAGCCCTCTGTTTTGTTTTGTGACAGAAGGTCCATTATCTAAATTTTTGTGACCCTTTGCTGGACTCATACCATGTCTTTCCTTTCCTGGGAAACTCAAAATTTGGCCTAGTTCTCCAGATATGTCTCACCAGGGCTAAGTGGAGAGAATGATCTTTTCCTTCATCCTGCTGGAAAGATTTCTCTTAATGAAGCCAGAGGCTGTTGAATTTTGATGCAAGGGTACACTGGTGTCTCTTGGTCAGCTTAGTGTCCATTCAGACAGAATTTCTGCACTACAAACCCCTGGGCTATACCTCTAGTGAGTGTTATCCAGCTGCAATTTGTTCTGTTGATTGAAAACCTTTGAGCCTGACAGTTTAGTAATAGTTTCTTTGTTTCAAGGCCTGGATTGCTGTCTTACATACTTTGGTATCTGGCTTTGTTTTTCCTGTCTGATTCAGTCCATCTCTGTCCATTTTTCTAGTCTGTACTTCATCATTTTGTTTTTAAGAATGTTATGGGAGACAATGATGAAAGCCTTGATAAAGTCAAGACAAACAATGTCAGCTTCGTGTCAGCCCTTGCCTACAGAGCTATATAATTTATAATTCAGTATATAATAGAACTATATAATAGTCACTATATAATCACTATATAATAGAAAGCTGTTGGACTGGTTAAGCATGTAACTGTGTAAATTCATGCTGACTAATCCCAATCTCCTTTTTATAAGTTTGGAAATGGCTTCCAGGAAGATTTCCACTCTAACCTTCCCAAGGACTAAGATCACAGAGAAAATAGTCTTGAGTTGGAAGGGATCCACAAGGACCAAGTTCAGCTCCAAAATGACTGGCTCACATAAGGATTGAATCCACAGCCTTGATGTTATCAGCATCACACTCTGACCAGCTGAGCTAGTCTCAGCTGATGCTGACCAGTGTGCAGCTATTCTGAACTTTCAAAGATAGTTGATAGTTGATATAATCTTGCAATGACAGTGGCCAGCTCCCTCAGGTCTCATGAGTGCATTCTATTAGGTCCTGTGGACTCATGTGCTCAGTTTGTTTAAGTGTTTCCTGACATGATCTTCCTTCACTGAGGGTAAATCTTCCTTGCAACAGGATTCTCCACCGGTCTCAATGGGCTGAAACTGTTGAAGGCAAGTTTTACTTGTAAAGAACAGTGAGTGAAGGTATTCACTCTTCTCCATGTTCTTTTAGTACAAATGTGAAGAACTTATGCAGAACCTAGACAGGTTCCACTTTTCTACTGCTAATTTCCATATGACCCTCCATTTCTCACAATCAGGTGAAAGGACTGATTTTCTTTTCTGAAATTATGGGAAAATTAATTCTGCAGTGAATTCATACCTCAGCAGTCCAGATACGCATTTTGTAAGGATGACTATATTTGTTTTTCTTGGTCAGCAGTCCCCATATGCCCAGGTACAGTACTCACTATAACAGAAAATAGCTATTAGAGATAGGATAAGTAATGAATATGAGCAGCAGCTTGCTCTATGAGTCACTATCATAAGCATCTTTGATATATTAGCTTTAGTTAGCTTAAGCAGAAATTAGAGGAGTCAGGGACTTTCAAGGGCAAAAGATTAGAGCAAATGCTTCAAGTAGGCAATATGCTTTCCCCTTATTCAGATATTCAGATGATGACAAAATGTTAGAATCATAATCATACATGGGTTAAGCTGAAGCACGAGTTCCCACATAAAGATGTCTAAATTTTTTTAAACTTCACAGCTGAACTTCTGTAAAATAGGTAAAGTTCCCAACCTAAAGAGAAATGTCCTTGTTAAGTGCTTCTTTGAATTTTACTCTCACTGTTACGTATATACATTCTACAGAAAATAGAGGTCATTTATTTCTTTCTGTACCTTTGTAATTGACATACAAACATAATGATTTTGTTACACATATATTTTCATACCAAATGCATTGACATGTATGCAGTTTTGTCCTCACTTTTCTTGTTTTAGCTGTTCAAGTAAAATTTTTTCAGCCACTATTATGACAATTTGGGGCTTTTCCTTATGTTTTGGTGGGCTCCTGGATTTTACATGATTAATCACCTGACCTCTGACAAAGACAAGGTGACAAGTGGATAATATAGATTTGTCAACAGGATTTTTTGCTCTCTGATATTTAGGGTCCAGAGCTTAATTTGGGTCTTTGTGTACTCATTTCAGATTCACATCTGGTAAGTTTAGCAGAAGAGGTAGCTGTGTCAGTGGGTTATTTCAGCTTTTGATCTCAAATCAGTTGACTCCAAAACCTTAAGAGTGGAAGAAATATTATGTAAAAATAGAAATGGGCCAGAAAACCTTTTCCAGACTGAGATTTCAAAAATTTCCCTGTTTGTCACCAAGACAAAGCTGACCTTTTGAAGTTTTCAGGGAAGAAATAGCCATAAATCCAAAATAAACAATACTGCAATAGCAACATACTCAAAAATAGTGTTATTCCTGGTTGGCAGCTGACAAGTCATGTCCTACAAACCAGTGCAGTGATTTTAAAGCAGGTTATTTTAGAGACCATAAAAGAGAAGGGGAAAGGCTAGTGGGAATGGGAGAGAAACACTGGACTAAAACAACCATTTTACATAGATCTCCAAAAGTGCAAATAAAGTTAGGAATTCTAGAAAAAGCACACAGAGCAGTAACAGTGTCATCTTTGTTATGAATAAATTGAATGTGGTTTATCTGGTTATGCCCTAACATTCTCAGCAACCCCCAGCTGAGGATGCTGTAATTCTCTGTATGTTGAATAAACCTGGGCTGCAGAAGAAATTACATGGGGAGTAGAAAAAAAAAATTGTCAAGGTGTTATATAACCTGGCCTAGCATTCTTATATATAATCAAGATGTATCTGGCCTCTGAACCCAGATCACAAAAATTGATTTCTAAGTCTTGTCAAATTTTTGAAGGACATTTCCAAGTTCTACAGTTTTAGAGTTAGCCTTGAGAAGTATACAGAAATGCAGAATTTCCACAATATGGAAACATACCTGTAAAATGAATACTCCTAAAGAATAGGGTATTGATTTCTTCTTAAAGAGTCTTGAAAATATTGTGGTATTAAGCAATATGGATCTAGTAAAAAATGTGATAAGTAAAAACTGTCACAGGACTGTAAAGTCCAGAGATAAATTTGATTTATTTCCTTCCTTCCTTCCTGTAATCCAGCTACTTGAAGAGAAGGGAGAAAGGAAGAATTATGACAATCAGTCTTGGACAAAAAACTAAAATGAAGTTTCTAAAATAAGAGGGGGAGAGGGAGAGACAGATGGCAATAAAAGGTGTGATGAGAAACATGAGGGAAACCAGGAGATATTCCATTTGCACCTTGGTCCAGAAGAAAGAAAACCCCAAGAGGGTGCAGCTTTAATAAAAGCAGATGAACTGTTAGAAGACTCCCCAGGTAAAATGATGCTTCAGTTGTACATATGTGGAGAACAGAAGGCATAAGAGATAGGGAAAAATATATTAATTATTGACAAAGAAATAGAATTTAAATTAACCCACTAAGGGTTACCTACACTTGAAAAAGATGAGGGGACACAGCTTATATAAGACATTCACCCACAGGAATGCTATCCAAGATTGTGGGGTTTATTTTAAGATTAGCTTGGGGTCTTTTTCAAACTAGGTCTAATATTTTACAATCAAGAGCATAATATTTTATTTTCCTAGAATAACTGCACATCATTTTCATCCTTTCCTTTGCGTGGTAATGAGCACCTCGGGGAGATCTGACAGGAACTAAGTATTTTGTTCCTAGCTTAGAAGCAATAGAGTGGAGCTATGTAGTCTTCCCAGTGGCCTCTCCACCCAAAATGCCAAATGATTGTCTCAGGATTCAGGCCATGTTTTCTTAGCATGTTTCACAGCAATAGAGTCTGAGGACCAGTAATGCCTCAGGTAATACCTCTCATCTGTAATGCTACGCTGCCAGAGAGACATTCTCACAAAATTATCTGGTACCACTATTGAAAACAGCAGCTAGCAACCAAATAGCTCTCATGTTCAGCAAAGTCAATAAATATTTTTGGAGTAAAAAAGGTAAGAGGAAGGAAAAAAAATAGAAATAATAATAATAACAATATAAGTAGCAGGGCAGAATGAATCAAAACTATAGCACAGGACACCAGAAAAAAAATATCCATATTCAAACTTTTGGAACCAAATAAGGTACAACGAAGGAAATACTATTGGGAAAGCAAAGAAGCTGAGGGCATCTTCACTTTCTCCATCTATCTTGATTGCCTTTTTAGGATAAAGGAAAGAGCTGAGACAGTCTGGGTTTTTTAAAAATCCACATTCAATTTTCCTTTGTTAATTAAGAAAAATCAAGGAAGAGATACACAGGCTCTATTTGATTAGAATTATTTATGCAACTTTATGTCCGAACAGATTGCATTTCAAAGTCATCCACAAAGTCATGAGTGCTTTAAAGTACTTCTCTTCTGATCTTTTAGATTCAATTATTCAGACTTCTTTTTCTGGAGATGCTAACATCGTGTAACATGCAGAGTCTGTCTCATATTTGTCCAACACAGTTTACAAAACAAGGCTTTAACCTGGGACATTTAAGCAGTTGTTCTTTGCTTTTATGCAGCAGCCAGGGATTCAAACTGTCTTCTTCATTAGCATCAATTCTCTTGTGTTCCTGAATCCCAAAATCCTTCTCAGCAGTATCTGCACCTCCCAGTGCTCTCCACAGATGAGCAAATTTCACTAGATAAACAGATTAGTACTTTAAGGACTAGATCCTGAGCATTATTCTCTCTTCAGTCTCTTCTTCATATTTAAATGTAAGTAGATACTCTTTATACAATGGGTAACCAAATTATCACATGGAGAGATGTGCATGTCCTATCAGTAAAGTATATAAGCCTGCATAAAAGCTGAGAGATCTGCTTCATAGGAAATAAATGTTAAAATCATGCCCGGCAGTTATGCCTGCTCCCTTATCATCTTTTCAATCTCCTCCTGTGTCAGTATTATTAATTTTCCCATTACATTAATTTATCCACAATTAGTTACTAATTTTTAACATATTCTTCAGTGCCATCTATACAATGCTGTGAATTTAGGGTGTCCAGTAGATTATGCTTGGTAGATACTTTTGTCCCCTTAAGCAGACATAGCAATATGCAATAAACTTCACTGACACACTCAAAATAATTTATTTTCTGTTTCTGTGCTATTATAGAATAAAAGCAATAGGATCAAACTTTGACTTTGTTATAATAACTGAAGGTATAATTTATCTTACAGATATATCTTTTTTAACACTCAAATTCCTCTGTTATAGCTACAGCACATTTTTTTCTGTGCAAAGCATCTATGTCAGATACCTGTGGAATTAATATTGAGTCATTATCTTAGAAATGCAAAAGCCACAGTGTCTTTTTCTTTTTTACTTTTACTCTATGGTACCAGCCATGGATTCACTTGGGAATTATTCACCTTCTTCATTTCATGTATAAAATTAAAACAAGAAGTTACAAAACCTTGGAATACTTTCTTGAGCCTGGCAACAAGCACTATGCTGAGCTTCTTTTAATATAAATCAGCATAACTCTTTGTTTACTTAAACTTGCTGACATTTGTGCCTCCAGCTTTTTAATGTTCCAGAGGTGACTCTCAGAGCTACAGAGTGTTTCAGCTTTTAGCGAGGCACCTGGGTTAAAGTCAATTAGAGAGGAGATATTCAGCAGCTCTTCAAATCAGACCTAGGTATTAGAGCCATTCAAGAAAAGTGCGCTTTTATGTGAAAGCTGGATTGAAATATAAATATTTCATTTTGGGTCATTTTTTTCATTCTGGTGTGTATAATACTTTTTCCTTTTTGCTGAAAAGAAAACCTAGTCCCTTGGGGTTCATGCAAAATATTTTGTTCCGTCTGAAACAGAATATTTTATTTTGGCATATTCAAACTAGAAGGCAAGAGAAGCAACATTTTAGATAAGAAAAATGTAACCTAATTTTTCATTTTGTCTAATAACCTGGTGCTCAGGGGATTCATATAAAGTTATCAAATGCACAAGGTCAAGACCTTTCTTGATGTAGGAATCTAACCATTCACAGCACATAAAGCAGTCTAAAATATTTTGGTAGAGGTAGCTCTCCTCAGCCTTTTCTGTCAGAGCCATGATATTCTGCACAGCCTATTTAAATATTCATGGGACAAGAGGATAGCATAAAAATGACTTCATGGTCTGCTTTTTCAGGTGTTCTTCTGGGCAAGAAAAATTAATTCAAATCCCTGCTCTGAGTCAGCCAGAAATAGAACTGCAACTTTGAAGGGTTCCAGCATCTCATGTTTTGGGGAAAGGAAGCTTTGTGTAACTAGATTTCATGGGAAATGCTTATAAGCTGTCTTCACATTCCAGAATGCTCTGTCACTCTTATTTGGGACAATAAAAATTTGTCTCTGAGCTGTGTTTCTCACTGAGGGACTGGTTTGTTGACATTGTAATATCCAGGTATACTGGATATCTTTAATAAAACATATATACTGAAAAGGCATCAGCCAAAGAAAAAGTTATTTCCACTTATTAGATAGCATGAAAATACTTGATAACACTAAAATGTTTCTCAGTCTAAACAATTAGTACTCTACTTTTCTTTTTTTCTTTTTTATCCCTCTCTCATGCCCTCCCCATCCCTATTATATGATATTTTAAATAATGTCAGGACGAATAAATCCTCATAATCACATCTAACATGGACTGTTTCAAAAGAAGAGATTATTCTGAAATGATCTGTAGAGAAGGTCTGAAGCAGTGTTTGAAGAACACAGCTTTAAGTAAACTCCCAAGATGTGTATTTTTTGACAGTTTGACTAATGTCAAATTAAAATTATAATATATTATAATTCTATGCAAGTCAAGGAAATTGTCTGCATTTGTGCATGGTGCTGCACCTAGTGCAGGAGGGATGTGTTGCTACGGTGGACCTCATTCTGTAATCTCTGTGACCAGAAAAATATGTAATGGGAGCTGATGGGGAAAAAATGCAACTTTGAAACTAAAAGCATCAGAAAATAAGGAAATACAACAATACCTGGAAGATATTCCACTCCACCAGACATTAGCGGTCTTCATCTGTAGGATGAAGCTGTTACAGAGCTTTGCTGCCTCTTGAAGTCAAGATTTCCTGGTAACCACAGGAAAGAAAAATTACCTCTTTTGAAGCAATTCACTCTGGCTAAGCAGTTCTGAGGAAGACCAAAGCCCCTGACAAGAAGTGGTGTAGATTTTTTTACAAGAGTGTCAGGGGACTGTTGCACAGGTCCATAGGTGCCCTGCTTGCCTAGCCATCATCACCTGCTTTGTTAGAAGAGGACCCTCAGATGAGACTGTTCATCTCCGCTGTGCCACAGGACCTCATTGCTGCTCTTTCTAATTGGATACTAGAAAGCCTTCCTTCCTTCCTTCCTTCCTTCCTTCCTTCCTTCCTTCCTTCCTTCCTTCCTTCCTTCCTTCCTTCCTTCCTTCCTTCCTTCCTTCCTTCCTTCCTTCCTTCCTTCCTTCCTTCCTTCCTTCCTTCCTTCCTTCCTTCCTTCCTTCCTTCCCCACTTCTTTTTGCTTCTTTTTCCCTCACTCCCTCCATCTCTAGCCCCCTGCCCTGATTTTATAACTTTCTGCATTAACAATCCATGTGTGCCATCAGCTGTGAGCCCTGCTAATACACCTGTGTGCAGGTGAATTGTCCTGACATCCTTTGTGCAATCTGTCCTGTGATTAGGAGTGTAAAAGTGGCAGAGATATGACATGGTAGATGAAAAATACTAAAAGGAATTTTGAACAATAATGGAAAAAAAAGCTGGAGACACAATATCACACAGTGAAAGAGTAATAATGAACTTTCAGAAGAGAAGATTTGAAAAAGAGAAACAAAGAATCAAAAGTCTGAAAATGTAGTTCAGATTTAAAAGCAAAATCCTGATATGGTGAAGACCATAGCAAAAAGTATTAAGTATTCATGCCCAACTGTTTCCCTTAACATTACATTTTATTATTTTCTTTACCATCCATGTGAACTGCTTCTTCAAGAAATTTATTAAATGAAGCCTGAAGACAGGGTCTGGTACTTATCTATTTGATCATCTCTGTAAAAAATGCATATAGGTGATCTCCCTTTTTCCACCTAAATTTCCTTTCTTTTGTCGTCCATCTGAATGGTTGTAAATAAAGATGAAATAAGCACGTTTGGTATTATATGTTTTATTTTCTATTTACAGGTTTCAGATTTGAGGCTAAGCTCAAAGTCTGAAAGAAGGATAGCACAGCTTTTCTATTTTCTTATTCATAAGCAGAAGAATTGGATATTTCTGAAGCACATGAAGCAAATAAAAGTCTCTTTTATTATTATTCATAACTAAAATTCTGCTCTATTTTTATTCTCATTGTAGCTTTTATAGAGAGCTATGCATCTGAGTCAGCACCTCAAAGCAAAACTCATTTCCAATTCATGACATCTCTTTTTCCTCCAATTACTTAGCTTCATTTCTTTCTCGTTTCATTTTTTCCCTTTTGATTCTCACTCACTCAGATGAAATTGCTACACAGTGTAATTCTCCATTTGAGAGCGATATATCATATTCTTGAGTAGGCTTTAGTTTAACTAGCCTTTCTTCTTTGGTTTTTTTTTGGGGGGGTTTTAACTGCAATAATTGCATGGTCTTGACATATAGAGCTAAAATATAGAAAGGGGAAGACTGTATGGGAAGAATGCCCATTTGTGCGTTTTATTATGGCTGTTGCGGTCATATCTTCGAAGTGTCATTTTTCACTCTTCCTTCCCATACTCTTGTGTTGATGGCCTGTCAGGTTTCTAAATTTATCTCTTTCACATTTTTTTCACTCTTCATCTTACCTCAAAGCTTGATTCTATTTATTCTAGCACCTCTAGTTTTCTTTCTTTTTATACTATATATAATTTTTTCTGCTCTCCTGTATTATCAGCTGTGATTGTCAAAACTCCAGTTATTTTCAGCAATATCAGGGTGCAAGGCAATGTCAAATGTATGACTTTTTGTGCACTTTCTCTTTAAATCTCACGGTACACACTGTTCTTGAATAGTAAGAATTTCCAGAGAGGATCCTATAAAACATCTGACGGAAGTGCTAAGATATTAATTAAAAATTCACACCAATCTGTAAATATGTGTCTAATCATTGCCTTTGCAGTAGATTTGCTTGGCACACGTCCTGCACATGCCTAGAAATATGTAGGCACTTTTAAGGCTTCCAGTGCAACAAGGTTTCCAGTATATGCCTTGGGAGCTTGTTCTGTGAACCATCCACCTACAATTCAGAAGACATAGATCCTCGTCCAGATCTTTGGGGAAGAAAATATTTTTTCATTATTTTCAAAAAGAACAGAAAAAACCTTTAATTATGCGATAGATATTGTAGAGAAAATGGAGTCTCAAATGTACAGAAAATTGCCAGCTAAGCTTGTTCACAGTCTTCCACCATATTTGATAACTTGACATTCCTGCAGCTTCCATGATCATAGAGATCCAGTACATGAGGAAAAATTAAAATGTATTTTGTTTACTCTCAAAGCAAGACAGAAAAACAGAGTGTCCTGAATCTTACATATACTATTTTCCACAATATCTGTGGCTGGTTTTTTTAAAAGACTCCTTTGAAAAAAGAGAAATGACAAGTATAGCAGTAAGTCCACTATTAAAAATCATGTCCTCAATTCACTAGAGTGGTTATTCAAAAATAGCTCACAGAAAAATATATCCTTATGGTACTGCCAAGGTCAGTGAGTTAAGATGATCTGAACAAATGTGGATTTTGCAACTGAAAACTTTGAATTAACCATCAACTACTTCTGAAGTTTCCCTTCATTTGAGCAAGTCAGATCATTGCAATTTACTTCTCTTAGCAGGTTGCTTCTCTCCAGACATTATTTAATATTATCTGGCGGACATGATGATGGCTGTATCGAAGTGTAGCATCTCTGGGTCAGATTCTTCAGTGAAATAAAGATAGAATTTGCTTTGATGACATAACCAAATATCCTAAAGTACAATTATTACTGCAAAATGGATATGCCAAATGGAGAGTGTCCAGCTGCTCAGAGGGGAATGCTTTCCAAATAGAGGGTGCCCAAAAGACTGACAAAGGCTCTCATTTGTAATTCAGCCAGGATTACTGGCAGATTTGGAAGGCTCCTTTGTGGGTCTTTTGATTTGCAGACAGTAGAAACAAGGATCTCACCCCAAAGAATAATATACCCAATAATAAACCCAAAAGTAATAAAAAATTATTTGAGTCATCAAGCTGTAAGTAATCATGCAGTGGGGAGAAAGAGATGCTAAGTGCAATTTTAACCCTGGTACAGTATATTACATTGGCCTTTAGTTCCATCATACATTCTTGACCAAAGACTTTTTTATTTTTGTTTTAGTTGGGATGGAAATTACTTAACTGAAAAACATCTGAAACATTTTCAGTGCATCTATGGAATAGATACATTCTCTCAGATCACAGACACTCCTGTGCTCATTCTGCAGAGTTAAAAGGAGTAACACTAAAAATACCTTTATATTGGTCAGCAGCTCCAAATACCTAGAGGGAGCACAGCTGAGTTAGGCAGTGCTATTTTTATATAGCCACTTTACACAGGAGAACATCAGTTCAAACATAAAGATGGCAAGGTCATAGCAATGCAAAGAGTGAACAATTATAATCTCTCAGAATTCTTTTTGGAGGACCTTGTGTGGGTAAGAAATGAGCACATATCCAGCAACAAGTCAAGAATCTGTATCCAAAGAAATGGTGCTTGCAGTAGGAGCAAAGGATGCCCAAAGTCAAGTGAACTGATACTGTCCCCACTCTAGGTGCAGGACTCCCATTAATAGTTAACAGCAGCAATACACAGGGAACAAGGTGAGAACAACTCCTTATACAAGAGTTCAAGAAAGCAATTAAATCTGAATTCCCAAAGAACAATTTTGGCAAGCTTACAATTAGTTCTGATGCGAATATCCTCCTTCCCCAGTGTGTTTACAGCTACAGACCCACAGCAGAGGCAATAACTGTGGCCCTGATTCTGTAACAGTTTATCTATCATGACTGAGGTATTTATATCTTCCTTGCACACCTGTACACAGTGCTCTGTAAATGATTTTGCAAATATCATATTCCATATGTTTTACTATACATATGTTACTGTATTTAATACAGAGATCCATTACCCTGAGGATAAAGTGGCTCCCGTCATCTGGATATGTTTATTTTTGAAAGCTTTTAGCACTTCCATGGTTGCATGACAAGTTTAGACTATTAAAGTATATCCTAAGTGTAAACCAAGATTTGAAATCAAAGTACAACTTCATTTAGTCAGTATTTTCTGCTCATTCATTTTTTTCTTGAAAATGCCCACCAACTATTTAGAAACCCACAATGCATTGTAATGTCATATATGAACTTGTGTTGTGGTTATTATAAATAACATTTCTTAAGTTCTCATGCAGTCTCTCAACATTCTTCACTGTGTGGTCAAAATGGGACTATAAAAGTTTCAGTAGTCCGTGTCTAGCAAAGTGCTGTTATTATTTATACCATTTTTTTAGGTCAGCTCACTGATTACTGCAGATGTATGTATGCTCATCTGTATGTTTACATATGTATAAACATGCATAAAAAAGAGAGGCAAAGATATATGTTGGTATGTACCAAAAAACCTTAAGTCTGTAAAGGACCACCCACAAAACTTATGGTAATTTAAGTGCCTGACTACAATTTGGATTTCTGTTTTTCCTTAGTACTGTATTCATGAGTTTCTAATCTCTGTTGTTTACAAAGCCACAGAACAAGTCACAACTCACTGACAATTCAGTATCCTTCCTTTTACAGGCATTGCCAAGAAGAGAGTTATGTGAGCTCATTTTACCAGCAATAAAACAAAAGTGTTTCATCTCATTTTCCGCTCAAAATATTGACCTTCCTTACTGAGAGGTTTTGGTCAAAATCTCTTCTGCTTTCAAAATTAAAGAGGCCTCTAAACTTATGATCTGCAGAGCAGACAAGTAAGCCTGTTTTTAGAGTAGTACCATGATTGAAAAGTCCACATTTTTGTGGAATAAATGTCTGTTTCCAACAGCAGCTGCAGGGGCTGCATGCAAGTGGATTGATGAAGGAATGATGTTTTTCTTCTCAACCCATGTCTCTTTCTCTACAGATGTATAATCACATAGTCTAAAAAATTGTAGAAAAGCTAGGGTGTAAATAAGGATAGCAGGACCTAAACCCAGTAATGAATAGTACTAAAAATCATTGTGATAACATTCATGCTTCATAACTATCAAAAAGAAAACTAGGGCTCTGAATTGAAGTAGAGCACAAAGGCAAATGTTAGGTTATTTTCATGCATAAAATGAAAATGGTGCTTTCATTAATTAATTCCCTACATACTCACATTGAGTTACAGAAAAGAGTTTGAAGTCAAAATTTCCTTTTTTAAATAGGTAGAGTGGAGAAGAAAAGGGCAGATTACATTTCTTTTAGGTACACTACAATTAGAAATGTGTGAATATAATTTTTATTAGTACTAAAAACAGTGCAAATATATTAAAATGTGGTATATGTATATTTTTTTTCTGAATACAAGAAATTATTTACCATAAAATAACATAATAAGCTTCAATTTCAATAACTATTGTGCATTTAATTTTGATTGAACAACAAAAAGCTGGGGGAAAAAAAACTCAATATGGGAGCTTTTTCTGCCACTTTACTAATTTTCAAAAAAACCTTCAACTTTCAGAATAAGAATTAATATTCAGAACTCCAACGTTGTTTTATGTGAGCTCAAAAAGCTTAAAAACAATTATTCAGTTTTCTGCAGTGGTTCACTTAGCCTTGCCCATGTTCAGCTGGTAACGAAATATTGCAATGTCAGAGAAGTTAAAGGGAGTGTAGTTATGAACAATTTGGCAAATATGAGTGTAAAATCCCCAAAAACTTCCATCATTACTGATACCTATATATCTATACAAATTGAAAGGATCTGATGATTTTATATCAGCTTCAAATTTGCAAAACTGAAAGTCTGTTTTCTTGGAAAATTCTAACTTCTCATCTGCCTATCTTATGCTGAATTACCTTACCTTTTCTACTCAAGCTTTAACTCTTAGTAGTATTTTCTGCCTGAGATGCAGGAAGATCTTCCCAAGTCAGGCTGCAGCCGCAACTTTGATTTGAGCTGCAGACCACTTTTCTCCAGGAATACCAGAGGAAGGAGAGAAGGCAGGAGTAGGAGGCCTTGCATATCCACTTGTCCAATGCACAGTGGGAAGGAGAACCACACCTCTATGGAGGTTACTTTATTTTTGTTGTAGATAGAAAGCAAATGCAGTTTAACTCCATTAGACAAAAAACCCAAGGCGATCAGCCATGTCACTAACTAGCAGCAATATCTGCTGAAAGAAGCTATGTACACTTTTTTCTCTGTTTTGCTGTTTGAAGTAAGAGGGGTGATCTTGTGAACAAGGAGAGGAGATGTGGGACTGAGGCACATTATCCTAAATTTCAGCAGCCTTTGAAACCAGGGGTTGGGCGTAGGCTACTTGAACTTTGCAGTCTGTGGAGATTTGTATAAATACCGTGAGCAGTTAAAGCTTAGAAAGCTTCCTGAAGTTAAAGAAAATGTTCCCTTGTACTAAAAGAATGTGATACAAGCTCTTACTATGCTAACCCCAATGTTCAGTTCCATTTTCTTCACCAGAAAAATACCAACAGAGATCACTAAGTCTTTTCTAAGGGTTGAGGAAGGGAAAATCCATTCACAATACAGTCTTGCAAAATGTGAAAAAGATCAAGTCAGCGATCAAGATGATATGGACATTATTTATAACTAAAATGATCATCCATACACAAGAGAAGTATTGAAACAATTGAGCCTGGAGCATTTGTAGGGTACCCTAGAACTGTGTGAAAGTCATGCTTTTGTGTTAAATAAAAGACAAAGTATTAGGAAACTGGGAATACCCTCCATATGTATCAAAAGCCACTGCTTTTAAAAGATCATCTCATACAAACCCCAAATTCTTCTGAAGCCTTTCCTCTGGACCATAACCTAAGCTAATAACACAGAGTAAGTATTCCTACAACTCTCAATCATGTGTTTTTGTCATTAGCTCTGGCACATTAGGTGTCCCAGGGCTACTCTAAGCAATAATTGTTCTGTCACTTTGTAACATATCAGACAAAACAGGGGCATACATAGCCTAGAAACAGTCAGTGGTGAACATTTGCTTGACTTATTACACATATAACAAGATACTTAAACATTCTGTTGTCTGTTGTCTTGTGCAAAGTGTAATTCTGCATGGACAGCAAAAACATCCTTTGCTTCCATTTGAACATCCATTAAGATTGCTGTCCATGTCAGGGCTCATAGGTGAAATTACTGGTCAGGAAATTGAATGGTCTGAACAGAAAAAAGTGAGCTTTTAAAGCAGTTATGATATTGGATCTGCTTCTGAGTTGAGAAAAGGAAAATATTAGGTTCTTTTGGTACTTTGAAACAATTAATATTCAGCTCTCACCTGATCTGGCACTGAATTTGTCTTGGATTACTTGGAAAATTGTCTTCTTCATAGTTTTTCTGTTATGGGCCTGTAAAGCAATCCTAATGATCTGGACAAGCCCTGAAGCATCTCTAAGGCTTTATAGAAATATTAATTGAGAATTCACTGCCCTTGAATTTACTACAAGTGGAAGTTAATAGCTCAGGCAAATTCTCTCCCATATGCTAATAAACTACCGTGGCACTGTGCTGCTTCTGTTCTGGCTTCTCCTCAGTTATTATTCCTGTATCATCTCAATTAGCTTCTACAGGTTGTTATTAATGTAATTCCCACCTAATCGCCTTTCCTTTTTTGCCTTTCCTGTGTCAGCAGCATTTCAATCCGTAATCTTTTACTGGGTACACTTGTTTATTCCATGTATTTCAACATATTTTCTAATGGCTACTTCCCATTCTATTCTACTCAAACACTAAATCCATAATTTGCTAGAGAGCCTTCCCAGAACTGGTGCAGCTGGCTTGCTCTCTTGTGTTTGCTCTCTGTCTCTCTCTCTATTTCTCCCTGTCCATGCCATACAGAAAAAATATTCTAGTATTTCCAGTTATAAATAATCTAGAAATGTACATTAGGAGTTAGGAAGCTCTGGTATGATATCACATTTGCCACTGTCTTGCTGTGTGATCTCTTTATTTGCCTTGTCTGCCAGGTCTGCAGCCTGGGACAAGACAGGATGGAGCCATAGTGTCCTCCTGAGATGCCAGCAGCTGAGCTCTGCTGAGCAACCACAAATTTGCTTCTAATTCATGACAGGAGGAAAACTATAAAAGCATGAAAACTCTTGCAAGCATGATCTGTCTTCGTGGTTCTGTGCAAGAGCCAAATACAAATATACTCAGACTCTATAAATACAGACAATATTTCTCACCCAAACCTTCCTGCAGCAGTATCAAAAGGTAATTGTCTTCTCCTATTAGAGCTTAATCAGTAGTTGAGAAATAATATGAGCATACATATTGCTCTCACTGCACTTCCAGCCTACCTAATTCCTGAGTGCAGGCAGTGACAGCATTACTCAGGTTGGGACACATGCAGCAGTTCAGGAGGCAGACACTGCTGAAGTTCTGCAGAATAAAGAAACAATATTGTAAAGAGGACTTGAGTATTTTATCCTCTCTTCCCTCCTTCCCCCCAGAATGTCATCCAATACTAGATAAACCTCAAACCAGTGTAAACAGAAAACTCCATTTAATTGTCAGACGCAGTGGTAAGTTAAGATTTACATGTTTGTTAAATTAGACAAACCTTTGTGGCACTACTGAAGTCTAAATTGCCTGAAGGCCATTTCAAATACTGTTAGCATAGTCTAAACTGAAACATGTTCTCTATAGAAAGAAGCCACTTCTCTTAAAGAGAAAAGCCTCTACATTTTCCTAAAAGAGACAAGCTTAGTTTTCTGTGTCTTGTGCAGCATGTCTTTAAGAAGCTTCTCACTATTGAGGCTATAACAGTTTATTTCCACAGGGAAGTTAAAGTGCTTCTTTAAATAAGTATTTTGAGAGAAAGAGAAACAAGAGCAATATTTTAGTTCTCGATCCTGCATTTTCTACCAAATACAATATATAGTCCTTTAAATAGTCCTAGGATTTTTAGATTTCATTTCCATATGAATTTTTGTTACTTCAATAATTTTTCTTTTTTTCTTTTTGAATTAAAAAAAAAAAAATCTGTGTGACCACTGGCACCACTGACCAGTATATTTACTGCCAGGTCTTTGCAAAAGAGTCAATAAACAAAATTTAGATAGCTGGTACAATTGAAACAGCAAATAAAAGGTATTAAAAATTAGAAAAATTAGTTGCCTATTAAATTTGGTTTAGATTTTGGCTATACCAGAACAATAGTGTGCTTGACTTTCCCATAATAATAATAATAATAATAATAATAATAATAATAATAATAATAATAATAATAATAATAATATTTACAACAGGGAATGGATTCTATATTTAAGTTCCTACTGGTCACCCTAGAATTCAGTTCAGCATGCCTGTTTCATCAATAATAGTTTTATATTTCTTGATGCTGTCATGACAATACATGTTGGACTCAGCCTATTCTCTCAAGAGCAAACTCTGGTTTGCTCTGACCTTTGCACATATCTGCTCTTTTTTTTTTCCTTTTTTTTTTGACCTACATTTTACTTCACACAAAAGCAAAAAAGGCAATAGCAATTACTGTTTGGAATTAGTGCCTAAAAAGGCAACAGTAATTTCAAAAAAGGCAGTGTTTTAAAAAACAATAACAGTAAATACTTAAATTTTGGCTCAGGTTTTCTGTCTGAATACATACTGTGTGATTTCTTCCAGTTAAAGTTTTGGTTTAGTATCTTCTTTTATAACACATAGTGAAGAAATTACTACACATTTCTTCATAGGCAGCTTCTGATACTCTTTCACTGTGCCCTTACATTTTCTTGAATAGTAAAAAGACAACGACCATGGTCTCATCTTTAAAAAACAGACACTGCATCAATACAACAAATAATAACCCTTTCCAATTACAAGTTAAGTTTTGGGAAACTAACACCTGAACATGAGTTCAGTTCATAGATCTAGGAGGTTAACAATTTCAAGATGCAGTTCAGATTTTGAAAGAATTCAGTGCGTCCTTCCTCCTTCCTAAAATCAGTCTAGGATTCCACTTTGAATTTAGTTCCAAGTAACCTTTAAATATTTCTTTAAAAATATCCTAAACTAGTTAAAAATATGTAGAATGTTAAGAAAAAAAATTCAAAACTTTCAAACACCTTATTACATTTAACTCAGAAACAGGGACACAATTAACGAACACTAGGAAATTCAAAAGCTTTGTTTACACTAAGAGATAAAATAGACTAGGAAATATCCCTTTAAAATATTTGATAGGCTAGTCATTTTTGAGGGCAGTGATTATAGAAGCAATCCTTGGATGAAACACTATGAGAAAGATTTGTGGATTTTTTATAATCAGAAAAAAATTCCTCCTAGTTCTAGTCCACTGGGCTAGGGAAAAAATGGGCAGGAAAGATCTCAGTATTAAATAACAGAGAAATAATGGTGACCAATGAGACAAAGAGTGTATGATCATTAAACGCAAACTTATTATGGTCATAATAAGATTTCGTCGCAAAGATAATTAAAAAAAAAAAGCAGTACACCACACAGATCTCTTATCTCTAGCCCTTCTCTTCCAAAAAAAAAAAAGCCAAAAACCTACCAAAACCAAAACAAAATAAAACAAAATAACCCACAAAAAGAGAATTCTTACTTTCTCATGATAAAGGCAAAATATACTGTATTTTAGATGACAACATTTGAAATCTTCAAATGCTCTATGTATTGCCTACTGTAGGTGTTTAAATGAAATGCCTGAGGCAAATCAATATTCTCCTGCCTTATTTTCTCATACTTAGGTCTTTTGTGATTTGGCAAAGTTTAATATTGCTGTATCAGAGCCAGTGGTGAAATCTGAGAATCTATATGGCTAAGAGGCTCCTACAAATGTGATTACCTGCACTTAAAAGGAAAAATACTAACTGATAATGATTCAAAAACATTTTGTTGTCAGGCTTTGACTGGTAAATCCACATTCCCTTATTTATTATGAAGAAGACCTTAGGAAACTTTGAAAGGAAAGCTCTCCAGCTTGTAAACATCCACTCCAAATTTAACCACAGGTGCATCCACCTTTGTCTTTCTGTCAATACATGCATTATTGATTGCATTCATTACTGAGCAATGGCTCATATCTTCAGTATAAAACAGATTCCTTAAAATTTTCATGAAACACAAATTTTTCAGCTGCTGCTTTGGAGAAAAATATGACTAGATCATTTTAAACCTCTTTTTGTCCTGCTTAGGAACTTGATTTGTTCCTCTTGAAAATAGGAGAAAGGAGAAAGATGAAGGCTCTATAAGAGGGGCTGTGAAGAGAACCAGCTCTCCTAAGCCACTAGGTATGGAAGCTTAATTCCTTTCTGCTCTTCACTTTGCTTCTGTGTATATCTGCTGCTGTGCACCTGGAGAAGGCTTCTGACATCTCCAGAGCTAAGAGGGGTTGCCAGATAGTTATGCTGCTCCTGGAGCAGGTTGTCACAGACCAGCAGGCTAAGGCAATTATGGTGAGTAGAAATAAAAGCAGTGCGTTAACAGAGGCAGGCTCTTGCTCTGTTTGCCTGGGGGATTTTCCTAGTGACATTAGCTTTGACCATTAGATGACCAATTACAACAGCTAACAGAAAAATGAAGCATGTCTGTCTTCAGTGGAAGCAATTGAGACTGTGAAGAAAAATAGAACAGCATCAGTTTCATAGCACATAAGGATCCTGAAATCCTGGGTATGAGGCCCAGCAGAGATGGAGTAGGCTTGAGGATGGGCCATATATTAGGGAATGGCTGATCTACAGAGAGGAGATCTGCAGATCAAGGGTTGATCTGCAGAGTGAAGTTTTGTTCAACTGAAACACGTAACTCTCAGTCAGTAGGGCTTGAAGCAAGAAGGTAACAAAGATGGATTTTGCTTTCTCATTAACAACTGAACTCACATATGGAAGTTGGCTATTTTCATTCACAGCTTATGATGGCAGGGCTCAGTAAAACAATGAGCTGCTAAAAATTGATTCCTTCTTAGAGCCAGACCAAATTAGCATCAGTCCAGGGAAAAATCTCTTGGTCCCATTTACAGGAACCATGATTAATTTGGGGATTGCCCTGGTTTCAGCTGGGCTAGAGTTAATTTTCTTCCAAATAGCTGGTACAGTGCTGTGCTTTGGATTTAAGATGAGAATAATGTTGACAACACACTGCAGTTGTAGTTGTTGCTGAGCAGGCTTTCACTAAGTCAAGGACTTTGCAGCTCCCGCTTCATGGTTCCCTGCCAGTCAGGGGGCTGGGAGTGCACAAGAACCTGGAGGAGACACAGTCAGGGCCACTGACCCTAACTGGCCAAAGGGCTGTTCCATCTATATGGCATCATGATTAGCATATAAAGTAGGGGTAAAGCTGGCTGGGCACTGCTGCTCGAGAAGAGGCTGAGCACTGGGTGGTCGGTGATGAGCAATTGTTTTTCATTGGCATTGCTTGTTTTTCTTGGTTTCAATTTCTCTTCCATTTTGTTATTTTTCTTTTCTCTATGGTACTTTATTATTAGCATTATCATTTGTTTAGTTTGGTTTAGTTTAGTTTAGTTTAGTTTAGTTTAGTTTAGTTTAGTTATTAAACTGTTCTTGTCTCAAGCCTCAAGTTTTATTACTTTTACCTTCTATATTCTCTTCCCCATCACACTGGGAAGGGCTGGGGATGGGCAGTAAGCAGGCAACTGGGTAGTTCTTAGTTGCTGGCAGAGGTTAGACCTTAACAGGATATTCACTTCCTGCAGCAACCAAGGTGGGAGCTGCTCTATCCTATGAACAAACTTCTGTACTCTACCTGTCAAGAAGTTCAGCCGACTGATGTGTGACAACTCTTTACAGGCAACATTATTCCACTTTTTACATCATTCCATTATGTCTTCCAGAAGCAGAAGATTTCTTTTTTTTTTTTTTTCTCCAGAGGCACCACTGAATGGGAAAAACTGAATGGAAAACATTCAGGAAAAGACATATTCTAGATAAAAAGGAGATGGAGAGGGACAAAGTAGTTAAGACACCTTATGCTTTCCATAGATCTATGCGGGAGTTCAGTAGATAAAAAGGGAGATTTAAAAATCATAAAATAATTACTGCCCTTATCAATCTCTGCTTCAGTGCTACACACACATGAGTGATCCCATGAGATCTTGTCAGAACTGTTGGAATTTTTTACAGATCTCGTATCCATTGAGAAATAAAGTCCAAATGACACTCCATTTCCAAAGCAAGAATTTGGGTAAGCACAGATATTTGTTTTCAATGTAGCTGTCATTGTGTTGACCAGAAGTTTTTATGGTTTATTATAGAGCTTCCAACAGCTGGTTTAATTGCCAGTTTCTACCTATTCGTCTCACAAAACCTTATTATTAATCATGTATTATTTCAAAGAACACACAAACATGGAACACGATCTGCCTTCATTTGCTCCAACTGCACATCATGTTCCTCTTTGGGGTATACTTGTCAACAAGACTTTTTTAAAAAAATAAATTTATTAAGCTCTATTAACAGTGGGAAAGGAGCCTGAGAGGCTCCAAAACTCTGGAGTTTTATAGACATCATAGATAGCAACATGGATACTTTTGTTTCTTCAAAATGCTGATGAAAGTTATAACCAATCCTTAAAATCTTTAAAATGCATTGTATAGTTTGCACTTTCTTCTGATTTCACTTCTCACTTCTCACAGTATTGCCATTTTTTTCATGTTTCTCTTGTCATTCATTTAAAAAAGAAAAAGAAAAGCAGAAATAATAAAAAAGTAAAAAACCAAAAGAGGATCAAACCCAGGAACATGGACTTCATACTGAGGAAAAAAATATAAAATTCTTGAATCACATGTGGTTGTGGTTTATGCTGCAGCTGCCTGCCCCATTCCTACCTCAGATATGTCTGCTCTTCACTAAGGTAAGCTGTAGGCACTTACCCTCAGGGGTCTACAGCCTGGCAGAGCAAGAAAATATTAATTTGGTGCCAGGTTTGCCTTCATGAATGTGATTATAAACTGCTGGTCTGCAGGTACTCCTGCACAAACAGAGCAGCTGAGCCATGCCTGCCCTGGGAAGAGGATGCTTGCAAAGATCCAGTGAGCTCCACAGAGAGGGGCAAGAGCCACTGCTGCTGTAACAAGGTTGGCCATGCCTTCTTATGAACCAGGCTCCTGCTTTGTACCAACCATGGCACCAAACACGGCTCAGCTGTGTCCGTCACAAACTGTCTGGATTTCTGGGACAACTGAGGAAGAGAGCTACAAACTTACCCACACACACCCCCAGTACTTTATTGTGGCATATTTTCTGAGCCTTCACAAATATAAACAGTTATAAATGCAAATATCCACCTAGAATAATGATATTTCTGATGTAAAACCCAAACAACCCTGAAGGTTCACCTTATTATGATATTAATTTCTTCTAAAAAAGAAATATCTTGAGTCATTAAAACATGGACACATATTCTGAATTCAACTGTACTATCTGAAATTTTTTCTCAGATACATGTATCAGATTTTTGATACTTCATTCTTTAAGTCAATCTTCAGGTTTTTCATGTACTTAAAAAACTGAAAGGAAGGAACAAGCATGTTAAATATTCTTGCTCAAATAAGGTCTTTGACTGGATAGCACCATTTTTAGCCACTGCATGAGTAGTAAAAGTATGCAAGATGTGAAAGAAAAGCAGTTGCTCTGAAAAAGTAAAGCATTGAAAGGAAAGAATGTGAAGAAGCTCAGCTGTGGAGATATGAAACTAAAACCTATAAAAGAAGAAGGATATGTTTTCCAGATTTTTTTTCAAAAAATAACTAGATTTATGAAGATTAAAGTCTTACAGTTTTAAAGCTTTTTCTGAACAGAGCTTCTACTTTCTACTTTCTGAGATAAGAGTCAGGTTGTATGTTCCCAGCTGTAACTTTCCAGGCTACATTTGAAAACATTTCCCTTTGTAGATACAGGATTAAGTCCTGTATCTTTGCAGATCAATAAATAATCCCATCTATTTCTATGAGTTGCAGATATGGCTATAATGCTAATTTTTTTCCACATTTGTTAGCTCTTATGGCACATGGAGTTTTGCTTCGCATTACAATTTCTCACAGACTGTACCCAACATATTGTGAAGGGAATCCCAGACTTGTCAAGATAGAAGAGATTCATACTGTACTAATCTTTTAATACCTCCTTTTTCCAAGCTCAGAGTTTGAGATTCTTTCATCATCATTTTTATTCATGCCTGAAAGTAAAAGTCCTTCTACTGTTGAACTAGGGTTCCTCACCAAAATGTGGGGGTTTTTTCCCCACTGAACCTAAGAACTTCCATGGGGCTATGCTCCAGGTTTGTGATGAAAACAGTTTTGATAACAGATGTTTTAATTACTGCTGAGAAGTGTTTACACAGCATTGTGTCCTTTTTTGCTTCTCCCTGTCCCACCAGTGAGGAGGCTGGGGCCGCACAAGGAGTTGGGAGGGCACACAGCTGGGACAGCTGATCCCAGTAGGCTGAAGAGCTGTCCCAGACCATATGGCATCATCCTCAGCGTATGAAGAAGGACGAGAAGACATTCAGAGTTATGACATTTATCTTACCATGTAATTGTTAAGCATGACAGGGCCCTGGCTTCCTGAAGATGGCTGCACACTTGCCTGCCCATGGGAAATGGTGAATTAATTCCTCGTTTTGCTTTCCTTGAGCAAACAGCTTTTGCTTTACCTATTAAACCATCTTTATCTAAACCCAGGAATTTTTTCACTTTCACCCTTTAGAGTCTCTTCCCCATTCCACTGAATGAGAGTGAGCAGCTGAGTGAGGTTTAGATCCTACCAGAGTTAAACCATAACAAAGACACTATATAGTTGAATTCAGCCACATTATGGGGCCACCTCTGAGGCCACATTTTTCATAAGAACTTATAGTCCCACTTTACATTTGATAAAACAGATGTTCTTTGGATTGAATACTGTGCAGGTATGTTGAAACACATCAAGCCATGGAAAACAAATCTGATGTTCATTTTCAAAATCTAAAAAGATAATACAAGAAAAAACATTCTAAATATTTCAGAACAATAACAGTAAAATAATATTCATCAGTAGGACAAATTTATTTCTAATCACTGTTTTTCCTAGTCCATTGCTATTTCTTAAATATATTCTTTTCTTGGGAAAATTCTTACATTCTCCTTCTTTGAATAGGCTTCCTGTTGCTCATATATAAAAGATATTTTGCTTATAGGATAACCGGTGCTTTCTCTATAGGCTTTGTTTTTTTTCTTTCTTAATTCTTTACATTTTCCTAATCTGTACCTAAATCTGGAACATCACTCTACATCTGGCATGTCCTGCTATTTCCTCTCTTGGCTCCTACCTTTAAACAAAAACTCCTCCCTTTTCTGAAAGTGTTTAAAAGGTTGATCCACCACAGTAAATACACAGTCTCCAACCAGATGTGCTTTTTATTAAAATGTTTATATTTTAATTAAAACCATTCTTTGTTTGCTATCTCTAAGGCTCAGTCCTGCCTACCACATCTTAAAATTATAGAGTCTATGTGCCCTTGTCTTTTATACTGCTAAGTCACACAATGAAAATAAGTCAATACATTTAAATTAAATAAATGCTGGAAAAGGATAGACTTAGCAGGAAACGTGAATCCAAAGGGCAGATAACATAGGAGAAATGTGTTCTTAATCAGATTTTGGGTCAAATAATAGGTGAAGAAGGACTCACAACCTCTAGTACAATCTTTCCCTCTTGCACAAATGGAACAACTCTGGCAACCTCATCTGCAAAGAACCACAGCAATTGCTTCAGCCAAGCTCCCTGGCACACACTCAGCTCTGGTTTGCAAATAATCCTAGAAGGCAACTACATCTTCCTCCTGGACTTTCCTGGGTTAGAACTAGAATATCCAGCATCTTCAAGCAACTCCTGAAACATTAAGTCTATAATGGAAAATATTTGAAAGAAATCTAAGAAAGCTAGGTGGGTTAGTAAAGCAGTAAATGCATGCATGTTTAGTTAAATGTCTTGGTATAGAAACATAAAAGTGAGCTTAAGGTCACTTAGACCTTTATTTAAGCTATCTCTATCTGGAACTGCATACTGATATCCTCTTCCCTGATACATGTCCATGCTAAACCCGTCTAGAGAAAAACAGGAGAACATAAACAGAAGAACACAACTGGAAAAAAAATGCAATTACACTTCTGCAAACTACACTGCATGCTTGACTCCAGTTTAAAGCAAAGGTGTCAATTCTCATTTTTTTTATAAATCAGTTCACAAGTTCCTTCTTGGAAGGTAACTGCTTTGAGTTCTCACATGGTTGCTCTCTTAGGAGAACCTAATTTCTCAGTTTCAACATGCCCAAGGCATCTGCTTTTCTTACTGACAAGACACAATCTTTCTGTCACTGACATCAGAGGAATTATCAGTACATTTGACAACAGTGATGTTCAGCACTGAATATAGCTATTATATCCACAAAAATAACATGGCAGCTTACTAAAAAAGTTGTGAAAATAAGTACTTGGAAAGCTTTCATTTATGTAAAAAAATATTAAAAATATGAAAAATTTTAAGATTATTTTAGTTTTACTGCTAACATTTTAAGAATTGGCTTTTTAGGACAGGAAAAAGACCACTTAGTCACAGCAAAGTCTGCCTGAACATGTCAATAAGATGCCAAAGAAATGATTGGCAGTATTTTACATCAATTATAGATAAACTAGTAAATAATTTGAAACTGTTGTTCAAAGAAAAGTTGATTTTCAGAGCAAGAAATGGTATTTGGATTTTTTTGTTCTATTCAGAGGAAATTTTCATATACTTTTGTACTTGGCTTTCTTTTTAATGATATTTCACTCTTTGAGTGCTGTGCTGCAAGCTTCAACAAGCTTTAGGAACCAGACTGTAGACCATTATCAGCTATTTAAAAAGTGACATAATCAAGTTTGAGCACTACCAAATATCTGCCTATAAGGGCTTTGTGGTTAGAACCCTTGACTATTACTAGAAACACGAATACCCTGACAATACTACAGAACCCAGACCACAAGTTTCGTATATAGATGTGCTTACTAATTAAAAATTAAAAAGTGGTTAGGAAAATGAAGGCCAGTCTAAGTTAAAGAATATGAGTAAAGGATCTCTAAGTCCATTTATTATCTCTGCAATAGACTTCCAGGTTCCCTTTGTCTAATGAAACACTTCAGTTCTTCTTTTGGAGTGTATATAGTATGACTAGGTTCAACACTCTAAGAACTAGGAGTAATGTTTGCAATTTATTTTTTTTTAAGCTAAAATTCCAGTTTGAAGTGTCTAAAAATGGTATGCAAGCTTTAGCAAAATTTCTCCCAAGGTTTTTTGTTGTTTTAGAGAACCTGGTGAGCTGTCCTCATGCTCAGGAAATAGTGCTTGCCTGATTGTGGTCAGCTGACCTCAACAAACGTCTTCTCATTTTTATAGTGAGCCTCTGTTCTTCCAAAGGCTGATTTGGACTTTTATTGATAAAAAAACCTAACTTTTTTGTCATTTATTATTGACACTCATAAAATCAGATAACCTTATACAACTCATGACATAATTCTTCTCAGTCTGAGGCAATCAGATTGATATCTTTGGTAAGTTGTCAAGAGTTCTTTAAAAGTGTCCAAACATCTAGCTTGTAAATTCAAGCTATTTTGAAGGGATCAGACATCCATTTCAATTTTAGTGGGGCAATACAAAAACAATTACCATAATAATGACAGTTTTTTATCTTCCTTAAAATCAAAAAATACTGACAGTGGCAGCATAAGATACTGTGGCTGCTTACAATACAGTAGCACATTGAAAGGTCACAAAAATAAAGCTGATAGATACCTCACAGCCTTACTGCTGCTTTGGAGTCTGCACTTACAGTTTAAATAAATACAGCAGAATGAGTCTGGATTGAAGTATCTCTTTGACTCAGAAGAAGGAAGACTAGATCCTTGGGTATGGTTAAATGCTTGCCTTTCTCTGACATTTCTTCATTTTACAGGCTAATCCCTAATTTGAAACTGGTCATTAAGTTTCAACAGAAATACCCTTTCCCTTGAATTTTTGGGTATAATACCAGTAACTTCAGCTCAGGGGATAAGACGCTGCATGCAAAGCAGATTGAAAAAAATGTCTGTCTGACATCAGACATATTACAAAGACAGAGAACAAGTTGGCTTTTCTCTTCTGACCTTTCAACATCATATAGTATCTGTTTTAAAAACAACAACAAAACAAAACAAATAAAAAACACAGAGAAAGGTCTTGGTTGTATCAATACACACATAAGCTTACTGTACCTTAAAGTATTGTATCTTAAAACAACTTCATTGGAAAATAAGATTAAAAAAATAGCCTTTTGGTTTTTTGTTGGTTTTTTTTCTCCAACAGAAGGCAGCGTATAGTCCATCTATTTTATAAGAATCTTTTATGGTTTGTTTACCCCATAAGACTTGTAAAGAAGGTCAATACAATGCAGACTAGCAGTAGGAAAGAGGCAAGTACGTATTCATTCTTGAAAGAACAGCATGAAGTAATATTTTTACAAGCAAACAAAAATGTGCACTGGTCACTAGCAAGTGTCTTCTCTGGCCACTGGAAGTATAAGCAGTTAGAATTCTACTGTTTGAAATATGACTTTAAGTTTTCAAGGATTCCAACAGACAACATAATCTAATATAAACATATGGCAGAGGGATAGGGTAAAATTCCCTAGGTTCCATTTCATTCCTATGGTTTTCCTTTAATTTTGTAGATTTTAATCTAATATGACTTACATATATTTACAGAATTGAAGGTTAGAATGCCAAAGGTTTGTCTGTAATGCCTTTATAATATGCCTAAAATTTTAGATATCCCAGCATGGAGACTACAGAGGCATCTGAAGATTAAGTGAGTTCTAAAAGTGCCTGTGACATATTTTCTCCTTCACTTTATTTTTGAAGTTAAAATATTTACCAGCAATTGCAGAGTATGATTTATCTTGTTGGCTGGCCAAGGGAAAAACCCACTGTCCTCCTAACATTCCTACAAAAGAAATTAAAAAGTATGTCTAAGGGATAAATGACCTATCACTCTTCAGAAGGATTAAAGTTTTTAAACACTGATAAAAAGAAAGTGAGCACAAAGGAATGAAATAAATTCAAACTTTACCTTTGGGCCACATGGAAACTCCCAAATAACACACCTGCCATATTTTAACACAGACTGTTGAAAACTTGCTAGCATGCACTTTTTTCCCCCACATTCCTCTGAATTTCTATTTCCCCCAGACACTCTTTCTCCCTGTCTCACACAGACACACACACACACATGCACACAAAAGAATCAGAAATTCTGTCTCATGCCTTGCTTTGACAAGCCAGAGAGTCTCCCAAACTTTTGATTCTACTTAGATGCACTCCCATGCATAGTAGGGATGCTTTGATAAAATACCCAGCTTAAGGGCCAAACATTTTAATTTATTCAGCTGATTAGCAACAGCAAAGAAGGAGCTTATTAGCTAGTGGCACTAAACTGTATTCTACAAATAGTTCAGTTGAAGTCAACAGAATGTGGAAGGAATTAAATGTTCCTCAGTTGGTCAAAGCAAGTCAAATATTGAACGTAATTATTAACCTATCTGATTTCCTATTGAAATTAATATCAAGTGGAGTTTCTCTATGGAGTCCACCATTCACTACACAATATTTGTATTGGCCCCTGTGTGGGATGTGGCAGAACACACACTGAACCAATCTTTAATTTGAAGCTGGAAGGCAATAAATTCTTTGCAAGTTACATAAAGAGACATCTTCATAGGTTGTAGCTAGTATTAATAAAATCTTAATTACTTGATGACTAAAATGAACAAAAAAATCCTCTCCAACAGAGGCAATAAGTAACTGAAGAGTAAAGGTGAAAGATTAACAATATGTTCAAATATAGAAGACAAGGAGAGTAATGAGATAGATACAACAGAAGGACAGGAGTTTTGTGCTGGGTGACAAAGTACTTATGAGTCAAATATACAGCACTTTCACAACCAAAAAAAATAAGTGAAAAGGAAGCAAATGCTATAGGGTATTAAGTTGTATTAAGAGTAATAAATTTAAACCTAAATGAGTTAATTACCCTGTTCTACTTGGTGTTTATTAAGCATCAGTAGGAGTCCTACATTCAATTTGAAGTATTGCATTTGAAAAATGACAGGCAAATTAGGGAGTTCAAAGAGAAATAAAAAATGATTAAACATTTAGAAAACAGGCCTCACAAGACACAATCTAGGAAAAAATAATGCCGAGGGGAGACATGATAACTGACAAAATATTCAAGGGGATTTAACAAAAGAGACAGTGAGCAATAAGTCTTGCATAGTCTTCTTTGACTGAAAAATAGTAGGTGTACTGGAAAGCACCAACAAGGAAACTTTGCTTTAAATAAACATAAGACCTTTATTAGAAAGGTCTAGGCTTTAGAGAATATGTGACAGGGAGGACGCTGGATCACCTTCACTGGAGATCTTCAAGGTTAAATAGATAACATCAGTCCACAAGGTTTCAGGGTGGTGTAGTCTTGTGACATTGCAAGGAACGGATTTGTTGCCTTAAGATTTCCATAGTGAGCCAAGTCTTTCATGTGTCTTTATATGGACGTGGATATGCAAAACACACCTGAATACTGCACAGCTTTATATGGAGGAGTATATGTGATGGATAATCCTTCTGTTATGACACATATGCACTATCCAATATCTCATAAGTGAATACACAATAAATGTCATAACAGGGACTGGTCATTTTTTATACAGAATGGATTTTCTCCTTTCATTATTCTCCAGACTGAAATACTTTTTACTTGACAACTGTGCAGTGCAGAAACTGTTTAAAGGGTGGAGATCAGGGAAATACAAAAGATGGTTTAAGTTTCACTAACTTCCAAGCTCTGCTAACAAATGGCACATCTAGACACAGACTGTGAACTAGAATTTTGCATTTGAGCAACCTTTGTAGATCTGTCTTCCTTTTTTTTTTTTTTTTACAGACTGCATCTCTATTAAAATTCATGGCAGAACTGCACTTAAAAGGCTGTTAACTCTTACAGGGTTGGGGATGAGGCTTCCAGTAAGGCTTGGCTAATGCATGACTGAAAGGATAGGAATGCCACAGCCACCTCCCCCATGGCTTCTTTAGTCTAGTTACTTTTCTATTTTTTCATAGAGAGGGAAAGGCCCACTTACACTTACACTTAAGAATATTCTTTATTTTGAGTCTGTTGCTGGCAAATGGGCTGGTTATCTACCTTAGTCTAGGCAAGTGATATCTCAATGTATGCAATTGTGCTGCTACTAAGGACTCTCACTGGCAGGAAAAAAGATAAGATTGAGTGGTATCTGCTAAAAACAGCTTTACTCTAAAACCCCCACCTCAAAACCATGGTTATTGCATTCTTGAAAAGCACAAAATCTGAAGGACCGTTCCACAAATACCAGATATCCAACTCCTTTCCATAAATGTTTGCCATCAGCTGAAATAGCAGAGAGACAGGATAATTGAGGTGGCCCAGTATGGTAGTGGTCTATGGGGCCATATGGGACCCACCCAAGAGGACTGATGGAGTTGGTACAAGTGCTCTCTAAACCACTCTACCATTTAACAGAAGTCCTGGCTCACTGTCAAGGTCCCAGGTGACTGCCTGTAATTTAGCAAGTGTGATGACCATCTAAAGGGCCAGAAGGAGGACCTGGGGAACTACAAGCCCCAGTCAGAGGACTGACCAGCCTAATGTCCTTCTATTACAAGGTGGCCTGCCTAGTGGATGAGGGAAAGGCTTTGGATGCCATCTACCTAGAGTTTAGTATCCTGGGTGGTATCAGGAGTACTGTGGAAAATGGAGGTAGGGCAGTGATCATTCTCCTGTACTTGGCCTTGGTGAGACTGCACCTTGAATCCTGTGTTCAGTTTTGAGCCCCTCAATACAAGAAAGACATGGAGGTGCTGGAGTGCGTACCAAGAGCAACAGAGCAGGTGGAGTTTGGAGCACACAAGTCTCCCTTATCAGTTTCTACAATTCCCTGAAAGGAGGGTGTAGCCGGATGGGGGTTGGCCTCTTCTCACATGTAACAAGTGATAGGACAAGAGGGAACAGCTTCAAGTTGCAACAGGGGAGGTTTAGACTGGTTATGAGGAAAAATTTATTCACAGAAAGGGGTGTCAGGAACTAGAACAGGCTGCCCAGGGAAGTGGGGAAATCAACACCCCTGGAGGTATTTAGAAAGTGTGCAAAATGTAGCACTTAGGGGCATAATTTAGTGGTGGCCTTGGCACTAGATTTATGGTTGGACTCTATGATCTTGAACAATTCCAACCTAAATTGGGATCTGCTGATCAGATGAACAATATTTGCTGCATTCTAGCTATTTATACTGCTTGATAAGTAGATACTATTAAAAGGATATTCCCAAACCCATAAATAGGTGTTGAAACACTGAGAAAAACTGAGAATTCCAGCAGTGTAATCTTTATTTATGAAAATAAACTAGGAAGAAGAAATGGGCAGGAAATAGAGTGAACAAATTTTTTTAAATGTTTTCATGTTCTTTACTCAGTATTTTCTTTTGCAGGTGTGGCCTTTTTTTCCATTCCATAAGAATCTCATTTTCAGAAGAGGAAGGAAAGAAAAATTTCAACCAGATATACTGGATGTCTAAATTAAGATACTGAGTTGTCTTTTGTTGCTTTGATAGCAGCAAAACTGTCTTTCTCTTCCTCCAGTGCTGAAGTCTGCATATGGTTTCTGGTCTGAATAATTTCATCACATTCATACTGTAGCCACTGTGGCAAATCTAATTATTTCCTCATTTTATGTAGGACTTAGCAACAGAAAGCTACTGCCTTTGTAAGTATAGTGGTGTGAACAGCTGTAATATACACTGTAAAATACTGCCTTCAGAAATTTTCATTTTACTGGAAATTCTCTGTATTGTTTCATGTGTGAAACACTGCAAGTCCACTTTAATTCAATAAGATTGCAAAACACTATGATTTGATAAAAATCATAAAATAAAACTGTCAGCAGAATACTGCAAGAGAGCTAGAAAAGTTATTCTAATATGAAATACTTCCTGGTGTCATCTAACTAAGGGGGAATGGAGGCAAGTTATAGGTAAATTTTCCCCTTGCAACTGAAATCATGTTAGGTCTTCTGTTGCCAGAAGACCCTGAGCATCTCTAGTAGGGCTATGATCCCTTTTCTCCATGTGTTGTAGACTAGTAAATAGGCCCCAGAGAGTGTAGAAATTAAATAGTATGATGGTCCAATAGATAGGCTGGGTTGTTTTTCAATTTACTGGTTTCTAAACTAACTGCTTAATTCTTAGATTTCCCCTTTTCAAATAATTCAGTATGAATACAAATGTCTGTTTATTTTTTGTTTTTGTCTGCAGTTATCTTGGCTGCAGAGAGCTCTGCTAACTTTAACTCTCCTAGATATCAAGAATACCCTCTGTAACTAGTCTTATCTACAGGAAAACTCCTGCTGTACCCTATTCCTGTCATCAACAACCCCCCTGGTACCTCACCTTCATGTACAAAAGCAGCAAACAGATCCCTATAGGGCTGTCAGTGCTGTCTCAACAGCTGAAAGACAGGACCTTTTGCCTAGTGATGCAGTTTTCTTCTCCTCTCTTTCCTTCTGGTTGTTCTGTGATCTTGAGTTCCAACCTTGGCTTCCATCAGCCCATGGAAGGGTCCCACATCCATTGGTATAAAACAGCAGTCTGACAGGACTTATTCCAGCAAGTTGCCTTTGACTCCTGATCACACAGCTAAATTTTTCTGTATGCAGATGTTTAGAAAATGCTCCACTAATTGAGACATCTAATGGCTACAAAGAACAGCCCCTCCTTCTATGCTCCTGTCACTACTGAGAAAGATGCCTTTAAATTTTTCCTTTCCCTGCAGAATCTTTGCATGGATTTGAAGATAATAAAGGTGCAGCCTTTAAACAAAGTGTGCAAAGTCTAAATACATTGTTGTGAGTTAAGTCACAGTAAATTAATCACTGATTATATAAATGAAGATAAAAAGTGGAGCTCGTGCATGGCATTCACAATGCAGTGTAGACCGTACAGGGCAGGGACTGCTTCTTGCCATGGCAACCTCATCCCAGGATTTCTCCTCAGCCTCCTACTTGAAAAAGCTGCACCACTGCTGTTGTGCATTGTGTCACTGATCTAAGGAAAGACACAGCTCCCACCCATCTGGAGAGGAAACCAGCACTGGGGACTGCAGGAAGGAAAATTATACTTATCCCAGGAACAGAGAAACTGTCCAGATTTACATGCCTTGTCCAACACCATAAAGTTTATGCAGAGCTTGTGAAGAACTTTTTTTTTTTCACATAATCCTTTCAGAGAGCTGCAACTGTGCTAGTGATCTGTGGTGAAGAGGGGATATTGAATTTTAATTTCAAATCTGACTCAAGTTCTTCTAATATAATGTCTCTCTTAATGCTAGGAATTAACAAAATGCTTAACAATTTGTTGAAGTGCACTATGACATATTGACAGCTAGAAATGAATATAAGTCACCAAAAATATTTAAAATATGTAATTGAATGAAAAGCAAGCACATATATGTAAACATGCACTAAATATATGAAATGTATAAATGTGTATATGTATTTTAATATGTGCCTATGTAGCATGCGTAAAGTGTGTAAAGTGTGTATTTACATAAATACATCTATATAGGCAGTTTACACTTAAAATCAAAAAATATCCTGACCATGCAGAAAAGCAAACATATTAAGCTCATATGAGACTTATGTTTCCAAAGATATTAATTTTGTTGATGCCATATGTTATAACTACATCACAAACCATTCATGCTCATTCTTTCTAGTTGGGCTTCTATTAAAACATGTAGAATGGGGGACTGTGTGCAGCAAAATTCAGAGCTAGGGCTCAAAAACCTTTATTCTTCAGTTAGATTAGATAAATCAAAACATTATATTCCTGATGCCACAGTGTTCCAACTCCAAAATCTATGAGTAATTTCATTATGCCTACAGAGAAATAAAATTTGGTGACATTGGATAAATTGGGGAGGATGAAAAGAATACATATTGGGATGGTTGTGAAGTCCTACCACATGTAATGGCATATTTAGCTCCTGAGATGACAAATGGAGTCTTTAGGGCAATAAAGTAATAAAGACCCTGAGTTAGCAAATCAGTAGAATGAAACTACCCTGGATATTAAGCCAAGCATGTACTTATTATTTTGCTTAAATGAGATAGAACAAAAATTACTTACTATAACATACCCAAGACAGTTACAATTTCTTCAATAGCAGAGTTCTACTATTGCAAAAATTGCTGATGAATAAATGGACAAATTAGAATTTCTGAACTTCTTTGGAAATTTTTTTAAATTTAAAATAGAATATTAAATTCATTTGGCAATACACCAGCTGCACATAATAATTGTGTTTCTGTTTGCTTTAAAAGGATACGATTACAAAAGCAGGTCTATGGTCAGTTAAAAAACAAATAAAGCATCATCACCTTATGTATATGTGAATGACAACTGGGTTTTCACAAACACATTAATATAGGTGGATTGCAAATAAAATGTAAGTTTTGCCATAATTTGGCTTACTGTTCTGAGTGCTTTTTCTGAGACATTTATTCCCTTGACATTCCAGCAGGAACCACTTCCTCAAAATTTTTCCTGGTCATAGCATATTTTGCTGTAGATAGCCAAAGATAACACAATACTGTTTTTTGTTTTTTTAAGAAAGCATCCTTGAAAACTAAATTTCCTTTAGTTGCTTCTTAATCAATATGAATTCTTCTAGTCACTGGGAAACTGTCTTTACAAAAATAAATTTCATTTTTGAACTAACAAAACATATTAACCCATCTGAAAAGCACACACAAGCTTGATTGCTGTTTCATGCAGCACAGTGTGAAATTTAAAAACAAAATTCCTGGAGGAGATGGCCATTTTAAAAAAAGTAAAGAATGCAGGCTGAAGAAAGGTTCTTTTAGGATATTTGCATTATTCAGTGTAAAAGCATTATTTAGGTTTCTTTTCAGTTTCTCACTTCAGTTTATTCAAATACACTATAACAGAACAAAAGACCAGCAGTGAGGAGTCTACAGAGTAAATGCACACAACAACTGGACAGTGGACCATGTCTTTTGGCAAAGAGTTCCACTTGGAAGAAAAATCCACAGAAAAGTGGTTCTAAAAATAAGTCAAATATAAAGTAACCTGTGTCTTTATCTGCTTCATTGTTTGGTAAATAATCTGATATAACTGGAAAAAAAAGACATCAAGACATGTTTGTTTATGTTGCTATGGCTAGTAATCTCCTACTTCAGGATGTAAGCTTTTTTCCTCTTGTCTATTAGTGTCTGAATTAATTCTTTCACTGTACAGCTCCATGTCATCTTTGATTGACTGCTCTGGTTACATCAGTGGCTCACATTGTGGGCTTAATGGATGCATTTTCCATTTAAAAATAGCTAACTAGTGTTATGTGCCAGCTAACCAAAGATGAGAACAAATAGTTTAAAAAGTTCTTTAACACTATATGCTATGGTTTTTTTCCTATTGTTGTTATTCTCCTATTATATACTAACACTAGGTGCAGTTGTATTGCACAATTTATCATATAAAAGCTGTTAATTCATAACAGGCTCTATGATGAATCTCTCTTCTTTACAATTATCTAATCTCTATAATTTTGCAATACTTCAGGTTATTTACTTCAGTCTGAAGAAAGTTAAGTAGTACTTCAAGGTGCGTGTGTACAAATCTGAGTCCAGTTGATTTGAAAAGCCAAAAGTGGAGAACTGTTTACAAAGAGTAGTTTGCTTGCATAGGAACACAATAACTTAGTATACAGATAAAAGAATACAAAAATGCCTCTCTCTCTACTGCTTTCTTTTGGCCAAACTTTCTTCTTTGAGTGGTCTCAAGACAATCAGTCCCTGAATTATGATCTAAGTAGTCAATCTTTTTATTCATTAAAGTCTTTTTGGAGTTAATAAATAAATTAAATAATTATTTCATTGGCAAAAGTAATGAAAGCTAGAAATATGGGGTAATATTGAAAAAATCTTCCTATTAATATTACACAAGAAAAGGAATATCAAACCTTTTCTCAGATCTGAAATTTTCAACCTCACAGTATAGTATACTACACTTAAACAGTGTTGTAGTGCGTTTTTATATTTTGTAATACTTTGAAGTAGTTTTGTTTTGTATTCCCATATTTTTCCCAAATGGTTTATCCCAGACTGTACCCCCCTCCCTTTACCTGTGTTATCCCTCTCCCGGGATGAGAGCATCCCCAAACCCCCACCCTGGCTCTCTGTCAATCACTCAGCATCCCATCCCTCCATCCAGAAGTTTCGGTCCAAGTCGTCGAGTGATCAGCCAGAGGCCAGGGGTCAGCCCCCCAAGCCTTGCCCCATACGCTGTCCTATATGTCTATCCCCCAGCATCCATCCCTTAGGGTCACTCATTGGTTGGTAAAATGTTATCTGCTTTTGGCTTCCACCTCCCTTTAAATGTGACCTTGGCACATATCCCAGGGCTCTCGGCAGGAAGCCCCCTGAGGTGCAGGAGCTCCTTTGGGACTCCTAATAAAACCTTGGATTAACCCCTGCTAAGAGTCGGCCCTTTCTCTTCTACCGATGTCTCTGGTGTCTCTTGTGCTGCACAGGTGCCCAGCCCAGGTGCCCTCAGCACCCTCGGGGCACACACAGAGAGTGTCTCCCTGCCAGCCCAGGTGCCCTCAGCACCCTCGGGGCACACACAGAGAGTGTCTCCCTGTCAGCCCAGGTGCCCTCAGTACCCTCGGGGCACACACAGACAGTGTCTCCCTGCCAGCCCAGGTGCCCTCAGCACCCTCGGGGCACAGAGAGTGTCTGCCAGCCAGCCCAGGTGCCCTCAGCACCCTCGGGGCACACACAGACAGTGTCTCCCTGCTGCCAGCCCAGGTGCCCTCAGTACCCTCGGGGCACACACAGACAGTGTCTCCCTGCTGTCAGCCCAGGTGCCCTCAGCACCCTCGGGGCACACACAGAGAGTGTCTCCCTGCCAGCCCAGGTGCCCTCAGCACCCTCGGGGCACACACAGAGAGTGTCTCCCTGCCAGCCCAGGTGCCCTCAGTACCCTCGGGGCACACACAGACAGTGTCTCCCTGCCAGCCCAGGTGCCCTCAGCACCCTCGGGGCACACACAGACAGTGTCTCCCTGCCAGCCCAGGTGCCCTCAGTACCCTCGGGGCACACACAGAGAGTGTCTGCCAGCCAGCCCAGGTGCCCTCAGCACCCTCGGGGCACACACAGACAGTGTCTCCCTGCCAGCCCAGGTGCCCTCAGTACCCTCGGGGCACACACAGACAGTGTCTCCCTGCTGTCAGCCCAGGTGCCCTCAGCACCCTCGGGGCACACACAGAGAGTGTCTCCCTGCCAGCCCAGGTGCCCTCAGCACCCTCGGGGCACACACAGACAGTGTCTCCCTGCCAGCCCAGGTGCCCTCAGTACCCTCGGGGCACACACAGACAGTGTCTCCCTGCCAGCCCAGGTGCCCTCAGCACCCTCGGGGCACACACAGAGAGTGTCTCCCCCCAGCCCAGGTGCCCTCAGCACCCTCGGGGCACACACAGACAGTGTCTCCCTGCCAGCCCAGGTGCCCTCAGCACCCTCGGGGCACACACAGACAGTGTCTCCCCGCTGTCGGCCGTGTTGGGGCTGCTCCCCCCGGTGTCTGCCGACTCGGGACTGGCCCAGGGTTCCTGAGAGGCTCGCAGAGAGACCGAGACAAAACAGGAATAATAAGTTGCAAATACTGTGTGTATAACAGCCGACTGGATAAAAGTCCTACAAAAGGTTCTGGGCCTTAGGGTTGATTACAAGCTGAATGAGTAAATAATGTCATCACAAGCAATCACACCAAGGCTATACATAGAAGGAGATAGGCAACAAGATTGTACATGAAGCAATTGTATTGTTTTGGCTTGTATAAAATCTGTACTGAAATTTCATCTTCCATTTCAGACAATTCACCTCTATGAAAAATGCTGAGCTACTGAATAGGCTGCAACAGAGAGGGATCAGAATGATTACAGATCATCAGAAGATGATCCACAAGGTAAAATTGAAGAAATGAGGGCTGGACAGCCCAGAAAAAGCCTAAAAAATAGGAAGGAAGATGAAAAAGCTCTTGTTTATTGCAGCAATGAATGAACATATACTAAGAAGAGTCGACTGGTAAGGTTAGATAACCACTTTAGTGGATGTACTAGAGAGATTGCAACATCTCTTTCAAAAAGCTAAGCAAATATTTCCACTAGACATGGAAAAGGCAGACTGTTTCATCACCTGGAGAGGTAAGATAGGTAACTTCCTGTCACCCAGCTCTATTTATTCTGTCATGAGTAAGACGTCATTTCAAGGAGGGAGAAACTGAATACTTGTGAATATCAGTTGTTGACAGATAAAAAACACCACCAGGTACTTGCATGCCTGTCTAATTAAATAATGTCACTGCTTTTTAGAAATATTAATAAAAAGAGCCTCACAATGTTATGTGGCAGATATAAATCTACCCATTGCACAGATGAATGAACTTAATGCAAAATTATTACCTGATGTTTCTCTAAGGATCCTTTCCTCATTTTCGTTTGTATTTGCCCTACTCATATGTCAATTCAACATTTACTTTGTTGATTTTATTTACATGGAAAGCCCTATTAGTGTCTGTTATGTAAATATGTATGATTCTACGTATGCTGTATACCATATATGCAGTTTCTATGTACAGTATCAGTGATGACATCATACCCAGAATAAACAAAAGGTTCTTTAAACAGTCTCTCCTAGAGGGAAAAAAAAATGATGTCAATAAGATTTCTTGTTAATCCCCTAAATTTCTTTTTGTAATCCACAAAAGAGTTTAAATATTTATGAATGCATTAAGATATTTCCTCTGTATATTTTGATCTATCTCTCCAAATACTCTGTCTCACTTAAATCATGACTCTGCCATTGAAAGTTTAATTTACACTTCGATTCTAAGTTCGATACTAAGATAAACCTTTACTGGCACTTTCTGTGGCTGCTGCAATAGGCTTTCACGGCCCATAAGAGATTTCTGGCTGTGAAGGGTTTTCATTGACTTTATTTTAGCTAACATACTTTTTACTTAGCAAAAATAAAACTGAACAAGGTATCATTTTTAGCCCCAGAGTATATTTCCCAAAAACTTTGGGAAACTTTGGTTAACTTTGCCACATCAACAAAAATCTTTCAACATGTATCTTCAAGATTTATGGTAGAGTTCCATCCATTACATCTCAATTGGAAAGACTTTATCTGTGACCTTTTCTCACTACAAAATTTATATATTTGATATTCACTGCTGCAGATTAAATCTCAGTTGTTCTCTTGCAATAATAATAAAATCCTCTTACAACTACTTTCTTGTTATTAAAATGCCCATTGTTTACAAATAAACAACATGATTACCTCTTACTGTGGCTTCTGATTGGTAAAAAAATATTGCAACATTGTTATAAATTTTCCATTTTATTAGAACTATTCCCAGGAGACTTATACTTTATCTGCATAATAAAGTAATTCAACAATTTACAGTAATGCTCTGTCAGGGAAAAGAGTATTTTCCCCTCTACATAAGTTACATATAAAAAAAAAAATTGTACAATTATCAGTTTATTACTGTGATATGACTCTAAGAAGCATTCCTAGTTCCAATTACATCTGTACAATGCCACCCTTGAAAAAAACAAACATCTGAACTCTGCTAACCTGTCACTTTAAGCTGTTGACCTTCATAAGACCTGAAAGCAGAAATTAGGCCCCAGCCTCAGGTTTTCTAACTAACTGGATTTCACAAAACTTCTTCATTCTTTAATGAGGCATCTCAGAATTCTACCGCGTTTTAGCACTCTCTGCTCTTTTCCGTGCTGCTTTTGGAAGGCATACCTTCCAAAAAACAGCAGACTGTTGGGAAGCAATTGCTTCTCACAGCAGCAAGGTGCAGCCCACCAGCACTGTTTTCTTTCTCTGGAAGACCTGGCTCCAAGGTTTAAGTTCCTACTAAATTTTGAGATGGGAAAACTGAAACTCAATTGCTAAAATTTTTATTTTGATGAGGAAGAGGGTTCTTGATAAATGTCATATTTATGAGCTCGGGGTAGACCCACCATGGGACATTTTCTGGCATGGGATGGCCCGTGTGATGCTCAGAGAGCAGGACCAGCTACCAGGCTCTGCAGTGAGATGCTGCCCCTTGGAGGGTTTCTGGCTCCAGCTCCTTCTGATCTCAGCAGATCCTTGGCGCCTGAGCCCAATGTCTTTGGGGAGAGGACCACAGCTTTCCCAATGCCTGCCTGCTGTGGGCATTTGCATGTGTGTGCCATGGCAGGACGTGTGCGGAAGGGATCAGATATTGCAGCTGATTAACACAGTTACCTGGCAGTAATCCCAGCTGGGACAAAGCAGAGGTTCTCTCCAATCCCTCCGCTCCCTGATTTTGTTCTCAGCAATATCTGATCATTCTCCAGCTATTCATGAGAACTTCCCTTTGAGCTACTTTATCCTCAACTGGTTAATTCCAATGGCAAAGGTTAAGTTGTGCTATCAGCTGGCAGAACAGTCCTTCCTGTTTCCCACACATCTCCCTTTAATGTGACAAGGCATCTCACTGATGTTTGTAGGACAGTAGCACTGATTCTGTTTCCACCTGAATTAGTTGCAAAACGATCTACCCACTTCTCATGTTTCACAGACTAAGTCCAAGAAGGAAAAGGTCTGTGCCTCTTATAGTATAATTTATTTTCAAGGGCATTGCAAACTGCTAATAGTCTCTGGTCCATACGGAATTTGCTGGACATACAAAGAAACGTTGTAAAGAAAACAGTTCTAATCTGTGATCATTATACTCAGTTTAAAATTAAAAAGCAAACATAAGCCCTAAACCAACAATGACCACAAACAACGCCCCTCCCAAAACCTAAAACAAAACAAACAAAAATCCCCACTTGCTGAGATTAGCTGGCAATGAAAAGTGTTGAGAAACCCAAAAAAATGGACAGAAAATATTCACTTATTCAGTAAATCAGAAGTGCTATTGTGTTAGATATATGCAGCCATACAGTTTGTTTCAGAAATAGCATCTTCAAGATGTGCTTAGCTTTCTAATCACCAATTTAATTGTTCAAGAGAAAAAAGGAGATCACACATTACTCTAAATTTCAGGGTCACAGGAGAAAGACAGGTCTTAATTTGCAGGAGCTTTGATATGCAAGCAGCAGAAGGCACTTCATGCTACCTCCAAATATATTAAGTGTTTTCAGTAGCTTGGAGAAGAAGGGGTTATCAGACATTTTTAAAATAAATTCTTTTACAGGATAATACTGTGGTAGCTCAGGAGATGGAGAACTATGACTGCAGCCTCAAGAAGAATCTGCAGTCAGCATTAATTGCAAAAATGATCATAATGTTGCCATCTGTTTCAGTGGAACCCATTAACAGTTTGTGATACTTTGAATACGTAAGCCTCTTTGTGCTCCTGGAAACTTACTGCAGCAAAATTCAGTCGTCTCACAAAAATTTCAACTTTAGCTACTACAGCTCAATGAATATTTCTCCAACTCCTACTTCTTTCCCTGTCCCTTTTTTTTTTTAAGCCTTTTAAAATTCATTGCAGTTATATAATGGATTAGGACATTAAGTCTTCCAATTCCTTCTCACTACTGAGAGACTCATTTACAGTCTCCATTATGACATAACAGACCTTTTTATTCCTTCCATATGAAGTCACTGGTAATGTTTACCTCTAAGATATCTAACTTAAGTGCTCTGAAATACTCCATGGAAGATTGACTCTCACACTTGCTGTCACTAAGAGGGAATAATTTGGAGAGAACAGCTTTCCTACTTACATGCCTCATGTAAGTGCTTAAAGTTAGGCCAAGTCACAAGCTGTATAATACCAGTGTAATATTAAAAGGTGACACACAGAAGAGATTTATATATTAGTGCTGCCTTGCCAATAGAGGGAAATTTAGAAATCCAATTATATACTTTACAATTCTGACAAGTGGCAATGCAGAAAAACAACATTCTGTTGTCTGAATCTCCAGAGTTAATACTCTCTTGTCAAATTTGCATCAGGATATTATCACTCACTGAACAACAGATACAATTATCTCAACTGTTTATCTAGAAGATAACCATGTATTTTCAGAACACAAAAGAAATGCAAATTGGGATGATGGAACCAATAACTTTTTTACCTTTTTTTTTCTCTGAAGTGTAAGGTGTCCCATCTTATTCCTCAACACTCTTTCTAAAACACAGGAAAAAGATCTACAATTAGATGCTACCATCTCCTTTCATGGTATTTTAATGCTGAGACATATATTTCAACTGGATACAGAATGTATTTTTATCAGTTTAGTTCTGTGAAATTTGAAATTAAGGACCTGAGCATCAACCTTTTCTGGGTTTCATTTTGCTTGTGATTTGGCTCAGTAGAAATGTTATTTATACCTTTCCAAATCAGTCTCTTCCTACTCATTCCTCCTAAACTGATATATGAACCACAGAGCTATGAGCTCATCATCTACAAATTCTGCTTTGAGAAAACTTGTTGGAAGGGAGGGCAATGGGAAATGAAGAAGAAAAAGGTATTTAAGAACTTAGGCTAGCACAGATTTCTTCTTCTCTTAGGCTATGCTTTTAAATATGATTGTTTCCATTTAGAAACAAAACCCTTTTGTTCTGCCACTTCCTCAGAACCTTCCAAAATAGACAGGAATTAGCGATCCATTTCCAAAAAATTTGAAATTCAAAGATGTGAAATAATTATGCTTGGGGGAAAAAAAACAAACCAACCAAACAAAACACACACACACACAAAGAATTAAAAAAATAAAAAACAAAACAAAACAAAAGACAACCAAAACTTCAACCCCAGCTACCACAAAAAAAAAAAAAAATCACCCCAAACACAGAACACCACACCAAACTCTAAGAATTATAATTAAGAGTCTGAAGTACAAAAGGGTATTGCACTGTCCTCTTCCCCAGTAGGGAAGTTCATTAGCAGTGGAATTGTGTCATTTGCCCATCTGTTCATAATTGCATTCACCGCAGGAATTAAGCGACGGAAGTGACGTTCTCTGGGCTCAGCACAGGCAGCCCAGCGCCACGCACACCTCCAGCTCCACATGGGCACCTGCTCCAGCTCCAGCTCCAGCTCAGCCTCCTCTCCAGCCTTCTCCATGGCCCAGGGTGCCTGGATGATTTACACCCATTGCCTGAGGAGGGCTGGCCTGGATTGTACCTCTGAGATGGGGACAGAAATCAAATTTAAAAAAGGTGACGTATGGTCTGGATAGGACTAAAGCCATACTGAGGGGGAAATTGCCCTTCCAGTGGTTGGAGGCACATAAACCTCTTGTGTGTACATCCCAAACACTGGGTGCTTAGCAGCTGCTGTAATATCAATGAGCGATTGAAGCAGGCCCTCATTAGATTTGCACTGAGCTTATTGCTTGTGCCAGTCTCATTATTATTGGTGACTAAACTGGCAGATTGTCAGGATGCCTCATGGCGAGATGAGCTTTTGCAGCTCTTTGTTTGTAGTTATTATAAACAATGAAGTGAAAGCAATCCCCTGGGCATATTCATGTCTCAGATGTTTTTTGCAAGCAGCAATCAGCTTGCAGAAGCAGCAATGGTAAACACCTTCTTATTTTAAGAAGCAATATTAATTAAAGCACGAGGCATGGTTCTGAAAGAGAACTTGTTAATTATTTAATGTCACCTGCACTATCAAGCCCACCAGTTGGAAATTGTTTCGTTTTGCCTCAGATGGGTTCTGCCTGTCATCTGAACCAGTGGAAAATAAAGTGTGGTGCCTGGTGCCAAAAAAATAGTCAGGGTACATCTGGGAGTCATATCACATTTTAATGTACAATTCAGGTTTATTGCTTCTAAAGAATTCTGAAAGTGAATAGTATGGCACATTACACAGTCTGTCTAAATGCTAAATTTAATTGTGAACATTACATTCCTCATAAGAATAAGGAGAATATTAAGTGGGCTTAAACTGTAGATATTCATGGTTATTGAAATTCCTGGCCATCTACTGATATCACTGCATACCAGTAGATGGTTTGGAAACTCTGCCCAGCTGTTAAATCAAATAGTGTGAATCAAGGGTTTGACATCTGCTAAAGCACTCACACATTAAGAATTTTTTTTACTTTAAGAAAATCTTACACTTCCATTCCTGTAGCACAGGAAAAGGCTTTCTGCCTTTCTTGAAAGACTTTCAGGAGTGACCAGAGAAAACAGGATATAAGCTGGAATCACTGGGTCTGAAACTGCTCAGAGGTAGGCATGAACCTTCTGACTTTGCTTCAGGAGAAATGGTAGGACCATTGAAAACCACCAGGACTCATTTGGGTGCTAAGTTCAGCACAAGCAGAAGGTCATTGGTACTGCTCAAAGGTATTTCTAATTTTAATTGAGAAAGAAAATTCTAAAAGATGAGTTTTGTCATGAAAACATTCTTGTTAAGTGCTGAAAAAGTGAACAGAATTTTCAAATATGGAAAAAGTGAAAAAGTGCCATCTTTTTTACATCAATAAAAATTTAGACTTCTTTCAAATGAGCACCAATCAGTGACTTTTTTTTTTTTCAAATTGGCATAGGCTATGCTGCTGCATCTCAGAGAACAGTATCTGATATTTATGTCCATTCTTAGCACTATGTAGGAATAGTGTGTATATTATGTATACCAGAATATGTAAATAGAACTTCATGTGAGAAAGGACCCATCAGAACAGGCTTACATGACTAAGAATCATCCCCAAGCTGACTTCCAACCATTAAACTGCAACGGCAAAGCTAGTGCTTTAAGGGTCATTAATCTTCACTTGAAAATTTGACTGAATTGACACCTCAGTCTTCTTGGTACCCATACCTAAATTCTGGCCTGCAATATAATAGAAGACAAAGAGTTCAGGTTTTCAACTCCTGTGCACAGGATATGAAACTCTGATAAAAGTTTAAAAATTTTAGAATACTGTCCTCAGTGTTCTGAGAACATTTTTTTACAGCAGACTCAAATAAAACAAAATAATAGGAGAAAAATAGACACTCATAACAAAGTTAAAGGCATCAGCAGCTGCAATAAAAAGGAATAGAAATTAGGGAGTAAGCATGCAAGAAAGGACAAGAACATTGATTCATTGCTTGCTGATTTGGGAACCAGGATTGTTGTTCTTTGCCTGCATACACTGTGCAAGGAAAACCTTGGAGCCCTGAGGACACAGTCTTAACCAAAGGATCTGCAGTATTAATGAATTGCAGTTCTGATAGACTGTAAGATCCATCAAAGACTGAGAAGAATACAAGCTTACCAGAGAGGTTAATTAATTATCTGATAGGTAGAGATAAGACAACAGGAGATCTATATCCCAAGTTGATCTAACCTAAAAGTTGACAGGGTGTAACAGGAAGGATGTTAGCCCCAGGAAGGAGTATATACCAAGGACAAGCAATCAACATAGTTAGATTTGGCACTCTCTCAGAGCTAATAGTGAAGTAAACATTCTTAAAATGGAACACAAAGGAGTTGAAAAGTGTTATTTCAAAAGAACCTGATTGTGGCCTACTTGTTCCTTTAAGAAACAGTTATGATTTTTGAGAACAAAATGCTGCAGTAAGTTATAATTCTATTATCACCTTGCAACACACTAAATTGATTGCACAATAATGTTTCTATTTTTTCCTCACTCTCTCAACCATACTCAAAGGTGTCTTAACAGTCAATAAAGCAACAACAGCAGCAGCCACTGCTAGACAACATTTTTGAATGGGATTAATTTCACTTTCAGTGGAAAACAAGAGCATATTTCTGCTAGGATTAAGGGTCTGGAAAACTAGCAACTGTAGTTCAGGCACATTTTCTTTTTTTCAGAGGAAAAGAGCTGGGGTCAGTAGAAAGCGGGTTGAAGAAGGTGTTTTTTTCAAGTGCCCATTTCAGTACTAACATGAATTCTGCTTCAGTTGATGACCAGCCTGAGCTAAAAAGTAGACAAAACAAAACAAAACCCCTCCAAACTATCAAGTTTGATCTTTTACAAGACAGCCCAACTTACAGCTCCTTGTTTTTGTAATCCTTCATGAGCCAACCCATAGTCTGACACAGAACATGAATTTGCTCAAAGACAGACTAGGTCATGAAACCAATTTTTACTTCAAAAGTGGAAGTTATTTCTTCCTACAGTTTAAAAGCAAAGGAGATTCAACTATCTAGAAATCTGTCAAAAGGGAAGTTCATTTGTTACTTGCCCAAAGACTCCACATCTCAAGCTCCATTTGGTAAAACAATATGTGTTAACAGTTTGGGTTTTCATTTAGGAAAATATTTTTTTGTCATTCATAAACAGTGGAAATACCTAGAACTTTTTAATTGCTAAAATAATCAAATTAATGGAGATGTTTGTGAGTATGAAATGTTTTCTTTCAGTGAAAGATACCATACTTCTGGTGAAACTCAATTTGAGAAATATGTGAACTGCACTATGCATCTCAAAGAGTGCCTCAAGATTATGGACTTTTATTACCATCTACCCTGTGGACTTCTGCTGGCAGCTACCCTCCTTTGCATTTCAAAGGTGGGCAGCCAGGATGCACTGCCCCGCTGTGTGCAGAGGTGCCAGCTACTGAGTGAGGAATTTCTGAGATAAACCAATAACTCCCTTAAGTGAAAAATAAAGGAAAGGCAGCATTCTAGGCACTGAGCAGTAGGGAGGCTTACATAATATTATGATTACACCTCTAAATAGCCTTAGCACAGCCCTAAAATGCAGAACATGTCTTTTGCTAACTTGCTGTTTCCAAAATATTCAAGACACTAAGCACTTTTACTGTAGTACAGACTTTCTTCTTTCATATTACCAGATAATGGCCATAATGTTGCAAATGTTTCCCATTTCAAAGGAAGAGAAGTTCTGACAATATTTTTGTTATTGCAATTGGTCAATTAGTCAGCAGCATAGGAATGCTTCTGTTGCTTTGGTACTTATACATCTTTAAAGTGGAAAACTTTAGTACTTAAAGATCTTTAAAGGGGATTTAATGAACAAATGCTTTGCAACTCAGGCAATAATAATATCCATTTTCCACTTGCACTGAGCAAAGCTAAAAATTCTGATGTATTGAACAGGAAACAAAACCAATAAAAACAGAAATGTTATAAAATTATCAAAAAATTGATAAGGGAAGTATGAAATAACAATAGTGACCATCTACTACCTAAATGATCACATGCCTTTCCTAAATACTGAGTTCAGTACCTCTGTGGATTTTCCAAGACTTTATGTTTTCACAAGTACAGTAATTATTGTCTGTATTTAAGACCAGTGATTTAAAAAGCAAATTAAAAATGGTGAAAATTTCACTGCTGAGATTTCACAAAGCTTTTCTTTTGCAATGACAACTTTTTGGAAAAATATACAAAAATGGAAAAAAAACCCCACCCAATAAAATTTAGTGTTGTATCTCTGCTTTCCTCTGTCAAGAGTCTAACCCATCAGCTCCCCACAGAGACAGACTTGAAACTGGGAGTAAGATTTAGCAACATTTTAGGGATACAGCTTTGTACTGACTTGCCTTGATCATCAATAATTGGATCATGCTTGTGTTCTCAGTTTTGTTTTGGTTTTTTTTTTTTTTATTTTGTCTCCAGCTATGGCTCCAGGTGGTGTCCTTTTTGCCAACAGCTCAGAGACATCCAGAAGATCCTCCAGTTTTTTTCACTCTAACTTCCAGTCATTTTTGCTCATGTTACATATTTCTTACTTTTTCAGCTTCAGTGGCACCATGGTTACTTCAGAGGAAAATCTCCTGATTTTTAAAGGGGATTTAGAGATTTTAATACATAGTTAACATGGGAACTAAGATCAGGCAACCCAGGCACTGAGGTTCTCAGTTATTGCTTCCAAGCATTTATGTAAAGTGAAATTCTCAGGAAATTTAAATTGAATTTCATTGGATGTGAAACAGTTGTTTGGTCAATTAAACACTAATGTAGCGGGTAAAACAATATCTAAACCTGAGCTGCCATTTCTGTCATAACTCCTTTGAAGTTCCAACCAGACCAGAATGTCACTTTTTGCCTGTGCTGTTGGTAAGGGACTTTCTTCTACTTTTCTGGCATTTCAGCCTTGCATGACAGCTTATCTTATCTTGTCATGTCTCTTATCTTGGACAAGACAACAAAACCTGATGTAAACTTTAGGCCATGGGCTGTTTACCTGTTGATAGTGGCACACTGTTTTATCTCCAGCTTCTGTATGACTTTCCAGAACATTCTTCAGTACTGATCTGAGCTCTGATGTCCTATATGGAATTTCTGTTTCCAAAGGTCCGTGTCATATGAAATCTTGCCTTTTGAAATTACTTTTGTGGTTGCTTTTAACTGTGTTGAGGCCTGCTCAATTGTAAAGTCATAGCTGTGGATAGCTAGGTCTTCTGCAGCATTAGCCACAGAGTCAGGTATCACAGAATATTCTGAGTTATAAGGGACCCATAAGGATCATCAAGTCCTACTCTTAAGTGAATGACCCATATGGGGATCCAACCCACAACCTTGGTGTTATCAGCATCTCCTCAGCCCCTTCTTCTGTTCATCAGCTTCTTAGAAGAGAGCTATCAAGTCATCTGGCCAGACTGTATTGGACCTCTTTTTCTGAAACAGAAAGGGATGGTGACATGCTGACAGACTCTTCTTCCAATTCTTAGAAAATAGCAGTGTTGCACTCTGAAAGGCCTGCTCTGCTAAGTGTGTCCCTCTTTAGCAGTAGCTTCTCAGAAAATTTGTTCTCTTTTTAACACTATTGCACTAGTGTGTCAGTATATTTTTGAGATATGAAGATGAACACAATAATGGTTCATCTTCATATCTCAAAGAGAGTTCTTTCAAAGGGTTTGTTGTTACCTGTTGAACTTCACATGCACCTTGCAACCAAAGGTGCAGGTTGCATAGTCACACAATTCCACACCATAAAACCCAACACCTTCTCTAAGCTAAGTTATGCAATTTTCTTTTCAGGTAAGGCTGCATACCCAATGTGGTGCTGGATGTAAAGCATTACATTTTTTGGGTTTCTTTCTGAAGCATTATGGCCTGGTTATAACTCCTCTGTTGCCTGTATTCCACGTCAGGATCTAGTCTCAAACTAATCTAGGAGTTACTACAAAGTACCATCTTTGTATTCTTGGTCCTGGACTAACACTCTTTGGCTTTAGTCAGATTCTATGAAAGAAGAAATAAAGGTTACCACTCTGTAAAATTAGGTAGCTGTCCTTTGTTAAAACTGACTTCTGCATCTTGTGTTTCAGTAATAGCTTTCTCAAAACTAGCTGTTTGAATAGTAGATTCAAATTCACACAAACTTTCTTGTCAGCTGCAAGCTCTTCTTGTCCCTTCTAATGTGGGCTAATTTTAAAAGGTAGGGTTTGTGTGGGTTACTAGGCAATTTTTCTGCATAAGCTGCTTCAGGACAAATGGGTGGGAGTGCTAATTTAACATCGATGTCCCTATCAAAAGTCCTTACTCAGTTAGAATACAGGGACCTGTGGTTCATGTTCTCCTTCTATCACACATTATTGCCAAAGGTTTCTATTTTGCTCCTAATTGGTGTGCTTCAAACTCTGAAGGATAATTTATCACTTTTTAAATCTCTTGGCAGTCTGTATCCTCACCCCAACATCTAGTCTTACATTTTCATTGTAAAACATTTTGTAAAAAGCTTTTAAATCTAAAAGGACTATTAGTATTGCTAGGATTGCATTGTATCTTTCTCTGCAATTCAGCTCAAATAAAATATTTCAACTACATATATGAAAGTATTGCAGAGTTGTAAATATAACGAAGGAAAACTCATCTTCTCAAGTGCAAGTGTATTGTCTGTTTGGCTTATGGAAGATTTTTTTTCTTCAGTGCAGACATAAAAACTTCATGTGGAAATGTAAGGCAGCAACATCATTTTCACAGAAGATAATACCATTTTCTAGTTCATGTATACTACTGTTAATAAATTTCATTCTGAGTTCTTAGGGTGGATTTTTGCCCTTGAGTCTTAGAATGTTCTTTGTTCCTGCTAACTGTAAGCATTTTCCTGTGGTTAAACACATTTCTGTGGTTTAAACGTCCTTCAGGATAAATTTTTGAAAATAAAAAGGAATATGTTGTCACATTCCCGAGTTATATGTTAGTAGTAAATTAATCAGTTCAATAAGGTAAACTACTGTTTTTTCATTTATTTCTCATCTTAAAATCAGATTGTTTAATTAAAAACCCTTCCTGCTCTAAATCAAAGTACTTAAAATAGATTTGTCAGCTATTACCGTGTTTCTGGTGTCATTATCAGTCCTACCTTTTCACTGACCATTTATAAAATAAAATTAAATCCTTGCCTCCATTTTTTCAAGCTTACAGTTTATGCTGAGGTCAGAAATCCTTATATGAGTCTAGAAACATAAATCTGACCCACATCCACTAGAGCTACACCTTTTACCCTCACCTGTAAGCATGCTCTTGTCTTCTGATGTTTGCATCTTTAGCCTGACCATTAGCAGCATATTTTATTTAATATTTAAAGTAAATAATACAGGCAGACTCCAGGAAGTAGCATAGTGGGAGAAAGTGTAAACTCACCAACATAAGCCCTGCAGCTGTCACTGCCTTTCCAGTTTTCAACATACAGACTTATTCATTTCTTCTTCTTTCAATTCTTCTGAATATTCTATCTATAACTTTTCCCCAGGTTCTTGCAGGGATGAAGATCTTCCTTGAGATGTTTTTTAGGTTTTGGTGAGTGTTTTGGTTTTGTTTGGTTTTAGTTTTTATGTTGCTGTTGTTTTGGTTTGTTTTTTTTAAGGGAATAACACTGGAAAAATGCATAAGATCTCACAAGGTCCAGCATAAACACATGCCAGTTCCCTTAAAAGAAAGTTTCGAGTACTTGGGAGTGAGGAAAAGTGGAAGAAAAATAAGAATTCTAGAAATAAACATTTCATAGTTCCAGGAGAGAGTACCAATCTTAAAATGTCTCCATATTTCCAGTACCCCTTGGTTCATCTTTTGCTTAATGGAGCATTCTGTGAAACATTCCATTGTTTTAGTCACTTAGAGAACAATTAAGGCTATGTTACATGGAATGAAGCACTAAGTCATGAGACTGATGAATATAACGGTGACATACTCACTGAGAAGTCATAACATACCATGCTGCTGTTGCATGAAAATACCACCTTCATTAGGAATCATCAGTTCTATACAGTGCTTCACAATATTAACATTTCCATCCTGTGAGAGGAGAATATTGCAAATACAAGTTTCCAACTGCAAATCACAATGTCTTGTCTCTTCTCCTTCACAATATTATACAAGTGTCTCCTGTCTCTGGCTGAGAATCATTATTAAGATACAGAAACAGCAAATAAAAGGCTACACTAGCTCTTTCTGGTGCTGACTTTGTTGCTGACTTTGACACTAGATGTTTATTAAAGCAGCCCTTAAGTTGTGCAAATTCTATGCTAATGCCATCTGTAACATTATTTGTAAAAAATAAAAACAAACCCATAATTTTCCAAGATGAGCTGTGCAGTGTTTCAGCAATGCTTTTAATGTTACTGGATTTGTTTGCTTTCTAATAATTAGATGTTGCCAACACAAAAAAAAATTATTGAGTGTATCCACAGATAATTTCAAGATATAAACTGATCACCAGCTGGAATCATGAAGAAATTTATCCCTATAATACATTATTACAAATTTGGGTACATAATACAGGTTTTATTACCTCCTCCAAAGATTTTGGCATTGACCTCTGGTAGATATAGGGCCAACTGGATGGACCTACTGGCTTCTACTGCTGTAGCATTTGCTTTGTTCATCTGCTTATGAGTAACAGGGATGCAAAAGTATCATTTCTAGCAAAATGGCCTGCATTCTGCTCTCTAATGCAAGTTTGCTAATGGTGCAGGACTCACTGACCAAGTCTTCCTGTTATACATAGCCAGTGTCATTGCCTCCAGTTCAGAAAAATTCAGCAATACCTATCTGATCTCCTAGTGTGCTTCTAGACCTTTAAGTGCTATCAGACAAGATTAGAGAGTGTGGCCTTCCAATTTAGTGCTTTATATGTTGCCTCCTTTTTTTTACATTATAAGAAATTAGTAGACTAAGTGTAAAAATGAGTGGGGAAGGAAAGTTGGAGTTGATATTATATAGACGTCCCACATAAATGCACCAGTTCAGAGAAGAGATTCCAAAACAGAGTATTGGACTCATATTAAGATCAATATATGGAATACAGAACTCATACAAGAAGGAGTCAAAGACACTCTTCAGGTTTCCTGAGTTCACATTCACACAGGATTTTCTAAGACCTGTGGATCCTTGTTACCTATGAAATGAGTTTATAATACAGAGGATTCAGAGACAGTTTGCAAAGTTTGACCATTTCTTTATGATGTCAAATTCCAATGTTGTTCAGATCAGTATAGAACTCCCAGCAGCCATTTTATGTAAGTAACTGGCATCTCTGTGTAAGGGGTATGTTTGTGTGGGGCAGTCCACTGCTGTGCAGAAATCTCTGAGCCAATTAGAGTTCTGGGAGAAATAAAGGACTATTTCAGTGCATCTCTGCAAGGATAATTAACCCAGACTATGTTATACTGGTATCTAAACTAGTGTATTCATATCTTGCCTGTCATCTAGAAACAACACTAGGAATATGGCCTAGAACGATAATAAAATTGTGTTCTGACACAATGTAAAGTGACAGTCCTTATGTCAGAAGATAGCCTGTTTCCACTGGGAGGATAACCACTTGTTATATCCACTTGGTGGATATTCTGTTTTTTCTGTACGTGGAATTAATACTTCAATTTTTTTTTCTCTACAAGTTTAAGCAGGTTTAAAAATTTGTGGAGGAAGTCTTGCTATCATTGTTTTGTTATTTTTCTTTGACTTGTGTACTTTTTTATGTGAAAAAAGATATAAAAACAATGTGAAAAATGTTATTGGTCTCTTCTGAGGGTTTTAGAAATTCCATTCTGATGTGCTGTACTTGGAAGAAGTTTTAATTAACTCTGGTCTTGAAGGTCCTCTGTATTGTCTTATTCAGACTTCCCTTGAAACCGTAGCATTTGCTGCCCCAGGTAGTTTACACTTCAGAATAAGGGATATTTTTGTTTTTACTGCTGCAGAGGAGCACAGTATGAATTTTTAATGGACCTACTTGCTGTCTCCCTTTTTTTTACTCTGGGTTTCAGGGAGAGGAGAGAAGGTGACAGGTGTAAAAAACACATTCGGAAGAAAAATAGAGTAGCCATCAATCAGGTAATATCTGCAGCTATCTCCTAAGGGTAAAAATGGTGTGGTTCTGTTATATCTCATTTCAGTAAGGGCTAGCATAAAAAGAGGCTAAAAAGAGACTAGAAGACAGGAATGAGAGAGAGAGGAAGAGGGGGAGAGAGATTTAATCAGACTGACTGACAAAGTTAATATATATTCTCTATGAAAGAGGACTCTCCAGGGTCATGGTTTCAGTGTTGAACAAGAACTCCAGAAAGTTTAGAGAGCTGGATTGAGTCAGAATTGATTTTTCTCTGTTTACTACATTCCCAGGGTGAAAAGTTAATGAACCAAGGCTAAAACATAAAAAAGGGATAGGTTACTTGGAAGGGTGTGATAAAAATATCATCCAGGTAAATCAGGAATGAACTTTCATGCTCCAGAGTAGGCACCTCACTAACCACAAATAAAGAGAAAGGAAAACTGTTCTGACAAAGCAGAGCATGCTCTGTGATGATATGCTACTCCAACCAGAAAATACATGGCAATATCAAACAGTGCAAGTGCATACAGAAATCTCTTTACCTGTGGATGAGCGGGAGTTTGACTGAAGCCTTTTGACAGCTCCATGGAGGCTGAGGTAAAGGAGTTAGCATCAGAACTACACTTTCTACAGAGAAATGCCAGAAGTCAGAAGCCCAGTCTGTTAATCAGGATTGAATGTGAAGGGACTCTGAGGCTCACTAGCCCTTTAAGGTCTGCCTCACAAGTAGGATATAATGATGTAATGTTACCTCCCACCACTGCCTCTTCTCCACTGCCCCAGCAGAGACACTGCATGAGAACACACACAGTCTTGGTGGTGGTTGGCAAGTCATATTTTCTCCTCTCAGTCTGAAACAGGGATCAAGGCTTGGAGGCACCCTGCTTTGAATCCCAGTTATGGAGCCTTTTCTTGTTCTTTTTCCAGCAAAGAAAATGGAATAAGTCTAGCTGACTGCTTTTACTGTCCCACACTTTCATCAGAAAACATCTAGAGCAACTTTTTATCTTAGTCTTTTTTTTTGGATCCAAGAAGAGTGAAGAAATCAGTGCTGTTTGGTTAGAACTGAAAGGGATCATCTGGGATGCTGAAGATAAGCACCAAAAAAGTTGCTGACAAAAGCATATAAATATTTTTCCAAGTTTCATTTTTTCTTCTACAGAATTTTAATAGGTATTGAAGAACACATAACTGGAAAAAAAATTCAGAAGTAGAGTCAAAACAAGCAAACATGGACAGCTCAGGCTCTGGTCCAGCTTACGTTGAATTATACTAGTGTATTAAGTGATTAAAAAGAGACACAAGCTACATAGCCTTGTGGTTAAGACATTTATGCATGATATTAAGCTCAGAGTATTGAGATTTTAGTGTGTGTTTGACTATGGTTTATCTGTCTCTCAAATCTTTCTGAAAAACTTCAGCAGACTCCCACACTTGAGCTGGACTTAAATTATTTATTCTCCTAAAAATCTTAAAATTATTCTTTGGATTAAAAAGATGTTTCCTTTTGAATTTTAGATTCCTTTTAAATTCAGCCAAAATGCAATGCTAAGCTTTTTACCTCAAACTATGACAGAAGAGATACTTAAAGTAAATCTTGGGTATTTTTACTTCTACCTCTGGTATTCATATTACTTTGACTTTTCACTGGCTAGTGCAGTTCACTTAAAATGGCTTTAGGATACCGGTCAAAACTTCAGGAATTGATTACAGGAAAAATGATGAAGCTTCTCAGAATAGCACAGAACAAGATGAAGCACTGAGGCTCTAATGCTGTTATCTCTGCCCACATGAAATACAACAGGTCAGCACCATAGTTTGGCCATTAGAAGCCCAGTGTAGGAATTAAGAAGTATATTGGAACATGTAATGCAATATTAAATTTGCCAGTTCTCTGAGCTCTCACATTACAGAGCAATGGCAAAACCAGTCACATTAAGCCAGCTGTATACATCAGGATTTTCTGCCTTTGATGGAAAGCAGGAAAAAGTTAGACTTTCAGAAAATATTCTGCCCTCAAAGAAAAGCAAAAAGGTCTCCCATCGCTTGATTTTTTTAAAATTTCATTGTGTTTTATATTTTAATGTCAGTGAAAGTGATATCTGCAAAATCACCCATGAAAGCTTGCAATGGAAATCTCATCTGCCAGTAGATATGACTAACCATGCATGTAACACACATATGTAACACACAAGATACTCAGAGAATGCTGGCCTTTTTAAACTAACCAACCACAACTTTTTAAAACAATTTTTAAGTCTGTGTTTTGACAGTTGGTTTTATGATGTCATGCCTGGGCAATTGCAGAGCCATAATTGCATAGCTATGACTCATTGCAAACCAACCAGTGCAGTTTCCTAATGCTATTTTGTATTATAACATTGTTATTGTAAAGGCAGGAATTCTTTAATCATCAAATTGAATGACTGCCAAGAGCTCATTTTATTGATCATTAAACATTCTTCTGTTTAGAAGAAATGCTACAACATCACTGTTTTCAATAGCAGATTTTTTTCTGCAGTGTTTTTTCATGAGACAACCTGCAACCAAACGATAGGTCAAAACAGTGTTTATAATCTGTAAATGTACAAGACATTCAAAAATGAAGATCCTCATCCAAACTGTATTAAGTTCTCAAGTAAGGCTTACTTTTGGGACAAGGTGTTGTATCAGACCCCAAGCAAGGAAACAACAACATACATATTTTCATTGAGAAACACTAGAATTTCTCAAAGATTAATAGCTCAAATTTTAAAAGTTATCTCTGCACCAGAACACTGCTGCTGAATGTCTTTTGATGTTTGGCACCTCTTGCCAATTAAAATAAAATTTTAAGTAAGGCCCTAGTTTTAGAAAACTAAACTGAGACTGGTAAATCTGATGCTGAATTGTGAGAACAATTTTTAATGATGATATTACAGTTTCCTCTCGCTGTCAGAGGATTCCATGGAAGGCACACCATGATGTTGCTTTATTCAAAGAATAATTTTCCATCCAGTTGGAAAGAGGTATCTTCTTGGCAGATGCTTCAATGAGCTGAAAATTGAGATGAAGTAAAAATATATAGAAAGATATGTTCAGTTTAGTGGCAAAACAGTGGGTTGGTTCCCAATTTTTGAGAAATCTGTACAAAATCTCATGCCAGTACCAAAATATTTCTACAGCTGCAGTTTCTGAGAACACTTGTGGACCCATTCAGCAAAAATTACCCTATTTAGAAAAATACATTCTCTTTGGACAGTAAGAAATTGAAAAAAAAATGCAATTATATTACCTTTTATCTTTAAACACACAGCAAGTCTAGAGTCTATAGGAATAATCTCACTGCATTGACCTGTCAGTACCAACTAATGATTTCCTACTGTTTGCTCTTTTCCTTTGAAGTTTACCAAGGAAAGTGTGCAGAGAGTGAAACTAAAGTAAAGCCTTTTCCTAAGGCAGTAAAAATATTGAGTATTCTTTTGCAGCTCCATAAACATCTGTAGAATCATTTTGATATTTGTCACTAGATAACCGATTCAATCAGTGATAAAGAAGGGGGAAACAGTGCAGTCTATTAACGTAGTTTTAAAAGGATGTGCTTATACAACAAAACAAATTTGATTATGTAAGTCTGTAAATAAGCAGAGGTTTTGTTCTCTTACCAATTAGCAAGCTGATATACCCTTTTTAACTGTCATGAAAAGTAAAATAGGTATTATTAGCAGCAAGGAAATACAAGACTTATAAAGAAAAAAATAAAACAGCATTTGCATGGTGGAAAAGAAGGGAAAGGAGAGAGCAAGACATGGCAAAAGAAACAGTGCTCCTGTGGCATAGATGTGCTGACAAATGCACCCATAGTTTAATGCGGGTCTAATTGTCACACAAAACAAGAAGAAGGTCAAGAGTTTTTTCCAGTGAGTAAGCCAGTCTTTTGGAATGCAAGTATCAGTTCATTGCCAAGTTGGCTAACAGACTTGGCCAGTTCACCTTGCAGGTTAGGTGCTATCTCTATTATGTATTACAAGTATTTATGGACCAGCAATTAGATGATGCTGGAAGTGGCTTTTTGTTTGGTTGCTCTTGAGTGAATGCAGGCACCTCCTTGGAAGAGTACCTGGTGCCTTAGATCACTTCTCATTCTTATTTCCCCAGGAAATAAGGCATAAAGAGAGTAATGATTTGGATCTCTGTGAATAAGCCAGTACTTGTTTCTAAATCATCTAGAGGCTGTCCTAAAAGCCAAAACCAGTTCCCTTTTATAAATGAACTCAGAAGGATTCATCTCTCCTAGCTGAGCATACCCTGTGTCTGAGTATCCCAGCACTTTGCACCCTAGCAGTCAACTGTCACCAGACTGCCTGAATGCACATGAAGAGCTTGGACATCTGATATAAGTTATAGAATATTCCAAATTACCTAAAACATATAAAGAATCCATTCAAGCCAGTTCAATTGTATTGTGTTATCTGGCATCCAATTTCCTGTAATTTCACCCAGGTGAACTGGGGAATCACAATTCCAGATAAGGATATATCAAAGAGCAATAGTGTCACATCAGAGGCTATACCACAGGGTGCATCACTGAGTTAGTACTAATAAAACTTTCTATCTATCCTTTTAGCATTGCTGATGTGATCATATTCTCTCCTTGCTTTGTAAGACCACAGACAGCTGTCAATTGCACACAAAGAAAACTGTAGATATTCACTGAAATATCCAAAGGAACATTTTCTCAAATGCAGAGAGAATATTGGCACCTTACTGAGTGGAGCAGAAGATGGATGAGCAGTATAGACAATGATTGCATGGCTTTAGTTCTTGCAGCATTTGTCACTGCTAACCTTTCAGGAAAGGGACCAATAAAGGAATGGGATACTGCCAATATTCTTAGAATAAAGTTTTTTATTAGCACACAAACAACTTGACAAGTAAAAAATATGGCAGTGAGACAAGCATTTGTGAAATACTTGTCTTAAAGAAGGAAACAATCCTCGCTCTGCTAGAATTGCATAATTGTTTGCGTTTTGCTAGCTGCTGTTGTAGTTGCAACAGTTTGTCTGAATGCTTTATTGCAAGTGGTGACTGAGCAGAAGGAAAGAGAATGGCAGCCAAGTGAGAGACAGTAGACAACTGAGTTAAAATTAAATAGATTAAGAACAACTAGTCAGAGATTTCAGTGTCCAAGCAACCCCAGCCATAGAAACCAGAGAGCAGCACATTTCAGCAAGTTTTTTCCTCCCCCTTTAAAAGATAGTCTTCAGAAAAGAAAACAGACCTGACTACTCTGAGGAGCCTGAGGGCATCCATGGGCACACTTGCCTTGACCAGCCTAGCCAGTGTCTCTGAGGCCTGTGACCTGAGGGGCTCCATTCAGGCTCAGATCAAAGCACCCACACCTGTCCTGAGATGTGTTCCCTGCTCTTCCTGACTTGCTTTGTGGTTTTCTAGTCTGATCTTGGGCCAGGTTTGTGCCCTATCATTTGTTTGATGATTACAGGTTGTTAGATAGACCCTGGTCTGGACTAAACTTTGACAAGGGCTCTGCCTAGGTAGGGGTTCATGCTCAGCTTCCAGCTCAGGCATCCTAATGAGTCTGTCCCACTCTCACTGCTCTTGGTACCTGCTGAGGCAGGAGAGGGTGCAAGGACAGTGAGTCCCATATTTTTTTTTTGTCGTCCCACCAAAAAATCTGTTGCTGCAGCAGCTGTGTTGTATGTTTACACTAGAGCAGGTACATGGTGGAACATATTTGTGTATAAAGTACTGTGTGGTAAAGGTTGTTGTGGACAATGGCCAGAGGAAACAAGAACTACATCTGGAAACAATGATGAGTATGTGGATGCATGTGGAACTTTAGGACATCATGAATACAGTACAGAAAAATCCAGACCTTGGAGGCACTTCTTGGCACAAAGACAGGAAGACACCAGTAGTAAGTGCTTTAAAAAAAGGAAAACAGTGGGATACAGGAGAAACTGCTTTAAAATTAGAACAAATATGATTTCATAACTGAGCACTTTAAAGACAGCAAAACTCCTCATGACTAATGGGGCCAGAAGTAAGGCTGCAGAGAAACACTTCAGACTGGCTTCAACAGCAAGAAAATACTGAGGCATGCAACTGAAAACTCTGTGATTAACATGGACAGGTCCATCCACAGAGCAGATCCAGGAAGGAAAGTTGTGAATATGATGTGCATGCATGAAAACAGGGGTCTGATAAAATGCAGAAATACACTAGTCAAACATCAAAATGGGTAAACAGTGTCACCCTATTCCTAACAGGACTAATTAGAGCTGGCAATATCCAGGAAGATTATATGCTTCCTATAACATTCAATTCCCTTGGAAAGACAGCTTCCAACACTGTTTGTCCTCCCAGAGTGGCTGATTATATTTTCAACCAATGTCATCCAACCATCACATGACATTTCTAAGTAATTGAGGTGAGGTTGTCTTTATTTACTTCACATGGATCTTCTACCAGTGTTTCCATTTTACTTTTGAGTCTTGAATGGACTTAAAATTATGTACTCTCTTTTGCACATTCAGATAAACATTTTCAGAAGTTGCTATCCTCACACTGAATTCATTGAGATCCAAGGAGAAATAGATAACATCAAGGGACCTGTCAACAAAGTTTACAACAAATCAAACTACAAGCCTACAAGAATGCCACCTCCAGCACAGCATCCCAGAGCACCTACAGTGTAGATGGTTTCCTGGTAGAGGACTTGGTCTTGTTTCAAAAGGTCACACTGCAAGGATAGAGTAAAAGATTCTGTTAACCATCAGTAGCAAACAGAAAAAACTCTATATGATGTGGAAATTAATCTGAAATTTTGAAGTTTGTGACAACACTACCAGAAATAACTAGGGCTGTCATATTCCTTATTAATTTTTTTCCAAATACTAGCTAGAAAAGGTTTAAAATTAACAAAAATTTGCATTTTAAGAGAGAAGAAGATCTAAAATTACTAAACTGTTAAATCAGTTTTCCTAATTATAGCAAACTACTTCAAGACATAATCTGATGATTTTTAATAGAAAACTACAGGCTTTTTAAAAAAATACTAAAGACCTTAATCTAGTCAAAATTGTATAGTTATGTAAACAGAAATGCTACATAAAGCTGCACATGAGCTGGAAGAGTCATTATCCAGACATTCAATTTTAATATGAAAATATTGTTTGAGGTGTATTTTAGGATAGGCCAGATTAAAACCAGAAATGCAGGCTTTCTGAATGCCTGCAAAGCAACATTCAGAAAGCCAGTGTATCCTGCTTTTTCACATCCACAAAGTAAAGCTGGACTTTCTCTTTGCCAGTAATATCAGCTGCTGCCATTTCATTCCTCCTCTGCAGCTTCCCCACAGGCTGCATGGCAAGAATCAGGATTTTTTCTTCTGTGGTATGCCATTATAAAGTTTCAGACTTCACCCATCATCCAAAGGCTGTTTTCTCTCTAACCTGCTGTTGTGCAGCCAGGACAGCCTGTCTGGATGTTTTTCAGCAGGGTAAGTGGCATCTCTGCCTGCAGAAAAGTAACCATTGAAAATGGGCCTTACATCTGTGCCTGCTGCTTGTGGCTGGCAGTCAAAAGCTATTCGTAATGCCTCTGCTGTGAAGCTGGAGAAAACCAACACTTCCCTACTTCATGTCTCAGAGGTCTGCACTGATCTTTGCTCATATTAATTAAAATATGTTTTAGTTACATTTAAAACCCTGCATACTAAGCACACTTGACACCAAATGTACATAAATAGCTAAGATGGTAAACAGTGTATATTAACAATGCTGTCTGAGCTGTTCTTTGGGAGAAACAAAGGAATTTTTAGAAGCCTTCCAGCCATCTTTAAGGCTTATACACACTTTACAACAGCAACTTTTAACATTTTTACTTACACTGTATCTATGCTCAGCCTGCTGTACAATTTCATGGGAATAGATAAACAGGGGAGAATGGAATGCTCAACTAGCCCATGTTACCAAAGGGACAATAGGTAAGTCAAGAATTAGTAGTCAAGGTAATAACATAGACTTCTGTTTTTATACTGTTTCTGCACCCTCCTGAATTTCACCAGCTCCTGCCCTCTTCCTTGGAAGTCCTTTGTAGCTCATTGTCAGATTTCAGGGCAGAGCTCAAACTAAATGCAATGTTTTGGTTGATATTCAATATTTATTTACTGAATCTCTTTTCAGTACAGCAACCTTAATTCAAGGAGATTCTTTTTGCCTTCCCCTCTTGGCCAATACTCTGCTTTTCCAAGCAAACAACCTCAATCTGTTTTTCTAAATCTATTCAGGCAGCTGAGAACCTTAAACCTTCTTTTCTCCATCCTGGGGAAGTGTCTAATGACCTCTGGGTTAGACAAATCAGAAGGGGAAAATATGAAAAACTCAGTGTGACAGCTAAGATCTGAAGCCTTTAGTCTGAAAAAACAATTACTCAAAGATAATTGTCCTGTCTGTTTGTATATAAACCTCTGTCATTCTGAATGTCTTTTAAAGTTTTGGGTAACACAAATTTCTTCATTGTATAGATGAAACTGTGAAGTTTGATTTAATGATTTCTACTCCTTTTAGTTACACAGGAAAAAAACTATCGAAAAAAACCCAAACCTCCCTTGTATTTTAATTACCTGAACCCATTAGGTAAAACTCAGACAATTAACCTTTTAAACCATTTATAGATACAACAGAGTTTTTGACACAGTTCTTATTATATTCATGTTGCTTACAGAGTAGTTCTATATTTGCAGATATCTTTTTCATCACCATTTTCTTTTTAAAAGCTTGGTAAACAAATAATCTGTCCTCAGTCCCAACAAAAATGAATGTAGTTACACATCATATTAAAAACCTCTCAAAAAACCAGAGCATGTATAGATACAAATTAGGGAAAATCATAATGAGACATGGAAGGAGCAGAGAAATACTACTCTGAGAATAGAGGCCTCCATTATGTTCTTCAGAGAGCAGATCAATGCATTTTTGATGCAAACACAATGCTTAGTTACAAAGGCATAAGTCCTGCAATTGACTTTGCACAGACAGATTCAGCTTCCCTCTTGAAGCATCATTGACTTCAATTGACTCTCACATGGAGTCAGTTGCAGAATCAGAGTCTGTGGCAATGACCACACTGTAAGGGCCTGGCTCCTTGTCCATTAAACTCAGTGTGAGACTTTTCAGTTGATTTTAAATCTGAGTCTAAACACAGATGGATAAGAAATTATAAGTAGTTTGAATGCATTTCTGAATTAAAAGACTTTCTTTCAGCCATTGCATATAAACATTAAACACAGCAGCATACATCCTTTAAAAATTCATTCATCTATGTGATAGGAAAGTAAATAAAAAGGAATGCAAGAAAAGCTTACATCCTGACTGCTTGAGTTAATCTAGAAAATGGGAGAGTTTTCTTTTTTTCTTGAACTTTGATAGCATTACAGCTCTTCTATTATTGTGGTTACGTGCACTGGATTACACCTTTAAATGCCCACTCCTTTTCATTGATAGTTTTGTACATTTACAGTATAACTAAATGTTAATTAAAGTCAGTCAATGCAACTGAAACAATTATAGGTCCTCCTTTGGATTTAAATGCTCCACCACTGAGCAGTTACAATTAAATGCAATTAAATTTTCTGTTTACATAGGCTCTATTTCTTGACACTATCATTTTAATGGCTTTGCAGTGGGAGACAAAAATCCAATATAATACTCAACTTTCATCACATATTTTCATCTTATGTCACTTTCAAAGTAAGGAACACTGATGACAATACTTTCTTTATTAGGAATTAAGGGACTTTTTCTGCATTTATCTTATCTTGCAGGCATTGATATCCCAGGTAAACCTGGGTCTCGTGAGAAGACCTATCCATTTCTATAGCTTATTAACACAAATAATAATAATAAAAGCTTATTATTCTTTCCTTTGACAAATCAGAACAGATATTTTTTTGAAAGTTAAGAACAATAACAAAGATGCAAAAAATGGTAATAGAGTAAAAAAAAAGGTAAATATTTCTGTGTCTTTTGTTAATACAAATTAATTTTTCATTTTTCATTTTTATGTTTTTAAATAGCCTAAATTTTAGGAGACTTGAGGCAAGAATACTACCTTTACCTACATTTACTCCAAGGAAAATTTACCCTAAATTTGCCTTGTTCTTGTGCTTCTGTCTCTGAAAACTCAGGGAACTCCTTTAGATGAGGGTAAAAATTAGTTCTTTAAAATAAACTGTTTTCATTAAGTTTATAAGCGTGTAAGACCTCTGAGAGAATTACCTCCTAAAGTTCAGTTGAGATGAGTCGTGCTATTATGAACAGGGCAATAATGGTGTGAACAAATAAACCTCACCTCCTTGTAAATTGTATAAGGGTCACTAAACCCAACCAGGCAGAGGAGGACAAAATTCCGGATGCATTGGGCCCCTGGATTCCAGTAGTTCCTAAAATTAAAGTTCTTGACTTTTCAATTTGAATAATGTTTAATGCAGCAGTTGTTTATTCTGCATTTGCCAATGCACCATCATTGTGAATTTTTAATGCATTAGCCAGATTAAAATGAACACTTATTGTCTGTGGCACAAATCAAACTTCTCCAGCTACTAATCTCAGATGGAACAGACACAGGCCAGCCTTCCTAACCCATCCCTCATGGTTTGCAGTGGGAGGCATTATTTGTTTGCTGCCTTTAGTGCACACAATATACTCTTGGAGAGGCAGGTTGCAAATATATGCTCTATGTCAACCACATGAAAAATATTTGTTGTGTATTTTTACTTGCAATTGAACTCTCTAGAGGATAAGAGCTATGAGATCAAGCAAACTGAAAGAAGTCATAAAAATGGTGCCACACATCAACACCCTGGTAATACACGAATGTTGTCAAAGCTGCAATATCAATGGGGAGAAGGGAGGCTGAAGGGTGCCACAGCTGGTGCACACAATTCAAAATATGGTCCACAGAGCCTGGGCTAGTGAAAGTTATTTCTTTATGCCCTGTCATATAAATTTGCCTTGTTCTTGTGCTTCTGTCTCTGAGAACAGGACTAGAGGAACTCAGGGAACTCCTTTAGATGAGGGCAAAAAGTACTGCTTAAAAAATGTATCAAGGAAAATTAAAAAGGGATTTGCCTGCAACTCCAATGCTTCAAGTTGGACTGAGGAAACTAAAAATGCCTTATTTTGAAAAGGTGAGACATCTTATATTTTACCACAAAATAAACTTGCCTTGGAGTGGTAAAATATGTACCAAAAAGTATGATGATTTTGCTAACAATTTTAAGAAGTATATATAAAGATATAGCTAAAGAGAGAATTGTATAGTTATATAAATGTAAACTGCTCTAGATGAAGTGTAAGAAAAACTGGAGTATGACATTAAATGATTTATGAAGACAATTTTCTGTTCTGTATACTAGTGGACAGCTGTAGTCCATCTCCTATACTATTAGCTTTGACCATTTATCAGCATCTAGACTACACAATCAACAAAAATAACCAAAGATTATTGATGTGAATATCAAGGCATTATTAACAGAATCAGGGAGCAGATGTTTGACCATTTTGTTAAGGATTCTGCATTCATATTTTAAGGGCAGCTGCGTTTATTTTTTTTTTTTGTAAAACAAAGATGAGAAGTTAAAAATATAATTGCAACCTTGAAGAACTCTTTCTACTACTACAAGACATTGTGCTTCTACTGAAAAAGTGGACTTATTACTATACAAAAAATATTGGGAAAGAATACTTTGAGGATTATATAAATTCTAAATTTATCTCCTCTTCAAGAACAAGCAAATGTCAAGAGTCAGCTACCCTATTCTCATCCATTAGCTCTTAAGGTTCAGAATAGAATGGACTTCAGAAAAGGACAGTTAGGAAATGGGTATTGACAAAGTGCAATTTTAGCCTAGTATAGCTAATCTCTTTAGACCCTGTCTATAGTCAGCAGAGTAAGATAGTCTCCTATAGAGGATGATTCAGAGTAGAAACCTAATTTAGCTTGTCTGACTCACTCTCCTCAGAATGAATCAGCAGGCACTCTTGACCAACATTATGCCTGAAAATTGAAAATGCCTTTTCTCTACCTGAGCGCATATGACGCAGTATTCCCAAACAGAAAGAAATTTATATCCTCTACAGTACTTACTGTAACTCATTTAAAATGATCTTTTCCTCTGGAAAGCACTAAAGGGAAAAAAATCAAGAAAAAACCAGAAAAACAAGACAAAACATAAGACAGATAAATAGCCGGTCAAAGGATCCTAGGTTCTTCTGGCCACAACAGATGTGTGAACAATGTGATCAAAAATAAACTTATATCTTTAAGTTATAGGATCTATTGAACATGAATAGTATACCTTTGTGGGGAAAAGCTATAATGTCCTTTGTGGACTTGAACAGCGCTCAATGTGGCATAGCTTGGCTACAAGATAAAGCTAGTTAAGAATGTTGATTTCAAGAGGAAAAAATCAGTGGTATAAAACAGCTTGGCAGGAGCAAAGGTGACAGAGGAAAATAATACCCACAGAAATATGGGTATATATGACAGAGGGAAAAAATAGCCAGACTTTTCTTATCATCATGTTCATATCTATTTTTTTTCCAGCAGAAAGAAGGGAAAGAGATATTCATTATGTATGTGAAAAGGTAAGAGTAACTAAGGATGATATTACACATTTTAAGGCTTTAATGATTCAGTTTCATCAACCAACTATGAAAACTGCATGTTAACTAGAACTGGTGACCTTGGGAAAACTCAACTGGGTAGATAAATTTCTTTCCTTGAAAGAAAGGAAATATCCACCAAGTTGGTTAGAGTTTCAATAACAGAAAAAAAACTTATCTGAGATCTCATATCTTCAGTATTAAATATATATCATTATATATTCAAAAGATAAATTCCCTGTAAATAATTAATAGTAATAACATATGTAAACATTTTTATTCCTCAGATTTTTATTTTCTTATGTTTTAATGAGGACATTAACATTTATACACAACATTTCCTTCAGAAACATTTTAAAGAGTGCTGCAGGTCAGTTCATACAACAGCACTAGAAATACTGATGATGGGGCACATTTTCAAAAGTGTCTTACTAAATAACTGTAGTCCTAGTTGGCCATATTACTGAGATTATGAAGCATTTTACACCTGTAGAGTAGTGATAATATTCTGTTATGCTCACTATATCTGAACCAGCTTTGGTTGCTGTTTTCTGGCAAGCAATAGCCTGAAGGTTCGAGGTAGACAACACTTAGAACTAAGTATTTTTGCACTTTATGCTTTGCACTTTAGCAGCAGAAGTACAATTCCCTGGCAGCAGCCACTGCAAGCTAGACATACTTGGAATAAGCACCCCTTGGAAAAGGGGACATAGTTATTTCAACATGTTTTAAAATGCTACCTTCTGTTTTTCAAATACGTTCTTTAATATCCAGCAGTCACTGCAAATCATTTCAACACACATTTGTACACACATCAGACACCTGTTATGGGTCCTCTGCTCTTTTCTTCATTCTGTTCTCTGTCACTGCCACAATTATCATCCTCCAGGCAATGTGCTCAGTGTGAAACATGAGTGATACCTTCTGGATTTATCTTATGGGGAGAGGGGAAGCACTGTCGGTCTGCACTGCTGAATCACAACATTTGTATATATGCCTCATAGCAACCCATCAGGTGATGACATTGCATTTTTGCATCATGTAGTCACATTCTGATGCACATCATCACACCACAATGTTGCATTTCAATGCAAATTCACCTCAGGAGGCCTGAAATAAAACAATGTTGTTTCTAAATGTCCTGACACCTAAGAAACTGAAAAACTTAATAAAAAGTGCTTTAAAAATTCAGAATGCACTTCAAGTATTATCGAGTTTATTCTTCTCACAACCAATATTATTTTATGCAGTAAGCAATTCAACCAACAGCAAAGTATGGAAGTTCACTAATAGTTAGGGAATAATATTTTGTTTGCTTGCTTACTTTTGGCTCACTAAATTTCATAAGCCTAACAAAATAAAACAGACTAATGAGCAAACAGCAGTCAGTTTAAACACTTTGAATGACTTGCTTATCATAGATCCATTTTCTAACTAATGGTTTAATCTTTGTCCTACTTCAGTGTGAGTTTTGGCATAAAATCATGGTAGAGGCTTATTCCAAGTGTTTTGTGTTGTTGAACAGATTCCTAATCAATTTATGCTTGCTCCTAATGGATTAGCCTTGCAGACGTGGTATAGACTATTCCCAGTGCTGACAGAGGAGGGATATCTGTGTTAGAAGACAGACAAGTCTCCACTGACCCTGGAAATGCATTAATAAGCCCCAACAAAGTATCTAGCCATGTGTTAAAAGAAGATGAAGGAAAGCTATATCCATGCTCATTGTATAGTATTTCCTTAAATGGCCTTATCAAGCTGGTTTTTATGCCAGATTTGCACAGGGATGTGAGATGGGAAGAACTTCACTGAGACCCTGGACAGTTCATAGAAGGCTTTATGGAACCAAAAGCCCTTGAAACTGCAGAAACATTGTTTTATTCATAAAAGCAGCCCCATTGTAAGCTATGCACACTGCACCTTCCACACAAATGCAGAAATTATTCCTGGTTTGCTCGTAGACATCCTCTATACAAATGTCACTCACTCCTCTCTGTACCTCATAGCATTGCTGTAACCCAATGTAAGGGAAAAAAAGGCAGTGAGAGGTGTGTTCTTTTCCTGGGTTAGTGTCTTCTTTTTTTCTATAAAAAAGAGGGTTATGGAAATTTCTTCCAAATAAAATAATTTGACACCGGGAAAGTAACCACAGTTCGGTGCTAAATGGTTCTGTAACCTGGGATTAATTAAGGGCTATGTGACAGAAGTGACCTGCAAGCATAGGTACTGACTAGACCTGTAGATTTTTCACTTTAAATTTCTTTGCTGCTTAGCACATCCAACCACACATTCAACTTTCATACATGTTTCATTTTTTCTTGCAAACAGAGATTTAAAAGGACTATTTTTTCTACAGTTTCAAGGACTGCAGAAGCACACAGTACTACATAAAGCAGTAAACATAGTTACTGCTTACAGCCAGACACCAAAGGGAGTTGAAAGGTTTGAAAGATTTGTATATGCAAAGGAATTGAAAAAGACTATCTGACTTACTTATGAACTTACTCATCATAGGGCTTAAAAGAAATTTGTCTCATTCCTTCTTTTTAATAAACAAACAAGTAAATAAACACACAAAAAAACTGACAAACAAACAAACGAACAAAACTCCAAACCTGTTAAGAGGCAGACTGTTGGAAAAGAAATGTTCTTTGCAGTGACTAGTCCTGTTACGAAATCTTACCAGTAAGTGAGGCAAAAAACAAGCAGGAGGTAAAGGTATTTTACTTTAAAGTTTTATCCAACCTGTTTACAGCTCTGGAGAAGAGAGCTGTATCTACTTGGAATGCTTTCACACTTACTCTTTCAGCTTTTCACATATGTTAAGGCCTATTTCTTCTCCATGGGATGTTGTATGAAAGTGTCAGAAGCAGGTATTCAGGCACTGAGATTTTCATTAGAAATCTGTCATGCCCATATGTGCTTAAAGTTAGAACAAAAAAGTAGAGTATAAGTTATACAGTTGAGAAAAACTATGAAAGAAAGGAAAGGCAGAAAACAAATCTTCCCACAGTTTGTTGGGGTTTTTTTTGTTTTTATTTTAAGTGATAGGTTCACCAAAACAAACTAGCTGGCAATGAATACCCTTTGCAGACACTGTCTGTCAGCAGAGAGGTGGTCACCATTTACAACCAAATTATATGTACAGAGATGACACAACATGCTGACACTTGCTGACATCAGTGCAGACAGGGCATTGCACAACTAACTAACATTACCTGCTGAAGAAGCCATATATAATCTTTTGGAAAGCCATAATCTTCAATTTTTCTATTTGTTTAAAAACAGCAATTGAAGATGGGACTCAGCAAACATATCTTGCTCTTACAATACCTTAAATACAAGAGCAATCATTCTGGAACTCATTCCTTTTCCCACTTGTCTCTTCTCAGCAACACCCCCTCTTCCAAATTCCCACTAGAAGTATCTCTGGTTTATAAATTGTGTCAGGGATTATTTTTTCCCTAAGTACCACGATTTAAATTGGCAGCTGCTCTTCTGATCCTATTCCAGGTGAAGATTACACATTCAAAATAAAATCTAACTTATGCATTTAAAGGGTGGAATTGGTGGAATTGGCTTTACTAGCAACTCAAAAAAACCAAACCAAACCAAACCAAACCAAACCAAACCACATGATGCGGTGTCTAAATGCTCTCTCTGGAAAATGCTAGCATCTTCAAGTTGCACCTAGTTATTGATCTGACCACTGACCAGAAGGTCAGAACTCCTTAATATCCTAGGTCATAAAGAGTGTGGTGAGATAGCAGCACTTGCATGGAATGCTGATCACAGAATCACAGAATAAGCTGAGTTGGAAGGAGCCCATCAGGAACATCCAGTCCAACTCCTGGCCCTGGACAGCACTATCCCCCAGAGTCACACCATGTGCCCAAGAGTATTGCCCAAATGCTCCTTGAACTCTCTCAGGGTCAGTGTTGTAACCATTTGCCTGGAGAGCCTGTTCCAGTGCCAAACCACCCACTGGGGAAAAACCTTTCCCTGATATCCAACCTAAACTGACTCAACTTCCAGCTGTTCCCTTGGGTCCTGTCACTGGTCACCACAGATAGGAGATCACTGAATGTCCCTCCTCTTCCCTTCTGAGGAAGCTGTAACTGCAATGAGCTCTCCCCTCAGTCTCCTCCAGGCTAAATAAGACAAGTGACCTCAGCCATTCCTCACACTGCTTCCCCCCAAGGCCCTTCACCATCGTCATTGCCCTCCTTTGGACACTCCCTAATAGTTTAATGTCTTTTATATTATGGCATCCAAAACTGCCCCAGAACTCCAGGTAAGGCTGCCCCCGAGCAGAGCAGAGTGGGACAATCCCCTCCCTGGCCCAGCTGGCCATGCTGTGCCCAATGTATCCCAGGACAGGGTTGGCCTTCCAGGCCAGGGCAGTGCTGACTCCTGTTCAACTTGCCACTGACCAGGACCCCCAGGTCCCTTTTTGTGGTGCTTCTCTCCAGTCTCTCATTCTACAGCTGTCTTTAACCAGAGTTGCCCTTGAAAGAGTCTGGCACTTTCCCTTGTTGAACTTTGTATGGCTGGTGATTGCCCAGCCCTCTGATTTGTTGAGGTCTCTCTGGTTTTTGCTAAGCAAATGGGTTAGAAGAAAGGACCCTTGTATGCTTACATGAGGTTATGGTCACTGCCAGTCTGTTAGGGGCATATCCCATCACAACTCTGGACCTAATGAAGGCACCGCACTGTCTGGAATTCTGCAATTATTAAAATGCTCTGCCCAGGAGGAATAGAGAACTGATGGTAATGTAGGTCATTCAGGGAAGCCACATTTCCATTCCCAATTACTTTTAAATGGGATAAGAATGGGTATAATTAGCTGACATAGTAAAATGACTAATACTTTCTCTTCTCCCCTCACTCCCCCAGACAACAGCCTCCCCAACAATCAAATACGCATTTTTATTTCATGAGACTATTTTCAAGATCACCAGCCTTTCTCCTGAAATGGTTAGTACATGTGGCTTCATTTTAATTGGTTAACATGTGCACATTAGAATACCCATCACCCCGGAACACTGCTGCAAATATGCCTTGCCTATTTTCATGGTTTTTTGTATACCATTCATGATCTGTTATGCTTCTGAAATCTGTGCACATGTTGCAAATAATACAATGGCTGTATTATAGAAAAACAGCAAAGAAATAATGGGTCATATGTCCAGTAGTTTCCATTTCTTAGACAGTGAAGAGAGAATACAGCTATGAGTGTCATATTCAGCATTGTGATTTTATTCACTGCAGCTTTCTTTTTTTAGACTTTACTGCAGTTCCCGTTAGGAGCTGTGTGACTTTCCCACCTCATGTTCATTTGTACATGTTGAGAAAAAGCAGTCAGTAACAGTTCTGTAACCAAACATGCAGGTTTAATTAAAAATAATAAAGTTTTGTACTGCCATCCACAAAGAAATGTGGGTTTTTTTCTACCAAGCCATATTTTATGATGACAAGCAATGACTGGACAGTGGCTGAGATTTGAACACTGCAGCAGCCTCAATCAATCATGCATCAGATAAACACATTTCAAAATGTGTATTAAATACAGGCTGGAGCTCATGCACACCGTTGTACAGCATTTCATTCTCAATGTGTTCTTTTCCTACCAGCAGAGACTTCTTTGTTCTTCAGCTGTGTTGCTTCAACTGCTTCCTTTCTGAAAAACAATTTTTGAATTTCAGAATAATTTCTTTTAAACTTATTTTTGAAAGTTGAAGTTTAGGTCAAATGCAAATATGAATATAGTTTTATCTTGCATGCATAATTTGTAGTCTGTGTGGAACTGACTCATCTGTCCTCTGTATCTGGCACTCATATGATGAGCTCTCCTGCTAAGAGTGACCTATTCATCCTTCAAATAAACATCCACAGAGGAAGAAAAACAATATGTACTGTTCCAAATAAGGAACAACATATTGTGCTTGATATGATCCACTCATGTCAGTTCTGTCAGCAGTCTTTTGAATTAAGAGTCTCTTATTCTGAAAAAATCAGAGATACTGGGTAGTATCTTGAGCAAATCAAAATGCTGACATATCTAAATTTAACTGTTTGTGATATGTGGGCAGTTAAAACAATGTCTTGGCTCAGCAATCTTCAGCACAATGCTTTGAATAACTAAGAAAAAGTTTGCAGAAAGTTATTTGGTTTGAAGAGTTATGGTCTATTGGCAAACCAAAGGGTATTACTGCCTTGACTGACTGAAGCATTTATTACTCATGAATATTTTCACAAATTACTTTATATGTATAATCAATAAAATATAGCAAAACTTCCAGCTAATACCTTATCTTCAAGTATTAATTTCTGACCAATATGCTCCCTCCTGTCCATATTCAAGATTTGTTTTACTTGGTTTGTTATATTCATTGGAAGAGTAACATTATGGATATTCTCAAACTATGTGCACATAACATAGGACATGACCTTTAGGTGTTTGAAAGACTCATCCAGACACCAAATCCACAGAAGTTTGACCATAACCACAAACAAAGGTATCTGGTGTGGCTGAGTGCAATTTTTCAAAGTTTGTTAAAAGATTGAGCACCTCTAATCAGAAAAATAGAAAATATTACAATAGCTTGCATGGATAGGCAATGGATGGTACTGAACTTTTAAGTTAACATTTAGGAATTCAAAAATCAGGCTTTTGTAGAATAAAAAGGACTTCCTGCAGCAAATATTGATCCCAAGAAATATCCTCCTAGCATTCTTACCATCTGTGTTTCTGCCTTACAAATACAGGTGATTAAAAGGGATGTCAGGTTTCTTTATTTTTGGCTGTGATGTGCCACCATTTCAAGGTAAATAGATTTCCATTTCTTTTTCCTTTACAAACAAACTCTGAATCTAGTGGTCAGGGTTGGTTCATTTTATCTCATATTTTACAGCACCTGAACACAGCTGTCTGCCTGAAATCACTGGCTACATTCATGCAAACCCAGAGTCTTCTGATTTTACACTCCCTACATGGTGAAACCTTCACAGAGGTGTTACTAAGAGCATAATGAAAATATAAGGGACTGTACAGGTGTCCCGATAGACCTAATCTGGCCAGCAGCACCTGCACTACTAACACTGTTGAGTGCAGTATCTAAATCAAAACACAGTCCTGGCTTAATTCCCAATTCTAGGGAGTGCTTATAGAACTGGCTACTGGGAGGTGGAGGTTGGAATAACAACATTTTTTTTCTGTTGGAAAGCAGAGAAGATTTGAGCAACAAATCAGTAGGAAAAGGAATATAGAACCCTATAATGTCATTTTTATTTAATCATTTTATAGGATACAACTGGCAGGCTCATGTTTTGCCAGGTTGTTTTTTGTCACTTAGCACATTGTGAAAGTCTGTTTTAAAGACAGACACTGTCATATAAAATAGGTTACTATGCTGGAAATTTAGACAAGCAGACTTAACACTGCAATTAATTTGATCTTAAATTTTTTGTGCTTTTCCTGAATACACTCTGCATACAGCCCTCAGGAGTTGTTGTAGCATTGCTGGAGTTTTCACATTTCACTTTGTTTTGGGGTTTTCTATTATCACACCCCAATTCTCAGTCTCACTGAAACAGTCTCCTCTGAGATTGTTCCTATCTCTTCATCAATTTGTTTTTAAAAAGCAGAATATAGTGTGATTTAGATGACTGATGAGAAGGGTCACAGAAAAGGGCTGATTATATCTCTTCTTTTTTTTAATAAGGCTGGCAAAGAAAAGAGAACAGAATAATAAGTAGTAAAAATTTCATCTCTGCAGTGTGTTTGGAAATGAAATATTTTTTCATCAGAAATCAAAAGTGGCCATTGATTCAAACATGAAAAGCATTATAGGAATACCTTTTAAATTGTTACTTTCAATTCTGTGTTTGAAGAGTAATTATGTCAATGCCTGTGTTGTCACTATGTCACTCACTATGGTAGAGAAAACTCTTATGAAGCCTGTAAAGAAAGGTCAGACGGAAGCCAAAAAGAGCATTTTCTTATTGTTTCCGGTCCACTCTATAAAGGAGGCTGCTTCAAAGGGCATTGCACACACAGCCCACACCAGAAAATAGCTCAGGCAAGGTAATGTCTGCTGCATTGACCACTTTACTAGCAGTTCAAAATGTACTGGGTTATGAAGGAATCCAATGTGAGAACATTAAAGGCACAGCCAGGAAGACAACTGACTTCTTAAGCAAAATATTCAGCAATTTATAAAGCTAAACTAGAAATTGGTCTTCCATAAACACTACATGTAAACTGTTGGTTTCATCTTCAAGATGACTACAAGATGACAGCTGTAGCTAAAATTTTGGTGGAATCTAGCAGCAAGAGAGTATCAGGAGTTTTTTGAGCAAGGGGATGAGAATTTTTTTGTCAATGAGCCCCTATGGTGAAACTCTGTTAATAGATACAAAGTCTAATGAAAATAATTATTCAAACATAGTAGCATAAAATAAAAGGCAAAATAACTGGTTGATGTAGCAAAGGCACAATCAGCCAATGTTGGACTATGGCTCTTGGGGAAAACTGCCTGGTTCCTGCACAGTTCTATGGCACCAATTCAACAAAAGTTCAGATGTTTTCTCTCTTTTCTAGAATTCCCAATGGCTATTCTCAAAGTCTTGCCTCACTGACTAGGATGGCCCATGCTCAAATGGGACATTAGACATCCCAGCCTCTGACTCTTCTCAGCAATGCTTGCAGCTGGAAACATCTGCAGACTCTATGGGGCTTTTAGGTTCATGCATGATGTATACATCATCGAGATATCTGGGGTCTTCAGCAGTCAGGTGCCTATCAGACTCAGACTCTAAGTACGACAGCCAGTGCTGAGCCAGGCACAGGATTTTGAGGATCTAATTTTAGTATCTTTATGAATCAATTTTTAAAAATAGTAAAATGTTTCCTTTCTGAATTTCTACCCTACACAGGTCATCTTGACTTGTCGGATATTCCCTCTGCAGAAGTTTAATGCAGCGGCAGGCTCCAGAAGTGGATGTGTGTGCTGACTAATACAGCCAAGGAAGACTGGATGATTTATGTGCTCAAGGACACTCTTTGCCTAGAAATAATCCCCTGGGTTAATTTATTTTTCTCTCTTCCCCTATAGTAGCTGTTTCTTCTCTCTTCTGATTTTGGATGTGAGGTAACTAAAGTCTGCTCTCCAAGGCAAGATTTTGTGTAGTCCACATGGCAGCTAGGGCAGCTAGGAGGCTTTATCTTTTAAGGAATGAGGGCAAGAGAGCTTTGCAAATATTCCTGAGAATTTTCTTCATTTTGCCAAATAAACTTTTATATTCTCATCTTTCCTACTCCTTCATTTCTTTCTGCCTTTCTAAAATCTTTGACACAGCTGCACTGAGGTGCATTATTACATGTTTATTGCTACTATATTGTAGTAACCCTTCTCCTCATTCACTTTATGGTCTCAACCTGCATCTTTCAGTCATTTGGGTACAATCAGCATGCAAAGTACCTTCAAAAACTGTTTTTCTGCTGTTTACATAAACATTAGAAGCTCGAGTTATTTCAGGTACTGGGGCATTGTGAATCTTTTTCATCTATTGCAAGCAGATCCTTAGTGCTGGCTTTACCTCACCCTGCTGATTTCTCCCTACTTATAGGGTGTGAAGTACATCCTGGAAGAGGCAGAGCAGAGCATGACACTGAAAGCTGCAAGAGAGCTTTACTGAATCCTGCAGAAAGCAGTCAGAAATGTAGCTCAGGAACCAGTAAGTGTAGGTGACAAGCAGATGCTGGAAAAGGAAGTGAAACAGATGAACTATGTGAATGATAGGAGATGGGAAAAAAAGAAGGCCTTTTTTCCACAAACTCTAAATATGCCTGTTAGTCTGGATGAGTAACTTAGTAAAGACATACTGAATTAAGTTGCAGTAAATATTTACAAACATCACACTGTTGCTATTCCTTTATCTAGCCTACAAAAGACATAATTGGCATCTGCACACCTGCAGTTGTAATGCTATCACTCTCAGAAGTATCTGGCAAAATGATAAATACATTTTTACTTTTGTCTTCTACAAAGAAATGTAAACCAGCTGCAAGGGAATTTAAAAACTGAATTTAAAGGTGTTTATGCTTTACAGAACAATCTACTTCCTTCATGTAAGTGACTGTTAACTTTATTCAGTATGCCTGAAAGGGACTCATGCTATACAAGTGAAGGATTAGGTTATGACAGCCTTCAATGTTTAAGTAAAGTGCTGACAGCTATTTCAGAGGACTGCCTGCTCTGAACTTTCTTACCCTGGGATTATAGATAGACACCATGAGCCCAGCAGGGTAAAGGGAGACTCCTATGGTGAAAATATCCACACAGATAGACCTGTTTCCTGAACCTCATTCAGTTTGCTCATTTTGTATTCTAATTAATTCACCAATTAATTCCCAGCAGTGTCTCAGCATCTCATGCGTAAGGCTCAGCTACTGCATCAGCGGTCTGCAGCTAAACACCTGCAGATGGCAGCTTGAGAAAAATATTGATTTTCAATTACTGGGATTTGTTTAATTCAGCACTCAATTCATAACCATTCCTTCCTCATCAGCATAGGACCACAAGAAGCTTGTCTGTTCTATATAGTCAGGAACAAGCCAGTGAGGCAATTCATAGGGGCAGCTTGCTCCCTAAATAAGCAGCAGGAGAAAAGATGCAAGGATGCACACACAGCTGTGGGGAATGCTGCAGTCCCATTCTTCCACTTTCTCTCCTGAGTGCAAAGCAAAAATAAAGGGGTGGATCAGCTGTGTTATGCACCCCAACCTGGAAATTCTGGAAGGGATATCCTCTGCTGGTAGTTCTTCACATTACTTTTCCCTGGCATGATGCAGCTCACCTATGCCTAGAGTGACAAAAAATATCAAGGACAACATGATAACATTTATTTTTACAGGTGATTTCATAGCAGCTCTAGGATATTATATAGGGAAAGGTTTCTGTTCTAGAAATCAAAAAACTAGAAAATAGAGGAAAAGACTCTCATTGTTGAAGAAGCAAAAGAAACTGCAACACATTACATAAAGGAGCAAAATAGATATGTTTTTCTCAAAGAGAAAAGGTACAGCTGGGAACTCTGACTTCTTTAGTGGATGATTGTACCATCAAATAAAGGAATAATAGCAATCAGTTTATTATGCACATATCCACATGTGGCATATGGTGAAAAAGAAAGAAAAATAGACAAAAAATGGAAAAGAAAAATATAGGTTCTTATACTTTTACATTTTCAATGACCTTTTCTTCTAAGTTTATTATTTGTATATATACCATTATGTTCCATAACATAATTTAGATATTCACATTATCATACTCCAAATAAGGTTTTATAGAGTATGATTAATCTGAGTTCAGATGTGGTGCCTGATCTCCCACATGTAAAACCTCATCTATACCAACTAAGTGGCATGGAAAATCAGACCCCACAAAAATGGGAAATCTCAGATTTTAGCACTGGATCTCCTTACTGAGTAGTGCATAGTATTCTTCTCTGATGGCATTGTATATGTAGGCCCCAATATTTCTCATTAAGTACTGCAATGTAACTGGTAAAAAATCATTGCAAATTATTCAGCTCTAAAAATTAATATAATCTGGAGTATTGAGTTTGGGGATACAGGATTGTGCTGATAACTTTAAGACTCAATACACACTACAATGAAATCTTGTCAGAAACAATACCAGCAGGAACAGACAACACAAAGAATACAAATTGTGATCCTAAAAAGAGCATACATATTAATATGATAGCAACACCAGAATTTTCATTTCCTTCATACTGGTGATATATCAAATCCAGTATTTAATCTGTGGTCTTTGAAAGAAAAAGGTGAGAAATCAAGAGGAGGATTAATGTGTCTATAGGACAAATATCTTCATAATGCAAACCAGATTTCCACTTTGAATCTTAGGGGTCATGCTTTATATTTTAAAGAAAAGGAAGTGTCATCATAGGATCATTCTTATGAGAAGTGAAATCACAGAAGTTCTCATTAGGTATTTAATGCATCATCATTCTTTGAAGCCCACTGAGCCTGGTGGCACCTTGTGGCAATGAATTCTAGATTCATTCTATGTTGACTAACTCTACATATTAATAAAATCAGATGATAAATAAGGAAATTAATACTTGTCCTCATGTAAGAACATTATAAAAGTCTGAGGGTTAGCTCTGAAAACTCAGAAACTTAAATGATATTCAGAAGAGCAAAATTAAGATGGGACAGATATGAAACTGTTGATAATGATCATTAGATATTGGCTCCCTTTAAATATTATAAAAGTTTAGCATATTTTTAAATAGTTAGCCTATTTATCTGTAGATTGAAAGGGATTTCTGCTTCCAGTTTATATCTCTGTTGCCATTAGGTTTTCCCTTTTAATACATTTTCATTCACACAATTTCAATGTCTCAAATGAATCACAATCATATGCATTTCCAAGTAAATATGCCTTGGTCTTTCTGTTGAATAAGACCTCTCAGATTTTCTCAATGGGTATTTCATCAAATTTAAACAGGCCTGCCTGTCAAACTCCCTCCACCCCCACAATCTTTTTCTCCTTGTTCTAATAATAATCAATATCTGCATGAAGGGTTAGTACCAAACCACTAAATTCAAAACAGAGTGAACAACAGATCAATAAAAGATGAACTTTTCTCCCACTTACAGGTTTAACAAAACATTTATTTCAATAAATACATTTACAGGCAATATTATTAGACTGCTGTTTCTAAGGTCAGAAAGGTTTCTAGTTTGAAAAAGAACCAACAGTTCATTTTAAACTATATATGAGAAGATTTAAGTGCCACAAGATTGACACTTCTTCTGAGTAACAAACTTCTCCCACAAATTCTGATTCCCTCACACACTGCACAAAAAAAAATATTATGAAAAACATTCCCTAATTTAAACTACAGACACAAACGTGATGTGTGAATAAGTTCTTCCACAGCATTAATTTCATACAACAGATACATATATCTCAGCAGATATTCCTGCATCTTCTCACTTTGAAATGGAGATATTTGTCACTGGCAGCAGTACCTCCAACCCTGGCATACACAAATAAAACTCAGACAAAATCTGTCCCCGGAGGGATGGTCTCAGGTCCCTCCAAAAGTTCATCAGAAAAAAGGGCACAAAATTTATGTAGCAAAGGCAGGTTACAGAGACCTAGGAAATTAAAGACTCGCCCCAATACTACAAAACTTTGTTTTCACCAATGAAGAGAAAGCTTAAGTATATATCTGAGCATGAACTTGGGATCCCTGTTCTTCTCACATTTCTGGGGTGTGTGGAGTCAACCCAAAAATCTGAAAAAAATCTTATGTCTAGGAAAAGATGACCTCAGGATACCTTTAGGCAGAGAAAGGAGGCTATCCCTAACTCTAAACTATGTGTCTGGAGATGGGCTAGAAGAATGTTAAGGCTCTGTGCCTCTAGAGTGTTGCTGACCCTAGGGAGGATCAATGCCAACCAGCTCACGCAGCAGATGCAGTGGTCAGCAGTGTAAATAGTTACCAATCTGATCTTCAGAACAAGCCTATGACATAAGTATGATATAAGTATGTCCATACATTTATTTCACTGATGCCACCAAAAGTAAGTTTTAACAGCTGTAAGCAGTTCACTAACTGTCTAGGGGTAGGTTTGAGTAGAAACTGAATACCTTCACCAGTTACTGGAAGGCCATGGATTGTAAGCTTTGCCCCAGTGTCCCTAGTAGTATAAATCCAATTCCAATGTTTATCTGTTTCACAGGGGGTCATGAAAATAAGTCTATGAGTATTTGAATGCTGTAAATGGAAATAGTTGGATCAGTGCATAGTAACATTACCATATTCCCTCAGTGGTATGGGAAGCATCACTAAAAGAATTTGCATTCCAAAGGAAAATCACCTTCTGAAGTTTAACTTGCATTCCAGAAGATTAATTCTGCCTAAGAAAAATCAAAGAAAAAACAATAGATCTGCTGAGCACACCTTTGCACAAGGCTCCATTTCTTCTCTTTCATTTTTCTCTCTTTTTTTTCTTTTTATAATTATAGAGTCTTACCAATAGCAAGAGATTTATCAATTCATGAAACTAGAAGTTGAAAACAAGTGATCTCTTCATATCCATGAAGGCAGTCTCTTGGCCACCTTTCACTCTCTATACCACCTGCAAATAGAAACTGGGGGTAGCTTCAAACAGCAGCAGAGACATACCCTTTTCTTTGCCTCAACCCAGACAAAGCCACTGTTCTCTATTTCACAATAAAAGCTGTACACAGAAAAACCTCTCCTTCAGAGCCCCAATAGCTGCTTCCACATTTTTTCAGCATCCACTAAAAATATTCTCATCTGGCTGTGCTCTTACTTCTCTGCTGAAATCAACTGAATGGTTCCAGTAGAAGCTGATAATTGAGCAGGGATTTCCCTTTCAAAGATAGACCATAGCATCAGAGAATTAGGACGGGATTAATTTAAGCACTGGGACAGACACACACACCATCTGCTAAAGACAGGTAAAGGAAGGTGTCTCTGATTTCTTTCTCTAGTGTATGAGAGATGGGTACAACCTCGTTGCCTGAACAGGAGGTTGGACTCCACTCAAAGGAAAGTAAGAGGTGATGGTAAGAGGTGAAATACATACATGGTTCCAACCACAAGAAGTACAGGTTCCTTATGTGACCACCCTTAAAGAGCGTGATTTCCCCAGAATTCCTGCTCATGGTCCTGGGGGATTTCTTCACCCAGCAGAGCTCCTAGGAGTTACTTCTACAATACATTGTGCTTGCACAGGTTTAATCATTATTTTACAACTTTTTGTTGAGCTATTTTGCTGCTTAAATGTTATTTTAAAGGCATGTTTTACTGCTAGTGTATTCCTTCCAGCAGATAAGCCCATCTGCCTCCTAGCTTCCAGCCCGGGCCTCCTGTTCTCCAGGACTGCCTTCATCGCTTGCTTTCCTTTCTCTACTATTTGCCAGTCTTAGTCTCCCAATGTCAAACTTCATCCAGCAAGTCCCACCTGGTGCCAGCTGTTCTCAAAGAATTATCACCTTTTATCTCTCCTTATCCAGCAGAATTGCCTCCAAATTTAATACTTACCACAGCTATTTTCATTCTCTTGTTAAACTAGAACTTCTTCCCTGTGCCATTTCAGAGCTTTGGTTTTGAAGCATTCAATTCCTACCACAAAATCAATGCATGTATTAATTACAGCTTAGCCTTAAACACACTACATCTCCAAAAGGTGAATGAGATGTTTTTCCTAGTTGAAAAAATGTATACTGCAGGAGACTGTCAAAATCTCCCAAAAATCTTCGCTAATAATATTTGTTCATCTTCTGGAAGAAACTAGCTGTTAACTGCTGCACTGTGTGTGTCTGTTTCTGTTTTCCTATAGATTCTAGATGCCTATATCATGTTCATCAGTGTGTTTACATTTCTTCCTTGCTATGCAACTTTGTAATTATAGTGGAATAGAAGTCACCATCTTCCTGCTATAAGATTTTTCTTTTTGCAATTGACTTAAAAAAATTAAATTTCAGCAATTGCTGCTGCCTTCAAAAAGGCTATGATGCTTTTTCTCATATTATTTTTTCAACCATGATCTGGCAAATAGTTGACAATTCCACCCAAACGATGTAACTTGCAATCTGGAGTGTAGGGGTGAAGCTTCCAGAGCCTTTTTTTCTAATTCTGGTTGGTCAAAACTCAAGGGCTTCTATTTCCTTGACCAGAAGGATTGAGAACATTTCTCTTGTGCCAGGAGTCCAACACTGCACCTACTGCTCCTGTGTAATGGGAAGAAAGTTGGAAGTTCTCTACTATAATGTGGAAAAAGAGGGATCTGAATAAGACAGAAAGGCATGTGAACTGAGAATAGGAAATGAGGATGATTATGAAAAAACTTGAGGCAAAAAACCATCACCATACAAAGCAGGGCTACATGAGAAGGGAAAAGTCTCATTGCCTTTCTCTCCCCACTTCTCCAAGGTCTACCCAGAATCACTGCTTATCTATATTTTATAAAGCACTTAAAATAAATCTGACAGCATCTTTGTATGGCATATGGAGATTATATATCCTGACTGGATAGCTATTCAATATTCAGTCCTATCCTCTTCTGCTGATGTGTGACATTGGGTGTCATGTTTTTGCACTCTGAGTATACTGAAACCCAGCTCTGAGTATCAGTCCCTGAATTTCCCTGATCTGTGAATTTCAGAGCATTCTGGGATTAAAATGCTTTTTACTCTACCAAGAAGCCCAAGGCCCCTCTTATACTACCAAGAAGGGTATTCTAAGAAAGCAAGTACAGGTTTTAGTCCGAAATTCTCATTGCTGACACAGTCAGGATTATGTTTATGAGGTGTCCCTTTTAAGAGAGACTTTGGTAGCTGAGAAGCAGCTCTGTGTGCAGCCCCACTCCCAAGGCTGTGTCTCCCTCAGCCCAGGCTGCACAGCAGCTGTCTCCTCCGCTGCACAGCTCCCAGGCATTCCCGAGACACAGCCCATCCTGGGCAAAAAATAGCATGAGATTACATAAGGAAAGATAGACTTGTGGTGTGCATGCACAAAAGGGCAAAATTAAAGCCACGCAGTCAGTTCTGTAATGATTTCTGATTGCTTCATTTCTCCTCAGCACCTACCCTGCTCCCCACTGAAAGGCCCTATTTCCCTCCCATCCTCCACTATTCTTTTTCCTCAGCTTTCTCTTTATTACTCATCCCTGCTCATTTACAGAATCATGTTTCTGTCTCTGTTTCTGTCTCTTGCCCCTATTTTGATACTTTCTGTATATATGACTCTCACACTCCACTCCTATTTCTCACTGTTGTTTGAACAAATAGTTCACTGCCTAAGGCTGCTGTCTCCTGACAAATACAACTCCCCCTCCTGCCCTGTCCTCATGTCTGACTCTAGCTTCTCTCAAACTCTGACACAAAATACTTTCAGATGTACAGAAGACTTTTGGATTTAATTTCCTTTCCAGATGCAGAGGGGAATTATTTGAAAAATCCTGATTAGACATGATCTGAAACAACTGAGGCAACATAATCTACACATAGCACTAATAATACTGAACACTTATGCCACATCTTTAGCCATGAAAGAGATTTGCAAACACTTAGGGAGTGATTTTTCAGTGATCCTGTGCACTCATTGTTCAGTGACTTTAGGGTTTTTGTGTAATTACTCAGTGTGTCCGAAAATGAGAAGTCATCTAATTAGTGCTTGAATATTGTCAAAAAAATATCTCTAGCTATCATTTTATATACAGAAAAGTAGAACTATATAGAGCACCACATGTTTCAAGCCAGGGTATAGGGCTGCCTTTTTATTTTATCATTGTACAGCAAAGCCCTGGGGCTGTATACAGAAAAGGGCTTGGTTTTCAAAAGGATACATTAGGTATCCAAGTCCATAAAGGTCCTTGAAATCCATGTTTCTGAGGAAGTTGTTACCTAGATGGCTTCCACTTCCATTTTTACAGCAAAGTCAGAACTGGTTGTTGTTTTTGAGGTTTTGAGCCTTACTCAGAGGAGAATTAAGATAATTATGAAACCCACTGTCTGCTCTTAGTAAATAATTCAATGGTTAGAGTACTCATCTGGATTGTGAAAGATTTTGTTTATACTAGTTTAACCCCTGAGATCGAGCATCTAACATTCACATTATAATGAAACTAATAAAATGACCATTCAGCCTCTCAGTTAAAGAAGTCAGTTTCAAAGAGGTGACTATTCTGGTTTTTTCAACATCTTACAAGAACACTCTTAACAATGTTGGATTTCCTTATCTGTTGGTTTACATGAAAAAAAAAAAAAAACCAACAAAAAAACCCGTCTGACTGTTCCAGCTTACTTTCATTATACTGGGGAGGTTCCACACACTCATTTACAGTTGAAGGATCCCTTTTCCATCTGCAGTCTGATATAGGACTTATTTTAATGCCCCAAGTTCTTATTTCCTCTTGGATGACTTCAGTAGTGGTCATTTTATTTATTTGGCTTTCTGCATTCCCACATTGTGGAGAACTTGCAGAGTTGGGTGCTATTTTAGGTACTCATCCTTGCAATACAATACCTCCATCCCTCATGGATTTAGCCCTTGATGTCTAAGTAACACTAAAACAGAATATAGCACTGACTCAGAGTTCCTAACTCCAAAAGTCAATTAGGTGGTGTTAAGTGTCCACTTATCTACAAAGTTCACGATAGACTTGGTGCAGTTCAGTCTGCATAATCTAAATTTCTTTTATCCACTATCCATTTTCTGAGAAAGGGCAATATCATCCAAGGATTTTTGAGGAAAGGTTTTTCAGGTAAGGGAATCAGGGATTTATAAAACTTCCTAATAGCTGGTAAAACATTCCAGTCTCACACTGTCCTGTTGATACAGACAGCCCTGAGGTAGCTATCAGCCATTTTATAATTGCAATTCTTTCCTATGATGATTTGGATGTCCAATGTCAGAAAACCATAAGTGAAGACATCTCAACCTGTACATTTCACATTATTGGTTTTCTACATCAAAATCACTGTGAAAATGGATGGAGATCTTCCCTAGGATGCACTACTGAGGAAGGCACTGCTCTTTTTAGAGTGACAGAGTCATCTGTCATGTCACTGCAGCTAAATATTTTCTGTCCTTTTAGTCCATAGATGCTAAAACCAAACCTGTGTTCAGTGATGATACTAGAATTGGTAATGTTCTTCTAAAATGACAAAAAAAAAAAAAGGATAGAAATATTATCAGTGGGTCAGACCTAACCTCGATTTTAAATAGATGAAGAGCTAGACTGCTAGTGGGAGAAGAGCTATTTTGGTACAGATAGTTGTCAAAGATAATAGGACTCTGGGCTTGCAGGCAATATTTCTTCTAACATTTTCAAGTAGTTAAACTGCTGTAGTTTCTGACATTTTGAGCCCAATGTAAAGCCTCATGGAACATGAGCACATAGTGCTGCAGTTTGTTCTTACAGGAAATGTTAGAAATAGTCTTTTCTTGATCTGATCCTTTAAGTGTGCCTACCTGGCTCGGTGATTCAGCCCAGTGGTCCTGCCTTTATCTTCATGGTACATCAGATTGAAATTGATCTATAAAACTTGTTTGGTATCTGTGAGGAACTTTGAATTCTTTCCTTGCTACATGTATTTATAACAGTATTCAGCAGCTTAAGAAAAGGAGTCTTTCCTCCCACCTCCACCACCCTCCCACTGTCTCATAGTTCAATTACTTGTTTTTCAGACTTGAAAGAGATCCCACACAATAGCAACTTCCTTTGCAATCCCAGTAACACCTGTTCAGAGGAGCAGCTCTCACTGGTGAGTCTCAAGTACCTGATAAGAAAGGAAGAAATGTATCCTAAAGCACTAGTTGAAAACTCTGCTGGACAGCAGGGAGGACAGAATATTGCCAGTGTTCAGAAATGAGCCTAGTCTACAAAGAGACTATGCAGTGTGGCCATTCTTTTATTTTATTGCACAGTGCAGAGAGTCCTTTGGAAAATAAAAAAAATTGGAAGAAGGCAAAGCTGACACAATGTATACACATATTTGAAGATTGTTCATTTATTGACTTTTGTCAAAAAACCTTTTTTACATATATTTATACATGTTTAAGAACAGTTTTCAAAAGTGAAAAGTAGTTTTGAAGCTCCTATATAAAATTCCATCCTTTGAGGATCTTATGGGAAACCTTGACTCTTGGGAAATTCTGGGAAGAAGGTCTTCTTTTTTCTTTTCTTTTTTTTCATATCCAACTTAAAATTATTTTACACGTACAAAAATAGCTGGCACCAGAATGCAATCTAGTCTAAATTCACCATTCCTAGAATTGTCACCCTACCTACACCAGCATCTAAATAAATGATCTAATGCTATACAGTAATCATGAAAATTTTCAGAATGAATATATATGGTACTCATTCTGTAAATATAGTTTGCTTTATGTTCATGGCAGTTTTATGGTTTCCTGTCTTATCTGAAATTGCCTCACCTCAGATTCACTGTAAAGCTATTTTACTGTAGCATCCTGGCAATTTTCACCAATCATTTCAGTTTATCAAGATACTTTCAGGAAGCTGATTAAAACCCCATCACCCTTTTGCTTTCTGGAGGTAGACTGAGCTTGCATCCCAACAATTTCCATGAGCAAAATATCCATTTCAACATAACAAAGCTTTGGGTTAAAATAGACACGATATTATATTCCCCGGCACAACTGTTTCAAGCTTCCTGAGTCCATGGCTTGTTCTGGTTACAGCAAACCCTGAGGCCTTTAAGAGAAAGGAAGACTTTGTAAAGAAATTAATTCTAATATTATGTGCAAAGCAAAAGAGTATGGTACAAGATCTCAGGTTAAAAAACAATGATGGTATTGATGATTTCAGATGAATCAGAGGCTTTATGTTTGTAGAACACTGGGATGAGTGGGATGACCTGATTTGCCAACTTTGAAAGTTTTTTCTTGTGTTCTTTCTTCTCCTTATCAGTTGACTGAAGTATATAGAGAGGACATTGGCAAAAACGCTAAAGTTTTGTATTTCTCTGTGTATGTATAAAGTAAACACAGAGAATGTCCATAAATATATGGGCCTATGTAAATATGTGTATGTACACACAGATAAACTTTGTGGATTTTCAATGATACAGAAATTTTAAAATTGACAATTACACTCATACATAATCCCTAAGATATTACATGTATGTACAGCATAGTTTTTATATTTAATATGAAATACATATAGGATATACATGTATAAAATACATACTACATATGTATCTAAAGTTTGTGGTTTTGTCCCTTTTGGGTAGAAAATTTTTTATTTCCTTGAAGCACCACATTTCCAGTTAACATCCTGTGTAAAAACAACTGTCTTTAAAAATACATTATTTCTGTCATAAACTATGATAATGGGGGAAAAATCCCCAGCAAAACCATTGTTACCATAACTCACAACCAGTTTGTTAGAGGCTTAACTGCTTTCAGCTTTGCCTTGGGCCATTAACTAACAAACCAACCATTAACTGCTAGTAATGACCATTTTTTCCCTGAGATTATTGCTTAATTGAACTCCTATGCTGTGTTGGTTATTTTTATGCCATCTCACAATGACTATGCATTACTTCATTTTCCTAGTATACCAACCACATACTGAAATAAACAAGATAAGTGTTGGAGAATTGGATCTTTCACTATATATACTATTTAAAATACATTACTTTAATGAACAGCTTTGATGTAGCAGACGTGCTTTTTCATTTTTCCTGTTCTCCAGAGCATATGCATCAAGGAGCTTAGATGCAGAATTAATGCATGCTGTTGTTCAGTAATGTATACAATGTCAAGGCACTGTATTAGTAAGCTGTGTTATATATTCATTTGGGTAAGACACATTTGATTATTAGCATTCTGTTCTTCAGCAACAAGCCACATGTGCTGTCTGTTGCCATGGCAATAAATTAGGAAGGATAACCTGACTACTTATCAATTTTTATTAGTGCAATCATCCTACCTGCTTAACCCCTCAGTAACAGTAGTGTATTTAAACACCACTGATAAAATCTATGCAGTGCTGGGGGTGTGAGTTAAGCTAATAGGGTGGGGATGAAGCCAAAGTACTGTGGAGATGGGGGACAGAAATACCGACTTAAAACATGACATTGAGGTGATTCATTTATATTACAGCATCAAAAATGTTAATGTTTCTGAGGATCTTAGCGCAGTGGGAAAAGATGAAAACAAATGCAAAAAGCTTAAGATGGATAAAATGAATAGTGCTTCCATCCTGCTGTGTTTAAAGCAGTATGTGTAAATGGATATGTTTAACCATAAACCTGAATAAATGGAATCAAAACATGTACCTGCTAAATGTTAGGGAACATCATATGCTATTAAATATACACTTCAAAGTAGAAAGGAATTAACTCATGGAACATCAGCTTGATTTTCTCTAAGATATTAATTTTGGTCTGTAACCTTTAAGACTATGGCTAACACCCTTTCAATTATCACCCCCAGAAAAATCAATTATTCTGTACTATGCAGAAATAAGAAAAAGCTTCCTATTCATTCCAAGATATTTCTGGGATCAAAATAAAAGTTACAACAGATTTATTCTCAGGTATCTAAAGATCTAAATGTTCCTGCAGAGCTAAGTATAGTTAATCCATGTTTGATTGTTGCAAGACTGACTATTTCAGTCTCAATATCAGCACTAATGTTGTTGTCGGGTTCACGCACATCTTAAAAAAAAAAAAAAAGAAAACGCTTGCAAATCTTGTTGACTTTAATGAAGTATTGTGACTCACTGGTACTAAAGCAGGCTGTGAGTGCACAGCACAGCAGCAAAGGCAGGACAGGAATCTCCTTGGACCTGCCCTCTGCAAGGATATGCTTCCTGGGAGGAGACATGCCTGCTCTGCTTTTGGCTTACAGGACAACCACACCCACTGCCTCCCTGTTACTATCATCCCCTCACTCTCCACAGGATTTGAGTTGACAAATCAAACTGTCCATCTGTGGAGATGGCATTATTAGGTTAGTAAAAGGCTATCAATTCAAAATCTTTCCCAAGCCTTGGGAAAAGGGAAATACCCAACGCAAATAACTCCCTATTTAAACTAGGAAATATTAATGTAATATTTTCCAAAACACCTAACACTTAAAAGGCTGCCCACTATTAACATTTTAGGAGTCATGTGGGAATATGAAATGAGTTTGATGGAAGGTAAACCTTGTCTTCTGGAGAAATAAGCAGCTCTGGTATCCTGGATGCAAACCCCTCCCTCCAGTGATGGAGAGTTTGCTCCAAACGAGAAGCAAACCTCTCTCCTCACCCTTCACTGGCACCTGCAGCTCTCGCTGGGGAGATGATGGGGCACCACAGGCAGGTTGCACTTTTTTCCCCCACCATGGGCTTGCTTCAGCTATCCTGATGAATGAAAACTACACCCCAGAAGATGGTAGGACAGACTTGTTGTGTAAATCACATTGACAGGAAGGGCCTGGGGCAGGGTCTGAAGGGAAGCCAGGACAGGGAGCAAGGGACACCCCAGGAGTCCGGGGCAGGAACTGCTGCTGGGAGAGGAGCGAGCAGATGTGGCATTTGAAGCAACCTGATCTGGGGCAGAATAGGACATCTCAAGGACAAATACCTTCTTTTACTCATCCCTGCATGAATTGTCAAACAAGTGAAAATAAATCACAGTTATAATCAAAAAGTGAGTGAAAGCTCTAAGGCATTGGAACTCTTTAAATCTGGGAATCTGGGGCAAGTTGGACAATCTGGAGGTTAAATTTCTTCCTAAAACAAGGCACAGTCTTCCAGGTCATTCAGGTACTTGCAATTACTGAGTTATATAAGCATAAATTTTGTGCACTTTCAATAACAAAATTCTCAAGGTGTCTTTGACAGTTAGTCTGAGAGTAAGAATATTTTACTCCATAAAATTTTACATGCTAAAGGAAGAATATTTACATGCTTTGTGAAGCAATATTTTTTAGAAGGAATAATTGAAACTAACTTTGAGACAAGCTTCTAATCAGATATGTCAGATGCTTTTCTCCCCATTGTCATCCCCCAGCAAAAACACAAGGTCACATCTAGCTGATAGTTCAGAAGTCTTGATTTATAAAAGCTTAGGGTATCCACTGCCTACAAGCTCTGTGTACATGTGCATGCACATGTGTGCACATTCGGTAATACCCACAGGATTTGGTAGATCTGAGAGGTCCTGCTTCTCTCACAGCTCAGCTTTCTGATGGAAAATACTTTGTTCAAACCTCAGATTTATACTATGCTTTCCAAATCCTAGAAGGCACTAAGATTATTCATTTCTTTCCCATAGCTGAAGACATATTTTCCATGGAGCCTGATAATGGTGCCCAACGTCAAAGCTCAAACTGAATTGATGGATTAGTTACTCTGTTCCACTCCAGTCACAGACTGTAAGGGAAACCAGGCATTTCTATAAATGCCTGTGCATTGACAGATTTCCAAACAGGGCTGCTGTTTGTGCAGACCTCTCTGGAATGAATCCTGTGTGCAAACAGACCTTCTCCATTTGGAAGCTGAACAAATCCCAATATTGTTATCTCTCAAAAAGCTCAACCTTCCTTGTCAGCAACTCTTCTGGTAGAAAGGAGTTGTAAACATCTGTATCTATGCAAACAGTTTCCAATAAACTGTAACAGTAGTGTCCATGAACTAATATACCCAGGAATATTTATAAAGGTTGAGGTTTGAGCATAAAACTCATGTTGATAGTCAGTACCACTTTAACAACTGGATTTTTCACAATTTACACATTACTGGTGCTGATGGACAAATGGGATTGAAACAGCAACAGAAATATATTCAAGTTACTGAGTCTTGGTATCACACTGGTGTCCAATATCATATTCCCATGGGTTGAGCACAGGCTGTGAGAAGGCACATAGCTCATCACAAGCTCAGATTCACATGGAAATCAAAGACAGCACAAAAAATAGATACCAGAATACCACTGGGGCTGTAGAAGAGTTCTGTCTTTGTGTTCAAGCAGGAACAAATGCTTATCAGAATCTCAGACAAAGGACACAATAGTGTTATCCTGAATATGACAGGGAAGGCTGAGTTTTGAAGACAAAACTCAGTTCTTCAAAACTGAGAGGGGGAAGAACAACTTTTTTAAAAGCCAATTTTCTGTCATCTTAAACTGACATCTGCTGATTTAATTAATAAAATAAAAATAACATTATTGCAGATAAAAGAACAGAAACAAATCATGTAAAGGTAAGGCTATTAAATAAACAAATATGGGCCATGCACCGGTTCACTGATGCATGAATGCAGGAAGCAAAGCTTTATTTTGCTTCCTAGTCCTGTCTATTTTTAGACTTGACACTGCTTTACAGAAATAGGTGGCTCTCTTCTTCAGACAAGGACAAGACCATGCAAAATAGGGAATTTGTCTCCCTGCTACATTCCTGAAACTGGGAGTACAATTCCTGCTGAAGGTATTTCACTGGCACCATAGCAAATCACTCCTTATTCAACAACAAAAAATAAATCAGGCAAGTGACTACGAGTGATATTCTGTTCCAGTCTCCTTTTGGGACCAAGAAGCATTCTTGGGAAGGTAATAAAAGGATAATTTATCTCTAAATAAATAAACAATTGTCTGTCAAAATGTCTACCACATTCTTTGTTTTTCATCTTCTGATTCCAGGATGCTTCTACATTTGATGAAGAGTTTAGCAAAAATATATATATATATATATATATAGGGATAGGGGCCATAGAGAGGTGGAAGAGAGAGATTTTACAGGCATAGTGTGTTTGCAGAGGAAGACTTCCACAGGATGGATACATGCTCTAGAAAAAAAATTATAAATATTATTCTACAATAGCTCTTAATTCCATAGGAAGCATTAAAAGGTCAGTTCTCGGTGCATTTTATACAACTTAGCCATAAAAAGCAGTTCAACATTCCCAGTGTCTAGGTTCCAGTAAAAAAAAAAAGAGCTTAATAAGAAAAATAAGAAAAACAAAGCCCCCTGAGACAGCAAGAGTTACAACCAGTGAGCAAAACCCCAAATCCCTGCCCAATTAACATCACTGCAAATAAAATTTCATAGATAGAGCTGTTTGTTTATTTGATCTTTCTTTCCTTTCTCTAAGAAAAGCACAAAAAGTGGTCAGAGAAGTCAGAGATACAGAAATTCTCTGACAAAGTTTTCAGTAATGACAGTTCAGATACTTGTAAAAAATCACCAGCACAGAGAGCACCCTGTGTGCTTTCTAGCTGATCTAAAGCCTTCCTTCCCTTGCTCTGTGCCTTGCACGTTACCATAGCCACAATACAATCTTACACAGTTTTCACAAGTAAAAAGTTTGCTAATGACCAAGCCTGGGGTAATGGATATGGCCACAGCATTCTCCTGAGCTACCTCTCAAGTTTGACTGAGAGTTTTATTCATTTTTACTTCTCTGTTCATACTGTACAATTGTGATTCTTTTTTTTACTGTTCCTTTCACACTATTGTCAGCTCTCTTCTGGCTCCTTAAATAAATCCTCAGCTAAACCCCAAGAGTAAAGACCATACATTTTTCTCCTCTGAACTATAAGTATTTTAAGTATATTTGTGATGCCTTTACTTCTACAATACCCTTTATTTTCTATCTTTAATTTATACAGTTTCTCCAGAGAAATCATCAGGTGCAAAGGCAAGCAGCCAGATGTGGAAGCTGTGATTTTGTATAAGCATTAGATACATTGTTATTGATCACTCAGACTAACAAATAGCAAGAGTTTCAAAGAACTCATGAGAGACATACCTAGGTGATGCGAGAGCAGAATACTTAAGTCAAATGCTTAAGACACGCAATTTTGCTTAATTCTAACACAGTTTACGCACTGGGTCCCTGAGCTCCAAGACAAAGGAAACTAGTTTTCTTATGAACATCAGAATCTAAGATATAATCTATTACTGGAACTTTTCCAAGGTTGAGCATTCATAAAGTATTTCTCCAGAGCATGGGTCTTTGGTTGTCTCATAAAGGCTGAATTCACAGTGCAGTTTTTTCCATAGTTGGAAGGGAATTGATACCTACCTTTAAGCCTCCTACCTCCTTACCCAAAATCCTACAGGACGTTCATAATCTTTAAACTTTACCCTTTGGTCAAATTTGGTTAGAATCAGGAAACTAATGCAAAAGTTGTTCTGTAGGTGTGAAAAACAAGTGTGCACACAGCTTTGATATGCATGTGTGCAGCATACATGTAGCTGCACACAGAGCATTACCAGGTAATGCTTGTTTTCCTTTGAAACTATAATGAAATAAATGGATACTTGGCCAACTGGGCTTAATAGTTTTTCTACCTGTCAACGTGTGTTTTTCCCTAGGATTACACAGATTAGCAATATAAACTCTGCAGTGTACAAAGTTACTGAGTCTAGACTGTGAAGGATGAAAGACAATCCAGGAACGGGAAAAATTCCAAGGTTCAAGATCCATTTACTGACAGAAAGGCACAAATAACATCTCATTTTTTACTTTAATTTCAGTCTGTTTCCCTCAGCTGTACAAAGCTGTGGGAGTGCCAAGCTGACCAAGGCGTTACATCTCAAAACATTACCTCACTGCTGAAGGTCTTATAATCCAAAAACAAAACCTGGAGATACTTTCTGAAACAAACAACCCTGCATTCTCATTCTCAACAGCAGCAACATGAACACCACATTTACCATTTTCAGTATACAAGGAACCTGGGAATTCACTGAATGCTGTGTGAGAGGTCTTGCAAAGATACCGACTGGACTAGCATGTTCTGATTTCAGAAGGAAAAGGATGATTAATTGTATGAAAAGAAAAATTAAACAAATAAGGTTAAAAACCTTGAGCTCTCTATCTGAATGAAGCAAATATGGAACAGGGCCATGGCTACAATGCATAACTGTATCATAAAGATGGACAGCTATTTAAGGTAAAGGACAATGTCAACACAAGGACATTCATCCAGGAATAAAATTAAGCATGTTGTTTCCAGCTGTAAGAACACTGGAAGAACACTCAATGGCCTCCCTGTATGGACAGTGGATTTTTAAAGGTTGGCTTTTACTTGGTAATTGTTCTGTTTATGAGATTTTATTACATCCTTGCCTTGAAAGAAACTGAATATGAAGACGCAGATGGTGTTCACCATTCTTTCTGTGAAATCTTATGGACTCCTGCATTACTAGTGCCTAAATTCAGCAGACCTAGATCTAAGGCATAACTGAAAGCCCAAGGGACATTTTCAAAGAGAAATATTCTGATTCTTGCAATATTGCAAACATAATATTGTTTTCCACTTTAAGTTTCAAAGAGGAAATTTCCCTCCTCACTATGGCTATAACACTGTGTTGCAAAAAATTAACATCTCCCTTCAAGAGATGCAAACATAGAATCATGCAATGATTTGGGCTGGAAGGGATCTTAATAATCATCTACTTCTAACACCCTGTCATGGGTAGGGACACCTTCCCCTAAAACAGGTTGCTCAAAGCCCCATCCAGCCTGGCCTGGAACATTCCCCAGGATGGGTAATCCACAGCTTTCCTGGGCAACCTGCAGTCTATCACAGTAAAGACTTTTTTTTTCTAATTTCCAAAAACTTACCCTCTTTCAGTTTAAAGCTGCTAGCCCTTGTCCTATCACTACTAATCCTTGTAAAAAGTCACTCTCCAGCTTTTTTGTAGGCCCCATTTAAATATTGACCTTCATTCAACTCTTCAGACCAGTTCCATTTTCCACCATTATCATTTCCCTTTCACTTTGATCTCGTAGAAAAACATCTACAGTTGTGGGCTTTTTAACTATTCCAAAGAATGCTGTTAACTACCAACACTTCTGTCTGTATGCTCACTTATATCATTTCACCAAGATAGTTTGCCCCAGTTAGTGTCCTAAAAACCTCATAAATTCATAATACATTCACTGTGAAAATTAAAATCCTACTGCTTGCAAAAGTGTTAAGGTTTAACATTTGAGAGTCTGATCTTTGCAGAGCAGTACAAAGAATTTTTGAAGTTAAGAAGTCTATTTCCCAGCTCAAAGGCAGAATCAATTACACTCCAGTTTTTCTGACTGATGAGCTTTATTTCCACATTTCCCTGATTCTGATCCTAACCAACTACTGAGTCAGCAATTGCAAAGTTGACATTAGTGTCTTAAGAGTTAAATATTCAAACCAATGATTTCATTTATAAGCAGTAAAGTCCTTCTGATGATTGCTAAGTCAATATTAAACAAGCTGGAAACATTAAAGTTTTAGCCAACAGAGCTTCAAGTTTAAGTATTGTGTTATAGTACAGTAGTCAGTAGCCATATCTAAATTAATGTAACCAGTAGCCATATCTAAATTAATCCATTCTAATTAATAATTTTAAGACCCAGCACATGATTTAGCTCAAGTATACATTTTTATCATCCTTTGTGACTCCTCAGTAGTGCAGAAATACCCATGGTTTATTTTTAAATGAAAGCTTAAATTCTTGATCTTTTAGATGTGTGTATCTATGGTTATTTGAAGAAATGTAAACTAAAGAGCCTGCTGAAATATTGCATTTCAAAAGACCAGGAATGGGTAAAAGTGCTAAGAGTCCTTATTGTACATGAACTAGATGAGCACTCCAGCTGCATTCAGCTTTCAACTGCTTTTGAATCACCCCTAATCCCTAGAAATAAAATGTGATTTAGGAAGGAAAAGACAGTTTGAATTCTGCATTTAGATAGGAGGGAGAAAAGCCAACAGATAGAAAAACAATGTCAAAAAAAGCATTTTTAGACTAAGTATTACTGTTGGGCTGCAGCAGGAGTGCTCTTCATGTCACAGGCTAAGATTATAAGATGTCTGCCTGAGCTTTCCCTTAATAACAATGTTGTGCACCCAGACTTTCTTAAAAATAGAAGTTTGTTCTTTTTTCAAGAAAACAATGAACTGTTTTGGAACAGATGTACAGAACTCAGCGAGATGACTCATCAGCTGTGCTCCGCTACAGCAGCTTTATCTGCAAATGCGCACAGAGGAGAAGCCACTCCAGAGAGCTGGTGAAGGAACAGCCGATCTACTGAGAGCTAATCACACTGGGCTATTCTTGGAGGAACACTGTGTTTGTAGGGAATGACAAGAGTTACCAATTATTGCCTCTGCTTGGAGAAATGAACAGGTCTGTGCAGTTATTTAATGGTGCTCTCTGCAAAGTCTCTATTTAAAATACTGGAGCCTGTAATTTTCTAGCACTGACCCGATCTGGCAACTGAGCATTCTGCAGTGTGAAGGCATATCTGCTTAACTTAAGCTTGTTTTCTCCACAGTAGACATCCAGTGCCTAGCATACTAACTATGCATATTATAATGCGTCATTTGCATAAGGTTGCATTAAATTCAGGAAAATGGATTAAAATCTGAATTTTACTGACAACTGTTTGCATGATATCTTTCTTATGAGGAAATGAAAGATATCCCATCAGATTTCTACTGATGTTAATAAATGACACCAACTTTAAACATAAAGAATATAGGCGTGAGTCATGTATGTCTTTATAACCAAAATAAGCATTACAATCTCATTCCCTCTGATGTACAAATTAAAAGCCATTTATTGTAGAAATATTTTTTTCGTGAGTACTAACATAAAAAAAGAAATAACAAAATGAAGCATCTCTACTAGTAAATCCATAACTTTATTTTCAAATCAAACAATTCCATTGTTCACTAAAATTTCTCTTTTGTGACTTATTGAAAAGTTTCATCTCACCTTTAAAGTTCATCAAAGTCAACTGTGATGCCTCTGTATTATGTGCCTTTTTTTAAGAGATATAAAACAAATGAAATAGATTTAAAGGAGGACATATGGTAAAAGACAGGCAAAGAAATTTGTATGATTTATTCATATAATTTTGAAGTAGCATATTTAAAATCTCGTCCTATTAACATCCATTGCCCACCTAATTACTATAAGTAATTGACAGCTCTCATTAGGAAGAGACAAAACTAAAGGGAATTAGGGTCTTGATCTTGCAATTGGATTTCCATGAGCCAATGCCTTCATTGTCTGGAGCCTCTTTGTGGGCTCAGTCTGGACACAGGAGTCCATCTGTGCAAATGTGATTTCAAGATCAGGGCCCAAGTGATATCATGGGAATTAAGCAGATTCTTTTTTTTTGGAACAGATCTGCTCCAAAGCTACATAGCCATTTAAAAGTTATCAATTGTCATGAAATAGAAGAAATGTATGATAGTTTGCTATCTGAATTTGGAGAGTACTACACATGACCCACAATCTAAAATCAATCCAAGTCTGAAAGCAGAGGAAAGGATAATTTTGAAAACTTATTCTTTACACTTTTGATGCAATTAGTGAAGTGGGCTTTTTAATTAATATTGCTATTTAAATTATTTAAATGATATTGTGGAGATAAATACTAAAATCCTGTTGCCAATTATAAAATTCATTCATGGAACTTCCCCCCCTTCATCCTTTCAAATGTAGCCCTCAAGCTCTAATCATGTGTTTGGAGAATATTATTCTTTTTACTTAATAGTCAGTTTTAAGAACAAATGTACTGAAGCACACCTATTCAAAATAACTTCACTCCTAGCTTATCCACATCCAGCAGAGTCAAATTTATCCATGGACTAAACAGCTCTAAGTCCATTGTGGTCCTGTGGCTAATACATGACAAAGCAATAATGCATGTTACACGTGTCAATAAAGCGAGAAGAAACTAATGAAAGTAGTGTGCCAGAGAGAATATATAAAAAAATATTATCAGAAATACATGCAAGGAGAAGCTATAAAATACCTTATCAAAGATAAAAGCATATTTCATTGGACTTCCGGCAGAGTAACTGATCCACACATAGAGTCAAGTTCTCCTGCCTTTCTGCATTCACTTCTGGAACCATCCCCTCCTTGTACTTACTCGTTGACTTTCATAGTATGTATGATCTATACACTAAATAGATGCAAAATCAATTTTGATACAATTTTTTTTTTCATATGTAACATAATTACTCATGGGGTAATTGGCACTGTATTTAACCACAGATTCTCGCACCTGGAATAAAACAGATTTTGCTGGTTCGAGCAGGAAGGCAGCTGAACTCATGAAGCTTGTGGGTTCATACTTTCTGCCCTTACTGCAGCAATACTGGGTGAAGAGAGACTTCCCTGCCACCATAGCTGCACTTGCACCCTTCCACAAGACTTTTACCTCTCTTTCATGTGCTTCACACCTGAGGAAAACGTCCCCTTTTTTTGCAGCTTCATCTCAAGAAACCTACCTGTTTGAGATATGAAATGATTGGCAGCTGCCAATTGTCATTACCCACATAAGAACTGGGAAAGTAGCTCCTTTTTCATGGAGCAGTTAGGTGTTTTGCTTAGCTTGCAGTTTCCTCTCATCTGGGTTTACTTCATGCCTGTCTCATGTACCCACCCCTTGTAGCACAGATGACACAACTTCACTGGCATTGTTTCCTTCCCAAAGAGACCAAAATGTTCCCTGAAGTGCTGCAAAACTGTGGAGGGGATATTCTTTTTTAAATGCTTTCGAAAGAAAAAACCCCATGAAGGTCATATTTTACTTCTTTATATGTTTCCTAGTCTTGTGTTTGAACAAGAGAAAGGAAATCCCAGGAAATAAATAGAGTGGAATTTCTATTGTCTATTCTGTAAGGTCATTGTGGATTGGGTGCCTCGCTTAAAAATAAAACACCAAAAGGAAAAAAAAATAAGGTTTTCCAACACTTTATGTGTAGGGCATGAAGAATGATGCCTGTATTATAAATATCTTCTTTGCAGCTGGGAATGTGGAAGAGGGCTTAATGGCTGAAAGCATGGAGTTTTGCAATAAATATGCAAAAATATCAGATTTTACAGGAAGACCAGAATACTCACTGTTAGAGCTCTATGATCAACCACTTTTGACCTTGCTGGCAGAACTGAAAAATAAAATGCTGGACTTGAAAATAAGACACCTTAGTTTTCCTCATGAAAAGAGAAAATTTTTTTCTTAGTGAAATTAATGATCATTTCATAATATTTTTATATAAATCAAGCACTAAAACTCAATCATAGCACTCAGCTTAAATGATACTAGGTCCAAATAGACCTGTCTTTCAATCCTGTCTGAGAATTAATTATGTTGTAGATAGCAATTGAGATAACTTATCTACACTGTCTTACATCAAAAAATCTGCCATAGGCAGATAGTAGTGCTACTAAATTTATACTAATATGAATAATAAAAGTATATATTACTCAAAGAGTTAGCTTGCTGGGAAGAAGATGGAAAAAAAATTTCAATGCCAAAGGAGGGAAAATCATAAGCAATACTTTTCAAATTCTGGCTAGTAATTACCACTTATTCCAAGACAAATTGCTGGCAGGCTAAAGAAAAGAGGTCTTGATCCTCTACTTAATGGCATTGTTATTGTGAATTTGACTGAGAGGGTTGCAACTATTTCTTCTAAATCAGAAGCCAGAAATGCAAGACAGGACTTCTGACCCACCTGGCCCCATTTTAGCATTCAATTTAGCAGGTCAAACACAGCAGTCACAACTGTAAAAAAAGTATTTTGGTCTGGCATCAGATGTTTTCTCTTGTCTTATTTCCTCATTCACAGCACTTATGTTTTTAAATTCTTGGTAATAGAGGTAGTCCAGCAAACATGCTTGGAATATGAGAGAAATCCAGAGCAACAGAAAAAATCATAACTTGCAGAAGATGAGTGGCCTTGGCTGAGTCTCTACAGCTTTCTCAAGGGGAGAGAGTTGCTGCCAAGTAAAAACTGGTAAGTAAAGCCTTTCTTTATCCTGTGCCTCAAAGTAACTGACTCATCCCCCTGCTACTTAGGCTAAGCTTCCTCCCTTTTTTCATTGGAAGCACCAGGACCAACCTGGACCAGCAGGCCTGCAGGGAACAAGGGCTGAACAAGGGGTTGGGGGGACAGGAGGGAAAAGCCTACTCCAGTGTCTTGGCAGGGATCAGCATGGGATGCAGGGATGAAGACAAAGTGCAACCACATTTTGTGTTCCCATCCTTTCATTTTGCTGCCTCTCTCACACCACTTTCAACATGGCCCAGAAAATAGCACTTCTGTAAACGAAGGAAGAATATTTCTTCATCAATTCTTATAAAGTTTTAAGAATAAACTTCAAAAAGCGAAGTCTTGCTACTTGTGACATACTGATTCCAGAATGAAATCTCTGAGTAAAAATGTCTTCTAATGTATATGAAGAAAAACATAAACCTGAATGTACAGCAGATGTTCCACTATATATACACATATACATGTTTATAGCATGCTCTCTCCCAGTCTCTCTATGCATATCTTACAAATACTATTATATAATTTAAATAACTTATCAGTGGGCAGTTCTGACAATTGTGTATAAATTGCAAGTAACGGGTTCCAACCCAGGAACCCTGTGCTAACACCCATGTTTCATTTTTCAATGGGCAATATCATTCCTTTAATACCCTTGAGTGATTAGGGTACTTTAGAAGGTTACTGCAGGAATGCTAACTATGTCCCAGGAAGAAACTGAGGAACACGGCCCGTCATGGGTTTGTAATTTCAAATGGATTATAGCAACATAAATTGAGAGTCATCATGCTGTGACTGCACAGTTGTATACATTGCTACAAATTTAGAACAGGTTCAATCTGTAGAGGTAAACACATCTGTTAAATAAATGACATGACAATCCTGTTCTCTGCAAAAATACAAAATGAGGGAAAAGCACAAATATATATAGGAAAACTTACTGGTTAACTGTGTTCTCTCTAGTATCTACATAAATCTATCCACATTTTCTAATGAATATGGCATGATATTTACCTTTCACATAGGAATGAGGCAAGACATAATTTTAATAGTGTTTGCAAAGTGCTATATAAGTGCAAATGATTGATGAAGCCAGTGAATGGCAAAGAGCCAAAGAATATTTAGACTGAGAAATGCTTAATCCAAGGTCCTTTAGAGAAAGCATTTCTCTTGTAGCTTCTTCATAGTTCACAAGTCAGGAATTGGAAGCTTTTTATGTATTCTTATATTTTGAGAAAATGAAATAATTTAGCACAAATAGTTGATCCATTTTCATATCTGATGAGATATAAAAATAAAATAGACACATGATCTGTAACTATTACACAGCAAATTCACTGAATTTTTCCCTCTCGTAACTAAATAATGATGTATTTTTCTCGACTATTTTTTTTGGACTTGTATTATATAATGGCATTTAATATTATTACTGTAGTTTTCTCATCTCTTGAATGCCTCAAAACAAATTTCTGATTAATGAAAAACATTTTTCCAGCGTTATATATGTCAAGAGGGTATTTCTTTAGAGAAGATAACACAGAAAAATTGGTACTGACAGAAATAAATAACTCTAAATTACTCTACTTTGTCCAATAGTGTGTTTAGAGTCAAGAATTTTAAAAATTGTTTAATGTGCCTTGTAGTTACAGCAGCAACTTTGTCACCCACACAAAAATCACACTGGTTTTCAGGCAGCTGCTGTTTCAGTGGAAGCTTGCAAATTGTAAGGATGGGGAAAACCAAGGGGGAGGAACAGAGAAAAGAGGCCAAGATGTCCTTGATATGGTGGAAAATGCATATTAATAGTACGTACCCATATTTCCATCCATCATGGTGGAAATACACTTTTTGCTGCCTTTCATTGTGTTAATTCTTTGCTGCCATCATTGAAAAGACAATTTTTACCAGTAGTTAAACCAAGACTACTGTTCAGGGTTTTGATGGGAAACAAAGATGACATGAGAACACTTATTTAGAATGCAGAAAAATCAAGGACTAAATCCCTTCCCAATTGGCTTCTCAGAAAAATTGAAGTAGGAGATTTCTCTCACCAGCTTGACTAATACTGGAGTATGGTGACAGCTCTCCTCCCAGGAGAACCTACTGGCCAGTCAGTTCTCAGATAAGATGAGACAGCACCAACCTAATATTTTAGGAGGCTGATTTTACAGTCTGGGTCTTACAGTTCAGGGATATAGAAAGTCCAGGTTCATGTTCCCATTACACCAGCTTTGAAAGATCTGAGATTTCTCCAGTGTGGGACAAAACCTAGTCCAGAAAACTTTATATGATTTGCCAAAGCAGAATTCTTCTTTCCTGACCAGCCTTAAATACCACACACAGTAACATCTGATGTTTTATTTAATTTAGCACCCCACTAGGAAATCTCTCTTGTTTCTTATACATAGTTCAACAGTGATAGCTTAATATCTAATCACCTGCTTATGACAATCACTATGAAAGAACCCCCAAAGTCTAGGAAAATTAAAAAATTTTTTTTAATTTTTTTTCATGCTTGGTCTGAGATTCAGATTTTACTTAAAAGGTGAAAACCACAACAAAAGATTAATTCTTTTCAATAACAACATGCCACATTATGTTGATGATATTACTATCATCAGCCACCACTGCTAATTTGGAGATGGTAACAGGAAAGGAGTGAACCATAAATCTTAATGTTTTAGGGAATAGACTAATTCAACATAAAATGAGAGTGCGAAACAGTTGAAGACATAAGTGGCACCTTCAAATGAAGAGTCATTACAAAAGGTAATACTATCAAGGTTTTTTTGAAGATTAGACAAGTGTGGAGATTACAGGGGTTAGGTTGCATCTTTGCTGGGATTATTTTATTCAGGTTGTATATGTAAAAGGAGCCTCCAAAGATAATAAAAGAAGGAATGAAGTTTCTACAAAGCTCCTCTACAAAGTATGTGGAGGCTTAGCCTCCATGGCCAGCGATCAAGTATCTGTAGGAAGTTAATCAAACTTTTCCATGGCCTTCAAGCTGTCAGTTTAGTGCAGGCATTCTGCCTGTTCAAACAGAAACTTTGGCATAGGTTAAACCTATTAGTAGAGATTGTCAGTCACATCACCAACTTCTTTCAGTTAAACACACTGCAGGGACTTTAAATACACTCGTGATCCCAAGGGTTATTTTAAACTGGCATGGAAAATAGGACCTTTAGTATTATAGATGTGGGTGCCAGCAATGTATTCTTCTGTTGTGGGTTTAGGAAAGGGCAAGAGCACAGTAGCCTACAGCCACCAAGGCCTTTCTGAAGTGTGCAGTGAAAAAATGCCACTACACACAAACTGGTGGTTACCTTCACCAGCAAACAGAAACAATTTTAGTAGTATACAGGGTTGGCTTTTTCCTCTCCCTCCCGAATTCTGTGCTTGCTGGGAATGTCTCTGTGTGAAGTATTATTCATCAAAGTACACAGCGTGCAGAACAGCTCGGAAGTGATTGCACAACATAAGACTGTATTTCCAAAGTGGGCACAGGCACTCCTTATATAAATCACAGTTGCAGCAGTGATAGGAAAAATATACGGAAGCATAAACTGTGTTGTTAAAGGTTTTAGTAAATCATCAGAGCCTTGAGGCTGTTCAGGAATTTTTACTCATTGCAGTTACTGGCTGCTGGCTCTCTTGTTATCAGATAGAAAGCACAGGGCAAAACTGGTAACTGGATGCTGTGGGCCGGTTTGACATGGTCCAATTATGTGCTTATGAGGGCTTTTGAGGGAATGTTTTGTCTCCAAAGTATCTAGCAAGATCAGTGTGATTCTCTCAGTGGTTCACTGGAAATTCAAGGCCCTCCTTGTGGACTTCAGCAATAGAAATTATAGTTGTGGGAAAGTAATTTAAAATTCAGTTCTGGAATGGGTTTTAAAGAGCAACAATCTAGAACTACACTTCAAACTACATGGCACTCATAAAAATAGAGAAACATCATTCCTCAACAACAACCCCAGTCTTAGTCTATGAAACTCAGACAGATCAATTAGGAATAAGAGAAATATGATGTTTCCCAATTTATGCGCACATGCATATACACACAAAAACCAACAAGGATTTAAAAAAACTCAAACTACCAACAACAACAATAAAAACCCAACAAAACAAAGCCAAAACCAAAACATCAACAGCAAGAAAATCCAAACCACAAGAAAACAACAAACCCAGATCTGAAAAAACACAACATAGCTCAGAAAAGCACTTGGAGAATATGCAAGTTCATCTAAGCAACATATATTTTGAGAATTATAAATTTAAGTAACTTAATGATTGGTGAAAAGTTTCCCTTTTGAGACCCTTGTTTCATTTGCTTATCAGACATTACAACAAAAATGGAATTGTTGCCCACTGAAATTGAATTCAAAATTGAATTGTTACCCCTACCCCACAGAATATAAGTAATAGAAGCCAATTTTAGTTGCTTTGGAAATTCTAAGGGTTCTGGAAAAGACTTGAGAAATTGCTGATATCTTTGCATATGACCTGGTTGGGCTTACAGGATACTTCCCACAACTTTGAAGGTTGTAATGGACCAAATCACTCCCCATTTTGTCATCAGAGACAGCGTACGTCAAAAACATACACTTCTCCGTGCCATCACTCACTAGCTAGCCTTTTCCCACCCAGCAAGGCAGCTTGATGTCCTAGAAAGATCTATACAAAGGTTCAAATTCTTCAAACTTTATATACAGTATGTACAAATCTATGCAGTGTGCTATACTGCTGGAGTTCACCAATGTCACTATGAGTTGGAGCTTTTACATGAACTCTGTTACACATCAAGACAGAGCTATTTTCCATGTAATCTTCAGGGAGTCCTGCAGGAAAGGGGAAACAAGGGATCTGAAGATTCATTCCAGTGCCAACCAGCAGGAATCTTAAAGATTATTCTATATTACACATATTGCATTGCACAGCTGATTTTAAAGCTAAAAATGTGCTCAGGAGTAATGTCTTTCAAGGCAGTTTTCTTTATAAAATGTAGAAATGCATTCTGCAAGGTTTTATCAATAGAAAAAAAAGTACGCATTGTCTATATTGAAATGGGGAAATCTAACTACTAAAACCAGACAAATAAGTTTTGATTAGGCTATTTGATAAGTTCATCTTCAGTGTTCAGTAACTGCGTAACTGTAGTAAGACATCAAACAGCAAAGGAGTGCACTGATGTTATTTAAACATGACAGTCTATCTGGTCACAACCTTAGGAAGAAGTACTCAAGATTTTATTTAGGCTAATAAACAGATTTTTTATTCCCAAATAGGGATAGAATTTAATAGAAAATAATAGAAAGCAATATTGGGTAAAAAAACCTTTCCTGTAAAAACAGGAAAAAGAGTTACAATTCTCAAAGAACAAGTAACCAAAAAGACTAGAGACCTCAGTACCTACTTTGCTAGGGAATAGTGAAGTGTTTCCTTCTCAATAAACACCACCACAGTTTCTTTCACACATGCTGGCCTATGGATTGCTCTCCACAAGGCTTTAATCACAGGTCACAGCATTTGCAGATACATCCAGCTATGCATAAAACAACACAGAACAAAACAAAACTGGGGAAAATAAAATGTCCACCTTCATGGCCTGTACTATTGCAAGTGATTATTTGAATCCATATGGTATTTGTGACCTGCAGATCTGTGACATTTACAAACTTACTAAGAATCGTTCTTTATCTGTCTCCACTCCACCACCCCCAATCTGCTTTAAATCTCCCTTAAACTATTTCCTAAACCTATTCCTCGGGTTTGTCTTTTACAGCTCCCTCTTCTTCCCAGTGTTCACCTGTCTGCCTGCATTGACTCAGGGCCATTACATTTTGGCCCTCTTGCAACCACAGATGGACCTCCTAGATTCCATCCTCAAACTCAAAGCCAAAACAAGAATGACACACATTTCATTTTCTGTCTTTTTATATATAAAATAGTATATTTCTTTCTTGATGAAGAATTAGGACTCAGTCTCAAGACTGTGTATATTTGTGAAGTCAGGTAGGTCTAGATCACCTTCAAGGCTTAATAATAATTTTGAATTATAGATGCATTTCTAGGCTATGTTCCTCTCGTCAGTTTTGCAACTATATAGTAACCTCAAAGAAAAGAAATTATGCTTAGCATTCAAAGCATATATTATTTTTTTACAAGAAAAGCATATAATCACTTTGTATGGCATAAGAAAAATAATAAAAGCAAACTTAAAACTGCCTTGTATTTCTGGCTCATATTTTAGAACAAAGTTAAATAATGATGATTTTCTTCAGTGTGCCATCAGTCTCAGTGCCACCAGCACTGTTATGCAGGCCTGTTTGAAAGAGTTTTATGAGGTAAGGCTGGGAATAAATATGCCTTTTCAACAAATTGCATATAGAACTATCCTTCTCCTATAGGATCTTACCTATTCTGATGAGCTGGGTAAATTGAATGACTCCTATAAATAGATAGCTTGCCAAAAACTGTGCTTCTAATATTAGATATTAGATAGATGACAACTAATCAGCATTCACTTTTCTAATTGCACTGCATCTGGATTCCTCTAAGTCCTCTGTAATTGTGTCTTTCAGGAGAGGAAAAATGGGAAAGGAGAGCTCTGCCAGTTTTATTTGCACATCTTTGCCAAAATTGTGATTTAATAGCAATAAAATTTCCAACAGCAAGGCAATTTTTCCCTGTTTTTATCCCAAAGTCATATCAAGTGAACCTGAATCAATGATAAATGTCTACATTAAAACCATCATTGCTAATAGTATTCTATATCATTCGTCTTTTGTTCAATGTGACCAAATTACAATCAGCACATGACTATAGCTACTTGTGATTAATGATGGTTTTACTTAGTAACTGACAGTGAAGCTTCTGGGAGGAAAATGGCAATATATTTCAAAATCCCAAGCTATAAATTTTGGAAAAAAATAGCTCTATTTTCAAAGCTGTTAACATGTCTGCTGCTGCTTTTACCACTGTCAGACTGAAGTGCTTAAAATTGCTTAAATTTTGAAAGGATTATTCCTCTCTTCTCAGGGTGGAAGTTTTGGCTTAGGAGGTCTTAAATCCTTTACAGACTATTCACAATATTTCAGAAGAACTAGAGAGTATGCAGGGAAGAGTGTTGCAATTACTCAGGAAAAAAAAATTAATGACCTGGAATAAAGTCTCTCTGAGAGCATGGTAAATTAAAAAATTATAGATAACCTTTATGAACGAATGAATTAAAGAGTAGACTTTGTGAAACACTCGAAGAAAGCTGTAAAAGCTTTCACTTGGGAGAAGCTGATCTTGATAAGGTCAGAAGTGAATAAAAGCCATTTTTACCATCTGATGGCCACTCAGCAGCTTTAGGCTGGTGTTTCTTAGTCTGGCACAGATGTTCACATCAAAACAAGCACTCCTGCTGATAATCTCAAGAGTCTGATCAAACAGAAAGACATCTCAAGCCTCTTGCCCACAATTATTCTGATACTGAACAGCTGGCCAATGTATGAAATACCTGTGTTGCCATTGCCAAATTCATTATAAGCCTGAGAAAGCTCTGAATTTGGAACTATCAGTCTGTAAACTGTGTGAGCAATACAAGTATTTCAAACTGAGAATCCAGTTAAAAGAAAAGAAGGTATGTGTTTTAGGTGGGACTTGCTACAGTATTCATCAAATAACAATGGTTGCCTTCTACTCTCTACCCCTTGAAGGAGGCAGCAAAAAACACCTCTACCTCTCTAGGAGCAAACTGCTTCTAAAACAGAACTTTATAAAAAGCTTGTTTTAAAGGCAAAACCCTGGATGTAAGTGAGGTCTTTATCAAAACTTAAATATTGTACCCTAAATCTCCCTGTGCATGAAAAAAAAAATATTTTTTTAAAAACTTCTTATTAACAGACAAATTTTGGAATACCTGCAGAGCAAGGGGAACTGCCTCTATTACCTGTTCCTGTGACCTTTTCCTCAAATAGTTTTTCTGTCTCCCTTTTCTGATAAGATAATTTGGGATAATTACATTTACCTAGATTCCTGTAACTGCATTAACCATCTTATGTTCACAAAATCAGTATGTAACCTAAATGTGTGACTTCATAGTAGGTGTTCTTTTCCTATGGATCAGTTATCTAAATATTTATAAATGTATATTCACTCTCTCTGTCTCTCTCACTCTTTTCTCCACATTTTGAAGTAAGGCAACTGGGAAGCATAAATACTTTTTCCATTTTTGAGCAAGAGAAGGAAATGTCATTATCCACTGGAATTTCACAGTATTTGATCTTTCTAAGTTCTTCTTGAGACCCACTACAAAAGTCAATCAATGAGCTAAAGTAACTTTCAATTTGTGGCACTTTTCTTGCCTCTGAATTATATGATATAATTGATGTCAACTTTTACATGAATGCTATAAGTAATATGTAACTATAGAAACATATCTCTAAAAAAATTAATTGGCTGATCTTTTAAAATTATTTCCTACTATGACTATAAATGACATCTAGGAGACTGTTGAAGGCAACGTAAAAAAACTTTGGTTCTCTTTTCTTTTTCTTTTAACTAATAAGTAGTTGTTTCAATTCTTTTTTTAAAGGGAAAAGATCTGTGCATCAATTCATCATAATTTTGTATGTGGATGATCACTGTTATTCTCCCCCCACTAAGTTTCATTATTAGACATGCATCAGAGAAGTTGGGTTGTCTGTGTTTAATACACTTGAGTCACTACTAATGCTGATGCAGAGCACCACACATCTTATTTTTTAAAATCTCAGAGTTTAAAATTGCAGAAGGGCAAATTCATACAAATTGATAACACATTTCTTGTAAAATAAGCAGGTTTGATCTGCAGACTATTGAAATAATTTTATTACAAAACCTTCCAGAGTAAAAATACTTTGGTTGATTCTGTTTCCTTTAAAAATTAAAGGCATCTTTACCCTGCACTGCTCTTAGTTCCAAAAGTGTCATAAGGTAACACAACTGTGAAGACACAGTTAAATATATATGCAATATTTTGTAGCAGAACTACTTACATAAAGTTCATTTTATTTTTAGCTCATAAATTCATTTATTCTTGCTGTAATTTTGATGAGATAAAAATCAACAATGTAAGGTAGTGAATTAAAAATAAAGATGTTGCCTGCAACTGTTTGTATGGCAATAACAAACACTTTGTGACATTCAGACCTCACTGCAAATCCATAGAAAGTGACCTTTGCAATGATTTACAGGAATTTAAATCTGAAAATGTAATAAGGGAAGTTTACACTCAATTACCTATTCAGAATGTCCCACTAAAAGTGCTGCATATCATAGAATAATATTATATGTAAAAGCACAGTCTTTCTTCCTTCTGATGCTGCTATTTATAATTATTTTGTTTCATCTTTTGTAGCAATGACTTAGCAAAGTACCTCAAGAGTCAAAGCTTTTTCTCCAGGATTAGTTAAACTTCTTACAATTTAGCACATCAGAAAAAATACCAACTGCATTATAACACCCTCAGACATTTCTGTGCTTTTCATTTCTGTGATCATTTTTCTTCTCCCAATAAAGTATTGGAATCTTAATTAGGTATTTTGACAAGATCAGTATCACATTCAAAAATCATTTTCAGTTAATATTCTATAGCTTCAGTTACACAGCCTATCACAATATAGAGTGCTATCATTTGGTAAGGTTTGACTTTCAGATTTGTTTTAAAGCTGAGAAGTTATTGCATAGAGGAGAACAAATTATATCAGTGAGGTTTTGTGGAGGAAAAAAAAGCACAACAAATCCAAATCAACTGATTTTATTTGATAAGGAAAAGAAAAGCAATAAAAATTACTTATGTCTGCATTGCCTTAACTATTAAGTTGTGGTGAAGCCTGAAAAATACCATAAGACACTAGTGACAATGAAGTGTTTGGGAAGTTTTCTTCCAAAATACCAGCTTCTTTGTGACTTGCTTTATTTCATGTTTTTCTTACCAAAACTGATGCAGAAAATTACTTACACTCCTGCATCTGGAGTTGCTCTGCCATTGAAGATTAAACATTAGAGACTGTGAATTGAAATCAATGTCAACAAATTGCTATCCCTTTGCTATGCTATTTTTTTGGTTATAACTATTACTGTCATCAGATTGGTCATCTAGTAGCAGCCAGAGCTTTCATTCTTTCTCCTTAAAAAAATTACTTCTAAACTCCCATTACTTAAAACTGTAATTTGCATATCAAAATTTTTGCTGGGAGGGAGTTATTCATCTAACCTGGCATCTTATGCTGTATCAGCCTTTCAGCCTCAGCTTCCTCAATATCAACCCTGAGGCCAGTGGCTTACTGCTTTCAGCTGAGAAAATGTATATTCTCCTGACTTGTTATCAACACATTGCACAGAGTCAATAAACTACAAATTGGTGCCACAGGTATGAAAGAAAAAAAAAAGACAGCAGATTTCAAATTACTAGTCCACATTCATGGGAGAAGAATCACAAAATACCTGTCTCCAAAGAGCCAGGCTTGTAAAGTATTAAAGGAATTTAACTTTAGCATGTAAATATTCACACTGATGCCAATGGAGGCCATTTAAGTCAGCAGCACTACTGTCTGCTTAAATGGCAGATAAATGAGGACACCAGTTTGGGAAAAGTGAAAAAATGGCATCTATTTAAGCACTGAACATCTGAGGCCTTACTTGATAAAAATAAGTCACTGAGCAGCTTAACTTTGGATACTTTTGGGTTTTTTTTAGTGTGTCAAGAATATCCCTGTTTTTATCCCTAAACAACTTGTAATTTCTTCACATTTTCTGTCAGAATGCTCCTATTTTGTTCCAATAATACTAATACTAATAATCATCATCATCATCAACATCTTGATATCTTATGTCTGTGTGCTTTCATTATGATAAAAGATTTAATTCCAGATAAAAAATTCAGCCTAGGGCTTGTCACTTATCTGGTACTGATTTTCCCCTTACTTCATTAATCTTCCTTTCCTGTTCTAGCTTCCTGTAATCCCAGAAAGCTGCCCATGGCACTGATAGTTTAGAGTTTGGATTTTGTATAGATTTGTACTTGTTAATATTTTATTCATTGGTTAGAAATGCTCAGAGCAAAATATTTGCCTTCTCTTAAAATTTTTGTGTGTAACCTGCTGAAGAGGGTGACACTTCAGACCGTAGTGTGAAACACAGCAAGGTGTCTCTGAAAGGTTACAAAAGGCTCCAGAAATTTGCAGTGACATTCTACCTTGCACCTGGAACATATAGCACCTTTCAACATCTTTATTTTTCCTGGGAATTATGGGGAATAAGAGCAGAGGTTGAGCCCCATAAGTTAATCTTAACTTATGACATTAGAAGTTTTTTCTTTAATTACAGAAATTTGAGTGCCATGGAGAATTTGACTTGCCAGGGGTGCCTGTGTGGGAGCACTTCCTGCAGAAGAGATAGATGCCACCCAACCAGAGCCTCTCTTGCCCCTGTCAATGTGCCTCCTAAAGGAGCATTATTGCATAAACTACAAGCTACAAGAAAATTTAAGAAAATTCTAAGGAAATACTAAATTTTTCCTGTTTCTTTTATGCTATTTGAATGTCATCTTGGAGAGGAAGAGATATTAAAATGTACTAAAAAGAGCACAAAATATCGGTATGTATAAAAAGACTGAATAATCAGAAAACACTAGAAGACACAGGCAAAAATATGAAGAAACTGTTCCAAAGCCATGTTCTCAAAGCCATGTTCTCTTCCCACATTTATTACATTTACACCTTGTCTTTACACAAGTGCCAATATTTGCATGCAAAATGTCATCTCTTTGTCATATATCTTTGCTAAATGAATCTAACATCTAAGCAAACCTGAAACTTCAATGCATATTTTTACTCATGGGTAACTGAAGTCAGAATTAAATCCTAATGGTTCATTAAAAGTGAAACCATTAATCAAACCAAATGAAATTAATAACTCTAACTGTCCAGTTAGCACTATAACTTCCCAATTAATTTCCAAGTCATCAGGTAATATATTTGATGTCTCAGACAGAAATGTGTACAAGGAAAAGCAACATGATTATTACAATACTTTCTAAATGCCCTAAGTTTTTGTTCCATACCTTTTTGTTTTTATCCTCCATTTTTTTAGTTTTAATTTATTTCTGTGTTAACCTGAACTACACACAAATCTTTACTTTCATGTGCTTGGGATACTTTAGCTTCAGAGACATATATAAAACAAAAATACTATCCACAAAAAAAAAAAGTACTCTGACTTTGAATTTCCTTTGGTAGCAACAATTGAGCTTGTGTTTGGAAGTTATTCTGCTCAAATTATTTATATGTAGAATTGAATGGGTTTTGCACAAATCCTTTCAGGGTGTTCCAAATTTTTCCATGGGCTAGTGTTTACATGGGGAGTGAAATCTCTCATATGGGGTAGCCAGACATTGTTGGGATGTTGACAAAGTATTTATTGCAAGGTCCTTGCAAGAACATCTCCAGAGAAATTAGGAGCTGCATCCCAGATGGTCCATAGTCCTGCATGATCACTGCAGTGCATAGAGAACTCATTTCTATTTATGATCTTTAATAATGCACAAGATATCTCCAGGTGGTCTGAACTATACAGAAAAGATTGTTCTACCTGACCAGGACTCCATCTGCAGTATCAGTATAGACTATATCAAATTACCAATGTGCAGTAACCAATTCTATAGCAGGGACTGCCAGGCAAGTACCTGCCACAGGCAGCTCACTCACCCAGGGAATTAACCAATACATCTTAAGCATAAAGGTTGTGCCTATCTGTTGGTTTGTGTGTATCAGGAGCTGCCTGAGGTACTCTCCAGAACTGAGTTCCTATAATAGTCAAATGCTTTACAGCCAGCTGGCTGCCAAACAGTCCCCATTTTGTTGTAAGTCAGTCCTCTGTCTCCACCTGCAAAGCTGCAACAGGAGCACCCCTGAAGTGACAGGGATTTGCCAAGTGTCATGGATATGCACCTGCACACACACAACTCAGATGCTTCTCTACACTGCAGCCGTAACAAGACCAAGTTTAATTTCATCCTCACATTACCATTATAACGTACGCTCCCTGCATCCTAGTGTCACAACTACCTTTGCAGCATCACCAAGTTAAAATTTTTTAGTACCTGTGGTCACCAATGGAAGGCTTCTCAAAGGTATTCAAGAAACTAATATCTTGCTTTCAAAAAATTTCAGAGAAGATAGTTTACCAAGAGCTGGGAGGTATACAGAAGCCTTTAACCAGAAAATATCTGCATAAAAGTCTAGTAGGCCTAACTATTTATGCAATGTGGACTGTCAGATATGAAAATAAGAAACAAGAAATTGTGAGGTGACTAAATAAGTGAATACTCAAAATTCTGAAGAGTTCACAGTAATTTATTTACTGAAATCAGAAACTATTTACTTAATAGCTTTAACAGCAAGAAGTAAGTGAATATCTTAGCATACTCAGTATAATTTACAAATGGAAAGTGAGATTTTAACTGTTTATACACTGGAATGTAAGTGGCTACTTCTGCATGTGTACTGGCAAGATTTTCTCAGTCCAGTTGAGGAAGCAAAGAATCAAGCTAAAAATTTCCAGTCAGTTGTGGGTCCATTTCTAAAAGTTTCTGCTTCTTCCTCGCTCAGGAGCAATTGACCAACCTACACAGCTACAGCTCTCAGCTCAGCTCTCAGCCTTCTTCCTTCTCTTATTCATTTAGCCAACCCAGCTAAAAATGGAAATATTCTTTTCACAAGTTCTCCTATTTCAGTTTTCATTCCTAGGCAGATTCCATCTAATGAGATCAATTTAAGGATATTATTTCTAACAATGTTTTCTTGAAGCTCCTCCAATGTCTGTCACTTTGCTTCCCACTGATTAACCCCTAGCTAGTTTGTGTTGCACCACACTCAGGCTCTGCCCACTAACAATCTTGCAAGATTACACAGTGCTACTACACCTCCTCAGCCTTCTAAGTGTATTTTCTGAATTATTTTTCTTTCCTATGAGATTAGCTAAAGAATGTATATTTTTATGAAGGTATGTCCTGCCTTTACAAAGTCTTTCAGCTACTACCTCATCATTTCTGCTCAGCATCAGAGCATAATGAGTTTTTCTGGTGGTAGCATCCTAGGGTGTGTAGTTACAGGAGAGTAAGGGACAGGGAGAGAGAAGAAAATAAATATTCACCCAACTGAACTAGCTAACTTGTTTTCTTCTTAGACAGAAGTTCATTAGCATTATTTAGGCTAAGTGAAACCTTCTTCTTCTTGGTTTAAAATAGTACCAGACACTGAAAACTTACAGTCTTCCAAATGCACTGCTGTTGATCATTGATACTGCTGTTATGGCAGATTAAATAATATTTTCCTCTTTCTACCCTCATGGTTTTTCACATATTCATACATAAAAATGTATATATCATGACCTGAAAAACCCAGCCATGTGTTAGAGTAGATCTTGAAAATATAAAAATAACACACACCTTATGTAATCTGTCCTTTTTTGGAGCAAAGATCTCTAAGAGTATGTTCAAATATTTGCCTGACCTTGTCTAGTTGAAAAGATAAAAAAAATACTGCAAAGCCTCTGCAACAGTGACACACAGTTAATGTATGTTAATTTTTTGACCATTCACAGACAGATAATGAAGAGATAATAATAAGATAACCTTGCTGGTTACTTTAGTCCCCTCTGCCTGTCAATTTTTTCTTTTTCTCTCACATTTCTACATCCACCACTGCATTGTTTGCATCATCAGTCTCTGACTTTTGACTTAACAATGATAAATAAAAAGTTCATGTTATTTCATACATCCATCAGGGAAATTCCCTGAATTCTCACAGTTCAATATCTAGAACATCAACTCTTCAAAAAATCTACATATCTGACAATGAGAACACAAACTGTCAACATGGAAAGAACAATTTTCCATATGATGGTAAAAACATTCTAATCTGCTTTGCTCTTAGCTTCACTTCAAATGGTCTAACCTCTCTGCTTTACTTTGCTGTAAAAACAAAAATTGAAATGCACTTATGTAAAACATGCAGATTTAAATTTTTTTTTTTTTAAAGATAAGTTGATATATAGAGACAGCCAGTCTCTCAATTATGAGATTCCTAGGAACCTTAGTCTTTATTTTTCTGGATCTGTTCATAACTGAAACCTACCTTTCTCTCACTATGGATCTAAAGATCATCTGAGCCAAGAGTTGTCTTTATCTTTTGACTGATTTACATACCCAAAGAGGAAGTTGGAAAAGTCTCAACCATCATGTAGATAAAATTTGTCACCTTGCTGCTTTTGCTGCATATTTTATCTTCATTTTGACAAGGTAGAGTCTGGCGGCTGGAAATGAACTAGAACACAAGAGATATGGAGAATTGAGACTCATTCCAACAGGACTCAGAAACTAAACCACTACATAATAACTACTTATTATTATAACTAATAGAAAATAAAAAACAAAACAAAAAAAAACAGTTAATTAAACATTTCCCTTTTATGACACAAAGTTTTAGAGAATTTGAAACTTTCTCCTAGAAACCAAAGAAGTCCAAAATAAAAGTGGCTAAATTAATGCAGTATTACACAATATCATATAACCTGTGGAACACCTACAGAAATAATAAAATTGCTGTTTGGGAATATACAATATACATATTTCTGCCTTCCAGGTGATCAGTATCAAAGGTGCTGCCCATGTGATGCTAAGGTTAGATTGTATGGCTCTTACTTGACATTAATCCTATCTTGTCACAAACATCTACACCTGGAATTAAATTTTTTTTTAGCACCATTCAAATGTTCTACCAACTTTAACATGCTTCTACATCTAACTTCCTTGCATTATATTCATCCCAGGATAATTTCCAACCATTCCTGATTTTATCTTTAGAAGGCTACTATTTCTGTCTGTCTTTCTGTCTTTCTTTTTTTTTTTTTTCTTTTTCTTCCCTTTTGTTTGTTTTTGTTTGGTCTTGTTTTGTTTTGTTTTGTTTTTTAATTCAGAAACTGGCCTGGTCTCTCAGCATCTCAACATTAATGGCAGGATGAGAATTCCCAGCTAAACCATATTTCTCACAGCATTTTCTACATCATGAAACTCCACAGAGCTTATTCAGTGCAGTATATATTATGACAGCAGTTTCCTGAATTACACCCTTAAGGCAATGTGCAGGTTTGACTCATTACTTTTGGTTTTGGTGTTGATATTTTTGTTTTCCTTTTTTAATTGCTAAATATACTGTGACAATCTAGCCAAAAAAACCCCAAGAGTTTTTTGCAATTCAGGTATCCCTGAATAGACTCCCCTTTTTTGTTGCCTAGGAAAAAAAAATAATTTTTAGAAGGAAAAACATCTAACTTTTTCCATGGAAATTGTGCATAGAAAATTACCTGGAAGGTTTTTTCTATGAAAATGATCAAACCTTTAGAAGCCACATTTTTCTTACAAGCCATTTATATGAAAAGTTCTGGAATCAAAATTTAAATCTGCTTTTTATTTCAGTCATTAGTCATCAACTTTATTTTCTATTTTATATGCCTTCAGCTTCCACTTATCACTATTTTCAGTACTGAGCATTCAGTCTTCATTTGGTTATTATTCACCTTTCATCTAACTCTTACCTCTTGTCTTTTACAAAAACCCTCTCCATAAATCACCTCCTACCTGTGCTCCATTCTTTTCTGTCCATAAAGTGCCAGATAGCACTTAAGAAAAGCAAATTTTTATGCTAGAACAATTTTTTTACTTCTGGGAAAGTCATCCAAATCATCTTTGTGATAATAAGTGCTTAAGAAATTCCCAGAAAAAGACACAATTTTTATTTCTAAACATTTATCTGTAAAAAATAATCTTCACAGAATCACAGTACAAGTTGATTTGGGTGGGATTTATAAGGACCTTCAGGTCCAGCTTCTGGCCCTGCACAGCACCATCCCCAAGAGTCACACCATGTGCCTAAGAGTATTGTCCAAATGCTCCTTGAACTCTCTCAGGCTTGGTGCCGTGACCACTTCCCCTGTTCCCCACCACCCAACCACCCTGTGGGTGTAGAACCTTTTCCTAATATCCAACCTAAACCTCCCCTCACAAAATTCAGGCCATTCCCTCATGTCCTGTAACTTGACTGTCATTCTGTGGTCTGGTCAGCACAGAGAAGATCCGTGTTCTGATCTCCTGCCCCTCCTCTTCCCCTCATGAGGAAACTGTAGGTTCCAATGAGGTCTCCCCTCTTGATATATCAGTGATTTTTGTCTTCTTGCACCTCCGAATGAAAAAGCCTTACTTGTTTGTGGCTTTTTTTTTTCAACTTGCTAATACAAAGTTGAGTTTTCATTAAAATATCTTTAACATATCAGTTCTGGAATTTTACAGGGAACTCTTATGCCAAAATGCTTCCTATATCCCATGATTTATTACATTTTGTAGAAATACTACCCTGCAAACAACTACAGGGATATTTCCCTCATATGATTTCTAATCCACTGCTTATACTATTTACTCACTGTGACACTCACTGTGACATAAGCTTTCTGCTAAGACAAAAATTTAAGCAAAATTTAAACATTAAACGTCTTTATGGGTCAACTACAGGAGGAAAGTATTCTATCTGAAACACCGAATACATTAACATTGTTGGTATCACATTTCCTGTCTCCTCACATTGTCTTTATGATTCAGCCTTCAGTAGTGGGTTATACCAGGTATCTCCTTTACTCTCTGCAGCTGGATTTCCCACCTCTCACCAGTTTCCTCACCCTAACTATGATTTTTGTACTTCTTTCTTCTTCTTACTGTCACATGGTCCTCCTATATCTTCCAGGAGTTCCCTGAATTCTCCACTGTACATTGCTCTCAATTTGTTTCCACTTATCAGTTGTGTCTCCTCTTCTACATTTCTGTCTTCATACTTGTAACTCTTCTGACTAGCAAACTGCAAAGTTGTTCCAATGACCTCATAGCAGCATTTCCCTGTCTGAAGAGTCCTACAGGGAAACCAGAGAGGGACACTTCATTGGGAACTGTCATAGGACAAGGAGTAATGGGTGCAAATGGAAAGTAGGGAAATTTAAGGTTAGGAAGAAAGTCTTTACCATGAGGGTGGTAAGATACCAAAACCAGTTGCTCAGGGTGGTTCTGGAAGCCCCAAGGCTGGCAGTGTTCCAGGCCATGTTGAATACAGCTTTGAACAACCTGGTCAAGTGAAAGGTGTCCTTGCTCATGGAAGTGGAGGCTGGGACTAGATGGTCTTTAAGGTGAATTCCAACCCCTTAGCTTTCTAAGATTCTATGACTCTAAGAAATACCATGACTTATTTTCACTGCTTTTCTTACAATTTTCCAGAAAGTAAATACTTTGGTTTACGTGAAAATCTTCATTATACAGAAAATAAATTCTTACCTGAAACCAGTTCTCATCTTTAATTTTTTTTATTTTCAGCATCAACTATCACTTACTAAAAAATCAGTATTTCTATCTCCCTGTCCTTAAATATAGCAGAGGAAGATTAAAAAAAAATTATAACAGCAAGAAGCTAAAGCCTGACACAGCTAAATGTGTCACAAATTGGTACTGGTGAAAGTGATTGTCTATGAACATGAACTGCCAAGGGGTTATCTGTTGATACTCACCTATAAAGATTGTGTGGCACTCTACAAGACATATCTGTCAAATGTATCATTGCACTGTGAACATAAGAAATAAGAATAACTGATATATCTAATTGTCTCTTTGGCCTTATTATATGTATTTATATGCAACTGAGAAGATTTATTAGTCAGAATTGAGACCTTTGTTCCTAAAACAGCCATCTAAATGTTTCCATAGGAATGAGTTGTGAGCTTATCTTAATTGTTTTCAGCCAGGAACAGTCTCTCTGAAATTCAGATTGGTCATAGTGTGACTCCTGTCCATTGAAACCAAAGAGCTCAGCTGAAAATTCCTTTATTTTAGCATCTTAAGTGTGATGCCATTTTATCAACCCAAAATACTGGAAGAACAAAGGAACTGGTTCCAATTCAAAGCCTTCTGTGTCAAAGGCTATTTCTCAATAGTCTCAGATTCAGTACAACTGTCTCAGAATATCCAGAAATGTTCTTCACACCAAAATAATTTCTCTTCTGCAGCTTTGGAATATGTAAACAAACAATATTTAGGTGACAAAACCCCCCATTTTTTATAGAAAATTATATTTTCACATTATAATCTAATTATAGGGCTATTCATCCAGCTGTTTCCTTCAAATAGAACTTGATCTCTTTTGAGGGAGAAGAGATCTTTAAAAACCTGGAAAAAATGTGAATTTAATTATTTTGAAATTTTAAATATAGAATAGAATAGAATAGAATAGAATAGAATAGAAGCTTTTAGGTGTTTTCATCCGTAGTAGTATAGTTTAGTATATACAGCGGGATAATATAGTACAGGGTAAGCCTAGATTTTCATCACAAAAATATTTATCTATATATTAAGGCATTTGTACTTGTTTTATTAAGGACCATGTTAACTTTGATTTTCACAATAATGCCAGGGTTCTACTTTCACTTTGAGTTCCTAAATATTTTGCCCTAATACTAATACTTGTGAGCATCTTTCATATATTCTATAGTCTACATTTGGGGCACCACAACAGTACTCACAGGAGGTGAGAAATTCATACACAGTTGCATTTTTTTCCTATTTGCAGTAGATTTTAATTAGATCATATTTTTATTGCATTTAAATAATATATCTATTTCCTCTCAGGGTTTTCTGTACTTTGAAATTAAGGGGATAGGTAAGCCAAATATTTTACATCTCTGTCTCTTGGCTACAGTAATTACAGTTACCTATTCCAATTTATTATGATACCCTGCAGAATTTTGCCAAGAGGATCTTACCTTTTAAATTGCATAAAAGTTTTGTTCTATGTAGTTAGTACATGCATGCATGCACAAAACTTCCATTTAGTTTAATATGAACACAGTTAATCTTCCTGCGAAAATCAGCTCATTTGGTATGATCATAGGAACTACCTCTGAAACATCACAAAAAAACAATGAGTTTATTTTCCTTTCCAGGACTTAACACTGTACAGCCATGCCTTTCCTTCTTCTGTTGTTTTCAAAAAGAAGAGCTGAAGTGGACCTGTTTCTAGACATATATACTCAGTCATTTCAGCATAGTGTGACATCCTTTTCAAAATTAAATATATATACATAAAAGTAGAATAGAATCTTTGTGTGGAGATAATTTTCACTGCTATGAACTCAAATGCTTAGTTCAGACACATACACTGGGTGTACTATGTGATCTGCCATACTACTACCACCAAAATGTTGGCATTTTCAAGGTGATTTTCCAGGTAGTCTGTACTCTCAACAGGTTTTTCTGCTGTTTTAAACTAACTTTCATCCTACCAGTTGTCATTTATAAGTCTTCATTTTCTCTGAAGACATTGTTCCTTTCTTCAAAGAGTGGGCAGTTCCCAGACCTCTGCCCCTCTCTCTAAGTAGTCTCAAAGACATGCCAGGCACCAAGGACCTAAAGCTGAACTCCACCTACCTCACAGAAATGGCATTTACAGCACTGCCATTCCTATGGAACCATGGCCCAGAGCTGCCTCAGCATCGCTTCTGCTTTCCCCTTCAGCAGAAGCTGGCAGCACCTGCCCAGGGCCAGGTGGGAGAGGCTGAAAGGATCCCCTGTGAGTACCCGTCCCCTTCTGCTGTGCCCAGCCCAATGACTCTTGCCATCGCTTGAATGAGCGGATGAGGAAGTGAGGGCAAGTATAACACTACTCAGACAAGGTGACAAACAGACAAGATACCAACAGACAAACTGAGTGTGTGTAATTTCCCAGATCCTATAACTACATTAAAATAATCCATAAGACTATCCTTTCATGATTTTTTTAAAGGTTCATTTTCCTAAATGACCAAGGAATATGAGCACTGTAAGTTGCAGTATGGTGATTTGTGCAGGGCAACCCTCATGAAAATCCTTCATGTCAGGTCTAAAAAAATCACCTGAATATTTCACAGATTGTTTCAACCTTTCTGCAGTTAATCAACCCTTGGCTTCTTCAGATAAAATGCTTGCAAGGATCTCTGATATTGCTGGTGGGGCAAAGATGTTTGCAGTGATGATACTTGTCCAGAGGGAATGTGGACAGACCCCAGCTGCTCACCCAACACAGCTTTCTCCATTGCTACCAAATACTAACAACTCATCCCTGCTGACCTTGGCTGATTTCAAACTCCTAATGAAACAGTGCATTTTACATGTGTTTAATATTCTTATGCCTAGTTCAGCCTATAATACAGTGACTTCCTTAAATAAACTAATATCTGATTTGCTGGGTTTTAATAAATAACAGGTATAAATTGTTACTATAAATAATAACACTGATTATCCTGTGTAATCAAACTCTTCACCTGCTGTGAGACATACCACATTTATGCAGATCAGCTGTAGGCTTTTCATCCATGAAATTATAGAATGTATAATGTGATGGGCCATGATATATTTAGTGTACTGTAATTGCTTATTTATAAAAGAGCTATCAACAGCCCACTTTAAATAAATTCAGAAATCACCGTAGGGCATTTCAAAATGAATATTTTATATGACATTTCTAAAAGATTATGAGCATTTCTTTGAACAGTAAAATTAATGGCTGTTTTGCTGTTTAACGTCATCCTGTGTAGATTCAAGATAATGGCATATAAACTGTAATTGCTGTATTTGTGTTTTAATTAGGAATATAATAATCCACCTCTCTCATGCTGTAGTTTTCCAAAATTAATATGGGGGATAATTTAAAATGGTCTGTTTGCTAATAGAATAGTTATAAGAAAGTGAATAAATTAAGCAGTAAGATACATACTTGCAGCTCACTTCTAACAAGAGATATTCTACTGGGTCATCTTGCCTAATGCATTTTGGACTCACTGGTTGATCTTCATCTTTTCCTGTAAGCAAGTTTTAATGACAACTGAAGGTGCCAGATTTGCCTATTTCCTTCCAAACACCAACAGCCTGCAGTGTGTCTGTGTAAAGAGAATTTTCTCCTGTAGGCAATGATGCTACTTTTGGAAAAGCAAAGGATGAAAGCAGAGTAAAAAAAATTCTGACAGAAAAACTAAAACTTTCAAAACCCTTACTTAATGAAAAGGCCAGTTAGGTTTCCATTCACTTTGACAGATCAAGAGATTAATAGGTAGATGAAAAAGCAATTTCATACTTTTAGTGACTGTCAACACCTATTCCCTATCTTTCAGAACAGTGTTATTAATAAACATGTTGATCCATGGAACAATATATCAAAATCACCCTTCAGGGCCATCATTTTGTTTATACCTGCCCCTGTGTTTATGTAATTTACAAATAAAGCTTGAAGAAAAGAAATGCCCAGAGCCTACAACTGCTGTGCTTTCTTTACCTGCCACAGAAAATTAAACTGATTATGTGTTCAGTTACTGTGTCTTCAGCTGAATCTTAACGTAATGTAAAAGTGTGTATTCATGAATCTAGCCTTGCTATTTCATAACTTAAGAATTCCAAAGGTGGAAAATGAATTAAACCTGATATGATTTTCTTGCAGCTATTTAGTGCTCCAATAAGATTTTTCCACGGATGGGGTATTTATTGAGTCTCTTGCAGTTGTGTATTCCCTGGAAATTAAGGTATTAACTCATGTGGCAGCATTTCCTTTAGAAGGGCCATTGTAGGACCCTTCCTGCCTACTAAGTCACATATTTCTGTGGAATGAGAGAGATCCCTGACAGAAAGATCCTAAAATTCATCTGTCAAATTTGGTTGAAACTGGTAGAGTTGGCTGCAACTGCAGATTGAGAAGTCTCTAAGGGGCAGAAACACACAGAGAGAAGTCACAAAACAAACAAACAAAAAACAAAACAAAAACCTTACAGGTTTTCAGATAAAATAAGGTTTTTCATTAAATTTTCGCATTCTGGCTCTCTACCCAGCCTGAAGAAATTCATACAAAGCACAGGAATGGTAAATTACCAAAAACTTTCCAAACAAATTCCAATTGATTCTTGAATCAAGAGCCAAGTAGGGGCATAAAATTATTTCTGTTTTACCAAAACTGGTTCATGTGTCCAGCTTATTTTTAATCAAGTGATTTTTTTTTTCATATGCTTTTCCTTCTTGTGTTTACAACCTGTCTGTGTGATTTCATTAATGCATGCAAAATGTATTTGTCTTATTTCTATCATTAAATCAAATTACACCCTAACAGGCAAGGAACAACAGCTGAGATATACAGCTGCCAGAACAAAAACTATTGGTGTGTCTTGAAGCAATTTCCCCATTATTTCTGGCTTTGCAGTGCAGGGAAATCTGCAGTTACTAGACCATCATGAGTGTTTGTATGTTTTCATAGTGAATTGGATCAAAGATGTTTTGCAGATGTTTCTGTAATTGTGTTGCATTGGGGAAATTTACTGTTTGGTGTCCCACAAATACATATTTCCACCTGTGCAATGGTTTAGTACAGAAGCTGGGCCTGTAGCATAAAACATGTAGTTAAGATGGCTGGCACAAGACCAGCTAAAGATAATTTCTTAGAACCTCTCTGGGCATGTATTTCTGTAACCATAGTTCTTTGTTTCAGCAACTTCCAGCTTTAATTCAAGGAAGAAAGAAAAACAATTGTCAGGCTTATGGGAAGTTTCAATTTTGTCCTGTTAGAGATAAGATGGAAAACATGCATTTTTATCCAATTTTGAGGGGGGTTAATTATTTCTTCTTTATTTTATGTTGAGAATATTGAGTCAGCAAAAACTTCAGTACAGACAGCACCTTCCTTGATCCTGATGCACATGATAAGTTTCTTAAAAAGTCTTAGGTCAAATACATGTGTGGCATAAGGAGTCTGCATGAATGAGATGAGGTGACTTTCTAAAAGGCACCTGAACCACTTCTGTATGGAAAATGGTTCAGTCATGGATGGTATCAATAATTCTCAGACCAATTTCTCAGTGAATAATCATCTTCCAGCACTTGTCTTAGTCATGACAAAAAATCCAGTTGGTTTTTTTCTTCAAAGCATTTTTTAGTTCAATATATGTGGACCTTTGAACATTAAAGCGAGGAGAGTTCAGCAACCCAAACACTAAACAGGAGATATTTTTAAGTGGGCTGAAGAAAAAAATGTGGGAGATTCAGATTTTATCCCCTCTTTGATCAGCAAGAAACAGACTGTTCTTCATGCAGTTCTAATTGCAGTCAATTTGAGGGCTTATTTATGGTGTTAAACAGAAAGCAGAAAGACCCAAAATAATAAAACCACACTTCCAGTGTGTACTAAAACACTGTATTGTTGCAGTGAAAAACTACAAAAGGAAGTTGAAAAAATCAGAGATAGAGCTATTCTGGCAACCTCAGAGCAGCAATACGCTATGTCCGAAAGTATTTACCCTTCTCCTGATCACTGAGATACAGGAAACACACATTAAGAGCAGAAAAATTAGAATTTTTTAGCATATCCATAATTTATAAAATAATCGTTGATTTGTTTTGATGGTTTTCAACTGTCTGCTCAACTCTTTTCTTTTTTAATGAATAATCCTAATGCCACTCTGACAGCCCTGGTGACGCTGCCTGCCAAAAAAGATATGGCTCCAACATTCAAGCTGACAAGCAACTGCTCCCACATTAGAAGTTTGGAGCAGTAGACAAGTGTAGCTCTGGAATGGACTACCTGGGCACACCCTGCCACCTCACAACTGCTCCTTGGCTGGCATTGCCCAGCTGACTGGCCACTCTCCTCTGGGGTGAAAAGGATAGCTGCTGCACAGCTCCTCTCCATCAATGTCACAGCTGAATCTTCAACTCTTAAACTGCCACTAGTCAAGGTCATATCTTCCAAAGGTCATATCTTCCAGGATGCAGCTTAGCCATTCGTCTTGGACTTCAGTTAGGCTTTTGACACTGTCTCCCATAAGGTATTCATAGAGATGCCACACAGACTGAAAGAATCAATGAGGTGGATTGAAAACTGGCTGGGTCCAGATGGTGATGATCACTGGCATGAAGCCTAGTTGAACACCAGTGACTAATGTACCCCAGGAGCCAGTACTGGGTCAGATAATGTTTAATACATTCATGAATGATCTAATGATTGGTCAGAGAGTTTCCTGATTGCACCAATTTGTGAGGAGTGGCTGGTACAGCAGAGGGTTGTGCTGTCATCCAGAGGAATCTTGACAGGCAGGAAAATGGGCTGACAGGAATCTCGTGAAATCCAACAAGTGGAAATGCAAAGTCTGCATCTGAGATAGAAAAATCCAGGTCTGTGCAGCTGGGAGGCTGCTGGGGGCTGTCAGCTGGAAGGCAGCTCTGTGGAAAAGGACTGAGAGGTCCTGCTGGACACCAGATTGAACATAAGTCAACAGTTTGCTCTTGTCACAAAAAAGACTAATGGTATCCTGACCTGCATTCAGAGTTCTGCCAGATACTTGAGGAAGGTAATCCTTTAATCCTTTGCCTCTCATCAGCACTGGTAAGGCCACATCTGGAATGCTCTGCTCAGTTCTGGGCTTCTTAGAATAAGGGGCATAGATGTATTGAGGAAGATCCAGTAAAGGGCCATAGAAATTATTGTAGGCTCTCATACAAGGAGAGGGTGAAAGCTGTGCCTGTTCAGCCTGGAGAAAAGCAGGTTCAAGGGGTTCTCATCAGTATCCATAAATATATCAAGTGAGGGTGTAAAGATGGAGCTTTTCAGTGGTGCCCACTGACAGGACCAGAGATAATGGGCACAATTAGGTAGATAGAAGGTCCTTTCAGAATACCAGAAAGCACTTATTTTGCTGTGAGGTTGACCAAGCACTGGCATAGGTTGCTCAGAGAGATCGTAGGGACTCCCTCTTTGTCAATATTCAAAAGCCATCTGGCCATAGTTCTTAGTAGTCAGTTCTAGATGATCCTACTTGAGCAGGCAGATTAGACCTGATGACTTTCAGAGATTATTTCCTTCCTTAATTATTCTGTGATTCTGTGATCCCAGAGACAATCTCAGCATCAATAAAATATTTTTGCAACTTGGAAGGGTAACATATGCACTAAGTCCACACATTTAAAAAATATTCCTTGAAACATCCAATCTTTTGGCCTTTATTTCCTAGTCACCCATGTAAAAAAGGATTATTGTAACATTTGCTATGCAACATATATTTTGAAAAAAAAAAACATCACTTGCCAAGTGGTATGACATTACTAGGTCTGAGAAAACAAATTAATCTATCCCACACTTACTCTCTCCTCTCTATAATTCTCCTCTCTGCCAAGGAAATTTAACCCTGTGTCGAAGAAAACACAAAAGCCACATACCATTTTTTTCTACCTACTTCTAATTTCCAGATTGTAAATTAGTCATACTATGAACTGCTTTTTGCATAGTCTCTGCTATACATCACCTTATGTGCGTGTCAGTGCTGTCTGGAGCTGATCAGAAGCAGGAAATACAGGCAATATCCTTTTTATTGTATTGACAGAAAATCAGTTTGCTGTTGCCAACTTTAGCAACATCTTTGTAGCTCTCAGAATGCTTAAAAACTTAAGTGCCTTTGCAACTAACATTAATGTACCCAGTCAATTATGTTACATACATTACAAAGCAGCAATTTTGCTTTCTGGCAATGGTATAATGATTTGAAAATAAAAAACGGAAATTGAACAAGTGGTTTGTGAAAATGATAATGAATAAAATCAACTGAATACATTGAGTAGCATTTTTAGAGTGCTAAAATTATTTTCACACCCTCTTTTTCTTCATATACGTGTAACTTATTGGTAAGAAAAGCCGTCAGTATTCTTAGACTGTTAAAGACACCATCAATCATTGTCTTGCTTGGTAATGCTTCAATTACTCTGGAAAAATACTGTCATTTTCATGGCTACAATCTGATGTATGGAAAATCCCACCCACTCCCTCCCCAAACAGTAATGTTTGCATATGAGAAACATAGGCAGTGTTGGCAAGATGATGAACCATTAATAAAGCTTTCTCTGTGCCTCCCAAGAATTTGGAAAGCATACTGAATCTTTGCAAGATTAGCTTAATGCTTTGTCACTTTATACTTTTCTTCCTTTTCTTTTACAGCTTTTGTACATTGAATATTATATTTGACACTACAGTAAGTGTCTTGTAGCTGTTCTACTAGAAGTTGCATAAGGCATGAGTAGTGAAGCCATTTGGTAAAACACAGGACTGATACTGAACATCAGCCTATGTGCAAATTATTTTCAGCATATTTTGCCAAGGATTGTCAGGACCCACAACACTTAGAAGGGTCTTACATAATGTAAAGTCACTTTCATACAAAAGAGGAGAAAAGAGAGCATTTTGACATAAAGGAAAAATAATTTCTTACTTGCAAAGAAAAATGGAGTCAACAAAACTTCCAGTCTTTTCAGAAATAGAATGGAGATGTGGAAAGGGAAGGGGAAGGGCAGAGTGGTAAAGGGAAAGAAGTAGGGGAATAAGAAAAAATGGGGAGAGGAAGGGGAAAAGAAAGGATAGAAGATTTCAATAGGTAACAGCTTTGTCATATATGTTGGTAGAATCAAGCCAGTTGTGGATAATATTACAGAATTTTGTTCTGTATGTTCCATCTTTAAATGTTGTTTATTACAGGCTGTATAGTTTCATGCTGTGTTTATTTTCTGTCTCTATGTTCTGTACTGCCCTCCGTTAGATCTTGATTTCAAGCAAGACCTTTGTAGCAATAGCCATTGCATATTAGTGCAGCATGTAATTGAATAAAGTTTTGCTCCTCACTGAGAGCCTTAGATGCCCAATTTATAATCTGATATTTTCAGATGTTAGTCTGAATCTTTGGTATCTTCCTGTGCCCCCATGGGACACCAGAACATACAAATTGCTCTATTTCTTCTTTCTGTGAATAACAAACACTATTTTTCTATCAGCAGGCTTATTCAATTAACTTCTTGCAGCCCCCTATGGTTTCCTGGAGCTATAGACTCTCTTCTCCCACTTCTCCATGGCATGTACAATGTAGCTGTCTACAACAGCACAACTCTATCCAGCACAACTATGTGAACTAGGCTGCTATTTTCATGTGGCAAGAAGGTGCGTGTATCACATACAAACCAGATAAAATAGTATGTTAAGAATCACTCTGCAATTATCAGAGAATGAATAACAAGAAGAAAAATCAAAGATTTGGACATTATGATGTAATTACTTCTAAGTAATTTAGAAGATCCCCCTATTGTGAAGAAATGCTAAAATCAAGTGGAAAGTTGCTTTAATTTTCACCCTTTATTGTTTTTACTCTTTGTTACATGCTTGCCTTTATTCTGACACTTTCACATTAGTACAGACACAGTCTGCTTCTGTTTCATATCTCCCATTTGAATTCAAGAATAATAACCACCTCGACAACATTATGCATGTTGCTCTTCATCTGTCTTGGACTTTAAAAAAAAAATTAAAAATAAGAGCATATTTGTTTCTACCTGAAAAGAGTGAGGTTTCATTCTCATTATTATTTGCCACCTTAAAGTCACATTGTGAACATCTCAACAAAGGCAATAGAAGAGATTATTATTGTAGATGCAATAGACTGTTTCATATAAGATTCCTCAGTTAATAGATATTATGGGTATATTTACATGCAAAATTCAGTACTACATCTTTTTTATTTAAAGCCCTGTATCATATGCAAATATCATCATGAACAACAAAAACCAGAATCCATTTCTTAATAGAAGCAATCCATCAATACATATGGTTTATATGCTTCTGAATGCTGAGCAAGTTTTCTTTGACTCATCTGTAGCTAAATCAGCCTAAGTAATTTAGTAAATCTAAACAGCCTAGATAAATCTAAATTCAAATTCAATTTCGAAGTGAGTTTTTTAACTGAATCATATATTCTCACTTGACCAGATTCATGGCAGACTGAATTAGCTTATTACTTCCTGAATATTCTCTATTGAAAACAACAAGGAATATTTAGAGAGGAGTCTTTTCCTTTATTTGCAAGGATGACCAGTGGTCACCTCCTGGAAGAACTGCTTCATGTCCTGTGCTGATGTGAACCAAGTTTTAAACAGCCATTTATTCTTGGAAGTAGCTTCAGCCAAATAGATGACACCTATTCACTCCCAGGAGTGCTGAATGAGCATCACCATCACTGCTTTGCCTTCCCAGTTTTTTCCCCACCAGTAAGACTACTCATCCATGCCCATGAAGATTTTACAGGTTTCTAGAACTTTAGCTATAAGAAGGATATTAAAAACAGCCACACAGGGAGGGAGCACAGCAGTATTTATGTGGGTTTTTTTTTCTTCTGAATATGCACGCACTGTACAAGACTAAAAAGAGCACAGATAAGGAACTTGACAGATTGCTCATTTCTGCTGTTTTATAGTAAGATGAGGCAGTGATGGTGCCAATATGCTGTCATTTTGTTTAAATGCAAGATGGAAATAGAGGGAATTTGTTTCAGTATTTAAATCATTGCAAATCGAGTTAGCCTAAGTAAAGGCATTTCACAGAGAAGGTTTCATGGTTGTTATTGTCATTTGGGCATGACAAAACAGTGTAATGATTTCACGTTCAAGTTTTTATAGGCTTCCCTTAGGGTGTAGACAATATATTTAAAAGTCACAGCTAGTCTTACTGAAAAAACTTGCACGAGTCCTTATCCTTTGCATCTCCCACACTGCAAAGGGAGTGACAGGAGTGGAAACTAAAAGTTTAGTTGCAATTATTCATTGCACTCCGATAACATTGCAGTTAATTAAACATTTACTAAACATTCTGGTCTCAAATCTTTTTTTTTAAACAAGCTCTACCAAGGACTGGAAGCTCCAAGGAGCTGACTAGAGCTCATAAATTCAATGTCTTTTAACCCAAGCACACAGTTTCTTAAATCAGTGTCAAACATGTGTGCTGGGCAGGCTTCTACCCACCTCCATGCATGCAGTTCCTAAAATCCACACTGCTCCAAAATGGAGAAGACCCCTCCACCAGCTCTACCTTCCACCTACCTCTGTGCAATCTTTGCAAGTAAGCCTCTAAATATATATCCATATGCCAGTCAGTGCTGTCCAGGCTTAGATGTTGAGGTACCATGGTGTGCGCTGTGGTGTGAAAATAATGGCTGCATTAGTCACACACAGGGAGTCACAAATGAGCTATGCAGCACCTCTAACCCAGCACCAGGCTTATTAACTTGGGCACAGGACCATGCCTAAGCTGCTGGCCTGCCCCTAGCACTGGGGCTCCCCTGACATCTCCCAGCTCTGCCAGCAGGTCCAGTTCTGTAGCATGGGCGTGTCTGTAGCAGAGAAGCTCTCTTGTAAAGAAAGCTGCTTTACGCTGCTTCACATGCAAAAGAAAGATGCACAATTTACACCCAAACACAAACTCACTCCCTAAAACTCAGCCAGGCACATCATCTTATAGTGGTGGCACACGACAATTTCCGGATAGGGGATTGAATTGACAACATCCAGTGCTGAACATATAATATACAAGATACTGGCACAAATGGCCTTGAATTTTAGTTGAGTTTTAGCCATATCTCACACAGACTATCCATGGCATAAAATCCATGTGAGAAAATCTCACATGGATTTCCCAGAGAAATACAATGACTTAAAAAGCAATTAAAGGAAAGACAAAATAGCACCTCTTTGGTGGTGACCAGAGGTTTGGACTATTAAAGATATGAATAATAAATTACACTTATTGCACAGTCCACAGGTTAGCCAGACAAGGATAGTAATTACCTAGGAGAGCATTTAGCATATAAATGATAGTTGCAAACAATAAATGTAACTGAAAACACATAATTTTCTTAGAATTTCTTTCTCTCAGCCTTCTTAAGACATTATTTCAGTCTCTGCATAGGTTTGAGTTTTGATACTGCTGCCATAATAAACTGAAAGGGATAAACCCTCTCCCCACTGTAAGTGAAATTTTGGTAATAAAAAATTAACAACACAGCAGATCTCAATAACAATAGATTCTCTTTTTTTTTAATTCACTTGAAAAATACCCCTTTAAAACTGTCAGTATTCTTACAATCCTTCTTTAATTAAAGCTATTTAGAATGAAAATTTTAAAATTCTAGGACCCCCATGACTTTTCCAGGACCAAATTGAATATTGTGTAGTTTTACATCTCTAGTGGGCAGGTGGTACAAGTGGCTGGGGAGCAGCCAAAGATATGATGGTCAAGTGTGACCTGTAAAATTAACTGGGATGTAGTCCAACACCTAGTGAAAAGATATTTTCTTGAAAATCTTATTATTACCAGAAATTTACATTGTTTCTGGTAAGAAATGGAGAGAAATGTCCAAGCGGAAGGAAGGAAGGAAGGAAGGAAGGAAGGAAGGAAGGAAGGAAAAGAAAAAAAGTTTTTGAGGTACCTGTAACTAGATAAGATAGAATTTTGAAGATAAAGCACCTGTAATACCACCAAAAAAGTCCTCCATTATTTAACAAATCACAAATATATTCCTGATGATATCTGAGGGATTCAGCCCCTCCTAGGCTAGGTAAAAATGATTATTTTGTTTGTTTAAGATCATAACATAGTCCAGAGCCTTTTGAAGTAATTCAACCTGCAAAAGACTTGGACTTCAATAATATTGAAACAGAAAGGTCACAGCTTTCTTACCAGGAAAAACTTGTCAAAATTATTGAAGAGCACTTCTGCCCAGTCAGCACATCTGGAAACTCAATATGATTCCCAGATTATGAACAAAGTTAATATATCATATGTCTTCTCATTGAATTTCAGTCGTATACCATTTCTATCCAATCTAGGTCTCAGAATGTGTGCTTCTTCATCCAAATCCTCTTTGTGTAAGTCTGAGCTGTTCAGAGACAAACAAAAGTCAGACAAGATGGAATACAAGCATGCAAATGCCACGAAATATTCCCAAAATACAAAGTGTCCCATTGTTATGCATCTCAGCTTCTGACTGAGTGTGGTCTCCTGCGCTGGTAGCCAAATGTAGCTGGCACACTGTCTGTCTTCAAGGAGAGATCTGAACTCACAGCACTTGTTTGGCCACGCAGTACATGCTTTTTGCTTATGCAGAACAGTCTCCTCAAACACATCACGAGCTCTGCTCATGGCAGATTTCATGCAGACCAGTCTGAGATGCAAATAAATGAGCAGGAAATTCACTCTTCACCCAGCATGGCCAGCACAGGCTACTGTACATCAGCTGGTGGAGTCTTGTCAAACCACGGGCCTCTGCCTTGCTCACTTACTTTGCACTGCTCACCCATCTGTCAGTGGAGGCTGTGCCTTTAAACACCTTTAATCCTTTCTGGCTGGCAGCACTAAAGAGAAGCCTCAGCTGTTCTGCTGTGATCTCATCAACCATACAATAGAAATAAGAATTCTGAACTGGGCGCCAGCTACTGATTAACCAAGCACTTCACTTTCAGCAAGGGTATTATGGCAGACACAAAGAGACTCTTTCTTCCATGCTCTGGATCAACTACAAGATGCATTTACTGCTTTACCTGACTTCAAATGAAACTGTTATTCTTTATCTTTGAGTCCTCTCCTCTTCTGAATCCTCTGTACATATTGGTAGCTTGAAAGCAAGGCTAAAGAAAATGGTCCAGAATAAATGTTGTTTACAACACTTTGTAAAATCATAGACATTCTGTTAAGTATTGGCATCTTGGTATGTCGGTATTTTTCCACATAATCCAATGTCTCCCAACAGTTTCCATACGTAATTTTTAAATACTTTTATTTTAACATGGCAGCTGTGAATTACTACAGCATGTACTACAGGGAGACTTTTTACCTCAAATGCATCACCAAATATTTATATGTTGAACAAACAATAGAGAAATCTCAGTACTGCCTGATGATTCATTTTTTAAATGCATTCCTTAGCAAACCACATTTAGAAAAATATGATTTCTTAAAGACAGTTGAGTGGAAAATGCAGCTTATATAATAAGAACATTAAATAGTAAAAAGAAGTAATTTAAAATAATCCATTGTGTTATGAAAAATGATTTGCTTCAGTATGAAAAAGTCATATTCATTGACTGAAGTTTTAAATAGTCTACATTCATTGTATTTTACCTTCAGGGACCCTGGGAGTTTATTCTTTTTAATGAGCTGTGTACTATTCACTTAGAAGCTTCATTTTTGTTATTATGTACAAAGTTTTTTTTTTCTGCTTTAGGAAACGCCAGTTTTAAACAAATTCATTCTTTTCCTAGACATTGTGTTAACCACATGGGATAACATCTGAAATGTTTACAGTGTTTCTAACAGTTTAAAAAATATATATAATATTTTCAAGCAGACTATTTACATTAGTGATATCCTACACTGGAATAGGATTCTGCCTTCCAGCTCCATTTTTTGTTGCTATCCAAGTAGATGTTGTTGTTGCTATCCAAGTAGAGTTTGGATAGCAAATCTTTAATGACACCAAAGAAAAAGAAAATCCCATTAACAGTAATGAATCCTTGTTTAGGCAGGTTCAAATGGGGGAAAAAAAAGGCAGATGAATAATTTTGGGAGTGAATATCTTTTCAAAAGGTAGAATACTGTCATTTCAGCTTTGCAAGCTACTCACAGAGTGAAACTAAGATACCTTAAACCACTTTTCTATACTAAGCTTATTTAGGATTTCATGGGTAGAAAAGGGTTTGGTAAACTTTGGTAGGCTTTAGCTCACATCTTATCTATATAGTACTCACTATATTTGGTGGCAATATTTGTCAGGATGCAAGATTAAGGTGTTCTGAAAGACAGGGTTAGATACACGTGGAGCTACCTTCAAGGTTATCTTGTAATGGCATGGCACAGTTCAGATACACATGGTTAAGGTACACACCAGTATCAAATCCTCTTCCACCACACAAAACTCTCAGATCATTATTTTCAGCTTACTCTTTGCTATCGAGTTCATCCAAATTCACAGACATGACTTCATGTAATTTTTGACTATTCTGCCCACAAAACTAGGAGGCATGAAGTAAGCCCCTCCCTGCTCTCAGCAGGCTCAAAAAAGCTGTCGGTACCATTTTGTCCAAAACCAGATATTGAAGCTGTGAACCTGCTTGTGGCCTTTTGGACTCAAATGCCTCCATGGGTTTGGAAATCCCCTGGAGAAAATCATCGAATAGTCAATCTGGGGCTACTAAATACAAAACTATCACCTCGTGCTTAAAACCATCCTTGGCCACAGACAGCTTGAGAAGAGGAGAATATACAACAGAATGATTGTTGTCTACCTTAATCTTACATTGAGGCTGTTGCTCTGGATGGGCTTTTATTCAAACCTAGTATTCACTGTATCTCCATTCTCACATTATAGTAATTAAAATAATATAAAATAAATTTTAAAAGCATGAAATTCTGACTGACACTAATGCTTCACTGTTTGCAACTAATGAAGAGCAAATGCACAGCATTTGATACTTTCTCAAACATTATTGTTAAGTCAGAAATCAGGAACAGACTGATTTCTGTGGAAGTGTGAATTCCTCAGCAACCCTGCTAAATGTTCATTGCTTTCTCCTGCTGTGTTCAGTGCCCTAAAACTGGGCATGCACACAGACTGCTCTCAGCTGGGGGTCATCCTCAGTTGTACAGGAGAGGAGGGAAAAGTGCTTCATATCTGAATAGCAGGAGATAAGGGAGTCCTTTTCACTGACCTCTCTTCTCATATCCTATGGAAAGAAAATAGAGAGCATTGCCACACAAGATTCTTAGCCCAGCAGGCTAGGCAGAAGATCTGCCCTGAAGAGAAGAACCAGGGGCAAAAGAGAGCACATTCCTGCTTCACATGTGGGACAGCAGAGAGTGTCTCCCTAGGACAGATTCTTGGACTCAGAAGTGGACACAAGATCTCATCAGGTCCTGTAGAATACTGTTCCCATCCATCCTTGCTGATGTGCAAGTACTCCTCTGTTGATGGGCAGTGTTTAAAGCTGTTGAATGGTGATTATTACCCACATACAAGACATCATTTTTGAGGCAGTCATGACATAGGGCTACAAACTAGAGAGTTGTCTATGCAACTTCTTGTCCTTTATGACTGAAGCCAGTTCTCACTGTTGTAGAGGTTTCTTTCTTCCCTTTTTCCTCCAGCACACCACAGTTGCTGCCATTTACAGCTCCTGTTGGGACTGTTTGATCTTTTTTTTCCTTATCATTTGGCAGCTACTTGTAAACAGTTCTGAGTATACCCAAACCTTTCTGAATAGTTCTCTATCCTCATTTCACTAATTCATCTAATTTGATCCGCCTGAGATGAGTTAAAAACAAATTTGCAAATCCAAAAATATTCCTTTTCTTTTCTCTTTTCTTTTCTTTTCTTTTTTCTTTTCTTTTCTCTTTTCTTTTCTTTTCTTTTCTTTTCTTTTCTTTTCTTTTCTTTTCTTTTCTTTTCTTTTCTTTTCTTTTCTTTTCTTTTCTTTTCTTTTCTTTTTTCTTTTTTTCTCTCCTCTCCTTCCAGCATTTTCCCAATGGAAAGAGAAGCAATGGAATATAAAAGACAACCTCTCTTTCCCAAGCCCATAAGGTAACCCTCTGCTGTTGATGCAGTTCCTGCTGCCAGCACTGTCAGAAGCTCCAGTGCCTCTATAGCAACAACTACTTCCAACAGTGCAATACTTGCACAAGACAACAACATTTTAGCAAGGACTGCATGTCATACACTTGAAACACAGCATCTGTCAATAAACCCTAAGCTTGCCTCTGAGTATAATTTTTCTGTATCTTTCCCAGCACCCTCATCACTCTTGCCTAGGCAATGTAAGTTTGCAAGGAAATATTAGGAGAAAGAAAACTTCCACCTTTACGCTAAATATAAACAAACAAAATGCACAGACATTTAGCAGCCAAAGAAGCATACAGAACAGTTAGCGGCAGGTAAGTATAGATGTCAGGAAAAACCAAGGCAGCTGGAGCATTTCTCCTTTGTTCAGGAATCTGTCCTTTATCTTGGATTATGCAGAGGGCATGTTTCATCTCTACAGAGTCCTAAAGACATGACTTAATGTAGAAGAGACATAATCTAAATCCCACAACTCTCTTGGCCAATCTACAATATTTGGTTACCGTCTGTCATCCAGAAAAGGAGCATAGGCAGGTATAGACAGAAACATGCAAACAGAACTTTTCCTACTGTTAGAGATTACCTGAAGTCATGAGAGAAACATGAGGCATAATGGGAAAATATAAGTTTATTATGTCTTTGGACATAATGTTATTCATTTGTTTACTCACTGTGGTGCCTAAGATTTCCATCAGTATATTGCATGGAAGAAAAAGAGTGTACTCTAGAAGCATAAAGCTGAGTCAAACAGTAACATTTACTGGAGTCAGAACTCCTCGTGTACACAGACACTTCTGCTTGCTCAGCAAGACTGTGTAAACTCCTGTAAATTGTAACTTCCTCTATAGAGATCAATAAATGTGAAGATTTCACACAGTGCTTCCAGAGGTGCCAGCTGCTGCAGTATTTAGTGAAGATGTCACCTAATGCTGTCACCTGAAGTCTAGAATTAGCAATAGGTTCTGCTAACAAGGAGGGAATTTGAAGCAACAAATATGGCAAACTACAAAGTTCAGAAGATGAGAAGGTCCCAGTTCCTGATGTCTCCAGATTTCTTTTGTGCTCCAGTTTATCCTTATGTTGTACATAATCACTACCAGCAGAGATCACGCACTTGTATACATTTACTGTCCCAGCATGGTCTCTACACACTCTCTACATTTTTTTCATGTTCCTGGATTCCTATTCCCACTGATAAAACTAATACAAAAGTGATGCAACAGAAAATCCTTCTAAATGAAAATTTCAATTTTTGTGTCTCTTTATTGTTCTTGCAAGAAGGCTGAAAAATCAGAAATATTTTAAACAGTGTGAAAGTGGCATTTTCATGTTTGTTTATCTTTTGCCAAATTTCATACCACTTCTCAGTGTAGCAACCTATAAAAAGACAGATTCCTGCTTTTTCTGACAAAAAATGTCAGAATCACTTAGTCCCTAATCTATTAAAAAGGGCCAAATTTTGCCCTCTGGCCAATAGAGGGCAGCTTGCTTCCCCCCAAACCCACCAGTCATCCTCGGGGGAACCACTTGGCAAGCACCTGCAGAAACTCGTTTCACCACCAGTTTAAATTTCACCATCCCAACTCATTGTCCTGAATCTGTTCACAAGTGAACGAGACACAACCCACCCTCTGCAGCCTCAGCCTTGTTCCTGACAAGAAAAAAAGATGCAGCACTTAGGCCAGAAGATGGGAAAAGCCCACACTGGACCAGTAAGCAGAAGATAGAGCCCTGGCTGTCATCAGTTTGTAAGAGGTCTGTGCTGCAGGATGTGGAGGTTCTGGCTGTGAGCAATCCAGTGCTTAGCTTTGGAAAACAGCAGGTAAGGTCATCAACTTCCTTATAACCCGAATTAAGTTTCAAAGTGAATGAAACATCTTTGCCTCAGTGGTACTACAGGGATAAAACTTGAAGATTCTTAAATTCTCATTTGCAACCTACAATTCCCATTGATGAGTTGTGCACAGCTTCCAGACAAGGTAGGGGAAGCAGAATTTAACTCAGATATTAAGCCAGGTAGGGCTTTAACAGAGGTTGACATGTGAGAGAAGCTATAAATCCTGTAGACAAATGACAAGAGATGCAGGAAAAGATAAGCAAAACTGTCTTTCAACATCAGTCTTTTGGGAATTGTTACCTGGACTTCTCTGCCTTGGTACTGTTAACCCTTTTTGGCCCAGACTCCTCTGGAGAGTAATTATGTACTGTAGATCCCTTGTCACTGTGCATGAGGAGACAGCAAGTTGCTGGCTGACAGTTCCACTTGTATTTAAGTCTGAGGATTTTGCTCAGCTCTCAGTTTCCACCCATCCCTGGCACACCTGTGTGTCTACTTAAAACTTGTTTTCCACTGCAGCACTTCCAGGCTTTTCTTCCCACTGCTGCTCACAGCCTTTGGCTTCTCATCCTCTCCTGTTTCTCACTAGAAGAGCCTCTACTGGCTTAATGCTCAGCTTCATCTTTCTTCCTACCCTAAAACTGAAGAAGAATTTGAATTTTTATTTTTTTTTTCCTCTGGGGGGCTTCTCACCACTGCACTGTGTCCTGCTAAATCATTCATGTCAGAAACTATTTATCTGTGTGCCTGAGAAAAAAAGCACTTTTCCAGATCAAACACTATGTTGTTTTGGACTAGTACCCTCCAAACAGACATGAAAGCAGACAGACTTGATCCTCCCAATTTGTTCTGTTAACCTGCTCCCTCACCCCTTTCCAAGTATGCAAGTAAAATATTGTTCTACTCTATCAATAAATTCAGCACCAGAATTTCTAGAACAAAGTTTAAAAATTTCTCACAAAGATTTCTTCATCTTTTTTTTTTTTTCTTCCTGACTGAATACCCTTTCTTGTCTTCTTGACTTTCAGGGAATATTTTTCTTTAAGGAAAAATTAAACTCGTATGTCATGTCTCAGAACCATTGTTAGTATATGTATGCATATGCTAAAGCCTAGTTTAAGAACAAAGTAACATTATCATTTTCAATAGTGATTTGAAGGCATAAGGACTCCTCACATTATTCCAAACTGCATGCAGAATACCAACATGACAGACAAAAGAAGAACTCTCATAACATCAAGAAAGCATATTGAATAGATTTTTTTTGGGAAAATAAAATATATTTTGGTCTCTCACTGAATTATTTGGCTCTGAAAGTATTTCTCACACTATTAGAGAAACACCGAGGAGATTCAAAAGACTGTAACAAAGAATGGAAACAAAGAGTGTCATGCTTTATAAAAGACCCAACGTTTTCTTAAAATATAAATTATCATAGCATCAACTAAAGTATTCCCAAATGCTAAGAAACTGTAGAACCAGCTACAAAAGAATAATGATATTTCTACTAGTTATGGAAATCTTTTCAACGGTAATATATTGTATTTCTTTTTTATTTGTGTGTGGCATTTATACATTTAGTGTGCACTCTGCTCACATTGTTCTCTGCAGACTGAAATGAAAAACAGAAACAATTTATTCATGATGTGGTCACATTGTTATAGTTGTATACGTGGAAAAACAGAAGAAAAATAGGAAGAATAAAAGTTTTCTATTTAACCACCAGGGCCCATCAGCTGAGACTTTAAGATACCAGAAAAAAAAACTGTAGAAAGTAGCAAGCACTTACTAGGCTGACCTGGGTGTCTTAGAATACAAAACAAAAAGTTACCATGTGTCTGACTGCCCACCTGAGAGAGAGATGGGTGCAGAGCTGGTCCATTGAGAGAGGCTTTGTCTGTAGAGGACATCACCCTCCCACCACCATACTGGTGTCAGGTCTGGGTTAACACTGTGACTTCAGTCACATCCTGCTCAGAGGATGAAAAGCCGTCTCAGCATGGACACCCAAAATCACACACAGATCCACATCTAGTTTATTTAATGCACATGATAAAAATAGGATGACATTTGCTGTCACCTCTCCAAACATACCATTTGAGAATAAGAATTAATTACTTACTGTTTGTCACAACAATCTAAAGCTCATTATTGACCCTAATTCTGGTTTGAATTTGATCCTAACAACAAACTAGAAAGTCTTTCCACCCTCTTCCTAGTCCTTCAAAGGGCAGTCAACCAAAAAAGCAAACAGGCATCATTACCAGAGTTTGACACTCTAATCACACCTGGCATTTTGTTCCATGCCATTGTCACACATGCAGGTAGAATAAAGATGTGTGAAGATCTTGTTCTGCAGTGAAGTTCACTTGTTCAGAAGTTTCTGCTTTGAATGTATTTCTAAAATTATTGGCAACCTTGTCAAAGAAAAGCTTGAAATACCGAGTGTGGTGAGGAATTGACCTTGCTAAAAGTGAAGGTGAAGCCATTTCATTCAGACTTTGTTCTGTCCACATCTTGCCCTGCTTCAGGTGCTATTAGGTTTGACAATGCTGACAATGGAGGGGTCAGAGCTGACAGGCAACTGCAGAGGACTAGAGTGAAAAGAGAAATCTTCCAGATAGGAATCTGGTAATATTACATGTTTTGCCTTTGTGAACCCAACTGATTAGAGCAAGAGAATAAATAAAGCCTAACCTGAAAGATTGTTCTCATATCACAGACTCTGCATGCATATACTCAATACAGAGAAGAGAACTGAGCAACATACAGGTTCAGAACAGATTCTGTGTTTCCACAGGGCATTTATCAAAAAGACTTTGCTGGATTGACCATACATGGATTAGTTTCTCTTTTAAGGTAGTCACAAAGCCAAAACTTAGGAAATTAATAATTCAGTATTGATTTCAGACCACAAATAAAACCAAATTCCTCTGGGATTTTCTCATGATAAAGGATACCCTAAGGGGAGTTTGCTAATTACTGTAGAAATAAAATCAGACATAGCACATTGCCAATGAAATAGTGAAACAAGCATATTTGTTCCTGTGTAAATATGGCTTTGTACGTTTTGCCACCAAACTTTTATGTAGTTGTGCAGAATCATGAAAAGCTGAACAACCTTTCAGTTACAAAAATACTCATGTTTTTTCCAGCTTGCAAGGAAACTGAGAGGAGGTGATTTTGAGAATGTGCTCGATACCTACAATTTCAACCTAGTAATTATGTCATCAGTTTTGTCTTATCAGAAAGCAGCATTAAAAAATTTGAAGTGGAAGAGGAAATGCAAGATAGAAACAAGTATTTAAATTTAAAGAAGGGAATAATTATATGGTAGAGCTTCTAATTCTAATTCTTTTCACTAAATACCCTTTCCTTACTTAGACCACTTTAAAATGAAGAAGTGGCATCCACTGTCCTTATGAATGTATTCATAATTATGGATAACTGTCTTACAGGTATTTCAGTCAGCATTATTGAACTCATCAGCCAAAAGTTGTTTGTAAGGCTCAGTCACTCACAAAGAATTGTCCATTTCTAATGACTTTAATTACTAATCTTTGACCAGAAAAGGCTCATATACTTGAGCTAGCAGCAGCACTCTCAACCCTTGCCATAAGTGACTTAGAGAGCTCAGTCTGTGTAGCTTATCAAAAGGATTGAGAGGTGACTTGATTACAGCATGTAAGTACCTTCATGGGGAGAAAATACAAGGGCTCTCTAATCTAACAGAGGTGTAACAAAAACAGCAGCTGAAAACTGAAGTCAAGAAGATTAAGCAGGAAATAAAGCACACCATTTCCTAACGATAAGGAAGTAAATCACTGGAACAATCTACAAAGGAATCACAAGATCATAGATCATTTTGGCAGAAAAATACCTCTAAGATCATGGAGTCCAACATTCTTGAGTTACTACAGTCTCAAGAACAACACTGGATGCCTTTCAGGAAGTTATGCTTTAGTTCAACATGGTGTGCTTCAGCTGAAACACAAGTTATTAGGCTCACCTACAGGGTGTCTGGGGGAATTCAGTGACCTATGATATACAGTAGGTCAGATTTCAACATCTATTACTATGGGAGAGGTACTTTGATATGGTTTTTCGGTTCGTTGTTGTTGCTGTTGTTTGGTTTTGGTTTTATTTGTTTGTTTTTTACTATGTAAGACAATGTTGCTGCCAAACAGACAGGCTTTCAAACACACAAGCCTTCCTTTAGGTATAACATAAACTGAAGCAGCAACTTACAGTGCTGAAAACAAGTTGAAAAAATTGCTCCAAGTTTGATTGCTGTTCCACATCCTGAGTTAAAATGGCAGAGGTTAAAAGTAAGGGATACTGACATGGAGCAAGGTGCTATATCCCACACCTTTTTAATGAGTGCTAGTGATAAAGGAACAGACCAGAACCTGCTTTTTTAACAAAAAAACATGAACAGAACAACTGCTGCCTCTTCTGTGCTGATCCCAGGTGCTTTGTTAGCTTTGTTAGAACCTGTAACAGAAATAGGAAAGTGCCTCAGCCTATTCTCTCCTTGCTTTTTTGTTTTGAGAATAAGAAAATGGAAAGCTTTCTGATGAGAACCTCAGTCAAGCTCAACAGCTCTTTCCTTCTGTCCAATTACATTTTGTCATGGCAGAAGGAGGTAATATTTAAAGCAATATCCCTAAATAGTCTCCTGAACAGTTTATTTGTCTTCCTGCACAACAATTCATTGATTATAAACTAGTGGTCAGACAAATCCTCAGCAGGAGGTTCATAAGCATTATTCCATTATATCAGTAAAACTATGTTGACACAGGACAGCTGAGAAACTCCAGAAATTTTGCCCTTGTCATTGTCAAACAGGATTTTCCCATGGTTCCATTTGTTGAGCTATGCATGTAGTGTGGCAATAATAAGGAAAAAGTATTTCAGGAATGTTTGCTATGACACTAACAATACAAATTGTAAAAGTAGTTAAGCCACTTATAGGCAAATTAAACTTTCAAATTGTCTTTATTTAAGTACAGGAATTGAGAATAACTGCTGTGGTAAATCCCAAAGAGGGTGCTACTTTCCTGTGCAGATTTCCAACTGCAATATTTAGCTGGTTTCAACACCATAAATGTACCATAAATTACATACCACAGAGGCCTGTCTCACAATCTTGAAAAGTTTATTCAACCAGTCTTTTATTTAACCTTCTATTTGTTGGTTGTCAGGTGAGGCAAACTTTGCTGGAGCAGCATTGGTGAGTTTGGTGCACTCATCTCATTAACCAAACTTACTTGAGCTCTGTAAATAAAGTAATCCTCTTAGGAACAGTGTTCCTAGAGCTCCTTAAGTGGACCCTGTCTCTGTCAGCATCCTAAAGACCTCTACTGATAACTAACAGCAATTGATGACAAAATTATCAAACACAGAATGACAGCCCAGAATTAGGCACTTACACTGGCAAACTTTTCTCCATCCATCACTCATTCGTATTTTTCACTTTACTGCTGCCGTGTCCCACTCTACTGGCAGGAAAAGAGAACTTTGCAGACTTTTCCTTCAGTCAAAGCATTATCAGAAGCATAGCAAACTTCATCTCCCCTTGATCCTGACACAGACTGTCCGATTAATATCAGCAGTGCAATTAAAGCACATTTTATGAATTGGAAAGAGTGCACCAATCCACAGCTGGCTTTCAGTCAATGAGTACAGATACAGAAAACTTGAGATTGAATGGACCAGGATAACAACACAGTAGTAACTGGGTAACAAGTTACTGCGCAAGCAGCTGTGACTTGCTGTAAGAACAGCTCTTAGCAGTAGGTGCTTACAGACAGTGACCTTGATTTAACAAAGATGTTCAATTAGAACTTAAACCACTTGCTTAACAGAGTGCTACAGCATAATGTAGTGGGATGGTTTATGAAAAAGCATTACTACATGTAATTTAACCAGTAAAAAAAGGTAGGACTCCATCAGTTTGCAAAACTCTTCTGTAATGTCTTAACAAGGTCTTTGTGCTTGGACCAGAGTTTTGCAGGTAATCTGACACTGATATACAGCAATCATACTGAGCTGTGGAAAGCACATGCTTGTAAAACATACAATTTTCCCTTTCTTACTACAATGGGTATGGCTACTACTTTCTAACAGGTATGGATACACTTGAAGAGAATACTAAATCTTGCCTTTAGTGCCTTAAAATAGTCCAAAGCATAAGCCCACCAAAATATGTAAGGAAATCCATTTCCCCAATAACCATAGCTCAAGATAAACTAAGGTCTCCAATAGAGATTATTGATGATTATCCTCACAGAAGTGGAGAAGAAATCCCAGTGCTCAATTTTCAATAAATTGTGATTCTAAAAGGAACATTTACTGAAATTCATGTCCTCCTGTGAGAAAGCGTAATGGATCTGGCTGGGATGGAGTTCATGTCCTTCACAGCAGCTTTTATGGCAGATTTGTGACTAAAATTTGTGACTTCATTGATACACAAGGCTACTGTTGAGTAGTGCTTGGATGGCATCAAGGCTTTCTCCCACTTTGGCCCCTTCAGCAAGTCAGGATGGAGTCACACAAGAAGTTGGCAGGGTAAGACACCGACTCTAGCTGGCCAAAGAGATATCCCACACCAAATGACATCGTGGTCAGCTATAAAACTCTGGGAAATTAAGAGGAAGGGGTATTCAAGTTATGACATTTGTGTTCTGCATCAACTGTTAGGTGTGCTGAGAGTCTGCTTTATTAGAACTTGTCCAAGGATGGAAAATAGTGAACTCCTTCTTTTGGTTTGCTTGCATATGCAGGGTTTTTCCATTTATTGAACTGTCTTTATTTTGATGCATGATGTTTCCACTTCTGCTTTTCTCACACTCTCCTCATTCCATGTTAAGAAGATGAGTGAGAAACTGGTGGGTAGTTGGTTGACAGCTGGGGTCAGCCCACCACAAGAAGGCAAAAAGTCCAAATACAGAAATAAAGGACACAGAAAAAGAAAATTATAAAAATAACTGACAGAAAAAGTCTAGGTTTTGCATGTGCTGCATCCTATTGTACCCGAGGCAGAGGGGGTCTGGGTCTGAGGCATCAGACCAAAAGCACTCAGTACATTTCTTTTCAGATGACAGAAACAGGAGAGGGAAAACAAACCATTTGTTTGACGCTAAAGACATTTCAGGTAGTGGATGGAGGCTTAAAATCTAAACACAAAATGTGATCAAAAGCAGAATTACTTGATCATGTCTAACTTGTAGGAAGTGCAGGGAATATGACGAAAGAAGAGACTAGATGAGTTAAATGAAGGGATCAGATAAGTGTGTACCTTGTAGAGATATTCCCCCCACTTATTCCAGCAGGAAGGGAAAGATAGAAACATATACACCAATTACATAACTTTTATTTTTTCCAACACTTAAAGCAAATTTTACTATATGAATTTAAAAAAAAAAACAAAAAAAAAAAAAAAAAAAGAAAAAAAAATCAAAAAACAATTCCTTTCTACTTCAAGCTCTTTGGAGTTTGCTGAGAAGCCCATGCTGCGTTCTCAAGTCTTCATCTGCCAGTCTCGTGGAATAGAGCAGAGATGGTTTACCTTGAGCCATTTTTCAGAGTATAAGTTTGGGGAGGGCTGAGTCACCAGCAGGAACAACTACTACAAAATTCTAGTAAACTTGAGATGACAACATAATTCACCAGCTCTCAGGAACTGTGCTGAATATTATAGGGATTGTTACACATACCCAAATCTTTCAGTACTTTGGGATGCACTTGGTAAGGCTGCAAGAAGTTAGTCTCTCACCACACATAAAGCAAGGTGGTGATTAGAGCATTCCTGGTGTCATCCCTTTATTCCTCCTGGAACATAAAGACTCTAGGGTTCTGTAGTACTGTGATTTCAGAAAGAAAAAATGAGCAGCAGATCTTTCTTTGGTTCCACTCAAAACAAAGTATAATTTCCATAGCCTAAATCCTATCTTTATTTGGGTATCCACTGTCCTCCAGAGAAAATTGGAAACTAGGTTACATAGAAGAAACTGGTTGCTGTTCTTTTTTTCTCCAAAAATAATAAATTTGCTCACTTCAACCTTGTATTAATTCCTGCACCTAAAATATATTCCAGGAGCCACTGGAGAGGACTGAGCTTAGGATCACAAAGATGGTTAGGTGTTTTCAGCATTTCACTTATGATGAGAGACTGTGGGAGCTGGACTTGTTTAATCTGAAGAAAAGGAAGCTGAAAGGGATCTCATCAATACATATAAATGTCTCAAAGGCTGGTGTCGAGAAGGTGGTGCCAGATGCTTTTCAGTGGTGCCCAGTGACAGGATGAGGAGCAATGGCCATAAAATAAATCACTAGAAGTTCCACGTCTACATGAGGACGAACTTCTTTACATTTAGGATGGCAGAGCACTGGAACAGGCTGCCCAGGGAGGTTGTGGAGTCTCCCTCTCTGGAGACATTCAAACCCCACCTGGACACATTCCTAGGTCACCCTCTCCAGGTGACCCTGCCTTGGCAGGGTATTGGGCTAGATGACCTCCAAGTCCCATCCAACCTTAAATATTTTGTGATTTTGTCTCAGGACCACATGTGACAGAAATTAGGGAAGTTTTGCTGAAGTTTTAGTTGTCCACTTTATGTTTGTTCACAAAGAGATAATACTGTCATTTTTTCCCTATCAAGTGGAAATAACAGGTTACAGACTTGCTCTGATTTTGTTAATCAGTGCATCACCTCTTTATACTTTTGTCCAGCATACAAACATGCACCTCTTTATACAGTGTCCAGAATTTTTTTTTTTACTAACTATATGATCACTTGAGAAGATCACCTGTGAGAAGACAGGACCACTAAATAATGTCTTCAGGAAAAGAGGGACTGATTTACAGCATTCAAGAATGAAAACAGTATCACAGTCCATCTTACTTTAAGCCTGACATTGAGAAGAATACAGATTCTTACTTTCTTCAGTCAACAGTAAAGAAGGCCTTCGGTCACTAGTTCAAACAGAGTATGTGCTACAGATGAGTAAATTCAGGTGACATCTTTCCACTCATTAGCTTTTACAGTGTTTGTTAGATCCAGGTAAGCTTAGACAGATCATCAGAATTAAAATCTGAGATGAGTCCTACATGTGGGATCAAACGTACAGTGGGGAGGTGGGGGAGGGTATTGAAAACTTAGTAAATCTCAAATTTGTTTAACATAGGAACAAAAATAAATACAAGATCTTGATAATTTGGGGAAGGAAGAACTTAGCAGTTACATTTCATCCTTGCTGAAGCTGAACAGAGTACTAGTGAAATCTGCAGAATTTGAATTTATATTCATTATAAAACAGCAGTAAAAGTACACAGGTGGCAGAGACTGGATGACTAAGGAGACAACCAGCAGAGCCTAAAGCATATTCAAGTAGTAAAATTCCTCAAATTCAGGTTTAGCTGCAGGCAGAAAAGATGAGTAACCCGCCCTATTTTTCTCAGCTACAGGGAAGGAAACGTGGATTTTGCAACCTCATATATGTGTGTCATCCAGATCCTCAGACAGTCCAGACTACCAGACTGATAATGAATCCAAGAAGAATATTGTCAAATAAGATAATAATGATATTTGAAGTCATTTATTGCATTATTTTTTTTCCACAAACACAAAAATAGCTCTTATTTTAACCTACATTATATCTTGGGGAATATGACACAGAGCAGACTTAATAATTAATATCTTGATATAAAAATTTCAAAGATTTAGTGCCTGAAATGTTTCAAAACTTGTGTAAGGATACTCTGAACATAAGAACATATTCTGCATTAGATAATTTTGAGCATGAAGGTGAGGACTTAATACTGGGCTGGCATGTTGCCTTCACATCACTGGTATCTTAGAGTGCTCTTAGTGTGGGGATGTATTCCACAGCTCATGCATCAGACCCAGCAGACAAGGATAAGTTTGCAGAGGGTATGTGCTTGTGAGCAACCACATAAAAATTTGTACATTTTTATTATGTTGTCTAAGGAAAGAGTAATTTTGACCACAGTTTCTTAAAATCAAATCAGCAGTTGCTAAACAAGATTAATAATATACTTCCTGTGTGATTGATTTATTTTTATAATATATAACTACAACGTTTAAAAAAAGTCTTTTTTTTTTCATCTCACACTTACAGATTTCCTGGAACAAGCAGAAATTTTGAAGATGAAAATGCCTTGTTTAACTGTGCCAGGTTGACCCTGGCTGGATATCAGCTGCTCACCAAAGCCATTCTGTCACTCCTGTTCTCAGCTGGGCAGCGGAGAGAAAATCCAATGAAAAGCTCAGTTTAATTTACTGGCAACTAAATCAGAGTAGGATAATGACAATAAAACTTAAATCTGAAAATACCCTCCCCTCACTCCTCCCTTCTTCCCAGGCTTAACTCTACAACCTGTTTTCTCTCTCTCCTCCCCCACAGCAGCACAGGGGGACAGGAAATGGGTGCTGTGACCACTTCATCCCATCTCTACCAATTTTCCACCTCAAGGGGAGGATTCCTCACACTCTGTCCCTACTCCAGCACAGGGTCCCTCCCAAGGGAGAGAGTCCCCCACAAATTGTCCAAAGGGAATCTTCCCCATGGGCTGCAGTTCTTCACAAACACCCCAGAGTGGGTCCATTCCACTGCAGTCCTTCAGGAATCGCTACAGCTGGAGTCCCCTGTGGGGTCACAAGTCCTGACAGCAAACCTGCTCCAGCACAGTGTCCTCTCTCCATGAAGCCACAGGTCCTGCCAGGAGCCTGCTCCAGCATGGGCTTTCCATGAGACCAGAGACTCCTTTGAACATCCACCTGCTCCATGTCCTGCATGGGCTGCAGGTGCATCTGCTGCAGCATGGACCTCCTGTCTCAGCACAGGCTGCACGAGGTGCTGCAGGGCACTCTCAGCTCTGGTGCCCGGAGCCCTTCCTGCCCCTCATCCACTCTCCTTGATGTCTGCAGGGCTGTTGCTCTCACATGCTCTCACTCTCTTTTTCTCCGGATGCAGTTGCTATTGCACTGCAACTTTTCTACCACTCTAAATCTGTTATCCCAGCACCACTGTTGCTGATGGGCTCAGCCTTGGCCAGGGGCTGGTCCATCTTGGAGCCAGCTGGTATTGACTTCCCTGGACAATGGGAAATTTCTGGCAGCTTTAAAAGAAGCCACCAGAGTAGCCCCTCTCAGTACCAAAATATTGCCACACATATCCAATACATTAATATATTCCAAAGACAATCTTCTGTTGCTTACTCTTTTAAGAAATGTATTCAAAAGATTTCTTCTTCCTTTTTTATTTTTCCTGTTGAGCAATAGAAATTTTCAAGTAATTTTCATGGCCCATGATATTTGGGGCTCATGTGCCCTAGGGAATTAGGACAGTGTCCCTGACCCAATGATCTCATTTTATAAAAACTGGAATTCATTCAAGACTTAAGTTGTGTTTCTCTAATTAAGTGTTTCAATAATATTTTTTCATATAATTTGAAAGAAAAAAAAGAGAATCATTTTACAATTCCAAATCTCACTTAAGTACAGAAGTCACTGAAATGTTGACATTGAAAGGAAACTAAGCTTTATTTGGAAAAAAAAAGTAAGTAAAAATAAAAGAAAACAAAACCAATATCATAAATTCTCTTAGAAAGTCCTACACAAGTTCTAGATATGGTACACTGCCAAATCAAAAAATTAAATTATATTACTTTGGCTCAGATTTATTTCTATAAGAACACATTTGAACATGAAAACCACAAAAGTTTGGGTCAGGACTAGAATTCTTCCTAGATATATTCAAGTCTCTCCTTAGAAGAAATCTTTTCTAAGTAGTGAACTTTTAATATTAGGCTTCCCTAATTTTCAAGGTTTCATTCATTGCCTTATATAAGGAAGCTAATATAATCTCAAGTAGATCTATAATTTCCTAGAACTGATTGGCAAAAAGGACTTTAATTTAGAAAAAGAAAACCAAAATCAATATGGAGGCTGGTGAACTTTTAACTGCACAAATTAAATTTGTAACCTTGATATTGTTGTATATCATCAGTGTTAGTAGTAAAGCAATGTATTATGGTTCTGCAAAGTAATCTGTTATCTTCTGGGCTTGAGGAAACTTCAGTCAATATTGCACTTTTAAAAATCAGTAGGGCTGGTCGCTCTGGGGCAAGAGTGGATCTACTTTCCCAGTTCTACAAGGGCTGGAAGATTCAAATGCCATGAGTTCAAGTATGTCACCAGCAGAAAGAATCAAACCTGTGATTTCTGTGTGCTTTTGAGCCTTTACAGCTCAGGAGGAAACATCTGTATTGCCTAGCTGCCAACACAGGAGGAAGACACATCACTAGTCCAAGCAGAAGCACAGCTTGCACTTATGTTTCAGCTTATACAGAGCTTATAGAATTCTCATTCCTTCTTTTATCCAAATAGAGACAAATATTGAGTATAAGAAGATATGTTTAAAGCAAAAGATAAATAGTCATATGTTAGTAATGATGTATGTTCCAAGACACTTACAAGGCATAGTGCATCTCTCCTGTAAATAGAAGACAGCTGTGCTCATTCTGCTCATTTGGAAGGGTGGAAAATTGACAGATCAGGATATGTACATTGCAAGCCATTGCATTTCTGCTATTCTGCACACATGTGACTAGAGGTGAATTTGCATCCCTTAAGGAAAAGTGAAGCCATTTGTGGTGGGCTGTCATAATGTGGAGAAAACACACACCTACAAAAGTACAGAAATAAGGAAAAAACTAAAGCAGAAGTGCAAGGTCTGTAAAGACAAACATTCCAAAGAATCTTGGAAAGAAGGTGGGGTAAGATGTAAAAGTGCTTTAATAAGCCTATAGAAACATGCCATGAAAGGGACAATGTGACACCACTGATGATTCCTGCTGACCTTCATGGAGTGGGTTCACACTTTTTGGCCCATGCATCCTGCTGAAGAATAGTTTGCTATACTGCAAGGTAAAGCATATGTCATTGTGACAGCTCTACATCAGGTGAAATACACTTATTCTATGCCATAGCTTACTCACACTCTAATTTGAAAGGTCAATAATGTTGACAAAGCAACAGCTTGTTTTCAGCTGGTCAGAATTAAAAATGCTGAGGACTATGCTGAGGAGTAACCAAGAGGAAGAAATGTACTTGTGAATTTTATTAGCTCATTTTCTAGAAAGAAGGAATCCCCAGGAGATGTGTCAGCCCATGAACAGAATAAACAGACAGCAAATGCAAGAAAATATGGACACCATACAAATATGTCTTACATAATGCATCATTTCACCAACAGGGACACAGTAAACAGCATCTCTGTTCAGAAATGGCCCCCCCAGAGCCCATTTTCACTAACATGCAGAGCAGTCTGATCACAAGGAATTCAGAGTAATTCAGGATATAAATGAAGAATACAGCTTGCCCCTCAGTTATTTTATGGTACATAGTCATAAGTGCTGAATTTTTTTTTGTTTATTTGGTGTATGTGTGTATATTTTTCCCTAAACAATGTAGGATAGGATATCTTCTTGCTTACTAGTCACATCTGACAGTTTCTGTCATTTCTTTTTCCTCACAGTATTTGTCTGCCTTCTTATCCCTCCACCTCACAGATGCAGTCAACTTGAAATCAAAACAGCTTTCATGCTTATTCCTTAAGGGTTCAGTCTTCTTCAATTTACCCAAGTTCAGATTTAGTACCTCCTCTCTTTTTTTTACCTCCCCAGCACCATCTCTATATGGCACAGAATTGTTGAATGGGGATGGAATTTATGAAAAGGGTCTGAAATCTGTCCCTCTTCTCCACCACAATTAGTTATTTCCCTAGTTTGTTAAAATAATGATGGAATATAAGGATAAATTCTTATTAAAACAAATTTAAACAATACCTGCCCTCTTTGAAAGTTAGGTATTTAAACAAGACAACATTAAATTCAAATTCTGGCAAAGCTGATTGTATTATCATGCCAGCATACTCTATATTTCCCCCAAGTCTTGAGATGAGCAATAGCTATTTCTCTTGTGGAAGAAAAAGTGGTTTGATACCAGGTGAATCACTTAAAAATACACTCCTTACAAAAGGAGTAAATAAAAACTGCACTCTTGTTTTCTGAGGTTTTCATTTTTTTTTGTATGTTTTTGGTTGAATAAGAGCAGGGAACGTAAACATTACCTGATGTGTTCTTTCTCCAGATGCAGATATCTGCAAGTTCAGATCCTGGAAGAGATGTCATGTGGTTGCTACAGCTCATGTCATTATACTATAAATAGATATCCACAGGCATAGGAATGAACCTTGTTGTGCTGTTGTTCACAATGATGACTGACTGTAGTAATGTTTTCCCTTTTGGTAATATAATCTTAGTTAATGACTGCTTCCCTCAGTACTCTATTTTTGGAAAGGACATTTAATTATATGCCTGGTTTATCATTTCTTATATTAATTACATCTAGAGGTCATGTGCTAGCACTTTTAATATTTAATGTTTTGAAAATAAATTAAAATACATCATTTCAGGATAACTAATTTCCAGATATTACAAAAGGCTTACAGAAACAATTATGCTCTATATTGTAGGTCTAGATGACTTAAATGATAACTAAATGGAGGCTGTATGTGTCCTCTTTAGGATACCAATTCAAATCCATCTGGTTTAATAGAGACAGAAAGATAGATTCAAATATGGGTGGTTGACTCATTTGCTGGAAGAGTGAAACTGATTTAGGCTAGAATTTTCAAGGCATCCCAGAAGCATCTTATCTCCTCAGATACCTTTGGAAATCCTAGTCTTAGGGGATTTTTTTGCTTCACAAAGTATAAAATCCTCACTCCACTAAAATCAATGGTAATTCTTGACTTCAGCAAGGCCAGAATTCAAACTATTCAGGCCAAGGACAATTTTGTTCATTTCTTTTTTACAGCAGCCAGTTTCCAAGGAGGGTATTGACTGTGTTTGAAGTGCTATTTCCAGGCACTTCAGGATTTTTTTTTATTTCATCATAATTTATGTATTATTACTTACTTTGTGAAGAGGGGAATGGTGGGAGGCAACCTTAGCAAGAAAAGGCAGAAACAAGAAAATTATCTGAGTATGAATGATGCTGTTTGGATACATCAATTTGTCAAACACAGTCTCCAAACTAATGGTCATACTGTGAGAGATTTTAGAAATCCCAGCACTGCTCAGAATCTTAAATTCTGGTGATACCTGTAAGGAAAGTCTCAGCCCTATAAGATTTGTAATTAAGTTAGCTAGAAATAAAATTATGAGAGCCGTACATCATCACTCCTCTTTACATATGGAGAGCTAAGGCACAAAAATCTGAAGATTGCATCGTATAGAATGCAAGAAACCAATGCAAGAGCCACACTGAGTCTTCAAAATCCTCATCAAGCATAGTCATTTAACCTGTCTATAATCACATTTTCACTCAAATATTTGCATGTTGAAATATTACAATTTTCAAGTAATGCTCAGAGTTTGAACAATTTATTTCTTTTATTCTGTTGTAATTCATCTTTCCTGAGTGCAAGAAGCTCAGCAGGATCCTGATGATGACACCGAACTGGGTGGAGAGGTGAACAAACCTGTCAGATGGGACAACCATCTTACAAACACAATGGGACAGACTGGAAGACTGCCTACCAAGAGCAGCACGAAATTTAATTAAATGCAAAATCCTGTACTTGGTTGGAATGAACTAAGAGCCCAGTATCGAACAGGATCTATGTGGCTGGTGAGCAGGCTCGCTGAAAAGGATTTGAGGGACAATGAGCTGAACACAAGACACTAGTGTGCTGCTGGAGGAGCAAAGTTGAATCCTGGGGATTAGAAGGGACACTACAGGCAGAAGTACAGATGTGATTATTCCACTCTACTCAGCACCTGTCAGGCTGTACCTGGAGTAGCATGCACTTGTTTCTGGTCCCCTCGAGGCAAGAAAGACATGAGCATATTGGACAGGGTCCAAAGGAGTGGCAATGATGTTCACAGGGCTGGAAAGCCTGCCCTGTAGGGAAGACTGAAGGAGTTGGGTCTCTTCTCCTTGGAGAAGGCACAGGTGGGACCTCATCACAACATTCCAGAACTTAAAGGGCAGCTTCAAAAAGGACAGAGGTTCTCTCCTCACAAGGAACAGCACAGGGAAGACAAGGCACACACAGGGAGTAATTTCACCTTAAGAAATATCCTCCCCAGGGATGTAGTAGAGTCCCCACTGATGAAGATTTTCAAGATATGTGATTGGACAGGGTGCTAGATAATCTCATTTATGCTGCCTTTCCCATGAAAGCTTCAACCAGATAATCTTTTGGGGTCCCTTCCGGACTATTCTGTGATTGTAGGATAAGTTAGTAAATCACGGTTATCAGGAAATGGTAGCACTGAGATAGTTTTCAAGGAGTCTAATATTTATATATCTAAATATAATTCAATATTTAAAGATTAAAAACCTAAAAATAACTTCCTTGGTATGTTCCAATTCTTCTGATTTGCACCAAGATAATTTAAGAGCGTTGCTTATTATCTCCCAAGCCTCTTCACACTTATTCACCCATTTGTAATGCTTTTAGGAGGTGTGCTGGCAAAATGTTACTCTTCTGGGTTTTCAGATGATCATATACCCAAACTCTCATGTTTTGTTCTCTTCTTGGCAATGACAAACAATTTCAACCCACTCAGTTCTCTGCAGGGCACAATTATATTTTCTGCTCATCCCTGCTGGAACATGGAAACAAGGAAACACCTGTAAAGAAAAAAGTGATTTGATGCAGAAAGAAGCCAACCTGGTTTATCTCTATCGAAGTCCATTATATATTAATTGATTTCCAGTTCTTGAACTTTTGTGTTGAGGACTGACTGGATTGGATAGCTTATTTTGTGTCAGCATGCAGTGAATGCCCAAATGCTGAAGCAACAAAGTAAATGCTTTGAAGTTTAAAAAGATTGTGGGTGAGAGAAAAGAAGGGATAGAGAAAGAGCACAGGTGAAAAGATAATTGCAGCTTCTCCTCTGAGGCTTCTAAGGGGCTGAGGAAGATTTTTGCAAAGACAAATCACGTGTTGAGGGAATTTCCAGATACTTGGTTTTACTTCTGGGACAGAAAGTGTCTCAGTTACCAGAATAGATCTCAGACACTGGGAACATTTTTGCTGGAATGTTTTTCAACCCAGAAAGGTGAACAGAACCAGACTTTAACATCCATCTCCCATAACAAAGCCAAATAATTTAGCACTGTTGAGAGGGAAAACATAGTGATACAAACTGATACAAACTAGGAAAACAGTATGTCAGGGGAACCAATCATGCATCTTTTCCTGATACTCTGACAAGCTCAGACACTTTCTCAGATTGAAATGCTGTTTCCAAAACACCTGCCTACAAAGAACTGACCACAGCAATGACTTGTCAGAGGAAGTCAATATAGGATAAGAAGAAACACACTCTGACTTCTTGTATCATCTCAATAAGACTCTTAAATTTCCGTGAGCAGTGAGTCATTGAGATTTTGGATTAAATCAGCTCTAGTAAATGCAAGTCTTTGGCAGACTGTGAGAAACTTTGACCTGCTTGAAGTGACTACTTTCAATTTCAGAGTCAAAATGGTTAAGAGCTAGTTCTTTTGAGTCACTGGGTTTGTTCTGCATCTCTCTATAGCAACAACCATATCTTGGAATACTCTTCGCTCCCAGTACCTAATGTAAGGATCCCTTCATGGAAAGAAGGTTCTGAACTCTGAATAGTTCACTGGGAAGAAATAAACATCTATTTCATTTAGCATGTTGTGTTATCCAAGCCCCTAACATGACAGTCCATTGACTGTGTTGACCTTTGATGCACTATGTACCACACATTTTTGTGGCTCATGAACTAATTACTTGGCATGTACTGTAGAAAGGCAAAGGGAGAAATTATTACAGGAAAGTATTACCTGGAAACAGTAGTGAGATTTAATCTGAAAATTATAAAATAAAACAGAAATCTGTTTTAATTTTGGATCTTGAGTCAGAGGGAAATACTGCTGACACCATCTGGCCTTCAACGTTCAAATTCTATGAATAAAGCATTGTATTAAATTCCTACCTCATTAAATCAGCTGTTTAGTTCTGTTGTGTTCTGCTGCTGCAGCTCTGATCTGCATTTACAATGCTGTCTGTAATACCTTGTAAGGCAAACAAAATGCTTGAGAACTATGAGGTAAAATGCAATGCAAAAGTTGGGCCAACTACATTTTGTCTAGTTTACATTCTTTACTGGATACCTGTTGAGCAGCATATTTTTTTAATATAGTGGGGAGATGCAAGGAGCAATCAGCTTTACCAAAAATCCAGAAAAACAGTCAAAATACCTTCCACAAGAAGAATTTCCTTGTCAGCACCATTCAGGAGCTGTTAACCTTAGAAGGAAGGAAAAAAAAAAAAACAAAACCAAAACCCAAATGACTTAGTCTAAGAATAGGGCTATATCTTTGAAACGGAAAGTTGTTGTTGAAAAGCCTTACATTGGCACCGCTGGAGATTTTGACATATGATTAACACAAATGCCATCTGGACAAGCAACATGGCCCTAATATGCTATTGTCTATCAGTCCTGGCCTTTAAACACCAGCTGTGACTGTCAAGATAGGATGGGTTCTGTCACAGGCCCACTTACTCCCCTTTAAAAGGACAAGATGCTTGGCAGTAACTATGCTCTCCTGAAAAAAATGTTAAAAGGACAGTTCTCTTCTCAAACTTTTCCTTTAAATGTGTCTCCTGGCTCCTGCAATGAACTTGATTAACTAAGCAGCTGGCATATTGTGGGCAGTGCTTATTATACCAATCACTAACATTTTAGTTCTCACTGTGGAGATTCTAGTTTTGAATCTCATCTTACACTTTGAATTTAAATATAACAGAGTATTGTTGTTCTCTTCTTGCAGTGCATGGCAAAAGAGTAGAGCATCAGTGTGCAGAAAGAAATTAGCAGGAGCACATGAATACTATCATTTTATACAAACTAACGAAGCACCAAGTCCATTGCACTGTTTGTATAAAATGCTCTAAAATGTGATGAGAGTAACAGTTCTGTAAACATTGCTCCTTTTGTCTTTGCAAACTGTTGCCTAAAGGGTAAGTTATTTGGAGACAAAAGTTTGAGAGGGTAGCACACAGCTGAAAAGGATAAACTTTCCAGTGGGTCCCTCTAAAACATTAGTTATATTTTATTCTATTGCTGCAGAAAGTATACTGGTGTCAGTGACCCAGCTGATCATCCCCCCAGTAACTTGTCACTGCTCCCAAAAATTTAGAGCCCTTATATAAATATGAAGGTGTCTGTGCACTCAGGAATGTCAGGAATGTCCTTTGGACATCAATGTCAAAATTAAAAGGACAGCCGGGGTTACTGTTTCAACTATTCTGTATTTCACTGCCTTTCTAGTTATTGCAAAATCAGAATTGTCAGGCTGATTTTTTTTTACATGGAGCTCATCTAGACAATCTTCTCAGCTCTATAAAGCCACAGATTTTATCATTAGTTATTTCCTAAAATATCTCCAGCCTCTTTCTCAATCAAGCAATACAAATAAGATACAATGTAAAATATAAGCAGACTTCCTAGAAGTTTTTCAAGAGATGTTGCCTCTCTATTTAGTTATTAAAGAGCATTTTTGTTTGCTTGCAAAGCAAAGGAATACATTTGCCATTCCCTCGACACCCGTCTGCAAGTGCATGCGTCTGATATGAATTCTGCCACAAGCCAGTGGGAAAAATTTATGTTGGTGCCATTGTGAAAAGATTGGCAGCATATCCATGTTTATATCCCACTATGAGTCTCCTGAGCTGCTTATCTTTCTCAAGTGCTAGCACTCATCTTAGGCAAATCCTACATCCTGCCACAAACCTACTGGTAACTTGGTTCAAGTCACTTGGGGCCAGACCTAGTGTTGCAATGCAGAGCACCATGGTCATGCTTTGTGGTTATGTTTAATCCAGTATCCTCTCTCTGATTGCTGCTGCTAGGAGAGCAAGGTGCAAAATGCCATGTTTAAGTGGGATTTACTTTTCCCTGCCCCATTCTGCTGGTAGTGGGAATGATGCAAGACAAAAATAAAGGGGGAAAAAAGAGCAAGAAGAACAGAAAAATAAGTAAATTAATAAATAGATTTTCAAGATACAGAAATCCACCTTAGAATTGAGGATGAAGAAATAAAATGAAGCAGAAAGGAAAATTACAAAATCAAGTAGCAGAGAGGAAGCATTAAAGAATAACAATGCTTACAGCATTCTTTGTTGTGAATATCTATTAAAAATTAATCTGTTTGAATGAAGATGTCTCAAAACCATACAGTCCATACGGTTACTCTGCAGCTATAAACACATGCCTTGGCCTGGGCTTTAACCCAGCCATATTCTGAACCCTGCATTTTATCCAAATTAAGTCATGAGGTGCCTCTCTCCCTGGCTAGCTATCATGAGAATTGCAATATGTAGATTCTTTGTATTTTCACCTGAAGAGAAACAAATTGAAACCTAGTTGATTTCTGTCTCCTATTTTTCGAACAGAGAGAGATCAACAGAATTGGTAACAGGGTTGATACCTACTTTAGAGGCTGTCAATGACTGACCATCCCATAAACTCACCTTTCATAGTCTGTTCACACAGCATCTGAGTATCTGAACTCCTCCCACCTTGTTGCCTTGGCAATTCTGTAAGGGAAATAAGAAAAGGGGATAATGATATCCCCTTTATTGATCAGGTTTTATATTTAAAGTCAGTAATCACTGAGCACAGGGGCAGTGACCAGGTTTCAAATCTTGCCCAGGATAAATATACAGTAAGGCTACAATTACTGACACCAAGATTCATGCTTTGTGAATTTCCAACTGACACTTAGAGATCATGAGCATAAAAGAAAAAAAAAAGTGCAAAAATATTTAAAGTGGTAATTTCATATGGATTTCCTCATTGTGAAAAAGTCCTTGCTGTCATAGAACTGAATTGGATCTTGAACATTCCTTACACTTAGCTCATTTTTATTTTAATAATAAAATTATGACTTTCTAAAGTAAAATCAGATTTGATAACTCCCACACAGATAAGAATAAACTGAAAGCATGTTATAAGTGTTATAATTTGCATTCATGTAGTGTCTGTTATCAAAGAAACTCAAAATATTTTTTAAGTGGCTATTATTCAGCTTTTCAGAGAACAAAGCAAAAAAAGAAATACAATCATGAAGATTAGCATTTTTCATCTTGGATATAAATATTAGATACAAAATCCATGACCCAGTGTTCAGAATATCTGAACACCTACAACTGCTAGTGGTTCTGAAAATAAGACCACAAGTGGTTTTCTAATCAACAAAAGTGTATTGGGTTTGTGTGGCAAGGTTGTGGCAGGTGAGGGGGGCTACAGGGATGGCCTCTGTGAGAAGCTACCGGAAGCTTCCCCTGTTTTCTGATGGAGGCAATATCAACAGGCTCCAAGACAGACACACCTTTATCCAAGGCCAAATCCATCAGTAATGCCAGTAACAATTCTGGGATAACAGATTTAAAGAAGGGCAAAATTGCTGCATAGGAGTGATTGCAGCCTGTCATTAGAGGCCCCCAGCTGTGTAATAATTAGCATTGACTCCATGCTTCTCAGAAGGCTGATCAATCACTTTATTATACTATGCTTATCGAGAAACCCATCACCCTTACAGGCAGTCACAATACAGGTGGACCCAACTCATGGTGGAGAAGTTCATGGAGCCCTATCTCCCATGGGAGAGGTCCCACATGGGAGCATGGAACAGTGTGAGTCCTCTGCCTGATGAGGAAGCAGTGGCACAGATATCAGGTGATGAACTGACCACTGCTCGCATTCCCCATCCCACTGTATGCTGTGGGAGACAGTGTCAAAGGCCTTGCTGAAATCCAAATGAACAACATCTACAGCCTTCCCTGCATCCACTAGACGGGTTACCTGGTCATAAAAGGTGACCAGGTTGGTCAAACATGACCTACCCCTCCTAAACCCATGCTGACTGGGTCTGATACCCTGGCCATCCTGTAAATTCTGTGTGATGGCACTTAATATAAACTGTTCCATTATCTTGCCAGGTAATGACACAGGCTGACTGGTCTATAATTACCAGGATCCTCCTTTGCACCCTTTTTGTGAATGGGTATCACATTGGCCAGCTTCCAGTCATCCAGAACCTCACCAGTGAGCCAGGACTGTTGATAAATGATGGAGAGTGGCTTTGCAAGCTCATTTGCCAGCTCTCTCATTACCCTGGGGTGTATCCCGTCTGGTCCCATAGATTTATGATCATCCAAGCATTTCAGTAGTTCTTTGACTGCCTCCTCTTGGATAATGGGGGGACCATTCTGCTCCCTGACACCATCAACCATTCCAGGCGGGCAGGTGTCTTGAGGGCAAGTCATCTTCCCACTAAAAACTGAGGCAAAGTAGGCATTAAGCACTTCTGCCTTCTCCTCATCTGCAGATGCTAAGTTCCCTCCCTTGTCCAATAAAGAACAAAGGCTGGTCTTACCCTTCCTTCTAGCATTAATGTATTTGTAAAAACATTTTTTATTATCCTTTACAGAAGGATAGTAATTTTTTATTATCCTTTACAGAAGTCACCATTCTAAGTTCAAAATGAGCTTTGGCCTCCCTAATTTTTTTTCTGCATGCTCCAGCAGCCTTCTTGAATACTTCCTTAGAGACCTGACCCTCCTTCCAATGCTGATACATCCTCTTTTTATTCCTAAGTACCTCCAAAACCTCCTTGCCCAGCCAGGCTGGACGTTTACCCTGTTGACTGATCTTTCTGCACACAGGGACAGTCTGTTCCTGTGCCCTCAAGATCACTGTTTTGAGGAATGCCCACCTTTCCTGAACTCCTTTGTTTTTAAGGGCTGTTTCCCAAGGGATGCTCTGAATAAGTCTCCTAAACAGGCCAAAGTCTGCCCTCTGGAAGTTCAATGTAAGAGTCTTACTGGTGCTCCTCCTGACTTCACCAAAAATTGAGAACTCTATTATTTCATGATCACTCTGCCCCAAGCGACCTCCAACCACCACATCTCCCACCAGCCCATCTCTATTTGCAAACAGCAGGTCTAACATAGCCCCTCCCCTGGTGGGTTCACCCACCAGCTGTGACAGAAAGTTGTCCTCCATACATTCTAAGAATTTCCTGGACTGCCTCTTTACTGCTGTATTAAGTTCCCAGCAGATGTCTGGTAGGTTGAAGTCACCCACAAGAACAAGGGCTGATGATCTTGAAACATTACCTAGCTGCTTATAGAATAAGTCATCTACCTCTTCTTCCTGGTTGGGTGGACGATAACAGACTCCCAGTAGAGTGTCAGCCTTGTTGGCCTTCCCCTTAATTCTTATCTATAGACATTCAACTCCATCTTCCTTAGTTTCAATTTCTACGGCATTGGGAGTCTGCTTAATATAAAGGGCCACCCCTCCTCCTCTTCTTCCTTTCCTGTCTCTTCTGAGGAGCTTGTATCCACCCAGTGAAGTACTCCAGCTATGTGAGTCATCCCACCATGTTTCCGTGATGGCGACTACATCATAGCTCTGCAGTTGCACCACGGCCTCCAGTTCTTCTTGTTTGTTGTGTGCGTTGGTATACACGCACCTCAGCTGGGCTACTGACTTCACCCCTGACTTAGCCTTGCAACCCTTGAGCCTGCTTCCAGACAGCTCAGCTGCTTCCCCTTCCCCCTTCAAACCTAGTTTAAAGCCCTCTCAATGAGGTCTGCCAGTTCATGAGCTAAAAACCTTTTGCCCTTAACAGAGAGATGTACCCTATCTGGTTCTAGCAGAGCAGATGCTGTAGAAGTTTCCCCATGATCAAAGAATCCAAAATTTTGCTGATGACACCAACTCTTAAGCCACTTGTTGATGATGCGGATTCTCCTGTTTCTTTCTTCATTTTCCTCCACCACCAAAGGGACTGAGCAGAACACTACCTGTGCTCCTGCCCTATCAACTACCTGACCCAGTACCCTGAAGTCCTTTCTAATTGCCTTGACACTCCTCTTTTCAGTCTCATCACTGCCAGCCTGGAGTATCAGCAGTGGGTAATAATCAGAGGGCTGAATCAGCCCAGGAAGTCTCTCAGTGATATTTTGTACTCAGGCCCCAGGGAGGCAGCAGACCTCCCTGTAGGATGGGTCTGGTGACACATGGGGCCCTCAGTTCCCTTCAGAAGGGAATCACCTACTACAATTACCCTCCTTTTCTTCTTGATGTTAGAGGTAGTGATCCATCTTACAGATGAAACATAATTGGGGGGTTCACAGGGCAGACAATTTTCTCCTAAATCATCTAGTTGGGTCTCTAGATCCAAGACCTCATACCTATTCTGAAGTGGTACCTGGATGATGGGGATGGGGAGGAGTTTTTGTTATTACCTCCCCAAGTAGGGACCCATTTCCACTCCTCTTCATCTACCAGATGCCCTTCTATTGCCTGAGAGCAGGGAGCATATAAGTCCTCAGTCTCTCGGTCAGAGGCCTACCTTAAAGATGGAAGGGCCAAGCTCCACCAGTCTATTTCCCTTTCACTTTCCCTGATACTCCTTAACATTTCAACTTCCTCCCAAAGCACAGTCACCAGTGAAAGGAGGTCGTTCACTTGTTCACACCGCAGGCAGGTCTCCTACAACACACTCCCTGAAGCCACCGATAACCTCAAACACTCTGGGCACGGATGGGTCTGTAGAGAAACATCTTTTTTGGAGGGCTCAACTTGGTCACTTACACTTTTACCAGACACAGTTTAGACTGTGTAGAAACCATTACAAACAGACACTTCAAACACAACCAGGAAGCAGAAAGACCACAAAGAACACAGAGGACGACTTACTAGCAAGAGAGCTGGGAATCCTGCCTGCTTAGCCTGCCTGTGCAAACTGCCGTGCAACCTGCCTTCTATACGCCCTAGACACTCACCAGACACCTCTTTGAGCGTGCCAGGCTGCCGCACTCCAGGTCACGGTGCTCCCAAGAGGCTGCTTATAATCAGCCACTCAGCAGCAACACAGGAAGCTCCACCCCTATCTCCTCACTGACTCACATGGCAATCCACTCACCTGCCCACAATCAGCCACTCAGCAGTAACACAGGAAGCTCCACCCTTAGCTCCTCACTCACTCACAATGGCAATGTACTCACTTGCTTATAATCAGCCACTCAGCAGCAACACAGGAATCTCCACCCCTAGCTCCTCACTGACTCACCAATTTCATACAGGTGCTCACTGATTTCTTGGCAGGCTTCATGCTGTTTCCACTTCTCTGGGTTGCTGGTTCCAATCACCAACCACCTTCTTTTTGAAGGACTTTTTCTAATGTCCAATCTGATCTTCCCTTGGCATTACTTATTCTGTTGCCTCATGTCCTACTTCTCACCAGAGAGAAGGGATCTTCCCTCCCATCTTTGCTGCCCTCATTTTGGAAGATGGAAGCTGTGATGAGGGCACCCCTCAGCCTTTTCTTCTCAAGATGTACAAACCAAATGGGCTCAGATACTCTTCATAAATCTTGCTTTTGATGGTTTTCACTATCTTGGTTCCCATCCTCTGGACACACCCTAACAGTCTGATGTCCTTCCTGTGTTGAAGCAGCCTAAACTATGAGGAGTATTAAAGGTGGGGCTGCACTAGTGCACTGTGAAACACTGATATTTGAATTTGTTAAAGTTGAGACCAGTCACCTGCAGCTTGGCTAAAATGCTGAGATATTTATGGTAAAATCATAGAATAGTTTGGAATGGAAGGGACCTTAGAGATCATCTAGTTACAACCCCTCTGCCATGGGCAGGGACACCTTCCACTAGCCAGACTGCTCAGAGCCCTGTCCAATCTGGCCTTGAATACCTCTAGGGATGGGATATCCACAACCTCCATGGGCAACCTGTTGCAGTACCTCCCCCTCACAGTAAAAAATGTCTTCCTAATATCTAATCTAAACCTGCCCTCTTTCAGTTTGAAACTATCCCCCCTTGCCCTGTCACTACATTCTCTCATAAATAGTCTGTCTTTTCTGTAGGCTTCCTTCAGGTACTGGAAGGCTGCAATTAGGTCACCCCAAACTTTGTCTTTTCCAGGATGATCAGTCACAATTCTCTTAGCCTTTCCCCATAGGAGAGGTGCTCCATCCATCCAGTCAACCTTTATGGCCCTTCTCTGGACTCTAAAAGTTGATGAATCTAGAGATGGAACTTCAAATTAACTTAAGTCTTGATTTTATTTCCTGGAAAATTGTCTAAAATATGGGCATACAGAATGCCATTGATGGAATCTCTCTTGAGAAAAGGCCACCCAGCTCTCTTTGGTGCTTTGCCACCATAAAAAAAAAAGGGCAAAAAAACCAAACCAAACAAACAAACAAACAAACAAAAAAACCCCAACATCAAAACCAACCAACCAAAAACCAAAACAAAAAAAGAAAAAAAAAAATAGAAAAGCCACCCCAACTATGCAGGTCTGGGAAGCTCTTGTTTCTGTTCATTTTTCTTGTGGTTTAATCCCAGAAAGCAGCTCAGTCCCACACTGCTGCTTGCTTGCTCCCTCAGTGAAATGGGCAACAGAATTGCAAAGCTAAAAGTGAGAAAATGGGTTGAGGTAGATTAATCTTTAATAGGCAAAGTAAAAGCTGTGCATATAAGCAAAGCAAAACAAGAAATTCATTTACCACTTTCCAAAGGTAGGCAAGAGTTCAGTCATGTCCCAGAAAGCAGGACTCCGTCCCATGGAACAGTTACTTGGGAAGACAAATGCCTTAACTCTGAACAGTCTCTGTTTCCTCCTTCTTTCCTCAGTTTATATTGCTGAGCACGATGTCCCATGGTATAGGCTATCCCTTTGGTCATCAGGGAGCAGTGCTCCTGGCTGGATCCTCTCCCAGTCTCTCTTGCACCCCAGTCCATTCCCTGGGAGAGCAGCATGAAAAAACCTTAGGGCTGTGTAAGCACGGCTCTGCAGGAGCCAAACTGAGGAGTTCTTATCACCACCATTTTGGTCAGAAATCCAAAAGATATCACCATACAAGATTCTGTGAAGAATTCTGTCCCAGTCAAAACCTGTACAATACTCCACACAAACAAGCAGAAGCATGCCTATTCCTCTCAGGTCACCCGCCTCTCTATTTGCCTTCATGGGGATTTTTGGTCCATCTTTTAGGAAGCTCAATGCTACTTCCTCTGTCTCTAGTAGCAGAAAAAAACCCTTTACATTTCAAACACATCTTCAGCCAAGTTAGTGTGATTATCTTTCTACACAAAATCCCAGCTGAACCTTCCATATCTTTTAGCACTAGTTTATTCGCCATCAATTTCTACTGCTATAATTCTTTATCATAGTCTACATGCTACAATATATCTATTAAACTGTCAGCTTGGGGTGAGGCAGTTCAAGGAGGAGGGAAATAACTGAGAGTGCAGCCAGAAGTGTAGAAGGCAAAGATGTTAAAAAGTAGCCTTGTCATTAAAAGTGGCAGCAAGGTACTGAAGAGAACCCTACTCAGACTCCGTGTTGGTAAAACTCATGCTGAGGGAAAAAATGGAAACATATAACATCTGTCACCCACCCAGCTGCAAAGGGCTTTTGCAGTTTGCAACATTTGGGGAGACTCAGTTTCCAAGAATATTGCCTTCATTCATCCCTAATTTCACTGTGCCTTACCAAGAAGATTTACATTTGTCTCACGCTCAGGGAAAAGGAAGGGACGGGAAGGGACGGGAAGGGAAGGGAAGGGAAGGGAAGGGAAGGGAAAAAGAGAAAAGAAAAAAGAAAAGAAAAAAAGAAAAGAAAAGAAAAGAAAAGAAAAGAAAAGAAAAGAAAAGAAAAGAAAAGAAAAGAAAAGAAAAGAAAAGAAAAGAAAAGAAAAGAAAAGAAAAGAAAAGAAAAGAAAAGAAAAGAAAAGAAAAGAAAAGAAACCTTCTTGGGTTTGTTTTCTTGATTTAACACTTCATTAGCTTATCTGCTCGGAAACACAGAGTTTACCCACAGACAATTCCCATCTGGTTCCTCAACAGGTTTTTTGCAAGCAGTAGGTCCATTAGTACTGCTAGGGTTGTTTGGCTTTCTCTTTTTGTTTTTCCCTATTGTCAGTCATTTCTACTATTCTTAAGTGAAATGTTCCAGCTCAGAAACAACTCCCAGTAAGCATGCCCAGGCATGACCTCAGAACTGAGTGCTGTCATCATTGAAGACATGCAAACACTGAAGCTCTCTGGCACCAGTCTTTCAGAAGGAAACATGTCTTGTATATGGGACTGTGATAAAGATCACATATAAGTCAATGTGGCAACAAGTACTTAAAAAGCTAATAACAGTTTGATTTCTGCCTGAAGCTTCTCAGTCATTCTCAGATGTCAGAAATTTCATCTTCTGCTTCAGTGTAATTACACATGATTCTTCTGGAATTCAAATATTTCAGCTATGGTTAGAGAAAACTCAATGACAATATCAAGTCATTTTAGTAAAAATTCTGGTATATATTTTTAAAGCCAAGGGATGTCTCCTGTTTCAGTTTGATCCTGGCAGAAAAATAAGCAGGAGAACATGATGTTACAGTTCGACTTTCCCCTCACTGAGCCAAGACTGATAAAGACATTAAGGTGTCACTAGTGTTATCTGTCTGAAAAAATATTCAAAAGCAATGCTGACAGACGAATTTGCAAGTCTGCTGCCCACATACTAAATAGTCTGTATAGCATAGGATAGTCTTGTAAAAAGATCTTTATTTGCTGCTCAGTCAGTTCAGCTTCTTCCTCCTCCAGCTGTTCGTCAGAAATTGAAACTGTGGCTATCAAATCCAGAAAGATGTCTCAAGGCAAACTGGTCAGGTTTATGATCAAAGGCTAATGAATAGGTTAGTAATCTATGCTGAGGACAGCTGGAAAGTTCACCCTGGAGACAAAACTGTGAGTGCACAAGCTATCTTTTCAGTAATAGTGAAAATTAAAAATGTAGGATAAAGAAATTTGCAAAGATGGAAAGAAATGTTTGTGTCCAGGTTTCACTGCATTCATTTCTCCTTCTCATACATGATAATGGACCTTTGTCAGCCCTTGAGAAAAAACACAGTGTTTCTCACCAGCTGAAATGAAGGGAAAGGGCAGAATAAGAAAATCTGTAACAAATTTGTTAAGACAATACTGTACAAAGTTAGTGTCACTGATTTAAATCTCACTTTAATGTTTTACTAAGGCCTAAGAACTGCGGTGAACTGCTTACTGTCTATTTTGTGCAAACACCAGATAGTGGATGAAAAATTCTATATTTAAAGGGCAACTTTTGCTGATATTTTTTATATAATGCTCATTTGGCCCTGTTCAATTCTCATCATTTCCTCACAGACTTTTTGTTCAACCACAGACACTTCTATTTTTGGGCTGCTCCCTAACTGTGAGTGATCACTAACATTCCTCCTCCCTGAGAGCAGTGATGAGGAGACTACAGTGGATGCTGTACTGGCAGATTGATTCTACTACACTCGTTTTTGATTCTTTTCTTTCAAGTTCTTTATGTATTAGGGGCAATGCTGCAATGCCACAATGCCAGAGCTGTGGGCGAATATCATCTAAGATTCAGCTTTCAGATTCTCATAGCAGTCTCCAGAAGCTCTATAAATCTCACACTGATTAACATTTATCAGTTACTGATCATCAAATCCCTTAAAGCAGAAAGCTTCCTCTTAAAACTAATACCAAAAATCTGACTGAAAACAAAGTAGAAAAATAAAAATTTTTACCTTACTGGGTTTTATTTTACTCGATGCAAGGGTTATATCCCAGTTAACAATTATGTTGCTCTGGTTTAATAGCCATGATGTCACTTATGGGGGAAAAAAGACCCTATGAGAGCAAAAGGTTAATGAAAAATGCCTAATGTAATTTTTAAAAGCATAAAAATATAGTAATGGGAAGGGTTAAAAGCATGCTAGAAGAAACTCTAATTTCCCTTCAGAATGAGTTTTAGGGAACAGGGGAAAAAGACTAAAATGAACTATGAAAGAAACAAAGGAACACAGAGGAAATACATAACTAAATGATAAAAAGAAAATATTTGTATCCCATTTCTAACATATAGTATACTAGAAAAACAAGAATGAACTTTAGCCAGCTTAGGAATTCCTTATTTACATCAGAGGGCAAGGGCAACAGTTCTATTGGTTTCAGAGATGTGATATCAAAAATTGCTTGTGTCTTTCTATATGCTTTATCTTTTAGAGAATTCACTTGATAGTTGCTCATTGTTGTAAAGTGTGAAATAAATCATGAGACTTATAGCATTTTAAGTGATAATGAAATCAGCAAATTCCCAATCTGCCATTTAATGGCTTTAGTTTATTAAACTTTCTTTCCTGTTAAGATTATCTATTTACAAAAAAAAAGTAAAGGGATTAATTTGGCTGATAATTTCAATGTATGAATGCATCACTTCCTTTAATATTTCTAACAAAATTTCTGAAGTCAAATGTGGCCAAACAGCCTCCCTGTGGAAGTAGATAGGAATAATCATCAGGTAGATGTCCCTTCAAAAGAAACCCTTTCTGTCTATTGAGCATGTCCTGACAGATGTCCCAGCAACACTCTTTACTCTGAGACATGAGGAAAAGATCAAGTTTCTGTCAAATTGCTCAAATGAAATATCACATTAAGTCAGTTTTATATCAGTTTTACTTATAAGAGACTCAGAAGGGCCCACAAAACCATGGTCCCCATAAGATTCCATGGATTAAACTGCTGTATATTTTAAACAAATTTGGACCAAGAGAACAATTATTTATCAGATAAATGACAGCTTGTTATGATACTGGTGTTTCTTGTTCACTACTCTAAAGTTCAAAACCAGATTTGCAATATTGTCAAGCAGCAAAAAAACTTAGGTGAGGCTGTGTCATATACACATTCCCAGAATGAAACATATTCATTCACATTTACAAGTTTATGCTCTTTCACATTATCTAGGGTACTCTATCACTGTTATAACACAAAATGTTATGGAGCTTTACATATCCAAACAAAGTCTTTTGAAGTCAAGTAGCAAAGTAGCTATTCAATACTTAATGGTTGTATTTAGGTTAAGTTGTGAGTAGCTAATGAATCACATTCACTGAATTTTTGGATAGTGGGACTTTCATTACACATGAGAAACTCTCTAACTTAATGTAATTGCTGTAGATTCTGAGGTGGAAAGAAACTTGCATAAACATTTTAACTAGCTTTCCAAAAATTGGCTTGCTTCCTTAGTTGCTGTCTTGCACAGCTTCATGTGTTATACCCTTGTCTGGTGAACAAGTTTCGTTAAGTTCTGCATTCTGTACTTCATCTACTGTATTCTATGCGTTAACAGTTCCATAACACTCTGTACATTTTATCTGGCAGTGCTTTAAGTTTAGATTATGTTACACTTTAAAAATTTTGCTAGTCAGAAGGAGGCTTTATAAAACTCAATTGTGATTTTGTGTCTAAAGGTCTCTCAAATGTGGGACAAATTGTATGGACATCTTCCAAAAGTACCCATTTTAATATGCTTTCTTACTGCTCTGAAGGACATTTATTCTGATTTGTGTTTTCAGCACTGTCTGGAATAGTATGTTACATTTTTTTAGGAGTAACACCTAAGCATTTTGCACTTCCTACAGGTTTGTGGATCCAGGGCCATAGAATAGGGAGGAACGTGTTCTGTTTATTATGTGGCAGAAAATGGAAAGGGAGAATAAGCTAACACTTGCTTGAAGTGGCACCAAATGCCATACATTCTTGCTGTGTTGTTGATGTACTCTTCACTGAGTTATTGAAGGAGGTCTTCAGCATACAAAAAAAACAACTGGTGACTCACCAGAACAAGAGTCTATTCTGGTCTCATCCATAGAATAATTTTTCCAAGCAAAGCTCTAAGAAATTAGGAGGTCTGATAAGTTGCTCTGCATCATTCCTTTTCTTTGGCATTTTTTCACAACCCCCTCCCTAGTAGGGAGGTACCTGATGTCACCTGGCAAAATGCAGTCACTGTCAAGCCACTGTTTGTAAATTTGGTCCTGTCCTGGACCATGGTGCACAGACCTATGCATGGTTTCTCCTGCATAGTTTCCTGTTCTTTGGCTGAGCAGATATGTGTCCAGTTGTGTGGTCAGAGTACTGGTATGTGTGTTTGCCTCTGTAGCTCCCTGCATGTGTCGTCAGTGCACAGCACGGTAATAGCTTTACTGACTTCAAATTGGTTGGTGGCTATGCCATTAAAGCCTCCACTATGAACTTCTCAAGGTAAGAAGATGTATATCACTGATTAAGGTATGGTTTGATTTGCTCAGATCTCATGACTGGAAATAAACACATGCAGTGCAGCTTCTGAATCTGGACACAGAGATTATTTTAATGTATACATAAATTAAATTCACAACTACATTTCTACATTTTCCCACAGTTTGATATGTTGGCTTCTTGAAATCAGAGGGAGCTTTGTCTTTGTCTTTAATGAATATTTGGAATGAAATCTTGGTGAAAAGTCCTTTGTTATAAGCTTAAACACATGCTTAAGTATTTTGTTGAGTCAAAGTCTTCCATTATGTATACAAAGAATATTTCAAACAACAGATATTAAAAAACAACTGATATATGTTGTGGACCTTTGCATGCACATAATAGTCCTGATTTCTTTTTTAAGAACCTTTATGTTTTATCTCAAGCTATTAAATGTTGCAAAAATTAACCATATACATAAGTTAAATGTCAAGGGACATTTATATACAGCTTGAATGTTGCACATTCCAAAAGCAACACAGAGCAGCATATTAAAAGTTATTTGATTGCTAGTACATTAAGTTACTTCATACCTAAAATACAAGTAAGAGGAAACAAAATGACTCAACACTGAAATGATCATTAAGGGAGCACACACACACAGATGAGAGAAGGTGGAGAAGAAATACTTTGTTTTATGCAGGTGTTTAGTATCCAAACATACTGCAGCTCATTTGTAATAGTTTTTCTTACAAGTATTTGTAAAGAGCAGCAAACTAGTAAGTACCAGCACCTAGCCCTAGAAACTTTGCCTTACAGCTTTTAAAATTGATTAAAATCTTCTGGCAAACTCATGATGTATTTCACCATTAACTCATGCAGACAGCAAATACCTGACCTCTCAGTTTGTTAACTAATTATCAGGTCAAATCAACTGCCAGAATTAAGAATATTTAATACTCAAGAGTGCAAATCAGCACTGTCCACACTAGAGATAATAATCTCCTTATGTAAAACCTTCCTCGATATTTCACCAGTAATGGTTCAACAGCCTCATTTATGCATCAACTCTTTTAGAAAATGTGCCCTAACATGTCCCAAGGTGCATATACAAAATGCAATAACTTGCACAGAAATAATGCCCTACAGTATAATAATATACAGGCACAGGAAAAAATTTATGGTATGTAAAAATCACTCACACACTGAAATGAATACTGATGCCAAATTTTTTTTCAGATATGGGTTTATACACTGAAGATCTACTCACCTAATATGACTAAGAATTCAGAATACACCCTGTAGGGAACATCTAAAGACAGTAGATCCTAAATCAGACAGATAAATTGAAAAAAAAGTTCCTCCCAGTTCTGTTTTCCACACATGCTTGCCAGGAAGTTATGTGGCACACTAGCAGGGAATATTCCATAGGGCCCAAGGCTTTGCCTATGCAGATATATCATATATGTGTGGAATGATCAGTAGAATAATTTTTCCACACGGAAATGTTTTACTGGCTGCCAGTTTTTATTTTCTATACCATTCCTTAGCTTCACTTTTTTCATCAATTGATGGCTTAGAAATTTTGTATCATTCACTTCAGTGACAGGCATTTTACTACAAAATATTTCCATTTCTGGAAAAAAAAGCAAGATTATTGCAAGGGGAAAATTGAAAATGCAGCACTTCATTTTCCATCTGCAGTAGCCTTTGGTGGTCAAACATCCCAGCATTGCTGACCCAGCAGTGAAAACTGAAAACACCACTTTCAGTTTTTGTCGGGTTTGCTGCTCGTTTCAGAGTACAAGCAAAATGCACCTGACAGGTAACTACACCATCATTGCAAGACTACAAAGTTTCATTTCAGACATATAGTAATCATAAAATAATATATATGAAATTAAAACCACACTCATTCCCGACTAGAAGCTTTTCTAGACTTTCTACCTGTCATATGAATGCATTGGTGTTTTACTGACCAATAACACGAGTAATGGCCCATGCCCTCTACTCTCAACACTGTAGATCTTACATCAGAACCTAGTCCTGTCTCTTGGCCCCTCTTTTGTCTTATTTTGTAAATATTTCTAAGTGAATTCTCCATGCTTTGGAATATCATGTCAAACTCTTATTTGGGATAAATGCCGAACTCAGATAAAGATCCTTGTCACAGGTGGCTTCAATTCTATTTCAATTTCAAAAGGCAGTTTCACAGAAGTTTTCTACTTACATATCGGAAAAATTATGCTATTTTTCCTCCCATGCACTTTTTGGTTGACTTTTTGTGTAGATTTCAAAAACAAAAAAGGAAGTGTAAGTTAAAAAAGTATTAAACATAAGAAAAAAAAAGAAAAATTCTGAAAGGATTAGTATACATGATAATTAATAATATATGCATGCATGTGATTTATGTCATTTAACATTTGTCTGTATTATGTATAAAAATGTTCCTTGAAAGACAATTTGAAATTACTGAAATTACTAGGGGGGGTTGTGGTTTTTTTCATTAATACAGAGATGCTATTTCTGAGATGTAGAGATAGAGAATGCACTGTTGATTATGTAGGACTTTAGGGTAATAAGGTATTTGGTGCAAGGTTTTTCAATTCATCCTAGTCCCACTGCTAATCTACTAAAGCAGTATTTTATTCATCCTACTCATCTCTAGACTGAATCTTCTATTTTTAATTCACAGGCAGTACAGCATTATGTTATTCTAATATTAGAGACAGCAATGTAAGGAGACCTATCTTTCAACTGATGCTTCACTTCACACCTTGGTAGAATTAGGCTCATAAATCCTCCTAATTTTATGAAGCTATAGGATCCATCAGGATCTTTTGCCAGACTAGAAGCAACGTGAATTGTCAGAGCTTTTAGTGCAAGCAATAGAAGAAAACCTACTGATTTCCAGAGTAAATAGTGCCTACAGGCAGTGTAGAATGTCAGCTAGTAGACTGGATTTCAAATGGTCTCCAGATTGTGCTGGTAGGCCATTCAGAGAGAAGAGGATCAACCCTGACCTTTCTAGCATGACAGCAATGTTCTGGGGATCCATCATAAATCAGAATAAAGTCAACAGTGTGAAGACTCCACCTGAGAACTGATTAGGCTGCTAGCCTCAAGAAACCAAGTAATCATTTCACTGAACTGTCCTGTCTGAGGTCTCAGCAGTATTTGAATAAACTGAATATCTTTGTTTTAGCAAAGATCTTAGAAAGCTATAGTCTGCAGGGTCTACTTACCCACAGGAGAGGATTTTAGAGGGATGCAAAACACCCCCTATCCTGTCATTGTCTTGTGTTCGGAGAGGGTACAGAAAAACAGCTGTGGAGCATTAGGAGTGGGACTCCATAAATTCTATACAAAGTAATTGACTAACAAAGAGTTTAAAAATTTTGAAAAGTTGAAAGTTGTTATCTATTTTTTATTACACTAAGTGCAACAATAAATGTAATTATTTGAAAACAATTAAAAAAACACACTGAAGAAAAAAAAATAATAATTTATGAAAATGTTGGTTTCTAAAGCAGAGTTTTACTTTCAATTGCATATTTTAAGTATTAAGTGAAAACAAATGAATCCAAAAAATTAGCAATTCCTCATCAGAAATCTCTTCCTGTCTCAATTACTCAGTTGCTCAGTTTGCCCCATATTTTCCTTTTTCTGGTCCTCATAATTATTTTCTTACCACAAAGAAGGTCTTAATTCTCAATGTAAAAGCAGAAATTAACACAGGAAAAAATCATCCTTATATTAAAAATTAACTTTATTTTCCAAGAACTACTTTTTATATACTTTCAGACGTACACCATGAACAAGATTCCTCAAGAAGGGGAAGAACAAGTGCTGTTTCTCCCATTTCTTTGGCCACATTTGAAAAGCAGCTTTCTCCATACAGGTGGTTTGAAGCCTTCAACATATTGCATCTGTTATCTTTGATATGCTTAGCACAGACTCCTGTGGAGACATTTTCTTAATTATGAGTCAGAGAAGCTCTTGGAATCCCAACTGTCTCTTTTACTTTATCTAATCTGATGGGCTCATTTGTCCTAAATACTTCACTTTGCAACCCTCAGAGTCATCCTCTAGCAGTATACTATAACATGTGTCACTCTTTCCCTACTAATATCCAATTAGGCAGTCATCCATCTTTTGCTATTGCCTTCTCTAATCAGAAAGTCATATGCAGAGATGGAAAAGAACTATTTTATCCATCTCCTGTCAATGTAGATTCATTCCCTAGAGTACATTTTCTAGCGTTATGTTTATTTAACTTAGATTATTACAGATTTTTCAAAATAAAGTTCAAGCCAAATTATATGAACAGCTTGGATTACACCATTTGGGAGTTATATGATCAGTAACCAATGCCAAGAGAATCAATAGACAGGAAACGACATTTAAATGTGAGCAGAGAAATAAATGTGCCTTTTACTCTACAACCAATACAATTCATAGAACTAAATATTAGTTAAATAGATTCTAGTGGAAGTCTAATGGTTCTGTAGAAAAATTGGATCTATCTATTCCTGGCAAAGAAAGCAAGAGGCAAAACAGAGATGGTCATCAAAGGCCAGATTATCTATAAATTTGCACCACTAAATATTTGACTCTTTCTTTAAAGCATCAGTGGCAGTGTGAAATAGCTGACCTTTTTAACAAAAAGAGCCCAGTCTTGTCCAGGGGAAGTACATACAGCCAACCTTGACTTGCTCAGTGGGTGTGACCAAATGCAGAAGCCTGTGCAGTGCCTGGGCAGTCAGTGGAGGCTCCCAGTAATGCCAGTGGGTCCTGGTGGCTCACTTGCCTGCAGGGATTTGGGATGAGACCATCAAACTAACTTCATGCATGTCACCGAGCAATAGTCAGATGGCAATATTAGGTTATTCCTGGCTCACAGTCAGGCTGACAGCTCTTCAGGCTTTCCTGATGCCTCTGGACCTGTGTACCTGGGTTATTCCTGCTCTATCTTCTCTCAGCTTGAGTGCACAAAGCACATATCACTGTAAGCAAGAAAGTAAAAGAGGGATAAGAAGCAGCAGGGATCCAGGTCAAGTGATCTCTTAGCAGGGGACACAAACAGCCTTGTCAATACTGTCTCTTTTGGTGTAAAGGAGGTCACAGAAGTGAGAATTGCTGTCCAGAAAAATGAAAAAGACTATAGGGAGAAACAAATAGATCAAGGGTGATGACACAGACAGGTCTTCAGCTTTCTAAACACCCTAACACAAAGATGTGACTACAGCAAAACATAGTCACTGGATGAAGTGCAAACATGACATAGGTGGATTTATAGGAATTCTGCCTCTAAATTAACAGGGAAGTTGATGACATTTCCACTTAGCCTTGCCTGTAGAAATAAAAGCCCTAATTAAATAATAAAAATTGATATCCTAGAAGTTTAATTAAAAATCACAGTCATGCCAACACTTTCTACTTGGTTTTTTTATAGAAGCAATGAAATAAATACAACATAAAGTACTTTAAGAGAAATTTCATTTTCTGCTGATGAAAATCATTAGCTTTACACACTGTCTCCATTTATAATAAGGTCAAGTTGCATTAAACTGATGAAGAAAACTTCTTACAAAAGGGAATAGGCTAAAACAACAACCTGTGTCACTCTCATAGCCCTCAATCTCAGTGAGCACATCTACAGTAGTAAATTAAATAACTCAAGCAAACGTACACAAGAACCTGGATTCCATTGTCTAAATAGCTAACACTGACATTGGTTTTGTTGCAGGAAAATTATTCTCCCTGTGATTTCCCTCACACGACATGGAAACACTGGAATAACTTGCCCAGATGGTGAGGGCACCATCCCAGTAAACATTCAATGTCAGGCTGAATGGGACTTCGAAAAACCTGGTCTAGTTGAAAATTACCCTGCTTATGGCCAGGGGGCAAGACTAGAAGGCTTTTAAATGTCCCATCCAATTCAAACAATTCTCTGTTTCTGTAAGTCTATGATTCTTTATCAGTTTTCAGGCACAGCTCAGACATAATTAAGGACTCAGAAGAGGTAGGCATCCTCTTTGGAGGACCAGAACAGCGGATTATTGTGACTATGGGCTGCTCTTTCCAAGGTGGCTTCAGATAACAGTACCAGACATATTTGATTTGCTGTCCCAGACTTGGCATGTGGAAGCACAATCCACCCCAGAAACAGAGAAAGGAAGTGAAAGTTCCTACTCTTTTCTTTCCCTGTGTCTGCACTAGGAAATGATGTTAGCAGACATGCTGGCATACAGATCCCAGTGTTGTGGTTTCCCCACACACACTGACCTCACAGTGAGCAGCTGTGTGAAGAACAGATGCACTGTACAGAGGATAGGCATCACTGTTCATACCCCACTCTTTTGCTTGCTGCCACTGGGGACTGGTTTTGCTGTGAACTGTGAGATACTGTTAGAATTTTCAAGGGATTACAAAAATTTGAGGGTGAATTGTTCTTGTTCCAGTCAATAATTTAGACTTTCTTCACCCTGTCTTCAATGATAACTTCTCCCTCTCTATCAGATTTCAGGTTGCTAGTATGATTTTGTATCTGGTGAAGAGATAACACATTTAGCTGTCAGGAACTTGAACACCATGATAGCAGAGCAAAATGAGAATGTTAGGATGACAGATAATAAATAGAAACTGATGGGTGCTGAGAGCATTCACTGACCATCTGTATATGGCAGAATGGTCATTCTGGGCTCAGGAAATAAGAAATCTTAATTATGATGCATAACTGAGATGATTTACTGACTTCAGACAGGGAAGGCTACATATTTAATATTGCATATAAAGTTTGCCACATCCCCATAGAAGTTCCACACTAAAATCAGAACTACTTTGAAGCATAAGAACTCATAAAGTTTTATCTTTGGGGTGCATAAAAGTAAGACTTATCCTGGTTAATTTTTAAGCTGCACATGCTATTTCTTCTGTCTTATGTAAAGCCATTAACTGAGTCCTGCAAAACAGTACCCTTTTAATCCTCTTGTGAATGGGGAATTATTTTACAGGCTGCCCATATTTTAATGCCACTACTTAGGACTCAGATTTGCCTCTAAAATCTTCATCGTCAAGGAAGTCTCACATAAATTAATGTGGGTTGGCAAAAGGCAGGGATGGTGTCTGCAGCGGAAGGAATGAGAACAGGGTGGGAGTACAGTAGCAATGCCACCAGTGAATGCCATTCTGAGCCACCCTTGCCCACAAAGCTGTAAAAAAGCATCTGGAGCTGCAATATGAAGGACCTAGAAGCTCTAGAACCTGCAATCTTGGAACAGATACAGCCTGCTTTCAAAAATGTAATTTCTTAGACTGAAGCCATTCATCTGCTCCAAGTAGTCTGGATCTCAACATTTCAAATGTCCCTGATGTTATTGCTGAAGGTTGTGACCACCTGTTAAATTAGAGGCAAATTAAAAAATTAGGAGTGAGTGAGACACAGAAGGCATGATTGTTAACCTTAAGCAGTTACCTATAAAGGTAGTTGCAAAATCACATCATGGTGTGAATTCATTGACAACAGCCCTAAGAGTGTATTTACTGCCCTGTTTAATGTTTTGACTTTAATGTTAAGTGATAAGATAGTGTAAAACTCCTTGAAAAAAATGTCTTTCTGGGAAAAATTAATAAGTAGTCTGTGTAGTAAAGCAGAGTATTAACTTTTGAAAAGTTAATATATAGAACATTGCAAAACAAGCAACAATAATGCCTCAAAAGAAAACCATTTAAATTGCTGTGTTAAAATATCTCCTGCTGACTGACACATCTGTAAGTATTATACCTGTGGCTTCTTTTTATTTTTTTCTTTTTGTTTCTCAGGCTGATTAGAAGACTTTTCTTGTTATGCTCCACCTGAAGCTAAGTTGGAGATAGCAAAGGAGCTCTGCACTGTTATTCCTATTGCATATTGGCTTCTTGGGAACAATTCTTTGCATCTTTTTTTTTTTTTTCCTGCATGATCCTTTTTGCCATCTGCTTTTTTGGCACAGGAGCAACATGCTGTCTTGAAGAAATTTCCCATGTTTCTTTTGGTCTCTTTCATTCATTCCCTCCTATGTATCAAGGGTCACAGGCTCATAACACTTTGGGGCATTTGACAGACACCTCCCTCTTTCTTCTTTTATTCTTCTTCTGACATAAAATTGGTCTTTCATTCATTGTGTAGAGGATGCCTCTTACAGATATCCCAAATGAGGCCAATGGTGAAAATAGGTTAAGAAAGATATTTTTAGACATTTATCAAATACAAGAAGATCAGTGAGAAAATTTCTTAAATTTTCTGTCAAAATCTTCCCAGACAAAATTAACTGAAAGAAGTATCATGGTACCTTTTCCAATAATAATTTAGAGTTAGCAGGGTGACTGCAGAGGTAATTTTCTCAAATTCAGATGACGATGGGAGTTTGCGGGTCCCAAGCATTAAGTGAAAAGTAAATAGAATGCAAATAAGAAAGAATTTTGCAAAGCCGATTACGGTACAGACAGATCTTAACTGATGTGTCTTTCATGTAGAAGTTAAAGCCTCAAAGAAAGCTGCCAACTGACATTGCTAAAGACCTAGAAATGCTACTCTGAGCTGCTGGAGAGGGCCATGGAAAGATATCCTATCAATCTACAGAGAAATGGAGTCTACAGAAAACACTTTCACATGGATGCAAATGGTCCAGCGCAGTCTCTGCCCATATTCCCAGCGGGCCAGCTGTACTCCACTTGTATTTCAGAAGATGTGTTAGCAGGATCAAGGAGCATTTGCCCACCACCTACCAGCTCTGATCTACATTACTGGGAGGCACCAACACCAGGGCAGGATTTTATCCCTGCCTCTCAGAGCAGAAGTCTGTCTGAGCACTTCCACATAGAAAATTGTCCTCAGGAATATACAGGCTTGCTATAAACTGATTGAACATATTTTCAAGGTTTTCAAGGTTATGCTTGGAAACAAAAGGATTCCTGTGCCAAGAAAAATCTGAAACTCTGCAAATGGGGATGGATGGCCAGGCTGGTCTCATTTTGTGAGCTAATTCAAAGCTTCAGCCTCTGACCCAGAAGCAAACTACCTCTCTGTCCACCTCAGAATTCAGAAACAGCATGCAAATAATTTTGTTTCATTTCTATGGCTGAAAAGTTAAGGCAATTTTGGATTGGATATTTACATTTTACATTTACTTTACAATTTCATCCATAAAAACCCTGCAGTCCAAATAACTCATTACTGGATAGCTTGCATGGATAATTTTAAATTGTCTATGTATTTTATTTGAATGCTTAGGCATGATTTTCAGTAATATATTGGTTTATATTGCTAGAAATTCCAACTGTTTGCATAGCCAAAATCATGCATTTGGGAACAATTGGGGATTGCTAATAATATTGTCTTCTTTTTTCTTTTTTGATTTTGATTGCCACAAAAACTGTATTTGTAAATTGGTAAGATCCAAAGGAGCTTTTACTTGTACCCTCCCATCAAGCACTGGGAAAGAAGAAAAGGGAAGATATAGTCATGAAATTAACAACTTTATTTGAAGAACCACAATGCTTTAATCTGATACCTAAGGTGAGTAATTGCCTTATGCAGGCCCAATTTATCTGAATCTTGGAGAGCATCTGGGATCTGCAGTGTCTTTGATCCATGTCCAATGCTGTTCTGTGGTCTAGGTGCATTTCAGACTTTCCTTGCCTCTGGCTATGCAAGATGGCTATTGTCACAAGGTTCTCATGCACATCCTAGCACAGATGGCACACAATCCTCCACAACAGCAACAAATATGAGACAGTCTCAGATATTTAATTGTTTTCCTTTGCAGTGTGCTGGTATTGTCCTTCTCTGTATCCTTTTATTTTCCAAGTCTTGTACTTTTTCTTCAGTGCTCCAAGTTTCTATATTCCCAAAGATTAAAATACACTTACCTTATGTCTATTTTCCCCAGCCTAAGTGCAGTAAAAACAGAGCTACATTCACACATGCAAAACCTAATTTGTATTTTCCACCAAAGACAAAGGTGAGGTCAGTGAGATGGAACAAGAGGAGCTCTTAAGTCATAATAATTCTGTTCTAAAGAAAAATTTAAAAGTCTAAAAATAATTTCTATTATTAGTGGGGGAAAAAAATACTACTGATACTGGCACATGACTTTTAATTCTACATAAACTCAGTAGCTATATCTACTTGGATTGTCTGTAAAACATACATAAAATATTCCTCTCTGCCCAGGAGTAGCTGAACTGCTGAGGGAATTCACCTTTTCTTCAAGGAATATTCCTCCTTTACAGGTCTTATTCCATCTCTGTTACTTCAGATACTGCTGCTCCTGCATGCTTATGATTTCCATGCTGAGATATCTATCAGCAAGCATTAGGGCAGCTTGCAGCTATCAAGGAATCATTGAAACAGGAAGGATGTTTTGTTTATCCACAGACCCCTCATGGCTTTTAGCCATCACTAGCCATGGGGTTTGGACAGCTAGCTGTTTTAGTCTGGCAATGGCTTTGATGAACAAATCTAGGTATGACAGTGTGTGAAATGGCAAAATTTAGTGGTAGATCAGGTTGTAAGCAGTCAAGCAGTCAGATATTGACAGGAGTTGAATGCTCAGGTGTAAAAGAACAAACTAGTTTCAGAAATAATTTTCCCAAAGTCTGAAAAATTAGACCAGTAAAAAGTAATTGGAGGAGAGAGTAACTTGATGGAATGTTTCCCACTATTTCAGCAGGTAACACAGGACTCAGCCCTACTCTGTTTAATTGGGTCACTGTCATAGTGAAAGAGAAAAGATTTAATCAATGCTGGTCTATGTTTTTAAACACAAACATAAAAAGACAAAAACTAGGAATTAAGACAGATTGGTTTAAGAACATTTAAAAAGGAATGGTTTGGGAAATGAGGAAGGGTTTCTGGCTATTTGAGTTTTGCAACAGCATAAGCTGGGGCTTACCTCTTCACACCTTAATTGCTGGCAATAGAATGGTAGATATGCTAATAAACACTTTATATTTATACTTTATTTTGATTTTATAGCTATCAGGGTTTTATGTGTCTATTTGTGATATGTTAGTGACCAGGACTCTTCCAGATCATATAACTTACCCTAAAGGATTTTCTTCATAATAGGTCCATAAAAGAAACCTTATAGATTTTATGGTATTGCTGTAATTCAAGTGTTAGATGGTTTAGTACAGATGTTCTAAGAGAAAGAAATTAGTCAACAAGTTATCTACACAGAATGATTATCTCTAGACTTACACCAGCATTTCTTTAAATCTTGTGAGGGAATTCATCTCAGACTATTAGAGGTGTTTGCCCTACAGCACATGCAGTCGCTTTCCTATAATTTGCATGGTTATCTAGTAATTTCCCCCTGAGTGTCACAAAACTGTTACAAGTAAACATTTTACAGACACAGAAACTTACAGATCTCTGTTCTGCTGAATTTATCAGATGCTGTTTCATACATATCTAGCATCTCTCTAAACTTCAGGGGCTTGCTCAGAAGTGTAGAAAAAGAAGAAATACTTTCATGGCTGCATGACTTGCTACGAATGCTGCAATTGCATCTAGTCCAGCTGACCCCAGATACCACAGGGAATGCTGCAATGCTCAGGACTAAAGTCACAATGCCGGTAAACAATGAATTTTAGTTTTTTTCAATATCCTTAAGTCAACCAGGAAATTCTGACAGAAACACTGAAAAACTGATTAACAGAAAATATGAAAAGAATAGTGACAGTCAGAAGGAAAGTATAGATATATAGGTTGTTTTTCAGTTCCTTTTTTCAGTTATTTCTGTAGAAGATAAACCCGCTTTACCTCGTGCTCTTGGTATGGGTTGAATTATTTAGAATCACATCAGATTTTCCTTGTTTGCCTTTCAATCTCATATACTTCCCTTTCTTGATTTAATCTATGATGATTCACTGTTTTCAAACATAACCAATACCTTAGATATTCTCTGTTGGAGAAGGCTGGTGCTTGAAAATAAACCTTCAATATTCTCATGAAGTCTGAAGGAAAGAATCAGTCTGGACAGGTGGGGGCTGCAGGGGCAGGGTGGGAGGAGTAGGGTGCAGGGAGGTGGTAAAGGCTATATGAAAACATGGAAACAAGGAAAGGAAACATGTTCTGGGGAGTCAGAGAAATGCAAAATGAAGAGAAGGTGTTCCAGGACAAATCATGCTGTATTATCCCTCACCTATTTATCAACAATAAATATTATAACTAATAAAACATGGGGGATCTTCTTTTAGTAGATGACCAGGGTAATATGCACAAAAGATACAAAAGCATATGATTGCCATACAGAAAGTTCTTTCTGTGTTTTGCTGTGTTGCTCTTTGAAAGGATAATGTCCCATTCCCTTCTTTTACTCACTCTGTGGCCTTTCAAGCAGATATTGTTCTGCAGCAATTGTGTCTCTACTGACATCAATGCAGCTGGTTGGTAAGTGGGAAGATTCTGTATGGATCTTATTGCTCGGGGTGAAGCTTACATGTAAGCTTTTATTTACTGTAACAGAATAAAGGAAAAGGATGCAGTTGTGCAAGAACTATGACTGACATGGGACTCTGAACATAGGGATTCATCTCCCATCTTTTAGCTGGAACATGCAAAAAGCTTTCGCAGTCTTTTTGTAATGCAGCAACAAACTCATTCTCTCAATCCTTGGCATGAAAATGAAATCATCAGCTTCTTTTTTATCCTTTTATCCAACTTATTTTGGGGGTAATCTGGGTCAGCAAGGATATGTTTCTACTTTTGAGCTAGCTGTCTTAGTTCTTTTTAGTCAGGAGGAAGAAACAGACCTTCCAGCATGCAATTCTTCTTACCTTAAATGAGATACCTAAACTAAGTTATGCTATATATATCCAAAACCACCTATGTTCTATATTACTATGAAGGTAATCTAAGGTGACTAGCCTGACAGTAGACAACTGTACAATATATATCTGTGTTTGGTCACATTAATCCCACTCCCCCCTTATTTATTTGTGGCTATTCATCTGGTGAACCAACTAGAAAACAGATCTCAAAGCTTGACAGCAATTTGTTCCCAAACAGAAATTTACAAAATAGGAATAAACTATCTCTCCTGAGTACTTCAAATTTCTGACTACATGTCCAAGGTTTTATTTATAAAAAAGTTTGTATGAAGTCATCGGCTTTTTTCTCAGTCAGTGTTACGTCCCAAGAGCTCTAGACACTGTTCTACTTTCATAGAAATGCAGAATCACAGACTGCAGCATAATTTAGGTCTCTAGTCAAACTTTCTGTTCAAAATAACTACTGTAAGGTTAGACCCTGCTGCTGAATCACAAGGACCAAGGATATTTAATTAAATTCCTACACCCTTCTTTACACTTCATGGAAAATAGTCTGTTATTTTAAAAACAGACTATCTTAAGACAGTTACACATCTGGAACTCCCAATCTTTATTTTATGAATTTTGGAAAATATAAGATCCAGTTTTTCTTCTACTGTCTTGAAAAATACTTTTTTTTTCTGTTTCAGTTCTTACTGGAGTCCCAGGATTCCATTACCTATTATAAGTTAATCCCATTACAGTGTAAGACTGAGGTAAGAGCACTGAAAATGCTACTTCATCAAGTATACCACTACAGTTATGTCCTATCAGATAGAGACATTCCAGGAAAAATTATTTTTAATTGGTCAAGTTTTCCCTTGGGTGTTTTTATGTATCTTGTATATGCTTCATACTCAGCTATGTTTATTCTTTCACAAAACCTCTGCTGATGCAACCAGTACTATTAACCACACATATAAGAGTATAATGGAAAAATACTAAGCAGCATAGACATGGATAGGAAAAATACTGTGAGCAAATCTTCAATATATTTCCATTCTTCCTCAAATGAAATTTCAGTCCTTCCTCTATGTCTGTAGTTTAGACACCTTGGAAAGACATAAGCAGGACATAGCATTGACATGTGGAGGACCCCACTGGGACACCCTATATAACCTCTCTAGGGCCAAAGAGCTCCCAGGTGTTCAGGGAAATTGGATAGTGCTGTGACATTGGTCACTAAATGCTGTAAAGGGCAAATACACCATATCTGACTTCAAGTTCCTAAGTCACAAACTACGCTATGGCAGGGAAAACCATGGGGAAAATATCATTGTGTGCTTCCCCTTGTTGAAATCTTCCCCTATAAGCTGCCAGAAGATGGGAGTCTGAGCCCAGCTGCTCTTTGATCTCACATTGCTTTTGTGCCTCTACCTCCATACTTACCCTTCAGATACACCTTAATGTCCTTCCTTCTACACTGTCTTGTTTTGGAAGGCTGGCTTCACACTGCATGGCTGCTCTAAGTAATAGAAAATAGAGACAAATATGTGGCAAAAAATTCCCTCTGGGAATTCAGTTGGAGTTTAACATCAGTATAATACATTGTCTTAAAACAAAAGTCTCCCTAAGTTGAATGTTACAGATCATCCTCTCCACCACTCGCCCTCAGAGGGATTACAGTTTGATGGCTGTGAGATTGTTATGTATATTGACACTGTTTTTAAGAAAAACCTTTTGCTACTGCTTCATCTAATAAAGACAAGAGATTCTGCAACTCTTCACATCAAAAGATACAGCCTGACATTTCTTATGAGTCATGAGTCAACAAATTATGTAGATTGCTTTCTCTTAAGCACGTAATTTGATCTGCAAGCATGAGCAACAGTTTTTATATTTCAATCAGTAAACAATTCCTCTTTAAAAACATTCCAACTAATGTTTATTTGTACAATCTGTCCTTCAGCAGAGCCTTAGTTTGATGAAGTAAAAGATGTAACTCTAATAGGAAAATGTCTAAAACCTGACAAAACATTGCATTTGATCATGTGTGATGAGTGCACTAAGGAAGTACATAGTTTGAAAAGCCGAAAAAGCCGATACTGCATTTCCTTGAAATCACTGTCTTGAACAGGTTTTTTTTTCTGAACTAAACATTGTTCTCAATGCAGTGGAAATTTTCTTTTTTAAATTACATGGATCAGATTTCCAACAAAAAACATGAGTAGTGCATAGTCTGAATGAAAAAAAAAAATGAAATATTTTTCTTCTGTCTTAAGATAAAAGTGATTACGGTGGATACTTCTTTCCCTTGGGAAGAGTGCAATGAGGTCCTTTATTTCATTAGAGATGTCAAACATGAAATCAATATCAGTGCTGAGACCTTGACTGGTGGCCAGGGTGGGTGGGCATGGCTAAAGTAAGAAAACAGGATGTTCTTTCTTGATTTGAACAATTTTGTTGCAATGAAGCAAGCTATAAAAATTAAAAAAAAAAAAAAAAAAAGAAAATCAGAACAAAAACCCAAAACCTGAAAAATCAAAATGTAACTGGAAACTTGACTGCAATTTTTACAACCTCAGCGGTAACTACTAGAATGACAGACAGCTTTGCACATCCATTTGTCAGACAAGAAAAAACAAGAGGTTCGTACTTACTCTTCCAGTGGACTAACACCATCTATTGTCCAAACACTCATTATTTTAACACAGATATTTAAATGTATGTGGTATTTTTTTTTTTTAATTTACAGAGCTGCACATCACTTTGCAGAGTTTATCCAAACCAAAGAAATATGCTATTGCAATGCATTTTAGACACTGCAGCAAACAGCACCTCAGGATTTCACTGGTCAGCAAGGTATCTCAAAGCAAACTACTTCAAAGCACCATGTTCTCCTGCAGATCTAGGTCCATGAGTAGAAATCATTGTAAATCCCTGGGGTTTTATGAAGGTTAAAAAAAGAGAAGTGTTCCTATCTCCATCTTTCGCACCGTGAAAATACCTTTTTGCCAACAGTGCTATTTTTTCCTCCCAGTTCACAGTCATTTCCTTTTATTGAATAAAAGTTCTTGTGCAAATATGACAGAAATGCTTATTTTAGCAGTTTGGGTTTTGGGGGTTTTTAATTCTATATCCATGCTTATTACTTTGTATATTATTATGGCAGCTACTCCCTGTGACAGAACAGTGGTAGATTTAGTACATCTGTATCTTGTTCTGGATGTCCACAGTACAGTACATTACCAATGCCCTTATATATCATAGCTGCTCTAATGCCACAGCCTTACAGACAAATCACTAGTGTGACCATAGACCTTATGGATACAGCTGTGTCATTTTGACAAGTCCCTAAATCACCAACTAGATTCTGATACACAGTGACAAATAATCCATCCCCTGAAAAGTCCCTTTATACTCAATTCAGAAACTTGTGAAGAAAAAAAAACAATACCCAGACTTCAAATGTATTGATCAGCTACCTAGTTTGGGTTTTTTTTCATGTTCTGGGCCATCTTTTTGTCTCTTCTTGTCTCTGATACTGATCTCTTTTGCTTTTTAATGTGATCTTTCTCCCATGCTGATGACACCTCAAAATAATGATGCTTTCCAACTGATCACTAATGATAGGTTTTCAGGGCTTTATAATTCCTTGGGTAAAGCTGCTCTTTGAGATCTGTATGGACCCTTGAGCCAGTCACAAGAACTGGAAGGAAATGTCTTCTGTCAGCTGAGAAAGAAAAACCAAGGTTTTTACAGCCTGTAGCAAGATGGGTGCTAATCTGCCTCAGAGCTTTAATGACTCTTTACAAAGAGAAATAATAACTATGTAGAGAAAGTTTACAACAGACAGAGACTAATCAAGTGGAAGTGAATGTAGCTCAAATACACAATAACTCCATAAATAAGCGAATGAGAAGGAAGAGACACTTTGCCTTTCTTCTCTAAATTGCTGTTCCAAATCCGGACTCAGTGTCTAAAATGTTAATTTGAGCCTATGACATCTATTCTGTGGTCAATATGAAGTGAATTCCTGGTCTCTGGCCAGTTTCTAATGGACAGGTGGCAACTACCCAAGAAAAGATGACAGCCACAGTTGGCACCCCAGTGCAGAGTCAGCAGTGGGACAAAGACTGAACTGGTCAAAAGGTAAAGTGATCTCCTCACCCTCTCCAGACAGTTCAGCTAAAGGAGGCCTGAAACAAATGGGCAAAGCACTGAGGGAGAAGAATTTATTATGATTGTTCTGCCATCTTTTTTCTTTGTGAAGAAACTTATCTTTCCAATGCTGTCAATCTCATGCCTTTCATAATTTGAGAGATAGGGAAACATGTTGCTCTGTCCCCCCTTACCAGGTCTCCCTCCCATGACAGTGAGTGTTGCCAGCCATATGCTTGAGCTCCAGATCAAAACCAGGTGGCAGAGCAAACTGTATTTAAACTTTGATCCTCAGTTCCACTCTGTAGCACAGCTTTTGCTTTGAAAAAGAAAAAGTAGAAAAGGTTTGGTTTTGCTAGCAAGAAATTATTTCATTTGCCAAAGAACCCATTAAATAGGTGTTCTACCTCAACCTCAGAAGTTTCTGTAGTGTGACCCTCCTCCCAGAGCACCAATTGTAAAAGACATTTGAGAATCCATTTTTATTCCAGATTCCAATATTGCATTTTATTTCCTCTTCTCTTTTAGAGCAACAACTGAAAAAAAAATCATAACAAGGAAAAGAAATTGATAAATCTATCTAGCTAGTGTAAGGAAACAAAATGACTGCTGTGCAGTGTCACAGCTGGTAATGCCTCAGATTCAACTGAAACAGCATTGAAAAATAGCCAAACAGGAATCTTTCATGTCTGACTTCATAGGTCACCCACCCCATGCTATGTGTTCTTTTTGTGAATCTCTCAGCTAAGTACTTCCAGCTAAAGTAGTTCAAATACACAGAATGAGAAAAATCAACAAAGAACAAGACACAATGAGCAGTCTAGAAATACCACTTAGCTGGTGCTTTGTATATTGGCAGCAATGGATTAGTAGCAACATGGCAAGCAGCTCATTCCAATTTGAGAGTTTTTCTTACAACCAGAGTACATTTCAGATTTATCATTCTAGTTTTAAATGTGTATATACATGGTCAGAGCATAGCTGGTGTTCATATGAGTTAAAAAAACCTCCAGGCTCTGCACTTCCAGGAAAATGTGACTTTAAAATAGTTTAATACCAGCTAGAGGCCATGAACAAACACAAGTCATTGTAAGAGATATTCAATGAAAGAAACCATCTCAAGAATTTATTCTAAAATAAATTAACACAGTGTTAATTTATGTTTAACACAGTGACACAGAAACTGGAAAGACTGCCTATCTTCCTCCATGAAAATAACAGGAACTTCTCAAATGGTAATAATTTTGGATATCATATTTCCATTATATAAATAAATAAATAAGCTAAAAGTGTCTATCACACCTAGAATTATCCCCAGTGAAACAGAGTAAGGAAGAACTTTTTCCTATATTATGCGTGTTTGCATGCTTGTATGCTGTCAAAAAAATACATAAACTACACAGCAGGAATAACAAGCCCTACAAAAGCTTTCCAATAGTTGGGACTGTAAAGGTTTTCTGCATTAACTAAGAATTCCTTTTCTTATAAAGCATGTGACAACAGGAAATTATTTCAAGCTGGCTAAGAGATTCAATAAAATACAAAGGCTCTGATTTCAGATTAATTTTTTACTGTCTAATCAGTTACATTCTTGATAGGTTTCTAATATTTTGTATTTATATGATAGCTGTCATCTTTATGGTTTAAGAAAGTGCAGTAAATTGCCAGCCTATAATTTTCAGCAAGGATCAAGAAAAGATGATGATGTAAGAAGTCCCCAGGCTGGTTTCTTATTTATCCTGCAAATCTAAACAACTCCTGGACTTCAGAGAACTAACTTACCCAAGACAATAGTACAAAAACTATTTCAATTTAGGCCACCAATTCTATTTGTTACAGTTGAGAGGCTGACCCAAGCACATGGGATTTAAAACACAATGTCCCTCTAGTAAAGCAATGAAGAGCTCAGAAAAATTCCTTCAGATTGGTGGAGTTTTGTTTGCTTGTTTGTTTGTTTAATAAACTTGCTCACAGTGCATCTGGTCATCTAAGATTAACTTTCCTCAAAAAGCTTGGTCAGTGCTGGTTTACTGTGGACTGGTTTACCCTGGTTGTTTTTCCATGTTCAATTATGTGCTCTTCAGCCTCTGGCTCATTTGTACAGGACAAATACAACATTCTTAGGTAGCAATGTTTCTTAAAAAATTTTTGCTCAGGCTCATATATAGAAATCATTCATTCTCTGCCTTCCTTCAACAGGTTATATTTTTTATTCTTTAACCAGGTTTTCAAAGGAATAATGCTTGCTTGATCATGGCTGTCTGTCTGCTGACCCCCTTCTAGTAACTTTTTTTATTTTATCAGATCTAAAAGAGAGGTTGGAATCTCAAAGAGAAGTTATTAAGAGAATTGTGAGGAAAAGTCAGAAACAAGGTGGATGAAACTCCAGAATTACTGCCCCCACTGGAAGAGAAGCCAACAAACCCACATAGCAGCAGGGAGCTGGCCTGGGAGCACCAGGTTACCCAGCACAAACACTGCTGTTTGCTCAGGGGAGTACCACAGGTAAAAAAAGAGTAATTGTGAAGTTGCCAGTCTGTATTGAATGCAGGCACAAGTTCATAGGAAACTGGATTTCATTAGATATTCTTTTCCTCTTCAGGATCTACACATTTTACAGCTTCAAATCTTTGTAAACATATGTTTCCCAGAACCATACCCTTCTGTCACACTTGAGAAATCAAAACTGTTCTCCCGGCTTTTATGAGCAATCTTCTCTTTACAGCACCAGCACTCCAACTCCACTCCTGTACAATTCTGTAAATAACCTAATCATAAAATAACTTTTCTTTATTAAAAAGTGAGTATTTCAGTGGCTTTTTGTTCTTGCTGTTGGCATATTTTACAAACACAGCTCAGGTAATCCTACTTTTCAGTTTCCACATCAGCACTGATTTGCAACTGAGAACACTATTTTTCAAAAGAAAAGATCAGATATTCTCAAAACATTCTCAGCTGTATTTTTGAGTCCCTATCTCCACAGATCTGAGTGAAGTATTTGTATTACAAAGAAAAAGATATCAGGCTTTCTTTTTATTGAGACATCTCTAGAATTCATTTTCATTGTCAGTTTCCAGTGATACACTGGAAGCCAAAAAACACTGGCGGTGAGCCACAGCTACAGGTATGAGTCTCTTTACTTCCTTTCACAGCTATTCCTTGTTTTTAGAAATTTTCAAGTAATTTTCCAGTCCTTCTCTGTCCTGGATACCCAAATAAACTCAGGATGGCAATTGACTTTCCTAGGTGAGTCTACTGATACATGGTGAAACTGCCCTGTAAAGACCTCTTCCTTCCCTTCTTGGTAACTTCATTTGTGTTGATGTTGTCCCTACATTTGATTTATATAACTTTCTAGATGAGGGATTAGAATTCACATATCTCAGCCACTCTAAGTTAATACAAATATAGATTATGAAACTCTCAAGAAATAACCATAAATTGTTACCAAACATTTCAATTTTATTAAACCAGATCAGAAATTACATGATGTGCCATTTGGCAATGTTGAAAATCTTTACTGTAACTCAAGTGCAGCTGTCAACTATGCAATTTCTGATACGTGAAGCAGTTTCACATTATGAGAATAAATCCATTTTATCCACTCCTCTCTGAAATTGCACACACAAGCAAAACAATTTTTATGGCTCAATTTAGTTATGTTCTTTACCAGTCTGTACTACTAAAAATCTAGAAATGGATTTAGAAGGGACAATATATTTTTGTTGTGGAGAAAAGTGAGAATTTTGCCACTTATTAAGGGCTGGAACTTTGCATTTCAGAATATAGAAGATGTAGGAATTAGTATTATCCTTATGGTTGACCATATGTGAGTTTTCTGTTATAACGATCTATATCTAAATATATCATATCAGCAATATATTGCTCTTGTTTTGAGTTACAGCTACCCACAAGAACATCTGTCATATTGACAATATTGTTACAAAGACTTTAAAGATGATAAAGACCCAGACCAAAACAGAATTATTCTGAAGATAGCTAGAGAGAGAATATGAAGAAACATTAATTACAAAAATTTGTATGCTTCATGCTTTTTCTCTTTGCTTTTGGGCAAAGATTCAGAAAGCTGATACTGGTGTCATGATACTTGTGATAGCACAACCTAACTGTGGCAAGCAGGCAGTGCCAGTTTTGAGACAGAACTTTTTCAATAAAACTTTGGTGAAATACTTGCTCATTCCCTAGAAAATAGCTATAGCTCACTGGTTTGGAACTCAGGTTGGGACTGGGAAGATTCTGCTCTCCATGTTCCCGTGTGTCTCCACATCACCTACATCAGGATCACCCTGAGCAGCAAAGGTGTCTCGTCAAGAGGATTCCCAATAAACTCTCTTTGAAAGAACACATGATCTAGCAATCCACATGCTGTGAGTCTGGCTTGGAGTCCATTCTGTGGGGCTAATTTTGCATGACTGCCTGAATGACTCACCAGCCCAGAGGAGCGTAGTCTGCATGATCACTTTAAAGTAACAATTGTTACACCATTTACTACCACAAACATGTACATGCTTACATATGTATATATATGTAAACTAGGGCTTTTGACAAATTAGTAAATTTGACACATGCTTAAAGAAAAAACACCAAAACAATATTTTCATTGTCTCATTTTGAAGCATATTCATATTATGGGAAAAGCTCCTTATTTGACTTTCCATTGTATGTTTTAGAAATTTTGTCATTAATAAGCTCACTAATATTAGTGGAAGCTTATTGTTAAATGTGTTTCATCTTTTCATATTAATTCAGTATTGTATCATTTGTATTCTCTTTGGTGTACACTCCTTTTGATCTGCATCTTATCACATTAATGATTTTATTACAAACAACATTGTATTCTGAGACTTCAATATTCTGCTGGCATATTTAAATGCTAATAATTCAAAGTTGATCAAAACACATGCATATGACAAAAAGAAGGTCAATAAAGGAGCAGTCATAGTACAGGGCTGGCAAAGCTATTAGAAAAATATAAAACTCATTAATGACCATCAGATCGGATACTTTCAGAAATGAGTAATGACATGAGAGTCCAGAAGTAGATAGTTAATAAACTATTAGTGCATAATTTGTGACTAAACATATTTCCAACCACAAATTAAGAAATAGCTGAGGAAACTGACACATTTTGCCCTCATATTCCTTATGTTCATTGACCTATGCTCCCTACACCATCTCTGTTTTTTTTATTCACAGTGTGCCTGTATTAGTTTTGCCCTCTGAGGATATGCTGTCCATAGTTTTAAGGCTGTTCCTTGCCTCCAGACATTTCCCCCTTCCACATCTTTTCATTTCAAACAGACTCAGTTCTGGGTGTCTACATTAAATGTGCAAAATCCAGGAAGCTGAAGTGAATCTGAAGCTAGGCAAAAAGAACTTTCTTACATCCCTACTGTCTGCAATTCTGGCATAATTTTTTTTAGAAATGAGATTATACTGGTCACTTTAAAAATATCTCCATGATAATCTACTATTTTTTTCCTGTAGTATCAGATAACTACAAACCAAAGAGATTGTGCTTCAGCTGGGACTGTTTAGGTGTGGGCAGCTGAAGATTCTGAAAGTCTGTTTAATCCTGAGACTAAGCTTTTAAATTCTACTTTAATTTATTTCTTTAAGTGCCGTCTCTATGCAGATATTCAGGTACAGGTTTTGTCGAGGAGTCAACAAGGCAGCATAAACTGTTGTTCAAATTACACTGCACACAAACACGCTCTGGGGCTTTGGGAAGTAAATAATTGAAGATAGAGAAATAATATAATTTGTTAAGAGAGTCAAAAGAAATATTTCCCAAGTCCAAACACAAATAAATATTTCTGTTGGAAAACAAAATGGGTATTTTAGCTTTTAGAGTCCCATCTGCTCAGTTCAGAATTGTCTTCTCAAAGAGACAGGGCAGTGTTTGGAGGTAAAGCAAAGAGAGGGTGATCATTTCAACTTTAAAGCTGTTCTTTCTATTGTCACAGAGCAGTGCTTTAAGAAGTTAGTGCTACTCTGACCAATGCCTGCTCCAGCCTTAACCTAGCTAGTGTTATACTGTCCCATACAAAACCTTTATCAGTTTTTTCTGGGTCTCATTTTAAATGCCTCTCTAGGTTTCTTGGGTTTTCTCTATGGTAAGAATATTTGCCATCAGGCCACTGGGCCTGCAAGCTATTTTGTGCAACGTGACCTTTCCATCTGCATGAAGCCTTTCTGAGTCCATCAGCAGCCGTCTCTGGTGTCAGAGCCTGCCTTCACACAGCCCCTTACAAGATCAGAACCATTGTCACACATGAGATGAGTAAAAAAAAAAAAAAATTAAAAAAAAATTGACAGATGTGAAATCACCACTAAAGAGATTCTCAGAAGCAGAGGCACGTCTGCTCTGGTGTGCACTTTCCTATAGCTCTAACTGAAGTTTCAACCTTGGAACTTGACACTGACTGTAAATGGTCACAGGAGCATGTCTTCTGCAAAGGAAGAAACAGCCTTTGCTCAGAAAAACAAGATTTTTCTGGAATTATTTCTGAACATGCTCAAAATGCTGCAGAATGTTCCATACTTTGTGTCACTTATCCCATGATATAAATGAAAACTTAACTGCTCTTCTTGAGCCTGTTCCTGAACCATTGGCCTCAGTCCAACACAATATTATAAATAATTAGAGCTAATTTGCAGGTAGAAACTAATCTTCCACTTTGCAGCCGCTATCTCTGTTCAAGTCAATAGAACCTAAATAAAAGTTTACTGGAAAACAATATTCTGAAGTTCCATAATTTCACCCTTGTCGCCTATCTACATCCATCCAAAGGCATCCATCAGATACCAGGTTCTTGACACCACGTCAGGTTCATTTATCATAAACCTCCATCTGTCTTTCATTTTTCATTTGGTTTCAGAAGGTCAATTTAACATCTGCCACCCTCAGACATTATGTAATCATTGTACTTTCCAACTAGTATATTTGTAATTTGTTTGGTGGCAGCCCAGATGTTTTGGAGAAAGCTCCATCATCATCATCATCACCATCATCATCTCATCAGTCTCAGCTGATGCTTAATATTTTCCAGTTGCAACAGCTTCAAAGAAAACAAACAAGCACCCTCTGGCAGGAGGTAAACTGGGGCTGTACTTAAGGTCCTGACTGCTTGGGTGATAGATTTTGTCTGACCAATTATGTCTAGAAGGGTGGATTCAGCCCACATAAAGATATTTAAGTTTTATTTTAAGTGCTTTTAGACATGCCATTGACTTCTTAGACACTCATTTCTACTGCATTTCAGTTTTCTCCTGTCTCAACCTAATTAGAAACATTTGAGTAAAACAAACCACATTTCTGCATTTTGTAGTTGTACAGCAAGTTCAAAACACAGGATACACAATGGAGTTCTCATTCCTCATAGGCTTCTAGGTAGTGTTATTATTTAAATAACCAGAGGTAGAAAAAGAGAAAGAAAATGAGAAAGAGAAAGAAAATGAGAAAGAGAAAAGGCAAGGCAAGGCAAAGAAAACCAAAACTCTGTAAACCAATTCTAAAATCTTCCCTGAGATGTCAGCAATCCAAACCAACCCAGCCTATTATGATTGCAGGTAGGCAGGACTTGCCAGGCTTTGGCAATTCCCAAATATATTTTATTTTGACAACTCATTTCCTTTATTCTTCTTGCTTATTCAATCACCTCAGTTCTCATTTTAGATTGAATGCATTTTCAGCTTAGCAGGATACTAAATGTTTCTGCTTGCATATTTTTGTGCCTTTCCAAAGCTTTAATTGAACTCCCATTTTGGGTACCACACACTTGCCAGGTTTCTTGCATAGAACGAACATTTTCAAACTGTCCAATCAGGCTTACTTTTGACTTGATTCTAATTACTACTGTTGGACCTGGTCTTTGGTCCTTATTTTGTCTTTGAAGTTACTAATTTTAGAGCATTTAAAATTCATACAATTAACTTGTTCAAGGAACATAAATGCTTGGTTATTATTAGGCTTGTCTTTTTTTTTTTTTTTTTTTATTTTTTAAGCAAACCCATGCAAGAGGTCCATCCTGGTCTATTTGTATAATCTATTGAGCTGGGCAATCTATTTATGACATAATGGAAAAGCAGACGAGAGTGATGGGAGCCGTGTGCTTGGCAGTAGCTGTTGCAATCAATATTCCAGTCACAAGCAAACTGTCAAAAATTAAGGATGAACAGAACTGTATTATTTTATCATGGGCTGGGTTATTTTCAAAGGAATCCGGGGGACTTACAGGCCCAGTTCTCATTAAATTCTAATGGGAACTGGGAATCACACTCTATTGAGCTGTCTTGAAAAAAATTGCAGCAGTGGTGAATAATTTTATGAGGTCACCCAATCAAAATAAATTCTGTCATGACCTCTACACACAGTCAAACAACTTTTTGGGGGCTTAATTATTCTCTTTTACAAGTATTAAGAAAATATAAATAAATTGTATTTACATTTTTGTGGAATTTCAAATTATGTTTTCCTGGAAATAGCCTGGTTTCTTTTTTCTCTTTAGAGGTAAATTAGTTTTCATGTTGTACTTTGTCTTTACTGTGCCATAATCCCATGAGAAGGAGATGAAAAATGTAACTGCTGATACACTTGCAGGGGGAAACGAAGATGTGCAGTACATATTATGAGACTTTCATATTCTACAGGTAGTTCTGGTAAAACAAAGAAGTGTGATCAAATTTACTGTTAGATTAAAGAGCAGGGATCAATACTTGTCCAGCATAAATAAACTTTCATCTCTTATCACCCACCAAGATTTTCTTCAAAATTGTATTAATATATTTAATTTTGTGCACATTCTCACCAGAGCCATGGCTACATGCTGAGCTTCTGTATAATTTAAATGGGAAAATAAGAAAAGGAAGTGCAGAAAGTTCTTGTGAAATGGAACATTTCCCCTGCCCTTGCACATGAGTGATGTGGGTGATTGTCATCAAGGTGGCCTGCCATTCTCCCTCTATATACAGAAGCTTTTCTTCCCAGCTTCTTCTTCTTACCTCATGGCTCTATAGGAAAATATTACATAAATTCAAATTTTCATTCTTGCCAAGCAGTCACTTTCACAGTGGCCATGGACACATATACAGATGATGTCCGTGGTGGAGGGGATCATATCTCTTTATGTAAAAAGTAGGCAAGCTGCTCATTCATCCTAACAGGAATGACCCTGTTCTTGTCTCATCCTTGCAAATACAGAATTCAGCAAATCCACAGGAGGTATTTGCAAATCCAAGTTCACTGATGAGTTCAGTGATGCTGCTCTTTTCTGAAGCCATGTGTCTCCTGATTTGTCCACCTTATGTTACTACACAACCCTTCCAGGGAAAACGAGGTCTGTTTGCAGGTCCACAGTCCTGCATCCTCCTTCATGCAATGTCATGGAATGCTCATGTTTGTAAAATAAGTGACTTGTCTGCAGCTGAGATTTTTCTCCTGCCATTTGCTTTATCTGACATAAAAGTATGTAAAACTGAAAGAAAAAAAAAATCAATAGGAAGCTGAGGGCCTTAATTACCAGTAAGGGCTGATTAATAACCATCTCTATTTCCTCTCTCTTTTCCCATTCTCCAAACACTCAATGGTGGTACCAGACACAGTAATTAGAAAACTCAGTGCAAGTAAGGCAATTTTCTTTTACAATGGAACTTTTGCTTTTACTGTTTCATGAACACAAGACAAGGTCTATTAAAATGACATTAAAAGATGAGCTGCTGGACTGAATTAGAAAATAGGTTTTAGAAAATCCAAAGGAAGAAATAGGGAAGGAGCTATAATTAAAATATTGATACGATTAATAAGGAGGCAGAAAAAGGGAATGAGCAGCTTTAGCCAAAATAAGTTTTCCTCTACTCCTTTCAATTTCCCACCAGCTTCAAAGCTTTCAGGAAATATGTGAATATATTTATTCACATATAGTTATGCACATAGGCATACATGCACACAAACACAGACACACACATGTCCTCATGTAATGTGAAACAGCCTTTTTTTTAATAATTTTTTTAACTTTTTTTTCCTGTGATAACATAATGGCTACTGTTTAGCTAAAAACTTTCCTATAGTCCTTCATTTAGAATGTGGATTTCTCAGAACAGTTTTATATTATGTGAATATAGCCAGCAGTTCCAAGAAAATATATCTGGTAGTCCCTCTGCAACTACTCTATCATCTTGTTAGATTTCATTTTTATTCTCAATAATAATAACACAATATTCTTAATTTTATCACAAGTCATTTGTTTTATTATGAATGAATATTTGTGGAGCTTATGATCTAATTACAATCAATAGCAATAACTTGAAGCAATAAAGGCCACTGAGTTCCAGAGAAAATTCCACAGTCAAAGAATATGTATTTTTAACAACTTTAAAAATTTCCTTTTTTCCCCTCTACTTAGAACATTTTTAAAGGTTACTGGAGCTAGTGTTTTTCACACAGTCTTTGAAACCCCAGAATACCTTCCATCAGCACCTACAAGGAGAGCCATACATTTTCAATCTGTTGAAAATAATTGTGTGGAAAGACCCATTCTGTTGCTTCCAGACACAATCCAATCAGTGTAATGGTTTTTGAGAAAGAAGGAACTATATTCACATTTCATTCATGTAAAGAATGAGATAATAGAAGACTTTCATGGTAGATGAGCACCCTGCAGGTACTGCAGTTTGCTACAGCATACATAAGGCCTTGTTGGGTTCATTGCATAAGGGAAAAATCTCCCTTAAATTGTATTCTTCCCCCAGGCTTCACATACATATTTTTTAAATGGACTGAAGCAGGAACTGGAGGGATTTTGCATCCCAGTGTGACTTTTGCTTTTAAATGGCTGCTCTGAATTTCTGGAAGAACTTGCCATAATTCTTGTCTGTCTTTAATGAGGTAAAATTGGCCCAGACAGCAGATAACCCTCACAACCACACTTTGATCATTATTTCCCAACGACACAAAGAAAATCCCTAAAACAAAAGCAGCAAGGAACTGAACACCTTGTTTCTTTTTGGTGCTCTCTGCGCCTGCTCCCTTTGTGTGCTTTTCAGTTTTAAGTGAAATTCAGTAACAGCAGAGTTCAAACACAGAGTGGTTGCCAGCCAGTGTAGTGCAGCAGCAGCGCTGCCAGAGAGGTGCGGCTGTTTGAAAAAGAATGTTCCTTTGCTTTTTATAGCACACCATTGTTAGCAGCTTCCTTTCTATTGTCCTGTGAAAGAGAGCCACCACTTTCCTGTTCAAATGCTGTGCCCACGACAATCTCTCCTCAGCTGCTCACAACTCCCCAGATCACACCCACCCCTCCTGAGCTGAGACTGCTCACCTTAGCTCTGCACACAGATGCACACATTAACAAAGGTGTGCCACTAAATTAAAAACTGGGGGGGAACGTGGAGCTGAAGACATTCAAATATGTCATGGAATTGAGTTTTGAGGAGTAGTGACTAAAATTTAAGAGTAGTGAGTCCTAACCTGATTTATTTGACCTTATATGTGTTAGCCAATTGGTTTTAATTCAAGAGATACAAATGCTTAACTGATATATAAAATATATATATATTATATTTTATATATAAATCAGTAATAGAAAATGTATGCAGGAAAAAATAAATAATTGAGGAAAAACTGCATGGCTCAAAATTACTAAGAAGCATGAAAGAGCTCTTCTTAAACTGTCTGGTCTCATATTTTGGATCAGTTCAAAACAGCACTCAAGATAGATTATAGATGTGTTGTGCTTGTAAAGCACAGGTTTTATTACAGATATAAAGGTTTGTATTATCTATTTACTTTATTAATGTAACATTGTCGCAGGAAGAGCTTATCAAAAACAGAGTTCACAAAATCTTTCTAGAAAATCAGAGTTCATCAAATCTTTCTAGAAAAATAAAATTTGTCAAACAACTGCATCTGTAATATGGAATTTTTAGGTCTGGAGTTGGCAGTCAGCAATCATGCTTATTCCCATACCTGTGTGACACAGCCAAGGTTAACACATTTGCAATTCCATGTGGCGCAAGTGAGTTCACTTAAAGACTTCTCATATAGAGGAAAATTCCTGCATGATTTAGCAAAGCTCATGAGTTCACTCACCCCTCCACAAACCTAAAAGTTACAGGAAGAAACTAGAGAAATGTCTATATAACTCTTGTGAGACTTATTACTAGTTCATTAAAACTCTTTCATTCATGGAATGCTTATAATTTTTGGTAATGTTGCTGTTACAGAGGTAGTTTTCACTACATTTATTTTATTTTATTGCATTGGATACATTTTTGTGGAGACTAGGTGTGAACTATGCAGCTGAATTTAGAATAGAAAACAAGAGTTTCACACTGAGGATGAATAATTCAGTTTTTAAGTAGCTAGCAAGATAAGAATAAGTGGATTCCTGTCAAATGATCTTTATCTTATTTGTCAAGATAAAGCACAGTCCCAAAGCCATAAACAGATTGTAAAGGAGACATTTTCTTCTTATCCCTTTTTTCACACTTTCAAAGATCTTTGCAAATCTGTCCAGCTAAATTAGAGCACATTTTTTCTCCTTAAGCTGGTACTTTTTAAACAAGAAAAGTCTTAGCTTATGCACCAGTATCTGGAAAGACTTACATGCCCATCCTTTTAAAATTCTACATGTATTTAATTAGTGCATAATGATATCTACAAACCCTATCATCAATTTTATTACATATTTTAAAAAGAAAAAAATATAGAGAACCAAAAGAGCTGCACATTTTTGTATTTCTGACATAAAAAGCTTTAGCCAACATATTCTACCCCCTAAATTTATAATCTAAGTTTAGGTAACTTTATCTCCAGCCATAGCTACCACTGTATTGTTCTCATTAATGACAGTGAGAAAAAGAATGTCTTCTCTCTTTTCTGCCTCCCTTTACTTCCCAAAAATCCCTCTTCCAGAAATGACATCTTATTGAAAAATAGGTCAATCAACCTCTTCTTCTTCTCTACCTATCCTTTTGAAAAATGCCTCAGAGGGTAAAAAAAAAGTGTTCCGACCAAACAGGGAACGCATTTCCAGCTCAACAGTAGCTTCCACCAGCAACAACTTTGGGCTCAGGAGTTCAACTCACATAAATCAACATAAAATGTTTTTGAAATTTAGAATGAAGAACACTCACTGATTTGTTTCATTTTGCCTTAATTCTGTTCCTTATTCATTCACTTTAAATTGTTTATATTTTAAGGAATATTCTTCTAGTTCCCTCTTTTGAATTTCCTTAAAAAGATGAAATTGGGAACTTCTCCCATTACAAAATTTATTCTGGAAAGTCATACTGATATAGGCAAAGCTTATTAGAATAAGCAATTATGTTCAGAAAGCAAAAGTTATTTAGGAATTTAATACTAAATATTCACAGGTATATTTTGTCAGCTATCTACAGTTTTAGGCAACATTGTCCAACACAGAGATCACAGAATCATAGAATCATTAAGATCAGAAGAGACTTTTAAGATCATTGAGTCCAATCACCACCATGTTCAGCCCTAAACCATGTCCTCAGGTGCCATAGCCAAGTTTTTTGAACACTTACCGGGAATAAGGCTGCCAGGTGACTGAATTTGGAAGGAGTGAGAGAAGAGAGGGGATTCAGGCCATGTCCTCACAGGCTGTGTCAGAGGGTGGGCACCCCAAGGGATGCAATGGCACCTCCCCACTGCCCATGCCCAGTACAGCCTCTGATTTACATATAAAGGACTGTCCTCATCCATGATACTGAGGGTCCTTCTTTACCTCCCTCTTAGGTATTTCTTACCCTCTGAGACAGCTGATTGCTGGAGTCATTGGTTTCTGTGAATGATACCTTTAGGAACCAGGGCTTACATTTTACAGGGAACTTGGATCTGACAAACTTGGTATTCAAGAGGCCCTGACATGACTTGGGACCAGCCATGAGAAGCTTGTTTTATTGTGGTACCTTCAGATAACACTTCAGATATCTTGCCTCTGAGTGACTGATGAACTCATCTCTCATCCTATAAACAAAGAGTCATCAGGCAAAGAGTGTGACAAAAAGTTCCCATTACTTACTTGTCCCTCAGAGTCGATCTTTGGCAGGGTTTTTCTAAAAAAAATTTCCCGGCATTATCCAAATATAATGTTGAGCACATATAGTTTTCTAGAAAAATGTTTCATTTTCACAGTCCTATTCTTCTCATGAAAGCAATATGTGCAGCAAAACAATGGCTGAGGAGCAAAACCAAAATACCTCATTGTTTTTTACCATTTCTTTTTAAATAATAAAATGGCAGAATCAGTACATCTTCTTGTGAATGTAATGAATTATTATGTGCATAAAAGAGTGGCACATATCTCTGTACTTAATGTTTCTGAGAGATAACCACTTATCATTGGATTACAAGTTCCTTTGGGGTTTGTGAGAGGGAGGGAAATGAATTTTCTGGGTATTCAGCCACTTAAACAGCATATAAAATTACATCAGTCTTTTGCATTGCAGCTGAAGAGGGAGCATGTTTAGGAACAAGTCACCCCAAATTTTTTGTCTTACACATCTGACAGATCCCCTAGATGTACCAAATTTCCAATTATGATCTGATTACATGGTGTGGAGGCTGTCCCTACCCCAGCAGGGTGCTTACAGTAAGCACCAGCAAGTGTCTGGGGCTGGAAACCCAGGGTCTGCAGAGGGGCAGAGCCCTCAGAGCCTGCTGTACAGGCTGTGCAGGAGCACAGACATGCAGCATGAACTCCTAAATTCAGTGCCTCCTGTTACAATATCTGAGTACACTTGATGCTGGCATCACACTGACTTGAGTTTCTGCAAGGATGAAATTCAAATGTTTGTCTGGAAGAGATCTGAACTTTCTGCCAATTAATGCATAGGAGAATTTATTGTGGCAATTAATGCATTAATTATTTTTTGTGTGCCTTTAGAAACATTTCATATAGTAGAAAAACTTCATAAGAGATGGGAGAAATATTCTACTGGAAGATCTGAGGTTCTGAAAAGCATGTGTTTCAAAGAGCAATCACTGTCTAAAAGAAAGCTGTGAAAAACATTGCATTTGGGCACGTTCTGCATTCTCATTTCTTCCTCTTACTTTGTCTTGGTTGGGCTATTTACATGAAAACATCATCTTTGTTCCTGAAGTGTTCATCAGTGTTGCTTGTTCCATGCCTGAAGCTGAAATAATGCTATGTTTGCAATATTTTAATCACCTCTACTACAAACAATTATGAAATTATAAACAGAAGATTATGACTTCAAGTGGGAACTAAGTGGCTGGAGCTGATGAACTCTTAAAAGCAAGGATCCTGTTATCATGTAAATGCTTCCAGTAATGAAGAAAATTTTAAAAACCAGGCAAAAAACAAAGAAAAAAACCTAAATATTAGTATCTAAATCAGAGACAGCAGTAGGCCTTTCAGACAAGATAATGGTAGTTGAAGTTATTTCATAATAAAATTATGAATCCATGCTAGCAATTATTCTTTCATTTCATACACTCATACACACTTTTGCATCTGTAACATTTTTTAAGTCAGTAGGATTTTGTTTTGGAAAACAGAACACTCGCAGGGCCTACCATTTTTTGAACGGCATGTCATCATTTTCCGCAGATAGCACCATGCTTTTCACACCTCTTATTTGTTTATGGCAGTTACATCCAAGAAAGGAAGGCATGCATGCCTCTCCTTCCAGCTGAGCAGTGCTGAGGAAGTCAGGAGCAAGCCTGAAGCGTTCAGCTTCACAATGACCAACAGAAGCAGCCCACAAGCCCATCTGTATGCCAGCGCCTGCAGAGCAGCAGTGCAGGTGTTCTCCAAACCAACCCTCAGCTCTGTGCACTGCTGCCAGAGGGAAGGGCTCTAACCCAGACTGGCTTTCACACCCATGGCAGGATACACTGAAAAGCGTTTGACACCAACCCACCTTCCCAAAGAGCTACAGTGATGCACCACAAACGTGGTGCAGCCACTCCTCCTATCCTACTGCCAAGCACTCTGCTCACTGATACCCCTCCCTCCCGATTGGCATGGGCTTAGGAATGCAAATCAGCTGAGTTGGTGCTGCTCGGGGGGATCTGCTGTTCTCCTGCCGCCTCTGGATTTGGATTGCCCTGAGAATCCCTGGCAAATCCTGACGCATCCACTCTAAAAGCTGCTCGTTCCCAGTATGCTCTTTGAACTGCACTCAACCTTGGTAATAAGTAGCTAGATTTTTCTGGCTATCACTGAGTTCTCTGTGCTGTTTAGGAATCTCTGCACAACGTTCCTTAAAACTTGCCTTGCATGTTTTCGGAGTGTGCTTTATTCCTGGTGGCCAGGCAGGTGGCCTGACAGATGTTTTAGAGATTGCAGTTGCTGCTGGCATCAGAGCAGGAGGTCACTAACAGCTGGAGACGCTTCCAAGGCCACTGAGTCTGGCAGAGGTGACTTGGTCCAGCAAAGGTGATGCACCCGAGGACTGAGAAACCTAAGTTAATATCAGCTCTCTACACAAGCAGATAGCATTTTGACAACTGAAGTCATGCTGTATGTATAATTTCCTGAAAGCTAAAGCGCCTTTAAAGGTGAGATTAAGGATATTGCAGACATTACTCACATCATAAGATTTTATGGTGGCCTCGTAATCAGGTGAAAAGGGAGCTTTATCCAGAACTGCACTTTGAGAAAATGGCTGGTATTTGTTAGATGAGAGGTTTCAGTATATGCATGTATACATGCATTTGCTTTGCAAAAATGTAATGTTTTGCTTTGTAAAAATGCATGTAAAAATGTATTTGATTTGCTAACTGAAGTTGCAGTTACTCTAAAGTCATAATTGTATGCCATGGGATGAGAGCAATACACATTTTAAAAGCAGCTTCCAAAAGATAAAAACATATATTGAGTGACATTTGTCACCTCAAAGAACTAGTATAACACTCAATAAGACTTTTTTGGTAGTGTTTGATACCTTGCATGGATTCTCAACCTCCAGGAAGAATTAATGCATACAAAAATCTGATTTTATTTTTTAAGCAAATTTCTAGTATTGTGATGCAAAGAAAATCTTTAATATACTATTCAAGCGCACTTCGAAATTGCCTAAATCAGAAATCTAATTAAATAAAATTTTCCACATCTCATGGGAAAGAAGATAACTGGAATTTGTGGAACCTCAATCACATTTACACAATAATTTCAAGATCTTTGTGGAATTTCAGCATATTCTTTCCAACATAATGTTTGCCTATAACTTGATATATATAATAGATCTTAGCTAATCCATGCCAAGATCTTCAAAAGGTGTGTATTTGAAAGCACAAACATTTCTGACATGTAAAGCCTTAGTTCAGCTATAGAAGCATTTAGATATGTGTTGTGTGGTTCTTTCTCTGCGGACTATATGCCAACAAGAAATTTCACACCATCATTCACATCTTATATATTCTTTCTGTAAAACTTTGAAAAACTCACATAATTGAATGAGTAAACTATTCCAGCTTTTGTTGTACTCAAGACAATGTTTCTTATAATCTTGTTGTTCGTCCTTTTAATTTAATGGCAAGCATCACAGGCTTGGATTATTTCAATAAAGCATATTAAAAAATCAGCTTCAGAAGAAAAAAAACCTTTCCTGATTTGCTCAATACGTTACTTGATACAAAAATTGTACCGTGAACATACAGAAATCAGAAAGATAAACAAAATGTATTATAATTTAGTAGGTTAAAGATTTCTGAGTCACCAGCATGATGTCAGGGACCTAACTCAATGTGATGCATTAAATGTTCATCGAACAATCTTCTTATATACATGCTTTATTCCATTTTAAATACAGTGTTAGGAGTTTTTTAAAGAGCAGAAAAATTCCTCCTCTTCTTTCTGACATATGGAAGTGCAAAACACTTTTGCTTACTGTCAAAGTTTCTTTTCTAGTCCTCTCTACAGAAATAATTGAAGGTAAAATGTATTTATTTTTAATATAGAAAAACATTCATGCTTTTAATGACTTTCCTGTTTAAGATTCTTAAAGAAATAGATAACTACATCTAAAAGCAATGATTGTGGCTCCTTTGCAATGCCAACATTTCCTAACTATTCCTAGCACTGTTTTTATCACTGGTTCTTTTTCTCTTCTAGGGCCATGCAGTGTACAAGCTGTTTTTAATGATTTTGCTACGTTTGTTATATCAGTGTATGTTCTAATGAAGATTCAAGGAGCGAAGAGGCAGCAGGCCAACAGTTTTCACAGAGACGCTTAGCAAAGTGAGATATACAACCATGGAAATTACTTTTTCCTTCTCAGTCTTTGTGGGATGCTGTTGCAACCTGCAAGTGCCACAGTGCAATTGTACAGCAATAGACTTCTATCATCCTCTATCATCCATCCTATCAGTGGGCAGGGAACAACCAGCCCACTGAAACAGACATACTTCTCTATTATCCCTGTCTAGTGTCTCCAGCCAGAGAGCAAAAGCAGCAGTTCATCCTTGGTCAGGTCCCACTTGAGACTATGTAATTACCATTGTGGTGGATCAGAAGCAATTAATTTGATTCCTCTTGCTTTAAAAGGAAACAATCAAAAGAGGGGGGGTGGTGAGGCTCTTAATGCTCGAATTCAGTCCAACACAGATTACACAATTAAAATAAGAAAATGTCAAGCAACAAAAAAGTTAAAATAGCACTACCTCAGATGGCTTACAGCAGTGGCAGAGAGCTATGAGGAAGAATGCCACTTTATACTCTCCAAAGAGCTATTGTAGGTTTCCAGCAGTTCAGACATTGCTATTAAACCTATTTCTTATTAATCACAAACTACAGGCTTTTCTACTACAACAAGCTTTGTTGCTTGATTGTTCTTATTCAAAGGATGTTCTTATTCATAGGACATGATGATGTAGCCCTTTTGGATAAGTGTGAATGACCATGGTGGTGCATATTTACACTGATCCCTAATACAAATGGTTTCACTCTAGGAAACAAAACTTTGAAGTAGCAAACTGTGAGAGATTTCTCTCACTTTTTTCCCAGGCTCATATTGCATTCTCTTTCATAATAAGAAATCAACTACTGCTAAAAATCCTGTCTATCACCACAGGCCTCACTCATCATAGCTGTAAAATAATTTAAAGATCATGTAAGTTACATCCTTTCAAATGTCCACTGAATTTCATACAGCAAAAGCATACTGCTCATGAAGAGAGCATAGTTGTTTGTGATGCACTTTAAAATGGTTGGGTAAACTGTCAGTGACAACCATTAGGTTTCTGTCTTCCCTACTGGATTCCCAGCAGAGAAATAAAGCTTGCTTGAAAGCCAGTCTACAGTTTGCCTTGTCCTCTATCAGAATCAATGTCCAGAAAATAATGCTCTGTATGGGTAAGAGAGGAGAAGCTTTGTTAGATATGGTTCAAAGGAAGAGACATTGTAAAATATATGACAGAAACAACCTTAGATTTAGTAAACTATGTTCTAATATCCTTCAGAAAAAATAACTCCTTAATCTAACAGCAAAATTATATGCTAGTTCTGACCCACTATGGTGCTCTTGAAAAAGAGACTGCAATAAAAATGATGAAGGTGCCTTACTAAATGATCCATTTCTATTCAAACTTCTCTTAACATCTAAAAATGTTATCTCATCACTTTTGAAACTGAATGGGCTTGTCAGTAGACTGGCTGAATTGACTCAGGCTATTTTAGAGAAGGTTTGTGGGTAGACTCCAGTTAAATATATAGAGAATATGAAATAGGATCGGATTATGCTCTGCTACATATCATACAGCTAATCAGTTTATTTATTTATTTCCTGATACTTATGTTTAAGGTTTTGCAAGTTTTTTTTTATTGGATGTGGGTTTTAATATTACCCAAAACCTGACAAGTGAAAACATGGATACTTAAGCTGTCAGACTTCAGGGCTTTTTAACCACTAGCATTGGGAGCCTTGCATTTGCCTTACTACTAAACCAGACACCTAAACCAGTCAAATAACTAAATGCATACTGCTCAGCTGTCCTGCAGTGAATCATTTGAAGGCTCTTACCTTGATTTTCTCTCCCATTATGGAGGTCACTGGGGATGATGTTAGTAGGTGTACAGCACTGTCATAGTGTTTCATTTCAGGAAACCAAGCACCCCACTGGCAGCAGGAGGCTGGAATAAGAAAGGAATTACATGCTCTGTTAGGGTCAGGAAACGTGCTCCCCTTCCCACTCCCAGTTTTGTGCCTGTCTGCTGCACAATCCACTACTCATTTGTCATACAGTCCAAGACCTGGGCTGCACAATCCACTACTCAACTGTGATATAGTCCAAGACCTGGGCTGCCACCAGTAGATGACACTGCACGTAGGAAAGCTCTTCTCTTAAACCCCAGCATTCAGTCCTTTCACAAGGCAGTGCATTAACTCAGAGACATCAAGACTTCAGGAGATCAGGAGCCCTGTAATAACAGTTGTGCTCTCAGCCTTAGGTCTAAGTTATGAGGTCCAATATTACATTTGCAATGTAAGTGGAAAGGTTTCAGTTGGACAGAAAGAAAATCAAGGCCTTAAGTTCATTAGTGGTACTCCACACACTACATCTGTTTTACATTGGCAAAACACCACCAGACTTTTCATTAGAGCATTCTCTTATGCATCAGAGTAGGGAGGAATATATTCTAAGTCAGATTCAGACCCAGCACCAAAGGCAGGCAGAAGGGTTTGGGAGCCCCTTAGCACATGTGAAGAGCTGTCAGAAAGTTCTGACTCATTGATGTTAACTTCTCAATGCTTCTGTCACAAAAGCTTAACACACTTTTAAAACAAACAGTTTACAAAAATCAGAAGTTATGCATGTAGCTCTTACACAAATTAACCCATTGTCAAAGCACCCACTAACCTGAGCAATCATTTGCTTATTAAGCTGGAGTGATATGGAAGTGAGTTAAAGCAGACGGGTTTGCCCTGCACTACTCATGCACCTCTGGGTAAATAATGTTATATCTCAGGGGCAGCCTCAGTTTAGATTCTGTTTTATGTGATATTCTGAGAGTTTGCACTCTGGCCTATTTGTGTCACTTATTCTTCTAAGGATCTTGATGAAAATATTGAGGAACCAAAGGCAAAAATGCATTTATTGCAATATGCAATCTCAATTCCCAGGTGCTTGTCTTATCTTTTTTCTCAAAAAAGGCTTCCAGTCTTCTGTCTGTCACAGTCTACCTTTCCTCCTAGAGCAGCGTATTCAGTACTGACAATTTAGCTAAATACCAGCCTACCTGGGGAGCAGGGAAGCCTGCTTAATTGCCTGGATTCTGGCTTCACAGAACAGCTTTCACACCTTAAGCTGGACTAGTTTGCATCTGTGGCTGTCAAGTTTCTGGCTTGCAAATGAAGAAATCAGATGCTCTTGCTCCTTAAGGAATACCCAAGGGTACCAAACCTCATGCATAAAGTCAAAACATACGATCTGATTTCCATACTGAATAACATATTTTGTTAATAAGGACTTCTGGAAATTACTGTATCTACCTTTTTTAATTATTATTTTTGTTATATTCAGAAGACACTATAACATGATTGTAACCTCAATTATGTCGTCTAGGTCCATTCAGACCTTTTTACTAACTCCATTTTGACTGACATGTTTGAATCATTCTGTAGGGTTTTGGTTTTTTTTAAAAAAGTATTATGAAAAGCCTGCCTTATCACAACATATACTCAAAAAATTATCGACCAACTAAAACTCTTGCCTTTCAAACCTAAGCATCAGTTCAGTTGAGAACTGTGGAATAGATTGTTTTATCCCTGTACAATTTCCCTCTTTAAATACAGATTGAGTCAAGGTAAATCAGTTTCTCTACAGTACACCTGAATGTTAAATAACTACAAAGCTCCAGTTTTTTGAAGGAAAAGGAATCCTCTTTAAAAAAAAATGTTTGCTGGCATAAGATGTTCTATTAAAAAGATCTGCATGACCTACTTTACCTTTCCCCATACAAATTATTTTTTAAATTAAAGATCTCATACAATCTTCTGCATTTAATAAATACTACTATATTCAAAGAACTTTAAGGGTGGCAAGTTAAATAATAAAAATGCTGGAAATTTTCTTCTACTTTACATACTAAATTGAAGTCCATCACTGTGGGAGCTGAACATCTTCCATACAAAATCAATTTCAATAGCAAAATCCTCACAGAGTTTATAGCATTTTCATACTTATCTGCTTTGACATCAGAATTTTGCCTGTTCATGATTCACTCAGCTGTGCTGTTTATGTGTGTTGCTGATACAATCTTTAATTAGGTAATTACCCAGTATTTTTCAACACAATGCACAAGATGACTAGCTCTCTCTTCATGAGCAAATAATCAATATTTCTTTTTATCTTCCTGTTCATTGTGTATTTCTGACCCTATTTATTCCATAGTCTCTTCACTGAGCAGAAAAATATTTATTTCTCAATAGAATTCTTTGTGATATTGCTGTCACCACAGAGGAGCTCAAAGGTAAATAATTCATCTTTGCAATAGCCTCAGCAGGTAAAACCTGTGGAGGATTAAGACCTAGGGAACAATTGCTCTCTGGTATTATCTGAAAGTTGTTTTCTCCTGGCCATTCCACTGGCGTGTGCTTTTTGACTTATACCAAAATCACAGAATGGGAAAACAGAAGTGAAGAAGTAGCACACATCAAAGTCCCATTTAATTTGGATGTCATGCCACTGGAACTGGCAGCTTTTTGGGGTTCCACAGTTTAAACTTGGCCAGAGACCAAAGATCTAATAATTGCCGCACATTTTTTTTGCGCAGATGTAGGAACAGACTTCTGTATCTTTTCCTGATTTCTCAGTAATTCACAGTAATTCAAAGAAGCTCAGCTGGACAACAGCTTACATTAAAAGGGAAAGAAAAAGATTGTGAAGAGACTCACTAGAGCCTGTCCAGATCTTTCTCTTGTAGACAATAGCTCCAGGCCCTATATTTTCACACAAAAGGAATATGACACAACAATCGTCAGTGTCTGAAGCAAGAAAGACCTGTTCTCTGAAACCAAAGGCAATTTAAGGCAGTCATAGTAAAATAAAGATAAATGAAGATAAGTGCATGCCAAACTGAGCTCTGGAATATCAAAAGTAGAAGCTATGAGAAAAACTTTGATGCTGTTAAACTTTAAGCTGTTATGTTTGACAATGTTAAATTGCTTATGAAATTTTAAGACAGAAAGTAATAAAAGAATTTTTAAAAGACATTTTAAGTATTTTTCCAATATACTCTGCTTATTGTGAAACAGATGAGACACAAATAAGTGTGTATGTCCTTCTTCATACTGTTGACATGAAGAGCAGAATGCCCTGATAAAACATGTAGTGGGAATATACACTTTAGGAAGACAAATTTCTTGGGGTAATATCCCAAATACTAGGCATTTCTTCATTACCCAGAGAAACTGGGGGAAAAAAAGGTATTAATTAGATCTTCACAGAGAATTTCAATACCTTCTTGGCAATGAGTCTGAGAATTTGAAATGGACATGGAAAGAAATTTGAAAACTCATAAAATTTGTACTGTCTCCTATCACCCATGTTTCAAGTTGCTTTTTTAAGTTGTGCAGAAGAAGTTTAAGCATAGAAAGAAGTTTAAGCACAGAAATTTCAGTAGGTAAGTTTTTCATGTGTGCCATTTACTTTTTAGTGCTAGTTCTAAATGGTCAGCAAAAATTTTTATCCAGTTATCATCAATTTAAAACCTGGGGGAAGTAAAATACCCACTAAAGAGGAATTTAGATCTTATTTTAGCAGCTCCAGCCACTGTGACATTCTCCCAGTACGAAAAAATTAGTTTCCCACTTAAACACCAAGAAGTACATCTTATTGATTTTCCACAGCAGAAGTAGAAGGAAATGAAGGTCTAAAAGGAAAATAAATGTTTCTATGACCATGTACAGTGCACACAGTACTTCCAGATTTTCAGACAATTGGCGTCTTTAGATCAGCATCTCCACAGCATGTTAAACATGCAGCTTTCAGCTGTAGGGATAAATAGAGTGGGTAGATGCAATGAAGCTGCACCTTATGCACAGGTTATCTTTAGTTTAGCAAGAAATCAACAAATTACACATTTGAATTCTTATGCCCTGAATCTACTTTGGTGTGAAAACAAACCACTAGTAGTCAGTTTTTTTTCTCTCTAGTCTCCCAACCTGACAGACTGAAGAAAATGAAAGACAGAAAATGTCAGCCTTTTTTCCCTTCCTTTTTCAATTTCTCTATAAAAGGGAAAAATGAAAGCCCAATAAATATAGCTGGGGGAATGATGCCTGAGTTGTTGCTACACTGCACATATTCTTATAGCCTTCTAAATCGTAAAATGTTAACAGCAAAACTAAATCTTGACATGTTGATAGCTAAAACCATACTGCAATATGGCACATCAATTGCCTGTTATGTTTTTGAGGACCAAAAAATATTCTCTTCTGTACCATTAACATAAATCAAACTGGTTAAATCACTTGAATACTCCAGGTACCTTTTTTTTCCCCTCATATGGCACAATGGTTGATGTCAGTGCTAGTGGCAGAGCGGGGAGCGAAGAAGAGGGGGAAGGGAAATCAGATACACTGTAGATTTGCAGAAGGCTTTGGTACACAAATCAAGCTCAATAAGCTTGTCAGATGAACATTTCACATTAAACAAAATAATAACCTGTCATATGATTTTAAACAGCTTCTTTTCTCCTTTTTTTTTCTTTTTATTTCCTGCCAGGTTTCAGAAGAGCAATGCAGGGCTGTAGGTATAGTATCACAGCTGCATTTCTCAGAGCAAATATTTGAAAGGCTTCATACCCTTGGTTCTTGCCAGATGTTGATTCTGACAAGAGATAAAATACCAGGATTTTCCAAAACTTCAGCTGGGGTGAATTATGGCCACAACAACAACAACAAAACTTAAATCTCTAGTTCTGCAGAACTGCAAAATTACTGTGCACAAGCAACATTTGACTAAGGAGACAGGTATCAATCAAAATAAAATAAATAGAGAAAACACAACTCTTTTGGAATTTGACCACTTTGAATGTTTGGAGGGCTAACTCTCATTCCTTAACTAACCAAGTTAGGACCTCAGCATCCTATCTGCTAACCACCAGTAACTGATTTCTCTAAAGCAGCTCCATACAACCTCTAATAAATATTTAATTCTCTAATGATGGCAAAGGTAATCCTGGAATTCCTCTACTAGGAGAAGGAATGGAGCTCAAAAAATCTGAGGGTTCACTCAAGGTAATCTGTCTATGAACTAGTTTTTCATGAGAATTCCTGTTTCATGAGCTGCTTCAATTTCAGATCACTAAAACTGAAATTAATGGTAATGGAGTGACTAGACCTCATTTGCCTGATGAGTGCACATACCACCTGATGCCCGTTCTTATAGTGGGGTTTGCTGCTGTGTTCAAACATGATTATACATGGGTTAACAGCTCTGAGATCTGGATTAACTTCTGATGATGTTTATATAATCTTGGCTTTTGGTTTAGAGTCTGTGCCTCAGCCTTCCTGGCTTTAAAGGTGAAAACCAAATGTAGAATACGCAAATCATTTCAGGTTTTGTGCATAGGGGACTCCTAGTTGTATGTACAGAGCATTAGCCAATTCATCCTACAGTGTAATTAGGTTGCTTGTAACTAATTCTCTTTGTATTTGTATGATGATTTATATGATGTATTACAAAACTGTTATTAAGGACGATATTTTTGAATGCCTTTAAGAAATTAGGTTCTGGTTCTGTTCATACTGAATTTGACAGCAAATTTTCCATTAAATTCATTGGTTCAGGATCACAGCTTAATGACCATAATTCTATGAGTCTGCTCGTGGTATAACAAAGAGTTTTCATTATACTGTATTCTTTGTTCATTGCAACATTCAGGATATAGTCAATATATCATTAAAGGAAACTCATTAAATGTGCAACTACATTCAGAGTAACTCAGATTAAGATTTCAGTATAAAAGACACTGTAACAGAAAGAGTGGATATTTGTAAATGAAAGAGAACTAAGATACAGAATTATTTGTTTTGAAAGAGCACCTCAAGTCCTCAATCTCTCTTGTCTATAAATTGCATTCATAATCGACAGCTCATTAACAACTCATTATGGATACTGAACATTGCACAAACAGAGACAGTGCAGCAAAGGAGACAAAAAATGAATTCATGAAAGGGAAAACAGGAAGATATTTTTCAATTGAAGAGTATGGCTTCATTAATGGCATTTTGGGTTCTTTTTTTTTCTACATTTCAATCACTACAAACAGATCTCTTGATAACTACCGCTTCTCAGTACCTGAGGAAAAAATGTGTGTGCTATAGGTAGATAATGGAACAGCTGTATAAACATGCAGTGCCTGTTTCTTAGAAACTACAAATTAATAAAATTTTACTAAATTGGATATAAAGTAATTAGAAATTCAGTAGCTTTCTGTACCATAAGTGAAATGAGCCCAGTAGCCTTCATAGTGCAGCCTAGGAAATATTACTTCTTTCTTACACTGTCAGTCCTCAGAAAGTTACAGTGACACTCAACACATTTACATTTGACCTGAATCTTTATGCAGCCACCTATCATATGCATTTTAATTATTCTATTTCACAGGAAAAGTAGTACCAAAGGAAAAACATTATTTTTCAAGTCCACGAGATCACACATAGACAGATAGCTTCAGGGAAGAAGGGTAATACATCTTCCCTAAATTTAAGTATCATTTTAAGGTACTGCACATACATTGGCAGCTTCAGATTACACAATTTCCACAATCATTTATCAGTACAATGGGATAAATGACTCCTGTAAGCCCACAAAAGCAATATTTCAGATTATTTAAATACTATCTAAGAAGAATGAGAGAAGGAGTCAAAATAAACACCTTTAAAAAATTAAGGAATTAGCACAGAAAATATTGTGTTGAAAAAAGGTTATATTCCTATCTACAGGCAAAGAAATGGGAAATTTATAAGAATTATGCTTTTACAGTGTCATAGAGATTACTTTTTATTTCATTACAATTTGTTATAAGATTTATTAATAAAAGATAGGAGCTGATAATTTATTTTTTTTCATCCCCTCAAGGGAAAGCCCAAAGCCTGATTTGTTTACACTCCACCAGTGCAGCTTCTGTCCGTACAGAGCTCTGCAGGAAGTACCTATGGAAAACATTTTGGGAGCATTCATAAATGGCAAACTTGAGTGTATCTCAGTTTTCCTATGTGAATTTCTGAATGGATTGATCTTAGTTGAAAGAAGATTCTCCCAGGTTTGAAGAACTTGCTTGATTTTCCTTGTGTCAGGTCTAACTCTATGCTGAGTGCAGCAAAGAGCAAAAAAGTCATAACTGAACATTTTCATGCCAAAACTGGAAAGATTAATTTTCAGGCTTCTGAAAAGCTCTTTTCCAGAGGAAAAGATGCAATGTTCCTTCCCTAAAGCATGTGCCAAGGCTGGTCAAAAAGGACCTTAAGATCATTGCTGCCAACATTCATAAGAAAGACAAGTGAAGCTGAAGATCTTTCTGCATGGCTATCTGCTGAAATCCATTTAATTTCAAGAATGAAATGTTTGTGGAAATGTGTGAATACTGTTTCATGCAGAGACTTCGAGATCTCATAGACAAGAAGGAAGATTTTGCTTTGTATTTTAGCAATCTTATAGCAATTAATTGTGCATGTTGTGACAAAATTGACATCGATTCACATAGCTGGAGACAGAGAGCCTCAGAACTACAAGACTGCAAGATGAGCTATGGGTGATGGCATCTTTATTTCATGTATTTAAGATTGTGTAATGACATTATTTATCATTTTTCAGACACTCAGACAACGGGAGTTAGCCACAGAAAATGTCCTCTGGTGAGGACTCAGGCTCCTTTATGAAGGCTCCAAAGCAATTAATGGTTGTACATACACATATACCCACTACAACAAAACCTACACTACATGGCAATCCCATGTCATAGCATTAATGTGTAGGGAATCACAGGTGGAAAACTGTTGAACGCCATAAACATCATGACTTTGCTGTTAGTAGGATGAACGTGAACAAATGCATTTTTAAAAATGCAGGAAAGAAAAAAGGATAACTGTATGTACAATGCTTTAACTTAATTTACTTTAATTAACTATCAGTATCACATTCTAATAAATGTGAAAATGCAGAACATCAGTGAGAACTAAATCTTTGAGGACTATCCCAGTCTAGCCATATAATGAACTGGAAAATTTTAAATTTTTCCCTGATAAGGTTCCCAATAGTAGATATTTTTGAAAATATGGATAAGGATTTGTAACTTCAATTGAACATCATATAACATTGGGTCATGTCAAAGGCCATGAAAATGTGTGCATTTGTTGCAGAAATGTTTATTGGTGAAATTTTCTGACAAGTGCAACAGCAAAAGGAGGGTTTGATGATTCCTAATAAATGAGAACATTAATTTCCTTTATTCAAACACCCTAAAATTCCCCTTCTCACTCTGAAAACACTTTGCAAGCAGATAGATATGCAGACATTCATGGTTTTTTCTAGCAAAAATTAGGTTAGTACTTCTGTCCTAAATTGATATCTTCAGTGATAGCAACAGCTAATAACTCATTCTTACATATGTACTCCAGGCTAAAGTTCAGAAAAAAAATTCAGTCTAAAATCAACATTGGTCTTTTATGAAGGTTTTTAAAAGATTTTCTTTATTTCTTTTTTTTTTGGGGGGGGGAACGACAGTTTTTTGCTCATACCTTCTGCAATGTACATGAAATCAACAGCGGAAGAAAAGGAAACCTAGGTACTTTGTATTCTGAAAGGAAATTACCCATTTTTCCTCCCCATTTCCAAGGACTTTTCAGTAGGGAATACCAAGAACAATACTTTTTGATCAGTGGTAAAGTAAGTGTCTCTGCAAAGTCTTTATATTTAGTGCAGTAGTTTTTTTCTGAAAGACAGGTTATGGAGAATCATGTAGTTGTTACCAATTGACATTAAACGGCCTTGTTATAGACTGGGTCAGGTTAATTATTCCTTCTGGCTTTAGAAATCTAATCAACTCAGGAATAAGGGGTAAATTTTAAATATGTATTCTAGTTTATTATTTTTGTGGTCATTCTACGTTACAGTACAAACTGAAATTCCGTAATATTTTGCACAGGCTGTGGACCTTGAGAGACCAAAACATCAGAATTTCGACCCCTAATTGTCACACAGTTTTGTAGTGGCTAATTTGTACCAGTATAAAGCCCACAGTACTTTACAGGAAAAAAAAAGAAAATATTATCCACATATTTCTCCTATGTTCTCTTTTAAATACTGAGCAACTTCTGATTTCACAGAAAAGGCAACTTCTGATTCAGTTGCATTCAGTTCAATGTGTCTCTAGGTTTAAAACTCTATTCTGAACTCTTTAATCAATGGAACCCTTTTATGTCAGAAATTTAAGAAAAGTTTAGATTACACATGGTGTACCAAAAAGCAAATTGTGACATTATTTCATGGGGAAATTTTTGTGACAGAAGGAGAATGTCCAATCAGAGGCAGCATCTCCAAAGCACACCACACTGTGTCCAACCAGAAATTTTGTAAATTAGCAGAGTGTAGCTCTATCATCATAACTGCATCAAGACACAAAGTATCACACTACAGCTTATTTCAGAAGATTTTTAAATTATGATCTGCTTCACCCCAAGAAATAGACAATTAGTTTATAAACTCTAGAAATGAGATATGAATCTAAGTCAATCATGTATCAAAACCTATAAGGAAATATGACACTATGCACCAGAGTGTGAAGCTGTGATTACTTTCTACAGCTATGCTCTTAGATCAAACTGAAAGTAAATAATTCACTAATGACTGTTGAAATACCTTATCAAATTTACTAGCACAGCTGGGCAGATGTATGGAGCAGGCAAGTGGGAGTGAAAAAGAAGAGAAAAAGAATACTGCTCAAAATATCTTAAATGTTCAAATCATTTAATATAAAGAATAATGCTTTCAAAATTCAGGAAAACTAAGGCCTTCACTTTCCCCACCCTTGAGGGAGGAAGAGGTTTTGCCCCCTCAGTTTTGCATCACACAGAAGGGACATATCCATTCAGCTGACTTTAAGCCACAAGCCCTACATTCTGACAGGATCTGTCCATATAGGCAGATTTTCCTTCTCTGAATAAAGTGTTACTTTGAAGTCCACCTGTCCCACAAGTCCTTGTAAACAATTGTGCACTTTATCACCCTACAGAAAGATGTAGTTTTTTAATTAACCCTACTTCCACAACCAGAAAACTACATTCCTTCAAGGGCTGAAATTATCTAATGGATCATCCCTTCTCTATCTTGAAGTACCACAAAGAGAACAGCGGACCTGTCAAAGGCATCCATTGAAAACTACCATTGAGATAGGGGAAAGAAAGCAGAAAATCAACATGGACCCATTTTGATCCCATCAGTGGAAGTAACGGCACAGAAAACTGCTCAAATTTTATTTAACTTGTATATCTCTTCATTCCCACAAAGACACCACAAAAAGATGTGATAACTTAAAAATATCTTGAGTTTTAATTTTTTGTGTGCTTTAACCAATTATTTCTTTATTTGGTAAGGAGGAATCAGAATTCTTGTTGCATTCATACTGGCAAATAAAAATGGAGAATTATTTCCCTCCGAGATGGAGAATTTCTATCATAATTTTTAAGGAAATTAATTTTGATCATCAGCCTATACAATGGCTGAAAAGCTTAACATAATTATTTTTCTAAATTTGTGAAGGCCTCCATTCTCAGATAGCAGAATTATTACAGTTTTATTACTCCATTGCAAAGACAAAGTTAATGATCTTTATAGGAATACAGTAACAGAGAAGCAATTGATTAATTTTTTTTAAAGCATTTAGAATAGTTAGAGGATTTCCCCTGGATCCATTTCAATTAACTTGAAGAAAACAACTCTTCAGGATAGAAACAAGTACCTGTACCAGGAGTTTTGCAGAAGCCAGTGTGCTCAGGAAGTTAAAGACCTCATCTGCCATATGGAGCCTTCTACACAAGGCTTGAGAAACCTGCACTCCAGCATGAGTGGCCACAGCACAGCCATATACACACAACAGTGTAAGGGAATGTGAGGGAATATCCTGTTCCAGGATTCTAGATATGCTAGATATGCTCTGCCAGGCATTAAGAAAAGGATAGCAAACTCTGTCAAGAGAACTTGGAGAGTTTTGCTGCTGTAGATGTAAGGAGACACCATGTACAGAAAGGGTGAACCTCTCCACAGCTGGTTATCCTGCACAGCCCATCATGGCTGTCCAACTGGTGTCTGCCCAGTAAAGTTCCCACCCCTTGAAAGAACATTAAGATAGTTCTGTCATCTGTATTTCTCTTCCTACCTCCTACCTTATTCTACTTAATGTTCTGTCTTACTGGGACTTAGAAAGAGCCCTGCTCCACCTAGGGCAGAACAATACCTCCAGAGTTCCAAAATAAGGTTATAAAACCCAAACCCAGCAAATTAACAGCCAGTTCTCAAACATTTGTGATAAGCCTCCAAGTCCAGAAAAGACATTCAGGAAAATTTTTGTGACCTTTCTGGGCAGCCAAGAAAGCACAAGAGTTGACTACAGGATGGTCTTTTGGGAAAGACTGTGACTAAATGTTGAGCCAGAAAGGGAGGGAAAAAGAGTTGTCCAGGGTTCACTATTTCAATTCATGACATAAGCAAAATGAGGGATTAGAGACAGGTGGCTTCCCAAATTCTTCTAGCACTGCAGCTAAGGGACAAAAAAAAAAAAAAAAAAAAAAACACAAATAAACCCCGAAAAAACCCAAACAAACAAAAAAAAAACCAAAAAAAAAAAAGGCAAAAACCAAAACAACAACAACAACAAAATAAAAAAAAAAAAAAGAACACCAAAAACCAAACCAAAAACCAAACCAAAAAAAAACCAAAAAAAACCCAAAAAAAAATAAAACCAGCCCTATTTCCTATTTCAGGTTTATCTCAGGTATCTGTGCAGTCTAAGCACTGCACAGAAAATATCCTCTTTCACTGTTTAACTTCATCACAGTATCACACCATGACTGAGATGTACCACAAGGAGGAATTAAGAATGAGGTATGCAAACAAAATGCTTTTTTGGCTATTCTAAACTAGTTCTAGAATGGAAAAGGGCAAAAGGGCAAGGATAGCATAATCTATCATTATGAAGAGCCTGAAGTTATTTTAAAAAATAGAAAAGGTGAAGGGGAAGAGAAACTGCAATTTTTCAACTAGTTATTTGACTTTGGAATTTTTTTAATTGCACAAAATTAGGTTAACTGAAAAAAAAAACCTCCAAACAAATAAACAAACAAACAGAAAATAAAGATAAAAAAGCTATTGTATTGATTCTGTCTAGACCAGCAGGAGAAAAATGAGATTAAACCAAACCCTGGACCAACCATGGGGTTCCTCTGTATGAGGAAAAGTTAAATAAGCAGTTATGTAGATCAGTGATACAGAAAGAGTAGAAACACATTGTGACTCAGGACTTCAAAGCTTTAAGTTCAAAGGTATTAGGTGCCTCACTCCTATTTAAAGCAAGGCCAAGTGATTAAACACTTCAAGAATTTTATCTGGAAAGTCCAAAAGGAAGGCTACCTGTACTTGAGGTGATAACAGGTACATTTATTCTGAATGCAGTCCTAGTTATGGGTCTAAATAATGATTCAGCTTCTCAAATCAGGACTATACCAGCAATTTCCATGCTGCAGGAGTGTTAGTTGCTTGTTTGCTACAGACAGATACAATAGATGTTTTTCAGTTCCTACACTGTCCTTTGAGATGAACACGGGACAAATTTTTTGCAGCGAGCTGGGGCCTAACTTTCCTAATATTATTTTCTTACATATCTTATTATATACTTTAAAAAAATTCCAATGACAGATTTTGCATTTAGTTGCAAATTTTTCAAGTATGAAATTTCAAGACCCTTATTCTAAAATAACATTTATATTTTGAAAAATGTCTTTTGCTCCCTGACAGAGAGTTTCAGGAAGTCAGAGACAGATGATGAGCAGCACATCTCCATGGCCTTCCAAAACAGCTGGCTTTGTCTGGGAGCTGACATCAGGTCACAACTTGCACCTATCCCAGGTGTCACTGATGATTCCAGAGCAATCTCCACATTTTTTTGACTGAGAAAACCATCAACACCAGGGAAATGTCTGGAAAAAGGTGCTGAGGTCCTATGCCCATACTAAACTAGATGCATAATAAAATATATCATTATAGCTCTTTTAATTCAGTAAAGGATTAGCCTAGAAATACCTGCATGTACGGCCATGTGAGTTTGTCTTGAGTTGTCTCCATATCCAGTGACTCTTGGGTTTGGTAGCTGAAGATTCAGCCAAACCTGACTGAGGAATGGAAAAAGATAATATTTCAGTAAATTAAGAGGACCAGAAGGAGGTATTCCATTATAAAGCCGTGCAATAGTGGAGATTCTGACAATATATATTTCCACACATAGCCTTAAAAAAGCTTCAGCAGCAAGAACTTCTGTTAGAGCTCGCATCATATGGAACTTGAAACTAAAAGAAAGAACACAAAATATATCTGTAGAATGAATGTTATAGATTTGTCACTCCCAGGACTACTTACTTCTTTTGCTACTCCACAGCATCATTTGTACTTCAAGGTCTGTGGGCCTTCCTCTCTGTAAAGGTGGTAGGCATTAATTCTAGGCAGACCATAGAACATTCCCTTTGTGAGGCAGTTAAATATTTTTTTCAGATTAAACATTAATCATGAACTCTGACACTTATTTCAGTGGAAAAATATTTTTCCTGTTTCTTACATCCCACTTCCTCCCTTCAAAGCAAAGAAAAATCTGCTATCTGGTATATCAGTCCTGAAGTAAGACATACACTGATGAATCTGCAATAACATTAAATATAAATTTCTAACCCCAGTTTAAACATTTACTTACAGGTCATTTATCAAGAAAAGAACAACAGTCCATTTCCAGATTCAGTGAAACAGACTATATTACCCAAAGTTAGCAAAATAAGATCAAATCTTCATTCTTTAATAGTTAAAAAAGGAAGTCCCTTTGGACTACAAATACAAAAGTAACACTGGGATGACGAGCTTGCCTTTTCCTTCACATAACGTCTGTGGCCTTCTAGCAGTCAACAAATAATAACACAAATTTTAAAGCAAACTGAAATCAATTTTGCTGTTAGCTTTTGTAATGCCTCATATGTGTTAATGAGGACTCAACATTCTTCCCCTTTGTTGACACACACAGAAAATAAGAGTTCCCTACTTGTCATTTTGAACATCAATCTTGAGTCATCAAAAAAGGTGATTTGAAACTTTCCTGGGCCAAACACCCACCCCTGCCTGCAGGACAGGTCTCTGATTTCAGGAGCATTCCATTCACCAGGAACGTGCAATCAGTACTGGCTACCAGGTGTTTACAAGTCATGCTTTAAAAAAAATGCAAGGAAGGCAATATCCTTACATAAATATAAATATTTAATCTTTTAAGGCCAGTGGAAATGACAGTTCTTCAAATATTTTTAAACCATGTGAGCAGAAGTCCAGCTATTCAGAACAAAACCACATACACTAACATATCTCCCAAATATTCCTTTTTAAGCACTGAACTGGGATGTGCTAGTTCTGGATCATTTGTTGAGCACATCAACTGTTGGCAGGAAACCAAAGATTATAGCATTTTACACATTTTTAAGTAAATGTTTGTTCTTTTTTAGTTTGCTTAAATTAGAGGAAAGGATTTCCAGTAGAGAATATTCTGCTTTATTAAACTGAAAGAATTGTAAGATTAGTTGCAACTACAGATAAACTGTACTGAAGTGCCTTTTCATACCTCTCAAGCACACTTTCCTGAGAAGAGGTTTGTTACCTTCAACTTTTTGTGGATAGAGCCATATGGTCCTACCACTCTCAGACTGGAAATCCTGGCGGCACTCTCTCATTTACTACTCATGTTCAACTGACAGACCCAACTGTGTTTGTCATCAATATGCCTTTTCTTCCAAGAGCCTACAACAGCAGATGAATTGAAGTGACCCCTAGCCAGCTTCTCAAAAACAAAGCATTATTCACTCAAACACACAGAAAAGGGCTTAGGCTTAAGCAAACAAAAGACCTTTAACTCAGATTTCATCTTTCAGTCCCAGCCTCAGTAAATTCAGCTTTTTCCTGCTACTTCCACCTTCAGGTTAGGTGGGAGTAGGTGAGACTGTTTGTTTTGTTTCAGCTTCCTTGTGTATTCCTTGGAGTCAGTCACCATGTCTCCTACGTGCAGCTGCTGACAGCCCACTTCATCTCCCTTCATCCCTTGAACCAGCATCTGAAAACTTTTAAAACTTTTGGGCCTAAAAAGGGCAAACTTTCTGACCAGTTTGATTCCTGGCAGAGGCCATTTCCTATTCAGAACTTTTCTGTTAGTTTCCAAGAGAACTTCAGGCAATTTCCTCAGAATCTATCATTATTTTCCTTCATGTGGTTTTCCCTTTGCAATCAGGAAAGACAGTAACAATTAAGGAAACAGAGATGCATAAGGTATTTGTTAAAAATATGCCTAAGCTCACAAAACTTCCAAAGCAGTAGAAAGAGATTTTAGTGGAGGTGACAGCCTCATAGCCTGTGACAGTTTCAGGGTTTAACTAACTGGTCACAAAAAAATAGAATTTCTTTTTCTTCACTATCTTAAAATGTATCTGTTTATTAGGTGGCTTGACATACTGTCATTTTTGATTCACCCTGAAACATGTGTTGTGTGAATTCAGTAGTAATAGCTATAACTAATAGATTTTAAGTGACTTTTCTATAAAACACAGAGTAAATTTTTTGTAAAAGTAGGTGGAGCTAAAGTACTTTTGAGATACATAGTACCCTGACACTCTCTGGGACAAAAAGAGGTGGAATTCATTCCTACTTACCAACATCTCTGAGCTTCAGCTGCTCAGAACACCTCTTCCCTCTCCTCTACTGTGTTACACATAATGGGCTTCACCTGCTAAATCTGTAGGAGCATCCAAACAGAAGTACCAGGATTCTCATGTGGGCACTGTTTTACAATATGCTGCAGAAGGTACTTAAAAATAGAATATGGATAATGAAGTGGATGATGAATAAGCCTACTGATTGTAGTATGATCCACTTTACACCCAGCATTTCTTACTCTGTTCAGTGACATAAGGGCAGGTGGCTTGGCATTGCAAGCTTTGATATTACTGCATTACTGGTTTTTGCTATTCAGGCATGAAGTGAGGACATTGTTATCTTCCAAAATACTGTCCCTTTTTTTTATATTTGCTGGCCTGTTAATGCTATACTGAAGCATTTCACAGTCAGCAGAGGACTAGAACTGTCCAGTTATGCAAGCTTTCCATCTCCTTGGTTTTGTGAATTTATACCAGAAACGCGATGAGTTTGGCTGCTATAAAGCAGCCAGTAAACTTTTAGAAGCTCAGCAGGCAGTAAACTTTCAGAAAATATACATCACTTGAAAACTTTGAAAAGCAGCTAATATTTATAACTGCAGTTACTTTCATCATATTTACTAAATTCTATTGTGAAATATGTTCAAAGCAGAATTTTAAACAAATCTTTCTCACTGCTATATATTGTTTGATTATCACAAGCCAGTACGTTTTGTGGGCTTTCTCCCACTCTAGAACGACTTTCAGATACTAAAGAGAACACAGTTTTGGGGAATACGCTCCTCCAGTGGGCTTCCTGGGAGGAGCCCTAGTGATTGAGATTCCTTCCACACATCCAATGAGAGAAGAGGGCAGAGCAGCAGAAAACACCCCTGCAAGCACCAGATCAGGCTGAGAAGGAATCTTGTTTGCAGGTATTCAGTTAGGAATCTGGCTTCCTTAAAGAGAGATAGTCCTTCCAAAACTCCCACCAGAGACTGATACATTGAAAGCTGCTCATATTCAATGAGCACTTTATATCTGTCCTCCTTTGTAGTGTTTTGGTGCAACCTGCGGATACGACTGGTGTCACCATACAGAGCACTGTCCTTGTGAAGTGCTGCAGGATAACATCAGACTCCCCAGCGATACTTCTGAATGAAAGTGACCACAGTGTGCATTTTACACTATTTGGGCAGCTTTGGTGTTGGACTTGGATTATTTTGTTCTATCATCATCTATTAAACAGAATGGCCCCTGATGTTTGGTGTTCAGTGAGAGGAAGGCAAAACATTCTACTGGTTTACATTTGTTAATTGGACTTCATAATGAATACACAATTAGCTGTATAATGGTAAAATTATGATAAAAATAATTCTTAGCACTGCAGTTTAATTTCCAGATACTTGCACTATAGGCTAAACTAATTTATGCATTTGATGTCAAGTTTTTCAAAACCGATATGTAGTATTTGTGTGTTTCCCTAACCGAACAGTCTTTGCCAGGAGAAACAGACAGCTTAAACTGTGAAGACAAAAATTATTCCTATGGTTAACTAAGATATTATTGGTCTTATCATACAATGCACACCAATTATTAGTATGCAGCATCCCAATGCAATAAGAACTGTGAAGGTCAAAGCACCCATGTTAAACCTGGTTGACACAGTCTGAATAAAACAAACAAAAAAAACCCGCACAACAACAAATAAAAAACCCACTACATTTCTATTAGAGTTAGGATGTCTACTTTCAAAGGGCTTTGAAATAGCATGGTGTCATAAACATAAGTTTATGAGTTTATTGATACTAAGAAAGTTCACAACAGTCTGTTCAAGCCTTTTCCTGAGATGCTTACTTTCTAAACATGCAGTTTCCTTAAACATCTTGACTTATAGATTCTGATCCTGAGCTTACCATTAAACTTAACAGTGTCAGGGCCCATTCGTTGGCCCTGAGGACAGTGGTATATTCTGGCTCCTTTAATTCTGTAGCTTACTAACAGGAATGGTCCATGTCCTCTACTAATTCCCTACACTGTCCCTAGAAGTTACATGAGAGAGAATTAGTTGGCTGCCCTCAGAAACCCAAGGGTTTTATTCTAACAATATCTCTGTGCAGAATATTTTCTGCCTGTGGCTGGATGCAAATTTTAATTCCTTTCAGTGTAACAGAATAAACCTAGCCTTAAAGTTTTGAGATTTGTTTTGCTGATGGTTGCACATTTAGCCCAATTTCTTGTTCTTAAATAGGGAAAATATGTTTGTTAGATGTTTTCCTTTATGAAAGCTGTGAGTTTGGTGTAACAGCTGATCTGCACGAAGACATTTTGGTATATTGCGAGCATTAAATTCCTCAGCTATCCACATTGATTAGCTTGAGGGCACGCTGATGCCTTCCATATAGAGTGAGTGGAAACATTTAAAATACAATCCCTCTCCTGGGGAATTTGCCAGTGCTTGAGCTGTGCATAAAGTATATACGACTTCAACATCTTCATAACTGTGTTACAGCTCATCAGCAGTAGCTATCTAAGCTGATGTTCAGAAATCCTCAGCCACAGGTTACCACATTTCCTGGGCTGTCCTGCTGGTGTGGTAACTCCCACACATATCACAAAAGAGGTGCTGATCACAGCAAACAGGAACCTCTCACTAATAAAGTGCCCCCATGAACTCACAGACTTATGTAGAGATCAGCCCAGAGAGGTCAATGTAGCTAAATTTTCATCACTCCCACTTTTAGGGATGGGGTGTTGAGTCCCAGCTCTGGCATTTTCAGGTGAACACTAAGGGGCACAATCAAAGTCTGCTTCAGCCTCAGATGAGAGCAAACAAAGACTCCTCACCCTTCACAAATATGAAATTGATGAGCTTCCAGCTCAGGTTCAAATAATTGACATTTCTACTCTGCCAGCCTGCAGAAGCACCTGAATAGTGTTAGTGAGGACACAAAAACAGCTTCAGTGCAGCATGAAAAAAGATTGTTCTCATACTTCTCTATCTTCCTGCTTCCTCTACAGCTCAGCCATTATTCTCTTAAAAATCCCAGACCAACTTATACCAATCCACTTCTCTCTACCACAAGCTCTCCTAAGCACCTTAATTAGATTCTGTCCAGTATTTCACTTAAAATCTGATTCTCAGAAAGGACCAGCAGTAAAATTCTGGTGCCAGTCTCTTAGATATCTTACAGAATTGTGTTGGAGGCAGAGGAAAAGAACAACTGGCATAGGACGCAGGATGAGATTTTTTTATATTCTATTTATACATAGTCACCTTTGCATTTTGAGATATGGTGAAACCCTTACTTCCAGCTTTCTGAGAAAGCCCATTAATCACCACAGTCTTCAAAAGTGCTTATTTCTTTCTGGACTGCTATATCAAAGAGCTCATGAAGTGGTCTGACTCGCCCAGCATTTACATTTCATCTGTCATGTCTAGCTTCATCAGAGATGAACTTGCCTGCGGACAATATCCTCTAAAGAAATATGGCATCCTTGCACTGCCAGTTCACTGCAGAGGATTAGCATGTCAAAACAAGAGTGGTGAATAGGTGCAGGTGAAAACCAGAGAAAATGCAAACACAAATGTCTTTGCAGTTAAAGATTTTCTGCCCCCAATCTTACCAATATAGCTAAAGGCAAATGAAGGAGACTGTAATGATTTAATCACATTCAGAAATGTTTCAGTCTTAGATATCAGTCATAAGAGAGGAACCCAGGCAGTAACTCACATTTTAGCAGTGCTACTGGGAACACAAGCAGATAACAGAACAGTCTATTCTGAATTTAAAATCTATGACTATTAATGAAAACAAACATATCTGCTGTTTCATCATCTATCTACCAAACTATATAAACAGCATTTTAGGAAGTAATACCAAGTTCCTTCTGGAAAGAGTTTATGCAGTTCACATGGAAACAGACTGAAGGCCATCCATTCAAAAGTAGAACTGCATTTGCTCACAAGTATTAACAATACATTTGTAAAACATTGAGGTTTTATATGTAATTTTAATGTTTAATAGTCATGTATATGTTTTTGAAAAAAGTCATTAAGTAAGCTTAAGACAATCATGATTATTTGGCAAATGAAACGTGAACTTCAGTAGTTTTAAAGGTGCACAAGTATCTGCATAACAATAATAATAATACAAAAAGTCTATGTGTAAGGAATAAAAGGGAGAGGTCATATTTATTGCTGAGCTGAATTGCCACCAGATAACTGTAAACTTTTATCAGAACTGTCCTAAATATGGTACCTCTTTGAAACATATCACAAGCCTGGTTCCAGAAATTTCTAGTCTATTTCTAGTTTATTTCCCTTTTAACTGTCAGTCTGTTGCAAAAGCTGAAAGAATCATCCCCTAAAGTCTTTTTCTTTTACTATCAGATACATAAAGGACAAGTAGCCTGAGGCTCAATATTTTTCAGGCTTTTAAATATTTTTTCCTCAGTGTAGAATGAGCATGTGTCATTTCTGCAGCAATTCAGAAGCAAATGGTCCCAAGTTCAAACTGTGACTTCTTTTAGATTAGATCTGTCGGATAAAAATTTGTTGAGATGAAATGCAATTCATCTGCTGTAGATGTCAACCCAAACTGACAGAAATAAGGATTCATATACAAAGGAAAAAAAATATTCTAGGGAACCAAAAATCCCAATCATGGCAATGTGTGAAGTGAAAGGTCTTTATTTGCAGCCCATACACCCAACTATTTTGTTCAGTGACAAAGTATCACAGGGATTATCCAAAAAGCAATCAGACAGGTGGACTACTCCTAAATGCTGGTTTCTCTTTTTAAAGTGCACCATCAGTCAGCAGAGGGAGAACAGAAATACAGAGCCAAGAACAAAACAACCATTAAGGGCCAGCTATAATACATGAGCAGTTCCTTCTCAAATTCATGGCTTTGGTTCTGTGGTCAGTGTTTTGAGCACCAGTCATGAATTAATAAACATCGATGGCTCCAGCTGCCTCACAACACGGATCTTTCTGCAGTATTTAACTGAGGGAAGAGACGTGGCAGAGAACATATAATGGTTTCCAATATCTGGACACGAGCAAGGACAACTGTGTTCTTCTCTTAATTAAATGTTAGAGAACAGTTAATAATTTAACATGGAGTATTTGTTTGACAGGTCTGTTTCTTTACTGATTGCCTTCTTGAGAACAGTTATGTCCTCCTAAAATTCATTTTGTTTCGAAGGATGGAAGGACCATGAATAATTCAGCCTATTCATTCATTATGTTACTACTGAAATATGAATTATCTTTTCTCAAGTTTATTTGTTGGGTTAAGGCAAATGGAATAAGTATGCGACCTCTTCCCATATAAAAGTTTTTATGCATTAAAATTTTAGGCACAAGAGTCTTGAGACATATCAAGCATAGGATTTTCAGTTTACATCACTCTGTAACTGAAAACTTTGAAAGTAGGAGAGCTACCAAAAACTACAATCAGCTGGGAAAAATCAGCCATCTATAAGAAAAATTATATCTTATAGTGTATAAAATTTTGAAAATCTCCAAGATTATTAAGTATTTTCTCATTTTTTATAGCCTGTGTACCTGTTTATTTTACATTCCCTGCTGGATATCCGGTTTTCCCTTGCTGTTTTGATATACTTGGCACCATGCAGAATCTGTGAGAGGAAAATAAATAGCATGTTTTAAAAATGGGCTTTTGTGACTGTAATACTAAAAAAATCATTAGGGCGGGTCAAGTATGTCGTAATTTGCCCAGTTAACAATATAGCTGTGAGAATAGCTATTCTAATAATATCAAAGGTACAGTTGTAACCCAGGCCACTGCAAGCTAAATTGCATGGCTGAACCTAGAAAAACATGCAGCTAAAAGGTGCCAGAGGTTTCCCTGTGCTTATCCCACCAGCTAAAAGTATACTGAGATGTGTGCTCATGAAATCTTAAGGCAAAGTGTTATTTATATTTCCATAATAACTAAGGTGATGCTTACTGATACATGCTCATTGCACTACTAAAGGTTAAAAATTAAAAGAAAAACATACATATAAGTACCCAGTCAGCACTTATCTTAACCTGTAAGGTTCATAAAAGACTAAGATCATTAAATCAGATGTAGGATAATGAAGTAGGGGACCATAGTCTATTCTGCAGTGACAAATCAAGAGAGAATACTTGAATGAGTGTGCATTCAATGGCTTCAAGGAAAGGTATAATTAGAAGTGGTAAGGTGAACATAAATATTGTATACAATCATCTGACTGACAGCAGCAGGAGCCAGCAGGAAGCATCTTGATCTAGTTGACTCCTACCCTCTCTGCCTAAAAAGCAGATTTGGGCCTAATACAAAAGATTTCTGAAAACTTTGATGTGGACTGCTATTACACATTTCAAGATATTTATAAAGCAGCACCTGCTTGTGCTACCAGTTAGAAGGAATGTCGTATTTTCCCATCTTAGGTCCCCACTCACAGGGTTTTCATAGTGACTATGGAATTAGTTTAAAGGCTCAAACTTGACAAACAAGGATTTCTGAGAGAGATTTTCTAAAACACAAAGGGCATTCACCCACTAGTGGATTTTTGTTAGAGTTGCACAAATAACCACATTTTTTGCATATGCAAATCTCTATCTCAGCTGCTTTTTTCCTCATGCATTCCCTCTTTCATTCATTAGGAGCAGAATATTAATTTTAAAAACCCAATAACAGCAGCAACAAAACAGGTAAGCAAACAAGAGTAAGTTTTTGTTTGCCTATTTCACTATAAGCTCACATTGTTAGTATTATTAGTAGTCTCAGTTTTCTCTTCACCCTCCTTTTTCTCACTTTTCTAGAATGAGAATTGAAGGATAATGGAAACAAAGGTCACTTTGAAAAATGAGAAAATTTTTTGGCTAAGAAGTATTCTGCTGACTTAGAAGCAAGTCAGTATATGGGTGGTGAGTGACAATAAGTGGTGATGGATACACACAACATAGCAGTGAAAGTGCTGTAAATGCTGATGTTTAAACAGAACCAAAAACCTGTAAGAAAAGCATACAATCTGTGAAGGTAGAAGCTAGGAGATGGTAAAAAGTGGAGTGCTCATGATTCTTTTTTTCTTTCTTTCCTTTGTGTGGAAATATTCAAACAAATCCAGACTGAGAAACAAACCTGGGAACATAAAAACATTGTTCTCTCCCACAATACAGACTTAATTTTCAATCGAGCTAGATAGGTAGGTAGGTAGGTAGATAGATATAGAAATAGAGATAGAGATTATATATATTTATATAAGCAAGAACTTTACTAATCTTTATAAATATAATACTTAAAGGATCTCACTTTCTTTGCTAACTCGGATTTACAGCTTCAAACGAATCAGAGCAAAGCTCCGTACAAAAAATTTACTTCCATGGTTTCTTATACATAAAGCTACTTCTCTCTACGCTCTTCATTTTAGTAAACAGTTTTAGTCTCCCTTTTAGTATTTTTTATTTTTGTAAAATACTTATATTTACATATATTAATAATCTTTCCAGTGATCAGCTTCACCAGAGCCCAGATAAAATTTGGAAGCTATGTTGACAACTTCCTTGTGACCAACACTTCCTCTTGTCTTCCATTAAGTTATTTGGAGAAAAGAAGGGACATGCTCAGAGTTCTGTGCTTCAGAGCATTATGCTAAGTACTTGCATGCAATATACATGGCATTAAAGGAATTGAGTAACAGCAAAGTGAGACTACTCAGATATTTCTTTCTTTATGTGAGAACCATATTCATATATTTTCCAGTGGCAAAATATGAATGCCTAAAAGGCCTCTGTGTGACACTAGGCTTACTGGTGGGATGACTGAGATACAGCAGTCTAAGATTTTACTACCTAGATGAAGTAGACAAATTATGAGTAAAAAAAAAGCTAGAACACAGAAAGGTGTCGTGACAAGCAGGTTTGTAGCTTCCTGAGGTACTCACTTGACTGTCAAAGGCTAGAGCAGATGCTCAGCATATGGCCTGATGCTTCAAGAAGTGCCTAGGAATGAGCCTCCCTGCTTCTTCTGTGTGATCCAGAAAAGGGACACCTGGGAGAAAGCTTTGACAGGCAGGAGCCTTCCTGCAGGATTACACAAGGGGATGATGATAGGAGCAGCCCAATCAGCTGAGCTGTCTCCTGTGCCTCTGTCTAAAAGTAGCTAGAAGAAAATAGCAACTGAAAGAGACCTAAGTATAGTAGGTATTTCTGAAGTAGAGCTGTCTGTCCCAAGTCAGAAGAAATAAAATATCTTATTAGTAATATGTGCAACTGAGAAATTATAGTTGAGTCAGGTTGAGAATGGGATTGAAAGTGGATATAAAAGTACCTTGGGAAGAGGAGTGGGGATCGGACAGTGCTCAAACAGAGAAGTATTGGAATGGCAGGACAGAATAATTCATATTTAGAAGCACTGACAAGCTAGTCCGTTTTTACTGCATCAGTACACATCTCTGTATGTGACAGAAGGGGCCTAAGTCTCCTCATTCCTCTACTGTCAGAAAACATGATGCCAGAAACCCACTAGAAAAAGAAAAAAAAAAGGCACAGCTTATATTTTAGTTTTGGGGATAAACTTGAGCTATATATTGGACAGACCCTCTCCCCATTCATTGACAATGTCAAAGACAAAGATGTCAAATGTCAGTACAAAAGCTAATAGGATTATAAAACCTTCCTTCTGTATCAGAGGAAAAGAAACAGAAGTTGAGATAAAAGAAAATAAACCTTTTAAAACTGTAACAATGGGTGACCATAACTACCTTTATATAAACCATTCATACACCATGTCCAAAATGAGGTGTGGAAAAGCAATTTTTTTGGTTTTATATGTGTTGAATACTTCTGGCAGCTTTAGCAAATTCAAGAAGAAAACCTCATCCTAAGTAAAACCTAAGGAATTCGATTAAAATTTGGATTGAACATTAGGCACAGTGACCAAGATGTAACTCTTACAATACTGTAGTACAGAGTGGGCTCTTTAAAATCAGGATCTGTCCACACACCTTTTCCCTTTTCCATCTTCATTAGATATGCTAATTCATTACAGGGACAGATTGAAGGAGAACCTTCCAGTTAAGTTTACCCAGTGTTTTCCAAAAAATGACAGCCTGAAAAAGGCTTTGAAAATAAACTCCCTGAACAAAACAGACTACCAGATGACCTTTGCATGGCACAACAGGGGAAACTTAAAGGGACGTCTAAGAGACAGGAGCAAGTAGGTAGAGGGAACTTGTGGGAACGGTGTAAGAGGTTTCACAATCATGTGGGTTTTTTGAGAAAATTAAAATTCATAGCCAGAACCAGCTCTGTACCTCTCTGGAGGGCTGAGGGGAAGTAAATTCTATGGATCTGAGAGACTGTTTCTTTTCCCTGCACTGGCAATTTTTTTTTTTTTTTTTTTTTTTGGTGTGTCTCCAACCAAGGACAATGCCTGCTGGAGATGAAACCTTTGATAACTTGTGTCTAACTTCTAATTCAGGTGGGAGACCATAACTGCACTGTGCAGGTAGCTCAGAAACCTGCAAAAAGATATTTGTTCTCCATGACTGCATCCTGCTTAAGCTCTTGAAGGCTATTAAGAGTACTTGAAAACAGTGATTTATGTGAGTCATACAGATATGATGACCAAGGAGAGTAAAGCTCAAAAAGCTCCCTCCCAGCTCAGAAACTAAAATTGGCTCAGTCCATTTTGTCTTATTTTCTAGGGGTTTTTTTCCTTTTTGTTTGTAAACTTGCACAGGAATCATCATATCGTGTCACAACTGCTAAGAGAAAAACAAAATCTTCAAAGTCAATGAGGCTAAAACGGATATTCAGATTATATTTAATATAGTGGGACTCAAAACTAATGAAGAATGCCTTCTCTTCTCTTCTTTAATTTTCTGCTGAAAAGCCAGCAGAAAATTAAAATCACCAAATTAAAGAATAGAGTGTTCCATTCTTAATGAAGCAAAAGTTAGTGATTCAACTGCTGGAATAGCAGAGGGCAAAACAGAAAGCATTTGTAGATAAGAAAGCAAAAGCTAATGGATATTTTCAGTAAGCCTAAAAGCTCTGTTACCACTATAGTGCAAAGATAATGGTTTCTACCTCTACAATTCCTTGCAATGATTGTTTTGCCAATATATAGTATAAAAGAAACAAAGAGTAATAATTGCTTGTCAGCACTGATGAAGCATGACAGGCATCAGCCACGGGAAGGGGAATGCCACTTCACTGCTGCATCCGATGGTAACAGACTGCCCAGAGTTTACACTGTTCACCTATGGAACTGGGTCAGGGCTGTAAAGGGAAGGACAGCTGGAGGTCAGCTTGAGCAAGCTGTTTGTGTCTGTCTAGTTAAAATACATTCAGGGACTCTCAACCACTGAGATAATTTAAAACTGAACAGAATGGTGTTGCAAATCATATGATAGATTTAGGCTCTGCTCACAGATCAGGTCCAAATGAATTTCACAAAAGCTGCAACAAAATAATTTTTCCAGGAAAAGGCATATGTCTCAGAACCTTACATCACAGAGGGGTATCTAAATGTAGTCTAATTACATAAAATGACATGCAGCATACAGATTCAAATTGTGTAGTAGAAGCAAAGAAGGAAGGAGTCACAAGATAAAACCTCATTATAAAAAAGGATGCACAGTGAAAAAAAAATCATAGTTTATGAACATCCTTTGTTAACTAAGTGAAATCATAGCAAAGCAGAAAATGAAAAGCTGATAATGTTGTTATTACTCATTTTCTAGCTATCATTTGAATCAAGCCTCTCAAGTATAGTTTCTTAAGGACTGATTTCTTTTGGAAGTTGCAAAGGCTTATTTTTGAAGGTTTTTTTTTAGTATATTTGTGTTTCCATAATAATAAGGCTCTTAACCTTTTCAAAAGTGTTTGAATAAAAATTTCAAAAGGCACTGTGGTCTTAGGAACTTGACCTGGAATACCTTACAAAAGTCAGACTGTCAAAAGCTGGAACTCTTTAAATTCTGAAAAACATTAGTCAATTAGACCTCAAGACCCTCTCATTCTTTAAGTAATGCTCTACCCTAAGAAGAGACAAAGCAACATCTCATACATTAAAACATATAGGAGACAAGTAATCCAAGTCTACCTGGATATTTAGGCCATAATGTTAATTGCTAGTTTGATTTATTTAGGAAAAAATGAATTTAAAAAAAAAAACTATCAAAAAAACCAACAATAACAAAAATCAACAACAACAAAAAAAGCAACCTTCAGATATTACATTTTAATTACATGTAAACACGTTATAATTTTGAGAAGAATCCTATTTTTTTGTCACAATTTTTTAAGGCTAATTGTTTTCTCAGTCATTTGGGTCTGCAGACTCATTTTACTGTAAAAATTGAGGTTTTTTCCTGCAATACAAGCATATTTCCCTGAGGAAATATGGCAAAAGTTCAGTTTATCAGAGACAGGACTCTCCCACTTTACTTGTAAGAAATGTGTTTATCAATGCAAAGAGTAAAATGTACTACAGAACAAAATTCATAATACAGTTACAGAAAACAAACAGTGGTTTTACATAGCAGGGTTTCTGTAAAGAAAGAAAAGAGCTACACAATTTTATATTTAAATTTCAGAGCAAGAATATCTGCAGCTAATCAGCTTATTCCCCTGATAAGTATTTTGCTACAGACCATGGAATTGCTCTAGAGAGGTTCACAGATGCAGAGACTAGGTGTCTCAGGGGAATAATACTAGACTACCAAGCCTTGCACCTCTAAATTGACAACAGAACACTACACAAGGATATATTCAGGATATAACCTAACACATAGGTTATATTCTGAAAGCAAGATAATGTCGTTCTTTTCTTTTCATCACTAGAGCCCATAAAAATATTCTTAAAGGAATCTTTTAATCTGATGTGTGTCCAGGGCCAGTGTTAGTGATGCTTGAATTCTTTTATCATGTATCATACGTCCAGTCATCATTAGTGCTTCATGACAGCTTCAGATTCGTGTATGTAAGGAACTTAGAAGATGAAATATCAGCCCAGAAAATTGCCCTCCCAGCAAGACTTCTGACAAATTAATGGATTAGTGAGGAGAAATTTACATCAGGTTCCCTTAAACAGCAGAGCATCAGTAGATGTCTTCAGTTCCCAAGGCTATCAAGTCAACAGTTTTCAGCATTTTAATACCTTCCTAAAAAACTCATAAGACAGAGTACATTCTCGGGAAATCTAGATTCATACAAATCAATGAAAGATAAATCAATGAGCCAAGTAACGTAATAAACTACCAAGAGAACAGCACTGTCTGAACACATAAAAGAATAAACCTTCAATACTTCATGCCATGCAAACCTTTTGGTAAGTAGAGCTTTTTAACAGCTATCTAACTAGAAAGGTTTCTTTTAAGATGTACATATATTTGCTTTCTGTCACAGAGTAGTCTATTTATAATCAATGTTTAACTTTTCTGGGATTAAATTTTAAGAACAGTACTTTGAAAATTACTTTGAAAATATGTGTCCTTCACTGTAAGATTTACAACAAGGAATACTTGAGGTTCATTTAATTAGATGATTCTGCCAAACAGAGATGTAGGTATGTCTTTCAATTTTTTTTCTTACTTATTTCTGTGTATTACCTCATTTTGTGGATAAGGATGAGTGGTTGTTAACATTAAAGGAAAAGAAAATAGCAGCACTGTATTCCCATTCTTACTGCCGGTCACTATGTCCTTCTAAAATGCAGATTTTTTTTCTTTGTTGCCATAATCTCCATAGAAGATATAACACAGACAGAATAATTACAGTGTAAGATGAGGAAAGTGTGTCCTTTCTAGTTAACATCTTGAGGGGACACATTTTCTTCCTCTTATTTTTGAGCAATATATGTAGCTTTATCACATTTGCTGCAGGCAGTTCCCAGAGGATTTTCAGAAGAACTCTTCCTCCTGTAAATAGGCCAATTTGCTTCCAACTATGTATTCTAGAAAAGAGTAAATATATAAAACTTGAAGGTGGCTGTTACCATGCTCTGGCTGCACCTTGCACTTCACACCTTGTCTACACTAAGGATGTTTTAGGGGAAGATTCACACCTAGACTAGAAAACCTAGTTTGACTTCTGTCAGCATTTTAGCACCATATTGATTAGACTTGCACACACAGTTCTTGAAACACTCACAGAATATGGTGCTACAGATACCTTCTACGTCCAAACAGTGAAATCAGTGAAATTAAATTAACATTAGGAAGAAAAAAATTCCTATTTCTAAACTTTCTAACTAAAAAAAAAAAAAAAAAAATACAATAGCTCCTGCAGAATTGAGAATTGTGTCTGTTACACACATATGCTCATTCATTCAGCTGAATATTTCTGAAGGATGTAACCCTTTGTTTTGCTTTTAAGGTAAATGGGGTGCATTATGAAACAATTCAGTGAGTATTGACCCTGTATTTTCTTTCTTAAGTTTGGATTAGTTCAGAGGATTCTGTACTGCAATGAGTAAGGAGACTGAGAGGGGAAGAAAAAAAAAATAAGCTGATGAGAATGGATGACATTGCAGGGGGAATATTTTAGTGGAAAATAAACAACTTCATACCATTTGTCTGTAGGACTCCCCTACTGTTTGTATCACCAGCCTCAAAAGTACTACCAGGAACTGAAAGTTTTTGGTGAGACCCTACAGTCATATGCATTTGACTTACACCCTTCATTTTTTAGGGTGCCCAGATGAAGGCTGAGGTACAGCCTTCACTGTCCCCTGTGATCATGGCTCAAGTTATCCACTGTTCTGCCAGGGTGAATAGGCACTGTTATCACAAAAGGTTGTGGCTCTCTTCTGTTAGTATGGAAATGCCTCATCTGGATATATCAAATGTTAGTACCACTAAAGCTATTGCAACTCAAACCTTAAGGCTTGTCCAGTTCTGTGGGCAACCACTGAAATATAGAGAAAGTTTTATTAAATTTCTGTCCATCAGATATACCTGTGTATAGTTTAGTCATACCTCTGCTTGCAGTCTACAGTCCAATTTCAAAGTTACTTGTTAAGGGTACTCTAAAAACATCCTCTTCAATGACTTTGGCCCTTTGACACACTCCTCCTGACATTTTCTCACAAACAGGCACAAAGAAAACATTAGCAACATGGCATGTACTTGCTAAATCTGCTTGCTAAATCTGCCCATTAGAAGATCACAACCAGTACTTCAAACTTCATCACAAGATGCTGCAATGGATTTGAACTCTAGACAGTGAACTTCCCCCTATCCTAAGTGTTCTCAGCAGTGGAAGCAGCAGGGATATCCTGGAGGCAGAAGCAGACTCTCAAAGGTAATTCTTCTGAGCACAGCAAACACAACAAGCCCAGAGGCAGCCATAGTAACCCCCTCCTACCCATGGAAGTCCACAGGAGATGGCTTTGCACACTCCATATTTTGAGGTTTCATACCTGCATAATGCAAGATGGCTTTTGAGCAGTTTTGAACATGGATGAGCCCAGGGACTGAACCCAGTTGGGATGTAAAAGGGCAAAGGAGCTTTTACAGCAAGGCACAAATACTGTGATGTCACAAGGCCCTGTGATGCTGAAAATATGTATTGATGAAATACTGAATATACAGTGAAAATGTTCTGATGTCAGCAATACTATTGATAAGTTTTAGAAGAACATGCTAAGGGTTCAAGGTCAGATTGCCATCAAGAAAATTAGTCACCAATATAAATCACAGTCAAGTCAGATTTCATAGTTAACAGTATCAGTATCCGACATTCCTCATCTTAAAAAGCTACTCATTAGCTGTATGTTTACAATACATGCTCCACATCCATGGGAGCTTGTGGTAGGCACAAATAAATTGATTCTGCCTGTGTCCAGAACCAAGGGTGTTGTGGGAAAAAAAACTGCAACCTTCAAGTGTCCAGAACCAAGGGAAAAAAAATTCCAACCCTTAAGTGACCTGTGTCAGTGCATTACACATTGTGTTTTAATAATCTCACCTCTCAACAGCTTTCACTAGCTCAGCACTGTATTAATGCCCTCATGAATCCTTTTCCTACTCAACTCAGGGTACCAAGAGGGCAGGTTTGCACCTACCCAGTGTGTACAGTGTAAGTACCATGTAGGAGGACTTTATAACAAGGATTATTTTACATCCCTCATGTGGACCAGATTTCATTCCTGGAAAAACAAAAGGCTTAAGGATGTGAGCATCCCCTAGCTCAAGCAGTGGAAGAGAAATAAGAATGTGCTGGGAGGGATGGAGAGCAGCAGCTGTAGAGTCACTGATTGATCGGTGTGGGAGGGGCTCCCATACAAAACTGACTTTGATCTATCTTTTAATCTAGCAGCACCACAACAAATCTTAAGGCAATCAATTCTAATAGTATTAATAGTCTCATTCAAAGTATTCACTTTCTCCCTTAATTTAGTAGGCTGGGTCCATGTTTCCTTGGCAGATTTGTCAAATAAATATTGCTGGTTTTTTGAGAGCAGCTTTCCTTACTGCTCCATTTCCTAAACATTCTTGCTTATTTAAAGAGTGTCATAATTTCCTCCCAGGACTGAAAAATTAATAATTCATTAATTTGCTACTTGTTGTGATAATCTTTCTTCTTTGTATAAATCATTTCCATGTTGGCCTGGTTTTCCTTTTAGAAAACTACAGTCAGCTTCAACATATCTTAATCCAACATAAACTCTGATCAGTTTAGATAATCTTTGTCACTCCTGAGTCATGACTGGACACAGGTCAGGACTCTTAATTCTAGTAATTGCCCTTCCTTCATCTATAATTTTCTCTCTTGAATAAACCATCAGTTCAACTGTTTTTTTCCTTTTCCATTCATTTCAGACCTCACCCAGTGGCCACAGGAATCAATGGGAGATTTTACTGTGAGAACAATAAACAGTGTAAGCACTGAGCAAAATTTTTATCACTTTCAAGTGTATCGAGCTGGGTGAGAGGAGCAAATGGAGCAGGGCTGGAATGAACTGCTTCAAGACAGAAAGCAATAACTTGAGCAGCAAGCTCACAGAGCTCAGAGCCCTGCAAGCATATGATCATCTTCCACGGCTGCTTAAGTCTCTGGAATAAGTAAATAAATAATAAATACATGAACAGAAGCCAAATTGCAGTATTCCTGTAACCAATAGCCATGAAGCAGAGCAGTAATATTTTTTTTCCATTTTAATTTGGTTTTAACTAAAATATGAACATAAATATATGTAAACACCATATGTAAACCCCATATATCCCTGCTATTAAGGGATTACATTTTCATTTAAGGGAATACAGTTAAGGGAATGCAATTAAGTAAATACATCTTCAGTTTAAAAGAACTTCCTAATTTCAGGAAATACAAACACTTTGAGAATAGACATCTCTGCTGGAAGTTGGAAGATTGAGTTTGATTCCTCTCTCTTTCTTCGTGTGGTCTTCCATAAGGATTTGTTATTGACCGCTTCTATCTCAGGTTTGGTGCATTTTTCAACTGAAACAGTAAGACAGTCCTTACACACTCACAGTGGGGGTTCCTGCAGTACAGGCCATACTGGCTGGTTGTCAGGTAGATTCAGGAATGTTAACCATATTATCTGTCTCTGAGGCATCCATACTTCATCTGTAAGTTTGGGATTTATCTCAGATCATTTCAAACTTCCAAAAAGCTGGTCTCCACCCTAGCACTGCTGGATCAACCTTTTCGAAAAGGCTTGTCATGTCTATCTATTTCAGTCTAGACATTTAGAACTCAACTTCATCCACCTGGTCAAGGGTATGTCCACCTGTGTGAAACTCCACTGTGTAGACATGGCCCAGCCAACTTTGACCCGTAGCTGTCAACATTAATCTGTGAGTATAGCTGACTGTGAAGTTGCACAAATTAAGAGAGCACAGAGTGAAGGAGTAAGGCTATGCTCATAAGAACCCATGAATTCAGTTTAAGAGGAACATTGGCATTAAACTCTATAACACTTTCAGAGAAAAAGTGGAGAGTAATGGAAAGTGATTAGCAAGACAGAGGATAAACCCATTCCACAGAGCAATGGAGGCTAATGCTTTTCCCAGCTCCCTTACCAAAAAAACTCCTCAAGTATCTGCACCAGTGGTAAAATTAAAAATGCTTAACTTAGTTGTATTTTTGTCTCAACCTTTGATAGCCATATTAGCTGGTAACCAATTGCTGCATGCACAGATATAATGTACATGATTCTGAGTGCAAGTCTTTACACAATATTGTCTAAAAGAAAAGTCTAAAGGAAGTGATTCATATCACTAAACATAGATACATAGTACCATTTTAGGTGTCTAAATTGTCTGATACACACACAAATAGACTTTATTCTGATCTGACAGATAAAGATGCAAGACTATTCTGCTGAATTCAGGTGTGAGAGCATAGAGTATACCATTAAGTGCTCACTGTAGTTCTGAATCACATCCTTATAACCAGATCAAATTAATCTTGAGCTTAAAAACTAAGCCTGAGTACTAGGCAGTGAACTGCAGTAGTCATTAAGTGAGGAAGTAATTCATTTCCCTAAAAGCAGTATATCTGTATCCCCTTCATCTTTTCAAAGATCTTCCATACCCATCTTAATAAGAAGATGTACATCCTATCACTGCTTGTGTGTAATTTAGTAGCACAAGAAGTGTTCATCATGATCCTGGAGTCTTACGTTGTGCTTAGTAAAACATAAAGGACAGCAGGAACATTTCCCAAAGACCTTAAAACGTAAACACAAGTTTCTCCCAGGAATCTGCTGGACCAGCAGTCTCTTTCCTTTATCACATTTTGTTAAGAAAACACATGGAGAGAGACCTGAGAGAGCTCATATTACACTGGGAGAGAAAGAGAAGATGGTAGATCTTAAAAAATGCAGAAGAGAAAAGCTTAGGGGGAGTTAAAAAGAGAAAATAAAAGAGAAATAGAGACACAATCTCCTAATCTGAAAGAACAAAAGAAATCCTTTTATAATGAAGCCCTCCCCAAGGAAAAGAGAAGAGAAGCATTTTCTTGAGAACATCAGAACAAAAAATATCATTCTTTTCTCTTTAAGATGTTGCAGGGAGAGAAATTTCTCTGCCTTAATTTAGTTAATGTATGAGAAAGGAGATAACCCTATCAAAAGATCATCAGTAGCAGAGAGATCTTATGGAAAATCATTGCAGAACTTACTCTGCAAGAAGATGCACTTCATGGTAAAGCATAATTATGCAAGAGTTTCACTGCAAATTATACGACAGTTGCCATTAATAAAAATGGAACACAACATAGAATATCTCAGTGTTAGTCCCACAGGCTGGTAGTTTTAATGTTTGCTTTTGAAATCCAGGTATGGTATATCTGACTGCACACTTAATAGCACCATACTAAAAAATGCTATAACCAAAGTTTACTCTACCAGCAATGAATTAGCCATGCATAATCACCTTGTTGAGCCCTTAATGCATTTTTTAGAACCTGTATTTCAGTGTACAACTATATAACACATAAATGTGAGATACAAAGACAAATTACAGTGTAATTTTGGTGCATCTATATGATACTGAATGAGTCAGCCAAAAGGATTTAAGTGTTGTGACTCCTCAACACTGTGTTGGACAGTGTATGCTAAAAGTCACCTCATTAGTCCCCCCAGGAATTGAGAAATAGGTACATAAAGATCTAATGTGGAAGAAGCAATGAGGATATTTAGAGAAACAAGCATCAATCCGCTGAGTCTTGGGGAAAGATTCAACCACCTCAAGAAGTCAGTGAAGTGTTGACTATGAACCTCTCACATAATACCTTGAAGGTAACAAGCCCTTGGAGATAGTGAAGAAGATTATGAGAAATATTTGTCTTGCTAATGGCTTATAGAATACAGAAAACATGGCTTATATAATACAGAAAACAGGCAAATAACACAAGAGGTGACAACCCAAAAAAGTAAGCCACAGCTGTGGCTGCACTTCTGTGTCTGGAAAGAAACTTCAGTCATATGTGAAAAGGAATAAGTGGCAGCGCTACCATTTGTGCAAGGCATTGTGCTCTCTCCACTCCTTAGTTATTTTTCCCTAGCCTTTGTTTTTTTTAATGTTTGGAAGAAAAATTGATTGGGATATTAATGTGTTCATCTTTCCTCTGTAGGAATCTCCTCAGTGTCTAACATCATTGCTAAAATTTCAGAAGTGTTAAAAAATCGAGAAATGCCAGCAATCCTAGCAGAAGCCCTCATGTAAGCCCTATTTTAACCCTTTTATAATTTTGCTTTATAATCTTCAATTTCTTGTACCCATTTAGTCTGAAAAAATATAGAACATGGCTTCACATGCTCCCCATGATGCTAATCCCATCTGGCCAAAGAGTGAGACTCCTTGGATTCAAGAACTACAGAAGCAAATGTATGTGGTGGCCACAACACACTGTTCAGTATTTCTAGCGTGTCAGTCAGCATTTCCCAGCATAAGGAATTGTCATTGATTCCTGATGAAACCTAAAGTATGACCTGTCGTTGTATGACTTTCCTGGCTACATTAGAAAACAAACCTAAGTAGCAAAAATGCTGTATGATTATGGCTCTATAATGAGATAAAAAAGAGAGAAAGACTTGATGACCAAGTGGAAAGGCTGTGCTACAAGTAGGCTGCATGAACTATGTTAAAATTTATAACCTTGCAATCTCTCCCTCTTTCTCTTCCTCTTCTCTTCCAGCTGTAGAACACATGATAAATGTCTCTTCTATTTGTTTCAGTCATATCTGATAATTGTGCCTTTTTATTCATATGTTATTAACACCTATGAGTTCTGGTCACGGACAAAGAACTTGTGGTCACAGGCAATGCACACAGATCAGAAAGTTATTCCTACTTTACATTTTACTCCACACAACTTTGGCAAGCAATTTACTAGACAATAAACTATAGTAATTTTTTCTATGAGTGCAGAGATTGCTATATTTTGACTGAGAAACTGGAATTGTTGTAGGCTGAGACTGAAAATCATTTCTATAATATTGATTCAAGTGGGCAGCCAAGTCCATCAGGGCAAGACAGAAAAATGCTTTACGACTCTTTTCTTAATAAGGAGAATGAGATAGCTGCAAATTTTCAAAATACTTCACCTGCCATCTCCTACATTTCCATTCTAGTACCCCCTCCCACAGCTACCTTGAGCTAGAGATGGCATCCTGGAAGCAATGAGCTGCTCACAGGAGCCTTCCTTTCCCATGAGAGCAAACAAATGGCTCCAGGAAGAGAAGGTGGACAGGAGGGACTGTGCAAGTGGTAGGGTCTGTCGTCTAAATTACCACCTGACAGCAGAGGGCCAGACCTTTCTGGTGCAAGACAAAAATTACAACTTTTCATGCACAACAGATTCTTTTCCTTTGAAATGCAGTCGGAGTTAATGAGAGTGGTATTATATAAGAAAAGGCTTGTTAATTTATTTCCTTAGAATTATAGTAGTGCTGGAAAAATGTACCCTCTTATCAAAGCCTGGGAGCTGTGGGCAGCTGTAGTGACTGTGAACACTCTACAGTAAGATATGACCTTTCCCCACCTCGCCCCCTGCCTGCACCGAGGACGGCTGTCACTGTCTGACCACTCTGCTTCGGCATTTCTCTTGCAGCTTTTGACATTTTATTTGGGCGCAGAGATAAGGTTGTAACAGGAGAACAATGGAAGCAGGGGCACCACAAAGCAGATTTCCTGCCTTCACCTCCAGCTGCTCATCCTCCCCCAGCAATGCACAAACAAATAATGCGGCTGGCAGACTTTTAACAGCTTGGGATTGGGTGCACACTTTCATTCAGGACACTGCCATAGGATAATTTGTGTGTATCTGAGCCACTGAAGTAGTCAGAACAAGGACCAGTGTTGTTTTGTTTTAATAATAGCAGTTCATTGGAGCATTTCAGGCTTTTTCTGGACTATCTTCTGTAGAATGGAATCCAGTGAAAAATATAAGTGTTGAAATAGAACAAGCAAGACTTATGCCCATCCACTGCTGCAAACCCTCCATTAGTGGTATTTAAGATCTAGCCAGGCTTAGAGTTCAGAAGGTGAAAACTTCCTCAGAAGGATCAAAGCTGCTATTTTTGAAGGAAGAACAAAAAATTTTAAACCACAGGGGAAAGACATGGAAAAGCAGACATCTATTTTTGTAAGTTTACAATATTTCAGATGTTTTCTAACAGGCATTCTGAATTTCTTTCATTATTTGAAAATGGGGCATTTGGTAATTTTTCTTTAAAAAACATAAATCTCATTAAAATGCCATACAAAAACTAAGTTCAAATATTTTCAGACACCTCATGATTTCTTTTACCTGGCACCCAGGTGACTTTTCCATTCAAGTATTTAACAAGCTACATTAATGTAGTCAACATTTTCATATAATTTTAAATATAATTTTGTCTTTTTTTGGTTTTGTTTTTGTTTTGTTTTCTGAGACTGTGAGCTGAGCTATATAAGCAAATTTTGTCGTTTCTAGTCAAAATGCTAGAAGCTTATGGCTTTTTGAGAGTTTTGTTCTGAATCATAGTTTCTGACTTAATTTCATTACTGAGGAGACCATCTTCCATGCTAATAAATAAAATACATAATGCAGTTGCAATACTGTCTTTCTTTCATCTGAATATAACAGTTGGTGAAAGAAAGTCTAAACACCTGTAACCAAAACAAAAATTTTGCAGATGAAAGGTTCTGCTTTCAACAAAAAACACACATATTTTTCCAGATAAAGATTTTTTTAAAATTTTGTTTTTCAAATCATCTGAAAATGCTATGGAAAACTTTAATTGATAGAAAAGTTGTGAAATCTTCTGATATATCTTTCCTGCACTGCTTAATCACCTTCTCTGTCAAGATGCTTATTTTTTTTCTCCTTTGTAATTGTCTTGTCTCAGCTTCCAGCTCTTATACCTTGTAACGCCTTTGTCTTCTAGATTAAAGAACATTTCAGTAACCAGTGTTTTCTCCCTGTGAAGTTACTCCATCTACATTATAATCAAGTCACCTCTCAATCTTCTTTACTTTAAAGGAGTGTGAGGGATGAAAGAGCTAACAGGCTGTGAACTCCAAGGGGCACTAGAATGGGATACCCACTGTTCATTACGGGACCCATCATTCACCCTCAGGCAACCCAGCTTATCTACCCCCATGCTTCCTTACTTACAGATTTTTCTTAGTTGTTTAAATTGCAAAGCTTTGGGGTGTGTCTGTAGCACAACAGATTAGAGACCTTTTCCAAGTCTTTATTAGTGCAATAAAAGGCAGTAAACCGTAGTACAAATGGCTGTGTCCATTGTAGCTCATTTACCATGATTTTGTTGGCAACTGTTTTTACACTTTTCTCTAAAGCTTTTCTTTGTTTGCTTGTCTGTTTTCTGATGCAGCATTGATTTAGAATACATGAGGATCTCTCTCTGTATCACTGCTGACCTGAGTTCAGCAAATGTAGGATGTTGTTAATATCTTTGTGTGGGTTTTGTGAACACCCAGATAAGTAACACAGGAAATTCTGTCCTTTTGCAATATTAGTTGTTCCATTTTAATTAAGCATAGAGAAGAGGTCCTACCTTATAGAAAAAGCTTAATTAATAATATCAGCAAAAAATGTGTGCTTTATACATTTCTTTTGTACATATTTCTGCAGTAATTAAAGACCTTAAGTGACCAAGGCAGAAGTAAAAGGCATCATTTAATGATATTTGAAATCCACTCCATAATGCTCATAGGTTTTAATGCAGGTTGAGTTAGTTAAACTTGGAGTAAAGGGTAAAATGTTAATCAAACTGAGGGCAAAGTGAAAGATTTTTGAAAGTAAGAATTTCCACAGGTATAACTGTGACAGTCAGGAGAGAACAATTCTGGAAATACTTCAAAAAGACGTAATAGTACAGTAGGATGAAACAGGTAACCCATGGCAGATAATTTGTGATAGATAGCATTCCCTCTGGCCACACAATTCTGCCTGCATCCTATGGACGTCATCAATGCCAGCTAAACTATAAACACTGCTTCAGTAAAAAAGACCAAACCAATGGAATAAGAACATAGTATATTACTTTCATCAAGGTATTCACTTCTGATTGAATTCTGCAAACATGACTGGAAGGAATACTAAAAAGTCCCTGCTCATGTACAACAAAATAAAAGACTGATGAGGCATAATAAATAATTTTTTAAATTTTTTTTTTCACTGAATTCACACAGGAAAAGTTGGAGGCAAAAAAAAATTAAATTTTGAATATTAAGTTAGGAAATTTTAAAACATCACAGGTGTTCTTTATCCTCATGCTGAGCCACCTTAGATATGACAGAAATGAATTTTAGTATAAGCTCTAATTTTGAAATGTACCTCTTGAAAGCAGGGACCCTTTATGAAAATTGTGGAATCAGAATTAAATTAATATTTAGACAGGTACATGAATCTACTAAGAAATACACTTTCATGAATTTCAGTTAATTACTTCTTACGCATCCCAATAAATGAACAGGAGCAGGGTTTATTCTATGTCTCAGTCCGCTCTGGAGGTCCTCCAAAATTGATGAAGCTGAATATGAAGCATTGCTCCAGGGAAAGAGCAAGCTAAAGTGCTAAAGTGCTGTAGAAGACAAACTGATCAGGACATTGTGAGGAAGTTTGCTCTCAGTAGTTATGTAAGATGAGTTTACTTCATAATTCTGCATAGCAAATTCCACTCCAACCTAATCAATAAACACAGAGAAAGACAAGAAAAAAAGGTCTGAGATGAAGGTTCATTAAAGTGACATTCTGTCTCATTTTAAAGTAAGGATTAGGGTCATCATGTGTCACTTTAGTGCCAGCACCTTATTTACACTTATGTCCATTTTACACCTTTGGGCAGAAGCCTAAAAGTAAAGCAGGTGGTCTGACATTTCCTCACAAAACCCATTCCAATGTTTAATTCCTGTAACTGTGCAAGACCCAAATTGATTCCCATGATAAAACTGAAAAGATGATAAACCTGTCCTGGTATGTTGACCTTGTTGAATCCAGGGATAACTACTGGTGGCACGAACTTATCATCCCTGCTAGTCTCTGGGCTAAACCTAGCTGTCTGCCTTCATATATTATGCTGGCTCTTTCCAACTCTAGCATTTACACTTTGGCTCTCATGGCTTGAACCTTAACTTTAGGGATGGCCCATATTAAACCTGAAGAGATCCAAATTGCCATTTGGGAGTAGTTCTAGTGTGGACATGTCTGCCTGTGCAAGCCTCTACCAGAGGGTCCTAATTTCAAACCAGGGGTTGTTTCCATAGCTAGAGATCGTGGACTGGGCACAGTTCATGCTGACTGCTGCTGCTGGTTGGTCCTGCAGGAGCCCTAGTCCAGTTTGGCCTGGTTTGGCTCTTGACACCACTTGCCTTGTGTGTGTGTATGTCATAATGGCATGTAGAGGAATAGGAATTAAAATTCATACCTATATATGTCTGTAGGTTTATGCACACTGTTCACATGTATACACCAGAATACATGAAAAATATATTAATATATACATATTTACATATCTATATATATATACATATGTAAATATCTATATATATGTTTAGCTATGCTGGTAACAAATACCACTGTTAAATTGTGATCTATAAAAATACAAGTGATATCTGTGTCAGTGCTAGTTTCTGCTATATCCATAGCTCAAACAAATAAACCCGTCCTAGTCCCACCCCTCAAAACCATCTTGTAGTAGTCCTTTCTGGTACAATAACCTGTTTTATTGTGCCTTTCTGGAAAAATAAACCTATGTTTCTCTTTCCTACTAGAATTCTAACAAGAATATTAAAAAAAAAAAAATAACAAAAAAGCTAAGGAAAAAAAAACAACCAAACAAAAAGCTCAAACAAAAACAAACAAACAAAAAAACTCAACAAGACACACAAGGGCTCTTGGATGCTTGGTTTGTGTTTTGTTTTTGCAATCAGCAAATCTGATGTGATTCTGAAAGTACCTGAAATGTTCATTACGTATCAAGGATGTAGAAAGGCTCTTTAACTGGTGCCCTGGATGGCTTAAAATTGTACTGGCGCCTTCCTGCCTGCTTCAGTATCTTAAACTAGGCATGAATCACAAGTAATTGCCCAGTCTAATCAAATTCTTCCTGAATATATGTTACATAGAGTTACAGAAGATGTGCTATATCTTGAGAAACGGAAATATTTCAAGGTCTAATCGGATCACTATAAGTAGAAAAGCAGTGATCACTAACACCAAATGAAATTAGATTGTGAAAAGTACAGAGTGAGTTATTCGATTAGGCCCAAGTGATCGGTGGTATAAATTATTGATCACTACTTTCAAATTCCACTGTATGACTGACGTCTCCTCCGGTGTTTCTATGTGTGGCTCAGCTGTTATATGGTCTAAGAACAGATCAGTGATATATACAAAGCCTGATTCATCACACTTTAATTTCAGTTTTGGCAACATATGCAATGCTATTGAGTTCAATGGCAAATAAGTGGAGGTAGTGAATAAACCTATAATGATCAATAAGAAAATTGACAACTATCTTAAATTCCATTATGAGGGTTCCAGTGCTGCTGGATTGAGCTGAGGGAGAATGCTGCAGAAGAAGCAGATAGAGAAAAAGCTATGTGATTTCAAAGAACATACCTAGTCAGTAGCTAAGTCTTTTTTCACTGCCATAGGTTCTCAGAGACCCAAAACATCAGGGTAAAGAGCATGCATGTCTGTGTTGGTGTATGAGGAGGACAGGAATAAGAGATATTAGCAGCAGTGGGCTAAGAAATCCCTTTGTTATGAAGGGTAACATCCTGTTCCTTGGAAGGCTTTCAGACACAACCAAGAAAGATTCAATTTACTCAGAGCAGAGAAAGCCTCAAAGCATCTAATTCACAGATATCTGAAAACAGAGAATCCAAGCCCAGCTCGTGGAGGTTTGTTTACCTGTGCCACAGAATTAAGTGCAGACAGCACTAAGCAGATACGTAAAAGGAAGGGAAAAACCACATAATGACTCACAAACTATGGATCATTGTACTGATTTGCCTTCAGAGGATCACTGAAAACCTGCATCTTTCACTTATACTGTAATTTATACTTCATGCTGCCTAGTCTTCTGAGCCAGGTGCACACACCAGGTTTTTGGCTCACTTAACACTTTACTTTCCCATGGTTTTCAAGATTCTTCTCCTGACTATTCCATCATACTCCCATGAAACATTAAAAAAAAAATCCATATTTCTTATGCAAGAGCTCTACTCTCTCTCTAGGGTGTATGGGACAGACCATTTTTTTACGAAATCCAAAAAAGGGAGTGGGAAAGAAAATGGGCAAATTGAGAGGAAAAACCAGTTGCTCTGAATTGCTTTGCTGCAGTAAAAACTAAGTTCAAGTACTGTGAAGAGAGCAAAGGATGTCTTTGGTTTTCATACAGAAGTGCACTCCTCAAAGATTTCCAGCTCAATATTCAAATAAAAAGCATTCAATAGAACTATGAGTTCATCTTCTACTCAACATCATGCACTGCATGTCAAACATATTTAGGTCAAAAGTATAATTTTCATTTGATCCCTTAGTCTGAATGTTCATATCTGAGTGGTTTTTTGGAGTGAAACAAAAATTGACATTGAAGCAAGAGTTCATGCACACTAACTGTCCAAATTTTTCACAATATTTTTGTCAAAACAAGTTTCTGGATCAATTGAAACCAGCAGGCTTGGGAACTTGATATCAATTCAGATTACATAGGTATGAAATCAATAGACCTGTTGAAATTATTAGTGCCATTCTAAAGAATATGACCTGCTAACTAACTAACATTTAAATAATCACTCCTGGGCTCAATATAAAATTTCCTTGGCTTTAAACAGTAGTTTGAGCAAATACTCATTCATTAGCCTGTCAGATTTTTTAGATATGGCTTATTGATTTTCAAATCAATGAAGGATGGTTTGGAAAATGCAACAGAAACTGTTTATTAAGAGCTCTAATTTAAATTCACAGAAGTGTTAACAAAAATTGCTAAAGATAAAACCTCTAGTGTATAAAACACTGAGATCAGTTAAGGAAGGGCATCATTTTTGCAAGTACATTATGATTTTCTGCATCCATCTGATCTTCCTAGTCTATGAGCAAGTGTCAGAAGAAGTCAGAAGCAACAAATGAGAACATATCTACTGATGCAGCCAAGAATGCTTTTTAAATTCTTAAAAATCGAGAGCGAAGAATAAACCTGTAGAAATCTAATTGATCCCATGAAAAGAAAAATGAAGGTCAGGAAAAATACACTGACAAGCATCTACTTCAGAACAGTTCACTGCCACTCAGAAATAAACAGATTTATAGTTATTATTGTTCTCTTAAGATTCATTTTGCAATGTCAGTTCTAGACCAAGGCAAAGAGCTTCACTCCATTTTAAAATTAATTTCCTATTGTATTCACCTTCTCAGCAATCCTGTTTTCTGGCACAAATGCAGAAGTGCATTTCAAGTATAGACAGAAATAGGATTTTCAATTCACCCATGCAAATCCTCACGCTGGAAGAGTACACATGGTCATCCAGTCCAGAAATAGAAATTATATCATGTGGGTTTCTGACCAGCTACAATTGAGCAACACAATTATAAATGTTGGCTGTTCGCATATCAACTACTCACAGAAAATTGTTTATGATTAATGCCTCCAGGCAACAATTATTGAAAAATAGCAACCAGAGTCCACTCAAGAAACAAGGAATCCTAACCTGAACACAGCTATTTCAGAGAACACGCACACACGCAAAGATGAATTTGTTTAAATGATAGACTTCAAACTACTTCTGGGATGGAAACAATTTGTTATTATTTTAGATATGGTGGTTCTAAGTGCAAAATTAATTCTTTCCAGTTTTCCAAAAAAGAAAATCAAGGCAGCCTCACTGGCTCTTCATTTACTTACCAAACTATACATGGGAATGTTTTGCAGTATTTAGCCACAACATACTAAGCTACAGAGAAGCAACAGTGCATGACTTTCTGGACATATATAAATTCTAAGTGTTATTGTACTTCTTTAACATATTTCATGTGTTTCTTTAAGTTGTACAATAATAAGAAAAGCACAGTCCACATTGGCTGTGAAAATACTGTCTGTATTGCCCTTCAGGAAATCAGGCTGTACAGACAGATTATCAGCAGGTTATTTTCTGCTGCTTGACAGCAGCAGCTGCATTGTGGGATTTTTATTTTTTTTTTATTCAGACATTTGGAATTGTTTGTTTTTGTTGGTAATGAGTCAGTGTTGCTAACTAATAAGTACTTGAAATTTTCTTATTTCAGAAAAATGACAGCATAACATGAAAGATGCTGTCACTTACTGCCTTTTTCTGCAACCTCTGTGACTTATCTCAAGTAAAGAAGCAGAACATTTATTTTCCCCCACCCTCACTAGGAAGAGAGACTGTGGTGAATTCAAACCATTTTAACTCCCTAGTATCTGACAACAGAAGAGAAGCAAACAGCAAGCACTAAAAAAAAGTAAGTCTGGAAGGATGAGTCAGGTAGACAGGAAGAACAAATCAGAGATTCACCATCCTCTCCATGAATAAGGGAGAGGGACTAACCCTCTCAGGGACTTGAAGAAAGATGTCTGGAGTTCTCTGGAAGAAAGGATTGCTTGATCCAGCCCAAACCATGATGCTCCATATGAACACAGCAGGACATTGCTCTAAACTGATTAAACTGGATTATTTTATTAACAAATAAACTCCAGGAAGAAAAAACAGCCCCTCTCACAGCACTAAGCTAAAGATATCTTGTTTAGTACCTCTATCAGCCCTAGCTACAGGATCACAGAGCATCAGCTTAGTTGCTTATTACTACAAGCATGCCTTCAATGAATATAAAATTGGCTTAACAAGCTTCAAATCGAGAGAACTGTGATGGCAATGGCTAATACCTACAGTCTCCTCTCAGAGTGACACAATAGCAGTGATCTTTTGTGACTGACTGAGCATGAATGTTATTTTCGCCAATGTGGCTTAATCTACCCTGTCAGACTCACAGGGGGTAAACTAAAATCGGTGGGAACCATTCAGATAAATCCCCGTGAACTATTCTTCAAATTTCCCCCACACACATCACCTTTTAGAAAGGCAATTATACTGCACCACAACACCCCCTGAGTCTCTGGCATCTCATTGCCAGAGAAAGAACACAGTTTCAAGCTATCAGGACAAGTAGGAGTAATGCAGACCATCCCTTCTAAGGAAATCTCTTCTAAATGGAATGAAAATGGAAAATTTCTAATGATAAATGGCACATATTAACAGCAAGAGAACCTACCTTGGCACTGGTATCTTGTCTGCTGCTGGAGCTATTGATACTGACCTCTATACTCAAAAAACATTTCCAGACTTATCTCCCATGTCTATATTTGGTCCACTGACTGAAAGAAAGAAATATTTGAGGATTCGGGACCAGATCTATTCAACCAAACAAGCCAAGTGAACTTTATGCTGCTCTACTTTCATTGTTAGGATCACTATCAGGAAGGCAAAGGAAGCCTTAGCTAGCAAAAAAACATTACAATATTGTGGGCTGAGGCATGCTAAAACCTATTTACCTTTCAATATCTTTAAAACTTTACCTTTGAATTTTAATGCCTTTTTCCTTGCAAGCTCCCCGTATGACCTCACATGTGGCATGCCTACTGCTCTAATTAGAGTTACAGCAGTCACCACAACCAGCTCTCATCCTTTCCCACCATTTATTTTGCAATATGAATTAATGAACTGAAGGACTAAGAAATCTTAATTCGGATTTCATTTCCTTATTTTGCCTGTGGCTAGCTATCTGCCTGCAGTGACACAGAGCATTGTTTTCTCTCCACTGCTGTGTGTGCTATCCTCCAAAGAGAGTACAGGCACCGCAATCCCAGACATAGATCACTTCAAATAGCTGTTTATCGCTTCTTGGAGCATTTTTACGCAGCAGTATTATTCTCCTACAACTCTTTTGCCATGGAGAAAATTTTAGGTTCAAGATGCTGGTAAGTAATTTCTTCCTCTTTCCATGGCATAAATATTCCACCAACATCAATTCATTGCTACTTTTCTGTAAGTAGGTTTGCATTCAAGGATACTTAAAACCTCATTTTAAAAGGGACACATAAAAATAAGTAACTCTTTTCCATTACAGCTATTCTCTCCACACTCTAGTTCTTGTCTCTTTATATAAAGTAAGGAAAAAACTTTTTTTTTAATGTAATTTTTCAAAAAGCATTAAGTATGCATAATAATTTAAGACTAGACAATTTTTCAGGTTTTTTCCTATACCTATTTGCAGGATTCATCAGCTTTTCCTGAAATCCCCATAAGCTTCTCCCATTACAAGCTCTATACAATTTTTTTTTTCTCTGTAAACATCTAGTGAATACAGACTTTAATTAGTAGAGTGTTTTCCCTAAGGGTAAACTTTATTAAGGACGCTCCCAGGCCCACTGGAGCTCTTCAGTTTTAAGTGCAGCTGAGAAATGCAGGTGGAATGAAAACTGTTAGAGGAAATTCTTTAAAGGGTCTCAAATCCCATTATATACTGCAGAGTAGTATGCTTAGGTTATTATCAAGAAGAGTGGCATGGAAATTTTCTCTCCTGTTTTATGGCACTGAGTCACTGGTATGGGGTTCATGAAGTTCAGCTGCACTGGACAGCTTAGACATGGAAAGGGTAAAAATACTTTCATTCAAAAAATGTGAAACATCATATTTTGAGATTTGGATATATGCACACTCACTGTCATAAACAGAAAACATGCAAAAAAGGAAAGGGATTAAACAACCCTATGGGGGATCATTCACTGGCCTGAAACTTTAGCTCACCATGGAATGTTTGCTTCTGTTATAAACAACTATTGCCTAATAAGTATTTGGAGTTCACTTTGTTTTTTTTTTTTTTTGTATTCAGTACTGGTTTGTACTTTGTGTTTCACATATTATCTTTGCACTGTATAGATCAAATACAATTCTCTTCAGAGTCATAGAGAAAATTTGACATGTGTAAGTAAGGACCTGAAAAGCTTCTCAGTGAAGAACAGCTTTTAGTGCTCTTGTCTGAGCACAACAGAGCCTGGTAGGATATTGAAATATTGCCCATGTTTCCCTCCCTCAACTAGACTCTCACCTTTGAAGACTGACAACTGTGCAACCCTTTTCTGCACTGCCTCACAATGCTTATTGCCTGGATACCCTCTGAGGAGCAGTGGTGAAGAGCAGCTAAGGAGTGAGGCAAAGTGCTCAAAGGCAGTCAAACTACTGCACTTTCTAAATGCAAATATTTATTCTTTCTAATTTCATTTCTGCAGCATTTAGGTGGGAATAGCCACCTTCTTTATATTTCCACAGAGGTGAAATTATTTCACTCATTTTCCAGTTTGATAGCTGCTGCTTCTTTTATTACCCCTAACACTTTGTGAGATCCCAAATAAGATATTTATTCAGTGCAAACAACCTCTGCCCTCCAGGCCAGCACAGGGTTTCTTAGATAAACAGCTTCATATATGCTAATGATGATGTCTGCCTGGAAGTAGGGTTATAAAACTCAGAACCACCCCAAGCTCTTTTTTTCCACCATAAAAGAAACAGGTCAAAACATGCCCCTTGGGCTTCAAGAGCAGCTTATATTACCAAAGAAAAGGTCCATGACAGTGTAAAGCCCCTGCACGTTATTGCACAGAGAAAGCTAAGTTCTTTTAAAAGGAGTGATGGATGCCAAGTCTAAAAGAGCTGAATCCATTCTGGTCCTTGCAGATGCAGGTTGCTCTCAGGTGTGGCACAATTTAATTCCTTTTACGAATTGATTAATTTATGCATGACAGAATAGTCAAATATGCCTTGGCAAACATTTGCCAAGATCTGCTCCTTCTTTCATCTCTCACACTATCAGGTGAGATCTTTCACTATGACTGGACCCTTGTCAAAAAAGAAGGATGCCACAGCAATGGCTCAGACTACAGAGAATGGGTTTTGTGCTGAGAATTCTTCCAGGACTCTGGAGCATCTAAATTACACTTGTAATTTTGAAATCCTGCTTCAGTGTGCTTCTCACACATCTTGATTGCCTCCACCAGGAAGGCAAGACAGAGCTGTTGTACCCAAGGTTTCCTCCTTATTTGAGCTAACCTTCTCTCCTTGTAACACCTCCTTTTTTAACCTGACAAAACACAAAATGGTAGCCGGAGGAGTGATACAAGGATCTAAGCCCCATTCCTTTTTAGGGATGCTCTATTAAAGTGACAGCTTGGGTTGGAAGTCTTCTTATAAATGTCTATACATTAAGGCTGTTAACACCCCCTACAGTGTTTCTGTAAAACAAACAAGAGCATCTTTTTCCTGCTATTACTCATGGTTCAATGATGAGCCAAACTAAGTAGCAGATCTTAATTCTCAGCTCAAAAGTCAACCATCAGTTGAGAAAGCAGTCACTACCACTGAAAAGATGCAACAGCAAAGTATGCCAGGAAACAGGGGGGAAGGTGGGAGTGGGGCTGTTTATGAGACATATTTGAACCAAATGCTCAGACAAGCCTAGCCCACACACACACAAAAAACCAAAAAACAAAACAAAAAACCAAAACAAACCAAACCAAACCAAGAAAAAAAAAAAAAAAAAAAAACAACCAACTAAAAAATAGCAAAAAAAAAAAAAAAAAGAAAGCAAAACCCACCAACCTAGCTGTTCAGGTTTTCTCCTAGAGACTAAGACATGAACTTAATCAGGAAAAATTCTTACCAGATTTTTCTCATGACAGATGGATATAACACTATTAAAAGTAAAAGAAAAAAAATAATTAAAATATAGGAATAGCTAGCCCATTATATGCCAGCTGGGATGTCTGATTATATTACCCCACTCTTAGTCTGTTAAATACTGTTATAGTTCTTACCATGAATATGAAACCACTGGGTTTGTTGTGATGCTTGCTTCTTTTCTTTTCAGTATTTAAGAATGACACAACAGAAATATCACTCCAAATACAAAAGTTCTACAAATTCACCAGTTTGATGGATGTTTGCAAGGTTCTGTTTGGGAGGAACAGGTCCTCCAGATCAGTAACCAGACCAGAAACACTCCCACCTGATCAGCTCAGCATTTGTTCCTTTTTAGGAGTGCTAGGGGTGTGCCCAAGCAGGTTGGCTGGCAAGATGCCCTAGAGAGATGGTAGTGCTTAGCACTGAGGTTTCAAAAGTGGTTTAGCAGAGAGCAGAATCAGACAAAAACACTGTCACAGAAAAGCAGGAAATTAATGTAAGGAAAGTCCTTCTACTGTATGCATTCAGTCCTTGAAAATGGCTAATTGAAGCACGAAAGAAGAGCTTATGTGCTCAAACATTTCTGTATTTTCAGTGCTATGACTTGCTCCCACAGAAAATAGTGCCTCTTTCCCCAAACCTGGCAGATTATCAGGAGAACTCTGATTCAGAACTCTCTGAATCAGCAAAAAGAAGAAGGTAAAAGAAGGAAAAAATAAAGGAAAAAAAATATTAAACCAAACCTCAGTAACAAGAGTGCAAAGGCTTTTGTTAGCTTAGTAGTTTGTTTATTTTAGTTTGGGATTTAATGTGTACAGATTATTTTCTGGTTCATATTAAGAAGTAGGAAACAAGTTTCATTGTCAACAAACAACCACCTCCCACAAGGATGTGACAACGTCTTGGAATTAAACTCACTCTTGGTCTAAAATACGTTTAGCAGAAGGAAGCAATTTTCTTGCATTTTTGTCATTACAGTTTTTTTGCAGTACATTGACAACAAAGTGACCATTTAGACTTATTCTACCAGTCTGGAATTTAGGCAATGTTTAAATAGTTACTTTTGCTTACACAAGCCCTTGAAAGATTTTCTTTTGTGTTTATGGCCTGATTATCAAAAGAACCAAGCAGGTTTTGAAAATCTGGCCACCACATTTTACTGGGAGGCAGAAGGAGATTGATTGTGTGACTGAAAACTTTTGTGCTTTTTTTTTTTTAATTGATACCAAACATTCATCATCACTAGGCACTGTACCTCAGACCTTTGGCATCAAACTCTACCTTTTGAAATAAGGAACTAATCTGTTGGCTTCTAACTTTATATCAAAAGTCTTTAGAAAGGAAAGAGTTTGTATGGATTGTTCACCTATATGACATTTATATCAACTGAATCTCTTCCAATTCTGACACATGTCATTTGGACAATCAAAATTGAGACTCATGTGCATAGATAAATGGGTCACAGCCAACACCCAGCCAACACCCATGAAAATATCCCTGGATACCAAAATCCCATTGAGTCCTCAGGTAGGACTGCCTATAACTATTGGTAGCTACACAGTCTTTAGAAAATACTCAATGAATATGGAATGTTCTTTAGCCATTCCACTTTCAGCTTTTTGCATGCCTCTGAATGTGTGAGAATCATCAGAACATGTTTTCTTTTTACGACACAATGTACCCTCTCTCCACTGCACCAGAACAGTTACTTCTCACCACAACTGTGCTCCCCAGCACAGCTTAGAAGAAATCTGCTTTAACACCTCCAGCAAACTTCCCACCCCAGGAGTAAGCTATTCTCCTCAGGTACTGGTGAGCTCACTGGGATGCATCATCAAGAAGAAGCTGCCTCGTGAAAGGACTGCTGAACTGCCTGGAACAACTTTGGATTGGAGCTGGAGGCAGCAGTAATATTGAAAAACAGATAGGACAACAGTAACCAGAGACTACAGCATCATGTCATGGTAACTGTTCTTGCAGGTAGATGCCTTCCAGCCAAGACTAATGCTAGAACTGTGGAACAATAGCCAAAATATAGAACAAATATACTTATATGTTCCCATGTCATGAGAAGAAAACAGTTTTCCCAAGAACACAGAATATCATTCAGCTCCATCCTCCAATGGCTTCTAGAGTTCAAAGTTCATCTGGTAGGAAACATTAATTAATAAAAGCAGGATAAATTGAGATTATATGCAGCACTGAAAATTTTATTTGTTTTTTCAGAAGATACGCCACCACCCAGTTTCACAAAAATGAACTTTATTCACTTCATTGTATAGGATAGGGTCAATAGAGTTTACAGCCTACTGTTGTATAATAAAGAACTGTTATGATATTGGTGTACCACTTGTTTTCTCTGCAAAACACGTATGATTTTCACCCTAAAGGCTGCTAACTCTTTTATCAGCTTCTGAGATCCTTAGGACTCTAACCTAAGTGTCATCAACTAGCAGTTCTTCTTGGGAAAGGTTTGCTGCTAAAGAATTACTTTTATTGAAAAATATGGCAAGCGATACACATTCCTGGTAATATAATACATCACCCTTCCCATCATAATTCATCAAGGTCAATTACCATTTTTGACATAAAACATGCATGTTATCATCACTGCAATCTTGAAATGTATGCTAACTCATGGGAACACAGTAAATAATTTCTCAAATAAATAATACAGCGTATTGTTTGTATGCTACAAACCTTTTAATAGAATTATAATCTAATCCGTCTGTATTCAGCACAATGTTTGTGTTACTCCATAATCCTGGAGTGTGACATTCTGTGTCATGTATTAAATATTTACTTTTGACTTATTGGGCTCTCAATCTAATATAAAACACCTTTTGGGTCCACTTATCTTCTCATACAAACCAATATTATTTGCTAGGGAAAAGCATTCCATATTCCCAGGGGCATATTAACAGCTGCCTGGCTTAAATCCAAACTCAAAATGAACAACAAATTTAAGAAAAATTCTTTTCAGTGACTATTTTATTTCTGAGGGGTCAAGTATCACAGGAGGCATTATCAAGTATGGCAAACAACCTTCTTTCCTTGACTTACACACAAAATCTTGGCCACATGATTCACTGCTCTTTATGTTATGCAGGACAGTGACTACATCCTTCATTTGACACCTAAATCACCAATTTCCCCAGTCCATCTCCACATCAGGAAACTTTTATCCCAAAGTCTTTGCAAGGAATAATAGAACCCAAAATCAGTATTTGAAAACCAAATTCAACAAATAATGGAGAAACCTTTCCTTCATAATTTTTCCCACCTTTCAGGCATGGCATATAGGCTTAGACTGCATCTGTAGACATGGGGAAGCAAAGCACATTTTTTGTGAATTTCAGAGTGCTTGTTTTAATATGATTATGGCACCAGCTGAACACACTTACATGCACATTAGGGAAAGACTTGCAGAATTGATTACTTGGTCCTGTCATGCATTTAAAAATGCATGACTAATGACTTTTAACCTAGCTTTTGAATGAACCTGCAAATTCAATGAACACTCATGAGGTGACAAAGTTATGGTGGGCTGTCTTTTACAAACATTTTCATCCATGTCTTGTTCTGCCTTTTTTGGCACAATGTTGCAATTAAACAAAAGTTATGAAAAGCACACAAAGTAATAACCCTCTCAAGGTCATTCTCTTGCTTCTGGTAGCCTGCCACCCCTTACTATATAGCTTTCTTCAGCTTCTACTGAAAGTATTTTAACAGGCAGTGTTCCTTATGAACCACTAGTGTTGTATAGTCAAAATTTCACATCAACTGCAAATATTTTCTCCTTATAACTGCTCCTTTTAACTTCCTTGCATTAAGATTCCTCATTTGCAAGCTGTTTTCCTTTTTTATAACTAAGGATTACACCAATTCATTTCTTGACCTCATGTGTCATGCATCTGTGGACATACCATGTTATGTCCTAGCTCTAACACTTGTCATGCAACTTGTAGTCATTACACTACAATTCAGCATTTGTTTAATCATGTCCTGTTTGACTTACTGTTTAGCAGAAAAAAAGATCTCCCTAAAAACAAACCATAGTAATAAAAACCTCTCTAAATGAAAATGGAAATCACTATGTTACTTTACTGCAGTGACAAGGACTATGAGCAGCTACAACCACATCCTAACAGAAAATAGTCTTTATCAAGCATCAGTCTATCCTTACAAGAGATTGCAGTTGTTTAATTATTAGGAGAAGAAATTTTTGAAACGTTGTGGATGGAAAGAGTCGCTGAGCTCTCTTGCCACCAAAGCTGAAAAATGACATCTGGGAAATGGCAGTTTTCTGAGAAGTAGGGGACCTGCAGAACTAGTGCATCTCCCTGAACTATCGAGAAAAATAAGGTTAAGAATGACCCATGAACAAGCTTTGAAATAGGTATTCTGTAAATCAAATTGCCAAAAGTATTTCTGGTTTAAAAAAAAAGAATAACAAACTCTTGAGATTCATATCAGCATGGAGCAAGGAAGGCAACAAACATACAAGGAAATGACAAATCTCAGAGACACATGGGGACACATGTCATTGGGAATCCTCTGGGGCTTGGAAACCTGAGGAAGAAAACCAAAAGTAATACCAACTCTGCTTTGGGAGATCAAGATAGCTCCAGGACCTGCCCATGCAGGAAAAGCATGAATGCTTCATACACACAGATAGTCTGGCATATGTTTTTTTTATATATAACATATGGTCTGTGTGTGGACTGTAATTAAAGGGAACCACTCTTATGAATCAATATATGATCTCACATAAGTTCAATATGTAAAACATATGCTATTTAGGCATGTATAGCACTTGCATATAGCTTACATTTTTGATGCATCATGGGCAAGGATAATCAGAGACATTTGGATGACTGTGGATGCAGAGGGAAGGGATTTTCAAGGCAGGAGAAGACAATATTCTAGAAGAGTGTACAATAGTGGGAATGATGGAAAAGACACAAAGTAAAATCAGTGAAATTACTTAGAGACAGTAAAACAGCAGTGTGAGAAGAGGAGGAGGAAGAGGAGGGGGGGAAGGAGAGGGTGGAGGAGAGAGGGTAGTTCTGTTTTCTAGCTTGGAGTGCAAAAAGCCTATAGTGAGAAAAATGCATCTCACAGAACAATTTCTATGACAGATGGGAGAGAAGCAAAAAGCAAATACCAAAAAAATATGGGTATAGGAAAATAATTTAAAAAACACTAGCAGAAAAAAAAAGAAAAATAATAGAAGAAGAATGAAAGAAAAAATAATGTTAAAAACAGGGAAGTAAAAAAAAATTAAATGCTAAAAAAACCTCACATTAAGAAAGAAATGGCAAGTACAGAAAAAGAAACAAAAAGCAGTTGATTATTTTATTGATAGCAATTAAATGCATTAATACAGCTTGAAAAATAAAGTATCATTTTCTGTGTATTAACAAAGTAATATTAGACATTTTTTTCTCAGCCTTTGTCACATCATGCCTCCTCCGGATGTTGAGATTATACATCATTAGGATCCATTCCGATGAAAGGCACTATGTAAATTTAAACTTATTAGCATAGTAATTGTGACATTTTCACAAATGCATCATGATTCACTCTAATTTATTTGTTATTTGAAATGATTTGCCAACTAATTTCTATAATTCTTGGTCTGCAGCTCATCCATAGTTCATTGTGAAGAACTGAAATTCATAATCCAAGCTATTTTGGTTGAAGAAATAATCACATGGTGATTTTTTTATTTCCTGATTGGAGGACCATGACTCTTAGAATATTCATTTTTCTCCTTGATTACCAATTTAAAATCTGTTTGTAGCTAACAGTCTGTATTTTTCATATAAAACCCTGTACTCTAGAAAAAAATCTTGCAGGAAACTTGTTTGTCAGAGTGGATATTGATGGAAAGTGAATAAAATAGTTATATCTACAAAGTCATTAAAATTCATTTAAAATTGCAAATGAATGTTCACAGTATGTTTCTTCTAGCATTTGCCAGCTCTGGAAATAATCATGGGCTAAATTACACCCAGGAACATGTGTGTACACCATATTTAAGACAGATTTAAAATTCTCACTAATTTATGTGTGAAAAATGGAGTTGATAACACTTCTAATTAGCATGGTTTACAAAAGAGCAACAAACTATTGTTCTTCTAAAGACAATGAGCTGATAGGCCCTAATACATCAGCAGCAAATGTAGTTGTATCTGTATTTGTGAGTCTTTTTCTAAAATGTAGATTTGTTTGCCTAATTCAATGCTTGATACAAGACATGACTCATTAAACCTGAATTCTCAGCAAACACCAAACAATTTCTTTATTCTTAAGGAAAGGTTTTGTCAAATTCTGGGATGAAAATATTACTCATGATTTCATCTCACTTAGAAATACTGTGTGCATAAGAGCTTGTATTGAAGAACTGTCTTTCCATCAGAAAGATTTTAATTTGAACCTGTAATCAATCTCTAGTTTCTATAATGGATAATTTCTGTTTCACATGGCACTTTGCCACATCAGCTTGTGTTTCACCTATAGAGAGATAGAGATGAATCATAGCAAGGATACTGTAAGATACCTCCAGATGCAGACTTAACTGGGATTTTTTAGTTTCATCCACGTAGTCAGTTATTGGGTCCTACACATCACATGCCAATTCTTTGGTCCCCATAGCCATGGCCTCGTCTTCATTTGAAGACACAGCTTCTGTGTGTTTTACAATGCTTTCTGCCCATGAGTGCAGTTTTCATTAGGGAGAGAGTTTTTCTATAGTCAAAGACCTGAGATACCCAAACTTTGCTGAGAATTTGAAATTAAATGGAAGCTGTTAATAACCATTTGCCTATGTAAGCAAAATATCTCCACTGGTTGTCTCTTGTTGTCAATCTATGTCATCCCCTTCTCCCCCCCTCTCCCCCTGCTCCAAATACAGAATAAAGTGGCAGGTCTACACACAAGCAAAAACACAGAATATTCATAAGTAGGCTATAAATTTGGTCCAAGAATAACAAAGGATAATTTTTAATTCCATTCTTTCATTTTGTGTCAACTTGGTGCTTGTAAAAAATGATAGAATAATTGTCTATGGGAATTAGTTCCTGTGATCATCAGCTGTAAAGTTAGAGCAGCAGTAAGAGGAGTTTCCATTATTTTCCTGAAAAATGCCTCAATCCTCATTTTGAAAATCAATAAAAAATTAATACATCCACTTGTCTGTTTTTCTGTTAGATTCCTAACAAGTGGTAACTGTCATGATTTTATGTAGGTAACACACTGTGGGCTCGGATACACAGCCAGTGAATCCAGATGTGTAAGATAATGTTTAGATTAGTGAGCAGATGTTCTAGACAGCCACATTTTAAAAGTACAAGGAATTTCAGTATTGCCTGTATATTCTGTGGTGCATATAAATATTTTTCTATTGTTTCTATTGTTTCCTGCACATTAGGAATTACATTCCATTGAATTATAATCAACTAGCTAAGCAAGTAAACTTGTGCAAAATACACTATATACTAGATGTTTGATAACAAAAATATTAAAATATGAAAGGGTTAAAGCAGTAAATGCAATTATATTGTCTAAATCAGTGTTATTATTTTCACTGAAAATGGTTACTGTAACGAGATATTTTAAATGACAATACTCTGTGATGAAAGAAGGACCAGGCACTGAGGTATCTGAATTATTTTTTTTCTGCAAAAAATGTGTTCTGTTTTTAGCTCTAATTATACTCTTCTAGGAGAATAAATTGAGCTGTTTGACATACTTAGAGGTTCTCCATAGAACATCAATAAACTTCAATAAACTTCAGTAAAATTTCAAGAAAATCAAGCTGTGTTTTGAGCAAACTTGATTCAAGTTATGGAAACCATTCAAATTGTACAGTTTAAAATTATTCTTGTCACTAAACATAACAAAAATACTGTTGCCAGTCTGATTCCATTTTAAGAACCTAGTACTCTTCAATTTAACATGAAAGCAAAACTCTGTGGGTGAAACAAAACCAGAAACAAAGTTATTGACATGAAGGCAATCTGTTGAATCTCATAGAGTCCTATCAGTATTTCTGTGAAATTAAACATTATATTCAGAAACAAGAGGAAGAAGAAACAGCGCAGTTGCAGTTTACTACTATAAAAGCATTTCTTATTGTTTTCCTTTCAAAGCTATCACTTGTTCCAAGATTTAATTGGCTAGTTATAAAAGTTGCCGAACATCTATTATAGAACTCAACATGGTACTTAAGCGTATATATTTAGACCTTCGCATCTGTTCCCAAGCCCCCACACACTCAGATTAAAAGAGAATTTACAAGCCAGTGGAAAACCTCGAGTGTCAGATCATGTGACTAATTCAAAACACATTCAAAATAGATGAAGAGTGGGCAGAGCTAGAATCTAAATACACCCAAAAAAAGCATAAGGAAAATATGTGGGCAACTTCCCCTTGTGGTGGACAACACTACTTTTTCAAGATTACGCTTACTATATAGTAAATTGCTTATTAAAATATGAATTAAACTAATCAGGTTTTACATAGAAGAAACTATGAAATACAACATGAAGAAGGTACCACCTTTCAAAAGCAGCATTGAAGTACAGAACTGGGTTGCTGCTCCCCTTCAAATCAGCAGTATATACTTTTGAGTGTAATTTGTTGAATGGCTGTAAAGTGTAAAACTTTATAGTGTATTTATTATATAAATAGACTATAATGTTTCCTCTGTAAAAGAAAACAGCATCACATCACTGATTATGTTTTTTATCTGAGGGGACTTATATAATTCTCCTAACAAATCAGTAGTGAATCTTTTTTTTCCTACTATATAGCCTGGAATATTTTTCTTTGCCACTAAGTCAAGGAGAAACATTTGAAAGATGAATATCATAGTGTGGTTCTGTCATTTTTTTCAACCACAATGTTCCTGAGACTCTCTGACCATATATGATCGAAAATCAGATGTGATAGTTTGTATTGTGAGTCTTGGAAGCAATTCAGGTATCATCTCAGCCACACCATAAGGGTCAGTTCAACATATAGTTCAGTATTTGTGGAGGACACTTTTGGCACTAGATTACAGGACTGAGATTGTTAGCTGTTGAATGAGCTGATTGGTGAACACTGCTAAGTGCTCTTTAATAAGTACTCTCTTTATTCTTCTCATGTGGAAGGCTGGGTTACAAAGCCACTGGGCTTTGTAGGTGGAACCAGGCAATTAAAGTCTTTTTCAAAAGTGTAAATCCCTGTAAACTGAAAATAATCTTCAGCAGGGCATTTTGGTTCTTGAATTTTATTTTAGTTGCTTTGAACATTAACTTTGGAGTTAAATTGGTTTCTCCTGTTTTATTGGTGGAATTTTTATGCCGACCTCCCACACATATCTAATACCATATACTTCATGTTGCACTGTGCTTTTGTGTTCTTTCAGGCAAAATTTTCATTCAGGCTTGATGCTTTTTTTATGCTCCATACCAATCCAGTACTCCTGAAAGGTCAGCTAACTGCACTGAGAGGAAAACTGCTCCCACTTGCAGGTAGTAAGCATGCACCCTCCTCTCTTGGGCACACCCCTGCATTTCCCATACTAGTCTGCAACACTTCCAGAAGGAACCTATTTATTTGCAGATCTTCTCAAACACAGGCAGTTCGGACATTGCCTTTGATCCCAGGAAAAATCTGCGAGGAGTGAGAAAAGTTTGCATATTTCAGCTGGTCAACACTCAGCCCAGGTGCACAATTCTACTACTCAAATTTAGGTAGCTGCCATGAAGATACCTGCATCTGAGCTAGTCATCCTGGGTTCTCTTTGTAATTGAGGGGGGGGGTGTGAAGTCACTTCGAGATGCATCAGATCTACCATCAAGCGTTCACATTAGGAAAAATTAAACCTTATGCTAGGAATGCCTAAGAGGCATAAAAGAGAAAGATGTTTGAGCAAGATGGAACTATTGGGAAAGTTTTTTTCTGGCAGATGGAGACTTTTCAACTGTCAGCATGTGAGAAAATGGGAAGCTGGCAACAAAGGAAGGAAATGTAAAAGGAAAGAAGGAAATTTCTATTCAAGAGAGACTAGTCAAAATATATGAAGACATACACTACACTGAAATTCCTGGACTCCTAAATGACCCAAAATATTTAAGTATGTTAAGAAATCTGATGTTTTCCCTGTATTGCATAGTTGTTTTTCCTTCTGGATTTTTCTTTTAACTAACTAAAATGCAGGTGGCTCTGCAAAGCTTGTAGGTTTGACTGTTTTCACCGTCAAGTGTCAAAGAAGCAATGAGCTGCAAGCCAGAGCCATGACAGGGTAAATATTCAGGGAAGTTTTCCTAGGGCACCTTTAGATACCAGCTAGTCTTAAAGAGCTGAAGCTCTAATTTCCCATTTCTATCAGCTGGAAAGTCTTTTTGCCTAGACAGCATGCGAAAGAGTCTACAAAAATTCTGAACATGGAATGTCCTTGGAAGATAGAGGCCCATGACTCAAAACAGAATGTGCACACCCAGTGCCTAAAACTACCAAGTATTTAGCTGAAGTGCTTGGCCAGAATTTACTTTGCAGAGTGTTTGATCTCATGCCAAAGTAACTCTCGTTCTCCTACAAGTGCTCCTTTACAAATATAAGATTATTTAAGAGGATTTAGATTGTGGCAGTAGAGCATTTAAGAAACAAAACATGATCTAATAAGCAAAAATTCCCATCTCACAAAGAGTATCACTGTGTCTTAAAACATTTGTGTATTTGTTTAAATAGGCCTCCAACATGGTGACCCACAAAACTGATAAGAGAGAATTTTGCCGAGTGAAATAAAGTATTTAACCATTGAGGGGAAAAAATGGTTAAAGGAAAGGAAATTAAGAAATGTTTTTGAACCTCAAGGTGCAAGTCTGCAATCATAAGCATAACTAAATCTGAAATTAACAATTTTCCTGGGAAGTAAGAGAAATTTCATTCTTTTAATAATCTGAGTTGCGCAATATGCTGTAGGTTATAATCTCAACATGGCAGAAAAATGAACAAAATGGCCTTATGATATTATTAGTATCTAATTTACATGACATTAGAAGTCAGATGCTTGGCCAATGTGAATTTGCGTGGCTCCATTGAATTCAATGGACCCTTGAAGATCTACAGGCAAAGACAGGAAAGAAATGCACTCCCACATACAGCAATTGGAGATTTATTAATTATGAAACAGGTGTTTACATCTCCATTTGAATGGAATACCATCCTATTTCTTTTGCAGCTCTTGAACTCTTCAGTGTAAAGATATTTGAAGCTGGCCTTAATTCAGTTCTGAAGGTCTAACAACTTTTTTCAGAGCCTCTAATTCAGTTCTTGAATTCTCAGTCTGTAATGAATTGGAACATGTGCTCTCGACACACCATAACTGCATGATTACGTATGTAAAGAAGTGCTCAGGATCTTAACTCTTCTGTCAAAATATACAAAATGCAAGTGCTAGGTTAAGAGCATATGTGAATGCCATCACAGAAGCTGATCACACATTTTCCTTTCAACACTTCTTTTCATCTGTATTTAGCACTTAGCAATAGTAACATACATTAAATGATTTGGAGCCTTTGCAGGTGTAATTAAGTGAATAAACACAAAGAGAATGGAGAACATTTACCTCTCTAGCAACAACATAATATTTATCTTTCAGATATTGAGCAAATGAATATTTGATCAGTACACTCGATTTTTTCTTATGTTATGAGGGTATCAAAACAATCTTAATAAAAATCTTAGCTAATGTGTAATTTTCACAAACTGACACAAAAATTTTTTAATTGAACAACAAATTTTATAGAAATTTAGCAAAAAAGTTTTATTTTAAAAATAATTGAAATTAAGACAGGGAAAAAGAAAGTATGTGTGTTAAAGACTGGTTCCAGGAAGACCTCTATAGAAAGTTCAAGGGCTTAAATTAGCTATGATCTTATAGAAAAAGTAGAAAGGTGGGATATAAAAGTCCAGAGCTGCATTTAGCACCAAAAAACTTGCTTAAAAGGCAAGGAGATATATAATATATAATTACATAATTCAGCAAACCTTAATGTTTAACTTTGGGCCCCCAAAAAATATTAGTTCTTAGCACTTCCTTATCTGGAGATATTAACTGCAGCTGTAAATAGTTATCAGCTGATCATTAAGGCTGGAAGTTTTTAGTGATTTCTCCAAAGAATCAAAGATTAGTCACATTCTGCTCCCTTTTGGCAGGCCTGTCCTCTACTGAGGAAAAGCCTTAGGGCAGAAGCAGCTACTCCTAAGCCTCTGGCTTCATTGGGTTCCCTGGCTCTGAGCTATCTGATCTTCCAAAGCCTATCGTGATGAAAAGCTGTGCTACCCTCCAAATCTTTAAAACAAGCACACACCAGTACAGTGCAAAGGCTGAGTTGGTTAATGCTTGTAAGGGCTTGCAAACATTAAATACTTACATTCAGGAAAACACATGCAGAACTATCTGGGTCTTGGAAGCCAAAAGGCCCTCTGGCCTCCAGCTTGGGTGTTTGTTATACCATGTTCTCAAGGCCAAATTTTGCAAGACTGCCCATGCAAACTGGTGATACTTGTGAGCAGAGTTGGCAAGGACATCTGTGGGTCGTCTTGAAAAAAAGTGATTTATGGTTACAGAAGAAGGGTTGAGAAAACAACATGCAATAGTTTTGCTGCTGATTGACATTACCATATTCTAATTCCTTTATTCTAACTGTACAATGTATCTTCCTATAGGATTTTCTTGATTCATTGGATGCCAATACCATAATTTTTTACTTTTAACCACTCCAGAGCAAGAAAGATCTTTTTCAACACTTTCTTTTTCTTTTTCTTTTTTTCCTTAGAATATCACCACCTTACAGGACTTTCTGTAGATTAAACCTTCCCCATATGATCATCACTTTTGTCAAAAGCCTCTTAAAATGCAAAGCTGTAAAATTTGCTTTAATTTGACATTGAAAATATCTTGACAGTTTTCTTTCTAAAGAGAGGACATATTTCTTAGCTTTGCTTTCAGAAAAGAAAGGACTTAAAATCACAAATATAAAATAATTATTATTGTTCACATTTCCAAACTTATATAAATTTCACCAGCAGGAAAACTGCAGAGTATATCTCCATGTCACAGATATCAGTCATGCTGCTCAAAGCAGATCTAGAAAGTGCTTGTCTAATGTGATGGTGGCAGCAGAATTTGGGTTAAGACAACATCAATGGCTATGATTAATTAGACCCAGGCACCAAATTGATTCCACAATGACTGCCATTGTGGCATTTACCACATGGTTAATGTGGGAAATGGGAAGCTTTGTACAGGCCTGGAACAGTGCATGACTCGGATGCTAATTGTCCAGAAACTAGTTCCCCCTTTTTATCTCGTTGCTCCTGTCAAGAACAACTAGAAGGCAGATCTGAAAATAAATAAGAGTAAATGGGGGAACCAGGGACTGACAGATCCAGCCTTTTGTAATTGGATATCATCACTGCTTGCAGGATTTGTCCTCGTATTTTTTTTGAAGCAATTGTTCCTCGTGGTTCCTCTGTATAGACAGTCCTGTTGAAAGCAAAGACCAGAATCATACTGTGGGATTTAGGAGTGCTCTGTTGTGGTTGAAAGAGGGTGAATATCAGCCCTCTCCTTCTTACCACAAACCCAGGTTTCCACATAAGGACATCTGAGTCCAAGCAGGAAGGAAGTTGTGGTACACAACTTATTAGTGCATCCATAATTGGATAACGGGGGGAGCAGAATTTCATTACTATGTAGAGTATGTGTCACACAGTGTAAACATACATGACATGTGACTTTGCAAATGTATGAACTTAATCTACTAAGCAGAATAAAGGAATCTTGAAAAGTGTCAAACCAGTACTGTGCTCAAAATTCTGAAATCCCACTTTCCAAAGTTGTTCCCTCATGCCATATGCTTATACTCTGTTCTTCATGCACAGCTTCATTAGTCATGCTGGACAGGCACACAGCAATTCATGAAATTTCAGTTGTGCTGAAACTAATTGCTTGTAGTTGATCAAGGTGATAAAAATGAGATATCTTCTCTCCCTCTCACACATAGCTTCTTGCTCAAACACATTAAAAAAACAGAGCTGACAGTCTCAGGAAAGCATCTATGGTTTCCCATTTTAAATATCAGTGGAATACCATGACTGAAAAAAGCAGATGACCTGAAAAGTTCAGAATATTTCACAGTCCTTCAAAGTTAAGGTATCACAATTTTAAAACTTGATACAATTCCTTTAAAGGGCAGAAGTCAGAAAACTTAAAAGCAGCTCATCCATTCTAAATGCCTATTTTCCAACTGAATCTGTCTTTTTCTAGGATATTCTTTTAGTTGGAGGTCTGTGTCTGAACTATATATAGAGATCACATCCCACTGCAATATTTAGAGTCACATGTGGAGGAAACCAGCTGAAACAGCTGTCTCATATTTTGAAGCCAAGCTATTAATTGTTAAGTACCTATTCATCACATTCACAAACCTGTATCTACAGAGATAGATTTTTTTGCTTTATAATACAAGCAAAAATAAATATTCTATGAAACATCTTGGCATGGAGGAGTATTTCCAAAGACCATATTCTGCACAACCTTAAGCATGCCTGCACAGGGAAATTGCCTATTACAACTACAGTAGAATAAGCTCTCCCTGTAAGCTCTACCAGAACAGCTATTCAATAAATACTTCACTCCAGAATAAAAGTGTTTTAATATCAAAATAATTATTCCACTGAGATTTACTTTGCCATTGGAAAGCCGGACAATTTCCTGTTTTCAATTTTTCTGTTCCAACAGGAATACCTACCAAAGGTTTTAATCATGTACTAAAAATGGGAAAAAGTCAATTGTTGTTTTTGCTTTCATTATACTTATGTTAAAATTAACATTATTTATTTGTTCAAATATGGTCCAAATTATGTGATATTATTAATTATTTCTACACTGATAGAGATCTTGCAATTCAGCAATCAATTACTGCACACCTCTAGCAAATATTGAAGAATAATTTTTTGGAAGGATTTTGTTCATAACAAATTGCTACATTTTCTAAAAAAGCAGAACTACCTTTTAGGCTGGCTTCAATTAAATTACTTCCTATGCATATATAAATAGAGGCTTTATACATAAAACTGGAAAGTCTTTTGGTACAGTCTCATTCCATTCAGATATGATAATGTTTTCTTTTGCTTTAAAGACTTTATTTGCTAGCGACGATTGGAATTCACTAGATAACATCCTTATATTTAAAAAAGATTTTGTGTGAAATATTTTTAAAGGACAAACAAGTGTGACTAAATATTTCTTTCACACACTTATTCCTGAAATGCCAAAAGTCAAGGGAGTTAAAGATTTCCGACACATCAAGCTTTTGTTCTTACTTTTCCCTTTCTCCATCATGGCCTTCTCATTCCTTTCTAGGATCCACAAGTTAAACAAGGACTGTCGACTTCCCATTGTATTTTCTCCTTATTTCCAACCTCATAGCAGACGCTTATTGTAGTTCAAACATTTATGATGGAACTTAATCTTTTGAGTCATGTAAATATCTTCTATTGAGAATTTTCATATGCCTATAATAAGAAGTAGTTTATGCAGCATAAGTTTAAACAACTGAAGAGCTTCTGTCCTCCACCACTTCCTCCAAGGCATGTATGAGATATACTCACACAAGAGTGATCAGACCCATGCTGAACTAATAGTTGCCTTAAGCAGTGACTTGAGGCCAAATTGACAAGAGAAGAGGGAAAAAATTATCAGGAAATACCAGTCTCCATAAAGTTTATTCCTCGGCTGCTTGTTTGAAAAGTGAACTAAGGAGAGAATGTTTGATTAGCTGATGTATGTGCAGATCCTTCACATGCAACAATGAAATTATCTTAACAAGCATTGTGGTATTTTTATACCTGAGCATCCCCAGAAACTTTAGTTGCTTTTAATCAGCCTGAAGACATATCTTTTCCATATTGAAAATATCTGAGAGAAAAACACTAATCCCAGAAAAGGAGTAAATGACTGGATAAAAAAGAGAATGAATAATTGCATAATTATTTCAGAAAAGGACATAAAAAGTTAGTATAAATTCCATGTTTCATCTAAAGAAGTTTGTCTGTACTTGTGTCCTTGAACAGCACCCCAAAAGAAATACAAACGAACAGGCCCATGGTATTATGAAGTCTAATCTCCTTTTGAAGGTCATAACCCTCTTTTAAGTCTGGGAACTTGATACTTCTCTTCAATAACTGAGGAACTAGAGTCATTCTGAAACAGCTGCCAGAGGATCCCTGTTTACCCTGGAGGAGACACACAAGGTACTGGACATTTTCTTTGTACTGGAGCTAGAACCATCTCATGGGAATCAATAATCACCATGTTATTAGCCATTCTCCCCTGCAAACCCAGCCAAGGTACCAAGATCCAAGGGTTAAACTAAGAAAAACAATCAGCATCATTGAGAGTCATAAAATCATAATACAGTTATAAAAGGAATATTTTTGCTATTGATGTTATAGCTATTCTAGCAAGATGAAATGCATTTCGATTCTTGATGCTCAATTTGTGTGTGTGCCTGTGTCTGAGTAAGATCGAAATATTTATTAGACCACTGTCATTGGGAAATTACTCTGCACCTTCTGTTAGCACACAGGTAAAAGTACAGAAACTAAGCTTTTGGGCTTTAAGCTAGAGCTGTAATATTTTAGTGAAACAGACTCTGAGTGTATCTTTTGCAAGATGAAAAATCAGATACCAAAACCATGATAAGAAAGAGAATTATTTTGTGAACTTTGACATGGGAAAACAATAAAATGGGTACCTACTAATTCCTAGCTGCTAAATTTTTGGAAGCTATTCTGATGCCTTTCAACAGAAATTTGAGTATGTATGCAGTTTTAAGCACCTATGAAAAGGTGGGAGGGGTGATGCGGGGGTGTTGAATACCACTAGCATTTAAATGTCAGCCCTGGCTGCCTGAAGAGGTATTTATGTGCCTACATTCTCCTTGTGAATCTAGGTCTTTAATGTTTAATGTGGATGTTACTGATTGCTAGAGTGAGATGAATAATTCACAATTAGCAATGTATTCATGCAGCCTAGCTCTTTTCTGCTTGCAGAATGTGCAAGAGTAAATCTAGATTTTCCTGAATTTATTTGCTTTATTCCTTTAGAAGGATTGCAAACAGCCTCTGTCAGAGGTTTGTCCAGCACAATAGAATACTGAGCTTCATAAATTAAACTGTAAGAGTTCAGATTATTTGATGCATTGTTCTGATCTCTGATTGTGGTTTCTAATAGGTTTTGAACCTCTTGGGGAATTTCAATAGATAAAGAAGATTAAGAAATTTTAGAACACTTTAATTCTTATCCTCTTTAATCACATAGCTTTTCAGGAATTCATAGCCACCAGTATTACTTTTCTATTGAATACCTTTCCTAAAAACTGAGCTGAAGTTACTTTTTCCTTTCACTCTGTTGGAAAGTCTTTGCATGGAAGACTTTTGAACTTGAGAAAGGGCAGGGGGGAACCACAGAAGCCTGATAGATCAGTCTCAGTCACCATATTTTGTTACACACATCTTCATTCTCTTGGACTGCAAATTTTTACAGTCAATGCATGGCATTGCTATCTCCCAGTCTGTAGAAGTCACCCATTCTCAGTGGGACAGCTGGGTGCCACTGTTGTCCACCTCTCTGAGTGATGGGCGTCTCTGAAGCTGCTCTTTTGAGACATCAAACCTGCACTGCAATAGGCAGCGTTAAGCCAGTTAGATTAGAGTAAATCCCTAATAAAACAAATACTACTTTTGAATCAGTTTTGCACCCAGGTGTATTGCTTCTCTGTTTCCTCTGTACGGTAATAAATGTCACCTATTGTGTAGAATGGTGCAAATAAAGCCTGTTTGCTCAAGCCTTTGTTGAAAGCAAGTGCAAAAGGAATAGGAAATGGATATAGAACTCAATCAAAAATGCACAGAAATTTTAGAGTATTTGTCTAGCTCTTAATGATTAAACAACCAACATGTCAAGCAGTTGCCATGCAGAATACATTCACTGTTTGTTTGGCAGTTTAAGACACCTAATGTACTCCAGTGCAAAATGCTGATGTTTTATTAACATATCAAGCTTTTTAATGTGTCTTTAATTAAACATTAAAAAAATTCTCAAGGATAAATGTTTTGATAAAACTCCACTATTTGTCACTGCTTTCCTGTGTGCCCTATCTACTAAATCTCTACAGAACCACTGCACTGTAGCAATGGGAATACTCTAAACGTCCATCTTGGTTTTAGAATAGCAAAAAGTTTGCTTCAGTTTCTTCTCTGGACAGCCTCATCTCTTCTTTCTCTGGAAGTGGAGAGGTTCATATTGTCTGGGGTTTCAAACAGGCAACCTATTTACAATGAGAAATCAAGTGCTTGCTTCTTTTATCAGATCTTGGCCTAACCTGGCTGGATTCAATGTGGACATATCCTGGTAGAAAGAGCAGAGTCTCCTCTAGAAATGTCCCCCAAGGACCATTTTCACCCCATTAAGTTTGTGGAAGTCTTGAAAATATTAGAGAACACTTCTTATACACATATTTTGCATTTATTCTAGCAGCATATTTTGACATTATGCCACTGGGAAATAAGACAGAGGTCAGTAATATGTAATAAGTGATCAAAAAATATAGCAACTTAATTGCTGCCACAAGTAGCTGGACTTGAATGAATATTAAAACTTCTTTTGAGGTTCAACTTCTAATAGCATCTACATTTTACATACTATCCTGCTTGGATAATAATAATATCAGACTCGAGTGCTTCTGCTTAGCTTTAATTTCATAAGTTTACAGGTAATTCCTTATGTTTCAATGTAGTACTTCAAATTTCCTCCAAACTGAAAGAATATTTAAAAGAACCTAAAATGCTTTTCCATATAATAAATAAATAAATAGGTAGATATATAAATTCCAGTTCATGGCTATTTCTTTAAAATTTAGTGATGGGAGAACAAAAATTTAATTAGTAGATGTTGCAGTGTGTCGCCATTTCCTGTCTCACCTATCCCATCCCCCTCAACAGGGTTTAATATTTAATAAGTAGAGTTCTTAAACTTAGATCCTGTCACAACTTGATCACAAGGGTAATATTTGTAGGACACAGGTGATACATAAACCTTTGGTATGGACTTTGATTCAAGAGAACCTAACTTTTACACTCTTCCTGGCAGCATCACTGCACTGCCAATGGATCACAAGAGAGCATACCCAAGGGAATACCTAAGTCAGTTGCAGTCCTTTACATTTCTGTTTATAGAAATACTAAAATGTGGTCCTTATTCGAAGTGGCTATGTTCCAGTACATTTCATAGCCTAATATGACTAAGAGATACTCATACCTTTGAGCACACAACATTTGAAAAAGTACAGTAGCTATAACAGGTAAGTAATGAAACACATGGAAAAAATCTTTCAACAAAAATTTCAGAAGAATGACATTTCAGTGAAGACATTTTTTCTAATGTCCAATCTAAACCTCCCCTGGTGCAACTTGAGGTTCCTTCTTCTTGTCCTATTGCTTGTTACTTGGGAGAAGAGCTCGGCCACCCCACCAGGCTACACTGTCAGGCAGTTGTAAAGAGTGATAAGGTCTCCCCTGAGCCTCCTTTTCTCCAGGCTAAACACCCCTGGCTCCCTCAGCTGCTCCTCACAGGACTTGTGCTCCAGACACTACACCAGCTTCATTGTCCTTCTCTGGATGTGTTATGGCACCACAATGTCTTTCTGGAAGATCTACTGTAGCTCCATAAAACATTATTGCTATGAGACTCAGAACCTCATATTCCTGCTGTCTTCTTAAAAGACAGGTTTTCATTTTTAATCTTCATTGCTGCTATGTAATATGTGCCCATAATTTTAGATTTCCTGCCAATAGCACTTCAAGTGATAGATCCCAGTTGTATAACTCTTAACTTTAAAAAAGCATGACAACTCTAGTAAATCAAGATGAAATTTCTACCACTTCAATTTACTCAACGTCCATGAAGGGAATCTATTGACCTTGGGATTTTCTCTGCTTTGGATGGTCGAAATTAGGTGTGTGGCTGTAATAATGAGCTGTTTTTCAGAAGAGAAAGGAAAAAGAATCACCTTTTCTCAGCATCTTTCTTTGATCTTGGCCTGGAGACGCCATTAGTGAGAGTCAGGTGACTGTGCATTCCACTCTGCTTGTTTCGTCATCAGCTTTCCTGATTTACTCAAGTCTCTCCTGATTGCAGTCTCTCATGAAACTTGAAGTTAGTAAGCATTCTAGAGATCTTAATATGTACTCATTTTTACCTAAAAATGTACTTGTTATGTTTGCCTTTAATGCAGGAGTTCTGGGGCAGGGTTGCCCTGTACTCAAGAATTGAATAGACAGAGCCTGTCTGCAGACCTCAGCCCTAAACCAGAACACTCATTTACACTGCAGATTAACATTCCCGTGCTCAGCACTGAAAAATAACCAGGTAGCTCCACCTCTCTCACAATTTAGATAGCTCCCATCTATGCATTTTAATGGTGTTTAGCTGTATGCATTTTAATGGCACTGGTGAACAAACCTACGAGGCAATTCTGGACAAGGACTGAATAGAAAATTTAAGTTTCTAAGGGACTGATCTGCCTAAGAACTGAGTCCTCAAGGTATGAGCTAAGGCAAAGAAAATACAAGGTGATGAAGATCTCTAGATATCCAAGGTTGCCTTCTGAAATCATACATATCTAAAGGAAGGTCTCATGGGCACTTGAAAGTGTCCACTATAATGATTATATTTAATATCTTTGCTTTGCTTCTGAGCATTCAGGAGGCAGTCCTGTGAACATGAACTCTTGACAAAAATAATTTTGTTCCAGCATACCCACTGGCTCTAGTGGCATCACTGTTTGATTAAGCATTCAGCCCAAGAGCAGTACATTTCCAGATCAGTCCAAAATGGTGGCAGGAATAAGAAATGTTTGTAACAAAACCTGATTATTAGAACAGGAGGCATAAGATCAGAATCTCTTCTTATTGCTTCAAAAGTAGAAATGTATGCTTTTAGGCCATTTGAGTATTTTCTAGGAAGATTGACCTATAAAATCTGAATATTTCTTCCTGTTTCAGAACATTATGTAGTTTCAAGCATCAGTTATATTTCGTCAGCTGTTCTAGTGGCTGTGTACATCCACAAAATGATCTGGTTGTGCTATGAAAGGTGAATAGTACATAATATATAAAATGCTAATTGCATCTCATATAATCTCTATTTAATGATTAAATGTATTTCTTTACTCATAAACAAAGATAGACAGCTAAAAAAATTAAAATAATCTGCTATTCATATTAACTAGATACATGTGGCTTTTATTTGCACTGTTCTTCATTATCCAGAAATCAATTAAATTAAATTCAAAATCCTCTGCATAAATACATAATAGAATCAAAAAAAATTCCAATACTTTCACACATATGGACAAAACTTCATCTCTATGTTATTTTCTGAAAAAAATGTCTTTTTTTTTTAGAAGAGTTAGCATTTGAACATTAACATTCATAATTCTTATTAAAGATCTGGACCTCTGATCTGGACCTCTGATTTATCACAAAATAATCAGAATTCTTATTCTTAGCGGGTTTTTCCACCTAAATAATAATATCTTAATACCAGTACTGATGTTAAGGGAATGATAGTAGATATAGATGGCCAATTTATCAAGAGGTCTCCAGGACTAGCTAAACTTGCCATAAACCCAAAGAATCACTGTAAAAGTAGCTTATTCCCAGAGGCTGAAGAAGATAAAGAAGATCACGTTTAATTACTGCATAAATAGGATGCCATCACATATTTCTCAGCATATGTTCTCACAGAAGATAAAGGTTACTTTTGTGTTAATTTCCAAACTTGTTTTATACATAAATTATCATTGGATGGAATTAATTTGTCATTTTCTTTCAGGAGAAAGGATCTTCAAAGTACTAGCAGGTACTCTACCAGCAGGTAGAGTTTATTTAGGCTGAAATGCAGAACTGCTCCAACAGTTTTCCTAGGAAACTTCCTTAATCTGTACCCAGTTCAGAATGCAGAAATGTGGGGAGGACCCTGGCAGAGGTGAAGGTGGTGAATGAAGGGTAAGCAGGTACAGATTTACTGTGCATGAGGTGGGGGTTTCTTTCTTTTCCATAGATACTTTTGTCACATTCATCAAAGGTGCCAATTGCCACCACCATGAGCTGGCAGCCTCCCAGGTGTAATTGTTTAGACACAGGAAAGACAGAGTTATGCAGATGTTGAGCAATTGTTGATAAAGATCAGGGGAACTTTAAAGGGAAAAATCCCAGTAGCCTAGCACAGTAGCTCCATAACACAAGACTAATTTTAACCTAGTATGTTAAACATTGCCAGAGAAGGCAAACAGTACAGAAACACAAAATGAGGTCAGAAGATTAAAATAACAATGCCAAACACAAGTGCATGAAATCCAGGACTTCAATGAATCTCTTGCTTCTGATTTTTTTTCGTAGTACAAGCTTCAGAGCAGCTACAAGTACCTTTGAATTCAGTTTATCCTTTGGGCTACTATATCCTTTTTATTTTTATGATCATCTGAAATACAAGCAGCAATACCATTTTCCTCTCACAGTGGGACACTTGCTGTTGTGGGCACAAACTGCTATTCTCATATTCACCCTACTTGTCCCCCTGAGCTACAGGGTGAGACACACTGTCCTCATCTCTGAGACATCTCTGGTACCTCGTGTCTGCCAAGGAAAGGCAGAGGCATCATGTAGAAAGGCAGTGCAAATAGTGAGCCAGCCTCCTCACTTGCATTGCTTCAGGTCAGGAGTCATGTGTTGCTCAGGTGGAAAAGGCTAATAAAGAAGGCCCTGTAATACCCAAAAACACAGGAGGAAAAACAAAGAGATAGAAGGAAAGGAGACACCAGCTCAGTGTTGACAGAGTTTATACAGACCAGTGCTTAAGGATATACAGCGTAGGGAATGAGGTGTCCAGTTGTGCGTAGGCATTGTTGGATGGGCTGCAGGTAACTAAAACCAAGATTAGGAAGGTAAATTTGAAATTCCATTCAGCCAAGAAATGTGATTTCTGATATTCTTCTCCATACATCTTCAGTCTGTCCTTCACAGAAGGGAAAGCACTGCAGGGGAATCCCTGTAATGTATCCTAGAGGGTCTGACAGACAGCAGCTACTCAGCATTCCTCCTTCTCACCGGAAAGGGAAAAAATCTAGAAACCATTCATGTCTGTTATTCATATACTAATATATCAAGAACTGTTAATACTCACAGGCACCTTCACTGCTCAAAAGGGCTTTTAAAACCTTGCAATATAGTCTCTACTCTATGTTTCCATAGGATACTATTCCTTCATCCTAACAATTTCAATTTCCCTCCCTCGAACAATCCATTTCTCCAAATCTACTTCAAAATTATCTTGTTGTTACGCAGTGGCAGATTAATTGTCATATTGCTACCAATGTTAACCAAATAATTAGTGTAGTCCAAAGGAGAACTCATCCTATCACTTGTACCAAGGCTGAAGAACAGACTTCTGCATTTAACAAACAAATAGCAACTCAACCTAGCCTGCTTTTTCCTCAAAACCTGTTTTAGTGGAATTTATTTTAACTGTATTTTATTACTGAAGATCATAAAAAAGTAATAAAAAGATACATATCTGTTTCCCTCAAAGTGATGTGAAAACACTTCTTATTGTATTTATAATCTTTTTAGGCTATAACTTTATGATCAAACAGCTGTTGAAACAGTGAATTTTATCTTCATAATCTCATCTAGTGATGTCTCTTAAAAATTGATACTATCTTTTGTAATATTAATAATTTAATCTACAAATAGCTACACAATATAGATGTACTATTAAAACTAAAGGACAGTGCTGGCACAAGGACAAATGAATATAAACTTATTATGAATAAATTTACTCTGGAAATCAGAAGAAGGTTTTTAACCATCTGTGGACTGTGGTTCAAAAATAGCCTTCCAAGAAAAAAAAGGACAGAAAAAATGAAATTAACCTGTAGCGAGGGCAAGGAAGCATTTAATTTCTGGAAGAATTTGATTCCTGCTGTCTCAGCAAATGTTTCTTTTGAAGGCATATGTTCTTTGGTGTTCTTGCTCAGTTTGGAAGGGTTTTTGAACTAACTAATGTTTTAAAAATTTTTCTCCACATTTATTTTGTCCTTGACACTGCAGTTACAAACAGCATCCTTTAATGTCTATTTTAACATTTTCACAAGTCTTTTGAGTTTTGAACATTTTACCATGAAAAGCTGGAGATCTCTTTCAAAAACCCCACAGCCTGTTCTTGGGATGTACACATGAGGGAAATAATATGCTCACACTTGAGATAGATTTGTTCTTAGAGTTTTGCTCTTCACTACTGTTCTAGATCATTACCAGCATTTCATGTGTCTTTTCATACCACTGGAAGCTCCTTTATTCATAAGAGGGGATTTCTTCCTAGAGCAGAAGATTCAATTAATGTCTTTGACTTTTCTCAATCTCTCCTGTGTGGACTACTCTAGCAAAAGACACACAGAACATTGTGGTTATTTCCATATCATTTCGCTAGCTACTATTTCAAATGTGCAAATTCTTTCTGTCTGTAAGCAAGTCTTTCCTTCAGCACATTGTTTCCCCATGTCAGCCTGCACCCACAAAGTATTTGAATTTCTTACATCTTCCTGTTTGCCCTAATAACAGCAAAAGTCTGTACTCATGCTACTTGTCAGATCATTGACATTTCTCCTCACTTCACTTGCTTTTTTTTTAATTTTAGCTTCTTTTTTCTGTATTTTTCCTCGTTTAGTTGTGCTCTATGTCTCCTTCAAGGACCACAGCATGTTTTCCTGGTTGTTATTCAGCATAAGTGTCAGGTCTCTGAATGCATTTCCTATTTACCTTCTATTCCTGCACCAAAAGTTATTTAATTTTTAATGAGAAAGACTTTGAACAAGACTTTTTATCATTATGAAAAATGACTGTATTGCTTTCTCTTCTTACTCAGTCTGAACTTTTTGGAATATATACTTCTAGAAAATTTATTAAGCTTTTCTGACTCAAGGTCTGCCTGCCTGTGTTCCCCCAGCAACTCAGAAAAATCAAACAGCTCACACTTTCACAAGACAACTGATTGTGAGAGGCTGTAAGTCCCTCTTTTAGGAGAGACTTCAGACCTCCTGAAGACTTACTAACCCTCTTGCTGGCCAAGTGCTAGGCTAAACCTCCTTTGAAGCAACTCAGCTCAGTCTTCTCTGGCAAGACTTGAAAATATTGTAAGCACTTGGAGTTTGTATTTAGCCTTCACATCTCTCTTTACTCAAGGCATACCACACCCTCCTCCTGTACAGGCTCACATGTGTGCATGTACAAGTTCTCAGGAGAGCTATACAGGCACATATCTGTTACTGAAGCTTTGTCACCTTGCTCATTTTGATAAAGGAATGATTTCAGGAATAATGAGATACTGTGAACAAGAGTTTCGTACATAGAATTGTAGATTTCTGGTGATGATTTTAAAATACCAGCAAAACTCACTTTTTCTCCCTGTTCTGCTACAGACTTTACTGTGACCCAGGCAAGTCAACACTCCAGTTCTCCCAAAGAATGTTCCTTCACAAAAGTATGAGAACAGTAAGTTCCCCACTGATTGGTTGATGCATAGGTGTTGTGCAGACAGGGAAGCAGAAACTTAATACAGCATCTTTCACTGAATCAAAAAGGTTCTTCTGATTAGAGCATGTAGTGACAGACAAAGTGGGATGGTTTTGAACTGGGAGAGAGTAGGTTTAGAATAGGTATAAGGCAGAAATTCTTTACTGTGAGGGTGATGAGGCAGTGGAACAGGTTGCCCAGGGAAGTAGTGGATGCCTCATCCCTGAAAATGTTTAAGGACAGGTTGGATGGATCTCTGAGCAAACTGTTCTAGTGAAAGGTATCCCTGTCCATGGCAGGGGAATTGACAGTAGATAATCTTTATAATCCCTTCCAATCCAGGTCATTCTACGATTCTTTGATTTTCACTGATGGTACCTATCTTAGATTGTTGTTAGACAACCAGCAGAAGGTTCTGAATGCACTTCAAATTACTTGAATGTTTCTTTTTTCTTATTTAAACTATACCCTGACTAAAGTTGTGGGTAAAGCAGCATAATTTTTCTCTTTTTCTTCTGTATGAAAATTGCACTTTTCATAGAAACAAAGAACACAGTGGAAGTTGTTCCTATCTCAGTAGGTATTCTGTAGGCAAACTTCTCTTAGTCTAGGGAATCCAAGGCCACGTATTGGATTATATCTATTTAATATTTTTGGCTGTTATTTGGAGAGTTTTGTCCTTCCCTTAAACAAGAAAAACCTGCATTTGTAAATAGAAACACTTGCAGGTCTTTAGTACATGAGGAAGCTGAGGAGAACATCTTTGGGGATTTCTGGAAAAGTTAAAGTTATTTATTGTTAAATAAAATGCTCTTCACACATACTGGAGAATATATTCTAATTCCACATCAAAAATAATACTATTGCATTCATTAACAGTGCAACATCAATATTCAAAGGCATTGTAGACTCTGAGATAGCATACCTAGTTCAGAATTATCCGAGCACCACCAGAGATGTAATGCATAGTAATCTTATTACACATTGACAGCTTACACCCTAATGGCTCTGATGGAGCTGTTATGATGTATTGTGTCATATCCTAATAGGGATATAGCACTAAAAACAGCTGTATCTTGACAAGCTCCACACAAACTAGATCTGAAGGATCTATGGCTCTGTATGCTGACAGTGCATATAAGCTAAAAAAGTTTATATAAAATGAAAAATTAAGTGCTCAGGAGAGGTCTGCTTTAGTAACAGTAATACTTTGTTCTTATCTAGACCCTTTTGTGTGAGATATTGAAAGACTGTGATTAATTGAGCCTTACCAACACTTCTGCGAGCTAGGAAATGTTTTAATATCCCACATCTCACGCTGAGGCACAGATATGTTCTGTGACTTGTCAAGGTCACCCTGCAAGTCTGTGACTGGGAACTCAATGTTTCTTGCTTCAGCCCTATGCCTTAGGCAGAGAGAGCATCTTCTGCTATTGCTTAGAAATATTAACAAACTCAAATTTCACCCAGTTATCGTGTCCTTCCAAGACCATTTAGCAATGTAAATACATACTAATTCTAGAGATAATCTTTCAGCACTGGTAGATAATAAAACTGATGGGTTTGCCCTTGCCTTTCCTTAATTCCATTTATTAGACTGGTGATATTATTTGTATATAATTTTTGGAATTTGATTTTCAGTCAGGCTGAAAGCAAAAGAAAGATTTTTTTTATTCTCTTGCAGGCTGGTTCAGAGGTGTCACAAGCCTCTGTTTCTACATAATTTAATGCAGTCAGTGTGACTGAAAAAAGAACTGCAGGACCATAAAATATAAAAACAGAGAGACAGTTCAGGTGCAGTGTAAAATGAGATTCTTGTACTAGTATCATCCTTTGCTTTTCCCATGGGGAGAAGGAGTTGAAGTTTAAAATAAAAGAAGAAAAGAGCATAATATTTTAGTACAAATTAATATTTGAATATTAAACCTGGGGGAATGGTTCTGCTTGGAGACATTTAAGCCAACCTGGAAAGTGAATAGGAAATGCACTGTACGTGCTCTCTATAGCTGCTGCTATACAAGAACAGGGTACAAAAAAGCAAAGTATTTTAAGTATAATTGGTGGAGAATGCAACCGAGAGGTTTGTGCAATAGAGTTAATTTCCTTCTCACCATGCTACCTCTCATGCTATCTTTCAGCAAACAATTTGCACTAACTCAACTAATCGATGTACCAGCATTATTCAGAAGTGTGCACAGGCATGAATTGTGCTCCTAATTTTCCCACTCAAAGCCCAAGCTGCCTAATACAGCTTTCCACCAACAAAGATCAGCCAAAGGAAAAAGATTCAATGTGGCTTTCCCCAAGGCTCTGGGTAGGCAGTTTTATTTTGTCCTTAATCATGCATGTTTAAAACAGAAAGAAGAATGAAAGATAGATACCAAGAGATGAGAAAAAATGTATTAAAAGACGCCTGCACCCATTTAGAGCTAAAGACCAATATCGTGTCATTACACTAAAGCATAATTGATATTATAACTTACACGAGGCTTAAAAAGTCATGGAATATCAAAATGCAATGAGTGGTTTTAGACATGTGCTTGAGAAGGTATAAATACAATGCTTTCCAGATCACATCCACAAGAGCTGCTTAATGGTCAGTACAGTAGGAGGAAAAAAGCCACGGCCTAAGGGGATGAGAGACTTAATGTCAGTTAAGAACATTTCCTGCAGCGTATACATGTACACTTCCCCAAGAGAATTGCAAGAGGATAAAAGGATGAAGAAATAATAGATATCCTAGTGGCTCTTTTATACTAGCTTCTCAATTTAATCTAGTCAGCTTATTACAGAAGAGGAAATAATTCAGAATATATATTTTATTAAACAAATTTCTTCTCTAATCCAAAGAACAATTTTCTCTAATTTGTTTAGTATTCTAAATGATTTATGAAATGTTTTTTGCACACAATGATGGGTCTGAAATGACTTCTGAGATTTGCTGCGTAAGTATGCAAACCATATTGATTGGAGAGAGAGAGCTCTGTACTTCAGTGAGTGTCAATTGAAAAATCAGGTACCCTATTTAAATTTAGCAATCTGTTCAGTTTAATATTACTATCTACTGATTATTCAAGGGAGTGGGATAACAGAGTAAATTTACCTGCATATTGCTATTAATACAGTGAGTGCTTTGTGTCTATAAGCCTAATTATTGCTAGGTGTTTTATGTGAGCATTATTTTCTATCACATCTAAAACAAATAAATACATATGAGATTTTATAAAACTATCAATTTATCTTACAGGAATGTTTTTCTTAGGACAATGCAGGAGTATTTTAACATGTTCCTAATTTTATTTCTAATACAAACAGAAACACTTGTTTATCTTTAAGAACATAAATAAAATCCATTGAGTTTGTTGCATTATGTGTCCTAAATAAAAACTATTTTCTCAGGAAAATTAAAATTATATTTAGCCAGCTTTTCACATAAAATTGCACTATAAATCAGAATATTTGACTATTTTTAAATCTTCATATAGAATCCCTTTCACAGGTTACCCAGTTGAGTGTAATCATAGACACTGAATAATTTTAAAATCCTCATTATCAAAAGTATTTCTTAAAGGTATTATTAAAATAATGCAACAGTCTTTACTTAAACATCCTGATCCTAAACAACCCAAATTGCCTGTTAGATCATTTCTGAATGGAAAAACTTTACCTAGATTTCTCCAAATAAGACCTTCTGGAAACTGCTTGTGCTTTATAATTCTTGAATGGTTCAGAATGACAGAGTTGCACTTTAGTGCACTATCGTTCACAATTTAATGATTTAAATGTTTCCCCTTTACAACACAGGCCTCGTGTACCCTGATATCTAAAAACTTCATATGGTGCATGATCCTTGGACCATCTAAAATGAAGGAAAGATTACTGTGCCTTGCAGGTAGAAGAAATGTCAACATATTCCTTTTATTTGCCATCTGTTCATTATTTTCACCTATAGTCTCTTCGAAATAAGAAGTTTAAAGTTTTCTGTGCCCTGGTATTTGTTCTCTAACTCAATTATATATATGTTCTTTTACCCTGGAAAGAAATGTGAATATATTTTGAATTATGTTACCCAAGGCTCACAATCAGGTAGCTCTTCCTTACAGAGGCCTGTGGCAATGTAACTTAAGTTAGGTAAATGACATAAAATGTGACACTGGACTTCATTTATTCCACTTCTATTTGCCTATGATATTTATTCTTGTACACCCAGAAACCTATTGACTTGTTACCTTCTCCTTAATTTGCTGTACATGACTATGACATTAATCTGCATTTGTCACTTCATTACTGGCTGGGAAAACAAAATGACATAAGAAACTTCTTTCTCCTTTCTGCCAAGAGATCACTGATTTTGCCCTTTTTGTATATTCAGTTTTGAGCATTGCCTAACCTTTTTGGGACTTGCAATTTTCTTGTTGATTTACCAGATTAAGCAGAACCTATAGACTGTCTTGATCTCTGCATAGAAATAGTTATCTAAAAGCAATACTTTCACAGTGACTGAGACAACCTGGGTACTGCACAGGTATATGCAGTCCTCATCTGTGAGACCATAAAAAAGTCAGTCTCGTTTAAAAAATATATTTGGTATTCACTGTAAGAAACCACATATAAAATCCTTGGACTGAATAAGGGAAAAGTATAAGTAAGAAATGTCCCTGAGGTGCAGGTTAATTCTCATACAGCCCAGTATGCTGCCTCCAGTAACAGCAGAAACACAAGAAGCCTGATAACTTTCTGCAGTCTATTCCCCACATGGCTCTTCTCGGTGTGGGTAATGGTTTAATTAATATTGTCAGTGGGTACACTTCTGCCCAGTGTTAAAAAACTAAAGGGCATCTTTGTGAGAGATGACTATTTATCAATAACCCACTAGAGAGGTGGGAGTACTACTGGTACTGCCAGTAGTGGAGTTGGAGTTTCCTCCAACCTCTCTAGCAAGTGTCAGTTCAAGAAATTCACTGTGTTAAGGACTACAGACACTGGCTTTAAACAAAAGCCTTACCGGTTTCAAGTTCCCATAGGTCTAGGGTTGTGTATTCAGTTTATATATTGCCTATATGATTTCAGGAACCTCAGTCATAACCTTCCTCGCCCTTCTCTTCTTCAAATGAAATGTCCCAGCTTTAAGTGTCTCTGCAAAAGGCAGTATCTTGAACATTTTACTTGTATGTTTCCATACTTCTTTGGAGTATGGAGCTACACCCTTCCCCATATGTGAAGACAAAACTACACACAATACCTAAAATATGGGCATATCAGTTTTCAGACACTCTGCTATCCTCTTATTTCAGGCACTCTCTGTTCCCAAGGATAATCTCATTAACTTTTCAAAACTTACCTACCATTTTTTGTTTGACTTTGAGACTTCAGAGAAATGTTAGAGGTTCCTTTCTGAGTTTTAAGTGCCAGTTCTTTGTTTAGCATCATGTCAGCATGGTTCATGTTATATTTTTCTAGATGCATTTCTTCAGACTGAACTCAGCCTGCTGTCTTTTGGTCTGCTCAGTTTTATTTTGGCTATTCTTGCCATTGAAGCCATTGGTATTGAAGGCAAATGACATTGATTGTGTAACAGAGAATTTATCCACAAGCTTGCAGGTTTCAATATTCATTGCCCTTGACAGAGCAGAGATGCTGATTAAAAGTGGTCCCTGTATCAATTTCATTCTGAAATGCTACCATTATTAAGGCCTAAAGATTCCTCTTCTTTAAAAATCTTTCCTCCAATCCCATGGCAACAAAATTTTGTAACAAGCCTTTTGCCTGGAGCCTGATCAATGGCATTTTTAAAAACAGTGTGTGTTATGTCCATTTGGTCCCATTTATCCTTATTATTACTGAAAACAAATCCAGAAGCCATGTAACTTCTTCTAAACAGGCTGTTTTCATTCATACTCATATACACGGTCTTAACAGAAATGGAAATCAGGCTCACTGGTTTGTCATCCCCAAGATCATCTCTAAAGCCCTTCTGACAGATGGCAGATTCAACATCTGTCCTAGTCCTTTAGTTCAGTGTCCATTTGTAATGACATTTTACATCCCTTAGCCAGAAGTTTGGAAATTTCATATTCAGAGCTCTTGGTTTTATGCCATCTGGTCCCAGTGACCTTCCTAACCTGCCTAACTGCCCTAATATTTCCTGTTCATTTACTTCAAATTTATTCATATCTTATAGACAATCTGCTATCTAGAAATCTAGAAATGCATCAGGTGTGAGAGTCAGAGCACTAAATGCCTTTGCAAAGATTTCACTGAGTTTCTTTGCAATGTCTTTGTCAACTCTGCATGTCCCTTCTATGCCCTTGCCATGAAGCAGTAAAAATTAAATCCTTGATGATCCTCACCTTATGAATTATCCATCTTTGTCAAAGATAAAAATTGTTGAGCGGAGTAAATTTTAACATTTGTGAACATACCCTAATGTATAAGCATGATGTGATTTTAGTCCTAAAGAGAAGTTCTAAATAGTAAAGTTCTAAGGAACATTAGAACATGGAACCTAAAACATAATTTGCTATTAGGCGCTATTTTCACAATCTGCATAATTTGATAATATTTAAAGACTTTCATAACCTTCAGAAAAGCATAGGGCTGAGATTGTACGCTGCAAAATACACAGAGTTCACTTCCACAAAAGGTTTATCCAGAAGAATCAAAGAGCAAAGGTGTAAGACGTAAAGTAGATACCACTTCAACCAAGACTACAGCAGCTTCATCTCTTTCTTAATGGCTTTGGAAAAATTAAGTTCTTATTTTTGGAAAGTAAGCCTTTCAAAGAGATCAACAACAGTATCATCAAAGTTTGTGTGCTGCTCTGTGTGTGCTGTTCCTAGGAAGCAAAGATTTTTCAGTTTCTATACCTCATGCAGACTAGATTTTAGGGAAACAGTGGAATATACAGGAGTGTAAATAAAAAGTACTCACCAAAGAAGAAAGAGAAATGATCAATTTCCTTTGGTAATTAAAGTGATAAGAGGAAATCTATGTTATTTCTCTAGAACTACTTAAGCTATTAAAAGAAGATTTAGTTCCCACACAATGCTTTTCAGTTTTAAAACATTTACAAACACAAAGCTGTGAAAATTCTGAATGATATCTAAACCTGCACAGGGAATAGTATAAGGTTTAGATGTCTCTTATTGTGTATTTCAGACTATATTTTGGAGGCATGAGAGTGTTTGGGGAGTGATGAGAGAGTCAGAAATTCTTCACCTCAAATGGGTGTTTGAATTAGAATTTGGGAGATCTAACTCCCACAGCTGTGCTCTGCTCATAACAATCTTTTATAAGTTTGGCTCAAAAGTCTGCAGGTCTGAGTTAATTTTGTTCATGGAAGAACATATTTCTCTCTGAGAATAACCACCTTTTTCAAACCAAAAAGAAGTTGTTATTATTGCTTTATTTATTGTGAAGGCCCATCAGACTCATTAAACATTAACATCCATTATTTACGTTCATTTTCAAACAGAATCTTCAGTTAGGTGTTTAAACTTGGGACATATATCCAGGAAAAAATGTTCATGAACTCATGACACACAGTAAGAGTGAGATCAACCCTCAGAAATATGTTATAAAAACAGATGACTAGTTTGACAGAAGTTTGAAATGTTTTCTTCTGCAAAACATTTTTGTATAACCTCAAGTAGACCAGAATGTACCAGAAAATGCTTATACACAAACAACTGAATGCTTCCAATTTCATGTATGCCATTAGTTCTAGTAGCCTCAACATTTCTACCTGATGTAAGCAGTTTTAAACAGATTCAGTTGATGTGTGAAGACCAAGTACTGCTCTTCTTCTCACAGAGCATATGTTTCCACTATTCTTGATATTTCTTAAGAAGTCCCTTCTTAAAAGATATGCAGAGATTTTTTTTATTAGCACATTGATTTTACTTAATGGCAGCACACAAAACAAAACTTCGGCCATCATCACTCCTTAACTGAAAAGACAGAAATCACATTACCTTTATAACAGTCCATTAACTCACATCTGCACAAACAACTGACTGGAGTGGAATACTGAGGTAATATTTTGTATAGCTCTATTAAACTCCCTTCTCAAAGTTTGGGTTAACTCTTTGCTGGAGCAGAGAGCACACTTGTCTTTTCTGACATTAAACATAATTAAGCTGCATGTAGTAACTTAAAACCTGAAACTAGGTACTGACTACATTTCACACACCCAAGTGCAACTTCTATACTCAAAATATCATAAAACTGTCTAAACATTGCCTGAAAAATGACTGAAAGCTTAAACAGAAATATAAACACTACATTTACTGATAGCACCTCCTCAGCTTCACAGTTATATAAATATATGTTATATATATGTTACACGTATATTTCCATGTGAGGTTTTTACACAACCCTTTCATATTTTATCTTTAGCAAACATATCAATACATTTACCTTTCAATTCTATTCAAAGACAATTTCATGTTCTTTTTTCACCAAGACTCTAAAGATTTGAGAAAACTGTAGTAGTGTCTGTTCTTTCTGAGAGCCAGACCTGAACCCTGCAATCTTCTCCCCATGAGTCTTTGAACATGCAGGTCCCATCCCAATAAAGTATAGATGAGGGAGTTTTGGTGAAATATGAGTACCACTACCTTCATCCAAGGCGGTACAGACAGAGTTTCAGTATATGAAATAATAATCTCTGGAGCTCCCTAAGACTATCACTCTGCATGTCATTAAAAAAAATAAATTCCACTATTTATAAGTTTAGCTCACTGACTTCTCATTCTTTCTGCTCTCCACCTCTGAGAAAAAAAAAAACAAAAACCCACACCACTGTTTGAATTTCATTAGTAAGTCTGTTAAGCTCTTTAATCCCTGAAACTAGTGGAAGTTTCCCCCCTGACCTGCCAATAGGACCCATAAAATATACTGAGAAAAGTTTCCCTAAAAATAAAGTTGAAATAACATAAAAAACTGAGGAATTTGTGCAAAAAATCTTATTAATAGATGGGACTCAGCACTTGCTCATCTTTCAGACATCCTTGACTTTAACTCCAGCATTCGAACTACTCACAACTTGAAGTCTTAAGGTTTGACTTTCCAAATTATGAGAACTATAATGTGAGTAAGGTCAATATACTGCACATGAAGTGTAGCAATGAAAACCGTAGTTGTACATGGAGTGAATCACATCCTATATCATGCAAACCAAAACTGGTGGATCAAAGATGAATCCCACTTGAATGGGAAGACTCTAGTACAGGGTGTTCACTCTACCAAGAAGAAATTAGTATTGTTTAAATTGCCTTTGTGAATGAGAAGGAGAAAAATTACATTTGGGGAATGGGAAATAGAGAGAGTAAAATAAAATCAGTCAATCCTGGATTTAGAACAATTATAGTAATTTAAGCAGAATTCAAAGGAATGCCCATATATACAGGGAACACAGCAGAAGAGCAGAACAAAAATATATGGAAATTGTTTTTACTTGAGAATATTGAGGGAAAAAGGAACTGATTTCACAGTGTACAAAGGGAGTATCCATGCTTCAGTAGTGAAACCAGAGGGACAGAGAAGACTCTGGGACACACATTGGTCATTTTGGTGCAAAAAAAACATCCATGCAACTGAGAACATTGCCAACAGCAATGACCATAAACAGATACAATGTGAAATGCAATAACACAATAAATTATACTTTCACAGCTATTTTCAGCTATAGGGATTTCCAGATTCTAATGTGATTTATCTGTTTAGTGACGCTCAATACATCTCTCTTTCAATTAGTTGTCCAGTTTCTCCTGTGACACATGTAAAATTTTTGTATCTCTAACATTTATTGGAAAGGAAAATTCCATAGTGCTGTTTGTGACCCTGTCCTCTAGCAGTTTCATTTTACGGGTTTTTTTTATTAAATTGGAAGAAATCGAGATGCAGAAGTTCAGACCTTAACATTAGTGTTTCTTCTACTCTGCTTTTTTCACTAACCTTAAACAAAAGAATGCTGCTATAGAGTCTGCACAAAATGACTACAGAACTGAAAAGTTAGCACAGCATTAATATTTCTCTTATATATGGGGAAAGCACAATGTCATATTTGAACCCCAATGATTTATAAGTAGCATATGTCCTGTACAACCCTGACAATGTAGATATCATCAACCAAAGTCCTTCTACATTTGAAGCACCAGCTGACAAAAAGGCAACCTAGAAAGTGGTCAGAACTTTTTCCTCTCACAACCACCAGTTAGAGGTCAACAAATAGTAATGTGGCAAGGGATGTCAGGTAGTCATCATCAACACTTTCAGTGACAGTGCAAAATTAATTTACAAATTAATAACTTTATAAAGTTAAAAAGTAGGAAGAAATTATGTGGGCCTAAAAGATAATAGTGTTTGCTCAGAATACACAGGACAGGCAGAGAATGGCAAGATGATATTCACCATTCTCATCATTGCTATTATTATTATACAATTCCACCCATAATTCAGTCTGAAAGTGTCCTTGTTAAAGCAGCTGTGGCCTGAAGGATAAACAACAGTACAAGTAGTCACCATTAGGGAAAGAAGGAACTCAACAAACAAAGCCTCATGATTTGCTATCAAGGTTGTCTTGTTTTCAGATGACCTCCCTTCTTCTGAATTCCCCTTGGTAAAGGTTATTTGCAAATGCCTATTAAACGCTGCTTCTTAACATTCTCTCTGTGCCTTGTCATTGTAGCACAAAACAAATGAATAAGCCTTCAAGCTGATTGTTTTATTTCATCTTTTTCCAGATTTCATGGGGATATCAGAAAAACTTGACACTGTCTTGAACTCTTCACCTCAGAATCCGACATGTATTGTGTTTCATATACCCTCTTGGGATTCATGTCCTCTAGTTAATCTTCAGCATGCAAGAAAGCTAAATGGAACAAGATTTTTCAGCTAAGAAACATATCTGAAGACAAAATTTTGTGGTTTCACCTGCTTAGTTTATAGATATCAATTTTTGTTTTCTGTAGTGCATTTAGTTATAATATTCATTACACTATTGATCACTAATTAAGTATGCTGTACAGGGTGTCCTATCTGATGATATATTACAAAACACGCAGTCCAATAAGAAATATTTGTGAACAATTGAAATTCAACCATAAAAGAAATATGTGCAAAACACTTGTGCAAAACATCATATAAATGGCATACAACAGCAACAAAAAAAATTAACAGGTAAGTAAGCCTGAAAGACACTGTGTGATGAAGTAACTGCTGGATAGAGATGTTAAGAAAAACCCTAACAGAACAGGTGGAAAAAGCATGGGATCATTCTGGATAAGAAACTCCAGGTGGAATCATCACAAGAATCCGAGAGTGTATCTCTAGAAATGGAAATAAACAATGGAAATTTCAAAACACCAGCAAATATTTTTGTGATCTATATTATACCTTCTCTACATCCACCCTACTTTCATATTGCTCTTCTTGCTAAAATAAATGAAATTGGAGGGGAATAAATAGTTCTACATCCTAGGTGTTCTATATGGACTATTTCATTCACTGTGCATCCTTCAAAAAGACTTGGAGTTCAATGCTTATAATTACTTACATTTCCATTGCAAGGTAAGACTTCTGCTGTACAAAACTTTCTCCCTGTTATGAACTGAATGCTTTGCTTGCACTACACCTTTTGCACATTTGATCAACAAATGTAAGACTTCATTAGATCTCAAAGAGCTTAAGCTAATACAGAAGGAGTTTATTTTTCTAGGCATGGTTTGCATTATAACTACCTGCAGTTCATTTTAGACCTGATGTTTTATTTGCCAGGAAAAGAAAAGAATGTGCTTGTCTTTAATATATGATCATTAAATAAACATCTTTCATGCAAGAGATTTGTTATATTAAAGAGTATTAAAATTATATCAGCCAGCTTTTTTATTTTGAAAGACTGCATACAAGTGATGAAATACAATAATACTGATGTAGAGAGGTATAAATAATAAGAACAGCTTCTCTTTCTCTCTCTCTCTTCTCTCTAAAATAATAGAAAAACTCTATTATTTTACATGCTATCCTGACAGTCCTCCCTGGGATATAAAATTACTCCAGTTCATAGCTGACTTTGGGTAAGATATTTTGAGTTTCTACCATGAGTATGCAACCCCATCTAATTTTCCATGAGACCTGAATATCAACCTCTCTTTTCAATCCTAGATCAATCAGGGAGCCCCAAATGTCCCATTTTTCCAGTGAGTCTCACATTGTTAATGAAGAGAGAAAATGTAACTAAGCTTTTCTAACTGCCAGCAGCAACCAGTGACATGAACAAGATTTGTCAGCTAACACATCTATAGTTCACTAAGGACTATTAAAATTCTCCTTGGGCCCAACAGTGCTTAATTTTTGCGAAAATGCAAAGTATTCCTCTTGTACCTTCAGAATAAATCTTCCAGAAAAGCATATCATATGGGTGCTAGATGTTTAGAACTATTAATTTCAAGCAAACTGGATACACAAATTTACTGTACTCTCCACCAACCCTGCACCATGTTCTGACCTGACCATCCTTGTGTCTAACTCCTCCCATTCAAAAATGGGAAAGCAATAAACTCTTGGGATGAACTGTTATGTCTGTGAAGGCAGGCAGGGAAGAACTTCTGTATAAAACTTCCCCACAAATAGCAAAAAGGTAAGGTAACCACATAAAGGAGCAATCTCAGAAAAAAAGAATTTTTAATAGGTCCAGAGTGAAGCCATGGAAGGCCTTGGTCCTCCACTCCAGATCTAGCAACACTCTGTTACGCACTGAGTTTTTAATCTTCTTAGGAGTTGCTACGGCACATGATCACTGCTAATGGAGCATTTGTCCTGCATCAATATGCAATTATTATCAGAAAAGTATTGCCCTAGATCTAATGCTAAGAAATATCTGAAGAGTCAGGGTTCATCTGTGTTCAAAAGAATGAGTTACACGAGTTACGCGTAATATGTTTTTCTGAAGACCTCAGATAAGGTATTGCTTCTGTTTTTTTGGGAGGGTTTTGTGGGTTTTGTTGTTGTTATTGTTTATTAAAAATGGTTTAATAACATGAGCTCATCTGAGTTGTTGCATTCAATTCCAACAGTTTTGTTAAACAAGAAAAGCCAAGCTTTAGTTCATATCCTGTTCCTGCGCAAAATTCATTTGCATGCAGTTTCTCCCTTTGCACAGGTTTTGTTCCATGGAAGCCCTTATTTCTACTGGTTTCAGTCAAGCAACTCTAGATTACTCAGACAGAGAAACAGGTTTTCCGACAGTTCTATAAATCTCTGATGCTCCTCTGAAGCTCCTGCCAACAAGTGGTAAACTGCTACCATTCACTGCAAACAATTTTGCAGCACGGGCATCAGGATGCTACACTAACATTTAGTGCAAAACAAATGGACTTGCAAAATTCCTGAGACCACACAGTAGGTTTATTCCAGCCATGAAGCAGCTATCAGATGGCAACAATTTTGTCACCACTAGTACAGAACATAATGGAATATGTGTCCTGGAGCTGAAAAGCTCCATAACTCATTAACTATCCCATGAGTCATGCCTGTCACCACTAGCTTTAAGTTTTAATTTCCTTGCTTTCACTGGTTGTCAGGGCTATTTGACTATATCTCTTTTGTGTTTAATCAGCAGTACCAATGCTTTTGATGAGATTACGTTGCTAACCTGGTGCTCCAGGAAGCCACAAACATAGATCTGTTTATACAGGAACAAATTAAGTACAGCTCTTTACTTTGAGACAGAAAAAATAACTAGTCTTATGAAACATAACATCTTTAGCAGAAATGTTTTGGGGAGCTAGATTATCAAATGTAACAGTTCAGTGGTTCAATTCATACCTGACAGGCTTCAAAGAATATATATGCAAATTGATCTCCCAGCTGCAAGGGTAATTAACATGGGCTGCTGCAGGGGGCTCTTCTTCCACCCATTCTGTTTCATTATTATTTTAGTGACTTTACATTTTTCTCAACCCACTGTCTTTTGGTATGGAAATAAATTTATCTTCCTCCTTTATGTAAACTTCATTACACCACAATCAGCAGGGAGTCTAGCCTGCTGGAAGTGAGAGCGTTTGAAAACCAATATAGCCTGACATAAAGCTTAGCTCTGTACAAATACTTTTGTTGTTGATATTCTTATGTGTATTTTTCTGGGTTTTCCCAGTACACTTCTTGTACTGTTAAAAGGGACTAGAGTAAGCTCAATTAATCTCTTGCACTTAAACCAGTTTAACAACACTGAGACAGAGCTAGCAAAGGATGAGGGAAGACAAAGAATCTTGGAAGATGCTGTTTAATTAATCTTTTCTTAGGGCATTAAAGTCATATTTGTACTCAAGCCAGCACACTTCTTCCCCCTCCCAAAGCAGAAAGGATATAGCCCTAAGGGTAGAGCACTTCATGCAGTATTAGAACTGCTAGCCATGTACTGGGTCATGAATGGAAGTATGTGGTTCTGTTTCCCTCTGAATTATATATTGTTAAATGTTCTCCATATGGTTATGAGAAACACCAAAACTATCTTCCCATTATACATTAAGAGTGAAACTTACAGGGAAACAATCACATTACACATGTCTGGGAAAACTATAGACATAAAAAACATTACTGTCTTTGGATACCTTTCATAACTAGAAACTTCTGTATGAAGCCATTTCTACAAATTATGAAGGAAAATCATATGTTAAACCATTTTAAGCAAATGTTTATGAGTAGATATAAAGTATATCTATAATTCATAAGTGGCTAAACTTTTCTTTACAGAGGGCCACTCCAGTCAATTGATTTACTACAAAGGTAATGTAATCCATCCCACAGCATGTTTCCATGTTTCCATCTTTTGTCAAAGTTTGATAATGCTTTTTTCCACAGAAGGCTTTACAATCTTGAAAGAACAGTGTGTATATGAATGCATGCATGTGCATAAACACACATCTGTGTTAAATAAGGTTGGGGAAATCCTGTCAATGGTTGTTCTATTATGTTAAGCATCCAGTCAGTTTCCTCATTGAATCAGTGTCAGCTACACAGAAAAACTTCAGTCTGTATGTTACTAGATCTAGGCCAGTGCCCTGAAGGGCCAGGTCATGTCCTGTATTTATTCTCATCTGATGCCAGAGTGCTAAACAACTAGAGGAGCTCTTCTGCTGCCTACACACTATTACATACCCAATACTTAACCAAGGTTAATTGTATGTATGCCAAGAGGGCTCTGGTGGGAGTGGGAACAGAATCACTACTGCATGGCTGGATGAGGCCAGCCCCGAGCCTGGGTATCAATCCCACATCTTTCCAGAAAGTTACTAAATGAATTATGAGATGGAAAAAATAAAAATATGAAAGAAGAGGAGAGAGAGAGAGCATGCGTGTGCTAGCTGTTTGAATCAATTTAATATTTATGAAGATATATTGTTTTAAGCATTAACAGATGGGATTTTTCAGAAGTGCTTTATAGAATTAGATATCCATTTTCCCTTGAATTTTATTGCTGGTTGGAAGTTTATCTTTTTTAGCCTCCTTGGAATAAGAAAACCTGCATTTTGGTCTGAAAAAGGAGACTTCATAAATTACATGTTGCCAGTATGGCGAATTGTACTGCATTTATGAAGCAATTTCTGGCAGATTAGCTGATGTGCATCACCACAGATTCACGTTCAAGTGATTTGGACATGGCCCATAATGAATAAGGCATTCCCAGCAACAGAACACTGATTTTGCATTATTATAAACCAGGGGTTGACAGCAGAATACCGATTTTGCATTATTATAAACTGAGGACTGAAAGTTACTGCTGCCTGGCAAGTGTTCAGCAATCATTTGTTGGCCGTCTCAGTTGAAAGGCCAAGGACTGGGAGAGCAGGGAATCTGAACACACATCTTTCTGTATTAAAGTCTCTCCAGCCAGTGTTGAGAAATTAAATATTTCAGCACCCAGAGAAGGGGCTGAGGGTTAAGCTTCCCATCATCAGTCCAGCATCGGGGAAGAAGAAAATTTGAATGTTCAGAGTGGACAAACCTCCACATCCTACAAAAATCAGGCTTTAAAGTAATTACAGAGAAAATGGCAGACATGTAATAAAAACCTGAAATGCTGACACAATAAGCAAACAGTCACAAGCAGGGAGCAAGGACTGATTTTTTTCACCTCTTTCCAGTTCTGCTGTAGAGCTGAAAAGAGTGAAGTGGCCAACAAAAATTCTGCTTCTGTAATTTTCCACTGTGTCTGCAGAATGGTTCTTTAAATGTCACTTGACCTTGAATGCAAAAATAATCTGTCCTTTATCTGTCATGTCTTTTCATGGCCTGGCTTAGAGCATCAAATTTACATCCTGCCTTACTGTGGAGCTTCTTGTAATGAATTCGAGCAAGTACCTGTGCTCCAGAAATGCATTCCTCTTCAGTGTATGAAATGAGGAATGTAGATGCCTTTTCTCTGTCACTTGCCATTTGACTCTGACCTATGGGCACCACCACCCTGTATTAGATCTGGCCAAAAAACCCACCCCTCCCTTCCACTCAAGGTCTATGTGTTTTACAGGGCTTTTGAAAACTGAAACCCTCAAGTCATTCTTATGCAATAACAAACATTTCTCCATTATGGGTCTGTGGAAAATAACACTGCCTTTCTATATCCCCAGAAGCAGTAGTTTAAAGGAAAATGCCCCAGAACGGTTGAGGCCACTGTAATTATTTTGCCCATTTTCAAAAGGCTCCTCAAGCATCATGCAGAGTGTACTGACTCTCCCTATTGAACACTGAGTTGTGCAAAACTGATGATGACAGCCATCCTGTGTCCTCTCAGCAGCATATAGTCTGCTGGACAGCAGAAGCCACTGGGCTTTTTGGAGCAAGAGCTGCTATTCTGGGATTCTTTTTGTCAAGTCATGAAGGCAGGAGAAACAAATGTCCTCAACATCTACAAGGGGCCACCAAACTGCAGATCTGAAGAAAAACCTCTGATTAGACACTCTCCAGCTGATGCTGGATCAGTGTCAGCAGAAAGAGCAGAGAGCTGCACTATGCCCAGCATGTGCAGAATGGAGAAAAATACATTGGAGAAATTGCAACTTACCAAGGGAGAAAAAGTGATTACTTCCACTCTCTTACTTTGATTCATAGTCTCAGGACCTGGTAAAGATATCAAGACATTAGAGACACATCCCTATTGTGCCTCTCAATGCAGTTCTGGAAGGAATCATTCTGAAGTAAGGAAACTGCTTCCAGGGTCATCCCAACTCATATGGTCAATGACAATTTCATTGCAGTCCAACTATTAAGCTCCACATCCCCTTGTACAGACCTATCTTCAGTTTGGCCACCTCTTCAAGCAGAAAGTTTATTTATGCCTCATTAAAGCCACCTTTTTAAGCAGATATTTACCTTCACTACTGTGCCATGAAGTATGTCTAGGAATATCTAAGAGCCCCAATGAATTGGCACTATTCTGGTCAATATAAAGCTCAAGGGAATTTTTGTAACACCTTCACTGACTTGGAAGTCTCAGATATGGGTTACTGTAGATTAGTATTTCACTGATTCATTTTCTAATGCTTTTAATGAAAAAGTTCTCAACAAGACCCAGCACCTGGACACTTTCAGGTTAGTCTATTTCCTGCAAGATAGGAATGTGTATTAAATAATACTATCAAGTTGTCAAGTGAAGGGGAAAAAAGCACAAACATTTGAAATGCACACACTATTACGGTATCAAATTATTTTGTAAAATAAAAAGAAACATCTCTCTAACTTAGAAATATGTTGGGCATTTAATTAGTTTCATCAAATAGATGATTCTGCCCCTGCAAAGTGATGATGCTTGATGGTATTTCTGAATCCAGTTGCTCTAACCACGATATAAAACGCCAAGGAAATCTATTACTACTCCTATGACTGTATTTCCTCCAGGTAGCTCAAAAATTCCTGCAGCACTAGAAAGATGCTGTTGATCTCACCTACCAGCCCAATGCCTGCAAAAAAGCCAAGTAGGAACATCACAAACATAATGTCCTTCATGGGGGGAATCTAACTAACCCAACACACAGCTGACAGCATAAAAATTCCTGGGGACCCTTTGCCTAAATGTTTTCCAAGACTGATAGAAAATGTGAAAGAAACTTTGCATCATTAAAAATGTTCTAGACCCTTTGGCACACAGTCACATGTGCTGGGAGTGGTAAGTGAGGGAGTTTGCAGTGTGATGCCTGCAGGTTGAAAAACCTGGCAATGCTTCATGAGAGTCCTCCCCTTCCCCAGTTAAGGTCCTCTTTACTGCCAAGCCTACACACAGAGCACAGGTGTTATTATGGACAAGTACGTGTCAGACAGATCTATAAAAATGTTCTTAATCCTTGACACATGGAGAAGGATTAACACTAAAAAAAGGCCACACCTTTGGCTTTTCTCAGATCACCCATCCCCAGCTGTTGCCAATAGCTGTACCCTGACACACTGATAGCTGTTTATCACCTGGTGGAAGGCATGAGAGCCAATGAGGTAACCCCACAGCAGGTGAGCTAGTCCAGTGTTTTCTGGGCTCCCTGGCAATTGGGTGTGGTTCAAGTTCCCACACTGACTATTTCAAACCGTGTCACCCACTGAAGATCACTGAGGATCTGCCCTTTTCCAAAACAACAAAATTAGTTTCTTTGAGTCTTAGTCTTCTTCCTTTAAAGCACAGCTTGGAAACCTGAGCACTGAAACTGCAGAAAAAAAGCAAGAATCAAGAAAACAGCCAGGTGATAATGAGAGTTATGATATCCTGTAAAAAGAAATATATTTACAGGACTGGGCCAAAAGAATAGCTTGGAAAAACTCTGGGGAGGGGGGAAAGGGAAATGGAGGTGAAGGTGAAGGCAAGAGTATGTTAGTAATTAGATTAGAACAATAAGTCTAACTATCATTTATTTGCTTTACTTGATGTTTCAGTTCCCTAGATAGGAGGTTAAGAACATGTAGGAATAGCAGCTGTGCCATCATTTTCAACACAATCCCTGGGAAGCTTCCCAAAACACATATGGCCAAGCAATGTTGGAGGACGCTAAAGCATCCTTCTCACAAGGTTTTTTGCAATCATAAAACAGAACCTGCATTTCTCAGGTAGCTTGGGACTAATTCCAGACTCCTGGCATTGTGCTTTTTAGGTATTTCTTATCAAGTTCAGATATGCATACTATTTCTTCCTTACTTCCTACTTTTTGTCTGGAGATGACTGCAGTTGAGTCATGGGAGTTCCTGAAGTTTAGTGATTCAGCTTTTAATTCCAAAGTTTTTGCATGAAGGATTAGGTCCTGTAAATATCCATACTGTGACATAGAAAAATACTGAAAAAAAAAGTCTCTAAATGATGTGATCAGTAAAACTTTGGATGGATGATTTTACTTTTAATTTCTAGTACTCCAACTCTTGAAACAAGGCTCACGTTGACATATTATACAGCCTGACTTTCTTTCTAAACCCTATTTCTCTTTCCTACACCAACTTTTCTGCATTGACACCACATATCTTTGGCTCTGCTTGTTCACTTAGAGAAACATGGAGTCAGTAGTTTTAAGCACAGGGCTCACACCAAGGTCCAGTGCCAGGTGACTTCCAGCCACAGGGCCAAAGTCAGAAAGGCTGGGCTGGGTTACCAAGTCCTCCTGGCAGCACCCCACTGCCCACCTTAGCCACCTCTAGTCTGTTGCTGGTGCTCGTGATTTTGTCCACTTCAAACAAAATTACATCTGTTATCTTAGCACAAATACTGATACTCAGTAACCTTGTTCTTTTCGACTGAGGCAGGTGAATTCAGCTGGCAGATCAATGGGTAGACTCTTTTGGGAGAGGAAAGGGCTGGAGGTGATAATTTCGTGATCCAACACAACTAGATGAGGAGACAAGAATGAAACTGCCACTAATAGCTGTGGTGACAAAATCCAAAATTCAAATAAGCGAAAATTTTTCCTTTTCCTGGAAACAGCTACTTTATCTAAGTGCTAAAACAGTAGGTAAGTGCACAAAGATCTTTGCATATTTGTATAAATGGCTTTTTAAATGACAATATTATGAGAAATTGAAAGCAAAAGCTTTATTATATACATCTATATTTCCATATAACTCAGTTAGTCAGTTGCTATTAATATTTTACAGGATCTGTCTTCTGGGATTATCATATTACTTACATGTACATTCATACCCATTTAAAGATAATTGAAAGTTGTGATTAATACAAGGGTATTTTTCTCTTTATGAAGAGGAGAATTTTTAAACATTTTATATCAGGATTTTATTTTTTAAAAATTTTGGGAGGATTATATTAGAAGACTAATTTCCAAAAAAACATTTCTCCAAGGTGTAGCTTTTTCAAAACAGTTCCACTAAAGAGGCAGAAAACTAGGCCTACCTCGCTGGTTTTATTGCTTATAAAACATTCCAGGTACTTCTAGATATCCCGGGAAGCATTAATAGCTTCTGTCAAGCTTAAATTTTGTCACCAATTCCTGCCATTTTCCAGTAGCAGGAAGCTATGTACTTAATGTTAGAGATTCTCTGGTTTTCAAGAATAAACATTTCTCCTCAAACCCTTTACAGAAATGTTATATAAACTTGTGCCTTCCCTTACAGTGACAGAATATCCTCCCAGAGTCACAACAGTCTCCAGGAGATTATTCCCACAGGTAATTTACTCCTGTAAATTCTGTGCTAGGAGGACCTTGCACACATCTCTGAAGTTCCTATGCTAGTAAATGCTATCAGCTGCAGAACTAGTAGATGCAGAGAATGTTTGTAGATATGGAGCTTACAACCTGAGATGCAAAATCTTGATTTAACTGGAAGATCTACACTTAAAAATAACGCCTACTTACAGTGAAGGCTGAGTGGCTACATGGATAAATGATATCTGAGAGCACAACAGATTCCTGTGTGAGAGGAGGAGGAGGAGGAATACTTCCAGGACCTGCAATTTAGCCAATACCAATTCCTGCTACTGTTTCCCAATTAGCCAAAAGAGGGGGCTAGTTCATTCCTTTTTTCCACGATTTAAAAAAAATGTTACTACTTCCTGACCTTGGGTTATTGGAATATTTCTGACAGAAAATAAACTGGAATCTTCTGCGGTGGCACATTTAATAGCAGCAGATTGACTCACAGTTAGGACCTTTGCTTTCCATTTCTTCACAACACTTCCACCTGCATGACTGTGCTTCATAATGAAAGGCCTCCACCTAACCAGAGTACCCCACATCTCTGCTAGACCATTTAATGGCATCAAATTAACTGCATCCAGCAAAGAAGACCTGTTGGATGGTGCATCATTGGCAATGGGAATGTGCATTTTACTGTTCTTTGCCTATAGCCCAGCAGAGAACCAGGAGCAGAAAACTTGTTACGGAAGTTTCAGCATTAAACATCTTTGAGTTATTGCTGTGATTATACTAATTGCTCATCTTCCTAGTGGGAGGTTGCAGGAAGCTGTTTTGAAGTAATCAAGCTGAGAAGCAGTCTTCTATTTATAAGAAGCCTAGAAATCTTACTCTCCCAAAAAGAGCATCTAATTGAATCTCTAATAAAGAGCAGATACGATTTCTCTTCCTTGGAATCTCATACAAGAGTTTGTGACTTCATTCTTCCTCACTGTGAATGTTGTGAATAATGCTGCCTGACAGTGCTACAGCCAGTGCTTGCCCTCCCCTTTTCCCAGGCTTTGATCTCACAGCAAATCTTCTGCACCTCTGTAGGAACTGTAGGATCATCTAATAGAGCTATATGGTGCAATATGAATGTACCTATCACCCAACTCCTAAGTATGAAAATAGAGTTTCCTATTTCCATCAATGTTTTTGGCCCAAAGCAGTTTAATGTTGTGATATAAGGGTACAGTACCGGTTAAAATGATTCGGTCCTGGCTGCCATGCAATCATAGCCCCAAGGAAGCTCTCCCCCTCAACTGATGGGAAAGGGTAACTTGGGTCAAGAACACTTTGATCTATGCTGATCACAATAAGGACCACTGAACATTTTTTCTCACACAAGACCTTTCATAGCAAAAAAAAAAAAAAAAAAAAAAGACCGAAAATCTTGTATTTACCTCAGACAAATGAAGGCAGAGCCCAGCAACAGCAGGATTTTAAGCAACATTTCTAACTGAACTATTGAGAACCTTTGTGTCATAAAGCCAGGGTAGCCTTCCTCAGAGCAACAAGATGATTCTGCTGAGATGAGGTTAAATTTCATCATAGATTACTGGCAGGAGTTTGCTGTTGTGGATAATGTTGTTCTGTTTGGGGTTTTTTCCTTTATGACTACAGTTTCTTGGTAAAACTGGGCACGTAGTCTTAATAAGTTGTTCCAAGAAAGTAAAAACTACTTGATAGCAAAGGTTATGTTTTGCCCAATGCTTTCAACCAAAGAAAAAGAAAGTGGAAAATCTGAGTGAACTGTTCTGACATTTCTGAAGCACTTCATTTACAGACACATGCAATAAATACAAAGGAAATAAAGAGCTAAATCCACACTGGTACTGAAGGAAGCAGCAGAAGTGACTTTTTTTTCACAGTAGATTCACTAGTAAGGATTTTACGGAGGCTGAACAAAACTCAGGTCAAAATCCCTCCTCAGCACAAGGGGATTTGAAGGCATGTGTTTTATCTCCCAAGGAAACATCTTACTCACAGACTGTTCTGTAAGGTACCCTGGGGTAGAGAAAATGCAAGAAAGACAAGATACCTCTTCAGTCTATATTTGCCTTTAATATGAATATGGATTTATAGGAGGGGCTTTAAATATGAATTAGGATGGCTTAAGGACTTGGTTCTTTAAATTCTATATAAGAACTTTCTTATCTAAACACCAGTATTTCTGATGTAACCCCGTCTTACCACGTCTCCCAAAAATTGTACAACATCAACAGAACTATGGATAAAAACACATCCCAGACTAGCGTCCATGTCAAGGCATTTTCCTGGCAGATATCATTTCAAGTCACCTTTGGCAAAAGATCAAATGAGGTCTCCTACACTGTGTATGAATGGCCCACAGCTGAACTTTTCAGGGAGAGGGACTGATGCCTGTGTAAGGCCTATTTTTAGATATCCACAGATACCGGATGCTGAGACACAAGAAAAGAGGGGGTTTAGGGAGCAGAACTTAGCATGGGAAACTGGCAGGATTAGGGACTACCATTTGATTGTTTTATTAGACCGACTCATAGGAGTCAGAGGCCAGAGAGAAAAGATTGCTCTTGAAATGGGATTTGAAGACAGTCAGGAGGTCACTGAAGCAAACAGCAGGGTATCTGTTACAGAAGCTGATATTCACAGGAGAAAGACCAGGAGAAAAAGGTTCAAAATTAAAAGTCCTCATCTCCCAGTATACATCATCACAAATCAATACAAAACAAGTAATTCACAGAAAGAGGCAATTTTGTGTGTTTGTTTGCAAGCTCTGATGGATCTATTTGCTGGAACGCCTATTGTTCCTATCCTTGACATGACACACACAGCATAGGTATCATGATGTATATAAACCATGAAAAACTCCAGTGTGTTTCATTACCATGAGAAATGAAGGGACTGGCTGCTTTTGACAGGCAGTGATGCTATTAGCTAGCCTTTTGCGTTGGTAGCTGAAGAAAATTCAGTCAACATATTTTAACCTTCTGAGCAATCCCGGCACACTGTGATCTTACCAAAGCAGCTGATAACAACAGAAGTACAAGCTCTGCGTCAGACAAACAGCAGCTGGGGGAAGGGAGCTCTGCTCTCATTCCTCCCCCACGCCAGCCCAGCTTGTAGATCAAGCTTGTCATCCCTTTCAAGGCAAAAGGCATTGACAACATCTTTCTTCCTCAAATAACAGAGAAAGAAGGGAGCTCACCACTGCACTGGATAACAGAGTGGCAAAAATACACTAAAGCACTGGATGGCTGTAAGAGAGCACAGGGGGACAGCCCAAACCTACCTGATGCTGGGACTCCAGCATAGACCTTGCATTATAAACTGAATTAGGCTCTGCTCCAAGACAAATCGTGAACTCTGCTGACTTAATTTCAGCTCCTCTCTGCAGCATTTCATTAGGAGTCGTAAAGGTTCCTTCTGAGCTCTTTCAAAGTAAGGAAACCCAAGTGGTCTCCAATTTCAATTGTGCACTGCGATGAAAGTAGGCTGTCTGGGAGGAAAAGGGGGGTAAACTGGCCAGCCCTTTGAGTTCAGTCTGGGACTCACATATGTAGGAGTGCAGGAATTCCTCAGCTTCGCATTTGGAAATGAGCCCGGGTCAGAAAGTAAAAATAGAAAAGTGTGTATGCGATTCTAAGAAGCTCAGCTGCAAGGAAGGGGGAAAAAAGTTTCCTGTAGACCTTGATTCAAACTTTTTCAGAAGTTTCAAGGACAAGGATGAAGCAGCTCCAGGGCTCCATTTCATTTTGGAAGTCGTAATTCACTTTTCTGCACAATGGAAAACTATTCCAAACCAAATGAAACTTTTTTTTTAATCTTGTTTTATAATTTACTTTAAAAAAATTTTTAAAAAATCCCAAAACCAAACATTTAAGCAGAATATTCATACATAGTTTACATGGTTATTTTATGTCAGGACCACATTTTACCTGTTAGCCTTTCAACACAAGAAAATGAGAAAATATCTGGTAAATGAAGAGAATTAACAATAGATAATACTGTTTCTTTAAGCTCTAGCCTTAGCAGAGAGCAGCTGTATCATTTCCCTCAGGGAATACAGTTCTGCTTCTTTGCTCAGATCCCAGAATGGGTGAAACAGGTTTGCATGAGTACATGTATCAAAGAGAACTGAGCTTAGAGCAGGATGCAGAAATTATCTATATATGTAAAGCTCATGCAAATTCCCTATAAGACCCTCCACCTTAAGAAGGTAAGTACAGAGGAAACCAAGGAGCAGGAACATGGGATTAAAATATCCATCTCTTGATCCTGTCTGCTTGGTTATGGATTGTGCAGTACTGAGCCAGCAATACCTGGCTGTACACATAATTCTGTGTGAGTGTGTGTACGCAGATACAGCTACACACAAAGGAGGCAGCTGCAGGTGGAAATACAAAGGCCAGGACACCACTGCCTACTTTTATTTTTGTTTTTTCTTCCCAGTAAATAGCCTGGCTCTATTGCTGTTGCTAAAGAAAGAAGCACTAAACACAGCCCTGCTGCTCCTTCTTTCCCATTTCCCCATAAAGCTGGACTTTTAAACCTTTCCCTGCCACTCCTTGTCTCTGCGCATGTCCTTACTCCTCCCATGACAGAGCATGCCAGAGCACACCCTGGAATACCACCCTGGGTAGAGTGGTATTAATTTTGCCTACCAAGGGCAGCCTCAAGGTAGATCTGCAGCAAGATCTCCATGGCATTCCCATGCCAGTAACCAGGGGCCAGCCTGATTTGTCCCTTTGGCTTCAGGGGCTTCTCTAACCTACAGCCCCCAGGCTGGCACTACCTGTCCCACAGCACGGGACCAGCATGAGGACAAGATAACTGCAGGTGAGAGGGACAGAGAAGATCCCTTTGGAAGGCTCCTTCCCACCACTGGCAAAATCTACAGCATCCCTGGACAGCTGAGGAAAAGCTAGGCTTTCCTAGGACTTACTAGACAAAATAGGATAAGGTCATCTTCCTAGACCTTTTCTTTTTAGCTGTAATTTTATATCAACACACAAATGACGAGGAAACATAACTGCAGAACCCCAGAGGAAGGATACATGCGTGGGAAAATGCATGCACTTTCAAAAGAAGTTAACAGTATTGTCAATTCACTGGTGTCCATTTTGATCCAAGGTTCCATTCCGTTCTTATTTCACAATTTTTGGGGGGACAGGGGGAGTAATGGTAATAAACTAATTTTACATGAAACAAGAACACTCAAAATTTCAAACAGATCACACATGAAAGAGCAGAAATGTAAAAGCAGCTTTTCAGCAGTTCTATTTCCAGAATCAGAGCTTAAATGAATAAATAAAAATACCAGTAATTTTACTGAATTATATTGCCCAGTTTCAGTTTTGTCTCCCAATTCAAACAGCCTAATGATTGATATGTTATTGTGAATTTGGATATTGTGTCTGTAATTAATGTGTTTCGGAATGACCCTTGGAGAGAAAATCAATATTGGAAATAAGAGACCTCCAGTGATTTGGATTTCTGACTCTTCTAAATCAGTTTTCAAGTGGTAAGAATTCCTATTAAGAACAAAAATCATCCCAAAATATGAATAGTGACAGTTTCCACAATTCCTCACATCCTTGAATGTTCTTACAAAGTACTTCATGACTTTCAGACTCCTCAGAATGAAGGAAGATAGAGGGAGGAATCAGGTACACGTTTTCCAAAATAAGTTTCTAACCTTGATCACCTCTAAGCCATGGGCTAAATGGCATACAAAGAAAATCTAAGAACAAACTGGCTGAGAATAATCTTGATTTCGGAAGGAGTCACAGATCAAAACTCATTAATTTCTTCTTTTACAATACAGTAAGAGAAGATCTGCAAAGCTCATCTTTCAGCATTCAATCAGCAGGAAGCTGAGGCAATGCAGTCCCTCCTCCCCACTTTCAGAGTGGTCCATGAAGCCAAGTCCTTTCATTTGAGGGCATGGCTGGATGGTAAATCTCTTTGTGTGATATTGTACTCTTGAAAGTTTCACCATTTCAAGCACTGCTGAGGCTTGTGCTGCTAAAAAAATGCAGCTGCTGGAGATGTCCCTGAATATCACCATCAGGTCTATATCCTAGAGAAGCAGCATGACCATTGTCTTGTCCTTGGTTTTCACATTACTTATCAAATCCAAACAGAAACCCAAAACTAGATCTCTTAAATTCTAGTGGAGATTTTTCTAACTATGGAGCCAAAGTTTTCCAATCACTCTGTCATTATTTTATTAATTTTGAAGTCTCAAGCTGGCACTAGTTCATTCACTTCCCTCATCTGTGCTGCAATGAAAAAGACAGGGTTTAAATTTGCACAAGCATTTAATGTTGCTGAGTCACAGTTACTGAGCTCCAGTTCGGTCTTGCTGCTTTCAAACATCTTTTATTCTTTGTTAGGAAATGGATATTGCTCTGCTGTGAGGCTAAATGGGGCAGGACAGCCAAAATTTTGCTGATGAGCAACTTCAGTACTTTGGGGGTAAAGATAAACAAATTACTTCAGCTGCAAAAAATGAATATACATGCTGTAAGGAGAAATTACTCAAATAGTGAGTATGCATAGGGCAGGTGATAGTAAAAGTCATAAGTGTCATTTATGTGTGACAGAGCTGCTAAAGTGGAATAATATTTATACATTGCAAACAGATTTATACTGCTGAGAATATTTGACTGCTTTTGGGAATAAACCTCGGAAATGTGTTCCTATGCAGGCAGCACAGTGGACAAACAAACACTTCAGTGTCAAATAAAATGAAATATAAAATATAGAAGGACTCAAATGGGAAAGTGAGAGATGGATATTCTGTATCATCACTTCTCAAGCCCCTTGTTTGAGAAAGAGTGACTGGGAAGTATATTTTCTTCTCTTTGTTACTACTTATTATAACCTCAGTGCCCCAGAAGAGGGAAAATGGGTACACCAAACATAAAGAAGTTGGTGGGAGGAGAGATTACAGTCACAGTCATGTCCTCCTCTGTCTGCTACTCATCAGCAGCCAGTTCCAAAAGCACATCCCTCTACTCTCTCCAGTACCAAGCCTGCATTAATGGCAGCCTAGCTGTGACAGGAGGTGTTGGTGTTCTGTGTACAGCATTCAGCTCTCAACAGCAATGCATTCAAGAGTGGATCAAAAACAAGCAATGGTTCAAGCCAATGGTTCAGCCAATCCCATGTTCCATTCTGGGGAGAATGTGGTGTTTAGACACACAGAAAAACAGGCAGCACGTAAAATTCGCTAAAAACAGCACACATATGGCTGTTTGTTATTTATTGAGTTCCAATGGTATGTTCAGCAACTTGCATGGGAATCTTCCAATGAAATTAAGTCATTCCAAGTTATAGCATCTAATTTTTCCACCCCAATATTTACAGATTGGCCTGATTGCTTAAGTGGGCTCCAGCTCTTACAGACTGTGTGGAAATTTTACCAGCAGGATGTATGGGATTGTTCATCCTTAGTACCTCTAGCCAAATATTCACAACCTGTCCCATGGATATATAGATTGCTCTGTTCTTTTGAATTTGCAAGGCCAAATTGTTCTGCTTCATACTAGTTCAGAGACTCACCTGATTCCACTGGTTTTATTCCCAAGATCACTAGGTGGTTAAAGGGAAGAACAAGTAGGACAAATGCATTCCTGATGTAAGCAGATGAAACCTTATAACCTCATTTTTCCTCTGCCCCCATTTTAGAACTTGTCAGTTGAGCAGCAGCTGTTTACACCAATTATGAATTTGGCCTAAGATATAGAAATAAAACAGCAGATTATATTCCGTGGAGAGCACATTAAAAATAAACAATGCATTCGTGTGTGTGTGTGTGTGTGTGGCAGAACTGAGTTCTTCAGCCCTTAATTATAGGAAACAGGAAATACTTTGGTTGCTCTCCTTCCCAAGATCAAAATTCGTTAATAATTACACCACTTCTTAAAGGTTCCTTCTCCCTTTAGCTTTACTGCCACTGGGGAGGGGGAGGGAAGGGTGGAGGAGGGGGGAGGAAACCAGGGATCACCATAACAATATGAAGGTGGAAAAAAGAGACATTACACGTTCTAAGATAAGAGCAAGGAAAGCCTTGCACGATAAAATCAGGCAGTCCTTCCCTTTTAAGGCACACTAGGTCATTCGGGAGCATCCAGGAGAATTCTTTTGCTTCATTATGTTTTTTTCACAGCCATATTTCAGAAGCTGCAGAGGACTATCAAAAGACATTCAGGAGCTGGAGTGGGGGCAGTCTTAGCAAAGATTTCAACAATCTTTAAACCACATGGCAAATTCTGCAAAAGATCCAGCTGGAGGTGAAGATGAGGAGACAGGAGTTTTTCTTAAATAAGAATAACTTGGCACTCTTGTCTATTTTAAGGCATTGTCTCCTTTATATTTGCATTTCTTTCTTTTTAAACTAAACAAATTTAAAATTAACAACTCTTTAGTTAATCTGAGCCAGACTCCCAACAACGTTGCATGAGACTACTCTGTGGCAGGATTTTGTCTGTTGCAGGCAGTCTGCAAAGGCTCAAACCTCATTAAAACACCTTTATTAACATTTTCTTAGACCAGGATAATGACACACATTGTACAATACCATAGGTAGAGAGTGAAAATCCAGTCTGCAGCTTCATTGTAGAAAAGAAATTCACATCCTGTCAATATTGGGGAAAAAAGGTTGCAAATGAAGATGTAAAATCAGGTTCATGTTTAAAACATCTAAACTGATATTGCTTTAGGAAAGAAGCAACACATTAAGAACAATGTGTGAATATCCACTGACAGCCCTGAGTGCAGAATATTGTTTCAATAGTGCAGTTTGCTCATATACATAAAATAAGTAGGATTCAGTTGCTTAATAATTTATCTGGTGACTTCTTAATCTTAAACCAAAAATATCCTTGAATGCTTCCAGAGAAGCTGATATCAGGCATCCACAGCAACTGTAAAATCAGCCCTTTTTCTGCTTTATACTCTCTGACAGTTCATCATAGTCTTGGCTCTGCAAAAGACGTGATTAATTTAATGCGAAGCAAGTGGTGCCATTAGCATCATGTGCCTGCGCCTTCCAAACTCAGGGGCTTAGATCTGCCCAGTCCCCTCTCAACACAGACAGACCTCTTGGAGGGGCTTTGAGTACATCTGAATTCAAAGAATGAAGGAGAGGGGAAAAAAATATTTTTCTCCATAAAGGAAATATTTCTGCAAGCAGTGAAAGCCACGACTTTCCACAGGGGCTTGCAGGACTCCTCATGTCTGGCAGCATCAGGGCACTACCCAGCCGCAGTGGCCACCACCGGCTCTCTGATTGTTAGCTCTGAACGCTCAGCAGCAGGATCAAGAGGGTTGGAATCTGAATAAAAGCTCCCCAAACAATGCAATAGATATATAGTTGTTTTTCCCACAGTGGCCAAAGAAACCTCTGCCATTTGTACCTTTTGGCTTCCCTCAAAGAGTCCTGGCCTTGTTTTCACGAAATCCCTCAGAGACAGCCCCGGGAAAAAGGCAGGGAGCATTCAACTGCTGCCGTCTTCTAGCAGATACCATTAACCCTTTGGCTGCTAATTTCCCTCCGCTGAAAAAAGTGGATGTCTGCTCTTGGGCTCCTCAGCGTTTATCTGCTGTTCTCCTGTCCTTGAAAGTTCAGGGTTTAACAGCAGCTGAGCACTTAAGCAAGTACTTACTGCAGTTTGGTGGTCAAATAGATAAGAGCATTACCTCAGAGGGCTCCTTGAGTGTTTCAGCCCAGCTGCTGACTCTCTAGCTGTCCCCAAGCAGCTCCCTCCAACTTTGCTGCGTGATGTGCATTAATACTGAATCCGTGAGGCTTACTTGCCCACTAGAGTAAAAGGCTTTGCATCTCCTGAATAAGAGGCAGAAATGTGAGGAAAAACACCTCATGCTGTAGTGGATTTTAAACTATATACCCAACCAGAGGTTTTGGAGGGCAGCTATGCTGAGCCCAGGCATGTGTGATATGCTGATACTCACAGGCAGTAAATGTTGATACTGCACCTCTCCAGCTGGACAACCACAGAGAAAATTTCTTATATCAACCTTGCAAAGAGTGAACTCCCTTGCTGCAGCAAAACAAAGCAAAACACATTCACACAGCCTGGTACAGCTCCCCTTAATCCATGTGCTTACACATACAGTGGGCATACAATAGGTATTTGGAATTTAAATAGATGAGTAATGCAATAATGTAAAAAATAATATCACTCTTGGTGTTAAGTGGTAATTTCAGAACATGTAGGAGATGCTCTTAAAGAGTTTACTGTTGGCTTCCACAGAGAAGATGACAGGACTGGGATGCTGGATCATTAAATGTTTGAAATTATTATTCTGTTAATATTGCAGGGACAATAAAGGCCATCACAGTCTCTGCTGCAACAGATCTTACAACTGGGTCTTCATTTTTCCTACAGTTTATTTGTTGCTTTTGTTTTTCTAAGTTTGAGAACATCCAGCTATATTTCTGCCCTCTCACACTCCATAAAAAGCTTTCAAGGCTATATTTAGTGAGAATATAATGTGGATATTAAAGACACTGAATAGCCACCCACCTCATTGTATTATCTTTCACTGCAAACCACCACAAAAGTAATTACCATGATAGAAATTCAGCTTGGTGTTAGTGACTGGTTATCAGACTCATCTAGCATAATTCTCACAGATGGAAAAAAAATGGCTTATGATAAAAGGGATAGATTGCCATCTGAAATATGCCCTTTCCTACCCCTTTCCCCCCGACCTTCCCATTACTCTGGAAGAACCCCTAAGTATTAAAAATATACTACAAGCTGTAGAAAGCAGAATGAAGGCTGAATTTCTGTTTCATGAGTCGTCACATGCTTCCTTAGTAATTTTTTTTAAGCAAGAACTTCCTTAAAATGCAATCATTAATGTCATGCTCTTTGGGTGCCTCAGATGAGTTTCAGGTTTCCACAATGAGTGTAATTGCTTGTGATTGCCTCTGGAATAAGAGGGTTTGAGTACTCATGGCCTGCTTTTCCAGTAACAGGTAACACTGAAGAGTCAACCCAGCACGCTGTTTTACAGCCTGGCCTGCTTTGAGCAAGGATGGCTAATGCAAGCACAGTTTCACTCACACGCTGATAACACTGACTCCTGGCAAACTGTCTCTGAAGTCTTGCACTGGTCTGAAATTTTTTAAGACCAAGTCATGATTTTCTATAAACCATTTGTCGCTGCTCAGGAGGCTGAAAAAAACCCCAAACGCCATGGTTTTGACAGAAATTATTCCAAGTGGCCTACTGGTTTGGGACATAGAACAAGGACACCAGGATGATGCTATGATCCTGAGGTCCAAAAACCACTGCTCACAGTGTTTTAGACTGAACTAAAATTCCTTGCCTCTTAGATATTGATTTTAAGATATCAGGAACACAAGAAATTTATGCTGGCTTATGTTAGCAAGACACAAATGGGAAAAGGGGTAAGGGGAAAGCATCAGAAAAAGAAGAGGGAGTTAAATTGCTTTAGAATACAGTGGATTTTCTCAGAGGGGAAAAAACTGGCTTGGTTGTCCCTAGCATGCATTATATTGATTATTTCATTATTTGTTAAAATATGTAATGCAATATTCTTCTATATTATTGGATTGGTTTTGCTGCATTGTTGCCTTGGGCAAGCCTTATAAATTGTGAAATCAGAACAAGCATAAAAATAGCATAAAAATCTCCAGGCAGATACATCATCACACATACAGGTTTAATCTGCTAGCATCTCCTGTGGTCACATCAGGTGTTGGCTAAGAGTTCAATTTCTGCTTTTTCCAACAATGACAAAACTGCTAGCTCCTGCATGAAATATAGGTCATTTGAAGAGGCAGATAACAGGTATAGAGATGTATACTTACCTATATATTCAGGGAGAAAAAGAATGGAAGAGAATCATAATATATATGTTCTTATCTAGAAAATAAATTATGTTTGCATTTATATGTGTTATTCTTTATTCTCATGAAGAAATTATTAGAAGTTTCCTTCTCATATTTAATCATGTTTGGAATTGTTTTCAGGATGTTTAGACTCTTTTCTTCAAGTTGTCACCAGCTCATTACCACAGAATTACATTTTACAAACAAGAGCTGGCTAGAGCCAACTTGGCTTGGTTACTGCTGCCTGAGGGAATATGAAAAAATTATAATTTCCTTGCCTTTGGAAATAGACAGGCATGGACCCAACTGCAGGCAATCTCACCTCTTTACTGCCTTTCTGAGCTCAAACAGCTTTTTTATACTTGGAGTTCTCCTATTATTTGAAAAGAGAATATGCATACAGATATTTGTCCCCAAAACACAGCACATCTGAGTACACATTAATTTTCATCTTAATGAATCTCAAAATGCAGTGCTGAACAATAAGGTCCCCATTGCACCCCCTAGTAATAATTATTCAAGTTCTTCCATTGCAGCAGTGAATCATGCCATTGCAACCAGTGCTCAGAGCAGGGACTCCACAGAAGGTTCAAAGCAGCCAACTCCTTCCCATTTCCAAAAGAGGCAGAGTTGATGAGGGCACTGACTGCACCCACAGCATTTTTTCATAAAGGTCCCCTGGACCTAAAACTTGTTTTATTTATGATTGGCCCTTCTACACCTCGATAACACTTTACACACCACTACCCCTTACATGCACACCTGCACTGTGGTAATTTTATAATTAGAAATTGATCTTTTTGTCTAACAAACACTGTCCTCTGCTGCCTTTGATCCTTCTGAAAGTCTCCCTCCTCAGTTTCAGCTTCCTAAACCACCATCAAAACTTCAGCCTGCACTTCCCTGTAATCCTACTTCTGCAGAAAAGGAAGTGCTACTGTTATAGAAAATTAGAGGCAAACTTTAAGGGATGGTCTGCCCGCATGATTGCTCAAAGGTCAAAATGATATGGGTTTTTTTAATAATTGCAGTTAGATAGTAACTGCTGGATAGTGATAAATTAAGTTAGCGCATCTTAAGTTGACTTGGCATAAGAACAGGATATTAATCACCAAATAGCCATCATTTACCTTCAGTTAAAGCATAAATTGCAATTCTGAATAGATCAAGCTTATATGCTTATTCCAAAAGCAATCTATAGGACAGATTCTCAGGCAGTAAGAGCTTCCAAAATTTAATTAAATTCAGAGCTACATCAATTAGCACTAGCTGAGATATTGGTCCAACGGATGATCTGAGGAGTAAATCGCAAGCCACGTGCCTTAATATCAGGAAGATTATCCACATTTTTTGTTCTGATGGAATAGCAAATCTGTCTTGAGTGCACAGGATAATTTTTTGATGCTTTTCCCAGGCGGAACTGTACACAGAGTTCCGCTGCACTCTGCGGAAAAATTCCCTCCTTACCATGATCTAAGTATAACTTAGCTACCTGTACTTGTTAGGAATATCAGAATAATTCCAAGTTAGCGATTCTCAGAGCGAAGACCTCCTGCAACAGAAAGGCAAATTATCTAAAAGGTAAGACTTCACCCAGAGTGCATGAACAAAACCAATGTAGCTGCCAACTTCAAGTGTTCAGGTCTTTAGACAGAGGAACTATGTTGCCTGACTGCTAGCCCAAGCTTGTGAAAGCCAGAAAAGAACAACTGTGCCCTTGAATAATCCTCAGAACACAATGCAGAATTCTGTGTTTGGTGAAACTTTCTTGAAAGAGAGAGCAACAATTAAAAATAAAAGAGGATGAATGTTTTAGAAGCTGTATTTGTTATTTTCTGGCTCATAATTGTTCTTTTGGGGATGATTTGAGACAGTGTAGTGCCTGTGAAAGCAAGAAATCCCACTTTTCAATTTTTGCTGTCATTTTCTTATAAAATTCTGGTCAGAAAATGAGACTAACATTTTACAAAAATGCTTGCAACATTTTTGTCGCTGTCTCAAAATGGATAAAAATGTGTCAGAAAATTTGACAAACATCAAGAATGTGCCTCTATTCTGTCAAGAGCATCCCCCTTCTTGATGAGCCAAGACATGTAATACTCCCAATTTCACACTTCTGCCTAAAGCTCTGTAACTTTTTCCTGAGGGGAGTCTTAAACCTTGAGCTGAGAGATTTTCCCTCCATTTGCGTTAAGTAGAGCACAGCCTTTTGCCATATCAACAGAAAGGCTACTTATCTTGGAAACTGGCTGGGCATCTGAACACTACATCATCTGAGTACTTTTAGATGTTCAGCAGCTGAAGTGTCCTATTGTGGCTCATTCCCTTGCAGAACAAATGTTGCTGCCTGAGACTGCTCCAAACATTTGTTTGGCACACGAGAATTCCCTCTCCTTTTGAAGCAGTATTAAAAGCACTGTCAGCTCATTAATGGAATTTTTTTTAACTTTTCTTTTGGCAGAAGTGAAACTATCACTGAAGGAAATATCTTGTAAACATTGAAACAACCACAACAGCATTCCATGCTTACATGCTGGAAAACAAAAACAAAATAAAAGCAGCCTTTTGCAATGAAACACGTCTTTCCTGAATCAGCAAAGACTCCTATGACCTTGCAGACATTCTTTGGAATAGCCACTGAGAGCTGCATGAATCTGATAACAAAATAAAAGCACCACAGTGCAAAGGACAAATCGTCCAGGGTTAGAGGAGAGCCATTGCTCTGAAAACACCAAGCACTGAAATCTTACCCGTAAAATGACTTGTGTACAAATGTCACCATGCCTACGTCAAAGGCCAGATTTCCCAGAGGACTCAGCTTCCCTTAAAGAAGTGCTATGAGAGTAACTATCAGAGTTTTAAAGACCTCAGCAAGCCAGAATTTCAGTAGGACTTTTTTCAGAGGGCTAGAACTGATATTTAGATTAGACCACCTAGGTTCCATAAAAAGTTTATATGTAAAAAACTCCTCCTCATAGATAGCATAATGAGAATTCCATGTAGAAATGTAGGAGTGTGGTTGTTACCCTTATTCTCCTTACTCCTCATCTTTTTCCCTTATCTTTTTTTTTTTTTAATTTGAGAAACAAAAGACATTTTAATTCAACTTGATACATTCTAGATATGAAAGGAAATAGTTTTCAGCTGAACTCTATATATAGGCAGCCTCTGTAAAGAATTCTGTATTTTTCCTTCCATTACTGGTTATCTCTGAATGAATTGCTTTTTCTCCTAGATATTCTTTACAGAAGATGTATTGGGAAAATTCAAGGGTTTTTCTAGATTGTGACTGGTTTTGATGAAATATTAAAAAAATTAAAAAACAAAACAAAACAAACAAACAAAAAAACCCAACAAAAAATAAAAAACCTCACATCTCCCAAAATAAACACAGCAAAAGACCTTTCTCAAACATGTTCCACTTTAAAGTGCCTTTAAGGTAGAACCAGATTAAGGTTGAAATTCTTCCCACCTTTAAAAGATCAATATGGTTTTCTACATTGTATCTCTACCTTCTGAATGTGACTAAAACTCAAATTACCCCACTTAGATGATACTTAGATGTATGTACAAGAATAGATGAACATGACACGTTTATCAAAGTTAATCTCCATGCTTTGAAAAATAATTTGTTAAGATTGGCATCTTGCTAATTCCAAAAACCTCCAAATCATTTCTTAGATCCATGCAAAATCAGACACTTCCAGGCTTGCAAAAAGGCTGGATAAAAATTATTTTAATGAGAAGTTCAATGCTGTTTAAAAGTAATGGCAGTAGTCTGATGAGATTAGATAGGTAGGTAGATAGACAAGTAGATAGATACTAGACACAGAGAGGTGCTGGGTTTTCCAGACTGAAATTCCCTGAAACACCCTAGCCTCAGGTGCTCTCAGTCTCAAAACAGATTTGTGATATGGACTTTGCCATCAGTCAAGAAGAAAACTTAATCTAGAACTGCCATGTAATGTATGGGACAGTTTCTCCTAAGGTGCAAGGTTTATCTAAGATAACCATCTGTCTCACTCATGCTTATATCAGTTTGGGCAAAATAACTGTGGTCCTCTTCCTCTCTCGTAGCTGTCAAAATGCACTGAGCAGTCAATGATTCAGACACTCTGAGCAATTACCTAGAGCAGACCAAATTCTATGCATCTTACCAAAAATGACAGGAAAGCTGGGGTTTGTTCTGCTATCCCTGCAAAAAGACCTGCAATAACAAATGAACTTGCACTGCATTTGTGAGAACTTAAGTCACTGAAAGGAATGTGCGTGGAAACAAAAAAATAATCAGAACATCATGGCACTAGTATTTTAAGCACTTTGTCTTAAAATATGACCCATAATATAGAATATTATAGAAAACAAGTCTAGACAATTATTTCTGTTTTCACAGGCCTGTGTTTGGAAGCTTACCCTCTCTTTTTGGACCATTTGGACTTCTTTGTGACTTGTGTAAGAATATTCACTTACTGCTGGTGTAATTAGTTCACAAAGAGGCAAAAGGGAATACTCCTTTGTATATTTACTGTACCTATTTATCGATCCATTTGCCCAAATCTTGTATAGGTGCTTGAAGGCACTGGTAAAGTTTCCAATTCTACATTGGGAATTGAGCAATATACACCCCAATATATGCATAAAATGTTATTTGAAAAAAGCATTACATCCCTGATGTAAATCAATATTTAATAAATTTGGCTCTGAATTAGTGTATTTCAGTTGCAGAACAGTAGTACAGTTTAAAATATCCTAAAGCACTTGAGTAGCTATTCCCATTTTAACAGGAAAACAGGGAAACCATCCATCACAGACCATGCTTATTTCCCAGGCCTTAACATGACAAGGAAAGTATTTTGTTTAATGATGCCTTTCAGGTAAGGGAAGAGATGAAACTCCATGAATGTGTTTTTCTGTAATCTTAAAAAGTGACTTTCAAAGAACTGACAGTAGCTAATCTAGTATACACTACAATCACTGAAGTCAGCCTTCTTCCCTCCAGAATGACTTCCAAATACATCATTATCAATACAGGTTATGTTCAGTTACAGAGCCTAAGTATTTCCATTTGAAATACTATGAGAAATAGTTATGACATTGGAAAATATGTTTTCTCTGAAAATGTGTTTTCTCTGATGAAAGGAAGACTGAAATTTCAAAAGGTCAATGAAGAACTGAAAGTTCCTTTCAACATCACCTACATTTTCATTCTACATTAGGAGAGTTAGCTTTATCAAACATGGATGGGTACCCAACTTTGAAAAAGGGGCAGTTTGGGCCACTGGAAAATGAGCATCATGAGGAAAAACCATCTCATTTGACTTTGTAATGGTACATGCCAAATTGTAATAGAACAGGAAGACAACAGACCTATCCAGGTTTGTTTTCACATGGTTTAGTTAATTCATGCTTTAGTTTAGCTTAGTTAATTCATGCTTTTCTTGGATTATTTATATAAATAAATGTACAGTGACTGACACAAAAGAAGGTTGCATGGTCACATATTAGCAATTTTTGAGGCTTGTGAAGGTCTCACATATATCTCTTGGATATCATCACAGATCCAGGAAAGGCAACAAGGAAATTTACACCTTCTTCTGTGCCTTTCTTTTTCCAGGGCAAACAGAGTGACTCACACTCCTCCCTCTCTCCATTAGCCCTTCCTCTGTCACTGCCTTGAGAGGACAGTGGGAGAACTGCAGCAGAAGAGCCATTGTAGTCAGCTGTAGTCATCCTGATACAGGTAGATCAGGATGAGCACTGCTGACAACCCCTGGACTGACAGCTGCCTGCACAGGGCACTGTGTCACTGCACCACGAGTTCCTCCTCACCCAGGTGCTGCCAGCAGCAAGGAGCTCAGAGAAACTGAGGTATAAATCATGTTTACAAACCACATGTGCAATGTCTTTCAGTCCATTTGTGGTCTTTCCATAGCTCTATTTAGTATTCTGTACATCTGCTTGGGGGGCTGATTTTTTATTTTTTTTCCATAGCATTTCCTATCATATCAGCTACAGAATTCCCTACATGGAGGTATCCATAAATTATACTGCAGCCTAGGAGTTTGTAGTGTGTGAACAAAAGGCACAAATGCAAATGCAAGATGTTTAATTCACTGTTTATGTGTGATGTTACCCAGGTGCCAGTGACATCCTTCTGACCAGCGCAGAGGCACAAGGGACCAACCCAACATACATTTTTAATGTGATCAGCTGTGACAGCACATACACAGAGTAGACCTTGTGGCCTTAAAGCCATCCTTTTGGAACACTTCTAGGGGCCCAGAAGAAATGGTTTAATTAATCTTCTTTTTTTCAGGATTGCAGCTTTTTTTTTTTTAATATAAATTATGTACACTGAAAACCTGCCAATTATAGCAAATTAAGGGACTTGGCAAGTGCATCCCTTGGAGACAGATGGTAAATAACATTCAGATTCTGAGTTGAAATAGGGCTAGCGATTAACTGGTACAGGATAGAAAAGCAGTCCAAATAAATTAAATAAAAAGGGTTGATATGAATGCAAGTACTGTAGGGCGCTTTTTTTTTGTGTGTGTGATAATGATGCTACCAAAAATATTGATGATTCATAATTAATATGCAGCACCCTCTGAGTGGCAGCAGGATTTTAGATCTTTAGCAGTATTCTAAAAACCAGTGCCAGTTGTTTATTTTGCTTTCACAAGACTGCAAACAACTGTCATTTCATCTTTTCTGGAGGATCTGCCAGTTAAAAAGACAAAAGTGCAACCTCACAACAAAGAAAAGGTGCCCCTACAAGTAGGAGGGGACCACAGGAAAAAAATTCAGAGGAACTAAGATGCAGACTACTATAGCCAGAGTGGAAGTACCTGAGGAGAGTACATTTGTTTCCAACTTGAGCTGCAAATGAAACAGGAGTGATGACCTCAGCTTCATCCCCTACTGACCATTTCTCCATTTCAAAAATTCACTGTGCCTACTGTTCAAAATAAGCCTGCCATCCCTGGCACAGCAGAGGTGGTGCTGATCAGAAATGCACTGGCAGAGTTGCAAGATGGTGGGAAGAACCTGCAGCACCTGCGCACGCTCTGTCTGGGAACAAGGATTATTGCTAACCTGTCAGTCTCAGCAGCACTAAAATACACCAAATCTAATTTGGTTTAAAAATGCAAAAGCACAAAGAGATCTTTTTAAGAATCCAGCCAGAGATAAAAAAGATGACAAAGTCAAGAGTGTGTTAGTCATTTAATATGTACTCTGCTTAGAATACTAAATTCAGGAAATGACTCAATCACGAACACAATTACAGCTATTTTCAGATCATAAATGATGCAGTATGCCAATACTGATGCAAAAACATACCACAATTAGTTCCTGCAAATGTTCTTGCAACAAGACATCATTTCCAAGGGAGCCTTCAACCTAATTATGGCAACAGAGTATGCCTCAGGGCACACCTCCCTATATGATTTCATTATTCTTGTACAGTGACCTGACAATGATGTCACCAGAGTGCTACTTCACCTTGCATGCTCCCAAGCACATGATAAGAAGGTTAATTGCTTCGATATACACGTAAGGGGTCCGCTTTGCTTCAGATGTTGGATGCACACAGAGCAGTCCAGTCACTGGTCTTTTCAAATATTTGCAGCCAGGAAGAATTAACATGGAATAATGTTTATATGTAACTGAAAAACTGAAGACAGGTTGTAGCTGATGGGATCTCTTCTAAGAACTGGTTTATTTATTCAAGAATAATTCACATGGCTGTTAGTGACTTTTCTCACAAAGAAGAGGCCAAAGATTTAAAGAAAATATATGAAAAATAAAACAAGAAAAATCTCTATTTCACTGGTTCAGATTCTGAAAAATCAAGATCTGGAAAAAATCAGATTGCAGTTTAAGATCAAAATCTGGACTAAAAAGAAGTGCAAGAGCTAAATGCATTAGGACTAGGATGACAGGAAGAATCGTCACCTTTATTTCAGCTGCCATGTTCAAGTTATTTGTTACCTACTACCCATTCCTCATAAATCCCTCCAATATCCGCTCAAATACAGTAAGCTAAAGCAGTAGCAGTCACATCTTCAAGTGAGGGACTCCAGTTTTCCCTTGAGAATTATTTAATTCATAGCTTTGGGTAACTTTTCCTTCTCAGTTTTAAATCCAGACTGGAGTATGTTAGTGGTATAAGATTTTCCTTATGCTGAAAAACAAATTTTATCATTATATTGCAATATAAGACTGGCAGATACTTTTCATTCAATTACCAAAATTCTGAAGGTTTACATTGTATTGTTTATACTTTGCTCTGTTCTAAATTTTTTGTATTCCCAAAATTCTGATTTAAATTGTGCAGTTAAGATCTTTCCAATTACAAAAGTTATTTTGCTACTTCACTAAAGCTAGAAAAAACTGACTCAACAAGGAATTACAGCACTTAGGTCAGATTTGTGAATATGCCATGAAATTTCAAGAAAAGCATGGAAAAACTCAAGGTTCTCTGATACTTCTCAATTACAGTAAAAACATTGATAAATGTAAATTTTTGTTTCTGACATACCTTTATATCAACACATATGTTCAGATTAGTTTTACTCTGCACGTATAATAAAAGAAAAGGCTTAAATATTTGTGCAATGTGAACAGGTCTATCCTGCAGAAATTCTCAGTCTCTAGCATGCAACTTTATTCCTTTTCAAATTCTACTCTCTTTTAATCAATTTGATCAAAGCATGTTCAAGAGAACAAAGTAGGCTCTGCAGTGTCATTCACAGAAATCAGTGAAATGAGGAAAGTTAATCTGAACAATAATAATATTATTAAAATTTCTACAAGCAACATTAAGATAATTCTAAATAATGTGTAGTTTTTTTCTTTATACGTGGGAAAGGTCTTATAGAAATATTGTTAACTTTTTTTTTTCATGGTTGGCTGAAATTTTTTGCTTGTTAGAGGAAAATATGTTAAGAGATTAAGAAAAAACACAGGGAACTATTAATGGCAAGGTGGAAGGGGAGAGTGTTCTTCCAAGGGAGAGAACAAGATCATGTTTTCTAAAGGCCACAACAGGAATTCTGGAATTATAATAACAGCTTTGTTTATGCTGTTATGTTTGGGGTGTTTATATATATATCCTGGGCTGTTTAGTCAAGAACAGGACAAACACTGCAAAGCAACAGTTCACAAACTTTATTTTTTACTTCTGAAGGATTGTTTGTTTTAACCTTTTCCATTATTTTACAGGAACAGAATTCATTTCTTCATTTATTTATTCATCTGTTTATTTATTTTGGCATGTGCATGACTGCCTGGAGAATGGCTGCTCTCCACATGAATGCCAGTGTTCTCATATAACAAAGGACTAAAAGATATGGCTTTTCTAGGCCAAGTGGTATGTCTTGCTCTATAAAGGGCAGCAAGAATACTGCACCACTGCAGCTATCAGTCACAAATTAGAGGAGGTAAGTTAATTGGGTAAAACACATTTATATTAATTATATGGAAGACATATTTTTATTGAAACTTGCATTATTAGACAATGGTTAGGGACATTTTCTGAATTCCAGGAATGGTTGAACTTAACAATTTAATCTTCTTAATAATTCTGGGTCCAATCCTAATTAAAATTTAAAGACATAAAACATGGAAAAGATAATGTGGCCAAACCTGCAAACCTGTGTTTTACTCCTTTGATTATTTGAGCCACGACAGTGCTACCCCCACATCAGAGTTTCAGTGCTCTTGCTTCTCTCCTTGCTCACCACATAAAGATGGTCATTGCCCTGAATAACTGGTAGTTCAACAGGAAGATAAAGGAAAACAGCTGGCTTCAAAAAGCAGATGGGTGGATCACATGGTAATAGTGAGAGCATAATTAACACAAGCATCATCAGTCACAGCACACCAGCTGCCAGCAAACCTGCACACACTGCTTTTGTGTTGTTTTGGCTTCTTCAGAAGAAAAAACCTCTTTAAACAAAGTTGAGATTCTCAATAAGGCTTTTTCTCCTTAACACGGGCCTGTTGCCGAGTACCTCTCCAGCTGTGTGAACCCTAGCCCTGCCACAGCATTATGTAAACTATTGATGAGCTCTCTGAAAAGATACAAATCTCAGCCAGGTCTGATGATTCCCCTGAGCTGTAAGAATTAGATTAAAGCAGGAAGCCAAACACACCAAAGGGGGAAAAAAATATGAGACTATAATTCCTTTGAGAGAATAATGGAAGGAACTACATCACAGCAGTGCAGAAAACAATTTCACAAGGCATAAATGAATGCAGAAAATAAAACCTATAGCGCTCCTTTTGTGCTTGGACATATGTGTTGCTTCTTGACTCAAATTTTAAGCAGTTTCCTTAAAAGTAATTTAGGAGTTTCATTAAGGATCTAGATGGTTCTTTTATGAACATTGTCATCTAGAGGTCAGGGACCTGGGAATGCTTCTCAGCTGCACAAGTCCAAGTTACTTCTCTGGCCAAGATCCCTGCTGGAACGAGACCTAATTATGCTGTATTCTGCTTCTCCACTCTATCACTGTTTCCTTTGAGAATGAAAACTGAGTTTGGTGGCCTTAAGAGCCTAATATGGTACAGTGCTGGCCACACACCGGGATGATGAGAGGAATAGGACCCAGTGGGACACACTGGAGCATGTGCTTACTACACAATTCCTGAATATCCATAATAAAATTCTGTAATACAAGTGACTGATTTTCATCAGGAAGAACAGATGATAACAACCTATTCTGTTGCAATGTGTAAGCACATTGGTTTCTCAGTATTGCATTGTTTCTACCCTCTTTTTCTACCTTAAATAGTTCTCTGTATGTGCATATGTTGTATGATCTACTGTAGACAGACCAAAAAATACTGTGGTAGCACCAAACCAGCAATCAGGGAATATGACATACTGTGACTCAAATTTCCACTCTATTGAAGAATTAGCCATAAACATTGATGAGAATAATAAGGTAATTCAAGCCTTCTCAGATACTTTAAAATACTATTTTTCCTCTGATCTCTGTTTTCACATATTTATTTCTTATAATCTTGATTTAGCAGAGGGTTTTAAAGAGATGTGTCAAAATGTCACAAGATAGGCTATTTTGCTATCAAAGTGGAAATGAGAACTTTCAGTTAATTATTTTAACTTACTATAATTAACACTCATGTTTGTGAAATTCACTTCTCACTTATCTAACAAACAGAACAACTGTGAAATAAATACTAATAAAATACTACTAAAACTAAAAATTGAGAGATTTTTCATAATTTGCTTTATATTGAAAACAGACTGCCAAAAGTCAAAGTTGTTCCCAGGAACAGATCACGTTTTATATATTTTTTACATGGAAAATTTGTTGATATTTTTCTGAAGATCTCAACTTTTTTTTTTTAAGTTTTTTTTAACATCTTCAAAAAAGAAAATAACTCCAGTTATAATCTACTTCCACTTTTGATTTTTTTAATTGTAACAGTCATTAAAAATTAAAAAATTCATTATTAGCCAGATGACATGTTTCAGGTTTCTTGATGTTTTACTAGAACATGACAATTGTTTCCTTCTGAGCTTTAACTGAAATTTTCCAACACTGGTAGAAGGCTGATGATAGCCGTTGCTGAAAGTATCTTTCTTAAGAAATAGATTATAAATTTAAAGGCCCAGCAAGCAAAAATATATTCCGGAACAAAACAAAATTTGTACTTACTGGATTAATTTTCACAAAGTGACCTATTCTATTCACTCCATTTGTGTAATAAATGAGCCATGAGATTTCAAGAGCTAAGCAAAATTACACTCTAAAAAGTTTTAAATTAGGTGCCCAACATTTCTGAAAAACAGTTTTTCAAATGCTAGTATTCAAGGAATAGAATAATTTCTAAATTACTCCCCAAAAGCATATGATAATATGTTCTTGATTAATATGTTCTCTGTACTCTTAGAGGGGATATTCTGACTAAAGATGTTGATACAGTTAATCAGTAATTAGTCAGTAATCCATGCTTTTATGATTCAATGCTTGAATGAATCAACTTGCAGGCAAGAACTATTACTCATTTTTTGTAATAGACATGGTGAAATACAAATAATTAAGTGAAGTCATCATGGTCACACATAGAATCAGCAATAAAAGCTGTTCATCTTGAAAACAATGGGTCAAATATACCGAATAGCTGTACACTCCAGCAAGTCAAATCACTTGTAACTGCTTAGAAGCTTTGAAACCATCTAGCCAGCCTTGCAAATTCCAGAAATGAATGCCAGTACTCTGGCTATATTTGAAATCAGTTTTTGTTCACTATTTTTCTCTACCAAGGAATTTCATGGAACATATGAACAAGCAACCACAGGGAACAAATCTTGATTGAAGGAAAAAACAAAATTTTCCATTAGAGGTACTTTCCTATTTCTCTTTCCCCCATCCAGCTGATTGTAAACACAGCAGAAATAATCTTGGTTTTAAAGGCACAGACTTTTTCAAGCATATTCATTTACAAAAGTCCACTTTTCTCTCCTGAGATTATACAGACACTTTTGGGTGATACACTCTATTCTCACTTTTCTAGACAAAATTCTGTTGTCATATTTTACTAGACTGAATTAAGAAGCATTAAAAGTTTTACACTGTGAAGTAAAAGGACAACAAGGCTGCAATACAACCTTTTCCAGGTGTTCTACCTTAATGTTAATGCATATTGTACTTATGACTAGCACTGGCAAACAGAAATGTTTGTTTCTTCATTAGAACATATGCATTTTACATATCTTCTGTAATATCATATTACAAATAGGCTTGCATTGAGTTGACTCCAAATATTTCAATTTTATTCAAATTTGTTTTATTAGGAATTCTGGTTATATAGTAGCTTGTCAGCATTGTGTAATTTCAGAGGACTGGACATAAATCTTTCAAGAGGGAATAAGTATGTTCCTTCCCAAGATTTTTTTTTTTTTTTTAGTTCTCCATACTGTGTGCTGTACACTCCATTGAAACAACCACAAATTACTTCTCTGCAACATTTTTAATGAGACATAATGATAAACACTCTTTCTGGTAAAGCAGGGGAAATAGAAATTTGTCAAAGTAAGAAAATTGCAACCTCCTTTCCACCCCAAGCAGACTTAAAAGAGCACTCCTAATGCTTTGTAGATATTGCAGACTTTTAAAAAGATATATATATATATATATATATATATATATAAAAAATTTTATATATTTTATATATATATATATATATAATTTTAGATGTTGGTTTGCAGTACTGCCCAAAACCCCAGTCCAACTCCTATATGGACCCTTATATGCCAGAAGCATACTCAACTGCTATTAAACAATAGCAAATAACACATTATTTAGCTCTGAATGGGATATAAAACCAGAAAACAATCCCCAGGGCTTCATGAGCTTGCATTTAGCAATTTTTTTCAGAAGCACATTCGGAAAATAAGAGTGGGATATCCTAAAGGTGAGTGGGGAATGCAGCTTATGTTTTTTTTCCCTTCACCTTCACTGCAAATTAACAAGAAGACTTTACTTTGGTTGGTGCTTCAACTTAGTCCAAGGCATTTCTTCATTGTCTTTCACTGCCTGTTTCCCCACATTAGCATTCAGTGTGGCACTGGCCTATTAATAGGTTGTATAAGCATGCACTGCAGACATATTCACCAGCACAGTTGCACATATGGCTGTCACTCCATGTTCTGCACTGAAGGATGGATCCTCGTGGAAAACATTTCTGCCCTCAGACTTCCACTAGCCAATTTGACATCTTCCCCAGATCAGAGACCCTTGCTGGCACCTCCAGGGGCACGCTTGGGCCTATGCACATGCTGGCTCCATGAATATTTAACAGAGAAATTGAGAAGAGGCTTGCTAGTGATCCATCTGTTAAGTTGCTGGAGCTATACCAGGGACGAGTTGGCTGCGGACCTCTTCCATAATAATGCCAAGGTTCAACAGAGAATTTAAGGTATTCAGTTGATCCTCTGCCCAAAGCTGACTACTGGCAGGGAGAGTGGCCACTGTGTATAGCTGGTAACAGCAGATTTACCCCTGAATAAAGCCAAAGCTATCGCTGAAATAGTCAGCTGTGACTAATAATAAATAGTAACCTTACACTATCCTTATTTAGGATAAATTTAGGGTGTTTCTGCCCTATTTAAAGTAGCTAAGGTTTCCTGCTTCACACCTGATTTTAGCAAAGCCTAGTATAATGCTACCATGCCAAATAATATCCCTTGGACTTTTTGACTTCCACAACTCACATCCCTACCCAATGCTGCATTATAATAACTGTGTTTTGGGAAGAGAGAATGTGATAAAAGGGAGAACAACACAACAGATAGTCCATTATGCCATCTCTTGCTGCCTAATGAAATATGTTTGTTGCTTGGGGAACAACATCAGGATTTCTATTAAATCATTGATGGGTCATAAAAAAGTTGAGTCAGCCTCCTGCAGGGTATATCACTCCTGCATGAACATGGAAGCTGTGGAATAGCAGCTAAATTTTCTCTCTCCTTTTCATAAATTTTAGATTTTGGGTTTGTCCTTTAAAATTTAAATAATCTTCTGCTTTAAAAGTCAAGTAAGCCACATTATTACTTTTCAAACAAGTTCAACTATTTTAAAAGAAAGGTTAGAAGAGAACAGTTAGTCTTTTTTTTCTCAGCAAGAAGTAACAATTTTGACTAGAGGTTGGATCTGCCTGCATTTTCTTTTTTTCTCTTTGTCACTTCCTCCCTACTCACAATCTCCATGGGGAGTCACGCAAGGGTGGAAGCAACTTCTAAAAGTTTGCTCCGTTAGAAATTTTTTAGCTGGTTTAAGTAAAATTCTTAACAAATGAGCTTAGTGGACACCATATGAACTGGATGTCAGCAAATACAGGGAGAAGCTGTGTTCAACATAATGGTCTCTAGTCATTCTTAAATCCTGCAAGGCAAAAATATAGCCGTCTACTAGGTTATGGTCCTGAAAAAACACTTCTATTTCTCCACATTGACAGCAATTGGCAGCATCATGAGAGCTAACTCAGTTGTTAAAACCATGTCTAAACACAGTAAAAATGCCCAAATGCAGTAAAGCCCTTAAGTACCATTAAAAAACAGAGTATTTAGTAAAACCATGGCTCAGGTTTGATGGCACCATAAATCTGCCTTGAGTTCTCCAACTTAATGATGTAGCAATACAGCACGCAGTCCAGCTCTGCCTGAAACTCATAGGCTTGCAAAATTTTACCCATTTTTTCTGACAAGCTGCTTCCATACAGATATGTTGGTTTGTGAACATCTGGTCTGTGAAAGAGTTTCTCTGGACTTCCCCATTGGGTCTAGTCCTGCCATTCTTGCTCTTTATATTCAGAGTACTCTGCATGTCACCAGCCTTCCCTAAACATGATCTAAGAACTTCTATTTTTGCTGTATTCCCATTTTTGTTTTTCATTGTGGTTGAACCTTACTTGATCATGGATTCCTGTGCCAGCTCTAAGCCAGCCCTTGGCACCCAGCAGCTGGCATAAAAAATGTCTGAGTTTGTCCATTTCATGACTTTGCTTTTGTCTGTTTGGTGCTTTGCTTATCCTGGAGGTCTGTCTTTTGCTACCCAAACCAGGGCTGTTGGCTTGACCAGAACCCTGGCAGGGCACATTAGAAAATTGTTTGCCATTCTCTTCTGCACAGATGCTTCAGTGTAGGTTCCAAAGCAATCTGGAACAAGACAGGCCAAGACTGGATTCCACAAGTTTATGAACAAAGCCAAAGAATAGACAATCTGGTGCTGCAAGATTAGCATACCTTTAGTAGGGAGCACTCCAGAGCACCTGAGGATGCCCTCTAATGTTACTTCATTTCACCCAGTGAAGAGAGACCTCCCAAAAAAACCATGACAGGGTTATCCAGAGGGTGGAACTTTGCCATTACCCATTAACCAGAATCAAGCAATTGATCAGCTTGTCACAGACTAGAAAATGTAGCTTTTTTTTTTCTGGTCATTTAGAGAGGAAGCCTTAATGTCATTTTCTGGAGATGCAGTGAGGCCCTGGATTCTTGGCCAAAAAGCTGACTGTTCTGTGCTGACAGTCACCCACCTGCACCAGCTCCACTCTATTTGTCTAAACCTACCTCACACTAAGGGTTTTCAACAAAAAGATTCTACACTTTGGGTCTGGGAGCCACCCCAACTGGAGTCATACTCATTCCACACACAGTCTCCACAATTGATTGGGCTGGAACAAAGAGACAATTTTTTTTACAAACCTCTGAGGGCATCTACACATGTACAAAAATCTCAGTGACAGTTCATTATAGACAGGAAAGCATTTGGTGAAGTAAGGCCAGCCTGTATTCACATTTCCCCTCCTGAATAATTACCAATCATATGTTACATCTCAGAAATGTGGTATAAGACTGAACTGTAGTTCAAAACACTGATACAGCATCCACCAGATGGTCTTCAATATATGAAGTCTCTTTCTTGATCCTGTGTGGGTTGCTTTTCCTGACCAAGATTTCAGCATTCGCCTCAGTCACCACGCACGATAGCAGTATCATTCTGCATTTGGCTAGACTTCTATCGATCATGGAGAAAATAAGTTTCATCACTATGTCTCATCACAGCCACTAAAGACACTAGCACAAGCCATAGCAAAGAACATCACCAACATTTTCAGTTATTTTACACTCATTGGCTTCAATTTGATTTATACTATTTTCTAATTTCAGCTGCATTTGGCATGGTAGAGGTAACAGGCAACACACAGGTAACACTGTGTGTCTTAGGACAGGTGCCCAAGACACACAAGATGAGTCAGATGCTGGATGTGAATCAGATGCTGTTTCATCAACTACGGAATAACAGACTACATGCCTACATTTTAGGTTGCCTCAGTTAAAATAAAATTAGTGCCACTTATTGCACAGGTTCAGGATGTGTTAAATCCTCTAGACAAGACTGTGGGAGCCAAGAGAACTAGCAAATTCAGGCAAAAGAAAAGCCAGCATGCCTCAGCTGGCATGACTCAGTGCTAATGGAGCTCCAGCTCTTTTTCACCACTGCCTGTCTAAAAATTGGCTAGGTGATCTGCAAATGCAAGTGACCTTCTGGATGCAGATGTTGGTGTGGGTGACTGAATTCCAGCCCATTTCACAGTGGAGCTGCTATACACGAGCACCCTTTGAAAAAAAAATCAACCCAGAGCCCACAGCTGGCCACCACTGGTCTTTAAGCACTGCTGCCTTCTCCAGGCTGTCCAAGACCACTGAGAGTCACTGCTGCATGTTAGATTTGCCCTAATCCCTAGCTGCAGTGCCTTTACTAGTAATAATTCTAGTCACAACCCAAAGCTCAGAAACTCCCCAAGGGACATAGCAGGAAGACATCCCTCCTCTAACTATTAAAATTTGCAAGCTGCAGGAAACCCATGGCAGCTTGAAGAACCATCCTACATCTTCATTGCCAGAGTGCAGAGTGAACAAGTGCCTCCAGAAGCCTGTCACTGCATGCAGCAGGCACAGTCTTAGCCACACCAGTTACACATGAGTTAATTGGTCTGCAGCAATTGTCAGATCAGATCATGCTGCTTGACATCTTCTGTGCAGTCTAGGTTGCCAGTGTCCTGCACACATGGATAGTTGGGGATTTCTAATGCTTACACATCTGAGGTGAGGCTTGGGAGATGAACCACTTCTCAGAGACCTTCCTGGTCTGAGATACCTGAGATGTTCTGTCAGCAACTTTTGTTCCTGACGAGCTCCTCAGACCAGTCAGTTGTCCTTCCAACCATTTTCATTCAGTATAGTTCCCTTAAAACACAAAGTAGTCCCAGAAATTTAATCTTCAGAGTGTCCCTACAAGAATATGGGAAAATGTTAATCAACTACAGACATACCCCCCAGAATTTTAAACCCAGTTGTAGGAGTTGACTACCACTGGCAACTCACTTTCTGAGCAGCTTCTGAAAGAAGATTTATTACCACAGTACATCTCTGATAATGCCTGATGGTCAAAACTGCAGTGAGGATTGTCCCAACACTCTGTTGAGCAAAGCTAATTATTAGGCTCTGTAGACTCTTAGAAATTTCTCCATCTGAAGACCCAATTAGACAAGCAGAATTTGTAAACCATTTAAGATATTTAATAGTGGAAGGCACCTGAAGTCAAGGCTGGAGTTAATATTGACAGTACAGAGATAGTCCAGCCACCATTAAGGCTGTATGGCTTTGATCCCATGAAAAAAGTCAGTTCTTGTAACACTGAATTAGAGGGCAGTTAGTTTTATGCACACCAAAAAAAAAGTTCTTGAGAAGAGATATTACTGTTTATATCCTAGTTAAAAAATTTATGGATTCACATATGAAATGTTTAATATTTCTGCTGAAAATGGAAACAAGCAGGACAATTTTGACCTGTTCTGTATAGTGGTATAGTGGAATCTGATCCCTGTAATCTAAATATACCCTGCAAGTAGCCATTCCTGTGGGAGGGCTGCGTGCAACAGCAGTAACCATAAACAGGATGATGCACAACACACAATTTTTTGCTTCTTTAAAAACATGTTGTTCTTTTCATAATGAAACTTGAAGTCTGTGTCTCTAATTCTCTCTTTAATTCCGGTGCCTTCCAATTCCCAAAAAAATTAATCTTTCACATACTGCTCTCCTCATTTGTCCCGCCACACACAAAGCATTATGCAGCAGTCTGGCTCAGAGCTATGCTGCAGTGCTCAACCAGTCAGCACATACATTGACTGGCCACTTAGATGCCCCCTCTCAGAATGGGAAACGGACTGAATCCCAGCAGGGTTTCTCTCCAGAATGTTCATTATGGTTTCTACCTAGCCATTTCATGCCATCTACCCAGGATGATATTTTTTATCCTTCTGCTACCAATATTTCCTAAGCTGATGAATGGGTTTCACACCTACTGGGCATGAAAGGTGTGGGCTGTTGGGAGGAAGCTAAAGGGAAAGTGACAGACGGAGCAGACAACATAATTTGATAAGCTAATTTACTCAGGAAGCTGGGCTAAATATGTAAGCCAGTACAAGATCATGTTCCTTCCTCCTAATGAAGATCCTTTCCTAAGGACACAGGCGCTCAAAGAAAGTAGATTTCTTTATTATATTTTAAAGACATTCTTCAGAAGCTAATGTGAGTGTACACCTATACCACCAAAGGAAACTGTACCACTCACTGCGTCTCAGTGGCGGGGTTTGACTGTGGCCACACTGCACACAGACTGGCCCTGTGTCTTTCTTGGTTTAGATACATAGCAACTTCTGCTTACCTCAGATTCCAGCAGAAATGGCTAGTGTCAGACAGCCTGTCTGAGGAGTCAGCTGTGGCCCTTTAGGCAAAAACTCTGGATAAAATACCAAGGACAATTTCTACTCCCACTAAAATTAGGACTCCTAGCGGACAGGTCAAAGTCTCTTTTCCATGTGTTCTATAAGAGAAAACTACACAGTGATGACAAATGTGTCAGTTCTGCGATGGAAAACTCTAAGTAGAGACCTACAGGTTTTTTGCACAGCATGTAGGAACAATGAATTCATGAAGCTCCACTGGGAAGACTTTCACCTCCCCCCACATCACTACCTCCACACATACACGGAAGCACACAGAGAACACCTTCTCTCAAAATTCAGCCCCCTGAAGTTACAAGGAATATTTCAGAGCTCTTCAGCAGAATCAGCCCTCTGGAAGCAGAGCTCTGTTTTGTGAGACTGATCTTCTTTCCTTAGACTCTGTCAAGCTCCCCTTAACAGCTGGTGCCCTACAACCCATACTTTGCCTGGCCCATCCCCACAGGCAGATCAGACATGTGCTAATTTTCCTGAGTCTCTTGCTTATAGTAAAACTCTCCCAGACATTTGATCAAATCACAATACTGTAACATATAACTACTCTAACTACAAATTTATAATGGAGTTTAACTGATTCTCCATTTCCACTACTATCTCCAATGGTTCTTGAAGTCATAAATAAATTTATGTTTAAAATTTTGGTGTTTTTAGAAGGAAGTACTGCAATGAAAGAGAAAATGTTCTGATCTTTGCCCTTGCTTCTTTTTTCCTCTTCTTCCAAAACTTTGTGAAGAAACACTGAAGTGATGACAAGGAAAATATTTATTCCACTTGCTACACTATGGGGGGAGAGGAGGGGAGCATGCAGGAGGAAGGCAGGACTGTAAGTAATGGAAGGAACTTTGTAAGGCAAACCTGTAAACTAGACATGAGTGGATGTTGCAGAAATTTATCAACCATGTTTGTTTGACAAATATTTTCTGTGACAAGTATCACATTTTATGAGCAGCCTAAAAAATTTGGTTGAATACAAAAGTAACTGATTTTTATTTGATGAAAGATTACAATTTATTGACAAATGATTGGCCTTTTTTAATCAGAACTCAAAGTCCTCACTCAAGAAGAACTCTCCTGAGGTCAAATCCTGAAATTTTTAATTTGAGCAAGAGATTGCTCCACACCAGAGGACACAGCTGTTCACTGCAGCCAAGATGGTGCTATTCACCTAGTAAGAAATGCACAGAAGATTAATCTATGCACTTGAGATTCTGATATTATTTTTGGTCTGAAGAATGCATTTTAATGACTGTTATTAATAAACAGCATTTTTTTTCCCAAATATCTCTAACATTTTCTCTCCCTATCCAATTGCAGATATTTGTACAAAACATTCCTGTTAAACTGCATGAAAGCCCCAATCTTGAGAAGAGTTACCATAATCAAACACTTGGTCTCCACTGGCACACAGGATCAGCTTACACCAGGAAAAAGACTCAGGAGATCAGCAGATCCACCCAGAACTATAACAGCTGTAGCTAGAGCAATCATCAAAGCAATTTTATTATTTTACATATGCCTTTAATGAACAGCATTTGTGGTCAATTACACTTATCACTGAAATAGACCAGGCCTTTCATGTTCCTGGTGTCATTACTCACCTTTGCAGACAATCCCATACTAGCTCTGGTCAGTGTTCCATGGTGGTCATGTAGACTCTGCAGCATGAAGAAGAAATTTCCTTCTGCTGCTGATCTTAACCTGGCATGGTCAAGGAAAAGGGTATAAGGGTGTGTGTGCCCATATGAGTCTAGGAAGGTGGGAACTGGATGGGATGCTGGGAACTGAAATGCCAATGTAATATTTCATAAACTCAAAGAGTAGAAGATATTTTATAATTTATTTTGGCTCGTATTTGCCACTGCACCAGCCCATCACTCTAATGCCCTCTCTACCCTTACTTTATTTTAGTGAGCAATGCTAATTTTGGACAGCTCTAAAGAAAATGTGCTGTACGAAAGCAGGATATGTTATCTTGTGAGAATATAACCAAATTAGAAATTATTGGAATAGCTGCCAACTTCCTAATGCTCAGAAGAAATCTTATTTTGATGTCTAAACCAGAAATAACATAATTTTTACTCACTACTTCTATCTAAACAGGATCATATACTCTTAATGTATTTGCATATAAAGTTGAACCCTTCTTCACTCAAATTACTGTGGAGAAGTAAGAAAACAAGATTTTGTACTATTTGATTACATAGGTACACAAGCACTTTAGATTGCTTGCTTCTGTCAGGACTGCATTTCTCCTGTGCATGAATGATGCAGTTTAGCTGTATGCTACTACTACGTAGTGATATACTGTTATACTGATATACCAGAGAGGCATGCAAGGAGAATAGGTATTGTGTACAAATAGATTTTTCAGAGGATTACACTTGAGTTATTTCTCATGAGTGACTGCTTTCCTCCCAGTGTAAACTTTACAACCATTGTAGGAGGCCAGGTGAAGGAGCCAGAGTTAGAAGAGGACTAATGGTGCTAATTGCCCTTGAGAAGATTGTTCTACCTAAAACAAGTCCTGTTTTAAAACACATCATCAGAAGCATCTAATTAAATGCAAATCTGAGAATAAGAGCAAAATAAGTGCCCAGTTGGAGATATTTTGGAGATATCATGACTTGACGAAATATGGAAGTGGGTCCCTCTAGCTTGAACAGTGTGCCCAACCATTGTGCTTAAACTACACAGTTTAAGCACAGAATGAATGGACGCTCTTACATAGACTATATTAAAAGCAAGGCCAAGTGAGAATTTACTTCTTAGGTTAGGATACCCTCTTTTCTCACATTTTTTGTCCATCCCTCATTCTTTTCTCCTTTCTACAATTCTGTCTTTAAACTCTGCACAGTATGACATTTGCAAGAAGGGAACAGAGCAGACCTGGCAGTCTCTCTGTGCTGCTGGACTGGATGATGTCTACTACCTGAGACAAGGTGAGATAAGCACCAGGAATTGCTAGAAACGTCTGGTTCTCATTTCTATTATTAGGCTTCCTGCTCAGAGGGGCACCTAACTCACATACCTGCACTGTGATTGATATAATTGTACATTTTTTTAAAAATTGTACATTAAAAATAACCCAAACCTATACAAAAATAAGTTATAAGTCAAATTCACTGGAGGTGGTTATGTAGTAAAATGAATATGTAAGGAAAAAAGGTTGGATATAGGTATAGATAGACATTGAGTTTTTTAATAAATAGCAGATTTCACTTTCATGCTCAATTTCACTCACTTGTGTAAATGTCCAAATAAAGACATCTAATACAGTAATGGAAACTACCAGAAGCTTTCTGATAGCTAAAAATATCCAAAATACACCCTACATTCTTTGGGACTCCTATGCAAATGCTCCACCATTCCAACCATGGACTGAATTTTGCTGTGTATGTATTTGTGTCATGTTTTCTTATTTTTGTTGAGTTTGAATTAATCCTTCACCTTCAAAAAATATTACATACTTTGACACCAAAAGCAGAGTGGATGAAAGGAAGAGAAAAAATATGAATATCAGGAAATAAGACCAAGTTAAAACACTGATTTTCCAAGTCTGTGATTGTGGCCAAAATTTTTACTGTAAATTAAGGCATGTTATTAATATGATTCCTCATGACTCTACAAAAGGAATCTTGCAGTAGGACAATTAAGGTAAAGAAGCTAAATTTAGCACTCTTCAAGAAGAAGTAAAGCAGTGGAAACAGAATCTGTATATAAGCATTAAAGCTTTTCCAGGTTTCAAAAGGATTCAGTAGGGAAAAGGTAAAATAGGTAGTCCACAAAACTGAGAACGTTATAAATTTTTATGTTATCAAATAAAAAAGAATCCATTTTTTAATGCTAAATATAGGCTAAAATACACATGAGATAGTACTGGCATTGCTAGCATTTTTCCATTTCAATAAATTCTTGTGTAATTCTTGTGATTCTAATCATAAAGGAGAGATTAAAAACATTATATGGGTTGTCTTATTTACAAATACTTTGAAAATCAAAATACTGTAACTAGTACATTTTACATTAGAATGCTAATTAAAAATATCATAAGCATGGGTTGCCAAGAAAATCTTGAAAGAAAAATGGAGCTCTTTTCCATGGGAACTTTGAAATTTTTAAAGGTTTTGCTGAATTGTTTTCTTCTTCTGTTAATAACTTTACAATTATAGAGCAAAAAAAGTATTAAGAATGAATGATTCATTGGACTCATTCTGTTCTAATAACCATCACATTCTAAGCATTTTTTGCTGTGTAGTATAGTATAGAAGGCTGCAATGTGAGTGTTTTAAAACCAGTACTTGGATACTATGTAAGGTATGCGTTAATGGACACATTATTTTATTACCTTGTGTTGGGGCATTGACACACTGGAATCTGGTCATTGCTCAAGAAACCTCAGAGCAGCCAACAGAATTTTTATACTTCTGAGCATGCAACCTGTGTCCAGCTGATGTAGCACACAGCAGGAAATGTGCCATGGTCACCTCAGGCTGGTCACTGTTGTTCTGCAGTATCAGTGGTCTGACTGGTCATAACACCTGCACAGTACAAGTTTGGCCAGTAAATGGGGATGCTGAGCTCCTGCTTTGCTGCAATGCCCATTAACTTGGGCCCAGATAAAAATCCACATCCTCTCCCATGTGTAAAATGAGGCCACCTAACTTCTCACGATTTAGACAGTCTCGGTGCTCAGTTTGTCACACTATATAATCAAGGAGCAAGTGGCTTCTGATTATTTGCCCTTTCACTGGCAAGCCCTCCCTTGAGGGCAGAGCAGAGTCTGTCTGCTCTTTGCAAGTTTGTGCTCACTGATCCTGGACTAGCCCTATACAAAACATGGTTTCCAGAGCACTGTGTGCTTTGGGTGACATTTTGAGGAGTACAAGAGGAGCTTTTGTGTTGGGCTGTGTACATATCAGGAGGTCAACACCAAAGGCAGCAAAGCTGTATTGCCTCCCTGAATAGATAAGCCCCAGCCCCATTATCAAATAAAGAGATCTTGGCTCTGAAGTGCCTAAGTCACTTTTGAAAAAAATCATATTATTTTGTAAAATGTAATTTGTTTGACCACTAGGCTCCTGAGAGAAGTCAGCTGCCTCATATACACAGAAACTTTGACAGACTCGGTAACACACAGAAAATATGCATCCAGCCAGCTGCCTCCTTCCTTCTGTATTTAAAATTCAGCTTCCTACAGAAGCAGGGAAAGATCAGGAATCTGTATCTCACTTCATTTACCCTCAGCCACAGAAATACAAGGCGTTATTTTGAGAAGCAGCATGAAAAAAATCCATCACAAAAGATAAAAGACTGCGGTTTCCAATCCCCCTGTTCCCTCAGAGGGAGGGGTTTTGTGATGGGAGCTCAGTGTTGTTGAGGAGAAGGCACACACCACGTCCATCCGTGTAAACACATCCCACACAGTCAGTGACGCACTGGTTCCCTTCCCAACACAGAGCGCTCTCAGCGCTGCTGCGCTGGCCGGGCCGGCGCTGAGAGGCTGCCCAGCACCACGTTTGTCTAATCCTAATGGACCATCATGGACAAAGCACAATAGACAGTGAGATGTGTGAGCATGTTCTGAGCTAGTACAAGTCCTTTTTTCTCTTTTCCAAACGGGCAGAGGAGGGGGTGAGGGCATTACACAAGACAGATCACACGGCTGTCCAGCAGCCACTGAACCATAGCATAAAGGCCTTGTTTAGATAAATAATGACTCCTTCACTTTATTCTTAGAACTGGAAGTCTCTAGAACTGAAACATAATGTCCCGCAACTGCTTCTGGCATCTGTTTTTCAGGGAGAGGATTGGGCCATTTATAAAGGGATCCATTTTCACAAAGGTTTGCACTGTTGCAGAGAGAATTCATCTCTTCCCATCAATAGATCCCATCCACTTACAAAGGGCAACCAGGCAATGAACTAAGAGTTTCAACACAGTGTTTTGGAAATTAACCAGGCAATCAAATCATGTGCCTTCCTCAGGCTTCTTCCGATCATCCTACAAAGTGTCCCAGGAAGAGTAGACTAAGCAAAGGAAAAAGTAGCATCATCTGAACAGCTTGAATGTGAAGGCATTTCCCTCCCCATTGGTTTGGGAAAGGGTGGTACTGGAGGTGTTATTACTAGTTTGTGGGTCTTAACTTTATAATCAAGAACTCTTACAGAATTCAGCTTCATGGTTTGCTGAGTTCTGGAAATTAGAATAATGAAGTTGACATACTTCCATGTACATGCAAAGGTTTAAGATTTCATTATAAACTGAGTATTTGAAGATGTTTGGAGAAGACTTCACTACTCCTAAGACAACCACAGCACTCTGAAACGAGGTATTTTCCCTCATCTCAGGAAGTGAACACAAGAAAGAAAGACCAGAGTAAATAATGATTTTTCCCCAATTGTGACTTACTAGCTCATGAACTCTCTTAAATCTATTACATATTTGATATTTACTCTTGTTCAAAAACCATGTTAGTCTGTGGTTAGTTCATAACCTGATCATGACAGGTTTTATTATTCATTTCAGAGAGCATGCAAGTGTTTACTACATCCCAGAGGCACCTAATTTCTCAACCAAGTGAAGCTCACTTCAATACTTGACAAATTCACTCCATTGGCAAGCAGGCAGTGGATCCTACTCAAACACATAGGCAAACAGATATGAGAGTGGGGACAAGGGAGCAAGAGAAGACGGAGAGGAAGGGAGAGCCTCCATGTGAGGTAACAGCCAAGGAACAACTTGCTATCAGGAGGATTCTTTTGGACAGCAGAGAAAAAGCCCAGGAAGCGGGACTAAATGCCTGGTTATGTGGGAATATGTTCAAATGAAGAGATAAGGATCAGGTAGGATGACCTATTTTGAGTGTCTGACTTTCTTTGCACTTCTGGGACATTTATTACTGCAGAAAGTATGGAGGCAAAGAGTAGTTTAATTGACAGGTTGACACTGATGGATGAGATATTCCAGGAAGACCTCTGCCTAGGCAGGAGAGTGAGCAAATCTTTAAACTGACTACACAAGTACTTCTATAATTTTGGCTTGTTTTTCATCTTTATAATGTAAATTTTAGAATGAACTTTAAAGGGTAACCACTAGACATTACTTGATCTACCTGCTTCACAGGTAATTTAACTAAGACTCAGGAAAGCAAGGGGTTTTTACTCCTGTTGTGAGAGGTAAGATTGGCAGGAACATAACAAAGTGAAGGTCACTTAAGAATTCTATTTCAGGTATTTTAGAAATAAAACCACATAGTCACACCAAGACATTCAGGAAGCTGTAATTATCTACTCTGTTTTGGAGAATGCTTGTGACAAACCAGCCAGTGTTGCAAGTGGCGGCCTCCGATAAGAAAAGTCTGTAAAATTCAAGTTTCAGCAGAAACTCAAAGATGAGTTTAACCAGGGTTAAAACTGAAACAAAAGCCTACGTTACATTAAGATTCTTCATTAAGATAAACAACCACGATACAAACACACACACACACACACACACACACACACACACACACACGTGCACACACTCTCTCACTCACTGTTACAGTTGCTATTGCCTCCGACTAGGAACAGTTCAGTCTTTTCTTGATGATTTTATATACCCACCCTCTGGGGATACAGCTGACTGCTAGCAATTACCCTTGATACACCAGCAGGTATTTCCTGAGGGGAAATGACTATCCTAATAGCTAGTGGCTGGTAAGCCTCCAGTTGACTGAGGCAGTTTTAACTCCTGACAAACTGGGTCCTGTCCATTCACCTTGTCACAAGTACTTTAATGTCTTCCTTGCAGAGAATTCAATGTTCATAGAAAAATTTTACATTTTTTAATTTGCACTCACAATGTTTTATAGGCGCAAAACTGCATCTCTCATTTCCATTTGCTTCTGGTGTCCAGGCGGTAGAGCAGAAATCTGGAACAGATCACAGCATGCCTTGGGTTCCCCAGGTATCTCCACTACTTAGCAAACATAAGGGTGTGAAGGTCTCTGAGGATGAAGCATCACACCTGGTGAGGGAGACTTTCCACAAGAGTGAGAGCAAGTAACAGAATCCACAGTCCTTCCAAGGGCTGCATTTTCAAAGGCAGGTGGGACAGTGTCTTTGCCCCTCTGCCACCCTGAGGTGCATGTAGCTGCCCCACTGCCAGCTTTGCCATGTTCCTGGGGCACAGCCTCCTCAGCACACCCCCTACACCTACCTCAGGAGCCTGCTATGCCCAGCAGAAGCAGGCAAGGTAAGGCTGGCCACACTGCGTAGCTGTTCTTCGACTTGGCAGCAAGGGACTGATCTCATATGAATTAGGGCTCCCAGTGAAACCCAAGGTTAGCCTCTCACCGAGGAATTTAAATGACAAGATTGATGCCCAGTGAGATAATTATCCACAACTGCAAATTTTAATCAATGGCAACAATAATATTTTAATAAAGGGAGAAGGGAAAACCAAGTAAAACAACCAACTAGTATGCACTACCTAAGCCATGAAGTATGACCATCTCATGGCCAGCTTTGCAAAGCTGCACCAGCCAGTTACTTCCTCCTTCCTGTGGTAACACTTCCTTCTCATTTTGAGGCTTTAAAGTTTTCCCACATAATAACATCAGTTCAAGCTAATTCTACTCTTCTGTCTTCCTCTTTCCCACCGGCTCTCTGGTAGCTGTGTCAGTTTACTGCTGAAGTTTCTGGTTTTTCTCCTCTAAATAAAAATACATGTAGCACTAAGAGATCTATCAATCTTCTTTCCTAAGCAAGACTCTTAAACAGGCTTTCATATTTCACAAATTAGCAGGAGCCACTTTAGTATTATTTTCACCTCTAGCTTTCACATTCTTACAGAAGAAGCCATTACCTTACTCTACTATCCTTACTCTCCCTAGGAATATTGACCAATAACTGTCTAATACACACTTTCTGACATTCTACCCAAAACAAACTACTTTCCAATCCATAACATGCCTTTCCTTTTCTCAGAAGTGGCTCTCAGGCAGAACAAATTGCATATATAAAGCTAAAGCAGCCTCCTCTCACACCAGCCCTTTGGATCCTATTTGTTCTCCTTGGCAGACAACAACAGGCATATTCCTGGTGGGAGGGAGTGCATCCATTTTAAGTCAGTTTTCCATTTTTCCTAGGAGGTTGTCTATGAAAAAGTCAGATGTAAAACATCACTCATCTTAGTAGAGTATTCATAAATCAAATCAAGTTCAATAAGATTTCTGCTTCTCAAATGCTTTAGCACATCTGGAAACGCCACTGGTAAAACTTCCAGGGTGAACATGAATCTAAAGAGAAGTTGCTCATCAGCTTAAGCCCTGCTTTGGCATGTTGGATCAGCCTTGGAATTTGTAAAAATTAGATCCAACTCATTAGGATTCTAGGAAAAAAAAAAAAAACAAAAGAAAAACTTCTTCCATTTAGTCCTCTCTTGATGAGATAAACAAACCCATAAATCTCCTATTTAAATATTTTTCCTCACTATAATATACATACACACATACATGAGTATATATATATATATATATATATAATGCACAGATACATGCATATATAATATGAGTATATATAGAAAGCATGAATAAAACAAACCAAATTCAAAGATTTTAAAAATTCAAATCCACCTAGATACAGTATTCAAACCTTAGGCATTATATATATGGCTTTTGGCACCCATTATTAGTTAGTAATAGTAGAATAAATTATTTAACAATAACTAGGGATTAAGTATATTTTGTAGGATATTGCTGGATTTTGCTTTTTACTTTAGATCAACTTTAGTCTGCTGCTAGCTGGATTTATTTACTTTAAAATGTTTCTGAATGCTTCAAGTGTTCTAACATTATTGCCAAATTTTTGCCAGATTGAAAATGTGCATGGCTTATTTTTCTTCTAAGACTGCACAAGAACAATATGTTTCAGGTCTCAGTTTGCAAATCCTGCAAGTTCTCTCTAATAACTTTTTCAGAAAATTGTAGTTCTTACATGGCCAAAGCACAGATCATGACCTTACTGTGCAAAATTTCACTAGTTTGCACAACTTCCTCTGTATGTGGCTGTGAATAAATTTGTACTATATCACTGCCTCCAACACAGCTTAGAATTGCAGCTCTATAGGCACATAGGCACATACCACAGTTTCCAAATATTTGCTCCAAAGGGAGCCAAAAAAGCGAAGTCTACACCTAGAAAGTGCAATGCATTTTACAATTATTCATCCTTATTTGGGAAAGGACTACCACTGACTAAAAAAGAGCAATCTTCAATGGACTGCATGACTTGAATGCACCATAAGGGTCTACATGACTCAAACTGCCCATGTCTGTATTTGTCTGTCAGTGTTAGAAGCACAGTTCAGCTCTCAGAATCTCACAAGCCAGAGCACACAGGTGACCCAAGGGAGTGCATGACAGAAAAGGAAACCAAAGAAAGTGGCTGACACCAATAGGCAAAGCTGTGGCAACTTTTTGATTTGCTTTAAGTATAGGAATACAGATACAGAAAAGCATTTGGCTTTGGACAGAGTAGGATGAAAACCAAAGTACGCTTTGTACTTTCCCAGATCAGCAACTCACACTGATCACTCCCTTTGGGCCATTTCTTGCTGAAAAGGAGATTCCTGTGACTAGGTGGGTTTTTGAGGAGAACCATTTCAATTTCCAAGTCATATCTCCACACTCCCTGATTTGGCTTGACAGCAGTGTCGATCTTCCATGGCTACCCAGGAAGAATTTTCCTTCATGATTCAAGGCAATCAGTTTTTTGCTCCCTTCTTGCAGCATCAACCCAGTATTACGCAGGCAAGCACTGAGCCAGTCTGGCTTTTTTTTTAAAGTTCTGTGCAAAGGTTGTGGGATGCACACCAAGTTTAACAGATTGATTTAATGTGAATATTTATAGGATATTTAGATTATACTCAGCTTAGTGTCTGGAAGTAGACCCCAGCTGTTTTTCCTGAAAGTGTCAGCAAACATTTTTCACTGGTCTCCAAGAGTAATCTGAAGAGAGGAAAAGAAAAAACAACACCAACAAGAAAAGCCCAACCAAGAACTAAGGCAATCTCTGCACTCTTGAGTATTAAAGTCTTCCTGATCTTAACTCCAGACTGGATTGATGTTGTCGTCCCCTAAAACCTGCACTGAAGAAAACCTCTTTGGACTGTTGTAGTGGCTCTAACCACTTTTGACAAAACTTTAGACTTCAGAAAAATTATTCTTCATAGAATTCAGTAGTTAGTACCCATGAGGCATATATTAGCCTTTTACATGAAGATGAGCAGAAATATGGGGATACTTCTAAAAAGGGAAGGAATTGCATTCTCAGGAAAAAGCAGCTGATGTCTGACCATGGCAATTTAAACATTTTTCTGGTGTTTTGGGCAACCATCTATCAAAACACAACTAACATATACCACAATTAGAAACAAGACAATGAGAGAGAGAAGGTAATAATGAAAATGAAAGCGTACGATGAAGATTGGTCTCTGGAGAGAGAAAGAAGGGATTTTGAATAATCTGTGTTTGTGTACACAGAAAACAAAAGAATTAAAAACACAATTACTGGCGGCAGAAAGAGTAAATACCAAAAGATCTGTAACAAACAGGCTTGGTCAGAAGAAGAGTGGCTAATGTCCACATGCAGTTGGCATTCAGCAGTGAGTGCAAGTGATACATCTATTATAATGGGCAGACAACCAAATAAATATAAATTGTAGAGGGGGACAGGATATAACCAGGGAAAAAAAGAAAAGTAGTTTGCTTTTGTTGCAAACCATGGCATTAGCAAATAATGGAAAGGGAAGATAATTTCTTAAGAGAAAGAGTGAAGATTGAGAAAAAGCTCAGTAACATGAATTAAAAGTTAAAAAAGACAAAAATGTAAAATGAAGTCTGCACAGTTATTCCTTGAAGAGAAAGGGATTACCATCACCAGAATTCCACAACTACTTTCAACTCTATCCCTCTCTCTGAGGTTAGAGTTTTTAAGCTGCAATGCATTTCTTAATGACTGGATCATATTCCAAAGTTCAGAATTACACATAGCCCAGGAAATATTTATTTCTCCAACAGTCTAAGGTTCACTGCCTCTTAGTGAAGACTTTTTATGTCAAATGACACCTTTCAAATCTCCTTCTTAAAGAAATGCAAAAGCAGCAAAAGGGAAACAAAAGAGAATGGAATTTTTCTCCGACTTGTTCAGAAATGGCCCATCTATTATGTTCAAGTTTTAAATAATAACATAAAAATCATACTGGGACAGAAACTACACCAGAAGAATTCAAGATAAGACTCATTTCAGAAAGGTATGAATATCTTATAATAGTGGTGAGGCAATACTAACAAGAACTACAATTGGAACTAGTTGTTACTGTTTACTTTGCCTGAAATAATAAAGCTTTGAATTTCCTAAATACAGGCAGAGGTAGTATCTACCTCTACTTATGGACATGGAAAAGATAATAATTTCCCAATACACATGGGAAAAGAAAGACCAGTAGAGAAGCCATGTTGAATTTAACCTTGATTTAAACAGAGCCTGGCTCTGATATGGTAGATCGTTAAGTCAAAACTCTGCTACCACCTGCCCCCCACAGTGGAAAATCTCATTTGTTTCTGCCCAAGCATAAGTGAGGACAAGAATCCCCAACCAGTTAAAGGCTTTAGGCTGCTCTGAGTAGTGGTTCCATACTAATTTGTTCCCTCCCACTCTGTCCTCCACCCCACCTACCAAGGATGCTCATGTGATGAGGTAACTTCATCCTTCACTTGTTTCTGCATTGCAGAGAAAATAGCAGTTTCTCATACAGAATAAGTTCCTGCCCTCCTTTATTTTTCTTCTCTTTTTTCTTTTCTTTCTCTCTTTTTTTACCCCTCTTTTTTCATATCATTGTTGCCGTTGTGGCCTTTTGCTAACTGACCTTAAATAAACTTCTGATTCCCATGACCCACTACATGACCAAAAATGCAATGAATATAAAAATATTTTCCACAATATAAATATATAATATTTATATTTATAATATATTCATGTATTTCTACATATATTTATATTTATAATATATAAATAATATTTGCTTTGCATAGGATCTACCATCACAAAAAAAAAAATCTCAAAATGACAATAGGGACTCTAGGGAAAGGACAAAGCTGTTGGCCCAAATTGAAGACTATGGTCCATAGATCAGACACTTGTAGCCAGGGTTTGTCCCTTCCAGACAGTCATCCTAGCTACAATCATCCAAGAATTTCAAGAGCCCATTCCACAGTACTCAGTTCTATGAAGTCTTGAGGGTCCAAGTGTCCAGAGGGTCCGGAATACACTAAGGAATGAACACATGGAGTGATTAGAGGAGAAAAATGTGTTACTCCTCCTCTGTACCAGAATGAAAGAGGTGATTCTTTACAGAGGAAAGATTTACAAAGTATAACAGCACAAAGCCATATCCAACAATTTCATCTCTCCTTATGAGCACTAGTTGAATGATTTTCTAAACATTTTTCAAATAATCACATTTCTTTTTTCAATTGTTATCTTCTAGTAATATCATTATCTTTGACTTCATTCTTTCCCCATTCATTTTAAAACTATCTCTCTTTCTTTTTTTTTTTAATATATAACCAACCTTTTTGCAAGACCTAATGGATTTTCATCCATTAGCCAGTTGAAGCTCTGAGAATACCATTCAAATATTTTGCTTTCTCAAAACTAAAAGGTTGAGAATTCAATGATATTGTGATAAACAAATCATTTAAAATGAAAATAATAGTGCACCCAGAGCTTTTTGTTATTCCTAAATGAATCAGAACCAAGCTTTCACTGTTGAAACTGTGCAGGGAGTAATTCCTTCTTCATACATGGTAACATTACCTCTTAACATGCTTAGTGACACAAGACAAATGCTCCATAGGAACATCCAGAGTCAAGGGTTGTATCTTTCCAAGACAAAGTGTTAAATATGGCAGAATTCTTATAAATTATTTTTGAATTTTTCTCAGGATGTTTGTAGCTTTCCATATGAACAGCCAATATTTGGATGCATTTCAGCGGTAAACCGAAACATTTGATTAGATAATTGAGTATATCAAATTGGTTTAAGTCCACCCATAACCAAACCAGAATTCTCCTTATTCTACTCAATTTGTAAATCTTGTCCATCATTAAAGATGACACATTAACATGATGCTTCATAAAGCATATCAGAAATTTTACATCTGCAATGTCAGAGCAGAGAGAATCACAGTGCAATGTTATCACAGCTACACCTGATAAGTAAGACACACATAAAAGATGGGTTTTATTAAAAAAATTAAAGACCTCTGGGATAGAAGTAGTGATACAACTAATGCATGTAATCAAACACAAAATTTTCTCTTGGATATTTGAACTAAGTAAATTTGGTACTCTAAGAAAAGAAATCTGTCACAACATCCACTGCTGTTTTTTGAAATTTACATAATTGATACACAAGATGAAAGGAAAAGTGCAAGTGCAATTATGTATGCAGGTAATATACCCAGTGTAAGTTGTACTGTATCATAATAATATAATAAAACATCCAGAACATAATGAATAAACAACATTCAGATGGTTGTATTAAGTGTCCAGATCCACCATGTTTCCTGTTCACTCTGCTAAGCCCATGTGTGCTCTGACTGCTGAAATTGCAAGTTGTTTTGAAAAACAATTGAAACTCATGATGTTATTTCAGTTGCAAGGGTGAATTTTAGAGCAAGAAAATTCATAGAGATGGAAAGAATCACTGTTGAAATAATTAATAAGAATCTGAACAATTCAGATTCTCAGCATAAGTATGATGATATTAGAATGTGGTTAATTTTTTTCGTGGGGAGGTCATCTCATTTAATTAGGTCTTGCTGTCCTTGGACAGGTCTTTTAGATGTGAAAAGGTGCACTCTGTCTTGGTATTTTCTACAGTTTAGAAAATTTATTACAGTGCAGGCATTTCCACCCAGAACCTCCCAAACACCTGGGCTAAACTGTAAACAAGAGCAATTGCATTTTAAAATTAGCAAAGAAGCCAAATGAATAGTTTCCCCAGTTATGTACTTAAGTGCACAGAGCTAGAGGGGGGAGCACGTGCCTTCATATGTGTATCTGTCACTGACACAATTCAATCAAGGAAGCAGTAAACTTGTCCCATGTGTTTTCTCTGTTAATTGCTTTCTTCCATTGTTCAGATTCCAGAGGACACTGGGAGTCCCTAGTAAAGACGTGCTATGTCAGAAGGCTTACCAAAACAAGTTTTTTTTCAAACGTTCCTTTCAGCAACTTGTTAAATTCCTCACCTTCATCTTTCATTCCAGAGGGAGCAGGCTCTGAGGAAGTGGATGGCACCAAGAAATCAGCTGCTTTGAAATTACAGACCACTTAACTGGAAAAACTTGAAAGACGCAATCTTTTCTTCTACTGACCTTGCGGTTCCCCCACATGAGCCTACCACCATTGTATCTGCAGTTACAGATTTTGGCTGTCACTTCCTCCTATATTTTTAACAGATGGGTTCATTCGCTAGTATGCCTTTTTTCATGCCTGCTTTTAATTTTCCTCTTTCCCCCTCGTCAAAGCACCAACTTTATATGGAATGTTTCCTCTCTGAGAGACACGTCACCCTCCACAGCCCTGCGGAGGCCAAGGAGGCTGAGACCTCACCCTACCACCATGAGGAGCGTGTCAGCAGCTCTGCACCAGGGTAGAGTTTTCTGGGAAATACAAAAAACCCTTCCCAGGAGACAGTGACAAGAACAACCCATTGTTTTGGTTTTGTATGCACAAAAGTGTCAGTTGTTTTTTTAACATTTAAATATCTTTCCAAATGATTGACAAATTAAATGCACCTCGCTGAATAGGAGGTCCACCCTAACATTCAAAGTACAGGATTTTACTTGCAGGTAGAGAGAAACAAATATTTAGGGTAATAAAACCTTCATTAACTAAGTATTTTCAGGAGAGTCACAGAGGCAAAACTTGGGCAGCTATTAGCAATCTGACAAGATGCTGTTTATTTAGGTCAGGTCTTCAGAGTGTCTGTTAGCCCTGTAATGATTTGTTAATATCTGTAATTTTCCTTAAGGCTAAACAAATGAGGAAGCCATCTTGTTTTCCACATCATTGGACCTAGCATGCTCCAGCAGATTACCATGGCAACCAGAGCAAGTGTGCCCGGTGTGAAGGGAACAGTCTAGGCCTCATTTCCTAAAAGCATGTTCCTACTGAGGTTGAGTCACCAATTAAAAGACTTTTCTGTCCTCCAGGGTTTCAGGGACGTAAATAGAGACGTGAAGCCTGGCTGATCAGCTGCTTTACCTGAGCTAGCCACTCTTACCAATGGCCTAAATATAGAAAAAATATCCAGCAAATAGGGAAAGAAGTATTCCTGGAATTTCATCAAAGGCTGTATTAATCCTATTTTTTTTTTTTTTTTAAGAAAAAGATTGCTTTGAAGAGTGCATTGAGACAGTTCTTGTGATTTTGTGATAACTGAGTAAACAGCTTGAACAAGGGGGTGCTCTCCAAACCTTGGAAGATGCTCATAGTGCATCTTTCACAGCATCAACAATAACATGTTTTGTCATCAGCCCTCTGTCAGTGTGTCTGAGTCACACACATTTGGTATAAGTGAGGATTAATTATAGATCTATTAAAAAAAATAAAAAAGATGTGAGACTGTGGGATAACTGTTCCAACATAGCTTTTAGGCATCATTCATTTTCTTATGATCAGCTGCTCCCAAGTTGCTTTTATTAAACAGAACTAAATATTATAAAGAATGGAAAGCTTTATAGTACCATCAATTAATGAATTGTCTCATCATGATATCAGTTTGCTTAGCACAAAATTGTGTCTGCAGCTGATTCAAACAAAAAAAATTCTGTAATAATTTTTCCTATTTTTCTATATTGAGACTGATTTAGAAAAGAAAATAGAATAAATGAGATATATAATAGAACTACAAATATTAGCAATAAAATAACATTTTGGTCAAAGTGAAATATTTAGTAGGTAGTCATTGTCAAAATGTAGATCAAGCACTGAAAGAAACAGTAACATTACATATTGGACTTAGTATAAGATTTGTCTTGACACATTTATAGTTGATCATGTAAATGTCTCTTATTGGAAAACATCCATCATAAAACTCTAAAAAAAAAATAATTCCTTCAACCCCTTCAGAGATGTGGCTAGAGAAGCCATCAGAAACAGAACACATTAGTGTTCTAAAAAACATCTCTATATAGTGCCATCCTGTTTGGATAAATACTGAACATGTAGTAGTTTTCAGTCACAAGTTTCTGAACAGCAGTAAATCCAAAATCACCCTTGTATTATTCTGTTCCCACTGAGCAAAGAAAAACCCAGAATTGTGCTTATTTAGTCCATGTAGGGCATGCCCTTCTATGTGAGATCAGTATAAGACATAGGGTGAAGAAGACTTAACATACAGACCTACGTTTTGTACTGTACTCCAGATGAAGGACACACAGGAGAAAGGCAGATCTGTCTACAGCACCCAGCCCATATCTATTCATTTTAAGATGCATATAAGTCCCTGTTAATTTTTTTCCAAACATATCTGCTACTGATTTCCTTTAGAATCTTGGGCAATTTTGAGTCCTATTTAAACACTGAGATACTTTACTGACTTGCTTCCACATACAGTGAGGATACTCAGAACCCCAATTCAGAAAAATGGCTGCTTCTAAACTGATAACATAAACACACACTCTGTTACTCTCCCTAGACCATCACTCAAAATATAATTCTGCCCACTCCATTGAATAAATGCGATTCCCTTTTATTGAATCTAACAAGCTAAATATATTCTGTTTAAGAGTTATCTTGCAGATAAACTCAGTAACTGCCTGCCTTGGAACATCAACAGCAAATTGTGGCTGTGGTTTTAGCTCACTAACTATTCAGTGTTTCCTCTAACAGTTTCCTAGACACAGTGCTGTCCAATTTGACAGAGCTCATTAGTTTTCAACTCTTGAGAAAAACAAAGTGTTGCTATGAAAAAGAATTCTTGAAAAGACAAAATAAAAATTCAATTTGCATGTACCTCTGCATGCTGGAACTTTTAAGAAGACTTCTTGCCTTAAAGAAAAATGCCACATTTTAAGAATTACTTTAAAATACTGCATTTTAAAATGGATAGAAACAATATAGGAAATATATAGCACCATATAAAAATGATCAATTCTGACTTGTAATATTGAGCTCAGTTGTAGTTGACGCAGTCTCAAGAAAGATAAAGCAGAGACTGATGAATTTCAGAGTAGAGATAGAGGTAAAGTGGGATTTATATTGGCTGAGAGATTAACCCAGACAGAACAAGAGTAACAGGAGACTTGATGGAGGTATACAAAATTGCTACTAGTATAGTAATAAACTGATCAATCTCTCCTTTTATTAAACTTCTCCCATCATACAACAATATAGAATTGCAAATTAAAAGGCAATAAATTCCAATTAGAAAGAGAAGTATTTACTTATGAGAGACATAGCACTGCACAAGGTCATTAAGTGAAATACTATGGGTAGAGTTGAAAAAGAAGGCTAATGTTACAACCATTAATACCTTCTGTAGCTATGAAAGTCATCATAAATTACTATTAACCTTCTGTCATGAGCCATATAGAAAATGCATTTTTTCCTTACATAGTTCTACTTGTCTACTGCCTTGGTTCTCTGACAGTAGATGCTATGGAGGGAGGATTTTACCTCCCTCCATAGCATCTACTGTCAGCTACTGCCAGCTTATTCTTTATAGATTTTAATTTTGTTTCACTGCCTACTGGTTGTAATTATCTCAGATGCATGAAAATAACATTTTATCAACTGCTTTTTATCCTTTTCCATTTGGCAAACATTGGTTTCTTGTGTGTGTTTTAAGCCAAACTGAAATCAACACATCTGTTTCAGTTTAATATCTACAGTTTATATAACAAGACCTATGCAGTAATATGCTGTCTTTACAGTGATGTTTCCTAACCAGTGAAATCAAGCCAAAACACCTATGGCACTTTAGAATTTTACTGATTATAGGAAATCAAGGCCTTGATAATATATCTCTGCTAAAAGATACCTTTAGTCATGCCAAACAACCTTTTTGTTTCTGCCAGCATTATCTGTTGCTCAGGAAATAGTGTGCTTAGTTAATTATTGCTTTGGACTCAGCAGATGGGGTACAAATAATCTCAGTTCAAGAGTTGCAGAAGTAATGGGAATTGTTTTCTTTTACAAATTCCCAGTGATGAAATATGCAACTTAAACAAGAATGATTGGGTACTGCTTTTGGCATCCTCTGATACCATGAATTGTTGCCACTGAAACCAAGAATCCTTCAAGTGACATCCATTTGCAAACCTGCCTGAGGACACATGGGTTGAATTTGCTTTGAAGAGATGCAACAAAGCACAAAATTCCAGTCTGTTTTCAAGTAATCAGCCCATAGTGATAAGAGCATTTGGATCCAAATATAAATTGTCATCAGTTTTTAGATGTTTCATCACTGGCTTGAAGTTAAACTAATACCACTTTTATTTATTAGTTTAACTTGAAGTTAAACTAATAAATAAACAGAAAGCAAAACTAGTAAGATTTAGACTCATGGCAGCTTTGCTCAGATTATAGTATCCTTATGTCAGAACCCCAAGGGCATCCACAAGTTTTGTCCTGGTGAAGCTGAAGCCTGCCATTATTACCAGCCTGATCCTGTTCAGTCCTTGTAGGACAGTGCCTAACTGATGAGGACCCTGCCTCTGTCACTTTTGACTCCTGACTTGTCCTCCCTCTTGAAGGGAACCTGTTCTTGCTGCTCCCTGAAACAGACATGTCTTCCTAAAAATTTAAACATGGAGTTTATAACATCAGTGATTTTTACTGCTGTGAAAATTTCTCTAGCATTCAGTTCTATGTATTTTTTGTATACTTTGTATACTTTGAGCCCAAACACCCACATGACATCTTCCAGTGTGGCTTTTCTCTGTGCACCAGTTTGTGCTATTCTGAGTAGTGGCACCTACCAAAAGAAAGCATTTATGCCAGTGGTCAGCTGAAAACTAGTCCCCCAGTAAATTTCCAAAGACAATCCAGAAGTACAGAGGTTTTCTCCAACCAACCCAAAATTACTCTTTCTGAAAAAACCCTTTTCAATTGGTTCCTGAGACTGTGACAGGCAGCACAGACAGCAAAGTGAGAACCCCTTAACTTAAAACAGGTTCTTTGCTCAAACTCCATAGTCGCCCTTCTGTGCAGCTCCAGAGGAGTTTAAATTAAATAAATCTTCGAACTATTAACTGGATAAAAATATAACTTCTACTCTTTCTGCTGGACCTGTCTCACTGTTAAGAAAAAAACTTCAAAACACATTGGTTGGAAAGAAAATACAGAAGAGAAAGGCTTTATTCTATAGCTTAGCAACAGGAGATTTCAGTCAAACAGTTCTGGTTTTTGACTATTCTTCAATAATAGTTTATGATGTCTATCAAGTAACAGTTTAATGCAAAATATACAAAAAAGATTTGAAAATAAGACCAGTTTCCTTCTTCTGTCTCTTACAACTCCGACCAAAAAAACTCTTCCATTGATACATTCAGTAGATGACAAACAGCTAATTTGTTTAGTGGTTTTAGCTCTTATTGGATTTCTTTGTCAGAGAAGTGTTAATCTCTCATTGTGGTCACACCACAGAGATGGTACAGCTATAACTTAAGGAGTTTCATAGCAATGGTAAGGTATCTACTTCTACTGCAAGATAATTATACCCTCTGGGCCTGCTCAAGGCAAAAGGCAACCTCATTATAACTAAAGGTCTTTAAATTTATCAGGTTCAGATCAAACTCTCAGTTGTCCACATATGTGATCAAGAATAATTTGATTTTAGTTGTGGAATGTGTAAAGAGAAAACTTAAGACCACTACCTTTCTAAATTCCTAGAGCTGGATTGCCAGACTTAGTTGTAACTCAGAGGTCATTCTTCATTTAGATGTCATATGCTATGTTCAGTCTGCATAACTTCAGCTGTACCTTTTCCAGTCCTATATTAGGAATTTCCTATTCAAAGGATTCTGTGTCAAAAGGATGTTGCCTGCTATTTCACCACAACACTTTGAAAACTTACCCTCTCATATTCAATATGAAGATGGCATTTTTCCATAATCCACTTCCAAAGTAATGGATTTCCAGAGTTAATGCTATGAATTATAGCAAATTTTGGAGCTATTTAATACTGTCTCTTCTGTACAGTACAGAAACCTACATTTCCTCCTTTTACCATGTTTCTCATTCTCTACTGAAGCAGCTGTTCTCGTGTTTTAGAATTGTGAGAGGTAAAATTGGGTAATAAATCCTCACATGCTGATATCTTATGTTTTAGCAGAGGAACAATTTATATTGAATAATAAGCAAAACAATTTTCAGTTGGATGACTGACAAAAGAAATCATTGTTCATTCTTGCACAATGAACCATGAAAACCAAGTCGAGGTAAGAATGAAAATAGAGTTGGTAATTTCGTGCTGCAGGCAAAGCACTGGGGACTTGGAAACTATCTGAGCTCATTGTCACTAGATTTCATTGAAACTCAAGAGGTTGCTCTCATGGAGAGTTTATCTGTGCATTTTTTCTTTATTTGAGTCCATGCAGTTTGGACTCAAACTTTACCCTTTTCAGTCTCACTGGGAGCTTCAGATCCAAATGATTTCAAAACCTCAGAGCAAACTCCTCTTGAAATCATTCTTCTCATGGAACTCACCTAGAATTAGGACTTTTTTCTACCCAAAATCATGGAGAGAATCATACAGAAAATGGATCTTAAAAGGTACAATATGTTTAAAATGAGGCATTTACTCAACAATCGTATATTAATCTAGTTTTTCTTTTATAGAAGATAACTGTGGGAATTGGGAAACTAGCAAGATGTCTTTTGTATTTCATATAGTTAGTACTTCTGACAAAGCAATTGTCATTTAAAACAAGATATGATTCAGAAGCTCTTACCACTTGCATAATGCCACCAAAGTCCTAGAGGCTGCTCATGGGAAATATGAAATTGTGATCAATTCTGTTTGAAGTTCTATATAAATCACTGATACCTAAGATCTAGGAAACAGCTAGTCAAATAATGGCAAGAGAAAAGTGTAAATTTGCTAATCATGAAGACTTATAAAAGTACATTACCTTTTGGATCTACTAAAAAGGACAGCAAGAACAAAGTGCAAGTCATCCTTATTTCATTATTATGTATAAACACATGGTGACAGATAGCTTGAATGCTGTGTGCCACGTTGGGCCCAAATACAAGAACTGGAAAATTTCAAGGAAGAGAAATATGGGAGATCAAACATGTGGAACAGTTTTTGTACACAAAACAGATAATCAGACTACAGTTTTTCAACTTGAAAAAAGGATGCCCAAGGAAGGATGTGACAGAAGTCTATAAAATCAATAGCATAAAAGTGTGACTAGGAACTGATTGTATTTTGGTTTTCCCTCAACGCAAGAACTCTTGCTAGTATAAAACAAGCCACATAAACAACACAAACAATTAATTCCATGAAATCCCAGTTCAACTACCTGCATTAATATCCCAGTACCACTATTTCTCTTCAAAAGTACACAGTTGTCTGAAAATCTATCCAGTAAATTCCAGCTACACAAATATTGTCAGATCCTTTCTGAACCTTAGGACAGGTTGAATTAGGTGAATGCCCATATCATGGAAGTGGGAAATGTATACAATTAATTTGGAATGGGATTCAGCTTCAGTTCTCAGTTATGGCACCACCATTGCATGCATTTCCTACTTCTATTATGTTTCTGTAGTGCAGAAAAGTGCAGAAATGTAAACCACTTTCCAGACCACCTTAAACAGGGGTTTTTCTAGTTTTTCCTTGTCCTCTGCTGCTCATCAGTGGAATGCTGTCCTGTTGATACTGTCTGATGACAATTAAAATATATCTGGAGTCTACTCTGTTACCAACACCATGAAAAATATTATGCTGACGGCCTTTGCAGTGAAGTTTGTTAATCAAGCTACAGCATAATTAAAAGCACATAGCAAAGATACAACTGGAGGTGATAAAACTGCAACAGATATGTCTGTTTAGAATTAAGGAACATCAAATGATAAGCTATGGCAGTATGTTAATGAAAATTAATGAAATGAGATATTCTTCTCTGAAAGTACAGTTAAATCATTTACTGACACAGCACATCATGGATGCCAAAATGGTTTCCCAAAAGTATTTAATAGAGTAATGAAAGGACAAGACATCATTAGCTATTAAGAACAGAGAAAGTTTCCATGATTAGGGAAATACATGAACTGCAGATTGCTAGAAATTCATTAACTACTATTTTAACTATGATTTCATTAATTATAGTATTGTCTATCATTTACCCAAAAGTGTTATCCATTTTTCGCCACCTTCAGATAGCATTTTAGGTGGTTCTTTGTTTCAACCTACTGTGGATATTCTTATGCTCTGCCTTGATACCTTCAACATTAAATCGGGTTGTTCCATGCAGACATGTCCTCAGCTTCCATCTTTTCTCATCAGTAATTTGTTGATAGAAAGACTGACAAGCAGGTAGCTACATGCTTGTTGAAAACTATAATAGGTTATCACCCACAATGTCCCACTATTAATTCTAAATTAGAGCACTTCCAGAACACAATTGGAATTCTGTGCTTTGCAATAACTCTGAAATCTCTTTGCACACTTGGTCAGGCAGTTGATTCATTACAGACAACTAATCCCCTACAAGTAGACTGGCTTGCCTATCTAAGCTTTTGTGATACTGTGGTTTGTCTTGGTCAATATGCTAACAGAAATATTATTAATAATTCCTATTGTTATTACTATTGTCTCAAGTTTGTGTGGTCCTCTGGCCTCCATGACTATGGTCTGTCATCTGCTCTTTTATTCATCCCATGACACTTTTACGAATGGTCTGGCTCCCTGCCTGTAATCTTGCAATATTTACTGTATTAGCCAAGTAGCTTCACTTTGTTTTATCATGTGTCTGACGGCCCACGATCTAGTGCAGGGACAGCAGTTACCTATTTCTGTTTCCATGGTTTAAAGGGCCGCTAGTGCAACACCACTATTTTACCTGGACACAGGGAATCGCTGGGATCACATCTTGCTGCAAGCCTGTGCCAAGTTGAACAGCAGAGGTTCATGTAATCAAGGTTTAGAAGTTTTGAACACTCTGTTGACAATAACCTGCAGGTTTGGGTTACATTTACAACACTGTGTGAAATATGCATACACTGGAAATGTTTCTGGGATACAAAGAGGAAAATGGACAGCAGAGGTGGGTAAGCAAGCCAATAACATTAACACAAAGAAATATCACTCCAAGCAAGTTCAGAAATTCTTCTAAAAAGAATTTCTGAAAAAATTGTAGCATCCTGCTTCCATGATAAACATAAATGCTGGCCTCCATATTGGTTTTGACAAACAATCTTCTCTGGTATCTGCCTTCCATTAATTCCTGTCAGGTAGAAGGTTAGTGGAATGACTTGTTTCAGCACATTATTTTAATTTCCTAAGAATCAGCTGCTACGTCTTATTCTATGCAGTTTGTCAAAATGTGATGATTCATTACACTAGGTCTATATGTCAATATCTGTATTTGAATAATACAGAGATAAACTTTCAGTCCAGTACAGCTGGCTTACTATTATACGTATTTATTATTTGCCTTAGGCTGGCTCATCATATTTATGGACAAAAATAGGTGTAAATTATTGTGCCAATACAGAATAAAATTAAGGTCCCACCAAGAACAGTTTCAGGATACAGAAATTACTGGAACTAGCAGTTAGCTAAAAAGTCAAAGTTTACCAGTGGCCCACCAATGGATATGTAGGATGGGAGGGAAGAAGGACTTTTAAAAGCACTTTGAAGGGAAACTGTGGAGTATTTTGAGTAATGAAGTTGCAAATAGTGCCCTGCAACTGGAGAGGACAGGAGAGAGTAATTGTTCTTAAACTGTAAAGCATGTCATTGCTACAAAAATCCTAAGATCTTAATTAGAAAAGAAAAAATCTGTTTTTCATTCCACTCATTTCGTATTTCAGCTTGCAGAATTTCCCCTTCACCAATAACAGCCTGGCCAAACCACTTTACCATGTCACTGTTAGTGACTTCTGTGGGGAAAGTCATTTATGTCCTCTGTGGCAATGAGTTAACAATGATCCACCACCTGATGCAATCAGCCTGCTCTCCACACATGGCAAACCAAGCTTGAACTGTGAAATTGCATCCTATAAAATTGTAGATGTCCCTGCAGAATAACACTTCATTGAAAGTTTGCAGGCATTTTTTGCTGACTTGGAGCATGTTTGTATATTTTCCCCTCTAGAACAGTTTTCATACAGTTATTTTTTTTCCCTCAAAGCCCACTTTAGAAAATATAAATGGTAATTATGTAAAACATGTGAGGTTAGTACTGAATCCCTCATTTTGGTAAATTTTTGTAGAAAGGCACTGTAGCAGAGATCCAATTGGATCTTGAAAATAGAGCACCTCTCTCCAAAATCAGTTTCACTAAAGACATTCCATGTGCAAATTAAATTAATTTATTAATTTCTTTATGTACTTCCATTTGCTAGAAAGGATTAAGCCATAAAAAAATGAATAAGTAAATTTAACAGGTCCTTGTGGCTAAAAGGGGAGGGTCCAGCCTCTTCACAGAACCACACAATTGTGGAATGAGTTAGGATGCCACTGAAGTGCCACTGGAGGTCATCTGGTCCAACCTCCTTGCTCAAGCAGAGTCATCCCAGAGCACATGGATTGGATGTCCAATTGGCATAGGAATGCATCCAGATGGCTCCTAAATATCTGCAGTGAAGGAGACTCCACAATCTCTTGGGGCAGTCTGTTCCTGTGCTTGGTCACCCACACAATAAAGTTCTTCCTCATGTTCAGGTGGAGCTACTTGTGTTCCTGTTTCTGCCTATTTCTTCTCATCTTACTGCTCAGCACCACCGATAAAAGCCTGCCTCCATCCTCTTGACACTCTTCCTTTGATATACATCTTCCATACATTCATCCATCCACTTCATCCACACATTTCCACTCCAGCACCAGCTCTGGTGTTTGTCAGACTCCTACATAAAACAGCTCTCTAATGTGGCAAAAACAAATAATCAAAAAATAATTTTTTTTTTCTTTTTCATTAATAAATTGAATTGTCCCAAAAGAGGGTCTAGTGAGTGTCAGAGCCAAATCAGAAGCAAGTAAGAAGTCTGGGAGGGGAAGAGATGGGACCACTCCATTCCAGAAGAGATGATTTGAAGGAAATAGGTGAGTGACCTGAGTAGGAGAGCCTTTTTGAAGGACCTTTCCAGTGGATTGTGAATTTTTAGAGCAGCTCATCTCATGCAATTTTACCTCGAGAACACCACACACAGTGCTCTTCCTGTCAAGGCACAGGCAGTACTGTTTTCTTTAACTTGAATTTCCCTGCCTTTAACTTCAGCTTGGAAAAAAAACAATTAAAAAATCCTTCTTCCTGATCAATACAGGTTTGCCATGCAGCTTCCATGAGGTGAGCAAGATCTCATAGCCAGGCCAGGCAAACCCACTATTGCAACTAATGTTCAGACATAGCTTTGTTGCTTTTGATACTAAAGTTCTCCCACTTTCAATAATACATCATGTTTTTAAAAGAAGATATCATCAGGCTTAGCAGGATATCTAGAAAAAGTATACTCTTTCAGGTATGTTTTATGTTACTCTTGATAGATGCTGAACTTGAATCTTTCATCTGGAATTATTATAAAGAGTAGTCTTGATCTTGCGGTTACTGCCTGTTGTCCATTCAGCTTTTAGCAATCCCAAATCAAAATGGAATATGATTATCTCATCCTACTATTCCAATAGTTTTACAGAAGTACGGAGGATTCCAGCACTGAAGCATGTGGACTTGAAGGCATGGTGCAAAACAGAAACAGCAGCAGAAATAAGGACAGTCAGAAGTGCTGTAAGCTGCTCTAACACTATGCCAGTTTCTTTATTTTTGAGCCATAATCTGAGGCTCGGCCTATGTCTGCAGGGAAGCTTCAATTTCTGACAGCTTGTAGTGATGCTGAAAAATACAGTGAAAAAAGGCACCCATCCATTGGCAAAGTATTCACACACACAAAAGTGGTATTGAAGCTAATGAAGCTGCTATAGTTTCAACAAGGGGTTACACCTTGAGGGTCTCGGTCTGCAAAATCTCCATGACATACCCCTCTGGTACCTTCCACAAAGATTTTGCCAACAGAAACCACAGTTCTGTGCAGCACTGGATCTCATCTCTGAAACAGCCTGGGCTGCAAGGAAGGACCTCTGTCCTTTGTATGTACCCCAACATCACCTATACAGTATTTTGTCTATGCATTTGCAGAGGATGGGGAGCTAATAATGCTGTTTCAAATGTCCGAAGAACCTGATTTGTTACCCTTGTTTTTATTCTCTCATTCCCCAAAGTAATTCAGTTACCAGAGAAGCAAAATTAAAATACTTAAAAACAACAGTTCTTCTCACAGTTGGAACAGATTCTACCTGTGTTAAAACTGAGATGGAATCAATACTCTGGTTGCCTGAAGGGGATGTTAAAAATCCTGTCCCTAATTCTAATTCTCTATTCATATGCAAACCATCAGAGTACATCTCTGGGGTAAAAGGTAAAGCCATCTACTCTTCTCTGGAGGCTTGCTCATATTGTCTTACTTATTAGCTCCCTTGGGGTGAGCTGACTATGATATCTATCCAACTTTGTACCAACTTTATTTAAATCTGAATATTTTGCTGTAGTGACAGTGAAGAAAAAACACAGAGCCCCAGAAATCCTTGCCCTACATAAATTTTGGAACTTAAAATGTCAGTAAATATCCAGGCATGAGGAAATACTCCCTGTAAAGTTTGCCATAACCTAATTCTTTGAAATACAGGGGAGCAAGAGGAGAATTTCCAGGATTTTCTGGACTTAAATCATAAATAAAACAGACTGCATGTATTTGGCAGGAAGCCTCCTTTATGAGGGTAAAATCAATCCCCATACAGAGCATCAACATCAGCCTGAGTAACACTGATGTACCAGTTAAATCCTATTTCAAGAGTTTTGTTTAGGACTTCAGAGTGTTTTGTTTTGGCCTCTTTGAGTCGGAGAGATTTTCATTCTCAGTGATTTCCTTTTTTTGCTAAGGTTAATTAGATCCAAGCTCTGGTTTGTTTTGTTTTTCTGAGTTGAAAGGTAATTTTCACTTCTTTTCATCTCATTGTAATGTTAAGGTATTCATCTGAAATTTGAATTGTAAAGAAAACCATGAAAAATCAAGGGACTTGTAACAGTTTTATGTATTTTGGCAATACTGAGAACAGATTCCTGCCAATAAACTGTTTGAGATAAATAGGAATTAATTGGAGTCATGTGGGTTTAAGCTGATGTTGAGGGGAAAAAAAGGACAGATATTAAACACAATTCAGACAGATATTCTTCATAAAAAGGTGCTTCAAATGTGGAATTTGCCATATGTTCCATGTATGTCAACATGCTTCATCATGATCTATAGCACAAATAGCTAATGATGTGGACCAAAAAAAAGAAAGATAGATTCTACATGCTTTTGATGAGATGGCATTACAGTGAGCAAATTTGCTGAGAAAAAAGTAGAAATTATGTTTATACAGTGTCACTACCTGAATGGGCTGACTGCTCTTCTATTCTACTATACTAACCAAGTAAAGTCATAATGCCAGCCACAGAGGTTAGAGTCTTGTTCAGACACTTGAGGCATGAAAGGATTGCTGTCTGATAGCTGAGGATGAGCAAGTATCTTGGTGGCTTCAATTTTTAGGTCCATACAAGCCTATAAAAGCCTTCATAACCTTCAGCCACTGGACCTACCTTTTATTGATACCAGCAATCCTAAAAAAAATTCTAAAAAATGATAATTGAAGCACAGATACACAATAAACTTATGGCTGCACAATAGATTTACCTCCCACCAGCTGAGCAGCAGTATGCATGGCCAGCTCAAAGTAAGAAGCTAAGGAATTTATTACTTCACAGATGAGCAGACTCAGAGCATGTGCCTAACTTCTAGGAACAGTTAGCACAATTAAATGGACACCTGACAAGTTGTTAAGCTACCATAGCAAATTCATATGTGTGACCTTTGATTTTTACTAATGCTAGTGTAGAGAGCTATGATTTTGTCAAAGCACGCTGATATGTTGGTATGAGTGGGACCTAGCCTTAAAGAGAAAGAATTTCTTCCTTAAAGGCTTTCATCAAGTGGATGCACACTTGGGGCTTGTGAGTAAAATTTCATACCAAGACAAATTTCAAACTTTTCCAGAACTGCAGAATAGCTCCCTATGAGGGCAAGAGATCACTGTTACTTAAACTTACATCTTATTTTATTGAAGTCAGGATTACAACTGGTTTGCAACTAAGCCTTCTTACCAAATGAATACCAGATTGCTTTTGCAGGGCTTTACAAACACTGATTTGTTCACATGCAGAAAGCATGCATTACTAACTCACCTACAGAAGCAGAGTTCATTCCCTAGGACACTCAAATGAACAGCTTCCATCAACAAAGTATTTGTTTTTAAAGGACAGGGAATGCAAAAAAACACCCTTTGGAGATCAAGAGGAAAAACATGCAATAGATATGCTACTGTATAGTTCTTCATTGTCTTATTGAATGCTTATTTTTAAATGTGATTGGTGTTGAATCATCCTGGAACATTTTAACTGAATAAAGCTGCCTGGTCTCATAACAGAATTTCTTTTAGACAAGGACAACAATAATTAACAATTAGGACAGGAGATTTGACTCGACAACTTCTTCCTCACAGCAAAATCTATTACTAATAACATTAGGCAGCAATAATTTACAATCTTTTATTTATGCCGTAGTGCCATAGTGTTCCGGCAGAGACGACACTATTTCCAACACAAGTATCTTTTAGTACTGGAAAGCCAAATTTAAGGCAGTGTTCCAAAATGTTTTCATTCCCCCTAAAGTTGTGCATTTGATATTTTCCAAAGAGAAAACTGGTCCCATTTTTGGATAAGGGGGTGTGTGCGTGGGTGGGTGTGCAAAAGACAATTTAACCTCGTCTTTAAAGGGAGAAATTTAAAAGATGTCTTCAGTTCTACCTGCACCAGGTGCATTGCTAGACTGTGATGGTTGATAAAGTCCCCCTTTTTCTGGGTGTATGGAAGACAGCAACATAAAAGGTGGTGAGCTAGTTAAGCTTCACTGCTTAGAGTTTATAGTTCAAACTGCCTACCCTGTTTAAAGACCCACAGTCATTTTCTTTGTGAAATTCTGGAAAGTGTATGCTAGGTTGAATTAATCAACATTGACTTTAACACCGCATAATGACAAAGCCATGGTGTCTTTAAAAGCCAGTGTGATTGTGAATGTAATAATGGCTCAGAAAAAGAATTCTGCACCATGGACTAGTAATTGGTGAACCCACACAATAGTGATGGAGCTAGAATTGAAGATAAGGTGAACAGTTTTAATGAAAGAAAAGGATAAATCTGTAAAACCATCTAACTCTCCGAAGCTAATTCTAAATCCCACTCAGCTGCTGCTTAACCTTGGAGATACTTCATCCTGGAGACATGCTTTGCAGAGGTATCTAAACTAGCTCCTAATACCTAGGTGATTAAGGAATTGTCTCAGGAGGGGAGCAATAAGGCTATAAGCCTTACCAGAGGAGGTCTCCTGCTAGCTCCTGGTGCTGATGACAGTATTCTGAGATGGGAAAGAAATTGACTCCAGTCTTCTTAAGGAAGAAGCAAAGACAAACCTGGACATCCTGTATCCTAGGGAAATATTGTACTCACTGGAGCATTAGACAAAAATGGGACAAAACACCTTACATTACATCAGTTTGGGCACACAGCTCCCAGCAAAGCCATTTGGAAGAGCCAAGCACCACTTCCTCCAAAGGTGCAGCAGGGAATGTAGCACTCTCCCAAGCTTTTCCTCAGAGCTATATGTAACAGGTCAGACCTTTAGCCTGTTTGAACCCTGCCCACAGCCAGGGGTCAGGACATTCATGGCATGTAGGCACAACCTGGACTGTAACAAGCATCACAGTGAGGTCATAGTGCCTTCCAGATGATGTCTAAGTCATTTTGTGAATCTAACTTGGAGTCCACAAATTGGCAGAGGAAGAATGTGATGCAGAAAATAAATAAAAAGGTGTTGTAAAATAGGAAAGGGAAACTGGGAAAGAGAAAGGCAGTATCAAGGTAATTTCCTCATTTTAAAGTTATAGTTTGGACATGACTTTTGTGGTATGGAAGAGTTTACAGGCAGATAAGTTATTTTTGCTGTGCTTTCTTAGTTTAAAATTGGTACAATTGAAAAAGAAAGTAGGAATCATGGTGACAAGCTGAAGACAAAAAAAAAAGCAACTCTTCATTTTGAATAGAGAAAAATGAGTAAGAAGAAGGTGTCATTTTAAATAAAGGAGCATGGAACAAGCAATGTGCAAGCAGAACACTCAGGTTTGCAAAACTCTAGGTATTAACAAAGAACAGCAAAAGGATTAGCCATAGAAAAACACAGTTCTGAGACAATCGATCTCGTCCATCAGTCACAGTCAGCTGCACTTTAAAGTTCTCTATTTTAATGAAACCTCCCAGCCTCCTCTTTCAGCAGAAAAGTGGCTTGTCCTGCAACCACACAGCTTCTTAAAGTATTTAAAATACATCTATGAACTTGTCCTTGGTGTATGGCCTGTTGGACAGATATTGCACACCAGTTTGCTTCTCCCAGCTGGGTGGTGGTATAGGACGTTGGGTAGGCCACTTCCTCTCTTTGTCTCTCATCTAGAAAATGAAGATTATGACAGTCTTCCTGTTGAACAGACAAGGCAAGAGTAGCCATGTTATTACTCAAACTAATTATCAGAGTGATTTCTTGACATATTGTTTGCTTTCTGAACCTTCCATCAAATATTTAAACTCCTCTAGATTGCTCAGTTTGAAATCTTAAACAAACCATAGGAATAAGTCTACTTGCACATACACTGCAAGAAGGACATTTCAATTATCCTGAAGTGTTCTTATTCCACCTAAAGGAGCAGCACCATCTCCTGCACAGGTGCATGGAAGTGATGGAGTTTGATCACTGAGGACACACATTTTTAACCTGGTTTTTTAGTCCAATGAGATGAGAGACAACAAAATAATGAATATGGTTATAGATATGGTTGTGTATGAGCATCCATAACTGAGGGGAATGTATCACTTTGTCTCTTCTGGTATCATTAATGCAGAACAGCATTTTGCAAAGACAGGTCTAAGCATATGATATTGTTTCCCAGAGGAAGCTCAAAGCTTGTTAACTGAAATCCTGAGAAGTATGAAAAAAGCCCTATTAGATACTGACACACCAGCAATAGACTGGAGTAAATCTTGTTTGTGATAGGTGCCTTACAGCTGTGGATGACAGTGCCACAGGGGCAGAGAGTGAGCTATTGTCGTGTAAGCTATTTAGCTGAGCTAAACTGCAGAGCAGACACAGGCTCAGATGAATCAGGGGACTGAAAAGTGCAAGGACTCTTCATATGAAATGGGAATATGGGCCACACAAGCCAATGCTGGTAGGGGGTCTCTCTCTGGGGACAAGGCTTGAACCAGAGAGATTATATAAACCAAAAGCTATGACTACAATTTACATTCTCTGTTTTGTATGGCACTGTGGTACTAGTAACAATAGCACACAGACTTTACACAAAAACAATCCTTTCTTTTGCTGAGGCTTGTCTCACAGAGAAATTCAGTAGTATCTTTATATCAGCATAACTCCCCATGTGGACATTCTTCCTTCAGAATAATTCCAGGATAATTACAATTATGCTGCATAATTATGCTGCATATAATTATAACAGTGAATTTCTCGTTGTAAACAAGCCCTTACTCTTTAGCTGAATCTACTTGAACCTTCAGAATTATGTCGCTGTCTTTGCTGTTTACAGCCTTCTCAAACTTGTCAGTTTTATGCTATGCATTCCCAACCCGCTAGCTGCTGTTTATCCAACGTAAACATATTTGATTGCTCTAATTTTTTCTCAGATCAGTCCCTCATGCCCTTATCTGACATACAGAGCATCACAGTATTTGGTAGGTCTCTCTTAACTTCAGGACTTTGAAGCATAGCACATGTGTCCAGATGCCTTCAAGTGGCTATAAATCTGATTTGTAGGAACTATAGAAGGAATTTCCTTCTTATTGTTGAGGAACAAGAAATCCAGCTTGCACAAACAAATGGTAGATTAATTCCCCTTACAATTTCCCAAGGATCTAACCATCGTCTTCACTCACCCAGCTCTGCTGCAGTTAGGTGAGGAAACAGAGGCCACATCAAATGAGGTGTTTTAACCTTGTGAGCTGCACTAGAAGATAAAAGCATCCTTCACTGCTCCACATTAACACTGTTGTCCTCAACAGCAAACATCAGCTTCAGTGGGAGAGAAAGATGGGAAATCTGGCTTGGGTGGCAGTGCAAAGTCACCAGCATTTTTGGTCTTTTTTCTTAGCAGTCTGAGAAGCAAGGTATGCTGTTAGCCAGGTCAGCAGTCCAGCATCTAGGGAATGCTACTCTACCACCCTGTTTGGAATTGTGGCATGACACTGAAGAACTCCTCAGTGATGTTAACTGTTGCCTCTAAACAGCTTGCAAATTATTTAGTGTACAAGATATTCATACCAAATTTACCTCCTGTTCCTAAAAAGAATGTCAGGGATATCTCTAATACCAATAGTACTGATGTCAATAATACCAAACAGAGCTAATAAGCTGTTATTAATAATTTGCTTGGCCTTGATGTTCTAAAGCATTTCTGGAGCACTTCTTGTGATCCCTGGCATTCCAGTATCTGCAGGGATGGTCTGTTCACAACCAGGGAAACACAGGTTCCCACTGGACTCGAGTGCAACAGGCTGGTAGGTTGCACATCAAAGCTACTGGAGTAGCTACTGGAGGTGAAGGCAAGAAATATAGAACATTATAGTTTTGCTAATGGCAGAAGTTTAGGACCTTAATAAGGGATAAGGAGTAGACCATAAAATTACTTGTATTTCAACTTCAAACTCTTGCTCAGTTTCATTTTGCACTCACAAATGTACTGCTGAATTACTTTTTTTCTCCCCTCCAGCCACTTTGTTTTCCATCCAAGTAGAGGAAAACTTATTTCTTCTCTTGATTACAGGGAGCATACTAAAGCTGCTTTTTGCTGGTGCAGTCAGAGGTTGAGCTGTGTCAGTTGGGAAAGATCATGATAGGGCAAGTCACAAGGGAGTTCTGCTGTGTCCCTAATTAGCTGAGCTACCCAAATAATGTAGAAGGTCATCAGAAGCCATTTTCACTCTGTTTCTCAGATAGGGAAAGAGGCTGTGTTCATCTGACTACTCTGATCTCATTTTAAAGAAAACAGAAGGAAAGGAAGATTTTTATCCATTCTGATAATTTATCACATGCAGCAGTGCAGCTGTTTATATAAGAAGGCAGAAGTGGAAAAAAGGCCTTTGTTTCTCTTTGGTAAATTTTCCATGACAGTCTCAGTAGAAGAGAACTATTTTATTCTGTAGGGTGCAACCCTCACATGGGAACACAACAGCAACAAAAGAAAGGTTAGCTGATTATTTGGCAGCAGGTTGGTATTCTTGATTCAGTTATTTAATTTAACTTAAACATTCCTCTAGTTTTTTCCAGTTGCAGGAATAAAACTTGAAAATTATAGAAAGTCCTACTCTTCCTTTGTTCAAGTGTGAGCACAGGTCATATAGACATTTTACAGTCTCAAGCATTTGAATTATATGCAAAAAATATTAGTATCCTCCAGTATTCAAATGCCTGCTCTTGGAATTGACATGGATGCAAAGACCATTTATGTTACTATTGCTTAACTGAACTATCACTGTGCTTGGAGCTGTGCAGTAGAAAAAGGGTAATGCTGGATCAAAGACAGGGTAGGTGCACGATTCTCTGGTTCACAGGGTGCTTGGGCTGGTTCTGTCCCTCAGATGGGATTGCAGAGCAGTCACTGCAGGCACAACATAGGCAGAATTCACCCAGGGGAACAAAAGAAAGATGGCTTTTTAGACATTGTGGAACAGAACAGAAAGAAACGGGGAAAAGTTCCTGTTTCCACCGAACGTGCTTGAAGATTTCAGTTGGTGAGAATATAGCTCAGGAAAAAAACACACATAGCTTTTATGTAAAAAAATACCAAGCTTTTGAAAGGTTCAGGTTAGGATAATACAACAAGGGTAGCCTGAAACCCATTGTTGCCTTAACAAGCATCTATGTACCACATTCAGAGGAGTTCACTAAGAACTTCACTTCTAATTGGACTCAGTAAAGGAGCTTTGTTCAATTAGCCTCAAGAGTCTGTTAACAAAAAAATCCACTAATATTAGGAAAATTATATATATGAAAAGCTAGTTGTGATCATGTCACCAACTTCTTCATGAACTGAATTGTGTTGGGGAAATAAGATAATAAAAACTTGCCAAGTGGGACTAAATAATTAAATTTTAAATAAACTATAATTTTCAGTTATGTTGTAATTCTAATAGTTGACAGAAAACATTGAGAAGCAGGAAAGCACATGTTAATATAGGAATTTAAGGATAATAGCAGAAAGCACTAATACTGATTAGGATGATTATGATGATTATAACTTCCAGTATGTAACATCATAATGAAAATGATCCAGCCTCTCAGAAGTTATACATTTAGCTAGGCACTTGGAAAAATCTTTTCATGCTTGGATGGTTTATGCAGTTACAGCAGAACTTCCAAAGAAATGAGGAAAGGAGCAAAGTAAGATTATGGGGATAATGATACTTTATGCAGAGAAAAGGTTTCCTCATTCAAAAAGATCCTCCAACCCCACCAAATAAGAACACAGGAAAGTATAATATATACTGAGGGGAGAGGAAAACATTTGGATATAAATCATTCAGAGGTAACACCGGGAAGCATGGTGACTTCAGTTGCAGTCAATATTGAGATTTATTGATCTGAGAGATAAATATTGACCAAGGTGATGCCAAAGTCAATATTTAACTTCAGTGACCATAAATCTTAATAGCAACTGTAAAGAGTAGTCAGTATCATCTATGTTTGATATATATTTTATTGCCTTTTACAAGGATATAAAAGGTTTCTTAAAAGAGATGCTGTTTCATTCATTTCAAAAAGTCTTTGCCTTGCCAGAGCAATCCAAGTGCATATGCTTGCCTTTTCAAATATCATCTAATGATTGGTGTGGCCTCAAAATTGTGAGAATCATTTGCATGATGAATAAATTGCCTATTAAACAAAAAAATCGCAAACAAAAAACAAAACAGTTGGCAGCAGCATCTTTTGAGATTTCAGTTACCTGTGAAATGCTATCATATGTGCAACATCTTTCTGGATAAAGGTATTTAACAACTATAGGGAAAATCAGCTATAATTTATGTAAGCTACCTGCAATTCTCCTGAGGTTTCATAATTTTTTACTGCTGCACCTCAACACATCAACTGGATCTATAAAATGTTCATGTACATAACAGTTCCTATTATATTTACATATTATTGTAGTATACATACTACTGTGCTCTCTTGTATACTGTACTTTTCTGATTTTGTTATTAAAATTTCTATCAGATCTGCTTCTAATATGTGAAGCATTCTTTAACTCATTGTCTAAGGTTCACAGTATTAAATAGAAAGATCTTTTTCTCACTTGCTGTCTCCTTCCTCTTTGCTTATGTTAAAGAGATGACAACATAGCTAAGGTAAATGCAAGTTAAAAATACCTATGATGTAGCAAATGATAATTTAGTTAACAATTTCAGAACAATCCTAACTGCCCCAATGTTCTCCCTAATGTTCAGAGATTTCTTTTATTATATTAGAAGACATTATACTTTTCAAAAACTACTGCATATTTGACATTCACTTTTCTGACACACAAAAAACCACATTTATAATAAAGGATTACTTGGACACTACTGTAGTGAATGAGTCCAACTTTTCCTGAAAACCAAATTTTTTAGACCGGTTTATACGATCTAACACTGCACAAGGGAATGTTTTGACACAATTTTGTGTAATAAAGCTTTAATTCTATGAAAAGAAGGCTTTATGACATTAAGGAGCAAGACAGTTAACCTCAAACGGTTTATTCATGTCAGCACAGTCCAAAGATGTAATTAGTTGTAATGTCCTTACACTCAGAGTCAGGGGTTTACAGAGGGAAGAGACGCCAATGGCATTGCCCAGCTCCTGCTATTCACTCCCCAGGGGGCTGGGCTGTCTAATTTTACATCTCAGAGTCCTAACAGACAATGGCCTTCCTCTCAAAAACTGTCAGTGCATTACCAGGACAACTTACAGAGAGACTTTTCATGCCTCAGGAACAGTGAGCCTACACAGGTACATCTAAACCAATGCTGCATTGGGTGCCTAGGCTTTAGCAGTGCCACACTTTAGACACTTGCTAGCAGGAACTTGTTAGAGGTAATAGATATTCCGCAGTTTTAGTCTGATCACTTGCATGATTCATTAAAATTTAGACTGTCAGAAGAAAACAATCAGAGTTGTCTGGAAAGGGATTCCCTCGTCAAGCTGTTTCTCATGACTTTCCTGGTCTTCAGAACTCTGCAATTAAGTGATGGAGTTCTACTGATATCACTTCTCTGGTGTTAGGAGGTGGCAAGGCTAGAAAAGATGGTAATTAGCTAACACAGTAAAAAACCCACTTCCCCCATTACCAGTGCTAGCAACTGAGCAAACACTGATACTGGAAGCAATCACAAAGTTTACACTTGCCTGAGGGAGTATCTTCCAAACCTTACCATAAGGGTAAGGCAAGTATTTTGCTAATTTTAAGTATCTGCAGTTGTGAGCTGTGGTGATAATACTGGGAAAGAATGTAGTTTACAAAAGGGATGACTCTAGACATGATAACACTCTGAGATAACATTTTAAGAGAAGCAAACTGGGGGGAGGGGGTCCTTTATCTGTTACATCACAACAATCTGGCTTTTGAAATGATCTGTAGGTAGCTGTATTTGCAAACTGTAACTTGTGATGACTTCAGTAACAAAGGGAGGGAGAGTCATCCCAGTGTGGGGGGATGGGGGAAGGGGAAATCACTCCATGGTTTGTGTTTCCACTACGTGTAGTCATCATCTGGCATTCGGCTTGGGTGTAATAACTTGGTGTCTCTTTGTTCCCCCATACGGGATGAAGGCTCTAATCAGTTTTGTCAGAACGTTTGCTCAGTTAATCGCCTAGCAATGTGTGATGAATAATCTGCCTATTGACTGTCTCAGCAGTTGGTGGGTTCTCCACCCTCACCCCATGGTGAGACGCATCTCGTTTCTGCTGGCTGCTCATTTTCCTTTAAAAGAGGAGCGCTGTCTCTCTTCCCCGGCCCCAGTAGGCATATCCCACCCTTCCCACCCCTTTTAGCCTCACAGCCCTCTTCTCTCCTTTCCCTCAGGAATCTGGAAAATGCTGCCCGCCCACTCTGGGTTTTGTCCTTGGATAACTACCTTCCTGCCAGTCACCTTGAGCTCTCATACCACAGAGTGTTCCCTCTCTGCTGAGCTTGGGATCTTTATTTTCATACCAAGAGAAACAGATTTAGGATGAACAGGAAAGTTTTGGCAACAACTGTCATCACATTATCAACACAGTGTTAGTGATGAATAGTTCTGGAGGAAAGAAAATACCACAGAAAGCTGTACTTTACTGGGACAAAAATACAAGGGAGGATCTGAGAGGTTCCTTCATCATTGACTCAGAAGAAGAAAAATAAGAAAAAACTCTAATCAAAATATCAAATCTCAATTGCCTGCAACTGTGCATTGACTTGACAAGAAAAATCCAGGCCTCTATTCTGCATGTGCAAACTGCACAAAACTGTGGGGTCTCCTTGTGCCAGCCCTTTGCAGAGCAGAGAACTATAGGGAAGTTTTTTGCATCAGCCATGATTTTTAATATGGTTGGTAAAAAAAAAAAAAAAAAAAAAAAAAAAAAAAAAAAAAAGCAGAACAGAACATCTATGTAAGGTAAAGGGTTTCAGCTCAAGTGTCAGGGCAATATTTCTGTAAATTCCTAAGTTAGGCCAGTTATACAAAAAGTAGTGTAGGTTTTTGGGACAGCAATATACTTACTTTTGGTTATAAAGGCTGACATAGGTACATTGTGCATTGGGAAGAATACAGAAAACATTATATAGAACATGGAATTGAGGAAATATAAATTAAAAGCTTTTTGACTGCCAGCTGTGAGGTCTTTTCAGACCTATCTGAAATTCTCAACTGTACTAACTTCAAATAAGTAGAGATGCACTGTTAATGTAATATTGCACCGGTTACAGAACTTCCTTCATGGACAGGTAAATCTGCCTTAGATCAAGCTCCAGCTCTGACAGCCAGATTTCACCAGAGTGACATACATGAAGGCACTCTTCTGATAATTGTTACACAATTTGGATTCAGTGTCTCTCCTTTTAAGGACATTCTATTTTTCAAAATGATCATTACTACCTAAATAAAAGTGGCTACAGGTCCTCTTTGTACGCTTCTGGTTTATTGTCTGCATTGTCCCACAATGACACAGACAGATAGATAGATAGATATAGATATAGATGATATATAGATATAGATGATATAGATATAGATAAATGTTTTTGTCTTGGATGAGTGGTACCAAAAGCCATCTGCTTTCTATGTGTTCCTGGACCCCACTAGCTTCTGCAGGCAACATAAACTAAGTCAGATGTTGTATTGTCTACATTTCACACCCATCCTTGCTGTTAGGGGGTCCCACCACTCCCGCAGAGCCATCCTGGCTGCACAACCAGGAGGGCTCACAGGATAGCTGGAGCCAGGCATGGCATGACAGGTCCCAGCACACAGGAGTTAAGAGTATTCCCAAATGCATCCTTTCACATTTACATGCAGGTCTTACCCAATGCTTTCCCCAAAGGCACAGAAACTCAATCATTTCAGAGCTCACAGGAAGCAAACAGATGGTCAGCAAGAATATGATACATGATTATATCTATGCATAAAAGTATGCATATTTGAAAGCATGTACAAGCGTCTTTGGAGTGAGTATACTGCTTTTTCTAAGGTTCTGGAAAGTTGTTTTCAGCTTGAACTTAGTGTCAAATAAATCTGGTTTATAGGTCACTTGTGATAGTTTGCAACCAAGCTGCATAGCACTGTGAAGCAGATACCATTGCATATTATATCACCAAGAATTCCTGATGAAAAAAATAAGGAAAACATTTTAGATCTCTTGCTTTTGTGTTTTGAAGTTTCTCTTGCAATGGAGAAACTTGCTGAAATAAATGAAATAAATTAAATTCTGCACAAAACACCTGACACAAGTGAATTATGCTAATAGAATGGGTGTGTGTAGTTCACCATAGATGTATATCTCATGATCTCTGTTCACACCTCAGCATCTCATTCACACATTCTTGAGAGAAGGATCAATCAAAAGCGAGGTGCTAAATAGCATGCCTTTAGTTAACTAGATTTGAGAAGTTTCTAGGAGTTTCTAGAAGTCCAAGAAACAGGGGAGATGCACATTGTATGGATTTTCCATTTAAATATTAAAAAGATCCTGCCCTCCAAGTTTCTATTCTCTTTCCTCAGCCCTTTCATGTATTTTCCAAATATTTTTTCCACTGCCTCCTTTCAATGAACACCATGCATTCAAATTTCTCACCCACTGGGTGACTTCCCATTTCATCAGCTCCTCCACCGCCAGCTTATAGTCTTCTCAGAGATGTTTTGAAGAGTTCTGTACAATCTACTTGATGAATTTTCATGTCAAAAAGTATCACCTTGCTACCTGAACATTTCCCATGTTTTGGTATGGGAAAGTGATGTAAGCGGATGGGGATAAGAGAAGAAGCAGCAAGCTCCTCTTTTCAGCAGAACATCTGTGGCAATCTAACAGCCCCTGTCTCCAGAAGCATCCTGTCTTCACAACCTAAGCCCTTTCCCTCTATTGCAGATCAGGTATCACACTTAGGCTCACAGGCCCCTCTCAGAGCTCCTCCCACCAGGCTGGACCAGGCAAATAGATGCAGAGGAAGGGAAATTCAGGGTGGCTGTAAAGTCTATGCCTAAGGCCCTACTTTTTGCCTCAACTTCCCAATGCCTAAATCTGACCTTTTCTACCTCTTCACACTACAGCTTGTTCAGTAAAGCCTGGTGAAAAGAACCAGAGCTTTTGCTGAAGTCTTTATGTGTGTAGTCGGGACTCATTTTCATGGACATGTGACAATCTTTTCCAAACAGATCATAATTTAACATTTTAGGATCTGTCACCTGAATTTGAAAAGCAAAGCTTCTATACTTTTCTGACCAAACTACCATGAGTCAAACTCTCCCACCATACTCTACATCAGAGACCTCAGTGGCAGTTCTGCAGTTGTTATCCGCCTGTACTTGGCACTGGTGAAGCCACACCTTGAATTCTGTACGCAGCTCTGAACTGCTCACTTCAAGAAGGACAATGAGGTGCTGAAGTGAGTCCAGAGAAGAGCAACAGAGCTGGGGAAGGGTCTGGAACACTAGTCCTATGAAGAGCATCTGAGTGAGCTGAGGGGTTTGGCCTGGAGAAAAGGAGGCTCAGGGGAGACCTTATCACTCTCTGTAACTGCCTGAAAGGAGAGTTGTCCTCTTCTCACAGGGAACTAGCAAGAGGATGAGAGGACATAGTCTTAGGCTGCACCAGGGGATGTTCAAGCTGGATGTTAGGAGGAATTTCTTCACAAAAATAGTGATTAAATATGAGAATGGACTGCAGAGGGAGGCGGTGGAGTCACTGTTCCTTGAGGTGTTTAAGCCTTGAGGTGTTTAAGAAATGACTGGATGTGGCAGTGAGTGCCATGGTCTAGTTGACGAGGTGGTGTTTGGTCATAGGTTGGACTTGATCGTCTAGGATGTCTTTTCCAACCTAATTGATTCTGTGATTCCTATCTCCTGCCTCTTTTTGTAAGTCAATTACATTAATGACTAGTCATTGGTTATCCTTATATCTCAAATACCCTCCTAAAGCAACAATTTCACATGAATCGTTCAATGCTGACTCCAATGTGCCAACTGACCTAATCCCTGATTTCAAGTAGGAAACTTGTTCCTCCAGTCTTGAAAGTTCACTGTTCTATAGCATATAAGCAAATTGTTGTATAGGAAAAAATTGAAAGGCATATATGTTCTCTGTATTTTCGGCAGATCCTCATGCAGTGTCTCTGGACTCATCTCCTCCCTTTTCCATTTTCATTCTACAGATTTCTCCAGACTTTTTATCTGAGGTAAGTGATTGTCAGTTTATTCAAGGTACTTACCATATTTGCAAGAACTAGCACAGACATCTCACATATTTGGTCTAGGTATGATAAGAACATTTGCTTTTTATACATTAGCCCCACTTAAAACCTGTCAAAGACACCAAGTGGTCCTGCAATATATCATCTACTCTGCAGTGCAAGTGCAGCTGGGTGGTTGGCCTATCATCAGCCCTTTAAGACCAGATATCGCTATTGCTGCCTCAAAACGGCTCAGAGAGGCTGGCAAGATGAACATATTTTGTGAGTTGATGTGATCTAACTGTGACAGGATCTGCAGGAAGGCAGCTTTATACTCTTCCATCAGTGGGAGGTGCCCTGAACACAACGAAGGTAAGTGCCCTAGGTGAGGCTACAGCCCCTCAAGCTACATCTGTACTGGTAAAATAAACACTTCTGGGCCAGCTTTGGCACTAAACCTGCAATCATCTCCACTGTTAAATTTCTGGAATGATTTTGACTTGGGGCTGACTTGCAACTCGCCCAAGCAATCTGCAGGAAGACTTCTCGAGCTAGCACAGACCAGGGATTCTCCCCACTAGAACACCTGGCTACAACCACCTTGCTTCCAAAGGGTGAAAGCGTTTAATTGTGTGGATGCAGGCAAACCAGTGCCAGGTGACTTCACTAGCAAAGAGATGGACACGTTTGATATACTGATAGAGATGTAGCCTCACTGTCTAACAACTTCCTGTGAAGTTGAAAGTGGAAGCTTCTGAAGGAGCCCAGCAGGTTCCCATGCCCTGGATTACCCCTCTGCTAGCTCTGAAAGGCCAGATCCTGAGTTCTCTGCTAAAGTCTTCAACATGGATGAAAAAAGGGGATGAGAAGCTATAAAGCAGACACAGTTCTCCAATCTCCAGATAATCATTCCCAGGACCATATGCAAAAGGAAAAGTGTATATGCCTGGGTTTATTTAATAGATTATGCAGTCTACTTACTCACATTTATCACATGGGCTAATGTAAGATTTACTGCCCATAATTAATCAACCTTAGGCAAGAATATTTAGCACTTCTACTCCATTTTTCATTTTCAAAGTGCTTTTCAAACACTACCTAATTAAACATCAGGACCAATTATTTCCATGGTACTTTACAGACACCTTTAAAAAATGTAATATGCACATTTTAGCACGTACATGAGGAATCTTTTTAAGTCAAAACAGCTCTATTTTCAACCTGCTGAAGGAATGAAAGCAGTAACAGGACTGAGATTTCCAAGTACACCACAGCAGCAGCCAGTTAGGTCTGCTCCTATGCACACATAAGACTGTAACCCAGTCTCCTTCTTAAAACTTCTATCTCACACTTTCATTTTGCCTGTTAGAAGACAATCACTAAAGAACTGCAGAACTGGGATGCAAAATAATTACTTCTTTACAAGGGACATGTGCCACCACTGGGCTGGGGTTCTGATTCATATGCTCAGCAGGAACTCTTGAGGTCACACCTGTAAGTCTCACCTCATTTCTTCCACAGGGGTAACAGAACAACCTGTGTGTTCACACAGCAGTGGTGTCTTCACCAGCAAGGTCAATCCAAGGCATGGTATCTACTCACTGAAAACTGTTCCAATATCCTTCCCTCATGACCAGAAATGCAGTCAGCATTGGCAATTTTTTGACCACCACTAAGGAGAAAAGTGGATGTGGTGAGCCATGCTTGTCATCCTAGCTTCTCCAGAGGTGGGTGGGTGCCCATGAGCCTGGGGCTTCAGTATGCTCAGCCAGTTTTCCATATCATATTTGGCATCAGTCTGGTGATCCCTGAGCTCAGGTCAGCACGTTGCCTAAGGAAGGGAGAACCCACCTGGACCAGACACAGAGCATCTCAGTTTCTGGCAGCACAGTCCAGTTTCCCCAAGAACATGTACTGAGATTGTGGTGATTTAAATCCATAGGCCATTTGACAGTAGATTTTGAATGAGAGTGTACACACAGCCCCTCCTGTGCTCTCGCCTAGAGAGACAATGCAGAGGTAAGGCATAGACTGCAGTGAGCCAGGGTTGTCAGGGCTTAATCACTTAAAGTTCTTATTCATGCCAGAATCCTTCTCATCTCAATAGTGAGGAAAGGATTAACACTGCATAAATAGGCTAATAAGGGCAGAAAGCATGATGTTTCCCTGACAAGATAAATAAAATCAAGAAGCAAAATATTCTTCATTAAACATTAAAAGTTTATGCACCTGCCAACATGGCCTGGTGCAGTTCTGCTCAGACACCTAAGAGAGCACCACATAAGCCAGCTCCCTTGCTGGAAGCAGCCTAGCCAGGCAAAGATGGCATTCTGCAGCACGTCACTGAGCCCTGCTGCAAAGTCAGCTGTACTGACTCAGCACATCTCACTAATGTTTCTTCACTTCTTCTGGGGCCTGGGACAGGTTTGTGCAGCACAGATAACTCCGTGCAGCACTTAGATGAGCTCTCCAGGTACACATCAAGGCAGGGGACAGCAAACTTTCAAGGATGGTGTGTACCAGATGGTATTTTTCTTTCCCAGATTAGAGGTTAAACATGCTGGTAAGAACGCTGTGGGATCCATGAGAGACTGCCTCTTACAGAAACAATATGCTACCATTTTCTATCATCATTAAATTGCATCTGTACAAGGCAGAAGCTCCTGCTGCTCTCAGAATGAGCCAGAAGGTGGGAGCCACCAATGTCTCTCTCCAGATGGCACAGCCCCAAAACCAGCTCTGTGCTAGCCCTACTGGTGTTTTTAGAAATTGACTTCCATGATGCTTCTGGTTTCATTGCCCCAGACTGTGAATAGGCTGGAAGAGTCACAGGGGTGCAACAAAAAAGTTTTGCAAAACTGAAATTTATGGCTAAGGCTTTTCTGCCTTATCTCAAGCGCAGTGCTTGGGCACAGCTGCCTTATGAACAAATGACAGAATTATAATCTGGCTTAGATGTAAGCAAATTTACTTTCAATTCACAATTAAATAAACCAAGTGTCTTTCATAAGAGTGCTAAAAGTTGGGCTTTGGGTTAGATTGTTGACCTACATGCCTCAGCTCCCTGGCTGTGAAATGGGAACAGTCTTTCCAGCAGGGACATTGCTGAAAGAATTTCATTCCTGCTTATAAAACAGTGAAGTGATAATAAGAGATTTAGATGTGTTAGTTTTACTAAACTATTTAAAATATACAGGGTAGTAAAACTGGTCCCAGCCTTCCTTTTGCTTGTACTAGTGTAAATGGAAGTAATTGTATTGAACACAGCTCACTGTATATGCAACTTAATTGAAATCAGTCCTTACATCTTTCTATGTAATTAAAATGGATAACGGGAATCTTTCTGATCCCACTCTCAGCTAAGTTACATCAGCTTTTTATCTGAGGACCTGTTTATGGAGCTTTTTTGTTTTAAACCTTAGCCAGTTTCAAGGCTTACACAAAGGCCATGAATGTTTTAATTTCTTTATTTCAGTATTGCCCCTTGGGAAGAGCAAGTTGGAGGATGCACAAGCCTGAGTTTGAAAATAAGCCCATAAAACAATTTCTGAAACTGTATGAGAAGCCAAAGCAGCAGATCTTTTAACACTTCATCATAATTACGCAGAAACTAGGGGAAAATTAATTGCATCTACCTGTGTGCAGGAAATGTTTTTGATTTACATTTTTCCATATACCCCCAAATGCATTTTTACCCTCCTCACTAGCCTAACTGTTCCAGGAACACTGCATGGTGTAGATACAGCTAAAGGCTACACTTCACTGATCACAGCTGATTCTGTTATGATGCCTTTCCGTCTAAGGTGGAAGGTGCTCAGTTCAGCACCACTCGGAAGGCACATGGTGACTGACAGTCTGTTCCCAGTCCACTGCAAACATCAAGTGTCAAGTGTTAGTTAAGCCACCAGACTACATCAGGCTTCAGTGATGACTGAATCCCAGCTTTGAAAGCAATATTATTTCAGACAGAAATAAAAAGGAAAAAAAATTGAAAGGATAAGCGATTCTAACTTTCCATTCCTAATACCTTCTTTTCGAAGAATATTTGGCAAAATAATTTTCCTGTATTTGTTTATAAATGAGCCTGAGGAACTGAAGGGACTCCATACCACCTTGTGAAAGCTGAATGCTCCGGTATCAGCCCAGTAGCTATGACTCTAATCACTGCAGAAATGTGTTTTCCCACAAGTAAACCTGTCAGCCTCCCTCCACCTATTGGTCTTTGTGAAAAAACATACAATAGTGCATGGAGACCTCAGACTGGATTCATATGGCAGCTGTTATGTCCTCATTGCAAATGGTCAGAAAGGTCAAACTTTCTTTTTCTTCTGACTTGATGAGTTAGATGATATCTGAGGCACAAAACAAAACTGAACCGATCAATTTTTCTCCATTCACTCACAGCGCAGACTCGGTTTTACAGGCAATATTCTTACAGGTAAGCCAGTCAGACAAACACTTTGTACAGTGTGACTTTCCAAAAAGACTCCTGATCCAATACTGTGTAGTCCTGATCCTAGCCCTGATATCTCCCACTTACAGTGGGACCGAAAGAGGCTGCAATAAGCAGATGTGAGCGCAAATGGAAAAATGGTAGCTGTGATGGTACCATTCTGATTAGATGCCTGATGAAGCACCAAAGGCAGTGGGCCAAACAATGTCATACATTACTAACCAACCCCCCAGTCTTACCCATGAATCATAGCACAAGTTTTTATTTCTGATAATTTACAAGGTATGATAATATAGATGGCCACTAGTTAAATACACAAGTCAAAAATGCAATCCCCACATCAAGGAGACTAGGATATATTTCATATGCCACAAATTCATTTCATACATTTCATATGCCACAAAATACTAGTCAGTATTTGCTTTGGAGCTACTTAATAACCGTCCCTTATTGCATGTCACATTTGGTTACTCTGCACCTAAAGAATGAATGATACTCTGATTAAGAAAGATAAGGAAATAAGTTGTTATTATGAGATCCAAAGGATCCTCAGTTTTTCAATTTTTTTTAACAACTCTCTGTTTATTTCTTTTCCAAATGCCATGACAAAATCTCAGGAAAATTATAAATCCTAAACCACTATCACTCACAGAAACGCAGCCAACTTCCCAAATTCACAGTTTTTTAGTTTACAGCTTTGAGTGGGTTCCTGTAGGCCAATTGTTGGGAAGGGATGGTGGGAAGGGGGAGAGAGGGAAAAAAAGAGGGAGGTAGAAAGAAAAAAATGAAAGAAAAATAAAAAGGAAAAATATATAAACTTAAAAAAAACCCTCTAGTAGAGGCTGCTGCAGTATTATGGCACAGAAAGACTAATGGGGACAGCTGAACCAGTGCATGAGAGTGTTCTGAAATTAAAAACAATGTGTATTTTGTTTAACACATTCTGTGTTATTTAAAGAAAAGTAAGAAGAAGAATTCCAGCTGGGATGGAACCTACAGAGTCCCTTGAGCAATTTGAATAATTATAGACTTGGATAAATTGCAGTTAAACCATTTGTTTCAAATGTGCTACAACCAATAACTAAAACAGCAACAGCTTTTCAGTGTAAGAGATCTGTTGCTGGCTTCAGATAAAGTACAGTGAGCTGCAGATAGTTACTGGCCAGCCATACTCTATGAAATGAAAAAAACTTTTCCTCCACAAAGCCTGTGATTTCCGAACTTCAGATACCAGCAAAAATAGCTTTATGCATTTGCTTGCCATATGTACTCAGAAAACAGTAAAGGTATTTTTTTGGAATAACAAAGGCAGATTTGGGGTTTCTCTGCTACATTCCATAATTTCCAGAATAGGAATTTCTCAGTAATAAATTAATCCTCATTCTTAAGGGACCATAAAAACAGGGGCAGAAAGAAATTTTATTTTCATGTTAGCAATGGCCAGAACATGCTTCACATTCTTGTTTGAAAATTTGCCTCCCACCCTGTTCTTACTGAATTTGCACCAGTTGGTGATGGCAGGTACCAGCTACCACACCAGTGTTAGAGCCTTACTCTATTTCACAGATGCAAGTAGTGCTATAAGGGGCAGATTCATATTGAGAGTACCACAGGAATTACAGTGAAACTTGTTTTATCATTCTTATACAGGCATAAGTCCTGTAAAAAACCATGATTTTGCACTGAGCTCAATGCAATGAGACTTCTCTGTCCAGTTGGGTCCTACAGGGCTCAATGCAGCTCAGTTTTACCACAGGGTCTGCCAAATATGCCCCTCAAGGAAGGATGGGGAAAGAAGACATGAGGATTTGATGCACCTGAGGACAGGAAAGAGGCTTGCATTTGCCAAATGTGCTAAGAACACCAAATCCCTCAAATCTATCGAGTTTAAGGAGCCTGGGGCAAAAGAGTGGTACTTCAGTCAAGCTTGTACACCATGTAATGGCTCCATGTGGTACAAACACAGGCATGCTGTAGAAATCACATTGCCACAGTCGCAAAATGAGCCACAAATGTTCTTCCAACAGTAGTCCCACTTATCCTTGCCTCTCACAAGGGCAGTCATTTATTTTCTTTCTGCAACTCCCCTGCATACACAAACTTAAATATGCACACAGCTAAAGCACCTCACCAGCACGTTCAGCCCTTTCTCCCTGCACATGGAGTTGATTCAGTATTTGCCTGTGGCTGCCAGGATCATCACTGAAGTTTGGCTGCCCTCCCTGAAGTCCTGCTGCTTTGGATGCCTCCACCGTAGCATTTAAGACAGTTGGGGCAAGTGAACAGATGCTTCTGCAAGGTCCTTTTATCTAGTGAAATGGAAGTGCTGCACTAAGAATTAGGTACCTGTGAGAGCACACTGAAATGGGTATGAAGGTAAATGCAATTATTTTGCATTTCACAGGGAAATTTCTTCTTCTTAGGGAATTTAAAAAAAAAAAAGAAAAAGATTGGTTAAAAACTAAAAAAGGGAGTAATAAAATTTAGCAACTGGGAAGCATGATGGAGGATCTAGCCAAACAGAAGTAGAGTGTGCCAGTGCAGGAAAAATTTAAACTTGGTGCATACGCTGATGGCTTCTACTTTCACCTCAAATTGGGTATTCTTTTAACCAACTCAGTGAGGAAGTCTGATGTGTTTTCAGCAGTGATTAGAACAGCAAAATCAACCGTATCAACTTCTTGACTGTGAAAGGTGGGTGCTGGAGAAGTCTTGTGAGACTACAGAAAAGCAGCATGGCCCCAGTTCTGGGGCTAAGGAGAAGGAGTCTGACCAATCATCCTGACATTCCTGAGCATTCCTATTAGGTGCACCAGACAGGATAAAGCAAAATAATATTGACAAAAATAATGTACCATAGGGCCCTCAGAAATCTCTTTGGGAAGGGAGAAAAAAGTAACAACTGAGACACCACTGATTATGAACTCAATCTTAGGCATCAAACCAATGCCCATTTCTCAGCACAAAATGGACAGTGGAGGCAGAAAAGGAAATAGAAATTAGAGTTTGTGAAATAAGAAAAAGATGGACCACTATCACATTTCTGTGTAAGTGAAATTGTGTTCTCTAAAAGGGGTATCATCACAGTGATGAATGAGATATTAAGATAGAGATTTTATAGTTTTCCAATGTTTTGTCCAATACACTTTTTAATTATTGTCTTACTTTTACTTTTGTGAGCCTGTTCTTCTGCATCATTATAGATCATTTCTACTCATACCCAGTCAGTATTGTCTACTGCTTACTTCCATCCTGATTTCTTCAGTTATAAGTCTCTAAAAACCTCTGAATAATGTCTGTCTTTGCTGTTCACAGTCAGTGTTTATTCATCATGATTTGATATTTAATTGGACAAGCTAGATAAATTTGATTCTTTTAATCTTTTGTCAAAAACCAATTCTTTTTGTCTTTTCATGATGTTCCACCTTTGATTTATCTGCATTTTCACTGATGTTGTGAGGTTTCCAGAAAACAATGCATGATTCTGTGGCCTTTTTCCATGCCAAAACTTTTACAAGATATCTGAATAAAGCTCAACACCACCAAAGAACACTGCTTTTCAATAGGGCGCTACTTCTCCTCCAAAAGTCAAAATTTCAACTATTTCACATGTCGCCATAGTATAAAAAATATTTCAATCCAATCTAATAATTTATGAGACTTTTGAGCTTCACTGATGGCACTGACTTTTTTCCCAAGGGTTGGATTTTATACCTGCTATCTTGATACAACCAACCATCCTTCAGGTATAAGGACAGCTTAATAATTAGGGGTGAATCTTCACAAAATCACCACAGTTCTTGCTGGAAACTGAGCCACTTCCTCACTGAGCACACTGAGTTTTTGGGCAGAGCAGTAAGCAGGACTTCCTAGTTTTCAATAAATGGAAGGAGACTGGGGCAGAATCTCCTGCTTCCTCTGTAGACAGCTGTGATTCTTTTTTGAAAACCTTTCTCTGCATCATCTACCTAGAAATAATTCTCTAACACCTGCTTGGCTTTAAATATGTGAATAGAGTAGTGACTTTGATGGGAAAACCCAGATGCTTATATTTGAGTATGCTTTAAAGTGGTTTGCTAAATTAAAGCCTAAGGACAAAGGAAGCAGTTTAGAAAGTGCATCAGCAATAGAAAGTCATTGCCTGTAACCTGAAATGAACTCAAAACTTTTTAGCTTGGCTATTTATTTACTTTAATATTCACACATAATTGTAATTCCTGCAGTGAGAATTACTGCAATGATGTGATATGCAAGAACAGTCTCATGATATTTTCTGCACATATAAGAGTGGAAATCTCACAAGGGAATTTGATCTTGAAAGATTTTTACTCTGATTTCTAAAAGAAAATGCATTGTTGTGGTTTTGGATTAGCTACAAAGATTTTGATACCTTCTTCTGAGGTTCACCAACCAGTGCTAATGCAATGATCACAGTTTCATTTTCAAGCACTTACTAAAAAAGAAAAAGAAGACTTTCCTTGGGGGGAGAAGGAACAAATCCACTGATTCACCAGGATCCATTAGTTTGCATCAAAAACCACAAATATATTTCATGTTGCCCTTAATTTCTCAGCCACCACTGCCATTTCCCTAACCACTCCCCATCAGTTTCACACTGAGGATGTGTTATGAGACTGAGTGGGGACATGCAAATCATGCACATATCCCTGGAAAAATGCTTGGCAAATCTGGCTTTTCAGTTTTGCATTCACTTGCCAAAAAATATTCCCTCATCCCCCAAGCCCTCCCTCTGCCATGTCTAATTTAATTTCAAAAGTCAGAAGCTTAACAGGGACATAAGCTTCCTAAACATGCTGTCATCTAACAAGGAATGTGAATTCAAAGCTTATAATTACGATTTTCCTTAGGTGCAGAAAAGACAGTGCAATCTTGTAGATATCCTTGTCCACAAGTGCTAATACAATGACAGGGTTCACATGGCTGATGGAGACTTTTTCCCCCCTCCTTGCTCCTAAAAAAAAATCAAAACACCAGATATAAGAGTTTTTTTGTCAATTCTGCCTTGCCAACAAGACATGAGGCTTTTGTTGCTGATGCCAGAGGTTCTGAGTTGTATAAATATTCTGCATTTCACTGCAACAAAAAGCTGAATGACTCTGTAGAGAGCTCAGGGCAAATGAGACTTACTGACCTGCTATTTCTATATAACTCTGTTATTTTATCTCTTCAAAGGGACTTGCATACACTGAATTTTCAGTTTTTAAGTAAAAATAAGTCACTCATTTTCAAAGACATGCCCTCTGCACCTTCCTTTTCTTCAAGTGCCTAGGACACACATTTTATGAGTATGAATACATCTGTGTATGTTTGGGAGTGAAAAAGGGAAATCATAGAGATATCATTCATTTTAATCACTAATTTCAAAACAGCTGCTGAGCCTGGGCTCTCTCATTCAAGCACAATCATTTTATGCCTTTTTTTTTTTTTTTTATCTCCGATGAGGAATTCTTGTTTAAAGTGAGACTTAAGTATTTGCCAATAACCCACAGCAAATACTTTTTTTTTTTGTCTTTTTGTAGTCCTGTGATGACTGGCCTTCTTTCCCCTTCAGTAATCACTGTCTAAAAAAAGAAAACCTCCAGGCGCACTTCACTTTTGTCCCTTCCCCCTGGCAGAATGCCCAGCCCCAGTATGATGCTTTTAAACCCTTCCCCCCGCAGACACAAGGTTTGCAGCACATTATTATCCGGCCCAGCGGCGGGGGGAGGCAGGGCTGTGGGATATGATACCATTCGGGCGGAGATGCGCGGACATGGAGCTCTTCTCTCCAGGAGAAACCTTTCGGTGTGATGCATTTCGGAGCTCCCTTGGTTAGGAAGGCTCTGCCGCAAGGAAAACATGATGAATATACAACGAGTTCAGATTGCCAGGCGGCCTAAAGTGCGTGTGTATGTGTCATGTGCACAGGCAAGGGTGCTGGTTTAATGAAAATTCAGCGGTAGTTTCGCCAGGCTGAGAATAACAGCCAAAAAAAAAAGAAACAAGGAAAAGCCCTTCTATTGTTGTGCAATGGGCAAGTTCTCCGATAATCACTCTAGATGTGATGCAACGCTCTTCACACGGGGAAACTCCTGGGAATTGTGATAGCGCAGGACAACTCAGGATCGTATCCTGGATAAACACTGCTATCATCATCTTAAACAGCACTGCAGGCAGGACCGGCAGATGAAGGCTGCATTATTCAAGGCATTTGAATGGAAAAATTAAACTCGAATTTACTGCAAACAATCCTTTCAGTGCTGTAGCTTTCCCAATCATCCAGAGAATCAATATGTTTTTCTGTATCACTTTTACTGCGGCAGTAAGGCAAAGATCTTTTGTAATAAACTGGTTTATTTTTTTCATTCTTGCTCCCAAGTGAACAGTCCACCCAGGTCATTCAAAGCTAAGTGTCTTGCTTGCTTCCTTGCAGTTCTAGTTTTCTGGGTATTAGCTCAAAGAAATTGCCCAGAAAAGCTAAAAAAGACTGTTCTCCTTGAGCTGATAGTAATACCATAAAACAAGTGAGTCTGATATCTTTGTTTTAACTTGCTCATAGCACCGTTTCAATAGAGAAGAAAATAGAGACAAGTGTATCTAACTAGAATTAAGATAACCTGTGAAATGTCACTAGATGAGAAGATACCATGCTACTGCCTAACCTGGGAAATGTTGTAGCTGTGGTCAATGACACCAAATGTCAGCTTAAGCTGTCCCTCCTCCCTGCTCCCAGCTGCTTGTTCCTGTTTCCATCACCACAACCATTTGCAGGGTTCCATCAAATCACGAAACTGATTCAATTAAAAAAAAAAAAAAACACAAAAAAAAAAACAAACCAAAAAACCCAGAACAACAACAAAAAACAAACAAACAAAAAAAAACCCAAAAAACAAACCCACCACAAAAACACACAAACCAGAAACCTAACAATGAAACAACAGAGACCAGGGAGACTGAGGTCAGAACTGCCACTACTTATTTACTTATTTTATATCACCAAATCGTGATCTTATGCTACATTTTCAGATTTTTTGATACTGTGTAAGATACTGTCATGCTACACAATGTGCTTCCTTCCATGAACATCTACAACCCTTCAATTTTGTGCCACCTTAATTTTTTTGTACCATAAGCTGCATCCAAGACAAGATCTTCATTGAAAGGTTGTTTTGTTTTGTTTTCCCTGGAAAGAAGGCAAGGGGCTTTTTTAAGTAGATGATTTGGGAGGCCTGCCTGAGCACAGCTACACCAGTGCAAAGAGTATCTGCTAGCAGCAGCAAAGGGGAGCAAGCAGGACACTGGGGAAAGGGTAGGAGGAAGAGCTGCCACCAGTGGAAACTTCTTGAGCTTTAGCCCCAACGTGTGGTTCTGCACACACAAATTCAGCTGCAGGCATTGTGCTCACCCTGAAGTTCAACACTGCCATGTGACTGCTCAGCCAAGATAAACCCTAACAAAGACCCTTCACACAGGCAAATCTACTGCTGAATTCAATTCCCATCTATATTAAGACAAGATCAATAGCAAAACGAAGGCTTGAACTTCAGCAGAGCTGGGATACTGTTTGATAGAGGATATGGATGGTGCTTCCCAAACCATCCACCACAGCCTTGGGCTGACCCAGTTCACAAGCTGGGTAAAAACCTGACCATACCTTTTGCATTTGGAGCCACCTGTATTCAGATGATTAGCTTGTGTGAAGTGAGGACAGAAAGCTAAATGTTGACACTGCACTCAGTCAATCAAACCTTTCTGCTAAATAAAAAGGATGCCTTGAGCGAGACCCAGCCGACCCAGATTTCAAGACTATGTAAATACTCTAATCCTGTTTATCTGCTATCTCTCTCAGGGAAAAGCAAATCCTCAGTGGATTCTCAAAGCCCTCTCCTGTACGTTAGCTATGTTCAGCCACTGAAGGAATAGATATGAAGTCAATTCTGTGGCTGGGTACCAACAGCTTGAGTTCCAAATATCAAGCCCTCACAGCAAGCTGCTTGCAAAAAGGGTATGAGAGGACTGTGCTAGGTAATTTTAATAATGAATGCATTTGGAGGACCAAAATAACTAAACAGGAGAGCCTGCTCTCACACATCCTGGGCACAAAGCAAATAACCAAGTTCCTGTGCTAGTAATCAAAGACCATCTCAAAAAAGCATTTAACATTAGTTGGGGCAATCCCATTCTCTCTAAAGCAGATGTAAAACAAAAATTGCAATTACAGGGACTCAGATGTCCACAAGCAGCATCCATGACCCTAACTGTAAATCTAGTATTATTTATTTATTTATTTATTTATTTATTTGAACGTGAAGTATTTCATTGTAGTTACTAGTGCTATTGCACTAGATCCTAAGTAACTGTGTGGAGCAGCTTTTACTTCAGAGAGAAAGGAAAGGCGGTGAAAGTAAGACGAGCAATGAAAATACCTATATATTATTAAAATGCAAAAGGCTGACTCCTTTTGTAAGAAAATTGCAATTAGAATGTGAAACAAAGGCTGCCTCTCATCTGCAGTAAAATGTCCCTCCTGCAGCCTGCCTGCCATGGAGTATCTGCTCCCCTCCAGTGAGAATCAGGGTGGGCTTAGTGCCCTTCAGGCAAGGAAGGAAGGGAGACAGGAGGCCCAAAAATTCAGGCTAGCTCCTTTCAGTACAAAATCCTGAGCATTGTTCCTCTCCCTCTCTTCCATAACAGACGTAGCTGCTCCAGTAAAATGCAGATGTCAACTATCCTTTTTTTTTTTCTTTTCCCTTTCAGGGCTCTCAAAAGGTCCAGCAAAGCAGTGTAACACTACCCTGGTTTAGATTGTGCAAAGTATGTTTACCAAGGGTGAAAGGAATTTAGTACATACTCCCTCCCCCAGGATCTGCAGGACTTGAGAAGGACTGAGCCACGCAGGGAAAGAACTGGAGAGTTAAGAAAAAGAACTACAAAGCAGGCAATTTTGTTTAACATACATCCTTTTATTTTATTCTTTAATGCCTGGACAAAAGCACATAAGACACAACAAAAGCACATTTTTTATTTAAATTAGTTCCCTGGATAGATTGCCATTGCTGTTTTAAAAATTGATTGATTTTCATAAAATTCTACACCAACACACAATAAGGTACAGGCAGGGAATAGATTTCCTTTTAACTGGTAGTATGGGGAACAGTGCTTGGTTTTTAGTTTTTGTTTTGGTTTTTTGTGTTTGTTTTTTTTTAATCCCAGACAATTTAAGCTTTTTAATTAATGCCACAGACACAAAGAGCAGTATCAGTGCAACTGAAAGGTGCCACAAAGTGCATCAGGGGTGCCAAGAAATAAACAGGGGCAAGAGAGAGGCAATGTGATTCACAATCTCTATAGACCAGATGAATCTCCCTTCCAAAGTGCTTGTCTCCATCAATTATAGATAGAGCTTGGCGAATCAGCCAATCTTAGACACCTGACTCATTTTGTATGGCATCTGGCAGCAGTAGTGGAGGGTAAGTGATAGTTTTGCAGGGCATTTCAAAATGTGACACATCTAAGGAGCACAGCAGTTCAGATACAGGCCTCCTGCATGGTGTGAGGACTTGATCTCATGAGGCACCGTGTCCTTCTCTTCCAAGAAGTCAGGGAAATGTACATCCAGAAAATGCTCTGCATCTTTGCAAAATCAAATCCAAAGCCAACTCAATTATTCTGGGGAAAAAATTTCTGAATTTACAGCCACACCAGCATTGTTCTTCCTTAATACAAACTTCACAAATGCAAACTGAAACTTTTCTGCATGGTGGGGGTTAATTCCTATAGACTGGAATAGTGTGTTCTGCGTTGTGTAAATTTGACTACACATTTAAGCACAATTATGATTGATTCACCAGATATTTCTACTGCAGCTGAAAAAGAATTTTTTATATGGACAGACACTATCACTTTGTATGGTGGCAGGGTGCTGAGACATGAACTGTGTTTGCCTGCATGTGGTCATATTCTTCAACCAGTGGGCCTGCTTGTTAGAATGCAATTCAGACTAAAAGTTCTTCTGTGAAGAGAGATAGACTGTTCCATCTGCCTTATTTTAGATGTCTAAAACTGAGATGAATCACTTCCTTAAAGTGTCTGTATCTCTCCATGGAGTGTACAGAGTGTCTTGGACAACGGTTACGTACACAAGTGAGATGGAAAAAAACCCTTCCTCTATGATTGCTTTTTCCTATTGTGGCAAACTACTGTGAACACTCCATCTAAATATTTGCATTTATGCAATGACGACAAATTGATATAAGTCATCTTACAAACCCCTTACAGTTCCCCCAAGTGAATCATCATCATCATCGTCACAAGATTAACTTATGCACCCAAGTCTACTGGTAATTTCTGTTTCAGCCAAGCAAGACCTTTATCATATTCTCACCAGATTTCTTTCTGCAGGTGCACATTTACCTGCCATAGTTGATGAGTGTCATATATTTAACTAAGGAGGAATAACTAAGGCATAAAAAGCCTTTTTGTGAATACTCATACCACATTCTCAACAGATTTATATAAAGTCACATTCACCCTGCCCTTCTTTTTGCAGTTTCAATGTAACCCTGCATGAAATACTCATGGGAAGCAGAATTGGAGGTTATACATTGAAAATCTCTCAGATCTTAATTTTGCTGCCTGCTGCAGTTATAGGAATAATGTTGTTGTGAGTTCTCTCCATCCAACCTAGAAAATAGAAACAATACCACATATATGAGGAAGTACAGTTGACAGATCCAAATGAAACACAACACAATTCACAGACCTCAAAATATTATTATATATTATTAAATTATTATAATATATTATGAAATTATTATTATATTAAAATATAGTTTGAGTTATTTCAGGTCAGCAGACCCATAAATTACAAAAAGTACTTAGCACAGCAGAACAATAATGTTAGTTGGGATCCTAATATTGTCTCACTATCTACAAAATACAAACAACAGTGATCGCCAGAAGGATGAAAAATATTGCTCTCAGGTATTTGTTAATGAATACCAAAGGATATTATCCATGCAAATTATTTTCTCAGTGGTATTTATAGAGTAACACCTTGATGACTTCCAAAGCTTCCTCATTTTTGGAAAATAAAAGTAATTTGTTTCCTTTCAGGTGAGTGAGTGTTTTCTGACTTTTTATCTTGACTTTTAATCTGAAAACTTTTCCCCCCAGCTCTCACAGCCTAAATGTGCAAAGACAGAAAATAAGTGACTCTTTTGCACTCCTCTTAGAACAACAAACAAAAAGACTGAACCAGGGGAGGTTGGCACCTCAGTAATAACCATGTGCAGCCTTTTGTCCTGCTAATAATAGTTAAACATGCAAAACCTGTCACAAAGACCTAAAGATCTCTTCTCTGACACACTCTGAGGTCTTGGAGGTTTGTACTCTATCTGTTTCAGCATGACATGCATTGTCTTTTTGGCACTGTGATTGTCTTTACCTCATTCTCTGCCTCAGGAAAAGATACCATTTACCGTGCCACCTTTGTGACTCCTTAGGTTTCAGATAACCTACTTTATGCTGGGTCTCCATATGTTGAGAAATTTGGACTTCACTGCCATGTGGGACCTTTGTGGCAATTCATTCTCTGTCAGAAAGGATTTTTGTTTTCCCTTCCCCTCTCATGGTACATAAGCTTTATAGAAAAACATGACAGTAAAACATGAGGCAGGCAAAAGTAGCACAACCCCTATCGCGCTGTTACTGCTCTTTTTTCCTCTCCCTGTCTCCAGAGTTCCCCTGCCTTAGTTTTTCTCCATCATTGCACTAGATTTATTGCTTCAGTAAATTTCTGCAAAAGGAGAAAAAGAAGGCACTCAAAGACCCTAGGGACTACCAGCATGGATCCCCTGACCACTCAGTTCTGTGTAGCAACAAAAGCATTCCAGAGGCTTCCGTTTTTTCACTAATGCTAAACCAGAACAACTGGGATGAGCAATGAAGGGGGTGGGGTCAGATGGGAAGGAATAGGATGCCTGTTTGGAAGATCAAGATGGAAGAAATGTCTGTAAAGACAGGGAAAGCAGGGCTGGGCATATCCATGGCCCCAAGGGACATGGGTAACAGGAGGAGGAGCAAAGAAGGAGTGAGGAAAAGGCTCATGCAATGTGAAGAATAGTGTGCCCATCTGGGCCTGGTTATCTTAGGGGAATGAAATGGTGCTGCCCTGTCTGTTACACCTTTTGTCTGACTTTGAATTCATGAGAAACATTATCTCTTTTCAGATAATTTTTAAGTTGGCAGTTTGCTGTACTAGAATGCACTATATGACTGTTTTACCTCTTTCTCTACAATAATTTGCACACTGAAAGAAGAAGAGGTGTAGAAAGAGCCTGTAAGGCAGGCCATGGAAATGTCATACCATGCTTAAAACTTTAGTTAGCACCATTGTGTGCTTCATTTAAAATCTGACAATCCCCATTCTCGCATCGCACTTCATTTAAATCTGACATTCCAGTTACCTGGAGCAAGTGCTTTGATGAAGAGAAACTTGGAGGGTAATCCACCAGGACACATTAAACTGTTACAAGTCATAAAACATCTGCACCCAATGGCAAGCTATAAAGCTGAATGGATAAAGCTATTAAATGCATAGCATTGCTGGGTTGAATTCTTCCCCCTGTGATCACACTCAGCTGGTTCACACACAAACATTTTTCTCATGATTGTACCATGAGCAGCTCATATGATTATGATTTCAGTACGGAAGTTTGCTAGCAAGAGCTGAGTTAGGAGAAATTTGCATGCTTCTAGTGAGCACAAAACAGAGAGCATAAGATTCCTTCACTATTTACTCAGCATATGATTTGAGATGTCTTTTCCCATCACATCTGCTGTATAACTTTATATAATGATGAAAACACTAAGAATTAGCTAAAATGAAATAATAGTCTGGTAGAATGGAAAAAGCCACGAATGCAAAAAAATGGTATATTTTAGAAAGCTGCAGTACATCTGTGTATTGATCATGTTTATTCCATTTCTTCTTCTGGGCAGGGAAATTAAGAGGGGAAAAGTGGTGATACCCAGTTCCAGCTCTGCTCTGAAGTTCAGCAGAGCCAGCAGAAACCTGCATGGAGTCAAGAAAAGCTCCTACACGTATCCTGGTTAGCAAAGCGTGAAAAGGTTCCGCCCTCTTTATATCCAAACACTTTTACTGCCCTTGATGGCTGAGATTAAATGGAGGTTGGCATAGGTTTCATGAAATCACACACCCAAATACAACTCCAAAGGAAAATATTTCATTTTTTAAGGGGCAGCTGAAAGGAGTACTCATAGGGATTGAAGCAGCAGCATTGTCTGTATGGACTCACAGAGTCCTACTGATTTTGTCCAAGAGAGATGATCTTGTTTTCAATCCACTCATCTCTTCCTAGGACTGACATGCAACAGAGAATCCATTCAGTGGAAATCACTCAGTAAAATCTCAATAATCTCTTCCTTGTCCAACAACCACCACTTCTTCCGTATTTGCCATGTATGGGCTGACATTTTCAACACCAGAAACAGCTTCATGTCACCACAGGATCCATGCAGTCTAGCCTAGATAAGAACCAAGATTTCTACTCTGTTGAAATCTTCATATTTTTTCCACTCAGAAGTAGAATAGCAAAAAAAATCTATTTCTGGCGAGATATGCTCCAAATATAATCCTGATAAGTCAACTGAAATTCTGTTTTCATAAGTCAAAATGCCTGTAATCTTTACCAGTAGGATTCTTGACACTGAAGAATAATTTCCTCTACAAATCATTGCACTTCTTACAAGGTAATATTTTCCAAAATTAAAATGTTAAACTGGAAAATGGCCATCCTACTACACCTACCATATTTTGGGGTAATCTCCTCTGCAAACATTAACTCAGCTACCACCTATAGCCTGGGTAATCACTTAAGCAAACATTCTTTCAGTTGCTATCTCTGAGCAAGCACCTCACAGGGCTGTCTTTTTGCTATATGTCTATCTTCTTTAGATCAAACAGAAGTCCCAGGCTGATTGTCTGTTCATCAAGCACAGTTTTCTTTGTGCATGCTGGACCACCATTTTGCCTGTGTAAGGTATTTACAACTCACATCACTCCCTAGATCTTCATTTGCAGGGTACATTTAAATTTTTCAGATTCGAGCATCTCCAGGGCCAGTCTTACATTGCAGATATCTGCTTACACAGATAAAGCAAGTGCATGAAATTCTATGGCAGTATTTCTGTACTGAAAGCTGCATAGGAATTTAGACAGTATTACACTGTCTAAAGACAGTATTCCTATAATAATATATTTTACTTTTTCCCATTCCAATAATACTGCCCTTATTCACTCACTAAAATCTTCATGTGTTCTCCCATGCTTTTCTTTCTGTTTGTGAGAAGTTTCTAGCTAAAAAATACATTTCATTATGCAGTCTTAATTCTTTCTTAATAAACTCTCTTGCCAATCAATTTCCAGAAGGAATTGTCAAGGGTTTAGGTACCAGTAAGATGAAACTGTGGTATAGGTCTGCCTTACTGCTGCTGTAGATTCTTCTATTTATCTCTAGCAATTGGCTTTCACTTACTTATAATGTAGGCTCTTTACAGATCTTCCCTTGGAGTCTTAGGCACACTGTAAGGCAACTGCTACAGCTTCTGGAAAATAATAATAATTATTATTTTCTAAATAAAGAGAATGTTTGAATCACAGCCATTGTATCTATATATTCCAACGCAGAATCACTCTTTTAATAAAGACCTGTTTACCCAAGCAGTATTTCACACACTCCTGTAGTTTGGTGCAAGCATGATGAAACATTTTTCCTTTGAGCATAGCACAAACTAACTATTGGCTTATGAAAACCCACTCTTTTGGAATAAACATGTTTTGGACAGTCACAGATAATGCCATTCACTGTTAACTCACCAAGAAAGGAATGCATAGTATGTGTTGCAATGAAAACATGCACTTCAGTTACTCCGGGAGCCACAGCAAGAAAATTCCTCAAATAAAAATAACTTCAATATGCACGCCATAAATCTAAGCAAGACTTTACATCATGTCTGTGAAAAATACCTGCATTTTTCCTAAGAGAAAAAAAACAACATATTATTAGAAGTACAAGAACTTTTGTTATTGCCATGTCCATCTGAATTCTAGATTAGATAGATATAATTTTGTATGTTACAAACAGTTATACGGGCCTAAACGAGAACATTGCACATGAATCACTCATCAAAAATCAAAAGCTAAGGAACCTGCAGCAAAAAAAAAAGTTGGCATTTGGAACACTTCCTTAATGGTAACATTTTTTCCTAAGACTTCCCTGTTTTATGTACACCTGTCAGACGTGTGACTTTTTGTGTAAGGTTTATTCTTTTGCACAAACAGGGTGGCATCTCTGCAAGAGATCTCACTGTAACTTCTAGTTTAAATTTTCTCAACTGGTTGGAATAATGTATCCTTTATAGCATCATAACTAAAAATTGCCTCTGTATACCATATCATTTTAAGGAATAACATGATTCTAGCAATCTGGAAATAACTTCAAATATTTCTATTTGAATGTCTGCCAGCCAGGGCTAGTTTTCTTATAGCATAATCTAGAAAGATGCATTTTCTGTCTCATCAGCCATTGTATAGTTTAAAGATATGAGAAACATTTCTGTACTTTTTCTTTTTCTGTGAGAAAAAAAAAAAAAAGTAGCTCTGCTTGTAAAACCATCTATCAAAATTATTTTAATTAATTCATGTACCCAACCAGAATTAATGGCTTTACTTGCAAACCTTGGCAAAAAAAAATAAATAATAAAAAATAAATAAATAAAAGCATGATCTGCCATGCTATGAAAGGCAATGGGGTCGATTTTCACATTCTAGAACCAATGAGATTTTATCTCCAGCAGACCATTGCTGCAATTTACTGAAATGTAAAAGGAGATAAGGTAAATCATTCATTTAGTAGCTGTAATGAATGCCAGCCATGTCCTAGGGTCTATCAGGCCAGGTCAAGGGAGGTGATTGTGCTGCTCTGCTCTGCACTGGTGCAGCCTCACCCTAATTCCTGTGCATGGTTTTGGACACCACAATATAGGAAAGACATTAAACTCTTAGAGAGCATTCAAAGGAGGGCTGCAAAAATGGTGAAGGGCTTTGATTGGAAGCCATTTGAGGAGTGTCTGAAGTCACAGAAGAGATTAGTCAGACTATCTCTAAGTTAGCTTCAAGACTTTGATATCAGCTTTAAAATTCAGTCTCTTTTTTGTGTCTAATAAAATAATTGGTCAGATAATTAAGAATACCAATTCCTAGTACAGAGCCTAAATGGCTTACCTTTCTTCTATGACTTTAGGAAGTAAACGAATTCCAGTAGAGGCTTCTCAACAAAAGGGCTAATTTTCAGGTGTTCTGAGCATAAGTGGCTTCTCTGATTGAGGGTCACTGAGCTAGGAAGGGAACTCTGGAGATCATCTACTGCATGACCCCTGCTCAGAGGAAAGTCAACAAGAACTGGTTGCCCTGTTCCATGTCAAGCTGGATTTTTGATTTCTCAAAGGATAGCCACTCTTCCTGGGTTTCTTCCAGTGTTTGACAACCCTCACAGTAAAAATATTTCCTTATTTCTTGTATCTCAGTTTATGCCAATTGACAACCCTGTCAATGGGCACTATTTGGACTTGGAACTACTGAACAAAAACCTTACCAGTAAAGACCTGCTGCTTTACTTTTGACAGCCCCTCTTGTGGCCCTTCAAATTGCCTGCCAGATTCAGCTTCAGATGGGCTTTGGTTTCCCTCAGCCCACCTCTGAGTGTGTGGACAGTGTCTCTATATCTCTCCTGGGTAACCTGCCCTGCCCCCACCTCGGATACCCTTCCCTTCTAGGTCTGAGTTTGGTCAGAAGCAACTTGTTCCTTCTCTAATTTTCTTGCCACCTTTGTTCTCCAGCCCTGAGAGCCAGGGCCCTGTCCCAGCATCCCAGCCAGGAGGAGGAGAGCTGGGGGGCACTAGGGCAGCCTCAGCCCCTTGCACCAGGCACCTCCCCGGAGAAAAGGATGGGATACAGCTCAGATGGGACATGAACATTTGGGTGAGGCTAAGGATCAGGTCCACTGCTGGAAACCAGGATCAGACGGTACTTCAGAAGTAAAAATGATTCATTTTAATACTTTTTCTTTTTTATAATCTTTTTTTCAGACAAAGTAACTTTACAACTTTAGCAAAACACGTGAATGTTTGTCAACCATATCTGTATTATATGCCAAAAAAATCACTCATCTATACAAAGTAGACTGAGGAAGTATTTTTTATCTATTACATGCTTGAAACTAACTTGATGTATCTTATCCTTTTCAACTCTGAATCTGATATTGCCAAATAAGTTTGCCTGTTCCAGAGTAGAAATTTACTGTATTTTTTTAATTCTAAATTGTAATATACTTTTTTAAAAAGCCAAGGTATTAATATCAGTACTTGATATGGATTTTTCAAAATATATGATCCTGGCAAAGCCCATGGAATCCCTTTTAAATAAGCTCAAATACTAATCAGTGTATACAGTCTGTAAATCTCATGAACTTCCACTTTAAATTGTTGTAAATAATTTTGTTTTCCAACATACATTCTACAAAAAGGCAATACATCAAGAATCAACTCTTTTTTAAAAAAAATTGTTAAATACATACCTCAAACTGAGTTTAACCTGGATTCCTTCAATTCTATCAAAGCCATGGATTTCAGAGAGGCTTTGTCAGAAATAAAATGGGGATTGAGAATGTGGATAAAGCAGCTTTCAGATGAAGGGCCATATACTTAGCTTCATTTTTAGCTTTATATCTTTAACTTAGCTTTATATGTATCTCTGATCTCTCCCTGTGAAAAAAAAGGTCCTGTGTGTATTTCATCATACAACCAGTAACAGAATTCTTACTTCTGTTAAAATATAGGTACAGCTGAATGGTAATTGCAATGCTTATGAGGATTTCCTATTCAAATTAATATAATAGAGTTAGCCTGAAAGTTCTGTGGAGAAGACCAGTTGCACCTGGATTACATGTGGAAGAATATGACAACATAGAAATTACCCAAATGATCTCATCCTGACATCAAGTCTTTGTGTAGGTTATCTTTTTTACCTAGCCCTATTTTGCATGAGGTAGTCCAGAATACAGAGTGAAAAACTAAAACTCCTATAGATAAATGGAAGACCTCAGTGAAAAGGATATTACTCAGATTTGTGGGCTTACATTTCCAGACCAGAGGTGAAAATAGTGGACCTCCCATTTAGCACAATGGATTTGGTGATACAAACTTTGGGAACTTGTATACAAAGTTGGGGCCTTACCCCCACCTTTTTAGTTTCCATTTAGGTCACACCTGGCACATGACTTCTCCAGATGTTTAATAGATATTTAAAAGAAACAAACCAGCTTTTCTTGCTGCAATAACCCACAGAAAAAAATTAGGTCCCTGGGGAGTAATCTTCTGGTTTTCCAATTTATATTATCCTCTGGCCACTTCATTGTGTAGTACTATATATTTTCCTTGGTGCTAGTGAGAGATGTGTTCCCTTTTCTTGTAATTGAACTTCAAAAAATAATGCAAATTAGGTCATGACCCTGAAGTCAAGAAATTTCTCTGGTTGGTGATTGAGCAGGCTGATTATTCAGTATGGTTTCTTTAAAGCCTTTGCAATAGGATAAGATTTTGCTTAGACCACAATTCATAGCCATGGATATTTGTGTCAAGGCCTTCTGTAGGACATCTAAGCTTCCCAGTTTTACATGCAACACGGACCACAGCCATTTCAGTGCACAGCAGCTCATTGCAAGTAGTTACTGGTGAACTCAGAGCTGTGCACGTGCTCCTTTGCACCAGCTACCGGTCGAAACTTAACCAACCCAGCAGACTGTTCTTTACTTTTTTTCTCCCAACCATTCAAGCTTTAGAACTTCATTACAGCAGAAGTGTCATGACATCACTGAAAGCAGAGGTCTTCTAAAAGACTGTAAAGCCTACACTGGATAAGTAACTCAGCATGAATCCTAGAGCTCCTGCAATGAAGTTAATTCAGCTGTTGCATGTATAACCCAAAGACTAATGCAGAAAAGCAGAGCAGAGATAGGTAGCTAAGCTCAACATAGGATACCAATAGAAATAATACTTATTTTTCAATTCTGGTGTCCACATTTTGCAGCATTGATGAACTGGTAAAGGTACAAGGAAGAGTCACAGAAACTGAGTACTGAGGGAAATGTTTTACAGTGAGAGTTAAAGAGCTCATTCTATTTAGTTCATCAAAAAGTACACCAAGAGATTAATTAATTAATCATAGTGTATAAGTACTTTCATAAGAAGGACTCAGCAGTTTCTGAAGGCCTTTAAATGTAGTAAAGAAAGAATAAAAACATCAGAAGCTGAAAACTGTTCTCAAGAAATATCAGGTGACAAATCAAGCACAGATATTTGCTAGAGAAGGTGATTAACCATATGAACAACCTGCCAAGGGAAGAAAAAGACTCAATCTCCTGATGTCTTTATAACGCGATACCTTCTGGAAAATGTAGCTATCTCTTTGAAAGATTCAAATTAAAAAAAAAAAAAAAAGAAAGAAAGATAGATTATTAGAGCAAATTAGCTAACTCTTTGTTAGATAGTTTGGTGTAACTGTGGCTTATGACATCTGTGAATTAGTATGTGTCTGAAATGTCGGTAGGAAAAAAAACTAGACTAAAACAGCAGCAGACAAAGCCAGAACACAAACTGGGAACACAGCCCACTACCAAGCCAGGAGAGAGATGTATGGGATAAGTGCTGATTAGAAAATAGCTCAGAGCTTCAAGAAAAGATAGCATCTCACCACATTTGATATTTGTTGTACTAAAGAAAAGAAGCTTTTGTATTTTTTTTTAAATATAAATAGGATTTTAGCATCAACTTCTCTTTCCTTCTGACTTAAACTACTCCATAGAATCCAGATTTCTGGCTAACTGCTCAAGTCAGAGAAAGATAACACTGAGTTTCATAGGCTTGGTACAGGGAGTAAAAGGTGCAATTCAGAGCCCTGTGATCTGACTAGAAACTTTCATGATCTCAGTCTTTTAGTCCTTTAGGGAGTCTATGAGTTCTCTGAGTATTGTTGATATGTCTTTCCTGTTTAATATAACATATTTGAATTAGTGGCTACAACTCTTAACATACAACTTTTGCACTCCTAATGCTCTTTAGTGCAACTTAGCATTGAGGGCATATTAAAAGCAGTTGGAAGATGTTCATGCAGCCAAAGCTGGCACAGGGAAAGGTCTCCAAAGCTCATTAATTTTCATCTTTAAATGTGCATCATCATTTCACAGGCTACTGAAGAATTTTTCCTTCTTTTTATTAGATGGGTGACTCCAGAGAGTTTTGCGTTACATTTGACTAGAATTATATTGGTTATAGGATCCTTGTTCTTCTTTTAGAACTGTGTCCAGTTGAGAAGTACTCTTAGACTGGGCAGATCACCATTCTGTGTTCCCACTGAACTCATCTCACTTCCAGTCTCTTTAAATAGTTCATGAAGCTTGGCTGTTTTGAAGCATAACAGAGTGACACTAATTCATAAAGGCAGGGTTCATTGGATAATATTTCTATGATTTATTTGATTATTTGTTTGAGTTTGCCTTAAAGTATTTGACAAATCATTCATGACAGGATTTGGCAAACTGTAAAACTCACCAAACTTTGGTGTTTGCTTTGCAAAACATTGTTTTAGATATCAATTTAGTACCTGTACAATAATGCACAGCCAGGGATTTCCATGCATCAAGCAGTGCACATCAATAGATTCCTGTTACTACTTCTCACTCACAATGCAGATACAGGAAAAATTTGACTGAAGTACCAATGCTAGTTTAGAAAACTTAGAAGAGGGTTTTTCCTGCACTTTGCAGTACTTATGGTTACAGCTGCACAGGACAGGATCAGTCTTTTTCCTCTATTTCAAGTGATTCTAACTCAGTTTCCAAAAAATAAGGTATATTAATCAATTCTGCATGCTGCTCTAACCAGATGACTGTACATATTCTGGTGCTGTGTTACATTTGTTCTCTCTTGTTCCAAAAAGGCACATTTTTAAACAGGCAGCTCTTCCAGCTTAACCTTGGTTCTGACTGTCAGGTGTGTCTTTTGGGGCCTCTTGACTCAAACTGTAAGAGTTTGCAGCCAAATGTTAGTGTCCTACACCTGTGCAAGGCTATTCCTTCCTTGGCAGAGCCAAAAGCCAAAGCAAATCCATGTTAGCTATTCTGTTCATAGGCTTAACAGGAAAATTTTGGGTCTCTCAGTAACAGTTGTAGTGACTCTTCAAGGCTAGAGAGAGGAGATAGGGATACAGATTTATTTCTGTGCCAGTAATGTGAATAAATAGAATGGACTAAATTCAAGGCTCAAACGGGTTGAATAAGAAAATACCATTTAAATTGTAAAACAGCTCTTGAAATTATCCAGAATGGAATGTTCCCATGATTCTTAACCAAAAATACAGAAGTAATGAGGGTGATAATAATATGGTTTCCCACTTCTATCCTTCTGCAGTGATGACTTTCATATCACTGATAGCGATGCTAGTAAAGGAGTTGCACGACTGAAGCCTGCAATTACATCGTTTAAGCAGTGTTAACTTTTATAATCTTTTCCTCTCATAATCTTTAATGGAATATAGATTATAGTTAACTCATGCAAATCTATGGCTGTCAATAGGTAGAGTCTGGCACAGTGGATATTTATTTCAGTTATGCTTTAGACTCCATTGCATAACAGTATCCACAGACTTTTGTTACTTGTATCTTCCTTGCTGTTATGTGACATCTTTCACACTATTCATATTCACATCTTGTACAATCTGAAATGCACCAGAGTCCAGTATATCTTCCTCAGCCAAGATGCAGCTTAGCATTATTAAACTGATTTGCTGGGGTGTTTGAGTCATGCATGTAGAAAGCATTCTGTGAGCTCTCTGAAGGTGGGGATTTCCAGTCCTTAGAGAATTTTGAATTTGTTTTCAGTGAATTCAGATAATTCACTGGGATTATCTAAATATTCTGTACCTTTCAGACAAATCAGAACTTCAACTACTGAAAATAAAATAAACACTGATTTAATTCAATAATTTCAATTTAGTTTAATAATATATACAAGGCACATGTAGAGTATTTAAGAGTGAAGACATTGGACTACATTTTGACACTATCAAAAACAAGACAGTTTTAGTCCATTGCTGAAACTTTGCTGTTTCCTTTTTCTTCAAAATGGAATTTCAAAACTTTTCAAAAAAAGACTGAGCTGGGGTATATGGTTGACATTTTTTGGTTATTCAACCAGAGCTCTTCCAGAGTTAATCAGAGCCATCCCTAGTTAATATCCTTAGAAAGGAGGACAATTAGTGACTTATCATGAAGTATAACATATTAAATGGGGTTATCACAAGCAGAAAAAATATTCCTGAGTACCATATTGTATCGATTTAAAGACTGTTAGGGTCTGCAAATAGAGACAGATATGTCTTGATGGTATCATATTGGTCTCGTTTGCTTAAGAACATTGCATGGCAGCTGCTGCAGTTCAAGTTTTGGGTTTTTTTTTTTAATTTTGTGCTAAGCACTTGAAGTCCTACTTTGAAAACTCAATAGGTAAACAGGGACCTCCTGAGGTTGTACACCCAATTCCTCTTCTCAAGCAGGGTCAGTTAGAGCAGGTTGCCTAGGACCACACACTGCTGAATTTTGGGTATCTCCACAGATGGAGACTCCACAGCCACCCTCTCTGGACAACCTGTTCCTGTGTTTGATGACCTTCACAGTAAAAGCATTGTGTTCAGTTGTGTTCAGATGGAATTGCATGTGTGCACATTGCCTCGTGAGCGTTGCTGAAAAGGGCCCAGATCCCTCACCTTCAGTCCTTCCCATGAGGTATTTACACTCTTTGGTAAGGCCCCCTTCAGCCTCCTCTTCTCCTGAGAGAAGGGGCTGAACAGTCCCAGCTCTCTCAGACACTCTTTATACAAGAGGTGCTCCAGGCCCACAGTCATCTTTGTGGGTGTTCACAGCTTCTACATCTGGTAAAATTGCAATTTTGTTTTGCACATTAGTGCTACAGCAATTGGTTAACTTCTGACTGTGTGAGTTACTTCTAACTTAACTAATGTATTATAATACTTTTCTTGGAAGCAAATTACCAGTTAAAGCTAATCTGTGGGCAAAGCACTCTGCTGACTCATGTTACTTTAGTTTATTTAAGTGCCTAATAGGTCTGCAGTTGTGAACATGGTACATGTAGAACATTTCAAGGATTTTCACTGGGGTCTTACTGACTTCAAACTACAATTGCTCATCGATCAAGTGAAAGGCTGTGTGGTGGCATATGTTATTTGAAGGTGAGAATGATACATATTATTCCAAAGGGCTCTTCTTTCATGCTTTTTGTGTGTTTGTTTGTTTTGCTTTCATTATTATTACCCAGCATGATCTGAAAATCAGTAGATCCAATCCCTGAACCTGTGTTTTTTTTTTTTTTTCTTTGTCAGTCTATTACCATGTAACATTCTTAAAAATTAAGTAAACAGCAGACCAGGTCAATAACCACAGTGTCTGAAGTTACCAAAAGTAACAGTACATGTTATATCAGATTTGACTAACATATACATTGGTTAAGGTCTTCCTAATCTGACCAGAGAAATAGTGTTGGTGGCATCTTTCAAAAAATAAATACATACAGAACAGTTTTCAGAGAGAAAAAAACATAGCAAAACAAAACATAAAAACCAACTCTCCCTGAAGATGAACAATCTTTGGTAAACAACCAGCCTGTATTTACATTATTCACCATTTTCACCCAAGCATTTTTTCATGTAAGATATACAAGATATGACATTGGATAAATAACTGTGGGGAACAGAAACCCCATTTACAGTGAGATTTGAAGCCATTTTATGATCTCAGTAAAAGATAATTTTTGAACATGCCTTGCATAGGAAACTAGCACTACTGTTTCCATGGATTGATACATATTCTGCCTGCATTTCATTTAGGAAATAAACATGTGTTTCTTTACCACCCAAACTTTAATACATTTCAGGGGAGAATGGCTCTTTTTTTAACTCTGACTCATTCTTTGCTAATTCGATCAAGATGGAGCTGACAAAATAATGAAGATTTTGGAGGTATTTTTACCATGTTTGTCACTCCACCAAATGACAGTGCAAAGTTCCCTTGTCTGAATTTTGATCAAATACTTACCAGGAATGCTAAGCCTTTCAGAATCCAATAGTACCTGTTTCATGGCATGTGAGTTATTTGCTTTCATCTCCCCTTTACTGTATAAAAGAGGATCTGAGGCTGTAAAAACTTCAATCCAGAGATTCATGCAGCTGTACATAACAGATCCTTCCTCTCTCGTCATTGCAGCACAACATCAAACCAAACAAAATGTCTCAGAAAGCTACAGTATTTGCAATGAGGCTGTCACAGAACCCCTTTCCTGCTTTTGAAAGAAGTGGCTGAATGCCCAGCACCTGCCTCCATACTGACATTTTTCTGAAACACCAAGGTAAAAGAATCAACCTTTGTCAATATAATCTCAGTGATTTTTAGAAACAATGAAATGAAATGCCTCAGTCTCTATCCTTGGTTCTTGAATACAGGATTAAAATAAAGGACACATGATTTTATTGATTTAATGAGGGATGGAGGCTTCAGTGGAGCATTCCTTATGATTAGAGAACAAGCCATATTTGCAGGTCGCACAACCAGTTCTTTTCCATTTGCTTGGCTTTCCCCATTTATTGAGAACTTGTTTATGTATTTGGCTGTTAAAATGACCCACAGAGTTCACTCCTGTGCTGCTTCAAATGCCTGCAGTGATTTCAGTCTGTCTCTCTCAACAGGGAAAGAAAGAAAGACTGAAGGGACTGCAGCACAGTTCTGTAAACTAAAGAGATGAAGAAGAGCAGATAGGGAGAGAGAGAGAGGGAAAAAACGTTTAAAATGTTAGCTAAAACACAGCAACAGCAACAGGAATAACACCTCCTACCTATGAAGTAGGCTGTGTGCAGAATGCATTAATCTTTGAGTATATTTTATCAGATAGGAATCCCTCCCCCCAGCTATGAACTGAGATGTAAGCTAAAGGAGTTCTCTCATAGTGTTTGTGGTAGATTGATTCAAGAACAGTGAATTAATCTCCTCCCTTAGACCTTTTACCTTTAAGTTGTGGGGTTTTTTTCTTTCAGTATTCATATGATACAAAATGACATTTTCATATGGTAATCTTTTCTCCTTGTAGCATTGCTCTTCAAGATTAGCCAGAGGGATGAAACACAAAGAACAGTGACTTCCCAGGAAAAAAACAAAAAACACAAAAACAACCCACAAAACTGAAAACTAAAATTCATTCCTTATTGTCAATTTGGCTGTGTGATAGCAATAACAGTGTTACTGAGGCTTGGTGTATGTAAATTTAGCACAATGGATGTAGGCTTATGTCATAAACACCTACAGTAATAGTTCTGTGTACATAAATACATATAAATAAACCAAATATACAGCATTTACTTTGCCTACAAGTTAAACTTTCTCCATTCCCTTTAGTGTTACAGACTCTGGACTTGAAAAGTTGGAAAAAGCCAGTGTCTAGCATGCAGTTTCCAAACCCAGCCTTTTCTCTCTCTCACAATTCTGGTTTCCCCACACTGACCTACTGTCCCTCTGCCCATCTCTATTACTCTCAGTAGGCAAGTGAGTCTGAAACCAGGGGGCAAAATAATTTCTTCCCAATTATCTTAAGCCATGCAAGATAACCTCTCTTTCAAGGGCAGATGCTAAAATATGCACAGAGTTCTGATGTCTAGACAGTTATGAAATATAGGTGTAGGGCTCTGCACATGCAGAAGAGAAATGCATCCCAAATGAAGTGCTTTTATTAAAGAAGTATAATCATTGGGATAACTAATTACGTCAATACCACATAGTTAATTAAACCCATTACAGTTACTATTCCCATGGAGAGGAGGTCAGACAAAGCAGCCGTCCCCCTGACTCTCCTGTGCTAACAAAGGAGAGAGAAATTAAATATATTAAACAATGCTTCTCATTCAGGAGTTAACAAGACTCATTGAAAGGGCTTGAGACTAAATTTGAAGGGAGAAAAGGATAAAACCAGGCTCACAAGAGATAAGCCTGGGGTCAGCACACCAGTGTTTGAGGGACAGTGTGCTAGCAAGGTCCTACAGTCTGGAGGTAAGGGATGGAGGCACATGCACTGCAAAGACACAAGGGTTATTGGTGTGTTAAGAACAAGAGAAGTCCCTGGGAATGGTCATGTCAGGAGTTAGGGTTTCTCCCTCTAAAAATGCACTGGAAGGAGTAGCCCAACTGAAAGGCACCTGCAACAGTGCACCCAGCATGGGCAGCAAACAGGAGCTGGAATCATTGCACAGCAGGACAAGCATGACATAGCTGCCATCATGGAAACATGGTGGGTTCACTTGCATGACTGGAGTGCTGCAGGGGATGATGAAACTCTTCAGAAGTGTAGGCAAGGAAGGGGAGGTGAGGAGCAGCCCTGTATGTTAGGGAGAGTTTTGATTGTCTAGAGCTGAGTGACAGTGATGGTAGGGTATGTGTCTGCCGGTAAAGAATCAGGAGGAAGCCCAAAAAGGCAGACATCCTGGTGGAGTCTGCTATAGACCACCCAGCCCAGATGAAGAGGTAGATGAAATATTCTATGAGTATCTGGGAGAAGTCTCAGAATTGCTACCTCTTGATCCAGTAGAGGACATCAACTTACTGGATATCCACTGCAAACACAACACAGTGGAGGGGATACAGTCTAGGAGGTTCCTGGAGTGTGGAAGATAACTTCCTGACACAGCTGGTGAGGGATTCAACTAGGCATGGCTTCCCACCTGCTGACCTGCTGGTTTTGAACAGAGAAGGACTGGTGAGTGATGTGATGGATGGTTGGTGGCCATCTTGGACAAAACTATCGAAGTTTTTGTTTTTTGCACAAATAAGGAGGGCATTAGCAGAACTGCTGCCTCAGATTTCTGGAGGGCAGACTTTGGCCTGTCTAGGAGACTGATTGAGAGAGCCCCTTGGGTGGCAGTCCTGAGGCAAAGTAGTCAAGGAATGGTGGATATTTTTCAAGAAAGGAACCCAAAAGAGATGTCCTCAAGGGCCTATAGACAACCTGAGGGAGAAGAATCACTTGCCTGTAAAAAGAGCTTTAGCTCTTTTTTTAGATCTTTAGACTTAGGGGGAAAAAGAGTTTATGACCTTTGGAAGAAGGGGCAGGCAACTCAAGAAGACTGAAAGGATGTTACGAAGTTATTCAGGGAGAAAATTAAAAGGCCAAAGGTCAACTGGAGCTTAATCATGCTACTGTAATAGCAAATCTACTACACCCTCAGTAAGTTTGCAGATGGCACTAAATTTAGCAGGAGTATTAATCCTCTGGAGGATGGGGAGGTTCTACCAGAGGATCTGCACAGGTTGGATTGGTGAGCTGAGCCCAGCTGTACGAGGTTCAATAACATGAAGTGCCAAGTTCTGCACTTGGGTCACAACCCCATGCAGCACTACAAGTTTGGAGTGGCTGGAAAGCTCCCAGTGGGTGAGGCCACACCTTCCATCCTGTGTTCACTTTTGGGGCCCTCAGTAAAAAAAGACATTGTGAGTATTAAATGAGGGCAGCAAAGCTGGTGGAAGGACTGTAGCACAAGTCTTATGAAGAGCTGGGGTTGTTTAGCCTGGGTAAAAAGAACACTCAGGGGAGACCTTATCACTCTCTACAGCTACCTGAAAGGAGGTTGTAACCAGGTTGGGTCAGTCTCTTCTCCCAAATAACAAGAGAAAGGACAAGAGGAAATGACCTAAAGTTGTGCCAGGTGAGGTTCAGGTTAGATATTAGGTAAAATTTCTTCACGGAAAGGTTTGATAAGCACTGGAACAGTATCCCAAGGGAAGTAGTTGAGTCCCTATGCCTGGAGTTTTTTAAAAGACACATGGATGTGGTCCTTACAGATACAGTTTAGCAGGGGACTTGGAGTGCTGGGTTAACAGTTGGACTCAATGATCTTAGAGGTCTTTTCCAACCCAGACAATTCTATGATTCTGTGAAGAGAAGAAAGGTTAACAACTACAGAGTCACTCAACAAAGAAACTGCACAGAGGTAATTTCTGTCACACATTTGTATGGGACTTCTTCAGATGGAAAGTACTGTAGTTCCACTAGATTGTGCTAAGAAAACAGATGAGGAGAAAACATGAGTCTGGCAGAGTTGTTCCAGATGTTTTTCCAATGACATTTGAATACATTTCTTCAACACTGGGTATATTTCATAAGTGACCAGAAAAACATGGCACAGAAGATAATGAAGTTAGCACTGCCACTCAGTCAAATCTCATCCCATCCCTCCCACGTAAAGGCTGAATAGATAAAGATTACATCTCTGGATATGCGGAAGTGCTAGTAAGGAAAGTGTTTTTATTCCTGTTCCCACTCATCCCTCAGAAAAGTTTTCATAGATTGCTATCACCTGTCTTATAATGACAGTAATTATGTTAATTATGCTCTGAATCCAGGGACTAGGGTTAAAAGTCTGAGCCATAAGGAGGTCTTGAATAAGAACTTTTAATTTCTTATTTATTATCCAGTGAACACCTAAAGCAATAATACCAAGAGGTATAACATACTCCAACAATAAAATAAAGACCCTGCAATTTTTGTGAAGTATGAATTCACAAGTCCAAGGAATACACTTACACATACATGCACACAGATAAACCTTCACAAAGTCTGAGAGATGTTTTCACCAAAATATAGACATTCCAATCATCAGGGTTTGTGATAATTGTCTAAGTGAATGCTTTTCAACTTTTGATCCATGGACTCTTAGGGATCAACATCATACTCCAAAGGGGTCCATGAGTGGTGCCCAAGAAGTATATTTTCACATATGTACAAGAAGCTTCCTCTGTAGTCCTCACCTCCCTGGAGATTTTGGAAATCCACAAGTCAAAAAAAGCTAGTCTAATCCCACCCTGGAGGGAAAGAGGGAAGGATGAGAAAGGGAGACAAGAGGGGAGGGAGGAAGGAAAGGATTAGGGAAAGAAAGTTGAGGGACAGTAAGCACTTAAAACTTTAAATTTTGCCTGAAAGAAAAATAGAATAACCTAATATTTGCAGGAAGTGAAATTTCGCTGCAAAATCATTTACCTCTCTGAGGCAATTCACAGTTTCCTAATAATGACCCACCATCCCTTTAAAGCCAGTCATCATAATGGTATTAATAATTGTATTATATTCTTGGCTTACATAATGCTAGAAACAGTATTTCTATACAGATACAAAAAATAAGGTCACATTCTCCCATATTTTAAAACAGATAAATGAGACACAGCAACCAAGGAAATGCTAATACTGTACATTGAAATGTACTATAAAAATTCCAGACTAGTTCCAGATGATTTGGTTTGCCCAGAAAGCCCACAAAGAACAGCTCCCTGAAGAGATAGCAACTCACCTCAGAAATTATACTATTTCATCATTATGACACAGCACCCAGGTCAGGATGAGTGCTGTACCACATGTGACAAACTCAGTGTCACACAGAAAACTAGTGGCAGACACAGTTATGCATGAGCTGGGAACATGCTGGAAGGAAACTAACATGTTTCATGATGTTTCCCCAGGAAAAGAGAGGGAGTGCATTGTGTTAGTGGGCTACAGGACACCATGGGCACCTGGTAATTCTTTAGTATTTAAGCTTTTATTGGGGTCCTTAGTTTGCTGTGTTTGCTGAGTCAGTCTCAGTCATTGAGGTCATCCTGAGACCAACTCATGTAATGATTCATTAGGGACTGGCCACACTTTCAAAATTAAAAAGATCCCCAAAAGGAAAATCTTGTGGGTACCACTTTATACGCCCAAAGATAATGTGATTTTTGTGACTTCAAACAAGATGAGATGAGAGAGGACATTGCTTCACATTGTCTATGCAACCAAGTCGCAGTGAGAGCTCTTCACAGCACTACTGTTATGCTGTAATACAGAAGACATGGAGAAAACGTAAGTTCAAAAACTATTTTGACATCTCTGAAATATTCTGACAATACCTTACCTTTGACAAAACTTTGATATTACCTCTCCTCTACCTTAGCACACCCACTGCACTCTACCACACCACTCTAGCAAGTAACCACATCAAATACTGAGTCTGCTAGGAAAAGTGAAGCCCAGACGGACCCACAGTGAAGTAGCTGCTGCAGTGAAAATAACCAGAACATGAAAAGCCTTGAAATAGACTGGAGCTAATAACTACCTGTTCATTCAGGTGGCTGGAACCTCTTTTCCCCACTGTTTCCCCACCAAACTTAGTTTAGACCAATCCAAGTCTCAAGCTATCTCTTATAGCAGGAAATACTTTTCGGAGCTCAGATTCCCTAAGCTCATTCCTTGTTCCAAGTGGTGAAAACAGTCCCTGGCATGCTTTTTGCTCAGATAACCCAAAACCCTCCCAATCAATTCCCAGGTGTGAATCAGAGGTTAACTCAGAAGCTTTTCCAGTTACACAGTTAGATATACCCAAATGGTTTCTCTGTAAATCAGCAAAATTAAACAGATGGGGACAGCCAGATAATGGCAACAGGACACAAGTCAAAGAAATGGTAATGATACCATTTATTTTACTGTACAGAAGTAATTTGGTTTCGATATGACCATTGATCCCTAGACAGTCAGACATCATGTCTTGCTACTTTACTAATTCAGTTCTTAAATTCCCAAACTTCAGCTATTAATACTTGAAAACAAACCATTTATAAACTGTCAAAATGTTTCAGAAATATCAGAACAGTTTTTGAACTCACATTTCCTCCAATTCCTTCACGCTTTTGCTTAAGGTTTGCTGCCATAAATTCATACCTGTCAGCAAGAAAACTGTGTGATCAAGAAAATAATATACAAGTCCTGTATGGTTTGCTTGAGTTTTTAATTAGCAGACAGCAGGCATGTAAAAAATAAGCTCTTCACTGAAGTGAATAGGCTAACTTTTAAGGTTCAATATATTGTTTTTATTCTTCTATGAAGTCTAATCATACACTGTCAAAAAAAAAACCTACTCTCTGAATGATATTTTTATTGTTGTCACATAACAGTTTTCTAATCCCAAATAGGACAGCTGTACTTGTCAAATGTTTTCACTGATACAAGCGTTCAGTTCCAATTCAAATCAAAGGCAGACCTGTGTGCTCCCCCTGTCAGAGTGCTAAGACCAATTAGAGAAAGCTCCAGACACCTACCAGAATAAGAACTCATTCTGGAATTAGTGGCAGTTACTCATGTTTTTAAAATGCTCTTTTGACAACCCAAGTACACTAAAATTAAGAAATCTGCAATAAAGACCCTTATTGTAAAATTGTGTGACATCAGAGAGTATCTTTTGCTAAAAAAACACCTGATCCCACTGTGTACACTCACAATGCTGAGTATCTTCTTCTAGCTTCCTGCCTTGAGGCACCAAGTAAAAACCTGCCAAGTCTGTCTCTCTGGAAAGAACTGACCATCTGACTCATTTGCCCCAGAAGGACTCTACTTGTCACATAGAAGACTTGCAGCATATGAAGCAGGAAGGTACTAGCATTGAATCCTGTCTGCCTGTTGCAGAAGCTAGTAGAGTGAAATGATATATATACAAAGGCTATGTTAATTATTATAGGTCCTGGGGTTTTTTGCTGTTTAGGAATGATCGCTCACCCCTCCACCTGATCATCATTCAGGAGTAAGAGAAAATTACATGATGTTACTCTCTCTGGAATGTTCACTTATACATGTCAAGGAAAGGTGTGGATCAATGCTCTTCATTTGCAGAGAATTATTTATGTGAAGAAAACACTACTTTCTAAGCAGTTGATTGAAATCCTTGTCATCACCACTGAGCATAAAAAATAGCCCAAAAGTCCAGTTATTCCCATAGCTCCTTCCTGTTAACTAGACAAAAGAATGCATGCAGAGTAGAAGGCATCTTCACACCTTGCTATAAAGAAACACTAAAGGGGGTCTGTCTGTAGCAGTAGCACAAAAGCCAAGCCTTCTTCCTTTAGCTGTGTGGGTTTTATTCAGACTTTTCTCACTGCTGGAAACACTACTGAGGAAGCCCAAATGCTACAAGTATAAAACAAACTGACATTATTAAAGGTGGACTTGGAGACAACCTGTCCAGAGTCTTCCATGTGCACCATCCTTCCTCCTTCAGATACAGATGATAGCTCTGACAGTTTAAGTGGTGAATGGGCTGGATCTTGACAGCTGAAGATGAGGGGCTCAGACAGAAGGAGAAATCACTGAGACTGATCAAGTCCTGTGATGCTGGCTTTACACTGGGAATAGGCAGAAGAATAATATGCAGCTAAACACATCGTCTGTGGCTTTAAAATTCATTTAAAGTAGTCATTCAATTTTCCAAGAGGTTGATGTTCAATCTGACTTGCATATAGGCAGGAGCATAACCATGCTGTTACAATGCTATCATTAAAGGTTAAAATGGAAACAAGATGTTTCCAGTTATAATCAGCCAATAAATTCATTAACATTATAGAAAAAAAATGAGAAAAAGAAAGAAACAAACAAACAAATCAGTTTTCCTATTGCCACCTTTGTTACATTTATCAAGGAGCTGAGGTGCATTTTCATGTGGTAAAACTACCAGACATGTCTAATTAACATTCTTACTGAAAGTATGATTCAATCCATCCTGAAAACAACATTGTCTTAAGTTGATACAGCCAAAAATACCAACCTATTGGTAAATCAAAAAATTACAGGAGTGGAAATGAGCATTGAAGCTGTTCCTTTTGCTGCACCTCAAAGACAACCAGTTATATCTGTGTCATTTCTTTAAAAGGTTTATGTAATAGATACACCAACTACAATGCCATAAACCTCTGTGAGTTACCCATTTCAGCTCTTTGCTGTCCTTACTGTCACAAGGTTTTCATAGTTGCCTTCCATATCTTTGTCTTCCACATCTGTCATTTATTTGGAAATTACTATGCTACATGCTCCTCAGTCCTCAAAAATTTCTTAATAGACTGAAAAAAGCCAATTTACTAAAACCTCTTCACAGTCATGTTTTGTAGCTCTCTGATCCTGGTGTTTGCCCTCTTCCAGGCTCTCTGGCTAATTCATGCCTTTTTTAAAGGTCACGTGTGGAAACCGTGCTCTATTTGAAGCCTCACCAACACCAAGGAGGATCATTTCATACCTGCTGCACACCACAGATCTGTTCAATGAGAACAATGCAAGGATTGCCTTGGTTGGTAGCAGCAGGGCAGGTAGGCTCATATTCAGATACAATACTCTCATAGCCTTTCATGGGAAACTGCCACCCAACCAGTTATTCCCACTTTATATTTGGGCAGCTGATTATTCCTAACCAAGACTTTTCCCTTCTGGGAAAAAGGGAATCCATCTCTCTCTGGAGAGAGCATCAGTGCCAAAGTCTGTCAGTTTACAATCAGTTGTCCACAAGGAATGGGCACAGAGAAGAGAGCAAAATCAGGTGGAGTCAAGTATAAGGTTTACACTGTTCTTTGTGAACTCTTCATTGGGATCTACTGCCAATATCATCAAAAATGAGAAGCAATAAACTACCACAGATATGTATCAGGGATTAGGCAGGCACATAATGGAGTAGGATTTGGCCTAAAAGTCTAAATTAAAAGGCAAACTTGTTCACCAAAAATTTAGAAACCTAGTCTTTCCACATTTCAAGAGCTAACAAGAGACTATTTATGTATCATTTATAAAAAACATATTTACCTTGGTTAATTCACTCTTATTGGGGATCACATGCACAACTTGAAGTCAAGACTTACACAGCAGGTAATGGCAAAGTAGTTCCTTTCTATGAACTTCATAAGCTAATGATTTGCCATATAAAAGTTAAATATACCTATTAAACAAGAAATATTTACTGAAAGATGTTTCATAAACATGGCTATCTAATAACATTTCAAATGTTATTAGACATACTATACCACAAATGAAAAAAAAGGAAGAAAACTGTGTGTTACTTTTAAAAGGTCAAACAATATCATCATCAGTTTAATTAGACACAAACCATGATAATCTCTCTCGGGAAGTGCAAGAACTAAGTGTTCTGGGCCACAAACCCATTTATTCTGTATTTCATTCTCTAAGAATGGACCTAGGATGATCTGGTTAAACCTCTACTGGTCAGTGATGGGATGGCTTGCTCACAAAAACAGCTTCTTCTTCACCATCGCAGTGACACAGTAGTATTGCTCCCACTGGGTGAAAGGACTTTCACAGTCATTGTACCAAGTTGTTTTCATATTTCTTTATGTCATTTGGAATAAGTCATTAAACATAACTATGTCTAAGGCTTTTCCGAAACCTACTGAACTTTTGGCTTCTCCTGATGCCTCAAGTTTGTAATCATCAAGATGTGGGCTCCACATTGAGCATAATTTTTTCCAGGCAATTGCCACAGATTTGTGTGGAAATAACTGCATGAAGAAGTGATCAGTTAGGTCACTAATAGACTGGTTGCACCTGCAAAAACCCAATTTGTTTTCATAACCATGGTAACCACATATTCATGAAATCACTTTTATTTTTTTAACAAGGCTTTTACGTGTATTTTGTGGGGGGAAGCCCTCCATATGTAGTGATACATCTAACCAGACTGGCAAACAGATTATTTGAAAACTGCACTATTCATAATGAGTTAGGCATTGCCACTCAAAAGCAGTGAAGACCAAGCTTTATAAATCCTACCCAAAACCTTATTTTTATTAAACATTTCTGTACGCAAGCAAACTCAGTAAAAGGTGCCAAAGCAGAAGTGCACAAAACCAATGTTCCCTGTTAAAGGGGTGGTACTGCAGCTGTGGAAACTTTCCTGACACTCCATGCCAATTTGTCTCATCTCCAAGCTCATTGGTAAGCTCAACCATGTTGCTTAACTAACCAAACCAATGCATGTCCAAGTGACAATTTGCTTATGCAGCTAAGGGATGAGTACACAGTCTGCATGGAGTTTCATGTTCATTCATTCACAAACCTAATTTGGAAAAAAAAATTAAAATTAAGCTTTTTATTGAAGTCAGTGGCCACCAGGCTTTTAAGTGGCAATGCACTGAGTCCCTATTTAGTTTTATGGGCCTGCCTACACTTCCTTTCATTTGGTTATGCTAGGGCTCTGAGCACCATGGCAAATGCATAATAGCTTCCTCAGCAAGCCCTGTGCTCTGCAGAGATTGCTCAGTATTGTTATTGACTGGTTTCAAAATGCAGTGTCCCATAACCTAAACTAAGATGTGAACATTATACCCATCATCCCAAAATATGCAGAACTAAAATATGTGCAATTAGCTCAGGAATCTTTATAAATTTGATTGGTTAAGGCTTCCAAGTTTTAAATAAATTGTTTAAAAATATTTATCTGTGTAAAAGCAAAACTGGTTGTCCTAAGACATCTGACTGTTTTATTCACTTCTTTTGGTTAATACACATACAGCAGTCTAGAGACTTCTGGAGCATAATGACAGAATGCTTAGTAGAAAAAACACTTTATGCAATTTCAAAGAACCCTTTTAACCTATTAATTGTAAGGCATTTCACAAGTACATGCTAAACTTCACAACTCTCCTGAAAAGAAGAATCTCAAAGGAAGAAGAAAATCAATTCATGCAAGCAACACTCATGGACAATTCTTTCTGATGATGGTCTGTGTCTGAAATGATTGATGGCAATTACTAATGCTGTTAGCTCAGTGCTCCCATAATGAGGAAATTCAGAGAAGTTGCTTCTGGAAAGGAAATGACTGAGCTCTTGTCAAAAGTGTGCATCCAAGCCTTGAACATAGAAAAGAACTGCAAGAGGGACAGCTGACACTAAACTGGGAAAGAAATCCATGCAGGAGGAGATTTCAGCAAGCTTTCTCCCCATGTTTGCCCAAAATTTGTTGCTATACTGTATAGTCACTGGTGGTAGCCAGCCCTATGCCTGTTATTGAAGAAGTGTTTGTAGACTATCTGTTTCCATATTAGAAAACAAAATACTTATCATGCTTTCATTGTATTGGTTATTTAAACATTCACTTAAAACTTCAAGTTAAAACCTATTTTTTAAGTAATTACCATCAGAGCTTCTCTACAAAAAGGCATTCTAGAAAACGAATGTCCAACATGCATGTGCAACAGATGGAATTAAGTGTTATTGCTTGCTACTCAGGTCCACCTTCTTTGGCAATTCCAAATAATTGCTTTTAGAGTGCTTTAGAATTCTAAAAATCTGATGTAAGTAACTTCTCTGTTGTTCATTTAGTTAAAAAAGACAAATGTCTTGACATTTTTCCTTTAAAGAGTTTTATAAAGTAGATATTCTTACAAGAGAAAAAAAGTAATATAATTCAATAAATCGTTTCTTATTTATAAATAGAACCATATGTATGGTCACCCTTTAAAATTTTGCCAGCTGCCTTAGATAACTAACTTAATCACAGTATTTATAAATTGTAAATAGTCCCTGTAGTAAGTTTGGAGCTATTTAAGAAACACTGCAACTAGGCAGAGATCCAAAGCATACTGAATTGTGTGGGATCCTTTCAACTGAATTTGGGACAGTTTGCATTGGGCCCTTATTGAATTAGCTCTTTTCCCAAGACAAAGTTTGCAAGTTTCAAATGGAGCTCCAAAAGCTTCTTTCCCTGTCCTTGATGCCTGTATTTAAAACCTGACCTCTACTGAAAACCATTGAGTGCACCATATAAAAATCTGTGGATATTTCAGTGCATTAATTAGTCAAGCTCCCTGAAGGCTTGTGAATGGACAGAACAAGACACCTGGTAACCCCAGATACTGCTCCAGTTGTACATGCAGATAGTGGAGTAGCTTTACCATTACTGAAGGCGTTCTCAACAAAAGTTATAGCAAGGTTCTGGTGTGATAGCGTGTTCTGATAGGCAATCCCAGTGGGAGCCAGGCTCTGCAGCTTTGTGTCACAGTGAACCAATTTATTACTTAGTACACAGAAGGAAAGTGAAAGGCAGAACAGACAAACTGTGTATTTACTATTTCTCATTTTCAGGGCCAGAGAAGAGGAAGACACAGCTAGTAGCACTTGATGACAAAGGGTAATATTCTGGCCCTGGATATTCTGGGCAAAGCCTGCTCTGCACACAGCTCACTGCAAAGTGAACTGCTGCAGTTCCCACAAAGTATATTTAATTTGGTCATGCAGCCCGCTGACCTTGCTACCAGTGAGAAAAACAACAGTGCTGTCAGTCATGCTTCAGGCAAGTAAAACAACTAACACATTCCCAGTTCCTCAATATGTCCCAGTATGGGCACACATACACATACCCTCACACACTTCAACATAGCCTGAACCAATACTATTAAAAGTTCACAAGTTGGTATGTAGTAAATATGGGTATATAAATATATTTATACACATGCATACATATGCACATAAAAATTTTTGGATAGTAAACTGTGCTACTGTAAATATGGAAATACATATTCATTCCCCTTTTTTACCATTTACACACACGCACAAAAAAGCTTTTAAAGAACAAAAATCTGAAAAAGTAAATACTGTTTATTTTTATTACTATGTCCCTCCTGACAATCACACTGTCTCAGCTTTTGCCTGTTCCTTTAAGTATCTGGACTTAAATAAAAAAACTAAAATTATAGTATTGGACTTATTTGGCCAGAAAAATAAAGTGGAAAAGGCTCCTCAAAACATAACAATCAAACAGTGAAATTGATATGATATTTAAGTTTAATCCTCTATTTAACCCTCTGCAGACTATTAATCTAATGACTGTTTGTGAGAACCATCGGAGAGAGGGAAATCAATAGTGAGGCTTTGCAGGACTGTCACTGGCTAAGCTGCAGCTGCAGGGGACACATCAGAAATCAACATGGAGAAAATCCCCCACGGATGTTCCTTCTCACCAAAAAGTGATGTCACAGCTGTAGAAACTTCCAACTTCTATAGAGGTCATGGAGAGAGCAAACTTGGCTTCATCTGTGTGCACCACCCAGAAATGGCCTGCTCGGGTTGTATTTGAAACCAACACCTACATTCCTTCAGAGGCATCCTCTACACAAGGTCAGAGGACAATCTCTCCTGGCCATAGGAAACACAAGCAACACCTGAGATTTCAGCAATTGCAGCATACCAGGAGGAGGGCAGTCAAATTCTGATCTTTGCTAGGTTTCTGTGCCAAATCCAACTTTATTTTGTGAGTCTGGGTGTGTGTTGACTATTGTTATTATCAGATTCTCCACAAGTCACCAAATACCTGAATTTGGGGCTTCATATATTGTCTGATCTTCTTGTTTGACCTCAGTCAACCTAATTTTTCTCTTTCTCCTAATCCTAGAAAAGAGATTATCATATTCCCTGAGACTCTCAAGTATAGCCAAGTTAGAGAAAACACAGATTTCACTGCAACAGTCCTGAAACCTAGGACTTCTGGAGTTTTATATGAATTCAAAGTTTGTTCCACACTGAAATCCCAAATAGCACTGAAGCTGGAAAATGCTTCTGTTGGGAAAATGTGGGAAAACACTCATGCTGACATGCTTCACATACTTCATCCTCAGGCATACCAGTTTCACACAATTTTAATTTATGGTCACCTAGGGAAGGGGAACAAACTGGTATTTACTGCTGGCTGTGGGCTGTGCTGAGTTTGTTGGCATTGGTGGTGGTGGCCAGACACACAGTTTAGTAAGTTATCAGGTCTCCATACTTCCTGACCCCAAGAAAACCTCAATTAGGGAAAACTATTGATTTTTTTGTGTTGCCAGTCAATCAGAACCAGACTCCAACACACAGGTAGGAGCAGTTGCCCATGCCCAGCTCCTTCCTAACAATCTGCTCTTTCAAGGGTCCTGCTGAGCTTTATGGATCTCATATTCCAGATGAGAGCATTTTAATCTTGCAAATTACTGCTTACTGATGAAAAAGGGTGCAGATTGAAAAAAGTCTTTTGTTCTAAAACACACACCTTGAGAAACTTACATTGTTTATCTGACATCCTATTTTGCACTGTGGTGGCATAACAAATGCTGACAAAACCTCTGAGAAAGAGGGCAGCACAATAAGGCAAACACAAAGCTGGATTTAGGGAAAGCAATATACTTCACATCAGATTAGGTACCTGATGGCAAATCTCATGTTGTGCAGCTGGTCAAGCTGTTTCAGATGACTTGCACAACTGATATAAAGCTATTTATTTATATTTCTATCAATAGATAATTCATGGTACATCTTTTGAATAATTTATTTTAAGAGCTCTTTAATATTCTTTAGCATTTTATTTGCCTCCTATAATGGTGTTTAGACATATTAATCATTCAGAATAAGATGAGGGCAAATTCTAAAAATTTCTTATCTCCCACAACTTCAAAGTAACACTCTGCTGAAGAAACAAAGATATATGAATGCCAAAAAAATGCTTTCCCCTTAAAATATTCCCTTCCAGTATGACTTCTATGTCATTTGTACTCAGCACACAAGACTGGAAACATTTTGGACTCTTTTCAACTCTGCTGAGGCCAATCCAGATGTTGAACGCAATATTTTTATTTTTAACTTTCTATTCACTCAACACTAGGCATTGCCAAAATCTGCCTTTCTCCTTGTGCAATCTTTTTCATTAGTACAGAGAAATATGTAAAATGTTTTCAGCTGAAACATGCAGGAAGAAATGATAGCCAGTTTATGTGAGAATAACTGATGAAACTATTTATTAAATATTGCCAGCAAGGCACCAAGAGTAATTACACCCAGTTGTCTTCCATTCCTCTTTGCAAAGATGACATTTTCTCATTCCTGTCTTAATTTCTCATGCTTTTGTCATAGTCACTAGCAGTAAAAGAGACCAAGCTTGTATTCTTCCCAATTTTTTTTTAAGAAGAAGTAAACCTGCATTTTCAGTGAGGATTTAATAATCTGGAGTGAACTCTAATTGATGACTTCTAGACTGAACAAAACATCTGTTAAGGAGTTTCCAATTCAAATAGACATTCTGCCTCAAATCACTTTGTTTCTTTCCCTAGATACCATTCTGAACATGAGGGAGAAATAAAGGAACAGAGGAGCAGAAGAGGGAAAGAAGTATTTTGACTATTACAATGTATTTACATATAAGGAGTTGCAAGAAATAGGACGAGTTGAAACCAAAGGGCTTGAACTATCCCACTCCAGGGCACAGACAGAAGCCTGAAAAATAAAAGAGAAGGAATCTTTATTTTCTGAGAAAAAATATTTCAAGAAAGTAAGAAAAGCACACGCTATAGTGGGGAATGTTTTTAAAGCCCTCTTTCAAATCTTCTTGGCAAATGAAGTTTTGTTTGGTTTGGTTAAAAGCAGTGTGGCTTATGCCTTTGGCATTCAAATTTACATTCTAATAAAAGTGAGCTTATAAACTTGAATAATCACACTGCACAGTCCCAAACACTGCACCCCTGAATCTAAAAACTGCTACTGCCAACATATGTATTTTACCCAGATCTCTCCATCTGCAATCAATTACTTTCCTTACTAGAACCAAAATTCCCAGTCTTTTACAGCTTGCTCACAATTATTAAACTGTAGTGCCGCTCTCCAAAAATTGCAATATTTTTTATCATCTTTCCAATTCCATATCAAATGCATTCATTCTAATTATGCCTTTTCCATCAATTTGCAAAGACCATGCTGGATTTTGAGAATGGAGCTGAACTTCCTTCATTTCACTGAACATCCTCAACAAAGGGATCTGCAGACCAAGGTAAATCCTCATATATACCTGTGCAGCCCTGTTGGCTTCAAATTATTCTTTCTGATACCCACATATAAGCCAAATTCCAGTGCCTTATTATTGGTGAGGTTGATTGGAATGTATTAGACTGTTGACAATGCACAATGCACATGAAGAAATAGATTAATTTCCTCTTTCTCCCTCACATCACACTAAAGGACAAGGTTTGTTGAATTAAAAAAGCTGTTACTTTCCAGACCAATTTTCACACTCTGCATGTAATTTAAAGAGCTACCTGATGTGACTTATGATTTTGCTGACCCTATTGAAAACAAAAAATAGTGCTGTTTTCCCTACTGCATCCTACTTCATCTGGAAAGCCCTAAGGGATCCTGGAAAAAGTGGCCTTTACTTAGCCAAATCAGACAGAGAATAGAGATTGAGCTGGTCATTGGTAAATCTAATTCCTCCAGATTCAGTCTAAGTGCTTCAGAGTGATAGAAGGTTTCTACAGTGTCAGAGCATATTACAGTGCCTTTCAGAACCCATACAGAGAATACAAAGAAAAGGAAATTCTGATAACCTTCAAATAACTCCCTTCACATCACTGAGAATTTTTTTCAGGCTTAGACTTCAACATGAGAACTTACAAATGCCTTTCTATATGAAGTTCCAGCTGAAGAGACTGAACATCTGCGAGCTTTATTTTCTGGTAGACACATGGATGGCAGAAAGCCTGCTGGTACCCAGAGCTGATTTAATCAATTTTCAGACAACAAAGTAAAACAGACCCAAAAAATCACCCTGAAGAGATACCAGAACTTGTAACCAAAATAACACATCAGACAAGAATTAGTGGGAAGTGACATGAGCTATAGTTGCCTTGACTTCCTTCAGACTATGACAAATCCCTGAATGCTGGACATATGAAGAAAGTCAACAAATTAACACTGGCAGAAGAAAATAAGGAATCAGGCCCACTACACAGGAAGGCACTGGCATTTTTACAACATTTACTACTAATCCTGTAGTATGTCTGATTCTAAGTGACAGCATGTGGCATTATCATAAATGTCAGTTTCATTATTGTTGCCACTTTAACCCCCTAATCTTAGGGAAAGCAGAGCTGTTAAGATGTTGGAAAAGTGATAGAATATTTTATCCTGATGTTATGGACATATGATCACTTGTAGCACTCTGCTATCATCAAGGGGAAAAGATGTGCTGAAGCTTTTGAGCTTCTCACATAGGATTTAGCAAATTACCAGGTTGACAGGTATAAGTGGCCGAATGGGGAAAGAGGAGCTGTTGGCTAAAGTATTTGTGGTGCACCTGCTTCAGTGGAGGGTGTGTGCACACATGGTAACTGGGGCACTTGGAGGGGCCTACCAGAGATCACACAATGTTGTAATGGGATATCAAGGAGTTATCTGCATGTGCTGAATGAGTTGTATGAGTCATTCTAAAAACCCCCCACAAAACCTGACTACCATGCCATCTTGGACTGTACTACATACATATATATTATATTTATATATATATATATGCATCCCTCTGGTTTAGAAAAAAAAATGGAAGTATCTCCAAGACTCTGAAATCATAATTGGGTTTCTTTCAGTTATCCTTTTTATCTCTGAAAAATAAAAGTTTAATAATATCTCTGTAAAACTACAGAGAAAGAGGGAAAACAGCTGTGGCTAGTAGAAGAGTGTGACAAACATCAGAAATGGACCAAGATGCCTGTCAGTGCTGATGAAACCTTTCAGCCAGACTAGCTGTATTGAGGGTAGAACACACCAAACTAGTGACACATCCACCATTGTACCCAATGCCATTGTTCATTGCAGCATTGCATCTCCTAGTTGTTTTCTGGGACCAGCCTAAAGGATAACACACCCATCCCTCCTTCACAGATTAAATGGGATTATTTTTCTTTTTTTTTTTTTTTTTGTGAGTGAAGGACTAGTAATCCTCCATTTTTACTCAGAAGGGCCTTTTCTCATTCTCATGTGCTTACATTCCAGGTAAAAGAGCTTTAACATTAAAAGCATAATGCCAGTAGCACACAGTCTTTAGAAAGAATAGCATTAGTCAGCTTCAGGAATTTCAAACTTCAGTTGATCTTAAAATTAATTTAAGCAAATATAGGAGTTGTAAAGCTAGTAAAAATATGCTCTTGACTGAGACTCTTTGGAATATCACAGGCATTGTTTGTAAATTAACATTTTTACATTCACCAAACACCCTGTTAAGGCTTCTTAAGATTAGGCAGTTCATGTTACAATCAACTTTGTTTTTAAAAAATAAAATCTTTCTTTGAACACCAACCTTTGCCCTGAGGCACATCTGCTAAGGAAGAGACAAAAACAGGTTACATCATCTTGTTAGTTTAAGATGAGGTCCTCAAAATATATATTGAAAACAGAATCTTAAGAAATCACATATTTTATTTTTATTATTCCAGGAATACCAAGTTGGCAAGCTTATTCTTGAACTTGCAGTGCCAAAATTATTACAATTATGCACAAAAGTCTTGTATTATACAAAATACAGCTTATATTTTCAAAATATTAATACTTGGCAGAAGGTCTTTCACCATGGAAGAATTTCAGCTTGCCTAACCAACAACTAAACTTTCTGAATAACCCCACAAACAAAATAGGAATGGTCCCTATCTGAAGTATTTACTTAAGTGAACATGAAAAAAAAGGAAGGTTGCTCTCCCACTTTCACCGAAGAAGAAACAGAATTGGAAAGGCAGACCCAGCTCTCAGGGGCACATCAGTAATGGGTCCACTCTTTGCACATTGTTAAATGCTTGAGTTCAGATAAATGTCTGAGCACCTCACAGAAATGATGTCCTGATTGCCACATCCGTGCTGTCTCTTCTGCCTTCCCAGCTGGACGCAGCCATGGCAGAGCTCTCCCCGCACAAAGGTGCAGTGGAGGCTGCAGAACACCTTTGACCAGCACACTCACACCTTCCAGTGGCACCCACAGCACAGCTGCTGGTGATCAAGGGCTGATGGACCTCACCTGTGGTGAGGTGAGACCTCACCCCTTGCTAGCCACTGTGAGGGACACAAAGGTGCATCACCCCAGCCTTTTGCCCTTCTGAATCCTCTTCCTTGCTCCTCCAGCTGGAAGTGCATGGATGGGCTGCTTCATCTGTCACCTGAGCTTGGGAAGTGTGAGCCTAAGGAAATCAGTGAGCAAGATGAAAGGGAGAGCATGGTCACTCATCTTGAAAGAACTCATTTCCCTTCCCAAATGCATCTTCCTCAGTTCATCCATCTTCCTGCCACCTCCCATTTTGAAGTGAGGTGCCTTTCCTTCCTTTTTCTTTCTCCCTATCACAGTCAAATTGTCTGGCTCTTTCATTCACCCTCTTCAAGCATAACATAGTGCTATGGACAGGCAATATTTCTTCAAGGGTGTAAAACACACTTCATTGTGCTGCAGGGATAAAACCACGCCTGCCAGTGCACTTCCAGACAGGAGGGACACTTGCTTCTTCTATAGATTTTAGCTTTGGAGGAAGCTTACGAGAGATAGTAAAATAACTGCAGGTGAAAATTCCAGTATCAAAGACTTCTTTAGACCTGATGGCTGATGCAAATTTTTGTATGGCATTCTCATGAATATTGTCTTGAAAAGAGAAACAGCCCATTATTTTTTATTCACCACTTCTTAGGATTTAATACAGAAAATAGCCCAGGAAGTGTATCTCTGCATCCTCAGGCACCCACAGACAACTGTCAGCACCCACTTGCTCCAGTTTTCAAAAATTCCGAATTTTCAAGCCATTTTTATTTCCATGAAATCTTCACCATTTTCAGCTGTCCAAATATCATTGTTTCAATAAAATACTGGCACTGCAATGTTCCACAAGAGTGTTTTAAAACAACTGAATTATAAAGTGCTACCCAAAGGGCATTTTGTCTCATTCAAATGGAATAATAACAAAATTAATCCCAGGGGGAAAAATACATCTCAGACAAGAGCTTTTACAGTGAATTTAATTTTATTTGTCCAGTTGACACCCAGTCTTTAGTGAATTGAGTGAAAGCTGATTCCTCAGAACAGATTCACTTTTCTTGTGATTATGGTGGAGAACTTTCTGTGTCATGTTAAATCATTGCCAAGTAATGATAGTTAAACATTTAGTCATGATCATTACACGTGCCATGGAGCTTAAGATCTGAAAAATTCACTCATAAAAGCTTCAGAACTAGATGGAATAAGTTAATTGGATAAATCCAAAAGACTGGAAAAGAAGACAGTCAAAATAATTTGGCTTCTTACCATATGTTGGTCGAGTTGGCTCCTTCATGTTTACCCAGAGAAGCAGGTAGTGGGGTTAGGTTCAGAGCCCAGATCTCTTGGCTCTCTGGTTGGTGTCAATCTAGAGCTCCACCAAACAGTGCAGCTTGCACTCAGAGTAAAGGGCTTTTTAAAGATTACTGTGCTACCATATAAATCCATAATTCTGATAGAAAATTAAATCTCTCTCTGACTATGTTGCTGGGAGAGCAATCCAAAGGGCACGAAGATCTTATGAAGACACCCTTGTTTTTTCCAAGAATCTTCAGATTGAGGTTTTCCATGAAAATTAGGTGCTTAAAATATTTATTTGCAAACCCTGGCAGAACCTCCAAAGTACCTTCAACTTTAGGGACACACACCCTGTGAAACTCTGGCCCTCAGTCACAGAAGTCAAACAGTGAAGCATCAAGTGCCTTGTCCAGATTACTTAGCTACTTCTTCTGGAATAAGTACTTTATGATAACGTCATTCTGCAAGATTGCCAGAAGGATGCTTTCTCTTATTTTCAGGATGTTTTGTCCAGAATTTCACTCAAACCAGCTGCTCCTTCAATCTCATATATTTTTATTTTGCAGTGTATTACATGCATTAAAACAGAGATTAGAAGCCTGAAAACTTAGGGGAAAAGGCTGCTAAATAAGGTGATATTAAAATGTAAAATTAAAATTTACTGTGCTAAGGAATTGCATCCCCACAAAAGTGTTCCAAATTAATCAAGGGATAGTTTAAGTAAAGTTAAGCATGGTATTCAGCATTACCTAACTGCTGGTCCTACTTGATACTGATGGAAGCTTGTTATGCCATGCCTGTGTAATGACCCATGAGAAGTGAATATATTGCCTAAGTCAATTTCTTACAGCATATTTGTAGGTGTTGCAAAACGTGGCTAAGACAATAGCCACGACTTAATACCCTGGTTAGTGGCACATCTACACAGCCAGCTGACTGAATTATTGCTCAGACATACTCTAACTAGCCTTAATTAAGAAGCAAAATAAAGAAGCAAAATAAAGCAGACTTTGTGGAAGCCAATTCAGTAATGGCTAGGTGCTTTCCAGCACTAAGTGAGGTTATATTAAACTGCAACCTGAAATACAGGTATAGCAATGAAAATGCTGGTGAAATGAAGCCACAAAAACTGAACAACCTGCATATCCTCAGAGTCTTTCCACGTAGGGCTCAGACAATGGTAGGAAAGTAAGTATAAAAGTTCCTGGAGCTTTCCCTCTGGCAGCTTTCCAGGGACATTTCACCCAGACACTGAGCCCCTGTGCAAGGGTTTCATCTAACGCTAGACCCTTTTGCCCTAAACAAGAATATATCATTCCAGTCACTCTTTTCTCTTACAAAAAGACTCTTGTAAATCAGTAATCTCTCAGTCTGATTCTTCAAAAATATCATATAGAGGTGCTTATAAGACTTCTGTTCATGCTGCTTCACTTCTAGAAAAAGACACCATCTAAATGAGATTATTATACCGGGCATCTCATGCTAAGCAAGGTGCTAGAGTTCCAGATACTCCTTTGGCTCCCTGCATGATGAAGCAGCTTGGCACTGCTTGGAGTTTCAGCAAGTGGTACCATATTCAACTTGTTTCATCCAGGGTTTGCATGGTGATGGACAGTCAGGCTGTGAGCCTGGGAAGCAGGAAGGGAGCTTGTTTGCTCAGCCTGAATCTCTAGGGTACGCTCACTGCTGTTCTAATGTAAATGTTTATGAGGGATGCAATAAAATATTAAACTAAATGAATAATTGATATTTACTTTATAGTAATTCAGAACCTTGCTTGTTTGAATAAAATCCATTATTTACAATATTCTACTTAACTAGGAGTGATTTCTCTTTTTTCATGCCACTTACTAATTACTTGTTCCATCTGACACATTTTCCAGAGCCATATTGAGATGGTTATTGGATGTCAGTGTTTAAGAGTTTAGTATCCATTTTCCAGATACTCTCTAACATGAAAAGAAGAGCTTCACAAACATATATCTTGCACAGTGAATGATCTTTATCTGTAATAGATCTTTGACATACACAATCATTATCAAGATGTAGGTATATTAATTAAAGCTGAATGATGGGAAAAGATCCCCAAAGTGCTTTATCTAGCACACAGCTTGAATTCAATACACTAGAGTTGTGCTTATAATTTGCATTATGCACGAATATTGAAATGACAATTTCATTTTTAAAGTTTCTGAATCTTAAAAACTGCATACCTGAAGTGCATCCTCCAGAAAAAAAATTCATTTGTTAAAAGACTTCAGTCATCCAATTAAAGAACAGAAACTGAACCTCATGATTAATTCAAGCCCTGAAAATGAGTAGTTAAAATTGACAGTCTACAAACAGCACATAGCTTGAAAATTATCCATCCAAAATACCCACAACAAATTTACAAATTCCAAATACAGGTAATGCAAACAATTCACTTTTGTTGCAGTTAATTAGGTAATCAGTTCAATTAGTACAGTCCATTCTCACACATCAATTAATATTATATATCAACAGCCCTCTACAGCCCTCTAACATGCCACTAAGCCCAGTGCACACTCATGTTTTGTGCATATTTAGGTAATTATGGAATGTGCAGTGAAGGAATATCCTTTCCCTGCTAAAAGCAGGGCTGCTCCATGCAGCAACTTTCACAACCTTTCTTTTTTATCTGCAACGTGAGAAACACTCGGAAAAGAGGAGGCACAATGTGTGTGGGTTGCTGCCAGAAGTTCCTCCATCAAATTACACTGTAAATCTGAAGGACTAAAGAATGTTATAATACTGTTATAATAAACATAACATAACTCAGACAAAAAGCTTTTCACAAATTAAGTGCTAAGTGTCTCCTCCTTGAGACATAATCAATGCAATTGTGGAGTGGTTGAAAGGCAGGCTGCATGCATTTAGCCTCTTGAAGAACAGCTTTGAAGAAGGGTTCCCAATAATCATGTGGGTATCCTGCTTGCTAATTCTTATTGATAGATTAAAAACTGAGTATTTATGCTGAAAAAATATCAGCCACTCTTTCTGGCTGATGCTTTACAGGTAAGCAAGAGCAGATTTCTATGATTTTGTAGTGCTATGCTAGTAAAATCTGTCTGGAAATACAAAGTGCCAGGTTTCAATTTATAAAGTTACTTCACCTCAGAATGAACTCTGAATTTTGCAGGGAGTTACTGGAGAGCTGGAATGCACAAGAAACAGTGGACTGAACTTCTCGGGAAAAAAAATCACTGATTATTTCAGAGACCATCCAAAGGAGGGGCCTCAGACTAGAATCCAGCTCCCCTTTAAGCTAAACTGAATGCAAAAATCATTACAAACATATCACCATTAAAGAAATTTTTGATTCCACTACTGACTTTTCAATTTTCAAACTATTTTTGCAGGTTAGTCTAGGCTACACCTGCATGTATGTGTTTTTTCCCAGTGTTCTATTTTTTTATATATGGAATTTTAATAGATATGTTATATGCAATTGCATTTAAGTTTTGTCTACAATTTTGCAAAAGAAAATTTCTATTACTAGGAGCTACACCTTTGTAGGTGCAGAGGACCTAACACACAATGCACACCTAACACTTAATTGTTATTATATTGTCCTTAAGAGAAACATGGCAAAACTTAGTCAAATTCAGAAAAATAATGCTGGAACCAAAAAAAAAACAAAAAAAACAAAAACAAAAACCCATATTAATTCCAATCCTTTACTCCAATCCTGTGCTATTTTCCTTGCATATAGGGCAGCTTTAGGTTAAGATTGATAAGAATTTAGACATCTCTGGATACTATGGTACTACATACTTCCTTAGAAGTATGAAGTACCAGTCTTAGTTAATCATATAGGATCTTTTACAATCCATTAAAAAAAAGGAACTTTTAAAGCACCAATCACCTCCTAGAATAAGCATCCACACAAGCCAAGTGAATTGCCTTCTGGGAATATCTGTTTTTCTCCACAAACTTCAAGAGAGTCAGGGTGTCTGCATTGCAAAAGTCTGTAATGAATACTACTGACTGGATTTCATTTTTAATTAAAAAAATCAAACAAAACAAAACAAAACAAAAGTCTTTGAGAAAAATATGTGTCCACATATTATGAGCTTCTGTCTAGCAGTTTAGCCTAAACAGGAAATCAAGACGGACAATCTAAGACATGGTGAGAAATAATACAACAAAACAGACAGAAAGAATCACAGTGTCATGAATATTTTAATATGTCCAATGATGTGGCTTCTTCAGGAGACCACAGCTTCTGAACCAGGCAGCATCACACATTTGATTCATACTTGCATTTGAACTTCAGCAAAGTACAAAGAAAGCATTTCAGATTGAGCACAGCCTTAGCAAAGCCTTTCATGCAGGAAGGACTCTTGTCCCTGGGCAGAGACAGGAGCAATGTGTGATGTACTGACTGTGACCCCATTCCCTGTCACCCTGTGCTGCCAAGGAGGAGGAGGTAGAGCTGGGAAGCAGGGAGGGGTCAAGAGGAAGGTGTTTTTAAGACTCATTTTACTTCTCATTATCCTGCTCTGATTTTGTCAGTAATAAATTCAAATAAATTTGAATTTATTACTGACAAAATCAGAGTCCCAAAGCTGAGTCTTTTTTTCCTGTGATGGTATTCAGTAAGTGATCTCTCTTGGACCTTATTTCAACTCATGAACACCTTATTATATTTTCTCTCCCATGTCCTCTTGTGGAGGGGAGTGATAGAGCACCTTTGGAGAGTGCCTGGATGCCAGGCACCCCCCACAAGTGACCCAATACATGGTGAAATCAGAGTAATTACTTGAAGTAAAGTAATTCACTCGAGCCATCAGGGTTTCCATATCAGTGCAGGCCCAGAAATGAGGAAAGAGGCAATTCATCATTCTTTTTCAAGGGGTATGTATGTCCTTCCAGGCAGCAGTACAAGAGGAGGCCATGAGGCTGAGAATACATATGAACATTGCTTTCTAGGCACATTAAAGAGCTTTCCACCTGCCAAACATAAAAGACACGAGCTACACTGCACGATGCACTTTTCAAGTCAAAGTGCCTAAAGCTTCTCTGTGTCTGTTTTCAGACCCATTAGATCAAGGTCCAATTGATTTTGGTTGCTTCTTTAAATCCTTGACTTCTTAAATGTCCAAGTATTGTCTTTTTACTGCTGCATTTTGTAGTGCAGTATCCTTCAGGGAGGCTTGACGTGGATTGCTCCAGCCTGAAGTTAAAAGGGGCAGCAGTACCATGGATTGTGTGACCCTGCTATCTTCAAAAACCACCTTTCCTCAAACTGTAAACAAGAGCTTGCTGAGGATTTATTAGTGCATGTGGAGGGTAAACAAAAGCCTACAAGGATTGTGTCAGATTACACTACCTGTGAGTGGTGGCTTTGCAAGGCTCTCTGAAGGAACCTACTGCATTTGTGAATTACTGCAAGCCTGGCAACATCACACAATGATGAGAGCTTAAGAGGATACTGGGTAATGATTTGACAAATCATTCTCCATCCTCTGCAGATATAACATGCTTAGTGATAGCTGGATTTTCACATCGCATCACTTTAAAATGGCCGGTTGTAAACATGACTAAAACTAAAAGGATTAACATTCCTTAGATATTTCACCCAAATCAGCTACTCCAAAGGAGGCATTTAGCCCAAGCATTTCTCATGTCTTCAACTTTCCTCTGTGACACAACATTCAGAAAAAAATGAAAGGTACTTTAAAAAATTTGTCAGTGAACTTAGTGCTTGTGAAAATGAAAGATTTGTAACCCTAACCAGAGCCAAACACAGTACACTGGAGAAATTTACATTCACAGAAGTCAGCACAAGTTCTTCAGCTCCAGCTTGAAACACCCTAAATTCCTGATCCTTCCTCCAATTAGCATTATTGGCTTAAAAATAATGAAAATAGTGCTCACAACACAGTCATGCCTTGCTTGTACTTGGTGAATGCTCAGTGAAGAAGGAACTACCTTTCTTTTTAAACACACGTCTGAATTAAGGTGTGCCCCATAGATCACCTTTCACACAGACATGTGTATTTGTTCATTTGCTTTCTCAAGGAAGAGATTCCAAAAATGAAATTAATGTTAGGGAACATGTAAAGGGCTTGCCCTAAAAATACCAAACAATCCCCTCTCATGCTCCCCCAGAACTGGAGCTGACCTGAATAGAATAATTTCAGACTATTTTCTGGGAAATGCCTTAAACTGTGCCCCATAGTGTGATATTGACATAACCTATGTCTGCTCTGTGGACTCCAGGAGCATTTCCCAGTTTTGGTCACCATCATTCCCCTCCCCACACAGACTCACACATCCTGGTTCCCATGTAGAAATACCACCCCAAAAAAGAACATGCCAATGTGAATGGCATTGGCTTCCACTGGGAAATGAAGATGGATACTGGTGGATAGGGAAATAAGGACTGGAGAATCAAATGCTATTTATTTATGGATCAAATATGAAAAGACCAGGATAAAAAAATTCCATGTATTCATACTATGTTTCCTTGAGTCCCAGATACCCATAAATCTAAGGAAAAAGTTAAAAATTTGGTACATTTCTACTGCTGCTGACAGGGAATCCATTTAGAAACCCTTCTTAATTTTAGAAAGAATGCATATGCAATAAAGGAACATAATCAGACAGAGAAAAAAGGTGCAAAAAAGAAATTCTTAGAGTAATTTCTTCCCACATTTCCTTTACCTTTGGATAATGAGTATGCTATCCAAACAGCTGACCATACAAAACTGCCAATGCTGTGGTCCAGACATAATAGTGATGAGCAGATAATCAGAAACTGCCCTAAAATAAATCCTGCACAGTATTCTTTAACCTTAAAAGCCTGTCTTGGCACCAGTTTGACTCTGTGAAATGTCCATCTTCATACTTTACTAGGAACTTTTCTCATGTAGGGTAGGAACATGCCTGAAATAAAGAAAACACAAAAGGTAGTAATCTTTCTTTTTCAGGGAACTGCTGCAACCTTCCCTAGAGCTGTCCTTCTTGGAAAACTGGGGGGAACAGAAAACTTCCCACTGGCATAGACACTTGAATGGTGTGAGGGACTCCAGGAGCCTAGTCAGCTGCTCCACCTGAAGCACAAAGTGTCAGGATCCTGGGTACAGGAAAGGTTAATGGAAAAGAGGAAGAAGAAGAATTGAGGCAGGGAAAGGAGGGTGCCCCTCCGTAGAGCTGCCTAATGAGATCTTGAACTTAAAGCCCTTCTGTCAATATTTGCCATGGTCTGAGGAAGAAACAAGCTGCTCTGCTTCGTGGTATCTGCAGTGCTTTGCCCTGCACACTCACTGCTCAGTGCAAGGTCCAGAGAAGGAGGCAGTCAGGACACTCCTGCCAAAACTCATCCTTGAAAGAGAGACCCCATTATGTTATCTCACCTGTGCGTGTGGTCTCAGCCGTGGCATTGGCCCCTCTCTGCTCACCCCCACTCAGCTCCACAGCTCTGCCCAAGATGAGGCGTCCACCACAAGTCCCGTAGGTCTCCAGCCACAGGTCTGACACATCTCCTAGACTTCCTGCATCCAGGTTTGCCCCTCACTCTGAATTTGGCTATATTGTCTACTAAGTTCATGCTTTTGGACTGTGATAGATCACTGACACACCTCCTGAGGATCTCTTGGATGACCAGTATTTTTGGAGGCATGTATAAATGGGAGACTGCTCCATGTGTCTGCCCCAGAACAATTGGAGACTAATGTGTTTTCATTGGTGAGAGAGCCAGGCAAGTGTCTATGTATCAGATGTAAAGTGATATTGAAATAACAAAGCATTTACTTAAATTCACATTGTTCAAACAAAACACAACCTCACCTATTTTCCCTTTTCAGATAGGATATTGACAGGTCCAGTTTTTTGTTCAGTTCACTTGAGACTTTAACATAACAACTAAACCTTATGCTGTTAAATTCCCAGAAATCATTTTTATGTGGCCAAAGAAAGACATGGACACTAGAGATTTTAAGAAAACACAACGGTGTTTATTTGATTTTCTTGTTACATAAATGGATTTTATGTACTGGAAAAGTAACTAATCTTGATAGATGTGCATGTGGTAATACAGCTGATGGTTACTGAAGCCAGACAATGTGAGCTTTCTCTTTCCAAGCCTCTTATTGAGGAACTGTGCTGATACTTAAGTAAATAAAATGACAAAAAGAAAGGGGATAAAAACATAGAGCTGATTAAGATCAAATTAAAAATAAATCAACAGCAAGTCCTACTGAAATGTAACTCCAGAAGCTACAGCAGTGTCAGAGCATAATGCAAATGGAGAAAAATGCATCGATCTCTAGGCACAAACACAGCAATTGTTTCTTCATATACATCATTTGGGCATTTTAAAAGACATTAGTTTGGAATGTCTAAATTGATTCAGCTCATGAGATCATTTCACAGCAATCTCAAAAAAAATGGTACAGCTTATCAAAGTAGTTGATGGATTACACTTCCCCACATACAATAGGGCAGTATGAAATATCTTTCTCTACTTTGTCATCCTAAGCTTCAAACATAATAATTCTCCATGTGTATCATTTGGATGTCTATCCAGAGCAAATCACTTCTTTCTCCACATTTTTTTAATATGCTTTTTATTCCAACACTGAAAAACAGCTATTTATTTTAACTCTGGAAGTATGCAGGGTTCTACATCTAGAAAGCAAGCAAACATAATATGGAGAAAAATGTCCAGCACAACTCAAAAGGTAAAAATTAAAAAAAATAAAAAAAGCTTGCAAACTTCTAGTTATGTGCCTTTCTTAAAGCATCCCAATAGTTCCATGAAAGTCACATGGAAAGATGTCCTTTTAAATCTGCTTTCTTAAGCTTCAGCCCACTAAGCTTAAGCTTAAGTCAACTTGCTTAGGTAGCTGCCACACCTTAGTGTTGGCTCATCTCCAGTCCAGATCTTGTGACTCTAACATTGCTTAGGACACTTGGGTTATCTCCTATTCCTTTTGGAAAATGCATTGGAAACTTGAAGTTCCATCTCAGTGTTACCAGAGATGTTCATTTAATGATAGAAATTAGAGACTGAAATAGAATCTTATCTCATTTTATCCTGCAGAAACATATTGCAACAGCTCAGGCCTCTTAAAGAGCACTGCAAATGTCAGCAACAAGCATAAGTGCAAGCATTTTCTTTGAATACCTGACCATTTTCTACACCTCTTAATATATTTATTTTAAGCAATGAGTACAGCTGCAGCAGCTAAATTAAATTTCATTGAAAGAATGCACTTAAGAGGATAGGCAACATATATGGGCACAAAAATAAATGACAGGTTTGTTTTTCCTTCTGTGTTTGTTATGAAAGACATTAAAACCAAAGCTGGAAGCAGAAGAAAGATGGGAAGATTCAATGACGATCAACTGAGGGTTATTATTTGAAGAGTGGAGAAAGTAGCATAACAGTAATGATAACAGGAAGAGTGGTAGCAATGCCCATAACACAACTGGTTTGACAAGGACAGGCCACATGATGAGAGCACCATCCTGTTCACCCTGCTGCAGCACAGCCCAAGTGCTCACAATTCATGCAGTTGCAGGACTGGTTTCACAGATTACCACAGCTCTGGATACAGGGAATGCAGTCAACCAGCTGAGGAGGGAGAGCTGTGGGCAGGCTGGCAGGAAGACTGCTTCCTGAAGTCCTGTGGGGACGTGTTCAGCTCATGGTCTGTGAGGGATCTATTGAGATCCCTCACAAACCATGGTGAGGGATGATGGTGTGACAGCCCACCTTCCCCAGTACAGGAACAAAGTACATGGGCTACCTGACCGTGGGGATGGAAACCACTTTCATGTACTGTGTTTTCTTACTTCTGCATGCCAATAGATCTATGTCAACCATGTATGATATTTACTTTTAGTGTCAAGTAAGGCAGAAGAAATTATCACTGTACTCAGCCATCATACAGCTTTCCTTCTTAGTGATTTAATGTAATACAATGCTTTGGTTTTGTAGCATTTACACTGCAGTTCACCACCATCAACTCGGAAGGTAGATCCTGTACCTGCTGTTCACATAAAATCACAAAACAAAGACTGTATCAGGGACACCCAAATCTATATAAACCTGCCAACTAGGGCTTCCCCAGATGCTTTTAAAACCATAAGCACAAGATCTCTAAAACCAAAAATGAAAAGTTAAAAGTTTCAACCTTCATAAGCAGCAGAATGCTTTGATCAGATCTCGTTTGTGATTGTGATAATTATATAGGAAAATATGTCAGTGCAAATGTTTGAAAAACAAAGGACATCAAAGCGCCTAAGAAGTCCTGTTTAGTTATTTGCTTTAGACATGTCCTTGACAATATTCCTGTTGGTAACAGCCTATCTCTCAAATGGCTAACTGAACATCTGAAATAATTATAACAAAGTAATAGCCAAGCTACAGCATAAATGTTAAAAGCATAGAATTCAAAGCAAACAGCATTACAGGAAGCAAACAAAAAAACCCTGCTGTTTCATTACACAGAATTTGATTAACCACTGGTTCAAATAATGATATGGATAGTCATTACATCATAACTTGTCAAAAAATGCAACTGTTGAAGGAAGTGGAGCAGCTATAGAAAGACAAAGTTAGTCTGAAGCATGTTACCTGCTAGTCGGGAATAATTTTTAAAGATTTATTGATCCAAATCTTTCAACTATTTCATAGCTGCTGCATACTGTATTAGTAGCATTCAGAAAAAATCAATTTAAGTAACATCAGTTTACCATAGGGGAGGAAGGTATATTATATCCAATAAGGGCATGAACCAGTTGAGAGTGAGAGAAGGAGATAAAACTAATAGGTGGGTGGTTTGAAACAGCTTTTGCCTACAAGAGGGTGAGAATCACTACTGGTTGGGAACTTTCAAGGGAGATCACAGAAGAAATGAGACCGATTATACAATTAGTCTAATATTATGCAACTCTGAAAAGGTCAAAATGTAATCATAACAAGAGGGATGCCTTATCTGGCTTGCCATTTAAATATTGAATTTGCCCTTTAAATATTGCATGTTTGTTATGCAGCAGTGTGGACAAGTGAGATGAAAAGCTGTTTCTTACACTAGATGACCTGTATGCAACCTGGACTCCCTGCTTTGCCATTATACGACTGAGAAGGCAGTGTTAACTTTGGCTTTCAGTCTGTGACACTGTGGGAAACACAGTTGGCAGAAGAATGATGTTTTTCTTGAAGGGATTATTTCTTTCGGTTGGTTTTCTTTTTCCCTGTGGCTGGTCAAATTAAATTAAGTTGTTTTGCTGAAGGAAAGGGAATTATTTATTATTATTCCCTGCTCTTAAAGTTGGTTAGCTCTGCAGCATATGCAAATCTAATAGGGAAAATAGAAAAGAATTACTTTAATTCTTTAGGGTGGATGATGATGAGTAATTCCTGTCTTTAAAGATGCATCAGTAAACGACCCATGGGTGGTTCTTTCTGGTAAATGTTAGGTATGAGAGAAAACATCAGAAAAATCAAAAAGCTGAATTTAGCATGACAATTTAGGGCAAGAGTTCTGTTTGTGCTTTTGGCTAGCAAATAAATTTGTACACACATAGAGCCATGGTATCATAAACAGTTAAGGGGTTGGAATGGACCTTAGAGACAACCTAGTCTCAACCTGCCTGCCATGGGCAGGAATACCTCTCATTGGAACAGGTTGCTCAAGGCCTTATCCAACCTGGCTTTGAGCACTGCCAGACTTGGGGGCATCCACAGCTTTCCTGGCCAACGTGTTGGGATGCATTATTTGTAATGTTGGAGGAGGTGATCCTTGAATATCAGACATTGGGTCTGATCCTTGGGTCCCTCTGCCCTCCAGTGTTCTACCCCATCATCCTCTACCAAGTAGGTATTTGAAGAGGCCAGACTCTGCTCTCCTGAAGTCCAGAGCAGAGAGCTTGCTGCTTGCCCTCCTCATGGCCCTGAGGATCTCAAACTCCACCATCTTGTTGTCACTGCAGCCAAGACTGCCTTGGTCACTTCATTCCCTACCATCTCCTCTCCGTTGGTGAGCACAAGGTCCAGTATGGCACCTCTTCTTGTTGGCTCCTCAATCACTTATGTCAGGAAATTGTCATGGACACATTCAAAGAACCTCCAGGATTGCTTTTGTTCTGCTGTGTTGTCCCTCCAACAGATACCTGGGTGGTTGGAATGCCCCAAAAGGACCTGTTTTACTCATATTTATCCTTTTCAAGAACAGTAGTGATTACCTTTCCTTCTACCCATTTACACCTAAAGCGTTGCTTCACATGACACCATAAACTAAAAGGAATAAAGAAATTCACCAAACCTAATACATATCAGGCAAACTGAAGCAATGCTGTCTGGGTAGGAACTTCTACAGAAAAGGTTTACAAGGACAGGACCTGTAAGCTAAGCAGTAGCACTTCCTCCCTGGCCACAGCCTTGGAGCACTCTCCAATATGTGCAGAGCCAGGGTTATGCTCCCAGGTGTCTGCTCCCCATTGCAAGAGCCAGGCCTTTCTTTTTCCCTTCTTCCTTTTCCATGTTAACTCTTACTCCTAATACTTTCAGTAGCTCAAAAAAAAAAAAAAAAACCAAAAAAAAAAACCAAAAAAAAAACACACCAAAAACAAAACAGAGGGATTATCTGATTACCCATAAAATATTTAGGACAAATTACCTTTGGTTGGGCTGTACATGTTGCTGGGTCAGGGCTGTACATCTTGCCCTGCCTTTAGTCTGGGTAGAGGCCATCTCCATACACCATCTCCATCACTGCAGTGATTCCTCAGACCTAAAAGAATATATATATACACAGATCCACAGAGAAAGATGGAATTTCTGTAGCAAAAAAGTATCAAGGTTTGAGGTGATGAGATTAATGTTTTCACTTTTAAAGTGAGGTGGACAAAGAGGTATTGAGGAGAATAGAATAAATTCCAATGGGGCGCTATCAAATGATGAAATTACCTGCATTATCTGATGTGATATCATCATTTACATCTGGAGGAGAAGGTCAGTAAAACCACTGGCAAGTATTTGAGAAAGCTCCATAAACACTGCTTAAAGTCAATGTTCCTTAAAGGAGATGTGTATCTGATTGGAGAATCAGAGTCTGCTCTGTTTGTATAACCATGGAGAACTTCAACGACTTTCTGAAGGACTTCAGTTTATTATGATTGAACTCATAAGTTTAAATGTTTTTTAAACAAATGGCTTTAGCATAAGTATGTTTTTGTCCAAGCAGAGGCTTGCTTTTAGCTTCAGGTCTTTCAATGTTTTCTTAAGTATGAAGACATCAGGTCAGATTTATCAGATAAGAATAAAATTAACAAAACCAATACTTGGGGTGCCAAGTACGAGGCTTTCAGGCAATGGAATTGCCAGTTAATAATTAATCACCCATTTGTTAGCCATACTTAAACAAAACTTATTGCAGTTTAAGTCAGGAATTAGGCCCTCAGCCATAAAATAGAATAGCAAGAGCAAGAAAAATCAAAAATGTATATCTACTATTACTATAAATCCATTCTTTCAGTCTAAGGCTGAAACTTGTTCTCATAGAACACCTTAGAAAAGAAAACTATATTATAAAATATCTCTCTTCATGGAGAATGTGTGAACAGGATGCCTTCTGAATACATGTAAATGTGTGATATTACTGATAGACCAAAATTGAAAAATTGAATTATAATTGGAGGAAATAAATATGCTAAAAATGGGTTTCTAACCAAGTACTTTAATATTTCATTAATTATAATTATCCAGATTTAAAGGTAAATAAGAAATGTAATATTCTTATTTATAGAAAAAAAAATTTTTATGAAGAAACTGGACAAAATCTTAATAAGCTACAATGTCCATCCTACTGTTCAAAGATACTAAAATATTAATACAAAATAATTTCATGGGAAAAATATTGGTTCTATAATAATATAATGATGCACTGTTAAGAATTATTAATACAAATTAGCTTTAAAAACATGGCTTCAGTTTATAAGGAAAACATTGACTTTAACAAATTAGCTCACACATAATGAGCTTGCTGGCCCTGATACAGATTATTTGGTATTTGCTTTGAAATTAACACAGAGGGGTAAAGATGGAAGAGAAGCTTCTCCTGGACTAGTACCAGTGCCACCAGCATAACTGCAACAATCACAGACACTTTTCTAGAGAGATAGATGGAATTAAAAGTGACATTGAATGAGATGGCGTGAGTAAAGTTTCACCAACTTTTTAGTAATCCTTTTAGCAATCTTTTCATCTAAATTAAAATCTTAATAACACCAGCTTCTGTTGAAGACATTGTTGAGACCAGTTCTCCTTTGTCAGCTCCTCTTCTGAATCCATTACCTAAAAACCTACAAACAGTGCTATCCAACATCTGCATATGAAACAAACCCCACTGCAGTTCCCTGTATGAAAAGCTGATCATAATTTATCTCAGAAGCATTTCAGCTGGAAAGGTCCTGTAGGATCAAACCAAGTGCATTGGGCACCACTAACCCAGCATTGCCAAGTCCACCACTAAACCATGTCCTGCAGCACCATATTTGCATGTCTTTTAAATACCTTCAGGGATGGTGACTCAAACATTTCCCTGGGTAGTCTGTCCCTGACAACCCTGTCAAGGAGGAAGTTTTTCTAATATCCAATCTAAGCCTCCCCTGGTGCAAGTGGAGGCCATTTCCTTGTCTTATCACTTGTTCCCTGGGAGAAGAGGCCAGCCCCCACCTGGCTACAACCTCCTTTCAGGGAGTTGAAGAGAAGTCTCCATTTCTCCAGGCTAAACACCCCCAGTTCCCTCAGCTGCTCCTCACAGGACTTGTGCTCCAGACACTTCACCAGTTTTTCTATGGCTCGTTTGAAGTCTTTCCCATTGAAGGAGCTGTGTGTGAGCTATTAATGTTTTAATCACTGCTCAACATCACAGGTCCCACCCTCATCTCCCTGCCTTCCCTGCCTCAGGCAAGCAGTCAGTTTTCAAGAAAGCCATTCAAATACCAATCAGAGAAAACTTTATTTAGTTAAGGTTCTCCTCCATTTGCTGTTCACATTCAAAGTGAGATACAATCTGTGGTGAGATGTAAACTCTGGACAGTTGATAAAATATGATTAAATGCTTAACAAATAGCCTCACTTGTGTTGTCCATGGTTTGTATGATAAAATCTTAAATCTGTGAAAGCAATTGCTTCTGACATCTTCAAGTAGGCAACAGGCTGCTCAAACAGTGCTGCTCAGTCAGTAATTCTGAGGCTATAGGAGTGAGAAGCACACAGTGTAGACAGAAATTAAAACCTACTTATAATGAAAAGTCTGGGTTCTTTTCTTAAGCTCCAGGTTTTTTTGAGGTGAGGGGAGAAATCTGTAGATAACAGCTACCCTTTTGTGGGTTTGTATTTTTAGAAGTTGTTGTGGTCTTGTGATTAACAGCAAGGAATGGCCACAGGGTAATTGTCATATGTTAATGAAACCCCACACTCTGCACAACTTCCTTGAAGATTCTTTTTATAGATTTCACATTGGGGAGGAAATGAACCATAAAAAAATGTGCTACCTAGAAAATGATAAATCATTTACCACTTACTTACTTTTTTTTTTCCCTTGCTGTATCACTCTCCAGCTTATTAAAACATTTAATTTATTCACCTGTCCTCCCTGTGTGTATCTTTTATAGATTTTGCTTTTTCAGGTAAAATCTGCAGGCATTTCCATACCTAAGCAACTACATTCTGTCATCTAAATGACTTAATAAAATTATTTTCAAAATTGCTTCACATGTGCAACACTTCTTAATTTATCTCATTTGTTGACAGGAATTGGAACTCTATATGAACAATTTAGGAACCTTTTCTCCGGGTATCTAGTTTTAGTTACTTGAGCTTGAAAATTTTGGCAAGAGTTCATCACCTGGAATGATGAATCCCTGAATAAAGGACAATTTGTCTCTGTAAGAAGAATGCCAAAAAGTATATAAATCCTCTAAGTTTTCTACCAGCAGTAAATGCTTACACTTCTAGAACTGGTGATTCTATTTAAATGTGTATAAATATGACCAAGTAATTCTTTGTTTTTAGACATCTTGAATAAAACAAGGTAGAATCAGTAATCCCCTCAGGGAGGGCTGGATGCTGATGCAGACACATTACTTAATAGCACAGAAGCATCATTTGACTGGTGACTTTTCTATGTTCATGGCCTTTATTTCATGGTGATTCATTGATGGTTTTTGATTGTATATATCATGCACCAAGCTTATAGCATCAATAAACTTCTTTCAGTAAATGGACAGTAATGAAATACTGTAATCAAAGCAAAGTGGAAGTCCTCTTAAACTGAACAAAAGCTATTTAGTGCAGTGTCCTGGAAAATTCGGTCGCCTCTTGCATTGTTGGTACTCTCACAGAAGCAAGTGATCTTGCAATGCCTTCACTGTAGCGTTATGCATTCTATTAATTGTTTTAAATAATTAAATTTAATTAGTCCAAAAATACTGTGGATTCTAATATCTCTCTTATGAATAAGCACAATGAGCCATTTCCTGGACTTCTCTTGCAATGTAAATCAAACTGCAGAGCACATAAATAGCTGTAAGAACCTGAAACTGTCCCTTTAATTCAGATTAGCAGCCCATGTTACCTAAGCAGCCTAATATTTTACTTAATTAATGCTTTATTAAAATATACTTTGAGACACTGAAGGTATAAGTCTACCCAATGACTTTGCAAGTAGTGGGTTTTAAAACTCAGTGATGTAAGCAATGTATGGACATAAAGTTGAATGTGTTATTTCTCAGGTCTTCCCATGCTTTCCCAGCATCTCCTGCACCTTCTTTGGTGTGCCCCATAGACCACAAAGGAGTGATTGGTATGAGAACCAACATCTCATTTTGAAGATAATGTGGTGTTCAATAAACTAACATCTGCTGAAAAACAATGATGCACAATCCAGTTTTGAAACCTACTGACTTCTGAGTTTGGTTCCTAGATGACTTACATGCCTATGTAAATTTAATTTTCTATTTTTTGTTGCCTCCCTCGCTAGCTTGCTCAGCCTGCTCACTCATATTCTGTACCTTCTTTCTTTCATCAGCTTGCTCAGTGTGCTAGGCAGTAAGCTGTTTGTCATAGGGTACCTGTCATTTCTTATATATCTGTAGAATGCCTCAGCTCTGCCAGGGATTACAGATGGTACTGCAATGTAAGTGTTATAACAATAGAGGAATGTAAAAATAAAATCTGGTACATCTGTGTTACATATAATGATGTTTTATTTTCTTTACATGCACATTATACTCTAAATATGTCAAAAATTAAGTGAACAGTGCTCAGATCTGCAAGGATTATATCAAATGATATAACAAAACCCTTAGATGGTACAGAATTCACTTAATGGAAGTCAAAATACCTAAGTGCCAGTGGATATTTCAACTCTACTGTAAATTATTATTCTGTGATAGAAATAAGTCAAATGTTTATATACAAGACTGCTTCTGCCACTACTAACTAATTACCACATTTCCCCCCACTCAATCCACAATTCTTGATTATATATTCCAGTTTACCATCTCTGTTTATCATCCCTTCTCTATGTCTTCTTGCCATGCTCCACTAGAACCTCTTCCTTCTTGCCAGCTCAGTAGACCTTTTTTAAACTTTATTGAAGGATCTTCCTTTCTGTTCTGTGAACACAGGGGTGTGCATTGACTGAGTACTACAGCACCCTCTGTTAAAGCTCTCTACTGGCATTCCTGTCCTTCTCCTCCCCCTCCCATTACCTGTATTAACTCATTACTGCTTGACTACCCATACTGAGTGTTTAAGCATCTCAATATCAAAAATTTGGAGCAATAACTCCAGAAATTATAACTGGCACATCTGGGGGACTTCTAATATGATGCACTCTTTTAGATGGTTTACTACTATAGACCAGGACACTTCTCTCTCTATTGTATGATATTTATGCAAGCCATTTTATCTCCACTTTAAATTCACCATTATGACTAAGTACTTTGAGTTCTCAGGATGGCAAACATTATAAGATAGCTAATTTTCTTTGTGGTGCTTACTAGTTCATGGCTTAGTATGCAAAAAATAATCAAGCCAGAGCCTGTCATTATATTCTGCTTTTCTCATGTCCCTTGCTTTCAATATCTACATTAGCCTTTCAATATATACATTAGAAATTCATGGATTTTTTCTCATTTTAAGGCATATTAGAATAAATACTGATCTCTTAGGGGTTGAAATCCCTTTTCTCCTTCACTATGTATAGCAAGGCCTCTTTGTTTCCAGGCTATGAACCTCGGTTGTCTAAAGGGGGATAAAATTAACTTGGCCTCTGTGGATAGCCAGTCCTCTTGTGACAGGTGTAATCTTGGTAACATGTCCCAGCTCAGCACAAGAGACAGTCATTTAAGAATTGTTTAGATCCTGTTTCACTTTGTGACCTGACCAAGGAACAGGTAAGCAAAGATGCAGTGATCTGTCACTGGATTTTATTTTGCTGGATTTTATTATATTAGCACGAAATGTCTACTATCCTAATGAAACATTGTTTGGGTTTTCTAGGAAGAGTTTTTTGTTATTATTCCAACAACCAAGGAAAAAAAGTAAAGATTTTACCAGTCATGATTTGACACTTGAAGCAGATGTACTCCAGAGGAGGACTAGTACACATTAAGTGCTCTCCTATAATTTCTGATATCCATGGTGGCTGTCACCCACTAGCTGAAGCTCATAAAAATTTATCAGCACTTGACAATGCACTTGGAAAGACTGAATTCTCTAGAAATATGCTTCACTGAGGAAACACAGGAAAGTTGGATTGCTTACAATGAAGTGATTGAAATGACTGCCAAGAAAAATGCATGCAGGTTTCATTATAACTATTAATCTAATAGGTTCACATTGTATTCTCTATTTAAATCAGAAACATATCTACAATTTCCCACATTTACACTACTATTAGCTTTAGTAGAAGAAAAGAAAAAACAGATGAGGCATCAGGCTTGAGACTGCAAGCACTGTGTGTAAGCTAGAAGCAACTGAGGCCATTTTCTTCAACACAAAACAGAAATGGAAACAAATAAAACCTTCTATACCTCTCCAGCCAATTTGCCCACCATACAACAAGCTGTACTCGGTGTCTCTTCCAAACACTGCTGGACACAGGCAGTCAACCACTGATTTCCAGCCCCATAATCCACATCTTATCATTCTTTGCCTGATTTTCTCTCTACAAAACTAAAGGAAAGGTTGGAGCTGACAACCTGGTGCCAGACATCAAAACCACTTCCAGTCCATCTTTGCTATGACTGTTCAAAACACAAGAAAATAGGAATGGAAGGATATACATGCAACAGTGTGTCCAGAACTGCAGTCATGGGCCACTCTATTAGAAATATCTTTTCACCTATCATCTAGACTACTCCATAAAATATTTATATTTTATGCCACACCTATGGCAGCTACCAAAACTGTACTGCACTTTGCAACAAATCTCATTTATTTTATAAAAAGGCAAGGGACATAAGTATACTGTGCCACAAAGTAAAGAGGTTTTTTTTCCCAGGATCTGGCAGAAAGGAATTTTTAAAATAAAATTTCAACAAAATGCTGGGAAGAAAAGGTTTAAAAAATACCACTTAGGTAGTCAATCTCAGTCATAGGAAAAACACTTCCTGACCCCAAATCTGGTCACTGGTTTAATCCTGAGTGTGTGAGCAATATATAGCAATCAGACGTGCATGAATTTAATGCTGCTAAAAATACTTTATACATCTCTACCTCCATGGCCCAGAGGCAGGTGAAAATAAGAACTCCCATTATGGATCAAAGAAGGAAAATTCTTTCCAGCCCTAAAAGTAATCACTGGAAGCCCTGAAGCATGGGATTAGTATAATATAAATACAGTATATACAATATATATTACACCACCTTTTAAATTCAAACCTCTATTAACTATCTTGTCACAGATATTAAGCAAATTAAAGACTTAGCAAGTGTATTCAGTCACAGAATATTATCAATGCATTCCTGGAAAGAACTTCAGAAATTCTACTGTACAAAATAGCACTGCATCTTATGCTTTTAACCTGACATACCAGAGTATAGAAGATTGCTTCATAAACCTATCATCCAGTCCAAGTTATTCATTAAGTTCCCATTTTCAAGGAGGTGTTAAGGCACAGAAAAATCTGGCTCATAGAAAGTTACTGTTTTCCAGAAATATGACAGGTATTTTACCTTTGGAGATTTTGACTGAGGTTCTGACAGGTCCCTGGTATGCAGTACTGATTCTTCGGTGTCGGATGCATCTTTGAAAACTTTATTATCTAAGTTTCAATGCTTTTGGCAATCTATGTATTAATAAGGTCATGAGTCACAACTCTTTCAGCATCCAGAAAATTGAGAATCCAGAATTATGCAGTGTTGGTACTTCTGTGGTTTACCAGTTTCTAAAACTTGCAGGGACAGGGACAGCAGCAACTAGAATCAGCCTAGATAAGATTATGTCAGCAGAAATCCAACTGGTGCTTTCCAAACATGTTTGTAATTGCTGTGAAAGTAGAACTTTTCTGCCTGCTTGAGCAAGTGCAGCCACTTTTGGCAAAGTAGCTTAAGGTTTTGATTACAAATGATCGAGGTAGGACTGAGACCCATTTACCAGTCAGATCATCTTTTGCTGTAATTTCTTGGCTTATGGTCAGCCTGGTCCAATAGTTAAGGATTTCCAGTAGAGAACCAGACTCTCGCAGTGTGCAAGACTCTGCTAGATCTATTAATCACTCTGATTTTCAGTTGACCTCTAGGCCATTTTTAGTAACAGAGGCATAGGTCTAGTTAGCAAGACTTTTATTCCCAAAGGAGTCATATTTTCTTATACACTGTTTTAATTTATGTAAGTTGCCCAGGTGCCAACAGGATGGTCAGTATAGCAGATCTGAAAGAAACAATCAAGGAGCCATGAGTAATTGAATGGCTTTGCTTAAATCTTTATTAAAAAATACCTGGCACAATAACAGACAATTTTATTGCAGCAAGGAACAGAGAATCTCTTTTATCAGATTTCCTTATCACACACAGTTCAGCATCTAGTTTGAAAGGCTTTATATACAAAACTAACTAAAAGCAATATTTAACAGAGAGTTATTTTCTATGTCACTGTAAATCATTGTTCAGATTTATGCATTGAAACGGTGGAGCTGTTCTGAGTCTGTTATTTTCTCCTGTTTGGATTCCTACAGTAAAGAATAGATGGAAGAGAACAAAGAGGGCATCTGACAAATATGACAACCCAAGTATTAGAGCCAGGAAGGAAAGACGAAAGGAAGACAGAAAGGGAAAGAAATGGCAGGGCTATGCCAATAGTTGAGGAGTTTTTTGTAGGCTATATCACAAGGTAATTGGCTGTGATGTGAATTATGCTTCCCAAGCCAAATGTGAGAGTGCTTAACAGACGCAGAGGTCAATTATCTCTTAGTAGAGCCTGCTCAGAGAAAGAGGCTACTGCAATTAGAATACACTATTAAAAATGGTTAGCCATTTTACTATTTTAAATCACTACCCTTCTCAAAAAGCTCTGCATAGTAATTCCTGTCATTGTATGCCTCACGGAATACTCTGTCCTTGGAAGAAAAAAATCACTAAAAATATTATTCCTCTGAGTTTCTTCTGCTATGAGCCTTGAAACTCTGAGGTTATTCAAATACAGAAACCAGAAATTTATTTCTAAGTACTGTATATTGCTCACTTCTAAGTACTATATATGTTTACCTTGTCAATAAAGGGAAATTTAGAGATAAACAGCACCTAGGGAAAAAAAGGTTGTAATTTTCAAATGTGATCTGAATTCTCAGCATTGCCAGTCTTTAAAGGTGTTGTAGATTGCAGGGCAGTCAGATGCAAATTAGGACTCTGTTTCACTTCTTTTCACCTATAATATGACTGAAATTTGAAATCATATTTTCTCTTGTATCTTTTTGACATATATTTTTGTGGCCTTTATTAACAAAATTAAATCTTTTTATTACAAGCTTTGAAATATGAACTCTCCTCAAGGTTGTATCAGGTTTCATTCTGGACAGAAGTAGAGACAATACTGGCAAAAAACTGTTCCAAAAGATATCTGATATAAAAACAGATAAACCTTTTTTATAATAGTGCATTTACTTAAAGCAAAAAAATGTTTGATCCCAGCGTCTCTACAAAGGACCTTTGGACAGAAAAGTTCATGCCATACTATGGTGAGTGAAAAACAAGGTGGGGCTCTGCCACCAAAAACAAAAATTATATCAAGCAGTGAAACTGTTGTTTCACATATACAGAATGTAGCTCTCACTAAGCAATTAGCACAATAAAACCAAGAGCTGTGGTAAGCAATAGAAATACAATGATCAACACAAGGAGCAAAGAGCCCCTTTCCCAACTGACACCAATAAACCACAAAGTTTTGTTTACTATGAACATTCTCAGCAAGCCTGAATATGGCATTTCTTTAGCTATCACTCAAGAAATCTCTTTGTTTGAGGGCTGCTAGTAGAAACAGGAAATGATTATTCAAAATCATCAACACGAACCAAAAATACATTCTCTTCAAGGAGAAGAAATCTACCCAGCAAATAAACACTTCTTCATTTTCTAAGTAAAATCAGTTGAGAGGCATAATTTCTCTGAAAAGGGCTCTGTTTTCCTTCCTTCAAAATACAAAGTTGCTTAAGCTCTACTTCCATTTCAAAACTCTATTATCTTGTGTACATTTTTGTTTGTTTTCGTTGCTATGTTCCTCTCCTGAGAGATTCGTTTCACTGACCTTCAAAGAATTTAATAACAGCAAAATCCATTATTTTACACACAATTTCAAAAATGGTAGCTTTGAGCTTAAATTTTCTGCAGCCCATCCCAATTTAGGATATTGAAGATGCACTTGCCAGAGTGTTGCAGCATGCACAAACATTCTTTCAAGCACAATTACCTCTGAAGCATGTATGACTGCACAAATACTTCATTCCTTAGAAAAAACTGTTGTTCTTACAGAGTTTTAAAAATTTACTTTGAAAGACACTAGTTCCTCATTTGATCTGGGGGGGATTTTTTTTTCTTTCTGGAAAGACAACATTATTTTGAAGATTGTTCGGTTCTATTCTAAGGTACAAGTAAAATCACACTACTAGAGAAAACCTCCTAAATCTAAGCTTGTGGTGGAATTTCAGATGCTGAACATGTTCCTTAAAATCCTCTTATTCAGACATTTATACTTTGAATATATGTACTAGCTGCTTGCTTGCTTGCTTGCTGAACTAGCTAGGCCTTTGTCATAATTTAAGAATTTAATGTAGTTTCCTGTAAGTGTTCAACCAGGTCCTATAAACAGAGAGAAACATATTAAAAAACTAGAAACCGTTACATATGGGTCCAGCTTCCTGTGTCAACATCCCAGCCACTCTCTGGAACATCAGCCAACCAACCAGTGCAGAATCCCCTAAAACGTGTGAGAAGTTTTAGCAGACTGGGGTACTTTTCTGCTTCAGACATCTGTAGAAGAACCATTTTCTACTTTAATGGTTGATGTCATTAGATGCTTTACACATAACCACTTCTTCTGAATACTAGCAGAGAGGTCAAAAGGGTCACAAGTTCTCTTTTTCCCAGCACAGCTTAACGGCTGTTCAGGACTAACATTTTAATAATGGTTATCTCTGAGAACAATGCAAAACACTATATATTTTTTCCTTATCTTCTGCATTTTTAATTTGCTTTGCAGAATAAGTCAGTAAATGACCCAGGCAGGACTCAAGGGTATTATCCTGACCTACAGAGGCCATGTTTATCCCAGTAGCAAAGTATATGCAAACAATCTCAGTCAGAGTTTTCTCCTCCAGTTCCAAAAAAGAGGTTACATTTGTCAGACAGTCTTGTTAGACACCAACAGCACTGACTGCAAGGGCTTGGAAGAAAACAGCAAATGGATAAAGATGGCTTCTGGAGTGGAAAATTACTCTATTGAAGAGCCAGAGACTCTTAAAATCCTTGATGTCTCTATATCATCCTCTTGCAAGAACACATTGGATATGTATTGGGTTATATGCATTGGGTTTATGGCAGATACAAGGATATACATAGGGTTAAGACATCCAAATCTTAATCTGTCCTTTCTATCCACAGCTGCTGTGTAACTCAAATAATTCCTTGGTTTATTGCAATCCCTTGCAGCATGACACAATATGAAAGAGTCTTCAACCAAAAGGCTATACACAGTTGAGAGGAACAGTCCATTTGCTGAGCATCACATATCACAGAGAATACACAGCTCATGTTGTTCTCACTCTCCAATGAGCACAGTCAAATACAAGGTTTCAGAAACCTTTGTAGATACTCACCTACATGAGGGTACCTGTTTACAGCTCTGTCCTTATTACTCCAGAGCAAAGAAGCTATTAGCCTTGAGAGAGAAACACATTTCTTGAATGTAGGGAACTAGTACATGAAGCTCAATTTCATATCTGGAAGAGATCAAAGATACAATACAACCTCAGCTGTTCCAGTGCAAACAGCTAAACTTACCTTTTGCATTACCTTCCCACCTGCGTACTCTGAGATCTGTGTCTCACTGCTTTGGTAAAGAATCAGGGAACAAGACAAAGAGAAAATACTTCTTAACACGTATTCTTCCCAGTCTAGGACCTCATTAGAATACTCTGAAAGACTCCCTAAGAGCCTCAGGGAAGGCAGGTGGAAATTTCAATATGCTCAGTCTAATAATTGTCCTCAAGAGGTATTTCTTACAACTGAAGTTGTAAGGTATTATTAGTTTTTTAGTTTGTCTGTTTTGGGAGGATACGGGAGTTGCTATTTTTGAAGTGCTAGTTGACCACATAGTGTACAATGAAAGTAGTTGAGTTTGCTAATTTGAAATGAGTCCTAAAGACTTTAATATTCCTTGCACTATAGCAATGCAGAAAGTCATTCCTGTTTAATTAGTTAGGCCAAAGTATTTGCAAAACAATTAAGAATGTAATTTAATTTTGGTGTTTGGTAAACATCCAGGGATTCATTCATTCTGAACTTATGACCTACATGTTGAGTTTACTTTGTGAAGTATCATTAAACCAGTCAGTTAGAACTCACAATTATAATGCATGACATGGTAAACCTAATAAGTATATATTACAGATTAGAAATATGTGTTAGAAATTTGCTTTTTAAAAAGTCTTCGTAGATGAGAAAATGAACTGTAGGGTCAAATCAAAATGGTGTCAATGGGGGGAAGTCCCTTTGGAACATCTCCATGAAGCCAGAGGCATTTAGCCCTTTAAGAAAGTATTTTACAAGTTGCCTCCTTATTCCCATGGAAAGACTAATTCAATGTACAGGGCATTGTGCCTACACAAGCAGCTCCCACCAGGGCAGATCTAGGCAGTGATAGCATTACTGTGTGCTACAGTCAGCCTGTTTCTGTGGGGAGATAACAAGAAAATTCAGATGCCAAATGGCAATTCAGCCTAGACACACATCAGCAGCCATGTCTGAACTACCATGCAACATGCCTACATTACTGAACAAATAAAAACCTACATAGAAGGACACAACATTTACTCATACAAGGATTAGGAAGTGCCAGAATTAAGATTGTCTATCCAGCCTTTATTATCCTCTTTTGTATATGTAGCATGATTGTCTTCACTCATGTTCACACACTTTCCTCCCCATGAGACTTCCCCTGGCACAGACTCAAAATGGGTGATTATTCAAATTTTCATTTCATCTTCCTTATTGGTTATTTGAACTTATTTAATGCCTATCCAAACCTGCAGTGATTATAAAATTATTCATCCCTTCCAATTCCTCATTAGGTTACTCACAGTCATGTCTAAATCCTTCTCAAGCACCAATCTTCACAATGTCCTGAAGGGAAGAATGAGTATTAAGAGTCCATCTTACAGCAGAAAAGAAAGGAGAGTAGGTCCAAAATTGTCAAAATTATCCATTAGTTTTCTGTGCCCAAAATGAAACATCAATACATCATGTATTTCACAGTTCTTTATATACTCAAATTATAGTTCTACTCAACTTGAAATGCAGCTGTGAGTACTGAACAAGAGGCCTCTTCTCTGCCTGCAGTTCCTAACCTTGTTCGCTCTTCCTTTCCCACCTTTTGCAATTCAATGAGACAGATTGCTAAAAGAAGGGGACCACTCTGCACACAGCAAAAAAGTACAAATCAAATTTGAATTTCTCAAATCCCCTTCTGCACCCTCAGTGAAGTCAGACGCTTCCGTGACAGACCAACTATGAGCATTAAAAATCAAAATTATACTAATGACTGCAATCAAAGTTAGACTTCAAAATAAAGCTTCAACAGGCTATCACAGCTAAAGCAGTCCTGATACTAAACATCATATAAGAGTTTATATCACATAAGCAACCAGGGTAGCCTCCTGCATAATGTCAAGATGCTCATTCAAAGCATAAAACATTTGGAGCTGCTGAGCAAAGACACACAATAATTTTTACAAAATGGCTGAAACTATATTATTTTCCCAATTTATAAACAGATAAGATATTTTTACTCATAAAACTCTCATAATGAACTGAAGCACAAACTGAAAGCAGCTTCCTGGATGGGTAATCCTGAGAAAAAGGAAACTGCGACCCTGGTTTCATAAAGGCATGTCCTGAAAGGCATTCCCTGTAAGATTTCAGCAGGAGAAAGAGAAGCTCATGTCTTTAAAAGTGTGCAAGCACCTGGCTGCAGTGGGAGTCATGTCCCAAACTCTGCTGTTTTGGCCGGGTGCCCCGCGTCAGGCCGGCCGCGGTGCGGGGCCGCGTTTCCTTTGCGGATGTCAGCGTGTGCCCGTCCTGCCCACGCCTGGCTCCCCACAGCTTGAACCCTGAGATTTCCCTAAGCAGAAACTGCCAGGCATCTAACACATATCAAATTCAAGCCTGTTTTCTGTGATGTGGCCAGACATCCACCAGGGACAAGGCTGAAACCACCAAACCCATTTTACAAGTGACCTAAGCCAGAATCCAGCTCTCCAGAGGCAAAAGGCTAGTAAATTAACCTACTGTGTCACCTAACCCTTCACTATTGATTAGTAATTATTCTTTTCAAATGAAACAAGGACATAGGACATAAGGTCATCTACAGTATATCCTGAGAAAAGCCAATGTTTCCCTACATCCTTCCATCAATCACTGTTGAGCACTGACTTGAAAGAAAAGGTTCTCATTGAAATACAATTAAAAAAGTAATTTAACTCAGTCTGCATAAACCAAGAAGAGCTTGAGGATGTGAGCTAGTTTCTGAGATAGGCATGACAGGCACAACTATGGTCAATTTTTCTTCAATCTGAAGAAGCCAGTGGAAAATTAAATAAAATAAGTTGCCAGTGAGTAAATAAAACAACCAGGGACCAGTGGTCCTAGTGATGCTAGTTTAGTGATGCTCAAAATTCTTCTATACTGGCTCCCTTTGGCTATACTGACCTCTCTCCTCCTTTTGATCATTCCTTTCCTTTGTATCTTTTCCTACCTCTAATTAACTGCTAATTAATTGATTGAAAAACATGCTGCTCATACAAATGCACCCACTGAATTATTTTACTACCTAAAAAAACCCTCACTCTACCTTTTTTTGAACTATAAATGTTGCAGGTAAAGGAACCATTGAGAAAAGAAATATATCTATATTCTTTATGGATATTGCACTTATAAACTTGAAGTAACCAGTGATCCTATAATGTCCTCTGTAATAACTGATGCTGTATTTTCCTGAAGACTGACTTAGAGCACAGATCCATCTGTTCCATTTTCTAGTTCTGTAGGCTAAGTTCTGAATTTCCAGAAATCCCTCCAGAATCTAACTCCAAGATATGGTCCATGTTTTGAAGCTGAGACTTTCAATGGGTTTTACTTAAGTCAAGATCCCAGGTCACAACTGCAGTTTCAGACATCAGAAATTTGTTTTCAAGCCACCATAAACACAAACTTTTCTGCAGTAGCATAAATCCTGTGGTGCAAATTCTGAGCAGACAGAAACATTTCAGTCTTTAGGGCATTCTTTCTGCAACATACTTGATTGCTAGCTTCCTTGAGGAATTAGTGTTATTGCTTTATTTCAAAAAAATAAGAACGGGAGTCAGTTATAAGTCACCACACCAGTTTCCCAAGATTTTGAATGGTACTGCTTCAGTGTAAGAGAAAATATATGATTCATTTACAATTTCTTCCATGATTTCAGAAGACACATGAGAATCCCATAACTAAGTTACATAATTGCATATGTAGCATGGGAAATGCAGTACACAGTCTCCTCGATACATTAATGCCATAGGTTTACAGTAACAATTAAAGCACACAGAGTTAAATTTATATTTTGATTATATCCTGTCAGTCAGGATATTTCTAAGGTAGTGAAACTTGTTCGTTTCATGGTGAGTTTATGATTCTAATATCTTAAATATGTATGAAGTGTATTTTATCTGAATTCATGTTTGACATATAAAAATAGCAGAATCAAAATTTCATCATTTTGCCTTAGGCCACAATATGAAGCTATTTTAGAGTAAAGGTTATCATCCTGCTTAGTTTGGTGGCATTTGGGTTTTATTATTATTATTGTTGTTATTGTTATTATTACTTTTTTCTACAGTAGAAATCTCAAAACAGGTATTAACCTTACATGTTATATGTGTTGGATCCAATTCTCAGATCCAACTTGGACTGTTGCTAGCTAAGTATTTACCTAGAAAGCATGCTAAGAACTGACCTAAAAGAAAAGACTCTTCTGGAGTGTAGCCAGGCTCCTACCTAATGTGCAAGAAGAGAGGACTGTATCACTCCTGAGGCTGAGAGCAAAGAGCAGAGCCTCCCACCACAGCAGCCTGCTTGACTCAAGCCAGAACAGCCTCCCTTTTCTACCTTTTAATGTGCTCCTTATTTAGCTTTATATCACCTTTGATATGTATCCTTTCTAATCCCAAATATCACATTTTTTTTTATTTCAGTGTATGCTAAGATCCATTAGCATACATATGAATGGATCCATATCCTTTCTCTAGATCTCCCAATCCTGTGTTCCACAGCTCCAAAGTAGCATTTCCTATGTAGATATCTTCTCTACACACACGATCTTTTGTGTGTACACATGGACCACCCGAATCAACTGATTCTGCCAAATACTAATTTCTTTTTTATATCTTTTCAGTAGCATCTTTTATGTTTCTGCAATAGAAGGTATTTCATTCCTTTCTTGTCTTCTTTTACTTCATCTCTCTGAATATACCTGTTGTCCTTGTTTTTAATTAGATTGTGCACTGCCTGACAGGCAGCTTCTCTGGTATACATCAACATATATAACATAAAATTATGTTGGCAACTTTTCCACCCCATTTCTGAGACTGAATCAAGTGTAGGATAAATAATATTTCTCTTCACTTTTGCCTATTTCCACAGTCAGATGTTAATGTATTGCATCTTTCAGATTCTGACAAGGATAATGTAAAATTAAAGCACCCTACCCTCACATTTTACCCATTTTTAAGGTTTAAAAGTTTTCTGATTTCCTCCAACATTATTGAGCAATGCAAACTTCATCACAATTTCTAACACAAAATACTTAGGCCAAGAGTTTTGATGTCCTGAAGATAAATATTTTAGTGCTTTCCCAGATTGGTGTGGAACCTCCTTTCTCTGGCATTTGTTCAATGTGTTTTAGAAAGATGCTTTCAGTTTCTCTGCTCATTGAAGCTGGAGCAATTTTCTCCTAAAAATTTTCTCAGTTCAAACCTCTGGAGTTTTATCTTTACTGTGATACCACATTCACATTTAAAATGCTGATTTGTGCCTCCCCTGTAAAGTGTTAAAATTTCTGTTTTTCTTGGTGATAACATTTATAGTAAGCTGTATCTTTTCAAGTCTCTTAACAGGAGAGGAAAAAATTAGGCACTATGATATCAGGAAGTTGGACACTGGAAAAAACAGAGGATCAATTTCTTCAGATATTATTCCCAACATTTTTAATAGCCATTCTAACACTTTCACATTACTTGAAAATTCGTATTAGATATTTATATTTCATCCTAGTGCTAAGAAGGCTTTGAGAGTAGACACATGAAGTTGTGCAAAAAGGGATTGATAATAAAATAGGGTTAACAGACAGGATATGTTTAGGCAGTGGATGAAACTGGATTGCTGCTCTTTGTTGCTCTAAAAGAATGACTGAACAACATAAATTTGATTGTGACTCCCTACAACTCCTAATGAACAGGTATAAAGATCGTAAATAATGAAAAGAACAATTCATTGCATCTGAGAGTTTAAGCAGACAGTGGACATGAGCAAATTGAAACTAGACAGTTGCTTCAAACTGAGGCCAAAATATTAGCAAAGCAATATGAATACCCCTTTATTGTTTACACTAATGCTTTCTTTGAGCAAACAGATGTTCTAGAATTGTAAATCCAATACATCTCATGAATGCTAACATCCTCTGGAAAATAACTAGTTTGCTAGAGTTGGATTACAAAGTTTAATTCTTTAAAAAGGAATTTTGTAGCTAGCAGATTTACTAAATCCAAAAGTTCCCTATAGTGACATACTTCTAATTTTTTTAGAAATCAAAACCAACAGTATTAACATAAAAATGTCAGTGCCCAAGTATTTAAAATTACTTTCTTTAATAATTCTTTTTAAAAAATATGCACATCTGAACTAGAATTATAATGGCTTCAACACTATGAAATAACATCGTACAAGAGACCACAATTATGTCAAAGCAGCCATTTCACTCTGCTGAGGACAAAACAGATATTTTTGAATGTGCAAGTCAAGTGAACAATCTGTCATTCATATCTTCATGCTTTTCAATGGCAGGTCTTTTCCCCTCTGGCACTTGTGGTTTCAATGTATCACTCATCAGGAAAGGACATTGTTCTGGAAGGTTTAACAAAAAAAGTATTAAAATGTAACCACAAAAAAAAATCAAGTAGCATTAAGGATCTGATTTAAACCCACAAAAGAAATGAAATCTAAGTGTAAGTCAATTATGACTGACATATGTCCCTTAACATATGCTAGATACTACTTGCTGCACATGCAGGAAGTTATTAAAACCATTTAACAATACAGTTAGCATGATGACAGCCAGATCAAGAAGCACTGTCAATTAAAAAAAAAGAGATAGATAAATTCAAAAGTTAGGGGAGATAATTCAGTACAGGGATGCAATTAAAAGTCCAGATGATCATATAAACCTTTGTGTTTCACTTGTTGGACTGTCAGTCACATGGTAACAAGCTGAAGGGACCCTGCAAAGAAGCAGAACTTTCCTCCTGGCTGCCCACAGCAGGTCCTGCAAACTCAAACACAGACGTGCGTAGGGAGGTCTGTGTAGTAGACTTTCTGTATAGAAATGGAGTCAGTGCTAATCCTGCAAAAGTTACTGGGAGCTGCAAGTATAAGCAGCTTTTGTGTCTAAGAGTCTGACTTCTGAAAATTTTGTTTGTGGATATTAGCATTTGGTCATCATTAAAACTGATAATATTAGTATAAAGATGTTCATGTTGCTTTAAAGATAGAAACAGGTGAAGAGAACCCTGAAATTCTGAGCCTATGCTTTGGAAAACCCTTAAATAACAAGATGAGGGTCTCTTCAAATATTTCTAGGGGAGAGAGAGAGAGAGAGAGAGAGAGAGAGAGAGAGAGGGAGAGGGAAGAAAAGAGGGAGGGAAGAAGGAAGTGGAACCAATATGTTTTTGGTACTCAGCCTGTTTTGCAGGAGGTACAGCTCATTAAAATGCACTCAGAATGGTGCTGCTAGGAAAGCAGATTTTGAGTGAATGTTGGTGAGGTCTGTAAATCAGTTGAATTCTGCAACGTAAGCACATTCACTACCTCCTGCAGTCAGAGGGGCTGTGGTTTAGCATTTTTTTGCTGTGAGACCCAAGTTTTTCACACAGAGAGACCAAAGCTCCTCTGACAGCTCCTGTCTAAAAGCCATCCAGCCATGCTCACCTAACACGTGGCTCCAACTAATGAAATTATCTAACATCTCTGGCAGGGTGGAGCTTCAGTGGAACCAGGACCGCTTCATTTCTATCTCCCCATGTAGAGGTAACAACCAAGAAATGAAATAGAGTTTCTTTTCCATATTTTGATATATAAATCTATTGTAACTTTGATAAAAGACTGTCCCCTCTGAACATCACTGTCTTCTCTGTCCATTTTTTCCTTGATTTTTACTACTTAAATTGAAATTTTTTTCAGTTTGGCACTGAATGCACTTTCTGCATTCTATTATGGCACCTAAACAGTAACAGACGAATGTTCATCTCTGCATTTAGGCTCAATAGGAAGAGAACTACAGCTTGTGGTGTAAATGGTAAGAACATACTCTAACCCTTTCCTGGCACATTCCATCCTACAGTATGGAACACCTTGCCATGGATTGACACTCAGCCTCATACAGGCATTGCCTCCACCTCACATTGGAGTAGGACAGAGAACAGTTACAAAACTTCCCCAAGGTCATTGTGAAGTCTCTGTCAAAACAAGAATAGAACACACATGATTGCCAGTTTCTACTTTAGCTGTATAATGATTATTTCCCTGACACACAATATCTCTTTATGCATATGTCCTTAGTAATAAAAAATAGAGAAAAGAAATACATCAGATATATGTGATGCAGTCTGTAAGCAGAACTCTCTCTAAACAATATGTCTTTCAAATTTTTCCATGAGGCATCAACATCTCTTTAAGGACTTTATCATCATTACTGACACATAATCATTCCTTGCAGGTGGAAAACATTGTGCTGGGAGATAATTGGGATAGTTATTGGATATGACTCCTCACTGGTTTTAAGGCAGTATGAAGGCATGATTGCATTCTGCTCAAAGAAAAGAATTAATATTCTCTGCATTTATGTCAGACTGAGTGATTTATGGGTATTGTAAGTACTGCATTAGATTATAAGGTCTAACATTATCTGATAGGATGCAATGCAAACTTAAAATATGGATGCTTTCCCCTAGGAGAGAGGAAAACCTGTTTTGGCTGTTGGAGTCACGTTTGCTATTGGTTTATCTGGGGGGGGCAATTTGATCTCAACCTATGTGGAGGAAAGTGTCATCTCACAGTGCCACATTCATGGTAGAGGGAAGAAATATTTTGAAAACCCTTCCCAAATAAGTGGGCATATTAATGAAAAAATTCTGGTCTCTGTAAATGAGCAGTTTTCTGACACATTTGTGAGCGATACACCACTCTTAGGAATCCTGTTTGTCATGGACAGCTTGGGAAGAAAATGGCTAAGAAAACTCTGGTTCCCCAAAAAAGGGCTTGGGCTTGAGAGTGTGTGGGAGAAAAAGGGGGCAGTTAGAGGTGGACACTTCTTTATCCTACAAGATCTTTTAGGGGGAAATCCCTGCCTGGATACTTGCAGAAGGGGAAATATTCCCTACACAGAACAAGAAAAATAATATCTTTATATAGCTAAGAAACGTCTTAAGGAAGCATTAATTTTGTTGATTCTCTGTTCTCCAGGACAATATTCGCACATGCTATGTGTGGAGGTTCAGCTGTTTATTTTAATTCAAATTGTGTCACGCCTGAAGAAAATTAAACAGGTTAAAATATGTGCACTATGTGAACAGCAGGTGTGGGATACCAAGAAAATGAGGACAAGTACATTTCTGTAACAAAACTACTATTTTGTCTTTAATTCAAAATTGGTCTGACTCAAAGCCCACTAGAATCAATGCAAGCTTCTGCATTAACTTCAGAGGGTTTTGGATCAAGGCTAGGTATCATTCCTGTTGTTAGGGCCCATTGTTTAATTTTAGCAAAAGAAAACTCTTTAATTTCCTTTTTTAGAATAAAAAAAATTACAAGACCAAATGTCAGATGTGCCTATGTTTATGAAAAGCTTCTTCACTGGATACTTTGTCAATAGAATTGTTAAGCTGTGGCATATTTTTAAGATCTCATTCAATGAAAAGGGATGTTAGAAATTAACAGCCCCAAAATTTACATCTCGTGCTATGGAAGCTTCCCAGGATGGGGGAAGGAGAAAAAGTAAAGAAACCAGACATAATTTTATTGCCTAGGAAGAACTTTGGCTATTGTTCTTTGCTGCTTTCATGGGATATAATGTCACTGTATGCAATTCTTCAGGCATTTCCAGTCATTGTTTCATATACAGAATTCCCATTCAAGTCAGGAGCATGCAGCTCCATGGCAGGATATGGCTGTAAGGGCAGTGAATTTTAGCCTAATGTAACAAGTCAGAGGACTGCAAAGTCATCACTAAGCCAGGTGATGACACCACTGGAGCTGAATTTCCTCTGAACAAAATAAGAAAAACATGAAGATACAAGACGCCAAGTCCAGATCCCCCTACTGTTGCTCCACAACCAAAGAAACTCAGGTGAAGTGTTTGTAACCTTCTCACTCTTCCAGTCATCTCAAAAAGCTGAAGAGGAGAAAGCAAGCTCTTCCACTATATAGACAGAACATCTTTGATGCCAAAATTCCAGTTCCATCTTTCCCTGGACTAAACCAAAGCTTGCTGCAAAGATGTCATGCCATATCTGCTCTGTTTCACAGACATCTGACAAAGAAAATCACATGGACCTTTGAAAGATCTAAGAGACATTGAGTTTTTTACTTGTTTGGGTTTTTTTTTCCTTTTTTTTGCTTTTTTGTTACAGTCAGCACTTTATTGCTGGATCATTATTACCTCCAACAGTCTGGTTTAATGGTAGCAGTTACCATCTCAGCCTAATCCTCAAGCGATCTGCCACCTGCCTCACTGGAATTAAAGTGGTGTCCACCTATATATTTTCAGTTTTTAATACATGTGAGTCCTTAACCATGAGATGCAGGGCAGATATCAAGAAATAAGTTCAGATGAAGCATTCTGTTATTGGAGGGCAAAACTCAGCTAGGCACACCTCGGACACAGGCTGTTGGGAATACTGCAGAGTGTCCCAAACACTGCTCATGGCCATGAATATGACTGCCTTCCTAAGTGGGCCCCAAAACCAAATATATTGCATTTAAGACACCAGTGTCATGGATATGATTTCTCCAAACATTCAGTCTTTCGGCTATTTTCAATTTTTCGTTATTATTTTGTGCCTGAGGTGATTCTTAAAAAGAAATTCTGATGGAAATGATTTTGTCAGTTTTATGAGGAATGGAAGAACGAAGGATATAGTCTCAATGTAAAAATAAAGAAAAGCTGGTAACATAGCTCCTGCAAAAATGTCTGATTCTGAGATGTGAAATTTAGCATGGGTCTCTTGTGCATAGTTTCAGGGGAAAAAATAGATTGAGTGATAATAAACAAGAGAAAAATCATTCTTGTGCTTGCTTGGTAGACAAGTAGCCTGAGGAAGAGTGTGTGTGGTATCACCCATGACAGGGGAGAAAGTGGATACCATGTCATTTTGGTTCTCAGAAAATCTTGATTTTGTCCCTCTTTCTGCCACTGGCCTCACAGATGATACTGAGAAAATCACTTTTCTCTACTTTGTCTCTGCTTCCCAACTTTAAAATCAGGAAAACATATACTTAGCATTTTTTCTTCTTTTTTTTCTTTATTTACTTCTTTCTATGATCTCTCAGACCCCTCAATTAAGGATTCAGAAAAGAGCTCAATAGTGTTGATATCATTATTATTACAAATAGCCTAAACTAACATGAGAATAAATCAGAAATTATGACTCTAAAACTTTTTTTCACACAAATTATACAATGTTGAGTCTGGCACAAAATTGTTTTGTATAAGAGGACAGAGAAACAACAAGGTAATATGGCTGCTTTTCTTAAAGCAGCAATTGATTTAGGTTACTTCATATTGATGAAGTCCAGTTTGTATGTCTTTTATGTTTTCTCTGGTGAGATAACACACCTCCACTCCGAGAAACACAGAGGGCTGGAAACACCAAAAGAATGAAACACAACATTTGAAGTCAAGTTTTTCAAATAGTAGGTGGTTCCATTTTATGTCTATTTAAAAAATACTTAGTTGAAATTTTAGGAGATAAAATGCTGCTCCATTAAGGACTACATCTGCATATGTGAGTGTGTATATGTGGGCACACATGTGCACCTATATACTTTAATTAACGTTTGGTTCTGTAAAGCATTTTAGAAGCAATAAAAAAGAATAAAATCTGGTCTCTCTGCTTCTTTAATTGACAATATCTCATTAAGCTGAAGGATTCGTTCTATTCCAAGTGCATGGCAAAAGACAAGTCAAAAAGCTTGCTTGGAGCCAAGGGCAACAGGGGAGTTGCTTTTTTCAAGAAACATGGCTATACAAAACTTGCAAAGTTTATGGGATCTCTCTGGTTTGTATTGCTTTATGAGATTTGACAGAGGAGTATTGTTTCCAGAAGTGTAACTTCTTAATGTGTTTCCCAGGATTCTGAAAATATTGTATGTAGGCAGTAGTGGTCTAAGGGTCACCTGCATCCTGCTGGAATAAACTTACCTATACATGGATAGAAGTGGGTAATGATATATAAAGATATACTCTTTTTTTTTCTATTAATAGATTCTTGAGAATTCCTTGAAGCTGTTGAGATACCAAGGATGTTTTTATCACAGGAGAAGTATACTTTAAAAGCTTTGGTGTTGAACAAAACTTTCTACTCTGTTGTTTATTAATATTTAGCAGACAGCACAACACCCTTCTTCCTCTGCCTCGTCATTTCACTAAAGGCCTCATAGGTAACATTCAACTGAGGTCTGAATTTCTATTACAAACTAACTTGATCCAGAAGTCTCTTCTCAAATAAATTATCCTGATCATTAGTGCAGCTTCATATGGTATTTCCATGGATGTAAAGCACACACGACAAATATTTTAAACCACTGCTCTCCTGTACTGGCCATGTGCAACCAATTGATTGCTTTTTTTTTTTTTAATAATTAGGTATATTTTTTTTAATAATCTGTGAGCTGTAAAGCACTTATCATGGCTGCCCACCCAGACTTTCCAATAACATTAAAACAAAGCAAAACAAAAGAGCCCTCAAATATTGACTCAGTAATCTATCTCCCTCCCTCAAGGAAAGCTTGCCTGCCATAAAATTCCAATCAGTTGCACACACACAATTATGAAAATATGGGGCTCAAAACTTCATTCAAAAGCCTGATTACACTAAATATAGATCAACACGTAATTTCTCCTTCCTTTCTATTTTTAAATCAAGTTTTTGACAAACGTTGAAATTATAATGAATGGTTTAGATTGTTTTTCTTTCTTTTTTGCATCAGAGGGTTTGTGGAGGGTTTCATGGGTTTAATAGCTATGTATTCTTTATTGCTCCTTTAAAATACTAATAAAAGTGATGAAAAGGCATGAAAAATCATCACTGATTGCATAGGAATTCACTTAAAATACGATCTTTCCTTTACTCAGTTATCATCTGTGGTGGTGTTTCCTTACAGAAATGGTAAAGGGCTAAAAGTTCTTAATAAAAAACACATGCTTTTCTTTACCCCACCACCACACTTGAATGTATTCCCCAGGGGAAAACTGCACCAGGCTAACCACCGCAAGGCAGCCTTATGGGAAATCAGATCCTTTTTTAAAATGTATTCCCAGAAGACTCAGTTTAATACACTGTTTCTGAGAATACCTCTATGAGATTGTCTTTTCCCTTTGATAGTCTTGCTCTTCGTATTTCGAAGCAATCTCAGCTGGTTAAAGGCAGGAACAGAAAACCCCATTTTGAGACAATTAAACACTGAAGACCAGAATTACTGGTCCAAACCTTAAAATACAGTGACACTGAGAAGAAGCTCTTATCACACTTATGACCAGGTCTCAAATATAATGGACCTTCTAGTTAAAAAGTGAAAAATGGGTTGGTAAGGGTTTCTTTATTTATGTTTTGAAAGTTGATGTTCCTTTGAGAAAATATCCCCCTACATAAAATGGGAATTACGGTGGACTCAGCAGCCAGACTTGTCTTGGAAGAAAAAAAATTAAGCCAGATCTTCCCATTTGAAAATGGCTTGTTGGGGTCTGCCAGTGATAATCGATTCCACATAAAACAGCTTCACTTCCTTGTTCAGGAGCAGTGACATAGCCTTGCACATTAAGGGGGACAGAGGGGGAGAAAAGGATCTTAATGCAAAGACAGAAAGAGAGCCTAGAACAAGCATTTGACCTTGCTCTGAATGGAAAGAAATAGTAAGTGCTAAATGAAATTTTTTTTTAAAAATTGTGATTGGAGAAATCACAATTGGAGTATCAGATCAGCTGGCTTTCTGGCCAAGTTTCTTCCCAGAATGGTTAGAGGGATAAAATGCCTTACAATACACTCCCCCATTGTCCATGCAAGCAGCTTCAAAAGCACACCAGGAAGGGACTTCTTCATGATGGTGGTAGGTACAAGGAAGGTTACTGGGTTAGGAAGAGGCTCCTTTCCTTTGTGATTTCTCTCTCAGACTGTGAGAGGTTAAAATGGTTAAGCAGTTTTCCTTCACTCTGTATTATGGCTCATTCCTACAAGCAATAAAATGAAGGAATTACTTGTAAGGGCAGAAATGTCATTATTTTTGCACTCATCCTGACCCCAGCATCTAAAAATACAAAATGCTGGAATCTGTGGAGCAGGTGACATTTTAAAAAAGGGCCCAGGGAAGTCTAATAGTGTAAAGGCTAAATGTACTTAGGAGGTGGAGGAACAGAAATAGAGAGATATCTCTGCTTCTGACCTAGGCCTAACAAGATTGGCCACATAATTCATTTCAATGACTCCTTGTCTGTGCAGTTTACCTCTGGGTTTAGACAGAAACATTTCTCTTTAGCATAATGGATCACAGTGTCAAGTTGCCTACCTTCTGCCTCAGAATGGGGTTAATTTTAGCCTGATCCTCATGTTGAACACACAAGGAATATATATGACTCATCAACCTTTGCCAAAAGCATAAGATACATTTCTGAAACCCAAAGGCTATCTGCTTGTTTGAAAAGGTTTGGCTGCCTTGTATTAATCGAACTGAACTTCCTTTAGGTCTCCAGCAGCCCTACAGGAGCTACACAAGAGGGTATATAAAATTTCTAAAACACTGTATCACAGTTCTGCAATCCCCTTTTTTTTCTTCTTTTTTTCTTCCTAACAGCCTCACCATACACCAAGCCAAAATCAAGTACTTAATTCTGCTTCCACAGGGATGCTGCATTATTCTAGTGTATTAGCTAGTATTTGTCCTGCAGGCTCTCATCTCTGAGCATGCTACAGCCTGGAGAATCATGCATTTGAGCAGGTGTTAAAGAATTAATGGAATGGTAAGCAAAATATCTTTTTACTCCTTTTGACTGGAAGGCAGACATGGCTAAATACTGAATCACACAACTAAAATTTCAAGGAACCTATGAGAAGTCCAGTAAGGATGGCCATGTAATTTGAGACCAATTAAGACATTTTTCTGTATTTCCCTTAGTTTATTTTGTTATAATCAACAAATACCTGCTAACACTGACTGCCTTCCACTCTAATTTCCAACTCTTATGTGTAGTCAGGCCACCTACAAAGGTGTAGGCAAAGTATTCAAAGGGCAGAATAGCGTAATCTTAGTAAGGGAATTTTAAGCACTTCCTGTCTCAGAGGACCTAGACTTTTTTTTTACATTACTTTTTCAGAGCAGATTTGACCTAAGGCTAAAATCCCTGCTACACTGCAGGTCATAACAGAAAACTCATGGGCTTCACCACAGTCAGGCTTTCAGCCTTTTTTAAGGACCCTGTAGCTCACTTTGCTGCTGCAAACCAGAACTGAGTCCAAAGAGCAGATATGTCAAGCAACGTGGTGTCATTTCTTAAGAGGCATCTCTTTACCTGCCACAGCAGCAGCCTGTTTCACAGCAGGAAAGATGCAGTTCCCTGTGACGTGATCCTGTATTTCACACGGGCTGCTCTGCATCCCAAAGCATAATGACTCATCAGATTTAGCCAGGAGCCCTATCAAAAAGCTTCAGTCACGCATCACTTTGCCATTTACTGCTGTATTTACCTTGCCCTCCTTACAGGAATGTTTTTCCCTGTGCCCTCCTTCCCAGGAGAGAAACCAGGCAGACCAATGCTGGGGTGCTGCAGCTTTGGCAGAGTGCTTATCCAGCAGCATCTTTCCTGCCTTTCCTATCTCAGAAAATACCAAACCCCATTTCTTCTTCTCTAGCCCCACAGGGACAACCTTCTAGTCAAAGCATGGCCACTGCTTGCTGCCAGAGCCAGCTCCCATCAAGGGCAACATCAGCTTTTTGCCACCCAGACCCTCCGTGCCAGCTGCAGTGGGAGACGCTGTCACTGCATTGATAATTTTTTTCAGAAGCAAAAGTCAACCCCTCTGAGATGCAGAGAGCCTCCTGTTATAAACTGGCATAGTTCCATTAAATTTATGCTGAGTTACACCATTTGCAACACTAAGTCTATCCTCTTGTGTATATGAATTATGAAACAGATTTTAGTTACAGTATCCCACGTTGCTCCTCAAGTAATAAACCATATAGTATTCCCAATCTCCTTAGATGCATGTTTAGTAATACCTTATAATGTTTTTTACTGTTTTCCTACCTTCACTAATTTCATTAACTTAATGGTCGCATCTTTATGCTTATTGAAAAAACTCAAGTTAAAAATGGTTGTTACAGAACAACAGAACTGCAAAAGAAAATCATTGATTGGAATACAACTGGCAAAAATAAAGTTCTGGTTATTCTTTAGTTATTGTTTTTAAGCAGAGCACATAGTCAAGCTCCAGATTTGCAAATGAAATATGAACGCTAATCTAAATGGAAAGTAACCTCCTCTAAAATGGGATGAAACAAAAACCATAGCTCCAAACACTCCTAAAATTTGGGGGTTTCTAAATCTGGATTTGAAATTTATGGCTTGTGCCTACTCAAATAAACTTCTATTTAAAACCATATTTCAATAAACTTCTATTTTGTGGTTTGAGCCTATTTAAGTAAGCCCTTTAAAATTGAGTTCTATTTATAGGCCCCAAATTTATTTACAGTATCATTTTTTATGATTTTAGGATTAGCTATATCTTTATGTAAATAAGAACCTTTGTTCAGAAGATATTTCTCCCTTCTTCATCCATGACCATAATCCAAGGGATACAGCAGAAATGGTTGCATCATGTGTTTATTATTAAAAAATAAATCACTTATTGGCAGTGCTTCACAATAAGAACATAGAAGAAAGATGAACATGAGAGGGTGAGAAGATTTTAGTTCCTCTTGTTCTCATAATTTCTTTCTTTCCTTCTTGTCTTTGACTATTGCTAAAACTTATGATCTTTTTACACAGTTTTAAAAACATCACCTAAAATGAAATTATAACATTTTTTAAAATATTCTTTCTGACAGAATATCTTTTTAGGTGCCATTTTTTATTATCCACTGCCATCAATGTTTGCCTTTCCTTTTTTCTTCTTTCCTCATCTCTTTCCTTTAATTTTACCCAAATCTCTAGCAGTCTTTTTCCTTCTGTTAGTACCCCTCCCCTCCTTTTTGGGACCAAAAAACAGTGGTGAGCTCAGGTGATCCTCAGAGATCAAAAGTGTATGTGACTGTGCTAGAGTCACCTTGCAGTATTAGGGCTTTTATAGATTCCTTCTTATCTCTCCATTAGCACTTGAACTATACCTCTTTTTCATAAGACTCCAGGCTCTCTCTCAGGAGAGATGAGCAAAGAAATAGATGACAGTTACCATTTCTAGGTTTTCCAAAAGTTGGCAATCAAAGTGAGAAGTCATGAATCTACAGTACTGCTGCAATATCATTTTCTGTAGACCCAAGACACAAATTGTCATATGATTCCTTAAGGTTCCCTTGCCTCATATGCTATGTTTTTGTTTTAACAAAGGAAAAGGTCCATCCTTTTTTCCATTTCAGCTGAGGAGATATGACAAAAGGCAGAGTTTTCACGAACTAATTACAGTCCTTTGGAAATTACCTTTTGTGCTAGGAAAATATTTTTTTCCTACTGACGAGAAAGTAAGCAGTATGAATAAAAAGTACTATTTAAAGAAAGAGTACAGTTACATAACCTTTCCACAAAATTCAGACAATTTTTTAGCTCCACTTTGCAAGAAGAAGTATGCTACTTCCGCAGAATTATACACACAATAATCTATAAAAAGGTTTCTATACAGAAAAAAATAATGGGTTTTTTCCCTTTGGAAGAGAGTATTGCCTTATGTCAGTGCACATTCACCATTCAACAAAGCCATCACATTTTGCCATATTCTAGCAGCAGAACATGCCTGCATACACTATTGTGTCCCTAGCTTGAAAACCAAGGAGAAATGTGTGCACATGCTTAAGGACAGTCTCCAGCCCCTCAGGGTGCAGGTTCACAGTCACCATCAGCTGATATGGGGCCCCACTAGCACCAAAACAGAACTCTAGGGCAGAAGGCAGTTGCCTACACTGGAAAACCGTGATCATTATTTATTTTTTTTGTTGCTGATGAGGTCTAGAAGGACATGTGAGTAGTGCTCCCATCTTGGCACAGCATTTACCAGTACCACTGCCAGAAATTTGGTTGAAATGCAACCAAATGTGGTGGCATTTAAAGAAGGTATGTATGTACCAAGAGGGGTCATGTAAGTTAAAGTGTAAGTTAAATTATTTCACAAGATCTACACAAGAAAGCATTTACTACAAACTGTGTCTGCAGCATATTCCCCACTTAGGGGTAGTGCCAAGAAAGCAAAGGCATGAACCAGTACTCAGGATAAGAACAGGGTTGAGGATTTTTCTACTGCTAAAAAACTGTATGCCAAAAAATCTGTTCTTCAGTGTTTGGCCAGTGTGTGAGAGAACCCCACAGGTAGTTTGTAAGCATAAAGGTGTAGCTCAGGCTTTCAGGTTCCCTCAGCAAACCCAACTAGCATGGAAAACAGACCAAGATGTATATGGTACCCTAAAGGCATGAATTATTCACATCATTCATTTTATCTGCTACCTCCTAGAACCCCTGAGCGAGCATTTCCTTTTCAAGCTGTATGTAAAATGCATTGAGAAAGGCCCAGTTGTTTGGATGGAGGTACCAGATTTGCATCTGTGTTGGAAATATTCTTCCCCTCTCTCTCTCTATCTCCCCCAATGAAGTGAACTGAGTCATTATTTCTCATTTTAATAGAAAGCAGCATGGAACTTTTTATATAAGAAAAACCAAACATCATGTGAATCATGCACAAAATCTTTTTATTTTTCCAGGAAGGGTACAACCCTGAAAAGAATTGTTAACAAATAGTGGCTCACTACTTTTGGTGCCCTTCTGCCAGCCAGAAAAAAAAAAAAAAAAAAAAAAGCAGCAACAACAAATAAAAGAATCTCAAAGAATCTCCATGGTTTATCAACTATACCACTGAGCCTCTCGGCCATCACCGTAAATCTCTTCAAATTCTTGCTCCTGTTTTGATGGAAAACATTCAGTTCTATAATAACAGTACTTAGATAACCTGTACTTGACCTGTCTTTGGATAGTGATGATTTTCCATACAAGATGCTTTACTGTGATAACACAGTGATTCAGACACTCTGTCTTAAGGCAGCTGGTGTACAAGTGCTTGGCTCTGGAAATTTTTTTCTCCTCTGCTATTTGAATGTAAGCTGCGTGCTGAAGGCCTTTCATGCCAGGCACATTTTCAAAGTATTCTCCCAGTTAATGCATTTCCATTAGAATTCCACTGTTTTTTATTTCAAGAACACAGCACTGCACCCATGGGAACTGAGCTTTTCAGGTGTTAAAGAGGATTTGTTATAAAGAAAGTGATTATAATAGGATTTAATGTAATTGAAAGTCAAGGTACAGTAGCCATACACTGTATCAGAGACAGCATTAAACTTGTTTTGTGAGTGAAGGAGTTTTGCTAAGTAAAACCTGGGGCCACAATGAATAAACCAGGGTGGAAGACCTCCTGCTGCTGTGCTCCGTTCATTAGGCAGTGCTGTCCTGACTGCTTTGCTCCCCAGAGAGGCAGGACGAGCAGCAGAGCTGAACAACCAGAGCCTTGTAACAGCATGGAAAAATCCTTCGGAAATAGCAGAGGCAGCTCCCACGGATTCAGCCCATCCACACAAGTCCCCCTTCCCTAGTCACCAGCTCTGGAAGAAGTGTTTCCAGCCACAACCCCAGGTAGGTCACACACATGGCCTGGCATTGCAAGGCAATGCTTTTGTGCATTTTGCACAGCACCAATGTGAAACTAATTTGACTCTTCCACAAATTCACTGCATTCCTCTGTACCATCTATCCCGCTGGCAATCAAAGGAGTTGTCAAAACTCTCAGGAAGAACCCTGTTCCCCTTAATTGCTTTCCTTGCATCCTTGAAATCCTGTGGACAGATGGGCTTACGGTATCTTACATATTTAAATAACCCTTATTATCAAGTAATTGCCATTCTTCAGAATTTTCATCTTCTTTTTTCTTATCATAGCTTGCACTCTTTACTTTTGGCTTCATTCCTGCTCTCTCTCCATTTTCCAGAGGATCTTGCTTACCTCAAACAGCATTTTGAACTTCGCCATTTAATCATAATTTGTTTTCTCTTTCTTCCTGCTTTCTTTTTAGCTGCTTCTGTGAGTGCTACAATGTCCTTAGATAACTTCTTTCTCGATTGGATGTGGGTAGTAGAAGTCACTGCTATTATCTTTTATTACACTTCTTCCCTTTTTGCTATTCAACATTATGCATTCAGTAACTGCTCCAGATCAGAGGTCAGGAATTTAGACTCACTAGTATTTGGGCACTTTTATACCCCTAGCTGACTTGGTCAAAATGTTTTTCATTTAAAAGACAAAAAAAAGTCTCTTTGAATAAAAATGTACTTTCAAGGAAAGAAAAATACATACTTTCCAATGTGTTTTCCACAGCAAAGAGAATTGTTCCAGAAAGAAATCTGTTCAGATCAGACCAGCCCCAACTAGACTGAGGCTTTAACCAAGCTATTGCTTCAGTTTTCACTTTTCACAGGAAATCTCAAACAAAAAGCCTGACATTTTTCTTTCAGATTTCCTAGAGATATAATTGGCATTTGGAGGTCACGATAAAGGTAGGTGACTGCATATATCTGCCCTTAAAAAAACAGTGACAGCTCTGTATTTTGGGTCTTCATGAGTCTGGTTCTTCACACCGGACAAAGATGTTTAGAAAAATGAAGCATTTTCATGCACTACCGTGAGAGTAATTTTCTCACAAGATGTTCTTTCCTAACTGAGGTAGAATGCATGCTCAAATTTGAGTCAACCACAAATCAAACAACTTGGGGTTTGCTGCATGTATGCATATATGAATCAGCATCATAATAATCACTACACACCACTCCTGTGCTTGTTGCCATCCTGAAACACAGGCCCCTCAGTGGTGTTGCAGGGCAGCAATTGCAACAGCATGAGCAGAGACCAGAGAGCTCCAGTTTTAAGCAACACCTTCCTGGATGGTTTGCTTTTCATGCCTCTCCCTTTCCACGGCTCAAAAGCTGCATGAGTTTCAAAAGAGGATGTTTTGCTGTGAGCAGGCATCAACCAAAGGAGGTAGGCTCTCATTTCAGAAAGGAAACAAATTATGCACCTGAGGAGGTGGAGGGTGTTGGGTCAGAGGAGTGAGGGGAGGCTGTTTATTTTCAAGGCTTCCTTGCTTCTTGTCTTGCAATTCCACTTTAACATTCTCCTAGATGTGGCACAAAACTGGGAATCCCAGGTTCATCATTCCCATCCTTCTCTTATTCTGATTACAGTCCAGGCAGCATCTGCAATTCTGAGCCACCTCTTTTATTCCATTTCCCAAATGTGCTCCATGCGCTCCTCATACACAGAAGAGAAAATAAATGTTTGCACTATTATTTCTTTTATTTCTGCCACTTCACGTGTCTTTTTTTGAGACAGGGTTTGTATTCTTTCTTTCTGAGGAAGAAAGGAAAAAAACAACAATGGAGAAAGTTCATGACCAAAAAAAAGTAAAATGTCACCAATAATTAGTTAAGATCACCAACCTGAGAAACCAGTTTAGAACACATAGACACACTCACACATGCACAAAACAATTAGTGTTTCAAGCTTAAAATTCAGGACCTTTGATGAAAATGTGCAGTGGTGAAAGGATCAATTTCTGATGATGTTCTTGAAGGGCAGAAAAAGAGATAATAACTTTGATGCCGGCTCTTTGTTTAAATGACTATTGTTTGTAGTTAGCTGCTATTTAATCTCCACTACAGAGAGGAACCACTACACAGCTAAACTCTCTTCTAATGAGATCATTATTTTCTTACCACTCTTCAGAATGAATGTCATTTTACATAGCAAAACAACAGAGGCAGCGTTTTAGAACACTGCTACCTTTTATCTAACCAGCATAAGAGGCACTTGAGAAAAGGACAAGGAGGGTCAAGAAGAAAATGTAAGCGGCAGAGCTTCTTTGCCTGGCAGGCAAGGGAAGGACAAAGGAAGAGGTCCATGATAACAAGACTGACCGTCATTATCAGTGGAGAGGGGTCCAAGCTACAAAGTTTCATAAATACTTACAGCAGGTCTTGCCCAGTATATTAAAGGGATTTCTCTGGATTTAATACCAACCTTCGGGGTTTAGTTAGATTTTTAACTACCACTAAATATTGTTTAAGACTTTGACATTTGCCAATTATTATCCAGCCTGGAAAGACACCAGGAATCTTAGCAGCGTCAGAAACCTCTCTGCTTTTGCGTACTGCCCCTTTAAAGAGAGAAGTCTCTCCCTCCCAGACAAAGGGGACATGCATGCGATATGTGCCATTTTGCATTTCATTTTAGCTGCTGACTCGGGGATGGGAGCCGGTGCATTCTGCCACAGCGGTTTCAAACCCTCCTGCCCGCCCTGCCCCTGGGCCAGATGTCGCCTGCCTTCCCCTGGAGCTCCGGCAGCACATCCCAAACCTGTGCCTGTGCCTCGGCCACTGCAGCCCCAGCTTAAAGGCAGGGCGGCTCTGCACTAGCACACCGCATCGCTGTTCGGGCATGGGATGCTCGAAGCTGGCAGGGAGGGTGGGAGGGAGGGAGAGAGAGAGGGAGGAAGGGTGCGCAGTCTTGGAGGCAGTCACGTTTTAAATTGCTGTGAGTCGATGCTTTGGTGCCTGCCACTCGGATCAGTCAAGCAGGGCATTCATATTCATGGGGCTGACACTCTCTACCTGTGCCCCTCTGCCTTGTTAATAAATGAATGGAGGGTTCCGAACAGGAATTTGCAGACCAGGTAGTTGCCTAGAGCCAGCTAATCAGAAAAAGTAGTCCCAGGGAGCAGGTAGAATATATACTGCCAACCTTGAGCGTTCAGAATCGTGAAACTGGCCCAAGGAATCATGAGAGCTACTTAAAAATCATGTGATTTTAATAAACAATTCTCATGGGAATGCTTTTATTTGCTTTTGGATTTTACAGATTCCCAGGATCATGTTTATAAACTTTTAGCCAGAATTTAAGGCCCTGAAGGCTCTTGTTAAAAAGGGAAAGAGAAAGATCCGCATCCCCCCAAACCAAACCACACCCCCCCGCAATCCCAGGAACATGAGCCACATGACAACAGAAGATGTGATCAGAAATCCTACCACTTGTCAGATTTTTAAAGCCACCGGAGTGAACCATCATTTAACCTCTTTCTCCCCCTCTCCACATACTCCTCTTAAAAAGTGTGGAAGTTTTTGCATTTGCACTTTCTGTTGTTTCATTTGCTCCCCCTGTGTTTCTCTAAATCTAAAATAAGTCATCTCTTCTGCCCTTTGTTTATGGGAGAGCGCGTTCGAGAAGCGAAAGAATCAATGCTCCACTCATCAAATGGAGGAGTGCTCGGCATTCATAACGTGAATGGATGAGAATAAATGCCTCTGGCCGCCGTCCTCGCCCTGCTGTTCCGCGCCCGGCCTGCACCAGGCCTGGATCCGAGCGGTGCAAGGGAAAGGGGCCTCTCTGGAGCTCTCCGTGCAGCGCTCGGAGCATTCAGGCATGTGCAGACATGCCAGTCCTGGCCGGAGCTTTTTGTTTTTGTTTGTTGTTTGTTTTAACAGCTGCTAATAATTATATTACCCTGCTACAGAAGTACTTCTGGGAAATGGGGATCTTTGAAAGTGCCGAAGTGATAGGAGGAAGATGCCGCTTCCCTGCCCCCACTCCCCTTCACCATGTTAGTGTTCTGATACAAACAGCATTCCTGCCTCTTTCCCCTCTGAAGTTAAAAAGACTTAAATTCTTTACAAGGAAGGTCATCCTTTCGTAGCCAAAACCGTGTTTGCTTTTGCCTTTCCACTTGCTTTCAAACGAAACAAAAAACAGCCCTGCGAGTGCGCAGCAGCCCACTTCACCAACTCAGAAATTAAGCATAACAAGCTCGGGGGGCGGAGGGGGGGGCAGGCTGTGTTTCAGTTTATTGATGTGTGTGTGTGTGTGTGTGTGTGCTCAGCACAGGGCACTTCCCAGCAGCTCTTCCACAAACGCTGTGCAGAGTGTTCCCAACGTGACTCGATGGGAAGTTAGAAAGCTTTGGGCACTGGGGCAGCAGTCACACGGTGTTCGGGACCTCGGTGTGCTCGCTCAAAGGAACACTGTCAACTGCCTTTAATAGTGTTAAATATAATTTATCGATTCTCCATTGTTTGTAATAATAACCTCCCTGAAGCTTGAGAATAATGTTTTCTTTTCCCCTGCAGATTTTGTCCTGTCAAACATTTATTTTTTTTTCGTGGTGTTGCTAATAGACCTTGAAATTAACATCGCGTTTATGTTTAGGATCTATACCACGATTGTTTGTGCTGGTGCACTGCGCTCATCCATCAGCAGAGCAAAATAGGAGAAGGAAGATGCATCTGAGCCCATTACTACCCTGGGAAAAAATGGGTCAAATTCTGCCCTGAGATGTAGGCACAGAACTGTCATTAAGGTCGGGGGAGGCTGGCTGCATATGTGTCACTGAGGCAGAATTTGACTCGGTGCTTACTAGCCAACTGGTTAAGCTAGAGGGGGGACAAAATGTTGGGGGGTGTTTTAATATGTCCCATTTAAGATGTCCCATTTATGTCCCACCTGGCTGTTGGGGATTCTGTTATCATTCTGTGACATCAGGTATGTTTAACATGAAGAAAAGTACTTCTAATTACCTATGAAATTAAAATAAGCCTTAAAGTGAATTAAATTGGGATCTAAACCCTTTGAACAGTCACCTAAGAAAAATTACCAAGCTCCAACTAAAATTGGAAGTCTGGGTTTGTCAGACTTGCTTGTGTTTAATAAAATGGCAGTTATTCCACTTTACATTAGCAATCAGCATTAAAAGAATTTATAATTTATTTTTAACTTTTTTTCCCCACTTTAACAAAACTTCAATAAAAGTTATGCTGCCATTAAAAGTGCACTGTGTGAGAACCTCTGTAAAACACAGTTTCAGGGTCCCATTAGCAAGCAGGAATCAGGAAATATTTAAAGGGCCCCTTGTTATACCTGCTAGTATCTCTTTCTTTCCCATGGAAAATGAGAAATGAGCTGGAATGTAAACAGGGGGGAGGAGGAGAATAAGAAATGCACCAGAATGCATTTGGGATAGCCAAATCCTATGGCTTTGCACAAGGCCTCTGACTTCTAGGGAGGGGGTTTCCACTGCTTGTGGAGAGCTGATGATGCATGGAAGGCTGACGCTGCAAAACAGCCAGCACAGGGGGAAGGGAGCAGGGGGAAGGAGTAGTACATACAGCTTTTCACCTTTTGGTCTCTCTTCAATTCACTCTCTGCGCATGTTTTGAAATTACTCAACCTGAAGAAATAATCACACTTGCAAAACCTGTGCGTATCTAGAAATTGCCAGAAATTCATCTTTATGTAGTGCTCACATACAGGAAATAAAAGCTGGGTGATTTATGGCATTTTATTGCACTTCTTGGCCATTGCTAATGTTTTCTTCATTGAGGAATGGCAAAAGCTGCAGTTTGGATTTTTATTGTGCAGTTCACCAGCCTTCGCCCCAGCCCCCTTCCCTCTTTTTCCTTTCCTGGGTGAACTTGCTTTGAGTTTAAGAGATGAAAGTTTATGGAGGCAGATGAGTGTCAAGGGGACTGAATCCAAACACAGAGCCAATGAGCATGTTGCCAGATTTTATCTACCCTCACTGAAAATACAGTATCCAGAAAAAGATGAGTGATTATAAAGGAGAGTGACTTAGCCTCTAACTTACACAAAAATTCTTGGACGGGTTTCTGGTTTTCTTTTTTAAACAAACAAAACAATGTTTCCTGGTTGGCAGTTCCCAAAGTCTTTCCCTTTTTTTCCCATTTTTTGGCACATTGCTGAAAGGTCATGCTGATGTATTTCCAAAACATGCTCATTGAGTACAGCTTTGCAAAAAAATAAGAGCCCCTTTCTTTAAAGCCTGATCCTCCTCTCATTTAAGGCAGGAGACAATATTTCAGCTGTTTGCTGGGATACAGGGTTAGAGCCTAATCAGACAGTCAAACTCACTGTACGATTAAATATAGACTGAGTAGCACCAGCTAACTCCTAAAGCTGCTGACACCATTATACAATTCTGTTTACCATTGCTTGTGTCTGCCAGACTATAATGGTTCAGTCTAACAATGCTTGTGCTACTTTTCAGCCTCAAGTAAAGATTTCTGACAATGAGGCAAGGGCTAAATCAGCTGTTTCTTGTGTTAAAATACTCTAGTGATAATTCCTTCAAAAGCCCTTGTTCCCCATGCACTTGGGAGAAAGAACTTAAAACGCAGTGTGCTTTATTCCTGGGATGAGCCATATTCCACCAAGATGTTGCCAGATGAAAATCCTTTCAAAGACTGCACTGCCCATATGCTCAGTGGGCTGCAGTTTTAAACTGTTGAGTTTGTTTAAGCACCATGCATTAGAATGCATACAGACAGGGCTGCCTAAACTAAAGGTGCACAAGCACGCTTTCCTTGCTGCTTCCAAACATTTGAGTTTGTTTGCAGGAATACTGTCCTGTAATGTGTGCACATGTACGTAGGTGCACGTGTGCGTGTGTGTGTGTGTGGCTGTCGTTGTTTATTTGGCTTAGGCAAGCAGGCAGGAGGATGGGTAAATGGACAAAGAGCTTAACTAGAACTCAAGGAACTTACACTCTGTTCTTGGCACAGCATCAGGTTTCCTGCATGACCTTGTATAAGTCACTTATTCTGTCGTGCGCCTCCATCGTCCTTGCCTGTAAGAACTTTCCTTCCTTCCAGTACTCTTGTATAGTTAAAATCCATTAATGAACCATGCAAGAATTGGCCAGGGGGGCAGAGAGGAGGAGTGCCTGTTAAAGGAAAACTTTCTTGATATTTGACTTGAAGGACCTCGCTCCTTCCAGGTAACTTTAACTGAAGAATAAATAACATTATCAGTACCCACTGTTGTGTCGTAGCAGTGCTCAGAGGCAATAGTCATAAATTTGGAATCTGTTGTGCTGGGTTATGTGCAAGCAAAGGGCCAAGGTATGATATATTTAGCCTCAAAATTACCATCAGAAGGATTTTCACAATCAAAGTCAGCATTGCAGATCTTTGTGCCCAGCATTTGTTTTTCTAGAATTTTCATATTTAAGGGAACACAGCGTGAACTCACTGAACTCCTAAACACTGAAAGTTTCAAGTGCTGCCCTGATATGAAGCCTGCTGCTCTCTCTTTTAGTTGTTTTCAGAAAGGAGTGAAATCTTGCTGGCTTCTGGATAGGGCTTTTGTCTAAGGAGTTAAAGCAAACACCAGTGTGTTGCTTTTAAACTCCAGTCCTGATCCCAGTGAGTTTGCAGAGGGCTGAGAGGCTTTGAAAAAAGGCAGGTTTTTTGTCACCTTTGACACGCAAACATCCCGGCAAGTTACCTTGTTGTTTATTTCCACTGTGCAACCCCGAACACGCTGCTTTCAGGGTGCTTACCTTCCATAGCATGACCTTTCAAGCAAATATATCCCTTCAAACTTTGGAATTCAGTGAGGTAGAATTAAAATCATTGACCTTTCATTCTCCTTTCCTCTTAGTCCACCTCCCTCTCATATGCTTTCCCTTTAATAACCAAGAAGCACATCTGCAGTTTTTGCTGTAAACACTGCAAAAAGCATTAAGGATTTTAAGGTAACCTTGGCAAAATCCAAATTAGAAAATATACTGCAGGGATTCACATTTAACCTCCAAGTTATTCCACAGCATAGCTGACAGCTTGCATTCTTCAGAACTTTGTATTGTTTGCTTTTTTCTTTCCCTCTCTCTCTGTAAGCAACAGGACAAAGAAAAAAAACATACATGCACACCCTCCCCCCCCCCCCCCAAAAAAAAAATAACAACTTATTTTCTCCATTAGCGGCCTGATACATAAAATACACTTGAAGAACCAGTTCCTTTTCTGGTCACTGAACTAAAAAGAAACAAATTGTCAAATCATCAACAACAACAACAAAAAAGCCTGGATTCTTTTATAAAAAGTTGTATAGCTTATTACTTGATGATTCAGATCTTCAGCTTACTCCCCTCTAGTCAGGGCTACTCAGCCAAGAAACAACCTTCTCTGTTGAAGTCATCAAGATACTGTCGTCATTTCCTAACCCTGCTAGTGCCATCACCTTGTATCGTCCTGCAGGCAAGAAGGGAGCCAAAATCAGTTTGGGGAACAGGGCAGGCACAGCAACACAGAGGCAGTCATTCACGATGGAAGGCATCTGCTCAGGCTCACCGAGAGAGCAAAAGAAAGAGAAAGATGCTGCAAAGGCAAGAGGTGGGGTTCTGTTTTTCTCAGAAACGTGCTGCACTGTAGGGCTGTGCCTTTTATTTTTGGCACAAATTGCTGTGGCAAATTATATAGCTTATCAGATGTGGTTTGTTAGGCTCAGTAAAGAAACCACTGCAAGGACTTGTTTTCCTTGTTGTCTGCACCCGATTATGAGATCGGCACAAATCAGATTCCTGATGTTGCACAGGAGCAAGGTTGAAACTCCATGGGCCTTGTTTTTCCTGTAACCAAATTAAGCATGATTGGGTTACAAACCAATTCAGCTCAGTTGGGTTGATTCCCTCTCTGACTTCACACAGAAAGTAGTCAGCCTGTTCACCTCGATGCTCAGGGATTTACTGGTGGCTAGGAAGCTACGTGCCAATTTCAGTCATTGCACAAGCTCACACAGCTCCTCTTCAAACAGCTGAGAGGGAGTGACGTGCCTTGCTCCAGAGTTACATTTGGTCACTTCACTGTGAGAGCCCACAGACTGCAGGGTCAAATCCTGCAAGCCCCTGTTTTCTTCTCAAGAGCCCAGACCAGCCCTAAAGGATGTAAACATGAATTAGAGGAGGCACAGAAGGGACGTCAGAGTACATTAATAAACAGGGTTTAGCTACAGCAACTAGGGAACAAATACACATTTTATTCAGTTCTCCAGGCTACTGGAAAAATAACCTTAAAGTAAAGGGGTGGGCAGTGAGGCAATTAACACCACCACTTAAATCCATTAGCATCTAGAGCCACATGCAGTGCCTGTATCCCATACCACTAAGGTACTGTCACCACTGAAACCTGTTTGCCCCCATGCCAGTCCCTAATAAGCAGATCTACTCATCAGTGAATGGCTGGTTCCAAAGGTAGAAGGAAACAAGAGGGAGAAGATAGGCCAAATAAAAATTCCTCAGCCACCCATCTGTTTTCAGGAGAAGAGAGAAAATATTTCATTTTCTACCTGTAAAGAAAAATGGATTCATGTCACATCCTTCCTTGATTATCCCCAGCATTATGCAACTCAATAGATTTGCTGTCTTGATTAGACAGGCAGAATAGAATTTTAATTGTGAGGCTCTGGAAGGCAAAATGGAGAGATTTGTATGAAAAAACTGGGAGGCAGCAACATTATTGAAAGGCTGAGCTTTTTATAGTCAGTCTTTCTGCTTCATTCGACCATCTGCCTTTACTTGTGCTCTGCTGCTTGGGGTTGAGAAGTTGCTGGCTTTAAAAATGAGCCGCAAAGTTTAACCAGATAAATAAATGTGTGCAAGATCTCTCCCTACTAGAAGAACAGCCTTCAGCATTCCAGCTACATATGCTGACAAAAAGAATGTTTTAATTTTAGCATTGTTTTTACTGTTTATCAAACAGAAATTATACATGTAGTTGCTTGTACAAGTCACAGTTAAAAGAAAGTCCCTTTCATAAAGGCCTGAGAAATGCAGACTGACAAAACTATTTTACTAGGGGGCAAACAGAAATAATAATTTATTTTTTTAGACGTATTTTTTTAGAGGTATATTGGTAGGAAGGGGAGTTGGCTGGCCTAAGCTAGTGTTTCCAGGTCAGGGAGAAGGTAGGAGTGTCTGAGTCAGAAGCCAATACTAATTTAAGGAATCTGGGGCTTTGTTCATGTCAGAAATCAGAGCTGTCCAGGACCAGGTCAAAGCAAATGAGGAGTTTCTGATACCTTAATTCTACATCAGTGCTGAAATGTGCCAGTCATATTTGCTGGCTAGGTAGGTGGGCAAGAAAGCCAGAAATTTCAGTAGACAAAACAATTTGAGTGGTATGTGGTAGTCTCCACTACAGGGATTCAACTCATTTTGGGACATCAGTTGTAAACAGTGATTTTTCTGAGGTATAATTTTCTCCCTGTCTTTTTCATCATAAAAACACAGGAGACAGAATACATCAGTTCCACAAGTTCATACATCGATTGTCCAGAACTCAAATAAGCAAATTCCAGCCCAAATAATCCATACTGAGTTTTGTAGTGTACCTGATTTAACTCACTATGAGCAGGCTTTTAACAGTTCAGTGATGTGCTTTCTCTCCATGAAAAAAATCTAAAAGCACATTGGGTTTGTTCCAACAGGAAAAACAATTTCAACTATAAACAGTTTCAAAGGGCTGGGAATAGGTTCCCTCTCCAGATCTAAGTTTCTCTATAGGTGAAATAAAGATGAAAATGCCTTGAAATACACGGTTGCTACTAAGCAAGCAATTTATATTAATTGGAGTATATATATATGGATTGGAGTGTTTTGTTCTGGCCTATAAAAGGAGCCTAGGGGTTCTAATGTCCAGTTAGTCTAAACATCTAAAAACTCTGGAAGTTTAAAGCTTCTGATCTCACAAATATGCTGGAACTTTCCTAAGACTATTCAACATATGGAGATTTCAGGAATTTCTGCCTTCTTGATGGAAATGTTTTGTGTACAACACCTTGTTTCCTCCCTTGGCTGTGGTCCTGGCAGTCCAGCTGGCGTTGCCTGGCACTCAGGCACTGCCCAGTAACACCCTTGTTTCACCTACCATTTCACCCCACTTCTGCAGCAACCTCTGGGAAAAGGCTTGCACGGTTTTTGCACAAACTCTGCTTGGTATCATTTCTGCATCTGCACAGGAGGTGCAGCTTCTAACTGTAATGTCAGCTTTTCTATACCATTTTTAACTTTTGTAGCTTTGCAACTATGCAGACTCTTGTGAGGGGTAAAAAACTGCACCATCACCTACTGAGCGGTATTTTTGGTGGAAGCAGGAACACTTTGGATTTTTTACAGAGGTCAGCTTATCCATCACATTTTACTTAGAATGTTTTTCCTTATCTCAAGGAATAAAGTATTCATTCAAGGACTGTGCTCATACTTCACATGGCATTTTCTTTATTGCTAGAAGGAGTCTTGCAGGAAGAAGGGAGAAAGCGAACTTCTAGCAAAAAAAAGTAAAGAAGTAGCTATAGAAATTAAACTACACCGCCTTTAAACATTGCCAGAACAGTTGTAAATCTCATTTTAAGGCAGGCATAACAGACAATTAGGGACTGACTCAACAAAATAGATGTATAAGATGTGGTGCCCTTATACAGCAAAGCACTTAAGTATCTGATTATATTTAGTTTTGCCTTTTACCTCCACATTTATTTAAGCATTTTGCTAAGCCTGATTCTGAACAAGAAAAGCTTGTCTGAATTTAAGACACTTTATTGAGAAGATAATATTTCAACCGATTAACCAGAGTTAAGGGCGTCTCCTTCTCAGAGAAATGAAGGACATGCTGATATGACTGAATTCAACAAAAACTGCAAATGCTTGCTGCCATCTCTGGAAAATGCTACCTTTTCTTAGGGATCTCAAATAGAGCTCTCATGCCTGATGTCAGGCACCTGCATATGGAAATGTTGTTATTGCTGTGTTAAACTCTAATCAGTTGCTATTACTGTAGGGGTTAAGCAATCGAGTTTGGAATTTGAACCTGCACAAACAAAATCCCATGCACAGAGCAATGGGCCATCTACAGCAACAAAGAAAATGTATGGTCCAGCTGTTCCAAGGCTTCTCCTTTCTGTGCCTCACAGAATCAGTACTGCTGTGCTTAATGATAACACATTTATCAAACTACACATAAATATGTGTTAATTTTAAAATGTATCAAGTGTAGAAGAGAGAGAAAAGGAGAAAAGCATTTCTGCAACCTTCTGTTTGTGGACCTTCCAAATTTCTATTCTGAACACGAGTCTAACATCATTCATGGAAATACCAGCTCAGCACTGTTGTACAGCAGTCTGTTTCTTTATATTTATTTTGCCCCCCTGATATTTTCTTCCATTAAAGTTTTGCAATGTACACAAACAAACTGCAATGAGAAAAAAAAAAAGACAAAAATGGAACACATAAAAAGGCAGGCAATAGAAATGACCTTTGCCACTCCTTTGACAGTATTTTGCACATTTCTCTGCGAGTGGCTAAGATTATTTTTTTTACACTTTCAGGCAACCGTAGATGATAAAATGAATAAAATTGTATGGTGTCTCATGAATTTAACAGAAACATTTTAGAGGCAATAATTGCTCTTTCTGGAGTGTACTTTATTTAGAGATGGAATTCCTCCTGTGATTTATGTAGCAGTATATTTTATACCATGTAAGGTATCCTTATAAAACTGCCTCCTCACACACACACCTATTTGAAATGTACACACACTCCTTCATACACACACTCACACAAACATAAATACACAATAGATACAATGCACATGGATAAAATATGGCTAAATCCAGATATGAAGGCAGGTATTCGTGTTTGTACAAATGCAGAAATTTCAAATTATTCTATCCCTAATTAGATCATATTTTGGCATAATGCAGAGCCACAATAAATTGTAAGCAAAAGATAACAGTCAATGCTTTCTAGGAGTAGAGGTCAGGGGCAAGTTTTGGGTCTCTTTTGGAATCACCACAAACTTCTGATAAGCAGAAGTAACCAGATGCTGATTGCTTTGTGGTTTCTCTTCCTCTCGATACATGCCCAAGCAGAAGATACTCAGTGTGTAATGAAATGCTAAGGAGACAGAAACATGGCACCTACTTGTCTTCAAGATTGTCATCTTCCACAAAGAGAGTAGCAGCCCGTTGTATTAGTTATAGTACAGAGTGCAACAAACAGATTGATGCAGCTGATGGGCCCATTCTTTCCATCTGCCAAAACACTTTCTCTGCCTGCTACGCATGGTGCAGAGAGCACTGTGTGTTTACTGCTGCACTCCACCAAAGTAACCCTGTGAACATGCTAATGCCAGTGACCCAGCCACACTGCTATGGCTGGCTTAGTAGCCTGGGGACTAAAAGCCAGGAACTTTATTCCTTTTTTCTTCCACTTGCTGCCTTTCCGTTTTTCCTATCCCACAAATTTGACAAAGATTTCACAAATTTTCCCACTCTGCAGCAAAAGGAAACCAGCTATGTGTCAATTTTTCCACACACAAGTGAGGCTGGCCCACTGGACCCTAGCCTTCGGATGGGGCAGTCAGCCAGGACATAATACTTTGTGTATCCAAGTCCCTGCATGGCCATTCCCCAGCTGCTAAATTACAGCCAGAAGACTCGAGCCTAAAGGGCACTGTTGGTAGTCCCCTGTGCTGGAGAACAGCAACACCAGACTGTGATTGTCACTGGAACAGCCTTAGGACCCTGACATCCCACATCCCTCATAAGCTGGTTGGCTCGTGGGCTAATGATCTAGCCTGAAACCTTTCCTCTACTGCAAAGATATTTAATTAGTAACAAGAGGTGGAGTAGTTGGAACGGAAGGGCAGAAGACAAAGAGCAGCAGAGTAGCCCAGTGCTTCAGACACACTCCTTACTTCATTTTCAGGAAGACAGAGAAGTAAACTCATGTCTGCTATCTAAGTGAGCTATGGAGACAGCTTTCTTTAACCTAAGAACCAATTCTGTTAGCCTTTTTCACATTCACTATTCTTTCAAAAAATATTCCCATTTAAGTTGGGTACCTGTAGAAGAAGTAACTGTTTAGCATGAGAATGATGGGCCAAGGCCCCCTACAACCTAGGCATAAAGGACTGGGGCTTTTTCATTTCTTTTTTCTCCTCCATGTGTCCTTCTGTGAGTCCCTCCCTGGAAATGGAAATGGTGTATTGTAATGCAGATTTCCTGCAGAATCTCACAGATCACTCTCTGCAGGGATTTCACTCTTCAGCTGAAATACTTTTCAGCCATGGTATTGTTCATTTATTCAACAGCTTTATTTTTAAACATGGAATAGTATAATTGTGGATTACTAATTCCTTTTAAAAGCATTATAGTGTTTATTTTTTGATTGAGGCTTGAGGGCTCAAGATCATTTAGCTGAGTTTTGTTGGTGTCTTTTTTATTCCATTATTTATGAATTTAAAATACACTATGAAAGGATTAAAAGTAAAGTAAAAGACCTCAAAACCCCACAAGTCTTGCTTTCCTTACTTTCCCAGCACCCAGGCTGTTTTCTCTTTCATGCTTTCTGCAGAGAACCATTTTCTTTAATATAATCACTGGCTGATTGACTCTTGCCTCTGTTTTCACTTTGCTCCTATGTTTGGAGGTCACAGAAACAGCAAAGGTTTCATTTAACTTCTCATTAGAGACCACACTTCAGTCCTAAAGCACTCAAGAGCCCAGAGTAAGGCAGCGAAAACCCCATCCACCTCAGCCCATAGCCAGGGTGTAAGACTACAATGGGGAAGTGGGAAAACTCTTGGTCCTGCCCTGGATTCACCCCCGGGAGCAGCTCTGGTCTGTGCCCTACTGCTGAAGTGACCAGCAGATGGGTCATCTTCAACAGTGCAGTGGCATGTCCCTTACTATGGCTTCAAAAAGTCAGACAAGTCAAAAGGAGTGACACCATGTTGAAGAGTCTCTCTCTGCCCAGCAGGTAAAGGGAAGATCTCTGCCCTAACACCGCTGGTGCAGCTGGTACAGAGGAAAGGTTTTCTGGGCAGACATTCAAGCTTTTGTTGTGCAGCTGCTTCAGAGAGATTAATCCAGTTTTTGTGGAGAAAGGGGAAGACTGACCCACAGAAAACAAGATCCCTGTGGAGGAAGGAGGGGGGAAGGGTGGTATCCACTAGCTTCCCCCACCACTGCAAACAAACTTTTGGTCTGAGCCTACTCATCAACACACGGAATCACAGGACTGTTAGGGTTGGAAGGGACCTCTGGAGATCATGTCCCATGAGTGCTGTGTGGCTTACACTTCAGCAGTGGGAGAATACATTTGGCCTGGACCTGTTCTTACTGTGGAAATCCATGGTAGAGCCTGGACAAATTAGTATCTTCATCATTCAAGCTTGCTAGCAGTACCAGACAGGATGGCTCAGGGGACCTAAAGAAAATAAGCCCTGAACTACACTATTTGGGGATCAGTTATTAATTCTTTTTTCAAAAAGAAGCAGGAAGGTTTGTCCTTGCAATGATGACTAGAGCACACAAAATTTGCAGTCTGGCTCATGGAAAAATCCTGAAGCATTAAACTGATGCTCAAAAAGTTGTTTGCACCTTACTGTGCAGAGCAAAGTTTGAGATCTGTAGACATTAATAGGTCTCAAACATGCTTAACTAGGGAAGTCTTCATCCCACTGAAAGCAAGGCATGGGATTAGGAGTTTTTTTGAATCTGAGCCTTCAAAAACCTGAGTTGTATAATTAGTCTGGAAGTAATGACCACAGGTACATTTTTATATCTCCAGAATAAAAAATACCACTAATTGAAAAAGACTATTTAGACTTTACAGAAATATTTGCTATGGGGTAACAGCAGTTATCTTTGTCCACTGATCTCTGCCTTAATTTATCTATATACACTGAGCTCTGCCTTAAATGTGCATGGGCAGTTTCCACTGATGCATGTAAACATAAATTATTTAATAAAGAATAATTGATTTAGAATTGTAAAAAATCAGCAGCCTTGCAGAGAAAAGGGACAGCAGTAGACAGATACATTTTAAGTACTAATGACTCTGCCTTATGAGAGTAGCTTTACCCAGTGTATAATGTATGAGTGGTAAAATAGGTCAAACCCTGGAAGCATCCACATCTTTGAAATCACTATGAATACAATGGTTTTACTGCATCAACAATTGCATAAGAGCTCCGAAGCAAAGGCGCATGTGGAATGCAAAACATAATGAAAATCCTTGCTCTTGTGTTGCAGATTAGAGAGCTACTACAGATTTTGGATTCTTTCCCAATTTCAATACAGTTACCTTCCTGTGGCCAGTGCTTCTATGTTTTTATTTTTGTGTGTGACAGGAATTTGCTCCTTTGTTCTTTTTGTTCAGTTCATAAGATTTCAACTGTTTGTGGTACACAGCATTTGGCATATTAGCAATGGGAGTCATTTTTATTCGAAGAAAAGTTTAGCCATCCCGTTTGTATTCTGTTGGAGCTCGCAGGGATGGGGGGAGGGCTTCCTCCCATGACATCCCATCCCCCACAAACAGGGGAAGCTAGTTCACTGCCTACCTACCACTGCAGCTAAACTTATGTCAGTGCCAGGTAATGAAAAGGCTTTGTTACTTAACAGGCAAATAATAGAGAGCCTTTGTGCAGGGATAATTACAGTGGTTTGGATATTCCTGGATTAACTCTTGGGATGAGCGTTCATCTCAGTAAATCACTAATAAATACACAATAGCACCATGTCTCTCTCTATTTTATGCTCTAGTCATCTTGGTCATGCTACTCCAGGTTCATCTGGGGCTGATTATGAAGTATGGGCTTCGATGCCCTCTGCCCATCCTTGCTGTATGACTGTAACATAACAATCGGATCTTCCTGGATTTCACCTCCATCAATCTGTCTTCTGATAAAGCAGCAACAAGGTTGCATAGATTGCTGCCTGCTGGGAAGAGTAACTGGCAAATATTTGCACAGCATTTCGAAGAAGCAGAGCCTGACTCATTGCAGCATTACTTCAGTTTTGACATCAGTATTAACCATTAAAATTCATGTCACTAGCATCTGACAGAAAAAAACAGCTGCTGAGAAGCAAGCCCTTAAAGGACCATGTGCAATTCTGCTCTCCTTGGATTATTTCTTACCTGCTATTTTTTCTGAGTTACCATTTGTTTGAGCCAGTTCACCCTACAAGTCTATGTGGGGCTTCTGAGAACAAGGGAAGGGATGCAGGGCATTGATGGGTACTGGAGATGCCTGGACAGAGGAGCAGGAATCACCTTTGCCTGAGCCTCTTGCTAGTCTGAAAACACTCCAGGTCAAAGATGCTTCAATAGAAAGATGAAAAGTCTTGAAGTCATAAAAGGAGCCCTAAATACTGATCACAAAGATGCGCTGCATGTCATGCCTTCATAATTTATGTTTTTGGAAATCAACAGAAGCTCAACAATTGGCTGTACAGGCAGCCCCTTATTTCACAGGCTGACCCATAGATACATACAGGCAGTGACATTTTGCCCAGTACTGTTGCCCTGGACTTGAGGTCTGACTGAAGAGTTCTTGAGGAAAATTAGGAGGCACAAGGTCCAAATATTTATCTTATCTTTACAAGCAGTATTATTTAAAGTAAATTAGGCTACCTGACAGCCATTTTGAGTCAGAGGGCTTTGAAGGAAAAGTAAGACACAAAGGTTTATAGAGGGAAAAGAAAAAGTGGGCAAGTACTGCTATTGTTATGGAATAAGAGTACTGCAAAATTGCAGTGAAAATTGGAAATCCATAATTTTATTGCCAAACCTGATTTTGCCTGCAATAAGAGTCATGAACAGTGGAGATGGAAAAAAAGACCCATTCGGTCATTTCTCCTGTCTTCTTGTTAATTAAGAGTTTCTCCTTGCAAGGATTTTGACTGTTTTGTTCATTTTAAAAATAACTAAAGCAACAAGGGTTCAACTTATTCCCTTGGGAGACCATTCAGCAGACTAACAGACCTCACTGCTATGAAATTTTTCCTCATTATCAGCATGGATCTTCCTTTGTTCACTTTCATCCCCTTATTTCTAGTTATACTTGGTTGGACTATTTCTGTATTACATCAAATTTCATCGTTTCTTTTCACATATATATTTCTTTCCCAAGGCAGATACTGGGCTAAATCTGAGCTCTAGTGAAGAAACTGGATGTAAACTCAGAGTAGCAATTGGCTATAATAGGTCCTATTTTTACTATATATTGAGCACACAAAGAGAATTGCCTTTAAATTCTGAATAGGAAATCTGAAAATCAATTTTTTTCTTCAGGGAATCTTTTTTTTTCCCCCAAGTGTATGGCTGCCTGCTTCTCAAATCCACTTAAGCACTTAAAAAGCAGCTTACAGACACCAGATTCTTCCCCTCTAAGAAAACTGAACTGACATGCTGGAGCTGCAAATCACATAGTAGTTCACATTTAAGGGGAAGGAATGTCTTTTATTTACTACAGGACCAATACCAGGCATATCTTTGCTCAAATAGTTAGCTGAGGGTGAATGTGTTCTCTGCAAAAGGTCACAACAGGATATGTACCATTTAACTCTCAATTATGCTCTATTTATACCTCCCTCTGAAATTTTCCCTAATTGGGAGATTCGGGGAATTTTTCTCCATTTAGATATATTTTGGATATTTCACTGTCTCTGGGAAAAGGCATTTGTAGAAGAGTCAATTAAATATTATTGATGATGATGTGAAGTAGACAGTGTAGCAAGACAAAACTGTGTAGGCACTTAAATAATATTTTTAACTAATAATATGCATGTTGTCCCTCTTTATTTTTACCCATTCTCACCATTTTCACCTATTTTCACCATTCTAACACCTTAACATTCAGTCACCCATAAAAAAAATTAAAGCTTTATTGAAAATTGTTTTTCTTTTACCTCAGGAAACAGTGAGGAGAATACATGAATAAAAATACAAGTTTTCAAGCCAGTGTTAAGCAGGGAGAATGTGCAAACAGACTGCCAGCAAACAAATGAATAAACACATTTCAGAAGCTTAATATTAACTTTAAATTGAGCTAATGAAATTATAAAAATGTTTCCTGCCATTTCTCTGAGAGATTTATCCTTTTCTTAAAACACATTCTCCATAAAAGGATATCAGTCTTGCCATGACAGCTTCTTTCAAGCTGACAACTATTCTCAAGAGGGAAAAATAAAAAATAGGACAAAATATTCATCCCTGTCGCCACTCCTAAGACCAGGTACCCATAGTTTGGCTAGGAAGGAACCTTAAAGGACCATCAAGTTCCAATTCCCTGCCATGGGCATGGACACCTTCCACTGGATCAGGCTGTTCACAGCCCCATCCAACCTGGCCTTGAACACTTGCAGGGATGGGGCATCCACAGCTTCTCTGGGTGACCTGTGCCAGTGCCTCACTATCCTTTGAGTGAAGAATTTCTTTTTAACATCTAATCTAAATCTCTCCTCTTTTAGTTTAAAACTCTTCCCCTTGTTCTATCACTATCTGCCTGTGTAAAAAGCCATTCTCTATGTTACAAGCCCCCTTTAAGTACTGGAAGGCCACAGTGAGGGCTCCCCAGAGAGTTCTGCAATGCTTCTGGTTTGTAAGTCATTGTTTTTTTCTGTATTGCTAACTTTCAGCGGGGGATAACTGTCAAAATACATTTCTAGATCCTTGCTTTCTGTTTCTGGCTAACTCCTCCCTTCTTTTATGTTTTGCAGTTCATATAAAATGAAACCCTGACAATTTTTAAACTACAAGTCCATGTGAAAATAAGGACTGTCCCTTGTTCTTCTGAAAATAAATTCATTCTGCTCAACTTTCCCTACATTATACACATTCTGAGATGACAGATTACTCCACTGTGAAGCCTCTGGGTCTAGTCAGCTGCATGGCAGTGAAAAGAGTGTGTGGATTACAGGTGGTAAAAAAATCAAAGTGACAATAAAGAAATGGTTAAAACTACATTAAAGCGCATGTGTGTATATCAAGAGAGAAAAAGCTCAATGCATTTTGGAGAATGATACAGTGCACCTGTGAATTTCCTAGGCTTGCTGTGTACATGGCAGACCCTTGAAATTAGCTGGTGTGAAAAATGTTCTTGTGGTTTCATTTCCTCTGCAGGGTTTTGGGTCAGGGTTTTGTCTTGTGGTTTTGCCTTTTGAGGGTGTTTGTTGTTTTTTCTCTCTTTAAGCAATGAAAAATGCAAGGAAAAGAAATTTACCAGTTCCAGCCCTCAAAGAGCATACACATACACATTCACATACACATTCTCACCCTGTGTTTGTCACCATTTCCTGCTCTGTCTATTACTGCACAAATCAATCTGCTTCATCATTCTCCTCTGAGAGCATGGTGCACAGTCTGGAATATGTTTTAGAATATATTTAAGTATTATATACACATTCATGTTTTGTCAGTTTATTTTTTAAAAAGCAAGTTCAGGGAATTTTTCGTGGTAAAATTCACAGCAGTCTTTAGATCTTATAGATCCACCTTCTACAGTTTTGGACTACAGAGAAGGAAAGCTCTGTCATTCATTAACTTAGTGCTTGATGTCCTAAATGACAATGGGAGGCAGAAGTGCCTGCGAGTGTTGCTCTCAATGTAAAGCATTCCATTCCATTTCTTCAAGGACCAAATGATGTGCAGCACTTTTTCCAGACAAGGGACTCAGGAAAGAAAATAAATGCCCAGATGCTCCAGCTCAGACTGTATTGAAGTTTCACCTTTCTCCTTCTCATGTGTGAAGTAGGGAGAGTAGGGAGCTTTATAATATGTTCTTACATGCATGTTTTCCCTGGTATTCAGATGTCCCCAGTATTCCTTTGGACCTTTTAGGAATCCTTACATCAAAAAATGTGTAGTGGTTGAGACTGATGACACTGGAAAATGTGGGAGGGCTCCTTGGGACCTTGATCATCTCCAGCCTGCAGCACAGGAACTTAGGTGACTTTCCTAGATCTCAGGGAGATTACTTTGAAACTGCATGAAACAAATCATTCCACAAAATAATTTCCACAGTCAAAAGTAGGTGATATTAGTCTATAAATCAAACTTGTATTGCATTCAGTCCCTCCATTCCACTTTTCTCCTTGAAGACATGTAAGCAAACCCAGGTTTCCTTACTCCAAACAGTAAATACCAGCCATTGACTTCTAAATTAATTTGAGATGTCTGTTTGGTTGCAGTTGTACCAGGGGATGAAAGTGAAGTTGTTGTGATCACCAGATCCTTCGAATCTGAAAGTACAGTCAAGTCAAATATTTAGATTTGCTTCTGGTAAGCACTAATGTTTTCGAGAAGTCCCACAGATAGGCTTGGCAGTCTTCCTTTCACTCCAGAAAGGATTCTGTGTCATCAGTTACACCCTAAAGTACAGAGGCTCATAGGAGCAATGCAAACTGACCCTTGCAATAATGTTGTTGATGTAAGGCAGCAGTACATATAGATTTATATAATGTCATGACCAAATCTATAAAGTATGACTATAGTCTCAGCTTTTCAACTGTAGATTAAGACTAATAACAAAAATAATTAAGTTCATAAAACACTACAGTATGTTCTTAGCAAGATTTTAACAAAATCGGGTGAAATACCAAAGACACCTTTTTTTTAGTATTGGCCAAAGTAGCAGGTTTGGTGGCTTGAATTCACTGTAAGAAAATCTTGTCTTCCTAATTATCTAACCAGGCCTTCCTCCCAGCATCACTCACTGTAGGGCAGCTTCAGCAAAAGTACCTGCAGTTCCCTGTGCAAACTAGTAGAGACAAGTTCACAGCAGGTTCCTGGACACTGTTTTGTCTAAAGCTACTCGGCCATTCCATGCAGCAAAGCAGCTACTGTCTTAGAACTCCTGCTTTTGCTGTGACCAGAGGGGCTGCACTGCTTTTAGCAGTGGGGAGGGATAGGGACAATTTTCAGGAAAAAAGTAAAAAAGAAAGAAAAAAATAGGAAAAACCTTTATGAAGGCAAGGGCATGGAAGTGACAGTTCAAACCAAGCAGCTCCAAAGTGCTATTACTAATTTCAGAATCCTCTAAAAGTGTGAATAAAAGCATGAATTCAAATTAATCAATTGTCTTTTAAAGTCGCTGAGGTAGCACTCTGACTATTACCTGTGCTTTTAGAGTGCATCTCAAATGTGTCATTCAGGCTTCTGAAGACAAGAAAGATACGAATGAATCACCTTGTTACAAATTAATCAACCTGGGATTACAGCTAAAAATTTCAAAAGCACCTTAAAATGACTTAGAAATCTAATTCCCATTTTCAGAATTGACTTAGGCAGTTACATCCTGACTCTAGTCAAAAGTCAATGGGATGATAACTCCTAAATCACTCTAATACATCCAGAAATGTTACTCACTTCTATATGTAACACAACACCAAGCACCTCCATAGTCCTGTTTGCCCTTCAGTGGGCATCCGAGGCTTCTGCTTTTTCATCCCTAATTTCAGTCCACATTTACCATATGTTGTGCCTTCATTTTCATTAAACATTTTGAAAAATGGAGGTTTCAAACAGTGAGCTACTCATTCATTCCTCTTTCTACACAGAAATCCAGCCTTAGTAAAACACCAATTTCAGGCATTTTTAACTAATGAGGAAGCAATATTTTTCCTGATGTTGACAGCAAAAATCCATCCACTCATTTGTATGTTTTACAAGATGATTAAGTATGTACTACTGCCACATCTCAGACTGAGCGTGTATTTTGGTCTTCTTCCAGTTACACACCATTTTCATAAGTTAATGGGCAATCACAGGATGCACAAAATTTCTTTTGAGTCTTAAGGCATTAATTGTTGAACTATCTGGATGGTACTGCTCTTTCATTGACAGATTATGGTAAAGTCCCCTTTTATCCTTGGGACACTGGAAATATCTTTTTATTTCTCCATCTCTGTCCCCTTCCACCATTGTCTTCTCCATTGTATCTGCAACATTATGTTGGGAGTGCTTCTATCACAAATGTTTGATTCTGCTATGGCACAAGCTGTAAAAACTAAACTAAGGAATAACATGTCTAGATTACACCTATACAGAGGTGTATACAAACATAATATCTTGCTCTCTGGCACAAAAAAGATGAACTTGCCAGTGCTAGTGAATGACCAGTTAGAAAAAAGAATTAAGATAAGGCAGAGAGGCAGTGAACAAAAGCAAAAATCACATTCAGATCTGAAGAAAAATTATATTCACAGTAACCCTGGCTTTCAGCTCTTTTCATGATTTCTCTTCCCTGCCCCCACTTACCTCCCACTTTTTTCACTGCTTAATTTTTAGTTATTTTGCCCAAGACTCTGTATTTTTCACTCTTTTGTCATCTTCCCTAGACAAAAGCACAGGACTTGGGGAAAAGGATCAGGGAAAGGGAAATTCCTATCCTGACATTTATTTCTTCAGTGACCTTGACAAAGTCACCTAATTTATTGTTTCCCTTACTGTAACAAAATGGACAGGACTGAAAATGAAGTCTTTTTCTGACAGTCACGACTGCTTTGTGATCCAACCCTGTCGTCTGAGCCTGCTCTGAAAGCCCAGACTAAGTTAGCTCAGGCTGGAGCTGTAATTGTTATCAGTACTGCCTCTCCCATAAGACACACTTTCTATGGTGGTCAATACCTGTTCAGCAGCCGGTCATGGTGGGAGAATAGCAATCACCAGAATAAATGCTCTGCCCTTTCTCCCAAGCCTGTTGCATCTCAATAAACTTCGCAGTGTCTCCAGCAAAGGGGGAATTCAAAAGGGTGGTCCCAAATCAGGACTCTGAAGGGCTTTGCATTCAGAATAAGACACTGTGGGAGTATCATGATGACAGCTGCACTTACATCACTGAAAATAATTATTCTGATCCATGAACACAAGCTAAGCTGTAAGAATGGTCTTGTAAGCAAGGTCTGTTTTAATAGAAACATAAGTATTATGCATTACAGTCTATTATAAATTGGTTGTAATTTTCTCTTGACACTCTGTGAATTAAACTAGTTAGGATACAAAAAAAAAACAACAAATGCCACAAAGCAGAAAGCAAGCTCAGTGTCTGAAGGTTAATGATTGCTCATGAAAGCTACAGAAATAAATTATCTGCCTAGGGACACTGTCACATGATCGGCACAAAAGCTGCAACAGCCGAAAATGTTTATGTAGAGAAAAAAACACTGTCAGCATCACAGCGCCCTTCCCCCACCGCCGTAGCGGAGTCCCGAGCCAAACAGCTGCTCCCGACTGCTTACATTAAACTAATTTGTGCTGCAACATTGCAGCTGCTTAATTTTTAGACTGAACTTTATCACCAAGAAGTGTTACAATAACAAGTGATCCAGCCCTATCTCTCAAGAAATAGCAAGTTCCTCAACAACAAAGGCAGCTTAAGGTGCCGAAATTCAAGAAAGAAGACAATGACCAAAACAGTATTTTAAATCTCAATTACCTACTCTTGCTTTTACTAGGAGAGGGCTTAAAAATGGGTTTACTTCTAAATTAATTGGGGGAGTCAGACTGGGGGGGTCAGACTATGTCCCTAAGCAGACAGGGGTTGTCCCATCCCAACATTGGGGAACCAGTGACCGAGAACCATGGCACAGGCTTATGGAGCACCAAGGTGGAAGCAAGGTGAAGTGCTGGGGCTTCAGAGAGTCACCCACCCTTGCCAGCTGGCCTCCCCTGCACCTGGCGTTGTGAGATTGCACTGCACAGCCCCATCATTTGCACCCCCTTCCCTGCAGCCTTGCCCCTTCTCTCCCCCACATTCCCACTGGTTTGGGGCTTGGTGTCCTGTAGCACTTCTTGCCCATGTTTTCGGCCACAGATTCACCGATGTCTCCTTAAAACATTTATGGCACTGAATGTGTAAAAAGAAGAAGTTTAAAAAAAAAAAAAGGGGAGGGGGGGGAAACCCTAGCTCATTCATATCCCAGCAGCTTGAAAGCCCTGACCTCCCCCTCACCCCTCCCGCTGCCTCCCCCCCTCCCCAATCCGAAAAAATGCGTCCTAAGGCACTGGCACTGGAGGAAGTGTTTACAGAGAGTGGTGCGCCTTGGGTAACACAAGTGCTGCTCTTACAAAATATCACATGTTGTTCCTCCCCTTTTCCTCTGAATTATTTTCCTCTGTTAACATGCAGGGCTTCGTCTTTTGCTGAAACAGACACTGACCTGAACTGGTGGTGATTCCTGCCAAATATGCAGGCACTGTTTTGCTACATTTTGGAATTCGGAGAAGTCCATGTGTCAGGCATTTGCTTGCCTCAGGAAACGCCAGTGCTCAGACCAAAGGCCTCCCCGCCCCCTCCCACCCCCGGTGCTTGGAATGCACAGAAACTTTTCAGTTTTTAATTAGTTTTAATATGATTAATGTTTTTAGCTGCATATCTTGTTACATCCGGTATGCTTGTCAAAAAGAAAAAAAAAAAAAAAGGAAAAGGACAATTTAAATGTACTGGTCTTAGTTATTAAGAAAACAAATGGAGATGTGGAGAAGAAAACCCACAACCCACCGAGAGAGCAATTATACAGTTAAACAAAAAGCTGTATTTGCTCGCAGTGGTTACCGGGTTGCAGATAGGCTGTTGTTTGCCTGTGTGCCTCTCTGTGCCTGGGGAGGAGCAGAGGCACAGGGAATTGTTAATGCAAAAAAAGGGGTGCCCCAACACTACTCCCCACCTTTCCCAGCCTTCCAAACACTTGCTACAAGGAGGAGATGCTAAATGAAATGATGGCTCCTTTCCGTTTAATTTAAAAGCATAAAATAAATGTAGAATCCCTTGGGGGAAAGGGGTAGGGGTCTTTGGTTTTTATCAAAATAACATTAGTCAGACTTTTACCCAACAGCAGGAGCTGATGGTATCTGGAGCCCGTTTTATTGCACCCCAAATGTTTAAGAATGGGGGTGACGGGATAAACAGGCCCCAGGGGCTTCTGACTTCTATTCATGGAGCAAAGCTGCAAATGGAAAAAATATTTTAAGCAGAGAAAATTGGGGTAAAAGAAAGAAAAGCAAAGTCCCTGCACCCTTACCAGATCTTCCTCTCAAGTTTGGCCTTTAAACCTTTAAAACTTTATGGATATCTTAAAAGAACACCTCTGAAAGGAAAAACCCAGCTACAAAACTGGAACTCATCTGTTCAACACAGAAGAGCTGTGTGAGGGAATAACTGAAACTGAGGTAAAGAAAAAAGAAGGAAAGACAGTTAAGGAGTGTTTGGATCAGGAGTTTTAGGGAAAACAGGGGAATTGGAAAAGGAGGCTACCTCAGGTCCAGAGGATCCACAGCAGAATACAGAAGTATGAGAACACAAAAGGAGGAATCAAAAGGAAACAGCAGCACACTGAGAGGAATAAAGGTAGAGATTTACTCATCAAATAGTACTCTCTTAAGTGAAGGAGCTTGAATATGCAGTGGGACTAAAAGCAAATATGGGGACTCAAGGATAGGTTGCAAAAATAAATTGAATTTTCTGTCTCTAAAATTTCAGTCAAGAATATCTTGTAGATTACAAAACAAAACAAAAAAAAGGAACAAGACAAATCGAAAAACCCAAACAAAAAAACCCAGCATATGAATATGTTAAACAGTCCCATTTATAAAGCCAGCAGGGAGGGGAAAGTTATTACCCCAGGCAGAGGTGAGAGGTCCACCTCCTCCAGCCAGGTGGCCCAGGGGGTAACTCTGCACTCTCTTGCCCATGTCTGTGCCAGGTGCCTCAGGCAGTGCAGTATTCCAGTGAAAACACTGGTGCACCCCTGCCACCCTAATTCCCTCTGAATACCTAAAAATATTGCCAGCCAAATCCAGGTGAAACTATGCATGTGTCTACAAAAAGATTTGGTTTCACTGAATCAACATTTTCCAAATATTCTTCAGGAAAATCCCAGTCCAGCACAATATTCATGAGAATGATGAATACTCAGCCAGCTCTATGCAGCCTGAGCACACATACACATTTGTGTGATTCACTTATGATTATCCTGACTGACCTCTAATTCATTCCTTTACCCTTCTTCCTCCAGATGCATTTGCACACTGACAAACCATTTTCTTTTTAAATCAATCAGGCTGGAGAAATGTTTCTCCATCTGCAGAAATTCCTACACTCACCATCCAATAAATTTACCCAGCTGTCTTTGTAGAGTGACATGGCAAAATAGCACATTCAGTAAAAGCCACATGAGAAATTACCTGTGTAAAAAAAAAATACTTTTATCAAAGATCTTTGACCTCTGAACATTAATCCTGCTCTCTGGGACTTATTTTAATATTTTAGGGTAAAAAGAAGTTCCAAAAATCTTTGATTTTTCTACATCCACAAATTACTTCTAAGGACAAAGGTAGACTACATATACATACATACTTACATATATATATATATATATATATACCAGAGAAATTGTATATTAATAAAAATCATAACCTGGAGCCTGAAATTTTTCCAGCCTTGTAAAGTAGTAAAGGTAACTGAAAGGAGAAACCGTTTCTTTCCCAAGAGATCCTTGTGACTGCATTTAGCTCTTAAAACTTCTTGAAATATCAAATTTCAAACTCACAATATTTTAAAGTTGTTTTTTATGGCTGCCTCAAAGGCTTTGGATAGATATACAGGTGGAAAGTACCAGAGTTTACAAGCAAAGAGTAAAATTTTTTTCCAATTTTTTTAATACAACTGCTTTGAAAATATTTTTTCTGTTGGCACAATACATGCATCATATTTCATGTACAAAGTGAAAGGTATAGGGTACTGTTCATAGCAGCAAGAGATGACTCACTATATTTTAATCATTAAGAACGTGGCTGTCCCAAATTCACACTGAAAAAAAACACCTATCATGATATAAAATATTCTCTTTACATACATATACAACAAATTTACAACTGTACTCTTTACTGTCTAATTTTTCCATTTAGATACAGCACAAGGTGTACCACATTTCTTTTAATTTCTAGCAAGAATATATGGCTTCTTTTTCTAATCATAGCATAGGCTTAAGCAGTTAATAAGATATGCATTAATTTCTATTTCAGAGCATTAATGCCCATAGTTACAATACTCACATGTATTTTTATCACAATACATTATTAGTGTGTTATTTTTTTAAAGAGAAAATAAGAATTAGTGTATATGAAGCACTTACATTATAAACCTCTTGTTTTATACAGCACTAAATTTCAGCAATAAATTTTGTGTTCAAACTATTTCAAAATGCTTAGGGATAAGGAGGTATTAGGATTTTGACCAGTTCTTGGCTTTTGTTCTTTTTCTCTTGAAAGAAAACAGTATTAAGGAATAAAATTCTCAACACCTAACCCTTTGAGATAGATGAAGCCTTTCAGCTACAGCTGTCTCTCTAAAAGGAGCAGATTTGCTTAATAGTTATAGATATTTCCTGAGTCATTTCTGCAACATATGACTTTGCTTGTTCCATCACTACTTCCCAACCTAAGTCCATTCCCTGAGGCAGACCATATGGGACAATTGGAGGTCTAGCCAACCCCTTCACATTGCAGTAAGGATGCTTAGGTCCAAATTCTTCCCTCTGCATTTCTGCACTTCATCTAAGTTTATTTTCACAAGTTCCCAAATCACTCAGCTCTTGTACCTGTTGTCTGTAGTCAATGGAGAAAGACAAATTGCTTCAATGTGCAGCCCAGCTCACATAAACCAGACTTGAAGTCCTTCTAGATTTGCCCATCTCTCTCCCTTGACTGCTGACAGAATCCAAAAAAAACCTAAGCTTCAGTCTTTGGCAACTTAGTTAAGCACCTAAATTTACATAGATCTAATCTCTGCCTCTAGGAAAATTTCATTGGAAAGAAACCTTTGATGAAAAATGGAAATGAACTTTTATGAGACTATTATTATGATTTTGGTCCTTTTATCTAGATCGGCTCTAATTAAAACAAATAACTTCATCTTTAGTGAGAAGCTCTGTGCTTTCAGCAACAGGATGTCATAGGACTTCCTTAAGAACCCACTTCAATAAATCAAGCAGCCATGATAAGCTGTGTTTTGAGAACTAAAGGTATTGCTTGTTGGAGGAACATTTCCATGCACCACTCAGAAGGTAAAAAGTTGTTGCAAGGTGAAGATCTGAAATAAATATCAGCAGGAAAAACACAAATAAGGGGACACATGCCACAGCAGTTTTCTGACCAGCCAGAACCAGACAAGGAATCTAACAAGCACTGTCCACCAAGGACCATCACTTCTCCCTTCACCAAACACATAATTTTATGCACATGTTGGAGTGGAGAGATTTCTAAACTGATGCTTAAAATGCTCCTGTAGAAAGTGCACTGAAATACAGCACCCAACAGTGTCCCCCAAGACCATCCAAGAAGGATGGAAAAGCACCTCAGGGCAATCATTTTGACATTTTCTTTGTGCTAGGGTGGTTCAGCTGGGTGAAGCATGTAAAGCTATGCCTGAAAGAATCTCTGTTGAACATGCCATTTACCCATACTCCATCAATAGCCTCCAGACTGAAAATGAGACATGCTTGGACAGCTGGCAAGATTGTCAGAGGTGTGCCATCGATTCTGGAGCAACCTGAGCCCCACACCATTGCCTCTGCCATTGACAAAATACCTTCTCCTAGCAATCTTTCATGGAGAATTATTAACTGCCCAAGTAATTCAATGAATCAGCTGAGGCTTTCACCAGTTAGAAAAGATAAAGGTCCAAACTGATGGTGCCCTCACCAAATGGTCAAAATGGTCCCAATAAGCCCAGAAACCTCAGAGACAGCAAATGACCAAAACTGAAGGAGTGATGATACTGGGTGTGATTTCTGAGATAGTTATATGGTAATTCCCCTTGCCATTCTGAATGTAGTAATTGAAAATTCCTAATTGCAGAGATGAACTGCCAGATATTTTCAAAGGATTTTTTCATCACAGAAGACCATCGTTTCTATAGAAAGACAGACATATGAAAGCCTTAGACATATGAAAATTTTTTTGCTGAAGGGGACCTCTCATTCAAAAGGGAGGGGAAAATTTAAAATGGGGAGGGGGGTGTTTTAAGAAAGCCAAAGAATATTTCTCCTATATATGAGATTTTAATCCCCTAAAATATAATTTCAGAATAATTTCAAGACAGAAAATGTATTAAACCTCCCACATTTTATATTTCTTAAATAAATGGCTACAGTTTTGGGGCCATAATAAGGAGATGGAGCATAAACAACAAATTGAATAAGAAAAACAAGGGATTGCTCTCCTTGTGAATCCAGCAAATTACAATGAATCTTTAAAACAGAGTATGAAAAGAGGAAATTAACTTCAGAACAGTCTCACACTGAATCTAATCACTGTTGCAACTAGTTGTTAAGAAGAAAGGAATCATTAATTGCTTCTTACAATTTTTTCTTCCAACATTTTTGACCAAAAGCTGAAGTTGATGCTCAAAATATTTCTGAGAAGAATCTCTAAAAAATTAAACGTTAAACTTTGAAATGATCCCTTTTTATGCTTTATCATTTAAATTAGAAAGCACCTATATGTTCTAGGACTGTGATAAGACAAATCATATATTTAATTTTATAATGAATGAAGAATAGAGTGGGTTAGAAGCTACCTGGCAAAATGTCATTTTTTTAAAGGAATGTTGACTTATCAAAACTGAAGTTAAACAACTTCAATTTGGTTACAAAGAAAAGGAAATTTTGGCAACTCTCCCAACTCAAAGAACCTATAGCAAAAAAAAAAAAAGAAAGCTTGAAGATCTGATCCCATGTTTTGTTTTATTGTTATAAAACTTTTTATTAGAGTTTTTAATTAGCATATATTACATGAAGTTCTAAAAATTGTACTATTAAAACTTTCCTGCGATTGAAGCTCATTTACATTCAGGTCTGTCTAGTTCAATATAATGTAGATACATGACTTAAAAAGAGAATTGCAAAAAGAGGTCTGTGCCTTTAGAAGAAAAAGTTTGCAAAAACAAAATGTAATGAACAGAGCTGACCACAGACGATGTGAGAACCTCAGTAGAATTTAGAGAAAAGTGTTTTTCAACCTAGAAAAATTCACCTGAGTCTGAGGTCCCCATTTTCCAGCTCTATCCGCTCCCTCACCTCCAGGCCCTTTCTTCACCTGTCTTGCTGCATGCTCACACTTCTCCTAAATATGTATCCTGAGGAATGAGTCTGCACACAAGCTGTTAGTGCTGAGCAACTGGTATGAGGAACAGGGCATGGGGTCTGTCTATGGGGACTTGGAGCCTACATGCGACTCACACCAGCCTTGATTATAAAACTTTGTCAAGCTCCCTCAGAAATCAGGAACACTGGCTATGGAAATGTATTTTAATATGTCAGGCTAGACACTTAGAAAAGCAGGAATAAAAAACTCCCTAGATTTGTAAGCTAAGTACGCTTTGAAAAAAATACTGGTTTACTTTCCTCATGTACTACAATTTCACAACTTTTTAAACAAAATATGAAATATATTCCAAATAAATGTGGAATAAATTATTTTTCCTTTGGGTCATAACTGTTCATAAGCAGCACCTTCATCTAAGAGTAAATTGCTGATATAGTGATGTAACTTAGAAGAAAATATCCAGTTTTGCAAGGGCAGTAGAAACTGGCCTTCACCATGAATTGTCACCATCACTAATGAAAGTGACTAGCTGGATGGCTAAGGAGACCTCTCATCAGGGAATGTTAATGGAGAGGAATCAACCTTATATGCAATAAGTGAACAATCAGGTAATGGAGTCAAGGAACCATATAGGCAAGGTGGAAAATAAATGCCAGGGACTTGAGAAATCTAATCAATGCCTGATTAAGCTAATTGAAGCCTGGCCACTGAAAATTAATGATTCAGAAAATTGCTCCCAGAACACAAAAAAGCAAAGATTGCTGGATCTCACATAAGAGACAGAAGGTTCAAATGTGAAAGCAGTTATCAGGAGATTAATACACGGTACCCAGGGTACATAAAAGTTTGCTATCTCACCTTTTGCCACATTAAGTGTATTGCTTCACTGCTGCTTCCCCCAGCCCAAGCATCCACCAAGACTCTGAAGTCCACTCGTTTGATTTTTTTTAACTGTAAGAATAAGGGGAACACCAAAGCTGAAAAGAGCAGTAGTGTTCTAATTACTCCAGAATGTCTTCCTTTCCAACTTCAGTGAAAACAAAGGGCTTGTGTTCAACCTGAAAAACATTAAGTAGTGATGCTAAAAATAACTATGGCATGAAATGCAAAAGACACTTTATCACAAGCTTAGGTACAATTGCTCTAATCCTAATTATCAGTGTTTTCAACTAAAGGATCCTTTAGAAACCCCTATTGAACTGGTGGGCTTTGGTTTTGTTCCTATCATGTGTGTATTCCTGGATATATGTGGGTAATGCTGGGATCTGTAAGAGGTCATTTAAAAAATACTTTAAAAAGCAGGCCTCATATCAGAACACTTGCACTTATTACACAAAAGCCTTCACCTCTACAAGAAATTTCCCAAGGTACTGGGTTTTGAAACCATTAAGTTGTAAAAATACTTACAATTGTACCTTTCAATATTTAGTGCTTTCTTAGGCCCAGAGATCCCAAACCAAATTCTTGTGGTATCCATGGAGTTCATGGTAAGCCATGAAAACGAGGTTGTAGACTGTCCATAGAAGTATATCAAACAGTACTAAAATTCCTCCATTAAAAATCTGATGATACAAAAGTGTGTGCCTTTACTAGCATTTCTTTAATTCTTGAATTTCTTCTGAATTTTTCTGATTCTTTCATCTGTACCTCATTACTCATTTGGGATGCTGTCTTCATTGGACTCACATTTTTAAAAGCCATCTATGACATAACTGAAGGTGTGACAACAGTCCTTTGGCATAAAATGATTTAGGGATCACCACTTTTAAACCAACGCTGATTTTATCCTGCCATTGTGGCAATTTTGCTGCCAGCTTTGCTAGTTCCACCTGAAGCTTGTCCACATTTCTTCAACTTTAATTAAATTAATTTGGAGCATATTTATAATTTAATACATCATTGGTCATTCATTTTCCAAAATATTAATAAATATACCAACTTCCACCCATAGACTGGATTCTGACATACTCCAAAGGTTATTTTTTTCCCCTGAGGAAAATGAACTCCTTTTTTTCTTTCCTTCTGCTTTGTACTCATTTATCCACAGAGGATGCTACTTTCTCAGAGTATTACTCTGCTCAGAATATCAAAGATACTAAAGTGTTACTATGCCTAACTCAGACATGCCCTGATGCTTAATGGCATACTTGCATGCAATTAATATGCAGCTAAAGAGATTCCCAAAGCTGGCTGAATGTGACACCGCTAAGCAGTGAAACAGAGGAAATGGGTGGGGTTTAGGCATCAATTCAGCTGAAGCAGGCATCCTGCCAGGCACTGTAAATCCTATCAGAACAAAGGGAACAAAATATTCACTCCTTGGGATCTCAGAAATCCACTGATTTTAACAGTTATTTTGAATAGAGAGAATGTAAGATCAAATCTATCTTCTGCACTGATTCACAAGGAATACTTGAATCTCAGACTTCTATCTTCTCTCACCACCTTCCTAGGGAAATTCCATCCCTTTGTTTCCTTAGCTGTCACTTCAAGAAGTATCAGTGATTATGTACAGAAATATACTTTATCAACTGGTTTTTATTCATCTACTGTATCATTTATACATTTAAGGAACTAGTGAGGTGCAATAATCCTTTACAAAATTTGTGTCATTTTTTCCCTACCGTATCATCAAACTCTGTTTCTGAGATTTTTTTATAGCTTCTGTATTTTTAATCATCCTATCAGCTAAGTTGCCAGGAACTGAAGTCTTACTGCTCTGCAATTCTCCAGGTTATTATGCAGGCTTTTTATAAATATAATATTTGCTATCTTCCAATGTAATTGCTGACTTAAGTAAGAGAATGTGTACTTCATTTAGCAGCTATTTCACTCCTAAATTCATTAGCATGTCTATTTATGCTCCATCCAGCTTGATGCTGTCCTTAACCCATTGTTTTGCTGGCTTTGGACTTTTCAGCAGACTTTCACCTTCCCAGCTGGGTACGAGGAACTTCCAAGTCTCCATTACATTGAAGATGAAATTCCTTGACTTAAGAGTTGTCAAAACCCCATCTCTTGAAAGGAACTCTTTCCTTCAGAATCTGCCCTGTCTTAATCTATCAGCTACCAGTGCTGTCCAGTTTGGATCAATGTTTGTCATGGAAAGAGAATACATACATGGAAATAGAACTCACATATAAAAATAGCATAGTGGACAATCCTCCTCACTTGCAGCAAGTTCTGTCATGTCCCTAACATCTTTTGAACAGAGATTACTGCAGTGAGTCTACACTGAAAACAAAACAGGAGAGACAACTAAACCAGCCTTCCCTCCAGAGTGGGCAAAGTACTGTACTCTGCAGAAGCAGAGCTCAAAGGTTGTTGGAGTAGCTTTGAAAAGGCTCTCCCCTCTGTTTGCATCTGCCTGGTTACGTTCATTTCCTCTAAGTTACTGCCCTGAATCAGAGTACCTTCTTAATTACCAGTGCATCAAATTTCTCTTATTTATCTGTCTAACCTTTAATGTTGATTTTTAGGAGGACACCAGGTCAAAAGCCAACTAAACGTACCGTTCCAAAATAATTAAGGAAAGCACTGTATGCTGAGCTGCTATCAACTCCTTTCTCCAGACTGTGCAATCCTCTTTTCCCTTCTGCCAAGTGCTATTGCACAAGAAACTCTTCTGAAAATACTGGCCATTTCATGTGAATCAAACAGACTTTGTAACATTCCTATGAAAATCTACCAGCTTTACTTCCTAAGTATGGGAGTCTTCCCATGCTGGTGTAAGACTACTGAATTTTACCATGGAATGCCCTCTTCTAGATCAAGTCCTTCATCAGCCAGCTCTTTATAAAGACAAGCATTATTCCACAATGCCATCACAAGCTTTATTACCAAAGGACCAAGGGAATCTCACCCTATTACTACCATAATACGCACTTATTTCATAAAATCTTCAGTCTTAAATGTTCTCAGCATCAAGAATCAAGGTCTTAAGTGTTCACAAACAGAATGCATAAAAGGGCAGCAAACATGATTGAATTAAAATTTCCTATGGAATTCAAGTTTTTGCCTATATTTGGTTGTGGGTTTGGGTTTTTTTTTTCACAATTCAGTTAACTTTAGCCAGATTTATCATTGATTTAGCGATCTACAGAAAAGTGCACACATGTAGGTACTTGCTGGGTACAGCACAGTAAGATCTTTACATGGAATTTTTAAAAAAAACTTCAAAAACTGGAAAAGGACATACCATATTTTTTTAAAAAGCTGAGGTAATTATTTCTGTTCATTCAGTCAAAAATCAAACTGGTTTTGAATTAGATAGTGAATACATACATAAATTCTATGTCATATAACAAAAAAGAAGCATTTGTTTCATTTAAATGGATTTCTTGTAGTCTTTATCCACAACTACTATGATTGAAGTGGACAAGAGTAAGTTGCAGCTGGAGATCAGGTGTTAAAAGACAAACCCACTGAAAAGCATGAATTTATTCTATATCTGCACTTTTATTGCATGCAACAATTGCAAAATGCCACTCAGGAAATGCCATCTCTGAGCTGACTGATAAGATCATTTCCTTATCTCTTTTTTAGCTCTTGTCATTCCTCCTTGCCATACGAGTCACAAAAAATAGGCCAAGAGGGGGTGGGGATAAGTAACATTTAATAAATCTGCTAAGAAAAGGCAAATGTTCATGTGTGTGTGTGTGTATGCTTCAAGAATATACATCTGACTAATTTTTTACCTATCTGTGCTGACATGTGAAAAAACAATATTCGTATTTATCTGTAAACAAGTGAGTAGTTAAAATGAGTCAGCTTTGCAAGCAGCCTACATGATGCTCCTGATAAGAGTTTCAGGAATCTACTGGTATCCACCGAGGAACTGAAGTATAAATATTAAATAATTACTAAGAATGTATTCCACCTGAGCCAGTAAATGATAACTTTCCAATCTGAATTCATCTTCTTACAACAAAGAAGACTCTCTGATTCTCTTAACAATTTCATGGTGTATCCCAATGCTACCACAAGCCTTGAGAGATAAGGATTTTCCTCTGTTAAGAAAATCAAGTTATTAAATTGGTCAAAGATGACTCTACCAGAAATGTATTCAAATCTTCTTTATTAATTACCATAGGAATTTAGTTTGAGAGTCAGATATAAAATTTTACTCAGCTTTTGCAGATAAAATATATAATGTACAAAAATTCCTGGGATTTTAATTTAGTAAAACCCCAACAGTACTTAACCGAGCAAGTTATTCTCAGTACAGAGAGGAGCTCTGCAGGACTGATTCATTCTTTTACAGTGCATTAGTTTAATCACCTAGGAGATTTCTAACAGACGATGAAATCTAAACAGGAGCAGGAACTTCAGTTATCTTTGGATGAACATATTCAGTTTCACATTCTATCCTAGCACTGAGCTAAACAAAACAATTTAAATACACTGCAGTTTCATCCATGCAATTTATTTGATTTTTGTTGGATTTAAAAAGGCAGAACCAGATATTGTATCTTAATGCTGCAGTTAAGTTCAGGTTCTCCTGTTAATAATTCTCTTGAAATAGAAGCCAATGGGATTTTTTTTCTTTTACTATTCTTTGACATACAGTAATTGCAATAACACAGTAAAATTTGTTTAGGACAGACAAGTGAGTCAAACTAATGATTACAACAAATTATAGAGCAGCCTTCTGTTATGCCCTATACCCTTTTGAAAATAATTTGTTATATTACACAGTCTCCCAATTATCAAGCAATAATCCAAAGAGACTCTCAAGATAGTGACATATTGTTAAGAGCTCAAACACAAGTTTGAGAACTCTAGAACTCTAATAAGCAGCCAAAATCAACAAACAAATGAATAAAATCCTATTTTCCCTATACAAAAATACTCCTTACTGGTAAAAAGATACTGGATCAGGCCCAAACTTGTTTTGTATAAGAACAAAAAACAGCTGATAATAAAATATGATAACCCAAGTTAATAAAGTACATTAAAAAAGAATGAATGTTTAATGCTACCTTAACTATTCCCATTTTTTCAATGTCTCTAGGAGATGTAAATGTATTTTGTTCTATAAGACCCCATATTTTAATAGATGCCAGGGTTTGTACAAAAAATTACTCTTCTAGGTTAATGCTTTTCATTCCCTTATTTTGTGTGTGTGTGTTTCTGCTTTGTAATAGAAGAATTGCTCATAACCAAAGATCTCAGTCATTAAAAAATATAACATGCCCTATCTAATTTTAAGACCTGTGTGTAGAAATATGTAACTGGGTGCTAACCCACAGGAGTACACCGAGAGGAGCCAACATGCAACCAAATTCAACTTACAAAAAAAGTTTTGCAGTTTAAAGTTCAGACAGTTCTTGACCCATAATGGAAGTGTGTAGCAGTAAGTCTGTGTCTCCTACACCTTCCTTCCCATTCTACATGATGCTGATTGTGTCAGAAGAGACACAGTCAAGTGTCCTCCCACCTACTCATCAGATGGCTGTGCCATCGAGGGATCATGGTTTTCACTGGAGAGAGGATCTTCCCTGCACACATGGGAGGTGAGGAAAATGCTTTCCCATCTGGTTGCATGAAGTCACTTGCAAAGGAGATCTGAATCCAGAGAATGTAGAAATTAGGCTAACATGTGGCAGATATTTTGTTGCCTTAATTCCCAGGTCCAGTATATTTTCATTTATCATTCTCTGCAACTTTGTAAATTTGAATCCAATATTGCTTTTAATTGTTGACAAGGAAAGCTTTGCCATCAACTCATTATGCAAATCAACCAGCAAGTGTTAGTTATAAGGTTAGATGAGTTCCTTCACCTCATAAAATCAAATGATCTATGCAAGCAAAATGCAGACAGGTCTTACCTATTCTATCCCTCTTGATCTCTGTGCATTTAAACAACAGCTGCACATGGAAAGGTCTGAATTAAGGACACAACAGTAGGAATTAATATAGTAAAGAATCATTACAATATTTATTAAGGTGATCTGTGAGAAAAACAAGAAAGTTGTTAACCTATTCCAGTATAAACAGCTTTCAGAATTGTCTTCCTAGGTCACTGAAAAAGAAAATGTTTGGTATGGAGTAGGTGCAAAACTGAACTTTCACATAGGAATATTACCCTGTAAAAAGGGAAGGATAGAATATACTGCCACACATAATTTTGCAGACACACTTCTAGTAAATAAACCTCCATCTGGAGCTCCACGTTTAGGAACTGGATACTGAACTTTGGAAGAATAAATTGCATTTACTTTTAAATATTTTCACAGACATTTTTCACACTGATATAAGAATTATGTAAACAGCTGCTAAAATAAATCACCAGTATTTAGGTTGCAAGCTGTCTAGAGTACACACTGTCTTTAACTTTATGGTTGAGAGCACCCTGTGCTGTGCACCCTGTCACACGGCCCCTCTCGTTACCTGTTTCAAATGCAGCACTCAGTGGAAATGGAGATCTCAGTGCACAGGTCTTTAAAATGCTTACATACATTTTAAGATATTACACCTGCCAGAAGACCTTGTACACTAATTAAGCATAGCAAAGTCCAAGAGAAATCCAGATTCCCATTGTACAGTCAGAGAAATAATGCTCCAGAGGCTAGTTAAATAATTAGGTCAAGGATTCCTTGACCCGTGTCACAAAATCATTTATCCAACCATAAATCCAGATAAGCCTTTGTATTGTGATTCTTGGTACAAATTGTGACAGGGAACAGAAGATACACTACCTCAGTGCATCTGTGTACAATTTCTCTTTTAGTTCAAAGTCATATTCAAAGATTACCATCAGGAAATTAATTCTGGGGCTGACCAGAGTTAGATTTACAAAATACCTGCTTGACTCTTTAACCGAACATTCAAAGCAGCATTTGAACATTCAGTGCTTAAAATAACCCCTTCTTCCACTGCTAAAGTTAGTGAGGTGCTGTGGAATAGATGTAAAACCATCTAAATAGTGACCAACCATTCATTACTTGGTCATAAAAGAATTGAAAAAGGCACTGTACTTACATCTCTCTCTCAGGAGTCCACATCGGGAAACAGCAGCACATGAAAGAACCATTCTGGGTTCTCCTCTCCTTAATAGCTGTGGCAGTCCTTTCTGCTTCACAGGTTTAATTCAGCTGTTACATGACCATCATTATTTCCAAACAAGGAGATTACATCTCCACCCCTCCTGATGGGATTTTTTCATTTTGTGGAATCTATGTAAATATTTCTGAGTAGAAACTGAAATGCCGCATGTCCCATCCCCACAGGTGAAGAAAATCCATTATTGGCCTCCCAGTGTTTGGGCTCTCACTGCAAGCATGACACTGAGGATGAATGAAATGTGACAGTCACAGAGGGATTTATTTAAACAGCTCCATTTACATCCAAGTTCCATGACAGACTCTAAGGAATGACTAAAAGAACTAAAATGCAGGTCAAGGCAGAGAGAAGCCTACAGAGAACCAGCAGGAAATATCAAGCACAGGGACTTTGATGGAATTCACCCTATCCAAAAATGACCCATAGTGTTTCTGTACCACTCAGATTCTTAGAGAGCCTGCCTGTATCACATGAAGAACCCTCAGTAGTTAGTACCTCCAGAGAGGTGTATTGCACTGCACGGATCTGTCAACTCAGGTCCCAAGACAGTGCAATCAAATAAATGTAGAACATGGATCTAGTTAGTAAGTCCTGCCCTTCAGCAGACAAATATAATATCATATTAATAGTGTTACTGTGTGAGCATAAGACATTAATAGGGTAATACAATTTGGCAATCTCCACATTGCATCCCATTCTGAAGTATACATGTGCTAAATCTTACCTGGTGTACTTTTAAAAAAAAAATTTAATATCCCTGATGCTCCAACAAGCACTCCCATCCGACTGCCCATGGAACACTTTAAGAGCAAACACACTTTATTTTAAAGCCTTGGGACCTGACTTCAGGAAATTGTCTCAATCCAAATACACTTTGCTGAGTGTAAATTCAAAGCTTGGAGCAAGGCCCATCGGGTAACGAACCTCAGAGGCTATTAATCCACAACCTACAATTTGTAAATGTGCAGGATACTGACTCAGTAGAAAAAAATAATTTTAAACATCTGTGGTATTCTTTCAATTCCAGATTAATTACACTGCTCAGATTGTAATGTTAGCCAGAAATTTCAAGTCTCTCCACTGCTATGTAGAGAATGCTGCAGTTTCCTTTGTGTTTATCAGTGCTCTGCTACAGTAGGAGGCTTCTTGCCCAACACAAGCTTATATTCAGTTCTGTGTCCTACATTTATTCCACAGCTCACCTTGCCTGCCTTTTCTTTCTCTCTTTGTCTGAAGTCCTTCTGAAACTCTTTGTTACACAGCATTAATTATTATTATTACTACTTTTAAGACAAAGGCTGTGTACATACCCCCACATCACTCCATCAAAATGGTGATATAAATTAAAATCCAAACAGGCTGTTTAATCCTTTTGAGAAGCTAATAATTATTTTCAATCAGCAAAGACTATTCTGCCATTCCAAAGAATGATTAATGAGAGCAAATGTGTTTGTAATTTATTAGCAGCAGCTTGGGGTGTGGGGGGAACAACTTAGGAATGGCAGCCATAGCATCAACATCTGATGATGTGAAGGCACTTCTGTTGCATATTATAAAGTCAAACATAAGGCTGCCTCTTTGGTGATTTATACTCTGCACAGTGATACCAAATGCCTGGGGTTTTTTTCATGAATGGCTTTGCAGTTTTGGTTGTTTTTTTTTTTTTTTTGTAGAACTGTCATAGAATAAAAAGAAATCGACGAGTATGTACCTCTTCCACAACACTCACTCACCCATCAGTATTCGTCAACATATGCTTCTCAAGGAACAGAAGTATATCACAATAAAGCAGGAGGGAAAAGGCAAATAAGCAGAAGGAAAGAAGAGGATTGACTGGACTGAGATAGGAGGAGCATTAAATCCCTCTATCATAGTACCTGGTGAAATAGCTTTATGTCCTGCACACAGTATAGCGTCTGAGAACTGTGTAGACTTGAATATGTAATTTCATTTCCACAACACTCTTGCAAGAGGAGAATATGTCCATGTCAAAAAACTCTCTCAGGAAACTGAGAGATGGCAGGGCTGAAAATTCCTTAAACAACATTATGTTCTTATCTGTTCACTTAGTTGCCTAAATACTGCTAAAAACTTACTCTCGAGGTTAGACCCCCACAAGAGGACTTTGATAATTAAGTGTGACTTTATGTGCCTGGACAACCCACCTGACAGTAGCCAGAGTCAGCTTTCATTTTGTTTTGAAAGTACCTTGCTTCTCAAGCATGGAGCTTTCCCCTGGTCTAAGCAGCAATGAAATTTAGAAATGAAACTAGAAAGGCAATTCCTATGTCTAAATCACCAAAGCATTGCATTTCTCAAACAAAGTAATACATGCAGTACATCTAAAGGTACAAAAATCCAGCCTGAGGTGTTTCACACACATTCTATTTGTTGTAGGGGCAAGAAGAATGTCTGCAAATGCAGAAAATTCTCAAAATTCAAAACAACAACATTTTTGCATGCAAAAAGATCTCTGTGGGAATATTCAAGTTGATACTAAACCACCTCTGACTGGATAGCATATTCCTCCCAAACAAGTGATAGGACCAAGCTGGAACTATCTGAAACCCCTATCTCTTGCCTCCCTCCCAGGAGGGTGTTTCTTTGATAGCTGGGATCAGTAGCAGCACCATCTGCCCCTTCTTTTGAAGTTGTGTCACTATGCAGAAAAAATAAAAGCAAAACTGAAACAACCAGAAGGAGAAATTAAGCACAGCATCACAGCATCTCTTTTCTCCCTTCTATTAGTCCCAAAATCTTGTTTGTCTTCTTTGTCTTTACCTTTGTATTAATGTAGAGGGATAAGAGGGGAAGCAATCATGACCCATTTTATAAATAAGCAATTATTCCTGACAATTTAGTGCTTGAGGGACCCCATCTGGAGCACTGTGTGTTGTTTGAGGTTCCCTAGGACAAAATGAATACTTACAAACAGAAAAGTTCCATCTCTCTGGTGAAGCACGTGACATAGGACAAGAAGCTGAGGAAACTGGATTTGTTCAACCTAGATAAAAGGCATAAGGAGAGTCTAGTTTCTATTTTCAGCTTCCTAAACAGGGTAAAAGAGACAGAGAGAAGTCAGAGACAGCTTCTTCTCAGCAGTGCATAGCAAAAGGCCAGGATGCAATCCTCAAAACTTACATCACGGGAGACGGCAATGACATGTAAAAAGGGAAAAAATCCACAAAACATAAGAAGAATAGGCAGAAAAAGGAACAGGCTCACAAAGAGGTCATGAGACTTCCATCCTTGGTAATATTCAAAGTTTTCCTGGACACGAACCTAAGCAATTTTACCAAATGTTAGCACTGCTTTGAGCAGGGGAGGGTTGACCAGATAACTTCCAAAGATCCCCTCTGTCCTAGCCCATTCCATAACTCTGCACAGACTTTCTTATAAAATGATAATTGGGAAGATGCAAGTTTGAAGTGATACAAAAATAAGAAGGATATGACACACAGGATGACCCTTAGTGCCCAACTTTACATCCGCATTTTGAGGAAGCAATGCCTTAGCTGATGAGCTGTTTTCCAACTTACGCAACAGTTCCTGCACAAAGGAGAAATGAACAACACATCACAAAGTTTTCTGAGTAATCAGAAAAAAATTAAATAATTCCAAAGAAATAACCCCCTTGCAAAGTTGGCAGTTTCTGTTCAAGACAGACATAACCCACACAGGCACTGAATGTGGCAGCATTACAGGAATAACACCTTCCTAAGGATGAACTAGTCTTGTAGCATTTTGCCTGTATGTTAGACACAGATACACTTCCTTCACATCAACTATCAAGTGGCACGCGTGGCTTCTTTTTCCACCTCATTCTTACTTAACCAATGTATTTGCAGTGAACGAGCAAAAACCTCGGGGGAGTTTTTTGTATGGCAAGCTATGAATCATATTTTTTGGCCCTTCTTTTATAATCACAGGGTACTGGCCACAGCTGGAAGCAGAACACAGCTCTCCTCAGATCAACGGTCTGCTCCGATATGACAAATTCTGTGTTTTCATTCCGTTCCCTTTGATGTCTCTCTCTTCTCAAGCCTCATCTTGTTTTCATTCTATACATTGTATTTGGTGAATTAGACTACAAAGTCTTGCAGAAGACATTGGTTTGAACAAGACTTCAAAAAATGGCTTAGTGCATCTGGATACCTCCAGTTGTCTGACACTTTAATATAACTGGATTTTTACAAAATGATGGACACCTGCTCTTTGAAAATCAGACTCCTCTTAAGCTGTATGAAGATAAGCACCACAGAAGTGACGCACCTGAAACTAATAGACACTTCTAAAAAATCCTGTGCCTTTACTGTGATTGATAGAGAACTGTGTGCATTTACAGCAACCTTTTAAGAAAGAGCCACATGTCTGGCTCAAGGGTAACAGCCCCACCAGTTTCATATGCAGCAACCTATCATAGGGCACCACTATGTTAATCTATTCTGAATAAATGAGAAGAGTGCTAAATTTTTAATGTACAGTGTTTCCACCTGTGTCAAAATAATGAAAGAATGTAAAGCTGTTCTTAGAACTTTACAGACAGCAAGAGTAATTAGATGGTATCAGCACCTATAACCTTGGACTGATCACACCATCACATTTTGTGCAGAAAAAGGAATTTTTTTTAATGGATCTATTTTCCTGAAAGAAAATTATTCCTTGATGTTATATTACTCAGGTCTGCAGCATGAGGGAAAATAAAGCTCTGTTCCACAGATCATTCTGTACTCCTACTGTTCTATAAGAATACTAGGATCCTATGGGCAAGGGACAAAGACCTACAAAACCAGTACGTGGGCTCACACTCACTTCCCACCTCAGAGGAAACCTCAGCCACAAAAGAAAGTGAATGTCCAAGGAATTACCACTTGAACCTCTGCATCTTATAATGTGAAGTTCTGGAATGTTTTTCCTACCTCATTGCTGTTACATTGGCAGGGAGATGACAGGCAGTACAGAGGCAAGAGCTTCATGCCCACCTTGGCAAAAGCAAACCATCCATTAACAAGCCTCTTGTTCTGCCTTATCATTTGAAACAGCTTGTGTGCATTATGGATGAAATGGTATCTCTTTGCTAAAAGATAAAGTAGAGCACCCAGTCCATGACAGGACACTTGTATGCTTCTCTCATCAAGTCAAAATGGTGTCAAATTTCTTTTGTCTGTGTTTGGAATGCAGCTTCCTCTCCCAAGAACATTTTCAAGAACACTGAACATGCAACTTGCACCAGATTGTGGCACTAGGCTAGTGCAACTTACATTTATGAAGCAGAATGATTGTTCATCGTCCTCCTGCCTAATGAAATCAACTACATGAATAAATCCAATGCTAATTAAGAATACTATTTATCAGAGGATGGATTACAAAAAGACAGTGTTTCCAGTTGACTGAGTTGTGAGAAAGGAACTACCTTGCAGGTCAGCAGGTGGCCTGGGGCTACTTAACTGATCCTGCCGAGCTGCTGTGGATGCTGAAGTTTGAGGACCTGCTGGCATCACCAGCACTGCTCATACAATGTGGCTCTCTGGCTGCTGGACAGACCAGACAGAACTCTCCAGATGTGAACTAAAAACAAAGGTCTTACTCTACATACTCAAAACACTTAACTGGAAATGCAGTGCAGTATTTCAGTTGTAGAAAAATTAAGTTATGAGGGGACATACTGAATTTGGTTCTATGTATCACTCAGAACAGGTATGTCCTGGTTGTTAAGAACACAAGAAGGAACACAAATCAGCTTATCAGAGAGGTTAAAATTATATTATTAAAAAATCACTATAAAAAGTGGGAGAGTACTGAAAATGAGGTGAGAGAGTCAAATGGAGACTGATTTTAGTGAGTTATGTAGGGCATGTATAAGAAGAATCACCAAGAAAAAAATGTGTAAAGGGCATGGCAGTGCAAAATAATATGATGTAGGAATACTGAAAACTGAACTAGCAGAGACCTTGACAGAGGACATAAGAATGTCTGAGGATCTGAAATAGATTTTTACAAAGGCCAGCATTAAAATAAGTAGATAATGAATATGTCCTAAAATATAGTTTCAGTGTACTGGAGAATAAGAGAGAGAAAAATGGTAGTATAGCATCTGCGATCATCAAGGTCAAAAAAAAAGAAAAAAATGCATCTAAATCAATAAGAGCTTGGAGTACTATTGGTCTTAAAGGGTTGATACCTGAAAATATTCAGTGATCATGTAAACAAGTTAGCACAAGTAAGAAACACATGCTATCACATAAGGTGTTTATCAAAGAATTACTCCTATTTTTGCCTTACCTGCAAAAAAAAAAAAAAAAAAAAAAAAAAAACTCAAGGCAGTACAGGGAGATGAATCTTTGGCTGTTATCAACAGACATTAAAATCTTTTTCATCTTTTTCTCTCTCTTTTTTTTTGCATTACCGTGGTTGTGCAGTGGTTACACACTGATAAAATTCCCTCATGTTTCAGCTGTCAGATTTTAAATATGAAAATTCAAGATAGTCCTAGAGAGAAAAGTTATGCACATGTTTTATTTGATTCAGAATGAAGTACTCTGCACATCAATCAACTGTTCTAATAAATGTGAGATCAGACAAATTATAGACAAGTAATTTCTACATTCAGAAAATCTCCTTTACTCTGACGGCTGCCCTGGGAAAAATTGAATTCAACATATATTTCATAAGGCACTTGACTCTGATCATATGATTCAGGACAACTTGTATTATATAGGACAACTCTTGCAAACTCTCACCTAAAGCAGATGTGCTACCTTAGTGAAAAAGGTGGCACAGTGGTACAGTTTACTCTGAGGGTTAACTGCCTGGCTCAGTGCAGAACTAGAAGTCCCCAGTAAAGATTACAGGCGACTGCAAATGCATCAGTTAAAAATTCATTGTGAAGAGAGCCTAGATAAAACTGTGGAGTCTTCCACAAAAGTGATAGGCAGGTTTATAAATAAAACAAAGACACATTGTTTTACAAAAAAATACTATGCCAACTTGAAGGGGGGGGGGAGGTGGATGGAACCTAGCAGCTACACAAAGAGACTAGTGATGCACATTGCTGTCTTCTTAGAGCTTTTGTCAAACTATATTTTTCCTAAGCTTTAGACAGGACACATTACCTTTGAAACATGCTGAATAGACTGTCTTAAAGAATCATGGGGAGCCTAGGTTCTAACAGGTCAGCATGGGTTAAAGTTGGTTGCACATGCTAACATCACACCTCTAAGTCTTTGTCTAGACAGAGCATTAGAATAGATAACTTGTTTATAGGGTGTAAGTATACAGAATTAGATAACAAACAGTTCCAATAGCAGTAAACAAAAAGTCAGTGTGCTGATAGTGGATTGAAGAAGATGGAAGTAACAAGTTTGGCTCCTTGGGAATGCCTGTTTAGCTCTCTGTTGCTTATTAATAACCTTGAAAATGAATGTGGCTAAAAATGTGTGGTAACTGTAAATTACAGGAATGCCTCATTTACTTAGTGAATGTGACATAGCATTGAAGCATCTGCATTGACAGAGGTAATGCCATCAATAAATGCATCAGAAGGACTTGTGGGAGCTCATCCCCTTCACCATTAGCTGCTTTGCACATTCTTGTCCAGTGCTCAGTGAGAAAGCACGGGCATTTTGCCCAAGCATCTGTGGAAAAGGTAAGGGGATTGTACACTACACTGGAAGGACAGAGACACTGAGTGTAGATGACCTGCAGGGAAGTTGCATTTATAGATTCAGCCTTTCCCCAGCCTTTCTCACCAGACAACTTGTCAATGCACCAAAGGGAATGGATCCCTAAATTAGGTCAACTAGCCTCATCTTGCCAATCTTCCAGTCATCTTGCCATCTTCCAGTCAGGGAAGCCTAGGTTTGAATGTTTACTTTCCTAATAGCTTTATAGGGCAGAGATGTTCAGTGAAAAGCTTTTCTGGGGCAATAACCATAATCTGGCAATATCAAATCAACCAGTGCCAAATTTATACATAAAAGAAACTTTATCCATACAAAAGATACAGAGATGTTTTCAATTGCAAACACCATCACCTTGCTGCTCAAATTTGAAAATGTGTAATGTTTCAATTAAGGCAACACCTAAACTCTGCTACTTATATCTCAGGCACAGAATTGAACTAGCCTGCTATCAGACTGCCATCAGGAAGATCATTTCCCTGTGGTAATAGTTCACCAAAAGCCAAACAATGCCATTTCCTTTGATCTCAGAATTCTTATTTTTCTTTTACTACAACTTTTGAGGGTTACTATTAAATCTCCTGAATCTTTCCCTGTTTCTATTTAACTGACCAGTTTGGGTGCTGAGTAGTTTAACCTGCCCAGAACACATCATAACAACATATTCCCCCAGATTTTCAAACCTCAATCTGTGTAATGTACCCAAGTGCCATTGTCATAGCCGTGGCATATCATAGGGTGGTTACCTGTTAGTTCAGTGTCCTTATGTCCTGCTGAAACAACGTGTGAGAGGAGAGATAAATGAATGGTGGAAGTTGATCATCAGGTTCTCATCTTTTGTCACTGAACAAAAAAAAAGTAAAACTAAATATATGTATATGCCTGTTAGAGATGGTTAAGTGCACAGGGACTTTCTCACTGGGTAAAAATAGCCTGTGGGATTCTCTGTGGTTATAAGATGGGCAGGAAGGCCCAGAAGGCTGTTAAAATACAGAGGGAGTTTCCTCAAAATGATCCATGCTTGGTAGCTGGCTTATTAATTGCAGCATGTTTTATTTGACTGTACCTCCCTCTGATTCTAAAAATAGGACTGTCAGAAGGCATCACCGTATCAGCCGGTTCCTCTCTGCAAGTTAATCTATTATACAAGAAAAGGACTTTACAAATGGATACATTAAAGACATCTAATGAAGTCAAAGCAGCTGTTTTAAAACATATTCAAACAAAATCTAGTCAATGAGATTTGGCCTCTGAATTTCATGTTGTACTATTAGGTATGTAGAAATTGAGCTTTTCAGGGGAATGAATTCTTTAAATTGAGTGAAAAGTCAGGCTATTTGAGCACCTTCAATACTGTGTATTGAAGATCTTTCTCATCCATATTATCCTATTAAGGATTGCAGTGATACCACAACTGTATTCACTGGTGTAATAAAAGGACACACACAGCACTCAAACCAGTGCTTTTGATACTTCTGTCCTTATTCAAGCTTGGTTCCTATTTATCTCAACAGAAATTTTGTCACAGGATATGGAATTAAGCCATGTGTTTTTAACCCAACAATATATTACATCCTGCAAAAATGTAATTTTCTGGGCCTTACAAAATATCAAAGCTTCAGATCATTATTAATTACTTATGCATGCATATTATTCCTCCTTCCTACAGACAGATCTTCTTTGAAGCAGAATGGGTGCATTTCCTTCAGGCTATTCTGCCTTAAAAGGGTCAGCTTGAAAACCACATTTTTGTTACGCCTATCAAATGTGGTATCCACAACAGTGAAAATAACACTTAAGGCTACTGAAACTGAAAGAAACAACAAAGAAATATATATCTTCATTTTTGACATTTGATTATGTGCCCATCCTAAGTAAGCTCATATAGGCATGTTTTCTATGTTCAAATTCTCATTTCTCCCTTCCTCAATGATCTTACCAGGAATTAGAATTTCAGAATATTTTTAATAATACAGAGTATATTAGAAAAGTGAATTTTAACAGAACATGCTATTTCTAACCAAGAAATTTTTTGGAGGGTCCCTTATAGTACTTCAGAATAAAAAGGCAGGTGGCTGTAGGTAGATTTTACACTAGAGTTTTAGTGACAAAATATGGGCATATATTTTCCATTCTTAGCCATTAAATGGATGCCCATTGCATCTAATAGAAAATTTAATGCTCAAGAAATCAGGGCTTTCCTGTAAAAGCACAATTCTACTTTATTATAAGTAATTTTGAAATCTGATATTAATATCAGGGGGAGCAAGTCCAAACTGTTATTTTTTCAGGAACCAGTTTAATTCATTGTGCTTTGGCAAATCTGATTCCAATCCATCACAAACTACAACACTAACTTTGTTAAACTCAGAAAATCAAATAATCAAACAATTATTTCTTTGTGTTGCAGAAGAAGCAATCAATAATTCCTGGAATACCTTCCACAGTAGCACTGTCATGACGTAGGTATATAGATATATGTAATAGTCATTCTTCTAATGATAAGAAATTGCATCAATTAATATGCTTTTCTCTAATTGAGCTCTATAATCCCTTTCCTTCACATTCTGCTTTTTCTCTCATACTCCTCACATTTTCTTTTCTGTCCACTCCCAACCTATCCTCTCTCATCATGATGTTCCCTGTTCCATGTCCCCTCTGCTCTCCCTGCCCTGTCTCCTGCATGTTGAGCACCAACAGTACTACCCTGTACACCAGACATTAAAGCTCATCCTTCAGCCATGGCATCCAGAGCCTTTCCTTCACTGTTGGTTTGCTTCCATAAACTGCAAAGCAGTGTGTGGGTCCATGTGCCAGTTTGGTTGTCTGCATACTAAGCTGGAGAATCTCAAAAACCTGCCACGGAACATCTTGGAGGAGTAATTTACCCATCACCTTGGGGTGCCTTGGTTTCAGAATTACAGCCACATGGATTGCACATAGGACTGGGAGCCCAGAAACTCCTGAGTGCCAGCAGTAAGTAATGATTTTTTAAATGGATCCCAACAATTCATTAATTCTCTTTGTCTCAGATTATCTGCAAAGGTTGGTGTCATAATGCTTTGCTCACCTTCCTCGCAGAATTTTGCAAAAAATATCTTTGAGTTCTATTTATTTCAAGGGGAATTATGCTTTTCTACCTGAAGGCAGAACTCAGCCCTTCTACAGTCAAGACATAAACCTCAAGTTTTATTATAGTCTTTAAGAGACACACACAAAGTCAAAAGTTGAACAGAAGGCTATTATTCCCATTAAGAAGAGATGTGACAGGAAAAAGCAAACAAGGAATGAAGAACAGTGTTCCCTTAAAATTAGGACAAATTTGGGTGCCAGTATAGGAGATGGAGCAAGAAGATTCCTGCTTTCAAGGGAAAGTATGTTAAGTGCTGAACACTGAAGTGTTCATGAACACTTCATGATTACTTAATGACTGATTACTCAGTAATGTTCCCAAGGTCAGCAAAACCTTGGGTATCTGTCATCCAAATGCCACTTCCATGAATTTAAGTGAACAAAATTGCAGTAACTTTTAATATCTGACATTTTTAAAGGCCATATCCCTTTATGATATAGTTTATTTATTTAAGCATAGTCAAAATGTAACAAGAAAAAGAACTATTCATACCAAATATGCTATTCCTAGAATTGCATTTGAGTTACGTGACATCACAATATAAATTATAACACAGAATCAGAGAATCATTTAGTTTGGAAAAGACCTTCCCCACAAGAGTATTAGAAAAATGAGTAATTAAAAATGCCAAAGATATACGAGCATGAAATATATTTTTTTAATGCCAAAACAAAGTTCTTATTGTAGAAACCAAATATTAGGCTATTCAACCCTCCAGATTTTATGAACTAAATCTACAAATTAATTGAGTGCCTAACTCCAAGTTTAGGCGCCTCAGGTTAACATTTCAGCAGTACTGCAACCCACAGGTCCTGCTTATATTTGAGGGCAGAGCAGGAGATAACAGGTAGGCACACACCAGGCTGTGAAGCTGCTCACAGCCCTACCTCACGCCCACCCTGCTGCAAATGTCACATTCAGCATTTGGTGGTGGAGGTTAGGAGGGTGCAGCAGGGTCAGGGCACACATCTGTCAGGATTAGGTGTATTGGGAAATACATTCTGAAGTCTCCTCTCTGCCTGATTCATTGAAAGAACTTGAACCTATTCTCCTCTTTCTCCAGGAATTGGTCAAATGTCAAAGCCATTCAGTGTTTTGAAAAAAATTAGTCTCAATCTGTCCCACTACAGCTGCTTCACTTTGTACATTTCCTGGAACACACACATGAATCTGAGTCCCCCTTATGACCACCTTAACTATCAGGTTAGTTTCACAGGCTCTAATTTCCACTAAGGAAGAATAACTTCAGTTGGAGGTACTTGCTCAGAAATGTGCTGTGGCCTCAGATATTGAAAATGTATGCTCATACGTGGCTCCAAATCAGACCAAATACAAACATGATCTGAATACTTGCCTGGTATTTTGCATTCTCCAAAATAAAATTAAAATAAAATAAAATTTCTCTATCCTAACATGTGACACACTGATTTTCAAGGGATTTCATATTGCTTCATGGGAAATTATATAAGAGTGAACTCTACTAAATATTCTGAGGAGAAAAAGTACATCGTCCCAGTCTTGTGGAACTGGGGTCAAACCAAACCATTCACTGAACCACAGAAGCAACTTCTTGGTCTGAGCACCAAAAAGCAGGGGGGAAGAAAAGGACAAAGAAGCACTGGTCAGACCTTGAGCAAGCTAAGCATGGGCAATTAGTTCTTCACAAAATGGTACAGAAAAGACCTTGCATACAAACAGTGTAACAACCAGTTTGGGAGCCACCTTAGCTATGGGTAAATATTCCCTGAGCACACCAACCCACCTCCAGAATAATCTTACTCCCTACCAGCCCCAGGTCAGGAAACTCCAGTGATTGCAACAAGAGGTTATCTTTGTGGCACACTGAACCATCTCCATCTTTAAAAGCTGCCCACACAAGAAGAACTTGTCAGCAGCCTTCCACTAGCAATAATTTGGTTGTAAACAAGAAAATTTAACCCAAGCTTGGCCTGAGTGACACAAACCATTAAGTGACAAAGGCTTAGGTTCCCTGCACTTAACCTTTTCTTTTCCCTGCACTTACACCTTTGGCCAACACGGCCCAGTGCCAGTTCACAAGTGTCTCCAAACACATGGAAAGCCTCATGCTGCACACACCCAGCAGCAATAGCAAGAGGTGCTTGCCTTCATGATCCATATTCCAGTGTTCATGGGACTGGGGATTGTTAACTGTGGTGTATGAGTGTGTACCTGGTCATAAAAAATTAAATCATTCTCAAATGCCTGTTCTTTCCCTGCCAAGAGCATGATAATTCACATGGAAATGACATCTGCTCTGAGGTCACTTTGGTGAAGAACACCATCTTGTGACCACCCTCACCTTCAATTTGGGCTTGTCTACACATGGAGTTGCTCCTGATTAATTGTTCTTGATGATGTCATGTGTGGCCACTGCATCCACATGCAGCACTGCTCAGAACTAGCTCTAAGTGTAAACAAGCCCTCATTCACAGAAGGAGTGCTAACAAGATCAGGAGGAATGGTCCATGCCCAGCACCTCTTGGGACAGACATTTCTTAAGCAGCACAGTGTAAGACATTCATCAGTCAATGGCTCCAGTCACAAGACACCCTCAGATATGCACCTAACAGGATGTAAAGCACAGTCCCCCGTACTTTTTTAAAAGCCAGTGATGTAGGTGGATGCTCTCAACTAAATATTCACCATTCTGACAGATATCCCTGCCCTCACAGAACTGGAGGATCTATGGGAGATGGTCCCAAACATGTTCAAGCTTTGCTGATTTTGGCCAAGCAGCAAAGAAAGGGGCTTCAGCTGACTGCCTCAAGCAGACTTCCCTCAATACCAACCCCCAAACTCCTTTATTCCTTGGTAGCCACTGGATCTTGCAGACTCCTTCTTTCTTCGCTGTGGTTTTAAGCTCTCATTCTTGCTTGAATTATTTTCTATCCACATATTTCTGATGCACAGAGACATCCTTCTTTCTCAGCAAGTATTGGTTTGGTTTGGTTTCCCCTCCAAGCTGGGTCAATTATATAGTATATAGGAGAGCCAAACCATTATTACTACAAGTGCCATAATTCAAGAGTACTTTCTCGAACAAATATTTACTGGTTTTGTTTCTGCTGAGCACCTACACTCAGTTCTGTCATTGAACAGAACTTAAAGAATAATTCCCAGCAGAAGTTATTAAACTAAGGTCACCTAAGCACTTCTGTTTTCTTATTTACAGGCACAAAACTAAAGAAGTACTTGTATTTTCTAACCAAGATAAAACATGTTTTGATAGAGATCATATCTGCTGAAACTTTATTTTCCAGGTTTTATCTCAAAATATTTCTGGTTTTATAATGATACAAAACCTGAACATTTCATTTTACAGCCTTTAATAATCATAATAACAAACCTGCAAATATAAACCAGCATGACATTACCTATATTTTCTTCCTTTTTTAAAAATCTTACTTGATAAGTTTTGAGTGCTTAGCTTTTCTGGTTTCTAGGGAGGGGTGAGTGCAGATGGGGGTTTAACTGCCTGTTTATTTCATCTGGAAAATGATATGTCTGTTGTTAGATGTGGCTTTGGAATTCTCTTTTAACAGCATATCACTTGTTTTAGACCAGGTGTTGACTGGTCAAATTACAGGAACATGAAGTATAATTTGTACTTGTCACACAGGCAGCCTTTTCTTAAAGGCATTAAGTACTATCTTTTTCACCTGATTCAGTGAAAAGATATCTAAATGTGTGGTGGGCAGTTACACCCTCTCAATGTGCCTCCACCCACATCACCCTGCCGATGGTGCTTTGTTATCTCAGCACTGGAATCATGCTGGACCCAGCTGGAAAAGAGGCAAAGAAAGTGATGTGGGAGGGGCAGAGCTCTTAGAAACCATTCCTGGTTTTGTAAATAGGAAAAAGCAATTTTAATTCAAGATGATGTAGTTTCCAAGTGATTAAGCCAGAGAGAAAGATGATTTATTTTTCCAGTGGAATTGGAAAAGGCATGTAGGGAGTCACTAATGCACTCATGGGTCCAAACTGCCAGACAGGGGCCTAACACTATATTCCTAAAATCTCAGGCTAAGTTGATCATTAGCCACTAATTTGCTGTTATAAGCACAGATAAGTAAATCGAAACCATTGGCATTGAGGCTGCTTTATTTCTAATTCGAGCAGTTTGGGGAAAATTCAGACTAAGTTTAGTCCAATCCCCTGAAGTGAGTATGTGTTGCCCCAGGCATTTCCAAGTTGTTCAAGGGCTGCATTACAGGCTTGGACCATCACCAGCTGTCAAAGTGGTTTTGGTGTGCAAGTAGAGCAAAGCTTCTGGTTTAGTTTCTCTAAAAAGAAGCAAAATTTAGTTAGCTCATACCAAAAACACTTTGTAAACTAAACCAGAGCTCTGTAAGTGGAGACAATTGGGGAAATAACTATAAAACTGCATTGCTGTATTCCAACCTGGAATGCCATGCACAGCCTCAGGCACCTGAAAAAAGAATCTTGATTTCCAAAGCAGCCAAGTGCTAAGAGTACCCACTTACTGTTTACTTTACAAAACAAAAACATAACATTAAGGTACATAACAATTTACAATTAATTTTTTTTAAAGTCCTACGCAATAGAGATATTGAAGCCTCCTCTATTCTTTCTAATGCCTCATATGATAAATTACTGAATTAGAACTTCTAAGATGTGTTTAGAACAGGGAATGGGAAGCCAAATTTTCAGGCCAAAAGCTACAAAGGTCTAAGGCACTAAGCAGCTGTGCAGATGGCCAGCTCACATTGAAATCATTCAAGCACAGTGAGGTGCCTAAATAACATTGTGCCTCCTGTCTCCTTCTCCACCAAATAAACTAGGGCAAATAATCTTTAGATTTCTGGGGTTAGATTAATGGATCTTTGCTCAGACAGTTATATAATAATTTTGCACTTCAAATGCAAAAACAACTGAGAGACTTTCAGACTGTAGATAAACTAATAATACACTGCACTTCTAGTTTGTTATTCAAGGGATGTTACACAAAGGGGGATTGATTTTGCAGCTCTTGCACTTGAGCAGCTCCTATTTGGGGCAATGGGTGTTTGTGTGGGAAGAAATGCTGTGGAAGCAGTCCCCATAATGCACTTATTGACAAGATTAATCCTCGGTTTTCCTTCAAAGGGATTGCAAGCTGCATCACCATTCCAGCGATCTTAGATGATTTCTGTGTTGGTTTTAGCAAGTTTTAAAAAGTTATATGGCAAAAGCTTGATTAAAAAGAAAATAAAATCTCTAAATTGGGTCATATGTAGGACATTCCTCTTGGTAATCTCTCTGTATTATAGAACAGCCTCACAATTTAAATAGAAGTCAACCCAATTTACAAAATTGGATTGGACAAAACACTAGAGAACATGTTACAGTATAGGGAGTCATCATGCATACACAGTGCAGATGCACTGCTGAATGACCTAACTTGCCCATTTGCATCTCTAATTTCTATGATATAATCTCCATTCCACACTGCAATTATTAGAGAAAGAAATTAATTTCTTGGTTTCAAGGAAGTTGGTAGAGGAATAGAGGGGTGAAGAGAGGAAATGGAATTTTGCAGAGCCATGATTCCAAAAATAATTCAGAAAGGAAAAATCCTGTAGAAGAAGAGGATAGAAAGTAATGGAAGAGAATTGACATTCAGCATGCTGATAAAACTCTACATTGCTAGAATTGTGGGAACAAAGTCACTCCTTGTTTCTATTGCATTCCAACTGTTTTGTTCTCTTCCATTATTCTTTGCCATTTGTTTTTATATTTACTATTCCATATACCAATTAAGAATTCTTAGCAGGTCTTCCAAGCAGTAGAAATTTAAATTAGATTACAAAAAGACCTCAAAAGCAGAATGAGATTTTAAATGGATCATTGAAACTAACTGCAAAATTCTTTTATCAGAAGGGGGGAAGGTAATACTTTTTAAGAGTGCCTTAAAATTAATCCAAAATGAGTGTCACTTATTTTCAGCGTGTCAGATTTGGAAGGTCTACTCTAAGGTTAATGTGAAAGTGAATGTAAAAATATTTTAAGCTTTTTATTTGCCAAACTAGAATACCATGAAATGAAAACTTCAGGAAACCAAGGTGGTATCAACAGCACCAGCCATAAGGTAAGTACAGTGCCCTAAAGTATATTCCATTGAGGTAAATGAATTGGGGTGCAAGTTGCTCAGGGTAAGAGCTGCTGCTTCTCCTTGTGCCACATGGAATAGTAAAAAAGGTATCCAACTGCATGTTTCTTGAAGGAATCCACAGTTCTGCCACACAGATACTCTGTGTTGTACAAGCTGGCAAAATAGGTGGTCCAACCTTTGCCCCACACTACCAAACTCACATCTTTGCCTCCTGCCCCATGCTGGCATGATGGTCATATGTTGACCAGAATCAAAGCTCATCTTGACACACTTATGCCTGTTATTTTTCACTAGCAAAGGCCAACAAGTAGTAAGTAAAGCAATCTTCAAAAATTGCAGTGTCTGCTGTTTGGGATGCAGTGGCCTTGTCTGCACCAGTGTTTTCTTCTGGAGTATCTGAGGACTGACAAGGCTGGTCTAACCCCATCAGTATCAGAGATGCTCAGTGCACAGCTGCAGATGGAACTCCCTAGACAGTGACTGTTTCAACTCCATCCACACGGCCAAAGCTTAAACAGGAGCTGTGTCCCACCCATTACCAGCGCTTCACAGCCAGTGAATTAAAAAAAAAAAAAAAATTTAAAAAAAAAAAAAGAAACAAACACCCACATCAAATCCCCTTAAGGAAGAAAGTGTGTCCCTTCCTGTGAAAGGCCTCAATTTCTGCTCTCGGGTGCTGCACCACTTCCCACACACTGTCACAAGTCTCTAGTACTATTTTCTGGCACCAGGTGATCTCAAATCCTTTCTTTTCTCGAAGTAATTTTCCATTCCTCACACCTATGAAGAAGAGTTTTATAAAGGTGATTCACCTAAAGCTAGGTGATCCCTGTTCACAGTTTTGGCTCATTCCCTGGGCCCAGCCAAGCGACTCACCATGTAGGACCACAACTCTCCTCCAGATTCATGGTTCCCAGCTCAAGGGGACACCAAGACAAACCTGCTCCAAATCCCAAAATGTGCTCAGCCACCTGCCCCAACAGACACAGCAAAAGGGGCACTTGGGCAGGTGTTGCTAGCCAAGGTGATGGCCAGGAAGAGGAGGATGATCCACTTGAGGACTGAGGAGTTGTGGAAGCTGTTGTGTGAGGCCTGAGAAGAGGCACCAGGGATGAACAAGGCTGGGGTGAGGCAGCTGTGGGGTGGCAAGCAGGGAGGAGCCCTGGAGGGGGAGGGAAGCCCAGGCTCGTGCACCTGATAGACCTGGTGTCTGAGAGAAGCCTCTCCTTCAGGCAAAAAAACCCGAGGAATTTTCCTGAGGGACAAGGTGGCAGCTGCTGGTCAGTCAGTACCAAATTTAGACACATGAGCATGAGATTGTGGGGTTAAAAGTGAACCCTCAGCAAGCCCCAAACTGGGGTGTGTGTATGTGGATGCATCATTACTGAGGAAACTTCATTTCTCTACCTTTTTTCTTCAGCTCCTGAGTGGCTGAGAGAACTGCTTCTGCAGAGATTGCTACTTGTACAAAACACAACAGACTGCTGAAATAGATTTAGTTTATAAAGTAGCTCCCCATCACAGCAGCACTGCAGTAGTACAGACCTGAAAGTCACCTGTAGAGAACACTGAAAAAACAACACTCATAGCAACAAAATCTTCTGGGTCAACAAACAAAAGTTTGTGAAAAGAAAGAAGGCTTTGATGTCTTTGGATTTTGAGCAATTTTGTGAAGTGGTAATGGGGAACCAGGGGATGTTACTTAAACAGTGCAAAGGCCTTGAATAAAGAGTGTTCACAAAAGGCTACTAAGGAAAGCCAGTTGCCAGGAAGAGAAGAGTGGGTAACACCCTGCCAGTCATGGATGCAAATCCAGTTAGGGGATAGCACACAGGGGCAGAGCAGGAATAATTGCTTGGTTCTTTTCACAGCATTTAAGTAGTGGGGTGCCTTTAGATCAATACAAACAGTGGCATTGTTTAATGTACTTATTGAGGTCCTACTAGAAAAGCTGTATCTCTAAGAGCAATGGGCAAGACAAGGCTGGTGAGGCACCTTGGTAAGCCTTGACAACACTAAGTAACTGAGTAATGCATCAGCAAAGGGAATGCAGTGTAGATGAGTGCACAGTAATGAACCTTGGAAGGTATGATTTAAACTACTCAAATACACAGATGGATTCTGAATTAATTGTAACCTTTCAACAAAAAGATTGAGGCATCAGCATGGACAGCTTAATGAAGGTGTCTGCTCAGTGTGCTGCAGTGGTCAAACTCAGAAAATAAGCTGTAATAAAAAAAATGGATGACAGAAGATATAATAACGTGATTATATAAAAAATATTCATAGAAAATTTCAGTTATCCAACCTCAGAGGGATGCAGAAGAGAAAGCTGTCTAGAGAATAAACCAAATGAACTTGTAGAGGTCAATCATGCCAAGTGCTGCTTATGTCCTGAGTTACTGACTGCAGTGCATCCTAGAATCTCAGCACCCCAAGTGAGCAGATTGATGACTTTTAAAAAAAAGAGTATATGAACATTTGTTCAATGAAGAATGGAATGGATGTGGTGCATGGCATGCTTATGTACCTAGTTCATAATAAGGAAACATGTAAAAGGACATAGTCTTTCAATGCAGCCTGTAACTAATCTGTAAAAAACTGGTCATAAACTGTTACTGTGGTAAATAGCTTTGTTTACCACCAAAGCCAGGAGACTTAAACATACATAAAAAAAGAAAGGAAACACAGCCTCTCTGCTCATGTAAACAGAGTCAGTCCATTAACTGTTGTAATCAGTCGAACTGATTATACAAGCCACGGAGGTACCATTTCATCAGTTGTACAGAAAATAAAAATGACAAGAGCCTTCAATTTCCAGTGTTCAAGAGTTGGCAGGGTTAAGACAGAAATCCCTCAGATTTATGCCTCCACCAGTGATGATATAGCTGGTGAGTTGCTTTATATTAAAGTTTTGTCCTCTCAGTTGTAGCCATGAGGAAATCCTTCCTCAAGTATTGTTGAATGCCAGATGCATCACAAGTTCTCTAGAAGACATTAATGTTGGCATTGCTAGTTAGGCAGATACAGAACTTAGTGTACCAGCAGCTTTTCCTGTGCTATGAATACCTGTCTTCAGGCAAAATACAAGTGACTGAATTTCAGATGTCCTTTTAGCTATTTGTTCTCTCTGAAATCAAGTTCCCTTGTGCTGTGCAAAAAAAAAAGAAAAAAATTGAGCAAGGGATTGCTAGCCGTAATACATGAGAAGCAATATGACAGTTTAAAATAGCATTAATCAGAGCTATAGACTGAATTTAAGTCAGTATTAGTCACAGAACATTTTGTTTTGTTCTGCAAGATCTAATATAATATTCAAGACCATATAATATTCAAGATAATACTAATACTAATAATATTGAGCAGTCGACTAGCCTGGAGAATTTTTATACATGAAAGACAATAACGAAATGTTCAAAACATTGCAAACTGTCAGGAGTTTTGCCCTTAAATGTGACGACTCATAGAAAATCTGTAAGTTAAAATACAGAGTGGTGGATATTCCTCAAACTCTTGGAGGAGTAAAAGCAATATGTACATGTCCATGTCCATTAGTAGTAATAATCCTCTGCCTACCCTGGCATGGGAATGGTGGGGTTGCGAAGGGGATTAGAACTGCAGGCAACCTTACCGAAGTACACGTGTAGGTCAGCCTTCACCCTTGGAGTAAATATTTTTCTTATGATCTTTAAGACAACTTCAGATGGATGCAAGAGCCCTAACACATATTCATGCTATTGCTGAACACCTTCCATACCATGTTTATTGTGTATGGGCATTATAGTGAGGGAAGTAGTTGGATTTAACATTTCCTAAATGTATGGAAATTGGTTATTGGGGTGTCAAGAGTCTGCAGGGAAGAAAGAGGCAGTGGATGTGGTTATGCAAAGAAGTTGTCAAAGAATGTAACTTCACTGTGATAGATTGATAGAATGTTGCTGGACTGCTGCCATTCACCCTGTGAGAGATTTGGTTGGGGGGTGTTGCACGTAGCTGCAGGAAATGGGCTATTTGGAAGGAAAATTGCAGTGATCTTCCTGGACAAGAGCTATGAGGATTGAAAGTTTGCAGGGAAAATTCATCCTGGAGCAGAAAGGAAGCAAGAGCCTCCAAAGAGTCTTGCAGAGGTAATTGGTAAGAGGCACTGGGAGTGGAATATTTAGGACACAGGGAAGGCAGAAAAGAGAGGGGAGAAATTTGTCCTGTTGCTTGGGTGGGACTGAACACAAGGTTATTGGAAGGGTTACCTTTTGGATGAGATTAAAAATGCCAGAGTGGATCCTGCCTACACTGAAGTCAGTAATGGTAAATGACTATTTCTACTGACATTAAGGTGGCTGGAGCCCCACTCATGATCTGAAATAAATGCAGAAAACTAGGATAGCTGTAAAATGCTTTGATGTCAAATATCTGTGGCCACAGTAGTGATTCTTAGGCATTAACCCAAAAAGATCTCTGCTAGGCATTTTCTAGGAGAAAGGTATCAATTTTTTCCACTTTACAGAGAGATAAAGTGAGGTCTATGTAGGACTCTCAGAAGCAGAAAGGAATTCGGGTGCTTAAGTCTGATTTTAATTACACTGCTGGAGCTGGGAGAGAGGAGAGAACAAATACCCTGGCTTCTGGCCTTTTGATGAGACCACTGCACAGCTATTAAAGGACTTGTTTTCCTTTCTGATTACATTTGACCATTTAAATCCATTTAAGCTTCTACTCTAAAAGGAAAAGAGTGCATGCTCAATTCTAGAGTAATTAGGTAATGTTGGTATTATGCTCTGAAGCTGTGAAGTGGTAATTTATGTAAAAGGCGAGTAGTAGTATTATTAGTGCTTGAGTACGATATCATCAGGCTGACGCATAAGAACGGCAAAGTGTGAAAAATTACATACATCTGCTCTGCTTTCCTAAAAACAACTGAAACCAAAAATAATCAATTGGGAAAAAAATTGATGGTGTAGTTTGCAACACTCATAAAGATATGTCTGATAAGAAAACAGGGTGTGTGTTTCCAAATAAGGAGCTACCAAACTTGAGTTTTGAGTAGTTTTAGGAAATAGAAACTATTTTGAATATTTACATTTCTTTGTTTATATTTCATTATTTTTCATGGGTTTGTCAGACTTACTGTACATATTTCAGAGCAAAACTTAAAAAACATACTAGAATTGAGTATGTCATTTCCAAATCGTAGGGCCCACGAAACAGCTACTTACACAAATGGAAACAACATTTGCTGGTGCCAGCCAAAATGAAAGGCTGAAGGAAAGCAGGAAGTAATCCACATAGAAAGTGTGTAACTAATCTTGAGAGGGATAGCAGCAAGGCTCCTCTGCAGCGAGCACTCAGGAAGGGAGAAGCACAGATAGGCATCTTCTACACTGAGAATGGCCTGTCTGAGCAAGATTAACCCTTGCCACAGAAAACAAAGATAACCTATTGGTGTTACAGAGAACAGACAATGTGAAGCACTGGATTGAGATGAGACCAAATTTGGAATATAAAGCCTCAAAATACAGCTTTGCAGTAAAAAGGTTCTCAACTAAAGAAAGGCAGTGAAAATCCACTGATATGACAGGTCAGACTGGAATGATTCCCAGATTCTTCATCCTTGTAAAAAATAAACCACTGGAGAAGGTGTATGGAAAGTAAGTTGCCTAAAATGACAAACTAGATGAGAAGGTTTATTGCTTACAAATTCCCCTGAACCCGCAGCATATTTCTAAAGGCCTGGAATAGACAGTGCTGCCATTACCACACAGTACACACGTTATAATTATTTAATTTAGGAGAAGAACATAATCAAATCAAAGGAGAAAATGTAACTGAAACTGCAAATGTCTGCTGACAATGTATGACACGTGACACCAACACCATAGCTGCTTGTAACCCTTTATCATCAAGACGAGGACTAAACTACTTCCCTATTTCTTTAAATAAAAATTTGAAGTGGCAAAGTTGCTGGAGAAGCCTAAATGACCATAGTGGTTATATGAAACAACTACTTTCCTACATACTACATCACCATATTTGCACACACTTGTTTGCTGCGCACAGAAATCTTGTAGTCCCACAAAAGTCAGTATTTCTCATGTGATTTAAAGAGATTCTACTGCATATTATACCATTAGGTCCAATAAGCACATCCAAAGTACGTGCTTATCCATATCTAAATTGGTGTTCAGCATTGCAGCAGAACATTTCTCTTCTATAATAACCATTATGTTAACTTTACTAACATTTTCTTCAAGTCAGAAATATTGAAATTGCAAAGACACAATCTGGACTTAATCAATGGAATAATATAATTATATTTTTAATTAGGTATTATTGAATTCCAGGCCAGACGCTCACACAGATCAGTGTCTCAAGTGGACTGTTGTGCTATAAAGATGTGATCACCTGAAAATCCAGTCCCAAGTACAGACAGTTGCTGGATATAAGTTGTGTCAATTTGATCAGCTGATGGTCTGACAAGTTAAGATTTTGTCAACCTTATTCATAGTGAGAAGAATCTTACCTCCTGCATAGCCTCACCCACTTAAAATAGAATGTTTGTATGCAGATACAAGACAGCAGAGTACCGTGTGAAGTGCTCTGTCCAAAAAACATGACTGTTAATCATGTGTATAAATGTATCTGTACTGAGCCCTATATTTGTAATCATAAATCTTTTTTTATTAGCATTGCAGTTCATTCTAATAATAAATTTCAATTATTCAGTGGACTTCAAATAAATTACTTGTCAACCACCAGTTCAATTAATCACAGAATGTATGCAACAAATGCTTTAGGTGTACTCATCCAGGCCTAATAAATACTTAGAAGTATGCCCACTGCTTTCTAGTAATTTTTAATTAAATAAAGCTTCTCATTCTAAAAAAAAATTTGAAGTCTTTCTTTACCCAAATGAGTAGTATTAGTACATAGCTTAGTCTCCAAATGAAAAAAATATTTGTTCATACAGCCTAGCCCTGGTGACTGCTTTCCACCTCTGTGCTCTAGTTGAAACTTGTGTTATTCAGTTTACTACAGAAGCTGCCACTGCTTTGTCAAAAGCACCTGAATGTTTCCTTTTGTTATTTCTGGTTCCCACTGATACCAAAACATAAAGAGTAGTGAAAAGGTCTGTGTTGGGGTTCTGTGTGACAAAGTACAAATGGAATGATGCTTGATTCATTATTTGCTTATGTGTGTGTTTATTTTAGTATATTTACATCCTCTTGTGCCTCTTCAGAAAATAATGTTCTTAATAAATTTTTCCATTTTTGCAGTTACTTTTTCAAAAAAGACACCTTGCAGTGAAATTACACTTAAGGAATACTCTCAGTCGTGATTACACAAGTTTGAAAGACTGCACAAAAAGGGCATAAAAGGGTAAAAAATGGAGCTTGCCAAGACATTCTCACATGAATAAGATCATGGAGATAAAGGGTGCAAAGCCACATTCATTGTTATCAAAGTAAAATATACTGGCACATTAGTATCTTGATCCATCTAACAAAACAAAAAAAAAATGTGTGTGGGAAGAGAGTAACATACTTTGCATAGCCTGTGTTCCTTAATTTTGACCACCAATTTTATGTGTACATCTTTGGATCCTGGCATATCTACAAGAGATGCAAACACATGAAACCCTCTAACATATCCCCTAATGCTTCAAGGAAGTTCCTTACCCTGGGTTACTCCTTTCAGAATGATTTACTGCTAATAAAGCACACCTGTAACCCCAATTCTCAGCACTGTAACCACTTGCAACCAGCACAGAGATGGTTTATCCTGTCAAACCTGTCAAAGAAAAAATTAATCACATACAGACTAATTGAGATACCACATTCTATGTCTCCTTCTGCATTTCCACTGACTTTCTCCTACTAGCCACTCTTATGAATACCATACAGACGTGCTTTGACATCACTCCAGTAACTCCTGCTGACACAGGCCACCACTGAAAACAATCCTCAGTGGGTCATCTCATCCATACTTGAGCTGCCCACCTGTATGTCAGGTGCAGCACCACTCTGAACAGTGGCCTTCCCTGGGATAGCAGATTGTTGAAAGAGGAGGCTAGATGCTCAGCTCTCAGGAATGCCTGGCTAGTGTCTGGACCAACAGAGGGGAGCAGTGATGGATTTAGGAAACTCATGTCTGATACTGAACTAAATAAACTGAGTTAATCCTATAAGTTCTGCCATAGTCTGAACCTTGGGGCTGTTCCAAAGGCCAAACTGGCCATGGTAATTCCTTCCCACCTGGATACACAGAGGTTCTCATAACTAGACCCATGGTTAATCTTGTGTCCAATCTTTTCCCTCAATCCCATAAGAATAACAGCTCTCTCAGAAACCCAGAAAACAGAGTTCCCTGATAATCAAAACTCCAACAGCAAAAAAACATAACTGCCCTTCTAACAAAGGGAATTCCAGGGGGCAATACAAAGGCATGCTGAGACACCAAAACAGAATTCTCTGCTTCCTGGGTGCCCATCTGGAACAAACTCATCATTTTTTTCTCGGGGTGGGCAGTGAAACTAGGGACAGCCATCCAGCAAAGAGCTGGGGACATCCTGCACCACAGTTCCCTCCTCCATCCCAACTGCCAGGTGCCTCTGAGAAGGGTGGGTAGCTTAGGTGAAGGTAGCTTTGAAGAGGTCAGATGTGAGAGCAGCCAGAAAATCATGGCTTGTCTTCTCAATAGCAGAGCGTCATTTCTACAGAAAGGGCATTTCTTCCAGGATATCATTCTAATATAAAATTTCCTATCAGATAACCCTAGTAGCTGTCCTGACCTGGATTTTCCTGACTGCCTTGTGTCAGCGTGGGAGGGAACACATAGAAACTCACCTCCAGCATCATCTAGGACAGACAAGTTACAGACAGTTAGGGATTACATTTTCAAAGTTGCAAAAGAAGGGCAACTTGTTGTCCAAAATTTGTTGTCCTGGGTATCTTGTTCCAGGGATATATTACAACACTGAGCAAGCTTAAACATTTCCAGTAGATATCTAAAAACACACCATCTGGGATTCTCCTTTGTGATTTTCCTTTCCTTCCTTTCACCACGATCAGCAGACATTCCACTCTGGAAGGAGCAAGCAGGGCTGCATCTGCAAGCCAGCCTTCCAATCCAAAATGTTAACATTCAACTGAGGATCCACTTTTGTCTTCCTTTTCCATTGTCGTGTTTGATATTTCTCAGTGATTTGTCCTAGATGGGCCCTTCAGTCACATTCTGCTTTCAACTCTACTCCGATTCTTCACTTGAGAAGCCACTCTGAATCCTGCTGGTTTCATTCCCACCCCTGGCCATCTCCAGCTCTCTCCTGATATGCAGTGCCCTGCTTTCTTGCTGTCTGACTGAGGAACCAACTCATATGCAAAAGACTTTGAAGAGCATGAGTGAGAAGATTTCTTTAAATAACCATGGCTTAGATCAGGAGTAGCAAACAAATGAGATTCAGAGTTTCCTGAGAGCTCAGTGGTGATGGGCTCATGCTTTGTCCGGCGTTCCCTTAGCTGCCAGTCGCAACTCTTCCAGCCAATTCCTGGAAAGCAACCAACTGACTGTGTTCCCACTTTGCTGGAGAAAGCACCATCCCACCTAGTTCTTTGTATGTGGGCTGTAAATACTTGAAGATATGTTTTGTATGAATCAAGTGTCATGGAGGCTGTGACTTCCCTACTATTGCTTCTGGCAGTCTTGCACCAATTGTTCCTAACTCACTTTGGCAAGCTGGCAGCTTCCAGCACCTGAAAGCTGAAAATAGGAAAGGGCATTTGCAAGGGTAGTGATACGATGTGTGCTTGGCTTTAAAAAGGATCACAAATTTAAAGCAGCGGAGAGCAAAAAGGCATACCAGTATCACCATGGATATGTGACATTAAACAAACCACTTGTCATGATACACAGCTGACTACTTGCCAAATGGAACAGGATCTCCATATTATTCATTGTTTTGTCCTGCTAAACCTGCACACCAATGAGAAGGAAAAAACTCCAGAAAGGTACTGTCATTTTTCTCACCATCTCTGGCTGTGTTGGAGATCCTTGTTCAGTGGCAATTCCTCCATCCATCTACTGACATGCATTTGAAGACCAAAAGGTGAAATCATGGTGAGCACCCTACTTAACTGCTGCAGGAAAGGGAGCTCCAGGATAAGGTAACTTCCTTGAAGTAACTCACACTTTTAAAGCTTTATGTCCTCCCAGCGCTTTGATTTCACCCCTTTTGTCCGTCACAGCTGAGACATCAGCCAGGTATTTTCCTGGTATCCCATGTCTGCCCAACCACTGCCATCTGCCCATGTGGCTTTGCCAAAGGATTGCACCAGCCACACAGAGACACTCATCCATCCCCTCAGTGCATCCAGGAGCCCAGCTCTGCCTTGTCTCTCCTTGAGATGGAGGTAGAGCTAACTATCCTTTAGGTTTTGTAAGTCACTGCAGCCAGGTAAGAACCTGGCCCACCCAAAAGGGGGCAAGATGCTGCCACATGGAGAGCCTCTTGAAGCATCCCATTTGTCTCACCTATGGCGCCCCAGGGAGGCCCTCCTGCACTGTGCTGCATCCTTGCAAAGCACGTGGAGGAGCAGAAACCCCATCTCAGCCTACACGATGGCCGTCTTGACCTCAATATTCACAAGAATATTCACAATTCTTTGTGCCGGGGGAGTGTCCTGCCTATCACTGTCCTCTCTGTGTGCCCGTAGACGGCTCCAAGAAGAAAAACAAACACGGAAGCAGAAGGCCAGGCAAAGGCACTGTGGAAAAGTGGGCCACCATCCAGCACTTCCCCGTGGCATGCCTCCCCCAGCCCCTCAGCTCTTCCCTGCTACTTGAAGGACAGCATGGCTGCCCTTCAGAAAGGAGCTGGATCTGGAGCAAAAGGCAGGAGAGATGGCCTCGGGGGTGGGGGGGGGGGAAGCTTGGGTACGCGTGGTCCTTGCCGGGGCTGTGCAGCGAGGCATGGCTCTGCCGGGCAGGGGGAGCGATAGGGGACCTGCCCAGCCAGGTCGATTGCCCGTGCAAAGCGTGTGCCCACCCGAAGCCCGCATGTTCTGGGTTTTTTGCCATTCCAATGGAAACAATCGTAAATAACTGTAATAAACCCCACAACACCGGCCAAGGGGAAGAGTGGGTGGGCACTCGCCCTGCACAGCCCGGGTGGCAGCGGGCAAAAAGCAGGAGATGAAGGGACGTGGGAAGTGGGGTGCGTGCCGGTATCCCCACATACACCTCCCGCATACGGCTCCCGTATTTGTGGAAAAAGGTGGATTTCGGATCTCGGCTCCGGGGGAGGGGCCGGCCCCATGGACGCCCACGCGGGTTCTGGGGCCTCACTCCGGCGGATCCGGGCACCTGCACCACGGCGCCGCCGGAGGGACGGACCTCGCCCTGCCCGGAGCGCTCAGTCCCACGCGTGTCGGCGGCCGCGGCGCTGCAGCGGCACGACCGGACGGGGCGCAGAGGGCAGCGGCGATGCCCGGGCGCGGGGCCGGACGGGGCCGTGGGCGGCGGGAGAGCGGCTGCGGGGTGCGGGGGGTGCGCGGGGTGCCGCTCCTGCCGCCCCGCCGCGGAGCCCCGCTTTGTTCCCGGGGGAGGCGCTGAGCGCGGGGTGCGCGCTGCCTTCCCGAGCCGCCTGTCCCCTTCCCGCGTGTCTCCGAACACGCGTGTGCCCCGCTGCCTGCGCCCGCGCGCTGGGTGTTGGGTGTTCGGGTTTTTTTTTTTTCCCTTTTCTTCCCCCCCTTTTCCCTCCCCCCCCCCCCCCCCCCCCCCCCCGCCCCGCTTGCTCCAGGTTTTACTTCTGGTTGCCTGTAAGGGTTTTGCTCCTCCCTTCTGAAATCCTATATTAGCCGCGGCCAAAGCCGTGTAAGGAACACAGCTCATTGTTGGCAAGTGCCGATGCGCCTCGCGGAGGGGCGAGAACCAGCTCCGGGGCTGCGGCAGCGATCGCGGCGCCGGTCACGTCAGCGCCGGGGAGAGGGAGCCGGAGAAGCCCTCTCTATGCTGGGTGACTCTCGCTGACTGATTCCACCGCCACCTTTGAAGGAGAGGAAGAAAGAAGCCGGGAGGTGAGTGCGGCGGTTCTCGTGGCTGGTGCCGGGTGTCCCTTTTGTGTGCAACAGGAAAAACGCGACTGTATAAACACGCGAGGAAAGGTGCTTTTCAGCTGCTTGGCTTCATGTCCTTATCTGTTCATTACCGTATTTTCACCAAAATAATTGGGACTTAATTCCAAAAGTTGCTGACAGCGGCTAGGTGGGACTTGCCAATTCTTTGCTTGCTCCGCTCAAGTTAGCGAGAGTGCCGTGGGAATCCGCTGCCTTCGAGGGAGAAGCCGGGGGGCTTGGGCGGCTCCAGAGCGTGCGGGGAGGCGGCGGCGGTGGCCGAATGCGACGCTCCCCGCCGATAGGTATGCGCGACTTGGAGTGGGAATGCGTGCTGCCCGCCGGATTAGCGGAGGGGACCGGGATTTTCGTTCCGCGGGCTCTCCTTTTATTTCTCCTTTTGTACTCCATGGTGGAGCCACTGTAGATTTTTTGGAGATTTTTTTTTTAATTATTCCCTCCACCGGGAAGGAGAGAGGACTGCAGGACCAGCGAAGTAATTTCTGCCAGGGCCAGGCAGATGCAGCTGGTCCGGGAGAGGGCGGCTGGATGTCCGAGGAGGGTGTATTTTCCTAATATATTCACACGCTAACTTTCCAGGTGAGCCATGGCAGACCACATGATGGCCATGAACCACGGGCGATTCCCCGACGGATCGGGCGGGCTCCACCACCACCCTGCGCATCGGATGGGCTTGGGGCAGTTTCCCACCCCCCATCACCACCACCAGCAGCAGCAGCCGCCGCAGCAGCACGCCTTCAGCGCCCTGATGGGCGACCATATACATTACGGAGCTGGGAGTATGAACGCGAGCAGCGGGGTGAGGCACGCCATGGGGCCGGGCAGCGTGAGCGGAGGGCACCCGGCCGGCAGCATGCCGCCCCCCGCCCGCTTCAGCGGCTCCCAGTTCATGGCCCCCCCCGTCGCCAGCCCGGGAGGACAGCTGAGCGCCAGCATGCAGCTCCAGAAGCTGAACAACCAGTACTTCAGCCACCACCCCTACCCCCACAGCCACTACATGCCGGACTTGCACGCCGGTAGCCACCAGCTGAACGGCGGCAGCCAGCAGCATTTCAGGGACTGCAACCCCAAGCACGGCGGCGGCGGCGGCGGCAGCGGCTTGCCGCCCGCCGTCCCCCACGTCCCCGCGGCAATGCTGCCGCCCAATGTCATAGACACGGACTTCATCGACGAGGAGGTCCTCATGTCCTTAGTCATCGAAATGGGGCTGGATCGCATCAAGGAGCTTCCCGAGCTGTGGTTGGGACAGAACGAGTTTGACTTCATGACAGACTTCGTTTGCAAACAGCAGCCCAGCAGGGTGAGCTGCTGATTCATTTAAAACAAACAAAGGACTTTTATCGGTGCGAATGAAAACATTCCCCTAGACACGGTGTCTCACTTTTCAGGGCTTGAAAAGGTGAGAATCTGGAAAGCAGAGTCAACTATGCGCTTGTATAATTTTTTTTTTTTTTAATCGCTGCCACTTTTTTTTTTTTCTTTTTGTAGCTTTGTCACTCACCTCCCCTCCTGTAGTAATAATATCTAGCGAACTCTGCCTTTTTATGTTGGTTGCCCCCCTCCCGACCTCCCACTCTTAATTTCCTCACAGTAACATGCCCAGAATTCCCACAGTGCCGGACTGTTAGATATTAATCTTGGCAAATTGCTTAATCTTGTGGATTTTGTAAACTATGGTTTCCAGTGACTTGAACTGCATTCAAATTCTGAGTGAACAGGGAAAAAAATTGCATTAGTTGGTTGCATGAACTTTGAAGGGCAGATACTACTGCACAAAAGCTGCCATCTTGCTTAATTTTTAACTATGCATTGCAGTGCAGACTAATTTTTTTTTTTTTTTCTTTTCTGAATACGCTAAACTGGAAGCTTAACAGATGTGGGCCAAACCTTTCCAGATCAGGAAAAGTAATACTGTTACTTAAAAAGTCTGCTACCCAGTCCCCCTCCCCCATATGTACAGACAATAATATGGTGTGGATGGAATGTTGACTAGTGGCAAACATTTCACAGATTTTTTTTTTTTTTTTTAATTTTGTTTCTGTCTTCAGCGTTTTGACACTGTGCTAATATAGTTTATTCAGTACATAAAAAGATACTACTGTGTTGAAAGCTTTTCAGGAAATTTTGACAGTATTTTTGTACAAAACATTTTTTTGAGAAAATATTGTTAATTTATTCTATTTTAATTTGCCAATGTCAATAAAAAGTTAAGAAATGCTTTAGTTTTTCTAGAAGTCATTTACCAGTATTTTTCTTCAAAACTCTTCCCCACTGTCCCTGGTAAGTAGAACATAACATCTTATCTGTACAACCGTGTTGGTGTGCAAAAAGACATTCCAAGATAGAAAGTACACTACACCCATATATATGTCATGGTGAACTCGGTAGGTGAGCGGGATTTGAACATACTTACAGCATAAAGCCTCATGCGTTACATTGTAATATGCCTGTCAGTGTGGTTTTCTGAAAAATAAAGTTGCCGAGGGCGCAACTTTTTTTGTGACTTGCCAACATACTTGCTTTAAATGTAGTTGTCCAGAGTTATGATGCATAAAGTATTTATTATATTTATCTATTAAACTTGTAATTTTATAAATCTGCTTTCATTTATATAGTAGATTTTGTTCTTTTGTATATTCGTTATCTCCCCTGGAAGAGCTATGTAAAAAGTGTTTGTAACGTGGGAAGGGTGGGTGGTGGGTGTCACCCTCTGCCTCTCTCTTACCTCACAGGGTAACACAGGATATTGCTGCATCAATCCAGATCTGCATGACACTGGAACCAGTTTCATTTCATTTCCAGTGACTTAGGAGAAGGGGAATATAGCATTGAAGTATTCCACAGTGGGACATCTCTGACCCCCCTCCCCCAGGAATTGCTGCCAACTGAAGCCACTGACACCAATACATACAGGTCTACTTAAAATATTTTGGAGAAAAATGCCCATTATTTTAAGGCAGCTGACACTTAGTGCCAACTGTTGCTGCCTTCTGCCCTCCCTTGGCCTTTGGAAAAGCTCCTGCACAAGTTATTAGTTTGGTGAGGGCTGTGGGATCAGGACCCTAATAATACATGTAATCCCGTTTAGCCATGCTTCCCAAGTTTGACAGAGGAGCAATACCACTGAGCCTTCTTTTTGCTTACTTTTTAATCCCTGTCTTCTGAATTAGGAAGAAAAACAGCATGGTGGATGTGGTTAAATTTTAAACCTGGTCACGTAAACAGGAGGATATCACCACACAATGGGAGTGTAAATAGCAGTGTTTTGAATCAAGCTGGGAAATTAAAGTGATTACTATTTCTAAGATTGCCCCAGCTGGTGAGAAAAGTGATACTTCTCCTTTGCCTTACAGACACGAAGCAGCTAACATGTTTATGGACCAAAAAAAAGGTAAATATTAAAGTATTAGGTAAAAGGTAAAAAGAAGGAAGTGTACGCTTTTGGGAAAAACTGAGATGACAAAAATGCACTCTGCAGGCAGTGACAGTCCATTCCTAGAAAACTCAATACCAAGAATTTAAAAAAAGCAGCCTTCTGGTTTCAGCCAGTGATTGCTAATGTTTTGTGACAGTAAATTTTACATCAAATGACAGTAAATCATAACTTACCAACTCACCAATAACGTAAAAGAGTGTTTAGAAGAATGCAGCAGTAGTTTTAAGAGCCATTGCCCAATTTGCCACTATATAAATCCTTTTTCCATTTTAAGGCTGTTTGATCTGTGCACATTTCATTGCCCTCTTCTGCGGGAGTTAGGGAGGGTGATTTTTCTGATTCTAATCAACTTCTTGTAAAACAGACTATCAAATTATGTGCATACCAAATTGCATAGATGTTTAAAGCCTCAATGATCTTCTAAAACCAAAGGGAATACTCTCACTTTAATGATAGGCACTTTTGCTTCATAAAGTTGGTTAAACAACAGATTCTTCACAGTTGAAACATCACTACTTAAGTCTGTCAACATTAAATCCTTCCATGCAAGATTTTCCAAGAGTAGGCAGTTCCATGGGCATACTGGTAGAGTCTATTTGTGTAAAACTCCATGTAAAACTGAGAGCTGCTGCCTCTGAGTAACAACAGCTACGGAAAGCACTGGCTTTGGGCAAGGCATCGCTAAGGGGTTTTATGATTTCTTAAAAGTAGACCCTGGGGAAATTTGCCAAACAATCATATTGTCTGCCTTGTCCCTTAATTTTTAATGAAGAGTCAGATCCCAGCGGATACCACAAGTGTGTATTTTTTTTATTCATTATATCATCTACTGAGCAATATTGGGGGCCTGACCCTCATCTTGCCAACATGAACCCCTTGGCAATGCTCCCACTGGCTCTCATGGCTAAGGCAGTTACAGGCTTTCAAGTAGATCCTCTCTCCTCCACGCTGCTTCCAAATAGACTAAAGTAATTTATAATTGGAACCCAGCGATTAGCGAAGGATGCACAGTGACCCAGTTCTCCAGCTCCTCACGAAGGACACTGCTGTCTCGCATCCCACTAAGTTGCTGTCAGTACAGGAAACTTGACCTCTGTACGTTGGCTGTTTTTCAAGAACTTCCAACATGGTACATGAGATCTGCTCCTCTTTAAGCCACGGCCATAAATAGACGCGCTGCTTTATTTGGACGCCAGATCAGCCCTAAGCCGGCCCGCCACGCATCGCGCGCTCGGTGGGAAATTAGGCATAAACTGACGCCGTCCTCGTCCTTGTTCCCCGGAGTCAAGAATTCACGGGTGGGCGCTGGGCTGGAGGCCGCAGGAGGGGCGGCTGCCCGCTCACCGAAGGGCTGGGGCGCTGCCCGCCAGGGCCGTGGGCGCCGCGGCAGCCCCGGCCCGGCCCGGCCCGGCGCGGCGCGGCCCCTCAGCCACCTGCGCGGGGCGGCCGCGGCGCCAGCGCGCCCCCCGGCGGCGGCAGCGCGCTCTGAGCCGGCCCGCTGAGGGCGGGGGGCCGAGAGCCGCCCCCGAGCCGGGAGTCTCCGTCCGAGCCGCGGGCAGGGGCTGTGCGGAGCCAGCGGCCCGCAACGAGGCCTGCCGGGACACAGGAGGGGCCCGGCTCTCAGCCAGAGCAGCCGGCCCAGTGCTCGTCACTGCCCTGCCCGAGGGACCCCCGGAGAGCCGACGGGGGTCCCTCCCCAGCACCCGGCCCGAGGGGTTGCGAGCCCTAGCGAAATTTCTCGGTGCGGATTTGGAAAAGAAGCACACAAACCTGGTGAAAACATGCCTGTTGGTCTCAGGTTTATTTAAAAAAAAAATTAAAAGAAAAAAAAAAGTTATATAAACAAGGATTATCCCCTGCTTATCTTGTCTTGCTAGGGGGATTGGAAAATTCCAACATCTGGATTTGCGGAGTTCCTTTCATTTGTTTCATTTTTTAGTCACTCTTTGGTTTTTTTTTTTTACTTTTTCCCCAGGGAGATGTTTTCTGCACTCAGTTGGATACAAAGCCCTGTGGATCGCTGGTGTTCAGCCAAAGGCTTGTGGCTGTGGAGCCCCACAGAAGTAGTTCATCAGGGCATAGGTGACTTCTGCATCAACATCTGGCTCTAGGAGTCATCCTATTCCGACCTTGTTCCTGCCCTCTTCCTCCTGCCCTCTGCCTCTGTTTCCTCCCTGGTGGCACACCAGGGCTTAACGTGTGAGCTGGTACCCAAGGGGACAGTACACCCTTGTATCAGAAACCTCAGCAAAATTGTGGCTCACAAGCAATGAGCGGAGGGAAATGAAGTCAGAAAAAGCAGTTCTTGTCCCTGACCCTACAGCTGTCCCTTTTGAAGCCTTCATTTCTTCAAAAATACTTTGGCTTTACTGCAGACAGGAATAAGAAATGCCAATGTTACAGATCTGGGCTACACACACCAACCTTAGCCAGATCTATTTCTGTATCATCACTCATAGGGATAGCAGTGTGAACAAGGACTAGGTAACATTGACAGGAGCTGTTTAAATGATAAGACAAAGTATTTTTTAAATAGTCTGGCAGATATATTTGTCAGATAACAGTGCACGTGCAATAAAACTCAGATGAGGAATCAGAGGAATTTGGAACCTGAGGCAGCAGCATTTTCTCAGGATTTCATGTATTCTAAGTGCATCATTTTGTCAGTAAAGAGGAGGTGTTTTACATAGTTTATGAAAATATATTTACACATTTCAATATGGTGTCACTATTGTGCTCACGCACAAGATAAAGCTGAGTCTCAGTAACTGCAACAATAAAGAGATACATCAAGTGACTGAACAGATGAGCTGCTGTTACGGTAGGTTCCCCGTTACTCTCTTTGCCTCATTTTAGAAAAAAATTGCAACACCCGGTTTTTAATAGAGTTGGTTCAGTCCCTTTCCATCTGCTGTGCCTTTCCCCCTCTTAAAAAATTACAGAGGGCCAATTTGATCACAGGCCTGAAACAGATTTTGAAATCCTTATTTACCATATTGAAACCAAGCAAAACATTTTCCGCCTTATCGGTCTTCGTGAAATGCTAACCACTTTTCACACCTTTTTCTTTCACTGGACCATTTTGTTATCTCTCTCTATTGGAGTGTTCATTTGGCAACATATTGCCCATTTTATAAGCAGTAAAGTAAAATAAAAGAAACTTTCAGAATTGTGAAGTTCCTAAAACTGTGTCTGAAGTTATTAGTGCCAGTACACAGCATTTCCTAAGCTCAAAAGCTAATTATTGAGCAGATGCTCATTGTGAGAAGAGCATAAGATGCTGAGGGCAGTTTTGACCAAGAGCCTCCTAAGAATTGCCCTATGAGTTTTCTGCTGCAGGCTGCTTTGCTAGCAATAGTGCACTGTGCAGGAGATGGGGACATTTCTGAGAGTATATAAAATGTCTTATCTGCTGCTATTCAAACACAAGTAACACAGAGTATTTCAGATTTCACTCGCTCTCTCTTCCAGGATATGTATTTAAAGGCTTGATACTCAAAATCTTTTCTATTTACTTCAAGTTACATTATTTGGTCTAATAAGTGATATTATCTCTGTCTACAAACCTCATACACTTATATGCCCTCCATCAACTTCACATGGAGTATGTATTTGAAGACAGAAATTAATTCCTAGGATTTCCCAATGATGGGGAAGGACACCAACCTTTACACACATCTGCTTTGTACAGAAACTAAATAGCTATATTTAGGTTCCTTATAGGATTATAAGGGTTATATAGTTATATTTTGGGTTGCTTATCAGCAGGCGGCACTAAGGCTAGTGTGTGATCCAACGAGGAGATGAAGGGTAATGTTCAAATCCAAAGCCTTTCTAAGTAGAAGGCTGAAAAAAATTAGTGACCACGACACAGAAAGTTTTAGGGAAAAGGTCTGAAGACCAGTAAAGCCTTAACCACATGCTATGAACTGGTGCCTATCAGTGGAGTGGTCAGGACAGGTTGGTTTTGCTCATCATGTCTGATAGGGCATAACACTGTATGCCAGAAAAGTGGAAAATTCGAGAAAACATGAGGTATTGACATGCTAACCTTCTTCACAGACCATTATTTACAAGAAAAACCTGCATTTTCTTAGGGGAATATAAGTGAGCAAAGCTGCTGCGGGATGGAGTCAATGAAGCCTGCAGTTTTGAGCACCAGCTTCTCTGCTCTTGAGGCTGGAGACAGGATGCATGTCCCTGCTGCTGGACTGTGAGCAGGGAGCAGTCCCGTTCCCATCAGCTGTCCCATTCCCATCAGTTGTCACACTGGAAACTGTTGTAGCCAAAGGATGGGCTTGAAGCCTGTGCTCAGTGCTGCTTCTAAAAACCACCTCCTCTCTTCCTAAATCCCTTGTAACACACTATCTCAGCTTGTCTGGTGGGACTCTTTCAGTGGCCAGGAAGCACCACAGGCCTTGTGCTTCCTCATGTCCTCACTCCGGTTTAATCAGGGCAAATGTAACCATTGGAAGTACTTGGGGCGTCAGTGTGTTTGCTTTGGGATGCATGGCCAGCCAGTGTGGTGCATTATTGCAGCAGTGCCCTGGGATGGTGATGGGGGGACAACTGGTCTGTCACAAGTCACCTTGTGACTTTGCCCTATAAGGAAAAGAGGAACCTCTGACAGGGATCTTGTCCTGCCCCTGGCTCCGCAGAGAGGGACCTGCTGCAGGGCAGCCTGCCATCCCATCGCGTCACTTCTTGGTCTCCATCTGAGCTGTCACATTTTGAGACCTTGCCTGACATTTTTAATTAAGCACTTTATGTGAAAGAAGTCAATGCACAGATAATCAGACAGATTTTTACAAGGAGCTGTTTAAATTGTTGATACTTACTTGGAGGTTCTTCGTTTCAGTTCACAGTTTCTGTATTGAACCAGAGTCAGTCATTTACCACGACAGATAAAGCCTCACTGTCAGAGTGCTGCGGAGAGGCTGCAGTACTGGAAGCTTGTAGCTAGGTGTTGCTGAAGCCCTGCCTTTCTTATTGATTAAAGTATTTAAAAGAGCAGTCTTTTAATTTGATTTATCGTATACATTTTAACTGAATGAATGTAGTCTGAATGAGTAGTGATGGATGCTTATGGAGCAGAGCCTTTACCTAGTGCAGGAATTGCTTCTTGGCAATCCCACAATGCCTTCACAAAAATTAGATTAATACACACAGCGACTCTACTAGACTGATTCCTTTAGCCCAAACCTCTTGGTCCAGGGATCTTTTTGACATTGTTTAACATGTAAATATTGCAAGCAATGAAGTCCTTTATTAGAGGACTGTGTTGTTTTCCCCCAAGCTCTGTTACCAAGGTGTGTCTTTAAAGGGCGAGATTGGCTCCACAGGAATCGGTGAAGCAGAGCACTTCTAAATTCCAAAGCTGAACTCTCAGTATTTTGGCCTGAGGAAGGAACAGAGACTACTTTTTTTCCTTGCCTCTCTTTCAGATCTCTCCAGCTCTTACTGTACATAACAGCTTTGCCCTGAATGGCATTCTCATAACTGTGATTGTAGATAAGGCAAAGTTCAGGAGTTACATTCTATTCCCTCTCTTTTAGGTTCGTTTTTTTGTTTGTTTGTTTGTTCAGGGTTGTTGTGTTTTGGTTTTTTTGTTTTTTGGGTTTTGGGGGTTTTTTTTGTGTGTGTGTTTTTGTTTGTAGTTGATTTTGGTTTGAGGTTTTTATGCTTAGCTTTCAAAAGACAGTGGTCTTGAGTTGTACAGATTAACAGGACTTAACTTTATTATTCACCTGTGATTTTTTTTCCAGATATACTTTATAATGAAAATGTAGATCAGTGGTCTTTGGGTCCAGTTCTGACCTAGACAACTGCTTGGTCAGTGAAGTCCAAGTCAAAAATCAAGGTCTGACTGATGGCTTATCCAGTATAGCCACAGCCTTGGGATCCTTTTTAGAGAGCAGGCAGTACTTTATGCCAAAACTACATAGCATATTCTTAGTCTCATGCAGTTACTTCAGCTCCCCCAAAGTCACCCCACCAGAATCAGTGGGCCTAAAAGCGCTCAGAACACATTATTCATTTTAGGAGGACTATATTTTGCTTGGTCAGGTTATACCATAGTGGTGTAAATTAGTCTTGGGTCTTTTCAGTCCTTCTTGAGAGTCTGGAGTGGTGTTGCTGGAGACACTGCTGGATCAATTAAAATGTGGATTGAGCACAGCACTGCAGATGCAGACAGGAACCATCCTCTCTAACTCCAACACCTCATATAACAGTGGTAATTTCTGATTGGATTGCATCAGAATTTGCAATCTCTATGATGACTGAGAATCTATCTGATATTCTCATTAACTTAATTCAAATATAGGGTCACATATTTGAGTATAACCTTAAAGTGATGTTTGGGTCACGAATGGATTAGAGAATGCTGTGGTCCATATTTTGCTCTGACATTAACTTACTGGGGTTTATTACTGTTAAAATCATTCTGATAAAGAACTACCGTGACCTTATGATTAGCTTTTTTCTCAGCCTAAAGTGAAAAAACTTGAAAATGTCTTCTTTCTTAGTTTTGATGGTTTTGTATCACCCTGGTAGCAGGTGGTCTTTAACTACTGAGAAGGAAAGGAAAGTAGATGGAAATGTGATTGACTAATATTTTCCTAAATTTTTTTTCCTCCCTCACAAAAATGAGCAGCTCCAAAGTGCTTGTCAGTGGCTTTGGTCAGCCTCTTTCATTGTGAGGAAATTGCATGTTGCTTTTTTAGGAAGCTTAACTACATTCATGAATCACTTTCATGTATGTCACATCTACAGGGTACAGACACTTCTGTTTTTTGGTTGTTCTGCTAAAAAAGTAAAAACATATGTGTATATAATATTTAACATCCAAACCAATTCCACTGCCAGTAAAGCATCCATTTTTATCTGGGAGATTTTGTACTTTCCTTTAGAAAGGCAAGTTGCCAGCTTAGGCCTGTTTGTGCCAAGAGTTACCAGATTCATGACTCCTCAGCGTTTGTTGCCTGAGGCGGGTGATCATGCTGAAATGCTGCATGACTTTCTTCTTCCACTTTGTTGATGAAGGTTATGTGGAAGATTGATGATCTGTGGGTATCCTTGACACTTGATGGTCTATGAAGGAACTGGGTCATGGAACAGGATTTAGAAATTGATAGAGCCTCACAAGGACCCAGCTAGTCAAACCTTAGTTGGTAACATAAAAGGAAAGAGAATACAGAGAACATGGGACTCAAAAGAACTGTATTTTCTCCTTGCTCGCTGTTGGCTGGCACACAGGAGGTTTCTGAGGGCCTTAATGACTAGTGTGCTCTCAAAAAGCTTTTCCTCTTTGTGACTGGCAAATAAGTGAGAAAGGATAGGACTAAAGACTGGTTTTACTTTTTTCCTATTTTGTTGTTGGTAAAACAGTCCACAGTCATATGAATTGTGACTATCCTTCTTGCCTGCTCTGCTAGCTGATCTAGAGAGAAGAGATTATGGCACAGAAGCCAACACTGAGAAGCCTGGAGGTGCAACCAGACAGTAGGAGCCTGCTGCACCAGGAAAGCAAAATCATATAACAGAATGGTGGCTCTGGTTATTTACTCACTGTCTATCTTACAAGACAGGGAAGACAGATGAAAGATCAAATGATGGGGGGAAGGAAAACAAACCAAAAAAGGTAATATTTATTAGTCGTTAGAATAATGATATTACAGTCCTGTGATTTTATTTGCATTCTCCTGTATGGGTTGTTGTAGTCACAACCTCTGAAATTTCTCTGAGATCTCACAGATTTTTTTTTAATTTAATGAAAATCAAAATTACTCATTTCCCTGATCATGTGGACTACGATTCCTTTGTACGGGAATAGATTTGATTGGTTAACATTTAGGCCCTGCAGTCCTATATTTACCTAACAGCCCTCCTGTTTTAAAAGCAATGTGGGTTTTAGACCATCTTTGCTCAAGCTGGCTGGGCAGGTAACATGAATTTTTCAACCTATGTAAACCCTTTGCAGAAAGTGAAGGCACATAAAACGCACAAACAGAACATTTTTGTGAAGTGGACTTCCCTTTCACTCTAAGTATGCAACTCTGGTCCTCCTGTATTAAGCAAGCATGCCACAATTAGAGTAGAAAAGAATCTGAGCACATCTTGTTCCCATCTGCATGACCTTGAGTAGGTCCTTATTTATTGTGCATTAACATGTAACGCTTTGTGTCTCAGTTTACCCTTTCAAATAATGAGTGCAATGCGCTTTTTGCAGTTCACTGCTGCTTGATGTTGAAGTTAATGTTATATTACAATCTTCATGCAAGCTACTACACAACTGGAAAACACTGGAAACCACAGAAGCAAATAGTAATTAGTGATATATGTTGCAATGCTATAGGAGCACAGACAATATTACAGATTGCCGGCTGATGAGTTTCCAAGTGAACTAGAATTGTTCTCTCTGATTCCAGGTGGGGGGCTAAACAGTTAATTTTCTTCCCTTAGTTCAGCAATTCCTACTCCAAATAGTTTGAGAGTCTCAAATTACATAACTGCTCTGAGGCTATTGAAAAGCACTGAGATCTGACCCATCCTCTCCTTTAGCATGCTGTTAGAGGAAAAACAACTCTTTAAATTCATAGTAATGGAGTTTTGGAGACACATCTGAAGATAACTAAGGCTAAATATTATGTATGTATCTCTCTGTATACTCCTATTCAAGTCCAGGATCTAAGTTAGAGACCAAATTGCCTTTCCCAATAAATATGACTTGCATAGGCTTTTCATGAACACAGAATGAAGATTTACTGTATTCTAACAAGCTGGGGACATTGATGCTGCCTCCTGTATTTCTTTCAGCTTAGTAAAACATGAAGCTCACTCTCACCTGATCTTTTCTTTATTCATCCTTTCATCTCTAGGGTTCTCTTTTCTTCTTTATTATTTTGGTCCCACAAATGTTATGTTTAATAAGGTGCTTCTGCATAGCTAGAAAACCCTTATAAAAAATCCAGTTGACACCATTTCAGTTCTGATCTTCCAGTGCCAGTATACCTCTTGCATCCTTTTGCATTCTCCATGTAGTGATTCTCCTTCCATGCATGCCTTAAAATAGGTCATTGGTGTTTACATCAGCAGCAGTTTTAGACATCAGGGTAGTGCTGCCAGTTCTGCTGATCACAGGATCATTCCTTCTGAACTAATAGTTCATTGTCCACCCTGTCATTATCCTATAAAATAAGATCCTCATTAGGACTTATTTCACCATCACTGTCTCTTATTTTCCTACTTCTTTTTACAGATCTTTATCTTTCACTACAAATGTTCCCTGATTTCCAAGTATCATTTATCTCAATCTGTCATTTTCATTGTGTCAGGCCCTAATCTTTCCTCCAGTATTCCTAGACAGGTTAGTCATAACCTCAGTGTTGTTCAGCCCCCTGCCCCCCTCAGTTTCCTTATGATTATCAGCAGAATTTGGACTTTTCCAGAGAAAGATGCTTGGCTCCAATTATGAGATGCTTTCCTGCCCATATACAGCTCACACAGCTGAGAGATTCAAGCCTTCAATTTCTAATTTGCTTTATTCTCTCTGCTGCTCACAAGCAGGTGCTGTTTGGGAAATCAATGACAGCTCCACACATGAAGCAGCTGCAGGACTGAGCCTTTAATGAGTCTTTCCCATTTCTAATTTTTATAAGCCAGTTCTAGCAGCAATCTAAAATAAACTATACATATTGATAATGAAACTGATGCAAGTGAACATTACTAGCAAATGGAAGGATTTAGAAAAGGGAGGAAAAGACAAAGACAAGTACCTTTTACAAAATAATTGTCTACATTATCATGCCGTAATAGATAATTTCTTCTCTATAACTCACCCTTGACCAATATACCACTGTCATTTAAAAGACTTCCCAGTTACATTTGATATGTGATTTACAGCATGATCACATCTGAATTGGGCCCAGAGATTTCCCCTGCCAGGCTCAGAAAATGTCTGGGGTTGATGGTTGACTTGGCCCAACTCTGTTCCCATCGTGTGTTGATAGAAGATGATTTCAAGCTGGAGGAGTATCATTTTAAAATGAAATTACATGACATGAAATTACAAAAATAGATTGTTTCAGGATTCAGTACCTTTTTGAAGTTTCATGCCAGATTTGTGCTCACTTATGATGGTGTAAATCAGCAGTAACTTCACTGCAGTACCAGAATAACTAGAAACAGCTAATACTGCTCTTTCCCTTCCCAATAAATTACTTTTATATATGGAGAAGAGTTATTTTCAAACTGCTAGTATGCATTCAGGTGTGACTGCATGCCTCACCTGAGGGTTTTCTTTACCTTTTGTGTGATTTTTCAAGTGGAGCTATTCTTGACTGTCAAATTCTCCAAGTAGCACATAGCATAATGTATTTATGTAGAGTCTGTCTCCTGGGCAAGCTGAAGCGGTGGAAATTGCCCGGAGAAAATTGAAACCCTGATAATTGATTTTGCTAGCTCTTAAAGTTTCGAAAGACTCGAATCTTTCCAAGAATAAATCAAAAACTGTTCAGTAGCAGACCATGGGGATTCCCTCCAGATTCTTAGAGTGGTTTCCTTGCTACACTGCAGAAATTATATTCTTACTGATGTAGATTAAGAATTAAATTATTTGCTTAAAATAGTTAAGTCTGTTGCCTGTTGGGGTTTTCTGTGTCAGCTAATTTGGCTGCATTATTAAGTGCCATTGGTAGTCAGGATCTTTGAGCTCTGGAAGAAAAAAACGTGGCAAACATTAGGTATATGACAAACTCTTCAGGCCATAAAATCTTATTAGAAGGCAAATCACAACCTTCCAACCTTTTTGAGATTGATGTGGAGCTAGGAAATCTGTAGAAAATTGATACAGTGTGGAATGCAAATATATTATTCCCCCTCCCCTCCTTTTTTCACATTAACAGAGGACTAAACAGGAGAGAAATTATTCCCAAGAGACCACTATAGAAAATGTCCTGTCAGTCCTGGTGTTTACAATGTTTCTATCCAAGTAAATTAAACCCAGTGGAGATTGGTCTTAGCAAACTTTTTATTGGAAAATCATAGGACTCTCCCTATACTGGTTTAGTTGTAGGTGCCAATGGCAGAAAAACCTGCCAGACTGAGCAGCCTTCTGACTTCTAGACCATTCTTCACGTCACTGTGCCTCTGTGTCTCAAGATCCGTTATGAGGGCTCTTTCTAAATTCAAATTATACGTTTTATGTTTATAGGCATTTCTAAATTCTTCATCAACACTATACTTTCATTTTGAATTTTACATACCTGCTTGTTACTGTATATTATCATGTTATAAGTATATTAAATTATTACGTTATGACATAAGTATATTATGGTCATATTTAAACAGAACAGATCATTTTTATTTCATAGAATCACAGAATCACAGAATCATAGAATGGTTCAGGTCGGAAGGGACCCTCTAGTTCCAACCTCCCTGGCACAGGCAGGGACACCTTCCACTAGACTAGGTTGCTGAAAACTTCATCCAGACTGGCCTTGAACACTTCCAGGAATGGGGCATTTACAGCTTCTCTGGGCAACCTGTTCCAATGCCTCACCAACCTCACGGTAAAGAATTTCTTCCTCATATCTTATCTAAATCTACCATCTCTCAGTTTGAAGTAATTGCCCCTTGTCCTATCACTATCTGTCCATGTAAAAAGTCGCTCTTTCTCATTTATAAGCTCCCTTTAAGTACTGGAAGGTTGCTGTAACGTTTCCCCAGATCTTCCCTTCTCCAAGCTGAACAACCCCAATTCTCTTAATATTTTTTCATATAAGAGGTCCTCCCACTTTTTGTAGCCCTGCTCTGGACTTTCTCCAACAGGCCTACACCTTTTTTCTGCTGAGCTGGGCAGGTGGGGTCTCACAAGGGCAGAATAGAGAAGAATCACCTTCCTTGACCTGCTGGCCATGCTGCTTTTGATGCAGCCCAGGATGTGTTTGGCCTTGTAATGATGTTTATAAAATAACTGACTGAAATAATGGTATTACAGCAAGTGGTTCTGTCCCTGCACACTATAATTTGAAAAACCTGTATCTGTCAAAAAATAAACCAAAAACTGTTCAGGAGGAAAGCCATGAAAAACTCATTCAAATTCTTAGAGAAGTTCCTGCACAAGAATAAAAAATTATACTCTCACTGATACAGAACTGGCACTGAAGTAGCAGACCATGGCAGTCCACTGACATCTGCATGCCTGTCTATGACAGGACTGGAAATGCTAGTCGTCAAATTTCCTTCTGCTGCTGGCTAGCAGGGTCATGGAGGAGAGCAGCTACAATTTGCAGAAGGGTGCAGACAGCCCTTTCCTTGCCAGTGCAGAAGGCAGGAGAACCTCTGCAGCCTCTTTGCCTTCTGCCAAAAGACTGTCCTGCAGGACAAATCAGTCTGTATGGCTTCCAGGGGATAGTAGAGCTTCTGCAGAAACTAAGTGTTTGTTTAGGTGGTAGAACAAATAAGGCTTGCCATTGCTTGTGGTGAAAAATAAACCCTCGGAACTTTTTCAAGTGGTTATATCCAACACAGTACTGTCTTCAGTGTCGGCAGTTCTTAAAGCCTTTGAGCATTTGAGAGAGCGACTCTAAATATGAAACATCAGTCTTTCACCTAAACTATCCCATGGAACACAGAAGGAACACACAAAACTCTCAAAAGCAATATTAGCGCTGGAGGGAGTGAGGAGAGGAGGGAGCAGGTGAGAGGTGAATGTTGAAGCTGTGGAAAATGGCCTAGGCAAAGAAGGGAAAAGGTATGTCAGAGGTTGATAGGAAGGAAACCCAAAAGCTTCAATAACATTGACTTAATGATGAACTTGTCCTTCCATTTGATAAGGCTGACCACATTCTCTATTATATAGAGCAAACGACCAATACAGGTAGAAGTTTTTTTCCTCCCCTGGGAAGTCCATCCTTCAATAGATTTATGCTGATGATGATTATGTTTAATCCAGAAATAGACAGTTTGTTTGTGATATTCTCTATGACCTCTGTGTCAATGCCACTATGCAACAAAGAGAGCCGAGGGTTATTGATATGCAATCCAGCTCATAGCTGAACACATCTGTAAAATAAACTCAGTTTTGTTCCTGCAAATTCTCAAGGAGTCATCTAGCTTTAATGTGAGGAAGGTACATTTCTCCTCTTTCTCATGTATTAGGGAATGATTTCTTTCTCTTCCCCAAAACAGGGACATGAAATGCCTAAAACATTGCAAAAGATGAGACTTCAGACACTGTGCTTCACAGGTCCAAGCTAAAACCTCAGACACTGTGCAGGCTCCACAGAAAGCACTTTCAGTCCACTCTCTCCTGAGCTCACCAGATGTATCCATCCCAGCATGCAGAATCCAAGAGCCAGTCAGTTGGTTGCCCTCAGCATGTGAATTGCCTGCATGGCAGTTTCAACACACTCCTCTAAATTTTTCTCTCTGAGTTTTCCTTTCCATTTCTATGACAGTTCAATTCACAGCTCGAAATCCAGCAGATCCCTTTTAATCTTCTGAAGCTACACCCACATACTCCCCACAAACTTAGTAATACTGATTTTATCTGTGCTTTTCTATTTCCTGACTCTACCACAGACTGCTTTATTTACTTGCATATTTAGGAACAACTCAGAATGTGTGGCTTTTTACTACTTGTAGCTGATTTTTATAATTATGACCCCAACTAATTTCCCATTATCAGCGCACTCTGATGTCTCAGGGACATGACCAAGTTCCCAGTGCCCAGTGAATCCCATAATTTCATTTGAGCTGTGATAAGCATTCCCATACGTGCTGTGAGGCTGTTGCAAAAACGAGCTGACACGTAATAGCTTTAACGCCAGTGAAAGAGAGCAAAGCTGAACCTGTCTTGCCTTGTGTTTGCCAAGGAGGGAGACTATGCCAGAGTGAGTTTCTACAGCTCAGCTGTTACTTAGCTCCTTGGTAGCTCAGTTGTGCATTTTGATCTCAGAGCTGATTTTATTTCAAACGAAAAATGAACAGGGACTGGAACAGAATTCTTCAGTCAAATCAGGAGGAGCACAAAGAGCCCATACAAACACTCTTATTTTCACTGGTATTCTGATCTATCACACTGCCCTGTCACAAACACCCCCAGAGTTTTATCTTCTCTCAAGCCAGTTTCCAACCCTCTCCAAAAGATTTTCTACAGAAGCCCCTGACCTTGCAAGCTCACCCCTAAATCAGTGACTTCCTTAGGAATTCTATCAAGCCACCACCAGTGTCTGAAGAAAATTGGAGGAACTAATTTTCCCTGAAGCCACAATGCCCATGCATCCCCAGATTGTAGGAGTGGCCTTTTCAAAGTAGAGAAGTAAGACTAATGAGAAACCACCTCAAGCATGAACTTTCTGCCCCACCAGCTCCACAAACATAGCAAGACCTTTAGTCCTCTCCAGTAAAAGTCTGAGATGCTGCTAACATAGAGACTATTTCTGAACTGGTAGTTCTTGATACTGAGCTACCCAGTACTGCTTTCTCTGACATCCCCTGTAAATCAGGCACAAAGCATTTCTGGTTCTTTTGTTGCCATGGATCAGTCTGAAGCATACTCCAAATCATTATAGTTTTTGCCACCCTTTGTTCTGAGCCTCTTTGTTTTTAAGTGGAGACCAAGTCCCATTTCTCTTCTCATAGCCCCGGCTGCCACTTCAGTATCAGCCTATTGTTTCTCCATAGTTTGCATATCTGTGCATTAAACTGACCTACATCTCCTTCCAGGGAGTGGGTAGCAGATGGTGCTTAGGTGATATGGCATCTCAAAGATGGTGCTTGAGTGGCTTGTGGGTCACAGAAGTGGGAAATGCTGGTTGCTGCATAAGCAGCATGCAGCTGAGTTCCCTGGTGAGCATTCTGCTTGCTTGAATCAACAACTTTGGGCCAACGTGATCCAGCACAGTCACATGCAGAAAGTAGGTCAGGCCGGTTATCTTGGCTACAATATTTGCTTGGAAGCTGCTGGGATTGGGGGCAGCTACACCACTCACTTCTTTTAGTATCACTGCCTTAATGGAAAAGTTGATCAATTCAACTTTTGAGGAGCACCATGGTGGCTGGCACTGGAGCACTTGTCCTGTCAGGAGAGGTTGGATGTTCAGCCTGAGAAAGGGACAGCTTTGGAGGAGATTATCAAGAAGATAGAGACAATCTTTATAGGACTGTATAGCGGGAAGACAAGAGGTAATAGGCACAAGCTGGAACAAGGGAAGTTAAAGCTAGGTAGAAAGAGAAACTTTTTCAGTGCCATGACAGCCAAGCCAGATAACAGGCTTCCCAGGGAGGGCATGCAGCCTCCATCCATGGAGGTTTTAAAGACCAATTTAAAGCCCTGAGAGACCTAGTCTGAGATCACAGCTGAGCTTCCTTCAAGAAGAGCTTAAACTAAAGACCTCCTGTGGTCTCTTCTCTTCCAGCTAGTGAGTCTATGATTAAGAATCAGTCTGTTTTTTAACAAATCCTGCCCAAATTCCAGGCTGCAAAGGGCAGTCACAGCTGGGAGCTCACATTATGGAAATCCATCCCAGTCTTTGTGGTAGCACAGAAAAATTCAACCAAGTTCGACCAATCTATTGTTAATACGGACAAATTTCACACAGCACAACGCCTCAAGTCATTGAGGGATTAAGACTTAAATTTGAAAGGTAGCAGCTGTGCAAGTATCCTTCCTTTCTTTTCTCTTTCTGAGGGCCCAAGTCTCTAATCTCTCGTGCTATCTCTGTCAGGGCAGGGAATAGCCAACATAGCTGGCTCATGCTGCCAGCCAGCAGGCAGCTTCCCCTGCGCCTATCAGAGAGTCCCTGCACAGGGCGCGCTCAGTCCCTGCACTGTTTGCTCCTCCTGTGTCACTCTGTCCTTCTCGCCTCACTCTGTCTTCCTCTCTCTTTCCTCAGTGGCAGGACTACAGAACCTGTTGCTGGAGTGCCCTTGTCTGAGTTTCTGCCTGGCTTTTTTCCTCTGCTCAGATCTTCTCTTTGCTGCGGTAAGTCTGATGAACAGCTTCCTTGCTGTCACTGCTTGGTGACATGGCACAAGGGCTTTAATGTAAGTATTTCCCTTTGGGAGCGTCAACCTGCATTTTCTAGGAACGGCCCTAGGAAAGTCTGGGCTCAATGTGACATCTGAGGAAAACAGGGAGGTATCCAAGGCTGCTGGTGAAAGAGGAAGTAAGAAATTCTTGTCTCAAGAGTGATCAAGAGAAATTTAAGATTACTTTGGTAGTGCTTGTGTTGAATTGAGATTGGGGGCCATGAGTGGTCTGCTACAACAGTGGTCAAGGTTCAGGTGCCACATGAAAGGTGAAGCAGGAGGCTTCAGAAAGCCTCCAAATCTAGTTCTGAGCCTGTATGGAAAACTGCCACGAAACCTCCAAATGTCTGTTCAGTTTTGTACTAGGAAATTGCACATAAACCATAAAGCTATTCAAATGCAGTGGGTAGCTGATACAGCTGGTTTTATCTCTGCTTTCCAAAGTAACACATAGGGCACTGTCTTTCTAGACTCTAAAAAGGTACTTGTATTTTTCTGGAGGGTGATCAGAGCAGGAGCACTTCCAGAGTTTAATGTTTGCTGCTTTGACGTGTCACTGCAGACCAATCTGGTGTTATATAAAGATAAAAAAATCAAATTTTATCAGCATGTGTTGGCTGCTGCAAATATATATAAAGCTTTGTTTTAGAGAAATGTGTGTGTATGTGAACTTTCAGCATAAAGTGCTAAATACCATCACCCATTTTAGAAGAGCTTAAAATAGCTCCTGGCTGCAGAGCAGGTGCCATGTGTCCTTCTGCTGAATATAGGGGGATGCAAAAACTAAATATAGACCAGTCTGTAAACCCTCTAGAAGTTAAAGCTGCAAGAAGGAAATCAGGAAGCAAATCCCATAAGAAGGAAGGGGAAGCACACTGTTTATAAAAGATAAACAAAACTCTGTGACGGTCTTCAAGGCAGCCGTAAGACAAGCTAAGAAGAAGATGTTTAATTTGTGTTTTGGTCATGCCAGAGGGTGCCTGGGCAGCAATGCCAGCTCCCAGCAGTGAGAGAGGTGGGCTGGCACACCCCAGCACAGGAACAGTTTTCACAGCAGCAGTGGGATGGCTATTGCAGCTCTGCTAAGTCAGTCATTGGCCCTTGCTTACTGGCCTTTTACTTTGGAAATACTGGCTGTTTTCAAAGCACAGTGAAGGCAAATTGTGCTGTAAATGTGAAATATTGAGGGATATAATTGCAGACAAACAAACTCAGCATGTAACCAGACTGATCTGAGGCATGCACCTTTTGCTGTTGCCTCTGGATGCAGCTGTGGCTAGGCTGTATGCTCAGCTATGCTGAAAGCTCCATTTCTGTCCTGAGTCCTCCCAAGTTCTTAACAGAAGAAGGAGAATGGAGAAGAGTCTTCCTTACAGTGGGGAGGCAGCAGCGCCCGCTGGCTCTTGGGGATGTTCCCCACTGAAGGAGAGGAGAACCAGAGTGACTATTTGTAGGCAGCAACCACAAGTGTCAAGTTTCCATCCAAAACACCAGAGCCAAGAAAGGTGCTGATCTCACAGCTGTGGAACAGGTCCAGGATTTGGGAATGCAGGAGAAAAAGAGTAAACAAGATGAAATGCTCAGACTCAGTCAGAGTAGCCATTCCTCCCCCTTTCCATAAAACAGAATAAGGCTGTGTTGGAAATTCAGTGCCTGGAGGCAACAGTAATGCTAGTAGGACTTGCAAAACTGAAAAAGTGGACAGTCTAAAAAGTCTGAAAAACCAAGGCAATTGTTTTTTTTTCAGACTTGGGCAAGTCTGAAAAACCAAGGAATTCCTCTTCTGGACTCTGTCACCTAATTTTTAGGCATTAGTGTGTTTAAGACAGAGTATAATGCAAACACATTGGGTCTTGCTGAAATTGGCACTGAAAGTCTTTTATGGCCTGATAAGGGAGAATTCCTTGTGTACATCAAGGTTAAGCAGGCTGGGGTACAAGGGAGAACTGGGGCCAGCTGCAGTAAAAACTCCCCGCATCAAAGGCTGTAAGCAGGCAACTCCCTCAATATAAACTGCAGCGCTGGGGAAGCTGTTGTGCAAAACAAGGTACAGAAGTCTTCACAGGCATTGTGTTTGTGCTGGAAAGCAGTTATCAGACCTCTGGTTTAGTCTGAGGAAGAACAAAATAAAACATTAGGATATTTATTGTGCGTGTAAATACAACTGCTAGTATGACCCAGTGGGTGGGCACCTTTGGGTTAGAAGTTCATTGCTGTGTTTTTCTGGGGTTCCTGCCTGCTCACCATTCTGGGCTGGTGGATGGAAACTCAGCAGTTGTGAATTGCCATGGTTTCAGACTGATTATAACTAATCCCTTTCTAGCCAGGAATGTATGTTAGGGAAGATTTCCTGCAAGGCCAGCTTGTAAGCATCTTGTGTCCTTGATTCTAATAATCCAGTTTCTCTTTCTTCCACCCATGTTTTTCTATTGTTACTGAGACACATCATGCACAGATCAATTGCCACAGTGTATTTAAAGCCTACAGTATTTGGAGACATGCTTTGTGATTCACATAAGAGGAGACCTTTAGCCAGAGAGTGCTACCACATGATTGATGAAGTTGGGAGGCAGCCAAGGGGTCGGAGTACAGAGAGAACATTGGCTTGAGCCTTCTTACAAAGAGGGGTAGATAGAAAAGAAATTAATATTTGGAAATGGAGCATTTTGCAGTTCTGCTCTCCTTCTGTGATAAACATATAACAAAAATAGCTGTTTTGAACTGGGATATACTTTCTTAGTTTTATTCTGCCTAAAAAAGAGTTGGTAGTCCTGGGTTTTCTAGCTGATTGATTGCCAACTGCCAATTAGTTCAAATTAATGATTGCAACAGTAAACACTAGCCTGAACATGTCAGAGATAAACACATATTTTGTGGAGTGTCTAGCTTAGCCTTTACAATACTCTTACTGACCTTGAATTAGTTGGCAGTCAATTAAGTCTAGTTTAAAAAGATCACAAACAGGAGGCTAACATTTGTGCTATCTGGAATTATTTACTTAAATTGCACATATAGGGTCTAATTTTTCAATGTCAATTAAACTCAATATGACATCAAATCAGATCACTATAATTTTACAATCATTTTGCATTGATATAGTGACTATAGCATAAGGAGTGAGGAAAGAATGGGACATGACTGTGTGACAGATTTGTGAGACCAGGTCCAGATGCATTCCTAAACCAATTCTGCTGGCAAGTTGTATCTGTGGGTGGACTGCAGGGGCATGGATTTATAGCTAACAGCCCCACTCAAAGCTTTCAATTATTTGCTTGAGAGATGATAACTCATTTGACTATCTTATCTGCAAACCTTGTCATATAGCTAGAAAATCAAATCTTCAAAAATGTTGCCTTAGTGATGGCCATCACTGCACTTCCAAACATCACTTTGGCTGGGGAGAATTTAAGAACACTGAGTCATTTATTACAGTAAATGACATCTCTCTTACCATATAATGCCTTTGGTCATGTTATTTATAGTTTTGAAGCTGTAGAAATTTAGACACTATAAAAAACATATGTTGCAGCCTGTTTGAACAGGGAACAAAATGATTCTCAGTCAGCTCCATGTTTTCAAAATCTTTTAAAAAATAAGAAAGCAATCACTTCACATACTGGAAAGAACCAACCAAGTAAGCTTCTTCCCCTCTTCCCCACCATTATAAATTATATTATTAAGGAGAGGAACAAAAATCAGTCTGGAAAAGAGAGAGAAGGATTCATGGCTGGAAAGAGGACAGAGTCTGCAGTCAAGCAGTAGTGGGGGATAGTTGCAGATCAAGGTCCAGCTGTGCACCTCACACCTCTGCATTACTTTATGAGTGCAACACAGAGGTGCCAGCAGTCTCTCCCTCTTAGAGGGAAGGGGCCTTCACTACTCTGAGTTTTCCTGGTGCCCAGGATGCTCTTGCTGACAACCTCATTACCAGGTCCTGGGTGAGCCAGAGCAGGATCACAGCTATGCTGGGGGCTCTGTATTTGCCTGGCTGAATACAGCTGATAAAAAACCTGAGAAAACAAAAGCTTCCCTTTGCAAACTGGGAATAAATTAGCTGAAATTCACCCCACAAAACACCATGGACTATCCAACTGTGTATGTGTGGTTGGGTTTATTTCATTGTGATTTATTCTGCAGTTTGTACTTTGTCAAAGAAGCTGTCAGCAGCATGCAGCAAGTACAAGAGAAGGGTGGTTTATAACTGTTAATCTTATTCTTCGCTGTTATTGTGATGGTACCAAACCACATCTCTTGTAGATCAAGCACCATGCTGGGCTTTCCAAGGGCACAGTGCAATTTGCAGTTGCACTGAAAATATAAATACTAAAATATTAAAAATATTAAAATATTTTTTGTGATTATTGACTTAAGATGTGTCAACATGAGAGAAACAGGAAATGAAACTAATGCAGCTCTGAAGTGAAGCTGCCCATATCAGAAGCCAGTGTTAAGTAAATAGATCAAGAAAAGCAAATATGTGGCAAATATTTTATTCAAGGAGGAAAATGGTATAAGTGACTGAGATGTCATTTCATGTGTCATTGCTGGCAGTGGGAATAAGAGGTTTTCATTTTTAAGTGTTAGATTTGGGTCGGCTTTTCTCTTGGAAAGTATATAATTTGCTTTTCTCCTTGCAGGCAAATCACCTTGGTTATTTAGCTAAGTGTGACATATTTGTCAAGCCAGAACCAATGGATAAGCTGCCATCCCAAATTTCACACAAAATCACTCACATGCTGGCCAAGCTTTGGGAACAGCTTGATGGCTAATTCTTTGTATGGCTAGTTTTATGCCTTTAAATTAACCCTCCATTTGTTTTTCTGTCAGGTGCTGCACTAAGCATGGAGAATGACCAGTCTTCCACCTCACCTGGGCAGGACGTGCAGGGGCAGAGTGGGGACGAACCTGCCCCTGGCCTGCCATCCCCTGCTCCAGTGCCCATGGAGCAGCCAAGCAGCTGGCCCGAAGCAGCCGTGTGCGACATCTCAGAGGAGCTGAGCCGGCAGCTGGAGGACATCATTAACACCTACGGGTCTGCCACGAGCCTGATGGAGAAGGAAAGCACTGCTACAGGAACAGACAGGCCTGAGAAGGGAGAGCCAGGCAGCTTGGAGGATGCAGAGTACGAAGATGGAAATGAAGAGAGTGAGAAAGAGAAGCTGGCTCCTGGGGATGCCTCCAAAGCAAAGGAGCCCAGTGGCAACAAGGAGCAGAAGCTGGAGAAAAAAATCCTGAAGGGCCTAGGTAAATACTTACATACTCACACAGCCCTTCTGCAAACACAAGTGAGAACTCCCTGGTCCTTGCTCTTTACCATGTTAAGTTGTGGTATGGATGATAGGGACCTCCAGCTACCACTGAAAATTACAGTGACCATTACAACTTTTCTATAACTGATAATAATGTTTGGCACTATCCAACATGTAGGCTATATCAGATATTAGTTCTTTACAAAAAAAAGTACCACACAACACTGATGTACTACTGGACCACCCACATTGGTTAGCCAGAGCTGTCAGTTCAATGACACACTGGACAAAGTCACTTAGATGAAGGAAAACCTAGCCTCTCATCTGTACCTTGGTGAATGTTTTCTTCTCCTGTCTGCTCAGATATGACTGTTCACTGGTCACACCAGTAATAATGGTGCTACTGTGTAGCATGGGGACCTGCAGAATAAATTTACTGTGATGCCCAGGTTATTTTTCATTTAGTAACCCCCTGGACTAATCATATAATATATATGAAATAAGCCAATACATTTGTTCTCTAACACCTCAGCCCTGGCAGGGCTGTCAGCTGAGCTAGAAGAAGTCTTAGCAAGTTTTTGAATACATGTACTTTCTGCTGGGCAGCCACTAGAGAGCAATGTAGTTACATTCTAATCTAATATAGATGTAAATTATTTCCCTGCCTACATTTAACTCCAGCTAATCTTCAAGCCTCTCCTTTGCATCAGAACCCAAACCCAAATGCAGACAAAGCCTGTAAATTAATCACCACAGACATTCTTACAGACAAGGGACTAAGCATAGGACATGGCATGGATTTTTTTCCTCAAAAATTCTTTGAATATCCAGAAGAAAATTCCTCAGTTTCTACTGCCTTGGCTTTGGTGCTGTTACTGGTACTTCATCAAGCTCAGTGAAAACCCTACCAACACACAGTTCTCCATCTGCCCTTGTGACAGTTCACACCAGGATTTGTTTTTAGCTCCACTTATTTATGCTGATGCTGTTGAGAGAATTTAGTGTGAAATAAGGATTTTCTCCAGAGATAGTACTCCTAGTCTGCACTAGAACTGAAAACCTAGAAAATGTCCAGCCCAAAGCAGATTTTGTGTAACAGTCTCAGGAAGGAGGAGCATTTGGAAAAGCATGTCCAAGCCCCTGGGACCACAGGCAACCTTATCTCCAGGGATGTCAGGGGCACTTTGTATCTTATGAACAAGCAGTGTTCAAGCTCATACCTGGGGCTGAAATGAAAACCAAGAGGTATCAGAGGAGAAGCAATACCTGAATGGCTGTGCAGTGATTTGGCTTTGCACACCCAGGGAGTTATTAGACTCCCTCTGGAATACAAACTTTATCCACCAAGTCAGGGAACTGATTTACACGAGCATCACGTAGCCCAGACCTGGCTGGCAGCACCTACCACCCTCTGATCGTTTACTTCCACACCATAGTCTCTATATCTGACTTAATATTCTTCATGTCTTGTGTGGGTCTATCAGCAAAGGAGCTGAATACACCAGACTTGGTCCACTTTCACTTACAAAGAGAGCTGTTCCTAAACCTTTGGGGTCCAGGCCCTTTCTGTCCTATTTCAGTCAAATGTGCCATGTGTCTGATCTAATCATCTTGCAAAGACATTGAATGGAAATCAGATTACACAGGACAAAAGCTCACAGACAATGCTTTTGTTAGAAAAAAGCCCATTACTGAGGTGTGAAATGGAGGAAATTCCTAGCATGTTTGTTCTCACGGGGCAAAGAAAAACTCAGAAATTTACAGTAAAAATTGTTCCTTTCCTTCCAAAATGCCTCATTTCACCCTGTGTTTTTACAGGCCCAACCAATTTCAAATAGCCAATCTCATAACAGTACATCAGCTACAAACTATCTAGCATCAAATCTCTGCTTCCTCTTTTTCTAAGGAAAAGAAGCCACCCTACTGATGCAAAGTTTGAATAAGCTGAATACTCCAGAAGAGAAGCTGGACCTGTTGTTTAAGAAGTATGCTGAGCTGGTGAGTACAATGTTGGCTCTTTTCTGTACAAACTGCCTACACGAGAAGGTATAAAAAATACATGACATGCAGCATGGTCAAACCTCACATACCAGTAGTGTCTGTTCTGATAAGTGAATCCAATACAGTTGTCATGGTCAGATAATTATGGGTAGAAAAGAGAAAAAAAGTAAAAAGTGAGGAAAACAAGATTTGGGCCAGAAAGTTGATCAGGCACAATATTTGTACTTAAAGGCAAATCTACCAAACTGACCCACACCCTAGACTGGTGTCTAGGCTCCTGCCTTCACCTCCTGCAAGGAGTTTTGCATGTTTCTGTTGCAGGTATTGCTTTAAATTATGCATTGGTGATTTCATCAAAATGAAAATAATACAGGATTTAGTATAAAGCTTCCTGTATTAGGAAGCAGATAATAGACAACTGAGACCAGTTGTAAGAGAATCCACAGCACAATGAAATAGAGAGTCAAAGCCCCTGCCATCATAATGTTACTCTTGTAACAATGCCACCTACCTGACTGTTCTTTCCACACTTAAGATGGGTTATTTTCAGATGAAGGGATATTTTCCTTTGTAGTCAAAGGACTGTATGATGATAAGCTGTGGAAATCTTACAAATGACAAGGCAGCAGCATTTTATGCTTTGTGGAGTGCTGAAAAATGTGTGAAGCAGAACATTGACTTTTTAATTGGTTTTATGCACAGATGTGTCCATGTCTCATCATAATGTGAAGTGAAATTTAGCGTTCGATTTTTCATGTAAAATCCTCTGATTTCATAAATTGGGTTCAGGCTGTTCACAGTATATCTCATGCTTAAAGGGACTTCATGCTCACGGATTAACTGAAATAGGTCTTCTTCCTCTACAAAGTACTTTCCACTGCATTCAAATGACATTGCAGCACTGCATAAAACAGGGGCTGGATTGCCAGTAGCCCATGCAGGAGAAAGGTGCTAAAACAAAAGTACTGAACACTTGTTTCTGACATACTGTGCAATGTTACTGAAATAAATCATTCCTTAAATACAACAAAAACCTTGTTGGAGACAGGCTTACCCTGCTCACTTGAAGTGGCTGAGGGGCATGTGGTGATTAATGGCTTGTCAGCAGTTGGCTGTAGCTGTGACCACTCTCCCTGCTCCCTCTCGTCCATCCCCATCACACACTGGGGATCATGTCTTGCTTTTGCTGAGCTGTTTTCCAGCCAGATCAGCTCCCTGGTCTGGTGAGCCATGTGGTGACACAAACACTTGTTGCAGCACAGCTCAGGGGAAGGTGTAGCCATGTGATAGATGGAGCTGGGTGCTTGGCAGTGCTTCCCCTGCTTCAAGTAGCATTGGGGCTGGCTGTAGCTGAAGAGGCCACCCAACAATGTTATGTCCCTGCTAGCCCATGCCCTGGCACAGTCTGTACAACTGTGGGTACACTACACAGGCTGGAGCATGGGCTGCTGAAGGTAGAAGCCACACCAGGGGGGAATGGGGAAGTGAGACAGGCATTTGGGCACAAGCTCTGCCACGCTTGTACTCACCAACAGAGAACATCTCATTCCCTAAATCTGGTGTGTCGGGTTATAAAAGCAGACTGTGGTTTACGACAGCTTTAGCTTACAAGCAGCTGTCACAGAATTGTTTATAACTGGATTATTTTCAGAGGTCCTGCAAGTCTTACAAGTGCTGGGTGCAAGGACAATATGCTAAAAAATAAATACAAGCTCTGACATTGTCTACAATGGGATCAAGATAAACTTTTCTTTCCTAAATTGACTGTTTCTCTAGGACAGCTTTCAAAAGTCAAAATTGCTTCTATTTTCAGTTAATTTTAGCTTCTACTTCATTAATTATTCATTAAAAATTATCATTGGAGACCATTTTGGCATTCCTATTTACCAGCGAATTGCCTTTTTCATTGAAAAACACCATGTCTTAGATATTACTGAGAACTTGGAGATATAAGCCTCTAGTGCAAGTAATATTAATGGGTGGGAAAAAGGCAAAAAAATATGTGGAAGACTTCTCATATCAAGATTAATACCAACTTTATTCTGAGCCCGCTATCTCAAGTGCATTTTGAGTGAATCATGAAATTTGGATAAATCATTAACCACTGAGCACAGGCTATGCATGTAAAATGCGAAGCAAAAAGAACACTTTTTATGTTTTTCAGCAGAAAGTGGATGTAGTCATTGCAAAAGTCCCATGCCTTCTCAGTGATTTCTCATGGGCAGCTCCTCACAGCACTGACTCCTTCTCAGCACAACCAACAAACTCCAACTCCCTTCTCACCTAGCTAACACACTCTTTTGTAGCACTCATCTCCTTATTGGACACAGCTGTGGCCTATTAAGGGCAGGCCTGTTCCTAATTTCCTAATCTTTGGTGATTAGTACAGCTGCAACTCCTCAGGTGTGAGACTACCTTCTGCACTATCTTTATTTTCTTACATTCTATCCCTCCACAAGGGGAAGGGGACAAAAACAAACTTATGAAGGAAAAAGATCTCAGCCTTAATTAGAGAAAATAAATTTCTTTTCCTACAATACTAGAAAAATTATTTCAGCTAGTGCAGCTTCACTAGATGCAAAAGCCCGTATTGTGATCTACAGGAGCAAAAGTAGACAATACACGTGTTAAAAGTTGGACATTAACTGTAAATATACTCCAAGCTGGTGAGAGCATTGTTTTGTGGTATACTTAGCTGTGATTTGATTAATAATACGTAGAGCTCTCTACTGTAAACATAAATTACTGAACATCTACAGAAAACAGATAAAAGTGTAAAATATGATGCTGTTGACTGTCTTGTTTGAGCTGCACATCATTCCCCAGTGCTCACAGACTTTCCCAGTCATACTGGGGTTAATTAGTACAAGTGGTAGTATATTATTAGATAATGTAGTCCTAGCAGCAACTGTTTTTATTAAGGTTCATATGTTTAAGCTCATGTTCTACTGTTTTTCAATCAGAAAATATCTGGATTTCAGAAATACCTTGCAATGTATGCACATCTGTGATACAGTGGGGAGGGTTATTGTGTGTTGGAACAGGAGATGAGATGAAATCATGAAAAGCTTCAGAGGTGAAAGACTTCTTTGACCTCACTGTTAGGGTGTTAATTTACAGTACAGGAATTTTTTCCCAAACATCCAGTGATGGACACGCATCAAAAGAAATAACCAGACTGTGCAGGCGTTACTATTAGCAATTATGTTGCTGGTCCTCTTTGCCCCCTCCAAATCCACCCTGCTCCCTACCAGCCTTCCAGGGAAGGCAGGAGTCATGTACCCACAGAACAGAAGGCTCCCAAGGGAAGAGCAGGGACTGTCCCTGTTTCCTCCAGGAATTATACAAAGAGCCCAAAAGAGGTTTGATGCACCATGACCCAACCCCAGTGATGACAGGACCTTCAGAAACACAACTGACAGACACTCTCACATGGTCCTGTGACCAGAGGAGCCTGGCAAGAGGAGGTGCCACATGTCATTTTGGGAAACTCTTCTCTGAAGAGAATTCTCCTCCATCAGCAACAAAGCCCCCACATGAATAGCATTCTGGTCTTCAGCTCTTCTTTTGTTGTTTTGTCCAGCAGGTTCCTGGATATTTAGGAAACTGCTTCTTTTTCAGGAAACTGAAAAATAAAATAGAATTAGCAACCACTGTATCACCTCATGATCTGGAGAAATCTCACCACATAAAGCACTACTGACTGCTCTAGTTCCAAACGTTGAAACAAAAATAAAAACCTCACAGATGTCCTTCAAAGAAATTCAAACCAAAGAAGAAAGAGCTAAAATGGTGTGACAAGAATGTTAAAAATTATGTTCACCTACCCACAGTACAGCACACTTGGGACTGTTGCAGCAAGCATGCTTGGGAATCTCCAGGTTCTTCTCTCCTATCATATTAGTACTGGTAAATACAAAAGATTTCCTAAGAGGTTAAGAAAGTGTGAAGACTTTCCCCAGACCAAAAGAGCTAATTTTCTTTTCCATCCCGCTTTGTTTCATTTTAATCAATGTTTCCCTCTTTTAATCCCCGTTTCACCCAGCTTGAAGAACATCGTGCTGAGCAGAAAAAGCTGAAGTATCTACAGAAGAGACAGGCCCAGATCACCAAGGAGAAGGACCAGCTGCAGAGTGAGCACAGCCGAGCCATCCTCGCCCGCAGCAAGCTCGAGAGCCTGTGCCGGGAGCTCCAGAGGCACAACAAGAACCTCAAGGTGAGTGGGAGCCTTAGCACAGTACCCAGCAGTGAGGGGAAAGGTGATGCTGACACCTTGCCCTCTAGTACCAAATCAAAGGCACTTTTGCATCTACACATGCAATAATAATAATTATATATACACTCTGATCTTGAGGTCCATTTACACCAAGACCCCTTTGTTTCTCATTTGGAAATACCCCAGCACTTTTGGACAATGGGTTTGGCCACATTGGCTCTAAGCTCTCCTTACATTATTAGGGAGCTCAGTGCAGAGAAGAGCAGTGGGACTAACAGACCATGTCCCTCAGAGTGCAGATGCAAATGCATGTGCATGGAGAGAACCACAGGAACAGCAGCTTTGCTCCAGTGGACTCACGGGAGGCTGGTGGGTGTTTTCATGTAATTCAAGCACTTGGACTTTCTCAAGTGATTTGTGAGGATCAGTCATTCAGGACATTTGTCTAAAGACACAAAATGTCAAGAAAGGAAGAATGCCAACATTATTTGTGGAAGTTGTTTGGATTATGAGAATCAGTTAAAAGAGAAAATTTTCAGGAGTGTCAAAATTCTGGGATCCATACACCGTGTCTACCAATTGCTTGATGCATCACACCATTTAAATGTGAAATTTATAATATGATTATGCTCCTTGAAAAAAAAGTACATTCAAGAAGAATATTTCTGTTGTGATCATCCTTTTTTTTCTGAGTGCATGTTAGTGATAGTGTTGGTATTAGTGTACAAAAGGCCTCTGCTTTGATCTATTCAAGGCCTTTCTTTATGGGGATATAGTTTTGTACAGAATTACACATAGGAGTTGTCAGCAGCAAGAATTCCACCTGATATAACCGCTATTACAGGTAATGCATTTTCATTCATTTCCACTGGCTCAGGAGTTGGCCTTCAGGGTCTTGCTCTGACTTTCATTGTGTGCTGGTAAGAATACTGCTGGGAGAGGGAATAGTCACTCATACACTCAAACCAGTGTGTGCCCTAGTAGAAGGATAAAAGCAGTTTAATACGTAGGAAAGCTAGAAGCAAATCTTTCTGTGTTCAGTTATAGTCACGCAGAACTGCTAGTGAAAATTAAATTTGTGCCTGTCATTTGTATTAGACCTGAGCCATTCCTCAATATTGATCCACAGTGATTTGCCAGGCCACCTGTGGGTAAAATCTTTCAAAAGAAATACGAGCCAGTTTTAAAGTGAATTAAGGATACAGTGTACAGTGCTTTGCATAGCCTTAACTGATGTTCCTAAGCAAATCATATCAGTGGAACTAATCAGTGAAGACTGGGGCATTTAAAAAAACTAATTCTATTTGGAAAATATATTTGGAGCAAATTTTGTTGAATTCCTCATACAGTTTCACAGCTACTTTATGCTTATTAATCTTCTTACTAGAAAGCATGATTTTTCCATTCTCTTTGTATACAAATACTTCCTTGCACATTTCATCTTTACAATTAGGAAAGTCTCTTTTCAACATTTTTTTACCTGTTGGACTGCTTTACTTTGTGACTAGGTTCTCTAAATAAACCTATACATTTCAGGCTTAGTTCTTATTTTTATTGTGTATCTTTGCCAGGTGAGCCAGGGAATATGCCTGAGGTGATCTGGTATTAGGAAGAAGTGTTTGTATTTTCATCACTTCTTTCTAAGAATTTTGAGACCTTTTAAGAAACCCAGAATACTATCTTTCCTCAGGTTCCCATACTGTGTAGAAAAAAACCCCAAAATTAAATCAGACAGTAAGACAAAGTACACTTGCAGAATGCATGAGAAGTAAAGTAATAAACAAAAACATTCGTTATCTTTATCCAGTTTTGTCTCTCTAAGAATTTTAGCATAGTTCTTGGAATATTTGCCGTTATGCTTTAGCTCCTAGATATCTGTGAATGTCCAGAAACTAATGTTCTATTTATTTAAATGAGTGCAATTTTCTTTCACTCATGACTGTACTGAGAGGGCTCAAAACCAGAAAATCCATCAAATGGAATTTTTAAAATCTTATGCTTAAATATTTGTATTTTGGTTTTGGCAGGACAGAGATTCATAATTTTTTAGTGCTTGGGATTAGCAGTTTGATTATGTTTCAAAACGTGGAAAATAGAAGCTAGGATGTCATTTCAATAGCAAAGGAGAAAGCTGGCCTGCCCAGATCAGAAACCCCCTCTGACTTACCATGTGGTACATTATATGCACATCATGTCATGTAAATGTCATCTTCACTCATCTGGTGTGTGGAATTCCCATTAACTGCACATCCGTGCAGCCAAGTGGTGATGAATATGTATTCAATGCAGAGCTGCATTGAAAATCCACAGGGCAGATCAGAGAAGAAAAATTTCTGGTTAGTATTGGATACCAGCCTCAAATTCTCACTTACATGTAGTCCAGCTACTCTGATTATTTCCTTGCAGTTACACAGATGTTTAATTCTCCCTCCAAGAAAAGCAGAATAAAGGTTTGTGAAATAGCAGAATGTGTTCCCACTGCAATAAAGAGCTGCTCTGCTAAGAGCAACAGCAACTCATTTCTCTGCATGGAGTTCATGTTCTGCCAATTATCTGACAGTTTGGTAGCTACTTAGCATCTTGTAGTGACATGAACATCTCAGGTCCCTCGTCCTCCCTGCCATCAGGCATTAAGCAATGACTTTCATACAAATGTCACAAAAGTCAACAGCTTTAGCTATGGGCTCAGCTCCAAACTGGCTCAGACCGTGGTGCCTGGGAATGAAGAGCACAGTTCATTGAAAAAAGGATTCCTCACTCATATCATCTTGGCTGATATGGCTTCAGCAGACCAATAGTCTTCTGGAACTGCCCCAGAGAGGCATGAGAACAACTCCAGTATCAATCACACTCTTCTGTTCACAAATGATCTCACATTCTTGTGCTAAATCCCAAACTGCAAAATATCCTGTCTTAATTTTAACAAGGTTTTACATTCTTACATTCTTGGCAGCAAAACATGAGAGCAAAAGCAGTATTGCACTAGGACAAGAACATATGTTTGAAAGGGTAAACAGGGAGTGCAAAGGTTCAGAAAGGGCAGAGAAAAGAGAACAAGAGTTTATGACTGGTCTCTGCTCAGTGCTGTAGCCACACTGCTGTCCTTCTGCTCAGCCAGTTCCCTTTAATCTGTGACTGGGATCTCAAGGATTTAACAAAAGAGGGCCCCTGAGGAGCTCCCCAGGACACATACCAGCCCCCATTGCCCAGGAAATATCCTTCTCAAGTATATTTTTCTCCAAAGCAGAACAGATACAGAGAAATCCTGCATCCTGCAAATAAATGCTTGCTGGCTCAGTGTCTTTAACCATGAATCTTTGTATTGTCTCTGTGCTCTGTGTTGTATCATTTTTCTACCTCAGAAGAGCTGGAAATAAGATCTTCTGAGTAACATATATGCAGAGGGTTGGGTTTTTTACATTTGCATGATTGGTAGTCTCAGGATGTCTCGTTTCACCTTGTTACAGAACTGTTTGGTGTGACATATGCACAATCCACCTTTTTTTGGTTTATATTCATACGGACTTAATACTCTGCAGAGCTTTAAATCACAGTAGTGACATGTTATAAGGCTACCTGCATTAGAACAATAAAATGTTTCTGAGGAAGGATGTTTTGAAGCCACAGTGAGACAACTTCAGACATGCAAGTTCAGTTTCTCACTCTGACTTCTTGAAGTGAAGCACATGCACTCTTCTGCCTGCTCAGGGCTGCACCTATGTAGTGGAGAACTAAGAGACATGAGGAGTTTTTTAAACGGTGTATCAGAGATAAAATAGAATTCTAACTTAATCGACACTACCTAGGAATTCAAGTCAAATTTGGAAAAAGTTTCAAATAAAAATAAAAAGGATGACATTGTTCGTAAACATGTGCTTTCAAAAGAAAATTAAATGTTTCCTTTTGGGAATGCTAAATCAATAGATCTACAGCATCTTCTGAGCAGCATTTTTAACTCTACTTTGGAAGGTCATTTTCTGCTAAAAGGATTTAAACAAAAAATACCTACAAAAAGCTCTATTGCTGTTTGTAAATGCAAAATGTTTCAAAATCATTCTCACCAACAGAGAAAAAAAAATTGGAGAGCTTCTCTTTCATCTTGATGCAAATTTTTTGTATGTCCAATTTCCAAGCCAGGTACTGAACCAGGACCCAACCCCCAAGTCATTTGCCCAGTTCCACATGAAATTTTTCCTTCCTATTAGGAGAGAGAGTCCTTCTGGGTTCACACTTTGTATTGCTCTTTATGAATACACACACAGGTTCTTGTGTGAACTGCAGAGCACAGCAGGGCTCCGTGCACCAGGGTATTATTAATTTCTATGCACCAGGGTATTATTAATGGCTCCATTGCCTTCCTCCTATCATCCAAGGTGTTGGCATCCCTATTGCTCCCTGGACAGCAAAAGGACAAACATGCCCTACCTTGAACAGCAGCTGTCCTAGATCAGGCTCGTGTTGTGCATGCTAAGCAGAAATTGGGTCATTTGGTATTCACCTTACTTTATGAGCAGGGCCCAAATCAACGCCTGCTATGTCACATTCATGATACAAATTTTACCTTATTAGAGTCAGCTAAAGCTTTATTCAAATATATTTATAGAAAATATCCATATGCAGTGTTACCAGAGATTTTTATGCAAATTGCTATGATAGTTGAAACCTTATTAGAGTATGCCATTTGCATTCTGTGGAGTGAGTTTTTAGCGTGGTCCTGGCCTGATTTGTAACTGCAGCAGATATGGTCTAGCAATTCTATATCAGGATTACCTTCCCCAGAAGGGCAGACTGCCCTGGAAGAAAATGAGGAAGGAATAAAAGTAGTCTGTATTACTGGATCCAAAGCAATTAATCCAGATTCTTTCTGCATTGTCTTTTATATAAACAAATCTAAAACAGAAGTTCAATAATAGGGAAAAAAATTAAATCTGACTGTCTTAATTCTGTAGGAAACAACTTAAAAGCTTTCCTTGAATTCACTAGCTAGTAAATTAGTGCAAATGTTTATGTCAGTTAAAAAATTAGAGAAGGAAAATTGAGGAATTGGAAAGGAGTCTTCAGCAAGTGATGGATTTCTCTTAAAAATTTAAATCCCAAAGGCCATGAATTTGATATGAAGATGCCTTGTTAAAATGAGGCATTGTAAAAGGTGATTTTTTAATTCAGTCAAAGAGAATTTTGATAAAAGAGCTTTCAACTGTTTCCACTAAACATCTATTTCCAAAGAAAGAGGTGTGATGCAGTATCATGAATCAAGACATGCATGTATGTCCTCTCCTTCAGGCTTGCTTTGACCTGAAGCTCTGCTCTACATCCATCTTTATAAATGCAAATTCTTAGTTCCCTAATTTTTTCAAGGCCACTGTGTAATTGGCTCTGTAAATTTAGAATCTTGCCTAATGCTGGAGCAGATGAAAGCAAGAAAATCTCCAAAGAGGAATGCAAACACGTATAATCCTTCAAAGGGAAGCCTTATGCTACTCTGAAACAGTGTTTTTCTGGAGCTGCTTATTATGCCTCTCACTTACTGTGTTCTCTCCCATTTTACAACAGGAGGAAACAATCCAGCGGGCACGGGAGGAAGATGAGAAGAGGAAAGAAATAACTAATCACTTCCAGGGCACACTGAGTGAAATCCAGGCTCAGATCGAGCAGCAGAGTGAGAGGAACATGAAGCTCTGCCAGGAGAACACGGAGCTGGCAGAGAAGCTGAAGAGCATCATTGACCAGTACGAGCTGCGGGAAGAGGTGAGCAGTGCCCTGGCTGCTGGCTGGGACGGCAGCACATTGTCTGGCTGTCCCAGGGCATCAGGAGGCACTGCCAGCAGCCTGGCCATCATTCAGCTGTCTCACAGGGTGGGTGCTTTGCCCTCTGAGCCACGCCGTGCCTGCAGCCAGGTCTCTGTGGTATGGAACTGCGTGGGACAGCGCCCTGCCCGTGGCAGCCACGGCAGCCTTGCTGCTGGGGGAGAGGGGCTGAGGCACCCAAGCAGCCAGCGGTGCCAGCTGTCTGCTGAGCTCCCCCAAATCCCTGGGGACCTCCCCCAGCATCCCTTTCCTCCTTCCCACTAAGCTCCCTTTGGATACATCCCAGCTCCCTTTCGATACATCCCAGCTCCCTTTCCTTTACGTAGCCTGTTCTGCAGGTGACAACAAATATATTCTGTTACCTCCAGAAGCAGGTTGGAGAAGGGCTCTGATGTAAACTATTTGACCCTTTCCCAAAAGCAGAAAATTAGGATGACAGATAAAGGAGACCCTTTGAATTTAAATAGATTGGGTTTTTTTTAATTTTCACACCAGAAAAAAATCCTCCAGTAAAACCCCAAACTACCTTTTTTTTTTATTTTATGACAAACATCAACAAATATCACAATGGGTCTTTTTATAGTTTCTAAATACATTTACTGTGAGCCTCAGTGCAATCAGACAACATTATCATACTGAATAAAACATAAGTTATCCATCTTTACAATCTGGAATGACTGATACAATACCTGCTTTTCCAAATCTGTTGAATCATGTATGAATTCCTATACTGAATGAAGGAAAGGTACACTCCTCTCTTGTGGTGTCTATGAGAAGAAAATGTAAACCAGAGGGACACACACAGAATAATTGCTCCTATGAATTTTATCTAAGTGAATTAAGACTGAAGTAGGCTATCAGCAACATTTATCTCCTGAAAGTCACCATGGAGTCAGACATTTTACAGGCTAGAGGAGGCCTCTGGTTTGTTTGGTCTTATCTCCAGATCCCCACTCGTGTCCTGTCACCCAGGCCCTCCATTGTGCAGGTGTGTTCAGACCAAAGGGGATATGCTGGGCTTGTATTTACACAGAGGATGTCATGAGCTGTGCACATGACATGTGCTCCCAAGTACTGCAGGTGCAATGTGTCTACACCACCATCCACACTGTGGCTTAGATCCACTGGCCATTTAACAGCTACAAAAAAGGTGTGTGCCCAGCATATTTATTATTGATGAGCAATTATTTGATCTTCAGTCATACTAGAGTGTACTGATGACTGCATATGTAGACCTTAAAACTGGCAAATATGCTAAGGCTTTTTTTTTTTCCCTTACAATAAATCAAAATTGATTACACTAGTTTCCCTTCCCATGCTAATTCTGGCACATTTTATTCTTATCAGAGCTATAACTTTTTAGTAATTGCAATAGAGTGTCTTCTTGTTTTGCAATGATTTTAAGTGTTCCAGTAAATAGCTGTAGATGTACAAGCATGAAGGTCTGTGTAGATAATTAAACCTGCACATTCAGCAGATTTATTTTTTTTTACAGCACCTTGACAAAATATTTAAGCACAGAGAACTTCAACAGAAACTGGTGGATGCCAAGTTGGAACAGTCTCAGGAAATGATGAAGGAAGCCGAGGAGCGACACCAGAAAGAGAAGGAATATGTATGTACCTATCCTTCTAATTTGTCTGTCTTTTATCTAGCTTTAGGCCAAAACAAGCCCTGCATGCTATTTCACGAATATATTCAGGTCCAATCTTGGGTACAGTAGCAGAGAAGTTTTTATAGCTACCATCAGTACTCAATGCAAAGGAACAGCCTCTGAAAGGCTGCTTTCATTTTCATTTACAGATTTGGAGGCACACTGCAGAGCAGTGGGTTAGAGCCCAGACTGTTTCCCCTAACTCACTGTCACTGTGTAGTTGGTGTGTGGTGATGTTGGGTCAGGTGATGCCATTGGTTTTCAGTTGTCTCTGGTACTTGATACTCCATCTCCCCACACAACATGAATGCACACAGCTAAACCACCAGAGAGGAGACCAAGAATGTGGGATTGAAGTGAAATGGCTGAATGCTGCTATCCCCCCAGGTTCCAGGCTCCCCAGGCATCCTGCCACGGATCCACTTTTGCCTTTTGCCTTAGACGAATCCACAGGAGCCACTTGCTCTTACAAAGCCTCCCCTTCACTGTTTCCCTCCTTATACTGGTTTGCCAGTGCCTCTGTCAGGCAGGCAGGGTCTGGATCCATTTAGCAGCTTTGTTTGCTCTTCCTCCCTTTCTGGAGGCAAGGACATCTCTAGCAGGGGGACAGGGAAAAGTAGGAGGCATGTCCTCTGCAGGCACAGCTGGGATGGAAGGAGGACATTCCTCCATCTGTAGTCTGACACATTTTGTGGCTCAATCAGACTAAAATTAATTTTCTCAGACTGCCTGGCATTTTCACAGCAATCCTCACATCTACAAAGGATCGGAGTTCAACACAGGCACGTGGTCCCTCTTCTCAGTGGAGGCAGCAGCTCTCAGAGGGAGTGACAGGCTCTCATTAGCTGCAAGAAAGCTTTAGTTTTCACCAGTCCTCCAGCTAACTCAGGAGCAGCATGACACACTTCTATAAAGAGAGGACATTTATCCCTTCCCCATATCTGGAAACAGATATATTAGCACAAGCATGACTCTAACTGGTATCTTAAAATACTCAAATTAGGTGAAAATACGGGGCTCTAAGACTTGTTAGAGCACAAGGGAAACACAGCATACACCTCTTACCAAAAAGAGCCCATAAGAGCATTTATCCTCTTTCTCTGCACTTATCTTGCAGCTGGAACACCCACTCCTGCTCAGCTTTACTCCCTGCTAAAGAGTGAGGGTGAAAATGAGCTGGGGCTTTGTGCAAATCTGCATATCACTGCATGACAATCTGTAGTCCAGCTGACTTATTCTCCTTCACTCTGAAACCTACATAAAGCCAAACCCCACAATTTCATTCATGACCGTTGATTCTTGGCAGATTTAAACTCCAAAAATCTCCAGATGTCCAAGAAATCACTTACAATGGCAAAGCAAATATGGGCTTACTTTACTGATGTCACTGGGAGTTCTGCTAATGAGTACCAGATTTCAGATACTGAGGGCAAAAAAAAAAACCCTCAGAACAGAAGATATAGAAGACCAGGCATTGGCTCTGTGAAAAACTGGCACATACGGCCTTGTGTCAATACAGACTTTCATGCTGCATCTCTCAGAACATGAATTTTGGGGCTGCTTGTCATCTGTGACTGTCCCTGTTTTAGCCAAAACTTCTTTGTATGTATTATCTAGAACTGGTATGCAGAGATTTGGTATTTTCATTTTTTTTAAAGCACTGAAAGTCATCACTGTCTACAACTGGGAGTGGAAGATTTTCTTTTGGGCTTTGCTGTGTGTAAGAAATAACAGGTTTGAAAACAAGCTACAAAACCTTTATGCAGTGGGTGTATAATGGTATGCACAGTGTACAAAGAATATTTTTCCCATTGTCCAAAAGAATGCTGAAAAATCCTGTCCTTGAGGTAGGCTGGTGATGTGGGTCTAACATCACCCATCACCTCCAAGCAAGGTAGATTTAGCTGCAGAAATGAAGGCCAAAAGCCATGCAATGAGTCAAGGCATAATTAGGCATGTCATGATTCATCACGGGCAGCCCAGCACCAGAGAGCTGGCCTACACTTGGCTCCCACCTCCATCCTATTGATGTTCTCCTAGTCCCACCCACCCAGCCATTGTGCTAGTGTCTGTGGGAGTAATGTATATACATGTATGTGTGAAATCAAGGTGCTTTTGATGGAGTTCTCTCACTTAGCTGTAACTCTCTCCAGCTCAGTAATGTGCAAAGTTAGAACAGCTTTCAGAATCTTTCTCTCCATAGAATTTTCTCATCCCTGTGCATGACCTTTGCTGCAGGATTTTGCAATCGTTCTTAAATTAAAATTATTGTATGCTTTTATCTATTTGATTACTTTTTGAAGGCTCACTTTGATGCCTTCCCATGCACTTCTTCCATGTGGGAATCTTTGCCCCTGTGCAAAACTTCTTTACCTCAGACAATGAGAAGTGTTCCCTCTTGCAGAGCGTGAGCACCTCAGAAGGAGATCATCTCATTGCTTGCACAGTTCACTCTACACATGCCTCAAAGGATGCAATTCCCTGTTGAAGCAGCAGTGGTTCCTAACGTGTGGTTTCCACAAAGGGACAGCTTGACCTAAGGATGCTATTTTATCACCATCCCACAACTGGTCAGCACTACATAATTGGAATTTACAGAGTCTGACAGCAAAAAGAGAAGTTTAATTTTCACTAAGCCAGCCCCTGTGACTGTCTGGGCCTCCAGCAGCTATCATAGCTCTAATAATAGAGTGTAGCATCACCACCCTTCACTAAAGTGCTGCTCTGTAAACACCACATGCAATATTTATTCGTTTCTTGATACTTCAGCCTCCTTGTTACCACTTCATACTCTATTAATAAATGTATCAGTTCTGATTCATTTTCTCCCAGCTTGGTGTTTGCAGATGACCTCAGGCTGCATAAGAACATGTGCTAATTTGAGCAAGCCTCTCTGTGGCTTGCTTCCATTACAGAAGACTTTATTAACTCTCGGATTTTTGTTGACTGCAGAAGTTATGTGGGTCAATAAGAAAGAGGGATTTCATTAAGAGGCAAAAGATGCAACTTTTCTTTGCCTTCTCTGTCCATCTGTTGTGCTGTGGCCGAACACATGGTGCAGGAGTTGGGACCTTTTCATTATTCCAGTCACATTGGGTATGGAGGTAACCCCAGCTGAGATTGAAGCAATTCAGATAAAGTCCAGTCCTAAGAAGTAATGACTGGGCTAGGGACTGGGTAGCTCTGAAGGTTTTTGAAGCACATTTCATTAAATCATTCAAACCCTATAAATTCTAAAAGACACTCTAAAAAATTAGATATCAAAGAAAGGTGAAATTTAAAAGTCCAGATTTCATCCAGACTTTTAAAAAATTTGTTTCATTTTTTTGTACGTGAAAAGCATAACCTCTTCTGAGAAAATAAATGAACAAGCTGATGCTCATATAACCATGCCAACTCTTTTTACTGGCCATGGCATATCCTATTTGAAATTTTAATCAACAAGACCTGAATTAAAGAACTTGATTTATCTCCATGGAATCAAATTAAATTATCAAAATAAATATTGAGGCAGATATAAAATAAGTACAACACATAATTTCTTCATAATTGACCTGTAAAACATTCTTGTCTAGGAAACTTTAGATGTTAAAAATTCAGTGGGTCCAAATTAAAGGGCTGAATTGATGAAAGAAATATTTTTCTAGAGCCAATATACATATGTTTATTTATGCAGCAAATCTAATTCAGATAGTCTCTGTGCCACAAACAGCTGGAGACCGTCAGCATTTTAGGGTTCATCCTCAGCTCTTTTACCAGGTGGTATTTGCATAGTTTACATGTGTTATTTCCAATAAAATGGTTAGAATAAAGTTTTTACTCATTTTCAGCATGTGCTTCTACTTGCCTTTCACTTCCAGTATAAAATCCCCAGACGTACACAGTCCTTTTAATTATCAATATATTTTCAGAGCCCAGCTGTGCTATTTTAAATACAATTTAGAGTACAATTTAAGTTCCATTTAGTCCAACAGAGCAAAATCCTGTGGTAAAATAACTTCTTTATGTCTCATTTCTCAAGCTATCATTAGCATTCATTTTCTAAAATATATTTGGCCTGACTAATAAAACACTTTATAAATGTTTGGTAGACAACAGGGACATTTCTTTAACACCCTGGTAAATGTTTCCTGCTTTTAGATTAAACCAATTGCTAAAATATTACTGTGTACTTTGGAAGTGCTGACTCAGAACTGTAGCCAGGAAAGGTCTCTGCAAACCTCATTCCTACAGTTTGTTCAGCTTTAACCAATCCTCCACTTGTTTTATCTGCAGCCTGCAGATCAGAATGTGATTTTGCCAAACACCTTGGAGTAGGGAAGCACACCTTCCCAGGAAAAGCCAGGGAAGAAATTGCAGTTAAGCTTCTCCTGGGCTGCCTACTTAACCTGAGACATTTATCACCCTGAGCTGGAATTCTCCACTTGCCACTGCAAACAGAGCCCAAAGATAACAGACAGCAGTAAATGTATAACATTTTCTATGCACTGGCTTTCTGAAAACTCCCAGATTTTTTGATGCAGGTCTGACTGTGGCCATCCCCACATGCTAACTCATGGTCGGTAATGCGAAAGGAAGCTTGCCATTCACTGGAGAGCAGGAATTTGGCTGGAGCTGTGCTGAAATGAATGTGCCAGAAAGTATCATAACCATTCTCTAGAAGTCTGGTGAAGATGTGGTTAAATGCCACGGTTTTTATAGCCCACTGTACTGCACACTTAATTCCAAGTAGGTTTTGAACTCCTATTCAAATATGCCCATGGAATGCAAATAGCCTGTCCCATGTCTCAGGATAACACCAAATAGTCTGCCTTACCTAACTGCTCTAACTATATTCACCTGAAAGTTAGGCCACTCCTTATCACAGTAACATGAGTAGCTGGAGCATGAGGATTTCCAACTGATAATCTAGGGACCTAACAATTTTTTCTCTGTTGCCCAAAACACAGCTCCTGAACCAAGCTGCAGAATGGAAGCTCCAGGCCAAAATGTTAAAGGAGCAAGAGACTGTCCTGCAGGCACAGGTGACGTAGGAGAGGTGATTGCATGGTGTGCCTTTGTTTGCCAGTTTTTAACCCATGAGGCACATCCCAGGTAAAGTATCCAAACTACTTTCTGTGTATTCCTTCTAGCCTCATTCTACATCCCATAGACTATTGCAAAGGAAGCAGGTTCTTTTCGAGCCAACTGTAAGGTAATGCCCATACTGCAAATCATACTCTGACATGTGGATTGTGTAGTCTAAAGAAGAGAAGAGAAGAGGCTCTTTTTGCAAATTTTTGGTATAAAAGAGGTTTATAAAGATGGAGAGAGATTTTTTGCCAGGGCATGTGATAGGACAAAAGGTAACAGAGGAGAGACTTCTACTTCTACTCCTCTACTACATATGAGGAATAAATGCTTTGCTGTGGGATGGTGAGACACTGGAAAAGGTTGCCCAGAGAAGTTGTGGATGCCCTGTGCCTGGTAGTGTTCAAGACTGGCTGGATGAGGTTTGAAGTAACCTGGTCAGTGGGAAGTGTCCCTGCCTAAGGCAGAAGGATTGGACTACCTGATCTTTAAACATTCCTTCTGACTCTAATCATTCTAAAGTGCTGATTTATGAGTATTTACAGTGCTCAACCACAGAACAATGTGCGTGCCTTGATTATTCACCATAACTACCCTTCAGGTAGGTTTCTTATACAGCAAAGCACTGGAGTACATACATATCAGGAAACAAGTTTACCAAACTGGAGTTGCTGTGCCCATATGCTTTTCTGAATTGGGGTGCAAAGGCAGCATTTTCATTACCTTTAACAGGAATTCTGTCTACTAAGGGCTTATAGAGAGGGGTCTCTAGGATTTCAGTGCTTAACTGTAATTTGAAACTTTCAATAAAATAAAATTACTTGCCAAAATTACACCAGGAGTCAAGCTGGAGTGAAAGGCGGTAAAACCAAGCCATAGGCAGAATATACTACACTTTGGGAGCAGTGCAATAATCACCTTGAATATTCGAGTGAGACCTTGAATCAATGAGAACACTAGATGACATCAAAAAGAGTATCAGTAATTTTTTCTAGATTTAAGAAACAATTATGTAGATTCTTTGACATGTCTGTGAGAAAGGTTCCCCCCAAGCAGAACCTTGAGGGGGATGGTGTCAGTCTGTCAGCCCCTCTTGCAGCTGCCAATCTCCTCACCCATCAGGAAGTGCCTCCAGCTCTTGCTCACAGTTAATCATACAGGCAAGTTGTCCCAGCTTTTTCCTTGCAGATGGTCTAATTGCTGCCTCTTGAGCCACCAAGAAATTTCAGTGTAGAACTGATAACCTGGACACCTGCTAAGAGGAGTTTAGTTTTTTGTGTATTTTTTCAGAGGCTGAGATAAGCCAGTGGCACACTGAAGAACATCATATAAACTGCTGCTGACAATAGTTTGACAGGTTCTACAATGAAACCTCCAAGACCTCCAACTGAGTCTGTCCTGACTGCAAACCTGCTCCCAATTTTCTCAGAGTGGTTTTAATTAAACTCTTATGATCAACCAGAAGAAAAAAATTATGCAGGCAGACCTTCGTAGCCAGCTTAATAAAGCTGGAGTTATTGATAAAAAAATAGAACATTTGAAAGAGAAAAGGTGTTTCTAGAAAACACCAGTCAAGTCTGTAAAAGCACAGAGAATACATGTGCTCCTCCCAGGCTTGTACAGACAAAAATTTGATTTGCTTCCTGAAATGAAATATGCAGTTAAGTGTGTTGCTCAAGTGTGAGAGCTCTGTCACTTACATACCAGCCTTCATTTGGAATTACCAGGAATAATAACATTATTAATATTATTTTTTTAAATTTTTATTATTTCCAGTATGGTAGCACCAAAGGATCTCCCTCATGGACCAGATGCTATAATGCAAGGTGTTGTGCAAGTGCAGAACAGAAAGAGCATAAAGAGCTCCTTGATGCAAACAACACAAAGCAATAAATAGATATTATGCCCCATCCCTGGAGGTGTTCCAGGACAGGTTGGATGGTCCTGTTTAAGCAACCTGGTCTAGTGGAAGGTGTCCCTGCTGGTCTTTGGGGTCCCTTCTAACACAAGTCTTTCTATGATTCTATGATTAACAGAGGAACGGCTGCATGGAAATTTATGAGAAGATGTTGGGTCAGTGAGATAGGGAGAAGCCATAATATTGCCTTCACCGTGAGATATCACTCCATATCAGAGGAGGTGATGAACACCCACTTCTTCCTTGAGCTGGAAGGAACTGGGCACATCATATTCATGCCAGCCAGTCTCTGGATGGCCAATGTGACAGCGACAGCCAAATCCAGTACTCCAAATGGTGACAGGGATCTGGCATCAGCTGAGGAGGCACACCTAAACTGTGGTGGTGCTTCCCAGGATGCTGCATGCTCTCCCCAGGCATGATGCTTAGGCAGACTATTTTAGCTTCATGCATTGAAACCAAATAAAAAGATAGAAGCTGGCCAAGACCTTTAATATTTGGTAGCCAGCACAGGGCAACCACTAAACCATGGCAACCAAGAAGAATATAACAAGGCCAAAGAGGTGGCCCCATGGTAGCACCCTCTCAGCATGGCAGTGCTGAGGAGCCCCCACTTCCCAGAGCCTTGCACTCACAGCAGTGCTGCCTCTGTCCTCCCCATACAGTCCTGCTGGATACAGCAAGGCGATCCTCGTCTCCCTGATCTTGGAGCACCAGTGCACGCTCCCAGTGAGTGACATCTCTCACAGCCTGTTTCCAGCCACTGTGAAAACATTCATTTATTATTCAGTTTAAATTGCAGAAGCTATTCTTAGTACTGTGGTGCTCCTCAGGGACCCAGCTGAGGTCACAGCTTGCCCTGTTCAAATGGGAAATGTTTTTGACCTAATTAAACAATATGCAAAAATTGGAAGGGAAAGCAGAGACAGAATTGAGGTGAGCTTTCTTAAAACAGATCAGGGCTAGGAGCCTCAATTCTCTGATTCCCACCTCTGCTCCATCACCTGGGAAGCTCAGGCATTTCTCCTTAGAGCTGTGACATCTCTTCCAAATGTCAACATTCCACTACTACACCAGGTAGCAGTGTCCCACCTAGGCTATGGAACTTGGGCTGCTAAAACAAATCCCTCTGAGTTTTTGTTTGTGCCTAGGTCACAGCTCTGGCTATAGCCTTGTATAAACACAAACATGCAAGCTTCATGTCAGCTAGCTCTGATACTGGCACCATGGAGTGCTCTGCATGGGTTAACCTCCTGTGTCTTCTCCCAGCTCCCTGGGGAAGGGCTGCAGCCTGTGCCCTCCTCTCAGCCTCCAAGGCCCTTCCAGCCCAGGTTATACCTGCCTGGAACCCTGCATTTGTGGCTGTGGCAAGGGGCACCATAACAACTAGCTTGAACAAGTATGATACATAACATAACTGTACTTGATTTCAAAATCAGAATGAAACCCACCCCACTATTAGCAACGTTTTCTAAATCTTCTTTCCCTCAGTGACTTCACAGTAGTATCAGGGGTGAGCTGGCTACACCACCTCTACACTAAAGAAAATTTCCTAGGTAATCCTTTTTCCAGCTCTCTGCTGGTGTGGAGAAAGAAGGCAACCAGCTTCCACCCACATACTGGAATACTGCAGGCTGCTCTTGACCCTCCCAGAGCTCTGCAGCCACCCTGCCTCAGCCACCACATGTGACACCATGTGACACTTTTCCTAAGAGCTGCCAGGCTGGACAGATGAAATGTCTGATGACCTAAATATTTCTAGGGATGTTCTGGCACCAGAAGGAATGGAACAAACTGGAGCTGGTCTTCTTTTCCAAAGGGAAAAAAAACCAGTAAACAAACAAATAAATAAACAAACAAAAACCAACAAAAAAAAGACAACAACAAAAACCAAACTGTGCAGGAAAGCTGAAAACGAGAAAATCTTACAGAAAAACTAACCTCAGATCTTTAGAACATTTGTTCCCCCAAAACCATCAGATGATTTTAGATATGAAAAAAATTATAATAATGAAAAAATGCAGCAACAGATAAACTTTCACATGGCTGCCATGTATAAACTGACAGCAAAATATGGAGTCCTGGTAGTCTGAAATGCTGGCACATTGCAACAGAACTTTATTCTGCTGTGCTTCTCAGAGTGAAGTGAAACTGGTAAAAGAGGCTGGCCAGGGATGTTTGCTCTGTCTTCACTGGCCTTGCCTACAGCTGCAGTCCAAAACAGAGCTGACAAGGTCTCAGCTTGCTCAAGTTGTGGTGCAGGGATGCATCCTGAAGGAATCCAGTGCAGATTCACAGCAGTGTGAAAGTGAAGGGTGAGCTTTGTTTACATGCCAGGTAACATAGAAAGTGAGCAGTGACACTCCTCTTCAACAGGGAGTGTGCATGGAAGCACAGCAAGCACTGCCTGTGCAGCTCCTGGCCACAGCCTGAGCCACCAGGTGGAAAGATGGAAGAAGGGAAACCATGACTGCAGCGTGGTGTGGGAATGCCTCTCCCCCAGCTCACTTGGACATCAAAAGCATCCTAGCCAGGGTAGCACCCAGGTCCCAGCCTGGCTGGAAGAGTGCTCAGAGAAATCCACAAGGCAGGTAAACAGCCAGGCAGCCATGCAGTATTGACCTCCTCTGCCAGGGCTGAAACCCCCAGGTTAAAGCTGGGGTTTGGTGACATCTGCATGGTGAAGCAAGGCTTGGAGCTCAGGCACAGCTCTGCTCACGCTGGCTCTCACCTTGATTTAATCACACTGAATGGTCTTGCACAGCATCAGTGGTTGGACCAGCTCAGGTTAGTCCTTGCCCATGGAGATGGGCCAGGGATCAAAGCAAGGGGAATGTTTTCACAAGTCTTGATATCTACAGAATTATTTTTCTTCTGGACACCCTGTATAGGGATACCACAGCTGCAACATTCAGGAGAGGAGGGCATCCATAACTCCCAGGTCTTTTAAAAATCACTTGCCTGGCTCTTTCTGTTCTTACTCATCTTTCTGCAATGGAGGAATCATAATAGTTTGCAACCATAAAAAGTTGCAAAGAGTTTCTGTTCCCTGATGTTTGTACTTTCATGGTCTCCAAACAGAAACTAATTTCCATGCCCAAACATAATATTTATTTTTATTATCTTCTACCAAAGTAGAAGTTCACCATCCTGGATGTTCTGAAATTAGTGAGGTTCTTTTTTTCTCTCTGTTAATACAGATCACTCTCTACTCTGAAAGATTTGAAGAATTTCAGAAAACATTGGCCAAAAGCAATGAAGTGTTTGCCACATTCAAACAGGAGATGGAAAAAGTGAGTAGGAGCTCATGCCTGAACTCTGTAATTGATACTTTCCTTTTAGATTTTGATATTTCTCACTCTAATAATTCTACCTGAGATAGGACCATCTCTGCATATTTTTGAAGAATAATTTCATCAACATTCAAATAAGATTTAGGACACACTCAGCCACGACTGACTGACAGCAGGTTAGATTTCAGCTTTGCAAGCTGAACAGCAGAAAGGAGAGTAGAAAGCTCTCCATTTCAGGTAAAGCTGAAAATGCCTGGAAGAATAAATATTTTACTTAAAATATAATGTGGTGGTTGGGTACAGATCCCTGAGACATACCAGAGGGGCAGTCTGGAGCCACATTTATCAGACCATATTCCCAGGAGTGCCCAGAACCTTCTGGGCGACTGACACTGGTACAGAGAGTTTGACATAGGCTACACATCTTTTACTGGAGTGTGTAGGCAGAGCTGAAGCCCACCAACCCCTTTACACCATGTGGAAGCTGTCCAAGAGACTTTCCTTGCAGCTGGGGTTCTTATTTCCTGTAATGAATGGGAGTTAAAAACCAAACACATCTACATATTGTACATATTTGTAATAAACAATGTTCTGCTCTGCCACCAAGGCTCAAAATCCTCATGCCCTGATCCAGGCAGCACCTAATAATTCTTCACAGAGAGTTCTGCCTGCAGAAAAACAACAGGAAAAATGGTGCTATTTAGCTAGAGGTGTTTTCTGGAGGTAGTATAGAGGGGTGAGTAGTCCAGCAGGAATTTCCCTGGCCTTGAGGGCTCAGAGGAGCCCATCTTTAACTTCCCAGCAGTCTAACATTGTAGTCTGGTAAAGAGACAAACAGAATCCAGCAAATTCTTTGCCTTTTGTTTTTGTGGGTTTGTATGCTAGAAGTTGGCTATAATCAACTGGTGCTACTGTTGGGACTACAGACTAGAGGCTGAAAGTGATATAGCAGCTACTTCAAATGAAATCCATCCCCTAACATGAATTATTACTTAGCACAGACACTACAGCTGCCGGTAGCAGAGCTCTGAGCAGGGCCAAAGACTTGAATAAAGGGGCTGCCCTAATTTCATCTTTAGCATGGAATTTCTGTTGTGATGCAGCTTTTCTTCCTAATTCTACAGATGACAAAGAAAATGAAGAAGTTAGAAAAGGATACTGCTACATGGAAATCCAGGTTTGAGAACTGTAACAGAGCATTACTGGACATGATTGAAGAGGTGAGCATTCTTTCCCATCTCAAGATGCATCCTTTTCCCCACATAAAACTTTAACTAGGAGATGAGATAATCCCACAAATCAGTGAAAAAATTCTTCTTATATCTAAGGGTCTTTCTTTCAAGTTACCATGATAATTGGATTTCTTTAGAGAAAAAGACAATCCCAACTGGTAGTGCTTTTAGATTGTGCAGGAATCCACTACATCCATGAGAAACTGAATTATGTAACTCTGAATTTTAAGTGCTCTAAAAATGGGTGATTCTCAATGCTCTCCCATACAAGCAAATTGGCATTAGTTCACTTCATGCTACTTTCTGCATAAGAGCATCCACTCAGGGAATTAATGTGTTCTAGCTAATGAACTTTAAAATCATGCCTTTCATTAACTTCCTGTGTAGTCAGACTCTAAGAGTCAAAAGCAAGTACTGTGTCTCACCATACTTTAAAATGTGCTGTCCCAGGGGCATTGCAAAGGAAGTTCATAAGCACACTGGAACTCATTCAAAGAAGATAAGAGGCTGCCTGAAGTTTCACCCCAAACATAAGCTGAACTGGGACCAGATCTTTCTGGTTAGCTTTGTAGTTCTGTGCTATTGCTATTTCTATTTTTATGGATTTCTGTATCTCTTGTTTGTTTCCTCACTGGGTGTAGAAAATGTTCCAATTCAGGATGCTCTTACAGAGCCCAGAAGCAAGATAAACCAAAAAAAAAAAAAAAAAAAAAAAGGTAGCTCATTTGCTTCCAAATTCACACCCACACCAACCAAAAGTCTAAGCAGGCTTTTGGTTGCTTGTCTGCATGGACATCCACTATGCTTTTCCATCTCTCCAGATCATCAGCAAGTACTCCTGCAAATATATTTGAGTGAAATTGATCTGAATATGTATCCAGAACATTAATACATTGTAGTTACAGGGATGAATTTCCTCTTAAATTTTTGGTCCAAAACACCATAGTTATTGAAGAGCAGTTGGTGAAAGCCAGCCACCTGGCATCATCCTCTGAAGACTGCTCAAATCATTTCCTAATTGCCAGTTCCACTAATGAATTGCATGCACCCAAACTGAGCCTGTACCTTTGCCTGATGTCTTTGACTACAGAAAGCCATGAGGTCCAAGGAATATGAGTGCTTTGTGCTGAAAATCCAGAGACTGGAGAACCTCTGTCGTGCTCTGCAGGAAGAGAGAAATGAACTGTACAAAAAAATAAAGCAAGCACAGTTCCCAGAAGAGGTGAATGGAAATGGCATCTTAGAAGAAGAAGAAGAAGATGATGAAGAAGATGATACTAAAACAACCCCTTCCCCCTCTGAGCAGGAGAGCATGGAGCTGCATGAGAGTGACAAGAGGATGCTGAAGCAGCTGGCTGAAGCTTTCAGGGTGTCCCACAGGGCAGAGGAGTCCCTCCCAAGCAACAGCAGCAATCCAGAGACCTGTGACACTCAAACATGTAATGCCATCCTGGTGCCAGAACCTCCTGCTCCTCTCACTCCACATTCAGAGGCTGGGAAAACCTGTGAGCAGCCCAGCACGAGCACACCAACACCCACTGAACACACACCAGCACCCACTGAAAGTATGACAGCCCCCACTGAGAACGGGTCAAAGCCCACCAAAAGCACACCCTCACTTCCAGACAGGGTGCCAACACCCACAGAAAGTGTGCTAATGCCTCCTGTGAGTGTGCTTGTACCCACTGGGGATATGCCAATTCCCACTGAAAGCATGCCAGCAACCCCCGAAAACGTGCCAACCCCCACACAAAACACACCCATCTCCCCTGGGAATGTGCCAGTACCCATTCAGGGGCCACCAAAAGCTGCAGAATGTGTGGATGGCCCAGCAGATAGATCTGTCCAGGGTCAGTCTGGGAAGCAAACAGGGGACACAGACATGGAAGCAGTGGATTGAAGACACCATGTGTCCAGGCTTGTCTTCTGCAAACCAGAGCTCTGCTTTGTCCTCTAAATGGATACTTTTTTTTTTTTTTAAGAAACAAAATTTGGTTCCTAAAACACACTCATGTATTTGTATGCAAATGTAATGCACTTCTCTTTGCTACCACTATCCAGTAATAATGGGTCTGCAAATTTTGCAGTCCTTCATCTGCTTGAAGTATAATACTTTCTTAATGACATGGAAATACAATGAAATCACAGGATCTCTTTTTCCCAGGCATGATGAGTCATCTCATTCAGGAAAATAATTTTAGTGTTGCACTTCCATGTTTCAAAAACCAATCAATTTTCATGCATGTATTTAAAGACTCATAATTAATTCTATCTATTTATTTTGACATTGCATAAAAGGTGGCCTACTTGGACACACTGTGATTTTAATAAATGAGGTGAAAGGAATCTGTAATTACAAAGTAAAATAGTGAAACCATAAATGTGGTCAGCCATATCCAAGGAGCAGTGCAACAACCAGAGGAGAACTTTTGGACAAGGAAATGACCACTCAGCACTGTAACCTAAACACCCACAAGCTTTCAGCCTTACCTTCCATTGGTCTTTTCTGCTCAGTGTTCTAGAATAGGTTCTGTTTTCAACAGAACTACAGGGAAAGGGAAAAGATCTTTTCTAGATTCACATAAAATAACTGAAAACAGCAATTTCCAAATTGATGGCAATTTCCAAGGTAGAGGGTCACAATTCTCTTTCTACATCCAACAGAAAACTGCTACATTATCATGCTATTTGGAATCACAAGGCCAGCAGTGGGGATCATGCCTGTTTCCAGCACACAAACGAGGTGAGAAGTTCAGAAGCTGGTTGCAGATCCCAGTTTCTAGGCAAGGAGCAAAAAGCAGAGTGGAAGGTACCAGGATGTATTCCAGAAGAATACAGAATAATAATCCTGAGATCGTGCTTCTGGATGGTGCTGTCCCTCCCAGTTACAGCCACATGAACCACAGCTTCCTCCTGCCACTGCTGCATGGGCTAATGCTCCCAGGAGAAGGATGAGGACTCACCTGTCACCCCGTTATGGAAATAGAGCACAAGTCAATAAGCCAGAAGCAAAGAAGAACCAGGAAAGCAGGAATCCCTCTCACAGACACCTCCAGGGGCTGGCTGCATTCCCATCCCCTTTCTTGTCTAACCGGCTCTTCCCACCTGCCTGCCAACAGCCATTGCTTAATAATGCAGCCACCTTGTCAGCAACTGGTTTCTTCTGGTGCCAAGATCAGAGATGAAGGAAGGAGGCAAGGGAGGGTACCTACCCAGACTGCTCTACAGTCTCAAGCAAGGAGACTAAGTAGGCTTTTTAGAAGGTTAAAATGTCCCCCAGGAATGTCCCCCAGGATTATTTTAACCTTCTTTAAGCCTAAGTAGGCTTAAAGAAGGTTAAAATAATCCTGGGGGACATTCTTTGTTTCTCATCTCTTTCCTCTGAATTCCACCCAGGCCTTTCAGAGTCTTAGCTGGACAGCTTAAGAATTTGAAAAGGGCAATTAAGTAGGATGTTTAGAGGTTGGAAAGAGAAATCTTACAATCAAAGAAACCCATGTTTATAGACAAATCCCAAGAAGACCCTGAAGACAAAGCAACTTGCTCAAGCCAAAGTTGAAATACAGGTGAACCAAGAGGAAAGATGTCCCCTTTGACACACTGTGGGAAACAGTGGCCACAGTCCTTCCAGCATGCCACCCTCCAAAAATGGGGTTTGAATCTTTGCTCACTGCCCACATGGCCCATACCCTGCTTAAATATGTCTGTGAACTGCTTGGTTACAGAGCTGACCCTAGGAGTATACAGAGCATAGACTGCAAAAGTGTGTTTGGATATGGCCTGTAGCTATCATGACTACAGTTTTCAATTGTGAATGCCTTATGTTAGATAACAAGACCTACAGGATTTATCTCATGTCTTTAATCATGTGAAGTAGATAATTTGAGTCTTAGTTATCTTAAGCTCCTTTTATAAACAGTGGAGAAGGAAAAGCATCTTTTGAGGACAAGTTATCCCATGATAAGACTGGCATCCAAGTCAGAAGGAATTACTTTCTCTCTGAAGATGATCTTTCTCTTCAGATGCTAGAGCCAGCCTAAGACAACTAATTTAAATTTAATACGTCTATTGTTAGGTATCTAAATTAGGCAACATGAATTCCATCAAATATTCAGATTCAAAGCCCTAAGTGAATGGCCATCTCTGAAAACCAAGCCAGTTATGTGCCTGTGAAAACATTAATCTATAACAAATCTGTAAGATAAACAGTTATACTCACCTGATACACTTATTTTTAGTTTCCATTGACTTAAGTTGGTAGAAATATAGTTTCTGTTACAAGTTTTGTTTGTTATCAGGGTGACTTTTAAAATTAATGCAATTTATATACTTGTTAATGTGTTGGGGGTTTTAATTCTTGATCTTGTTTGATTCTGTTGCCATTTTAGTAACCACCTGCATGAAACAAACTCCTTTTTCTTTAAATATGCCCTTCTTTTTCTTCAAATAGCCTTCAGTTGTTGATGTTTTCTCATACATTCAAATATTTAATGCAATAATAATGGCCTTACAACTTTAGGTTGGTTCCATTTTACATAATCATTATGGTCATATCTTTAATTATGTAATTCATGTCTCATACTTTCCAACTTCAGCAAGCAGGGAGACAAGGATCCTGCAGATAAAAACTTCCTACATAGTTATGATTTATTCTTACAGCATCATTCCTCATGAATAAATACACAGCCTTCTGGGAAAATTACTCCCACTCTCTTCCACCTTCCTCATTTTTGCCCTTGAAATTCTAACACTGCAAAATTCTAACACTCAAATACTTGCAGCTCCTATTACTATGAGTTTCTCTCACATACCTGTTGCTTCTCTTCTTTTCTCATGTACCAACTGTATTTTCTCCCAGCAGTTTCCTCCTCATTTTCAGTATGTATGCACACATACAATACTGAAAGCACAGAAGAGTGACCTCCATAGCTTTTAGTTTCAGGATTTGGCTTCATGTGTTTACAAGAGATGAGAATTGTAGGGAAAATTCTGGCTGATCCCAGGCTGCATAAGTATTTAGTCAAACTGTGGAGATGGTTTATGTAATCTCATGGCCTGTAGAGCTGTGGAAAGCTGGAGTACCCTCAGTAGAAGTGGAAAATCTGTAAAATTTAACCAAGCACCTCTTTATCATCCACTGCATCAGACCGGAAGATTAAATCACCATCACAGATTTCTGTGTGCTAACCTAGATTCTCTCCTTCTTCTTCAACATTATTTTCTGGCCTCCCTTGCTCTTTTCTTCCACTGGTACCCAATATAAATCTGACTATGCACAGTATCATTGTGAAAAGCCTTTGGGATGGCAGACTGCACAACAGCTCTGCTGCACTTCCTCAGGTCCCTCTGCACTCGAGGCACAGAAACCCACACTTCTGTGGGTTTCAACACTCACTTGGAGGCAGCAAGTGGCAGTGAGACCTGCCTCCCCAGTGTCCATTGTTATCATCCTTATTCTAATCTGGCAGTCCTGGTGTGTTCTGTGGTTGCCTCCTTCAGTCTTGCTTTTATTTCACACAGTTATTCCCTTATCTCCAGGCACAGATTTGGGGGCGAGGAGAGGTGGTGATGGCAGCTATTTCTCCCTTACTAAGAAGCAATAGCTTTTTAAAAATCAGCATCTGCTGACATTCATTTGGTTTCTGGAATTTCTGTTTTCTCAGGTTAGGTGGTCCAGGTGCCCTATGGCTGACGCTGGAAAGCTTCAGCCTGCACATTGCCAGCTAGTTCAGGTTCTGAAAAACAAAGTTGCAAGCTGAACACACCTCCAGTGTCACAGCCAATCCTACACAGAAAAGAACCTTAAGTCCCAAGTGTAAACTGCTGCTAGTCATTATGCTATCTCTTCCCATGTGTTTCACACCAGTTTCCAGAGAAATAAAAATAAAATGCCATCTCTGGCAGAAATGTGAGCTACATCTTGTCCCCTGTGTCCCCATTCAAGGCATCACTCCCACTCAGATGCTGCACCCGCTGCCCTCACCAGTGTGCATGGCTGCATTTGAATTGGGTCACTCAAACAATTCAGGTTAAAAATACACCACTACAATCACGAAGAAGAGCTAATTTTAACTCAGATCATTGCAGTCATCCCATTGGGTTTTTGTTCTGATGGTATCTAGGGAAACATGACCTCAATTATGGTCACCATAATTGCCAATTGAACTCCACCCATCCTTTGCTCATAAAGGAATCCACGCTTTTGGATGTTAACTCTGGAGGATAATGTTGTTCTCAGAGTTAATGGCAGCCTTTCCATTGACTATTTTAACAGACATCTCCTGGAGCAAATACAGAATTTGGAAAGTTGAATTTTAAATCTCAGCCTGACCACCACACAAAAGACAGGGAAGACACAATATCCAACGCGCATCAGTAATGACCAGCTGCAGCCTTTGGAACTGCGTGTTACATCTTCTGCACACAAAGAAACCTCTCACACTTCCATAGAGACACCCTGGGATCTCAAACAGGAGAACAGGTCAAGTGCCAGCAGCAGGGTGATCACTCAAACTTCAAGGATCATGTCTCGGGTCCCAATTGCTGTGGTAGAGGCTAATTGGCAAAATGACTCAGCATGTACTGAGTTTCTCCTTCTCTCTTCTCTTCTCTTCTCTTCTCCTCTCTTCTCATCTCCTCTCTTCCTTATTTTCTTACAAAATGTTATTAAATCAAAGTTTATAGACAACAGCATCCCAGAACACAAAACTCTGCTTCTGTTACCCTGGAGGCTGAATGTAATGTCAAAAAAAGAGGCTTTTTTCACAGAAAGAAGAGAAACAGTGAAGAAGTCCATGTAATTTTTACTAGAAGCGGCCTCTATTTGTGGGTTGGTAATGCAGTGTTACCTCCTGAAATCCAAGGTCATATTTGAATTACATCAACTGAAGACAGTTTTGATTTTAAGTTTGTGCTTCTAGACCATCGCTAGACTGCCAGACCATTGCACAAACCCACACCTTTAACTGGTGCTGTTCTGCACAGCTAGAGAGTCTGTTCAGAAAAGTCTTGATGACAGAAATAGCGGCTTGACACAGTCAGAAAGAGATGGACCTGCCACCATGAGAGATGTCTTAGCAGCAGGTCTCTCACCTGCCTTGGTCAACCCATTTATCTCACCTGGCATTTTCTGCATCATTAAATACACCCATAACACTTTGGATGAAATAACTGCAGTTTACAAGCATGGTTCACAACAGCATGGTACATTCAGCTGGCTCCTCAGAAAGGTGTCATGGTTTAGCCCCAGCTGGCAATTAAATACCATGTAACCACCCCTGCACTACCCCCATCCCCACAGTGGGATGGAGAGGAAAATCAGAAAAGGTAAAACCCATGGGCTGAGATAAGAACAGTTTAACAACTGAGATAGATTAAAATACAACAACAATAATAACAATAATAATAAAAATAATAATTATAAAAGTGATAAAACAGGAGATAACAAAGAATGAGAGAAGAATAAAACCGAAGAAAGATGAGCGATGCACAATTCAGTTGCTCACCATCCACTGACTGATGCCCAGCCTGTCCCTGAGCAGCAATCAGCAGCTCCTGGCCAGCTCCCCACAGTTCATACACTGCACATTTCACTCTGTGGTGTGAAATAACCCTTTGGTCAGTTCGTGTCAGCTATCCTGGCCACGTTCCCTCCTGGCTTCTTGTGCACCTGCTTGCTGACAGAGCATAAAAAACTCAGAATTTCTTGACTTCAAATAAGAACTAGAGAGCAAAAACTAAATCATCATTGTATTATCAACATTATTTTCGTACTGAATCCAAAACACAGCACTGTACCAGCTACTAGGAAGAAAATTAACCCTATTCCAGACAAAGCTAGGACAAAAGAAGATTGAACTTCTGTAAAAGGTCACAGTGACCTTGTGCCTGCAGAACAGCTGCTGACAACCCACCCAACACATCTTTAGTTTAATATGTTTGCTGTTATCTATTTCTATGTCTCTGTTATACACATAACAATAAAGAATCTTAATGAAGCCCAACTTAAGCCACAGTTACTGGTGAATTGACAGATACCATACTGACATCCTAATCATGTATTAATGTAACATATTGAATGGTGCAGGTGTTTTGTTACAGACCTGCAGAGCTGCAGTAAGACATTTTAGTGGTGTAAGCCTTGCAACATCACAGCTGCAGGGACACTGCTGCTCTGCTTGGTGCCCTTCTACTCCAGAGAGGCCCTGGGTTTCTTGCTGCACCCTGGAGAACCCCACAGGTAGCAGTGGATAGCAGGGGGAGACAGAGAATGCAGACACCAGGTGGTGGTGGTACACCTGGAACTCCTGCAAATTTTGCACTATGATCTCTGTTCTTGAGACCCTGTGTCTCACACAAATTAATGACCTTTCTGCCGCATATTGCTGCTTGTAAAATGTGGGTAGTGAATGGGCTTGTGAATTATTTTGAGTGCAAGTAACATTTACTCCTCAGTAAGACTAATTGCTTTCATCTAATTTAAGATGCCATTAAAAATTATAATCATGTAATATCTTATATTGGTAGGGAACTTCACAGATCACCTCCCCTTCCTAAAGATGCAGGATGAATATTGAAACTACATCAGGTTGCTCAGGTCCTGTCAGTTCTGAGTATTTCCAAGGATAGAGACTGCATGTCTCTGGATACTTGTTCCCATGTTTGATTTTTCCTCACAGTGAATTTTTTTTCTTTCTATCGAATCTTCCTTGGTGCAGCCCATGTCCTTGGCCTCTCTCCTTGCCATTATGCATCACTGTCTTCTCTATAGCCTTCCATCATTAGTTTAAGATTCCCTCTGAGCCTTCTCCAGGCTGGACAAAACCAGCCCTTGAGATGACATGGGACATTCTCATTTCATAGCAAGAGAACCCACGTGCATGTTTAACTGCAGCAGTGCAGTCCCTGCCTGTTCACACTGCTGCTATCCAAGTAAAGAAGCCACCACTTCCCATTCATCCACCAGTCTTCCCAGTACCTCACCATGAACTCCATCACAGTGGAAACCCTCACCTATTTTTCCAGCATAGCAGCTCACATGATCGTTTTCTAACCCAACCTGCTGAAAATGCCTCAGGCAGCTTTAGATTGTTATGAAAATGCTCGAGCAAACCAAATAATTTTGAATTGGCTTTGCTCAGGGGATGACATTGTAGGCAGCTGTGCCAGATGAGCAGAGAAAAAACTGTTGGCCAACAGGTGGGTTTATCCAGATCCACTGGGAATGCAAAATCCTCATCCCTCTGCGGCTGCAGCTCCCACAGGATGAGTGGCACAGCTACTTGAGCACTAGTTCCCATAGGCTCAGGCTCCTGTGCTTGATAGAGTTTTTCTCCTGAGGTTTTGTCAAAACTTTCTGAGTCCTCGGCAGAGCAGTAATTGTTAACAATAACATTTACACAGGTGTATGAACTTTCCACACGTACTGTTCCTGCTTGCCCAGCAAAATGTTACAAGGATCAAGAAGAAGAAAAATGCAGCAGCACAAGAACTTAGTTAAAGCACACCCACACGTGCTATGTTCAAACAGAGAAAGCAAAACAAGCAAAAGTCTCTCCTAATCCTTCAAGGTTAAGAAGCTTAAGTCAGTTTTGTAAAGACATTTTGTCTTGTCGCACCAGCCTATTACTGAGAAGCCGCTTTAGACTAGAGTAGCATAGAATAGAACAGTTCAGGTGGAAGGGACCTACAATGATCATCTAGCCTAACTGCCTGACCACTTCAGGGATGACCAAAAATTGAAGCACTTTGCTAACAGCACTGTCCAAATGCCTCTTAGATACTGACAGTCTTGTGCCATCAAGCACTCCTCTAGGAAGCTTGTTCAAGAGTTTGACCACCCTCTTGCTAAAAAAACAAATGCTTTCTAATACCCAGTCCCTGTTGCATTTTTGAACTGTTCCTATGCATCCTGTCACTGGATATCAGTGAGAAGAGATCAGCACCTCCCTCTCCATGTCTCTTCCTCAGGCAGCTACAGAGAGCAACAAGGTCAAAATTCAGCCTCTTTTCCTCCAAACTAGACAAGCCCAAAGTCCTCCTCCACTCCTCACAGGACATGCCTTCAGCCCTTCCACCAGCTTTGTTGCCCTCTTCTGGATGCACTCAAGGACCTTCACATTCTCCTTAAATTGTGGGCCCCAGAACTGCTCACAGTGCCCAGGATGAGGCTGGTGATGCTATGTCTGATGTACCCCAGGATACAGTTTGCCCTCCTGGCTATCTGGGCACACACTGCTCACCCACACTGAGCTGCTGCCCACCAACACCCCCAGATCCCTCTCAGCACAGCTGTTCTCCAGACTCTCCCAATTTATACTGGTAACTGATGTTACTCTGTCCCTGGTGCAGAATCCAGCATTTGGATTTGTTGAATTTCATCCCATGAATCATTGCCCAGTACTCCAATCTATCTAGATCCCTCTGCAAGGCCTCTCCTCCCTCAGAGTCATCAGCACCTCCCAGTTGAGTGCTATTAGCAAACCTGCCAACAGGGCACTCAACTGCTGCATCCAGATCATTTTAAGTGTATTAAACAGAAACATATCCTCCAGGGCATCTCCCAGAGGTTCTCCAACCACCAAAGTCTGAACAATGTATGTGTGCTAACCCTTTTGAAGCCTGTTGGATGTCTACTTTTATTTTGAAAACTGCTGAAACAACTTAGCTAACAGTCATGGCTGATGAACTACGGAACTGCAAGGACTTGTGAGGCATCAGCTTGGTCCCAAAAGACAGGGGCAAGGTTAAGTAAACATAATGAAGCTCTCACATGGTCTGTGCCCTAGCACTACTGACTCCAGGACTGAAAGAAGCCTGTCTGAAATATCTTCTGCTGCAGTGTGCACCTGCAGCAGTCAGAGGGAGCAACAGTACTGCAGAGGAAAGTCAGACTTATTTTGGGGACCTCAATGCCACACTACAGGTTTCCAAAGGTGTGATACTGACATTTCTGGGTCCTGTACATTTTCAAATTGACACAGTCAAGCCAGTGTAAGTTCCCACATGCCCATTCCTCGTGCCTTGGCAGCCATCAAATAATCAAAAGAAAATCAAAGTTCACGGTTACACAGTATTTTTTCTGAAGATTATACACATGTAGTTTAAAACCTGGCTCTCTCTGGCTTACCTCACAAAATTACATTTCCACTACTCAGCAGCTGAGCACAGAGGAAAGAGAGGATTCAGCAGTAATCTGAACTAGAAAGTCCAGCTGCTTTACGTGTAGGTGTGTGTTTGTGCCGAGGTGGCAGCTGAGTGGTTATGGGACAACAGGGCAGCCTTGCTCTCAGCCCAGGAGCAGAGCAGGGCTGGGCTGTCCAGCACTCCTCTCCTGCCAGCACATTCTCATCAGAAGCCAGATATGAAGCACATCAAAATCTACACAAATAACAGAACTCCAGTAAGGCCACAAAAACACTGCAGAGGCGAGTGCCAGCGTGCAGACACCATCCTCATCAGCAAAAGCTGACTGCAACCCACAAACTCCCATCCCATGGTGTCTTTGCATTAGGCTGTGACCACTGCTATGGGTGGTGACTCCCCCAGCTCTAGTGACATTAATGACAAGATGGAGACCAGAGGAAGCCCTTTGTATTTGAACGAGGTTTCTCACTAGCTAAACATTATATTGCAAATAAACTAAATGAGTCATCAAACAGCTTGAGTGAAGCTCTCTTATTCTTCACCAAAGTGCTAATTCCACCTCTCCCCCAGTTTGTTGAGTCAGAATGTCTCTCCCTCCAGCCCTACTCTGCTGTACACAATCCAGAGAGGAACTGCAGTGTTAATTCTCCCATCACCTCTTTCATGACTTCAGCCAAATGTCCTCACCTTACTGTTTGAGGCAGATTTCTGATTCTTTTCTTCCTGTGAAAGGGATTTAGCAGATAAACCCTCATTAATACTATAATTCTTATTAAGAATTCCTTGCTAATGAGAGATCTGCCAAACACATGACTAGGCTAATTTGTACAGTCCTTGTTCTCAGCAATACCTGCACTCTGAAGTTTTGGTGTCCATCAATTATCCAAAGCACTAGTACAAATCTGGCATAAACAGGCACCACCTCATTTTCACAGACTTCAAGAGACAGAGGAAAACTACATGCCAAAATCCTGTCTTGGCATCCTAGATCTGCTGCAAGCTACTCATTTCTCACTTTTTCCAGCCACAAACAGGCAGCTGCTGACACCTACTTCTATTAGGATCTTCCCACAGAGCAGAAAAGTGGGTGGGCAATCCTGCTCCACCTGCTGCGGAGCGGGCTGCCCCCTGTCCAAGAGCACTAAGCAGTCACACACACCATGGTAGTGACAGCCATGTGCTCCCACCAATCTTCCAGTGCACAACTAACAAAGCAAGGACCCTCTCCAGGCCCTCTCCACCTACATGGTGCAGGGAACTTGAGCAGGCTTATGATGCTTTAGGTTCCCTGCATAACAGGTCTCACATCAATGATGTGTAGCAACAGGGGTGGCTAAGTGCTGCTGCTTTTTGCTTTGCTTTTCCATGACAGACTCTTAGATAAATACTTCTCAGAAGATCACAAGCACATCAGAGATGCTGGAGGCAGAATGCAGAAGCAAAACAATTCAGCTCAGCCACGTCCCTGCTGGCCCTCTCCAAGGCTTCCAGCTCTCTGCACTGCATCTTGTACCTGCAAGCACTAAGGTGCACAGAGCCAAGTCAGTGGGACTGCAAAGAGCCAGGCCCATGATCCCCCAGCTGTGAGCATCCCTTCAACTCCAGCACAGGTAAGGAACAGGGGCTATTCCAGCCAGAGGCAGAGGAAGTTAAATTCAAGAAGGCACAAGCATTGCCAATTTTTAAGTGAGGAACTGAATACAAAATCAACAGGAAGAATTGCCATGAAACTTATGTGTGGAAATGGCCCTTACTCTGCACTTTTTACTCCAAGCAGCCTGGCTGCTGCACTGCCTCAAGGAGTGAATTATACTTTGTGTGTTATTGTCCTCCCAACCAGTTTCCCTGCTCCACCTGGCTGTATGCTGAGGTCTGCAGCCTGACCCCCTTTTGCCATCAACCTGGCAGCCAAACTAGCCATGACTGCACCAAACAGAGAGGCTGACCAATGGCAAGGAAAGACTTCCACACAGATCAATATATTCTTTGGCAGAAAACAGATTTAAAAGCAGGCTAAATTCAATTATTTGTATAACTGGAATATCCTTGTTAAAGGACTTGTAACCATAGCAATCACTTAAACAAAGTTTTAAAGAAAATATTCACTCATTATTAAAATATTGATTTTAGATTCTGATTCAGTTTCTCAATCTTCCTCATTTTTGACCTCAGAGGTGCTGTCTGCCTCCAGGTCTTACAAAATACATGGAAAAGGAAGAGCTTGGCTCAGAGACACCTCAGCTAGTACTTGTGTCTTGTGCCAATAGAATGATGCTTCCTAAATATACAAATACAGAAGGATCAGGTTGTCATGTGGGGATTGGGAAGTTTGCAAACATTATAAAAGTAACCAGCTAGCAGGCATGTTTCTCAGAACAAGTCTCAGGCAATTAAACTGAGCCTACATTAATCACATTGCAAACACAAAGTATTACTACAGTTGGAGCCAGACTCGTTTAAAAGCTCAAGCACTGAAAAAAAAAAAGAAAGAAAATTAGAGGGAAAAAGCTGAAGTATTTGGCAAGTGGCAATATACATTAAGGGCCCTTGATATTATGGCTGGATTATCTTCTATCTCCACAGACTCCATTCCACAGTTATGACTCTTGTATTAGTAAGAGTCATGCAGGCATCACACAAAGGCAGCATTGATTTGTTATTCTGTAACTCTATCTGGAGAATTTGTTTTGAAAATATTCAGCCATAGCCTTCTACTTTTTTCAGCTGCCTGTTAAATGAGTACGTAGCCAGGAAAATGAGACACAGAAACTGTACGATGGATGTGATCTGCACACACATTTTTCTCACAAGAAAACAAGTACAGTGCATGTTTAACAAAAGGGAGTAGCTCCAGGGTTAGATTCTATAATGGAGCTGAATGCAAACTCCTGAATAAACAGCACCTCAGGGAGGTACATTAGGAAAGGTACAGGAAGGAAAGTATTTTCGTCATGCGAGGAAGGAGAAAATATCTTCTTGAATCATGACTGGAGAATCCCTCCTGGATGCCACCACAGCTGGTTTGGCTCTGCAAACTAACCATGTGAGTTTCAGATCAGGTGGCCTGTGGATTAAGGAGCTATACCAGCTGCTTTAGCTTCTCTCCACATCCCATCGATCTTGATTGGACATCACTGAATGAAAAGCAAACATGCAGGAAGCCCAGTGACTAACAGATGTATTTAAGGCCAAAAAATATTCATGTACCTAAAATACTGCAGCAGCAGCTGTTTTGTTTTAAATGGTCAAGTTCAGAACAACAGAAATTGCTTCACAGAATACTGTCAGAATAGAAATCAAATACAAATGTATCTGTGTGAAACCTGGGCATGTATTTTTAGGTGCACACACCCACACACATATGCAGCCTGAATAGTTCATTCCCCTCCTCTGACACAGTCAGGGATGCCTTCAAGAGGAAAATGAGCCCAGGCATGCTCCTAACCCAATCTTGCCTCCACCACCCCTATTTTAACTACATACAGTATCATGTACTGGCTTGAAAATCTTTTTATTTCTGTGACTTTCTCCTTCCTCTACATTCTCACAATGCTACTCAATTTCTTTTAGCAATGCAGTAACACAGCAGATCAAACCTGAAATTCTGCTGTTTAGCACTCAGTACCAAAGACCGCAGTAATTATGCTAGGGGAACAGTCTCTACAAAATATTAGCTCTCATTTAGTTTTCCCACACTGGCTTAAGGTTTAAACCATGACCTAAGACTCTTCAGCAAAATATCAATATGGAATCACTGCAGTCACTTGCAATTAGCTGATGGCAGCTTATTTACATTCCCATCCCATGAGCAGATGCTCGTATTTTAAGCAGCAGTTCTCCAGAAGCCTTTTCACAATTAACACACAGGTTGTCAGTTTCAAGGTTATTTAAACCAGCCACAGTATCTGCTTCCAAAATTAAACCTGCACAGCTACACTGGGCTCTTTAGAGAGTGTTTCCAAATCTTGAAATCCCACCTCATGCCTCCTAAACCAATGCACTCCTTCCCTCCTAGAAATATTTGCTTTACCTTTTGTATGTTCAGATAGCCTTGATCACTTGCATTCTTCCTGAACTTCACAATGGTAATATATAAAGGCTGAAAAATCATGCTAAAAGCATATGGTGCAAGGTTTGCTAAAATGGATGATTTCATGATTAGACAGACTGCTGAGAAACCTTAGACAGGAAGCAAACATTTGCAGCCGGGTTTCAGAGATGAAGTGTCCTGTCATAACGTGGGAAACCCTTTTGCCCTAGGTGCTACCCTGTTGTGCTCTCCCCTCCAGAAGCTCTTCTGATATTTCACAGGCATCAGAGGGTACTTTTCATTAACAGACTCCACCAGGAGTGAAGGATGCATCAGCACTGTGTCCTCCATTCAGCCCCACAGGCAGCAGCTGGCACGGCAGACCGGCAACCCTGAAACTGCCCCTGCAGGACTGGCTGTGCTACAGAAGGAGCATTTCTGACATCAACAAAGTGAACAGGAGCTCAGTTTGGCAAGGTGACACATCACACACGCCCCACCATGACCCCTGTAGTACAACAATCTTCAAAACAACAACAATGAAACTCCATTGTGACTGACGCCAAAAGCCTGGCTTGACCGTGCCCTTTAAACTTAAGGCAACTGGAGTAATTCTATAAAGAGCAGGTGTAAGAAACTGCTCCAGAGAACAGGGAAAGAAGAACCCACACCATTAGCTGTCTGGTATTTATTACTTTTTAATACAGAGAACTCACAACAAAATATTCTCTAACAACACACATAAATGATATCATAACCAATTATTTTAATTTCATCAACATTCATTTGCTATGTACATATTCTTCCATCTGCAAAAGTGCAATCCGAGAATGTCTCAACAAGAAACCTTTATGGACAAGTATATTTTTGAGGGGTGTTCTCACCAGTGGCCTTACAATGTGTTTGTCCTTGGTTACTTGGTACAGCAAGATGAGGAACACATGGGAGGGGGAAAAAAAGGAAAAAAGAAAAATATTGGGGTAGATGCCTCCCTTGTAGGAATATTCCTTATTTTTCCAGTTAAACTTATTATGAATACACTGCTCATTACTGGAGATGTTAATGTAAATAGACTATAGGATAGTCTATGGTCTGGCTACAAAACACTGTAGTTTAAATGACTCTGCAGCATTAGACAGAACAACAATTTCAGGCTGTTCATGTTGGTAGGTGTCAAATTACACATCAGTGTGTAAAAGATGTCAATTTTGTTAGTTATGGTTATCAAAATTTATTTGTAGACATCTTGATGGATGAATTCAGTTTTACACATCCAAAATATGAAGCATACCTAAATGCAAGCCTCTCCTATGGAAAGGGGAGTTAACTACTGGAAAGAAAAGCATTTGCACATGCAACTCCTATTACTATCACAAGGAGTATCGTGCACTTAAGAGTAGAATGAACCTCCAAATCCAGAGGACCGCATTCTCATTTACAAAACATATTGCAGGCAAATTTAATCTAACCATGGGCCAGCTTAAAAAGAACACACAGCACCAGAGAAAGGAAAGGTAATGAAGAATAAACTAGCCAAGAATAAACTAAACAAAGCAAGCAGCTCCCTGGCTTGAGAGGTAATTTCCCTTATGATGCATTTGTAAGCTCATGACTACTTCCAGTGCTTGTTAAGACAGGAAGCAGAGCAACTGTGGTCTAGTTTAAGCTCCAAAGTAGCCATTAGGTCCCAAAGAAGTTGCATTTGCACTTCTACTTCAGCAAAGCCCAGGAAACTCTCCTGGCCAAAGGTGAGGGCTGACTGCTTGACTGGAATCTGCATGTTAGAGAAAATCGTGCATTTTCCAGTGACCCAAGAGCAGCTTTCAACAAGAAGCAGGGAAAGCCTTTACAAATTAGGAAAAATTTACTTTGGAGTGAAAGTTCAGAAAAACCTTTCTGTAGCTCAGCTGGTTTCCACTGAGGATCATTTTTACAGTGCTATATATGCTGCTAGCCTCCAGTTGAGAGACGTGTTTTACAAGAAAATAGGCATTCCTCAAGCAGTAGGTAAGACTCAGAAGGTAAGCAGAATTAAAAGGAAAAGCTGGCAAAGAACTAAACTGCTTTCTTAGATAGATTTGTATGTAATTCCTTGTCAGTGTTAAGACTTTAAATGTGCTTCTCCCTTCCCATTTTCTCAGTCTGCTCCATTCCTGGTTTTGACTTGGATATATTACACAATCTCTCAAACACTTATTTTTAAAGCTGATCATATTTCCTTTATTCCATGTCTACTCATTTTTGATTATCACCCATACAGGTCTAGAGAGGCATCCAAGAACTTAAAGGGCAGAATTATAAATTAAGCTACTCTAAGGGAAGCAAGTGAACAAGTATCTAGGACAACTCCAGATCCCACTTCTCCCCTACCATGTGCATTGCACAGTGACACCCTCCCAAACACTGCACAAAAAACAGCACACAATGCCATGTATCCTATATGGGAACTGACACCCCAGACTCATGACATGTGACTGGCACTGAAGACTGAACCTACAGTAAGAGATGTATGCTTTAATTGCTCTCTTTAATTGCTTCATTACAGGAGCTTTGTCTTTGCTGTGTGATTTCAGGCCGCTGCTTTCTGTCTGGTCTGGTTCTCATGGTCCTGCCAGGCAACACAACTCCAACCTTGTCAGCCACCCTAGCTCTAGCAGATTGCTCAACACACCATCAAAGTTGAAGGGCTCATCCTTCTGGAGGAGTTAATCCAAATTATAATTCCATTGTTCTTCACAAGGGAAGTCTACACTGCACAGCTAATTAGGTTTTATCTCTAGAAACCTTCCTGCCCAGGAATGCCCAAGGCCAGGTCCTGCTCCTATGGACAATGGGTGCAGTGCTGGTCCCACTGCAGCTGGGCTGGGTGTAACTTTGTGGTAGCCATGAAAGGACAGTGTTAGAAGGCTCTCAAAGTCTTTCCCACAATCCTCCCAGAAGAAGAAACAGGTTTTCCCAGAACTGATGCAAAGAGGACAACGGCACAAAACCCCAAGAATGTTCCCAGACCCAAAACCAAGCCCAGGAGCTAGCACAGAAGGAGAGGAGCACCAGTGGTGAAGCTACCACAGCCTGCTAACACAGCTGCACCACAGGAGCTGGGGGGACCCCAAGGACATTGCCACTCCAACTGCGCCAACACTCTGTGCAGCTTGGGTATAAGCTGAAGGGTGGCTGCTAATGCTAAAAGGAGCTAATTCTGCAGTGGAGACAGCCAGGAAATAAAACTCTGAACTCGGCATTCTTACACACAAAGAAACATGGATATTCAGCTTGACTTTTATGTGCATGATAATTTCTTAATTCAGCAGAAAGTGTGACTCTCAGTCCAACATAGGAAAAAACACTACTTTGGCTTCTGACTTTTTTGTTTTCTTTCCCAGGGTGGCAGACTATCAGGGCCATTTTCAAGACTGTGATTTGAACAGATACACTCTAAAAAGATTCTAATTTGGAAAAACAAAAGATTTCAGAAGAAACAAAAAATAATCCCACCATGTAAACAGAAACAAACCCCACACTTCTCCAGTGGACAAACACTTCATAAATACACTATCGAGAAAAGCAAAAAAACCAAATGTCCCTTAAATCTCAACTGATTTGAGAAACCAAGCAAAAGATTAATGACCTATTTTGAAAAATTTATTTAAGGAAGGGAGAAATGGGAGTTAAGAAACAACAACTGCAGAGTCTACAGGGCCAAGCTCTCTGATACAAATTCACTGCTTAATGCAGTCTATTATGTACAGCACAGAGGCATGTAGAAAGTAAATATGCTAAGTTTGCTTTCTTAAAACATCTCCTTGTTTTTAGATCCTAGACTGAACACAATTTTGAAAGACAAAGGTGCAGCAATTAATTGTTTTAAAAGTGATGACATGTTTTGTACTCAGTACCTCTCAGCTCATACAGGTCTGAGGGCCCAGATCCCAATTCATGGTTCTCCTTCCAACCAGCCACACAAGCCTGCAGCAGACAGCAAAGCCTCAGTCCCAGCAGGCACATACAATCACATCCCCATTCAGCTCAGCCAGTTCCTTCCCTAAAATGTCTGTGAAGAAACACCTTTAAATAAAGCATGTTAAGATCTCCAGCTTGTTTTGGTATGAGCAGATGACCCAGCTGGGCACATGACAGCCCTGTTGGAAGCAGCACTATTGCCTGCACTACAACTCAGTGAGGGCAATGCACATCAAACACACATAGCAGGAAGACACAATGCCAAAAGAATTCATTCAAGATTGCATTTGCTGGCACACATTTACATTCACTTGTCATGATACCTCAGTTTACCCCAGTCATGGGAAATCTGAAAGAAAGCCTGCTGAGGGGACTGGCAACAGAGGGCCAGCTCCTGCACCCCTGGGAACCAATGCAGAAGGCTGAATGAATTCAACAGTAACAGAAACATTTCTTTCCAAGGATTTCCCATTTCCACCAAGCTGGAGGAACAACCCTATGCAATTACCCATTTTCCAACTGGACATATTTCTCTGTCCTTTATGTCTCCCCACACCCTTCCTATAAACTGTATTACAACTGTACAAAAAATAAACCCAAGTCATTTTTAGCTGAACTTTACCCCACACGTGGGATATATTGAAAGGCCATTAAATTGGCTTGCCTCCAACCTTCACAGAGATCTTTGCAGGAGGATTCTGGTTTTAACAACATGTATATATACATATTAATATGTACACTGACAAAGAAGCTGCTCTTTCAGTTAGAAAAGAAATTAGATTTCATCACAGAATGAATCCTATAAAAAGATATGTAATAAAGTTGAAATACCCATAAAATAGCTATTACTAAAGCAAAGCTTTCGTCAATAAGCCTCCAAAACTTTAAATGAAGAAAATGGCTTCACAAAGTGGTAGTCTAGATTTCCACAGTGAGGACATTGCTGGACGTTGCTGTATTCAGAGAAATACTGCATGCCAATCCGCACATCTATGACTGGCTTCCCACAGTGCTTACAGTTCAGCCGAGCCTGCAACAAACAAAGAAACAAACAAAAAAACCTTTTTGAAATAACCACACTCCCCTCAGCTTCTCACCTTTGGAAAACAAGGCGCCAGAGGCAGTCCCCTGTCCTCCCCAGCAGGAAACTGGCAGTAGTGGGATGTGCTGGTAGGGACATTCCTCACCTGGACTGGGGACTCACAGGCTCACACCATGCCTTTCACATTAAAGACCACCACCAAATTCTGGGGAGTGGGTCACCTCCCACTCTGACTGATGGAAGGTAGAGAATAGCAAGGTTTATTTTGTGCTGCTAAATCTCTGAATCAGTTCCTCATTTCCCAGCACAAGATGTGGTGTCTCAATAAATCATTTATGAAGCATCAAAGCTAAGAGAGAAATTTCATATTTGTGCCACAGTAATTCAACTATTTAGGTTGACATTTGAACATCATCTGTCTATGAAATATATCAGCATTTTAATTTATCAGCATTTTAACAAATGTATAACTTGATCTACTTTATCAGCACAACATGGTATTGTGTCACTTTAAATGTCTATTTAAACATTTATAGTACATATCAGGTTATACAAACTAAACATCACTTCAACACACAAACTATTCTGCAAAATCCAACTGAGAAAGAAGCAACATTAACTGGGTGGATATGAGAAATAATTCAAGGTCATAGGTGAGCATGGACAGAGCTATTAATATTCAGCTGTTGCAAAGAAGTGAGACTTCAGAAGAAATCTAGCTGAGAAACACAGCCCATCTGATACAAAGAAAGCATCAGGCAGCATGAAAGCTCAGCAAGCCCTTCGGAATAATCAAGAGAAGCAGAAGGATTTGAGACTGTAAAGAAGTTAAAGAGTAAAAATAGCAAATGAGCAGCGAGGGTCTGAGCTGCACCATAGTTTAACCTCACAGCCCAGTACACTAATGAAAGCTTCAGCTCTCCACTGAAAAGAACAAAAAGTATTGTCTAGGCCACCTCAATTTAAGGGATTTTCCCGGATGAGGAGAGGAGGAAATTATTAAAGTACTATCCATGTTGAGATCAGACTCAAAAAGAAACAAATCAACAGCTTCACTGCTCTGCTTGAAAAGCAGAAATTTTAAGAAATACAATCTACTAGGTTATGAATTTTTATGGAACTCTTAACCAAAGGGTTTTCTCCTTTACTACAGTCCAGTACCTCAGCTAAGAGTCAGTAATCTGACAATGGTTGCAGTTTGTTATTCTACATGCAAATTTGTGATGCAGAATTAAATATTTTGAAGTAAGGCACGAAATTATTCATAATAAATCTAGAAAGGCAATTTGGAATTCTATTATATACCATATTTAAATGTCATTCTTCTGTATGCACAGAATCATCTGTAACAATCATGGTGAAACAATAATGCTTATTATCTGGCAATCACAGTCACTGCAGCTAATGCTTTTATAGTGAGTTCTTATACCATGGTCTATCACACTGTCCATTAATCATGTAATTAAGGCTCTTGTATAATGAGCTCTTAAATCTTTTCTTTCAACAGAAACAATTCAGATTTGAAGCTGCTGACTTTTACAAAGGTAGCAAGTTAGTATCAGTGCTTTCCTTATCTTTAAAAGTTCCTATTTTTAAAAACAAGTTACAGCCCCAAGAGACACTAAATCTGGAGGTAATGTATCAGTCTGTAGTTATAACTGCTACCAATGTCACCTTAACCAGCAGCAGCACCACCACTTGTCTTTTGAGCAACACATTTTGTTAAATACATTAAATTTAAAATAAACTGTCATTTTGCATCTTGACAAACTGGTATTTCAGATGGCTTTGAAGTATGCACATTACCATGAAGTGATCCCAGTCTGAATGGGTGTATCTCTGCAAGGCTTCTGTCCTGACCTACTACTGTGTGTCTGACTGAGCATCTGTGTGTCTGACTGAGCATCTGCAGCAGAGCACTGAGTCATTCCCAGACAGATGTTTTTTTCACAGCTGCCTACCCCTACCTGCATGGCAAAAGTGCTCTGTCTATCACATGGACAATTAATTCTCAGGAATGCAAACAATCCTGCTGTCTCAGACACACTCTGGAGTAGCCCCAAGCCTTGGATCTTCCTCTCTCAAGGCATAGATGAGGTGAGTGTTTAATGAACTCCAAGTTGCTTCAGGTGGGTGAGTGCCATCACCAGGGTCAGCCACAACAAAGATTAAGGAGAGCTGAGTAATCTCCAAGCACAAAGACACTTTGGACCTTTCTGTTCCCTTGGCACTTTTTTGTTGCAGTTATGATAAAACACAATTTATGAACTAAAAAATCCTGGAAACATGAAACATCTGCTCAAAAGGTGGAACTATACCCGGCACTCGTGATGGTAGTGACGAAGCATCAGATTTAATTACCAATGCATTTAAAGGGGGCTTTATTTAAAAACATAAGTGTACTAACCAGTGAGCCTTGCAATGACTTTAGTCTGGCTAAAGGCCATTGTATCTCTGAAAACAAAGGGACAGAGACCCATCAGCCCTCTTGCATTGCACTCATAGGCACAGGCTGGAAAAGAAGGATGGAAGGAGGAAAGGGAGAAAAGATACACAACCTTGACTTTATCTAATCAGCTGGAATTTCACCTTATGAGTGTTACTTATGTATGGTACTAACCTGACAACAGGGAGATGCTGCCAGAATATCGTAGGTGTACATAGTTCCCAGCTGATGCCAGCTTCCATCCCATCGGGACTTGCACTTAATGCAGATAATTTTGTGAACCCCTTCTAAGCAGTCTACACAAACAGCATAGAGGTGCATAAGCCTTCCTGTGGACAGAAAAGACACATCTTAAGGAGCAAAAAGGAGAATATTAAAACAGACATTTTCTGCAATGTGGTATCTGACCTTTTGTGATACAAATCACATATTTATTTTTTTTTCTTTATAAAGGGTGGATGATAAAGTAAAAAGTACTTCTCTACAGGAAATACACAGGCTTGACTGAAGCTATACAGAACTCAGGAATTAGTCATCACCCTGCCCACTCTCCCTTACATCATCTGCTGGTAGATCTTAGCAGAATATTTTATAAAAGGAGTTGCTAAACCTCCAAGAAGAGATGCCAGGTTAAGCTGTAAGATCAGCTGCTGTGTTTCCAAAACCAGAATATTGCCCTAGCTTCATCCCCACCTGACATGAGAAGTGGAAAAGTGCTGAAGCTTATTAGCAAACTTGGTACAGATTCATTTAACAACTTGCTGGTATCTTCTAGCAAAGAGGGAACCAACAACCTAATAGTCCCCATGGAAAAAAAGCAACAGTCAGAAGAGCAAATTCTTCTCATGTACTTTCTTCTGACTGTTCATTAACAACAAGTATATTTACATTATATATTGCACATACAAAGACTTTAACATGCCATTCAGAACTATGAATATAATGAGCTCTATCAGCACCTTAGGCTCTGTATGCACAATGACTTTCGAAACCTGAGTTACATTTATGTCCATAAAAAACAAGTGGCTCAGACTTAGAAATCAAATATTTTCACTACATACATGTGACTGAACTAACCAATGCAAAATCTGAGACCGACTTTCACAAAAAAACAAAATTCCTACATAAATTATAAAGATCTAGCACCTAGATTATGCCTGAATTTTAGTGACTAAATTGATTTGCAATTTAATAGTTGTCTATTAGAAGAGGCCAGACACCAAGTACTAATCCTGTAACATACCAGATTTTGCACTGCTATGTAAGACAGAGCTAAGCAATACTGGCATTACAGATCAGCCACAAAACAGGACTGAGTTCAACATGTGTTCACCTTGGATGGCAATTTGTGCTCTTTAGCATCAAAGCACTGAACACATCACAAACTGTAATTCAACAGACACACATCTTGTAACTCTTCTACAAAAATGGGACCAAGATATTAATAATTTATGATTAGTCTGTACCAGACACTTACAAAATTAATAGTCTGTGTTTTTACTTGTTTTGGTTTTTAAGCCAACTATTTTAGAAAAACAAGATAAAACAGACTCTTCTTAAAATATACATACAAAATAGACTTAGTAGTGTGAGCTGGTAAAAATTAAATTATTCTACACTGGCATGTTCAGCTCTAGAAAACATGATGGGATGAAACTAAAATGTATATAACATACATATAACATATATAATTAACTCAGTTCCTGAAGTGAACACTCAAGATTGGTGATGTTCAAACAACTCCATGCACAGCAGTTGAGCAGGAAGATAAATATCTTTCCCCATCTGAAGTTCTGCACCGTTGCTGCACTTTAAAATACTACATTCCCCCACCATTTAATTTTCAGGATACTTTTCGTATTGGAAATATGGCACCTGGTATCTTAAACATGCCTGAAGTAACATAAATGATTTTCTGTACTGAAAAGAAAATAACAGCCTGGAATAGCACCTTACAGCTTAATTTCATTTCAGAGAATACTTCTGGTAAGAAACCATCTTACCCAGGACAAGGAAGCAAAAATTTTAACAATTAATTATTCACAGCAACTTGTCTGAACAAGTTTTTCAGATATGTCATCCAACAGTTAAGAAATAATTAAAGTTAAAAAAAATAATTTCACAGTTTCATTCTTAGAGGCAAATGTTAACAGTGAGTTTCGCTATTTTACTAAACCAGCATTTTGTACTGATAAAATGACAAGCACATTGTGTGACTCCCCATCAAAGCAAATAGGCATAATTATCTCACACAGGTATATTATGTTTATCCTAGAACTTTTCTGGCTTGTATATTTGCCTATTGCTTTTCCTACTTATAGTACATTAGGCAAGACAGAAACAATAATGTTAGCGTGAATACAGTTTAGTGACTTAGTGCATAGTGATTTAAGGAAAGAAAAAAATAAAATACAAAGTTTACTGAGCAAAGGTATGTTACACAACACATATTATGGCCATGCATGGGATACAATGTATTTTATTGAAAGGTGAGAAACTTCAATGTTAAAATACCTCTGGTTAATCCCTTACTAACACACATTTCAATACGTAACTCTGTGCTTTTGGCCACCAGACGAGGAACACTTTCTCTGACTAATTTTAGCCATGCTGCCTGCTAGCAGGCTGCAGGACAGGCACATCCAGCCATGTACCACCCTGATCACTTAAGTTTGGGCCACAGCTTTCAGGAAGAGCTGAAGCTCATGCTGGCCCACATTCGTTTGTCTCTCTAAGAGAGAAAAAAGAAACACGTGCTATGGTCTCAATTCATCTGAGAGCTAGGACATAATCAAGACATAGGTCAAACATGTGCAAGCGTGGAAATAAGTAAAAAACCTTCACTGCTACACTGCTACTTTAACACACCATATTAAAACCTTACTCTTACTACATTCAACCTCTCCAGGCCTGTGTTAATACAGGCCAGACTACAGCATTTTCCGTATTTAAGAAATAATACTTTGCTATAAAACAAAACTCATACTCTGTAGTCTGAAAGCATGAGAGGTACCTCACCCTCATCAGTGGTACAAATACAACTTTCAGCCAGGCTGCAGCACAGCATGCTTAAATTGAAAAGGTGGTGTGCATCTTGGAGTAATGATCCCAAGAGATAAATGAGCATACATAAGCTCCAGAACAGACTGGCTGGAAAACCTTCCCATGGTCTACCTAGAAATCGGATCAGAACTTTAGTTGTAAGCCCAAACACAAGGCATGGATCTTTCTATACAGCATCTTTTTTAAATCCTTCTAAGTGTTTCGATCTGATCCACATGAGTATGTTGGACATTACTTCAAGCTTTACAGAACTGCTTAAAAATGTGGAACCGGGATGAAAATCTGTAATGGCAGGGACAGGGCACAGAAGGCAGCTCCATCATTTAATGAAACCTAGCATGACTGACAGACAACCTGTACCTTGAAGGTGACAGGGAACATCATATTCAATCTCATCGTGTCTCGATGGGCTAAGGAACAGGGTCCCGTCCACCAGCGGAAACTGTTCAAACACTGGCAGCGCCCTGTGGCACAGAGCACAGTTTACAACGTTCCTGTGGCTGGCACTGAGAGCAGCAAGGATGAACTTCCGAAGGTCCTCCCCTTGGCCCACCTGGGCATCATCTTCCATCCGCACATGGAAAGTATTCAATTTGTGCCTGGGGATGTGAGTGAGCAGCTCAGACAGATCGAGCCTTCTCAGAAACTGCACTGGGGTATCAAAGTGTCCTGATCTATGTGCTTGCAAGCCAGCTGCCCCATAATCAAAATGTGCATTCCTGTACATGCCCCCCCCAGCCATGCTCTTCTTGTGGGGCTCCAGGTGAATGGCATTCTTCAAGAACTCTCCCAGGTACCGCGAGGAACGAGGGCCGCTGAAGTGCGTGGGGGCAAGGATGGAGTAGCCGGTGGGAGGGGACTGGCCAGGAGAGACACAAGGTGAGCGAACGGCGTAGCTGCCCCCCATGACCCCCTTCTCCTGGGAGTTCTGCCTGTCCATAGAGTGCCTTCGCTGCAGGTCATTACTCAAGCCCTTCTGCGGCTTGTTGGCCGGCCTGCCTTTTTTAGCCTCCTCCGCTGACTCCGTCACGGACCTTCCCGTACTCTTCTCCAACACGGATTTCTTCTTCTTGTCATCCTGCATTCGCTTCACCTGGTACCAGTCCGTGTCCTTCTTCAAGTGACCCTGCCCACAGCGACAGGAGCAAAACCGAAAAGCCAGGTCGTATCCCTTCTTGGTCCACATGTTTTGGCGACACTGCTTTTCATTCCAGCTCCTGGCTCTGCCAATGCAGTTGAACTGGACGAGGATGCTGCTTTCCCACTCGTAGAAGCACTGAAGGTGCATCCAAGTGCTGTAGGGACAGTGCTCGTTGTTGCATATAACCTTCTGGTAGTCATCCTTCTCCAGGTCCACGGGCCTCCCAAAGCTACAGATCAGTGGAGTAGCACAAGGGGCTTCTGTGGAGGGCAAAACAGATACATTAATAACTTAATGGCCCATTTATTGCAGTACTTTCTTTAAACACTGTGACAAACAAACCCAAGCTCTTACTAACAACCTGTATTACTAAAGAGCTACAAGCACCAGCTCTGGGTCAGTGCAAAAAAGCAGTATTTACCAAAAAGAGATAAGCATGTGAAAGGAGATAAGGAAATGCACAAATAAAGAAACAAGATGACACTACAGTCTGTGTAATATTCAAAACCAAAGCACCTCAGAAGCATTAGCCCTCCCTCAAGTATTTGTAGATACCGTTGCAAGGCATTAAGAAGCAAGGAGAAAGCATTGTGAATGTTTCTGGAGAGCTGCTTTGAAGCCTGAGAGGCAACATGGGGAGAACACACAGAGATGCCTGTTTGAAAAGCAAGTAAGCAATACAAGTAAATAAGCCAGTACACCCAGCTTTGCAATCATGGAGTGCAGGAACTGATCTTTTCTTTTCTTGAGGGAAAATAAATTTCTCTTTTGGGGACTGAGCAAGAGACAACATCTAGGGAGAGAAGGGGTGAGCAGAGAACTTTGAAAAGCACAACAAAGAGCTTACGTTCCTAGTACATGTAATGAACTCCTTCATTACATTGCTTAGGCAAATACAGACTACATCACCACCACCGACCTTCTGGATAGCTAAATTTCACAAACCAAACAGTTCTGCAGCACAGACAGGTGAAAAAATCCAAACAACATGATATTTTATCAGCAAAGTAGCAGCTTTGCTATATCCTTGAGCAAAGAGCAGTTGACTTCAATTATTTCACAGCAACAATATCAGCTTCTACACAAAAAAAATGTTCCACAAAAGAATTTTCTGCATTTATGAACCAACAACGTTTTCCAGTTCCTCACCAAAGTACCACAGACTACGTATGATTCCCATTGCTGGCTGCTCTGTTGCAGCTGGGAGGCTCAAAAGGGATTGGAAATTTTCTACTAGAATTCTTGTAAGAACTTTTTAGATGCTGTAGCAGGTTGACCCCCACCACAGATGCTTACTCAAGTATGACAAATACTTCTTCTCTGTATTTCTGTCTTCCTTATTCTTTGACTTCATCAGAAAGTACTGCTCCAACAGGGCAGTCAGGCTGCCTTTTAACCTCTGTATGGCTGCTTTCTTATATTAGCAGGCTTCTTCCAGGTCTTCCGTGGTCAAGTGCTGCCTCACCCTATCCAAAACACAGCACTTAGCTTCCTGAAGTTCCACTCAAGTCTCAGCCAGAGCCCCAGGACTCATGACAGAGCCTTGAGGAGAGAGATGCCATGACTGAAATTTTTTCCCCTTAGGACTTTAAATTTCTATCTGATAAGCAGGTTAAAAAACCACCATTCTGTTGCATTGTTTTTAATCCCATTTTTATCACTGCTTGCACAAATAACACTACATAATTTGCAGTAGAATGAGAGGTTTTATGCTCCTAGATGTACTTTGACTCCAACTCTCAGTATGAGACACAGTATCCATCATCACCTGTCCTACAGCAGTAATACACAAATCAGATGCTCTGCAACAACAGATCTTTGCTGTGCTAGTGGTCCCTTTCCCAGCAATTTTTTGGAAAAGGCTATAAAAAACAAAATGTTCAAAGCTACCTTCAGTAAATTCAAGATTACTGAAGTTCTTAAAACTTACTTATACCAAAAAAAAGAGGCACAAATTGCACAGAAAATTGCACACTTTCCTGAGCCATTCCCTGGAAGATGCCACATCCTTCACTTAATTTCTCTCTGTTTCTGCTTCTAATGCCAAAAGTGGGACACTTGCAGGAAGAGCTCTTCTGCAATACCTTTCCTTCAGAGAGTGGCCTATAAATTGCAAGCAAAACAAATTCCCAAAAGCTTTCCTTCAAAGAAGAAAAAGGAAAGGAAAAATTCATTTGAAAATATGGACTTTTTAGTCATTAAAAACAAATTACTAAATTGTAGAGAAGAGAGACAAGAGAGGCTTTCCCTAGAGACTCTTTGGAAGTTCCTTCTATAATGTGACAAATATTTTGCTATTGGTTGTCTCACGTCTCTGAAAAGCCCACTAAGAACGTGCAAGTTTGGAGATGTCTTTGAGAAGCAACAATTTTATTGGCTACCAGTGACTAATTTTTCTCCACTCTTTTACTGAGTGTTATTAAGTATAATGTTGTTATTATTTACTATAATATTGTTGGCCAAGAGCAGAAGTGAGCGATAACTTACCTGCTCTGAAACAAAATCTGTCAGTTTACCAGTTCAGAGAGTTTTTCCACCCATTCCCCCAGACTTTGATTCAAATCACACTACCCCAGCAAGCATCTCTGCAAAGCTTTTCTTCATTGTCAGTCTTTCCTTCATCATATTTAAGGTTTGAAACTAGAGTTCACAAATATAGCATCCTGCATCACAATTATGCAACCGACCTCAGGCCAGTTAAACTGAACCCATGAAAGGCAAATTGTCAGAAGTCATGTGAGGCAAGGTACCAGAGGCACCAGTATGAACAATTCTCACTTATACATTTCCTTTACTCATCTATTTTGGTAGATATTTCTTTCCACCATTACAAGAAGGTAGCAAAAGAAAAAGAACATGCCAAAAATCCACTTATACTCTCACAGTGTTTCAGAGAGTAAATGTTCTAACAGTTGCAGGTATAATTATAGCTGACAGCTGAGAAAGTACTACACAGGCAGGTCTAGAATTGAATACAGACACTATACTTGTTCATCCATACCGGCAGAGTTACCTGACTAAAAAAGGGAAGTGTTTCCTTGATCCCCCTTTGAATGCATTTTTGAGTTTGTATGCAAAAATATGATCTCTAGTCCCCTGAGAAGTTTACAGAGCCTTCCTCACTATGTGGACAAAAAATGAAATTCATAAAATAAGTGACTGAAATACAAAAACCATCACCACAGACTATGTCTGCAATTACTTAATTATGATCATGTACTGGGTGTTTAGAGGCTAAAATAAAGGTGACTTTCAACAGAATTTTTCCCCCTTTATCTGTCAGTCAATGGAAATACTGTGGAATAAGATCTTCCCCTTAAGAATTTACAGATGCCAGATTACCCGAGGAACTTCCCACACAGCAGAACTATGGGCAAGAAAAGGCAAAGCTGCGAGTTCTGGACAGCCATGTCTTCTTCAACATTTAATTTAACTAGATGATTGCAAAGTTTTCACACATTCCCTCATCTGATCTGCTATCTACACAGTGTGAATTGGCTTGTCACATAATCTCCACAGCAAAAGCAGGTCTAGAGCAGCTGAAAGACAGCAACAGAATTAACAAAAACCTTCCATCATGCAAAAGACCCCAATAAACTGTTAAATGGTGGCACTGAGATTGCTTTGGAAAACATCATTGCCAAGAGGAGAAGCTGGTGTCTACTCATCTCCTCTGGGGACTCATCTGACATTTCACTACTGCCACTGTAGCTGCAAAGGAAATACTCCAGAAAGCTAACAGGTCTCTCTGCCCTGTTGCCATGCTCCACAGCACAGTGATGCCATGCTAGTCAAAGCACCTGCTTTCACTGATGCAGATTGGCTTTTATCAAGTCTCCTGGTTTGGAGAGGGCCTTGACTAAACTGCTGCAGGACTTCCTCAACAGAAACTGAGAAGCCCAGCATGGCTAATTTAAGTTGTCTCAGCAGAAAGTTCTGTTGTTTTCTGTAGTTTTCCTGTATTTAAGAAAGCAGAAAATTCCACTACCTGAAAAGCATAAAAAAAAAACTCAAGCCAACATTTGGTTTTGCCACACATTTCAAATTATCTGTACAAAACAGACTGTGCCGGACCAAATATCCCTTGCAGACTTCTCTGTACCCATGTCTCCTGCCAAACATAACCATGCCACATGTTCCTCCATAAAGAATAAATGAGAAACAGAAAACAGCAATTTTTGTGCAATTTTCCCAGTTCATGGCCACAGATATACCTCAGAAGCAAAAGAGACAGCATTCAGATCAGTATGGGAGCCTCCTTTTAGGTAATGTGAAGAGCTCTTCCCACCAATTCACACCCTTGAAAGTGGTCTGGGTTGTTTAATCACCATTTTATAAATGAGACAGAACACTTTTTTTCAGTATTACAAGACTTTAAAAATTCTTGTCATCAAGTCCTTGTACTTCCCATAATTAGAAATAAATTTTAAGATATTCTTCAAAAGGTCAGAGCAAGAATCATTGTCCTAATATTTTATGATGACAGTGTTAATGATTACTGTCAAGAGAGATTATGATGGGAAGTAAACAGAAATTACATGGCCAAACTGCCCATCCATACCTATAGCCCCAAGCTGGTTTGTCACCTAAATATATTTGCTTCCAAGTAGCTAACAGCTCAACGAGATTCTGGTTTCCAAAGCTATGAAACTGAACTTCAGGGAAAATGAAAGATTACACGGTATCAGAGCAACATCTAATCTCCCAGCAGCTCCTTTCAAAAGAATGCCAAAATAATGATAAAAGAATTTCTGTTTAACTCTCAGTTTCAAGATGGGTTTCACAGCCTACGAGAACAAAACAAGACAGCGTGCAGTTTTGTGGAGCAGAACAGCTTCAACGTAAGCTGTCAAGTTGCAACTACAAGCGTGTGCTGCTTCTTTCAATACATTATGTTTCCACATAAAAAAATAAATGTTTTCTCATATTCCTCTGCAGTGATTTGGAACAGTGATTTTGAAAATAGTTGGAATGAGCAGTACATAAATGTCTTCTAAAACAGAAATAACATACGACATTCCAAACACACGTACATTTGTGCAAAGACAGCTCACTGTTTAAACCAGGCTGTGTTTTATGTTTGACAGAGTCACCATAAAATTAACTTTTCTTTCAAAAATGAGAATATGACAGAAGACTGCAAGAAACCTGGATTGGTTTTTCTGGCTTTTTCTCATTTTTTCTGTTCAGGTTTATAAACATCCATAAAAGCCAGGAATAGGAATAGAAACAAAATATCTGAGAAATACCTCTTTCAACAACAACAAAAAAAAATACTCCCACACAAACTGGTTCTACCTTTTAATAAAAAAGAAAGGCAGTATATGAAGACCATCCTTCCCATTTTATGACCCAAATGAAAGCAGCAGAACAACAGCTGCCTGAGGAACTCCCCTCTGGTGAAGTATATTAAGGAGAATGTTGTTTACTTCTGTTTACACACCCATCATAAAACCAAAGATGCACCCAGCAAGCCAAATGCAATGATTCCATGGCTTCAGTTTCGTGACTGCTCTCATTTGCTCCAAGCCCTCAATGCAGGTGCCTAAAGCAAAATTCGCTCTTCCCCTGCTACGCTCCCACATTATCCATTGTGTTAAGCACCAGAGTTTTTCAGTCAGTGGACAGAAACAGATAATTATTTCCCCTACTTGTCGGCACAGGCTTCAGCTCACTGCACAGATTTGCCATCTCTGGTAAAACTCCAGGGAGGTGTTAAACATGTGAGGCTGGGGGCAGAGGGAGAGGGAAGTGCGGTGGCGGCTGGACCAGACAGCCCTACTGTCATCTTAAAACAACTGTCAGGCAACAGGAGGCTGTTAGGGATCTGCAAAAAGAAATTATCCCCAAAAAAAGGGAAAGGCCTTGGCACCAGATTGGTTGCAAAACACTTACAGTGGCTTGCTCTTGGTCTGCTGTTACCCTAGCATCTCTTCATCTATGCCAAGGAGACACTGGTTGCCAGCACCTTACCTAGGCCAGAAGGGCTCCAGTGGGACACATACCTTGCAAACCAAGCACTTTAACCTCTACCCTGCTTTCCCATGAACACTGCTCTCTTCACAACCTTACACAGCCAGGAATTGTTCACTCTGCCAGCCTGAACCAGAGCTGAGTCATTCCTGGGGAAGGCCACTCCCTACCAACCATCTGCATGAATCTTCTGAATTTCCTCTGCCATCAGCATAGCTTTATTTTAATTGAAGTCATACAATATTACTGCAGTAATACAGTAATGCAGCTGTAGAAAATAAACCACCACAACAAATCAGACAGAAAGAAAATTTGAATTAAGCATCTGATGTATTTGCTTTCTTGAACCTTGTAATACAATCTAATATTCCAAAGATTACCAAGATGTGACAAAATGGTATCGTCATACCCATAACTGGTTAAATAGTAAAAATTATATGCAATACAAAAATGACTGGCCACTTTCCTAAGAGCCTAAGTGCAGCAGAAGAATGCAATAAGAAAAAACTTTTCAAAAGTTGATCCAAAAGGCAGGCTTGGATCTTCAGTGCAGCAGCAACAACAAATAACAGCTGACAAATAGAAAGAGAAGTCTTTCAAAACAGCTCAGCTCGGGGCTTACACTGGTAACACTCACTGATCATGACTGATATCTCTTCAAAACTTCTTAAGCAATCTTTGCCGAATGATCAAGACGAAAGCTTCCAGGAGGGAAGGGAAGGGAAAAAAACAGGACAGCAGCACCTGGTAAGCCACTCTTATCACAGGCTTTTTTCTGTGCCATAAGGCTTCCTCATGCTCTTGGAAAGAGAAGCTAAGGCCAGCAGTCCATTTGCAGCAAGAACAGACAGAGCCAGTGGCCCCTGCAATGAGGAGCTGTCTGGAGTCAGTCTGGCTGACAGCTTTACATCTGTTATGCACCTACATACTGACATTGTCAATAGGTGCCAATCCAGAGCTCAATCCTGCCCCCAAGGACCACGCTGCTGCAGGCAACACCTACTCAGAAGGGATTTAAGGAGAACAAAGCCATAAGCAGCCCTTTCCCTCATGCTTTACTCCATGTGCAAGATGTCACTAATTCTATTAAGTGAGTAGTAACATGAAGTGATCACCTTCGACTAGAAAAGATTTTCAGTAATTTGGAGCTGCTAAAGGCTGGTTCAGCTGAGAATTTAGGTGATGAGACTCCCAGGGGGCTCAGCAGCTACTAGAAGCATCTCCATGCACTTCACTTATGCTAACTTCACATCTGACCTCCAAGGCAATCTCTTGACCACAAACAAAAAAAAAATTAAAAAAACATACCTAGCAACTTAGCAGCAGGAAAATACCATGGAAATCATGAAGGCTTAACTCATACCTGCCACATTAACACCTTCTAACTAACAGCACAGTCTGAGCTAATGCCTGTTTATGAAATCAGCAGCCAGCATGTGATACAGTTATCTGCAGCTCTCATTCAACCACCCACTCCCAGCTCAACCATCACCTCACCAAAGTAAGGCAGAAAATCAAATTGAAACTGTACAAACTAAGGAAGATAGGCACTTACATGTGCACAATAATTTTGTAGCTTGTTTACACAGCCATCTGTGCTCCAAGCTGAACCTACTGCCTACGCTGCTGAAACCCAACATGAGAATTCATACGGTCTTGTAGAAATCACCATCATCTGTACAATTATCATCAGCCAACTTAGCCAGTTTCTTTCCATTTAATATATGTTGTCTGAATACAGAAAACAATCACAAACAAAAGCTTTGGCTTTTGCCTGGGCTATATAGACCCCCTCTGTATAGGAGAAATCTTGCCCTAGCTTGTGCTGTAACACCTGAATCCATGTGGAAATATCCCCAGAGAACAGACCTAAGCCTCTACCTGTATCAGTACCAGGACAACTATGCACCCCCAATACTCCCATGTGAATTCTGATTTGGTTTAACCAGGTCAGAAGACAACTGGTTCTCTGTGCCATAAGCAATCATGCCCCAGCTAGGAAGACTCCTCAGCATCATGTGGATTTTTCTGATGACCTCTATCATGGTGAATGCAGAGATTAATGACTATCTCAAGACTGGTGGGCCTTAATGTGTTTTTGAACACTGGCTGTTGCTTAGTCTGCACATGAATTGTCCCCACAGAAAAGCACCGCAACGATTAAATCCTCTCGCTTTAGCCTCCCAAAAGCTTTTAATAACTTGAACTGCTACAGAGAACTAACCTTGGTGCTTCAAGAAACAGTCATTCTAATAATAACTAAAGCAGATTCTACTGTACCTGCCTTAGCAGGTTTTCAGTGGCAAACTCCACCTCATGCTGGAAATAAGAGATTAACTGTGGCATGCAGTAGATGCCCTAATGCCAAGCACAGATGTAAACACTGCAGGCTGGACTCGCTCAGACTGAGAGCCAGCTAGCCACCACACCCAGTCCAACAGCACGAGAAGGCAAGAGAGAAAGGAAAGCAGGTTGAATCAAGGGGTACCAACACCTCTTATATTTTCAGAGCTAGGGGTATTTGTGTCATTGGTCCATTCTCCCCAAGTTTCAGTGCAACAGACTGTATTTTATTTTCCACGCTAAAGAAGCTGGTAGAAACTCAGTGGGAAACAGGAGATGCAGTACCCAGCATCTCTTCAAGACAGCAGCTCCTGATGTGAAGCTGTTGGTTCCCAGACATCTCCCTCACGATGCCAGGCAGGCTCCCAGCCCTGTCATGTACCATCCCTGGCATCCATGTGGCACACAGAGACCTCAGCTGGACACTGCTCCTACAATGGGTATTTGCAGCACACAAGGGGAGATGGGGAGTGCCAGGCACACTCAACAGCCAGGCTCCAGCAGAAGCCACCTCCTCTGCCAGCAGGCATCCTGGGAGACAGGAACAACAGCAATATCCCTCTCAAGCCCAGGAAGGAGGACTGATAGATGCTCAAGAGACAGACAGAAAGGCATAAAGGTTGAAGTGAATGCTCTCAAGATAAATGTCACTGAAGTCTACCAGGAAATGCCAGTGCTCCACTCAAAATCCCACAAGCTTTCAAAACCGAATTACCCACTCCAGTAACTAGATTACTGTTCAAAAGGCCTCTTTGAAATTATTTGAATTTCTATCAAAAGAGTTTAAAGAAAGCCCATGCTCTATTAATCCTGTTATAATTTAGACACCTTGAAGATTAGCTGTAGTATTTTACTCTGAGCTGAATGCAAGGTTTTCCTTTTTTTTTTTTCCCTTACACATGCTGCAGGAAGAAAAGCAGAGAAGGATGGACTTCTGCCAGCCATGACAGTACTTTAGTATCAAAGGATGTCTCAATATGGAAGGCTGTAAGCGAGGCTGAAGAAAACTTACAAATGTCTCCAAGGGCTAGAAATCATTTTGTCACTACATGTTAGATCACTGTGAGTAAGATATGGGATGAGTACAGACAAAGCAAAGCTATGAGTTCGAAAACTGTATTTCCTTGTATGAAACAGAGCAAACATCAAGCCTAAACCTTACTCATGAAAGCACTACACTTGAACAATACCTAATCACATGAACACAGAATGCTGTCAGGGCACTGATAACCATTTTGATAGCAAATAACTTAAAAAACCCAAACTTAAATGGGTGTGTACTTGCTTGCATGAAAGGATAATATTTATTTTATTCAGTAACACCATGAACATGATTCCATTTGCAAAGATTTGCAAAACATGAACTGCATTTGCTACCAAAGCATGTAATTGCATAGTTTTCAAATCCTAAAACTAACATGAAAGTCCTTTTGAACCTGATTTGCATTGATAGAGACAGTGAAATTTGCATTCAATTGATTTCTGCAGTTAGAAGAACACAATGGTATTATAAGGCAAAATTATTTCCCCTTAGTAAATTAATAGGTATTAAATTTTGTAGTCACTGCAACAGAACAGAAACTTAATTTTCCAGGTGGTCTCACTGATACCAATGGGACTCCCTCAGGCTAAATAATCAGAAGGTGCCAATACTGAACATCACTGGAGTGCCAAACTGGAACTGGATGTTAGATGCAGCAGGGAACATTTGACAGCAAATATTAATCCAGACTTAAATACTACAACAATTCATTCTCTGAAAACACATTTTTAAATTAAGCATTGCATTGATGAATTTTATGTCCATCTTTAACTATCCTACATCCAGGATACATTTTTTTTTTTAATAAATCATAATTGTTGGCCAGTCACAGTGTTCAACACATTACTCACTGTTGTGCTTACTGATTTCCCTCTCCATACACTTCTCCTACATTAGCATTTTTATTTGAAAGTAAATCAGTCTTACAAATTTGTGAAACCCAGGCAAAGTGTTCAAAGGCACACAAATCTGACAGCCAGCAGCTCCACCTGCCAACCAAGCAACTCACCAGCCCTGCCACTTGTGCAGCTTAAGGGCTCACCTATGGCAGGGGAAGAAAAAAAAAGAGATCTTAAAACAGGTGGCCAGTAGGACAGTGATTTAGAGACAGTTATGCTGTGGGGGTATTTTTAGCTTAATTTGGCTGGCTTTACTGAATTATATGTTAAAAGAAAAAAGCACAGCTGAAGAGACACAGCTTTTTCTTTTCTCTAGTCTTCCCACAGCAACAGCACTGGTGAGAACAGAGTGACAATGACAAAGGGATGAAGCAGCAAGATGTTAAGACAGGGATCACCAAGCCTAAGAAGAGGACTTGGCTCTACTGGACAATGAGATGAAGAATGGAAACAAGGCAAAGAAAATGGATAGAACAAGGAATATTAGGGTCAGAAACAAATCTGTGCCAAGACTAGAGCAAGACAATTAGAGGATAAAGTGGTAAAACAGCTGGAGCAGAGTCTCAAAGTGTCCAGCCTCAGCAAGGCAGAGACAGAATAGGAATATGTTCCTCAGAGCCTCAGATCTAAAAGTAAACCCTGTGGATTTTCCTCTTCTGATGATGGGGCAAAGTATCCACAAAAATGTCACACTCATTTATGTCTGCAGATGAAGGTAACCAACTGCTGCCATGAGAAACACTGCCATCGATGGGGTCAGTGCAAAACCCCATGCAGTTGCTGGTATAATTTTACATGATCACAGCTCAGATTTTATACAAAGTAACCCAGAAAACTAGCTAGAAAATCAGAAAATTAAAATCTTTTTTAGAAACATCATTCAATCACTCTGAAGACAGGTAACCTAAGAAATGAGACTTTCTGTGACATCATATCTCACTTTCCCTGTGCACTGTGATACTGTTAAATCAGTCCACCCACACCCTATAATCCCCTCTCCATGTCCTGTGCATCACTTAGTGCAGAAAATTGATGCACTTTGGTCAAGAAAGATTAATCTACCATATGGTCTGATGGAAGAGATAAAAACAGAGGACATAGCTAGAGAATGTGAATCCCCCTTGTAGGCATCATCCCAACACCTGCTAAGAAACTGAGAGTGCAAGGGAAGAAAAGCCATCACATCTGGTCAGTGGTTGTGCTCCCTGCCTTCCCGACTCCCCTGTGGGAGTCTAGAACCCTTCAAGACCAGTCTGAGCTCTGAACACACAAAAATCGAACCACCAAAAAAACCATAAACAAATGCCCTGCTGGGGCAGGAGAAAAGTCTGCTGACATTTCTCAGTCATCATGCCAAAAACTGGCTGATAGTTTAAAGGAAAAAAATGTGCAGGGATTGAGGCAAAATTTATCAAAATGTAAAAGTGAACAAGAACTTTCCATGATAAAGGGATGCTGTAGTGGCAGTTCCCAATCACATGGCACAGCTAGTCAGGGCTGCACAGAGAAGCCCAGAGGAAATTAAAAATTCTGTTTCATTATGCCACATGGATGAGGGGCATAAACAATACATGGAGAACACAACGAACTGTGAAGACTTAAAAAAAAAAACTATATCTGAATCACTGTCCTTCATGAGCAAAGCAGGGTCCTGATGTGACTGTGTAATCAGACCATCATACTGACATCACAATGCAAAGTCAAGGTCAGCACAGGCATTTTCAACTGCTAAATCTGCTGCTTTCATCTCTGCTTACTTCTGTCTTGCCACATTAATGAAAGCAAGCAGGCTATGTCATTATGATCATGCACTGCATTCCCAGGGTACAGGTGGAGCAGGAGAGCAGTGACACCAGACACACACAATTACGCTGGAGCAGCACATGGTGACAATGCAGAAGAGAAGAGGAGAGCCAGCCCGGGGTCTCACAGGACCAGTGAGCCTGGGCAGCACGAGTCACAGCATGCAGCTGCACAGCCCAAAAGCAGCACAGCTAGGAGCTTCCCTGCAGCCCAGCAGACTTAATCCACAACCCAGGTAGTCTCCCACAAACAGTCAAGACTTGACTGTGCACAGGAGAACTCTATTAACCCCACCACTCACTGCAGCAGGCCACATCCTCCATAAACTGCTTAGTGACCAAGCAGCCCTCGAGTGCACAGCCTCTTACAAATGTCTGTAGTCTAGTAATGGGCTAGTTGCCTCCAGGGCTGTGGCTACAGTACAGGGCTTAATTTCAGATTATTAGGGTTTGAAGACTTGAGGGAATCTGCTATCACTGTCTAATCTTTTCCATGCATGTGAGCCAGATTCCCAATTTTGCAGCACAACCTGAACCAAAACTGTTGAAAGCTTTGCACTTACCAGAGAGAATACAATTTATGAAACTTACAGCTCAACATTATCTGATGGGCAGTAGCAAGTGTAAAATAAAGCTAGCAACCACATCCACCCCTCCAGCCTTTATGATTATCTGAAAATAAAGGTATGATGAGATGCAATGATCCTGTCAAGGCAAAGATCAGGTATGCTGACCAGACAGCATACAGCAAATGTTGAAGCCAAGACTACACCTCTGTGGTGAGAGGGTAAAAAAAAAGGGAAGTGAGGCATTTGGTGAAAGAGTCAAGGGATGCTTCTGACCACTGAAGTGATATGGAAGCAGGGAGAGAGAATAAAGGAGCACTCACTTAGATGTCAGAAAGGCAGCCTCAGCTTCTGAGGAAGCTGGCCAGCACAGGAGAGGGCTATGGCAAGCATGTGGCACACACAGCCTTAGAGCAGAAGAAGACTGATAACCAGTCTGGCTAGCAAGCTGTGCCATTACCAGCGTTACTTGGCATCACCTCCTGTGGCACCTGCAGATGGAACATCACCTCATCATCCACAGGCAATACAGCCACACCAGAAATGCACCACTGCTGCCACTTGTGCTTGAGCAAAATAAAAATTCAAAATATTGCTTCTCCCCATCCAGAGAAAAGCCAATGCATAAGACTACCTGCAATGTGGATGTTGGACATATTACATTACTATACTGAAGTCATGATAAAAATACTCTAGCAATATTCTAACTCCTGTTTACCTCCCTTTTTTTTCCCCCTTGTTCATTCACTTAAAGCAAACATTAAAGAAAAAACGTGAAACAAACCCCAAAAGGAAATTCTAATCATTCTCCATGATTCTCTGGAGTAACACTCTCACAAAAACAGTCTCGCAAAGACCTTGTTTGCTGAAGTGATTTGTAATTAATTGATAATATTTCCAAGGAAAAGTTTCCATTAAATAATACGTGGGAATCAGTCATCTTGAAAACCAAACTAAGACACTTGGAAGTGCCTTTCTAACAGCCATAGGCAAAAATACTGTCACAAAGCATAATACCAGTCGTAGCCACCCTCCCACTTTTTGAAAAGCATGGAGAGTAAAAAGCTGAAATCGAACTTGGGAGAGGAAAAAAGTGAGAAGTAGGGACTCTGCACAGCAGTTTGCAAACCTAGCAGCAGAACTAAGAGGTGGGGTTTTTTGGCTTAGCAAAAGTGTAATAAAATCTTTGCCTGCCTTTAGTTTTAGCCTGACACATCCTTTTGCAGAGAAACAAACATGAATAGCAATCCAAGTTTATGCAAGGCACCACCTTACCAAACCCGCTGCGAACCAAAATCCAACCCACCGACCAAAGGCAGCATAAAATGGTTGATGCGAAGTGAGCACGTTGCCCTGACAAACCCAACTGCTGTACAGCGGCAAACAAAACTGACCGAAAAGCAGGACTCCATTTTTAATCGTGACGGAATAAAGCGGGCATTTTTCAACGGAGCTCCCAATCAGCCGCGGCGCGGCCGCTGCCGGCGAGCGCTGCGCTTCCCGCCCGCCGGGGATGCGCTCTGCCCCCGGACCGCGCTCCCGGGCCGCCCGCAGCCACCGCACCCGGGCTCCTGCCGTGGGCTCCCGCCGCTCTCAGCATCGCCGCCGGCCGGCGCCCGCCCTCCGCCGGGTCACCGGGCGGGGACACCGCGGCACGCAGCCCCCGCCCCGCCGGGGGTTTTGGGGAGATCCCGCTGGCGGCAGCCGCGCAGGGCCCAGCTGACCCCCCCGCTGCCCCGGGCACCTGCCCGCACACCCCCGCTCTCCCGACGCGCCCCCGCCCCGCGGGTCCCCCCGCGCCGCCCCCCCGGTCCCGGCTGCCGCCTGCGCCACCGCGGGAGGCCGCGGGCCCGGCCCGCCGCTCACCGCTCTTGACGTCTCCGGGCGCCGAGCCGCCCGCGACCGCCGCGCCGCCCGCTCCGCCGCCCGCTCCGCCGCCGCCGCCCGCGGCCGCCGCTCCGGCTCCGCCGCCACCCGCGGCACCGCCACCCGCCGCCGCCGCGGCTCCGCCGCCCGCCGCCGCCCCGTTCTCCTGCTCGTCGCCGCTGCTGTTGGCGCGCTTGTTCTTCTTGCCCTTGCCGCCCTTCTGGTTCGGCATCGCGGGCCCGGCCGCCGCCGCGGCGGAGCGGGCGGGCGGCGGCGGCTGCGGAAGGCGCCGCCGCCGCTACCTCCGGCTCATGGCGGGGCGGCGGCGGCCGCGCTGCGCTGCGCCGCGCCCGCGGTGGGCGGCGGGCCCGGGGGGCCGGGCCGGGGAGGGTGAAAGGCGTGTCCCTCTCGGCCGCCCGCTGCTGCCGCCGCCCCTCTTCCTCCCGGAGCAGGCGCGGGCGGCAGCGGGAAGCGGCGTGCGCGGCGAGGGGGGGCTGGGGCCGGGGTTGGGGCTGAGCCGGGGCCAGGGCCAGGGCTAGGCGCGGGCGGCGGGAGGGGCTTATCGGGAGAGGGAAAGCCCCGCTCCCGCCGGCACGGCCGGGGGTGCTCGCGTCTCCCGGGAAGGGAAGGTTGCGATCTGCCGCCGGGAGCCGGAGCTGTAGTCCGTGTCCCCGCGGCCGGGGCGCAATGACGGGCGAGCGGGGCCGGGGGTCTCCGTGTGCGCCCCTCGCCGCAGCCCCGGCCCCGGCCGCGCTCCCGCCGCGGCGCCCCGGGCGCTGTGAATGTCCAAGCAGCGGGGAACACTTGGAAAATGTCACCTGAAGGTGCAGGAATGAAAAGGAGATGGAAGGAAAGCAAAACAATGCGGTCTCATGGGGGAGCGGGGGCGGGTTAGGGAGCAGAAAACCTCACAGCAGCACAGCCCTGACTTTGGATTTCTCAGCTCATGGGTTCCTGATGAGGGTAGTCCGTGGGTGTCGGACTGCGGGGGCGAACCTCCAGGAGATGAGTTACAGGAAGACTCGAACTGCCGCGCTCCTCTGGAGCAGAGCTGGAAGCGGCGTGCCTCGACAGAGGCGTTGTCGAGGAGCAGCAGCCTCATCTCCGGGAGCCCGGGTTCAGTGGGAGGCACTGCGGAAAATGGGTAACTGGTAATCGCGGTATTCCTGCACCCAGGGACACGAGATGCTGCCGTCAGCTGCAAAACAGCAGCACTCGTGCCATGCTTTTCCCTGGCTGACGGGCAGCAGCTCGCTGCTCATAGGTGTCACCTGCCCGTATGCTCACGTTGTACCTACCAGCTTCTCCAGTTTGGGAATAAAAAACTGCAGCCTATCATAAGAACATTATACCAGCTCCCAGGATGAGCCGTTATTCTGAGCTTGGCAAGCTTTTCCCTGCACATAATTAACTTTTTTTCCTTCTCATCCAGATCCTGGAGATGAGGTTTCCATGACTTCCTTACTGAAGTAGACAGACAAGCAAGAAATTGAGCAGTTGCGTACTGGTCCGTGACTGGTCTGTGGCTGTGAGGACAAAACCATGCCTGAGCTGTCTGGGCTCTAGAGATCAAATCAAAGTGGATGGGTCAAAATAAGTGAGATCTCTCTGACAGGAATGTGCCACATTTTGTAAGTTGCAATTTTGTCTGAAGAACTGGGCAAACTGACTGGAACAGTTCCCAAATCTTTTCCTTTTAAAAATGGCATACATTCTGGATCATCTTGTACCTGTAGCCAGGGCCTTGGCTTCCCAAGAAAATTAGCAGCTGTGTTTTCAAATACTCTTGAAGCAACTATCACAAGAAGTTTCAAGTCAAATAGCCTAGTTTCTTTGCCTGCAGATGTCAGCATTTCAGAGATATTTTTTAAAAGTTCCTTTTGTTGGTGGAAATGTTCTGATATTATGTGCTTTCCAGTGTCTTGCATTCCCATAGTTAAATGCCCTGCCTACCTTAGTTCACAGTTTTGAAGTTTCTAAATTGCATTTCTATCTAGAAACCAGAGGAATGGAGAAATTGTGGCCAGTTTCTGAGGCCACAAGCCTGGGGAAATCCTGATTCCAGCCACCTGAGTTGCAGGACTTCAATCTGTTTTGGCAAGAGCAAATTTTGCCCCTAGTCCTGTAGGCTTACAAAGGAAAAAAAAAAAAAAATAACCTTTGTCTATTTCACAGGCATATAAATGTGCTTGCCTGCCTTAACAGGGGGTCAGACCTCCAAGAAAAACTTTTTCAAGTCTTCAAGTTCCTATAAAACTGTGAAAACTCTGTGGATGTGAAATGGGGCCTGATTCACATGTCCAGAGTAGGTGTGGAGTGTCAGACTAAATGGTTCCATTTGAGCCAAGACAGCAGCTCCTGACTGTGATTCAGAAGAGCTGGAGGAGTAACTTCTATGGCTGGGTACAGGAGTGTAATATCTCAAGCATCAGTTTTGCAAAATTTAAGCTACCTGGTTTGGAAAGTCAAATCTTGGTGCTGTCCAGTCAGCCTTTACGCCCTTGCAAGGGTCATGCCATGTATAGGGAAGACCTTCTCAGAGTGAGATCACAGATGTCAAGTGCAGAGATCAAGTCATTCCTGGCAGTTTTAGTAGTCACAGAGAACTGCTGTAATGTTCTGGGGCTGAAAAAATTCTTCCACCACTTGGGAAGTCCTGATGCTGCCATGTATGCTGCCTGATCTCCCTGCCTGGTCTGGCAGGGGAACGAGATGGGCACGGTCTCCTGGAACACATCCTGCTTACACCCACGGTGGCTGTGGGGTAATGAGGATCCCTACACAAAAGGGGTCTCTACCAGCCTCTCCACAGAGGCCTTCCCCTTCTCTGTGCCATGGAAGTGAGGTGGCTTTGCTTGGCTCTGCCAGTCCTTACTGCACATTATCAGCCAGGACTTGTCCTGGAGATGCATCTTTCTGACAAGTGCAGCAAGTCTACACCAACCTGTGCTGCAAATTATCAGCAAATTGTATCTCCACAATCAAATCTTTTGCAGAAGCCTTGTTTTTCATAACTCAAATATAAGTATCTCTTTTTCTTTCTATAGAGTAGAAAAAGAGTAGTTGTGACCAGTTTACTCTGAAATTAGGTATTTTAAAAATCACATAATTCATTATGTCATTCACACAAATTTTGGAAAACTTAACCAGATTTCTGATTTCTGTTCACACTTAGATCTTTTCCATTTATCATACTTCCTCAGAAGTTCTTTTATCAGAATAGATATGATCTCTTTAGTAATTAAACAAGGAAGATGTTAGCAAAACATCCCACCTTTCACTGCATTTTATTCTTGTTTGTGATTTTTTATATTTTATTTCTTTCTCTATACAAAGACCTGGAAACACCCCCAAAAAGCTGACCTTAGCATACTTGATTTGCAGCCATTCACAAATTGTTAAATCTCACTGAATTTTATGATTTAGAACATAGAAGAATTTTATGATTTAGAACATAGAAGACACCTTAAGACACAGCTGCAGCAGTGTAAACTGCATCACATTTGTATACTTCAAATGAGCTGCACATAGAAAGAATCAAGAGGCTGAGAAAATGTACCAAGTCTGTTTTCTACCAAGAGGAAAAATTCCCCAAAGCAATATATTTTAGGTTTACTGGTATTGGCCGGTATTTCATTCTTGGTGTAATCTCCTTTGAGGTTAAAAAATGAGCTTGAAAACATCAATAACAGAAATAAACTACTGCCTAATCAGCATGGTGGTGTATGAACAAACAAGACTTTCTCAATAGATACAGACTAGACACTTGAAGTCAGGGTCAATCGACAAGAAATGGGAGAAGATAAAATAGTGCCATTCTACTTAAATTGCTGACAGACGTATTCCACTTCATGGCTGTCAAAAAGTGTGAGAGAGAGCTAATGGGAAGATGTTGTGAATCATTTTGGAATTTTCCTCTCAGAAATATTTAGAATTTATATTCGAAATAATTCCTCTCAGAATTATTTAGAATACAAACCCCTTGTATTCTAAACTTTCTATGTAGGTGCTTTTATGTAAGCATAAGTTTAAAAATAAATAATTAGATTAAAACAGTGAAGACTCAAACTCAGACCTCTGCAGTTCTCCAAGCAATGAATTGAACAACAAATGTTCATTCACATCCAGGTTCAAGCTGATCACATAGAACTATAACAAAAAAATAAAAGTAAAATGTCCTTTGTGGGAGATGAAATGGAATACTTTGGTTGATTTATTGCTAGCTATTACTGTCACCTCTCCAGATAACAGATTACTGCTCACCCGGCTGCTTGAGATGACTAAAAACTCACATCTGGGCTACAGTTAGTTGCTATTCACAAATACCCATTCTGAAGAGAAGTGAGTCCCTCAACCTCTCACTCTGCCACCCCCATCTGTGATTTTCACTGGTGCCAATTTCACCTCCCATCCCCTGATAGTGAAGCCCCTCGCTGAGTGCCTGGACACATCTGTGTGCTCCAGGTCCCCTCTCCTCAATGGCTTTGGCCCAAACTCCAAAAACAAGAGATGAAGTGACTTTGGCTCTTCAGCCCAGTCTCAGTGAGTAGTTTTGGTCCTAGAAGTCACTTACCATTTTTCCTAAGTAGCGTTATGTGGGGCCTTCCAGCTTTAGACAATAAAAGCTGGGTTTCCTGAAGCATCTTTCTCTGTCCCTAGTGTGCAATAGTGGCAGACAGGCTTGTTGCAGTTGGCCACTGAAGTTTGTCAGGGAAAATGTGAGCTTCTCAGCTCAGAAGTAATTTGTGCCAAGTGACTGAATGCAGGCTCTTGTGAAGCCCCAAGTATTTTTCAAGTCTCAGGAGCTTTGCTTCCAGATCATCACATTCATAACTTTTGCAACTACTGAGGTAAAATTGGTGGCATTTCTCACCTTCACTGCTGCTGTTCAGAAGTTGGTAGGTGATGAAGCTGAAGAAAGATACATCAATTTCACGTAATTATTGCTGAGATTATGGGCAGGGCACAGATTTTCCGTGGGAATATCACGTGTCTGTGAAAACACCTGATTTTTGGGAAGCTGCACAACACAAAATTATTCATAACCTGGAAATTTTCCCAGTTCTCCATGAGTGTTTACTACAAAAAAGTTGATAGCTAGCATTTCTTCCTGCCATTTCTTAAGAAAAGGAAAAGGAAACACAGCATGTAATGTGTCAGCTGTTACTCATTCTTTGAATAATGGATGCTATTTTGTGCAGAGGCTCCAAGACACGCATGGGCAAGTTTTCTCTGCAGCTGTAGGAAGGTGATATAGCAACAGTTGTTGAAGGAGAAGAAGGAGAAGAGATGGGAAAGTCTTTATTTCACTTTTGTGGTGTTTACTTTTGAAAAACTCAATTGAGTTTCCAAAAATTCAGTAGGGAAACATTTGCCATCCTGGGATGAGCAACAGGCAGGGGATTAGTCTCTCCTGCTCTCACTAATTATGTGTAAACGCACGGGTTTGGGGATTTATAATGAGATCTCAGGAGATGGGTTCTGCTGTTACTAATTGCTACTACTCAACTGAATGGGAAGATTGGTTTAGATATCTGTGGTAAGGATGCTGTAAAGCACTGCAGAGATGAACATGAAATTTGGGAAAGTGGTGCTGTATGCGGTCCCTTGAACTCAAGGGAGTTTGAGCACTTGTGATCAAAGCTGAAGGTCCTAACTCCAAAGCAAAGCATGAGCATGATGCTCTTCTTGTGCTGAAACTCAGTCCCACTGACCCAGACCTTATTTCCTGGTGATGGAACCAGGGCAGCTGCAGCACAGGGACAAGGGTTCTCCCTCCAGCCTCCTAAACACAGCCAGTGCAGCAGGCTTACCTGTCCCTTCCCAGTGACCAGGCAGAGCCCTTTGTGGTGATAACAGTCAGCTATTCCCCATTCCACGTCTGAAAATGTCACTGAGGTTTGTAGCAGTTGTGTGTGCCGGCCTCTGCAAGAAGCAGGGCAGGCTGAGCTCAGCACTTGCTGTTTTCCCACCATCCTTATAAACAGATAGGCCTCCTGTACAAGTCATGTCTCAGTTGCATTTAGCTAACAAAAGCAACAATCCAAATCTCCACTGCACCAGCAAGGAATAATGAGGATTAGAGTCTCATCCAGAGTGCAGGAAGGCTCATTTGCATTCCTGGTCTGGCAATTCTTCTCTTTTCCATTTTGTGAAAGAACCCTCTCCCCAAGATCTTTCTGTTCTCTTCCTAAGACAAGGGAGCTAAAAAGCTTTCGTTGATGGGGGAAAGTGGAAGATCTTGTTCAATCACATCTCATTTATACATAATTCCTACACATCATATGCTTCTGGCACAATTACCATTTAATTCATTTCTCTCCAGAAGAATACACCAATCGTCTCCGTGGCTGCCCTGTTTGTCGTCTCCGGCTGTGGGAGCCGTACAGGCCAGGTGCAAGGACAATGGCTGGCTATTCATTTCTCTGCACCAGCTGTTACCCTCAGCATGCTCCCAGTCTGGGTCCTGCTGCTAACAACCCTGGGATGGCTGCTGCTGCAGCTTTAATTTTATTTCAAGAGCTAATCCCGAATGATTGTTCTGAGAACGTGCCTAAGTATAGTGACGGGTAAGTATATTTTGTGGAAAGACATGTTCCAGGCTTTAAATCTGTCACAGAATAGCTCTGTGTGAATTTTTAGGAATTTTTTTTCCCCCAGACTCGTGGGAGTTGCTGACTGGTGCAGTCAGATAATGCCAGGTAGTGAATCACTCCCCTTCCATCAGCATCCACCAAAATCTGTGTTCCAGCATGTAGGTCAGATTGTGACTGACCGCACCAGCAATAGCCAGTGCCTGATAAAAAATGTATGGCTTCAAAAAGGAGCCCACACTATATTTCAGCCCTACAAAGGTCCTGGAACCAGCAGGGAGCCCATTCCATTGGGTCTGCTTGTGACCACAGGAACTGGTCTGCACCAGGCAGCTTAGAGACCTCAGGAAAATGCTGATTCTGGGTTTTTACTACGAGGAGAGGAGAGGAGAGGAGAGGAGAGGAGAGGAGAGGAGAGGAGAGGAGAGGAGAGGAGAGGAGAGGAGAGGAGAGGAGAGGAGAGGAGAGGAGAGGAGAGGAGAGGAGAGGAGAGGAGAGGAGAGGAGAGGAGAGGAGAGGAGAGGAGAGGAGAGGAGAGGAGAGGAGAGGAGAGGAGAGGAGAGGAGAGGAGAGGAGAGGAGAGGTTCATAATGAACTGATGGCATAGGAAAGAAAATTTGCATACTAAATATTGTGAGGCCTCTGAAGCCTGGACTGAGGATCCAGGTCCTAGTCATTTGCTTTCAGAAGCATGAAATCCATCATTTCCCATTTTAAAAGTGAACAAGACCGTCTGGGTTTTCAAGGAACTTCTGGTTCTTTTTTCAAGTCCTACTGTTCACCAAAACATTAACTGTGAGGTTTTTAAAAATGGCTTTGAACAAGATGTGTTGTAGCAAAGGAAGAGATATAATTTGCAGCTATATGAAAGCAATGTAAAAAAAAAAAAAAAGAGAAAATAAAAAATAAACTCAGAAATATTTTCTTAGCCTTGATGATGTCATTCACAGATCTCTTCCAACTAATTATCTTTAAATTAATAATTTTCAACTAATTGCTTTACTTTAAAACTTTTTTCATTATTATTAAATAGAGACAAAACCTCCTCATAGCTATGTCTGTTACATTTTGCTTAAATTGATTGGATTTTCCTCCCCCACATTCTCAGCTCAGTCTGTTATATTACCAGTCAAAATCCCACATCGAAGAATGTACTTTCTGCCTCTGAGATTTCTGCTCACTTCCCTTCAGATGAGAGAATGAATTTGCCAGTACTTTGACCTTTCTTTTTCTACTAATCCAGCTTGAATCAGTAGATGCCAAAGGCAGCTTAGTTATTTCATATTTTTCCAGTTTTATATGCCAATAGGGCATCATTCTTTATATAGACTCAGGTCTGAAGAATGGTACATTTTGTTCTTTTACAGGCCAACAGAACAAGACAAATGGGATGCTGTAAACATCTAAACAGAACTAAAATTAATGAATAAGTGGAACTGCAAGCTTTGAGAGAGGTCATTCAGAAATAACTTTAATAGGCTCTGTATTAGTGACTCAAAATTGTGTATATAGCCAATTAAACCATAAGTTCATGGTGAGATGCAGGGATGGGGTCTGCTGCATATGTTTTGTGAATTATTGACTTTCCTTACAGGAGATGTGCCTTCTCTTCCCAATAATTCCACACATGTATGGTATGATGTTGAGCAAATCATCCTCTCTCGTGAGTTTAAAATCTCAATTCCTTAGAATGAGGCCCATTATATGGATGTTCTTTGTAAAATTCCTTGAAATCCATGGCTAAAATCATGCCTTACACTGAAAAATCAATGGCATTTTGCATTTACAGAGGGACTTCTCAGAATGCTATCCTGAAATTAGACAAAAATGTATTCAGTAATTCAGGAGTGTCCTAGTTAGATGAATCTGTCTGAAAAGGCCATATTCCCAGTTCAAGGACAATTTTTTTTTTTTCTTTTTCATTTTCAGCTCTGGCCCAAATTATATCAAACTCAGAAATCATTAGTATTTCCCACAAATGGCAAGTTCCAGGGGAAAAAAATAATCAGAAATAACAAGGAAGGATGGCTTCCAAGAGAAATTACATTCCCAAGTGAATCCTGAATTATAGACAATGAGTGCCTCAGGCAGGGGGTAAGGAGGAAAAGAAAATTAGTTTTGCAGGACGCCTGAAGAGAACCAAGCAAACACTGAGTATTTAAATTAGTATTTATCTTCCTTTTGTGTTTTAACTTCCATGCCTAGCCAAAAATCAAGGTTCTGTAGAAATTTTCTGGTAAGAAGAATAATGATAAGAGAAGTGGGTAGTTTTGACACAGGCCCACTTGTTTACAAATAACATACAAAACTTTACTTCCTTGAACAAGGCAAAACCAGCAAGCTGGAGACAGCTTCTCAGAAGGGGGTCTGGCATGGCCACCCGCCAGCACTTGGAACAGCAAGATCCCAGGAGATCTTCCCAGCACCATCTTCCCTGTGCTTATTCACACTGTAGCTTATGTTTGGCTTGTCCCCCTCCCTCCTGGGTCCCCCTGGGCTGCTTGCATGGACACGCAGTCCAGGCAGTGGGTGCTGCAAACTGAGGCCTCTCTCAAAGCCCCCGCTGCTGGGCACAGCATTAAGCTAAGAGGCCACTGCAGATAATTTTGGTGAAAAGTTGGAAAAAAGCTTGCATGGCAACCTGAAAACTCAGAAAGGAGAAGATAAGAGGATGTTTAATGTACTTGCTTTGCCACAGAAACATACCCTTAATATGAGGGTATTTGTTACTCTGGCCCTGGTTGCTGCTTTGAACATCTGAGGTTTGTGATTTTTTCAGGAGCAGACTTCATTAGGTAACAATTCAGTAACCTTCTGCCACAAAAGTATGTGGGATGACTCGGGCAGGATGAGGATGGGTAAAAGTCATAAATAACACAAAGGTGGTACACAAATGCCATCAGCATCTCCACTTGGCACAGGCATTGCCATTCCTGGCACAGGCTGAAAGGTCTCTCTTTCTGCAAGAAGTCCTTTTCAACTTCCAAAAGAAAGGTGTATTGCATATCACAGAGTTTCACTCCAGGGAACATGCATGAAATCACTGTAAATGATAATAATGAAATTGTAGTATATATGTGTAGCCGCATTTCTCTTCACAGAGAAAAGCAAGGCACAACTTCCCAAGAATTTTCTGAGATTCACATTCTCTGAACCTCAGAGAAAGAAAAACCAATTCTTATCTCATTTACTGCTCCTGTGTTTTAGAACAAGTAGAATGCATTGTAGAAAATTGTTTACTGGAAAAGAATTAGTAATTAAATTCTAGTGTGAGTGTTTTGATTCATTAACCAATTAAATCCATGTATGTGTGTCAGGACTGTCGGCTAACAGTCACAAAATTCTAATCAACTGAGTACAGTTGAGTGCTTGTACAAATTCAGTTTAGATGTAATGTAATACAGTATAAAATAATATAGTACAATAAAGTAATTAATTAACCTTCTAGTATCCATAGAGTCAAATGCATCATTTTTCCCCCTCGTCGGGGTTGCCTTAATTTACAATATATATGTAATTTCAAGCAGAAAAAAAATCTGCTACCAACCAGAAAGGAGACACTAGAAAAGAAATTGAGATGTCTTTTTTATTCTCTAATTTGCCATCATCTCTTGATATCTCTGAGTAAGACTAAGGGCTCTGGAGCAGATCATTCTGCTCCATTCTCCTCCTCTCTTTTCTGTATTATAGGCCTCTGCATTACAGAAAGGAAAAGCTAGTATTAGAACCACAAGCTCAACAATTCGAGTGAATCCATATGAAATGTATGGAGTATAGCTCCAGGCACATGATGAAAAGGGTGAAAAGTGTGAAGATGATATTTAGTCTTTGGAAAGAAATGAAGAGTCTTGGAAGAGCTGTGCTTTTTTTTTTTTTTTCCTAAATTCCCTTATCTCTAATCTGAAAGAGTAGGTCTCTCAGGTATTGAGTTTAAATTTAGATTGCAGTGTTGTTTACCACTCTGTTACAGAAGTCAGATAGATTTAATGTCCAGACCTGTAAATCCTTTAGTGTAAAGCAGGGAAAAATAATGAAGTCACAGAATGAACACCAGTTAATGGAAGTGTATGAATGAATGGCCTGTGGGGTGTTCCCATTGACTGCTGTGCTGATTTATATTGCTGTCATCACAAACTTCTTGTATCATTTCTCATTGTACTCAAAGAATATTGTTACAATTAGGTTGAAATTTGTCTCCATGGGAGGGATTGCCCTGACAGAAGGATGAGGATGATCTGTAATACAATTGGCCCCTTAAGACTGCCAGATGACATTCACTGGGTCTTCATCACCATGCATAGGGCCAGCCCAGAAGCTGGGGAATGGTTAACCAGGGAATTTCAAAACATACCTCCGCTAAACATTCAGATAAAAGACAAACAACCACCTTTTTGTGGAACCAAGGAAGGGAAGATCCAGGCCCCTCCCTCCACGGCTGAGGAGGAGTTGAAAGCAGCTGCTCCTGCTGAGGTTCATGCTCATGCTGCTGGGGGGTGATGTGTGCACGCATTGCAGCTAATCACACTCTGTACATCAGACTGCAAAAACCGAGACAAATTAATCATAATTTCTCTTTGCCAAGTAAATACTGAAACCTTCATCTTGCATACAGGAAAAACTACTCATCAAGCTGTCACAGAAAGAGCTGGGGCTGGTGCCAGGACCAGGAAAGAGCTATCCAAGCTCTCCAGTGCACTAGCTTTCATCGTGCTTCCCTCAGGCAAAGCAACTGATCTCCCTCAGAGCTAAACTCAAGCTAGCTCCTCTGGAACAGGGGAAAGTGGCAGCCCACCTGTCATGGTATCTCTTGGATCCTCTCTGGGAGGAACAGATTGCACTTCCTAACTTTTGGATACTTGTAACTTGCTCTTTGCTGAGAGGAAATGAGGAGCCCCATGCAGTAGTTCTAGGGGGTTCTGATTGCTTCTATAGTGGCAAAATAGCAGGCACAAAGAATAACAGTGACAAACTTTGAAGACCGGCTAATGTTGCATTTCCATCTAATTTTCCAAATTTCCTATGTGTGCATCCAAAACACAGATGAAGATTAAAAGCTTCCCATTAAAAAGTAAAACCAACAGCCTGGACTTTCCTTAATCTCAGAGGCATCACGGTGAGATCTTCACAGATCCCATAGCTGACTATTTTTTTCAAAGGCAGGCCAACACAGACTTTTTACTCCTGTTTTTATAGCTCAGTTCGTCCTACAGACCCTCTGTTTGTAGGACCATGAGATTGCCTGTCTTGATATACACTTGCAGATATGGTTCAGTTTTCAGACTTTTCATCTCCCTACAGGACAAAGAAAGGCAATATAATAAATAAATAAACCTTCAAACTTAGCAAAGAAAATAGGATGCTTGGACAAACCTAGTGCTCTGGAGGAGCTGACGTTTGATTTTCCCTACGAACACATCAGTAATTCTCTGTGCTACAAAAGGACTATGTGGTTCAGCTCGTTTGCTCTCAGGGTTGCTGCTAGCCTGAAATCCCCTAGCCACATACTCAGGAAGGAATCCTTTCATCGAGAAGCTTTGCACTTTGCACCACAAGAATGCAAAGCTTGAATTTGTATGTGCCTGATTTGTATTGTGTATGTATTGTATGTGCCTGATACTGCCCTTCATTATAGCCTTGGATGGGACTGACCATAGTGGCAGCAATGTGCTGACAGCTGAATTTAGCTCCAGTTTGCCTGATGAGATAAGGCAAACTCACAGGTTTTGGCACTTCCATTCAGGAGGGCTAATAGCAAGAGCTAATACCAAAAAGTGTGGTAGAGCAAAAAGAGTATAAGGAAGAGAAAATAATTTGAACCAAGTGGAGGAGTTCATCTCCAAGACTGAACCAGCATGAGTGAAGGTTGTATTTATGTGCACAAGGATAGAGGGGACAGATTTTGTGTGTGCTCAAAGCTGGTTAGGAAAGGCAATAAGCTTTCCCCTTTTCTTTCCAGAAAGTGAAAAGATAACTTGTTCTGCATTAAAAAAAAAAAGGAAACAGGAGAATTACCAAAGTGGACTGTTCTTACTCCACCTGTGCAAATACTTTTGTATCCATTGCCAACAAATCTGGAAAGTCCATCTGCTTCTAGCCAACACATCAACACCCACTGATCCCACCTCACATGCACTTATTCTGTGTCCCCTCATTTTACCAGATCACAGAAAGGGAGGAGGAGGGAGAAATCCAGTGGATTTACTCTAATCCTTGAATGCAGCTTTGGATCTGCTTTGTATGGTCTCAGAGCCATCCCCTTGTTTATATAAACAATATCCCAAGCTGAATCAGAGATTCTCTACTCATAGAGAAGAAAAAGGAGAGAAGAAAGGGTAGTGATAAAGAGTATTTAGCTTAGGGAAATATAATTTAATAGTGGCAGAGTTTGCATTTTATGCCAAAAAAAATCCCACCAGTTTTCATGGCTTTTTTTATGAGAACTTGCTGAAGTTGAGAGGCAGAGTGTAATTTTACAGACTCTGACACATTTAGCTGACTAGCAGAGCAAAAAAAGCTTAGGAAATACCTTTTACATTCAAAGGTACAAAATAATACATCTTTTGGTTAGTATCAACCTGGTTTTCTACATGCCTAGGATAAAAATGTAAATCTCTGCCAAGCATAAGGAGTTTTTAAGAGTGTTAATCACCTAGCCCTTTTTATAGTTTGTGAAGTGATCTGAAATCATTGGGGAACATTAATACTTTGTGGAGAGAGTTCCAGGATAGAAGACTGCAGTTTGCAGCACTGCTAAGACATATAAATCACTTCAGCTGTGGTGGAATGTGATGATTTGAAGCCATTGGGTTTGGAAATGGAAAAAAGACATGATCTTGAAAGATTCAAACCACTTTGAATATACTGAGCCCAATCTTACAACTCTGAATGAGATATTTTCTATAAAATCAAAATACAAGCTGCAAAATCAAATACTTTCCTCTGGAAAACTTCCAATAAAACTTACCCTTTCTAGATCAGCATATGTTTAGAAATACTGGGTTTAATCATACAGCAGTTTGCACTTGATGTAATCACCTGCTGTTGTGCAAACTGAGCTCAAACACCTTTTCTGATCTAGTAATTTTGTACATCATTTTGCCATCTGTGTGAAATGCAAAGCCACAATGGAGGAATGCTTTGCTCTGCAATGGGAAAGAAGCTGGAGAGACAACATTCTTGATTCCACAAGACTGCCCTTCTGTAATAAGCAGAAAAAAAGATGGAAAGATGAAGGACACTTACAAAATTGTGTAAGTCACATAAAATGGAAGTGGAAAAAAGTGGGAGCACAGAAGCTTCATTCCTATAAGCAACATCAGCCAGAGTGTAGGACAACTATAATCTTTACCATCTCGTCCTCTAACCTTGCTCATGAGGACTGGAGGGAAAACACATCTTGCATCCAGTTTACGTATTATTTATAAAAGTCTTGCACTCTCTGAGATCTTGCACTGTGCTAATATGCAATGCTAAGAAAGGAAATCTCTAAAAAAGGATTTAGAACAAACAGTTGTCAATTGGTGATGCTCAGTAAGATGTCATTAGTGGCACGGGATCATACAGGGTGTGTTTGAATATTACACTTGCTTCTAAAAGCCATTGTGTATCCACAGAAAAAAGGGATAAAACACATTTATAAGTTTACCAAATTATAAGCACACCAAAATCATTCTTCTGAAGAAGTTTCCTTTTTTTTTGCCATGACTTAGTTTAACAACAACAATGACATGAGAGAGCAAACTGAACTTGTATGTGCAGGTTGTGAGGAGTTAGGTAAATAGCTTGATTAGTTTTTGCTATTGCAAAAGATATCTGACCTTCTCTGGAGGAGCTCACTTGCTACCTCTGCCTTGTGTCAGGCCTTTGCAAGTCTGGAGCGGGGAGTGGTGATGTGGGCGCTGCCTTGCCTCCCATGGAGCTCCATTCAAGCTTGCATGACAGGCATTTTTCAGGTTGTTACAGTCCTTTGGCCATCTGCATTTGCCCCATCAATATCCTCCCAAAATAATGGAGCACAAGCCTTTGTGAAGGGGTGGAACAGAGTGGGCTACCAATAACTCATACACAGATCCAGAGTGGAACCCTGCTTTCCATCTTCCCTGTGAAGGATTTGTATGTAGAAATGCTTCTCAACATGGAGATAATGCTTGTCCATGAGTACATAGATTCATCATACAGCACTTACATGATGTGCTTTAGAATGAGGTTAAACACTCTAGAATTATAAAAGGCATCTTCCATAGAGCCTTAATTTGGATCCTAGTGTATGTACAATGGAAGATAACCCTTTATTATTTTTTTCTACAAGGATCTTGTCATATAGGGAGAACAGTGATAAGAAAAAGAAGCAGGTTTGGGAATTAATGAGGCTCCTTGCTTCACTTGTTCCACCATGTAAGAAATTAAATTTCTGTGAAAAATAAAGGCAGAGAGCATGTCTTTTGGAATAAAGCAAGTGAATATTACAAAATTAAACCCTGCCACTGCTGCACACTTCCTCCTTGACTGTAAGCATGGCTCCTTCACTCTGGTCCATGGGTGGTGAACTGACCATTTAGACATGACAGGGTGGAGAAGAAGTGTCTGGGTCTGTATAAAATGGGCCAACATTAGAGTAACTGGCAGCTCTGGAAATCAGAAAAGACCAAAATTTTGCAAGAGGGAGTCCCAGAAACAGCACATGACACCAAGCAGGATTAGGTACGTTTTAATATCCTAACTCTATGTGATACAATGTAGTTCTTACATTATAGAAAATGTCTATTTGGCAAAATTCCCATTGGGACAATTTTTAATGTCCACTCCAACACATGAAACACTTAAGCTCTCATGAAGACCAGTTACTCTACTTGAAAGCAACAGTCAGAATGTACTTCCCCAATTTTTCTTCCCATTTTCACTGGTACATTAAATGACTTCATTTCAGAAGTGAGACGAGGAGGAGTGTTAGAAGGAATCAACTAAAATTCATCTATGTAGTGATCCTGACCAGGAGGATGCTGTGCATCAAGGAACCATTCACCCTCCACAGCAAACCTGAGCAGTGCCAGGCCTGTGCTGTGCCACCTTGCACATCCAGCATGGCCTTCAGCCTCAGCTGTGCTGCACAGATTGACCCCTCGACCATGGGACAAACTTGGCCACCCCATTACTCAGAGAGGAGCCTGTGGGCAGCTTGCCCTTGGTACCAGCAATTGCACCATCCTGTTTGGCCTTGGCCTCATCTAAAAGTGCTGTGAGAAACTTGCATGAAAACATCCTTCAGGAAAAGAGTTGGGTTTATTAAAAGGAAAGTATTTACTAGCTCAAAGGATCATAAAGGAAGAACCTTTCCTTAGAAGGTTCTGCCTTGAGAAAATACATATGGGGCCTGTCTGATGCTGTGGGGACTTAAGAATAACTTACTGTACTTCTCTCTTTATCCTCTTAGTCAAATGGCTATTTTATTAATCTACTTGTCAGCCATTCTTTCTGAAATCCAGAAAGAGCCCTGCACTGTATTTTTCTCCATCTCTCTCTCTCACCTTATCACCAACCCAGTGCAAAACAATGTCTTATATGGATTTTTAAAAATCTTTTTGCTGTAATAGTGGAAAAAAAGTCTGACCAGAAAAATATTTGGAAAGCAGCTAAATGAAAATCTAGATGATACTGTCCTTTGCACCATTACATCAGTAAAACAGGTGTTCCAATCAGGAGTGGTGCATAATTGGACAAATTCAAAGGAACAATACTAACTCTGGAGATTTTCCACCAATGGTGCTACCAGAAAAGCCATAGGGATAGGATTTGTGATCAGATGCCTTAATGAGAACATCTTCTGGGATTTATGGGTTAAGAATTCAAAGGGTTGTTTTGTCTGCCCATTATGCAAAGATGGAGATATTTTGTAGTATAACAGGTACGGTTATATTGGTTGGGCATACCCCAGAGATACAAACTAAAACAAAAGATAATAGTTACCTGTAAAATGGACTGCTGGTGTTATAGAGGCACAGACTCACACTTTACCTTCCCCAACAAGGGCAGAGATAGTCACCCTGTTGGATAATCACCCCAAAAGGCACATCTCAGGGTTGGGAGGTGGAAGTACCATGCTCACCCCTCAGACTGTGGACCTCCAGGTGAGGAGGAGATACATGGCTGTATCCATGGCAGAGACAACAGTGTCTGTGGAGCAGAGCCTCTTCTCATAACCATGGGCAAGCCTGGCCAGAGCACCCAGTGGAACCTCAGATTTTCTCAGAAGTTTCATCCCAAGTTTCTGCCCCAGGCTTGCTGCCTTCCAGCAGCCAGGTGACCAGATCACCCAGCAGCCTTCACAGCTGCACCACCGCAGTGAACCTTTAAACCTGAAACACAGCTCCTGCCAGGTCAATTTTTTTAAACAGTAACAGTAATGGGTTAAGCTGGTAATAAAAACCATTCTCATGAGACAGATGTGTCTAGAGTATGATTTTATGTGCAAGCTGTGGCCTTGGCACCATCTGGTTTAGTGGTATGGTAGCCCCAACTACTGTGGTTGTGAAGCCATAGGATCATGATGTAACACATGGGTGGCTCACACACTACCTGTGCTGAGGATGGGAATGTGCTTAGATAGTCAGTGCAGTAATAAAACTCATGGTTTTCACACTGATTGCTTCCTTGCTTCTATAGCCACAGCCTAATACATGGTTTGATCTCATGTGAATTGCCCCACTGGCCTCTAGATGCTTGCAAAAATAAAGATTCTATAAGATACAGAAGCATTCTTAGAAATTTGATGCAAAGAAAATGTATTTCTTTCATGGCCTCACCTTAGCCATACAATACCCTCAAGATTTTAGATTTAATGAAAACATTACTCTTGTACTGCAGACAGCAGCTTGGAAATATGACCAGAAAAGTAAAGAAGGCAAAGAAAAAGCACCTCAAGCATTCTTTAAAAAAGAACTTTCCAAAATCTAATTTTTGCATCAGCCTCTTGATATTCTTGCAGCCTGACTCATACAATGCTGAGTGTGTGTGGGAGAGGCAGAGGGGGAGAGAAGGGATGGCACTGCCATTTAAAAATAATTATAAATGGATAAAATGCCAACTGTCTGCATTTTACCCTAAAGACATCATTAACTGGCCAAGATCATTGCCATTGTCTGTAACTAACAATGCAAAGATGATTAGTTTTGTTTCTTAAATTTAAAGGAGACTGTCATAAGACTTGACAAGAGCACATTCAACTTGCAAGGAACAGCTCAAGTCAGGAGTTTTCTAGACAGTTTTAATGATGTTTCTTTTTTTGTTCAAAACATAGCAATTTAAAATATGTGCTTGCATGATCACGAGTAGTAGTCTGGATTGCCATAAAGCAAAAATTCGCAGTATCATTCAGTTTGCTGTGTTTGTACCATTTACTCCCTCTTGCTTCTGCTGACATGAGCTGGGTTTGTTTTCTTTTCTGCAGAAGGGTTTCACCCCTGGCTGTCACCCACCACAACATCCTGCTGGCGCTCGGGCTGCAGACCGCAGAGAGGAAGGTTTGACTTTTACATCCAAATGCAAACCCTGCTGTCTTTGGCTGCTTTCAAAATGTAGGGGAAGCATGTTGTGTACAGGCCTAAACTTAGCAAAGCAGTGGGCCTGTGGTATTGCCATGTTTTAACCCTTCGTTCTCTGGGCTATGTATTCTTATACTTTTAAGACAAGATGTGTACAGTAACATCAACAAAGCTGTCAAGACCCAAATTAGGGTGCACATCTATGATTGGGGTCCCAAGCATGATTGGGAACTCTTCTTCTCACTATGCAAGGTGTCTGAGAGAGAACCAAGTGACATGTGCTACAAGCTTATGGGTGCCTTCCAATTTGAACATTCTATGACTTTATAAACTGCCAAAAGTGTTCACAGAGAAGAAAACAACTCTGAGAAGTCCCACTCCAGCAGCTCCCTGCTATGGGGCCAGCTGGCTGGACGTGCTGGAGTGGAACACAATGCAAATGTAAGCACACAGAGAGGCCTTGTTTTCCAGACACAAAGACACAGGTTAGGGAATCCACTCTTGGCACTGAGCAAACTGTTCAACCTCAGTGTTGCTTGAAACAGAAGCACAGACCAGCTTCTCAAGGAGCCTGGGGCACAGCTTTTCACACAGCAATTTCTCTCTGCCTGCTGATGTTTTTTGGCACACCACGTGCTACGCAGGGGCCTGGCAGCAACCTGCACCCACCTGCTGCTGATGCTCCCACCCCCTTCAGGCCAGAACCAATTTGTCAGGATAACCAAAGATGTCTGAGAAGATGCTTAAGGAGAAAATTACAGACATTTTTTCTATAAAGCTAAGGACTACCCAGTGTCCCTGCTTCCCAACACACATCCTTGGTTGACTTTAGGCATGTGTGTGTCTTGATTCCCTCTGGTCATGTGTCTGAGACAGGCACGTTGGTGATCAGTGGAGACAAGGCGGCAATGCCTCTGGGTATAGGAAGGTTTGCATGATTTTATGTTCCCAGCAAAGTTTTCCAATGAAACCTTTGGTTTTACAGTGAAGCCTGTGGACTTGGTGCCTTGCAGATGTCACATACTTGAATTTGAATATTCCAGTGCCGCTGAAGTTACCTGCAACACAGTTATTTCCATGTTTGTATCTTGACTTCTGTGTGAAGTGCTTCATGGTACTGAAGTCCTGATGAATTGCGATGAGTGTCTTCAACAACTGTTGACTTTTTTTCCCCTAAGAAAACTGAAGGCAGATTTCCAAGAAAATCATACTGTGCTCCAAAATAGGATTTTATAAAGGAAGCTTTTTAGAACATCAGCTGCAGAGCGACCAAGGCATCCTGACTAGTAAAGACCTGGCAGTATTATGTCTTTTATTACCAAAACTTTGCAAAATACTTAATTCTGGAAGATACAGACTATCAATTTTACTAACATGATCTTCTGTGACACTTAGCAGACTTAGCAAAGACCAGGAAATGCAGATCACAATACTCCCATTCAAACATAATTGCCATTTTACTGCTTGTTTCCCCACTGGGAAAAAAATAGTCAGGTTTTGAATACCTGTTGTAGCAATAAGTATGCATAGTATGCATATACAATTACATGGTACATTGTCCTCTCTGGAGAAGAGCTTTAAGCATGGCAAGGTGGCAGCAAAACCCTTAATGTCACTCAGCTTTCAGTGGTTGTGCAGGAGGAAGCTCCAAAAAGGAACAAGGTCATGGATATAATGCTGCTATATTTGTGAAAATGCTGTACTGGCAAATGCTCAGGTCTGACTCTAAGCAATTCTTTGAAAGGAGTTTTGATCTGGATCTGACCTGACAAGACTCAGGAGAGCATTTGTAGGTTGAACTACTCCCTCTCTAGGTTACCAGGCTGATATTTGAATCACTCAGGTGCTCTGGCAGAGATAAGCATAATCTGCAATGACATCTAGGCTACACCAGAAGATAATGCTTCTTCTGGTGTATTACTCAAAATGTGTGCCAGCAGACTGGCTTCAGCTGCTTAAATAGAAACTGCAGTGCATTTGTGGCTAAAGCTGCACTCAGAGTGGCAGAACTAAACTGAATCACCACCCTCAGGAAAACTTTATTAGAATAATTTCACATTAGGCAGTTTATGTAACTAGATGTTAAAAACACTGCTTTCCAGAAACACTGTCAAGCACTTATCCTCAAATAACCCATTCAACTTATTTTTAAACCAGAGGTACCTGGAAATACCAACCATAGAGAATCCTGGAAATCAAGCTCTTCAACTTGCTCTTGACTTTCTTTGAGAATGACATTTCAGATCAAAATACTGAAGATATCTTGCATTGAAAAGCAAATCATTAGGAGATCTAAACTGGTATGGGTTTTGCTGCTGAGAGAAAAGGCAGATAATGAATTTTGCAAAATTACTGACTTTGCCAGTTTCCAAAAGAAACACATTGTGTTTTTTTTAAGTCCTTGAAAGCATGATTCCTGTCATGTTATCAGACAAAGGATTTTCAATTAATGCTGAACATCACTTCTGCTGGAGACTGTGGAACAAACATTTAGGACTGTTTTACATACTCATACTTTGTATCATCTCAGGTGGAGATGATACAAAGATATCATTAAGGGTTAGTGTTTTGGTATGGACCCATAAGGCCAGTACTGTGATCATTATGTGGTGTCATCTTGGCAAAGGCTCTGCAAGTGTTTAAACATGCTTAATATTTTGTGCTGCCAGACTAGAGGAGAATCTCAGCTTATTTATAAAACTAATTTAAAATAAAACCACTAAGTATCAGTGGCAATATAATAAGTTTTCAGTGTGTAAGAACTTCCTGCTTCTCTTCCTCTTGTTCTTCCCTTAAGTGTTTTTTTGTGGCAAAGCTTTACACAGGCATGAATGGTGAAAGTGACATTGCTGTCATCGAGTGAAATCCCTCAGAGCAGAAAGAATACCTCCAGGAAAGCTTTGGAGGGAGCATGAGAAAAAGCAAAACACAACATGCATTTTCAAAATTCATTCCAATAAGAGAGGCACATAAAATATAGTGTTGCATAGATTTCAATCCTTGCTTTGCTCACGCTCCGAGCAAAAATAAAATAAAATAAAATAAAAAAAAAAACAAACAAAAACAAAAACAAAAAAAACCCCATGCTCACAAGAGAAATAGCGGCAAAGTCTAAGATGTCACCACCTCCCACAAGAGGTTATGCAGACCTGCACCTCAGCACCTTCATAGCATAGTTAAAACTCCTTTGAAAAGCACATTTATCTCCAGTCACTGGATTTTGTATGGAAACAGCTGAGATGAGTGAGTGTGAGTGCACACACTCCACTCCACAATCTACTCTAACAGTCTCAGCTGAAGACACACACAAGTGACATCTTAAATTGTATTAGTTAGCTTTGTCTGGGGCTCATCCAACCTCTCCTCAAGTTTCCGCCATGCTCTCAGATCTTATGAAAATGGAGACTGAATAAGCCAAGCTACACTTCCGCTGATTTCCCAGCATTATCGCAGGCAGGTGACAGCTACCGATAGCTCTTGCACTGTTCTCAAAAATCTCTGATTCTTCCTACTTCCCCACATTTTTTACTTTCTATTTTGCAATGACTGGTGCCCCTGGCTGCCCTGCAAACTTCCTTCAGAGCCATAGCTGGCACAATCACAAACTCATCGCAGAGGAGTGCTGATTGTACTACTGTTTATAGAAATAGGTAATTCCTGCCCCCAGCTTTCTATTATTGTATCAAGTGCTCCAGGAACTACATCTCATATCCAGGCCATTTGCTGTGGAAATTATTTCCTTAACAGATGTGTTGTCCCATGGACGGGAAGAAATGTTAGTATTTGATTTTCTCTAGGGAAAAAAATAAATTAGAAAGTCAACAGTGCTTGTCTGTAACCTGAAGTAAAAACCCTACACAGTTCTGAGGCCATTAGGTACTGGATTAGACTTTGCACTGGACGCAAATTCTTAGATATACATCCTTGTTCCTGTTGTTCCTCTCCTGCTTTCAGAATCAGAGAGAAAATGAAACTCAACTGCCCCAGGCAGTACACAAGCTACACTCTCCTCTGATTGTTACATTTATTTTAATTCCAAGTTTCTCTGTCTCTTTCTACATGGTGTTCCCAGAAGCCCTGAGCACTTTTATTAGTATTGTTAAAGTAAGAGAGACATAAAGGTCTCTTCCTAGTCCTGTCTTGGCTCAAACTCAGCACTGAGCCTTACGTTTACTGGTTTGGTTTTTACTAAATTTTCAAGGCTGAGCCCTTCAGTGCTTAAAGAGCTGTCATGAGCTTGCACAGAGAGCTACTTCCTGGCTGGGATAGGTTGGTACCCTCTGTACCAAAACTGGCATCTCAGACAATCATAAAGCAGTTGGTATCTGTCAGCATACTCAGGCTATTCTGTGAATCCAGGCAATCCAGACTCTTGCAGCAAAACAGAAGCAGAAGAAAATCCAGCTGTAGTTATCTGGCAACTCACAGCTGTCTGGTCTCACCCCTCTGGCAGAAGGCATCTTAAAGGCATCTCTGTCCCCTTCTTTCTACCTGAGGAGCACAGGGGTGCAGGCACTTGCCAGCTCAGGTCGGGAAGCAGAAGAGCTGCACCAGAGTGGCAGAGCCCTGGAGCCAGTAAGATGTGCTGAGCTCCACTCCAGCTGGCTTGGACCCAGACAGCTCAAGTTTCTCTGTGTATCACTTCCCTGCTCTCCAGATTCTGGGGCCAGCACAAGCAGAGGCAGCCCAGATCTGTTTGCACACAGGATCTAAGTTGTTTTCCTGTTTCACAAAGCAGAGCAAAACAAGTCGAAAGGGGTAGCAGCTGGAAATACACAGCTTTGTAGAGATTCCATAACAATGCACACATTTGCTGGATGTGTGAATGAGGAGACACTTTTCAAACATTTTGCACTTGTAAAAGGCTGCTAAGGGAAATTCACCTATCCTGCAACTTTAAGAGCTGCAGCTGTGGAGTGCAAGCACAGAGCAGGAAGCAGTTTGCTTACCCACTACTGCTTTCCTCATGCAGCAACTCTTTCTCCCTACTAGAGGGTACACTTCTACCTGATAAAGAGAATTGGCAGTAAGCTAGAAAACAATCAAAAGGGCTTTTTTCTTCCCCTCCCCTGTCACCTACTGCCTGGAGAGATTTAAGAAGGTAGGACTTCTATGAGGAAAGGAACTACAGCCTGAAGCTGCTGTACTAAATTCCAGTTGACACTGCATGGAAGCATTCAGGGAACTCCTCACCCACTTCCTTCACAAGTCTAGAGGACAAGAAAACAAAAGCACATGGCCCTGCCACAGATGAATGAGGTACATTTAACATTCATGCCTTTTTGTGCACAATCTGGTCAATCCAAAGGGCAGTCATTCTTCTACTGAATCATGCTGCCAAATTATTTCTATCTCACTGTTGTGCTTTCTGAACAGTTGCCTAAATACACTCCTTGCAGGAATTCAGTTTGCTTTCATTTCAGATTGCAAATAAAAAGAGAAACAAAAGCAGTAAGAATAACACAAATTTAAGTATGTGCTTTTATTTTATACTTTCATGGCACATTTTCATTTGTAAACATTAAATTACCAGTCCTCTTCTTCATATGTTGAAAATAACCATTAGACATTTGAGAGAATTACCTGAGATTAAAAAAAAAAAATAGAAACAAAAAAAAAGAAAAGAGAGAAAAAGATCTGGCATCTTTTACATTACCCACATACAGTACCATTTTAGGAAGACTTAGAAAAGGGAATGTTTTCCAAAATAGGACAGTTTTCTTTTGACTATAAAGATATAGAAAATACATCAAAATGCCTTGGAATGATCAGCCTTATTAAGAGTATGTGGAAAATCGAACAATTGTTTGATTGATCAAACTGTTTCAAGCAGTTCCATTAACACATAGCTGCCACACTGCTTCAGTCCTGCAGCAGCATGATATCCACGTTGTCATGAACACCTTGTAAAAGCAGCTCTCCTTGGTAAGTGACGATCTTCCGTCGTTTTGCTGCCTTAAGCGTTCCCACCAGGGCTTCAAAGAGGTTGGCACACTTCTCATCAGCAAACAGCACACCAAATTTCACACTCACTTGTCCATCAGCATCTAAATAAAAGACATAATGTAGATTTCCTTCAAGTTAGGAAACTCCTGGGAAGATAAGGTAGCACAGAGAACACTGAAATCAAACCCCACTGTGTTTCCCAGTTTATTTGGGATCATATTATGAATGCTGATGATAAACACTAGGCAGAACTCCTGCCTAATCTAACTTTGCCTTTCCTTACAGAGACTTGCATCAAGGACCATATATCTGCTCTGTTTACTTTTATTGATGACTTTCTGAAACCTATGACAAGCACAGGCTATTGAACCTCTTCACAACACTTGGAGGAAATTAGTTTTAAATAATTAAAAACCTAGAATATCTCAAATTGAGGGAGACCCAAAAGGATAAAGTCCAACACCCTGCTCCTCCAACCTAAATCTAAAACATACATTACAATATTTTTTTCACAATTTTTCCACTCATTAATTTTTGAGGGTCACATTGAAAAGGCTGCGATGCAAATTTTCACACAAAGCAAAAATTTAAAAATATATGTTAAAGTTATGTTATTCCTAAAAAGCAGATGCATTCGTAAAAATGCAAGATGTACATATGTATTTAGGTTTTGAAAAACAAGTGGAACTGAACAAATGGCACCAGAACTGACATATAGGAGCAAGTAGCATTTCCACAAACTACACAAATATTTGTAAAGAAATTGGAGTTTTAGCAATGAAAGACAATCTTAAGAGAAAATGGTACTTCTAAGCAAATTTAAGGAAGTTTGGAACTACACATATAACTCCTGGATCAGTTTTAGGCATACAGACCAATTTGTTCCAAATAGTAAGATCATGAACACAATGGAAATGCATGAATTCTGAAGCAAAGAAGTCACCAATAAAGGAGGTGGAAGGAGAAGTTGCAACTTTCTTCTGTGGTGACTGTAGCAAGTATTGAAAGCCTAAAGAAAAGGTAACTCTGGCAGCTGATTCAGGATTCAGGGAGCAGGATTTCAGGCCTCCATCCTCTCTGCTGCAGAGGTTTAAATGTTTAACTTCATAACAGAACTACTTTAAAGGATGGAACACAGGCAGTACCTTACAGTCCAACATGACGTGCATATGCAGGTTTTCAGATTACCTGCTCATTCGAATTTGCCAAGCTCTTAGTTTGATGAAACATGACTACATGTGTATGACACACATGCATGGTGACATGTATGTACATCCATCCATAATGTGATCACATCCATACAGAAGTACTGCAATACTTACTTTTGGTTCCCAGCCGCCGAATCTCCTCAACTAAGAGGCTAATTTCATGTTCCACATTCATTGTGGTCTAAAACAAAAAAAAAAATAACAAACTTCTTCGGAATCCTGTAAATCCTTTGCACCATTCTGGCATGTTCTCAGTTCTTTAAGAATGTCAGAACACTTCATAAATCCCCGTAGCTGGGAGATGCATGACTACAGGATAATCTAGGATTTTAGTTTTGTTGCATTCTGTACACAAATATAAAGAGCCAATCTCAAAACATGACAGATGTGTGAAGGTCAAGGAAGAGGAGAGTTGTTTGTTTTAAGGAATGAGCTTAAGCTGCCACAGAATCAGAGCAACTCACTAACATCACACGTCTTCAGGGGTGTCGCAACTTTCCACTGATGGACTCAATCAAAATGGAACATCTGCCTTTAAGTTTCTCTCTGGAATATGTGGTAGATTTGGTTTCTTAAACCACACCACAGCTTTCTACATATGCTGGGAAGATACTGCTGGTTACAGACACACATGGTGTCTGAAAGGACAGCAGCTCCTGCATACCTGCTACTGAAAGCAGAACTGATCCAAACTATGCAAATGACCTAAGGCAGTCAACATTTTTGCCATCCAAAATGATCCTGAGAATCTACTATGCTGCCAAAAATATCCAGTGCCCCTCTTTGCCATGAAATGCAGCAATTTGCACCAATGTGTACCAATGCCTTGCAACAGTTTAGCCATTTGTGGCACAGCATATGGCAGCACTACAGTCACACACAACACTACCTGGCCACAAAGTGCCCGAGGTTAACAACTGCAGATGCCTGAAAGGTGTTTCATGGCCCATCCTGTGCAAAGCAGCATCAACACAATGACACCTTTAGATGCTGAACTCCTTAAGCAAAAACTGCCATTGATGTAAGCACAACAAACTGGACATCACAGACAAAGCAAAGCATGAAATGCAGCCTCCATGTGTGCCAACAATGCAGCCTGGAACAAAAGCCACTGAGAGCATCTGGAGCTGAGCACTTGCTAAAAAGGGCTCAGTGAGAACTGAGACCCACTCTGTTGTTCAAGAAACTGGGATTTCTGCACTAGTATGAAAGTGGAGTTAAAAAATAGACATCTGAATGCATCACAAACTCTTCCTAAGGGAAAAGCTTCCCCTCCTTTCTTTTTTTTATTGAGTTAAAATAGGCAAGAGTGACACAGTTCCACTTCCTGACCCCTTATGATTTACCCAAGAGGCAAAAAAAAATTTGCAGCAGAGTCGTATTTTTAGATCCAAAATTCACGTGCAAAAAAATTGTTTCTTTTTAGCATGCAAACCTGAGCAAGCTTAATCATCAGCATGGGTTTTGGGCAAAGCCCCCAGTGAACCACAGCTTCATCCCTAGTGCACGGTACCAGCAGCAGTGCAGCGGATATCAGCTGCAGACCGACAGGAGACATTGAAAGTGGAGGTGCTGCCGTGGGACCACCGCTGCAAAGGGCAGGGCAGCAAGGCTGCACAGCTGCAAATGCCTTGGGTGAACTCCACAAACTTCCGGATTTTGTTGGATTCCGCACTAAACAGAACAAGTCAGCAAGGAAAATATGACCCATCTCTTAGAACGCTTACACTCCCATAATTTGTCAGACTGCCGGTTTTGATATTGCTCATCACAACGGCATAATTGTCTTCTCTTTAAAGACGTTCTTCTCACTTTAAAGGCTCTTCTTTACATTCAGCTCTTTAAATTCACGTTGATTTCTAATTATTTTCATACATGTATATCATCGATATAAACAGCGTTATTTAAAATAAAAAAAAAGTTAAATTCTACATTATTAGGCAAGACTTTTGAGATCAGAGAAGCGTGGCTGAGCAAGGAGTAGGGATGCTTAGTATTTCAAAACTTAAATACTTGCTTTATACTGTAGATGCTCAACACACCAACTATCAAAAGAGCACGCCAGCTATTAGACTCTGATACTCCTGACGCCAATACACTGCCGCAAGGCAGTATATCGGTGGAATGGAAATAAACTTCTCCTTATTTGGCAGAAGGACGCCGAATCACTGCGAGCACACACACGCACGCACACACCCACCCACACGCATCTGTGACCCACCGCGCCCCTGTCCCCCGGCAAGCACCGATGGCCCCTGGGCCGGACGGCGCTGGGAGGCAGAGCGCGGCTCGCTCCCCACAGCCCGGCGGGATCCGGCTCCCGCCGCCGCCCGCGCAGGGAGCACCGGGAAGCGGGCCCCGCCCGGGAGAGCGGCACCGCACCCGCTGCCCGGGCAGCGCCTCTGCCCCCGCCGCGGAGGGAGGGAAGGACGGCTCCCTGCGCCCGAGGGACAGACGGCTGGCTGTCCCCGACCCGCTCCCGCCCGCCGGCACTCACCCGCTGCCGCTGCCGTGGCCGCTCGGAGCCGTGGGGCAGCGCCGGGCGGGGCCGGGCCGGCGAGGGGCGGGCGGAGGTGGCTCTGCCCCCGCCGGGCCGCGCCGCCTCCCGCGCTGAGCCCCGCCGCCCCGGGGCGGCGCTCCCGGCCATCTTGGCTCTGCCTGGATGGGGTGCTGTGGGAGCGGCTTGCTGCTGCCCTGCCGGGACCCCTCTTCCCGTGCCGTGCCAGGGTTAAATTCTTCCCGCGGCACGGGTGCTAGTGGGTTTGCTGGGTAAAACGCCTTCCAAGGCCAGCCGTCAGCAGGTACCCCTGTTCCTGAGGGCCAGCTTTTGTAACTTACCGTGTTGCTTCAGTCACTCTCCGTCACCGTCCCATGCCCCGTATGCCCCATCTGCGCTGGCTTCCCCGGGTGACATCATGCCACATTCCTTAGCGCCGCCCACATTTATTTTCTCCTAGAAAACATGTTCTCCTTCCAAAGAAAATGAACGAGCTAAATTAACACCATTTAGCGTCGATAAAGTTGTGCTGCAGCGTATCTGCGTTTCCATTCAGCACCCATATCCTCGCACCCTACGCTGCAGAAAGAATGCAACTTTTCTGTCTTGTGTCATGGCATTCACCACTACTCTTGTCTCTCTTCCTCTTCTCCTCATAGAAACGTTTACGTCCTCTCTCAAGGACTCAGGCATTTACACTGAGAGCTGCATCAACTCCTACAAAGCAGTGAAGCTGCCGCCAAGCCCCTAGTCAGAGTCAAGGCTCGTACCAAGGCTCTCCCAAAAATTCTCACTGCCACAGCTGAAGGCATTGCCGTTGCCGGCTGTCTCCCCCACCTCCTCATCAGGCATGACTGCCCCTAAAGCAGACTCGATAAAAGAAACTCTTTCCAGCCCTTGCGATTCACAGCTTTCATGCGCTCGTTTCTGAAGGTGAGGCTCAGATTCTTTCAGAGACTGTGCGCTGTGCCATGGGGCGCTGGTCCCTTATTACATTCTCCCATCCCAGGAGGAATAAATAGGTGATGGCACCTCAAACCACTGCAGCAAGCCCTGCTAGGGCTCAAACCTGCAGCTAGATAAATTGATTTGCACAGTGGAAATGATGCCAAGAAGATCACATTTTTATCCCTCCAGGGATTGTAGTCCAAGCCCATCGCTTTTCCAAGGGATTTTTTGGATGGTGTTTTCATGAAAAGATTAACTTTTCTATTGAATAATCACTATCAGTCAGTTGCAGAATCTTTGGTAGTTAAAAAAAAAAAAAAACACCAAAACCATATTGCTTTCTGGTTTCAATATGCTAATAAAATATTTTCTGGAACAGATTAGGTATTATGATGATTTTACATCAGTAAGGAGTGCTATTTGCAAAAAAAAAAAAATAAACCTTGATAGTTAGGAAAACAAGATTAAGTTGCTAAGGAAATAAATGGAATTTAAATCTATCTGAATTGGGTCAAAAGACATTGAAAATTCCCAGGAGAATGTAGTATCTGAAGAGCACTGATGCTCTGTGCATATGATGCCATATGTGCATACTGCTTTTCTAAGGTCTTTGTTATATTGGCTGACAAAATGCTAAATGCTACAGTAAAAAAAAAGGTAGGGTTTTTAAGGTAGATCTGAGATAAAGCTTTTAAAAGTGAATCTGCTTAGTATGTTACCAAATATGTAGAAGATTCCAGTTATTTAGCAGTATAGAATAAAAGTGCTAATCTTCTGGTTTGATTGTTAACTACATGCTTTCAGTTGCACATAATCTAGATTTCCTAATCATCAAAAAATCTCACTACATTTGCACAAATAATGTAGGCCTTTGCATAATGTGATTGTTATTCTGGAGAATTTGTTTGATCAAGTAATAGTTTGTGACTTTTCAGACTAAAGGTAATATTATTATACTGATGATGAAATCTATGTTAAAAATTCTTTTCAGTTTTGACTCATAGACCCTAATTTATAAGAAGCATCAACTATATATCTGAGAAAGATGAACAAAACTCTGTAATTCCTCCTCTTATTTTCTTTTAACCCATGTTTTTGAGTAAGCCTAATATATTTTTTTAATTCTGTCTTTTGAAAAGGAAGTGTTATACCCAAGTATTTGTCTCTAAGCATCAGGAGATTATTGAAACACTTTTGTTGCTATTTCTTTCATGACCCTTCCCAGTAATGTAATGTTAAAATAGGTTAATAAGAAATCAAAACCATCTGTTACCATAACAATTAAGGTAACAGATACTGGCAAAGTACAAAAATTAACTGGGCAACATCAGAACTCAATGACTGATTATGTCATTACAGGGGCAGCAGCAGTGAGCAGGATACATGATAATTATGGAGATGGTGATTTCCCATCATTCTGTTTCCACAAATTTATGCTGTTTTTAAAATGAAAGAAGTACAAAATTGTCCTTTACAAGCTCACAGGATGGGCATGGAAATATTGCTCATACATATTTCATATAACTGTTGAAGGTCATCATCAGACTCATAATTCATTATGCATTTTAGCTGTGTAAGAGTGCTCCCTAAAACTCAAGAGATTCTGCCTTAAAGCAGACTATTCTGATTTGACCTTCCTTGGCATCTCCCTTCATTGTTGCTGTCCCCCCAGATGCCCATGAAGGCAGCCAAACAGAGGAATTATGCACGATGTAAAAAACATCATTTGAGAACAACACAGTAGACATACTGCATCTGATCAAACCATCAATTTAACTGGACATTTTGCCTCCAGCAGGGACCAAGAGAAGGCATTTGGAAAACAGTGCAATCAATGAAAACTATTGGTTTTTCTCCTGGCTCCTGGCACTTACTGGAGCAAGTAATTATTCTATCTTCTCCTTTTTCCATCACACTCCCTAATTTAATCTCATATAAGATGAATGTGTCTCCATGTTGCTGATCCTTCTTGTTTCTCTTTATAATTCTTCAAACAATTCTGTGTTTGTTTCTGGGACTGAAGTAGCAGAACTGTCAGTATTACTCAGCATATGGGTATAGTATATACAAAAGATGTGAGGATGTTTTCTGTTTTGTTCTCACTCCCAATAATAAAAATTCCCAACATTTTACTTGACTTTTTAAAAAGTCCTAAGGGCTATGTACAATGGTTTCAAAAGCTATTTCCAAAGTGGTAGTAATTAATTGTTCTGTTACAGATAATTAGGATTACTCTCCCCACTTTGCATTTTTCAGTACCATTAGGTATTTTGCTGTGTAATTTAAAATAGGATCACACAAACTCCATCACCTCTTTCCCCATGCCTTCAATGACAGCTTTGAACAGCACAGAAGGTCCAAACAGAAACAATACTAGGAGTGCACTAGTAATTAGTAACCTCTCTTGGTTATGACTATCAGTTACTACCAGCTTTACCTCTTTGTCTCCTTCTACCTTTTAGCTGTTCATTGATTCTGAATGGAATCTGAATAGCTTCTGACCCCATGAAAAATTAGCTTTATAAAAGTACTTAATGTTTACAGTAAACATGTGGTAAACATATTTGTTGTTACAGTTTTGTCCAGAGACAGGTGTGTAACACCATTAGGGCCAAGCCTGAAAAATGTAGGGGAAAGTTACAGTGTCATTTGCTAGGTAATGGCCATTTATATTGTTTTCTAGCATATATTAACTAGACAGTCTCACTTTACTAGTATATGTTGATAACCCACGCTGTTCTTGTTTTGTATAATAATGTTCTTTTTAATTTTTGTTGTATTATATGTTCTTATGTGTAGGCAGGCATATGCATCACATGTGCACACACAGTATTTTCTGTCAAGATCCTCCCCAGCTAAAAACTGTTAGGACTGACACCATGATTGCAGATTTCACTGTTAGATGAGATCATCTTAACAGCCTTCTTACATAATCCAGGTCTTACTTTCATCTTACAACACATTTTTGTTTGACGTGTTGATGTAGTAGGAACATCAATTCCTGCAGCATGTGCCTGTGTCCCATCCCCTTGCTTTAACACCAGTAACTTGTACCTGTTCAAAGTGCCAGATTCTTCTTACTGTCTCCAAAGGTGGGTGGAAACTGTGGTGCTGTGATTCAAACAGGAGTGTGTGAATGTGTCTTGTCTTAGCTCAGTTCCATCAGGTGAGGGGGGTGTGCCATCAACCTGCCCTGAGTCTCTTCTCATCATGGGTGTATAGCACGCATTGCACGGGTGTGCTGCAGGGTTGTGACTCAAAAGCCACATCAGCCCAGGCTAAAACAGGTCTTAAAATTCTTCATATGATTTGAAGATTTCCAGTGGTAGAGGTTCTACTACATCCCTTATTCCTGTGGACTTTGTAACCCCACAGAAAATGTAAGATATCTGTTTCCGGAACATGACAGGGTCCTTGGGTACAATGAGAAATTAAAATTCAAGTCAATGCTGTTATAGAAAGCTGAGAGGAATACATAATATTCAGAGAGTATGGATATTAGGGGCAGTCAGAAGAATGGCCGTATTTTTTGAGACGAGCCAATCAATGAGGAAAACAGCACTCCATATCCAAAGCATCTTGATAGTTTTTGATCCAATCATTGTCTTCCTTGACCACTCTCTCTGTCTTAAGTCAGCAGTTGTTTCAAGGGAGAAAATAATTTAACCAAAATGAAAAGCATAGTGATGCTCTGGAAAACTTTCCATGAATTTGTATGTACAGACACATTTAAAAATAGTAATTGTACGGGCTCTTAGCTTTACTTTTCCTATAATGACCAAAAAAGACCAAACCAAAAGACAACAGTAGAAAAAAACCGCAACACTCTCTTTTTTACTCTCTGTGAGTTGAAAAAGTAACTTAGCAAAACATAAATATTTCTTTTAATGTAAAAGCAAATAAGCCAGACCAGCCTCAGAGCAAGAGAGACTACAAATACAAACACAGTGACTGCTGACACTGTTGGTTCTTGAATGAGCACTTCAGTTGAGGTAGATGGAATGATTCACTTAAGCTCACTGATGTCTGTTCCGGAGAGAGGAGTTATTTCAGGAATGGCTTCAGTGCGTCACAGCCTTCTTGTTACTCACCAGGTGCCTCGAACAATATAATGGTTCTGCTTCCTAAATTTAGCATGTAAACCTTTACTATGGTGGAATAGAAAACAGGAGTATTTAAAATCTTGAAGTAAATCACTGAAATTACTTGTTCCACCCCTAAGCCAAGAGTAAACCTCTGCAAGAAATGACAGAAAGATGCTGTATCAATACAAGCTAAAAAACAGGGCCCATAACATTAGTTATACAGCAAACCACTTGTCTGGGAGCAGCTACTTGAAAACTGTAAGGTTGAACCCAAAGCCTTTCTCAACAGGTACAAAGTCAAAATTAGTCAGGGGGTGATGCTTTTGTGCACGAACGGATGTGAAGTAAAGAGGATGTGCATTAATATTTTGGGAGAGCAGTGCATCAAACAGTGTTTGGAGACAGTTTACAAAGAGAAAAAAAAGTATAAATAGCTGATTTTATGTACTGTGTGTTAGATTGTTCTTTGTTATAAGAGCTGAATGTTTGAGAGAGAGCTACATGAAGACTAAATACTTTCTCATATTCCTGATATCAAAAAATCTGGCAAGGAAACAGCAGCACATCTCCTGGTCTCCAGACAGCATGGGAACAGCTGAATCATTCAGACCCTCTGTCTTCTTGTTTGGTATGCATCATAAAAAAAAAATCACCTCTCTTTCTCCTTTCCCTCTACATATATACATACACATACTGATATTTTGGGGAGTTTTTCAGAAAACCAAAAATACAGGCTTTCCTAAAAGATGTCAAATAATGGCAGCAGGGATGACAGTTACATTATTATGCAATTATTATTCACATTCATATCAAATACAGTTGTAGATGTAATATCTTTATTTATTGGTTTCCTATAAATTTCCTTCCTAAAGCTCAGGCATTTATCATGAGTCATGACAGAAGTGTATCAAACCTTTTCCTGAAGGAAATCTTATTAAAATGGAACTGTGGATTTGCATTTGTCAGAATGCATTTATTTAGCATATGTAATTGTGTCATGGCAAAAGTCATCACAGTAGGTTTTTTTAATTGGTGAAATGTCAAGACCTGCTGACCATGGAATCATGGTTCACAGAAGTTTACAGTTGGCTAAAAACAGGGAAGAAAACTTTCTTTATTGCTGGATTCATGACAGTTAATGATCACTTAATTCAAGATTCTTGTTCATAAGCATTTTTAAGGATCAATTTTATCTGTAATTTTGCTTATCTGCATTCCAAGTTCTTAGGTGAAAAACAGTGCTTATGGTGCAAATCACACCATTTGAATCTGATAATATTGGCAATTGCACTGAGTTTATATTATATTTTTAAGTCACATACAGAAACACTTTATTGTTTCCTGCATATGGGGAAGTGTATTTTTTTAGGGTAAGATCTGTATATAAACTGCCTTTTAGGAATTCTTTTCTAGCTTTAAGATACAAAGCCAGCACTGAAATCCAAGTGAGGTTCAAATTCATGTGTCATCAAATTTTATTAATTTCACTGGCCCTGCAGCCACAAGTCATTTGATCCTAAATAATTTGATTTCCTGCTGTGTGAAACTGCAAGAGGGAACAACGATCAGACTCCCAGCATAGCTTACCATGGAGCACTGGCAGTGGTCTTGCACATTGACCTAATAGCCTAGGAAGATTTCTGTGATGATGAAGAAGGTTGATCTGTGTGTTGATTTCAGAGACGAGATAAATATCTACTGTGTGCTAAGTACTATGAGAATATCAAATTAATTTGCACTTTTATCTATGCCACATGGTTTGATTACAAATGGGATGATTTTGTTCTGCATCTAACACCTAAGTTTTATGAATTTTTCATCTTCAAAGTGAATTGCAATTCTATATCCCAAGCTTCTGGAATAAGTCTTACCCTTGCTTATTTTCCTTGAGGAAATTATGTCCAAGGATCTCTGACATGTAGCAGAAGCTTTGATTTAAAAATACAATTAAGAAAATATATGACCATCCTTTTGTTTGGTTTATAGTTATCCTATGTGATTGTGTTACGTGTACATGAATAATATTTGCCTCTGAAGGTATTGTGATGTCATATTTTGAAGCCAATATTATTTGTTCTCTGTCACACAAATAACACAGATCCCACTTCCTTTATGTTTACTGAAAGAAGCACAAAAGCTGTCTTGCATACAGGCAAGTGTTTTCTCTGTGAACCATTACAGAAACTTCTCAATGCACTTCCTCTGAATCCAAGCTTTCCTTAAGCAAGTTTACACCAACTTCTTCTTACAGTTTCCTGCCTCCGTTTTTCACAATGCGTCATTCAAAAAAGCAAGGGTTTGCCACTTGGAGTGCATCATCACTATGCAGTGTATTAGGAACCAGCATGTTACTCCACTGTAAACAGTTAATCTCCTTTTTGACTTTAATGGAACCTTGTAAAACAATATTAGATGACATGAAAGTGGCTTCTGTTGATCTGTGAATTTGGCAGAAATTATGAGGGTGAGGAGGAGGCTGATGATTCCAGAATTTGTGTATCTATTGCTGCTCTAAAATCCAGAATTAACTGTAATTACAGTGCTAACAGGAAACAGAAATTGGAGGGGTAGGTTTTTTTTTCCTTCAAACAATCAATTATATCACAGAGCAAGCAAAGTAAGTCAGTGTTAACTAATAATTAGTTAAGAGTGTTAACAAATACAAAAGGCTCTGTATTAACCACTTGCATATAGCAAATAGTCATCAATAAAGACTTGGTATGTTGGTTAACTGGTTACTACAGATCAAAATGTTTCCATCACAGAGGCAAGCAGAAGGCTTGAGAGTAGTATCTCACACCAGAAGAAATGAAGGCGTTGTTTTGTTTACTCACTTTCTGAGGGATACATATCCTTTATTCCATTACTGGGAAATAGAGCTTGTGTATGTTCCCAAGTTAAAACTGACTGCAAGGGCTATTTTTCTCACGGGTCAGATGTGAGGAAACAGAACCATTTCACTTCCTTCATAATCTCTATATAAAGAGAAGAGGAAAAGGGGACCAGACCTATTGTTCTTACAGTTTCCTGCATCCTTTTCCACTATGCCTCATTCAAAAAAGCAGTGGTTTGCCACTTTGAGTGCATCATCTCGATTTAGTGTATTTGGATATCTAATAATATATATGTGTTTTTTCCAGTACATTGACAACATCAGACAATATTTATTGATAAAAAGGTTGTATGTGAAAGGTAGCTTCTGAGTTTGTGGGAGGGGGTTCCATGTAAAGTATTGTAGCTCTGCATTAAAAGTGTTCTCTTTCTTTCAAGTTAAAAAGATCAAACTACACAAATAAATAATCTGACCAAAAATCTCAATAAACTGTTTTTGGGTTTCCTTTTCTCAGCTGTTTTTCCTAAGTCTTCAGTCAATTGAGGGGCTAGAGTACTATGGTCAAATATAAACAAGAGAAAGGTTTTGAGTTATAGCATCATAGAAGCATTTAGGTTGAAAAAGACCTGTAAGTTCATCAAGTCCATCATTACAAAACACATTTGGTGCACTCTTGGCCACCCTAGTCCCAGTCCTTTTTACCAGGGCTGCAACAACTCTTATTGAAATGGACTGGGGAGTGGAACAAGAAATTTCTTTTCTCACTCTGTAGATGAGCTGTAGATGGAGATGTGGGGAAGCAAGCATGAGCCCACTGTGTGCTCCTGGCAAGCCCTGCTTTGCTCTCCAGTGCTATTCCTGCTATCTCTACAACATCCTCTACAAATGAACTGCAGGGATTGTGCCTGAGGCTTGCCCTCACTGTCTCTAAGCCATGTGGAAGACACCTATAAAAAGAAGCACTTCCCAGACATTTCCCATTAAGAAACCTCCTAGTACATCAGTCCATGGGTCAGGAGAGGACAAGGAGGCTGAGATAGTCTGCAACCTTTTGGTTCCTGTTCAGACTAAGAGATCTAGACTGTTACCTTAGCCAGGTAGCAACAGTGCTTAAGTTCTTGCAAAGAATCAGCATTGCCTTTTATCACAGCTGGTTTTTGATCTACTGGGGAGTACAGAAGAGATAAGAATTCAGGACACAGCCCTTCAGTCAGAGAGGTGACTGTACATTCTAATAGCTTCCTGATTTAATTATTTTCTGTAAGAGTATCAAAACTGCACTTAGCCTAAAAGAAAAGGCACATGGGAAGAGTAATGATGCAAATTGCTGCTTTTCTTCACTTTTTATTTCATATTCCAGCATAAGAGAGATATGTGCTTCATGCACTCAAGAGTATTCTCTCTCCTCTGTCAAAGACACAAATTCTGGAAAATTACTTTGGTGGAAAGCACACACAAGTTGACAGTTCAGTGAAAAAATGTGTGGATTGCAAAAGATGCAATAATCTCTCTGTATTTATGCACATACATCCATTCCATCCTGCCAGTCTGTAACACATCCATTTTATGATTAATTTAAAGAACTGTAAAATCTGAACTTTTTTTTTCCTAAAGGAACAGGGAAAAATAAAGTACTTGGCAATGATTCCACTTAGAAAGTTGTAGCTCTATGTAGGCTTAGGCCAAATTGTACCAAATATAGCCCTGCTAAAATGACTGGAACAGAACATGATGTTTCAAAAGTAAAGAGATTGCATTTATTTAGAACACTTGAATGCGTGTTAATTAAGTGTATTTCCACTCTGCTCAAATCATGGGTTTAATTCAAATAACTTTTATTGATTTTACATTACAGGACTGTCATTAGCATTTGCTAACTGAGTCAAGTTTCAAAGGTAATAGCTTTTCTTCAGGAATTATTTATACACTGACAGGAATACTACATCCTTCTTCTCTGACATCTTGAGAGTCTCAATGTAAACAGAAGTTTCAGTTCTGTGTTTATTTTATGTATCTTACTGTCAAATTCAAAAAATGGGATCTGTGAATGGTTCCTGTAAATAGAAATGGTAGTACAATGAAAATGCTACTGTATTTTGAAATCAAGTATACTGAAGTAAGTACAAATTATGCTCCTCAATGGGATGGAATTATCCTAGATTTTATAAGAATACACATGAGCTGGGGATGTGTAGGTGAGGTCAACGATCAAAGGAGATGGGGATTTGGATGTGGGGGTCTGGGTCAGCTGCTAGAAGGGCCAACCTTGTCCCAAGGGAGCTGCCTTCATCCCAGGCTCTGCTGTAGTCCCCCTGCATTGCTGCCCTGTGTGTCCCTGGCTGGGGGCTGCTGGTGCAGAGCACACAGTCCTGCCCACTGCCCAGGCTGGGGAGGCAGCGTGGGGCTTTTGCCAGCAAAAGTGGCCACTGCCTGTCTTGTGATCATGCATGGATCCCAGCTTCCCTTGCTAATCCCTCACAATAAATGTGGATAAAGAGATGCAGTTGGAAATAGATCTTCAAAATAAGTCAAGATGTTCAGAAGGGAAAAAAGAGAAAAAACATAAGACAAGGGAGAGAAAAAAATCACATAAAAATTAGAAAGTGTGAAAATATGAGAGTCTGTAAAACATATTAAAGCAAAGCTATATATAGAGAGGAAGACCTTTAATTATCAGACTCCTTCCTAGAGCCACCACAGATGGAGCTCACAGCATCTTAATATCCCTCCTATACCTGACTGAAACATCAGAGAAATGTCACAACAGTGTTGTTTTTAAAAAATGAAGCATATTTGAAAGTACATGGGGGTGGTTTTGCTCTAGAGGAATTTAAGAAATAAACTAGATTATAGCTATCTTAAAAAAATATAAGACACAGAGGGGATTTTATATTTTATTTATCTTAACATACAAAGAACATCACTGTGGACAAGAAAAAAGAGAATGAATTAAAATCCTTGGGGAACTGATATTAATGGAAAACAGCTAAAAGAACAGACTGAGTCAAATTCTGAGCAACAGGGAGAATTGCTCTGTGAAATAGCAAACCCATGAATCCAGAATAGAGAAGGTACCAAAGCACAAGGAACAGGCAAGCTGGAATACAAACCCTATGACAATCAATATTGTGCTGTCTGTGAGGGAAAAATATGCAGAAGGAAAGGTTAAAGGGGGAAATTAAAAATCTTGCATAACTGATTATAACTGAAAACTATTTAGGTAAAAAATAGTAAGATGGAAACTAAACTGTAAGTGAAGTAATGAAACTGTAAGAAAAAGGACAGATGCATTTATATATACAGCTAAAAGCAGGGAATATAAAAAGAAGAGAGGGTTGAGTATGTGTGTAATATGGGAGAGATGTGAAATTCTGCTTTCAGCACTTCTTCCCACCTCATAACCAATTTCTGACAAATTCAGTAATGTGCCAGAAGTTTCCTGAAGTAGCTATTAACAACCCTCCCAGATGGAGATCATTATTCAGTGGAATAATGAGGAATAATCAGGAAGGAATAATGAGGAATAATCCCATCAGGAAAGGATAACATCCTGTTTCATCATCAAGTTACACTGCTCCACAATTAGGGAGCAAGAGGAAAGAGTGAAAGGTAGGAGAACAATGAGAACAGCTCAAGAATCCAGGGTGACACAAGCTGAATAAATAAAGGTAATGGAGGTTAAGACTGTTTTCAGACTAGTTGGGACTTCAGTAATGAAAATTCTAGAGCTTCAAAAAAAAAAACCAAAAACACTGAAGGACTACAGAGGTATTCCAAATAATTTTTAAAAAGTAATTTGAATATAGCCTTGTATATATATATATGTATGTATGTATATATATGCCTTCAAGGCAGTTGCTATCAATATATAAATAATTATATTAATAAAAATGTCTGTTAGTGTCAAAAAGTAGAAAGAAAAGTTAATCTCATCCCTCTTGACTCCAGAAAATTATAGAGAATATATTTATAAAAGAGGATGTAGACATTTTTATGAATAAACTGTAAATAAATATGGCAGCAAGACCAGATGAATTTACAGTTAAATACTGTAAGGATCTAAAAGGAATTTTAATTTCAGTAAGAGACTTATTTGATAGTATCATGCAATCAAGAGATATTATTTTCTTCTGGAAGAAACAAGGATAGTTCTAAAATCTCAAGAGAGGTGGTATTCAATCAGCTGCTCAGGCAGGTAAATACAAAAATAATCACTCTGCCTTCAACATATTCTGTAAAGGAATGCCTCTCTGAAAACTACCAAACACATGTAGGTCTGGTGGGGTAAGGGTAGGGGCTCACCACCTTTTGACATGCAGAGATGAAATCTCCTGTAGAAATCTGCCAAAATCATAAGGAGTAAAAGTTGCTCTTTTCCAGTATCTTTCATTTGACTGCTTTAACTGAAACCCTTTCCTTTAAAGGCTTTCTTTTGACTGCTGTCTCTTTTCAATCACGTGAAGTATTTGGGTGAAAGAGAAAAGAATTCAGTTTTTTAAATATGGGCAACTTTTACAAGGACCCTGATAGACACATACAAATTAAATGTTTAAAGGAGAGACTGGGGAAAACTGGTGCAGTAGTGAATGATATGGAAAGGACACTATTCATTGTGTACTAAGGAGGTTTAGATAGTAGATGTCTTCAGCCAGGATCCCATGCATATTCCAGCACTGACACAACACTCTAGGGAGGCTGCTGAGAAAGAAGTTATTACTTTCCCTTCTAGGATGTGCCTGCACACTCACTTTGGTGAGTAACCACATTGCTTTAGATCCAGTGTTCATGTGACAAATGCTCCTTGCAAAGGTGCTCTCCTTGTATAGAAGGAAAAGAACAAAAGCCCTATTGTTGTTACTGTCTGCTACCTGGCTCTCTGTGGAAAGGATTTTTACATTCACCATGGAAAATCTCATAGCCTTAAATGTAGGATGCCCTTTTGATGGAGAAACAATCCCAACAGGACTGCTAGAACTAGTAGGTTCTTTGAAATATGGATGCCATTTCATAGAAAGTGAAAACAGGACATGATGAAACCACTGTTTTTCAAAATTGCAAAAATGTAGGGTTGGAAAGAGGTTGTAAAGCGTAACAGAACATACCTGCAGAAATTTACTAAAGTATGGGTACAATGTCTGAAAATGGCTATATTCCTACTAAAATGTTGCTTCTATAAAAAGGAAATACATATGCTTTTAGAAAAGCAGAAAAGGAACTTCTTTTATTTGTAATTGTTAACACTGTCCTCAAAATCTTCTTCTGTGTGGAATAAAGTACCTTTTTTCCAAAGGTATCTTCTTTTTTGAAAAAAATCAGGCAGTAACAACAAAACAGTTCTAAAGTCTGCAGTAAATATTTTTTAAACATCTCCCATTCATTTTGAGACCTAATCTACTTGTCTTTACACTAAAGAATCAGGATAGAACAAGTTCCCAGAACTCCTGATGAGATGCAAGTAAAGGGAGTATATTGACAGAGATTGTAAAACCTGCTCCACGGCATTTTGTATGTGGAAGAATTTAGAAAGGCAATGACAAATAACCTCAGGGCCATTTTTCTAAACTTGGAGAACCAGATGCAAAATGGAAACTGGACCTGAATACATACTTTATAAGGCTGAAAGTTATTTGAAGGCGTTTTAATTAAAAAAAAAATAATCTGAGCATATATCTTACTTCAGTGCAAATCAGGTGGTACGTGAGACCCACTAACTGTAATGAGAACATCAAAAGCAGGTAGACTGTAGACATGGCACACCCCTATCACCTGATGAGCACCAGGCCCTGCATCTGTTTATGAGTTGTATTTATTTTTAGAAATTAGTCTCAACATGTGTAACAGCTAATTTGCAGAAACCAATAGTAAGTTCACAGCTGATAAAAGACACTGAAACCAGTTTTAAGTGGTATTGCCCTTAAACAAAATAAATTTCCTTTTAGTTTTTACTACTAATGAACATACATAGTTCACATATCAAATTTTAAAAGTATGTCTTTTCTAAGAATAATGTATTATTGATGTATCATTTACGTCTGACAATAAGAGTTATGGGCAGCAAACCAACAATGCACTTCAATCCCCTTGGGTCACTGGACTTGGCCTTTCAGTGACAATGATGATTTTCTCTAATTCTGATCTCTTAAAGGATGAATCCTTTGATATCAATATATGTAATCTAACAGCTTCTTCACAGAAAATAAAATACAGTAAAATTAGGCACCACATGGAGAATAGTTAAACTCTTAGCTATTCAGAACTCTGAATTCTAAGAAAGTACATTAAAAAGAGAAGAATAGGTGCAATAAATAAAAATCCAGGACAAAAAGGTTCTTTTCTTGTTCTGTTTAAAATAGAAATCAAGATACTCAAATCAAGTGTTTCATGTACTGAAGGTTTAATCTACTGTATCAAAAGTGTATCACTAATGATACATTTTGGTGGGTATTTCACCATAAACCTTCTTTGTGTATCTGAGCTCTGGAGAATGCTGTGATGTGATACAAATCTTTCCAAATCAAAAGACCTTAACATCTAAATTGTTTGGGTCAGTTGCACTGGCAAGTGCCAGTACAGAGAAGTTACTCACTTCTTACTAATATGCATGAATACTATTTTCCTCAGTTCATCCTGTAGTAAAAAGAATATTCTCCAGACAAACAAAATGAATTACCATTGAGAAGCCCCTGAAAAGATTTAATTATTTATCTCAATAGATGCTAAGTCTGGCATGAGGAGTACCAGTAAAGTTCTGAACAGAAAATCCCTCCTCGGGCTGGAGATTTTCAGGGCTGATCAGGAGAAGGAAGGACGATCCCATAGTCAAACACAGAAACCTTGTAGTGGGACTCTCTGAGGCAAAAATGCTTTGTCCTCATGTAGATCTTTGGAAGTAGAAATTAATTTGCTACACATAATGTAATTTTTATTATTTCTGCTCAGTCTTTGAACTGGCACAAAGCGAGTAAGTAGATTTATGGTACAGGAGTTGGAAATGAGACCCAACAACCTGATTCCCAAACTATCTACCTAAACAGCTTCAGAGAGATGCTGTACCACAGGGAAAAGCATTAATCTCTCCAGTAAGCAATGACGTGACATTTCCACATGACGTAGAATGAATTTAGTGAAATGTACGGTTATTGAACACACTTCAGAACTGTTTGACACTTGGATATGTGGGATTAGTCCCTGCCGGGGAACTTCCTCCTTGTATTAGTGTTTGTGTCTTGTACAAACTGCTGCAGCCACGTGATCCCCATTAAAGTATAAAGATACTTCTTGCTGCAAAGATGCAAATAATAAAATAGCAACTCAATTAAATTAATAAAATGTCCAGATTACTCACTAAAAATAATAAGGTGTCTAGATTATTCTTACAAATAAACCTCAAAATAATTTTGACAATGAAAGTATTTTGGGGTCCTTACATTAACTTATAAGTAACGATATATGCATATATTAATGTTTCAAACTCCAATGCCTGAACTAGCACACTATCACTGTAAGAAGCAAAGGCACTTGGAACCCAAACACTTACTGCTAAGTGATTTTAAAACCTCTTCTACTCGTGCCTCTGTGTAACTAATAGAATCACAATATGCAATTGAGCCGTGGAGGGGGATCACAATCCTCTTACTTGCAGAGATACTGATGTGACAATAGCTCCAAGTAAGTGACTGATCATGCTCCATTGGCCGTAAGTCTATAAAATCATAATAATTAGATATAATATTAAAAACAAAAAAAGTTGTTGCTTTAATATAGGCTATTTTGAGGAATTTTAACTGAGAACATGATCAATGTGTTTGGTTTCAACATTAGTGTCATTGGAGTTGACAAACTCCAAAAGTTTGATAATGGTAGATTTCTGGGAAGAACCTTTTGTCTATTATTTTAACTATAAGCTAACGTATCTGTGATTTTCAGAAACTTTAGTCAGCAGAAAACTTTAGTTAACTGTGTATTTCAAATAGCAAGAAAAATGAATGTCTACTTTAAGTTCAAAGTGTAACTATCTTAAGAGGCAGAAAGGATGAAGTGCTTAAGGGAAATAGAGCAGTCAGCAACAGCAATGTGGAAAGAGAAACATTGGACAAGTTGTGAAGGAAGGTGAAGTGGAAAAAGAAAAGAAACATAAATTAAGAATGACAGAAATATATGAAGTAGTGGATTGCCAGCTCAGCAGGATTTAAATCAGACAGGTAGTCAAAAGGTCAGGCAGGATACCATGGCATTTGTTACATGCCCTCCAGAAGCCAAAGTAGCCAAAGTAGCTTGTTAGTGTACTGCAGGAAAAGCATTGATCTACCAGGGGCACTTAATTTCATCTTTCTGGTATCTGAAGGGAGCCTACAGGAAAGATGGAGACTGACTATTTACAAGGGCATATAGTGACAGGACAAGGGGGAATGGCTTCAAGCTGAAAGAGAGTAGGTTTAGATAAGATATAAGGAAGAAATTCTTGACTGTGGGGGGCAGTGAGGCACTGAAAAAGATCACTCAGAAAAGCTGCGGACACCCCATCCGTGGAAATGGTCACGGCCAGGTTGGATAGGGCTTTGAGCAACCCGGTTTAGTGGAGAATGTCTCTGTTCATAGCAGGAAGGATAGAACTACATGATCTTTAATGTTCTTTCCAACCCAAACCATTCTATGATTCTACCCATGGAAATACACAGAAGCTCAGAAAACATATCTAAGAGAGACACACAGAGCAAGAGCTCTTGATGTGGAGATAGGTGAGCCCTTGCCTATTCTTCCTTGCAAGGCTGATGTATGGGGCTATTATCCAGGCCACTTATTGTGTGCTATGTGGTGTTGACAAATACTGTAGTAATGGTGGAAAGAGGAAGCATAGAGGAGGTCAACCACTAATAGTTAGGCCTATATGGCATAATAGGCTGCCCTTCACCAGTCACCAGCAGAACCTGCACTGGGGATGATGCCAAGTGCCCCAAGCCCCCCAGAAGTGATTATTCTCCTGTGCTCAGCACTGGTGATGATGCTATACTTTGAGTCCTGTGTCCAGGTTCTAGGTCCTTCAATTCAGGACAGACACTGAGGTGCTGGAGCCAGTCCAGAGATGGGCATGTGGAGCAGCTGAGGGAGCTGGGGGTATTCAGCCTGGAGAAGGCTCTGGGGAGACTTTATCACTCTCTTCAACTCCCTGAAGGAAGGGTGTAGGCAGGTTTGGGTCATCTCTTCTCCCAGGCAACCAGCCATAGGACAAGAGAACATTGTTTCAAGCTGCACCAGCGAAAGTTCAGGACAGACATTAGGAGGAATTTCTCTACAGGAGTGATTAGACATTGGAATGGGCTGCCCGTGGAGGTGGTGGCATCACTGTCCCTGGAGGTATGTAAGGAAAGCCTGGACATGGCACTGAGTGCCATGGCCTAGTTGACATGGTGGTGTTCAGTCATAGGTTGCACTCGATGATCTCGTCTTCTCCAAACGAGTTGTTTCTGTCATTCTGTGAACGCAGGCTCGGGAAGCCGCTCGCACTGCCTCAGCCTCTCACACGACTCACTAAGCCGGGACAGCCGGGACGGTCGCGCAGCTGATCATCCCCAGATTCATTGGGCAGCTTCCCCGGGGGCCTGTGCAGTCCCGGCCGAGCCAGAGCGGGACACGGCCCCGCACCGGGCTCCGAGCGCCCCGCCGAGCTCGGGCCCGGGGGCCTCCCCCGCGCCGCCACACCCACAGGGGGCGCTGCGGCGCACGGCCGGCCCGGGGCCCACGGACTACTACTGCTACTGCTGCCGCTGCCCCCCCCGCCTCCAGGGCGCCGCAGATGGCGCCGGAACCGCGGGGCAGGGCGAGGGCAGAGCGGAGCGCCGCTTGGCCTTCTCCCCGCTAGCCCCGCCCCTAGGCCCGGCGCTTCCGCTTCCGCCTCCGCCGCCGCCGCCGCCGGCGCGGAGGGGGCGGGTTGCCCGCGGCGCTGGGCGCTCCCCACGCCTCCCTTTCCGGGCGGCGGCGCGCGCAGGCGCGGGGGAGGCGCGCAGGCGCGCGGCCGCGTGGGTGGGCGGGCGGCCGGCGGGGGGAAGGTGCGAGCAGCCGCCCGCGCGCGGCCGCCGGCGGCGCGTGTGTCCCGTCTGTGCCCCCCCCACAGCCACCGCCGCCTGCCCCCGGCCCCGCCGCCGGATGCGGATGGTCCGCGGCGCTAAAAGATGGAGGGGATGACGCTGAGCGAGGCGGAGCAGCGCTACTACTGCGACCTCTTCTCCTACTGCGACACCGAGAGTACCAAGAAGGTGGCGTCCAACGGGCGCGTCCTGGAGCTCTTCCGCGCCGCGCAGCTGCCCAACGACGTGGTCATGCAGGTACGGCCGCCGCCGCCGCGCCCCCGGGGGTCGGCGGGCCTGGGCACCGCCCCGTCGAGCCGAGATGGCCCCGGCCCGGCCCTGCTCTTCCCCTCCGCCCGGCCCGCGCCCCCTGCCCGCCCCGCAGCCCTTGGGCGGGGGGCGTCCCGCCCGCGGGGACTCGGGGATCACAGAATCTTTGGGGTTGGGAGGGACCTGTGGAGATCATCTCGTCCAACCCCCTGCCGAGGCAGGGTCATCTAGAGCAGGTGGCACAGGAACGCGTCCAGGTGGGGTTTGGGTGTCTCCAGAGAGACTCCGCGACCTCCCTGGGCAGCCTGTTCAGTGCTCGGTGTAAGGAGGCTCTGCCTCGTGTAGAGATGAAACTTACTGTGATTTAGTTTATGACCATTGCTCCTCATCCTGTCGCTGGACACCACTGGAAAGAGCCTGGCACCATCCTCTTTGAGGTATTTATGTGCATTAATGAGATCCTTTCTCAGTCTTCTCTAGACTAAACAGGCCCAGCTCCGTCGGTCTGTCCTGATAAGAGAGCTCCAGAGCCTGATCACCTTTGTGTCCCTCCACTGGACTCTCTTAGCTCCTTGTCATTCTTGTACCGAGGAGCCCAGGACTGGACACAGTAGGATGGAGCTGTTGTGTGACCAGCTGCGAGGGAAGGGCACAGAGCACAGCGAGTTGTGCAGCCTGTGCCAGCCCCCTCTCCCCTTATGCACCTCTGCCAGCAGGGCTGGGAAGGGGCTGGTGATGTCTCTGCTGGCAGCGTCCAGCAACTGGTAGGAAAATATTCCATACCGACAGAGGCCATCCACAGTGTGAGAACTGTAGAGTGTAAAACTGAGGTTGAGTGAGATTGTCCCCATGATCCGCTGATGAAGAACAGCATAGAAGGAAATCTGGTTTTGTGTCGTTGGGAGCTACTGATACTGGTCCACTTTACCTAAACCACGCAGTCTTTTTTGGACATCACTTGCTGGCAAGTATTAACTTACCTGTAGTCAGCCAAATGTTTCTAATAACAAAAAATGTGGTGTTAAGGCTGATGCGGGCCCATACTTGCAGTATGTATGTGCACAGTTTTAGCACTTCCTTGGCCAGGCTATGTCCAAGACGTGTAGCAGTGTTGCGGAACCACCTGCGCAGAAAAGGGCGAGTCTGCTTTGGTGTGCATATGTGATTAGTTGAGGAACGTATTCCCAGTGAACCATTCTTATGAGCAGTTATTTGTAATAATTTGCTGCTCTTGCAGTTCCCTCTGTCATTGTTAGTGCTTTAAAGTTTACATAGTCTTTTAAGCTGCTGTGGGTAAAGCGGTATTTAGAAAGCCATGCTGCCTTTTATGCGGTTTCATCCTCAGCCTAGTGAGATAAGCAGCCCTTTTAACAAAGTATTAAACTCACTGTTGCTAGAAACACAAATTGCAGGATACTGAAATTCAGTGCCAGGAGAACACTTACTGACTAGAGTTACTTGTTGGTGTGTTTTGGGCCTCCCAGCTTGGTTAGTTGAAATGAGTTTCAGACACAGTGAAGTGGAAGAGGATTGAATAAGAAATGGTTCTTCCTGGTAAAACCAGTAATCTCTTATTTGCTGACTTGCTAGACTGGACTTAATGGTAGGAGAGTCTGCATGCTCTATTATGAGTAAGGTTTCTCAAGGGCCACCCATGGCTGCTTTTTGTGTGTGGCCAGCCAGTTTCAGAAAAATCATCCCAGGGAAAGTGAATGTTTACATCTTTGCTGTATTTAGAAATTTCTTTTACATAAAACTTGTCTGAATCAGTCTATAGTATGCTAGTACTAGAGACTTTATTTTATGCAGGAATTTACTGCAAGAACTTGAAAAGACCTGGAATTCTGAAAACAAGTGTCCCCAGATTATATCCTTATCTTTTGCAGAGGAGGTCAGATATTTTCCTGCAAAGTAGACTGCATCTGAAGAAGAGAGACTACTCGGGCGTCATTCCATGGGTCCTAAATAAATTAACTCAAGAAGCAGACCTGGCTTATCACTCTAGTGATCTCAAGGAGAACCTTGCAGTTAAAATGGCAAACAAGATATTAGATTGCCTGAGGAATGAGACTGTAAATAGTACGAAGAAAGTTGAAATGCCCTTAGCAGTTTGACCCATTATGAATATCTTGTGCAGTCACACTTGGTCATCTCTAAAGTACCTCATAGTTTGAAAGTAATTCAGTTGTCTCGTTATTTTGCATTCTTCTTAAGGTATGGCTTTACACCAGATTAACAAAGGGATGAATATATTGTATTGGGGTTCTTCAAAGGGAAGTTGCATTTGATGCTTTGAAAGCTGAGACTATGTAACTTAAACCTCAAGATGAAATAGCTTAAGAAATAAACCCTGTGAAGGAGGTGGAATTTTCTTTTGACCATATGGGTGCTGTGTTTTTACCTGTTCATTTGAAGCACCTGATGCTTGTGGGGAAATGAACTCGATTCAGTTACCCAATCCTTACATAATCCTGGAATGCAAGTGTAGTACTGGTCACATGAATGCTAAGTACTTTTGTAGGTGTACTTTTGTAAGTGTATGCAGCGTAAAATGGTCGCTCTTCAAGCTCAAGGGGACCAAGTAGTCCTGAGGAACTACTTTGTAGTTTTTCCTTTTCAACACTACAGGTTTGTAGGTACCTTTGAATAGTTCAGAACTGATTCCATTGCAAATGAAAATGTCTGACAGTTGCATTTTTAGACTCGTAACTTGTTTTACTTGCAAATGTGTTGTCTAAAGGCTGGATATATCTGCAGACTTGTGTCCTTGTGAGAGATCTGTCTCACAGGATCAAATGTGTGTCTCATTGTTCCTAATCAATTTCATTTCTCCCTCTGAGAGACGCTGTCAGCTGCCTGTTTAGTGGGGATAAATGAACATATAGAAGACTGAAACAGTTACGGGTGTTGTATGCTGAGCTACAGCGTCCTGGAAAAGAAAAGCTAGATGTCTATTTTGTACACATCTACAAAAGGACAGCTTTATTATCAGAATAAAATACCACACCAAAGATGCATGTGTCAGAACACCAGTCTCTATTAACCCACATTTCTTCTTTTGTATGCACATCCCTGAAATGAGCATTAAGGTAGAAGGCTTGCATAAAAGAGTGAATAATAGTACGTGTGTTGGGGTAAGAAGTCCAGCTACTTCTCAACAGTTATGAGTCTTCAGATCACTCTCAGGGTGTGGTTTCACATTGCAGCTGACAAAAATCTAATGGTGAGTTGTCACTGAAGAAGGTGCTCCTGTCTTCCCTCAGCTTTGTGTTCCTTCTTGCAAAGACACTCGTGCCTGTCCAGTGCTGTTGTGGGCAGAAAATTGATCACAGCTTTTTGTTGGTTATAACTCTGTATCAGGTGGCAGTGGGGTTGAATGAATGTCAGTGCTAGCACAAGAAAGGAGGCAGGAAAACTCTTTGACAGAGGGGAAGTAGAGAACTTTCTTTGTTCTAGAGCAATTGGATATTTTAGTTGTGACCTGGCATGGGGTTTGTTAGCTTAAAGCACTGGAAGATGGAGCTGGCTCTGGCTTTCCTTTGAACAGACAGTGGGCTGGTCCAGGGAGCTTGTTCAGCCAAAAGTTAGAAGGTTGTGTCAAATGTAGTTTTCACTTGCCTCATCTTGTGTCCCAGTTGCGTGTGCGTTGGTGTTTGTGTGTGCAAGCAGCATGACACAACACGAGTGATCCTGAGGGGCTGCCATCCACCATGTTTATGCACTTCAGGAGCTTCCCTTTGCTGGAATTCCAGCCTGGTCCTGTGCACTGGATGTTAGCTGGGATTAGTTATGTGCCTTGATACAAAAGAAACGTAGTTGCCTGTTCTGGAGTGGCTGCACGGAGGAGCGTGCTCAGGGAAATTGGCTTCAAAGGCACGTTTCACATCTGACCTAAAACACTCATGTATTTATGCTAATAAAGTCAGTTTTTGGTGTCTCTGCAGTGGTGGGGAAATTGCTTGTAAAAGCTACAGTTAGCCGAAAAATATATTGTGAAACTCATTACTTGTGCATGGAATGAATATAGTAGCTGTTCCATTTGATTTGTAGAATTCTTATTTAGGTGAGTTAATCACAGAATGTTTTCTGAATTTGTATTCTTGATTATGAATCACAGAAACTTCACCAGACAAGAAGCAAGTCAGTGGTGCATACGATACTCATCTGAAATTAATGAGTCAGAGCATCTTGCTTTAAAATACAAAATTACTATATAACTACAAATGTGTGAGTATTGGCATATATCTTCTCTAAAATGAATGAACAGTCATCTTCAGTGCTGGCATTGTACAGCAATGTTACCTAACTTCTAATTTAGCGTTAGAAAGTCTTTGACAGATGAATCACACGGTTATGCCCACTTACTTCAATTACAGTAAGCTTCCATTAGCCCAGTAAAAACCTAGTGTAAAGCTATTTTGGCTCTTGTTAGCCACTTTCAAGCTTTTTGTTCATTTTTTAAGGAGTCTTTACGGACAGATTAGTTTTGCTTCTTCTTGTTTCGTTGATAGGAAAAATTACACTCTGGTTGTCTACCTTAACTCTCTGAGTTTGCGGCCCTCGCATCAGAAGTTGTAAGAAAGTGAGTGCCCATGATGCAGCTGCTTCATTGAGAAGTCCATACTCTGAGATGCAAGCATGTGCTGCCTTCTGTTGTTCATGGGGTGGCAGTTTTTGGCAGACAGAGGGAACAGAAGATGCAGTGGCGGTTTTCTCAAATACCAGAGCTCATTTGCTGACAGGCAGCACAATTATAAATGGAATTACAATCCATAGGCAGAACATGACAAAATGAAATTGCAGGTTCTTGATTTAAAATGTTGGCTTCTTTGTTGGAGAATGGCTGTAGAGAGAAAGAGGTCTAAAAAAATAGCAGCTTGTTTGCAATTATTGAGTTGTTGCAGTTACTGTTTCAGTGAATTTTCCTTCAGAAAGACTACCTGTGTGTCAAATCAGTAGAGTCTACTAAGTGACAACTTTGATTGGAAGCTGAGCCAGGGCATGCTTAGGATTGCCTGTTTGGTAGAGACATGCAGAAGACTCAAAATCATTCTGGTTAATTTGCTGAATTTATTATTCTTTCAGAACTGATGGGGTAAGAAATCAGAATTCCTTATACGTGGCAAATTTCATGCCTTCCTTTCAGTCATAGGAATTTGGAGTATATTTAAAACAATAGCACTTTTAGATCTTTAAAAAAATGTATGCTATGTGAAAAGCTTTCTTCCCTTATACTGATCTATAACTAGTCTGTAACAAGCTAAAATGAAAAAAAATCACTTTATGTAATCCAACTCATACATTTTGTTTGTTTGAGGGTTTTTTGTTATTTTAAATCTTATATTAAAATGTCATTTAGAAAAGATATAAAATTAGTTTAGACTTCTTCTGAGGCAATATTCACAACAGGTCATTATCAAGGTATTACTCCAGTGTAGATACTGCTAACTATAGCAATTTTGTTACTAATCTGTAGTATGTTTTTAGCTCGAGCACCATAAAATGGATGAATCAGTAGATTTATAACCATAATGTTACCTAATTTACATATAATTTTACATGTTTATATATTTTCATATAAAATATGTTTGCATGCATATATTATGCTGTATCCGAGTCCTCATGTAGTAAACAAGAGTTGTTAAAAACCTGTTGTAAGTGCCTGGATCTGCAGTTAAAAATATCTGATTTGTGAATCACCTATTTTTTCCCTTCAAATGTCACTGTAATAGAGTATTCTCCTCTCAGCTGAGCAGTAGGTTAGCTTTGATTCCCTGTACTGATGAGATACATAAGAGTGTACTTTCTGTTAGTGCCAGGAATGGCTTTTAATTTGCTGTTTATCCTGTGAATTATGCTTTGAGTTTCTGCAGAATTATTGTAGAAATGTTTATTTAAACATTACTGATGTTACTTTCACAGAGACTGCAATGGGCTGAAAATTAATTTATTTTTACAGTTAATTAGTTGGAGGGGTCTCATATCTCTGCAGCATTTAGGAAGAGAACAGTCATTGTTTTTTGAAACAAAAGGTAGGAAGTTATGGCAAGACTTTAGGACTTTAGATTGAGTCTGTTAGACTTACATTTGTTTTTAGTGGAATTCTCGGTGTAATTGGTTTCGAGCCTTTGAAATCAATATTCATACTGTACAGTCACTTACATAGTAAATAATTTGTTCATAGTTCTGTATGCCAACACAGCACTCAGATAATTTCAAGTATCACAGCTCAGCTTAGTTTGAAAACAGTTTATTCTTTTCTTTTAAAACATGCTGTCAGATGACAGCAGAGGTGATAAATATCCTTTCTGACATAACTGGATAGAATTCTAGAATCGGAAATATCAGGCCCTTTGGCAAATGTAGCTGTCTTAGAATCAAGTTGACTCTACAAAATTATGGATTGTAAATTTGATCTTTTACTAGTAAAATCGATTCTTTTGTGTTAGAAGTTTAAGTACTTGACTGACTGTGAAAAATGGCAAACATGCCTTCATCTTAGTCTAATCTTCAGTAAATGTTACTGCAGATACTGTGAAATTACAGGACTTTGCTGGCAGTCTCTGTGACTTTTCAATTGTATTTACTAGCCCTCAAAATATTAGTCCTTGCACACAAGTTTCCTACCTATTTGGTCATAAATATTTGTTGTTTTAGGTTAGTCCTTCTTCTAGAATTCCTAGATGTCAGATTGGAATTCTGCTGTTCTTTTAAATTCATTTGAAGTCAGAAGTGAGTGTGGGAAAAATACGTTGACTATCAGATTTCTCACTGCAGTTCCAATAATGATTAATGTAAGAGTATATTTCCCTCTCATTCTCCTTCCTTTAGCATTTCTGTTGACCATAAGGATATTCTTAAGCCAGCAATGTCATTCTTTCTAAATAAATGTGCTAGGTTGGTGATCATGTTCATGACTTGCTTGTTTTTCCACCTGGGGTTAGTGTCTGAAGAGTTAAATTATCCCTACACTTGTTATACAAAAAATACAGCATAACTTAGGCATGTCTGACTATGTATAGGAACTGTGTTTTGAGAGCTTAAAAGACTTGAAAAAGATGACAGTCTGACCTGAATTTCTGGAATGATTGACTTCTGACATCTAAAATGTTTCTGAAGTATGGTAACAGAGCAGTGAGTATGCTGTTTTGAACGTATCTTTCAACTTCAGTAATCCCAGAAAAGGATGACCAGGACTGAGCTGTGTACAATTTAGCATTAGGTGCTGCCATACTCCTGTTGCAGACTAGTAGTTGGGAATTTTGTAGAAAAGTCTGTTGTTATTGTTACAATAGTGTGAATGGCTTGGTTTTTGTGATTTGAAGCATCTTAAAAGAAATTAAGACCTAATGTTAACAGTGGAGTCTCAAGTGCAGCTCTGTAATTGTGCAGTTTTTAGAACTTTACCAAGGTTTGTTTAAACTTTGATAGACATATTGTTAAGGCTTCTTGGCCTCAGTGGGAGAAATAGAGCAGTGCAAAGGTAAGTAACTAATTAACAGTGTTCAGATTGATACTCAGAGAAAAAAAAGACTGGGATGGGAAAGGAGTGTAAAGTAATCGACACGGTAGCTTCAGATAAACTTACATGGATGTGCTCAGGAATAACAGGAACAGACCAGGACAGTCCTATTTGTCCAGGCCACAACATGACCACTAAATCTGGGACCAGCAAATGCCTTAATCTTCGTTTTACATTAGCAAAAGAACCAGAAGCTTGTGCTTATTTGGGGTTTTCCTGTGTTAGTATTGTTCTGGCATAATAATGGAAGGTGATGTGTGGGGAAAATGTTAAAACTGAAAAAGCAAGAAAATAATTAATAGCAAAAAATGTCAATCACTGGAATACTTCAATTATAGAGAAGGTCTGAAAAGAATGAAAATGTCTGTATAAATGCTCCTCTCTTCAGCTTTTAGTATTATGGGAAAAATATTCAACTTAATGCTGCATGATAGGAGTATCCACAATTAGAATATATGTGAAGTATCTCTCCAGTGCCTGCTGAAGCTAGATGATTCTTGATAATTAAATATAATTAATTCCATTCATTTGTTTATGCTAAGGAAGATAAATTGTGTTTTGAAGATCGGTAGAGCTTCAGAAGCTTCAGTGTTATTTACTCACATAAACTTCAACCATAAGAACAAGCAAACAAAAGTTTGCTTGCTTAAAGACTAACTTGGTTAGTCTTCATAAGTATTCAGCTGGACTTTCAATTATTGCAAGAATAAGACCAAGTGCCTCAAAAGATTACAGACGAAGAATGTAATTCTGTGTGTGCCAGCTGAGGCTTGTTTGCCATTTCTGCTTCAGGCTTTGCTTGTCAAAAACATAAGCTGCAAACCTAAATACCAAGTTCCAGCTATCTGATGTTGACCAGTGAGAGAGACATGCTATAAGATTCATTGCAGTTTGTTCATAAAAACTTGTACTTTTTCTATTGTAAATAAAGCCTGTGAGTAAATAACTTCTGAAGCTCTGCTGAGGTGTTTGTTGGTTGTACAGTAGACAGATTCAGTTTAATAAAAGAGAAAATAACTAACACAATAACTTTTTGTTGGCTTACTGAGTGGAGTAATCACATTGTGTGACCAGACAGATAAGCAGCAGTTATTGCTCAGGAATGGGGAACTGCAGCTGGGAGCAGAGGAGGGAGGAGCTATTTAGGTTAAGCAGTAATGTAGAATTACATAGTAAGAGAACACAGGTATGTGGAATATCTCACTTTAAAAGAGCCTCTCTTTATGCATCAAAAATGAGAAATGCTTCTTGTAGTTCCCCAGGTTGTCTTTTGCTGTTTTAGATTTTTTTTAAATTTCCAGTTCTTCTGGCTACTTTATTACCATTTCTGTTTCTAAAGTGTCTTTCTCATGAGCACCTACTGTGCCAAAGAAAAAGCAGTAGAGAAAGTCTTAATACAAGCAAAGAGCAACTCTGCCTTGAAGTCTTCCATGTGTGACTTTTTACTTGGGAGGATTTCTAAGTGAGTGTTCATCTGGCTATCTGTATTTTCCTTTGTTGGTGCTACTGAACATATCAGAAGGGTGTAGAATTCTTTATTCTGCCCTGCTTATGAGGGTGTATGACAACATTTTCTTTGAGTTGTAGTCAAGTAGGACAGTCAATTACTCTAGATATTTGGAAAAATGGATCCTCTATGTCAGGATCTTATAGTTGCATGTAGGGTGCATCTACCTTATCTTTGTGGATTGATAGGTGGTGGTTGCCATGTACTACCAAATCAGAAGGGAATTACTGACCGCTGGAGAGCCATAGAGCTCTGCATGAGAGACTCTGCAGGTCAGATTCATGTGTAGAGCTTGTAACAGCTTTTGCAGAAGCTGTTAGTAAGACCACAAATTTTGATTGCAAATGGAAAAATCAAAAAGCTACTACTGCATTAGGAAGTGTCTTTAATAAATGAGGCTAATGCGCTGGGAATCTACATGTTACCAGGAACAACAAGAGGTGTTGCAGACAGCTTTTGGAATGGGTCAAGTTCAGCAATTACCTAAATGTAACTGTTTCAAAAAGCACCACCAATAATAAAAGTTCTGTGAAGTTTTTGTGTGTGTGTGTGGTGTTCAGCATATTCACTTGTTAAGAATTTATTTGTCATAAATCAGAGTTTTAAATTTCTGGTGATTTTCACTACTTTTCTATTAGCAAAGTGAAAGCATGACTGCAGATCTGACAACCTGTACTCAGGGAGTGGGCATACTTGTAAAACAGATCCCGAAGTACAGGGGCAGAATAATTCCTCTGAGCCTTAAAGTACTGGGTCATTTTTTGAACAGCTAATTATTTCCGATGTGATTAATTCTAAAATTTCATTTAACTGAAACAGATGTATGTTTGACCCTGGAATGACCTGTAGAATGGGAAATCTTAGCTCTAAGTATCTATAGAGAATTAATTGTCCAAGCGGATGAGTAGCTTTTTCTTCCCGATGGCATTTTAGCAGGCTGCTTCCACTGTGGATCTGTGCAGTGTGAAAATCAAGGGCAGAGAAGTATTAGGAGGAGCTCAGACAGTAAGAGACTCTAAATAGTTCACTGCCAGGGAGCGTGTGTTGTCTTGGAAGTCCTCCAGCACTATTGGTTTTATTTCTTTCAAAGCCTGTGTGCTGAAGCCAGGTTTGTGAAATTGACTGAGATGTATCTTCATGGAACAATCAGTAAAACCTTATTATTTGTTATGCAACCGAGAACAGCAATGCCCTAAATATACTCTGTGCCTTGGAATTCTTAGTAGCAACTGATTAACTATATTTACTACAATGCCTAAGTACCTAACAAGATAAATGTACATATTAGAGGTAATTTTACACTGGCTGTTCAGCAGCACATGAACATTTTCTGCTTCACACTGACTGAATATTAAATATAGCAGTATTCATTATCCTTCACAGACGCATTTTGCAAATGATCTTTGGATAGATGTAAGACTGTTGAAATATTTGCGATGTGTTGAAACATAGAATTCAGAGTAATACTTGGACTGTTTCTTTTAGTGGCATTCTTTTTTTATCTGTCTACAATTGTTTTTTTATTTGTGTCTCACCTTGTGCCAAGCTTTGTGGAGCCCTGTGAAGAACTGGGTCAGAGACTTGACTTGGTTAAATATAGCTCATCAAAAGAAGGATCTTTGTCAGTTCTCTGTCTTGTTCCTGTTGCACAGTGCAACGGCTGTTGCATCTGTGAAGCTACCTGTCAAGGGATATCTTTGAAGAGAAGTTAAAAATTCTAACTAATATTAGCAGACTAATCAGTATTGCTTTGTCCAGTTGGCAGTAGGTGAGAGACTGTAGTTGGAAAACTTGCCAGGCTGTGGTCAGTGATTAGTGAGGTAGATTGAGATAAATGAAGTGACAGGAATCGATCTAACAGCAGTTGCAGAATAATGTAATTAGAAGATAACAGACTGGAAGGACAGAAACGTATTCAAGCTAGGAAAAAATGAGTGAAGAAGATTTTCATAGTTCTTCAGTGTGTAGGGATGGTCAGGGTTTTTTTCCACTACAATAGCAATGATGAGGAAACTTTTTCAACTTACATCACACATCCCTGAATTACATTTTAGAGATGTGGCTAATTTTTGTTGTAGCTGAGGTGAGTGGAGTACATGACTTCAGGACAGCATCATTGTAGGACAGTGTGTTCTAGAAACCAATTTGAGGTTCTATTCCAATAAAGTTTTAAGTTGGAAAACAGGAGGAAAACATTCTGTCTTATGTTTTCAGTTTGAAAACTCATCAATGAACTACTGCGTATGGGATACAGGAATAACGTTGATGTGGTACATTTTTAAATTTTAAACTGTGAATTAAAATCAGTCCACAATCAGTTACATTTTTATTAACTAACAAAACTGAAGCAAGATATATTTAATTTTTTATCTTTTTTGTATCTTAAGTAAACAACTTTTTCTAAAATGTAATGCTTGTTTTTCATTTAAAGGTTGTTAATATGCACAGTAAAACTCAAAACCTTTTTCTAAATATTGAAGCACGAGTATATTTATATGGTTTGATTTAACTCAAGTTTGTATCAAATATATATTGTATAGTAATGTGAGAACTTGTTTTGTATTTCTGGTGCATGGTTTACATGGAATTGTTCATGGTCTTTGTTAAACTTAAACATAAGAGAAAACTTTGTTACTGTAAAGGTGATCACTCAAAGAGGTTGTCTAGAGGGGTTGTTGAGTTTCCCTACTTGGATATATATACTCAAAATCTCAGCTGGACACAGTCCAAAGCAACCTGCTGAGCCTGCTTTGAGCAGGGGGAGTGGAGCAGATGATCTCCAGAGGACCTTTGCAAGTTCAACTATTGTGTGATTCTGTGTAGGGTTTCTTTGTGTTTAACAATTTTCATGTTCATAATCTTGGTGTAAGGCTTCTTTTTTAATCAACAATGTCCTAGTTTGGTTGAGATGATACAAAAGGTCCTCCTCTAAGTTTGTTCACTCCCCCTCCCATGAGCACACAGCATATCTGTTTTAGCTTCCAGCCTGCTAAAGTTGTCTTCTGCTCTTGCCTCTTGCCACCCTCTGGTATGGAGCAGTAGGTACTTAAGTAACTTTCTCCAAGCAGATGAAATATTTTTATCTTTACTGTGTAGGTGGCATGTATGTTGCTTCATTTATTGTTTTAGCATTGAAGTCATCCCTGTTTAAATACTGTTTTACTTCTGCATGAATAATATTTACAGATAATGGGCTTCATTTGCCTTGTAGAAGAACCTGGGGGCAGGGAGACTGTGATATTCTGGAAGACACTCCCAGAGAGATTTCATGAGTTCTGGGAAGTGTGTTTCACTGCATTTGATAGAGAAATTATTTGTTCCACTTCACCTGGCATTTGTAAAAGTTCACAAACATCTTTAAGTTCAGGGGCCTGTTATTTGAAACCTGTAAGGGTTCTAGAAGGTATCTGCTTGAAACAGTGCCCTTTGACAGCATACTGCTTCCCAGCCATGTCTGGTTTCTGCCAACTCCTGGTATTTCTGATGCTGTTGTTACATATTTGTGGTATGATGACTGAGCTTGCAATTTAGTAATTCACAGCTACTGCACAGAGGTGTGGTTTTGTGAGTTTTTTGTTTGTTTAGGTTTTTGTTGGGTTTTTTTTTTTTTTTTTTTTTGTTTTTTTGGTGTTTTTTATCGAGGGTGTTCAACAGTTCTGGAGCTTTACTGAGTTGTTTGCCTTACTCTAGTAAATTGCAGTAGTATGACCTCAGGTTCTTTATATCTAAGGAGATTAAAACAATTGTGAAGCATTTTGTCTTGAAGATGGCTCTGCATTCCTTGAAGAGTTTAGGGAAATTCTTTATCCTCTCTCTTCTTAAGCAGATGAAAGCCCTAAATCTCAGAGAAGCAGTTATTTGATAATTTTTATTATTATTCCCCCATTCAGTATAACTTATTACCTGTTTCTTGTTTAAATCCTGCTTCAGGGAATTTCCAGGTATGCTGTTTTGAGTATGTTTGGGCATGATGTCACTCAGCAGAGGAGTTTCCACTAGATGCTTGCATCTAATGGTTTTTTTAAACCTTTAGCCATGTTTCTAATTAGGTTATATTCTGTATTTGAAACAGAGGACTCCTTTAGCTAGCTGTGAATGGATTTGACACCTCTTGTTCAGCAGCAGCAGAGCATTCTTTTTTGAGGGGGGTGGGTGGGGAGGACTGGGTGGTTTTTGTTTTGTTTTTTTCTTTGTATCCTTAGTTTTTTGCTTTTCTTGATACTTACATCTGGTGTATTTATATATATTTACTTTGAACCCATGCTTGCCTTTCCTTTCCTTTCTCAAACTTACCTGTCACAGTAGCTTAGTCATTAATTCAGTTTTTAACTGAAGTTTTTTTTCTATCTGGCAGTACTGACAAGCTCCAAGAAAAGGTAGTTTGTAGTTCAGCCATGACTTTAAAATTGCACAAAGCCATTACTGCCTAATGATTCCATAAGCTCAAAATGCCTCTATCATTGCTTCTTTTCATAAGACTAATAAAAGTCTGGTTAACCCATCTGTTGGTGCTAGGCCACTGAATCCACAAGCTTTTTCTATTTTGCTTGTAGTCAAGTATTTCAATATTCCATCAGTCTTCCAGCATACAGCGCTTTAAAAAAGAATTGCTTTTGCTGTCACACTGGTTTTGATTCCCAGGTCTCCTTTAGTTCTGCTAGTTATTTAAACTCAGGATGATTATTTCTGGCATTAGGTTGAGTAAAGGTTTAAATGTCAATGGCTCAGTTTTTATTTGAATTGTTATCTGTCACTAACAGTTACACTGTGACTTCTTTCCGGGTGGAACTTTTTGTAGTCTAACCAACCTGTTGAAATTACTGTGTTGCATTCAACTGTATTGAATTCTTTTTTTGTTCAGTGGATTTTGGAAAATGCCCTGTGATTCCCCTGACTTCTCTCCAGACATCATGCTGCAGAAATACTACAGTGGGAAAATAGACATAACAGAGGAGCTGTGGGACAATGTGTGAAGTGTGATGCAGACACAGACGACTGATTTAATGCAGTCTTTTTTGTCCAGCAGGATTTGAGCTGCACGTACAACCCTAAACCTGCTGATCCTCTTGTGACTTTTTTGGAACTAAGTGTTTGTCAACTTCCTGCACCTTCCTGTGATGGGTTTTACGGCAGCTTATTTCCATGAGGTTCCAGAATCCTGGTGCATGGCAAGGAGATAACCAAGTAGTTTTTTACTGAGCTGCATCTGGCTCAGTTGTAGTTGATAAACCCATCTGATTCATTGGATAGAATTACTGAAGTCTGTTTTCTGATCTGGTGGTGCTGAAGCATACAGGCTAACAGCTTTGTGCATTGGGTGGCTCAGCTATTGTTGTGTGAAACTTCATGTCTTTAGCTGGAACTTGCCTGCAGCTAGGGCTCCTCTGTACTCAGAACTGCTGAGGACAGAAATTAATGCTCATGGATGTAAATTAGTCTGAGATTCTCTGCACTGATGGTCACAGGCAAAGTCTCATGGACTTCTGTGCCTGAAATGAGATTGAAAGAGAGAAACTAGTGGTATTACAAAAAGATGATGGGTCTCTCAAGAAATATCAAGTCCATGGGATCCTTCTGAGCATATTGAGAGAGCTAGCTAATGTTGTTGCAAGCCATGTTTCTCTGTAAATAGTTGTGGAAGTCAGGGTTGTGGCTCAGTGACTGGAGAAAGGTGTTACAGTCATCTTCAGGAATGTAAAGGAAGATTTGTTTAGGGAACTGCATGCTGGTCAGCTGCAGTTTCGTCCCTGAGGAATTGTGGAGCCAGTCTGTTTAGAAGCCATTTCTAGGCATATGAAGGTGAAAACAGTAATTAGGATTACCAAGAGTACTTGTCTACCAGATTGTCTGGAACTGTGGTTGAGGGAAGAGAAGCAGTGATGCCATCTGCATTGACTTCAACAAGTGTTTCACTGTGGTATTCCAAGAGCATCTTCGTGTCTCGTTTGGAACATTGCAGTCTAGACAAGACTGCTCAGTAGATAAAAAGGCAGTCTGGATCATTTAGCTCTGAGTCTGATTTGGAGTGTGTCATGCTTGGTATCTTATCAGTGACCTGGCACAAGCTGGAATGCCCTTCAGTAAGATTGCAGGTCATCATTGTGGAGCGGGATGTACTCAGTATGTCTGAAAACATGGCATGCTACTCTGAAATGTATGAAATCTGTATAGCTGTTGTGTTTAAAATTTCTTTCTTTAAGTAACTGTGTTTCATTTCAGATTATGGAGCTCTGTGGTGCAACAAGACTTGGCTATTTCGGAAGAAGTCAATTTTACATTGCTTTGAAACTTGTTGCTGTGGCCCAATCTGGTCTCCCTCTAAGAGTGGAAAGCTTAAATACAGGTAACCACAGGGGAGGGAGGATTGAGCTGCTGAGTGCAGTTATTGGTAGTTGGCTTACATATTCTTACAGAGTACCCTTGTAAATTAGTGGGATATATTTTTATCTGTGTTGCTAATTTAAAAATGTAGAGAAACTGAGAGAGAGTTTTCTTACTGTGCAGTAAATACAAGTTGAAATACCTTACTCATTGAATAAGTATTGCATTCACCATGGGACGAATGAACAACTTGTACCTTGCTACATAGGAGCAAGTTAATTCTATAGATTACTGACGTGAGAAATTGTATGCCATGTCCTCTGAGTGAAACACTAAGAGGAGTAAAGTGAACTGGAAGGAGAAGAAGAATGCAACATCTGCAGGCTTTTGTAGCTGCTGGGTTTCCAAAGCCTTGATTGTGACAGACGGAAGGTTATCTTTTCTAACATTATGTTTCTTTGCACTTGGTTTGACAGTTTTTTCCCTTCTAAGAGGCAATATGAAGGTTAGTTTAAGATTTTTTCCTAGTGCAAAACATGACCTGTAAAAGATCTTTGAAGTCTATTGTCAGCCAAATCACCTGTTACCCTATTTTCAAAGGTCTTCAAAGGTGTGGGTGGTGAAAGGTGAAACAGGAGGAAGGCTTACTCTAGAAAGATGGCTTAGAGCTGCAGGAAGAGCTTTGATGTGAGGCTCTCCTGTAGCCTTCTGAATGAGAGAAGTGGATCCATGTCCTTGTTGTTCTGTAAGATGAAAAGAGACTTAGGAGGATGAAGTAATGGGTTTTAAGGCACTATAGCCCGTGCATTATCGTACACAACTCACAAGCTAAAAATACCTTTGGAGCATGGTTTTGCCTTAGAATGACTTTCCTAATAGATTTCATGTCTGTAGAATAATGCTATGATTTCTATATGCTAGTAAATAAAAGAAGTCTTGGAAGGTTTTTATGTCTAAAGGATATAAATTAAACAGCAAATTAAGGAGACTGTTAAAAACAATCTGATATGACTGAAGTATTTGACAAAGCTATAAAAAAAAATGAATCACTGTGTACACTTTCACAGTTATGTTTATTCTAGGCTCATACAAACTGTTTATACTGATTTCATGGGGTATTGTAGCTTTTTGGAAAAGTGCATTTTAGTCAACATTTTGTTAGTATTCAAGTCCCTTTCTGTTTATAAGCCACTGTGTGTTTATAAACACACAGTTTTCCTGATGTGTTCCCTAAACTAAAGCCTTAGCAAGTTGTAGCAGAATGTCCTAAAATCAGAAAGCTGGAAAAAGAATCTTCAACTATTAATACTCATAAAACTGGAACTTGATCAAACAATTGTGGAATTTCTCATAAAATACTTTTTGGAGAAGGGAAAGACAAATATGTATGTAGACTTTTTTTCAGGGATTTTATAATCTTGGTTTTATTTTAATGCAAGGTACCTTAACCAGAAGGAGCTTTTCTATTAAAAAAAAATCACAAGAATTTTGAAGGAAAGAATTAAATGAAGGTACAGAATTAATTTCAAAATATAAAATACGTTGCTAAAAAGTTAACAGTGATTGGAACTTCAGTTTCACGTTGATAATTTTATTGATTCATAACAATATTAGAAATACTTGTAATGATTTTTGAACTTCTAGGAATAATTTTCTGTAACTGGTTCCAAGGCTATGAAATACACCAAGTACAATAGAGAGAACATTTATTTTTACCCTAACTCTTTTTAGCTGTGGTCTGTTGCCTTGGCTGCAGTGGTTCCAGTCCTATCTGTGAATTTCCTGCTTCTAGAATGATACAAGTGTTGTTGTAACAGCTAACTCAACAACTAAAATGCAGCAGGCTGATAAAATGATTCTGAGCTTTGTTAACTTAGTTCTGCACATTTCCATCTCCAAGATATCTTGAAGATGAAATGTTAGAGCCATCCCAAACTAAGCTGTATACTCTTTGTCTCTTCAGACATTTAAAATTAGTTGAAGCTTATATTTTGGGACATTTACTTTTTAGCTGTCAATTTTATGCATGTTTTTCTTGCATGTTTTATGCATTGATTTTCTTAATTTTCTTCATCCTTTTAACATGGGAATTTCCTTCGCCTTTGTACTTTTTCCTTTTGTTTTTTTGTGTGTCTTGTCAGTAGACAAGGAATTTGCTTTATCTGAATTGCTGAGTGGAAACTCAGTCAAATTTTAAATACTAGGTCTAACATAAGTGTAGTCCAACTGATTAAGTACTCTTTTGATTACTCAGATGGGCAGTAGAGTAAGAATACTGGCATGAGTTATTATGCTACAAGCCTCCAAAGCTGTTGTTCCTTTGTCCCAGAAGATTTTCCTTCCAGGAAGCTAAAAATTGAGACATGAATAAGCAGTGTTTATTTCAAAGCAATATTTATTTTTTAAGTATGAAATGCAGGTTTTGGTGGAAAAAATATTAGGAAGGATGTGGGGATGAAGAGTACAGAGAACTCTTTAATATACTCAATATCAAGGGTTAGTTCCATTCATGACAGCTCTCCCATTTATAATTGAGGGGTTTCTGAATGGTAACAAATGTTGTAGTGTTGAAAAGAGATTTTTCTGCTGTTACTGGAAAAAGTCAGAGAGGAGAGAGGTAAAAATAGCAGGTTAGTCACGTAGGAACTTAGTACAGCTAAACAAACCTATATTTATCTAGTCTTTCTTTCAAAGAAGACAGTAGAATATTTTGTGTTTCTTTTGAGTTCTCTATTATTTTGTGACTTGTGCTGGCACAGCCAATAGCACAGACTTCCCCTGTGTCAGTTGGATCATCTGCTGTCTGTATTTTCCTGGTTTGGCAGACATACACATTTTCACTTGTGTGCAATGGCTTTTTTCACTTTTTGGCTGGCCATGGTTTGCTGTTTAGTTGTGTTACTTTACTGCTGCAGCATGGGGTACAATGCTCATGAAATAAACAGTATGCAATTTCATCTTGTATTTTAATATAGTTGTAGTACCACTGACTCATTCTCAGTACCAGAAGTAATTTACGTAAGCAGTCAGCAAGAGAAATTAAATTTGAACCATGCTTGTAATTTTGTTTTGTGTTGGAGACATAATTTCCAAATAAACTGTACAGCAAATTCACAATTTATGTTTATTCAAATTGGAACACTAAGAAGATTGCAGTTGGGAGAAAAATGGTAGAGTAGGAATCTTGCAGTGGGAAATTGAAGGTTTACATAGTCTCATTTCTATGCTGGGCTACTCTGAACCATGGTACATTAAGCTAATGGGCTTCCTAGCATTTTGTAGAAACTTTGCATTTTAGTTGCTCATATCAACTGAGGTGACACTGGAATATTTCCAATTGTATTTCCAGTATTCCAAATGAGCTAATTCAGCTTTTGTTGTAGAAAAGTATGCATAGATGTGTTTAAGCAATAGTCACATTCTTGGTACGACTAGATTATATTATCTTTTGTAAATATAAACATGACATTAGCTCACCAAAAGATAATGCTGAATATAGGGCAGTATTTCAGCATTTGTTTTGCGGATGAAGCATTCTATATGAAGACCCTAGTTCTTGATATGTGTTAGAAATGGTAGAAAAATTTTGAAAATCATGCTTCAGTAATGAAATGTTGACAAATCTAACCAAAAAATGAGCTAAATCCAGGTTATCTGGTTACTGCTGCATTAATGTATAGTTGTGGTGCAAAGCTGTGATGGAGTAATATGAAGTCATGTCTGTGTGCCAAAGTCAGAACTTGGGCAGCGGAATCCTGAAGTCTAATGCAGAATAGGTATTTGCTTTTTCCAGCTGCTAAGTGTTGGCTTGACTATAGCAGCAGTCTCAGTGTGTAAGGAATTGAGTCACATGAGAAATTTTAACTTCAAAATAGAACAGTGTTTTTATTTTTAAACATCATATTTATGTATAGTGAATGTCCTGCTTTGTGTTTTTTTTAACAGTAAAGGACCTCCCTCTTCCCAGATTTGTTGTGTCAAAGAATGAACAAGAGTCAAGACACACAGCCTTGTATTCCTCAGATGCTGATAACCCAGCTTCATATTCAGGTGTGATTCCTCCTCCTCCACCTGGCAGGATACAAGTCAAAAAAGGCTCTGTGAGCCATGATGCAGTTCAGCAGCGTACATCAACTGATCAACAGGTAAATTAACTTAAAAGATTAAATGGGATTCTTAATCACTGTTTTGCTGTGTAGATGTCAATTTGATAGGGCTTCTAAGCTAGGTTACTTTCAATATAGTTTCCTAAAAAAATTATATATATTATACATGAAGACCATATCTGCCTCTGAAATACTTGCATGTAAGGAGACATTTATTATGAGGTCTTAAAATCTGTGTTTAAAATATTGTCAGTAATGGACAAAGAATTGAGACAGAAAAGAAATTCAGTGTGTAAGTTAGGATGGCAGATATATAGTTGTAGTCATTATGGTATTAATAGCTTGTTTATGAAATCATTCCCATCAGTTTCCTGGTCATTGGAACAATGGTACTGTGGGCCATGGAAGACTGGATTTCTAGTCCTTCAACATGCTCCAATATATGCAAATCTGAAATACTGTATTTAGAAAAAAATTCTCTAAATTTTCACAGTTGCTTTTCTCTGCCTCACATTTTGTTGTTCAGTGGTTCAACTGTTAAGGAGAGACAATGAGAACCAGAAAAACAGACGACAGTTTTCAAATAGCTGTTTCTATGTTTTAATAATGAGAAAACTGATTACTTTTTGTTCACTGGTTCTTTCATCTTCAGTGACAAGATGTTTGAATTAATGAAAACTGTAAAAACTTAGAACTCTATGCCTTCTCATACACAATTCCTTGGGTTTACAGTCTTGATGCTTTTTATCCATGGGGAAATCCTTTCTGATTGTCTTTTCTACAAACAAGAGCTGAGTACAAATGCTAAATTTTGCTGGGTATATGTATTGAATTACCTGTTTTCTTCCCCATGGTATGCTTTATTTCTGGGCTTATTTTGTAAAGAATTGGGGAACTTGCAAATGTGCCATAGTCTCTGCGGGAATCAAGGAATCACTCATAAACATTTATTAGTCTCTATGGAAATAGCCCAGACTGATCCAATATAAAGAAAAAGTAAATTAGTAGAGGAAATCCATAATCAGTGTTTGCCTGCCACTTCCTTTCTTTCAAAGAGAAGATAGGGAATATAATGAAAAAAGAGCTGGCAGTAGGTCTCAAGATAGCTTTTTACTGTCAGGTTTTGGTTAGGTGTGTTTGAGAGAGCTACCAAGCACTTTGCACATTGCAGATTTCCTAAGTCTGATTGTGAGGTTTTGGTTGGATTGAAACGGTGTTTTATATGCTTCCATCATGATGTTGAGTTTATTTAGTGAACAGTTGTAATTTGGTGCAGGAATCTGTAGTGGCATAATGTTAAAATAAGAAAAAGAAAAGTAAATCTGGTGTTTCAGGTCTTCAAGTTCAGAATAAAAATGCTGCATATTCCCAAAAGTGTTTGTGCATCCCAATTTAATTTCTCTGTTTTGGCTGATAAAAGCAACTTGGTATCTCTTTTTTACACAAGTCTGTCTGGGATCTTCAGAATAAGGAAACTCTGTATCTAAGTCCTTGGAGTAATCTGGCCCAGAAAGCCGGCTTGGAACAAATGTAGCAGACAGCACAGCATTGAGTCCAGCAGTTTTAAGTTTCAGAGTCTAGAACATCAGGGAAGTATTGTCTAATTGTGCATCCTGTTGTAAAGATGAACAATCTATGGCTAAGGCTACATTTCTGTACAAGGAACCCATTCAAGCAGCCTTATTGTCCCAATCTAATACTTAGTGATTCAGATACCAGGTTAGAAATAAACTGAGAAAGCAACTTGAGCCCAGGTTTCTCACTTAACCATATAAATACTGTAATTGGTTTGTTTTATAAAAGATGGGTACTGCTTTTATCCATGTTTTCATGAAATTGCTGATTTAGTTGTCTTGACCTGGAGATACCATTCAGATTTATGAAATCTAGAAGTTTCAGATTCTGAATTCTCTTGCCACCTTTTTGACTGATAAGTATTTGAAGAGATGAAGTCTGACAGGTAAATCAAAATGTGTCACCTTCCTAGGGATCACTCTTCTTTCTGGAGGAATATGTCAGTTAAGCTTGGATATTTCACTCATGGAGCTTATCATGTACTTGTTAGATTCTCCATTTGCAAATTTGGAGGTTTGTTTTTTCTTAAACTGTTTGTGGCTTTGAGAATGTGATCTGCACTTGAAAATACATTGGTTTCTTAAAATGCTATGGCTGAAATATTTTTTGTATGACATAAAGTATCTTAATCTTCATTTTTAAAAACTGGTTCATTTATATGCAGATTTCTGTATTGGTGAGATTTGTCATGCATAGTATAATATCTCATAATCACAAATAATTTATGTAGAACTTTACACAGTATGTTGTCTACTGAAATGTTCTAGGTAAAACTGTTTCTTTTTCAATGCATTATTTCAGCAGTTCCCTCAATGAACTTTATTTCGAGGCAGGGAATCAAGAAATAGCAGTTAGGTTGTGTTTCCATAAATGATTTTGTGGTAGCTTTTGTAATTTATAAATATAGCACTAGGCAGAAATCTGTATCTTTTTCATATTGTTAGAAGGTGACTGAAGTCATGCTCAGCTGTCATGATCCGGTTAGAAGGTGACTGAAGTCATAAAATCAGCTGCAGAACTGATTTTAGGAGTCTAGCTGAGTAATGAAAGATGCCATCACTCACTGGATAGCATGTTAACTGCACATCCTAGTGGAGATAAAACACTGGATGAAAATATTTTTTTTTCCTTCTGACAGAATTTCTTATTCCTGTGAAATAGAGGCTAAGTAGATTTGAGCACTTCTGCTGACAATGTGACATCTATACAAGCACTTTGGTGACATAGGTATGCTACCACAGTAGCATATACAATACCTTAATAGTAGCAGCTATGTTACTAAAAATGTTATTGTACTGAAAACTTTCATAGAATAGCAGCAATGTTGAGATTAGGAAGAATTTTGTGTCTTCTGAAGGTAGAATGACTAAATATCAGAAATTACTAAATATTCTCAGTGTTGGAGACGTTTTGTGTTTTGCTGTTAAAGCCAAAAAACAAATACCTTTTTTAGATTTTTCAGTATGATCTGATGTTGATCAGGTACTGCTTTAGGATACTTTAATTCTTTTCCAGGAAAGGGGGTATTTAGCTTCAATAGATACTGAGACTTTAACATCTGAAAAACACCTATGTGACAAACACTTACAGGCTGAAACTTGCTATACCCCTGAAAATAAAAGGTAAAGCTGAAGGTGCTCCTCTGCCTATGGGTGCATTACACATCTTACTGGCACTCCAGGTCATATTGATTTAGTGCTGTCAGTGCAGCCTTAGGAAGAGAAGCTCAAATTTGGTACCTGTAGCAGACAGAATTTGATAAAGAATTTCAATTCTTTCAACTGTATGAAAACCAGTGTGATTTTATTTTAAGGTTCTGCTAGTAGTTCTGGTAATTTGTTTCTGTGCACTTCTGTTTTATAGATTGAACAGGTAATTTCAGATGAAATATACCTGGTTTACAAGCACAGAACTGGAAAAGATCTCATATATAATTTTATTATTATAAGAAGTTTTTAAAAAGATCAGCGTTCTCTCTTGAACCTGCAAAGCCTTTTATTCCACACTGGCTTTGTTGGGAAAAAACTATTCCAGGGCCTTAGTAGGAATATTCATATGGTGGGAATTCCCACGTAACTCAGCCTATTCATTTAACACTTTGTCATTAGTATTTGCTGCAGGGCACTGCCAGTATTTACTGGAAAATTATTGCATTCCACTTTAGCTCTGTTTTGCTTGACAAAATAATCCATAGTCTCAGTTTCATTTCATAAAGTCGTTACCAGTAATCCTTAATCCTTCTCTGCCTGTGATCCAATTTGAATTTGCATTTATTGAAAATATTTTGCTACATTTGTATTTCTTGTTCCAAGTGATATTTTACCAGTAATAATACTAATTGGTAGGGTTCTTTCCTGTTTTTGCTTGATATGTCTCACCTCCTATACCTTGGCAGCTGTGAATAAAGCAAATCTGTCATACTTGACATACTGTAGGGGTCTGATACATGACCTGTGCATCCAGTCTTCTCTTTATGGCCTTTGGTAGTAACATTCATTATGCAAGAAAAACTGTATTTCATGTTTTAAAATTTGATAACTGACTGTTCCCTATGTCCTGAAAGGGATCCATCTCTCTGCCGCCTTACATTTGTTGTTACAATTTGTAAGCATGCTATGTAGTGTGCATAATTGGTTACCTAAAGTATCAAATTAGGTTATTGTCCAAATCAGTCCTTCAAGAGCATTATTAGAAACTTCCCTTCAATCTTGTAATTTCCATTCTAGTACAATCCAGCTTTGCCCCTTCTATAGCTAGTTCTTTTGCACCTTAGATCCTTGTATTAATCTCCACATTATTGGAACTATCTTGTATGACACCTACTGAGGTAATGCTCAGCTTCAGGTTAAATGTAGTGCAGTTCCTTTGTTGAGGAAATCACAAAAATACCAGTATAATTTCTCATGCTGTGATTGATCCCTTTTTCATTTGTCTCTGGTTTAGTTATTATTCTCCTCATTTGGCTGAACCACACATCCTGCCTTGAAAAATGTGCTGTAGGTGAAGTTCTCATTGAACCTTGGGCTGTTTTGTTCTTTGGTGTGAAGGCCAGTTGATTAAAAAAACCTGGGTTCTACAGTGCAGTTGCCATCTCTAAATAAATCTTTTTTCATGATGAATCTGATGACGAACTTGTAGACAGGTTGGGTGATATCAGGACCTGGATCACAACACCTTTGAAACTATTCTGGAGATATCATGTCTGGCTTCATTGCCTCTGGAATTCTTGTTAGGCAGTTTTCTTCTGGCCTGATGTGTGCAACCCAGGAAAAGGCTTATAATCTCATTTGTCTCATTATGCTTATAATGCCCTTGTCAGGCTGAGATCCCTCTGGACAATATTGTCCCTTTAGCACGTTATTGTGCTGCCTTAAGCCAGTTTATTTGACTTGTGTACTAAGTCTCTTTCTTTAGTCATATATTATATCACCTTTTTTAATTAACATGCTATTTTTAACTTCTAGTCAGTTCAAAAATATCCAAGTTACAAGTACTTCAAGTCTCAGTTTTGTAGTTCCAATCTGACAAAAAATGCTTTTTCAATGTTTTTAATGTGATTTTTTTTTCTTAATTAAGATGCACTACTTTTTTTTATTAGTTATTGACAAAGATGTCCTCATTAGTTTGATTTAACATGAAAATGTTAACCATTTATGTCACCATGCTTTTATTAAGATATTTTCTGGAATCATTTAAAGAGATAAGTGGCTTAACGTAGTAAAATACAGAATGTTGTAATTACTTTGATTTTTATTGAGATTTGTCAAGAGGGAAAATGAAAAGTAGTGGTTTAAATGTTTAAATGTAATTGCATTGAAAATACTAAAAAAATTTATAAAAATAAGATTTTAATGGTAGCTGATCTAATAAACATCTACTACAGTGTGCAGACGCTGAGTAAAATTTTCAAAGTTCCCAAAGAGATTAGATGGGTAACTTCAAATGTCTGAGCTACCAGTAAGCTAAATAATGCAAACTATTCTTACAACATGCTACAGTTTGGGAGAGCAGGTAAGTTAGGTTATGTATCCTAATTATCTTTTAAAAATTTGATTCTGGATTTTTCAAGCTTTGAAAATCAATTTCTTATATTAGTAGATTGGACAGGTGACAGCAGAGAACCCTCCTTGCTCAGTTGTAACAAACGCTTTCATAAACTCTCAAAACACTCTCACTTTGTGCAAGTGTGCATTGCAGCTGAGAATAACGTTGGTTCTGATAAAACTACTCTGACTCTTTAGTAGAAGTGTGAAACTCAAGACAAAACTGTAGTGGAAACTGTACAATAAATCATGTTTTCTAGGTAAAACTGATAACTTTTTATCCAGTGTAAAAGCAGATTCATAGTTAATAACCTATATACAAGGGGTAAATGAACCTGTATATAATTGCAATTATATACAGGTTCATTTACCCCTTGTATATAGGTTTTCTATATTTCTACTGCCTCCCCAGCCTTTTTTGGCTTTCATCTTTCTTCTTTACACTTGCATCAAGCTACCAGCATTTTGGCCAAGACATTTGCTATATACACACCTATTTGCATGTGTATATATAAATATGTTTTTAAAAAACACCTAAGGGTTTTAGCTCTCTTGAGATTCTAGTTAGCTAGGTGAATGAATGCCATGAGTGGTATTTGTGAGCGACTAGGATTGTGCAGAATGAACCTAAAGATGGTGCCAGAGCAACACTGTCTAAATTGGGTTTAAACTGGTTTGGGAATGTATGACTTATAATGACAGTACAGCTAAAAATGTGGATTGTCCACCTTCCCGAAGTTTGACATCAGAGCTGGTGACATGCTTTTGCTGTTCAATTATTTTTGGAGTCTGTAAGCTCCAAATCAATTGTGGGAAATCTGTAAGTGTTCAGAATTCTGATATAATGTTGTTTTGCCTGCTGAGGGCAAAGTTAACTATTTCCCATGTTTGTGCTTCTGATGATCTGATTACTGTGACTACATGCTTTACAGAATCGCACGAACCACATGTAAAGATTTAGAAGAATTAAAATTGGGGATCATACTTAAAATTCCTTCCTGTGCTGGCAGCATAAGACCAGCTGTTAGGCAGAGGCTTACTGAAGTCACAGTTCTCAGCCTAGGGCAGGGTTGCTTCATGATGATGAATGTGTGTCAAGTTTTAATGTTCACATGCAGTTATGAGAAGTAGTGAGTCGTTTCCTCTAGGTAGGCTATCAAACATTTGTCTGCCTCAGGTTTTCTTCTGTGTCTTTCTGGACCATCTGATTTGTAAGAGTACTGGATTATATTAATAACATCTGTGTCCAAGCATAGCTTTCTCTACTTCTGTCCATGATATTTTGTCTAAAAAATTCAAACATCCCTCAAATCTTGTTTGAGAAAAGATGACTAAAAGCCAATAGAAGAGGGAGCAAGCTAATAGAAGAGGGAGCTTTTCATTGATTTAAGTGATGCATTGTCATGTTGCACCTATCACCTGTTGCACAGTAGCCATTCAACCTCAGTTCCATTTTCCAGCCTGCAAGTGGCACTCTGAAAACCCTGACTCCTTCCCCTCTTGTCCCCATGTACCAGTGAGTATAAGAACATCCTGCCATTGAAAATAAATCTGTTAACTAAATACAACAAGGAGAAATCTTCAGGCACATTCCAGAAAGGCATGTAGCTGCAACAAAAAAAGGTATCTTGAGTTGATGGAGGTACTGTGGAGGAGCAGTAACACAGCCTGTGCAGTCAGCTGATCCCTCAGTTAAAAGCTGAACTGAATTAGTATTGCTCCCAGCCATTTTGTAAAACTCTTTGCCAGTATGTATGTATTTAAATACTTGGAATAGAAAAGTTTGAAATCTTGTGGCCTAGAAACTTAGTGGAGGAAATCTGACTTTGATGGTCAGAACTTCCAGAAAATACCTCATCTGCAGAATCAACCAAGATGGCTTCACTTCACAAGGAGTAGGAAAATCAGAGGGCAAGAGAAAAGGCAAAAGTTTACATCAACATATTGTAAATTAATAGTCATTGTGGCTCTAAAGCTTTTTTGTTAGGATGCATGTACTTTTAGAATATACCTTGCTTTCTAACTTTTAAAAACGCTTTTAGACTTTCATAGGTGTAATATTTTTTTAAAAGCTTAATGGTCTTTGAATATTAGGCAGAGTAAATCAGTTTGGGTAATTTTGGGGAAGCCTACATTCAGTCTGTCTGTTGGTACTTGATAATATGCTAACACCTGTTTACATAGGGTACCAAACTTTGTGTACTGCTGACACAGATTTTGAGGTTTTCGGCTTTGTTATTACTTTTCAGGATATTTGGCGTTCAAGATTTGCTTTTTTTTCCTTGTTTTTACTAGTACAGTTCAGTTCAAATTGGGAGAACTGGCAAACAAAAATTTCAAAATATAAAGATGTAGGGAAGAAATTACTTTCTACTACATGAATACTTGGTACAATATAAACTATTTTTCCTTTATATTTTATTTGAAATGAGGTAAAGTGGTAATCTGAATGTCTTATGAGAACTGATTCCATGTAGAAATTGCACATGTGATTCTCTTTTTTCCCACCTGTTCAGGAAGAGTATAATACAGAATGGGATTAAAGAGAAGTGTGAGCCTTAGCATTATGGCAACATTGCCTTGTACTTCCCAGCAGAGAAGTATATCTTAGCTGGCACCATTCTTTTTAAAAAATTGAATTTGTGTTTTTGCATATTAAAAAAAAATCAAATGTCCTATTTGGTGATTTTTTTTTCATCAATCCTTAATTCTGGTTTGTTTTAAATGAAAGTAAATAACTGTGAATCATTTGATTAGCATTTGGTATAATAATAAATTGCACAGTAAGTATTTCTTTTGAGACCTGGTTTCAAATGTAACTTTTATTAGAAGTGAATCTTATAATCTAGTTTCCTCTGTATCTAAGCCATTTAACTCAGCATTGCTGTTGTTTTAAGAATGCCAAGTTAAAAATATATTAGATTACATTGTTTGATGTAAATGTGTTCAGTCCTAGTTATACTGTATCTGACTTCTCCTGTTCCCTCATTTTAATAAGTACTAAAATTTTCATTCTCTAAAGTGAGAGTTTAACTGCAGTGACGGTTGTTTCTAGAAATAATGGTTTTAGATAGACTTTTATGCATTTAGTTATGTACTAAAAATGTTAAAAGATGCCTTTGTTTTATTAGGAGTCCACATCTCCAGTTGTTTCACCACAACAATCCCCACCAACCTCTCCGCATACTTGGAGGAAGCACAACCGCCATCCCAGCGGAGGGAATAATGAGCGACCCCTTGCTGCACCTGGGCCTTTTTGGGCTCCATTTAGTGAAGTACAACCAGGTATAAACGTCCTGTTATGCTTCCGTGGTAACCCAACGTTGTGGAATTGTTAAATAACTATAATAAATGAGCTTAGGACAGTTTATCTTCGTGTTTTCCAGTCCTGGAAATTTTCTTGCAGATTCAAGTGTCTGGGTTGATAGCAGCACTGTAGAATCTGGGGTCTTGCATATGGCAGATCCATTTATTAGTGTCCCATGGAAATTGCTAAGGGTTTGGAGGGAGGGAAAGAGTGCTTAAGTTTTCCAGTGGAAAGTTTTTAAAAATAAAGCTGATAATCCTGTTGAAATTGTGCAGAAGCTGTCAGTATACCTGCAAATGTGGGGACCTCAAGGGAAAGCAGCAGATAATATATTGTTTGCTTGAATTATATTTCTGGTAGATTAGCTGAATTGCCAGAACAATTAATTTTATTTCTTTAAAGTTTATGTAAACAACTGAAGCATCTGCATTTCCCATCTGTCAAGGTAGAACCACTTATTTCAGTGAAGCTTTTTGTCCTTTAATGTTCTTCATTTAACATGAAGACCATCCCTGTTATTGTATCACTGAAATCAAATTTTAAAGTTTTCCTCCTTAATATGTCTTATTTTAAAAAGTTCTATTTTCTTTTCTGATACCTGGTAGTCTTAATAAATTTGGGAGCAACTGTAATTCAGGTTTTTATTTTGATGATACTGCTAAATAATGTTGCATTTTGTAGGTTGTAGTTTGAAATTGACCTGTGATTACTTGGTTTATTTCAGTTACAATATTCCAAAAGTGGTCTGACACTTTCCAATTATTGTCCTTCTGTAATTCTAAGCATCTGTGGAGGAACAGGGATTCTATTAGAATTGGTTGGATAAGAAAATAAAACTTCAGAAGTGAAATGGGTTGTATGCCGAGGTTTATGCCAGTGTCCTGAATGTTGTTCGCTAGTAAGTCCCAGTCAATTTACAATTAAAAAAAAATTAGTCTGCTCATTGCTTACATGATCTCTTCTAAGGGTTCAGTCCAAGCACTGTCAGCACTCGATTTCTCAATGTTCTTTCTCCTGTAGTTCAGCTGACTTTTGTTTCTCTAAAGCTGAAATACAAGTGTGTCTGATATTGAACTTGTGAAGTTTTTCTAATTTAAAAAGTCACATACTCCGGGACAGTATGCAAACTCTTCCTTGTGTTGAAGAGTTCAATATTGTTATCTTTAAAATAAAATTGCAATGCCATGTTAATATTTCAGTTTGGTAATGGTTTCCCTATGATGTTTAATGGGTAAATTTTTCAGAAGTTGTCTGAGCATATTTCTGAACTAGCTCAATATTCCCTGATTTTATATTCCATACTGGAGCACATTCACAGTTTATTTAAAGTAATTCCAACATGCTATTATAGCAGGATTGTGTCTTCTAGCAATGCTAAAGTCAAAGTGGTTTTTCATATATTACTTTAACAAAAATCTTCAGTGTAATTTACTGTGGATGATCCTTTTGCACTGCAGATGATTAATTATTGCTATGAATTTCAGCTGTTGTAGGCAGTTCAGCTTTTTCCCCCTCCTCTTGATCCTACATTTTAAGGACAGTGTTTATAGAAAAATTGTTATCATGACATTTAGATAGAACCAGACAGACTGCTGATTAGTTTTCTTAAGATCAGTACTACAAGCTCATCTTGATTCCAGTGCAAGATATTTTTGAGAAACCAGGTGAATCAATAGGGCTGTGCCAGTTCATTTGTGATCCAAGCAAAATGAGAACCCAGGTCTCTCTGCTTGTATTTTGCTTTAGTCTCAAACATTATTTCACATAGTGAGGTTGTCAACCGTAAGAATGGAATCTCATTTGTGAAAATCTTTCTGGTGGGTCAGATAATAAAGAGCATGTTGCTTAAACCAGAAGGGCAAAAATCAAATCTAATTTTTTTGTTGAAGAAAGATATATTTAAACTGGAAGATTCTGACTTATGCATAGTAAACATTCCATTGTATTCTTATACTCCCACTATGAACAAAGTTAAACAGTGTTTTCTCTATTGAATTGGGCTGTAGAATAATTATTAGATAAAAAGTCAATTGTTGGTTTTAAAAATCTTACACATTGTCCTGCATTAGAAATCTAACTCATAGCTGTAGTTATCAGTTTCTTGGAAGAAAACCTGTTTTCATCTCAACAGAACAAAAGAATTTCGATTTTACAGTTTTTTGTCACTGTGTTGTCCTGTCACTGTAATTCAGTTAGGATAGTGTTAATACTTTGTATGTATATTACTGGTTTCTGAGGCACTGTCACTCTAGCTCAGTGTGCTTACAAATATGAAATCAGAAGCCAAGGCTTGTTACCATCTCTCTTGAAGAATTTTTGTATAGAGAGCCCCAAAGGATGCATTTATTTTACATTAGTATCAGGAATTGAAATTCAGTGACAGATATTGATTACCTGTGTAGAATATTTATAGTTAGCTCAGGTCTCATCCTGCAATGTCAGAGTCAAGTCTGTTAAAACCTGAGTCTCTCAAGTGTTTCAGGTGCCTTTGATTTAGCAGTTTAAGATAACGTTATGATGTTGACAAACTTGGGAGAAAGAACCCTTCCCTACTTTAAATGATAGTTGAGTGGCATGTCAGAATGAGAAAATATTTTTTCATTACCTTGTTGTCTTTTGGGACTGGAAGCAAACCAGAATATTTATGTACATAGTATCCAAATAATGATCTAAAACAAATTTAAAAATCTGAGATCTTCTGTTCTGTCCTAGGATATGTGTTAGCTTTTTGGCATGACATCAGAGATTTGTGTTGATATCTGAATATGCATGAGAAATTGCAGCTCTAAACCATACTGCTTTCTTTTCTCTTTGGGAGGGATTTTGTAGCCGTTTGTGAGCACTTCAGGGACATGTGGAAGTGGAAGTAGAACATGTGTACAAGTGGAAAAAAGTTTAATATTGATAATGAAGTTGAATGCTAATATGTCTACTGTGCTAACAGTTCCCTTGCATCTTCAGAGCCCTAAGATATTTACTGGGCTTACAGGGGACTGAACAGTCCTTTGTCCCCTATTTAATGCTACTGATGATAATTGGCCTTGTTGCAAACTTTAGAATACTCTTACCTGGGCATAAGAGCTCTCCAGCATTTTATCTTATTGTAAGAATTGTATTCAGCTTCTGGTTTTGTTTCACCACAGATTGATGAAAAGGAAAGCAATTCTTAGTTTACAGAGTTAGTTGAAAATTTGGTTCTAGTAAACCAATATTTATTTAGTTATTGAAAAGTACATGTTAACTGGGTAGAATATTTCTTACATTTCCATTTATATCTCAAAGTAAAGGGGGGTAGCTTTTATTCCACAGGAAATGAGATAATTTTCCATAAGTTATCAATGTGTTGGTAAGATATTCAAGGTAGAGGAAGAGAGCAGCTACAGGAATTTGTTAGGTCTTCATACTAAACATAGAACATTAGACTTCACCAGCTTATTCAAATCTGATAATTGGCCTTGGGCCTATTCTTCATTTAAAGTGGTGTTGCAGGTATTTCCACTGATGAAGATGCACAGAGACCACTGAACATTTCCTTCATTGGGTTACAAATCTTAAAATAAAAAGAGACTAATTGCTTTGAGTCTTCTCTGTGACTCAGTTTTCTTCCAATTTTTCTTCCACGTTTCTTTTTCCAATTTGATTGTGTTAAATTGAGTTATTGGCTGGTGGCAGTCCATGAGTATGTGCGTAGATCCAAGTCTCCATGGTTACTGGTAATCTTTCTCCAGTGTTCTCCAGCCATCCCATCCTCTGTCCTAAAGCATTGCACTGGAGAGTAAATAACATGAAGAGTAATGTAAGAATGTTCTTGCTGGTATTATTTGAATGGGAGAGAAAGGAAGCAGTTCTTGCAATACCTGTAAAGTACTCGGAAGGTATCACAGTTTGCTGCTGCTGGCATTTCCATTGCTGTCAGAGTACTGCTTTGGAACAGATACTGTGCTAAGTGAGATATGAATTGAATTGTACCAAGATCAGTTGTTGAGAGTAATGAAGGAGGAGTAAACATATAAAAGGTTAATGGTAATAATGTCAGTGTCTGAGAGGGAAGGGGAAAGTCAGTGTATCAAAAATAAAATATCAAAAGAAAGGTCTTGTCTGCCTTAGACTGTCTCTTAGTCTTGAAAGAGACAAGGTGGAAAGAGACTGAGCTTTTCTCCTGAATTTCATTTTAGTGTTGGAGAGTTAGGTGAACTACTGAAGAAGAACCTCAGAGCAAATAAAGCATTGTCAAATGCCTTACCTTTATTCTCAGCACTTTTGGATAAAGTTACTAGAAGCTCCAGGCCACATCAGGAGCTTCCAAAAGTGGAGGATGAATTTCAGACAAAATGAGCAGTTAATAGTGCCTTTTCATCATATTAAAGCTAACGTAGAAAGAAAAAATCCTCCACAAAAAAAAAAAAAAAAAAAAAAAAAAAAAAAAAAAAAAAAAAAAAAAATTGGCAAAATTCTCCTCATGCAAATGCTATTTTTTACTCAATGTAATGCAAAATTAAATGTGTTCTGCACAATTATGACTACTGTATGTAGGAAAAGAGCAAAGATAAACTGGTTCTAAGCATTTTTCTTATTACTTTTCATTTATAGAATGAAAGAGTAATTGCATGTTGCCAGGTATTAGATAACAGTATTGTATACTAACAATTATACTGTCACTTAAGATGTTAGTCCTCAATGTGCCTCACAGATTCTCAGATTTCCTTCATTCTGTTTACTGCAGTGTAGTGTCATAAAGGCTTCAAGAACCTGAAATTGTTGATGTTTGTCAGCTTCATAAATTGATTACCTCTATATGAATACACTTGTCATGGCAGGCTTTTTTAGCCAGCATCATGACAAAAAATTCTTGGTGTTTGTTGCTTGAAATTAAATCTTACTAGCAGGATTCAATTTATGAGATCAGTGTTCTGTTTCTTGTTGTGTGGAGGGTTTACAGAAACTCATAAGAAGCTGACCTGTGTTTTAAAAGGAAGTCTGTTTCTGCATACAAGGCAAAAATTCTTATCTAAGTATGACTTTATTTGGCAAATTTCAAGAGAAGGCTTTTAGTTGTGCAAGAAGAGTAGATTCATCAGTTTCACAAATGTTGTTTAGATTTAAGGCATTCAGCATTTCTTTCAGGAATCGAGGAATAGAATGGAGTCCTGGCATTCTTCTAGACTTGTTTTAAATGATTTTTCTCTCTGATCTGAGTTCCTTAAATTTTTAATTTGCAACTGCAATTTTAAAGAATTTTAATAGTTTTGTATGTAAAGCAGTCGATGGCCTTATCTTTCTGTAGTTGCTTCATTGTTATTTTAATATTAAGATATTGAACATTGACAGTTCTTCAGAAGTAGATTATAGCAGGGCATTGGGTGAATTTCAACTGTTGTGTCAGATAGTTAATAGACAGCAGATATCAGCATTCTATATGGATGCTTTGTATTATCTTGGCCTGTTTTTAAGCAACTGAGTTAAGTTAGTGTAGAAGTGATGTAGAGGGAAAGGATTGTCTGTGCCAAAACCCCTGATTCTTAAAAGGAGTTTCCAAGACTTTGTTCTTTGAATGGTGAACTAAAATGTAAAAAGGAAAAAAGTTTAATAGTGATAATGAAGTCAAATGCTAATATCATATGCCACTTTTAAATAGTATTTGTCCATACAAGTGTTGCTTATTTCAATTAAATAAAAATGTGGAGTGTTTATAAACTTACTCAAAACCCATTAAATGGATAAAATCCAGTTTACATTTTACATGTGTTGCAATAAGCTCTTTCCTCAGTTCTGTCTTTTTAGTGCAGATTGAAGCTAACAATGTAAAACTCTACAGACATGAGATGAGGTGAACTTTATCACCTTGGTGCCCTTTGGTTTTCATTTTACTCATCATTCTATAGTATATCTCCCTGACAGGAGATATTTCCATATCCACAGTTCTTTCTTAGTTTTCAAGGTTGTCTTTTGAAAAGGAAATGTTTCTTCTAATTTCAGGCTCATCTACTTCTAGTGATCCCATATGGTCTGGCCATTCACCACCACCCCATCAAGAAAATTGGGTCAGTTTTGCAGATACCCCACCAACCAGTGCTCTTTTAGCCATGCATCCTGCTTCTGTCCAGGTGTGACACTTTATTGGTATTTGATTTGCCTCATTCAGATTGATGTTGCAATCCTTGGGTTTCTTTTTTCCTTCATAATTTTCATTGCAGCTGTTTACTGTGTATCTGTGCTGTAGTCAATTCAGTGCTATTTGCCCAACAGATACTTGTTCCTTTGATTTGCCTTAATTTGGAATGATTAAATGAAAGCTACTAATTTTAAAAATGTCAACAATTATGACTTTTAAACATTTGTATTTAGCTTTTTATGCATATGTGCCATATTTTTTTTTTTTTCCGCTTACATATCTGCGGTCATTCCATGTTGTATCAGTGTGCAAAAATACCCTGCCATTATCCTGGAGATGCCATCTGCTGATGGTTTCCTGCAGTTTTTAAACTACTGTGAGTTTTAACTATGCTTTATATTTTAAAGGCAAGAAGTTGAGAATTCGTAGAAGCATTTTAGGTAGATAATACTGAGGAAAAATATTTCATTTCAGGACCAGACAACAGTACGAACTGTAGCATCAGCTACTACAGCAAATGAAATTCGTAGGCAATCAAGTAGTTATGATGACCCCTGGAAAATAACTGATGAACAAAGGCAGTATTATGTTAATCAGTTTAAAACCATTCAACCTGATCTAAATGGATTTATACCAGGTAAGTTACTCTTTATAAAATATAATTGTGAGTGCATCAGTTCTGTTACAAAGACTTTGTTTTGTACTTAGGCTTGCATACTATTTTGAAGGAAGTTCTGCATTTTGCTGATAATAGTCTACTATAGTTCAGTGTAAGTCAAGAAAGACTAGAAACTAATTTGCCTTTTTCCCTCCTTTAACCCTAGCAATTAGTGCCATTTTTCCCAGAACCTTTCTAAATAACTCATCACCTTTACAGTAGGTCTGAGTCTTCTAATGATTTCACTTGCCTTAAGTATTAAAAATGATTGTTGCAATTTTTTAGGATCTGCAGCTAAAGAATTTTTCACTAAGTCAAAACTACCCATTCTTGAACTTTCTCATATTTGGTAAGTGTGATTATTTAAAATAATAATAATAATTAATTAATGATAAATGTCTGGAAAGATGACAGCTGATAGACATGTAATAATTACTTACTAGAAACTGTTAAGTAAAATTACACTAGTATGTTCAGTCCTGCTCATATTTATGCCAGTATTACTTTAGTGGGTTTTATTGGCCTGGGCTGGTACTATTTACAAGGCATTTTGAGAAAATTCCAAACTCTTCAGAGTTAGAAGCAGTTTATTTGAGGTTTTTATTGTTAAAAATTCATTTAAATTTAAATAATTAATTCCTTATCTATATTTATTTATTCATTTATGTGTAAGTAAATTTAAATGAAATGTATACATACACATTTTTAAATAAATTTGTGGTACATGGTGACAAATTCAGCTTTGAGTTTGTGCAAATCTTCTGTTTCATTGTATTCTGAAATTTGTACTGCCTCATTGCATGCTGTCATTAAATAGCTTACCTTGGCAAGTGCTGTCTTTCTTTCAGTGTAATGATTTGTATTTCAGGTAATTTCCCATTTAATGACGTTGCCTCAGCACTATAATTTCAGAAGTATACTTTGCCAAAAATCTGAGGCTGATAATACTGTGTAGTACTGTCTTAAATGGGTTAAAAACCAGCAGAGATAAAAGTGACTTTAAATTATCTGTAAGCTGTTATTAATCAAGGCTCATCATCTTGAGGAGTAAAGCACATAGTGCTAATATGAAGCATTTAGTAGGATAAAGGGAACAATAAACTTCGCTCATCCAAGTAGCAAAATCGGAAGCCTGTCTTTTGGAAATAAAATAACCTTTAGAAATTTTATTTACACTAAGTTTTCCTTCTTAGGGAACTGTCAGATTTTGATAAAGATGGTGCACTGACATTGGACGAGTTCTGTGCTGCATTTCATCTGGTAGTTGCTAGGAAGAATGGGTATGATTTGCCAGAAAAGTTACCTGAAAGTTTAATGCCCAAGCTGATTGATTTGGAAGACTCAACGGGTAAGATACGGGTTCAACACAAATGTCAGTATTTTAAAATTGTGGTCTAATTGTTACAGCAGATACTTGTTTGTATGAAAGAAAGCACTTGTCAATATGAACTAAAGCATTGTACAATTTTTAGAAGTCTTATTGCTCAAAGCTAATTTGAGCATGTACATATTTCTGTAGAGGGAAGTTATTTAGGAGTAGTACACATACACTGTTACATTTGGAAATACTAACTGTGTCCTTTAAAGGTTAAGGAAAATAAAATTGTCACAGTATGGATTTTATTCATGACCAGCTATTGTATTTCAATTTCCCAAGCCAGCTATACTTTAGACTCACTTTCAAATGAGTATGCTTTCTCTTCACCCTCATTTATGAAAATATGGTGTGAGTTTCTAAGTATCAAAGGTACTTTAAAAATATTCCCAGATTCAATGCTAAGGGCAGGATAGGTGTTTAAAAATGCAGGATCAGTACCACAGACCCTTTTTTTTTTTTTTTTTTAATTCACCTCCTGACTTGAAAGCATATTTATCCTTTATTGTGTTGTCACTTAGTTGTTCTGTGCAGTGCCTTTTACTTTTTGGTACTCCCAGAAAAAAACACTGAATGTATGAGTTCTGCTTGTTAATATGTGCCAAAAACTTAGTGCTGTAACTGAAAAACAAGCTACTGTTCCATGTTAAGGTGGTGTTTAAAAACAGGATGTCTGTGGCCATCTTAGTTTCCTTTATCTATTTTAAAATATAAAAAATGAGTATTTTAAAGCTGCTTTAGATTACTTTTTAACAAGCAGTTTTTGCTTGGAAACTCAGGTTATATTCTGAGTGCACAAGTACTATAATTTGCTAGAATTTTATTTATTTTCACTAAATTCTTCGAGGGGACACTTTTCATACTGTGTTTGTAGGCTGTCTGAGACTTTAATCTCAAAATTATCGATGAGTTCTTAAACTAGATACAGTGTTTCTTATTATCTCTGCTTTAATAATGAACTTACTTTCTGTGGGAGTAGGTTGGCTCTTCAAAGAGCTGCTGCTGAAGTGTTTTCAGTATGAGTTAGCATTTTGCTATGATGAAGACATTTGTGAGAAATAGCTGCAGTTAATTGGGCTAAAACCTAGCAAATGTCAGAAACCATTCCATTCTCTCAATTTTTGTGTTAAAGTGGTGATCAAGCAAAAAATCTTGGTAGGAAGTGAAATAACATTTATTTGTATAAACTGTTGTTACAAAAAAAAAAAAAAAAAAAAAAAAAAGAAAACACTAAAAAAATCCCCAGAACTCCACATCCAACAGCTATATTTGTCTTGATCTGTTATTGGTATTAGATTTCAACTAAAGTTGTCTGGGAACTTTATGCATCAGACACTAAACCAAAAATATTGTGTATGTTTATTGTTCTCATTTTACAGGCAACTTGCTTTTAGAAGTTTATCCCTTTGGTATTGAAGGGAAGTTACCCTGTTCTAGTGATAGTTAAAAGTTACCTTGCTATGTAAGCCATGCTTAAAAATAGGAAAATCTGCTGCTTTATTCTTTAGTTATTAAAAGCAACAATGAAAAATTAAAGTTCTTGCAAACTTGTGGATTTTTATCCTGTTAGCTTTATTTCCTTTATATATTTATTTATTTGGATCAGCAGCATTGGAAATAGCTGATCTTATCTAGTACATAACATGATCTATTGCCAAAACTTCTATGTTGAATAAAATACTTCAGATGAAGTTACTGATGTGGCTGTAGTTTTATGTTTAGTTACAACAGCATACATTTACTAATTTAAAAGTTAGTGATAGATTTGTCTACTGGACTTGATGAATTACAGGAATTCATCTTAAGAACTGTAAATCAGCCTAGAAAGATGAACCAGTTAAATTTTGGTAATAATTTTTCACTTCAGTTCCTGTAAAACTTATGTTTCATTAAAGCTTTCTTCCAAAATGGTCTTAGAAATAGAAACTAAAGTATGACACCAGAGTGTCTTTTTAAGAGTGCACTTTTTTGCATGGGAAAAAGAAAGAAATGGTTGATGATCTTCTGCTGACATGCCTCAATATGAATAATGTACAGTCAAACTGTTGAAGAAGATGAATTGCTCGAATGTCTTTTAAACCAATGTGCAAGATGGCAAACTTTATTTCAAAAGTGTTGACAGCGCCATTATTAATCCTGTTCTCTTGTTAGAAAGTTTCCCATTAATCTTCTGCACTTATCCTCTGCACTTGAAAAGTGCTGCATTTTTCCATTTTGACTTCTGAACTAGTGGCCAGCAGGAGGAGGAGTAGCAGAGGGCTCCTTGCACCCTCTGGGCTGTGTTCAGACAGCAAAGGAAGAAGTCTTATGAGCTCCTCTGACAGCCTCTCCCTCATCAGCCCTGTGAATCCAGTGTGTGACCAGCTGCCGGTGTTCCAAATCTGTTTGAGATAATGATCTTGCTTTACATCTGGTTTCATAACTAGAGATATGTATTTCTCTCACATGACACAGACTTATTGTATAATTAAGCATTTGTATAGTTGGTCATTTTTCTAGTACAGCAGTACATCTCAACAGAATTGCAATTCCTTCAAACTCAATTTTATCTCTGTTAGTTAAAAGTACCAACCTTTACACAACTGAAAAGCAAGTTTTACTTTTCTGTGAATTTTTGTTTAGGTTGGTGCCACAATACCATTTCTTTGTAAGAAAAGGAATCTGCCATGCCTTATTGTCTTACACAATTACTTTAACCCTTAAAATTTTCCGCAGAATGTCATAGGTTTGTTTCATGTAAGTGTTTGCAGAACTCTTTGAATTACAGGTAGCTGTGTAGTCTATCCATAATAATTTTCAGCCTTATCTTTGACTTTGTGCTTAACACTGGAAGTTATTTCAGTTATGTAGAATACCATCAGTAAAACAAGAATTTTGAGGTTTTTAACTTAATAGAATTTTTTTATTCTTATTACACTTCAGAGCAATTAACATATGATATGTATTTCCAAAATATTGCCACTGGTGTATTTTGGACTTAGTATATTACTTTGTTTACAATGACCACAGCATGTCAGCTTGACTACTTGGTGACATTGACACCTCAATGTAGCCTATGTTTATTGCTTTACCTAGAGGAAAACAATTCAGGATGCTAGATGCTGGGCATAATTTTGGAAATATTGTGGAAACAGCCTTATGTCTGGCTATTTAAAGGAAGTTCACATGACCTTTGAAACTCCGAAGAGTTACTGGTTTCTGTGTGTGGTTTTTTTTCATGGTAGTAGCACTTCAGTTGCATCTCACCTCAGGGTAGCACAATTAATTCATTTTGGTCTTCAGTTTTTTGGCTGTGCATTTTGCTGTCCCTGGCAGCTCTCTGGAGGCAATAATGAGCTGTTAACTTCTCAGAGGTACAGGTGGTCACCACTGACTATTCAAGTGTTTTCAGTTCAATTTGACATTGGATTTGTCTTATTCTTAATGAAAATTAGCAGGCAGAATATTGACTTGTATTAGCAGAAGAGAAGGCTGCACAGTTCAGCTCTTTAGGAACCTGAAACCAATAAATTTTATAAATTTCAAAGTTTTGGTAAAACATACTCTTGTGGCAGTCATCTTCAATCACATACCCATGCAACAGTCCTTTTTAATGATAATTTAATTAAACCTATTTTCTTTTTTTTTGTTTAGTATTTTGTCTTGTTTGGAGTTTTAGTTCTGTGGACTGCTGACATGCTAGTATGTCTCACTACTTATCAGTCACTTTGTCAACTGTTCCTGTTGCTTATACACTGTACAGTTGTAATCCTAACTTTCAGGGTTTTTTGAGGGTCTTAATGCCTGGCTTTAGCTTGCATTTTGAAATCTAAAATAGGAGACATTGTAAGCAGGATTTTACTGTGTTAGACAGAATGTCTGATCTGCTGTTCACATTTACTTCAAAAGAAAACTGAACCATGCCAAAGGACAGTTGCAATGTGACAGCTTCTGGACTTATTCAATTTGCAAAATGTGAATGGAAACACCACTGTTTTAGTAAGGAGGCTTGAAACTAATATTATTTGGAGACTAAACTAAGGGGGAATGGTTTTCTTAATCTGTTGTCATTTTTTTTTGTGTTTGCATTGAGATACTGGTTTTGGTCTGACCTTTTGTACAAGTAAGTATTTTATTCTGTAAGATGAAATGCTCAGTGCAGGATATGATGTAATAAACACTAGTGCAAAGTTATATTCTCATGCTGTAAGAAAAACTTTAATTCTATATATAATGAAAACCTGAAAAAGCTACTTAAAGGCTAAGTACTGGGAGGATAGGATGGTCAGAATAATCTTCAAAGTCTGATTTTCAGAAGCATCCTTAAAATAAGAGTAGTACCTGATAAACAGTTTTTAACTGTATTTAACTTAATGAGAGGTCTTGGGTTTTTGAGTTTTGTCTGCTGCTAAGTATTTCTTGAAAAAGATTAAAATAAAGGGTACTTTGCACTTTCCATGAGATGTGAACAACTCTTCTAAAAGTAAACTGAATGCAATTTATGATTTTTGTTCATAGTGATTCCTGTCGTTTCAGAAGTTGGGGAACAGACTGGTGAGGTAGGTTACTCTGGCTCTCCAGCAGAAGCCCCTCCAAGCAAGTCTCCATCAATGCCATCCCTAAACCAGACCTGGCCAGAATTGAATCAGAGCAGTGAGGTCAGCGCTTTTATCTAAGAGTTATTCCACTGCCAGTTAATAAGTAAATTGTGTATGTGTCCATAATTTGTCATAAGTGAATTGCTGATCACAAATCATGAAACAGTTAGCAGGACAATAGACACAACAAGGTTCTGTGTTAAAATGAGAAAAAAAAAAGTTTTCATTCTGGTTTTTCTATCTCATTGTGAGATACTATTTAAAATGTTATTAATGGTAATTAAGCTTTATATTAATCACAAAATTTATCTCATAATATGTTTTGGAAATGTTGAATTAATTCCTACTTTTTCATTTAGGGCATGTTTTTGGTTGGAGTTTTTTGTTACCTCTGAAGAACTTTTTTTAGCAGATACTTTGGCTAAACTACAGAATAAGTTTCTGACAGATCTGGACATTGAGACTTATTTCTGGAGGTCATTTTAGCCTGAAATATCACCAGTAACGTAGAGAAGTCATGACTCTGTTTCAGAAGCAGACACTCAGAGTAGAATCTGAAGCCAGCCATTGGCTAAATTTATTTAAATCTTAAATTTTTACTGTTACGTACTTCTGTTTCATCATACTTGAGCATATATATTTTCTATATAAGCAGTCTTCTGCAGTAGAGCTGTATTTTGTCAAAATTTGAAAGTGAAGTTAGCAAGCAGTATTTTTTATATTATTTTTTCCCCACAATTGTCCTTTGCTTAGAAGGCCCGTAAGGGATTGATTCCTCGATTTTTCTTGTTGCTTTGTTTTAACATTTTTTGCCTCTGACTTAAAATAAACCAATGTTTTAAGAGCTACTTCTGATCCCCAAATGAGTTTCTGACTGGAGCCATATACAAAGATGATGTAGGCTTACTTTTCATTATGAGAGGGGAAAAAAGAATGAAATTATTTTTGGAAAACTGTTTTTGATAATCTGGGACTCAGTAAAAATTGAAAACTTGCTTTAACATGTAAGATAGTTCTGTCAGTAGCTGAGCATTGCCTTCTATTAAAAGAGCTTTTTGTGGTTCTTTTCCTTTCTTCGTTAGACTTCAAGTAAATAGAAAATTGATATTAAAATATTTAGACAAACCAATTGAAAATCAACATGAAGCAGAAAATAAGCACATTTTTAGGATTAAAGTTAGGAGCAGAGGAAATTTCCTTCATTTCTCAGCAGGGAAGGACTTTATAAAGTCTGCTGTTCCTTGTAAAGGCGAGTGCTAGCCTCATAGTCTCATTCTTACCAAATTAAAAATGTTGGAAATTATTTAGTGATTCTTAGTTGTTCTGTTTGACAGAGTGATTCAGACTGCTGGTAGGAAGCTATGTTTTAAGAGGGAGGTGGAGCAGATTCATTCAGTTGTTGCTAAAAAGCTGTAAATGTCTGCACCTCTATTAAAATTTGCCCAGATACATTCGCTTGTGTTTTCAATAAAGATTTAATAACCTAATCATTTTGTACCTGCATCATAATTGAACACATTCCTTCAGTGTCTAATGCAACTCAAACCTATTGAATAGGGCAATTCTACTAGTGGAACAAAGTGAATCACAATTTTGTCAGCCAGAACCTTGACTTATGAAACTGACTATCCATTCACATAAGGTGGCATTTTCTTTTTGAAAGTCTACTATAGCTTAAGAGGTTTGGAAAAGTTCTCACAGTAGCTATACTACTGGATACTAACTATACTAAAATAAGAGTTGAACTAAATGTTTAGTTTTTTGTTCTAACCCAAAGGAATTTCTGATTTTTCAGATGTGTTGCTGTGCATGTTTCTTTCTTTTTGGCATTTTCTTTTCAGCATGAATCAGGTCAAAGTCCTCAAGGTTTTAGTTCCATGAAAAAATTTCTGGTATTGCTGCAGGCCCCAGACTAATTGTTTCCTCTTTCAACCACTTATAAGTGTCATCAACAAATGAATTGCTTGTAAAAGCTCTGTCTCTTTGTATTATCTGTCATTCCAGGCAGTCTCATCCTGTTAGTCTCAAAGCTGTTGGTTGCTCTGTTCTTTCTAGTTGATTTATAGAATCCAGTTGCCAGGCCCACTTACTGGAGGCTCCCAGGTATAGACCAAGGCATCAGTTAAAAACTTCAGAATAAAGAGCAACATGAAAATCTGCCTAACTTTGGATATACTACATGCTTCACATTCTCATCTCTTCACTCATCACTTCTTTCTCACTTCAGATGTCTTTTCCATCCAAGTCTCAAGGCTGAGGACTTAGTTTTCAAAGCTTAAAATAATAGAAAAACCTACTACAAATTTTTTGTTGAAAACTGTTGAGTCATGCAGCTGTCATACTAGCTTTAACACAGATAGGGAGATTTGCTTTTAGTTCACAACTGTTACACCTTGTTTCAAATATCTTGGTGTTCTATTCATAATGGTTCAGGTTGCTGTGAGTTTTAGTTTCTAGTAATTAACCTTTTGAAAGTAATTTAAGAACATTTTTGCAGTTGGACAGGACACATACTTCAGCTTTAGCTAGCATGATTTTTACCCTGTCAATGCTTTTAATTTGCAAAGTTGGAGATGCAGTCCAGTAGATTCTCAATATATTTAGCTTTCTGTTAACTGGGGGATTAGCAGTAGCTGCCTTCTGGTAGTATTTCAGGATGGAGCACAACAGCATATTTCCTAGAGCAGGTGTTGGTGTTTATCTGTCTGTGTCTAGCTAGGAAGCCCATGGACAAGTAATAAAGGTACCTGTAGTTGGGCTTCAGAGCAGGGTCGTAAGAGAGAGTAAACATCCATCTGTAACAAATAATATTTTGCCATTTATCTTAACTGTAACATGAGTGCTGTGTGCCCTATGGAATTTTTGGAACAATTAACAATATTTCTGTAATCAAATGGTCTGTTTGCCAGTCTCACTAGTAACTGGGAAGCCACTGGCCAAATCAAGTTCAAAAGGGTAGTGGTAGACCTAAGATAAATATTAATATGTTCAATGAAAATGAGCAGCTGCGCAAATGCAAGAGGCCAAATCAGGAGAAAGGCTGGCAGAACTTGGCAGTTAAATTTCTGACTTAGTAAAAACTGGCTCACTAACAGGTTTGTAGAGCTCCAAACTACTTGCAATGCTGCCTCTTCGTGAAGAGTGACACAGAGATAAACTGTTTAGTGCAGCAAGTGTTAAACAGGGACAGAGCAGCTGGGAATCCTTACTAAAAAGATTTTGGTAGGTTCTGTCCATGAAGAGGGTAGTTTTGTGTTAAAAACAAATACAAACAAACAAAACCCTCAAAGCAACAGAAAACCACAACAAAAAAAACCCAGAAAAAATACCCACCCCCAGTATGTATAGAATTCCATAATGTTTGCCCTCATTTAAAGAAATGAGGAGATAAAGCTCTTTCTCTACAAGAAGTTTTACCAAACATGACAGCAATTACAAATTTAGTTAATATTTTTCTGAATTTCATTTCATGTGATTGCAAACAGTTATTTAGGAATTTCCTTAAGCAGTTATTTCTGAAATAACTGTTTTAGACTTGGTTCACATACAGGCTGTTCACTGAATATAATTTGGTGTAGAGGAGAACACGAGATTAGGTTGGCTAACACCATTTAGTTTGTCCTGTGTCTTCTGGGATCATTTAGATTGATTTACCTATAGAGATGGTATGACACAGTGAATTTTCTGACTTGGAAAGGACCCACAAGGGTCATAGAGCCCAACACCCAAGTTGTTTCCACAACTATAATAAACATATTTTTTATTGAATTTTCTGAGCACTAAAAATTTTGTGGTTTTAATTTTTGAAATTTGTATTTGTAGTGTTTGAGACTTGCTTAATATTTACTTGTTATTTTACCAAACAGTTTAGCATTCTTGTTGTGATTTTTTTAATCTGGTTTCCAGATCACAGACTAATTTTATGTACTTCAATACTTTGTTGATCCAGTTGTGGCTATAACTTGACTCAGTTTGCATGAGGATTCTTGACAGCTGTGTATTGATACAGCATGCCCATATCTTATAAAATTGTTCAGAGATTGACTTATTTGCTTTTAGGAATCAACAGTCTGTTTGGATTTAATTCTTTGCCTTGTCAGTGATTTAGACTTGTGGAAATGCTCTTTTACGGCGTAGAATCACTTCTCGGGGGTTGCACTGGCAAGCTAAGGTGGTGTGATTGGAGTACTCTGCTCAGTGTTCATTTGTCTGGGATTTTGTAAGAAAATCAGCATTTACTAAATAGATTTGAAACTTGGCAGCTACAAAGCTGAGGAGCCTTTCTGTGGATTTTATGACTACAAATGCACACAATGTGGCTCTGATTTTTATCTCTAAATTATATGAACGGCTTAAGCAGTTCTTTTACTTGTATGATGTTCATTGGCAAGTGTGAACTCTGAAGGTACTTCTGGGTTGCCTGTGCACCTGTATCTTCATTATAAAATGTGAATATAAAGATTAATATTGACAGATAACAAACTTGGTTCCACAGCAATCTCAGAAATAGAAATACTTAATATATCTATTAGTGTACTTCTCAAGTGAAGTACTCTCCTGTGCAAATATGGTTCTTTCCAGTGCAACCTCTGAACTACTATGCTAAATCTCCTCAGTGATCTTTTACTCTCATCTTCCTCATCATGCTGACTTCTCTCCTCTGTCTGTTCAGCAGTGGGAGACATTTAGCGAACGCTCTTCAAGCTCACAAACTCTGACCCAATTTGATTCTAACATTGCACCAGCTGATCCTGTAAGTCAATCACTTAGCTTGCTTGTTTGAAATTAATTTTATTAACACTGAATTTCCATTCATTGTATTTACCTGTTATGCATGATTCCATAGACTGCTTTTTGGGGAATGGTGGCAAATAACTTGGTGGCTTATTTTCAGAATTTCAATTTTCTAGTACTGCTCATGTATAATCTCTGATTGCAAAGAATGCTTTTTCCTGTTGATTTTGACCTAATACCACACTTCTGTCATAATCTGTCATGCACAAAGAATTTAAACATAATGTTTTTTTGAAAAAATGTGCAAGTTGGTGCAAGGGCCACTCCCTATGATAAACAAGTTCTGTTGTAGATTTTGTCTTCAGTGTTGTTTTGGGGTTTTTTTGAGTTGCAGATCCTGATTTGCACAAAAACAGTGCCAACTTCTGTGAAAAAAAAGCTGCTGAGCTTTTATGGGTGTGGTATTTCATATTCCAAATGTTTTTACAAAGTTACTTATTAATAAGGCTTTTAGTATCTCTCCAGCTAAACCTGTGGTTTTCTAAGGCTTTACTCAGTGAGGAGTGTTCTGAAGGATTATGTAGTTAAATATCTTGCCAAGTTTGGGAGCCAGAAATACACTACAGTGTTTCAAGTTCTGCTGGTTTTAAGCTTTACACCATGTGACATTAAAGCAGTTCTGAAATGCATTAGAAATGCAGTATTTAGCTGCTGCTTTCATCCTGCTTTTTTTACAGACTTAATTAGCACAAGTGTCCATTTTAATTTAATTAATTACAGTGTTGGTGTCCATTTGATTGTGTAGCGATGTAATAGGTGCACATAATACACATTTAACTGTTTTTAGTATTAAACCTGTGACTTCTGAAAAGATGGAATACATAAATATGCATAGATTTTCAATACATCAGCACTCCAGTCTCGAAGTTAACACTGATGTTCATGTAGAAATAGCATTTCTAGATGCCGAAAGCTAGCTAGAATTTAAAGTGCACTGTTCCCCATGCTCAGAATTAACCTTTAATAAACATTCAAAACAAGTGAAAATGTCCTACTTAAAGCAAAAATCAGCCCTCTTTCATCTGAGATGGTTTTTGTTTTAAATACACTGTATTTTTATGTTTTAATGAGGTAAACATGATGTAAATTAGTTCATAGTTGTTATTTGCTGTGTATAATTGCTTGACTATCACTGTCTTGTTTCTGCAGTAAGACAGTAATTTATTTTCACACATAATTAGCAGATGACAGAAACCTGAGCTTTGAATGTTTTCATATGTTGATAATCTGAAAAGTAGAGCAGTGATGGTATATGAAATACTCTTATATAGAGTACATGTTTGTGTGTATGTATATAGAGAAATTCACTGGGAATGCAAAATTTTTTTATGGCTGATCACATTCTTGAGTTTCTTGAAATGCTTATAGTTTAGAAAAGAATGGTGAGCCTCTTTGATACTTGCTGGGGTAACAGACTTTGGGGTTAGATTCTTTGTTTTCAATATTAAAATAAGAACAAATGATGACAAATGTTCAGTTAGCTGAAGGCAGACATTTTGTTTTTAGCAGTTTCACTAGTGATGCATAGGAATGATTTATGGAACAACTGGTTCCCCAGAGGAGAGAAAACCAGCTTTCTTGACCAGTCGTTAATAACTATCTAAAGAGTAAATTCACAGACCAGGCATTTTTTAGTTGGAAAAGTAGCTGCTTTTGAGGTAAAACATAAGTGGAAAGAGTAAAACAGTGCATCTACCCCTTAGTATGGGAGCACAATATGCCTTTTGTAAGTCAAAGTGGGTAACATGTTGTTTTATGTAAAATCTGGTTAATGTTGTAAATTAATGCAATATATAAAATTCATTTAACTATTTGAGGCATGACTTCTGTACAGCTGCACATTAGAGTACAGCAGAGGTCTGAAGCAGCCACAGTAAAAGTGATCTTTGCATGATAATCTCATTACAGAGGGAAGAAAAAGCAGTATATTTTAAAGTGGTAACTATGCCTAAAAGCTTCCTGCCACAAAAGTGTTTGAGCTGTGACTAGAAAGTGTTTTTGCTTGCAACAAGGGTAGTGAATGTAATTGAAATAGTTTCAGAAAATACCAATGTAGATGTATTACACCTAGTGCAATTGATCTACTTGAGTAGTCAGAACAGATTAAATTTCTGGTACAAAGGTAGTTTTGAAATTTCTTGTTATTTCTAGGATAAATATAATATAATCTGAGGGCGTTCTTGTGCCCACCCATTCATATATTCTGAATATGGATGACAGTAGAAAACTTCAGACAGCCTTGGCCCTATTTTTAGGCTGCTTCTGAGTTTTGAGATTATTTTTTAAGCTGTCTGCAGTCAGTGTTCAAACTAAATGGAAAGGATTGTCTATAAAACACTTAAAACAGAGCCCCTTGTCTGAATGACTAATGCCTAAGTGTAGGGCCAGTGCCTGTCTAGAGGTATACTCCATAGAGCTTATTATACTGATGTTTAAAAGATTTTTGCTATTTTAAAGTCTCCAGAAAATGTCTGAAATTTCTACAAAGTACCTATTTCATTGAGCATTATTCATACTATTTAGGGAGGCCATTATTTTCTGAGGCATTATAAGTAAAGCTGAGAAGTCAGGGTTTAAGTTGTTTTGGGTTTTTGTTTTTTTTAAGAAGTGCTCAAAGTACCAGATGTGTGATGTGCTAGAAATGGTGGAAAGCTGGTAAAATTCAGGTCCTACTTGCAGTTATCTATAGAAACATGTTCTAGTGCCATTTTAAGTAGCTTAGTTAACATTACAGAGCCTACAGCTTAGAGAGCATTGGTTTTCTGAGTATATTCAATTCCCTGGAGCTGTGCAAATAAACTAAATCTGTGAAATTTTGTTTAGAATTAACATTGCACATGCTGTCAGAGACTCATTAGAGTGATTTAAGCTAGGTTAACATAACTGTGATCTCTTCCACAGGACACTGCAATTGTGCACCCAGTTCCTATAAGAATGACTCCAAGCAAAATCCACATGCAGGAAATGGAGCTTAAAAGAACTGGAAGTGGTAGGACATTTTCTCTTGCTAATTTGGGAAGTTTCATGCAGTTAGAGTTGGTCTTACTTCCTTGAATGTACTTACTTTTCTCCTTCACCAAGGATGAATAAACCTGAAGTTGTAATGACCATCATTACTGAGTTAAGAATTGCTGTTCAGATGAGTGCAGAGCTTGAATTGGCCATTTGCTACACTGAGGATTTTACTATCTCTAGCAGAATGTTTCTTGGGGAGTAGTTCAGCATCATTATAAAGATTGGATTTGCACCTGCAGGTGAATGTCTATGTTTCCTTGTTAGATACTGAAGGAAACTGGAGATGGAGATCATAACCTGCATTCATAAAGCTTGTTCTTTTGTGGTCAGAGATACTGCATTTATTATTTTGAAACTTGAAAGCATTTGGGAATATTGGCAGGCCTTTTTTTTATTTTGGTCAATAATAAGCAAGATGATTTGATAAATTTTCTCAAAGGAATGGGGTGGGGGGGGAGGTCTTAGTTTTCAGTTGTGTGCCAGTAATTCCTAAAGTCATGGAACTCACACAGAGTCTTCTGCATAGGAGAATAAATAGTATCGACAGCACACTTCTTTTAACATTTCCTTGGCCTTGAAAACAGCTGAAAATTCACAGTTCTTAATGCTGAGGAATTGGTGTTTTGCATTGTAATAGTCTTATTTCTGAGTTAAAATACACCAATTTTAGTCTTGAGTGCAGCACTCTAGATAAGGGCAGAAAACCAGTGTAAAGCTTTGGCACCAGAAATAAAGGCTAGTTGGAATAAGTTCATTTATCTAGATTTTTTTTTTCCCCTCTAGATCATGCTAACCCTACTAGTCCACTACTTGTGAAACCATCAGATCTCCCAGAAGAAAATAAAATTAGTTCATCTGTAAAATTTACATCTGGAAATACAGTTAGTAAGTATCAAAGTGCTTTCTGGTCTCATTTCTTACATTACACAAAATGTAGATCTGATATATCCCTCAGTGAATGAAAGCTAGCTGGATAGTAGCAGCTCTAAAATGAGATAAACTTATCCTAAGCACAGAAACATTTCTGATATAAAGTATGTATTAGAAGTAGTAATTAAGAAAGTTCTACTGATGTCACTGGAGTTGTTTTCCTACCCTATGTGCTCAAAAAAATTCATTTTTGTCAGCTCTTTTCCATCTTGCTGTTTTGTCTTTTAATCCTAGAATGAAAAATTCAATGTAGATAAAGCGGAATTCTCTAAGTAGCGTTTGATTGTTCTTCCTCAGAACCATGTAACATGTTTTCTAAAGAGTGAAAATGTGTTGACCACAATTTCCAGGCAATTCTCATCTGGTTTAGCTACTAAGCAAATCCTACAGACTTCTATGTTCCATTTTAAATGCAGCTTTTCAACTGTTTGTTTCCTTCTAATAGCCTTTTCAATTTCTAGTATCTTCTGTGCCCAAAGCATGTTGCATTATGTTGATTTGATTAGTCCACTTGTCCAATATTGGAGAGGTCCAAGATTATATGTTGCCTGAATGAATTTCTGGAGTCTTTCTGAGATTCTTTTTTTTTGTTTTCTTCAAGTCAGGAACTTTTCTTCAGTAAAAATAAAGTTTCAAGAAGTCATTATTTTAAATTGTTTGCATTATTGAGACCAGAAGTATTTTGATTGGTTTGTAATACAGGAGGAATTCAGAAAATACCATCTTGTAATATGTTTTGTTTTTCTCGTGAGCTCTGTTTTAGTGGCACTCTTCGTTCTGACCAGTGTCCTGACTGTGTCTGAGTTTTACTTTTCAATCAGAGTTCTGTTTTTATTAAGAAGTTTTCTAATGCAAAAGAATAAGCAAACATCACCTTTTAATTTGGAACTAGTGCTGTATGCAGGATCTAAGTTCAAGAGCCTTTTGGTGCTCCCTTTTCCTTATGAGTGCAGCCTAATCTTTTATAATAGAGTGTTTTTCCCTGAGAGGAAGAACATGGTGAAATAAAACAAACTACATTGCAGTGTAAGATATAAGCACTATGTAGTACCTGCAGTGTTAAAGAGAAAAGGTATAAAAAGTGTAACAGGTAAGAATGTGCCTTGCTGATCAGGAAAGTCATCTCTGCAGGATTCTTATTTCTAAGGCCTGGTTGATGTGTCTTACCACTTTTGAAAACTTCAGTGTCCTAGAAGGTTAAAATAATCCTTTGATAGCAGGTAATTCAGAAAAATCTTGATGTTTTTGAGTAGAATTTTCCTCTTCACTGGTAACAAATCATTTGAGTCCCTTTGCTCCAGTGACTTCCACCTTGAACTTTGATTTACCTGGTGCTCTAGAATAATCCCTTGTGATAAATTATCCTGAGGTCAATTTTTCTACCTACATTCATTCCATATAAATCTCGTGACTTTTGTAATGCTCCTCGTTTCTGAGCTAAAAGCCCTCAAGCTTTGCAGAGCTTCTAAGGGTAAGGGTGTCCTTGAGAATCTGTCTATGATGCTTTAATAGCATCTTTCATTTCTGTAGGTTTCTTTAATCAGAAGCTGAAAGTTTTAGAAAAGATTTAGTCCAAAACAAGGTTGACCACCAGACTTGGAGGTACAGAAATTACAGTAGTAGCAAAGCGACTGCATTAATCCCTGTTCTGTACATACCCATTCCTTTTTCTGATTTCTAAGGTTTCTAAGTCCTTCAGCACTTCTAAAATCAGGCATGTTCTACTCCTTGCTTTTATTTCCTTGGATGTCCCTTACTCTTGTTCATTAGATTGTTGAAGTGATGGAATGTCAAGTGTTTAAAAATTACTGTTTGTAAAACTTAAGTTTTGTATTTTAAATACAATATTACTGTCATTGTTTATTCTCAGTACGTGCCAGTAGTAGCCAAGAACTGATAGTGTTCAGTGAGTGGAGTTGGTTCATATTGTGTCCTTCAATTGTTCAGACTTGAGGATTTTGAATCCTGACCAGATGATACCTTACAGGGAAGCAATACAAGGACATATGCCTTTTTTGTAACAAAAGAAATTGGATATTTGAAATTACTGGTTACTTCTGTCTGTTAGGGTATGCTAATGATGCAAAGCAAATATGAAATTGTACTTTCTTTTCCCAGCAGATGGTTACAGCAGTTCGGACTCTTACACTTCAGATCCGGAGCAAATGGGAAATGCTGTAACACGGCAACGGTCAGTAGAGCGCCTGAAAAAAAACGAGTAAAAGGTGTTTAAAGAAGCCTGTTCTCAGCTCCTGGTTATTTGACAGCTAGGTTATAAAATGGTTGCAAAACAGATTCCTAACTTTAGCACTCAGGAATCTAGAAACAGTCTGTTTTCTAATGCATTAACAATATATGTTGCTTTCATTAGTGCATAAAGTGAAAATTAAAAAAGGAAAGTTGTCTAAAAATTTGTTTGAGATTGGCCAGTCAAGTGCTCTGTGTGAAGCTCCACATTCAGTCAGAATCTTAATAATTTCCCCTTAAACACAAAGGAATGTAAGCACGTGAGACTGTGCTGTTACTTGAAACCAATTTTTTGTATTTTTAAAAATACCCATTTAGGCATTATTGGAGAAGAACCTTATGACACTATAGCCTAAAAGAAGAATTAAGCACACTTTAGGAATACTATGGCAGTAACTCCATCTCTTCTAATAATGGACTTTAAAAGGACAGTCAAATGCCCAATTTAAACTAAGGGTTTGGAGAAAGCTACGCAAGCACAAAACCAACAACTGCATCATTTCACTTAAGAGAATGTGCTGTACTAGCTGGTGCTAGTTGTTCCCAGTAAATCTGCCTAAATAGGATTAAAACCAGCTACACCATTAACTATCTTACAATTAGTTTCAGAGGTAAGTTTCAAAACAAAAATAATTATAGCAAAGAAAGATTTCCATTTGCCTGTCAGTACAGCAACTTGAAAGATCCTTTCCTGCATTGTTACTTAATGGAAAATGTGACTCTGTCATGCTTTTATGTATGTTTTTGCACTATCAACGTGATGGTTTCAACGTGTTCTTTTACTCTTTGACTTTGGATTAGATTCTCTTGCTGAACTTGTGTAGATGAGGGAAGCTTTCTGATGAGTTCCCACATTATGGCACAGGGAGCTTCTGTCCTGGCCTGGTAGTTGTGGCAGTATGCACACAGGAAATTTGTTGTCCCACTTACTCTTTTACTTTCTTCCACTGGCACCTCTTCTACCCATTGCAATTTTGTAGAGATGACATTGTACTTAATCCTACCATTAGTCAAGACTATATTTTAGTATTTTCACATAGCAAAAACTGACAAGGATGTGTCAGATAATGATACTTTGAAATTTTCCTTAAACCACTTTCTCCCATTTTTAATTCCATTTGTGGGGGTTTTTTTTACTGTACTAGCTAGAGGGATGACCCAAGGAGTCAGTATGATTAGATTTTATTTTCATCAGCTGGAGAGTTACACAGTATTACAGAAGCATTGCCATAGAGAATATATTAAGAAAATCAGCTTTTCTATTGTGATAACTCAGTTTTGTGTCTAGACTTAAACATTCAGCAATTCCAGGTTTCGTGTGAAACTTGGGTAGGCTTTACCTCTCCAAGTTTACATTTTACAGTAGTTATAGAAGAATTTTGCAGAGGCCAGTCATAGAAAAGATTTTATCACAAGTTAAATAAGAAAGCAGCTATATTCAGGTCAGCGATTCAATAAATCTGTCTTGTTCACAGTAGGCTAGTTAGGGAGCTTCTGCAAACTGATTTTAAAAGGAAGTTGTACAAAAATTCTATATACAATAAATCCCACTTAAATGGCACTTATTGCAGTAATTTATCCTTCTATCCTTTCTGCATGTGTTCTGTATGAATTTGCAACAGATATCCACTAGATGGTGATCCTACCTAAGAATGAGTCAAAATTTCTGAAGATTCTGCCAAGTATATAGATTTGGAAAATTTCAGGAAGAGAATGAAATTGCTGTCTCATACACTGAGATACTTCTTGGGCTCAATATACATGGAGGCAGGTCCAACAGAAACCCAATATTCTTCTTTAAGGAAATTGAACTTGACCCATTTAATCAAAACAGGATGTTGACTGCATCTTAAAAACTATAGTGACTATCATTTGGATGGAATTACCATATTTATCATTCTCTGTTCCTGAGCTATAATTGTTTCGGATATGCATCAAGCTGTTGGTTTCCCAAAGATAAATTACATGTGATAATATAAGAGTAATTTGAATAAAGGATGTTTAAGTAAATTGAAATATAAAAACAGTTTTAAAATCAAAGAATACTGGAAGTTTAAAACTAATATGGCAGTCTTGAAAAGCAATGGCAATCAGGGTTTTACCTCTGTCAAACTTGGTTTTTTAATTGTATGCTTTAAAGAACTTTTGATTTTTAGTTCTGTTGTAGCCACCTAAAATCACTACAGAAGCTTATGTGTTTTGCAGATCACATTCAGGAACATCTCCAGATAACACTGCACCACCACCACCCCCTCCAAGGCCTCATGCTTCTCATTCTCGGTCGTCATCTTTAGATATGAACAGATCCTTTTCAGTTACCCCAGGTAGATACGCTGTGTTCTCAATGTGAATTATTTTTCAGCACATGTGTTCCTGAAGCAGACAATGCTTTTTTCTCTGAGGAATGATTTAGAATATTGGTTTTTAAAGCACCACTTCTGAATAAAAAAAGTTGCAAATGTTGTCATCCTTACTGTATTGTTTGTATTAAAATGTATATTGTACTTCACTTAAGTAGCTAATTTAAAAGTCAATCCTGAATTCTGGCATTGTAGCTTTTTGGATGAATGTGGGAAACAAAATCAGGAAAGAATATTCTGGTTGTATACCCACATCCCATCAATTGCATATGCCAGTAAATTTTCAAGGGGAATCTTTTTGGAATCGCCTGTATTAAAGATGGGTATTTAGTATTTGACTTCAGAGGAAATTATTAAAGACACTTCTGCTGCTCTGCTTAAGGATTTTTATTGGACTTCTGACTTATCAGTACTTTTAAATTCAGGATCACAAAGTATGAGAAAATACTAAGAGCTTGTAATGAGGGTAAAAAAATCCCAAAGACTAAGATCCTAAAACCAGAAGAATATGACAATGTCTGTACAAGATCCATGTTGTGATTAATCCTGGTTTTGTCCGTCCGGCAATTTGAAAGGAGGTGACATTACAATTATGAGCCCAGATATGACAAGTGGCAAATATGAGGCACAATGCAATGTTTCTTCATGTTGACAATTAAGAAAATTTGATAGCACTGTAATGTACAAAATAACAGTCTTGGCCAAATGTGGTGCATCTTTTACAGGACAGCAACAGGCTGGAGTTGTTGCCTATCCGCCTGCAGTGCCTCCAAGACCACAGCCTTCACAGGTGATGTCACTTCTGAAAAATCATATTTTAACTTGGTGCATTATTTTTATGTAACTTGAGTTTTAATATATCTCTTAAATGAGTATCATTGCTTGATATATTTTTGAAAGCACCAGGATGTGAATGATGGCAAAACCTAGAATACACCCAAATGTTAGTACTTCCTAAGTAAAAAAATGCTTCTAGTGGAACCATGGATGGGGATTAAGGTAGATACTGAGGAATGAGTGGCTCTAGAGCTTTGAATTGTGGGAAAGCGAGAAAAGTTACCCTTTCACATTTCATTGTCTATTCCTGTATAGTGCATAGGCCATAACAAAGATTGCAAGAGCCATTTTCCAAAGTTTTGCAAAATAAAGGTTTGCCTTCCATTTGTCTGGCACAGGGCAGAGCTTTATGTAATATGCCTGCCCCCAAACGGAGTGATTCCACTTCTTGTCAGAGATTTGGTGATCTTTGCAGTTGCAGTCTGAGTGATATCAGTTAGCTGATTTGGTAGAAAGCACATCTTGAAAAAGTTTTTTCTTTGTCTTACCTAGCTGAATCCTTCAACTGCCGTGCAGATCTGACATGGAGCAAGTAAAATTGTTTTTCAATTGTTTCTCACCAGCAGCTACTTGTTAGAATCTGAGTTACTAGCAGCAGAAGTCAGTCAGTGATTTAGAAATCGTCTACAAGGATTCAAAAATTATCTGAAGGGATGAAGGGAGTACAAGGACAGACATATTCCACACAGTGATTACATAAGCATGTTTCCCTGTGAAACTAGACTAAAAGTCTGTATCAAGCCCCCAGACAGCAGAAATATCTGTTGTTGAATGAGTCTAGCTAGTGCTACATTACATCCCTCTTTGGTCTTATTTCCTGGATAGTAGCATATCTGAACTTCTATTCTCTTAAGTATTTCTTCATGCATGTCTTGCCTGAGATGCATATTGTCCTACTGATAGTATGTAAATTTTTGTCCACTAAAAAGGCAAATAATCCTTAACATTCTGTCCCTAAATATTTTTGTTATTTTATTGCAGGGCACAGGTCCTCATGTGCATCGCTCAGTGGATGCTGATGGCCTAATAGCTCATAGCAGTACCTCACCTCAACAAATACCAGAACAGCCAAATTTTGCAGATTTCAGCCAGTTTGAGGCATTTGCTGTTTCAGGTGTAAACAAAGAGGAAGAAGATGAAATTGAAACACACTCAGAAGCCTTGCAGGTGAGTAGAAGGGAAGATCTTATTGATTGCTTTAATACCACCAACAATTATGAGACTCTGTTAAAACCTATTTCTGCTGTTCTCTGTCAGTGATGTGTTGTTTGTTGAGTTTTTTGTTCTGTTTTGGTTTTTTATGATGTCTCAATCCATTGCTAGAAAGCAATTGCATTGCACACTGCTGCACTTATTTAGTAATTGCCACTCACCTAGGCAGAAGGAATTCTTTTCGTCTCAGCTCTTGATTGTAATTTAAAAGATTTTTGTGCTTATTAGCATATGTGGGCACAAACGTAATTGTGTTGGTAATCACATACTTTGAGACTTAGCACAGGCAAAACCTTTCTTCTGCTCATTCTTGCCAGTCTTCCAAATGACTTGCTGGTAATTTTTAAATAATGTCTTAAAAAAGACATGCCTTAATAAAGGAGATGACTGTCATGTATTGTAAACATCTGCTAAAATTCCATTAATTTGCTTTTCTTCAAAGTCATTGGACAAACAGCTGAAGTGAATAGACCTCTGGCATCCTTCTATCATTAAAGATGTTTACAAAAACTTGTTTCCTACAACAGACATAGGACTGGAAAGTTGGGAAGCATTAATGTCATTGCTAACTGCTATTGCAGAAACTACTTCATGTTCTCCTTTGATAATTTGTAGCTTTTATCTAGATTGTAAGTTCTCTGGGACACTTCTTCATCCTTGCTTGCAAAAGTCCCTGTGGTGCTTTAAAGCTCTCCCAGCTGTCAGCAGCATGGTCTTGCTTCACTTGTTCAGGAAGGTCAGTGACATAGCCCCATCTGAGCACTCTCCATGTACCTCATTGCAAAACCAGCTATGCCAGCTTAAACTGCCTCTGCAAACTGCTTAAGTTAAGCTCACTGATTGTTTTGCATTGAGGTGGATGTGGAACAGTCACATTTTGTTCCATTGGAGGGATTAACCTTTGGCAGTGACAAATAGATAATAGTGGCACTGTAATAGCAGAAACAGCAGTTTGTGATCAGGCCACGGCCTCTTTTGTGCCTCATGACATTGGACTTATGTTTCTAAAAGGGAATTGAACTAGAATTTTAGGTGTTAACTGTATTCATGTATCAGAACACAGCATACTTGTTTTTATTCCAACTATTGCCAGATGAAGTATATGTTAAGAAGTAGGTTTCTAAATGCAGTTTATATTCCTTTAGGTTGAAAAGCCTTCTGATTCTGCAAGTTCCCTTAGAGTTGCCAAAGCAGATGGAAGAGTTGAAGACAAAGCACCTGCAAATGTCCCCAGTAGTGCGGTATGCAAAGTACCCTTGGAACAAAGCACAGTAGTCTGATATATATGAAATTAAATGTTTGTTTTGATTTGCAACAGCAGCTTTATATGCGTCCACCTGAACCCAGTTTTCTAAGCCCAAGAGGTGCTTCAAATAGGCATGTGTATGGTGAATTTTTGCAGCAGATGATGATGATTAGATTTATTCTTGAGACAGCAGAAAAGATACTTGTAAGTTTTCAAATTTTTGAAGCAGATCAAAATGTTTAGTGCAGAACTTGATTATCAGTAGCTTTTTATTTGATTACAGACATATAATTAGTGGGGGGAAGGTGTGCTCTGCATTGCTGTATGTTTGCAGTACTCAGTTGTACTGTGCTGTTTCTGCTTGCACACTTCTTTGAAAGTGTGAAGCAACTTACTAGCTTTTCACCACATGGTAGGATTTAGTAGTTCAGGTTTTTTTCCAGACCAAATGAGAATGCAGTTAGATGTCCATTAGAAAATACCTGATGGGTTGTAAATTCAGTTGCCTCAGTAACTGAATATGAAACACAAGCTACCAGGTTATAATCTAAATAAAATGTAGTTTGAGAGAATTAATAGGCTGTGTTTTCCTCTTCAGGGTAAAGGCACTACCCCACTTGCTCCACCACCGAAGCCTATTCGTAGAAGATTAAAATCAGAAGATGAGCTAAGACCTGAAGCTGAGGAACATACACAGAAAACAGGTGTCATAGCTGCTGTTCTTGCTTCACAGCCATCTATTCCTAGGTAACCCAAGAAGTATATAAATACATCTGTTACTGGAAAGTTTACATTTAAACAGCATACACACTTTCTGTTCCAGGAGTTGCAAACAATTTCAGTGTGTTTAATTTAGATTAATTCAATGATTTAAGAAGTTTTTGGTTTTTAAAGATGGTCATCCCAAAGCTGCTACTGTTGGGAGACTTTTAAGAGATTTTGAATTTTGGAGTGTGAACTCTTTTTAACTTCTGCAAGTATGCTGGAAATAAGTGGTGGAAGTACTAAGATGTAGAGTTTAATTTTAAATGGTTTCTATGAACAGTCCAAAATGTGCAGTCTGTGTGTCCTAGCATGAAAATAGTCTATTGCAGTAGTTACTTGGAGGTAAATGAATGTGGTTTGCTGTGTTGGGCCTTCAGAAAGTTGATAATGACAAGTTTTTAAAATGCACTGTGTGCTCTTTGATTGAAACCAACTCTATGTGCGTATATAAAACATATATATCTGTGTTTCTATGCAAACAAACATGGTTAACCAAGCCAGACAGAAGCGGAAACATGTAACAGTATAACAAGTAAAAAATTTTTGAAATGAGGATTCATACTAATATTTTCCCTACTCGTCTCACTAGCCCTGTTCTCCCCCAGCCTCTTAGGTGACCCAGAAAACTTTACCCCAGCCAACCCCCTAGTCACTCCTCCTCACATCAAATTCGAATGATAGTTCCTATTTGCTTACGCCATCCTCTGCTCCATCCCAAACAAACTAGGAGGCGTCCTAGCCCTAGCTGCCTCAATCCTCGTCCTCTTCCTCACTGCACTACTACATACATCAAAACTGCAATCAGTAACCTTCCGCCCCCTATCACAAATCCAGTTCTGAACCCTAGTCACCAACATCCTCATCCTAACCTGAGTGGGCAGCCAGCCAGTAGAACAATGGCTGAACCCATTCATCATCATTGGCCAACTAGCCTCATTCACATACTTCACAATCATCCTAGTTTTATTCCCCCTTGCAGCCGCCCTAGAAAACAAACTACTCAAACTTTACTTAACTCTAATAGTTTATAAAAACATTGGTCTTGTAAGCCAAAGATTGAAGACTAAATCCCTTCTTAGAGTTACCCCGTCCCCCGTCCCCCCTCAGGAAGAAAGGACTCAAACCCTTCTCTCCAACTCCCAAAGCTGGCATTTTTAACTAAACTACTTCCTGACCCTCCCACTAAACAGCTCGAATTGCCCCCTGAGACAACCCCCGCACAAGCTCCAACACCACAAACAAAGTCAACAACAACCATCACCCCCCAATCAAAAGACAGACAGAAGCGGAAACATGTAACAGTATAACAAGTAAAAAAATTTTGAAAAGAGGATTCTGCTCACTTAAAGAAGGGGGACTATAAGTGAGATGTTCAGCTAAGTGGCAAAATTACTTATTACAGTACTTCTGATATCTTCTCAGATCAGTGGGGAAAGACAAGAAAGCAATTCAGGCATCAATCAGACGTAACAAGGAAACCAACACTGTTTTGGCCAGATTGAACAGTGAACTACAGCAGCAACTAAAGGTAATGCTTTACTCTTTGTCTGTGTAAGAGAAGAGCTTCAGAGAGCAAGATGTTAGTGATGCACAGTAACAGGCATCTCTGCAATCCACTGATAAATGTAGTCAAGGATATTGATATGAAATATTTAGCTATTTTTGTAGATCATAGAATATACCTATTTGTGACAAGCTTTGTGAAATTACAAATCACACTTTTGCTGCTACAACACATATTTTTCAATGTATTGATCTGCTTTTAGCTACACTAAAATTTTACCTCACATTATCAATACTAGGTTACCTGTTGTCATCATCACATACTTTAAAAGCAGTACTGAGAAGGGCAGCTGAAGTGGTTTGTGTTCTTCTGAAGGAAAAGCAAGCTTCAAAGTCTTAATAAAATTATAAGTCATAAAGATTTTTAAACAAATACAATAATCTGAAATACAAAACTTGCAGTTTAATAATTAGTGCAACAATAGTAATTTGTTTATCTAGGTCAGCTGTCATTGTTTTGAGCTATCTGTAGGCATCAGCTCAATGTCTTTCGCCTGCCATCTTTCTTACCTAAGATATCCACTTTTAACTATGAAGATAATTTTTAAAAATATCTTAAATGAAAACATGAATTAATAAGATACTGTCTAGAATGGAAGTTAGGTGATTTTAAAAACTCAAGCCTGAATTTCACTTGTTACTGTTCATGAGAATCAATGTACATAAAATTCACATAGGAGGAAAAACCGGGGACAAAAACTGAGTTTTCCAATAGTCTTAATTCAGGTGAGAGCTTACCTCTGTAACATTTTAGACTTAATTTGAAAATATTATAGTTGGGTTTGCATCTGGTTACAAGTTTGGGTTTGGGTGCTTTGAAAGAAAGGAAAAAATACTTGGCATCACCTGTGAGCAAAGTACTGATTTCCAATGCTAAGTAATTACCATCCAGGCAATCTTCTATTCAGTGTCTAGGAGGAGTTACTAAGAGTCCAGAATATAAGTTAGTTTTCAAACTGAAGCAGATTTTGATTGCATGAGGAAATTTTCAGTACTCATTCCCTGTGGACTGTCAGTAGAAAATCTTTCTTTTGTAGGATGTTCTTGAAGAGAGAATCTCCCTGGAAGTCCAACTGGAACAACTTCGACCCTTCTCTCACCTCTAAGCCTACTGCCGTTAACTGTGAATTTACTAATTTTGAAAGGGGTATTGGTTTCAAGGCCTATTTAAATATCCATGCATCTAGCTCAATGCACTCTATTCTACATTAAATGTTGTGGTTCTGTTTTGTCGATTTGTCCACTTTTGTATTTTAAATATTTTAATTTCAGTACAGAAAGAAAAAAAAAAACAACTACTTTTTCCTTGAATGTGACACTGCCTCTCACATCTTTCTCTGTGGGCATCCGTGATCTTTGTTGGACTTGAGTTTGCAGAGTTTGTCACCAAAATTGCCAACTGGAATTTTTTCATAGTTTTTTCTTTCCTGTTGAAACATCTTCGCAGAAGAAGGTTGCTAATCAGTTGATTTTAACCTTTAAGCACATAAACTCTTCAGTCACTATGGCATTTATTTTATTGTGCCAGAAAAGAGACAAACTACTAATGTGTTATCAGCCAATGTTACTTCCCAAGCTGCCTTTCACAATTGGAAATTGTTCACAATTCTAGAAAGCCTGCCTCTTTGCAATTCCCCAGCTTACTCAGGTTGGAAGAGTTCTTGCAGGCTGTTTGCCATATCAACTGGATTGGATGTTGTGATTTTTGTTGCATACATTACAGAGTATGTAACCACAGATTGCCAGGTGTTCACATTTTATCCATTCATGATCCTAATTCAGCCGCATGCGTAGAAGCATTTATGGCACAATTGGTAGTCTATCAAACAGGTCTTCTTTAGTTCTCCCTTTTGTGAAAAGAGTTGGGTGTAGGTCCCAAACATTAATTGCACATTATCTAAGCACCACCTGTAATTGCATGTCTCACATGTTACCTTTTAATAGCAGATCACATCCACCAGTCTTCACTATAACAAATTGTATTGTCAAGTAATGTGTCAATACCTCCATAAACTTCTAATTCCCAGCAAAAAAAAATATAAAACAAAAAATGAACAGTTTTGCTTCTTAGGAATTCTGGGGTACCTTCTGTCATCTTGTTTCCAGGCCTTACTTTTCTGGCATATAGACAGGCTTCACTATTAACAGAGTTCCTTGAGTGTATCTTGCTCTTCAGGTTGATGTACTGTATTAGGATTTGTTGTATATTGTACGATACACACATTTTGATCTCATATGTAAATTTGCATTAATTGCTGACTAACAGCAGATATTCTATTTAATGGCTTCTTCTGGCTGTGGGATCATAGATGTTTAACTGCATGGATGTATCTCTGCAGAATCAGAACTAGCAATTGTGTGATTTTTACACCAATAAAACAGCACAATATTTTAATTTTGTTGATTCATCTTTACCTGGGAATTGAAACTCATTCAAATAAGGGGGAGGGTTTTATTACAGGTTTGCAGGTAATTTCTTGTAATTTTGTGGCATGTTCAAGAAGTGATTGATTGTAATCTTTTGGCCATTTTCTTCCCTCATTTTTAGCTGTTGATCAGAAGTGATTCTCTTGGTAATCTGTGGCTATACTCCTTTTGTATCCTCCTGTAAGAAAATTTAATACAAATGTAATTTCTAAAAAGTAAATGTTAGTATTGACTCGGGTCAAATATATTTATAGTTCTTTAGGCTTACTATCTGGTTTGATTTCCTCAGAAACTTCCTTTAAAAATTAAAATCATCCTCTGTTAGTAGTCCTTAAATCACTGTCTCACTTCTGTGCATAAATGAAATTTGCTTAACATCTGCTTCCCTTCCAAAAGGATAGGTCAAGTCAGATTTACCACTGGTTATGCTGTTACGGTGAAAAATAAGTATTTCTCTTTGGACTGGATAATTAGGGTGAATTTTTACTACTATAACTTTTTCAAATGTCATGGAAGTGTTGCAGATGGTTTATATATATGATCTAAAGCAAAATTCTCTGGTTTGAAAGGATGTCATAGTTGCATGAAATATGGTAGTTTCTGTTTGCATGTAAAGGGATTAAGAAATGATAGCTAAATGGTCACAAAGGTGACATATAAATATTATTTAAAGTGCAAGGCTTTGACTTCAGAAAACTATATATGAATAGGGAAATGTTAAGAAAAACCCAGCAAAACAAATGACCCTCCCCAGTGTAAACTAAAACTTTAAAGTTGATGGACTGATCACTTCTATTATAACTGACAAGTAGGAGGAACAGAGTGGGAAAACATTTTTCCCTTTTTTAAAAAGCAGGAAAAGGAGTCACTGCAGTTAAAGAATGTTGATCTTTTGAACCAACTGTATCTTGTCCATAGTTTATTTTAAAGTTTAAAATACATTTTTAAAATAGCACTATTTTCATATTAGTATTTAAGTATTAAGCCTGTTTATAGCAACAGGATTCTTAAATCAGAATTTAACATTTTAAGCTTAAATGTAAAAAGCCTTTTACATTCAAATGTTACATGTACATACGAATTTCTCTAACATCCATATCTTCCTAATAGAATGACAAGTTATTGTCTAAAGTGAAGAACTTTGGCAATCTGAACTTTTTTGTGTCTTGCCAACAAATCTATTTTTAAGAATTTTTGTGGATTACTTTTAATGCATCGTTCTGTACATTTTAAACCAGTTTTTCATGATCAGAAGACCTTCTAACTGAAAAACTACTTAATGTCTTAAGAACATCACTGCCAATGATGTTCAGAAGTTACCTCATTTAGTAATGTAACCCAACTTTAATCCCTTACAAAATTATCTCCCTGTCTTTCTCATTTCTTTGATCTTGATCCAGCTACTTAATGCATTCTTTTGTATGAACTTAGATTGTAAGCTCTTTGGGGCAAGGAATTATGTACAGTACAAAAGAGGTGCTCTCTCTCTATTGCAAGTATAAATGTAGACTACTAAATAGTATGGAGTGTGATTGATGTACCCAGCTGGGATGGATGGACAGCAGCAGGCCTTTCTGAAACACCGGGGGAATGTTTTTCTCTGGACTTTGTCATTGGAAGAATGTCTCTTCTTGCTTGTGTTTCTTTTGTGTCTCCTAATAATGTGCCTCTTTCTTCATTCCACCTGCTTTGGAGTTGCTTTTTTCTCCATTCATTGCCTATCTTAGGACTGCAGAGAAGATTTCCAAAATGCAAAGGTAAAAAGCTGAAAAGCCACTTTGTTTTGAGCAGTATTCTAAGTCTATCCAATGTAAGCGAGTATTTTTTTTGTACTTCACATGCACCTCATTTTCTTTGCAATTGTGATGAACTAGATTCTCTCATATTACTGAAAATGTCTTATGTGGGATAAACAAAGTTGAGGTTATAAAAACTTAAAACTAAAGAAAATAAATGTGCAGCATTGTTTCTTGTGTGACATGTCTCTGTCCCTTATGGATAGGGTGTGCTGTGTTTCTCTACATTTAGGGCAGAGTTGAGAATTACTCTTCTGATTTCAGCTGTGCAGTTTGTCTCTAAATGTCACTTTATGGGTGGCCTGGCCTTAATCACTTTTTCCTAAAATGGTAAAAAATAGTAAATCATTGTCTCCTGACTCCCAGCTCATTCTAGTCTTAGTTTCTAGTGGGATGTAGTTTCATGAAATTGCAATGTGTTGCAAAAGCACATTACTTCAAAGTGAGTAATAACAATGCAGTTCTTACTCTGTGGGGAAGATGAAAAAACAACTTGTTTATTTTGAATATATTTGCATGCTTATGCAGCATGCTTCTCTTGCCATGTATATTGATGTACCAATCTTTGATCATACAGCTGTCGAGAGGAAAACACATGAAAACCAAGGACTTCATTATCTAAAAACAAAAAAAAATTAAATGTATGTTCTTATAATAGTTTTATCAACGAACTTGGGATTGTATAGGAAAGATGTTAATAATGTCTACATACTAATAACCAAATGAGACAATATAGGGTTGTCTGACAGTACATAAGCAAAATATAAACTTCACAGGAGTCTTTGAATTAATTGCTTTTGTTTGGGGACATGGAGGGGGGAAGTTGAATATTGTGTAATTTCCTTTCAGTAATATTTCTTTGAATTGTCAAAATGGGTTTTAAAGGTGCAGCTTCTGCTTTAAAAGTAGATTGTACATTGTTTGTACCTAAAGCATATACTGATTGTACACTAGTTGTACCTGGTTGTACACTGTTAGTGTGTTTCAAAGTGATTTCACAGTACCTTTTTCCAGCCTACTGGTATATAGGTATTCAATGTCTTGCATTTAAATTATTGTCCAAAACAGCCTTTTAGTTATAATACTAAAACATTTGGTATTGTGACAATGAAACATGAAGTTCGTGATCTCACAGCTTAAATACAAAGCTTTAAGAAGACTGTTAGTACTGTTTATCACACTTCACCAGCATTCTGGGTCACAGAAAGCTAGATGAATTATATTTCATCTCTGGTAGAATATATTCTTGATACTTTCATTCTTACAGATATTGATTCATTTAATCTGGAATCAGCTGAAATTACTCTGTTCTTTTGACTGGTCTCGTTTATGAGAGGCCTATGAAATTATCAAAACATCATAATTAGTAAAAGCAATTTAAGCTGACTTTCAGTGGTATGTTGATGGAAACCCAAATTCTGGCAATACTGCTGTTGAACCATGTGTGGCTGAGTGTTTCCCAGTCTGTGGGAGATGGGAGCTACATCATGCTCTGCAGTGCACGTACACTCTGTGGTGTATCCCTTAGAGCTGCAGTGGTGCCTCTTGCTGTCTGTCACTTCACCTCAGAGGTCTGACTGCTTTTCTGGCTTTGGCTCAAGTAAGGCTGCATTGAGACTGACAGAAGAGGGGATGGTCTATGGAGTGGAACAAGTTCATTGTAAGAAACTGCACTCTGGATCAGGACTATTTTCTACAAAGGGCCTGTGGTTTTTAGTGTCCAACCAAAAGTCAAGTAAGGAACACTGGCATTTGAAAGACTGCTTGCATATTAAGAAAATAAATTGATTTCATATTGAAAATCCATTATTTTCCTGACAGCTGGAGGAGGAGGAAGTGGAATAAGCATTACAACAGCTGCTGTGAACACTCACCTGAGGGCTTCTGAAGGCCTAGCATCCCTGACTGGCTGTGTCAGACTTAGCAAGAAATTTATGTATAGTAAGGAATTTCAGCAATATATGATTTCTCTGCAGAAGGCAAAGGAAATACTTTGGGAATCCCTATGTTAACTTAGGTGTGTATTTCATTAAAATGCTGTGAAAATCAGCACTCTAGTAAGTGCTTTTGTGCCTTATTTTGCATAGCTTGAGCTGATAAAAAGCTTGAGTTAAGGTATGGAAATAGAGAGTATGTTTCAAGAAAAAAAAATGAAAGGAATTTTGTAGGAAGTTGTAATTCATTGTATTCTATCAGAAAATGCAGAAGTGCTATGCCTTGAGCATGTTACTTGTTTTTTCTGTTACATATCCTGCCTTGGAAGAAGAGTGGTTCAGTTTATAACAAGCCTTTCTTCTAGAGCTTCAATCCATTGTCTTTCACTGCCCTTGTGAAGGAACTTGGTCACCTGCCTTCTCATCCAAAGGAGCCAAGAGATCATGGACCAATCAGGAGGTCCTTTTGCTGTAGAAGGGGACGTAAAAAGCACATATTCCCTGGTTTACTTTGCATTTAGCCTTTCAGGATAAAGTAGCATTAAAGCAAGATGTTCTATAGAAAACCAGTAATTATTCATGTCATTTTTTTCAAAATTAAGAGACTGGTAATTTTGACAGATTGTATGGTTTTTACCACATTGCCTCCATAGTGAATTTGCTAACCAAAAACATGCTAAAATTGATAATTTCTCAGAACTTTTCATGTAAAAACCAGTTTTGTCAGTGTTTTTTATCTGTTTGTCTATTTAGAACATTAGAACCCCTATTTAGAACATTAGGGTTTTTTTAGGTTTTAAAACTTCCTTTTTGTAAATACCTCTTCATGTAGACTTTATTTTCTCTTGTGGAAAATCTTATTACATCTTGATGTAAGGAGGGTTGCATTTTAACTGTCACAGCTCAAAACTGTCTTGATCTGAATTAATCCAAAGTGAGTACTGTCTAAAATTGACAGTAGATGTAATTTGGATTGTAAGGTAGGATTTTGGGTTTAAAATTTTCGTGAAGATGGCACAGATTTTTGTTGTAACATCCACCTATTTTCCTTCACACCTGCATTGCAGTTTTTAGAGTTCTGTATAATATTTCTTGTATTAGCACTTGCTTAACTGTTAGACTGTATCTGTTTTAGTATTTCAGCTTGATTCTGCAATATTGCCTTGATCAGGATGATCAGATAATTTGCAAACTACTCATTCATTCAGTCTGGTCCCAGTCTCTCAGTTTGTTGGGAATTGTTCTTGGTTATTTCATGTTCTGGTTTTTGTTGGTTTAATATGATTAAAGAGCTGTAAGTTGGAGGTCTCATATTAATCTCACTATTTCTAAATAGTGGGAAAATTATGGTCTATTACAATGACTGATTTTTAAGATTTAAAATTTATATCTAACATCATCTACTAAAAACATAAGGTTTCCTTTTTTTTTTTTTACTTAGGAGAGAGAGATGTACAGGTCTTGCAGATGTGTGCCACAAGTCTCTTTGTAAAGCTTTATTCCAGCAAAGCTCAGTGCTGATTCAGAAATCTGCAGTGTCTGGTTTCATTGCAGAATCAATCTTTCCCAAAGGAGTAGTCCTTAATTTCTTTGGCATGTTTCTTCCTTGGTGTTTTCCTGTTGGCTTCTGCTACCAGACGAGTCCCTGGGATTGCAGGTGTGCTCCAGTGGGGCCAGCACTGGAGAGCACATGGCTGAGAGCAGCAGAGGACCTTTGCCACCACCCTGTCCCTCTGACCTCTGCATCTCATCCCACATCTTGCCAGCAACAAGCCTGGTACTGCCCCAGTCCCCCTCCACATCTATCTAGTAAAGCTCTGCCAGTGAGCCCTGGTGCTGCATAGGCAATTGCATTGTCAAAAACCCCAAAATTTTGGAAGTGACACCAGCCATGCACTAATAGACTCAGCCATCTGTTTCTTAATATTGCTGCCTTCAACTGGAAATATAGAGGAGAATGTAACTTGTGCCCCAGATTCCCCACAGTGATGCAGCAAATAGCACCTTCTTCCAAACACCAAACCCATTTATCAGTGTGAGTTTTTGAACCACAGCACTGGCCTAAACTCACACTGGTAAATATATTAAACATTTAATACACTTTTATCTCCACAAACAACTCTTCAGGAAACAACATAATAGAAAATGAACTCATTTTCTGCAGCCACTTACATACTTTTCTAATTACAAAAGACTTCCCACAAATATGTTACAGTAGGTTTTTTTTTTTTTTCTTTTCCTGCAGGAGCCCAGAAATGTGATTAGCTCATTACCACATAAAAGAATTCAGTATCTCAAAAGTCTTGCTACAAAATTTTCTTGTATGAAGCCAAGTTAATAAGCACCAACCATTAATGGACTGTGTCAAAGACACAAAGTTGTATCCAGGAGCAGGTAAGGGAAAAAGAATTTCCTAATTTCCCAATTATTTGGTAATTGGTGCATTCTTGGTGACTTGTAATTGCCCACGGGCTTAAAGCAATTGAAGAAAAAGGGGCTAATTCTTGTATAATTCTAAACAGCTGCTTGAGATAGGTATTAGTTTATGTCTGTATCTCAAATTATACCCTCTGTCCTTGCATACATTGCTGCAGAAATGAGATCAAGTCATCCAACATGTTTGTAAGTGATCTGAAATGTGTTTGACATAGTAAGCCTAAGCAGTTTGATGTCAGAGCCCAAACACGGAGAAGAGCTGCCTCTAATAGAGAATATCTAAACTCTGAGATTACAGGTGTGGTTTGGGACGAGTGTGCATTACAATGCTTGTGATACACTGCACTTCTTGGCAAGAGGCTGCTCCTGAGCACACAGCTCTGCTCCTGCATCCAAGTGAGCTGCAAGAATACAATTTTGTTTGCATAACTGCAGCTCTACTAGTCACTTTTGCCACACCTGGTATGAGGCACGAGGCTAAAAGATGCTACTTATTTGCTCAGAAGTCTGCCCAGAAACAAGGGCATAGTGCTGATGTGAGAAGGTGCTGTGCAGAAATGGTAATTGCCCAATTATTGGTCAGAGGGGTGTGTGTGGAGAACAAACATCAACCTTGGCTTCACTCTGTGAGAAGCTTGTTGTATTGTAGTTCTCTTAGGCTGACTTTGGATTTCACAACATCACAGGTACATACCCAGTTGCAGGCAGGGACTCCTAGGTTCCTTTATGCAAACTCCTAGAGAATCTTGGCAACGAAGGAGATAAATTGTGTAAAGAACAAGAACAACCTGAGGGGACAACCACTGGGATCCTACTGGTTTGTAAATCATGGAGATGTGCATGATAGGTGAGGCAGGGAATTTGAGGCTGAATCTGTAGCCAGAGCAGTCGGGGTGTTTAAAGGATCCTTCTGTCCCCAGTGTGCTGCAGGCTTGGTGCTGCACAGTCCAAAACTACATCTTGTGGCTGAAGGAGCCTCTTCTCCAAAGATGCCCAACAAAAGGAATCTTCTATTCCGTGGCCATGTGCCCACCCTGGGCTGATACAAGCTTTGCACTCAGGTAGAAGGATAAAGATTCAATTCCTTGTTCAGTAAGTGTAAAATCAGTGCGAAATCTGAATGTATTGCCTAAAAACTGAATATAAAATAAATCTAGAACCAAAGACATGGTTTGATGGACCAAGATAGAAATTTTGGATCTAAAACCAGCCTGATTTTATACTAATACAGATTTTTTCCCCCTCTGGCTGTGCACAGAAAGATGATACCAATTAATTGGTATCATCAATTGGTATCATCTATTTACAACATCAGAGTAACTACAAAATTGATTATCCTGGATTTATTGAACAGTAACTATTTACCCAGTTTTGGATTTTCACAATATTTAATTTATGTAGACTGCTAGCATGCACACTAATTCTAATTTGATGAGATTTTATAATTATTCATAGTACGGAAAAATGTAAACTCTGCAAACATTTGGACAACGCTAAAACTCATCTTCCTAACACAGCCAAACCAATAGCAGCTTCTGCAAATGAAACATCATATATTTAAAACTTTTCACTTTATTAACAATAAATTATCTGTGGCATCACCAATCAACAAAACACTAAAGAGACAGTGAGCAGATTGTCTGTATAATGATCAGAAAGGCAACATTATCAGTACCTTCATAAAAACTGGAGAAATGCCAATGAACTTATATACATGTACCACTTGGAACCATATGAACACTGACCAGAAGAAATATATTCCTAAGTTTCTCCAATTTTTCTGTTAAGTAAGGCAGTAATAAAAAGCACAGCATCACAATTAAGTACAACTCTAGGTACTGAGCCCTGGCATAATGCAGTGCTCAGAGGAATGTGCAAAATAAACACCTGGATTTGCACTTTGATTCTTTGTTGTGTAAAATTAAAAAACAACACAAAGTCACAACTCTTCTTGATTCCATTGTCCAGAAAAACAAAAGCAAAGCTGGAGAATCCAGTTTGACAAAGATCTTCTCTCAGCCTGTAGTACCATTTGGAATATCTTGAGCATCAGCTAAATGTAGCTTTTGGCTGAAGCCAATCATTAAGGAATAACACTTTCACATACAGATAAGGCATGAACAAGACAGCAGTGTTACATGAAACTCTGCTTACTCTGGGGTATGCACCAGTCCAGACAAACTCTGTTCTGGTGAGTCTTGTGCTAGTCCCCCACCAGTTGATTAATATCTCTCAATGAGATTTGAGCATTAGATACCTACAGCATTAGCATGGGGATCAAGGGCAATGGCAGATTATTTTTATCACGATTGCATATTATTGTCCCATTCCACTTGTCCTCTTTTATGAAGTCTGCTTGAAGATGCAGGAAATGTAGATCCCAGTGCAGGATCTTAAGCCCCAAAAACTAGAGCCTCGCCTCCTCAATGCATACCAAGTGTGTAACAACAGAAATAACCAGACTGCAGAGTAAACTGAGTGCTACACTCCTCCACTGCTATCCTGGCTTATCAAAAGCACAGTGTGAAAGACAAGCTGAGACATTCAGCTTTATCTTCTCTGTGGGCTAAGAACACACATTTGTTCCATTTCCTAAGCTCTGCTGAAGTACCTGACCCTAGAAATAGAAAATTAGGTCAGCTCACTCTCCACAGTCAAGCAGTGATAAACGACCACACACGTTTCTAGAAAAAAATGAAACGGTAATAGAATTCACTTATCAGTGAGACAGATGCCTCTGAATATTGTGGAAGGACTATTACTATGGATGTTTGTTCCAGAGTGTCTCAATAAGATGCATGCAGAAAGAGCCTGCTGCTAATGGGTTTTGCCACTGACAATACACTGCGGTACACAAGTGGAACGTTAAGATACAATCACTTATGTATTGGAAGAACCTAAAAATTGATGCTGTATTATAGTACTAATTTAAAAGCACAGCATCACAATTAACTACAACTCTAGGTACTGAGTCCTGCAGTGCTCAGAGAAATGTGGAAAATAAACACCTGGATTTGCACTTTCATTCTGTGTAAAATTAAAAAACAAACAATACAAAGCATTATCAAAGGAATCTGACTCTTGTAAAGGCATCAGTTACTAGGGAAATACACTGCAATTTGACTACAGTTAGTAATTATAATACAAAATAAACATTTTAGGAAAAGGATACATAGATGAATTTAGTTCTTCTAGCTGCAATATAAATGTAGAAATTATGAGAAATGGCACTTCAGTTAGTCAAAGAAATGCAACAATTATGCTGGTATGCTGAAATGAACACATTAAAATAATGAAGGAAATAACTAATAGTTTCAGCCAAAATGTATGATTTCTTACAAGAATCAAACCTACACTGAATTCTACACAATGAGCTAAGTTCCAAATTAAGTTTGGAAATTTTGGAAATTAAGTTTCCAAATGTGCTGATCTCAAGAAATTTAAAGAAATTTTAACAATTCTTGTTTTTATGGAAATACACTAGACAAAGTGTAGAATGTACAGATCTGTACTCTTTGTTATGTGTCAGCTTCCCCAGATGTAGGAGGATGGACTGCAGGGAAAGTGGTTGTAGTTCCCTAGTACGTGGGCTGTCCCTAAGCAGGCTGACAGGCTCAGGCAGCTTGCAGCCAGCCTGCTCCCCTCCCCAGAGCAACCAGCAACTGTAACAAATGAAAACAGCTCCTGTGCTCTCTCAGAACCCAGAGGAGGGCAGGGCACACCTTGGTTCATTGAAGAGCTGCGTTCTCCTCAACTGTAAATCACTGCGCACACAGGGGCGCTGTTTTCCTGAACCAAGCTTTGCTGTGGGCTAAGTTCCATGATTTCTGCCTTCCCAGTACTTACATCTGACAGCAGTCTATCCAGGTTGGAATCACTGGCTAGTTTTCTTTTATCTTCAGGGAGTTCTTCCATCTCCCCATAGAGCTCCAGATTGAGGCGAGCAAGTTTCTCCTGCATACTCCGCACGTGCTCCATCTGCTCTATGGAACATTCATTTCCTAAAACAACAAGTAAAAACTTTATATAAAGAAACCCAAGAGCAAAAATGAAGATGTGAAGATGCAGCTTTTTACATCAGAGAATTTAAACATCAATTTTACAAGTACATTTGCTTTCTCGGTGTTTTCACTATTGAAGTTTCTGTCATCCCATTTGTTGCTGTGTTGTGCTGAATTTACAGTAGCTATCCAATGTTCTCAGAGTTTTTTAGAGTGCACGTGGTTTTTCTATACTCTTGAATTTTTCTCTGATACAGAAAGACCCTGTATTTTAACTTAAAATTCAGTCAAAAAAAACTTCTTTCCAATTCTGATTTCTCTAAGGGTTGCTTTCTTGAAACAGATGGTTGATATAATACAAACTTTTCAGGTTCTTTTGTAAAATCAGTGTGGAATTGACACATTTACCTAACACTAAACTTGCAAAAGTACACATGTATTTTTCTACTTAGTACAAGGGAGAAAAGAATGCAAAAATGTGCAAAATTTCTTCTAAAACCTCCATCAACTCTGAGGCTGTAAAAATACTAAGAAGCTAAGACAGAAGAGTAACCTAGGTAAAATGCAGCTTGCATTGAATTTCATAAAAGTTGTTACCAATAGTCTTAAATGTTCATATGCAACAAAACTGGGTGCTAAACACAGTTACTTCTTCCTACATAAGTAAGTGATTTTCAACTTGGTATCTTAAGGAAAGGTGTTTCCTTGCTGGAAGGAATAATGGAATGGCATATGAATAATCTCACAACATAGACAACGTTACAATGCGACTGTAATTTTAAAATGCAGTAAGATGTATTAATTATGTTGATTTCATGTGGCAGTCTGTCCATGCAGCACACTTGTTTGCAAATGTTACCACAGTACAGCTATAAAAAACAACTACTGTGCACACACAATTCATGCACTCACCAAATGCCTGAAGTTTGCCAGAGTGGAAGTCATTCAAGAGACTCAGAAGTCCCCTTTCCATTTCCTGGACATCTGATACATCTGTGAGAAAAGAATGCTGAATTGGTGCTGCCTGTGCCCCTTTTGCTTCAGCTCCTGGAGGTTTGGCTTTCTCTTTGATTACGCTAAAAAAAAAATTGAACAAAACAAATATTACTCCCTGCTTTCAATTTCACTGTAAATTTGAAATGTAAGGAAGTGTACACCTGAGCTTTGCAAATTAAATGAGAAATACATAGTGCATATTTCAGTCACTGCTTTTAAGATAAACACTGGACCTCCAGCTTGTCTTACAAATAAACATCACTATCTCAACATTTTGATACTGCAAAATGAAGGGTTCCAAAAGTCTGCTTTCCTGCTCACAGAAGGAACCATCAATGGACCACACATCTGTGATGGCCATCTTAGTAACATAAAGTGGGCCAGCACTACCCAGCAGTGACAATAGGGCATTAGCACAGAGAAGACCTCTAAGATCATCAAGTCCAACCATTAACCCAGCACAGCCATGTTCACCACTAACCCACATCCTCAAGCACCACACTCATGATTTTTTAACATTTCCAGGGATGGTGATTCCACCACTTTTCCAGGCAGACATTATCTACATAAAATCACCCAAAAGGCATCTGCAAGCCAGAGAGAAACCCCTTGAAAAATCATACTCTCCTCCTGTCACAAATATCTCTAGACTCCAACTCCTGTGGAAAACAGCTGGTTATAAGATCAGAAAGGTGCCTTGACTCCACATAAATTTTCTTAGAGCTCTTTCTTTCAGCCCACAAATAACATCCCAATTTTGTAAATCTCACCATCAAAATCACTGTCCCACTACTCTAATGTACCAAATGAAACTTGTCTGTGCCCAAACATCAAATTGCTAAAAATGGTCTACAACCCTTCCTGCAAGAAAATCATCAAAATCCCTAGATCCCATACACTTCTCTCTAGACATAGCACTTATTCAGAGCACCATGTGCCCATAGAAACTACATGGATGAAAATTAAAAACCATGTTAAATCCCTGTGAACACACAACCAATATGGAAACTAAACAGGCAGCTACCAGTGAGAAGCAGCATGTTCCATCTCTGACCCAGAGACAGACAGACAGACAGACTACATCCTAATACAGTTTAGGTAGGAGGCTGTCCTGCAGCCTTGTGATGAATCTGTTCAGAACCTGATCCAGTGAAAAAATCTGAGTCTAAACATTTTAATTTAGAATACTATGGGATATTAAAAAAAATCACAGCCTTAAAAAGAGGCTTTATTTAATTAATGAAGAGAATGGGGTTTAAAGCACAGTAAGGCCTACCCTTCCCATGCTCTGCAAATTCTTTCTTTCTTATGGGAAATAATAATTCTTTGTCCAGCCCAAGAGCTTCTGTAGTCTATAAAACATCATATAGACTATATGCTATGGAAACAACCAGCAGTCCAACAATCACCATATCCAGTTCAACTCAGAGCAACTCAGTTTAGGTTCTGCTTCAGTTTCAGACTTAATGGTTTGCACAACAGACAGGTCATCCATTTTTCTACCTGATTCTGATGTTTAATAAAATAAACTATTAGTCTTTGAGAACTTACTTCATTGGATTCTTGCAGATAAAGTGAAAATTAAATACTCTTACTCCATTATCACAGCAGCAGTTCATCCTCACGTTATTATGTCAATTACCTCTCCTGCTTGATAAGTTCAAACAATTATCTGTATTAGCATTGCTTGGTAAGTTTAACAATTGTGCAAGAATGGCCAGAACTTAGAGCAAAAAGGACATTTTCTTCTCTACACAATCTTTTGGACAGCAAGAAATTAATTTCTAGTAAATCCCAGGATAATAATGTTGAGACTTGAGTAGACTGTTCAGTCAACTGCAGAAGCTACCAATTTATAGCACATTAGTATTTACTAATATTTCCCTCTAAGTATTAACACAGTTTTCCTGAAAAATAATGTACAGACTTTACATTGCAGAAATTAATTATTTATCAGGTCAATACTGCATCCTTCAAACAGACTCTCTGCTGATGCTGACAGTTCTGTATTTAATCTTCAGCTAAAACTCAGAGGTCAGTAAATTCTGCTGCCTCTCTCCAGCTAACATTTCACTTTAAAATTCCTCTTCATTTATTTATCTACTGTGTCTGCCATAGCCAAAAAACTCATTTTCTAACATGCAAGTAAATTAGTGTTCTCAAACTGAAACCAAGTTATCATCAAAAAACCACAGACTATTCTGATGTACTTTCTGAAAAACTGAATGTCTCTCTTTACTCAAGACACTCCCCCAGCTGAGAGGTCCCCAGTCACAAAACACCTGGAAATTCCAGTTCTAGCTCATCCTGTTCAATTTATGTCCTTCATTTCCTGCCACAGTTGTCAGTTCCAACCTTGCAGTCATGTAATATTTCATTTGTTCCTCACAGCTGTACATCTGGGGCTCTGCTATCTCCCATATGATGCCCAAATCTGATCACCCAACTTGTGTCTTTCATCAGGCACATCAGGCTACATTCAGAGAAATTGCTGTTGGTATGAGTTTACAGCATCGTGTAACATTTCATTAAGCTTACAAGAAAAGTGCAAAACACCTTCCTTTGCTGTAAAATAACCATTATATTGCATTAAATATGTATCATGTTGCTAAAAAAGACACATCATCAAAACTTTTCACAAGTCTGAAGCTTTTCTGTCACAGCCAATCTAAACCACCTTAGACTGTCTCAGCATTGCCAAGTTCCTGGCTCTCACTCCCTCCAGGTCTGCAAATGGCCCGAGCTTACCGTTTTAACTTTGGTTTTTGTACGGCAGGCTGTGGGGCAGGGTTGGAAAAGGCTGTACTTTTACTGACTGGCACAGAGCTTTTCTTGGAGTTAGCAACCTGAGCAGAGTGACTGGAAGATGATTTTGGGCTCCTCCTCTTGATCTTCCTTTCTTCCATTTCTTCCAATTTACTGCATCTAGACTAATGTCTTCATAGGAAAGAAAAGAAAGTGAGGAAAAAATGCGTTAAAACTGGCATTCACAATAAAAGCAAGTAGAAAGACAGCTCGTGGAAATTAAACTTGTAGTTCCTTCAGAGATAAGCAGTCCCTCATTTCTGAGAACAAGAGAATCCAGTTTCCAGGAGAAGCTGCCCGGCCTGCTTGATGAGCGGAAGGGGCAGGACTTAAAAGCTCTATTTGCCAACAGGTACCTCCAAATGATCTCAAGCACTGTGTCCCGTGGATTACGGCTAGGGAACAGCACGACTGCTCGGGCCCACGGCAGGCAAAACACTGACAACTGCTGTGGCACGGGGATGCCGCGACCCATCCGTGCCACAGAACCGCCTCTGCTCAGGGAAACTCAGCCGATGCCAGCTTGTTGTTGCTGTGACGCAGCTGCTGTTACCGCTGCTCCACACTTGCTATTACCGTCACACACTTGCTGTCACTGCCGTGAGACACGCTTATTGTTATTGTGTGTTGTTATCACTCCTACACCACCGACGGGCCCTGCCCAGCTCCGCATGCACAGCCCACCCGTGTGCGGTTACCGGGCGCTCCCCCGCCGCCTCCTGGCCGGTGAAACGCCTCTGACACCCGTTACACCCCGGAGGCGGCTGAGGGCGCCCGGGCACGGCGACGTCACCCCCGGGCGCCATCGCGGACCACCGCTACCTCCCGGGATGAGGAGACCCCTGCGCGCAGCCCGGGCAGCCGCACTCGCGTACGGCCGCTTTATTACCGCGGAGGCGCGGGACGCGGCTGCGCTCCGGGAGCAGCGGGAAGCGAACGGAACCCCTCACCCGCCCGGCTCCGGCCCCACGCCCCCTACCCCGCGCCCCCTGCCCGGCCGCGCAGGCCCCGCCCCCTACCTGAAGGAAGCCCCGCCCCCGGAGCGCGCGCGGAGCCCCGCGGAAGCGGCCGGCTCGTCCCGGCGCGCGGATCACGTGACGGCGGGCCAGCCCGGCCCGGCGGCGGCGCCGCGAGGTGCATTGTGGGAGTCCCGCCCCAAGGCACCACCTCCCCCGCGGGCGGACTACAGCTCCCAGAACCCTCCGCGGAGCGGGGCGGGGCCGCGTGCCGGCGTTCGGTGGCTGTCACGGCCAAGGGTTTCTCCCGAAATATCTGATCCAAGTCCACGCGTGTTAAAACACGCGGAGAAAAACCACCGCACTGCCGACCCGGTCCTTCTCCCAGCTGACGCCGTGCGGTAGCGCTCCTTCTCCCCCCCTCACTCCATCTCCTGCCTGTAATTACACCCCAGCCACAACCTGCTCTATACTGAATAGGCCTTAGCTGCTTTTTAAGGCTTCACTGAGCACCGGCCACCTCAAATTAATGATTTACACCTATGGAAAATCACAGAGTCATTAGGGTTGGAAGGCACTTCTGGAGATCATCCAGTCCGACCCCGTGCTGAGGTAGAGTCACCTAGGGCAGGTGACTCATCCCCCACAGGAACGAGTCCAGGTGGGGTTTGAGGTGTCCAGAGAGACTCCGCGATCTCCCCAGCGGGTTCAGTGCTCTGCTGCCCTCGGTGTAAGGAGGCTGTGCCTCGTGTTGAGGCAAAACTTCTTGTTTGACTTTGTGGAGCCTCAGTCAGGGGCCTGACTCATTCGTAGCCTTTGCTACCTCTGTTTATCAGCAAAAGTTTACAGCCAGCTGAACGGTGCTTATACAGGCGTCAGCTGAGCCTGTCGGGAAATGATCCTCAGGTGTTGCAAGGCATCGCAATCTCCAGATGGAGTCAGCAATAGGAATTCTCCCCAGGAGGACATGCTGGAAGAACTCAGCATATTCACATGGAGTTATGTGGGCTAGGAATACTGCCGGTGGAACAGCAAGTTCCAGACAACAAGAGGACATAGTATTAAACTGAGCCAGGGCAAGTTTAGGGTAGACATTAGAAGGAATTTCTTCACGGAAAGGGTGACTAGACATTGGAATGGGCTGCCCTGGAAGGCGCTGGAGTCACCGTCCCGGGGGGTTGTTAAGGCGGGCCGGGGCACTGAGTGCCGTGGTGTAGTTGAGGAGGCGGTGCTTGTCACAGGTTGAACTCGCTGATCTCAGAGGTGTTTCCCAACCCGATTGTTTCCGTGCTCCCGTAGCCCTGGAGGCTGGAGGCTGGAAGGGGAGCGGAGCGGTCGGCAGAGGGGCCATCACCCCCCGGCGGCAGTGTGGGCCGTGCCGGGCCTCTCGGGGCCGTGCCGGTGTCACCCGCAGGGACGGGCGGGACGGCCCCGGCAGTGCCGGTCCCCGCCCGCAGGGGGCAGCGCCCCCCGCGCTCCCGCCCGCCGCCGCTCCGGTGCCGCTCCGGTGCCGCTCCCAGCTCTCCCTGCCGCGGCAGCGCGGGCAGGAACGGGTGTCATGGGGACAGGGGGACCCATCCTCGTCCCCGCGACAGATGTGACCGGAAGGGCTATCGTCCCAGGTAAACCCTGCTGCCACGCTGAGTTGGATGCCGCTCTCAGGGTCATTTCCGACCTGGATTTCAGTCCTCAGTCGTTGGCTGGCAGGAACTTAATTTTCAAGGCAGGCATTATAATTAGCAGGGTGTGCCTACCTAGCCTGAGTAATGAACGAGTTCAGCCCCACCAAGTCTATTTCCTGGTGCTGTCGCTATTGCGTTTCTGGTCATCACTTAACACCTCAGTGCTCCCTGCCGGTCGTGGTTTTGTGGACTTTAATGGTCGGCACACCTTTCCTACCTATGGCTGGTAGCCTAATCTGTTTTCCCCACATGTGACAGTAGTTTGTGGCCTAGAGAAATGAACTTATCAACTATCTCTACAACTTGAATTTCTTAAACCTGCAACGAGATCTTATTTTTTTACTTGAGAAGCGTGTTGTTCATCACGGTATGTTTTGTGATGAAAACTCTCAGGCATCATTCACACACCAGCTGTGAGGGGTGCTATAATCTGCATCAACCACAGTGAAAAAACATTGACCAGAAGCTTTACTGGTGTTTGCAAGTATGTCTCAGTATGAAGCTACCTCATGACTTAACAGGTGTGCAGCACCTAGAATGCATCCCTGTCTCTGTCTAAACTATCCATGATACCAGGAGAATGATTCTCAGTTGTACCCTGATACTGAACCTTTTAACGGACCTTGAATTTAATTTAATAGCTGGGAGGCTATAAAATAGCAGTGTCTCATTGAAACTTGGATGGGATGTTACAGCTGTGACATCCAGTGGCCACCTGGAGACCCACAAGGGGAGACTACATTTGGAGTGGTTCTCAGGTGAATGACAGGGACCAAATGCCCACTGAAGGTCACGCTGTAGTCAAAGTAATTCCTTGCAGCAGGACACAGTTTGGGTCTGAGGAGCCGGATCAGTTCTGATACATTATGACCAGTGTTGTTGCAAGAGGTGTGTGGTAGACTAGTGATACACTGACAGCTCACTTGTGGGAATAAACAACCTGAGGGTGTTTGCAGGTAAGCAACCAAGAATAAAGAAATTTATCTCTGTAAGGCTGGAGATGCATTACACCAAAAGGCAGTGGTACAAGAATAAGGGACAGGTAGAGAAGCTGAAACAGTTGATTCTGTAATACAAAGGGCTTCTGATATCTGGTTTGGCATGCGTTACAGGGAAACAAGAGCTAGCAAAAGTCACACGGGCTGTGAGCCAGACACAAATCCTCAGTCACAGGGCTGCCCAAGTAGAATCCTCATTTGCACACATACATATATGTGTATGCATAAATATATAGGGGGTAACAAAAAGTGGACAAATTGAGACTTATAGGCAGATTTCTGCAACCATTTGGGAAATTTGTGTAAGTACTGCTTCTCCATGGTAATGGAGAAATGTTGGGAATGTTTGTGTTCATGCAGCTCATTTCTCACATGCTATATGAGCAAGTAAATGTACCTGCCATGCAGTTGGTATATAGAGGTGTGGTTTGTTTTCCCCGTGTGATTAAAGGTGTTCTGTTTGGATGGAAGGTGGCTGGGTGTCCTTTGTTTCTACCACAGCAGTTGATACAGAATGACTGATGGTCTGCTTTTAAATAAAGGGGAAATGTTTCCATCACTAAGCATTTTTAAAATAAAATTACTTTCATATTCAGAAAGCAGTTGGATTCCACAGTTAACCCTGCTTCAGTTTAGTGTCTCAGTAGGAGGGAACAAATACTACAGAGAGTACAATAAATTTTAGCATGCATGAAATATTTTGCTCCAAGTGAATTACTTATCCCTGCACACTACACCACATTAGAATTATTATTAAGGTGTCTCTGTTATTTTTATATCTGATTTAAGAGAGCCTACAGGGCAGATAATTGGAAAGCATCAGATTTTATGTTTTCATAGAGAAAGTAATTCAATAGTGAATAATTAATTTCTTTTAAAAGATAATAGTAAGTTAAGAGCAGAGAATTAAAGGTAGTATGGTCTTGATTTGTTACTAGAAATCCTATTGCAGATAACACAGTTGCCTAGAATCAAATAAAGTTTGAGGGAGGAAAAAGACATGTTTTAGACTATCTCTATCTGAGATTTTGCATAATTTTGTATTGTGATAATGATTCATGGTGCAGGAAAGACTTTTTTCTTCCTTTAAAAGGCTTTTTTTCTGACAACTCCACCATGCATTACAGTGGTAGCATTTGTGTTGACTGAAATGCTCCAAGGGTAACAGAGTTTTAATGGCAACCATATTATTGTTAAGGCAGCAAATTAAAAACTTAATTGACTCTGATTTTATTTACATGCATATCTACTTACAAACTAGAAGCCCACCTTTGAAGATGCTTTGAAGAAGAACTTCAAAGAAGTTAAGTCTGTACTTTGTATTGAGATATGCATGCAAATAAAATCAGATTCCTCTTTCTGAAAACCCTATTCAGTTAACATGAGATGGCAAGTCAGTTCTAAAGGCTTCCAAGACAATGATGAAAGCACTGGGTTCTTTAGTTTCTATAATTAATTTCAGATGTATTTCACAAGTTGGCACCTTGTACTCATAGAATCCTGACATTGCTGTAGCATCACTTTCCGGAAAAGAGCATGGTCTGGGACAAATCTGCCCATAGGAAGGAAAGTACTTATTGCTGATTTGTGAGGAGCAGCATAACAAGGTGTATATGTATCTACCAGCCAGATAAGCATGCAGAACAAAGCAGCAAAGTTAAAATTATACATATAACTAATTACCACTGGAGTAGTATGAACGTAGAATTACATGGGTTAGACACATGTACTCTTTACAGATTGGTGATGGATATGTTCTCAAGAAATGTGACTGAAAATATGTCAACATGTATGCTTATATTGATGTCTCTCTCCCCACACAATCATTATGCTAAGGGATATGATCATATATAAGATCATGTAAAGCATTTGATTTATGTGTTGTTATTGATCAGTTTCCACATCTCTAGCATGAATAGTCCTTTGAAATCAGTACTGTTACACAAGAACAAGCAGTTTAGAACCTCCGCCAGTATTGTGTGCTTACAAAGTGTTCTGATTGCAAAAAATCAATACTTGATTGGCTACCAAGACAATAAATACATTGCCTGCTTAAGAACTGAGCAAATCTTTTACCTGAATGTGGATGAAGAATAAAGGACCTCCTTGGGCCAGCAGTGTGGTGATTCAGGCACTCAGGACATAGTGACAAGGGAGGAAGGGGGGAGAAGAGCAGGGACTTGCTGAATCCCTTGGAAAGCAGCAGTCACCCCAAGAACTAGGCCTCTAAGGGCCAAATGTCCCTGGACAGCCCCACCTGTCCCCCACCCCACTGCCCAGGAGTCCAGGAGCCCCAGCTCCTCCCCTTCAGCTCAGCCCGGGGACTTCAGTTCCCACCTAAGCTAAGCATCTCCAACTCTCTCTTCAGCTCCTGCATGGACACCTGGAAAATTATTTTTAAAGAATGTTATTAATATCTCCACTAGTTAGTCTGGATTTCACATTCACAGTATCGTGGAAGTAACAGTGGTTGGAAAGCACTGCTGGAGGTCATAGCAACATGAGCTAACTCAGTTTGTAAGAGACATCATAAGGTCTGAGTCAAAGCAGGTCAACTGTGCGCACAGACCAGGTTCCCAGATTTTATCCAGCCTCTCTTCTAGGATGAAATCTGCACCAACATTCTCTAGCACAGCCTCCTCCTCAGAACAGGGCTACTGCTGCATCAGGCCAGCTGTGTCTTTGTCTGGCCAAGTGTCCAAGAATGGAGACTCTACAACCCCTGCAGACAATTTGTTCCAGTAGTGCATTACTATCCTGTGAAAAAGCTTTTCCTTATACAATTTTTAGTTGATTAAGAACATGTTAATATTTTGTATGTGTTCAGTAGATATAGAAGATATTGTACCTTCCTCTAAATATTTAAATATTTGTAATATGCAATAAGATCCCCAATGAAAAAGCACTTTTAAACTGTACTTTAGTTCTTTTAGCAATCCCATTACTCCAGGTGGAAAAGAAAGAAGACTGTCATTGGCTCTACCAGCACAACAAGTATTTCAGGTAAATAAAATAAAATAAAATTTTTCAGACTCTATCAGGGACATAAAACTAAGATTATCCATAAATGCAGTGGTGGTTCCCTAGTGCTTAATGTGTTGTCCTTTAGAATTATTTCAAAATGGTTTCCATGTTTTTAGATGCTGCCATGTTGTAAAAAGAGTAGGGTTTTCTGAAGGATAAGGATAATAGCTGATTTCCATCTCACACCACTGTCTTGCTTGGACGATACTTATTTATGTTAAAATACATTATAATCAAATAATTCCATTTCACTGATTTTATAGTAAAAAAAAAATGTTCTCACAGGACTCAACCCATTGATAGACATGAGAAAAGGCTGGGATGATATGGCACCACTCCTGCATGCATGTTCAGTAATTGACAACAATTAACTTCATATGAGGTTTTAAAATAAGTTGAAATAAACCTTCAGCAAATTTTTCCCCCTTGGACAGCCTGCTGAATTATTTTTGCAGGTACTCACTGGGCTACTCACTGTAAATAGAACAAAGTTTACAATCACTCTAAGGTTATCATCATGGTGTTTACAGAATTCTATGAAAATCAGCTAAAATGAACCTTTGTAAGCCAAAATGGGGAGTAAATTCTAGAAACAAGACCAGATCAGAAAACATGTGACAAAAGGTTCTTCTTCTCTACAGCCGGGGATGTATTATGCAAAGCATGGTTTCTGATGTATATTATAGAAGTAAAACTAGAAAGGATTGTTGGATTTTGGTAACACCTGTTCTTGGCAGGCACCTGCTCTTTTCCACTTTTAAATATTGAATAATGTTTATGATTGATTTAGTACAAGATAGAATGTGCAGCTCATATCACAAAGATCCAATGCACGTCCTTTGTTTTCTGCAGCCTGTTTTTTAAACTGTTCAGTAATTTATCACAAGAGAATCATAATGGAGTAAGACCTTGCAAGGAAAAAAAGCCCAATAGTCTTAAGGCCACAACTGAAATAAAATACTTGTTTGGTTGTTTTAATAGTTTGTTTAAGTGCCTACAAAAATGGGTTTATTTCCTTTGCCAGTGTTTACACTTCATGTCAGTAAGAAGAAACTACTATTCATATTGTCTCCATGAGGTGCCACTGAACAATATTACTATTGTTGAAGGTTGAGTAAATAAAGTTTAACTTTTCAAAGCAATTTCAGCCTCACCTCCACTATGTACAAACATAGGCTTGAGGACATAATCACCTGTACACACCTCTGAATGTCATGGGCAAGAATCTCAATGGTGTGAGACTCTGTACAAACTCAGGGAGCAAATAAACACAATTCCTATCACACAAACACTAAACCAGATGGATAGAACACAAAAGAGGAAAAAGGAAATGTAGATTCCTGTAGATAACCTGTATCTGCATGATCCACCATGTCAAAGGTTCTGCTGGCATCAAGGGCAATGATGAATTCATAGCTTACAGGAAAGAATTTGTAGGTGATTTTTTTGGATGGATCATTTGGCTTAAAAGAAAACTGGTCAAACTTAGGATTTTCTTTTTAAGCCACACAATACAAAACTATCTCAAATATGTGTGGGTTTTTTTTCTTTTTTCTTTATTTTTTTTTTCCCTAATGGTAAACTCCATATCCAAAATGATAAGGCTCATTTGGAAACTTTAACTCAGGAAAATCCAGTAATTTTTCCAAGTGGGATCCATGAAGATTATGCCTTCAAGAACTGTGAAGGCAAGCAGCTAGGTTTCCTTTACTGAATGTGCTAAGAATATGAAATACAGCTCTCACAGTTATAGAAATAAACTTATATTCTAGAAATATAACTTGGATTATTATCTTAATATCAAAGTAGAATTGTGAGTTATTTGCAGTCTTCAATTTTTCCTGGTCAGATTTGTAGTTGGCCTCAAGTCATTTCTCTGTGTTGTTTAGAAAATTTAATTCCCTTCCCCCTCTATAGCTTGGTGGCTTAGTACAAATACAACTGCTTCGATGTTTTAAGAGCATCGAGTGACTTTTTTTTCCAGGCTAGAAGATATGTTACTGAGAAGTTCCACTGACTAAATGTCTGTTCTCTGAAAACAGACATTGGAAAGCATGTTTGTAATGTCAGACTGTTTTGTTAGACATATACAAATGCAGAGCTAAAAACAAACACAAATCCATTCCCTAAAGAGAATAAGTGTACACAGAAATATCTTTACAGAAAACTGTTTCCAAGCAATGTAGACACTAAACAGTATTCTTAAGTTTTCTTTTTAATATGATTTTACTCCAGTAACTCTAATTAGCAGAGGAAAAATTAAGCATCTGAAACATTTTCCTTTGCATTGGAAATGCTAAAGAGGAATAACAGATAAAATTCTCAGCTCCAAACAGGACAACTGTGACAGTGGGCACCATACTGATGCAGGATAAAGAGGGCCTTTGGAGAAATATGTTTAAGGCTTAAATATGAGCTTTTAAAATAAATCAGTGATGGAATACAGCAGGCATGTGAGCAGCACTGTTTCACTGAAAGCAATTCTTTATAGACTAATAGTTAATTACAGTATGGGACAGTAGATATTTGTCAGAAGAATTCTATTTTAAGGTTTCATTAAATTAATTGCAATAGAATAATGGGTTTACATGATACCTCTTTTAAAGGGATATTAATAAGCTCCCCCTGACTATTTGGAAAGCATGGCAAAGAGTTACAGATTTCAGTGGAAAAGGATTGACTATATGGCTTCAATGGATTGTGGATCACAATGATTGTGTTAGTATTTGAAACTGCAGTTGCAGCTGTCATTAAATGCAAAGCACAGAAAAACTGACAGAGCAAAGAGACAAGTTGAAATCATTGTAACACTGTTTCTTTGGTTTTGTTTGGGTTTTATTTCTTTTTTAATGTGTATGTACAACCGGGGATTAAATATTCAAACTTCTGGAAAGAGACCACAGGGGTGAGTCCTGGGAGGAAGCTAAATACAATCAACTATTTTTTTCCTTCTAAAGAAGCTATTCCTGAAATACACTGAAATTCTTTACATTTTCTTCCACCTCATTTCTAAGAAAAACTAAGCAGAACTTCTTTAGCTGGATTTCACTGTATTTAAAAGTTGATTCCTCTGATATTAAGCAAAGCATAATATGTTTTTTTCTTGAACTAAAGATTTATTTTGCTAGAAATTATTAAAACTGGACATGTTCGTAGTTCTCTAAGGAATGTGTACTCTGCCAAATCTAAAAACTCTTGGAAGAGAAAGGAGGTCTATCTTGCATACTGTACTACATGTTTTTTACTGATTTGTGAGCAACTGATGTTTAGTTTGTACAGTTTGTTGGGTCCATGCAGTGAAATAAACACAGCTGCATTTATTACAGCAATTACATAATCACATATTTGGTACTCCCAAACTTCTGGGAATATTCAAAGAGTAGTAAAAATCCTAATTTCCTTTACCCTCTCTGTTACTCTCAATTTATTTTATATTTATTTTATATTAAAGCCTTACATTATATTTAATGTAAGGCTTTAGTTTGTATAAATTAGATATTTTAGTAGTAATGATTCTGCAACAACAGTAATTTAGGTCATTGGCACCAGCTGTAAACAGTGGTAGTGCCATTGCATAGTTCATAGAAAATACAAAGGTGCCACTTGTCACAGGTATTGCTTTGAGTGATCCTCAGCTCAGCTACTCCAGGTAGCATAGACTTTACTAGTCAGTGTAATAGTCATAATGCCATCCATCTTTCAAACAATTCTTTTGGAATATGAATATATTTTATTCTACTTTATTGGCAGTATGCCAGTCTTTGAGACTGATTTTATAGATAAACAAAACCACCAAGCTTTGCAGCACAAACACATTGTATTTCATCACAAACACCACCAGGTAGTTGAAATTGTGCAAAGGAAAATAAACAAGGCAGCCAGAGACCTTTAATGATCTACCACAGTGACAAAGTCTTCCCAAATGAATATTTAGGTAGGGAAAAAAAAAAGTTCTGGCATCCTGTAAATATCCAGAACATGGATGGTATGCTAAATATATTTAGGAAATATTTTGTCTTTTTTTTTAATCTGAAAATGGAAAGGGGAGTTTAGACAGTGGTAGAGTTTCTGATTTCTGCAGATTTCTGCACACTCACTATGATAATTTCCCCAGTGACTATTTCATCCATGGTGGAAGTCCCAGGAACAAGTCATGCTCACTCACAAGGAAGAGAATGGGGAAATCTGTGCTAGTTGATAGAGGGTTTACCATGCCCTGCGTTTTTTCAGTGACCAAATTCGGCATTTTATTTATGAGGCAGAAGCTCAAAACTCATTCATGACTGACTGGCCTGCCATCCATTTGTGTTCATAATGGAAATGAAACAGGGTGGCATATTTTTTAAAAAATGTTATATGTATAGTTTAAAGAAGTACTTCAGTGTAGCTGTAGTCCCTGTTGGTAGGGAGCTAATACCTAAAGAGAAACTCAGTTCTGCTTTGGTGACCAGCACAGTCTGCATGTTTGGGATGCAATTAAGAGGCTTTTGTCCGTTGGATGTATTGTTTACCCTGAGTCCTGAGGCATTCATTTGAGAAGATAATCAGCTCTGTTAAAAGAATCCAATTTCATCTTGATTGATGGAATCTTTTTTTCAAATTGTTTTAGAATTTGGTACAATATTTAGTTAGTGAATCAAAATGTAAACTGTGTTATTGCTTCAAAGGAGACCAAATATAATACAATTAGAGAAGAAATAAATGTGGTCAGTGTCCTAGATAAATAAAAATTATATACAGAACTTACACCAGCTTTCAACATGATCTGTTTTCATTAAAGCTAAGGACAACAGCAAATTACTTTGGTCAGCATCTATGAAATTTCCATATGTTTATTCTGATTTTCAGTTGATAATTCTTACAGCCTTTGTTTCTCCAGATGAAGGTTTTCTTGCACAAATAACGACATCTGTATTCCTGCTGTACAGTCACTGGCTGTTTGCATACCTGTAGCTATGAAACTCAGTAATAATGAATAGTTATACATTAATTGTATTAGATATAAGGAAGAAATTTTTCATGGTGAGGGTGCTGGGGCACTGGAACGAGTAGCCCAGAGAAGCTGTTGATGACTCATCCCTTGAAGTGGTGAAGGTCAGGGTGGGTGACTATAGTAGAGGAAATGTATTTGAATATGTGTATAGAGGCTTTGCCCCAGAGGTCCCGGTTGCCCTCGATGGGCTGCAGCTGCGATGTCCTTAATTGGGCTGCAGCTGTAACTGATGAAGATGACCGGGATAAAAGGGGGCGGGTAAGCCAGTCAGGGAGAGCCTTGGAGGAGCCCTGACCCGAGAGAGGACTGCATGCAGCAGAAGGAGTCAGTGAAGATCTGCAGCCATGAGAATACACCCAAGAGGTACGGACTTTAGAAATCTAATAACAACAATATGGGACTCTCTAGAAATAATAGAAGAACAGCAAGTGGTGACCCCGACGTGATAGTTAGCAGAGGATAAGACAGCCGAGAGCTGTGGCGGCCAAGAGCTGCGACAGAAAAGCCAAGAGCTGTGGTGATAGTTAGCAGAGGATAAGACAGCCGAGAGCTGTGGCGGCCAAGAGCTGCGACAGAAAAGCCAAGAGCTGTGGTGATTGCTAGCAGAAGATAAGACAGCCGAGAGCTGTGGCAGCCAAGAGCTGCGACAGAACATAGCCTTTGGATCAAGGAGCTGTGAAAGAGTATGGCCTTTGAGCAAGGAGCTATGTGGGTTGTACATGGCCTGTGAGTCATGGGAGAATGTGGGTGTTGTACGTGACCTGCGAGTCATGGAGAAATGTATGTATTGTAATTAAAGATCTGTATAACTGTTAACTTAAGTAAAAGCAAAGGGGGAATTATAGTAGAGGAAATGTATTTGAATATGTGTATAGAGGCTTTGCCCCAGAGGTCCCGGTTGCCCTCGATGGGCTGCAGCTGCGATGTCCTTAATTGGGCTGCAGCTGTAACTGATGAAGATGACCGGGATAAAAGGGGGCGGGTAAGCCAGTCAGGGAGAGCCTTGGAGGAGCCCTGACCCGAGAGAGGACTGCATGCAGCAGAAGGAGTCAGTGAAGATCTGCAGCCATGAGAATACACCCAAGAGGTACGGACTTTAGAAATCTAATAACAACAATATGGGACTCTCTAGAAATAATAGAAGAACAGCAGGTGACACTTTGAAAAACCTGGTCTAGTGGAAAGTGTGTTTACATTATCAATGAAAAAAATGTATCAGAAGTTTGTCTGCTATGGAGGAAGTGGAAGAGCAGAATGCACTCTGTTAGGAGACACAGAAATGTCTCAACCAAATGAAGAAAATTAGTATGGCAATTCTGGGAGTACTATTTTTGACCCATTGAGATAATTTCTCAGCAACTTGGCTTCTCTTTGGGGAGATATAGGTAGGGATTGTTTCCATTTTCCAAGAATTGGAGTCTTAAAGGCAGGTTGTCTCTGAATTCCACACAACCATGGTGACTGACAGTCTTTTTTTTGCACTCTACTCAACTGAACACCAGGACCAAAAACCTCTGATGATCATTTGAGTTCTGAAGGGGTTGTTATGCTATAGTTGTATTTTCCTAGGCTTTATGATCTCTTGAAAGTGTTTCTATTCACAGTCTCGATTGCCTGCACTGTTCAGCTCCCTTGAGAATGATCCAACACACTGCTGTGTCTCCAAGTGCAAAGAGTACATTTTCCTGCAATTTTTCACAGCATGTCAGCTGCCTCTTTTTATGCAGCAGAGCTGCAGCTCTTCTACACTGATGACTTCAGATGCTTGCAGAGCAAGCTTCAGATCATGCATCTGTGAGCAGGAATGGAAGGAAGGAAGCAGGGGTGGGAGAGCTCCCCTTTTAGAGGCAAAGAGCTGTTGCACGTTGTTGGTGTGCAGTTGAATCATATCCTCAGGCCATCACAACTACCGCTTCCTCCACGGTGTCATTCCCACTGCAGTTAGCTTTGATTGTTCCATTGCACCACTAGTAGCATGGCTTTTATCCAAAGACTATTCTGTACAGATAGAAAAATGAGAAGGGGTTTGAGAGGTTATAGGCAGGCTGAACACAGCATGCTGACTCTCCCACTTCTGTGGATAGACAGAGCGCTGTGGCACAGAAAAGCTCAGGCCAGCTAAGCAGAATAACTCAAGGTCTAAACCACAAGCTGGGCAGACTCAAAGAATAAGTTCCAGCTTAATGTTAGGAGCGAGAAAAGAGAAAAATCACTGGGACTGGTGCAACAACCACTAACTTTTAAGAAAGTGCTCAAGAAAATACTTAACTCATCTGCGTTGAAAGTGTGAATACATCTACTCAGTTCTTTGAATAACAGGTATGAAGGTGTTGGAATTACACTACTGCCTTTGTTTAATGTTGACAATAACATGGTGAAGAAAATTAGAAAAATGCACTGCAGAATGAAACAGAAAATGCAGCTCAGTTCCAGGCTTCATGTAAGCATGTGATCCAGGCATATACCAGACAAGGAGAGCTTGGACTTCACAAAAGTTGGAAATTATTGATGTTCAGGAAAACAGGACCTGGTAAGTAACCTCTGTCAGAGAGAAACCTGTCATCATCAGAGAAGTTCTGCTATTAGTTTTAAAAGAATATCCACAAGGTTCTTTTTCTGGACAAAGAAGGTCTTTTGGGCTATGCTGAGTATGAACTCAAGCACACAAAAATACCAGTTCCTGATATTGGTAAGCTAGAAGAAAAGTAAGGATTGAAAGTTCTGCTGCATAGTCAGGCAAAGGTGATCTGTGGCCCAATGTAGTAGTGTAGAAGTTTAGAGAAACCCAGCAAAGCAGCTGTAATTTTTAGCTGTAATTGATTTTATAATTTGATATTTATATAATGCACAAAAAGTATGTAGTCATGAGGGACAGAAAAAATTCTGGTGCCATTTGATTTTCTTGGGAGTTATATCTACTCCCATTTGTTGCCTGTCTTATGCAGGTTTCCTTGAAAAAGGTTTTCTACTAAGACAAATAACTACATGATGATTAAAAGAGCCCAGTGATCCAGTAAGACTGAAAGCATCCACATACTTTTGGTTAACCAAGAAAGAATAAAATGTCAGAACTTTTCTTGCAGAATTAGCTCTGTTTTAAGCTTACACCAAACTTCTACAGCTCAACAGCTAAAGTTAGTAAAAAATATATAAGCTGGCTATGTATCCAGGACATTGAGCTTATTTTCTCCACTACAAACAAGAGCTCATTGGAGCTGCTCTGGGAGTGACCAAGAAATGTCCTCCTCCATTCCTACAAGTTACACTGCTGTTGTTTCTGTGTATCCATTTTAGTTGGGTTTTCTGAGCCTACGCAGGCAAACAGCTTCAATCTGTGGGATAAAATACAATGGATGAGCTTGGTGATCCATCTAAACTACCCTCTTGGCACAAAGGTACAATTTCAGGAAGAGCTGCCTGATGTTACATGGTTGGCCATGTGACTTTTGTACTACTGCTCACCACTTGCTTCTGAGAGCCCAAAGGGATTGCAGAAGTAAGCCAAGGGAAGAGCAGTGTTCATTCTGCAGTGGGTGATGAGTAAGTCCCACAAGACTTTTCTTCTGTTTCTTGAAGTAGAACATGAAAGTTATTAGGTCTTTAATTTGGTAAATTAACTTGTGGCTTAAAATGCCGAAGGATGAAAGCTACAATTCAGGCATAATGAACTTTCCAGTGAACTTTAACTTTGATTAAAAATGTAATAAATATTGGTTTGAAATATTTAGTGGAGTCTCTGCTGTCCTTTTGTCTACCTTTCTCCTTTATCTCATTTTTCTATGCTCTGTTCCTCTTCTGAGAGGGTCTCCCACTCCTGACTGAGGGTATTTGGAGCTGTGAGACCCAGAACATGGGGTCACAGCTCTGCCAGGCAGAGTAGCTGTGCAAGTGGAAGCGACTGCTGCCCACTGACCTCCTTCTCCAGTGGATCCAGCTACATGGAAAGCAGCCTCTTGCTCCCACAGTTACACAATTGCCAAAAATCTGCACTGTGTGAGCAGGCAGGGCCATGATGAGCTCCCCCAAGGACAGGGATGGCTCCCCCGAGGGCAGTGTCCTGCCAGACAGCGGGGACAGCACTGGGGCTGTCACTTGCTGGCCAGTGGTGCCTGCCTCGACTCAGTGTCCCCCTGGGCCTGCAAGAGATTTAGAAGGGTCAGGAGCATCCTTGCAGCTCTGCCAGAAAAGGAAACATTTTCCAGTTTTAACCTCTGGAAACAGACAATGTGCATGGCTACCTGAGGGAGATGGGGTGTCCCTAAGAAAGTCTGTACTTTTACTGAATGTAGAAATTTTAAATGCTTCCTTTTCAGCATGATGAATACTTTAAATCCCCACTCTGTAAGTATTTAAGCTTCTTTTTCTTTCCTATGTCCCTTCTTTTAGCACAGAGAGAAACAACCTTCACTGGTTTCAGTTAACCTATCTTCACATTTCAGTCATTCAATCTTTACATTTTTTACACTTGTTTTCTTTTCTGAGTATTTCATGTGGTAACATCCCATCCCAGAAAAACAGACCATATAAATTAATGAGAAAAAAAGTATCAGTCTGGAATAAACACAGAGACTCTGAATATTTCAAAAACATCAGTACATCAGTGCATTTAAAATTTAGATTTATTTCTTAACTTGGTTTAACTGGCAGTCCTAAACCACCTTATTTTATGATACATTATTCCCACCAGAAATATTCAAGCTGTCACAGGAGTTTATTTTAGTTTGCAAACATAAGAATCAGTGAAATAGGTAAAGTAGACTTCACTGGCAGTGAAATCCCATTCACTCACATTAGCTAAGGCTTTTTACTGCATTTAGAAGTTGTCTCAGGCTTTGATTTCTGGCTATTATTCTGTGCTCAGATCTGTTCTAAGTGCCTTTTCCTGCTTATATATAAGAACATGCAAAAATATTTGCAATATCAGGATGTGATCCAGATTTTCAGAAAAAAAAAGACTGGTAAATGTACCTTTTTGAAAGTACCTATTAATAAACTTAAAAATTAGTAATTTCCAATCAAACAAACACACAGCCTTATGAACCCTGGCAGATGTGTTGCTGTGGGTTCTTTTCAGCTGGCACCTTTACTGACCTCTTTGCTCACTTTCTTCCTACTGTATTTTATATTTATACTATATTTATATCCTGTAGTTTAAACACACCATACAAAGAATCACTCCTCCCCATTCAAATATGCCAGTGAGCAGGATGCATTTTTTATCAAACAACTACCCAAAACAAACGTGTAAGAATTAATGAAGACATTATGTCCCAAAATAAAACCAGGAGAGTTCAATATGACAAAATTACTGCTTCCTATTCTCTGATAATCAATCCTGACAGCTTCTCCATTGCAAAACTAATTATTTGGATTCTTTATGTGCCTAAACCCCTGATTAAACACCATTTTGCCTGTTTGCACCATGTTCTTCTCACCAGTTTCTATAAATATTGCACATGTGCACCCATTGGTACCGTCTGTAACACAAAACCAGTGGGAGCATTCCAAGTTGCAAAGCTATCCATTGGTAACCTGTTTGGACAGAGGTGTTAAGAAAGGAGGCTTTGTTCTTTATTTTTTAAACACTAGATGGCATTGCTTCCTCCCCCTGCCCCCCAGGGAAAACTTGAAGATGAAACTTGATTAATGTAAGAGAAGAATTAGTGGCTTGCAAGTTTTGCTATGACTTGATAGGCCCTTAAAAGCCTTTCCTGTAAATCTTAACTCTCGACTGTGCCACCAAGCCTTTGGTTTGTATTCCTCTGTGTGCAGCCCCCATGCTTCTCCATGCACCAAGGAATTTCTGAAGCACTACTGGTGGAACGGTTTCCTTCAGGATCCTTTAAGTAAAGCTACGGGTGATAGATACTATGATGCAAAATATTTTCTTACATAAACTTCGTGTCCTCAAGATGCTAATTGACGTGGATACATCCCTGGACCTTTCCTTCTCCAGCTGATTCTGTTTCTTTCATCACATATATTCATGAGCTACAGCAGGAACCAGAACAAGCTCTGAGGCAGGAAGGAACTATACAACCGCTTTTCCCCAGGGCCCTTTCCCACAAGACGAGAGGGATTGGGTTCCTCTCTTTATCATATAGCAGGAGCCAGAGCCAGTAGGGCATTGTCCAATTAAAATTAAATAGCAGCTGTTGACAGTTGCTTGTGGGCTAAATTGGTTCTGTGGGGAATAGGGAATAGCTCATTAGAGCCGCCATCTCCATGAAGAGCTGATTGTGTCCTGGGCGCGGGGGCTTCTAAGGCTGGAACCTGCCTTCGGTCCGCACCAGGCTTACGTGCAGCGTTTGGTGCTGCCACACTCGCTGTCACGGCCCAGACTTTTCTTCTCCTACCTCGGTGTAAATCTTAGTAAAAATTAACCACAGAGAACGCGCCGTTCCCAGACAGGGTGCTCATCCTTCCCCACCTTGGAGCAGCACCCCTGGCCTGACCCGCAGCACGGCGGGGGAAAGGGCAGAGCCGAGACGCGTTCCCTGTCTTGCTTGGCCCCTTTGGCCGAGCAGAGGAGGCCGGGCGGGCTGGCTTCTCCCGGGGGAGTCCCGCTGGACCGAGCGCCGCGGGGCCGGGCCAGGAGCAGCTACCTTGGCTGCCCGGGAAGGGTGAGGCTCCAGTTCGGGGAGCCACAGGTAGGCGGCGGCCTCCTGCTTTTCCCAGGTTCGTGGAGGTTTTTTTCCCCCCTCCCTTCCCTCCTCCTCTTTTTCCAGCTCTCGCTTTCCGGGTTGGGAGTTTGGTGCGTTCAGAAAAGTGCCTGCAACGGCGCGGGGTTCCCCAGGTGGAGCTGGTCCGGGCTTTCTCTCCCCTCCTCCTCTGGCTGGCTTTCCTCCTTTGTGGCCGCATCCAGGGCGCTTCAGTCCCCCTCCCACGCTTCCTCTTTCCCTCCCTCCCCGCCTCATCTTTACTTCGGGGAGAGAAAGCCGGGCTCTTTCCTGTCTCCCGGCCGGCCCGGGCTCTCACCGCGCCCGCCGTGCGGCGGTGCTGCGCCCCGCTCCGCTCCCCCTCCTCTCCTCTCCCCTCCCTCCTCCCGGGGCCGCTCCCGCCTCCGGGGGCCACTCCCGCACATGGGCGCCGCTCGGGGCTCCCCCTGCGCCCAGGCGGCGGTGGCGGCTCCCCCCCAGCCCCGTAGCGCCTAGCCCGGCAGCCTCCCTCCCGCCCCGATTCATTTGTTGTTGTGCTGTTCTCTCTCTCTCTCCCTCCCTCTCCGCTCCCTGAACTTTTGTCACCGCGGCCGCTGCGCCGATGAAGACTTTTCGCGCCGGGGACGCCTAGCTCTCCCCCCACCCCTGCCGCTGCCGTGCCCCGCGCTGCTCCCCGTCCCCGGCCGCGATGCCGTTCCCCCTGCGGACCCTGGAGCCGCTGAAGCTGTGCAGGTTGGAAGAGGCCGGCGGGGATGGCGCGGAGCGGGGCGGCCCGGCTCCCGGGGACCACGCCGGGACGGCGGAGGGGGGCGGCGGGCGCCGCCGCGGCTCCGTGCCGCTCTTCGGGACGCTGGAGCAGGTCAGCTCGTACGCGCTAGTGTCGCTGCTGATGCAGCTCTCCGACCTCTCCCGCTGCGCCGGCGACATCTTCGGCGGGATCCTCAGCGAGGCGGACTCCCTGTGCCACCGCAACGCCCGGCTCCAGCGCCGCCTCGGCGCCCTGGAAGAGCTCCTCGCCCGCCTCGACCACCGCAAAGTCAAGATCCGTGAGTACCACCCTCGCCCGGCGCTGCGAGCTCGTTCGGGACGGTGGCGGGGCGGCTCGGGGAGCGGGAGGACCGCAGGAGGGCGGCCGCCCGGTGGCGGAGCTGTTGGCGCTGCAGGCTGGGCTCTAGTCTGTGATTTATTTGAAAATAGAAAGGAAAGAGGGACACCTAAGCATCCCCGTCTCTCTTTTCCCGTATTCGGGGGCGGCGGCCGCCTCCGGTCCCGCCGCGGCTCCTCCCGGGCCCCCCGGTGCCCACGGGCTGTAGCGCGGCGCTGCTCATCCCCCTCCGGGACACCCGGCCCCGGCTCCGGCCCGGGATGTCGGCGGCCCGAGCGGGAGGGGCGGTGTCAGCGTGCGGGACCGGCGGGCGCGGGTGCTCCCCGGCGCTTCTGTGCGGCCGAGCCCTCGCTCACCGGGGAGAGAACGTGGCCGGGGGCTGGCCGGGGGCGGGGGGCGCCAGCACCGGGAGCCGAGAGCGCTGCCATCCCGGGGGAGTTTGTTTATGTGCTTATGCCGGGTGTGCGCTAGACTTGGGATCAGCCGAGCTTCTGACAGTTCAGCCCACATGCCTGATTAATTCTTTTGTACGTTCGTGGAAAGACCTCAGTAAATAGAAACCTGGATGTATTTTGCAGCTGGGTTTTTGTCTCTCGGTTCTCTCGAGCTTCTGTTCTTTGTGCATAGCTGATTTAAAACTTTGAGATTTCAACTTCATACGGAGCCCAGGCAGCAAGATGCAGATTCGGCCTCGAATTCCTAAGTACTGGCAGCATGGGAGGCTGTTCTTGAGTTTCTTTCAGAGCCTGTAAAGTGGCCCTTAGAAGTGACTAATTGTACACCTACACAGAGGTATAGGAAAAGGTGGTTTGTTTGTTTGTTTTTTTCCTGAGCTTGGTCCAACTTTGGAGAAAGAACCCAGTAAAAATTGGCCTCTGGTACATGAAGTTTTGTTTATGCGAGACCAAGCTCCCCACAGACAATGTGGGAGATGGCTTGCAACATCAGCTTAGCTTTCTCAATGTGCTGGAAACAATCAGGAACCCAAAGAATTGTGTTGCAACTTCTGTGGCAGCTATAGAAGGTGTAAGCCCAGCCTAAATAGGGTTGTTGCTCAGAGACCACCGACAGTTTTCTTCTGACTGGAAGTAGAAAGCTTGCTTTCCATTTGGCACACTTATGAGCAAAATTGATAAGGAAATAAGCTAATTGATAATTTCAGAAATAAGATTTAAAGGGTATGAACCCTGTATGGATAACTTACCTGTTTCATTGCAGAAGTATTCCTTATGGTATACTGAGTATGTGATTTCTCTGGGGAAGCACACCTTCATCATCCATACCAAACCTTGTGGTTTTAAAGTGTGAGGCTAAAGTTTTGTGCTAACCAGTTTTACTTTTTTAGGTGCTTTATAACTGAATGATGAATAGAAGGAGAATTTCTTCCTCACCAGGACAAGTATAACCTTTCCTGCCAATATAGTTGTGTTAATTAGGAATGGTATGGTGCTGTCACACTTGGAATGCGAGTGTGTTATTACTGAGGATATACACCTGCAGTATAGTGGTGTATTAAATTGATTGCCTGATAGGAAGCAATATTTATTTATCTCAGTTTAAATAGAATGCTAATGATTACCATACACTGATGCAATGTCTATAAAGGCAAGGGTGAAATAAGGCTACTGCTGCACTGAAACCCTGAAATTCTAGGTGTCAGACTCTTACTGATTGTATTCTTTCTTAGTCATCCTTTTGCACAAATTATATATTCATTAATTGTTGATGTTGTTGTTACAGCTCAGTTTTTTGGGTTAAGCCTCTTATTGCTTTTAATTTGATGGTCTTTGCTCTTGTGATTGTATGCCCAAAACAAGATGCAGTTCTTATGTTTGGTTTTAAATTCTTTGCTGTGTGTCATGTCTTCTGTTCATTCAGTTTTGCTGTTTGCAATCTCATTGCTGCTGCTGCTGCTATATTCACTTTTCAAAGATCTCATTCATTTAAGTCTAAGAGAATTCACGATTATTTAGCTCTAATTTTTTTTGGTGTTTTGGTTGATTTGTTTTTTGTTGTTTTTTGGCTTGGGATTTTTTGGTTTTGTTTTGTTTGTAAAGGATGGTTATTTTATTTACCTGTTCAGTCAGTAGGAATTGATGTGTAGGCTGAGCATATTGACATGAAACTGTACATAAAGCCATGGCAATTCCTATAGGCTTTCTGGATACTGCAGTCTGCTCAAGGAGATCAGGTAGGATGCTCAGTTGCAGTTAGAGTCATGAACATCTCTGTAATATAAGCTGTCAAGACTTGTCTGCAAATTTAACCCTGTTCCTGACATTAAAGGGAACTATATGGAAAACAAGGAAAATGGTTTAATAATGCTGTCTTTGTTTGGGAACAACAGCAAGGGGGATTTTTCCTTCCAATTTTTGAAGCCTCACGGAGAAAGCTGTTTGCTGGTGCAGAATGTAAGAACAACAAGGATTGTAGAATTGCTTTCCCATTTACTAGGTTTTTACTAATCATAAACCTTTTCAGATATTGTAAACTACTGCACCTTTTGTGGTGCACAAGTAACACACAGGTGCAACGTGACATTGTGTCAGATGATTTCAGTAATTTGCTCTTGCATTCAGGATGAGGGGATAGGACACTGTACACCTGCTTTTCAAATCACTGGTAATTTCTACTTGAATAAATGGCTTTTGTTCTCTTTGTGGGGCCCAGACAATAATTTCCTCTTGCAACTGAAGGTCTCAGAACAACTTTTGAGATCTCAGCATGATGTTGTATGGGAAGGACCAGCAGAGGACTAGAAAACTTCAAATCTGGGTTACAATCACTTTTTGGGAAGTAGCTGCAAACTGGCAGCTGGTAGAAGATATGCAATGTGTGTCCATGGTGCTTGGGAAAGTACATACTTTGAAATTGTGGGTTTGTGGTTTTTTTTCTTTTTGCACTATCATAATTTTGTTTCAAAGTGAAGTTTACGTGCAGTACCCTTCAGATAAGAGGGGTCCATCAGTGTTTGTTCCTTGCTGAGCACGGGCAGGGGTGTGAGGGAGGGAAAGCAGGAAGAACAAAGCTCTTTGTCTTCACTCAGTCACTCTCTGCAGTCATTGACCGTGCTTGCTGCTCTGTCTCTACAGTGTCCTTGTGTGCCATATGCTCCTAGATCTAGATGTTAGAGTATGAATAGGTAAATGTGCATCAGATATCTCTGATGTTTCTCTTTGGTCACATACTCACTGGTATTTTGTAGGGAATGGATTAGTTCAAGGACATCCATTCACTGCTCCACATGGGAGAGAATTTTCTGATGTGGCAGACTGGTTGAGGATGTGCTGTGGTGCAGTAGCTGCTATGTCCTTGCAACCCCTACTAGGGATAAACTTCCCCATGTCTGGAATTCAGCCATGCCCTTCAGCTGGGAGGCCTCCTTTCCAAGGGTTTTGTACTGGTGTGCCACATGTACCTGGAGAGTTTCATTTCATGTCTGCTTCAGCGCTTTGAGGGCAGCTTTCAGGTGTATGTGGTCTTGGTGATGGCTAAATTTTCAGATTCATTAGAATGACTGAGTTTTCAGATTCACTAGAATGACTCTGCTTTCTCTGGTTCTGTTTAGTTCTCTTTAACTTTTTGTTTACAGTGGCAGAGAAGTTTCTTGCTCTATCCTCCCAGCTGACAAAATTGTGCTTGACATGATTTCAATACAAGGCTATTTTTAAGGCCAGTTAGTAAAAGGGTTTCCTGACATGTATTTGAGCTTTGCATAATGAGCAGGGTGTTGTGCCACTAGAAGGGACATCAAAATATGATGAGACATGGCCCTATGGGCTGATGACTGCTTTATAACTCATGGTGATGGGAGGCACTAATGGCTCAAGGTGCCTTATAAAATTCAAGTGTAGTATGCAGTACTTGTGACCTTAGTTCAGCTGCACCAGTCACATCTAGAGAATTAATTAGATTCAGTACATTTTTTAACAGTCTTTCATCAGGTTTTCATTAAGCTTATGTGTGTTGCTGTTTTGCATGATGTTTTGTCATATGTTTCCAGCATCCAGCTGCCACAATGTGTTTTACACCACAGGACTTGCCTAACAGCTTTTTATTTTCTAGCAGTGTGCATCTGTAGCTGTGACCTAGCATCAGGTGATGGAGTTTTTCATCACTTTTGGTTCTCAAATGTCAGGGTGGGTGAGGACAAGTGCCTCTTTGAAGTGATCAGAGCTCGTCAAAAGCATATAATGGCTGCAGAGAAATCTTGCATGAATTACAAGGCCAACTCTTGGGAAATGCTGTGGGGCCTTAGACAGTCATTGTTTTTGTAGGACATGAAGAAGGACATTTTTTCCATTAATATTTGTCTTCTGCCATCTGCTGTTATTTATGCAAAAAATATTATTGCTGTTCTTTTCTGTAAATCCCAATGGTTTGACAGACTGGAAGGCTGTTCCTTCCATCCTCTCTGCTATTTATTTTAAAGTCTTTCTGAAGAGATTATTTGAGAGAGATGCTGGGAGTTTAACCTAATGACAACTTCTGGTTCAGTGTCTCCACTGACAGGATGGGGTTTGGCCAGTTGCACCTCCTATTTTAACAAGGAGCCGATGTTGTGGGAGGGAGGAAATGCTACCTCCTAATTAGTGTTGCTTAAAATCCTTCAGTGTTTGATTTTAAAGGCACAGCATAATAATTTGATTTCAATGCACAATGTCTATACATATGTATGTTTTTGTTGGGTTTTTTTCCCCCTCCAAGTTTAAGGACATTACTGCAAGAGAGCTGGGGGCATGGGGAGTAAGGCTTTCTATTTGTCTGCATGATGGAAGGACAATCCAGTTTACACTTCATCTCCTGCTATTTTGTTTAGTAAGTATTTTCCACTCTTTGTGTGCAAGGCAGTGCTGGAGCACATTTCCTGCTTTAGCTGAACAGGAAGCTTTATTCAGCTTATTCCTAGGGAAACCCCTCCTCCATCCCAAGCCACCAAAAGTGAGCATTATTTGAGACAGTATCAGCAGTAGGCAGGAGATGAAGGGGCTGGCTGGCTTTCTATAGTTTCTGGTATAAGGACAGAGAATACAAGATATTCATCATCCTGCAGCAATAAGAAGAATCCTTCTTCAGAAAATTAGGGATAAAAAAAGTCAAACAACACACACCCCCACAAAAGAAAACAAAACACACCACAACCAAAATCCCCAGACTAACCACCAAAACCACAATGTGCTCATGAGAAAGCTTTGGTGAGAAAAGACAGGCTTTTAGGTGAAGAAAAGACAGGCTTTTAGGTGAAGAACTCTGTTCTAGCACTATTTGGGAGCTACAGTTCACCCATGATTACAGATGCTTGAGGTGGCTGCACTGTGGTACTTCTCTCTGCTGCTGTGCAATACGAAGATTCAACAGCAAAGTTCAACCATGTTAAACAGTTAATTCCTAAGTTCCCCCTGGGAAAGAAAAGAAGAAATTTTCTCTTTAACCCTGTTGTAATTATTCAGTTTGCTGCTCAGAAGCAATATAACTCTTGTTTTATTTAGCTAGTGCAGGACTAATTATCTGTGGAGATTCAACCTGATCCAAAGGAGATTTTGCTTGAAATAAGCAGGAAGAAAGTCTGAGTTAGAAAAAGATTTCCCATGGGGATGGTGGGCCAAGTCGTTGTCCTGCTGAGTGGCAAAGCTCCAGCTGAATTCAGTTTGATGAGGGTTTGGCTTGCTGTTCTGAAAACAGTTGACACTCTTTGGCTGAAATGTAGAGCTGCTTTGTACATGGCCCAGAACCTATTATACACCACCTACGAACATTTATTTCCGTGGAACTTATGAGTGGCTTGATCATTCAGGAAAACAGCGTTTAGGAGAGGTAGTTAATGAATTAAACATACTTGTATTTAGTTGTTTTCAATTAGGATCTATTTTGAAGGTTGCTAGATATTTTAGGATGCACTAAAATGTCCTCAGAAGTTTTTCTTCCTATTAGTATTGGCACGCTCTCATCTTGGTTGAGTGCAAGCTAGTAATCTTGGTCTTGTGGGCTTCTCTCTAAGCTAATATGAATCTCCTGCAGAAGAATATTTTTTTGGATGAGCCTATTAACAAACAGAGAACAACACAGTGGAGAGCCACTGAAATTCCTCAAACCCTCTATCCTGGAATTAAATCAGCTTCTAATCAACAGAAGGCGGGATCAGGCTTTCAAGGGAAGTTGGGAGCAGCTTATCCCACACATGCTTAGTGTTCCCTGCATCTTCCACTGAAGTGTTTGGTGCTGGCTGCCCTCAGCCATGGGGTACTTCATTTAATGTTGCCCAGGCCAGATTCACTGTGGTAATTCCTGGCCTTTTCCTTGGTTTCTGGGTGAAGGAGCAGCAATTTCCCTTTCCTTGTCTTCCTTTTTTTTCGCCTACATGCTCAAATAAATGATAAAATAAATGATGGCATGTTCTTTGCTTCCTGTTATCTGGAGCACTAGTGCAGCAGAAACAGAAAGGGGGATTGGGAAACAGAAGGAATTAAAAGACACACTGAAAGCTTGGCAATTATGCAAAGCCCCAGTTTCTTTTGTAGTCCTAAACTAGCTATCAGCAGGCGAGATCAAAGCTGTCCACCCTAACAGTTAACAAGATCAATTAAACATGCTAATTAAATGTTGTTCTTGGCTGTAGGTTGGATAGGAAACCTGCTGGTTGGATGGCAGTCTCCAGAAAGCCTGGATGTCATGCAACTTAAGAGACTAGAAAAAATATTTTGCTACCTGTGGGTTTAGCACAGATTAATGTGGGTGGACTTTGCAAGTTGTTTGTACTTATATCCTACCATATTTTAGTTGGGCAGGGCTGCTTCTGGCTCCAGGCTGTCATGGGTTTTTTCTCTTTGTCATTTGTAAATTACGGTGGTTTAAGTTAGGCTGTTTTTATTTATTTATTTATTGGCCTCTTGTCCTTTAATCAGCATTGTGCATATGAGATTTCATTGCCCTTCAAGAACTAGGAGTAGTTAGAGTATAAATGTTTAAGGCAAATGGGTGTGATTGAGCTTCGGGCACTCTGGAGGCAGGGTAATTACTCCTGCAGAGAGAAGCAGAACCCAGTAATTGCTTTGCTATCACTCTTCTGGTAGTTACCCTGTGGAAACCACTGGACTACACAGTTTTTAGGTTAAGACCTGATTAATTTTTTTAGTTCCTTCCTCTTATTTTCTCCTCCTCATTTTCTTTAGTTGTTTTGACTCCTATCTCACCCCAGGTGTGCTCTGAGCTGCCTCTGCCTGCTCTGAGATGTGACAGTCCCAGTGTCTGCTCTGCACCTCACCACCCATGTCACTTGTTAAAACTCAGCATTTCGCCTTCCTCAAATACAAATACAGGCCTCGGCAGGCCTGATAGTTGGTTGGGTCAGTGAGGAAGGAGGTGAGGAGACAGGAGGCAGAGACAGGGAAGGGTGAAGTTTGATGGAGCTTCTGGCTTTCTCCTGACAGCCCCCTCACCCCTCTACTTCACAACCCCTTGTTGTGAAGTAGTAAGGCCTTCCTGCCTGGGGTGGTGGCACAGTGGGTGTGGCACATAATAACTGAGTATGCCCCTTTCTTCATTTCTATTGCTTCCCTTCCAAACAGGTCCATTGCTCTGCTATAGGGTTATAGGTATAAAGCAAGCACAAAATCATTTACATCGTTACAGTGATGGAAGTGAGAATATCAAGGTATTACTTGAAATTAAAAAACCCTCAAAGGAACTGACTTTAATGTATGTCTGTGGCTGAGTTCTTACAACTTTCAAACTTAGAGGACATTTTAATGTTTCAGTAAGTTTAATTTCCCTAATGTGAGCAGCAGCTCTGTCTTAATTTGAAATTTGACATCTTGATAACAAGCAGATCTGTTTAGTTGATTGGACATTCCTTTTACTGTAATCGGGCTGTAGCCTAGCTAACCAAATTTTGATTAATCTAAGATTGTAATTTTTTAATTAACTTAGCTACTACTTTTCAGAGATTAGGACTAGAACAGCTGCCTCCTGAAGTATATTGGAACTATGGATGCTATCTGAAGAAGTGAGCCACTTTGTTTTTTCTGCTAGCACTAAATGAAAATGTTAATCATAATGGGAAAATGATAGCAATTTCAAGCATATTGAGTAATAGTGACAATGGTGGGATTTTTTTTCCCTGGTTGAGCAACCAATTGGAAAATAGAAACAAGACATTTCTGCAGTATGTTTTAAATGGTAATGTGTTATACTTGAATGTGCTTCTTTCTTCTTGGTCCTCCCAATTTTTTAAAAAAATTTTTTAGTGTCAAAACGCTGGCTACAGAAGAGCTCTCATCAGCTTTTAACTGGTGGAATAAATATTGCCACTCACTGGCTTATATACATTCCTTGTGTCTGGCTGTTACATTTGTAAAGTTTCTTTCTTCCTCAAACCCAAGATTTTGGGTTTGAGTAAGAAAGCAAGCCCAGTCTTTCTCCTTGCAAATGGGTATCTGTCTTTTGTTTTCTACTTTAGCAAGTTTTAGCTTTTGGCAGCAGATGGAGTTTGCTTACAGGAAGCTCAGCAGGATCCAAGATGAGTGCCTTGTGGGTTATCTCTAGTGGCACCTTTTGTTCCTGCTGCATGGAAGAGAAGAGCTCCCAAGCAAGTGGTGTTGGCTTTCCCTTCCTGTTCTGTATCTAGCTCATGGTGAGTAACTGAATCTGCTTGGAACGACTGAGAAACCAAGTGATGCTTGACTAATGTAGTATTATTAAAAGTTAAAAAAAAAATCAAAATGTTGTTACCCACATTGTCCTTAGAGACACTTAAAACATTTTGAAGTAGAAAAAAGAACCCAACTACCAGGAAATGGGAACAAGCTCTTACACAACTTTTCATTAACTGTGGTATTTGATCTTCAATTTAGAAGAAAGATAGCACAAGCAAAGCTTGATTGATAACACAGCAAAATCCATCACCCATTATTCTGGACATGATGCAAATAAAATCCTTACTACTCAAATTTTGAATTATTTTTCTTCCCTCCAATATTTGTGCTAGACACTGAAAAATATTTATTTGCAGAAGTCCAAGAACCCAAGAATTTCTGAAAATGATCACTCTGTAAGATTGAAGATATATGTTCACGTGTATGTGAACAATAATTAAGTACATGGTTATAGCCTCTTTTATACTATTTTGATTTGTAGTGTTGGAAACATGGAGGCCTTCTTATGTGAACGTTAAGATTTTTAAATATGAGAAAGAAATAAGTTTGTTCCAGATTTGTTGTGAGGAAGAAAGAATGAAAATACAGAAATGTTCATAAATACGTCTTGGTGTGTTAGTTTAGATGCAGTTTCCTAAAAGTTGTTCATTGAGCTATTTCCTTGTTCTATTAAAATAAGGGCAGGAGGTCACTATGTAGTTCCTCCTGCTAACTTTATTTTAATAATGTGTATGTGATTAGAAGATCAGGTATTTTAGGGTATAAGTATACTTACCATAAACTCATTCTGCATGGCTGAATGCATGCCGTAGGGAATGGCTATGGCAGGAAACAGAAGGGTGATAGTGGGGTTAGAACTGAAAGGTTTTGCACCAGCTGCATTCACGACCTTGTTGGGAGCCCAGATATGGGAAACTGGTACAGCAACTGATCTCCGTGGGGCCAACACCCTTCCTGCCATCTCTGGCTGCTGCCCTGGCACTGGGGAGCATGTGCAGTCCTGTTGGGCAGGCTGGGGCAGCCGAGCCCTGCAGGGAGCAGCCCTGTGGAGCGGGGCCCTGGCCCCGTGGGGCTGCAGCTGGGCTCAGCCCCACTTGTACAACGCCAGCCCAAGGTGGCTCTGCCTCTGCGCTTCGGAAATCACGGGTGGCATCCGAGGTGCAGGGTTTGCCTTGTCCTGGGGAGGCAAGCAAGATCATAACAAGGGTGGTTTCAACGTAAATACATGATTGCCGTTGATTTTGAAATTACTGTTGCTGTTATAATTGTATAATAATTACGAAATACATACAATTGTAATCTATAATCGTGATCTTTACCTTCAGGAAAGAAAGGGAAGCTGGAGAAAACGAGGCAAGTGTGCGTCAGTTCTCTTGCCCTGCCTTGTCTTGATGGTCAGTGGTAGGACAGGGCTGCCCTTCTCCAAATCTGCATGGAGAGGAGGGGGACTGTGCTCGCTTATCCTGGAAGGATAAATTAAAGGAAGATTAAATTGCAGTGTTGGCCTGTTTGCGATAACAAATTTCCTTAAAACATTGGGAAGCACTTACACAGCACAGCCACAGTGCAGATTGAAGTGAGATTTAGAAGGCTCTTTGCCCTGAAAGAGTCTAGTCATAACACATGAGTGAATCCAGAAGATGGTAATTTAGTTAAGTGTGGCTTAAAACGGTCTGTTTTGAAGAACCCAAAGTTTCACAACAGTTATGGGCTTTTTTGAGGTCTAGAGGAAGAGCAGGTAATTAGAAATCCACAGAGTGTTTGCCTGAGGTGAAGAATACCACAAAAACATACAGCTCTTGGTGCTTTTTAGTTTGTCATGTTACAAAAGCCTCTGTTTGTCCATATCTGTTACAGAGACATTGTGTCTACTGGATGGTAATGAAGACTAAAACCATCTGCAGTTCTTATTATCTTGCCTGCTCCCACTCATTGCTGAGTTTGGCTTGAATTCTGTAATTTGTGATGTCCCCTCTGAAGAGTGTGGTATGTAACATGGGAGGGGAGTGCTCTTCAAGGCGTGTTGTTTTGACCCTGCTGCTCTAACTGAGCACGTTTTCCTCTCCCACCTCTTTTCCCAACACATAAAATACAGTAGCTTTTTCTTTACAAAACATTTTTTTACTGTTAGTAACCTTGCTGACAAATCATGAAACTTGCTTCAGTCTGGAAATAGCTGCAGCTTGCAAAATGTAGGATGAAGAGTGAGTAATTTAGCATTGTACATAGAGATAATGTGCTGCAGGTTAACACATCAAATATTTAAACAATTTAAATGCATTGTGTAGTGCAACTGGTAGAAAAATGAATTAGGTCATGATAGACAAAAGCTTGTCTTCTTTTGAGCTCCTGTCAGCTTGGCATGTTTGTGCTCCACTGGTTTTATCACTAGTTATGTCTATGCACATATGGTATTTCTAATTTAGATTAGTATTAGTGGCTTGTAAAAATATGAATAAAGTTAATCCCGAAGACAAATGAAAGCATGGGCATATCTCTGGAACTTTGAATTTATTAGGGAGACTATCTCAGATTTTAATAAAAACAGCCAATTGGAAAAATGACTGACAAAAGACAGATAGCACCAAATAGCAAGTACAGGTAGGAACACTGTATGTGAACACTGAAGAGAGCAGTGTCACTCACTGTCAGCCTGAAAGTTGTGCATGGTCATGGTTAGCACAAGAGCACAGCCTCCACTTACAAGATGTTATAAAAGATACTTTAACTGTGTGCCATGTGTGTATTACCTTTATCCCCCTGCCTTGGTGGCCGTTGTTGAAGCTGAGACAGTGAGTTTGAATGGAATGAAACTTTTCAAGGGAGAGTTCTTGAGGCTGCTTGAGTGGTCACCAAAGGTTGTGTCTTGAGAGCATTGCAACCAAATGAGTAAACCTATAGTGTTCCCATGGGTCCGTGTGTTGAGCTAATCCAGATCCCTCTGGATGGCATCCTGCCCCTCAGGCGTGTCAACCACACCACTCAGCTTGGTGTCTGTCACCTGCAAAGTTGCTGAGGGTGCATTGATCCCTTCATCTTTGTCACTGATGGCATTAAACAGGACTGGTCCCAGTATGGGACTGGTCTCTTGTCACCAGTCTCCATCTGGACACTGAGTTATTGGTCACTACCTGCTGTCTGTGGCCACCTAATCCAGCCCCCTACTCAGGACAGGCTGAGTGGGAGCCAGGTGCTGAGGGCTGCGTGCATTTGGGTTTTGAATATCTCCAAGGGTGGAGCAATCACAACTCTCATAGTAAAACTGTTTTCCATATGTTTAAATGGAGTTTGATGCATTACAGTTTGTTCTCATTGCCTCTTGCCAAAGTATTGTAACCATGAACACGGATAACTCCTTACTGGAAGGCTGTCCTAGAGAGGTGCTAGTGGCACCCAACATGAGCAACAACTTGATCAAGAGAGCTGGGATAATCTGTGGCCTTTGGTAAATGTCTATCCTGGTTTTGGCCAGGACAGGGTGATTTTTAGATGAGAAGGTGTGTGGCAGGGGCCTGGATGTTATTCTGTACCACCTCAGGCCATTGCCTGCTACTTGCTTATTGTCATGGGCTATCCATGTAAATAGTTTCTTTGTCTTATTCCTTTTTTAATTAATATTGCTGCTGTTCATTTTCTTATCTCATTGCTGTTTCCAGTTAATTGTCCTTATCTCCACCTGTGCTTCCAGTTGGAGTGAAGGGGGAGCAAGCAGTGGTGTGGTTTTAGCAGTAGTACTAAATTGGAAAATACCATTCCTAAACTGTGACTATGTCTTAGTACATTTATTTGAAAAAGGATGGGCAAGGGAAGGTGTTAGTTAATCAAGTTATAGAGTGGGGAGCCAAAAATCACACTCTAAAAATTAAAAATAATATTTTTTATTTTTACTTATAATTATTTACTTGAGGACTTCTGACCTTGCAGTGCTTCTTGGGAAGAGCTTTAATACTCCCCATAAAAATACCTATTGTTTCTGTTGAACGGCAAGGTAATAAACTTGATCTCAGAAAGATGGAAACTGTCTCCAGTGGAGAAAGTGGAAACTGTTTCCAGTGTCTCACCTTACAGATCCTGCTGGCAATGACCTCTAAGGGAGTGAAAAGCATTCACTGTGTGCAGGAGGAGTCCTGAACAACCCTTCCGCATGCTTAAGAATTTCAGCAGCGGCTTCTCTTTGAAATTCTGACAAAGATCCTTGGCTGGGTTTTTGGAAACTGTCTAGGATCTAGGTTACATTGCTACAGTACCCTATTTTTTGCTTGTTGATGGGAGCTTTATTAAGGAGGGTGGAAAACATACCATACAGTTCTGTTCTTCATCTTGCTTGGGGCAAGCAAGCGAACTCCAATGAGAATTACAGGAAACGCCTTTTTGATCATCCACAGCAGCAGTTGATCAAATAAAGCAGTTCCTGAGTTGCTGCTAATTAAACACGTTTTCCTATCCTTCCCCTAAGTAAGCAGCCCTTCAGGCTGACTTAATTGCCAGGACTGTGTAAGTGTGGTGGTACTTTAGAAGAAAGTTGTGATTTAAGGGCCAAATCAAAGCTATTGGAGAGAAATAGTTTTAAAATGTTTTTGCTAGACTGCAGAATTATCTGGTGTTTTACATAACTTATAACTTACATACATGGATGGCAAACTATCATTATACAATTTTTTTCCCAGTGCAAGTTCATAAACTCTTGTTAAAATTGTCCAAATTCACATGGAGGAAGCCAAACTGGCATTCAACACAGCTATATTTAAAGCTCTTGGCAGGACTTTTCCCATATGAAAGATGTTATATGTAAACTCTTGGAATAAAACTCAGAGTTTTGTGATGACAATTCTAAAGACTGCCAGATCATCTAAAATTAAGAGATTTTTAAATACTAGATGAGAGTTCTGTGTCAGAGTTCTCTTGTCTTACATTGTCTTTCTGTTGTCCATGTAAATTGATTTTTCTTACAGCACCTCTGGGAAATATCCACTGGATAAGCTTGTAATCTCAGGTATTTGGCACCTCTGTTGCTTTCTGCCATGGAATCCTGCAAAAATGGGGTTCATTGAAAAGTCTGCTCTTAAGTATTTGAGCGTAATGAATGATTTTTCTTTTTTTTTGCTCCCCATATTGTGTTTCTAAGGAGAACAGTTATAGCCTGTGGAATACATCCTGTTTTCTTGGCTGCAATGAAACCCTTGCTTTTTATTGGTAATACCTACTATTTTTCTTCTTTGTGGAGGCTGCCAACATCTGACCCAGGACTTCTTAAAGACAAAGGCTAATAGAGATGTGTTCCTTTGTTTTGTACCAGAGAGGAAAAGGTTGGGGTTTTCTCAACCAGCTAGTTTTCCCTGTGGTGCTTTCAATCAAAGCTTGTGTGTGTCTCTCTCAAAGAAAAAAAAAAAAACAAAAACAGCTCAAAACTAGAAAATCAAATTCCGACAGACACACACAAAAAAATGAAACAAACAGAAAAGCCCCCACCAGGTGAAATTCACTTTGCCCAAAGTGTAAGAGAGCCAAAAAAGTAAGGGCCTTTTATCCTAAATGCACATATTCCGATTTTTTTTTTCCTAATCTGTGTCAGTAGTAGTGTAGATTAACCCTCAGTAGTTTTTAATTTGTTAGTATTCCTCAATACATATTTTTATATAAATAGGTCATGTTGCTGAAACTTCTTTTTGCCTGTTTCTTGTTTGCGTTTAAGGTCAAGAAGAGACACGGGGTGAAAGTCTGGGTTGACTTACGATTTGCATTTTCCAACATCAGTTTTGACCTTGAGTTGCTAAGTATGAACTTGGAACAAAAGAGCTTTATAGAAGTGGTTGATGGATGGGTTGTAATATTGAAGCTTCCCTCCCCCATGCTCACATCCTCAGAGCTCAGTCCATCCTTACACTGTAGTGCTGCCTTCATAGGCAGGAGTCTGCTGCTCCAGGAGACAAAAATGCTGAGGCTGGCACTTTGGGAGTCTGTTTATAATAGTGAAGATGTAGGAGACAGAGAGAAGTCAAAAGTGTGTAGGTAAGTTTTGGGGTTGTTTTCTATGGATGTGCCCCAGTGTTTCCTAATGAAGTAATGTTTTAGATAAATATCTTGCCTATCTATTGTATAGGAAATGCTCTTGTATCCCTTTTGTCTTCTCTCTGCAAACAGCTTGCTTTGTGTGGATTGTGGTACATTTTTTTAAAATTACTTTTTAATAAAAATACCTTTTTGAGCCCTATCCCCCTCCAGCTTTCCATTTATTTCAGTACCCCTAGCTATCACAAGTTTGCTTTTTGTCAAATTTGCAGAGCTCCTTGTTCACTGAAATGCTATAAAACCAGGAGAGGTTGTTTTGGGAGGAGAGGGAATTAAGAGCAGTGGAAGTAGCAACCTGAGCAGCGATATATCCAGGAACACTCTGGAGACCATATTTTGCAATACTGAAATCTGAAAAGAGAGTTCCCCCTGACGAGGGGTTGCCTTGTGTTTTGAATCAAGCTTCATTGCTATTCAGCCCTGGTGTGGTGTGGTGTGAGAGCAGCGCTCCCGCGGAGCTGCAGCCGTGCCGGGCTGGCACTGTGGCTCCTGCCGGGCTTCTGCCAGCGGCCTGGGGGTCCTGGCACCAGGAACGGGGGAACCTGGCTACCTGTGCTGTCATACCATAAACTAGCCTATGCTGGAAGGGACCTTCAAAGCTCCTCCTCAAGAGCTGCCTCCTTTGTGTTTAATTGATTAATCTGTTTTGCCATGGATGGAAAAGGTAAATTGGTTACAAGAACAGAGGCACAAATGGAAAAGGATGGACTGAAATGAAACAAAATTAGCATGAGGTAGGCATCGGTCCCATTGAACTAATGAAGTTCTGTCTTCTGCAGTCATCTTGGAGTCAAGTTAGACTCTCATATGTGTTGTCTTAGTGTTGCCAGTGGGGGATTGGTTTGTTTCTGGAAGAAAAATAAACACAGAGAGGGGTGTGTCACTTATTTTGCTAGAGGGGATTTTAGGGGAAAAAAAAAAGAAAAATCTACAGATGTTAAAATGCTGTGGATTAAATCCTATGGGTAGTACAGATGCTGAGACTGCTCACAGTTGCCAGCATCCCTATGAAACCTCTAATAATTTCAGCTGTCTTGTACTGTAACCTTGCAAGTTTTCCTTTAGGATGACTAAGGCTTGCTGGAAGATCAGAGATCTTCCTCTGCAAGCCTTGTAGAGACAGATCTTGATTTTAGAAGCTGGAAGTACTGAATTTGTGGGTGCAGAATAATGGGCTGATGCACAAAGAAGTGAGAAACCTCTGTATGAAAAAAAATGCCACTGCCATCCTTCAATGGAAGAGCACCATCCCTTCCTTGAAGGCTGGTGCTTCAAAGTGAGCCACAGCATAGATGAGGCCATTGTGATGTGGCCATAGCTGTAGCTGAAGGTGTTCTCACTCATAATTTTCAAAAGGGCTTTGAGAATTGTGGAATTCCCATTTTATAGTTAAAGAAAGAAAACTCAAAAGTCAGCTGCCACATCCATACAAGCTAATATCAGAGCCTGCACCTCAACACTGGTGAAATAGGAGATCCCAATGGATTAAGCTGCCTTCCAGTTCATGGGTTGCACAAGGTCTGGCTGGAATTGTCTTGCCTTCTGTTGAACTGTACTTTGATCTGTTTGGCTTTGATGCATAGGGCACCGGTGGCCAAATCTATCCACCAGATCTGAGGAGGAAGGGAGTAGGAGTGCCTGCTGTTTTGCAGACTTGGGATGATTTTGATGATCAAGATGACTTCAATGGATAAAGGAAAATAATTACATTTTCCTGTAACATTCTGTAGACCTTTAAATACAAGGCATTGATTTTTACTCCAGCATTGTATAAAATTAGTGTTTCTATTATTTTGGTGCTGTAGGAAATCACCATGAAAGTACCTTCTCCAATGATCAATATTGCAGTGGCCAAAAGATGTCTTGGGTTTGCTGTCCATCTGCGTGGCTGTGTGCGTGCCCAGAGACATGCTTGCTCCTTCAAATCCAGCTTGCCTTCTTGTTACTCTGCTGGTTAATGCCTGGGCTGGAATCTTTCTTGCTGCTTTAACAGTCCTGAAAAGCCTGCCTCAAAAATCCCTGCTTTGATTAATTGTAGCAACACCTTGCAAACAAATTGAAAAATGAAAACCACATAAATTGGTAAAGGATGGTGATGAACATACTAAAATTACTTTATGAGATACATCCGAGGATTTCTGTGGAAAGGCTCAAATGCTTTTTTTGACTTTGGTTAAGTAAATTTCACTGAAGATGTGTATGCAATATCCCCAGTGATTAATTGCTCTCAAATACTTATCCCAGCTGAGTTATGTAATATGAATCTCAGAAGGATTCCCAATAAAAAGTCTGTGAATGGTAGATGTAAATGTCTACAGTGACTTTTGAAATTTTAGATGTGAAAAGTGCTAATGGGAAAAATATTTTATGTAGCTTCTGAGATAGGGTCTAGATTTTTATAAGGCTTTGTGTTTGACTCCCACTGAGGAGCTTTTTGAGTCTTTGCTATAAATTATTCCTTATGCTTCTGCCAGAACAATAGTTGAGTGTCTTCAAAGAAATTAGATTAAGGCTGTGAAGTGAAAAATACCAAATGGAAAGGTATGTACTTAATTCCAACTGCTGCCTGTGAAAATCTGCTATAATACACTTCAGATGGTATGATAGGATTCCATTTCTGAGTACCTCAATAAAGGTGTTTTTTTGGCAGCAGGATGATTAACAATTTTTCTTTACTTTTTAGGACTTCTTTACATGAAGTCCTAAATTTTTCAGAGTGGTTTTTGCTGGCAACTCAAAAAAGGGAAATGAACAAATACTGAGCTGAACATGTAGGTGTTTTCTGTATAGATATAAAATTGAATTTCAGGGCTCACAATACCTGTACTAATACTTGAAGATCATGAGTTTTCTTTGCCAGGTCCTTTCTGAGGATGTTGGAGGCAGGACAGGGACACAGCTTGTGCTGGAGTGCTGAGATCAGCATTCTCATGGGAGTCCTGTGCCTGCTGCATGCAGGGGATGGGGAAAACAGTTTCTCTACTTAGGTGTAAAGGAAATACCATGAAACATCTGTTGTGGTAAAGGAAAGCATAGTTGAACACATGAAAGTGTGAGATCTCCAATCCAGATAGGCAGACAGCCTGTGCTTATCTTGCCTGTGTTGTTCAGCTAAGTGCTGCCTCAAAAACAGGTTTCAGCCATGAGCCTGCTGACATGCTCGCCTTTTCACCCATGATGTGCACTGTCACAGTGGTGTTTCCTGCTGCTGGGCTTTGTCTAGCACTCCTCAGCCAACTTTTTGAGTGGTATCCAGCTGTGTTTTTGGACCTGTGCACATGGCAGCAGTGGCTTTCAGGTCTTAGCTTCCCGTGCCCATCTGTGGCAGGAGCCATTTGAACCCATCCAGGCTGTCAGTGGCAGCTCTGTGGTGACAGCTTACAGCAGCCCCCTCACTCTCCCCACAAGAAGGGGCAGTCCAGGCTTATCCAGCAGGCTACTGGTGCGACCACTCTCACTTTGGTTACAGACTGGCTTCTTCTTGGCTGCTGGGAAGATCTTGGTGTTGGAGCAAACATAAATAAAATCAGCCCTAATCTGTTTGTGTTGCGCTGACCAATGTGACCAGTGTTAAGCATAGCTGATGGATTTCCTGGTGTTTGGTTTTCCTTAGAGGGCCACAGCACAGACCTGGAGATACTAGGGTGATGTAGCAATGGGACTTGAATAGTTATTGAAAATGAAGAGAATTTTTGCTAATGTAAGAATGTAATACAGCCTTTTTGTGTGTTTGGTGCAGTTTCTGTAGGGATGCCCACATCTACAGTCTGCCATGCAGGGCAGCACTGCCCTTCCTGTTGTAGGAGAAAACTGATCTTTTCAAATGGTTCAGCTGGTGACCAGTAGCTTCCTGCTGTAGTGTTTTGCTTGGTCCTCAGTTGGTCCCTATGCAAACCTGATGATCAGATATGCAGGGGGTACCAAGAAGCAAGGAGGAAAGCACCATTGTAGAAGAGATGAAGCAGCAGTCCTAGTTCCACCAGCCTCCAGCTTTAAGGCAGGACATTAAAACAAGTTTGGATTTCAAGAAAGCAAATGCTATACAAAAGTGGAGGTTATGAAACTCTGAAAATCACACGTTTTTTTTAATGTTGAGGAAAGAGACATTAGCCCACACTTTCATTCATATAAAAAGCCATTGACTTTGCATACTTCTGTATTGGTATGCATGTAACAACAAGAGATATAAAAGCAGCAACAATCCCAAGTAGGTGCTCCCATAACTGCACAGAAGGATGGACAAAATCCCTGGCTGGCACAGAGGCAGTGTGTGACATGGGGCATCTTGCAACTTGTAATGAGCAAATGGGGGGAGTGATTTGAGCAAGCGTGGCCAAATATGGCCCATAAATAGGAGCTAGAGCAGCCCGTGGTTTTGGTGGTACTCAGGACAGTAACATCACACAGGAGCCAGCTGTGGCACGTTGCTGGCCAGCCCTCCATCTCTTTATAACCACTTGGTGTTGGCTGTGCCTCCTGCCACCTCTTCAATGCCAGTGACAACACTGTGAAAAAACATCTGATTCCAAAATAAATGGGCACGTGCAGATTTCCTGAAAATTAGCAGAAAGTGTGAAATGAAAACAGATTTAGTTATTTTGCTGTAAGCTGGTATGTAGTTCAGCTCTCTGTAACCACTCCCAGAGGATATAATAAATACAGAAGTGTTTAAATATAAGGCTTCATATTTTCTTTAGTTAATGGCTTTGAGTAAATTGTCCTGAACTATTTTTAACTCTGTAGAGCAGTTAATGGTATAAGTATGTTTTTCCAGGATTTTTGGTCAGCTTGTGGGTTGGTATTTTGGAAATATATCTTCATTATTTTTGGTCAGCTTGTGGGTTGTTTAGAGGAAAAAAATTGCTATCTGTTTATATATGTATTAATCTAATATAGGTTTTTTTGAGTTAAATGCCATTAGGTAGTAATTTATTGTCTTTGGTATCAGAGGTATACTGATGATGGTTTTTGGGTTTCATTTCTTTTTAGAGTGTTGTTTTGGGGTTGTTTTTTTTTTGCTCTTTTAAAAAGCTTTCCTCACCGTCCTTAAAATAAAACATGCTGCACTGTCTCCCAGGTCTTGCCTTCCCCCAAAAGAAAACATTGTAAACCACTAATTTTTTCTCAAAAGTAATTCAGAAATTACAGGTTGAGTTTTATTAACCTCCTTCCCATGCTATCTATAAGCATGTGTGGCATGGTTACATATATGGAGTCATTAATGTTACTGCCAGGTAAAATTTGTTCTGGGTAATACAATTCCCCAAAGTAATGGTTTTTTTATTTCTGAAACACTGAATATCTCATCACCAGGGGTTTGACAATAGTGTTTGTGTTACTCTAGTTTACACTTGTGGAATGACTCTTCATTGGTAATCTTTTGAGACACTTGGTCTTACTCTTGTAGGAATTGAAGTTCAGCTGAATAATTATAATGACTAACTAAGCTTGTCCTTCTTTTATGGCGTTTGCTTGGTTTTATGGTTGCAGTTTAAGTGTTTGGCAACCAAACCCTGAAGCAGAAATGGCAAACAAGCCCAGATTGACATATTTCTAAGGTTAGCTAAGCGGTAATGAAAACTGTGACAGCCATCTAGGAAGTCCAATCACAGAGTATTCTGAGTTGGAAGGGACCCCCAGGGATCATCAAGTCCAGCTCTTAGTGAATGGCCCATATGGGGATTGAACCCCCAAGCCTGGTGTTATCAGCACCATGCTCTGACCAACTGAGTTAATTGAGTAGTAACTGAGTAGTAACTACACTGGGTTAGAGTTATTTGAAGCCATACATTGCATTCATTCATTCAAAATGTTGCAATTCCTCCACATTCCTCAAGTAGTTCCACTCATTTGTTTACATTTTGAAGATCAGCAGAGCTCCAGGAGTTATATCCTTATAAGCTTTATTTACAACAGAAAAGGTACAGGTTTTTTAGGAATAAATAGTGACGAATCTGTGCAATACCCATTTCTCACTGGTCAACATAGATGTCTAGTACCAATTTTTTTCATCTGCTTTACCATATGCAGTGAATATTCTTAAAATTTTGGCAAAGTTAGCATTGTAAGTATTTGCAATTATTAAATTCTGGAGACAAAACCTAAAACAAACCTGGACCACTGAGGTTCATTATCTCTGTACCTCCAGGTCCCACATGATATGCACTGCTTTGTGCTGTGTTACAGTGGGGAATGGAGGCAGAGGTTGGATGGCTCATCTCTGCCCTTCACTTAGGGGAAAGGGAGTGTACAGCTCATCTGATTGTAACTAGAAACAACTGCTGAACTTTCATCTGTTAATTACCCTTTCACTGAGGACTGCACTGCTGTAGCATCTGGTAGTCATTATATCTTCTTTAAAAAGAAACCAGTAAGAAAAAAAATACAGGAGGGATAAAAACAATGAGGTATCAGTTTAGAGCACAGAATTGATAACAAATGTTATATTTCTGGTTTCTTTGCTGCCATAGAAGCCTTGTACCTTCATACAAATAATACGTGTCTTTCATCACCTGCTAAATGAAGTGCCTGCTGCTTGCAGGTGCTTTGATTATTTTTAGTTTATGCAAGTATCAGTAGAAAGCTTTGAAAATTCTTGGTTTTGCTTTTTCTTTCCTCGGCCTGTGGTGTCATATTTTTGTCATGTTATTTTACAGCCATGGTTGTTACCAGCCTCATCTTAAGCTCTCCTCTAGATGGCTTTTCACTTTACTACTCTCTCTGCTGTGCAGGGTCACAGGGATCACAGAGAGGCTCCAGTGACAGCAGCAGCATTGCAAGGCTGCAGGACTGCAATTGTCACTGCACTGGTGTCAGCAGTGCCCCCTCAGCTGCCTGCAAGGTTCTAGCAAGCTCGTAAGATTGAGTTGGGATTTCTAGGACAGTAACAAGGAGGATTTGTGTAGTGGCTGGGAGAGGGATTTATATTCTAGTTCTTACTGTTTTGGCCTAAAGGATGAGGGGTAGGGTTGCTGCCTGTTCCTGTACAGAATGCTTATTTCACACCATAATTCATGAACATGTTTTCCCTGGCATGTGCAGAGCTTAGCTGTTGGAATGATGCTCTGCATAAAGCTGCAGTGCACTTCAGTCTGCGCTGATTTTTCCTTCAGACTGACTTCTGTGTCTTTTCAGTAAGTTTTATGTGTTGGAACACCTACACTATGCCCTGGCATAACCTGCCCAGTCATACCTAATACACCAGAAGAGCTTGGTGTGGGGCATGTGAGGTAGTGGTAATAAAGCACCAATGAAATGTTTCAGACCTCTTTCAGATGCCTTATGACCCCAAGAATATGTAGAAGAACTGTAATGCCCCCTCTGATGGTGGTAGCAGGCTGTTGGCAGGGCTTAGCCCACCATCCCTGATCCTCATAGCTGCAGGTTGTTGCTACCTCTACCTCTCCTCCTGCCCTTGCTGCAGGCTCCTTGGGCCACATCCAGTGAAGGTGCAGTGCTAATTCAGCCTGCTAACCCAAGGGCAAGCTTTCTGGCAGAAGGGACAACAGTTGTACTGTATTAGGAGTAATGTCCATGCTGGAGGTGTCATGGCTCACTCACTTCAGCAGTGCCCACCTTAACAGCGTCCGTCCTCTCTCCAGTGTGCTAGATCAGCACAAAAGTGATCACAGAAATAAGCCAAACTGAGACAACTGTGAAGATGTGAAAGAACCTACTAGGAGCTCTTATCTGGTATTTTCTTACTATACAGCCATACATGAGTAAGCATTTTCCTGGGAGATTGCTGGGCCCGGGAGCCTGGACTTGCTGTCCAGTAAGTTACCTTACTTTGCAAGGTAACCCTGAATGCCTAAACTCAGTTGATATCCCTCTCCTTGGTTTGTTAGCTTGGTTTTTGGGTTTTTTTTCTACTTCTTTAAGGACAATGATGGGTACTTTTCATTAAGTGATCTCTTCAGACTGAAGGCAGTCAGAGTGCAGGAGCTTCAGTTGCTGGGCAGGTATGAAATAGGAGCCCTGCTGAAGTGAAGGTCATGGGACCAGAAATGAAAAAATTGGAAAAGAAGCCTTGAAGGCTTTATAGTCTGGGAATTAGGGCTGTTGGCTGGTTTGGATTGATATGGGTTTTGGTCTGCACTCTGGGAGTTATTTTTCTGCTTTAGTCCAGTTTGGTTTTGTTGTTTTGTTTTTTTTTTTTTTTTTATTTCTTATTCATGTCTCTGATTAATAATAAGGCAACTATTAATTATTAAAAGTTCTATGTATCCACATCTGTGTTCTTGATTCCATGTAATTCATTAATCTAATTTCTCTACCTAGATGACCAAGTATTTTTGGCATGTCAAAGTGAAAAACTCTGCTTCGTGTATTTCTCTTGCATACCTCCCTGGTCTCTCGCCATCTCTTGTCTTTGATGGGACTGGAATTTTCACTTAGCTGAAATTCCTGTTTCTCTTGCACACCTTGAGTATTCATTAGTTTCCTCTATTGAAATTGATGCCAGACCAGTGTTGCTTGATCTACTGCTGCAATTAAATGCAAATTAAACCAGTTTTGCTCAATGTTAGCCTGCATTACAACTCACTAATTAAAAATGCCAAAGTCTTGAAAAACCTGAGTCACTGAACTTCCCAGCCTGGTACAACTGTCTGTGACTTGTGGCACAAGTTAATTGGTTTGGAGTTCAGGGCACAGCAGATGCCTCTCAGATACTAAATAAGTAGAAGACAGGGCATTACCCCTTCCTGTTTGCAGCTACTTTAATTGGGATTGAGCTTTTTTTTTTTTTTTTTTAATATGGTTATTCACAGTTAGTGGGTTTAATTCAAGCAGAAGCTAGTGCTAGTGACCAAACAGGCAGGTCTGCTCTTGTCATGTTTTTGATTTGTTCTGTTTTGCTGGAAATTCGGGGCTTTTAGTTTGCCCCTATAATCCTGCTTTTCTGGGAGCCAGAGTGGGAGGAGTGCTCCTTCTCTGAGTTCAACCCTGTCTGCCTCATTCACTGGTGTCTCATCTCCTTTTGCATTAAAATCAAGTTTCCTCTTCCTGCTTGTTTTCTCCACCCCTCCTCCTTTGCACATCTCTACCCTGTTTTCATTTGTTCTGTACATTTTCCTTTGGTGTTGATGCTTCCCAAAAACCTGTCCTGTTGGGACAAACTAGTGCTATAACAAGCATGCCCTTTAATATTAACTCTCTTCTATGCAGGGTGCACATTGGACCTGATTTTGAAATTGCCCTTGGCATGGGGAGATTATTACTCAGCACACTTTCCCCTGACTGTGTTTGGAGGCATGGCTATATAGAGAATTTAGCTGGGAACATACTATAGGATAACTTGTTGATGTGCTGGTAGGAATAGGCATTTTGGTGGGTAGCTATTTACTGCCCCGTGTAAATTACTGCTTTTCATTAGAGTTGTTTTTTAAACTGGTTCCACCTCTATGCATATGTACCTTTCTTAGGCTAGTCTTAAACAGCTTAGGAAACTGTCTGATAATTGGGAAGCTGGTGACACTCTACAGGCTGTATATCTGGGATGTTCTGGATTGTGGTCACTTACTGGAACTTTGTCTCCTCAGAAGAAGACTACCTGTCTCAAAGCCATCCCCAAACCACAATCAAAACACTGAAGTTTTTTATTTCATTTTTAGTGTCACTAATAGAAAATTGTTTATTCAAAAGAAATGTTTAAAATTTATGCTGGTCCTTTTCCCTATCCCTCATGCCTTGTCATTCCAAAAATTTACCCTGAGTACTCAGATTGTAGATTTCTCAGCAATGTTGTTTAATTTCTTGGAGTTTAGCATGGTGTAGACTTCTGGTTTTGATACCAGTGTTGTCGAAGGATGGTAGATCTTCTTGCATCTATTGAGCAAATGTGGATTTTCTATGCTTATGCAGTCTGTCACTGCAGTCCCAATGCCAGGGAATGAGTTGATCCTGCCACCACAGAGTGGGCTAGCTGCTGTGCTGCAGTGGTTTGACCACTAGTGATCTGTATTGGATGTGAACCAGCGCTCCCGTACTGACCAGCAACAGGATCAGATTTCTTGTGCCCCTTGGCTTCTGGGAAATGCATTTGTTGGTGCCTGTGAGTACTGTGTGAAAGGAGGGCTCTTAGGGGTTTCACAGTGGTGGTAATATTTAGCCTCTACTCTGTAAGTAGAGTTTGACCTATGTGAGTGCAGGGCCCGAAATGCAGAGAGCTCTGCTTTTGGGACTCAGGTTTTTCTTTTAACCTTGCCTTCTGTTGCTGCAGTTTTTATCCCTCTCCATGGCTTTTTCTGAATACAACAAAGTCAAAGAGTTGGACATTTTGTAAGCAGCAGAGCAGCATGCCACTGAAAACTATTTTATGTTTGCATATATAAGATTGTCCAGTTGGCTGAGCACTGGAATAGACTCACAAGACTTGCTCTCCTAATTCCTGCTCTACCATTAATCACTAACAAAACAGGGATAAACTCTTCCCATGCCCTTATATTTACTAGGAAGTCTAATTCAAGTGAGCTAATAGGAAGCACTGAACAATCCAGTGAAGAGTGCATTCCCTCAGTTCTTCCTGTTGAAATCAAGGCCTCTCTCCAGTTCCTGTTTTAGTCCTGTTACCATTAATAACCCCTCCTAAGCCAGTGCTGCAACTTGCATTCCTCTGCTATGGCTGAAGGCAAAGCTGGGATGAGGAGGAGGTTGGGGCATCCTCCACTGGGGCAGTTTCCTGCCCAGCCCTTCCCTTTGTCTAAGAGCTAAATCATGGCAAGCAGGGCAGTAGGGAAGGATGAGGGCCACATTTTTATTCAGGAGTGCTGGATTTAGCTGAACTTGGGGCATCAGCTGCTTCTCTTGCTGTTACCTATTTCATCATGCCCCAAACTGGAGTTTTAAGCGTGGTACTGCAGAAGGAATAGCAAGGCAAAAGCCCATGTGTTACATAAATACCTGCAGGCAGCACTCTCCTGTGATCTTACACCAGGCAGGCTTGGCAGGAGGCTGTGATGGAGCAGAGGGAAGCTTGAAGGGAAGGAGACTTCAAGTGACACAAAGAGATAGGAGAGGGCAGGGCAGCACTAGGGGTGCAGGAAGGGTATGTGAGGGGAAATGATAAGAGATCTGATTTAAGTAGCAAGAGTAAGAGAAGGAAAAAGGAGAGTATTCTTCTTTGTTTATTTTTTAACAGCCTGGTGGAACACCTGCCATGAGATGGCCTTTGTGGAGAGACAGAAACCAAACCTTGGAGCCTGGTTAAGACTGTGTGGGTGCAGCAGCTCCTGTGCTTGTAAGCATGGGAACCAGTGCCTGTATTCCTCTGTACAAAACCTGGTACCTACAGCAAATATTGCAGAGATTCCTGGTTTAGGCTTGGAATGTGGCATTTCAGAAAAAGCAGATGTTCTGCTGTGCATGGGTATGTCTCTCCTGCCACCAGAGAGTTTCTCTGCTGCCTTTCTTGTTTCTTGCCATGCCTGAGGTTGGTTAAGATCTTGCAGAAAAAAGTAAAACCAATGTTTAATTCATTCATGATGAAATGTTTGATTCCTGACCCTTCTGAAGGACTGTTTAACTTCCACAGATTGAAATATAATTGTGTTTATTTTAGCATTCCCAACCTTGCTCATTGCCCTTTCCCAATAATGGTTGCTGTATGCTTTGAGAGGAATAGCCATGCATTTTTATTTTTAAGATTAGCATATTCATATAGAAATATAGGTTTCATCTTTTCCATGAAATAGTGAATGGGATTAGGGCAAAAAAAAATTAAAAGAAATGGCAATTCCTGCATTCTCTAGTGCAGTGTCTGTAGAAGTATCCTCTGGCTTGGTTTTGCTCAAGGGTTTTCTTTTCTCCACTTTTAGCTGCTATGTGAAATGTATGCTAACTTCATAAAATCATAATAGGCCATCTCAGGGGAGGTCAAATATAGAAATTATGCTTAACTCAGTCCACTTAAAAGCTAACAGAAATAGAACTCAGCCGCAAATAATATAATGCTGCAAGAATAATAATACACTATATTCTGGGGCTTTTTTATTTTTTTAAATTCTTTTTTGTGTATCGTCCCTGGTAGTTTGGTTTTGAGCATTGACCCTGTATAACTCCAGATGGAGCATGTTCTGAAGAACAGTGGTTTTTTTACCACGGGATTTTGATGGGGCATGCTTAAGAGAGCATTCATCATTCTAAGGATTCATCATTCTAAGGATTCATCATCTAAGGATTCATCTTCTCTCAGGTCTAAAGCACTGGTTGTGAAAAACTGATTTGAGGTAAGGAAAGCCAAAAAGAGTCAGTTTTAATTTCTAGAATTTAGTTTAATTAACTACCATCAATGGAAACTTTTCCAATAAAAGGAAAGCTCTGGACTGGGTAATTTTGCAGTCATTGGACTAATACCAGATGTATTAAGAAAATAAAGCAAACTCACAGATAAAGATCTAACAGTTAAAATTAGGTACTGTCATTATGTCTACAAGTATCTCGGGTGTGTAATCATGTGAACACTGCAAGGCACAGAGAGAGGGCCATGTCTGACCGCAGGGTTATTGAGGGCAGGAGATTTGGGTTTCGATAATACAAAAAGTGAATGGCTGAGGGAAACACAGAATCCGATGCAGTGAGTCCTGGGTTTGTATTTTATTCATAGATCTACTGGCTTTCTACCATGGATCTCTAGCCCTGGTGCCTGTTGTGAAAGGAGCTCTGCATAATGTATGATTCCTTTTGAAATGGCCTTGAAATACTTCTTCAGGGTGCTGTTCTCTGTCTTGGGGGATGGACTGAAAAGAATTACAAGCACCAGCTGAAGAGCTGCAGAGTATCTGGTTTCAGGGTCTTTCAGCCTGTGCAGAAAATAATGTGTCTGTACAGCAACAGTGCAAGCAGAGAGTGTTGGAGGAGATCTGTTTTGTCCACAGCAGTGGGGCAGGTTGACTGCTGAGAAGCTGCTGGATGATAGCAAGGGCTTCCCTGGTTATTGTCAAGTGGTCTCTATTTATTTATTCACCTTAGTTTTTGCTCCCATCCTGACAGTAATGAATTTTGGTAATTCACAGTGGGGAAAATTGACTGGCAAAAGAACTGAATTTTAGGCATGATGAGCTTTGAACCCTGCACATGATGTTGGGTTTAAGAAGAGTTTGCTCGTTGTAAATATGCTTGTGTGCTCCTTCTGTTGGAAGCAGAAAGTGAAATTGCAGCTCTGCCAGGCAGAGGAGAAAGAGGGAGAGGCAGAACTCCAGGAAATGGCAAGTTCTTGCCCGAATGCTGTTCTCTGCTGTGAACTTTTGTACCTGTAGTACTCTTGGATTCAGCTTTACCAGTGGGAGCAATTAGCTGCTGGTCAAGAAGCATGTTCATAAGAGCCAGGAGGAGATTTCTGGGGGAAGAGCTGCAAAGGCAATGGAAACAAATACACATTAGAAGCAGATTAGATTCCTGAATCTTAGCAAATTGAAAAATAACAGAATAACTTAGGCTTTAGAAAACCTACTGGAAATAAGCCAGAACTTTTTGCAAACTGGAATGACCTTAGCCTGCCTTAAATTGCTGCTCAGTGTGAGACCACAGTTAAAACAGGGATTAAAAATGAGAGTTCATACTCCTACCTGCAAATCAGTGAATCTTTCCATGTTTGGTGGGAAAACAACCCAAGAGTAGTGTTGGGAAGACCTCAGAACAAATCCAGCATGTACAAGACAAAGAATCAGAATAATAATCTTAAATTTAGAATTGTGGTAGTAAGTAGTGTCAGCATGGTATGAGGGGTTTTGTTCAAGTTTAATTGAACCTTTAATTTGTGGCACAGCAGTTTTTGAAATGCTGACATTACCAAGGATTGATGGTACAAATCAGTAAGATTTATAGTGTGGATTGGAAAATGTTGAACAAAGTGGACAGAAACTGTATTTTTTTGAAAAGTGTTTCTAAATTTGTCCCCATGGAGAAATCCTGTATCTCTTTCAATTCACATTTCAGGTTTACTGACTGAAAATCTCTGTGGCTTGACTGGTTACGAATGTTTTCATGCAAGCACATTAGCTTTTAAGTTGGTACATAAGCTGCTTTTTTTTAAAGAAAGTGAATAAGCTTGTAAAATAGTGTGTTGGAAACAAAAAAAGTCTTTTTTTCATATAGACAGATCTGATTCATCAGAGAGCATCAAGATAATTGTCACGATTTTCATTTTAAAAGGAAACCAAGAAATCTTGGCACAAGTGTAAAACTTTCTGTTGCTATACTGGCCTGTTGCCTGGAGCTAAATATTTGCCTCATGAATTTTCCTTTCCCTATCAGGAACAGGAAGCAATGCTACAGATGAAATGCATTAAGGTTTATAAGTGATGCCTGTTATTCAAAAAAGGAAAGATGCTTACATGTTACATGATTTATCAACAAGATAAAACAATTTTTATTCTGGCTGAAATCTGGATGGTCACTTAATTTTTGGGAGTAGTTCTAAGGTGGAGATTTGTACTCACTTGCTGCAAGTCCCTTCTAATGAGCACACATATTAGACCCAGGTTCAGTTAAATAATTCCAAATTCTGTTAATATGACTAGGCACATTTCCCTCTATTTTTCCCTTAATTTTTCTTTTCTTTTAATGAGCTCAGCCACCAGTGATTCAGGCTCTTGCCATTGCTTCTCAGCATTTTATGTTTCGTGCTCTTATGGTGACTCCTCATCTTCCCTTTGGTCCCTGAAGAGAGGCAGCTGTGGCTGGCAGCAAGCAGCTGCATTTTCTGTCCTGTATCACTCCCTCTGTGCTTTACCTGGAGTTAGAGGAAAGAGAAACCAATCCTGTCAAGAGACTGCAAAACCTCTGAGGCCACAGAAATATGGAAAAGGTGTTTTAAGATGCTGCTCCTTTCAGGGGCTTCTGGAAATGCTCCTACTTGTTGGGAAGACCTCACTGCAGCAGAAAAACCCAACGTCCCCATCGGCATACCTGCTGGCTTCCCAGGTCAGATACCACCATGATCTTGGGAACATTGTGTGTTCTATCAAATGCAATAAACATGACAATTGGCTCACCTTTTCTTCCTGCTTGGGATGGGGTAAAGGGTAAGCATTCATGCCCTATTCTTAGTCATAAGGGAATTCAGAGCCACCACACTACATTTATGTAGCTGATAACGTGGTGAAGGGCTCTCTGAAACTAAAGTAGCAAGGTTTTCCTCCAACTTGGCTTGTTTTGAGACAATAAAGGTGATAGCTCTAACTTTGATGGTCACAAAAGACTGATGAAGGGCTTTTCGCTGTAATTGTGTATCCTACAAAATCTACTCTGTGTGTGGAAGATATTAGTGACATTGAGCAATAATAATTAATTCAATTTGTATCTTTATTGAATCTGCAAGGGCCTATCTTTGTGCTGTATTTTTCTGCTCTTTAAATAAGTTGCCATCTTTATGGTATTATAGGATAAAATTTAAAAGGTGAAATAAACTAGCCAAAATGCAGAACTTCAATTTTTTTGCTACTTTCCATTTCTGTGTTTCTGAAGTTAGGCAAGTTGGTTTTCCCCCAGTGTTTTTCCAGGGATTACATGTTATCTGATGTTTAATTATTTCCCTCTCATTGCACATTGTAGAATAAGATTTCTGATCTCCAGCACAGACTTGCATATTTTATTCTCTTTATGGGTAATTATCAAAAGTTTTCATTTTGCCTTTTTATGCAGCTGTTAAAGGGCTTCCTTCTTAGCGAAGCATACCTGATATTAAATATTCACTGTGTATATTATGACCACACATTTATAGTTTGTGAGTTATGCTAGTTTCGATGAGAGTTTGGCACACAATGGAGGTTTTCCATTTATTCTGGAAAAGCTTTGCATGGTAATAAGCCTTGCAGTTAGCTGAAGTACTCTTGTTTCCTAATGGAATCTGCTTTCTTTAGACTCTCGAGGAATTAAGAGCACTGTGGTAGCTGTGGTTTGTACCTACCTGTGCATTATCACACACCCTTGCAGGAAGGAGCCAGAAGAGTTCTAGAAAATATCTGTACTGGCTTTGATGTTTACATTTTTCATTTTATAGCCTTTCAAGAATTTCAGGTACTAATGAAAACTCTAGTCCTAGATGGGACCTATCTGCTGGCCTTGTTGCAATCTACTGATTTTGCTGGGCAGGCATTTGTATTTGTAAAATGTATCAAGTTATATGCTTCTAGTTCAAGTTATATGCATGCCAGAAACAATTTCTTACATTGAGGGCTTTCTATTTAAGTTCTTCTTCAGCTTTTTTGCATAAAAGCATCAAGGTATAAATTTTTTTTTGTCAACCAATTACAGTTGTTTGTGTTAAAAAATTCTATCTGTGTATGGGGTCAGTCATCTGGATAAATCTTTAGTGTGTAAGAACTGCTCTTCATTCAGATGACTTATAAAAAAATGTGGAGAGAGAAATTAGAGCCAAACTGATACAGCTCAAACCCTCCAAAAAAACTATTGATTGTCAGAACTGGAATGACCCGCATTAAGGGCTTCAAATGGAGAGCTGGAAAAGAGGGGGAAGAGAAGGCAGGGTGTTTAGGCAAGAGAAAGATGATGAATAGCTAAAAGACACTGAAGGTCAGGAAGTTTGGAGCTCAGCCTAGGGAAAGCTCAAGGTGTGTGGCATTGGGATTGTGCCCTGTGTCACTGGTTTTGAGCGGCCAGCAAAGGAAGCGTCCATCTCCTTTCTAATCCCTCATGCACACAGGGACACTGGGGGTTGCTATGAAAACTTTCAAGCTCTCATTGCAAATTCTCTCCAGCTACAGCAAATTATCGCACACAGAGATTTTGTCTGGCTGTTCTAATGCAAATGGGCAACATTGAGTCTTCTGTCACAAAAAAGTGATATTGAGCAAACCATCTGCATGGGTGTTTTGCCTGGTACAATTGCTGGGAATATAGCTGTTTCACTCTACCATGCTTTCATTTAGAGTCGATTTAAAACTACTGTTTTTATTTCTGCCTTTCAAACTGTGAAAACTTTGACTCCTGTTTTGTTTCTAAAGATATTTACTAATGAGGAGCTGATGTAATTTGTTTTGGAGGACAGGCTCTTTTATACACAGAGTTTTATGAATTGAGATACAATCTCTGATAAACGTGGACAAAATTAATGGGCCTTTACGAGTGGCCAGAACAATATTTATTGTTTGCAAGCTGTGTTAACTCGTAGGGATCCCCTGACAAACCGGGGGAATGGCCTGTTGTGATTTGCAGCTGCCTGCGCCGCAGAATGCGCTTACTAGAGCTTTCCACCCGCTATTCAGCTTGCTGTTGCCTGCTTGTTTTCTGTTTTAAAAAGTGTTTTCGTTGTCAAACTGCATCCAAACTATTCAGTGGAAGCAGCCCATTTGCTGGTGCTCCGAGACGCTTCGCTTTGTCCCTGCTGACACCTGATGATGGATGCAGAATATTCTGAGCCGAATGGTAAATATGAGTCTTCTACTTATCTCACTGTTTTTAGAGATATTGATTTTATTCAGGTCCAGCACATGTTTTATGACTCTGATTGTATGTGGCTGAGGTCACAGTGCTGTCCAGAGCTCTGGACACCAGCAAAATCCCATGGATGTAAATATATAGAAAAGAGACAAAATGCATTGGGAAAAAAAATCTTGCTTGCATTATAGTGCTTCCTTTGTGATAACAAAGGAAGATTTTTGGTTTCTGTTATTTCTGAAAACGTGAAAATCCTACATAACTGTGTAGGATAATAACCACATCTGATAGTGTAAAAGGGTGTTCTGTGAAATCTGGCTTTATAGGCACCACAAAGCTAAATAGCATAAACTGAGGAGGAGCTACCAAAAAAAGGGCATTTGGAATGCCTGCCTTGGCTAAATAGGGAACAAATGTAGGAAAGCCTGAAATTATGGGTACAAACTGAGAGCTGAGTTTTAGAAGATTGCACAAAAAGCTGCAGATATGGATGAAAAAGATGTATAGAAGTCTGTGCACTGTATTTGTGCATAAGTGTGTATTTGTGTATAAGTACACTGTATTTGTGTATAAGTGCACATTCTTTGCACTTCTAATTTATTAAAGGTTTTTCTGCTCAGTTAATGCCATATCAAATACTGAAATTGGATAAGAGTGCTTCAAAGGAACTTTTCTGAATTGTTTCTAGAATCCTTGATTGTATTTTAGGAATTAATGCAGTTCTTAGGGAACAATCCCACAAATATGTACATTTTGTTCTCTTGCACCACCTAAAGGGAACTGTTTGTGTGGTCAATCAAATGCAGAAGCCTTTGTGGAATTACATCTTTAAAAAAAAAGTTCTCCAAAATATTTCTATGCATTTAAATGTTTTTAAGATAAATAGGTAACAGGTTGTTTTCCTGTTTTATCTCAGGTATGTGTCTGCATAATTTCTAAGGTGGAAAATTCCAATATTTCTTTCTTTTTGTTTCTCTGTGCTTGCTCTCTTATTTTTTAACTCAACAAACTAAAGGATACTTTTAAAAATTACTTGCTTCTAAAAATCTAGAGGTGCTACAATGATATCATACTTTAAGAAAAGGAAAAAAAGTTTCATTTTGATGTTGGAGACTTTTTGTTCCTCATCATACTGTGCCAGTGTTTATATTTTATGTTTTTAAGGAAATTAATTTCAAACTGTTTCTGATTAGTGGCTTGGCTCTGCTTCATTGTCATGCTGATTTTCATATGGTTCTTTTAAAAATAAAATATCAACAAGGCAGGCATGGTAACAAGAGAGAATCAGCAGTCCTGGATATTTCTGGACACCTTAATGTGGGAAAAGCCTGTGAGGGAAGAGGTACTGCCTGTGAGGAACTGGGCAGCCAGGTCCTGAGCTTGGTGTCCCAGGCAGAGAGTGAGGGAATGTGAGGTGAGGAGGGATGCAGCAACCAGAGCAGCAACGGGAGACACAGCCGGAGAGGGCACGATAAGAATGTGGTGTCTTCTTCTCCCAAATCAGGGAAGATTAACATGGGCTGTATGGCATCACATATTGGGCTAGAACAAAGGGAGTGTAAGTGGGAGCAGAGAAGCAAATTGTCAGAAAAGTGACATGCTGAGGGGAAATGTTGTGTTGTGGCTCTGGATGCAGCCAGCGGTTGCAGCTCCCTGATGAATGAAGTGAGGCTGATGGCTGTGCCACCCCAGCACCCCTGTGCTGCAATAAACACAGAATTGGTGTTGTGGTACCCAGCCAAGATGGTCTGTGCTCACCAAATTGCTGCTGCTTGATGTGGGACTGCTGGACCTGACCTTCCAATCATTGCCCCTTGTACTGGGAGGTGCCTGGCTTCCCTGCAGAATGTCATTAATCCAAGTTATTCCCTACTGGTGCTGGAATGTCCACATCTCTGAGATGTGTTATTGCTGCAGTTCCAGCATTCACTGCTTTTTATTTGTCAACTTGAAATATGTGAATGCCTGGTATACAGAAGTGCTCTGTAAATAGCTGGAGATGTGTAAAGGATTGGAGGGAAAAGCACAAATAAAGTAATTTCCACAGCACATTTAATTTTTTGTTTGCTTACGTGTGGAAGATGTAGTTAAATTAATAAAACTTCAGTTATTAAAGAGTTACCTAGAGTTTCTTCATGGCTACACAGTCAGTAGTGCTAAATTTAGTCTCTTACTCCTGGCCAGGTGAATTTAATACTTGTTTAAGCTAATGAAATTGGGCTGCTGCTTTGTCACAATGAAAAATGTGTTTCCTTAATCCTCCTAGGAAACTGTGAACCGGAGGCTCATAGTTCCCAGGTATTCTCTTCCATTTTTTGCTCCTTTTCCCTTGTCACCAGTGGATGGTGAGCAGCCTTGTGCCACAGCACGTGTCCACCACAGCAGCACTCTGTTTAAACCCATCATCCTGTGTTGGTGTCTCTCCTCCCCTTAGGTTTTATAAAAGCTGCTATTTTATTACTATCTGGTAAAGAATTGTGTGTGCTGCATTCTGTCCTGTACATTTGCTTCTTTGTGTCAGTTTTTTAATCTTGCTGGGATAAATGAGGCTTTGGAAAACCACAGTGAAGAGTTTAGTATAAGGGAAGGCTTCAGTGTTAACTTGCTTTCATTTATGTCCTGCGATATGTAAATCCACTCTGGTTTTATCTGCCATATTTTAAGTTATAGGTGCTGGTTGCATCCTTGTCTCCAATGTTAATGGTGTGAAGAGCAGGACTGCAGCCTTAGCACTGAGGAGGCAACCAGGGCAGAAATGAAAACTACTCTCTGTTTTCACATTACTCCTCCAACTAATTTTTTTTTTTCCCTGATAGGAAATGTACCTGTTTTTTAGCTGGCAGAAATCTGTCAGCCTGGCACTTTGATCCTAAACTCAGGAATACATTGTGATTGGATCATGATGCTGGTTTTTCCATTTGCTGAAGCTTGCAGTAGCTACTCAGGAGGTTTTTATCAACAATGCTCTGCTAACTCCGCAGTGTCAGTGTTGGCTTCGTCATGATACCAGAAACATCTTTTGTTCCCTGCTAGTTTATAAAGCTTTTCCTGATTGTTTTTAAATTGATGCTGCACACTGGGAGAAGTTAGAGGTGGTTATTTTTTTTGGAAAAGCATGAATGCACAAATGTGCCTCTAGTTACTCTGTGTCAGCTAAAGTCAGAAAATTTTTGAGGAAAAGAATGCCCTTTTTTGATGTTAGTAGATTTGATAGTAAGAGGGGGTTTTTTTCTGTCTTATTATTTTCTTAAAACTGAAGATCAAAAATTTGTATACCGCCCAGAGGTGCTGAATTCCCAGGCTACAGATGATAGAGGATCTGAAGTCACTGAGAAATTACATTTAAAGATGCTGCTCATATGGTTGTAGAGCTCAAAAGGAAACTGCAGTCAAGTTGTTTATATAATTGTTTATAGACATTTTCATTCAATAGTTAAATAATTTTTACATGTTTTTTTTCTTTCCTCAAAACAAAAAAAAAAAAGTAGGCAAAGGGAAAGCACTGTAAACTAAAAATATTACAAGGTTAGACTGAACTACAAAGTTGTATTTAGAGTTTTTATCAATTGTATTCTTTCCACCTGTTTGTTTGGGATAGGACAGGCCAGAGCTGAAACCTAGACTTGTCTATTTCAGATCCTCCTAATTTGGCTGTTGGTAATTCAGAAGCAGCATCCCTTGAGGGCCTCGTGCCTTCTGTGTGCCATGCAGGGATACTCCTGACCCTGTCTGTGATTTATGTGAAACAACCATGCTGACCTGCTGGCCAAAATGAATGAAGTTCTGTTTTCTGTTAACTGGGAAATTACTGCTGTGGTTTTATTTCTTCAAAAGGGTTAAAAAAACTCATGGGAAGCCCAAATGAAATTGGCTTTTTTGTTGTCTGAACTTGATTTTGTTACTCTTGCAGCATCACCGTTTCACAGACTCTTGATCTTCTAGGCTAGACAGGATCTGCATTTCTAATACAAAAATTCAGGCTTTTTACAGATCTAAATGGAACAAAAACAGACAAGTTTCTCCAGAGTTATTAACCTGGAGCCTTCTCATAAGCACTAATTTTACTCAAAACTGACACATCAATTGCAGGAATTTTCCTTAAAATGTGAAGCACTTTAATATCCGCAAAATTTAAGGGTTATTAAAAAATGCATCTCCAGTAACACTTGAGAATTAAATTCTGGTAGGTTTAATATAAAATTTGCCTTTGTAGAGTAGATGTTTGCCAAATAGAAAATACATGTTCAAAATACAAAGGCTGTTCACAACACAAGGTCATTATGTTAGAGAGTGAAACATGAAATGCAATAGGGTATTTTGTTACAATAGGGTGCATTAAAAATATTTTAGTTACATTTGCTGAATTTTTATTCAATATTTCACTGTATGAAAAAAATTCCAAATGTGCAAATACCTTGTCAGTATTTTCTTTTCCACTGTCTCCAACTAAATTGAAGCGCAGCTCCAATAATGATTTTCTTTCCCAACCTATCCTCTTTATTCCTAGTCCGTGAGGGTATAATTTGAGAAACACACCTATTCCCTGGGCAAGAACTAACAAAGTATGACTTGTTCTACTAGATGAGTTCTTTGCCCAAAATAAAATGTTCCCAAATTAGAGCTGGGGTTGTCTTGATGAAAACAATAAATTGAAGATTGAGAACGTGCCAATATCCACATTTCCCCATACCAAACTTATTATTTGTCAGGTGTGTCATCATGTGTCTTGCCACCATTCACCAAAATAAATGCCACTGGAGTAAATGCCAGTCTGGCACATATAAATCTTGAATATAAGCAATGAACATGGGAAAATTGTGGTGATTATTTGATAAATGATAAATTTTGGTGTGATGTTTACTTTGTGGTAAGAGTTCTGGAAGACCTTCACTGAGATGGACATAATTTGGTGCTCATAGTCCATACAGACAGGTTGGCTTGGGAAGAACAATGGAAGTTGCTTTCATGGTAACAAATAATTTGGAAGTTGGTTTTGGCTATATTTGTAGCCAGTTTTATTTGTAACTGGTTGTTGGGTATAACTGTGGTGTTCACAGTTCTTGTCTAGTTAGATATTTCCTTCACATTTTTCCTACTAAGGTAATTTTCACTGTGTGTCTTTAGACCTGAAATAAAACATTAATGTTAATCCATAACATTATTTGAATGTTACACTGATACTGTATGAGCAGATTCAAAGGGTGCATTAACTGGAACAGAAGCAATTTTAGTAGGAAGTGTCATGTTGAAAGCAGAGCAATGGGACATTAGAGCTATAGTAGACTATCCTTTAAAAGTTAAGGTTACAATTCTAGCAGGTTATTCTTCAAATCTAAAGATGGTCCTTTGGTTGGACGCTTCCTTATGCCAAGTTGTGGGATACAGCAGCAAGGAGAAGTTTGCCATAGCCTGTGCAGCCAGAAGCTGGTTTGATGAGTACTTTCATATCCTGTTCATTCTTGGGCCTGTTGGAGCCATTTCCCAGTGTGGCTGTCTGCCTCCTGTGATGGGAAATTATATGGGAGCTGAAAACTGTGTTTCAGGGAGAGGCAACAACTGGCAAGCAATTCCACTTGCTCCTATGTAGAAATCTACACATTTTACCTGGGCATGTACCAAGGCAAACAGACTCTGGGTCCTGGGAGGAAAACTACATTTGTTCCCAAGCTGCTCCGTGTGCAGTCTGGGAACTTTTGCATTGGGCCAGGGTGTGGGGGTGGAGATAGTAGCTACTTTACTTGTCTGACTTTTATCAACTGCTGCAAATCTGTCAGAGACCTGATGTGAGTTTTGGTGTCTGAGGAAGGAACTACCACAGAGTTTAGAGAGTTCCTGCCTTGAGCTCTCAGCTGCAGGTTAGTGCCCTGACAGCAAGATTTTTCCAAAGCTTATCTATCAAGTGCTGCTTTATCATGAAACTTCTTTAAAAGTACCCTCAATCTACTTTGAGGTTTCACTATGATAGAGATGTAAATAATGTGGAACATTTTCGTGGTCATTTGATAAATTCAGAAACAGTTTACTCCTCTGTAACCTGCTCCAATTTTTACACAAATTCTTAACCAAAATTTATTATACTAAGTGGCAAGAGAGTAAAAAGTCAAACCAAATATCATGTGACTCTTGGAAATTTGCTCTTTCCACAGGGTGTCTGATGTCCTTAAAAGCATTAAACCTGTCCATATTGCTGTATTTCTATTTCATAATTAGCAGGTGACTAAACTTTTTCAGTTTTGATTGCTTTGCTACACTGTGCGGGTACTTAATGTTTTTGCACACTTGGATTTCATAGAATGGATTGGGCTGGAAGTGACCTTAAGTTCTAGATCAAACCCCCTTGCCTGGTCTACTACACCTTGTAGTAGCCCAGGTTGCTCAGAGCCCCATCCACCCTGGCCTTCAACACCTCCAGGCATGGGGCATCCACAAGTTCACTGGACAACCTACAACCTCTTCAGTGCCTCACCACCCTCACAGTAAAGAATTTCTTCCTAATGCCTGGAATCTAAACCTGCCCACTTTCAGTTTAAAGCCATTTACCCCTTCTCCTATCACTGCATACTCTTGTAAAAAATCCCTCTCCACTTCCATCAAGATGAATATCCGGAAAGCTTTTGGTAATATTAGAGAGACAAGTGTTTTAAAAAGAGTGAGCTTTGGCCAGATAACCAGATGAACCAGATGTTTTCTGGTTCACTGTCTGCTGTGCTTTTGCCTTCTATTCCCTTTTGTCTGTGCTGTTTCCTTGCAGCCCCTGCTGTGGAGCTGGCAGGCCAGGGGAGAGGGAAGCAGCCAACCATAGCTCCTTGCACAGCAGTGCTCTTGCCACCACTGCTCTTCATCAGGAAGCAAAAGGCATGTCAGTCTTTACAATTATTTCCTACTAGCTTGTCCTTCCAGGCTTTGCTGCCTTCTGAGGCACAAGAAGTTTGGCCCACCTTGTCAGTATTGTGTATTATCTCTACTTGTCAGTGCAGGGATTGCTTCACTGTTGTCCTTGCCAGGTCTGATGCTTAGTCATTGAATGTCTTTCCCTGACTTGCTTGTTGCTTCATTTTTCTTTCATGTCATATAGCATGCATGAGCTTTTGCTGGATGATATATGCAGAATTATTCATCATTTTAATATATAAAGGCTTGATGCATACCTGTGTCTAATGAGTAAGGAAATGGTTGTTTAAGTTGCAGTATTTAATTTATATTTTGTAGCTCAAAATAAACAGTACAAATCCATAGGCTTCTTTCCAATTAATTGTGCTTATAATTCTACTGTGAAGCTGTGTCTTCTTTTCTCTATTTCTATTCCTTCTGTCCATCAACCTTGCCATTTGTTTATCCCCATTTGTTTTACTTTCTCTCAAGGCTTTAAATGATTTTGAGAAAAGGTCATTTATTGGGTGTATAGCTTGGGTTGGAATCTCTTAGCGTAGGTAGTGGGAGTTTTCCATGGGAGTGACACAGGTGAGAGGCAGCAGTTCTGGCACCAACATTAAAGTAAAGAGGTTGGGCCAGTTTTAGGATGAGCATAAGCTCTAAATTATGATCTGAGTGCAAAATTGGAGTAGCCTGTTTCTCTGTTCTGCTCAAGTCTGTAGCTTCATACCAAGCTTTTACAGAGCAGTGCTTAGTCAGACCTGCACAGCCCATGGAATTTTATCCAATAATCTCTCTACCAGGCTCAGTAATGCATGTCTGAGCTCATCATCTCTCTTCAAAATATGTTTGACAACTAAAAATTATAAAAAACAAAAATATTTTTCATCCTAAAATAGAAGTATTCTGAAGGTATACTTTGAAGTCTGTTCCTCTTCCCAAAGACTTTGAACTCTGCAACATATGTGAGAAATACAAGTTTAAGTTATTTTCAGTAGAGAAAAACTAACTACAAAATATTTGAACATGAGTAATTTTTTTTTTGTACATCTGGGTTGTCCTGGCATTCCTTATATAATCCCATTTGTATGGAAATGTTGAATTTGCAATTTATTTGCATCATTTCAAGAGACAGCACCAGAAGGACTTGCAGAGGCCACATACTCAGCCAAAACTTAACGCAGAAAGAAAACGGAGTGGTTTTATCTCTAAAGCTGGAAATAGTGGCTTTATCAATGTGTATCTGTCATACAACTATCGACCAAACTTCTGGAGTTTGCATCCTCACAACAGGGAATTTTCTAGTGCTAACACTTTTTACCAAGTAGGCAGAACTTCCTTAGAGATGCCCACGTTGTCAGCACATGGTGTCTAAGAAGCAGGAGAAAAATAACCTTATTGTTACACTCCTTTTGTTTTCCAACTGCTACAATCAGTTTTGTTAGATGTACATCAAATGCTTCTTTCTAGGAAAGCACAGTAACTGCCCTGAACATGGTATGTGCTGTACACTGAGAACATTTCACGAGCAGCAGAAGTTTCTTGCACCTCACTGATGTATTTTTGTGCTGGTGTGAGCCAAAGGTTCTCTCACTGTTGTCAGAGCTGAAAAAAAAAATGCAGCATTAGAAACTTATAATCTTTTGCGGGATTTTAATGAAATATTCAAATAAGAAGAAAATAGCTGTTAAACAGAAGTAAAAGTAAACCTGGGGAAGGTAGCTGGGGAGAAATGATAAAATTTATTTTGTGTGAGTTTGACTACTTGCACCAGTTTTCACATAAATAAACATCATTAGCGTGTGCTTCCAAATCGTGATGATTTTTTTTCAGCTGTGTACTATGGTATGGTGCCAGAGACCTGAAGAGCTACAACTCAGAGCTTTGCAGCCTAATTTCTCAGGGAGCTGAAAGCTCCTGTGTGTTAGTACTAGCTTTGGTTAAGACACCTCTTGGAGTTGCTCTTTCACTAAATTTTCAGGTCTGTATATATTAATTTTCCAAATTAGTAACTTATAAAAGTAAGTGGAATATGGGTTACATGGATGCTGGGATTATGCATGGAATATGGATTACATGGGTCTGGGAATCTCTGTTAATAAAAGGCATAAAATACCTTTTCTTGTCTAAGTAATTGTGAGGCTTGCTGGGACGGAGTGGGGGCAAAAAATGAACCCTGCTACCATTTTCAGACTGGCTTTTTTCAGTGTATATGAGTTTTCTACATGGTTATTCTATTCTCCAAAATTTATCTGTGCAAGAATTAGTCAAACCAATGACTCTTCTTCTTTTCTCCTCTGCATTGTTGCATGTGTTTTACTGCACATAAGGCTTATTTTACATTCCACAGAAGCCTGCCAGGATTTTCCATTCCGTTTCAAAGCAAGAGTTCACATCTGAGTGCTTTCTCACTCTAGTAGTGGAAAAGGTCTGTTGAAGTATGCTGTGATAACTCTGCAGAGTTAAAACTCAGAGGAACAGGAATCAAGCATTTGAAAATGTGGAAAGGTATTTTTATTTTAATAAAAGTGATGAGCATTTTATTTTCTTTGGGTATGAATGCTGTTTGCCTTGCAAATGAGAATTCAGCTTCTCAAATCAAAGATCATTTCAGCAGTTGTGAATGGATGAATGAAACAAAACGTTAAGAGATTGCAAAAGTAATGCAAATGAGGGGTGAATTTTATCTTTTTAAAAGTTGAAGTAAATTGAGTAGAGGGGATTTGAAACTGATATGTAGCAAAAGAAACAGGCTTTTAACTGCACTCAGAACCCTGCTTGTAATACAGGTGTTTTAGCAACTGCATTTTCCCCTGGGATTCAGAGCTCTGTTTGAATGTCAGTGTAACATGCACTAGAACACAATGGCTTTGGGGTTTGCAAGTAAAGCTTTGCCGTGTGCATTTTCTTGCACGTGCCTGTTCAGGAGCACAGGTGGCAAGCCCTGGACAGTTGCCTCTCTTGTCACAGGTTGTCCTTTTGTCACCTAAAATCAGGGCTGCAGCCTGGGTGTGCCTGGCACAGGCAGTCCCTTCAGCAGGCAGCTTGTGTCTTACACTCTGTAGGGGACTCCCTTCTGCAGTCTAGTGACAGCAGACAGTGACAGGGAGCCAGAAACTTTGGAACAAGGTGTTATTTATTCATCCCCCGAAAATGTCTGTTGGATGCACAGTAGGGTAATGCATCAGATGTAGCTTTGTCTCCAAAAAGACCTACGTGGATAGGCTTTACTTGCTCATTGAGAAATTCCTCTAAGCCTAGAAAAGTCTGTCCCTGGCAAGGAGAGCTGGCTTTAGCTGTGTTTTTACGAGATGGATTCACATCCCCTGTGTCAGCCCCACATGCACTCCAATTGTTCTGGCACAGCCATACAACTCTCATGTGACCCAGAACAGGGACTGGATCTGGCTTAAAAATGCAAAAACACCCCAACGTGTTTTGTGGCTTTTGTTTTGCACGGTGAAGCCAGATCTGATTGTCAGCATGGCTGTGTAAACAGGCATGCTGGCATCACTGTAGGGTGCAGGCAGCAGCATTTCAGTCAGGCACTACTGTGAAAGGCTCTTCTGGATGAAATCATATAGTGAGCTTACAGCACATCTGTGTGGGAGTCAGCCTGTGCTCTCCTCACTGGCACAGTCGTACTGATTTTTGGTGTTCTTTCCCTGCTTCATTCAGACCCTTTCTCTTTTCTTGAAGTATGAAATAGCCTTTGATTCAGTTGTAAGCTTTGGGAAAATTAACACATTCAAATATGGTCGGATTTATGCAGGCAGTCTCCCCAGTTAATGGTGTTGGCACTGTCGGTTCCTTTTGAAGCCGTGTCTTTGAGACATTTACCTGCTTGCTTATTTTCCTTTTTTCTTCCCTGCTTCGAAGCTTGGCAACCTCTTTATAGCTCACTTTCTTCTTCACCAAGGAAGCAGAGTTAAAAGTTGAAAAGCACATCTGACAACACTGATCAAAAATAAGCATTATTCTACTTCTTCCCTTTTCTACTTCTACCCTAACCTCTACCTCCCCTCGAGTGAATCTTTAAAACTTCCAGTGTAGTAGTTGACCAAAATAGTTCAATTTAAATATTTTGAGAGATGCCTCCATCTTCCCTCTTCCTGAGACGCCTCCATCTTCCCTCTTCCTGACTTCCATTTTCTCCTGTGGGCTGATTATACTGGCTTTTTATCTCTCTTGGCTCCTGGGGTTGGTTGCAGATACATCCCTAATGTGAGAAGATGGCAGAAGCTGCCACTGTTATTATTGGGTTTTGAATATGTTGCAGTCTGGTATTTTCCTGCTTCTAGAGCTCTTTGAAGAGCCTGAGAACCAGTTGTGTGTGCTTTTTGAAGTTCTTCCTCTTGAGTGAGGCAGGAATCCCAACTGGCTGCTCCTGCTGATATGTGAACCCAAGAGCTTTTCCTTAGGACTGCATCCTGAAAAATGGTTGTGGTGACATAATGGCCACCCTGGCTTTTTATCGTTTTCCTTCTCCTTCATTCCTTCTCCTCCTCCCAGCTCATTCAGGAGAAGCACATGGAGGCACGCCTGAAACCATGTAGAGATACCTGCAGCATTGCTAGTATTGGCATATGGAAGAAATTGCAGGTTGTCTGTGTTTGCTGGGGGGACCTTAGAATTTGATGGCAATCTGATTGTTACTTCATTCAGGTTTCAGTGCTTGGAACAGCAAAATTGTATGAAGTCATGGTGATTTGAATGAAACAAGATAAAATCAAGAGGAAAGGAAGTGACTGAAGGGCCTTTAGCATGCCCTTATTAAGGCTTGTAACCAAAATACATGTAGAATTTAGAATTAAAGACCAAGTCTGCTTTTACACTTCTCATCTGAATACTACAGTTTCAAAGGGGAAGGATTAGTTTGACTCATCATTTAACACAGGAAAGAAATGAGAGGTGGAAAAATGTCTGATTCACCAGTTAGTACACATCCAAAATTGTCATGTTAGGCTTGTTTTGATTATATGCATGACTGCAATTTCCCCTGTGCTTAATGCAGGGAGATGAAGCATTTTAGGAGACCTGGAAAAAGGGTTGGGAAGTGTGCTGTGTGTGGGGAGCTGCTGCCAGCCCTTGCCTGCACCGTGGCTGGCATCTGCACTGCTCCATCCTCGTCCTTCCAGCCACTGCAGCCGGTGGGACGAGCCTCAGTGTGGGAGGACCACGTGTGGGCATGGCCTGCTGGGCTGCCCTGCCTTGATGAATTGGCTCTCAAGGCCTTCCAAAAGCACGTGTGTGTTTGTGAGAGATAAAATGGGTGTCGTTGATGCAGTTGGTTTCAATGTTTTAATGCAGAGATATAAGCTCTATTTTTTCAGTGGAGCAATGTGCCGCGCTCTACTCTCACCTCCATCCCTTCCTCCTTCTGTGATTTCCTTTTGTTATTTTTCAGAAACACAGGTATTTGGTCCCTAGATGTTTTGAGACTGCTAGTGCTGTGATGCATCAGGAACACACCTGCTGAGGATATTCACTTTATCTAGGCCACTGTTCTACAGTTGCAACAAAATATACATAGCTTGTCATGAGCAGAGCAAAGACTTTCCCTCATACACTCCCAGCCCTTAAATGCAGTCAGATTCATCTCCACATGTGAGTCTGCACAGCTTAAGAAAGTCTGGGGTTTTTTTATAAATATAAATAGAGAACATAAAGGGATGCAGGAAGGAATCCACATTTAGTCAGTTTGACACGGTTTCCCCACGATGTGTCACTGTCTTGCAGTCCCTGCATTACCAGTAGCATTGCTTTCCAGGATGCTCTCCATAGGACAGTTCTGTGATCAGTGGTCCCAGCTGTGATACCCTGTAACAGAGGCACCTCCACAGCCACTTTGGTGGCCACTTTGTCTGGTCTGATTGAATTGAGATTCTTTGAGCAGGGACTATGATCAGGAGTAGTCTACGGGCAATGTGGAGTATAGTTTGAAGAGCAAAGCAGAGAGCCCAACTCAAACCCAAGAGATAGCTCTTGGAGTGAAATTGCTGTCTAGATTGATACTGCTGGCATTGAATATTCAGTGTTTTGGAGGAGAGATACCAGTTGGATGGGTGTGTATTTTGTGTGTTGTGGTATGCCAAGCTGATATGCAGGACTGATTTACTACTTGATGTTTGTCTGATGATGGGGAGGTGGAAGGTGGAGCTCAAAAACAACAGTCATTTAGTCCGCAGTTTCTTCCCCAGTTATTTTCCTTTATTGTCTTTCTGCATTTTATTATAGTTGCAGAAGAGTACATTCCTCTAATAGAATAGAAGATGGTGACACATATATATATACATATACCTGAAGTTCCTCTGCAATTACCAGTGTAATAAAAACAAGTGATTCAGTGACTTTCTTTCAAAGCTGTAAACAAATGATGAAATTAAGGATCTGCTGAAGGTGATCATTTTCCCCTAGGAGATTTGATGGTCTTGTGCACGCACGTGAAAGCTGCAGAGCTCCCAAGCCCTGCTTCTGGCCCTGGCAGAAGCTGTGGGGTGAGCGAGTTGCATCACTTCTCCCCGGCTTCCGTGTTAAATAGTTTCCTCTATTAACTGGCCAAATGGTTTGTTTCCTCTGGAGCACTTCATCAGGGAGCTGCCAAACCTGACATACAGTGGATCCTGTCTTGTTCTCTGCCGAGTCTCACTGAAGCCAGTGGGTGTGCTTGTTAGGCTGTAATTAGACTTTGTTATGAGTAAGCAGCATCAGGCTGTAAACTTAATATCCTTCTGAGGTGAGTGCTGCTTAAATAATAAGCAGCCTTCTGTTTTGTCTATCCAGTCTAGTTTAAGTCCAGTAAGCTTTCAAAATGAAACACTATATTGTATGGCTCTAATAATGCACTGTAAACAGCAGCTATTTCATACTGCGTTTAGAGCTGCCTTATATTTGATGAGAATACATTCGCTGATGAGACCCTTACTTACTAATATATGCTTTCTAATTCAAATATCTTTCTTTTACAAATGAGTTCTTCTTGGCCTCAGCACTAGCACTCATCTTGCGTACTACTGTGCCTTCTAAAGCAATTATTGCTTACATGCTGTGCTGTACTTGCTGTAACAAACATTTTCATATGGGATATAAAGTAAAATAAACCTAGATATTTCAAACTTTGCATTAGCTAGAACTGCTTAGGGAATCCTGGTTTGTTTCTTCTTCAATTCTGTCTTCCTTTTGTTTCCCATGTTTTACCTATGAAAGCTGCAGATTCTGAGTACTTTTGGAGTAATTTGACGAGGTTAGGAGGTGAGTGATGGCACTCAGTGAGACTTGGGAATGCATGACCTCACAGAGAATATGATGCTGGTGGTAGAAATGCAGCCTGCACTATTTTAAATTAGTAAGTCAGCTACAGAAATTCCAGTTGGCAACGCACAATCCTTGAGTTCTCTGTGCTCTGTAGATCCACGGGAGAGGCATGACAGGAGAGCACACCTGAAGCTGCCTGTATTGCCAAAATATCATGTAATTGTGGTGGTTTCAAATGTGTGGGCTGTCCTTCCCTTGTCACCTGCTGTCCCTTCATCTGGCACATCCTTTTCTCTCATGGCCATGTGGCCTCACACCATGGGTTGGCTGTGCCATTGCAGCTCTGTAAGCTGTGCATCTCTCCTGTGAGCTGAAGTGTAAGCTGGCATGGAAAAGGAAAAAAGGATCAGGCTTTTTTCACCAGTGTCATATCCTTGCTGGGTACAGCTAGCGGGGAAAGGGAGGGGAGGGATGCAATGGTGAGGAAAATGGGAATTGTTCGGTGCTGCTCTCACTCTGAGTGATGAGGCCGTGGTGTCAGAGCACATCCCACAGCTGACTTACTGCCGGCTCAGATGTTCCGTGCAGAGCTTCAGATGCTTTTAATAAAGTGAATGTGGTTGGTTTAATGCCTATTCATCACGTGGTTGGGAGTGCTCAGGACGAGGTTGGTGACCAGCTCTCTGCTAACAGGTTGCACCTTTTGAAGAGGCACGAGACACGCTTCCCATGTGCGGTCCCTGAGGAGCCACTGCGCCGCCTCCTCCTGGGATGGGCTCTTCCTGGCCCCAGTGGGTTTCTTTAGGGATGAAAATAGGAAGAAGTGTGTGAGGGCAGGTCTTGGTGAAATGGTTACCAAGAAGGGGGAATAAAGCATGAGGAGGGTAGGGGCTCCCCCCTGTGCTTGTGGTATATCAGCCCCATCGGTGCTCTTCAGCACTGGGGGAGGCTTATGGCAGGCCCCAGGAGGCACCACGAGAAGGGATGGGCAGGGGAGATGTATTTTGTGTGGATTTTGACTTTCCCCTCTAGCGCTTTCTAAATAGAGCAAGAAGAACAAAACATTTCCTCCCAAATGTTTCTTCATAAAAGGTGTAAAAACAACTGAAAACCTTGTGTTATGCAAATAACTCAGGGCACCTTAAACACCAAATTCAGTTGTTTGAAGTTATTTTTTGTAAGTTGCATGTGTGCCTCTAAAATTTCTAGGTGATTAGATGTTTGTTTAACAAAAGAGCTTGTTTTCTTTGTGCTAAACTAAATATCCAAGATTTGAAAGGACTTCTTAGGCAAAAGAGCCACCTTCTCATCCCAAGGACTAATTACTGAGACCTTCTGTTTCTCTCAGGAGTCTCATCCTCTTAGAATACATATTGCATTTTCAGAGCACATTTCCTCGCTCAGAGTTTCTCTTGTTGGGATTAGCTATTGTAGTGCTGTCACCTACCCTGCAGGGTTGCTCCTGCTTGGCTGCACGGGGGAGAAAGGGGGGAAATTACTGCAGCTCACAAAGATGCTTTGCCCTAATTATAATTCTTACATTGAGGAGGAGCAATGGTCCACCCCAGTGCTGAAAGCATGCATTTGCCAAGTGTGCACTCCTGGAGATCCAGGACAAGCAATGACCTCTATTCAAGTATAAAGAAAAGTTCTAATTCAGCTACTCCAGGTGTGAGTTTGATCAATCTGTTTCTCTTATTTTGTGGTTTGTTTGTTTTTTTCCTCTTGCAAGTATATATGTTTTTTAAGGGAGGCAGGTGTTATTCCTTACAGCAGAAAAGGACTTAAGTTTATTTTTATTTGGTTAAGTAAAAATGGGGTGTCAGTAGATGTACAGGCTACTTTTGGGGCAGTCAGAATGGCACCTACTACATGGCCTTGACTACCCTGAGGGAACAGAAGGACTCTGGTTTTTAATTTCCACAATTTAAGCACAGTAAAATGCTGTCAAAAAAGGTCCATCAAGATCCTGTAAGTTCGATGAGGCCCTTTTCTTCTGTTATTTTTCCTTGCTAAGCTGCTTGGTCTTCCAGTGGCCTTCAAACTTTTGCATGCTGTGAAGTAACGAAGCAGAACATTAAATCTTTTAAATCCTAGGAGTGCCAGCAATCTACTGAGCATTTCACAGTGCTGTTGTCAGTGAAGAATGCCTGTGTGTTGTATTCTCTACATTGTAATCCCCTGAGTGTGAAATTAGATCTGGTACCAGTTTATTTTTCTCTTCTTTAATTCTTTTTCATATCAAATATTAAATGTACTGTAATCGCCCTATCTGTTTCTGGGTATATAAAGCAAAGGATTACCCTTTGGTAAGTAGGTTTCCAACTTCTTTTTTTTTTAGTAGCACAGCTTAATAGTACAATTTAAATGGAATAAAAGATTTTGTGAAAAATTATAGGCTCCCCCCCCTTTATTTCTATGTGTAGGCTCCTTTTGAATGTTTATTAATGTCAGTCCTATATCACTTTTTATATTTCAAAAATCTACTTTAGTAGCATATGGCCTTTTTGTGATCAAAGTTGGGCTTAATGAGTGCTTTCAAAGCATTACTTTGCCAAACATAATGATAGTATTGTATTAACTTCAAGTTTCAGTAGCACAGTACTAACAGTGTCTTAAATAAATAGTTAAATGAAATAGTTCTTATCCTTTACTCCATTTCTGTTGATCACAAGTGTTAACTCACAAGTCTTTTTTTTCTTTTCCCCCTCAGTTTAATCAAGTCAGTACATTTTTTTATATCTGTGTCTTCATCTGTGAAAGGAGACTAATGCTTACCTGGAACGTTGTGGAATAAAGTGAAAATAGCTAGTGTCTGAGATTTAGAGAGGGGCCAGGGGACTAGGGAAAATGTGTGAGTGACTGATATTTAGTAGCTGGCACAGATGTCCAGCTATCTGCAAGGATGAAAATATGTAGACGACTGAAAAGACACGAATGAGATTGAATTGGATTAGTTTGAACAAGGAAATCCAGTGGTACAGATGGCTTAAACAGCTGAAATTGCACTGTGCTCACCAGCATGATGAAATCCTTTCTTGTGATATGGGAAGCACCTGTGTTGTGAAGAATGGAGACAGTTCATGTTCCTTTATGGAAAACTGAGCTACTTAGGAGATGTTCCTCTAAGGAAACAGCAGGTAGTGCTTTTTGTAAATGTGGTTCGAGTTTGCAAATCTTACTGCAAGTAAATTTAAATAGGGGGATTATATTTTTGCATTTAGTTGACCAAAGAGAAGAAAGGACTGGCTTTCATGCCTGTAAAAAAACAAGTTGTCCTTGCTGTTGAGAATACTGTTGCTCTTCATCTGAAAATGAAGCTAGTTAAAAAAAATTGTCTAACCATACATGATGCACAAGGCCTGCTGCTGTAGAGAAGCATGCGTATTCTTTGCTTTAAGTGAATAAATTTATTCACTGATTTATCTTCAGTCAGGACTGTAATGTTCTGAAGTTGTGAGGGACTTGGTTTTAATGAATCCTGGAATGACAGGATACATTGCCCTACTTAAAACAGTCAGGTAAGACTGTGGAAAACCTAAACTTCCTTATACTGATAAGCTCACAGGAGGTGCAGACTAAGACTAGCAAAGAATGAAGATTCTTTTTTCTTTAAAGCTGATTTGCAAAATATTTTCATGCCTTTTAAAATAATAAGTAAAAGCTTTGAGTATTCACAGATATCCTTGTTTGAGAACAATCTAAGCTGCTTTTGTGCTTGAAGTCTTCTGTAATTCTGTTCTGTGATTGTGGGTAGGTCAGAAGCAGTGTTTGTTGAAGTTACATACTTTGCCTTCCCATGACCTTACATGTTTTTGGTGAAAAGCATGAACACTTGAAATGTTGGAATTTCCTTTAAGCATCAGCACTCTAGGCTTTCGCTTCCATTTTCTTTAATCAGGGTGAGTATGTCTGAAAAACTATGCTGACATGGCAGTTATTGTCCACATGACAAATGTTTACATTGTGCTGCAAAATCAAGGAAAGCTCATGCAAAAAATTTCATTGTTTGAGATTTATTTAACATACAGGTGTGTGTGGTTTCAGGATGCTGTTGCATCCCCTGTTTCCTGGAAAACCCTCTGATACAATAATCATGGTATTTTTCTCCTGTGTGAAACTTACTGCTGTTAGCTATGCTTTTCTGGCTTCTAGAGGTGCTTAATGAAGCTTTCTCTTTAAAATCCTGTGAGAGGTACAGCCAGATCAGAGTGGCTCTGGTGGAGCAGACCCTCCTTTTTATCCCTTTCCTTGCAGGGAGAGTAATTCAGCTGCTGTGCTGAACCCTCCCTGCTGCCTGGTGTGGCTCACAGCAGCTCATTTGCCCGTGACCTCTCCTGTGAGAGCTGTTGTACTCACGTTGGTGAGGGCAGTTCTTGCTCACACTTAATAAAGGCAGGTCCTTTTGATGCTCTTGGCACAGTTCTGTATGTGAAGGCCCTTGGCTGCAATGATTTGGTCACAGTTAAAGCATAATGAAGTCATGCATGTTTGCTCATTTTCTGCCCAAAAGGCTTGGTGAGAACTTGTGTATGCCTTTGTGTTAGGAATATCTCATACCCAGGAGATAATTTTTGTTTCAAAAACTGAGCAAGGAAGTGTGGAGGAACCTATCTTTCATGATCTTTAGGATGGGTTTGTTTCAGTGGGACACTACTTATGTAGAGAAAATTTCATTATTCAAAAAAATCCCAGGGCAGCCAAGTGCAAAGAACTCTGTATGTCTGCCATGGCTTATAATCTAAGCAATTTCAGATTAAGAACTTGATCTAAAAGACTTTGAAAAGCTTTCCTTCCTCCATTTTGAGGTATATAATGATTTTTTTTTTCAGTGAATACAGCAATAAGCTTGTTGACTCCAAATCTCATTACAATACTATTTTAATTGGAAAATGAAGGAAAAGCTGTTATAACCAGGGGCAAAAGCAAATATGAAAGAAGTGAGAATCCTCAGAGGGACTCCATCCCTTGCTGGAGTGGCCTTTGGTATGCGCTTTAGCGACACATTTAAATTATTCATACAAAAAATTTCAATGTAAGTAATTACCATTCAGTGCTTTTTCAATAATGTTCTTCTGAAGAACAAGAGCTTTTAAAAACCTGGTAGGTTTTCAGACCGGTTTTAAAGATTTTAAAAGAAACATTTCTCTTAGATAGATGCAATCTTGTAGCTAATAATATTGAGAACTCAGTGGTGCCTTCCCGTGATCACAACTGCTTCAAAAATGCTTAGTCTAGTCTTGCTTCTGTAAAAATAATGAGAGCTTTGCCACAGGCTTCAGTGGAAGCAGGCTATGTCTCTTTAATTATTTCAGCTTTGCTTCACTGAAGTTTGGTAGGAATTGTGAAGTTAAAGCACAGGCACAGAGTCAGAGACCAGAGAAAAATCCTGGCCCCATGGAAATATGCTGTCCTCCATTGTGGGTTTCCTCACAGAGCTTTTTAATAACTGCTGTTGTGTAGTTTTCTCTGTTTGTAAAGTGGAGGAAATAATATCACAAATCATGGGGGTCATGGGGCTTCATGTATTAATAATCTCTAATGGAGGGTTGATTGTCTTGGTTGAAGCATGCTGTGGGTGTGTAGATAGATTTTTGAGTCTCTTGTAAATAATAAAGTTGCCTCCTCCCTACTTACTAATTCACTAGTGGAGATGCAGCAGAAAGAAATCTCATTCATAAAACAAAGGCATATTTATGCAGGTATTAATTCTTTTAAGGTATCTGTAGCTGGATGGTGATTTCAGACAAGGGCGTCTCCTCCTTAATGATCTTAATGGTGTTTTTCTTTTGTATTTTTTTCCACCTACTGCAGTAAATTAAAGGATTGTGGCCCTGCCTTTGCAGCACAATCATGTAGTAGTACATGCTGTGTTTATTTGTGGAAAATGCCACGCCATCACACTCAAGTGATGACAGGTTGTGCCGGCTGTGTTGCGTTGGCTCTCTTCTGTTGGAGAAGATCAATAAAGATGCTGAGGCACAGCCATGGTTATCCTGCCAGGGGTGCACTGTTGAACCTGGGTGTGTAACCTGCCCCTTGCTCAGCACCCGGCTTGGGAGCTCCACTGAGCTTCAGTGTCACTCGTGGGAGCTTGAGTGAGCCTGCAAATGTTGGGCTTCAGTCAGGACTTCCCTCAACCTGTGGTGAGACGCCACTCCACCCCATGTCTCACCACAGCCTTTCTCTGCAGCTTTGAAGAGGGCAGTTTGGAGGAAGTCCTGATTGACTTTTGCTTTACAGAGCTGGGATTTAGTATGCAAGTTATGAGACCCAAAGGAATCATCAGCCAGCCCTTGCATCCCTTTGATGACTTGCTGTGGCAGCATTGTGGAGCAGTGCTGTGGTGAGACCTGTATATTCTACAGTCCTGAAGACATGAGAAGTATTTTCAACAGCTCTTTACTTTAAGGTACAGCCTATGAGCAAAGGTTAAGTTAAATTAGAAGTATGGGTGATGCAAAGGTTTGTGGCAATGCTGAGTTATATCTAAAAGAAGGCAGTAGGAATTGCTGCAAAATGATTTAATATAAGCTGTAGGTCAGCAGCAGCCTAAGAAAACGTATCTGTGAGCTGAATGGTGTTTCCTCCACTACTGTGGTCCCGCTCTCCATTCTTTGCTGAGCCATTTCAGTAAGCAGACAGAAACAAAACCCATGGGATGACACAACGGAAAAAAAAAAGATAATTTTCTGTTGGGTAATAGGCTCAGGAGTGGAGGGCTGGGATGCCGGCAGACAGCAATTAGATCGGCTTAAGCTGCACAAAATTGGGGCCTCGGGGCTTCCTTCTGCCTCATCTCTCAGCTGTGACTGGCTGGTCCCTTCTGCCACTGCAGCAGCTTTGCAGCAGGAGCTGCCTGGGCTGGGGCTGGGGAGGGGGTCAGCGCCAGCACAGCTCCCGGAGTGCTGCAGCTGGAGTTGCATCTCTGCAGCTGGTCAGTTGTATTCTTGTCTTGATGGGCTTTGTTGGGAAATGAAGAAAATTTGGGGCCTGCTTTGAGCAAATCTTTGGCCCCCGTGCCTGTTGTGCCCTCCCTGCGCTGGCGCACGTGTGTTCGTGATTGCACGGAGAATCAGACGGCGGTGGAGAGGATGGAAACTTGCCCACAGAAGGTTTGATTTGCTTTACTTGACTTTGCCAGGTTAATTTTCAGCCAGATCAGCTCCTGGGGCCAGGTGTGTGTAGGGGCAGCTGTGTCCCTTGCCTGGCACAGGGACAGCTGCGGGTGGACAGCGCTGCCACTAAGATGTCAAACCACAGCTCCGTGTGTCCTGCGCTGCTCTAATAGTTGGGGTAATTTGTTTGGGCTTCCCTGGAGAAAGCCATTTGTTATGAAAATGTAAATGTAATAACATTGCTTGACTAATTCCTCCCTCATTAACCACGCGATGTGCCACAGGGAACTGTGTGATTCCATTTTCCCCAAGAATGCTGAATTTCAGTAACCTGTGCTAACGCTCCGTCTCTATTCTGGTAGCCTCGACTGGAGCATTTATTGAAGTTGTAAAGATATGTTAATTTCCAGTAAAATTTTCAGCTTTGCACTTTAATAAGAATACTTAAATATTTTAAGGTACTTTGAACCGATCTTGGTGGAACACACCTTTATTATTTTGTTAAAGCTCAGTGCCACTCATAAAACGTAAGTTGCTTTAGAAAAGCATATCCTGTTATTTTTAAAGCAAATGTCTTCATTTAGTTGTAGATAAATGGCAGATTTATGGTTTTTTGAAATATATGTATGAAGCAAAAAAGAGGGAAGAAATACATAAACAGCTAGAGTTGCTCTGTAGTTGCTTACTACAAATGCATTTATGCCTTAGACATCACTAAGTGAAATGCCCTCCTTTTAAGAGTGCACTTGTTATTATCTCTTCATGTTGACATAAATGAGTCAAATTAGAGTTCAGTGGTAACTATATTCATTGGAAAAATTGAACAATATTAGTCTTAATGTTTCCCCTTATAATTATGGGAAATACATGATCTTATTTGTGGTATTGGCTGGCTACCCATGCCTCTAATAAATGTAATCGTTACATAGAAGCAGAACAGAAACATGGAGTTTTCTGATCCTGCATAAATTTCTTTGGAGCTTGGTAACGACTGCAGTGAACATGCATTTTTGAAGAATGTAAAGTAAACAAACAAAAAAATAAAAAGGTCAGTTGGCAGGCTGACAACTTGCTAGAGTTTCTGCTGACTCCTCTGAGTTTCCACTGTGATCGCCTTCCTTTGAAAACAGGACAAACGGGTTCAGATTTATCTAGCTGTGTTGTCTAAATTGGCTGCTTTTCACTGTCACAGTAAATGAATTTTGATTAAAGAGATGCTTTGAGCAAAGGTGGTGACAGATTTATGCTGTGCAAAGCTTTACCTGGTGACCTGAGTGTCTAGGCCTGGCACTATTCTATATTTAGAAGGGGACAATTGACTACAGCAGGAGCAACTGAAGGTTTTTATTAGAACTCCGCAGCATTTATAATTATGCAGCTAAAGGCCACATTTTGGTTTATGGATGAAAAGTTTACAATTGATTTTGGTTTATATAAAAGGTCACAGTCCAAGTGCACAGATTCTAACCTAAGTATTTGTCATTTTGAGGGCACAATACATTTTAAACCAAGTGTAAATAACAACAGAGAATGCTGCTGAGTAAACCTAAATCAGTGAACCACTTTAACAAAGTAAATAATAAAAAAAGGCAAAGACTCTCAACTCCTTTTTTTTAAAGCAATACTAGTGAACTGAACCTTTACCTGGAAGACATCAAAATTCAGATTTAGAATACAATCAAATGAGTGTCAGTATTCCTATACTGCCTCACTCCAGATGGGGAGACTTATAAACTGAAGTATAACTAAGAATGCCTTTTAAATGTGATTTAATATTTCATATGTTCCAGGAGCAGCATCTCTTTTTGGATGACCTTTTTGCTAGCTGCTTTGTATTTGGGACTTAAATTATTGGGTAGATTTAAATAGTCTCCAATATTCAAAAGGAATGGAAACTGTGTATATGTATAAATAGATATAAGCAGATGTCTGATGGGAGTAATTTCCTGCAGAGAGAAGATGCTGACTGAACGCACTCCATTCTTGCACCTGATTTTTTTTTTTGTGAATGTGTGCTTATACGTGTTTTATAGAACATCAAAAGCTTTTAATGAAGTAATCTGTCTATTGATAGCTTTCATATAATTTTAGAATGTTAAAGAACTTACCATCAATTATAGGAATGGTAAGGCGCTCATAGTATTTTCTTTCTCAGTGGCAGTTAAAGCAGTTTAATTTATATTAGTAAAGTTGTTCCATTTTAAGACTCTTATCTGTTGCTAGTCACTCTTTCACTTGATGTTTTTGTTTGGAGTAAACCTGAGTTCTGGGGTTTATCTTAGGGTCTCAAAATGAAATACTTCTCTCAGTTATCCAGACAGGTTTTCAAGCACTAGACTGTGGATTTAGCTGGCTTAGATCACCTTATATGCAAAGACTGTTTTAAAGCAGGAAATGGATACATTTGGGAATTTTAAAAATTTTTGTTCCCTTCAGGACTAGTACAACACTCATGAAAGTTTGGACGAATGTGTGGGTAGAGAGAATTGTTGTGCAGTTTGTCCAGGTACTGTATGCATTTGCTGCCGTAGTAACACTGCTATCAGAGCAGGTAAGGGCCAGAAGAGACGACAGGGATGGAAAGAAGGCAGTGTGCTGCAGTGACTCTGGCTGGAGAGGCAGCCAAGTGGACCATCCCGTGGGGAGCCTGGCCTCCACAGCCCTAGGAGAGGGACTTGCTTCCCTTTCAGAGTCCACAAGCAGATCCTGCGTTTCCATTACAGCCCGTCCAGATTTAAAACTCCTGGGGTTCCTCAAGCACATTATTTGGTAAGAGAACAGACTATTTTTACATGCGGTGTGTAAGGCCAATATTACACAGTCCAAGAGTATTACAAGAAAGTGTTGGTATGTGTAAAAAAAAAAAACAACCCAAAACATATGATTGAGTTTATATTAATGCCTTTATGTGAAAAGTTGTTTTTGAAAAAGCATTCATATTGCATCAAATCCAGGTTTAAATAATGAAGTCCAAGATTCTCCAGTTACTGATGAGTTTTGTACATGGTGCTATTGTAATTTTTGGAAGAGACACAGGAGTGATTTCATTTGAATCGAGGGGTATGGCTTTTTTCCACCATCTCCTGGAACTGGTCTGAGAGAAACACATGTACTCTGTATCCTTCCACAGAATTGCCAAGGGTCTACATTTACAAAGCCCTCATTAAAGTGTGCTAGTCCTTCTCAAATCAGTAAAAACAAGAAATGAATTGCCACGTTTATAAAACTATATGCTCTGCTCAACAACACTGTCTTTCTCTTTAGAATGGTATATTTAAAAAAAAAAGGCAGCCAGTCTGGTAGACAGTTTCTAGGAATATTCCAAGCCCTAGTACCAGAAATCTGTTCATTTTATTTACATTAGCTTCCCCCAAAGGGGAAGAAACATGCAGCACAGTGCTGTGTTAGCCTAGCCATGCTTTCTAGTGTTTCTGCAGGTTGCAAGAGTAATTCTCTGTTTATGGTCTCTGTAGAAAATGTGTTGATTACATGAGTGATCATCTTCAGGAGAAGTAACAGGTGACAGGGAACAGTGGTGGGAGAATGGAGGGAATGTTTGGCTGGTTTCAAGAAACAACTGGCAGGTGGATAAATGGGCACTTGTTTAGGAGAATTTTTGAACAAGTGGAGTGGTGAAGGGTGCAAGTGAAGTTTCTGAGGGGGACAGCTTGAAGGATGAATGCTGATGGACAGAGTGCAGTTGGTTTGGAAAAGCCATGATGTGTTTGGCCTCTGACATTTCCTCTTGCATATGGTGTTCCCTCCTTGCTGCATCAAGTGGGCTCAAGACATGTCAGCCTCGGGGAGTTGATGTCTGAGAATTTCAGCTTTTGTTGCATTGGCTCTTTGCTGGAGAGCAGATTTTATCTCCACAAAAAACTTGATTTTAGCATCATGTTTGTGTTGCTTTGTGTGGACTTGAGCCCTTTTGCTGGAGGACAGCTGTGTTTGGAGAGCAGGCTGCTGGCTGCACTGATGGCACAAGGAGAATGCTGACAAAATCTGTATCACTTTGGGTTCATTTATAGGCAAGGGCTTGTTGGCAGCTGTGGAAGGTAAATTAAACCATGTAGCATCTTTCTTAGCTCGTGACAGGGAGCCCTTGGACCATGGGGCTCTGCAAGCATCTTTCACTGTAAATGAGCCCTGAGTGCTGGCAAAGCAACACTGGGCTGTTTCTGAGAGGCAGAGGTAGGGCCATACTGCTGAGAATTTAGCAAATGGGATATAATAAAAACCAGGCTGAAATGACATCATTCTTTCTGTTTCATAAGCATGCGCTGCATGTGTGGACAGTGCGCAGATGTTTTGCTTTGATGACTTGCTGTGTAGGTTTATGGCCCTGGAATGTGGCTAACTAAAGAGGTTGGTTTTATTTTGAACTGCATTAAATTCTGTGGAAACGTGTATTGAACTTGAAGTTACATGCCTGCAATTTTTAGGATGTTTTACTCATAAAAATGGAATACTTTACTACTTAGTGTTTTAAGGTTTTTAAAAATTTTTATTACTCTTCCTCTTCCATTTTTCAGTTGCTAATTGTTTCCAGACATTTTTTTACTATGATGAAGACCTCTGTCGATGTTTTCCTTTTATCTAATTTCTTTCTTTCTATTTTTCCTTTTTTTAAAGTGCAAAGTGTAGGGAGGTGTTTTGATTCCATCCTGCTAAAAAGTCAGAGCTTTGAACTCATGATGTTACTTGCCATCAGGATTTCCTGCCACTGGTATCTGAAAAAAAATCTGAAAAAAGAAAAAGAAATCTCTGGAGAATTTTCTAATGGTTTGCCTTAGTTTAGGCTTGTATTTCAGACTAGACTCTATTGTGTCTAAGAGCAGGATTGATATAGGCTGCTTGAAACTGCTGATTGCTAGGGAACAGCTTTGCTAGATGAACGTAACACATTCCACAGTTTTCTCCCTTTTATGGTCTCCATTACAAATTTTTTTTTTTAGCTTCAGTATACTTTAGTGAAGTATTCTGCTTTTAAATAGACATTCAACATATGTGTGTCTGCTTTAACAAAGGGCCAGCAAGCTATACATCAGATCAAAAAATCATTTTTCAGTTTGACTATATAATCCTACTAAATGGAGTTTATTTTTCCTTGTATGTCTTTTCTCTTGTTTGCCAAAGTTCCTGTTCCTTAATACTACCCCCAGGTTTCCTGAGAACTTCCCAATTCCCAAGATCAGGACCCTATTTTGGTCTTTTGTGTTGATGATTCAGAAATGCCATAAGTTGAGAAGAGAAAATTAAGCAGTAATATAGAAACAGTGGAGATGGTAGCAGACTGCTTCAGCTGTGGACCAACAGATTGACAGTAGAGTGTAGCTGGTGTTTCTTTTGTCATGATTTCTGTTTCAGAGCACTAAAAGGGATCAATAAACTGGAAGAAGAAGTTTTTAATTTTTTCTCATATGAAGGCTGTGCTGAGTTCTCAAAAACCCCTCACCAACAACAAAATAAAAAAAAACCAAACCCTACCCAAAACAGAAAAAAAAAAAAAAATTCACGAAACAAACCCAACCCATGTTCAAATTCCCCAAACTTGTAAGATCTTTGAAGGCAATGAAGCTTTAGGTCAGATGCCTTACGTGGGTGAAGGAAATACTTCTCTCTTCTGTCCCCAAATTGTCTCATCTTTCATGTGGGCAGGGGATCATCTTCATCCTTCTGATGGAAACACCAGCTCTCGTTCTGCTGATTATCTTTTTTTCTTTCAAGGCTTTATTAGCAGACTCCTATGCTGTCCAGCACTCTCATCATCATCTTCCTTTGCATAGCATAAGCATGTGATTTTTTTTTTTTTGGTAAATATTCTAAACTATTGTTGGGTTCTAATTCCAAAACATTATTTTAGTTTAAAGGAATTATGATTTGTTTTGAGTAACTGACTCTTGTGCACTACTTATCTCTTGCCAGCTGTCTGTTCATTTGATCACAACAGAGAAGTTATCTGGGCTACACTTCTTGTTTTCAAGGCAAACCTATCAATTAATGGCTGAGTTTATTAAATGTAAATTAAAACATTTTCAGTGTACCCTGATTTATATAGTCAGTCATTAATGTCGCTTCTTTCTCACCCCTAAATATATTGGCTTAATTTTCTCTAAGAAGGGAGAAAAGAAAATGTCAGTGTATAGCAAACAATGGTCACTTGACAAAATTTGTAGGCGTGTTTCATCTTAAGATACAAAGTGTCAAATGCTGAATTTAGTTCACTTCTTGCTTTTTCTGAGAACAAAGGGGCTTTTTTTGATAGCTGATCTATTAATTCAGTAGTGACCTGTCTCTTAGAAGAAAATAAGGAAATATAATTAGGAAATTTTTCTATAGGACCTTACAGTTTAATCTTTCACATCATGCAATATAAAAATTGGTAAGCTCATTTATTTGGTGAATTGTCTTGGGTAGGTGGCAGTGATTGAATTTTTAGTCTTGTGTTTTTGTCCTAAATTTACTGCTGATGCAGGAAAAATGAAATGGGAGAGGCAGAAAATAGATGAAGTACAAATCTTGTGACAGTAATTGATAGCTAGGTGGAGGCATCCATCCAGAGCTGCCTGCTCGCCTTTATACACACCCAGTTCAGTGAGATTGAGAAAGAGATTTTACACAGAGTGGGTAAAGAAAGGGAGGGGGTGGACTTGATAGTGACAGTCCCACTCCAGTTATCTCAGATGTTGCTTACTTTGTGCTTAAAAAAATCCCAACTTTGGAATTGCTCTTTTCAGAATGAGAGCTTTTTAAAGTTTCGGGTTTTTTTTAAAGTCTGAATAAAATCTGAGTGTGCTCAATCATTAAATTTTTTTAAAAATTGAGATCAGGTTTTCAGTAAACTCTCTGAGTAAAAGAAGCATTGTAGGATAAGATTTTAAGTTTCATTAGTTATTGAGTGAAATAATTTTAACCACTTGTGCTAATTCTTGGCTTTGTTTTCTTTTTTGGGAAGAGAATGTGTTATTGGTTTGTACTGGCTAAACCCTTTTTGGCCATGTGGCAAGATTTCTTACTTTCATACAGCTGCTGCTTCAGTTCTTGCTTCTCTTCTAACCCTTGGGACCTTGCAGTATTTTTGTTAGCATGCTTGTTCTCACTACTTGGAGATGAATTAACTACTTAACAAACTACTTTCACTGCTAAGGGTGTGCATCCAATTATCCAATAATGAAAAGCCTGTATTTTCATCTTGCATCCACCCTGATGAGGCACATTACCTCGACAGGAATTAAAATTATTGCATGCAAGCATTCAGCACCCTCCCCAGAAAAGCATCCCTTATCCTGCTCTAGCTGCATTCCTGCACTCTAACTCCTTCCATTGCAGAGAATCTGGCTGAGATTTTCCCACCTGTAGAACTGGGTTTAAGCAAAGCACTCAAGATCTCGAGCTTACCCCCCAAAAAATTGTGAAATATGGAAACAAAAAGTGTTTTTAATACCTCTTGGGATTTGAACTTTTATCATGTTTAGGTTGTGTGAATTTCTGCATCCCTCAAATTAAATTTAGAAATTTTCACTTTCCTTTGAAGATAAAAGATGTGACTCTTGCCCAGATACATGGCTCCCAAGAACTGGGATGTGGGAAGAAGCAGCATAAATGTGATTCACCCTGAATTTTGCAGGAATTGGCAGCGCTGTGAAAGGCATTGAGGGAAGGGTGCACATGGATGCTGCTCCCCCACACCCTGCATGCAGAGCAGCTCTGTGGTTCTCTGTGCTATCTTGCCTTCCTTGGCTTAGTTTCCCACTTGCACTATCCTGGGAGGTTGCATAAGGAGAGGGAGGGATATTGGACAGAGTGTTTGATGAAGAAGGTAAAGTTCTTTTCTCATGTGTCTGTTTGTGGCTCTGACTAAGAGTGTCCATGAGTGGAGAAGAAAGCAGTCATTATGGAGAAGCTGTGGGATGAGAAGGGAAGGTAGGAGGAGGCCAGCCTCCCTGCAAGGAGACGGCAGACCCAGTTTTACAGGCAGAACCTGTAGGACAACTGCACATGAACCTCAGTGAAGACATGCAAATGCAACAGCTCTCTCTAAGCTTCAAACTAGCTGGTAGTGCCTAAAAGATGAGTGTCTACCCAGCTGACCTGCTGCTGAAGGCAGGGAGGGTATTTCAGGGTGCATCTTGACCTGTTTTTCTGAGTAGGGGCATGTGCATGTTCTGTGTTTTTGTTCAGGAGTGAGCTTGTGTGAGCACCTCAGCTGCAAGGCAGTGACATCTCTTTTCCATCAGGGCTGGAATGCCAGGGATGCCTGTCCTACCCTCACTCACATGACTGACTTGTCTTCTTGGTTTTTTTTCTCTCCCTGCTTACCACTCTAGCACAGAAATGTACTTCTGCCCTGTCTTGTTGTACTGGTTTTCTACAGCATGGTCTGAAGCTGAAGGTTTCCATGAAAAATCAAAGCAAAATCGGTGCTGAAAGCCAAGTAGCAGGAAACAGCATTGTCAAGGAGGCCTGGAGATAAAAAATTTGTAAGGGAAACAAGTTTCTCTGGAATTAAGGTGGAAATACACTTCCACTTAATTTCAATGGGCTAACAAATTGTAATGTTTATAGTTGGCTGACAATGTAGAAATAACTCATGAACCAAAAGAAAAGTTTACTTCGGAAGACGGCTCTCAAATTATTTACCTTGGCTTCATCCTTCCCTGAACTGGGGAGAACATAATAATGTTTCCCTCTCTTGATCTCTGTCTTGGCTGGTTGCTGAGATGCTTTTGGATGTAATTCTTAGCATAGGAGGGAACTTCCAACATAGCAAAACTGATTGCCAAACCTAAAAAAAAGAAAGTCTGCATCCAGTAACGACATTCTGGAGATCCTGGATGCCATATTTCTTTTCTGCCATCTCAATGTATTTTCCACACATTTTTATGAAGTGTTTTGAGTCTATTTTGGTGATATAATTCACATGAATGTTTTGAGTGCTCTCTTTGCTCAACCCTGACCTCACCTCTATGGAGATTTTTTTATTTTTTCCTGTGTTGAAAACTGCCAAAGACTTCAGGCATCATTTTCCCACACACAGTGAAAATAAAGCACTTTTTAAAAAGAAACCCCACACCCAAGAAACACCACTCCAAACAGATTTTCCCCCAAAATAAGAGTTCTGTTTGAAAATCAAAGTGGTTGTTTGGTTTGGTTTTTTGTATTTTTTAGTTTGAAGTACAAGCTGAATAGACATCCAGGGAATTACTATGCTCAGACCTTCTTCTTTTCCTTATCAATACCCTGAATTTGTTCACCAGAGAACATAAAGGAGAGTTTGCAGAACTCCTGGACAGTTGTAGCCTTGGGGCTACAGCAGTTTAACCTGCCTAGAAGGAGCTCCTGTTCTTTCAGTGCTCATGTCCACCCTTCTCCTTCGGGTTTGGGTGTCCTTGGCTGTGCTGACACAGCTGGTTTGGGGCCATGAGCTGGCTGGCTGCAGGGATTTGGGTCCGGTTTGGGGCCATGAGCTGGCTGGCTGCAGGGATTTAGATGAAGTCCCAGCATTTCTGGGAGGCCGGGTTGCAGTGTCACAGTGCAGGATGAGCCCAGCTGAGGTGCACACAGAAGGTGGGAAGGGAAGGACAGGAGCTTGCCTTCCTGGCCTTACTTGAGAGCAAGAGAAAAGGTAATGCCCTCACCTCAGGGCACACCCATTGATACCCAGGAGGGTAGGCTGCAAGCACTCTCCTGGTGAATGTTGTAAGGGTTTTTTTTTTTGAGATTCTCACAGTGACCCCCAGAGCACCCAGAATTTGGGAGCCATTAAGGAACTGCATTGTCATTTAGTTTCTTAAGTGTCTAAAAAGTGGCACACTTTTTTTTTTTTTTTTTAAGACAAAACATGTAGGATACTAAGCTGGCAATCTGAATTTTAAGATGTCTTTTAAGCACTGCTGAAGGATGCTGGCAGGTACCAAATATTTTAGCCAGAATGTGATATTATTTATTTACTCATTCCCCTCCTGAGTGATGTTTAGAGCTGTCAATCTGCTGCATTTTGCTGGCCCTAAACTAAGCAGAATAACTCAGGATCCTGTAACCAGAGCAGCCCTTCATAAATTAAGGTCAGTTGGGTGCAGTGCTGTAACAACAGCCTGTAGCAACAGCCTCAGACCAAGGCATCTTTTGTTAACCAGAGGAATATTAACTACACTGGGAGTTCCTGAAAGTGGGTGGTTTCTACTGCCAAGCTCAGCAACACTTTGTCATAATGAAAAAACAATACTGTCTGCAAGTAGGGATTGAAAGCGTCTTCTCACATCTGTTTGTCTAAGCTTGGGAAAAGGTGCCATTGGATGAGAGTAGCAAATCCTGCTGTGACTGTGCTTGTGCTTGTAGGGAAAGCCTTAAATGCCAGAAAATGGCCAGGCATCTTTCATGAAGCTAGTTTTAATTTAATTTTAGACTTGATTAATAGTTACTGCAATATTTGCCTTGCACATTTTTTTAATGGAATGCTTTAAAAAAAGCTAGTTTAATATGTGATCCCTTCTGTGTAATTGTGCTCTCATACAATGTCTTTGGTGAGAATGAACTAGCAGAGTTTTACCCAGAATTGTTTGGAAGATACCAGTGTGGAAAGCAGAGATGACTCACAGTGCCTTGGAGGAAGAAGAGCCAGCAGTTAACCACAGAGCATGGCATTATCTCTATGCCAAAGCTGGCTGAGAGAGCCAGAATATTTTCCACTTCACTATGTTGGGGGGAAAAAAGTACTCCAGAGAAATATTGGCTCTATAAGCAATCTTGATAATCTTGTTAACTTGATGAGTTTAGAACAGGTGTAGCATGGGAGGCATGTGAATCAAAAGAAGGTGGTAGTTCCCATCTAGAAACCATTGTTATTTTTATTTGATGAATAAATACATATGAAGCATTCTCATTTTTGGTGGATTCCCCTGGGTGAATAAACTTGGTTGCACAACAAGAATGTGGTATGTGACGGGTAGAGTACATGATTAGATAATGAGTATTTCTGCATAAATTTATTTTGTATCTAATCCCATGTGTCTGTATTCTTATTTCTTTAGGAATATCTACATGGCATCTCTTTCTATTGCAGGCAATTTGCCAGATGCCTGTAAATAGGGAATGTCTATTGCAAGTGAAATAATACATATCTCTTACTTCACAATGTAATTTGTTTGCCATTAGCATTTAGTGATGTAGCGTTGGGGAGAACTGATTTTGGCTTGACTTTACGGGCAGAATTACATGAAAAACACAGCAGTTAAATCTTAATTTTGATTTCATTACAATAAAAAAATCTATCTTTTACAGTATAGAGTTGAATATTTTCTTTTGGGGGAGGTGTTTCATTTAAATTGATATGACATATCCTGTTATCTCTAGTGGCCTTTACTTACACAGAAAATAAAGTAAGAAAGGGGTTGGCTTCCATTTTGGGTCCTTCTTTTTCTTACCAATCACCTTCTGAAAGATTTAAAGACATATTATTGCTGTGGTGCTGTGCCACCCTGGGACCTGGGCATGTTCTCCTGCAGATCTGATGCTCCACTTCTTTTTGTTTAAGTGTGGAAGTTTGGGTATCCAGCTCTAGCCATGTTCCTTGTTCCTGACAAGGAGAAGGTAACAGACCTCATGAAATACTGGATTTAGCATGTGAGCTGGCAGTTATGCCAAAAGATGAAAAAAACAATGGTGTAGACTGGAGCAATATTTTGGCCTTGGCCATAGGAGAAGTCAAGCTGAAGGATATATCAGGATTGATGCTTGGTTTCCAAGCATCTGAAAAGGAAGATGTTAAAGAACCTGGGTGATGAGTACATTAGAGCTGCTTTCAGGCTGGCAGGGTAATACAAGCAGATTGTCTTGTGGGCAGGCAAAAGCACTAAGTGAAGACTAAGCCTGTAATTTAGTCCACTGGTTAATAGTGAAATGTCTGGATGACTTCATTTAACAATGACTATCAAGGTGTGAATCTTTTTTGCCCTGATGAAACCACCTGAAATAGTGATTGGTGGTTGGCATTGGCTGTGAGAAGGCAGTGAGTCTGCTTTCTAAACTCTCTTGCTTGGGAGAAGTGGGTTCGGGGTGTTATTATTGTGGGAGACATCCACTGGGCTCCCAACAGATTAGTATCTGATGAACAAACATTTTTTACACCTGTAATTTCAATAGTATGTGACTTCTCTTTCCCTTTCTACCCTTCCCACCCTGTATTTCAATGAGTGCCAGAAGATGAGCTTTCTTTAGATACATAAACAAGATGATGTGGTGCAAATTACAGAAGATTGCAAACCCTTGATTTAATTTCTCTCTGCTGTGATTTAAGAATTGATACTCTTGGGTTTTTTAACTGTGACTAAGCAACTGTTTTGTTGAGGCTGATTATTTCACATGCCAGTGGTTGAGAGGTAGCATCAGATTATTCCTGCTGCTTGTGTGAATGTTCTTATTTATCCTGCCTTCTCTTCTACTGAGGATGACTTGGACTTAAATATTACCTCCTGTTCTCACCTTATTTTCACAGCTGATGAAAGTGAACACTTCCTGTGTCTCAAATGTTTTATTTAGGGGCTCTGCAGGATTGACCCTGCATACTATTCTTCTGTATTCTCAGGGGGTTTTTTGACCTAGGAACTTCTGTTGGTAGGGGAAAATATTTGTGTTTCAGATTGAAAAAAAAAACCCAATAAAAATCAAAGTTGATTTCAGACCTATATATGGCAGAAGGGGAAATTGCAGGGAGGGAGAAAATTTTTCTTGTTGGTCACACTGCTCCTGCTGAATATGTGGATGTGTACATATGGAGTGAGCACATGCACAGGCACTCCATACAGAGAGAGCACACACATAGGCCATATGTTCATTATTTTAGAAGTTTTGTTTTCTCTTGCATTTTCATCAAGCTTTTAACAGAGCTATTTTAATTGGGATTCAATATAACTAGGACAGTAACTAAGACACAAATTCAGTGTTTTCCTTCTCACCCTCTGTGTGTCAGCAACATTCCTTGTGCTCATCCTCCACCCAGAAATGAGTTTCTTTTAACCTAGGGCCTGTTGTCAGGAAGAGAGGAGATTGCAGCATTCTTCCAGGTGTGGTGGGGTTGAGATTCATTTACAAATTTTGTCTAGAGTTGCAACATACTCCTTTGTACTTACCAAGTGCCAGGCTTAGCTGGCATGTAAAAACAGCAATAAACTGAAAAAGCACTGCTGCAGTCCTGTACTTGTGCACACACATGCAAATGTGAGCCCTTTGTCTGTCTTCTGGAGCTCAGTATTTATGCATGGTTTACAGTAACTGCACATGCTTAGATTGGTTCCTAGAAGAGACTTACATACAGTTTAAGTAAGGTAAATAATTTTGCTGGTTTGACTGTGAAGTAATATTGAAATGTGTTTTAAAGATACAGGATTTGAGACATAAAGATGTGCACATGCAGCATTTGTATCTGTAGGAAGAAATACTTTGCTGTGGTTCATATATCAAACAGTGAGACCTGTTTATAACACTCATGAGCTGTGTTCTCAGTGTTGGAATGGTCAGGTCTGCCCAAGTGTCTCACAGGGCTCTAAAGTTCCATTTTAGCATTTTATTATTGCAAAGACCTGATAAGGTTTATTAAAGTGTGTATTTTGTAACTCAAAGGGTATGTAAATACAAACAGGAAAAAAGTTTAAAAAATTAAGAATAAGGATTTCTGAGATGCTGATGGTTCTTCTCTGCTTTTTCTTTAGCCACTGTCTCTTTTCTTGTTCTTTGTGGTTCTCTTATCTACGAAAACATTTAGATTAGTGTGCTAATTAGTTTATGTTAACCAGCAGAGGGCTTCCACCTCAAAGCAAACAGCCTTATCCCTTCTGCAGTTTCCCTGGTATCCTCTTAATCAGAGAAGTGGGAAACAGACATTTATTTAGTTGTCTTAGGGTACTTTCCTGCTGGCAGAACAATCTTCAATTACATGTTAACTAATTTTTTGCACAGTTTGTTTTTAACTGAGTTCCAGTTACTTTCAATACAGCCGTCAGCATTTCCACAGGAAACTTGGATGATTCTGTAGAAGTTTCTTGTGCTTCACCAAAGCCTCCTATTTCTAAATTCCAAATGTAACTGGTGTGTTGCAAAGTTTCTGTGCAGTCAGGTATTAAAAGTGTTTTGAGCCCCTTAGTATGAACACAGAATATGCTGAATCAAGTAGCAGGAGAGGCTAAACTGATCTTACAATTTAGATTAAAGCAGAGCAAGGTGAGTTTATAAACTCTTATGTTCATTGTGGAGCATTCCAGAGGAAAGAGTACCTGTGCATACAGGATGCCACAAAAGCACACAGCTTTTTTGGGAGGTTGGAGCCGCCCTGTGAGGCACAGGGTGCTTTCATTCGGAGCATCCTTCATGCCAGCTGTGCCGGCGGCTTGGAGCGGGTGCCTGCTGCTGGAGTCAGGGTCACTGCAGGGGGGCAGAGGAGCGCCGAGGTGCTGAATGCTGCTGGAGCACCTCTCCAGTTTCTCTCCCGGCCTCTCTAAGAACAAACTTCCCGTGTTGATCAGAACTGCTGTTGATAACTTCTGATGATTCAGCGAACAGCTGAATGCCTGGGGGAAAAAACCCTTTCCCTTCAGACAGAAAACTCTGTCCGCAAAAATTCCATACTAAGATAGTTAATCTCCCCAGTCTATCAGCACTTGGGATGTGTTGGCTAACAGTTGTGAGCAGAGCACTTCCCTGGCCAAGCCTCAGCTTTGGAAAAGAGGTGACCCTACAGTTAGGGGATTTTGAAAGCAAGAGCCCCGCAATCTAGGAGAATGTGTGTAGGAATCGAGGTGTGACTACAGTTAGAGAGGGAGCCTTTAGCAGAGCTGTCTCTCAATTAGTGACTGGTCATGCCCCAATGAAAAACCACTAAAATTGTTAATTGCGTTTCAAGCAGAGATAATAACAGCTCGCTACAGGCAAACTGCTAAAAGATAAGTCACTACCGTGTGTCACCGTGACTGTGTGGCTGCTGAGGTCCCTCGGGCGGTGGGAGCGCGGATCCCAGCTGGATCCCGGCTGGATCCCTGCTGCCACCTGCCGGCACTCGCTGCCCGCCTCCGGCCGGGCTCGGTCCCGGCTGCTGGGCAGGAGGGCTGCCCGTGCAGTACCCAAATGTTTGCACATCGCCCGAAGTCACCAAAGCCCCGTTATTCGTCCCCTTAAGCTGTATGACAGCATCAAACCTCACGAAGGAAAAGCTCGTCCGTGTGTAGGCAAGGCTGAAACTTAACGCAGATCAAGCCCTTTGCTCCTGTATCCCTCAGAATATAATGGAATTGTTTAAGTTGGAAAGGAGCTCTAAGATCATTGAGTCCAACTGTTGGCCCAGCACTGCCACGTCCACCACTGAACCATGTGCCCGGGTGTCACACCGCCAGGTCTTTAAATGCCTTAAGGGCCTCCATCCCACTCTCACCTAGCAGAGCTCAGTACCTGAAATTGCTCCTGCCATCAGTAATTGCCCTACTCCTTGCATACTTGCAAGCACATTTTCTATGAAATTTGGAGTTTGCATCAGTTCTGGAATTATGCTGGTGAAGAAAGCCAAAAGCTTGTGAATGCATTTGTATACGGCTGAAGCAGGTGGGTGTCTCTATGTGCAGTTAACTTGCCTGCTCTTTTGGCATCAAAGTATTTTAGAGAAGAACTGTATTTTTTTTTCTGGGCAATTCTGACGTTGGGTCCACCCCTCTTACAAATATCTTTTTGGCTAACAACCAGCTTTTACTGTTCGTGTTCCTTGCTCGATTTCTCTCTCTCTCTCTCTCTCTCTCTCTCAGTAAGAGCCATCATTATCCCTACATACAGCTGCTGTTGAGGGGAGAACCAGCTCCAGGTTAGCCTAGCACTTTATAGAAACTGTACCCTTGTTTATACAGAATTTCCCTATCAAAGCAAGTGCAGCTGTTGAATCAGAGAAAACATTGCCTTGATGCAGTGAATCCTTCCGGAACACAGAAGCTGAAAGGAGGAAGACAGACTGGTGGCAGGTACATCATACTGACCTGTCCAAAAGCTGGTTTATTCTCTGCAGGATAAAATAGTTGTCTGCAGTCTGATTTTTTTTTCTTTTGTTTTCCTTGTGGATCTAATAAAGTTGGAAATGCAGATGGGCTGCTTTGAAGCAGTCCTACAGTATAAAAATACCTCCTCTTTTAGTTTGGATATGGTGTATTTCTTTTTAAATTGAAAAAAAAACAACAACAAAAAAACAACTGACAAACCCAAAAGGGTACAAACAAAAAGGAAGTTTTTCTTTATAATTATGGCGTTCAAAGGTTCTGTAAGGGTTGTGATAGAAACAATTAATAGGCATTGCTTTTGTGTGAGACAGGGCCTACTTAAGTAGGTTGCAAGGCTGGTTGGCAGGAGACCTACTTTCTTTTCTTAGCTTTGCTGCTTATCCATTCTGTGATCTTGGGCAAGTAACTTCATTTTTGTTCCTTCATTTCTTTACTATTTTTTCCCCTTGCAGGTCTATTCACAGTGGGAGGGAAAAAGTTTCTCACTTATGTGCCCTGCACATAAAAAGGGACACAACCTTAACTGGAAGTTTGAGGCCCTCTTATGCCAGAATGCTCTCCGTGGCTGCTTTGCTGTAAAAAACTCATGCAGGAATATGGATTACTTTATGGGTTTGCTATGTGAGCATTTCATAGGGTACCTGTAAAAGAAAAGGCACGTTTTAGATAAAGACCTCCAATGGAGGTCAGGTTGACAAGGTTTCTAAATAGACTGAAATTCCCACACATCTGCCTGGAGATGATGAGTGCACTGGGGAGGTGACCATATGTAGCTATCTGGTGGTGTTGGGGTGGTTTCTGGGATGGAGGCATTTCCAGGGCTGCTGGGGCACCCCTCTCCTTTTGCTGGCTGCAGCAAGATCTTTGTAAGGATGGGATGAGACTGCAGGGAAGGTGTTTTCAATGGCTTTTTGCCGGTGCTTAATCCAAAGGGCTTTATGACTGGCTGATGATGAGTTGTTATCACCTGAAGGAAAACACTCAGGAAGCTTGAGAGAGAGGTGTCCTCTCAGCTGTTGGAGCATGAGCTCTCCCAGCAAGCTGTAATTGTGAATCATCCATGCTACTGTCTCGTTGAGTCATGAGAAATGATAGATTAGGAAATGTAGGAATTTAATTAACATAGGGATTATGCCAAAAGCCAAAAACGGAGCACGTCTATGGCATTTTGGGGTTTTTGTCTTTCTGCTTTGTTGATTTTGTACACTGAACCGAAACCTTTTCTGTGAAACTTTTTTTGCTGTTTTTTCTGGCATTAGGAGAACACAGTGGCTGTGAACCATGTACGTGTGTTTGCTTAACAACTTTTAGAGAATTCTTAGACCATCAGATTGTGATGCATGGTAAAAATCCTGATGGTATGTGAGACTATGGTCTCGTTCACCTCTAAAAAGAAATAAATAAAAAAGAGCAGGGGAAGGAACCAGTCTAGCTTTCAACTTCAAGCCCCATGTTTCTTCTTCTGTGATTCCTTCATGTTTTTTACTGAGATGGATTTGTATTTAAAAAATGTACTAAAAATAATGCCTTAACCTTTACATACATAACCTGGAAAATATGAAGCCTATATACTTGTATGACATCTTCATAAGGGAGAAAATAGGTTGGAAAATTGGCTTAGCTTATTAGAAATGTACTTGTCTCTTTCATATGGCTTTGTAGAATGTTTTATATAATTAAATTTAAGCCTCTACAGTGTTTCAGATGCTAAAATTTCACAGAATCACCGGGTTGGAAAAGACCTTAAAGATCACCAAGCCCTAACAGCTCAACTAAACCCTGGCCCTGAGTGCCACACCCAGTCTTGTTTTCAAACACATCCAGGGATGGTGACTCCACCAACTCCCCGGGCAGACAATTCCAGTGCTTTATCACTCTTTCTGTGAAAAACTTTTTCCTAATATCCAACCTATATTTCCCTTGGCACAGCTTGAGACTGTGTCCTCTGGTTCTGTCAGGTGCTGCCTGGAGAAAGAGACCGACCCCCACCTGACTACAGCCACCTTTCAGGGAGTTGTAGAAAGTGATACGGTCACCCCCGAGTCTGCTTTTCTGCAGGCTAAACACCCCCAGCTCCCTCAGTCGTTCCTCATAGGGCTTGTCTTCCAAGCCCCTCACCAGCCTTACTGCTCTCCTCTGGATGGATTTCCAACTCCGTGGCCTTGTATTTGGCTAGTGATTAAAGAATGACTTAACTTGCAACAGTTACTCAACATGTATTGTTTATCAAATGATAATTGCTGTTTTCTCTTGATCTTGGGAAATTTATTTTTGATCCACATGTATAACGATACATGCTGATATTAAGCTTGTCACCTGGAAATAAGAAGCATTCTGTGGTAGTGACAGTGTTGAAGTGTATAGCAATGGATCTTTTCCTGCAATGAAATCGAATAATACTAATCCCTGAGCAAAGCATTGCACTACTCTGTTTACAGTAACAGTGGAAATGTTATGGTCAGTCACGGTGCTTTTGCTCTTGCATCACCAAGTTGTGACTCAGCACCGTTTTAAAAAGGCAGAGGTACAGACAGGTCAGGAAAATTTCTGAAATTAAATTGCTGCCTAGACTCTAGGCAGGCCTCTGGGATTTACCCTGGCATTTTGGGTTAACCTGAAAGGGTTTCCTTCTTGTTGGTTCCTCTGATCTTCTGTTTTTAAGTAGTACAGTAGAACAGAGATGACTGATTCTGCAGTTCCTACCAGGGTTTTTATACATCTGGCTCTGTATAATTTAGGGGTAGTTTACAGTTCTCTGTACTTTTCAGTACTGGCAATTCCAAATGTTTATTTTTTGTCAAAAGAACTAAGTTCACTTTAAGCATGGTTTTTGATTTTTATATAAAATCCTGCCTATTTGTACATGAGCTGCTCCAAAAGGGGTATTTCAGTGCTTGGGTCTCTAGGGGTACCTCACTCCAAATTCTAAAGTCTTCTGGTAAGCAAAAGGAAGAAAAACAAAGGAAATCTCCCAACCCTACCCAGGTCTCTTGTCTCATCAGGCGATGGGGAGTGGTGTCTGTGAACAAAGACAAAAAAGCCCCAACTAGAAGCACTTGATGACACAGTGAGAAAAGCGAGTGTTAGCAGTGTGTTAGCTCCCACTCACACTCACTTAGCACACACTCAGCGTGCACCCCCCTCCCTCCACAGCCCCACTACAGCACCACTGGCTTTGGAAGTGGTGGGAGAGACCTGTGTATGTACATATGCATTACCTTGTTGGAGTGAGGTCAGTTTAAATGCAGCCTATTAAATTATTTACAGAAGACAGTTGGCCGACCCATTGTGCTGTGTTAGTGGGAGCCAAAGGTCACTTTGGTGTGCCTGGTTGATTCATAGGGTAATCTGATACAGTACTTAGCTTTTTGCCTCCCAGTTAGTGGGTTAAACCTTATCCTCTTATTATGAGTCAGAGAGCCATAAGTTTCAGAAAAAGCCAGAGCCTTTGTTTTTAATGGTTTTGAAGAGGCTGTGCAGCACAATCCAGAGGGCTGCGGTAGCATCTGCCAAGGGGTTGGGGCGTGTTCTGCAATAGTGTAAATCTGACTGGCAGCTCGGGAGCCTGAACACTTCACCCTTCTTTTCTTACGATCCTTGTCCTTTCGATAACATCATCTGCAGCCGTTAGGACGTTAAGACATTAATGTTTGTTCTTCAGATAAAGGGTTTGGGTTTGTGTTCTTTTTCATCTTCGCGCCCCCTTCTCCTCCAGATTCCTCTCTACCACCATCTCCTTGAGGATTCACTGAGCTGACCTCAGTGGCTATCTCTCACATTCAACTTTTTTTTTTTTTTTTTTTTTTTTTTTTTTTTTTTTTTTTTTTTTTTTTTTTTTTTTTTTTTTTGCTGCAAGATAGAAGCTTGTGGGGGTTTTTTGTCAACTTTTATCTTGGTGACCAATTCCAGCAAAACCCTTGGGTATTGGAGTGCCTTGGTATAACCAACTCCTGTCTGCTTTAAAATGCTCCCTTTGCCCCTCCATTTTGCAGGCTTATTCCCTTCTGGGAGCAGCACTGGTATTGGCATGCAGGGCAAGCACTGCAGCTTTCAGTAGTGCCTGACTTTTTAAAATTTTCACACTGTGGAGTGCTTTTCCTAGCTGCTAGTTTAAAGAGAAGGCCGCAGAACGTAACAGCTGGGAGCAAAACCCGTTTTATGAGCTGTAGTGACCCCAGTGAGAGCCCGATCGCTAAATATCTGCTCAGATTTTGTTTATGTCTCTGCACTTTTATTTAGTTTCTTTTCAAATGTACCACCAGTTACGGGGGCACTAACGTTTTCAGCACACTGGTCAGGATGCTTTTGGTGTGGAAAAGCTCCAGGATTTTATTTCCCCCCTCTCCAAGTCCGCAGAGGTGCGCAAGTGCTTTCCTATTTCTGCACGCAGAGTTCAGAAGTTTGTGCTGCCGCTGAGCTGGCTGAGGAAAGGAGGAGTTTTGCTTTTAGGAGAGCGAGCCTATCATATTTCACTCTAATCCTAAGCGATAGCCACGCAGTCGGTTTTATTGTTAGAAGAGCCTTCCTGGAGCTCCTTCACCAGGCTTTTCTCTAGGAGAGCAGGGCAGCCGGAACGAGGCGGCAGAAGTGCAGTCGCTTTATTGTCCCTCGTGAGCAGAGCCATGCCAAGGCGTGATCTCTGCCTGCTCTTCCTCCTCGTGGGCTGCTCCTGATGAGCCCGAAGAGGGGACGGGATTGCCTGCACGCTCCTGGGCAGCGATGCCAGCGAGAAGAGTGGAGCTACAGTTTTTGCTGTTGAGTGGAGAATGGGGAAAACACTTGCCTCGGTGCTATGCTCTGCTCAGCCCTTACATGCTCGGCTGAGCTGCTGCAAGGTGCCACTTTCTGCTGCTTTTCTCCCCTTTGTTTTCTTTGGCAGCTCCCTAAGTGCTGTATCAAAACAGCTTCGGGGGAGCTGCGCTGGCACAGCCACCTACCTCCATACTGGTGCTGGTCTAAAGGCAGCGAGGAGAAGCCTGGACTGAAGTCGGATTGAGTTGGTTCAGCCTCCCGCGAAAACCGCTGAGAAAAGGGGACGGGAACAATTTCAGAGAGGTCTCTTTGGAACCGACGCCAGTGGCTGGCTTGAAAGAAAATGAAAAAGGAGTGTGTTTCGAGATCTTTCAAACTCAAACAAAACCCAGGCTCCCTCTCGCGTGCTGTCAGCTGGATAAATTTCTCGTCCTTGTCAAGGCAGACAAAGAGATTGTTTCGCAGCGATGGGGAGCTCTCCTCCATGTGCGTGCAGCAGGTAGACGAGGACGACGAGACCTGGACCTACCGGAGCCAGCAGAGGAAAGGTGACTCGCTTTCTCTTTAACCCTTGCGGTTGCTGCCCAAGTGCCAGCCCTGCTCCATGCGGCTCTGTCCAGCTGCTCGCGTCCCACCCGGGGCCAGGAGCCGCAGGTGGGGAGGAGGAGGAGGAGGAGGAGGAGGGCAGCACAAAAGCTGAGGTGCAGCACTGCCTTGCCAAGTTTATTGGAGGGTTAAATCTGTGAAAGCTTATAGTAATTAACAGGAAAAAGCTTTAATTTTCCATCTGGGTGCTGATTGTGTGGGATATAGGTAAGTTTTGTTTATGCTTCTTGTAGCCAGTAGTCATTGGTGCCAGAGTCTTTGGGCAGGTGCAGCTAGAATCTCTCTTCAAAATATGGAACCAAAAGTGATTTAAGACTCCACTTCTAAACGACTGGGTGGCTTTTCTTGGATGATTGCCTCATGGTCCTGCTGGGAAAAATTGAAGTGTATTTTGTTTTATGAGGGCAGACTGAGAAGAGGTCCCAGATGCAAAATAAAAGAGATGATGAGAAAGCGATGGGAATTGCTCCATAGAGAGGAGGGGACATCTAGGATACGAGATAAGCAGCTCTGACTGAACCCTTGAAATATTCAGACCTGGACTTCTAAAAAGTACTTTTATTTTTTTGTGTTCTGTTTTTGAATGAAGTTTGTCAGATCACTAAGTAAACAATTACCTCATATTTGCCATAAATCAAAACAAATTTCAGAAGTTTTCTCATGTGAGTTAGTGAGCAGGACCAGTATTTGGCTGGCAGGCAGTGGAGCGTGTGTGCACGCAAGGTTGAAAATACTCAGTAAAGTGAGTGATTTGGTTGTAATTTCTCTAGTGCTGCCAGAGCAGTAGTTAGTTAATAGAAAGTGTAAGGTTGAGTCTGTTGTGCTGTAAGGTCACTTTTGTAAAAGCAAGCAGGCTCTCGAAGGGCATTTGATCTTCAAAGGGCCTTTTATTTCTTTTCATTTCTCGGAGCCGTTAATAGCTGTTTGACCAGAATTCCACTTCTGTGTCAGGACAGATTGTGGCTTTAGTAAATGGTTTGTATGCAGGAACACTAACACAGGATGTATATGCTTGTGCTTTGCTCCCTGCATGCTAGGACACAACTTTAATCTGTGCTTTGAAGGTTGTTTTTTAACCTACTTCACTACTGAAAAACTTCTAAAAAGGGAGTTTGCATTTGCAACCAGTAATTTTTACTTTTGACTGTTGGTATATTGATATTGTACAGCGGTGCCAGATTAGCTTCTAACGCCTGTGGGATGGGATCTTGCATGGATCAGAAGAACCATTGAGCCCTGCTGCTGGCTTCTATGTAACTTCCATAAAGTTTCTTGTGCTGCCTTCCTTAGCCTGTGCTCATGCTGCAGGGCAGAGATGGGAAATGAAGCTTTACTGATGGATTAATGGTGTATTAATTTTTCTGAGTGATTTACATAAAGAACCCATTGTACCGGCTGGAGGGGGAGGGAGAATTCCTCCTGTAATTGGGCAGCAAGCTATGAAAGCCTCCCTGCCTGCCTATAGAGGAGATGACAATATGTCACTTTGGAAGGGAAGGTGTGGGGAGGTGTAGATAATGCAGGGCTTATTTCCTCTTTGCAGGGAACAATTTGACTCAACTTGTAAAATCTGCCTGGGTCATAAATCTAACTGTGCATTTCTGTCTCACCAGGATCCTCTGCCAGACTGACAGGGATTGTGGGGTTGAAGGGAGTGTGGGGTTATGTATTTGGGGGCAGGAGAAACTTGTCACAGCTGCAAGTCTTTTACCCTGGGCTGCGAGTCAGGCTTGCACGGTGTTGGAAGAGTTTGAGAATCCATACCTGGCCGAGTGCTCATCTTAGGTTTGTGTTCAAAGGCAAAACTGTGTGTGATAAATGGCCACTTGTGTTCTTGAATTAATTTATTCCACTGCTCTGTTGCATTACTGCTTGCCAGCCTTTGTAAAACTGAGGGCTCAAAACCATATTGTCTTTGTTGCTCAAATTAACTACATCACTAAATTAACACAAACTAGAAAGAAATGAGAGGCACAGACATAGCAAGTGTTACATAGAAAAGCAGACTATTTTAAGCTAGATGAAATTTTAATAGTTTTTCAGCTATCAGAATAGTTTTCCCTCCAGTTCTTGCTTAGGTAAGCTGGTAAAAAAAAGTAAGTCTGATAAATCACAGGCTCTCCATCTCCTAACTGTACATGTAAAGACAGGAGTGTTAATAACAGAAGCTGGAAATGAAGGTATTGCTCTTCTTTCTGAGCTGTGTTTCCTCCTGTGTTTTTAAACCTCTTGCCACTCCATTGCTCCTCCAGGCTCAGATTGCATTCCCACGAGGCTGCTGGGTGACAGGCACAAGGCAGCATGTGTTGCGTGGTATTTCACCAGCAAAGTGGCTAATCTGCCTTGGCTGCAAACCCGAGCTTCCACACAGTAGCGAGCACAGAGATTGGCTGGATTCCTCAGTTTGAAATGAGCAAGAAAAACAAAAGTAAACGGGAACTGCGAACCTGGGGCACTCCCGGTGTCCTGCAGGGCTGGTCCCTGTGCACCTGGAAGTCAGGGGCTGCTGCTGCTTCTCTCTTCTTTTTAAAACGTACACAGTAGTGCAGAGTGTTTTGGAGCTGGTAGCACCAATCCGAGTTAGCATTTGATAAAGCTCTTAGTAGAAGAGATGGAAAAAGTTGACAGTAAAATAAAGGTTTGGTTTTTGAAGCATTTCTTGCTCAGCCCTCTTCCTCCTCAGTCAGCTGGAGGCCCTTTGAAATGAGGGCACACTGTAACTCCCGTGTTTCTTCTTTAATCAGAGTTTTTAGTTCACGTATTTTACTTTCTGAGGGAGCACGTATTTTCAGAGTGAAGCTCAGAGCATTTTTTTCCTTTAAAAACCACTTTATTGGAAAAAGGCTGAGAGGAGTATTCTTTGAAATGAAAGTGCTTGGGTGTGTTGCAAAGGATTTCTGATGGGTGGAAGAATGGGACCGTGGTTCATGTGTGCCTTTGTTGTTTATCACAAGCGCGACATAGCAAGTAACTCTGAATAGAGATAACACATGAGTTAGTTCACGGCACAGGCTTCACCGTATTTACTTTAATTTTTTTGGAAAGGAAATGAGTCACATGGCAGAATCAAAACAGCTAAGCTTTTCTGGCCAGGTGCTGGAGAAGCACAACTAGCAATCAGGTCTGGCCACAGGTGACAATGCATCAGAAGAGGTTCTTACACAGAGAGGTTTTCCAGGCTCTCCCCAGCTCCTGTCCCTGTTTCTTGCTCTGATGTTTTACCCACTCCTCTATTTCACTTGGTTGCTTTCCACGCTTTCTGCATCACAAAAGTTAAAAGTCTTGCCTGCTTTTTACTGCAGGTTATATTACCTGGAAAACTTTTTAGAGTCATTAGAGAAACCTTGTTTCTCAGGTAACTGCTGTGTTTTAATGACTGATCAAGCCCAGTTAAGAAGGTGGCAGCCACTGGCTTTCTGCTGTTTGCTGGCCAACTCTCAGTCTTTAATAACAAAAGGTGTGAAATGCCCACTTTTTTTCCCTTGCAGAACCAGTCTAAATGAGAATTTGTTTTAATGGCAAAAGAAGTTTAAATTCACAAATCTTTGTGGGCTGAGCCTTTTGTGTCCTTGCAGTGTATCTGATGGAAGCAATCCTAACATCCTGATGACAGCTCTGGCCAAAGCTGTCAGTTAAGTTCCTAATGATTTATCATGGTCTGAGAACATCAGACTTACCAAGGGGTCAGATTTCCATAAACTGAACAATTACGGAATTGTCACAGTAGGAGTTTGTAGCATAATGCTGCCTCATTATGTCAGTAAAAATGATGCACTTTAATTATGCCTGTATACCTGTGGTTGGTTAAATTTGCATCATGTAAGTTTAATACTATCAGATGAGTTTTTCCTTGTGTTCCAGAGGCAGATTTGAGACTCAAGACCTTTTAGTTTTTGGAGCTTGTATTTTCAGTGTTTCCTGTAGAAACTCAGGATAGAGATAGACAACTCTGATCTCGCCTATCTGCAGCACCAGAGTATCACTCTAGTGTTCAGTCCAAATAATTTTTAAATTCTAGGTTTCTAAGTCATGAATATTGTTTACAAGGGGGTTTCAGGAATAGACAAGTAATCACATTTTTTTAGTAATGAGATGCAAGAGTACCAATAACTATTAAGTTTCTAAAAGCAAGATTACAAAATCCAGACTTCTTGTTGCTATTCCAATGTAAAATCATTTTATTGGGCTTTTTTTTCCTGTATGTTATTGCACAAGATCTTGTGTTCAAAATAGGAAAAAGTCATGCCAGTTACTACATAGATAAAGGCCCATAAGCCCAAAGGGAGCTGTTAGCATTTGTAGAATCCATAACATGTGATGGATTGTAGTGTTGGGGCATGTGTGTCTGTGAAAAGGATTCTTGAAGCTTTGGGCAAGTCCATAAATAATCATTTATGGAAACCTCAAAAAGCATTTGTGTAAGAGCCTGGAGTAAGTCCAAAACAAATATCATATGCTTTATATACCTTTTTGTGAAAGACTTATTTTTTTGTTTGCGTTGTGGGTTTTGTTTGCTTTTGTTTTGTATGTTTTCAGGGGGGATATTTTTTGTTTTTTAAAAAATAAATTAATGTTTATTTAGTAAGTATAAGGATGCATATGCAAATATGAATGTTTGAAAGGAAAAAATAAAGAGAGATTTGATATAAAAGCCCATTTTCTGTCTTCTACTACCTTTTACATGTTGTAGGTTCGGTGTGCAAAGATAAAATTGGATATAGTTCTATGCATTTTTAACAAAAAATTGGTCAAATTTATATCAAATTTTTGTGGTTGAACTCTTGGATGTGCTTTTATGGAAGCACAGCTGGGAGCAGAGGTACTACTTCAATTACTGATGTATGTACTACTTGTCTTAGCATATTTTATCGTGGCACAGCAGAGGGTTCTGTAAAACTTTCATGATATACAGTGGCAAACAAAAGTTTTCACGCTGGTAAAACAGCTGGGGACAGTCACAAGTCCTGCATTTAACTATAACTTGAAGTACCAACTTTTGTGTGCTTGTACATAGAGACAAATTTAGTCAAAGCTTTGCTGTGTTCCTATGTCTTCTGGCAAATATTGCCACAGATGGGAATCTGAAAATGGGTTTGCTAAGCAAAAATTTGTAACCTACAGAAACAAGTTCAAATAAGAAACATTGGTATCACAGAATATCTGCATTGATATCCAGAACCATTTGTTTAAACCCACATCTCTACTTCTGCTTTATCAATAAAACTATGGATTCAGACATCATGGTTATTTATTCTATAAAATCCTTTCCAAATTCCAATTATTTGCTATTTTGAAAGTGTAAATATATTCTATTTTAAAAACAGTAGAATTTTTTTATTTGATCAAAAGTGTTCTAGGTAAAAATAGAAATGAAAAAAAAAAATCTATAATTGTATAAAACTTGCTGTAGTCCTTCCTTTTTTCCGGGCTGCTATCCCAGCACTGTGCCTCTCCAGGAAGTAGTGACAGGAGAACAGCAGTCTGTGCTAAAGGACATGTCCCAGTAGTTTTTTTTAATGAAGAGTTGTGGCTGGTTTCACTGCCTACTCCAAGAGCCATAACTAATGTAAGCTAACTGTGTTGAAGAGTCTTAATCTCTCAGGGGATTGTGGAATGTTTTTCGTTAGGATGGAGGGGCTGAAGGGAAGAAGAGGCTTGTGTGGTGTTGCTGAATCCGTGTGTTAGAGCTGCTGTGTGCTTTTCTTAGGCAGAGGGGAAGTTAACCCCTGGTTAAGCTCTGTGCTGCTGCCAGGTGAGACCCTGCCTGTGCTTGCCTTCACTTGGACACCCTGAATTTCAGATGCAGAGTAGCTCCAGCCAGAGTTCTCTTGGCTGGTTGCATGTAGAAGACCACAGTGGTGGGAAACACAAACAAATGGAGCAGCACCTGACTTAACCCCGTGTTTCCAAAGTTACAGGGGCACTGCAACCCAATTTGTCCCGCAGTTTCTGTGCTGTTTGGATTAGCAGGCTCGCTGGTGCAGCCCTCCTTGGCTTGCTTCTTTGTGGCCATGATGAAACACAGGAGGTGCTGTGGTTTTCCTTCTGAGAATGTATTGCTTTGAAAGGTTTCCAGTGTTACTTCATGATATATAAACTTCTCTATGCTTTTATACGCTTTATATGCTTGTTCCCAGGGTACCCTATAATGTCCAGCTTATCCTTAGGCTGAAAACTTGGGGCAAATGTTTCCCCCTCACTAGGGGTCAAAACTGATTCCTCCTGACCTTCATATTTTACTCTTAAGTAGCTATATTTTATAAAGCAGACTGGATGCTTTCCAGTGATTGGATGCACTCTTTGAGCTGAAATAATGTGCTGTATGTGCTTTCCCGTGCACTGCTCATCGAGTAATAGAGTACATGAAATATTCTATTTGTATGCAGTTGTTAGCCAACTGTTTCAAGAATTGTCCTCTAAAACTGAGGGGACCTTTGTCTCCAGTATGGTCATAGCTCACCATTCTGGCAGAGCATTGCAAATGTAACAGCTTCTTGTTTTCCCTCCAATCTGTTACAAACGAAAAGAAAGTGAAGGCGAAGGTTAAGAATGTGGCTAAGTTAATAAAGTTGAATTCTGAAAGAGGGTATTTAGCTTCTATTATAATATTTGGAACAATTAAATAGGGTGGATTTGACAGTTTGTGATTTAAACTGCAAAATACATTTTCTTCTTGTCTTTTAGCTGCCGAACTTCAATAAAAATAAAGAAATTAAACTCTAGGTTTGCCATCCACCTTATTTGTTGGGGGTTTGTTTGGGTGTTTGGTTTTGCTTATATTTGTGTATTAATATAATTTATCTACCAGCCTCTCTCATTTTTAAGTGGAAACCTCTGTGTTGTTGGGGTTTTTTTTCCGGAGAAATGAAGTGTAAATGCTGTAACAACTCGAATATGTACGTTATTGTTCCAAAGCCTGAGCTGAAGTGGGTAAAATATAAAGCCTAGGTGCTTTTGATACCTAAGCAAGGTGTACTTTCAGCATGTGTGTATGTTGAACACTTAAGAGAATGGCACATTTTCCATCCCAGGAAAAGGTAATTAATATGTACACCCTCTGCTCCTTCTAGAGCTTCCCTTACATATGGCATAGCAGCTTCTGCCTGGTACTTTATCTCCCTGAAGCAGATGGGTTCCCTGGACACTGAGTCCTGGTGAACTTGTAGTGTTTGGAAGGCAATTATGGGCTGTGAATTAGGTGCTTTGCAACTGGTGCATCACTTACTTACCCATTCACTCCGAAATAAGAGATCTGAGAAGCACCGTAGAAGGTTTTCATATAAAGCTGCTCAGAAGTTGTCAGATCAAACACCAAGCAGAGGGAGTGACAGGGCTGCATTTTGCTTGAGAGTGGCACGTGGGGATGTTAAATAGAAGTTACTCCTGGTCACACTTTCTCCAGGGTAACACAGGTCCATAGTAACAGTGCACCAGTGGATATTGTGGATATTGGAGGGGACGGGGGAGGTTTCTGCCCACACCTCTTCTCACTTCTTGCTTGAACAGGGGGCCATGTCCATGAATCACGGCACAAGAAGCCGTGCTTGCCAGTCAGCAGATCAGCTTTGATAGGAGCAGTTCTTGGAGTGAGGGACAGCTTCGCCTCCTGACTGCTTTGGAGGGACACCTGCCCTCCACACACTCTGTGCCTTGGTTCATGCAGCATGTCCCCATCAGTCACGTCCCATCAGACCTGCTCCTGGACCTGCTGCCTCTCTTTCCTTCTGCTTGTTTGCAAGTCTGAATTTGATTTTTTTTCTTCCCCATGGATTTGTTTTGCATATGCAGGTGTTTGCTCCCTACTCCCTTGCAGTGGGGGTACTCACAGTTTATGTACTAGGCTTAATACTCTGAATCACACTCTTGCAGGCACCTTGCTAATGACTACATTAATTAAAGAGGGACCTTTGGAAGAAACAGGCTCTTAATTTTGATTCTGTCATTTCTGTCTAATTTTAATGTCTGAAATAGGGACAGAAACTAATGAATAGTGGAGGCTGTTGCCTTTTAGAAACTGAAATGTGTTTGTACTGACTTGTAATTTCCATTGAGTCTTTTGTATCTTTTTCTCCTTTGTAATCCAGACTGCCAGAGGTGATGAGTAAGGGTGACTGATTACAGCCTACTGTACACTTACATGGAAACTCTCATCCAGGAGTTACTAACTCAGTTTTATTAACCTTGAGTCATGCATGTAATGCCATATATGGTAAATATGGCATTTTCATTTCAGAATGAAATGAGGTATTGTGACATGCAGTGCCAGAATCAGGTATTAAATTCTGTGTTTGACTTGTAGTCAGCTTGATCTGGTTTTGCAAAGGGAGAAGATGGCATGCACTCAGCACCACAACTCCTTTCCCCCTGGGGTGCCAGCTGGCTCTGATAGTGGAGCTGTCAATAGCAAAGGGGCTGCAGCTCTTCCATGGTCTCTGTCAGATTGTCATTCAGCTGGGACTATGAGGAAGGCAGCAAATGTATTAAATTAATCAGGTCAAATAAGAAATAACCCATTTTGTTCCGGCTGCTCTGTGCTGACACCTCTCAGTGCAGAAGCAGTTGTGTTTCTGCCCCGGGGACAATGGCAGAAAACACCTTGGGGCTATCTCAGCTTTGTAGCAAGGAAGGAATCAGAACAGGTGGGAATGTAGAAAGAGTTCCCATTGCACTACTCAAGTGAAGCTGTAACAACCTACAAATGGCTCTGTCACCCTGCCCTAGCACGGTTACTGATAAGAGTACTGGCCCAATTTGCTGCCCAAGGACAGCTCATACTGAAGTGCCAATTTTTGTAATTTTTTGTCAAGGACTTGAGTGTATTTTGGCCCATAGCTTTAAATCAGAAGAAAACTGTATAAAGTGCTGCTGGTTTCACCTCAATTTTTCAGTGAACTAGTTTTTGGTAGGTAGGCATTGGGGTGATGTGAATGAAGACAGCTCCTCAGGCAGTATGGATGGTGTGTCTGCACACTCGTACACAATTAGGGCAGAAGAGAAACTGATTTTTCTCTTTGCTGCTTTGTGTTGGTCCGGCATTTGTGTCAGCCTTGAAGAGTTTGTTTGTTTGGGGTTTTTTTTAAGACTATTGCTCTGTTTGGTTACAACATGCCACAATTCTGCATATTTCAGGAAACAACCTGTTCGTTTGTCCTCATCCTTGTAGGATGGTGCACCTGTCTTTATGTGCCAGGGTGATAGCGGGGGGAATTCACGTGTGCCTCATGCTGCCTGTGCTTTCGGTATTTCTGATTACCCAAAGGTGGCCTCAGAGCATTCCCCAGTGGCTTGCTGTTACTAGGGTTAGCAAAACACTGATGACAGCAATCCGAGGGAACAAGCCCTTGCCAACCTGTGGCAATTTTCTGGAGCGATGCACAGATGACTGGGTAAATCAAAGTGCCCGCGAGGGACACTTTTGTTTTGTTTTAATAGTAAACATTATCAATAAAGCCCTGTTGCATCCATTAATCAAAGCTAATTTGGCACACAACCCTTGCAAAACAATGAATCTTTTTTTAAATTAAGAAGCAGGTCTTTTAGCAGCAGATTGAAATTACTGGATTGCCTGTTGTTTTCCCTGGTTTTTCCTTCAGAATTTCTGCTCTAGCCTCTCTTTAAATTTAGGACCATCAGCCACCGTTTCCATATAATTAGTGTGTTCTTCTGGTCATGTGTAAAGGCTCTGTACATTCTGGTCCTACCCACAAAACTAGGAATGCCCTCTTTGTTCAAATTCTGTGGCAAAGAAATTCCTGAATGAATTTGGAGAAGTTGGTTACAGATTCCTTTCTTGACCTACAGCAGCTCTTTAAAAGATTTTGCCCTTTCTGTGCCCTCTGTCTGAAGAGTAAGGCAAACAAATGATAAGGCAAACTAATTCATGACTTCATTGTGTTTGTTTTCTTCCTCACTTAAGGCAGAAGCCAGCCCATTCCTAAAACCATTTATTTTATTAATTTTAAGGCCATGCACTTAGTGTCTGCACCTGCAAACACTGCTGGGTTTATTACAGAAAAACTTTTTGTTTGCAATCATCGGAAACCACAACAGGATTTAACAAATGCTGTCTGCAGTATCTGATTGAAAACTCCACTAGTATAGCTGTAGCTAGGGTAGAAATAAAAATAAAGGTTTTTCATTGAAAATCATATTTTGATGAAAAAACCCCACATAGAGAAAGGATTTTACTTTGGCTTCTGAGTTTACATAGGATTAATGTGGAACTGTGTCCCTCCTTCAAGTAAAAGGTCACTGCTTTAGATTTAATTCTCTAGGAAAACAATTTTATCAGAGGTTTTATTGGAACAAAGTTGTTGTAATTATGGGCATACATTTTTTCCCCCAAATGTTTATATTGGTTCTGCTCATTCCTGCTCCTTAAAGGTCTGAAAAACTCCATTTTTTTCTTCTACGTTTGACAGTTTGGAAAATTCTGTTACTCATGCCAGTCTTGAAGGGTGGGACAAGGCCCTGCAGCTGCAAATCTGGAGTGCAAGAGTAGCTCTATAGTAGTTGTTTCACTGATAATTTTAGAAAGATCCATTCATCACAAGTCACCTGCCTGCCTGACTTTTTCCAGGACAGGATACATCTTTTTAGCTCCTGCTATGGTGAATACTTAGCAATTTGAGTTACTTTGAGTTACTGCTTTAAAGGACATAATTTCTGCCTGATCATTTCAGTAATACCTGATTACTTGTTTCATTATGTTTGCTGTGACTTTCCCCAAACGATTTTCTTAATCTTAAATAATTTTTGAAATATTTCTTTCCTTCCTCACTGTATGAGGAAACTCCACCCTTAGTCCTCAAGTAGAATAGGTAATATAATATGTGCTATCAACTGCAAGAGATAATAGCAAAATATTTTTCTCTTGCTTCAGAGTTGTAAGAATATTTGGTTTTACTTATCAAAATAATGTTTAATATCTTTTTTTCCAGTGCTTGGTTTCCGAGTTAGTGCTGACTTTTTAAAGATATGCTGGGGCTGACCTAACCTCTCTTTATCTCCCGTCTCTTATCACCAGTGGGAGCACAGGGCCTGGTGGGTTCTGGGTCTGGCTTTCCTTAGTGCTTGAGCTGCCTGCACACTAGATAGTGTGGCTTGTGTCAACCCTCAAATTGAAAATTTTGTTTTTCCTCCAGCTGTTTTCTTTGGATAGCTTTTCAGAATGGCTTTTTTTGGTTTTGGTTTTTTTTTTTTGGTGGGTTTTTTTTTTTTTTGTTTTGTTTTGTTTTGCCCTGTTGCTTTTGGTTTTGTTATGTGCAGATTGAAAGACAAACATGTAAGAAGAATTCAGGCTTTAGAAAAATGATAGTTGACACCCATCCAGGGTATCAGAAATGGATGTCTCCCAAGGATTGCTTTGGTTCTAAAAGGGAACAGGCCTTATTTAGATGTCCCAACAGCCCTGCTAGTCAGCTGGCAGTCAAACTGGGATGCACCTTGATGTGCAGCAACTCATGAAGCAGATCAGAAAGAACCTAAACCCACATCAATTTTTTCAGTGAGTTGGGCAGATCTGAGCTGGATTTTCTTTCTGCTCATTTTAATGGTACAATCTTTAGTATCCAAAAAGTGATGAAAGTATGTACGTATTTTTCTTGAATTGATTTCCCTCCCATCCTGTTGCATTTTCAGATTAGGGCAGCTAAGAGAAATGGCGCTAACAATGTTATGTTTCAACAAAGGAAAAATGACATTGCAGCTTTTCTTCTAGTTGTGCTCAGAGAGCTGATAGATGTTTCAGAGAGTTGAGGGTGAGGGAGAGGATGAAAGATGTGGTTTGGTGTTTCATGTGGTTAAAACATTTCTATTTTAAAAATCATGACCATTCCCTATTAAACATGGATATATAGGCACAGTTCTCCATGTCAGTTGTGGTCTCCTCTATGGAGCCAGTCTATTTAGCATCCATTTGGGGGGAGCAGTGCCCCCCTGAGAGGTGGCAATGGCAGATGGCATTATGGCAGCCGGGAGAGGCGCTTCTCCTGTCCCAGGATGGATGTGGTGGGATGTGTTCTTTCACATTTGTAGCTGTCTCTTGGTATCCAGCACAGCATGTAATGCTTTGCAGAGCCAGCATATTTTGTAATATGGCTGTTGGAAGATATTTCCATGTTATTTCCATAGAGTTCACCCAGGTATGATGGGGAAATTTGGTTGCCTAGAGTCACAGACTGCAAAATGAGATGTAGGGTGTAGGAGAACTGGTTCCCTGATGGGAATTTGATTTCACACTGCAAATGGCCAGGCAAGGGAAGACCTGGAGAAAGGAGCTGTCAGCTTCCTAGAGGGCAAGGTCCATTACCTTTGAGGCAGTCAAGGGGATATCAGGCCTCCTTGGTTTTGCTGCTGTAAAGCTGCATGTGTCCTTGGATCCCTCATAGAGTCTTGACACACTAAAACAAATAAAATAGATGCTAAACTGCTTTAGGCTTGTCTGGGGGTTGATAATTCTGCCCTCTTCCAAAATATGTGAATTTTTATTTCACTTATTTTTTGTTTTAAGCAAACAAAAAATTGTTTTTCCCAATGGATATCTGAAAAGTGACATCACTGTTAAAGGAGGATCCCTTTCATGCTTCTTTGCTCTACTCCTGGTGAGGGTGGGAGGGGAAGCTGGTGAACAGGACAGAGTATATCCTCCAAGGAAGATACACTTCCCCAAGGGCCCAAACCTTGCCAGAGGAGTATGTGTCACTGGTGTTATGGCCCAGAGCAAATCAGACTTTTCAGCAACTGTCTCTAAGTTGTGCCTAATTTCTTAGACACTATTATTATTCCACAGTTGGCTTCCACTTCCTTGTTTTACTGACACAGTGTTATGCACTGCCCATGTACAGAACAGACTGCTGGTTTGGGGGTTTTTTTGGTAGTTTTTTTGGTGGTTTATTTATAAATTACTTATTTTTGTATATTTTTTTTTATTTTCTACTTGTGTTTGTGATCCCCCTAGAATCTGCTGTGTCCTTTCTTAGTTCCCAGTCGATTGTTGGCAGCTGCTCTCAGTCCCTGGTGATTATCACTGATGCGCTTCTTACTTCCCCTTGCAGGTAATTAATGAGTAGATTTAACAAGATTGGACCTTAAACTCCCTCTGGTATCCAAGTAACCTTCCTCCAGCTACAATATGTTTTTGTTTATTTTGCTTCCATAAACTGTTTACTCCCAGAGCCCTCTGAAAAGTTAGGGTAGGAAAGAGCACACGCATGCCTGGAGCACCAGAAAATGGAATTAAGGGGAAAGGGCCCCTTTGGTTCTCAGAGCATAAGGAAATCTTGACATTAGTAGGATTTGAAAGAGAAAGGGCAGGCTGAGCTATATAAATGTTCTTTTTTTATTTCAAATTATTCCGATGTAGTGTCTCAATTTTTCTGCCACCACAGCCTGCTCATAGTCCACTCTAAAGTGAAGTAACTCTTCTTACCTGAGGACAGATACTTGAAATGTTATTCTTTAATATCATTAAATCAAAGCCCAGCTAACGGTACTCAGCATCTCATCAACACTGCTTCATCTGGGGTCTGAATTGCTGTTTTCAAGGTGTCTGGGCCAGGGCTTTTTTTTTGGAGCTCCACCTAAAGATAGCATGTGTTTGCATGTGTTCTTTATTTTCATTTGGCTTTTCATGGAGGATTTTAGGATTTGTACTTTTGGAGACAGTTGCAATTCTTGTTTGTTCAGCAAGATAGGCTATTCTGACCCTTACCTTGTTCTTTGGTTTTTGTGTTTCTTTGCTGCACAAGGCCAAGCCAGGTTAGTCAACAAAACACAGCTTAATTTAGACCCAAATACCACGGATAAGCACAGTGCTAGTGGCAGCTCTTTGCGACCCTTATAAAATAAAATGCTTACATTTTATTACGGAAGGTGTCGTCTGCAGAAACGTGGAATAATGTAATAAATCGTTTTAGCCACAACATCTCTGGTACTGAGTAGAGGAATCATAGAATGGCTTGGGCTGGAAGGGACCTGAAAGACCTTGTGATTCCAGCCTCTCTGCTCTGGCCAGGAATATCTCCCAGCAGACCAGGTTGCTCAAAGCCCCATCCCCAGCCTTGCCTTTGAACACTTACAGAGATGGGGCATCCATCCACCTGCAGTCTTAAAGCACACAGGCACATGCAGTATTGCAAAAATAAACAAATTCTCTAGTTTGACTGTTCAGATACACTTAGAAGATTTTGGGTTATGAATAAACCCTATATTTATAGAAGAAGTAGAAAACTGCTCAAAGCACTTTCTGGAGAGCAGACACGGGGGGAGGATCACCAAGAGCCGAGTCAGTAATTTGTGAGGAAAAGGCGCGCTGGATTACAGTGACTTCCTTCCCTGGCGCTGACCCCTGGATGCCCACGAGCTGCAGGAGGGCAGTGACAAACGCTGACAGATGATCCGGACCGTCCCTCCCCAGGAGCTGCGGCCCGTCCCGTCAGTGGCCGCGCTCCTTCGGCCGCGTTTCCCGGCGGGCCGGGCGGAGGGACGGAGGGGAGGGAGGCCGGGCCCCGCCTCGCCGCTGCCCGCCGGGCCGCAGGATGTTCTGCCTGAAAGGTGAGGCTGCTTTGCGGGGCGGGGAGCGGCTGCCGGTGTGCCCAGCGGGGCCGCTCGGCCTGGGGGACAGCCCGTGGCTTTGTGGCTCCTTTTGTTGTCCCGATCGTGCGGGAAGGTGCCGGGCAGCCCGGCAGACAAAGGCTGGCGCGGTGCGAGGATGGGCAGGAGCGCGGCCGGCGCGGCAGCCGCCGCAAGGCTCCGTGTGGGGAGCGTCGCTCCCGGTGACACAGCAGCAGGGGCGGATTTGCCTTCATTTGGGTTTTCCCCCGCACGGGTGAGATGCCATGGGGCACCCGGAGAAGAGCAGACAGTAGTGGGTCGTGCTGTGTTACTGCAGGTGCTTGGTAGAAACTCTGCTGCTCTGCTGGGTCATGCTTCCTCTCATTCAGATATGGTGCCCACCGTCGGAACAACCAGAGTTTTTACGTCCAATGAGATAGTCTTATTTATCTTTTTAATTGAACTTCTTAAGCACGTGATTCTGAAACTAAAAGACTAGGAAAAGCTTGCTCGTTTTCTTTCACAACCATATTTCTATTTTTTTTTTTAGTTGATATTACTGCTACTTTTCGTACTGAAGTAAGGTGAAAGCTGACACCGGAGAGCCGCTGTAAGGAAGGGTTTAGGAGTTTTTATAAAAAAAAAAAAAACAATTTCCCTGGGAAAGAATAACAATTACGTTAATTACTTAAGTGCTTATCAGTGCTTGCTCAGAGTGTTTTTCTAAGCTAGTCAGGGACATGGTTTAGCGGTGGACTTGGCAGTGCTGAGTTAATAGTTGGATTCGATGATTTGAGAGGTCTTTTCCAAAGTAAATGGTTCTATGATTCTATAAACCATTGACTACTTTTATTCTACTAATCTTCTATTAATGCAAAGTTCCCACTAAAGGATCTCGGTACAACCAAGAACAATAGTTCCTTTCCTGCAAATTTCAGAGTAGTGATCCAGTGTTCCTAGAGAAAACCTTAGCGAATTGCACAACACAGTTTGTTATGCAGTGGTTTATCTTAAATGAAATTGCTCTCGTGCACAAAAAATCTGCACAGTTTAAAATTTGAAACTCCCCAACCAGAAGTTTTCAATGCACAACAATTCAGCAGATCACTGGAATTACAAAGCAATACAAGATGAAACTTTTGCTGTAGCATTAATACTACAGGACAGAAATTGTTTAAATGAAAAGTATAATAGGTAAAAGGTTTTCAAGCTGTTGAGGCAGCTTGAAAACACTGAGACTTCTGTAATCTAGATCACCTGGCTGGAAATGGACCAAGGAGTGAAGTTTTCAGAGATTGTCGTATGTGCAGCAAATGAGCTTGTACAGAAGCAAAATACTTTTGCCTTACTTTTGCCTTACTTTTGCCTTAATTAAATTGAGTTACTCTAGCTTTTTTCTTTTAAATCCTAAGTTGAATGCATAGGAAAATGCATTTCACATTGAAAATACTTTTCAACATTTTCAGGTTTTATTTGTGAATAAGTTGCTAGCTCCAAGACAAAAGCCCATCTAAGGGCTACCCTTCCCAGCCTTCAGGTGCCCCCATCTCCTGAAACATATATTGAAGTTTGAGCTAAGTTGGGCACCTGCAGCAGAGGCAATCTGGGTCCTAGTTAGTGATCTTTAGGACTGAAGGAGTACAAATGGAATATTTAAATAAATTGACCTGGTAAAGAATTAATTCCTAGGAACGTCATGAACTGTTCATTGGCACGTGGTGAAAAATGAGCTCACATTTCTGTGATAACAGCCTGGAGTTTCTCTTTCCTCCATAGCTTTTGTAAAGGCAGAAAGAAAGTGCCAAGAAATGCTGTAAAGAAGGCATGTGTGCTCACTGCCTCAACTTGGGCAGTATTTTCCATCCTTGCTTTTCTTACAGCTGTGCATTTAGGAGGGAAGTCTTTTATACTAATAATAGCAAGAAGTTATGATAGAAGCTATCCATGAAAAATCCCAGGCATGTGCTGCTTGCTCTCTGGAGAAGAGTTCCATTATAGAAATGCAGATTTTTTTAAAAGTATTTTTTTTAAAAGATCACAGGGCTGCTCACCAGTTGTCTCGTGTGTTGTGTGTATGTAAGGACATTCCTTGGATTCCTTTCTTGGAAATTTTCTCGTGAAATATCCAATGTTTGAAATCAGAAACAGATTTTCTCTCTCTTTAAGTAAATGTGTTTTCCAAGTTGAACTTGACAAGAAAAAATTTGTACTAGATGGTTTTTAAAATTTATTTAAAGTTTTACTTTTTTGTGCATATAACACCAGGCCAAAATGAGGAAGGGGACTTAAAATAATCTAAATGAAGGAATCTATCAAAGTGAAGATTCCTGGCAGAATTAAATGAGTCTAGTTTAAGCCTGGATTGATCTTGTGACATATCTTCCCCTGTATTCATTTCATTGTTTTTATTTCTGTTTTGGTTATGGATAATCACAATGGGATCCATTATTTTTGTAGTTGTTTTTTCTATCATATGCATTATTTTATTAGGGTGAGTAACTTTGAGGACACTTGCTATCTGCAGTTCTTTGATGGATAAAAGCAGTTTGAACAAACACAGAATAAGTACAGATTGACAATTAAGCGTGTAAGATTAAAAACCCTACGTCTCAGTTCTCACAGGTTACAGCTGTGTGAACCTTGGACATGCCAGGTTGGCTTTGTCAGCTGCGCCACCAAGAGCTCTGTCAGACATGTTGTGTTCTCATGATGTGTGTTTGTGGGGGGGAATCAGTTTCTACTTAGCTGCTAGGAAGATTTTACTGTTTAAGACTGCATAAAGTTTGAAGGTTTTGGTCATTAAATGACAGCTTTATTAATTCACACTGAAGGCAGGAGAGGATTGGAGGTAGGGAAGGACATGTTCATGGCTGTGGGTGACAGCATCTGCTACAGGACCGGCCTTTCTCTGTCCCCTGGCAGTGAATGGAATGGCTTCTTACTGTGCCTGGAAGTATAGTATGAAATTGAACATAACAAAAGGAAGATTACAGGTCTGGATAATAATGTTCTTGCTGAAGTTAGTCCATGCTCAGAAATACTGAATATATTCTTCTGCTTTTAAGTATCATTCAAGTCCTTTACCTATGGCTACAGTCCTATTGTCAAACGTACTTGAGCACCAACAAAACACTGTTTCTGCCTGGATTTGTTTACAGTCTCAATGCATTGGAAGGGGCAGTGTATATAAAAACAAAGTGAATTTCCAAAGGTAGTGGAATGCCTGGGTGGCAGAGCTGCAGCTGTGCCTGTGGTGCCTACCCTGCTTCTTTCTTGGCTCTGTTTGTAGCACAGATACAAATCTCAGGGAGTATTTGTGCCATGCTGATCCACTGGGGGAGAATGGAGCACCCCAGTTCTTCCTTCTGCAATTCAGAGGTTGCCTATAAATACATTTAATCACCTCATTGTGGAGGCATGTTGTTCCACACTTGGAGCTGTTTCATTTGACCGCCTCTGAGGAGCCCACCAAATGGCATGGGTACAGAACCTGCAGAATGAATGCCTATTGTTTTGCTTTGCTTTTTTTTGCTCATAGAACAGGGTGTGGGTGCCTATTTTTTCCGTTAAATTTTTAAGAAGGTCAGTGGCAGTGGGTGAGGCAGGGTGAACATGTTCAGGCATTGGATAAAAATCTCTTCCGGCAGGTACAGCAGCCTTTCCCAGGGCACATGGGCTTTCACCATGGTATGGGGACAACACAAGCCAGACAGATTGAGCTGTGAAATCAGTTAGTATTGAAGCTCTCCATCAGTAAATCTTGAGGTGATGATTGGAAATGTGGAGTCAGGGCAGACTGCTGTATGTGCCTGGCCCTCAGTACTTGAACTCAGCTTGTGCTTTTCAAACACTGCACAGTATAAACACACACAGAAAAAATACTTGATGTTTGTAGTCCATTTGTTGACTCAGGTGGTATTATTCTTAAGACTATGGAAATTGACTCCCTTACTGTCACAACTGTATAATTAAGACACAACTTTTCCTTCACATGTGCATTTAATGCACACTCTGCCTTTCTGCTCCACATCTGGGTCTTTATTGCAGGCTGCAACAGGAGCCATTTGCACAGTTCACACAGCGCTGCAGTCCTGAGGAGGGCCTGTTGGTAAATGAATCATAGGCAGAAAGATCATCTGCTGTTTTCCTTGACCTGCTAATGTTTGCTTTTGAGCAATATCTGTTAAGCCCCTCCATTGTCTGGAGGGCTGCAGTACAATGAATTTGGCCATTACTGTGCAAAGCAATAATAGAGGGCAGTTAATTTCTGTCCAATTGCAGCAAGAAGCCAGCACTTAAAATTAAGCAGTAAAATGCATGCAGGCTAGAGAACATTGAACTAGATGTAGAAGTAGCATGCACAGCTGATTGGATTCAAAAGCACTGAAAGAATTCCATGTTGAAGTGGTCTTTGAGACAGCACACACATACTCGAAATCTATTAATATCTTCATGAATTTTTCAGTGCTTTAAGCATAGTAATGATTGCACGTTGTGTAAGTATTGTGTTACCAGATTTGTATTCTCTATGCTTGTCATTCTTCTACATTGGCTTTCTCCCCTAGCCCCATCCCCCCACAACAGCATTTTTGCAGAAGACTGCTGTTACTTCCAGGGAAATGCCATAAACCTTTGTCAAATGGGAGACCTGTTCCCTGTGAAAGCACTTTGCCTGGTATTAAGAAATGGAAATTTTATTAATTCTTTTAATCAGAGTCCTGTCACAGCTGTGCTCTTGCCTGTGGTTAATGGCTGGCAAAACAGTCTATAATTACCTCAGGCATCTCTTTCTAATACTAGCCCAGTCATCCAGAGCATCCCACTTTTTTCTAGCTATATTTAAAAAAATTCAGAAAATGTTTTTGGCATTTGAAGTTCTTGTATAAGTTTTCTGGACTTTAAGACTTTAAAATATTTTAAACTTTATTGCTGGCCATATGCAGATTATAAAAGCACAGTTTATTTAGTCTAGCTGGTGGCTTGGGAGGTAAATACCACAAGGAGGGAGGAAACCTGTTGAAGTCCAAGGAGAGTATTGGCACAAGATAAATGGTTATGACTGTGTTCTGAATTAATTGAAGTCAGACATTAAAAGGTTCCAAACCATCTAAGGAGGGAAGTTGTGAAAGAGACGTCCAAACAGGATAATGTGGACAAAGAATGTTATTAAGATGTTTCTTGATAACATGGAGAGTTTGAAGTCAGAATCTCTGGAGCTGGTAAGGGAAGTCTGTGACAGAGAGCTACATGGAAACTTGGGGACAGCATTGCATTAGCACTTTGCATACGTTGTAGTTGTCCCATGTTTAAATGCTTCTCCTGGTCCTCCTGTGAAGACCAGGAAGAATTATCCCTTTAAATATATAGTTGCATCTTCTGAAGTTTCTCTTTCAGTGGAGGCTGGCTACAGGAAAAGGCTGGATGAGGAGCAGGGTTCTCATGGCATCAAAGCATCTCATAGATGTGCCCTGCTCACCCCATTCTTTGCTTTAGACTCACTAACAGGTACTGCTGAGGGGAAAATTTCCCCAAAAGCTCAGCCTGGTCGGGATTGCTGGACTTTTCCTGTTCTTTTCTAGCACCAGCTGTGCTGCACTCTCCTTAGAAGTTTTATCTTACAGATCTCCTGCTTTCAAAGTCTCCAGACCTTGCCGACACCTTTCAGTTTTCTCTTGCTCTTTTCCTGTGTCACACTGTTTTTACATACATAGTGAGATACTGCTGTGTCTCACTTCAGGCTGCTTGTTGTTAAGGTCTTCTTGGCCTGTGAAAACTTTAAATCCAGAGACATGTTGAAAATATACTATTTGCAGCATAGCATCCTGGCCCCTTTGTCTTTCTGACTTTTAATCCATCTCCACTTCAGTTGAAACCCATCAGTAGTGCTGAAACAGAAATACAAGCCAGGAATTTTAGCCACATCCCATAGTTAAGGACTAATACCTGTGGTGCTCAAGCAGAGGCATCTCCAGCATCGGCAGATCCTGCTTTTCAGGAGAGTAATGTGCTTTCTGTCTACATCTCTGCATCTCAGTCATGAAATCTTGGATTCTTTTGTGTGACTTTCAGCCTTAAGAGAATTGCTGCATCTTTAACGTGTTTATGTGGGATAAAGAAGCATGATGCTTAAGTAATGAGGAAAACCCAGCTTTTTCCTCCATTCATTATTAAGGCCAACAAGTTGCCTGTTCTTGCCTGAAGGCACAGTTTGCAGGGAAGCTTGTGTTAAAACAGGAGAAAATCTTTCCACCATTTGAATGCACAAGTGGATGTTCTTCAGTCATTCAGATTTTGTTGTCCTAGTTTCATACCTCAGATGAATCTGAGATCACAAGGAGGTTTTTGTAGTTGGGAGCAACCAGGAGCCATTGTTTGTGCAGCACCTTCTGGAGAGGTGCCCTTCCTCATGCAAACCAGGCTGGAAAACTGAAGGTGGGAACAAGGGTCAATGTTAACTTCTCTCCTTACAGGCAGAGTGCTGGAGTAAATGTGGCAGACAAATTAAGAGAACAGAAGAAAGTGCAAAGCTGTGTTTCCTGCCTAATGGATATTTGGAAGGCAGTTTTTGATTATTTTCAAAGCCTTTTTTGCTCAATCTTCAGTACACCAGTGTGTATTTTCATGAGTCGGTTCATGCTCTGGAGCAGTATTGCTGGTTAGGACATTGGTCCAGGAGATTGCTGTGGTGAGAGACATCCCACTCTGTCAGGTCACACAGCTTGTAGCTCCACTCTGAAGATCTTGAAGGGTTTGTCATGTTGTTCTCCCATGCAGAGGTTGCTCTTGTCTTATTGCTTCTCATCTTAAAGGATTGTTTTCCAGTCAGTTAAAAATAATTTTACTTTCCTGCTAAAATTTTTAGACCTGTTCTTGAATTATCATGCTAAGTTGTGTGGCTTTGCTCTCATTTTTTTTAAAGTCTAATGCATAATACAAAGGCTGAGTGACTCTTTATAAACAAAAAGGTTTATAATCTGTTCAGCTTCAGATTAACCTTGATTCAGTGGCCTATAGTCTGTCAAAATATGGAATTTTAGGAATACATAATTCTAAAATTACATGAAGCATAGGTTTGAAGAATTATGTAAATTTTTAATGTCTTAGTTTGTGGATTTAATATGGACCTTGTCATAACCAAGGCATATTGCATTGCTCAGTGAGTCGTTGCAGAGAAGATCCTTCTCCAACAGAAGTTTGGCATACAGGGAGGATTATCAGAAAGGAGACATATTTTCCAGAGTATTCCTTGGAAATTCAATTTCTTGAAATTAAATTCAAAATGTTAAAAATAATTTAGGTGGGTTTTTTTTTTGTTTGTTTGTTTTTTTTAGTAAACAGACTGACAAGTGGGTCTTGTCTATTGGTTTCATTTGTCTTAATTTGTGGACTTGTATACATTCAGATGGCTGCTCTTTCCAGTTTATTTTGTGAAGCTGAACCATTTGACTTTTTTTTTTTTAACAGAGCAGCAACTCTGGATACATGAAAGAATGGCCTGGTGGGCTGCATAGCAGTAGCATCTGCATTCAATCATTTCATTGAAAAATCAGTCGTTTTAAGAACAGTTGAGTGTTGGCTTGGTAACTTCATATTCCACATGAAAAAGCAGTCCATTTGCTGTTAAAGACACAAAAATGACAAGTCAATATGAATTTTCTGTAAAAAACATCAAGACTGTGTAATTGATAGTGAAAAGTTCACACATCACACAGATATATTATTGACTGGGACTTGACAAGAATGTTCTTCTTAGGGTGTGACTTGGTTTTGAATTGAAATACTGCTAATTTGTACTGCTCCTCATTAGGGTAATCTTTTCTTTGTCAAGGGGTGCATATTTTTGTCATTATTCTTTCTAATGGATGCATTCCTGTAGCCTGATCTGTAAACCCAAGAGTTTACTTACTCTTTTTAGAAAGCCTTTATGTGACCTGTTGGAAAGTAGGTGGGCTTGTATTTAGTCATAGTTCATAAGAAGCTAGTGCTAACTGGCTTATCTTGCCTAGATACGATTTGCAAGTAAATGTGACACTTCAGATTAAAAATTTACTACTGAACCATTCCAGGTTAATGGGATTCTATTTGATACAAAGTCTTGTTTTAGTTCTTTTAATGTAATAATTATCTTTGCTAAGTTATGACCATTCCTTAGGCTGCTGACAGAAAGAGCCTGAAAAGGTGATTTTTTTTTTCATTGGTTGTGCTTTTAAAAATAATAGAACTATTTTATCTTTAGCATATGCAACGATCATGAAAAGCTATATCTACATTGGCAAGTTATCATGAGAGGATCTGTAGCATGGAGTAGGTGTGACATCCTTGTGCTTGCAATGCAAACCAGTGGCATGGGATGTGGAAGAGCATCTCTGGGTGGAACCAACATGTGACTGAAATGTGCACCTATAGGCAGGAAAACCCCTTCAGGCTGAAAATTGAATAACATGACTATTTTATTTTTAACTTTTAGACAATTAGGTTTGCCATTCTTGGTCCTTTGCTGGTGTTTTAATGTTGTTGCATTTATTGTAGTGTGCCCAACATATTAGCTGCTGCTCTCTTGTCTGAAAATCAGTGAATGAATGCTCTGCCCAGCAGAGCTGAATAATGCTCTTCAGTGTTGAATGTTGTGCCCTACAGAATAGAAAATCCTGCCCTGCGGGACTGAGTGTTACCTACCAGTTTCTATTTAAAATGGATGAACAGAAGATCAGCTCATCTTTTGACACCCTGAGGTTTGTTTTTTTTTTACTATATACTGCAGCACCACTCTTTTAATAAAACCGAGTTTCGCCTTTTTTCCTTGCCTAGATTCATAGAATCATTTAGGCTAAAAGAATTCAGTCCAATGGCTAAAATAATTCAGTCCAATGTTAACCCAGCATTACCAAGTGCCAAGTCCATCTATGAACTGTGTCCCCAAATGCCACAGATCTTTTAAATACTTTCAGTGATAAGGACTCAACCACTTCCCTGGGCAGCATGTTCCAATGTTTCACAGCCCTTTCAGTGAAGAAATTTTTCCTGATACCCAATTTAAACCTCCCCTGGTGCAACTTGAGGGCATTTCCTCTTGTCCTGTTGCTGGTTGCCTGGGAGAAGAGGCCAACCCCCACCTGGCTGCAGCCTGCTTTCAGGGAGCTCTGGAGACTGGGAAGTTCTGTCCTGAGCCTCCTTTTCTCCAGGCTAAACACTCCCAGCTCCCTCAGCTGCTCCTCATGACTTGTGCTCCAGACCAGCTTGGTTGTCCTTCTCTGGACACACTCCAGCACCTCAGTGACTTTATTGTAGTGAGGACTTGAGGTGTGACCTCATCAGTGCTGAGTACAAGAGGACAATCACTGCCCTGGACCTGCTGGCCACACTATTCCTTATACAGGCAAGGATGCCACTGGCTGCCTTGGCCAAGATGCTGGATCATGTTCAGACACTGTTGGCCAGCACTTCCAGGTCCTTCTTTGCCAGGTGGCTTTCCAGGTGTTTTTTCCCCTGCTGCATGGTTTTGTTGTGACCCAATGACAAGACCTGCACTTGGCATTGTTGAACCTCACAGTTGTCCTCGTTCCACTGATCCAGCCTGTCCAGATCCCTGTGCAAGAGCCCTTCTGCCCTCCAGCAGACCAACAGTTCTGCCCAGCTTGGTTTCAGCAAACTGAATGAGGGTGCCCTTGATCCCCTGGATAATTGATAAAGATATTAAACAGGACTGGCCCCAACACTGATCTGTGGGGAGCACCACTAGCAGCCAGCTGCCAGCTGGATGTAACTCCATTCACCACCACTCTCTGGGCCCAGCCATCCAGTCAGCTTCCTACCCAGCCAAGTCTGCACCCAGCCAAGTTATGGGCTACTCATTTTTCCAGGAGAATGCTGTGAGAAATTCTTCAAGGCTTTACTGAAATCCAAGCAGACAACATCCACAGCCTTTCCCTCATCTTACATAGACCTTAAAAGCAGTTCTTTATGGGGTACTTACTGAAACACTGACCATGTAAAACCAAAATGTTTTAGAAGTACTCACTAAAAATAATGAATCATCTCAGTACAGATTTGCATTTGTTTTACCATTTTTGTTGTTTTAATCTTGAAAGCCTTCCTGACTCTCCATGGCACACCTGGCCAAAGCAGACCTTCCCGGGAACCTGCGTGTCCAGGAGGTGGCAGTGCGTTTTTGACAGCAGTAGTGGAGTACATGAACAGAAGGCAGCGTTGTCAGACCATTTCTTCCAGAAGGAGGAGGGCGAGGAGGCTGCAGCCTTCTGACTGAAGGCTGCTTTCTAACAGTGGCTCTAATCAAGGAGTGTAGGTTGCTGTGGCTTTTGATTTGAAAACCCCACTGCTTGTGAGCTCTTCCAGTGGGCTGTGCGGGTGGCAGAGAGGTCGCTGGTGATCTGTATCAGAAGGTGCTTCCCTCTTTGGACTTTTTAATCCATTAAAAAGAATTGTGCAAGATAATAGGAGTGGGGAGATGACTTCTTTCTCTTCCTGTTACCATGGTAATAAGTTTAATGAGCAGACCTGAACCGGGTAATCCTACCCAACCCTGTCTGCATTGCTGCTACACTTAATATGAAGTGTAAAATAAGCTGGTAGAATGTGACTCCTTTGTTCACAGAGTGTGTGTGTGGGTGTACCAGCATTGCTGACACTGCCATCCATTGTGGCCCCAGACTGGAAACCACCATCTCCCCTGGCTCCTGGCAGCATCATCTTTTCTTCTGTTTTCAGAAGGATCAGAGATGTGTGGGACTCAACTGCTAGAGCAAGGCAGCAAGAATAGCTTGTTTTAACTATCAGTAGTAATATCTAATTGCTTCTGTTTCACCAATAACCCTATCTTCTGCCCCCAGACATGTGTCACCCCCTTCCCAAAGGTGGTCCAGTTCACAGAATGCACTAACCAAAGTACTTTATTTTTGTATGGCAGCAGAACTAAACCAGAAAGGCTTCTCTGCTCCTTATATGGCTGGCTTTAATTGCTTTCTTGTTTAAATATTGCAAAGCAGTGATCCAGTGTTAATATCAAACATACAGTATTGCCTGTTGCCCTTAAGAAGGCTTTTTAATTGAAAGTAGAGATGAATAATTAGAACACAGAAGTGTATTTTAAAATATTTAAGACTGCCAATAATATAATACAAAGTATGTTTTTCTCGTCTAGTGTCTTATGTCCTGTATATCAAAATACTTATTGAATTAAAAAGAATTGCAGAGGGCTATTACATAACAGCAAAGGAAAAATTAAATTAAGATATGAAAGAGAGGGTAATGGGTATGTTTAGAGTTGGTGCAGCAGAGGAAATACAGGCATGCATGATTCCTAATGGTCCTTGTACATTATGTTTGGTTTTGTTGTTGTTGGTTTTTGTTATGTTTTACAGGTGCCTGCTATACAATGGTTTGCAGATTGGGTGTCCTTGCAGAGGGCTGAGGTTGCCTAGGGTTGACACCTTGAATCTGGCTATGTGGGTACCAGGAATTAAGCTAGCCAAATGCCCCATCATTCAGGGATTTGCCTTCAGTTTGTTTGGTACACATTTGCTGTACCTTTTTACAAATCATATTTGCTTGTTAGGATTGCTTTTAGCTGCTGTGCCAGTCAAGCTCTTTAGGCTGCACAAGACTTACTACTTATATCCCTTTAAAAATATTAAGAGCTAAAAGCTCATAGATGCTGTATGATCATAAGCCTATGATAAAAATAAATCCATTGAAAGTAGCAGGGGACAGAGCTAATGCTGGAGAATGTGAATATGGCAAATGGAGAGAGCTTTCTGGAACATCACAAAGCTTTGTGTGCATTTCTGCCACCCTGGGTCCCTTTCATCTCCCTTGCACCCTGATGTCTGTTGGTATTGTACAAGCTCCTCAAATGCTGGGCTGGCTTTAAACACTGTAAAGCTGATAGCTCCTGCTCACTTCCTGTTTGAGAGATTCATGTTCAGTTAAAAAGCAGATTTACAATACCTCAAGTGGGGCTTTTTTCCTCTTTGTTTTGAAATTCTTTAGCTTTTGTCTGCTGTATTTGTGTTTAAGGAACATGAGTTAAGACTCCATGCACACTATATGTACAGGAAAGAGGAAAGTACATGCACAGGCCAGGAGAGCAGGACATCCCATGTCCAATCTGGCATTTCCACCAAAGGATGCTGAGGTGCTTCACCATGATGGACGTGTCCTGATTCTTGCTGTATCTTGAGCTGTCCATCTGTAAAAGGAGGATACTTCTTTTTGGGAGTGTTATTTTGAGGATCAGTTAATGCTATATGGTCCAATTAAATATGTTTAATATATAAAATTTTCCCCCTGTTTGTTTCAAAAGTAACTATTTAAGTACAATTTAAAAGCTTCACCTGCTCATTCAAAAAGCCCAGAACAATTCATCAATTCATTGCTGCTAAAAATAGAATCCATGTCTAATTAGGTCAAAGTTTATCCCCGTGGATTTCTATGAGCTGTCTTTAATTTCCAGTTTGGCTGCTGGAATTACTTCATTTGATGGTTTTGTTGTGCAAGGTGTCCAAAAAATTGCTGTTATTTTATGACATGGTGCATATTACCTTCTATCCAGAGGATCTAGAAATTGTACATAAAGGCTGATGATATAATTCCTTATCTAGCATTTATCTAACAAAGATTATCTTAATGCCTGAGTAGGGCTGACATGACAATCCTTTGTGATTCCATATTCCCTGAGTTCCCAATAGATGTATCCTATATATTTTTAAAACTCCTATGTGTAGTACTCATCAGTATCATTGCTGTTCTCAGAGCTCAGGACCATATATGCTTGTCTAATAAAAGGAATAATGTTTTCTTTGGTTGTTTTTTCTTTATGATTTTGTTTCTTGTAATCACTGAGTTAGTCACAGTTCTGTGAGTCTGTCAAACTCTTAAAGATCTTTTTTGTTTAACCAAACATTTCCAATATAATGCAATATTGATTGCATTTTCTGTAATTATTCCTAATTATTCAAGCTCTCTCTAATAAAGTCTGAGTGTAAGGAGATGGTTTAGCAAAAATGAAATATGCTGATGAAGATTAATATGCATATATAACAGCCTGCTCAGAGCATTCATACTAGCATTACTAATAGTTCAATTTTTAAACAGCATGAAAAAGAATAATAAAGGAAATAAAATGTTACTTTTGGGAAATCTTTCTATAAATGATAGCTCAAGGCTGAGAAAAATGAACAGCCTCACTGTTTTGTATTTGAAAACATAAAGCTGTGCTACAGCTGCAGTAGAATAAGTGAAGATCAATGAGAAGTTTTGTGATAAAATTTTGACTTTATCAAACTTAGAGAGGTTTTTACTCCATATAGACATAGCATAAAGAAATTGGGTTTTTTAATAGGATTTTTGGGGGGAGATGAAGAGGCAGTGTACACACTGTCTTTCTCACATGATAATGGTACATTTTGGCAGCTCTTTATGGTTTTACATTTGCTAATAGCTGAGACCATAACCATCACCAAATCATTTATCATTTATGTTACCAAGGTCTTTGCAGCTTCAGTGAAGAACAGATTTATTCTTCAAGTAAAAAAACTTATGGGGACATTAATGCCTACCATATGGTAAATACACTTGTTAAACTGGATTTCAGCCATGATCCCATTATTGTGCTTCAGCCTTACTTCGTGAGCATGCATTGGAAACATGGATAATTGAGTGTGTCTGTACTCTAGAGAAGTGCATGGTAAATGTCATGGGGACTCCAGAGCAATATGTTATCCTGTGTCACCTTGCTAAGTGTTTGGGAGCTTGGGAGTCTGCTGAACACTGAGTTGTTGGTGTCCCCTGTCTTCTTGCTCTTGTGTTTGTACTGCATGTTACCTAATAATACTGGCTTGGTGTGTAGATCAACACTGAACTTTTACGTCAGATGACATGATTGTGTAGAATAGAAAGACTGCATGCAAACATCAGCCAGTATCCTTTAGAAAATGTAATTTGATAGTGGGATTTTGAATTATTAAAATTTAAAAAACCAAAGAAACCCAAAACAAACAAAGAAACAAAACCCCCGTAACTGAAATCAACCTGTATTCTTATGTAAGAAAAGATACTGTTCCAGGAAAAATAAATGCACTTTCCAGAATACACTTTTATCAATAGCCTGGTGATGCTCTGAAGTTCTGTGCATCACATCCCTGACAGTGACTCTTCCCAGGACCCTGATAATCACAGGGAATTGAAAGGGTGAGGCAGCAGGCATGGTGGCTAGACAAGCTGGTTGCAGAGGTCCCCTTAGGGAGGCGGTAACAGGGCCTCCTTATGAACTGCTTCACTGACAGCACTCTTGGGCTTTCATTCCACCCAGGACGACTGTCTAGACATTCATTTATTCTGGCAGACACAAGAGTATCAGCATGGTTGATGAGTGAATTGAGCTCTGCTAATGTTAATCACAGTTTGTCTTTCTCATAGTCTGATGAGTAAATGTACTTGGCTTTGTAAATTTGTATTTGCCTCAAAGGCCTGTTTGCCGGCGTTCAGTGTTTGCCAGTGAGTTTCTGCTATCTGTATGGAAAGGCAGAGGTACCAACAGCTATTGCCCTTGCTGTTGGCATGTTTTCCCCTTTCCATCCGTATTTTTGCAGATACTTGAAATTGTTATCAAAAAATATAAAATTGCAGGCAGGGCTTGTTTCATCCCTATTTATTAAAGGTATCTGGCACAGTTCGTTATATGACCTGTTTTCATCTATTTGCAAATTTGCTGAGATTCAGTCATGTGACATGTGTATGAAAGGCTTTGTAGTGAAAATTATTTGCTCAGACTGCTGTGCAAAGTAACAGGATGTTAAATGAAAAAAACCCAAACAAACAACCTCCCCCCACCAAACTAGCCAGTTGTTGGTAAACTTTCTATGCTTTGCCAGCAGCGTTGAGTCAGCGCTGCAGACGGCTGGTGCTGGCTGTTGCTCTGTGGTGTGTGTGTCTGGAGGCTGATGCCACGCTGGTGCAGGGCCCGTGGGCAGCTGGTGTGTACACCCTGCTCCCGGCTGCGGCTGCCAGCGCCGGCGGCAGGGGATGCGTGTGTGTGTCGGGGGAAAGAGGAGATGTGCATCTGTGCTGCTGCTGTTGTTAAACAGTGGGCTTGGTTTGTTTTTTCTTCCTGACCAAAAGTTTATTGTAGCTCTCAACCAGACAGCACACAAAGCCTTTTTAAATATGTGTAAATACTTATATTTTGCTGTTGTGCTGCTATATATAGAGCAGCCACTTCCATGAATGGTATGGGCTGCAACCAAAGCACTTACAAAGAGCAGTTAAGAAAGCGGACTATGAATTGTTCTTTGTTTACCTTTACTCAGGGTTTTGATATCTTCCCTTTTTAAAAAACAAATATTCTCCGATATAATATTTCAAACAACATAAACCTTTAAAAATTGCTGAAGACAGCAGTTCATGCAGTGTGCTCTCTTCATGTGACATCTTCCTTGCTGTCCCAGTCTGGCTGTGCTGTTACAGCCAATTCAAAAGCCTAGGATGGGCACTCTTCCTGAATCCCAGAGAATAACAGTACAGGAGATTATGGTTGACAATGTTAGCAGCATGGAAACTTGCTTACTAGTGCAGTGTTTGGGAAAGGTGCCATGGACTAGTGACTTGTGAATAAGGCTAAAGAACTGAGAATACCTTGACTTTAATCCTGGCTTTTCCACTGTGTGGGCAGGTTACTAAATCCCTTTGAGACTATGTCTTCATCTTTAAATAGGAATAATAGCTACCCTGTAGAGGCATTGTGAGGATGTATGTATTTATGCAATACTGCAGGCAAGCTGATAACTGCTTATGCTTTGTGTTCAGCATCAATCCAGTTATAGTCTAACCTAGAGGATACCATCATCTTTTGGTATCAAACATTACAGTTCTAACTTTGAAAGGGAGCTTCTTTAATAAAATCCAAATACTGAAATCATGACACTTTGCCCTTTTTTCTTTAGACTGTATGTTTTTTTCTGCTTTTGCATTCTAGAAGAAGGTGTACGTTCTTGTTCTTGGCAGGTTCCTGCCCACTTAGGGTTCTGTAGCTGCCAGTGTCACGGCAATTATAGTAACTTAGCTTTAAATAAGCTTCTTGGACGTGGCCATCTGTGTGTGGCTGTAGTACCTGTTGTTCAGAGCGGTGAATAATCGGGGATAAGGCTTAAGAGAAGCCACAGGCTGGAGAGGCAGCAGAAAGGGAGTAGGCCGAGGTCTGTGGCAGGTGACTGGGTTTCCCAGCTCTCTGCAGCCTCTGTTTCCCTGCTTTGGCTGTGAGCCGCGGGCAGGAGGAGGGCAGGAACAGGACAGCCAGTAGCTACGGTGGGCTGCTTAAACAGGTGCTTGATTTTTTTTGTTGCTGTTTTCCTTCTTTTTCAAGGACTTACCGAATTCTATTCCAAACAGTTTTCGGGATATCCAAATAGCTTAGCTCGCCTAAGTGCGAAGGAGGAGAAAATCTTTTCCTCCCCAGCCTTTTTGAATGTGTCCGCTCAAGGGTTATAAGCAGGCCACTCCCTTCTGCTGGGAGCTAGCCATTGGGGACAGCAGGGACATCCTTGAGAGCAGCATCTCACAATGATCGCCTATGTGCACTGCCTGCCCGCCGAGCCGATGGTCGGGTGCCTCGGCAGGAGCAAGTGGCAGCCCAGCTGCAACGATGAGGAGGAGGAGGAACTCATCCCGCTGTATTCCAGCAAAATGGGCAACGCTCACACCAAGCTGCCTGGGCGCCTCAAGAAAAAGTTTCTGAGCAAAGACGACAACTCCTTTTGGCCAAGTAAGATCAGTTCCTGTTCCTTAGCATTTTGGTCATTTAGTATTACATTGTCATCACTGAAGAAACAACTAAATAAAACAAATATAAACAAGGAAAATACTCTTATTTCTCTTCTGGAGGATGAAGGCATTGGGAACAATTTTCTTACAAAAGTAATGTATTTGCCCTTCAGGACAGTGCATGTAAATATTGTATCTGATGGGGATGCTAAGTTGATACAGGATGGTACTGCTTTGTACATTTGACATGTGATATGTCTGTGTTTGAGAGGTCTTGAGCACTCGCTTTCAGTTCAATAATGCTCCTTTGCAGCAAAATGATTGTTTTAGATGAGTGGAACTGTTGACGTAGCACTGTAATTGAAAGCTATAGGAACAGGCCAGGAAAAATAAAAAGGTCTGACAGACTCAAAAGGTGCTTAATGCAGTTGATGAGTACTTATTTGAAAAAAACAGTTGGCTTTTGAATAACCTTTGGTCTAAGGTTATTTTCTCTGTGAACGTGAGAAGAAAGAATTCCTGAATTGTGATGACTCTCCTTTTTTAATCTGAATAGTTTCAAGTTTCACTGGCAAATACAGATGGGAAATAAGGAGAGAAGAGGACAGACAATGGTAATGTTAAGCTGCTTTGTTTTTAGCCTTAATGCCTGCCTTCCCTTCTTTTCTGGCCACCTAAGCAAAGGCACCCAGCTGTTTGTGGAATGGTTGTCTATTTCTATGGCAGAAAACTCTATTTAAGGGTGATGGGGGAGAAATTTCACAAGACAAAGAAAGCTTTTCCTGCAAAAGCCAGCTGGCTGGCTATCTTGTGCCAGGTCTTTTGGGAAAAAAAAAAAAAAGGTACAGGAGTATATTTACAACTGTATTGATTTTTCTTTTTCTCATTAGTCTCACACTGACTATTTGACAATGGTTCGTTATTACCAGGAATTGAAAAATCCCCATCTTGCCACATGATGCTAACACTGATTAGCAAAACCACCTGTATTTTGTTTTCTGAATTACCATATTCTCCATTCATTACTAAGCAAGCTTGATTTGATGTCCCCTCCTGCTCCTGTAGGAGGAGTGTGAATTACATGATTGTTTCAGACCTTTTTCAAGAGCAGGTAATTTTTTATACTGCATGCAAAGAAGAATCCATGTCTTCTGCTGAATTTTTGTATTTTTGAGCACAGGGTCAATTCCGGTTCATTCAGGGGGAAAATGAAAAATCTTCCTTTATGTAAAACTATATAGTCACTGTCAGACCTAGGGAAGCCCTGAAGTTAGGGACTAGGAAGCAGCTTCTAGAGATGCTCTGAGGGAGGAGGATATGGCCTTTCTTGCCCCAGACAGCCTAGGGTGTGTGTATGTGTCTTCTGGGTTTGTCTCTCTTGCTGGATGACAGGTTAGTTCATTCCTACAAAGCTGTGAGCTGACTTTCAGAGCTGGTTCTCGTAGTGCCCTCGGAGGTGTTGCTCAGAGCATTGTGAGCAACTGCTCTGTTTGGATCTGCTTCTCAGAGTGTGGAAATGTGATTGAGGAGCATGGGCAAGGAACTCAGAAATCCCTGCTCCCTCACTGCAGCCTCCCTCCTTTTTCTCTTTGTGATGTCCATAGGGAAAGCATCCCCTTCTCTCTAAAATGTGCCTGAATTGAAATTATAAAATTTTCCAGAAGATATGTGTGTAATTTCACTGATTTATAGTACATGTGTGTAATTTCACTGATTTATAGTACAACACTTACATAAGCAATTGAATTATCTGACTTGTGATCTAACAAAGCTATTTAATGCAATTTTTGGTCCTTAGCAATGAACTTTCACGTGTTTCAGACCAAGTTTATTGTGGTATTCCTTATGTCGAATTTCACTGATATGTGGTATGACCCAATACATTTTATTTGTTCTTTCTGAATTCCAAATCCTCACAGTTTCAATGAATTTTTTTCATTGAGACAGTGAATGACAAAAATCAGTCACCCTGCTTTCTGGCCTGACTTTTCCCAGAACCTCTGGTGCTTCAGTGGTGGTGTCTCAGCACAGTACAAGTGTGTAGATTGTGGGACACCAGCTCTGCCTCATTGGCTCCTTTCTTACTCGTTCCCAGTTCATAGAAACAAAAGAATCGCAGAGTAATTAAGCCATCAGTTAAAAGTGTTATGGGTGGGGCAGGTACTATTTCTCTTTGAGTAGGGAGACTGTCACTTTAAACTCTGTTAATGTTTATTTTAAGGAACAAAAGTGTTTAAGAGTGGAAGTGCTTTCTGGGACCAGGTCAAGAGATAACTGCAAAGCACAGCAGGGGATTATTGGCTGGGCTTTATCTCTGTTGATAAAGGCCTCCCTTTGGGGTCCTTATCCAGCATCATGAGAACTGGGCTTGGAGAGCTTTCACAGTGCTGATACACTCCACAGAAAATGCTCCCAGTAGTGTTGGGGTTGTTTGAAAACATAATAATACAGTCAAATTATTTGAACTTCCTCATGGGCTAGGGGGGGCATCCTCACTGAGGGGATCTCAGTAGTTTGCAGCAGTAGTCCTTGTGCTCCTGCTACCAAATAATCAATAATCAAAATACTTATGTGTGTAGCAGGTGTGATGTAGCAGCCATAATAATCAGGTTACCATTTTAGGGTTTGAAGCTGTTGCGATTAGTCTGATAAAATTTATAAACTGATAAAAATTAGTCATATTGTGAAGTGAAGGTTCTGCATTACCAGCTCAGCCTTGTTCCAGCATCTGTGATGCTGTTCTTCTGCTGTTCTTTGCTGCTAGACTGAGTGCAAATAGACAATGTAGGATTAAAATCAGTCAGAGTGCAGCAGTACATCCTTTAAAAGCCTGTCTGCCTGCCAGAAAAGCAGTATTACAATGGTGCTGGGGCTGTCACCATCACATGTTCATTCACAATTACAAACTCCAGTGGAGCTGAGTGTTTGATAACTGGTTTTCCTGCAACAAAGTTAAACTGAGGTACTCCACTGGCCAGGTTTGGCAAAAATGTCAGGGGCTTGGTTTAGTTTGGTTTAAATGCCTGCTGAATTAAAACATGAGGCAGTGAGACCCTGCTGGCAGTGACTGCTGCTGGGGAAAGGCTGTCACCTCCTGGTTAGAGCATCACCTGCCTCTTGGAGTTCCCATTGCCACTTGATATTTTATCCAATTTGCAAAGTTTAAAGGTGTAGTATGCTCTTGCCAGCTTTTTGTGATGATAAAGTTTTGATAAGGAGTTGGGAGTTTTTTCTGTCTTTTACAGATGCAGGAACAAGCCAGTGGCAATATCAGATTACTTTTAATGTTTGTTAAACAAGTAGCTTCAGTTACTGGGATTTTTTCTCAGTGTTTTGTTGCCTGCTAGCTCATGAAAGAATGCTTTCTTCTTCTTTATTCATATCTGTAAAGCTGAGAATTGTCTGTATGATTTGTATTTTGTGAAAAACATAAAATTTTAAATAGTAACTATATCTATTTATACATTAATAGGATATTGTGAATCAAGTTGGGTATTTCTTTAGCCACTGTTTGCTTTGCTTTTTTCCAGGTTTCTCTTCCAATAGCTATGAGATTTAAATTTCCCTATATAAGGGTGTTATACTAAAAAGAAAAAGATGCCAGAATCCTTGCAAACTGAGAGGATTCATTCTTTGCTGTCTCATTTAGCAGTGCGAAACAAAGGCTGAATTGCTTTCCATCTCTGCAAATTCTGGGCTGTGTGGAGCACTGAGCAAGCCTTTGTGGCCTTCCATGCCCTAAGTGACACAAGGACTCAGTCTCTGTGGTGAATGGCTGGGACAGCTACTTACAGAGCCTCATGCAAGTGACTGGCCACCCTCATTCCCAGTTTTATCTGCTGCATCCAGCTCATACCATAACAGCTGACATAGTGGATTGCACCAGAAGAAGCCAGGAACTGGTTTGTTTTGAAAAGAAAAAGTAAACTTGATGTAATTTTTATTACATGTCTAAAAAATGGGGGAATTCCCCTCTCCCTCCTTCCTTTTCTCTATGTGTTTTTAATGTCTTGTCTTACGGCTGAGATTTTTTGGAGGTTTTGTTCATTTGGCTAAAACAAACCACGGTAATGTTGCAAAGCAGGGGAACTTCTCCATTTGGACAAAATTACTTCAGGTCTTGGATAAATAACAGCTCTTCTGGTGTGTGTTTCTATATGTGTATTGCATTTCTTACCCACATTCTCTGCATGTTCCATAGAAAACAAGCCTCCCTGCCTGTGCTCTTCTGGACAGGCCATGGAGGTCCAGCACTTGGTTTCCTGTGCCTTTTCATGCTTCAAATGCAAGAGTGATGTGGATGAAGGGAGGGAGGAAGAAGAACTTGGAATATGATGGTTCAAAAGATGTTAATGTTGGGTTGTTGTAAAACACTCAAGTGAATCACTAACATGAATAGGAAGGTCTTCCTAAGTTTCCTGGCTGAAAGAAAACACTTGGCTAGCCTGACTGCTCACTGTTAGGTGTGAACCTGAGCTTGCTGTTGCAAGGAGGTGCTGATGGTGGACATTTCATTCCTCTCTGCCAGTGAGCAGTGAAGAAGCTGTCTGTGGTACTCAGGAACACAAGGAAGAGGTGGTGAGGTTTTGGTATGGAGCTCATTAACACCCCTCAAGTGCATCTGGAGGAGTGTGAAAAAATAGAGAGCTCAGAGACATATTTTGGGTAGTGTTTTTATGACTGGGGCAAGGGAGCATTTGCTGTAGTTAAGGAGGTAAAGCAACATAAATGCAAATTCACATGTGAAACAAGTAAGATAGGAAAGCCCATGGCTGAGGATAGTGGTTAATGGTACACTGAGTAGGTTCTTCAGTGCTTAATTTGATGAAAGCTTCTGGGGTTTATGGATGCTGGGTACAATATGTTTCCAGGTCTTACTACAAGTTGCTTGTGAAGTCAGTAAATGGTTTTGAGTGCTGTAAGAAAATCAGATCAGATTATCATGGAAACATGGTAAGGAGAATGGGAAACCCCACAGAAGGGGCATCCTTTAAAGGAAATGGTTATTAAAAGTGTGATAGATTACAATAGATTTTTAGCCCTCTATTGTTTTCCTGCCCTAATCCAATGACCCATCATTGGCAAATGCCTGTATTGCTTGATTTTCAAGATTTTCAAACCTCTGCTTAGTTATCAGCTCTACTTTTTTCACCTGTCCAGAGCCACGTGCTCCATCCTATGGGCTGTGATACTTAAAAGGTGCTCATTCTCTGAAATGCATCACTTCTGTCCTCTGTCACTTCTGTCCTCTGCTCTCAGTTGCTTGCGCAAACATCTCGGTGGTAAAGCAGACTTGCACTTTGCTGGCATTGGAGCTGGTAGCCTATAAATCTGTTTTATTCATACCTTGTAGTGTTAATAAAAAAAGACACGTTTAAAATAATGCCAAATGCCAATAGGCTTAGTGACATTTAAGCATGAGCGATGCTGTCAGTCCATCCGCAAACAAAAGCGTTACGTCTTAATTTGTCTAATTACACTCTAACATGCAGGCCAGCTGCTGCTGTGAACAAAAGCAGTTGATCACACCATTTTATTAATTGCATATTAATTGCCACATTCATGTTAACCATATGGGAGACAGTGGAGTAGAGTGAAGGCTACTTACTGATGGAAAAGAGAAAATGAACTGGCAGAGTAGGGTCTGCAGGGGACAAATCTTAGAATGATAGGGTGCCTGGAGCTTGTTGATGCGATCTGATTTTTACAGATATCTGGGTTTTTTTTCACCCATCTAAATTACTGTATTTAAAAGTGAGAGGGATTTGAGTAGAAAGGATTGCATCTTGCATGGTGACTGCATATTTGTGAAAATCCTACTGTGCAAGTTGGTATTGAATTTGTTTGGTAATTTGCAGAAGGCAGGCCTGCTGGCACGTGGCTCCCTGCCTTTGTCTGCCTGCTGTGCTGATGGATGCACCTGCACTGACTGGAATCACTTCTCATAGGAGCAAGAGGGGTACAAAACTTGCTGGGTTTTATATTTTGCGCAGTTTTGCTCCAAGTATGTAGCCTTTTTAGATGATGGTAGTAAGTCTTGAATAGAGCTGGATTTCTTAGAATGAAAAATAAAATCCTTGACGGGGTAGATTATAGATTAATTGGTGTAAAATAACCTACAGCAAATAGCAAATGGCCTGGCCCCCTGCGTTTATCTGGCATCAGATTACCTAGTAGGATATTTAATGATATTTAATTTATCTTCTTGAAAGTGAGACTTGAGAAAAATACCCTCAATTTCTTTTTTTTTTCCTTTTTCTTTTTGCTGTGTGGAGGCAGCAGCCACTCTCAGCAGATGCGCAGCAGTTCTGTCAGGCAGCAGGTGCAGGCTGGAGTAGACATGAAGTGATTTCTGTCCTGTCACCCCCAGACTGACATTATCACGGTCTGTAGAGCATCTCCTTCAGCAGGGCTGTGGGGTTGTTGTCTCCTGCCTCCGAGCAGCACTGTCCTGCAGGCGGGAACATGCAGTAGAGACAAATTATATGATACATGCAAAGAAAGCTTACTGGACTGAGACCTAAAAAAGTCCTCAAGGTCTGCCTTGAGTTTATTTTCTTGCCTTCCCCTTCATTTCTCTTCATAAAGGAAAGCAAAGACCCATGTTAGAATTTGTAAGACAGAGGAGCAGCAGGCTTGGTAGGAGGAAGGCCCAAGGGCAACTCTTTGCTTTCTTAGAAAAGAAGTAATGAGATAATGGCAGATCAAATAGAAATATGTCTACTGTGAAATAAAGTGCACAACTGGACCTGGAATCCACAGTAATTTAGAGAACTCAGTCTTGTGAATCAATTAAATATTTTTGCTTGGCTTTTCTAAAATGAATATTTCAATGTTAAGGCTTAGTCCCACCTCATTGCCAACAGATGGCATTTTGCTTGCATTTCCTCTATCTCTCAGAAGAGCTAGGATTGAGAGAGATTGGCTAGTTAAAAGGAAAGGGAGAAGGGTCAGAGCCTTTGTTTTAATTGACATATTGTTCCAAAAAAACCTCCCTAGAAAGCATTTTTCAAACTGTATTGGAAGGCACAAAAGGAGACACAAGTAGTCGCACAGTTAAGGAATTGCTAATAAGCAGTTGAGAGGTAGATTGGGATCTGATCTATTCTAAGAACATGCAGTGCAAAGCAAACAATAATGGTGACATTCTTATGTCTAAGCAGAAATTGGGGCAGTGGGGTTGTTGTGGGGGTTTTTTTTAATAAGAAAAATGCTTTAGGTGGCTCATCGCAATTATGTCTCAATTGGTGCTGTAATACACAGCAGTGTGGAGTCTGGATTATAGAGATAAAGCATGATTGGAAAGGCACAGCTTGAATTTTGGATTGCAAGCAGTGCCTGCCATTACAGCAGTTACAGAAACAGTGCCTGATGTGTGACATGACCAGTTCTGACTTGGAGTCATTGGAAGAGAATAAATGTGAAACCCCACGATGCCAGCTCTCCAGTCCCAGCATAAGGGTGCTTAATCAGCCTCCCCAGGTCTTCTCCACTCGGGCAGGCAGGCTGGGGCCTGACCATTACTAATTTAAAGGCTGAATTCCCCAATGCTCTGCTTGTGGCTGTTAGGCTGCAGCTCCTGGCATGTGCTTGGAAACTCTATCTCGGTGTTTGGGGGACTGACTAGATTACCAGTGATCCCACCAGCTGAGCATGAACTAGTGTTGCTGGAGAAGATAAAAAATCTTGTAAATGCTATGGTTGAAAGACAAGTTATCTGTCTCTGATGCCTTTTCCGTGGCAGTGCTCAGCTAGCTGCTCTGTGTGGGGTCAGTGGCCATGTGCTGCTCATCCCAAAGGTCTCATGCCCTGTCTGACTGATTTCTGATTTGAGCCACAATTACTATGGGGAAACTTTTCCTGCTCTGGTTTAATGCTGTCATTTGTTCATTGTCCTTTATGTGGTTTGACAAGGAATTTAAGAACAGTGAAGTGTCCCACACAAGGGTTGCAGAGCTCATTTGTCATTGCCCAAAAGCATCAACAGAAGTTAAAAAACCATTTCTGTGTGGTTTTGGGATGTGTTCCAGGAAGGGCTAATTAAACTTGGAGCTGGGTAGCATCTTCAGAATAGGTTTGGCACACCTCATGAATGATCCCTCAAAGTTGTTCTCGGTGTCTTTTAACCTGGCCCTCCTTCTGTTTGTCAGGCATGATGCTATTGCCACAAACACAATGCTATGGCTAGACCAGGAACAGTGGGCTGCTGTTCGAGGGGAGCAAGCAGGTCCCCAAGCAGATGCTGGTGGCAACATTAGGGTAAATAATTAATAACATCAAAGGAAAAGACACTCCTTTATGTCCAGTAGTTGAAGGTGAGCAGTTTTTTTTTTTTTTCCCTGGGTATGATGCTAACCTGTTCCTGATAGGTTTAATTATTTCAAAGAGAAGAAAGATTATAATTACCCTGATTTTAAAAGGAGCATTTTCAATGCCTTATAAGAATGCAGTGTTTTAATGTATTGCTTCCTGGGGCTGGGTGTGTGCTCTGTACAGAATATTAGAGGTTGTGGATGTGTCAGGTACTTTTAATGGCTGTAGTTTCAAGTATGTTCTTCAAACCAGCCATAGTTGAAAAACAAAGATGTAAATTGAGTTTTGGTGTGCATCAGCTTAGACAGTTCCTTGCGTGATGGCAAAGCAGGGATCCTGTTAGGTGGTGCTTTTGTCTATGGTGAATTGGGATTGAAGTTTTTTAATGCTGCATCAAAGCATCCTAAATGGATGCCAAAGTCAAGACTATTTGTGTCATTATCCATCAGGATGGGAAAAAGGAATTGCCTTTTCATGTATATTGCATACCAACTTTGGGAAAATACTGCTGTGGTTTTATTGACTGGTTTTCCTGAAGGTTTATTCACATTGTCCATGATCTCCTATCTCCTTTAAGTTTAAATGGAATCTTCTGCTCCAGGGGTCAGCCTTGCCCTGGAGCTGGTGTAAAGTTTCACCCCTGATTCTTCCAGACTTCTAATACCATGCTTCCTCTCTCTTCTGACTGACTAATAATGAAAAATGCTCTCCTGTTTTAATTCTGTAATAGCACATAAGTCAGTAATTAACAGTCTTCTGAACCAATTTTTACCTCACAGTTGAATTTGGAATATTGTGCACAGTGTTAAAATGCAGCTGCTGGGATACACAGTAGTTTTATCAATTATCTTGGGGTGGCAGGGTTGTTTGCTTAGTAGTAGTTGACTACTGATATTTCTTTGCCTTGTTCCAGCTACTGGAAAGTTTCAGGAATGAAACTTACTCACCTTATTTTCTATGTGGGAAAACCCCCATGGTATTTCTACACAGAAATTGATTTTTAGGGTCTGTGTAATTGCCTCTGTATTTTTGTATTGTCTCCAGCTAAGTGTTGGAAATCTGATTTGTAGTGTACCTCTTATTAGTGGTACACTTATCAGCTCTTCTGATACATTCAGAAGCTCTTTGAAAAATAAATTGGTAGTTTCAGTTTAAGTGGTGCTGATCTGAATTGTAGATGCATGCTTGCATTTCAGTTGTCTTTGAGCAAAAGTTCACCACCGGGAGCAAATTGCTATGAAGAACTGCTGTCAGGTTACAGAGCCTGAGGTCTGTTCAGAGCTGAAGAGGCAGTGATGGTGCTGTAGCTGCCCACTTTCAGAGGTTTGCAGATACAAATAGTGAACATACTCAGAGAAATAATTTTAAAACTAGCCTCAGCTGTCTCAAGTTTTATATTTACATTTCTTCAACTTCTACTTCAGCTCTTCTGACAAAATGCAAACTTTACTGCAGTTTATGTTTTATGCTTAGTGGGGAAACCAAAGATACCAAAAGAGACATTTTTGCATTTAAGAATGGTATCTTTAATTTTAAGTAGTGTATGTTAAACCCCTTGCTGTGTTACAGCTTTTCTGTTTGGCAAGAAAAAATGTAGGTATCTGCAGTGGGGATCCTGAAGGAAAAGCAAGGGATCTATTCTTTTCTGTCTGGCAGGAAATGGAGGCAGAAATTGAAGACAGAAAATGGGAGGGGAGAGAATCTGCATTTTTAAATATTTTGTGGAATACATTTTGATGAGGAACATTGTGATTCCTGTTGTTTGCCTGTTGCCCACACATACTTATTTATAGAAACCATTGCCACAATGCTAAAATACACAATAGACAATGTGCTCATTAGTGCTTCCTGAAGATGCTTGGTGGCAAGGCACCTTTATCACTTTAGCATCACTTAAACTGTTAGATGCATTTTGCTAGCTACTCAAAGAAACACAACTATTATTCGGTAATTAGTGCTGATCCACCATGGCATGTAATGGGGTTTGGGCCTCTAGATTGTGTATGATTAATAAGAGAACTCTGAAATTTTTAATCAAACGAGTGCTAATAAAAGCTTATGTTGGTATTCACATTAGAAATTTTGAAAGTTCAACTGCTTAAAACATAAGTCCTTTCATTTGGTTTTATTGAGGATTTCTGATAAGAAGATGCTGACCACACAAATACAATCTTAAAAATAATTTTCAAAATCTTTTGGTGTTTGATCACATCTGAGGTCCATATGCCCATGGTCAGCCAAAGACAATCTCTGGAGATTCTGTGCTGCACAGATTTTGGTGCAGTTGTTTCCTTACACGTTGCTGAATCCAGCAGTAATTATTATTAGCTCACTGTTACAGGAACTCCATGCCTTACTTTAGTTTGGAGACTTTTATTTCAGGGCAGATTGTGTCTTTAATTGGAACACACCTGGGTTTTTAGATTTCGTCAGAAATCTTAGGGTTTTAGGAGCAATAGCAAATGTCCATTTATTATTTGTGAGCCTTTACTTTTACTCATCATTTTAGTATTGTGTTGTGCAGATAAATAAATAAATTTTCAGGTAAAATTTTTGGAAGTTTCTAATGAACAAAACTTTTTTTCAAGTTGCTGTGGAAGGCAGTAAATGGGTGCTTGATGCTTGATTTTAGCATGAGCAGTTGTATGATTCCATGCAGGTTGGTATTTTCCAAGGAGCTTAACTTTTTTCATTTATAGGTTGTAATAGTTCTTAGGAAACTAGAGAATGTACATGCCTAATTTTAAGAGAGTGTGCCTCCAAGCTTAAATGAGACCCACCCAGAATTTATTGAGAGTCAGCAGAAAGCCAAAAAAAGGGAAGAATTTGTAACCCTTTATACTAAAGGGATAATCCATATATAAATAAAAGCATACCGAAGAGCAGTGTTGGGCAGGGAGGCCAAGACAGGCTACAAAAATTCTTTCTAGTGACCTTTAAATAAGTGGAATGAGTGGGGAGTATGTCCCCTTCAGAAAACCCATAAGGAGAATGCAGACTGAGATTAGCTGGAGATGTCTGTTGGATATTAGTGTGGATGCCCAAGAACACAGCTGCCAAAGATGGAATTACTGGGAGATTGTTTAGGACAGAAGTTCAGAAATGGAATTTTTGCTGTCTGGTTTTGTTGGTTTTGCTCCTTGTCCTATAGGATGATTCGAATGAGAAGACTTGCAAGCTTCTCTGCCTGGTATTCTTTCCATCACTAAATCAGAAGAGAATTATTTTCACTGTTGTGCATTATTAGGGCAAGTAAGAGTCAAGATTTTGTAGACTAATTTACTTGCCTCAGCCAGTTTTGATCAGTTCTTTAGGATAAGCCGTAGCACAGGAGCATTCAGGTGGATTTGGCATTTAAATTGAGAATATTTCCTGGTGACATCCTAAAAGGGTATTATTCCCTAGGGAATGAGAAAAGTTCTCATCAAGTTGCCTTAACTGGGTTTCAGAAATGGCCATAGGAAAAAGGTTTGTGCCCTGCAATTTAAAACAAAACAAAATTGCACATTCACAAAGCGTTTTCTGTTCTCTTGAGTGCCATTACTGTGTGGGGAGATGCTCTAACCAAAAGAAACTGCTGCTTTGTCTGCCGGCAGCCCTGCCCAAATGCTGCCTTTTCTCTCTGCCGATGTGTTTGCATGATAGAGTATCCTGTGGAAAGATGTTTTGAATTGTTAAAGGAATGAATTAGCTTTATTGTGCTGTGACCTAAATAGGATCATCAGATCAATCAGTCTGCTGCTTTTCTGTCCTCTCTGGCTTAGGTTGTGTTGCTTCTCCTTCTCATCTTGCTCCCCCTTCCCTCTGCCCCCGCCGGGCAGCCCCTTTCCCAGAGCCTGCAGGCATAATCCTTTATGATCTTGGATAAAGGAGGGCACAGCCGGGTACCCTCTTTTCCCGCAATATCTGCCCCCTAATAACCTGCACAGGCCCAGGCTCAGCCCTGGCTCCCCTGCCCCTGCACTGGGGCACGGGTCCTTCTTGGTGTGCTGTTGTGGTGGCTTTAGGATAAAATAATTTTTCTTCTTTGTTCCTGTCCCCTGTGCATTCTTCCCCTCCTCTTCCTCCTGCTCGCAGGTTTAATGGATTGTAATATCTCGGTAGCCGGGCAGTATCGCGCTTCCCCAGGGCTGAGGTTGCCTTGAAAGGGGCCATTGTGAGTGAGGGGAGCCGAGACTGGAGGGCAGCTGAATGCGGTGCCGCCTGGGACGGCCTTTGTGGAGGGAGCACTTTTGTTCTCCTGAAAGATGCCGGGAGAGGGCCAGCCGGGATGGCATCTCAGGGAGGGAGAAACCTGCTCTGACCATAAATTACTGACTCCTGTGCTCTGCAAGGAGTCCATTTAGGCACCAGCAAATGGTTAACAGCATGGGTGAAGGTGGCCAGAACAGGCACAAAGCTTGGGTGTGAGTTCTGAAAATACCTGAGGCATTTGGCCTTTCTGCTGTTTCTTCCTGACAGAAGTCTCACTTAGAAGTAAAAGTGCACATTTCAAAGCTGGGTGGTCTTGGTCTGAGGCAGGCAAGAGCCTTGTGACCTGCAGGAAGGAGTTTAATAGCCCTCCTCAGTTTCAGGCTTGCCCTGCAGATGCCTGGGTTCTCTGTGCAGCCTGGAGAGGGGGTGCCTGGGGGTCACTTCCATAGCTGCACCCCTCTGGACACCACAGCTGCTCAGAGTGGGTGGCTGGGGGCGGCAGGGAGCAATCCCGAGCATGTCCTACACAGACACATTCCTGCAGACCTGCTGGAAACAACTGCCCTTCAACAGCTTCTTCCCTGCAAGCTGCTGTAGGATGGCACAGTGGAAACTTATTTACAGCGACCGAGTGACGTGTCTGTAAAAGCAAAGGCATCGATTTAATTGTTTTGAGTACATCTGCTTGCCAGCGTTTCCACTTTCCCTTTTGAGCATTGAACAGAGACTCACTGGAAAAGCTCTCACAATGCAGTCAGTACCCAGCTCAGTTGGATAGTTTTACTATTTCTTTCCTCTTAAAATGTCATAAATGCTACAGAGTTGTTTAATGGAGGATTTTTCCATTGTCCAGATAAAGTTGCTAAGGCCTGCAACTTGAAGTTTAGGTTTTGAGATGATGGTACATTTTAGTAGTTTGATGCATCATTCCGTTAATCAACTTGATATATCATGTGTTGGGCTTACCTCCCCTTCATGAAAATAAAGTGGTAAAATTTGTTTTCATTTGTGGGAGGGAGATGGAAAGCATTGCTTTAGCTACTCTTATGTTTTATTTGTTTTTGGTTTTGTTTTGTTTTGTTTTGTTTTTTAACTTAAATGCTTCCTAAATTTTGTACTGCACATATATGCATGACCCAAGAATGTCACTTTTCAACATTTGCCTTTTTATAAAGCTTCAGCTTTTTCAGTGGATTTTGTGCGCTGGTGCTAAGGCTCAGGGCACTGGGTTGTGAATGGGGGCTAGACACAGCCCCTCTCCCCCAGGGGCTGGCTAGAAATATTTCTGTGGAAGCTGAATATTTCCAGATTGTTTCACTGGCAGTGATGTTTTATGCTGCTGTGAATGTGGAGGGTGGCTGTCCCAGATGGCTGTCATGGAGCAGGTCAGCTGGAAAGCCCCTCTAAAGAGGGGATAGACCAGGGAGGGGAGTGAAGGAATGGCTACAGCAGCGTTTCAGGCATGCCGCATGCAAGCAGCCACTCTTCTTTACTTCTTTTCTGCATGTATGTGGCCTCTACTAGAAAATTAGAATCAGTTTAACCACTCAGGGATTAAAAACTATTATAGTTGGACTAAAAAAAGTGTTTTGCTAATGAGTTCATTGCACAGTTGTGATTTTGAGGATGTTGTTTGACACTGAAACTTGTGCCTCTCAGTTTCTTTGCTCTAGTCCCTGACTTTTTAGGAGGATTCTTCTGAGCCAAACTGTGACCAGTCCCATCCAGTGTGAAGTGAAAATTAACATTTACTGAACATCTTCTCCATGTTTTCTGTATTCCTTGTGATCCTTCTGATTGATCAGTATTTCTGTGATCCTTATGTGGCAGCAGCAAGTGTGATCCGTGCTTCTAAGGATGTGGTAACTCAGGCGGTGGGTTAATATTAACTTGTCCAAGGTGGAGTAGCAAGTGTGTCACAGAGCAAGGTCTCCCCAGTCTGCCACTTGTCTCTGAGTCATTTGCATGTAAAGAACTGATACCGCAGTGTGCACACCTACTGTTCATGCTGGGTTTTTCTAGCTTTAACAAGCTTTTAAATTTTATTCTGTCAGGTTAATTTTAGGTGGGGTTTTTTGTTCTTGTTGTTTGGTGGGGATTTTTGTGAGTTTGCTGGATTGGCAGTGTTTGAGGCTGAAGTCCTTTATTTGTTTGCATAGTGGCTACGATATAAATTTTCTCAAACTGCCCCATCTTTTCCTTCTGTTTTCAGTTTAGGGAGGCTAAGTGCAGAGGAGCACAGGCATTTCATGCTTTGAGTTCTCAGAGAATTGCTATTAGATGAGAGTTTCTTGAGAAATGAAAAGCCTTTACAAAACGCTGGGTTGAGACAATGTAATGAATTTTATGGAAGTCAGTGGGCTTATCTCAGGTGGAGAAGAGGTTTTGTTTGTTGTTGGACTAGTGCAGAGTCTCAGAGGTGCAGATAGGAGTAGCCAGAGGGTGTTTCCTTTGGGGTAGTCCCTCATGATAGCCATTTTTGATGTCTGACCTCTTTAACAGCATGACCTGAGGGTAGGTGGAAGCAAGGTCGGTGGGGAGGGGGATGAAAGGCAGACATCAATTAAGGTATTGTTAGTTGCTGGGTTTGAATGTCTGCCTCCGTGCTGAGATGGGGTAGAGGACAGTGATCAAGTGCTTGTTCTAAGGCAGGAGAAATGCTCCAGGGTGGGTTGAGGACCCAGTAATAAAAAACGCACTGCACTTGGCACACATTGTAGCCGGGGGTGAAATGAAAGGGATTCCAAGTCGCCCAAAGTACCCAGGATCATGCTGATGATTCACAGTGGCTTGACCATGAAAAGATAAGAAAGTCTTGCTTCCGAGGGCTTGCAAGGCTCCTCTGAGGTTCCATAAAGACTTTTGGAAGAGACTGTCTCACTTCAGCAGCCCAGACTCCATCATGTTATGCTTGAAACTCTCTCCTTTCCATGTGCTCCGCTTCCTACATGCTAAGGAAGTGGCACGTGTAGGAAGAGGCACTTCCTTCCTCCTAAAAAAGATCAACAGCACGCTGGAAAAGGAGTCACCATCTCCTGGTTTGCCTTCAGATGGCAATGTAGCTGGACTTAGAAGTGGAATCGCTCTAAACTCACTTTCAGTGTGTGTCCAGCAAGCATGCATTTTATGGTTTGTGGATGGCAAATGTCTGACAGGGGTATTACTGTATATTTAATTCCAAACCAGCACTAAATAGTTACCTTGTTATCAGAGTTCAATACCAGAGTCATTTTTTGTGTACAGTACTTGATGAAAATCAATGTAAAAAGCAGAGATGCCTTCCCTGCCATTGCTGCCATGGCACCATGGTTTTCTGTCCCTTTGGCAGAGCTGAGCCAGTCAAAATGCCTGTTGGAGAGACCTACTGCTCATGGTAGTTCTCATGTCAAGCCCATGTTGCAATTGCAAAATCTCTGGATTTGGAAAATCCCGATAAAATGTTGATAGTACTGTGTTCAGACAGCGATGAACAGATTTCATTTACAGTCTGTGTTTCACTGGGTCTCAACTGTTTGGTGAAACTTAGAAGTTCCTGTGGAGCATCTGCTTTTTACATGCTGTGCTCCAGAGGCTGGAGTCTCCTGCAGCTTTGGGGTCAGCCTGAGCCCCCCGCTGCTGGCATTTCTCTTTTTCCTGAGGAAAAAAAACCCTTTCATTGTTAACTCGAGGGGGTTTCCTAAGCTTGCTTTGTGAGGGAGGGCTTGCTTCTTGAGCCTGAACATTGTGCGAAGGGCATGCCCTGCTGAGCACATTCATTTGGTGCTTAGAATTTTCTCTTTAACTTCTGCAAAATTGCAGTTCATTCCTAGGAAGGATGGCTGTGGACCTCTGTACAGATGCATTTTTTTAAGACATGAGGATAAAATGCGCATCTCAAAAACCTGGGCTGTTTCATCTCCGTGCACAAGTTTCGTTTGATGAATAACAGAATCTCTATTAGCCAGAAATAACTCGATTTTGTTTTCCATGTATCTGGTCTGAGATGACGTTAATAAGAATAAATTAGGAGTGCAACTGAATAAAATTCAATATGTAAAATTAGTGTGCTGATGTCTCAGGCAATGGCAGTGGCTACGGGGGGAGCAGTGAGACTGGAATGGGAGGCAATGCAGAGCCGAGACTGCGTGTTGCAGCCAGCTAAGGCGCAGCTCGGGATCCTTAATAAAGTGGGAGCAAGAGGGTGAAAATAAAAAAAGGGGTGGTGGGGGGAGACGGGGGAAGGATGGGAGCGGTGGGAAAGCGGAGCATCCTGATTAGCACGAAAATGCAACACTCATTTGCAACTGGAAGGAGGCCGGGGCCGCCGGGGAGGTGCGGCGGGAGGGGGCGGGGGCAGGGAAGGTGCCGGGAGCTCCTGCTGCTCCGCCGGCACAGCCGGCTGGAGACATGGGAGGGAGAGCAGGCACCTGCCGGCTCGGGACTTCCTGGAGCAGCCAAACTTGGAGAGCGCAGGAAAGGAGGGTAACAAGAGCGGAGTAACTACTGTGGACAGCAAGAAAACCTTCTTCGTCCTGCGCAAAGGAGAATAACAGCTGGGGTGCTTTTTCCTCCTGTTGGAAGTGGCTGTTTCCAGCGCACATTCGAGGAGGAGAAACTCAGGCCAAAGAATTGTAAATTATTTCGTCTGTCAGAAAGATCTGGACATATTTAAAGTGGTTTCAGAAAAAGAAAAGGCAGAGGGGAGAAACGTGGAGAAGAGAAATTTGGTGTGCAGAGTTTGAGCAGGTTCAAGTCTGGCAATCACCTTTCTGCAACTCCTCCTTTCTATGGGATTTCAACTTCAGGATCGCAGTTCAGCACCTTGAAAATGGTGGTTTTCATCAACACAAAACTTAAATCTCTCATGAAACTTTTCAAGAGAAAGAGTAAGTATAGTTCCGTGTGTTCGCTGTGCTTTCAGGAGGCAGCCCAGTTCTGAAGGAAAGCGCAGGTCCCGTCGGCTTCACTTCTCCTTCCTGCAGCCTCCTTTTAAGCTTTTCTTACTCTTTTAATCGTTTATCGTTGTGGAGTGTATGGAGGCAGGCTTGTGAGGGTCTTTAGGACCTCTGCTTTGGGACACAGCGGCTTTGGAAGTACTTTGTCACGGTGATACTGAAGGAGCCAAAGTTCTCGGTGTGGAATGGGCAGCTGGGTGACAAGGCAGGGTGTGCCGGTGTGTGCTGGTGTCCTGATGGTTTGTCAGACATCTGTCTCTGCTAATGCAGCTATCGGCTTGTATCACTGAGGTATCTATGTAAAGTTTGTTCTGAGCCAGGTTTTGTTTTTAAAGATGTTCTGGTTTCAGGGTGGCTTTTAAAATCATGTTGATCTTCCTTTAAGTCATGAAGGACAGCCAAACCACACTAGAGAGAGAGGTTGGGAAATGTGCACACCACTTCTCTTGACTAGTTTTGATGACTATTATCGATCTGACGAGCAGTAAACCTTAATTTTGCTGCGGCAGGGCTGCAGCCAGACAGTGGGCTTGGCGGCAGGTGTTTCCCTCCTCCTCTTCCTCCTCCAGCCTTACCCACTCCCCACCCGCCGGTTCAGCCAGGGAATGGCGTGGGCGTCTTTCACTGACTTTAGGTGTCACATTTTCTGTTAGATGGGGGTGATTGATGCTCTAACCAGGTAGGTGATGACTTCTCCGTTTTTTTGTAGTTTAGGTTTGACCGCTGGTGAGCAAGAGTGGGGAGAGTGGGCACAGGCTGAATGTGTATTTGCCTTGTTGAAACCAGTATGTCTTGGGAGAAGGGGGTGGAATGCAGGACCGAGACACAGACATGAGGATACCCATTTTCAGACATTTCGAGGTCTGAAACTAAGAGGGGAAGCAGTTAAGAACCTCCCGCTTCACCTCAAGTCCTTTTAAGAAAGAACAGGCATTGAGCATGAGGCTGTAGCTGTTTTGAAGCGAGAGGCAGAGCTTATTTTCCTTATGAATCCCAGTTGTTTCCATCTGAAATGATCCCAGCAGATGACAGTAGTGTTAAGGAAAGCGTAATTTTTCAGATGACAGAAGAGTGTTGCATCCTTTTTGCTTCTCAGTTTTACATGCCACCTCTGCTACCGCAAGGGCATCAGACAAACCACAGAGTGATGCCCCAGGTAGTGCCGCAACAAAGGGGCATAGGGGAGATGCAGAGCTGACAGCAAGGCTGGGGGCAATGGAGCTGTGGCAGCAGGGCAGGTGCTTGGAAGGCAGCACATCTGTAGTGGCTTTTTCTGCTTTGGAGAGCTAAAAAGCAAGGATGTGCAGCATGCTGACTGAAGGCCAAAGGGTGCCTGGGGGATCATAAAATATGACCCCCACCTGCCCTTTTTCTGTTTACAGCAGGGTAGAGGGATAAGACTATTCAACTGTTTAAGTTTTTATTGATGATAAACTTGAAACAAAACGCAGTGGCTGTCTCTTGGGGAGCATAAATGATAAACAAATCTTGGCAGTGTGTGCTTTGGCTGTTTCATTGCTAGATTTTCTGAGCTTGAACAAGGTCTGTGTTTTATTTTGACGTTTGTATTGAGTGCAAAGAGGTAGCCAGAGATAGCCCTGTTCAGTGCTGTTGTGCTCTGAGCAGTATTTGTCCATGGATTTGCTTTTGTTTATATCTGCTTTCCACTCATGACAAAGGAACATAGCTAATTTATTTGCTTCATTGGAATCTTGTTTCTGGTGTGAGGAAGCAGGAGGTCAGACAAGGTTGTTTCCCAATAAAAATGAACCTGTTGTCATCTTTCATGAAGGCTGTCATATTCCCAGGGGCACCTTTGAGCCAAGCTATTCTGCACTGCACAGCACCTGCCATGATCAGGGAGTGGAAAACTGATTCCTTTTTGAAGAGTGGGAGCTAGAGGGGGGGAAACAGAGTTTCAAGTTTAGAGTGAATAAAACAGCAAGTATAAAAATGGGAAGAGCAAAAGGTGTTTCCTACAGAACTAATTTTAGACTAGAAATTTAAGGGAGTGTTTTTTAACTGTCATGGAAGTGAGGTTCTAAGGAGTGTTTTGATGGCTCTGTGGTGGCAAACAATGGTTCTTTCATTTTTAGATGACATGGGGGCAAACTTACATGTGGGATTTTGTGATAGAGCTATCTGCAATAACATCTCATTTTCTTATTATTGTGTCTCTCTGCAGCTGTTTCCAACCTAGATGAAGAGAGTAGATGGACTGTGCATTACACTGCTCCGTGGCACCAGCAGGAAAATGTATTCCTACCCTCCTCAAGACCACCTTGTGTGGAGGACCTGCACAGACAAGCCAAGCTGAACCTCAAGTCAGTGCTGAGAGGTAAGACACTGCTACTGACACAGACACGTCCTAAAACAACAGTACTTTTTGCCAGTCTTTGCAAACATATCCAAATTGCAGGCTTTGCAAGAGGTTTATTTGCTTTTCTGTATCACATGTAGAACATTAGTGGTGTTTTCCTGCTCAGATGAAGGGACAGGGGAAAATTACTTTGCTATGAAGACCATGAGTAAATGTGTTATCTGACAGAGCACTCTAAAACAGAAAAGTGTCTCTTGGCCTATCTGTTTAGTCTTTGGAGTGTTTCCAAAATGATACCTTCAGTTTCACTAAGTCCTGAATTAGTCCATTTGTGAAGAAAAAAATATATCAGAGGTGTTTCATTTGGTGATTTCTTTTGTTGTTGCACAGGGTCATTTCCAGGGTTGTGGCTGTTTCTGAGAAGCTGGAAAAGGTGCTGAGGGCAGAAAAGGGAAATGGGGAACAGGGCACTTACAAGGACTCCTCCAGTAATAAAAGTGCTTGCTTGCAGAAGTGTTCAGCATGTTTTTAAGGCCCAGTTTTTACCCATAGTACCTTTGCTGGGGCTGTACCTGTGCAGTCTGTTGTGTGAGGCATTGTGTTGTGTCAGTGCAGCCATGAGAACAAAGACATGCAGCCAGCAAGGAGGCCTGCAGAATGTCTGTCCCTGGGCCAGACATAAAGTTTAAAATAACAGTATAATGTTCATGTTCTGGAAACGGTTAACCTAGATTTTTCTTTACACTGGCTGTTTAACAAAGGGGGTTACCCTGCAAAGAGCCAACTTGTTCAAGTCCCTTTTTGTTTCAACAGGAACTGCAGGTACTTGATACCTTGCAAAGTTAACCTGATTTAAAAGAATATTGTATTTTTTTATTTGATTAACTTGACATTTCTGCTTTTTAGACTTGAAGAAAGCTTGATTTTGTATGTCTGAATAGAGAAGTGTTTGACAGCCATATTTGAGTTCTCTTGCCTTTTCCCCAGTTAATTGATTTTCACTGTCTCTTACTAGGTGCTTTTTGTTATCATTTAATAGGGAAGTCTTGACAGCCAGTTTTATTGTCTCCTGCATGGCTCAGCAGATAGCCTGTGTGCCCTCTGTACTTATTACTGGTTTAATACATTTGTGCAGTTCCTTAGCCTTGAAACATTTATTGTTCTCTTGCAGGCACGCTTACCAGTCCTTTGCAAAATGAAAATATTTTTCAGTCCTTTACAAAATAAAAATATTTGCCTGCTTTAGATTAAAAAGAATAGTGATGGTTTTTAGCTTTTTTGTGAACTTCAACCACTCATTCTAATACTTTTTCCTGTTCTCTGTTTTGGACTGTTAAAAAAACCCCAAAAACCTGCACAGGCTAAAATGCACTGATTTTCTTGAGTTTTATCAGAAATGTAACTACTGCAGTTTCATGTTCTGTTTAAACACATTTATATCTAATATATTTGTCTGAAACCAAGTTTATTATTATTATGCTGCTTCCCCTTCTTACACACCTGGAGTTGTTTTGGTCTGGTGGGATTTTTCTCTGGAGATGCAGTTCATTATAAAAAAGAAGCTATTGATTACTACTACAATTTACTAGTTAGCCATTTGTGTTAAATAGCCTGGTTTGTGTACCTGATGTAAGACTGCTTGTTAATGAAGTGAGTTTCAGTTTCATGCTTTCAGGGTAGTAACTGAGAGGAGAAACTGATGATACCTTCACCAGACGTTAAACTGCTGACTTAGTGAATGCAGCTCTGTTATTTATTTATTTACTTATTTGTTTAACCTCAAGCTCTTTCCTTGAGCCATGTTTTGTTTTTTTTTCCCCTAATGCAGTATTAAAATAACTCCTTGCTGTTGCCTGGAACTGTCCTGAGAAGCTACAGCAAGAGTAGTATTAAGAGAGGAACTGAATAAAGTTCTATCAGTTTTACTGTGCTGTTGCTTTAACCAGCAGTGTGAAATCAGGAAGGCATTGGTGCCTTGGAGATTTGAGTTAAAAGTTCTGTATCCAGAGCAGAGTTTCATTCAGTGTAAAAGCACTGTCAGAATTGTGACATAATTTTGAGAACTGCTGAGCTGATTTTCCACCTGTTTCTTTAGAAAAAACCAAAGTTTTCTAAAGCTTCTTTAATAGGTAGAAAGGAATTGTGTGACTGTAAGGCAGAAGAACTTGAAGTAGTGTTATGAGCAGCACCATTGGGCTAGCATGGGGACTTCAGTTCTGCATGTCTTGGCCTTATGATAAACCTTGCAGTTTGCCATCCTTTTGGTGTTTCAGATTCTTTGGCTGAGGTAAACCTGAAGCAGTAGGACAGCTGTATGTGACCTGACATGCTGTATGGGTGGTGGGGAAAGAATGACACTGGATGACAAAAGGCACTGTATTCTGTGCAGAAAGTGGGATGAATCACTTTTGTCTCCAAAAAACAGTGACAGCAAAGGGAAACTGGAAAGAAGTAGAACTAAAGGAAATACAGTTTTTGCTTTATGCTAAGTCGGAAATGAAGCAGTAGGCATGTACCGCAGGGGAGAATATGAGGGCAAAGATATTTAATACACCCCCCCTGCATATATTTTGGGGGTTATGAAATAATTTAAAATTTTTAAGAATAGGTCAGACAAGCACTGCTCAAAAGTCATTTGTGTATATTTAATCCTATCTTTAAGAGGAGGTTGGGAAGGAAGAAGGAACCTCTGGTGGTCCCCTTGAACCTGATAACGAAGTCATGAGAACTAAGTTAGCAGCTATTGTTCAGACCATCAAAAGACAGATTTGAAAGTTTTCCAGTCCTGTTCTTGTTCACATTATGAGAGCTGATGTTGTTGGTAGATAGCAGCTATAGAAGCTTCATTGAAGACTATTTATTTGTTTCTACACATGTGGCTCCCCTGTAAATGGAAAAGGAAGTATAAAACTTAGGTAACAAATAGTAACTCACATGTAGAGCACATTTAAATCACCTGTCAAATTATCAAATGTATAAAATCTTTCAAAATAATTCAAGCAAAGTATTTCTATCAAGTATTTCCATCTAAGAGTAACCAGATGGAATCCTGGCTGGCTTTTAAGACAATGCAAGGGCAAACTGTTCTGGTATGATTTTAACAGCAAATTCTTTACAGTGTGGGTCTAATAAAAAAAATCTAGTGAAATCAATAAGAAGTTGTTATTTAGCATAAACTTCTAAGTACCACTTAAGAAGCAGAAGCTAATATTGCTACTTAAATTGGTTTAAGGATAAAAAGTTAGAGATATTAAAATAAATAGTATTTAACGTGTCTTGAGAAAATTAAGTACACCATGTGCTGATCTCTGCATACTTTTTCAGGAAGCAGTGTTGTTTTTGTAGGAGGAAAAGATCTTCTTAATTAATTTTTGTGCAGCTGATTATTTTACTTTGTATATTATATATTGGTATGTCCCCCGTTTATCAACACTATAGAAATGGATGCTGTATGTGATAGTAGATGTTGCATAGGGAGATATTTGCAGTTTTAACCTATGAACTAGGCTTTTATCCTTTTGAAATTAAGGGGAAATACTGTGCTTTTCCTTTGTGAAGCTACTTTTAAGTATAAGAGGTGAGATCTTTAATTCAAATGTGTTCATAACTGAGGTAAAGCTATTTTAGGCATGCAGGTGCTCTGCTGCCCTCTGAAGTTTTAAAATGCAGTATTGTCCAGTAACCTGAATTAGAAAATGAAGTGCCTGGAAAGTTTGTGAGGCTAGTCTATCTATCTTGAGACATATAATGTATATGTAACCTATATTGAAATTTAGAGTTGTTATTGACTAAAACCAATGGCTTGATATATTAAACCCAGGCTGTGTTACTTCATTTTAAATGAAAGGTTTCTGTGGCTTACTATGATGGCTAGGGAGGAAGAATAACTTCAGCTGCACTTTGCAGTCACGGTACCATTGCAGTTTGATTTAAATGTTTAGAAAATGATGCAGTTCTTGGGTTGTGGTGATAGATACAGTATTTCTTCTTAGTGTTTTGTTTGCATGGGATAAAGCAAGCCCTCATTTTCTTTGGGGAAGGAGCCAGGACCTTGGAGTGCCTGCTGAAGCAAATGGAGTGACACGTGCCATGCAAGATGCATGTTTTCTTACCCTTAGGGCCAAGCTGCTCTGGCTGGCCTTTCCTGAAACCCTGTCCTATATGGCCTCTTCCTAAAGTTTTCACAGGCACTTCATGAAAGGTGTCTCCCAAAATACAGATGTTCAGACAGAAACAAAAAGGTATTAATCACTGAGGAGTCTTAATGTGACTGTGCTTTATGTCCCTGTTGTATCCTAGGAATTCATGAAAACAGGAGATGGAAGACGACAGGTGGGAAGGAAGAGCTGAGGCTCTGCATGGGGCCAGGATCCTCAAATCAGTCCTGTTCCCTTGCTGTGTGCTCTGCTCCAAGGCTGAGGGACTACTAGACTTGGCTAGTCTCATGTTGCTAATGTCTGTTGAGTGTCTGGACTAGCACTGAGAGTCTGGTCTGGGCAATAGCAGAGCTGTGAGTTTGATGTTGTTCAGAGTGGCATTGTTTCTTAAGGCAGGCTGTTGTGCTGAAGGGCCCAGTGCCACATACTGCAGTGTTTTTTCTGTGGTGTTCTTGGTCCATAAGGCTGAGAGGTTCAGTGGGTAGGGTAGCACTGTAAAACAGCTCCCATCCCTGCATTGGCTGATCTGGCTCCTTGCATGGTCCTGTTTGAAGAACCAGTATCTGAGGAAATCTCTGAAGTACAGTGTTCTTCAGCTGGGAGCACAGATAGAACAGCTGCAGTACATAGCAGTGACATAAATATTTGGCAGTAAAAGTAAATTGAGACTAATGCTCATTTTGTGAAGTGTGTAGGACTCTAAAATAGACCAGCAATAACGCATGAAGCACGAAGATGGGGAGGAGACGCAGCACTGTTCTAAGTGTTGCTTTATTTAACTGCTTGGGGTGTATTTTAAGTGTGCCTGTTTGCCTTCTGAGCAGGTTTGTGATATCAACAGTGTGTTACAGGTGGAGGTCCAATGTCCTAAAAGGAAAGCCTAAAGTTTAATCTGGAATGCATTGGCCTTGGATAATCTTGCAAGCTATGATGAAGAGAAGGAAGAGAAAAAATAATTCTTACCATGTACCTGAACTCTTAGTTTCTGTTATTTTTGAACTATTCTAAATCCTCCCTCAAATGTGGATATGTGTCAGTTGCAGTGATGAGAATGAGAGCTGGTCATTTATAGTGGAATTTCCAAGGGGCACTTGTCTTCCTTCAATTAGCAATATAGAGCACTTTTGATTAAAAAAAAAAAAAAGTGGGGAAGTGCAATCTCCACTGTTGTGTGTTGTCATTTTTTCATGAGGTGGGAGATGACAGGCATAAAGGGCAAGGATGGAATAATTGTATTAAAGGTCAGACACAGCTAGACTGAAATGACACCAGGCTGTTAGGAGATATCCAGCTCCTGAAGAGTGTTGTGGACACTCTCTGCACTGTTGAAGGTGCAGATGAGGGCAGTGTCTTGTCACACACTTGCTGGTCCCTGCCCAGACTGGTTGTCCATTCCAGCAGATAACAAGGTGTCGGATGTGTACTGAGGAAAGTGGTGCTGTAAGTAGTGGGAACAGTCCACACGCTGACTTTCATGCCCCTTTTCAGTCTGTAACTGCTCAAAGTTCCTGCACAACTGCCTGTACTTTGTGCCCTCCCCCCAGGGTAATTGTGTTGATTCAGGCTACGTACATAATATAGGGCTCGTTGTTCCAATGCCTGCGATGATTCATTTATTATCTCATCTTCTGAAGAGCTGGATTTGGCTGACTCTAGCTTCTGTTTAGCTTTGTTGGCCAAATTCAAGGAATGTATTTAAGCAGCAGTGATTGAAACACTTGATTTGTTTTCCAGAAGACATCTGGTTAGCATTGTCAAATAAAACAGGATTTAAGTAGTTAGTCATAAAGCCTCTATTATGTCTTTCTTCAAGACCCTCCAGACAGGTATGTATTTAGCCTTTGTTTTCTCAGTGCATCTGGCAGATCACTGTTCAGATGAGCAATATTAGGGTCAGACCTACTAGTCGGTAATCCTCCTGAGAAGATTATGGACTTAAAATAATCTTATGTTTCATTAAAGAGCTGCAAAATAAGGGGAAACCACTTCATATTGATAATAGCTCTGGTTCAGGTTCAGAGAGATGTCAAGATGTAAACTCCCTACCAACTGGAAACCTTAATGAAGTAAAAGGCCATTAAAGGCTAGGAGTAGACCATATGTTCCTGAAAGGCTGTGGAGCTATAAAATCAAAAAACAGAAATCAACCTATTTTTCATTATTTTGGTTTCAATTGTCAAGTTACTATCAGATCTTCTGCTCATGTATCCTGCTTTTTTTACTGTTACTGAATTAATTCACCGTACATCTGTTGATGGTTTTGGCCAAGTTCCATACTCCAACTGCCCTTTCTAATAAGGAATTTCAAAAAGGAAATACTCAAATGAAGCAAAACAGAATTTGACCAAGAGGCTGTGCTGCATGTGTGTGAAAGCTGGTCTTGTGCTGCAAAATGGAGCTACTTGGAAGCATCTAGGTGGCCTATTTTTAGGTTTAGTTTATATAGTGCAGTGCTGAGTGTAAAACCATAAAGAGTGGTTATATGTAGATTGATTGCATGATACACATGAGCAGTGAAAGCAATTCCAGTGAAAGGGCTTAAAGAAGATAACATTTGTTTCAAAATAATACTGTTTTTTTTCCTAAACTAGATGAATGTGTTTCTTTAGGCAGCTGTACCTGACGGATTATTGAACCCATTTCAGATCCATGCCTTTAGTAAAAAGAATAAATTGAAACTGTTAACTCTCTGTAGCAGTTATTTAAGTACTAGGTAAAGCAACTTCCATCACAAGGAATATTGAACTTTCAGTTGATTGCCTTTTTGCTTTTCTTCCTCCTTACTCTCCTAGATTTAGAATGTTATGTGCTTGTTGCCAGCATTGAGATAGCTTTACATTTAAAATGTCCTAGGAGGAAAAGCAGTGAAAAATCCCTTCATATTTTTACGTTAGCTTGTTCAGTTGTCTAAGAAACAGCAAATATCCATAAAAACACTAGAGAAAAAGCAGGGAGTGTTATTTTAATGCAAGCATCAAAGATAGAAAAGGAAGCAAATACACTGTTATACTTAAGACATCTTGTCACCACTAAATGCAGTCGTATAAGGCACTTGCAGAAATTCAAATTAACTTCAGACAAACAGTAATAATTATTTTGAGCACTCCCTAGTGACAGCTTGTTAACAAATATAATTTGCATTGGCTGTTGCATTTTGGTGCCATTAGAAAGGTTTTCTCTATCGCTAAATCATGCAGATCACCTGGGGAATTAAAGGTCGGTATTAAATGTATTTGTTTTTTAAAAGCTCCAAGAAGGAAGGGAAAGATCAATGTGTTTGCATTTACTTGACCCTGTTAACAGTATTTTGACATTTAAGAGTTCCTTTTAATTTGGATCCTTCTTGAACACTTGCATCTGATTTAGACCCTTGAAAATAAATCTGTGCGATTGCTTTCCTGTAATGTTGCACTTCCATGCCCCATCCTTGTGCTGCTTTAAGTGTCTGCACAGCTGAGCCCTGAAGCTGCTTGGAAGGGTGGGATTCCCAGCCCAGCTGGCCTTGAGTTACATGGCAGGACATGCTTCCCAACATTTGTGTGTGTAGGGGGGGAAATAGACCTAACATAAATACATCTGTTCAGTTTCAGTAAGACTTCTTTGAAGTCACCATGCAACATTGTTCTCTGTCACAGTCCAGCAGGCCTGTGTTAGCATTACCTTCATCCCACTGGAGCCCAAGACATCTTTGTTTCTGGGTATCTCTGGACAGCATCTGTCCTTAAAAGCTACCTGTGTGGCTGGGCATGGCCACTTATTCATGAGAGAGAATATGCAAAATAGTCTTTTAAAAAGTCTCATGGACCTTTCAAGTTCTTACTCATCAAGTGAGACATCTTTGAAGAAAACAACTAAGTTTTGCTGGTGATCTTTCTGTTTGTTTTGCCGCTTGCCACTTTAAATGGTGCTTGTGGTAGAAATACGTTGGTACCAGTGGTCACTGTCTCTGGATTTGTCTTGGGCTTTTCTGTATGTACTGATAAAAGATCTAGAAATATCAGTATAAAACTGCATTCTGGGGCAAGGGATGGGAATAATAAGGAAGTTGGCTGGATTGGCAAAGGCTGGTACTAGCCAGAGCACCTAATTGAGCTGTTGGAGCAGGAGTTTTTTCAGCTGGGTGCCAGCAGTACTCCATCTGTTGAAATCCCTGACCCATTTAACTGGGAGTCTGAACAAAATGGTGCACTGGATATATCACAGCTGAAGTTCATGAACTTGCTTTGCAGTCAGCATTGGTTACAGTTCAGTGGTTGCACAAGTGCATCATTGCTGTGGCTTTACAACATATTTTAAAGCTTTGATATAGAAGCAGTCTCTGTGATAGTCAAGTTCTGCAGATGATATGGGGATTTATACAGTTAAAGAAAATGGGACATGATCCAAGCTGAGTGAATTTTTGGGAGGAATGTGAAGTGGTAGAGGCAAGCTGTCTGCTGCATATTTAGATCCAGGGACAAAAATAGGTGCTGTATTGGAGTTAAGTTGAGCTGCTTTTTTGAAGTCATGTTTAACTTGAGATATTTGTGAGAAACAAGATTGCCTTTGTACAGCTGAGCTTTTATATAGCCTGTCTCATCTACACACAGAGAACTCTGCATTCTTAACCCCAGTTTACAAATGAGGGAACCATAAAGAGGCACAGAATGAAAGGTAGTAATTTCAGTTAGATTTACTAACCAAAGAAACCTTTGAACTAGGGTGTCTGTTTTAATTATAGTTCCAGGCATAATAATTCTCAACAAGCTCTTTATCTTGGAAAGTTACCTCCCTGAAATTCCCCAGTTAACTGCATAGTCAAGTGTCACCTTGGTTTTATCCATGTCTTACCACAGTGCTGTGAACAAACAGAGAGGGAGCCATGCCCTTTGAAGAGGTCCTGGTTCAGTGCTCAGAGTCAGAGTGTGTGTTGGTACCTAGCACCAGACCATATGACAGTCCCAAACAAAGCACAACTCTGGCTTTTACAGGGGACAATCTTTTGCTTAGTGTTCTGAGAACACCATTAGGAAGCTGAGATTTAGCCTGTGCCCACATCATCTGTAAAAAACTTAAATTTGTATCTAAATGAAAAATACTTTTAACTTGCAAAAGCACATCATCCATTGAACCCTGTTAGGTTCTCTTGCCCCTCATGAGAAAGCCTTGCAGCATTGGACCCAGCACCAGCCATTACTGGCGTGGTCATGATGAGAGTTATGGCATCTCAAGTTCTTCCTTAGTTGGATTTATCCTGAGTGCCTTTCTGTGTATTCATATGCTGCAGGCAGTATGTACATACCTGTTTGGACTCTGAATTTAGGAGGCACATACGTGAAATTTAGATCATGCCCTGTCTGACTGCAGGAAGTAAGTCCTTGACTGGATCTAACCCAACGTGATTCGCTCATATGCAGCATTGCCAGCTCAGAAATCCTGGTCTTCGACACCCACACCTGTCTGTCACAAGCCCACCAGATCTTAGTTATCTCAACTCAACTGGAAAAACAAATTCAAAGTCTCTAGCAAGTAAATTAAAATTATGTGCCATTACTTACCAGTGGTGAAAGTAATTTCTTTTAAAGCCAAAAATATTGATACTTTGATTATTAAAGTGCAGTGTCGCCTGTAAAGGAAGAGGTAATTTTGAACAGTTTGAGTTTACAAGACAAATGTATACTGTACTACAGTCTGGTTTTAGGTGAAATTTTGAAAAGCTACTTGTAAGACAGTGTTTGTAGTTGTGACTAGGGAGGAACATGGTTTGGGGATATTTACAGAAGAAGTTAACTACAGTGTTTGAAGACTGAAAAAAAAAGGTTTCTGATCCTGGGGAGTAGAGTGGTTTTCCAGTGGTATGTGCAGAGAATGGATACATGTGTTTTAATATACTAGTCAGCAGATTTAGTTCTCTGGTTGACAGTTTATCTGACTTGAGCAGTTAATAGCCTCTCCGTAGTAAGAAAAAGAAAAAAAAAAATAGAAAAATACGAGTTACAACATGAAAGGCTCTGCCAAGAAGTCACTCAGACTTCAGCTGAGAGAGTTTTTCAAGCATGCAGATGAAGCTGTCAGCTTGTCACATGTCCCTTCTTGCTGACAAGGAGACAGCAAGAGGTGATATAAAAGTAATTGATGTGTGTGCTGGTCTTTCCCCTTTCTACATTTGTACCTGGGAGTTTTTGTTTCAGCAGCTAAGCCAGGCAGGCAGCACATCTGCTCCTGGTCCGACTTACATGTTATTTTAATCTCTTTGGATTTTAGCAGTTAGTCTTGAGTTCCAGGTCCTGTTCTTGCATACAGGGCAAATTTAGATGTTTCCAGGATATGATTTTCCTGTCTTTTCATTGCTTGACCCATGCAATTGGATGGATAGTTATTCTAAACTAATTGGTGCTATTAAGGTGTCTGAATAACTTTGATGCCAAGTTTCTAAGTTTATACTAGTCAGTATCATGGCACTTTAATTCTTTAACTAGTAGTGCCTTTGCTGGTTACTAATAAATATTTTAAAATGTGGATTTTAGTTTTTTAATATTAGCCTCTCAAGTATATGCTTGTGAGAGTATGCCTGAGTGTGTACATGTGGATGTAGACAGCTCCAGAGCTTAAGGCCTGATCCTGCAACAGTCATGTGAGCAGTGTTTGCTTACAGGAGTAATCAGAGTAATCTCATTAGGGCTAATTTAATGAGTGATGGGTGCACTTTCCGGCCTGAGACTTGAAGGACTGGTCCAGGATGGTGGCATAAAGCTGTGGCTCAGTGCTCTTGCTGGGGCTTTGCCTTAGGGAGAGGTCTCGGGCTCAGACAGGCTCTAGCCGTGGAAGCCAGCACCTGGAGGCTTTTTTCCCTGCAGACAGGTACATATGGGGCACACTAACACTGACAGGCAAAATAATTGTTTTAGGAAGGGGCTTGTTATAAATAGCACTCTTGCACAGTTCATTTACAATAAAAAAATACAAAGCACAACTTCTGAAAATAACTGAATCCATGTCACTCTGACCAGTTCTGCTTCTGGCAGGGTAATGCATTTTCCTTCATAAAAACTTTAAGATATGGCAACAAGTTTTATGGCTAGGAAGCTCAGCAGGTACAAAACGTTACCCAAGTTGGTTAAAGGAGAGGAAAAGAGCCAGTGCATCTGGTCCCCTCCCAGCAAACCCCGCCTTCCATCTGTCATGGCACGGTGTGGCGTGTAGGTCTGACAAGGTAAACGTTAATCCTGCTTTACCATGGTAATACCATGTCAGACGAATTACTGAGGTATCAGTGCTGTGCCTTCTGTTCACTCCCGTGATTTGTGCCTCAAATTGTCATGCGAGAATATGATTTCAGTTGTTGGAAAAGCAGGAAATTGCTTCTTTGTTTGAGACTTGTGTGTGTTACTGACTCAGGGGCACATATGACTTCCTTGTATGTAATAGAGAGATCTGGGCTGAGAGGCCTCAGAGGTATTTTCATACACTTGGCCTGACAGTCTGTCACAAAGACCGTAAGCTTTTATATGGAGAGGCGGAGTTATTCACAACAGTGCTGAATTCAGTGCCATGGCTCAAAATTCTGGTGCAGAATTGCATATGGCTGGTTGGGCCTTTGCTCTCAGTTTGCTGCTGCAGGTACCTGCCTGTTCCCCAGCTTATTTAGCAGAAGGGAAGAGAGTAGAGATGAGTGATGCACAGGACATGTCCCCAGCACGCTTCTGTCTGATGCCAAGATTTGGCAAAGGCTGCAATCCTAAGGAAATATATGAGTATCTGGGTATATAGCAGAGACTTGGGCATGATTGTATTGGGCACTGACAGCTTTAACACATTTGCTTTGGTTGTGTCTCCCAAAGCCTGTTCTAATAACTGTGGAAATGATGAAGGGGCCTTTAAAAGGGCTTCATCTGTATTTCCCACGCACTTTCTTCACGCTTAACTAAAACCACCCTGTGAACAGCAAAACATAAGGAAAAATTTCAGGAAAGATTTAATTTTTTAGGAAGGGTTTCACTTGTACCATGTAAGTGGAAAGAAAAATTATTATATAATCTAATGACAGTAATTTTTGAGCAGTACTTCTAATACAGAGGAGGTTCTGAAATTTAATGTATCACTAGTATAGAAGGAAAACAAGAACAAATGTATGGTTTCACCTAGCCAGAAAAGCACTTGCTGGGCAGCAGAAGGTGACAGGCAATGTCCCTGTGCACTTGGCCTCAGAAGCAATCAGTCAGGAGATGAAGGGGAGGGAGGCAGCTTCAGACTTTTGAGTTGTGCCAGTACCCAGTGCAGCCACCAATTGTAATTGCCAAAGCACTAACACTTTCCTGGAATTAATGTTTGTGTAAGCAAAATTGGTTCATCTGGGGCATAATCATGTTGTTGCACTTTTCAGATCAGATTCATGTGAAAATGATGACTTGGAGCTTGCCTGCAGCATGTGCTGCAGATTTGGAATGGTGAGCACACCCTCAGGAGCGGGTGTTTGTGTCCTGCCTGATGCAGTGTCCTGGGGTTCCACCTGGCAGTTCTTTGGTGGAAATACGGAAACGCTGCGCATGGTTTTGAATGTTGTATAATGTGGGAAATGGCAGCCAAGAGAGTGTATGTCCCCAATTCAGCTGGTGCTAATGTATTGTCATTCTTTAAAATGAAGATTTTTAATAACTGGAACTGGATGGATCCTTCTGTTACCTTGTCAGCTTCAGTACAGACATCTCTGAAATAACATGCATAACCGTAAGAACTTTTTCACTTAGTGTATAGTGCTCTTCTCTGTTTGGGGCTGTCAGACTAGCACAACATACTGTTCCTTTGGGAAGAAGGGAGGCTTTCCAAGAGGAAGTATCTGGAGTGTTTCCTAGAGTAAGTTTTCATTGTTTGTTTGTTTTGTTTTGTTTTGGTTTGGTTTTTTTTTTACGAAAGTAAAACCCCTATATCTGAAAAATATGAACCTCATTAATTACAGAACACTGTGTGCACCTCTAGTAAGAGTAAGGAGATGGAGGGGAGGAGCCTCTAGCTGGAACAAGTTTTAGACAGCAGTTGCCACCCTTGGTTCGGCAGCAGCAGTACCTTCAGTCAGGTGCAATGTGTGGCCTTGTGTTGTGCATGTAGGCTGTTGCAACATGAAGTAAAACATGTCTGCCTAAAGCCTCCGGTGAGGTTTGTTGGCCTTGGGTGCCATCCACAGTGTGTTTCCTGCTGTGCTGCAATATGTACAGTTACAGTACATAAAAAGCTGTTCTTGGGGACAAACCACCTTTTTCTTGGTTGTACCTAGCAGTTTTTGGCAATTTTGGCTTCATCAGCAATGTTGCTGCAATAACTTCTGAAGTTACATGGATTTTGTGTTGTGGACAGTGGGAGGTTGTGAGCTTGATAAGCTGACAGGTTGTTATTGGCACTCCACTTGAACTTCTGATGGAATTGAACCTTCAGCATTGATTTCCTTAAGTTTTTGGAGCTTTTCTGGGCTTCATGAAGTGCACTACTCATGATCCTCACCTTCTTGGCTAGGAAAATAAATAAGGTCAAACAATTAATATTAGAGCATTTATCTGTCACGCTCCAGAAGAGCCTGTCGCCTCCAGAAGAGTCCTGTGACAACTGTGACTCCATGGGAAGCCCACACTGGAGCAGGCTCCTGACAGGCCCTGGGAATCCATGGATAGAGAAGCCCAAGCAAGAGCAGATTTGCTGGCAGGACTTCTGACCCACAGTAGGGAACCTTCGCTGAAGCAGACTGTCCCTGAAGGACTGCACCCATGGGAGAACCACTCCTGGAGCAGTTTGTAAAGAATTGTAGCTCATGGGAAGGGTTCATATTGGAGGGTTTTTAGAGGACTGTCTCCCAAGGAAGGAACTCCACACTGAAGCAGGGGAATGACCTCCCTGAGGAGGAAGTAGCAGCAGGAATAACATGATCAACTGACCATAACACTCATTCTCCATCTCCCTGCACTGCTGAGTGCGGAGGAGGTAGACAGTTGGGAATTAAGTTAAGCCTGGGAATGAGGGGAGGAGTGGGTGGAGTGTGTTTTTTAGGATTTGCTTTACTTCTCATTATCATGCTCTTATTTTGATTGGTAATAAATTCAAACAAGTCTCCTAAATCAAGACTGTTTTGCCTGTTGTTTTAACTGGTGAGTGATCTCTCCCTGTCCTTTTCTCAGTTCATGAGCCTTTTGTTATATTTTCTCTCTCCTGCCCAGCTCTCTTCAGAGGAAGAGAGTGATAGAGCAGCTTTGGTGGGCATCTAGCCCAGGTCAGACCATGACAGGATTTTTTTTGGGGCGTGCCATGATGTTTGATGTCAGAGAGTGTCAGGAGTGGCCAGCAAAGACTCTTAAGCCTCAGTCCAAAAATGGGAGGAAAAATAACGGCATTCTTGTGCACCCATTAGGTTGTATTCATGTTTGTTGGCAGTGATTAATGATTCCTCTGTAAAAGTCGCAGTGTCCAAGTTGACAACTTTGCGTGTTAACCGTGCTACAACTTGATGCGAGTCTTTGGGCTGTCTTGCTCTGCCACAGTCCATTTAGCCTGTTCATTTGTAGCTGAAACCAACAAACAACCCATCAGGGTGCTCACATCTGTGTGTGTTATGTGCTGGATCTGGCTGGATCCAGTATCAAATTCGGAATGGTGGTGGAGGAATTTGCTTTGCTGTGGTTGCTGACAGTCATTTTTTCAGCCCCCTCCTGAAGTACGGCAACAGTTTGCCAGATGTGCACAATGTCAGCATGCTCACACATGTGGAACGGGTAAACAGGGTTTCCAGCCCTCTGATCTTCAGATACAGCCATTGATTTGGATCTCAAAACCCACACTGCTGCTGGTCCTTGAATGGAGAGAGAAGGAAAGGTTCCTGTCATACTGCCCTTCTGGAGACATTAGGGATACATAGGCAAGGACATATGTCCTGCACCAGTGGAAGTGGCTGGTTGTCAGAGTGTAAGCTTGCCTCCTCAGTGTCCATGTGCAGATACAGGAGAGTCCTTATTGATTAAATCCTCACAGATCTGTGGTTCCTATAGATCAGTTAACCTGTCAGCACAAGTCCTCCAGACCTCAGTCTCAGAAGCATCTGGGCATAACAGAGGTCATGTATGCTGGAGATGCACATTGTAAGTCCACCTAATCATTTGCCAGGCAGAAGCCTCTCTAAAACCTTGCCCTTGGTATAACCACTGCATCTTTTCTATTTTAAGGAGTATTCAGAAGATCAGGATAGGCAGACAGATAATATAATCACAGAAAGGCCTTCTCCAGCAAGTGATGATAGAAGTGCTTTGTGTTGTGATAATGCCTATGTATTGTGCAGAAATTTCACTTCCTTAAATGGAAATACACCAAATACTTAATTTTTCTCTTGCTTTCACCATCTTTCAACAGATTTAGATATCTGTCTTTGAAAGTGTAAAGCTAACTGGTCGAATGAGTTTGGTTGCTGCATCTTGAACATTTAATTTTTCCTTATGCTCTGGCGTCTGTTATTCTTTAGCACAATCACACTGAATATCAATTAGGAGACAGGAGGATGATTGTGGAAAACTTGGTGAGGGGGATGCTATGCTGGCTGGAATTTTGGCTATTGTGAGTGGGGATGCATGTCTGCTCTGAACGCTTTCTGAACTTTAGAAACTCTGTAGTATTAAACTACGTGTGCTCTGCAGCAACACAAGATTTTGAGATCCCTGTGATTTGCATTCCTCTCTCCAAAATCACAGTAAATGGTCTCTTCCACGGACAGGAAGACAAGACAAGTGGTCAGTGCCAAAGTTATTTAGCAGATGGTGCTTGAGTAGTGAGCAACATCATCATCATTTCAAGTGTAAGGCACATAATAGATGTCTACCGGCCCGGCAAATGAGACCCCTGGAGTTACTCTCATGCATCCGTCTCCCATCCTGCAAGATGCTGCCATCTGTCAAGACACCGAGCCAGGCCTCAAATAAATAAAGAAATCTCTTTCCCCCTTCTTTCCAAAGCACTTGCCATCGCCTGGGTTAATACGCTCTCTGTGGGCTTAGTATGTATGTCACACATGTGAAGGGAGGAGGAAATATAGATACAAATATGAGGGACGTGCCCTTGGGTTCTGTCACTGGGGGCAGGCAATGTTAATGCATGGTAAACCTTTTCAGAAGAACATTCAGTACTTAAATGCTATTGAACACCAAACATAAGCAGTAATGGCTCTTGTCATGATTGAACCTCCTGTTTCTCTTCCTTTTGGCAGAGTGTGACAAGCTGCGGCGGGATGGCTACCGGAGCTCGCAGTATTACTCTCAGGGCCCCACCTTCTCATCCTCCAGTGCAATCTGTGGAAGTTACCAGGATGATTATGAAGAAATTGAACAAAAGGTAATGGTGGGGGGAAAAGTGCTGGAAAAAATACTTGTGTGGTGCAGTGTAATTGCCTGCCATAACATCGGTCAACTAAGGCAGGATTTTTAGAGGATCACAAAGATGTTTATTTCTTTGAATTGCAGTGACAGTAGTTAATCTGAATTCCATAGTGTCTTAAAACTCCTAATTTTACCCATGCAGTGATACACAGCTCCCACTGGCATGTTCAGAGTGTGAAAGAAGGGGTTTGGTAATGTTCTGGAGGGAAGACTCCAGCAAGGGTAGCTGCTAAATTGCAGGAAGAGCTATTCAGCAGCCATCAGCATACTTGAATTGTAACTTGGATAGGTGCACACTTCGAATTGCTAATGCAGGTGGTTATTCAGTAAGGTAGGGGCTTTGTCCTAATGCATCACAACTGTTTACTAATGGAATCCAGAAAATGAAGATTGTCCACTAAGTTGGGTTTATTGCCTTTCTTTCAGTTTACTTCATGATTTTCATGCTTATATCCCCACATCTCAACTCTTAGAATCTAGAAATAAATAAAATAAAGAGAAGGAACAGTTGATCACAAGTTTTAAGAAAGTTATGAAGCCATATTGCTTTGTACATCAATTTATATTGATTTCAATTACAGAACTAGTAAGTTGTGTTACTGTTCTGAAGAAGAAAAGTTCTGCTCTTCTGCCTTTGTGGTGCCTGTAGGCTCTGAAGGAAAAGCTGACTGTGGTGTAGTGGTTTAGGATGTTACTGCTGGGGTGTGTGCCTGCCTAAAACTGAAATGCCAGAGCTCCTAGCATTTTCAAGATAGATATTCTAGAATACTTTGCCAAAAACAGCTCTTGCTTCGAGAGTGGGAGGATATCCTTGATTGTAACACAGTTTAATTTCTTTGAATTGTTACTAAACCATATGTCCTTGTGGTAATATGGACCAAATAACTTTTATCAGCAAAATGTGCAGACTCTGAGAATGCACTTTAGTAGATACAGTGTTTTTGAGTTTTATCCTCCATGGGTTTTAGTCACATAATAAGAGGTATTGTGGAATATGTAGAGTCTCTTGTCCAGGTGGTGATTGCATTTTATCTGTGTATTGGCAGGGAATGTCAGAGCATCTTGTTTAGCTGTGTGTGGTATGTACTGGCAGTGAGCCGAGAATGTAAAGCACATTCATACTGTGGAATACATTATAATGGTAATTTGCAAAACCTTGCTGAGTTCACTGGAATTATGATTTCCAATGGGGAAAGTATTAACACCTTGTTTGTTGCTATTAATTAATGTCCTGCACATAAATGCATACATACATGCCATCAACTTATCCTGGCCAGTGCTGTGCAGCATATAACCATCTGCACACATAAAACTAATGTAACATTTAAAAAATAGGAGTACACTTTTCTTTAAACAATTTGCATGAAAGTATATAAGCATGGGTGGGAATTCTTGGAGACTGAGAGCTGTCATCCTTTCTTGGTTAAGGGTTTTTTGAGTGTTAACATAATGTGTTACTAACAATTTCTGTGCATTCTGGAGAAAATTAATGTAACTAAGTATGCTTTAAATATAGGATAGCACTTCCATTTCAAATTGGAATAGGTTCCTTTAAATATTGTAGCTGAAAGGATGATTCAGAGCTGTGGAGAAAGATAGTTGCCAAACTGAGAGTCTTGGCTGTTACTGATTATCTCAGAACCTTAGCCTTAACCCTGCCACTCTTATTTCCAGCTCACAAAGACATAAATTTTTTGTAAACTGTAGCATGATTCTCCATTAATATTGTATAACTTTCTTTTGTGGAATTTTTTGACCACTATCTCTGTTTAATTGGCACTTTTATTTTTAAATGCTGTAAATGTTTAATCTTTCTTTAGAAGATTGTTTACTTTCTTTAGAATGTTTACCACAACAAATTTCTGACCTTGAATTATTATCCTACTGGTAAAGAGCCAAGTAATTCTAATAAGTCTTATGCCTTGAGGGGGTCATATTTCAGCTGTCAGGAGAGTTCTTCGGTAACAGTGTGGAACTGGGGTCACCAAAAATCCTGTGATTCAAAATGTGAACTCCTTATTGCTAGATGAAAGCTTTGTTGTCTATTTAAAGCAAAAAAGCCAACATTTAAATTCTGTGCATGCAGTATTTAATAATTGAAATTCGAGAACAGCAAAATAATGATGGGTGGATGAATACCTCTTTACTGTTCATAAACTTCTCAGTTGATATAATTGCCAACTGACAGCAAAAAAGAATGGGTGATATCACAAAGGAAACCAGCTTTCCCTGTTATTTTTAATCTGCTTCTAAAACTAAAAACCATAGCCAGATATTCTGCTTGTCTGTCTGCTGTGGAGACAATATGAAACCATTGTTAGGTGTCGATCCACAAACATTTTCAGGTTTTGTGGAGGTGGGTGTCTGTCAGCAGAGGGTAATAGTCACACTACCAAGCACGTTGTGTTTCAGCATCTTAGGAAATATCTAAGATAAGCAGAACATGTGCTGTTCCAAAGGAAAACCACTAAGGAGAAGCAGGCCCAACTCAAAAATGAATGAACAAAATTAGAAAACATAGAAAGCTGAAATCTCTGAGTGGAAGTTGATATAAAATAAAGTGTTTGGATCTGCCCTTTTAATGTTGATTCTTACAAGTTAGATTAATGGAGCACAGGCCAAGCTCCAGTGTAGTACTGATCCTAATTGAGTTTGTTGGTGATTAAATTGGTTTACCTGGATTTTACATCTCAATACTGTGACCAGTGTTCTCCTTTCTCGTATCTTACATGCTGCTGTTTGTGACAGAGCTTGGGAGCTATTCCTGTCCTTCAGTGTTACTCTGTTTTACCAGTGTGAAAGATGTTTTGAAATGTCACATTCAAACTCCAGTTCTCCTTGTGTTCTGAAATGTATGCATGTGTATATTAACTGTATTTGTCTTTTGTGTGTTTTTTTTCTTACTCCTTTTTCTTTCCCTTTTTACCACTCATTCTCTTTGTTTCTTTTTGTCTCACTCAACAGTCTAGTCTGTTAGACTGCATCTCTCAGTCTTGCATTAGCGCCTGCTGTAACTTGGTTCCCTGGAAAAACAAGGTACTTTGCCCACAAGTGGGGCCATCCAGCTGTCATATCTGCAGCTTGATGTTACTTGTAGTATTTAGCCTATATGCAGTCTTTTTCTGCTCTTAGCCTTCAGTTGTTACCTGCTGCTTTTTTCTGCTTAGGAAAAAAAAAAATTAAAGAAGAGTCCCGTGCCAGGTTTGCTTCTTCTGTGTTCCTCTGTACTCCTTTTTGTCTGCTGTACAGTATCCTGTATTTACTTAGTTCACAGAGTTTTTTATTCCCTTTTTTGTCTATTAACATTAGTCTCCTTTGAAACCCCTCCCCAATGCTTCATTGGCTATTAATTAGCCAAGGAAAAACTCTACTAATTTGGAGGAATGTGTCTTTCTTGAATGATAAATGTGAACTATAGAGAATACCTGCTCCCAAGCATGCAGTATTGCATATATTATTCCTTTATTCCATTTATGAAAATGTTTGTGCACCCAAAACTCATGGTGTTTTTCCCTACATCATGTCATTTGGCTTAGGAACTTTGATTTGATAGTTATGCTTTGGGTGAAGAAACACTTAACTTCCCTTATTGGAGGACAGGGGGTGTGGGATGGGGTGAGAGTGTATTTTTGCCACTGTGATCATCTGAACTGTTAGTTATCTCTCCAATTTCTGCACTAAACTGTTTAGTATCTTAAGTGGAAACAAGTGCTCTAACTGTATTGATTTGAGGAAGTCTAATGCAAAACTTTACTTGCTGCTAAGAGGAGGTAAAGTTGGGCACTTCAGTTTTGGAGGTAGGAATGCCTAAAAACCCCCGAGGTGTAAGGTCTGGCAGAGCTGAAGATGCCTCTGGGTGATGGTGTCTTCAGGTGGCCTCCCTGCCCCTCTGCTGCAGCTGCATGGCACTGCTCTTGTAAGCAGCACATGTATTTTATACCATTTACAGTGGTTTGATTTTTTAAAATACTGTGCCATTTACTGAGCTGAAACAGCTGCTCATAATACATGAAATGCCAAAGCATTAAGGAGGTGAGTACAGAAAATTTTGAACAAAGAAAAGAAGGTAATTCTTCACATAGTCAGACTGTGCATGGTAAGGGGTAAATTGGGCATGCTGAAAGTTTACATGAGTTTAGAAAGCAACTGGGTACATTCTTGAAGGGCAAGGACTCAATCCAATGCTGAGAGAATATTCAGGAAAAGTATCTGCTCTGTGCATCCTCAGATTTAAATTTTACCTTGATACAATTCATTGGTCTTTATCTTAAGGCAAATACTAGATAGGCTTTTAGAGCTCCAAACAGCACAGATCTTCTTGTGGTTTTTATCCCATTACAACAGAGTAGAGGAAGAAGAAAATAACATTTCTGCGGTGCTTGTTAAGGTGATAATTTGTTTGATAGTCACTAATTTCACTGACAAAAAATCTTTTCCTTACTGAGACACAGTGAAGGTTATGAAGTGAAGAATTTAGTAGAATAGCAGTGCTGGCTAGTGCAACTGGAGACGTGTGTGTAGAAGTAATAAAATGGAATTGTCTGTGAAAACTGAGGGAACTAGACTGGTGACCTTGGTCTAGAGGACACCAAAAAGAGTCAAAGACTAATTCATCTAAAGTGTAAATTCATGTAAATTTATAATCTGGCAGTGTTCCATGAGACAGTGTGAAACCCAGTGGGTTGAATTAGGCATGTGAGGTGCCATTCTCAGTTGGCTAGGTTTGGGTCTTGGGTTTCTTTTCCCTGTTATTGGTTGTCTTGATCCCTTGGTGTTGGAAAAATGGCTCTTGAAGCCATCAAACCTAGTAGGACACTGGAGGCAGAAATAGGATGTTGGCAAATATAATAGACAGCTGAACTCATATGGCTGCTGTCTGCAACACTGATTTTTTTTTTCATTTATTTTCTTTTCATTTATTTTGTTTTTCTGATAAATTATGATTTTAGAAGTGATTTTAGTAGACAGTAGGATAAATGGCATGACTAGAAGTTTGAAATCTCTTTGCTGAAAAGTAAAATTTGTATGGATTAAATTCTCCTGGAGGTTCCATCTTTTTTTTAGATACTGTAGTATAAACGCCTGTTATATGAAAAAGATTTAAAATAAACAGATTATTTAGGCAGAGAGTGCTGCAAGATACATAGCATAAACTCATTTGTCATCTGGGACCTCTCAAATAGCATGAAAGTGCTGAGATAGTGAAACTCTTTTGTTGTATCTCAGCAGCTGAGTTGGCTGGGGGACAATATGTCAACAAGGCGTCGGAGAGGCTCCAGCTCACTGAGCCATATAGCTTGTCTATAGGATATTTATAGGCCATTTTTCTCCTGGGTTCTTATTTTAACTCCCATTTGAAGGTTCATGCTTTTCCCCCCTAGTGCATGTGTGTGGAAACACTGCAAGGTCCAAGGCTGCTGCTTTCACATCCCACCTTTACCCCTTACCATGTCCATGCAAAAGAATGAATTCCAACAGATTTTCCTGTGGAGATGAGCGTAGCAACCCTTCCAGGGATTTGGGCATTAAGACTGGCAGTAAAATTATTATGACTCAGAGATGCTTTAAAAATGGGACAAATTATGAACATAGAGTTTATGATCAGCTATGCCTCATTCTGATTCCAGTGTAGCAGACCTGACTAGAGAAGACATTCCTGTCACACAGGAGCAATTCACTGCATCTTTCAGCAAGCTTCTGTGCTGGAAATCTGGGAATGTTTGCTAAAAATATGGAAATCTCATTTTCATCCTGATTAAAGAGGTGAATAATTTCTGTCTGAAGAAGGCTGAAAGATGAGTTGCTGCCTTCCTCTATGTGTAATAAAGCTGTGCACAGCTTTGTCATGCATATACCACTATCACTGAGAGTACTTTGGAAAAAAGGATATAAGTAGAGACAGTCATGTTTCTTCAGGAGCCATGGAAAATGTACCTACAGTTGAAATGTGAACACTTATTCCTACACCCAAAACCACTTCCATCTCTTCTACTGAATTATTTTGTAGAAGTATGTGTATGTGTCCTGTGTCAGTGGGTTGTTCTCACAGACACTGCTTTGAGCTCAACTGCACCATTGAGTTTTCAGTTGCTTTTCATTGGTTATTTGCTCATATAACCTGACTTATTTCTGTCTGTCTTCCTCCATCTGTCCCAAATTTTCTCAGCTTCTAATTCTACAAAATTTCTGATTGATGTTTCACATTCTTTGAAAAATTAGGATTCCCTTGTAGCAGATGCTTCACTTCTTCAGTTTTTCTGTTTGTGTACTATAATAAAAAACCTGTTCTGCTTGGCTTGGGTAATTTCTTTGGAAAGGAAGCATGGCTTTGTAACCTGTACCTCTGCCACTTAACGGACTGGAGTAGCCCTTGGAGACTGCTGCATGACAGCTGAGACCTGGCACTGAAGTGCAGTCTGAAGGTGACACTGATGCTGACTGTATCAAGCAGGCAGTGTATTTGAAGGTCGCTGGTGCTTATACTCACCCCAAACAAACTGCAAAATTATGCTTGAGGTGTCTCTCTTGGTCTCTCTGATTCAGGTGGACAAAAGCTCATTGTGGACCAGGGAAAGCAACACTTCTTTGCCTCAACCCTAGCTTACTCCTTCAAGTGCATATACACATGCCAGCTGTGGCAGATGGGCTGTCACCCCCCTGCCATGTTCCTTACAAACCCTTTCTTTCTCTCTCAATCACTTTTTAAACCTAACTGGGGGAAGCATGGCCTGGAGGCAGCTTTCCCTTCTTCATTGGCATGCCTGTCCCAAATTTATTAAGTTAATGAAGGTGTTTATGAATTTGGGTAATTTGAGGTGGGAAAATCCTTGTGTTTGTAAGTACATATATATGTGCCCACACTGTATATATATGTAAACAGTGTATGGACACACTCTCGAAAAAAGATGAGCACATCATATTATTACTTGGGTTTAGAGCCTTTTAGAAACAGCAGAGGCCTGAAAAAGTTCTGGTGTCCTCCAAGAAGGTTGTATTGATAGAACTGCCAGGGCTTTCACAGGGCTGAGTGAGCCCTTACCTACAGAGCAGTATCTATCCCTTCCACAGCCTCTGTAGGAAGAAAATTCAGGGATGTCAGAAATTGATTATTTCCTTGAAGAAAAGCTCCCATGTTTTGAAGTGTGGTTCCAAACCACAGTATAATATTAGTAATGGTTTCATTGCCTGAAATGTTTTTTTAGTGTTGCTTGAACAGTTTCTACTTTTCTCTTACTTTTTGCCTGGAAGTGGCTTTTATTTTTATTTTCTATTTAATAAAGTGTTGGACTCTGTCCTAAAGAATATAGAGTCAAAGCATAACAGAATAAATAAATGGTTATTTATTTATAAACAGTGGGAACTCCTCATAGTAACAGGAAGAAAATTAAAATCAGAAATGATAAACAGAGGTTGCAGCATTTATTCAGTGCAGCTCTCAGCATTTGAGCATGTCTTTTGTATAGCATTCAGGTACAAGAGAAAACAGATCACTTATTCTGAACACCCACAAGAATAAAAAATCCATCTGTTATAAATAGCTGTGATGTTTCCTTCCATGCCTGTGCAGCAGTGAGGGGGGAAGAGGCAGTGGCCCACTACTGACAACCCCGTTCTGAGTAGTAGTTGACTTTCCAAAGGGAGAGAGTAATAGAGAAAAGAGGGGGGTAATTCTGGTCTGGTGGTAGGGAGGAAGGTCCCAAAGCAAACTCCTCTGAAGCAGGGGAGTTGCAGGTTGCAGAGAAATCTCTGCTAATGCTGCAAATGCTGTGCAACTCCTCTTCTTCCATGTTCTCTTTTTTATTTTGTCTGGGGGCAGAAGGAGACTGTGGGTGGTTTTCCTGCAGGTTTTCCTTCCTATCCTGTTTCTGGGATTCCCTGAAGTGCCTTGCTGCTTCTCTCAGGTTCACTTGGGTTTGTGACCACCTGCTAGAAGCCCCAGTGATGGACAAGTACTGTCCAGTCAGTAAAAAGCTGCTCCATGGCTTTCTCTGCCATTATTGTCATGCAGGCAAAGACCCAGTAATGAAAACAGATTTGCTACCCAAAAGGAAATGGTTTTTTTGGCTTACAACTTTGGTGGAGGGATTTGCACAAGCTGCTGCAACCTGTTTTTCTCATGCAGAAAGATTTTTGTTTTATTGGTTGGGTTTTGTGGTTTGTTTCCTTTTTTTTTTCCTTAAATAAAACACTTCATGGAATTGAGTGCAGCTCAAACTGCCACTTTGAGAAGAACTGACTTTTAAAATTATTGCTCTGTGGCTACTAATAATATTAAGTGCTTTACCCCTGAAAAATGAGTAACCCCTTGAACTGTGGCATGAGTTTCTCCAAGATCAAAGCAAAATTACTTGCTTACCTCACTGATCCATGGGTGATGATTCTGTGGAGTGTGCTGATTGGTTCTTTGACTGAGCTCTGCTAAAATCTGTCTTTTAGTAACCCGATTCTTGCTGAGACCTTACACATTCATACAACCTAGTGCAGCTGGAACAAAGCAGTGCTCAAATCTCGTCTTCTAATAGGGCATGGGGAAGTGAGAGGGGAAGGGAAGGCAAACCTTGGTGCAGGGAGAGAAGGGTTAATCACTGCAGTGTCAGTGTGTAAGGTGTAATTAGTTACTGTGCTTTGCTATGTGCAACACCACGCCTTTCTCCTTCATTGGTATATATTCCTTAGACTAATCAAATGTCTTGAAAAAAATGCAAACTAGATGTTTTATTGTGCATTTTTTGTGTATGTTTAAAACTTCTCTTTATGTAGGTCAAAGTGTGATATTTGTGAGGGTGTGTTTTGCTCCACAAGCAATCAGTGCTCACTGCAGCAGCAACACCTTAGTAATACCACAGTCCTACCTATTTTTTTTAGTAGTAAACTCACAGTGTTGTATATATTTCTGTTTGTAGTGTCCTGTCTCTCCCCCTGAAGAAGAAAAGCTTATTACCATCAAAAGGCCTAAAAGTCCAGCTACAAATGAGTTGTCAGATATCAACACCCAAACCAACTGGACTAAGTCTCTCCCACTGCCAACGCCAGAAGAGAAAATGCGACAACAAGCACAAGCCGTCCAAACAGATGTGGTTCCTATTAATGTGACTGGTAGGCTTTTAATTTCAGTAATTGCATTACACTGATGAGGGAGGGCAGAGATGAAAGGGGATCCGTACAGTTGGCTAGTCTTTCAACACTCATTTATTCAATGCATGAATTTTAAATTACTTACCACACCTTTCTATGAAACCCATTTTGCATTTAATAGTCTAAATCTGAACTTAACTAGAAAATATCAAAATCCCTTGAAATTGTCAATAATGGAGATAGTTAAAATATATGGGCTCGAAACAGCATTAGATATTCACGAAGTGCAAGAATTTGGCTGATAAATAGCAGTGTTTTGCTGTGGACTGCACTGAGGATATGTATTTGAAAATCATGTTCATCCAGTGTTGATGATATTGTAAGATTTTCTTCTAGGAATTTTATTTAAGGAGGTATTCAGGAACTTCTGTGTTCCAAAGACTAAATGTTACAAAAATCAAGAAAAAAAGCTCTAGGATCTAATTTTTATCAGCAACAAAAGTTTTAGGTGTCAAGGGAGAGTAGGGTTAGAACAGCAAACATTAATGATGGTAGCACCTTTGAGTAATACTCTATGTAAGACATTTATTAAGTTAATGAAGGTGTTACATACCTTCATAACCATAGTCCACATCTTCTTGTTATGAACTGTGTATTAACTCTTCATTTTGAAAATGCTCTTTGATTTTAAGTTGCAGAACTCTCACTCTGTGGAAGTTAAATTACCCTAAAGCCTAATGCTGAATAGATACTTCATTGTATGTAAAACAAAATTTCTGTCAAAGATGGAATTATCACTTCAGTTTAATAACCCCTTTTTTTCTGCACAGTATCAAGATTGTCTCTTATTAGTTAATTCAAATAACTGACTGCTTGCCTGCCAAAGCCAGGATGATATTCAATATCCAATTTATTTCAAATGCCATATGGCGTGCTCTGACTCCATGCTTACTCTGACAATCAATAGCTTGCAATGTTTGGTTCTGTTTTGAAAGTAAATTAGGTTCTCTTTCCCTTCTACCAATGCTTTTTTTTCACCTGTATTTTTATAAACTAGCATTTTAATTAGTATTATTTAATAGTATTTAAATAATCTAGTAGTATAGGAACAGGACAGCTGTAGCAAACATCAGCAAACTCTGAGAAATCAATAACAAATTATTCCTTAGATAGTAGAAAGTATTTGAAGTAAACAGATGAAGATAACATGAAATTATGAATACCCCACCTCTGGAAAACTAATAAAAGGAAAATACATGCAATCCTGAAATGTCACTTTGCCAGTTGGTATTATCTAGGGAATTTAGGGTACAGATGCAGAAGGCAAGTTACGGGAACAGCAGATAATCGGACATAATCAATAAGCTTGAGTAGGGCTTAGATACTGTGACAGCAGGAACACAGTTTACTTAGAGAAACAGTAATCTGTTGTTTGATTTAATGACCCTGCGTACTGCAGAAGATATGGGAGAAGTCAACAGATGAGAAGAAAAATGAGGTAAAGGGATCAAATAACTCATAGAATTAATTCAGCATCATGTGGACCATTACCTTGTTTGGATAAATTATGCTTGTGACTTCAACCTGCATAATTTGATTGGTGTAGCAAAGCTTGTGTCCACTGGATTGTTTAGCCAGGACTCGGGAAACTCAGCAATTCTCAACTTTTGTGATAGAAATGGTGCACATGCATATTATATCTCACTTTTCTGGAGTGTGTGATTGAGCACTTACTCCCTTTTAAACATGGTAGTTGGAAGAGATAGAAAAGGGAGGGCATTAAAGGAAGACTGCTTTTACATCATGTGATCTGGTCTCCAGGATCCACCATTCCCCTTCCCTTGAAATAATTGTATTGCTACTGTGAAACAAGGCAAGCTTGTGAGCCACACACAACATACAGAAAAAGCTGCTGTCCTTGTTCCTTTTAAAAAGTCACAATCTGCTCCCCTCCTCTTCTCTCCCACTCACCAAGTAATTTTGTTTTGTGAAGTTCCTTATGTTACTGCACGAGGCAGGAAAAAACTGACAAGAAATCCGGTGCCGATTGTTCAACATAACACAGAACAAACCACTGAGGATTTTTGCTTTGATTTGGCTTTTTCCTTCACACACTCTTTTTCTAATTCTCCCAGAAGAGAGGTCAAAAAAAACTTCCGTTTTATTACTCCTGGCATGAAATAAAAGGTTAACCTCTGAAGAGGCTGCTGACAATTGATAACGTTTTCAGCAGTGCATTAGTGGTGATTCTGCTACAAAGGCCTCTCACGTGGCTGTGCAATAAATGCTCCATGAGTTCAGCTTTCAGGGCTCTTTGGTGAACAGATTGCAACTAATACAGTAGTCATAAAAATCTGTTGGATAGCCTGAAGGTGCAGGGGCATTGCATTAGGCTTACAAGCTGCTGACTAGACATCCAGATTTGGAAGCAGTTTCAGTCTCGGAGTGCCTGGGCTGAGCTTTATTCTGGAAGGGGTTGGACTGAATTTTTCCGTGGTGGCCAGTCTTTACATATACATATCTTGTGGGTTAAAAGATATATATGTATATATAATGGTGTCTGTTCTCATGGGCTTTCTGGAACTAACTTTCTTTCCAGATGGAGGAGTCTGGTAATGGTGGAGGTGATCAGTGCCAGGCTGGATCCTGCAAAATATTTAAGCATTTGGTTGAGTCCAGCTTGACTGACTTCAGTGAGATTTAAGTGCACACTTAAATATTTTCTGTGTATCCAAGGAAACTGGGAAACTGAGTATACTGCATGAGAGACAACTGAATAAAGTATTTAAGGAATACCTATATGATTTATTACAAACCTGTAAGAGAAGGAGAAAAATATTCTTAAATCTGTAAAATAAATTTACTGTTGATATCGATATTTTCTAAAATGAAAAAGATGGCAGTGAAGAAAGAAAAAAAAGACTGAGACATTCTGATTTTGCTTGTTGGATTTCACTGAAGTTGCTATTTTGAAATTCTACAGATTTGTATCATGGCCTTTGTGTATCAAAAGCCATTAAAGATGGATTGGTTGAGTTAGCTTTTAGGTAGCTCATTTGGAACAAGTTACTGTGGATCATTTGACACAGTAATATTTCTTCATGACCATCCTGTTTGTGCTGTCTGAGCCTTCATGTAAAAGACTCTCTCATTGTTTGCACCCTCTGCTTACCACTTATGTTTTATTCCAAGGCTTCATTCAAAGCTACATTAAAATTTTCTTGTAACGCACCATCTCAGGCATGATTGTCAGCCTTTGAGTTGACAAAGACACATTCAGAGATGCAAAACTTTCTCCTTCAAATCTGTTGGATTTATATAACGTGTTTAGAATTATGTTTATCATCCTGCAGGACAGGATAACCTAATGTCCTGACTTTCGCCCATATGGGTCCTAACATCCTAATAGTGGTGCTGCCCAAGACAGTGAATAGTCTGTCTCAATATTTCAGGACTTCTAAGCCAGTGGGATCCATAGCTCTCAATTTTATAGTTCCCATGGGCTTCGCCTCCTCCCTTAATCTGACTTCAGTCAATCCAAAAGTTGAATGAAACTGGCATTTTGTAACTGCAAGGATTCCACTCGGCAAAAGTGCGGCCCGTGGTCAAGGCTCCGGTCAAACAGAGTCAGAGTCTTTATATTTACAACATGGTAAATGAAAATGCTGCATTTTTTTCCTTGCATTTTCACAAGTCCACATGCTGTACTTGAATACATGACTGTGTCTTTAACTGTTATAGAGATCATGAGGTTTTCTATGCTACTTGCACGACACACATCGTACTGATGTGCAGTCAGCCAGGGGTAATTTTTATGATGTATTAGTTACTGTGCATTAATCACTTTTTAGAGGTAAATAATTTGGTCATCAATTTTCAAAAAAAGTATAAAATAGAAAAAAACATGTGCAATGTATATCAAGGTTTTCCCACCTTTAAGTTTTAAATGGATCATCTAAAGGACATTGAGCAGTGCTTTAAAATGCTTAAACTTGTAAAAAGGGAACTTATATATGAGCCACAGGGGGTAGCTGTTAAAGTTTTAGAAGTGGCAGAGAATTAACTTGAGATCTATAGTGCAATCTTTATCTTACTGCTAGTGAAATGGCCAAATTATAAACCTCTAAACAAAAGTGAATTCCTAAAGAAAAGCTTCTTTATGATAGTGGTGCTTCTGGGTCCCATTATGATACAGCACATGGTCATCATAAGGCTTTGTCTGGCAAAGTGCACTTACACTTTTTTTTAGCTCTCGGCATTGTATATTTTTACAATCATCTGTAAAGTTTCAATTTTAAGCAGCTTTCGCCCTGAAATATTTATGAGTCCACAAGATCAGTTTGATCTCTGTGTGCTCCGTAGTTCTTATTTGTATTCGTGCTAAAAGATCAACACCAGAAATGCAGTACACTTGACAGGTTCAGAGGAATTGGAATGAAAAAAAGGGCCTCATGCGAATTAATGATGGAGCTGTGCAAAGGCATCGTAATAGCTGTTGCCAATGGCAATGTCTGTTCCTGCATAAACCATTGTGATCTTTCATTTTCATGAGCAGATTTGCTTTTTCTGCAGCTCATTACTTAAAAATAAATTAATAAAAAACCACAGAAAAAGCTATGAAGGGCCGAATAAAAGCAAGGATTCTCTTTGCTTTTGGAATTAAAGCTGCTCTCACCAAATTTGTGTTTGGCTCAGGAATTCAAAATTCCTTTTAAAACATGCAGTATTGTGTAATGGATAGTTTTGTCTAAAGCCTTACTGTGACAGTGTGCTGTATCTTTCTTCAGTGTAAACCTTCATTGTAGGACCAAGCTAACACCATTGATTAATGCCTTTTTTTCCATTTCTACAACAAAACTAGTGGAAGAAAGTGCATGATGTCAGTGTGCTTGGAAGTAATGTTGCTTTGCTTGTTCTACCATGTATTAGGGGAGAATTTCGACCGCCAGGCCAGCATTCGGCGGTCTCTAATTTACACAGACACGGTGGTAAGACGGCCGAAGAAAGTCAAAAGGAGAAAGACTATTACAGGAATCCCTGACAACATACAAAAGGAGCTAGGTATGGCTCATCAGAACTGTATTCCATCCACTGTTCATTGTCACTGCTTATCATTACTCAACTAATAATATCACCAGTGCTCATGAAACCAAATACAGTCTGATAGCCTATTTCAGTTCCAAATATGTGTGTGCCTCCTTGCCACCTCCTGCATTGGGAAGCTGGGACCTTTAATCTGTTCACTTCCATCTGTTAAAGGGAACAAGGTGTTTGGAAAATGGTGTACTGGTACAATGAAAACCTGCAGGGATGTAAGGTGTCTGGACTTTAATGCTTTCCTTCACATTTGGTCATCTTCTCCAGGATGTTCACCAAAGCAAAACTGAAGTGGGCGGACGTTTTGGCTTGTGAGTAATTAGTGGAGTAAATCAATTTATGGATGCCTTCCTGAACCTGCCGAGGATTGCATCTAGAGTGGAAAACCTATTTTCCAGTTTAGTGTTGGCAACCCCTTAAGTATCAGTGTTACATGATTGGAGTAACTTACCTGGGTTTATTAGCTATTCCACATATTCTAAAGGAAAGGGAACTTCCTTTAGAATATATGGAAAAGCTAATAAGCCCAGGTAAGTTGCATTTATTAAGAAGGAGGACTGCCTGAGGTGGGGTAAATGTGACCTATCTTCTTCCCACTTGGTAGTAGATGTGAATTCAAAGCTGATCAAGCAATCTGAATTTTGGCAGATCTTTCAGACACTTTTTGCAGAATTCTTTGATTTAAATTGTGCTATTTTTTAAAAATTATTTTAGCTTTTCCCAGATTATAACTTCACAGATAAAAATATTCTCCCCCTCCTCCTTTTTTTTTTTCTCTCTGTAGAGGAAGAATATGTTTTAAAATAGTCTGGCAGAACTTCATTTTGGTGCTTTACATGTGAAATCATCTCATGTATTGATGATTTCAGTAAGTTTTACTACCTTGCATGTTGCAGCTATTTCTTTTTTAATTATGTTTTCAGTTCTTGGTTATTTTTCTGGGTTTTTCAGAAACAGAAGCAAAAATCTGTGGCTTGTTTGGATGGGTTTGAAATGAGCTAGAGGGTCAGGCACAGAGAAAGGGAAGAAATAGACAATTACATGCAGAGAAGTTTGTGAGTAGAACTGTGCTCCTTCAGCATCTGTAGTGAAACACTGCCCTGCCATGGGAATCCACTGCCTCAAGAAAGCATTTCCAAAATGTTAAGGTTACATTGTGACCACTTCAAAAAGATGCTTCATGCTTGAAAACATCAACTGTAGTTGTATTTGGTGGAGTAAACTGAGAATGCTGTTGGCATCTATCCTATAAAGAATTCTTCAATTAATACCTTTAAAGAAGTTTATGACTTGCCAATCTGTTCGCTAAGGGTGACAAGTTTTTACCTTGATTTTCATCTTTCATGTCTGTGCTGAGCACATTTCATGTTGCATTGCTTGAAGGTTTTCCTTGGCTTCTATTTTAAATGGTGGACTGGCAGTATCCCGCTGTAGTAGCTCTCTCTGGATGGTTCCCGTACCCCTAACCTGCAGGCACATAGGGCTTCAGCCATCTGCCTGAGGGCATAAGTTGTCTGAGGAGCTCCATGTTACTTCCATGGTGGTTGTATCTCTTCCAGGGAGCAAATTTTATGCCAGGAGTACTCTGCGACAGCAGTATCCATCCTCTTAGTGTGTTGGTTTCCATCACAAGACAGAAGGTGCACTAGAAAAGAGTGATAGTGTCTTCATCTCATACCTGGGGAAACCAGACATGCTGCAGTGAAGTGACCTAGCCAGTCAGCCACGAGGCTGCTGGCAAAGCTGGGAATAGCTGTACGTCTCCCCATCCCTGTTCAGTGCACTTTCTTTCTGCTTTTTCTCCCCTGTCACTCTCCAAATATTTCTGTAGCAGTCCATTCCCTATTTCTCTTACGCTGTCCCAAAACAAACAAGGAGTTGTTTTAAGACATTCCACAGTTCATTGGATCAGAACAAGTATCCGGACTAAACTCCAAATCAAGCAATTGCATTATGCCTATTGACATTCTCCCTGTGGTTTCAGCTGAATAAATCTCTTTGTTTCTTCCCTAAAGCATTGCTGTGAATGGCTATAATATTTGTACAAAGATTAAAATCCCTTGGTACACCAGAGTTGCTGCGTGCAGGCTAAATAACCAACATATACAGCAGATTCTTGTAACTTCTTGTTTATGCTTCAGAAGGAAGCAGAAACTTGAGAGAGCCTCAAAGCTTCAACCAGGCTCGGACTATTTTCATTTCTTGTGAGAGAGCCTGGAAGAACTTTTGTGAGGCCAAGCTGCTGGGGTTCTCCCTTGGCTGCTTTGGGTCCTTTGGAACAGGAGACCAGGCAGAAGAGAAAGCCTGCACTGGCTGCTGGCCTGAGCTCACTGGATGTGGTGCCCTCATAGAACTTAGCCAGACAATACTGAAAGGAAACATTAACTTCACCCGTGGGCTCAAAGTATCTTTAAACATTCCTGCTTTTTAGCATTGAAATGCTGTTGTGTTTTCACAGGTGTCTTCCAGTAATGAACCAGTCTCTCTGTGTAGACTGGAAAATTCTGCATTAAGAATTCTGCATAAATAAAATGCAGTGTGATAGATGGGATTCTGAAACACAGTAAGAATGTGAAGTGTCTACCAGTTTAGAGATGGCAGTTCCTTTTTGAAGTTGCTTTTTAACTGCAGCACCCTTTCAATACTATTTAGCAGAGTGACACCAAAGTAACAGGAGAAGGCAAAGCATTCTTCTCTCTGCCAAACACAGCAATGAAAAAGAATTAGTTCTGCATACTTCTGAATTACCTTCCTTGTCTTACAGAACATAAATATTACATGCATATTTAATGGAGTCAGTGTTGGGTCAAAACGGCAGAAAGAGCGATAAACTTTGAGACGTTTTACTTCAAGTGCTCTTGGTTTCTCTGCTCTGTTGCCATTATCCAGTGTCTCTAGATGTCTTCTTCAGATGGTACCTTATATGCAAACCTGTATTCCCCCCTCAGACAAGATGATTCCCAAACAGAAGTTTAGTAGAGATGAGCGCCTCTCTGGAAGAACCTGTCACTGGCTTTGCTCATTTATTGGATCTTAGTTATCATCAGCTGCCTTCATGCATTCCAGCTCTCCAGAGGAAGTGAAGGCAGCAAAATTCTCTCCACCTTTCCATGGTCCCTTCTTTGTGTCAGTGCTCTAGGGTCTGGCTCACACTAACTTTCTTTTGTGGAAGTTCTAAGTTACCTGGTTGTGAGTGTTTCTCCAGAGCTCTGCACCAGTGCAGTCCCAGACACCAGTGGGCAGCTTCTGGTGTCCCAGACTCCTTCCCTGTCTTGCAGGAGGAGTAGGTCTCAGACCTGACTATCAGTTCCACCACAGTTCCTAATAAACATACCTAACCAAAACAGGGGACAGGAAAATATCTTTACCTTTTCCACCTTTTTATTCCTCCTTCTTCTGACAGGCATTTTGATGGGTTTTTTTTATTCCCAAAACCAAAAGTTTCTGTCCTCTTGGTTCCCAAAAATGTCTTCTAATTTTATGCTTTGTGTGTACTTCCTTTGGATTATTTAAATCCTTTTTTTCCATCTTACAGATCCAATCATTTTTTTGCATCTTACAGATGCAATTCATAGTCTTTTTGGTTCTGTGATTTTCTTGCCCCATGTACTTTTTTTTCCCCCTTCTTGACCTAAAGGTTCAAAGAGTCAGAATGACCTCACACAGTTTTTTCAGCTTATTTTCCTACCTCACTTTTTCAGTAGCTCCCTTTCACCTATAGGATGTCATGTCAGTCATTGGGATGGAAATGACTGACACCTCAACTGTCAGTCCTTCATTTCTTTCTTGCTGTGCAGCTCAGACCCCTGGCGGTACCAGTTGGTGTCTCAGGTGTCATTTGGGACTGTTGAAGCTCTCTGTTGACATGCCTGAGAAGAAGCAATTCCATCTCAGCAATATGGGGGCAAATGAGTCCTTCAGATCTTTGGAAACTCAGCTGTTCTATTAAAAACGCCTCTTAATTGATAGTCTTCTCCAGTTAGTTCCCTCCAGGGCTAGCAGTCACTCAAGTTACAGGTCCCATTGGTAAGAAAAGTCCCAGATATACCCATTGGTCCTACAGAAATACCACACAAATACCCAGCTGTTCCGGTCAAGTAATACTGCACCTGCTTCTGTTTGGAACTTTAGCAGTCTTTGGAGAGAATATCTCTGTTTCAAAGTTATTGTTATATATACAGTTTTGACTAACGCTGGGTTTCTACCTGTAGTTTCTCACGATTGTACGTTTCCAGCACTGTCCATCTATATATCAGATGTTAGAAAGCAGGTATAATCTGCTTTTTGATACTGAGGATGAAAAACACAGATGCCAAGAATATAAATTTCACCAGAGACTGTTTGGTTAGAGAAACAATCAGAATCAAGAAAACTTGAATTCCTAATATTTACATCAGAATTCTTGCCCTCAGGGTGGCAGTGATATGTGCAAATATTCAGGATTTTTTTTAGCTGGCAGTACTGAAAAGTTTCACAGGATTCACTGCAATATTTTTCTTCCCCTCTGAGAGATTACAGATGCTTCATGGAGCACAGTGAAAATTCCTTAAAATTGCCATAAGCCCAGTGTACTTGTCTGTTTCTTGTTGAGTGTCTGTTAAAATCACTCAGTTTCTAATTGCTGGAGTAGAACAAAATAAGAATCTCTGGGGGTTTTTTGTAGCACTAAACTGTGGTGCCTGCACAGTGACTTAGCCAGTTTACCAGGTTTGCAGGAGGATTGCTAGGTGGGGCATGAGGAGGCAGTGAGAGCAACACACCTTAGGAATGTGCCTGTGGCATAAGAGGGGAGTGCTTACATTAGAAATGGTTAGTCAGAAGGTAACAGAGACTACTTCTTTGTTCTCGTTGAAACAGGCATCTGCTTTGTGACACCAACACACACGCTGTTTATATTTACAAACCCTCAGTTTCCCATGCTCATTTCAATGCAGAGGACCTTTCATGTGATTCTCTGCAACAAGCTGCTGGTGCCACCAGATCAGCTGGAGTCACAGCAGGGCTGCTAGTATCTAGGCCCCAGGGATTATATACAGACACACTTTCTTACCCATCAAATTTGTCATTCTCGATCCCTGTCCTCTCTAATGAGCAACACCAGTGACTACCAGAGTCCACAGAGTGGGTGTTCTTTACTAGCTGCTGGAGCCTGCACTAAACATGCACATGAGTGAAGAGCATTTGCCCTAATTAGGAGAGATTTGCAGCATAGTAGGGTAATGAAAAAGAAAAGAGCATAGATACAGGTCTCCTGTGGTGGACATAGCACTGACTGCAGTGCTGCTGGATGCAGGATAATGCAAAAGGCAGACAGGATAATTGTTACTTTCAGCCACATCTATCATGCACCCAGTTTGCAGCTACTTCTGACTTCATAATGTTCAGCATCTGTAACCTGATGTCTGGTTCTGCAGCATTTTTTGCTACTGTCTGCTCACACATTGTCCCTGCAACTAGAAGGACTTATGGATGGTATTCTTTAAAAGATCTCATTCTGTTCAAGGATCTTGGTGTTGGAGATATCTTCTATCTTCTGACTGCTATTTATTTAAGTAGGTATTTTCTGACAGACCTAGCATTATCAGTGTACTTAGTCAAAGGCTTAAGCTGTCCCTTAGAGTGGGATTGTCTTCTAGCTGTAGTACCAACAAAGATTTTAAGGGGGTTTGAAAATCATTACTTTCCAGTATTACTCTGGGAGTGAGGGTTTTACAGTGCATTTGTAAATTGCAAATAAAATACTCCTTGCTACCGTCCTATGAATTCCACCAAAATCATAAACACCTCAGCATTTTACCAGTATACCTGAATCTTAAATGTTCCTCTGGTTGGTTTTTTGAACCATTTTCCCTGCAGATTTCTGTTGTCCCTCTTCAGAAAACAGAACTATAAAAAGACTAAATCCTCACAGCTTTGCATGAGATTGTGCATACATGTAAAGCCAAAACCAAAGCTGATAGAGTTTCAGAATATGCTGCTTTTCTAAAAAAAACCCAAATTTAAAACCTCAAAGTTATGTTCCTGTAATAGTAACAAGAATGAAAAATTCCTTCCCTGATCATAGCCCATAGAGCGATGTAAGAATGTTGCCCTGTAGTTTATATGTCTGAAGCTGGGCTGTCTTGCCCTCCATAGTCCTGTGTTTATTTGGGCTCTGAATCATTCAAACTAGAAGAGGCCAGTCTTCACACCAGTGCAAAGACTTGCTCTGATGGGCTTCCCTGCAGTATTAAGGTTGGGAACATTTGCTGCTGTTGAGTCAATTTACGCAGTTGCCCAGAGCATATTAGGCTGGACCATAATTGACATCTATTCTGGTAACAAACCCGAGCAAGCACTGGTTCTCAGCAGTATCCTGCACCTGATTGTGGATGCTGCCTTCTTGTTAGTGTGCTGCTCTGGCTGGGGCAGCCAGCAGTGCCCAGGGGTGTGTCCCAAGGGAAGGGGCAGGAGATGCTGCACCAGGCATTTTGGTATAGCCATCAGTGGCCTCCTTTATCCAATGGCCTTTTCTATTCAGTGCCATTAATTTTCTTTTTCAGATATCACTGTGTATTTGCCATGAACAGTATGTCCCAATAAATGAATCTAACTCTCCTTATTTTGGAAGGAGAAGGTGGGGTTAGCAAGTCCAGCATTGATTCACTTGGCCATTTACCTTCTCTAGCAGTAACATTTTGAACAGACATAAACCACCCATCTGCATTATACTACTTGTGAATGAGGGTGCATTTAGCTTCCTCTGTGAATACAGTACAGACATACCACATACACATGCTCTCAGCCACAGGTCAGTGTGTGACAGTATTAGATACTTGCTGTCATGCTGACAGCATGACAAATTCTCCACCAGCACAATCCTCTTGTCTCATCTGTATGTGTTTGTGTGTGTGTGTGTGTGTTTCACTGTGGCAGAAGAAGAAAAATACCCATCTCTTTGGTTATTTACATGTCTTGGCATGCAGATTTTTGTTACCAGATATTTTTAATTGACCAACAGTTAGAATTGGTTATGTCACGGTTCCAGAAACATTTGTAACATCTGTTTTGATACTTTTCTCTGTCTTAACCAAAGGGGTGTACTGATTCCATAGAAAAAAATATACCTGGAAAGGATGATTATTTTTCTTACTGTACAGTTCGATAACTGTATACAGAATATGCAGATCTCTCTCTTGGTTGGCTGCAGTAGTCCATCTGTTCTGACAATATCTCATATTAGATTATCCAAGACATTTGCCAGCATCTGAGTATCTAGCTTTGCAGCAAACATCTACCAGAAGCAGAAAGAGGCTGCATTTTTATGAGAGCAAGAGAATTTTCACAAAGCAAGCTAACTAGGCTTCAAGCTGCTGAAAGACTACTTACATGCCTGAGGAAAAGAAGTAAACAATCTTTTTTGTGTGTGCTGCTTTAACCGTAGCCTTTTCAGAGCCCTCTTTTCCTTACCCTAAATGCCTCTTTTGCCTGCCAAGAATGAGGATGATTAAATGTCCTTTGGGTGGTGTTTTTAAAGCTGCATGATAAGAATACCTATCCTCCCAATGCAGTTTCATATAGTAAATATGAAAGGAGAACATTCCTTTCAGGCATGCTACTTTATTGCTCCTGAGACTCACTAAGGCAGAGACTTGAAATAACCAGTTCTCCCCCACAGTGACGCATCCTTACCAGCATCTCCAGCAGCATGCCTGCCTCTCTCTTGCTATTTATACAGCAATGCAACTGAATTCAAAAGCAACAGCCTTACACAGACTAATTTTAAAGCAGTCCTCTGCTTTGTGATTTTAAAAGGCAGCTACCAATAAAATTGTAAATTTAAAAGAGCCCTAAAATCCTTTCTGTTGACCCAGTGATAACTATATATTGAACTAAAACTGATTTCCATTGTCTTCAAAGTTGGGGGTTGGGAGGAGTTATGCCAATATGTGATCATTCCTTCTTTTAGAAAAAGTGGTTATTTTTTTATTTCCTGATGGTGCTGAGGATGAGACAATCATCAATACCAGCTGTTTCTTTTCCCCAGTTCTTACTGTTTTTCCTTTATGATAAATAGAAAGTAGTTGTATGGAGAAATGTTACCTGATGGTTTTCTTTGCAGTGTTGGATAATGCTTATATGAATGCTGTTACAGTGTATGTATTACTTGTGGTAAAACAATGCATGTTTCCATGTGTTAGCATTCTTTCAGACAAATTGCAGGACTTGGAGAGCTATCTGTGTCTCCTGAAACATTTTTTTCTGAAGTGTAATGCTTGTAAAAAGTAGATCCTTTTATTCATATTAGTCTCCAGATTTCCTTCCCCTTTTCTTTATTGCATGAGGCATTAGCATGGGAACACACTTCACGTTTCTCAGGCTTTTGTCTGTTCCTGCTGCGTTGCCTGCTGGAAGTCAAACAGTACTACTTGGTTTCTGACACAACTGATTACTATGGAAATTATTACCATGTCATAAACAGAGGATTTCATGTGTCGAATGTGCAGCAGGAACACAGGCGATTCTGTAAGCAGAAGGTTCCTGGTAATAAGGAAAAAGGGAAGAGAAATGCAGAAAACAGATGATGGCTCTGCAAAATCCATTGTTGCAGATTCTTCTTCAGAAGGCATAAACCTGCAGGAGCATGGGGATCGAGCAGTTTGCTGGGTTGCTGTATTTTTTAAATGAGTGAGAAGATAAATGTGAATTTGCGCTTCAGGAAATAATTATTTTATTTTTGACTCCAGCAGTTGGTACTGGCCAAAGTGATTTCCGAGGGCATTCCATGTATGTCCCAGATCACTGTTCCACGCTAGGGAGACTAGACAGCTATCGCTCCGCCATGCAGCGCTCTGAAACCAAGGACACCAGCTGCCAGACGGAGGAAGTTAAAGTTGTGCCCCCTTCAATGAGAAGAATACGAGCACAAAAAGGACAAGGCATTGCAGCCCAGATGTCCCAGTTCTCCAGCTCCTCTGGAAACATGTCGGTGATGAGTGATTCTGCTGCAGTTATATTTGCTTCTCGCCAAAATAACGACATAGGTTTTCACAGCTTGCCTCGGGTTGGTGCGAGGGTGTCTCTGCAGTCCCTAGATGAGACACAGAGCATGATGTCAAGACAGACAGAAGACATTGCTGGCACTTTACCCCACCAGATAAGTAAATTGCAAGTGGATGATAGTGTTGTGCATCTGAGGAGTAATCCCACGATGGGGACCCCGTCAAGGCCGAAGTCCCAAGAGGTGAGAAGCTGTGACAGCGAGAAGTCCTCAAGCCCAGCATGTGTGGTCTCTCCTCATGCCACTTACTCAACAAGCATCATACCCAATGCAACACTGTCATCCTCCTCAGAAGTTATCCTTATTCATGCTGCCCAGAGTGTTGGATCATTGGATAGTAAAATGTCCAGCTCCACTGCCTTTCCAAATCCAAGAGACAATCCTGCTGCCAGCAGTGCAGTAAGTGGGAAAGAAGATCACCATTCTTCAAGTGGTAACTGGAGTGAGAGTAGCTCCACACGTCACTCGCAGACTTCAGATACCATCCCATCTAACACGGTCATGATGCTTTCTCTTGGTGACTCTGCTGTCTCTCTAAGCACTCCTGGGAATGCAGAGGCTGGGTCGCAGAGCATGAGCTACAGCTGCAGGAACACTGCTGCTTTAGCAAGCCCTTCCCAGGACAGCGATGGTCGGAGCGAATCCAGCTATTCTGGGGAGCGAGCACAGGCAGCAGTGAGCAGCACGGAGCATTGGTTGTACAAGTCTTCAGAGAGCAGTGAGACCCCTTCACGCAAGGTGGTTTGTACGACACCAGGCTGTGCCACGCCCCGTAGCAACCTGAGCAGCAGTAGCCTGGAGAGGACGTCAGTCAGGGAGGATTCTACTTCCCTGTATTCTGTGGACCATGATGGCTATTATGGCTCCATGCATATGGACTCTGGATTGAAGGCAGACATGCCATGCAACAGTAGTAATGGTTTTGAGAACCCCAGAGACAGCGTGATAAATGTCTTTGAAGGAAAGGAGAAGAAATTTCAGGATGACCACTTAGGCCAAGGTGACAAATCCCTTGCAAGAAACATCTCACTGAAAAAGGCAAAGAAGCCACCTTTGCCACCATCCAGAACAGACTCACTCAGAAGGATGCCTAAGAAAAAAGCCCAATCCAATGGACAGATACTCGATGAAACCCTCATTGCCACTCTCCAGCATTCTCTTCAGCTGAATCTCAAGTGCAAAAATGGCAGCTCCCCTTCCCAGAGCCCCTGCAGTGATTATGAGGATCCCTGGGTGTTGCGCTCACGCAGCCAAAGCTCGGTCAGTGCGAGCAGCAGCATGATGTCCACCACTGCTCCAAACCTCTACTCCATCTGCACAGTCACTCCCTCCCAGAGTGAAACAAGTAGCATAAAGTCAGAGTATGCTGACCAGTGGGGTTACTACAGTGACTATGCTGCGGTGGCAGATGACCAGGTGAAATCTCCCGTGACCCATTCTGCCAGTACTTCATCTGCTCTCAGCGATTACAGCATCAGCCACTTCAGTGATGGCTCAAGGGCTTCTGTGCCACAAGTGCCCAGTGGACTGGCCAAACCAAAGAGTGCTTCTCCGGAGAAATCCCACCGAGTCACATCGCCATCGAGTGGGTACTCCAGCCAGTCCAACACACCCACTGCGCTTACTCCAGTGCCTGTACTTGTAAAGTCTGCATCGTCAGGAAATGGGAAATCCAAGCTGAAGCCTAAAGTGCCTGAAAGGAAGTCCTCTCTTTTGTCTTCAGTCTCCATGTCTTCGTCGTCCACTTCTCTTTCTTCAAATACATCTACTGAAGGGAGTGTGAGTGTGAAGAAACTGGACCCTGCCCTGAGCCCTCCTGTGGATTCTGGTGCCCCTCCTCCACCACCTCTTCTTCCAACATCTCAGCATTGCCCTGAACTTTCTCCTCCTCCTCCTCCTCCTCCAGCAGAAGTAATGGATCTGTCACCATTGTCGACCTCTCCCACGTTCCCCCCTCCTCCACCAGAAGCCAGTGTAAGTTCTACCTTTGCCCAGACTGTCCCATGGTTTCCTCAAGAAGCCTCCATCAGTTCATTCTCTTCCCCTGTTGCTCCTCCTCCTTCTTGCCCCTTGGCTGTCCCACCACCAGCACCACCACTTGATCCCAAAATAACAAAAGGTGCAGCAATATACCCACAGTATTCTTTTAAGAAACGCAACCAGGAAGATTCTTGCTACAGTCCAGTGAAACAGCCACTCAACAGGCAAGATTCATCAAGACCTGTGATGCCATTAGTAACCACCAAAGCACTGCAAATGGTGCAGTTGAGGTCTGTGAAAAAATCAACAGAAGGTGAATCATCAACTGAATCTGCTTCTGAAACCACCTCTCAGGAAAAGGGTACTGTAAATTCATCATCACAGTCTTTGATAAAGCCATCTCTCTCACTAAAACTCAGTACCAGCTTAGGCAATGAGGAAGTGAAAACTCAAGGCACCTCATTTAAAAATGCCGTTCAAACACTGTCTCGGGGTTCTCATCTCATTCTCTCTGATAACGCACCTGTACTTGACAGTGATCAAAAGCCTGTGAGTGCAGTAGGTGCAAAGAAATCTTCTGAAGATGATGCTCTGGGGTCAGCCACTGATGACACACCTGAGTCCTCAGTGCAGAGTGAAGACCTCCCTTCTGGCATGTCACTTCAGGGGTCATCAGCATCTCCTGACAAGACTCAGGGTGTATTGCCAAGCAAGAAACCACCTCCTATTTCAAAGAAACCCAAACTGTTCCTTTTGGTTCCACCTCCACAGTTAGACCTTACAGTGGAGAAAGCAGCTGAAGTGGGTGATACTGCCAGAAGCCCAACTAAGAGAGACGCTGTGCTTGCACACTCTGAGGAGGCGAGAAATTGTCTTACAGATGGACTCGGTTCTAGCGAGATGGACTCTGGCAGCCTGGTTCCTGAGGGAGGAGCTGCTGGATTCACCTTCTCTGAGACAGTGGGAGCGAATGCCTTTGTGGTACAGCCTGCTGCATCACCAGTTCAAGAGGAACCCAGGCAGGAGGAGCAGTCTGCTTTTGATGAAGGAAGCAGTTCAGGCAGCAGCCAAGACAGTGGCAGTAACACTGACGGGCACCCATCTCAAGAGAACGAAAGTGGTGAGTCTCTTTTCTCTGACTAATTCAGATGCAGCAGTAGCTATTTTGAAGAAGGTGGGGATCCTAGCATTGAGGTGGCATTCTGTAGAAGGCAGATCTTCTTGTGATTGTTACAACTAAAACAAAAAAAGAAAGTTGCAGGGATCTGATTAATATTGTATGACATTTCATACAATTCCTTTCTGACTTCTCATTGTTGCAGACATGGAAAGAAAATGATGCTTTATTTAACCACGCTAGTATTAAAGCATGCTGTAAAAGCAGTTAATTTGTTAATACTGGTTTTGCATTTTAGTGGAAATGCTACAAATTTTCTTTTGTTACTGTTCTCCGCCTGTTAGGCGTGAGCAAGCACAGGCATGTATTTCATGCACTGCAGTTCCCTAAGCAAGCATTGATCTGAAATCACAATGATGACAGCGCTGCACTCACTCAGTCCATCGGATGCTTCTCCTTGGAGGCAGCAAGAGCTGATTTCAGGACTGTGTGCCCGGGGGGTTCGCACAACAGACTGACTGTGTTGTTCGTTCTCTTTGCATAGTGGAGGTGTTTGAATCAGACACAGCCAGTAGTTCATTCCTGCCAAGCAGTAGTTATGGGGAAGAGACAGATGGAGTGGCAACACCAGCAAGACCAAGGACTACTGAGGATCTTTTTGCAGCCATTCACAGGTACTGTAGAAACTGCCCTTCCTCTACTGTCAGGTCCGGTAGGTCTCTCAGAAATAAATTTAACATTGTTTTGTTGAATACCCAATTACTACAGTCATGGCTTTAACAGAAAGCACATATTTATCAACTTTCTACTAAGGCTATATGTGAAAAAGATGAGGAAAAGAACTTGCATATTATTGGTTTATAAATGTATTTAATCCATTCTGAACTAAACCCAACTAGATTAAATGGATATAGATTATATTGTAAATACCTTGCCCTTTAAAATATCAATTTACGTCTAGTATTTTTTGTACTGTTCTCAATCTGCCATATTAACTCTACTGTTGCTTTTTCTGTGTATCTTTTTGTTTTCATTCTCGTTCTTCTCCATCTCTTTTTACTCTCTTCGCTGCTTATATGGTGCAGTTTGGGACAGAGGCTCAACGCTAATGCTTCATGGCAAGCGTGGCTGAAACTGGCAAGTAACGCAACATGTCAGTCATATGGCAAAACATATGGCAAACGCTGGATTATAGTTTGCCATAATCCAGCCTGAGGTCGGGTATTTTGTGTCAAACTGGTTCATGAATGGAATGTGCAGTACTGGCTCTATTGTTAGTGGCATTATTCATTTCCCTTGAGAACAAAATCCTGCCGAATGGCAGCTAGATTTATGTGCTGTTCACGTTAGGTGCTCAGGAAGAAGAAAGCCCAAGGAAGCCCCAAGGACAGGAGCCCTAAAGGCAGAGCCCGGAGCGCGGGTCCCTTGGAGCGGCGCTCCCGGAGCCGCCCGGGCCGGGCCGGGCTGGGCGTGGCGCCAGCGCCATCGCGTGGCTGCGCCGCGCTCTGCCAGCCGCAGAGGGGCCGCCTCCCTGCCCGGGAGTGGGGAATTATCCAGGTGTTCACTCAGTCTGCACATCTGTGCATCGGGAATGAGGGACGGGAAGAGAGCGGCTGGGAGGCTGCAGCATTCTGGATGCAGATACTCTGTTTTTTTCATTTTTTTAAACAAGTCTTTTCCAGACCTTACCAAAAACTATATATATATATATGATACTGACTTTTTATAATTTACTGTTAGCCCTTAGGACTTGGCCTGTATGAGCCATTGTGAAAACGGTCTGTTGCATTCATGTTGCATGGCACTCTCTAGAGCTGTGTCAAGTCTGGCTTTAGAATGAGGTATTCTGGCCAGTAGCCATTCTCCTTTGTGTATGCAGATAGAGAGTGGATTTCTGTGATACGCACATATTTGTAATTCATTAGTTCATGGGGAAGTGGACAATGGAACTGGATGTGACATACTTGGAACTGCTTGACACATTTTTTTATTATGACCTTGCTTTTGCTGGCTTTGGACTTTATCCACTTTCTTCCTTGGTTGCTAATTAGTAAAAAAAGTTTTGGTTTTCCCCCACTGTTTCTAAGAGATATTACTTCAGTAATTGGCACTCTTGAATATATAATTTGGAGCAAGACAAGAAATTTAGTGTATGTGCATTAAGGACAGGAAGAACAGTCCCAAGTTTTAAGTCATAGTTTTGTTTGAACATATACCCTGTCTGTGTCTGAAAAGCCACCAAAACCAAATTTGGTTCCTAATTTCAAGTTTCTTCCATAATTCATACATATTGAGAAAAGCTGGCTAGGTGCTGACAGCAAGCTGACTGCTCTGCACTGCATTCACAGTCTTACCAGATCACTCCAAGCTGCAATAATAGTCTTTCCGTGCAGATCTTTGCAACTGATTTTTTCTTTTTTTAAGTTTAATTTGGGGTTTGGTAACAGTACAGCCCCAGCACTGCAGTGTTTAAAGATACCCACAGGCAGCCAAAACCGTAATGAAGGAAAATCTTTTCCCTGTAACAAATGCACACAAGTGTTCACATACAGACTTGCAGAGCATCCGAGCACCAAAATCATCTGCTGCCTACAGCACTAAGACACAGTTAAATCTAGATGAGGTTCCCACATTGGCTGCTCCTGAAGTCATCATTCTATCTCTTTGCTGTCTTCTGTGTCCATTCACTCTCAGGCTGAATGGACATTGGTATTACATTCTTATTCCAGAAGGACAGGTGGAGGCAGCAGCAGCTGCTGAAAATAACAGCTGGTGCAGCTGCCTGTGGGGGCATCACAAGTGAGCTATGCATAAACTTCACCACTTAGGGGAGAGACTGGATTGCTCCAAAGTCTTGGCACAGCCTATAGCAGTGTCTGTTGCTGCCACCTACTCAGCTGATGGATCCTGCTTCTTTGTTTTCAGGGGTTTTTTAATTATCAGTAGGCTGCGATGCATGAACACATTTAGCTTGCCTTGGCAAAATCTCAAGGCTTTTAAGAAAGTAAAGCTAAAGATCACATTAAGTAGAAATCTGTTTTACAAGGGGAATGGTCTGGGTTGAACACATGCTTGATAAAAATTAATATGGAGTTTATAGGATGATAATTTTATATCTCTGAGAAGTCTGTTGACTTATTCTAAACTTCTGCCAAAATACCATATTTAAAATTAGGCTTTATACAATCCTTTTTAATTAATTCTTGCTCAGTCAGCAAAGAAACAAAGCAGCTGTATTATAGCTACCAGGCATGTGCATTTCTTTTAAGATTTCTAGAAATGTGAAAATGAGGCAGTAAAAGTCCAGTTTCCACATATTCCCAGTTCCATGGTTATCTCTTAATTTTTTTTGTGTGTGTTTTGTCCCTGCACTTCACATCTAAATAGACAAGCTCTTTCATTTGGAAAGATAACTTTCTTGTCAGGAAGTTGGTCTCTCCTTCATTTAGTTGAAAGTTGCAATGACAGAGCACCAACATAACTGTGAATTTTATCTGTGCATATTGAGAGGAGCGGGAAAGGTTTTTTCTCTATTTATTTAATATTTGGATTAGGGACAGGGTTTTTCAATAATTTAATTTAGAATTGTTACATGTGGCTCCCTTTGCTCCATCTTCAGCAGCAGTGCTTTGCTGTGTCCTTTTTTCTGAAGGAAAGTGCACTAAACTACACCTCAAATTCTCCAGAGAGTGTCAAATTGTAAAATGAAACAAAACAAAACAAAACATACTCTAGATTAGACATATTTTGAATCAAGTCCCCAAATTAACAGAAGAACAGCATGGAGTATAAATTCTTACAGCACATCAGTCTGAGCAGTTGAATATTGACTCCAGAAAACCCGATTCACTAAATTTACTAAAGTGTTTTGAACATCAGTATTGCCAGTTTTAGTAGTTTCATTGTTCCAGATTTGCAGAAAAAGAGTAATAAACTTATACCTTCAATTCCTGCATTAGTGCCTGTACAGTTCTGGTGGTGTTCTTACTCATGCTTTAGATTTAGATCACTTCTCCCTTTTCCCTGTCTCTGCTTTAGCTTAAATTCATTGTCATCGCTCTAAACTGAGTTTCATTAGAGGAGGTAAAAATTTTCGTTTTTGTGTCATCCTCTTTTTTTGTGTGTGTGTTTCAAACTCAGATCCAAAAGGAAAGTCCTTGGCCGTAAAGATTCTGAAGACGACCGTACCCGCAACCATTCTCCGTCGCCCCCCGTAACTCCCACTGGTGCTTCCCCAAACCTAGCTACCCTTAAACAAGCCGGATCTATCCAGAGAAGCGTTCGCAAGAGCAGCACCAGCAATGACAACTTCAAAGCCCTGCTGCTGAAGAAAGGGAGTCGCTGTGACACCAGTTCCCGTATGTCTGCAGCAGAGATGTTGAAGAACACAGACCCGCGGTTCCACCGGCCAAAGACGGACGCCCCCCCTGACCTTTCCGACAGCCCTGCCAGCTGCTCGCCCAGCAAGAGCAGACGGGCCCAGGAGGAGTGGGCCAGGAGTGAGGGCCTGATGCCAAGGAGCATGTCCTTCTCTGGCACGAGGTACGGCCGGTCACGGACACCCCCGTCTGCTGCCAGCAGCAAGTACAACGTCCGCAACCGCATCCAGAGCAGCCCCATGACTGTCATTAGTGAAGGAGATGGGGAAGTGGTGGAACAGTCCGAGGGCAGGGTCCGGAGGACTTTGGAAGAGCAGCAAGAGGGGCAGCTTGATATGTTTACCAGTGATGAAATGGACATGAATGACTTCCCGTATGCTGAGGAGGCAGGCTGCAAGGAGACCTTGGATCCAGCCCATGTAGACTTAATGACTCAACCAGGTGCTTCAAGGAAGTATCTAAACTCTTCAGCTGAAGAAAGTTAAAAGGCAGGGTGACAAAAGGCATTGGATATTAGTCTAGAAAATTACAGGGACTAGATTCCAGAAGAAAGCCCAGACCAGGACAAGGTTACTTTGCTGAGCATTTATTCCACGAACTGCATGTGTATGTTTAAATGCTAAAGCGACAATGGTTCTGCATGGTTGGGTTAGGGTGGGGAGCACTTGCTTTGAATGAGTGGTCTGTGGCTTGAAGAATGTTAACAGTTGAATTTTTTATGTAAAGCCTTAGAAGTTCTCTTGTGGGGTGGGGTGGGGAAGTTTTCTCAGAGTCTGTAGGGGTGTGAAGTTTTTCTTTTTCTTAAGACTGCAATTGTGCAAGCAAAATTTAGGAATAAGCCTGAAATGGGAAGGCTCCTGTGGTACAAGCTGGACATTTGGTTCAAAAGCATTGTAGTGATGCAGCGTAGTGCATTCATTGAGCAGAGGGAGGCACAATGAGGCACATTCACCTCTGAGAGAAGGTAGCAGGGTTGATGCTGGGGTTACATGGCTCCTTAGAGGGGTATGGCCCAGCGTTTGATGAAGCATGTCCTGCTCGAGCAGCGAGCTCACCAGGTTATGGATTGGTCCAGGGTACTGTACTTTTAATTCTTTTTCTTGAGGGAAAATGAACTGTGTAGTTAAGGTGGAAAGGGGAGCTGATTTTATAACACACTACTGGCTGCTGTGCAGCCACACACCTTCACTTGGTGAAACACACATTTCCAGGTGAATTGCTTCCTTGACTGGAGTATTCCCTTAGAGAGCTAGAACAGCTGGATGTGTGTGGAGGGTGCACACAGACATCAGGAAAGTGGGAGATGAATGAAGCCAGAATTTGGAAGGGTTCATGGTTTAGGAATGGTAATCCCCAATTTAGTGTTCCACCAAAACACTCCAAACCATGTACCCGCTCACTCACTCCCCTCTCCTCTTACCTCTGCGGGTGGCTGGGGAGGAGAATTAGAGGCACAAAAGTTGAAAGTTGGGGGCTGATAAAATAAAAATTTACTGGAAACAACAGTGAAGTAAGAAAATGGACAGTAACAGTGACAACGATTAGAGTGCGCACAAAAAAGGTGAATGGCTCACAGGTGACAGAGCCTGGTAAGGTGTGACCTGCTGCCCCTCTTCCTTGTTCCCAGCAGTGTTGTGAGGTGGTGTAGAATAACCTCTGTGTCCTGGCCACGGCCCCTCCTGGCTGCTGCAGAAAATGAACCCTGTCCTGGCCGGAACCAGGACAGCTGTGTTTCTGAATTAGAAAGAGAAATTTGACTTGCACTACAAAGCTGTAGGTGGAGCCCGTCTTTCAAAACTGAAACTTGGGAATTGTGTTTTGCCGGAAATCTGTCTTTCATTTGTCAAAATGGGGAGACTATTACTTTGTATCACTTGAAATACAGATACTTGCTAACTTTCGGTTACCAAAGAATAAGTTACGCTTTCCTTTTTGATTTGCCTGCAGTATTGCTCTTCTTTTTTAACCTTAATAATTTAGTGAGGTTCGTTTTTATTGTATATTTTACAGATAATAAGAACATTTAACGGTTTTCCAATTGTAAAGAAGACCATTAATTAAAACTGAAATATTGGCTGGAGTTTTTGGTTCTTGGTAGGAATGAAGCTTTTAATTTTTAATAAGAATTTTGCATCATTTGATGGCATGCGCAGTTTTTGTATTGTTTGTAAATATTGAAAGTTGTTAAAATATCTTTTGATCTCCTTACTGTAGAATTTTTACATTTTTAGATTGCTTTTAAGAAGAAAAAGCACTCTTTGTAGATTATTTATTTTAGAGAAATATGCTTGTAATCTCTTTCTTCAATCCTTTACTTGTTAGTTATGTAAATTTCAGGGGCCTTCGTTTAACTCTTCCCTTCACAAGAGGGGAATAGTGCTGAAAATGCTGTGACTTTGCTTCAATAAAGTAAAAGCCTGCCAGTTGCCATATTGTCTTTTGAGTCGATTAAAATCTCCTTCAAAAGATGTGTCCCACAGCGTATGGCAACCCATTGAATGCCATCATCCACGCATCCAGCTACTAATTTTCCAGTTTTCATTGCAAAATTTACTAATTCACTTTAGATACAACTAAAGTGTACTCACACATCCATCCCATTTTGGTATCTCAGTTCTGAGACTAAAAAAATTTAAATAATCCTAAGCTTTTTTCAGTGTCATGTGAGTGTTTCTACTACTTCTGTCCTACTTGCAACCTGTCCCAGAAAACTAAAATTCTTGGAGAACCAGATTATAAGCAGAGTGAGTGAGAAGTGGAATGGACAAGTTGAATCCAGCTGCACTCAGTGGAACAAGGGTGGTATCAACTGGTGCGCAGCAAACTTTCTACCATTTTCATATGATAACTATATTGAAAGAACCATTTGACTTTTTAAATTAAAATAAAATCTAATTGGATAAAGCAGATTGTTTCAGATATTGTTAATATTGAACTACATTCTGTTACAAAGAGGTAGCAGTGGCAGAATGTTTTGCACTAAACATCTTGCCAGTGTTGCTTTGGTCTGTCTTGTTCAGCTGATCTCATGAAACATGAAGGGACCAAGTCCTTTTCACAGCAGGTGCTGTCCCTTAGAAAGCCATGCTAAATGCTAGCCAGTCCTCATGCCCCCCTCCTGACAGGATAGTGTGTCATAAATTTAACACTCAGGCTTTGTTTATTGTTTACAGATGAAATCTAAGATTAATCCTCTAAGTGAAAAATGAATGCACTGGGCAAAATTGTAGCTCTGGTGCCTGCAGCCATTTGCAGCCCTTTGCATCAAGTGCCTGTAGGGGTGAGCATGGCCAGCTTGCTCCCTGGTGATGGCCAGCTGATGCTGCCAGTTGTTTTTATGGGCTATGCAGGAAACTCTTGAGAAAAGCCTGGCTTAAATGCACGGTGTCAGTGCAGGTAGATGAGATTAAACTTGAATGTAGCACAGGCTGAATTTCCTCTCTGGCCACAGACAGCCTTGATGCTCCTCTAAAACCCACATCTGGTGAACTTGGGCTAAGGCTCATGTTTTGGCTAGCATGCAGAAGACAGTTTCTGCAGCCCTGCTGATGTTGCTACAAGACTACATTTTACACAATACAAGGTGTAGTGAAATACCTTAGGTGCGCTGAAATATGTTTAATGGTGCTAATACCTTTTACTTTGGTAGCTGATGTAACTTTCTTACAGAGGTGTCACCATGTCATCTCCCCGCAGGCAGAACTGGTTCATTATTTTGTCACACTTAAAACTTCAAAGTTACTTTCTTAGACAATAATGTTCCTCCATTGGGAGGTTTTGCAGTGGAGGTTTTATTGGTCTACAACTGTAGATTAAATTTAGCAAACCTCTTCTAAAGACATCCAGTGCAAAAGGAGAGGAGGGCACATATGCAGACTTGGTTGTGCTGAAGAAAAAAAGCAGACTTGTCATCCTGATGCTTAATGCATCATAGTGTCACAGGGCTTGTTTGGAGTTTACAGCTGGTCTTCAGTTTGCCTCTAAAACAAGAATCTTTATTGAAGCTAGTTGTGAGATTTATTTCTGGTGTCCATTTTACTGGGAATGATTTTCAGCTTCAGTCTTTTTCTAAATTCTGCCATATATTAACTCATTTCATGTTTTGTTCCTTTATGTTCAAAGTTCTGTTGTCAGATGTAGGCAGCCCCAATAACATTGTGAATCTGTTAATACATTCACAAGGCCCTGGGGCATTTACAAGCCTTCACTGCTTTTTGTACACTGGAAAGGAGAACTTATTACCTTAATTGAAATGATGGAGGTTATGCAAGGAGCAATAGCTTGGTGAGAGGAGGTTTGGAAGGCTGCTGGATATCAGTTAAAAGATTTGGATAAGTGGATTTGATGAAGACAGGACTTTGAGAAACCAGGACTGGGACGCTGGTTCCTGCATAAGGCTCGGCCTAAAAGAAGGCACTGCAGAAAAGGTGAAGCAAGGAGATTACTGAGAAGAGATTAAGGTATGGGGTGGGCAGGCTAGTGCAGAAAGTACAGAAGAGAGAAAAAGGTAAAGGAACAATGGAATAGCCACAGCAAGGAGGAAGAAAAATTGTAGCCCATGTGTTTCATCCTAATTCAAAGGGTGTAGAAGGCTGAAGTCAGTCAAACATGGGGGGAAAAAACCCCGAACCCCAAACAATTTAGAAGAGGAAAATGAACAAAATTGGGTGAGCTTAGAGTGGCAGTAGTAGGCTGGAGTGAGGACTGCTCTAGGAGACCTCAGGCAGCACTGGGTAGGTGGCTGAAGCACAGCTCTTGGGAGGGTTCTATAGAACCACTGTGCCTGAAGTCTGGAAAGAATAAAGGGGATTGGGAAGATCAAAGCTCTGATTGATTTTGTCTAATTCTACCAACAACTCTGCATCCAGTGCTTCCAATGTACTGGGTACAAGTCTCCAGACACTTGCATTGGGGTAACTTCCTAAACCTTCAGTCATTTCCTGAAGCAAACAGAGGCCACTCATGCATACAGCACAGGGATGAATGTGTTAATACTACTGCAAGCAAATAGATCTTGTTAGGTATTCTTTGGATACCACAAAGTTCTGGAAAAGTCATTTATAGCAGCAGTCACTGTTGAAACAAAGCCATTGCCACAATACATTTGAGTGATTCAAAATGATACATTGTTTGCTTTTCCAGGAGAGAATTAAAGGGATGGGCTTCAATGGTAAACCAAAGTGTTACATAACTTAGTGTGGCAATGAGGAATTATTTTACATGTTTTATTTAAAATAACTTCAGTACTCACAAAAAGGGAGCACAATAGCTTTATAATGCCCTTGGTAGCTGTGTGAGTTCCCCTCTTACACTTAATTTTCTGAATAACTTTTGAAAGTGATTTCTTGCATGGTTAAGACTAGAAAAATCTTGGGGCAAAATTGATAACTTTCTTTGTTCTAAAGGGGTGTTATCAACTTAAATCTGAGTACAGCATTAAAATCTTGCAACACAAGTGCTGGATTGTGACTGTGGTTATAACTGGTGTGAATTAATAAACACTCAACAGAGTAAAATATAGAAATGTTGGATAAAGATGTGCTGTGTCATATATTATCCTGAAAAACTGGATAAAAGCCTTGATAGTGCTTCCCTAGCAGAATGTTGAGTACATTTTATGTTGCAAATTTAGCTCTTTGCAGTTGGGTTCTTCCACATAATGTGCAGCCAACCTTTTAAGGGCCAATCAATGCTTCTCCCAACAATGCTAATGGAAAATGTCATTGATTTTTAGTAGGAAATTGTCTGTTAATAGTGAATCCAAATGTGTGTGTATAAGCATGTGGGGAGGTATATAGAGAAGAAAGTCCAGTCCCAATGTAGCTGAGTTGCTTCTGTCTGTAGTACACTGGTCTATTTGTGCACCAACCTTCAGTATAAAACCAGAATTGTTAGCTGCTGAAGGAAAAAAAGGAAAATTTGTCAGGACACATAAGGTAGCAGAAATTTCTGCATTTTCACTACCTCTAGGAAAAAAAACAGTAACAATTTAGGTTCTGTATTTAGATGGTAAAAACTAATTTGTGAGGAAAAAATACGTAAATTATGAAAACAAAAACAAGCACAAAAGAAAACTAAAATCTCCAGAAAACCAAAAAATTCTAAAACACCACAAGATGAAATCCTGGAAACCAGAAATAGAAGAAACTAAATGAACTATCTGCTATCTGGAAAGGAATGTTGTTCATGTGCATCTTGGTAGTACACTAATGTTTTCTTTTTTAAAAGTCAAGTATCTCTTCAATGTACATTTTCCAGAAGAAATTATAGGCTATTTCCATCAGTCTCTTCACATTGGGTTGCAGAAAATGGACACAAAAATTCCTGCCTTTGGGAATTAAATTTGGGGAAAACCCCTGATTTCTAGGTCAGTTTAAAACAGGGAAAGAGCATTCCAATGGCACAAGAATTCAGTGCCCAGTGCAGCATCACCAGCTGAGAAGCTGCCTTAGTAAGACATGGTCCCATCCTTTTTGCCTTAATCAGGGTGTTGTAATGTGCTGCCTGGAGATGGTGATTTTGCCAATTGCTGTGCCATCTGGGAGCTACAGTGTAGTGCAATGGACTTAAAAAGCAAAGGCCAGGTTTATGTAGTCAGTGCAACAGTCACAGACTAGGGAATGATAATGATTTTAATGTATTTACTTTTTTATAGAACCCTGATACAAAACAAAAGTACATTTCAGCAAGAAGGTCCGAAGGAAAATGGGTGCACAGGGAACACGTGGCTGTGAGCAGAGGTCATGCAGAGTTGCACAGAAGTCCAAGTTTGAGTCTAAGGTAGCTTAACTCCAATTGCAAGCCATGGATAGACAGTATCAAACCACTGGTGATCCCAAGTGAGGTTGGCATATTCCCATAAACAGCACACTTGGATCTTTTAGGGCAAAGATCAAACAAACAAATTCCACAGAAAGGTTTCTTGTGATGAGATACACAGGGGAAAAAAAAAGTACCTCAATGTAATATTCAAGAGACAGCCCTTTATTTATTCCAACACAGAACACTAAGCCTGATTTCTCCATTTGCTCATGCATTTTCTTGCAACATTTGTCAGAATTTACAACTGTGGCATGTGGAAACATGGAAAGGAGTCGATCGGTTATTTCTAAGTTAAAAAAAACACAAGCAGTACTCTGGTTTTAGACTGTTAAGCACAACCCAAGGGAAGCAAGATGTGTAACATAAAAGTGGGGGTTTTTTTGGGTTTTTTTGTTTGTTTGTTTGTTTTTTTTTGAAGCGCAGCTTTGAAGTCCAGGACTGACTGCAACAAATTAGTCATCAAATTCATGGGATGAGTTTTTTGCATGATGTGACAATCTCATGTGGAGCCATGTTGGGTTTTGGGAACAAAGAATCTAAAAAATTACTTTCTGTGCCACAAACTTGCTCTCTCAAATGATCACCAGGGTCTGGGAAATTGTGACCTCTTTGAACTGGAAGTCCATGTTAGAAATTATCTAAAATACTTGCTGGCGAATGAGGGAAGAAAGTGTCTTGACAATAAACTGAAATGCCTTTCTCAAAAGTCATTCTGGTTGTTGTTCTTGTTTGTTGGACTTTTCCTTCTTTGGATAAACCAGGTCTCATGTAATCTATTAATTCTTGTAGAGTGCCTTAGCAGTACTCTTTCAACAGTTATTTCCTCATCCTGCTTGAAACATCTTGCTAGCATCAAGCTGTGATCCTGGTATGTCTTTTGGAAAACAGGTGGCCCTTAGGACAGAGGACAGTGAATATTTAACAACTTTTCAATGAACAGACTGGCAAGATAAATTGGTAAGATAACTGGCTGCACACCTTGACTTGCACTTAAGAGCCTGATGTCCTGAGAGACTCTACCTCAAAAGTAGAATTCCATCAAATAGGGCCTAATTTGGAACACTGGATATTAATCTCAAATTTTACCTGGTAGTCTTCAATTCCACTTTTTAGCGGTCTGTAACTGAGGAGATACTGGATGTGGGATTCAGTTTCTTTCCTTCACATTTGCAAACTGTTCAAGCTCTTCCCTTCCCTCCCTAGCTCCTGCTGGCACAATGTTTTTATTGTGATATGAAGAACCAACGTGGGATAATAGCAGAAGACTGGTGAGGAGGATTATAAACACGCTGAAGTGACTTGCAGCTGGGGTGTAGAAAAACACATACATCATACTAATTGTTGTTTAGCCTTGTGTGTTTGACAAGTAGAACATCTGTGTTTAGATAACATAAGCCTGTGAGAGACTTAGAGGCACCCTATCACACATGCTTGAGATTCCTGCTCTGCTTCAGGAAAGATCAAAGCACAGTGGTAAAATACCTGTGTGAATCCCTGGTAAACAGGCAAGGACAGCAGGTTTGGTGATCCCCTAGCACGGCCCAAGCTCTGTGGTGCCTGTGTCCCACTTGTGTGCCTCTGCCTGGGCGCTGCTTTGGGGATCCCCTGGTCAGTGAGGTAAGGGAAATAAATGTCATCTTGTGTTTCTGTGGTTCTTCCTGTGTCCTGCCTGTGCTGACTCACACAAACAAGCAGGGAAAATATGTGATTATAGAAAGTAATACGTAATCTGATTGTGGCCTTGGTCAGATTAAAAAAAAGAAGAATGTGAGGGTCTTGTGTGAGAATTATCCCAGTGAATGCCTATCATAGGAGGGTAATAACTACTGCTGTACTGCAGGCTAACTCAGACCAGGTTTTGTCTCTAGGCAGCACATGCTTTAGTTGATGAAATTGAAAAATTAGATTCCTAATGCAGGAAAGTAGGTACTTTATCCAAGTTTATTATTCTGGAGATTCCCTTTGGATTATAGGGACACAAACCAGTTGACAGCACCACACAAATTAATCCACACCTGGCAGACCCACACGTTTCTCCTCTTTCTTCAACAGAGATATCCAATTCCAAGAGATTAATTCCATTATTCTGGTGTTTGAGTGGCATTAGGAGAAGACTGCAAAGATGGACGCAGATTGGATGTGCACCAGGCTCACGGGGGCACCACCAATATTGTCATTCCTTCAGAAGATCAGGTGGGTAAAAACAGCTCAATGGTGCAGTCTCGTCCCGCAGCCACTGGAGCTGACGGGTTCGGCTAGCCGCTCCCGGAGTGACCGGTGGAGAGCACGAATCCTGCCACTCCAGGTCCTCTGAGAGAACCCCGAGTAGTGGCTCCGTCTGCGGCGTGGTGATGCAGGCGAGAGCAGGACTGTGAAGCACTGAGGCGAAGGAAGGAAGGAGTGAACACACGTGTGGATGCCAAGGCACTTTATTGACCCAGGCGGGGCCGGTAACTGTGTCAGGGAAAAACCATTGGGGAGGCACCGATAAAGGGGAAGGGTGTAACTGAAGGAAACACGAGGGACCAACAAACGAAGCCCAGGGGAGGAGCGAGGGACAAAACTGAACCAATAGGAATGGCCCAGGGGAGGGAAAAGGCTCAGGGGACAAATCATATGTTAGGTAAGGGAAGATTGACCTAGAAATTTCTAGAAATGAAAGGGGGTTGGTTACAATGAGGGACAGGTAACTGGTGGAAGGAATGAACCATTATGAGGGAGAACATGGGGGGAAGCAAGGGTCAAACCAAATTCTTAATTTATGAAAAATAACCAACTTTACAATAAACCCATACAGGACACCCAGTGCTACACAATGGCACATAGAAATCAGGGAGATCAGCTAAAGAGTGTGGCATTCAAGAAAGCATCTGTCTTGGTGGCTTGTTCAGTCTGCATTTGCTCCTTTAATTCTGCAAATAAATCTATCATAACTTCATTGTTCTTTTGTAGTTCTGAGAGCAACAAAGTAAAACCACCAGTTCTTCTGTACCTTTTTGACTAGTTGGATTCTCTGCTGCATCACAGAGGGCCCACTGCAAGAACATTTTCACCATATTTATGGAGCATTTCTTCCTTGTGGGTTTTTTCAGTGTCTTACAAAAGCTCAATACTACAGTCCTTCCCTTGGTGAGGTCACTCTTGTAGTCACTTGCATTGAAATTGTGTTTCCATGAAACTGGAAGAAACTTTGTGCTTTTGAAATTACCTGATTTCATATAGATTTCACAGAGGGGCCATAACAGGGTAGAAAAGCCAGCAGGAGAACAGACTCAGACCCCATGCAGCACAATCACAGTTCATTAAAGCAGTTCTCTGAGGAAACCTTGCTACCCAGCACACCCTTTTTCCTCACCTACAAAGCAGGCTCCTTGTGACCCAAGGAAGCACATCCGAAGGGTCCCTCCTAATCCTGAACTCTGTTTTTGTTGCAAGTCTGTCAGGAATGGGGGCAGCTCTCTGTGGGCCCTGCACTTTGCAGAGCTGACAAAACAGATGTTTCTAAGGGGTTTTCATTCAACTCACTTGTTTTCTCCTCACTGAGAACTGGGAAGCACTAAGCTTACTCACAGATGGGCACAAGAAAAGACACAGCTCCCTGTGGGATTGGGAAGACTAGGCTAGGTTGTGGCAGCCAAGTCAAAGTCTGGAGCAGCACTAGCACCTAATTGAAACTAGCCAGACTAACCAAAAAAGTTAAATTTCAGTAGCATAATGATTGCTTAAGGTCTCCTTTAAGTGCTGAGAGCCCCTTGACTGTTCTGCAGAAAACAAGGCACAGGTGAAATCTGATTACAAGTTAAAGTTAGTTTGGGAGCTTGGAAAAGCAGGATGAAAGAGGCAGTTGCAGTTGAGGGCATCTGTAATGCTGAATCTTGTTTTCTCATGGCTTATCAATGCTGTTTGCTACAGGTACTTTTAAATACTTTTAAATTTGTTGAGTTACAAGATTTATTGGTGTTTTTTTGACTGTGACCTAGAACAGAAGTAATTCCCTCTGTTGGAAGCATCCTTGCCTTTGTAATATCATACCAGGAAAAATTTGTTGTTTAGGGAGCTATATCAAAGCTGAAGACAGCCTGTGTACAGAATAGAAAGCAGCTATTTAAATCCTCTCAAAATGATTGTAATCAAGTATGTAGGTCAAATGTTCAAGTTGCCTTAAACGGTATAGAAATTGTCCTATAATTTTTTTTATTATTTTATACCAATTGCATTTAATCTGACATTATAACTTTCCAAGTGGTGAGCAGTGGAACCAGAGCATGCAAAACTTCCAGGCCTCTTCAAGAGGAAGAAATTGGAAAGTAGAAGGAGCTGTGTAAAATGCTTCTGGTGAACAGGGTGTGACTCAAAAGCCTTTGCTTTTCATTCTTGTCCCTAAGCTGCCTGCTGTAAGGACTGCTACGACCCATTATCTCCCGTGCCCTTGATTGAACCACAGCTGGATTAAGGGTGCCCTGACTGGCAGCTGTGTGGAGGCTCTGGGTTTAAACTGGGCAGCAGTAGATGCTATGTTTGCCAATTACCTCTGTCTGCAAGGCTCCAAATCCAGAACTGTGAATCTCCTTCTGGGTTGCTGCAGTTTTGTGTTTAGTGAGTTAAGGTAATCTGTGCTGATGGATCCTCGTGGCTGCGCAGCAACCTGCAGAACTCAGCAGGTACTTGGTGAGCCTTTCTAGGAAACTGGTGCCATGTCCAGGCTCTTCCCTTGCTGTTGGAAAAAGCCCTCCTGATCCTCCTATGTATCCTTTACTCACCTTTTGCCATCTCTAAGGCCTTGTACCTGCTCAGGCTGTTACCAGGGTATCTGCCTGCCACAGGTGCCCCTTGTGGAAGGTGTGCAGGTAGGGGACGCAGGAGCAGGCACTGATGGGGCTGGGAGGCCATCTGCCCCCTCTGTGCAGACTGCCTAGGGAAGGAAACTGAGACAAAAATGAGTAAGTGCTTGTCTACTCTGAGCAGGCTATTTGCTATTAAATATTTACAGCTGTGCTGATTTGCCAGACACTTAATGGCTCAATACAGAGCTCTTGGACTGTCACTGGGGTCTCTGGATGAAGCTGCCACTTGGTCCCAGCACTATTGTGTTGTACCCCCGGTGCTCCTGGATGGCTTTAGCAGTTCTGTCTCATTTCCAGAAACTTGGAGGATGCAGGAGAACATCTCCTGACAGGTCCATCAGAAGCCCCAGTGCCATTTGGGGCAGTTGATCCCATGCCAGCCCAAGGAGCCAGACATCATTTAGCCACTGGCAGCTGCTGCTGTGGGCAGAGCAGAAAGGGACATTTGCTGTGGAGCTGTCACAAACTGGGAGCAAGGCTGTAGGGTTAAGAATAATATGAATTTTGTCAAAATTTACGGTTTAAAACAGTGTTAGCTGGAAAAATACCAGTTGGAGTGGTCTGTGTTGTTGGCTACTATTGTGGTAATTTATGAGAAGTACTAAATAAACATGTACAACTTGAAAAATGGCTGGTCCAGCACTGGGGACGAGGGACCAGGTGAACAGGAGTTGCTGGGAACTCTCCAAGGCCCATCAGCAGTGAAACTCAACCTCCCTCAGAGTAGCTCTAGGATGTTCGGGTGTCCAGTTTCACCAAATAAGCTGAGTCCTGGAAAAATTAGGAATTTAATCTTTTTGTCTGTTAAACATGATGGGAAGCTACCTAATGGAGAAAAGGCCTTGCCAAGCTCCCCTCTTCTGGTAGCTGGGAGTGATGCCCAGCATAACTTGGGTCAGGAAAGCAGGTTGTCATTATCATGAAAATTTCTTTTCAGCTCTTTAAAAATCAGTATAATGGCTCTAAATGCACACCATTCTGGAAATATTCTTTGTCTTCTAACAAAAGTAGAAAATGGTATTTATTAGAAGTTAATGCATGTAGTGTAAATATTTCCTGGCACTCAGTCCCAGCTAAAACAGAAAATCTGTTAATAAATGAAACTGGACAAACCAAATTAATGAGTGCCTCCAACAACTGTGTGGTTCGTTGGTAGCTGGAGTGGGCATTTGGAAGGAATCCAGGTAATTGTGAAAATGTATAGGAGGTGATAATCTTTTGAAGTGATGTTAGCTAAAGAGAGAGAGCTGTTCATGTGGAGCTCTCAGATATGGTATCTGGACATGCTTCATGATTATAGTTTACCTTGCCTGCCATCCCTACAATTTCTATTTACATTATTTAAAGTAAGATATGCATAAGCTAGATATAGAATAATGGATTAGAAAATAAGCCCTCTGACTTACAGGATGATCTGCAAAGCATAAAATGCAATATCAAACAGTAGCTATTTCCTTGTTTTTAGAGAAAGGAAGTGTAATTTACTTTGTGTCTCTTTTATAGAGTCTGCTATAACAACTGGCACACAGATCTAGATGTGACCAGTGTATTAACTTGCTACTTTTATAAAAAAAAATATGCTCTAAGGGTCAAATAACTTGACGATTTTATTTTGTTTCCAGTAGAGATCTTACTGGGCAGGTTGAGACCACTCAGCCTTTCCTTCTTACGGGTGGGAGTGGCAGGGCTGGGGCTGGGGAGGTGCACAGGAGCAGGGAGAGGTGCAGGACCTCCTGGGGCAGCCTGGCACCACTGGGCCCATTGATGCCAAGGCCTCAGGTGCCCCCAGTGATGCACCAGGGACACCAGGCTCCTCTGTCATGTAGCACCGTGCTTTTTCTCCAGGTGATGATTTCTGGTAATGCTGTGGAAAAGAATCACTGTGAAAGCCTCAGAACTGTGCCAGACAGGACTGTACTTGTGTGGCTTCTTCTGTCTCTGAAATAATGTCCTCTGTCTGCTTTGATCTTCCTGATGCAGCCAAACACTGAAGGGTTGTGCTAATGGATCTGCTTTTTTATTTTTCTTCCCTTTCATTGCATGACAGCAGCATTTTTTAGTTCCTGATGACCACAATGTTTTGCTGCTAGAAACCACTAGAAATCAGTCATTTATAGAAATATTTAGGTTCTGCATCATTAACAGAAGTGAAAAAGGGATGAGTGTTAAGATAGGGTTTATAAACAAGTTTATTTTATTTTTCTAAAACATAGGTGTACAGACTTTCTGAAGAACCATAGACCATACTAACATCTGAGAGTGTTGTCAGCTGTGAGTTTTCCAAACTGGAAAAAAAAGTGAGAAAAAAAGTGCCACAGAACTAAACACATGCTGAGTTTTTAATGATGCTGTTTCAATTATTTGGTGTGTTGTTGGTACACAAGCAGGGAAATGTGTTTGTAGAAATATGTTCGAATTTGTCTGGTTTACCTGCAGTGGAAACTGATTTTGTGCAAAGCATTTTATAATCACAAACAGATACTCCAGATTACTAGTGGAACATAACACATGACACTTATTTTTGCTCTCTACAGCCGTGGGTCAGTCTGTGAAGGAAGTTTTCCTTTCTGTCTTGTCTTTTAGAGAGTTGGCAGAAAATTAAAATAATGCCAAAGGAGAGAGGAGTGAAAAATAGGAAATCTGGGAGGAGAAAGCAATTTTGTGAGAGGCTTATTTCTGGATGGGCATTTCTCTTACCTTTTTTTATCCTGATTTGTGATCTTTTTCACGTTCCTTTCCTTTTAGGATACTTGATGGTGTAGGGCATGGAAGAGTATGGCTTTGCTTCCTGTGCTTTGTGCTTGGAAGGCCACTAAAGGAATTCACTTCATTAGTATTCAAAGAACTAAAAAAACCATACATTCAGTTCTCTTAGTTTGAACCTGGAAAAAAAATCCAAACAAAATAAAAAGCCAAAACGCTAAAATAACATAACATAAAATAAAAGATAGACTTGTGAAGGTGCTTGACATGACTGGAGAGGATTGCCTGTCCGTGCTCTCTTGCTTTGAAGTATTTATTTATGTCACAGGTGGAAATGTCTGAAAAGTTCTAAGATAAGCATTCAAGAAAAAAATAACAAGAATAAGCATTCAAGAATAAAATAATGCTGTCATTGTGGGGACAAATCAATATAAAAGGGGCTGAATAAGATATTATTATATTAATGGCACAACTTGTTTGAAAGGACGTTCATAGTGTGGTAGGGGTTGTCCTGTTCTCCCAGGTAAAAAGTGACAAGAAGAGAGAAAAAATTCCACCAGGGAAGGTTGAAATTGGATATTAGGAAAAATTTATTCACTAAAAAGTTATCAAGCATTGAAACAGGCTGTCCAGGAAAGTGGCCCTGTCACCATCCCTGGAAGCATTAAAAAAATATGTAGATGTGTCGGTTTCATGGTTTAGCAGTGAACATGGCAATGCTGGGCTAGAAGTCAGACTTGATGATCTTAGAGGCCTTTTCCAATCTCATTGATTCTGTGTTTTGATTCTATGAAATTCTGAGTACTACAGTTTTGATTGCTGCTTCTTCCTTAAACTTAATTTCTGACAGTAAGCTCTCATAGACGTGATATTCCTGTGAAAAATCAGAAGTAAAACAACTGATGGAGCCAAACTCACAGACAAGTCTGATTCTTTCATACCCTCAACAAATATGAAAGACATTGGCACTTTTCTACCTTTTTAATGAAAAGCTTGTGAAAGTACATTTTCACTGCTGTCAGCCTAGTCATGTATCCCAGAGTCTTCAATGAGGTTTTGCTGTCTTCATCAGCACCCAGGTGTCTGCAGCACTGATTTATGAGCTGTGCCCAGCCTTGCTAGCAATGCCACTGAGAATGGCAGGTTGTCTTTATTACAGAGGACACCTTCCTTAGGCTCCACACTCACATGCCTTTCCTTTTCTGCAGAAGATCTCATTATCCAAGTGAGGAATGGAACTGCTTTGTAATGAAAGTCACGGCATGACATGATTATTTACTAACAGACTGAAATTAAGAAATTTCATTATTAAAAATTCATAGCTGTTTCACTTATGACAGTTTTTGAGAGAGGAGTCAGTGAATAATTTATTTGCCATAAGCATTCAGCTTATCCTTATCAGATGTCTTTGTGCAATGTTTGTTCTTGAAAATTTGTGAAAAAACCCATCAAAAAACAACAACAAAAAAAAAACCATCACCCAAAAAGTTACTCTCCTAACCAGAATAGGACTGCCCACTCACTTTCTCCCTTTGATAAAACCTACATTTGTAAGAGTTTTCACTACTGGAGCACATATAGTTCATGCCAGTGGAGTTTGTACTAGCAAAAGTAGTTGTGTGTCTGCATTAGGAGGCTTTGCTCCCATAAGAACCCAAGTAAAATCCTTTAAAGCATGGATTAAGTGAAGAGTTTTATTTTGGGAATAGTTCCTTCTTGACCGCTGTGATATTATGGAACTATCATAAACATATACTGTCGGGGTTTGTTTGGTTTTCTTTTTTCAAAGTGTTTTCCTCTTCAGTTGGGTTTCTAAATTTCTGGTCAAGATATTTGTTACAAGTGAGGATCTCTCTCTAAAATGAAATGTATTCACTGAAATGCTTATTGTGCCTTCCCTAGACCAAGGCTTACTTCATAATGCCAAGCAATGGCTACTGTGTTTTGAAAAGCACATTTTATCATTGGCCGGTACAAACCAATGAGTCACGAGTTAGTTTTAAGTTCAGCAAAGATCAGGTGCCAGATGCTCCATCTATGCAGAAGCATGCATCAATTTTATGTGAGATGTTATTTTCTGAGATCCCACAGTGGCTGCAAAGAGCTGTGTCATGTTTTTTTTTCCTTTGGCTAAAATGAGACAGGCAGGATATTCTATTAATATGAAACTACTGTGGCATTATCAGAGATACATGCTGAATATTTTCAGTGGGTATCTAGAAGAACTATTTTGTATAAATTACCTGTGTTGTTGTCTATTAAATGTCTTTTGATCAAGGATCTGCCATGTGTGCAAGATGTGTATTTGTCTTGGTCTGCAGGACAATGGACCCATGTCAGTGAGAGACTCTGGCAGTTCTCTGGGGGAGGACAAGCACAGAGATTGCTCTCTAAGCTTGTGAAGCCTCCTTAATGAAAGGGCCTGTATTGTTGCATGATTTCCTACTAAATATAAACAAGGGGTAGTGTATACATAATTAATCTCATCAGGGTTCCTTAGTATTCTCATAATAGAAAAATTAATTACGATTATCCTTCACAACAAGGTGAGTTCATAATTTGTATGTGTGCTAGCAGATACAAGAGTTAAACAAAAGAAAAAGAACCTTGTGTCTATAAAGTACAATGACAATGTTACAGTGATTTCTGGATGCACATGAAATCTCATAATATGAAATTTTCAAAGAAACAGCCATCTGATTTTATATAATTTGGAAACAAGGAACAAAATTTACTCCAGTGTAATTTTAGGGCATAGGAACAGGAAAGGACACAGAGAAGAATCTAATCCATTCTCTGCTCTAACCAGGAGCCTTCATCATACTGGACAGACATTTGTCTACCTTCTCAGTGTGTCCACTGCTTCACTGCACTTTCAGCCTACACTTGACTTTAAGAGATTTCTTTTCTGATTTAATCTTTCTTCAGTTTAAAATCACTAGCACCAGTTCAGATTGGTGTAGGCAGGAGGGGTCCCTATTTTACTGTGTTTGCAGTTACCTTTTATGTAATTGAAAACTTAACGTCTCCCTTCAGTTTTTTGTTTCTGGTCCCAATTCCAACATCTTTCTTTTAGATGGGGTGCTCTAAACCTTCACCTTTCAGATTACTGCAGCTAAAAAAATGGGAGATCTTCCCACTGCACCTATGGCTGCTCCTGTTGCCAGGCACGAGTTCCTTTCAGGTCATGAGCTCTCTGCTTTGAGGGAGCATTCATTGGTTCTGTGCCTCATTTGGAATCTTTTCACAAAGCTCTGCTTTGATGCACAAGGTGTTTGCCCAGAGGACCTGATAGCTGCTCCGCAACCAGTAGCACCAACATCAGTAACCTGGTGGATGCTGAGATGTATGCAGCACAGCCTTACAGGATCAGAGGCAGCTTCTAGGCAATGGAGACTTAATTTCAGTATATTTGCTTGAGAAACTGTTTGTTTGTTTGTTTGTTTTTGGTGGGCCTTCTCTTTGGGGTGGAGATTTAATAGTCAAAATCCTGGTCATATTGAAACCTACTAGGGACAATTAACATACAAGACTAGACAAATCTGTGTTGGAATGAGATAAGGGATATCAATTCCAGATGGAATAAAAAGCAGTTTACTAGAAGGAAGAATTAAAGTCACAGCAGGGTTTCTGTTAGTATGGATTTGAGCAAGTGTCTGTTTTTAATTGTCTTTAGCAATGCTAACAATCAAAGCTATTTCTCTAAAGCAGGATTTGAGAGTTGTCCAAGAAATACTTCATGAAGCACAATTGCTCTCTATATTCTTGCAGAGAATAGCATTTCTCAACTAGTTATAGAAGTGTATCCAGTCTTGGTTACAAGGAATACCAGTCAAAATTTTTCTTAACTGTAGCTAAGGTAACTTGAGAGCAGTTTAGAAGGATGAGCCTAGAGGCTCTACCCAAGTTAAGGGTAAAAAAGAGATTGTGTTGAAGAACAGCATAACTCATTTCAGAACAGAGTAAATCTCTTAAGATCTTTTAAGGCAATATATTCAACTTGAATATATTCAAATTTATTCAACTTGATATGACAATGTGTGAGTTTTCAAGCATATCCATACAATTCCCCTGAAGTTAGTGGAATATAGAGACACCAGAGGCAGAAGTGGTTTATCTTTGAACCTCAAACCTTTGCACCTTTCCAATTAGAGAATTGTCTGGAACTCTTGTATTTTTCCAGCTTTCCTTAGAACCAACTGCATGCACCAAATATTAAGGAAGTAAAGAAAATGTGAGGAGGCATTAGAACATGGTACTTTCAAACACATCAGCAAATACCGGGAACTGTTCCCAGATATGGTCTGAAAAGAAAAATGGTTGATTGAATTTGGAGTTTTCCAAAACATCTGCTCCTTCAGTTTGGAACATTAGAAAAAGAATTAACTCAAATTTGTAGTTCAAGAAAATAACCCTTTTTTTCCTCAATAAAAAAGGCATATTTTTTTCCTCATTGTAAGAGAAATGTCTGAGTGGAACATTAGTTTTGCTATGGACTATTTGGTTACTGTTACTGTGTCACTGTTGACATAACAGAATTCAACCACCTTGCAGCTCTAAAGTGGCCTTTCTTCTGCTGTACAGTGAGGATTTTTTCTTCTGTATTGTGTTGTTGTTTTTGTAGGGTATTTTTAAGGAACATGCTAATTTCCTAAATCAGGACTGGCTGTTACTGACACCTCCTGACAGCTGCTGAAATCACCAAGTGCAAGCCTTTGGGTTTGTAAGTTACACCAAGGCTGCACCAGCTGCTACAACAGATTCTTCCTTGCAGGTGTCAGCTATTCCATGACACTGCATTTGTCTCTGGCTTGCCAACATAACCTTTGAGGCTGTCAGGACCTGTAGTAACCACTTCTGTAACACGAGCATCTATCAACTTGGTGAAAATGCTGTCCTGTAAAAAAGAATTGAAGATGGCATACATCATTTTCTGAAAGCATATGCAAACTCTCTGAACCACTGCCACCAACACACTTGAACCAGCCTCACCCTGCCCTAGGGATGAAGGGGAAGGGATTATAGTGCTGTTTTGAGATATAGACCAGGGCATTTTTGGTGCACTTGATTTTATTAATTTTTCCTCCATGTAATTTTAACTCCTTTACATGCTGCACCAAGTAAGTCACATGGTTTATTTTTTTAGTCTTGGAAAAAAATTCTGCTGAGTAGTCTGGAATGTTGGGACCTTGCAGACCTTGGCAAGCAGCTTGTAGCAATAGAGTGAGTGTGCTCTTGCATGGAGGCTTCCTCACCCAGAACAATCAGGTCTTCCCTGGTTGCTGCTTGTCCTCATTGTCCAATTGTGAGAAAAGACAGCCTTTATTCACAGTGCACATTTGAACCTTTGGGGACAGTTACTGGAAATTTTTTAGAGGTTATGTATTTACTTGCTTTCCTGAGAGCTGCTGTGATCATTCCAGAGCACTGCAGAATGATGTGATGTAAACGCACACAGACTGAGCGACTCAGCTTGTCAAAAACTCATTTAAATATAAATGCATAAAATAGAAAAAAAACCCAAAAACCAAAAAAACAACCCCAACTGGAATATGTATGTGCTAAAAGCCCTTTTTGTGATTGCTGAATCTATAGCATTATTGACATTTCATTGTAGCTGAGGGATTACAGAGGAAGAGCTTCCCAGCTTTCCTTAAGTTTAATCCTTGCATGACATGTTTGTTAACTAGAATCCCCACGTTGCCAGTCTGGATGGGAGTGGTGCCACACTGTGTGTACACGTGCCACAAATGGAAGGTAGAGAATCCTGGGATGAGGTGAAGAGACGCTGTACCTGTTACTTCAAGTTTCTTCCTTCATAAATTCATTGGTTTTGTGCCTCATTTGGAACCTTTTCACAAATCTTAAAGGCTATGGCAGCTCCACCTTTGTGCTGCATGCTTCAGCTAAGGTGCTTCTGTGGGAAGTTCACTTGGTGCTGCTGCTCTGCAGCGTGCTCTCTTCGTAGGGAGGCACTGGGTCTGGAGAGAGCTCAGTGTGAGCCTCTTCCAGGGAAGTCTTCATGGTGGCCTCCTCATAGGACGGAGGCAAACACACCGAGAGGAAGGTGGCGTCAGGGACCAGCGTGGAGTAGTGGAAGCTCTGCTCGCTGCTCCAGGGCAGGGCAGAGAGGAAATGGGGCACGTCGTGCTCGGGCAGGGCCTCGGGAAGGTCGATGCTGAAGATCTGTCCCTGCTGAGCGGGGCGCTGGCAGCGGCGGTACAGGAAGAGCAGCAGGAATGCCAGGAAGAGCATCATGGTGGCAGGCAGTATGATACACAGAAATGGCTCTATGTCGTCTTTGGTTGAGCTTGTCTGCTGTCTGCTCTGGAACCAAAGCAAAGAGGAAGGGTGTTGGATTCTTGGAGATCTCTTAATCAGAGAGAAAAAACACATTCCCCATCTCTGCCTTGTGACATAGCGGTTGCTTTTCCAACTTTCTTTCTCTCTACACCAGTATCAATCAAGCAATATGTTTTGCAGACTCATGAATTCTATTTACTGGCCAATTAAACAAATTACAACCAGAGACAAAAAACCCCAGAGAAGTTGCTAAGAGTGTTGGAATTTTAGAAAGCCCTGACTCCAATGGGGGAAAACCCCTAAAAACCTGGAAGTATATGCCATTTTTTATGACATTTTATTGCTCTTGGATTATAGCAGGAGACTGGTCAATTTTCAGGAGACTGGTCGAGCTTTTAAAATTTGGGAGAACATTGAATTGCAGATGAATAATGCTGGTGATCCACCATCTGGTGTTGCTTCTTTGTGTTTGGAAAACTGTTTAAAGAACAAATATTACAGCAACTAGCCCTTTCAAACAGGGGCCATTGCCTACAATACCTGCTCTTTGGGTTGTTCTAACCTCACAGGCCAGTTCCAAATAAAACACATTGTTTTTCTTGGACAGGACAGCTTGGACTGGACCTCTTGAGCTTGCTCTGCCAGTGATCCAAGAATCCTTTTCTCCTGTTTAAAACTACAGAAAAAGAACTTCTGGTGTAAGAGAAGTAACACTTGTGACTGCTGTGTTAGCTTTGTTTTCTGCAAATGTAGCACAAAAGACCTCTGTCCCACAGCTTTTGAATTGTGATGTAATGTTAACTGGAGTCATAAGCTATGAGAAAAACCAACAAAGCCATTTGTGCTCTTGTGTTGTATTAGATTTAGTTTTAAAATTTAGTATATCTTGTTTCCAGTCTGACTCCATCTCCTAATGATTGGGTCTCATTCAGAGTCTAGTCTAGGGCAGAAGGAAAACCCAAACTTTATAATGCTGTTTATCAAGTAATTCCCTTTGTAAGCTCTTGACTAATGCTGTGAGGTGCCTTTTTCACATTTGCATGGTGAGACCAAACTGGTCAATGGATCAGATTTCCTTTATTTTGAGTGAAGATGCCATTCAGGCCAGGAGAACTTCAGTGATTCTCTCCCCCAAGGGTTTAGAAGCAGGAATGCAAACTGGCCTGTTTGCAGCAATGGCTTTGTGAAAAGGACAGTAACTCCAGCATCTCCTTTTTAGTCTACAAAAAATTTCTGTTCTTATTCTTCCAGGAATCACAGTCATTCTTCTAGCTACAAAATCACACTGTAATCTACATTCAGCTGGTTATCTACTAGTCAATTGTAACCTCTTTGCTTTGTTGTCATATTATGAAATAATTATTATGTGTCATGCCTAAGAAAAATAAAAGAAATAGGCACTGACTCCTAAAAAATAATGTAGGGGAGATTACTGCTTTTCTATTTTTTCTCTAAGGTATTGTGGGTCAGAAGCTAAATGCATTAAAGTAATTTTAAAATACACTGAAACCTTTGCAGATTAGCTATGAAGCTATTTTTTCTCCAACAGTCTTTTACCCCCAAAAAAGCATATTAAAGAACTATTTTATATTTATTGATACTTTTTATTAAAGATTTTCTGGCTGTATAAGCTGTTGTCTTAACCTGACCATTCAATGGGTGTCAGGAAAGAGCAGAATTGGAAGAAATTGTTCCAGCTGTTCTTCCAATGCAAACATTAAATAATTTCTTAAAAATTAGGGGATTTTTAAAAAAGCTGTTAATGCTTTTCTAGAGTGCCTTATGACATGCATGAAACATTTCAAGAGAAAATGAGAAAAAAGCATTCAGCAGTATTATGTTAGTGCTCTGTGTATGTGGAGACTCATTGATACTGATGTGTTACCAATACTCTTACAGTAAATATTGAGAAGAGCTGAGCTTATAATGGACAGCATTATTCCTGATCAATGAAGAGCTTCTTTTTAAAATCCAAGTCTAAGTTTTGGGTTTAATTTGTATGGAGCAGGCTTTCATGCAGGTTAAGCCTTGGTCTTAGTATCTGAATTGTACAGTATTCTGGTGGTTTGTGAGGACAGGGAGTGAGATTGCCAGTGTTTCCTACATGAGATTAGTAAAAGGTATATAGAGCCCCAATTATCATTTAAACTCAGTGCAGCTTCCCTATAAATTTCACTGCAGTGATATTTGCATGTTGAATAATGGCCAAGGACTCAGTGTATCCTTCATGTGCTGGTGGAGGCACAGGCAAGAGTGAGGGCTGTAAGACAAGGCCTTGCACAAATACTGGACTTCAGAAGGGAGGGAAAGGTTAAGCTTGATGGAAGGAATTAACAAATGGTCTTGCCTCTCAGGGAAATATACTTTACTCCAAAGCCTTGACTGGAACCCAGAGGTCTTGTGCCTTGCAATGAAGTGCCTATTAAGAGAAAGGTGCAAAATATATTATTGTTAGAGGGCACAGTTTGCATCTAATGGTAAAAAAATGGAAGGAGTGCAGCTATTTGTAGTATGAGCTGGCTCAGATGGCAACAGTCTGTGAGGTAGCCACAAAAAGACACCTTAGGGTATCAGTGGGTTATTGGCCTGAAACCTCTCCTTGTTTAAAGGCCCTCAAAGAGTAGCCTATAGCACTATGTCTAAAATTGCAAAATCAAGCTCTCAAGCCTGAATAAATGCCAGCATTTTTGAAATCTTTGAAATCCTTCATTTTCTCTGCAACACATATAATTTTAAATTACATTATTGTGCACAAAGTGCCTCCTCAGGGTTGTGATAGATTGCTTAGGGAAGGAGGTGAACACCACAATCCCTCAGGGTACTGTGTTGCAGGGTGTGTAGAGTATGCAGTGACTGAGTCAGAAGGTTGTGGGAGGAGAGAGGACAGCCTGCTTGTGTGGTAAAGCAGAGGTTCTCCTGGGGAGCTGTACTCCTGTCTCTGCTACCAAACGCTCTGGGGAAGGGGCAAGACAGACCAGTGGAGGTGTTTCTTGTGGGTTACTCGTTGGTTTGACTGGGTTGAGATCCTTGGGAATGGTCTGCAGAAATTCTGCACCTGTATTGCTGTCTCTGAAGGTGGAAAGGCAGTGCCCTGAACCTGCAAGTACTTTATTGCACTCTGGGATCTGGTCAAAAATTGCAGTGTTATTACAAAGCAGCCCATATTCTCTTGTACTAAGTAAAGAGGTCGGGTGGTTGGACTAGATTTTCATTGCAGACCCCTTCCAACTGAACTACTCCTATTTTATCCTGTTCTATTTCAAAATAACCACAGTTAACCAGTGCCTGGTGGCTACCTATTCAGTAATGTGTGCAAAAGAAGACATAATAAATTTGTTTCGTTTGTTCTTTTGTTTCACAACCACTGTATAGTTGTTGAAGAACAGTAAGTGAGTTTTACTATGATCTGCAAATTAGTGGCATGTAAAGCAGATAGGATTAAGAATTAGGCAATCTTATAGAATTATAAAATATGCTGAGTCCCCATCATCAGGATCATTGGTCTCAACTCCTGGCCCTGTGCAGGACACCCCAAGAGCCACACTGTGTGCCTTAGAACATTGTCCAAATGATTTTTTAACTCTGTCAGGCTTGGTGCTGTGACCACTGCCCTGGGGAGCCTGTTCCAGTGCTCAACCACCCTCTGAGTGAAAAATCTTTCCTCATATCTAACCTAAACCTTCCCTGACTCAGCTTCATGCTTTTTCTGCATGCTAACAGGTGACAATAAAGACTGGTATTGCTCAGTCTGTGTTTCAGAGTGCTCATAGCTGTTTAAGCACAGCTAATGTTAAGACTTTCCTATCTGGGTGAAGTAATTTGTAGGCTACCTAGTGTATTATTTGAACTGAAATAGTTTTTTAGAACTACTGCCCCACAGATGCCCTGGACCTGACCAAGGAGTTATGTATCCATTTGGATGCTGCCTCCTGCCAAACATTACATGGACTGATTTTACTTTGAGATGTAGTTCCAAAAGGACAATGATGGACTTCTTGTACGTATATCAGTATAAATATATCAAATGTATTAGAGACAATTGATCAATATTAGTCCCTCTTTTTCTGTTGTGCTTTTGTTTCTATTTCTGCAATGACTGCCTAAAGGGCTACTGAAGAATGTTGCAAAATTCTTAACATAAAGACTTGGGAAATCTAATAGGCATTTTAAAAATTACACTAAAAATGGGGATAATTTTAATATAGTGAATCAAAGGTCACTTAAAAAAATTCTGAAATGCCAAACTAAAACTTGTTCTAAACTGACCTAAAGCTAACTTCTGCAGCTGAAGCTCTAAAACTAGAAAAGTAACCACTGTGTATAGGTATCAAGAATAGCTGCCAGAACTGGAAAATAAAATTTTCTAGAAATCAAACTCAATCTTCAGTAATTGAAAGTAATACAACTGCAGAACATATTTAAGGTAAAATCCTCTACTGTTTTATATCTGAAAGTTTCTACACCAGGCATATGAAGTGACTGATGGAATTATTAATTGACTGGTTTTGTTTGATGCTGCTTCATTGGAGATCAGCGTGCTCTGCCTGTGTCATCACAAGCATCTACTCTCAGGTTTGTAAGTGACAAAAATAAGGATCTGACTTCCAGCATGAAACAAGTTACAGACACATAAATATGGGAAAATACCCTTTTTAAAATAGAGAAAGGCAGAAAAGAGCCTTTATTTCTATGGAAATAAAAGAGATCATATTTCTAAAAAGTCCTGTTTTACCAGAACTGATTCTTAGTAAGATATAGTTTAGACATTGTTTATTCTCCTCCTTTCATTTATGTATTTGTAGGGACTGAAGCAAAGGGTCAATTTCCCTCAGCCACTGAGCACATACTGGAAGGAGAAAAGCCTTTCATTAGTAATCTGTCTGCCAATGTTTTTTTAACATGCTGAGCATGTACAGTTGCCAGTTTACAGATTATGTGACCCATATCAGTTGAGATGAGCTTTCACTCGTGCCTGTTGGAGGAGGAATGAAAGGCAGAATGTGGCTGAGTTGTGTGGTATAGCCATGATGAGTAAAGGAATGGGCTTGGAGCTGAGCTATGTGTCTAGACAAAAGGGGGGTAGTACCTGCCTTGGGAGGGAATGACCTCATAAGGCAAAGCATGAGGTTAAGGGAAGCTTTTGTGTGAGGATGGAAAAATGAAAGTTTATTTTGCTTACTGAAATTCCCATTGAAGTGATTGAGTTGTGGTAAGATTTATTATGTTCTTAATGATTTGCTAGCATACTTAGAACTCCATTAAAATTATTTTTGCTAATACAGCCCATATTTATACTTATATCTTTTGAAGTTGAAGCAGGAAACCGATACTTCTGAAATGTTTTAAGTGGATTTGGAACAAAGTCTGCTTTGAAGTCATTAGGGTGTGGTCCCCCCATTAGGTTCTTTTCCAAACTCTATCCTGATCCTTGAAGCTTATTCATTATTGCTTGTAAAAAGCAAAAACATGCAACTCTGGAAAACAGAAAAATATTTTTATGTGGCTTTGTATCCATTAGTAATGACATGTAATTTAAAAGTGAGCCTGGATTTACACAGAATTTTCAAATACTTGTTGGAATGTGACTCTGGTGATGCTGTTTGTTTCTCACTGTCAGATAAAAGCAAGTCTTAAGGTGTGAAGACATTGTCATTGCTGTTCTAACTCTGGAAATGCTACCAGTGAGGCAGACTTTCATAAAATCATGGCGACACTTAAATACTACTTATTGTCCTGTTTTGACACTCACACACACTCCTACCCCCATTTATTTTGTAACAGTACACTTTGTATATATCAGCTGAGTAACGTAGCCAGTTCATTTGCTAATGCAACATGCTTTGGACATTTACCATGGAGCTACATGCACCTTAAATTATTATTTTTGATCAGAGAAACCCTTTTGCTGTATCCCAGACAAAGCCAGAAAGCAGGCTGTGTTTTCATCCCTGGGGCTGCTTCCCTCCCCCCCTGGGCTGCATGTGATCCTCTCTGGCAGAAGTAATCAGCGCCCAGCTTAGGGAACAAGAGTTCATTGCTGCCTGCGCGGGACTCACAACATCTGCAGAGAGGCTTCCCGGCACCAGATGCAGAGCGTAAACATGCCTTTAACAGAAAGGAAATCAAGGGTGCCTTATGCTTAAAAGAAGTAATTAAACTTCCTTACCTGCCACCCCAGCAAAATTTTTCCATCTAATGTTTTTCTCCTCCACAAATGTGTTTAAAAAGACTTAGCAGCAATAAAGAAATGCTCCGACTCTCTGTAATTGATCAGTTCTGCTTTGGTACGTCCCAATGCCCAGGGATTTACTCTGCACTGTACACTGAGGCGTTACACAGACATACACACACATGCAAAGTCAAGGGACATGCCACAGAGATGAGCAGGGGGTACAGACCTGAAGCTCTGTTTCCAGAAGTGGCCCACCTGGTTCACTGTTTAGCCAGTCATAGTTCCCCCTGTCAGCATGTCCAAAATTTTTCAAGCTGCTGCCCAAGAGCCACCTCATGCTTTCATTGACCTGGTCTTCTGTCTTCGTGCCTCCACCTTGCCTCGCTGCTGGCAGCTGCGTCTCCGCCTCCCAGCCTGGACCCAGCCGGGCTGCTTGCAGCTAATGATCCCTCTCCAGCGGCATCCCCTTTCCAGCAGGAAAGGAAAAAAAGAAGTTAGACACCCCCTCGTCGTCAGGAAGCCAAGCAAATAGATCTCAGAGCCTCTCTCCACTTCCAACTCAATCTCTCTGGATTTGCTTCAGTGGCCTACATTACCAGCAAAGCTGGCATCAGGTATCTGGGAGCTGGGGCTGATAGCGCTCTGATTGGAGCACTCCCTGCATTAGGATTATTAAAAGGGGAATTTGCATGTGAATCTAAGCCCACATGGTCATGACTCCATGTGGATAAATAACGCTCTATATTTAGTTATCTAATAAACACTATTTCCAACAAAATAAAATAAATAAGCCCCATGCTTCTATGTTGAGAGCGAAAGGGTACCTGAGGTTCCTCCCTCAGTTACACAGCACAAGGTGGAAGCGCAATCCAGGCAGGTTTTTGTTCCCTGTTGCTGAAACATACAGAAAAGAAAAGTGTTTTCTGAGTAGAGAGGCAAGGACACGAGGCTAAATGCTGTACTGAATTATTTAGCAGTGTTAGGATGTAGATGTTAATGATAAATCCAGAGAGAGAGCTCTGCCAGGAAAGCTTTGGTCACTGTGGGAGTGTATGATTGCTTCTGGTAAGAACGAGTTGTCAGTTCAGTTAAATCAGGTTAACAGTCTTCTAGGCTACTTGTTAAATGGCAATTGTTTCTAGTGAGAAGACACTGTTTATCCACAAAAAGAAACATGAACTTATTTCACTCATGTGTGGTAACTTCTGAAGAGAGGACTCTTTAACCTGAATTAAACCTTGATTCAACCTGCAACTTGTGCTGCAAATCTGCAGGTGCCTTTTGCTGCCTTGCTGTGGGCAGAGGGAAAAGCTATTGCTAAATGTCTCTTTCAACTCTGCAACTTTTCAACTGTGGTGCACTTTTTATGATTTCTCAAGGCTTATCTGTCAGAGCAAAAGTTGTGCTTAGGACCGATAATAGAAACTTGGGGTTAGACTCTTAACCTCTTATTTCTTGCCTGGACTTTTTTTCATCAACTTTTCTTTTAGCTCATGGCTCCCAGAAAACTGCAGGTGTAGTTGGCAGCACCAGGCTCTACTCCTCCAGCTCCAGCAGTGGCAGCCAGTGGTGCCAGCACTTGCCATTTCTAGCAGGAGGACCCTGCAAGAACAGAACCTGCTCCAAAACTGGCTGTGATCCCTGTGTCTGCAGCTTGCAGGAAGGATTCACCCTGCAGGTGAACCATGGCTGTGTGGTAGTTTGATAAATCTATCCCGGTTTGTCACTGAATTTGCCAGGTGAGCAGTGGACAGGGGACAATAATATTGCATGAAGGGCTGGTCTTGCTGCTGAAGCAGCCACATCATTGCTGGAAACTGAACTCTTGCTTCTGCTGAGGTGCTCCTGTGTGAAGCTAGAAATCTCACCTCAGCAAAGCCTTTGCATGCTTCTCCTCCTTTCCTCAATGCCTCACTCCTTGGAAAGCACTTTCAGAGGTGCTGAGTGTGTCCAACCACCAGGACCAGGGCAGTTACACTGTGACTTGCAATGTCCACTGAGAAGCCAGGTCCTAAACATGGATTAACAGGTCACAGGTCAAACTAGTAAAATATTTCTCTAGATGTCTCAACACCTTGTAGAAAAGCAAGAATAACAACCATCTTTCCTAAACCACTGTTAATAAAATTAATTCCTTTCAGGAGCCTTGAGACTGTGTAGCTTAAATCTATAATCTCACATGCAAGCAGGAAACATTCATATACCATCTTAATTAGGGTCTTAGTGCAGCCCCTAAGATTATTAATGCTATTTTTAAAAGCTTGCTATAAATTTGCCTTGGGACTGTGCATGAATAATGAGGAGAAATAAAAAAATACGTCCCCTTACAGTATAAACACCTGTTTGGCATCCTTAGATTCTAGTTGATGAATTTTAGCCAAGAAAAATAAGGTGTGTACTTTTATGACCCCATTTGTCAAGTGCTGCTTTGAATACTTGACCTCTGGAAAATGTGTAAGAATGATTTAACTTTGTAGAGCTGAGGCCGAGTGGGAATTTGGGGAAATTCAGTGCCTTTTGTCAGGCAGGTAATTAGAATATAAAGTAATGATTGTCCCTCTGGCTTTTTGTCTCATCAGTGGAGCCAGCAGCAAGATTAGTGAGTGTGATTGGGATACTCTCTTTCTGCTGCCAGGGGTCAGGTGTCCTTTTGCTGCACTGCCTTTGTAGAGCAGATCTGCTCCTGTGCAGAACTGAAACAGAGCCATTCAAGACTGGGTTTGTGGTGGCAAATCTGTTGCAGATTTCTGACAGCCCTGTGGGGCTCACAGACACTTATTTTTCCTTCTCACAGAGAGTTCATAAATACCCTGGTAGCTTGAGGCATGCTGCAGTGTGAAAGCTGGGCAAAGAGGCTCATCCTTAATTCCAAGCCCTTGGCCAGATGTCAGGCTCACCACTTTGAAGTGTGGGTTGGGTTCAGAGATCACCAGATCTTGACACGGACAAAATGTCCTACCCTCCTCCTCCACTGGCTTTGTTCTTTGAAATAGTTTGATCTGGAAGCTGCCAGGTCAAACAATCTGGAGACAATAGCTGACATGGAATGGCACCACTGACTTTGATTAAAGTTTGGCAAAGGTTTGTGAAACAGTGCCAAGGTGATGTTTTTAGCTGAGGCAGTGTTGGTATTATCACTTGCAGTGCCACAGCGGAGAAGCAGGGAGAGACTTTCTGAGGAAGCCACTGCAGAAAATAGGCACCTCCACTGTCCTCAGTTCAAAGCTCAAACTGTCATAAATGATTCATCTCCCTGATTGCTGAGATGTTGGAGGCTTGCAGTGTAATTCTAGGCTATAATGCCACCAGTATTGGTAGGGAACACAATATCCACAGTGCCTTAGACAACCTTTCAAGTTTCTTGATACTTTCTTCCCCCGGTTTCTTTTACTGCTGCCCACAGGCGCTGGTGAAACTTCCCTGATTGAATGATTGTGCTGCTGTGAGGGATGGTATGGGGCTTAATCTGAATAATGAAAAACTAGAATTTTAGTGGGTGAGGTGTTCCACTGTCAGCAGTTCTGTGCTGGCAGGTGTAGATTCACCAGGAGAAATGGTGGGACAGGATTACTTTAGCCTATGACCAGCTGGCAGGTGCTTCAGGTGGGGGTGGTGTTGGCTTCTGTCCATTCCCTTCTCACTTGGGTAATTAAGCAGTTCTGGTTTGTACTTTTTTTGATAAAATTTCTTTATATTGAGATTTTAGCTTTACTTACTTCTGTGAATGTGATAACACCTGAAAAGCTCTGTGGTCATGGCAGAGTGCTGGTGGCTGAGCAGTATCCATCTGATGGATAGATGGATTGCTCTGTCTAGAGCTATGGGGTTTTATTAGGTACTTTTTTGTCATTTCTGTCAGTCTAGGTTTGATCCCCTTCATTTATATCTGGTCATCCTTACCCTGAATTCTTGTTTTCTCTTATTTAAGAGAAAAATCTGCCACTCTATTTAAGACTGCATATATGCCAGCACACACTGTGGCACTTCATTCTTATTTAGCCAAAATGTAGAAGCTCTTTGTTTTAGTGGGAAAGGAGGGGGGGGAGGGGTTGGTTTTATGGTTGGGTTTTTGGTGATTTGGGCTTCTTTCAGCATTTCTGAAGGGCCAGCTGACTACATTATGCTTTTGGTTGCATTTGCTTTTAAAAGTGTTGCCATAAGCAAAACAAGCATTTTGCTACTTTATTAGGATGATGTTCTAAAAAGAAACAATTTTGGGTGGCGTGGCTGCAGTCAGGTCGAGCTCCACACTCTCCCTTTTGTACTTTCATTATTAATATTGTTGATTTTCTTATCTCATTGCTGTTTCTAGTAAATATTTCTTACCTCAACCCATGATCTTTGCCTTTTTTGGCTCCAATTCTCCTCTCAAATCCTCTGAGGGAAGAAGGGGAAAAGGGGCTGGGTGAGAAAATGGTGTGTAGTTTGGAGTTTCAGTGAGAAACACTAAACTGGGGAGTACCAACCCTGAACCATGACACCAATATGAGGAAATAAACTTCTAAGGAGAAAGATGAATGTGTGGTTAACCTTCAGGTGAGCTTTTAAAAGTAAACTTTTAAGATTTACCTCATTGTTCATTGTGTTTCATGTTGTTTACCCTGGTGGTTGACCTTGTGTAGTGCTGGGCAGGCCTTAGGTACTGAACTCTCAACATATCTGCAGTCCTGCGTTCAATTTTTTTGTTCAAGCTGATGCAATTTTCTGCTAGAATATTGTGAATCGCTGAATGAAAACTCCTGAGACTGTATCCAAGTACAGCAGTCTGTGTCACTACTTGTTGCTAACTCAGTAGATTTTATACAAAAGAATGATCATATCTCCATATAGCCTGATTTGGTTGGTATCATCTGCTGCCAAAAATCTGTTATCTCTAGATTCCAAAGGAATTGTTCTTTCTGACATTGTTGCTTAGAACCAGTGTCAGGAGAGCACTGTTGGAGAAGCAATAGCTCTTCTAGCTTCTAGAAGAGCTTCAGTTCTTCATCAGAGTGGAAAAAATGCAAATTAACCTCTAAGTCCTCTATCATCCCTTTAAAGCCAGGTGAGTCAGGCCCTGATATTGCCCATCATTAATAAGGAATCTGTAATGCTTCATTTGCCATTATTAAAATGCTGGAAACTTTTGAAAAATCAGGATACACTTGTTCATGTTGTACTCAGTTGTCAAGGCCTTTGGCCTTCTGGACAGGAGGGAAACTGTGGACTTCTGAATCCATATGAACTGTATTGTTTAACAGAACATCAACTGAGAGGCTTTGAGTAATTTTGTACTGTTTTGCTTGAAATAAAACACATTTTGTGTATGGTTCCAATTCAGACCTCACATCCTGAAGTTTAATCTACTGATTTGAATCTAAAGATTTCTACTTCAAACTTATGGAGAAGAGACAGCCTCCTGCAACCTGTAGAATAGAGTTTGCTATAGAAATGAAATGTATTAAGAAAATATTTCAAATAAAAAAGGCCCCAAATCTGTAGATGTGAGAACAACTTTATTTTCTCAAGTGCACTTGCTAATGATTCACCTGGCCAGCAAAGTTGCAGTCAAACCTAAGTTTTAGGGTAAGAGCCTAAGGTGAGTTAGCCTGAAATGCAGTATAATAAATGTTAATAGATGCTAATAAAGTAGAGCTGATGGCACCCATGGACTGCAGTGGTACCTGAAGGGGCAGAGAAAAGGGAAAACTTCTCCCCACCAGTCAGGGGGGAAGTGAGGGGCTCCAAGGCAGGCGCCCTCCCCCTTGGGGTGTCCTGTTGGTGCAGCAGGTGCTGTGTGACACTGCTGAGTGTGACTCTGTGACTGTCACTCTGTGACTCTGTGGGAGCTGCTCAAATTCCCCTGGGCTGGGTTTGCTTTATGACGCCGTTTGCGTTGATTGTGCCGCGCTCAGTGCGCTGCCTGTCCTGGCTGGCTGCCGTGCCTTGTGCTTGTGTGTTAGGGGGCAATGCCTGCTGGACAAGCAAAAACACATTGCCCTTGTAGGTGCTGATGTTACCAGCTAAAAACTGTGAGGGAAAGGCTGAAGAGCTCCCTCAATGGAGCTGTAGACTGGCAAATAAAATGTCAGGAGGCAGAGAGGGAAAGGGATGAGTTAAATACAACAGGCAGATGTTTCCAGAGTAAAAGCACTTCAGAATTGACCAGTGCAAGGCCATAAGGATAAGAACAGCTGTAACAGTGGAGTAAAGGCACTGCCACAGTTTTCTCAGGCTGGGGACATTAGAGCTTACATGGATGCAAGTGGAAAGTATGCCATGGGATTTGCAATGAAAGGGTCTTGGTATTAGAAAAGACAAGGCACCATGCAATACCCTCCATAGCAAACCACAGATACAAAGGCAAAGGCTTTAAGTGTGGCCTCTTAAAAGAAGAGGCTTAGCCTGGCAGCAGGGAGTGGCATGGCAAACCCATCCTGAAAGAAACATGTTGTCTGAGGGATGTGTGAGTGTTTAGAGGGGAATAATTGCACATTAGAAATACCTGGACAGTTGAGCTGCTGAGAACCAGTACTCAGCTTGGGTAGCTTTTTTACGAACAGGCCGGGTTTTCAGTTAGGAAATGCAATCTGCAGCCCAAGAATAACATGCTGATGTTAAGGTGAGAGGGATTGTATGAGAAGGGTCAAAACAGCAGCAAAATGTAAAGAGGATTCTGCTTGGGGGCTTGGTGTGGTTGAATGGACGATCTGAACAGTTCTTTCATATGTTCAGTCCTTAATTCAGGAGGCTATATTGTCATTTGAGAGAGTAGTGAGAAAATACCCACTACAGTGACCCATTTCTGGGTAGGGAATGGGAAGAGGGTGTCTGTCCCTTGGTGCATTCCAGGTCAGCCTGCATGGGCTGCACTGATGCTGCTGTGCAAAATGTTGCTCCTGTGTGGATCTTCAGGGTCAGCCAGAGTTGTACAGAGGGGAAAGCCTAAAGCCAGACTGATTAAATGTGGGTTTTCTCTTTGGGGAAAAAGTAGATTTTGCTTGGAGCAGTGGTGGACAAAGGGAATCAGTTGTGAAAAGAACATCTGAGGCAGCTATTTCATTCTGCTACAAGATGGGGATCCTCTCACCCCTTTTCCAGGAATATCCTCCTCACTCTCTGTGCCAAGTGAGTTGTGTGCTAACAGCAGGAGGAGCCAGGTGGCTGCTGAGGGGCAATGGGGCCTGTAGGGGCGAGCATTTACAATGTGCCCAGGTTGTAGGGGCAGCTCTAGGCCTGACTGGTTAGAGGCATTTACATTCTGATGTCGCTCTTCAGGGTTTAGGGTGTTTTTTAAACTTTATTTGACTCCAACCATTACTTTTTGCTATGTGCAGGGTGTAGCCTCCTTGAGAGGGATGCTTATCCAGCCATACTGGCTTGGTTTGATGGCTCAGGCTCTAAAAGAGACAGTCAAAGTGGTGTAGTTTGGCACTTGTGCCCTGCCCCGGGTTCCTCTTTGTCATCCTGTTTTTCTTCTGCAGTCACTGCAGATCTGTGATGTTGTCTAGAACAACACAGCATAGTCTATAGCCCACAACCCCCTACAACAGACCCTCAAGAGTGGTCATCCATCTTGCCCTACTCTCAGCACAGTTCTACCTAAAAAACTGAAAACATGTGAGAAAAAAAACACATGTAGCAAACTACATTAAAATATTTTCCTTTTTTTTTTTAACCTTCATGCCTGGCTTTGCCAACTAATAATCTTTATTCTCTTGGGTTTGGGGCTGGTCACAAGAGCCTGCATTGAGATATTCAATTATTTAGTGTCCTTTTAAAAGAAAAGGTAATGCACACAAGAGAGATGTAAGATCTGCTCTGGTGACCATCCCCGCAGCTGGGATTTTAAAAGAACATTTTTGTCAGGGCCCTTGTGCTTGTGGTGCCAGCATTGCAATTGTACCCAGAAACCAATTCCTCTGTTTTCTCAAGGGACAATGAATTGTTTTTGCAAGTAAGCAAACCAACAAAGAGCCTTGTCACCTTCCTCTCCTCACATGAGTTACTGCAATACCTTTTCAAAACCATTTTTCACTTTCTCATTATGTTTGACATTATTGTTTCTCAAGCTTGAAGATTTGTCTTTTTTGACCTCCTAGACAAAATTACTTATAAGGATAGATTTCAGTATAGCATCTTACCCAGTTTTATTTTGATCTCCTCCTCTCTCTGTAATCTCTGGAACAAAGAACCTGATTTGAAGTACAAAGCGGTCTGCTGGGAGTAACATTAAAAAAACATAGTAAATAATTTATAAATGCTACCCAGAAAAGTATTCCACATTATTTTAAATAATTTTGTTTGACTGTGGTAGGGAATGAACACAATAAGAGATCAGAAGTGGTCACACTAACCACAGAGAAGAAAAATATTTCAGGTTGGGCATAATTTCTCAGAGCTGGCAAAGCTGAAGTATTGGCTCTCCTCTATGGATACATACTTCCCAGCAATTATAGTGTAGACAAAGGCACAAATCTCTTGTTAAAAGAAAACAAAAAATCATCCAGATTTATTACTATGAATTTCTATCAGGAGTCAGAAAATTGCACATGCAGCCTGGCTAGTATGTTTGGTTCTGGTGTTTTGTTGTTGTTTTTTTTTTTGGTTTTTTTTTTTTTTTCCTTCCAGTATAAGAGTAGGACCTAGCTGACCTGTGCTTACATCTAAATTGTTCTGATTTATTTTGGATTCTGTTGAGTTTTGAAATCTGTATACTGACTGCACTCTTCTAGGACTCTGTGTCATGCATTTGGGTAAAGACTTCAATTTGTGTTTGTTTGCAGTGATATTAGATGTTAAGAGGTTTATCCTGATGCTAGCTTCTTTGCCAGAAGCTCCAAAATCAGAGATCACGCTGCATTTCACATAGCTCTGTGGACAGAATCCCAGCCTCCTTCTTTTCAACTTCTGCCATAGGTTTACTCAGTGAACCAAAAGGTTTCTTCATCTGGAAAACATGATCAGGAGGTATCTGTCCTGGAGATAGCATGCTTCCAGCAGGCTTACTGAAAATATTGTCCATTTTTACCTGAGTGCTTGGGGTAATGGATGTGGCACTGGTCTCCTATGCAACCCTACTGTGCCCCACCTGTTACATCCAAAGTGTGTCTCCCTTTTGTCTTGTACCTGAAGTACCTGCTGGTACCTCTAGCGTGCCCTTCTGTATTCCTCCTATAAACAATCTTTGCTGCTGTTTTTCTGTTTTGGGGTTTTTTTTTTCTTCTCTTGCCAGATTATCTCACAGATCTACTACTTTGGGATAAGCAAGAGGCCAGAGCATCTGTTTAGATACTTTGGACCATTTTGAGGTTAAGGACAAATTTTTTACTTGCTTGGTTGGTCATCCCACCTGTAAAATGGTAGTAGTGACACTGGGCACTCCTTTGGCACCCTGTCAAAAAATAAAAATTAGTTATTAAGAAACAATTAGTCTGGCTTGGTATCAGGGGAGCTTTTAATATTTAGTTTAACACAGATTAACTGTGTAGCCAGTGATAAACTTACATTGTGAAAACATGAATGAGTTCAGTGAATCCACTAAAGCGAAGAGGATGTCTGATTCAATGGTGTGCCTGTTTAATTCCTTTTAAAATTTTCTTTATTGTTTTTTGAAGTATTTGTTGACAGCTGGTTTTTTTGGCAAGTGTTCTTAACAGTCTGCTCCTCAACAGAAGAACAAGACCAAGGGTCTCCTAGGTAAGTCTAGTGGCAGCAGAAGCCACTCTAGCCTGACCCCAGCGTAAGTGGGAAGGCAACTGGGAATTTGTACATGTAAGGAGTGAGAGGAATAGTGGAGCATTACTTTCTGTATTTACTCTGCTGCTGTTTCACATTACTGAATGCTTTTTAGGAGGAAATGAAAATCTTTCTAATGGGATCAAAATGAGATGCGTGGAGCAGCAGAAGGTAGTTCCCTGGAATGAAATTAGATCTGACGGCTGGGATTTAACACACTCTCTTTTGCCAGAAGTGTGTAAGATTATTAAAGCATCACAACCTCATTTGGTTGCTTTGTAATCTGTTCTTAACCTTCATGCTGATGAGGCTGTTATGTAACAACCAGTGAAGGCCAGACCTTATGTTGCTTCAGTGTATGGGAGCCCATGGCCAGAGACCCCTGTGGGGCCAGGTGGAAAGCTGGCTGCATTTTCCCCTCTTGAGATTATGTGGAAAGCTTGCTTTTGGGCTGTGGGTAGCATCCTTGACCACAGAGAGGTGTATCCTAAGGTTTGCTGTGTGATGCTATGTCTTGTCACTGAAACACTCCTGCTTTCAGGAAGCCCATGGCAGTTCTGTTGAAAGGGACACTGCCAAACCCTTTCTCCTTCAGTACCTAAATTTTGGCTGCATACAGAAGCAGGGGTGACTGCTGTAAAGAAGGTGTTTATTATTTTCATTAAATTAAAGGTTTTTCTTCAACGGGAGCAATCTTTGGTTTGACTAATCAAAAGAGGGATGTAGGTGACAGGGACAACCCTTGCTGAGCTCTCATTTTAGCAGAATGAAACATTGCAGCATCCTAAGCTGTCTGTGGTCAGGGAATGCCCAGTTTAAAAACCCAACAAAAGTCTGGCTGTGAATGAGAGCTCTGAGCAAGCCATCTCTAATGAAATCAGAGCCAACAGTATTCTCCTCATTTAAGAGAGAATACCGAGGAAAATACTGAAGAGGGAGAAATGTTTCACCTGCCTAGATGCATCAAAATTCTGCACAGCATCTACTTGCACCTTTAACTATCTCAGTAGCTTTATCCTTCTCCACCCCACAAACTCAGACTTTTGCTAGAAGTGCTGTAGGAGTCATTTGTCAGTGTTTAGATCTCAGTTTCCATCAAAAACACAAAGCAGTTCAGAGTAACTAAATTCCCAAGGTCATCCATGAAAACTGCAGTTCCTGCTAGTACACAACAAGTATTTCAGGTCCTTTCTCTGCTCTGTTCCTTTGCTTCATCAGGAATTGTACAATAACTTCCATTAGAAAAAAAACAAAGCATAATTTATTTTGCATTTGCATCTTTATTCTACAACACAAGCAACATAAATAGTTTATACTTTTTGTTTTAAAATATTTCCATTTCAGAATTCAGTCAGAATAAAATATACACAAAATACAATTTGCAAGCCAGCTGACAGTGACTGCCCAACCACTGGACACCCAAGGACCATACAAAGCTAGCGGCACAACAGGACACGGTGGACATGGGGAAGTGTTCTTCTGAGAAGAGCAGAAAGGTAGAGGGAGGAAACATGGATGAGACCAAAGAATTGCAGATAGGTATGAACTCAGCAGAAGGTAAACCCAATGTAAGCACTTGTTTGACAAGGTAATTTAACTCTCTAAAGAAGTACTATTGGCTCCTCCTGAATATACAGCTAGAGAGATTAAGTCCTGGGAATCGTGTTTTGTGGTAAAATGCTTCCTCTGGCAGCCATCATCATGGAAATAGAATTTGATTTTTTTTTTTAAATTTTCAAACAGAAAATACTTAGATCTTTGGTGAAACGGAGTGTCCACTCCCTTTGGCTTGCTTTCAGTTCTGGTTGAAGGGCCATAGAAGTATGTTTGCAGTCTCACAAAAATGACAAAAGTGGGGGGAGGGGAAAGAGGCAGAGAAGAGGAGGTGGGGGGAACTGAAAGAAGGTCCTTGCTGTTGTCATTGCACACCTTCAATCCCCTGCTCCCATCTGCTCTAGCAAACAGCGTATGCTACAGGGCTCTGTCACCACCGTGCTCTGCCCTTCCTGCTGTTCTCCCTTTGGTATCAAGTCCTGTCTTCCTCTGCAGAGTGGGGGGCGCAGGGGTCACATCCTGATTGTGGAGGAGATATTTGTCCCTTGCTTGAACCTGTGTACCTGTGCCTGTCTGCCAGCTCAGCTCTCTCACTGCAGCGTGCTGCTTGTGGAACTGTGGCACTTCACCACAGCCCAGATGGACCAAATGCATAGACAGGAAACAGGGCCCTGATCTCCATGGGAGTCAGACAAAATTTATCAAAGTACATAAACTACCTTTTGAAAAGTGGGATGTTGGGGTAAAAGGATTGGATAGATCCTGTTGCCATGTTTCTTAACCAAAAATGCTTTCCATAAACTCAGCTCCCTGATTCAATGTGGCAGTGTAGACTATGCAAACCTCAACTTGTGATTTTGCCAAAAATTGGAATTTGAGGGATCTGGTTCCACAGGCAAGCTCATTATTGCATTAATCCAGGATCATACAGAATAGCTCCACTAATATCCACAGAATTAGGGCATTTCTTCTTCCCTCTGCTTTTAGTTTTCAGCTTGGAGACCTCTGAGCACTAAGTGAAAAGACTGATGCACACTTAGGCCATGTGTGTTTTCATTTTTTCTTTTTAAAAAGGCAGCACTGCTGGCTTTTTAAATGTTTGGCCAAAACTGTTTGTTTAGTATCATATTAGTGTCACATTAAAGTATGTGTTCTGAGGGGAATTAGTGGAAATGACTTCTTCCTTGCAGTTGTACAACTTCTGGAGTCCCAGGCATGTTGCTGGTGAGGGCTGCTGAGACCCTTTGGTGATATCCCAAAGAAGCTCCGCTCAAATTAGGGAGGCTCAGTGAAGAGGGATCACTAGCTGCCACATGCTTTTATCTACATTGCATACAATCCAACATTTGTGCTTCTGTGCATGGTAAATTGGTCCTTTACACTAAAAGAAGAGAAACTTCTTTTGGTAAATTGATGGTATCATCTTACTTCTTTAACAATTGTGGAATGATCAGCAACTGAAACAAACCTATTTAATGTCATATACCTGCACAAAGGTCTTCCCATAAATTACTGTGACTGGAGTAATGAATAAATAGCCTGCTTAGACACCTTAGACATACCTTAGTATAAAGGTGGGGGGGGGGGAGAAAGAAGCACTTCACTTCTTTTGTAAATTAAAAACAATTTAGCACTGAGAAATGGCATTTATTTCTAGAATGGATTGCTGAAGGTGACAATAGCCAAACCGCATGCACAATTTCTCAACAGGCTTCTATACAGATGAGCTAGGTGAAAAATAAATCACTTTGGCTTGCTGGATCTGTGCAAAAGTGAGGGTTCTAGTTTTGCAGTACGGGGTTGTGTAGGACTGTGTGCTGGTTCCTGTAGATTTTTCAAGCAGGAGGTGTATGGAGGACAGCAGCAGAGAGGGTGACACAAAAAACTTTACAGGACTTCCCCTTTCCTGAGAACTTGTGAATCCGTATGTAGGGACTGAAGAATTCAAGGACTGAGTCCTAAGTATTTAAGATCCCTAGCTACTTAACCTCCATAGATTTTGACAGCTTTGGCACTTTGAGTGTGGGCCCAAACCATGAAGAAAGGTACAAAGTGGAGGCAGAACATGGAGCTGGACTCTACTTTCTAACTTGTTTGCCACTGGGTTTCATGCCAGTGCTGTGCTGGGCTCTGCAGTGTTGATACCAACACTGAGATGCTGCTATATAAAGTACAGGTGAAGACTTCACATGGTACTTAGAGGTGGGGGTTTTATCTTTGGTGAGTGAGGATTTGTCAGTGAATTTTACATAAAGGTTTAAATTTTAAACAAAACTTGAAGCTCAAACTGAAAGGGAAAGCACCTTACAAGTCACAGGTGTAAACTGTGCTTGGCTTTGACACGAACAAGCCACAGTGCAGATGACATAAATTTTTCATCTGTGATGAGGCAAAAGCTGTGTTGCCTGTTCTGGGAGTTGTACAAGGAAAGTATTGCCCAGGTCTGTCTAAATCTTTTTCTAATAATTATTTCTATATAGTAAATTAAGTCAGTTGTTCTCAAATGAGTGTTTATCCCTAGGAAAGTATTACAACTCTATTTTAACATGGTGGTGGTAATTCAATGGCTGCTGAATGCTCAGGAAAGGTACCAGAATAACCATGTTAACCATTGCTGGTGTGACACAAATACATAACACAGCAGATAAGCATGTTACTAATGTGGATAGCTCTCTGAAAATATGCTGGATACCCAGAATATGGCAGTGATTGGAGCCACAGGTATCTGTACATATACATGTCAATCATCTCATATGACTGCATATGTTCACAGTGCAGAATGAAGTGCAAACATATGCAATGACCTGAGACCGTGTAAGTTGGGGTCAAACCCTGCCCCTGTTCTGTAGGAAAAGGATTGCTCTCCTGATGAGTGCTCTGCTTTTCTCAGCTTTAAATATTTGCACAGTGATGAGCTATTTCATGTGCTTAAAGGCAGTTGATGCTGGGCAGCAGCAACTTTCTCTGTTAGCAATTGCCTACGAGATTTTAAAATGAGATGTCCTTGCCTCTGCTGGCTGCAGTGGCCCTGAGGAGGGCAATGTGAATTAGGCAAAGGCAGCAAAGGTGCAGCTCTGGTACCTGAGAAGGATGTCAAGCTACCACATCTTCTTTTTTAAAGCATTTCAGTTGAGCAAAATTTACTGGGTAATCATTTTTAAAAACAACTGGCCAGTTAAAAAAAAAAAAAAAAACTAAAACAACCCAAACTCAACTCCTATAGAAATTTATGTGACCAAAAAAAGTAAGGGCAAGAAAAGAGAAGAATGTGGTCATTAACCAAGGCAAAGACAAAGAGCAAGCTCAGGCTGTAGTGCAGAGAGAGTGGTTTGCTCAATGTTCAAGTGTTTGGTTCAACAGTAAAGCTGCCAATACTCTGCCATGCATGAGGTTATAGAGCTAACAGTAAGGATTTGAATGGGATACACACATGGATACCAGGACTATTACTGCTACTGACTGAGTGGCTTCCCCACTCACAAGCAGAAAGCAGAAAAGCCACTGTAGCATGGACATGATTGGGGTGTGCAGTGTAGGGAATTCCCCTTCTGAAGCTTAGGACAGGCTGATGCAAGCCCCCCTTTCCTGGGACTGTTCTGGCAGACTTCTCCTTTGGGCTAAAAGCTTGCTTTATGAGGTCTGAAGGCATCATGCTGGCAGTCATGAGCCATGAAACAGGCCACAAAGGACCTATGAAATGGTGACATCACATTTATTATTCTACTTCTTTGGGGATTACTGATGTCTACAGCTAAACTAGCAGAAAAATTGCTGAGAATCCGATGAACCAACTAATATTTTTTATTTGTTTATGTCTTGAAGGTGCATCAGAAAGCTTTAACTTCTACATCTCATGGTTGTGGTTACTGAAGTGGCCATGGGCTGCTCCCCTCACCTGGAGCTAGCATTTTATACACACAAGGAAAAGGAAGAGCAGCACATGCTGAACCTTGCTCTCTAAATTTGCTGCATCAAATATTCCTTCTCCCCTCCTTCTAAATTACATTTCTGGAATTATTCAAAGTTACTTATGACCTTTTAGGGAGGGGTCTTAATGAGCAGAGGCACTGAGGGTGACAATGGGCATTTAGTGCATAATTTGAAGGACAAAGCTCAAAACAGGCCAACAGCAACACAGCAAATTTACTTGTCCTCATTTTCCAATGTGGTATTTGTAATGTAAATAGTTAAAAGGAAATTACATTTTAGGCCAAGATAGTGGCTAATCAGGTAACACTAGGTTATACTGTATTCATGAGCTTGAGGGAAGTGGTGGTAATGGTACTGGCACCCCTAAAGTTTTTTTTTACTGATTTACAGAAGGATTTTGTATTGCAACCACAATGCAACCATGGTGTTTCCTAGATTCTGGGACCTCTTCTGTAGTCCTGAATGATTTCACTGGTACTGCTATCAATTTTATTTCCCCTACATAATTTAGGAATTTGCTTTAGTTTTAGATCAGTACAGCAAGGACCTGCATCCATTCAATGCATTTTTAATTAAAACCATCAGAGTTGGCTGCTTTGAATATGGTTTATTATTCTGATTTATGTTGTTGCCTAATTAATGTACTGCTTTAAAAGCAGCTCTGTATAGATGCCAAATAAAAACTTTAACAAAGAATGTAACCAACTTTCACTCTACCTAAAGATGCATAAGAAAGACATGGCAACAGAAATCAAACTGTGCTACTGCTCTCCCAGATACCAAAGCATAATCTAACCTGTCCCTGAGGAAGTATTAAAACTGTTGGGGGAAAATTGACAATTGAAAACGTTGTTAAATTAGTAATTAATAAAGTCAGTTTAGGTGGTAGAAAAGAGGTGTTTTTACAGAATTTTAATGTCCTTTAAACAATTTAGCAAAAGGAACTTTTTAAAGCAAGAGAAACAGCATGACTGGCACTACAGAAAGTAATGGGACAAATACTCCCTGCACAAGACTAGCAGGTGACAAATGGGAAGAAGGCAGCGGAGGGAAAGGCAGGAGGATAGTGTCAGACTCTTTGTAAACAAAGCAGCTTGGGAGATGGCTGTTCAGTGGAGCTTCTTGGCTCCCTCTGTTTTTCCAGGTTTAAGATGCTAAAAGCAGTTTGTTTTGCAAAATCCAGGCCTTACACAAAGAGATGACATTGTAAGGATGCGTTGGAGCAGGGACTGAAGCTGTATATTTAGTTGGCATGCACATTTTAAAAGCCTTGGGAGAACAGCATTAAGGGGTTACCCAAAATTAAAATTAACTCATTTTCAACAAGTTATCAACAAATGATACAGCATAGGAGTATGAGATGAAATGTCCCAAGGGCTGTGACATAACTTGTGCAGCAAGGTAACCCTTGCTCTGTATAGTGTGAAAAGCATCACATATGCATTTGACAACACAATAGTCAATCCTCCCCCTTCTCCTCCCTCTTACTAATAACAGCAAATTGTAATAGTCCCAATAGGAGTGCTGCATGGAGGGGGGATGTACCTCCATGAGGATATGTCCTTTTCTATTTACAGCAGCAGACAAGAAATGAGAGAGAAACAGGAAATATACCTCCCTTTCATACCATTTTCCATCTTACTTCAGCTCCAAGTAGAATGACCTTTAACCAAGGTGATAAGGGTGTTCCTGGCTACAGCAGCTCGACATAAGCAAACATAAATTTCCAGCAGAATAACAGCTGCAGTGGTGTTTAAACTGGAGCACTTTACTCTGCTTAGCTGAATGCTGGATACTGGCACATGCTGGTATTTGCTGTGGTGTGTCTTCCCCACAGCTTCACAGGAAAGAGCAAAACAAACTTTCCTTTTGCCCTTAGAGGGAATTAGACATGTGGCAAAATGCTCAGCTGTAGGCATAGGTGAAGAGGCAGCCAGTGTGGTGCTGCAAAGAGGGCAGCTTGACAGTGCTATTTCTCTTTGAGCAATACTCCATAAGAGCAATGAAAGGATCAATAGTCTGTGCTTGGTTCACCCATTTTAGACCTGGGATTCTTTAGCTACTCCAAATGTGACTACAAAGGCTCCTCTTGGAGCAAAATAAATTTCCACTTTCTCTAGTGAGCAACACATTTAGTTACTTCAATAATCTTTATTCTTTCTCATGCCAATTTTTGAAGGGAAGATGTTACCCTAAAAAATGTCACCTTCTTACTTGTCCTATAGCCCTCACCTTTTCACTGACTTGGATTTGTTTATTTATTTTCTAAGTTAAATAGCTCTACTGACCTGGTTTGACACCCCCATGACAGTTGCACTCACAGCTGACTTCAAGTGAGGAAGTTCTGCTGCAGTTTCTGGTGGCTCCCACTGCTGCAAATTTGAATTAAAATGAAGGCAATGAAATGCACCTCTTCTGGTAGGAGCCTGATTTACAGACAGGTTCTGGGTTCTGGGGCCATGCCAGATCCTCTAAACAGACTCATGCTTTGCTTCCTTTGCTAGTGTGAGTGAGGGACACACAATCTCAGGTGGACAGACAATATAAATTGACAAGCTCGTTGTTTCTTAATTTCTCACCAACAAATAGGCAATTAATGAACCCCAAGTATTTCTTTGCTGTATACCTTGCATGTCGTCTGCCCTTTGCAATGAGCACAGCTTGGTTTAAATGATGATATCGTAAACTCGGCCCACTCTTCCCAGCCATTCCCGTACTGCCTGGCGGACACGGATGTCTGTCACGTGGCAAGTCAGCTGGCTGATACAGGGAAACACTGCTGGCTGCAGGGCTGTGAAAGTTTGGTCTGGCAGAGCCTGAATCTGGTTGAGAACTGTCAGCACCATGTTGGTCCATGCCTACGAAGAAATTTGATTTAAAAAAACCTCTTTAGAAGACCTTTCTAAATAGGTGAGCCCAGTGGTTGAGGCAGAAAATAAGGTATCTGGTGGCTGCAGCCTCATGGAGCAGACTGAGTAAGGCCAGCATATTCATTTAATGTTCCAAAATCACTTGACTTTGTATTGCAGGTATCATGCTCACCCCTTCCTTTTTTTTGTCCCACAGTGAACAAAACCTGTCAAGTTTGATGCTTTAACTGATTTGTTCACTTGGACATGCAAAAAACAAGCTTTTAGCAAAAGAACCCATTATTTTTCTCTGGAATTAACAAAAAATCCCATTCTTAAGTACAAAAGCAATGTGTCAAGCAGCATAGCATTTTCAAAAGCCTTCAGAGGGCTACAGACCATAGCAGTAAGCAATGAGTTTGCTGTAGGTTGTGAGTTCTCAGGATTAAGGGCAACTTTGGCCCCAGCCACAGAAGCACTCTTGACAGCTGAGTTAGTATATATGCCTGATGACACTTCCCTGAAAACTGACTTTCTTTTAATAGGGCAGAATCAGGTTTTTATTAATTCCAGCTCCTAAAGATTCAGTCCTCATCATAAGGACTTCATTATATAATACAATATTGAACAAAAATATTATAATAATGTAAATGTTTTTATATATTGCTATTATTATTAGCCTTCTACAAGAATGTCCTACCTGTATCTGGGCCTCTGCATCCCTAATAGATATATTCAGGGAGCTGACTGTGGACCCTGAACGGGGTCTCTTCTCTTGTCTCAGGATCTCTGGACCAGCACTGAATGAATGCCTCATTTGACCTTGATCTAGAAGATGTTGAGGCCGCTGGAGTACAGGTGAGTCTGGCCCTCTTGAACCCAGGAGTTCCCCTTTCTTTTCCACTTTGACCTCTTTGGTGAAGGATGTCATGGCCTGTTGCTGCTTTCTCTTCTTGTATTCTGTCATAAACTTGGAGATGGTTTTGTCAGTGGCTATGGTGTAGATCTTGTTACCAGCACTCTCCCACCATTCTTTTTTCTTGATTTGCTCTTTTTTTTCTGGTTTAGGACTCAGGGGTGGGGGTAGCAGCAATATTTCTCCACTCCCTCCTCGAGGCGTCAAGCTGTCTCCCAGCTGGTCCCTGATTTGACTTCGGTCATCTTCTGATGGTGTGTCCTTTCCAGACAGCCCTCCAGTTGATGGGGTGGAGGTTTCTGAGTGAAAAGATGGTAAAATGAAGAAAGAGTCACCTTTGAACACTGGAGGCTCCTCTACATTGTTCTCCAGGTCCAGATGCATTTGGATGTAGTTGTTGCACAGTTCCATGCAGAGCTTGTGAAGCCTCTTGATCAGCCAGCCCCAGTCTGCATTGCTGACCGGCTGGACGCTCAGAGATGGGATTCGAGCCCTCCACTGCCTCTTCTCCTTCCCTCGTGGGGGACTGACCTGGGCAGTTTCTTCAAAAATGTCTTCATCTTCTGAAGAACACTGCTGTGAGGAGTCTGTGCTTCTCTCATCATCTTCAAAGAGGATCTTTTTCACTTGCTCTGCAGTGATGTTCTCCTGGTTTGTCAGGATTGCACAAACCAAGGCATGGAAGTAGATGTTGAAGCTCATTGCTGACTGGCGATACAAGTTGGCAGCTCCACCAATGCCAGACACTTTTTTCAACAAACACTTCAGCCCAGGTCTGGTGTCAAACTCTCTGGCTGTTCTGTAGGAGTCCAGGAGTAAGTCAAAGATGACAGCCAGGTTTTGCATGGAGATGTACCTGAGAAAACCAGCCAACTTGTTTTCTGGTACTTGTATTGCCATTTTCTCCTCCAAGTTAGAAGGGCCTTTCACAAATTCTTCCAGTAAGATGTCATATAAATTCTGGAGCAGTACTTGGTGGGACAGCAAGCTCACTACTATTGTCCTGAAAGGAATACTTGGTAAACCAAGCATGGAAGGAAAAAAAAAAATCACAGAATATTAAAATGGTGCATTGTGCTTGTACTAAGAATAAAAGCACACTAAGATATTTTGGCCAGCTATATCTGAGGAATTAATTAACACACAAATTATTCTTCTACCAACATGTCAGATAATCTTTATTTTGCCATGAAAAATTGGGGCCAAAACTAGATTACTACTCAGTTTCCATTTCCACTAATGCCCAGGAGTACTTCTTACAAATAAACCATGAAGAGGTATCCAACCAATAAAGAAACATGTACAGAAACATCAGCAGTGCAATGCAGCATGCAAAGAAGCTGAAGTCTGGCTGAAGGCACATTTCACTGCTTGCTCTTAAGACTTCAACTTGAACACTGAGAACCTAGCATGGACATACCTATCCCTAACCCTGTTCCTCACTTACAATATTGGGTGATTCTTAGCTGTGCTCCTGTTAGAAAGATGCTGGGAGTTTTTTTAGCCCTCACTGATGTTTGATTTGCACAGGGGACACAACAATGGTAAATGCCTCTGAACAAAGTTTTCAGGTCTTTCACCAGTAAATAATACTGAGAGGCTTACAGGCAAGCAAGGCTTGGAAAAAAAGACAGGATTGTTGTTTGGTATCTCATGGATTTCAAATTATAAACCTATCTTAAGGTCTATTATTAAACCTATCTTAAAGTATTTTAAAAAGGTGTAAGATTACAGGACAATGTTCTAAATGAAGCTGATGCACATAATAATACTTGGTTTGATGTGGTGGGTCAAGTTTTAATTAGCACAGCTATCAAGTAAGGAAGAGATTTTTCAGTTTGCTTGCAATACTGAAGTTTTAGGTCAATTTAAAGCAAATCTTCATGTAACATGAGAAGTTCAATTGTAGACCTTTGACATTTTTTGTTGCAAAAATTATACTGCTTTCATTAAACAACTTTCAAAAGTGTTTTGGAACACCAAGACAAGAAGCCTTTTTTTTTTGAGAAATCCTATTAAAACCCAATTTTCAGAATACAACATTTTTTTAAAAAGTTCAGGCAAAACTGTTATTCAGTTACATTCCCTGTGTCACTTTGCCTAGCATGACACAGCTGATACATCAGTAAGATTTAGTAGTCTTATTATTTGTCAGTGATAAAATGTTAATGATTAGCATATACAGTTGAGCTCTTTATGGGGAAGTAGTTTTCTGCTGTAAAAATCATTAGAGGCTCTGACTCAAAAAAGCTCTTAAGAGCATGTATAAAGTTAAATGAGAGCTTGCAGTGATTTCAAGCAACTAATCCTGTTCCAAAAGCAGGGTCAGGAATGAAGGAGATCTGCTTTCCTTGTAATAGCCAAAAAAGCAATTTACAAGGACAGTATAAAGTACTGCTCAAACCCAAAAGAAAAAGAAACTGGTAGAGAACTACACGTGAAAACACAATGGCAAAGCTGGTTAAGGATAGTATTTTCTTACTCTGTCCAAAGTCTCAAACTGAAATATATTATTATTTTTCAGGAAGAAGAAAAGCTCCCTTACCCCAGCTTCCTGTGAAACGATGCAGCATTAAGGAAACAAAACCAAAAGGGAGAAGTGAAACCCTGCTAAGGTTAAAGTAAAACTTTTGGAAAGGCCACATTTACTATCATGCATGATTGCCATATTACTGCACTGCTGTAGCAAATAATATGAAAATAGTGGCACAGTCAACTTGTGAGCTGTGTTTTGGTGATGAGCATTGCTGGGACAACACTTGGCTATGGGCATATACACCTTTAGCAGTTGGCTGGACAAAGCGCAGTGTGAGAGCATTCGGAGTTTGCATTAATTGCAAGCTTTATTTATTTGTTTAAAGACAAGCAAGACCCTTGCTGCCCTTACAAACACAGCCTGTTAGATTGCATGGCCTTGGGTGCTATGAGAGGTGAATATTCCAGTCTTGCTTTGCATTCATGGTAACAAGAAGAATGACCTGCTAGCCTTTGGATAAAGTAGATATTTCCCCCTATAAAGGAATGGTTTAACCTGTGACCTTTAAGCTTTCTTTGTCTCTGTGCAGGGGCCTGTTCTCTGATGGTGAGGCAACAGAGCACCTGCTCTCAGGGGAAAACTTCTGTACAGCAGTGTAAGAGACATCTTGCATGGTCTTTCTTCCTGTCCCTCCAAAGAAGGACCATGACATTCTGGCTCCTTGTTGCAAGCAGTAGTTTAGATTTGAATGGTATAAAACCATGTTTGGTATCTTGTAAAAGACAATGCCATGCCATTATATGCCTTGCAATACAAACACAAACCCTGAATGCAGAATTCTGATTCTTGGCCCAAATGATGGTACAGCAGTTGTTTAAACAACCACGTGCAAGCAAAAGGAAATATTCTTTTACAGGATCAGACTGTAGTGCAAACAGAGGAATTTTTCAGGTGGTAACACAACAGAAAGACTTCCACAAAAATAATGTGCCAAGCAAAAACAACACTCCCTAGCTCAGTGTTGACAGCCTTGCAGTTTTGGATATGGTCTCTTCAGTTTATAATGCCCCAGTTCATCCATTACCTTTTTCTACCTTCTTAACCAAGTAATACTGAATTTAAAAGACCCTTAGTGAAGCACACATTGCATTTGCTAGCTGTCACTAAAACCACAACAGTGTCACAAAACCTAATTTGATCAGTGTATTCGTTTTTGTTGATGAGCCCTATGGGGAGGTATGATTTACCAGGCTCAGTTCACATCTCTTCCTGTTCAGCAATACTTTTATCTTGCTTTAAGTGACACAGTGTCTTCCTTGGAAGATATTTTACCTTCTCTGGTTATGCCCATTTGGTTTCTTATCTGGTGGCAGGTCAATGATGAGCACACATGACTGGGCATGTTCAAACCCTTCCTTGTTGCTCGGGGTTTTTGGGGAGCACTGAGTCTCCAGCATAAAGACCTAGAAAGCAACAAGTTACATAAAACAATCAGTTTAGCACTTGCAGTGGGTCTGGGGTGGGGGAGGGGCTGGGAATAGGATTTCCTGCAGTGTGAAATATCTGTCATTCTGAATTATTTTACCCTAATAAAGAGAATGCAAGGTATCCCCCCAGGCAGACCTTTCCTGGAGTATGCTACTTTGGTAAAACAGCACTGGGCTGCCTCCAGACGTCTAGCGGGGTGCAGGGCAAAGGACAGACATATTTTTCTTTGAATTTGTTTAAGACACAACACCAAATGCCAAACCAAGCTTTCTGCTGTCTGTATGCTTCTATCTGAAAGCACCACGTACAGTGGAGAGAAGGATCTGTTTGCACAGTTAGCCAGCTGTACCTAGAAAGGTTGCTTGTTGGAAGGATTATTTTCAGCCATGAAGATACAACAGACACCTAATATGCAATCCTTTGGGGGTGTGCTGTGATTTAACCACAGACAGCAACTAAATGCCAAGCAGCCATGAACTTACCACATCCCACACCCCATCTCTCTCAAGGATGGGGAGGGGAATCAGGGAAAAAAAAAGATAAACCCCATGGGTTGATATAAGAGTGGTTTAACAATTTAAATAAAATACAGTAGAATCAACCACCACCACTACAAAAAGAGCAACGAAAAAAAAAAAAAAAAGAGGGAAATAAAACTTGTACAGTACAGTACAGTTGCTCATCACCCAATGACTGATGCCCAGCCTGTCCCTGAGCAGCCCCTGCCAGACAATTCTCCTCATTTACATACTGAGCATGACACTCTTTGGTATGGGATATCCCTCTGGCCAGTCTCCAGTCTCCACAGCTGTCCTGGCCATGCTCCCCCTCAGGCTTCTCATGTCCCTCCTTCCTGGCAGAGGATGGAAAACTGAATGGTCCTTGACCTAGTGCAAGCACTATTCAGCAACAACTAGAACACCAGTGTGTTATCAACATTATTCTCATACTAAATTCAAACCACAGCACTGTACCAACTACTAGGAAGAATATTAACTCCATCCCAACCAAACTCAGTTCAGTGGGAAACAGGGCAACAACTCTCAATTGCTGTGGCTTTGTTTTGTAGCTTCATAGTTGTAGCAAATCCTCACTGCAGAGGACTCAGGGAGTGCCACTGATAGTGTCTACAAGAAAAGTATTAATGTTACATTGCCTGCTTTCTTGAGTTCTTAATCTTTAAAACTTAATTTAAAACACATTTTCTATTCAAACAATGTCTGCCACTACCACATTATTTGTGATCACCAGTCCTGGTCTGTGTGTCTCAGATTCTCAAGCAGCATCAGAGTATGATTTATCAAGTCAGAAATTGACACCAACATCTGCTGGCTGTTTTAATCTATCTGCTTTCCCAGGCTGAAACTGTCATATGGTATTTACAGTTTTATGGTACCCTGCAGGTTATTAGGTTCAGTCTGCTGTATTTCAAAGAACTTGTTTCATATAACCACTTTCATAGAATGAATAACCTTCATTGTAGTCAAAAGAACCCTAAGAAGGTTCCAAGTTTGCTCTGCTGATTCTGATTAGGAGTTAGTGAATAATTTGTTAAATGTCAGCATTATCCTCTAGTTCCCAGTAACCCTTTTTCTTCTTTGCCTATAAATACCTAGGTATTTATAGAGAAAAATGCTTGGATAAGTTAATCAAATCTTGTTTTCCTATTTTCATATCACCATCTCTGTTCTAGTGCAATTTTTGTCCTTTGAATTTATTATTCCTTAACAGAGTATTCATAAATCTATGTGACATTCTTGATGAGGATTCACAGTGACACTACTATTTCCCTTTCTCTATCAGAAACACCTCCACTAATGTATCCTGGCAATTTTTATAATTACATTACACAGTAGGATCATTGTCAGTCTTCTCTAGATACCCATGCATTTTTTTCCCCATCCTAGGCATTTCAAATTCCTGTCTACAGGGTGACAGTTCTGATGTTTTCTGTGGTTTTTTTTCCTAGTTTTTGTTAATTTTTCTGAATCCTACTATTAGACAATTGATGTTAGCCTGGTGATGAGAAAGTCTTTGCCTGTACGGTTGGTGAGGAAGATGGTGTAAAAAACACACCTTCATAAAGAAAATTCCAAGTTTAAAAGGTTTTCTGTCTTCCCCTGAAACATCTGTCAGTACCTGCTGCGCCATGGCTCTGATCCTCCAGTACTCAGCCTCGGCACTTGGTGAGAGGGAGGGGGCTGCCACCTTCACTTCACAGGCATCTCCACTGAAGCTTTCAGTACCACTGTGGAAATAGCCCAACAGGTTCTACAGGGAGACACAACATCAGAATTTCACTGTGCAGTAAACAAATGACTGTAGCCATTTCCAGCCTGTTTGTGTGAAATACAAGATTCAGTGACCTTTGCCATCCCACCAGCTGGTCACCTGCCATCTAGAATTAATAGATCCAATGTAAAGGCAGCTTTTTATGGATGCTGGTCTGCAAAGACTTCACAGGATTTTTTGTTTACAAAACAGACAGTGAATTGAAAATTAGTCTATATGGAGCATGCAGCTACAGCAAAGCAACATTGTCTTCTACCTAGTTTTGTAAATCCAGAGGAAGAAATTGATCAAAAGGGAAATTTTCACCTATTGAACTCTTCTGATTTCATACTGGCAAGGCAATTTAAAATAAGTCTGAACTGAAAGCTACTAGTGTGGTCTGTATGCATTTAGAAAAACTGATTTCAACCTCCACTATTGATCCAACATGTTTAATTGGGAGTTGACAAATTATCAACTTGTCAAAAGTTAGTGCATCCACTGTATGATTACATTTTGACTGACAGCAAAATGGCAGTTTTACCTTTACTGGCTCCAGAGTGGCAGAGAATGCATCCTGCAAGGCACAACATGCAAGCCTCCACATCTCTTCAGTAAAAACAGGCCCTGCTGTCACCAACACATACCTGCAAGGACACAGGAAAATGCTACCACGTTCAAGAAGGAACTAGACAATTCTTACTCCTAAAAGGAGAAGGTTGAAAATCCCCTTTGGAAGTGTCCAAAGCTAAGCTGGATGGGGCTTTGAGCAACTTGGTCTAGTGGAAAGTTCTCTGCCCATGGCAGGAGAGTTGAAACTAAGTGATCTTTATGGTCCCTTCCAACCCAAACCATTCTATGAATCTATGAAAACAGAACAAAAGGCTTACTCAGTAGCTAGCTAATGTTATCCAATCTCCTCAGTTGTTATCCTGACCTATTTTTGTAATTACACTATAGTTTTGACTTTTTTTCCTCCTTTGTTTTTCCTCTTTAAGTAGACATCTTGCCACAAGAACCACATACTATGTAACTGTATAAATGCACGGCTTATTTTGATTATGACTGTAATAACTTGAAGACTGATAAAGGTGCTAATTGCGTCTAAAGACCTGTGAATGCCAAGAGCAGACCCTTTTTCTTAAGGATCAATTATTGACTAACTATATATAAGTAATATGCAAATGCCTTTTTTGAGAATCATGCATGTAGTATTGCCTAAAATCACAGGTTCTGAAGCACGCTGAAAACAGCCAGAAAAGGTTAATGACTGTAAAATCTTTTATTCCCCTAAAAAGACTTAAGAGGTATTGTAGACTTCTTTTGAGATGTTAACCGACTTATCAGCCCACAAGTTCTTCAAAGACATAGACATCTTTTTTGAATGTGCTAAGAGTGAACAGGTTGGGTTACCTGATACAGGAGCAGCCAACTCTGGAAATAATTTCTGTTGGTTCTGCTACACAGGCTACCAGTAACTTGAAAACATCTTTCAACATAGTATTGATCATATTTTCATAACCAATATCTATAAGGAAAAAAACACAGACTGGTTTTAACATCATTGCCTTTTCATTATAATTAGAGATAAACAGTCTTGCTACACTTACTGCTATTCAGAGAATTTGCAAAACCAAATGCTTTTTATGCAGCTATTGAAAAATGCATTGCATCAAGCTGAAAGAAGAACATCCTTTTTAGGTTAACAATACAAAATGACTGGACTGAAGTGGTAAAGGAGAAATTATCTTAGATCCTGTTTCTGATATTCTAGTTCCTTATGATCAAAGTCTTTGTATCTTCTTTTGGAAATATACTAAAGATTATGATCTTTCAATTTTGAAGATAGCCCTGCTCTGAGAAGGAGCCTGGTCTAAATAACTTCCATAAGTATCTTACAATTTTTTCCCCAAAATTCTAAACCCTAAAGAAAAAAAAATCCCAGTCAGAAATTTTTAACTCTCCTCCTATTTTATGCCTGAGCAACCAAAAAAGCAATGAAACCACCTCCTCAAGTAGCTATTCAGCAACATGTCACTGATGACAGTAAAAATAATACTACAATGACATACCTGAGTGTATGAAATTCTGAATGTGCTCCACTACAAGTTCACTGGAAAGGCCAATGGCATGCTTGAAATTAGAAGATGCCACATCCCAGTAAGAGTGGTCACCATGGCTGCGATGGAGCCAAAGAGACATCGTGGGAAGAAGAAGATGTACAACTGCATAAATGCCAAATCCTGGTCCTTAAAATAAACACAATAATGGTTGTATGTACTTGCTTATAAAGCCTACATACTCAGTAAATTTGCTAACTTCTTCCAAGCTGAAGCCTGAGGCAATGCTGAAGGAAAGAGGTTCTGAAACTTTTTTGTGGGGTGAGAGTGGCAAAATTTGGATGTAGTTATGAGGTACATTTAGCCAACTGTTTACCTGCAGTCTTTCCCAGCAGATCTGCAGGATTATGTAATTTTGTCTTCCATTTGCTAGACATGAAGCAAACATTTTCTGTGGCTAGCACATTGATAGAGTACCACACCTCTTTATTGTGCAATGAATTTAGGCATATGTTCAATATACTCTTACAAGATGCCTTTTGTCAACAGAATGATGGACTAAGTGGAACAACTTATCAGCTCTGAGGAAATCCCTTTCTAGCAGAGAAAGTCTCTGTGCAGCTTTAACACAAATAACATACTTTACAGAAATGGCTTAGGAGTCTAAAAGGTTTGGTTAGGACTCCACTAGCTCACATTTTATCAGGCCCTTTCATTACCAGGTGTCTTGGCAACGTCCCTTAGCAATTCAAAGAGCAGATCCAAAGTAGGAGGCTGGTGCTGACGGGGACAGTTGGATATGGCAGTTGTTAATTCTTCCAGTAGAATAATCCAGACGTTGATAAGGCCTACAAGTAGAGAAAGAAAGATTAAAAACCATGAATAAGATACTGCTTGACACAGGTGAAATTTGCCCTCAGAAATTATGGAAATTAATAAATTAAGTAACTTAAAGATCAAAGTAACTTAAAGTTCTTGCATGTTTACTGTTGCCAGGTAATGGTTGTGGTCAATAGCCATTTTTGAAATGATGGTTTCCTTTTCCCTCCCTTTTTGTCAAGTTTGTGTTTTGTTCCATCCTTCCACATCAATACACACCTTATTCTGGTCATACTTTACTATTCCTATTAGCTCAGTGTCTTTAACCTTGTGTAAAACATCCCAAAAAAATACATAAATAAAACCTCATCTCATTACCATTGCAAATGCTGCTCAGAATAGATTGTACTTTCTTAGGTTATGCTTGAAAATAAGATTCCTGAGGAGACTAGCCATAATTTAACTGGCTCTATTTGGTATTCAGGACTGAAGAGTAAAAATTCCTCATGAGGTATGATTAGGCTGCTTCACATGTCATCTTTAGATGTTGAAGAGGTCATGGAGCTGGACAACTGCTAGAAGAGCAGATAGGATACAGGTGAGCTCTCATCTACACTGGCAAGCAGATATCCCCTAAAATATTACAGGATACAACTAGTATTCAATAAAATTTTGAAGATGGTTAGGAATTGCTGCCCTTTAATTTTTCACAGATCCCTTAAGTATCTGCTAGTTCCTCATGATAACATGAACAACTAGAAGGATCTTACACATTACACTCTTAAGTCTCCTTAAAAGGCTAAGGGTTTATTAGGCTAAAATGGATTTACCTTGGTTCACTAATAAGTTCCTGTTCTCTGTTAGTGGTAGCTATGCTGAGGTAGTCTGTATCTTAATGATGCTTGCTAGCTAATTATGTTCTAAAATCAATACAAGAGGGAACTTTTTTTAAGATTCACTGAGCTTGCTGACTGCAAGAATCTTCCTGAGAAACAAGGAAAAAACAGTGGAATTATTACTTCGTAACTAGGTTGAGGATTTATTTATTCACACCACTTTCAGAGGGCAGTGTTGTGCCCTGTTTTGAGTCAGTTAGACTTTAATGATCCTTCTGAGTAAGGAAACAGCATAAATGACTCAGAGTGAAATATGGACGTTTTCCAGTCTGGGAGAACTGAGTATCTCTAAAACACCCTCCTGAAGAGTCCAGCATGAAATCAAGTACAGTATGAAAATACACTGCAAATATGCCAAAGTAGGTTAAAACATTTTGCCTTATCCTGCTACTGACTTTGAGCACTGGAGTGCCAGGTGAAGACTGCCTAGTGTCTTTGTAAAGTCAGTTTGCCTAGCAACATTCTGACACCATTGCCATGTAAATAACAAACTGGGTCACAGTCTCAGGGCATAGCTCTGACAAGAACCAAAAGGTTTATTTGCTGCAGGGTGGTATTTTTATTTACAGCAAGAGACTGACTGGCAGCGTCACTTCAGAACAGTAGACAGCTGAGGTGAGGAGACCCTAGGTCAAGTTCCAAGTCTGATTCAAAGCAGAGGCTTCAATGACTTGGATCTCCTACATCCCAGGTGAATATCCTAAAATCCCCTGAGAGAGAAAAACCAAACCAAACCCAGCACAGGAAGAAGTAAAAGGCTGTTTTGTGAAAAACTAGTACTTGTGACTTTCTGGTTTCAGAGAGCAACTTTTCTCTCCTTTATCCAGGGTAGCAGGAACAGGACAATCCATGTGGAGGAAGAGTCTAGATAAAGGTGGTACCAAGGGCCAGTCTGGTGAGGCACATGAATGAAATGCACCGGAGTCAGCCTGCTTTCTGCCAGATTTCAGCTGACTCTTTACAAAGGCAGCCTGGTTGGAACAGCCCAATAGTCCACATATACAGAACTGACTGTGAAGCAAGGGGTTAAGTTAGAAATGTAGCTAGTAAGACGAAGGCCATATATTTTGATTAGGGGCTTAACAAGGAGATTAAGAAAAGAGTAATTATTACCAGATGGGGATAACTGAAGAAAAGACAATATATCATGTATTTGACTTAGCTGTATTCTTAGAAATGACAGAGAACATATGAAGTATTATAAAAGGGTAGGAACAACAAATACACCTGGCTTCTAACAATGATTGGGCCCAGGAGAGGGAGTTTGGACCATGACCAAGGGGTCACAAAGTCCTGGCAACCAGATAAAGGTGAAGAATTTACCATGAGGAAGACTTCTTACTTCATCTTCTGAAGCCCACTGACCCATTTCAAAGCCCACTGACCCAATTCAAGAAGATGACTGCGCAGCCGTAATGAACATTCAGCTCATTGTAATACCAAGCGGGGGCAGGTGATGCATATGTATCGGTGTCTGTATGTCTTTATGAATATGTAGAGCTTTTGTAGATATATGGAGAAGCTACAGTTTTGGAAATTCACACATGTTTGGAGGGCTACCTCCCAGTGTGCCCAGCGTGCTGAATAAACATGTCACTTTTCAACTTGAATTAGCTGAAGAGTCTTCTGTCCGTGCATCATTTTGGCAACTGCGGCAGGACTCTCCCCTGTTTACTGCGAGACCAGGCTGTGCATGCCTCTAGGTGCCACTGGGATATTCCTGGAGCCACTGGGATATTCCTGGAGAGACCTCTGCTCCCTGTCTGCTCATTCTGGGGACAGACAAAACCGCTGGCATTACAGACAAAGGGTATGTTTATAATTATAGAAATTAGTCTCTAAGTTGTAGGTACGCATGGCTAAGGGGGTAGTTGGTAAGTCACAGGGGAGGCCCTGTGTGCATTGAAGGATTTGGTTGCTGGCTCAAGGGTAATTTGCCATGTCAAGGGGACCCACTAGCAGTTCTGGGGGTGAAGTGGGCAAATTCCTGTGTATTGCTGCTATTCTTTTATTTACTGCTATTTTTGACTCTATATCTGTGTGTGTATTTGATGAAATATGTGGGTTTTGATTCTTGTTATTGGAAATCATAGTTGTCACTGTTTTTGAGGGATATTGTGCATTTCTGAGGTAATACTACTATCTTGTGTCAAAAGGTATAGTTGCAATGAGCCGGTAACTGGCTCATTTCTAAGACAACACTGCTATCTTGTGTCAAAAATTGTACTTGCAACTAGTTGGTTTTTTTAGTTGGTGTTTTGGTTTTTGTATTTACTGTGATGTATGTTTATTTTTAATAAATTGTTAGAGGTGGCTGGCGAAGCTTGGGCTTGAGCTGCAAGGGCTCGACTGTCCAGAGAGGCACACTCTAAGTGGCTTGGGCTTGTACCAGACGAGTTCTTGGCTATAGGAGGAGACTGGGCTGTTATAAATCAACAGGATAGAAAGAGAGATAGGGTGTTTTTAGGGGGAAGATATTCAAGCTGAACGAACTGTCATTTACCTTTTGATTGGGAGTTACCCCAGCCGAGAATTAGAAATCTGTGGAGGTAGAGAAGACCAGGAATAACTCCTTGCTTTTTGTGTAATCTGACAATTTCCTATTGGGTACCTGGGTAGGACTAGGCTTGTGTCCTTCTTCATTGCAAGAGGTGGCATAGAAGGTGGTATTGTATATCTTACAGGTGGAGACCTGTGTGCCCAAGATATTTCCCGGAATCAGAATTCCCACAGTACTATAACTGGGAGAGAGCACGTACTGAATGTGAGATAGTGAATTTAGTCTGTGGAAAAGGTCGTCCCGATATTTTAGATATTTATGAAGAAGATTGGGAACAGTGCAAAATGAGTTGGAAGGACAACCCCATGTTGTTTAGTTCTGTGGCAATTCAATGGTTTAGTTCTGATATCTGATACGGGGTTTTGTTTGTGGAATTCCTGCCTGTAGTGAGAGCAATATTTTGTGTAAGATTAATTACAGTGTGGAATTTGTGGAGAAGGCTGCTATTATTTCTGCCGAGGGGCAGACAAGGACAATTTATGGGCAAAAGGTCAATTGAGACCTAGGGCTAGAGAAGCCTGTGTAGAGTGCTGGTGTGGTTTTGAGATTTGTGTGCAGTTTTGGTACATTTTCCCCCTGAGAAGGGAAATGGGGAGGTGTGGTGAGTGTGCACAGTGAAGCGTGTATACATGTGGGCTGCGCTTCAACCATGGCTAAGAGAATTAAAGGAATCTCTTTCACACAGTGGTTCGGACTTGATCCATGGGAATTTGTTACACCAGTGAATCATGGAATAGATAGAAGAAACAAACGGGTTTACCTAGAAGGATTATATAAGACTTCTGGTGGCCATTTAGTGTCTTTAGATTGGGAATTTCCTACAGTAGAGAGTTTAGAACTTCATGAAGGGATACATAGAATAGCTTGCCTCTGTGGACGTTTCTCTGGAGTCCCTGGTTCATTTAGAGGTCGGCATTGTGCATGGGTGTTATTGTAATATAATATTTGTGTATGATATTACTGATATTCTGCAGGGCAGCAAAGTGAACGTGTCCTGGGTCAGTGGAAACAACACCTTAATTGAGCTGATTTTGAACCAGAGATTTTAAAGTTGGTGTGTCCGAAGTCACGCTTCGTACCTGAAGTTGTGTGGGAAGCACCTGGGTTGTGTGGGAAGAAAAATGGGAAAAGACTGTGAGATTTTGTGAAGCAAAGTTTAGGTAGAGAGAGTGAGAAATAAGTAGCTGAGATGTCCTATGAATAGAAATAGAAATTGGAGGAGAGCGAGTTTTGTAGAGGTTGCTTGTCCAAAGGGCTGGCCTTGTGAACTCTGTGTTTGTTTCTGCTGCATTCAGTGTAAAGAGCTGTGGTACAGATAGACATTTAGGTGGAGGAGATCAAGAGAGTCACTTTGTCATTCATGTTATTTTAAGGAGACAAAGGCCACACAGAGATCTATTAAGATGTTATTGGCAACCGGTCGTGAGGGCCACAGAAGTAACAGGTTGTTTGAATCATTGGAGAAGGGGGTTTCAGGTAATTTAGGGAAGCCAGCAGAAGTAATTAGAGCTGAGTGTGCTCAGCCTATTTTTATACCCTGAGACTTTCAAATCTAGGCAAAGAGAGTTGGGATAAAGTAAAGAAGTGCTGGGAAAAGAAAAATGGGAACTAACCAGAGTAAAGAAATTTCTAAGGCTAGTCCCTTGGGTTGTATTTTGGCACACTGGAAAGAACTGGTGGGCTACAGAGGAACTGAAAATAAAAGGAATTTAATTCCATTTTGTAAACAATGGTGGCCACTTTATAGGCGAGAAGGAATTGTTAGATGGCCACTGGTTGGAGCCTTAGACTGTGACACTTTATTGCAGCAGATGTGGAACAGAAATGGTAGGAAGTAACATATGCTGATATGTTCTTTACTCTCCAGAATCATCCTGAGCAGCAGAGAGATTGTAGAATTAAACCTCCCTCTGATCTCCTGGTATTGGCCTTTGAGAAGAAATAGAGAAAATAGAGGAAAACCCAAACGATGTTGCAGTACTTGTTCAATAAATCAACACTGAACCCATCCTGACAAAGTTTATCACAAGGAGGCACTAGAACAGGAATTAGCCAATCTGTTTAGGCCTCCCCCTAAAAACTCCCCCAAAAGACAAGAGAGATCAGGAGGGGATGCAGACTCGGAAGGATTGGAGACCCTAGTTCCAACTCCAGTTCCTTCTTCCCCACATAGCCCCATAGCATCTCGGACTAGGAAGCAAGTAAAGGAAGCATTAAAGAAATAAGCTGAGCTGTCTGCTCCTCCATTTATTATTGAATCACATAAACCATCACTAGTGTTATATCCTCCATTACCTAATAGTGACAGTGAAGATGAGGAGCTCTCCCCAAATGGCCTCACAGCATCCTGGACCAGAAAACAAACAAAAGAAATAATACAAGCACCTTTATGGGCGGTAGGACCTGAAGGAAGGAGGACGTTAGTTAAAATCCCGTTTTCTACTATTGATTTACAGGTCTGGGAAAGGCTTGCCAAGAACTACCGGAGTGATCCGATAGGCACGGCTAAACAATTAAAATATATGATGAAACAACACAACCCAGATTGGGCTGATATTCAATTACTGTTAGATGCTTTGACTGAGACAGAGAAGCAGTTAATTTTGAAAACAGCAGGGAATTCAGTGGAGGATGCTTGTAGAACATCACAACTTGATGTTAAGGAATTTTTTCCCCTCCAGCATCCATGGTGGGATCCAAATATACCAGAAGATTTGGCAAAATTGGAACATTATCGGGACCTTATAATAAAAGGAACGGAGAGGGCAATCTCTAAAACCATAAACTGGCCAGCCCTATATAAAGTGAGACAAGGTCCTTCTGAAAGTCCTTCTGAATTTTTAGATCACTTGCATGAGACAATGTGTCATTATACATCTTTAGATCCTGATTCTCAGGACGGGATACAACAGTTAGCAAATTTGTTTTTGACTCAGTCCACAGGGGACATTAGGCATGAGCTTTAGAAGATCCAGGGGCCAATGGGGTGAAATTTAGAAAACTTATTAGAAGAGACATGGAGGATTTTTAGCAATGGAGAGGAAGGATACAAACAAGGAATGAGAAAACTAGTAGAAGTAGTGAGAGAAGGAGGAAAAGGGAGACGTGGGCAAGGACCACCAAAACAAGGTCTGCCTCGGCTTGGGAAAGATCAATGTGCAGGAAAATTGGTCACTGGAAAAACCAATGTCCGGAACGGAGAGAAGGTGATGAACAAAGAAGAGGAAACCCCAAAGGGAAGGGGTGGTTGCGCAGGTCAAAGCAGACTGAGGGTGACCGGAGGGACTCACCCTAGTGGACCCTCTGGTTAAAATCAAGCTACGGAATAAAGGAAAGAAAATGGAGTTTTTGGTAGACATGGGAGCAACATATTCAATGTTAAATAAAGCTTTAATGCCTATAATAGACAATTGTGTTATGGTAAAGGGGGCAATTGGCCAATCTGAAAAAGCATATTTTTGCAAACCATTAAAATATAAACTTGGAAAACAAGAGGGAATTCACAGATTTTTGTATATGCCCAACACTCCAAAGGCACTGTTGGGTAGGGATTTGTTGGAGCAGCTAGAAATAAAAATCATATTTAAATATGGGGAGGTTATTTTGGAGGTTAAAGACCAACAGTATGTAGAAATGTTGAGTTTAATATTACAATTAATGAAGCAATTAATAAGACCAGTACTGAAGATGAAGGAAAGTTTAACAAGAAAATAATGGATCAGGTATTTCCTGGGGTATGGGCTTCTAGTGTATCAGGAAGGGCAAGGAACACACCCCCTGTGGAGGACAGGCTTAAAAAAAGGAAAGCTACCTGTGAAGGTAGCTATCATGCATATCAAGGCACACCAGAAAGTGAGCTCTGAGTGTATCTGAATGAAACTGGAGTGTATCCCATTCAGCTTTAATTCCAGATGGACAAATTTCTCTAGAAGGTGAGCCAAACTATAACAAGAAGGACAAGAGATTTATTGAGACTGAAAATGGGAAATACAAGCAGGAAAGATGGGCAATTACACAAGAAGGGAAAGGAAAACTTGTAGTCCCCTCCTATTTGTTATGGTTACTATTAAAAGAGGAGCATCAGAAAACCCACTGGGGAATAGACACTTTGTATAATTATTTAATAGATAGGACTGTAGCCAGAAATTTACAAGGTAAAGTTATTCGAGTGACCAAATAATGTAGTCTTTTGCCTCCAAACTAACCCCAAAAATATTCCCAAATCAAAACATGGACAAATTGGAAGAAGCTATGGGCCTGGGCAACAGTGGCAAACTGATTTTTCTGAACTTCCCAGGAAAGGGGGTATCGATATTTATTGGTACTGACAGATACCTTTTCAGAATGGCTGGAAGCCTTTAATTCCAGAACTGTCAAGGTGCAAGAGGCAACTAAAGTACTGTCACAAGAGATAACAGCATACCATGTTTTGGAGTCCCAGCCACCATATCTTCAGACAGAGGGCCACACTTCATTTCAAAAATTGTCCAGCAGATTAGCTGCCAATTGGGCACAGACTGGGAACTTCATACTCCATATCATCATCCCCAGTCAAATGGCCAAGTGGAAAAAATGAATAATTTAATCAAGCAACAAATTATAAGGCTATGGGAAGAAGAAAAATTACCTTGGCCCCAGGCTCTTCCGTTAGTATTACTGCGAATCCAGACTAAACCAAGGACAAAAGAAAAAATTAAGTCCTTTTTGAGATATTATATGGAAGGCCATAGGGGGTACAAGAGGAAACATCAACCCCAGCAGGGGAAGAAACCCTACACAGCTACACGATGGCCCTAAACAAACAACTCAGAAATTGAGAAGCATTGGCTGGGATTTGGAGCAGGGAATTAGATGGACCAGTACATGACATACAGCCTGGAGACTATGTATATGTCAACTCTTTTGCAGAGCCACAGTGGAAGGACCATTCCAAGTGCTTCTCACCATTTTTAATCAAGGACAAAGAACAGAATGCCTGGATCCACCATACGCAAGTGAAAAACGATCCAGAAGGTGTTTGGAAAGTTACACTGGGTGGTAATGAACTGAAATTAAAGCTTACTTGGGAAAATAAGTACATTGTAAGAAGAAAAGTTAATCTAGTTTGTATTTAAAATGCCTTTGTTTCAAAGAATGGCAAGTACAATTTGGAAATTTGTGGCCTTCACGATCGTAGCTATGACCATGACCGAAGTTAATGCAATACCACGTGTGTACAATGCAACTGGTATATACACTTGTCAAGGAAAAGCTTATGACTTTTACTCCCGTAAGGCTCTGTCAAAAATGCTGAGAGTCACAAATGCATCTGTTTGGGAAGGGAGAAATGTCTGGGGATGTGAATATGCGTTTGTTCAGGATGGGTTCCACGAATTCTACCAAGAACCAATGGAACTCATCCGGATTAGCCCTGAATGTTGTGACAAATGCTTAAGCAACTGTCCTGAATTCAGACTCAGAATAGAAGGATGTGCAGACAAGAATCACAGAATTGACTATAATATAACTCAAGTCTGTGTTGCTCCTTGGAAGCATAGAATTAGAACAACCAGAACAACCATTTAGCCTCTACCAAGACAGACTGCCCATACTCAGACTACACTCATCCAGACCCTAAAAGAGATAATTTGACCTATAATTACCAATATTGGACCATATGCTATTAAAAAGACTGGAATCCAAAGGCTACTGCTTAATCCAAAATGGCCCCTGAAGCGAGTAGAAATGCCAATGCAGGTAAATGCTTCTGCCATTAAACTGGAGTGTACCCCGTTTCTTAAGACCTCTTTTATGGATGAGACCACTTGGTTACAGAAGTGTATACCATACATGCTCAGATGAAAAAGAGATTTGACTGGATTATTAAGAACAGGACTGGGGGTTTTGAATACAATGAATTCAGAGGTATTAATGAACAAATTAACTGCAGCTGGTAGTGACACAATTAAGTCACAATAGCCTTTACCATCTCCTTTATTAGCTTTAGGTACCACTCAGTGGAAAGTGTCCAAGATACTACCAGAATGGGAAAATATAGAAGAATGGGACCATGAATTGATAATCAATACCTTGGGTACAGCTACTGAGAATATTTATTTAGCTCTAAGGTGTGTACAAGCACAATTATGGATGCAATCAGTGGCTGCCTCAGTTATAAAGGAAAGTGGAGAAGGCACCTTTCTTGCTGAGATCTGCAAAATTGTTTGGGATAATTCTTCTGACTTAGAAAGAAAACTTCAGTCTTGGTGGGTTTTGGTCAATTTTACCTATGATCCTGTCACAAGTGTAGTACTGCTTTTGTTTTGACTATACATAATGCATCAGAGGATTTAATATACCCAACAGTTGCTTTAAGTTTGAATCATGAAGGAACTGTACTGTATCCTTCTGAACACAGAACATGGACACAGAAGGTTGAAGGGAAGTGTCAGACTATTAATATAGAGTCATGTGCCACGAGAAGACAATTAGGATTTATACGTGAAGGAAATATGAATAATGATCAAGATACTTGTCTGGATACAGAACAAAGCATTTGTCACTCTGAGGTTTATTCAGTCAACCAGACAACCCTGCTTGTATATATAAGTCAAGGTGTGCACGCCTCAGAATAGCATGTTCCACTATAGCGGTAGACGAGCTCATCATAAATGAAACACAATTTAATCTGTGCATTTGTAACTTTCCCAAAATTGAAGGATGTAATTTCTCCTATCAGGCACCTGCTGTATCACATCAGTATCTAAAGGCAAATTTGACTACTGTGCAAGAAATATCACCTGTGCCTATAGGAATGAATTTAACTTTAGTCAAACAGTTATCAAAACATGAAGATCTAAAGGAAATTCTTGAAGAAATTAAAATTATGGGAAAGAAGATCTGAATTACAATACATCATGACACAGACACCATACAGAGGGTCTTTAAAACGTTAGAGGAAGATATGTCTCACCATTAGTGGGATGTACTTTCTGGATGGTCACCAGAATCAATGGGTATACTTAATGCTTTAGTTCTCCCAATTATTGTTTTATTGATTGTAGTTACCATAAGTTTGATTTTGTCTGTTGTAATGACTGTTTAGAATTTGAGGATGATACAATGAGTGGCAACCTTAACATCATTATCAAAAACGTATAGTGTTGTTTTAAGAGATTGTTATCGCATGGCTTGGTTAGAGGAAGAAGAATCTGTGTATCAGTAAAAGAATTTACTAACTTTGCAGAGAAACAGGGGAATGAATCAAGGGGTTAAGTTAGAAATGTAGCTAGTAAGATGAAGGCCATATATTTTGATTAGGGGCTTAACAAGGAGATTAAGAAAAGAGTAATTATTACCAGATCGGGATAACTGAAGAAAAGACAACATATCCTGTATTCGACTTAGCTGTATTCTTAGAAATTACAGGGAATATATGAAGAATTGTAAAAGGGTAGGAACAACAAATACACCTGGCTTCTAACAATGATTGGGCCCAGGAGAGGGAGTTTGGACCATGACCAAGGGGTCACAAAGTCCTGGCAACCAGATAAAGGTGAAGAATTTACCATGAGGAAGACTTCTTACTTCATCTTCTGAAGCCCACTGACCCAATTCAAGAAGATGACTGCGCAGCCGTAATGAACATTCAGCTCATTGTAATACCAAGCGGGGGCAGGTGATGCATATGTATCGGTGTCTGTATGTCTTTATGAATATGTAGAGCTTTTGTAGATATATGGAGAAGCTACAGTTTTGGAAATTCACACATCTTTGGAGGGCTACCTCCCAGTGTGCCCAGCGTGCTGAATAAATATGTCACTTTTCAACTTGAATTAGTTGAAGAGTCTTCTGTCCGTGCATCAGCTGTGAAGGCCTCCTGAGCCCAGAAGCCATAAGGCTGCATTCCTCTACTGCTTGGCCCTGTATGTTCTAGTTCATCCAACACCCGATTAATCCACAACCCATATAAACCATACAAATAATCAGGAGACAAATGCTGCTTGTTTTTTTCTGGAGGTCATAGTGCTTTTTACGGACTTCAGAAATTCACTGTTTATTTCAACAGACCACAGGGCCTAAGTTTGGAAAGATTTAAACAATTATTCTTTATCTTTGTGGAGTGTAACTCAATACTGTTTTTTTTTTTTCTCTTAAAGGCAGGCCTGCCAATACCAACTGTAAAAGATTTTCACTCCTTTACTTCAGCTGTGGTCTAGAAAGTAGTTTTGTGTTCACTTTCAGAAATACACAATGGTTGTATTATGAATTTCAGGATAATCAAAATAATTGTTAATCAAAATATTGTTGTTTTGCCCTAAGAGAGGGGTTGTATTTTTCTTATATATGAACTGTATCTTTTACATAAAGAAGGTGACAGGACCTGAACTTCCAAGCTCTGTGTGCACACATGGGTGTGTGTAGACAACAAGGAAACAATAAACTATGAAGTTTTCCCTCCTTTTTGCTTTCAGCAGTTGGCAAAATTTGCAGCAACACATAGAAGAAACGATTAGTTCTGAATTTACTACTTTCAATGCACTTACCAGTGTCATCATCAAAGTCAGAAAGGATGCACTCAATCCCATCCTCACTGCTGGCTGACTGTTCCTGCGCTCTTCGGGGCAAGTTAACCAGCCGGCCACTGAGGAAGATGGGTTTCAAGGGCATTTTATAGATTTTGGCTAACAACTTGGAAGGGTGGAGAAGAGGGGAGAGAGAAAAAAAGAGGAGGTAAACATCCATGGGAAAGTTTGTAAAAGTAATCACATAAAACACAGGTTTGTAAAATAAAATAAAAAGTATGCAAACACAATTAGAGGCCAGAAGTCTTCCATTCACTGACAAGTAAAAAGTTGTGGGTAAAGAGAGGGAGAGCAGCAATTTAAATAACACATTTCTGAGATGGGAGTGTGTTCTCTTCTCATTTGTGAAGGGCAAAGGTTACAACTCACTGATTGCATCTATGACCTCCAAAGCTCTGTTAATCATACTATTGCAGGGATAATACCAGCATTTAATCAGGTCTTTCTAAGTAAATAATGTACTTGCAATATACAGACAAGATTTTTTTTAGTCATTCCTGTTCTACTTTTACTGGCAAGTTAAAAGGTATAACAAGATATAAATGGCTGCTTCTTTTAAAGAGGAGAAAATATTTCCCCCTCACTGTGAACTGGAGTTTGTAAGGATGAGGAACAGCAATGTGGTACAGACAGCGTATAGACAGAACATACATTAGATATATACACAGATATTTACTAATTTTTTTAGATGAACAAGATAGCAAGTTGAGTTTGGTATGTCTGCTGTTTATTATTCTGAGTTGACTTATTCTTCCCTTCTTTTCTCAGTCTGCACACTGAATCCACCCATTATCTCTGAATTTAGATATTAAGTGCTTTCAGCAATGATAGTATCCTTTGTTGTGCTTTTGTATTATATTCAAAAAACATGGCCTAGGTCCAACAAAAAGACCTGCAGGTGCTACAGAAATACAAATAACATTATAAAATCAGATAAAAAATGTCCAGGTAACCCTGGATAATAATATATGCTGTGTGCAAGAAGTTTAGAGAAAACATGCCAACATTCTAATTATTAGATATTTGACCTGAGCTTCAGATATGTCTGCATGGTACAAATAAGCTGCTTCTGCATTTCAGAGAGTGCAACCTCTTGTATTTAAAATAAAAGAATTCTCAACTGTTTTTTTTTGTTTGTTTGTTTGTTTGTTTTTGTCTTTCATTCACAACACTGTTTATGGTAACTGTTTAAACAAGAATGAATTTAGCTTTGAATTATGTTACTACGATGTTTTTGAACATTCACATTTTCTCACTTGCTCCCTGGGTCTGAGTGTTTTTACTCCTTGGTTTTCCCACTGCTAACTGGCCTGGAAGGTATGATATTCCCTCAGATTACCACTGTCCATTTGGCAGCACAGGGTATTACCATCAGGGTCACCATAGACTCTGTAGGGTTCATGCAAATCATGCAATGACTGATGCAAAGCCTGCAGGTTAGAATTATTTCCCAGGCCAGGTTAGCGCCTGTACAAGATTGTTCATCTTACCTGAGAACATCTCCTGAGGTAATCAAGCGCGGGAAGGCACAAGTCTGTAGATGCAGATCCTGATCCTGGCACACAGTCACCCATCTCCTTACAATCTACTTCCCCTGGGGACAGGAAAGGCAGCATTGGGAAGGACAGAAGAAAAACAGTAAGTACAGCATTAATTTTCTTTTCTCATTCAGTTACACCCTAACGTTTGAACAGAATCCAGAAAACATCCTTTTTTTGATCTTCTTAGATGACAACCAGGTGACCCCCACACAAACAATACAGTAATACTGGTCATAGTTTGTACACAATTTTTTATATGAATAAATGCTTTAATAAACATATACCTATTTAATATTTCTTTAGTAGAGTCTTTGGGAGTTCTAATAATCATATATAATATTATCTGTCTTATTGACTCTATTCCACTGTCTTCCATGGGTGTAGGAATTAATTCCTTATATTAAGCATTGCTTAATTATTGTAGTATTTTTTTCTATTCATTTGTACCCCACTGCCCCAGAAAATTCGTCTACCACAAGTTCTTCCTATTAGTTTATTTACTGCTTAAATCCATCATTTTATATTTTGTATACTACACTTCCTTCTGCTGTCTAATGCAGGCATCAACTCTCACAGTTTCAACTGTATGACAGATATCCTGAGGTTTTAGTGCCTCTACTGCTGGTATTCCTAACTTCAATCAGCAGACTGCTTCTCTCAGGCCAGCTTCACTAACAGAATTCAATAAGCAGAACAGTTCCAAGGCACACTGCTGCAGAGCTCCTCTCTGGATAACTCCATTCACTCCATCGTTTTCCCTGTCTGACTGTCCCATCTCAGCTAAAGTTCTGTCCACCTTAGAATACTTGGCTCAAAACCATTTTTCCAGTTTAGCCAAATACTTCTCATTCAGTGCCAAATCTGAAGTGTGATTAATGCCTATCAATATTAACATTTTCTTGCCTTAAAAAGTTATTCCTCTCATAAAGAGCACAAGATAAATATTAAAAATTTTTATTAGATCCTACTTGTTCTCCTTTCTCTATATTTATTTGCTTTTTCTATGCTCTTAACTATTCCCTCCATAATGTATTTTAAAGTTTTGTCTACTACTGAGATCAGCCAAGACAGCCAATGAAGTTTGAATCCTTTAGTTTTAAAATAAAATGCACATAGTATGGCATTGTATTTGCGGACGTTTCCCATAGTCCTATTACATTTAATACAAAAAAAGACCTTGCTTTTTGATATGTGACCACAATGGGGTCAAAATTATCTTATGAATGCAAGAAATGTAAAGAAATACAAGACAGGCTTTTAAGCTCTGCAGAAAAACAACATGAGTTCCCTTTCTTGGTACTGGGCATGTAAGTTTATTTCTCTTTTGTAGTAATAACAACAATTACAATTACATCACAAGGTGAATTCTTCCCCCATTTAAATCAATGGTGAAATAGGTCAATGAGACAAGAGTAACATTAAAGAGTAGATCTTCTGCAGTTAGGTGCTTCATTTAAATCAAAAGGAGCTACTCACAGACCTAGATTTTAAGACATGTTGGTTTATTTCCAACCATCTCTGTGAATTAATTTTCACATTCCCATCTCTGTGAATTAGTATTCATATAGAAACCAAAAGCTCCATTTTATCACAACTTAGAAGTTCTATAATTTACATCCACAAAAAAACCCCAACAATGTCACAGTTCAGTGAAAAGTGTCAAACTCTAATGATCAAGGCAAGCCATGGATCACCAGCATGGGGGCAGAACGGCCCAGCACCATTTGCCTTTGTTCTGAAGGCTGGTGAAGCATGACAATTACTCTGCAGGGTCACCCTGACAAGCTACGCCTGGTCTCTGCTGCCCACAGTGTAAAACACGCCCTGCTCTGTTGCAAACAATCCCTGCTGTCTCTGCACAATGCCAGGCCATTTCTGCAATATTCTAGGTTTGGATGTTTTTTCGTTTTATTATTTACATGAATATAAGCAAATCCTGGTGTAAACTAAGAACAAGTTAAGAAGCAGACACTTTTAATAGTGAGATGCATCTTTGCTTCCATAAAAACTTGAAGAACTGATAGTATTAAAAATGTTACAGAAATAATCCCTTGGTCTTGATTTATTTTATTTTTTTAAAGCATTCTGGACTCAACATCGTCAGTGCCCCTCTCTTTCCTACCGTGCTATGTATTACATAATTGATTTATTCGCTTCTGTGAGATATCATGACAATAGGAAAATATTTACCCAGTCCTTTGACAAACTTCATAAGGCACATAATATAACTGGTGGCAGCGTTGGCAAAGACCTGGATGTTGTCTGTGTTTAGAAATGCTTCAAAGACATCAAACACTGGAGCCTGGCGTTTCCCTGTGGAGATAACAAGATGAGAACTCTTCCTCACACTCCCTTAAAATAATTTTCCAACCATTTTCCAACAATTTAACTGAATCTGTAGAATCTTTTCTATTCTGGGCAGAGACAGAGATAATCTTAAAAGTAAAACCTTCTCTTGCTCCTGGGGCAACTCATGTAGCCTTTCATAGGAAGTGACAGAGACTCCCTCCCTTGCCCAGTCTATGACAAATACCAGTTTATGCCTGTTCAAATGGTAGGAGCAGGTTTGAACTCTTGAACTCAGGAGCTAATACTTCTGTTTGGTGGAAGTTTCTGTTTAGTTTCTGGTTTAGTTTTTGGTAACTGCCAAGATTACATCAATCATGCAGAAAACTATTCAGACTATAGAGTACCAAAATAGCCTTGATTTTCCAAAGTAGATTATCGTCTTCAAAAGCTGTGTACACCAGCATTCAGCCATCAACCATAACATATCTCAATGACAAAGTTTAGGAGGAAAACCACGTCCCTTACGTGTGACTTGTCATGTTTAAACATAATGGGGCAAAAGAAAAAATGGATTTTCCCATATTAACGCATTTCCATGCAAGCAAACACCTCCAGGAAGGATGCACATTCTTACAGAAATGTAGTCTGTAATAGCACTAGGAATATGAAAGCCTTGTGATCAAATGCCTGGACAAGCACTTGCCCAGATTATCACATTAAGTTACCCTTAGGTATAAGAGCAATAGATTTCATACAACAGGAAAGACAGTTCACAAGAGACATGCTGCTTGGATACAGTCCTTTTTCCAGTAGGATAGTGACAAATGCTCAGCCAAACTCAGTACCCCTGCACTACTGTCTTGCTCAGAATTATTCAAGTAGGTTTGACGCCTTTCTTTCTCAGTCAAATAATTTGTTAGAATGTAGAGGACAAAAGGTCAGAACAACATATCTGCTTTCCTTCCTACCCCAACTATTAAGTCAGATACTTTGGTACAGTTCTGGAGTATTGTAGTGCCACTTTCAGTTTAGGCATTTAAATATACTGAGTTAGTGTCCCCCAGGGAATCAAAAGCATATTTGAAACAGTGCAGGAAGTCCTTACCCATAGAGTATTCTCCTACGAGGTACTCTTTGACCTCTGACTTGCTGCTGCTATGCACTGTTTCCAGGGCACTGAACAAGGGTCTCCATCCCGACTGGATCTGGGTAGAACACATTTCCACCAACTCTCCTATAGAGGTGATCACCTGCAGCCAGTGTAGGAGGGGTTAAAAGAAAACAGCCAAAAAGCAGAACTGATATACAAATGGATCTTCAGAAGGAATGTCTTTAAACACATTCCTAGGCCTCACTATGATAATCTAGATTAATTTACTCTTTAAATTTTTTTAGATAGTAGAAAATCTTTATTTAATTGCTTTAAAGCCAGGTCTGCTGTCTCTGTGCTCTGCCACAATGCTGAATTGGGTAGGCAGAGCACTCTTAATTCCTAAATTCCTAATTCCTTGAAGATGATTAAGGGGCAGCATTCAAAGGGAATCAGGGAAGCACTTTCAGGTGGACCAAATGCACTCTGGAAACCATTCTTATGGGCATGGAGACCAGATACAAACGCATTGATCAGAGCTAACTTGCCTGGTCTTGGACGTCCTCATCACACAGCTCCAGCTGCATGATGCGCTCAAAGGGGCGGAAAAGTGCCTCGTTGAAGCGAAAGTGAGAAGGCTCGTTCCAGTCCATCAGCACTTCCGTGAGGATGTCATGGATGAAGGAGACAGCCTTCTGAGACACGTGTCTCTCCTTGTGACAGGCAGCCTACAAGGAAAGGAGAAGGATTAGACTATGTCCAAGCAAAAAATTTGCTTTTAGTCAGACATTTTCAAGGAAGGTAAGCACTGCATGTTACTGAACCTTCAAAACAGCTTCATCACTGATGTGACCAGGGACCCCACTGTAATGAAAACAGGAGACTACTGCCCTGGAAACAGATGACTGAGACTCTGAGCTGCCTAGAGGTCCACAGATGTATGAAAATTGGCTGACAAAAACACATAGAGCTAAATAAATTAAATACTAAAACCCACAGAACAGAACTTGTGTGAAATGCTGTCTTTTGTTTGGACTGTGTCACCCTTTTTCTCTTCCAAAGGTAGCAGCTGAGCTGGCTTTATATAGGAAAAGAAAACCTGCATCCTTTTATAGGAAGAATTGCAAGGATGCAGACCTTGACTGGAATATAAGCAGATGGGGGAGTCAGAGCCCCTTGGGGTTCTATCAGTTTTTTCTCCAGGCACAATTTGCATCATATTGCAGAGGTCCAACACCCTGTCTCAGTCCATTTCAGTAACTTAAGCACATGCTTTGGTGGCAGTATGGCAATATATGACACAGTGTATTCAACACAGAGCAGATTTGACAATGTTGGAGGTTGCTATACATTTTAAGAGCTATCAAGCCTTCTTCATCTTTCTCAGCTTTGTTCTTCATGCACACATTCCCATTTTTGTCCCCCATTCCTACCTCTACAAGGTGAGGAGCCACCAGGCTCCAGCAGCGCATGAGGTGGAGCAGCGGGCGGGATTTACTCCTTACAATTCTGAGCATGGCATCACCAAGTCGGAATAAGTGAAGAGCACTTCTCCTGTCCTGTGTGGATTTTACTTCACCTACAAGAAAGTGTAAGAATAAATGGAAGCTAAGCATCAGCTGCTCCTCCACTCCTAAATGTCTGAAGAAGAATTAGAAATTACTGATTAAGTGATTGATAATTAATAAGCTTTAGTGGGGGCAAGAAAAAGGAAAATAAACCCCAAACCAATGTAAAACACAGCCTATGCCTGTGTAGATAAAAGAACAGGAGATGGACCCAAGTTTAAAGGTTACTAAACCTACTTTAAGTGATCACTTTTTTTGCAAACATACAAAAGACAAAGGCTTGGAAAAGTCTTGCAGAAAAGTTAAGCAAGGAGTTAAATAAACTGATATTAAGACCCAAAGTGGTAGTTGTGAAAGGTTTTGGTGACATCTACAGGAAAGATTGTAAACTGCAAATTATTTGGCTTGGGTATTTAATTTTGTATTTCTTATTAAGCAAAGGATACAAAGAACAGAATGTAAGAAAATTTTTTTCTGTTCCCCAGTCACTAATACTTGTTATTTCCTGTTGAAAGGGATTAATCTTCCATTGCTCTTACTACATTTGGAAAGACACTTCATCCTCTCATTTCAAATAACTTTACACTGCTTTTATCTCTAACAAAAGACATAATCAGGGGACATATCACTTTTAAAATAAAAAAATAGCACTTAATTCCTCTATCTTAATTTTAATTTCAGTATTAAAACAACAGTTGATTGACCACTACATAACATGAAAAGACGAAATCTATTTATTAAAACTAGAGTAATGAACGTTGAGGTCTGGAGACAAGCAAGACTAAAAAACCCAAAATCTTGAAGTGTCATACCTAGAAAACAACAAGTAGCACTTCAGGGAGAGAGGAAACCAACTAAACTGGAGACTCAGAAAAAAACAGTGTCTACCACAGGACAAAACAAAACCTGTGTTATTTATGTAACTTCTGATTGATGTGAGGTACATGCTCTACTCTGTTGGGGAAAATCAAGCAGGACAAATCCCACTGCTTTAACATTCTTCATTGTGTTCTCTATCGCCCATTTCCTGAACACATCTGAGGTTATCCTACTGTCAAGTATGAAACCTAAATCCACTGTCTTAAGTCTAGACTGACCCAAGTTGCCATACTGGTCTGGGTTCAAAAATAGAGCTGTGATTATATATTGGCACACAATTAACACCCCCCAAAGTCCAAGACTCAAATGAATGTCCTGTGATGTGTTTCAAAGCAGGTGTGGATGTGGTCTCTGTCCAAATAAAGTGCTCAACTTTTTATGAAGACAAAAAATTGCTCCCACAATTGTAATAAGAAAGATTAGTCCTGTAAGCAGTACAATTATATATAAAACACTCTGTACAGGATCTTCAGGTTATTTACCTGGCATTGCTAGTGAGTAATCAACTGTATCTGTGACTGAATGGAAAAGCTGGGCCTGAGAAGCCTTCTTGAGCTGGTAAAGGAAGCCTGCCAATGCCGTCAAGTTTAACTTGTCAGCAGCATCTTCAAAAAGCCTGTAGGTAAAGAACAGAATCTAACTGAAAAATTCATGAGATGCAGACTTAAATGTGTATGTAAGAGGAAAACTCCTGTCTGTTTGTGGCTTCTATACACTGGCTTTCGTGACACATTGGTAATTGAGGGCTTTTTAATTTATGCAGTGCTGCAGCAAGACTTTGATCTAGAAGCTTTATTAATTGGAGGGTGGAAAGCAGGTTGCTGTGGAATCAACCAGAACCCTTTCAAGATTCACTACAGTGCTAAAACAGAAAGTTACTTCTTCAAGTTACCATAAGCCATTTATGAACCAGTAATCAAAGAACCAGTTGAAACATGCCCAGTCCTCACAACACATATCATCATAGCTTCACTAACTTTAGGGTTACACCAGTTTGCTCCATCTGAAGTTACCAACCCTAACCTGAAAAATAAATTAATTCAAGTCTTAAACCTAAGGTTATCATACCTGAATTGCTAGTTTGGAATATTTTGCTGAATTTGGCTGGGGTAGAGTTAATTTTTTTAACAGAGGCAAGTATGGGGCAATGTTTTGGCTAACAGTGACAAATACAAGCAAGAGTTGTTATTTTCAGCTGCAATGGGCTCCTAGGATTTAACAGTTAAAATCTATACACATGAAACAATAAGTGTGGTTACACTGGAGGGAAGATCCACAGAGATTACAGTGAAATTTCATATGGTACACCCAGAAATTGACAAAAATGATTCTCTGTTATTGCTTTTCATGAAAAACTTTTCTACAGTCCTAAGAAACAAGGAATTAAATCCTAACAAACATTTGCATTTAAGTAAAAGGGTAGAAATGAAACCAGCATCTTAAAAATGACAGTATTGCTATTCTCTAATCCTCAGACCCAAGCTGTATTGTAAGCTTCCTAAATAAAAGGTATTTTTTTGCCCAGAGTCAAATTTCTACAAGCAGTTTATGCAGTACTTTTGGCTCTGAATTTACACATAACACCTTCCTATGGGCAGAGATCAAGATGAAAAATATCAGTTGGATCAAAAAGGTCAAACCCAGGAATTTTTCAACTGTAACCCGGGCTGCTTAAAATCTAGCAGAAATAATATCAGTTGGCAGGCCATGATGAAAGGACATTTCAGACAGCCATTCTGTGACCATACTTGGCTCCCTTGCTCCTCTGGACACACTGGGGAAGCCTGACAAAGTGTCCACACAGCCCTGGCAGAAGCAGCTGCTTTCTGACTGACACTGGTCTTGTCAATCAGTCCCTTCCTGTCAGGACAAGACACCCCTTTACTTTGTTTAACTGATACAACATATCAATTTACATGCAAGAAAGAAATCCACCACTCTTGGATGCATTTGATTTGCTTGGCACAGTCACTGGTGTGCACAGATACACTCAGCTCAGTACTTGCAGGTACTGCAGAGATGAAAAAACCCCAGGTCTTTTAGAAACTGCCGGTTGTGACAAACACTCAGCTCTCTTGTGAAATTCAACTGAAGCAAGTGGCTGAAACGAACAAAGATTAAGCCCATTGCAGCACAAAAAGGGCCATTTTGGTACTGCTTTGGGAACAAGGATTCTGGTTGCTGAGAGCAGTGCTTTTACCTGTCAGCCTGCGTGGAGAGCGTGAGAACAGCTTTGGCAGCACTGGTACCACACAGCAGACTGCCTCCACGGAAGTCAAAAGCTCTGCCCTTACTGCTGTCCTTGATGAGATCCTGGATGGAAACTGGCTGAATGACAGGGTGGCTGCTCAGGGTGGTCTCTTGCTCGGGGGTGAGTGCCTGAGGAGCCTCCCCAGGCTCAGAGTCTGGGTGCTGCCCTCCGGGTGCTTGCTGGGACTGGGTGATGGTAAGGGAGGGCTGGGCAGCACCATCACTGAAGTGGGTGTGCTCCAGTGTGCTGATGTACTCACACACCCTGGGAACACACAGGAGAAGCAAAAATTAATAAACACCCCAAAACAACTCCTGCATTAAAACTCCAAATATAACACCCCAAAACAACTCCTCCCTGCAGTAATCACAGGACATTTCCCTCAAACCATAAACAGATGCTTTCTAACTCTCAAATGACACAGAGATAACCTTTCTTCTTACACATAGATAACCTTTCTTCTTTGGCCTCCCATGTGCCTAGATAGCACATAGTTTGGTGGAAGTGCCTAAAAAGCCCATTAAGGTTCCTGGGTCTGCCACAGTCTTCTGGTAACTTTGAAGCTTCCAAGCATTTTGTCCCTGTGTAGTGGTGGAAAACAGCACCATCTTTTCTTTTAGAGATACTGACAGTTAATTCACTTTGACACTGTTTTTACAGAACATCCAGAGATTGGAAAGCCCTTTTTCTCAGTCCCTTACTTTCAGGCAACATGGCCTGAATTCTGGATATTTTGGGAAAGCTGGTGAGTACCTGAATACATGAGGCCAACAGTCCTGATTATGGCTTCCCATCTCCAGACCCACATTAAGGACTGCATCCATACACAAAACATGAGCAGTGTGCAGGCAGACTCCCTGCACTTTCCCCATCTGCTCCAGTTTCTGCTCCACTTTCTGTTTCACTGTAGCATAAAGAAAAATAAATAAAATTAGCTTCTTCAGCTTTTAAACAAACACTGGTTTGTATACAGGGTAATGAAATGTATAAAAGAACATGAATTTTAGGCAAAAAGAACCCCAACCAAATCAGAGAAATCCATTTCTTCCTAATAAACCTAAGGTAGCTTTAAAACTAAAATCCTTCTTGACTGACCCTGTATTTGTGAAAAAAAAGTATGAAAAAGTGAAAATCAATGCTAGATTGACACCCTCCACCCCCAAATTCACATCCTGCTGCCCACAGAACAGTTGCAGATTGCCAGTGATATTTCTCTTCAGAGATGGCTGACTGGATATTTATTTTTACCAAAATCTCCTTTGCTATGGAAAAAAAAAATAGCATTTGTGGATTTCATATGTATTTCCATACAAAAAAATTCAAATTCACCAAAAAGCTCTTGCCAAAGTAAAACTAATTTTTATCTGAGCTACAACCATTTGGTTCTATTTATTTTTTCTGAGAACCCCTGAAAAGCTTCATTTTCATGCTGCATTGGAATAGAAACAAGTTTTGAAGCTTTGCAAGCTTTCACAGAACAGATCTGTTTGCCTCTGGCCACTGCTGCTGCCTCCTCTTTGATTCAGCACAGTCTGGCCAACTCACTTCAGCCATGTCCAGCAGAGCAGTCAAAAGCTTGTTTAAGCACAGGCTTTTTCAGTTTTGTTTTCTCTAGCAAGACACCAAATTTAAGTACCAAGCAAGGTCTTTTGTGCAACACTGTCATTTGTAATGGGCTTCTTGCTATTAGAAATTAGACATAAACAGAGAAATTTTGTGTACTTCTTCAAATAATCACTGGAGACAACCACTGGGTTTGAAATGGTGGTACAGAGATGCAGAACTTTTTATTCCATTTTAATCTAACATCATTCAGAAACAGTTTTAAATATCTGAAGATGATGACAAAAGATAATCAAGGATATATAAACCACACAGGGAGAGCGATGCAAACTCAGTTTACATTACCACCCAACACACAAAAATCCCCAAATAAGCTGTTTCTCTGATGCTCTCTGGTTGTACTAGCATCACAAGGTTTAAAAAGTACATGTTGAAAAATGCTGCTGGCTTATGCAATGTTCCACTGATATAAGTTCCATATAGAATGTAATTAGTGGGACATAATGTTAAGAACTTAGGATAGCAGGCATGTACTGAAGACACACATCCTATGTGCCTACAAGCAAGTGGTGTACAGCAGAACAACAGAGGGAAATGCCACTTATGTGTGGCAAAGTGCTTTCCAGTTGCAGCTTCACAGGCAATGTAAGATGAGGTAGGTAATTCAATCATGTAGTTACCTTGAGCTATAGCATCACTGGGTTCTTGGATTTCTTTTTCTTCTTTCTCTTCTTGGACACAGGAGGCCGCAGACATTTGGGCAAGAGCAGATGCACAGTTGGCAGCAACTCCTGTAAAGCAACAACACAATTACTGTATGATCAACTTTTCCTCCCCAATCCCATACAACCTCAACAAGAGGTAGGGTCAAGAAAAGTTGGTTGGATATGTTCATGCTGTAGGGCACTCTATGTGTATTGTCACCATCCATATGTCACCACTATGCAAAACTGGAGGAGGATGCTGCATTTCTTTCTCCTAAATTCCTTCAAGGAAAGTTACCATCCTATGCTATGACTCTGCCATGACATCCCCCATGCAGCCTTACCCAGAGCACAGCTCAGCCGGGCTGCCCTCCTTAGTCCATCCAGGCTCACGCAGATGGAGTCCTTCTCCTTCTGGTTCTGCTCTTTGGCTCCTTCTGCTCCCAAGATGAAGGCCAGCCCCTTGGAGCTGCCTGCCATGCGGCCAGTCAGTGGGGTGGACAAAGTGTCAATCAAGTTCTTCCAACAGCCAATTAAAATGTATCGGGCAAAAGCAATTCCTAAAGTGGAAAAAACATTAATACTATTACTACAAGAAAATGGCACAACAGAAGCTTTATCATAAGTGGTAAAAAGCCAAGTCACATTTGTCCCCTGCAGGCTGAACTGCCAATTCACATGTACGATGTACTGATATACTTTCTTTTTAAATTGTCATTCTACACTATTTATCTGCATATGCTTTTGGTACGTAACAACCCACTGCTGGGTAACACACTTGTACTTGATATTACAGTCTTAGTACCTGCAACAACAGAATCATCTGTCTTCCGGTTCTGGGAAAGAGGAGATTGAGCTGAAGCAGATGCCATCAATTGGCCACCGATTGCACTGCTGCCCAAGCCGTCAATGTCTGCCAGAACATTAAAAAACATCAGATTACTGTTTGCCACACAGATGGCATGAGGAACACATGTCTTACTGGCTCTGTGTTCAACTAAGTACTAGCATTCCTGACTTCTCAGGTGTGATTTTTTTGTTACTCTTTTTGGCAGCCTTCTAAAGCCTTGGTATAAACATGAGCTGAGGCACCTTAGGCTTTGCGCAGTATAACCAATGTTTTGTTGAATAGGGGAGACATCCCACTCTCACAAGCTGCTCTCCCCCCTCTCCTAGTTACACAATGAACAGAACTTCCAGTAGAGATTTCAAGGCATTACAGTTCAGAACTTACCACACACTTAAATCTCTGCATTTCTTAGTATAGTATTTCAAATCTTGCTAAATCCTGTATTTAGATGTTTTCAGACCTCAGTCTTAGTCCTCAAGATGCATTGGGATCCTATTTCCTAAATGTGATTTTTGGTAGATCTCTGTATGCTCAATCTCAACAAAAGAAATAAAACCCTTTCTCCAACACAACTAAAGAGCCATTTCTCACAGAGAGTTTAATGTTAGGGACACCAGGGTGATTTCCTTTCTAACAAGCCCCATCTCCACATCTGGGTATCATTTTTTCCACGTGTTTCTTCCCTCTTACCAGATTAGTAGTTAAAAGTAACACTGAGCTCAATACAATAAGCAAAAAACTTTCAGAGCAGTGCTCTTTGATCACCACTTACTGGCTCAGCTGAAGCCATTGTTTTCCCTGCATACACTATTTTAATTACAGACACATTAAAGCAGACAGTGCATTTTATATCAATACAGTATCATAGGCATCCTGCTGTCTTTCAACTGATACAATTTGATTTTTTTTCCCCTCAAATGAAGCTAAGGATTGCTTCTAAGCACTTGTGCTCTAGGTTTTCAGCTTCTCTCTAGTGCCATTTGGCATATCCCTGGCATAGCTCAAGCCTGAACCAAGGGGAGTCTAATCTGTGGAAAGCTTCCAGGATCAGATGCCACTATTTATATTTGTACTGCACTGCAGGCATACTGAAATGGCTTTGCTATGACATCAAGAAAACAGCAGCCTTACTGTTTATCATTAACAAGTATCAACTCTACCAGAATTGAAGCTAACAGAATTAAGAGATGTTTTGGTTCAGTGAACAAAACTTCTCTCCCTGTCTCCCAGGGACAGTTTTGATTTTTTTTAAACTTATGCTTCAAAACCACCCTGATGAGCCAAAACAAGCACTTAAATACCTGCCACAGCTAGGTCTGGCTCCTTCTCTACTGATAATTCCACAAGACACCACATATTGCATCATGACATGCTGTTCTGTATGCAACACAATAAAGCAGTGTGTCATCGTAGCTTGTTTTAGACACATTTGGAAGTTAGTCTTGCCACCATAATATTGTACTGACCCGTCAACATGCTGATAAGTGGAAGGCTGTGCTCCTCAGGGCTTCCCCAGTATCCAGCTTCCCCTAGCATGTTCCTTTCTAGTACCTGGTGGTACAGTTCTTCAACCCATGCCTGGGAAAATACCATCAATACTCCACTGGACTGGACCTGCTTCATGAACTCCTTCTGCAGAGAACCATAAAAGCCAAATGTAAGACAACAGTGTAAGCCCTACAGCATCAGCCCCCAGATCTACTTCTGAGTAAGGGATTGCAGAAAGAATTAAGTTATGAAAAGAATTAATGGAGGATTGCACCCTTAGAATTTTTAAGATTGGAAAATATCTTTAAGGTCATCAAGTCCAACTGTCAGCATAGCACCATCACCACATTCACCATTAAACCATGTCCTGAAGTGCCATACCCACATGTTTTTGAATGGTTCCATGGGCAGTCTGTTCTTCTTCCTTACAACCCCTTCCATGAAAAAAAATTTCCTGGTATCTAATCTAAACCTCCCCTGGCATAACTTGGGATCATTTCCTCTACTCCTGTCACTTGCTACCTGGGAGAAGAGTTCTACCCTCACCTCACTACACCCTCCTTCAGGGAGTTGCAGACAATGAGAAAGTCTCCCCGGAGCCTCCTTTCCTCCAGGCTAAACAAAGACAGCTCCCTCAGCCACTCCTCATAGGACTTGGTCTCTAGACCTTAGACCAGCTTTGTTGCTCTTCTCTGGACTCTGTCCAGGACCTCAATGTCCTTCTTGTACTGGGAGTCCAAGACAGAACACAGGATTTGAGGTGCAGCCTCACCAGTGGGACAATCCTTGCCTGGTCTTGCTGGCCACACTTTTCCTGATACAGGCCCAGGATGCCATTGGCCTTCTTGGCCACCTGAGCCCACACTGGCTCATGTTCAGTTGGCTCATAAACACTCCCAGTTCTTTTTCCCCCAGGCAGCTTTCCAGCCACTCTGCCCCAGCCTGTAGTGCCACACTGGGTTCTTGTGACCCACGGGCACGATCTGACACTTTACCTCATTGAACCTCATACAAGTGGCCAAGCCCCATCAGCCCAGCCTGTCCGGATCCTTCTGTGTCTGTCTCTGCAGTGGAGAATGACATGAACATGAGCAGCTCTCCCCTCTCCTACTGCAGTTAATGTAAGATGCAAATCAGAATGACAGTTCTTGCCCAGTGACAATGAGACATGCTGATCTCTCGCTACTTCCATGAGGTAGGAGTGGGATCTCAAATCCAATTAGAAGTTGTGGCACCTAACATAGCCTGTCCAACAACTGGGCTTTTCTGCATTGAACAGTCATCACAGATTAACTGGTCTCCAATTATTTGTCAGAATGATCTCTAAGAATACTTTGGTCGTGCTCAGGCCTGTTGTGCACATTGAATCCTCTAGAGAATGTCATGAGTCACAGATCTGCACTTGATCTGCTGCAGACCACACCAGAACTAAGGATGATGTTAAACTCCATTTGTTTTTGAGATTATATAGATTATAAATTCCCTTACACTGGAAGTTCAGTAATAATTATATATTTTGACACCTTTTCTTATTTTTTCCATATATCACAATTTTCTTTTTTTTTCAGAAAACTCTGAAAAAATGTCTCTTGGGCAACTAAGTTAAACAACATGGATGCATGTTTTCAAAACGATTTTTAAAAAGCCCAAGAAGTGGAGGAATTCCAGGTGTAACAAAAATCATAATTTCACACTACTAAGACCTACTTATTTTTCACTTTAACTTCTCATGTCTTCATCTACAGAAATTCAAATCAAATATTAGGCAAAAAAAACCCCAAACAGTTGCAAGATGAAGATATGTTCATGCACATTGTCAAGAGACAGTACTTGCAATACCACATGATGCTAATGTATTCTGAAAATAGCTTAACCATCAAAATGACTGAGACCTTAATGACAATCAGTAAGCAGCATTCGTTCCCACCAAATCACAGAGTAATTTAGATGCACAACACTTATCATGCAAGATTCATAAGCAGCTTGGAGAATGCTTCATTTGCAATTACTATTTCTCCACTTAGCAAGCAGCCTAAAGGCTTTATGTGTGGGCTGGTTTATGTGAAAGGAAGCAAAATAAATTTTCATTTTTTAAAAACAATGATCCCATATTCCCCAACTCACCAGCAACACGGGGGCTTGGGCAGGCTTCTTCCTGTAGTAATCTGAGTTTGCCAATTTTAGGTTGAGCAGCAAAGTGTAATGTGATACCACGTAGAGACTGTCTGCATTCATCAGAGTCTGGAAGTTGAAATTTAGGTTTCCCTCAAATCCTGGTGAGTGCATCATACCTAACAAAAACACCATGTGAGCTCTCATATTTTACACAGATTTTTCCTGGAAAAAAATATCAGAAACTATCCCTAACATTTTGGCAGCAACAGATTGCTAGAATAGTTAATGAATCATCAGTAGAAATTGCTCTACTAAACATACTAGAGTAGGGAATAGAAAAATAAATAGTTCATCTAGAATGCAAGACAAACTGAACACTCCAGTCACAGTCCAGCAAAACAATGTTTTTGAAATTTGTGCTAAATTTGAAATAAGCAAGGAGCACCAGCATTTATTGGGATGACTATCATGTATAAAGCAAAGGGCAGGATACATCTGCAATGCTAACTGGAAAAGTGAGGTGGAAAGGAGCAGACCCAAAGCCTGTGTACTTAAATGAAAATACACTGCACCAAATGGTGCTAATGAGATTAACAGCCCTTTTAACCCCCCAGTAAACCTGTTCTGGCAAAGTCATTTGCTGGATGGGGACTGGAGTGCTCCACACCTTACAAGATCAGTCCGTAATCATCATTCTCTCCATGGCCTAGAGGTATGTGGACAAATATCTAGGGCCAAGCCAGCTGGAACTAGTTACAAGTCCAAGCCCTATTTATTTCATACAAGGCCTACTTTCTAAATGGCTGAGCACTTGCACTTCTGTCAGACCCAGAAACCACCAGAAAGGACTCACTAGTCCTGAAAACAATATTTTTATGAAGCCTACAACCATGCTCAATGGCACAATCCCTTCTTCCCACGGATGTCAAATAGCTGACCTACTGGTAGAAAAATATCAATCAAGTATGAGCAACACCTAATTGAATCCCCATGATCTGTAGTCTGAACCATGAAAAAACCAGAAATACCAGATCCACCCACATAACTCACAATATTTCATGGTTTTCACATCAACTGTGAAATCCATTTATATAATGTCAATTAGGGAAGATTAAGAAGTCAGCTTTACCCTAAAGGAATGCTCGAAATGGAACAAAAACCAGCTTCCAAGGTTAGTTACATGATGAAGCAAAGCTGTGTCATTTGTTAACGGCTGCAGTGTTTTACTGTGAATATATTCCTCCCACCATAAAGCTCATACCTCTTCTTAGACAAAATACAACAAACCATTAACAGTAAAAAAAAAAAATCCACACACAGAAAAGAAGCAAATGTTTTTCTTGCCTCGTGAGGGTTTGAAAGCTCTGTGCTGCTGCCTTCTCGGACTTTCCACTGTCGTCTCTTTGGGGGCGTGGATAAGGTGAGTAACTGTTTGAGGGTGGATTTAGAAAGAGAGTAACTGTTCCAGGGTGGGTCTAAAAAATGAGTATCTGTTCAAGGGAACAACCTTTGTGGAAGAAGGGTGATAGGGCTGGCCACAAACCACATCCACACAGGCTGGCATTGCTTGGGGTAGATTTCTCATGGTGAATGTCAACAGAATGTCAACTTTACCTAGTACCAAAACTGCAACCATGCGCTTGAAAGTACCCTGTGAGTAGTTCTAGTGATTTCTTCATCACTGAAAACAAAGATGCATCTTAACACTCTGTCGGATGGAGGATCATGATATTGATGTAGATATCTCCCTCTGGCTTTTTGTCTTATCTCTCTTAAATATGTACCTCAGGGACTAGAATCTGCTAGAGTAACAAAAACCTCAAGGCAGAGGCGTATGTAAAAGTAAAAAAAAAAAAAACCCAAAAAAACCCCCAACAACAAAATATCCCAACCAAACAAAAAAGCCCACTTTATTTTGCATCAAAATGTTTAAAAAAATGTGCAACCTCCTATACAAGATAACAATTAAAAAGGAAGGTTTAGAAGTGCACAGAAAAGTCGATACTCTGTTGAGGGCATGTATTTGAGCACTAAAAAGTGTTGGGGAAAAATATGTTCCTTAACTTCCTCTAAAAAACGGGAAAACAACTGCATTTGTGAGATGCTGAGATCACAGAAACAGAAGATTATACCTACCAACATAAAAACCTTCTCTCTAAAAAGTATGGAATCAAAACTCTAGATGGGCTAACTTACTCCTAACTTTAGAGTTAACCAACTTAATTGCAAATTTTAATTTCACTACAACTCTGTTTAGCTGACTACACCTTTTTCATTCTTATCTCAGCAGTGCCTTAAATTCCTACCTCCATTCATTGCCTTTCAATCCTATGAAAACATCCTAATTTTGAAATGCTATCTATATAAGGACCTGGCTTGAAGGAAAGAATACTGAATTGTATTATTCTTCCAAAGTGTAAGAAAAATCAAGAAATGAAACAAAGCAGTTAAATAAGGTCTCCCAGAAACACAAAAATACTGCTTCTGTACTGACTGGTCTCAGAACTGCATCTTTTCTCAACTTGAATCTTAACCAACTCTCAAATTTCTCCACGCATTCTTCAAGAATTATACATGAATAAATGTTGTATATACAATGAATGGGATCAATCCCTCTAGCTTCATCATCTAATCAGTGCCTTGACCAGCTGGTGCTAATGAAGGACTCCTAAAGTAAGGACCTACACATTGTTTAGAGAGGCAGATCAAACTGGTGTCTCAGAAGCTCTCCAGGGGACTTCTCACCCCGTGACATTTGTTTCAAATTTCCTAAGTCTCTCTCTCTCTAAAGGTTTTCAAACTCATGGCTCTCTCATCTACACAGGAGCACAAGTTCTCACCTCAGGAGGACTGATGGACATTTGCTTAAGATCTGAGGTACAAGTTAAGGGACTGTTTCAGCTGGAATGAGTCTCATTCCAGGTGTCCAACTGAAACAGGAATTACCCAGATCTTATGAAAGCATAAAAGTACAACCCTGCAACAGCCACGACTTCATGAAAACTCCATGATAGCTCTTCCAGGCTGTCTTAATACAGTGACTGGCTACTCCATTCTTCCACGATTCCTTACTGAATGGTGTCTTTTACAAGTACTTCACAAAATCCATCTGGAAACGTGGTGTACATTTTAAAAGTACAGATTTAGCCACAAGGGTGGCTTTCTTAGAAAAGTGAATGGTCTCTCTCAACAATCTAAGTCCAAGACTAAGTATCTTTTTTAAGATATACAAATCACAAACAATGGATTTAATGCAAAAATTCAGTTATATTCTTCCACTTTTCTCACTGCATTACTCATACTGAATGCCAAGAAAAGCTATGTTTAGCCTTAAAATCTAGAATTCTCCTAGGTCCACATGTTCTAAAGCTTTAAAAGCACTCTATAAAGACTTTACAGACAAAAGGGAAAAGAAGTGGCATACTCATTCATGCACAAGGAAACAGGTGCACAAAGATTTGAACTAGAGGTCTAGCACTGGTCTTTCATCATAACCTCAAGATTACCCTTTTCCAGGAAAAAAGAAATACTTGTGACAGAAAGGGTGCTCTTGAGCCCCTCAATTAGGAAAGTAGTGCACATTAGTGCCTCTTTCCTTTCTGTGATATAAAATAGCCAACGTTTCTTAAGAATACCATTTACAATCTTCCTGAGTTAAGGTTTATTTGGGTAGCATTTAAACAGGATATTAAGAATATCATCTTATTCATCCAGCTTCATATCTAAATTATGTTGTATGATGATGGGAAGAGTCCCCCCTTCTGACTCTGCATGATTTTAATGTGTGTGAGAGAGCATAAATGAATGAAGCAATGATTAGGAGATGAGCAATAGGAAAGGCAAATGCAGTAAAGTAAGTTAAATAAACAGACACATATTTTAGCAAACATTTTCATTTTGGCCACTGTCAGGAAAGCGAAACCCTTCTAAAAATATATATTTACACACATTTTAAATATGCTATCAACCGGACAAACTAGCCTTTGCATGACTTTTTTTGTTTGTTTGACAGGTCGAGATCCCAAATGTTCTAATCATTAAAGAACTGAAGATAGGCAGATCTTAATTTTTGTCTTGGTCTGGGCTTTGAGCTTTGCACTTCCTGTCATATTAGACAGCAGCATTATGAAAAACAAAAGAGTAAAGACAAACTCCCCTCCTTCCCTATCCTTTCTAGAGCTTACTGCTGCAGAATTGTTACCACCCTCTTTGTGAGGCTGGCATTACTAATAATAACAGTGCAGTGATGTACTAAGCTACTTATATCTCATTGCAAACAGGCGATGGGACTTCCCACCTTCTCATTCTAAGGTGCGACCTCTCTTTAGTGACACCATGTGCAAAGCTTCTCAACAGAGCTTCACAAACCTGCAAAGAGGTATCTTGCTACAACAAACTCCATTTCTTTATTGATTCAGGACATAATCCAGAGCCTGTTAAGTGTCAATGGATGTACCTCCCTTTGGATCACTGCCTGCATACTCAATTTGCTTTGCCTTAAATGAAGTATGTTCCTGTGGAGGAATGTATGGTGTAAAGGCCAAACCTCCTCATTCTGGGTATGTTCTCTGAAGATGAAATCCTACAAGGGAATCTGTGTACAGTGCAGTCAGAGTGTGTATGCTGGTTAGACAGTAAATATTTGCTTGCAAACCTGAGCAGAATGTTGAAGAGAAACTCTGCAGTGCTCCATCCACTTCTTCTATGCTGGGAAGAGCTATAAGCCTAGGAAGAAGTGCTTCAAGTGACTGGATGAAGAGCCGTGCACTGTGCTGGTCTGCTTCTTGGCTCTTCAGCAACTTCAGAGAGAGAGCAGCAGTGCGTAAGGACCTGTGACCCGGGCAATCCCGCGGGGTCTGCTCCTCATCAGCCAGGGAACAATTGTCAGAGCCTATGTCTGAGACATCAGACCTGCCCGAATCCTTTTCTGCTGCCATGGAATACTGATCACACGAATCAAACTCAGTCCTAGAAAGGTCCTGGTCATCTACACTGAAGTTACTTTCACTGTATCTGGATCCATAGGACCGGGTCTTGCAATCAACTGATAAAAAGTTAGTTATATCTGGATAGACTATGGTGTGGCTTCTTTGAACAACATCTGGCTGGTCAATGGTTTCTGACTCTGGTTCTCTGTAATGAATCTCTTTGCTTTCATGTCCAGCTGGAGATGGCAGGGAGTTTTTTTGATTTTCTGGATTATCCTCTGGAGTTGTTTGTCCCATATCCCCTTCCAAAGTAGTCTGACCAGTGTCTGTGGTAACGCTAATGCTGATATCAGGACTCTTCTCATTTCCTGATTCCCAGGCAGGGTTTTCTGAGGACAGGATGCGTCTCTGCCACCTGAAGTCAGCATCATTGATCTCCATGGAGTCCCTGCTTGTCTCGGTCCCATCCTTCAATTCTTCCAAGCGCTGGAGCAGCAGCTGGATCTGCTCTTCACTAAGACCCCTCCCTTGGCTCAGCTCATCTAACGCTCCAAGCAGGGCAAAGACGCAGGACACTGAAGCATAGCACGCTTCAATACCGCCTTTGATGCATGCTTCTGTCATCCCATCCATGATACTACAATCAACACAGAGTTTATTTAAGTGATGTATGCAGCAACATGTATGGTGAGCATGTCACTGTCATTCAACACCATCTGTCCATAATCAGGAAAAAAAGAAGTGAACTTATCCTTTAAGACTATTCCTGAGAAAGACAATTAGTGTAAGAACAAACTATTAAGTCTCTCATGCAAACATGGTCATTCTGTAAAGGGAGTGCCAACAAGCGAAAGTTACCATGTACTCATACCACCATGCACAGCATATTCTCTCTTACAGACAAGCACTTAACTAAAAAAATCTCAACACCCAGCTGAACTAAATTTAAAGGCCATATGCATCCTGAAAATGATCTTATCTGCAAGATATGATCTTTATAAGAACTGAGAACCCTTCTTGCTCAATGTGACAATGTTTAAATTTTCTATTACCTCCTCTGACTTCATCTTGAAAATATACCTCTAAAGAAACACACATTTATTTTACTGCAAGTTTAAGGACACATACTCAAAAATTTTCAGCTGTAAACCAACATATTTGGGAATTTTGGCAAACTCAACAAGATAGCTATCTATGTCTTTACAAACAGGCCCAGACTGATGACAAACCAAGCAAGAGCTTTTACACCTTTTCCATTCTCAGAGCTTACTTAACCAGGCAGATACCCCAGCTCATACTGGGTATGCTCCTGAACTGCTTAAGTGCTCTGTGTGCACAGGTTTAAGACAGAAGAGGCTAAAGGAGGAAACAAAGCGTACAGCTTGAGAAGATCCAGATGGGACTTTCTTTTAGAAATAGACCTCTTCTTGGATTCTGACTCAGAAGAGCAGGGCCCTGCCAAATCACAAAGCTGCCGAGGACTGCCAAGTATCTGAAAGGAAAAGAAATGAAAGTAAGAAGAAGATTATCTAAGCATTATTTAAATAAAATAAATAGGTCATAATTCTATCAAGTCCAAGGTAGCACTACTGTAATTTCTCACAGCAAATGAAAATGGCACAGTGATGGTCTACTTATTAAAGCTACCTTTCCTCTTTTTAGACACAGAAAAGCAAGTAAAGGAGAATATTCAGCAAGAATCACATTTAGAATGTTCTCCAGTGCTTTACATTTTTAGCTGATTTTTTCACCTGATACTGCACAGAAGACAATTTTTATGCCAACATAAGTATTTTTTTATTATAGTTTATACCAAAGGAAACCTCTCTCCTCAGCCACCTTGTTACACAATTATGGAGTCATGGAAAGATAGGCAAAGTGATTCCTTCAGACTCAACCTGCTAGGTGGCACCTTGTTAATGCCCACCAGGAAATACAAACAAGCATGTAATAATAGGCCCAAAGAAGCAACAGGTATGTCCTGCACAAAACAACATTAGACTAAGCTTTTCCTAAAACTTCAGTTATCATCTTGCTATTGTTTAAAATTAGAGAAAGACAGTGACAGGATGACTTCCAGTTTAGACAGGAACCAAGTGGGTGGCTGTGTGGTGTTAAGAGAGATTTTTCAGAAATAGAACTGCCTAGGTATGCACAAGCTAGATGAAAAATTCTCTAGGAGATAGCACTGTTCCTACAAATTACATAAATTTCCTTGTTTTCCACAACATGAGAAGAAAGGTACCCATGTAGAATAGAAAAGTCCATAATTTCAGCTAGTGCTGAAACAAGTCTTCCAGTGTTCCACTTCTAGTGCTTTCAGAGATGCTGGGCAAGAGGCCAGAATGGATTGGTCTTGAAATGGCTTCTTAAGCCACTGGCAGCTTTCTTGTATCTATTCAAAAGAGCTCCAAGAAACTGGATTTCAAAAACTGGGCATGTAATCAAAGCATATATTCACCTTCATGCCTGGAAAACAGACTGTGAGGATGTGTCTGGGGAAAGATGCCAAAGAAGTTGCAAACTGGATCGTTATGCTCTATCTCACCCAAAAGAGCAATTGTGACTCAGTGATAGAAACTGCTCCATGCAGCACCACAGCACGAGCACTGACAGAGTGCCACAGTAGCTTGTATTATGGAGACAAATACAGCTATTACAACTGCATCAAACTATCTGTCAGAGTGGTGCTGAAGCACAGAAAGGACAAGTTCAACATCCCTAGGCAGGAAGGTTTGAAATACATTGGTGTGCATGTATCAACAAAACTTCCTGTTAAATAAACACTTTGTTTTACATGCCTGGATTCGCACATGTGATTGTCCTACCTCTTTCATAATTTTGATGGCTTCTACTCGATGTTGAGGTGGTGGGTAAAGCAACATCCGATGATACAGAGACTGTAGCACAGGCTTCATGGATTCCACTGACCCCACCAGTCGAACCAGTTCTGCTGCAATATAATATATGGTCCGTGCAACAGGCCCACTAAGGGCAGGGGCTGTGGAAGAACAACCTGAACCCCGGCCATGATCAGAGATCCCTGAGGAAGGTGAATCAGCCTCAAGGCAGATGCTGCTGTGGGCAGAGGTGATAGTTTTATCATGGATTGGATTTCCCAGGATTACTATTAGGGCTGGACACAGTTGCTTCCTGAGAAAGAGAAAAGCAGCAGATGGTAACTGGAAAAAAATACTCTTACTAGAACAGATTGAAAATAGCCCATGGTTAAATGAGATAGACACTCTTGTTTTAATGATCAGTCAAACAGCAGTGGTTAGATAGAAAAACAAATTATGCCAGGCTTTTTTCATCTCTCAATCATCAGCGTGCTAGTCCATATGGAAGGATCTCTGTGTGCTGTAGAAACACAGTAGTGATTTTGCAAGTTCATGTTGCTGCACAGTGCTGTCCCTTTCCAGGATAGCATGCCTGCCTCTTTCACCAGCTGCAGCCCATCACAAAATAGAAATTCTGGGCTTCAACTGCTCAGTGTCTCTTTTTCAATTCACCTTGGGAGCTTTAAAAAAAACCTGACTAAACAAGAACTAATCAATGTTAACTAGAAGGCTGAATGTTCCATTGCTGAACTGCACATGCATTATTTTAGTAAGCACCCTTAGTTGTGAGCATCTGTTTGGCTGTCTTTTGGGAACACAATGAAAGCCCTGTACAATAACTCACAGTGTGCACTATACTACACATATGCCACTATACAGTAAATACCCATCCTTCCTTCAACTGTCTCATACACATGTTAAGTGATTCAACACCAGCAGATCACTCCTCTGTGGAACCAAAGCCAGCTCAGCACTTTGCTCCATTAACTGCTATTTCAGCTTTGCACTCACACACTTGACATTTTACTTCAGTCTGCAAGACCTTAAATTAAGAAGTCAAGTGCTGCATGAGAATGAGTCCCAAATCTGGTTTTCACCCATGTCTTATTAGAGGTTCAAGCAAGTACCTAGAGCAAGCACCCAATTTCAAGCAACAATTCATAAAATACATCCTCATAGGTAACTACATTTTATTTTCTCAAGGTTTTATACAGTCTAGAATTTTCATTGCTCCTCTTAAGAAGATATCTGAAACAGCTCAGCTTCCCAAGTCATGGAAAGAAAACCAGATTTTAATAGGACATCAGATAATTACTTTGAATCTGCTTATTCCATTTATTTCTCCAATCAAGTACATTTCAAAACATAACAATTTACTGCTTAAGAAATATGCCTGTCTCAAAGCAGGAATAATCACAGGTTGCAACAACAATATATTCCCCACACATCTTAGTCCTGTCAAAGTATTTCTGTATGAAACTATGGAGAACACTGTCAGCACACAGAGCTAAATTTTCTCTCTCTCCTCCCTTCTTTATCTTCTTTGGGAACTGATTACAAAGTGCCTGTCAGAGTGAAAGCTGTGTGCATGCAGGCAACAGCTCCTTAAAGAATAAGGACAGCTACCAGTTTGCATCACAACCTCACCAGACAAGTAATGTATTAGTGCATACAAAATGTTCAAATTGATGTTTGCAGTTTAAACTGTTTCGTATCTACCTAGTGTTTTAGGGTTTTTTCCCCCCACTTAAGCAGGTAGCTGAAATATGCATGTTCATTCCTTGGCAGCAGTGCAGGTTAAGAAGTCACACCCCTGATGGCTTGCCCTCATGGTACACAGCTACAGATACAAACACCTGTAGATTTGCAGCATAAACTGGATCACCAAAAGGATGTAAATTGAAAATAAAACAGGAAGTGTTTTCTTTTAACTGAGATAATTTCAGTGACCTTGCTCACAGGATGGCCCCACAGTCTGTCACATGAGAAGAAAAAAAGGGCTGGGTGAAATTCAAAGGCAGAAACTTCTGAAGTGAATCTACCATGAGAGAGAGAGTTCTGCTCTCATGTTAGACCTCCAAGAGGCCTCAGCACTGGGTCCTTGTGCCACACTGCCAAGTGTTACCAGTCTGAACACTTCCCAGTTTGGCAGACACTGATGTTCCTGGGACAGCAGGGGAGTTATGGGCGCCTCTACATGTTCCATCTTTAGAATTGGGCCCAAGTCAATCACTTCAGTTTCAAAAATTACAGGGTAAAAACACAAAAACCACATTTGTCATTAACTGTCACATATATCATTCCTTAATACAATTACCTGACAAGGTCAAAAGATGGGCACAGACTGCAAGGAACTGCATATTAGTTACATTCTTGCTTTATTAATATGACTCAATTATCCACAGGCTATAAAAACCCCACTATTTCAATCACAAGGAAAGCAGGATTATTTCAGGTGCTTTGATGTGATGGTATCAATTTAGGTGTAGATACGAACACCAAAGATATCAAGCCTTCCTGGTAAAGTGTATTAAAAAGGAGAAATTCTTCATGAAATAGAAGCAACATTAAGACTATTCGCCCTCAAACTTTATACAACAATGCAGGTCATAATAAGCATTTCTGGTCACCAGCACACGTTTGACATTAATTTTGCTTATATTCCTGTATTATTGTATCAGAACATTAAAAATCTCAACAGTACCCTCCTACAACAAGCAGAGCATCTCTGTGTTCAATGCCACACACAAATCCAAACTATTGCAGAAAGCATAAGAGGTTTCCTGTTCTGGCTAAATCCATTAGACCTCATTACAGTGATAATTCACTACCAGGATTTAATGTGGTAGCTGAGCAGGCAGTCCTAACCAATTTTATATGAGGCACAGAAAGAACTGATAGTAGGTTAACAGCAAGCTCTGCTCACACCTGGAGACTTTTTACAGGTTTTTTTGCAAGGCTGGGGGGAACGGGTCCTTTTACATTTACAAACTGAGTATTTGCATTAGTCTTCAGATATACTCACCATATTAGATCAGTGAATCCTTTGTGCTGGTGCATGCTGGGGGAGGAGCTGTTCAGCATGGAGAGGATACACTCCAAGTAAAGAAGCTGAAGTTGACGATTGTCACTGGCAAAGAAAAGATGCCATTCACATCATATTAAAACAGACTACTGAATTTTCTAAAATAACCACATTAGTTCACTTGAAAATTATGCTATAATCTACAGCAGTGATTTATTTGGCTTCTTTCTGTCAATTTACAATGGTGTGATCACCTGCATCATCCCACTTATTTTGCACCGATTGCATGCAGTGATCTACTGCATTAAAAAAAAGGTGAAAAAATAGGAAGAATAAAACCCAAATAACTACTCAAATTAAATCTAAAATCTTGAGAAGGAACCTTAAACAGAGGAAAAGGAGAAAATAGAACATTTTGGACTATTGGATAGTTTCTTCAGGCAATCTGAAGCATGTTTAGGCTATTCTCTTCTGGTTATTTTTTCTTCTTGATGACAGCCACAACGGTCAAAAGTTAATATCTCCAAGCAGAAAGTCACACAGTAACATGGCTACCTTTCAGGGCCTTACGAGTAACTCTGTCAGAACCATAAACTCAAAGAAAGCTTCATGAGAAGGAATATTAAAGAACCTGTGGACATCTGGAACTGATACACTTGTAACATGCACCGTGCCTGCCCCTACTCTTAACATCAACTGTGGGATCCAGAAGACAAGCAAGGCTGAGGTCCGCCTTACGGAAGGAGCACTCCATGGCAAGTGTACCCACAATATGGTTTTTGCTCCTAAGAAAACCAGGATTTAATAACTCTCTTTTGGTCAGAGATGAGAGCTGGAGGAATGCACTTTCTGATATATGACTGTAGGTCAAGGAAGCTGTAAAGAATGGATTTATGTGAATCGAAATTAAGGAGTGAGAAATATCTGGTTTTCTGTCACTGCCTGAGTTCCTTTTTTTCACATACATGAATTTGTATCCAAGTACAACAATACCTGTTTCACATGCCATAGAGAAAACCCTGAATCCTGAGGCTCAAAGCTGGATTTTTAACTCTGTGGTATGGAGGGTTGAAAACTGCTGGCTTCTTATATATTTTAAAGGTGATAGATTTTTCCTCACAACAGTCCACACCTATCTGGAAAGATACATGCATTCCAGGTACAGATGCCTTCTTTCCCAACAGCTTTTCTTACGATGTGTCTTAATGCAGATGATCATCCCCTTAGAGTTGACACTTGCATGGGAATGCACAGGGCATCCCTGCACTCTTGATTTTATTTTCCCAGATGCTGACACTGATGAAATAATGCTAAGTAATGCATTCCTCTGTAATCCTGCTATTATTAGAGAGACTCATGGGAAGAAAGTCTGCAAAAGAACTGCACATAGATGTCTGTGCTATCTTTGCCTCTGGTAGTTTCTGAAAATTGCACAGCATATAAAACACTTCCTGTCCATAACAACCACATTTTAGAAGTTAAGATTATAAATTTTCAAGTAGGTAGAGTGTATGATATTCCTAAATTGGAGGAATTCTTTGATAGCACAAATTACTGCAATTGGATAAAGCCTGTCTAAGAAGGACTGATTTATTAATTCTGAATATAGTATCTGCTAGGTCTCTCCATGGCTCTTGTAATTGTTATTCTCTCTATGATGGTTCTTCCAGCCAGAAAAGAAAACTTAGATTATTAGTATTTTGTATTAGTATTTTGCTGCTGTATGGAAGTTACCTGCAGATTAGATTTACTGGAAGCTCTGTAAAGCTGAACAAAGAAGGCTGCACAAAGAAGGCAAATTAGCTCCTCATTTCAAGCAAGGATTAAATTATGCATCATGAACAATACTTTCTCTAGCAAACACCTCATTTAAGCACAGCTTTGCTCCATAATTCCAGAACTTCAACAGCACAATCACATGCATCAGTGAAACTCTCAACCTCCAGGTAATAAATTAAAATTATAAACTTAAATAACTCACTTTATGACAGCCTGGAGCTTCTCACAGAGTACAGTGAGGACAGATACAACATCATCACAAAGAGACTCAGTTGAAGTACCTCCAAAAAGGACAAATATCAGAGGCATTACATATGAACAGCTGGATAACAACATCAATTAACTGCATGGGTTTTCAGAGCTGGTCAGAGCTTCTAAACAAGAAGCAGGGCTACCAATATTCATAGATAAGATGCAGTAGGAAAAGTGCTAGATAGGAAAGTGATTGCCACAACATGCAAAAGCAGCAGTATAAAACCCGGAGAGAGCACTAATTGCTTACATGCATTTACAGAAGGTTAGCTGAAATCAAATTCAGATAATAAAATAAGTATATAATTAAATAATAAAAAAGACTGGTCCCAGTTTTCTACATGGCAGCCAATTTCTGTATCTCTCCCTGCAGTTTCTCTCTCTCACACATTTTCTGATGTCTGACCAACTTCTGATCTTATCAAAGAATGCTTGTGCTCTTCTAAGATTTTAGCCTCCATTCACACAAGTTCTACAGAAATCCTGAGTGAAGGTCAAAACCAGAGACTATTTTTCCTACTAGAAGATGTTGAAAGTTAAGCCACAATGGGAATAGAAAAACATTCTCTTGTAAAATAATCACCTGGATAGTAGTCATTATATAAACAATGTCTTTGGCTGAAATAGAGTAACGATTGTTTTCAGATTCCACATTCTACTCTGCAAATCTATTTCATTTGAGGAAGTAAAGGCACTTACTAAAACTTTTTTCAGACCACTGAAACTCCTTAATTACAGTGTTAGCACCTTGAAACAATAATTTATTATTATGTTGAGTGCAATGCTGTTACCATGGTCCAAATGAAGACACAACTGTAAATATCAGGAGCTGACAGGGCTATCTCAGCTCTTACCACAGGTAACCAAGAAAGCACCAAACTGTAAGTTACAAAATCCTGAGGGTGCAACTCCCATGACATCAAACAGCACTGTGGTGATAAAAAGAAAGTTAAGAATAAAAAAGCTGGATTGGAAGGAGTCACTAAAAAAGTTTTACAAATACCTTGACTCTTGAATTTCTGCAAGTTGTCAGGGTTTTCAACTATCTGTTGAGGAAAGACAAAGGTGGTGTAATTGGTACAAGGGACAGAGGAACATTATAGAACCAATACTTTAACAGCAGAACTTTCTTAAATTCAATTCTTAAATTGTCCTCTATCTGTTTGGGGTTTTTTGTTAGGGTTTTTAACTGAACTTTTTGCAAAATATTTTCTAAAATTCCTTAAGATCTTAACAGTCATTTAGACTAAAGGAAATTGCATCTCATTTAGGTGAAAGTTTTGTAAGTCCTTAAGGGATTTCCTACACCTAGAACAACTCAGTAATAATTAGGTATATAAATTGCATTGAAAATAACTGAGAGAAAAGCAAAGTTTAGACTTCACAAACTATTTAGAAACCAAAATCAATTGAGTATTAGAGAGTTTAGAACATTGACAGTGTTAATGTTACAATACCAACAAAATTAATGGCAGTCAGGAAATGGAAATGACCTCATACATCACTTGGTTCAGCTGTGGTATAGGATTCTTCCTATCGTGCACAACAGGGTCAAGCCAAATTCTCTCAAGCATCAATAACAAAATGTCAGGAACTAAATACACTTCTCATATGCTTTTATATACTCCTCACCTACGAAAAGAACTAACAAAAATGAATTTGCAGGCCCAAAATGTTTCTGTCACTCTGGGGTTTTTTGGGAAATGCTTTGGCTAGTAAAATGAACCTACTTATCACCAACAGAAGACAAGTTTACTTAAACTGAATTATTATTTTTGCAGTTGCTCAGCAGGATAAAAACAATCTAGTCTACTAATCCAAAATAGAAGTGATCATCTTAACCCAAAACAGATGTAAGGAAAACGATCTGTACAACTAGAGCCCTTAAATTTTCCTAATAAATAGAAACTGACTTTTACAAATAATACTTCTTTGACAATATGGTATTATACAAAACAGTACAAACAATGTAAGACGTCAATGTAATTCCACATGTACCCAGAACATCTACAGTTGAAAATGTGCTGTGATGTCATTCAAACAGCTCTCATGGATTTTAATAATGAAATAAATAAAATTATAATTTTTTTTATAACAAAGAAAAAAAAATCATAAGTTAAAAACTATCTTCTATTAAAAAAAGTGGAAGAAAAATCTCAATTACACTTTCCTTAGTTGAGAATTTGTTTTTTTACTATGTAAATATTTGTCACGCAAAAAGTTTTGGCAGAAGGATTTCAATGCACCTTAGAAAAACAAGAAAACAAAATAAAAGAATGGAAAAAGCTGATGCAGCCTGACATCAAAACAAAGTGTCTTTTATTTAATGCAAAGAAAAAAAAATAAACCAGCCAACACAAGCTGACAATGTGAGAGCTCTAAGGCAGGCATAGTCAGAGCCCAAAACACTTTTAAACAGGATTAACTGAGGAAGTGTCAAATAAAAGCCATAAGGCATTCAGATGAATGAGAACAAAATGGTATGCAGCCATGGACATGGAACCATTTGTTGATGCCAGAAGGCTCACCATGTTTTCTTGCTTTTGTCGTAACTGTAAAGTCAAGTCACTCAACATTTGGCTGAGGGTTGCCCGCACAGCGGTGTTAATGCTCCGCTGGTGACAGCTAGATACATATGTCTCAATGCAAACCTGATGAGGAAACAAGACAGCAGCACAAAGAGATCAACTTCCCCTTACCAGGAACACAGTTTAGGAGGATACCAAGGTCTCTCACATGCAGATAGTCAGCCTTCCTTACTATTTAGCACATTAGAAGTTTTTAGCTGTCTTGGTTGGAAAGCCAAGTAATTCATCAGTCACACAGCTGCAGGAATGGTAGGGCAAAACTGGCAAAGTCTCCTGTCAAATCCAAGTGATTTTGGTATTTATCTCACTTTGAACAGAACTCATTGAATGAGGCTTTGATTATTCATGTCTTGATACTTATTGTAACTACCTCGCTGCAAGTCTATGTCTGCAATGTAAATATCCTCCAATTCTTCAAGCTTGTTGCTTCTGACGTAAAGGTATTTGCCACTTATTCTACAACAATCATTACGTACTGTATCACATGTGAAAACTTTCAAGGCCTTTCTTAACAGAGAAAATACAATAGCACTCTCCCATAAATAACACAAACAACTGCCTTTTAATAACTGGCAATCCAGCAGAGGGCTCCTCTTCTCAGAGATCCCATGGGAACCAAGATAGCAATAGAAGAACACAGATGGATCATCCAGTTCCCAACTCCAAGCCCAGCTGCTGACAGTTTTCTGACAATGTGCTGTGCCCAGAGTCATGCTTGACTTTTGCCCCAGGTGATCCTGCACAAGATATTTTTAGGGAGGTGCTGGGTCTCTGTAAGACCTTTGGTAACTGGAGTAGACAGTGTAAGCACATTGCACAGTAACTACTAAGTAGATAAAAATCTTGATGGAGCTGAGCAGGTTTGTGACAGAACTGTACAATACAGTCTTCTCAAAGAAGCAGTTTTGGTTCTTTGTCCTGCACTAAGCTTTATTGTTCACAATGACCACAAGAATCTTCCAAATCCAAAACAAACAACCAAAAAAAAAAGTAAATGACTGTTCACACACTTACATATTTTTCAGTTTTAGCAGTTTTATTCTGCCATTGTTTAGATATATAGCAAGTAAGAACTGTAAATATAAATGGAACTAGCTGTGAAAAATTATTTAAAATATTAATTCTTAAAAATATAAATGTGTAGTATAAATTATATGCATAAGGAGTATACAAAACTGCATCTGGTGTACATTTTTGAATGAGAAGGATATTATATGATGTAAAGTCACTTTTATAGTTCCCTAATGAGGATGAGCTTTTAAGAAGGAAAAATAAAGTGATCTGATTACATAGTCTGATCAGTATTGACATAGGCACACAAACAAGACTCTTGGTTGTTTCTAACTCCTATTGAAATGAAACCAAGCTGTCAATAGGTCAATGATGAAGATGTTCTTGTAAGTTGGCCTGGACCAATTCTGCTCATCATTCAGCTATCCCTTGAACCCCAGTGGACAAAATAACCCTAAAAGCTTGTTAACAACATACAGCCCTTCACAGAGGCCAAACCATTCCAGTGCTGCTGAGATCATTCTTTTTGAGCTGTAAGCCTTCTTCTAGAGTATCTGAATTAATTATTGAAGTACCATTCTTAGAGGTAGGCTGACTTTCTGGAAAGAGCATGGTTGATATCTCCTCCTTCTCTCCCTCCCCATGCAAGCTAATAAGCAAACAATACTTGAGTTGCAATCTTACAGAAGGCCTGTGTTCTGAATGGCTGGGCAAGGTACCTTTTGAAAAGCCACTGATGAAGAAGCAGCAGTAAAAATGCGAGAGCTCAGGGCTCCAAAGAGGTGTGCAATGGACATTTTGATCATTTCATGCATTCGGGGACTTCCAGCTCTATGGCATGCAAAACACAACTAAGAGCAAAACACAGAAGGGTTAGCTAATGAAACACAACAGAGTTACACAAAATAAACCTCCAGAAGGCACACTGGAGCAACAAACACACACAAAAAAACCATGAAACAGCATCATCTACATTTTCCTGCAGGTGTCTAGGCAAGCATGGGAAGGTGCACAGAACAAGATTTAATCCATTTTTCATACTACTAATCTCTTTTCAATATTATTAATACTTAGGGCAGAAATTATAGTAGTCTTCATGTTGGATGCTTTCTGAATTTGAAGCTGATAAGGTTCAGAATGATTTTGAGTGCCATTGTTTTGTACACATGAATTGCAAACGATCAGACAGTGCAAAATGGCCAGACTGTAGCTTTGTTTGTCAGAGACAGTCCTCAGGGTGTTCCACTAGTAATGAAGGCAGCACCTTTCCAATCCTGGAGTGGTTCTACTTGCTGCAGAGTGCAGGCTAGGAAAACTAAGGGACTGATTTGGAAAGAAATGTTAAATAGCATGGGCACTGGAACAGAAAGCTCCTCTTTGCCACCTTTCCCTTAGAGCAAGTCAGAAGGTTAACCAAATGCTGAACTGAGATATTATTTTCTGTTTCCTACTGCTTATATGTTGGCTAATTCAGATACAAAGGCATAGTGATGCCAGCTATTAAAATCTTTGCCTTACCTAAAGCCTGTGGAAGAACTTGTGGAAACATGTATATGCCTGGTAGGATTTGCTATTTAGAGAGACTTAGGCTATTTAGGAAAACCTGAGGCAGTATTTTCTCAAGAAGTGTGGAGAAAATAGCTCTACATCCAAACACTCCAAATAGAGGCAAGCATACTCTGTATTACTGCTTGCTCCAATTCATTGAAGGAAATGAGTTTTGCTTGCTTTGCTGGCACATCTCATCATGCATTAGTCTTGTTCACCATTAAAGAAAAGAACTAGCATTGTCCTAATTTGTATCAGTACACTAGCAAAGCTTTTTAAAAACCAGATTGGCTGAGAATAAACTGAAATGCAACTACCAAAACCAGCAGAGTTTCACATCAATCTGTGAAAGACAACTGCCAATTTTCAGAATGCTTTTGATGAATAACAACCCTCTTTACAGAGAGAACAGAAAATATTATTTCTGATTATTTCTACAGTTTATACCACACAGACCATCATTGATTGACCATTTCCCCCCAGTCTCAGGTAGTGGTCTTAAAGACTGAAAGCTGAAGGGCTCAGAGTCATTAAATGCTTTTGCCAGCAAGCACTTTGTTTAATCTCAAGCTCTTTACCTACAGCCAAGAGATGCACTAAGCTGAATTCATCAGCTTTTGCCTTGCATGTTAGGAAGTCTGTGAGAAATGTGAGAAAAACTGCAGTAGGGGAAATTATCTGCATTTTTTTTCCAGTGTGTGACACTGACCTAAAGAGGGTTTAGTAGAAATTAAAAAACTGTGGCTTGCTTTAAGTAGCAATTCAATTCATCCCTGCTGCAGCATCTACAGATGGGGCTTACAAAGACCTCCAAAAATAGCCACGCCTTATGGTCTCACCTAGCACAAGAGAAACTAAAATCTAAGCTGTGCTAATCTAGAATGATTACTATCTTTTTCATCTGGTATCTGTTATATACATGAACTATTTATGTTGTATCCTTGCCTTTTAAAGCCCTTTTTTCTTCTGCAAAATGGAAGTAATTTTCTTTGGTTTCCTGTCATCCCTACAACTCCTTTCTCAGCTTCTGATACGATAAAGCAAGGTCAGTTTTATTATTGAACTCAGAACATACTGTAACTTCCAGCTAAAGTAAGCTATTTTCACACAGGATTTTTGTTTTTACAAAAAAACTCCATCCCAAATAACAAAAACTGAGAAGTAACACATCTCTAAATGTCTACAGACACTTGGGAGTGTAGGACATGTAAGTAACATTTACATTCCTTCATGGACACTAGCTCTGCCCATACCATGTTAACAATGTACTTTTATAATAGATTCTGCACACAGCAGTGTGGGTTGCACAGGAGGATTAAGTGCTCCTGTACATTTTCTCTAAGCTGAACAAACAGCCCATAGCTTGCAAAAACACTACTAAAAATATCACTCACCTACAGAGGCTCAGGTAATATGCCTGCAAGTATGTTTTTCTACAACCAAAGCTCCTTTACAATTTAATTCATATTAAAATCTAATGGAATAAAGGGAGTAGAGTGACTAAGAACCCAATGGATCAAGGGGCATTATAACTATTTTACTTGGATGTGTCAGGAAGGAGATACATACAAGGAACAGTGAGGTACTTATGCTAACATGGCACACTATGGCTTATAAACTTCTCTTCAGGAAACTCCATTAGTGTTAGAGTTGCAGCCAGTAGGAAATCAGTGCAGTGCTGTTTTATGAAGAACTCAAGAAAATTTTTCTATTGCAAAAGCAAAATAAATATGAGAAGTAGTAAATGTGTAATGCTGTAATAAACAATTATCAGTCAACTTCCAGGACTGCCTTCCCATGCAAGCCCAAACCTGCCCAACTTGCAACTATTTCTTCACACTACACATAAGGTAATACCAGTCCTAATGATGGTAGATGTGTTTTAGACTGGTTCAGTTTCAGGCTACACATGGAAGGCACACTCAAGGTAGTAGGGAAAGCTTAAGTGACACAAGCAGTGGTATAATAGAGGCACTTACCTCAGCAATCTTCAACACTGAACTCCCATTCAGCTCAAAGGTGGAGGTATATGTTATACAGAGCAAGACCTTGCATCAAAAGAGAGGAAATGAAAAAAATTAAGTTTCAGCCATTATTGACTCTCCTTCCCACCCTTGTGTTCCTAGCCAAAACTCCTTCCAACTACGAGAAACAGCATCAGAAGCTTCTTAGCACCGTGTGTTATTGGGATAGAGGAGATCCTCCTGAGAAGCTGCATCTGTTGGCCCCAGAGGCACCACCCAATGGATTACTTATTGCTGTCTCCTACATATGACCACCAAAAGGAAGACAATCCAGTGATCAACTTTGGCCTTGGACCCCTATTCATATTTTAACCACAAGCTTTGCATGATTTATAATCAGTCCTTCCATTCACTTCTATCAATATAACAAAAGAGAAAGGAAAAATACAATGCAAGTTATTACTTAAGTGGCACAGACAGATAAGTATTATGTGAAAAAATCCATTAATTACTGCCTGAGGATTTCCCAGCACAGGATATTTGCACTAAGTGTATTATAGTCACTTGATAATGAGTAGCTAAAAACATCCATAAGCCCCAGTTCATGAAGGGAGGCTTTTTCTGTCCTGAATTCAGCAGGAAGAATAAGACCCTAAAAGACCAATTCAACATCTTGCTTTGAAGAGAAGGGGAGTAAGAATGTGATGTGAACCACCAGGATAAATGGGTGAGTGAGGCAATGCGGCGAGAGATGCTGTGGTGTCTGATGCCTTTTGTGTCTGAAGATTTCTTCCCTCTCTCCTGTCTTCCTTTCCAATCTCCTCTGCCCCACAGAAGAAAGAATCTCAGCTACTGTTCTCTCTCCTTCAAAGCATAAAAGCCCTCCAGTACCAGAATTTATGTTTGGCTTGTTCTGAAATAGAATAAGTTTCTTGGGATAAGTGTAGCAGCAAATATCAAATCACATTAACACTAATGTATTGGTCCCTACAGCTTCTCAGCCCTACTCAGAACTGCTGTTCTCTGCTTCACAAGGAAGTTTGGGGCATCAGATAAGTCAACATTAATGGCTGTTAACTAGAAGCAAAGTACAGAAGAATCTGTCCACAGGTGAGTGTGACATTTTCCTGAAGGAGGACATAAATAAACTGTTTAGCATTTTGGGAGTCATACTGAAAAGTTACTATACACTGAAATGCACTGCACCTTTACAAGTGTTTTTCTTAGCAGAAAACCTGTATTTCACTACAGGATGTCACACCTTACTCTAAGGTTGTTGGGTTTTCTGTTTGCTTGTTTGCATTTTTGTTTTGTAAATAAAATGCCAGTAAGGAGCTTGATCCTCTTCTTACAGACAATGATTTTACTACAAAAAGTGTTCCAAGTAAACCATTGTGTAATGGCAATTTTACAGTTTTCTGTATATGATATCTTGATTTGACTCTCAGTCCTTCATAAATAGAAGCTGAATAATGTGGATAAATACTAGGGGTAGTGACAACCGAAAAAGGCACACTACTCTTATGAATTACAATAGTCCTGCACTAGAAACACTTTTTTAGATATTTAGCATTTATCTTGGGAGCAAAGTTTCTGAGCCAAATCCCTTCTTCATGGTTTCTCTTTTCTTTGAAATGGACAAAATGGAATTTCTTAAAAGCGTTATACAGCCCACCTCAATATTACAAGGAGAGATACAAGCTACACAGCACTTGAACTTGCCAGAGAAAGCAATCTAACTACAAATAATTGAGAATGCTGTACTTTGTATTTCTTGACAGGAAGAAATACGAAGTATTTCTTTGTATTTATTTGTATATACAGGAAGAAAACTCCACAAATTTCTCTGCAATCCATAACATTTACTGGTACATGCACAAGTGCCAGTGAAAAGGAACTGTGGTACCTTTTTTCCTGTCCCCAGAGCAAATTCTATAGAACAACAGAAAGGTAAACAGTCAATTATAAAAACTCTCAATCTCATTTGGCTAATAATAACATAAGTTATAAGGACTGTTATTTCCATCTGCTGCTCAGTCCATATGTGAAAAATTTAAAGCTTTGAAGCCAAACAATTTTGTTTAGCACTAACTAGATTCTTAACTACTGGCCAGCCTCACAGTCAGCTGTGGGGCCTCACTTTCTCAGCTATTAATTACACTGAAATTTTATTGACATTTCTAATAGCTGTGAGAGCTCAGCAGCTGGCTAAAATATATATATTCAGTATACTCAAGGAAAAACTGATCTGTATCCTCCAGACACTGCTGTGTAAAACACAGGTGTAGAACACAGTTTCTAAACACACAGAGCCAAGTGTTACTTCCCACTGACAAATCTCTTCTTATCACACTAAGAAGCACGATGGACATCCATGACTAATCCTATTCAGTGGTTTGTGTGTCCTGATTTTCCCTACTTGTAAACCCTTATTTACTTCATGTGATTTTCTGCTCTCTTGTCCATCTTGGCTTTGTAGTATGTGTTACTATCTAATGTTTGCCACAGATCAAAACCTGGGTGCCAAGACACTACAATTCATGGAAGGACACGTAAGTTCAGGCGTTCTTTTAAGCCTTTGCCCTGCAAAATCTCTTTCTTCCCTCCTTTTTTTTTTTTGTGTGTGTTTATATTTTTGTTGTTGTTTTTTTTTTTTTTTAATTTCCATCTTTTATAGAGCTGAATTGTGAAAAGTCAGTGCATATATATACACACCCACAAATATATATATTCTTTTCTGTCACAAATCCCAAAAATCTGCATGTAACATGTGAATGATAGAAACATCAGAGATCAAGCTCAGTAAGGAAGTGATGATCAAAACTTTGCTATGAAGCAAAAGAGAATTTCAGCAAAAAGACTGCTAAGTTTTGACTGCTATTCTTTCTAAAAAATAATACTGGGAACCCACTAGTTAGAGAAAGGGCATACGACCTGATGCAACCAAATGACAGAAGCACAAGTAATCAGCCAGTATATTCTTGGCTTACTCCACTGCTACCACAAATCATTTGTAAGTTCTGAAACATGTCTCTGACCAATACACAAGACTGCTCTCAGCTATGATTTCCATCAGCACTGCTGCAGGACTCATTTACAGTCATGGCAATGATCCAAACACTTAACTTGCCTGTTTTCCCTTTTATGTGGAACAAACAGGAAGACAGCAGGCTTCTCTTTTAAATTACTGGATGAAAAATGGGACTAAAACCAACCAAACAAAAACAAACTTAATAATTCCAATCCACTGAAAACACTGAGTCTACAAACAGGATACCCCCACAGACTGCTTAACTACTCATGATACTAACTCAAACAATCTGTATTTAAAAAAATTAAAGAAAAGAAAGATAGAGGCTTTCTTGGGCAATAACTTGTTGTTTTTGCAACCACTGGTATGGAAAGCAAAAACAAAACTACAAAGCAGTTACTAATAACTAGAAAGCAATTCCAGTAAAAAACAAAATTGAAAACCAGCTTTTACTGATTGGTATGGACTCTAAACCACATTTTGTTTCTTTTTTTTCTTTTTTGAAGAAGGAACTTATATGACTGTAGAGACAGTTTCAAAGTCACACAGCTTCCAGGATTTTTTAACTGGCTTGCATTATCTTGCAAATGCCCAATGAGATCACATTTCCATAAATGGTTTATCCATAATGAAAGTATTTATTTTAATTACTGTTGAAGCTCTGACCATCATGGAACAAGAAATATAATTCCTACACCCTGGAGTCCCAGGATACAGTCCCAAATGTAGTATTAGAGTATGCACATGGTAGTTTCCACAATAAGTAGAAACAAAACCAAAAACTCGGCCTCTGATATGTCAGTTGAAAGAAAATGTACAGGAAACAAAATGAAGTGCAATGTAATTAAACTGACATCACAATGTTTATCCATCCTGTGCTATGTGCTCTAGGATTACCCTGCTTGAGCAGAGAGATTGGACCAGATAACCACTGCGGTCCCTTACAACCTTGCCTGTTCTGTGTTTCTGTGTGATTCCATACTTTAATGGTTGGATGGGGATTTGAACAACCTGGTCTAGTGGAAGGTGCCCCTGTCCATGGCAGGAGCATTAGAACTAGCTGAACTTTAGGGTTCCCTTCAACCCAAACCATTCTGTGACCTCTTGAAGAGGAAAAAAGTGGGAATGTTTTTAGATTGTAAGGCTGCCTATCGTTGCTAGCCAAGTTCCTTAAGTGCTTAGTACATATCTGTAGTACAAAGCAATTCTCACATTGAAGAGCTTATTTCATGTGGAGGCACATGAAATAAGCACAGTGTATAGGAAAGCAAGCAGTACCCCCAAGAAAGACAGAAAAGGTTCAAAACTTTACAATTTAAAAAGAAAACAATTTTGCAACCACCTCTAATCCCTTTGTGGGATTTGTAAAAGAAGCCTTTTCTGACTTACTTCATTTGCAGGCTAGTAAACTTGGATGCAACGTGTGTCAGGTGATTCTCACATCCTGCCCCTCAGAGGAAAACCCTGATAGGAAGGACAGCCCTTTACCTCATTCAGTAGTTTGACATTTAAAGTCATCCAGTATTTCTGCAAAATAGTTTGGACAGAAGGTGTCTCCCTATTTGTCAGAATAACTGGTAACCTGCTCATGTTGCACTCTTTGGCCTTGAAGGAAAACAAGGGCAAGAGAAACAAAGCACATTAATGAAGTCATTTACACTAAGTCACCATGTGTCACTGTACCAAACAGCAGATTTTAATTATGGAGAGAGAGGACATAATGCTATGAATTAGTAAACCCATAAATGCTGCTCAGCATTATGAATGCACCAGGGCTTCAGATATAAGGACTATATCTGGTACAGGAGAACCTCACACATCATCAGCACTGGCATGCTGAGTGCTCAGAGAAGAAAATGCCCATTTAGTTCACTGGAATAAAACAGAACTGCTGCTGAACACTATTTATGGTGGCATGAAACCAAGTGAAACTTCTGCTTATGTAGTACAGTTGTAGAAAGGAAAGAAATTATTCAAAGTTTGAAAAATACTTAACAGTGTTTGTCAACATTCTGACAGGGGGTTTTATCTTTGGAATTTTAACAATTAAAGGCAGGGAAAAATAAAGAAAAAGGCTGAACAGCAGTACTAGGATGACATTTCCTCCTCTACAGATTACAGCCTATTCAGGTATACTGCATTACTTTACAAATTATACTATGCAAATCTGAGTAAAACAAAAGTGAAAAAGGAGAAATACCAAACTGGAAAACACCAACAAATAGTTTAAAGAGTTCTCAAATAAAAATGAAGTTTCATGCACCAATTACTAAAATGATTCAAAAGGATGTCAACACACGGATTTAAGCAGAGCTAGAGCTGCCAAGGAAAAAAAGAACTGGTGTCTCCCCTGGGTGGAAAATTCTGACATTTTGTCTTGACAACAAGAGAATTTTTTGGGCAGGGGGGAGGGAAGATAACTCCCTTGCTCTCAGATAATGCAAAGCTGTAACAGGGAAGCGTTCTGTATGGCAATGTATTTTACAACAGCTGATTTAAAATTACTGTTTCAAGTCACTAGATTAATTGGCAAGAAGTTAGCCTCAACACAACCTAGGAAGTGGTGTCCCACAGGTCGCCTGGCCTGCCAGAGGATTTTACCCTATCCCAGACCATATCCTCACCTGCATCCAGGAAAATGCTATTAAAAAGCCAGATAAGCTGGTTTTGTGGTTGCATCACCAACTGCCATGTCACATACAGTTTCTCTCTTTTTCCTCTCTTACAAGAGACGTGAGGAGCTCCAGGGTACAGGACACAAGGAGCTGGCTGGCAGTGTCAGAACAGCTTATTGGGACACAAGTTCTCCTCTCAGCTGCCCCAGGGCCAGATGGTGCTAACAGCTATGGTAGCAGCGGCCCTAATCATGGGAGGCTGATAAGCAAGAAGGAGTAGACTGGGTGCATCTGTGCACAGCTATGGCACACCTGCAGTACAGGTACAATTGCGTGCAAAAGCGATGGCAAGTGACCCTTTCATGCCACTGTTGTGTGGCCACTTTGGCTGGCAGAACTTGCCACTGTCACCACCAGTAAGCATTAATGTCTGGCAGCTGGCAAAAGACTAAAAGGCCATGTGTCAAAGTTAAAGCGTTTCTATATTTGGGGTTCTGATCATATAATGCCTTTGCAATTCATCTTCGTAATGGTTAAGTGAACTCCAGGTTCTTGGTATGTGTGTCAGACTAAAAAAAGTCTATAAGAACTTGTACTTCCACACTTGATAGGTGTGAAATTACACTTTACAGAACTAGGGACTCGCTGCTTTTTGGTTGATGCCAATGATTTTGATTATGCCACACCAAATGTGACAGTTCCAATGTGACAGAATGAGCATGTTCTCTATCTGAAAACACCTTCATAATCCCACAACTCTGAGACAGTTAAAATTTTTGCACTAGAATTTCTTCAGGAAAGAAACTAAGCCTACTTTTCTATCCTGCAAAACTTTTAAGCTGACCAACACTCTGCTTAGATTTTTGAAATTACACATATGATGAAACCCATAGAGATTGTTCAGGGATTGAATTCAAGCACAGAATGGTGATGAGGAAAAGCCATGGATCCTGGAAAGAGTTTTCATTATAGAGATACTGCATTCACTACTGACTGGTTTAGGCAGTTATCCTCCAGCATCCATTTGGCCACATTCAGGCCATTACCATTATCATGCCTTTGGATTCCTTAAGGAGAAAGCTCTGCTATTTAATTCAAGCCTGGGTTTGGCTACAATGACCAGGCACCTAAGAACCAGGGGAATTCTTTAATCACAGTACTAGGCATTTACCATAGTTCTAATTAACTCAGGAAAGGATGAGCTTATCTTGAAGCCCACAAGGTAGGTAATTCAATCCATTGGAATTAACCTGGTTACTTATAACTAAGCACATGAATAAAATGACTTTCAAAAATAACCAGAAAGAAGTAAAATGAGACAAGCAAACCCAAGAGGGTCTGGATTTGTAGTTGGCCTACATTACAAAAATTTAACTTATGAAAAGGCTAAGCACTAAGAACTCTATGTAGCATCTCTCAGCAGGACTGATCTTAAAAAAAAATCTTATTTGCATGATGCTGTGAAAGTCTTTACAGAATCCCCTCTTTAACAGAGCAGATGCTAACACACCTCCATTTGATTTTACAGTTCAAGACAAAGCAGAACAGTTGTAAATTATATTCAACTAAGTATAACCACATTGTATGTGGAAAAATATGTTTCATAAACATTAATCTTAAAATAATGAGAAGATATGTATCTGTGAGAGCTTATGAGTTATCATCTCATTTATTAATACTCAAGAAAATTGTTTAGAATATAATCATGCACAGAGACTGGGATTGTACAGTTGTGTTGTGTCAACGTTTTTGATCAAACTCTTTGGAGCCATTTTTCAAATACATGAATTGTTCTCTGTCTTGGAGGGCCAAAGACTTGCTCAAGCAGCAACAAAGTTCCTGACAAGTTTTCTGAAATAATTAACGGTAAGTTTTGCTTGGTTGGTGAAGCACAGTCCCCTTTCATTCAATATTTGCACCACATCGGGACTACCTCCCTGAACCTGTAACAACATGGTTGTACAGACCCTAAAACAGGTCAACTATAACTGCTATGAAAACTAAGGCAAAAAAAAAAAGGTCACTAAACTTTCTCAGACTCCTTGTAGACTTTCAATAGTGACCTTCTCAAGTGACTAATTTGACAGCGTAACAGGAGCCCTATCAATCTAATTAGTTATTACAGAATATAAATTAATAAAAACTAGGAGATGAGTCTTAGCACAAAGAATCACTTTGCACCTTTAAAGCATTATGGTAGCAATCTCAGAAAGAAGAGCTGCTAATACTCAACCTAAAGACAGTTTGTCCTTACACAAACTAAGTTTTACCACAGAACTCTAAGTCAGATTTCAGTTCCAAATATATCCAAAGTGAAAACTGAAATCACAAAGAGAGCTGTCTACTATTATTACTGGAGAGCTCCCAAATGCTGTATTAATGGATCAGTGAAAAGACAAAGAGAAAAGATTGCCTTGACACAGCAGATTTAGCAAGGGTTCATTAAACCCCATTCACAGATAAAACAGACTTCTGGCTGACTCCTCACTGAAAGCCTACAGAAGAAAAATCCTAAAGAATTTGCCCATCTGCAAGAAATACACCTAATCCAGAAACAAATGCAAGTTGGAGTCACTGGGAATAAACTAATCTTTCCTAAATGAAACTGCTGTTCGCCATGTACAATAGGTAAATGATGGGAACTAGAAAAGTCTTCCCTCTAGAGCCACTTTGGAAGATTATTTTTTTGTTTCAAAGCAATCCTCAAGTCTATTAAAAAACCACCACAAGTAAGGTTGCTGCAACTCAACCGTGGGAAGTCTTCTGAGATATAATAAGGAGCAAAGCTTGGAATCTTCACTGACAGAAACAGAGTATATATTCATAACATGCCCAGCATATAACCATTAATTAGAACAGTGAAATAAAGAACAAGTATTTGGAAAAACATCAAATCCAAAAACTGAGTTTCTTTCACAAGAGGTCATTATTCTTTTTCTTGCTTGAAAATTTCTGTCCTGCAAGCTCTAAATTTCCCAGGAAATGTGGACATAGACTGGACTGAAATGCATTGAATTATGTGACAAGGCTGTCTCTGTGACTGAAGAAAACAAAAGGATGCAGTAGATAGGGAAATCTTACACATACCTTTGTCCTAAGAGCAACTTTCTTAGTTCAGTACCCATTATATTACAGTGTATCTGGTTTATCTGGAGAATTTGTTTCTGTGTATCTGGTTTGTCTGAAGAACTTGTTTCTATGTGAGGATTCATCTTGTAATTTGCAATTCTTCATTAAACATTTTTGTTGTTATCTGAGAATAATGTTATCACAGTCAGATAGAAGTACTGCATTATTAAAAAGGTGGTCAACTCATAAATGAAAGTGACTATAACATGCATGAGAATAAAGGAAAAAGGAAAAAAAAGAAAAATATCCAAGTGTCTCTCCTGTTTAGGATTCCTTCCATACTTCCCACTTCCTCAATATTTGGTTTCAGCTGTCTGGGTGCCACAGTTACACTCAAAGCCTAATTGCAGTCTTTCCTGGAGAGATAGCTTTTTAGAGTCAGGGCTAGTGATGAAAAATTACCAAAAACTCAAAGAGAGAAAGTCAAAATCACAGAATTGCTGAGGTTTGAAGTGACTGCAATCCAGAGGTTCAGCTATAGATTAGATTCCCAGTTTCCTTTTCCACTGCTGATCTGACAATATTTGATGGTGCTTTTGTCAATACTTCATGTATTTCTCCAAGCAAAGGTCTAACTGCTTGGAGAGGAGGTTTTAAAAATATCTGAAGCCAGAATTTAAAAGCATCGAGCCGGGGAGGGGGAAATCAGGATCCCCTGACTTCACAACTAAACTCAAAAGCAAGTGTTAATCTTCAGTCCAGAACATGTCCCCTTTCTGCTGCAGACTATCTACAGCTTGTTAGTCTAGTGCTTAACGTCAACAAAATGTCCACACCCCTCAATGTGAGAGACACCCTTGCATTTCACTCAATTATAACATGGCAACATGTCACACAACAAAATTTTTCCCACTTCTGAGCCAGCCCCACTGTGTGATCATGTTCATCCAAGGAAAGTGCTAAATTACTGTCCTCCTGATTTTTTCTATGCATCTGCAGCTGTAGAAATAGAGCAGTGAGTCACTTTGGTATCTCACTGATAAAGCATTGCTTTTGATTAGCAATCAATATATCTCTTCCTTCCTACATGAGTATTCTAAAGAAAATATAAAAGTATATTTAATTATTCAGTTTGAAACTGAAGTTATTGATGTATAACAAAATCATCAGCAAGGTACTGTATGATTGTGTGGTTTTTCCTTTCCACTGACACAGCTAATTGAGCATAGTAAAACACAAACTGGTAACATACATATTAGAAGGCTTTTCAGTCTTATGGCAACAAAGATGACAAGAGCAAAGGTGAATACTAAAGTGGCCTTGTGTCAGACACACTATTCTCTCTAGTCAGACTTCCTGAATTATCTCAGTATCTATTAATACAAATTAAAGCACCTAAATAACCTCACTTTAGTCCCTAGTGTGAAAATACTAATAAATCTCTACCATAAAATGTATCAGAAATACAGAGAATACACAGAGTGGGTAGTAATTGAGATATTCCAAAGAAATATTTGGCTTAGCAGTTAAACAACATACAAGTCTGAATGCAAAATTTATATACCCAGACAGCTTGCTTTGATATGTGGGAAATCAAAGCCAGTTAATACACCTGTGTTTGTTATTCATGCCCATTCATGTCAAAGAGAAACCACAGCCTTTCCTCCTTCCTCACTGAAAAGATCACTGCCTTTTTTGGGCATAAAAGTGCTCCTGGCATAAGAATTACCCAGTTATTAGCAATTATAAGGGTGTTCTGCAAGAAAAATCAGCAAGGACTTCAGAGTATCACTTCTATTCTGGCATTCAAGGGAGGAATTTCCTCATATAATGACTACATGAAAAACCTTTCTAAAGAGAAAGGCACAATCCCCAAGAGGTATTCAGAAGAAGCAGAGTGTCAAGCCAAGTTTATGCAAAGGTAAGAAGTACCTCACCTAGCACAGAGGGGAGAGATAATGTGGGAGGGGAAAGCTTTAAGTTCATCTTGACAGTTGCATTTGGGCAGTTCAAATCTTCCCTGGCTGCCCAGGACACACTCCTGCACAGTCCCCAGCCCTGGCCTTTAAGTCTGAATACTATCAGAGTGCTGGTTTTTTGATCCTCCAATATGGCAATCAGCAGAGCATTCCATGTCACTCACCCTTAAGAATCAGAAGGATTTGGTACCTAGCCATAAGGTAGTCAATGTCCTTCCATCTTTAAAACAGAGGCCCCAACTTTGCTTTTTTCAGTTCCAGAAGAGAGCCAGCTAGCACTTTTCTCCATTTATTTACAGCAACCATTAGAGCTACTCATACCACTATTCCTGTCTAAGGATGGCCCTTCACAATACTGCACATGCTCCAAAAGTGTGTGAGGCAAGACAACTAACTGCCCTTGCACCTCTTTCCTTTCACTGCCAATTCCAACATGCAGTCATCTGAATGTAAAAAGCATCTTTACAGAGTGCCTTCCTCAGCTAACCAGATCCCTTCACACTTCCATCTGTAATACAGGTGGATCATAACAGATCATTAATATAAATATCCAAGACTTTTTTTTTGATAGTATGGGAAGTGTAAATTTCTGGCATATTCTTACTGGGAACAGCAGGAGATATTTTGGATAGAATATTGAAAAAAATCCCCAAATGCATTTAAGTGATTTAGTAGCTTACACACCAGCAACTTACAGTGAATTCTGTACTCCTGCATGTCTACTTTCACACTGATTTTGCACGACTAAAAGCTTTTGTGTAATCTTTGATGGTTGCACTCTTAATACCTGTGAGACTGGTGCAACTGTGCAGTGAGTCACAAAGAACCAGGCCGGCACCACGGCTGACACAGTTTCACACTCAGGAGTGTGAAAACCTGCTCACACTCAGGAGTGTCTAATGTCTATCTGCACTAGATAAAGACATATTTTATCTTCTCCGAATGAATAACACAGTCTAATGTAGAATCATAAGCTGTCTTGAGGACACATTTTAGCAGATCCAAGGACATAAACACATTGCTGAGACCAGCTGCTAGAAATCTCCCTCCTTCCTCTCTAAAGGCTTCAGCCATTCATCAGGCCCGGGTTAGCTAATAACATTTTCAAGTGTTGCAATGACATCTGTAACCTTCAGGTTACAATCTGTAGAGATGTCTGCTTGATTTGACTGTCAGGCAAGGCTCAGATCTAATGAGTCTGTGTTTTAACTGTCCTGATTACAATATGTTCTGGCCCTCATGTCTCTTGAAATATTTAAATCAAAATAGAATTTTGCTTTGTTCTCAAAATGGGAAGTTGAAGTTGTAGCCTGATTTTTACCAATATATACATTTTGCTAAGGATTTGCACATCAAAATTTCACTCAGTGAAATTAAGACAATGTTCTCTTTTCTCTTTTGCACTTAAACTGGAACTGAACATGGTTTTCTAATTTAAAAAAAGCATACATAAATACAATGTCTTGGCTTGGGTTTTCTGCGGTTTGATGTTTTGAAATTATATTTGCTTCTCACATGTCAAGAGAACTTGAGAAGATATTTACTCAGAACTGTAGAAAAATACAGTGTTCACATTCTTCTTAGTGTGGGGGCTTTGCCTTGCAGATGTACATTCAGGGTTTCAAAGAAACTGTGCATGCACATTCTGAATCTGTAACATTCAAGAATGTAAAAAAAGTAACTTGTAAAAAATTATTGCATTCCAAGAGGAGCCTGTTGGTTCAGTACAGCAAGTACTTAACTCTTCCCCTTTCCCTCTGTAGAGACAAAAGGGGCAGGAAGGAGGCGTGCTGGGTTAGGAAGGCAGAGTAGGGTGTCATCAGTTAAGCAGAAGCCTGCTGCCATAAAACAGGTAACAGTCCACACAAATACTACTCCTTTTTTTTGTTGCTAGGTTCACCTCTCTGAGAGTTCTGACACAGTGTGCATATTCCACCTCCAGTGTAAAGAGTACAGATGGTAGAGAGCAGTTTCTAAGTGGATAACATACATTCATTAGACCCAAGATGTTACATGGAAGAAACAAAATAACTAATCTATGCACTTAGAAATAAAGGATGGTCAAGGAATAGACCCAAATATATCAATCAGCACTAGGTATAATGAATATGCATAAAGGGGCACCAGGTCTGTTCCAAAATGGTTTCACCAATGATCAGCTATAGCACAACAAACCCTGCAGCGCAAAGTTTACACCCAAACACCTGAAAACTGTCCACCATCATCTTGCTTGTACAAATTATACAGGTATTGCCAATACTGATATAGAAAAATGACTTTTAAGTCATACAACCAACATGATCACAAGGCAAGGCATTTTGGTATCGCCTCCCTGCCAAAACAGAACCTCCTGGCAGCTCAGTTCCTAACATGCTCACAGGAGAATGCTAGAGTATTCATAGAAATTGAAGTTCTGACAGAGTATACAAAACACTAATTTCCCTTACGCACTGGTCCAGGGACATTTTGATGCCTAAACAGATCATGCAAGCTCTGTCGTTAGCACTTTGCAAAGAGAAAATACAGCTAACAAATTACACAGCACCTGTGCACACACAATACAAAATTACAAGTGTGCACAGCCCATCCTACAACAACTAAAGCTCAATAACAAACTTCCAGATCTGTAAGTCCTTTGCCTGTGCTCTTCCATGGAGGAAATTGATTGTGCTGCTGAAGTTTGTTAAAACTGGAACCACCAGTATTCTGAATGTTAATGAAAACTATTTCCTATCTAATCCAGGGAAACACAAAATAGAAATTAAAACAACTGACATCTGCCAGTAGGAAAAGGGAATCAAATACTGTCCTAAAATGAAGATTTTCAAGGCAGCAGCTAATTTGTTTGCTAACCCCAGCATTCAGTCACACAGCCTCCGCTGCAAGCACTGATGTGTGTGAAACACTAACCTTCATCACTTCAACCTGCAGGTCTTCATTGAGCGATGGAGTCACTTTGACAGCATTCAGCATCTGATTAAGCAACTGTTTCTCATCTGAGTCTGTTTCCACGGATACAAACCTCTCATCAGACAGCAGCTTCTGCAGAGAGAAAATGGCAATGTACATGTTGAGACAAAACTGCCTCTGCAAAGTACTGCACCTAAACCTACTAGGGCTTGGTACTAGGGTGGTTAGGCTTTCTGTCTAAAATTTTCAAATTAATCCAATAATATAAAATACAAGAAAAACAGCAAAACTGGGAGATCTGTGTCATGTCAGTTGCCATTGCAGTATCATCTTTGCCCATCCCACATCCCCAGTGACTAGAATAAAGCAGACATCAGTAACTGATATCACTTCAGCTAATGTCCTTTGCAAAATCTCTCAGTATTTTAGAAGCTGGGAGAGACTGCAACCTTTTCAGCCCCCCAGATCATCAAAACAACAAATTTTTAAAAAACCCACTCAGGCTAGCATCCTGGCATTGAACTAGTGCTATCAGATCTCCTGCCCAACAGGAGACAGTCACCTACTGTCCCAATTACTCCAATAGAGCACAAGTGCTGTGGAAGTGGCAGTTTTGATCCCTGGCAAAATGTGTTTTGTGTCATACAGAAGTTGACCATTAATGAATACAATCAAGTCCTCAGACAAAAAGCACAGTTAACAAGTGACTAACACAAACACACACAGAAACCAACCCAAGCTGACATGATACCAAAATTCCTTGTCCTGACATTGGGTTGGTTGAACTGAATTCAATACAGACTGACTGAACCTCAGACTGAGTATTTTAGACTGATCAGATTTACTCTGCCCAATATCTCAGGAACATCTCCCGACATTGTCAGTGACACTATTTCCTTGGAGCTCTACTAGAAACGCACCCAAGTTTTGCTATTGCTGAGCAGAGCTCACACAGACTGGTTCTCCAGACTGGTTCCCCAGCAAGTAGGCTGGGGGTGCAGAGAGTTTGGCAGGGGACACAGCTGGGATGGCTGACCCCAACATGACCACTGGGATATCCCAAACCATATGACACTGTGCTCAGCAACAACAGCTGGTTAAAGAAAGAGGAAGTGGATGGAACACAGATATTCACAGTTAAGGTATCTGTCTTCCAATATAACAGTTAGCCATGATGAAGCCCTGCTTTGCTAGAGATGGCCAAACACTTGCTGCTCCATGGGAAGTGGTGAACAAATTCCACATATTCCTTTATTTGCACATGCAGCTTTGCTTCCACTATTAAACTTTGTCTTAGCCCACAATTTTCCTCACTTTTACCCTTTTGATTCTCTCTCCCATACCTCTGAGAGGGAAGGAGTGAGTGGGTAAAGCTGAACTGCCAGCCAGGGTTTTAAACTCAGAATGCTTTAAAGCATTTCCCACATACCAGAATATCAAGTGTTTTAGCTCTGTACAGCCTGATGAGATTTAACTAAATCTGCAATGACAATAATGGGGTTTTCTATATAAAGAAGAATGTTTAGTTCAGGATGGGAGATATGGAGCTGTTGGAGTCAGTGCTAAGATGACAAAGAAACTGGAGCATCTCTCTTATGAGGAAAGGCTGAGAGCTGGGACTGCTCAGACTGGAGAGAGAAGGCTCAGGGAGGATCTCACCACCACATATAAATATCTGAAGAGTGCAAAAAGGACAGGAACTTTTCAGTGGTGCCCACTGACAAGACAAGAAGCTCTGGGCACAAACTGAAACACAGAAGGTTTCCTCTGAACACCAGGAAAAAATTTACAGTAAGGGTGATCAAACACAGGCTGTCCAGAGAGGTTGTGGTGTCTCCAGCCCTGGAGGCACCTCTTTTCCAGTCTAAACAGTGCCAGCTCTCAGCCCTCCCTCATAAGAGAGATGCTCCAGACCCTTTATTATCTTAACAGCCCTTCCCTTCTACAACCTCACCGTGCCCAATATGAGGAACTATCTAACCAAGTGTCTGACACCTCATATGCTGGATAAGGTGAATTTGAATGATCCACTTACATCTTATATTCCCAGAACAATTTCTTTTTCCCTCCAAGGGAAAAAATTCTTTTTGGAAAATGGATTTTATGGCACACCCCAGCAGTGTGCCAGGCTTTTCCACAACTAGCATTGCCCTAGTGATAAGTATTTACTGACTTGTACTCATTTGTCCAATTAAAAGAACAGTAAACTGCTTTAGTTTTTATACTGTCAAACCCAGGAGAGTTTTTTTTTGTTGCTTGTGCTGCACTGCTGTTCTCTTTTGCAATTTCATAGACTTCCAAATCAGATGCTGTTTCTACTGTTTTCAGTGTACAAAAAACCCAGAAAAGTGTCCACACATAAAGAACACAGCTCCAGATCCTCTATTAACTTCTCCATCTTCCAAGCACTGCTGTCCTCTTTTCTAGAGGAAAGAAGACAGCAAGTCCCAGCTTAATTTCTAAGATGCTTAGCAGTGGCAAACTTTTCTGGGAGTAGCATAGGGCCACAAGGAAGAGTACATCTACATTTCAATATTAAAATCTAAGACCTCCCATCTATCTGCAAAACATTTTTAGGCTTCTTCAAAATCACCAGCCTTTACTTGCATCCTAACTTCTGAACAGAAATGTGAACATTATTGTTAGGTTCACTCAAGGACAGATGCTTTTTCTGTAGTATTTTTCAAAAGAAAAGCCTAGATTTTTTTGACACCCACTGCCTGCCAACACACTCCCACTCTAAAGTCATACCTGCATCCCTGCTAGAGCCTGCTGGGCCAGCTTCATGCTCTTTGATTCCAGAGCCAGTTGAAGAGGAAGGAGACACTTCTCCCTAAGGAAAATTTAAAACAAGTGAGAGGGGAAAATGCAATTAAAATTGGTATTCAAGTAACATTCCAGAAGGGCTGTATCAATTTCAGAAAGATCATGTTTGCATACAGCATCCAAAGATAATTTCACAATTCTGTGAAGCACTTTTACCCTCTAAAGAAAGCTGGCATATTTCACACACTTCACACATCTCTAATCCAGAAAGCACCTTTAAGTGCTTTTACATTGTGCCTTTGTTATACTCCCTCTCTTAAAGTGAGGAGAACTCGCATTTGAAATCAGCAGATCAACGGGTGCCAAAACAAGGTACCTGTGCATTAACTGGTGCTCCATCAGCCAGACACAAACAGGAAAAAAAGAAGGAAAAAAGATGATTACAGTGTATAGTACTAACTGAAGGACCCTAAAAACTGATGGTTATTTGGACCTGCATCTCTTCTAGGCAGAACACCACATTTTAGACTTTCTACAGATTTTTGCAACAGCATATAAACATTTTGGGCATTATTAATACAGAATGAATTTATTCTCACATTAAAGTGGATGAACACTAGGAGGTGAGGGGAAAATGAAGAAAGTCATAAGCCACTGGAGTGGATCCAGTTCAGTTTCATGATAATGAAGACAGGTGGGAGCTCCTATGGCTTATGTGTAGCTACCTCGCACATCAGCATGTTGCCTGCCATCTGTCATCACATACTGCAATGAACAGAGAACAATAAGAGCTTTGATAGATGTCCCAAAAAGAAGAGCAAAAAATGACAAACAGGAGGATGGAAATTAGAACAGATTCAATTAGCTGAACTTCCCATCCTTGCTAAAAATGTTTAACTGAAAATCTAATTAAGGTTGCTGCAGACTGTGCTCCCACTGTATTCTTGGAGAAAATGAATTGCCATTGTGTCATTTCCTGTTCTTGTTACACACTCAGTCAATTAAGCCTTTAGCATTTCTATGCTACAGCTATGAAACACCTGCAGAGATATCTTACAATGTTTGATTAGCTTGAGCACCTTCACACTTCAGTTCAACCTGCCATTTAAATGCATCATCTGATAGCATGAGAACATGAAGGATAGGCAGATAATCCTCAGGCAGAACAGGAGAGAAGGATGTAAATTAACACAGTCCCTTCTAATGTCTTAAGAATTCAGTTCAATAAGGCTGCAAAATAGGGAATGCAGATTGGAATTACCTCAATGGATTTGAGTGCAGTGAAGTAATGGAATGAGGTTTGCAGCCCGTTTATAATTCCACTCTGTTTTGAGCAGTCCCTCACCATGGGATTTCATTGCGTACTGCACCGTCTGCAGTTCTGTATGGTTAAGTGACAATTCATGCAGGTTTTGTAGTACTACACATGAAGGACATTTTACATAAGTGAAGTCCTCAGAATAAGCTGATGCACAACAATACACTTCAAAACATGTTTAAGAACATTCTCCATTTACATAATGTACAGAAAGTAGTTTCACACCATAACTCTTGAGCATCCATACTGCTGCATGCTGGTGTGGACATACATACACACAGAGTTTGAGGCACAAATACCAACTTAACCCTGATTGAAACACATCAAGTACAAAACAGAGGGAGAATGAAAGGAAGGGAACACCTTTGACTGGGAAGAGAGGAAGCTACCTGCCAGGGCAAGCAAAAAACCTCAGCGACAGAACCAAGTGCATAATCTGGGGCCAGTACCTCCCAGAGCACAGGCTGTCCCTCCTGAGCTGCCTCACTCCATGACTGTCAACTTTGCCAACTGCAGAATGAGTGATGGGAACACACACAGCCTTTATATTCAGCACCCTAGGTTACAATGACCTTTCTAGTTGTCCAAGCTTGCTGTGGCTTGTCAACCAATCAACCTGCCTCTTTCCCTGCAGGTCTGGAATAAGGGATGCTTTGGCAGGTCAGTCAAAACAGACTGCCAGAAGGGTCAGAGCAAGACAAATTACTATTGTATGTAGAGAGATCATAAAAATCTTCCCATTCTCATTGTAATGACAAAAAAAGCCTTTAGTGAGAAAAGAATGGGTCATTAATTCACTCTCATGATAAAAACTGTAATGAAGATAGGAAATTGCCTAAACTTAACTCCTTGTTGTTAGTCCCTGGAACACAGTCTCATAGCCCACCTTCCCCTCCTTGATTTAGGGAAAGGGGCATGATAAATGAAGCATTTTTCCCTTCATGCAAATGGTGATAATCCTACTATTTTAAATCCCATTCCTGAAAATTAAAGATTAAAAATAAGACAGCTCTCTGCATTATCTTCCCGCTGAAAATTACATAGGAGAAGCAAAATTCAGAACCTCAAGGCCTTATCAGCATCCAGTTTGCATTCCACAGAATTATTCACAGCCCAGTCAAAGAACAGATAAGAATTTGATTCACCACTGTTGCCATTTTCTGATACACTGTTTATTAGGCAGGATAACAGTCATAGCCAAAGTCTGACATATAGTCAGAGTAACCAACGATTGAAAAGATTTTCTCCATCTTGGCTGCTTAAAAAGAACAGAGTAGCACAGTGTAATATTATTAGCATCACTTATTCAAGAAGAAGAGTTGGCCCATGATGAGAAAATAATTGGTAGAGACGAATTCTCAGAATTCTGCAAGTACCCACAGCTGCTACCCTTATGTAAAACAAACAGAAGCAAACATTGTCCTTGCACAAATAGGAATGATTTAATTTACATAAAACAAATTCTAGTGTTGTATATATGAACACATGTACATATAAAAATAGAAACATAAATCTTTTTTCCTGTACTAGTTTAGAGAAATTGGTAAAAAGATTTCACCAACAAGTTTAGGCATAATGGAAGTATTTAAAACCTGGACTAAGGACATGGAATAAATGCATCATTTTTCAAGTAATAACTCTTCAAGAAGAATGAAGATTTAAGTCCTTGCTCACATTCTAGAGAAATATTACTGCAGAAATATTATCATCCCACTTACAAAGAGAATTACAGTCAAACTCAGGTTGGAGAGAGGTTTGGAATCCACAGTATATAAATACAAGGCAAGTTCTCCCACCTCCACAATGCAGGAAGTCAAACCAGATGATTACAACAGACCCCTCCAGCACTAAAATTTCTACCTCTATGCAAGTACAAGTTTGTCAGTAGTACTTAGAGAAATAGTAGAGCAATAGGATAAAAGACAAATTCTGAAGCCTTCCAGTTAGAACCTTCCTTTTCAAGAAAAAATAAAACAACAAATTATCTTTATGACACTGTGACACTACAAGATGATCATGCACCATTAGACAACTTTGGTGCTACCGTGCTATGTAAGAATGAACAAGCACTCAGAGTTGCAGTTTACAGGTCCTGGAAAAAAAAAAACAAACAACAGTTGGGAGACTGTTGCCAAACTATGTAGATATAAATGCTGACTTGCATCCACAGGGCCAGGATTTTAATCCAGTTACTCACTAACACAGAGACACTTGTGGGCATGTTTCCTGTGTCACGAGATTTGCCTCATATATTTGCACCCATCCGGTGAGCTTCCACCTTTAAAGAAATTGTAATCTCTGGCTGAAGGCCTTTTCATTTTTCCGTTTCACCACTTGCATCTTATTTTTTAAAAAAATCTCATTATTTTCCTTCCTACAGAGCACAAAACTCTTTGGTTTTATCCAGTTACAATGGAAAGGCTTCTTCTCCTCTGACTTAAGGTTAATGTTCCTTTTCTTTCCATATCCAATTTTCTCACCTCAGCTGCTGACATCAGCTCTCTCTCAGAGTTCCATCCAACTCAGTATTTAATTTTTCCTTCCTCTTTTTTTTCATGTATTCCCTCTTCCCTTCAATCATTTTGCTTTTCAAACCCAGACACAAAGTCTTCACCCAACAGTTAAATAAGCCTGCCTTTGCAGGGAAATATGAGTTGCTTATCAGAGGATGTTTAATGACACAGGGGAAAAAAAAGGACAGAATAATGCCTAAATGTAATTTCACACAGTTTCCTAGCTAGAACTTTAATAATTCTTTTTTCAACCTGGAATTGTGAATGAGATTGCAATTTAAAACTGCTTGGTATTAAAGAAGTGACATAATGGTATTTATAACCATTTTTTCTTTTTTATTTACATCCTTTCTAAGATAAATGAATTTGCCACTACAGAAGCAGCATAGCTCTACTCATGGGAAAGGCAAGCATGAGCAATTTAATCCTCCAGCCAAGCCAGTGCAGCCAAGACCATAGAATTCATATGATCATAATTAAGTAGCTCAGCACAGTCACTCAGCTGAAGAGCACTTCTGAGGTCATTTGCCTCCTTGCTATACTAGCTAATAACATCTTGATTTTAACAGAAACACAAAGTTCCTAGATAGGAACTTGTTGTCAAGATGAGAACAAAACAGAACCAAAAAAAATCCTATAAGCACAAGGCGTACTTTTACTTGAGAGGAGAGGAAGAGAGAAAGCAAAAGATTCTACACAATATTAAAGTAAGGTGGACAAGGCCAAAATAATAATCAGATGCTTCCAGTCTCCAAAGCTCTAGTGTAATCTCTCTCTGACACATTCTCACTGCTCTCCCTAGAACATCCACCTCCACAGATATTTGCCCTTTGTGCATAAGGTATCAATAGTCACTTGAAAATTCTGCTCTTAAAAAGCTTGATGACACATCAAACCTCACCAGGTCTTAATCATAATGCAATCTGTAGCCTTTATGTGATTTTGTTGATTATGATTTGGAGTATGAAGATGAGGTGACAAGCTGGACTTGCTCAGCTTACAATTTTGAAAGTTTATCAAACTATTCCACGAAATCTCTCTTCCTGATATTTGGTAACTCTGGAAGGGAAGCTAAAGATTTGTCTAGTGTTTCAAATTTTAAGCACAAAATGACAAGTAAAGTGTTTTATGAGAATTAAGCTTCCATCCAGAGAAGTTTTACAATGCTGGAAAAAGGCAGGCTGAGGGAACGGAAAAAGAGACACAGAGGTATCATCACATGGACATCCTGGAAATTACCTTATTTTCTCCACTGCAGCTGTGAGTTACAGAAACCAGATGAAAAAAAAGGAGAATGAGGTGTATTTCTGGTCATTACTAGTTACATTTTGAAGGTCAACGCTGTAATCTGCAATGCCATTCAACTTTCACAGCAGTTCAGCGCTAAATCTTGACAAGGGACGGTTGCTAAAAATATCCCCACGTTTGCAATGCATTACGTAATTTTATACTCACTGCACTTCAGCATATTCAGTTTCTTAAGCAAACAAACATTGAAGGAAATGAAAGGTAGTGAATTTCCTGCAGCTTTGTTACTTTTCATGGAATGTAAATAAAGGAAATGTGAGAAAAGACTTTCATTATTCCCACTCACCTCTTCATTTTCAAAACAAAGAAAGTCATGACTTGCACAGCATCGAGCAAAGATCAGAGCAGAGCATTTAGCAGGAAAACAGTCCTCTCATTTCCAGTGCCACCCCTCTTCCTGCACCATTTAGCAGGAAAACAGTCTCCTCAGTTCCAGTGCCACCCCTCTTCTCGCCCCCAACCATATTTCATTCTCTAAGGCAATTATCAAAAGCCTCATGATGTTCTCATTTTCTACTCTTCTGCAAGCACTGAAAGTGATCAAATGTTTAAAACAAACACACATACTGCTATCCTGTTATCATCCTTGGAACCTTAGGTCAATATTTCAGTTGCATTTGTTGTTAGAAGTCTGACAGTTAAAACTATGGCTGCTTTCATCCTCAGCCCCACCCAGCTGCTCCCCACTCCCATTCTACCGGCTCCCGTGAAGAAAATCAACCTCAGCCCAGCCAAGACTGTGGGGTTTTGTCACAAAATAGAATAAATTTTTGGAAGAGTCTATAAAAGGAACAAAGACCCAAGGGAGTGGTGATTATTATGGTTCACTAATACAAAGAAGATCAGGAAAGGCAGTAAGTTAGTTTCAGAAAGAGCAAGCACTGCTCTTTTAGAAAAACACCACTGAAACTAAAGAAACAAACCTCATTCAAGCTCACAAGTAAGAGTAACAGAAACCATGTGTCTTTTTTCATAACAATGCTAAATTTTGCTCATACATTCAAGAGTCACAACCCCAGCTGACAGGTTTTCAGGGACTCCTGAGGATGACCCCTTACCCTTTCCTCCCCAACACTACTGTCTTTTGGGGTCGCAGACCAGGTGCAAAATTTTGCTAAGATAAAAATACCTGCCCATTGGACAAGAAATAGGGCCACTTACATATCCCAGATTAAACATGCAAATTGATTCAAATACTGTATCAGTGGCACATTGCCTTTCTAAACACTTTTTTCCCCCATCTACTCCTCAACATTAGAACTGAGACTGCAAAATTTTAAATCAAGACCAATGCATGTACACCAGCCAAAACACCAAATGGACTACATAAGTGCTCCCACAAGTCTGGATCCAGGCTGTAAACTGCCAGCATGGGAGATGCAGGTCAGTAATCCACACTGTCACTAGAATCTCTTCTTGGCCAGTTGCCTGCCAGGGAATTCATAATTCACTTGCTGAATGGCAGACAGTGACCATGTAATGGTTGAGCAGCATGAGTCACATCCAGCAGTCACATCCAGGAAGAAAGCACAGGAGCACCTAATGCCAGGTGGTTGTGGCAGCAAGAGCAGGAAACAAATTGTTTTAAAAAAAGAGAAAGAGTAAAATAGAGAGATATGCTAAAACCATGCCCCCCCAAAAAACCCTCAGAGATAACTATTCCTCCCTCCCCACTCCTTACTTCTGTTCAGGGGATCTGCTATGTATGTATCAGCTTTCCGAGCCACTCTCTCCCAGCAGAAAGAAACTAACAGAAAAAATCAAGAGATGGGAGAAGACATAAACGATGAAATCACAAACATTTCTTCACAATAGAGAAGGTGAAATGCATTCCAAGACTCAAGATTTTGTAAGTGGATGAATTACCTGCAAAGCTAAGTGGATTGAAAGTCTCTAAAGCATTGTTTGTTTGGTGATGATCACACCACAATTACTGCTTTTATTACTTGTTGAGCACATGTAAGGTAAAATGAGTGAGCGTGTTGTTTTATTTAGGAGATTATAAACTGCATACTTCTCAAGAACTATGTCAGATGCTAATCTAGAGATACCAAAAAAAAGAAAAAATTAGTAGAACGACTACTTTCATCCCTGAATGTTCTCCTTCCCACATTTCCATGACTATAGAAAAAGTTCACAAACTGCTCTCAAAAGCTAGCACCAACATGATTAACACTGGGACACAAGCAAGAAGAGACAGAATCAGACATGAATTGGTTATTACACAGGACCCTGCTCCTCACTGACTTCTGACTTTCCAGCTGTAATCTCCAGAAATACTGATCACTTTAAAAAGGACAATCAAAAATATAAGAGGAATTTTAGTGGGCTGACCCTGACTGGATGCCAGGCTCCCACCAAAGCCACTCCATCACTCCCCTCCCCAATTGGACAGGGGAGAGAAAATATAATGAAGGGTTCATGGTTTGAAATATGGACAGAGAGAGATCACTCTCCAGATAACTGCCACAGGCAAAACTGACTGAAATTAGAGACACTAATTGAATTTGTTATTACCAAAACAAGAGCAGGGTAATGAGCAGTAAAATAAGCCCTAAACACCTTCTCCCCCACTCCTCCCTCCTCCCACCCAGAGACACAGGGAGGCAGGGAATGTGGGTTATGGTCAGTTCATCACACGTCGTTCCTGCCACAGCTTAGGGAAAGGAGTCACATCCTGCTTCAATGTGGGTCCTCCACAAGGATGCAAGTCCTACCAGGAAACCTGCTCCTCTGTTCATGAGTCCACAGATACCTGCCAGGAACCTGCTCCAGCACAGGCCTCCCACAGGCTCACAGCCTCCTCTCAGGCATCCACCTGCTCCAGTGTGAGTCTCCTCCATGGGCTGCAGGTGGACCTCTGTGCCCCCATGGACCTCCATGAGCTGCAGGGGCATAGGTGCTTCTCCACGGTCTGCACTATGGGTTTCAGAGGAATCTGAGCTCAGGCACCTGGAACACCTCCTCCTTGTCCTTCTTTGCTGACCTTGGTGTCTGCAGAGTAGTTCCTCTCACATATTCTCACCCCACTCTTCTCTGGAAGCAATAACATCTGCAAAACAACTCTTTTCCTTGTTCTTAAATTTGTTATCATAGAGGGGTTGTCACCATTTCTGACTAGTCCAGATTTGGCATGGGGCACTTCTGTCTTGAAGCCAGCTGGCATTGGCTCTGCTGGACATGGGGGAAGCTTCTGGCAGCTTCACACAGAAGCCACTGCTGTAGCCCCTCCTGCTACCAAAACCTGGCCATGCAAACCTAATTTGCATTTCTTCCAAAAAGAAATGCTCCTTCAGAAGTCCCAACCAATCTCTTCTTTCCAGCAAAGTCTGTGCTGATAGCAAGTCACCAAGTTTTACATAGCCTGCAAGGCATGACTTAATGACATAAGGCATTCCAAGAAATTCTGGCAAGCCCAAGTTTTTTCAAAGCCGTATGTGACTGGCAACTGCTGTCTAGCCTCTTATTTTATCCTCTGATATGTAGATAATCCTCATGAGCATTAAACTGCTCCAATCAAACATTTTTTTTCAAAGCTCATTTTCTTGTGTCTGTTGAGTTACCTTTTATAGCTCATATTTGAGCCTCTAAAATCACAACAAGCCAAGAAGAGAGCCTTGTTCAGAGTATAGTGCTGGCCTTAGGGGAGAATTTGCCATGTGAAAATGCTGAAGTGAATATAGCCCAACTGAGTAGCAAACAACTGTTTGCTGGCAGACAACACTAAGGTCTCTAAAGCTATTTTCCATGTGATCAACTCACCAATTAAAACACAAGCACATCAATTTATCTTATCTAATTCATTATTTATAAGTCAGCCACCCAGCCTCCTTAAGCACTTAGTATATATCCAATTTTCACAACTCATATTCAGAGACAAATACCATCATACTAGACAGATCACAAGAGGCCAGTTACCAACAGGTTATGTGACTCTCCCTTCTCAAGAATTCATGGAACATCTACAGCAAAGCCTTGGGCCATTTCCATCTTGATCCACTTTAATCTTTGTTATTATCTCCCACCCTTGCCCAATACTCTGATCATAAGTTAAAAGTACTGAAAAATCACATACATATTCCTATCTCAAGGCAGAGCTGACAAGACTTTGTGGGAAACTCTGTGTTTGTTGGAGATTTGTATTTCTTTATGAAGTGAGACATTTAAATAATGACCCTCACTAGAATCAATATGCAAGGTCATTAATGGGGATTTTGATTCATAAGTCCAATTAACATCAAAGGAAGTTGAACAGCAAAATAGTCTCTTCTAGCTCCCTGAAGATATACCCAACAGACTTCTATCAAACTAATTAAAGAATTACATTCCAATCTGGATGGTCAGTCACTGGGACTCCCTTGGGGCAAAAGGTGCTCCCAAACACAGCAGGCATGTGCTATCTAAACTGCTACCAGATAACTGCTAGAAACAGCTCCTATGCAAATGCTACAGCTGATGTCCCCAGTTAATTGCACAGATATCAGGGAACTGTAACGTGGTCTGCCTCATGTTCAGTAACACCAGTCCAACATAAGATGAAACCATGGATAGGTCAGGCACATGACAGAACACAGTCTAACCCAATACTACAGTGGAAATAAGTATGTAGCTGATATAATACATGTCAAAAACCCCTTGAACTCAAATGCTCATAGTCTGAGGAAAAGCAGAGACACCTTGTCTTCCCCATTATCACATTGAGACCACAATTTTACAAAAGACAACTTTACAAAGAACCTCTACTCATCTAAAACTGGGTCTCAGAAGCAGAGAATGGCTTTTTATTTTATAAGAAAGAAGTGAGTATACAGTTTACATATTCTCATTCTTGTGAGTAGCCTTCATTCTTCAGTTCTAGAGAGAAAAGAACCTAAGTGTGAAGTGTAGATTAAGATTCCAACTGGATGAGCAGCCAGAGGCTGATCTGTGTTACAGCAGCTGATACAACCTGCACCTGATGCAAGATGAAAGCAGAAAAGAGGCACCGCCAAGACATGTCCATCCTGTATCTTGGCTGTGTTTCTGGTCACAGCCATTGCTCGACTTTCCAGGCTATTCTTTTCCAGCATTAGGAACCAAGCCATCACAGCACTGCTTTTTAACAAATACCAAGCGAAGAACTTTTATCTAATTTGCACATCATGCAAGCAAACTCCAGCCCAAGCTGTGGCCCAGTGTGCTGATCTGGAGCCTGGCAGTAGCTTGTTATCAGAGAGTGAAGGGTATGTTTAGCAACATCTCCCACACTATCTAAGGCTGCATGGCTGAGCCTTACCAAGGACCCCACAACAAAAGCTTTTGTCCAAATCCTCTTGTGTACCTTTCATTTTCCAAAACATCCAGTAATAATGTGCATTGCTACTGACAAGTCTAAAATTAAGAGCTTATTTAATCATTGCTACACCTGAAAAGGTATTAAGTTTACTTTAAAAAGGGGGATTTACAGTGGAAAAAATACCCCAACTAAACAAATACATCATTAAGAACACTGGAGGAAGAAGAGAAAAAGGCCCCTCTGTAAAGAGATAGTAGGCAAGGCGAAAAGGAAGAAATGTGGCAACAGCTAGCTAACCAATTCATAGGGAATGACAATAGCACTTAAAGGCACAGACCACACACCATATTAGAGGCTGATAAACGGGAAGGTGAAGAGCCAAGTTTTCTCCAGCCACAGTGTCAAGTAAACATAATTCTAGTGGACCTACTGAGAATCAGTCATCCAGCTGTTTCCATTCTGTGCTGGAAATGCATTGTGTCAGGCACTGGTCATGTCAGACCTGTGCTACATCCATCCCCCATTTGATTTGAGGCCTCTTGTGGACTGCAGCTGACAGGAATTTAGAGTGGCAAAAGAACTGCTCCTATTCTTTCCCTGTTTGGTGATTGCTCTGGAAGAACTAGTTCTTCAATCCCTACCTTTCCTTGCAAAGCATATATGAAAGAAGCCTCAGGGAATCTTGAGGTGATAAAAATACTCCCAGGAAAGTAATGTTGTAGCAAAACAAATGTCCCCCCCATAAGCAGCTCACAGAGGATACCTGAGAGGATCACAGGACAGGCCAAACATACAGCAGCATTCCTATATCCTCCTTTATAAGCTCAAACACTTCTGATTAAGGTACTTCTGAATAAGAATGGTACCTTGCATCTGATAGCTTTCAATCAATTTCTTTCATGGATTTGTTGAGGTGGTTTTTGCATGCATGCAGTCTTTCAGCATCCATTACATTCTCTAAGAAGGGAAGCCTAAGCATTTCATATCTCAACTATTAAGCTCTATGAAAGAACATGCTTTTGTTTTAAACAGTGCACTTGCTAGTTTCCTTTGATGACTCTTAATGGTTCTGTCAAAAAGAACAGTGAATGATTTTACCTATTTACCTACTCCATAACAATGACAATTTCCAAAATGAGATTTTAAATAGCTAGACAAATCAGGGCCAAGCCACCTCTCCCATTTTATATGTGTACAAATGGAGGTGGGAAGAAGGAAGAAGGCTCACTCAACATAATCTAGCAGGCTAAAGGAAGAAGTAGGCATAGAAACTGTATTATTTTAGTTCCTAGTCAGTGTCCTAGCTATATGATGATATAACTTTTTAGTTTCTCGAATATTTCTTTTCAGTAACAAAACCTGATTTAGATTCAAAAGAACACACAAGCACACTGAGAAGAACTAAGAAGCATCATTGCTTATTACTGAAAGATGGAATTTAGCAGAGAACCTCTTTAGCCCATAAGAGAGCCCTCCCTTCTAACCAATGTCACCACTATACATACTCATGCCCACTTTAATACATTTCCTTACATTTCATTCAGGGCCAAAGGCCAAGGACTCATCAGAAAATTATCTACTACTACCAGCCAAGATATGTATATCTAAAAACTACAGAAATCACATAGATGCAGCCCACTCCTCTACCTCACTTTCAATTCAAAATTTTTGCTTCAGTTTTACAAATACTCACAAGCTCTAAAGAACTCAAGTTCAATGTTCTTACCTCAGCTGATATGGTGGTATCTTGATAGCGGCATCGGGAGAATCCAAGGTTTCTGTATAATTAAAGGAAACAACAGGGCTTTTAAAAGAAACTTCTGAGTTCAGCCACAGTTAGCACATCTGGCTACAGCCTCCAAGCCAATGATCCTAAAGTTTACACCTACTCCACTTGACAGAACAACAACCACTGCTGCTGTGAGCTGCCAAAGCTTTGCATAAATCTGACAGGACGTTGCATGCCCAATGAGAAGACATCGAGTACCATTTTTCCCTTTCACTTATCAGCACTTCAGCAGCACATCCACTAAAACTGGAACAGTATAGAGGATACTGGCATGGCTGCTGTGCAAGACTAACATGCAATTAATGAAGCAACTCATGCAACATCAAGATGAAGGGCCAGTAATAAGACAGCAACAGGTCTGATCTACCACAGAATGTAGCTATGCATGGATAAAACACAAAAATTTAAAGCAATTGAAAGTATCCCAGTTATGCTGATTTAAACTAAGGGTCCTGATGATCAGTGTTCCAGGTTGGAAATGTCAAAAAACACTTCAAGACACAAAAAATCTCAGAAAATGGGTGGATGCTAAAATGTACCTAAGCTTGTACCCCCCTGAAAGATTAACTCGTTATACTGATCATTATATTGCAAGGATAAAAGAGCTCATGTAATCCAGTAGAACAAAACTTCTAGCTTTTAAAATAGATTCCATAAGCCGGCGTAAAAACTGTACGGCATGGTTTTTACCATGAATTAAAGGAGGGAGGGGGCCTTTAAAGAAAAAGACAGCACCTCCAAAACATACACGGAAACTGACAGCTACTGATACCCGTATATCTGCCTCGCAAGAGCCACGAAGCAGATGCAGGCGGTGGGGAAGGCGAGGGCGGGGATGCTCTCCGGGACCGGCAGCAGGTGCCACGGCCCCTTCCAGCAGCGCGGAGCTCCCGGGCATTTTGAACGGCCCAGGAGCTCCGTTCTCTTCCCAGCCGCTGGAGGCTAAGCTAAGGAGGCTCTCCTTAGCGCGGAACAAGTTTGTTGAGGTCTCCCTGTCCCCTGCTTTAGAGACCCGCTCCATCGGCGGCTCCTACCCCGCTCCGCTCCCCCGCCCGCGCCCCTTACCGATGGCCCAGGTGCAGCTCTCCTTGATGGCCCTGTGCTTGCTCCCCGACGCCTCCTTCTGCAGCTTTCGCAGGATTTCTTCCATCTTGCCTCCCCCGGGATATTCGCCTAGCCGCGGGGGAGGAGGAGAGGCGGCGAGGAAGAGGAGGAGGAGGAGGCAGGAGGAGGGCGGCGCGGGCGGCGGAGCGGTGCCGGGGCTGTCCCCGCCGCGGCAGTGCCTAGGCGGGAGCGGAGCGCGACACCCCGCTGCCGCCCCGCTGCCGCTGATGAATCACGCCGAGCTCCGTGGCGGGGACACGTCAGTTGTTGCCGCTGCGGAGTCCCTCCTCCTCCTCCTCCTCCTCCTCCTCTCCCACCCCGGGCAGGCGCCGCTGGCGCAGCGGGGCTGGGGCGGGCCTGGCCGTGCCCGCGGGCGCGCAGGGACTCCCTCCCGGCGCTGGGGTTGGACGAGGCGCGGAGCGGAGCGGAGCCGGCGCCGCCGGAGCCGGGCCCTGCGGCGGCAGCGGCGGCCCCGCGGGAGGCGGGCGGGCGGGTCGCCATGGCGACCGGCGGGCGGGGGGCGCCGGCAGCCCCGGCCTGCCCGCCCCGGGCGGCGGGAGGCGGGCGCTGGGTGTGCGCTTGGGCCCCGCCGCTCCGGCCGGGGCTGCGGCTGCTGCCGCTTGGCGCAGCCCGGGCCTGCGGGCAGGTTCCCGCTGCCCGGCGCTCCGAGGCCGGCGGCGCTGCCGCAGCGCAGCCCCGCTGTCCCGCAGCGCTCTGCGGAGCCGCTCCCGTAGCGGGCCGGACGCAGGGAGCCAGGCCGGCGCACCGGCGGGAGTGCCGGTGCTCGGTATACCCTGCAACCAGTGCGGTCAGATAAGTGGCTGATGTGAGATCTGTGCCTTTCTCCTTAGCTGGCAAGTGCAGAAGGACTTAAGCTACCTGTCTGTGCCTTCACAGGAACGCACACCGTAATGTCCCCAACAAACGAGCCTCCAGGAGAAAGAGCAGCCACTCCACTAGCTCAGATCTTCCTCCTCACACGCGGAACGCTTCCTACCCACCAAACCTCCTACCTTCTTCTGTTTGCTGTTTCACTGCCTTATCTCTAGTTTATAGCTAGTTGCCCTTTTTGTGACTGCATCGCTTAATTGTTACAACGTCCTCGTTTTCTTGCAGAATATCTCGAAAAGAGACAAGAAAACAAGCAGACAATGAAAAGAAAAAGACAGCAGATAAGAAAGGCATTCCAGGTAGCAGCTGGCAGTATTAGCAGTTATGTCTCCTACTGCTAATTGGAAGAGTACCAATAGTGAATTACCAGGCAGGATATTGGCACCTGGTGAAATCAGCCATAACATTTCCCATAGGATATTGGGCTTCCAGAGGCTGTCCCTTGTCCAAATACTTACAAGGGCTCATCCTGTGTTCAGACATATAATGAATGCATAATCCATAGTTGCCTTTTAAAGCCAGAATGTAAAAGTCCTGTCAGAAAAGAAAAGGATTTAGAGTAATGCCAGAAAGGTCTAGAGGTGCATAGATTATTGCTGGAGGTGGAAAGGTATAGCCTATTGCTACAATACTAAGAATTAAAAAACCTAACCAACCAAACAAAAAGCCCAACAACAACAACCAACCAATAAACAAATAAAAAACTCCACCCTAACAAAAAACCTCCAACCTTTAACAGAAATACCATTTAGCTTCCACTTTCAGGCCATAAAACAATCTTTAGGAAACTGAAAGTAGTTTGCCAAAGTTTCTTATCTCTGACCATACTCTGCCACCTTCCTTGGAATGAAAAATCTAGTGATTGCTAGTGGCTAGGATTGTCAGGGCACTACGATGCTGTAAGTCAAGGCTCAAGTTGAAGTGATGATAAATTGTTTCCCACCCATTGTGTTTCCTCTTTATTCTGCATTGTGCTTAGTGGAAACAAGCATGAGGGTCAATTTCTGGCTTTTCCAGACTTTGTTTTTGTTTTTCCTGGGGGAAAACAACAACAAAAAGAACTATGATGGTGATTTAAGTATTTTTAACCTAGAAATTACGTACCCAGAGTTCATTTGGACTTCTGGAACACTCAAAGATAAATATGTATCTGTAAGTAGTAAATAATTAATTGCATATTTTCAAGGAACCATTGATGAAACTGAATTAATTTTTAATTTCAGATTATTTCTAGCTGTATGCATCATGAATTTACTGGTTAATTTCTCTGTAGTCTCTACAGGAAGGCTACAGCAGAAAATGCAGCTGGCATTTTCATCAGAGCTATGGTGTTTCTCATAGATGCTCAATGTCACCAAACCAAGATTTGTATTCATTTGTGTTTCACTTGCTGTCCAATGTGTTCAAGCAAAATAGACTCTGTATTAAAAAACGCTTTCTCTCAGTAGTAATGTCATCAGCTGTGAGAAACAAAGGTCATGTTCAGGCTCCTTAGAGCATCTTAAGGCCTGCCAGTAAGATTTTGCAGAAGGAGAAACAAGTAAGCCATGATGACTCTTCCCAAATGCATATGTCAGAACAGCATGAATCAGCTTGCTGAAACTTTTCACTTGAGGCCCTCCATTTCTAGATGGATAGGAGTCCATTGTGGAGAGCTTTGTGGATAATTGGCTAGCTGAGAAAGGTCACTTTGATGTAATACTGTTGGATAAGGATAGGGGAAACAAGCTGGGGATTAAGTAGTCAGTGTCCAATCACTGACAAGGGTCATGGTGACCTTTGCTGCAACATGAAGATGGGGGAGAAAATCTTTTGCCAGAAAAATGAAGATAGCCTAGGTAGAATAACCACAAGAATGTAAACATAGAAACAAAATAATCATTAGAGCATAGAAGTAGGTGTGGTTGATTTTTGTGTGTTTTAACCAATAATGAGCTCAGCTTTGCAATATGTATAAGCTTCATTAACACCAATATAAATATGTGTGAGCGATCAATAAACTTTGAGATTTGCTGTTCACGCATATTGTGTGCTGCAATTCTTCCGCCGTTCCTGACAGTCCATCAGTCCTTGGGTCTGTTGTCTGTATACTCACATAAATACACAGTAACCATGTCCTGCTGGAAGTCACTCCATACACAAGCTTTGCTTAGGGAGGAGGTTATATTTAATCATGTGCTCTGGATGCTGTTTCAAGGCAAGCATCCTAAAATGCCACAATATCTGGAAGTCCAGCTACAGAGTAGGGATGATGATGGTGAAGGTTCCTCTCTTTTACCATGAAGAGAAAATTAAGCCTTTTATGGTCATTCTTACAGCTCATAAATCCTCCTTGCTTTGTCCTGGCTGTGCAAAGCAGCCTTCTGCAGTGGTAGAGGTACCTAAGAGTCAGTGCTCTTGATCCCCTGCACAGCTGAAGCCAGGTCCGACTGGGAGCCATAAAACTGCTATGCAGATCTGGTATCTGCATGATGCAGTGGTCATATATCACTAAGAAGCAGTGGCAGATGTGCAGTGTGCTTTTGTAGCCCTCGCCTGGCAGTGCCTGTGCTACTGATCTTTTGCATTATGTGAATACTGATTATATCCCAGGACACATTCACAGCTCTGAGCACAGCCAAGGAGTGTGTAAGCAAAGCCAAGCTACTCAAGATGCCTGGAGTAATAGAGCTGATTTAGTACAATTCTCTGTCCAGGCTAGTAAGCAGTATTTGCTTGACCTCAAAGGTCTCCATGCTCCTATGTCTCTGTGCCTTCTAGTAGCCAAGGAAGGCAATGTGCTCTTATTTTTAATCTTTTCTGATAGCATAAGCCATGCTGCCCATGCACACACCTGCCCTGTAATTCTAGTCTTTGGGAACATAAGAAAGAATTAAAAAGTATAGTTGAAAAGTGTGAAACAGGCATGCTAAACAGTGAGATAATCACATATATTTGCTATTAGTCATTATGACTCATGTATTACCTGTGCTTTGGCCATTTTAACAATATTCTTGATGTCATTGTATACTGCAGAAGCTGTAAAGTGTGGACCAAAGAAATAGGCTGTGTCCCATTCTAGTTCTAGTTCTAGCTCTAGTTCTAGTTCTAGTTCTAGTTCTGTAAGAACTTCTTACAAATTTAGTTACAAAATGCTAAGAAATTCCCTCTAATGACAGGAAAACCACTTGGTTCCATGGTTCAAAAATTATTTTTAGTCAGATTTTTCAAAATTACTCTTCCCAGAAGCACTCCTATAACTGGACTGACCAGCAGACACAAGCTTGGGCTCTGTTATGCTCAGGAAGCTCTGTACACGTGACTTCCCCTATGAAGGATAAATTGCTAAAAAATTTGAAGTGAAGGGAGCTGTAGCTGGACCATGGGCTCATCATCACATTGTGACACCTGATAGCAGATGGAGGTACCCTTTCTTCTCTCTCCCAGAAGGCATCAAGACCCAGACAAGCAAGACCCTTGTCAGGATTTCAGTTATGGCTGTCTAGACTGTAAGCACATCCCTGATGGTGGGGTGGCATCTGTCGTTGTTTGCCTGATTACCCAGCAAGTAACCAGAGGCTAGAGCTGGGGGCTCAGTGAAGTCCTTCCTGAGCTGCTGCTCCTTTCTGCACCCTTCAAAGTATGACCCTTCTGAGCACAGCAAAGCACACTAAGCATCAGCGCTGCTCCATGCAGGATTACAGAGTTAGGGAGAAAAAGCCTCTAGAGCAGTAGCTGTAAATAAAGCCAGCATACATTCAGAACTGTCTTTTCAGTACAGCCTCACAGCATTTATTCTGTGAAGAACAGTTGAAGCAAATATAAAATCTTCAGATCCATGCCAGGGAAGAAATATGAGACAAAACTTTGTGACTTCATTGAAGATATATTTTCTGCAAAGAGAGACAAAAAACAAAAATCACCATGACTGTCTTCAATTTACCATAATCTTTTTCATTGCCAAGGCAGTTGAAGAAGGCATCAGGAACACAGAACAGCTTTCTGGGCCACATCAAGGTCATTTTTACCTAGCAGTTTGTATTTGTTACAGAAGTTAGTTGGGCATTCTTAAAGAAAGGGCAGAAAAAGTATAATGCCCTTCCCTATGCTGAACTCTCCCAGTTTCTGTTAAATTGCAGAATAGGCACTTCCTGAGACAGTGGTTTTATCTTCATAAATAATACCTGGTGGATTTTTCTTCTGGGAATGTACCTAATTCCTTTTGAAACTTTTTTATGCTTGTGACCTGCACAACCACCCTCTGGCAGTAAGTTCCATGGCCAAGTTGTGTGCAAACAAAAGAAAGTTCTTTTTTGACCAGTTTTATCTTCTTTTTCTCAAGTTTTTGAAGGTACCTACCTTTTGTGCTTTGAGAAGCACTTAATAAGAGTCCCCTATTTTCTCCCCATAATTCATGATTCTTTATGCATTGAACATGTTCTTCCTCAGCTGTTTTTATTCCAGTCTACAGTGGACTATTCTATTTAATTTTTCTCCCAAAATGATCTTTGGTCATTCTGATTGCCCTTCTCTGTACTAATTCTAATTCTTCTCTACCCTGAAATACAAGAGTTTATGAAGATGAGTGAGTACATGGGAAAAGGCAGCATGAAGATTTGTACTGTAAAAGCTCTCTTGCTTCCATCAGACTCCACTGGAAAGGCTTCAAGATGCAAGAAGATTACAAGTAACCGTGGAGTTAACCTTAATATCACAAGAGTTTCAATTCAGTCAGAAAACTGAACTTTAGACTCCTTCTGTCCCACTTTTCTCCCCTAATCTAGAGGATTCCCCTAGTATTAAGCTGGGGAAGGAAGCTTAAAAATGCCGTCTGTTCAAAAGCTGAATACAAAAAGATTGTATCATCTGGCCATCATATGTTTGGAATATGTAAAATGGACAAACCTAAACTCTCTGAAGCTGTCTCTGGAAAGTGACTGAGCTGGTAACTTGTCATGTAGCTGTATGAAATGTAGGTCACTGAAAATTACAAATGTATTATACATATTTGTGTTCATAACCTGCTTTGAAATCTGTTGTGGCCTCTCCTCATTATGAGGAAAAAAGGACACTGTCACATCTGCAGCTGTCAGAGGCTTGTGTTACAAAGTCAAGAAAGGTCAGCAAGGTCTGACTAAATACATCTCTACTGGCCAGGAAATGGATTGTGATTTGCGCTGCCTGTTTAGTGTTAAGCATATAAATACATGAGTTGAAGTACTAGAAACACTCCTAGAAAAGCTAGATATTATACAAGTTTTCAACTTACTATGTTCTTTCTGAAATAGATTAACAGATTTTCCCACCACTATTACAAATTTTAAGGTAGGAGCACTCCCTGACAAACCCCTGAATTTGTTAAGTATGGTGCAAAGTAAGGAGAAACACAAAGAGGGAGGTAAAGTAGATGTTTAATAGTGTTAATATGTAGAGTCTGTTCTGCCACAGACAGATCAATCTGAAATGAATTCCCTGGTTTCAGGGCAATACTCTCATGTTTACAATGCAATAGTGGCAAAAATAATTCAAAGCCATCTTTTTATGCAGCCGTATAAAACTCAATATAAACACAAGAAAAAAATCTCCTTCTTCTCTGCAGCGGCCCGGCGGGAGAAGGATCGTCCTTCTCGGACATCCTGGCTAGCTGGCCAGCACCACTAGCAGCACAGGGAGCAGTGTCCCACTCTCGGTGTTTGGGACTGCGCCTAAGGCAAACGCCTTGCGTTATAGCAACAGCGCTGCCTTGTGCAAAGGACGAGGCCGCCTCTGGCTACAACCAGCAGGAAATAAAGACAGCGCTCCCCAGCTGGGGTAACTTTCAGGTTTATTGCAACCCCAGGGGAAAGCAGCCGCCGAAGACAAGGAGGGGGTGGTTGCACCATCTTATAAAGGGTGAGGGATACAGGGGAGGAGCCAGTCCTTAGGCGAATAGGGGTTCAGGGGGGAGTGGGGTACAAAGGACTGACCTGAGGAAACACCAATGGGAACGACATAAAGGAGGGGCCCCAGCTCCCGAGCCAATCACCCAGTGCTCCAGCTGGAAAATTCTAGAGAAGAAGGTGGGAGCAGAGAGTGACAGGCAGGGACTCTGGGGAGGGATACAAAAAAGATACATTGGGTTACTATGGTAACTGGGGAGGAGTTGGGATAACAGACAGCAACAGGGAGGGGAGGGAGAACCAGGGCAGAACCATTACAGCACAGGGGGGAGCGGAACCGTCCAACTTATGAGAATACAGCACAGCACTTCTCCCTGCTGCTCCCAAAGTCTCTGAGATATGGTTTGACTCTGTTAACCAATGGTTCATATTTTTCCAGCTTTAAAGATCAACTTAAAAGATTTAAAACATAAAATATTCTGAATTAAGAGAGATAGTTAACTTCAGATCATAGTTTAGTTCCTATTTATTATACCTTTTCCTCACAATAAGTGGGAACTTCTTTCAAGGGAGTTAAGTCTCAGTCTCCAAAAGCTCTTTCAAAGTGTATAAGGATATTTTACACCTCATTTGCTCTTGTCCCTGCAGACACTAGTTTTCATCTCAAAGGTATCACAGAATCACAGAATCAATTAGGTTGGAAAAGACTATCAATTACTTCTACGTCTCTCTCTGCCATCTGACTGGGCACAAGACTGGTGTTCTGACTTTGACACTTAAATTGCATATTAGCAGTAAAGTTAACCTGTAAGTAGACCTGTGGTATAGTCACACACTTGGAAGCTTTCTTGGAATGTTCTTCAAGAGGCCAGTTTGCTATAAACTGACTGATGAACTTGTATGTTGAGTGATGTCCTTTTATATTTCACTATTAGTATTAATCAACATGAAATCAATGTTCAGATTGTTATTGGCATGTACTTTCTGGAGATATAATCAGAGGGAATAGAGCATTCAGCTTCCACCTTGCTGGGAGTAGACAGTAATTGCCTCTAAGTCATGATCTGAAAATCCAATGCTAAGTGATATTGAACCACACAAAAGCTCTTATTACAGCAATAGTCACAAGCACCCAGCCTTGTGGACCTGAGGGAGAGCACCACTATCCAAATGTATAATTTTTGAAAAGTTTTCTTGCATTAAATGAAAAGCAGAAATATAGAATATTCGCAACATGTATTTTGAAAAGAGATTTCAAGGAATGGAGTTCTAGAGTTCTGTGTTTAAATTTCAGTAGCTTCCAGATCTAATATACTACTCAGTCTATAAATGAAAAACCTTGGGGGAAAACAGATCTAATAACCACAGGTTCATCTGGTTTCTAGTAGTCAAACTGGACTGCTTGCTATCTTCAATGTACTATGGGGCAGGCAGAAAGAAAAATAAGAGATTGAAATTTTTTGGAGATTATTAAAATGATGGTCCTTTAAAGAACAAAGACTATTTTTAGGGATACAGCACAAATGGATTTTGATGGTTTGATCTTAATATGCCTACCAGTACTCTTGCTTTCTATACTACTGTAAGTCTCACTGATTTCATTAGTAGATGGTTGGTCCTGAGCAACTCTTTTCCTTCATGCTTTAGTGAAACAATTGCAACCAGCAGAACTGTGTGATTTTGAGTCTTGCTGATTTGAAAAGAGAGCAGCTTTTCTACCATAGCCCTTTAGTTTTGCAATGTGATCTCTCACATTTGATCTGTAAGAACTGATAAAAATGAATCACCTTATGTGTGTCAGCTGATCTGCTGAAATTTGTACACATTTGGACAAGTTTTTGACATGCAGCAAAATGCATAAGCCAGATACATAAGCCAATCTTACATTTTCCTTTAATTCTTCATGGCAACAAACAGGGACATCTTCTCAAATAAAGGTTATCAGATTGTATTAAAATTGGCACAACATTATCTGCTCTCTTGTCTTGAAATGGTGAAACTGATCTGATTGAAATGCAAAGCAATCACCCCTGCTCCCATCCAGATGGAAGACTTCAGCCCCAGTTAGTATTTGATAAAGTGGGTGAGAATGAGATTGTACTGTGGCAGTTGCCAGGTAACCTTGAGGTAGTGCCACCTGTAGTGCCAGCCAACTTTATAGATGACATATGTATTACAGATACAATATTGATTTTATGCAGTTACACGTAATTAGTAATGAGAAAAGTGTTCATTCATTTACTGTGCCTTTTCTGATCTTTGTGGAAGTTGAAAACATTATCTTCTTAAATACCTAAATACCAAAGGGGCTACTTTGAATAATTTCTTCATTTGGGAAAAAACCAATCCAGTTATTTCCCATGCCAAGGGTCAGCTGATCTTTACGGTGCAGAAGAACAGATCATCATTGATCCATTAATGAATAGTTATGTAGTTATCAGAATAAGAGGATTTAGTCATGTTGCTTTAGCCATGATTTATAAGTACAAAGTATATGAAATATAATTTTTTTTTTAAATTAAACTCCCAAATTTAATTTGTTTCCATTCAGCCTTGTGCAAGATATTTTAGCTAATTTACTGTTATTGGCATGGAATGAAGACACATCTTCCTACCAGCACTACAGGGAAAAGCTTTCCCTTCAGAACCGGCAGCAAAACCTGTAGCTACCATAACCCTTCCCAATACACAAGTTAACATACCTCACATATTCCATGCAGTTGTTGGATGCTTCCGTGTATGTACATACACTCTCTGAGGAGGGCAGCAGTAATTCCTGTACTCTTTTCCTTCCTTTCTTGCTTCTTAAAGGCTCTTCCTGTAAATTTCAGTTAGCCACTGTAGTACTTGCAAAGCCGTGAGCACACCCCATTGTACCTTACTGCCTGAGATGCCAACAATATAAAAAGTTATTAAGGCCACTCTTTATATAAAGCTCACATAATTTCATATAAATACATTTGAACACTCTAGTGAAGTCAGGTCTGGTTCAAGAAAATTCCAGCTCAGCAGAAAACTTATTGTGCTGTGTGCAAACAGTTTTCCTTGTGATTTGTGTCAGAATTATGAGAAAGAACATCTTCAGTGCAAGCTGCATTGTTGGTGGAGTATATACAGGTAGTTAAATCACTTTTATCTCCTTGATGTTCTTGTGATTTGTTCTTTTTGTTTGGTTGGTGTGAGATTTTTCCATTTACAATTGGTGGCAGAGCAGATGGCAAAGGCTTAGCTTGGTCTAATATGTCCATAAAATAAGCAAAGCTGTCAGTGAGCCTTGTTTCCAGCTGGCCTATTCTACTTTGAGAGAGATTCTTCTTCCACTGGAATCAACCTCAAAAATATGATTTTAAGAAGAAATGAGTAGCTCTACTAGGAGCAAAATTTAACAGTTCTGATGTTCTCTCTAAGTTTGCTGTAGAACTTCTCCTTTAGGGGATGGAGGCAATACTTTGGGATTCTCTCCTCCACAAGGCAGTGCTTTTTGGTGAAACTTGTAGGAATTCTTCAGTTTTGGTGTTTCTGATCTTCTGTCATTAAAAGGTGTTTTAGGGAAGTAGGGAGTGGCAGGAAGCTGGCAAAATCATAGAGACATCAGTTCTGCATGAGTTCATGACTTGATTGAGCAAGTCACATGATTAAGTGCAGTCTCATTAAGTTCTCTTCAAGTTTCAAAAAAACAAACAAACAAAAGAAACAAACAAAATACCTTAGATTTTTGCACCCATTGGATTTGAGCTAATTCCTAAGTGTCTTCTGAAGCTGTAACTTCAGAAGTTTTTTCTGTGGTTATTTCTGTTGCCCGGTGTGCCCAGTGTGTGCCAACGCAAACAACCTTGCACAGATAGACAGCAAAGACAGGCTTTACCCCAAAACAACATTTGAACAGGAAACACAGGTAAAACAAACTTCAATGCTGCTTATTTCTGAGCTAAAGAAATTATGAAATGCACTGCTTAAACGATTTCCAAAAGGCCACACACCAGGTCTGAGGCAGAGCTGTGAACAGAAAACTTCTGAGCCACAGTTCAGTGCATTCACCACTGCTCAGTGCATTCACCACAGCTCATCCTTCCTTTCCAGAGGACTACCACATAGGAACATATTATTCAAAGCTGCTGACAAGTCCAGCTAGCTGTTTTTCTAACAAATGAAGGAGTGGCAGTTGGCAAAAGGTGATAATAGTACTGGGCAGCAAAGATTGTAACTGCCTGTGCCATATACTGTATTGAACATTTTATCTCTAAATGCTTCCTTAGAGAAGCACAAACAAGAATACAAAGGAAGTGGAAATCTGACACCTGCTTATAATTTATAATGCTCATTATATTTTTGGGACAGCCATCTTTGGCAAGGTGAGTTATTTTATTTATAGGCAGGAGCTGCTCATGATTTGCATGGTAATGCATTCACATCTGCAAAGCCTATAAATTAGCCTCCAGCTCATTACAGCAATGCCATTGTCCTACTTGCCAGTATGTAATCTGATCCCAAATGTTTCAGATGTCCACAAAATAAAACCAGCCTGAGGGAAGAGCTTCACCGTTGCAGTATTAGCACACCAAAAAAATCTTCCTCCCCCGCAAAAAAAAAAGGAAAGAAAGAAAATGACTGGATGGGAGAAAACTGCTAAGTATTTCAAAAAGATGAGCCCCAAAGCCTAACACGCAAGAAACTGGAAACATTTTGCCATGTTTTAAGGTGCTTATGCCAGTTTGGCCAAAAGAATTAATTTATTGCAGTTTTTTAAGGGGTTCCAAAAAAAAGCAGCTTCATAGAAGATTAAGTCACTTACTTGGCTGTGCATTCTGATTTTATCCTAATGTGTCATACTTGAGCACTTGTATTATTATTACTGTTTCAAGTCTGGTTGTGCACAGCTCTCTGAAACAGATGCTGATGTCCTTTATTTTGGTGAACCTTATAAAGACAGTCCCTACTTCCAGGTAGTCAAGAGTTTACAATTATGTCAAGATTTTGCCCCTTCATTAAGCCACCAAAAAGATGAAACGCAGCATAGACAAAGGAGGCTTGTGGAGCACATATCCCCTTCCATCCAGATATGCAGATGCCTCCAATGTTAATTCACTTTGTCAAAGGTCACTGGATGGTCAAAGATTGCTGTACCCCAACTTCAGCTTCTGAAATATCTGAGGATCAGCTTTGCTATGGTGGGTATGAAGAAGAGGGCTCTCCACTAAACTTGGTTAATGCTGGTTCACTATTATATCCTCCATCTGGCACACGAACATACCCATCCTTAAAAAAGAGAAAACTGAAACCCTTACAGTCACAAGCCCTGCCTACATCATTGGAAAGGTCTTTAACAGAGTGACAATGCCACTGTCAGCAAGCTCTCACCCACTGCCCAGACTTGCTTCTGCATTACCCTACTGCTTACCTCCTCTGGCTTTTTCATCTCTTCCATCCAACCTCTCCACCTACTCTTCCTTGGCTGTATAGTCCTCGAAAACCTCTCTTCTTTGCTGGCCTACTCTTATAGATAAATGACTGCAAATGAGAAGAAGGCCTGAAATAAGGGAGCTTCAGCAAAAGCTTCAGAGTGGGAGGGGGCAAGGCACAGGTGACTGCACAAGTGTGATGTTGGATTCAGGATCCTGATGTGCCTGCATGCAGGATGTGCACCAGTATATTAAATTTCTGTATTGAATTCTGGTTGATAATAACTGGTTATTTATTTATTTACTGTAGCTCTCTTGTTGGTCTCAGCAGGTGGGAGAGCAGCAGAAAAACAGGGCTCTGCATGAGTCATAACCCAGAAAAAGCTCTGCTGAGAATACAGCTCACACTCTTCTGCAGTGTAGCCCAGGTGATAAGCATCAGTGTTGCTATTCTCTCCATGTTGTTGGTCTCATATTGCCATGAATGATACTACTCACTGTGATGTAGTCTAATATTCACTGTGCTGTATTCAAATGGAGCTGTAGGGACAGATATTTAGGGATATCTCCATTTCATTTTCTTCTTTTCCATGCTAACATGAGAGAAAGGAAATGCAGCATAAAGAAAAAGAAATACTTGTTTAGAACAAACATAGAAACATAAAAATAAAAGGTGTTACTTCTAAATCCAGGATTTTGATCTCACTTCTGTTCAGTTGTACTTTTGATCTTGCAAAGAATTGCACAAGGCTAGATCCAGCTATGGGCCCAGAGAGGGTTTATACATCTCTGCTGCATATCCCACTGCATGAGTGGGCAGTGCCCACTTATGAGCCACAGCCTGTCACCCCTGCAAGCAGCAGCTAGCTGGCAGGTCTCTCTTTTAAACATAGGACAGTCCTCATGAACTCTGTGGGACCTTTCTAGCAAAGAGCTGGGCACAGACTGAGGGAACATGAAGGCCTGGTGCTCTCCCTGAAATCTGCAGTTCCAGCACACGTTTAAAGGCAGCCTTTCTGCTCACAGTGGGAGTCAGGCTGCTCAGTGCTGAGTCTGGAATGAACTTCTCACACAGGGTCCCTGGAGTGGTCACTGCCGGATGTGGACGACTGCACACATCCAGGGTGCTCTGAATGTGCCAGGCTGGGGATGGCAGCTAGCACTGATCTGGGTACCTCTCACCTCACATCTGTCTCACCCAGAAACTGAAAACTATTTGGGGCTGCTGAAGTGCCAACCATATCCAGCCCTGCATGTCCCACAGGGAGTGAGCAAGCTCTGGCTGTCCTTGGAGCTGCCCTCTTGGGCTGAATTTCTGCACTGGTCATTCATTTCACACACTGGCCTCCTCCTGGCCTTCATCAGACTGTACAAACAGACTGTGAGTAGTTGAAAGGGATTTCAGTATTTGAGTAGTTTATCAATTCTTCCCATGTTTAATGTGCTTCTATTGCTAGGAGAATGGAGTACAGGATATACTTGGGATTGCTGTTTAGATACTGCACTAAGAAGTATAGTGCCTGTGGCTGCACAGAGCTGATTCCTGTCCCATTTCTAATTGCATTCGCTCTCTAAACATGGCATAATCTCCTTTACAATAGTATGTGTGGGAAAAAAAATTTAGTAGCATTTTCATTCAGACCTCCTGTGATAAAGACTCCTTTTCTTTTTCCTCTGCCTATTGTGCTTTAAACTTTTACTGAACCTATATTTTGTCCCTAGTTTCTTCATGCTTTGTACTACTGAGATCCAAGTAATTATTTCCTCACAAATGGTAGCAAAAGAAGCACGAAAAAACTAGAAAGAGGGATGCTGTAAAGAGAGTTTAAAAACATACATTTTCCTCTGTGTGTATTTAGCAGTTTCCATCTTTGCCATATGTTCTTTTCCTCATCATTTTGCCTTTTAGATTGTTCTTTAACGCTTGCCTGTTTTCTTGCTTCTGCAACAGAAGGGGAATTGATCTTTCATTTGTTCTGCAAATATTCCTTATTGTCCCAGGTTTTATAACCCCATCTGTTATTGAGTGATCAATTAAAGTCTCTTGTGGTCTCACTTTTCCAACGGATCATGCTATACCACAGACTATATTTCATAATAACTGCTATCTACTGTGTGATGTGTAAATGAGAGAGAGAGGAGCAAAAAGACAAGGGTATTTTTCCCCTGCCTACCATTCCTCTCTTTCTATGTAAGCACATATCTTCAGTGCTTACTTTTTATCAATGACAGCATTTAAACTAAATCCCTCATCTCCACTCTTTTCTACATGGGTTCAATGCCTGTACCTCAGTGTTTGCTACTACAAAGCACAAAAGCTTTCAGCATTTGAGCTTACAATATAAGCTCACCAACACTTGAGAGAAATAGGTAGATGCTGTCACACTTCCTTGCAAACATCCCCAAAATAGAAACTTCTCTACCCAAGCAGTATTTCCCCGTTCTCTCTCATCCATCTCCCAGCCCTTTCTTACTGCTCTCAATAGTTACTCTTGGTCATGTATGTGTTAACTCTGTGTGTAGTTTTAAAATTACTTCTTCTCCCATATTTTTAGGCATATACAACACCATGTTCTGCAGAGTCCTGTTTCCTCTTCCTGCACTCAACTGTCTGTCACAGCAAAGAACTTAAGAAAGACATGCTTTTAAAATTAGAGGTACAGCATGATTTCTGCAAGGGGAAGTTAAACCCCACAAGTGTGATCAGCCTAGTGTGAAGAAGGTGAGTTGTTTGCAGCAGGACGGATAGATGGAAATTTCTTTTCTCTGTCCAGCACAATGGGAGAGAAAACTCAGAATTATAACTATTTATATGGTTATGCTTTTCTTAATAATAGAACAAAGTGGGTCATTGCCAGGGAGAAACACAGAAGCAGTTCCTGGTGGAACAAGGCTTGGAAGAAATTGCGTCAGAAGCAGCACCCCTGATTTGCCCCTGAAAATAATGACTCAAAGTATTGACGTTCATGCATGCTGTGTTAATCCAGTGTCATATCTACATGTGCTGCTAATTTAGAGCTGTGATCTCTCATCTGAGTATGTGCCTAAAGACCAGACTGTATCTCCGAAATCAGGCCTCAGTGAACTGAGCTATTGGGTGAGTCATTTATAAAAGCTAAACAGAGACTTCAATGTGGAGCTGTTCAATCAAAGGTACTCTCTCTTCTTCTGGAAGTGCAGGTGGTGATTACGTTTACCCAAAAAGCTCCTGATGTCACTCCTGGGAACCAAGATGTTGTTTCACAAGAGCTAACTGTGCTGAGGCTGGAAAGCACAAAAATGGCGATTCTACAATACCATGTGGGCAGCTATGAGATACATGTGGCTTTTACAGAGAAGAAGGAGGAATGGAGACAGGAAATACAGATCGATGCAAGAAAATGCAAATGTTGGTGGAAAGAAAAACTATATATCTATCATGCCAATTTTTCCCTGAGATTTTGGGATGAAAAACTCTCGGAAACAGGGAGTTAAATACATACATACATACATACATATATATACACACAGAGGTCTGTCTGTGTGTGTGCGTATATGTATATAAAGGTAAAATCTCAGGGCTAAGAATGGGCAGTAGTATAGGGGCTCCCATCTCCCTAAATGAACTCAAGCCCATGGATGGAAGGCAGTGCCACACTCGCACTGGAAGGCACAGAGGTGCTAGGCCCTGCTTTGCATACACCAGTGGTGCAGGTGTCTGGGTGGAAGCTAACGCCATGGCCTGGGTGACCCTTCATCATCAGTGGTGAGACAATCAGAACTTCAGCCTCAGTCTAAAACATCTGAGTGAGAATAAGTCCACTTTAGGTCCTTGGCCTGCAGTTTCAGGGGAGATGAGCACCTAAAAGCCAGAGAGTCATAGAATCATTTAGGTTGGAAAAGACGTGTATGAACATTAAGTCCAGCTATTAACCCAGTACTGCCAAGTCCACCAACAAACCATTTTCCCAAGTGCCATATTTACATACCTTTTAAATACCTCCAGGGTTGGTGACTGGGCATCATGTTCTAGTGATTGACAACCCTTTCCATGAAAAATTTTTTCCTAGTAGCCAATCTAAACCTCCTCTGATGCAACTTGAGGGCTTTTCCTCTTGTACTGTCACTTGATACCTGGGAGAAGAGGCTGATCCCCACCTGGCTACACTCTTCTTTCAGGTACTTGTGAAGAGCAATAAGGTCACCCCTGACCCTCCATTTATCCAGGCTAAACAGTCCCAGACCCCTCAGCTGCTCCTCACAGGACTTGAGCTCCAGACCCTTCCCCAACCTCACTGCCCTCCTCTGGACTGGCTCCAGCACCTTCTTGTAATGAGGGGCCCAGAACTCCACACAGGATTTGAAGTGTGGCCTTACCAGTGCTGAGTAGAAGGGGACAGTCCCTGCCCTGGTCCTACTGGCCACATTATTCCTGATGCAGGCCAGGATGCCATTGGCCTTCTAGACTACCTGTCTTGTTGCCAGAGGAGCAGAAATAAGGATGGCTGAAAGGGCCCCACTGAGCATAGCCAAGCTGTTCAGGAGGCTCCGGGGTGCTGGGCAGTGTCCCAGGACACGATAAGCCCCTCTGCGGGCAGGGGATCTTGGTGGGAGGCCGCCCTGTCCCCTGGATCGCATCCCCTGTCCCAGCTTTCCCAAGGTATCTCTGCCCCAAGATCCCATTCCCGATCCCAGCTTTCCCCAGGTGTCTCCTGCCCCAAGATCCCATTCCCGATCCCAGCTTTCCCCAGGTGTCTCCTGCCCCAGGATCCCATTCCCGATACCAGCTTTCCCCAGGTGTCTCCTGCCCCAAGATCCCATTCCCGATCCCAGCTTTCCCCGGGTGGCTCCTGTCCCCTGGCGGCAGAGGCGCCGCCGGCCCCGGCCCCGCCCCGCTTCCCCCAGTCAGCGCGGCGCTGTGTTTAAATAAAACAGCGTCAGCGCAGGAGAAATCTTAGGTATGAAGGGGGGGGTTAAGCGAAGAAAGATTTCCAGTTTTGCATCTGATATTGCACAAATGTGATATTTTCCAAGACACATCTTCTCTTGACTTATCAGATGTGAATACAAAAGTCGGAAGAAACACAAGCATACTGCTCTGCAAGAATTAATAAATCTTTCCTGTTCTTGAATAAACCAAAGTTTATCTTAAAAGAAAACAAAGTTAAAAGCCAGAAAAACCCTCTGGCCCCTCAAGCATAAGTACGCACTGTACCTTGGGTTTCCTTGGAGGGATGGTTCAAGTGAGTAACAACTTCAGGAAAAAACGTTCACACACTGCACCAAGCTCCCATTCCTATAGGAATAGTTCCAGTGTTAGCCAGGCTATTGCTAGCATTTTGTAACATCACCCATGAAGACAGCCAGTTTGCAACCTTGGAAAAGGGTTTATGAACAAAATTGAAATCGATAAGGAGATCAAGGATGACACAGTTCTTTATTTGATGATTTCTTTTCTTACATTTTGGACATGCAAATGAGAGGATGAGGCAAAGGAGGAAAAGTTGCAGCAACAAGCCCATAGAACTTAGTTGTCTGGAGACCCTCATTATCCTGTGGGTATGATCTAAGTGAGCCTGAGGTCTTTAGAAAGCTTTGGGTAAAATCCCTGCCACCTGGGTTTCTGCCATTTCCTTTACTTGATGCAGAATTTCACCTAGTACAACTTCAGGACAATAGAGAGATCTTCGCACAACCTAAGTGTAGAAAACTTGAGTTAGCAAGCACACGTGTACCTTTACTACTGTATGGCAACCATGAGCACTGCATGCACAGAAGGAGGACTCTTTACTACTACCCTTTTATTTCTAAGATTTTAGGTCATCTCAGGCTGATGGAGTCACACAAGTTGTCCCTTGCAGGAATGAGAAAGGGTTAGTCACACCTCTGCAGGTTGAACTGTTGCCCTAGTATTTCCACAAGGCTTTTGAAGTAGGCTCCATGGCACATCAATTGCAGAGAGCTTATTTCATCTATGCCAGCCCCAGAGGAGTCTGTAATATAAACTGAGTTCAGTTAAGGGCTACTAACAAGAGCTGGCCAGAAAAATTGCTTTCTTATAAATTCACATAATGTCAGCTTTTGAGCACACATGAGGAAATTGAAGTTAGATCTGGAAACACTGATGGAGTGGTTGTTGTGGGTTATACAAATTACATCCCATGCCTATCCTGTTTTATGGGTTGAGTGACTACCCTGTTTAGGTGATGTTTATTAGGTGGCTGTGATGCCTGAAGAGCAATTAAGTAGAATTGGGGCACTTGGACATGGAGGAAAGTGAGCATAAGACGCTGCTGAAGGGCAACACCCATGAATCACAAAGGAATTGGATTTACAACAGATATTCAGTCTGTGGACTTGTTTTTTCTGATTTTTTTTTTTTTTTTATCTGAGAGGTAAACAGGCTAGAAAAAAACAGCATGTAAAATGGATAAAGGAAAGCATCCAGTCCCTGAGGGGACTGTGCAGGGCAGAGGGATGCCCTTGGCACTGTGCTACCCACTGTGTCCCACTCCCCTCCCCTCCCTCCAAATGCACTCTTGGCAACCAGCCTGCAGATTCCCGCTGGTGTATTTCAAAGCCTGTGAGAGCTCAGCCATACCTGTCTGGGCTGGAGCTGATCCCTGACCTTCTCTCAGTACTACTTGGTTTTCTCTGATAGCTAGGTGAATGATTGCCAGCACCAGTAAATGATTTACTACATGTAAAGCACTGCCTGCTAGAGAGGCATATCCCTTGTTACACTGCAGAGAAAAAATATTTCTATAGGGCCACAAAGTTTATGAGATTAATTTATTATTTGCATAATAAATAAATAAAGGTAAGGGTAGTGGTGGTGAAAGTAGCTTATGATGCTTTTTAACATGGCCAAAGATAAAACTGGGGAAAGTGTTCTTATTTTCATTAGTACAGAACACATAGCTGTGTTCACAGCTGAAGATAATGTACATTTGTCAGTGCAGCTTGATCCAGAATGCTCAGCTACATTCAGGCTGGTTTGGTGTTTAGGAAAGCAAACCTCCTGTTTGTTTTAGTATGTATTAGGGCATCTTCCTCATAATCACAGCACTACTTGTTTTTCATGCGTGTATCATTGCAGCCCCACAGAGCTGACTCCTACCATCTGGTCTCTGGAAGATGTGGGTTATACAGCCCAGAGGTGAGAAAAGCTGCATATGTTGCTGGAGCTGCCTGTTTTGCTGCAGGAGGCACTGGTTTGTTAGTTCTCTAGATCTCTTTGCTAATAAATCCAAGTGTCATTGGGACTGAAGGCAGACAACTTCATTGACTGTGTTATAGGCCCTCACTCATACAGAATGGAATCTTTGGGGTATTATCTTTTAACTTCAGCTGGATTTCCTAGTTGTTGAAAAGCCAAGGATTTAAAAAGAAAAGAGAAGATGGCATTTCTTTCTTCATGGCGTCACTGGGAGTAGGAGGATAGGCCATAGGCAACACAAGCCATGAATGCCAGAGGTGGATTTGGAGGCTGCCCTCAGAGCTTCTCATCACACCACTGGAGCATCTGGGCACTGAGGCACTCCAGGTGTAGGACAGCCTTGGGAAACCAAGGGATGCAATTACTAAAAATTGGAGCCAGCTCTATACTCCTGTCTGAACTGGGGGAACTCCCTTACTTTTGACCTTATAATGAAGACACTTTCCTGAGTGGTGCATTTCATCAATGGATGAAACTTACTCTCACTTCTCTTCCAACAGCACTCAATTTCCTGAAGAAAATACTTTCTCTATCTCCTTCTGAGGTGACTTGAGTACTGATAGTGAGACTGCTGGAAAATCACTGCTTGGTACTGCACAAACGAAGTTCTGCTGTAGTGACAAAAAGAGGGGATCATAGTGCCCAGTTCTGCCATTACTTCTCTGGCATGCAAAACCTGTGTGTGGATAACATAGGCTTGCATGCAGTTCTGGCAAATTTTATTTATGACTCTACTTTATTATGAATTTGGAATGAAGTCTGAACAGTGGGAATGAACATCAAAAGGATGTTGAGAGAGCTGGTGAAACTCCACATGATTTGAGGTACACTGCCTGAGATTTTTGCAGCTTGCCTATAGTGATATCATCTTATTGTTCTGATTTTAGTATCTCAGTCCATTCCCTAATATTTGTCAGCAATCAGATGTCACTCCTCACAGGTCACCTCCCATGAATATCTCTTGAGGAATTGGCATTGGGCACAGTTTAATTATATGTGACGTAGGTGTGACAAAATCCCATTTTATACCATCCAACAAGAACTCACATGCTCCCGTTCTCCATGAAGCACATGTAATCCTCCTCACCTGCTATTATTTTCAGTCCTTCATATCTCAGAAATTTGTCTTCCTAATGTCTTCTTTGGTGAGGCCTGGAAGCTACTCCAGGACTCAATCAAATGTGTGTGAGTTGTGTGCCCAAAACACACATTTCTCTAGTCCTGTCATGGGCACATGACTGCTCAGACAATGAGCTTGATTTGATGCTGGGCAATGGAATGACATGATGGGATATGTAGATATCTTATTGTGGAGAAGTGCTTCTCCTATGACCAAAATTTTGGGTGTCCATTCATGCCATGTGATGGGGAAACATTCATTTTGGTCATCTGGCATCTTGCAGTGCATTTCCACACACGGAATGGGAAAGGATCAGGGCGGATGGGCCCTGAGTACCACTGCTGGGCTTCATCCAGTGCCCAGAACAGCCTACTTGGAAGCCAGAGCACAAGTGCAGTGAAACAAAGTGCTCATTAGATGGCCCATTAGGAAACATGCATTTGTTTAATGCTGACGTGATGTAAAACAAATGATGGTTTCCTAGTTAATAATGTCATATTCCCGTCCTCAAATGACACCTTTCTTTAAGATCTCTTTTTTTTTGTCAACAGCAAAGGCAACTTTTTACAAGCTTTTGGTACCTGCAGTGGCTGACACCATCAGTATTATCAGTGTTGGGCAATGCTGGTCGGTCTATCAGAGAGGAGGACGATGATCTCCAGCCCCTACGAGGAAGGCAGGGCTCGTGGAACCCCGAGAACCGCAAGGTTTTCCGTCGCGGTTGCGTTTTTTGCCCTGTCTGTGCCACGACGGCGGAGCGGACAGCGGGAGGAGAAGGGCGAGCGTGAGCCCGGGAGGGCCGAGCGAGGGTCCGGGGCCGGGGCCGGGCCGGGCCGGGCCGAGCGGAGCGGAGCGGGCTGGGCCGCGCTCCCTCCTCGCTCTCCGCCGGCCCCACCGGTCGGGGCTGCCGGCGGCGGCAGGCTTAGTCAGAGGAATGTGGGTGGGACTCCCTCCTCCCCGGCGCCTTAAAACCCCGCTCGGACCGGCCCGCTCGCAGTCTCCCGTCCCGGCGGAGCGTCCCCGCTGCACCACACCCGCGACGCCCGGGTTCGCTGGGCGCGCCGCCGGCCGGGCACGATGGTGGTGTGCGGCCTCGCCTGCTGGAGGTGCAGGTGGCTCCTGCCCCTGCTGCTGGGCCTGGCCATCATCATGGGCATCATCGCCCTGGCGGGCCGGGGCTGGCTGGAGTCCGAGTCGGAGCCCTACGTGCAGCAAGCGTCGCTGTGGGAGAGCTGCACGCGGGGCGAGGAGGACCTCAACTGGAACTGCGAGTCCCTGATGGACTACGGTGAGTGAGGAGCCCGCCGAGGAACCGGGGCAGCGGGTGCCAGGCTATTGACCTTCCCTAACTCTGCTGTGGAGCAGCTGCTTCCTGGAATGGAGTATCCATGCTGTTTCGGGGCTTAAACCAGCTCCGAAACACAGGGCTAGACTACTCCAGAGCGATTTTTTTTTTTTTTTTAATCAGTACAACACTGAGAAGCCGGGGTGTTGATATTTTGGTTTTTTCTGAAGTTATTTTGCAACCAAAGTAAGATAGCAGCTGGCTCCAAGTCTGTGTGTTTGCTTCCCCTGAACTCTCATCGGGCTGCAGTGCCAGAGCCTTACCTGGCTGCTCCCTCCCTGTGCCGCCAGATTCCCTGGTCAGACGGCCAGTGTGGAAACCTCCGTGCAGGACCACGCCTGGACAGTAGTGAAATGGTATTTCCCCGACCCTTTGGGGGAAGAGAGCACCTTAATTTAACCCTCCTGGCCAAGGGAGTGCAGCTATTAAAATGCCTCCTGATCCGCAGCTTAAAATGGTCTGATGTGGGTTCGAAGGCAGGAAAAAAAAAAAGCTCTTTCCTTTGTACCTCTCTGTTGCACTGGGGCCTAAATCAGGGATAAGTGTGCCTCTGTTTTAACTTGTTTAGCTGCTTCTGTATCTGGCATCACCACTGTAACATTCTTACTTCACACTCGCAGTTTCTAGGTCTTTTGGGGGACTTTTTGTTTTATTGCTAGGACACGTGGGTCTGATTACATCTGCTTTTCCCTCAAACAAAATATTTCTGGACAAATAAGCAGACCCGCCTTAAGATCTTGGATGAGGGTTCTTTAGGGACTGGGGGGCTGGAAGGGTGTGTTTCAGCTGGGAGAGCTGGGACTGTTTCCCTGCACAGATCCCTTGCTGCCTGAGCACGGCAGAATCACTTCCAGAAGCTTTTCATTGCAGCACTCATGCACAAGCTAAATCCTGAGTATACTGTAAGAGAAGTGGCTTTGTTTCTCAGCTGGGTGATGACTTCGGACCTTACTGCAGGTAGAAGAAATCTGGCTAGTGAGATGAAAATATCCATCTCCCCCATCAGACAGAGAAGAAAAGCTAGTGCAGTTGCTGAAATTTGCATTGCACAGGGGAAAAGTGCTAATACAGTACAGCCACTAGAATTTGTTTTCTCCTGTAGTGACATGGCTTCACACGTCCCTGAGTACTGATGGGTGTGTGCTTTGCGTCAGCCCTCAGCACTGTGGGACAAAAGCAGTTTTCTGCATTTTTTTCCTAGTTAACAGCCTGACACAGAAGAATAGCATCCTTGACTTCACTTGTTTAAGTCTTGGCTTATTTAAACCAAAACTTATTTAAATCCTTGGCTTATTTATATGAATTTGCCTGTTCTCAAATTTTCATAACATCAATGCCACTGTCTACTCAAATAGTATTTGCATCTAGAGACAGGATGTAACACATGAATTCAGGTTTGATTTGTTTTGTTTTCTTTTCTTCTATGCTAATGCAATTACTGTCAAAATAGGTGAGGGCATTTACAAAGGAAAAAATGCCTAGCAGGCATTTATAGCACTGGAGCAGGAAAATAAAGGTTAACTAATTGAGATGCATAACTTGTGTTTTGCATACAATAATTGCTGTGGACTAACCATCCTGCACCTCTCCTGATGAAATGAAGACTTCAGAGTGGATCTCCATTAACAGAATGTGCCATTAGACAAATTCTTAATTGAGCTGTGGCATGTGTATGAGGAAGAGGTAGGAGAAAAAGCAGGCGAGTCACTTATTTTAAATGAGGGGAAAGGGGCAGGAAAAGACAAACAAAGATTTGCAAATAGGAGTGTTTCCTAAACTGCATAGCTCCTTAATGCACATTTGCAAATACCACATGAGAGGGAAAAAGTGAAAGGGAAAAAGAAGAGTAGGATGTCATGTGGCAGGGAGACAGGGAAGGGATATTGTTTAGAGTTCTGTGCTGGTTTGTGTCTGGGAAGTGCCCTGGCTGGCAGCGTCTATGTATTATCAAAATGTTGCAACGCAGAAGTGCTGCAGTGCACTAGAATATGACTCAAGATGACTAGGTCTAGACCATTGCAGGATTTAACTGTTGACTGTGTGTTTAAAACATATCAGCAAGCCATCAGCTATGACAAAGATTATTTGCACTGTGTAACTTGGAAAGGATGATTGTCTTTATAGTGATGAGACTGTAAGTTTAGGAGCAATATTTATGGGTGGCTGCGCCCTCCTGGTTCTGAATGACTGGTCCTAGTGACCTTGCTTTGAATTAACACTGTAAAAGATGGGTGTGTACATGTGCATTAGGTTAACTCCTTCTTAACACTAAGAGCCAATTGGTATTCATTTGGTATGTACCAGCCAACAAAGAAAAAGGGAAGCATTTTTCTGGATCCTTAGTAAGTGCCAGAAAAAAAAAAATAGGAGCCCAGCCTTTGTGAATCATGTTTAGCTGGAGCTGTGCCACTGTACCTATGTCCCTAGAGGCATGGACTTTGATACCACAGATTATTGGTGAAACTGAGTGCATATGAAGACTTCACTGAGGGGCCAGGTAAATAAAGGAGGAATGCTAGGTGTGTACTTACCTTTTCAATACACCTCTTTTCAGACACACTTTTGTCTGATCTACAAACACCAGGATGCATTCAAGACAAACTAACATCATGTGTAGTGTCAGGCAAGTGCAGGCACTTAGGAAATGCTGATGTGAAAGGTGTAGCAGTTGGCGTCCCTGCCTACACCCAGAAAACACTTACTGCAACTTCCTGGTAAGAGATCCCAGGGAAATGTGAGGCTGGTGTCTCTGCCAGTGCACTTTGCTGGCTCCTGAGCAGGCACACTTCTGCTGCTAACAATCCAGAGACTAAAAGCTGGAAATGTGTAGGATTGTGCCTCTCTTCAGCTCTCAGCTGAAGCCAGGTTTATACTAGAAGGCTTGCATTTAATATTTTGGTAGTTTAGTAATTGCTTTTCTTGCACTCCTAAAGCCAAAACAGATTGTGATTCCCAGTATTAATTTCCAACCTGCCCTCCCAGCAAACCTTGGATTCTGGGGTCCTCTGTGCTCATGGTGGATATGCACATAGTTTCCTCTCACCAGGCATGCTACCATGGAAGTTCACACATTACCTGAGCAAGAAAGTAGTGCTGACACTGCTCTTTTGCTTGCAGTTCACTACTCCTTTATGACGTCAAAAAAGTCCAATATTTTTGGACATTCTGTGTAATGGGCTCTTGAGGCCAAGCAAGGATTGCTACTGCCATTTACATACACAAGAATATTACAGCTACATTGCAAAAACATGCCCAGTCTCTGCAGGTTGTGATAAAAGCTTCCACTTACTCACGAGCTAACAAACTAGCTTCGGCTTCTGGAAGTGAATGAACAAATAAAACAGTCTTGTTAGTTCAAATCCTGTAGCAGTTCATCTTCCTGCTAGACTATTTTCACAGCCCTTTTATTGATTTCTAAAGAGAAATCTAGATTTAAATATCTTAGCCTGTAGAGATTCCACCTCCTCCCTGGTGACGCTGAGGCATGGCCAGATGAAGTCAGGAAACACACTTAATGCTAAGGCACTGTTGCTTGCTTTCTTTTAATTTCATCATATTACTGGTGCTCATCATTAACATTTAGTAATCATGACCCCTCCTAGTTATTTGCATGATAACATTTGCAGCTGAGTTCCTTCCCATAGTAATCATTAATGTAATGTAATGCTATGTAATAAAACTCTTAAGCCTTCGTAATAATTACAGACCTTCTGAACAGTTGTTTTTTAAATGTTCTTTCAACACCACCTAATAGATAAATACTGTTCTGCTGATTAGATGCAAAGAACTTGACTATTCTTTGAGGCCAAGCTGACCTGGAAACACTAATACCCCCAACTATTTTTCTGCTTTTCTGCTCTCCAATTCTTCTGCCTTTCTATTTATGCAGTTCTAAATCTCTGTGGTGTTCTTGGTTGATTTCATAAACATACATCATATTTATGTTTATTTTGCACAAGAAATACCCTCTCTGACAAATGAATGGGTCGGTGAATTTTCTATGTTTATGGAAAAGCTTAAATTCCAGCTAAATATCTTATGATTACAAGGTACTTTTGAGCATAAACCATATAGAAAATGGGGCTAATCTGTCATTCTCTGACTGTGAGCAGGTCCCTCCAGCTCTTATGGCAGCAAACAGTGAGAGGGTAAACCTGCACCTCTCCCCTCCTGGCAGCTGAGACTTGTAGGGGAAGGATCTTTCAGAAAGACAGGAGAGCTGGGTGCCTGTGGGGACTCTGTCAGTTCTCAGAAGCCTTTGGGAGGAAAAGGAGCTGGGAAAGCCTGACTTGATTGGTGTGGGGATGAGGGAGATCCTTCATGGAGAAGCAGCAATTTCAGTTTTGGCTCTGCAGCAGCCCCTCTAGTGAAAACTCCCTGTTGGTGGGGGTGGCAACAGATCATGTGGATAAGGAAAATCCCAGGGCTGCACCCTATGCTTGGGAAAGGTGCACCCTCCCACCCCAGTCTCTCCCATCAGTCACTTATTAAGAGACTTATATATATACACAATGTAAGAGAAATCTCAAAAATTAAGTGTAAGTCCTGTGATTCCCGCAGGGGATCAAGTGTTTGGCTGATAGTTCAGTGGCTGACTACACTCATCCAGCCAAGCGCACACCCATCTAGTGCTGTGGGCAGCACCTATGACTCAATCTTATCAAGTCTTGTCAGCATCAACCTGCTGCAAAGTGATGTTGGAAAAGATAATCCAGCTGAAGAAAGAGCAGAAGGTCCTGGGTCACCATTACTGAGCTCTGTCAGACATGAGCACAAAACTCAGAGTTTCATGATGGTGCTGCCTACTGCTGCCTTGTTTCTGAAGACCTGAAGCAAAGCTGAGCTTGATATTAATCTTCCTGACAAGATATCTCCTGCAGCTATATGTGTTGTCATTTTCTTATTGCCAGAGACAAGAAAATAAATCACTGTGAGCAGAGCCTGGGCTGACCTGTATCCAAAAGCTTATTATGCTTGTAAAGACAGTACAGATGATATGAAAATGGCAGAGAGAGCACTGGGGGCATTCTGCCTTGTACTCCTCCAGCTGTGTTTGTGTTGTTCTAAACCTCAAGGTGTCTAACATGCAGGTGTATTTGAGTTTACAACTTAAATTTTATCAAACAGATGCCAGATTTGTCCTCCTACATCTTGTCAGCATAAATAATGCATCTGAAAGGGAAAATGCTATGGTAACTTGGTGTTCCTTCTTGTTGTGCTTTTTTTTTCTTAATAGGGCAAATATTGATAAAACCTTGTCTAAATCATCTAGTCTGAATGGGTTTTCCTGAGCTGGCTGTGTGTAATGGTTACATATCCCTTTATATTATTTATCACTAAAGAAATCCTATTGTGGAGACAATATTCAATACCTGTGTTAGATATGGCAGAGAATATTTTGTGTGAAAAGATTTTATCAAACCACTGACGTAGCTCTCCAGACACTCATCAGTCTCCTCCCCACTTCTTCCCCTCAGCATTCCCTCAGGGAAGTGGTATGAGACATGCACAACTAGTTGAAGAAGAAGAAATTTGAGAAGTTTTTACTGTCTTGAGGAGCTCCAGGAAGGGAAAGGGGAAAGAAAGACTTTTCCTTTTCTTTTCTGTGTCAGTTTGTTTTTTTTTTGTGTGTGTTTTTTTTTTGTTTGTTTGTTTTTGTGTTTTTTTTTTGTTTTTTTTTTTTTTTTTGTCTTCAGGTAGCAGTGGTGCTAGTTGGAAGTTTTGGCAGAGATTTGGTTGATGTATTTTACTGCTTTATTTTACTTTTGCTGTTGGATTAGAAATAAAGAAACCAGTTCAAACAGATCTAATTAAAATAGCTGTAAAACAATGCTTTGCTTTCAGACAGAAAATTGCAGAGGAAGAGTGGAGACTACATTGAAAGCAGAACATCTCCAAAGTCACTTCAACTGTGATGGAATGGACAGCTATGATGAAAGGGATTTTTTTTTTTCATGTTCTGACCTAGATCTCACTGGCCTCTTTATTCCTACATTAGAGGGAGCTCAGGATCCGGCCCTACCTCTGTCTGAGTGTGTGAAAGTAGAAACCCACAATATGTAGATGTGGGAATTGAATTGTGATGACAGCTGACTGGAAAACAAAGCACTAGCCAGTATGGTTTAGCCCTTGTGGGCAGGTATCCTGCCTCCAGGGCAGGAACACTTTTGCTTGTAGTTGTTTGCTCTGGGCTCACCTAAATTGCTTGGTTTCTGAAGAGGAGAAGTGTGTGAGGGCCTTTTCACAGGGCCGTGTTACTGCCAAAGCAGAATCGCTGCCTGTTTATCTAGGAGTTTTTCCTGCCACTGTTGCCTTGGCCCTGCCTGTGCCGGGTGAGTTCTGGATGCTGGTGCTGTTCCCTTGGAATACAGCCCTTGCTTCATGCCTCAGCCTCTCCAGCATGCAGTAGCTTGATACTAAGTAGCTTGATACACCCTGTTCCAGCAAATGTCAAAGTAATGATTCAAAGAGGATTCATCAACTTTTACCTCAGATTTTGCTGTTTCTCCTCCACCTGCTACATTTTAGCTGTGAATAGATACTTATTTTCAAGAACATTCTTTTGTCATCTTTTCAGCTATTGCAGGTTTATTTCTTTTTGGTCATGCTTATTTTGCTTCCCATGCCCTATTCTTGTCATAAACAAACAGAAGTGTTATGCAGACAGCACTATTATTTCCCAGCAGTTATCTCCTGTGGCTTTCACACTTCCTTGTGCATGGAAGTGCTTTTGTAAACTTGAATATCGAACAGGAGCTGTAGTGATAAAGGACATTGTCAGCAGTTGTGTGCCCTATCTGCTCAGGTATCTGTGGGTGTCTTACAGAGTTTGAAGGTATTATCTCTCTTGTATGCTGTACTCTATCCCCCTTTTCAGCAAGACAAGTTATCAGGCAGGGAGTCCTGTGCTGCTCCAGCAGTGATGGAGCCCCCTGCTCTGCAACTGAGTGCTTTGCAGGCATTCAGCATTGCTTTGACATAAGGACATGGTTTTTACATGAGTTTCAATAAAAAAATGAATAAAGAAAACCAAAGAGCTGCAATGACCTACAGGAGAGTACTGCTGTGTGTAATACCTTCCTTGTTTTCTCTTCAAGGCTGGGGGAGAGCAGCAGCTGCCACATACCTCGTTGGCTTTGTGATCCTGGTCATCTGTTTCGCCCTTGCAGTCATCGCGTTCTCGATCGAGATCCTCCGCTTCAACTTTGTGCGAGGAATTGGAGGCCTGCTCTTTGTTGTTGGTAAGGCTGGGCACAAAGACAAGGTTATTTTCGATGTGAAACAGGCATCAGCAGAAAAACATGCTAGATGGAGCCTCCCTTATGAAATTAGCTGTCTTTGTCTGGTTTATGACTCATTTTCGTGGGAAACAAGGGAAGGCTGAGTTGCGCTCTGAAAGCATAATGGGTAGGGAAGCTCCAGTGGCCTTTGTCAGTTCTCACACTTTCCCAAAAGCAATTCATGGGGATGCCCAACACCTTTAACCTTTCACGTGACATGCTAAGACTTAAGAGCTGTGGGTGCTTCCCACCTTTCTGATGGGAGGAGGAGGAACAGGGCTCTGGGAGGTAACTGGCTGGGCAGGGTTGCCGGTGCTGGCTGTGGGACAGGGCTGGTCACAGCATGCAGGTATGAGCCTTAGCAACCTGGCAATGGCAGCTGAGGTGCTGCAGCAGCCACATGGGCGTGGGGATCTGCCTGGGACAGAAGTCACATACCTCTGTAACAATGCAGATCTGATTGCAGGTCTGAAGCTAATCCTTACATATCTTAAGTATGCAGTTATCTCCAGGTACCTTTTCTTAATGGGAACCATAATATGTTCACTCTAACTTACTCCTGGTTTTCTTTCTTTTCTCTCTCTAGCTGCATTCCAGATCATTGGCTTGGTCATTTACCCAGTGAAATTCACAGAAGACATTCCACTGACAGGAGATAACATGTTCAGCTGGGCCTATGGTTTTGGCTGGGCTAGTACTGTTGTTGTAATAGGTTGTGCTTTCTTCTTCTGCTGCCTCCCCAACTGGGAAGATGAAGTCCTGGGAAACATCAAGCCTACCTATTACTACTCCTCCCCAGAGAGAGCACCATACTTAAATTGAAAGATTAAGTCTAAGTACAGTCAACTCTCAAAACAGAGGAGTGCCTCTGATGTACATTTGATGTGATTGTAGGAGACTAAAAAACTCACCTTATTTTGCCAGTGTATTTCTTACTGTGGCTGGCAATAAATTAGGAAAAACATTGGCATCTTAATCCAAATAGCTTTTACCCAAAGTATTATTTACATATTTTCATGTCAATTCAGTTTGGGTGGTTTACTTGCTCCTTCCCCTCCCAATTAATTGAGTCATCCTTATTTTATTCAAATATTTTCTTATGAATATAGATGATAGTGTTTTAAGTGTAGAAAGGAAAAGGATAGATTTTAAGCAACCTATTAGTGTGTCCTGTGAGATAGGTTGTTTTTTTTCACCTCTGACAAAATTGCTTTAAATGGAGCTAGGAAAAAACACAGCCTTCCAATGAATGCTTTTTGTTCTGTTAAAGTCAGTCCTAAGAAAGAAACTTCTGTGATACTATCACAGTCATCTGCTGCCTAAAAATCTTTTCTCATTCCTGTTACTGGACTGTTGTTGACTACTAGCTATTTGAATTAAGGGGAAAATAAAATTAAAATTTATTTTCCACCAATTGGTGCTGTTGGACAAGGTCTCATCCAAAGCATGGAGCTGGTGTGTATAACATAAGAGTGGCTAATGTAATATTGGTGGGTTTGTGGCCACAGCAGGACTTGTGATGGAATCACATATGTGTGTTGTAATGGATTCAAATGCTAAAGTACATACATTTTTACATGCTATATGAGAGATGCTGATTTCGAAAATATCTTTGAGCAGAAACATAAACTATTCTACTAGTCTACCTTTGTAAAGTTGCAGTGTTTTAATTATCAGTGTGCTTTGGAGGGAAATTTTAGCATAAGGTGTTTAAAAACCTCCAAAAGTTTCTAACACTGTTGGTACCTCAGAGTTTAGCAAACTTGGGCTGCTTTGTGAGTGAGTAGGGGTAACAGCTAGAAATAGAAAGGCAGTTCTGTGAGCAATTTACATATGTAAACTTCATACAGACATCAGTGTTGGAGTAATCTGGCTGCCTCCTCGTTTGTGTTTCTGCAGCCAGCAGTTCCAAATAAATATTCTAGCGAGGCGTAGTCATGGACCTGCAGCATCTTACAGCAGATTTAATTGTGGTCTGTAATCTTTGCCAGGGCTTTGTTCAGCTGGGGAGGAAGGAAGAAGTTCATTTTTCGAACTCCTCTTCCAGCTGTGAGGGAAGTAGCTTTAGCAAAGACAGACTGAGGAGGATATAGGTGGGTTGGAAAGCAAATGCTGCATGTTTCTCTGTGTTATTTCTTACTCTCATGAACCTGGTACTTAGGAGAGGGTAAGTGGTGGGTATGTGTATTCATGCACATGTACAAAATAGAACTTAGAAAGCATTACCCAACAGACTGTAAAGCTAAAGTAATTTACAACTGATCTTTAGCAATGCCCTGTATGTCTTGTATTATATATTGTATAGCTTTCTATGTTGTAACATCTTTTTCAATTTGATAATGCAATATATTGCACGTGATCCTGTTTTAGAGAGGCCAGGTGATTCCTGAAGGTCCCTTCTAGGCCTGTATTTTATAACTTTACAGAGCATAAATGTCTGCAGATTTCAGAATTGTGTTATGAGCTCAGTTGTGGCATATACAATCAATTGTATTTATGATTCTTGCCAAATAAGAGAGTTCAGTGGCAAACATGTCCTTTTAAATTTTTTTTCCCTTTTCTGTACAGTACTGGCTGGTGGGGAATACTGTGTAGACTTTATCATGAGAAATGATAGTACCTACTTCTAGTGAATTCAAAAGACAGCAGAGAATCTCAAGTGGGGAAAACCCTTGCCCAACTAAAGCTGAAAAAGAGAAGAAAGTGTAAGAAAATGGACACCTTTCTTAATGACAGGGAAGATGGAATGGTAATATGGTAATCAGGATTAGCATAATTTAAGTCTTTTGTATGCTTTTTTTATAAGCATTGGCATAACTTGTCAGAAGAGGACTAATGTAAAATAAACTTGGCTCTGAATGTACTGGGAGGGGTAGAAGCATAACCAGCATGTTACACAACTTCAGTGTTCCAGAGAAAGCTATTGCAAAAAGTTATTAATGACTTTCAAGTGATATTAATGTATGTGACACTCGTTTCAAATGTGGTGGCTTAATTAAAAATGTTTTAGCTGACGGTTGTAGAAACTTGGTGATGTTTGTGGTTCCTGGATTAATTTCATAAAATCAAACAAATAAGCCATTCTTTTCTTCTCTTAACTTGAATATCCAGTGTCAGGTTAATAAAATGAAGTTAAAGACCTCATGTCCAGGAGGCAGCAACTTCATTTTGCAGTCAAATAAGCTTCAGAATACACTGCAAAACATGTCTGTGCGCTTTCATTGAAGTGCCAGGTATAGAATGTTCTTTCCTAAGCCAAAACCTCTTAAGTGCATCACAGAGAAGGGGGAACTCTAAACATTTTAAATACACAACAGTCTACAGGAGGTCTCATGTGTGGGAAGCTTGTTCTTTATCAAAAATGTTCCAAGTGTCTTTCCTACAATGATCAAGAAATTTAAATAGTGAAAAAAAGATGGTGTACTGGCCTGCTATTTTCAGTGGAAGGCTGCACTTCTCCCATGATTAGAAACCTTCCCACTTCTAACCTCAGCTGATGCATGGCCCATATTATAACCCTGTCCTAGTGACGTTTTTTAAAGAGAGCAAATCAGTCAGTCACTGCTGTCTTACACCAGTCTGTGGCTTCTGATTTCTGGAAAAACAGGTTCATCATTCTCCTTTTTCTATTTTTTTTTAATCGATCCTCTTCCCTTTTTTTTAAAATCTATCCTCTTCCCTAACTGTCTTAATTTTAAAATTCATTTACTACTCTGGATTCTGGTGCCTTCCATGTGTTTCTTTTTGGGTTTTGGTTCCACATCTCCCCATTTTTACTTACTTCTAATTTTAAATAAACAAATAGGAAAAATATTTTGGTTTCTTTTAGATTTTCCTAAATGCTCTCAAGATAATTGCAAGGTTTCTATAATGCCTTTCTTTCAATAGGAAGAATATTTGCACTCCTGTTTACCAACCAGTCTGTATTAAGCTGCAACCTAAATCTTTGCTCACTAAAATCACCTGAATATCTCCAGTGAGCTTCGGGCTGCAGGGTTGCTCCTTCTAATCCAGTTTGTGAGAAGAGAGAGCAGTTCAGGGGAATCTGAGCACACTTGACCCTTGTCTTAGGAGCAGTTATGAGCAATCAAAAATGTGCATGACTGAGTGCTAGGGAAGACTAATTGACCTGAATGGGATGATTAATGCTTAAATCTCATGGATATGGGAAACAGCTGCCCCACCCCGCTGGGATTTTGTATTTTTAGCTGATGTAACAAGTGACTAATTTTTTAGACAATTCATTGACAAGACAGAATTCTAAAAGATTATTCACCTGACCTTTACATCCTGCACACAAAGGCTTTTGGATGTAGAATGCATACATAAATCAAGGGAGTGTAGTAACAGATCGTTTGGGAGCAGGGAGGATTGTTATGGTGATAAGCACTCCAGAAACAAAAACAACCACGTATACAGAGAAAATGTTGCGCACACACACACAAACAAAGAGAGTTGCTGAGGTCATTGAGCACTTACAAACTAATGATGAACCAAGCACACATATCTATGGAAACCAAAATGCTCCAGGAGATGCACAACATTTGAGAGCTGAAGTACTGGTCCCACAGCTCAGAGCAGTGGGGGTTCCTGGCAATATGGAACAGCACCCTGAAAAAACAGGTTAATCTGTGCCAGTAGGCGAAATTGCACATGTTTTTAAATGGACTTGGAAGATGATACTCACAACCAGAATAAAGTTTAATCAAATCTGGAGGATGCATTTGTCAAAAATAGGGATGTTGAGTTTCAAAATTTGATTCCTGTAACAGGCATCAGTACAGAAGTAGTGAAATCCATATGCAGTGGGTTCACAGAACCTGGTAAATGCCAGTGATACTGCACAGGTGCAGCAGTTTATATGCATAGATCCCATGTCCTGCACGTGTGCCGTGTATTTATGAGATAATTCCAATGACTCCATGATGCACATCTGAAGTGGTACAGTAGGCTGCCTTTTGTCTGGGATTCCCTGGTGTCCTAAGGTGTGGGCAAAGCTGCACCACCTATGAAGCTTGACATCTAGAAATTCCAGGCAAAAATACAATGTCCTCAAATTTGGCCTATACAAATTACATTTAAATTACTTGAGAATTGTTAGAATAATCCAAAGGATTTTTTCATTGGGATTTTTGAATGCATAAATTTTATAAGGCTGTATTTATAATAAAGACTGTAGAAGAACACACAGAAATGCCTGGAGCTTTATAATATAAATATTACGACTATAAACAAGATAAATAATAATTTGTGACAAGAACTATGCTTTACATAATATAATTAATACATAGAAATTAATTCTATTTCTCATGGGTCCATCTTTGCAGGATTGAATAACGTGAGGAGAGCTGGTATGGCTACTGCTTTTTGTTTATTCATGGGAATGGGGACAATATATGATATTTTTCACAGAGTTTTTGTGAATATAGAATATTTTATAAGCATCAAAGTTTGCTAAAACTCAAGGTGATACCTTGGAAATCAGTGTTCACTGAGTTTGAGAGGGCCCAGAAAGGTCTGGAGTGAGCATTCAGATGAAACTGAACATAAAAGCCAGGCAAGTCCTGTCCTACAGTGTGCTGCTCTGGGAAATGATCATGGATTGAAGTAGGCTGGTTTGATGGTCACAGTCCTCAATACACATGGAGGCAGGAGCAGGAGCTGACCTGTGGCCATTACAGTCCCTTTTCAGGAAATAGCCTATTTTTAAGCTCTCTTTGGAGAGGATTTAAGCAATCCCTTACAACAGGAAATAAGGAGAAATTATAATGAAAAAAATAATTTAGGTGAATTTTTATGCATGAAATAGAAAGACAAAACAACTCACAAAACTTCTGACTTGAAATAGAAAGACAAAACAACTCACAAAACAAAATTTGGGAAAAACATAATTGGCATTTGGTAATAAGACAGTAAGTTGAAAATGTTGCTAGGATACTTCTGTTTTAATTTTAGCCCTCTTGTCAAATCAATTTCACATCAAACATTTAAAACTGAAGACATCATTTCCATGTAACACATTAGTTTCAGCAAAATCCTTCTTTTGGCTGAAGAATCCCAAAGTGAAAATTTCTGGCTGAAACCCCTTAAGACATGCTTAGCATGCATGTCCTATCTGTAAATCTCAGAGTGTTTAAACAAGTAGCTATTCCCAGCTGACCCATAAGACAGAGCAGATAAAAGCCATTTCTTTGACAGAGAACTGTAAGTAGCAAGGCTGTGGCACCAGGGAATTCTCTAAGTGAAGCTGATTTTATTCCTCTCCTAAGGCAAAGTAAAGCTTTATGCTTTATAAGGAGTTACTGTTATGATCCACTACAACAGGACGAGAATTTAGTTAGCTTACCTATGCCACAGAGAAGTTCTGGAGCCCAAAGAAAGTACCTTTAGTAAAATTATCCCATATGTAGAACAGGACTATGCTGTACCACTCTAACTGTTTACCCATGGGTTCATAAAATCGCTGTACACAACGTGCTATGATTCTTTCATTCTATGATTCTATGTACTCACCAGAGAGCTTGTGCTCCTGACAGCCACTCAGGGAAAATACAGACACTCACAATGGTTGCAAGTGTCCAGAGGCCATCTCAGCTCCTCACTGATTAGCTGGTTTACAGGACACCCTTGATTTCAGCCTTTTGCCTGGAGAAGGGGGAGTTGACTGAACTGATTAAACTTCTACAGAGCCTCTGTAGGAAATTCCTGGGGATTAAACCTTGTTCCATCATATAACTTATCGTGTCCTTAAGCAAAAACTAGCTGACAATTAAAGCCATGCTCAGGCACACAGAGTCTTTGTACTTTCCTAATCTTGTGTTTTCCTTATTTCTGTTTTCCCAATACAGTCTTGAATTGCTCACATAAAATACAGTCCTGGATGCCGCCCCATGTTTGCATCTCAGGTGTTAACACTTACTGGTTTGCACATGTAGCCTTGCTAAGGAGAGGAAGAAAGCCCTTTTAAGCCTAAGCCTTTGTCCTGTCCAGGCAAGCCTGCTTTACTGACAAGAGCCACACAGTGTGCATGTGGGGCAGGCTTCAGAGGCCCTGCAGCAAGCTGGTCTTGGATGACTCGTGCTAAAAATCCTAACAAAACCCTGTGGGAATTTTCCTCTGAGCTCAGCAGTCAGTGAAGAGAGGAAGTATCCAACATCTGCAGAGCTTTGCTGTGCTGTGTGTGACAGACAGAGGAAAGCTTTCCCGAGTGCACAGCAGCAGGACTGAGCACCCACCATTCCCCAGGTCATCATAAGCATCATGGAGCAGTCACAGTGCCTGGCCACCTCAGGAGAGTTCCTCAGAAAGGGTTGGTGTAGCAGAATTACAAGATCTCAACTGTGTGCATTTTTGCAGGATGGTGTTTTTATTTTGCAAAGATGTAAAGTCAGGTCTTGTTCAGAATGTATTTCTACATGATGACTTCTACAATGATGTCCACAGGTCTTTTTCTACCTGTGCTTGCTATGGATGAAATATTAGTCACACGGAGAACACTATTGCCTTACTGCCCAGGGAGTGACCACAAGGTAAAATTTGGCTGACTGAGTTGCACCACTGTTTGGGCTGTGGCTGTAACAATAACTGCAGTGCAGCCCTTTCCAAAGGGAAACAGTAGGCTGGCATTACCGGCAAAAGAGAAGGACCCATGGTTGTAAATATTTTAATAAAGATAGTAATAATAGTTATGAAATTTATGCTCAGAGTGACTTGTTAGATGTAAGATAGCAAACAAGAGAACAGACCATAAAACAATTTTAGCAAAGCTTTTTAAATTCAAACTCTGGGGACTTCTTGTTTATAAGCAGTGTGACTATAAGAGAATGAAAACGTGCTTGCTGCAGAAGTCATGATCATGCACCACAGCCGGTCAGTTTATGCCAATCCAGTAATTTATACAGCTTAGCTGACCAGTCAGAGACTAAAGGTGAACAAAAGTACTCTGCCAATGACTTGTTAGCTTCTTCCACTTTTCTTCCAAGAAAACCATTTGTGTCTTGGCCAAAAAAGGCATATTTTTATTTCTAACTCTAATGCTGTAGAATTGTTTGCTTTATCAATATCCTCCTGCTTACTTGGTTACCTCAAGTAATAATGAAGATTCATTAGCAATATTTTTAGGTGCAGAAAGTGCACTACAATCTAACAGTTTTAGCATTGATAATATATATCTTCATTTTCAATAGATGATGTTGGTGTTAACCAGGAGGTTCTATCCACAGATAATGGAGAAGGAGAACAAGCATTTGCTTTCGTGTAAACACCCAGTTTATACATTGTAAAAGATGAAGCATGGCGAAGATTAGTTATCACTTAAAGTTTCCAATCATTTTTCCCTGTTTGCCATAGAAGTATCAGAATTATGTGAGATAAATACAAAATTTTGTTATCTTTGGATGTATGTCCCTCTCTACTGTTCAAGATATCTCAAATTATCCTTTTATTGAACGTAATTCTGAGTTGCTTAAGGATGACAAAGGTGGGCAAGACACAGAAATATTTGTGGTGACTGAACACTACTCACCTTTCTTTCACAACATGATAATGTTCTCTGTGGTATCACCTTGCAAATGCTAACATTTGTGGCAGCATGCATTCATCCACATGTGAGCTGTAATAGAAACTGATGACAAATCCTTCAGTAAGTGCCTTCCTGAAACATTGCTGAGCATTCTAAATTCAGAGAGGACCATTTTAGTCCTCAACAGACATTGGCTCTCAAATGCATGACAGCACCTGTCTTCATACTAGATTTCAGGTACAAAATTGCCTTAATTTGATTTGCCTATATCCTTATAAAGCCGTAATTTTGTGAAAGGTTGAAACTTGGCAAGAGACTAGATACAGGCAGCTGAGTGAAGGCTTGTCTACACTCTACTGTCACATTCACAAGTATTTCTGAAGCCATCTTTTAAAAACCATTTAATATCCAAACCTGTGTTCTCTCAAACTTTTGGATTCTATTGTGTCCTCTTCTACCTCAGCTGCGGCAACAGAAAGAATGCATATACAGACTTGGACAACCTGTAGTAACAGCATAGCATACTAAGGTTGGTCTTCAAATGATACTGGATTTAATGTAAATATTTAAATCATGCATTTAAAAATTATATATTGCAGTGTTATGGAGCAGGTAAGTGATATTTTAAACATTAGGTAAATGATAACTGAATTTGTGGATAGCACAAATGTGGACTACAATTGAAGATACATTGTATTCAAAGGGAATGGTTGTTCCCTGAAGTTTATTTTACAACAAAAAAAACAAACAAACAAACAAAAAAAACAAAAAAAAACCCCCGAGATTTTCCCTTATTTCCAATTCAAAACAGCAGCTGAGGTGTCTTCATAGTTGGCTGTAGCTTTCAGCAACACTCAAATTCAATGGTCAAAACAGTAAAAATATCTCCTGCTCTCACAGAGGCCTGTTGGATACCCCTGATGGATCTCTCACAGCCACAGGGATATTGGACTGTCTGTGCCACAGGAAAGCTGCTGGCAGGATGCTTCAGCTGGCCAGAATGAGAGATAAGGCAGCCACACCACTGCTAATCTACCAGCAGGCAAATAAGGTACCTGATGAGAGATAAGGCATGGTGTCAAATTTACTTCTTCAAATCTAATTCTTCGTGGAGTTAGCACTTCACTGTGCTGCAGCTCATTAATGTGGATGTTCCAGTTTGGTTCAAGCTCAATACCTCTTCAGACACAGTGTATCAGTGCAATGTAAATTATTAATTTCCTTTATTTAGGCCATTATTGATTCATGAGTATTAATTCAGAAAAGTGCTGTGCAGTTCACAAACAGTTCATAGCTGTCACATTCCACCATGAGAGCTGCAACACAATAACAAATTTCTTTGAGTAAAAGAGGTCAGTACTTGGATGCAGCCCTACCTGACAAAATCCACCATGGGAGCAAAGGATACTTCGCATCCTCTGGGCTTAACTGTGTTTCACACAAACCAGCTTTGATCAAGGGCTGCAGCTGCTTCCAGACATAAATGTAATTGGGCTCTAGCAAAATACTAGGTTGTAGCACGTGTTAGTTCAAAGGGAGAGTGCAGGGAACATGGCAATATCTCTTCTGAGCCGACAGACAGGAAGCTCTGCCCTGCACTTGCTGTTTGTCCTCCCAGGGCACAGAGGGGTGATGGCTCATCTCTGCCTTGCACTCCTAGCAGCTGCAGACAGGCTCTGACAGGCCCCAGGCAGTGCTTGTACAGCCAGATCCACACTCAGGGAGTGTTTGTCAGTTGAGGCTCAGTCAAATCACAATTCAGCTTTTGTTCTCCCATAAGGCTATATCCAGATCATACTATAGTTTTCTTTTCCTCTGTACCTATGCTCCAGAAGGGGAAGAGCCAACAGTGACATTCTTTATTGCCTTAGCTTTATAACAGCTATGGAAATTTCTTTAATACTCATAAATAAGGTAAAAAAATAAGGTATGATTTTATTTTTAAATGGAGCCCTAGAAAGGCAGCTCACAGCCTCCAGGTGGCAAGCCTCAGAAACATCCACCGTGTCATGCAAACAGTTCCCTCTCGTCTTTGCTTTCTCCTGCCATAATGCAAATCCCTTAGAAGATGGAAAGGTGTAATCAAAGCAGTTGGTGGGGAAGTCAGGAAGGAAAGTGTTAAATGCTGAGGGTAAACATCTCCTGATTTGTTACCTAGTCAGCAGGGCAGAGAAGATCTCACAGATAAACCCAGCCTCGAAGCTTCTCCCCAGCTCAACTGGTTATTGCTCAGCGGCAGCTCTTACTCATCTGAATCTAGGTGGAGCTCCTTCCCTCCCTCCATACCTCCCTCCCTCTCTGCTGTGTCTGTCCTGGCTGAAAAGCTTTTCCCCAATATCTGCACAGGCGTTCTCAGGTGCCGGCAGCGCCTTTCCAGGAGCTCAGCAGAGGCAGCCATCGCTCCCAGCCTGAGGCAGAGAGGCCTTGTCCTGCCAGCAGCTGCCCCCAGCCATGGTGAAGTACGGCCTGGACTACACGCGCTGCAGATGGATCCTGCCCCTGCTCCTGGGCATCGGGGTCATCTTCGGCATCATCGCGCTGGCGGGCTGGGGCTGGCTGGAGTCGCAGACCTTGCCCTACGTGCTGCAAGCGTCGCTCTGGCAGATCTGCAGGAGGGGTGACCAGGGTGGGCAATGGAACTGCGAGTCCCTCATGGGCTACGGTAAGCGCCGACAGGGGTGGCGGGAGCAGGCTCTGAAGCAGAGGGTCACATCCCCGAGGTCACCTTCCCGCAGGTCTCCTAAATGTATCACCCAATTTATATATGAAGCCACGGGCAATAGGGACTGTCACTGAGTACACCGAGGCTTTCGACTAAGCGGGTGAAGAAATAAAATGCCCTCACACCCCTGTGCAGAAAAGAACCTAGAGGATTACCTAATACATAAAAACCCACACATGGTATGGTACCTGTGCAAAAGATAATACAGGAATACAGGATTTTTTTTGTCTCTCAGAAGAACCTGGTAACCTCTTCTCACTAATCACTGCTTCTCAAAACTTAACGGCTACTGGTGATCAAACATCCAAACAACAAGTTGTGTGGGGAAGACTGGCATTAGTGTGACAAGCAGGTTTGAGTGCCAGAAACAGGGAGGTAAAAATGTAAGATGGCAGTAAGATATTCCCAGGGAGTGTCAGGCTGCAGAATGCTGCTCTGAAACTGCTCCGGTAGGTGGGTTGTGTGAAAGAGACTCCTTGTGATTATGAAAGAAAGTTTTAAAAGATGAAAGGATTTCTTGTTCGTACTAAGTTTTGGTGAAGCATGCTATTAAACATGTTGACCTGGGTGCAATCTTCAGCTTGAATAGATGTAAACCACAAGTGTGGGAGAATAGCCCAAGAGAAGGGTCATTCTCTATGTGCTCTGTTTCCTTTTTATATTTCCTTTTTTTCTTTCTGTACATTTTCTATTGGCCATGGTTTGAAACAAGTAATAGTGAATGAAAGGCTGTTAGCTTGAACTGGAATGGAAGTTGAAGAGTTCTTAAAATTTATGCTATTCAAATTACAAGGAAGAACCTTTTCTCTAGGGCTCAGAATTTCAGCCCTTCTTGTTAAAAATAAGAGTAAAAGCACTTGCTTAAGCAATCTCAGGGATCATTTATTACAGCACTTCAAAATTGTTCCTGAAGGTTTATTGTATGTCATGAAACTCTACCTTCTATGCACAAAATTCAGCTGTAATGAGTTAATTGCAGCAGGCCTCTGTGAGTGTAGGGCTCCAGGCATGACCAGCTCCACTGAGCATCACCATCCAGCACTGCTCTCAGGGCTCCAGCATCAGCTCTGTGGCTGGGTGTAAATCAAGCCAGCAAATGGTCCTCTGCCACATGGCATGTGAGAGGAGAAAGAACATGATGCTTAGTAGAGGGCTTCTCAGTCCTGAGTTTCCTCCTAGTTTCCTGAAAAGCAAGCCCTCCTCTTGATCTCCAAGTTAGGCCCTGGAGAATGCTATGAATGCCAGCTTTAACTGGACAGGAAACACCGAGATGTTTCATCTTGCTTGTCTTGATAACACAAGAGAAATTTTTCCTTACTTCTGGGACCTAGATTTGGTATTTGGCATTTCATTTCCTTATCCTGCTTCACTCTGATAGCTTTAAATTCTGCAGCTGCATGCACAGTTTCCCTGGAAACTGGACAGCATCTACAGACAAATCAGGGAGGTCATCCTCTGTGAGGACTGTCCTGCAATGTCTGGGGTTACCATGAATCACATCCACAATAAGTCCAGCACTTTTTACACTAACATTGTGGACTTGGTACACACATGCAGGACACAATCCAGTAGGTACATTGGAGAGTCCATTGACTATTCTGAAAGCATTAGAAATGCTGTTTGTGAGCTGCATGACTGCATTATGCCCTCAATAGGCATGCATCTATCACTTGAACCGTTCAAGGTGATTAAATACCCAGGAAGCCTAAGCAAATCCTCAAAGTCCTCCTGGACAAAATTTCCTGGATATGTCTGGCACAATGGAGTCACCTAGCCAGTGGGAGAATATGTGAAGGCTGTATGTAAACAAGGTATGCAAAGGCCAGGTAAGAGAGGGTTATGCTGCCAGGCTTCTGCCTTTGCCAGATTATGCCATTAAAATGCAGACCTTGCCCTTCAGGAGGTGAGTTATCCCTGACCAAGAAGTAGACCTGACTGTTAAGGCTGCAAAATCATGTCACTGTCCTGATCTCTTCCAGGCCTTTCCCTTAGACCCCTTCTTGACAGAGGTGGGGTGTGCTCAGATCCAATCCTGTTCTACATTTTTCCATGCTCAGTGATGCAGGGTTGGGATGTTTCTTTTGTGACTCCCACCTTTTCTCATGCAGGGCAGAGGTGGCTGATGCTGGTCTTGGATTCCACCCAAAAGGCCAGGCCATGAGAATATCTCATTTGTGAGCATCCAGGTCTTCTTGTGTTGAGCCTGATTGTACCTGCCTTAGTGATGAAATAGAGGCTTTTAGTAATTCTGGGATTAAATTTATCTACTGTGCTCCAGAAAGGTCATGGAAAACAAGCATTCAGCATCATGTTCTGTGGGATGTTTAACTTTGTGCCAAGCTAAACACAGTGCTGGTTAAACAAAGTGTAATTACACGCCTTCCTGAGCACAGAGACAAAGATGTGATGTAAACGTAAAGGACAGAAATGTTTTACAGCACTCCTGAGATGAGATCTCTTTTCCCCCCTCTGTTCCACAGTTTCCATCTTGTTTCTTCTGACCTTTACTCTCAGCTTCCCTGCCTAATCTGCCACTGGCTGGGTAGGTTCTGAAATTTGGCCCTCCTGCAGAGGTGGTTTCACTGATAAACATTATATGTATGTGTACCCCAGCAGCTGCCAGCAAATATTGTCAACATGACTTGGACAGTGTAGTTATCTTAATCCACTACAGTCATCTTCATCCTATCATAATTAGATGTAATTGCAGCATCCTTGCAAGTCGTTAATTATAATGTGCAAATTCAAATCAAATTCTGCATGTGCAATGTTTATAATTCCCCTTGAATCTCGGTTGTTTGGCTCAAGATGTGTTTATACAGTTGAAAGGCAAAAACCCAATGTCACTGAGGTTGATTATATTGGAAGGGAAGAAGGTTGACTATTTCATTGGCTGCATCAGTGCAATTCAGAGGTTTTGATTTACTTTTTTTTTCTTTTTTCTTGAAAAGGCAGTGGAGTAACTCCACTGGTACACTTACCTTTTGTGAAATAATCTGCTAACCCGTGCTCTTTTGCAAAGTTTGTGAGCTCTGTGGAAAGTGAGAACATGAAGAGTTTATACACTCTGTTATCTTCTCCAAGACTTCAGATCATCTGCTTTAAACATATGACACTCATGTAGACTTTATCAAAGACTGTTGCTTTTCAAGCACATTTAGTTCAAATAAATAGAACTTTCTAGGAGAAAATATCCAGTGCATTAGACACTCACTCAAAATGCAGGAAATTTAGGATGAGGGACTGAGAAATTCATTGCTCTAGCGCTTCATTGTTATTGTACTTGGAAAAACAAAGGGCTCAATCTGATGACATGCTTGAACACATACAAAGAGAGATTAAGACTTTTTAGATAGATAATGAGCAATATGGAATGTACCTCTGTGGACATGGATGAGCTTACAAAGAAAATGCACAGGTTAAATCCCATCATGATGCTGGCACAGCACTCCTTTGTTTTTCTTGTTCTTTGGCTGTATTACCTGTCTTGAACAAGGTGTGTCTTGCAGACCTGAGACATTTCTTCAGTATGTAATTTATTCCACTGCAGGCTTTGAAGATGTTTAAACATGTGTAGGTAAATACATAATAAATAATGTGGGGAGAAATAACTGATTTTATTCATCTGAATGTAATGCACAAAGGGTGAAAAACTTGTGACTACACTTGTCCCTTCTTATCTTCCATCCAGCCTTGCAGTTTTTCCATTTGCAGATGCTGGCATCAGAACAACTGAAATTTTAAAGTGTATGTTGATGAGGTCATCTTATTTGCATAGTGCAAACAGAGATCTTGGGGAAAAAATCAGGAAAAGGCATTTCCATATGGCAAGTGAAATCCACATCTTCAGTTATTTTCACATTGTAATATTCTATTATAGATTTCTCCTAGGATGCATGGAGGGGTTTGTAGCTGTGGAGATTAGTGGAGGGATGAATGCTTTTGCCATCTAGAAGGGACCCCTTTGTGCAGCTTCTTGTCTTCCAGGCAAATAATGGGCAACTAGATATCCAGTTTTATTTTGGTCTATGAGTATGAATGCAATATTACAAGATAAGAAGGCTAGTATAGTATGATTATAATGAACAAAATCTACTTCAAATATGACAGCAGATAAGTATGGCTACAGGATAGGTGAAAGAAGGAAGTGTTGCAAAAGTAATATCCTTTTGAGAAAAGAAATATTCTGCATCCCCATTGATGAGTAGATTTTTTCCCCCCACTTTTCTTGTACCAAGCTTTGTTTCCACGGAATCTTTCGCTACAGTGAAACACCATTTATTATCCTGGAGGAAGAACACAATGGAAATCACTTACTAAAAATATGCAAGTAGTGATACAACAGCAAGGTTACATGGTGTAGCTGGGATCAGTTTCCAAAGCCTCTCTCTTGGTACTACACCTAGCAGTGCCTTTGCACTGCTGGCCACACAGCTCTCCCTCTGGAAAATGACCTTCTCCATCAGAGCAGTGGCTCATTACACCCGGGGCACAGGACAGACCAGGCACCAAGTTTTGCCACTGCCACACTACCTGCATAAAACTTTTTCCTTCGCCCACATTCCCATCACATCTGACAGCCAGCACCTAATCCCAGCATGGGGAAATTCTTACTTGCCCCAAGATAAAGCAAGCAGCCTAAGCAGAGTGACATGGGGATATTTTCAGAGAGACAAGATGGGATATAGCAGATGGAGGACATACAAGATGTCCCAGTGTCTCTCTGGCATCTGAGGGTGTCTGTACATCAAAACAGAAATGAAGTAAACAAGTAGTTGTGCTTTTGAAGTAGGGACCAGCTCAAGTCACCAGGCCTTTATTGCAGATTTTTCCTGAAGTCAAGGTTCTGCACTTAACAGCTTTCAGAATCTGGTAACATCCATGTAGTTTTGCAAAAGTGTCTTTGCAGCTGGGAAAGAGGCTGGGGAGGTTTCTGAGCAGATCAAGAAGCCTGTGGGAGAACCCAGGATGGAGCCCAGCTCTGCTCTGTACATGGCCTGGATTAAAGAGCAAACCTTGACTCCTTTGGTGCAGAGTGAAATAAAAACAAAAGGCTGCTGCTGTTCCTGCTGTATTGTAGCATAAAATAGTTATATTTATATAAAGTGGTTGTCTGTAGTTTTAATTACAGTGTGTAGAGAAGCATATGATTTCCTAAGACATCATTTTCCCTAAAGTATAATGTTCCCTGGTATTAAGCAGTGAGAAATGAGATTACAAGATTAGTTACTGAATAATGTAGAATACTCAATAATTATTCAAAGCTTAGAATAAGAAAAAAAAATACAGTTTTAAACATATAGCAAAAATACAGTTTTAACATAGAATGAAAAAATCACAACAGTGTTTGTAAGGAATAATGCAAGAAGGAAAGAAAACATTTGATTTTTCCCCAGCTTGTAGAAGACACTCCATTGTTTCTGAACAGGTATAAGAGAAGGGAATCAAGGCCAGAGCATTTAATTACCATGAAAATTTTTATTCCTTATCTGCAATTTCTTGTCTGCTTTCCCTTGTAGTTTTAGAGTTTGTACTTTTATAATTTCTGTGGCAGACTGATTTAATCAGATTTGTTTCTAAATAATAGTAATACTCTTGAGTAATTAACACTCCAGAGAGCAATTGCACGTGTAATCCCACTGTTTATTATCCAGCCTTCCCTTAATAATTACGGTCAGATTATGTGGAAAAATAGCAGTCGTGTGGAACATTCTCATCTACCCATCAGGAGATATGAACTGCTGGTGCTGAGGATTTTGAGGAGATCCTCAACACTTTGCATTTTCAGACCCTGAAGATTCCAGGCACTTATATAGGAGGCATCTCTGCTGACAGCATGTGGAAACTTGTGGCCAAACTCTCAATCCTCTTCACCTCATCTGTTCCTCTAGTTTATTGAGGTAGTCTAATACAGCATTTCCATAACAACATCTCCATAGTCTGAGCAGTGATAAGGGCTGCAAGATGCATTTCATATTCCAGTGTAGGTTTAAACATATTACTTAAGTGAGAAGGTGTTAAACAGCAAAAGAAACAAAACTCTCAGAACATTCTTTCACATTTCTGTATCACTTTTTACTGGCAGCTTGTGCTGTTCTGAGATGCTTCAAACACACTTACTCAGTGAGCACTGTGATGCCATGTTTCTTCTTCATCAAGTACCATTACAAAATAACTCATTGCTCAAAAATTCCCAGGAACTCAAAGTAGCTGGTGGAGTGCTGATACTAGCCTGTGTTCCAGAGGTATCTGCTTCCTTCTGCTAGTACTAAATAACACTTCACTTCAGTCCTGCTGAATTACTAATCTGAAACTGAGTACATCTAATGTCACCTACTGTGCTGACATATGCATGCTGTGCCCAAATCAGGCCCCAGAAAAATAGGAAGTCTCTGTGCAGTTAACTTAACAGCCTCATCAGCAGAAAGCAGAAAGGGACAAAGATTTTCAGGGTGCATTGTAAAAGCCGTTTCATTAGCAAGAAGAGTAAATAAATTCAATATATTTTTATGAGTACAAAGCATGACTTCTGCTTATATTCTGAGGGTTTTATTTTGCAAACAGTAAAATTTTGCTTCTATCAGAAAATCAGATCCAGGTTCACAGCTGCTGTCTGTTAGTGGGGAATTCCCTAGTGCAAAAGGTGATTTTCATTAAGGTTTCAGAACAAAGTTTGCTCACTCTGCATGAAAACTGCAGATCAAGAGTGACAACAATTCTTGGTGCACATGGAAATAAGATGTAAATTCAGTGTTCATTAGTCCCAAATGACTTTGGGAATATAAAACTTAAAAAGAACTTTTTTTAAAAAGGTTCCACTCTACTGTTTTGATTAAAAGTCCTAGTTCGTAGCCTGTATTATCATGGAAATCGATGCTGTTTAATTCACATTAAATATTTCAACCCACTCAGAGGTAATTAGGGAGCAGGTACATCTTGCTATTCTCATTAACTGAGCTTATGTAAATTAACCGATTAATCAATACCTTACTTATTTTATTTACCTGACCCTCCCAAACCCCATGTACACATCCAAGTATAAGTAATCCTGCTTTAAAATAAATAGGAAAAAAAATAGGAGGAAAAAATGTTATAGCAATGAAGTGTATGGGGCTGAGCTTTAATCCTGAGATTTTCCCAGTGTGTGCAACTGCTTATGAAGAGAATGTGAGATAGGAGTACTCCCTGACTCTCTTGTGAGCAAACCTTCAATTTTGAGGCACTGTATGTGCATTATATTTAATATCTAACTTACTCCCTTGGTGCTCCCTTTGATGATGGCTCTAGCCCTTCTGCCCCTTCTGCTTTCCCAGCACTAAGCAAGCATCAGGGAGCAGCCCTCATTAATGCAGGATTTGCAGAAGCCAGCTTGTAAGTCAAGCCTGTACACGCCTGAGCTTATGATGAGATGAATTTGAACCACTCCCTCAAGACGTAACTGCTCCTCCCCTCAAATTCAACTCAGAATCGCTTCTAAGTTTAATTGCTTGCCTCAGTAAGAAAGGAGGGTTTCAGATTACATAAAGGTTTTGCCTATGTTTGTTGGTGGGTGAAGTCAGGGGTGAGGAATTAATAGGTTTTTCCTTTAAAGGAGTTAAAGCCCAGCAAGCCACACTGAGCTATCATTTTAGCATACAGCTATGGACAAAACACTGCCTTCTGCTAATGTATACTATGTTTTATTGATAGAAGAACTACTCATAAATGTTCTTTTCCTTAATGTTGTCACCTAAAATCATTCTTATGGGGTAATTGTCCTAGTGTCCTAATCCTTTCTCATTTATATGGGACCTGTTACTAATCCTTGAGAAACTTTGGCCATGACATTATCCTAATGTGAACCTAAATAGGTCATTCTCTGTTTCCATGGTTGTCTCTTAAATAGTGGCAAGATAAAAGCTGGTTCTGGCTTACACAAAAATGACTTTCCTAAGACAATACTCTGTTATTAAATGAGAAATCCATATTCACACCTGATGCATTCTAATAAAGTAATTCTAGGGTGAAAAGAACAGAGTTACCAAAGAGGATGCCATACAGAAAGACTAAAAATATTGTATTCCATTGCAAAAGATATAAATTTCAACCAAAAAAATCCTCCAGTATTGACTACCCATATGAAAGATATACAGAGAATGATGTTCTCTGACTGAAGATCCAGATGCAATGAAGACAGAAACTCGGAAAATAGTACACATGTAATCATATCTTTGATATTATTTTCCTCCTTTTATTCTGTTCATAAATTATCCATGACTAATATGTGATCTTCTTCTCAGTTGTACAAACTTCCTTTGAAATAATTTTCAGTCAATGGCTTTCAGTCTGCACATGCAGTTTATTCAAAAGAAGCTGCTTTTGGTAGTTTCTGATTTATCTTGGCTGTATACAAACACATGCACACTGGTATTTCCATGCCAGCTCACATGATCAGCAAACAATTGCAGAGATTATAGTGTGCATTTGTTTCCAGAAAGAGCACAGAAATTCCCCACAGCTGGCGTGTTACAGAGTCGGTATTTCCAGAAGATAGGATTTTGCACTGTGTCGTGTTGCACAGGTAACACAGGAAATCCAGAGAGAGTCCTGATGAAAGGGTGTGCATGCACACCAGCAGCTTTGGCTGGTAGAGATGTGGGTTAATGGGTTTGATGGACCACCTTAAGAGTCATGCTAAGGGAACATGAGTTCTGCTGCAAACATGTGCACTTTCACATGGAAACTTACTTGAGGAGAACCAGCCAAAGGGAAATGGGTAAAACCTGGCCAAAGTGGTTCCTTTCCAAAGTGAAGCATGTGCTCTGCAGTGCTCACCACACCCTGACAAAGAACGCCAGGTTGAGAAACTCAAGTGAGTTCAGCTTTGTTTCCAAAATAATACTCTTTCCCTTTAATCAGAGAGATGTTAAACAGGTTGAGCTCTGCAAACTCAGCCTAGAAATATCCTCCTTACGTACAACACAGAGATGAATCGCTACCACAGCAGATTTTAGTTCTCCTAAGAGTTGCTTTGCAAGACTGCAGCTGGAACTGCAGGGTCTATGTTTCTTTCCCTCCGTGGCATGAAGGATAACAGAGCAAAATGTCTGTTACATTTTCTTTCACCCCTCCCTGGTTCTTGTGAATTAAAGCTACCCTTCCTCAAATTGCTGCCCAATTCACTGCAGTGTGAAAATGATCAGTCAGCAAGAACCTCTAGATAATTGTTGGTGTCTTTGAGCTGACAATAAATACTTGTTTTTCTTTCCAATGCTAGTTGTGTATTTAGCTTCCAGCAAAGAGGAAAATTTGGAGAAGTATGTTCTTATTGATCATACAAGGAGCGGTACTTCTGAACTCTCTGGGGTTGCTTTCAGAAAATGTCACCCAAGGAGAAACTCAGCAGTTTATGTGGTGTAGGAGTACTAGATCAAGAAAAACATGAGAATGTTATTGTGAGCGTTTTCCAATGTTATTGTGAGTGTTTTCCCATGTTTTGAAACACATACACCAGGAACTTGGGCATTTATATTTGTCATGGAGGAAGTAAAGCTTATATTTTCAAGACACAACACCCCTTTTTTTGAAGCATGGAGCTTTTGGAGCATGAAGATGACAGGCTAAGGAAATACTAGGTTTGGTGGTTCAAAGTTTTGGCTCAACTTACTGCTGAGCAAGAAAGTTTGTTTCTTTTCGTGTGAAGCACCGACAGTATTTACATTTTCATAAACTGTAAAATGTGTGAGGGAGTAAAATCAGGAAGGCAGGAGACTGGAGATATTCTTAGTCCTGGATGTCTAATTAAGTCCATCAGCTTCCCTATGGCTGCAGCCAGATATAGGATAATCAAAATGTGTTTATATGGTGCAATACAAGAGGTAGTCATGCTGCCTCCAAACTGAGTTAGTTTTAATAGCAGAGTAATAAATCCGTTATTATTGAATTTTGTCTCAGCTAATTATGGAGCTCGCAAGATATCATGACCTCTGTCCTGGCATGGAGGGCTCTTTCTGGTCTCTAAATTAGCTCAGGGGTCTTCTCACAAAGCAGGGAGCTGTAGAAGTCAGGCAGTTATTTCCATTTTCCAGTGGTCACATACTACTGTATTCACTTTGGGCAGCCCAGACTCCCACAAATCACTGCTGAGTGACATACAAAGCTCTGTTATCAGAAACACTGTCCTCGCCCGCTTGAGACAGGTGTGAGGACATGGGTTCCTCTTGCCTGTTTGGGATAGCAGTGTCTTGTTTAAGACAAAATTGCTCAGAAAATTGCCAGTTAGAAGGAGTTTTGAAGACTGGCTGGTGTGTAGCTGCCACAAACCCTTTCATAGTGTTCACTGGTGTTCTTTCAGCTGTTGGAGGAACTGAAAAAGGGAGAAATGGGACTGGCACCGAAGCGTTACAAGATGATGCTGGTTGATGCTGGTATTCAAGGACATTTTTGTATAAACAGGTTTATTTTCTCACAAGCACATTTTAACTCTTAAACAACCAAAAGATCATTACCATTTTTGGGGCTGAGAAAATAGATCTCAAAAACTGCTGAATATTTTTACAAACTCAGTTTGATATCCTGTAAGCTGCTGTTCCCTCTGTTTCAATTTTGATTCGGTGACAGGTGGACTGGGCTCTTTCAGGTTTTAACTCACTTTACAGCCAAGAATACACTGAATTGGTGTTGCACCTGTGAGGATTCCTTGGCCTAGAGTTCACATTTTTAAGAACAAGCTTTGCAGATAGAACAATTTATTTCTATTCTAACTCAATATTAATGACAAAAAAACCCCACAACATTGAAAGATTGGAAAATATTTGGGACTAAATTAGCCACTTGCTTGTCAGTGTATTTTGACCAATTTAATTCTTCTAATTCTGACATTTTTAAGAAATTTCAAGTCTTGGTTCTATTTGTAAAGAACTAAACTACTCTAGTACTCCTGGCCGGCACAAGATAAAATAAGCATCTGAAATACAGAAACAGTTGCAATTATTGGTGCACAAAGCATTTGTTACCTTTTACTCTAGAAAGGTAAGATGTTTACACACTATGGTCTTAGAGTACTGATAGCTGCTGCTTTTTGCAAAGGGCAGATGAACTCAGAATACTTTTCTTCAAAAAAACCCTGTAGAGACTTACTCTTCATGCACTCTACTGTCTTGGAGCTGTGTGCTGTTTTTCTTCCAACATTGAAGGGGTTTTTTTCTCTTTTGTAGAACTGGGAGACACAAAATTGGCTGTCAGGTGATTGAGCAATGCTCCAAATGGTGTAAGCATCCTGCAACAAGCATGTCTCTTCTTGCCACATAGCCAGTGCCCAGTGGGCTGGGCATGCGCCCAATCTGCTTCCATACAGTCACAGCATTTGGAACACTGCTTCAGGAAAAACACCTGGCTGAGCCTGGCGGGGGAGGGAGCTTCTGGAATGGGCAAGGTGCCACCCCACATGTCTGCAGCCACCAGGCACAGCTCCCTGAGCCCCCAGCCCAGGTGCTGCTCCCACCCCAGGCTTGGTGCTCTACCGTCAGCTGCTCTTGGCAAGCAGGGCTGAGCTTTGGCAGCAGGGGAGATGGAACCCCCAGGACTCCTGGTGTCTCAGAACTTGCTGGACAGGCAGCTGTGCTCTGAGTCTGCTCCTTTGCCTGGACCACAAGCAATTGTGCACCTAAGAAGTTCTAGATGTTCTTGTAATTTCACCTTTTTACCAGAAGTATCCAGAACTCTTGTATCCAAGAGCAATGAGGTCACCGTTGCTGAGAAACATCTCTTATGGTCAGATTCCCCTTTTTTTGCTGTTTTAAAGGGGTAACAGGGAGACTAGGAATAGGAACAGCTTCAATGGGGTATATTGAGGAGTATAAGAAATTCCTCTCCTTGACTTTTTTTTTTGATACTCTGCCTGAGGTGCTGTCCTCCCTCCTATGCCTCCACACTGCACACTCTACCTCTGAGCCCCCTGTAAACTCCTAGAGAGAAGAGCTTGAGCTAAAACACTGGGCTAGAAAATGAGATGTAAGATCACAATTGCTGTTCCTTTCAATCTTCTCAAGCAGCTGCCTGTTTACTGGGAAAAACAACCCAGTTGAAAAGCCCTACAAGCAGACAGAAACTTTGTGGAATAAGAAAGAGAATGGAGATGAAATAAAACTGAAGATATAGTGCGATAGCTAGAATGGAGTAGGAATCATAAAGCAGGGAGAATGTTGAAAAGCAAACAAAAGGGAAATTGGTTTTGATGGACTGAGGGGTAGAAAAGGATAGCTGGAAAATCCTGATCCATTTTTCTTGCCTAATAGTAGTGGTGGTGTGGGCCCTGGGGAAAGACAGATCAAACACCAAGCTGTCACTCACTGAGGACAGGTCGTTTGCCTTCATGCTTACTTGACTCTGGTCAAGGGAAAGACAAGACACTTTGCATTTTATTACTTCCATGCTTAAAGCAAACAAATTGGTAGGCTACTTACTCAGTTTCAGCGGGAACTTTTACTGAACAGCATGCACTGCATTTAAGTTGAGTTGTAATTATTGTCAGGGTTGTTTGGGCTGTGATAATTTTTTGGCACTGCTGTTGCATATTTTTGGTTAGAAGCCAACACTTGACAAAGACATAGTGGCTTAGATGAGGGGATGAAATCTGTAGATGCCTAGCAGCTTTAACTGCTTACTCAATTTAATACATAATTTAAAATGTGTCAGAGTGGCTTTTCTACATCCAGAAAATTTGATCTCTTTGAGCAGTAGTTGTTCCTCAAGTCTTGAAATATTAAATAAATATTATTTTTCCAGTTGTATTATGCCAATGCAATATGCTTTGCTTTAGCATGTAATAACATAAAAATTTATAATTTGAAAATGAAAGAATTAATATCTGGAATAAGCTTTTTGAATTGAAGTTCTAAATTTGGACGAAAATCAGAGATCCAATTTCCCCACAAAACAGATTCCAAATCCTTAGCTCCATTTAGGACACAGAGCGAAACTAAGGCCGAAAGACAGAAATCACTGAATTTTGACATTTATGGGCTATTTCCATACCTTTAAGTTTGCCAGATCGGTTGTGCTTTTATAAACACTTTGTTTTGAAGGAAGATTTTATTAGTTCCAGGGACAGTTTAATTCTCCTTGCCTGTGCAAAAGGAAGCTGATTTCATGGCATCTGCTGAGGACAGTGTCCAGTTTTACACCTTTAAAGCCATTTCTCTCTTAATACTTAACTGCTAAAACTAAACAGTAAGCTTGCACCCAAGCCCCCATTTCATTCTGCATGAGAAGACCAATTGGAATTTCATGCCTTCTGCACTTAGTGCATGATTTCTTGTGAAACTGAAATGCCCACGTCACAAGAGGAGAGAAAGCTCCCATGCTTTCTTTCTTGGGAGATGATCCTTTTTTCTCAGGTTTTAAAACTAATCCTTACTTACTAACCAGAAAAAAACAAGCCTTTGTTTTTGTTTTTGTTCCTTTCTAATGTATCTTCCTTCTGATTTCAGCCTGGGGAAGAGCTGCTGCTGCCACATACCTGGTTGGCTTTCTACTTCTAGTCATCTGTTTTGCACTGGCCATCATAGCATTTGCCATCGACACACTTCGGTTCAACTTCATCCGTGGGATCGGAGGCTTGCTGTTCGTGGCTGGTAAGGCAGCACGTGGAGTCAAGTTTAGCTTGTGCAGATATATCCATTCCAGAACTGATATTTTCTTCAGATTAGATACCCAAGTCTCTGCCTGTGTGCAATTGAGCTCTCTATGAAAAATCAAAGTCTCTCATGGCACTGGATTGATTTTCAGATCCTTCAAAACATGGATGGGTTTAGCTACAGGGGTTATGGAGGATGGCAGTGGTGCTGGGTGTTAAACATTTTTTTGTTTTCTCCTGTTTCCTCAGCTGTGTTCTCCATCATGGGCCTGGTCATTTACCCAGTAAAGTTCTCATCTGAAATTGAGATGACAGGAATCAATATGTTCAGCTGGGCCTATGGCTTTGGCTGGACCACCGCCATTATGGAAATATGCTTGGGATTCTTCTTCTGCTGCCTTCCTAACTATGAAGATCAGATCCTGGGTAATGTCAAGCCCACATATTTTTACTCTTCCCCATAAGCACCAGGAAAAATGTGTTCATATTCCAGAGATACCTGACAGACTAGCTACGTTTTTCAGAATATTGTCATCAGATGTTAGTAGAAAAGGCTGGAAACTTTTCTAATGTGTGTAGAAATATGGCACTGGCATCTGCAGTAAAGTTATCTTCTCTATTTTGGACCTTCAGATCTGATGTGGGTTGGTCAGATAAAGCACAAATGTTAAAACCCCTTGGTTTCCCTCATTCATTCCCATGAGTGGAATTTATGCGGATTCCATTGCATTTTAAATACCTTCACAATTGTAATTAAATTCAGATAAACTTATTAAACTGGCAATAAACAAAACAACATGTATCATCTTCCTGAAGGAAACTCAGAAAAATCCCATTTTGTATGTATCATCTTTAACCTGAAGACTTTGCACAATTTTCAAAAAGTCAAATACATTTACCCACTGACTGCCAAATAGTAAATTAGTCAGCCAGCACTTCATAGCTTTGCTTCTATTTTTCATTCATTCACTTAAGCCAGAGATAAGGACAGAGTAAAGAAGGGATTAAAGCTCCCTACCAGAGCCAGCATCCTGACTTTTCCTCATTCATGTGGAATGTATTTATTTCTAAATATTTGCAAGAGTAAGCAAGAAACACCAGTAAAGCCTTAAGAATCCTGGTGTGCCATTGCTGGTGCCAGTACAGAGTGGGCAGAGGCAGAAGGGATTTCAAGCCACCCCTGCAACCTGCAGACCTGGTTTGATAAAGCCCCTGGTGTGGCTTTCTTCTTGGGTGTCTTGACATTTTTTTTTTCTGCTGTATCAAAACCTATGACTTTAAAGTGCTCTGCTATGTTGGCCCAGCTTTTTCATCCAGTGTAGAAAGGTCAGGTATGATGTCCCTGCACCTCAGGAGTTGAGCTGGAGCAGTGTGAGTGTAAGTATCGTACAGTTGCTAAAAGGCTCCTTTTTTGTTCATGTACTGTTCTTAAGTATTTTAAAAATGGAAAGTGTATACTTTCATATGTAACTGTAAAATGCATAAACACCCCTTACCAACTCATACCAAAGCTCTCACAGAGAAAATCACATCATAAAGCATTTTCCAGCATCCTATGCTCCACAGTGCCTCAAGCCTCAATATACTGCAAGGAATGAAGTATACTCAAGACTCTGCTGGTTTCTGCCTTGTTAAACCTAACTTTATAACATTCAATTCATTCTCTTAATTGAAAAAAAAGGATTATATGTTATGTGGAAAAGGAGTCTCATCTAGATCCTTAACTACTGAGGTTTATTAGCTTGTAACACATCTGCAATTTTGTAATTTTGTGTTCTATGAAAAGCCCTGCCAAGTGTTCTTTGTTTCAACAAATTAGAGGTGGAAAATTTTTCAGTTAAACTTTTTTGGTAGCTAAAATTAATAAAGACACAGGGCTTCACCTGGGTTGTTTGGAGTTTTTTGTTTGTTTGTTTTGTTGGTTGGTTGGGTTTTTTTAAGTGGTTAACTCCATTCACTTTTATGGAGTGTCTCCTAGCCTTGATCAGTAAGACTGAGAGATGGGTAGAGTATAAACAATGGGAGAATATATGCAACAAGGAATAATTAGGCAAGAACATATAAATACTCTTAAAAAATATTTCCTAGCTGGAAGAAAATCAAAGTGAAATACAATTGAGAACACAATTAGTATAAAATCACTTGTAATTCTTTGTGTAATATTATCCATTCAAGAGAAAAAACTTATAATAAATATTTTCATTATGCTTATTACACCTAATAAAATACAGTATCTATGTATTATTTCAAAAATAAGTCTTAACTTTTGTTCTCTACTGAGAGTAGGGAACTGTGGAAGCCCCCAAAGCCTCCTCTTCTCAGGCACCACCTGGGAGTACCTGAGTATGCTGGCTGAAATTTGACATCCAGCATCACAACTACAGCTTGTGTTATTCTTCAGTCCTATGCTGGCTGTCTCCCAAGGCCTTGTTCAGAAGCACATGAGAATAGTGGACACTTATGGACTGCTCTGTTTGCTTAGGGGCTTATGGAGCTGCGTGCCTGCACATGATTCTGTGCCTTGATGTGCTACAGACGGTAACGCACTCGTGTTCACCGAGTAGGAAAGCAGCACGGTCCTGCTCAGGGCTTTTGCTCCACCAGATGTGGCAATCACCTGAGGAAGCTACAGGGAGCTTAAGCAACCACTGTTTGTGTTTACAGTTTCTTTTGCACTAGCTGGACACTGATGCCTGAAGGAGGGGAAAGGTGCACAAAACAAGGTTTAGGAGTGTGACTCCAACCTTGATGAGACAGCAGAGCATAATTAAAAAGCAAAGAAAATCGCCGTTGATCATCCCCCTTCCTCTCTCCTCTCCCTTGCTGATCTTGGCAGTTTCATCATCTCCTCTCTTCCTTTTTCCTCCTCCTCCTCCTCCCTAAAGGTGTCTGAGCAGTGACAGGGCTGGTGACTCTGCAGGACACAGCCTCAGTCCCTGTTTCCCACTGCCACTTTGCATTCCTGGGAGAGAGGAGGAATGAAGCAACTTGGCAACCCCAGCACAGCATCAGGGACTGTAGCCTGGTTCCCTGCCCCAGGCCCTCACTGGAAAGGCTTTACCTTAAAGAACAAGGTGCATGGGTGGGTGGGTATCCAACAAGCAGAAGTATCACAGGTATTAGTAGTCAAATAAAATCCTGCCTTTAGGGTAGTTTGCTTGCAGTCATGCCAGGCCAGTTCAACACAGATTCCTAGAAAAACACATCTTAAACCCTGCAGCAGAAAAACAGTGAGAAAGATAAAACTGTTTTACAGATGCCAGTGTTGTTTCCTGTGCCTTCTGCAACAAGGGTGCATGGCAAAAACAGCACACAAAATATAATTGGTTCTGACAGAAATGGAAGCTGAATCCAGGAGCCAACAATGTCCCTCAGCTTAGATTATTAACTAACTATCAACTGCTAGATTTTGAACTAAATTGTAAAATTACTCTACAATTTAAGGTCAAGTACAGTGTTAACTAAGCAAATTGTTAGATTGATTTGAGCTAATTCACAATCAGAAAGCTTGGATTTTCAAGAAAAGGAGAAGTTAGAGAAGACAACACCTCAGTTCTTCACCTCTGTTAGCCAGGTTTCTTGATTCAAGTCTTGTCTGCAAGAGAAAAGGACACTGAAACACTAAGAGCAGCACAATAAAGGACTTAAAGTTTCATTGTGCCCAATGGCAATGCTAAAGAAAGAGCAGGGAAGTACAGATGTCTGAAGCTTATGGGAACATTAGGTCTGCTACAACAACAGAAATAAAGATGACTGCCAAAGGCATTGCTTCTATTCTTGTCAAATTAAGAATTAGGGAAACATCCTCCAACAAACAAGGTTTATCTAATTCAACTTCACCACTGAAAAGCAATGAAGAAATTGTGTTGAAAACAAGAGGAATGTCAAGCAGCCCTACAGGTACAAACTGAAACAAAAAAAAATAATGAGAACTTCCTGCTGGTAAGTTAATATCTTCAATTTAATTTCTGGTGTTTCTGCCAGCGCTTGAACATCTAAGTCTTTTCAATTTTCTCTGCAAATATGTCCATATTTCACTTTACATTTCTCAGGCACCTGACACTTGGTCTTAAAATACATCCTGCTTAATCAATAATTCAAATGCAATCTAGTTTGCAATTGTATTTGTTGTGCATATTTTGTTGTATGAACTACTGACAAGACCAAAGTTTTGACCCCACTGACATCCCTTGCAAAACATTAATTTTTCTTGAGTGTGACATTTCATTGTTGAAGTGCAAGTCCTTTATTTTATGTGTTCAGAACCAATAATATCTCTAATGCATGCTCCATTCAGCAGCTCCGTTTACTTCTGGAATAGGACCCTGGTACATATAAGATAAGAAAGAAGAGTTACAGCTGACATATCATTTCCAAAATAAAGGACAATTCAATGTGTGTAAGATTAGCAGAATTTGGGTCATAATTAAATTGTGTTTTGTTAGATGCACAACATGGTCACATGAAAAAGATTAATTTTTCCTTTTGACACATCTCAGTTGTGTGACAGTTATTACTTGTAATTCAATCTCTTGGAACACTTCCTCACACATTTCTATATCCAGTGGATTTCTCTGTGTTCTGAAGATAAACAGATTTAAGAAGAGAATGAAACAATCAAGCTTGTGAAGAGGGAAAAAGGGATTGGCCCATTTGCACGCTCTGTCAGAAAGTGGGATTCAAACCATCTTGTTAGAAGGATAGTGATCTGAACAAAGAGTTCCTTCTGAATCATATTGGAAATTCCAACCTGAGATTTAAAAGACTGAAAATAATGGGGAGAGATGAAACCAGTTGGGTCTTCCTTTATCTTTTTCCACATTGTCAAAATACTGCTTTTGCCAGAAATTTCATTTTCAAGAAAAAATCTGTTGCTTTTGTGCAGCTCCATAGGAATGTCTGGGCCTCAGTTTTATCTGTAAAATTCTTCAGTGCTAAGTGCCAAAATGCAAACAAGCACCTGCATAACCTTAAGGCTGCAAATTATTCTGATGGGGCCATCAGAGCCGTTTTCATAGATAGTTCCTTAAATGACTTGACATATTAGGGCTCATATGCCCATCTGCACACAGTGGTTAGTTAGATTTCCTACATACAAAGTGATGCACTAATTTTTTTCTTTATTTTGTTTTTCATTTTTCAAGATCAAAGTGAAAGTGTGGATGGATCATAGGATTTTGCATGTGACTGCTGGGAGTGAGGAAAATTTACAGGAGCAACTTTCAAAATTTCAAACTTGCAAAGTTTTCCTGTGTAACATGAATGTGGTGAGATTAGATCAAACTGTCCTCTCTTGGGTAGCTTTTATGAGACATCCTTTTACTTGTGCCCTAGTTTGCCCAAGCCATCTGTTTTTTTGTAAAAACAGTTTTGTGAAAACCTACTCTAGTATCATAATGAAAGGGAATTATATTAGGTATCCATGGAGAATCCATCATAAAGCACTTTAAATTGCCCTTGATTGTTCAAATGCAGATCAGAGAGGCAGATGTTGTCTGTAGGATTTTTCCACAGATAGTGTAAGCCCAGAAGATTTAATTATTGGCTGTAGACCTGGCTTACATGCCCAGCTCCCCATTTCTTACAAAGTAACTGGTGCCCTAGAACCTTGCCCTCAGGAAAACATCAAACAGGTAAAATGCAAACATGAAAAATGAAGGAAAAATATTACATAAAGTATTTACATGAACACATCCATAGTATCACAATTTAGTCCATAGCTGACCTCAATGTGAATGAGGATGGACAAAAGTTGTGTAAATCACAGTTGGGACTGTGATGTTCCAGTTCTTCATTCTTGTATTTTCCCATACGGAATTCTTTTCACCTCACTTCTGTAAAGCCTTTCTACTTTTTTCATAAGCTGTCCTGATTTTACCACACCCTGTCTTGACAAGAACACATGTGCTTGCCAGGCTCATGTCTGAAGCTTATACAAAATATTAATGCAACCAAGCTTTTATCCCTTAACCCTCCTTCTCTTAATAAATATAAAGGCTTGAAGTAATAAAATCCTGCTGACATTAGGAAAATTAGAAGATTGGAGACTTTCTCAGGCTGTTTTAGAATTAACTCTCAAAAGAAGAGAGAACCAAGAACTGAGGTCCAAGAGAAAAACCCAGCCCAGTACAAAAACATTATCCCAAAATCTACTTGCAGTCCTGACAGCAAAATGGCTTGGGGTGATTAGCAGCCAAATTACCTTTGCAGCCCCCTCCTTCATGTGAGGGTGTACTCTGTGTTGCCTGGCAGTCTTTCAGTATCATCAACAAACCTCCTGGGCACTGGTTTCTGAAGGCACCAGTATGCAGAAGGAGGAGCTGCCCATCATGTCTGCCTCCTACAGTGCCCTGCAAAGGAAGGGACTTTGAAGGTGGAAGCCCAAAGGACTCATTCAGCCCTTGTGTGACATGGCTGATGTCCTCATGGCAGGATAGGATAGTTGCCCACCTGAGTGAAAAGTTTCCTTCTGTTTTAGCTTACAGTCCCAAACAAGTTACTAGCAACTGGAAACTGCCATTTTATTCTTCTGAGATGTTTTTGTGTGGGGGCAGAGGAAGGTTAGAGATTTGGAGGTTCACAGTGAATTTTGTAAATCAAGGATTAACTGTGTCAAGATTTACACCCTTCCTTAAAATACTCCCATGTATAATACACAGAAAAAGTGAGGGAACAGGGACACACCTATTTATATTCATAATTGTTAGGCCTGATGCTTTGACACCAAGAAATACCCTGGGTTAGTAACAGGAGGAGGAGTACAAAGAGGTGAAACTTTACACTTTGTCCTGAGTCACTTTACAGCTGAGGATCTCCTGAGTCACCAAGTGCTGCCTCTGGCTATCAGAGAAAATAGCTTATCATCTTGTTAATGATCTTGTCCCAGCTCTGCTTTGCCATCCATCTGTCATAGGAGGCTGATCTGAAAAACAGTCTGAGGGTCGGCCTCTGATTTCCACCCAACATGTATCACTAGCCAGACAATGAGAACACCTAAACTTCTGGCACTGCCTATGGGAATATCCCAGGGCAGCATTGTCACTCAGAGGTGACAATGTTGAGTTTCTTCCAGCACAGCTTCTTGTTTCAACCACAAAAATTTGCATTTTGTCTGCTCCATACCTTTCAAACCATTCTTCCTCAACCAGCAGACTGCCTTCCAAATCTGTGCTCCTGTCTCAGCTGCTGCCTAATTTCCCGTGACTGCCACAAAAGGTAATTATTGTCATCCCAGTAGTGTCTTGGGCACCCTTTAAGCCCTTTCTCTTGCCCAGCCTAGAGCACAATTATTCTCAGCTGGCCACGAAGCAGCCAGATTTGGAGCATTCCTCACCCAGGCTGGAGGGGAGCCTTGCTCATCTCTGTGGCAGTGCATGCTTAAAGAACATCAAGGCCAGCATGAGGGAGCAATGGGGAAAAAAAACAAACAGGAGAAGAAGAAAGTTAAAACAAACTTCTTTGGTTCTCCATCTACACAGTAAAGACAAGAAGACAAGTAAGGACTCATGAACTGTTTGCTAAAGCTCTTTTTGCAGTGGTGGACTTGAAATGACATGTTCTGCCTTGACCTCCCAAGCTCCTGAGGGCACTTGGGAACGGTGGTACTTGCAGGAATGAGTCCTTTAAAGGTTAAAAAAAAGTGGAAAGAATTCTTTTTAACATACATTTCCACCTCCTCCTGATGAAGCAACTCAAAGCTTGCTCTGGAATCAGCAACAGGAATGTAACTAACACAAAGAATCAAACCAGAAAAGTTCCGAGGAGGAAAGGTGGCTTCAGGCATTGTAGTGGACTATCACCTCCTATATATAATGTTAGTTTACACAGAATATTACACAGATCATTTACAGTGTATGTTTTGGAAAAGGATGGCTTGTTCTAATGTAGTAAACATTGCTACAGCTGGTGTACCAGCTTGGATTAATATTGGAAATTTGGCTTGATATTCATCAACCTTGTGTCATCAAAACAGCTTCAGTCTGTTTGGTTGCAGCTTACCACATAAAAAACCTCAGAAGTCTGATACTAATTTTACTTAAATGATTGATTCTTTAGGGATTTTTTTTTTGTTTAGCTTACTTTCATGAACATCATCCCAAAACAAAATACCTATTTCAGCTTCCTTTTCCTGGAATATTTTTTTCCAAATTTTAGAATAATAAAATTTTGAAATGAAAAATTTGAGCCTTCTTCCAAAGTATGTAGGCATGACATTTTAGATACTTAATTTTTATTTTTTACTGCATGAGCATAGTCATAAAGATTTGAGAAGCTCAGATCTTGGTTTGCTTTGTAGTGAGTAATCTATTTCCACAGAACTGGCCTGGTTCTATTGTAAATACAGTAGCTGCTTTGCTATTAAAAACAGCAGTACAGCTAATGTAAAGCTAATGTAATCCTAAGAGATTCTTTCAATCACCATCCAAACAGAGAGGCTGGCTTTGAAGGTTATCAGATGAGAGATCACAGAGGACTAAACCAAGTTACAGATGACTGGGCTTGTACGAGGGCTCCTCCACATTTACTCTCCTGGTTTTGAGAGTCCCTGCCAAGTCAAACACAAACAGAAAGACTTTTTGACAGCCTGTGAAAAACATTTTGAAGGCAGAGAAATGCCAAATAACACAGTGCCTCCGCCTTATGCTCCTGCCACTAAAAATGTGACCTGTGCCTTGCTACAGCTCTATAGGTGTTTTAGTTTTCTAATGTAAGGGTGCTTCATTTTATCTGTAGGCTGGCCTAGCAATAAAAAAAAATGAATGAACTAACATGAAGGGGATGTTCAAAAAGGGAATGCTTGTGTTGTCAGTCTCACAGAGCTTTATCATCATGCTTCCTTCTTCCCCCATGGCTATGGTAAGTAGGACTATTATCCACTTCTTGCAAACAAAAAATATATGAATTAATATCCCTTAAAGGGCAATTCCCATGAGGCTTTGGGACTGACAAAATACTATATAGATGCAAATAGTAGGCATCTAGAACATCTACTCACATGAAATTAAGCTCAGCATGAAGCAGTTGGTCTGGGCAACAGAAAGTCTCTCTTTGAGCTTTAGGGCAGCCAGTGCATTTCTACTGTCACAAGAGAGTAAGAAATACACTGTGCTGTCCTAAGGAGCTGAATCGACAGAAAACCCTGGGCTGAGATGCTGGCGATGAGACATTCAGTATCAGTTCTTGGGTAGAAAATGCCCCTCAGGCTAGGGCTGGGTTGCTCCAAACCTCCTTGGCAAGGAGACAGGAGGCACAGTCATCCAGCACTTGGTGCTGGGGAGCAGCTCCTCTGCAATCGCTTGAGGGCAGTGAGACAGCTGGCAGAGAAGCCATCACGGCACCAAAATTAAATTTACAGGCTGCTTTCCCATGGCTGTGCTGGGACATAGCAGGGTGCTTTATAATTATGTTTTAGGAGCCTCCACCCTCTTGCCCTAATTTCCAATTAAAGTTGTACCCTTCCCAGGAGAGATTGCAAACATCCTACGGATAGGGGGAGGAGGCCAGGAAGGACCATTCTGTGCAGATCAGGAGTAGACAGCAAGCTGAAGAAATTACTTTTATGCCACAACCAGCAGCTATTCAACCTTGTCACCTAATTAATTTTCTCTTCTAGACTTACTGATGGTGTATTTAAAGCCAAAAGGAAAAAATGGACACCGAGTGGAATGGAAAAGTGGTAGGAACAAAAGGAGAGGGGAAACAGACAAGGTAGCAAAGCAGTGGAAAAACAGCAGTGCTTCAGTCTCTATGCTCTTCCTATTGTCAGCCAACTGTGACTGTCTAGAGTGGAGTGCTAGGCCGGATGTATCAGCAAGAGATATTCTTTTACTCATTTGTTTTCCTAACCATACCTAGATGTTAGTGTCTTCTCCATAGGACTCCTCTCTTTACCCCTACATCATCCTAGATGATCCAGATGCTGAACCTAGAAACCAATGTTGTTCGTCAATCTTGATCTTTTGAAAGGTAGAACATCAAAACTGTACAGCTTATAGTATTTTAATATACTTTTCCACTTAAGTTTTGTGAATGGTCTCCTATTTTAAAAAACCACTGCAGGCTTATATATATTTTTTTCAAGTGTTGGCAACTTCTGATTCAGATTCAGAATGCGTAAGACCAACATTTTCATCTCCAAAAGTTTGTCAATAAAAATTTCCTGGTGGCTTTAAATGACCAGTAAACTGCTCTGAATGCCAAATGGCACAGAGGAAACTTGTGGTTAGACATGTGATGGAGGCTGGCAGCACCTACTTTAATGAGGAAGAAAGGTGCATGTAGCTGCTAGGAACCCTCTGTTTTATCCCATCTTGGTAGGTCTTCCTGCCCTGGTGGGTTATGTTACTCGGTCAGTAGGTTGCAGCTGTGAAGGAAACATCTCTTACCCAACACACAGATCTTCCTCTGACATTCTCTTCTCTTGCTCCTCCTCATTTGCATCCTCATTTGCTCACAACTCTGCAGCATCCATTCTTTTGATGTGGGTTTAAATTAAGGAAAGACCATAATCTCATGAGTGCCATTTAAAGAAACAACTTTGCCCATTGTACTAATAATAATAATTTAATATCTCCTATAGGATGCTAAAAGGATGTTTCTCTCTTCTTCTATGTAATAAAGAGTTTCCTTTTAAGTTTAATAGTCCTTGTTCCATCAACTGTGACTAGCAGAATGTGTTATTATCAACAAATATAATTTATATAATTAGAGATTTATGGGCTTGTACCGAACCCTTTAGCAGCCTGCTTCTGTTTCTAGACATTGCAGTTTTCTTGTTTGTTTTTGCAGCTGATAAGAGCCTGTATGGCCACTAAAACTGAAAATTAAAAAAAAAACCAAAAAAACCAGAAACCTTTCCCACTGGAAAAAGCAGATCTGGATAAAATAAGACTGTAACCCTCCATTCGCAGACTTTGGAACTTAATTGTAATATTCCTTTTATTCTTGTAGAACAACAAAAGCAATGCTTAATGAGATTAAATATTTAAGAAATATTAATTCTTATTAATATTTAAGAATGATTAATTAATATTTAAGAATTTATGAAAATCACTTCAGTAAATCCTTATTTTTTGTTTCTAAATAACTTTTCCTACAGATTTTTTAGACTTATCTCACAACAGATGGAAGTATAAAAAGATTAAAACATAAATAGTAGGAAAGAAATGTCTTCATTGACCACCGTCAATAAATGGAATTTTTAGGGATGAGTTTTATGGAAGTTTTGATTCTGGTGAATCACCATGACTCAGTTTTCATTAAGGAACTTCTATACAGGAAAAAGAAAAGTGAGTAAATGTGGAAAAGATAAATGTTCTTGCAGTTACACATAATGAAAGGAAAAGGTGGAAGAAATGTCCATGCTGGAGGGACAGTGAATGTGCTGTCCATTTGAAGAGTGAGGACCAAACCTTGAGCTCTGTCAGTGGGGCTGCAGCCTCTTTGTGTAAGTCAGACACTGCCTTAGAGCAAAGCCGTGCTCAGCACCATCTGCTCTGCTTGCACCTGGCACATCAGGCTCAGGTCAGCCTGAGGTCTGTATGAGGAAAAGTCTTGGGACAAGGCTGTAGGGGGCACACAGCTGGATCCAGGGACAAAGCTGAATCCGGATCTGCCTCTTTGAGTGGGAAGTGTTGCAACATGAGCAGTTTATGACCAACGTGGCTGCTATTGCTGAAGATAATATGTTGGGAAATACTGGATTCTTCTTCAGTCCAGGGTGACATCCATGATGTTTCCTTTGCTCCCTGCCTAGTACGAGATGGATTACAAGCAAAGGGAAGACTATTAATTGTACAATTAGCAAATTATATGTGTTGAAATGTTACTAATTTAGTAACAGGAGGAGCCATTTCTCACATAAAAGACAAAATTTTTGCTCATAGCTCTTCAGGAGTTATTAATGTTAAGGCTTGTTAAAACTACGCAGGACTAAAAAGTGGACTGAGAAATTATCAGCTGCTCTAACTGGAAATCTCTCAGCCATCAATCAAGAAAGTTGTGGGAGCAAAAGACAAATGCACATGCTCTAGACAAGAGTCATTCCAGTTTCAATTAGTTAATACTAACCTACTTTTTATCTGATCTTGTCTCATTACAGTTGAAGTCCTCTGAGAGCAGAAACTCAGGACAACTTGTCCTTCCAAAAAATTACTTTTCCTAGGTATCCTAGTGAAGAAAACTCTGAAACCACACAGAAATGATGAAAAGGATCAGGAGTTACTTCTGGTTTTTGCTTTTATTTTCCTCCAGAAAACGCAGAGTGACTGTAGCTGGTCAGGTCAGTAACTGAACTAGAGAAGATGTGAGTGATGCTGATGAGGAGGCCATCCTAAGAGTCTTTTTTAAGAAAAATGTGGCAGTGAGGGAGCAGCTCAAGAAGAGTTTGAAATGGCAGGTAATCCTCATGTGAAATGCAAAATTTCCAAGTATGGCAAGGGTTTGCTCTTAATGTTATTAATGTTGTTTTTCAGCTGCATCCTGCTACTGCTGCAGCTTGTGATTCATGTGGGTGTACTATGGGGAAAATTTTAGTGAGCAGAGTGTGCAACCTGGGCTTCCAGTGCAATAATTTGCTTCAGGAAAGTCACCATCTTTCAGCAATTTGTTGTGGTGAGAGTTTAGGAGGAAAGGGAACCCATGGAGGGCTAGACATCTTTTGCAGAGTTGCTAAAAGGAGGAATATTTGAAAGGTACACTGAAACTGTGGATGTTTTTGAATTTAAATGATTTCTAAAGCTGGCAAACAATCTGAGCCTGTTGCTCCTTAGGATGCCAACACAGCCACTCCTCAAACCCAACACCCAAGGCAACAAAACCTGATCTGAAAAGAAGAAACTGCTTTCCTTCCTCTTAGTCCTCTCTGTTCTCACATCCCAATTTGCTTACATCAGACACCAATTGAAGCAGATGAAGCAATACTGCCTTTTATGTCCTTTCCCATGTTTTAGAGAGAGCAGTTGTGACAGCTGAAAATAACTTCATTAGAAGCATATTCAAAATAGCAAGAATATTTTCAATATTTCAATTTTTCTGGATGAGTCTGAGCAGCCTGAAAACTGTTTGGGAGTTGTATATGTTCTAGCAGAAACCAGCATCACTTTTTGCAGACCTGGTTAAAAGTTCAAGCTCTTTATTGCTAGAGAGGTGGAAGCCTACCCGTCAGTGATCAGCAGCAGTGGTGCAGTGCCCCAAGGATGCTGGAAAGAGAATCCTTGTGGCATTAGCAGTGCTAGTGTGGCATTAGCAGTGCTGGTGTTGTCATTCCCCTCCCAGTTTATGGCACAGCAGTGATTAGCTTCGGCTGTCTTGGAAGTTTTGGCGTGACAGATGTTGGTTTGTTCTGGTAACTGAGCAACACGCTGCTGCTGCACGAGGGGATGATGAATCATGAGGGTGTTGTTCAGGCTTAGCAGGGTTTGGCTTGGGGAAAGCACTAAACAAGGAAGCCTGACAAATCTAGTACAAATCCAAGAAAACACTAGTGTTGTCATTGTCCAGGTCAGGGACCAGCCTGTGCCAAAAACTACAGTCTATTCACAGGAAAAATCCTCTGGCTGTGCCACATAGCCAGGTAGTGACCAGAAAACAAACTAAATTGTGTGTGTGTGTGTGTGAAGATGAACATAGAGAGACTTACAGGATCCAGCCCATAGCTTTTGGCAGAACAATATCTTTAATGGATTTTAGGGCTCCTGCAAGAATTAGAAGCTTTGAAATTTAGTACCAATTTGAGAAACTTAAGCAGATTTAAAGAATGGATTCTTTTAATAATTTTTTCTTTTAACTTTAAACAGATTTATGAGAGTTTAATATTCCATAGCAAGTGCTATGCAAATATTCCTATTCCCTGCTAATAAAACAGGAAGTAATGAATGGTGGGGCTGTCTCAGTTACACAGCTTGGTAAGTCTGGCAAATAAAGAAGCAAACCAACCCATGAAATGCAATTTTTGAGTGATTATGTGTGTAAATCTATAATTTCACTAATGGGAAGCTGTGCAAACAGTGATAAATTTGGTTTTGGTTTCGGCTATATGTGAGCTGTGGCAAACCTCTTCACCACGGAGTCTCTATGAGAGAATGTAGAAGGAGCTGACTGAAAACTTGTTTTCTACACCATGTATCATGGGGCTGTATCTCAAACCACTAATTTTATTGTTCCTTTTTAAACATAAATCAACTTTGACTGCATTTGAGCCCAGACATTTAGCAATCCCTGTTTTAAACTGAGCTTGCTTGAACCATAAGGATTTCTGTTCATATCAGAAGCTCTCTGATTCACAAGTGTTCTCATTTGTCAATATCAGAAAACACTTTTCATCATAAAAATGAGATGAGACTAGAGCTCTTCCTTTCCCAGAATCTGGCAGTGGCTGTGACAGTCTCAAACCTGCAGAGATGGATCTTCTTCCAGTTAAATTTCTTTTTACTCCCTTCTCTAGCTGTCATTACCTCCTGCCACTGGTTATACCTCACTGATCTGCCTGCAGAGTGACTTGTCTTAGTGTTCCCTACCTAGTTGCAAACATGGTCAGTTTAAATATTTCAAACTTTTTTCCACCAAGTCTTTAATTTCCTGTGATTTAATTTCCTCTGAATTAGCTTTGTTGATTTACAGTGACAGGAACTAGAAAACGCTTTTACAATTGTGATGTTAACAGAAGAGCTGTGAAAGAAAAATGTAGCTGAGAATCTCTTTTTCTACTGTCACTGGAGCCAGAAGAAAGCCCCTCACGCTGCATTATGAAGTGCATCTCTGAAAGCATCTCTAGCTGGGACCTACCATATTTTCATCAAGGTCTTTGGCAAGCCCTTCTTCAGGAATATGTGACTGTGATTATATTTTTCAAACTACACCTAATTCTTTAACTGCTTCCTTCAACATCCCACAGACCTCCTTTAGAAACACTTCTATAAGGTGACAATATAAAGCAATTCTCTGTAGCCCACACATGCAGCTCATTCTCCATTAATGCTTTCTCTGGTTTCAAAGCAAAAAACCATTGCACCCTGGGGGGAAAAAAAGATACGAGAGCACATAAATGGTCAAGATATTTTCAAGTGGACATGTAAGTTACCTACTGGAGCTCAGGATCTGCCGGCTCTATCAGTATTTGGTTTGGGCACTCTATCATTCTAAGAAAAATTTGCCTTTGATGCAGAAAGCCAAAATTGTTTTCCATGAGTCCCAAAACCACAAAACCACAGTTAATTGATTGATTGGCACCATCAAGAGGAAGGAGTTGACTGAGCTGAGGCAACCTTTCTACCTTCCTCCTTTCTTAAAACAAGAGCTGGAGCACACTACCAAAGCAGTGCTGGGGAAGATCACATCATTGCTCCTTATGCTGTACCTGCTGGTAAACCAAAGCCAGGATTGTGTCTTCCACCATTGTCAGTTGGGTGCATTTAATGAGAAATAAGTGTGAGGAAACATGAAAATAAGGAAAGTTAGGAAGAGACCTTTGACATAGATCTGAAATAAAATTTTAGGCACAGTGCAGCCTCCTTTGACAGTCAATAATTTTCTAGTTGTCAGAGTCTGAGGAAAACCATCTCCCTTAAGGGGGTGAGCCCTGATTGAGCAACTTCGGCATAGATACCTGAGAGAGGTTAACCAATCTACCTGTCGGTCTCATTTTCTCTTAATTCATGTATCAAAGTTAGTGATCTCAGATTTCAAGGCTGTAAGAGACTTACCACTACAGTCTTGCCTCTTGAATGACATAACAAATAATGCTATCTTTTTAATGAGTAAAATGCCAATAGTGCCAAACTCAGGCCTTTATAGTGAGATCACTTTTTCAACTTTTTTAATGCTTACTCTTTTGATTAATTAATAGGACAAAATAAACCAAAACAAAACCAAGCAAACCCTCTCTGCTTGTTCTAATCCCTGGATCATCTTAAGGTAGGAAGAAAATGCTGTTCAGACTTCACAGCTTTTTTTCCATACTGCTGAGTTGGGAACAGCTTGAGACTGAGTTCTCATAGAGATCTGAGCCTTATGATACCATGCTTTGCTGAGACCTCTTGACCCAGAGAACCCTGCATAGGCCCAGGATTTCCTGGCCTGGAACAAGCTGGGAGTGACACCCTGAGGATCAGGAATTGCCAGGAAGGAGAGATGAGTCTCCATTTATTCTGTAGGGAAGGGGCTCAGTCATTAGTCTCCAGCAGACCTTGGGCACAGAAAGCCTGTAAAACAAAGGAAGAACTGAAAAGATTTGGTTTCAGTGCCTTCACTGGGAACATTTTAATAAGTCTAAATTAACAAGTCTAGTCTGTTATCTAAAGTCATAAGCTGTATGTAAGTAAGACTGGAATAATTTTTTTCTCTAGGAGATGAAAAGGCTGAGCTCAATGGGGTGTAAAGCTCATGGGGCGTAAATCTGAAATGTTTTTGCTTGAATTTCTAGGCTTGTATCCCTGAGAGCCGGTGATTGCTGGATTCCAGCACAGCCATCTCTACACTGCTCCCCAGCAGCTGAGGAAGCCTACTTCAACCAGGCTGCCAGGAAGCACAGCAGTGCTAATTCCTGTGGGTTAGCATGTAAATGATTCTGCATTTGTGGCCTCTGCAGCTTCTTGCAGGCCTCTTCCCAGTGGAATTGAATTGCAAAATTCCCTTTGACTACATTTTATGGATGGCAGCTCAGTGGTTCATTAAATCTCCTTCTCCAGAGATGATGTGATCCTGCTTTCTGCAGCCAGAGCTCCATAACATAACTGAAATTAATCCTGCAGCCACAGACACAGCACAGGAGCTCATTACTTTGGTTCTTTGCTTTACACCCCATTGAGCTAAACCAACCTTACTGATGGAATTTCTCATTCATTCTGCAAAAAAATTCCCCCAAAACCCACTCAGACCCCCTGCCATAGACATTACAGTTAGTAGGGGACAGTGCACATAAGAGAAAGAATGAACTGCAGTATTCAGAAAGGCTACCAACACTTACTGGCACTGCTGCCATCTGACAGCAGAACAAGCAACCTTCAGGTGAAAACTTATTATTAGAAAACTGCCAAGCCAACCTTCTGCAACTACAACAGACTACCAACAGACCTACGCCACTCTGTGTTGATTTTTCTTTTATGGCACAAAATAGTCAAAAGACAGGGTTTAGAAGCACTTTTCACTAGGAAGACTCACAAGTTCAGCTCCAGCTTACCATGTTCTGGAGTTCTTTGAAATTTATCCTAAACAAATGCAGGTAAACAATAATTAGCTGTGCATGGGTGTGGGTCTTAATCAGAGGACACAAGAGATTAATATTTATTAATCCTCTTCTACCAGGCAATTTTATCTTTCTGGTAGAAAAGTTCTAGGACTTTCAATGGCTCTCCTAAAAATATCTCACAAGAATCTCATGGATCTTACCCTTTTGAAACTGCTCTGGAAGAGGCAGTCTGCTTTCTAGTTTAAGTACAAGAGCCAGAATAGTAGCTTCTAAAGTTAACAGTTAACTTTGCAGTATCAATTATTGTTCAAACCATGAGAACGGCTTGAGCCTTTCCATATCTGTGGCAAACAGGGAAGATATCACCCTTGTAACAGCATTTTATGAGTAAGAAGTTAGTTGTTGTGTGGGAAAAATAATAATTTGTTATGTAAAGCTGTAACAACTTTAAAATTGATTGGTGAGTCATTCCCTGTAAAACTTGGTCGAGGATCACAACTTAGTTTTTGATGAAGTGGCTGGTTGATTTCTGAATTTATAGTTTTCTCTGTTTTTTGGAAAGCAACCTTAGCTTTCTCTATCATTAGTGGCTAGACTAGCCCATTTTGATTTCGTTTCTAGAGATGTAGTTTTTGTAGTAAGGAGGCTGTAATCCCTGTCAGGGATTATCTGGCAAAACATTAGCATCTGCTCTCAGCTCGTTTCCTCAGTGGACAGGGCCAATTAGACCTTGTGGCTGTAAAGGTGTGCTGGTTTTTGGAAAGAAGGGCTGTAAACATTAGTGCAGATGGTCTGATGCTCTTAGGGAGCCTTTTAAGTCTCTCAGCCACAGCATTTAAAAATTTAGTTGGAAATCTGGAAAAATTCCTAGAAGGTTCCAGTAGCCAGTCATTATTGAATTGTCTTATGTCCCTTTTGGCATTAAACTGAAGCAATGTTGGATCAAGAATTTGAAATAAGGACACAGAATTTCACATGAATAAGGCTGAAATTCAGTCTCACAGACATTTGAATGTCTCTTGTTCATTTGTTTATTTTGGAGCTGATCGTAACTTATGAGTTGACATAACAGAAGGAAAGATTTATTTGAAAATAAGAGAGAAAGCATGTATTTTTAAACAGAGATTTGCAAATCTTTCCCATTCTTATTAATTTTTAAAACAATCGGGCTCCCAGTTCCCTTCAGATTCTTTGAGAAGCCTGCCTCCACTGCTACAATTTTAGACCATTCCTATGTATTTGGGCCATCTGCATTTTAGCTGTCTTGTCTAAATATTCCATTCACCTGCTCTTATGGAAAGTTTTAGCATTTTTCAATGGACATATGCCTGAAACAGCTTACACTGAATTTTTAATAAGAAACATAGAAGACTCAATGTTATGATGAGTTTGAAGTTTAGGAGCCAATTTGGTAAACAGTTCAGATTTCATTGTTCTATAAGATGGAATTACTTCCTTGTGTGTAAATAAAATCATTTCTTCCCCCATATAGGAAAGGATGATGGAAATATTGTAGTGACAGACAGAGTGGCTGCTCTGCCTCCTTTGGTATCAAATGGCTTTTGTTGTCAGTGCCCAGGTTGCAGGTCCAGCGACCTGAGTGTTTTTGAACATGAACATGGTGATCAAGAAGGCTGAAAGTCCCCAGAGGCCTAAAACCTGCTACCAGAGCTGTTGTGAGTAATATGTCTAAATTTGGTCTCATGTTGTCCACACTCAAGCACATAGCAAAACCTCAGCTGATTCCAGCTAGAAGCAGACCAACACACAGAGCTGTGAAATTATCAATCAACTGTTTAGATGGAAAATGTACAGAAATCTCCTTATCCATATATTCTCTGACACATTTTCCAGTGTAGGATCCTGCTCAACTGTGCTAGACTCTCAGGCTGAAACCAAGACTCCATTTCTCAGTTCTGGTTTCAAGTGGTTGACAGTGAATCATGTAATGGACTGGCCAAGTCCTGTAATCATGTGCCACTTGGTGGGCACATGTCCACATTGTTTACAAGATTCACACATTTGCAACAGGTGAGGGCATTGTTTCCTTCTTTCATGTCACATTAAAATGACACTGTTCGCACATTAAGAGCTATTAAGCTCTTGCAGGTAAGGGAAGTTACAGAGCCATTCTACAATCCACTTCTATTCAGCACATTAGAGAAGGGAAGATTCCATTTTCCAAACTTGCTGATGCAGAACGAGTTGCGTGTTCATGTGTGAGGGAGAGTGACCTGTAAGGGTACAAACACAGGGAGAGTGATGTGCTCAGACTGGTGCTGCAAACAAGCAGGTTGCATTAGGTGCTGGAAGGGAGCCATGCTCAATAGGAGTGCTGTCTGCACTGTTTATCAGAGGAAAAAATGTGCTTTATGCAGTTTGGTGTTGCTGAGGTGAAATAACAGAAGTAAAAATCATAGAATCAGAGTGGTTTGACATAGATCTGTTGGAGCAGGTCCAGAGGAGGGCCGTGAAGGTGATCAGAAGGCTACAGCACCTCTCCTTGGAGGAGAGGTTGAGAGAGATGGGGTTGTTCAGCCTGGACAAGGCTCCAGGGACACCTCGCTGGGGCTTTCCAGTATCTAAAGGAAGCTTGTAAAAACAGAGGGAGAACAACTTTTTACACAGGCATATAGTGCTAGGACAAGGTGCAGGGAGGTTTTAAACACTGCATCTCTCTGCCAGGTGGCACTTATGCTCCTTCCTGAGGTGGGGACACTGAGGAAGAATAAAAGTAACTAAAACAGCAAAGCAAGAGATGGATGGGATGTGCCCTGATCTCAGAGATTAGCATACCTTGAATGGCTTTAGGAATCCCATCTAAGATTCTGTCTTTTCTCTAAGTGCTGGTAATACATTTAAGAACTGCTACATAGACATGATTATGTGCACATATTCATGTTCATGGACAAGGGTGGTGATAATTCAGTTTCTTGGTTCTCTCCCTTCTCTGCCACATGAGCATCTTCATCACTGTGCTGCAGAATTGTGCCACCTCTGCAGACCAATGGGATGTGAAGTCATGAGACTCAGCACAAGAGAAAGTGCTATGGCTGTGTATTTTGTGGGAGAGAGCTGAACCTCAGGCTCCCTGAGCATTGTGACAACTCTGCCTGCTGGAACCTGTCAAAAAAAAGGCACTTGTGGTATTTAGAAACCTTCAGGAACAGAGAGCAGCTGAACAAGAGTTTGCTGATCTGAACATGTGTGCTTCACTCTGACAATGCACCATTTATTACCTATGTCTTTTAAATATCTCCGTCTTTCTGCTCAATATTGAAGAGGGAGATGAGAATATTTATGAGTAAATGGCAGGAATAAGCGTACCAAAAAGTTGCAAAATTAGAATAAAATCACTTAACATGTTGTGATCCCTGAGTTAGGGATAAAGTAGTTACCTAAGTGATTCCTTTCCAACCAAAACAAGAACATTAATCACATCTAATGATACAATTTCAGCTCGTGTAGACACATTCTGGCTCCTGTCCAGTTACTGAAAATCTTAAATCTTAACCATGTCATAACCACGTTTTGATTATCTCTTGCTTGGGGAATCAGCTTCGGACCTCCCAAAGCCACAAAAGAAGCATGAGCAAACACTGTCAGGCACTGCCTTTATTCTAAAAGCACTTTAAGAACTGTGATGGAGATCTCCATCTCTACTATGGGATACATCCTTTCTCCCAGAGCAGGTGTCTTCTTCAGCTACTGCCTCTGACTGGAGCTCTGTGCTAGTCCTGGGGCAAGGAGATGGTACTATTTCTGTCAAGTGCCTATGGTGACAAAAGCCATTGACTTGGGAAGAAGAGTCACTGCTTGCGTGCTTGCAGGAGGGGCAGTGAGCTGTTAGACACCCACCTTTATGGCTGATTAACAAATTGTTTGGTAAGGTAGCATGGCATTAAGGAGTTAATCATAATCAAGGCAGAGATTAATATCTATTTGTACCAACTCCAGGCAGCTTAATTTGCTTCCACTGGCTTTGTGACAGAGTGAATCCCACAACTGAAGCCATGTGAAGCCTGCTCCACCCAAACTGGGGTGGTTTCAGACAGAAAGCACCTGTCAATCTGCCCGTCCCGCCTTGCCGCATGCACAGGAAGCAGAAATCATGTACAGCTCTCCAACTCCTAAGCTCCTCTGCACTGAGGCAATTACCCATGATTATATCCTTGGTGGACGCTGATGTCTCCTCAAATGGGTTAGGCATGTTCACAGGTTGGAGAAAAGATAAAGCAGCTCAGTGATTTGAGATTAGTTTCTGCCTCCCTTTGTTGGAGCCATATTCACAGCATGCTGCCTCACCCCTGTGCAGGAGGGAGAACAAGATCAAAGGGATTTGTACAAAGAGTTGCAACTCCACACTGAAATACTCTTTCCTCATCTCACTTTTCTGCCAGTCACACTCCACTGCCTTAACTCTGGAGTTAGGCCAGACTCAGGAAAGGAACAAGGTGGCCTGGATTTGGCACTGGGGATTAATTGTGTACCTGCACATCACTTTGGAAAAGATTTACAGAAGTGTGTCCACTCTGTAGCAGCTGTCCTTCAAAGGGAATCCAGTATCACCAATTTGTACAGGAATTTATTTCTCATGTCTCCACACTGCAGGTTATAATAAAGGAGCTGATTTACAGCATACCACAGCAGTAGGAGAAGTGGGAAAGTACCTACATGTTGCATTAGAAGCGACAAGGGTGGCTGAACCTGCAGGGGAACTTCCAGTACACTGCATAAGGTAACTCAGATTGGAATTTGACAAAACCCCCAGATTATTTCCTTTGCCTGAAGAAATACATGATGGTGACCCTGAGGGCTTACACTGCATGAAAAGCTGTGATCTTCCAAATATGGTTAAATCAGTCATTCACCAAATAATTTGAATCACTTTTCTCATGCAAGGCCTTGTCTGCTTTAGGAGACAATGTCCTTGACAGACTTAATTCTGATTATTATGTTTGTTAGAGAAATAATTACTTCAGGCTCCCAGCTCAGAGTCCTTGACGTTAGTTCTGATACAAAGTGCAGAGAATATTTATGAGCAAACTGTAGGCATAAATATACTGAAGGGTTGTGAACTTATGTGATAGTGTCAAGCCCACGGTGACTCCAAGCTACCACAGTGAGGCACTTAAATGGTGAGCTGCTCTTTGAAGGAGTCACAGACTGCAGCAAGTGCCATTTTCAGCTTTTGTGGAAACAGTTACTCAATTCTGAGTGATACCATGGGGAGATTTGCTATGGAAAATGACATGTTTTGTTTTTTTTTAATGTAAGATCATAGAAAGGTTTGGGCTGGAAGGGACCTTAAAGATCTTCCAGTTCCAACCACCCTGCCACGGGCAGGGACACTTTCCACTATACCAGATTGCTCAAAGCCCCATCCAACCTGGCCTTGGCCACTTCCAGGGATGGGGCATTCACAACTCTGGGAAAATTGTGCAAGTGCCTCACTGCCCTCAAAGTAAAGAATTTCTTCCTTATATCTAACCTAAACATACTTTCAGTTTGAAGCCTCTCCCCTCTGTCCATTCCCCATGCCCTTGTAAGAAGTCCCTCTCTAGCTCTATTGTATGTCCCCTTTAGGTACTGGAAGGATGCTGTAAGGTCTCCCCAGAGCCTTCTCTTTGTTCTCTTGGCTGAACAATCCATCTCTCTCACCCTGTCTTCACAGAAGCGAGGTTCCCTTGTGACCCTTCTCTGAACTCACTCCAACAGGTCCATGGCTGTCTCATGTGGGGGCTCCAGAGCTGGATGCAGTAATCCAGGTGGGGTTGGAGTAGAGGGGAAGAATCCCCTCTCTGGTCTTGCTGCATTTGACACAGTCCAGGACATGTTCGGCCTTCTGGGCTGCAAGTGCACTTTGCCAGGTCATATCAAGCTTTCCATTCACCAACACCCCCAAGTCCTCCTCAGGGCTCCCCTCAACCTATTTTTCACCTAGCCTGTACTTGCGCTTAGGACTGCCCTGAGCCACAAGCAGGACCGTGCCTTGTTGAACGTCGCGAGGTTCACACGTCAAGCCTGTACGGTCCCTCTGGAATGGCTGCTCTTTCACACCTGCTCCTTTTTAGATGACAAAGTAATGTTTCCTTTGGCCAGTGCTAGGAGAGGCGGCAAACCTTTACAGCCGGACACATGAGAGCTGCCATGCGGAAAGGAGGGCTGGGCTGCGCTGGGCTGCGCTGGGAAGGGCCTGTGAGAAAATGCTTCAGTGCTCAGGGAAGGAGCAGCGGAGAGAGGGAGAAGAAGACGGAAAGGAGGTGAGGGGGAGAGAGAAGGCAGCGCCTGCCTGTCTCTGCCAGAGGACGGAGCCGCATTTTCCTACAGGCACGCAGCGCTGAGTGCAGCTGTTCCCAGGCTGCCGCTGCCGCCTCGCTGCGCTTCCCCCGCCTCTCCCACCGGGCCCGCCCGCCCGCGCCGCCGCTGCCCGCGCCCGCCCCCTGCCGGTGTCCGGCGGCGCAGCAGCCGCGGGGGCGCCGCCACCAGCAGCGGCAGGGCCGGGCAGGGAGAGGCCGGGTCCAGCAGGGAGGGGCCGGGCAGGGCAGGGCACGGTAGGGTCGGGCCTCGCCAGCTGGGCCGGTCTCGGCACAAGGGAGAGGCGGAACAAAGGTTGGCTGACGCTTTTCCGCCTTGGGCAATCGGCCGTTGAAGAACTGGTAGGAGGCCGGGCCTTTCCCACGGCCGTAGGGGAGCGGGCTGAGCTTTTCGCTTCCCTGAGCAGTGTTGAGGGCGCGAAGGGCCGGGCCGGGCGGCTCCCGTGGCCGGGGCAACTCCCAGCCGCGGGACGGTGCGGGCGGGTGGCGCCGCGTTCCTTCGTGGCCGCCGCCGGGCTCCCAGCGGCGATCCTGGCTTCACTGCCCTCAGCTGGGATTAGCAACACCAGGCAGCAGCCTGGAAACTGCCTCGTCCGGCTGATTGCCGCATACTGCTCATACGAAACTTGGTCCCAGAAGTAGCTTGGACTTAAAGCTAGGCCTTCCCCAGATGGGAGCAGACGCGTGCTTGGTGACCTCTCCCCAGGACGAGGAGGATGCCATAGATGACCCCTCTCACTGCTTTGGGCTGTAGCTTTTTTCAGGAGCTGTGGACACACACACAGACCTGTGGGGTCAGTTCCCAGCCAGCCCTATAATACTTGAAAGCTTGGTGACACTAAATAGCACAAAAATAAAATAATTTTTTACAGGAAGGCCTTGAGCCCTTCCTTCTCACTGGGAATGAATGTGAAGATCACATTGTATCAGTACTATGTTCTCAGTTCAGTACAATTTGTAACTGTTTATTTCCCATTGCAGGAATATTATTCACACTCATTTGCAGTTAAATCAAAGGCTGACAGTGAAACATGGCTGATGTGATGCAGCAGTTTATACCAGGGAACTGGAATGCTTCCTCTAACCCTAGATGTCTACATTCAAGCCATATGTACAATCCATATATATAAATCCATATGTTCTCCTGTGTTAATAACACATGCCCAAAAGGGCTTGTCCTCGTGATGTGTCTATAATATGCTAAAAAACGATTTGGCTTATTAGTATGCATCCATATAAAAATGCTGATTTTTTTCTCTACACAGATTGCCACACAAGGTAGAGCAAACTGGAATGAGAATACACACATAACTGCTAAAGGTTATGCTATTTAATTTTGGTTTTGGCATTTTTAGATCTAGACTGCAGTATGTGTCCCTGGTTAAAGCGAACAGCATTAAGAGATGGGTGGGGAGTCCTGCCTCCTTCACCCATTGCTCTGAGGTGCTACAGCTTTGAGGGGCCCCTGAATACCTCCTCAAGCACAGAGGCAGTGGAGCACTGGGGGGCTTATGGCTGGGCATAAGCAACCACAACTGCTGTTCCTTCTGTCTGGCTAAAATACACCCAATCCTCATGCTGCCATCCTCTGCATGGTGCATAGGCATGATTTGACTGTTGTCACACATTTCTGCAGTCCCTTTTTATTACTTAATGATTTGACTATTAGCTAAATAGTAAGTGTTCCCACATAGCCTGCTTGGGATGTATGAAGCAATTTACCTAAAATAAAACTGTTTAAATACATGTATTCTTTTTTATTTCAGCTTTTGTGCATTTCTTTAAGACTCTTGAGTCTTTGGTTCATTTTTCTGAACCAAAGTGGAATTGCTAAAATAGCCTAAGATTTTTAAAGAAAATAAGTAACGAAGTATTTTATTTAGGAAATGAACTTGTTATGTGTAAAAGAAAAGGATCAAAAGTACACCAGGATGCTAAGTGTTTGTGTATGGGGTTTTTATAGCTAAGTATTCACATAAATACTGAATTAATGCAAGGAGCAGTAGAACTATTGCCATTTCTGTTAGGCATACCCATTTGGTATTGATGGGCATTCAGTGCCCCAACCTTACTACAGTTTTTTTTCTTTTTTTAGAAAGTCTGGCAATATCCACAAGTTGAGATGGCCAAGTGGCCAAGAGGGGCAAGACTTACAGGGTAACTTTGTGTGAGGTATGAGGAAGGAAATTTTCTGGCTTGTGCCCCATCATTCTCTTGGTCTTCTGTTAGCACAGTTCTCTTTTGAAACCTAAGCAAGACACAGCCACTAGATGTCTGTATTCAGCAACAAAAGGCCAAACGTGCCTTCTTATTCTACTGTAACCCATAATAAAGATGCAGTATCATTTTCATAAAATCAATTGGTCTTTTCATAGTAAAATTAATGTGGACAAGCCAAAGAGGCAGGACAACCCACCCTGATAAAGTTCTTCACAAAACTAGCTTGAACAGCACAGCTTGGACAGCGTGGAGCTTGAGCATGTAGGTCCTGGGCTGTCCCCTGGTGCTAGACCCAGCCTGATTCTAACGGAGGCCAGGGGTGACATTTCCTGCCACACTGGGGAGACACCCCTGACTCAGTTTGAATGCTTCTAGAAATCCCAGATACGGAGCACTGGTCTGTCAGTGGCTGTGCCAGCCATACTTCTGGGTGGCAGAGGAGAGGTAATGCAAAAGTATGACATCTCTGCCCCTTCCCACAAAGGAGAAGTCCTTGGATGCCAAAAGAAGGCTGTGGTGGGTTAATCTTAGCTAACAGCCAAATACCCACCCAGCTGCTAACTCCTTCCTCCCTCCCCTCCTTCTCCTGTAGGACACAGGGAGAAGAAAATAGGATGAGAAAGATCATTTGGCCAGGATAAAGACAGGGACAGTGCTTGCTAAATGTTGTTATGGGCAAAACAGACTACCTAAGGGAAAATCAACATAATTTATTGCAAACTAAAATAGTGAAAACAAAAGGAAGAACACTAAAACAACACTCTTCCTTTCCACTTCTCCAGTCTCAACTCCCTCAATCCAGACTCTTCTACCCACTCCAAATGGTGTAGAGTGGCAGGGGTGGATATGATCAGTACAGAGTAGTTTCTCTCTGCTAATCCTTCCTCCTCACACTTCCCCTGCTCCACTGATTTGCCTATGAACTGCAGTTGCTGTCAGGAAAAATCTGCTCTGATGTGTGCTCTCTAAGATCTGCAGTCCTTCAGGAATATTCCTGTGCTCTAGTGTGCATCCTCCATGGGCTGCTGGCCAGCTGCATGGGCTCCCATATGGAGCTCCAATATTCCACCTCTTCCCCCTTTCTCTGGCCCTCATGTTCCCTCTGCTGTTTCTCCCTCATTTTTGCCTCCTCCTTAGTCTCTACTCCCTCAGAAATCATGGAAAAGGAATACCTAGTGTGTCTACTTGGTTTTGAACCTTCTGTCAATGGTCAGCTGTAAAGAACCTGCCTGTGGGTACACTGAAAAGTGCTCTACAGCCATGGGAGCAGCCTGAGCACATCTGGAATTTCTTCAGTGCCTCTGAGAGGGTGTGCAAAAGTGGTACTCTCCCCTGTTTGAAAATGTTGATCCATTCCATAGGGGAAATATAACACTCAGAGTAAGAAACATTGCATATTAATAATTGGCTTGGTTCTATTATGATTTAAAAATCAAATTCTTGTGTTAAAAATTTTAGAGAAAGAAAATTAAAAATCAGTAAGAGGGCCTGAAGAATTTCTTCCACAAAAGATTTTGAAATTTTTGAAACCTGAATATTGAACTTGTCACCAAAGAACTCTAGAAAAGTGATAAAAATTCAGCAGAGGAAGTCTAGGCCTGCATTTACTCTAGCTGGAATTCACACAAAAATTTCACTTTAACAAAAATCTGTAGTTGCATTTGTTTTAAGTGTGAATTTTAAGCGGATCATCTGATTATGTCATGAGTTTCTCACTTTCTATGAAATAGTATTTCGGCAGAACAGACATCATATTGCAAATACTGCTTTGATAGCATTGCTTCTTTTTAATTCTGAAGTGTTGTGTCAGGTTTTTTTCAACCACTTTGGATGCAGTTTACTTTTCTAATGCATTTTCTTCCTGACTGCCTGCTTTTTAGAACTGTGATGATACGCAGGCTGATTTCACAAGCAGAATGTGGAAACCTGGTCTCATAGACTGACAAGAGGAAAATCTGTCACTGACTTCAGTATGGCAAGATCTTTCCATCTATGATCCCTTGATCTGTCTCCTTCTTGGTCAGGCAACTAAATTACTTGTTTTAAGGATTTTTTTTTCCTTGTAAAACAGCTGTTTTATTTCTACATAGATTAGAAAAAGAAGAGTAATTTTTTTTTTAATATTAAATCTCAAACAGCTTCTTGTACATTTAAAATGTGAAAATTGTGGATTTGTCTTAGGAAAGGAGCCAAAGTTGAAGCCATTTCTCTCTGAGCTGAAGCAATGCTGCATCCCAGTTGCCAAGCATTGAGATAAATGCCCAGTGATAGGAAATTTTTGCTTCTCTGTGTCTGATAAAATCTTTAAATTAGGTTCCTATTTCTTGACATAAAACAGTGAAATGTAAGCAGTCAGTACAGCACTGGGTTAATTACTGGGGTTTTCTGGAAGAATAATGTGGACCACAAACCTTCTCTGCCCAGCAAGGCTGAGTCCCTGGGTGGGAACTCTGATGTGCACTGCCAGGATTAAGAAGAAACAGTGATGGAGAATGGCAGGCAGGCCAGACAATAGCTGTGAAATAACTGACCCACAGACAGGGATTGGTGTAACTTGTTGACCATGACAATTGTTTTCAAAATCTTGTCACAAATTCCCTGATGAAGACAATAGTGTTTCTTCTACAGCTTTTCTCTGCTCCAGCAGTGAGATTTGAATGTACAATATTCAGAATAAAACTACTGAGATCAATGGAACATGTCTACAATGAGATTTATCTGAGGCTGAAGTAGTTTAATCGAAGTTTTACCTTCATCTTAGTCTTTCAGTAAAAAGAAGGTTCTTTCTCCAGGGTATATCATGTAAACTGGCAACGACAAATCAATTTACAAAACTTAATTAAAATTGTTCAAAACTCTTTCAAACATTTCTTTATCAATGCCATGCATTGATATGAATTGGAATAAATTTCAAAGTATGCAAATAAAATGTTACACAAGCATACTCTCGAGACTTTTCTTATGCTGAGTGGTGATTTATTTACTAACTTTTTGTCCATTTCTGTCAATTGCCGGTAAGTGTCCCAAGTTCTTTCTGTTGTTTCTAATAACAGGAGCAAGACTGATGCAAATTTGGAGAAAACACATAATTGCAGCCTTCTAAAATGGGGAAATGATGGATTTCTTAACAGGCTGTCAAGCTAATATTGCACCTCTGTTTAGTCAGTCCTGGATGAAACTGCCCATTGTGATGCCAAATAGAAAGTGAGTTGAGATTATGAGCCTCCCTTTAGTGCTTGTCAGCTTTGAGTTCTGGTTCTGGCTATCTCCTTCTCTTATAGAAACATTGTACCTTTAAGAGATGAGGGTGATTTTTGTTTGCTGCACCAGCACTAGAAGATGGGATGGGGTGTGCGTATATAATATATATTTGTATAGAATATCTCAAAACACCTGATATAGTGTATGAAAATGTTATGCAGAGCAGTGCTGCTAGGAATGCTACTTAAAAACCCAACAATTTTTAACAAAGATTAGATGACTTGTCTAGGTTATATAGGAGAATTGTGGGAGACTTAAGAACTGCCACACATTCTCCTAAGCTCACAAAATTATCTTATTCACAGACAGGCCTCTAAAATGGATTCATCTAAATGCTATATTCCTTGGAAACTAAACTCCAATTTTTATTTCCTCTCTCCATAAAATGAATACTTTGTTCACCTTTTCCTGCTTTCTCTCTGGTTTAAAGGGGCTACAACAGCTGTACTGTGTTTCTTGTGGGCACAGGAAGTACAAGGTATTGCTTGTTCTGCATTCCTCTAGCAGCTGTCATCAATACCGATCAGCAAATGTTTATATGAAGTTATGATTATTTCGTTAAAAATATGACACATAACCTCAAGGATGAACATGGGTGAAAAAGGAAGCTTCAGATACTGATTCAAAAGGCTCAGGACTGCTCATCTGGAACTAAGGGCGCCACGAGGTCAAGTACTTCCCCTTATTCAACCACACACAATACCCCTGGCTGCTCTGTATTTGTAGTTTTAAGCATTTGCTATCTTTGGTATCAGATTGTTCCACCAACAATCAAGGTTTGAAGTGAAGAGGAAGCTTTTCTGGAAAGCTTGTGGTCTTAACCCAGGCATTGGCTTGTTTCTTGAAGCTATATTTTAAGGATGGCAGTGTAAGACTTCAAGCTGCAAGCAAAGTCAGGTCAGTTCTGTATGGTTTTATGTAACTGGGTGAAGGTGACACCAAGGAAAAGGATGTCAAGTTGTAAAACTGCAGGCAGAGAGGCAGAGTGTGGCTGTGGGGTTTTCTAGGGCCTTCTTTATGGAAGAACTGAAGTGCATTGACAAGCAACATCTTGCCTGGCTTGTGATGCCCCTTGGGACAGTAACAGTATTAGTGGCCTTTGGGTCACTTCCAGTCTCAACACTGAAATTTGCATGAAATTTAAGAAGAGATTCCTCTCTGGTCTTCTCCTTTTGCTAATGAATGAGGATGCTTAGGTAAATGTGCCTTCCTCTGCTGTCTTGGTAACCCAGCACTCAGGGGGATGGATTTGAACCTGAGGACTTCCAGTGACTGTGCTCACTGGGAAAGCTGTCACTGTCTGCCTCCTTCAAGATGACCACAGTGCAGTTCATAAATTAAGTGCTCAGGGAAGTATGGGTTGTTTACCTGATTCACATAATCCCTCTTTTTTTTTTGCTTTTAGATAGAAGTATGGGTAAAACTTCTCATGAAGCTCTAGCCCTAGCTAGCTAGCTAGCTCTAGCTCTAGATCAAGCTGTAGCCCCCACTGCTTTATCTTGCTCATTGCTGTGGTATGTGAATGGTTTATTGAACTCTATAATGCATGATGGCTATTGAAGCCTGTGGTATTTTTCTCTGCTTTCAACAGACACTGGAAAGACATGGAGAACATTATTGAAGAGGAAGGAAACATTTACAAATAGTAGCTATGTTACTTTTCAAGCCAAAAAACAAACCAACAAAACAAACAAACAGAAAAAGGCAGAGTTAAATGTCAGGAAGTGGTTTTAAGGGAATAATTCTCCCAAGGTCTTGTACCATTTTCAGCCTTGACCATGTAAGCAGAGCAGCTCTTGAAAGACACATGTGGGCTCCTGGCTCCATGGGACATGTGCAAGCACGCTGCACAGTCTGAGTGAAGAGGGAGAAAGGGCACCTGCGTGCCTCTGGGGAGGGGACACCTCAGAAAAGGTAGGTAGAGAAAATGTCTGTAGAGGATTACATACGACTAGACTCTTTCTCTTGGAAGTCTAGAGAATTACTTCTTTCATTGCCTATTATGTAACAAAGTTCCCTGTTTTTGTTATGATTAGAAATAAAACCTCATCTTGTGCCAGAGCCGCTGCAGTGCTGGTTGATCTGGCTAGCAAGGGCCAAGGTGAAGTAGTGCACTCACATCACATTCCCTGAATCACAGACAGTGCAGTGGAACAGTGTGAGAGCCAGCCCTGCCTTACCCAGCTGAGATGGAGCCCCTTCTGTCTGTCCCGTGTGGGGCAAGGGAATGGATGCAGCTCTCCTGGGGCCTGCCCTTGCGGGGGGCCTTTGCCTGGCTCTTCCCACAAGATGAGCATGCCTTCTTCCCTTTCCACTGAAAAGAACTGCAGGGGAAAAGTGCAAATGGCTCAGCACAAAGCAAAAGATTGGGTGTGCTCCCTAGCTGCATGGTGAAAAAAAGATACAGCTGGGTAGGCTGCTAATCACTTGGTGGAAATGTTTCCTAATTATGCAACAGGCAGCCTTAAATAACCTCCTAGAACAAAGTCAAATGCTTCTTCCCTTTTGATGCCACACCTTCTTAAAGAAGGAGAGAAGCCCTGAGATGTAGCAGAGACAGGCAGCACTGTGAAGTGCTGTGGGCTTCCCAGAGCAGCTGATGGTGGAAAGGAGTGGTGCTGGAAAGCCGGGTGCTCGGGGCAGGGCTGGCTGGGGCTGGTCACAAGGCAAAGGGCTCCTTTGTGGAGGGGAAGATGAAATGTGGCAGGCAGGCAGGCAGGCCAGCTGCTGGCCAAGCAGGGAGGAGAAGGCTGTGACAAGCAAGGGTAGGCAAAAAAAAAAAAAAAAAAAAAGAGGAACTAGGAAGGAGAATCTGCCCACTAGGAAACTTATTTTAGCTGCCAGTGTGACAACTCTCACTGCATGACAGCAGCTGTGCTGACCATGGGCACTGCCCCGACGCCTGAGCCAGCTCAGCATTCTGAGCACACCCAGCCTTTGCCTGAGCACACCCAGCCTTTGCCATTGAAAGCACCATCACAGGGACACAGAGATGCCAGAGCAGATGGACACCATGCACACAGCAAAGCTGTGGAGGTCCACCAGCCCCTGGAAGACAGTGGAGCAGTGGGAACTGAGGGCATCATTTGAGGACACCAGATGAGTGTGCAGGATGTGGCGCTCCAGTCAAAGGCCTGCTTCCCATGTGACATCTTCTGGCCACAATCACTTTTGAAATGTACAAAAGTACCTGTGACATTTTGAAAAAATATGACAATATTTTTATGTTGCTTGGAGAGATGTGGCTGGAGATAAGAGTGTGTCTAAAACAACTCATAATGAACTGGGTTGTAAAGAATAACTGAGACTTATGTATGAGTGTTTCCACCTAAGGTACATAGAAAAGTACCTAGATAAAGTGTCTGGGGAACTAGAACTACTTTCACATGGGAAAGGAAGAGGTTGCATGAACTATTATATACTTCCAATTTAGATTTTCAGTAGAGAGGTTTTAAGGGGGAAAGATGCAATCTAAATTTTGCAGAGTTTGTTTTTAAAACCTCCATCTGTAGAAATCCTAGACTTTGGACAGAAAAAAGCAAAGTGACAGAAATCAGAATAAACCACTCAGTCTAGCAAAAAGCTGCACGATCCACTAAACCCTATCTTGTGATGACAAACCATGTGAAATCTGTGCAGATAAGCCATCACCCATTGCTAGTTTCCCCTGTGTCTTACTGAGAAGAGGTGGGGAGAATATGCGTAATTAATACCCAGGGGAAAAGCAGGGAACATATGGTGAAGTAATCCCCCATTACACTCAAGTGGGTATTGATCAAATGAAATAAAATCTGCTTTTGTAGCAATATTCTTCTGGAGAGAGTCCAAGCAAAGTAGCAGGGGAGCTGCGATGTGGCCTGCTGGAACATCATCCCACCAATTGCTTCATGCCTGGTGGGGCAGAGGAGGTGGGATAGAGGGAGATCTGCTGAGAGGAGCCCGTGCACTGCAATGCTGATGGGCATGAAGGCAGACTTGTACAGGCTAGGTGAGTATTTAAGGGTAAATTTTTAAATTAAGTGTTTCACATGGTCTTTGATTAAGCTAGAAGTAGGAGGACTAAAGTGAATGTTTGAAGGCTGGAAAAAAATCACCTGCAAGCGACGTTGCTGGGTGTGGTGTGACTTATCTTTTCCTGTTTCTCACTGTTATTCAGTGAGAAGATGGCTTTGTAATTGAAGTTATTATCTTTACGTGATAAACTTAGCTCTGGTGACAAGATAAATAGTGTAGTAAGCAAGACCTCATTTTCCTGTTACTGGTTTCTTTGGTTAAGTAACTTATGTTAGTTATGGAGGAAGGCAAGGTACAATGCAAATACACCTTGTCCTCTTATCCAGCCTCTCAGTAATATTGTATTGTGACAGGTAAGGACTTAAGGATTTGACAATATGTACAATGATATTAGAAAAAGCTTATGTTGCTTTTACAGAGATAACTTTACAATGATAATCTACAGTCTGAAAAAAACTCCAAAAACCAACACAGCAACAAAACAGTCTGCTTTCTCTTTCTTCATCCTGAACAGAATTTTTCAGGAAAAATTACATCTGCAAAATTCTGCCTCTTAAATTTGTAATTATGAATTTACAGTTTGAAAATTTAAAGCCTGGAATTATTTAGGGCACAGATACCCTGGTTCATTTGCTGTGAGCAAGGCTAAGAACAGCTCTGCACCTTGGTCTGCCCCAAGGGACTGGTGCAGTGTAAATGTGTCCATCCACACTCATGCCTCCAGCTTTCTAGAGAATCTTTCAGAAAAGAGATGAATGGATGAACCAAACTTTAATGGCAAAAAAGCTTGTCTATTTGTGGCTGACTGGGGTGATGTCAATGGTTAGAAACTAAGATCTAACTCATGCTTCACTGCACATTTTGGATTGGAGTGAATAGCTGGGTTGGTCAGGAGAAACATTGCTGAGGTGTTCCTTCCTCCCATGCTGGAAACACATTTGTTTGGGGATTTTCCAAGACATATGCTTTCAAAATTCACAGAAATTGTGGCAAAACCTGAAAAAAAACCCCCAGCAGATTCAGTCAAGACTGTGTTTATGGAAGCAGCAGACAAAGAGATTTCAAAAGGTTTTGCCATATACCTTAAAGACCCTGGGCTGTTATTTTGAGTGGTATGAAGGCAACTGGTGGAGGCTGCATTGAGCTTGGGGTGCAAATAGGATTAAATGAGCTGAATTTCCCTGTTTTCCATACTGCTTTGAGCCCGCAGGGAGTGCTCTGCCTTGTGCTCGGGGATCACTCAGGGCATTGCTGGACAGGTATGGATTCCCTGACCTGCCTGAGTACCCTGCCAGGAAATGCCTCAGCTTACAAACATGGGGACTGCAGAGTAAAGTGGCAGTGCTGGTGTTTGCTGGCATACAAAGTGTGTGGAGATGACAAAAAAATTGGAAGTCCGGCCAAACGTGAGGTGGCCAGGTGCCAGCTGCACAGAGGTGTGCTATGCTCTCCCAGCACCACCACACTGCCCAAGCACCTGGACATTGGTGTGAACTCCTGGCTGGTTCACCCAGATTCTACCTAGCAGTCTGCCCTGAGAGCCAGCTGGTGCTGTTGTTGTAACTAACTCTTTTTATGCAGGCACTATGGTAATCTTCTGTGGTCACAAGTGGGAAACCCCCTCTTTGCACACCACCTTGTAAAAGCACCACTCAGACTCTCCCCAGACAGAGCCAGCAAAGGGGAAAATTTCTCTTCAGACCTATCAGGCACGAATCTGATGCAGAAAAATGCTCCTGAGGTATCCTTAGTCCTTCAGGCTGCAACCTAAAATGCTCAGAGCTGAGAGCAACAGGGAACTCCAAAAGGATGTTTCTCTTAAGTTAAAGTCTTAACAGACTTCCCTTGGATGATGTCCAAAGCCAGCTCCAACACCAGCCCACCACTGAGTGGGGCCAGGGTGTGCTTCTTTCCCAGAGAAAGAAATACCCCCTGTAGAAGAAGGGTTTTTCATTTCTCCTCTGGGGACGGGCTGTCCTATGCTCTGTCCAGGTGAGCTGCCACATATCTCACCTGCTCTGTGGCAGCACCATGCCTGGGATCCTGCCAGGAGGGACTGCTGATCCACTCATGACATCTGAACACAGCCCAAATCTGGGCTGAGCTTGCAAAGAGGCTTGGTGCTGGACAAGGGGAACCTAGCAATCTACCTTGGGATTCAGCAAGCATAGACAAGTGTAGGGGTGGCCATGCTGACTTCTAGTCACCACAGAGCACCCCATAGCATAGAGGCTGATGCTAGTTGGTCTACTGAAAATTTGTCACTTTTTATTTCTTTTAATTAGAAAAAGAAAAATATTTCATTTCTTCTTAAGTTTTTTTTTCCTCCTGCACATAAGCTAATCCAAGAACTATTTAATTCTCACTTTCATGGCAGTTTTGCTTCTGATAGCAAATATACTTTAGCTTCTTTTACTTGTGTTCCTATTAAATCTTAGCGCAAATATTTTAATTACTTTTTTTTTTTTTAAATTAATGCTGTCTTCTTGAAAATTTTCAGAGACCTGATGGAGGAAACCAACATCACACTATTTTCTCATATTGTGTTTGCAGTTCATTTAGCCCTGGTACAGCACAGCAGTTGTGTAGAATTAAAAATAAAGAGCATCACATTTTCCAGACTGAGGGACCAAAAAGTCTTTCCCTCAGCTGGGCTGGAGCAGCTCAGCAGAGGAGTTGCGTGGATGGTGCAGACATGTAGGAGTAGGGAACTTTTTGCATTGCCACATAATGCCAAAACTCGACGGTTGAACCCTAACCCAGCACCCTGTGTGTCATCCATTTGTTCTTTTGACATCTGACTTGTTTACAGCATGAACATGTCTCTCCCACATAGAGGGATTGAAACTCCCTGAAGTCTAACTTCAGACGCCAGGAGATAGGGTGGTTTACACCTTTTCCACAGAGGTAGGTAAAAAGTTTTACCTAGTATGAAACTTTTTCAAGGGTATGACTTTGCTTGTTTTTCTTGTGATTAGATAGGTACACTGGGGCTGCTGAACATTAATGACACTGGAGAGCCTTTACACAGTAGGTGATGTCCCTAGGTAAATTTTTGTCTGAAGTCAAAATTCCTTGCAGCTCAGAACTGAAGGTCAATGGACTGCATAAAATGATTAGACCTTTTCAAAGGAATTCTGCTTTATCAGAACATGAACATTAGTACAAGGATGACTTTAGGAACATTTCGTATATCTTCCCAAATCTGAATTGTGCCCACATGGAGGGAAATCTAAAAGCAATAAAGGATTTTTATAATCCAATTAATACCAGCCATTATCCTTTGGAGATAATAAAATTTTAAGAATAGAGAGAGAAAATGTTCAGCAAGCATCTTGGTTCTGTATATGACATTTTCCTTAAATAATAATGTAATGGAAATTATTGTTCATATGTGGTACGAGTAAATAACATCACTTCTTCTTTAATCCACCTTACACCCACAAGTCCTACAAGAGTTGCTTGAAGAAGAAGGAAAACAACCAGTCTAAGTCTGTATTAATTATTAGAAAATAAGTTTTCTTTAATAAACCTGATTCAATGCTTTGCTGATGTCAATTTCTGGCCTGGTTGGTAAAAGCAAATACAGAGACTTTTGTGAGGTATTTGTATTGGTAATGCAGAATGTTTGGACAGAAAAAGCTTGCTGGCAAAAACTCCCATGCCCATTAAACTGAGAACTGATAATTGGCATAATTACCGATACATCGACCATTAGAAATCTTTACCACATGACTTGTCTAGTTGCTTTCTGCAAAGATCAGTGCCAGATTTGATCTCATCTTACATTTTCATCTCTGTCCAGGAAGAAAATATGAAGTCATTACTTAATATTTTTTGGTACAAACCAGAGATCCCAAAAAACTGGGAAAACTAAGTATGGATGAGGAAGAGGAGTCAGACAGTGTAAAATAGCTGGATTAGCAAAGTAGACCTGCTGAAACAAATGACTTTAATACAGAAAAGTACAAAGTGAGATATTACATCCTGAGAGCAACAAAGAGAATTGGGGGCACGGTGAACAAATAACACAATATAAGCTCACAGTTTTACAGGGGTAAAACTCTTTAGGGATGTCCTGGTAAGCTAACAGAAATGGTGTTTCTTGCCCCTGTATTTCCCATTGCTGAGATTTTTTTTCCATGCTTAGAATTTAGTAATTCCAAAACTTTTTACTGGTTCTTCTCAGATATCACTAAAATCACAATTTTATCTTTATTATGAAATTTTTCCATTACAAAGAGGGTGTTTATCCCTTGATTATGTCAGTAAGTCAATACAGAAACAGATAAAAGCCAGCTAGATAAACTTCTCACCTCACTTCCTTGTTCATGCCACAGTGGTTTATTCTCATCTCCCTTGATAACCTTGAAAACCTCAGAGTAAACAAGTGGGTCCTCTATTTGCCCCAGTTTATAACATTAATCACCATGTAAGCCGGATACAAATTCCTTGGTACATCTCAACTGTATTATGATTCAAAGAAGCTGAACACTGATCTGCAGCCAGCTGCAAGTGGTGTACAGAAAGTTGTGACTCAGTACTTTTCCTTGCTGTTTGAAAAAAATTCAGAATTTTGTTTTATCAGAAAAGAAACTGATAAGGGAGACAGGTAGATCTTTGATGCAATTCCATTGACTACAGAGGAAAACTCTGTTTTCTTGAATGCATTATTAATGCATGTCGAGGATATATTGGTTTTGGCAACTGCCTTGCCATTAACACTTATTCCAAACAGCCCTGTCCTGATACATCTCCATTTGGTCTGATTTTCTACACTGAGAACATGTTGGCCCTGAAATAGGAATTTTTTTCGAATTCAAATAGATTTCTAGAACACTGTTAAAATAACCAAGGAAATGGTAATGAAGCAGTGGTAATGAATGGCAATTCATTAGTATTTAGGTGTTGTCCAGTGCAGAGATATGTGTGTGGTTTCACATGCTCCCTTTGGACAAGCTTCATTTTGATTCCTCTATATTCCATGGAGTACCTGAAAGGAAACAAGACAGAGTGACTTCAGAAAAATGAAGTGTCTCAAAACAGTGATATTCAGTTGATATCAAAATTGTGTGATTATTAGTGTGCAGTGAGTACATTCTTGATGCAGAGAGAAATAATTATTATTATTTACATATCATACCCTTCATCTCAGAATGCCAATGCATGTTTTGATCATAAATTAATTTAATATCTTAACTACCAAGGAGAGCTAAGTGCTATTTCTCCAATTCTATTTGGACCAAATGTAAATTAAAAAAGTGAGAAGTTAATTACCCAGAAACACAAGGCATTTAAATGCCTAGCACCCATTGATTTCAGGAAGCACTCGTTGCCCGTAAGTTTGGAGTGGCTCTGTCATTTGCTGCATCAAACAGATTAGTCAGGAATGTGTATTTCCTTGATTTTCGAACTTTCTCCAAGAGGTAAAACATCTCCTTAGGAATGTATTGTGAGATTCAGTTCATCAATCACTTGGACACTCCTGGTAGTCAAGGAGGGGTAAGACAACAGAGATGAATTCCACCCTGCGTGTCTGCACCACAAAAGCGGAATACCAAAACACAACCTACCCCAGCTGTGGTCATCCACTTACCCTTGATATACAGAGATTCACTGGAAAAAAATTACAAAACATATCCAGGGGATTTCCACACAGTCCTTGATGCTATCTTTAGTGTTCTAATTCAGTTTCAGAATAAAGCACTCATTTGTATTTTTTCTTGTGTGTACTTGCCTCTGCTTCAACCAGCTCAAAACAAAGAGATTTTAAACATTTACTGGCTCCACATGCCTATAAACTTATAATTTTCTCATTTTTATGATGTCTCTGATGTCCTGTGCTTATTTTCCATTTATTGTAGGCTTTTCTGGATTAACTTTATCTGCTGATATTTTCATAATTGCAGTATTAAAACAGAGATTTAGTCAATCTTTTATACATTAGCAAGTATTTTTAAATGGTTTATGGCTTTTTGGCTGGGGAAAAATAAATCACAATGTGATCTAGCTAGACTTTCTCTGGAACTGAAAATATTTAGTTACACCCTGAATTGCAATAGAAAAAGCATATTGATAAAAGATTAGGCACAAACACACCTCTGGCAGCTATAATACAGATGTTACTATTACAGACTGAGATTTCATTGTCAACAAGAAGAGATACAACCTACCCATACCTGCTGTGTTTGCTGCTGGACTTCGTTGAGAGCTTAATTTGAAGTTATTTACAAAAAGGAAGTGCTGTTAACTCAAAAGGATAAATACTGTGAAATTGGGAAGGTCAGCACTTTGCAGAGCATGGCCAGACTTCTGCATTTCTACAGATAAATCCATCTGCAAGACAAAGAAGGCAAGCATAAAGGAGGAGCTTTAGGGGCTAGAAATTTTCAGGAAGCTGCATTTGTGACCCTCACCTTCTCCAAAGCCTCAGGGAACAGAAGAACGTGGTGCCCTGGGAGCTGGCTCAACAGCGGTAGCAAATGAAGATGCCCCTAGACCAGCACAACAGCAGGAAAACAGTGAAGCAGAAACCTCATTGCACTGTGAAATGCAATCACAGGTACCTTGGGAAATTGGCTAAAACTGGAAATGCTCTGTCATCTATTTAACACATGCAGATGTGGAAAATATAACAAAGCTCTGCACATTAAAGATCATACTGTTCCTGATCCCAGCCGATGGATGTCAAGTTTCTCTTCTGAGAGGGGAGAGTGAGCTTGTATCAGAGGACAGACATGTGGCAGTGAGATAACTCAACATTGTGGATGGAAGTCAACTTAGAGTGTGCAGGGGCAAAACCAAACCAATCCTCAGAAAAAAATCTTACCATTTTGAGGATGACTCAGTGTATCACGGTGCTCAGAGTGGAAAGCTGGTGCAGCCCCTTTGCAGAGGAGATGAGCAAAGATAAAGGTCTGATGCAACACCAAACTATCTGAACTGAAAGTTGGTTAATTAAATCATGGAAGCCTGGTGACAAGAAATTCTGCTTTGATAGGTCCTCTCTGCTGAGTGCACAAAAGAAAAAGCAAGAGGAAGAAATTTTGGTGATGAATATGCTGAATTTGACATTCATATAGACTTAGGCTTGGCCGGGCCTGATGGGGTTGTGTTACATGTTTAATGTGAGTAATGCATTTTGAACTTTATTGGTGCACATTTCTGATATGACTCAAATGCACAGGAGTGCCAGCAAGCACCTCAGGCTTTCCTGCCTCCCAGCACCTGACCTGGCACCAGCCTTCAAAAAGAAGGGGTTATCATTTATTGTTCTATCACAACTTCCCTTTTCTTAAAAAAGTCTCTGGAAATAATGACTTTTCTTTTAGGCAAATGTAGGCTGGTCTAGACATACCCATGACTGTTAAAAAGCTATGCAATTTCATAATTTTCTTTTAGACTGCACCTTGATAATACGTAAATGAATAATAATGTCATCTCTTCCCACCAAAAAAATTAGCTTTCTCCTCATTGCAGGTAATAAGTTAGAGGATAAACAAGCTGTAATCTATCATGCTGAAATATCAGTTTGACTGCTTTTGTTGCCTTTTAAGCAGCTGTGCATTCAGGATCACAGCAAAGGCCAAAACACCTAGTTCCCATTAAACTGTAGCAATCCACCAAGACATGCATCCATTTAAATGCAATGACTTTTAACAACAAGGTTTGCTCAGGTAGGCATGCCTTTGTGGCATGAGGGTACCAACAGCAGAAACTTAAGGTGCATCTTTTCTGTCCAAAGTGTATAAAAGGAAGTAATAGACTATTTTTAAAACATTATCTGACCAAATAATGTCAGATATTTCCATCTTATTTATTCTACAGAATATCTCATTCCTCAGGGACTGGTTGAACATTGGTCAGTGGTGAGCAGTTGTATTGTGCATCACTTAGTTTTCTCAAGTTTTATTCCTCTCTCTCTTTTTAGTTACTATTATTATTATTATTATTATTATTATTATTATTATTATTTTGTTTTTGTTAGTAGTATTTTACTTTGTTTCAGTTATTAAACTGTTCTTATCTCAACCTGTGAATTTAAAATTTCTTTTCTGATTCTCCTCCCCATCATGAAGGTGTGAGTAAGTGGGAGTGTATATTTTCACTCCAGAACATGTAAAAGGAGTAACAGACTATTTTTTTATACTAGTTGGCCAAATCCCCAACAGAATACCTGGAGTAAGGCTGTAGAAGCAAGTCAAATTATTACAGCTTCAAATGGATACAAATGTTATTGGAGTTTGCAGCAAGACATTTATCCAGCATCACTGCAGTTTACACTCTTCTGTCACCAGTGTCAGGCAACAGGAAATTAAATGAGTCCCACAAAAAAGAATGTTAGCATGTGGGATCTCTGAGCAGAAAATCTCATGCTATGCCATACTTCATGCCGTGACCAAATTCTGCCCCACGGTGCTCAGCAGCATATCTGACAAAGGTCAGTAGGAAAAGCATTGTTTTCAAAGCACAAAGCACCACACGGAATTGTGCTCCTCTTAGCAGACCCCCAGCTCACTGGCTTTGCTTTACATTGTAAATGAGAAGGGGATTTTGACTCCTTCTTGTCTTGTCATGACACCCAGTAGTGGTTCTTTTAAAAAACAGTACTGGCTGGGAACTGGACTAACTCATGATGTGCATTTCTATGAGCTCATGTGAATCCCTTGACACTGAGCCACAAACAGAGAACAAAACCTAAGATCCCCCTTCCCTGGTAATTCACCAGGGGAAATCTGAATTCCTGCCCAACACCATGTATGTGTACTAGAGCTTAACCCAAAAAAAAAAAAGTTGTGGGGAAAAAACCAGCCAAACTAGTAACAAGAAGCATCATTGCTGTCAGAGATGAGAGGTGGTGGGAGGGAGGGGAGTTTGCATTCATAACATTCACTTTAGTGAGGCTGGAGGAGGGGGGCAGTCTGGATAGCATGCTGTAGATTGTCTTTCAGTATTAGACAGAGGGAATTTTTTTAAAAAATTATGATTAGTACAAGAAGAAATCATCATAAAACTCCCAAGCAAAATTACCTGTACTTATTTTAGATTTGTCTTTGACGGATGGCACAACAGGTTTTTTTTAGTATAGATACATGTATGTATACCTAGAAACTTTTTTCCGATTGACATTCATCTTGACAAATGGAGATCCAATCACATGGGGCTGACCAGGTTTCCTACAGCAGCTGTTTGGTGGAAAAGGGCTGCAAGAGCCCTTGGCAAGGGTGCTGGGCTGCCTGAGAGGCAGTAGGTGGAGAGCCATGGCTCTGACCAGACATCAGCAGCAGGCAGCTGCTGGAACCTGGCAGACTCATGGAGCTGGCTTCACCACAGCTTGAGGAGTGATAACATTTGTGTAGGTGCAGGACTGGCCTGTGAGGTACATATGTGTGTCCTACTGCATTGAACAGCTGAGTGAATAACCCACCTGAGAGCCAGAGGCAGTCTTCTCCAAAATAACCAAGAATGGTCAAGGAAAGGGGAGTTAATGAAGCAGCAATTAAATAAATTAAATGAAACTCAATTAACCCCTCATCTTTCTTACTATTCAGATAGAACAACCCTTCTGAACCAGGCAGGGTTGATGCTATGAGTATTTATCACTGATGTGGGAGAAAGGATCAGCACAGGAATGACTGAATAAGTTTAGTTTAGTCCATTGAATATGCTCCCATCAGAGACAGGTTTGCTGCTCCATGAGTTAGAGGTGGGACCAGAGAAATGGAGCACTCCAATGTACTTTTAACTCCAGATTTTAAGGGGCCTTTGCAGTTTAATATAATCTGAAATTACAACTTTTTGTGTTGTGGTTTTCTCCTTTGGTGATTACACTATAATCTCCTACTCAAGTATGCAAGAGAAAATTATGCAGCCACTGCTCCCCTGTAGCTCTCACCTGAACAAATCATGCATTATACCACCATGATGAACTCATGTGCGCAAAATTATGCTCAGCATGACTTTTCTGGGGATTTATACCCAAAACACATACTCAACATCTAAACGCTAGGGAAGTCTCCATGAATCCTCTCAAATCCTTCTGCCTCAGAAGTCCTTCATCACCTTTGTCAGTAAAATCTCCAGGTACTGAGGGTATCTGTGGTGAGTCTGTGTCCCAAGTCCCACACTGCAAAAGCCTTCCTGCTGCCAAAGTCTCAGCAAGACTCTCAAAGCCTGGACACATGGATTGCCAGGTCTTGGTTCTACCAGATATCCCTGCTTACTCATGGCCTCCTAAACACAGCTAGAGATGAGCAGGAAAAATTTATAATTTTTGTTTGATAGGGTGACTATCCTTTTGACATAGTTGCTCAAAAGTCCCTGCTGTGCCTGTTCAGAAGAGGAGCTGAGCGTCCAATATCCCAGTCCCAGATAGGAAAGACACCTCAGCATATCCCAAGAGCTTTGGTCTCATGATGGGGGCCTATTTTTGTGTGTTTGTCCTCATCACTGAGTTGCCCTTTCTCCTATGCCCATCACTGGCAGTATAAAGGCCATAGCTGCCAGGTAAGAGTGGTTTAACTGACTTCAGACATCTTTGAGGAATGGGGTGGTAGAGATTAGGACAGTCCACAGCAAATGCAGGGACATCAGGATGAAAAAAAGCTGGCAAAATGGCTGTCAGGTCAGTAGCTCAGTGTTAGGTGTTTCAATGTAACATAGTACATGCTGTTTCATTACCCCAAACCTGTTAAGTGGCCTAGTACTTTCAGATCATGCCAAAGACTTGCCAGGCTGAGCACTGAAATATCAAAAGATAAATCTTATGTACTCTCTACACTGAAAATGAACTAAGTTCTTCTTCTTGGTATCATGTTATCTGTGAACTGAGTGGTTATATCCCTGAGAAATCCAGAAACGTAGATAATATTCTGATCATCTTATATTCATCTGAAATATCCTTTCCCCAAATAAAATGAACGTGTAAGCCTGCACAGCAATCCCTTCCTGCACTATATTACAGGGAATTCCAGTATAACACAAATAGTCATTAAGCCATTTGTTTCATTTTGGGATTGCTTAACCTGGAGAAAAGGGGGTTTGGGAGAGACCTTATCATGCTCTACAACTACATGAAAGGAGGTTGTATTCAGGTGAGGGTCAGTCTCTTCTCCCCGATAAAAGTGTCAGGACAAGAGGAAATGGCCTCAAATTGCACCAGGGGAGTTTTAGATTAGGTAATAGGAGAAATTCCCTCACTGAAATGCTTATCAGGCATCGGAACAGCCTGCCCATGAAAATGTTTGAGTCCCCATCCCTGGGAGTGCTCAAAAAAGGCGTGGATGTGGCAGCTGGGGACTTGGTTTAGTGGTATTAGGTTGACAATGGGACTCAGTGATCTTGGCAATTTCTTCCAATCTTAACAATTCTATGATTCTCTACTAGTTTTGCCTTTCTGCTAAGGAAAAAATCTCTGGCAATCACAGATATGTGTCTTACAAAAGAGCCTTCTTTTCCAAGTGAAGTGGTCACAAAAAGGGAGACTCCAAATAAAAGTCCTCTCTTGCAGAACAGGAAGGAAAAATAGATGAACTTGAAGAGTTGTCTGGGCAAAGAGCAGAAAGCATCAAGAGGGTCAAAATCCCCTAGGGACATAAGGGAAATACCAGAGTATTTATAAAAAAAGGCCCCACTACCTTTAATGTTCCCACACAAGTAAATCACAAGAGACAGGCTGGGCACTCATTTACATGGGAGCTTCAGAATGAGACCAGCCTCATGTGACACAAGGGTTATGAGTAATGGGCCCAGAAAACAGCAGAGAAAAATCATTGGGATCTGGGGCATTTCATCTGAAATCCTTCCTCTCTTCAGAAGCTGCAATTAATAGCAAGTGGAGTAAATCAGCCTCCTGACACTGAGGGTGTCATGATGGAGGTTCTGTCTTTTCAGTGGATGGGGGCTGGTGGCTGCTGAGAATGGATGCCATGAGCTGCCTCCATCTCCTGCTGCCTGGCTGCAGACATCCCACCCAATCTTTGCCTGTTCTTTCACCACTGAGGTGTCTGCCTGGTGCAAAATTCAGTGAATCACAGGGATGTGTGAGTTGCATAAGTTGTAAAGAAGGGGTAAGGTGTGCACTGGTCCACAGTCAGATTTTGTAAAAGAGAAATATGCTGTAGAGATGGGGTTGGTGGGTCCAGCAGGCTCTGCTCTGGGAGGTGTAGGCTGACTTCTAGCTTGTATGCTATGAAAGCAGAGGTAAGCTCTGTGAGTGCAGAAGGAGCTGGGCTATGGCTAAAAGATTTAACCAGGACAGACGGCGACTGAGCTGAGAGGTCAGCCTCCTTGGAAGTGTCCTCGACTGCACTGGGGTGTTTGCAGCCTGGGCTCATATTTTTGTTTCAGGTGATGAGCAACACCTAGAAGCCATGATAGCGTACAGTAGTGCCTGTTTAGGCAGAGGCCTGAAACACCTGAGTGCCAGTACAGGAGTCATGGTGCAGAAATCCCCTGGCAAGGAGGCTGGGCTAGGCTGAGCTTGGGATAAGAAGAAAACACTGCTTTCATGTAGTTTTTGGCAACTTGCTCTTCATGAACTCCTGAGCAACTCTGATGCCAGGGCTTCCCTGCTGTCCCTGGCAGAGGGAAGGCTGTAGGCCTGGTCTGTGCCTCTGGGGCTGCACACACAGCTGTGTGGAGGCTGGGATCACCTGCTGCCACCACCACCTCCCAGGGTGGCACTCAAGCACCACTTGTTGGGAATTCCTGAAATAACTGATGGAGTAACACAGAAAGCCAAGGCAAGTCAGTGTGGCTTAGGTTTTGTTGCAGTCTGCTCCTGCACCATCCATACTCCCCACACTCATTCTTCTGGGATCTGAAAATACTCTGCACTCACAGGAATGAACTCCCTACGCCCAGGTCCTTCAACAGAACCAAGAACCCTTTCTGAGAGAACACCCACTTACAGCAAGTTATCTATCACCTCTTCAAAGCACTTGGCTGCATCATCTGCACCAAGGAGCAGTAACATGCTGAATGGTAGCGCTGAACAGAAAGGCTTCCTTCTGGGGGTGTCCCATCCTCAACTGTGCTCTCTCGCATAGATATAAAAATAACAAATTCAATCCTTCAATAATTTATTTCTTTATACCAGAGAAAGTTTATACATTTAAGTTTGTAACTTTCAACACTAGAGTAAATATATGTAAAAAAAAATCCTGGCTGTGCAAATTTCAAATTGCATTGTTTCAAATATTATAAATATTTTAATAAAACATATGTTCACATTAAGGTTCGCAAAATATATAAAATTTAACAGAAATAAGTGATGAGTTATTTATTTTTTTTTCTTTTTACAAAACAGTTTTTTTAGTAACTAGAAAAGGATTCTAAACTTGAGAAGCAAGTTAGAAGAGATCTCACCTCCAAAATCATAGCAGCAAAACAGATGCTGAAAACTTAAAAGGTGTAAAAGGAGAAGAGAGAAGCAGGTAACAGGCACAGTGGTAAAGCTGAGGTTGCTAAAGAAATTACTGCAGATTGAGAAGTGGATGCATAAACTTCAGGAGTACAATCTCAGCACTGAAGAACTCGTTACTGAGCTCCCAGCTGTTTGCATGGTAACAGGATCACATTAAGGATGACAAAAAGTGTGACAGAAATGGGGAGGGAGGGTACAAACAGCACAATCATACTCCTGACATTTGCAGTGCAAGAGACAAGAGTCAATCTTGTTTCAGAAGTGAAGACAAAGGGCTTTGGGGTTTTTCTTGTCTTTTGGAGGTAATTCCTTCCACACAAGTGGAAAATGGCAGGATACATTTTCACCATTACATGCATTTCTTCTGCAACTTCTGTCTTTCCAGCTGTCTTGCGATTTGGGAAAGGGTCTAAATTGGGTTAGGTTAAGCATGTTAAAGGAGCAGATCAGTGCTGGTCTTGTTTCTGGCTGTGGTTTGCTGAGGGCTCTGCAAACACAGAGGTGCTCGCTGTTATCACCCTAAATGCCCATGGGAGCTCCTGCTCTGTGAGTTCTGTAAGAATAGCAAGGACACGGGCAAACCAAACCACGTTTCTTCAGATGTCAACTGGAAGTAGCATCAGTCTGTCCTGGATAATCCCATTCAGGAAGGACTTGCCCCTGACTGATGTATGCAGCCATAAAAACGTCCTGCACCTCTGACAGTAGACATGGCTCCTTCCCTGGGAGAGGGGAGGTATTGAGAAACAGGCAGAACTAGGAAGTTCTTTGGATTCAAATGCTTCATACTTCCTCCTGGGAAGTCCAAGAATTAAATATGGCATTGTAGGAGCTTAGTCATGAACGGGAGCTCTGTGCAGAAGGCAATGTGACCTTCTCAGCAGTCCTTGTATGCAGTGTTTAGAGGAAGTAGAAATTGATTCCCATTCTTGGGAATAAACATGATCTGAGCAGACAGCTTATGTTTCCCCTCACCCTCCCACTCCCAGGACTGTTAAGTGTTTTGGACGTAGCACCATTTCAGGGAAGGAAGTAGCTGGTATTGGTTTCTTGTTCTCCACTAGCCATAGATCTGTTTGAACTGGTAGCACTCGTTGCAGTAGCCGTTGCACTTGGCATTACCATAGTGATCGCAGGCAGGGGCTCGGCAGCGCTGCTTGGGAGGCTCCTGTGCTCCCGGCTCCCTGGCACTCCCCGGCGGTGGCAGCTGACCCAGGCGCCGGCACTCTGGGCACAGGTCGTCACTCCTGCGGGCCAGGCTGTTTCTACAAGAAGCCACAGCACACTGTCTCTTCTGGGCACTCAATGCTGCTCGCTGCACATCTCCTCTGTGCTGCCCTGTTCTCTTAAAAATTTTAAAACACATTGTCAGCTGCTGTGCTGGCAGCACAAATGGCTTTTCATTTCCTTTTTACTCTGCTCGTGGTTTGTATAGGTAACCACCTGGGGATTGTTCACAGGCACTTCTACAAAGTGCAGTACCAAAGAAAATCACAAATTCTGTCATTTCTTAGGAAAAACATTGGCTTTTTTACCTTTGGCAACCCTCAATTCTAAAAGGACCAAAACCAACTGAATTAAAAACCTTATTTAGGACAAAGACAATCTGTGATGGACTCAATCAAAAATGCAACTTGAACCCCTTGACACAGATGCACAGCTCTAAGGGTAAGAATGAAAATCTTTCTCCAGTCAACAAAACAACCTCGCTGTTGGTCCAATTGCTTCCACTGGAACTGCTGGCAAAATCCCAGCAGAGGTAAAACTGAGCATGGTCATGGACAGCCCTAAACTGAGAATGATTTTTTATGAGGGCCGCTCAACTGCAGCAGAAAAAACTCACGATATGCTCTATGCTTGTCTTTCTATGATAGTTAAGATGCAGCCATTTGAGGATTTTCTAGTATGGATCCCAAGTTGCTTCCACAAGAGAAAAACATCCAGCGCTAAACAAGAGGAAGATTTAGAGAAGTTCACACTTACTTCTGGCTGCCTCACCAGCTGCTCTTCTGTCCTTCTGGCTTCTTGGAATCGCTGGTTCTGGGCTATAATGAAGCAGTTCTGGCAGTAGCCCTCGAGCATCGTGCTGCCCAGGGTGCCGCAGTCGCGCCTCTGGCAGGACACGGTGTTACGGAAGCCAGCAGCAGAGCTCCCCGTCTGGTCTGCTGCTGAAGACTTCCTCTGAGATCGCCTCTGGTGGCGCAGCAAAACACTGTCTGTAAAGCAAAGCATGAACAGGAGCAGTTTGAATGTGCCCAATAGATCTGATGACCCAAAGCAGCTACAAAAAGCTCTCCACCTTAAAAATGAAAATAAATTTAAAATATCAACTAGCCTCAAATATGGGTTTTTGACAATCCTGAGACTCCCCCAGTTGGTACATCTTTCTTCATGTTACATACATAAGCATGCTAATGCAGTCTGACACAATTTGTTGAAACAGATGATTTGGGAAAAACTTGCTCTAAGTAGGAAACCTAGATCACACTGAAGTCAAGACGAATTTCACCTTTGACTTCACTTTGACTGTCATCTGTGACCTACCCATTTCAGCCTCCACCATTTCAGTCACATTAGATAATTGAAGTACAGTGGTACAGAGCTTAAGGGGAAAAAGTGCATTATACTTTTTAGTCTCATGAAGCAATCTTATATATTCCACAATCAGAAGGAAAAAAAATTTCACTGTGAGCAATGCTGGAAAATAAGGTATTGCAAGCTGGCACAGACGTTCCCTAATCTGAACGCACGTGGAAAGCTCAGTGTTGTGAAAGATGTCTCTGCCAACAGCAGGGGGGTTGAATTAGATGATCTTTAAAGGTTGCTTCCAACCCAACCTATACCATGTTTCTTTATTTGTATCAGCAAACTTACGAGCAATAAAATAGTCTGAAGAGATAAGTAATAATTGTCTCTTACATACACCTTTCAGCCTCTACACCTAAGGGTTCTTTACCTGTGAAACAGGGCAGCAGCATGAAAGATGAAGATTTCATGCTGTGATTTATTCACAGACTATTGCCTTTTTTAAAGTCAGTCTTTAAACACACGTGCATGCACACATAGGGTATTACCAAGGAAGATTTCGAGGTAGAGTGTACCAACACACTCCAAAGTTACTCCAAAATACAAGCTAATTACCTACAGTCAAATTCTACTTGCTCTGCTTGTCAAGACAACTACAGTGGTTACTCCAGAGCATTATAGCTGTTACATCCAGAACAGATAGAGATCTACAGAGTCTTCAAGGCTTTTTAAACACCTTGCTAACATAACTGATTTCAGTACCTTCCATACATTTACAGCATTTCCTTCACTGACCTCTATAATTTGTCTAGCTGTGAAGAAAATTCATACCAAACCATGATTGCAGTGGATGATGGGGAGTATCAAAAGCCACCCCCTCTTAAGTTGGTTTTGCTTCCATCAAAGCTGAAAGAAGTTTTACAATGGATTTCACAGATTTCTCATACTGCTGCCATGTGCCCCTTTATGGTATGCTGGTTTTGGCTGGGGTAAAGTTAATTTTCTTCACAGTGGCTGGTATGGGGCTGTGTTTTGGATTTGTGCTGAGCACAAGGCTGATAATATTGAGATGTTTTTGTTATTGCTGAGCAGGTCTTACACAGTGCCAAGGCCTTTTCTGCTTTTCATACTGACCTGCTGGCAAAAGTGCGTGGGAGAAGACACAGCCTGAACACCTGTCTGCCCATAGCAAGTAATGAATTAATTCTTTGTTTTGCTTTACTTGTGTATGCAGTTTTTTCTTTTCCTATTAAACTCTCTTTATCCAAACCCATGAGTTCTCCAGCTTTTATGCTTTCTATTCTCTACCTGAGCCTGCTCATGGGAGAGTGAGCGAGTAGCTTTGCGGGGCTTGGTTGCTGGCTGGGGTTAAATCATGACAATGGGATAATAACAGAGAAAATCACCTTCTCCTCACACTGTTTTCATACCCCCCTGTCCTTTTATCACCCAGTGCACACAGAACTTCACAGTTCAAGGAGGCTGATCTGCAGCCAAAGTGTGTCAAAGCTCACTCCATCTCCACTTACCATGGTTTTCCCTGTACTCAAAGAAACACAGCGTGCAAAAGCCCTCATTTTGTGGTGTCCCAAAAAACTTGCAGCCAGGTTTCCTACAGAGGCTGCCTCCCCTGTTCTCCTCGGGGGACAGTGCTGGTGGCGGGGGCTCCTTGCCATGGCTGTTGGGAGCCTGATGGCAGGAGTGCTGGCGGAGGATCTGTGAGATCTGGGACGGGTCAGATGTTGATCTCTGGTGGCAGGTGGGCAGGAAAGAGGGACTGCCATTTGGGGACTGCTCTGTAGACCTTTTGAAGCAAGTGCTGCATATACCATTGAAGGTCCTCTTGGCCTTTTGGCGGCACATTTTGCATGTGGCATAGTTTAAGTGTCTCTGGTCATCCAAGTTGTTGCAGGGACTGAGCTGTCTGGAGTTGTAGCAGCGTTCACACAGCCCATTGTGTTGCACATTCAGTGTGAAGGGGCAGTCTGGGGTCCTGCATTTCATGGCTGTGGTTTCACTGTACAGGAAAAGGCTCGGAGCGGTCGGAGGCGCAGAGCGAGGCTCTGTTACAGGCCCTTCAGATGTCCATCCCCCAGGTTCACAAGTATCCCTACGGGAGGAGCCTGACCCAGCTGCCTTCAGCTTCTCAGGTGCTGCTTTGGAGGTCTGCTTTCTTCCTTTGCTTCCTTGGGACCTCTGCTCAAAGCATTCGTGGCAGTAGGGCTGGGTGTTCACAGACATGTAGAAAGGGCAATTTGGCGTTTCACATTTCATCTGTAAGAGGGAGAGCTGGGAAAGTGACAGATCCTGTCTGTTCCTGGAACATGTCTCTCTTCTAGCAGGTTCAGCATTCTCCTGCCACTTCTTGTACTCATGCTGTACCAGTTGAAAGTAATCTTCCACGAGGTTTATTTCTTTGGGTAGGTTGCCTTCATCTAACCTGACAGCCAAAAAAGGAAGATTGTATCAGTGGTTGAAAAGAGCAGATGGTGGGGGTGGAAGCAAATATAAGCAACGTGGGAAGGAAATGTAGACTTAATGCACATCCATATTACTCAGACAGAAGATCTGGGATGTACACTGTTGCTGTAAATGGAAATAATTTTAAAAGCAGGTGTTCAGTAATGGAGACTTTCATATCTGAAATAAATGTCCTGACACAATGCTAAACAGAAGTATTCTTAAAAGGCTTTGCTAAGTGAGGATTTTCTAAGAGCTGTTTGCTGTTTACCCATAAAGAATATGGGTAATCTCAGAAGCAGAAAGTCCCCCAAATGGTGAATTTCTCTGAGGATCAGTGCTCAACTGAGCATAATGATACAGTTTATTGTGAAATCTCCTCCTGGTTCTGCCCTGTTGGGTCTGTATCTACCAGCAGAATTCTTCTAACAAACTGTGGGGCTTCAGTGTGGTGTGTGAAATGCTAGCATCCATCACACCATCCTTATTGCCTCCAGCTGCCAGGAAAACTCTACACCAGAGTTTCACCATGCCACAGTTGGTAGGATGAGGAGCTAACATTTCTGGCAATATTCCAGAGCACATCTAGGCAGAGCAACTAGGGAAGCTCAAGTGCAACCCTTTATGCGTGCTTACATGCTTCAGGTAGAAGGACTTCAATTTTCAAGGCCCCTACACCAGAGCCAGCCAACAGCATGAAGATTTCTTTCCGTGGGATAGTGGAGGCAAAGACAGAGGATACAGGGAGTTACTCCCTCCATCAGTTCTGAGGGGACTGGTTGGGCATCACTGCCAGTGCCCACTGCATGTAAGAAGCTGATGCCAGCTGCTCCCTGCATGTTTCCTGATGCTCAACCATCAGGGGGACAAGCAGAGATGCTGGTTCCTCTACTGGCCACAGCTTCCTGCCTGCTGCCACACGGAACAGCCCAGGGTGTTGAGGCATCTGTGCTCAGAACATACTGCCAAGTACTTTACCCAGGGCAGCTAAAATTACACCAACTGCCCATTATGCAATGTGCCCTTACACAAAGCACAAGAGCTTGAGCTAACTAGTTCCTGCATTTAACTACTTTTCAGCAACCCTCCTGTGTAATCCAAAAGTCACTGAAACTGATCAAATGGATTTTTTTCTCTAAAATGCTAGTTTCAGTTTGAACACATTTTTGCTTTTAAATTTAGACTGGCCTCAGCTCATACTACTTCAAAATGTATCAACAGTAATGCCAATGTTTCATATTTCAGGTAGTAAAAACATGGGCCACCTAGGAAGGAAGGAAAGACCAAAAGAACACACTGGGCTGCCCAACCTGTCCCACCTCTGTAAATAAGATAACTTTGAGGAAACAGGAATGACACTCACTTTGCAGCATTAATTAGATGAGTTGTACCATGATCCCAGCCTTGCACTGGAATTTCAATCACTATCAAGTAGTCTTTTAGCAGCTGCTCTTTCTCCCTCTCTTCTGCATCTGTCAGAAAGTGCACCTTCAAATCCTCAAATCTGCCTTGCTCCCTGGTGACCAGAGGGACAGCCCGGATTTCTGTGGGGAAACAAGATGGATTAGCACATACACGCACAAAAACACACAGATATATATATATATGTGTGTGTGTGTGTGTGTGTATGTGTGTATGTATATTTACACAAACATAACCAGCCAGTTAGGAATAACCATAAAATACAACACATGGAGATACTACCACTAAACTTTTGAGAGAGAGAACAGCTGGGCAGAGCAAGGAGTTTCTGCATGGTACCACTGGGAGAGGTTGCAAACACAGCTACATCACAAACTTAGCCCCATCGCACAGTAGCTTTAATGTCCCCATAGCAACTATCTTCTCCACTTGAACAGGATTGTAGATCTTTGTTTGTTATGCCTTTTGGTGGGATGATGCTGCAACCTGAACCTAGAGAACTGCTGTCCACTCAGAAGAGATGTGTTAAAAATGGTAAAGCATATATTTCATTAGTCCTGCCAGGCAGTGGTACCCTGCTGTGAGACTGCAACCTTCAAAGCTTCTTCTCTTACAATGTGGAAAGGAGGCCAGAACACGATAAAGCAGAGGTTAGCCTTTGACCAATTCCAGCCTGCAAGCAGGTGAGTTGCACTCTACTTTCAGTGAATATCTTGAAGGCAACCTTTAGTTTCTACTCAGATTCACAGACAAAGCTTTTTCTGCTCACATTTTAGGAATATATTTCAAATGAATCTAATTTAACTTTAAAAATGCAAATCTAAACAAGATCATATTTCAAATGCTTTATCAGCACAGTGGTTTTGAAGAAGTAACATAAATACCAAACGAGGTACTTGAAAAATACCTGGCCCACTGTCCTTCAGAGTCACCAGTGGTGTAAAATGCATGTTGTCATAGCCAAGCACAATTGGGTATCTGTAGCATTCTTCAGCTGGCCACAGGAGAGGCAAGTAAACACCACCAACATTCAGAGGAGCAAAACTGGAGCCTGACTCTAAGCTTCTAACCACTTTATCTGCATAAAGAAGAAAAAGAAAACACAAATAAGTATGTACTACAGGCAAGAGAAAATGTATGCTGGGGGTTTTATAATAATTACTGAAAACACCATGTTCTGAAATGCATCTACCTGTTGACTAAGATTACTAACACAGCACAAGAGTAACACAGTGGGATAACTGGCCAGGCAACTCACCTGCAAGGACAATGATTGGCCTTCGGAGGATGTTAGCAAGGATGAAGATGTGGATTTCTTCCAGCGCGTTATAGGGAAGTCTATTTTGAGCCCCAGATATTTCTGGGGAGGTCAGTTCAATGAGGTATTCCCACTCCTCCTCCCAGTTCTGAGGAAAGAAACAGCTGTCACCAATGGTTCAAAGACACAGAGGTCAGGAACCAGCTGCAGCACAGCAGAGCTCAAATAATCACATTTTCCCATTTCCTCCAAAGGGAGACTATTTCTGCTCTCCATTAATGGCAGAATCCATGAAGCCACAAAGCAAACAGAATCAGCAAGGCAATGCTGGCAAGCATTCAGAAAACAGCACCACTCCCTCAGGCTGCCTTACCCGGGTGTCATAACGGAGTCCTGTTTCTACAAACTCCTGGGATTTAACAGCCTCCCGCTGCCAGCGGAGCTTGAAGTTCCGTGTGTCAATCTCCCTGAGAGCACTAAACAATGTTTTTCTTAAGACAAGGTCAATATCTTCTATACCCCACATGTACTGTGATGCAGCATGCATAAGGCAATTTCCATCACCTGGAAAAAAAAAAAAAAGAAAGAGTGCATTATTTTCAAATGGCTATTTAAATAAAATGCCACAAGCCTGTGGGACGTAGAATTACACCTCAATTGTGCATATTACCTGTGCACTTCTCTCTAAGCCTCAGACAGAAGGGTGGTAAAGAAGGAGACCAGAGTTATGGTCTCTGTTCAGAGACAGAAAGAAAAAACTTCCCTCCCTACTGGATTTGTCTCTGCACCAAGTTAACCTGCCATCCAGCAATGCCCCTTACCTATCTTACTTAATTTTGACTGATATCACAAACTAAATTTTGGGGTCAACTACAAATGTCAAACACAGCTGAAATAGCTTTTTAAACACAACAAAATCATCTTAAAATTACAAAAAAATATGTAAATCTCCCTCATTGGTGTTTTTACAAATATACACCCAATGGCATGAGGTTGAGATAATGGAAACCATTAAGACAATATTATAGAAACACCATATTCCCTCATGAGCACTGCTTGGCACTTGGCTGCGCTTGATGGAGGAATTGTAATAAAAAAGGAGACAGAAAGGGAATGGCAGGTGATTTATGTAAAGCAATCATAGGAACACCTCTGGCCTTCCTCTCAGAAATGATTGCGTGTTGGGTTGTGACATATATTATTTAGAGGGCTGTTTTAAAAACACAAAATTAAGTCAATGAAAAACAGTGATTCGATTTTCATTTACACAATCTCCTTGCATTGAAAAATTCCTCTTTACAGGTAGGAAGGATTGTGATATTCTGCAGTTTCAGATGGGAAACAGAGACTCAGAGGAGATAACTAACTTAATTAAAAGGTGTGACAAGAAATACATCTATGGCTGGGTTTCAAATTCTATCTCTATCCATCTTCTTCAAAAGGGGATGTCTCCCCTGAAAGGGAGATATCAAGAATGATTACTGTCACATCCTTAGATGCAAAACTAAGTCTGATGTCTACCACAGTGGTAAACAGATTCACATAATACTAAGAAATCACAGCAATTTTCTTGGAATAGAAGACATCAACCCTGGTAAAGATACTAGATTTTTCTCACATGAAAAAAACCCAAACAAACCCACCCAAAGAACTCCCACAAAAGAATTAAACCCAGTTTGCCACATACATGATGAGTTCAATTACACCATTTGTGAACACTTTTACTACTTATTCTGTGAAATTGCAGAGAAAAGCCTACAACAGAGTCCAGTTCCCGAGTAAGATATAATTTGAAATCTACTCAATGCTTCATAAATTGTTATGGGATTGGTGCATATCAAGTTCCTCCAACCGTCTTCTATTTTATGCTGTCCTGCAAAGCTTACTTCAATTCTGCAGGCTGCTTACTTGAGCTCAAAAATCAGGGAACAACCAAGAAGACAGAAAAACTGACTGTGTTTCCTTCTGACCAAGAAAGATGACATATTAATCCCATTAAAATTTTCCCTTTGTAAAATCTAGAGCAAAGATAAGACTAATTTTTTTCTCTCTCTGAGAGCTCACTTTCGGTTCTTTATTTAGAAGCACTGCCCAAAATTCCTTACACAGCACTTGGAATTCCCCCACACCGTTTGACTAGCAATTGAGCAACAGTTGTACTTTTTGTTCTGCGGGTGCAGTGTGGCCTCCCTCGGACTTTCCCAGGGGGTGTGGCTGGGCGAGCTGGAATGAATGCCAATTCATTATACAAGTGAAATCTCTACAGCCAATAGATGCTGGAATTTTTCAATTAAAAAAAAAAAAAAGAAGAAAAAACCCTAACAGTTTCGATTTTTGTACTTCCTACTGCTTTCCTTCTATCTCCATTCAGATGTCTGCAAAGAATTATGTGGTGATTCAATACGGCTTTTTTAATTAAGAAAACCCCACCACTCCACAGATTCACAAACATACTACATCAAAAGATCCTGTAGGAGATACTTTCTCTGGTTTCAACAGCTACAACCTTAATCACAAAAAACCCCAGAATCTTCTGAAGAAAGTCCACTATTAACTGAGAGAACTAAATTATTCTTCCCATATCTAAGCAGCCAAATGTTTAATGGGTTAAGCAGCCAAATGTTTAAAAAATATTTTTTCATGCCGCATGGGAGGAAAAAAAAAAAGTTGTTTTCTGGGATAATACAGGGCTTCTCCAGGCTTCTGCTCTTCTTTCAGAGATCCTCTCCTCCAGTCCAATCTACTTTCTTTCTCCTACAAAGGTCCTTCTATGCAACTACTTTGCATAACCCACAGGTTTCCAAAGCCACTCCTACTCATGCACTTAATGACCCTGAAGCACTGAACTGAAGCCAAGTTCTTTGTCTGCTCAGTGTATGGGGAGACCACAAATCTTGCTTTGCCTTCCCTCAACCTGCCCTAATATTTCAGCACCTCGTATACAGGTACGCCTGCTCATGGGCGGGATCCAAGTCCACACTACTCCCACGTGTAACATTGGCTGATGGCCATGAGACAAAGAAGGAGGGCAGTGCTGCTGAATGTAATGTGGTCACCAACAAGGGTCTGTCCAGGCAGCCTTAACCCCTGCAGGATTTGTATTGACTGGAGATGGGGGATTCTAAAACTGTTACTCTTTGCCCTGGGCAAAAATTGTGCACGTTGTCCATTTTCCTAGAAAATCTGTTCGAGTGAAATTTTTAAGATGCAACACCTGGAGTGATGTTACCTTCCCAGTATACATGCAAAGCACTGCCTGCCCTGGCTGCAACTCTGATCCTTCCAAAGCTCAAGATTCCATGACTTCTGTGCACACACCTAATTGCAATCATGAGGATTTTACACCAATGCAGAGGCAGCCCAAAAAGCCCACCAGAAGGTCAATGCCTCTACAACAGTTACAGACATGCACATCAGCATCAGGCTCTAGGTTGGGCAGTGACATTTACTCAGTGGGTCTATTTTTATGGCTTCTGTACAACACAGCTGGGTAGAGTCAGACTGAAAAATATGGCAGAACTTGGAAAGAAAAAAATGTGGACTATGAAGATAAGGGCAACGTGTATACAAGCAGATATGAAAAGAAGCAAACCCAGAACACAACATGGATTTCAACAATGCTGAAGGTCCACCACACCCAGTGTTTCTATAACTGCTGTGATCTGCTCCTTGAGCAAAGAGTAAGTATTTCTCATCTTCTTGAAGTCCTCACTGTCCCAGTCTATTGTTCCTGGTTAGGGGCAACCTGTGCTGTAAGGAATCCTGAGTCCAAGTTTGCAGCTGCATGACCACAAGTCATAGCCATTACTGAATCTTTCCTCCACTGCATGCAAAATGCCCATGAGTCTTACAGTCATGTGCCAAGGTTTCCTGCTCAAGATTGTGGAGAAACATAACCTGTTCAGGAAATCTTGGCACTACTGCTGTGCCTTTTCATTTGTAGCACTTGATGCAATACGCACACAGAGTAACCCAAAAGACAAGTCCTGAAACCAGCACCAACTGTTGAGAGAAAAGGGCACTGCAAAATTTGTGTTGCACAAAGATGGGTGTCAGTCACACACATGGGACTTAGCAGTGGGTGCTTAGGGAAGGCAAGGGCTGGCAAACCCAGGCAGGGAACTGAGGATGAGGGAGAGGCCCCAGAGTGGGGCGCTGAGCCCAGGGACAGCAGTGTCAGGTTCCTGGGAGGCTCCATGTTCTGACTGCTATTGCCATCACTGTTGTTAAAGCTGGATGAGCAAGCAAGCATTGCCTGCCAGCTACAACAGCAGGGCTTATTGAAAGGATATTAGCTTCTGCTAAATATACATGGGAATGCATCCCTGGTCACTCAAGGCATCTGAAGGCTCCCCTTGCCTGGCAGTAAAGGATGTTTGGCACTTCCGATGAGGCAGCCAACAAGTAGGAGTCAGATTCATGGGAAGGCAGTAGCTTCCAAATCAAGTTTCCCTGCCCTGTTCTTGACTCTGATGTGCCACAGGTTACTGATATTGTGAACATACCTGTGAAATTTCCACAATATTCACATACTGTGGTATGGGCAAGGGTCTGCTACAGCCTCAGAACAGCACATCATGTGGAAAGAATTTTAATTTCAAAACAGATTGAAAGGCAGCACATTTTTAAAGCCATGTGCTTCTGTTTCAGTAATGTGAACTCAGATGCTATTAATAAAGCTGATACATATGTATGACCTGTTTTACTGTGAGTGCAAAGACCTGCTCAAAACTTACCATTAGTCTTCAAAGGAATGAGTCTCCGAACTTCCCTGCACCAGTTGAGCTTCCTGTGGCACTCCAGTGAAGTCTGGGTAGCCTGGTCAGTCAGGGACTTCTGAAGCATTTCCCGAAACTGGGGACAAAACTGGCACATTCTGAACATTTCTATGGTGTATCTGTGCATAGTCCTGAAGTGATGAATTATTCCACTGGGAGGTTTGACTAGATCCTCAGGTGTCCTCTCTCTGATCTTCATAGCCTTCAGCATATTGCTCTGATACAAAGCTTGAGGAAGGATGTGTTGGCCAGCCATGTTTCTAGAAGACATATGAAATGAAAAAGGATCCTTTTATTGGCATGTTAGTGTCCTTCTATCACAGTGCTATCACTTCTGCAGTGACTGAGAAGAATCCCACGGCACTTTCAGCGTGGGATTCTGGATGAAGTTTTGCCTAAAACAAGTAGAGTGGATGCAGCCCATATGAGCCTTTCATAAATAACAAATATAATAAGTTCATATTAAATTCATAATAAGTTTTTTCAAAGCTCACATTCACTAACTTTTCTGCATTACTCAAATACAGACACTGATCAGCTTATCCCACACATTTGCTAATATAATTTACTATGATATTGAAGAGGATTTATACATAAGTAAGGAAACTGCACCATGATTCAAAAAAAGCATTTAAATCAAAATAAGGATAAGAGAAGGCAAGGTCAAGGGAAGGAAAAATTATCCTGGAAACTTAACTAATTGATAATTGCACAGTGTAATCCCATATGCACTTGCTGAATTTCAGGACCTTTCAAGCTCTTGTTTTGATAACATGCCAAAAAAAAAGCAGTTAATGACCATTTCAGATTTCCTCAGCCCCATACATTCTGAGCAGTGATGGTCAGAAGAGTACAGAAGGAGCACAAAGAATTGCAGGCTGTGCTAGTATCAGTCCCATACTTACAGTGGCCAGATATGGTGGATGAGGAATTTGTCACTGGAGGACAGGCTTAGGTTACTTTTCTTGAGGCTCTTTGTATTTTGTGAGCGGCAGAGCTATGGCTCAGAAGTGCTTGTGCCGTGTGGGGGTGCAGACTGCAGTGCCACTATTACTCACTGGTAAGTCAACAGAGCTGAAAAAGCATTTCCATTTGGCTCAAAACCCCCAATATATTTCCACAGCAGGACATGTAATGTTTACTGCCCTGCATCCCTTTCTTCAGTAACTCTGGCCTCAGGGGGTACAGTAGGAAAAACAAAAAAAGAAACCCATAACCTCAAACCTGCTACACTCTATGAAGTACTTACTCAGAGGACACTAACTTTGTGGCTAGTTAGAGCCAAACGTAGGGACCACATCCCTCAAAACCCCTGTGCACTACAGTAAGAATAACAACAATAATCTGTTTTTACAGGGAGAGACTCTCCATGCTGTCCACAAATATTCTTGCTTTGTTCAAAAATAAAAGTATGCATGCTTAAAATGTTTAGAGTACAACTAGTCACATTAGGAGAACCTACCATTGTGATTATGAATCTAGGGACAAGTATCAAGCCATATATGTGTATCAATCTCTGGACATCAAGTACAGGGAAACAAGAAGCAACTAAAAATTGTTTATGCAACTATTAGGAAGTTTTCTCATGGAGATGGGAGGCACAGAGAGGGGAAGAAGAACTCCAGCCTGACAGACTGACCAGGAAGGCATTCCCAGGTCTATGCAGGCAGAAGACCCCTCCTGCACAGAAGGGCTCTGGCACCTCCTTTTCCCCCAAGGAAATAGTTGCTCTCTCCTCTTCATCCAGACACTTCCATTGGCAACATCAACCTCCAAATGCCCAGACAAAGCTTTTGAAAAGACCTTCTCAGGGTGAGAGAGGACCTCAAACTCCAGGTGCCAAGAGCTGAGCTCTATAACCTCTCTGAGAACCAGCTGATGGAGAGATACAGAGGATAACCCGACAAGCCCTAAATAGAGACAGTTGAAACAGGTGATGCTACAAAGTCCTGCTTTAGGGTGATGTCATTCACACACCCTAAGAGCACTCTGGACCGTGAGCACAGCTGTCACATCTTGCAACATATGGAAAAGCTTTCCTTTAGGTAATAAAGATGGCATATTCTTATCATTCCCTCACCAGCACACAGCCTTAAAATGAAAATTACATATTTTCTCATCCACTCTCCTCGCCAATATAGTTTTACACATGCTATTTATGTAATCCTTCATTTAAACGTATGAATGACTCTAAAAAAATATATAAACAACCCCCTACTAATCTATGTGATAACCACAGCTCTGCTTTGCTCTGAGATGACCCAAGTACTGAATTACTTACTTATGTTACTAGAAACATTGAGTCAATGGGATTTTTTTTTACACGAATAAAGATTAATCACATGACTAAGCACTACCGGCATCGACTCTTGAAATGGTTATTTCCAGCTTTAAGTAACAAAAAGTACTGAGTTTTCAGAAGCATTTACTGAAACTACAGTATTTGATACTATGCTCTACTGGCACTTTTTCCCCTCCACAGGTGGAAATTACTGCCTGTGCTATTTACAGTCATAAATGTGAACCAAGGCAAAAGCCAAGCAACCCTTATTTTCAAAATCAATGTGATGAAACAAACAGAGCTCAATACACACCTAGCTGGACTCATTTAAAAGTAGAAAACTGAGCTACAGTCATATCAGTTTATTGTCTACTGTGCTTTGCTGTGTGCTATGCTACTTTAACCTTCTCACAGATAATGACTAGGAATTCCCAGAAAGGAACAGCTGTAAACAATAATTAGAGACAGCATCCTTTCCAAAGGTGTAATGCTGAAGATGCGGGGCTTGGGAAAGCTGAATACTGTTCTGAGATCTGCCAATGATTTCATAAAGTCATTTTCATTTTCTGTCCTCTATCTGAAAACCGGCAAGTAATAAACTTCTCCATAAAGTGCTAAAACTTCTAAAACAAACATGCTTAATACCTTTTAAGCCCCCCGAGATTTTTCTGCCTGAGTCTTTGCTCGGTACAAACCAAAACACAGTACTACTCTTCGCCAAATCAGAAGATGAGGAGCGAGGCTCTTTGAAATCCCACAGGACCGGTATACACACAGTAAGTGTTCCGCGTTCTTAGTTCCCTGCCCTAGTGCTCCGCCGGGGGCTGGGCGTGCAAGCTGGCAAGGTTCAACGCGGCCCGCCAGCTTCCCAGGAGAAGGAGCCCGCAGCTCCGGGGCGGATCTCCCCGCGGCACTCGCAGCCAGCCCGGCCGCGCAGTGCTCGCTCTGCGAGCCGCAGCAGCCGCGGAGCCCCCGGGGGCCGGGCCGCAGCCGCGGGCACAGCGTCCCCGCCCGGCCGGGAGCCGGCACAGGGGCTACCGCCGAGCCCGCCGCCAGAGCCGCCCGCTCCCCGCGGCGCCCTCCTGCAAAAGTGCTCCGGGATCCTGCCTGGAGCGGCGCTCACCTCTCCGCGGGCGGCTTCTCCTCCGGCCGATCCTGCCGTGACTCCTGCTCAGCAGCGGGGCTGAGGCGATGGGACGGAGCATCAACCCCCACCGCGCCGGGGCTCCTTCCTTCCCTCCTCTCCGCCGCCTCCCCGCCGGAGCTGCTGCTGCTGCCGCTGCCGCCGCTGCGGAATGAAGGGCTGAGCCCAGCCTCTTGTTTTTTTCCCTTTCTGTTTAAGCGCCCGGGTGAAAAAAAAAAAAAGGAGATTGAAAACACAACACAAAAAACCCCCACCGGGGATTTCCACCGGCAGAGCGCCGGGACTTTCCGGCCTGTGACAACCGGCGCGGACGGGCGCCGCCAGGGGGCGCCGCCACTGGGCAGCCCCGCCGCCTCCCCGCCCGCCCGCCGTGACTCAGCCGCGGGATTTTCGGGAGCCGGGATGTCATTTCTTCCTTCCTTATTCTTTCCCCCCCGGGCAGGGGGTTGCCCATCCCGTCCCGCAGGCTTCGCTCCGCTCACGGGCCGGCCCGGTGTTGCGTCGCTGGGTGCGGAAGTGCTCCGTGTCCCTGCGCAGAGCGGCGCCCCGGCCGTGCCCGGCAGCCTCTGGCTGGACAGGGAGAGGCGGCGGCCCCGGGAGCCCTGCCCGTGCCCTCCTCCTCCTCCTCCTCCTCACGGGCACGCGTGGCCAGCTTCTGCCCCGGCACACGGGTCTCGGGCTGCAGCTGCCCGGGGGTAGATGCCCACACCCCTGCCCCAGCATTCCAGCAGGACATTAAAGGGCCCATCCCATGGAAAGTATTGCTCTTCCAGAGGTTTTCAGACCCAAACAAGTTTTGTTTTGTTTTTCTTGTTTTGTTTTGTTTTTGTTTTGGGGGGGTTTTTTGTTTGTTTTTTGGGGGTTTTTTTGACTCTTTATTGTAAGTAACCACAAGTGACTTCAGTTCTTCAGTTAGAGGTTAGGCCGATATAGAACCCCGTAGTCCCAATACGCTGGCATTTTCGGCAGGAGATGTTACATGTGCTTTAATCCAGCCCTGCTTGGGGTCAGATTGTTGCAGAACCTTGGGCTAAAACTGTCAAGTCGGGGACATCTTAGTGTCTGAATATGATTGTAAATTCGTGACTGCAACTAGCAGTTTGTTGGAATCATTACATTTAATTATTGTAAACAATTAATGCACACCTTTAAAAAACGTGCTAATATCTGTGCAGTGAAAAAACTCACCGAATAAAACCCTAATATTTAAGTCCTGTTAATATAATTTATGGATGGGATGTATGCTGGAAAAGGGGCAGTTTCTTGCTCAACAGCCTTACAATCTGAAGGCACCCAGAAATGAAATACAGCGGAACAAAGTTTCTTGCAGTATTAAAACACTTCATCTTCCCAGATAATGAGCTCCTGTTCCTGAGTATCCACCCCTCCCAGTGGCAGGATGAGAAGCCAGGGTTGCTGCACACCTTGAAATCAGGTCTTAAATATTGACTCCTTCAGAGAACAGGTGGATTTTGGATGAGTTCAGCTTTGAACTCCTTCACCTCACCTCCCGTAGCAGCAGCTGGCTCAGATCATTTGCTCGTGTCACACAGCAGGGTTATGTGGCAACATGATCTTTCCCAGGGTTTACAGGTCTGTGCTGGCTCTGCACAGCAGCCATCCTTCTCCTCTGCCTGTGTTCAAAAAGAAGTCAGGGATATGGCTGGAAAAAGAATAATGCCTCCTGTTTTGCTGTTTTGTTTTTTGGTTTTTTTTCCTCCTCTCCTTGGAGAGTTTTCTTTTAAAGGTTTTTGTGGGTGTGTTGTTTTATTTTTCTTTTTGCTCCCCTAGTCTCTCTACTGTCTTGGAAAGTATAGTTGGGTAGGAAGGCTCTGCATTTGATGATTGGTAGTCTGAGGGGTGGCTAAAATCCAGGGAACTGGATGCCTGAGGGAACTGGGCTTGCATAACTAGGGCAGCATCTGTGCTCTGATTTACACAGTATATGCTTCTGCCAGCATCTTACTGTTCCCTTCTCCTGGACATTTTCCCCGTCTTCTCTTGAGGACTGAGGTAGCAGATTGCTGAAGTGATCTGATTAGAGAAAAAAAATATTTTTATCCAAAACATGTCTCTCATGTAATATGAAGCCCAGCCCCTCACAGTGTTTTACAGAGAGTACTTGAAGTGATGGAGGGTTTCACTGTGGAGTAGGAATGATGAGCTAAGGTGGGAAATAGGGAAAAAAGAACTGAGTTGCACCCTGCTTTGTATAGGAAACTGCAGCAAATAAATTAACAAGTAGTCCTAGCCATGATGGAGATGCTGAGACCCAGGAAAACCTGAAAAGGCAACAGCTAATTTTTGGTTTCTAAATGGTAAGCACATCTGAATATTAATAATTACTGTTTACACCTTGATAAACTCATAGTTGATTGCACATTGCTGGAGCAGATGTTTATCAAACAGGTCTGAGCAGGATGGCAGGAATTCATTTGATCTGAGTTTGCACAGCACAAAATAAAGTTCTGTCTTGTCAACCATAACTCCTCAGCAATATGGGAATACATTAAAAACATCAGCAACATCAGTAGTTATAGAATGCATGAATTCCTCTTTTCTGAATGACTCCTGTTTGGTTTTTTTTGTAGTCATACCCTATAGTTTATCTCATCATTTATGGTATAATGCTTACATTTAATGAAATATAAGCATATATAGATATGTATAAAGTCAAGGAAAATTTTCTTCTTTAAAGTGTGTGTGTAAATATGCACACATACACACACATAACTATGGACATGCACACATGTATTTTTAGGTAGGTATGCATGTCTGCATCTCTTGAGGGAAGAGGAAAGTTCTTGGCATTAAGGACAGAATAAGAAATATTTTAATTTTCAGCTATCTACATTCTAGTTAAGCATAAGGGTGAAACAGTCCACCCTTGTAAGTGGTAATATTTACATAACCCTGGAGAAAGCTGTCCCTGGGAATTGCAGAATATCCATTTTTTGTGAAAATTTAGGTAATCAGTTTCATGCACATCAATCAATAACAATTCTTTATTGTACTTGGGGGAAAAAAAAAAGAAATCTCTCGAGGCCCCATTCAGGTTTGTATCTCTAAATTATTTTAATTACTTTGCTTCTTTTTACTGTTCAGGAAGGAGTAGCTCACACTCACTAAATTAAACCAGGACCTCAGAGTGTTCAGAACACCATTGTAAATGTTTGAGAGGCCGCACTAGGAAAGACTCAATGTTAAGACAGTGCTCACATAATATTCAATGCTTGGATGATGACTATAGTAATATTTATGGGTAGTAACATCCAGGCTTTTAATAGTTCAGTCATTTGCTGTGTCTTTTAATATCAGATAATTCTGTAAGAGGTGTGATTCATCTAGTAGGGAGGGAAAGGATCATTAAAGGGAAATCCCTTTTAATGCAAGAGCAGTGCTTGAGGTCATGCTTGAGTTCAGCACTTCTGTCTTCCAGGAGCTGTTCCGTTGCTTCTTTTCCTGGTGGAGAAGTGATAAGAGCTTGTCAGTGCAAAGGAAAGAGAGGGGGGAAAATCCCCCTAAATATCTCTCAGACAGAAAGATGGTGCTTATTACTGAATCAAGTAATGATGGTAAAACAAACAAACAAACAAAACCAAAAAACCCCAAATCATGTCTGCCACTGAGATAGCAAGAGATGAACTGGTTTTGGGTTTTGTGATTTTTTCCATTACACTCATCTGAAACTACAGATTCCAAAGAAGACTATTACCAGGGTATATTGGCAAATGACTGTACTGGAAGTAGGGATTCTTATTTATGGCCTGGGGCCAAGGCTTCCTCTGCCTTTTTTTTTTTTTTTTTTTTTTTTTTTTTTTTTTTTTTTTTGTGTGTGTGTGTGTGTGAGCTCATTTTCTCCTTCTTTTTAGTATTTCTGAGAAAAGTGTCAGAAGGGCTGGAACTGCAGTGGGTTCAAAGAGGCTGAAAGTTCAAATCTTGCCTCAGCCCCTTTTGTTGACCTGAAGGTTAAACAGTAAGGGTGGTATTCTCCCATTAAGGATGGTGAAGCAGTGTGAAAAATGAGCTATGGAGGCAAACACCAGACATTTCTAAGAACAGATTTTATCATCTGTAAGGGGATTAAGTATGGCATTAACCACACTGAAGATTTGCCTTAACCATATACTTACCTCCTGGTCTGGAGGTAAGTTTCAGTGATGTTGTCTGTGAAATGCACGGAAAAGTTTAAGCGATGATGATAAAATCTTTGTAACTTGTTTTTTATTCCTCTGGTATCTGTAGATACTGCAGCAAGGCTCAGGACCCCTAAGAACTGCAGACATAGCTATGTATAGCTACATTTGAGACAGCAGCACAGCCCAGCATTACTGGCCCCCTTCAGTGCACAGTACAGAGAGTTCCAACAATGCCCCAGCAAGAAATAAGAGGAAGACCAACATTATTTCTGCTTAGGAGAGCAAAGTGATTTCAGTAGATTTTGATGCAGGCTCAGACTAGATGTGTGGCTAAACTAAGTACAGCAGTAGAAAGCTGAATCAAAGGCCCATTGACCTCACTGCCTTGTTTCTCACAGAGGTTGAGAAGCTGTCCAGGAAAGAGCATAGAAACAGGTCGGATTGTTCCCAGTACTTTTCCATCCTGTGCTTTGTTGCAGTTTCTTGTGGGATTTGGGGCTGTGGCTTACATTCTGGCACCTCAATTTCTCAGTTGTATGGTAAGTTTGTGAATGCTTCTTTCCTCACACTTTTCTGTTATCATGCTTGTTTAACTTTGACTACAGACTCTTTAGAATAGAATCTTTTCTTGCGTTGTGTTTGCTGTACTTTAACACCTAGACACATGGTTATTTTTGCTGTACTTTAACACCTAGACACAGGGACCACCTAACACGTGGTCCCTGCTTCCAGAGAGTTACCATCCATGTGTAGCAGACTTCATTTAACTGTGAACTACTACTGTCAGAATGGTCTTTGATTTAGGTTGAGAGCTGTAAGCATAAAGCACTGCATAAATAGCACTGCAGAGGGATGGATTCTGCACAGGTATGTCTTTGCTTTCTAAAACTGCCTTAATGCACAGAGCAGTGGCTGGGTTTAGGTAGTGCAAGCCCAACCATTGTAGCTTTTAACTTGATCTTTAGGCTGGCATGACTGCTGTGCTACCAAAATGTCAGTGCACACCACAGCAGGGGACTCTAAAGCAGAGTCTGGTTTTGGAGCTGTTTGTTTCAGCTATCAGTTCTGCATCCATGAGTCAGCAAGTAGTTAACAAATAAATAGCTAAAGATAATGCCTCATGTGAAATCAAGCAGGGACTACTGTTATTTTCCTTTCTATATTCCTATCTGATGAGATGATCAGCTATTCTAACTTTAGGTATGAAGTAAGTATTTAGCACAAAGCTATATTCTCTGGGAGTGGATGGGAAGGGGCAAGGAATGCAGCTAGCAAATACTTGCTCGCTTAATTAAAGCTCTTACTCCTCTCTCCTCTGTTCCTCGAACGATTCCAACATGTAATGCAGTCAGTAAAACTTTCTTAGATAGAACAACCTGCTGTTCAGCAGACTTGCCAGTCTTCCAGATCTTTAGTATTCTGTATTTCTTTCCCAATGAATTCTAGTTTCACTGGAAGTTCTTACTTTCTGCCAAAATATAAGCAGTTTGTATGATCTGAATGGAAAAAAAACCCCTGCAAACTGTTCTCATTTCTTTTATGTATGTCCAATAATGTATTTTGTTACCTATGTTTCCATTTATTAAACTAGCCTTACACTCTTTAAAATCAGTGAAGCTATGTTGAATTGTTTTTAATTTCCATGTACTTGGTGCATATTTGAATGAGTGACTGTTCATTCCTTTACAAAATGGGAAAACTGCTGATACTGTTTTCTCTCAAGATGGAAATATCTCTTCTCAGCAGGTCATAGTGATGGAATTACATGGGGAGGGCTAAGTGAATAAAAAGTGACCATGTGAAGGTAGTCTTTAGTCATGAATCATAGAGCATGAAGCTTGTCATTCTTCCGTAATTTTTGTCATTTCCCCCAAATCATCTAAATGTGGAGAAATAGCCATGAAATACCAGTTTCTACAGTACTTGGTGAATGCTTCTGGCTGGCTTTTATGTTCACAATTTTCTAAACATGACAGCACCACAGCCTGTTGAGTTTCTTGGGCTGTGTCGGGCCCATAACTGCTGCCACATGGCCAACATCTCTTTCAGGAACAGACTGTTTTGATTTTGTTAGAGAGAACAGGATGGTGTGAGGGGTCTGTACCAACAGCACTTACTGCAAATCCTGTTTTAGAGTTACTAGTTTAGATGTGAGAATTAATCTCAGTTGGCACACCCTCAAACCAAACTATTCAACGGGAGTTTTACCTCAAAAGTGCTAAGCATTCAATAGGTTTCAGAATCTCGTGTGTTAAGAGGTTAACTACATTCTGGGACGGTTCAAAGCTCACAGCCTTCAGGGACAATGAGGAAGTGAATTCATTCTTGAACTTTCAAAAGCAGAGGAAAGGCATTTCCTTTGTGTAGAGCACATTCTGTGCATGGGGAATAACGTGAGAGGCTTTATGCGTGGCCAGAAATTCAAGTTAGCTTTCCAAATGTAGGGAAAATCTATCTGCCCTGTATCAGCAGTGCCAGAATTTCCCCAAGAAAAATACTTCCAAAGAAGGATATTTATTTACACATGGGAATTTACCAGCATATGCTGAACTACATAACAGAGTCCATAGATTTTTTCCTAACAGCTAACAGTCATCTCCCATCAGGGAAATGGTGAGTTTGCTTTGTAAACATGGGTTTACTCAATGTCCACGAGGTGACTCTGATCATGTGTTTTAGCTCAAAAAGTACATTGTTTTCTTCTGATTTCAGAGGGAAAGGACTCCCCATTTTTGCAATGACAGCACTTGCTAGTAAGGCTAACATAATCATTGATTCCTAACTTCACAGAGAGGATTTTTAAAGATTTCTGCTATATGCACAGGGGGAGTGTGTTTTCGTGTCATATGCTCCCACTTTTGCAATTTTTGATGCTTCAGAAGCAAAAATTGTAGCTGCTTGCTACAAATTCCAGTTTACTCATTCAGGTGGAGAGAAGAAAAACTAGTCTCAGACAGCTTTGAAAATCATATAGGAAAAGGTAGTGTATCATGCCTAGGAGACATTGTAGAAATATATGCATCTGTGGTGTATGTGGAACACCCCAAGTAATTATTTCTGTCACATGGTTCTCGAGCATTAAGAAAGGACTGTCTGATCTGGATCACCTGGTCCATGTAAATGCATCTCTCTGTGCTGACCTTCTTCATATGGAACAGGACTCCCTTTTGATGGGGCAGTGATGGAGTCCAGACTGTACAGGACAGGCAGCTTCTGAGAGGCCATAGGTTTAAATTTTTTTGTATGTCTGTAATAGTTCATTGTCCAAAAGCGTTTCTCATGCTTTGTAACTGAACGGATGAATTTGTCTTACACTTAAGAGAAGGCATTTCTTTATTTGGTAGACCAGTTTTAAAGAAATTTGCTTTCTCTATGGCAAAACCTTTTTTTTTTTTCTTTAAGGGGAGAACTGCTGAAGTCCTACTCAGCTCCTCATCATTGTCATCAGAATAATTTACCTTTCAAGTCCTCTCTGTACAGAATAATAAATGATGAAAAAAAAGAACAAATAGATGCTTTTGCATAGTATCTAGAGTGAAGGAAATACTCTGCTGAGGACAAGATAAAGATTGGAAGTTCATTGCCAAAAATTTAAGTGCCCTGCTTTATCCTAGCTGAATCATGCCTGGTTTGTGGAGTAGGAGTCAAACAATTTAGGAAGTCCAGCACACATCTCATCCTGATCTCCTCAGCCTCCTCTTTCTGCTGTTCTGTCATTTTTTCCCTTTTATGGTCATGTACTTTGCCCAAACTAGTTCATTTTAAAAAGAGATGAAAGGGAAACACTAACTTTATGGCTAATTCTCAAATTTCGCTTGTTGTGAAATTCCATGAGAACTTGTGGCAGAAAAACAAGGAGCCCACAGTCAGTAATTATTTCATGGGATTTGTTACCGCAGTAAAGGCCTGCTCTGGCCTGTGATCTTTCAATGAGGTCAATTACATCTGCCTGCATAGGTTTTCCCTGGCAATTTCAGCAGGCTTATGGCATCCTGCCATTTCCTGGACTAAATAAATAATTAGGTATACACTGAGCACCAGTTATGATATTCTCCCAAAGAAACATCTGCATTTAAGGGTTGGTACCTGTTTACAAAAAAAAAAAAAAGAAAGAGAGAATGAGTATCAAAGAGTGCCCAGGGTCACATCATCTGCTGAGAAATACACAACAGTGTATGCTGGATATGTGTGTAAACAGCAGTTATTCTATCAAGTAATGCATGGGCTGTATGCAGGCTGTACCTGTGGGTGCCCCCATCCCTGCTGCTCAGATCTGCCTGTGTGAACACCCCATGGCTGCTGACTCTTGGGGTAGCCAGGACAGTGTAAGATCAAGTCTGTCTGCCCTGATAGCATCCTTTCTGCTCATCTTGCTGCCTGAGCAGGAAGATAACTCTTTTAGCATATCCAGTGGTTCTGACAGCATTGTGATCAGTGATTGCCATGATTAATGAACTGTACCCTGAGAGGGGCTTAATCTGAGTCACTTCAGTGTGATGGAAAATCAAACTGAGTGATAAGCTTCAAGCTTTTCTAGTGATCCTTTGAGATTGTCAGTCCTAGGGACAGCATGTCAGCATCGGAGTGGCTCGCTAGGTATGCTCTGACATGGTCCCTCTCAGCATGCCCCTGCAAGTACACTCAGCCTGGACATGTCTGTTTTATAAAAGTTCTCCACCTGAAAAAACAGCCATTAGTTATTCCTGGTCACAGGCCAGGACCTAAGCATGCATCATTCCAGGAGTCCCTGTGCTTCTGTGACTGTTTACTCCTCTGGCTGCAGGTCCATTACATTTGCCGTGGGAGCAGGTGTCTGTATGATCCATCTGTGTTTTCTTTCTATGGTATGTTGAACCCCTAGAGGTCCAGGGAAGAAGTAACCCCTGCACACTCTGCCTTTGTAATAGATTCTTGTGGAGATTCTTGCAGAAGAAAGATGAGTTCTTCCCTCCTTGGCTGCTTGGCACGTGTATTTAACTGGGCATTAATGAAAACAGGATTATCTCCAACCTCGTGTTTGGCAGAGATTAGTTCCTTTATAGATAGGACAGATGGCACCATAGTGGGAATAGTTTACAACAGGCTAAAGTAGAGCTTTGCTGTTACTTCAGAGTTCAAAGTGTGAGTCTTCAAACTCTGGAGAAACTTCCTGATACCAGAGCCATCCTGGGCACAGAGGGGGATTCCTTCCAAGGAAGTCCTGCAAAATTCTAATGAAGCTCTGAAGTAGTTTATCTACTTCCACTGAACTCTGCATAAAACCCCCACAGTGCTGTTGTAGTGCATAGCTAATTTAACATCTGAATTGCTTATCAAAGGTAAATCTCCTAGCTGAGCATTCACCACTGCATGAGCATTTTGCAGGTTAGAGGCACCTATGCACACTTAACCATTTCTTGCCTTGTTTCAGTACTCAGTGTATCTGCTTGATGTTAGGCCGGCACTGTTATCATTAGGAGAAAGTTGATTAGTTTCTTAAGAATGAAATTAGACCATGTGTTTACATCTTATGTCTTAATTATAACCACAATCGGGCAAAAGCAGTTTGGTAAAGTGTTCAGCATTGCTGGCATTAAAACCCAGTTTCCTGTTTATTTCTATGTTTGTCAACCCCTTTTTTAAAAAAATAAAATATCAGATTGGTCTCTACAATGAATTTGGTAAAGGGAAGAATGAGGGAAAGCCTGACTTAAAATAGGTAATTCTTTTCTAGGGACAAGGCTAAGAAAAAAAGTAACATAATTTTGTCTTTTAAAAAAATGTCACTAATTTTTTATTTAAATTGATCTGATGATCCGGTCTTAGGAGCAGAGACCTGATTTCTTGCAATAAAAAGACTTATTCATCAGGGATGAGCCACTTGCCACTCAAAGAAATGTCAGCCCAAGCCTACTGCTGTTTGCATTTGTGGATAGAGACTTTTTGCCTGCCATCCAAGAAATATGCTCTGGTTGACCTGAAACTGCCAAGAGTCAGATTAAACACTTCCTTCCACCTGTCTCCAGGGTGAAGGCAAGCAGAAATACCAATTCCCCCTGTTGCACAGTGGCTCGGGGGAGGTGTCATGTACCCAGTGTTGCTGTTCCTACCTCTGCCATGGAAGGCCAGGTGAAGGCAGGGGCAAAGCTACCTTCCCTTTACCCTTCTCGGTGATGTAAGGAAACCTGCAAGCTACGATGGAGGACAGAGTATGAAGGAGTCTTTCAGTCCCTCTTGTTCAAAGTGTTAAATAATTTTTTATTTTTTGGGTAGGAGGGAAAACACCATGGAATTAGGTTTCATCATAAACTAACAATGAGAAATCTTACTGAGGCTATTCCAATTAAGAGTTAAACATTTCTGAATAGAGTAGGTGAGACTCAATGTGCAAGGTTGGGAGCACCGTACCCTGGACTGTACCATCTGGTGATATTAGATGTAGAAAAAGAGCCTGTGTCTCCTCACATCCCAATATACTAACCAAAGGGTCCTTAGTTAAAAGGTAGGGGGCTATAGCACTGTCTCCTTGTTCTTTAATTTGTGCCTTTTGTTTTTTATGCTTCCAATGCTGCAAGTGGAAATTAAAAGTTTTCTAATGAGTAAAAATGCATTACTGTGATTGTAATATTTTCAGGTTAATAAAAGGAACAGAAAAAATCTATATTTTCTCACAGATCAAACCACTTTTACTGATTTTTTTTTGTTCTTACACTAAACCAGACCAACTTCATCCAGGGGTGGAGTGAATTGTAACATCCTGTAACTGTGTGCTCCCCACAGTGTGATGGAGTATGTTCCATCCCCTTACAGATCCAATAATGTCTGCTATGTGCAACTGTGCAGGGTGATCCTGTGCAGGGTTTGCTGCAGCCCAGACCTGTAGGGCAAAGCTGGACATCCTACAATTCCAGCTCCCCATTGGTCCAAATCAAGGTGGTAGGCAAAAATTATATAATGACTTTGTAAATGAAAAAATGGAATTTGTCCCTATCTCATAGTTTTAGTGCCCTTTGTCTTGCTGGCAGGCATTGTAGAAGAAGGGAATATCAGTGACTTGGGAAGAGCCTGGTGTTACCTGAGTAGCAGTTGAGGCTTGGTGATGATTTCTGGCAGCTGAAGTTGGAGAACACCCCATTTCAAAGCTGGGGAGACTGTGGATGCAGAACAGATTCTGTGGGAGATGGGAAACTGGGAGCTGAGAAGCTGCACAAGGGAAGCAATTCAGTCAGTCAGTTCATTCATCAGCAGAGTAGAAACAAACTGGGATTGGGAAAATAAGTGATGGAAAAAACACCAGGTCTTCCTTGGAGCTAAAATATGGGATCACTAAAGGAAAGAACTGGAGAAAAAAAGATCAAGTAAAGGAAGAACTGAGTGGAATGGGGATAAGAGGAACCATAGGGAAAGGCTATGATGAGGAGTCAGAAAACAGAAAATGGGAAGGTGAAGGCTATCAACAAAATGTCCAAAATTACAAATTTTGAAGTGATGAAGACTTAGTCAAAAGGGTTAGAAGAAGACTGGAACTTGGTAAAGCAAGGAAACAAGAGCTTGGTGGCAAAGCTTGAGGAATGGAGACTGAAAGCTGAAGACAACAAAATTAGAGGGATAGGAAGAAGCAAGTGCAACCTGAACAAGGAGGAGTGAAGAATGAAAAGGGGAAAACGTGAAGCAGTGGGCATAGACATCGTGTGCCCCACTGCACAGTCTGTGCTTCAGCATGGTTTGGTGTTCCAACTCATTGAGTTTTGCCATTTCTACACCAGAGATAGAATGTGCCCAACACCTTTGTCCCACACTTCTACTGCTCCCCCTGAGACTAAAGAACCCTGAAGTCACTAAGTGTGATACAGAAGAATGCCTGTTTCCTTCACCTAATGCATTTGTCCTGAGGAATCAGGGATATGAGACAGAGAGAAAAGGACATCCCCCACATGACCAGGACCTCGACCTTGCTTGCTGTCTTGTCCTGAAGCTGCAGGCTGAAGAGAGATTGCACCAAGAGCAAGCACAGCATGTGGTGAAGGCTGTCACATGCTGCCCTGGGAAACTGTGCTTATCCTCCTCTTTGCCGCAAAATTTCTGTGTGGTGCTGGAAAATTTTTTGAAACCTACCTTGTCAGAGGTGATGACTGGCCGGGTGCTCCTTGTATTACGCATGTGTGGGTGGAGATTTCATGTCTGACGTGAAGCAATGCTGAGTTCTCACAGCAGAAGCTGAGGTAATACACACTGGGCTTTGGAGACAGAAAGTTGAGTCTTAAACAAACTGAAAAATGAAGTCCCAAGGAGTACAAAAAAGTAATGGAAACTTTTGACCTTAATCACTTTGGGCTTCAGTTCCCTATGTGTAAAATGGGGATTGTACCACCCCCGCATGCTGCAGGGCTTACCAACAAAGATTAGCTCACACTTAAAGGTACTGAGATGCTTTGGTGATGAGGCAAGAGCAAGAGTCCCTGAGTAATTTTATTTTTAGAGCCATGTTTGATGAACAGGTAAAGTGTGAGGCTAAGCATTGAGCAAAGAGCAGGACATGAAAGCCCAAAAAGCTGCTCACCAGATAACTAGCTTTGCAGCCTGTGCATGCAAAGAGATGGCAGTAGGGTGGGAACAGTCATTGTGAGATCATGAAAGAGCTCTTTCCTAAGGTAACTTAAATTTTACAATTGTCTATCCTGAGTGTTTGGTTGCTAAATGCCCAATAAACATTTTTGTGTGTAGTATAAACATGTGCTGGCAAGATGTTTGGTGAAGTAGACATTTCTCTCTGCCTATAATGTATGATGAGTGGTGCTTTCCTCATCATAGAGTACTACACTGTGTTGGTGAATAATTTTGATATTAATTCCATGATCTTAATTAATATGTTGGTGTTCATAGTAGTAGGTACCTAGAAAAGCAAGCAAGTATCTTGACCATTTTCTATATCTATTCTATCAGTTATTGAAATGTGCACAGAAGAGTTGGAAACAAACCCTGGTTCCCTGGATCTTGCTCTCTTCCCTAAAGATGAAACAAGGCATGAATTGTTGTTCCAGTCACGTTAAGTTAGAAGCACTGCATAATTAAACAGGTCTGCCCTTTACCTTGGAGTCCAGTGGTTATCTCACCATTTAGCATAACTAGGGTCAAGTCTGGGATAAGTAATTATTTAGGAACACTGAGCATAGCAGAGGAAAAATCCAGATCTGATATAGAAGGAAATCTAAATAAACCTTGATTTTACGAGAAGATGGATGGTTATGATTTGATGGAATCAAAAGAGCTTTTGGTATCAACAGCTGAAATCCAGGACATGCATGAGGAGTCTGGCTTTGGAACTAAAGGCAGTTTCCTAGAACTGACATCTACCTGAACGTTAATGAGGAAAGGGGTGCTCCTTTCAATTGCACTGAGAGTGTGTGGAATCCCCTCTGATAACTGATCATGAAACTGTCACTGATAGTTTTAAAATCACACATTTGGTGGTTTGTTTTTTAAAAATTTCTGTGAGTCATAGGAATCTGTGAGGCCACTTGTGAGCAGGGGAAGAAAAAAGAAACCCTCTACAATGTAGGTCACTAATTCTCAAAAAAGTCAGTGGAGAAAAAATAAAAGCCCCTAGTATAAGTCCTTGCAGTAGTCACTATTTTGGGTACAGAAACATCTAATTTCTGAGCAAAAAAAGAATCCACACCCTTGTTTTCTTCTCCACCATCATTTATTCCAAATGTCATTATCATCTGTAGATTCAGAGAAATGAGTCTGACAGCACATAGAACATTTATTAACATTTAGTAACATCTTGATGCTAAATATACACCATTTTCTTGTTGCTTGTCTTCACTAGTGGCTTCTCTTAGTCTCAGACTTGAGTTTTCTCTTTTTTATACTCTGCATTCATAGCAGGAAGGGCAATGTCTTTTCTACCTTTTTTTAAAAACCTTTTGTAATGTTTAAAAATGCAGCTTAAAACTAAGGCCAAGCTTTCTTTAATTTCACTGTGGAAGTAATGAATAAAAGGCAAATAAAGGGATTGTGCTGTTCTTTACCTGGTTTTGTGCTGCAGCTCTACCTACAGCTGAAATAGTTTCCATCAACTACTGAAAAATGTTTAATATTAGTTATTCTGTGAGCAGAAAATACTGTAGGCCTTGACCTGTAGTTTTTCTTCACTAAAAGCTCCTTCTCTCCAATCTCCTGTATCTCCTTTAGATAGCTGATTCTTTGCTGCATTTGTTGTTTTGGCATATTAGGATTTGCTTGCAACAAGTGCTCTTTGTACGGGTTGGTACCTGTGGCATGGAGGAAGCAATGAGTATCAGGAACTCCTAGAAGGTATCTTGGGGTCTGGAAGAGAGCACAGAAACAGTAACACAGTTCAAGGAGTTATTAAGCTCTAAGATTCATCTGCAGCCCCATTAAGGACCCTATTAATGAGGTTTTATCACAAATATGCTGTTAGGGAGCTTCTATATTATCTGATTAAACTTCTGGAAGATTATCTTCCTGGCATACTTTCTCCAGCAATTTTTTTTTTTTAAGGATTCAGCAGCAGGACAGCTGATTTTAGTTATTTATGGTGCTGTTTCTAACATGGTACATTTGAACATTTGGTTTTTAATCTGGAAGAACATATCTATTTGTTATATTGGCCTACTGCATGCAAACACATGAACTTAGGCCTTAAACTAATTTTTAAAGAACAGTGAAAAAAATTAGGGGGCAGGTCAGCGTAGGCAGGGTTCATATCTTATCTGAACAGCTGATATAGCTGGCAAAAACAGAGGAAAAATGGGATGCACAAGCTTTTCCTCGGCTTTTAAATGGAAGATTCTGTTTGCAAATGATGAGGCATATTTGCCTGTTGGATAAAACATCTTTCACTGAGAAATTTAAAAGGCATAAAACTTTGAGCTGAAAGATCAGCTTCGTCTTTGGTAGGCATCTCCTAAAGGAGACAGGGCAAGGTGATAATGGTAGAAAAAGTCAAACAAACTCCAGTGGCTGGAGGTCAAAACTACAGGAGTTCAAATGAGAAATTAACTGCTCATAACTAAATTACAGTTAATCATTATCAAGACAAATACAGGATGAAGCCAAGATCTTTTGAGCGTCAAATCAAAACAGGACAGCTCTCTGGATGAAGAGTGTCAGCCAGACAGCACTGAATGCAGATAACTGTATTTGGCACAGGGGCAACTTGGAGACATGTAACACTGGAATAGGTGAAGGATTGGATTGTGTTTACAAAGCTGTGAAGGTGTTCTATGCTTCTATGCTGGAGTAAAAGACAAAAATTATGCTGACAGAAGTTAGGTCTTTTTAAATAAACTATGTCTGAAGCTAAAATTGTATGATTCCAGTAAAAAGTGCACCCCTAATTTACAAAGTTACTTGCCAAAAAATCTGGGGTTACCTGAGGAGCAAAGTGACTCTTTTTTATCTTCTTGTTTTTTGTTTTATTTTCCTTAATTTGGACACTGACTGAAGCAAGAGAGAGGGCTGTTGAAATGTGGACATTTCAAACACACCCTGAAGCTGGGTTAGCCCAGGTGAAATAGACCTGTATTGTATATATAGTCATTGAATAGGAAGTTTCTTTACCAACATCCACAGCCTCTGAAACAAATGTAGAGTGAAACATCATCCTGTTAACCCATGCAAAAAAGGAGGAGACATGGCTCTTCCCTGTAGGGACTGTATCCACAGAGCACTTATGGGTCATAAGGTACACTCACTTCCACAAAAACGAAAAATGGCCAAATTAGGCAATGAACATCCTTGTACAGTTATGTTTTAACTGAATGAGGTGTACACAAAAACAGTAACAGCCTCCTTTGGAAGGTGTATAGAAAAATTCTTTTATAAATAAGGTAACTAGTAATTATTTTTTTAACGTCTACCTTTGCCACTCATATCTTCAAATGTTATTGTTTACTTTGGGGTGTCTAATTTTTTAGGTACTGGACACCCAAAGGAAACTCAAGGAAGGGCACTCATGCAGCACTGTAGAAGAATCTGCTTGGTTAAAGTACCACTCTAAAAGACATCACCAAACAAAGGCAAGTGAGGTAATCAGTCACTTTTGAGGGGTTTGCCCCACAAGGGAGTGAGTGGACTTCTGAGTGCACATTGGCCTACATTACTCCTGGGCTGCTGAAACACTGATCTCTATGGTTTTCAGACACAAGTGTTTAATACTGCAGCTAAATATGCTAAATACTTGCAGCAGGCAAGCCTTTAGCATTTCCCTGCCTAGCAGTCATGACAGAGGGTAGTTTTATCTTGTGAGGGTTGTCTCTGGCCAGTAGAGTGCCAAGGCTGCGGTGGCTGGAGGGAGAATATGCATGATCCTCCTGAAACTATTTTATCAGTGGGGGAGAGTCTGCTGCTGTTACATGATGTGTTACATGCTTGAAAAATTGCACAGTAAATCAAGTTGGTGATGTTGCATCATGGTTACACATGCTAGGTGTTTTCATCGTGGCTTTAAGCAATGGTGCTTTTCTCCTAGTAGGTGCATGTTTAGAGAATTAAAAGAGTTAAGTGCAACATACTGATCTAGGAAAGGTCAAACCACTTTAATCCTTTCCTATTGTCTCCCTTTTTTTTCCACAGCATTTATAGCTTTCTCTTTGAATAAGTTGTGCTGCTGCAGCCCTTCAATCTCTCTTAACCTCATAGATTCTTTTCATACCTGTCAGTGGCCAAAACAGACTAAGTATTGCTTAGAGACAGCTGTTGACATCAACCCATTTTATTTGCCTTAGCTACATGATCAGTGTCACCCCAAAAGGGATTTATCTGGTTCACTTGCTGGCATAGGTGCTTCAAGAGATGGCAGATTGAAGTCATTGGTATGTTGTGTTTCTGTCTTCTGCTATATGTTCAGTGGAAAGGCCCATCCTTGTTTCTCTGGTCTGGAGTAAAACTGTGCCAAAGATATGTGCATGTGGTAATGAAGAACCTCTGTGGAAAAGAAAAACCACTATATTCTTAGAAATGTAGAAATGGAAGGCCTGTGCAAGTGGTGGGTGGAATGGTCAATCATTTCAGCCCACTTTGTGTACCAGATGTGGGAGGATGTGCCCATGCTAGTGAACATTTATATAGGTATAGGCTATTTTAGTGTTGCTTGACTGCTTTCTTCTAAGCAATAGCTTCTCTTTTTTTTTTTTCTCTCTATCTCTCTCTCTTTTTTTTCTTTTTTTTTTTTTTTTTTTACGGAGGGGAATGCCAGACTTGACTAACAAAGACAAGAGCAGACTAAAAGTTTCCTTAACAGGAAGCCACTAGCTCTCCACATAGCAAGGGGGGAGGAAAAGCCTTTAAAAATGTTCAAACTTTCTTATGCAAATTTCAGTTGCACTTAAGTTTTGGAAGAACTTCTTCAACGGTAATTGAGCAGTCTCTTGGCACTATAAATGCACAGTACACAAAACTGTGTGCAGCACAGAAGTATAAAGGTGAGGGTGCTTTCAGGTCTCCCAGCATGTTGTTCCACTGTTTCCAAACAATCTAGTTTTGGCTGAGAGTAATATATTTTCTAAGAAAAGCATTAAAAGATCTTTGAAGCAAAAATTGAGCATTTAAAGGCAAAGTAATGCAGTCCCTCTAGAGGGACATGACAGTTTCTCAAGGCATTTATTATAGTTGTAGTCAGATAGTTTTTGAGTGATTGAAACACCTGCACATACAGTTGCCATTATTAGAAAATGTCCCAGAGCACTGTCAGAGATCAAGGATGCTTTCTAGCTGCCCTTCTCACATACATCAAGGAGATAATTTTTATCTCCAGACTGTTCTGCCTTGGACTTGGGAGCTGTATACATATTTTCTTTTGTGATGCAAATCACATGACACAAAGATAAGCAGATGAGCACTGACTGAAGCCTGGTTCAGTGGCAAGATACCATCAGAGGGTAAAGCAGAAAGAATGGAAATGAGAGATAGGCCATTGTTAACAGGTTGTCTTCTCTCACCAGTCCTCATGGTAAAAGGGAGTCTTATAGATGTGAAGCAGTTCTGCTGAGGCAAAGAGCCACTGCAGCTGCCATAATGGCCTTCCTAGAAATGCAGTGTTGGTGACAAGATCTCTTCCCTGGACCTCTGTCTGTCTCTTGCAGACAGCCACAGAAAATCTTCGTGTAGGTTTCCACTGGATTTTGTGGGACATCCTGCAAAGGGCAAGGGCCTTGGTGTGTGTTAGATATTGCCTTGTAACTACACTGTCTGACACACACCCCAGAGCTGAAGATCATTGTGTGCCTGGCCCAAGGGCTGTCAGAGAGACCAGCCTGTGACTGAGCTTTTACCTTTGAATGAGCTACCTGTGGCTGAGGTATCTGCCTGCTCAAAGCAAGCACAAAGCCTCAGGAGAGTGTTGCTTCATGAGCTAATGCTTCAGGGTGAGAAGTGCAGTCTGTCATTTTTGTTCTGGGACCAGTTTCCTCAGGCTCAAGCCCTTCACAGATCAAAGTCACGGTGTTAAATCGTGGTGACGTGGCCATACATCTTCACAAGGACTGTCTGCCTACTCACCAGCTCTTGGTGTGCAAGACCTGGGCTGTATCCTTGCTTCTGCTATGGTAGAAGCATAGAAGCATAGATATCCTTGCTTCTGCTATGGTAGAAGTAGAAACTCTGATCAAGTTTCCTCATCCATCCAGTGTGGATAAGGGTGCTGCTCTCCTTTGTGAGGTCTATTGCTCTTTCATTCATGTGAATGAAAGCAGTGCACAAGGGAGAAAATTGTGAGAGGGCAGAACTCAGCACTGGCCTCCTGCAGCTTACGGTGTGCTGCTGTGCTGTGGGTACAGAGGGACAGCTGTAATCCTTGTCAGAGAAGGGGAGAGGTGGTCTCTTTGCTCACTTTGCTTGTCTTCTTGAGGAAGCAAGCCCTTTTATCTATGTGGCTGACACCTGAGAGAAATTACCATTCTCTAAGGAACTGAAAGTGCTTTTTGGTACATCGGAGAATTTTATTCCCTAACAGAGAAGCGCAGAACTTTTTATCTAGAAATAACCCTGGCCAAATCAACTGTCTGTAGCTGTCCACAGCCTCAGGTTATCACACAGCCACACATGCCACACAGCAGTAGATAAAGTGCTTTGAGCCCTGCTGGGGAGTGGGAAATGGTTAAGGAAATTCCTGGGTACTACAGATGGCAGCAGTGGAAGGAATTACTCAGGAGGCAACAGGTTTTTTTCCTGACTCAATGCTGATCCTTTACCTCTGCCTTTTGTTAGACCAACTGTGCTGTGCACAGACACTGTCTTTTTCATGGTGTTAAAAACTGACATTTTGACACTTTTTAGCATCAGCAGATGCTACAGCACTTTTTGCAGTATCAGGTTGGGATCAGTTTTTTATGGGTCATGACAGACAAGATAAGCAGTTTGGGCATTCAGAGGTGATCTGTCCTACCCCTGCCCTGAGACCAGGCCTCGAAGACCTCAGCTGATTGTGACAGATACCTCTATTCTGTTCTTATACACCTGCAATGATAAGGCTTGCACACTTGCTGTGGGCAATCTGGTCCAGCACTTCCTTAGTTTTACTGACTGGGGGTGTCTCCTCATATTTACCTTGCAGCTCCCTAACTTGTGCATTCTGCAGTTGGAGCCAAGCAGTATACATCATTTGGCACCAAACACTTACACTTTGCAGAAAATAAGCAAATTATTCTTTTTCCTATTAAAGAAATATGGGGAAATTAGGTATTCATAGTTCAAATATCTAGTTTCAGAATTTGCTGTCTGTCTTTATAATGAAAATCCAACTGGGAGAATCCACCACTGCAGGTTGGATGTCTCAGGTGCCTCTGTGCCCTGACCTGCACTTAGGACCAGTGACAGCACCAAGTCTTCAACCCCATGTGAATGGCACATGCTGTGACTGCTGCTGGTGCCAGTCCTGGCAGGGGGCAGTTCAATCAGCAGGGCTGCAAAGTCTGGCACCACTTCACTCTGTCATTTCACAGGTCTGCAGCAGAGCTGGAGACCATAGTGATGGAGGTGGGTTAGCACATATGTGGGCAACTGAGTCAGTCTGTGGCTGGTGGGAGGCTGGTGCTCACATTTGGTGACCTCTCCCTCACCCATACCTGAGCATTCTCTCACCATGTCCTGGGTGTGTTTCTCTTCTTGGTTGTGTGAGGAATGAGTGGTTCCCGACAGACTTCAGTGGTTTCACCTGTGCTGGGCAGTGGCATTCAGTGTGTGCCCTGCACACATCATCTGGGTGATCCTGGTGGGTGCTGACACCAGGTGGGGTTTGGGGCACAGTGAGACAACGAGTGGCACCGGGTAGCCCAGAAAGCTACATTCCTACCATGGTAACACCATAAAAGATTTTAAGGACTTCCTGCAGAAGCAAACACAAATGAGGTTAATATCTCTTTCAAAAGCCTTCAAAGAACTTCAGATGAGGTCCTGTGCCCCCTCCTGTCCTATGAACTTATCTTTTAACTTCACTGTTGCTAACCAGATAGTTAAGCAAAGGGCTGGATCCTGAATAAATCAGAACAGGTCCACTGAAGTCAACAGCACAGCAATGTTATTTTAGTACCAGGGTGTGGTACAAGCCTCAAATAAAAAATCAATTTATTATCTGTCTGGATATAAATTCATGGTGCAGGTCCTCATTTTCCCATCCTGCTAAAAGTGTCAGCAGATGAATTTGTCTTGTTTCAGCATGGATGGGTCTGCAGTTTTTGCTGCTGTGAGTCATAATCAGCAGCCACTGCCTGCAATTCCCTTATAACTTTTTTCTTTCAAGGATGGTCACTGGACTTCCTCCTTACCCAGCAAAATTCTGTCCTCAAGTATAAATTTCAAACATGTGCATGTATCATAAGTCCACTTGTATATTGATTCATTACTGTGCCTCTGCTTAAGTTATCAAGAATTGTGTGTTAGCCAAACTCTTGTAATTGCGTAATAGCAGAAAAAACACAAAAGAATACCACTTGCATCATTTATACTGCACATTTACCAATATTCCTTTATGCATCTATTTCTTGTGTACCAAATATGTGGCAATTTCACACAAATTGACTGCTACTTTACTGAAAGTGACTTTTAGCTATGTGAACCAGGGGAAACTACTATTATTTTTCATTTTTATTTTCCATTTCCCAACAACAACCAATTTAGTTCAAAACTGATATTTTGTAATAGCTGAAATGAAGATATTTTCTACCAGACTCTCCTGATGACTTTTTATTGTAAGATAGGCAATACTGGACAGATGGAATTTCCACTAAGAAAGGTCATCAGCCCTATTGCAAAAGTGGCCAGTTCCAGCTGGACACATAATGACAAATTTTTAATGAAAGTTTTTTTCAAGTGTGTTGGTTTGCTAATTTTTGCTCTACACTGACTTTCTACTTTTCAACTGTTTTGACAAAAGCTCCAGCACTTCTGAAGAGCAGCTGTTTTCTGCTCAGCTCTGTTTCTAATAGTTGCCTAAAAACATTTTAATTTTAAGGGCATGTAGTCCTGCAGATAGAAATGTCAGCTCTAAAGAAGAAAGCAATTTTTCTCTTTCTTTCATTAATTTTTGACCAGGCAAACATAGGTGTGATTTAGGTGATCTCCAGCTACAGTGGAGTTTGTTGATCTTGCTTCAGCTGAGGTAAGTGGCTGATCTCATGAATATTGTTTTTACAGGCATGAGACTCTGCTGACGTCCTTTGGCTTCCTGTTCAGCGAGGCTGTGCTTGGCATCCTCGGATTTAGGCACAATGTGAATTTTCTTAGACTTCACCCTCCAGACCTCGTTTTTTTCATCAGCTCTTCTCTGCCTGTGAGTAATGGTCATGACCACATCATGCAGTGGCAGCGGGGAGGGAAGGTCCCCTCTGCTGCAGCCCTTTCTTTCGGTGGCAGCAGTGTGGGTGAGGTAGGGTCCGTGGGAAGGAGAGGGAGCAGGTTTCAGGAGTTTCTGGTAGCATGTAAGACATGCAGTGCGTGGTGATTCACCCCCTCAGCACCATTAAACCTTCAGATTATGAGTGGGTTGAATCCTGTAAGGTTGTAGGCACATTATAAAAATAAACACAGACCTCTGAGGTAGATAGGTTACTGGTGAAGGGGCAATGGTGTGGATAAATCAGATCATTCCTCTTTTTTATAAACACTGAGAGAAAAATCAACTGTTCTTATTGCCAGGCTCTAAGGCTTTGCCTCATCTTTGCCTTGCTGCTGTGGGTGCTGTAGTGCATGTCTTTGACACCAAGGAGAGGTCCTGCCTATGTAAAACCTTTTGAGTGCATTTGAAGGTGCTGAGTGCTGTTTTCTGGCGCCAGACCACAATAATAACAATGGGCTAGCGAGGAACTTCTCTGAGAGTTACTGAGACCAGAATTAAAGGTCATGCATGCCCACACTTTCGTTTCAAGATATTAGTTAGGGAGGGAAGTAGATGGAGGGGAGAGATTATCCCCCTCCACTCAGGGCTCATCAGAGCACATCTAGAATACCATGTCCAGTTTCACACTCTCTCCCTCAAATACAGGGAAGTTGAGGCATGTTCAGCAAGATGTTAAGGGCTGGAGCACTTGCCCTGTGAGGAGAGGCTGAGGGATTTGGTCTAGTTCAGCCTGATGCAGAGAAGTCTTTGGAAGAACCTAAGAGGAACCCCCCAGCATTTACAAAGGGATCAGAAAGAAGACATTGCCAGAATCATCACAGCACTACATGCTGGGAGGAGAAGCAACAAGGGACTGAAGTTGAAACCAGAGCCTTGGGCTGGATTTAAGGATACGCTTTCCCGAGGAGAGAGAGTCAAGCATTGAACTGGGTCACCCAGTGAGATTGTGCAGCCTCTGTTCCTAGAGTTTTTCAAGACGGGTCAGACAGAGTCCCAGGAGACCTGGTCTGAGCTTAAAGCTGTGTCTGCTTTGAGCAGGAAGTTGGAGTAGGGACTTGACATCCCTTCCAGCCTGATACCATGTGATCCTGTGTCTAGGTATCCCATACTTGGAGGTGATGGAAAATTTTGGGTGAAGTTTTTGGGTGAAGGGTTGACAATATTAAAAAGAATGCATTTTAACCCCTCTCTCCAGCTTTGACCAACTGATTTCATTCCAGTCCAGCAGCAGTGATACTTCCTCTGATTTCTCTGACCGTGGTTAGGCAGTGGGTTTGTGTACACCTTGTCCTGGCAGCTCAGAGGACAGGGGTTCTGGGCAGAGGGGATAGGGTGCCCACTGCCTGAGGAGATTCTAATGCTAAAACAGGGTGGTTTAATCAAGTGGCATTGGCTGAGCCTTTTGGGATACATTGTAGGCTCAGAGATGGGAACAGAAATCCAGCTTTGCCCAGCAAGATATACCCAGTGGGATACCTTGGCATTGATAGAGATACAATGCATGTAATATTGGCCAATTTTGACAGTTTTAGTCTCCATAGAATACAAAATCAATATCGTACCACAGCATTAAAATAATTTCCCCGGAATACAAAATCTCCTCAGAATACAAAATCAATATAATGAGAATAATTGCAATTATTTGTGGTATTTCACTTTCCAACCTAAAATTAGTTGTGTGCAAATTCATCACTGAGACTAGGGCACCCGTGTTGCCTGTGGGGCAGTCACTGTGCTCAGCAGTGCCAGTGTATCATATTTTTTCTTGCGGATCAGAAATTTGGTGTCTCTTTCCTCCCTGTGGATCCCAGTGCTGAGAAGCCAGCAGCAGTCAAGAGAAGTCACAAGATTGTTTGTGTGTTGGTGGTTTTTTTATGAATGCAGGAATTACCACAATTGTATGAATAATTCATTCATGAAAATGATGCTTGAAAAAGAAAAGTACTCTTCTATTATTCTTGGAAATTGTTAACCCAGTTACTTTTTTTTGCCTTTGCTGTGGTGGGAGCTGGCAGCGGCTGTCATTGAGAGCCAGCAAGTTCATCTCAGTGAAAGTTTGTGAGTGGGGGTGCAGGAAAGATGCAGGCCCTTCCCCGCTGTCACTGATGGCTTTTGTGGGTGTTCTCAGAAAGTCCTGCCGGGCGTCCCGGGTGACTCACCGGCAGCTGACTGAAGGCAGGCAGTAGGCCAGCAGCCCCTGCACAACTGGAAAGTACACAGCCATCCCAGTGTGTGCCAGAAAAAGGAGAAGATGACATGCAGCGATGTGTCTGTCTGCCTGTCTTGTCTGTCTGTCAGAAGGCTAGAAAAACCAGTTCTTTGTAGGATATATGGAAGCTTGGTGCTGTGTAGTCACCTTTGTTCTTGCAAGAGGGATTGTTGGATGGTCAAGTAGAAGGGTGAGGAGCTGTTATAGGCTTTGTTCAGGCTTCTTGGCAAACAAAACTTTCTAGGACATACATGGTCTTTCACAGGTGCAGCATAGTATCACTTTAGGGCCAGGGTCAAGTTTACTCAGTCAAAACTGAGTACCCACTACCTTATGAAGCTCCTCTTGCTGCTTTCTGGCAGGCAAGTGATGGATCCCCAAAGGAATAATGCACGTGGTCATAAAGGGGTAGGGGTGTAAGATACAGTTCAAGTCTCATTTCCTTCACTGAGGGCTCTGAAGAGCACATTTGGATAGCTCATTCTGCAGGTTCACCCTGGAGCTCATGAGGCCTTTTTCCTAGGGAGCTTTGTCTTCAGTTTTTGTGACAGGCAATCTCTGACTGGAGGTCTTCTTGTGTTGGGCTTCTTTACAAGATGTCCCTTCTCTGCAGACTTGCTGGTGCACAAGGAAGGTTATCCTTCTTCCTCCACCCCTTGGGCCACTCAGCCAGACAAACTCTTCTTCTAGATCTGGAAGAATTTAATTTTCTTCAAAACTCCTATCTATCCTTAAGACTAATACTTGGCTTTGGCTAACAGGCTGAGGGCTGCCTGGCAGGGTATTTCTGAGTGAAGGGACAGGCAGGGAGGGCAGGAAGGAAACAGACACACATTCTGATACTTGGCACTTTTTAAGAATTAAGATGAATGGCTGTGGAGGGTGACCCCAGGTGGGATCTTATTGCTGCCCCCAGAACCCTGCCTAGACAGAGCTGCAGTTCGCAGTCCACCAGCAGCATGTGCCTGTGGCTTACACTAACAGGCCTTACCATGGCCCTGCCTGGACATCCCAGACATCCCAGACCTCTGTCTGACACTGGTTTCCTCACCAGGCATGATCCTGACCCTCATCCACATGCCTATATCCTGTTCCCTTTCCTGGGGAGTTTCCCAATGCTGAATCCTTGCCGGTTCCTTCCTGGCCACGGATGCCCCAGGCTCATTAAGCAGGAAGGGTCACTGGTACTGTCCCTGCAGTCCAGCTGCAGCTGCAGCTGAGCCAAGCCGTGGGATTTCAGAGAGCACCCTCCCCCCAGCCCCAGCTCCCACTGACACCTCAGTTATTCATCAAAGGCAGGAAAAAAAGCCTTCCTGGTTTCAAGCCTCTGGGGAAATGCTGGGGCATGGCTTCAGCCTGATAAAAGGCAGAGCAAATGGTGATTCAATTTTGAATAAAAGGCAAAGCAAATGGTGATTCAATTTTGATTCAATTTTGATTCAAAGCCCCTGGCAAAGGGCAGAGACAACTTGGCTTTACCTCTTTTTACCTTGAAAGGGTATTTCTCCACCAGTATCACATCCTGTGAGGGACAAAAATATACATCCTCCTTCCCCAGGGCCAAAAGCAGGAGGGTTTTGTGAGGGAAGTCCATTGAAATGTCCACAAAATCCACATCACTTCTCTCCAGTTAACAGGTACCACTCAGCTGGTGTACCATGACTCAGATTGCATGGAAAATACTACAAACTTCTCTCTGGGGGTAGGAATTGAGGTAGTACCACTTCTAGAGGGCAAGGCAAAGAGGCTGCTGGAGCACCACAGTTGCTCTTGCTGATGCACACCTTGGGAGCACCACAAGTGTTGCTCAGGGGACAAGCCTACAAGAAGTTTACATAACAGCAGTTCAGGCTAGGGGGGTTGAATCACCCCTTAAGTCACTGTCCTAATATGGGCAGGATGTAAAACTCTGGAGTTTAAAGAGGGAACTGACACTAGTGTGTAGGGATGAATACAATGAAGTGTTCCCTTTTTTCAGTAAGAGTGCCTGATCACCAACTGAAAGAGGGAGTTTTTCAGAGTGCAGGCACATGCCTTCTGTGGTTTGCACCACCTGACAACCATTGAAGCTATAAAAACTGTCAAGTAAGTATTTTCTGTGGTGAATGCAAGAGAAAACTGCAAAACACAGTCCTTTAGAAACAACTGACCTCTGCAAATGTTCTACTTTGTAAAATCAAGGGTTCATAATGCCGGTGTGGGAACAGCATAGTTTGAAATAGGCACTGAGTAACCTGTACTGCTGAGAGCCTGGTTTCCACAGGTGAGGGTAGACAGGAGGTGAGGTGTGTGGTAGTGTTTCAGATTTTAGGAGCTCTCTAAACACAGACACAGAGCCTAGTTTTAGAAGAGACTGTTTATTCTGTGCAGGGTTTCCACAAATCAAGTACAAGTGGTAGAAAGTTTTATCTTTTATTCAGTAAAATGTACATCTACTTAATACATCTTCTCCTCCTACTTAATGCATATTTATTTAGGCAGTATAATCTTACGCAATGCTGGAAACACAAGGTTCTTTTCTTCGTTAAGCAACTTCTACTGTAGAAGTTATCTGATGACATCAATTACATTTACAAAAGGTGAGAAAAGTCAGTTTGAGGACATCAATTCCTTTTGTAGAATTCAGCCTGGGGACAGATAATTCAGCTTGAAGACAACAATGGTAGCAGAACCCCATAGGGATCAAGCAGGAACCAATTGGTTTTCATAAGCTTGCAGTAACTGAAACTTCTTTCTTTTTCTGTGGGTGTCCTGTTTAATTTTTAGTATCCCTTTACCTGATAAAAAGGTGTAGCAATTAATAATTCTTTTAGCCCAACCCAAAACCCAAGGGGACTCAGCAGCAGAGAGGCCTGTGACACTGAACTCAGCAATATTCAGAAAAAACCATCAGTGACAGATCCCTTCTGGAGCCACTGGAACAAATCTTTTAGGACATCTCTACTGCCACCGCAGGGACATCAGCAAGCAATGCCACAGCTCTGCAGTGCTCGGCTACAGACATGCATATGGCATATGCAGGATGACTCTGGATTTTTTTTGTTCGCCTGGCACTGTGCCAGGAATTATAAACTCTATGTTTTTAAAGAGAGAATCAGTTTAGGCTCAGAGCCATCCCAGGAACAGTGGTGCTACTTTACCAGCACCCAGAGCAAATCTGCTACAGGTCATGGAATAGAATAGAATAATTTATACTGGAAAGGACCTCTAAGATCATTGAGCTCAACTTCAAATCAGCACTGCCAGGTCCACCACTAACCTGTGTCCCTGAGTGCCAGATCTACATGTCTCTTAAATATCTCCAGGGATGGTGACTCCACCACTTCCCTGAACAACTTAACCCAATGCTTGACAACCCTTCCCATGAAGAAATTTCTCTTGATATCTACTCTAAGCCTCACCTGCAGCAACCCGAGGCCATTTCCTCTTGTCCTGTCACTTGCTCCCTGGAAGTAGAGGCTGACCCCTACCTGGCTATGCTCTCCTTTCATGAGTTGTCAAGAGTGATAAGGTCTGAGCCCCTGAGCCTCCTTTTCTCCAGGGTAAACAACCCCAGCTCCTTCAGCTACTCCCCATAAGACTTGTGCTCCAGCTCTGTTGCCTTTCTCTGGACTTGCTCCATCACCTCAATGTCTTTCTTATAGTGAAAGACCCAGAACTGGACACAGGATTTGAGGCATGGCCTCAGCAGTGCTGAGTACAGGGGTGATCCTGGCCCTGGGCCTGCTGGCCACACAATGGTGTCATCTGCAAAGGGGTGCCCTTAATCGCCTCATCTAGATAATTAAAAAAGATATTAAACATGTCTGACCTGAAAACTGGGCCCTGGGGGCATCACTCATGCCCAGCTGAATGTAGCTCTGTTCAGCACCACTGTCTGGGCCTGGCTGTCCAGACAAACTTTATCCAGCAAACTCTGCACCCAGCCAACCATGGGCTGCTACTTTCTACAGGACAATGCTGTGGAAATGGTGTCAGAGGCCTTGCTAAAGTCCAGGCAGGTGACAACACAGCCTTTCCCTCATCTACTAAGCTCCTTGTCAAAGCAGATCAGGTTGGTCGAGCAGGACCTGCCTCTCATGAGCTCATGCTGGCTGGGCCCATGTCCTGCACATGCCGTGTGATGGCTCTCAGGATGATCTTCTCCATGGCCTTCCCTGGCACCGAGGTCAGACTGACAGTTCTGTAGTTCCCTGGATCCTCCTCCTGGCCCTTCTCGTAGACAGGTGTTGCTGTTGCTAACTTCCAGTCACCTCGGACCTCCCAAGTTAGCCAGGACTTCTGGGAATGATGGAAGTGGCTCAATGAGCATTTCAACTGGGCTCATTTCAACAATGAGCATCTCTCTGGGGTGTATCCCATCTGGCCTCACAGACTTGTGCATGTCTAGAGGCGGCAGCAGGACGACTTACATTCAGATTCCTCCTTAACAAGTATGCAGCCAGTTAGTTGCTAAAACACTTCTGATATAGGATGTAGGCTGAAATGTCTCATCTTCATTGATTCCTATGGGTTGCAAGGGCATGTCAGTCTGTTAATCAAAGGCAAAACCCTAGGCAGTAACGGGAAAACCAAAGGCCCAGAGGAAACTCCCTCACACTGATTTCACAGTTCCCCTTCAAATGATGCCTAATCTGCAGGAAGCAGTTTAAATAATCTCCTGTATTATTGTCTCATCCACTGCTCCACTTCCTTCTGTGTCAGTTATAAACTCATGTAAACCACCAGCCTACAATATTCTTTTTGCTCTTTTGCAAAGACAGTACAGGGCTAGCAGCTAAGTTATGATGAACTGAGTAAAATTTCTTTTTGAGAAGAAAAGACATATGAAAATTACTGTGGCCACATTGGCTATGGAGAAGTCTTAGGGTAAGCTCAGTGTTTTGCTTATGCCACTATATCCTGTTTATAGTAGTATAGTCAGAGTTTGTGAAAGATTTAAACAAACATAGAGATGCGAAGGGTGGAAAATACTCTCCTGCTGAGCTGTGAGTGTGCTCTAGTGCTGGGGCAGGGCAGTCAGCTGAAGGCAGCAGGACAATAACATCCCCTTGTCAGATCTGGGGTTTCTTTCCTTGAGATTGCAGGACTGTTAGGGAGATGGTGATTCCCAGCAGCACATCAGTGTGATACTGACAACACATGGCAACACCTCACCCTGAAGGGAAACCTAGCAAGCTTCATGGTTCCCACTCCTTGAGGGAAGCTATGTTGTTGCCTTGATGTTCAGTAAAGAAAACCTTTTCATCCCTTTAATTTACTTCTGTTGCATTCTGGAGAGCTGCACCACAAATGACATTGCTTTGGCTGGTTTCAATAGTGTGTGACCGTGTTCAAAGTGTAGTTCATGCAAAGCTCTGTCATATACCGAGAACCATCAAAAATTTAAAAATGGTCTTGAGTAGGTCTGTTTGCAGACACATGAGTTTCTGTGACCAACTTACCCACTGCTAGGAACAGAGATGGTATTCCCATGGCAAAGCTCCTGGAGTTCTACTGACAAAACCAGCTACATGACATTTGACATTGCTGTCACTATAATGGCTCTTAGCAGTGCATGGGCCTCACGTGCAGTGGAATAACTGCAAGACAAACTTGTAAAGGCCATGCCTAAACCTAGTAGAAGGAAAATGGGTGAGGAGCCCATCTAAAGGGAAGTCTCTAACAGCTGAGCTCTTGTGATGCTTAGCTTAACAACTGAAGATGCCAGCACTGGCAGCTCTCTGCACTCCTTCTGCTTCTTCAGCAGACCCTGTCTTCACTCAGCAGAGCTGGTGGATCTGCATCCTGCTTCTGCCTTAGGCATCCAGGATCCCAGCTGAAATTCCAGGGTACCCAGAGAGTTACCATTTTTTACAAGATACCAAAAGCGTAAAGAACAGCAGTTTTCTGTTAAAATTTTGATGCATGGTCAAATACTCCATTCTGTCTGCTCCCTCATAGGAATGGAAACCTCTGGTTTTGGTTCTTGCTGGTCCAGAAGGGTCAGTAGCATCTGTCCTAGCTGCATTTACCAGAATGTGTCAGACTTAAAAGGAGTTACAAAGTAGACTTTAGTTAAATCAGCACAACTTCCCTGTACAGAGTTTCTTACAGTACTGACCTAAAAAGGAAGCAGAAAATAAAAACTTGGAGTTTCCCCAGTCCCCACAAATCCCTGGGTCTGTATTCTCTTTTTTTCTGAAAGGCTGGAAAATATGTCTGTTTTCTTCAGAAAAGGATGAACTCCCTGTGGATTTCAAACTACATTTTCCTATCTCTGAGGACTGTATCCTCACATTTTCTGAGGATACAATCCCTTCATTCATAAGGCAGAAAGGAAGGGTGAAAAACTCAGACTATTTCAGCATTCTCACCATCAGGCCACATCAAATCTTCATAATGAATCTGGGCTGTGCTGAGATTTTCAGCATGCTCCCAGGGACAGTGCCATTCCCAGTGTCTGAGTCATCTTAGATTACGTGATTTCCAGAAGCGCGCCACTCCTCCTTTCTGCCTGGTGGAAATGCTGCTCCCTGTCACTGCGCATTCCCAGCCAAGCTCCAAAGACACACGTGAGAGGTGAAAAGCCAACATTCCAGTCCCAGGGGCAGGGGAAGGTGTTCAGGCCAGCAGCTGCTGGAGCATGAGCAGAGCATCCTTGCCGATGGGAGACAGGGATAACGGGTTGGTATCAGCTGGGTGAGAGGAGAGGGAGGGTGACAGAGGGTACGTGGTACACAGCCAGAGCAGCAGCAGAGAGCTATGAGACCTCTGGGAGGATAAGAGTGCAGGAAAGAGGAAACAGAAGTGCAAGCAGAGAACAGAGCAAGCAGAGAGGTTTGCAGTGTGCATGGCACAAGATCTGCATGGAGGATTTGGATGGAGCATGTAGCAAAGTCACAGTGCCAGAAGAGGAAAATGAGCCTTTTTTTGGCATTTTATGCAACAAAGCTGTACCTACAGGTGCTGACAAAGGCCACTACACCCCTCAGTCTTGGTAACAGTCATTGATCAAATGCTGACAGTAAACAAAGCATTTATATCTTTTCCAAACCAACGCTTCAGAGGAAGTTGTGATGGGGTAAGCTTTTCGTGGAACTGCATTTGCAACACTGGTTCTGATCACCTTACCTTCTGTGCATCTATCAAAAAGTATTCGGGTTGACTGTGCTCCACAAAATGCAAAGATCTCAAGATCATCATGAGAAAGGTCAAAAGGTTTACATTTAAATATTTCCTTGCTGATAAATTATGTTTTAGCAAAATCAGTCCTTGCATTTGTGAATTTGTAATTTCCAGGAAAAAGTCTGGTTTTAAGTGGGAAACATCTGAGTAAAACTTGAAATATCAGGTGAATTTAGTTTTCTTTCTGTTTATGAAAAAAAATCTTCAAAACAATCATGAATCAAGGAATAACATGTATTCAGGGTTTAGAAATGGAAGTAGAGATGCTCATATTCTAGATCAGGGTAATTTAAGGGATAGTGAGGGACAACACACTGCAACAATGATCCAAGAAAAGCTGTAATATACATTGTCTTATGCACATTAGTCTTCAATGACTTTCCCAGACTTTGCTGACTGCATTCTGGGAGGGCACCACCAGGTCATGTTTCATTTTCTTTTTCCTATTGCAGCTTTCAACAGCTTTCAAATCCCCCTCAGCTTCAGCAAAACTAGAGAACTAGTAAAAAGAAAAGACCGGGAGAAAAAAAAAAAGGCAGCAATTTAACACGGGCCCTAGGGAAAAGTGAAAAGTTAAAGGTTAGCAGGCTTGAATAGCTATCCACCACACATTTTCCCCAATTGGAGACAGTATAAAAACTGGAAAAAGAAAAAGAGTAAAGTCCTTGTTGAAGGTATCCTACATGAGAATTCTTTCCACATTCTCACTGGCAGAGAGGGGGCAAAAGGGTGCTACTATGCTTGTGAATATCAAGTGAAAATAGGGTTTCAGATATTTGAAGAATATTAGTGTAGACTCACACATGCTCTCACATATACAAAAATATAGTCTCCTGCTGTCCACAAGACCAAGTACCAACCTGTCTTCTCAGATACATTTCAAATTCATAATTGATTTTAAGAGATTACTTGCTGAGGTGCAATAGTAGGACAACTTTTCACAGGGAAAATTGTTATTAATTTTTCTGTTTATTTACAGAATTTCTTAGAGACTTTATAGAAAGTAGAAATGAGTTCATATCAGCATGAGAAGGACTTGAGCTTTAGGAATATTTAAATATCTGACTGAGAATTATGGGTGAGAGGATTTATATTAAAATGTCCTTTTTAGGGTAGCATGAAATTCTCGGGGGATTGGTTTTCCAAAACAGTAGAGGGATTTGTAATTGTTTTCAAGGACAATGTTTTCAACTGAGAAAACAATCTCATTATGAAAAGCAGAAAAAAAAGCATTTTTCTTCTCTGCTGCCTCAATGTTTCCTAGCAGACTATCCCAGAAAAAACAACTTTTGTTTTGAGTCTTTTGTTTTGCTTTTAACTTCTTTTATTTTCTGCTTCCTTCCTTTTTGTTTCCCAACCTTGGCAAGAAAATTTTTGTGACTGGCTGTTAACTTGAATTCTCTTTGGGAGGGGGCCAATTTCTCCACAATCACTTTGGGATGCATATAAGCATTAATTCCTCTTTCTGAGTAAGAAAGTCTCAATTCAAAACTCCTGTAAGTAAAGATTGTGTAACTGGAATTGATCCTCAAAATAGAAAATAGAAAGAGAAAGAACTGTGAAACGGAAATCCCATACAGGTGGGTGGGAATCTTTATTTTTAGAACTTCCAGGTAAAGTCTAACCCTGGATTGTGGATGATATTTAGGATGTTACCCATCTTTCTGATTTTCTTGTACAGTACTTAAAACTTGGAGTCTCTGTAGGAGATGTTGCTGTCAGGCCAGTCTCACTGTAGCTGTAACCACCTCCCCTGTCCTTCTTTGTTCATCTGAAAGTTCCTGGTGAATGTAGGAGAGACAGAAGTCAGTAGGAATTGAGTGAATCAGTTGTCTAATGTGCTGTGTGTCACACAGCAGGAATGCCAGGATCTTCAGCAGTCCTTTTGCTCCCCAGTGAGAGCATGGCTCTCTCTCTCTCTCATAATTGTCCTTTTAAGACAAGAACTGGTGCCTACTGCTGCAGTGCCACTCTTGCCCCCGTGGATCAGTGTCATTTTTGGATGTCAGGTAAGAGTGGCTGCCAGAAGGATCACAGAATGCTAGCATCCCCTGAGCAATGCATATAACCTGTGGCAGCTTCTGCTTGTTTGAAAACTGCTCGAGAATAAGCCTCTGCACTTCTGCAGCACCACACACTACCTAACATTCACATTGGGACAGTGCAACTGTCTTCCTTTTAGTTCCTGTTTCCTTCCTGCCTTTCTGATGGTGCTCTGGGGGGAGCTTGGTCGGAGGCCATGACATCAAGGACAGCAGGCTGCGTGCTCCCATGTGGACATTTATTGAATCTGAAATAAAAAGGGCTTCAAGAACTCCCCCATGTCAGTTTAACCCTAGACCCAGAAGCAGGAAATATGTTGTCCTTTAGTCAGAGACAGGGTCAGTGATGTTTCTTTCTCTGATTATGAAAGAGGGAGTGTTGCATTCACCACTCATATTTCCTGATAACAGCAATACCAAGTTGTGTTGTCAGATACCTCTCACTGGGGAAAGAGGTGCTGTCACATTTATCCTGCTGCCTCCCAAGGAGGAAGGACCAGGATATCCATCTTGTGCTTCCTCCTGGGTCAGAATGCCCAAGCTCTGGGTTACATTCCCAGGGGCCCCTCTGATGTAGGTGATCTCAGTGGACAGCTGCCAGGCACCAGGAAACTGAAACAGAGCTTCTGTCACCCAGAACTGTCACCCAGAAGTGAGAGCACCCATGGTCATGGGGAGCTCCAAGTTGCAGATGATACCCTGGTATCTTAAGGAGACAGCTACCTCTTGTTCTTTCCAATGGTTAAGCATATTGATGCTGTATTACACAAGTGTATAAGGTGCTTTTGTGATGTGGGGCACCAGCTGTGGAAGTGTGGTGAGATGGGGCTGGCCAAAGTAATTTTACCTCCACCATCAGCACTGAGCTTCTCCAGCCTATGGAGAGGAGACAGAATCAGGAATTAGCACGTGGAGTGCAGAAAGCATCTGGTGGTTTTGACTGGGCTTTTTTTGGATGAATGCCACAAAGGATGAATATCCCCTGGGCCCCTTAGCTTCCTTCTCACCCTTCCCTTCAGGCTCACTCTGTGCACTCCTGCCCTTTCTCTCCTTCCACAGCTTCCATGGGCAACCTGTTCCAGTGCCTCACCACCTTCACAGTAAATGGTTTCTTCTTTATATCTAATCTAAACCTACTCTATTTCAATTTGAACCCATTCCCCCTTGCCCTGTCACTACATGCTCTTGAAAATAGTCTTGCCCCACCTTTCCTGTTAGTTTTCTTCAGGTTTTGGAAGGTCAAAATTAGGACACCCTGAAGCCTTTGCTTGGCCAGGCTGAAGAACCCTAATTCTCACAGCCTTTCCTCATAGGAGAGAGCCTTCATCCCTCTTATCAGCAATGGTTCTGCCACATTGCAGCAAGCAAACAAATCCCAGCTGGAAATGACATTTCACTGGGCCAGCACTGAGGGCTCCTCTCGAATTATAATCACTGTGACATTGGTCATTTTTCCTACTCCATTTATATAGCATGGCACTGTATGGGAATGTTCTGACTCCTGAGGAGGATATGGAAAAAGAGAAGGATATAGGAAGAAGCAAAGAGATAAGGATGATATGACTGGCATATATTATCTTTTTTTTTTTCTGCAATACATTCTCTTGAATCTTATGCCTATATGGAAATACCTCTTGTTCTTTGTGAAGAATTTCTGCTCAAGATCTCAAGAAGAGCTCTGTGCTGTCTGTGCTGCAATTTAAGATAACCTCCATGAAACATTTTTCTCAAGGCAGATCACCTAGTTAAAAATAGAGTATAAAAACCATATCTTCATTTCTATCTCTTCCCTTTTCCATATGATAAGCACTGAAAAAGGGAAGTTTTGCTGCCTGACAATGTTCCTTGGCACAAGTGGTGCTTTACTTTCCAAGCAGTCCTCTTGAAACAGAAAGTTCTCCCTGCTAATGAAGGTAGCACTGTGGTTACTCAAGCAAGCAAATGTCTGTGAAAACAAAAAAGTAAACACACATCAGTTGCTATGTTATGCCAGTAACTGTAAGTTAATATTCCTACAGGTAATAAACAAATAATGAGCAATTATATTTGGAAGGCACTGTAGCTAGTGCTGTCATGAAATATTGACAACTCTTGCTCTCTCTGTCTCCTAAAGAGAAGTGAAAGGCTGTAGGGACATCACAGGCTGTGATGCTCTGCTTAACATCTTTTTCCCAAAGCAGGAGTGATTGCTGTCCTAGCCAGCAGTGCCAGCTGCTGTGCTTCTACTGCTCAGGGCTAAAGCACAGTGACTGCATCCAGGTCCCAGTGGTCCTGCCAGAGCCCTCTGTGCTCCCTGCAGTGCAGCTGGAGCCTTGGGACTTGATCAGCATTTCCTCTGTGTTTTCTCAGTTCAGAGTGCCTGAAGCAATGATAGGAATGCATGGCAGCCCACTGCAAAGGTACTGACATAGCATGAGGCCACATGTGCAAGGTGAGGTCATGGGAAGCTGGTGCCTCTGGGGGACAGGCAGAGCAATGTGGAGTACAGGTAGGCAAACCTGCTGCAGATTTCCCACACCAGATCCTCAGGCCATCCTGAGGTGAGCTGTTTTCCCCGTGGCACCCAAGCTTGTGTAATAGGTTAACAATTGGACTTGATGATCTTAGTGTTCTTTTCCAGCTGCCCTATCCAAAAGACAGGAAATGAACCAGTGCTTCTGCAGGGTGGATGAGCAGGGGGCTTGGAGTCATGGTGGGACTGTATTAACTTGCATGCTGGATGAGGCTATGACAGCACAGCCAGCACATCATCCACTCCCACCCACAGAACCATAGAATCCCTAAGGCTGGAAAAGACTTGAAGATCATTGAGTCCTACCATTAATCTGACACTGACATTTCACCATTTTGTCATATGTGCCAGTGATCTGATCTTGTCATCAAAAGACCAGACCTAGAAGATTTCCTGGAAATGGCACTATGACCACAATTCTTATTGACTTTGGGATGCAAGAGAGACTGCCATTTTGCTGAGGCCCAGAAGCAATTTGAGTAATTTGGATATTACTCAATGCTTCTGGGCCTCAGCAAAATGACATTTGGACATTACTCCATAACTGCATAGGATGACCTTGAAGGGGCATGTCTGACTCTTCCCTGTCATTGGCTGACCTTCCTGCTGCTTTTCCAGAGTCACTTAGGGAGCAGGTGGCCAGACATGGAGCTGGAGCCACCTGAAGAACTGCCAGAAAGAGAATCCATTTACTAGAGACTGACAGGTTGGCAGGAGCCAAGCTATCCCTTTGAAGAGAACTCCCAATCCTCAGTTGCAGGAGGATATGAGCCAGCAGGGTTGTCCTGGCACCCAGTTGCATGCCCAGTCCTGCTCTCTCCCACATTACTCCTGGAATTTCCCCTCCTCTCAGTGTGTGGTAGGTGTCTTGTAGAGTTGGGGGAACAGGGAATCCTCAGAATGCAGTGGGAGGGTTGGAGAGTTTGTCCATGTTTGGCCCACCTCCCAGGGACAAGCAGGAAAACTGGGGTGACTCAATCAAAACTGCAAACGCAGTCCACAGAAATGAAAGCAATTTATCTGCACCCCACCCCTTCAGAAGGCACCAAGCCTGCTTTTACTTGTAGAAATGGAATTCACACCTTTAGCAGAGCCTTCTTAACTTTCTGGAGAGTCAGGCTAGCCCTGTTTAGATAAACCTTCAGTGATTTCCAGAGGAAGACAAGAAGCCCTTTTAGTGTCAGTGTAACTAGGCCATCAGGCACCTCATCTATGTGGGTGACAATCTTCAGCTAACAAGCCTTGGGCTGCTGGCTGAGAGGGGAATTTTGGTCATGTGCCCTTTGACAAAGAAACCTGAACCACCAGGTTGACAAATTCAAGTGAGAAAGCACCAAATGGCAATCACTTGCCTGCGCAGGATACTCAGAAATACATGTAATAAATGCAGCCTAAGGATCCCAGTCTTGGTAAGGACAGACAGACACACATGTGTTTCATTTTTCCTAGGTTAAGTCAGGAATAACAGTATCCATCATGATTCAGGATGCTTCAAGCTTGTCATTAAGAACAATGTTCTACCTGGACTGTAACAGAAAAAAAAAAAAAAAATGGAAATAAGAAAATGCAGTTTAAAGAATTAGATTTGAGGATTGGCCCTGGACTCACATCTCGGACTCCAGCTGTGTCTGGTCACTGACCGCAGCTGCTCTTAAAAGCTTTAATCTAATCTCATAAGAGAAACTCATCTAAACTGAACCCACTGCACTGTGAACCGGGGAAAAACATATTTACATAAGGATTTATACTTTGAGCACACTTTTGCATTTTATTCCTGCTAGAAAAATGTTACTTTTCCACCAGCTGATGGAAAACACCTCAGGAAAACACCAATTGCAGCTTCCTCTCTGTCTGTCAGCACAGTGCCAGGGTACTGATGATGTGACTGATGCCTCTCCCAACAGTATTGTCATCCACTTCCATCATACTATAGCAGTGTTTGCTTTGGTGAGAGCATTCATCTGTGCTGGACAAGACACTTCCCTATCCTCTCTATTCCCTGTTTTTAACCTAGCAACAGTTCTGGTAGCATCTTTGTTTGCTGTCCAGCTTCCCAAGAAAGCAAATAAACGGATTTTTGTCATTGGAAAAACCCAGCATGAACCGTGAAGGCCACAATGAAGAGATGGAGGGTAGAGATGCTGAGATGAAAAAAACACACAAAGCTTGTGGAGAGGTGAATGTCTTTGAAATGCAGAAGGCCTGGCCCTTAGGCAAATGAAAGCAAGGAGGGAGCCAGTTGCAATGCAATCCTGCCTGATTTACTTTTAAATGTGGGGAATTTTCTCCTGGTATTCTTGCAAAGTATCTTGTCCAAATATGCAAACCCCCTCCTCTTGTCTGTCTCATCTCTGCATTGTTTTCTTGAAGATGCCTTTTGTTTCTTCACTTGATATCCTGAATAAAAGTCACTCTACTTTTTCCGTAATAGTGTTGCTTTTTATAAAAGCTCTGTAGGGAATATCCTGTTCAACAGGCTCTGGAGTCACAGGCAGTGCCTGCCTTCTGTAGGACTCCATCCCCTTCAAAAGTAATGCAAGGATACTTGAAATTAGTAGTGTATTCCCGTTTTGAGGCCACACCTAAAAGCTGCCTTTACTTAAAACGATGGGCTAGCATGGAGGACCTGTGTTAGCCATGCCTACATGTCCCAAAGCAAGCTATCCAGAAAAGTGCAGCATTTTTGTGGCTTCTTTCTGTTCATATCTAAAAAAAGGGAATGTAGGATGCAGCATTGATCTTGGTTCAGCACTGGCTGCCATTCTGGGACTTTCCCTGTGTCTCAGCTTGTGACCCAGTACTCAGTGCTCTGCAATAACAGGTTTGGTCTCCTCTGAGATTCAGCCCAGCCTTCTGGCCTTTCAGAAGCCTCTCAAAGCAGTCATCGTACACCTGCTTGCATAAAATCCTATACTTCCTTGCAAAAATGCTCTACAAGGCATTGCCCCGAGGACTAGCAGAGAGGACTTTGTGTTTTCAAACCTGGGCTCTCACAGGTGCTGGGAGTGCTCAGCCCTGCCCAAATACGCAGATGTACACACTGGCCAGTGAGAGAGCATTTTGGCACGCTGTGCACCTGACTTAGTACAGAAACACCCAGAACAAACAAAAAAACCCAACCAGAACCATTGCTGGAAATGCCTGAGGCAAATAAATCTGTGGATTTATTATATGTAAAACCTTTCCAGCAATATCAGGTCAGTTAGAAGTATGGAAGGTTTTAACTAACATGGTTATGCCACTAAAAGCACTAACATAGATTCAGTTATAGCAATATAAATTTCTTTTTACTCAGGTTTGCTTTCCATAATGAAATAACTATACTAGAATACTACAAGATGGAGTTCCTCCTGTGGAGTCTTTGAGGCTGTTAGAAGACATGGTAGCAATGTCCAGCTGCCTATTTTCTGGATAGAAAGCCAAGGCTGTCTCAGTCTTAGTAGCTACAAGAGCCTCCTATCTGGGTAAAGTGGCACATTCACAGCAACACTGTGGTGCAAAAAAGTTTATTCAAATATTCATACACTTGAATCTATATACAGTTTTAATAGGAAAACACAGAGAGAGATTTCTGATGGAGGTTTCCACTTTACCCATGGTGCCAGCAACTGAGGAGAGGAAGGAAGACTGGGAGACAAATGCCAGTGATGGCTGGAGTCCTGAGCCAGGGAAGACAAGGGTTTCATGGCCACTGCTGTCTGTCAGGAGAGGGGACAGATCATGACACTTGTTAATGAATATTTGACTGTGAGGTTTAGCTAGGAAAGAGGTGAACAGAATCTCAGCAGAGTGCCATTTGGAGGCTCTAGACAGAAGATAAGGTAAAACCCTTTTGCCAATGATCTTAAAGGGAAAGAAACCTAGAGGTCTTCACTGAGAAAGCAATAGAAATTGAGTTGTTCGATATGGGTGACACACATTCATAATATGAAAGAAAGAACCAGAGGAAAGTGAGGGTGGAGCTACAGTGTTCTGGGCCAATCTCACAGCCTGTGGCCACTGAAAGAGGAAGGTCCCAGCCCACCACCCGCTGCCTCCTCTCTCCTTGGCCAGATGTTGCCTATTCCCCTGTCCTGCTGGCTTTCAATTCACTACTGTAAATTCACCCAAAAAAAATCCTGGAGGGAAAAAAAGATACAAGCTAAAAGCCTCAGAAGGACATTTTCTGCAGGGTTAGTGAATTGAATTGGCCCAAAGAAATATCCAGTGAGCTGGCATTCTTGGGGATCAGTGAGGAGCTGGAAAAGATGGGGCAACACAACAGTCACCTCCCACAACCCTGAGAGGTGAGATTGGGTACATTTCCCTGTGTAATGCCAACCTGAGAAGCTGCAGAAGAGGTAGGGAAGGGAGATGAAGAGATAGGCTGGGGTCCTTGGGGAAAATGACCTGGCAAGAGGGGGAAGGGAATTCAGAAAAGAGCTTTCTGGCAACAAAAAGACTGTCTATGTGCTGGTGAAGAGGTAGGAGCAAGAACAAATTAATTTAGAGGTGCAGAAATGTTTCAATAAGATTCAGAAAGAACAAGCAAATGAATTTTGTCAGGCTGCAGGAAGTCAGCCTGGCCATAGAGTCAGACAAAGTGATCCTCAGCTAGGACACAGAGCAGGTAAGGTAATGAGGATCAGGTAGCAGTGCTGGGTGAAAGAAAGAGCTCAGCAATGCTGGGGAGAGCACAGTGCCTCAAGAAACTCAAGTGCCCTAAATGTCAGATGCAGTGTGTGGGAGGACAGGACTGTGCTGGAGGGCAGTGTGGCAGAGTGAGACCAAAGAAGTAAACAGCAGTGAGATTACATCAAAATATTGATGTTTTGAGAAAGGCAGAGAGTTGACAGTGGTCAAAGACTGAGGCAAGACCATTAGGAAAGGGGGAGAGGAGATAACAGAAGGAGGGAATGTGGAATAGAAGCTAAAATGGGAAGGAGAGGCAGACACAGATGCACTTAATGGTTATGTGAAGAGACTACAGCACCATAATTAATACTGTTTTAGCCTTTGGCAGATGACAAGCAACACACATTGTATGTAATCCCAGTCTGATCTTCTGACTAAGTCCCAGACTTTTATCCCTACCCATTCCACCCATTTCCCTGCCTATTTTGGTGCCTGGTCCATCTGCCTTCTCTATATTTCCTGGGTTTAGGAGGAGCCAGGGCTCTGCATGTATATTAGCACCATTACTGCCTCAGCTTAAATCTGGTAGTGCTCTGCATCACCCTTTAGCACAAATCTTTCTGAAGTCCTGGTTCTAGACATGCTCAGTGCAAACTGTTCCTGGGGAAGATCCAGTGAGGTTTTTCCTGAGTATGTGCAAACTGAAATTTCTCCAAAAGCTTCTATATTTTGACCAAATTTGGGCAGATTATTCAAAATTATTCTGTTTGCTAATGGCTAAACCCTGCTCCAGCATGTTGGGACTCTGCAATTTGCCAAAATTAGATGTCTGCCAAAATTATGGGCTAAACAGTAATCTCACTCTTGCAAAGGGTTTTGGCTGCAGACTCCTCCATGTTCCTAAGGAAAACTCATCCCAAAGCAGCCACTTGGGCACGAACAAATTTGGCCCAGAAGCTGAAAGTCTTATAAGCAGTATCAGTGTGGGGGTACCAGTTGTTGGTTTTTCTGGGTCTGGATTGAAGGCATTTGAGACAGTAATTTGTGTTCGAACTCAAGTGTTTATTATCAGTAAAAGAGTCTCACTAATGTGAGTTTGGCAGCTTTTCATTAGAAGGCACAAAATGGCCGACAATCTCTTGTTACAAGGTCTTTTAAGACTAAACTATCCAAATAAGAGCTGACACCTAGATTATTTTCCCTTTTAACCCAATAACTGATCCCAAAGAGTCCACAATGTGGACTTTTCTGCCCAGTTACAAAATGCCACCCAAACCCGTGAAGAAGAAACCCAGGATGACAACCTGTGCACTCCATCTTGCTTCCATCCACAACATACTAAAAATCCCAAAACCTAAATTTCTCACCAAGTGACACACCTACACTACTCTCTATAATCTATTTCACACTTTTGTGGATTCTAGTCTATCTTGAAGTCTTCTAGTCTAGTCTTGAAGTCTAGGAAACTTTCTCCATGAATGAGGGTCAAAGTCAGTGCTCCCCTGGGGGTCAGGGCACCCCGGAGCAGACAGAGAAATATTCCCAGTGCCCTGGGTTTCCACATGTCAGGAAGCATGGACCTTCTGTGGATGTCTTCCCACACTGCCTCATGGTTTTGCTCTGCTCCTGCATCCAAGAAGCATCTTCCTCCCAGCAGAGCTCTCACATGCTGCATCTCTTTCCTTCCAAAATCTGCACTCCAGAGTGCATTCTTCTCTCTGGTTTCCACACCCAGGAGCAGACCCTGCTCCCCTCAAGGCAGTGGCAGCCCTGTGCAGTTTGGCAAGTGCACTGGCACAGGTCTGCAGGTCCCCTTCTGAGGACACGCAGAGCCCATGCATGTCTCTGGCATCAGCCCTCCTGAGCTGGTGGGGCAGCGATGGCTTTTGCTCCCATCTCTCACCCCAAAGCCAAACAATATCAGAGAACCACTGGCCCTCAAGGTGGGTGATATCACCATGAAGGCACCTGGCCATATTTGTGGGCCACCAATGGGGCATGAACAGATACAATGAAGGGAAAGACAGCCCAGGGGTAAAGAAATACAGTAAAGAAATGCAGATGAAAGGTGAAGGAAAGGAAGGGAGATGTTTTCTGTTCCCTTTCTCCACTGGGCATAGACAGTATGCATGGACACCCCAGCAATGCATGGTGCAGGGCTGATGTAGCCTCATGTTATCCAGCTGGAGTAGGCAGCCCAAACTGAGAAAATGCCTGCCAGCTTAGTGGGAAAAAATGGGACTTAGAGCTTCTCCTCTGACTATGAGGGGGTCAGCTGCCATCTGAGGGCTGCTGTGCCACTTAGGAAAATCAATGACATCAGCAATCCTCTGTGTTGTGTGTAGCATAAGGTGGGAGCAGGTGAGCAGTGCAGAGCATGTCTGATTGAGGATGAAATAAACATCAAATAAACACTTTCATTTATGTCCTGAGGAGGCCAAGGCACCTCAGGCTCAGGTTCATCTGTGCTAGGGCCACCTGCTGCAGGATGCCCCTGAGACTTGGCCAGGCCATGGGGATGCCTGTCTGAATTAGGACTTTTGGTGCTGAGTGGGACCCTTCTCTTGTAGAAGGACATGAATTTTGCAGCAAGGGGTGTCTGAAGCACCCATGGGAACCCTAATATTTGTTTATCAGGGCCTCAAACTTTTCTCTGCTACTCAGGGGAGCAAAAGCCATTCATGGCTGTTGTCCAACATAACAAGCCCCAAAGCACAGTCCTGTTTATCTTCCCTGCTCTGTGGTGCGGAGGGCAGAGAGGGGAGGGAGGAAGGTGCAGTGCCTGGCTCAGAGTCAGCAGGGCTGGTAGGGAGCAGGGGGTGGGCACAGAGGAGGGAAAGGATGACCAGAGGATAGAGGAGGAGTTTCTAAAGTTCAATTAAGGAAGTCACTATGGGGCCTGGAAAAGGCAAGGGGGAATGGAGAGCTGACATGGAGTAGTGAGGATGAGAGGATCTCCAAGAAGCTCCCAAAGGACATGGTGTAGCTGGAAAGCAGGCCCTAGGGAGAAGGGAGGGGAGACCCCTAGCTCCTTCTGTGAATGAGCAATGGATTTGCTGGCAGAAGTAATATATGGCCACCTCTTTGGATTTCCCTGTCTTGTTCTGAGGTGCTGGAAGGCAGAGTGGCCCATTTTTCTGGGTCAGGCTTGTTTAGCTAGGCTTTTTTCCAGGCAAGGAACTGGGTGATGAGTGTAATAAGTGGCCATCATACCTTGGTAGCTGCTGCTGCTGCAGACTTCCCCTGTTTCAGGAAATCCTTCAGCCACACAGGTTTACATGGAATGAGAACTCCCAGCTTTTGGGGCAGCTTGGAAACACCAGAGAATTTTGCTTTTGGACACAGAAGGAACACAGACACCTCACTTTGCTTTTCCAAATATTCAACGCGTCAAAACAAGCTGGAAAGCCCGCACGGGTATTTTCTGCCTCCCCGTCTGCAGCCTCGGTGCCCGCAGGCCTGCCACAGTGGGACGTGGAGAGGGAGGAGGTGAAAACAAAGAGGTGATTTCCCCTGGTGCTGTGTGCCATTCCAGCTGTGCTTGACTTCCCTTTCTGCTGGTGGGAGGGAACGATGACTTATTTCTTCTGTCAAGAACTTGCTGTTCCTCTTCCTACTTCACTAGCCGTTTGATTGCTACAGGGTTATACTTCAAACATTGGTGAGGCAAAAGGAATGCCTTAAAATAAGTGTGAAAAAATGCTTGTTTTCTCCCTAAAAGTGATAGCTAGCTAGATGGAGTAATTTCTTTGCACCTCCCAGCTCTGTGAATCATGGTTATTCATCCCAGAAGGAGGCTTTGATCTTTCTGCATGTACTTATCTGTTAAATAACTGATACATCTCTTGGATGGACTTCTTGAATACTGATATAATTTTCCTCCCTTTGGCTCCTGAAATCATAATTCTAAGTGTCTAAAAATATCACTCGCTTGTTGACTAGAGATCTTTGTTTCTGTAGAATATGTTTTAGGAAAGCAAAAGTTTTTTGGAGCATATGCAGAAAGAGCTTTGCTTAGGAACAGGCTCCAACCTTGGCAGTGACCCTATATTCCCAGGAATTGGATATATCTGAGATATGATGATATCTGATCTGATCTCTATCTGAGATACTTAATTCTGGAAATGAAATGCTGTTGTTAGTTGCCAAAAGATCAGCCTGCTCTGATGCCCATAAAATTAGAATATTTTTAAGAAGGGCAAGGAGATATTTCATAAGAATGAAGATCTTTTTTTTCAGGACTATATTAAGAAACTTCAAAAATAGAAAGTTTTGTGAAGGCCCATCATGGCTTGCCACATGTTTCCTGACATGTCCCTTCATGCCTGCTTATCTTGTTACTTTTTTGTTTTGCAACAAAGAACTCCTTGGCCTACATTAAAAAAAAAAAATCCAAGGAATATTTGAGCACCAACCAATGTACCTTTCAAGCAGCACTCCTGTCACCCTTACGTTGATACAAATACCCAAGCTGGCAAGGACTCCCTCTGTAAGCCCTGTTCCTGCTACCTGTCACCTCCAGTACGCTGTCCCATTTCTCAGGAACAGTGTCCATGGTCACATATTCTTCTCTGGGCCTGACAGCACTGGTGGTTTTCATGCATGGCTTTTTCCACAGTCTGCTTCATGAAGGAGGCTGTGGCAGACACCTTGAGTTGTGCCTGGGGAAATGGAAGCACAAGAGATGAAACAACTGGGGCCCTCAAGGTTATCTGGGAAGGCAGTGGCAGAACTGAGCCCAGAGGTTCAGAATCCCCTTGACTGTCCATGGGTCAAAAAGTAGCCATAGTTACTGCTTTCAACTTCTTTAATATCTCCAGAGTGCATACAAATGTGTATTTCAACGGGCTCATATCTGCAGTGCCAGGATCTTTATTTAAAACAGCTGCTTCAACATTTCCATTTGGAGATAAAGGAAACGTTCCTCTGCTTTGTAAGTATATCGTCAGCCAGACCTCTGAGCAGACACCTTAACAATATCCAGCAAATCTTATTTTAAGTTGACCTGTTCTGAATAACATTCTCTGGTGCCAACTGCTGCTTCTTCCCAAACACACATCTTCTCCTAAGGCAAAAATACACCAGCCAAACACCATCATCATCATCATCATCATCATCATCATCATCATCATCATTATTATTATTATTATTACTACTATTTTTATTTAGTTGGAGTATGTCATGAGGACTTCCCCTTCAGCAGCCTCAAGAAGCCTTCCTGGCACCTGGTGGGGGATCTGAAGACTATTAACATTCCAGAGGAATTTGCAGGGAAAGTCCAGGGCTCTCGGGGCTTTGAACACATCTGAGGAGAGACGCCTGATTGCCGTAACCAGAGAGGGGCTTCTTTGCTCGAGTGTCTGAAGCCCTGGTCCAGTTGCAAACCAGCTCTCTGCAAGTTTGACTGACTTGGTCTGTACCAACAGCAACAACAAAGCAAGTGTGCAGGTGCTGGCCAAGTGTGTCTGGCTGAGTTTTCAAGGCCTCATAGCCTGTGGCGAGAAACCTCAGGTTTGCTGTTTGTTTGCCACATACTCAACACTGCTGTTATTATTTTACTGCCTGTAGCTGGGGTGCTTCACAGTCACAAATATCAAAGGGAAAGAAAATGTTTTATGGTTCTCCCCCACAATCCTGTTAACAGAATGTGTTACCAAAGCAAAATGATTTTCTTACAGATATGGTCCCTATAATGAAGAAGAACAGACTCAAAGGTGAGTATATTTGATCACAGTCGTGGAGGAAGCAAAGGCAGCTTCATCAGCTCTCTCACCGCAGCTGACCTTTTGGCTGCATGGGACTTAGAGAAAATACCTTTTATTGTAAAAAACAAAAGGCATTTTGGCCATCAGAAGTGACAGCATTAAACCCAGAGTCCATTTTCTGTCATGCAAAGGTGGATGACTGTCAAGGGGAATAGGTTTCTGACTCACACTCCCAGCTGTGTTGGTTTAAGGCATTACCTCTATTCTCTCTCTTTCTTTCCCCACACACTGATGTCTGTGCCTCTGCTCTGCTGGCTTAAGCTACTGTATCAGGTGATAAAAGCTAATAAACCAAATGGGAACTGAGTCAACAGAGCAGTAAATACACATTTACACCTGCACACCTAGCAGGCACTGGTTCCTTGGCTTTGCTTGTCAGAGTCAAAAGGGTTTCTGTGCCTACATCTGTGCTACCCAGATTCATTCTGCCTTTCTCCAAGGGTATAACAATTTCCTCCATTTTCTTTTTTAACCATCAGGGTGAACAGTCATAGCCTTAGGAATGGTTCTTATCTCCCATGGCTGTGGTTGCCCTGTGGTCATAGATAATATAATTTCATGGGCATTTGGATTTTTGCGTTGCCTTGCTGTGCTTCCTGGAAGTTTTGTCACCCATTTCAGCCTGGCACAGGCACAGACCCATGAGTAACACTGCTTCCACGCATCTCTGTGTGTGCCAAGAGAGTTAACATCACTGGTCCTGACCTGGGATGGTACAACTGAATCTGCTTAGAGCTGTTGAGGTTTCAGGATACCAGAATAGCTATTTGTTCCTATCATATAACTCCAAAACAGTTGCATAAACAGGTCTTGGCATAATATTTTCATTTAAAACACTCTGCTTTATAGGAGAGCAGACACTATGACTTTTTTTTTTGGTAGAATCAAATCTGGAAAAGGGATAGAAAGGCCCATGTGTTTCTTAAAGTTTGAGCCTCCAGAAAGCAGGAGCCAGGAGAATCCAAAGGCAAATCACCTGGCACTGCAGAGCACCAATACAAAATCACATCAGTTTTTGTGAGTTTGTTGTGAGCCCACTGGGGAGAGATTGTGCTTTCAGCCTTGGGTAAATCACTGGCTGTCTCTCTAAAGGCCATTTGTTATGAAGTAATGACTTTGAAGGGAGGGAAAAAAACCATCTTGGACTTCCCCTTTGATATCTCTATTGAGTTTGGCAATAAGCAGTGGAAGTTTGATGCTTCCTTTTATGTCTACAGTAGAGCACAAAAGTACATGGTAAACTCCTCTTTCTCCTGCAAAGGAGTCACACAAAAATAGCAGCATGAATTTGAGGGTGATTTCTCCTGGAGATACTTCAGAACAAAAGAGCAAAACTCCCACGCATTTAACCACCCACAAGACTCAGTGTGAGCCACCAGGGACATTCTCTGTGTGGTCTGTCACACTGACAGAAAGGACCAGGGGATGAATAACCTCATGTGAACTGGTAGAGGCCTTCTGCTTATGTTACAGCCCTCTGAACACCCCCAAACTAAGAAGTAGGTATATTTAAAGAGGTCTTTAAAGTCTCACGTCTGATAAGGTTTCCAGACTTCTTCATTAATATTAAAAGAGGTAAAATTTAAAAGCAGAATGATTATGTTTGGTTTGGTGAAAAACTGGATACATCATAATTTTGTAGTAATTCAGTATAGTAGTTCTGTGATGGAGAATCAAGCAATTTCTTTTAAGACTCAGCATAGCAGATCCTTGTAATCACATAAGATTACATTAAAATAACTTGCATACTTTCTCATTTCTTGTAAGAAACAGGCCAAGAAACTGAATGTTTTGTCTTGTTCCTTGTATAGAAAAAAAAAATTAAAGAAACTAAGAAGGGAGAATGCTCTTTTCTTCTTAGCACCAAAAACTCTTTCAAAAAGGAAAAAAAAAACCTTTGTCCTATATCCTTGTGCCAGTCCTTTCAGCTTGAGCTGCAGATCTGTAGTACTACCTAATACTGAGAGCTTTTAGCCAGCTTTACAAGAAGATGAAAACATAACCTCTGTTTCAGCACTTCTTTTGGAGATGGTCGGGGTTTTCTTCACATTGTTGAAATTTTGTAGTAAATTTCACCACATAAGGAGGAAAAGGCATTTGCTTGTCTCGTGAATTTTCCCATTATTATCATTTGAAGAAAGATAACAGGAAAATTCATGAGAAAAGCAAATGTTTGCAAAAAATGTTTTAAGGACCTGTCAAGAACCACTTTCCCTCGAAAAGAATATTTTGTAAACATGTTTTGGTTATAAGTCCATCTTGATAGGCTAAACACAAATGTGTTTTGATATGATGATTGTATTTCCATGTAAGTCAAAAACTCTTGACAGCCTCTGCCTTGTAGACAAAATAAATTCAGGAAGCAACATATATATGTGTCTTTTTTGTGTGTGTGAGCATGTCTGAGATCCACTCTCAAAAATATGTAAAATTGGTTTTGACTCAAATTTGCCTTGTACTCCAGCCACAGATATGACCACTATTGTACTAAATAAACCACAAACCATTTCTCCTACCACAATGCAACTTCCATTTTTTGTGCCACCAGAAATGTGGTACTTTTCAGGCAAGGGAATGATCCTAAGAATTTCCCAGAGAATTCTGAGAGGAAATGGAAGGCATCATAATGATTTTGTCCTTGTACTGTTCAGAGCTATGATTATATCTCATTTGTTTTCTGACTTCTTTACTTACCATCAGAGAAGAAAAAGCTTTCCGTGTTACTCATTATTAAAAGTAAACATACTTTTGAGTGATTTTTGGACTAGAATGATGTTTGTTCAGTCAGTCTTGGAACGTGTGCTTTCCACAAAAGTTTGTTGGAAATGTTCAACAGGCCTGGAAATTTTCTTAGACTGAGCCAAGGTATTATTACCACGTGTCTCAGGAACACTAGAATTACCCAGCTTTGCAGATGTTGTTGGGCAAGTGCAGGGGATCCCAAATGTATCTAACACTGTAACTACATGGGCATGAAACCACATATTTTGAAAACAGCCTCCTCTCTTTGAAAACCAACAGGGACAATATGTGATCTCATTAATGTTTATGTTTTGTGCCCCAAATAATGACACCAACAATGAGGACCAATGCCACTGTCTAGTGCTTCCAACCTTCTATGCCCATGGATAGTGTTTGTGTGAAGTGGCAGCAGAGAGAGATTTGCAGCTCTGGGCAGATCAGTGTCAGCCTGTCCCTGTTCCTGAGAGCAGGGTCAGGAAGCAGTGATAGGGCTCAGGTCCTGGCTTCCCATTTGCTCTGCAGGCAGTGGTAGGGCAGCTGAGCCTTGGGCACTGAGTTTGTTGCTACCCATGGTGTGATGGTGTTCACAGGGGTCTCAGGTTGAGGGAAGAGACGGAGATCTGACTCCATGTTTCAGAAGGCTTGATTTATTATTTTATGATATATATTACATTAAAACTATACTAAAAGAGTAGAAGAAAAGATTTCATCAGAAGGCTAGCTAAGCTAAGAATAGAAAGGAATGATAACAAAGGCAGCTGTCTTGGACTCTCTGTCTGAGCCAGCTGGGCTGTGATTGGCCATTAATTATAAACATCCATGATGGGCCAACCAAAAATCCACCTGTTGCATTCCACAGCAGAAGATAATCATTGTTTACAATTTGTTCCTGCAGCCTCTCAGCTTCTCGGGAGGAAAAATCCTAAGGAAAGGATTTTTCATAAAAAGATATCTGTGACACCCGTGGTCTCAGTTAACAGGTATGAGCAGAGTAGTCTTACCCCAAAGCCATGGTTGGTTTTGAGAACTGAGGTTATGTTTAGTAATATCACAAGTTATATGATAACAACATCATGCAACGTATTAATAAAAAGCTACAAAAGTCTATGCCCAAATCTCATTAGATTTGGGAAATAATTTTCCTAGACCTTTAGAAGTGATGAGTTCCAATACCCGTGTTATTACAGCCAGGGGATTTATTAAAACAGACACCCGTGCCTGTCCGTAGGGGTAAAGTGTGAAGTTTCTTTCAAGATAGGAGAATGAGTATATCAGCGTATAGGTTTTCATAGTCTAAAAAAGAACATCAATTTTTTTCATTTGCTAAAAATGCACATGAATATCAAGCTAGGCAGAGGTTAAAGCTCCAAGCTGAGGAGCTGAAGCAGTATGTGCTCCAGAGAAGGGATGTAGATAGCTCTGACACCAGCAGTAGCTTCTGACTGCAAATTGCTAGAAGAAATGATTATTTTTGTCAAAGCTGTTTGTCAGAGCTGAAAGTCATATGACTGGCGGTAATCAAGGAGGGCCAATCTTTTTGAAGTGATGCTCACCACAGACCTAAGAGGTCTTGCAGTGATCTGAGGCAATACTGTGTGTGCTGTGGAGGTGGAAGGAAAAAATACAAAATGTCAAACATTACTGAGCAGTTTTCATTTTGGCAGGTCCCTGAACCAGGTGGGCTGTCAGAACCCAGGAAATTCCTCTGGCTGCCCTGGACGACTTGAGACCCTGCCAAGGAGCTCAGAGACGTTGGCACAGAACCCAAGACCCTTGTGCCTTTGATTTGCCCTTAGAAAAAACAATTACCAACCTTTATATAAAGAATTACAAGTCCAAAAGAGTTTAAGTAGAATGATAGTGAATTTATCACAAGGTGAAAAAATAGATTTTTGGGGTTTTTAGAATGAGGGTTCAAGAGACAAGATAGAAGAATCTGGGTGTGTCCAGTCTTTCTCTTTCTTCTTCTTGGCCTCCATCTTCTGCTGTGATGTTGGCATTTTTAGATTAGTTTAGATTAGAAACTCACTGTCTAACATAGGTGATAAGTAGAAGTTATTGTAAATAGTGAAGTTGAGAAGTTATTGTAAATAGTGTACACGTAGTTTTTTGTATAAAAAGATAACACTGCCCCAAGAACAAGCAGTGTGCCTCAATTCAACCTGCCAGACAGACCTTGGCAGGTCAGAGAAAGAATTTTATAGATAAGAAACAATAAACAACCTTGAGAACGAGAACAGAAGAGTTCTGACTCCTTCTTCGAATGCTGGGCTAGGAAAAGAGACTTTCTAACGCATCTGGTGGTCACCCTGACCAGCAGAGATTCCGAGAGTGGCCTTTCCATGCGTTTAGTGTCCCATTCTTGAGCCTCTCTCTGTTTCCCCTGCAGCCCTGCAGGCCCTGATGCCACCTTTATGCTGAGCATCTGCTGGCCACAGGGCTACCTCCTTCTCCTTGGTTGGGGATGTCAGGTGAGCAGGCAGAAACAAACATGGAGCCCCCTGACCCCACAGTGCCCTCCATAGGGTGATGTCCGGTGGGTCAGAGCCTGTCACCAACTGAGAGCAAGAAGGTGCTCACTGTTCCTGCCTTTTCCCATCCACACGCTGTCCTGGCACTGAGTCACGTCCTGGCGTGGCTGGGGGCTTCTGGCAGCCCTGAGCCCCAGCACTGCAGTGGGATCACCCGGCTTTCCCAGCCAAGGGCTCCACAGCCCCATCCCTGTGCGCTGCCCTGCTCAGGACAGGCAGGGGACAGGCTTTCCCTGGGGTAACCTGGGGGGACCCAATCCATGGCACTCCAGGTGCCGTGCCAGCTACGTGCCCGTGCAAACACTCGTTGTGTTTCCAGGAACGAAGATCATTTTTCATCAGCGCCTGGAGGTATCCACGTAATTTTAGAAAATACATAGGATCCTCTGCCTCAACTGACCTGATTTTGATTTGTGGATTGGGATTTTTTTTCTTGTCAAAACTCTTCTGGGGGTTGCAATGCCCAAATTAGGATGAGAAAGCAAAAGGGACAGTGTGTTCCAGTGCACTTATTTTTTTTTTCTTTTCTGGTTATTAATTAGCAGAAGTGAAAAATAGGACTTAAGGAAAATGACTGACTTTTTTTTTTTTTAAAATGGAATACCCATTTCATTAAAAAAAATCAACATCCCTCAGAAAAACTTGGAGGGATATTGCAAGCTTGATGAAAATTCTTTTATTCTCTTTAATATTTTTTCTTAGAAAATGATTAAAAAACATTTTCTTCTTTCTAATTTTGAGCAATTTTCCTTTGAAATGCAAGCTCTTCTAAACACAAAATTTATAACATTTAAGCAGTCTTTTTTTTTTTTCAGTGAACAGAAACATTCCCATTTGGACTTCTCCCCTCTGTCCCAAAGAAGAAAAAATTTAAATATATTGAGAATGTTAATGAGATAAGAAAGATACATTCTGCTCTCATAAATACCTGTACATACCCTACCCATGATACCATTTCAGTGTGCAGCAGTGGCACTTCACAGTACCTGTCTGATTTCTTCCTATTTGCTTCAAGCTTAATTCCTCCTTATCTCAAAGGACAGACCAAGTTTGACCTTGCTGTAATTCTGAATGATGTCATTTTGTCATTGCTGAATTTGGTCCATTATGATTAGAAAGTGTGCTTAGCTGGCAAGGAAATTAGCTGAGCGTATATAGTTAATTTTAAGCGTGCTTTTAATGCTATCCCTTTTCAACAAACCACTTAGACACATGCTTAACAGCCCATGTGCTTGAAGTTAATTAAGTGCCTAATTGCTTTTCTGTATGTGGGCCTGAATAGGGATGGACTAAAGCACATGCTTCAGTTCTCAGTAAAATTGCATCCTTTTTAGCAGGGCTGTTGCAATAGGACAAGGGGTCATGTTTTTAAATCGAAAGAGATCGAAACAGATTACATGTAAGGACTAAGTTTTTTACAATGAGGTTGTTAAAACACTGCAACATGTTGCCAGGGATGCAGTGGGTGCCCCAACGCTGGAAACATGCAAAGTCTGACTGGATGAGACCCTGAGCAACCTGACCTAGTCAAAGATGTCCCTGCTCACTGCAGTGGGGTTAGACTAGAGGCCTCTAAAGGTCCCCCTTCCAACCCAAACTGTTCTATGATTCTAAAAAACAACTGTTTCCCTAACCCTTCAACTTGCCTCCATCCTTCCTCAAATGCATTTAATTCCTGGGACAGCAAACTCATCCCTGTTTGCCTAGAGAAAATCCAACCAAAACAAGTTGTGGCCTCTTCTTGCTGGCTCTAACTATACTGGTGAATAGTTGTAATTAAATCCAGAAATATAGTCATGTGGCATTAATTAGCCTAATGGAGAACTGAGAGAGAAATGTGGTTTCTGAGGCAGTAAACTTCTGTGCTCTGGAATAAAAGACACACCAGCCAGAACTTGGCTCAGAAGGCCCCTGCGAAATACTAAACCTTGTCAGGGTTCAGGGTTTTGGAGGAAAAAAAAAATCGGCAGAAAATTCAGATTCACCAAAACTTCTCTAGAAGCGTAGCCCGTGGCTTCCCTCCAGTGGCTGGTGAGAGTGGGGTGGAGGAACCTGATGCCCTAGAAGTACTCCCCATGGGGTGGGAGGGCTGTGCCACGCTAAATCACAAACCCTTCAGCCAAACAAGGCAGAGCAGCAATCTGCCAGAGGTTCAGATGATTTAAAACACAATCTTTTTGTCCCACACACTCTTTTTAGTGATAAAAATTGTGTAACCATTCACCTCTTGCTTTTTCTGATCCATGCCAGGGAAACTCCCTGTTGCCATGGGATGAGGGGTAGTGGTTTTAAACTAAGAGAGGGCTGATTTAGAAGACACATTAGTAAGGTTTTTTACAATGAGAATGTTCAGGTTGCCCAGAGAGGTGATGGATGCCCCATCCCTGGTAGTGTTCAAGGTCAGGCTGGATGGAGTCCTGAGTATCCTGGTCTAGTTGAAGATGTCCCTGCCCATCTTGAAGATGTCCCCCCCGCCACGGAGGGGGGCTGGAACTAGCTGACCTTATAAAAAGGTCCCTTCCAACCCAAACTATTCTATGAATCTGTAACTCTGTGAGATGGAGCTTGCAGGGCCTGCAGGAGCCACTGCAGGACATGGCTTCTGCTGCCCCTGCTGAGCACTGCCCTTCTGCCCTGTGTGACATGCTCTGCCCTGTGTGACATGCACTGCCCTGTGTGACATGTTCTGCCCTCTGTGGCATGTGCTGCCCTGTATGACATGTGCTGCCCTGTGTGACATGTGCTGCCTTGTGTGACATGCTCTGCCCTGTGTGACATGAACTGCCCTGTGTGACATGCCCTGCCCTGTGTGACATGCACTGTCCTGTGTGACATGAACTGCCCTGTGTGACATGAACTGCCGTCTGTGGCATGTGCTGCCCTGTATGACATGAACTGCCCTGTGTGACATGCCCTGCCCTGTATGACATGCCCTGCCCTGTGTGACATGCTCTGCCCTGTGTGACATGCTCTGCCCTGTGTGACATGTGCTGCCTTGTGTGACATGCTCTGCCCTGTGTGACATGAACTGCCCTGTGTGACATGCCCTGCCCTGTGTGACCTGTGCTGCCCTGTATGGCATTCTCTGCCCTGTGTGACATGCACTGCCCTGCCATGCCAGCACTTAGCACTGCTGCTGCAGGAGAGGGGACAGCACAGGGACACATCCCTGTGGCAAGCATGCAGCAACAGGGGAAAGAGGCAGTGAGTTTGGAGTTCATCCATGTGGCCTGTGCATCGCTTTCAAATATTGTGGTGTTAACCTGTCCTCTCTTATCAGGAATTGATGATGAGCTTCAGGCTCCCTTTGGCACTGGGAAGTGCCTCTGCTGAGGGAGCTGCCACAACACTTCTGCAGTCCAGAGAGGCAGAAGGAGGGACTGCTTGTCCCTGTCCTGAGACAGACCATGACATGTGGGATATATCCCATACTGGGAAAAACCCCCATTTTTCTCAAAGGCCATTCCATGTTTTACATGTACTCATGTGAAGAAAGTGACCTTTTCATCTTACTCCTTTCCCAGTACATTCCAAAATTTCACACATAATTGTGCTGTCTCACAGCAACCAATTTTCCTCTTCTGGTGCTCTCAGTACCCTGCGAGGCTGCCTCACCCTCTCTGACCTCCTCTGAGAGTCCCCTGGTTTCCAGAGGCAGCAAGCCTGAGTCATCCCTCCATCCATCTGCTATCTTTGGTAAGGACTGACATTTGGAACACCTTCATGGATATCAAAAGGCCAGGGAATGCTAATATTGCCTGTGTGGTGGGAAAAACAAAGCTCCTTCCTCTCATTGTACAAACTGTGCTCTCAGGTTCTGTGACTGCTGAGTACCTTGTATTTACCCTGTATTAACAGGCTGAATGTGTGTATGTATGTATGTATGTACAAGATGAAATTTCACTAAGTGGCAATATTGGCAAGAGGAAGAAGTGTGGATTCTCACATTACTGCACTGCAAACATCAAAGTGCCCCCAGACGGTTTATCAGAGGAACCAGCAATTACTTAAGTGATTCATAGGTATTACATTATACAAGAAATATTAAAAAAAAAGAAAAAAAAAAAAAGAAAAAAAAAGGAGAGAAGTTTCCAGAAACTGGAAGGTTGGAAAACAGGGTGTTTTGTAGCATTAACATTTATAGGCATATAATACCCTATAGTATGACTATGTGGGCACCCAACTATTGTTGGAGCAAAGAGCAATTAATAAACTGTATCACTGCAGAAAGCTTTTGTTATGGAGAAATTTCCTGATAGCTGGAAATTTCTGAAAAAAATTTCCTGTCTGGAAAACTGACTTGAGCATGAGCCCCTGCCAGATGATGAGGTCTCCACCCCTGGAAAAACCCTGTGCTAGTTCTTTGAATCACGTTTTCTGCTGCAGTGGTAGCAACCATCACTACAGCTGCCAGAGAAACTGATATACCACCAAGAGGACCTGCTGCTCAATAGACTGAGGTGTGCTCCAGGAGCAGGCAAATGTTAAAATCTATTTTGACAGAAGTTTAATAGGCATCTCTAGAAGCCCAGACCCATCTGCCACAGGGTTCACAGCAAACTATTGTTTCCCTGCACTGTGTGCCTGACCCTTTTCTCCACAAGTTGCCCACAGGTAGCTGAACTGCTATCCTGACAGACACGCTGAAGTTTTGCACTGTGTGTCTCCTGGCACAGTGATGATGATGATGAACTGTTGAGGAAGCAGCTGCTAGAGCCCAGTCACCAGCAGCAGCAATCTGGGGATCTGCATTGTGGCCAGTTCTGACACCTACTGCTGAGGCTGCTCTGCAGTAAAGTGCACCTGCTCTGACTTTGTGAACTCCTGGTGCTGCCTGTTGCCAGTCTCTCTGTCTGGCTGTCATTCCAGCACCTGGAAGGCATCACTGACAAATGTGGACAGGATGTGGGGATGGGAGATGTCACTGGTGTGAGGATTACTGGGGGAAGAGCTGCTGCTGCATGTGGTATTGTGCCACACCATGGCCATCTCCTCCTTATGGACCATAACTAGCACAGACTCCACAAAGCTCTGGGAGATGAGTCTGGAGCACCCAAGCACAGCAAGCTGACCAAGGCCACCCTGCAGTCTGCTCCTGGCTCTCCCAAAGGCTTGTGGCAGAGCTGCACTGCAGGCAGGTGGGTGGGGGGAGTGTGGGTGTGCTGAGGGCTGCCAGGTGGGAAAGGAGCTACTGTGCCTATTCCTCCACCTAGGTACTTCACTGAAGATCTTTGTCCCTTCTCACAGGGATGTCCTGGGGTGAGGAGACTGGTGAGTCTGGGGTGAGGCCCCTGGGCTGGGTTACTTGGGTCCTGTATATGTGCAATTCCAGAGGCAAATAAAGCATTTTAGAAGGTGTTGGGAAGGAGGGAGATGGGCTGGAGATGGGCTGGGCCAGGCCCACACACACACACAGACACACAGACACATGTGTGTGCACACATTGCTTTTTGCTCTGGGCCTCCCCAGGCAGCTTGACCCTCTTGGCTCACTCTCACCTGGGCAATGACCTGTGCCTCTAGAGCATCCAGGAGCTACTTTTGACTGTGTCTCACCTCAGTCTCTGGCACTTATGTCAGGGAATACCTTGGGGCCTTGAAGAAAGCAGCACTGTGCATGCATGCACTCTGTGGTGCATCTCCAGAGGCAGAGGTACAGGCACACCGCTTTGAGCAGCCTCAGGGATCTCAGCACTCTGCATCCACTCATCCTCCCAAGGCAACGAAATTCCCAGACAAGGGCAAGAGTTTGGCCCATCCTAGCTGCAGGAAAGAGCTCTAAGCCTTTCATTAGTCCCCAGCACCTCTTAATCTCTACTGCAGCTGGTTCAGAAGGTGGAACATCTAGCAGTGACCAGGGAGAAGGCAGCCTGTGTAATGGCTGGCAGCCTTCTGGGCTCTTTCTCACCTGCTCTGTGTGTTGAGCACACTGGTGACAGATTGCCTGTTCAGGTGCCTTCCTGAAACCTGGAAAGCCCTGAAGGACAGGGGTAAGTTGACCTCCCTGTCCTTACCTACTTGCTCTACAGCATGCTGCTCGCCAGCTTGTTCCATCATATCTGCTGCTTGCTGAGTTGCTCTGGCCACAAGAAGGTGCCTTTCTGGAATTTGCCCTCCTCCCCAGTCCCTAATGAGTCTTGCTGATGAGTGAAGTTATTTCACAGTCTGTGCTGACTTCCACGATGCTTCTCTCAGCTCATTTCTCCAGGTCCACCTAGGGAGCAGCTCTGCAGCTGATTGTGATGAAGGAAGCCTGCTGTGGAGTGGCAGTGTGTGGGGATCCTACTGAGCCCCTACAGGGCTGGGTCTGTGCCAGGAAAATGGTTTCAGAGAGGTTGGCCTGCAAGGAGCAAGGATGCATGAACTTATGTTTAAACAAGTCAGTGCCTTGAATGAAGGCTCACGGAGTGAGGTGCATGAATATAGATGGGAAAGGAGAAAGATAGATTTGGATCACTACTTCCCACCATGGGAAAACCACATAAACCTCATGAATTCAGTCCTGGCAGCCATTGTTATTGTTTCTGAGTAAGGTGGGGCTCAGTCTAGAGACTGAGAGTCTGATACCACCTTAAAATGATTCCTGGCCCATGTCACTCAGGGAAGGTGGCAAAAGGAGAGACTGTGATGGCCTCCCAGTTTCTCTATAGTCATCTGAGCTGGGCAGTTGTAAAGGTACCATGACTGCTGAGACCCTGCTGCCTTGGTGCCAGTGACATGGGGACTTGGGAAGGTGACAAGAAACCGCTGAAAGTGAAGACTTCACCCTTCTCACCAGAGCTCTGAAACTGGTCAAAACCTGCAGGGTTTCATCTAGAAAATTACATACTGTTAGTCAGATTATCTTGTGTTTTACTGTCGTAATTCAGGCACATGCTGGTGGTAATAGGCCAATCATCCAGTGGAAGATGGATCCTGCATCTGTGGAGCTCTATTTCTTGCCACCTTGACAATTTCCATCTAAGGAATTTAACAGTTGTATTATTCTTGCTCATGTGCACTCAGTACCAGAATAGCTTTGCTGGCTGGGTGCTACCGTAAGACACTGCTGCAGAGAGCATCCCTCAAACCAGATAGTTCTGCATGACCTTGTCCAGCATTTAGGAAGCAGCAGGAGGCCTTTCTAGGAAATAATGACTGCAGTCAGAGAGCTATTCAGGAATAGCATTGTAGACAGAGCTCCCTCATATCTCCCAGTATTCCTAGAACTTGCCTCTTGGCTAGCTGGATGCCTCTCCTTTGCCATGCAATTTTTAAGGACTTAATTCTTGCATCCTTAACTTTCCTGTTCAGCGTGAAGAGAAGAGAGCGCAGGGGATTCCAGAAGCTAGAGGAATGCAGAGTTAGTTAGTGCACTCACCAAACTCCTTTGTAGCCTCAGCCACAGAGCAGCACTCAGGAGTCAGCTTTACAGCAGTCACATGCAGTCTGACTGGGGAAAAGCAATAAGAGCTTGGTTCAGCTGTGGGTTTTGCTTGCAATTATGAAAGACTTCTTTTGGGAGCTACATGGTTATGTGGTTTTAATAGCTGAACATTCTCCCAGGAGCTGGAGAGGCCTTTTCGTGTTTCTTTCTTTACTTCTTTTAATAAAGACAACAGCAGCTGGAAGCATTTCCTTGAAGACAGCCCTTAGCAGTTTCTCTTTTGCTGGGGATTTTCTGGGGAGTGGATGGAAAGATTTTTCCCCCACTGCAGGAGAACAAAGCATATATTGAATGATATTTCTGAGGAGATTTAGAGGAATATTCTAGTTTTTACACATCTTCAGAGTTTAGCAGAACATAAATATTTTAGTGGCAAATGGTTATTGCACTGCAATGGCCTCACTCCCTCTGTCTTCGGTTAGGAAAGGGAAGCAGATTAGCGTTTCCTTGTAAACACATGCTTTTCTTTCCATACAGATGTTGCTCGGGGGAGAGAACCGGGATGCAGCCTGGGCTGGGCGGCGGCTCCGCAGGGCCGGGCTGGCATCCCAGAGCGCAACCGGCTCCCGGTGCGGCCGCCAGGGGGCGGTGCAGGATGAGGGATCCGGGATCCGGGACGAGGGATCCAGGATGCAGGATGAAGGATGCGGGATGCAGGATGAAGGATATGGAATGCGGGATGCGGGATGCAGGATGAAGGATACGGGATGTGGGATGCAGGATGTGGGATGCGGGATGAAGGATGTGGGATGAGGGATGAGGGATGCAGGATGAAGGCTGTGGGATGAAGGATGCGGGATGAAGGATACGGGATGCAGGACGTGGGATGAGGGATGTGAGATTAAGGATGTGGGATGCAGGATGAGGGATGCGTGATAAAGGATGCAGGATGAAGGATGTGGGATGAGAGATGTGGGATGAGGGATGTGGGATGAAGGATGAAAGATGAGGGATGCAGGATGTGGGATGGGGAATGCATGATGAAAGATGCGGGATGCGGGATGTGGGATGAAGGCTGTGGGATGAGGGATGCAGGATGAGGGATGAAGGATGCGGGATGAAGGATGTGGGATGTGGGATGCGGGATGCGGCATGAAGGTTGCAGGCTGTGGGCTGTGGGATGTGGGATGCAGGATGCAGGATGAAGGATGCAGGCTGTGGGATGCGGGATGCGGTTGGAGAACGCACAGGGCATGCGGGGCGGGAGGCAGGCTGAAGGCTGAGGGATGCAGCGTGTGGGATCAGGGGAACAGACCCGAGAACCCCACAGTGGTTTTCCAGTGGTACCTGGAAGTCTGATCCTTGGCACTGCCTTCAATTGTGGTGCTCGCTTTCTCTCTCTCTGGTAAATTCACACTGGTTTTTAGAGGCTGCCTGGCTAAATGCCACCCGCTGCAGAGTTGCTGCAGGAGCAGCAGCCCTCGGGAAATTTAAGGTTCTTTGCTGAATTCAGGCTTTATTTTCTACAGAGAAAAAAATTGCTCCAAACAGTGAACCAGTGTATATGAAAAGGACAATAGTAGTTCACCCAAAAAATCAAGGACATTAAGAGTGAGAGGTGGCAGTAAATCAAGCTAGTTGATTTTCAAGACAGAAGTTTCAGGAACAATTTGAAGAATTAAATGAATAGCTGGAAAAGGGACAAAAGACATTTGATCCATAGGGTGGATGAGTGCCTAGCCCTGGATGGCAGTAGCAGCTTTGCCACCTAACACTGCTTTAGAAACAGCAACTTCCCTCCATGTTTGGCATCAGAACCTCAAGACTGACCCTGGCTCTGCAGCACCAGGGATTCCCAAAGTCAGTCTCTGAAGAGAGCACACTGCTTGTGTGGCTGGTGCTCACTGTGGGTTTGAATGAATCACAGTCATAGTCCTTTCAGAAAGCTCCCATTGCTTGCATGCACACCTCTAACTTCTGCTTCCAAACCAGACTGGAAACCACTGCATGAAATAGGCAATGAATGAATGAATGTCAGGTTTGTTTTCTTCTGATGCTAAATAAGGACTTTAACATAAAGAATGGAACCAGAACCATCCTCAAAACTGGGATTCCTTTGCTTTGCTTGCAGATCAGTAATCAGCTTTTCTTGGTGCTGCCTAGTCTGGTCACGAGCTGTGAAGGTAGACATTTGCCTACCTGTGGTTTTTGGGTGGCTAGTTGGTGCTCAAAAGATGCTTTCATGCCAATTATATAAGTTGGGAGGTTCATATATCTCCTTGTCCAGCTGTTTGTCTGAAAGCAGGCCCTGCTCCTGCCAGAATTCCTTTGGTGGATGCCTGTAATGCCAATGGGTAGGTTTGTTACAGTCTTGTGCACTGAAATAGTGATGGAGCAGTGTGTCAGCAGGAGATGTGTAGTGAGTGGGCAGCTTGCACAGAAGGAACCAGTGGGAGAGGAGGTTATGCTTTAAATAGGCAGGACTGAGAGTATTGGAGCTGGGGGCAGGTAGTGGGAAGAGGATGTAGGAGACCTGGGAATGTTTATTCTGTGGCTGATTGGGAAAAATGTGGTAGACGGTGACTGGCTGCTGTAGAAATTGGATAGGGTGTTGTGCCATGCTGGCAAGCTGAGTGTTTTACTGCCCACAGCACTCACTTGAGCATGTCATCCTCTTGCAGCTTAACTGTCAGGCTGATGCAGGTCTTTTATCTCTGTTGTTTGCTGCAGAACTGGAGGAAATACATTCCTTAGCTGTTAACTCAACATGGAAGTCTCGAGTCCTGCCTCATTTGCAAACAGCAGGATCAGAGCAGGGTTTTTCTGTGTGTTGGTGGGTGAGTTGTTGACACTGGAGATCCAACAGTGTGGGAGTGTTTGTGGGAGGAGGACATGGGGCAGAATGGTCTGGCACCCTTTGCAGTGCCAGAGCACATTGCAGCTCGCTGGTTGTGCTGATCCCTCCATTGCTCCTGAAAACTCAGCTCTCCAAATCAGCTGTTCCCAGTTTCACACCTAACACATGAAATAAAATGAGATAAGCAACTGGTATAAACTCCTCCCTCCACTATACTGCCCAGGGGGGTCTGGGCTGGCCTGGGATTTCAGAAGCTCTTGGTGACAGAGCCTTGATGAGGATAAAGAAACAATTTGATGATGTTCACATCCAGATAAGAGAACTGGTTCTTGCTCAAAGTTTACTATGGCTAAATTCACTGACAAGGGATAACCAAGAGAGCTACTTCCTGATTTATTTCACTAAAAGGAAGGGCTTTTTATGTCTCTCTTTTCCCTTTCTAAATTTCTTGGCTATTATAGTCTATGTTCCCCTGCGCCAGCCACAGGGCTGGTGGGACCACTCAGTGGGGCTGCACCCTGAACATCTCTGTGGCTTTATCTTTTCCCTCTTGAGTGTTTTGACTTCATGGTCAGCAAAAGAGAGTTTCTAGAGTCCATGAACAACTCCCAGCTGCTTTCATTGCTCAACTGACTTGTCTGCATCACAAGGCCTTACCAAGGGTGCACACGATTTGGGAGAACTGAGCAAAGCCCCAAGAGGATGTTCACATACTTTGAAGACCAGTAATTGATGTTACACCAATTCACTTGTAGCTGAACTCTGAACTGGTTCGGTTTATCTATTCAGTGATGCTGTGATTCCATTTTAAGGGAACAGAACAGTACAGGGAACATTCAACTTAGTAAAACCTTTTCTGCAATTCAGAGGCAGGAGAATTTTTCATGTGTGCTTAACACCAGGACCAGAGGCTGACAGGACTTCTGTCCCTTCATCAAGAGCCAAACTGGATATAGTCATGATGTGAATGTATTTTTATTGGCATTGCCACAGGTGCACCATTGCGTCTCAGCAAGACAGAGGGGCTATTTTCAAACTGTTGATGCAAAACAAGCTGAAACAACAGCATCCATCACACCACCAAATTGTCATTCACAAGAAGTATGGAAGCAATTTTTGTTTAGATAAAATTTGCTGGTAAGACAGCAATGAACACGAGATATTCAACATTCTAATAAAATAGTAATGCTGCAAGCTCAGCGGCTCATGAAACATTTACAATCTGCAGCTAGTAAAGCGCAAACACGAGATTTAAGCACCGCTGTTGCTGGATGGATGGAAACCAGCTAGAAGATTAACGGAAAGATTATTCCACACAGGTTAGAATGAGGTTCATTAAATGCCCATCAGTTCTCTCATTTGCTGTAGGAGACAGGGAGGGCTGTGGGACTGCACCTGTTGAAGCAGAGCTCATCCTCAGTGCCAGTGTTAAGCCAAATGAGCACTTCTTTCCAGCTTGTAGTTTCTTTTGCTTCTCATGTCTCCCTGCATCAGGAATTTGCAGAAGCAGCATTACTACTGTTAGTACACTTGCAGATTGCTATTCTTTATATATGAAACTAATTAGTTACCAGACTTGCAACAAGGTCTGGAGGGTGAGATGAGCAAGAGAGCCCACTATACACAGAGCTCTTCCATAAGTTTAAGATAAAGACTGTAATTATGGAGATTTCATGCACTTTCAACCCAGGTAAAATTACACACCAGGAAAATTCTTTTATCCACTTGTTTGATTTTTAACCTTTAATCCATTTTATCAAGGACTACAGATAATTTGAGTTCTTACTGTCACATCTAAGTGCTTCTCTATGAATCCATCAGAGGTTAAAGGTTAAAAGAAGGGTGTTGGATGAGATCAGACAGGGAAGCACCCAGATGCCTCCCTTTGTGTTTTCTGCATCACTCTAGATGAGTCATTTTGATTCTTTTCTAAACAGTTCTTCTGTGAAACAAGCAGCCCTTGCTTTTTGGTCTCTTAACTGTACAACAGGGCTCATTCACCAGGCTTCTCTGTTTCTTTTAAATCTGGCTCATAGTTATTAAAATTTGCATTTTAAGAAAAGCCCTGAGGCTTTCTGTACCGCTGAATATGTGAGAAACAAACAAAACTTTTAAGCAGTAATTTCCTTCCTCTGTTGGTGGAGAAACATCTTTTTTTTGTGTGTGTGTAGAGGGTCCATGAACAATGTAACCCTGTGCAATCCGGCACCTTTTTAATACTGTAGCAATAGCAATAATGGTCTCTGGTGAAACCCTAGGCCTGTTGCAATTAAGAAGCGCCTTTGCTGCAGCTTGTGCCTGTCACTAACTCTGAGATTTCACTCTCTGTACAGAGATAGATAAAATATTCCCACAAATACTAACACAGGCTTTGACTGGCAAGAAGAGACATATCTGTAGTGTATGTGGCCACAGAAAAATCACTGCAGTGTTTAATTTGAAAAATTTGGGTTCACTTATTTTAGGGCTATTCTCAATCCAGAAATGCATAGCAGTGTCAATAAAACCAAAAATGGGAACCATTCTGCCCTGGTTCCTTGAGTGTGCTTCTGAGAGTGATGGTTGAAGAAAAAGGCCCATGATTTGGGGATGAAATGGTTAATTTCTATAATAGACAGCAGAGATGGCAAATTGCTTTTTGAAATAAGTATAGAGCTACTTAAGCTCGCAGGAGATCACTGTTTAGAAGACAGATCAAATTATTTGTGACACTTCTATGAATTGCTGCAGTAGGTGGGGGTAGCTGGGGTTGCCAAATGTAAGGGGTGGAAGTTTTGTGAAACTGTTCAGTTGCCAGCAGCACGAGTGCTACAGATTGTATCTGTAGTCACAGTTATCAGGCAAACTTGCAGAGGCAAAGCAAACAGAAGCACGGAAGCTGAAACTATAATGTAGGGACTTTTGGGCTTCGAGAGCTTGGAAGTAGCGCGAGCTTAATTACTTTTAGGAGCAAGAAATATGTAGGGAAGGATAAAATAATCTGTTTTGCTGTTGGCTGTAGACTGTGGAAGGTTTAGCATATAGAAAGTCAGGAAACTTTAAATAGTTTCTTAGGGCAAAGTTACAGAGGTTTTGGTAGTACTGCACACTGAAGCTGTCATTTTAGCACTGCAGAAGCAGACCTGTTTTAGAGAATCAGAGAAACCTTGGAAACAGGCAAAGATGAAAAGTTCAAGTACGTCTCAAACTTAATGCAGGGATTATAGTAGTCCTCTCAGTGTGAATTAGTTTGCCATCCTCTTACAAATCATTGTATTAAGTAAATGTAATAAGAAGGAAACAGACAACTGAGAAAACTGTAACATCAATGTTATTTAAAAACAGAACTGAACTTGAAAACTGAAATGAAAATATGAATGATGTTTTAAATAAAAAATTTGTTACTTTTAAAAGTAAAGCTAAAAGTAACTTAATTTTAAAATGTTTTAAACCCCTACATACTTGTTTCTGTGCTTTCAGTTTTCATTGAAAAATGAATTCTTATTTTTCTCAGTATGAAATTTGGCTGAAAGTATGCAAAATATCCAGGAAGTTTTTTGTAGTATTTTGGAAAAGAGGACTTCTGGCCAACTTTAGTAACCTGATTAGATCAGAGCAAGTAGAAAGGTAAAATCAAGTATTAGAGCTGCATGTTCATTAAATCCGTGTTGCAACTACAGTGTCCTCTGAATTACAGCAGCATTTTTCCAAGCTGTAGTTGAAGTTTTCCTGAACTCAGGGCAATTTAAAATTCAAAATATAATCCTGTGCAATGTGCTCCAGGATAACCCTGCTTGAGCAGGGAGGCTGGAACAGCTGACCCACTCTGGTCCCTCCCAATATCACAGGACCCATCCTGTGATTCTGTGTGACAGGCACACAAGTTTTATGAAGGACTACTTCAGAATCACACAAACACTTCACAGGGACTTCCAAGGAAAACACTGTGTATGGACTTTAAATGCTTCACCTTTCTTTGAGCTCACTTTGAATCTGACAGCCAAATCATAAAACTGTATCCAATCATCTTAGCAATTATTTTACTGCTGCCTGTATTATCGATACCAATAGTAGCAGAAACTTCTGGCATAGGATGTGTCAAAGTAACTCTAATTTCATCCTATGAGAAACTTATACAGATTCTTTTTAAAGAATGATGTTTTGGTAAGTCACTCAAGTAAGCATGCATAAAGGCTACGTTTAAAAGCAGAATGTTGTTAGCATATAGCAGAGAGAGTTTGTTTACTCTGCTTGGGGAAAGCAGGCTACCTGTGTAATTATTTCCTTAGTGAGTCTGCATAAAACTTCTATTGCATTTAATTCAACACAAAACATTTTCTATATTTCATGTCACGGGTAGGAATGAAAATGGAGATAGTTCATCAATGCTGATATGTGATATAAAAAGAGCTGAGAAGCCAAGGGTATGAGAGTGCATAAAAATGTTTTGTGTCCTGACCAGTACATTGCTTAAAAAAAAATTTTACAATCAGCCCCAATTGTTCATTCCTCCCATGCAGAAGATACTCACATATTCATTTTTAAAAGGGCAAATCAACCATAATTCAGTTTATAAACTGTGAAGCTGGTTGCGAATGTCTGGATGAATATTCATTAGAATCTCTTAATCTGCCATCGACTGTGATTCATTAGGCATATGTAAATATCACTCACTTTAATTGCCCCTAAACTGACTTAACATAATATTGTCATTAGCAAATTATTAGTTATTTGTGTAACTAATGGTACATTATGGTGTACACGTTAAATCGCCAAATATATGATTACAATTATGATGATGTTTTATGCGGGGTGCTTTGTAAACTATTTGATGAAATATAATGGAGCCAAATCAAATCTGGTATGTTAATAAGACAGTTGTGGAACTTCATTATTGTATTTCTACACCTTGGTGACTGGTCTAACATGTGAGCCTTTACCCCACCCTGTGCTTCAGTGGATTATGGATTAGCTTCACTTTCCATATGCAAGGCTGGCGTGATATTCCAATGCCTGGTTGCCCTTTGTTTTACCTAATGAACTCTGTTCCAGTTAATTATTGGTGAAAGTGCCCTAGCTTGCTGTGGCAAGACCTTTTCACTGAAAGGCCAGGGGGAGGGGGCAGAAAATACCACCTTTGCAGCATGAAGTGCTAATAGGTCTGCTGGGGAGTGCTGCTGTTGAGGTAGCAGTGCCTGTAACCTGCTGGTTTTTCTGTAATCTGTTAGTGTATCCTAGGATTTTGTACTTTCCTGGCCTCTTTACTCTTGACTCCTACTCACCTGTGCAATGAGAAGCCTTGCCTGGAATGTTTGACCCACCCACTACTCTCCTGCACTTCCAGTAGTTATGCATGAAACAAGCAGTTTTTAAGATGACAAAGTTATGGCGGTGAAACCTTCAATTAGTGCTGTTAAAAGGATTTTAATTACAAGGCTAATGATAACTGGAATATGTTTGTGCAAAAGGGATAAATGGTATCCTCAAAGGCTTTTATTAAGTCTTGTATCTACATGCAAATGTATTTATGAGTGTGTTAATGTTTATAGACCCAGGAAGTTAAGAAAGGGCTGTTTCCCACTGCCACATATTTATTCAAGATGCATTTAATATGGCAGTTACTCTATTTCTTTAAAAAGTGCTTATTAAGGCACATTTACTAGGAACTAATTAAAATGTAATGAACACAGATCTGTTTGCAAATTAATACGAAGCCTCTGAAAGAATATCCTGCATCATCAAGTGGTTTCTCCAGCCAATCCTGTCAGCCATGCTGCTCCACCTGGGACCTCACACGTCAGGTGCTGCAGATCAGACTGTACCTGCAGTCAGCAACGTGGAGGCAATACTATCAGCTGCACTTCTGCTCCTCCCATCAAACAAGAGACTTCACTCTCAGTTAAAAAGATGCACATGTCATGAATGTCAAGGAAAATTTTTCACTGGGTTGAAAGGGCTTTGGGACAGATGCAAAATATCAAATGATTATTAAAATAAATTAGCAAAAGGCATTGGAAACAGATGCTGAGGATGCAAAATGGAACTACCACATTAGAACACTGGTTCAAAATGCTTATTTACTTGCAATGTTGGCTAAACAAAAGCTGCGGCTTTCCACCAGTTCAGCTGAAAACAGGCAAAAAGCCCATTTTGATGTGACCTTAATTATATTGATTTCCCTTAATTCAGTTAGAAACAGGGTTGTGTTAAACCACAGAAAACACCTCCAACATTTGGAAAACAAAGTAAAAAACTTTGTGTACTAATTTAATGGAAATAGTCCATATTCTTATGCAGACATTCCCTAAAATTTGCAAGTACCAGGTCTGGCCCCACTCCCAGCTGTAAAACAGACCTTTGGAACCAATCAAGGGTGCTCAGATGCTCTTCAGAAAGTATTTGCAAGAAACTCATGCAAATTAATTGCAGAATAATTCACATAAATTATTGTCTGGGTAATTTTAAATAATGAATCAAGCAGGAGAAAAGGACACATTATTACATAATTTGTTCCATCCTAACAGAAACATTAATAATGCTCCATAAGGGTAAAATAAATTGCACTTAGAGACTATTAAGTCCCATCTCAAACCTCACTGAAGGCAGCAGGAATGCTCCTCCAGGTCTGGTATGGACAGAATATGTAAGAGACAGAAGGAGAAGATGGACTGAGAGATCAGCTGTGTAACAAATCTATTTCCAAGGCAGATATAAATGTAAGGGATGATGAGATCTGCAGGGAGGGCACTTGGCAATAAAACCTCCAGTTCTGCCCTTTGAAGACCCCATTCTGGTGTCCAGTGAGCTCTGCAAACTGTTCCTATGATATTGAACATTGCTCCTGATGGTTGGAAGCCTTTGGAGGGTGTAAGAGGAGGAAGGGAGGAAATGACCTTGGAATCACGTGTGGTGCTGTGATGTAGGACTCCAGACCTGTATACAGCTCTGTCACTGCAATGCTGAAAACCTTGGATGGATCAGATTTTGCTTCTCCTTCTGTAAAGCAGAGATAGTGGTGGGATGCAAAATAGGCTCGTGGATGCAAAATAAGCTGGTTAGAGAGATTTCAGGCAATCACTATCAGTTGTCCACCTGAATTAATGTGTGTGAAGCAATGTAACCTTTTTGTCTGGAGGGTTTTCTTCCTGCATTGCTGATTTTGCAGATCTGCAGCCATACCAGCAATTGCACTGGTGCCACAGAGGGGAGAGGTTTTATCAGCACAAGGACAGGGCTGAAATCTTTTTTAGTAGAGGTACTTGGGGCTACTTTGTGGAAGGCCTACTTAATTAAGAACTCAGAAAAAAGTGAAGCCATCGTGGCTGAGTTCACATGTAGGACGAGAAGTTTGCATTGATGTTAATTGTTAATAAAAAACAAAAAACCAAAACAAAGATAAGGTGGTTTTGCTACGTTAGAATGTTTGGTTGCTTGGTAGAATTCTTTCTGGTTAGTAAACCGTCAACCAGGCTAAAATATTATAATAATAAAACTACCATAATGTGATGATTAAATGCAATGTAAAGTTGATTTTAAATATGAATGCTTGCAACATGAGTAAGAGATGCACACCTGAAAGACATACTTATTGGTAGAAAAATGTTTAGGAAAAGAAAATGTAAAACAGATATCATAAAACAGAAATTACTCACTGAAATAGGACTGTTAGAAGAAATCTTCTTGAGGTGATGAAATATATTGCCAACTTCCTGGAGTTGTGGGTCTGAGTTGCAAAGATAAGCAAGATATCTTGAAGGAAAACAATTACTTTGATCCTGTACCCACAGTACTTTATCTCTGCCCTTTGCTTTCTGCTGAGGAAGCCACATGAGTTTCTGCAGTAGATTCAGGTTTTGTGGCACACACAGTCTTGCTCATCCACTTCTCCTGGGGCAATAATATTCATAAGACATTCACTATCTCCAGGGAACAGGGCTGCACACACTGAGGGAGGTTTAAAAGGCTGGTGTGGCTGAAGCAGATTCTTACACTGAACTGGACACAGGCAGGAGATGGAAGTTCTTGTTGGCCAACTTCTCTCCTTCCTCCTATCTCTGCTTCACTTGGAAAAAGAGACCAATTTTGAACTCTTAGAAAGTACTGGCAAGCCTTCAAAAGCATGCAAGTGTGTGCTACCTTACCTTATTGTGTTTGGGGCACACTTGCAGGAGACCACTTGCCATTGTCCCTCTCAGGAGTGAGACACATCCATGCTAACACCACCCTGGTGCTCTTGGAGGTGCTTCCTTCCTTCTCAGGAGGAATTTTCAGTCACTATGGAAAGTGAGCATGGCAGTCCTTTGGAGGAGGATGTATCTCACTTACCCACATCCAAAAGCATATTCCTAGGCTGCATCTGACCCCATGGGGAGGATGAGCAATGACAGTGCCTCAGACATGTAGAGACAGGTAAGTATGTGTCCCATGTACAGTATCGATGATTGCGGGTATTTGGGGGAAAGAGGAACACAGTGGATAATCAAAGAAGACTCAGTTTACTTTGGATCCTGACTATAATGGGCATCTCTTGTATCTTGAACAGTCTTCAATGCTAACTCACACTATGTCAGCCCAGGCCAACTCAAGCCAAGATACCAGGTACACACAGGTACCAGAATTTCTCCTCATTCTCTCCTAATTCTTATATCAGAGCTTGCAAAGGGCTCTCCTGTTATACCAGAACCTGAAACACAGACTTTGACCTGCAGATCTCTATGGGACTTTTTAAATCCCTTTAGATTGCTTTACTCACCTCCATTTTTACACCTTCCTGGCGAGATGAGAAACCATACTTCCTGCTATTACACAGGAAAAAGATACAGCTTCTAGACTCTGTTTTGTGAGAAAAGTGTCTGACCTGCACTTCTCCTGCTACGTAACATTTTGTAGTATCACGCTAGATGGGGGTGAAAACGTCTGGATTAAGCATACTCTTAAAGTATTGAAAAAAAATTAAAATTGCTATGTGCATTGAGAGCACATCTGGAGAACCTCTGCAGCAGTTCATGGAGAAGACATGGAGTGAAGACCTGAGCACATGTTAAGTTACTGGTACTTTCATTCCTTGGTAAGCAGATGGGAGGAAGCAGAGGAGAGCTGCTGGGGCTGCTGAGAGCAGTGCTCACTGTTGGGCACTGAGGGTGTCCCTAATTTCAAACCAGCTCTTCAAAGCCAATTTTTGAAGGTGCAAATTCATGACAATGATATGTTCTTGCTTTTGTAAAGAATCTTTCAGATCCATGGGTTAAAAGCTGCTCATTACTATAATTATTCTTTTTCTTAGTACACATGCAAAAGCATCTAACTTCAGGTTGTTTTAATGATGAATGTTTAAAATGGCAGCGTGATGGCTGCAGTACTCTCTACTGGCTATTAATCTACAAAATCAAGACATATGTCCATTGTGGAAAGTTTGCACCAAGGTTCACAGTTCTGCTTAGGAGGACATCTTTTAGGAGTCAAGCTTGCAGGCCTTACAGAAACAGGGACCAAACAGTCACCATCACACTGCTTATCTTGTCTGATCAGACGAAGCAGGGGCTCTCTGAGCCCAGGAAGTTTGAATCACAGAAAATCAAAATCCATTAAGTTGCAATACATTCAAGCCGTAATTGCTGCAGATTAGAATTCAAGCGGAGAACTTTGCATAATGCCAAGAGCTGACCTTTTTCTGGGGTGCTCTCCTGCGATTGTTGGGACCTTGTAACAAATGCCTAGTGCCATTTAACGAAGGAATGACATATCTCTGATATGCAAATTTTTACAGCACAGCAATTAAGCGGTTTAGAATTTTACGACAGTGTTTGGGCTTTATACAACAAAAAAAGGGCCAATAAAGGGCTGTGATGGATGGGCTAATCCCCACTGGAAATATACCATGTAATCTCATGGAGACAATGTATTATGGATAGCATTGTGATTATTGGTGGTTAATATCTCCCCCTTCTCCTCCCACCCTCCCCTGCCCGCAGCCTCCCCCTCCCTTGCTCCCTGCCTGATGAAAACTGCATGGCTGCCACATTGTTGGGGGCACAGGCCTGGGATACAGATGGGAAAGTTGGGCCATTGCAATCTGCTGCACGCACGGACGACAGTGAAAAGGGGGCTTGCAGCGAGGCAGCTTGTCAGCAGGGGACAGGGCTGGGGTCCATATGCCTCTCTTCTTCTCCCTTCTGTCGCCGAGTCTGCTGCCGCATCCTGCTGTCGGGGGACACTTTAATGATGAACATGTTTTAAACAGTTTTGCTTACCTAGCGACAGCTTTTCAGGGAAGGGGAGCTTAATTAGACACCTTCCGTAGTTTTGGTGGGTTGTATTTTTCTGTAGGTGTCTGTCTGTCTGTCTGTCTGTCTGTCCGTCTGTGGTCCATCCTCTGCCCTCCCCCAGGGCACTGGGTACAGCAGGCACTGCAGCCAGGCACTGGGTACAGCTGCAGTCCTTGCGTCTCGCCATCCTCCACCTGCCACACAGGGCACATCACTTTCACTCCACACTGGCCATCCCTCTCCTCTCTGCTTGCAGATTTTATCTGAGGTCTGTGTGGGGCTGGCAGAGGTGTTTGTAGCAGGCCTGTACTTCAGATGTAGAATCTGCACGGTTTCAGGCATGGTGAGAGGGCTGTGATAGGGGCTGATCCTGAAGTGTGAGGACATTTGCTTTGGACACATGATAGCAAGATAAGCGTTGGGAATTTTAACTATGTTTTCGAGAGCAACTTGTAAAATTAGAAGGAAAAACATCTCTGGCTGCTGTTCAGAGTGTCAAAGTAAAGTAATTTAAAGCCTGAAATCACTGTCTTGCTATTTGTTCGCTATCTTAAAGGGTCAAATAAAGCTTGATGTTTGTCTTTCTTTTTCCTTGATCTTTTATACCCTTGATTAGAGCTGCTGCTGAGGTACTTTTTTTTTTTTTAGGCCATAACAGAGGTCTGGGATAAATTGATTCAGTTGTTTATTTAATTTATTTCTTAGACCAGAAATTCCATTAGTATATATTGTAGCCAAAGTTAATTAAAGAGTAATTTTACAAAAACAAAAAGTCTGACCTTCTTGACCTTGTGGAAAACCCCTTGGCAGTAGGGTTCTGGGAAGCAAAAGTAGCATGGGGATTCCCAGGCAGGGATCCTTAAACTGGCAAGCCTGTGGGGCAGGGAGAATGAGATTGGAAGTAGATTTGCTGTGGCAAATACAATCCCTCCAACAACACGGGGCCTTCCACCAGGTCTGATCAGCTCCTAGGAACCACAGAAAGCAGAACAGTTTGTATGCAAGAAATAGTTTCAGCTCTAGTTCTGGTTTTCCACAAGATGTCCTTATGGTCAGTTCCCAAATAGTCGCCAGCCCTCACAGAGGGAAGTTTACCCTCATTCCTGTCTTTGGGCTAAGAGGCCCCTGAGCAAACATGGTGTGCTTCCCTTCTGGCTCTCAGAGGACATTTGTTACTTAATCACTAAGCTGCCTCTTCCTGACTGTGTCAGTGAAGGAAGTATTGAGGGCAGCAGCTGAAATAAACAGCTGGATAGACAGATGGATTGATGGGTGGATAGCTGGATAGAGGGATATACAGATAGATAGACAGATGTTGGGAAATAGGTATGGACAAGGATTTTAACCATCAGAGTCCTTCGCTAAGCTGGGAACAGTCAGCAAGAACTAACCTGCCTGAAACCTCAGGTCTCAAGCTAAAACACTTCTGAACCCAGCACAATGGGCTAACTCTATTCTTGAGAAGCAACAAATGATGCATGCTGGTTTTGGCCAGGACAGGGTTAATTTTCTCAGTAGCCAGGAGGGGGCATGGCTAAGGCCCAGATATTATTCTATATCACCTTATGTCAATCATGGGTGATATGAGACTCTCGTTTCTGAGGAGAGGGGATTCCTTCTGGTCAGGAGAAAATGTGCCAGGGAAGTTCTGGTATTGTCGTGGACTTTCCATGCAAATTGTTTCTTTGTTTTATATCTTTGTTATTAACATTGTTGCTGCTGTTTTCTTATCTCATTGCTGTTTCCAGTAAATTGTTCTATCCCAATCCATGATGTTTGCCTTTAGGGCATCCAATTGCAGGAGGAGTGAGTAGCAATGTGGTTTTAGCAGGAGTACTGCATTGGAGAATACCATTTCTAAACCATAACATTGTGTCATGCAGCAACTTTATTACATTTTCCTATACAGAATGGGCCAAAATGAAAACTCTGCACAGCTAGTGGTTTGAGAGTAACATCCTCTCTGTTGCAAGTGGAAGCCAATAAAATGTTGGGCTTCTGTGATATTTTTAATATTGTCTTTTTCTGCCGCCTGACAAATATATTTCACATAAGGGTCAATTTCTCTCTACAACACAGTGGAGGTAATCAAAGGAAAGGAAGTACTTCCTAGCAGCAGGTCTGTCTGGAGTGACTTTTTATGTCACTTTGGAGTGACATAAAAGAAGTGAGAAGGTTCATGCAATCTTCATGTTTTAAAATATGACAGAAAATACAGGAATACAACCCCATGTATGGCAGATGAGGGACTGTGCCAGGAGAAGGATGAGTAAGCCATCTGATGCCTTTTTCAGCAAAGAATATATAAAGAAAAAAAGGTAAAAAGCAATAAGCATCATATCTGAGTAGCATTTTCCACTTTGCTCCTTTCATTCCTGGGGGAAGAGTCGCTTCACAAGGCATTGCAGTTCCTATGGATGAGGAAAGGGGCCCTTGGCAGGGACCATGCTGTTTCCTTCAATCTGCTCATCCAGACAACTTACTTGACAAATACCTAACCTAGCTTTCACCAGAGCCAAGATGGTCTTCTGCATCTTTCTCCTTGCTACAATCCAATGTCCAGTTCCTCATGAAGGGGACAACTGACCACCTGGCATGGGTCACCACTCACTGCTAGTTGCCACAGTGGCAAGTGTAAAGTAATGAAGCCTGGGAGCAATTACACATCTCTAATTTCTGATCGTGAATGGAGGGGGAAGAGTTTGTGTTCAATAGAAGAATTGGTATTCAATAGAAGAATTGGAAGAATGGTCCAGCTTTAGTGACTACGGCAGTAAGGGATGTGAGAGGATGGTTGGCATTTGTGTACAGTAATGGAAATACCCAACAGTACTAACCAGGGAATTCCAGGCACCACTAACTTGGAGATATCTTTAGGATGACAAAATGAAGCTGTGGTATTATTATTATTATTACCTGTTGCAAAATGTCAACAGAACTGCTGAGCCCCATAGGAAGACAAGGGTTCTCTCCAGCTCCTGGGCTTCCTCCCCAGATAGGCAACTGCTGTGAAACTTTTGCATTAGAATTTGAGTACCTAGAGCAGAGATGGTGAGGTACCATGCATGAATCTCCAAGGAAAAATTATCTTTGACCTGAATCTAAACAGAAATCTTCTTAGAAGATTTCTAAGAAGAAATCTTAGAACATTTGGAATCAGACAGACATCTTAATGAATTTAACTGAAAGTTTTCCCCAAAGTGTCAAGACTGTTCATGGAGTGAAAAAATGTCACCTGCAAGGTGCAACAGCTTTCAACATTCAGGCTCCAAACCTGAGGTCCCAATTGATTAGGTTTCTTGAAGATTTTGTGAAGATTAGAAGCTCTCAAAGTAGCTTTTGTTTTCAAAGTTGCATTATGATTCAGTCATGAATATTATCTGAAGTCACCACATGAGATAATCTTTTTTCTTTGCTTTAAACTCTCTCAAAAGACAACTATAAATTAAATTAAATTAAATTATTTCCATATATCAAATTATTTCCAAATAATTTCCAAAGAGTACTTTGAAAATCATTGCCACAGCAACTGCAAATCACAGGTCACAGGATGGTGTGCAGCATTCAAAAAAGGGGATACTATTCATTTTGGTGATCTCCATGTAATAAACATTAATAGATATACAGTGTGCATTTCTACCAATATATGGAACACTTGCATCTTCTGTCAGTGTTGCTTTGTATTTTTCATTTTTTCATTTTGAGTAACAGGTAGGTGTCATATCATCACAGTTCCACTTGCTTTTCTCAAGTGTGCATAAAGCCACTCTTCTTTTGTTGCTCAGCAAAGCTTGTGGCATCAGGAAATTTAACTCCCATGAGGGTGGTGGCAGAGAAACTGTTTTCACAGTCTTGAATAGCAGAAAGATATATAGGTGAGATGGGTTAGACAGATCAGACCTGAGTCCATTTCAGGGCCCCAAACCAAATGAAGAATTTCCTATTTGAAATGTGATCAATATAATTTTAAGTGTCAATTTTAATCTTAAGTATTATCACCAAGCAGTACCAGTGCTGTGATTCAAATCTCTGTTGTTCCAGCCCCTGAACACTATGCTGGCACAAGGTCATATCAGATGCTTTTTTGAGGACCACTAGTACCTTCCATTTCTAAGGCAGGAAGGAAGGTGGCTATTACAAAAAGAGATTGAACATAAATAAGATTGTTTTCTCAGGGTAGTTTATTGAGGATTACTATTGTGTTACACTGTTACCCACGCTGCTACTCTAAGAATAACAAAAGTAAAAGTGAAAGAAAACCTAGAATGGAAGTTTGAAAAATCTGGGGATTTCCAGACCCCAGAGATGACAAATAATATGCTTGCTTTAAGTATAAGCAAATAATAAGTATGAAGAAAGCTTAAATAGGCTGGGTTGATACCATATCTCTCTGTAATGAAAAGAAAGTGGCCAAATTTAGTACTAACCAAATAGTTCATTCTCCTAGAATAGTGTGGGAGATGGATGACCTCACGTGGATCTCATTATCTTGGGATCTGCCCAAAAACCTGCCAAAATAATGATACAAATAAAAACAATATCTCTGGTTACAATGAAAAGAAATTGACGTAATCATGAGCTTCTAATTCCAAACATAAGCTAACCTGCAATTCACTGCAACTGCAAAATAGTGAGTAGGTTATTCCTCTGTGCTACCTTGTTTGTCCTGCCATTGTTTTATAAGAGGTGATAGTTGATCGTATTCAGCAATTTTACCCAGTTTGATACTTTATTTGATCAAATTTGGATATGTCTATCTTTCATATCTGTATGTTGTTCTGAAAAACAAATCAGTAACTTTAACAGCACAGTGATTTGGGGCAGACTATTATAAGTATCTGATTTTGGTGGCATCACTAAGAGACTCAAATGCTACTTAATTTGTATGTACTGGGGGAAAACAGGTTGGTCATCATTTTAATTAATGCAAAAATGAAGCTTTCAGTTACAACATTGCATCAGAAATGCAATTTTCTTGTTTCCTCTTACCTACATCAAGTTTTCTTTGGTGTTATGTTTGAGGCATAATGTAATTATGTTAACAGAGTTGCTGTAGAATTTTAATTACAGACAAGAAGAATAACTTAATGGCAAGCCAACAAACTTCATAACATTTTAAATTAAACTTTTGATGTCTTTGGAACACTTCATGTGTCTGGAGTCAGTGCTGCTGACTTCCCTCCTCCACTGTGAAGGGAAATCAACTTATGGTTAGGACTATGGATGAGACAACCCAGGAAAAGAGGCACAAAAATCTCATGAAGACTGAGCTTTAGCTCAGATAATTCCCCACTTTTCCCACTAACATCATATGTAAGTTGGGATGAATAGGATAAAGTAGGTTTTTTCCTGAAAGAAAACACTAAGGCACAGTGAAGTGAGTTATCCACCAGATGGGATGAAGATATGGAGTCTGAATTGGATGTCAGCATCCCACAGGAAAGCAGGCCCAGCTCAGACAAGCTTAACTACAGCACTCAGATTTCTTTACTTCTGAGTATGAGCAGCCGCACGATGATTTACAGCCCTCAGATTTATGCACTCTAATTTCTCGCACTTCGTTAATTTGTCTCGTGTTCCCGACCGTCCTGGGCTCTGCCGCGCTTAAGCGGCTCATTTGTCTCTACCTCAGTCACAGCCGGGTGACAGCCGCGGTGGCGGAGTGACAGCGGCAGGCGGTGATGGATGGCAGGGAAGAGACGTGAGAGGAGAAGGACGGGGAGGGCTCCCGGGCTGGGGAGGCGGGGGAGCGCTGCTCCGCATCCCCCGCTCCTGGGGACGGCGCCGCCGGGATGCTGCGCTCGGGGCCGGGAGCGCGTCCCTGCCGCCAATAGATGGCACTGCCCGGCCGGCTGTGCCAGGCAGGGATGCTGCGGCTGGAGCCGGCAGCTCCGCCAGGCTCGGCTCTGCCTGCTTGGGCTTTATGGAGGTGCCTGTGACTAAAACAAACCAGCCAAGCTCCCCCGTCTCCGCCGCACCCCCAGAGGGGCTGGTTTCGTCCCCACGGCAGCCTGAGGCTGCCTTTCCTCGGTAAAACTGCAGAGCCCGCTTTGCAAACCCCTCCTGTGCTCTTGCGAGCTGGTCTGCTGCGAAGGGGGGAGCATCCAGGGGTCCCAAAGGCTGGTGCAGGATTTGTGGCTGTCGTCGGGCATCTGGGCACAGGAGCAGGGCAGCTGAGGAGTGCGGGGACTTGGGAGCTCTTAACAGCCTGTCCGATTCCATGTGACATCCTTAGTCCATCCGAGAACTCTTCCCTGGCCCGAAGTGACCCCGGATACCAAAAATGGGTAGAGCATCTGGAAAGTGCCCACATTTATTGTTATTTTAAAAGAGCTTTGAAAAATACCAATTCAAAAAGCCTGGAAGAGTGGAACAGATATTTGTGGTTGCCAAAGAAACTACAAAGTACCCAAAAGAATCAAGGATTTTTAACCTTCATTAGCACAGCGTACTACACCCACTTCGCATGGCTGTGGACCTTTTCCCCACCTTGCTACCTTCACCCACCATTGCTAATAGTTGTTTGGCCATATTGCCCACCGCATAGCCAAAATTTTCCTTTTTTAAAATGGATGTATTCCCTAAACCTCACTTCTCCCATCATTAATATTGGCAGGAACAGCATGATGAGGTAACTTTTATGGAATACTGTTCAGACAAATTGAATTTGGAAAAAGCATCCTGCTAAGATGGTGACTGAAAAAATCATATTCATAAGTAATACAGCATGGGCCGGCATCCAGTCTGTATACACTCATTCATAGATGTTATTAATTGACAAATACATTAATGCCCTTCAACAAATCATTTGTGCCAGGGATTAAATACATCCAGTACTATTAACATTGCTTACTTTGCAGCAGAACCTTGGAGACCTTGTCAGAGATGACACTCATTTTGCTAGGTACTGTATGAATACAAAAAAAAAAGGTGTCACTGCTCTACAGGAATGTAAGAAAACTTGCAGATTGGAAATCGCTTGAAGGCAGACTCAGAGAAACCCAAATGTGCTTGAAATCCCAAATGCCCAGTTAGCAACTAGGTTTGGCCTCTCCTTCATTAGAAAATGCTCTGGCAGCCCCAGACCTGCTCCAAGTCACAGCAGTAGGCAGGGGGGAGTTAGGAGGGGGTCCCAGCCCTGCTGGGGAAAGCCACCTTTGCAGGAGGATTGTTAGTGAGTTGAGTGGGAGCAGATTGCATTTGTCATGTGCTGGGATTTAGCTTCCACATGCAGTCTGGTGGGGGTTTTCAGCATTGCTCCACAATGTAATTTGTGGTTTATTCTGTGTTTTATTCCATCAGCAGTGCTAAAATCAGGTTAGGCTTGCTTCTTGATGTTGCAAAATCTAAAGGTGGTTTTGTAGACAGAGGGGTGTACTTCCTAACAACTTACACCATTCTTATCAGGACTAGCCAGCAAGGTCATGAGGCTTTGTATGAGGATTTTCTTGCAACAATTCTTCATTGCAGATCTTTAGAAATCAGCAATTAGAGATATTCCCTTGGAAGAGGGAGGGAGGGAGGATGTTTTTTTGCAAAGTTTTATCACACTGAACTGTAACAAGCCCTCCTAGATGATGGTAATAGGAAGTGCTTCTTATACAGCAATCATCCCAGGTCACAGCTGGCACGAATGTGCAGTGCTGAGGGCTCTGGCAAGAAATTCACTGCAGTTCATTGCAGATTAGAGCAACAGGAAAATTAGTGAAGTTGCAGCACAAGAGAAAGACAGATTAGGCTGGGCACAAAGGCAGAGATTTTAGTAACAGTATTTAAGAACATGCTAATACAAGAGCAACTGAAAGGTGTTAATGCTGTTAGGTTGAAGTCATCCTGAAGTTAGCAGTACTGAGCAGAGTGAGAACAATTGTTTTATCAGGGCCCTCCTTACAATCTGGCCTCCAATTTTACTACTTCTGCTGTACAGGGTTAACAGTCAGGGAAAGGATGTCTGTATAAAATGCAGCTTTAAAACTGGAGAGAGCTTACAATGTAGGCAAATCCAAGACATCATAAACAAAAGAAGGAAAAATAGTTAATGACAAAAGGCGAGAAAACCACCTTAACCCCCAAATGTGTAACTGCCCTCAAGCTGTCTCACAGATTTGAGCTCAGTAGGAGCCGTGCAATGAGGCAGTAGTGTGTAGTTCATTGCTCCTAACTGCACACTGAAATAATACACTTGACATTAGGTTTGTATATGATGATTTGTATTTTATCAGCGGAGCATATGTGGATATGCCCAGAATGGCAGGAGTAATTAAGTACTTCAGTCAGGTATAACTCCAATGCTTCTGCAAACTGGCTGGGTTTTGCTGAAGCTGCCAAAGCTCCAGCATACCATAAGAAAGTCTGATCCAAAGCTGTTATGCAGCTGCATAACTGTTGCTCTGTATACAGCATGCCTCTCTGTGTCACTGTGTACTGGGCTGCTTGCTCCATGACCAGGATATAAAGAAGTACAAAATGCTGACTAACTTCCAGTCACCACTGTCAAACTCAGTGGGCAAAACCTCACAGGTATGGAAATTTTCAATTTGATTTCAAATACTATATGTGGACATTAGTTGTGTTTATTTCCAGGAGACAGCAAAGCCAGAGTGCATGCATTGAGGAAAAAAACCTTAAACTTTGCTGAGAGTGGCAAAAGTTCGGGGGAACTCAGCTGTTGATAATCTGCCACAGGTATATAAAAGAATAATGAAACATTTCAATGAGAAATAAGTTAAATTAGAGACTATTGCATACATTTTAGATTTCCACAATCTGCTGGATCTTTAACTTAAAACTTTACATCTTTTAGCAGAAAAATTAATTTCTCTTTCACAAGTTCCACTTAGATTTTGTTGCTAATAAACCCAAGGATGTAAATACTATTAAGTACAAAACAGCCTGCTGCATAATTGTTTCAAAGCAATTACAGATTATATCGAGCCATTCGTTGAGCAGAAACAGTTTTTTCCAAGGCACCAGCTCCCTGTACCTTGAAATTTTATTGGTCTAAGAATTTCATGCACCATATGTTGTAATACGAGACTAGCTGCAATTGAACAAACAACTTTCTGATATATAAGTGAATGATAACCTGATTTTAAATGTGTTTATCTAATGAGATAGTAACTGTAATTTACAGCACATATAAAAACTCCCACTGTTACTCCTGGTGCACCTTTTGGCTAAAAAGGGTGATGCGCTGAGATATGCTAATGAATATCATCTTGGTTTTTACCAAGTCAGTAATAAAATTTGCATTTGATATTGTGCACAGTAAACTGGGTTATTAGCCTTGAAAATGAGTCTCATAAAATTTAAATATAGGCTTAAATCATATTAACTGTCCTGTAGATTTTCTGAGAGGCTTTAAAGCATTGTGCTCTCATTCTATAGCGTCAAGCGTGCAGATGTCATTTTGCCTTCAGGGGTGGCCCAAAATACTCACTTATTGGAGCCTGCAGGATGAGCTGCAGATCGACCCCTTCTTTCACACTTGAGGAAGCAGAGGTAGTTCTGGGGCCGGGAAAACTGCAGTGGGAAGTGGGGGAAGAAAAGGGGAGAAAGTACTGCTGCTGAAGTGTTGCCTGTGGGCTTGGGCAAGACAAAGCAGAGGGTTTAGTCCTGAATGTCCAGCCTCACTGGTCTGATCACCCGTAACCACACATGGGCAGAAATGTTTGTGTGCTGGGGTCATGTCTGGTGCCAGAGTGCTTCTGTTGGTTCAGAGGAACGCTGTTTCAGCTGCACAGTCACAGAAGAGACCAGAATTTGATCCCTGGTGTTTTGAGTGAGTACAAGGTATTGGAAACACAGATGGATCTAAACTCTGGACAGATAAGTCTGATTCTCAGTACCTTCAGAGGGAAAATTTCTGGGGAGGAAGATGAGCAAAGGTGAAGCATGATGGCTCATCTCCAGTTGGAGGGAAGCCCTAGTACCAGAAGTGTGTAAGGACAAACTGTTGAGCTTGGTTCTGTCTGGCATTAGGTATTCTTGTGCACATCAAGGTTAGGTACTAAATACTTTGGAACACATGTTTGAAAACTTCTGTCTGTTGGCAAAGGAAGTCTGCACACATACAGATTGATTACATGATATGCCAGACCTTTTAATTCAGTTTGTGAGACCAAGTCTTCTAGTAAAGGCTGATGTTTTCAGGGAAAAGAGGACATTCCTTGCAACTGTTATCCATAACCAGTGCAGTGCTGTCTCTTCTTACTTAAAAGTCTATTTAACCATTATGCTTCTCTTCTTTTACCCACCATAATGTTGTAATGTTTACTAGAAATCAGATTCTTTTCCAACTGGTTGCTGTGATTGCTGTAGCTCAGAGGGTAGGTTTAGTTTAGCTATTAGGATGAACTTCTTTACAGTGAACATGGTGAGACTGCCAGAGAAGTTGTGGATACCCCATTTCTGGAAGTGTTCAAGGCCAGATTGGATGGGACTTTGAGCAACCTTGTCTAGTGGAAAGTTGCAGAGGAGCTGGAACTCCTTTCATGTCCCTTTCAGCCCAAACCATTCTACAGTTCTGTGACTGTCAGAAAAGCCTTGTCTCAGAAAGAAGCCTCTGTTTTAGTCAGTCAGGTACTGATAGCATTGCCTAATATCGTTATGATTGTACAACTGGCTGTATGTCCAGATGACTATATGTCCATCTGGAAGATGTTGCCAGTGAGGTAACAGTGAAGTGAGGCAGAGTCAAAAATGTAATTTTGGCAGTGCCAAAAAATGTAATGAACCTGTTTGCCTACTGTGCAAGGTTGTCTACTGTTACGACACAAGTGTAGCAGGGACAAAATGACTGTCTTGTGACTAATTATGAAATCTTAACTCTTCTTATCAATGAAGGTGTCTGGACATGGTGCAGAGTATTGTACATGCAGCTCCAAAGGATGGTACCTGCTGCCTTCAGAGCAGGGCTCACACTGACACTGAGAAATCAGTCTTAAAGTCTGATGTATGATGTTGAATATCCCAACCATGCTGCTGCTGGCATTTATTACTAAAAACTCCAGGAATTCTTTGTAGCATTATTATCACCAACTTTAAAAATAAAATTATTTTAGTGCAATCTATGTTATAAACAGCACTTACATAATCAGAGCACAGTTATCTTCTGCTACTCACTGAACAAAACCAGTATTGTGACACCAGGACCACGTGTGCTTCATCAGGCTAGGCTGACTGCCAAGAAACCAGGCCTTGAAAAGTAGAAGGGAAACGAAAAAAATGAAACCAGAAAAGATAAGCAAAACATTCTCTCAGCCTAGAAAATGAAGGATTTCCTGACAGTGCAGGAAAGTTTCTCATCTAGATGCTGCACCCTTTATGCAGTTTGTACTTCCCTTCCCTCGGTACTCTGTCTCCGTCTGTTCCAGTGTATTACGATTTGGCAGGCGCCCGAGCTGCATTATGTGGCATTAAAAGAGAGTGACACTTCCTTTGGCTGAGACATCTTTCCCAACTGAGCCTTCCCCACTCAGCTTAAAGAAGAGGAAGTACCAGTCTGGTTCCTCTTGTTTGACTGCTAATGACCCAGCTCCACAGACCACCTAGCAGGAACTTCCTGGTATGGCTGGCTGAGGAATCAGATGACTGATTTATTCTAGGTTTATCTAAAGGAACTATAACATTTCTAGATAAGAATTACCCAGGAGAAAAATTAATATCTCAAATGTCAATCACCAAATTTGTTTTTGCTTCAATTCTGTGCCACTAGGAAATTTTTCTTTGTGAAAAGGTGACAGCACAAAAGACATAACTAAGGGCTTGGATATTGGCTGAATAGTTTTGACTTTCTTTTATCACTAAAAGCAGCTGAAAGGAGCTCTTCATCATCATTAAGGGTCCCATGGTATCATGACTATGAGCCCTGCTTGAGGGATTGTCTGACTGGGACAAACAGCAGTATCAGAATAAGGTGAAAACCCTGATTTCATCCCTGATCTTCCTGAAGGCCTAGGCTCTTGTTCTTTCCTGGCAAAGATGGCTTCTCCTTCTATGCAAGTGTCATTCAGGGGAAGGTGGACAGGAGGCAGATGGTTTGGTGGCAGGGAGCAGGTTTGAGGCCATGGTACAGAGGGAAAATCACATCTTTAGACCACCTTCAATCTAATCTCTATTGCAGGCATTTCATACCAGAAAATACAAATTTTTCATTTACCTATGCCAGGATGGTGGCTTGAAGTAACTTTTGACTGGCGGTACTTTGTGGAAGCAGCAACATAAAGAAGTGAACACCCAGAGAAAGGAAGACAGTTCAAAGCTAGGTCAGAAGTGAAGGTGGAGTACCTGTATTATGAGTAAATTTCCCTTTAGCTCGCCTGGCTGTTCACCAGTAACATTAAAGTGAAGTACCATTGGAAATCATGCATGTAGAGGTTTTTTTCTTTAGGTTTCCCTTGTAGCCTCAAAATATGGAGGATCCTGCTCATTTTAGCCCTCAGCGCTGGAATGCCTCTGTCTGTACCAGCATAATCTGTCCCCATTGTCACTATGAAGTGTAACAACACCCGTGCTTACAATGGTTTATTAGTTGATTTATAGGGGTAAATCAGAGGTAAATTGAGCCCTTCTTTAGCAAGCCTTAGGTTCACAATGCCAAGATATGCTGAGCATAAAAACTCATGCGGGGAAAAAAAAGGGCCAGAACAATAGTGACACTGTGTGGAGCCAGGTTCTATATGCAATCACACAGTCTCAGGAGGTCCATGAAGAAAACACAGCATGCAGTATGGTGGGTGGGTGTGGAAGCACAGGATCACCTATTGTGCTGTCTCAGAACCATGTAAGTATTTCTGGGAAAAAAAAAAACAAATGCCAGAAATAAAAAGCCAGAAGTTTGCTGTGAGTGTAGAGAATTTAGGGACAACTTTTACTAAGCCCAAATTCAGATTTTCAAATTTGGCCTTACATTCAAGAAAACAGAAGAGCATGAAAAGAGAAGAACTAAAAGGAATGGAAAACTTTATGATGTTTTTGTTTGGACCACTACTTTTTAAAAAAATATATTTTTTTCCATTTATAGAAATCACATCTGTTTTCAGTATCTCTAAATATACTGCATAATTATTAGCTGTTTATAAGGGCATGTAAAAATTACACATATATATATATATGTATATATACAGATATATATATACGTATATATACAGATATGTATGCACACCTATGTGTAAAATAAAACTGTTTCTCAGGTTTATGCACATATCTAGAAAGAGCCAGACTTCTCTGTGGAAAGCTTCTGATGAAAAAGGCAGAACTTGAGTGGGAAACTATATCTCCTTGTTTTATCAAAGTGTTGTCGCTGTGATATCAACAGCTATAAAGTTTAGGTGACAAATCTGAGTGCTAGTATCACAGAAAGGCTGGCAGTGCTGTCAGCTAGTTTTTAATCTGTAACTTCATGTCAGGAGCTTAAGACACCCAAGTCAAAGATTGTGCTATGTTGGAAAAAAAAAAATTCTCAGAAAATTTCAGCCTGCTAGCAATAGTAGAAAACTGAAGTTGTATTCATGTTAAAGGATCCTTGTGTCTTTAGCTTTAAAGTTCTGATAACCTTCATAGCTATGTTCAGGTTGTTGAGCAAATAGGGTCTATGGCTGGAGACTTGTTTGAAATAACTGTGTGCTTCTTGCCTTGATCGACCCAGCTTGCATCCCTTGGAAACTGGAACACAGAAGGTGCCATTAGAGTGTGCATCAACTCTCCAAATTCTTGTGTATCTGGAAGGTGGTAGATGCATGTGCCTGCATACAGGAATTCAGAAATACTCTTCTGTCCCAAATAGTCTTTTTGCTGGTAATTTTATGCCCTTTCCTTGGGGAAGAGAATAACAGAGTCATAGGGAGAAGTTAGAAGACTTAGAAGATAATTCCTCAGACCTACTCAGGAGATAGAGCAGGCTCTGCTCTGCTGGAGCAGGGGGAAAGGGGAGCTCACCTCCTCAGCAACATGGTTCCAAGTGTCCACATACACACCAAAGCAAGCTAGACATACATTTCTCACCAGAGAATGTATGTGGCCCTGGCAGTATCTTTTCTCATAGAATAAACGTCCTGCTTCAGCCAAATGCAAACTAGCAGTGTGTGTGCAGTCTGAAGAGGAAGTCTTTGTCCCCCAGATAAACAGGTTATAAAGTTTTAACAACTGTAAATGTTTGGCTGATGTTTTAACTCAGCCAACCCACATAAAACAAATAAACCTAAACACCAAAATATTTTGAAGTACTCTTCTCCGCAAAACTAGCCATAGTGATAATGGAATACAGCAGCCTGAAAGACAGCCCATTTCCTGGCACGGGGCATCCCCTCTCAAACTAATCAGCGCATCTTCTCTCAAAGGACTGCCTAGCAAGCAGGGTGACTTGACTGTGGAGTATGTAAGAGAAGGCAGAAAGAAAAAAATGCAGACATATATTCATGGAGTTTATATGTTTGAGGGTTTTTTCGGGTTCTGTGGTTTTGTGTAGAACAGTTTTCTACATAATTTTTTAAAATATTAACTTAAAAAAATTTCTAGAATAGGTTACTTTCTGTGTGTGAATAAGTCCAGTCTACATGCTGTTTTTTTTCCACTTTATCTGAAAATACTATGCCTGTGAAACTCCCTGTTTCAGTAAGAGAAGGCTTCTGGCCCACTTGATCACAATGAGAAACCAGGAAATGAGCAACTGGGCTCAAAGCGCAAAAGAAAGTGAAAAGAATAACCCAAGATTTTAACAAATTGTATGTTTATGTGGGCTTAGCTCACAAAGATGTGTGTGATGTAAAACGGACCATCTTTTACCCTGCTGTTATTTAGACAGCCCTGATGATACTGGGTCAGTCTGGCCTGAGACCTGGATGAGCTCCTTGGTAGCCCTCCAGTCCCAATGCCAAGAGTCCTTTCACTCTGGCTGAGTGCTTGCCCAAATCTTCCTGCAGAAGCTTCCATGCAGAGGCTGGCTAGAGATGCCCATCCCCACCTCAGTCCCAAGGCTGAGCTGGAGCAACAGCCTCTGCCAATCAGATCCTTGCAGGCACTGCTGAAGAAACTCAATACAGAAATGGGAAATTCCTACAACTGTGTAGTTTTGCAGATGAAATCAATTTGGTTTTAGCCTGGTGGGAGCCTGATGGCAGGTACTGTTGTACCTCTGCACCTTCCCTGGGCCATTTATCATCTTTGCATCTAAGATGGACTAAGCAATGAATATTCTGGCTTGTTCCTTTGTGCATGATACAGACATTTCCTTTCCCAGCCATGATCATGTACTGTAATCCCTGTGTCACGGAGTATTTTCTTTAAAATGCTTGCAGATAGAGTGTAAAGGATTAGCAAAGCATGCACTCCTTGCCTATTAACCTATGGAACATTCCTTTGCAAGCCCAATGATCACACATGGCATTTCTGATTTCTCCTACAGTGATATAAAAAGCACAAAGACCAGTTTCCCCCGAAGCCATTGAGATTACAGGTATTACTTCATGAGGCATGCCTTTAGCATAAACTCAGTCAGAGTTTTACGGGGAATTTTTTCAGGCTGTAGGAAAATATGAACAAGGGTCATGGACCCTGATCAAGAGCAAGCCTGGTAGTTCAAAATAAATCCCTTTACTCTCATAATCTTATATGAAAATCTTATGTGAAAAAAGGTGGGAGAAAGCAGGAAGGAAGGAAAACCTTGTCCTGTTGGCTGATCAGAATAGTTTTCCATATGTTAAAATAAAATATTAATCACATATAGCTTTTCTGGCATTGGCTCGATCACTAAAGTGAATTTTATTTACATCTTTCTGAGTCCCACTGCAACCCAGCCCGGCTGTGTCTGCCTCAGCTGCAGGCACGTTTCCTCTTCCTGGCTCCGATTCGCATCGCTTCCCTCATTCGAAATGTTAACAGAAGGGACAAAAGAGATGGACTTTCAACTGGTCCTCAGCACCGATGTGAGCAGCATTACTGACAGTGCTCGCCAGGTTTTGCTGGCCATAGGTGCCTGGTCCAACAATGCAAAGGGAGCAAAATATTCTGCTGGTCGGGGAGAGCGCGAGGCACCCATCCTGCCAGGGAAGCAGAGCTGTGCCCACCACCCTCCCACACTAAAACGTGACACCCAGCCTGTCTTCGAGGGTTTAAAAAACCCCTGCGGGCTGGGGAGGGCCGCGGGGGGTTAATGCAGAGCTGGGTTGCCACAACACTGGAGGCATTCAGAGAAGAGGGCTGCGGTTGCTGCATAGGCACATTTGGCCCAGGTTGCCAAAGAGGCTGTGTGTGTTACTGCAGAGGAGTACACTGCCTGCCACTGTTGGGCTATTAGTATGGAAATGAGGCATGTGTGTGACAGGTGGCCTTACAACCAACACAATTAACTTTCTCCATTAGCTGACGCACTGACAAAACAGATGCAGCATCAATAAGCACCAAAAAACCCACAAACACTGAATAGGAATGACACGTTGCACACCCCTATTATTTATAAGGAGGAACAGCATAATTTCTTTGGGATGCAGTGGCGAGTAGGAAGTGGTTGGGTTTTTTTCTCCCCTGATTATGATGCTTGTTTGCTTTCCTAAAATAATCATTTTAATCTTGAACTTTATAGAGGCATTGCTGTGAACTTTAAAGCTCTCTCAGTGATGCACAGCAGTCTCGGGAAGGTTCGTCACAGCTGCAGTGTAGGAAGAGCAGATCCTTTGATAGGAAATAATTCCAAGTTGCAGAAGTCATCTGACCAGCTTCTGAGCTATAGATAATTACTTCTCAGCCATCCAGTACAGCACATTTTAGTTGCCTCTGACAACACTGGTAAGGACTGTTAAGGTGGAGCAGCTGGTCATATCCCTAACATGAGTTAAAGGGCTCGTGGCTCAGCTGAAAACAGGGGGTTGGGAAGGAACACGTGGCATATTAGATTGCAGCAGAGGACCATGTCATGTTGGTTTCAAAGAAAATCAGCTTAAATGTTGGTTGTTCATAAGAAGTAAATGGAAATAGGGGCTGGTTGGTTTTGCTTTTGGTTTTAGATGTCCTGGTTTATCTGTTGTTTTGTTGTTTTGGTTTTTTTTTCAGTCAAGCATCTCCTCCTGACAATGAGTATGAACCATACTGGGGTTTTAAATAAAAACACAACTTGAACTGTCTGAAATGCAGAACCATAATGCAATAATGCAAATTTGCATAACGGCCTCCTTATGTCAGCTGGTCCTGCGTGAAATATTTAGAGATGCACTGAGTGCTATCCTTGGCACATCCAAATTCTCATTGGCCTTTGGCTCCATTGGTCTACACCAGAGTTTTCCCAGGTTAAAGTCGCTAAAGATCTCATCCTGTATCATCACAGTATGAAAATGTCCTGGAACACAGCATCATCTGTCAGGTTGCCCTGGCAGCATCCTAATTCATGACATACGAATGGCCTCCAATTAGGAGGATGTTTGAGGAGATAAAGCACTCAGTCTGTAAACCAGTCCAGTACTGCCCTGATTAAAACCCACTGACGATCTTTCACTGGCCTACAAAGTGATGGGTGGGAGTCAGCACCACATCACAGACAAAGAACTGCTGTCCTGACTGTGGAGACCAGCGCTGGACTGTCTGCAAGTGGCAGGATGAGCTACATCAAGCTGCTCACAACTTCCATGGTGATGAACTGCTTTCTATCCATCCGTCTGCCTTGCACTGTTTTCAAGTGCACAGAGAATTCTGACTACATTTTACAGCTGCAGATTTGGAGCCAGGCTCTTCTCAGTAGTGCTGAGCAATAGAACAAGAGGCAATGGGCAGAAACTCCACCTTAACATGATGCACAAGAAGCTCCACCTTAACATGAGCAAGAACTTTACTGCATGGGTAACTATGCACTGGGACAGATTGTCCAGAGAGATTGTTGAGGTTTCTTCACTGAGATATTTCAGAGCTATCTGGACACAATTCTGATCCTGCTTGAGCAGGGAGGTTGGACCAGATCATCCACTCTAGTCTCTTCAACCTTACTCTGCAACAGGAGAATTTCTTGTGGTAGATTTAGTAGCAGCAAGGCCTGCACCAGGCTAGCCATGGTGCATAAAATCTTACGTAGAAAGTAGTAGCTCTCTCTCTCCATAATAATTACATGAGCTATTAATTTTATTATTTGTGTGGCGCCTTGGGATACATGTCATGAAAGACCCTGCTATTTAAGCATACTTTAATTGATTGAATTATGGGACATCCAAAGCACAAAACCCCTGCTAATCTAATTAGATGCCCTTGGTTATGCATTTTCTTCTCCCTTCGCTGTAAAGCCAGTTTCCAGCTCTGGTGTGCAGGTGTCTGCACTGTCAAGCTTTACTCTAAGGACTTTACTCCATAATCCAAGTCACATAAAGCTGGGATGACTTTCCCATCCCACTCATCTACCTGACCACCTAATGGCTTTCAACATGTAGGTGTTGATGAGGTGGGTGGAATGAAGTTGTCTCCAGGGAGGGGGATGTGGAATGGTGTGAAGGTGGGTTGCTCTGAATGGAAATTCCCATTTCACTGCCTATCTGTGACTAACAAATGCAGCAAAGGTAATTGACAGACAGACAGACAGACAGCCTCTTGACTTAGGTCAAGGAGCCTCTTCCATTTTGGTTGTGATTTGGGTGGAGAGACTGAGTTATGGATAATAACACGACTGAAGTTTCCTGGTTGCCCCTGTTCCTACTTGGTGAGGACCCTCTGAAAGGTTCATGGAGCATAGTTTCATCTCCTTGCCAGTTTTATAGCTATGATTTATTTGTGCATGACTTATTTGAGGCTATGAGCAAGTTTCTAGAAGGAAAGGAGGATTTTTAGAAAGTATGACAAAACAAAGAAGGGTATTTTTTTTCTGGTGTTGTTATATCTATTTGGCAATGCAAATAAATACTTCTTAATGCACACATGTGGAAACATGCATTTCAGTGGATGTTCTTAGAAAAGCAAAGAAGAGGAGTGACCAGGCTGTTCAGCATCTACTCAAAAATAATGGTTGCCATATTTGTTCAACATAAATTTTCCTCAATAATTTTTACTTGCCTTACTTCATCCTAAAAGTGCCCTCTTCTTTGATTTTGAAAATGTCAGAGACATTTATTGAACAATTATGAAGCCAAGTCAGAAGGAAGTTTGTGGATATAGGTGGGTTTGTATGTGAATGTAGCTGTCTGCTTCCATAGTTATTTATATATCTAAAACTCTTTTTTTCCATTTTAAAGTATTAAGTCAGATTTTTTTTGGCATCAAAACTAGAATGCGCCAATGTATTCTGCCTATTCGCACAATTACATAATAAGTGACAGGAGTTCTTAGTGTGAACTTAGTCATTCTTATTAAACCTGCCTCTGTGTTTTTGACCAGGAAAGCAGCTGGTTATTCAAAATAAGACTATTTTCTCACAGATATTTAAAAATGTCAAAATTTTTTAAAGCTTCTCTGTTTCTTAGACCCCTTATTTAACCTAGTGAACTGCCGGCCTGGATATAGTGCTGAATTTTTACCTGGATAGCATCTAAATCATAATAAAAGACATTTTCAGGACATCTCTTCAGATGTGGCTTCCTAGCATGACAAGATGAGGCAGAGGAACCTTGAAAAACTCTCTACATCCTAATTTGTTTGCTTTTGTTGCAAACTGACTCCAAGAAGACAGTTATTATGAGGAGGCTTGAGGATTTCTTTTCCTCCTTCAACATTTCCTTCGTATTGTCTGTGTGATTTTTTTCCTTCAATACTGAGAAGCAGAAGAGGCAACAGAATCCCAGACTTCAAGAGGCAAATGCTTTTCAGATCCCTCTGAGAAATAGAATATCTCTTGAAAATGTCATCAGAGAGGTGCTGCCCTAAAGGTGCCCTTCAGTAGATTGACAAGGGAGTGGCAGATTGACACAGGCCTAAAGGAGACAGTGGACCTTCTGGAGAAGCAGTTGGCAACCAGACAGGATGCCTAAAGCCTCTTAAATGGATTAGATGCTTGTGTGTAGGCAATAGCATTGCATCTTTTAGTCACAGCAAGAGTCACGAGACTGTGAGAACTAGGGCTACAAATCCTGAGCTTAACCCATTAATACTAAATGCAGACTCAGTCTTTGACAATAGACAGTAAAACAATGGGGTTGAATCACAGCCATAGTGAAGACAATCTTTAAGATACAAGCTCTAGGCATTTTTTTCCAGTTTAAGGAGAGATGGATTGGAACGAATAATAGACTAAAATTTTTTCTTAATACTTGCCACAGGAAAATATCTTCAAAAGAAACTTCTTCAATTGTATTTAGCTACGGAACACCTTGCTACAGATTGGTGTGGGTACCAGGATTTTACTTGAGCTCAGAAACCAGCTGGAAAAATTCATGGAAGAAGAAATTATCAAAGGCTATAATACCATTGTACTAGGAAACACAAGCAAGTCACTTTTGTTCCAAATCTCTTACATGAGCACAGAACTGTGCCCCAAAGGAAGTATTGCATTTCTGCTCTTTTATCCTTTTCTATGCATTAGCTCTTGGTGACTCTTGAAGCTGTATTCTGACACAGATGGATTTGGGGTCTCACCCAGGATGCCCATAATTATGATTTTGGGCTGCCTTTCTCAATGCTTGGATCATATTAGATCATATTGTGTATGCAGTGTTTGAGGGTTATTTCTAAATTCAGCGCTCCTTTGAGCAAAGAAGTGAAAAAGGGGATCTGTGATGCAATTCATTTACAAATGTGCAGCACTGTTATATCTCTCAAAGACCTCTATTAAGGACATCATTATGAATGGAGGTTGTCTTGAAGCTGCATTTATTTCAATCTCAATTAATTTAAGCTACATTAAGTTATAATAACTGATCATTTGCAACTCTAGAATCAGAAAGTAACTGGCTGAAGCAGTCACTACACTTCAATTGTGATTCCTTCTTTGGAAATGATTGCAGGGAGAAAAAGCCAGCATACCTGTTCCTTTTCCATTAAAGGCTTATATAATCTTACATATATATATCTATATATATATGTGTGTGTGTGTGTGTGTGTGTGTGTGTGTCCATATGTGTGTGTGTGTGTGTGTACACATATATATGTAATGAGCTAATTATGTATTAAAATATAATCATAACATATATTTAAATATTACATATATACATATGTATATGTATATGTATATACACACATGGGACCAGTTTGTATATTTAATGTTTTAAAAATTATATATATAATATTAAATTATAAGTTTAAAAATTTATAAGATTAAAACACTATAAAAAGAGTCCTACTGAAATCCTTTCAGGTACAGCAGCACAGAATTTGGACAGAAGAGGAGGGGCAAGATCCATCCGATTGTAGGAAGGGATGTTGGTGGAATTGCTTCTTTCTTGACAGATCTTTTGTAGAAAAGTTCAAAAGCTGAAAAATTGCTGAGCCTGAGCTGGCAAACTGACTGCAAGCCTAATGCAAATCCTGTTGGGGTCAGCTGAAGCTTGAGGTGGCACAGCTTTGTGAGGGGTACTTGCCAGTCTGGGACAAAAACTGCTCCAAGCCATTTTCTATCACGAACATGAAGGAAGGGTTTTGTTCACTTTGCAGCCTCCACTTCCTCTTGTCTCAGTAGTTACATCTGCTCTGAGACTGTGGGACAGTGTCTTGGATTTACAGTGTCTGTGGCTGAGCTATAAAACACATATCTGTGCACTCAGGGTATCCAAGGCTTTCTTTCCTGCCATGTGAAATAAAAGGCCTGCCTAAAGGCAGAAAGCCAGGGGAAGCAAATGGAACTAATGGGAAAGGTGCATCAGTGTGACCTAACTCCACTGGTTTAACAAGGCTAAAAATGCATGACTCAATTACACAAGAGTTAGCTAACGAGGAATGGGGAAGATGTTACAGTTTAAAACAAATGGCTACTAAATGAATTGGGTGCTGCCTTTCAAATCTTTGCAATTCAACAAAAACCTGGCAAGACATTTTCTTCACAGGATATGAATCATCCGAAATAAAAAAAGCAACACTAGGGCCACCTACATTCAGAGTTTGTACAGTATGACCTTAAGGCCCAACATCTACCAGAAGTTGAGTAGCAAAAGGCCAAGCTCCAAAGAATAAAAGGGCTTACATCAGTATTAAATAATTCTTTCTTAGAGATGCAAATTTCTAATTAGTTACTGTGGAAACTGTAGAGGCCTGGAAGTAAGCCCTGCACAATGAGAATGAGAGTTTACTTTTTTGATTTACTGCAGGGCTGCAGTAGTTGAGGGAGGGCTGTGAGGGGGAAATAAATTCATTGCTTTTAACATGACAACAGAATAAAGTGCAACAGAAGAAGTGACTTTGTTTTGTGCACTGCTGCTGCTGCTGCGACAGATCCCTGAGGAGCTTTATGCGACATAGGCTCACTTAAAACATCTCTCAAGGCATTGTAAAATGCTTTGTTTACAAATAAGTGACTTTCTCAACACCCTCACTTGTTACATCTCTGAAAAAGCCTTGGGAGGGTGTTTTTCAAAGCCAGCAGGAGATGGGGGTGCCTTCTGCCGGTTAGGTGACCAATCTGAGGTACCCAAATTTCAAAGTCTACCACTACTGAAAATCTGAGTGCCTTAACCCGACGTATGCTGAGCACCAAAACTTATTTTTGGAAATACCTTTAGGATTCTGAATGCAGAGTAGAAATAGCTGGCTATGTAGTTCTTTGCCTTCTTTACTTTTAAATTTACTTGTAATTATTTGGGACACACCATATTTCTTTTTGGCTCCACCTGTCTGAGCCTTTCATTGGGATCAGGTGATTTGTCTTCTGCCCAGGGAGATGTCACGATGAAGTTGACTAAAGCACCAGTCTGCTTCATAGATGGACCACAGCCAAAACAAAGGATTGGTGCATTGCTGCTTGTTAGTCACTGCAGAAGGCTAGCTTGGTGTGATTCAGCAAAGGCAGGAATATTAGCTCAGACAGGATAGGGAAAGCATCATTCCTCTTTACAGGTCACAGAATTAGTTTATTTGAGCCTTGTTTCACCTCCATGGACCAGGCTTGTTTTAACTCTATTTCCATATTGATGAGCCCCAGATATTTCTGAAGCAAGGAACGACTGATGCTAAAATAATAGGAAGCTGCCATTTTTTTTCCAATTTTTTTCTGAAAATGCAGCTAAAAGCTTACAGATAGCACAGAGAAGGAAAATCAAAAAGCTAATAATTGCAACACACCATGGGAAACTAAGAAAATCTGGAAATACTTTAAACTGGTATATAATCTCTATGAGCAGGATTCTAGGTCAGCATCAGTGCAGAATTTCAGGATACGCAGCCTGAGCTGTTGCTGCTTAACACTCTAAGTCCATGTCAGAGGCTGGAGTTTATTATGTTCAGTCAACCTTAGCATCCTTAACCTCTCTAGGTAATGCAGAAGCTGAGGTTACCTAGGTGTGCCTTTAGTATTTAGACTAGAGATTGAGGTGGGCATCATCTATTCTTGCCCTGTTATCACCTCACACCCATATTTGATCCTGAATCAATTTTTAGCAGTAGCCTGAGCCCTTCCCTGAACTGTATTATTAGCCATTCATAGTAGGCCACAGAGGCCACTCTTCAGCAGATCTGAGTTACCTGTGACTCCAATGAAAGCCTCTGAACTGTTCTTTTTAATGCTTCCTGCAGGTTGCTCCTCCCAGCAGTTTGGTTATTACCCTGCCATCCCTTGGCCAGCCTTCTGTAATGACTTGTTTTCATCTGATTCTCACTGCTCCTCAGAGCTGCACCCAGAATCATCTGTCAATCCCTTTGGACTGCTGCCAGGGAAGAAGCATTTTTATAGCACTTGTTTTCTTTGCTGCTTCTGTACAAAGTGCTTTTTTTGGTATTTTGCTACTTTCTTTTGCAGGGGGTTGAATTTTCTCTTTAGCAAAGCACTGAGCCAGAAACACAGCCTCTTCTGAAATTAGCTAAACAAGCAAGGATTGCCTTTTGAGTTCCTCCAAAAGTGAAAATCTGTCTTTGAGACAAATTTCCAGTTGTTACAAAAGTTGAGAAATCTGCAAATAAACGGATTTGGTTTTCCTGCACACTTGAAACTCCTCCAGAGCTTTGAAGAGCTGGCACCATCTGAAGTGTGCTGACAATTCCTGCACCAATATTCCCAGAGAACAATCTCATCAAACCTCCTCATGGATGATAAGCCATAAAGTTCTTATTTTCATGTAGACATTTGTGATGACTTTCTCCAGGCTCCTGCCCTTTACATAAGCATGTGGCTCAGACTGTATAGTAATCAAGCATCATAACAGTAGTGCTTTTGCCTTTTCTCCTGAACTAAAAATAAAAGAGGACTCATCGCTGAACAGTGCACAAACAGCCTCAAGGACACCTCAGAAATAATGTTATTCACCAAATTTTATCTTTGATATAAGGATTAATATATACAGTTTGAAAAACATTTGCATTTCAAATGCTACAGAAAGTATAAAACTCTCACCATTAGTTCTATACTAGAAATAATTTGTAAGGAATTGGTTTAAAGTAGTCCATAATTATATTTTTCATCCTATTCTGCTGATTCAGCTTTATTGGTATTTTTCCAGAGATTGTTCAGAATTCAGCATTCAAATTGAAAAGAATTTGCTATGGTATGAAAATCTCTGACTAGCTGATGTCCTGCTTCATCCAAAGCCAGAGCTCCCAAAGTGCTTGGATCCTCAGCAGCTCTTTTGGACAACTGGCTGGGAGCCAGAAAGCCTTGCTATCTTTAGCTTTCATCTTCTTCTGCCTTCTTTCACAGTCCAGAATGTCAAGATTCATGGTACCAGGGTGTCCAAGAGATGTATTTCCTAGGAGCTGAGATTTGATTACCCTTTGCTTCCAATTGGAGCAAAACCTAGATATGAAACTCCCCATGAAATGAGGTTACTTTTCTCTGACAAGTTCTGCTCCAAAAAACCCGACAATATAGTTTTCCAAGGCTTATGGGAACTTTGGGAAATAATTCTTTTAATTCTTCCTAGACTGATGTGAGAAATAGTTTATTGAATCATTTCTACTGAGAAATTAAAGGGAAGGAGAAGAAAGGAGCAAGGAAGTAGTATAACTAAAACTCCAGGGTCATGGCCTGACAAATTAAAATTCAGTCTGCTTTCTAAAAATGAACTGGAAATGTTTTATTTGAAACAGTCTTAAAACATTACTGCTCCTGCATACTTGGGGAGGTGGGGGTGGAGTCTATGCAAGAAGAGAGGATCATTCCTCTCACAATGCTAATGGCTTTACTAGGACTGTAGAGAGTGATTAGGAATAAAACAACATTTCAATCCATTTTCCTAAGGAGCCTCCACTTAAAGAACAGAAAAAAATTAAACCAAGACAGTAAAACCCTGAGAAAACAAAGGAGGGGAACTGCCAGCTTGTGAAGTCCTAATGCTCATTATATCTGGTGCATGTTTAGCTTGTTGGGAGGGTTTGGGAAGGAAAGTAATTTAAGCAAACCAACCTGGGCCATCTTTTCATTCTTTGTTATGCACTGCTGTTGTTACCTTTAGAAATCTACCAGCAGGGCTGGTTGTGTCCTGTTTTAGTGCCCTTCGTAAAGCATTCCCTTTTCAGCAGCTCCGATGGCCCCATTGGAGTGGCCATGACAATGGATGTTCATTTTACCGCTATAAAAGGGTTTAATGATTAAAAGGCCGCACCATTGCACTCAGCCACAAAACTCATTCTTCCACTTCTGTGGAGCCCTTTGATTCAAAATGTTCTTTTGACAGGATCAAGAGTGGTTTTCATTCTGTCGGGCAGCAGAAACATCTGCATTTTTTATCCTCTGCCTCCTCCTCAGTGCACATAGTTAATGTGTAATTAATGAAACATCCCTTCTCGGAGTGGCACACAATCAGGGTAGGTCTCCCACCAACCTCGCTCCAGCTCCAGTAAAGCAGGTTTGCTTTTATATCCTTGTACTCTCATTCAACAGTAGTAATAAACCCAGTTCCAGGCTTATCTAGCCAGCTTACATCTTAATCTTTCTTTTTCCTCCCCCGTCCCCCTCCTTCTCTCTCTGTCTCCTCAGGGAAAAGGGATGAAAAAAAAAAGAACTTCTCTTTCTTTTGGGTTATCCGAGCACATTGGGAGGGGGGAACCAACCACACCGCAACATTCAAAGCAAAATAGAGAGAACAAGGGGTGTAGGGAAAAAGTCCCCTCCTCCCTCCTTTCCCTGGAAGAAAAAATAAAGACCTTGGTAAGTAGTGAAGCGAGCTGAAAAGGCAGTTACACAGGAAGGATTTCTAAGCCCTAGAGGGTAGGGCCTTCAAGCATAGGGAAGTTCTGGCTCTCATTAGTGCAACACATCTGAAATCTAACACATAACGTGTCAGAAAACTGCTACATCGTCCTACACAGGAGTAGCCTCTTCATTTGCTCTTCCATTTGCAGAATTTGGGGAGCTGGGAGTGTGCTTGAGAAATATAACATTAATGCCCAAGTACTGTCATGTCGAAGGCTACATATTGCACACTGACTGATGAATGTTTCACAATTGTATTTACTTATATAAACTTTATATTACTTTGTTTAATCTTTGTTGAGTGTACCATGAATGACTATGAAGAATAATGGAGAAATGTACCTCTAGCATTTATTCAATTCTAATAGCACCTCAGCAACACTGGATGGGTTCTAAATGATCAAAATGGACTCAGATGGATCATGGTCCACCAGCAGCTTTTAGGTTAGTTCTCAGAGACGCATTTATGCAGCAGATCTAGAGAGTATTGCACTGTGACCAAGTTGCCATAAAGAGTTTTCCTATAGAAAAACACAACAAGGCAAAGACACGTAACAGACCAAAAGGAGAAATATGTGGGCCCATGTTAATCCTACCTGCAATATTTTAAAGTAGAATATTTGTGAAGTTCAGGAGATGTAAACCACACGGGGAGGCAAACCCATCACTTTTAAGCTTTCTTGGCTGTGGAGCTGTGACCTTTAATGTCCTGTGTCTGGCCTCCTGTGGTTCTTAAACAGGAAGTGGTCCCAAAAATCTAATTTTGAGTTAAAAGCTCAGCTGCAAATATAGCAAGGAGAGAGAAGTATCAAAGAAAATTTGCTTATTAAGAAATTCACTTCTGAATGAAGTTGTATCATGACAATCTACTTAAAAACTCAGGCCAAAATCAGAAAGCAGATTTTCCTGGAAGAAAAAACTCAGAGCAAAATCACAGTATTGCCACATCTCTTGATGCTCTTGCAAGTCTGGGCTTCCTCCTGTCCAAGGATTTTGTCCACCTAGAGGATGGAAGGTACAGATGCAAGCCATTCTTTCTATTGAAAGGAAACACACCTGTGCTTCACAGTTTTTAGGACCATGTCCTAGTTGTCCAACTCCACTCTCAATTGGAAATTGTCTCCACTATTCATGTATCTGGAAATGAGCAAAGTTCAGAAATAAAAATGAGAGCACACTGAAAATGCTTTGCCCCCCTTCTGAATTAGTCTGATTGGAAGCTTTCTCCTTCCTGCATGTAAGGATGAAAGCAGATTTCTCCCCAGAAACCTGCCTGTGATTCCTTTTATTGTTCTGGTTTCAAAGAGCTGAAACTGAGTGTATAAAGCATACCTACTTTGGTACTCTACACCTAATCTGAAAATTTACTAGTGTTCCAATAAAATAAGATTAATGTAGGAAACAGTTGCAAATATATAATGCTGTAAATATTGTCTCTTTTCTTTGGAACTATAGCTAGAAGGAAGACCTGCCTATGAATTCAAGGACCTGACTAAAATTTGGTACAAAAATACCCATCCTGGCTGATATACAACAGATGAAGATCTTGTGCCAGTCCAGTTTTGAGCATCCCCCAAGAGATCAGCAAACTTACTCTGTTCCATCCCTTTGGACATATACAGCAAAAATCTGTTTTCAGTCTGACACTTACTTTAATACAGACTCTGTCACAGTCAGATGGTATTTGTCCTACAAAGAGGAGGAATCAAGATTTAAAGCAGGGCAAGCATAACAAGCATCTTGCAACACAACACTTTGGGCCAAGTTCCACATGCACAGCTCCCACTGAGATCCAAATATGGGCAACATTTGCTTCCAGATTGAGCACAGAATGTGTCTCTATTGTTATTGAAATGAAAAAGGGCATGAGCTTTTGAACATCTTTCCATTGGTCAGGCTTGCCAGCTCAACCTATGTCCAGTGATCAGAAATAATTTCCCTAAACCACTTATTTTCTGTTTCCACAATGGTCCCTCCTGAAACATAAGTCATTGGAGATAGCAGATGAACAAAAATAAGCAAATTTTCTGTGGCCAAACTTTGCTCAAGAATGTTGCCTGCAGCCATGCTTAAATAAATGGCTTCTTACTTCTTGTAAAAGAAGTGTGTCCTTCTCATCACGTGCCACAGGAAGGCTGGTGTACTGGGAGGGCCTGGAACAATTGCAACAGTCAGTGAGCTGCACTGCGATACATTTGAATTCTGGCCAGAATCTGGGAAGTTCACGTTAGCTTGCCAGACCATTCACAGAAAACGGGCTTCAAAGAGAACTTTTTACCCTTGATTCCAAAGTGTAAGTGAGTATGGAAAGAGTATAATGTTTGCTGTTGGGATTAGCCCCCTACCGCGTCAGCCACATATGAGTGCACTGAAAATTGGCGGCGTGTAGGGGGAAGCCTCTCAGCTCGCTGCATCTGAGCTAAACCCAGGGTAGATTTCCAAGCACCAAAGCAGAAGGTGTGTGAGCCTCATTATCATCTCCTAGCACAGAAAAGAAACAAAGCAGAAATCACACTGAAAGGAATGGAAACCAAAGGCCATGTAGGATGGGAAAACATTCCCTATTTTAAGTAGTATAAGAAAATCTTTGGTAGTATTGAGAGACTGTTTAAAAGGACTTGTTGCACAGCAACATGCAAAGCAATGAGTTAGAATTTGTGTTGTAAAGAAAAACGATAATTCTGATTAAAATTATTTTAGAGGATTTTTTCTGTTTCATGAAGACATAATAGGACAGATATTCTCTTTTATTAGATGGCCAGCACTCTCCTCAGTTTAGAAATAACTGGTGTCATGCAGTACCAGTTTTTGCTCAGGCAGACTACTTGAGTGTAAAGCAAATCAAAGAGTCACTCTACCCAGAATGGTCTCAAGGTTTTTCCTTAATTTAATTAATTTTATAGCTTCTCTCTTATGTCCCTTCCTTGACCCAGGAGATCCTACAGGACCGTTTTGTAGCTCCAACTCCTAAAAAGCAACTTTGACTTCTCAGGGTATCTGCCACAGAGCAAGCTCTATCTGCACAGGGAATAAGATGCTCACCCTTGGCGTTGTTACACTGCTGGCTTGGTGATTTCCCTCTCCATGCTATCATAGCTCCACAGTGAGAGGTCTAAACTCTTCAGACCAGGCCTGGGGAAGAGTTATGCACCACAGACCAAGCTGAGCAACAGGCAGCATGCTGAACAAAAATGTGCCTGAGGTGGCTTTGCCTCAATGCTGAGAGAGGCTGAAATAGGAACCTCACACCCTCCTCCACGCTCACAGGGGACTGCACAGACACATATTTCAGATGGCAAGTTTCACACCCAGAGCTATGAAATGGAAACCAATCTCCCTGAAGAAGTGAGGATGGCCAAGAGAAACACTACCTAGACCCATTAACAGAAACAACAGGGATCTGGACACTGGGCAGCAAATGGGAGCAGCAGAAAAGGAGAGGGAAGTGTGAGTGCTGTCCTGCCTCCCTTTGCCAGTACTGGGAAAGGAAGGATCCAATGCAGTGCAGTAAGAGAGGAGGACATAAATTAGTTATAAAAAAAGAAATTGTTCTGAGGATTGATTTCAGTATATGTGGATTCAGTACCACAGACTGATCTTATTTTTTATTCTAAGCTCCCGATTGACATGAATAACAACCTCCAAAAGAAACTTTGTCAAAAGGGTAGAAATTATTGGGTCATGTCATTCCACAAATGAAAGCATCTTAACGTTGCCACCTCATCTATGAGTATTTGAAAAATTGTTTTCTAAACACTCTGTTTAAATATGGATCTAAGTAATGCTTGGTTTGCAGACTAAGTAATATCTATCTCCCTGAATCTCATGCTGTGTGCCTGAGTGATGCCACTTTGGATAAAAGCAGATGTTGAAAAATTCATTCATATATTGAGAGTTATTAAGGAACAGAATTTTGTCTGGGTAGGACAAAAGGGGAAGGAAACTATGTCTTGAATCAGTAAACTGAGGCTGTGATACATATTGTGGCAGTGCTGTTTAAACCACCTCTCATTGTCCTCCTTGCCTCCTTTATACCTCTACTTCCATTCCCATCTGTCCCCTCCTGTGTTAGCACAAAGAGTTTTATAGCACTGTGGTAAATGAAGACATTAACTAATCTGATTGGAAAATAATCCAGAAAAAATATAATACTGTTTTATTCTCACCCAGATCAGTTCCTTGATATGGTTTGCTGTAAGGGGTCATGAGAAGAGCTGCAGCAGCATAGAGGAGGATGTGATGCACAGAAAAGAAGAAAATAAAGCAGCACTGATGCCAAAAAATGGCTCACATAACCACAGTCTGAAGAACTACATTGTATAAAAACAGATTTAATGAGAAACTAAAATTGCATATCAGGGATGTGCACCTGTCCTTCTCCGCTTACTTGAATGAAGATATATCTGTCATGTACTTGTAAGATAAATTTGAAATAATAAATATATTTCTAAATCAAGAGGTAGTCATGTTACACAGCACTACTCCAGGCTCCATTGCTTGCCGGAACCTCTCATGGATTCATGGTCATTGTTGGTATTTCTGAGCCTTTATCTGATACCTCCTGCTTTACTGTTCTGGGTCCAGATCTGTGAGCTCTGTAATTCCAAGTGGGTTGTCAAATTATCTTTATTTCTGTATGACATGGCTTCCTTAATGCACATGGAATTGATTGCTTAATCCAGCATAGTTGCTTGCTGGATGCAGACAAACTCTTGCCACTGTGACAAACTCCTGCTGCTTCTACTAATGCAGGTGGAGCAACCTGGTTGTCTATGGTGTTTTGGTGTTTTTTGCAATTACATTCCTGACAGACCCTTCAGGAGTGTCTACTGTGCAAGGGCAGAAGGAACAGCTGTAACTCCAAGGTTATCAACAATTTAAAAAGAGAAAGCAGAGAAAGGAGGAAATAAATAGAGAATAAACTCTCATTACAAACAGTCCTAGAAACAATAATTTTTATATACAAGCTTTCCTAGCAGGAGTGAGAAGAATAGCTTGCTTCAAACACAGCACTATTCTATCCCAGTGTAAGCATGCCCTTGAAATGGATACAGCTGTAAGGTTCATTTTGCTATCTGGGTTCAAAGGCCTGATTTAGTAGTGCTTCTTTTTTTTTAATCCAAATGCCTGTATGCTCATTTACAACGTTGATTGCATTTTCTTGATGCTTTGGCTTCAGAAACATGCTGTGGAATTTAAATTTGTCCCCCTCCCATGCTAATGTTGTCATTATTTGTGTGTAAACACATTACATGGGATAGCAGAAATGTAAATGAGATTTCGATGTTGAGTTGATTTATAAACAGCCAGTCTCCTAATTTATTGAAGTTGTCTTTGTGTCGTTTGCACATGATTAGCAGCATATAACATACATAGGGTGCCCTTCTGTAACATGTTCAGAAAGAAGAAATGCAAACTGTATACCATTATAACACCAAATGAAGATCTTATTGAGCTTCAAGAGGCTTTGAAACATGTAGTTACTAACTTAACTCTGCCTGTGAACTTGTCCTCATTAACTCCATAATTAGCAAGATCATGTTTGATCTTGGAGTTCATTAGACATTGCAGCTGGAAGATTGTTTCACTTTTAACACATCAGAATAGACAATTAAAGTGACAATAAAGAATCAATATAACTTCCCTGTTTCTTAGATTTTTTCAAGGTTGCAGCATGTCTAATTAAACCTGGTTTGAAACAGTGAAAAATTAAAAAGTAATGTGGTCATATTTATTTTGATTTAACAGGCTATTTAAAAGGCTGTCTGAAATGTGCCTTGGGAAATAGTTCCTACCCATGTGATGAGTAAATAGTTGGGATGATTTCAGATTCAGCTGCTGACTTAAGGGAAGACTTGAGTCGATGTTATGCTCATGTCCCTTCCATTGTCTGTGCCTCATGCAAGTCTCTTTCCCTCTTTTTACTTTGTGACTGGACCCAACCTTACAGCTCACGTCAGCTGGTGCTGCAGTAAAAAGAGAAAATTTTTCAGGTCAAGTTACTTGGATGTCTCTGACTTTTGCACAACATTGGCCCAACTGATCAATAAGTTCACTTTCTAGAGCAGCAGCCTGATTCTCCAGGGCATCAGGATATCCTTGTGCTAGACTGTAAAACTGGCCTACTGTTGAGAGTGTCTGCAGCAGAGCCAAGTCTGAATTCACATCAGTAAGGAGCCCCTTCCCCTTCTGCTATCCCCACAGGAGGCAGACTGAACAACAAACACACCAGTGGTTCTCCAGTTGTCATCACAGCCTTGAAAGCAGTATAAACTGGAGGAATGAAAGAGTGGTCTGTGCTCAGAAACCCCACGTTCAGGTGGACCTGATTCTGTTTTCTGCCTATCTCCAGTGTGGTAAGTAACCAAATTGTAAGACATTTCTGTTTTTCTCTTTTCCAATTTCAGAGTGAGGCTCTTGTACTAAACACCAGAAGAACATGTAGGAAACCTCAATGAAATTTTCTATTTAATGAAATGCAATAACATTCTAAACAAGATTAAAAAGATTCAACATCCCCTTTCTACTTAAGTATTTTTACTTCATTTCTTCCTCATTCTCATTTAATAAGCACAGTTAACTGAAGACACAAATCATGTCACTGAGGGAGAAATGGATAATGAAGGACCACTGAAGCACTAATCCAACTAATCTTGCCTTTGGCTCTTGAATTTGTGTAGATCCCAACAGTAAATACTAAGTTCCAAATTCACCCAATTGATTTCAGTGGCCTGTAGGGCGCCACATCTTTTCATTTTGTTTGCAATCATTTGAAACTAAATTCTTTTAAAATATATTAATGCTTCATTGCTTTAAATTGAAACAGACTCTAATCATTGGCATTTGGGGCAGATTATAGAAATAGGGTCAGATCCCTTGTTGGTGTGCATCCATCAAAGAGAATGACAATGAGAATACTAGCTTATGTATCCTGGATATAATGCCCTTGATATATGGTAGAATTAGGGGGAAAAACCTGCCTGTTTCCAAAAATTGATGTGCCAAGATGACAATAGATAAGCAGATAGTAACATCTAGACTTGATATTCTTCCCTGTGGCACATTGCAGTGCTACAGATTTTGGTTGCAAATGAGGATTAGTCCACTGGCATCAGCCCACTCCCTTGCACAGCTACACAACAGGCTGAGGCTGATCTGGCCATACCTGCGCTGTCCTACCTTAAGGGCCACCCCCAGGCATCACCCTTGCCAACCAGCATTTGAAGCACTTGTAGAAGAAGCACAATGGATGTCTTTCAAGATGTCTTGTCCTGACATCCATTGTGTCCCATGTGCCATATTTCCACTGCCCTGTACAATACCAGGTCCCCTTGGCATTCTGACCTCACCTGCAGCTTTACCAACTATCACCTCATAACAAATAGGCCTTTGGTGGGAGCTGCACTGCTCCTCCAGGGCTCATCTCACCTAGATGGACAGAGTGACTAGATGAAGACTGGGAGGACAGACAGCATCACGAAAACTTTGTCTGCAGGCAATCATCCGAGAATTCTGCTCTCAAGTGTCAAGGACCCCACTGCCACCCCCCTGTGCAGGCTGAGGCTGTGGAGAGCACTGGGTCCTGCTCAAAATGGAACAGAGTGGGAGGCAATGTCATCTACAGCAGCTGGGGGTCATCATGTCACCACACATGCTGGAGCACGAGTAAGGCCGAAGGCTGTATCAGCCATGCCATGAAATGTCCATCTGGCTACTGCATGGCTGTGGCCTCCAGCCAGCAGGGAGAATCCCTGCAGACAGCTTCCTCTTGAGGGCACCTCAGCAATATGGACATGGGACACCTGCTGCCTCTGGGCTAAGGGCCTGGAGACAGTCTGGGACCTGTCACATGACAGAAAAAATGGCACCCTTGCTTTGCTGGTAAAATGCTTGTTGTCCTGAGGGAGACAACACCACAGGCACCCTTGGGCCACAGGGCTCTTTCATACAAACGAAGCTAGCTTCCCTACAGACAAATTGTTTTCCTTCTCTTCCTGTCTGGGAAGCCTAAAGTGGGAAACAACTGTGCCAGTGTGCCCTGGGTCTGTGGATTGTCTCTGCCCAGAAGGGCTGTGCTCTCTCTCCCCACCAGCCTGCAGGCAGGGCAGTACTGCTGGAGTTTGAGGAGCTGGTTGGTGTCATCAGCAACATCAGCAGTGTCCCTTGAATGCCAAGACTAGTTCTCCATGTGAGCAGTGTTTCTGTGGCCAGCAGCGGGGTCATGTCCACAGAGCTAGGCTTAGATAAGTTTATATTCTCACCCCATTTATCCTATGTGTTCTCTGATGCACATGGCAAAACTCTTCCCTAGGCTGTTTCCTGCTAATGAAGTGATTTTAGTGCATTATGGGTTTTGGCTTAACATGTTTCCAAGAGGAAATCTTATTGCTTTATCCACGCAAAGTTAAAGATGTAGCCTCATTTTCTGTCCCCATGACATTCAGGAGGTTCATGTGCAAAAAGAAAAAAAAAAAAAAAAATGGACTTGCAGTCCCCAGGCTGATTTTGGGATGGTTTATACTATCTCTAAACAGCAGGTTAATTTCAGTTGACACTTATTTATGAAAGCACAAAGTCTGGTGAGGTAATAAAAAAGTCAACTCCAAGAGAATATATAGCCTTAGATTTTCTTACCTAACATGGTTTTATTTAGAGATTTATTGAGAAAAATAAAGATTTGCCTGGCAAATAATGTTATCAATTGCTCCATATTTTAAAATATTTTGAAAGCGCATACAAAAACCAGATTAATTTCCTTGTACACGATCTACTGTGGGGTATAAACACGTTTTATTCAGTGACTAGCCAAGAAAATGTAAATTAGCTGTCTGACATTTGGGAAATTCGTGTGGCTGAATTATATGACTTGTATATTTGGAAAACCCATAGGGTCTGTTAGTATCCAGGTGGATGTTAATTTTAAATAGCAGCCTGGTCAGATGCTGAGGCTTCAGTGTTGAATCAAAGACACAGAAGCTTCTGCTGTCTCTATCCTCTCACCTAGGCAAAGTTGGAGGGTTTGTTGCCTGAAATCAGTTTCCAGAGAGGCAGAATGAATGAATCCTGTCACTTGCAAGCTGACTCGTCTCTGCTGCCCTGTTACTGTTCGCCACTTCTCACACCCATGCAGGTTAAGAGGGTCACCCCTTGCCCCCAGGACAGACCTGGGCTGGTGACTGGGTGCATGATCCCAGCTCGTCTCTCTATCTTTGTGGCCAGGGAAGGATGGAGTGATAGTGCACCGTTCCCTCCACAAATCTGCCATTCAGCGCGGCGAGGTGGGGAAATAATGAAGTCAGCACATTAGTGCCTTGCCTGCTGAGCTCACACTGCTGAAAGCTGCCGGTGGGTGAATTTCCCAGCGTTTGGAAACTTTGTCTCAGTTCTGCGGGTTTGCTCAAGTGTGCGATGGCTGTTTGCAAAGGGAGCTTTCCTGCTGGGTGGGTTTGCTTTCCTCCTCACGGCTCAGGGAAGGTGAGAGTTCTCCTTCATGTCTCCCCTGCCCCCACTGCTGCCCCTCGCTCACCCCACAAACACAAAGCTCTTCCAGCCCGTTCCCTCCGCTGGGGAGCTTTTCCCTCTCCCAACTCCCACACTGGGACATTTTTCCACATTTCCAGGATTACGGCCACTTTCACTTAGATCTATGTGTGTTGCCTCCACATACAAAGAAGCACTCGGGGACGGGATTAGTAGGATTAGAAGAGATTCACATATGTCCAGTTCAAGCAATTGGTATTCAAAGCTTTACACTTCCAAATGCCACCAAGAGAGAGAAAAGGAGCTGGGAGCTTGCTTTGCATTTCAGCACCTTCCTGCGGGGGACAGGGACCTTTGTCTGGGACGGGGGGGACACACAAATCCCACCCCCACCCCTCTTAATCCAACACCCCTCAGCCACCAACTCCTCCTCTTCAGTGCCACCAGTGGGGCTCTGCTACAACCCCAATAAGGAGCTACAACTAGGGCGGCTTTCACCATTCTCTGTTTTAGAGCAGCCCTTCTGCAAACTTTTGGCAAATTCTGCTGGTGTCTGGCAGGCAAACCAGGGTCCTGTCCCGTGCAGTTTGATACTATACATCTTGTCTGTTGATGTAAGACAAGAAAGCATCTCTGGGTTGAGAATAAAAAGGCAAAAAAAAAAAAAATCCTAAAAGAGTGCCTTTGTTCATATTAAGTTAAATTCTTCATGTTAGTGAACCGCTCATGCTAGTGAGGCAAATCCTTAAGATGAAACAAGTGCATTAGGTATTTCTGAAAAAGCAGTGGCAAAATCTACTTTTCCCTATTTAATTTTGCATAGACTCCCTTTCTTGTTGCCTTTAGGTCACAATTTCCTGATATTGCGTACATCAGCAAAGGCAGCATTTATGTTGCATATCTTGAATTTTGGCAATCACTCCAAGTACAAATCATCTTGTTCAAAAATCAAGAGGAAGGCTTTGATATTAATCAGTGTAACAAACCTCTCTGTAGTATAGTGAGAGATTTTTGAAGCAGAGCAGGTGGAGCCTTATTTAAATACATTCATCAATTAATTAATTAATGAATTCTTTTGTTCGGTCTTTCTGCTCACTTTCTGCTCACTAGGATAAAAGCTCCTGTGGAATACTATATTGTCTGCTGTGACTTATGAGGGACAGGACCATATACAACCAGATTAAAAAATCATGCAAACAGACAAAAAAACTTTCTATACCCTGAAGAATGTCCTTTCAGTGATATTTTTTTAATTTCCAATAAGTATGTATTTGCTTTACAATTTTCAGCCCAGAAATTAAATTTCAGAGTATATTAAATAGGCTGAAGAAAACTGAAATGTTGCTAAAATAGCAAAGATGATCTCTTAGTTATTTCCATTTACTTTTATCTTTAAAAAGCATGGAGTCCTGACTGAGTAGTAATTGAAGTCAATATATTTAATATGAATTTATGAATATCAGAGTAAGGCAGTACAAAATCCAGTGGGTCTTTTTTCTCATTAGTAAAATGCACCAAGTTTGAGTTGATATTTTGTTAGCTTGCTATTTTTGCAACTCCAAGTCTTATTTCAATAAAAATACATGGGAAAGGGTGCCATGAATACCCAGATCAAAGGAATTAAGTATGTGGATTCTAGTGATTTTGGAAAGTCACTAAATTTTTCAGTGTAAGACTGAAATTTTTCGGTGTAAGACTTTTCAGACTCTAGAGGACTTCAGATAGATGGGAATCCTTAAAATATTGAAAACCAGGGAGGTTATCAGGTCTGTACATGCTCCCCAAATCTTCAGGGAGTTCTGAATAGCTCACAGACAGTAATGATGCAAGACTGGGTCTCTGCAGTTTAGGAAAAAGGTAGGGATATCTTCAAAATCTTGAGCTGCAACATGCTGATTATCCATTATGGGTGCTGGCCAGCTATGGAGAAGAGGCTCTTTTAATAACAAAGCTGATGAGAAAACAACTCAAAACATACATAGTAATTTTAAATTTAATTTTATTTTCAGAAGTGATGAGAATAATTACTTCCCACTGCAACTGTTATCATCAGTCATGCAGAGCTATAAAATTAAAAATACATATTATTTATTGCTTTTTTACCCTTTATAGTTCTGATTTTTGCTGCATAGTCTTATCTATCTATCTATCTATCTATCTATCTATCTATCTCTCTATCTATGCTATTTACACGGTATTCCCCATAGTGAAGGTTTTACACATCTCAGTGTATCCATATTTTTTGGGTCAGTTGTTCTTGCCATACTACAGTTAGCAAGACTGGATTATGTGTGTCATCCCACTCCAGAAATATATTCTTTGTGTCTGGAAGAACCTTAGAACTCCCACCTCCCTGAGTACACAAAATACCTGAAAGAAAAAGCCATGTCGGCTGTTTGTTTTGCTGTGTACAAAGTGGGTGAGAAGAAGCTGTAGCTCCCAAGGTCCTGTTCCATCCCACGCTCCCAGTCAGAAGTATTTCTGACAGCCAGGCAGAGTACTAGGGTCACTAACTTCCACCAAGGAACCTCTCATGTCCCATGTATTTCTTCTCTAAATTAAATTTGCTGGCAGTGTCTGAAACCACCGAGTTCCATATGAAGGTTGTGTTTTCTCAGGGACCCAGCTAAGAACCTCTGCAAGGAAGTGTCTTCCTGACAAAGAGATGATGGCTTCAGGCTAGATCTGGATACATGAAATTGCTTCTACTGGGCACCCAGTCTTGTTTTGGGTGCAAAAGAATAACAGGCAAAATTATTACAGAAGTGGTATTAGCAAACTAGAGAAGATGACCTGCATTCCATCCATGGGTCCTTCCCTGAAAATAGTTTTGCTTAGCATTGGCAGTTGGAAAGAAAACGTGAGCTTCCTTAGCTGAGTTTGGCATGATCTCTCTTAAAATCTCATTAATAACATTTTGCTAATCAATTTCCGTCTTGGGAAACAAATATGAAAGGGTCTGCCCCCAATTAAAGCATTTTTGTTTAAAAACTAAATGATCTCATTGGAGTAATTAAGCGCTTCCTCAAAGTGCTCACTGGTTCTTTATTGCAAGGAACAGCACTGGTGATTTGAATTTTAGGGGCCTGACCTCTGAGTCTATTGAAACCAGGAGGCATCAGTCAGCTTCAGTAAGGTTTGGTTCTGGCCCTGACAGGCCTCATAATAAGCAAACAAACAACCACAGTTTGTCAGTGTTTCAACAGTTAATAATTAACCTCTGCCATAAGCTGGTGAGAAAAGATGGTGTTGGTGGACCTTGTCTTCTCTCCCCCTCTCTCTCTTTTAAGAGACAGAGGTGGGACTTTTATGATCCTCAATACTATTGTGTCTGAACACTTCTAAGCCTGCTCCAAGCTGACAAGAATTACAGGCTCCCAATGTTATATCCACGGGTTTGAGGGTTTTCCATTCAAATGGCACATGCTATGTCCCAGCCCAGGCTGGAGGGAGGACCAAGACAAGCACCCGTCTCCTCCAGCACTGCATCCCTGCTCCTGGCTCTTAGCACTCACCAGGCACAACTGTCCCTGCAGTGGCACTGCTGCCTGGGGGCTTCTCTGAGATGGGCTGGGGATGTCACCCCCCCATGTGGGACATGAACATTTCTGATGTGGAGCTCTGCAGGTGCAATGGGGCAATGACCATCAGGCTACACACTAGCAACATTAGCAACACTATCCTCTCCCGTGGGCCTGTTTTCTGACCATCATTCTTGTCTTTTATACTTGTGTTTGATATTATTTTCCTCTAGTGTATTTTATTCTCCATTTCTGGAATCACATTTACATTAACAGTGCAATTGTCACTGAAAAGGGACTGCCTTATCTGCAACTTTAAACAAGATAGGAATGGAGAATTATTCACATTGTAAGTGTGGGAAAATGTGATTTAAATGATGCAAAAAACTTATATAGTAAAGTCTTTCTGAACATTTGAGGTTTCAGCAGCTTAGCTGAAAGAAGTATAGCAAGATACTCAGCAGTGATTTATAAAAACAGCCTTATGCCTTAGCCAGGCCAGATTTTACCATCGTTTCTGGTGTTCATTAGCATCTCACTGCACATGTTGTCCCATTGATCCCAATGGAACAAGCCCACACAATAGACTTCTATTCAAGGGTGCTGAAGGCAGTCCATACGCCCATCCCCAAACACTGAGACATGGCAAAGGTTTGTGAATAGACTGCAGATAATTTTTGTTGTGTCTTCTAGAATTTGTACTAGCCTATTATCAACCTGTAAATATTCACTGGAAACATGTATTGTTTAAAATTGAGATACAAAACGAGACAAGGATTTTTTTTCTTTCTCTTTAGTGAGTCTTCCAAGCTTTTGAATGTGTAGTGGAAAAAATATTCAATAATTTCTATGACTTTATTTGTTTTCACTATAGCTATGAAAACTAAATTGCATTACACTTGTTTCTGAAATTACAAAAATTTTAATTTTTATTGGTTAGAATACCAATGCTTTCACACTGAGATAACTGTAAATATTTGAGAAGCTTACTTAACCTCAGCGCATCTGGGGTTTGTGATGGGGAGGATTTGGGGGGAGCATGAGGGCAGCTCTCCCGTACTTTGTATCCATCTTCCACCCTGTTTACAGCTGACATTTAAATATCCTGTATGACTTAAAGAATAACATAGTAATCATCAACTATCTAAAGCAGTGAGGAAGAGAATCGTTAAAAGTCATTGTGTGAGTTTCAGTATCAAGCGTAAGAGATGGAGAAAGTTCTCAGTAATAAGAATGCAAATTACTGCAAATTAGATGGAAGAGCAGAAATAAAAAGAAAACTCGCTCATTTGAGAATGTTAATATTTTAGGCGTGAATATGGGCCAGAACATAAAGGTGAAAATAAATACAGGCCTTTGAGCAGAATTATTATCCTGCAACACTGTGTCAAGCCAGATGTGATTCTAAACAATGTGACAAGTCTTTTTTTGCCAGGACTGTCAGGTTTAGCCCATTCGACATTCCTGAAGTGTGCACCACAGTCTGAGCACTACATATGGGAAACATGTATCACAGTCTCAGCTCTGTGGCTGTGTTTTGGAGAGAATACAAGTTTTACCAACCAGCTAAAATTGAACTATTTATTTAGTGGATGCATAATTGATAATACTGACAGGTTTGTTCTGCTTTTTTTTTTTTTCTGGAATTCCAAAGATATTGGAAATTGTTGGCTATTACTGTGGCATGTCTGATAGGTGAAGAAACATTCAAACTGATTTTCTATAATCTTTTCTCTTTGTAGTTTGCAGATTTCAGGTGCAGTCACTACAGGGGAAAAAAAAGGAACTACATGCAAACTGTTGATTGTTTTTTATTATTTATGGAAACTAATTTCATACTTTTAGTAGAAAATGCCATATATCAGAGGATTAACAATTTGCACATCTCTAATGAATTAGACTTTGACTTTTTAGATTTTATTACTAAGGTTTTGTGCCATATTTTTTCCAGAAGTTTTGCAAATCAGTATTTAGATACAGAAAATAAAATATCATCCTTAACTAACTGCACTGGAATGTCTGTCAGTTTTTTCCTTTAAGTTTAAATTATTTCCAGAAGCAGTGCCTGGTATGGACCTAATCCTGCTGTCTTCTGCAGAGTCCTTTGAAGATATCAGTAAGTGCTCCAGTTTCATAATTAAAGAATGAGGAGAATTTGTTCTGATCCCTCGTTACCAACGAATTTAAAACTATATTAATAGAAAATAATTTTTCTCTATTTTGGGAGAAGAATTTTATCTCTGGGTCTATCTGTCTACAGAATTTGACTATAGCAGCCAGGACAGCCTTCTTTTCCCTTCCCAGTCAGTGCCCTCATATTGCCCTGCTACCAGAAAGCAAATTCGTGATAAACACAAGAACTAAAACAGTTTTTCAGCCTATTCACTTTGGCGATGCCGAAGTGTCAGATGACAAGATGCTATCAATCTGAATTATACTGTCAATCTAAATGAAATCCATTAGTACATCTTGAACAAAAGCAGCAAGCAGTTAGGTAATCTCAGCTGTCCTCTCTAAAATAAAATGTGCGCTGCTTAGACTTAACCAAATTTCAGCTTTAGCACCCAGTGCGGTGCAGCACAACCCCTTTATAACAGCACTTCTCTCACAGAGAATCAGCTGAGAGCTTTCTTTTAATGCAGTGATCTTGGCTTCTTCAACTACTCGTAGTGCTAACTGTTGTAACTACTTTTATGCTGAAAGCACAGTTGTCAAATGTCAAAAATAAATTAAAACCAAAGAGAGATAGCAAAAACTAATAGCAAAAAACCATAAAAACGAATAGGCTTCTAATAAACCCAAAAGAAAAATACATAACACTGGTGTAAGCAGTTTTTGTATCATTAATTAGATTCTATGTTGCCAGCCAGATCAATAAAGTCAAGGGGAGACAAGATTTAACATTCTGTCGTAGTGACACCGTGCAAGAGCAAAGTGCATCCAATTTCCATACCAAACTCCATGATAATTCAAAATCGGACACTGCCTTTAAGTGCACCCATTAACTAAAATCCAGTGTTTGAAAATGCACAATTTCTCTTCGGAATAGCCTCTAAACCCAAGATCCTCCCCGTGAGCCGCCGCCGGGCACGTAGCGGGTTGAGTCCCCCACGGTCCGGCTCGGTGCCGGCGCTGGCGGGACGGGACGCTCCCGCACTGCTATTCTGAGTCTCCCCGAACAGTTTGTCTTTCCAGAAAAAACACGTTCCCTTCCCCACCAAATCTCTGTGCCTTTATGAAAATAGAAACTAAAAGATGGGATAGAGCACGTTAATTTGATATAGCTACGACCTAGCCGTATTTTCCACCCTCTCCGATTCCCCAAATAGTGAAACATTTGGTTTCCTGACTCCTGGGGGTTAATTTCGTTGCTGTGCCGTCGGGGGCAGTTTCGATGTTGACTGAACCGCGACTTCTCCGCAGCCCTGTCCCGAATGTCCCTGGCCGAGGGATGGCGGGCATTTGTCCGGCGCGGAGCGACAGCGGCGAGCGCAGCCAGCGCGCCCCGGGGCAGCGCCGACCCCCGCCCGCCGCCCTGAAGGGACGGGACGGCCCCGCCGCTCTCCGCCGGCTCAGCCGAAAGTGTCCGGGATGGTCTTGTCCCACTTAGCTGCGCCCACGAGTGACAATTTCCACGCATTGCTCTGCCGTGCCTTTCCTTCCTTCCTTCCTTCCTTCCTTCCTTCCTTCCTTCCTTCCTTCCTTCCTTCCTTCCTTCCTTCCTTCCTTCCTTCCTTCCTTCCTTCCTTCCTTCCTTCCTTCCTTCCTTCCTTCCTTCCTTCCTTCCTTCCTTCCTTCCTTCCTTCCTTCCTTCCTTCCTTCCTTCCTTCCTTCCTTCCTTCCTTCCTTCCTTCCTTCCTTCCTTCCTTCCTTCCTTCCTCTTTCTCCTTTCTTTCTTTCTTTCTTTCTTTCTTTCTTTCTTTCTTTCTTTCTTTCTTTCTTTCTTTCTTTCTTTCTTTCTTTCTTTCTTTCTTTCTTTCTTTCTTTCTTTCTTTCTTTCTTTCTTTCTTTCTTTCTTTCTTTCTTTCTTTCTCTCTCTCTCTCTCTCTTTCTCCTCTCTCTCTTTCTCTCTCTCTCTTTCTCTCTTTCTTTCTCCTTATTTTTCTCCCTTTATCTCTCTTCCTGTGTCTCTTTACTCATCTATCTTTTTCTTTCGAGCTGCAAAGGAAAGCAGCGAGGAAGGCTGGATGCGTCAGGCTGTGTTACGACCAGCAATCCTGCTGGAGAAGGGCTGCTGATTTCCGAAACGACTTTCCTGGCGAGGCTCCCTGCGCTCGGGATTTAACCTTGCGTATCTTTCCCAACTCCTTCCTTTGCCCTAAGGCGACCCCGAGCGGAGCCGTGTCCAGCCGCCCCGTCCCGTGAGGGGATGCTGCGGCAGTACAGGCGGGACTGGCCCGCACAGCCGACACAGGGGCGCTGGGAAGCAGCGACATCCCCGGGGAAAGGGAGAGAAAATTGCTACTAATATTCCCTCGAGTGACAAGTCCACCTTTTCTTCCCGCCCCTCTCCTCTCGCCCCGCGGTGCGCCGCCGGCTCCGTCGTCCGGCATCGTCCCCCGGCCGCATCCCGAGGAACCCCAAGCCCGGAGGGGAGCGGGGCTCGCAGGAGCAGCTCGCCCTGACCAAGGTGAGGACAGGACCCCTCCTGTTGCTTGTCCCCGACGGCATCTTTTTGCCTTCCTCTTCTCTGTCCCCGTCGGACTTGAACTTTCCCACACCAAGATGCGCGTCTGCTCCGGAGCGGCGGACGCGGGGACGAAGGGCGGCAGCTGCAGCCCTTCGAGCATCCTCCAAACCGGGGCCGGGGCTTTCCCCCAACCTGCGCGGGTTTCTGCCGCTGTCGCCGTCGCCGTATCAATTTTTGTTCATTTGCTTCACCCCAGCTCTGCGGGAGGAAAGGACTCAGGGAGGAGCGGGCAGCCCCCAGGAGCCGCCAGGAGAGCGGCTCTGCAGGGTGCGGAGCCCGGCGGCGCCGGCTCTGTGGGCTCGGACGGCCCTGCGGACTCCGGGCCCGGCCGAGTTTCCTGCCTTATGGCCGGCAAACCTGTCCGCTGAGGAAAAATCTAGGACGGCTTACGGCTTTCACGGTGGAAGCGTGATAAAGCCGAGATTGAGTTCAGTTACTTATGATATATTCTCCTAAATATTTTTCTTTTCTTTTCTTTTCTTTTCTTTTCTTTTCTTTTCTTTTCTTTTCTTTTCTTTTCTTTTCTTTTCTTTTCTTTTCTTTTCTTTTCTTTTCTTTTCTTTTCTTTTCTTTTCCTTTCTTTTCCTTCTCACCGCAGGATTCACTTACAGTGCCAGAATCAGAAGGCTTTAATTTTGCTCAGCAGATTAACCACAGTTAAACTCAGTCGGATGAAAATATCCCTCTCTTTCTGACTCTTCGCCCTCCTCGGGGCATAGACACTACGGAGAAACGAATTCCTGCCAAGATTTCTTCCGGCCCCTAAGCACCTTTTGGGAAGTGGACATTCAGCCCGTCTCTCAGTTTCCCCCGAGAGAGGGGAGCACCAGGGCCAGCTCCGGGAGTTCCACGGGTGGCGCGGGTGGCTCCCGTCCTGTCCTGTCTGACAGCCCCGCTCTCACCGCGTACGCACCGCCGGGGCTGGGAGGATCCGGCCGACCACACGCCCTTCCCCGGGCACGAAGGCTGCTCCCACCGCCGTGCCCGCAGGGGAATTCCCACCTCCCCATCCCCAGAGACCTCGCAGGCGGCCACGCCGGTTCAATCCGCACGCGGGGCAGCGGCAGACACGGGGCTCGGCCGAGAGCTGAGGCGGCGACATCCGCCCCGAGTGCCCCGCCCGCCTTGCCCGGCCGAGCCCCCACCAGCTCAGCTCGGCCCCGCGCACCCTCCTCCCTTCCCCGCTCCACCGCCGGCTGCGGCCGCTGCCCGGGACCCAGCTACTTACTGGCGCGAACGCCTGGGGGTGTTTGCAGAGCTGCCCCCCGGGCCGGCTCCCTTCCCGCCTGCCTCCGGCCCGGCCCGGCCCTCTCGGTCCCACCGACGGCGGCTCCGGCCGCCCCGCCGCGCCGCCCCCGCCGGAGCCCGGGGCCAGCGGAGCCCCAGGGGCTGCCGGCCGCCCCTCCCGCCGCCAAGCACACCGGTCTGCCGCGCACCCCGGCTTTCCCCGTTTATTTAAAGGGAGTCACTGGCCCGGGGGGAGGCGGGTTTCCCAGCCCGCACCTTCCCGCGGCTGATGCCCGAGCCATCATCGCTCATTTAAACAAAGCGGCTGCCCAGGTACGAGCAGTTGCGGCCAGCCCTCCCAGGCGAGGGCCAGGCGGTGCCGCACCACACGCCCCGGCCGGGGGGGACAGGGAAAGGGGGAGGGAAAGGCAAACAAAGCGTGGAGCCGCGGCTGGAGCCGGGCATGCTGTAGGACGGGGGCGACCGACGTCCCCCAAGCCCTCCCGCCCTAGCGGAGGGACTTCCCCGGGCGGCTTCTGCCCGCTGCCGCCCGCCACCGGGGTTTGCTGGCCGGCCCCTCGCAGGCACGCAGCCCCTCGCAGCCCCCTGCCTCCCTACTGTTGACGGGATGAGGTTTTATATTGGAAATGAGGAGGCAGGGGGAGGAGAAGGCGCGCACACGGAGCGATGAGTGTGCGGTGTCAATCAGAGGGGTTTTGTGTCTCCTTGACTCCTGATGGTCCGTGGCTGAGGTGTCCCGGGTGGCACCACAATGAATATGAATAGGGGTCCTTGCTAAATGGGACAGTCAAAGCGCACCGCCCTGAATAATGGCACGTCATCCTAACTAGACCATTATACATAGGAGGGCTCCTTTTGTCTCTGCTCTCTGCTGCAGCTCTATAAAAGCCCCTCTTTTTCAAGCTGAGGTTAGTCCAAGCATACACTAACTAGCCATCCTGTAAACAGGCTGAGTAACCGAGTGGAGAGAGAGAGAGAGAGAGGGGAGACATTGGAGAGCGAGAGGGCTGAGGGGCTTTTTTCCTCTTCCTCCAGCATTTCCAGCCCTTCGCTGGCAGACCCTGCCGTCCGTTTATTTCCTTTTCGTTTTGTTTTTGTTGCTTTTTGAAGGAGAGTTGTCTTGTCCGCCACCTCCAGAGCAGGGAAGAGTTTCTTGCTCAGAAGCCTGAATACAATGAATTCTGACTCCAGCTCTGTCTCCAGCAGAGCTTCCTCGCCAGACATGGATGAGATGTACCTGAGAGACCATCATCACCACCATCACCATCACCACCACCAAGACAGCCGGCTCAACTCCGTCTCCTCCACTCAGAACGATCTGGTGCAGAAGATGTCTGGGGAAGGCCTCACCAGGAACGGTTCCAAGGCCGGAGGGGAAGGCGGCAAGTACAAAATCAAGAAGCAGCTTTCGGAGCAGGACCTGCAGCAGCTGCGGCTGAAGATCAATGGCCGGGAGCGTAAGAGGATGCACGACCTCAACCTGGCTATGGACGGGCTGCGGGAGGTGATGCCCTACGCTCACGGACCTTCTGTGAGAAAACTCTCCAAAATCGCCACCCTCCTGCTAGCCAGAAACTATATCCTGATGCTCACCAGCTCCCTGGAGGAGATGAAGAGGCTAGTTGGGGAAATCTACGGGGGACACCACTCGGCCTTTCACTGCGGCACGGTGGGACACTCCGCCGCGCACCCGCCCCACGCCGCCGGCACCGTGCACCAGGTGCATCCCATCCTCGGCGGTGCCCTGTCCTCCGCCAACACCTCCTCCTCCCTCTCCGCCTCCCTGCCGGCCATCGGCACCATCCGGCCCCCACACTCCCTGCTCAAGACCCCCTCGACACCCCCCGCCCTGCAGCTCGGCAGCGGCTTCCAGCACTGGGCTGGCTTGCCGTGCCCCTGCACCATCTGCCAGATGCCTCCCCCGCCCCACCTCTCGGCCCTCACCGCCTCCAACATGGCCAGGATCTCGGGGGAGACCAAGGACCTCCTCAAGTGACTCGGCGGGGCTCCCCCGGCCGCTCCCACGGACGGAGAGGGGGCTGCGGCCGGAGCTGCCCCCGCCGCCCCCGCCCGCCGAGCCCCCTGTAACACGGGATTAGTGTAGTAAGGACCTTGCAAAGGTAATGTTCCACCCGGCTCCCCGGGCGATGTTTTCTTATTATACTAAACTGGAAAAAAAAGTCCCTGTTGTAAAAAGAATGATGATGATGATAATAATAATAATAATAATGATAATAATGATAATAATAATAATGCCGCTGATGGTAATCAAATGTAAATGATTCCTTAAAATGTATGTAAAAGGAAAAAAAAAAAAAAGACATGGTTGTCATTGTAGTGTTCGCAGCTACCAAGAGACGATGAAATCGGTTTGGGGCTTTTTTCCCTTCTTTTTTTTTCCCGGGCTTTTCCTGTCTTTCCTTTCGCACGGCGACACCTCCGAAATTTCCCATTCCAAACCTGGCTGCGGAAGCGCAGCGGCGGCCCAAGGTAGAGCAGAGAGTGCGTGCGTGCTTTCCGCCCCAGCTTGTCACCCGTGGGGACCGGCCACAGGCGGCTCCCCTGGCAACACGGACTTCCGAGAGAATTCACTGAAGTTTTCGAGTGTGGTTTATGGGTTTTTGTGGTTTGGTGGTTTTTGTTTTGTTTGTTTTGTTTTTACAGATTTGGTTATGATGAGGTTTTTTTGGTTTTGTTTTTTGTTGTTTGGGTTTTTTTCGGTAATTTTCCTTCTTCTCTCTGTGAAGAAAAAATGAAAAAAAATTTAAACAAAAAAGAGGAAAACAGTGTAAAACACGGCACAACCCTCCAGCAGATCGGTTTTGCCAAATCTCCCATCTCCTGCTCTTGGTGAAGTGCGTTGATTTAACTGTCTGGGGTACAAATTTCTGTTGCAGGCTCTGGGTTTGTTAGTGTTTGCTGTTTTTGTTGTTGTTGATGTTGTTTTGCTTGTTTTCGGTTTTGTTTTCTTTTTAAAAAAATGTTATGGTTTGGTTTTGCATGCGGGGTCAGCTCTTGCCAGATCGGTGATTTGTATATCTAAATCTGAATCTCTGTTGCTGTTTATTTCCTTTTCGATGTGTTTTCTTGGGACATTGTCTGAAATAATGTTATTCTTCATTTCATTCGTTTGTTTGTTTTCGGTTGGGGCCTCAAAGACACCACCATGTCTTTATTTTTTATATATTCTTGATAATAACTATCGATATATTTATTATTGACCAGTGTTTCTGGATGAGATTTCCAAATAAAGTAAAAAATTAATTCCAAGCTGCCTGTTTCGCCTTTGTCCGGGTCTGGAAGCTGAGAAAAGGCGCCGTATTTGATGGCTTTGGGTTTCGCCAGGACTTCCCGGGCCCCGCTGGAGGAGGCTGGCGCAGCTCCGTGTGCCCTGCCTCGGGAGCAGCCACGAAGCCGATGTCCTCAGGTGTGTGCGAGCTGCCGGCCGGGTTCCGGCAGCTTCCAGCGGGCTGGGAGCCGGCAGGAATTGGGGTGGGCCACGGCCAGTCCCGCAGCCAGCGCCGGCCGCGGGAGGACGGGCAGCGCTGGGGAGCTTATGGGCAATAACTTTTCTTTCCTTTGGAGAACCAGTTTTCAATCTTTTTTCGGGAGGGAAACGGTAGGATGGACAGAGTTGGGAAGGCAGTTCTGCCCCGCCGGGAAGCGGCTCCCAGCGCCCCTGCGGCTCGGCACTCGGGAGCGCGGTCCTGCGCTCCCGGCCAAGCCCGGACCCTGCCCCACGGGAAAGGGGATGGCCGGGAGGGACCTGGAGAAACAGGAGAAGGCGACTGCGACTCCCCCTGAGTCGTAAGATGAGCGGTGACAGAGGAAGGATGGATGGGACATTTAAACCGAAATTCCAAACAACTTCCAGAAAGGCATCTGTGAGCGACCCGTGCCGGTGAGCGGGCTGTGCAATTCTGCAGCACCCAAACCAGCGTTAAGACATAAGCACGCATACACAAACGTTTGAAAATGAAAATAACGTGTATTTGCGTGTATTTCGAAAACACGAACTAACAAGTCACGTAAAAAACCTCCCTGCCATAAATCACTCCCTGCCTGAGGTAAATCCTTACAGTAATTCAGCAAGATGATCAAGAGATGCTGCAGTCTTCCTTCCTTCCTTCCTTCCTTCCTTCCTTCCTTCCTTCCTTCCTTCCTTCCTTCCTTCCTTCCTTCCTTCCTTCCTTCCTTCCTTCCTTCCTTCCTTCCTTCCTTCCTTCCTTCCTTCCTTCCTTCCTTCCTTCCTTCCTTCCTTCCTTCCTTCCTTCCTTCCTTCCTTCCTTCCTTCCTTCCTTCCTTCCTTCCTTCCTTCCTTCCTTCCTTCCTTCCTTCCTTCCTTCCTTCCTTCCTTCCTTCCTTCCTTCCTTCCTTCCTTCCTTCCTTCCTTCCTTCCTTCCTTCCTTCCTTCCTTCCTTCCTTCCTTCCTTCCTTCCTTCCTTCCTTCCTTCCTTCCTTCCTTCCTTCCTTCCTTCCTTCCTTCCTTCCTCCCTCCCTCCCTCCCTCCCTCCCTCCCTCCCTCCCTCCCTCCCTCCCTCCCTCCCTCCCTCCCTCCCTCCCTCCCTGGGGAGGAGGTGCAGGGCCCATGGGGTGCCCCACTGAGGGCTGCTGTCGAGGAGGGTCCCTGTGGGGTGACCCCCAGGTGCAGTCGGAGCTGTGCTTGGGGTTTTGCGCAGGGCGCGGACCCGCTCCGCCGTCCCGGAGAGAGTCTGGGCTGGAGCCCCTGCTCGGCCCCGGCAGCCAAAGCCCTCTCACACACGCTCCCCGCTCTTCCCCGCTGCTGGCGGGGCAGCCCGCGGCGCTGCTGGCGGAGGGAGAGCGAGCAGAGGGCAAGCAAGAGCAGGGGAAGCGCGGCAGAACGCGGGGAGCCGCGGGGAGCGGGGCTGCGCCCCCTCCTCAGCCCGCTCCACGCACCTTCCATGCGGGGCTGGCACGGCTCCGTCCGGGCCCCCATCCTCCCCGACTCCGCATCCTTCCCGGCCCTGCATCCCTCCCCTCGGAGCGGGGCGAGCGGGGCACCCTCGGACGCGGCGGGGCTGTAAATGGCAGCCGGGAGGAGAGCGAAGTCCTGCACCCGTCCGTGCCGGAGCCCGCAGTGGCGAACCCGGGCCCGCCGCCACCCCTGGCAGTGCTGCCTCGCCCCGAGCGTCTCCATCGCTCGGCCCCTTCGGTCCTGGGGACGGAGGGTCCCTTGCCTGAGCAAAAGGACTCTGTGGGGACATTTGATCCCCACTCTGTTTGTGCACAGACATTCCGGCTTCTGGACCCCCTTCCCTTCCCTTCCCTTCCCTTCCCTTCCCTTCCCTTCCCTTCCCTTCCCTTCCCTTCCCTTCCCTTCCCTTCCCTTCCCTTCCCTTCCCTTCCCTTCCCTTCCCTTCCCTTCCCTTCCCTTCCCTTCCCTTCCCTTCCCTTCCCTTCCCCTGGAAAAAGAACAACTGACCAACCAGCAATTGAACAACTTCAGAGACTTGCCCATGGGAACAGAAGGGGGAACTGTGGGTTTTCTTTGGGAGGGTTTCTCTTCACAAACACACATGAGAAATAAGTAAAACAGAAATTTTTAAAAACTGGGGAGGGGAAGGTGGCTGAGGGATAGAAATAGGAAAGGAGGAAAGATCTGATGGTGGCAGAACCTGGCAGTGTCCACCCTTTGGGCTCGTCCCTGCCCGCTGATGGAGCTGTAGGGATGGGCCACAGCATGGTTTGCTATGGCACAGCACAGCTTGACTAACCCAGCTTCTGGGACAGATGAGAGGAGCTTGGTGTTCCCAGGAAATTCCTTTCACTTCCACCACAAAAACAAATAATATCTGTGTGCACATTTATAAAATACATTTATGTCTACATACACTAAAAACATAAATATAAATATAAATATAAATATAAATATAAATATAAATATAAATATAAATATAAATATAAATATAAATCAGAGATGGATGGGCACCACTGGTTTTCACTTGTGCATCCCCTTGCTGCCCACTGGGTCCCGGCACAGCTGTGCTGTGGAGAAGGCAGGTGCTGCTCCTTGTCTCAGGGGAAAGCAGCAACTCCGCCCTTCCCTCCCAGCGCTTCCTAATTCCCATGGAGGAGGACCCTGCTGCCTTTGCTCCTCCTCTGCCACAAATTTGAAGCTAAAACACCAGGCACTGGTATTCAACTCTCTAAGTTGTGGAGTTCCTTTTCTCCCCACTCTCCCATCCCACCAGACCCCCCCCGACAGTCCCCTCATGCCCCTTCTCCAGCTACATGGGGCTAGGGAAGAGGTGGGGGTGGGCTCGTGTTTTGATTAATATGGAAATAAAATGCAGAAATAGCAGCAGTACTTAGCTTCATTGCTTCAGTTTAGAGATTTATTGGTGAGGAGATAAACACTAGGCTGGGGGCCTTGCTCAGTAATTCACAGTTCCCATCAGTTATTACCAAATGAGCAAATCGTTTTTCTTTGAAGTCACAGAGGGAAAAAAAAAGAGTAATTTTTTTTAATAGGTTGCTACCCCTTGCCTCAGGTCCAGCCCCCATCTGCCTGCCCAGCTGCCCTGATTGGGGTCCTACTCTCCAAGCAAAACTTATGAGTTTAATAAGGAGTTTAGTAAGGATGTGTGTCTCAAAATGCCTGTCTTGCTCTGCCTCCCTTCTACTTTCTTTTGTATTTTCCTACTTGCTCCTGTCTAACTTTTTTAATGTTGTTATTCTCTGAAGCCCCACTTTCCCTCCTGCAGAAGCAGGCAGGCATGGATTTGAGCTGGAAAGTGCTGCCACAAGATGACATCATGCTTCTGCCAGGGAAAACAAAAGGGCAAGATTGAGAGGCGGAAATGGGCACTTTGGGGGCACAAAAACCCTTCTCAGGTCTGAAACAGAAGCAGCACTGGTAGCTAAATAGAAGATAAATACTAAAATGTAAGCAGACATTTTTCACTGAAGTTCTGTGAAATGGAAGGATTTGAGTTTGTTGCTTTGCTTTCAGTGTATTAGAGGTACCTAGAGACATCCACACTGTACTGCCTAAAATTGATCCAGAACCTGCTGAACACTCATATTTTACTGGACAGCAGGACAGGTCAGGTGAGACATCCTAGGGCATCTCAGAGGCAGTACATACCTGTGTTGAAGTGGCTGAATTGAGCCTTACAATCATAGAATGGTAGGAAAAATAAGTTGTAAAGACCTTTTAGGCCACTGAGTCCAATCATAGTTTTAACAGTGCCAAGTTCACCACTAAACCATGTCCCTAAGCCCCACCTTACTGTATTTTGAATAGGGGAAATAGAGTAAGAAAAAAATTGTCTCAAAAAAATAAATCTGCATGTTGGAATCTTGGAGTAAAAAGCTACACTTAAACGAAATAGAAAAAACAAAACAAAACACACAACTTTTACAGAAAGATCTTCTCCCAGCAGCTTAACCCCTTTTTAAACAAAGAAAGTTAATTGTAGTTTAATTGTTAATAATTTTGTGCTCTCAAATAATCAGTTTGATTACAACTATAAAAGGTTTTAGGGTCAAATGAATAAAACAAGAAAGAATTGCCAATCTTACATCACATCAGGGAGATAATACGGTCTTTGATGGAGCTGTATCCATATTTGTACTCCCAACCAATAACTGCTCAGCATCCAAAACCTGCTGAGTTGGAGACACTGAACTGAGGACACCAGAAGGCTGAATGGAAGTACCTGTAGCTTGCTTACCCCAACAAACCTTCTATCTCAAGCCTTTCATTTCTCTCTTCCAAAGTTAAAACAAACCCTTTTTACTTGATATTACATTGAAGTAGGCACATGGATAAGCACAGTGCAACTGCAGAAGAGATAAGTTTGGCTGATGGGCAAAATGTCTTAAAAATTAATGTCATCAGTGAGGCTATGCAACTACAATCTATGCCTAGATCCCCAAGTCTCTGAACTTGTGGTGGGTTCAGGATAGGGTTCTATATAGCCTTGGTAAAAAAAAAAAAGTCAAACTATATTTTAATTTAATATTTTTATGTTTATTTGCTTTTTCCCAAAGTGTTGTGGCTGTTGACACGTACATCTTGAAAGGTACCTGGCAGACAGAGCAGCATCAGGGGCTGCCAGATGAGCAAGGGAAAAACAACAAGAAATGCAAGAATTTAGTGTTTAGGGTGAAGATGATTTGTGGAGACCTACAACCCAAAAACGAATGGATCCCTTGAAAAACAAGAGACTTGCACAGGGCCTGGTCCTGATGCTCTGTAAGCTAATAAAAGCAGGTCAGACTAAATTTTTAAGGCACAGATAACAGAGGCCCCACAAAACAGGGGAGGAATGGAACTGTGGTCTCTGCATGCATTTATCACCTCCAGAAAACCCTCTCCCATGTCAGGGATGTACATGAGGGTGCAACAGTGCCTTAGTTGCACCACCAGAGGAAATATTTACAATTGTTCATGAAAGGAATTTGATGTGTGTGTAATAAAAAATCGATTGTGTTTTTGGAAATGCTAAATTACTTTTCTGCATACTTACTCTTTGTGAGCTTTTTTCTTTTGTGTGTGTGTGTGTGCTTTTTCTTTTTAATTTATTTTACTTTTCTTTTAATTGCTTTCTGACTATCACACACCAGGTGCTATTTTAATGTCTTTCAGCTGTAAATCATTAGGTGTCTCTCTGAAAAACCATGACATTTAATTTGTATTTTTTTAAAAAGCAGAAAAATGTTTCACAACTAATAAAAATTTCTTTTACAAAACCTGACCTTCAACCTGAGGGAGTTGCAAGCCCTCATCCATGGGGTCAGAGGAAGAACAATAACAGGACCACATGAAACATCCTCTTTCCTGACTTTTTTATTTTTGTTGATAAACAAAGACCTGTCAAGTGCCATAAGGAAGTAGACAACTAAACACACAGTTTTTCCCTTGTGCTGCCCTGCCTCATGCTTTGCAGGGGAGTTGGCCATGGTGGATTTTGTGGCCTGTGCTGTTAAGTCTTCACACAGCTGTGGCTGCATTTGTCTTCACAGAGAAAAGCAAAGCGCAACTTCCCAAGGAGATTTTCTGGGAATTGCAGCAAGGAACCTCAGAGAAAGAAAAACCAATTCTTATCTCATTTGCTGCTCTTCTTGTTGTGCTCATGTGGAATGTATTCTGGAGATTGTTTACCCAAGGTGACCAATTGCATCCACGTGTGTGCGTCGGGACTGTCGGGAGAACAGTCATGAGATTTTGTGCAGTTGAGTGCTTGTGCAGGTTCAGTTCAGATGTAGTGTAATAAGAAGTAGTCTAGAATAATATAGTATAAGAAAGTAATTAATTAGCCATCTGATATAATGGAGTCTTCCTAATCATTCCTCCCTGCCACGGGCGTCGCCTTGAATCTGATACACAGCAAATGAATTTTCAGGTGCTAAGACAGAGGCAGCTTGAAACATTTACTGGGAGAGCTTCTATCCCCAGTTTCAGCATTTGGCTTGCCTCATAAAACTGCAAGTGACAGTAATTAGTCACAGCAGTGGTGGCCATGGGTGGCATGATGGTTTACTTGAGCACAATGAGAATTGAATTTGGACACCACTCCATGTGAGTGCTGACACTTATAGTGGGCTACAAGTACCTCAGACACAGACCTGCCAGGGCTAGCAACCATAGAAACCTTGTGTGCACTTCCATGCAAAGGGCCAGATTGTTACCAGTGTCTGAACATCTCTGAGTCTCATAAATTGACAAAGGACCTAAACTAGAAGGGTCTGAAGGCTTCATTTCCATGGGAGGTGGATGCAGTCGTTTCCAGACCTTTGTCACTGAAATCCTGGCATATCCATGCTGTCTTTGCAGGGAATTAGGAGCAGTCACTGTGGGGCAGCTGTTCTGTGCCTCTGGATGGGTCTAGCTGAGTCCCTGCTGCCCTGCAGGAGCAGTCTGCAGACCTCCTGTGAGCTGCTGTGTGCTGCCTGCCCTGCCTCCCCTTCTCTCAGTGTGTTTCTCTCAATGGCTGCTGTGACCTTGCTCTCCTGAGATGGCCATAGCCCAGCTGACCTTCAGGCAGGGTCAGGTCCAAGGGGCTCCATGTGTTTTGGAGGGTGCTTCCTGAGCAGGCTCCAGCCCACACCAGCCCTCTGGGCCACCTGCTCATTGTGGCCTGGAGACCATATCTGTTAGCAGGGCATGTATCCCATTTTCTTTCTCACTGAGTATCTTTGGGAGGTTTAGTTGTGTTCAATTTTGAAGCAGGACAAGGCATGCTCTGCAAAAGCACTTGAACACAGTGTTTGCAAAGCTTCTGGATCTTCCTGGTTTGCTTTTCCCATGCTACTCCAGCATGGTCCATTTGCCCCTTCTGGAGGTGTAGATGTTCATCCCACTACTTCATACTTCCATTACTTGTGCCAGGATATGAGTTTTTTTCTTATTTGACTTAAGTGCAGCTGTGGATGCTTGCCTGCCTCACACCAGGACTCTCTTGTGTCTGTTGGGTGTTCTAGGGTTTTCCATTTCTCAGGGTTCTATAAGATATCCAAGATTTCCATTCCAATCTAGAATCATGGATTTAATCTCTCCTAGTAAATTAACCAGTGCTACATAATGTTTTCAGGCACCGTAGCTCAATTATTTATAGAGTCAAATTGTTGCAACAGTTCCTGGCATGTTTTGGCTCCAGGCAGCTAGCACTCTCCTGAACATTTCCCAGGCATGGTTTGGGGATAGCACAGGCCAAAGGCCAATCCCAGCAGGCAATTTGTGTTCAGCCACACTGCCTGGAAAGCAAGAATTTAATAATGTGGACACACGCCAGTCTGTGCCAGTTGGCTTCAGAGCTAGGTAATGGTCACAGGCATGTTTTGTATAGATGTAGTTTCAGTCTTTTTCCCTTACAGAAAGCTTTTGCCCTTGTTGTCATCTCTTTCTCTCCATATTACCAGGAGAATACATTTTCTTTGTGAAGTGAGATATTTATCAGAATTATTAACTGATCAAGGTCCCCAGTATTTGATTTGTTTCCATTACTTTTTGGCTTTCTCTGTTTAGGCTTTTCCCAGTCGTGCATGATTGGTTTATTGAGCTATGAAACTGTAAAGAATGTCTATTTCTACTTTTGTGCAAGAAATCCTTCCTCTTTTCTGGGTTTCACAGCAACATGGGGCAAAAGATGCCCATGACAGCCACTTTTTCAGTTCATAAATATGACACATAGACATAAAATAGCCCTCATTATCAGAATTCTTCATATGTCCAGAGACAGTCCATCCTCGTCTATCATCAAATCTCCACCAAGAAAAATGAATCCACTCCCAAATTTGTAAGCAGCTGGGGAAAGCAAAGAGTTTTGGCTTTCTCCTGTGTAGGAATCACATACCTTGTGGGACAAGTGGTTCCAGACACAGGCTGAGTGAGAGGCTTAGGGCTTTCCCCTGGGACTTATTTCCTCTTCTTTCCACCTGCTTAGACCAGGCAAGCTGTACTTAGTGCCCCATCCTTCACTTGTTTCAGCATATTTCCATTTATTAATACAAAGCTATAATCCAAAGAGAAAACTTTACTTTCCTCTTTTTTATTGTGTTTCCTAAAATGTTGCAGTGGGTTTTTTCTTCCCACTGATGCATTTAATCAGTTTGGCAGCACGCCATCCATGATTTTCAGTCACAGCACTTTTTTTACAATGTCTTTGTGTCCAAAGTTCTACCCCAAATCCTGCCTACTGACAAAGCCAGCACTAACTAAATACCCTGAACCAGATCAGCACTGATTGCTTCTTCACTTCTGCCCAAGTGGATTTTACCCTAGATCTCGGGGGTTAACCCTATTTCCAGCAATATAGCAGAAGGACAGCTCTCCTGTGAACGGAGTATCAGCATTTCAGTTCCTTCTCTCTTGCTCATATTGGGTCAGGCTCCTTTACCTGGCCTGCCCCCAGGAAGACCCCAGAATGCCCCACATCTTACAGTGCCCCACAGTCAGCAGGTGACCCTTTCTTTGACACTGTCAGGTTCAGTTGCTTGAACATCTCCTGCTCATCCCCTCACCCAACCACCAGCTCCATCCATCTCTCTCCATGGGCAGCCCTCTTCCTCCAGCTGCAGCATCTTCTATTCCAGCCTTCGCTGCTGTGGTTGTCTCACCTTGCCATTGCATCTGCCTGGCCATCTGTTGAATCATGTGCAGTATAAATAACAGCCAGTGACAAATAATAGCTACAAGACCCTCCTGTAATAGTCTGGTGGTCTCACTGGACACTCACCACTTTACAGCATCTTCTTATTTTACTTTGCAAACCACAATTATATGGTATTATTAGGGAGGGCTGTAATGTTAAAGTGGTTTGGAGTCCTTGGGATACCTTCTATAATTTTCACATTTTCCTCATAAGTGTTTGCTATTATTCAATTTCCCTTGTTCACAACTTTGATACTCTTCCCACTGGAGAGATCACAACAGGGCCTTATTCTATGCTTCAACACAGCATGGTTGCTCCCTCTGATTGTAACAGGGAAGGGAAATTCAGCTTTTAAAACCAATCACATTTAATAATTTACCTCAGAAAAGTGCAGAGAAGAAGTAAGACTAGTAGATTTCTCTACATCCTTTTTCACAGAGAAGAAAATGTTTTAATCTAGATTATGGAGAAAGTGAAAACTTCCCCCATTATGTTTGATCAATAACAGGTCTTTACCTCACTGAGGCCTTTAACCTGCCCACAGACACCGACTTGGTCACCAGAGTGCTGAAAATGTTTTGTAGCTGATGGAGCAGTTCATGAAGTTGATGCTTCATCCAGTAAAGTCATGAGCAGCTCTGCTCAGAGGCAGCCTTGCAACAGGAATTTGTCCTCCATCTCACATCTTTATGGCTACATTTTAATGCTGAAAATGAATTGCTCTAAACATATCTCTGAAGCCAGTTGATGGCACAGACAGAAGCCAAAGTAATCTTTGAACAGTTGTGATGATCCTAATGGTGAACATAGCTGAGTGGTATTTGAAAAACTTTGCTTTTTCACTCTCATTCTCGATTCAGTTTAGGGATGTTCATAAAACTACTACATTTGACAAAGTGCTTGTTTTCCTCACCAGCTTCCTTGAACTAACAAGATAATGACAGAATTTTTGTACAGATGGGGTTGTTTGAGAAAAATATTTCTAAGAAGCAGGCTCACTTTTTCAGCAAAGTTATTTCAGTTTGTTGTGCTCATCTCTCAAGGTATGCAAGCTTCTAGCAAGGGGAGCTGCTGGGTGCAGCTAAGGGGAAGGAGGAGAACAAGTCTCAGAGCTTCCCTGCTGTATAAGGGGGGCTTTCAGCTCTTTTTTTTTTTTTTTTTTTTTTTTTTTTTTTCTGTTGAGGATGACCTTGAACTCACTTGCTGAAGGTGCTTATTTCCTGCAGGTCAGAGATGGGCAGGTGTTTCCTGGTCTGGACCAAAATCCAAGGTGTTTGTTCTGGACCAAAATCCCAGCAGCAGCAGCAGTTCCAGAATTAGGTGGTATTGATCCAAAGATGGGGGTGAAATGACCCCTGAAGATGCTCATTCTCCCTTCCTTCCACACCCTCCCTAACACACACAGTGCTCATACAGTCAGTTTCCCTTCCCCCTTCTCCCTAAACTTTTAGGCCAGCTCCATGCATTTCAGAATTACTGTGGACATGTTTTTTTTATTTTTTTTAATGAAAAAAAACAACTAGGTTGGGTTAAAACTGGTTAAATCCCTCAGGACCTCAGTAGTATTTTAAAACATATGTGAAGGGGAGGAACCATTTTTTGCACATCCTGAAGAATATAGCTGACATATGGACCATTCAAAGGAAATTTTTTTCAGGCCATTGGCCATGCATGAATGGCTGGGCTTATACAGTGGGGACCGAAGATACGATGGGGATCTTCTCCCAGAAACTGAGCTTTCTATGTAGCAGGAGCAGATCCTGTAGGTGCTAACCATGCTGCAGGCTCTCAGGGTTGGTAGCAGACCCAGCTGGGGAGGAGGGGTGAGCTGGAGCAGCACAGTGGCACTGTAGCAGGCTTTGGCTTGGAGGGGAAGTGTGTCCCCCCGTGAGCCTACCCCAGCAAAGCCTGCCCCATGTGACCCCACTTTTGCTCCTCTCCATCATGAGCTTTGTCCTCGCTGTGTTCACTGGTGCTTGCTGCTCCAAATATGACTTTACTGTGCCTGGGTGCCATGTAGTGCCACAGGTAGATTTAGCACCTCAATCATTTTTCTGCTAAATACTTCCAAGGCCACAGAGAAACACCTTGTAAATCTTTTTACTTCCTCAGAAAAAAAAACCCCAAACCCTAAACCACAAAACAGAACAGAACAAAACCAACAACAAACCACAAGGAAGTTCAGGGAAATAAACCCCTAAATTGAATTTCTTGCTTTAAAAGTGCTTTACATATATCACCACCAACCAGCATGTAAATTTTAGTCAGCTACTGGACTAGTCTTTTAAAGAAGTTGAAAAATGGCCCTGCATCCTCAAAGGACACACCTGTTATCTGAAACAGTTTTTAACCAGCTTGTTAAGCAGCTTTGACAGATCAAAGACCCCGGACAATGGGCACAAACTTTAACAATAGTTTAGCCTTGAGCAAAAGCTTCTGTCAAAGCAAGGCTTGTGCCAGTAGTATTATGGCCTGCAATTGAAAATAAATTTTACTTGAATAAGTACCTCAGCCCGATCAGAGGCACTGCCGCCAGGGAGACAAAAGCAGTTGGGGATAAGTTATTGACTCCACTGACAGCATGAATGAAGTTCATTATGCCAGCCCACTCTTGGTAAATGTGTCAGGTTTTAAACTGAATTAGGTGGCAGGTGCATGGACCATTTTCCTGCCCCCCTTGAGACAGTAGAGGGCCAGCCATCACCTGATTCTACAGACAAATGTTTAGATTTGGTTTTCATATCGCATGGGCACAAGTGACAGCATATTTAAATCATAAATAAGGTTTCCTGAAAGCCCTCGTCTATCCCACTTTCTCCCTCTGTCCCCTGTAGCTGGCTGGCAGTGCTCCCATCTCCTTGCCTGCTGGACCCTGGAGGTGGGTTTGCCTCCCCTCCACTGCCCCTGCTACACCCCCCTTGTGCTCCCTGTCCCTATCTGCCTTGGGGACGTGCAGGGTTTGGGCTTGGTGACCCACAGGCCACCTCTGGGTCCAGTCCCAAGCCAGAGGGAAATCCAGACCCTTCTGCTCCAGTCTGGGTGACACTGCACATAGCACATTTCCAACTTCAGTGGGGTCTGGATCAAGCTCTGCCATAGCTGCTTTAATGTGACATATATATATATATATATATATATATATATATATATATATATATATATATATATATATATATATAGGCTTAAAGAGGTTGAATCCAGACATCCTATGTTAACCTTTAGAAAGAGTTTAAAGGGTTTCTACAGTAAAACAGTATTTAATCTTGCAAGCATCTGATGATGAACATCACTATCATTGCAATTTCACAGAAATGCAGGCCAGAGCAGAAGGAAGTCGTATGAAAAGCATACATGTATCTATGTGTGTGTGTATACAAACAAAACCACATATAAAAATACAAAATCATCTATATATGTATAGGTTTTCAAAAATTTTGCTAGAATTCAAAGAAATAAGGTGACAATCTGCCATAATTTGATATTTCTCTGCTTTAAGACTGATCAGCTGTTTTAAGATGTATCTTTTATTTATTTTTTCATCTGCATATTTTACTTGAAAATATTTTGGTTTATAGTCTGCCAGGGCCTAGAAGGATAATGCAAGATCAGCTGAACTTCAGATACTTTGGATGCCAGCTCTCATTACTTAATCATGAGACATAGGACTATTAAGACTCTTAAAAATGAAAGCCTTGTTCTCTGACCATAGAGGGAAGAGTTGGCATATGCCTTTGGCTGCATGCCTTATTTACGTTAATGAGCAAGTAAGATTCCTTCCCCCTGTGAAGGAGCAGAACATCCCTTCTCCTGACACTTTTGGGATTTGCTGCCTGAGTCAGTTACTAAGGGAAGTCTTTTGCTTTTCGACTGCATTTTGATGGACACATGTGGGTACTTTTTGTGCACTTGAGCCACTTAAACTTTCAAGAATGTCTTTACAACTCTGCAAGTGTCTTGTTTCGTTGTGCCTTTTTTTCCCCCTCCACATCCTGAAGGTAAAGCCTTTGTGTTTGTACACTTAACAGCCTCTGAACCAGACAGCAGTTTAATAAGTTTAATAGAATTTACTTATCTCCTTTCTCCAGGGATTTCAAAGGGCTGAACAAACACCACCTTGCCCTCCAGCACTCACTTGAAGAAAAGTGTTGTTGCTGCTCCTCAAAACTGAGAGCCAGTTCCTAAAAGAAGGGATGAGGCTTGCCCAATGTCACAAGCAAGTCTGTGGCAGATTCACACTCCAGTGGGTGTTTTAGCTGTCAGATAGTGCTTCACCCCCCAACACGACATTGCTAAAGATGCATTTGGCTCAGTTCACAGTTGCATTTAGTACACCTGTTAATACAGACATATCACTTTCTTTTTCTGGCTCCAATGCAAATAAATCCGGGAAGTCTCACCCATGGACCCCCCAAAAGAGAAAATGTTTCTTCCCCCATACACAAATCTGGAAAAACAAAGTAGGCTCATTCTTTGGGGCTATCTAAAGACTGCTGTGTGTCAACACACAAAATCATTTCTCACAGTGGTATCACTTGCTGGATATGTTCCTTCCCTCCAACTACAGCAGATGGTGTTTCATAGTTGGTCACAAATGGCTGTCAGCGAGCGTTTGTCTGCCTGCCAGTAACCTGTAGTTTGGGGACTCCCTTGGAGAGTGTACCAGCACTGACTCTGCTGATAGCAGTATCTGAGAAAATGATCCGTCCTTTCTTGTCAGGCACAAAATTAGCTATCTCATTTTCAAACTGTTGACAAGGGGGATATGAAAGAAATAAGGGCCATGCTGGCTCAGATGATGTTTCTTCAGCTCTGGTTTGAGGCAGCGAGCGCTGGTTACAGAGCAGAAGCTGCTTTTACCACAGCAAATATTGACCTCTGCTGAAAGGGGGGATACAGGCACAGCCCTCTCCTGGTGCCAGGATTTTGCATGGCATTTCCAGCATTCCTAAGCTCAGTTTAGATTTCTCTTGACCAGTGTTAGGAATGACAAAAATATGACCTTTAGTGAAGTGGTTCTGTAGCAGGAAAAAAGCTTTTGATGGGCTAAAGGTCCCAGTGCACCAGCCAGGTTTGCTGCTGTCTACATGTGCATGAGGAGAAGGCAGCCAGGCAGCCCAGCATCTGCTGTGACTGCTGCCTTGTCCCAGCAGCCAGAAATGAGAGGCATGGGAGAAAGGGAGACAACAGAGATGGAGACCAAATACATCTGTATTGGAAAACAGTTTTGGAAATATTGCAGCGACTTGTTAAAGGCAGTCATTACATTACTGGTGCACATCCACATTTTAAACACTTGCAGCTACAACCCCAAGTATTTCATTTCAACAGAAGTCTTAAAGATGAGTCCCTGGAGCAAAGCTGAAGGCTGTCCACTGCAGCTACCTCAGGGTCCTCCTGCATGTAGAGCAATTTCTGTTTAAAATTCCAGGTGGTATCTGGGCTGGTAAAGTTGACTGGCCTCACCTGCCTTAGCCAGGGCAGGGGTGCCCTCCAGGTGCATCTGGAAGAGGGGGTGTGTGTTACTCCTGCATGGCACTGCTCCCAAAGGGATCTGGTGATAGGGTATATTCCAGTGCTCCAGTTTTCACATATGTCAAGAACTGCATGTATCTATCCTATGTAGAAAAAATTCCTGCATTGGTCAGTAGAAAGGCAGGTTGTATCTGTGCCAGTTACTATAGACAGCAATTTTCCTGCTCTAGTTCTGACCTGCTGGAAGACTTTTAAAGAAAGTCCATTTTCAGAATTCCCCTTTCACAAAGTATAGTTTGTAGAATAAGCATAATATTCCTTTTCATCCTAAACATATCTATCCTCCGTGAGAAAAAGATAAAACAAGATTTAAGTCCTGCAAAAGAGAAATTATGACTACTTCAGAAAACACCAGCATGATCCAAAGAATCTGAAGTGAAATTTCCTAAAAATTCAGGATTGCTTTCCTTCAGCTTGCATATTTTTGTCACTGAATAGGTGTTATAAATAAAAAGTACTAAATTATTCAATAGTTGAAAGTGCAAATATTGATTTCCAATGAACATTTTGATCCACAAAAATTTTGCTTTATTGGAATAATATTTAAAATTAAATTTCAACTATTTCAACAAAAGAGATTTTTAAAAGACTATTGAAAGTGGAATCTACAAGGAAAGCTGAAAATAAAGTCTCTAATCATGGTCCTGTTCCTTAAAATCTATAATGATACAGCAATTTTTCATTTTCCCTGAGTTTCAAAACTAATTTTTTATTTTGATTTTTCGTATATGAATAAGTCTGTTTCTGTTCTCCTTTGACTACAGAGATTTTTCTGGGAAAAGTGAAGAGGGAAGATAGAGGAGGCAAGGCTACCTGCAGAATGCAGTGTGACCTTAACTCAGGTGCCCCATGAGGATTATGAAGTATCTGTTCCATGACAGATCAGAATGAGTGCAAAAGGAGAATGATGACTAGACCAAGCCTGATCCTCAGTAGGGGCCTTGTGCCCTGGCTGGCATCCAGCAATGTGTTCAAGCACAAAGTCTGAGTAAGACAGCCAAATATCTAAGGTTAAGCACATATATGAATATTCTTACAATATTTAATTTGGGAAAATTTATAGAATTTGGCTAAGAGCAGTTGTATGGCTCCTTATAAGGATACATTTAAACCAGCTTACACTACTACCTGCAGGTCATTTATTCCTGACTTTGGTTTGCTCAGGTATGTTACTGTGTTTGTGCATGTACTGGGCACGTGAGTGTGAAGATCATATCCTTGATCACTTACAGATAGATTATGAGTAACTTAATGACAAACATGCCCAATATCTTCAGTTTCTTTTTTTAGGGCCATAGTGAAGGGCCTTATACAACAAATTGAGTAGCCATTTCTCAGGCAGCTCTGCTTCAGGCAAAGAGCCCAAAAGAAAAGGCTGTTGAAAATCCCAGAGTCCAGCATCTTCTGAACAGAGGGCATTCCCTTTTGGGAAAGTCCATGGGGGCAGAATTTGCTTTGTAGATGTTTTCAGAACATACCACTGATGTTTTCTTCTTTCCCTTGGGAAAGCACAACAGTTGTCTGAAAGGCTGGAGAATGCATACGGCCGTGTGAGTTTACATCTTCCCAAACCACCACTTCCCGCTTCAGTGTGAAAGGCATTCATGCTTAGGGAAAACTGCTCCCCTGAATCAGTATCTTCACTCTTCACATTGTTGGCCAGGGCTTTCAGGAAACCTTATTTATGATTTAAATATGCTGTCACTCTTCGATCTTCACATTGATGACTTTGGCTAAGACCTCTGATGCTCAGAGATAACACAGTGACCACTTCAGTGGTTAGCCTGTGATTCATTAAACACTTCCAACCCAGAGGCCCAATTTAGTCCAAAAAAATGGAGCCACTTCAGAGCAGTGTGGTCTGTTGTGTGGCCCATCACTGAAGCCATCTTCAGCAGCCAGCTGCCATGCTCAATAAAGTTGGTTCCTCTCACTGAATGCGAGGTATGCACAGAGTTTGGGAAGTCACCAATTTGATGAAGAGAGATGGCCTGCACCAGGAAGATGACACGACTGTTGAGGCAGTCTGCAGTGCTCTCGTGCACTATGGGGAGCTCTGCTGCCACACACAGTGAATCATGTGCTAGTCCAGGACTCTGAAGGCAGGGATGGATTTGTGGGCTTACACGCATCAGGAAGTCCAGTAGTACAGCATCTGAGCATCTGGCTCATTTTGGGCACCTGAGCATTTGAGCATCTGCCTCAAGTTGGCAGTGGTGGATGTACAGGATGAACAAGCATAAGGCCATTTCATGGATTTGGTTGGGACAAGAAGAGTAGGAAACAAGTTAATTGGGGAACATTGTAGAGCATTTCTGAGTTTTCCTACTGTTCCATTAGAAAATATTTAAAACATAGTTTCTTAGCTTGCTAATATCTACCTTGCTTAACATCATCTTTTCCCTCTGCGTTTCTGTCACTGTTTTTACTGGGTTTGTTGTCTTTAGTCAGGCTGGAAAAAGTTTTCTTTTGCATGCAAATTCCATTAGCTTTTTGATAAAGTTGTCAAGGAAAAATGCTGGTACTGTGCCATATGGAAGCATTTATTCACTACCAAGTATGTAAATTAGATTACATCCTTGATGGCAGCTGTGTTAATTAGCATATCTTGGGCTCCTGCGTGCTACAACTGGACCCAAAGTTTGTATTTTTCCTCTTTTTTTTTTTTTTCCCAAGCTACTCATGGGACCTTCACAAACCTTGTTAACTTGACCAGATCTGTCTCAGATCCCTGCAAGAGTCCCTCTGAGGATTAAAAATTCCTTGCAGCATTTGCCTTCTTCCAGAGTTTCTCCAGTTGGAGATCTTGGTGGGCTGAGGAGATTAAGGGGAACCCCTTAGGGGACTGAAGAGATCTGCTTCACATCATGACTTTAAATGTTGACTGGACTTATTACAAGGCACAGAAGGTCTGCAAGGGCTCTCAAGTTAATTAGGGGAACTTGCCAAGGCCTGTCAGACACTTGGTGGTCATCACTGGATCCTTCAGACTTTTGGCAAAGCTTTGGAGACAGCGACATGCCAGTGAAAGGCTCTGGCTGTGCTAAGTAACCACGACTGCATTCCCCCAGAGTTACCACTGTTTCTTGGAAATAGCAAAAGCAACTTAGCAACTCATGAATTTCCCAGCAAACAACGTCTGCTACTTCTTGCCCTCCCTAAAATTTGATCCCAAACCCCTTGAAAGTCATCAATTGGTCAAAATACTCCATTTTCCTGTTTTGCGTCAGACTTGATGGAATAATTTGTATAGATGCTTGCACCTTGAACATGAGAACATTTGGGGAGCTTTGTGAAGCAATAATGGTATTTGAATTTTCGATGTATTGAAAAACACTGAAGTGAAAATTTGTACTCTAGAACATAGAATAGTGATAGTTTACCTCTTCAAAATCCATTAGTCTCAATATAATGCATTTTCCAGCCAGAGCCTATAGCTATTTCCAGGACAGGAGATGAGTGTCATGTTTCCACCAAAAAAGGTAGTATTTTTTCTCAACAAGACAAAATAAACTTAGAAGAGCCTAAAGGATGTAGTTGACAGCAGCATCTGACCTCCTAAAGAATGGCACTTTGCAGAGGAGACGTGAATCAGAAATGCAAACTGCTTGTCACTTTCAGTCATGATGCCAGTTACAAAAAGGAGGATGCTGTTGTCATTGGTGCAGTTATATTCTAACCAGCTCACACATGTTCAGCCAAGTTTTGCATTGTATACAGCAAATAAAAGCTGATATTGTTAAACCTAAGGAATATGTCCCATTATGTGCAGATGTGTTACCCTCTGTTTTCATCAGTTCAGTTATAGGATGCTGGCTAATGAAGCTTTGAGATTTAAATTTTACATCTCTTCCTTCACTGCATCCTGATGTGTATGTGACTCATAATGTAATTGAACGGATTACCTCCTGTCCATAGATTATTGCACCTTGCCCTGCTTTCATCTGTACGATTGAGAGGAGCAGTAGAATAGGAACTTGAAGGAAGTTTAGAAACTCATCAGCCTCATTCTGCAAGTATTTTAATGGGAAAAATTCCTGCAGGCAAACCATCCTCAGCAAACAGAACAGAACTCAACAACAGAGTTTAAGAGAACTGAGAAAAAAAAGTAGCACTCTCCTTTGCAGCATCCACCCAGACAGTACAACTTGGATTAGGATGTAAGTGATATAAATGCTTTTCAGATCTTCTGGTTTGCAGTAATTTTCCAAATATAGACATTATTATTATCCAAGTATTTGACTGGCATAAACCAAGATCTTATGCTTTCCATTAATTTAAAAGCAAACATGTTTCAGTGAGTTGCTAAAACGCAGAACTCAAAATAATGCCTGAGTAAAGCCCAGTATTGATACTCATCTTCATGAGCCCAAGGTGTCACTTGATGTGACAATGAGTTGGGAGACTCTAAGCAGGAGGTGTATTCTTGATGCACTGATTCTCCTGCAGCCCCGTATTTCTAAGGTGATGCCAAAGATTCAGGCTCCTCAGTACTACTGTGTAGTTGCCATTACTATTGAATAACAATGGTGAAAATGACTCTTATGCTACTGTTAATTCTTCAGGAACCTGAAAGTCTTGCATCAGATGTATGCAAAAATGTATGCACAGGGCAGGCCATAGTCAAGGGAATGAAACATCAGTTTTCTTCATTTCCATTCATCCATTTTCATAGATCTAAAACTTCTTACTATTCAAACTCAATTTTCCACCACTCTAAGAGTAGGTGTCTTCTTTCCTTTTGTGAAAAGACTTTTGGTGCTTCCTCCTTGGTGCTCAGATTCCTTGAGCACTCCAGTCCAGTCACTCTTTCCTAACTGGTTGTGATTCTTGAGCTGACTGGTACAACTGGGAGTGCAACTATACTCTCCCATACTCAATGCCACTTTTAATTAAAGCTCTGTCTATGCAGAGTGACTCATTAGATTGGTACAAAAATTATGGCAATGCCAATGAGCATAAGTATTGATACTGACATCACAGAACAGAGTATGGGGAAATGCTAACAGAATCCTAGCAGAAATTTTACTTCTGCGATTTATTGCTGTAGATGCTGGGGACTAATTGATTTAAATATTAATTAAAAGATTAACTATTACTCCTTCACCATGTAATTTCTTCAGTTTCCTGCCTTTGGGCCTGTTTATGCACTCAGCTAAATACTTGCTCATTATTATTGTAGTTCAGGACAGTATTTTTGCCTGCATTTATATTCAAATAGTCTTCCAAATATGGATGCTTTCTCAATTTGGTATTTAATTGACATTTCATGCCATTTTTTTCTCTACAGTAATTGCTCAAAACTTTTTGTTTGTTTTGTTTTGTTTCTTCTAAGATCTGTAGAAATAAGAATAATAAAGCCAAAGCATTTTATGAGTCTTTTTTCTTTCCCACAAAGAAAAAAAAAGGAAAAAAAGAAAAAAAAGTTAAATCTAATTTTATTAGCACCAAAACCCAGATGTTCTTTGCTGCTTTTGAGTCCCCTGAGCTGTATCTGTTCACCGAAGTTTAATGCAGGGAAGAGCTGCCAAGTGATTCACAAGGTTGGATCTTGGTGTTAAATTTTTGCATTAACCATAAAACAGTTCACACTCTTGAAAATAACAATTTGAGCAACAAAGGGGAGAGATATTTTGCAAAGCATTTTGATGAGTTTTTTAGATGTAAAACGCTCTCCCAGTGTCAGCAGGAAATTTGTAAAATAAACTTATTTGAATTATACCAATGAAACTCTGTGAAATATAGCGGTACATGGCTTTTCCAATCTATGCTATTCTATGGATTCTCATGTTGCAATCTAGCATTTAAAATTATTTTCTATTGCCAATGTCAGTACATGGCATGGAGCCTTGGGTGTTCTGGGCAGAGTAACAGCAACAGCAATGTCTGCCTACCTGTATTCTGTCTGACAGTGTTTACCTCCAGGCAAAGTCAGATCAGAGCTTGGAAAGGTCTTTTCCATATACTGCCATGAGGAAACCTGACCCAAAGAAGGGTGGCACTGATTGTTGTGTACAACACCTCACTTCTTTTGCTCTTGTCAGCATGCAATATTAGTAGCACAAGGAAAGGAATTTGGGGTAGTTGACCTACTGAAATCGAAGTTGCATCCCACTCTTCCTTTGAAACAGAGAAATGGAAAATTGCTGTTCTGTAAAGTATTAGGAGGCAAACTCTTCCACACTGAAATACACCAAAAACATGTGGGGCAAGGTTTGTACGTTAACTAATTGCAAAGTTTGGTTTTTGTTCACTTAAAATTTGTCACTGCAAAATTATGAAAGCTTTATTTTTATCAGAAATGTGACCAGTGGTAAGATTTAGAATAACATCTTTGAAGAAAATTTTTAACAGATGTCAGCATAATAGTATCTCAAATTTAGAATGTTTAAAAATTTTGCTGGAAATATTTTCAATGGCATTCATGCTAATGCACATGCAAATGTATATATGTGTGTAGCAGGTGTGTGCATGGGAATGCACTCAGTGTCCATGCAGATGGGCATCAAATTTTGTGGTGGAATAACCCATGCAGTGAAGCTGAGGCAATACTTCATTCCTAGCCATTGTCTGGTATCTGCTCAGGTTTGTTTGCTTCTCCTCAGCTATTTGTGATCCTGTCTTGAGCAAAACCACAAAAGTGGCTTTGAGAGCATCTTTTCAGTCCATTTTTTCAGTCCTCAGGAGGATATTTCTGTCTCTTAAAATGGGTTGTGCTCTCTCAAAGGTGCAGTTTGTTGGACACTTGCAAGCTTGCAAAAGGATCATCCTTGAATACCTGTGGTTCTTTTTCTCTCTTAAACAACGGTGGACTGGGCTGGTCCTCCTGGTTAAAGTCCACCCCCCATTATTATGTGTTATTTTACAGAGTGATAGGGACACTGGTGTTACCTCCTGTCAAAATCAGGGACCTGCTGAAGAGTTGAGCAGCTTGCACTGCAGGCATCTGTGGGGAGTGGGAAGGGGTGTGCTGGTGCAGGACACACATCACACCTCGCTGGAGTCAGCTGGCTGCAGCTGAAAAGCTTCTGGGATTAAAAAAGCCATTGCAGATGGCCCCAGGAAACATAGCAAGCACAATACTGGCTTTTTCTGTTTTCCCTTAAAGGTAGAAGCCCTCAGCTCCAGGGAGACAGTGTTGGTTTCATGGGTTGGGAAGAATCTTTCCCAGCAAAGATTTTGGTGAGCAGTGAGTGTGTGGGTAGAGCATGCTGTGGGAGACTACTGCGGGCTGATATGAGAGATGATATCAGAGATTAGTTAACCGTATGGGCTGAGTCCCTGGGGAGGTGTGTGAAATGAATCAGATTAAACAAAATTGATAATGTGAATACTTAATCAAACAGACAAAGGTAGTCTGCACAGCTAATTAGGGGCAAATAGAGCGTCCCTCTTGTACCTCATTTAACTGACAAATTGTGCAGACAGTTTTAATGGGAGTCTGTTTAGCAAAGAGAAGGCTGTACAGTTGACAGCTTGGCAAAATGTGGTTTCTGTAACACCACATGATGCTTACGGAAATTAGCCTGGTGCAGCTGAGCTCAGAGTAGGTAAGAGCTGCCCAAACTCCAGTAAAATGGTAAAATAGACCTTTTGTAGGCCTCTGTTCCTGACTTCTTAAAGGGACCTGAACGCTTTTCTGCAAGGTGGCAAGGAACATTTCTGAAAAAGCAAAAAAGGATCATTAGCAATACCAAAAAAGGACCACTTCTGTAACCAAGAAGGCAAGCAAAAAAATTCAAATTACATCACCTTAGCATATTAAAATTTTATGGTTGTTCTTTTGTAAGAACAAAGCTATTTTCTCAGCTTCTCAGGAGTTTTGTAAATATGAATTACTGTTGATATTTTACGTACTAAAATGACCGTGCAAAGCAATCAGCCGAGTCCTGCGAAATGGGCCAGCTCCAGGGCTAGGCTGAGGACTCAGACAAACCTGAGGCCATGGCCCAGCTTGTGGGGCCAGAGGGTCTCTGCTACACTTGGAACTGACTTTCCTAGAAAATACAGATCTCCAGTTTCTTGTACCCTGAAGTAACAGAAATGCAAATTTTTTTGCCTTTTCTGGTAAGCCCTTCCACTGCATCCTTCCTCTATTCTTCTCCAAACCAGCCATATCTCTTCACTGTCTCCCTCTGTGTGTCCCTGAGATTCACATACTTAGCCCTACAAAGGAAGATGAAAATGTTTGGGTATGTTTTAAAGTCTGATGAGGGACCAAACCCTTTAGCAAAGTGAGACAGGTGGCCAACACTTGTTAGTTCACTAAGGACTTCACCAGATCGTTCATGAGGAGCTGTTGTTGCACTGATATAAGAAAGCAAAGTGTCCTGCTTGTAAAGGAAGCACAGCTAAGTATGTATTAAGTTAATGGACCTATATTTAGGCTTCTACAGTTTTGCATCCACATCTGCAGATCTGCATTCTAATCTATATAGAATTTAGAGGTTTAAAGAGGTTCAACAAGGGATTCTGAGCACATCCTTTTGCATTCTGCTCAAGATTGCTCTGTCTCACACTAAGTGTCATCAGGAGCAAAGGGAAGAGACCTGCTATCCCTGAAAGATGGCTCATAGAAGTTTTGCTGGGGATCATTATCTGGAACATGGCACCCTCTGTGGTTAAGCCTCCCTTTTAGCTCACTGATCTCTGAACATCACAAGAATTTTTTGTACGTGTGTGATACACAGAGCTGTGTACACCCACGCACATATGTGTGCACATGTGTGCACATACGTGTTCACTCAGACAAGCTATACATTTTGACCACAAATGGAATGCTTAGAGTGAGAAGTCTGAGGCTGTGCCACAAGCAGTGACTCTCCTCTCAGTGTTGGCCATTTCACTTAACCCTACCTCACTTTTACACCTACAAAACAGGACTATCCTTGGTTCCTCAGAGCACTATCAGAGCGAAATGCCATGTTTGCCATGACCATTGATGGCAGAGCACAGGACCTGCTATAGGTCAAATCTTAGTCAATGAGGAGTGACTAGCTCAGCCCAGTCATATGTTGAAAGGGTCCAGAGAGGAAGTGCAAATCTTAGGGAATTCGTGGCCTCTGCTTTTGTGACTCATTTGTGAAGCACATTAGCTTCTTTCCCTTCCAGCTGAGTGGTGCTTATCACCTCAGCACCGCAAGGACTTCAGCAGAAGAAAAATGGAGTGCTGCCATCTCCACAAAAGCATGGAGTGTTGTTTCATTTGGCATCTGACTTATGCTTAAACATCACCCACCCTTGAAAGGCATGAGTTTATGATGGAACTGAAAGATGGTAAACACATGCCCTGAATTGAACGTTTCAGGAGTGAAGTGTAAAATGTTTAATAAAGCTACAAACATGAGGTGCTGCCTGGAGCTAATGCTTTTGCTGAATTCACTTCTGGAGCTCACCTTGAGGAACTCTGTCCTAAGAAAATTCCTTAATACAAAAATTAGCGAAAAAGAAAAGTGTGAAAGAATAGGAATTATTTAATCAAACAAATATTACATGCCCATTAACAATATTTAAAATTTAATCCTTGTATTGTTGTGAGTTATTTAGGCCTGTTTGTGTTAGGTTTTTTCTTTCATATATTCTGAAGGAACCTTCATAACATGCAAAGTCCTCTGATTTATTTATGGAATAGTTTCACATATTTGGGCAGAAGTCTGCGTAAACCAGCAATTCCCATTCTGCTCCCTAGTGACTTACTCATTTTAGTCTACCTCCACTCATGTGAAATGTGTGTAATGGAAATTTCCTATAGTACAAGTGTTCTAGTACAAGTACTAATACAAGTAATAGTACAAGCGTTCTAGTGTGGCAGGTAGCATTTGGAAAACAAAAGAAAGAAGGGAAGAAGGAAAGGATAAATGAGGAAATGAACAAGCAAAGGAACAAAAGAGACAGGAATAGAAAAATTATGGGGAAGCCTCGGCCTGAAGGTCCCAATTCCCACTCATACACCACTGAGAAGCAGACTTTCTGTCAGGTGGGCTCAATCTAGCTATCACAATGACTGAAAAAGCCGTTGGGAAGCAGGAGGAGTTCTTTTTTTAACCTCTTCTCTAACTTGTTAAAGCCTGTGTAAATCCCACCAGCTCCATCATGAAACGCTTGCCTGAGCAAAAGTTTTTCTAGCACATTTTTTGAGTCTCACATAATTGAAATAGGAGGGGATTTGAACCTGATTCAATAGAGCAGTTTGAGTTAATTGATAAACCTTCCCTTTTTATTATCAGTGCTACCCTTCTGTCTGAAAGGCAGGGAGATTTCCTTATGGGATTTGAGCAAATATTGGAAATTGCAGTGGCAAATTAGCAGGGGCCACAAACCAGAAGTGACAGCTCAAGGAGGCTGGTGGAGGGAGTGGAGCAATCCCTCACCAGTAGCAATTGGCCAGACTTATCATATGGACTAATCACAACAGAGCTGGTGAAATAATGGGCACCAGATGTTAGCGCTTTGTAGACGTTGGCTCTCTGGAGACCAGCTCCTCCAAGCCAGCTCCCCAGGAGCAGGAGCATGGCTCTCATCCATTAATAAGACAGGGGGCTGCTGGTCAGTGCCTATTCCACACATCTATCTGGTGATGCTGCAGCCCCTTTCCTCAGCTTGAGGAGTATCTGCATTCAAGAGGAGCATTTCCATGGCTTGTATGCCTTAGATTCACAGCCCTTCATTTTGCTCTGACATGAAGGAGTGAGTGAAAGCTACTCATGCAATGGATCAAACCTCTGGTGGCTGTCTCCACACAGATCTTTAATAGGGATGCTGCTCTGCAAAGTACTGACTATTTCCCTGCAGAATTTTACAGCTGCAAAGGTTTAACTGGCAAAGTGGGTAGGAAGGAATGGGGTGGGAATGTTTTCCCCCAGGAGCTTTGCAGAGAAAGTCTTAAATGCTCTCCAGAGTCCACGGGCTGCAGAGAGGAGGAATTCAGAGAAGGAGCAAGGCAGACTCTTCTCTTGCTGTTATGTGTTGTGCTCTCAGACTGGGTCTGGCCACGATCTAGCCTTATAGGATTATCTTACACCTCTCTAATTGTTTATAATAAGCTTGCTTGAAAAGACAGGGATTTGCAGCTAAGCCTCAGCTAAGAGCACTGCCACCAGCACTGCTGCCAGCTGCAGCACTCTGTGCTGTGCCATAGCTCGGAGGGATGATGTGGCTGTGGTTTAGGTTTTGTGCAGGAATCAAACCTGGCTAGGTAATCAGCCTGGTGGGTGGGCAAAGAGGATCAGGGACCTTGCCTAAAGTAAGTCAGAAGTGGAATAGAAGATGGTCAGAGAATTAAACATAACTGCTGCTTAAAAGAAGATGAATATATCAGTGAGCCATGCTGCTTGTGGCTTGTTCTAAGGGAGTCATGTCTGCAGAGTGGGCCCCATCACTGCCAGTGCTGGCCACAGAGCACAGGGCTCCTCCTGCCCTGCTTTCAGCCCTGCCACACCAGGCCTGCTCTTTCTCTTTTCAGATGGTGACTGATGTGGTTTCAGTTTCAGATAGATGGGAGCTGTCTCTCCTAAATGATCTCTTAATCTCCCAGCACAGGACTTGGGCTATTTCATGGGCAAAAGCCCATCTCTGCAGAGTAGCTGTAACACGAATGGCCTCTGAAGATATTGAGCAAATATCAATCTTCTTCTCAGCTAAAGATCTTCTAGATCCTGATCAGGGTGTCCAAAAGCATAGATGCAGGCAGTCCTGTCTCTGTTTACTCATGTCCTCTTCATCTGAGAAGAAAAAAGCTATGATAAGGAAGATCTATAATGATAACTCATACACTCATACATTGTATAACAATAACAGAACTGTAGGAATAATCTTAGATATTTTCCAACGAAATATATACTGTGTGGTTCAGTAGACATCAACACATATTTATGCTCAGGGAGAGTGTGACTACTGTGCTTTTGGGTTAGAGTGGGCTTCAGTGTGGCTGGAGACAATGGAGGTACCACTGTCCCAGCCCTGCAGAAAGGACCTGTCACTCCTTCTCTGGGAGCTTGTGTAAGTAAGAGTGAGAGAATAAAGCTTGGAGCTTTTGAGGGTAAATGGCAAACTGTTAATGCTCCTATACTTCCAAGTGGGGTTTCAGAGCTTGTTTCTTTAGTCCTTGGCATGCACAGGGTTTGTCAATCCTTCAGTTGTTCTGGATACCTCAATTTTACCTTGAAATCTTGACAACCCAGATGAAACATTAAGCACTTCATCTCTGATAATAAAGACAACTTCATATTTTGCTTGCGTCAGGTCAGACTGGGAACTGGAAATGATTCATTACTTTTGAAATCCAGCCCCTGGATTTTAAGAGGAATGACAGCTCAAAAAGAGTTCTCCTGAAAGGGACATTGACTGTAAAAATTACTTGTCATGTGGTTCTGCTCATTCACAGCTGGCAAGGACCTGGAATCTCATGGAAATCAGATGTTACCAGATTTGTTTTTGCAGATGAATCTGGATACACAACTCACTGCTCCCCAAGAATGTGTCAACCTTTTACCGTCACCTTTAACACTAAATTACACTGACTTTTCTTCCCTGAATGAAAATTTCAATGGTGTTTATTTATAAAAAAACATGAAATTTCTTTTTGTCTGGGAACTTTTTTGGTGGGTTTTTTGGTTTTTTTTTTGATGTGAGAGAGCTTAGATAACGTGACAGAACTGACAGGTCCCATTTAAATGCCAAATGTCTCTTCCTAACTCCAATCTGCATCTAAAACAAAAAAAACTATTCAAGGCACAGACATTCCTTGCAGACATTTTTGCTATTCCTGTGGTCCCCCAAGAGCTGCAGTTTTTTTCTTTTGGCACTTGAGATCCAGTGATCAATCACCAAATACTTCCCTCTGTATCTGGATTAGCAATCAGTTGTGTTCTCCAGCATGTGCCAGGAACATCTTCCCCTCCCCTCTACAGGATGCATTTCAACTTGAAACAGCAGCTTAGCCTTTGCAATTGCAATCACCAGCCTGATGATGTCTGGTGAAGAATGGCAGGAATGCTTTAACCAGAGAGGTGAGAAGGGAAAAAGTCAGAGGGTTTCTGTCAACTTTTGACAGTGGCAGAAACATCCCCTTTTCCTGATGAGCTGCCTTTCAAGTCTTGGCAGAGCCATTATCAATTCTATGGCTGCATTTCCCTGCATTTGGGGCCATCTGTCTTTACTCCTTCCATTCTGAAGTCAGAAAAGAAAATTATTTTCACATTAGCAACTCATTAAATGGTTCCAAACTTGTAGCACAATCACTGCTGGAGCCAAACCCATTGTTTTTACACTTCCAAATACGTACTTGGAGGCATTGTTCAGAGATCAGGGGCTGGCTTGCAGGACCTTCTGTCATGCACATGAGCAAGTGGGTGGGGTGGGGCCCTGTCACCCTCATCCATCATACTCCATCAATGTCACCACCACCTGCAGAGGCATTACCCCCAGTCACTCACTCACTTGGTCGTTCATTTCTGTCCATCAGCATGAGCAGAAGGAGAGGATGTCAATAGTCACTACCAGAACTGGTAAGATTCTTGAGTCTTGTTTAAGGCAGTGGAGATACTGAAGACCATTTGATGACTTAGGCAAGTTGGACTTTGAGCTTAGTTTAAGCATAAAGAAGCCCTTAGGAGGTCAGGTACAATGCTGTACTCACCGTGCAAATGCCCAAGGCTACTACTGATTAATCAATGCAAAATGCAGTGCCTTTGGCTGGAGAAAGATAGAAAAGCTGTATTTCAGGAGAGTCTTATCATCAAAGGGAAACACAGTGGTGTCTTTTGAAGACCTGGATCAAACTCATCCTTAGGTCTTGTACAAAACTCCTCAGTTTCCCCTCCCTGCAGTGAATCACTCACTATACCACTGGCTGAACATGCCTAATCAGAAAGTGCAGGGATCCCCAGCAAAGCCCACATGCCCCACCACTGCTGGAGAGAGCCCTGCTGCCCTCAGTGGCCCTGCACTGCCCAAGGCACACTGAAGAGCCTCTTGTATGGGACAGGGGAGCCACTTGCGTGGGACAGCCCACAAGAAAGCAAACACATTTCTGTGCTGCTTGGCTAAGCCAGTGCTAACATCTGAACAACTTCTAAAACTTCAGTCTCTGAACTAGCTGCTGAAATCCTCTTTGGAAGCAGCCAAGAGCTCCCTCAGCCTGCCCAGCAGCTTGGAGCAGATGGTGGATGTGGTACCCTCTCTTCAGAGTTTTCCAAAGTGGTTCTGCTCCTGCGGCTTTCCTGAGAGCTGACGCAGGCTTTGGGAAATGCAGCTGCATTTTAGGAGCTGAGCAAAACATTTTCTGCATTGCATATGAAAAGCCTTCTGGGAATCAGGGGGTATTAATCAATTTTACATGTACCATTCCTTGCCTTTAAAAATCAGGGCTCCCTGCACATTGTTAAAGCCTCCCGGAGCCCCTTCTGTCCCTGGAGCCGATCACTGTGAAATGAGGACATGTCACAGCATAGCTTATTAGGGGAACCAGGGTGTTTCCGTTTGTTCCGATTTGTACAGAAAAGGGTTTTTCACAGGGGCTCTGCTTTGACAGTCTCGTCCTCCCCCAGGCTGGTTCACATTTAGCAAGGGGCGGCTGACAAAGCTCCTGGGCCACGGAGATCCACAAGGTGCTTGCAGCTGGCACAGATACCTCATTAGAAATTCATTTTTTCCTGTCATAATAACAAAGTGCAGAGCAGCGGTGGCAACATAGTTTCGTATGGGAAAGCACACAAAAGGGGACAGCTGAAAGAAGCTGTGCTTTTCTCCTGTATTTCCAGCCCGACAGAAGCATCTTCAAAGGGAGCAGCCTTGCCCGTCCGCCGCACCCTCTCGGCCTGAATCGCTTGAATGGCATTTTATACACCTACTGCACCCTGGGGCCAGCCAGCCTCCGGGAAACCCATTCACCCGGCCCCGCTCCTGCTCCCGCTCCCGGCGTTTTGTTCTTTCCTGCACCACGGAAGCGGTGGGCAAATCAAAATGACAGCCCCGGTTTGTCAGCCTCAGCTCCCTTGCAAGCATTTCTGAAACCCCGCTCTCAGGCAAGAGAAGCCGGTCCATTTCTTAGTGGGGAGGGTGGAAAACCTCCAAAAGTAGAGAATGACTGCTGTCTAATTGCCCTCTCTGTTTATTTGTGTGGTGAAAGTAGAAAAGTAGATTCAGGAGGGCAGAAGTGAGAGGAGAGCAGCATGGCTGCTGTGACTGTCACTGCTGGGATAGTGCACAGATGAGGGCTATTGAGGAACTGGGACAATTTGTCACTGTGGAGGAGGAGAGTGGCAATGAAGCACCCTTCTCATGCACAAACATCTTGATCTAGCTCCTCAAAGAGCATTTCCTTCTAATGAAAGAAGAGACTGAGTTTCTAAAGTCAGGTGATTTAATTTCCTTGAAAGTCTAGATAGAAAGCCTGACAAAGATTGTATTTTAAAATCTTGGCTTTATTTCTCTCTCTATTATTTCTTTTCCATCTTCCCTTCTTTTTTTTTTTTTCTTTTTTTTTTTTTTGTCCTTGCAACACCACATGTATTAGAAAAAAATAGGAGGATGGAGGAGAGAGACAGAAAGCAAACAAGCAGTGTGGGAATAGGAAAGGACTGATAGCCAGGAACTACAAGTCCTGAAATAATGTAGTTGCAACTCAGAAACTTCCCTCTCATACACAGACCAAAACCACATGCAACAATTTCCTTTTTCAGACAATGAGTTGTCCAATTTCTTAAAATAAAAACACAACCAAAAACCAAAGCAAAACAAAACAGAAGAACCTAACAAAAACAACAGCAAAACCCCAATAAGTAAAGATTCCTGATACAAAAACTTAGTCTGATCTGTGTAACACATTAACACCGGCACCTCACCGTTATTCCAATCCTCCATAACACAGCATCAAGAAGCTTTGGCAGAATACAGCAAATAAACCCACTTTGATCCCTCAGCCTGGAAGGGAAGCTGCCAGGGAAAGGCACCAGGCAGACCACTGGTGCAAATGCAGTACTTGCAGTTTTCTGCCAGAGAAATCTGAATCCCCACTTTGCTGTATGAGGTAGCCCAGAGACAGCAGCATCAGAAATCTGGGGTAGTGTGAGTGTGAGGCAGACTGCAGACTGGGAGACAAAGACCACTAGGCAAATCTTTAACACATTCCAGGAGTACTGTCATCCATGAAAGGATAAGGTATATATGCCTTTTCTATTCAAGAAACCAACTGTGGGGCATTTTAGCTATAGGCATTGGCAATAAAGTTATGTTCAGGAAATGGAGATTTACTGGATAAATGTTCAATAGTGCCCAAATGTACTACATCTAATTTTAGACACTCTCAGAACCATTACCTAGCCTTCCAGAGAGCTCTGGCTTTCTGTACTGCCTAAATGGATAGGGACCTGGATGCCCATCAATGTCAGGCTATTGTAAACCTAGTTAAACTCTTTCTTCCCTCAGTGTCACACCTCAGAAGTAGTTTAGTCAAAGGTACTGAGCATCCTTCTAAGAAGTGTCTGTAATGGCACAACCAGTAATCGGTGAGCACAGGGGATACTTGGGATATTCTTAATGGGACCACCTTGGGAGGGCAGGGATGGGGGTACTGGGCTGAACGTGGTGATGCAATTTGAAAAGAAACACACCTTGGCCTGCAACAGGAATTTTAGGAAGGATGTCTATCAGGCTGAGTAAGATGTGCACTTAAGGGGAGATTCTGATCTCCAGTAACTTGAGCTGGGCAGATATTTGGGTTGTGCTCTCAGCTCATCACCAGGACCTCTTTTGTTCCTTGTCTGCCAGGGGATTTCCAGAGGGTCCTTTGTTCTGTCCAGCTGGTGAGAGTCAGGAGATGGGGGTCGGTTGGAATTGCTATGGGGGGAGCATCCATCTTGCCATCCATTTGCAGTAAGAAGGTGGTGTAGATGAGAGGAAACAAGACTAATCTGGTAAAGCCAAGGCAGAATGATTTCCCTGAGATATTGGACATCTGCACAATTTCTATGGCTCCCCAGGTTGAAACTGAGCTCCAGGTTGTTCACATGCAGCAGGCATAGGAGCTCACAGGAGGGCTGCAGGTGGCAGATGAGGCTCTTGTCCTTAGGACTAAACTCTCTTCTCCCCAGGACCTAGTCCACATCACCCTCCAGGGAAATCTGTGCTTCACACTGTGCTCTGAAGGGAGGCATGCCTAGGTAAGCACTGCCTAACTCAAACAGAGCTTTGCTGGGGCAGGTACGAGCTGCAGTCTGGGGCTGGGGGTAACCATAGGGGTGTGCCTGAGCCACACTCTGATCATAGTTACCAATTTAGTCATGGCCACCCAGCCTCTGCCAGAGACAGCTACCACACAGAGGAGTAAAATAAAGAGTGCCCATGTAGAGGCATGAAGAGATAATGATGGCTGGCCAACCAAGAGAAAACTTCCTCCTTGTAAAGCAATGTAATGGATCTACAGATGAATCTGCTGCATTTGAAAGACTCCTTCCAGAGACTGACTGACTCCTTCAGGCCAGTATGCCAAGAATTAGGAGGCGGCAAATAATTCAGTTAAGCAAAAACACAAGTGAGCTCAGAATTAGTATTGGAAACCACAGATTTAGCACATGACAAACTTGTTATGAAAGGGTTAGATTGGCCATACAAGTTTCTTGGTCAGATTGCCAAAGGACAGAGGAGCTGGAACATGAATTAGGCAATAACCCATGTATGAGGTTGTGTGGCTGATTCAGAGCAGGGATTTAAGACTCTGTTGACTCCAGCCCCTGATAGGACACTGCTTAGTGAAGGGTTCAATGTTTTAGAGGGTTGCCCACTTTTTCCAAGGAAGAATCAGAAGTGGTGTCCTGCTAGATACATGAGAAATCTCAAAAAGCATGTATTTCCACAAAGGAAATCCAGAGGTATTGGGTCGAGCCTAAGGTACTCAACACTGATCAACATGACACAAAATAAAATCCTGCTAGTCTCTGGTAACCCTTGGGAAGCAAAAAGTCTCCTCTCATTGCTGGTCTGAGTTCCTTGGCCTAAGCTATACCCTTGCAAGCTGTCTCACTGATGAGATGGATGCAGTCGTTCCAGGTGCTCCGAGCCCCTCTGTCTGCTCATACCCTCCAAGTACATCAGGCTAAGACTTCACTGCTTAGGTGGCACTGGTTAGCTGTCAAGTCCATTTGCCTGCTAAATAACAGGGTAAATTCAACAACCTGCAGCACTCAGTGAAGGCTTAGGGATAGCATGTCCCACACTCAGTGCTTGTCCCACACTCAGTGCACTCACCCCTGTGCTTGCTCCTCTTGTAGTGTCTGGGGTGCACTGAGCAGTGTATGCCTGCCTTGTGGTGCTGGTAACAAGGGGAGAGCAGCAGGCAGAGACCATGGGGGGGAACACATGGGCACAGAAAAGGTGATGTTGGAGGGCTGCAGTTGCTAATGGATGTCCAACCATTATAATCTTATTTGTTGGAGGTTTGACTGATTTACACCGCTCTCTATACTTGATGACTATTCTTGTGGTTAAGTGCTTATACTCCTTTCTGCTGCTTATTTCCCACAATACATTGGACTTGCAGAGGGAAATGGAAAAAGATGTACAGGATGTCATGGGCAGAGCTCAAGAGCATTATGTCTCATATGGCTAGAGAAGATGTCAAAGTCAGGGGAGGTGCTTCTTCTAGCCTCAGTCCAGAAGGATGAGAACTCAAGACATTTTCTTGGCCTCTCTGATAACCTTTGCAAAGATAAACTCTTAGAGCAGCTTTAGAGATTGAAGATGGAAGTTACCGGCCTGTGTAGCGTGCTCAAGGCTGAACATAAGGATAGTGAAATTCAGCCTCCATGTCCATGAAGCCTGACTTGCTCTCACATTGCTTTCCTTCTTCCCAGCCACCCCTTCCCAGCAGACTCCAGCACCACCATATGGAGTGAAAGTGATGGTCCAGGAGGTGACAATTGCCATCCAGTCTGGGCACCCTGATCACCCCGATGTGTTTATGCCCCCAGGAAAAAGAGCAAAAGACCTTACATGAACCAGCTGTGGGATCATGCAACCATTTGACATAGTGGGCTGTCATTTAATCCTGGGTAATTGCGAGTGGGCGTCAGCCCTGAAGCAAACAAGGTTTGTGTGTTTTGTCCATAACTGACTCCCAGCCTATTTAGCTCACACTGACGTGAAATGCAAAATTCCTCTTGTTAAAAACAGGGCAAGATCCGGCCCAGATGAGGCAGGAATCTGCCGCCTGGATCGCATCGTATTCCCCTTCAGCACTTTTCCAGGTCTGTTTAAGCAATGCTTTGGAAGCAGTGCTCCCTGTCTTGGTGCTGTCAGTCTCATGTGCATGTGTGAGTGTGTTTGTTTTCCTCAGTATATTATTTTTGTACATAATTTTAATTAATTTTTTTGTTGTGGCCTTGAGAGTAACTCTTCTGAAAGTAGCAGACCCTGAAATTCATTAAATGTGTGAAATGACAGGAGAAAAAGTGTGAAATTGTAACAGTCTGTTTGGGCCTGATTAATAGAAATTTTTCCTGACAATTCCTGGGCCCTTCTGGGGGTCAGTGGAACGGAGCAGCTGTAAAGACAGCAGGAGCAATTTAGAAGCTGCCTGATGGGGGCCATGCAGATTTCGGAACAAGTGGGGTGAGTCCCATGCCCTTGTTCAGGCCAGTGGGAGATGATTGGCCACCACAGTGTCACGTTATCAAGCAGATTAGCCCGAGGTGTGCTCCCATCTCCTTGAAAGGGTTATTTGGCTTCAAGGGAGGTTATTGTTGTCTCTACTATTTTCGGTCCTACAGCAACGTCACCCATAAAGCTAATTCTGGTGCATTGCCACATTTCACTGTCTGTGCTTCTGCTAAAGAGCCAAGCACGAGTGAGGGCAAAGCCCTACAGTGGAAAGAGTTTGCCATTGGAGTGAGGCTGGGAGGAGATTTCACTTTCTGTCCTCCTTGGTGGCTGAAGAGTCACCAGCCAGGGCCCTAGCTGGGGCTGGATACAGTGCTTATGCTGCTGCTGGGGTGAAGTTCTCAGTGGCAAAGGCAGCCCACACCAAGGACCGGGGAGGTCAGATGGCTGTGCTTGTGAGGAATATTTCCCTGGCTCCCACCAGGCACCCCAACCTGAACTGCTGACTTTTTTCTTCTTTCTTTTTTTTTTTTTTTTTTTTTTTTTGAGTAGCTCTATATAGCCAAATGCTTTCACCCTAAGAAAGATACAAAAGAAAACATCAAAGTAAATGTCCCCACACTGACATAAGGCTAGAATAATGGTGACCTAGTAGCTAAAGACTGGGACGAATACTGAAAGTAATTCACTCCCCTCGATAACAATGGGGCATGTGTGACAATGATATATACCAGGAGGCGAGGAGAGCCACTTTTGTTGGGTAGCGATACCCCACAAACCCAATTGTAGGGAGATCAATACTGTCATAGGACAATCATCAAAGCCCATCAGCTCATCATATTTTCATACCATAAGCAGCTCAAGGCGCCGGGGCTGCCTCTCCGGCAGAAAGCCCCGCGCGGAAATTTGAAGGGTGTGAAATCGACATGATTAATAATTATAGTTATTAGCACATGTACCAGCTGCTCATGTATGGTTTAGCCCGTGATTTATGAGGCCATAAATGCCCATATCTGCTTCTGACGTGGAAAGGAGAAGGGCACGCAGTCATGGGCAGAAAGCATCATCCCTGGTGCCAGGGGCTTTCCTCCCCCTCGCTTCTGACAAAATTAAAACAACAACAAAAATGGGCCAAAAAGTCACCTCTGCTCCACAGCAATGGAAGGAGGCCTTTTGTTCCCATGTCTGCCTTAACGGCGGCTGAAACCTGTCTGCTCAATGTCCCCAAAGCCTTTGAAGTTTGGATTGCAGCTAACAAGGGCTAGAGATTTCCCTCCCCCACACAACTTCACACTGTTGCCAGGCTGCAAACAATCACCATACATATTACAGATGAAACTACGAGGACCAACAACAGAAAGAAAAACTAATTGTCTAGTTGCCAGAAGTTAAAGCTTTTGTTTCCAAATGTAATTTGATTCCTCTTTCTCCCAGCTCCCCCAAGCCCCACCATCCATTTACAATGTGTTTCATCATAGAAAACTATTTTACTTTGACACAATCTGAAAAAATGGTTTGAAATCGCCAGGCAAACAATATCACCACCCTGAGCAGTAGGTAGGATGGTGCTTTAACTCTGAAGATTATTCTTGTCTTCTGAAGAATTGTAATAATGACTTTTTCCGCCTGCCAGAACAAGAAAATTTGTTTAGTGCTACGGAGAACCACAACCTTCCACAGCCCGTGAATGTGCAAAATTGAAGCAAAAAGGGCTGCAGACCTATATTTTCCATAACATTCATAGCCATAGACTGGCCATGCCTTGTTCTCAAGCAGAAGCCAAGTTGGTGCCCTGTGCTAGGTGTGCTATTTCCAGCCTGCACTGAAGTCCATAGTAAGGCTGCACCCCTCCTCTGGGTTAGGTCACAGTGCAGTGAATGGCAAACCGGCTAAATGTGTCCCCACTGCCTCTTGTGAAATCTGGTGAGCTCTGCTATTCCATGAAGCCTGCTGATCTCACACTGACCTGATCAGCTAGAAACTTCAGCCAGATGAAGGATTTCCTGCACAATGAGCATGAGTAAACTGAGAAAATAACACAGCACAGTAGTGCATGTCAGGGGCTAAAATTATACCAACATACTGGAACAGGCTCTGGCAAACACTGGAGTCTGGATGTGAGAAGGGAGATAAACAGAGTTATACCACAGTATTTTCTCTCTCTTCCATTCTACAAAAAGGTGATGAAAGGGTGTGTCAGAATAACAGCAAAGGCAATGGGATGTTAAAAGGATTATTGAATTATTCTGCTTTTAAATAGACTCCATGTAGTTCACATAGTTCAATGTAGAGGACAGATCAGTCTTAATAAAATAACATAGCATAAATAATTTATTTATTGAATCTTACAGAATTCATTTTGATTTCTTTTCCTCTGGGAAACTGAGTTTTAAGGCCTAAAAATTAGTCTGTGTTCTTGCAAAAGGTTTTATTAAAAACTGGATGTATTATAGGAAACTAAAATATTTTTACAAATGTTTGGTCAAAATGAGTCGTCTTCCATTCAAAAGCTTTTTTTGTAAGAAAAATTGACCAGTCTTTAAATGAAGTTTGTTGACAAGTTCATGGTGTGCTCACCTGTTATATCCCTTTCCTTCAGAACTGAAATACATCCTTCAAGGATCTTGTGAGTTTTTATCTGTATGTCTTTATTGGCCCTTTATTTCTGTGCTCAGGAAGGCCAGATTTTAAAGGGACAGCTACCAGTGGTAATTCGGATGCCTGTTTCTCCATGTATTGCTAAATCTGTATCCTAGACAAGACGATTTTAGTCTCCTAAATTTTAAGTGATGCTCCATGACATTGGATAACGATTAAGCTGCAGCCAAACAAGACCTGTGCTCAACCCAGACACAGTCAGTTGGTTGAATAGAAGAATAACTGGGTGAAATATGAGGGCCTGGGAGCAGGGGTCAAACTGAAGCATCTAATGACTCTATTCCATCTTCAATTGCATGAACCTGGGGGCCTGTTTTGGTGAGAGCACAGATGCATGTGGTGCATCAGGTGGAGGTGCTCCTTGTGGGTTCAGAATGCAGGGCTGCAGAGCTGGGCAGGAAAACCAGCACTGGGGTGGCTGTGCACCACCAGCAATGCCTGTTTCCAGCACAGCCACACACAGGGAGACCACTGGATTTTGGTGTCATTGGGGAGAAACACATTTTCTCTGAGGACTCAAAACACCCAGAGTCAGTTCTGGTCTGGTGTGAATCGTTGACTGTTTTTCTTGTTTCTTATCTCAACCCTCCTAGAATAACGCTAAAAACCTCCTTTCCACAAAGCTATCTTGTGTATGTCTATGTGCATGTGTAAAACAGAAAGCTGTGGAGACTTTAGGCAGATTCTGAACTCTTTCATGTAAAGTATTTCAACAGCTTTTGTCAAAGATAACAGTGCCAGGGATTCTTTATACTGTCTCCTTGGACATCCAAGGTAGAAAGGGGTTACAGATTCCTCCCTGTCTCATATTATATGCATGTGGGGCAAGAAACAATCAGACTTTTTTTCCTTTAGGTATGTGTATACCTACCTGTAAACATGGCTATATATTTATTTGTAGTTTTAGCTGAATTTTAAGTATCAGAAAAATCTTAAATATTGGGTTGTACTGGAATATTTCATCCCATCAGCCATGGGGGTGACAAAAGTCATCAGCAAATATGAGTTTAATGTGCTGTGAAAGCTGTCCCATCACAGCTCTCTATTCTGCCTCTTCCAAGCACAGAAGTTCTTAGTTTTTCCATGCTTTTTTCTCCTGGACTTATCAGGAAATTAAGCATGGGGGACAGGATTTAGACTTTGTAGAGGAAGGGACATTTAGCAACAGCTTTTAATAAAGATTTTCATTATCAGAAATAATGTCAATATAAGTTCAAAAGATTTCAGTGGCCAATGGGACCCTGGTTGACTCTGCAAACGGATATTCCAGAAAATCTATTGGATTTAAAGAAAGTGGGCACAGCCATTACTTCCAGGAAAAGAGCTGGAGAATCACAGGTGCTGGCCCAGGAGTGGGATACAGTTTGAGGTAACTGTAGGCAGAAAAAAATCTAAACATCACTGCTGGAAAACAGAACTCTACAAGGAGCATTTATAGCAATTCAACACCAATCATAACTATTTAACTAGTTCAATAATATGTTACCCAGCTAGTCTGCAATTTTCCTAAAGAACAGTTATGCAGAATTGGGCAGCTGCTCAGATCACTCAATTCAAAACAAACCATTTGCATAATAAATATTTGCAGAGGAGCAAGTGGGTGGGGTTTAGGCGAGTGCACAGATGAACATAAAAATCAAATATGGCTGGAAAGAAACTGGGCTTAATTACAGGAGGAAAACAAAAAAAACACCAACAACCGAAGTGCGCACACACAGACACATATTTCTTCAATTACTTAAAATAATTGTGCAAATATTCTAATTAGTTCATTTGCCTCTTTCCAGGGTCATAGATTTCTTTCTGTTCCTCACTGACTGAAAAAATGAAGTTTGTTCCAGAGCTGTGCACTATTTCATTTGCAAGCAAATAGTTTGAGAGTATGCATGCATGCTTCTGTGGGTATGCAGGGATCTGAGGGTGAATGGCAAAATGCCAGGGTCTACAGTACTGCTGCCAGATAATGTCTGCTCCACAATGACACTCAGGTTAAAAGATAGCTACAGCTTTTTTAATAGCAGAACTTCACCCAGACATTGCTCTTGCACAGTCCCAGAATGAATGATGGGAAATCCAGTAGTAGTTTCTACCTTTCACAGTCACTTTCTGGGTATAACTTGTCCATCACTACTGTGACAAACAACTTACCGTGTTATATGTTCCAAATGAATTATCACTTTCTACCCTGTTTCCACAGATCTAGTGGCAGAGTGGAAATAGATCAAAATGAATTAAAAATGGTTTGACCAGACTCACTTGTTGATTGTAAACGGCTCAGAAAAGCTGGTGAAAGGGAAAGAATTGAGAAGGGAATGTTAAAATGAGTAGAGATCAGATCTAGAAAAGGTGAAAAAGCAAACCACCAAAAAAAAAGCCCCAAAAAACCAACCCTCTGAAAAACCCAAGCCATCCTTCCTTGATCTCTTAGAAATTAAGCTGGGAGGATGCAAGAGAGAAAAGGAGGATGAGCAGCGTGGCAGCACAGACAAGAAAAAACATTGTAGTGAGACCCTTGGCATCTTCCCAGCATAAGGAAACTTGATGAACATTTAATCCAACCGCATTCTTCATGGGTCTTCTGCCTCTCTTAGCAGCCCAGAAGCTCATCTGTGGTGAGGAAAGTAGAAGGACAAGGTCTCTCTGTGTGACCTCTGCCTGGCAATACGTAACAGTGACATATTAAATATGATTAATATTTTCTTCAGAACTGAGTTTACAAAAATACATGCTCAGCTGTGGTCAGCAAACAAGACCATAATGTGGTGTCTATCACAGCACAAACAGTGTATTAATGGAGCCATTAATCACCATCAAAACTGTATTAGGAGTGAAGATAGCCAAAGAGAGCTTAACTGACAGCAAGTGGCCATAAACCTGTCCAAAAACTAATTTGATTACCATCATACCAGCATCTGTGCCACTTATGAGGGTTCATTTTTTTGATGAAATTATGTAGACAAGTCGTTCATGCGTATAATAGACATCTAAATCATGGTAAACATGTTGTTGGCATGAGAAGTAGTTAAAGAAAGTGGGACATTGCTTTGCAGGTGAAATTTCAGGCAAAACGCACTGCTGGTGTCACAACAGTTGGTTAGAAAACCGTTGTCAAACTCATCTTGCCAAGCCGTGAGTGAGGAATGTTTTTGATCCACATTCAACAGAATAAATGCTGCTGAAAGTCAGGGGATGTTGGGAGCCTCTAGCTATTTGCAAGAAGGACGGCTTTTGCCAATATAAACTCTTGCTCTTTATCAGCTATAAATATTCCCTACAAACAATCTGTTTTATTCATAGACAGTTGGACCCATTATGTTTTGGTCTTGACAGACGGGACAGTAGGATGCTGCATTTAAATGACACAGACTGTATAGGAATGTATTTCCAGATGATAACTGAGCCTGGAGCTTCCACATAAATCAGGGGAGGGAAATTATTCTGTAAGAAATATGTTCAGATTTCAGCCTCATAAATACAGAGAGAAACCAAATTTTCGGGGCTTCTTCACTTTTATGTGAGCATTTTAATGATCATTTTAGGCAGCTACCAAGAAATCCACGTTCACTATTAGTAATGTTATGCACAAGTCTCTCAGGAAAGTAAAAGATAAGGTTGTCCCATCTACATCTAACGAAGAGGGTGAAGTGTGAAAAGATCTCTGTTTTGCAGGTCAGGGATAATTGGATTTTCTGGCGGAACAGAACTGTCCAATTGACAAAATGAATGCAGACTAAAAATCAATGTTTCCCCACTTGCTTTACCATGCTGCATGGGGTAGGTAGGGGTGAATGGGTAGCTACATGCAGAGCCACCACTGAAAGGAAGGGACGAGAGCTTGTTGCTCAATTAAGAAAAGTATTTGAAAGCCAGGTAGTCATGTGAAGCTGTGCCTGCTTTAACTTGCCATCTCTAAATAGACTTAGCATGTCTGAAGGTCTCAGGCCATTTCAAATGTACCCCAGGTATGTGCTGTGCATATGCTGAATGCATAATATAATTGAATATGGGGCAGAAAGGGGATCAGTCCCCAGAGAGGGAGATTGTTTCTTCAAATGAGATGTTAATGGTAGAGTGAGTGACATTTATCTCCAGTCCTTTTATGAATCACTGAGACACAAACAGAGTACACCTTGCCTTTGCTGTGAGCTGTGCCTCAAGCCGTGGGAAGCTGCCTGCCATTCACAAGCCAGTAGGCAGCTCCATCTTACCTGAGTTCGCAGATGGGCCATTCCCCAGGTGGGTCTGGCAAAACACTTCTCATTAATCATTGCTTAAAGCCCTCTCAGTGGGAAGACCTCAGGTTAGACATCATTTGGAAACAAATTGGGTGAAAAATAGCTCTGACAATAAGGAGCCCACACAGAATTCCCCTGTGAGAGCTTCAGCAGTGTGAAAACAGACTCTTCCAGGACACTAAATGATCTGTCAGTTAGCAAATGACATTATAATCCAGTTTTATGCCACTGACAAATCAAAGCCTTTGCTGCGTTTCCTCATTTTTTCCCTCTATTTTCCCCCTTCACCTCCTTTAAAGTGACAAAATATTTCAGTTAGGAGAGATAGCCAAGTTGTAAATGCTTCCAGGGACAAACCTAAGCCTTTCAGGGTTGCATTGTTGTCTCTCTTCTTCCTGTGCTATCATTAACAGCAGAACCCCCCCACAATCTACCAGGCCTATCATAAGAGAGCATCAGGCTGCCCAAGCCCTCCAACCCCCACTGGTGTTGGCCACAGGGTGCAGTTGTGCCCAGCCCTGCCCAGCAGGGTTCCCATTTCTGTTCCAGCTTGAGTGCATCTACCGACATCCTGTTAGATTAATTTTTAAAATGAAGCTTTAAAATGAGGCATAGAATCAATGCTTTTGTGAGTGGAAGCTACAGTAACTATTTGAAAGCAAAAACCTTGTGCAGCCTGATTTTATCTTGTTAATTGTTAGTATTTACTTTCAAGCACTGACACCTCATGCCAATGGTAATTCTGCATCCTCAGAGACATTAAGTATTGACCAGCTCCAGGGAACTTAAAAACTATGTTTTTTCTCTGCCTCCATCATTGCTTCTTTTCTCAAGTACAGTGTTAAATTGACTCAGGCCTTAGACAACAGAAAAAAGGAGATGAAAAGGAGATAGTGAATCTGCAGTATAATTTACCCAAACTGAGCAGAGGAGCAAAGTATAATATGGGGCAAGTCTGACATTCTTCACTGAAATACATAAAGCATAGCTCAGCTACCACACACAGGCATGGACACAGGCAAAACACACTGCAACAAGGGGCTTAAAAAGCCAGCAATTATTAAAACTCAAGTTTTGCATCTTGATGATGTTCACATTGATTTATCTACATGAACCTGTGCCTACACATTACACTAGAAAAAGTTATGGCCTCATTTTTGATGGGTTCCAGCTCTGATGCCAAGTGTCCTTGCATGTTGTAAGAGTTTTTCGAAGTCTCTCAATTGTCAGTCCTACACAACCAGTTTTGGAGTTTGAATAGCAGAATCAGTCAGGATCAGGCAGTCCACTGTCAGCTGGGAGTCATCGCCATGTGATACCAAATGTGCAGCAAACTCTTGGGGTTTTGCTTTCCTACTGAAATGTCCCTAAGGAACTTAAGACTCCTTGCTCTCATGCTTTTACTCAGGGACTTCTTTGGCAGCCTTTTGTCTGTTGTGAATCAGTGGCTTTTGCCTAACAGTCCTGTAGGCTCAGCTTTATTATCCAGGAATTCAACATAATCCTCAAAGACTGGTAGGCTCCATATATTGAGTTCCCTTTTCTTTCAGTAGGGTTCATCCAGACATGGTTGAGGGACTCAGTCTGGTCCATACTGGAGTTCTTCTCTGAGCCCTGTCTGTCACCACCCTTTTCCCAGAGCACTCCAGAATGAATATTTGCTAGTAAGAATATTTGCTAAGAAGTGAGAACAATGTAAATTATTTAGGAAACATACAGCCTATCTGTACAATTCCTTCTTGCTCTAGGCACTAGCTTGCACCATGAGCAGCCTTGCTGAAATTCAGCTTAAAATTGACAGTGTTTCCATGGCATACTGCTGTCAAATTTCCAACTGTGGCCTCAAGGTGCTGAGAAAGGGATACTGATCCAGCGCTCATCCCAACTCAATATGTTTGCACCTCTCTGCTGGCCTCTGGAAATTATGGGGATGCAGCCAGGCTCACTCATCACACAGAATTACTGAGGATGGGAGGGTGTTCTCATGACAGCCCTGCATAGCAGTCAGCAAGTGAGAAGATTTATTGCTTTATTTGACACTCTGTTATTCACTAACTGAGCATGACACATCTGGGACTAGGAACTGCCAGTTTGACACCAATGAGCCTTTTTTGCATTGATTGAGTTTATCCAGTTCATGCTCAGAATACAACCTGGGTAAGGAAGAACTCCCAAAACAGGCTGTAATGGGAGCTGTTGGTTATATGCTTTCCAGGAGAATTAATATGATGAGTAAATGACCTCATATGTTGCAGAGCAAGGAGAGGTGATGTCAGCCACTTCAGCACCATCCTTTTTGTCACAAGGCACCATAATGATGAGAAACCATTTCTTTAATGCTGATAGATCGGTGGAGAAGTGCAGATCAAAAAGCCATAAATAATAACTGCAATGTATGGGGTCTGAGAGAAATTAAATTATTTTGCCCAGCCCACAGATGACACCATGCAGGGCATGGGTTGCACTGCTCTGGACGTGATTTTCCATGTGTACTTTGCAGAGCTGGGAACAACAATCTCCCATAATTGCTGTTTTTCTTCTTTTACTTGAGGGACAAGTCAGCCTGCATGCATGGGACTCCAGCTTGCTCTGAACTAGACATAAAGTATGGAAAACCAGGAAAACTTGACTAATCGTACATGAAGCTTATATCAAGCTCTGAATGTGCTCTGGCTACGTAGCAGTTTGGGCTATTGCTGGACTAATGAAGGAAGTGACTCTTTATGTGACAGCACAACACTAACAATGACTCCTCCTTGTTTGGGTGTTTAATCAGAAGCCTTTCTAAACACTCCTGTGAAGCACAAAGGGAGGCCTCATGTTTCCTAAATGGAACATTTAAAATTTTTTTCTTACTTATAATTAATCCCAAGCCTGTAATTAAACTGCCCCCTACGCTGAGGAGTTCCAAGACCTTTTTGTTTCTGCTGTTGTGCAGATTTAGAAAGGGAATTTGCTCAGCAGGTGAATCCAACATGAAGTTGCAGCTCTTTTCAGCCACCAGATCATGAAGGGAGACATTTCCTGTACTTGATATATAGAGGTTGATGCCACAATATATAATTAAATAATTCTGCAGAGAAATTACAGACAGGAAAGGGAAAAAAAGAAACGAGCTGTCAATAATAAAATATTTAAGTAAACCAATCTTGTGTTTTAAATCTACCAGTGCTGCATTTTGTTTTGGAGTGCACTTAACACTTATCAAAGCCATCAGGATGGCAGCACTGGCAGAGCTGGTCTGAGATGGCCCCAGAGACCAAGTAAGGATCAAAATGCTGGGTCACATGGGCAAGCATCTCAGTGTCTGAACAAATTGATAACATCCTGTTCCATTGGCTGATTTGCTTTTCTTTAGTGAATCAATCTCGCCTCTTCATAAACCAGTTTTTCCCTCCATCAGACCTGCCCCATCCCAGCAGTTTGCAAAATAGCACCAGGGGTTTCTAATACACTGATCCTCAAATCACAACCATTGGTCAAGGTCATGTCATGCTGTCTCTCTAAGGCAGGCTCTCTCTAAGGCAGGTTTCACTAGAGATACTTGCTTTGGCTCTGCCACTCCAGAAATACCTTATCAGATGACACACCAGATCTGTCTAGTCTATTATGAGTGATTGGGATCAATTACCTTTCTAAATCAGGTAATCCAGACTTTCTTAGCTCCTTGTTATCTCTTTTGTTATAAAAATGGGACCCAAAACTGGTCTCAGTATTATTCCTGTCAATTTTTCATTGCACCTTAATAGTGTTTATTTGACTGTAGTAACACCCAGTTATTTTTCTTCTAATATGTCTAATATTTTTTCCTTTAATAAAATTTTCAATTCTTGCCACCACAGTTCTTTTGCCACTTGCTATATATTATTATGCATGTGCTTTTATTTTGAAATTGTCTACAAAGAAAAATTACAGAAGAAAAATCATTTGGCTTACCTAAAACACTTTATCTACACAAACTGTGTTTCAATTTTGCAATTTTTTTTCTACTGATAAGACATAATATAAAACAATATAGCATTTGATGACAAATCTTTATTTTTTTAAAGAAAATATGTTCAAATGCAAGATGTATATTACATTTCCAATTCATTCACATGGAATATTGACAGAATTTATCTTTCTCAGATTTTTTCCAAATTTAATTGATCAGATCTTGTGAGATACATTACTTTTTGGGGAGCTGTTTAGTTCTCACATAGTGTTTGTCTAAGTAGCTTTGCAACATGAAACATAATGTGTGTAACCTTGTGAGACACACCATCATTAGCTTGAAAGACAAAATGACATTTATTCTTTGTTTTCTGCCTCACAGTATTTTTGATTCCTAATTCTCGGATTCTTTCATAGCATTTTATGCCAAGCCATGTGGAAAATCTGACTATATTAGATTGAGGAATTCTCCATGACCTTTTATGATGTTGACACATTCAAATATGGCAAATACTGGACTTTTTTTGTATCTTTGAATGGCTAAGTCTTAAAAACTGAAGCACTTTGAAAAGTAGAAGATTTCAACAAGCTCCTTCCTTAAACAGATTTCCAGTAAAGCCTGCCTCTTACATGTACTACTTTATATTTATGGCCAATAGATTTTATTTCAGTGGAACAACGCTGTCTTTTAGGCACATTGAATATCTGTGCACTGGCCCACTCTCAGGCTGGAGACTCTCTAGTTCATGCAGTTTGGAAAAGCTGTGAAGCTCTATTTTTTATTATGAAACTGCACATCTTTCCAAAGAGAATAGAAAATTTCTCACATAGCTATATTCAGTGTTTTTCATTCATCCTTCTGATGTCCCACTTTACTTATTGACTCACTCATCTTTGCTGTAGCAGCATCTGAAACACAGAGTCTACATGCCATATGATTTTGGGGTCCCCTTGTTCATCAGCTGAGTCTGGTGGGTGACTTTTAATTATGAATTTTTAGTGATTTAGTGATCTTCCAAGTTCCAAGGTCAGTGTCTGAGGTTTGTTGCTAGGAAGTAGCACACCCAGGAAAGATCTTGCTGTGATAACCTCCACCGTGAAGCTTGTTGGAAGGACAGCTTTCCTACCAGTATGGGTAATCAAGGCAGTCATTAGGGGCTGAATAACGTTGAAGTTTAGGAGATTTTCAGAAGTTCAAGAACCTTCATAAGATAAATCCCAAAACCATATAGAAAGAACACAACAGAGAGTATCTGAAGGGAAAGAAGCTGCAGCCTGAAAGGACTTATATATCCCAAGGCAGGGAGCCTTGACAACAAATGGAGGTATGGAGAGCATGTGGAGACTGTTACAGAAGCTTCAGCATGGCAGTCACAGATTTCCAGGTAAAATAATAAGCTCTCAGTGCTGCATTCAAAGTTGAGATGAGAAATGGTACACAGAGAAGTAACTCCTCTCTGTTAAAACACAGTTCCTAGAGGAAATTTAAATGCTAGCAAGCTCTGGCACATATTACCACAGACAGAGGCAAAGCCACGTGTACAGCCACCCACCGCACCCCCAAGTGCATGGGGTTTTAGAAGAGAGGGAAAGGCAGAGGGGAAAGGCAAGGGGCAAAGCAAGGGGCAGGGCAAGGCAAGGCAAGGGGAAAGGGAAGAGTTTCAACCAAAGAGGTAACCATCCCAAATTTTAAGATGCTTTTAAATTGTATGATCAAAATAAAGTTCATAAAAAAGTATTGTGTGGTCTTGACATCTCGTGCAAATCAATGCAGATAGTCCACATCATCTCTATGTAGGATCTCAACTGCAAATTAGATAAAGCATATTTAATGGAGCAGAATATGTCCTGCAACTTAAGGAAAACCTGAGAAGCCTGATGAAATGCTAACAAAACATCCTCATAAGTGTCTTGTTCCCACACGACCAGATGCAGAGGGTTACTGCTGGGAAGCACAGTGTGTGAGACACATACAAAAAGCATATTTATTTTGTGGAAGAGACTGCATCTGTCTTTCTATCAATAAATGTCTGAATGTTTGAGCCTTCTCTGCTCACACCTGAGACCTCTCTCTCTCTTACCATAATCTCTCAAATCTCACCATCAATCTGTCAACACAGAAGTAAGTGATCCATTTTTAACTTCAGGGAGGAACTAAATCAAATTGCAGTTCATACTGATCTAAAGCCTCACTGCTGCTGTTAGGGTGATCCTGTGGTGTGTGCACCCAGACAGACCTGCCCATGAGTTCAGGGATTACAGAGAGGAAGCCCATGAAAGCAATTTAGATGGTAGAAGAATCTCAGGAGATAAAATCTCATAGAGGTTTTTCTTTTCCTTTGGAAGAAAAGTAATTCAGTTAGATTAGCTTTTCCTGTTGCTCTTCACATCTCTTTTCTTTTTGGGTATGGAAATGTTTTTCATAAGGCTCATACACAAGCAGCAGAACTAGGAGTATCCTAATTCCTAATGTCCTAACATTTTACATTATGGCTGGTGTGAAGCAAATCTGCCTGTGGGAGACAAAAGACTCACAGATGTCCAAGGAACAGATCCTTAGGGTTCCTGTGCTTTAAGTATGCTCTTTTAATTTCCTCTAAATTGCATGCATTTAATGCTAAAAGTCCTCTACAGCCTGTTTTCATTGAGACAAATGTCTGACTGTGGGCAGGCTAGAAACAGTGATTTCAAAAAAGAGCTCCGTGTTAATGCTGTTAGGAATTAACCTCTTTTTTCAAGATGTTACATGATTAAAACATCAAACTAACTTCAGTGCCAGAAATGTGTTAACTGCTGCTTTGTGCCTCCAGCTGTGCTGAGCCCAAATACACTACTTAGGGTGTAAATCTCTCCTTTGAGAATAATGATTAAGGGTTTTCTAACAAGTATATTTTTCTTTCCCATTGCATCATGGAAAGTGACAGGCAGCAAAGAGCTAGACAGAAGGGTTAACTCAGGATGCTGTGGGCAGGGAAGGGTGGAAGTATTTGCATAGAATAGCATCTGGAATCTACACGTCCTCAAATACTTTGAGGGGGGAAGCTGTTTTTCCACATTCATTACAGCCTGGTAAGGAAGAGGAGAAAAGAAACAAGGAGGGATAGAAAAGAAACAGGGGACTCCTTTTGTATCTGTGTCCAATATGGTTTCTTTTGATTTTTCATTCTCCATAGTCAAGAGCTCCCCATGGGTTCTCATCTGTTACCCAGGCTTTGCCATACCTGCCTGCCTGTGTGAAAATGGCTCAGCTGCCGGCACTGGATGAGGCTAACAGATCACATCTATCTCTCTGGCGTCTACTGAGCACACAGGGCTCCAAGGATCAAGCCCTGGACAAGAGCACAAAAGCAGGTCTGTATAGAAGCAGCCAACCTTCTGCATCGTCCGCGGCTCATTGTACGGACACCGAAGGTCAAAACTTGCCTGCATTCCTGCCTTCCCTACACAGTTCTGTGTGTGTGCTCCTGTGTGTGCCACAGGGTGAACAAGAAGGCAGCACAGGACTACACCACACTGTTCTTTTACTTCCTCATTTTGCACAGTAATTCATAATATGAAACAAATATGAAAAAATGCATATGTATGTTTTATTCAGAAACAGAGATGATGAGGATGGACGCAGACATGGAAACAGAGATACACCCTTGCTATCTTAAAGTACAGTGATTCTGTGCAACTGTGCAGATAAAATGGGATTTCACATTCCAATAGGTAGGCAGTAAGAGCTGTTTGGCTGTCTGAATTTGCATTCAGAAAGGGAAGGGTAACAATGAAATAAAAAATGTAAATAAATAGAAATCTCTCCTGGGTGAATCTGTTGTCAGTAAGGGAGATGAGATTAAAAAATTCTGAAAAACTATAGAAGAAATCCAAAGCTCAGAAACAAGATTTTTAATTATGAAGATCAGAGTATGCATATTTGAAAGGGAAAAATAATGGATTTTAATGTCTCTGGGATAGTATCAGAAGGGGAGAAAAGAACAGCAAAACATGAGAATATATGTTTTGATGGTTCTATCTTTTACATGAGGTCAGATGAGTTCAATAAAACACCACATTTGCAATGACCAGTCATCAGTCCCTCTGAGTTCACTTGTTGATCATCTGTAGTATTTTTCAAGCCAGAGTAAATCAGCTAAACAGAAATAATTAGGAAGAATGTCTGGCACTTCAGAGCTTGAATTTATACCTGTATGTTGCTTCACAGGCATCAGGGTTTCCCTCTTCTCTCTCTAGTCAGCTCCTGCTTTCTTTCCTGGGAAAATTTCATGTTTCCTCTTCTATCTGATCTCCTGATCAGACTTTTCCTGTAGTCTCTGTTCAAGAAATGCATCAGGAAGTCCAAGGGCTTTGTTTTCTCAGTCTGGTGTATTTTCTAACTACCTTTCATAATACTCTATTAACAACCTCAGAATATATCGTTCGACTCTTCTCTTCTCTTCTCTTCTCTTCTCTTCTCTTCTCTTCTCTTCTCTTCTCTTCTCTTCTCTTCTCTTTTCTCCTTTCTTTCTTTCTTTCTTTCTTTCTTTCTTTCTTTCTTTCTTTCTTTCTTTCTTTCTTTCTTTCTTTCTTTCTTTCTTTCTTTCTTTCTTTCTTTCTTTCTTTCTTTCTTTCTTTCTTTCTTTCTTTCTTTCTTTCTTTTTCTTTTTTCTCCTTCCCTCCCTCTCTACAACCCCTCCTTTTTCCTTCTTTTCCCACTGTCTCTATAGAGCTTTTCAGTCTCTGTAAAGGAGCGACCAAAGAAAGATTTGCTGTCCCATTCGTTCCGCACTGCCCCCATAAAAAGCAGATATTTTCAGGTTGACTGAAAGTTTAACTTTGTTATTTTTTTTTATTTTTAAAGAAAATCCAGCGTGACATGGCACGCGTTGGTGCCCTTGCCACTTAACAAATTACTTGTTTTTTTGACCTAAGTTAAATGCTGTGCAAATTTCCCTTGTCCATGTTTTCATTGTGTGCAGACTTCACTGATAAAGAATAAAGAGCGAACTTGTTGGCACTTTTTAGCCAAAGCTTCCTTCATTTACAAGACATTTTTTTTCTACTATGTCTTTAATGACACGAAAGCCTGGATCCTCAGCTGATGTAAATTGGTCACTACAGGATTGCCTTTCACAAACTCATGCTGCTTTACATCAACTGACAGTGGCCCCAACATTTAGGCAGGGCTCCAAGGTTCAGCATGGCCTTCTTGCCTTCATTTTAGGCTACATATCCATTTCCCATCCCAGGGATGAAGTGTGTTTTACCAAAGTAAATCACCACCAAATGCTTCCTTACAAGCAACCAAAAAGCCAGTTGCACAGGTATTGATGAAAAACTCAAAGCTTTCACTGTTTTTGCAAATACAAAACCTGGCTCAGCCTCTTCACGTATGAAGCCCAAGGGCTGGTGTCTCCACAGGCAGCTGGGAAAGCTGCTCCAAGGGCCAGAGCATTGGTGGATGCCAGCTGTTATCCCTGTCCATATTGTGCTGTGGGTAGCAGGGAACAGAAGAGTCACTGATATGACTGGCACTCTGTTCCATAAATGACCATGTCAGGACAGAATCTTCTGGACAGAAAATTCACCAGAGACCCACAGAAATCAAGATTGCCCTTCATGGTGTAGCTCTTCCCCTCCACTACAGTGACTTATTGCTGTACTCCAACCAGTGTACGATCAGCCCCGAAGGCTGAACTGGCCGTGCATGGGCTCAGCCCCTCCCATCAACGTTCTTTTATTTTCTCAAACATGCCATTTCATTTTCCAAAGAGAGAAACACTGTATAGTTATAAATCTAATCTCTCTCCCTGCATGCTGCTCTGCCTCTGCCTGTGATTTAGGGCTCTGGGTCAACCTGCCCCAGCGCTGCTGGCAGGTGGTCTGGCCTGGGGAGGGGAGCTGGGCAGCCCAAGGTGAGGCAAAGCCTCCCTCTGCTCAGCAGTGGCGTTTCATTGCCAGCCCCTTGGAGACTCCCGTGACAGTCCTTCCCATGACAGATTGCTAGCCCAACAATGAACCCTTTGTGCCCTCCCATCACTCCTGCAACCCCAGCTTCCACCAAACTTACACCCTCCTCACAATTTTCCATCCTCCGGAGAAAGCAAAAAGCAAAATAAGTAAGTGCCAGTCATCTTTCTTAGAAACTGGACTCCTTTGACTGGGAAAGCCCAGGATTTTATACAGACTTTCTTTTTCTGTACAGCAGCATCACAGCAATGTATCTGCAAAGCTGTTTTGGAATGGATAAATCATCTCACTTTGCTTTTTTTCTGCATCCTCATATGAAGACATGCAAAAAAATTTCTGAAGACAGGCAAAAAAATTATTGCTTTATAAGACAAACCAGTCTGATGTTCTGGTTTGCTGCAAGAACATCAGTATCTGAAATGGCATCTTACATAACAGCACATAAGTACTTGTTTTTATGAGAAGAGGCAAGGGTTCTTCCCGGGGCACATTCAATGCCTGGGCCTGTGGGCAGTGCAATTAGGCATGGGATAAGTTCCCTCACCATTCTGAATTAAAATTGGTCTTGTCCATGTTGGAGAATAAATTCCATTTATAGCATTTATAGTCTTCACCCAGTAAATTCAGCTTTGGGCACCTGGAGGGGGTCTGCAGTCGCTGGAGACAAAACACTGCAGGAATGAGCACATGGCAAGAGGCTCACCTCAGCAGTAACTGCAGGGTCTCTCCTGCTGTCCTCTTCCCCAAGTCTGTGTGCTCAATCTCTCTCTCACCATTGTTTTCCTTTCTTGGGCCCTTTCTGATGTCAGTCAAGAATGTCAGGGGTCTGTGCTGGGAGAGGGGATGGGCTTCAGGGGAGGTTGTCTAAGATGGGCACTATGAGCAGGGGTTAGGACTGGCTGGAAACCAATCCTGTGGGTCAGGGAAGGGGAAAAAGTCTTGAGGGTGTTTTTGCAATTTTTTCCACTTCTTTCACTTTTCCAACCAGCAGTAGTTGCTCCAAACTCTGCTGCAGAAAGACACAGGCACTTTATTTTCCCAAGAAATTGGATTATCACTTGGGGCAATAATTGGTGTCCTCTCTTCTGTAACCAATTAATGAGGTTCAAAGGGACGAGAGATGGAGCTAACAAAGGATGAGACAGCAGACAGAGCACATCTGTGCCCTGGCCACTGAGAAGCCAGCACAAGGGGCTTGGTTTGTTCCTGCTTGTCTTTTCCCTCTGGTTGCAGCTGCCTTTGTCAATTAATTATCCCACACTCACACTTGCTGGGCAGTGAGAGGAGCGCTGGGGAGGAGTGTGTGCTGTACAGGTGTGTCTGCACATGTGGGCACATGTGAGCAGGTCTGCTAAGGTCAGACTCGAGAGTCAGCCTTCCTTCCTGGGAGTTTTGCAGAGTGCAGACTCTTGGAGAAAAAACACTGAGAAAAAACACATGGATGCTTACTTATCCCTACCTGGCTTATCCCTGCCTGGTTTTCTGCTCATACAGTGAAGGTTAGGCTCATTCATGGGGAGATCAGGGCTCTGGTCTCAGCAGCTACAGGGCAGCCTATGCCAGCTCCTGCCCTGTTTCTTCAGGTGCAGTCAGGCACTACCCCAGTTTCAGATGGCATCTGAGTTTCAGGATTGGCATCACCAGCTTTATGCTCATCTTTAAAATGGACAAATGAAAAAAAATCAAAGTCAACCAAGTGCATTTCCCTCATCTCAGAAGCAGCTTTTCAGTAGTGAGGCTGACTATGAACAACTGAATGGCTACATTGAGGCTTTTTCAGCAAGATTTCAGGGGCTCCACTATGAAATTGCACTTGCCTGCTCATTTGTACAGTAAGTTTCCTCGCATTGCAAAACCAGCACATCCTCACCTTGACTAGCCTCTACTTTTCTATATGAGCCTTCAAGGCACAATGACGGACAGCTATGGAAATTTTTCTCACCTGCAGCTTTTCAGAAGAGTTTTCCTATTTTAAAGCAAGGATTCATTATATTCAGGCAATTGATTTTATTCTAGGAGATATTGAAACCTTTTAAAAATCTGAAATTATATGTACAGTCTCCACTTAGCTATTGCTGCTGAGCACAGGAAATAAAGAAACACTATAGACAAACAAGTTAGAAATGAGTTTACTTGTTCTCTTTGCTGAAGTCACTCAACATGTTGTGCTGTGACATCTTTTGTGGAATAATAACTGACCAGTCACTCTTGGGACCCACATCTTATCTCATCTCAAACGTGTCACTCCTTCTAACTAATAGTCTTTACTTTTCTATGGGTTTAACACACTCTTAATTTCAGTGACCAAATCAATCACAATACACTTTGCCTACCAGATAGCTCCCTGAAGGGGATATGCAGTGCACTAGAAGGAAGAAAGTTGCATATAATAGTAAAACCAGGACAACCGCAAACAAATAAAGAAAACCAGCCCTTCTTCATAGGACAGCCAGTCTGGGGGCTATGTAGAGCTGGAATAAGCTGCTGGCCAAGGCTTCCCTTTGCAATTCAAGCAACCTGCAAAAGGACAGCTTCCAAAACCACGAGTCTCAGTTTCTGCCTGGTAAGCTTATTTTGATCCTGAATTGTGTGGAAGAGATTGACAACTTGTAGCAGTGCATTCAAGCAGAGAGTGAAGCTCTTTATGTATTAAGAACAGCCTGAAGTCACTTAAACCCACTGATCTGACCTATGCCTGATGACAGAGCACTGTCATGTTCAGAGATGTGCCTGCAAGGCCAGTCAGCATAAGGGAAAAGGCCTGACAAGGACAAGACAGCAAGCAGTGACCTGACAGCATCCCCTTCCTGGGCTGTCTGGGCACAGCGCTGGAGCCAGGGGAGGCCTCTTGCCTCTCTTATTAAATGATTCAGGAGTTTGCATCTGTATACCAGTATCACTGGCAGCCCTGCACTGGCATGCCAGCAGTTCCCCTCCAGAGAATGCCCCAAAAGATAGGCAATCTTTTGTTGACCCCATCAGTTTTCAGTACTCTGCCCTACTCTTCTTAAACAAAATCACTTCAAAGACCCAAACCAGATTGATTCACATGTGAACACTACCCAAACTGTCTTCCAAGGGGGCAAATACTTGTCTTATGTTCCTTTGAACCCACTATTGCCCGTTTACTTGTATTTACTTTGCATGGCCTGTGGCTGAACCATGGAAATTAGAAAACAAACTCCTATTCAGCAAGTCATGTCAAAGGTGACCGCTATGCCAGAGAGTCGACAAACACTCCCCTGATCGGAGGCCTCTTCTGCAGCGCTGCTGTCTCCACAGTTACATACCTGTCTGCAGAAGCCTTTAGTTTATCTTGTCTATGCTGGAAGTCCTAGACGATGCCATCAATCTGAGAGATGAGAGGGATGCTCCTGTGACACTCGCACAATGGCTGCGGTGCAGGAGAAAGCCAAGGGGCTCCCCTGCGAACCGCCTCCCTTTGAACCGCCCAAGGCGGGCCCAGGCCGTCGCCAACTTCACGTCCAGGTCTTGAGAACCAAAAGGCAGAGTGGGACAGGGCACCTTTCCCCCCTGTGGGAGCCCAGGGGGGGTTGTGGGCACTGCAAGGTGCTGTGAAACACAGTCTGGCTCCTACTCCTCCACCGGCATGAGCCAGGGGCTGGCTGGAGCAGAGGGTGCAAACTTCCCAGGGGCACCGCAACAAGATGGAGTTTGCAGTCTGTGTCTCTACAGCTGTGTTCCCAGAGGCAGTCAGGGACTCACATTCACTGTCAAGAGCAACTTGGTGAGAGGGCACCTAAGGGATAGCTCACAGCCCTCTGGCCTCCAATCCCAAGGCCAGCAGAAGCAGGGGCGGATGTCTCGGCAACTCTGCAGATGGTTCAGTAGCCAGCTCTGCTCCCCAGGGGATGGAATCTGTAAAGTGCCTAATAGCCTTGGGAAACAAATGCTGTGCTTTGGTATAATGGCTCCATTAAGATCTCATTTACCAGAGCTCCAAGACAGAAAAACAACCCAAATACATGTTACTACAGAGCTCTCTAACCCACTTCTACTTGTGTCTACTGTAGTGATCAAGTGATTTTTGAGACTTGCTGGCATGGCCAAAAGAATACAGCAGTATGGCTTGTCAGCAAAACAGGATTTCCTGGGGCTTTCTTACTTTTTAAGGCCCTTGGAGGAACCTTAAAAGTATTACAGGGCCATAAAAGGGAACTGGATGATTCTCCAGGTAGCAGCCTATTGCTGAGTCATTGTGGGATTGTTAAAACAGTGATGCTGCATGGTGCAATACAATCCCCAAACATAACTGAGCATCTCAGTGTACTTTGAGCCAAAATACTACATTCATAATTCCTCACCACAGCGTTGATGAAAGCTCTCACCTTCTCCAGCTTAGTAATCCTTCCAAATCACTGTGGCTTGGCTGCCCTGTGCTGTGGAAAGCTGAAATTCAATAAACTTCACCCACATCTGTCAACTACCTTTCAGTGATGCAGTAACAACCAGAACTGTTAGGAAAATGATGAGTCTGGTGACCACATGGACTCTGTACTATTGTTGTGGTATACAGTACAGCATACAGTGCCTCCATCCAATGGAATAAAATGCTAACCAGGAATTAAAAGGCTATCACCAGCTATTTTACTGATACAATTCAAAGGGAAATACAAAAATAGGAGATATTTACATGTAAAAAATACACAAAGCAGATCTGGAGGCCCAGTTTTTCTGTTATAGAGGAATATATTTGGCTCAGGATAATAATTTCCCCTTCTTTGGCTATAATATGTTGTCAAGTTCCCATACCAGGAAACTACATTTTGAATGCAAAAAGCTTTTAAGAGCAGTGTCAAAAACCATGTTTTAAATATGCATGAAACCAAACACTGCTTACATAAAGCAAAAAATCCTATTACATGGATACTGAGGTATAAATACACTAAGCTTGCATCAAATTCTGTAACATTGACAGCTTTTATGCCCTAAACTCTAAAGCAGAAGAAATGGTAGCAGGACACAGTATTATTACAGTTAAGAAAGAAAGAAAGCAAGGAAGAGAAAGAGAGAAAGAGAGGGAAAGAAAGTGAGCTCAAATCAAATGGTAAAATATGAGGAGAGCTTTCAGAAAAAGATCCTTGTTGTGATTCTGTTCTCATTTTCTTTTCCTTCTGGAATAGGTTAATGTTGGTGCCACAATGGCTCTGCAGGCTTCCCTCAGACAGCCTTTACATTGATGGCCTTAGAGGTTTGCAGTGGAACTAGCAAGGGAGTAAACACTGCTGATTTTCCAAGAGTCTCATGTGCTCCCTTACTGCTACAGTGTCTTCTCTAGAAGGCTGCCCAAAGTACAGGAGCCCAGCTTAGATCTAAGGTTGCTGCATATAAAGCTCATGTATTTGGAGATATAGCTACAAATTCCATAATTTATGTAATTCCGGGTTTTCTACACAAATGTGATAATGCCCAAGCTTTCAGATGAATCTGCTTTATGAATTAGGAGGCAGCCCAGATAGAACCAGCCTCTCCTGCTCTGACAGTTGCCGACAGTTCTGCTGTTTCTGGGTGCTGTGACACAGCCCAGTCATAATTCTAAGTTGAAATGAAATAGGGAAAAAAGGGTCCAGAATCCCACCGGCAGTGCCTTGGAAAAGCAGGTCAGAGTGTCCATCCTCCAAAGTGGGCTGAGTAGTCAACTCAGAACTGAAGAATTCCTTCAGCAAGGATAGCTACAGAAAGGCAAGCACACTGAGAGCTTTTGCTGCTGTGCTTACCTGCCTGCCCACAGCCAGAGAGGCAAAGGCTTTGCTTGAGACAAGCAGCCCAGAGAAGTGCCTGCAGTGGGCCCTTGACCTCTGGCCTCTGCCCTGACTCTATGGCCAACTAGACTTGATGCAATAGAACTCTGCATTGCTCCCTTACATTTTGGGGCTGAAGGGACACAGAACTGTTGTTTCCTCCCTTTTCCTGCCCTCCATTTCCCTATTTCTGGCACTTAGCTTCTACTCCTCTGCTGTTCTGCCATCAGAAGAGTGAAGCTGTGGTCAAGATGAAAACCAAGCAGTAACTCTGGTGCTGGGGCTTTCCTCACATAGCCACCTTCCTGATAGCCTGTGTCAGGGCAGCCACATCCCTCTTCCATAACCTTCCTAATAATTTCCTCAATGTGAGCCTTGCAAAGCAGCATTTGGCCACACAGAACAAACTCTCCCGTCCCCCCTCCCTCCAGGGATCCCAGGATGGCACAGCACTGCCAAACCTGTGAGACTGCCTCTCAGTTAGCGGGCGTGCTCAGCCCTGGTGCGTGCTGCAGCACTGCAGAAACAGCCGGGTTTCATCGCTGCGCTGTGTTTAGCTCAGGGAGTGCAAATAAGTTCCCCGAGACCCATCGTGTGGTTAGTGAGAGCCAATGAGCAGCCTCATGGAGGGCACCACTTGCCAAAAGAGCAGATGTGTCCGAAGCCTGTACCAGTTAATTTCGTGACCTACTGAAATCACTGAGAGATTTATACTGCTAATTACTGACTTTGTTTCTGGTTTAATCATCCTTTCGTTCACCTTTCTGCAAAGATGAGAAGGGAAAAAAAAACCCTGATAAACACCTCATCTTCAGCAGGATATTGTTCCAAATATAAGCACATGAATTAAAAGATGTTTGGGTTTTTGGTTTTTTTTGAAAAAACAGTTACATATAAAATATTTTAATTTAAACTTATGATTCATCAATGGCTATCTTTACTTCCTTTACTGTCAGAATCCTTCATGAAATGAAAGCAAAATGATTTTAAAATATTTTTCCTGTTCTGGACATGAACAAATGAGCCACAATAGACTGAATTTTTTTATAAATGCCCAGGAAAATAGATTATATGGATAAGAGGCTGTCAAAATGTAGTAACACTAATGTCAAAATAACACTAAGAGCTTGGTTCTGCAAAGTTGTATTCCTGTTCATAAATACCTTAGCATATTATTTCAATGGCATTATGTGCCTCATTTCCCCATGCACTCCTGATGTTGGGTTCCCCTATTTTCCATCAGTTCTGGTGCTAGGAACACCATGTAAATACGCACACAAAAATGCCTGATAAAGAACTGTGGATTAACAGGCTGAACCACAAGAATGTGCCTTTGTTTTTTGCATAGTAGATCCAGCTCTGAAACTGATTCTTCCTAAAGCCATGTGCAAATTACTCAAACTTTTCTCTACCCCTCAGGAGGGGCAGCAGTTCTTACAGAGCTGCTCAGCAACCTGGTAATGCTGACAAGCTGCCACAAAACAAAGACCCTCAGTGCTAATGTTCTTTCCTTCAGGAGAGATTCGTTTGCTGGAGAGAACATGGAGAGGGACAAAGGCTGTGTTTTGATGTTCTCCCTAAGAATGCTGTACCTTAGAGAGCAGATGAAACCAAAGGCAGTGCAGCACAATCTTTCTGTGTGTTTTACTTCAGAAGCTGCATCACTTGTTGCACTGGTATTTTAATGCTGCTAGATCCTGAGGTAGCATCACTTTTTATGGATTGTGTTAAGGGAAGCAGGACTGGGACCTCTGGTTTCATTTTCTTCTCAGCAGACACCAGAAGCCTTGCTTCCCTCTCCTATCTGTTCTCTTCCCACCCACTTGCTTGCACCTGAGATTTGGGAAAACAAAGAACTCCATAAGAAAATCTGGTTTCAAGCACTGCAAGGCTTCTGTTGTTCCTTCTTGTGTGTTTTCACACCCTCTCAGTGGCAGCCTGGATGTTTACACACAAGTGGCACCAATATACCGAAGCAGTCAGCCTCGACTGCCTCTCAGAGCAGGAGCCATTGAGCTGTGTATGCCTCTCACGATCTCCTCCCGCAGAGTCTCTGAAGTTAACAGAGGTGCAGAGCTCCCAGGCCCCTCAAACCAAACCAAACCAGATCTACCAACATCAGCATGTGGCACGATCGGGTGTTTCCCTGATCCGGGAAAATTTGTTGTCAGGGACTTAACTCTGTATGAAAGGAATGTTGTTTCATTTCAGAACCAGAGATTTCCGACAAGACAGAGCATGAGCTTTCTGAAAGGCGAGAGCTTTTTGTTTTTTTCTCACAAACATGCTCAGACATAGCTTTTCTTTCAGCTAATTAAGCTGTTTTAAAGCAAACTGGTCAAACAGTGACATCGTGGTGGGGAGCCTTGGAATCAATTGCATGATATAGAAGGCAGGACATTTAAAGGGTGACTTCTGCCATTGTTTCCCCTGGCTGAATCTTTTCTACTTGGTCAATGCTGCCAGAGTGACCCTATACAATTGGGAGAATTCAAAGCCACTGACCTCAAGAGATGCCATTAAGAAGGCAACTGCAGAATAAGATTTCATGGTTGGGAGCCAAATTTACCTTCTCCTTCCATGTCTTGATGCTTGCAATATTTTATATGTATGTTTTCTTCCTGTCATTAGCATATTCCTAAAGCAGCTAGATAGAAAGAGAAGGCAGATGTAAGGCAGCATTGGCAATAACTGCATCTTGGCTATACAGGAGAGCTGGACCATTTTAGGTGAAAGCTACTGTTGCAAACAAATCATCTTAGAGCATTACAGTGGTTACTTTGGTGACAGTGAGCGACTGGGAGGAGTAAGATTCACTTTGCTAGCACAGAAGATGGACTCTGCCCAGCACATATTTTGTCAGAGTACGACATCCATTGTTTTTCTTAGCTGCTGGGTATAAAATCGGTGGGTTTCAACATCTGTCAAATGACCATACAGTTTCCCATGTGCAAAGAATAGACAAATTGGAAACATTCTATTAATAATCAGAAGCACTAGCAAAAAAATGGGTTCCTGGCTGTTTTCTTTTTGCAGGTGTCACGGCGGCCATTCAGTAAGGCAGCTGACACACAAAGAAACCTTGGAAAACCTGCAAATGGAGGAGCCACTGCTGCACCCCTTGCAAAGCAAGGCTAAATGCAACAGACAGAGCTAGTCACCATTTCCTGTGCCACTGAGGAGATGCTCCAACCAGGTGTTTCCAGCACGCCCAAACAAGCTGAGACTATGTCAAGGTTCACAGCATTGGGCCCCCTTTCAGCAAAGACATCAGACGTGGTGATTTGCCCTGAGTACTCAGCACACACAGACAAAATGACTGTGCTACAGAACTGGGCTGTAAGGTGTGATGAATGATCACTACCTGTCCATTTCTGCACCACAAGAATGTGCCCAAAGCCCAGCCAGCCCTCCTGGGCATACTCTGTGCCATTACCTCCTGCACATACCCGTTGCCACTGAGTCCCTTTGGACAGAAGGTGTCCTTCAGGATAAAAGGGATACAAGATCTCACCACACTGCATGAGAGGACCAGTGCCCATGCTGAGGGGCTCAGGCCAGGAATCCTGGGCCTCTCCATATAGTTACACAGAGCATCTCTGTGGATGTGGGGATGTCTTGCACCTGCACCATGCATGCACATTGTTTCAGAGAGATCAAGAGGAATCTCTTTTAAACAGGATCATGACAACTAGATATCTAGTGACAGGTTATATTGCAGGGCAACACAACCCACATAGTCCTGTGATCTCTTGCTCTGAAGCCTGGCTGTCTCTGGGAGACAGTCATCTCTGGAGCATGGCTGCTCCCAGCCCAGCTGTATATCAGGGCAGTGCTCTGTCAAACCAGCCTGCCCTGTCCAAATACGAGGGCTATGGCTGCAACAGCAGAAGACTCAGAAGGTGATGGAAGCTGCTGCATCACAAGGGGTTGGTGCCCCCCTGCATCCCACAGCCAGCAGTTCTCCTGGGTGTGCTGAGGAGCCTGTCTATGGGAGTGCATCCTCCCTAGGCCTCCCCCATTCCCCACATGTACACAGCTGTGTGCTGGCATGCCTGGGCACCCTCCCCTTCTGAGGGGACACTGAGCCCCACTGGCCCCCCACTCCCCTTCCTGTGATGTTGCATGTTCCACGTGATGACTTGCTCTATAGAAGCCATGTGTTGTCATAATGTAACATCATTAAACAAAGTGTTTAGAGCAGTTTTCACAGAGCCAGAACATGAACAACAAAACCCGCCAATTACAGTGTCATTTTGTGTAGTTGTTAAGGTTTCAAATGTCTCCAACTTTCTCTGGTAGGCCATATTGAGTATGTCACAGCGAACATCTGAGATAACGATTTGCTAGGCAATGTGCAATTCTCGCCTTTTTTTTTTTTAATATCCAAGAAGAAAGAGTTCTTTATAATAATTTGGCTCAAATGTCTACACACATTGCTCCAGCGTCTGTAGCAGCATGTGTTTCTAGGATTGTTCTGGAAGAGAAAATGCAGAAACAGCAGGGAGCAGAAGATAAACAGGCAATTCGTGACTCATTAAAACAAGCATTGGTAGCCAACATTGTGGAGTGTATGAAGGCCCCAGATCCAACTCGCCTATAAACTTTTTTTACCAGCTGGACTTAGCATCTGTCAGAGTTTGGAAGGAGAGATAATCTGGTACAAATGATTTCAGTGTGTCGCATTTATTAACCTGCCACCTTACATAACACTGCTGATTGGGAGCTGGGGGACTGGCTTGAGCAGTGACACAGCTCATTGTCCAAACAGTACGACTTCACTATTAAAGATGCTGCCTTCCCTGCCTCTTTTTAAATTATAATGAAGACAATAGAGCAACTGCAAAAAAGATACTGAACCAAACTTAAAAAGCAGTGCAGTTTTGAGAAATGGATGTGCCAAGTTAATATCCTCAGCAGGTCTTTTCTGCTTTGCTTATTTTTCCCCCAGCCCTCACTTTACTCCACATGCTCAGAAAACTTTTTAGCCTGCTTGTCACAGGAGCTGGGATCCACACCTCTAACTAAAGCAAATGCTCTGCTTCACTCCCTGAGCCACAGCTCAGCCAGCACAATGTTATTTACTGCCCAAACAGCTCCAGGAGAGGAAAACATTGTGGATGTCATGGCAGGCTCAACACCTCACATAAAAATGAACATTTTTTTTCAAAGCATTTTGGAGAATTTTAAATATGTTCTCCATTTTTAATGCAGTTTCTTTCATTAAGGTCCTGATCTTCTCTAATTGATGTAGATGAAAAAATTCATTTTGGTTCCAAAAGGGAAAAGGCTGGTTCCTGATGCTCTGCAGAAATGGATGGCTTGGCAAGAAGAAAAAAAATCCATCAAAAAAAATATATATGTTTACCTTAGTTTGGGGTTTGTCTCTTTACAAATCACTGAACACTTACTAGGGACTACTTGACAAATAGAAAACTGCAGAGTGGTGTTTTGCTTCTGCTCCAGATCAGATGCCATGAATTTCAAATTAATAGAGATGTTTACTCTCTAATACAAAATTTACATGTATTAGCTTATAAAATATGAATGTGCCCATTTCTTACTGCAAAAAACAGCATTTCCATTTGAAAACAAAAACTGCGGAGACTTTGGGAGAAAAAAAAAACAACACTCAGGCTTAGGAATACCTCACATTTCATTTTGGTTAGCCTATTATTTGTAGTTTTGAAACTTTATTGGTCCCTGATCTAATCTTTTCTGAGTATGAAAACATTAACATATGGTTTAACACAGCACAGGGCTGGAAAGTCCATATCCCAAATGCACATTGTATGCAGGGTGACATTCACACTAAATATCATCCCACAGGGTCTGTACTCCATTTTACCTGGGATTGGAGAGCCATGAAATCTCTGGAAAAGTTGTTCATGAGTCTGAACCAAATGGCGTGCAGTGTACTGAGATACTAGCAGCGTGTGCTGCTGCCAAAGGTTGTGGCTCAAATGTCTCTCTAAGTAACATTAAAAATCTGCTGCTTCATGCCTATGAATTTCAATATTTATAGCGTTCAATAAAATGGTCCACTGTCAGAGAGAGATGTGCCACTGTGCACTCTCTGAGCAGATGGGCTGCAATATGGCACATTTACATGGACCAGCTGTGGAGTGCAGAAATGAATGCTGGTCAGAGGCAGGCTGGAGGCACCACATCTGGAATGCAAACAGAGCCGCCTCCGCAGCCGCCGGGATGCTCCCGAGCAGGATGAGCTCTGATTTAGGGCCGCTCACCAGTGTACCTTAAACTGCATCAAGAGTCCTCATTAACACAAGAGACTAGGGTAAGGTTTAGGGCCTGGAACTTCTCTGCTGGGCATCTGTTAGAGCCCAGGGATGGCACTCTGCAGCCTGGCAGAGAGGTACCCCAGGGAGACATTGTCTTCTCTACCATGTTACGGGGTAGATTTGACTTCTTTTTTAAAATTCTCTCCTGTGCAGTTTACCTACTGAATACCTACTGATGCAAGCAGCAAACAAGATTGTCTCACCTCCCACCCATCCCCATGTCCCCCTGGGCAAAAGGAAAATGTGCTAATACTCTGAAATTTAATTGATTTTTTTTTTTTTTTTTTTAAGCAGGAAACAGTGAATGCTCCAGTACTGCATAAAAAGAATGAAGTGCAAGTCTTGGGGGATTTTTGCCCTTTTAGATCACAATTTCCAGAAAAAAAGACTGCTGGCCACTTCTATATAAATCATTTTATACTGTGCTTGGGCAAAATCCTGGAGACTCTGAAATCAATGGCAAAATTCCCACTCATTCACAGTAGAGTTAGGATTTTGCTCAATTTGAATAAATAGACCTTAAAGTGGGTATAAAATATAATTTACTCTCATATTAAGGCCCCTCTGTGTTTTCAGAGGGATCTAATGTGTCCTTAGTGTATATAAAAATCATATGTTTAAATCAAAAGGACAGAGAGAACATATATCTAATTCAGCACAGAAATAATAAAAACCAAATGAATACATCTGATAATGCAAATCAGAGCTTCCAGTTTTTCCAGATCAACATATTTCATCACCACATTTTACTTCCATAGAGGTGTTAAGAGTGTTCTGGGGAGGGGAATACAGGTGTGAGAGATAAAACACTTTTTGAAATAGGATATTATTTGTCATTCCAGCCTTCCCAGAGCCAATACTGGAGTTACAGTACCAGCTGAAGTGTTGCCCAGTAACTAGACTGCATGGCAGGTCCTCACTTACCTGGCTTGGAAGTATAAATGAAAGAGTTTAATGTGCCACTGAGGATGAACATGTGAAGCTGTGCAGAACTGGTGCTTTTCTCCCAGAGAGTTTCCTACCCTTCCTCTTCCCCTCCTCTTACCTCTGCCATTTATAAGTTTTAGAGAATTTTTAAAGACTTGGTTGGTTTTAATGAACAGGCACATGAAGGGGGAAATAAACTGCCCAGTGCATGCTTGCTTCTGTCTTTTTGCTGGAAGAAAGCATCACAAGAACTAGCATGAATAGGGCTTTAAAAAGAGCATTGCCATGTATCTAACTTATTCTTTTCCACCATTCCTGCATATCTGTGACACTCTGAAGGCCAAATGTGCTCAGGAAATCCCTAGCCAACACCTACAGAAAGGGCCCTGTAGCATACAGTGTCAACATGCATTTAAAAATTATTTTGAAAACAGATATGTGCATTTTATCCTCAGTTCTGCTCTCAGGATAAAAAAACAACCCTGAGCCTCTCTTCCAGAGACCCAAGCAATGAGGCAACCTGGGGCTCAGCCCTGGGTCTAGCTGGGAGTGTAGGCATAGTCCTGGTTTCCTTGCTTGTGAATCAGAAAGAAAAGTCCTACACCACTGCAGGGTAGCTGCAAATGAAAATATACATCAGGTTGTGAGGTGCCTCAGGACTGTGACCGTGGGGCAATATTCACTCTAAAAATACATGGAGGGCTTGATGCCCTTTTTGGTCTGATGGCTGCCTACTAATCAAGGAAAGCTTAGGTAGTTGCTATTTGAAGCAAGTCTCACAGCATCTGTGCTATTGCAGCCTCTGAGATCTGTTAGGGCAATTTTAATCTAGATTTACACATATCACCTTCCTCCTCTGCAAGGCAAAACTGTGGGACCGACCTGAGTGGGAGGAGAGCCCTGAGGCCAAGCCAGCATGGCTGAGCAGCTCCCAGCAGCTGACAAGAAATAAGTTAGAGCACTTGGAGACACTATCTGTCTCTTGCTGCCTGGGCTTGAAGGCAGCAGACAGAGCCATTACCATCACAAATCACTCCAACGTTGGACGTCCATCAGGCAAGCACTGTTCCAGCACGGAGCTGTCTAGCACAACATGTGCCTGTCATGGACTGCTGCACATGCAAGTTTTCCCATCTTGTAGGAGATATTTTGACCATACCCTTCCTGACAAGAAACAAGTCTATTTACAGCTATCTTCTTTTCATAAATAACCTAGCCCTTGCTACAGTGCACACACATGTGTATTTGGCTTCTAGTGTTATTTATTATCCTTTTTTTTTTCCTTTTCCTACCACTGCAGAAGTGGCACAGGGAACTTCTAAGTGTATTGTAATTGCTGTAAGAAATTTTATAAGGACTCAGACTTCAATGCCTATTGAATCACATCTCTTCTCTGACAATAGCAGCATGTGACTGCTTGATAGCAAACTCTGTAATCCTGGGTGACTGCACAGTAAAGTGAGATTTTTGTTCTGATAGAATTACACACAGTGGAAAAGGGCAGGTGTTAGGGAGTTACTGCCAGATCTCAGATGCTTTTGCTCATGCCCAAGACTTGCTGAGTCTCAGCTCCCAGGTAAATTTAGTGCAGCCTGTGGGTTAATCTAATTTACACTGTTCTGGCAGTGGTCAGCAGAGGGTTCTTCCAGCTGATGATGGGCTGGATGAGATGAATCATGGGCTATATTCAGCCACAGACTGTATGTTCCACATCTAACAGTATCATAAGGGTACCAAGTACCACTTTTAAACAGCAAACACTCTTGACTTCACTGAATAGAAAGATCTCTGCTTGACCCCCATTCACAGTGCAGAACTAGCACAGCCCAGGGAGAAGAGGTGGAATTCTGTGCATCAAAGAGTGCTGTTTAGCAAGGGAGGCTTGGAGGGAATTTCTGTGCTACTGGTGGAAAACTGTGGGTGACTGTGTAGTCAGCCTTTTACATTCCTCCATAGATTGCATAGGAAAATGAACATTTTCTTTTTCTTATAAACGGAGTACATCTCACCTGAAAAACAATGCAAAGCAAGTGTAGAACTCTCTTCCTTCATGCCAAACCCTTTCCAATGTGAAGGACAGAAGGTACTGTGGTGCACTTCAGTGTCCCCTGCGAGTGGGAGGAACATTAAAAAAAATGTCTGCAGATGATTAAATCATATTTGTTGCAGTAGTGTCTGCAGTCCCATTTTTGGTGCAATCATTAGGGAGCAAGTTGCTGCTTGAAGCAAAATGATCACATTATATAGCTTGAACTGAGATGCCAAGGAAGGTCGGTGTGTGCTGGCCATCAGCAGTCCAGCATGACCAAAGAAGCAGCAGTGGAGCTTGGTCCATATGTTTGTCCTGCTCTCGCTGCTGAGCAAAACTCTGCCACATCGGTTTCAGAGCTTTGAAGGCCAGAAGGGACCTTTATATTACGCCGTCACCAGCCCTGGCTGGGACTGCCCAGGCAACAGATGGCTGACATGCAAGTGAAGCTCATCAGGAAAAAAAAATCTGATTTATAATAATATTCCAGGGTAAAAATTAAAAAAAAAAAAAAAAAAAAAAAAAAAAGAGAAAAGAAAAAAAAAAGAAAAGAAACTAAAACCCAGGAAATCCTAAAACTCCATACAGAGCTTTACCAGCAAGAGAAAATGAAAATCCAACCCTGCAGTATTTTCCTTTGGAAGCATCAGAACATGGTGTTTTAAAAACAAATCAGGGTCCCTTGGGGTCTTGGCAGCTGCCACACTGTTTCATACCCCCTTTAAACAGTGGGAAGCTTTTCAGCCGTAGGATAGCTCAGTGCTGTTGGTGGGGGGTACTCAAGTGGGTCGGGGTTTTGCTGAAGGCTCAAACCATGCTGCTTCAAAGCTGTATGTCCTCAGAGGAGCTGTGGATTGCCACTGCTCTTGGAGCTGTGCAGCACAATGGGCCTCTCCAGGTGGCTGAGCTGGTGTTTAAGCTGTCAGGGATACAGCTGACAGGGAGAAATCATCCAGGACTGGGGGCCCAAGAAGCTCCAGGTCATCTAGGTTACCTGTCCTTTTGGCAAGGTGACTTCCCAGCTCCGAGTGAAGCGCCCTGGGGGAGGTATCTCAGGGCCACCGGGAATGTGCTCAGCCACCATGGGCCTGGCAGCCCAGGCCATCGCTGGGCTCCAGCTCGCTTCCCACCATGGCAGCCAGCCTCTGCTGAGCTGTGCCTCGTGCTGGCACAGACACCCTTGTGCAAGGCTTGGAAAGGTACTTGCCAAGTCAGGGTTACCACCCAAGTGCAATTCTTCCAAGAAATGTCTCTTTGTAGTGCTCACAAGCATGGCAGCCCACACAGACACCGCAGTGGTGGCCCACCAAGGGTAGCAGACCTGGCATCAGGCGAGCCTGCCCCCCTTGAACTGCTTTGGCAGCCAAGTGTCTGCAGCCTGCACAGTGCCCAGGACCTCACCCCGTGGCAATGCAGCACTCTGCTCCTCTGTCTCAGTGAGGCAGCCCTCGCCCCTCTCCTTTCTCTGCAGCACCAGGATGCTGCTTTCCCTGAAATCAGGGGCCGGAGTGAGACATTGACAATAGTCTGATGCTGTTTTCATTTTGCAGTTGGCTGCATGATCTGAATAGAGCTGGGAGTGCTACAGGGACAATGAGAGAAAATTCATTTATAAAAAGATCTGGCAGTGTCAGGAGTGTCAGGCAGAAAACCAGCCCAGGTAGTGGTCTGCTGGTGGGTGGGGACAGGTGGCACTACACCCTACCTAACACATCATGCTTGTAATAAGCAAGGTACAGGAGTTTAAAACAATGTCTGCTTAAGTTCCCAAAGAGCAGCTGAGCCCATAGATTTCTGCAGTGATTCTTCATCTCTCCATGCCTCTACTCTATACTTCCACGTTTTGCTCCTCTCTCTCAACTTTCAGGGTAATCCTTCTGCTCTATCACAGTAAATCCCCCCTCACAGTGCTCACAAATCTTCCTGCAGGTAACTTCCTCCAAAGAAGGCAAGGAGCAGAGCAGAGGCCCAGCATCATAGTGCTTCATATGTCATCAGCAGGGTCCTCTGTCTTTATAAATTTGTACCAGTCTCTGGATTTATCTTGGACCTGGAAATGAGAAATATAACACAGTAAATACTCACTAGGGAAAATCCAAACAGAATATCATTAATGTGCTACATTTTCTCCTAGTATCTATCATAACACTACTTACTGTCCAGAAAGACTTTGCAGAGCAGTAAAACTGTCTCCCTTTGGTAAAATGAGAAAGGGTGTAGAAGGCAAAGGGAATATTTGCATTTAACTTCATCTCATGGAGACAGAACATTAAAATGCTATTTGGTAACTTAGTCATAGAGAAGAATAGTAGAGCCATAGGCCCTTTTTCTTTTTTTTTTTAAAGATGTAACTCTTTTAAGAGTCCCCTTAAGAGCGCTCAGTAGGGTGTGTCAATATTGCTCCCCATGGAAATCATATGGTTTGCCTATGCAGACAGTGAATTGTTTTGTGGCTGTGAAATATTGTGTGTTGCCCTGTGAGCAGTGGAGCCAGTGGCTCGAGGAACCGTTGTTGAGACTGACAGTTACATTGTGCCACTGAATAGTGAAACGGCAGAATCAAAAACTCAAGTGGACCCAGACAGAATGTCCTGACCTTTAAGTAAAAGGCTGATTGGATATGGTGGGAGCTCCCCTTCATCTTCCACCATAATCCATTACACCTTTCTTGGCAAACCCTCGTAATTCATGTAGCCGCGCAGATACATTTCCCATAGAATTTTTTTACATGCTTATCATTAAATTTATCTCTTATAACTTACTTGCCTTTGTATGGTCCAGTTGTGACGTGAAGTGTCAGTTCCCCATGCTGAAGCATTCATAGCGTCCTGCCTAAGAAGTAATTCTGCGTCTTGCAGCGTGAAAACCCAGCAAGAATAAATTTGTGGGAACCCAGTCAGAAGGAAAGTTTCTGCAGCACAGAAATAAATACATGCAAAGATGCTATATAATGACCTGCAGTGGAAAAATAAGAGACCCCAAACACATGAAAGCTGTGAATTTTATTACACGAGGTCCATATTTTAAATTTGTCTGAGCTAGATTGTGAAGTATTTAGGGCAGACACATTTTATGCATTTGCAGTGTGCCATGCACAGTACCATATGAGTAGGAAAGAACATGATAATGGCATTATTAATGTTGGCTGCAAACTCTGCTTTAGAGAGGACTAAGGTGTGCATAAAATAGAAAAGCATATTGTTTAAATCTTCATTTTTAATTTCAGAATTTATTTTTAACCAGTATTAGTAATTCAGTGAAATAATAGCTAGGTGTGCCAATAAGGAAATATAGCAGTGTGGAAAGACACTGATTAGTTTCTGTAGGAATATTACAAGCATGTATGAAAAGATGAACTTCCTTCTTTAAATGCATCATCTTGATCCTGGGAGTCAAAACTAGTATGGTTTGTACTCAGTGCTCTTTTTAGGGAAGACAGAGTAAAATGCAAATTCTGTATCCCCATGTCTAACTGCATTTTTTCCTTAGAAACACATGAACTTGTGAACAGATTGTTTCCCTTAACAAAGTTTTTAAGTACTGACTGGTCCTTTTTACTTCTTAAAATATGTTAATGACCTTTATTTTTGTGAATTTGAGAGCGAAACTTTTCATGCACCTTGGAGGTTTTTCCATACAGCAAATTAAAGACCCACAAATAAATTTTGCATTATAGTATATATAAAGACATACTCCTCTCTATGAATCTGTATTTACAGACATGTTATTTGCCTGGATGCTATCTTCTCTGTGGATAGATTCTCCTGTTATGTGCACACATTCTTCTTGCTCGATGGTATGCGCTTCACCCACTTGCTTTGAATGGAACTGTACGACAGCTCCCGACACATCTGAATGTGGCACTGGCATTTCTTGCATCCCTCTTCTGCGAGAGGCGAGAATCTTCAAACTCAATTAGCATTTTAAAGAATAGGTTCAGTTTTGTGGTCCATTAAAGTCAGCTAAATTGATGCACTGCATGTCTTTATTTCAAAAATAAAGCTGAACAATTAAAGCCCATGTCTCTTTGCTCAGCTTTTGATTCCTCACAAAGCTTTCCCACTTGCTGCCTTTGGATGTAATGTTAACAAAGTCAGTTAACATCAAGAGCAGCGCTAACAGGCATGGCACAATTCCTTGTTTTTGCTCAATCAGTCTGTGTTCAAACTATCAGTTTGATTTATTTGTCCATGCTGACCCTTATTCACCACTTAATTATCCTCGTATAATGTTTCAAGAGCCTCCTGACACAAGGAGAAAGACAATTGCCGATGTTCTGTGGAACAACTGTTGACCTGATGGCCAAAATGATGACTGCAGGTCGAAGGTTGGCCGCCTTTTGAAGGACCCACTCCATTCTTGAGGGCTCTGGCCAGAGCTCTGAGCCCGGTTGCCACTGGCACTGGGCAGCCTTCTGGTCCCCAGTCCTCGCAGCATGCCCGGGGTCAGCTCGGCCATCCCGGCTGAGCACAGCCAGATGACAGCCAGCATCCTCTGAGCAGCAGCTTATTTGCCAAAAAGGCTGGGTTTTGCACAGGCAATCGATGGGCTCACTCTGGTCCCCTCCACCCTGTTCTACTCCAGCACCAACACCAGACTCAGCTGGAACTAAGGATCAAATTGCCAGAACAAAAATCAAAACCACATCTTCTAGGAAAAGCAGAAGAAGCTATAAGTATGATAGTCTCCATCAACACCCCTGAGCAAAGGGGCTGGCCCTCATTCTTACAGCAAAGGACATCAGTTTATGGTTCCCAACGTGTATATTCAGCCTCATGCCAGAGATCATGCACAATGATCTCCATTCATCTGGAAAGCACCCTTTCTGCCACCCTGGCTTGGAAACACTGAATGACATTCCTACCCCTTTCCCATTCAAAAGTGAATAATCAACTAATAGGTTAATTTTGATAGGACACTGGCATGTCATGGGGACCAAGGGCAGGGTCCACATTTTCATGGAAGCTGAAACAGTGCTCAGGAACTGGGGAAAGAAGGAGCTGAAGTGGCACATTGTGGGAGACAGGGTGCTAGCTGAGCAAGTTGTGCAGGTATTTCAGTTGTTGGCTGTCAGAGGCTGTGCAGGGAAAAAATCTGGCCCCCTTTATTAAAAGAGTATTCATCTCAAGGTGTAGTCAGCCAAATAACTGACCTTCCCTGAGCATGTGGGGTTTATATTTCACTGAATTAATACCATTTTAGATCACTGAATTCTATTGCTTAAGAATGTATTCAGTAGTAAAAGCCTAGGATCCTCACCACCGCTGGGTAATAGCTGGTGAATCAGTTCCACAGTCCCCGACACTAGGAGGATCTTTCAGTACCACAGAGACAGGCAGATCACCTAGTTCTCTGATGTCATTGCTGAAAGGTGTGTGAGCACATTTATTTCTGTATCATCTTTACAGTCCCAAGGAGGACTGGCAGGCACCACAATTGGGAGCAGATTTTGGGCTTCTCTAGAAGAGATCCACATGGTGCACAGCCAGGCCGGAGCAGAGGAGTACACAGCCTAACTTGGGACTGCCTCACTTGACTATAGTGCCCAGCCACCACCAAGCATCTGAGTCACAGCAAGGGTGAAACCACAGAGAAAGAACATGGCAGCCCGAGGGACAGGCTTGGCTGTGACAGCTCTTCTCAGACACTCTGGGGCATAATGCTGCTGGTGCTTGGCCTTCTGCTTTCTTTAAAACCTCCTGCCTAAGCAGAAATGTTCACACATTAGTACTATTGTCATCTGAAAGGCTCAGTTTTCATGAAACTCAGTATCCTTAGTTTTCATGAAACATTTTATGTTTTCATTTTCAATGAAAATTCAAAAGCTGTCAAAGAAATATTTTGGCAAGGCAGAGAAAAATTGCTTTCATTATCTTTTCTAGGGGAGAAATAAATAAAAGTTCCTCGGTTGTCTTTGTTAAATTGTGAAGGCAGGACCTGTCAGCTCTTCAGTGGTTCTCCTCTTGATGTCCCTGGGAAATAACTCTCTCTGGTGCTCAGAACCTGTTACAAGCAGGGGCTGCTCCTGTACAGACACTGCCCACATAGCTGAGCCCTCCAGACAGCAGAAGAGGGTGCAGTTAGTTGCCATATTTCCCATGTCACAAAGGTATATTAGAGAAGAGCATGAAGTGTCCAGATGCACAGAGCTCACACCTCTGAAGATCTGGAGGCTGCTGCTGGATCATGAAGGTTTTTAAGAGACTTGCTCAAGGCAGCATGGCACGTCTCTGTGCCAGGACAGGTAACCTCTCTTTGAAGCCTTGTCTTGGTTGCTTTCTATTCCCCATGGCAGGGACCACTGACCCTCCTCCATCTGTTTTCTTTGGGCTGGGTGTTGTTCCCTGCCTCGTGTCACTCCAAAAGCAACCAAATATGCAGCATGGTTGTTATCCAGGCTTCTGATCAGTTCTGCCTGAGGGGATGTGTTAGAGAGCCAAGCTGCTGGCATGGGACAGAGGCACTGCAAGAGCTGGGGGGCTGGCCAGTGGCCTGAGGACACTGTGATCAGCACAGGGCCATATTCAGCACACCCCATGTTCTCAGTTTGGACATGCCTCAGGGGAGGAGCTCAGTGTCCCTCCATGTTGCAGCTGTGCTGGCGTGAGGCTCAGCATCCACATGATGGGCCTTGGTCTGAAACCCGCAACTTTCCTCAGTGCTAGGAAAATCAAATTATGGCTATTTTATGGTACCTAGGAGAGGGCCAAGAGTTTCCCTGAAAGCTCATCTTTCATTTTGAAAAGAGCATCTAATCACTTAGGGGCAGAATAGCAGGATAGGGAAAGTCTCAAACCTTGTCTGAAAGATGGAAAATTTATGGCTGCAAAGGGCAGCGTATATCAAAGAGCTTTTGGCCAAGGCTCACCAATAAAGCAATTCACCTACTGGGTGATGTGAGGAAAGAGCAAGATGAAAGTAAAGTTCGATCATTTCTTCCCATCACAACAAAAAGGTTGATAAAGAATATACTTGATATCAAACAGAGCTTCCTGCTGTCTCTAGTTACCTGGGAGTTTGGAGCCTGCAGTTTGAATAATGTTTCCTCCATAATAGGGTTGACAGCAGAAGTGTGGAGAGACTGATGGGCCTTCATGCAGGCTCAGCTTTTGTAGTTCAGGCTCATTCTTTATTCTCAGAGTGGAGCAGATAATAAATGTGTAAATAAATAGTTACCAATCTTCTGGCACGGTAAAATAACTAGTTGCTTTCTTGTGCTGCAAAAGAATTCAATCATGCTGATAGTAAAACCACATCGCTTGCAATGTTTGGTGCACTTTGCAAATAGCTGGGGAAAGTCTCTTGCATCATTTGAGCTGAAGTGTGGGTAATGCTAAATGTGTCTGCCAATGGAACTGAAAGAAAACAGCTACCTCTGTAGTGTGGGGGAGTTAAGGGCTTACGAAAAATAAAAATTCAGGACTTTTTTTCTCCCTTTTGTTTATAAAAACAAGTTCATGCTAAATTCTGACTCAGTCTAATGTTATTGTTATTTTTCTTCACTTAGTTGCGCCCTGAGAAAATGATAACAGAGATTAATTTATATGAAACCGCATGGCCATAAGAATACATAGGAAAAAATACTGGGATTTCTATTTGTCTGCAATGGCTGTTGAGCTCTTGGACTGTTGAGCCCAGGTTCATGCACCTTGGATGGAATTTTGTCCCTTAGTTCCACAGAAAAGCAGAGTCACAGTGAAATATTTTAAATGTTTCAAGCTGGGAGTTTTTTTGTGGGTTTTAAAAAGATTTTTTAAGGCTTTTTATAACACTTAAGCTGATTATTTTAATGGCAGATATAAGCTAAAACAATGCAAAAATGTTTTGGATATGTGCAGGCAAATCAAGTATTTCCACAATTATTTTCTGTTAAATGTGAGCGAAAGTGTATGGTTCATAATTTTTAAACTGCTTGCTAGAGCCCAGCCCTGTTTTTAAACAGGCTGCCATGCACTTCTCTGGTGCATCGGGGCAGGTCAGGGCTGTACTGATGAAAAGATGCCATCAGTGAGGATATTACGATTTTCAGAGTGCAGTTAGATGAGATAAACTGGGTAGTTTTAAGGAGAGGCCTTAGAGATGAGAGTGAGTACACCCTGTGAAATTCTCCTAAATTAAAGCATAATCTCTGGGGAAGACCTTTAGAGATGACTGGAAGTGCCATTATTCCCCTCAGCTTGGTGCTTCAAAGGCACTTTTTTTCTTCTTTTCCCTTCTGTGAGCAACTTGTTCTCAGGCAGCTTGAAATGTAAGCTGGCTGAATTTTTCCTTTTTCAAAGAGTAATTCAAATGAGAACAGATTCTAAGTCATAAAGTTACTGCCCAAAAACATTTTCAGGTTTTTTTTAAATGGAAGAAAATGCAAACTGTTAAATAATGTCTGTAAGATTTTCCTTTTTTGGTCAATTTATTTGTTTTTTAATCTAAAGTAAAAATGTTTATCTGAAGCTGGTTTTTTGAAAAATTAGTCATTTACTGTTTTAGTTTTAGTTCTATAATGACAACAGAGGCCTAAAACACTGTAAATTTTTCCAGAAATGAGAAAAGGGGGAAAAAACCCACAAGGAAAAATAGCTAGCATATTCCTCTCAACTCTGCTGAAAATATCTATTTTAACTCATTTGTGAAACACAGCCCAAGATATTACTGGTCAAAATTTGCACAAGTTTTTTGCAAATGCTTCTTGGTGTTCAAAGGGCAGTAGCCTGTGCAGAGTAGCCTGAAAACCCACTGCAGAGCTGCTTACTCCAGTTTTAGGTGGCAGCTCGGCATTAGCAGCATCCTTGACATCAAATGGCTGAAGCACAAGCGCAAAGCTAAATAAAGCCTAAATGTAATGCTAAATAGCTGCATTGACACTTCATTAATTACTAAATTAATGCCTTTAGCAAATAGCCTGTCTGCACACTCAGGGTCTGGGTCCTTCACAGATCTCTCCAGGCAATATTAACAGCTAGAGGAGTAAATACAATTACAATGGGTGCAGATTTGACTGCCCGTGGCAGTACTGATTGAGGTGATGAGGTAAAAACCTTCTAAAGGTGTCGATGAGGGCAGCATTAAGCTCCCCTTCTGTGCGGTAGTGCTATAAGCTGTCATTACATCGGGCTTATGCAGGAGGGAAAAGCTTGTGTTTGAGGTACTGTTTTATTTAAATACACATCTCTCTGACACAGCAGCCACCAAATCCCCGGCTTCCAAAGTGGAGGCCGACATTAGGTCTTTGTCTCAGCAAGTGCATTCAAGTGCAGCAGCCACTGCGTGGGGAGCCCTGTGCCTGGGCAGGAACAGCTGCAGCACAGGACTGCCATAGGATCACTTCTTTTTGCAAGTGAGAATTTCACTGAGAGGTTTATAATGTCCATGCTAAAAGGAAGTTTTAGAACAGGAAAGTGAAAGTGGACCAAACAAATCTGTTTTACCATGGTGAAGAAATTTTTGCATTCTTTGGAGCAGAGAAGAAGGAAAAACCTCCCAGGCTGTCATATAAAAAAGTATCTTTCAGATCCAAAGCTTTGAACCCAGGTAGGAGCTGGAGGGAGAAAATGGGATTTACTGGAATATCTGCTTATAAGCAAACAGTGCCATGATTATTATCAAGACAAGATCACAGCCTGTTTGCAGAGGGACTCCCTGTCTCAGATAATACATGACTACATGCCCAGTCTGCTCCCTTTATCTTCAAACACTGCCCAAACCCAGAGCTGCGGCACTTTGGTTGCAGCCTTAGAATTCTTCCCATCAGTTTACTACATGTTCACATCCACAGAGCCTGAGGGATGCAGCCAAATCCTGGGCTGTTTGAAGTCTGTGTCTCAGATCCAGGACTCCTCTCCATTGTCATGGCAGGTCATTTTACCCACATCAAGATTCCTTCTAGCCAACTTTATTATAGGCTTCAGCTGGTTTTAAGAATAATTTTCTGTCCATAAAGAACAGAAGTTTCACCTCAAAAAGATCACTGTTATGGTCCCTCCAGCTTAGCAGCTGGGAACCCAAGGGCATGCAGGCACAGCATCCCTACAGAAGAGAAGTGCCATTTTAAGGACTTGTTCCAATTTCCACTTTATATAGATGTGCTGGCACAACCTTGTGCTAACAGGTGAATACTGGTGGTAAAGGTTGCAATTAGAGCAGCAAAGTTCTGCTTCCCCTGGGAGGGCTGCAGGTGCCCCTGTGACTCCAGCAGAGATCTGGGTAGGATCCAGCAGACTTCTTTTTGGTTAGATATCTAGCACAAAATCCAAGCACAAGCCACTCTCAGCATTTGCTTCTTTAATCTGCCTGATGGGTCACTAAATCTTTGATTCCCAAGGAAGACAGACAATCCTTTATGGAGATGACCATTTGGTTGGACAGACTCAGTTTGAGATCTAGTGATAAGTACTAGACTGAATTTTTTATTTTTTCTGGTCATCTCATGATTGTAACAAGGCAGCTTCCCCTTCAGAAGGCTGCTGCCAGGTTGCAGTCTGAAAACACCCCTGTGGAAAGGGGGGCATTTTGTTGTCCAGCCTTGCTCACCTCTCACTGGCATCATATGAAGCCAGGGCATTGCTGGTCTGTCCCTGGGGCTGTGGGTGTGCTCACATAGGGGCTATCCTGTTCTGGAAGGTGTGTGACTCTGCATAGCAGTTCAGGTGCTGTCCCATGAGCCAGGGTTTGGGTGTCTGGCTCCTGAGGGCAAGTGGCTCAGCCCAGCTGCCCTGCCAGGGCTTGCCTGCTGCTGGCAGAGCCGGGTGCAATAGGCACTTCCCACCATTCTGGGCTGCCAGCTGAATTCCGTGCCATGCTGTGGAGTCTGCCTGCCTGCCAGCCTGTCTCAAAGCAAGAGCAGTATAATTAAACATGAGATTTAGGGCCTTGCTGGACTGGGGCCTCAGTTATTACAAAGTCCCATATTTCTTGATTATTGACAATGGCAGAAGGATATTTGTACGATGACTGATTATCCAGCAAGGAACAAATGCATTAAAGACACAACAAAGATAGCACATGGTTTCTAAGCCTTTGCTAATACTTTATGTGGAAGTCACAGGATAAAATTATTATTTAAAAACCCTAACTCCATCACATATCCTAAAACATATGCTTTACACGTACTTTTTAACATATTACTGTCATGATTAGTGCAGCATGAATAGTCTGTAAAAATCATATTTTTATAATTAGATGATATCATGACTGCTCCAGAGATGTGGAAGATGAACTGCCTAATATAGCTTATGAAAGATATTTTTCTGCATACTGCTTTAGAGGAACTAAGCAGTTAAAACATGTGAGCTGCTGTCTGCCTTTCCAAAAGTGCACAAAATCAGTTTATTGTCAACACATGTCAATATATTTACTTGCACTGAGGAAATGGCTTCTGTTGATTGTTTTCAACCAGGCTGATGCCTGTATGCCAGATTTGCAAATCACATGCCACTGCTACTCTATTTCTGGCAGAAGAAAACGGAGCTGTAACTGCAGTACTGGAAAACGTCTGTCTTTCACAGCCACCTGACAGCATTTGCAGACAGGGGTAGGAGATTGCAGCTTTTCTTCCGGGGATGCAATGAAGAAATTCAGGCTGGTCTTTCAGATGACTGAATCTTTCAGTTATAAATTGTTTGGGATGCTTTTATGTTTAGCTTTTGGCAATAAGGACACAAGCAGCAAGAAAGCATCAAGCTCATCAGGACTTCCAAGCTATTTACAAGTAGTAGCTGGTTTAAGGGAATTGCAACGTATTGCGAATGTAGGCACCCCACACGTGGAGTGGAGGAAAGCTGGTTGCAAGGGATCTCTGGAGGCGATGCTCTCCAGTCCCATGCTCAAAGCAGGACCATCACTGGCCCTGGATCAGGTCAGCCATGGCCATCATGCCAATCTTCAGGAGATTAAATGAAAGTCTACATACGACTCACCCATTAGGTGCACAGCCCACCTATGTCTTCATGGATGTTTCCATTTGCCTTGCTTTCATGACATGAAATCCACCAGTGCATGGTTTGCCCATTAGCAAATCCCAAAAGAATTAGCCTTCCAGGAAAACAAAATTTCTTGCCTTAAGCTGGAAGGTCAATGGAAGCTCCAAGGGATTTTTCCCTACAGCCACCTGATTCTGATTTTCCCAGGAGTGAAAAGGAGGAGCGTATTTCCTCCATTATCACTCCCATCTCAAACACTCTCTGACTTGTAATTACTTTATCTTAAGGAAAGGTCCAGCACAGCACAATTTAATTGCACACACATTAATGAAAATGACATATAAGAATCCGGAGCAAAATGTGCAAAGCAGAGTGGAGCAAACACAAATAATTTTGTGCACATTATATGAGACTGTCTACAAATACTTTACTTGTTTACATCTACAGCATTATACACGATGTTCAGAGACATTCAACTTTTTATTATGCCAAACAGATCCTACTATTTCAGATTTAATAGGACTTTTCACCGGGAGGATGGTCCATATTCAGGACTGGAGTTTGTTACTGCAACAGAGTCTGGAAAACAGCATGTGGAATCAGTCAGTACCAATGTCTAGAAGAAGAATAGGCTCAGCCTTGAATGTTCATGTTGGATATTGTCTGAAAAGTTGCCCGTCATGTTACTGCTTGGAGGCTCTGGCAGTCAGGGATGACACGCTCCGGCTTCCCTATTAGCCCCCCTGTGCCGCCGGGACAAAGGGAACGGCAGGCTCCCAGCCAAGCACATACATTTGCAAACTGCCGCCAGTCAGTTCCCAAGGCCAGGGGCTGGATGCCATTGACAAAGAGATGTGAACCACAGGCATAGCCTGCTCCACTCTCCCTGCCGAGCGAGTGGCGCTTCTCATGGAGATCTATAGGGCCTGCTCTCTCCCCCTCAGTGCCCACAAAGGGCTGCCCAGGATCTGCTTCTGATTTTTTAGGTTTTAAACCTGTCCCTTCCAACCAGCAGAGGAGCCACTTGAGCATCGTACACTCCTTGCCAGGACTCGCTTCAGCCACACATCAGTGTAGGTACATTTATCTGCCAATGCACACAGCACTGCATTCTTTAATCCACAGCGTGGGAGATCAGACCTTGATAACCCCCACTGGAGTCTCAGTCTGATCTTGTGGGTAGATGGGAAGAGCAGCAGCAGAGCAATGGAGGAGCTCAGGAAAAATCAAACAGCCATTCAAAAGACAGACACCTGAGTAAAAGCCTGGCTTACTTCTTGACTTTCATTTTGCTGCTTTCCTCCAGCAAAAGCCTGTAGAGCTGAAGGGAAATGAAGGGGAAATCCTCTGTAAACTGCAGCATCCAGCTGGAGGTGCCCAGTGTCCAGGCTCACGCTCCTGTCATGCTGCTATCCCAAACCAAAGAGAGAGATTTTTTTTGCCAGTGTTACTGGCCATGAAACTGCCCTGAGCTGATCCAGACCAAAATTCAGCTCTCAGTGAGTCAGCTGGGCCTCAGCATAGCCTGTGTGTTAAGGAAAGCCCTGCCTTTGTCAGGGTGATGGCCCAGCCAGCCAATACCTCCTTCTCTGGAGAGAAGCTGGTGGGTGTCCAGCACACAGCACCAGCCCTGTGAAAGGCAGCCATGATCCCGCCATGCCTCCTGCTCCAGGCTAATTGTCCAACACAAATCTGGAAAGTGACCTGAAAAATGTTGCTACTGGGACACATGAGAGCAAGAGCCAGAGAAAAAAACACCACTCCAAACAGCCTGTGTGATAACATTTGCAGTTCCTGCTCATCCATAGAGGGAACCAGGGCAAAGGGAAGGGTGATGCCCTGCCTCTAGAGAGTACAAAGAAAACCTTTTTCTCCAACACCCTCCTGACAGCACGTGCTTTCCCTGTCTTCTTCATCCTTTGTCCCCACCTCCTCATTTTTCCCATCTCTGTGCCTGGGCTCAACTTCTCTGCAATGCTCCAGAGGCATGGTGGGGACATTCCATTCTCAGCCAGTCCCTCATCAGCACTAACTGATGGCTTTTCAATAGCATTTGGGACACACATACTTGGTCTTCTCATGAAGGACATGCCACTGAAACAGAGGAGTTGTGACACTGGACCTAACACTGGCTGGATCCAGAAAGCATCTTCTTATTTAGAGATTGAAAATACCAGCCCAGCTTGGAAATTGTGCTACTCATAGCAGAATTTCATCCTTGCTCTGTGACCTCATCCTGACGGGGTTTTATGTGTGGTTCTACAGATAGTTTTAGCCACACTCATCTGAAACCACATGAAGAACTTAGACCACACCTATTCCTGAGCCAAGAACTCTAGACTGTGGTTCTTGCTATGAATGCCTACACTGCACTACAGCAGCACTCTTGCCTTTCCCCACCTGGTTATGAAATGGTAGGCTGCAACATTCCTTCTTTCCTAGTCATCAGTTAGGCCACTTCAGCCAAAGCAGCCCCATCTTGATGTACACAGATGACATTCAGTCTATTGCAGCAGCAATGGAATTATCCCTTCTTTTTTGCCGTTTTTTTGCTTCCTTGCTGCAGAAACAGATGGTGACAAAACCTTCATACCTCCCAAGCACAAAGACTGAGGACCATGCTGGCTTGAGGACATTACAAGTACAAATTGAAGCAATTCTAGGAATTAAATCCCATAAAAGAAAAATCTGGCAGTTTACTATTGTACGTTTCCCTAAGAGGATGTTTCTATGAAACCCACTGATTTTTTTTTCCAGCAGAGTTTCATTCTTTCCACTATGCATCTAACTGAGAATGCTTTGAAAAGTGTACTTGGATGCCAGGAATGCACCAGGCTGAAGGATCACTGCATTGCTGTGACACCATCATATGTACCTGACAGATTTTGCAGAGCAGAGACACAGACCTCACATCATCACCACTCTCAGTTTACTCTCACATTCACATCTTTAGGCTGGGGTCATCTTTAGTAACAGAAATAGAGTAGCTTTCCCCTCATTTGCAAACCCCATTCCCAAGCACTCAGTAGTCAGATTGTGGACACATAGCAAATGCTGACTTTACCCTCCTCCCCCTTTTTCTCCCTAAGACTCTTTCCTCTTCAGCAGCAATTTGAAGTCTTACTGCAGCCTTCTGGCTACAGTAAAAATCACAGGAATGAATGCATTCTGGACATTTGTCTAGGTTTAACCCAGGTCTTCACAACCTTTTCTCTCTGTTTAAAGCTGAAACTTAACTCAAGGCAGTGTTAACAACCATACTTTTCAGCCAGACCCACCTCAAATGAGAGAAAGAAGCAAAAATCTTCATTCCATTGTGCACTGCATTCAGAAAAATAAATACTAGGGGAGAAATCCCACAAGGCTGAATATGCGCATACACATGCGAATGCAACAAATACGCAAACCCCGATTTTTATGAGCTGTGCTGTCAGCAGGGAGATTGTTTATAGTTGCCAGTAATTTATTGCTTTTAAATATAATGTTGGAATGCAAATAACTTTCCCCATGCCCTTCCCTCAGTTATCAGCTCATGAATAGGGCTGAAAGGAATCCAAATCAGAGACACCACTAGGGAGGATAAGGAGACAGGGAATGACTCAGCTTGCTCTCACTTTCTCCCAGCCCCTGGAGATGTTATCCCCTCACCATGGGATCTGCTCCCAGCTCAGTGTGCAGACTTGGTGCACAGCTGTGTGGAGCATGATACTTAAAAACCCCTATCCCAGGCAATGAAATGGGAATAGTGCTCAACCTACCCTGCAGCAAAATATCTGAAATGGCATTAAGCAAAATAAGCCCAAGCTTCTGGAATTTTGATGGGAAGTAAAGATTTTTCCTTTTCCTGCAGGATAAACATCCATCCTCATGCTCCTCTCTTCTCTTTCTGCTACCTTTTCAGATCACTAGGATGGAGGAGGTATTGAAAATTGCCTTTCCATGCCTTCAGTGCCATTCAACATCAGAGCAGTGGATATCAATTCTATCACTGTTTAGTGGTGGCACTACAGTTTGTTATCACTATCAGAAATGTGCTTTCTCTTTATGCAGTTACAGACTGATTAAAAACCTTCCCAAGGGTCCTCTCCCAGGCAGATGCCTTTGTCCAGCCTGCCCAAAAGACCAGATTGAAACCAACTGCTTTGCCTGCAGGTCTCTGCCAGGTTTGAATGCAAGGACTCACAGGAAGATATATAAAATAAGGAGGTCAGCGAGTTACTGTAGTACTGTACTCATGTAGTACTGAAGTCATGCTCACAGTGCTAACAAAAAAGTCTGCAGAGCTTTTAATCTCCATTCTCTGGTGATTTCACTGTTGGGTTTTTTTTCCTCCTCCCTCCCCCCACAATGTGAGACATTTCTATTCATTTATATCTATGACAAGTTACAGTTTAGATTCCATAAAACATTTTTGGGACCTACAGGTAAAAATGCAGGAGCTAGCCTGTCAGATACTTATGAATAAACACAGAATCAAAAAGATCTGCCTCATCTCTCAAACTGGTGAAAAACAGAAAGCAATGAAAGAGTTAATGGGATCAGGCAGATGTGAACAAAACTGTTGGACTGATCTCAAGCAAAAATAGCAATAGCTCATTAGCAAACATTTGAGTTGTCAGAATTTTAGAGAAATAATGAAGAAGAACCCTGGGCCACTAGCAGTTCAAAAACAAAACCCCAGACCACAAAATAAACCAAAACAAGTCATAATGATTGTTTTTAAATGCTTAAAAAATTAACAATATTTTGAGCTTAACTTAACACCTATGAAAAATCTGGAAGTTTCTTTGGTGGGCAGAACTTTGGAGCCAATTTTTCCACCTTCTCTTCACCACTTTGTGGACAAGAAAATCCTGTCTTGTTTTGAAGCCGAAGCTTTGCGGTGCTGACATGGTGGCAGAGTGAGGGATTGGAAGGGAGGCAATGACATCCTAGGGGCTGGGAAGGAGGGCTGTGGGACAAGGGAGTGGCAGCTGGCTGGGGAAGGCCAAGGAGAAAGGCTGCTGGAGACCAAAGAGGGACACAGACTTCATGGTCACCATGTCAGTTTGTGACTCTGCATGGCAGCCTGGTGTCTGTAATGCAGGTCAATATGCACATGGATAAAGTCAGAGCAACAGTCTCATGCTAGAGCTAGCATGAGTGGGCCTTGGTCTGCTGAGTTTTGGTTTTGTCACATGGCAAAAGAAATTACACTATCGACCACTTGATTATTTTTATGTAAAGATAACAAGTCCAGGGTTTTAAGCACTTTAAACAATTTGAGCTACCACAAGTAAACTATCTATATTGTAGCTTCAATTGCTTCAGATAGATGAATAGAAAATTAATGTTGCTGGTTTTGTTTAAGTGAAAATCTCTGCAGGAGTCATCTTTTCACATAAGACTATCAAGATGATTATTATAATTATAAAAAACCTGAAAAGCAAATAAAGCAGAACTAAAAATTCCAACATCCAGCAACTTAGTTTTCATCAGGAAATTGTAAATACTTTCCTACCACTTAAAAAATTCGATTTGTCCGTTAGAGGTAACTTTAAATTTTTTTCATTTTTCTCATTTTCCTTAATTTTTTTTTCCACAAGGGCCACCAGTCTATGAGGACTTATTTTTTTAAAGTTAAGAATTTCAAAGCTAAATATATGTCTTTTGGGAGAAAGTGCAACATCAGGGAGATGGTGGGAAGTGTGACAGTTCTCACCACTGCCAGGGCACCACTTGCAGGTTATGGTGGTGACTTAGTCCCTGGGAGATCAACCTCCAAGTCTTCACTTGGTGAGCTCAGCCCAGCCTTACTGAGATGAGTGGGATTTTTGTCCCTGGCTCCATTTAATGCAAGATCACACCCTTAAATTCAATCTTTAATTTACAGTAGTCTTGGCAAGATGTAGCTGTCTTTTGACAGACAACCTGCTTTCTGAAGGGCTTTTGGCATAGTGCAAAACTGGACTCTTGGTCCAAAGCAAGTGATATAACACCAATGTTGAAAGGCTAAGGCACAAGGGCACATTCCCTAGCAAAATGGGGGATGCCCTGCACCTTGATGGGCTCAGGTGGCTTTCATTCCATCACCCTAAAGCCTGTTCTTTCTGAGTGGTTCAACACTGAGAAGCACTGTGAGATTTCACATATAAATGAGTTTTATCCACAGCATTTTACAAACTGGGTTTGAGGGCAGCCATGTGTTGTACCATGCCATGCCCCCAAGAGCATCCACAGACCTGCCCTTTCCCAGGGCTCCCTGAGCTGCATTTCAATTCTCCTCCATTTTCATATGACCATGAGAAGCTAAAACCAGGGTCCTTACCCTTTGGAGACGCTTCCTAATTCTTAATTAACTAATCCTCTTTCTGCTTCCAGGAAGGATTCACTTGAGGTAGTTTTCTCCTTGCAGAGAGGAGGGAGCAGCCCATTACTACAGAGCAGCTCAGGGATCACCCAGAGGTGCTCCAGGGCAGTGTCCTAGGCAGGAGTTGCATATTTAGCTTTAAAAGCTCCAGAAAGTTTCTGGTCCAAACTTAAGACTGCAAATGGAAATTGGTTTCCCCTTAGAAAGATTATTAACATCTCAAATGTCCCCTAAAATCCTGTGCAATTTGCAGGTCAAAAGAATGTCAGCAGTTTAACCCAGAAAGTATCACAGAAGCATGAGTTAAACATATTTACCTGGAATTTGAAGCAATTTCTCTGCCAATTACTAAACTCCAGGCTGTGCACTGAAAGATCCTTCATGGCTCAATAGATATCAGCAGCATACAGTAAAATGTACCTGCCCTCCCTCTTCACCTTCCATGTCAGAAAGAATATACTATTTAATGAAGTTAAAGGGAAGTTTTTATGTACTTAATGTATCCAGCAATTCATTAAGTTGCATTTTATTGAACATTGAGTACTTTCTATCTAGCAAATAAAAAATTAGTGCAACAATTACCTTGAAAAATGCTGTGGTGCAGTTCATTTGGAAAATTTTAAGCTGTCACCACTTGCTAAAAAGAGCCAAATGACCACATTTATAGTATATACAATCCTAAATTGCAGCTAATACAGTTTCTGAAACAGCACTTCTTAGAAAAGAGACTGCACATTTATGGAAGTTTATAGAAGAGTTTATCTTCATTTTGAAAATGCTCACATTGAAAATGTCTGCATTTGTTTGGACTTGTATTTCTTGGGAATATTTCAGATTTGTCAATTCCTCTGCTTCCAGGCTCTTTATGGAAGTCTAAGTCACAGGTACTGTATAACCCCTACATATATGTAATATATAGAAAGAGGGTTTGCTGTAGAAATGGATTGCATGCCAACTGGAGCTGGACTGAGCATACAGAATGAAGATAAAGAAACCAAATTAAATATGTCATTTGCCACAGAGGAAACTCTATAGTATGCATTTGTTCATTTTTAATTATACCGATAGTGGAATTTATGCCATTCAGCAGAGACAAATTAGGCTTCAGATGGAAAGCATAATTCAGGTCAAGTACGTAGCTGAAGGAAAAAAAATTATATAATTATATATTGCCATTTGCATCTTTAAGACTCAGATCTACTAGTTATATGGAAAAGGTATTCAGATTCCTCCAAACACTGTGGAAGTCTCCATTTTGATGTCCTCCTGCACAACAATGCAGGCTGTTCTGTCCTTGGAACACTGCTGTTCTATTCTGTGGTAAGTAAGCAAATTTATAGAAGTATTCATGATGGAATCCTCTGGTTTCTTTGAGCATATTCTGCTGACAAGATCAACGCTATAACAATCATTTAAACTTTAATGTTGAAAACAACTTCAAATAAATGAATAATTCCTAAACATTGTAATGTTCATCAAAATAAAGTAAATATATATGAGGATATAATTATGTGATGATTATTGTTAAACAGCTTTTTGGTTTTTGGTGAGTGAAATGACTTTTTAACTATTATTATTTCATCACTCAGGCAGAAATAGAAGATATTCTTTATTCAGAATAACAAGGGTTGATGTGTATTTTTTAAGTTAGATTCAAAATATGTCTTGTTTTTAATAGGCTAAAGGCAGTAGCTTCCTTCCTATTCAGCATTTTATGCCACGTTTATCCTTCTGAGGAATGCTGTTAAATACCAATTGCCACAGCCTCTCTGGGATTGTCCAGAGAATTGCAGCCTGTGCCCACAGCCTGTTCAGCATCAGTTCTGTATTCTGGTTTGATCCTTTGCTAAACTAACTCAATATGTATTTGTCTGGTGGCTTGGGATATTGTTCAGAAGATACCTTTGAAATTATAACGCTCGAGACAAAAACACACATAGCAACTATGGCAGCAGAACTACTGTAAATGTCTCATTCGATACTTTGGCATGGTCTAAATATCTGGATTGCAATGGTAATGTGGAGAAGGGTCAGAGGATAGCAGAGTATTTCATGAGAAACATGACTATGCTGCTCCTGCCCATGGAAAATCATCCCATCTCTGAAATACACTGAGATTTCTTTACAAAACTGAAATGGATTCCTGTCCATTCAAGTAATTTTTAGTGACTGAAACAGTAATGTAATAATTTAATAGACTTTTAATACTGTTCCTTACAGCTATTATGCTTTCTTACCTCTCTGCCAAGCAAACCATTGAAAATCATTTATTTTAATGTTAATTTGTTATATAGCATGTTTTCTTAAAGGGCATGCTAAAAATGCAATGTATCAATTTGGAGTGTTGTGCAGTGTTGTAACCCCTTGTAATCTTTGCCGTATTTGTGAGATTTACTGTATAACAGCAGCGGAAAAAATGAAGGAAGCTTTAAATTAAAATTCTTAGGTGAAATACACTGCTTACTGTGTACAGCTCACAACCTGAAGACAATGCTCTTCTCAGTAGTTGTGCTCTGTCAATCTCTGTCCGTTTTTGCAATCTTCATTTGAGAAGAGAACATTTGGGTTCTTTCCCAGCCACGTCTCCTTCTCTCCCAAAGCTTCCAGCTCCGCAGAAGCACGGGTCTGCAGAAACAGGACGGTATGATCAACCCCATCCCCTCCACGGGACTGTGCACCTCATATGAGCACATACTTCAGTGCACAAGCAGTAATGAAATAATTGCTTTTTTTAACAAATTAATGCTTGTCTTTTACACTTCTTTGCGAAGCTCAAGCGTCCAGGAAAATGCACTTCGCCAATATCTGCTTTCATAACCATAAACTCAAGCCCATCACGTAAGGCTGTGTGCGATGTTTATGGGCAGCTCGGACCTGGGCGGTCAGTGCCGCTGCTCGGGGGATGCAGGGATGGAGCCCGGCTCCGCCGCCGCCCCCCGGCCGGCCCCGGCGCGGCCGCTGTGTTACAGTGACTCCAAGTGGATGCGGGGAGATACTGCCGTGCCCGAGAAAGGAAAGGATACTTTGGGGCAGTTTGATTCGAGCCAAACTTCACTTTACTGCCTCCTTAAGCTCCTGCACGGCTTTATCCAGCTGTGGCGACACCGGCGTTATTGGCCCCACTGATCTGAAGTGTTTGTTTACGTGCATGCCTGCTTCTGAGTCCTTACATTCAGGTTATATGTAGACAGAAATACAGACACAAAGAGGTTCTGAAATCTAATTTTGTATACTCTTAAGCACATCTTTGTCCTTTGAGATTGTGCACCAGGACTGGCTTTGGGAGGTGGCAGGCACAGGTATGCCCAGCTGTGGGCTGACTGATACCCCCTAAATACTCCATGGCCTCTACAGCAACCAACTTGTCATGAATTTGCCCCCGTAATCTTCATTCATTACTTCCTGAGATTTTCTGAAAGGAATGGCCCACGCACCATCCTGATAGATGTCAAGGTGCTACCTAGGCCATTTTTTCTTGGATATTTTTTACTCCAAGATCTTCCAGGAATGATATCTTTATAGAAAATGCCCACATTTTAAAGCAGAAAGGAATACCTTTCACAGCCACCTCTGGAGGTAAACTCAGGCACTTCTCCATATAATTTATGAATAAGTCTGTTATGATAAACAAGCAGTGAGCAAACTACAGAACTTCACAAGATTCACTGTGCTTTAAAAGGCTTCTTTGGGCACTGCCAACCCAGTATTTATAGAGAGAATGAATTTTTGGAAGCATTCATTAGTGTCCAGGTAGCATGCTGGGATTTGCGTGTCCTCCTAGCCCCAGGTGAAAGGTATTACTCACCTAGCAAGCACTGCCTCTGTCAACATTTGTCATTGAAGGTGCAGGTGTTTGTGCTAGGCTGCTGTCTGCTACCCTACCCAAAGCCAGATCTGCAGACCAGAGTCTTCCAAGGGGAACATACATCTGGTAGCAGGACATCACAGCCAGCTGTGAGCTACCCCTGCCCAGCTGGGGAACCTCTGGAGGCAGAGGCATTATGCCACTGGGGGTCCTTACCCATCCACGACTGCCATCAGGATGGCAGTGCTGGCCACCAGAAGTCTCTCTGAGGGGTGCTCAGGTCATGGCTTACAAAAAACCAAGTGGTGCATCTGTATTCTGTCTTTTGCCCTTGTGTGAAATAGGTATGAATAATTTCAAAGGCCTGGATAATTCTGATATGGGAGAGCTTTAAGTGCCCTCTGCTCAGGTCTAAAATACACTCCATACAACTGCTCTGTCAGCTGTGCTATGCAGTCCAAGTTTCTTCAGGTTTTTCTTATTAACAAGTTTCATGAAGAATTTTAGGAACAGTCAATATCCATCTCCCAATCGTCAAAGGTAAGAGCAAGAGTGTGCCTCCAGTAAATTGCTGGCACCTAATGAAAAGGCTAAATCATTCCATGGAGCCCAGCTTGGCTCATTTAAAACAGAAAACAACTCACAGAGCCGCTACTGCTCCATAGTGAGCAGTCATTATTAAATGAATTCTCAGGGGCAAACTTGGTTGCGGTTGGTCAGTCATTTAAATATTCCTATTCGGCTGCCTTCATGCTGTCCAGGACACGAAGCAAATGAAGCCTGGCTGTTACCCAGATGATCCACGATGTTGTGACCAGATGGAACTTCACTTACAACATGTGTAGGTGCCTGCTGGACAATAAACAGGCTTTTGCTGTCTTTTGCTCTGATGAACTCAAGGGGGTTACTGGCAGGTTAAAACAATCACAGCTCCCAAAAGATTTATTATTATTTTTCAAATTTATGCCAGATGAACAGAATAGCAACAACAAAAACAAAAGGTTAAATGGATGTTTATTTTTTGTATTAGCGCTGATTTCTAGTTTTCCCACTTAACCTGGAATCAGCAAAAAAACCAAACTGGTGTATCTTTACCCATATGTTTGTGTTTGGTTTGTTGTTGGTTTTTTTAGTCTTAAAAATATTGTGATAGCTGCACACACAGTTTACAGATAAAACAAAAAATGTTTATAACCTCATTTCCATTTGAGGAGGAGTGCTTGTGTATGTGCACACAGGAGTGACAGTCCCCCTGTCCCTGCCATGTGTACTTCTGCACAAGTGGTCATCCTCTCTTCCAAAAGCTTGCAAGTTAACTGAACAACTTTCATTAAATACCATGTGAATTCTTACAAATATAATGAAAATTAAAAAAAAAAACAAAAAAAACAAAAAAAAACACAACAAAACAACCCAGAGATAGAAGGAAGAAAGAGATTGTAGCTTGCGCTGGAAGGAAAGCAGCAATGAAAGCTCTCCCCTTGCTATGCAGCAGGAACTTGATAAAAGGGAGAGATGTGCACATAAACACGTATACACATTGGGACTCTTCCAGTTGCAGGAAGACCTTATTAGACACCAGAGGAGATGCGGATCCATGGCTAAACAAGCTACAATGTGCTGTTCCTATTGTGCTGTTCCTCAGACCATGGGCATGTCAGAGAACCACAGCACCATTTATGTTGGAAAAGACATCTAAGATTAAGTCTAACCTTTAACAGATCACCACCTTGTCAACTAGATCATGACATGCAGTCATTTCTTGAACACTTCTAGGGGTGGTGACTCTACCACTTTCCTGGGAAGTCTGTTCCAATGTTTAACAACCCTTTCCACAGTTGTTCCATCACAAATTCTCCCTGATGTCTAACCTGAACCTCCTCTGGTGCAACTTGAGGCTGTGTTCTCTTGTCCTGTTGCCTGGGAGAAGAGGTCAAACCCCACCTGGCTGCAGCCTGCTTTGCGGGAGTTGAAGACAATGATCAGGTTCCCCTCAGCCTCCTTTTCTCCAGGTTAAACATCCCCAACTCCCTCAGCTGCTCCTCATATCACTTGTACTCCAGACCTTTCACCAGCTCTGGACTTGCTCCAGGACCTCAATGTCTTTTATTATAGTGAGGGGCACAAAAGTGGGCACGGGATTCAAGGTGGGGCCTCACCAGTGGCCAGCCCTGATCTTGGTGACCACACTATTCCTGCTACAGGCCAGGATGCCATTGGCCTTCTTGACCACCTGGGTACACTCTGGCTCATGTTCAGACAGTTTCAATCAGCATCCCCAGGTCCTTTTCTGCTGGGCAGCTGCTCTGCCCCCAGCCTGTAGCACTGTGAGGGGTTGTTGTGACCCAAGGGCAGGACCTGGCACTGGGCCTTGTTGAATCTCACATGGTTGGCTTTGGCCCATTGATCCAGCCTGTCCAGATCCCCTTCTTGCCCTTCAGCAGATCGACACTCCTACAGAACTTAGTGTCATCTGTGAACTTACTGGGAGAACACTTGATCCCCTCACCCAGATCATCAACAAAGACATTAAAAACAGGACTGGGTGTAGAATAGAAGAAGGACTGGGCAGAGATCAAAGCTTATGCATAAACACCAGTTGTTCTCTGCATCCTCAGGTTTTTTTGTTGGTTAATGAAGTCTCTGGCTTTTCTCAGCCACAGAAGGGCCAGAACCAAACAGCTTTTAAATTTTATTTCCCCACTCATGACAAAGGATGCAAAAGCTACAATCCCAACACCCACACTTTAAATGAATTTTAAAGGTCAGTTGCTTTATTGCCCCCTGCTCAGCTGTAACACCCAGTTCTAGAAGCTGAGCACTGATGGTACAAGCACCCCCAATCTGCTCCTGGAAAAATTAGTCTTACTTAGCCAAAACCACTGTTGAAACTTGCACTAATATGTCCAGTTTTTAATGTAGAGAACACCCTTCAGATCTGTTCCAGCAGCTCAGCTGTGTGGGGAGCAATATTCAGATGAAAAGTTGTAATGAACAGCTGGCAATTTTTTCAAATGCTTCTGCTGGCTCTCAAACAATTATGTAACAATGTCTCTCCAAGAACAGAAATATCTGCTTCTTTCAAGAAAGAAGGTGTAAAACAGGCACAACAGTGCCTGTTCAATATAAATCATGTTATTATCCTGTAGGTCTTCACAAAGGATATGCTGATGTCTGGAAATGCCTCATTTGTACTGCAATGATTAAAAACAAATCACAGTTGCCAGAGCAGATGAACTTGGCAGCCTATGCCTTTTAGTGATGCCATTTTGATGCTAAATGTGTTGGGAGCCTGTATCAATTTAATTTCCATATTTTCCTACTGTTGAATTTTATTCTGCTAATATTAACTCTGCTGTTCTTCCTCAAAAAAAAATTCTAAAGGGCTGTCACATGTTTGTGAGGTTGAGAATTTTCAAAGGTGACTGGTGCATTTGTATTTTCATTTCCTTAAGCCAGAAGGAGAAGCACAAGATGATGGGAAAAGTTTAAGCAATAGCTGTATCTAAAACACCAAGGCAGATACAGGCAGACTAAGTTTCTTGCTGCCATGGATAGTCGGCGCCAGAATGGAAATCATGCCATAGAAAACAAGGTGTGGTTCCTAAGGAAGGCATCTGTGATGGATGCCTGATCAGTGAGAGGGGGAAAAGATTTGTCTTTTATACTAGTAAATGCAAACACTTTTAATAAGAAATTATGGCGTAGAAACTAGTTTCTAAAACCAGATAAATCTTGGCTTAGAAGTGTTTCCACATTGAATGTTTAATTCAGAAGGATAAACTACTTCAAACAAGTGGATATCCAGGAATAATGCTCATTTGAAATGCTCTTGCCATTTGGAAGTAGAGAAGATGTTCAAGACAGCATGATCAGCCTTGGAGAGAAAAGAAGACAGAGGTTAAAGATACATGGGAAAGAAGTATGCAGACATGAAATTACCTGTCTTGTGTGTATGAGATGCTTCTCCCTCTCTGTTGAACAGAGCACTGCAGCACCAGACCCTTGAGTCCATTAGAGATGTGCAGGCAGGGCAGTGAGCAGTGAAACCCTTGTGCATGGCTGTGGTGAGCACATTATACACAACCTATTCCTGCCAAACCTGCTTTCTGAAGCCACTTCTGACCAGACTCCAGTGCCAGCTCATGTCTGTCTAATCCTGAGTGAGCAAAACCCCCTTTCAGTTCTGTGGGATAGAAGCCAGTGGTAAGGAAAGTGATGGACGAGGTCAGTCAGGCTTTAAGAAGCTGAGGGGAACCAGCTTCTGAACTTTGTAGGACTGAGCTTGTAGGCCAACACAAGATATACCATACAAGGGTAAAGATATCTCCCTTGTTTCTGCAAAGCTAGCATGAGGACTAGGTGTCCCAAGCTATATTGCCACAGTCCTGGCAATGAGCCACAGCTCCCAGCAGAAAGAAGTACAAAAGCTATATTTACACTGAATGAAAGTCAGTTGCATCAGAGCAGTAAATGAAACCCTTTGGTACTGTATAAATAGCATCATCAACCATTTTGCCATAACCACAGCACCCCTCTTGTCTCAAGAGACAACTGCAATGGTTTTAAGAATTCAGAAAAAATGCCACATGCACACACAAGACCCCAGGAACAAATAGGAAGATTTTCTCCAGCCCATTATACATACAAGTCTAGCAGGACTCTTTGGCCTGGAATGTGGTCAGGGACAATGCCCTGTTTGCAAGGATTGAGAGGGGGAATCATGTGCTGCTTTTGGTGTTGGATTATGCTAAAATCAGTCTGAGTCTCCAACCCCAAATCAATGTACTGATAGTGAGGCAACTGGAGACCTGCGACTGGAAGTCAATCACTTTATACTATGGAAGTCCAATCTACTCTCATATGACTCAGTTCTAACATATTCCTCCTTGGAGTGGGTGGGGATTCCTCCCTTGGGTAGGGGACATCCCCCAAGGAGACCCCTCAAGGCTGACTGAAAAAGATTAAGCCCTTGGTTGTTGGTACGGGTGAGTAACATCAACCTCTCCTTTAATTATTGTTTCTTTTTGCTAGCTTTAATAGAACTGCTTTGATATAGTGCACTATCCTATCCACTATGAATAATTTTAACTTTTACTAGCAAATAATTCTGACTAAGATCTTTTTGCCTAATCGTTTATTATAAGAAATAATTCATTTTCATAGAAATATATCTGATTTGCCATCATTTAGACTGTGGGACAAAGATGTACAAAGATTGCACCTCTCTAATTCCTTAAACTTAAACCATTGACAAAGTCTAAGGCTAAGATTAGATGTAGCTGCACCTAGACTTTTCTCTGAGAAGGCATTTAGAAAGCAAGGGGGTTTCTGCACCTCGCGACTCAACCAGAGGGCTTCTCTAATAAACATCATCTGAAGACTACCACTCTCCCCACACCAACAAGTTAAAATCAAACCCAACCAAACCAAAATAAAGAAGTTATGAGACATTATTGCAAATAAACATGTTTTTGTCAGGAAAATAACATGCTCTGTCATCAGTTCTCCTTCCTATAAGAAGGCTGAAATCTCTAAGGGTGCTCGTGTCTTCTGCATGTCCTGTGGTGTGTAATCTCAGTTTATTTAGGAACTGAGGCTCTCTTCTATTTTTTTTACAGTTCTGCAGACAACACAGAAAACGGATTTCAAAACTTCTTAAGGGAAGTGGTAATTGAAATGTTCCCTATCATGTAACATTCTTGCACAACTCTTCACCAACCACAGTTGGTAATTTTTGCAGATTCTCATGTACTCTTGTATAATTGAATTGAAGAGACAATAAGGATCACCTAGTCCTCCTTTGTACAGTGTGACCTCTTCTTAATTCCTGCATTACACTTAGTTTCTGGACTAATCCTCGAACTTCTGTTAGGCTATGGCATATTTTCAAGAAAGATCCTTGATCTTGATTTAATATTAAGTGCTAAAGATCCTGTCTGTTTTCTGCATAATTTGTTCTGACAGGATGTACTGTTAATAAATACATAAATACCTTTTATGAATTGCATCTGTTTACAACATTTTCCCTAGACTGAAGATCTAGCTTCTATCAGAAAGCTCTTCATGTCTAGAGACCACAATTTGCCCTTTGTCAGATAAACAGTACTAACCAACTTGTTTGCTTTCTTTTCACAAGGAGCAATTTCCAGATCTCAAATTACTCTTTCCTGGACACACTTAAATTTTTAAGCCATCTAGGCACTATAAACAGTCACAACAGTGAGGCATGAAACTGCACAAAGGCCTCATGGTCCCTCCTCAGAACTCTGGGGCATGCAGCGCATTGCTAATATACCAAGGTTTGGATTGCAGCACAAGATGTGGTGAAATATCTCAGACGTGGTTGGCTGCCATGGGAAAAAAAAAAATCAAAAATGACAGAAGCACTTTTGGCTTCCACCCAGAAACCAAAAAAGTTAATCGAAAGCACAGGGACTGTTTTGCAGCCGAAAATTGCTGGCAAACTTCAGACTTAGCCCAACATCACTGACACAGACAATCCTGTGAAAAGCAGTACTTTCATGTCATGGCTTAACAGCTGAGTAGAGTTTCATTGCATATCTTAACATTTATTAAATTTTGTTCAAAATGCATAGCATTAGGAGAAAAAGGATGAAAATTTTAAAAAAACTCATTTTTTTCTTTCATAGCATATTATTGCTATTTTGAGACTAATATGAAAATGAAGATTTTATCCTCAATCTGTAAAGTGAAAGTAAAGTTCATATTTACTTTATATTAACAAGATTCACAGTGTATGAAATGCTGTCTTGGGTCTTCATTGTTTATCTCCAATCTGCTATTATTTACTGAACACATTGTTACTTCTTTTGATTCTAACTTACAGAAACTTTCAGGGATTTTGGTTTCCTTTATAAGCAAAAAGTTAAGATTGAGCATCATTTCTTTTCTATCAGAACCTGAAAATAGTAAGAAGCAAACAACAAGAAGAAATATGTTTTCTAATACAGTCAAGCTCCCTCCAAAGCACTGTTCTTTCTAAAATGCTCCTGTTCTTTGTTAAATTCCCTATTAATTATTTCCTCTGTACATAGTTTTGGGGAGTTTTCTACTTTTCCTTCCTGTTCTTCATACCCTACTGAGTATTGTTTTCAATACTCAGTGTCCCTTACCACCGTGCTCACAAAGTTCATCTGATTTGCACAGTGGCCTTTGTTGGAGCAGCAGCTCTGGCTCTTTCCATCCCAAAAGGTGCCCGTGCCCTTGGTGCACGACTGCAAGTTGTGTCTGGCAGCTGCAGTGAAGCTTTGCAGTCACAGCAATTCAAATGCCTTCTCCCTCAGTTCTGCCCATCTTCCCAGTGAAGTTCAGAGGCATGACATTCTGTATGGACCAAAGAAAGTGAAGGAAAAAGAGATAACAACAGATTGCAAGTAGCAAAGATGTAACTATTATAGAGAAGACAAAACTCTGAAGAGCATTCATGTACAAACACCCTGCCACACATAGCCTTCACTATACATTTTTGCTGAGTAAAACCTTTGCTGTTGCCCCAGGGGCTCCAATGAAGGCATCTATGCAGGATTCCAAAGGGTGGCACTCCCCACTGCCCGTTCCCCATGCTGAAGATGCACCCGGCCAGGGAGAGAGGAAGCCTGGCTGTGAACGCCAGTGATCAGAGGCCTTCAGTAGAAGGGGAGTTCTGGACTCTGGTCCTTACTGGTAGCAATATTACACTTTTTATGTACTTGTTAGCATACCAGGTGACAGTGTAGCAGCAACCCAGCTGGCCATCCCTTTTGGCCAGCAAGCATCAATGCTGTGCCCTTTGTCCTTGAAAATATCTGGAAACAGCATCTTCCCGTGGACACTCTTCAAATTTTCTTGATCTTCACTCTTTTCTACACAATCCTGAGCCTGTGCATACATTGTCAGCCTCCTTCAACAGACCAAAATGCACCGGACCAAAGGTAGCTGCATGCCCACATACTTTAATTTCTTCCCAGTCCAATCTCATCTCTTTATTTTTATCTGATATCTCAGGAAAGCAAAATTCTCTACATATCAATCAGACTTCAAGTTATGCCTCTTATTTTTCTCTATCAGAATAATTTTTGGTTCCTATTAAAGTCTTATCCCAAACTGAATTAGTAAGATACTTTCCTGTGTTTAAATTCTCCTGGATATCTCCAGCTAACAGCTTGAAATTTTCTATTCATTTTCACTGATGTTTATTTGCACCATGAAGTCTAGTTGAGCTGAACAAACCTCACAGAGAAATCAGATGAATTCTACCTATGCTAACAATTTTTTTATTATGTAAGTGTTGGAAAATTGGCTCACCTTTTGCTTTGTTTGGGTTGGAAGGGATCTACTTCCAAGACCCTGGGTTTTGCAACAGCTGGGACTGTAGGCCAGGGGAGACCTGGACAAGGATAGCTACAGGAATGGGATAAGGTGTGCAAATCCCCGTGGGAACACAGGCAAAGGGGTGCATGGAGGAGCAAAGAGGGCAGTAGGCAGAAAAAGCTATGAAGAGTTCTGTTAAATGTAAACAGGTCCAATGAGTGTGTTTATCTGTCTGAGCCCTGTGCATGAGCAGTCTGTCCTTCCCAGGGTGAGTGAGCTGAATGAGGGGCTCTGCACCAGGGGCTGCAGCAGGGCTGTGGGTCACAGCCTGTGCCAGCTGCTGGGGACGAGTGTCTGTATCTTCCTCAAAGAGTTGGGGAAGGGTGTGTGTGTGCTTACCAGCAAAATTCAAGCTGGACTAGTCAGTGAGTAAGGGGGCCTCAGGCTGGGGCATGACACTGACAGGGAGTCAGTGCTGCCATGCCTGAATGCCTTGTGAACAAGGGGTGGCTGTGGAATGAGATGTGAGTGCATGGGTGTTTGCAGTGAGCCTCCATCCAGACCAACCAACAACTGGGAGACCTGTGGGGGAGGCAAGGGAGGGTTGGATGCAGGCAAGTGACCATCAGAGGGGTCATGCTGGTGCCTAGGGGATCCATGAATCCATGTGTGCTTATGCATCGGGGAGTGTGATGTGTATGCCTGCACCAGTGACTTTCTGCCTCTGCCAGTCCAAGCAGAGGGGACTTAACTGTCTCTATTCCATGTCAGCTGTTGAAGGCAGTACCTTACCTGGAGGAGGGGGCCACTCAACATCACTCAACACCTTGCTTCCGTTCTAGACAGCTGAAGGAATTAGTGATTTGTGCATCTATCTTGTGTTTTTTCCATGCTCCTCTTCCCTTTTTACTCTGCAGATGATTATAAGAGACAGTAGGTGACTCCAATTAGGATCATCAGGCCAAGAAAAATTGCTTTTCTACAACCTATTCTGTATGCTTCATGTGTCTCTAGAAAAGCATGTACCTGCATACTGAACATTTGTACTGGAACGAGAAGTTCAAAGGCGCATTTCTTATCAAAGATACCAGAAAAGTATTTTTTTTCCTGGTTGACTTCCACAAAAAAAAATGCCTTTGATGAGAACAAAGACCTGTGTATGATTTTCTGATGTGATTGTGGATAGTTTTTTCTTACTCATTCACTGTGTAGGTTCAAATTTGCCAAAATGTAGTGTCCAGTTTTCCTTCGGGCAGAGGGTGGTCAGGGAACCAAATTGTGAAACGGTCCATGTTTCTGAACACACTGCTGCGATCAGCAGCTCTCCAACACGGTTCAAGGCTGTTGTTTGATTTATAAAAAGCTTTTTCTCCAAATAAAATACATTGGAATGCAAAAGTTGCAGTTTCACCTAACACACCCTTCTGGTATTATAGCTACAGTATGCACACACTCCTCTGTGGTGTCTGGTTCCTATTCTCTCTCCTGTAAAACTGATTTTTAACTCTGTGACTGAACATCAATAGTTTAGAGAAAAATCAATAAAAAAACTGTACCCGTGTAGTCTGGACAAAACATACCTGCATGGCCCTGCCAGCTTTACACATTTTAGAGGAGTGATTTTATCTTTGCACATCATTTCAGAGATCCTCTTGTTGTTTCAAAATGGGTTCTTTCACCTGGTGTGCAAGAGGCTGATCCCTACACAGGGCTGAGGTGTTTGATGTATTTACAGCTCTGCACAGAAAGTGGTGCTGGGTGGCAAATCCACAAAATCAGCACACTGACTTTCATAAATTTTCACTATTTATTGCATTTTAGCATACAAAGGCATTAATGTTCATTGGCTACAAGTTACCTAGTTCTCTTATTAATTAATATTCGATCTTAATTGGTTGAATGATTTCTTTGCTTCTTATGCTAATTAGTGGGTATGGTCAGTCTTTCTCTTCTCTTGAGTCAGTGGGTTTCTTGGGTCAGCGGTTCATGAGTTGGTGGTCATGATCTCTCCCTGCCAGAATTGCTTTTTACCCAGCTGGAGAGGATTCAGCACAGTTGCTGAGTTGGTTCTGTTAGTTTATTCCTTGTTTTGTGAGACTGTAACGACCCACCCTTAGGAATTCTGCCAAATGTCCCTGTGACCTGTAAATCTGTATTCCTTGTGCCCACTATCAGTTGTATATCCTTCTTCCCAAGCTTTGTTACCCTCCACCTAGGACTGAGATCACTGAAGCATGTCAAGCTCTAAACTTTAATGAAACAATTCTACCAACAAGCAATTTATCTTTCAAAAACCTGAACACCACTTCATTTCCCAACACGTGCGTGATGTTTAACTCCTCTTTATATGGCTCTCCTCCCAATAGCAGAAAACCACCACAAATTTTGTGCTGTTCTTCAGCAAAACCAAAAACAACTGTAGAAAAGTTTAGGAAAGTTTTTTTCTCAGGAAAAAATCAGGAAAACAAAATCACAAATACTACTAACTGCTTGGTTAGCTGCCTGTTTGTTGAGTAGCAATTATGTTCATGTTCTACAATGAGCTATGTGAGTTTGTTACAGATCAGTCTCAGGCACAATTCCACAATCTAAGCCATTCTTGACAATTTTCTTTTTAACAAGTAACTTCTTATTTGATGTAATGAGACATGCCATCCCTTTATTGATCTTACTATGTCAGAATTGTGCCAGTCTGTGTGCAGCTCTGCGTGGCATTTTGTTTCAGTATGCTTACACATGTCCAGTAGAAATCAGAAAGACTTCTCATTAAATCAAGTGCTCTCTTTTTTTTTTCTTTCACCAGGTTTTATTTCTCTTTTGGCATTATTTCAAAATATTGTCAGAAGAACTTTTCTCTTTTATGGGGATGTAGTTTGCTTTTTGTCTACAACTTTAAAAATGAAAGGCTTGGAGGCTATCAATAATACACTTTACAAGAAAAACAAGCTCTAAAATACAATACTCTCAGCAGCTAATATTTATACAGCAGCTAATATTTATACACATTCTTCAGGTAGTCTCCAGAGAGATTACCAGAACCCTTTTCTGGTAAAATAGTCTTTAATAACTATTCTTTAATAATTATTTATAATATAAACAAACTTTATTATACCTAACTAGATTTTTATTCCTATTAATTTTAGTCTGAAGCTGTTCCAAGGTCTAATCTCATGAAAATCAGAAACTTTCCTGTAATTTTTAGCCTTTATTCAGGCAGGAACATTCTGTATTTCATTATTACGTTTAAACTTTACTTTTTGGTTTAAAAAGCAATGAACGTATTTGCAGAGAGGAGATGTTTCTGTTTTAGCTTTTTCTTTTACCAGACTAGACAAGATAAGCACTTTTAGCCTCTCCTCAGAATACCAACTTTCAACTGTTGATCAGAATAGCTCCTTTCAGTCCCTTTTCCTGATTGCAACATCCTTTTGGGACAGACATGGACAGTTCAAGTGCACTGCTGCAGAAAATATCTGCTTCCTCAAGTGCTGGAGTTGCTGTTTCCCTCTCTCTACTGGATTCAACACATTTATAATTTATTAGCCTTTTGCTAATAAATAAACAGCATCTAATAACATTTTTCATAGTCTATTAATTATCACACAGTTCAATTGCAGCAAGTCTCTCAACACAATAAATCGTTGGATAGAATAAAGACCAGTTGTCTGTTCTGGCTTCAGCTGAAGTGACATTTTGCTGACCCACCATTAATTTATCAAATATCCTTTTGTTATTTTTAAACAACAGAAATGTAAGCCAAACAAATGATATCTAATAAATGGCCAAGGAAACAAAAAAAAAAAAAGTTGATAAATTTGGAAAGGTAGGCGTTTCTGTAAGTCTCTGCCATCTGAGTTTTCTCCAAGACGATCTCTTATGTTCCTGGAAAAGCTCAACTGTGTCCTGCTCAGGAATAATCCCTTTCCCTGTAGGATCCTGAACTGATCCCTACTCCATCTCAACTTCACCCAAGGGTAACAGCTTAACATTGTGCTCAAATGAGTAACTGAAGATCCTTATTTTCCTCTTCCTGTTCCTATTTAACTGCAGGACACCTATTGCGATGGTTGCCTAATTCTCTTTGGGAGCTTGTGGAAAAGAATGAAAGCTTGGCTGGTATCAGTACACACACTGGCACTTTAATATATTGCTTCATCTATTTGACTTCACCTTCAACCACTGCAACTCATTCCAGTTACTATTTATTTGGCCTCCTCCCTTTCCAGATCACAGAGCTTGCTTCAACAAACACTTATTCACATAACAAAACTTTCCACGAACAGCAGAATTAATGAAGCCTGCTTTCCTAGGGATTGATGTTGTTGATTCCCAAGCTCCATGCTCACACTGTGTGCTCCATGATACCTTCACTATGCAAAACCAGCACTTTTAAGTGGCCAGTGTGAGTCATAGACCTCCTGCTTGGCTACAGCCATTGCACAGTTAGTCAGATATCAAGATCTTATAGTTGTTGCCAAGGAGAATGTACTGCATTCCTTTGTCTAACTGGAAAATCTTTTTAAAAATACTTTAAAATTAAAATAAAGGGAGCTCCAATGGAGTTCTGTGTTTCCTGGAACTGTGAATTTAGAAAGAATGGATAGCCAAGGAAAATAAAACTGGGCATGCATTTGAAATGACTGCTGAAGAGTTAGGAATGATGCACCTGGAAGATCAAATATGTATTTTTACTGTATTGTAAAAATACACATGTACATATGTACACAGTACTTTTACTGTAAGTGTACATGAGAAGATTACTAAACTTCCCAACAGATTAATGGGATGTATAGAAGGGAAATGATCACAGATGAGCACTTTTAAATTTTATTTCTTTTGGGGCTGTGTACGTGTTTAATTGCTTTTACCTTTGGAGGGTGAGCACAGCTAGTGCTTTTAATCACTAGGGGAAGTTCTGGTTAGACATAGCTTCTCTGTGTCTGTGTTTTCTCTTTATGATAGCATTTAAAGAAAATGTGGTGCTATGACTGTGATATTGAATCAAAGCAGCAGGCATTTCAGTCTAAGTGAGGTGAAAATCCTGGACTGCTTCTTCAAGGATGGCAAAACTACATGGAGGGCTACTGCACGTGCACGTGAAGGCACAGTAACCCTGTGACACAACTAAGGGATAGCCAAGAAAACAAACAAGCAAACAAACAAGCATGCAAAAAGGCTGTGAAAATGTGTCCCATGATGTGTGAACTTGTTTGTCTTGTCAGGACCTTTACTGGCAGAAAGGCACATGACTAGCACTTGGGCTGAGAGTGTGAAGAGCAAAGGAGGAAGTTACAAGACAGTTTACATATTAGCCAATTTTTTTTTCCCCCCAATGTGTAACACTTCAAGACAAGGATAAATTTGAGCAAGTTGGCAATGTTTTGGTGGTGACAGACTACATTGACTGCACAGTTAAGAACACCCCCTGCCAGGAGCTGTGCACATGGTTCTGGGGGCACAGGCAGTGGGTACACCAGGAACAGCTCTCATAAGTGGAATCATATTTACTATCTCCATACAGAGCTGGCTTAATTTTTATTCATTGATTTCCCCTTTCATAGTTTTTCCAGTCTCTGAAGTATTTTCATAAAACACCCACACCCTTATCAAGCTCTGTTTATGTGACAGCCACCTTAGGTACCCTGTCAGCCTTTGATACAAGTGTCAGAACACCTGAAGTCTATCCAGGCTTGTGATGCCTTGTTCTTACTTAGTTTTGTGTAAAATATAATGTCAATCACAAAATCATGTAGGTTGGAGAAAACTGTCACCATCACCAAATCCAGCTGTTATTGAAACATTGCTAAGTCCACCACTGAACCCTGTCTCTAAATGTGACATATGCACTTCTTTTATCCAGGGATAGTGACTCAACCACTTCCCTGGGAAGCCGTGTTCTAATGTTTGGCAACTGCAATGATGTAGAATTTTTTCCTAATATCTAATCCAAACTTCCTCTGTCACAATGTGAGGCCGTTTTCTTGTCATCCTGTCATTATGTGCCAGAAAATACCATGCAAGCATGACCTAATTCAGGCAGTTGAAATCCATGTGCCAGTGGATATGTCAATACCTCAGTCAAGGCAGTTCAGTGCTTGCTGGTTGTAAAAAGCTCGCTGTTGCATTAAGCACAAAGCTCATTCTATGAGGGCTGTTTGCTACACAAAGTCAGTGTAGTTTCACAATCCATTTTCTTCAACCTTAGCACAGCTGGGAGGAGATGTTAGCTCTGTACCCCACACTGATCCTACACCCCACAGCACCACTTCATCATCTCTGGGAACACCTGATTTCTGAGGCTATAACAGTGAGGTGCTTTCTTCAGCATCCATTGCTAGCTTGTGACCTCTTCTCTCCTTGCTACTCATTTCTTCTCACACAGCAAATTGTGCTGTCTCCTGAGTTTTTCCAGTGTGGATATTAGATGGCAAGAAAATCAATTTCTCCACACCTTTCCCTAGGGAGTGAACTAATGCTTGGGACAGGAAGAGAAATGGCTCTGACAAGTAGCTCTGTTTCCTCCTTCCTGTCTCCTTGAAAGCCTGAAAAAACGTGTGGATGTCAAAGATCCACCAAGGTGCCTCCATTTTAGGTCTGAAAAAGCACAGTTTGCAAAACCACTGACAAGAGCTTATATAGCTGCCACATCCTCATCACAGCTGCAGAGGCATGTAGCAGAGGAGGGTTCTTCCATGTCCTTCTACTCATCTGGCCCAGGGCGGCCTTGACTTTGAAAGGTTAAGGCACAGAACCACCTGGCATTGGGACACTGGATGGGATACACAGGAAGAGCAAGATGGCAAAAGCTGCAGTCTCCATCTCGCTCAGCAAACTTCAATTTTTTGCATATACATTTAGGTTATTTCCAAGAAAGAATAAAGCCTGCCAGTGTAAGTTAGGATTCCTCTACGTGTATGAGCTCAGTGTGCTGTTTCTGGAACACTCCACAGAGTGAACACCTCGTTTTTTAAGAAATGGGGAACGAGCACAAGTCACAACACGTCGAGCTGGACGGTGCTTTCCAGGCGGCTGGGGCTGGCAGGTATGGCCCAGCAGCAGCACTCCAAACAGAGCATTGTCAAAGCCAGCAAGGGCATCTCGGAGCGCAACATCCTCCTCATTGCTGGGGCCGGAGCCGGGGCCGCCGCAGCCGCCAACCCACGCTTCCGTGGCTCCCCGCGGCTCCCCCTCCTCCCCTTCCCCCGGCGCCCCCCGGGCGCTGCCCGGCTGTGACCTCCGGGCCGCCACCCGCCCCCGCACTATCACTGCCGGGCATCCCGCCCCTTCCTGCCCGGCGCAGGCGCCGCAGCGGAGCGGGGCGGGGGCAGGCGTGGGAGCGCTGCGGGGCTCTGTGTGCGGGGCGGTGGCCTCCGCTCGGTCCCCGCCGGGCGCCATGCGGGTGCCGCTGTCCCTCCTGGCTGTGGCGGCGCTGCTGGCGCCCCGCCGGAGCGCGGCTTCCCAAGGGGAGCAACCGCCCGCAGGTAACGGGCGGGGCGGGACGGGGGGATGGGGCGGCCCGGGCAGGCCGACCGGCTGATGGGCAGCACGGGCCACCTGCGGGGCGGCGGCACCGGCACCGGTCCCGGCCGTGCCGCGCCCTCCTGCCCCGGCACCCTCCGTGACCGAGCGCCGCCGGTGGAGCCGCCGGCCCCGCGTCGCTGCCGCCGGCCGCTGAGGGCGCAGGGAGCCGTCGGGGCAGTGCGAGCGGCCGGGTGGCGGCGGGAGGAGCCCCCGCTGCCCGGGGCTGTGCCGTGCTCCTGCCGAGGGGCCCGGCCGAGCTCTGTGGGTGCGCGGTTCAGCCTGGCCCCAGAGGCCGTCTGGCGGCGCGGCGGCGGCGCGCTGGTGACATCAGCCTTGTTTCGGCTGTTCGCGCATTTTGGCTCGCAAAGCTGGAGCGGCGTGTGCGTCGGACAGGCCTGCTCCGCTGTATTTTATAGCTTCGTATCTCCAAAGGAGTAGAGAAACTGGGAAATTCGGGTCGAAAATGGGGAGCACAGGACTGGGGAGTGTAAAGAAGGTATCGGGATCGTGGCCTGGGACACGCACATTTTGGCCAAGCATTCCTGGGAGGAGTGGCTTGCCAGCGGAGAGCAGCGTTCTCTCTGTTTGCACAGCAAGTAAATTACGAAAAAAATAGGCTTACTAGTTTCACTTTAAACTGTAAAAGTTCATTAAAAACAGAGGTTGCTGTTTAATAGTCAAAAGGGAACATGCATTTAGTTTTTATTGAGACTGCTGAGAGCTGGCTGTGTGCCCAGGCTCCTTGGATTCTGCAAATGGAGATTTCTTGGAGTTCAGATCCATGCTCAGGTGAAGTGACTGAACTTGGTTGCCCCTGAGCATGCTTAGCTTTGTCTGATATGGACTGGTGGTGCTAGAAACAGTAATCTGCCTGCATTATTGTCCCTTAATAGTTTGCATTTTGAATATCCAGTTCATTTGATTTTGTGTCTGATTATGACTGGTGAATTTTGCACGTACACTAAATTTTTCCCCCATTGGATCAGTAAGATAGCTCGATATGTTAAATATTGTCTTGTTTGCTCTGACTTAGTCTCTTTGTAAGGGCATGCTTTAATTGCTAGTAAAATATGCCACTTCTACATTGTATTAAGCATTTTTAGGGTAAAAAGCACAATACCAGTAATTCACTTGTCAAACAAGCCTGCTATAATCCAGCCTAGTCCAGCACAACAGTTATCTCTGTAAACACAGAGAGTAGTGCTATGATGTAGCATGGTTTTATTTGTAATGACTAATAACTTACTTTGTTATAATATTGTTGCAAGCAGATGTGCTGAACTACAGGGGAAGAATTAAGGTGGAAAGGGAAGTCTGAACTGTGTTTATGATGCTGTCACATATAGAATAGCAGAATGGGTCAGGTTGGAAGTGAGCACAGTGGTCATGTGGTCGAGCCTTTTCCTGCTCAATCATGGTCATCCTAGGGCACATGGCATAGGATAGCATCCAGGATAGCATCTCCCTCTTGAGTATTTCCAGTGAGGGAGACTCCACAGCCTTTCTGGGCAATCTGTTCCAGTGCTTGGTCACTCACATAGTAAGGAAGTTCTTCCTCATATTCAGGTGGAGCTTTCTGTGCATTAGTTTCTGCCTGTTGCCTCTTGTTCTGTTGCTTGGCACCAGTGAGACACCCTCTCCTTTTACTCCTCCTTCAGATACCTGTAGTTATTGATGAAGTCCCCTCTTGTTCATCTCTTAATGAAACAGGCCCAGCTCCTTCAGCCTTTCCTCATAATGGAGGTGCCCCAATTCCTTGATCAGTTTTGTAGCTCTCTGCTGGACCTGCTCCACGAGCTCCATGTCTCTTGTACTGAGGAGCCCAGAACTTCGTGGCAACAGTTGTATGATTATTTTTTTTCCCTTAAATCTTACAGGGCTTTCAAAGTGCCAGTAGTGTAATACATATATTAAGGCTGAGTGTGTAATGAGGAAATGTTCGGTCATCTTCATCTTCCATTGTAGGACACTGTTTTCCTTAGAAAAGGAACAAAGCCAGATAACCCAGCAGCAGTTGGAACATCTGCATTTCCTGCCGCTGGGTGCCCAACATGCCTGCATTGATAGGCCTCTGACTCCACGGTGGAGCTGGGCACTTGTTGATGGGAGCTCTCAGTCTGCATTTTAGTATCATGGAAGACAAGGTCTATGTCAAGGTGAAGAAGATTTAGAGGCTATGGCAGCGGTTCAGGTGTTTCCTGCACATTGTAAGCCGCATTTCCAAGGATGTGTGTAGTTCATTCAGGTAGCTGACTTCCTGTTGTCAGCTTGGTGGCCTTGAGTTGTTCTTTATGATTCAGATTACTGACATTCATAGCAATTTACTGTCAAGCTGTAAACAAAAGCAAATTAGATGGTAGAAAGTGCTGTATTTAGATGTCATCTATTACAACACTTTACAGCTATAGCAAAAGGGATGGACACTCAAAAAATAGATAAAACAATATTTAGCTTGTATTATTATATGTGGTTTTTTAAGTGTCCATCTTGTGCAACTTGCTGTGTTTTTTCTCAAGATGGTGATCTCAGTCTGCCTCTCCTCTTAATACAGCTTACAACCTTGTGGAGATTTTTATCATAAACAATGATTTTAAAAACTCCATAGAACAATGTCAAACCTCCGAGTCCTTAGAAAATAAAATTCTGTTGTAAATAGAAGCTGTAAAAATGCTCCATCTACTGTGTATAATGTTTATCCACGATACTTAAGTTCATTCCACTAAATAGTTAAAAAATCATTAGCTTTCAATTTTACGGGTCATGGTACTCATTTAATTTGTAAACCAATTCCTTTGTGGTTTTGAGGTCTTTCAAGAACTTCTGGTAGAACCTTCTGCATAAATTGTTTTACAAGCATTAATTTAAGCTTGTTTTCAGTAAAGTTTTTAAGGAAGTACCATCCAGGTATGGGAGTGGCATTACAAGAGGAATGCATGTCCTGGGTTTCTTTTGGAGGAATAAATGAAAGTTGGCCAAGGCAAGCACATGCAAGCATTTTCACATACACCTCGTGGCTGCTGCCTCTTAAAAGAAAGCCAGAGTCAGCTAGCAGGTACAAAATTTCTTCATTACCTTGCTCCTGGGTGCTTGCCAGTCTCCCAGGCTCCCAACCAAGCACAGCCAACAGGCAGGTTCCCTCCAGCAGGACCTGTTTAGTGCCTGGCCTGGCAGAAGGGCACAGAGAGGGGGCCATGCTAACGCAGGTGTGCTGCCTTGAAGGGGAGCGTGGCAGAAGGCAGAACCACTGCTCTGACAGACATTTCTCGTTCCTCCCCAAGGCACCTGCTTGGTGCTCCTGCAGCTTGTGGTGAGCACTGAACTCTTCCTGCTCAGTTTTGGTGCTGTAGTGCTGGGCAGTGCTCCTAACTCTCCTCTAGCCTCCAGATGGCTGGACTCTGCTTTTAGTGTAGGCCATTTTTTTTTTTTTTTTATTTAGAACAGATTGAAGTGAGGATATAAATAATTAGGAGGACCGTTTTGTCAAGGTTTAACCAAACCCTAGGTAGCTGCTTGTTTGCTCTATTACCAGCAGGACTGGGGAGAGAATCAGAAGGGTAGAAGCTGAAGAACTCATGGATTGATATAAAGACAGTTAATTAGGGAAAGCAAAAGCTGTGCACATAAGCAAAGCAAGGAATTCATCCACTGCTTCCCATGGGCAGGCAGGTGCTCAGCATCTCCAGGAGAGCAGGGCCCCATCACGGGTAAGGGTTACTTGGGAAGACAAACACCATCTCTCCAAATGTCCCATGCTTCCTCCTTCTTCCCCCCACTTTATGTACTGGGTGTGATAAAGCAGCAATACTCTGGCCACTTGCCAGCCCATGTGTATCACCATGGGTGTTACTGGGATGTTCCCAGACACACTACTGGGAGGTGATAAGCGGTACTGCAAGCAGTGAGAGCAAGGAGCACTGGGCTCAAATATACAGTCTGGAAAGGAATATACAGTCAGGAAAGCAAGCCTCGGGGCAAGCCACAGGAGCTAAACAACACTTAACAGTTGTAAATTCAGTCTAGTACACCCCAGTCAAGTCTGTTATCTCAAACCCTTTGAATCCCAAGTTGAATACAAAAAAAAAAAAAAAAGGAAATGCAGCCTGCTGCCTTCTGAATCCATCTTTCAGAGTATTGGTTGCCTTTTTGCCACCTTTTTTTCTGTTTGGGTTTTTTTATAATGCATATGGCTGCAGAGTACTGCAGAAGCATTCAAAGGTAATGCAAATGTATCTGATCTTTTTTCCTTTTTCTTCATTTTCATGGGTGGCAAAAGCTATGGAGAGTGACATTTTTGCATTTGTGAAGTCATCAGAGCTCCTACCCTTTCTGGCTGCAGTTTAAGTGGATATGTGAGCTCAGGGCCCCTATGGGCCACTTACATAAGACTTGGATTCAGTGGTCCTTGTGGGTCCCTTCCAACTCAGAATATTCTGTGAATCTGTGAGCTGACACTCAACTGTAGGTAGAGTACAGGGCTGGCACAAGGAAGGCACGCTTCTCCCAGTCAGGGACCCAGAAGGGACTGACTGGGTGCTATTGCAGCTGTCTGTCTAAATGATGAGTTAACCATGACTGTGGCAAAGTTCAAAGTTCAAGTTGTCCTTCTTGGCCTGTTAAAGTGGCTTATAAGCCTATGATGTGTCACTTCGGGAATATAACGATTTGTTTGTTTCTAATGGAAATCTAAAAAAGGAGCAAACTTTGAAAAGACACTTTTACTTGTTATTTTTTCCACAGTTTGTCTTTTCAAGCTTTCAGTTTGTGCTTTCAGTCTGTATTGCAGTGCGTAAATGATGTTTAAAAGTCACATATGACTTGAATGAACTTTTATGGCTGTTAGGGCTGCTGTTGTCTCAGATAGCTGTACCATAAACTCTGTGTTGTGGTTTCATCAGGCCCTGTTTTGTTACGTGCATTATTGCACTTCAGCTGTGTTCTGCTTGTGTAAGCAGTGGTGACAAATCCCTCTGTGTATACAGTAATGCCAGAATGAGGGAAGAAATTTCAGTCTTGCACAAGATGCAAGTATCAGGCTTTGAAGGCTGTCTCATTTTTACATCTTTGAAAGGTCCAGTTCATTGAATTAAGTTTTGCTTTAGGCAGTGCATTGCTAGCTGCTAGTCACCAGGGACCTCCCCAAGCCTTAGGCAGATCATGGAAGGGTCCTACTGTAACATTTGCTACCTCCTTCAGTGCTCTGGGGTCAACTCCTTATGTTAAGCAGTTTATTTTGTGTAATAGTGCACAAAAGTTAAAATTTTGTAAGGCTAGCTACACTGGCTTAAAAGTGCATATTTGAGGTAACGTTTATGTGCTTTCGCCTGTCTGTGTGCTTGACACCTCTTCTGTCAACTTGTCACCTTTTTTTTCCTTGTGGTTGTGAATTTGATGATTATGTTCCTCTTCTTCCAAAAGCTGAAATACCACTCTTATTAAAACAAACCACAGTATTGCTTGCAGAATGACCTGTATTAAATCAAACCTTTGTGGTTGTCAATAGCATATCTCAGCCTCTACGTATCACTTTCAGTAATGTGTTATATTTGTGGTCTTGTTCTCAGGATGTGAAAATTGTTTACTTTCCCTAAATATATATCACAGAGTGAAGTTGTAGTTCTTGCTTTGTGAACAAGAGCAGGTCTAAAATGCTGAGTTCCCTCAGCATTTTGTAAAAGCCACATTGAGAATACTAGGGGTGCCAAACCAGACATTCAGAAGCTGAGTTGCAACAGTTAAATTCAGTTGAGTGATCTTAATTTCTCTTCTCTTCCTGAGTGTCATGTGGCAGCCTTCAACATTTACAGGATCCTGTAATATTCCTTCCCCTGCAGCTACTCCCTTGATACCCCTCTTGAGGTTGCTGCTTGAAACAGATACTTGCTTCACATGGGAAACTGTCAGTGTTGCTTTTTATTTTTGGATTGCTTTACTACATTGCCTCTGATGTTGTTTGCTAAGTATAATTCCAGTGCGTTCCTTCAAATGGAACTATGTTACAGCTTCGGTGTTCAAATTCCTTACAAATGTTTGTAGTTTATTTTGGGCATCACAGCTTACTGAAGAGACTGCTGGAGTGGTAGAAGTATCACTGTTAAAAATTTATAGGGAATCCAGGCTTACCCTAGGAGGCCTGTTATATTTTTGCCTTGATACTCTAGCTCTGGTACCATCTCCCAACCCATCCATTCCAATTCAATTTCTGAACAGCAAAAGAAATCTACAGGAACTGGGCTAATCTCTAACTTGAGTAAAGTCTTAGAACCTGTCTTGCTATTACATTTGTAAAAGACCAACATAGGGGTATAATCATCACTGCTTATGGACCTGATACAGGCTGTCTGAGGGACTTGCTTTCAGTGGGCATGGATTATCTGATGTTGCAAAGAGGACAAAAGCTGTCTGTGCAGGAGAGGTGAGTAATAAATTAGCTTACAGGGCCCATAGGTGTTTTTACTGCTGACAGACGAGCTCATTTGGGGGAAGTATTTGTGAGATTTATATCTAGCATGTTGCTTTTTCCAAATAATTTAGAAGTACATTTGGCTATTCTTGTGTTTGCAAAGGTCTGTTTATCAAAGTGCAATTGTTCTCTTCATTCTAGTGCCTTCACCAACGGGAGTTGTAGTAACATCTGAAAATTTCAAAACAGTTTTGCAATGGCAGTACCCACCTATTTCTGAAACTCCTCATTTTATTGTGGAAATCAAGCCTTACAAGTAAGTTCTTACCATTTCATTATTTCCTATACCTGATGTTCTCTAGAAGCACATAAAAGTAGTCAGTCCATGGTAAATTTTCTTGTTTCTATGTGTTGAAGTCATGTAGGGTGAAGGTTGCTCAAGTGTAAATTAGGGCAAAATTTCTCAAGTTATAGAGTGGTTGAGATTGGCAGGCATCTCTGGAGGTCATCTGGTCCAAAGCCCTTGCTTGAGCAGGTCATCCATGATTACGTCCAGTTGGCTTTTGAATATCCCTAGGGAGGAGACTCCACAACCTCCCTGGGCAATTTGTGCCCTCACAGGTCCTGGCCATCCCCACAGTTTTTTGTTACAGGCAGTGTATTTTACAGAATTGTTGAAATTGTATTAATTATCACTTGATCTGTTTTACAGTTTAGGTGAATATAAGGAGGTCTCAACCTGTGTGAACACTTCAGCTCATTTTTGTGATGTCTCAGAGGAAATATGTGACCCTTATTCATCTCATTGGCTTAAAGTTAAAGCTGTTGTTGGGTCACAACAGTCTGAATATGTTGAGGCAAATGAGTTTATTTTGCAAAGGCATGGTAAGTTGTATCTAAACTAAACCTTGTAATTTTTTCCAAAAATTTAGAGAGTTAGTAATTATTCCTTTTGCTCTGTTACTGCATTGCATTTGGGAATATCTTAAAGTCAGGAGTTCAGGATGGAAGGAAGCATGATGATTGCTTAGTAGGAACTTCATGGTGCTTGCTAGCTCTGAGTGTCTGAGTAGGTTTCAAAATGTCTAAAGGCAAGAAGATGATGCTAATGGTGAACTCTGAATCCTTCCCATGCTCCAGACACCAGTTTAGGGTAGGAAACTGTCACCAGACAGCATGGACCTTTAGGCATCACTGAAGTAGCAATTTATTGCTTGACACTAGAATGCCATGTCCTGGTAGCTTCAGGTGTCTAGGTAATACTAAAAGCTGTAACTGGATAACTAAGTTACTGATTTGTCATGTAAATCCTTCAGGCTGCTTTGGAAAAAAATCAGACTTTAACATCAGTACTGTAAAAGTAAATTTTGTGTCTACAGTCCAGTGTCACAGGCCCTGGCATTGCATGTGCCATGCAAAGGAAATGCAACAGAGTCAGGAAAGACCGAGAGACTTCTTACCATGCTTGCTCTGTTCCCAACATACAGCTTCCAGGGAGAAGCTGGCCCATGAGATTCTATCTGACTTGGGCTATGCTTTAACTAGAGCTGGATTTCTGCATTGCTGGAGCTGAAGGAGTGGAGTCCCTCTTTGCTTTCTGCTATGATTCTGTTCGCACTCAAGAGTCCTATTACTTGAAATAGTGGCTGGTTTCTATAGTTTGACAAAAGGACACAAAAGTGACACAGAAGTCATGGTAGTAATGCTCAGTGTGACAGTTTCCAGAAAATTGGTAGCCGTGTATGGAGAAAAGAGACAAAATCCTTTTCCCATTGAACAAGAAACTTGTGTTCAGTCAGACTAGTAGACACAAAAAATTCACATAGGCCATTGCCATGGGAAATCCAAAGTTTGGAAACTTTGGATGCTCATGGTGAGATTTGTTTAGCTTTTCATATAGCCTTTGTTTCAGTGCAGTATTGTTTTTAATTGAGGTGATTTATGGTGGGATCTAGTCAGCAGGATCTTGTGTTTGGTTTTCATTCATGTATATGTTTAATTGCTGTAAGTTTCTTCTGTTGTCGGCTGAATTTTTATGATCTTATGTGTGTAGGAAAGTGAAATAGCTTAACTGTGAAATTCATCATGGACAATCTGTTTCCATTTTAGAAGCTCCTTAGTTAATGTATCCAAATGCTTCCATTACTTCTAAGCAACAGAGAGGTCTTACCACAGCTCTGCAATATTCACAGCATGGAAATAAAGATGTAATTCTTTTCAAATCTCTGATGAATTTTGGAAAGCTAGCAATAAATACTGTATTTTATGTTAAAAGTTTTGGCCTAATAGCAATGGTGCAATGTGTTGCAGGAAAAATAGGACCACCAAAACTGAATATCTCAAGACATGGTGATGAAATCATGGTTGATATTCACCATCCTGTATTCCCTCTTTCTTGTATTGAAGACATTTATTCATCTCTTGCCTACTCGGTGACTGTTCGGAATAGTAAAAATAAGGTAGGTTCCAGAAATAAAATTCAAAACACTTGTTTACCTTAAATGCCTATACAAGGGATTTACGCCTATGGCACATGGAACTAATAGGTAGTTGAACACCTAAAATGTTGAGCCCATTACAGTGAGATATATGAGTGAAAGGTCTGTATTTTAGTTGTCCAAATGAGTGCTTACAACAAAAATTAGATTATCGCATTAACTGTACACAAGATTAGTCTTACTGGATCACATGCTGCTGTTTCTGCATACATGCAAATATTAGTAACTTAACTTGTGCCCCTCTCATTTGTCTAAAGAGACCTTTCACTTAAGAAAATTGCCTTTCAAGGTATTTATACCAGTTTATTTAGCAATCATGGAGGGTGAAGGCAAGGAAAATTACGACAGGTGTGTTTACTTACACTTAGCTTTTCATATGCATCCAAGTGCAAGTTTTATAAATGTGAATCTTTACTATAAACAGCAGAAATTTTAGCTGGAAAATACTATGCTCTGATCAAATATAACATCTTAAGGTAGCCAGTACTGGTCACACAGCTTTTGCAAGGTATATGAGTGATGTGGGAAACACATCTAATAGTGTTGTAACATTTTTGGAAGTAGTGGAAGGTGCTGTAACATTGTTCTAGTGAGTCAAATGATATAACATGTCTTCCATTTTTTTTTCAGACTGAAGAGCTTGAAGACGACAACTGTACAATGCATAAGTGTAGCCTCAAAATCCCAATCCTTCCTCAAAGTTCCACTTACTGTGTTTCAGCAATAGCAATTTTTGATTCTCTGATGTTTGGCACTCCATCAGAGGAAATTTGCACTCCTGTTGCTCTCAGGCAGACATTGAGTAAGAGGATTCAAATGCTATATTAAGAACATACTGAATCTGAAGACAGATCTGATCTAGCAAGTATATGATGCTTGGGGTGCCTTTGGGAGAATAGAAAAAATAGGGAAAGCTTAGTGAATCTTTTCCAAATGCACTTTGACAGTTCTGCCCTTTACAAATCATGTATTATTTTCAAGTAACCCTGATTTTTTTGAGGGGTGTTTTTCCTGTGTTGATATTACAAAACCTGCTTCTGTTGCACATGAACACTGGTGTAATGAAAAATTCACAAATGGATCATTCACTGAGCTCTATGGTTTTCATAGGCATTGTCTGTTCTAGCAGCTGGCTTTTTGCTCAGCCTCATCACTGAGGGTAATGCATATATACTTTTAACTGGAAGCAACTATAAACTTATGGTCATGAAATTAAGATATTACTGTCTTTTTCTTAATTAAAGAGAACAAAAGGCAAATAGTGACCCAAATTTTTATCTCTAAACATCTTACAAGCATTTTGGTTGTACTTCATCATGGCCTGTAATTTCAGCAAAGAGAAAAAATAGAAGCAGTTTTCTTGAACACACGGGAGCAGCTGGATGAGGGAGGGCATTAAGGAGAGTCAGGCTAGTGGAGTCCTACTGTAGTCATTAACAATTCTGTGTTTTGGAAGATAAAATGTTTTACTTTTATTGTACATGAACTCTGTGTAGTTATGTCAGTTAATATGCTATCGCATAGAAGGTGTACAAATCTCATTATCTCCATCTGTCATCTCTAAGGAACAAAAAATTAATTGCAAAATTCCTTTATTTCTATAAAAATGTGATTATGTTTATATAAACTGAAAAGCTTCTGTCATTCTAATTTTTATTTACTCCATAAAAGTCTTATGGATTATGTTTTTCTGAGTGAAAAAAGATAGTAGATTGAAAAATTCACACATTACAGCTAAGCATTCTGAGCTATTAAAATTTCTGAAATTATTCTAAATAATACAGCAGGGGCTTGTTTTTCCAAAATTCTTAGTAGATTTTGCTTTAACTTCTTAGGTTCACATGATATCGTCATTCTGTGTGTTGTTATTGGGATCTTGACAGTAATACCAACAGTATATTGTGGCTGCAAGAAACTAAGGAAAAACAACATACAGCTGCCTAAGTCTTTGGTAAGTTCTGTAACTACTGTACGTTTATGCCAATCTCTTGGGTTTCTTCTGTTGGGTTTTTTTTTGCTTTTTTACCATGGTCTCATAGATAAATTTATTTATTTAAAATTTATGCCAGTCTAATATTCTGATAGCCTTTGTGACCAGATGCCTCTTAGTTTTTTAGGGCTAGACTTCAGTCTGTCTTTAACTGAAGTAGCAGTGGTTGGTCTAGTTTCAGAACTTGGTTCTTAAAAACTCCATGTGTGCATACCTAGGCAGTTTTGTGTTCACTCTAGTAGCAGAGACACAAAGCCACAGAATCACTGACGTGAGAAGATACTTTTTGAGGTCATCTACCCAGAGCCTTTTGCTCAAGCGCAACAGCAAGTTAGCCATGAGCATATCCAGATGGCTTTTGAATACCTGCAAGAAAGGGGACTCCACAGCAACTGTAGGATATCTATTCCAATGTTAAACCACCCTCACAGTTTTTCTTACACTCAGAAAAAATTCTGTGTGCTTCAGTTTGTGCCCATTTCCGTTTGTCCTTCTCATAGGAGCTGTGAGATTCCTTCATTAAACGGTAGTGTTGGCAATTCTCCTAATTGCTACAGTATTCTTAGCAATGTGCAGGGTAAGGGGAGCGAGTAATAGTTCTGTAGGAAGAGGGGAGAAGGACATGGGCAAGTCTGTTCTCATGCTGAGCAGTCACAGGGAAAAGAAGTCAACAGCTGCTCTATTTAAAAAACTTCTCGTAGCCATCCTTAGGAAAGAGAGTGGATGTTCCTTAAAGAGCAGCAGCACTCCTTGGTTTCATGTCAGGCCAGAGTGGAGTATGTAAGAACTACTGTTGTAATGTTCTCCTGGTGTCGTGTTAGTCACAACATGAACTACCACAACGTCAAAGAGCTGCCACCTGAGGCAGTAGTAAACAGAAATCACAGCAAGGATATCTTCTCAATGGATGGAGGAAGTCTCATTTATAGAGAGTAGACAATAATCTTCAATTCCATTGTCTGGTGTTCAGTTTCAAAACCCTTTAAAATGACCTCTCCATAGTGAATGCCCAAGATTCCTCTGGAATTTGTGTTCTTTAGAATAGAATATCAGGAGGCAAGATTGCTCTGACTAAATGGAGATGCCAAGCCAGAGGTGGTTCCTTTGTAGTAAAGCAGTGATCTAGTCCACCAGCTTGTGCAGCACAAGATGATTCATCTTGTTATGAAATTATATGCACTTCTGGTCAGCCAAAATGCTTTCTAAAATTCCTGTTTCCACTGACTGTGATGAAGCCAGGGGACTAGTTTGGAGGTAGCCATTCACACTGTAGGCTTTAAAAAATCAGATGAGAGAAACCTCTCTGACATCTCCAGCTAGGCCCCAATATCAAAGCAGACATTGGAGACTTTTTTGCCACTTTTACACCACTTCTCTGTGTACTTCTCTGAATATGTAACTTTTGTGTCCTATGTACATGCAACAGTAATTTCTGTGAAGACCATTCATGAGCAAAAGATGGCTCATGCAGGATTACAGTGCTGTAATCAATGGATCCAGTGCTGTACTCAATGGATCCATACTTATTTTGGGTTTCCAGTAGCACTGTGATACCTGATTTAAAGGATTAGGAAGCAGAATATCACAAATAGAATGTGTGCTCCTTAACACCTGTGAGCCTCCTGATGCATGGTCCAACTTCACACTTGAGCTCACCTTGTAGAAACTTGTGTGTGCCCATATTCTCATTTTACTAGGCTAGATGTTACTTTGTGGTTCCTAGGTTCCACTACCACAGTATGGTTCACATGCTACATCATATTTTATTGCTAAGGAGCTGAATAAAGCCTTTAACTGTTTATAAATATTGTTAGCTAGGTGATCAGGCACTGAGACAAGCTCCCCTGGGAAGTGGTCACTGCCTAAATCCTATTCAAGAAGCATTTGGCCCATGCTCTGAGATGTGTGGTTTAACTCTTAGGTTGCCCTGGCTGGAGTCAGGAAGTAGCCACCAATTCTTGTTGGTTCCTTCCAAAACAGGGTATTCTGTATTTCTGTCCATTTCCAATGAAGACTCTAATGACAAATATAAGTTGTAGAGCTCAGAGAAGTAGTTTCAATATAGGTGATGTGAATACTGTGGGAATATAAAATGAGCAATTAATAGCAAGCATAATTATTTTATGGTTAATCATTTGAAGTAATGAGCAAACAATTTAATTAATATGAATGATAAGTTTAATTATATGACATTATCTTTATAGACTTAGTGGCACTTGGAGCCTGTCACTGAGCTTTGAATATGTACTAGGCATTTCTTTCTGTACAGGTTATCATCACTGTGCCTTCCCTGAGCTTGTCTGAAAATAAAACATCTAGGGAGTTCTTCCATCAGTTAAAAGGCTGGGCAAGATTTCCTATCTTAGGACTGCTAGTTTTCTGTGATCTCCTTCCTGGCACCTTTAAGTAGATGCTAAAACATAATTGGAGTGACTTCCAGCAATTTGGAGTTTTCCAACAGAAGGGAAAATGAGAAAGAGTAACCATCGAGCAGCTACCTTTGCGAGTCTTACATAGTCAGAGAAAAGAAAAAAATTCCATTGCCAGTTGGAGCTCCAGAGCTTTTATACTCTATTTTCTATGCTGTTTGTGACTCCCAGGAATTGCTTATCAGTCATGTCTTGGTCCTACTTCCACAGTGCAGCTGTCATTTGATACAGGCAATGAATCATTGTCTTCATCAGAAAACATGTTTGTGTAGATGTTTAAACATCATCATAAACAGTAGGATCCTACCAGGACTATGCATATGTGAAATGGGACAGATTCCTTTACAAGATGTCATGTTAGTCTTCTGCCTGGATCAAAGGAATCTGACCTTTCAGCAGTTCAGCTGTGGTTAAAACTCCCTTTTATTTATCTCATAAAAAGTATTGCAGGAGGCTGTCTCTTTCCACCCATTGTCTTCAGTCATTGCAATTTGTCCTGTGGCTATTCCTGTACTAGCTTTTTGTTCTAAGATTTATGATAAGGGCATACCCACTTTTAAAGGAACCTGACCATAATCTTCTGATGTGCTGATCTCTCTGTGCTTTAACTTCCCTGTCTTTTTCTTCAGTGTCTTTTATATTTGAATGGTGGCAGATATTTTTGGGAGTAGAAAACATTTACTCTCAAGAGAAAAGTGAAAGTTGAGTCTTACTTAAGCCTGCTTTTCTGTTTTCTGCTAGTGGTTTTTCTGGTTCTGACAAGGCTTTGCTCTTTGGTTATACAACATATATTTTTGATGTGGAGAAACCAATTGTTCCTGTAAATATTGACTGACACTTGCCACAAATAATTGTCATGTTAGAAGACAGAAGCTGCTTCATTGCTTTTGTGAAAACTTTTTTTTTCCCCTGTGAGCATCTATAGGGGGCAGTAACATAGTCTTCTCTTTATAAAGTTACATAGCATTCATATTTTGTGGAACCATGCAAAGACCACAAAGATTTTTGCCATCATCCTAATAAGATTTGAAATGGAGTTCTCAAACTCTCCTTCATTAAATGTGCACCTGAAAATTACTTGGAACTCATAGGTGGACACATCATTAGAAAAGGAAGTTAAGAAAGAATTAGTAATTACCTTAGCTGTTATGGATTCCTTGGGATGTGTTATTTATCTGTGTCCTTGAGCCTGCCTTTCAGCAGTGTGTCTCACTAGTCTGTTGAGACAGTGAAAGACCTGAAAGCTCAGGTCCTGTTATTGGAGACGGGAAGTTATGTGTGTACCTGCACATGCCAGGAAATGCTGCTGTTACCCATCACTGGCTGTCAGTTTGCTAGGTAATGTGAATAAAAGAAAAATATTAACTCACCTATAGTAAATACTTTACTTCAAATAGCAACCGTATCATAATTACCCTTGTTACTTAAGATCTTTTGAATGTTACTGTAATAAGCATTCAGTTACTGTAATAAACTGATTCTTATCTTTCAAGCTGGAAACAACTGCATGAGTTGCTAAATTGTCTTGTAGTTATGACTCAGTGGCTTTAAAAAACCTTTGATACCGGGAAACACACGGGAGTTTTTTCTTCTGATCGCTTCCTTCTTTCATGAATGGGAATAGGAATATCTTTGCACCATCTTGCCATGGTCAGAAACTTGTCAAGAGAAAAATGGGTTTCTTTTCTTGAGAAGTCTTGGATGTTCTTGTTCAGAGAATATGCATTTTATCCCCAGTCTCAAAGTATTGCCAGTGCTCACTCTGAAATGCTGGACCTATGTAGAATGCAAGGTGATCCCTTAACATATTTTAGGATTGTGATTTTTTTAGAGCTGTGTGAAAATCCTAAAATGACAGAAACAAGAACTCACTGGCTTTTGTTTTTAATTTCTGTTTAGCCTGTACTGATGTGGGGAGAGATGGAAAGCTGAAAATGCAGCTTTTGACTATGGTTTCTGTAATACTTTGTTGTAATTCACATTCTCAAGTATTCCACCTTACACAGAGAATTACCTTCTGTTGTCACTTGCTGTGTGATTGTCAGAGACAGATGCTTCCTAACTCCCACCCCAAAAAACTATAGATGCTGGTCCCTTCAAGATCAGTGTTGTATAGCATAAGTACCCAATATTCTGGATATATATTCACTATACTTGTATAAAGAGATTCTCAGAAAGTGTATTAATCCTTTATGGTGTTCTTAACATTTTCAGTATCTACCTGTTACTGATTGTAATCTGTTACTTGCAACTAACTTTTAAGCATCTGCTTCTTATGAGTGAGTGGTTTCCATGAATTCTCATGGATATTACTTTGAATATTCTTTGTGTAGTATTCTGTTTCCATAACAGAAAATGAAGATCCAGAGACACTGATGGTTCAGTGGCAGCTACTTGTTGTGTGTCTGGAGCCACCTGAATGCACTTTTCAGTGGCAACCCTTGATTCCCTGGGAGATTGCCTCACCTTAGTGATGTTCACACAACTGTTTGTAAAGCTAACTTAGATGACCAGTAACTGCTCTTCAGGGAGTGTTTGCTTGACTTGTGGTGGTGTTGTTTGACTGGTTGGTTTTCCTGAATTGTGATGCTTTTATTGATCCAGCCTTAGCCACAGAGTACCATCAACAGGTATCAGGGCTGCTGAGGGGTAAGATAATCAGACTGAAGTGAGAGATGAAAGTAGTTTCTATGGAATTCAGCATGCTCTGAAGGTAGGAATGTAAAGCTACAGTCTCACAACCTTTTAATCAGAGAAGACTCTTAAAAAGCAGAGTCAGATTGGATCATCTGGTTTTGATGGCCCTCTCAGTTTTTACACTAATACAGACTGGGGAGGTTCTTTGTGTCTGTTTGTAATTTTTCTTAATGTTATATTACTTCATCTTTCCTTCTCCTGTACACATCTCTTTCTTCCAAATTTGCCTCCATTTGAATTTTCAGGCAAATTATTTTTTACAAAGTATCTGAAAAAACAGTGATTGTGTATTTCATTAAGAAATTCACGGATCTGTAATACTTGATCTTTTTTAATTCACATACATAGTGAATTACAAAATTTGTGGAAGGACACTATTAACTCTTTCTCCCTAGGCATTCTGCTGTCTTTAGGGAACACCATCAAAGAGCTGAAAATTTACCCTACTTTGTTTTTCATTTGTATGTACTCTTGAAAAGACATTAAAAAAAAGTCTCAAGAATCTAAGCAGCCTGAAGGCATACTGTAATTGTTTAAAACAAGCTGGGGCCTGGCCATTGAAAGAATTCATAGGATCAACTTGTGGAGGGATTTCAGAGTGAAACATGAAAGTTTGTTGCAGCATTGAGGGACTGCTTAGTGGCTCTGTGAAGTAAGCTGAGAGACTTCAGCATAGAAACAGTTACTGGGTGTGTTGTTCACTTCCCTCCTGGCTGGGACAGGTGCCAGGCGCTGTAAGTTATACTCATTAGCTATAGAGTATGAAAGGTTTCCCCAGCTGAAGAGTATTACATTGTCTTACTGTTTTGCTGTTTTCCTCTATATTGGAAACTTCACAATGTAGTGGGTGACATGAAATGGATTTGATCCTTGCAAATATGCTTGCCCAAAGTAAGCATTTTTGAGATCTTGCATACAAGTGTTACTGGAACAGTTGAACTCATGGACATAGGCCAGTGACTGTGCCAGATTTTAATTTTGCAATTTTGTTTTAGAATTGGTAATAGTGATGTTAAATTTGTTATTATCAACTTACATATTTTTCCAGCTTTTAAACTCAAGGTTGGTTGTTTTTTTTTATTCCCCATTTAGGTCAGTGTGATGAGAAACCTGAACACAGGCCCTCTAATGGGACCAAGATCAGAGGGGAAATATATGTCTGTAATATCAGGCCACTCAGAGTTGCCAGTGAATGGTGAAGTAACCTTGCTGGAGATAGAGCCAGAAGAACAAACTGTTAGTCCTGTGAGTTCCTGTGATGGACAATCTTCTGTCCCTTCCCCAGAGGCACCAGCCAAAGCAGAAGAGGTGGCTGTGCAGGAAAGCACAGGGGAGGTCTCTTTTGATGCTGATGAACAGAATTGCGAAGGAAAAGAGAGTTACTTCATTTCTAACAGTAGCCAAATGGATATTTGCAGTAAGTCTTCAGGGTCAGAGATTGCTACCACAGAAACACAGCAAACAGTCGTTCCAAGCAGCTGCTTCAAGTTTTCTGGCTATGACAAGCCTCATGTTCCATTGGATATGCTGATGATAGATGTTGGTGAAGAGCAGCCTGTGAATGCTTACAGGCCAACTGAGTAGCCAGGATGAAGTGCTGGAGTGCTTGACCAAAACTCAGAAAGAACAGCATTACTAAAGCTTATGGAAAGTCTGGGTTAAATTGTGAACATCTACAAGTTGTACTTGTTCTGATCGGTGCACAATTGAAAATAGTACCTGAAAATGGCATAAAATTGTGGGGAAATTTCATAATAACCACTTTTTTAAGCACTTTTATATATGATATAACTCATTACTTCCTATTTGGAATAGTCCTGTGTTTTTTAACAATACTCTATAGAAAACATACCATCAACTATAAAACAGCAGCTGTACCATTATTCACTTCTGCTTCAAATCTTGTTCAAAATTAGTTCAATGAACATAATGCTTAAGAAATACATCACTGGATTATGATAGACATGTGCAAGAAATATTTGAGAGTTTTTGCTATTACTGGAGGTATCCTCTTGCTTATCTTCTTCTTTTGAAGAGTATTTTTATATTAAGTGCTCTTGTTTCTTTTAAATAAGATTATGCCTATAAGCTCTTCCTGTGTATCTTAAGAATTTGATTCCATGTCAAAGAAGTAAGAAGTAATGGCCATAAACTAAGAGCACAAGAAGTTCACCTTAACATGAGGAAGAACTTCTTTGCATTGAGGATGGGTGCCAGAGCACTGGAAGGGGCTGCCCAAGGAGATCATGGAGTCTCCCTCTCTGAGGACATTCAACACCCACCTGAACTCATTCCTGTGTCAGCTGTTCTAGGTGACCCTGCCTTGCCAGAGGGGTGGATTGCATGATTTCCAGAGGTTCTTTCCAACTCTAACAATTCTGTGAATTTGTAGTCTTTGCTGTTAACTTCAGTACAGCAGCACCCATTTGGATCGCCTAGTGGGGTGAATAACCATGTAGCATTCTGGCAGAATATATTAGCAAGCTGACTGATCATCAATGAGAAAAAAAAAGTGTAAAGAGTGGTTGCACAAATTCTTTAGAAAATGTCCTCAAAATTCAAAAGCCTGGTTTCTTCTGGGACACTTCCATCCTAATTTTTGAACAATATGTTCTCTAAATAGAAATGAATAGAACTTCTTCCAAGCATGTTTTCTAGCAGGATGAAAATCACTGCCATTTCCCCTGTTTCAATAACATAACTCAGGAACTACGTAAAATCACCCTCTAAAAATATGTCTCAATACAATAGAAAAAAAGTGTGATTAAGTTGTACTTCATAAGTTTTATTTTCATCTGACAGCCTTCTGAATTTTGTATCATAGAGCTGTAGTTTTGAAAACTGAGGAATAAGAATTTTATATTTTTTTTTAATATTGAAATCCATGCAATCCATTTATTTCCCTTTAATCAAAGTTTGATAGGTATTTTCTATTTGTAGGAAATATTTATAGCAATTATTAATGAAGTTTAGTTCAGGAAAAAAGAACACTTTATGGGTACAAGTTGGTCCATTTACACAAAATTGTGAGTTTGTTTTAAAATACATTTCTATAGGATGATCGGAATTGTTAGCCTGTTACAGCAGGTGGTTTTAAAGGAAAACCAGTGTCATACCACTCCTGTCCTTAGATTTCTCAGTGACATGAGTATTCTTAAGGTGAAGTTAGTTTATACAGCTGTTTCAGGAGTGCTTCTGTTCTTGTCTATATCAGATATTGACCACAATGGTACAAAAGATTTAAAGACAATAGCTATTTTTCCCATCACTACTCAAAGGAAGGGTAACAGATGGGTTACCAGGGTTTTGATAATTTTAGGAAAAGCCAAATCAAGCAGGTGAATTTTGTAATTATGATGTCATGGAAAGCCCAATTAGTAATTGTTAGCTGTCTGTGATTTGTTTCTGCATTATATTCAAACATAATGAGACCCCCTAGCAACTTTTTCAATGTCATCTTTTGGGTTGTGTTCCTAGAAGGCAGTGCTTAGTGACTTACTGTTCAGATGCACTAGTGTGTAGGTTCCCCCATGGCAGCGGTGCAGAAAAATAACACTTTTGGTGTTATGAGAAGGCTTTTTGAAAATCAGCATTAATTGCACTTGAAACTTCATTTAAACTGACTTTCCAGGTAGTGATGGTGTTCATCACTGAAGCTCCTAGCAGGCTGTCTACAAAGTAGATGAGCAGCTGTGTCTTGTATGGAGATGGGAGCTGATGTAATTTCTTTCTGAGTTTGGAGGTTTATTGATGAATATGAATTGCAGTAAATACCTCAGGAATTTATAAATGTCAGAGAAGTGCTTAAGTTAAACTTCCCTCTGAAGGGATAAAGAGAACATTAGAAACTGTAAAGTTAGTCTTGTTTTTGGGAAGAAGTTTCTGACCAGACAATTTGCTGAGTATTTTCTTTGCAACTGCTCAGAGTATTTAACTTTGCACTTAGTATCTTGCTTTCCTTCTGTCAGTTTTGTCAAAAAAAAAAAAAAGGTCAGGAATTAGCTCTGGCAGTTGTTGGATTTAATGTATCTGCCACAAAACCAAGATTCTGTCAGAAGCATGTTATTTTTTTCAAAATTAGGTTTACATTCTTAGCAGTTCATCGGGAAACCCTGATGCTGTTAGAACTAAGACTTAGCATCTTAGTTTTGTGTGAGCTAAGTGTTTCATTGTTCCAGAAGATTTTCCTTTGCTGACACAATGGAAGAGGAATGCAGACAGACACATTTTAAAACCAAGTGACTATCAGAGGTTCTTGTCTCTTGCCCCTGCAATGCAACTGCATTGTACATTCTTCTGAATGTTTCAAATCACATGGAGTCAAGTGTGAGTAAAAGGACCCAGCCAGGAGCTAGGCTATCATTAAGAACATCAATGTTAAGATCAATAAGAAATGACACAAAAATATAACATAGGGGGAAAATTTGTCATGGCAGATAGTCACATGTATTGGAAAGGTGGTGTTGTTTTAGAAGCTGAGAATCAATAACAGCAGTATGAGTGCTTTGTACTATATCACATATATATACAACAGACCTGCTATTGAAATAAAACAAGGTTAAATATACTTTAAAATCAAAATTTCTGAGCTGTAAATATAGAAGCCACTGAACTAGCACCATACTTGCAATCTGTCTTCTGTGTGCTTCATACTTACCTAGTGGCACAGGGATAGTTCAGGTGTTTAAATTGCTCAGGCCAGCTTAGAGCTTTTCTAATTGTGGAATAAAGAAGTTTAAGGGTGCACAAAGCACAGGATTCTTTTACTTGCTTTGACTAGCTCAAAATGTGAGGCCACAGTGAGACAAGATGTGTTTCTGGGTCAGTAAGTTCTGTTACCACCAGTCCTGTTTTTAGCAGTTGCCAGTAGTGGTATTGAAAGCCTAAGAGTAGGGCAAGTCATGGTGCTAATTTCTGGATACAATCCAGCAGCTTGCAATGTGAGGATTTCTTGGGATGGGAATGGAAATGCCTTTTCAGCTACAGCTAGTTAGCCTTGCTTTTGCAAGTTCTGTAATGCCAAATATCTGAGCAATGTCATTTGCAACCTGTCAGGTAGTATTTATCTATACATTTTCACCTAATTGAGTTTGCTTAATTGATTAATATTCTTGTGATTAAGTAGTTTGCTTGAGCTTCTGAACATTCATACATTGCACCTTGTTCCAGAATATGAAAGTGCCTAACATTTATACATTGAAAATAATTTAATATTCATGCCTTTTATAGGGCTATCAGCTATCCAGTATGACACACTTTGAAGGTTTTGCCATTTCAAACTTTTTCAGCTGATTTTTACTCTTGTCCTGGCTGCATGACACTCCTCCCTTTCTCTCACTTCAAGGTGATTTGGGTGATGAGTAAGACTCCCCTATGAAAGAGAACTTCACAAAACTTTGGCATAAACAAACCTCTTACCTGCCAACATTTCTAAGAACTTCTTCAGTTCTTGTTCTTGAGTGGACATTGTAATTTTTATTACTAGATCTGCAGTTAACAATGCGATATTATGGCAGTACTGTGCACTGGCACAGAAACATCAAATCTGCTTTTATGTGGTTTTCCACATAAGTCAATAATGTAGTTTAAAAAAAATTGTCAAATATACTGACATTTGTGCAAACAAGACAGTTGCCTGGAACAGATGCACATACTTTTAATTTTTTTTCATCCTTCATAGAAGGTTGCAGAAAAAGAAACTTGCATGAGAAAACCTGTTTTTCTCAGGGTTAGGAATAGCCAGTTGCTCTGAAGTGGTTCCATGTAAACAGTTGAGTAAATAAGAGATGTTGTACTTGGCTCAGATTAATAGTTTCAGCACATATTAAAAACACCGAAAACCCAAAAAGCAAAAACACACAACCAAAATGACAAACCAAATACAAAGCACCTTTTATCTTAGAAAAAGGTGACCTGTGTAGATTCCTTTAGTGTGTTTTTTTATAGTTCAGTCCCTTAACTATGAAGTTCTTGTTTATTAATACTCTTTCTAGATTCTCTAAATGGATGCCATCATTGGGCTGAAATCTGTAATGAAAGTCCTGTAAATAGTGTACAGTTTAAATGTTTTTATATATAAATAAAAAAAATTTAAGAAGAAAAATGTGTCCTTGCCTCTTTATGACTGTTAGCTTTTGTTCTGAAGCCTAAATGTGCTTTTGAAGCTCTCTCAGTTCATGTTACTTACATGGTGTATGCTTGAGCTTTATTGAGAACCAAAACACTGTTTGGCAGAGATGTGTGTGGCCCATCTGTGTGTGTGGATGTGTGCAGCAGTTCCTGGATCCTACTGACCATCATCATCCTCAGCACTGCAGTTTCTCTTTTGCCCTTTGATGCTGTTGATGCAGCCTGCAGCAACTTAAGTCCAGCCCTATTGCTTCAGCCTGGGGCTGCTTCCTTCTGTTCTATTTAAAAATTATGGAAAAGGATTAAATGGTCAAACCATTTGAATGGATTAATTGCTACAGAGAGGAAAGCTGGCCTTCCTTGGAACTTACTACTGTTCATTAGAAGTTTAAAGATCACAGAAGTCTTATTTGTGTGATGTTTTAATTTCTGCTGTTTAGCTGCAGCTTGAAAGAGGAAAAGCATTACAAGCAGAGCAAACAATGAGCAGGCAAACCAAGAGGTTCTGCCTGCCAGCTTGCTATGTGTCCTGCAAAGTTAATCCTGCAGTTGTCACATCCGTGCAAGGTTCACAGTACAGCAGTAAGAGTATAGACTCTGATACAGCTTCTTTTTCTATGCCAACATCACTTGAAAAACAAACTCGAAGACTCAACATCCCTTCAAAAATGCCCTTTCAAAAAAGTAAATACAATCCTTTCAGACTGAAAATAGAGAGTGAAAAGAACAAAAATAAATACACTTTGTTTTCTTTCTGGGCACGACTGTGTTGTGTTATGTTTTGTGGCACATCTAAGTTTATAGCAGCTCAGTTAACAGCAGGAGGGGTGGAGGGCATGTGCAGTTCTATTCCAGAAGACAGGAACTGTGTGTACTGTTGTGTGCTTTCTGCTACCAGGTTTGGGAGAATTGAGGCCTGTGCTAACCTGCTGCAAATGTGATCAAGTGTGAGATAAATTATAACAAGGAAGGAAGGGTGCAAAAGCTTGTCCGAATGGCTAGAGGGCAGTGGTAGCAAGGAGGTAGAGAACATCTATGCCATTTCTCAGTCCTTTCTTCCATGTGGCTTCATCTCAAGTATCAGTCTGGCCTTGTATCAGCTTTTAATACAGTACTAATTCATACTCACCCCCCCAATCTGACTAGAAATTGGAATAAACTACTGTGAATTTGGATGGCAGATTACAGAGAATTAATTTGTCAATTGCTTCAGGGTGTGCAGCAAAACTAGCAAACAGAGAGATACACCAAACTTCATTTAAGATGAATATGGAACAAAGCTTTTTTGTCTTCAAGAATCACAGAGTGATCTTATTGGTTAAACAGTCATGTTGCAGTAGACTCGAAACTAACACCTCTGAGAAGTGTGAAAACCAGTTAAGTGTGAAGGGTCCTGTCCTGAAAAGCTCAGAACACTGATTCCTGAATGTTTAGGGACTATCCACACAAGATCTGCAACACTGTATTTATTAAGGAAAACAAAAAGGCTCGTAAAAACAGTTTACATACAAATACAGGAGGTATTTGGAGACGGTGGTGGTAAAGATCATTGTAAGAATGGACTTCTTGGTCTAGAGTTTGCATTTCTTGGATGATGGAGAATGATACTGAGAATTCAAAAAACAATCACAGAACTAAGCCACAGGCTAGAAAGTGTGATGCTTGCAAATTTCTCCTTGCAGAAGAGATGAGTGAAAGGCAGATTCTCTTTTTTCTTCCTTGTATTTCTTTTTTCCCTTGGCCAGGGAAACTCCTGGAACTTGCATCTTTCCAGGTTTTATTGTCCAAAGTAGCTGCCAGACGTGTTTGCTCCTTCTGCAGCCCAATTTTCGATGACGAATGTGAAGGCAGACATCCCAGTTCTGTGTGTCTTTTCCCAAGTGCAGGCCTGCCAACCCCTTGCCCTTCTTGTGCCATGTGCTGAGTCAGCCCAGTGTGGTCTGGACTTGGTGATTAGATGCAGAGGCTTCAAACCACTCCCTGCCAAAAAAAAAAAAAAAAAAAAAAAAATTAAAAATAAAAAAATCAGTGTGTGGGTCATATTCTACCAATATAGTAGTTGCCTCTGGTGGCAGTGTGTCAGAGAGCATTAGCACTACCAGAACTGAGCCTTTCTTTACTTTAGTAGGTGGACCAAGAAAGCATGAGCAATGTTTGTGCTGTACCTCTCCAGTTTTATCTGTGGGTTCTGTTGGCAGAGTGAGCACTTTGCACCTTTACTGTGCTATGAAGATTACCTAAGAAAAACCAACAAATTCTGGAATATTAATTTCACATGTCTCCAAGTTGGTAGATTTTGTCTGCAGATGATTTGGTGAGGGATCCAAAAGACAACCAAAATGTGTGTCTTAATGGGCTTAAACAAGCTACAGCACTCCTTAGTGGTGGAAAAAATATAATTCTATGGCTTTTCAAGTGAGAAAACCAGACAATTTTAAGGGAACTTGTCATTTAAATGAAAGACTTGGAGCTATCTTGGGGTTTGTATTAATTTCAGTTCCTAGTGAATGTTAGTGTTGGTTACTAACTTCCCAGTCAGTTCAGTGTGTTGCACATGGTTAAATAAATACTGCATGTGCAAATGATGACTCACTACTTTTGAGCCTTCAGGAGATCTTCATCTTTATTATGGTCAAAAGTCTCCCTATGTAGATGCAGCTACAGCATTGGAATTTCTAACTGCAATCTTTAAAATGTTGGCCCAAGCTGTTTAACGGTGAGGATGAGGTTTGTGTGCAGGAAGCAGGGAAGGCACACAGTGTGCAGTGAAAGTCTGTGTTGCTTCCTCAGAAACTTCTCTGTAAGAACTTGTGTGATGCAATGTCTCTTCCCTACAGAGCAGGGAAGAAAGATCCAAAAAGTCCCTCCTGCTTGACTGTGGGGGTTTTCTTTGCTTTCATTTTAATTTTTGTATGCAGTGTAGTGATTCACTTTCCAGTCCCCACTGAGCTGGCAAAGGGCTGTCCTGTTGCATGTGACACACCAGAAGAAGCTGAGGGAGCTGGATCCCTTCAGCCAGGAGGGGTGGCACACAGCAGAAATCTGATTGCCAACTACAGCAAACTGTAGCATCTGCAGAAATGGCACACTTTTATCTGAAGTAAAAGCACAGTAAAAGCACAAAAAGCATCTGTCATAAATTGCAGCAGAGGAATCCCACTAGGATTTGCAGGAGGAAATTCATGCTAAAGCTGGTTAACTGTGGGAAAAAATTGTCACTATCCCTGTGCTGAGGCTGGACAGGATGACCTCCAGAGTCCACTCCCAAGACAGGTTTTCCTCTGAGTCCACACTGGCTGTTTAGAAAAGACCGAAAACTGTGGCTCCAATTGCAAATAGTCTTTAGAGTAACATGAACCACTCACATTTTTTTATTTTTGTGTGACATGCCACACATGAGAGAGAATTGCCTTGCCTTTGGCAGTTACTAGAAGTATTCCCTGTATGCTTTCTTCGTCCTCCCACGTCCTCATCTAGGCATGTAAGCAAAACCCACGCTCACATCCACTGCAAATGTCAGACTTGCATCTGAAAAACCAAAGGCTGTGCTGCAGTAGCAGTTTGAAGGTTACATTTCCCCCTCTTATGTATGGGAAACAACTCTTTCAAGGGCACAAGAATAAAAAGGAGTAACAAGGAGTTGGTCCTTTCAAATGAAATGAGTCAAGCAGCTTTCAGCAAAAATACTTGACTTTTACCTCTGTGTAGCAATAATGCATCCTCAAGAGAAAGCAAGCTGTTTACACAGCATTCAGATAGGTTTCTATTCCAGCAATGGAAAAAATTCTCATACCCATGGTTTTTTATGTTGGGTCACAAAAATATCAGTTCTGCTGTTTCACAGTGGTTTGGATCAGAAAGATGCTGCAGTGTAAGCTAGGATGAGCTAGCAGCATAACTACTTATGTGGATTCTCCTGGGCCAAGTAATACAATTCAATTTTCCATTTCTTCATAAAGTACTGTTCAGAGTACCCTTAATATTGTTTATAGAAGTTCTTGTATTTTAAACAGCATTGCAGCGTGCATCATCCTGTGTTCCTTGATAGTGTACATTTTGAAATGTGCTATATACACTATAAATACACTGTAAATACACTGTATATACACTATATAGGTATTCTGTGAGACTCCAGACATACATGTACATGTCTGCATATGTGTGTGCGTGCAGCTGCTCCTTGTGACTGTGCTGATTTGTATCCCACAAAGCACTGAAGCGGCAACTGAGGCCGATGAATAGCACAGGTGCTAATAGCCGGCTGTTGCAAGCGCGGCTGTTTCAATGACAGCAGAAAGTGTGTGAGGAGTCAGCGATTACTGCAGAACAGCAGCTCAGCTGCAGATAAAGCACTATCGGAGTGCAGTGCGCAGGAAACCCTGGGTGTTTTCCAGCACCCATGTGACAGGCATTTCTCTCAGCACATCGCACAGCAGACTTTTCCGAGCAAAACCCGCCGGTGCTGGCAGGCTGGCCCTCAGCTCTGCTTTCCTAGGAGGAACCACCATCAAAGGGAACTTTGACAAAGGTCCACACTTCAGCTCCTGGCAATGGGCTGCTTCTCGGGATATGGGAAGGTGTGTACAATTCAAGTAAATAAATACGTGACCTGTGACTAAACGCTGATGACTTTTCAGTCTAGTGATTGGTTTGTAAAAGTTCCCTATTCCCGTACTTGAGCTCATATAACATGATGAAATACTAATTGAATTTGGCGTGGGGAACTCTTTAAAGTAAATAAACTATTAATTTTTAAAAAAAATCTGCAGCCTGAGATAGAATTTTTTACTTCTGCCTGCATTTTGGTGGTTTTTTTTTTTTTTTCATTTTTTCTCAGTTCTTTAATTCCCTTAATTGGTTTGACTAATTCATTATTCAAAACTACACAATTAGCATTTTACTATATATGGGGCAGGTTTGGTACTAGTATAATGAGATATAGCTGAAGTGAGACCCTGTGCCCATCTATCTGACCAAAATCAGCCTCTTGACTAGATGTTGTTCAGTTTGTTCAATATAACTGATGGTCTTTAAATAAGTTTATTTGAACCAGAACTTGCACTTTTTTTGACCTGACAAGTCTTCTGTTTCCACGTTTTCCCAAAGTAAAGATGATTTCATGACAATTATTTAGTAGTTAGTAGATGTTAGTAGACAGGTAGTTAGTAGACAGGTAGTCTTCACATCCATTACTCCTTTTGTGAAAGCTGTCACAGAGGGCAGTGCTAAGTCTTACAAAATTAGCATTTTTCTCCTCCTGCTTATCATCATGAGTTTGCAGAAAGAGAAAGCATCCTGACTTTTGCTTAGTCGCACTAATGCATGAGCAGTGAAGTACCAGTGGGTGTCAGCATCGGGGAGCTTTCAGGGAGGGAAGAGAGAGGGGCAAGCCTAGGCGGTAGCACGGCGTTCACCACCAGCAACAGAATTGTCTGAGCTTTCCACACATCCCAGGAGCACAAAACTCCTCTCCCACCTGGCAGACGTGCATGTGGCATTAAAGCATTTGTAAGAACAAAGTGAGATTTTTTCACCGGAGAGCCCCAGCATCCCCAGCCCTGGGGTCAAGCTCATAGGGATGGACATACTGGGCGGGCAGGATGCAGAGGAGAACACTGACAAACGCCAATATTTGTGCAGGCAGTGTGCAGCACACCTGCACCAGTTGGGGCATACGATTCCGAGCAGTCTGAAAGTCCAACCCAGAGTGGCACTTTGCCCTATGGGCTGGGCTTATCTTCCTAATCCCAGTCTGGAGGCTGTCTGTCAGTCCTGCAATTTCCCCAGCATCCCAGCATCTCCCCCGCAGCCAGCATGGGATGAATGTGCTGCCCAGCAGCCAGAAGTGATTTCACAGCCCCTCATTCCTCCAGTGACAGCCCCCTAGACGATGTCCTGCCACCAGCACACCTGCAAACTCCAGCTCTTGCTTTTGGCCCTGAGGCAGTCCATCAAACCCAAAGCACATCCCATGGGTAGGTATTTTATATCTTTGGAGTAAAATTTCTTCTGTTCTTCAGCTCTGAGCAACTAGTGAATTGAAAATAAATAAATAAATAAATATCTAAAATATTAACAATCTTAGCATGGCAAGCAAGAAAGCTTCTGTGACAAATTTATGGGATAAAGCAATTTTGGCAGACATCATCTGGGAATTAGTGTCTTAAAAAAATGACCTTTTTCATAATGGCTTGGTTCATAATTAGTTCCAAACTCTGCATGACCACAGCTGCCAAGAAAGTACAATTGCTCATGTTTAATTTAGAGCTACTCATATGTTTTGCAGCTAAATTAAACCAAAGCCAAACCGGGGAATTTGGAAACCACTGAAAAAAAGGGGAACTCTGGAATGCTTAACAATTACTTCCTCATAGGACATGCCCAAGAGGAAGAGAGGTGCTTTTCAGTCATGGAGCTGCTCTCCTAAGCATGAGGAGGATCATGCTTTCCTTCCTCTGCTTACTGATGCACCTGCTTCAGGATGAGACAACTTGTAAGTAAGGGCTTTTTGCTCTTTTCCTGTATGGGAAGGGAAGGGGGAGTGGGAGGACAGGGCTTGTTACTGAATTTTTTTGATGAGTCAAGAAATCTCTGTATCTTTTGGTGGGTTTCAAAAGCTAGTCACTTTCAAATTAGTTTGTTATTTTATCATTCCAGGTTCTGAAATGCAGATAAAATGAACATGTTACCCATTAGATTTTTTCATGGCTGTATTACCAGTTTTAGTTCAGCCAGTACAAGTCTTATCTGATTCTGTGCTATGCCAGGTTAAAAGCTGCTGTCATCTGGGTTGCAAAACCCACAAAAATATTAGGCTTTGAATGATTCAGAGAGGTTGTTAACTGAATCTGTTATAAGTAATATAGCAGTTTGAAAAGAGATGATCTTGAAAACTGTCAGACAGCTTTTCCAGTGCTACAGACAAGAAAAGAAGTGAATTTCAGGTGGTTGTTTATTAGGCAGGAGCTTGTAAACACGACTGTGGTAACAGTTAAAAGAGCTATAATCTCTTCAGGTTAAAGCTGAGTTGTGGAGTAAAGCAGGAAAGAGCACTTGACTTTTAAGTATTGATGGGGATGCTCACTGCAGACTCTGTTAAGAGATCTGAAGGGTTTGTTTCCTGGAATGATCATGGGGCATCTTTCACAGCAGCAAACTTACTAAGGAAAAATATACCAATAAACCAACATAAAAGAAAAAAAAAAAAGAAAAAGAAAAACAAAATAACAATGAATGAACAAACAAACCCAAAACAAACAGCAAAAACTCCCAACTCAAACACTCAGACCACATAAAAGTATTCCTTTCATAGTTCTAAATGTGTTTCTTTTGTAACTGCTTGTCTTCATGACTTGGAAAGTTTTGAATATGAGATCCAGGAGATTTAATTTCCCTGTGGTCTGCTAGTCATGAAGCAAGATGGTCTGTAGCAATACCCTCAGATTCCAGTATGGAGGAGTGTGTCTGTGACAAACACTTTATGTTATCACTCCTTCTTATCTGCAGCGCTTTTAGTTTTGGGAAACCAAGACCTGCAAGATTCGATTAAGCCGCAGAAGGTAGAGTTCCATTCGTTAAATTTCAACACCACTTTGCATTGGCAGCCTGGGTGGGCCAGAGAGGCCAGAGATGCGCTCTACTTTGTGCAGTATAAAGTGTAAGTACCAGCGCCTCCCACTGGGCTGGGGCTCAGCCCTGCTGGGGATAAAATGATTCCTCAGGTGGCAGGAGGTTCTCATTCCTGGGCAACAGCCATGTCCTGCTTGGCTGCCAGCTCTCACTTGTTTCTGCACTTACCATAAGGTGCAGTCAAGCAGCACAAGGCAGGCAAGGAGTAAACACCTCCAGCACTATGCTCTGCACCCTCATTGCACCAAGGATTTGAAGGAAAATGTAGTTTGCAGGGGACCTCTGAAAGTCACTGGGTCCAGCCACCTGCCTCAAGCAGGTCTGGGTAGGTGAAGTTATTCTGTAATAGAAGATTAAATGTATCTCAGTGGCCTACCTTGCCCATAGCACTGTCTCAGGGTGCCTTGCATGGAAAGATTGAGGCAACATTAGGGGCTGGTCTCGAGGGTCTGCTCCCATCCCTGGCACACTGGTGAGTGCCTGAAATGATTATTGCCCTTGAGGAACAGTTTAGTGAAATCCAGCATTCTGCCCATCAGTGAGCACACTGGCTGAGCCACAGCTTGCCCACCTCTCCCATGGGGCAGCCAAGAGGTGGCTTCTGACAGGGCTGGTGACCCTGTCTCTGCTTTGGATTTCTTTCAGAAAAGACAGAAACCTGTAGCTCCCAAACACCCATGAAATCAACCTTCCCTGTTATCGAATTGAAGGCAGTTAATTTCCATGGCAGGATGCTTGTCTGTGCCACGAGAGTAAAACAGATGGCTGAGAATCTGCCTGGACACAGGCAGTGATCCCTAAAGTTTACATCTTCCTCCTCTTTCTCCATAGGTATGGGCAGAGCACATGGCAAAACAAAGACGAGTGCTGGGGGATTTCAGGCCATGTCTGTGACCTAACACATGAGACCTCTGACATCCAGGAGCCTTACTACAGCAGAGTGAGAGCAGCCCTGGCTGGTGTCTATTCCAGCTGGAGCCTCAGCTGCAGATTCACTCCTTGGCGAGAAAGTAAGTGCAAACACATGTGTCCCCTGGAAGGAATTAGGTCTTCCATGGCATGGAACACATCATTTCTCCTCACAACTTGCAAACATGAGTTATCCTTTTCTAGCCACAAAGCTATATGTAAAGAAGTGAGTCAATAGCTCTCAGGTGAAGCTTTATGCCAGAGTAATTCTCGACACACTTGAAAGCCAAGTGATTATGGCTAAATAGCCATTTACCAGTAACTAGAAGATCAAAAAATCCCTTTAATTTGAGCTCTTCCTCTGGGCATGGAAGTACACAAAAAATTTTCAGGCATTTTTGGAGCTGCAGGAATGACAGGACTCAAGACAATAAAAAAGGAAGCATTTTTCTTTGTGGGGAGAAGAGAGAACAGAGCTGCGTGGTGTGTGGCCACTATTCTTCTCGCATTTATGTGTTATCCCGACTGCAGGAAAGGACACAGAAAGGACATGTGCAAAGCTTTTGGTTAGCACTGTCATTACAGTGCCACAGTATGTTAGAAATGGAGGACTGCCCACAATGAACAATAGCAGTCTACCTACCAGTAAGTTCACCATGAATTAACCTGTTTTCCCTCACTGGCTAATGCAAAATCAAATTGCCAGTGTGGGTCACTCCACAGCCCCAAAGTGCAAATTACCTTGAGCACAGATGAAACCACAAGCTTTGACATAAAGAAGTATCTTGCAGCAAAACCAGAACATCTTGCCCTGTGCCACCTCCGCCTCCTGGAGAGATTCGTGTGGCAGCTGCTGCCCGTGTCCCCACACTGCTGGTTCTGCACACACATGTATGCAGGCACTGGCTTCAAGCCTTAGCTCTGTTTAACCAAGCCAATTGCAAAATATTTGAAAGTGATGACATAAACTGCATCCTTGGCACAGCTGAAATGGTTTAAATGGATGTTTTGTGCAGAAAGCACAAAGACAAATATGAGGAAAAAGAAAATCAGGGCAATTTTGAAATTTTTCTTGACCAGTCAGCACATAGCAACATCAGCTCTAAGGGATTTCAAAAAGTTTGGCTCAAAGATAGATTTGCAAACACAGGAAATGTCACCTCCAAAACAACAATAACCAAACCCAATAAACACCAAGAAGTAAGAATTTACAAAGTGTCACTTGAGGAGTAAATACAGCATAATATATTGTTGGTAACATGAGCATTTATTGAACGGATTCAAATTGCATTCTTGGAAATATTATTCATAACCTATAATTGTGTTTATATCTTTGGGTTTTTTTCCATAGCTATGATAGGACCTCCAATGGTCACTGTGGCTCATAGCAATAAATCCATAACAGTAAAGCTCCAGGCTCCACGTTCTCCTTATAGAAGGAAGAGAGGCAGCAAAATACCAATGACAAACTATTATGATCTGCTGTATCAAGTCTTCATAATTAACAACTTGTTAGATGAGGTAAGAGTATATTCAGATATGAACCCTTTACCATTGAATATCCAGAAAAGTGTGGGCACACCATATTTGTTTTGCTGTTGAAACAGTCTTCTGGAATTGTGAGAGCAGCAATGACTGTGCAAGTGTTTGAAAACAAAGTAGGCTTATTTTTCAGGAATTGAATTTGATTGAATTGATTTGTAATTCCTTCCTGTATTATTTTCCATCAACTTAATACTTCATAATCCATGACCTAGTTAAAAAAATTGGTACTGGAGAGGAATCTGGGGGGGGGGGGCAGGGAAGGGAATTTTCTTTAAAAAGCATAAATAAGTTATTAATGTGGTTGGATCTGTGTAAGTTCATGTGCTGTTCTGCATCCTCTGCTCTCATTGAACTGTACTGTCAGACACACTTGCTAGGGAAATGTGCTTGACTGGCTCTTCTTTCTCCACTCTGTACGAAGCAACACAGGGTCCTGGTGTATGAAGGGAAAGACAAGGTTATTAAAATAGAAGATTTGAGGCGTGGAGTCAGCTACTGCATCGTGGCTAAAATGTACATGCCAATGCTGGACCACAGCAGTGCCTACAGCAGCAGGCAATGTACCGTGCTGCAGTGACAGGGCTGGCACCTCTGAGACAGGTAAGTCACTGTCTGAAACTGGAGATGACTCTGGAAGTCAAGATCTTTCCCCTCACCAAAGACAGATACTCTCCAAAAGTAAAGAAAGAAGTGTGTCATAGAAACTGCCATCCCACATGACAATATTAGCTGGAATACTTACATAATCTCAGATGCACACCAGGTAAGAATGATAAGGCCAAGATGATTATAGGAGTGGGATAGATAATTATTTGCATGCTGGCACTGGCCTCAGAAATATCTGCTTCTTCCCTTTCTTTAAACAGCTGTACATAGTATAGTTAAATAGTTATACGTAGCATGGCTTTCATAAATGCATTTCTGTCAAGTAATAATTAACTAGAAAAATGAGTGGCCTCCAACTTTATTAACATGCAATTCTCCTGCAAGCTCTGCCAGCCTTTTCTGCTCAGGAATTGATCTGATGGAATAACTAAAATGAGCCTGTCCCCTTTTCATGGACACTCTTCAGTGGAGTGTTTTTAAAAAGAAATCAGTTATCAAATGTCATGAGTTCCCATGGGCCAAAATGCAAGAATTATCTCCACTAGCTGATATGAAAAATCTGGTTTTTTTTACTTACATCAATCACTAGGCTATTTTCACGTGTCATATGCCTAGCCAAAAGATTTGCTATCAATCTTGCCTTGCAGGTACAAAGGAACAGAGAGTACAAAGACCTAACCCAAACTTGACTTCATTGGAATTTGCCTTAGCAAGCTCAGATTTGGGGTAACAGAGGAAAACCAGAAAAGTGTCAGTTTTAACCTGGGCTTCTCTTCTCAGTTCTGTACCCTAAAACCATAGAAGTTCTCCTTTCTTCTGCTTCATAATATGATACATATCATTGGTGCCTCTTGAGTTTTGGTCAGTGGGTTTAGGCTAAGGAGGGAGTCACTTTCTAGGGGACTTTCCTGCATTTTTTCCTTGCCTGCCCTGTACTGTAAAGAGCTGGTTAGAGCTGGACTTCCAAACAACTTGCAGAGGGACAGGACAGATGCAGGTGAATGGCATGTGTTGAATGTCAGTTCAGTTTAATACCACCGAGCTTAAATGCACATGCCAGCAGCAATTCTCTTTCTCTTCCCCATTACAGGGATAATGGCAGAAGATGCCTTCCATCACAGGTCCAGCTGTAAATCAACATCTGCTGTCTATGTCTGGAATACATACTTGGATACTTTTTAAACTAAACTTTGCTGCATTAAATTATTTGATAATTTGATCACAATCCTTTTATTCTACATGAAGGAGTCTTTGTATGTCCCATATTACGATTCATGATGGTATATATTTGCATTTTCCAAGGTAACAGACTTGTAATATAAAAATGAAACCATTAAAAAAGTCTTTGTGGAAATATCCTTAAGATTGCTTCTAGGGGTTTTGTATTTTACATCTTGAAATTAAAATACTATCTATAAAATAGAAGTTTCAGATATTTTATGTTTTCTACATGATTACAACTGAAAATTAAAAAGGTGTCCTTCCTTTAAAATAAGAAATGTCCAATACAGGAGTAATTCCATCCTCAGAGTGTCTTCGTAGGACCCTCAACATAATATTTCTGACAGTGAAACTAGTATGTGATTAGCCAGGAATTAATGTGAACTAAAACAGGAAAGATCCTCTCTTCCATTCAGTGAAAGACAGTTAAAGGAAAGAGACCCTCAGCAAGTTTGAAACAGAACTGTGGGGAGTGGCTGATAAACCAGAATGCTGTGGGAATGAGGAGGGTGCCAGACTGTTGTCAGTGGTGCCCAGTGACAGGATGAGGAGCAAAGGCCATAGGCTAAAACACAAGAACTTTCACCTCAGCAGGAGGGAAAGCTTCCTTACATTGAGGGTGGCAGAGCACTGGAACAGGCTGCCCAAGGAGGTAATGTAGTTTTCCTCTCTGGAGACATTCTAACCCACTTGGACATGTTCCTGTGTCACCTCTCGGTAGCCCTGCCTGGACAGGGGGGATGGACTTAATGATTTCCAGAGGTCCCTTTCAGATCTAAGAATTCTGTGATTCTGTGACCTCTATTTAAGCCATTTCATAGTAAATGGTGACTGTATGCTGACCATTACCTGGAATTTCTGATGATTTTAGCCCTTAATCATACAAGGGAAAAAATTGTTTGGGAAAGGTCTGGGTAGCAACTCACTAAGCCACGCCAGGAGGGAGAGGTGAAATAGCTTTTGCAGATCTGCGAGGTTTGTAAGTAATGAGAATCTTGGTACTTAACTATGTTCTGTAATTGCAGACTAAATTAGAGGAGGTGAGAGTGGCCCAGACACAAAAGGGCAAAGAAGGCCCTGGGAAGAATGGAGGTCCCAGCTACATAATCACTATCCACTTTTCCCTTAATTCAAGTACACAAAGGTGGATCAATTCAGTTTAAGTAACAGACATTGAGTTCTCTGAAGCCAAATTCAAAGCATTTCTCATGGTCTATCACTAGCACCTCCCCTGGAGGCATCAGAGCTGAGAGCTGCTTCAGGATGATGGCAGTAGGTATTTGGGAAGAGGCTGTGTTTAAGGAAGTTAATGCTGGTCACTCTTGCCTTTAACAGAATGAAAGAGGTTGTTACATAATAAATATTTCCACACCTGATTATAATACATGATATCTCTGAACAACTAGGTTTGCAGACATCCAGCCATATCCCCACATCTAGTCCATTAAACCACAGGTTTCTTTCACCACATTTCCCTTTTTGCTCCTCTCTCAATTCTTCCAGTTGCTTTGCCCACTCATATCCCACAGTTTCTTTACTTAGGTAAGACTTTTTTGAGAAGTAAGCCTTTAAATCTCTGTGCAACACCTGGTGCCAAGACAAGTGTGAGATCCTGCTGCCTTGAACTGGCCAGAAAAACTGTCCAGGCAAACAATTAAGAAATAGTCTATCTGGTATTTCAGTGGGTTATCACAGCCTGAAAACAGTATCTGTAGTAATTGAAGTTCTTTCTGAAATTAATTTATTTCCTTAGGGCAGCTCAGGTCACCATCATTAAACAAAGATAAAGCTTTATCAGAGAACAGATTCTGACAATTCCAGATACTGTACCTATGTCAGACGCCGAGGATAAAGCTTTTATAGAGAAGTTGTTTGTTTTATAGAGAACATTTAAAAAAAAAAAGAGAGAGAGAGATAAAAAAGAAGAGGCAGAGCTATAGGCGTACCTGAAGCATTCAGACCTAGCTAGAAATAGAGCAGCTGCCATGTTAAGGGTCTGTGAAGACATTTGAAACCTGAAATTTTCTCAATTTGATAAAATTATGAAAAATGTGAAGCATGAATGCTGGGAAAAGCAATAAAGGATCTGAAGAAGTCTTGCACACAGTTGTGTGCTAAGTTGTGGGCTAACCAGATTTCACTTCCTCAGCAACAACACAGGCTTACAGAAAGCAGTGCAAGAGTTGCAGGAACCCACTCCCATTCTGACAGAACCATGATTTATTACTGCCAACCCCATGATGTTCTGCAAAAGCATATTTTCCCTTTCCATTTGAAATGCAAATTTTCTTTCAGCGCTGTTCTGATATGTAATTTTACTGGAGAAGGGTTTGATAGAATGACTGGTGCTGTATTTTTTTCTCCCCTAAGGCTGAGTGATCTGCACTCACAACTTCTAGATAGATTTGGTAATGCTGTAACTTCAAAAACCAACTTACTGTGCCTTAGACTGCATGCTGCACTGCTGGTTACAACTGCACAAGGGTGGAATGGAGAAAGAGTTCTCTTAACTGTAACTGGGACTTCCCTGCTGACAGATCAGTTTGGAAATACCTGAAAGAATGAGTTCTAGCCCTCCTTTCTCTTTCTCCTCCTGGCACAAGCAAACCATCTTCTGTGGGTCCACACCTCTGGAACTGCCCAGGCTGGCACACAGCTGCACAGGGGGTTGTGCATGTGCACACCATTCAGTTCAGGATGCTTTCACATGGTTGGTTTGGCTCCTCCTTGCAAAAAGTTTTCAAGACCCAGCTGAGAACACTTATCTCTTGTTTTTTTAGCCACTTACACAATAGGTATTTTCTAACCAAGTGCCAAGTGCCAGCTTCTGTTTCAGGAAAGAGAGAAATGCTGACTTCTAGGGCCATGGCACTGGGAGGGAAAGATCAAGCAGTAACAAAAGCAGGACTTGAGTCCAATTCTGTGAACTCTCACTGGCCACATTGCTGAGGGATGTCTGCAGTGATGGCCACAGCCTGTCACAATGCCCTCATCTGAGGGTCCTGCCAATGAGAAATAGATATTATTCTTTTAGAGTTTGCAGTTGAGGATTTTGTTGCGAAGTGGAACCCATCCCACAAGGGCCTACCCTTCTGTTTTTCATGACTTTGTTTGAACATATCTGATCTGCCAGAGAGAATAAGAGCTGATCTCCTGCTATAAATGGATTTCACTTCCCATTCCACTGGCACTCAAAAGAACAATATTCAGCCACCAGCAATTCAAGAACAGGCCTCCAGAAAAGCTGACAGAGCAACAGTAATGAACCAGATGCTCCAGCCTTATAAATTAGGAGAAGATTATGCACAGCCAGCTGTACCATATAAATGGCCAGTTTTATAGGATGCCATGGTCCTTGGTGTTTATCATATGGTGCAGCATCTGGCCAGTCCCATTCACACCTCCCATGTATCTGCTTTAATCAGATATGGACCTGGGGCTTACACACTTGCATGGCTTGATCTCAGCTGAGAACCACTTTGTGGCCCAGGGTGGGGTTCTGTTGTGAAATGACATTTGGCTTTTGCCACAGATCTGTTAGACATTAGCAAGTACTCCAGACTGCAGGAAATTAATCATAAATAGGTGGGGATTTCTCTGGATTCCAATGTTTGCTACAAGGATCAAAGATACTAATCTGTAAAACCTGTCTTAAAAAAAAAAAAAGAAAGAAATCTTAAACTCCTGAATAAAAGTTTGTGACAAAGGACACAGGACACAAAACAAGGGTACTTTCTGGAGAGAAGGGAAGGGAAACAAATGACACTGGTGTTCATGATCAGGAAAGTTACAGTCTCCTTTGCTCCTTTGCAACTTGTTTTCAGAATCTTTTGTAAAAGGTTTCCAAAGGGAAAAAAAAAAACCTTTTAAATGTAATTCCCCAAATTATGAAGTCACTGGTTGTTTTATTCTGTTATGTGTTTATTCCACTGAAAACCCAGTTAAAGGAATCATTGCTACCAGAATTTTGGCTTGGGAGGGGGAAAAATAGGAAGCTTGATCCCTGATGCTTACAAGGAAAGAAATACCTGAAAAAGTTCCATGATCTGAGGTAAATACTGAAAACAGTTAAATTTTTAAACATTTTGCTCGTATCACACTGAGGACCAGACTCTTCAGAAATGTCCTTACTTTTAAACACAGGAACAGGATGACAACGAAGAGCTATTGTGCTAATTGTTAAACCCACAAAAGAGCATCAGGAATATTGTTATTATTTTAACTTATTTATTTCAGGCAATGTCTTTCTAATGCTTTTTTTCTTTCTTTTTTGGGTGCAAGAAATCACAAATCATACAATTTTCCAAGAAAGCTCCTGGTTTTCATTTTCTACAGCAGAGGAGTATTTTTTAACATTGCTTGTTAGGTGACAGTGGGTTTGTTGAACAGCTGACAAGAACATGATTGTTATAGGACTAAGGTCTTATTTCTAGGCTAACTTCTTAATATAAATTCTTATATTTGGAAGAATAAAGCTCCTAAAAGATATCAGCAAAAAGAAAAACAATAGTGTTGTCTGTGTTAAATCAAACCTAAACACTTCCAGAGGGTCTGTAAAATCATGTCCTGGGTGGAATGAGACTCTGAACAAGAAAATGCTGGAAAAGACAGAAAAGGAAAGAAGACAAAGTGCACCTAGACAGGGGCTGTGAAGCAGCATTAGAGCAGAAATGTGTATTTCAACAAGCATACAAAATAGGAGCAAAGTAAGTTGATGAATTACACAGACATTAAGCAGTTTCTGCCTTTGCAAAGGAGACCTATACTTCTATGGAGCAAAGCTCTTTCATGTGTCCACAGTCAAGGAGAAGATAAACCTATAAGGACACAACATAGATGTTTTCTGATCAGAGAGACCATTTCAGCTATTTCAGTAGCAACCTTAGAGGGAGAAAGCCATTACAGAGAAGACTTCTAAAGCCAGAGAAATTCCTGTGTGGTTGGCAGATACAGTGAGGGATTTGCATGAGATCCTCACATCCTGGGGGTGGCAGCAGAAGTCATGCACACAACATCTGTGCTTGGGTGAATGAAGCTCTACTCCAGTCACTGAAATACTGCTGTAATGTACTAATGGGATATTTACCAGGTATAAGCTGGACCCTGAAGTCATGTGTATTTCATTTGTAGGATTACATTAAGAAATATGAGGAGAAGACCTGGTTATGGGGATGAAATACAGATGAGATGATGCTGATATATACACTGGAGTTGCAGGGTACCTTGGGCACAGTAGCATTTCTAGTGCCAAGGACCTTCTCTTTGCCTTTGAATAATTACATTTATATTTGAATGATCACTTTTAAATTTGAACTAGAATATCTCGTGGAAAATGGAGTAGGATGAGTGAAACTCTGGAAAATTAACATGAGGAGAAAAAAAACTGACTGAGTTCCCAGTTTGGTACTTCTTTTTATTACATTCATTCTGAATACTTTCTTGCAGCTCAATGAAATATTTCTCCATTCATGAAAATTTATGCGAAAAGTGCAGAAACTTACTAAATAAATAGTAAAATCCTCTCAGCTGCACAAGATCTATCATTATGCCATCCCTGAGCACACAAGGACATTATTTCTTGCCAATTTGCTCCTTGCTGGTGTTTGCCACAAAAAGACAGATTCCCTGAAATAACAGGAGACACGGTGACATAAAGTGCAATGTACTTTGAGTGCCTAAGATTTTAAACCACAAGAGACTGGGGTCAAGCACAAGCAATGGGAAGAGCTGAGCAGGACATGCCCAGAACTAGGAAATCCATCTGGGAGATGTGATTAAATCAGTTATTCTGAATATTCCAGTCATAGGCCTCCTTGCTCTACAAGCTGTGCTATGACCTCAAAAAAGAACCAGAGGCACAAACAAGCAAGGACTACTGCAGCTGTGTGATGCTTTCAGTGTGTGCAAACACATTATTTGTCATGCCTTGGAGGAAAGCCAGCTAGGACTTTCCCTAATTATTATACTTGTTGTATATTAAAGACAACTGAAAGAACCAACTCAAATTACCATCAGTCATTCAAAGGAACATTATGTTATTCATGTTTTTACCATGATTGACCATTACAACAAAAAAAAAAGGTTCTGCTACTTCCAGATGAAGTAGGAAAAGTAATATTTCAGAGTGAAGCCATCAATCTGACCAAACAGAAGAGCCATGCATTGGTGTTACCAACAGCTGATGACCTGTGGCAAGAAACACAACCTCTCAAGGTCCAAGGATAGCCAGTTATGTTATGGTGTAAGGTGGGGAAATAAGCCAAACAGGGGAGGGCCAACTGAAGAGCATAGAAGCTTTAGCTGATTTTCTATAAGCCTCTGCCCTGCATGTGGAGAGAATCAACGAAAACACTTCCAGAAAAATACTTCTAATGAAAAACTGGAATTTTGCTGAGAGGAAAAAGTACCACGTATTAAAACATCATTGACAGCATTTTGTTTTTTGAGTGAAAAAATAAAATAAGATTCTCTTCTCTGTGGGAAAATTCCCTTGTGTCCTTAATTTTCCAGGCTGTGAGATTTCCAATGACATGTCTAAATTTCCTGGAGTAGGACAGGAATGAAAATTGTCCTTGACAGCTCTGATCAATCTTTATCTAACACATCCAGTCAGAGCTCATACTGCAATCAGTGACCTTTGGGAATGCTTTAGTGAGGTGCTATTTCTCTGAAGGCATTATAATTCAATATATAATATTCAACAATCCTGCCTGGAGTGCAGCATCCCACGTAATCCGAGACAGGAGGCAAAAAGAGGACATTGCTCTGCACACTCATCAGCCTTACTTCAGGAGCTGAGGTTGTTCCAGTCACTCTCAGCTTCTCGTAAATGACAAGAGGCCCTGTGATTTCACCAACAGAGACTGACAGATCAGCATTACAGCGACAAGAGAACAGAACAAGGAGTCTCCCTCCTCTGCCTTGGATTAGGCCTCTTCCCTGCTCCAGAGGCTCTGCTCCTACTCACAATGTGCAACTTTCACAAGTTACACTTCACAACACCTTGTTTCCTTGCTGTGTTGGCCAGAAAAGAAAAAAAAAAACAACATCCAAGAAGCTTCTGCTGTGTAAGCATGAGGGTCCAAAGAGCTCACTGAGGTTTGGGTGCAGCAAACTGAGTATTAGCTCCCACCCTGCACTTCATTTCAGCTGGTGAGCAGTGAAGAACATGGTGTACTCCCACAACCAGCCAAGATTAAAAACATCTGTTTGATGTTTACTATCCAAACACCAGTGCTAGTATTTCTAATGAATTTCAAGACTTGAGCAAGCTGAAGACTGAAGTGACACAAACAGCAGGCCAAAAGAGGACACTGGAAGACATTACACCCACGTTATGCACGTAGGAAGATACAAGCAGGCACAACAGAACAGTGAAACTAGGTGCTTAAATTATTAAATATACTGTATTAATGCAATATTCCTTAAGTAGAAGCAAGTTTTGAGGCACTTACCTAGACTTTTGCAGATCATGTCCTTCCAGCCTTAAAGCATTTCAGTTAGCTGGAGAACAGCATGGACAAACTGTATTAGTGAAGCACAGCTGGTCCAGTGGGTTCAAGTCCTAGGGCATCCTTGGGATTTGGAGAAGACAGAATTCCCCCAAACTAGTTTCAGTTTCCTAGTGGCAAAGTGGGAGGAAAGAGTGAGAAGTTTACTCTTCCCTCTTGGCCATTTTGCATTTACTGTCATGGCTCAAGATAGTAAATGCAATTTAACCCTCACAAAGCAAATTACTCATGGCTTTAGGCAAGCTGTGAGCAGGTACTGGTGAGTGGAAATGGACATAGTGGGTCTGGGGTGGTATCACAGCTATTTGGAGAGGCTGTGAAGCAGAAGCAGGGACAGACTCCCTGCTTGCTACAGGCTGTGCCAAAATCAGAGCCAGCTTTCATAGTCCAAAGGCTAACTTCACACAATGATACAGGTCATCAATATATGACTGTATCATCATTCACTTGATTAGGTACAGCATTTTAGCCATGGTCTGAAGACCAGACCAGACTCTTCAGAAATCCTTACTTTTAAACACACGAACAGGATGACAATGAAGAGCCATTGTGCTAATTGTTATACCCACAAAAGAACATCAGGAAAATTGTTATTAATTTAATTTTTTAATTTCAGGCAATGTGAACACCAGATGTGAATATTTCACTACTACATAAAAATCAGAATTACTTTGTAAAGAAAATCCCAATTTAAAAACTCCAAGTAAAAAAAAAATCAAACCACAGTCATAGGGTGTAATTTCATTTTTCATTGATAAATGTACCTAGCTTGGCAGAACCAGTCCTGGAAAAGTACATTTCAGAACTGAGCCTTTGATGAATACTTGAACTCTCCTTTTTAAAAGAAAAGTATAAAAAGGAGGGATTTATTCCTGAAACAAGTCTGCATTACTTTTCTCAGAAGAGATACATTTCTAGTTAGTGCATGCAGCTGTTACTTCACAGATTGGAAAACAAATTAAAGCTGAAAAGAAAACAGCTAAATCCCAAATCCCAAGGCAATGTTTTCTAAGTAAACCAAGGAACTATAAAAAGAAGTGTGGGTGAACCATATGTGGGATTATACTGACATGTTGTGGCAAGACAGGAGTAATGCAATGCCTTAATCACAGCTGTGACCATCAGCTGCTATGCTGTGCTCTTTCCTCTGCTGGAGGAGCAGAGAGAAGTCTGGGGTCCTCAGCCCCAGACCAAAGACAAGGACAAGAAAACTGAGAAAATATATGAGCAAGATATCATCACTGGAGCCTTCCCATGTTTCCAACCACAGTATGTGGAACAGTGAAGTCATTTCCACATCTTAGCATGGAGAGATGCAAGCAGATTGCTTCCCTGTCTGAATGCAGAGCTGGAAACCCTCATCCCACCCAGTTGTAGATATGCATTTGGAGGCCTCCAACCTCTGAGCTTTCAGCCAGTTGGAAAGCTCTCTGTTAAAAAAAAAAATCCATGAAGGATTCAGTTGAATAATCTTTCCTATATCACTGATACTTCGGGGAAAAAAGGTTCAGGCTGTGTCCTGAAACATGACATTTTCAGAGGAAAAGGGGCATGCAGAGAAAATAATTAACAGAACTGTAGAACTGTGGCAGTGAATAAGCTCCTCAAGCATGGAATTATAAAGCCTTTCCATCTATGGAGTCACAAGAATCAGTCTTAGTGCCAGAGAGCTCCAACTCATCCTAACCAGTGAATAGTTGTGGTAGGGAGATAAAAGGTGACATGAGCCAAGGCTTGTTGCAATTCATTTGAGGGTTCCCGGGAGTCCCGGGGGGCCCTAAGCTGTGTGTTCACTGCTAGCAGCAGCAGGCAAGGAGACTCCACACGGCTTCTGAAGGTGTTCATTACATGAGGGTTTATTGGGGGTCCCACCCCCGGGAGCAGCATGGTTTCTGAGGGAGAAGGGCGGACAGGGGAGACAGGAAGAGCCTGGGGAGAAAATGGCCGAGAGAGGCCATAGTCTCCCCCACACAGCTTAACAGGGAGATTCGAAGTGGGCGCGGAATAAACCTTGGGCCAATGGGATTACAGATCCATGACACTGCAGGGGAGGATCACAGGCTTGGAATAAACCGTACATTTGCGAGGGGTGAGACAGAACATACCGTTTAAATAAAATGTAACACCACAGTATGGGAAAACTTCATCCGGTCTAAAATTCACAGTTCACCCACAGAGACTTCCTTGCATGGTCAAGGTGTGAGTTTCAGGAAACCAGAGGACTGTCACATTGTTTCTCCATGACTTTACCTTGTGGAGATGCAGAAGTTCAAGAGGAAAGCAAGGCTTTTTGCCTCTTCAGGTTTCTCTGGAAAGATCATGGATATGGTATCTAATGGCCACATTTGAAATGCCAACAGAAACAAAACAAAGTTTCAAAAACAAGACAAGTTTTCCAACTTATCTTGTTCTTGTGAACAAGAACTTGCTTTTCAAAACAAGTTCTTGTTTTCAAGCACATGTATTCTTCTGGCAACTCACAAGATGCTCTAATGTGGTCTGTTTTATTCTCCTGTCTGCTTCCTGCAGAGAGTTGCTGGTCACCACATGGCTGCAAAATTCTGCACTTCTGACAGGGCTCCATGGGACAGAGAGGCAAATGGGATTCATGTCCTGCAACATTCAGCACTGCAGCGCTCAGTATTGTACTACGTGGTTTCTAGGCATTATGCTTAGTGCAATGCACAATCTTCAGTGAAGTGCCTGAATTGCTGGGGAGAAGTCTCTTTCTTATTACCATAATCCCAGACTGGGGTTTTTCTGTGTCTTGCCTCTTGTTATAATTTGCACTGCTGGCACACCCTGACTGTTGCTTTTGTGCCTTGCCTTTGCCTCCTGGCATGCTGGAGAGCCTGGAGGGAGTCTGAAGCTGTCCATGCATGGAGTTATTGAAGGGAAAAGGTGACAGGGCTGGGCTTTCATCTCATCCCTGCTGTCTGCAGGATCAGGGGTCCATGGATGCTGGAGGGATGCTGCTGCTCCCTTACAGGTGCAGCCTTTGGGACAGTCTGAGAGGGGACTCTGCACTGCTGACAGCTGTGCAGCTCCTTGGGAGGTAAAGCTGGGTGTCACCAAAATCAGGCTGCTGGCACTGCAGTGTGTGCCAGGGGCTGCACCAGGCCCTGCTGGGCTGTGCCCAGACAGGAGCAGCCACTCCTGCTGTGTTCCAATGCACTTCTCCAGGAGGTAGGCAGTGGCATGTGCACAGTGGCAGGGTGAAATTGGGCCGTGGTAACCAGCATGTTGGCTGGAGTGGCTCTCTCCTGTCTCTGCAGTAACATAAAATACAAAAAAGTTTACCAGTGCAAGGAAGCCCAATGCCATGTGAGCACCAGAAGCACTGAGTTGTGAAGTAGCTTCTTTCAACTTTCTTGTCTCTGACCAAAGAAGTTGTAAGTATAATAAAGAAATACTGATTTAAACCTTCTTACCATTGGTGTACTATGAGTGTTTTGCAGACAATGCTTTTTATTTTTCTTGTGACTAAATTTCAAGCCATTTGGTATTTGTGTCTATATTTATTCTGATAACTAACATTTATGTCAGGATGGAGAGAATTATGCACAAGACAGTGGTAGGGATGTGAAACAACATTATGAGGTTCCAGCAGCCAGAGAAAAATTATTCCTTTTACTATAGATATCCTTTATACTAAAGATAATAATAACACAAATAATTCACTTCCAGAAAACATTTCCTCAGTAGGCACAGCAGGCATTTCCCACATGTTTTCTGTGGACTACAGGTTTTTACAGGAGTCACAGCTCTTCTTTAGTTTAGTATAATTCTCTGTGCCTGAGGAGCCAAGTACTGTGCAAGGTAACAGGGAAAAACAAAACTAATTTCACCTCAAAATAAAGTTCAGCACAGTCTAAAGTGCTGCTGCTTCATTCAATTGCCTTTATATGTAATAGTGTCATTAATAGGAATCTGGTTTTAAATTACAGCAGAAGTAAAAAAGTCAAGACATAGCAGTGGTTAGTACATCTCAAACTGTAGGATGAGTGTCTACATTTTTGCAGGCCTGAGAAGTAAATGAATTGATGTTTTCTGCTGAAACACAGAATACATTTTTTGGGAAATAAAAATTGAAAAAGCTTGTTGCTTTTTTCTCCCAATAGTACAGAATAGAATCACAGAATATTCTGAGTTGGAAGGGACCCACAAGGATCAGCAAGTCTACCTCTCAAGTGAATGGCCCATGCTGGGATCAAACTCACAACCTTAGCATTATTGGCACCATGTTCCAACCAACTAAGTTAATTTTGATGTTTTCTTCCAAGTAGCAAAAAAAAAAAAAAGGGGTGTGGTCTTTAGTCATTCTAGGGCTGACTTTCTGTTGCTGAACCAGCTGTTCTGTAACTTCCTGTATCTTTTGAAACACAGCTTGCCAGAATAGATATTTCCCCTTAAAATAACTTGGCACTTACAGTCTCAGCTGATCTTTAACCACTGAACCTGTTGACTGTGATATAAACTGTGCCATTATCTTTCTTGCAAAGGAAGACTTATGTTCAAATTTGGCATTCATGTATTACTTTGACAATTATTTTTGTGTGATAGGCAGTGTTACAGCAGTCTAGTATTTGAGGTCCTGAAGTCACAGAAAACAAAATCCAGTTCCCTGCATTGCCCACAAGTTTTCTGTGTAATCCTAGCAATCATTTAGTTCAAAGGGGATTGCTTGTACATCTTTACAAATACCTCTGAATACCTTTACAAACTGGATTAGTGCCCTTCCCTGTTTCACATGGATAGCACAAGCATAAGTACATGAAAGTATTTAAGGCACCCTGAAAGCAGGGGTATTTAGAAGATAACTCCCACTGAAGTCAACAGTTTTTGAATGATGTGTTCCCCACAGGAACATGTTTATTCTTGCCTAGGAAAGATGAGCTCTTCTAGCTGCCTTGCTGTTTCAATGACTGTGGTCTGCATGGTCCTGCAAAGATGTCCCATGTTTCAGACATTTCTCATGGCCCAGAAAGAAGGTGCACCAAGTAACTCTGCAGAATTCCTCTCCAGGTGGTGATCTGATGGCACGGTGGAACCGCGGGTGGTCAGCCTTTGTGGTGTTACATTTTATTTAAACGGTATGTTCTGTCTCACCCTCGGAAATGTACGGTTTATTCCAAGCCTGTGATCCTCCCCTGCAGTGTCATGGATCTGTAATCCCATTGGCCCAAGGCTTGTGCCGCGCCCACTTGGAATCTCCCTGTTAAGCTGTGTGGGGGAGACTATGGCCTCTCTCGGCCCTTTTCTCCCCAGGCTCTCCCTGTCTCCCCTGTCCCCCCTTCTCCCTCAGAAACCATGCTGCTCCTGGGGGTGGGACCCCCAATAAACCCTCATGTAATGAGCACCCTCAGAAGCCGTGTGGAGTCTCCTTGCCTGCTGCTGCTAGCAGTGAACACACAGCTTAGGGCCCCCCGGGACTCCCGGGAACCCTCAAACGAATTGCAACACCATACAGCTAGCTCTACACTCTCACCTTTTTTCACTTGTGTTTACAGGATGAGCTTAGCTCCCCACTCCTCACCTGATCTGCTGAAATCAGTAGAGCACAAAACAAATCTAGTAGTTGAAAATCTGATTTCCCGAGGGTGAAGCCTGTTACAAGTGTACGTGAGTACACATGCCAGTGACAGAAGATAACTGGTAGAAACTCAGATCTTTGTGATGCTTGCTGCTATTCAAACAATTTGCTTTTACTCTGTAAATAAAACTAATAAAAACTTTTGCACAGCAGGAAAATCAGACCAGTAAGGACATGAATTGAGAAGAGTACAGAAATAGGAAGTATCTTGAGGTGAGATTAGTCAGGCAGTGGGCAAGTGGCAGCATACCTGCTCGGGAATGACAGCAAAGCCCAGGGGACCATATAAAGGCAATAATAGTAAAACACTTTGTGGGCAGGGTTAAACATGAATAGCCAATTCTTAAAAGAGAAATCTCTACCTAATATATGCTCTGAGGTTTCGTACAGAGTTTCGTGTACACACACACAACTCAGGCAGCCAAGCAACTAGCTAAATACTCGATCATCTGTGAAGCAGGCAGCCTCAGCAGTCAGACTCCAGCTTTGGTCCACCTGTAAATTCCCCACTTTCCCATGTGATTTGCTGGAAGGAGGTGTTACTATGACTGGAAACAAGTTTATGCCTTTTCTCTGTTCCTTTAAAGTCAGATTGTTGCTCTGACCTCTTGTGCTACTGCCATTTGTCAGTAACACACTGTAAGAGATGAGCAAGTACAAAATATCACAATTAGATTTCTATGGCATTGTTAATGTGAGGTGTAAGTCAGCTCAAACTGGCACACTTGCTACCTTTGACATTATTTTAGAAAATATCACAGCATCAACCAAGCTGAAAACTTCTCAGATATTTTCCTATGCTTTAGCACAGTACCAACAGTATAATGTAATAGGACTGTAACTTCTCTCTGTAGGCAGATGGCAAGACAACACACAAAGCATTATAATGACCAGTGTGGGGTCTTGTTAAGACATGAATTAAAGCTCCTGGAGCATAAAATCTTTTTTTAAAATAGATTTTATAATTTTGTACTGCATTATGGATGCACATTTTCAGTGTGGTCTCATCAAAATTACCAGAAATTAAGAACAGGCTTAGCTGGTACTTTTGGGGTTAATCTGATTATGTGTCACCCATCTAGCTTTCTCTACATCTAGCTCTTTTCTCTCATGGAAAGCCCTGTCAAGATGAGTCCTCTGACATACGTTTTCAAGCGTTGCAGCACATGCTGAAGTAACTTCAAATCAAATGGAATTGAAACTGTAAATTTGAGCAGGCTCTTTCAGACCAAATATCCAACATGAAATGAGAAACTTCATTTATTTTCAACATTGAATTCCAGCTTTAATAGGACTCCATTGTAATCATATATCTGGGACAGGATGTAGTTGCCTAAATCAGGGAAGCAGGTACATTTTAGGTAGTGAGGATATCATGCCTAGTCTTCATCTGCCACTGCAAAAGAGATTTCAGGTCTCCCTGTAACACATAGGTCTCCCTATACCTGTTCTTGAAGGTGTCCTGGATACTCAAGGAAATGGTACTGGAGTATCTGATATTATCAGCTATCAGAGTGCTGTGTATGGATATCTCTGTCCTTTTAGGTGGTGATGTATTTTTCTCCTGAAAGTTCTTGACTGAGGAGCAGCAAATTGCACACGCTCTTTCACATAAACTAAAAACTGCAATCAAAGTGAGTGCAGATCCTGCATCAATGTTGAGGTGTCCACTCCTTGGCTGACTTGAAACTACCTAATTTGGATGCTCTTAGCAAGGAAGTAATGAAAATGCCCCAAAAAGCAAACCACCTGACTACTTGCAGCCCACACAGAGTTTCTATTCTCTATAGCAGACACACTGCTATAGGCCTCTCAGCTACCTCAGATATAGGTCTAGAAGACACCACAGGATAGCATAACCCTGTCAAAGTGAGTGCCTAGCTCTGGCTGTGCTGTGTGGAGAAAGCCATACATGTGACACGTCCCTGCCTATGTTCCTGAGGTCTGTGTAACCCACAGTGCTGTCCCACTGTGGCTGCAGTGCCACCCGGCCTCACAGCAACCCATTCTCATGACTCTGGTTGCACAAACCACCCCTGCTATTGTATGGAGATTTTTGCTTCCTTGAAGCAGTCATGGTAGGCCAGTTTGGAAGCCAGGATACCAGACTTAAAAGGTTAATGATCTATCCATTATGCTAAATCCTATGCAGCAGCACTAATTCTTCCTATTCAATCATCCTTTTCCCAAGAGCTTGGGAAAATACGAGAGACATGGAAGGCTACTGATTTATTGCTGTCATGCAAAAGGTCAGACTAAGGAAGACCAGACACCCAGTTGCCCTATAAACTTAGTATATGACAAGCTGTCTGTTAGTTTGTCTTCAGAACATCCTTTGACAAACAGCCACTATAAAAATAACACTTGGAGACTTTCACTACTAACTTGTAATTCACTTTTCCGGGTTTTTTTCCCAAAGAAAATGAGAAAATAGGTTTTATCACCTTCCAGCATTACATATTCACTCTGAAATGGAAGATAAGATACTCTGATTTACCATATCAGCTACTTACACATCACATCTCCATGAGGGGTGAACTGATGAAAGTTATCACAGAAGGTAACTCAAAAGCGAGACTGTAGAAAAGATTTCTGTTATCGAGTCTTAAACCCAGACTATACTAAAATCAGTAATAAATATTGAAATAAACTGGCATATCTCTCACTTTTAAGCTCCAAAGTAGAGTTTAGGACTACTGAGAACACAAACATCAGTGTATACACAGCAGTAGAAAAATGTGCTTATATATGGTATATTTTTGAATATAAAGACATTTATGTAGGTAATGTAGATGTGCATTTCAGATATATGAGCATATATATTCTCTGCAAGCTGAGAGACACAAAAGAACCTAGGCCACCACTTCTGAGCTTCTCTCTGTAGGAGAGTTACCTTCTGACAGCAAGATAAATGAAGTGGCAGCTGCGGTCATTCTCTAGGGCTCATGCTTGTTTAGTGCTCTGATTAATGATGAGTGCTTTACTTAGCCTAATTTCTCTCACATATAAGCCTTTATATGCTGCTCAGAGCCCAATGTAAACTTCATGCGCAGATGCACCCACACAATAAAATGATTCCATATTGAAAATGACTTTAGTTTAATTTCAAAGTGAGTCCCCCAAGGACCTCATTGGTAGGGATGCACTATCTTGATCTGCCTTGACTTCAAGCCTGGGTTCATAGGCCATCCACAAAAGTTGTAATGTTGCAGTAAAATGTGCAGTAAATATAAAAAGGAAATTTTGACATCCAGTTGCTATTTTAGTAAATTTTTAAATTCATTTGGACATTTTGGAAAAAGAGGGAAAGGAGCAAGAGCACTGATAGAGGGAAAAATCTTTCATATTGGAAGTCCATCCTGGGAAGATTTACCTATCTAAGCAAAGTAAGAATCTCTAACCTTTACTCTAACCCTCCTTCTGACTGAGAAAATTATTCCATTCCAGAAAAAAGTATGAAGCATCATGACATGAGCCTTCTAAAGGAAAAATAAATGATGGAGTCCTGCTGTGTTCTTATAATGATTTCTAACTACATATCCACTACCATCTGAATAAATATTTTATGAGATGAAAGTAATTGATAAAATGGCATCATGTGGGATCATCAGAAGGAGTTTCAACACATCTTTGTGGACAGGTTTATTGCAACATTTGCACCCAGAAAGACCCAGGTGAGTGAACTCTCTATGAGTAGTAAACAGCTGGAGAAGCTTAGAAATAGCCTGTGGTCATAGAGTGGGTAACAGGAAAACAACACTTTGTCATAGAGACAAATGCACATAGTAAAGCAGATGTGAGCTAAACACATTCACTGGCTTTCAGCAAATCCAGCAGAAATCAAGAATAACTCTCAAATTGACATTTAAACTCTTAAGAGAAGGAAGCTTATTAGTCAAAAATTAAAGCATCTTATATGTGGAAAAGAAAAAATGAAAAACAAATTAATGGATAGTTCTTCACATCATAACAGCAAAGAAGAGAGGCCAACTTAGAACACATATCCATTCTCTATATTTAAGTTATTCTTGCTTTTTCAGAGAGATGAATACTACCATCTATTTGGCAGGCCACTGCTGAGACCTGCAAAGGGCTTGCACATCCTCATCAATTCGCTAACTGGACATTAATTTTTAGACTAATCTTACTCAGACCTACAACTTCAGCTTTGACTGTACATTTTCTCTTTGTTTAGTACCTAAATTTAAATGTAAGCTGATGCATTGAGTACAACTTTTCTAAATAACACTGCTCTAAGTCAAAAATAAAGGTATTCTTTCATTAGGGTTTTCTAAATTAGAGCTAGTATAGTAAGAAAACACAAATAAAAATTATCCTTAAACTCTTTGAGATTCTTGCAGCAAATATAAACTTAGTCCTTATTTTTCTAAGGCTAAGATGCTCCAATGTGTTTTGTATTTTTCTACAGAGATGAATTGTTGACATTTTAGGAAATAGATTTAATAGAATTTATAGTGACTCAAGTATTAATGCTATCAAGCATTTATGTGGTCATATTGATTTCTTTACCATTGCATAGAGAGCATCAATGCTTTCTTCCTTCAGAAGTTAACAGTATGAGTTATAGCTAATGCTTTCAAAATTATACCGTTATGGCTTCTTTATAGGCTATTTGTTTCTTCATTCCATTTTGTCAAGCAACAAATACTTGTAAAAACTTGATTTCAAGGCTTAATAGTCTGATACTGGAGTTAAGCAGGAAAGATGAAAGTAACAGAAACTTTATTCAGAAGCGATGGGGTTTGCTCATTTTCTGAACAACTATAATGGAAGCAAAATTTCTGTTTAGGTTGTTGCTGTTACTATAAATGCAAGCTTATCCTCCAGCCTCTGAAAAACAGGGAGGTGATTCCTATAGATAATTTCTAGTTGGTAGCCTCATTAAATTTTTGCTGTGTAAACTTCACCATACTCACAACATTCACACACCAAGTTTCTGCTTCTGTGAGCTTTGAAATCACTGTCCACTTCCATGGGCTTCAAGGGCCTTGTGTGCATCATAGTAACAGCTATTCACAGAATCAGGGAATAAGCTGAGTTGGAAGGGACCCACAAGGCTCACTGAGTCCAACTCCCTGCCCTGCACAGCACCATTCCCAAGATGTTGGAAGAGCCATGTCATATCACCTGTGCATGCCTCTGCTCCACTTGGAAGTGCTTTTTTTCTACTATTAGGACAAAATCCTGCCTTTAGGGATCTCTCCTTCCTTAACAAAACACTGCTGGAGTGACATCGCTCCCTCTTACGTACGTGCCATATCTGCCACTTTCACAGGAGAAGCCATTCATTATTTATATGGAAAAAGCCTTCTCCATCCATTTGAGTAACTGTTTCAGCTGTCTCTTATGATTTATTAAGCATTTACAATGCTTCTCCTTTTCTTTGTTACGTTATCATAACAGGATGGTAGCAGCACTTTGTAAAGGACAGTTTCCACTCTGTTCCCAAGGGGAGGTTACAGAGCACTGTAACAGCAAAACTTTTGAATGCTTGACTTCTTTATTCACAGTTTCTTGAGTATGACCATATTTTGCACATCTAATTTCTAGGTGGCAGTGCTGCCTGGGCTTAGCAGACTGTGTTAGGCCACAGTCTGAAGGGCGATCCCCACAGCAAGCACACCGTGAGTACAATTTGGGACATGTCACACCTACCTGTGTTATGGTCATTGCATCCACCTGCCTGCAGGGAACTCTGCCCTGTCTGTGGCTGCCCAGTCTTACTGCCCTGACAATATGAGTTATCCAGATTCAGGCTTATCTGATTTCAAAGACATGACTGACTTTGGGCACTTAAGTTCATGATTATGCCTGACTTTCTTGCCGTTTGCAGCACTAATCACACAAAGATCTTCCAAACCGAATTGCAGTCCTCTGTTTTAGGAAGACACCTAAAATAGGTGCTGTTTTCGAAATGCAAACACGTGAATAGATGACTGAAAATCAGACTTTTTGAAGCTCAGGCATGTTAGCCATGCAAATGTGGTAGCACCACAAACATCAAGCATTAAAAAACCAGCAGGTGTTCAAAAATCGTTTGTGAACATAGAGTAAGCCCACAAATTCAGATGTCTGATCTAAACCCAGATGAGATTGCATCATTCCCCTACTTCTCAGGTCAGGAAAGATGCACATAGCAGCAGGGGAGGTAGCTGAGACACCTGTCTGTGGTTTCTAGGCCAGGTGCCATAGTATGAAGGACAGGTTGGACTCTTAGAACCCAGACAGGAATAGGTTTCCATCCTGTTCCAGGTGTTTGCTAGACTCATTTCTGTCCTGCAAGGCTGTACCTTAAGGTTATTAACGTTTCTGATAAGCAATTTAAGAAGTCTGGTTTGCAGGACAGGCACATTTTTTAGCATATCATCACTATTATGACTTTCTGAAGGCTCATGAGAGACCTCTTGGGAATTACACTTAATCTTTCCTTAAGTCAGAGGCAAACATCCTCTTGCAGGCTCTTGGGCTCAAAAATTTCCCAGAGCACTTTCTGCTTCAGTGAGTGTCCTGAGTCAAGCTCAGTCGGACTTAGTGCTGATTATTATGACTATTACTTCTCAGTCACAGTTAGTGTTTTTCCATCTCAGTGAACTGACTTTGGATTTGGTTTTACAAGTCAAGGGTGGTCTTGCCTGCGCCCAGTGGTTTGGTTAGCTCTTCTGGGCTCTAGTCAAATCAGGATTTGTGAATACACCACTCAAAATAGCTCTGCACCTGTGGCTTAGGAGGGTGGAAGGATGACTTTTACTTCCATGTTTGCAATGGTTTAACTTAACTGGGTTTGGTAGTATCAGTAGACTGAGTCATATCAAGAACACATCCTCCTACATGTAATATGATGGAAAATAACTACTCTTTGAATTAGAGACAAGGAAAAGTTCTGCCGAAGGTATTAACAAGTGTGATCACTGGAAGGCTTATGTGGTGGTGCTCACAGGGGTCCGAGGATGAGGGAAGAGATGAGGATCTGACTCCATGTTTCAGAAGGCTAATTTATTGTTTTATGATATGTATATATTATTAAAACTATACTAAAAGAATAGAAGAAAGGATTTCATCAGAAGGCTAGCAAGGAATAGAAAAAGAATGGAATGATAATAAAATCTTGCGACTGACCACACAGTCCAAAACAGCTGGACTGTGATTGGCCGTTAATTAGAAACAACCACATGAGACCAATCAAAGATGCACCTGTTGCATTCCACAGCAGCAGATAATTATTGTTTACATTTTGTTTCTGAGGCCTCTTAGCTTCTCAGGAGAAAAAATCCTAGCAAAAGGATTTTTCATAAAATGTGTCTGTGACAGGCTTACTGTGATTTCCTGGAGTGTAAGCCTTATAATGTGCACTTTAATTTTTGAGGGACTGTCAAAAGAAGGAAACATGGAGTATCAGAAGAATTTGGGTTTTCTTTTCTGTGAGGAGACCTTTATTTTGTGATGTCACTGTCAAAAAGATCAAGGAAAAGTGTATGTGTAGCAAAACCCATGTGCTAGGAACCTCAGCATCAGCAAACATCTGCTTTTACTGCTCCACTTAGGGTTAGGGTTCCAAACGCCACAAAGCCTAGAGCTCCAGGGACACTTGAGGGAGTCTCTTGAATAAACTCCCTTATTCTGGCTTCTTTGCAAGGGGACAGGAACACAGAAGGATGTATATGTCCACATTCAACTTAGTCACTGCAGGCAACCTATATGCAAAGTGTCTCTACACATGTTGGCTCTTTATAGATGAGAACTTTATCCTTGGTCATGTTTGTTTATCAGAAGGACTTTGTAAGAGATAGAAGGCAAAACCTTTGCAAAATATCCAAATGAACTATCTCCACAGTTTAGAATATGTACTACTCTCATTCATTTGTGCTTGAAGTTTAGGTAGTTCCCTGTACAGCTGTGTGGGTATGTTCCCAATCACAGCTGTGTATAAGAATGGCTTTTTATTGCTGCAGATTGTTTTACCTCTGAGTTAAGACTACTTGTTTAGTCAATCAATCTACAATGAGCAAAGAAGTAAGTTTTAAGGTGTTTCAGTTTACTGTGAGCAAAAGCAGGACTTACTGGGCTGTTTATTTTTCCAACGTTCTGAAAAAGAACTTTGTTTAAATGAGATCTATTAAACTCTTTATTCAAGGTCTCACAGAAATATAAACATCTGATCCTTTTCTTTCAGCCTATGACTGGAAATAGCTGTGCTGTTCTGCATACCTTGAAAAGTGTGAATTTTATATAAACTTTTATAGTAAATGACAGAAATATTTTAGGAAATGAGAATGAAGAATCACTTTCGTGAGAGGTACTTTATGGGGGAAGATGAGTAACTGTTATTACACTGAAACTACTGTAGCATGAGGAATAAACTATAAACTCTGTCTGGAGGAACATGAATCATCACTCAAAACTCTCTTCCATAACACTCAGAACAATATCATTTCACTCTCAGTTTTCTCTTTGAAAGAGAACTCTGATAAATTCGTACATCAGAAAAGGGAAAATGCTATTTAACTTATTGTTGCCTAAGTATACATTTATCTTCAAAGTGTGAGTGAATTTCATAATCAGAAAGGAAGTGTCACAAATAAATGAGCTCTGTTTTATTTTCCTTTGTATACTTCCCCAGAAGTTTTTAAATAACAGCATACAGGGCAGCAAAGCCAGCAGCCAGGCAGTCTTCCCATCAATGTGAACAGTGTCAGAGGCACTTACTGGCAAAACTACGAGTATCAGGATTAGCAAAAGAGACACCTGGCCATCAATCTTCTGCTGAGCTGAACAGCAAGATCAGTGCCTCTTGATTGCACCTAGTGGAAAAGCCTAGTGGCCTGCACTTGAGTTTTAACCTGGCTGGCAGAATACAGATTCAACAACAGAGAACTGATGAGCAGGCAAAAGCATATTGCAAATATGAGAGACACAAAACTGTACAGTATCAGAAAAAAAGCACCCCAATCTAACCCTAAACCAATTGGTTAAACCTAAAAATCCCTCTTACGACTTGCAAGGTGGTTGGTCAGGTTACACAAGACACAGATTTGTTCCTGCAGTGAGCACAAAAAACACAAACTGCACCTTTCTCAGTTCTACATCTCTTCTACATTCTGATTTCAAAACATATGTCTGATAGCACCTTTTAGTGCTTTCAAGCATTTTTTCTTTAAGTTCCTCTGAAGAATAGTACACTGCTACTGTTCTGTTGAAAGAATGCAAAGGCAAAAATTTTCTGAAACATTTTCTGAGCAACAGTGTAGGTTTATCTTTTCCATGTATAATTGAAAAATTGTCCAAGGCAGCCTACCTGCATCTTAAATTGCAAAAAGTTAAAAATTTCCATAGAAAGATCAGTTGTGCAAGGCTAGATTGGATTGTGGCCACATGTCTGAAATTTTCAGGTCCTACTAGTTCTTATGTTGTTATTGAATACATTTGGCAATGTCTGATGCTATATGCATTGAAATGATTCTTTCATTTACACTCCTGAGTTAAACTATTTACAGAGTAGAGCATGGGCCTTCAATTTTCTAAGACCATTTCTCTATTTGCTGTCAGGAGGAAAAGTCTCAGAAAAGTTCTTGTCTTCACTGATAGCAGGCCCATCCAGTGGGATGCATCTAGGATGTGATGATCTTGACTGAAACTCTATTTTGTCCAAACAGGGCTTTTCTTATTGCTTGCAGACAATAAATATGGTCTGTAGAAATATCTGTGCAGTCCATCTACCTCACTCTTCACCTGCTAACACACCCAGCTCAGTCACCACCCAAGCATAGTCAACATATCACCATCAATTGGCAGAAACACAAGGCCAGACACTGCCAGCCCGCACTCAGGCAAATTTCCAATGAAATTGCCAACAGCAACTGAGACTGAGAAAGGAGCCTGGGATTACAGGTAGTGTTGGAGCCAAAAGCTGTGTGTGCACTGTTCTGCAAAGTAAACATATTTCTCAGAAATTTGAACAGTACTGAGGATGAGAGGGAGATTGTTGAAAAGCACAACTATGGCTTGATTTCAACTGCAGCTCCTGTGATCAGGGAAAGAGAAAGAAAATCAAAAAGGGCGCTTGCAGTCCCAGATTGATGCAATCAAGCTGGTCTTACACTGGTTAACACTCCCCACCCTGTCAAACACAGAATTTCCTCCCTCCTGCTGGGTTTCTGGGGCTAAGGATGTCAGGTGAACAAAACCTCGCATGTCTGCCAGCAAATTCCTTGGACAAGTAAACTGTTCCTGAACACCTGTAACATAGCATCTTATCAGGAAAGATTATCATCTCTTTCTCACACTTAGTTGACAAAGGCAGAAGCTTATCGCAACACCATTTCAACACCCAACTAAAAAGGAGAATAAATCAAAATGTCAAGGATTGGATTTTTTTGAAACATTTATGATACATAATCCTAAATATTCTTCTGAGTTTTTCCATTGTACAGCTGAGTATACTTATTGAACTATTTTTTTATACTAAAGAATAAATTCTTTACCCTTTTCAATCTTTTAGTCACTTTGTAGAGCAGTTAAATTCTGCTCCTAACCACTCTTGTGTACAATCAATCTGGAGTAAATCTGTGGAAGTTAAGGGCTATATGCAAATTTGCTGTAATGTAAATGAGAGAGATCTTGTCCTGCTTAAATGAGATTATTCTATCATTAATTTCTTATATATGTCTTTTATTTTAGACAAAAAATTTAGAGATGGAGAGGAAAAAGATCAAACTCCACTGTCATGGGTGAAGATGGAAGCAGAAGTGATCGCAAATCATATTGGCAGTTCTAAACTCTGTCAGGAAAAGGGTATTAATTTTTCTCTTCAAGATAAAAAAAAATGAGACACTGAAATTGAGGGGCTACTTTTACTCTTTATAATACTCAGAAACTTCAGCCACTTGGGACAAAGTTTCCAGTCTAAAGCCAGGCTGCAGTCTTCCTAAGTCAGCTGGGACATTTCCAAGAACAAGGGTAGAGGAATAAAAGAACAACTGGAATGCCTCCTCTCCCAACATCTGCTTAAAATGCCATTTATCCACAAGAGTGCAAGAAGTTTCAGCTGAATGTGGAAACATCTCCAGTTAGAGAAAGCAGTGTCATCAAAGCCTTTGGGAAAATCTGGTGAAAATTTATTGAGAGGAGAGACACCATCCAGATGAGTACCTGAACTCACAATGGGTCCTCTCATCACTTGCTGTATGTACAGTTAAGGCCATGACCAAGCAGGATTACTTGCCTTGTGACCATGGCTTTGAACTTTGAACAGCTCTTTTGTCTGTGGAGTCAGAATTGGGGCTAGAAACTTCATTTTCTCACCACACTTTCAGAGTGGGATTCTGTATCCAGAAAAAGGCACCAAGTATCCCCTTCCTAACAGCACAAGAGGCAAAAAAGCAGGAATTGCAGGGAAGACACAGAGTGACAGAGTCTGCTAATTAGGAGAGAAACCAGTGTAGAACACACAGAAACAGCAACTGGGGAGAGAGGTCCGTGAGGAGATTCACTATAGTGTAAATGTCTATATGGATATATATACATACAATATATATTACCCTATATATGTACCATGTACAGTTTCTCATCTTCTGCAAATTAGAATTAGATAAACAAGCAAGACAATAATTTCCAAACACAGCCTCTTGTTTTACCAGTCAACCCAAGCTGACCATCACTTCAGTGCATTGATCTGTAGCAGTTTTGTTGATACCTGGCTCTTGTTTTCATAATAATCCTTTTATACAGAAAGGCCTGAGGGAAGTGGCTGGTGATGAAAGGACTAAGAGAATAAAAACTGGCAAAAGTTTGCCAAGATGGAGAAGGTAAATGTGAAGGGAATGTAACAAGTGGGAGGACAGCAAATCAGGTCATTTGGCAGGAAAGAAGCTGGCAGAGGTCCATCTAAGGGAAGAAGGGCTGATATCTCAGCACCTTCTGCTGCCAGAGCCTCCCCAAGTATTTAGCACCCACGAGCACAGTGTGCACACTTTCAGGTCCCCTCACCTCCTGCTCTCAGTGAGGGCTGCACTGAGCAGCTCCACCCTCAGCGGGAGCTCTGTTAGCAGCAAAAACATGTTATTTCTCATGAGTCCAGAGATGCTAAGGTGGGAGTGTGCCTCTGCAGCCCCCCTACTCCAACCGGGGTCAGGTGGAACAGGATGCTCAGCTCTGTCAGATGGATTTTGAGCGTCTCCAAGAATGGAGACTCCATAGCCTCTTTCCATCTTCAAATACACAATTAAATGCCAAGTAGTGGGGAAATTCGTATCTCTGAACACTCAGTGATGTACCACATCAGCCTTCAGCTTCTCTAAGAAAAAAAAAAAAAAAAAAAAAAAAAAAAGGGGTATGCAAGAGCATCCCACTCACGTCTTACGGTGGTTTCGAGGGAGACTTATTCATCAGTGGAAGCACTGAGGGATGCAGGAGAAATCACCCCGCAGCTTGGAGGCGGTGTCGGGGTGGCACGACGCGGTCGCGGCAGCGTCACCGGGCGCTCCCCGCGTCCCGCAGCTCCTCCCCGCACGGCCCCGCGGGAGCGGCACCGCCCGGCTCCACCTCCCTCCTCCCACCTGCCCGGTCCTGCCCGGCCCTGCCCGCCCCCTGCGCGGCGCGGGGCGCCCCGGGCCGGGAGATGCGGCCCCGATGGGCGCCGGGCTGCTGGCGCTGTCCCTGCTGTCGCTGCTGTCGCTGCTGCTGCCACCGAGCCCCGCGGCGCGCACAGGTGGGTGCTCGGGGACCAGCATCCCTGCCCGGCTGGGCGGGCGAGCCGGGACTCTGCTCCCGCAGCTCCCGTCCGCCCCAGACAGCCGCGCCTTTGGTGCTCGTGGTTTTGGCTGGAGGAGGAGAGCTGGCTATTTCTGTAAAGTTGCTTCATCTTTTCCTTTTCTCTGTAATTAAGCTGGAATTCGGTTTTACGAAGCTCTGCATTGATTTTGCTGTCAGCTCTAAGTTGATAGCATGATCTTGAGATAGTTCTTATTATACCCATTTGGGTAATTCCCCAAATACCTTTGGTGTTTCTAGGCTCTTTTCTGTTTGACAGGCACCACCCTCAGAAGTCTAACTGAGCAGTCAAGCGCTAGATTAACCCAAAAGTCAGAGTGGGGTTTTGGCAGAGATACTCAGCTGGTGGGTTACTGTCCTGAGTGGCTCCCAGTCCCATCTCCCACCTCCTGACTGTATCATATGGTGGCATCCAAGCACGAGAGGGAGAGAGAGGGAGCAAAAAAGGTGGCAGCTGGAGCAGCTCAAAGAGCGAACTGTCTCGCATGGACAAGGATGTTACGCAGTGGGAATGAGCCTGGACCGTGTGTGCAGGGGGAGTCACCTGCTGCTGTTAAAATCATATGTTATTTCTCTTTTTTTTGTGTATCCCCAGTTAAAAAACGGAGCAAGGCACTGGAGGGGTTAGCAGATCTAAGAAACCTACTCTGCTTTAATGCTTTTGTTCTCTGCTACAAGTGTTGCCTCCAAAACTCAATGCATAAATGCAGAGTCTGATCCCATTTAACTCCACAGCAAAACTTTCTGATCTTGTGAGAGCTGGAAGGTAGTGAGGAGAGTTCTCCACACCCTGAATGCCTTCAAGCACCACTAAGTACTGTGTCCCTGCTAACTCTTTTGATAAACTACTCCAATATGCATCAGTGATTTTGAGTTGCTTTCAGAGGTATCAATGCCAGCTTCTTTTTAAGTAACTGACCACATAATTTTCATCTTATTTTAGTTTGATGGTCATCAGTGCAAGTGTTGTGGAAAATCTGTACAACTGGCATTCAGTTACCCTTTAAAAAAAAACTTTTTAAAATGTGTTTACTACTGGTTTTGATTCAAGGAAAGTTTAGAAAAATGTCCAGGGGGTTATGCTGCCTTTGTCTAGTGGTTGTTCAAGGCAGAAGGGAATCTGTTTGCACATTCCTGAGGTTTTACGTGGATGTGATTTCAGGGATTTGTTGACAGTCAGCAATACTAGCAGGGAAGGGAGAGCTGTGCCTTTCACTGAAGGCTTAGAGCTTCCATTTTCATCTTTTTCAGTGTGAGACCATGAATGTCAGTAAATGTTAGCAGTATTTTGCTAATAATGGAAGAAATTATATGAAGTGTAGAACTGACATAGTGTGATGTCTCTGGAGTAAAGTAATAGGTTGAGGAATCCCCTTTGGATTCTTTGTTCCAACAGAAGAAACCAGGACCCAAGTACCACATAAAGCAGTTTTACAGCAGGACTTTGCAGACTCAGATTCTTACATCTTACGGGATCTGTGCCTGTCTCCTTAGGATCTCTTGTCAAGTAACTTTCTGAACTCCCCAGCAGCAGCACTTAAATGCTAAATTATAGCTTGACCTTTGCAAAACAACTTTTGTTTTCATTGTGATGTGTTAGTGGGTATGATTTTACCCTTTCTGGATCACACCTACTGTTCCAGCAGTCTCTAACTGTTTTCAGGCCCTGCTGTCTATGAACTGTACCTAACAGACTATCTGAGCAAGGATAAAAATTTCTTTTGTCATTGCAACTGGGGTTTTTTATGAATCGGTTTCACTTAACCATTTAAAAATCTGTACTCTAGAACAAATAAAAAAGTGCAGAAAATGAAAAATAAAATGGATTTTTTTAAAAATCAGTGGGATCAAGAAATGTTCAAGCATGTTCAAGCATGTTTCTCTTTACCACATGGAAGTGTTTAGCAATTTTTGTGGGGAACTGATAAGGATATGAAGGAACAGCCTGAGTTTTCTAAGTGGTAGAATACTAGTCTATTAACTTAGCAAGCTTCATCTTAAATCCTTCTGCTTGCTTTTATGGGACGTTTCCCTAACTACATTCTTCTGCAGTTACAGAAACCTTGAAATCCTTGGCTCGTAGAGTCCTGTCTCTCTCTTGTAGATCCATACAGAAGAAAGAATGCACTTGCTACTATAGTGTATCCTTATTCTGAGGAAAGGGAAATGAGCCTTAATGCTGTCCTGCAAAACTAGAAGCATTTTGATTTATTTAAGGCATATATTACTATTTTCATTCACGTAAGGTATGTGATTTTGAAGCAAATCTCAATAATTTCTTTTGCTGTATTTTTGTCTGTATTGTGACACAGTCTTGGAATTTGATTTCTTGTGGATGAAGCTGGCATTGAAGATGTGCTTCATCAATGTATCGAGTGCAAGTACAGCTGGCCCAATGTTAAAATGCAAAAACCTGAAATGTATATAATGTAGACAAGGTTTTCTCAGCACAAACATTTTAATCTAACAGACCTGCTTATACTGGGTTGCAGTCCTTGCTAGCATACATCCAGGCTTAGATTCCCACTGGAACTGATATGTGGCTATATCAACTACATTTCATATACCTTGAAAGTTTCACCTTTTTAATGTTTTCTGATAGCAGTGTAAGTTGCTTGTTCTGCATTGACACACCTGATTTAATTTACATCCTTCATATTCCACTTTGTCATATTTTTACGAATAAGTAGTAGTTTAAAAAGCAGCTTCTGGCCTCCCTTTAAACAAATTTCTATGTGTTTTCTTTCACAGTTACTAGAACTGTACTGGAATGTACAAAACAGCTCTTTTGAAGTTGTTCTGGGAAATACAGAATAAAAGGCTAGAGATAGGAAAAGCAGTAGAGGAAAAAATTGTAAAATAGAATGATTTTTTGAACTCTTGGCTTGAAAATTTTGTGTATATAGTATTTTGTAAAACATAGTGCATGTCTATATACTTTGCAGGATTGAAATACATGTGTGTTGGTGATAATCTGTGTGTTTACCAGAGAGAGCATAAACCTTCAGTTATAAGAGTGGAAGTATATGGAGGGATTGATCTTGGTGTTTTTGCACAGTATTTCCTTGCTCTCTGCTACTGTGAAGGGAAGAGGAGTAAATGTAACATAGAAATAAATAAAAATGGATATTGGCATAAGGAGAAGTGCAGTACATGAAGGAGCTGATATAGCTGAAAGGCTCATCCTTACCTCCTCATCTCCAGCTTCCAATCTCATGCCAGGCTGTTCTAGACAACACTGCAATCTAGCCCTAGTTCTTGGCTTTGTGTGTGATTCCTCAAATTCTTATTGCCTGATAATTAGAGATGGAAATGGTTAAAGGAGGCAGTTCGTTCCATAGAGGCACTTCCAACACTGCTGGGATTTGTGATTAAAGCCCAAAACTTAGATGTGCATTGCAGTTCCCTGTGCAAACACTCAGGTTCACCACTGTAGCTCAGAACCATTCCTTTCTGTGGCTCTTGTTGTCTAGTGACCTTTATAATCTTAATTCCAACAGAAGCAAGTGGTTAGGATAAGTCATTTGTGTGTGTGTGTGTAGTTCCTGTTTATGTTTGGTTTTGTAGTTTTGGTTTGTACAGATTTCTTCTGATTGAGTTCTCCCCGAGAAGTCTTATTGCTTATCTGCAAGTAAGAGAGAGAAAAGCCACCCTTTATGAGACAAACAGGAGCTCCTGTATTTTAAGAAGCTCAACTCTGTAAGAGCCTGAACTTTGGAACTCAGGACTATCCCTAGATAGAATTTAAAATGGCATACAGCTCTTTTCTTTGTACTTGGTGTGCCAGTAACTTGGGATATTGCTTAGAGGCACCATATTTCTGTTCAGTCTCGCACCAATGGAGGGGTGCCCCAGGAGTTCTCTGCAAATAGTTCCTTCCCAGAGGCATTTCCTGTGGGAGGTGAGGCATTACAAGCTTTCTGGGAGTGTTGGTCCTTCCTCTCAGATCTCAGGTGCAGAAGGTGTTCAACTTTCATCTTCTTAGGATTGCCTTTCCCTCATAAAGAAAGGCAAGTACTCATCCCCCATCAATCTTGCATTCAATCTCCTGTCCAAGGCAAAATATGGATTCAGAATTGTGGATTTCATGAATTAAAATTGTTTTGACTCCCAAGAAAAGCAAAATCCCTTTTCTAGAAAAGCCATCAGTTGGTCACAGAGCAAGGAGCAACATCTATTAGGCAATAAATATAATGCTGTTAGTTGTAATTGGACTGTTGTTGCCTAATAGCAGTTAGTCAGTGCTGAATGATGAAAGCCAAACATAATTTTGGTTCAGTTTATATGTAAAAGATAGATATTTTATGCAGAGATGGATTAGGAGCGTACCAAAATGTGGTGTATGGAAATTTGGCTGATAACTGTCACAGAGCATAATTTTTACAACATTTCAAATAGAAAGTGTAACTCTTGGATACTTTGAAAAACAAATATAAGATATCAGAGGTATTCTAACTAAGCTTGCATTTTCTTGGCTGTTCAATGTGATTGATCTAAGCAGTAATAAATTGGGAGTGCTAAACATGTTCAAAGTAGAAAAGAAAAAGCTCAACATTAAACACTAAACAGTCAGGCAATTTTTAGTATTTCAAATAAAAACAGCTATCATGTCATGGCATTGTGTCATCACTGGGCTTTTAAAATTAATGTAGTTCTTTTTGACAAAAAATGGTTCTGTATGCTAAACTTAACAAAGCCTCTTTCCATTTAAATTAAAAAACAAAACCAAAAGAACCACACTGGAAGCAAATCAAACTATGAAGCACAAAGCACCTCAGTCAGATTACAACTCTGAAAGCCTTGAAAGGGCTGTGACTAATTTAAGACAAGCCCACCTTGAATTTCACTTACCTTGTTTGCTTGTTTTAGGCCAGTATTGGTCACACAGAATTAATAGAAAACATACCTTACAATAACTTTTACCTGCTGGAGTGCATCAAGCAAAGGTGTTTGCTGCAGGGCACGGGAGCTCTGCTCTTGTACTTGCAAACTTTCAACTCAGTGGAAAGAAAATTTGGTTTATTTTATTTCATACATGGTAGCAAAAAGGAATGGGTGTCACCTGCCATGGTCCTCTCCAGCCGTCTCCTAACAAGCCTTCAATGGACTGGGAAGACTTTCTCCTCCTTTCTGAAGCTGGGTATTTCTGGACTGAGTCTGAAATGTCCTTTGACCAATATTCTCTTTAGGAGTGTTTTTGGTTAATTAGGGCATGGTTTGGATAAATAACAGCAAGGCTTCCCATGGACTGTCAGAGCAAGCCACAGCTTCAGTCCCACTTCTGTATCTGCAGTTCTTCTGGTTGTATTTCCACTCACACTGACGAAATTACCTCCTCAGGCTCACCTGTTTCCAATGGCAGCTTGCCCATTTCTTGAAAAACAAACCCTACATGTCCCAGTCTCATCCTTCTCCCATCTTTCCCCACCTCTTCCTTCAAGTTTTTCCATTTGCTCCACCACCTGGTTTCCATGCAGTCTTATGTTTGCCTTTCTGTCCCTGTCTTTCCTCCCCCCTCTGAACAGGCTGTGGTGGGAGCGATGGGCTCCTCCTGTGGGAGAACAGAGTGTGCTTTGTGGTTAGCTCTCGAGTGCTGCTATGACTTGAACAGGAAATCACCTCTGTGCTCCTCCCCGCATTCCCACCGGTACCACTCAAGTCAGAGGGTTTCATTAACCTGACTTCACACCCTGCAACACCAGAGTTCCAGCAACCCACCATGAGAAAGGCAGCTGAGCTGTAATGGCTCCTTTGTACCTTTCCTCCTCCTTGTCCTCCTCCTGCTCTTTCTTCTCTTCCTCATTATTTGGTCTGGTAAGCTTGAGTCTAAAAGAATCTGCACAGAGGAAAACTTTCAGGATCGCTTAATTTTTAACAAGTTTACTTATTTGTTTAAATTGTTGCTAAGATGATGAGTAAGTAATAAGTTGGCTAAAGTGTATTCCTGGCTTTGGTGGGTTTCCCTTTCTCTGTGTAACTTATGATCTCCAGTTTTGGCTCAGTCCCCCTGTTTAGCACTTGGTGCACTCCCTTGCATTCCTGCATGGCCAGTGCTGACTTTCCTGGAGCTGGAGATGTACCAGAAAGGACAGCCCCAACACTCTGCTTGTGAAGAACACTGAACATGATGCTGAATGGACATTTGCTCTGAGTACGACCATTTTAATTTTTATGTATACTTAGCCATGTGTTTGAGGGACTGTTTTTCACCAAGAACACAACCATCAAAACAGATGAGCTGGAGAAAGAAAAGAGAAAAAATGCCTCAAAAAATGAAGATCAATAGCATAGGAGGAGCAAACAAGATGTCATAGGAATATGATGGAAGTCACCCAAAGTTGAACTGAAAGACTAAAGAAAGACCAGTGGCTTAGAGCATTTGTTGCCAGAAGCATTGTATCCTAGAGTGATCCTTAATTGCTTGATGCTTCACTGGTGGGTCTAAGCTACCAGTGGGAAAAGGAAAATCAGGGACTCAGCCTGTTTAAAATGCTGTCCCCTCTCTGAGGTGTGTAAGTGAGGATTCAATCCATGGCGTTGAAGCAGCAGCTGCAAATGCTGAGGCACAGCTGCAGTGGTGCCCACTAATTTGGTACCCAGCACGAAGGTTTCCTTCCACTGGAGGTGCTCCCAAGGGCCACCGTATGAGAAAATATGACCACAGTTCTGTATGAGAAAATATGACCACAGTTGAAGCCCAAGTCTCTGCCATTGTCAGAAAAGCAGTTAGAGCAGTTCCTCTTTTGAATTCTGAGATGACTGTAGGGGAGGAGTTAATGGCTTTTACTACTGTGAGTAGCAAGACTGTTGCAGTAAGGTTCATCTTTCTATCTTAATGCTTTCCACATCACTCAGTGTCTTAAATTGTGTCCTGCAGTTGTCTAGAAGGTTCTGTGATCTTCTTTGTTGCTGTATTTGATTGGATAATTTGGTGTTTGCACCTCTGTGCCATGCCACAGTAAAAACAGCAGATGATCACACTGCTTGAGAGGGCTACAGTAAACAGCAGTGGTCACACAGGAGGCACTTGGATACCTACAGGTCAGCTTTCAGTGGGTCCTCTGCCTTCTCCCCACCCAAACATTTTTGCCACTGCACAGAAAAAATAATCTAAATTTTTCTGTATTTATATATTTGTATGCTTTGCAGCTGCTGGATTACCCAACTGAAGTGCAAAACTAAAAAATCTGTTTAGAGCCAGAGGACATGTGTAGTTGCAGCTGTATTTGTTCTGCAGCACTGCCATTAAACACAGCTGTTTGTCAGCAAGACAGGCAGGGAGACCTCCTAGCAGGTAAAACACAGATGCACTGAAAGGGGAATGGTTGTCACATGGAATTTGTGTGTGTTTATCCTTGTGTCCGTATGTATGTGTCTGTGCATGTGTGTAGATAGATGTGGCTATAACCAGAACTGAGCTTTGAACAGTACTGACTTGAGCAAGGCATATACTTGGCAGGGAGCTCTATGTGATTAAAACTGACCAGGTTTTTAAACCTGGCTGGTGATTTCATAAAGAGAAGATGAAGCACCTGCCATGCAGACTTTTACTCATGTGAGTAATGTCACTGACGTCAGTGGGGTTTTTCACTCACGTGCAAAGGTGTTTTCAGGCTAAGTCACGTCTGTTTTGGAGAGTCTCACTATAGCTTGTTCTAAGAACAGGACTTGGCTGTTCCTTGTGGTGAAGGTTGCAAGCCTGTATTATTACTTTATTTCCAGTCCAGGTGTCAGTCGTGAAGATGTAAACAATGATTTTACTCAAAGTTTGATTTACAGCCTTTCCAAAGACAGTAATAAGGGTTTCATTTTTTCCCATTCAATGATTTAATGAAGTGATGTAGCTGTTAAAAACAAAAAGTGAAATGGAAAGTGAATGACAGCCATAGCTAGCAATCACTGTGACAGACTAAACCTAGCAAAGCAACATGGGTGACTGATTCCTGCTCTTAGGCCAGTGCAAACTGAAAATGCTCTATGCGACACCTATGCCATGAATCCCGATAAATTGAAATAAAATCAGAATATGACAGGAAGTCATGTGTTTAAAGACTAGAAACTAAAAGACTGAAGACAGGTTAAAAGACTGAGACATGCAGCTGTTGCATATACTTGAATTCTTTCCTGACTGACAACTGTGGAACATTCAAGCTCTATGTATGATCTATTCTCTACACATGCCTCCTGATACTATCAATCACCAAATAGATATGAAGGACTTCATTCTTAACTCTTCCTGGAGACATAGGAGAGTATGGTAGCTTTATTCTTGTTTACACATGCAGAATTGTGGTATAACTAACTTGCACAATTTATTGTAAGGGCAGGAGCCTTTTATTAAAGGGGTAAAACCAGAAATAGAAACCAAATCTCTGTTTTTGCATCTCATGGAAAGTTAACGGTCTCAGTCCCTTTGCCTTCCAAATCTCACTGAGCTGGGGTAGGTGGGAGCACACCAGCAGTGTTGTAATGCTTAGATCTTGTAAAGATATAATCTGTGGCTTCTGCATGCTGAGATTGGCTCCTCTGCTGCAGTCAGTGTTTGTGTTTTGAAACTTCATTTACCACAGCAGAAACCACAGTGGGAGGAGAGAAATTAAAATTTAAAAAAATATTAAAAATGTCAAAGAGCCAGTTTCGCATGTTAATAGTTGAAAAATGTTTTAATGTAACAGCCAAACTCACTCTTACTGACTCTTACTACTTTAAAATGTGCTTGAGGAATACAAATGTTTTAAAATAAGGGTGGACAAATATGGAAAGGTTCAGGCAAACAACTTTCTCATCTCTCCTGGTCAGCTTCATCTTTACATTTGGATTCACTTAAAGCAATTGCAGAGGACATTTATTTAGGTGAAATGAAAACCTTTGATTTTCTAGATTCTGTATCTCCCACTTGGAAGCAAGTGTTAGAATAAAGCAAACTCCTGGAGAATTCCAATTGCTGCTTTTATATCCCCTGGCATCCTGAAACTTTTTTTATGTTGCTACCAAGCCTATAGTTTGAGGTCTTACAGGCTGATTATCATGGGACATTTCTGCATCCAAGTGTCAAGGAAATGGGACTTTCTAGTTTTTGTAAATAGATAAGCTTGCCCTAAGGACTATACCTGACAAAACTTGTTCTCTGACTAGAAAATGGAAGCCTGAATGGAAGCTGTCTAAGTGCTAAAGATAAAAGAGAGCAGCATTAGAAATACCTTAGATGAACAGTATTGTGATCTGAAGATAGAGATGAATGTATATACCCGTGCAGCCTTAATGAGCAGCTAGAGGCTTGGAAAACCAAGAGTTTGCACTGAGACAGTTTGAAGTAATAGGTCTCTACAGAACTGCAAGGAGATTGTTTTAATAAATGTATTGAAGAGAAAAAAATCTTCTACTCTTTGGCCCAAAGACAGATACAAGTCTGCACATTAATCAGGAAAATGGTGGTGACTTTTGCTTACAAAAGCAGCTATATTTATGTATACAGGAGGATGAACACTATTGCTCTAGTAATAGCAAAATATACTACAAAAATACCCTAAGGTCTGCTTACAGAAGTAACAGCTCAAGGACTATTCATTTGAACAGGTTTATTTTATTTCCCATTTTCTTTGCCTCATTTTGTTATCTCAAGAACTAGAATTGCATTCCTGGAAAAGGAGATTAAAGGGTTTTGAAAAGTCCTGAAAAACCACAGGGTCACTTTTTCTCTTCCCTATCATGCTCTTGTGGCTGCATGCAATGAGAAGCTCCTTCCCAGCAATGGCAGCTCAGGGCTGCTCCCCCCAGAGCACGGCAGGAATAGCTGAGGCTTGAGTCATAACTTTGAGCTTGGGACTCTTCCCCTGGGCCCACAGGCTTCGTTTTGCAAGCAATTTAGCAATGTGGGCACCTTCATGACATTTATTAGATTAGAGGTGGCTATCAGAAAGATCTAAAACTGTGTTCTTAGGATACCGAAATTTGCCTGTTTATTAATTTCAAAAGCTGGTGCAATGAACAGCAAGTTAGATGTGTGACCTTACAGTAGATGTTTGCTTTTGACTTTCTAGAGAATCAAAAGGGATGGTCAAATGACACTGGGGCTATTGTGGTCATCCAGTCCAATTCTCCAAAGTCATAATTCAGTTTGTAAAGCTATATTTGCAGTACATTCTGTGTGTCTTTTTCTAAAATGTCTGGTTTGCCTTTTAAAAATCCACTCAGCTACAAGAAGATTCTAGTAAAGTATTAAGGATATTTTTTAAATTTTCAGTGTTCAATTTTTCTGATATTCAAATACAGTTGTAATTTTAAAAATGTGTGTCTCTTCTAGGCCAAGCCTTTCTAGTTTTAGCTTCCAGTCCCTGAATATTTCCATGCCTGCCATAAATGGCAAAGCAATTTTTGCTAGAGAAAAAACACACTTGTAAAGATGGAGTTTAAGACTGCACTAGGTAGGGACACTTGTAAAAAAATTGATTTCCCACAGCCAACCATATTATGCTTTGAATGCTAAAAAAGATAACTTTTTAAAAATAACTGTGTTGGCTACTTTGGGAGTGTATGCATTTGCTGATTCTTAGTGCATGTTGTTCCTTTCTTATTTTCTTTCTCAGGAGAGTTGTATTGTTCTTTGCCCAACCCTAGGAATGTCCATTTTGAATCTCTAAATATGAAGAATGTCCTTCACTGGTCAGCACCAGAAGGCACAGGTGACGGAGTACTCTACAAGGTGAAATATACAGTGTAAGTTGGCTTGTTTATTTTATCTCCCACTGACTTTTATTTTAGCATTTTAAATAATAATTTAACATGAAAACCCAGCTTCATGGAAAGTATTGCTGATATTAAGTAAAGAAAGAACTAAAGTGTGAGCTAGACTTAAGCAGTGTATTTTTTAATTTCTGCTTCTGGCACTGTTTACTTCACCCTAAGTTAAACAGTGTGTAAGGAGATATTCTTCCCATGAAAGAAGTGTAGGAAGCAACATTCTAGTACTATGGAAGCTTTCAGAGGCATTCCTCCTAAAATGAGAGAGAAGGATGAAGAATAACTGCTGTGGACTGGTATGTGTCATACACCCTCTGTACACACTTAAATGGATATGGAGATGTATGATTCAATCGATATTAATAATACTCAGTGTGTCATTGCTCTTTCCTGACAGACCCACTCCCCCAGACTTATTCTGATCCAGCAAGCCTCTCTAGGATAAAATCCACTGATGTTACCGAACATTGTACAAAACCAAGTATTGTGGTTGGAATCAGGCCCTTACATTGTCAAGGTCTGCACCTTAGTAGGGTATCAAGGAGTTTGCATGAGAACCAGACTCTATTTCCTTTATTCCCACTGAAAGAGCACAGTGTCATTCTGAAGGCCAGTGACAGACGTTTTAAGGGCAGTGACAGACTCTAATCTTTACCTCTAACATTTACACTTCCCTCAATCTAGGAACATTTTCAGAACAGTAAAATGAATGTCAATCTCTAGAAGTTTCCTGTAACTTAAGAGTGCTCAGCAATTACAGAGTGAATGATAATTATTGTCATGGTTTAGGAATGGTGTTCTCCAATTCAGGAGTTCTGCTGAAAAAAACCGTGGTGCCACTTGCTTCCCCTCCACCTCCAGCTGGAAGCACAAAAGGCAAAGATCACACACGGAGATAAGAACCATTTACTGGAAACAGCAATGAGATAAGACAATGAGCAGTGACAGCAGCAATATTAATGATAAAAATGTACAAAAGAGAGAGTGCAGAGCTCAACCCATGCCACCCAAACAGTTCCCTCTGGTCAGGACCAGTTTTACCAACACACCAGTTTTATCCGCCACGCTTCCTGCATGGGAAAGGAACACCTTTCTTCTTGGAATGGAGAGAGAGTCCTTCTTCTGTGTCCCTAGAATCGACAAAAGATGGCATCTTAATAGCATTAGGATTTTGGCCATGCCCACAGAGCTCCAGGCTCCACCCCCTCCTGGTTACTGCAAGAAATTAACCAGAACTTGTATGGGAGGTAAAATGTTCAGAGAGAACTGGCTGCCCTGACCCTAAAGGGCCAGCTGGTCCATGAGGAGTCTGTCGCCATAGGTATGGCCATCTCCATCTTTCACTGAGCACAAAAACACTCAGGTGCCTCTGCCCATCCAGGAGAGGAAGGCCTTGAGATAGGAAAATGCTGGTAAGCGATCTGGCAGAAGCTGCCACATATCCTTACTAATTAGCAGCCAAAGGGGGAATTCTTAGTGTGAATTTAAGGAGCAGGAATGTCTGAGCAAATCCGAACAGGAATTTTCCAAGAAAATCTTGGTCAACAAGGCATTGTTGGTAACAGATATATGGCCTTTTTTTCAACTAGAAGGGTTTTGAAGTTCATTGTGTTCCAGTTGTGTCTTTCTGTTAAACTAGAAAATGAGGGGTCAGGCAGGAATGAGTAGTCTCCTGTCATTCATCTTGGAGACTCTGAGCATCATCTGTGTCCATACTTGAGGATGTGTCACTGACCATTCTGACTGGACTCTTTGTTTCCATATAAATAATTATCCATATAAATAATTATTGTGTGTTTAGAATTTAGGCTAAATCTGTGGAGACTGATGTTGAGAGATCTGTGCTCTGTACAGGCAAACTTTGACTTAGGTTGGTGTCACTAACATCCCTGTTAGTTTCATCTGGCTTCTTCTGGATAAGGCCTATTCTAATTTATATTTCATTAAAAACGTGTGGAAGTCTTGCTCTTCATCTCAGATGAAGCTGGGATTCCTTGAAATTTCAGATTTCTGCTAAACACAGAAACTGTTTTATCAGCCATATTAAAACAGAGAAAATTATATTATGAGGTGACTAATGTATTGGAAATAGCTTTTGTACAGCTCCTTTCTCTTTCTTTTCAATATAGATACGGTGTTGGCAAATGGATTAAAAAGCCAGAATGCAGGAATATAAACAGAACATGGTGTGACCTCTCCAGTGAAACCTCTGACTACGAAGAACAATACTATGCAAGTGTTAAAGCATTCCTAAATGGGGCATGCTCTGACTGGATGGAGACCACACGATTCAACCCTCTAACAGACAGTAAGGAGAGCTAAGCACACAGCCAGGTGTTCAATGGCCTTGATTAACAACGTGTGCTCACACTGCATGGGCCTTCACAGTGTATAATATTTTAATTTTAGCATGAAGTTACATTTTTTTTCAGTTGTTTCACATTTATTCTTATATTCTGCTTTTGACAGAAGTAATTGAAATAATAAAATCAGAATTTGGATATATATATATAGTCTGGTATATACTGAATTCTTTTTAATGCTATGGTAAAGCCTTACTCAAGGCAAATAAAATCTGTGGCACATTCTCAGTATAAATGACTCTGATTTTGAAAAGGCTTTATCAAACCAATCAGCAAGCATAATCTAGAGCCCAATATTTCTTATCTGTGCCAGATAAGAACATACTGGTAATTCAGCCTATTTTAGCAAATTGAGTTTCAAGGTTGTTTATCCTGTAAAGTCACAGGAATTCTTTGGCAAAGTTCCAAGTCAGTGTTCACTTTCTTACTGTAAAAATCCTCTTAGTTATCTAAACAATATTTTTCTACCAATATAAATAAAATTTTCAATGCTCTACTTAGACTCCCCCAGTCATTGCAAAAATGTAATATGATTAATTTGATGAAACTGGTCAAACCAGTGTGCCTCTGCTGAATTTGACTGCTTTTTGTACATGTTCATTTTTCCAGCTAAAATAGATCCACCCATGGTAAGCGTATCTTCTACTGACAGATCTATCTCAATCATTTTGACTGCTCCTGAGAAGTGGAAGAGAAGTCCAGAGGAAGAATCCATATCTCTGCTTCAGGTGTATCCTGGCCTGCAGTACAATGTGTCTGTCCTCAACAAAAAAACAAAGAAGCGGGTAAGCTTTGACAAGGCTGTGGAACTGCTGCTGTTAAATCTGTGCTCTGTGCTTCTTGAAATGCCAAGATTAGCAAACCTGTAGTAGACAAATGTGGTTTGGTTGGTTGTGTTTGTTTGTTTGGCTGGTTTGTTGACATTATTTTCACAAAGGTGCAGGAAATATAGCAATAACTTTACTTTGGACTCCAAGGTCTACATAAATTCTATTACCCTAAGGCTCCTGGCTTTTCCAGAACATCCCAGTTTGAAATATTTTGTGGAACCATACCATATGCCTGTCATGGGTGTGTGTGTGAGAACAGGGCTGAAGTGATACAACATCACCACAGGAATGTGAGCCAGTAGTGGCTGATGGTCCTAATGCATATGAAGCACGAAATTGTTCAGTGGTGGTACAAGAATCTTTGATTGGAAGAGAAAATAATCAGAGAGAATGTGACTTAACAAGTAACTTGAATGTTGATTGCATTCAGAGGAAAAGGATGCAGCTGGCAGCTCTTAGAGTATCAACCTTTCTAGCAAATGTGTATGTTCATGACCTTTCTGTAGCTCAGGAGTTAAGGGAGGAAAAATATTTTTAATGTCTTCCAGTGGTTCTTCTCCATCAGCAACAACACCTTGGTTGTGCCCTGGTTAGAACGTGGAACCGCTTATTGTGTCAGTGCACAGATACATGTCCCCACACCAGTTTTGGACAGTGCCTTTTCCAAAGAACATTGCATTACTACACTGAAAGGTATGTATGAGGTGGCAAATTAAAAAAAAAAAAAAGAAGATGCAAATTAGAAAAACCACGGTGATTGAATTTGTGAGTTTTTTATGTATCCATTTTGAGAGTGATAATTAGCATGATTTTTTCCTTCTCTGTGCAGTTGTACCAATGAAAACTTTGCCTCTAATAAAGCATAGCTGGGACTGACTGGAAGGTACATCAGTACCTCTGAAGAAAATTACCTGCATTCTTTGAGTTTTAGTGCATGGAGAATATTTTTTCTCCTTGAATGCTGTTTGGGGGTAGCAGAGCTGGGTCATTCTGAAGTTATCAACAGGAGAACCTAAGGGAGATGTTATTACTTCTTTATAGAATTTAATTTATCATTTAGACAATAATAATAATTGTCCTGCAACTCAAATAATTTTTTTCATTTCCTGCAAATTCCTTGTTTATCTAAAACGTTTGCATTCTGTATCCAAAATGCAGTGGGGTGAATGCACACATTACTGTCCACATACCTTAACAAGTTGTTTGTTACCATGAAAGCTTTTGTTTTATTAACAGATAAAACAGAAGATGAGACTATAACAATCACATTTGGATATATTATGCCTACCATGCTGGCTGTCCTTTTTATTTCTTTGGCATGCTATTGGGTGCACAAGTATCTTCACATCCACAAACAAAAACATCCAACAAACCTGGTGAGTGTCTTCTGTTGCAGGAGGTCACTGCCAACCCTGGCACTCCAGCAGAGCTGTGTGTTTTCCAGGGGTCCAAGCAGGCTTGGCGGAACCTGTGGCTAACTCCAAATAAAAGCTCTAGTTGCCTCTGAGATCAAGAGAAGAAAGCCACATCAAGGGTAATGACCCTTGAAAGAAATGCAAGAAAAACAGAGTAATAACTCAAGTTTGCAATGATCAGAACAGAGCCATTGGTTTTGGAAGAGTCATTGCCATAAGCAATGACTTAAGTCACTAGGTCTGTCAGGGTGTCAGAACTCTGTAAATTTATCTAAGATGAAGCACTGTGTGAAGTTAGTTGAACAGAAGTTATTAATTTGTTGAATTCGGAAACAAGAAGGGAAGACAATTAAGCAGTACAGAAACACCATGATGTTTTCTTGGACTATTACTGGGTATTACAAGATTTTTCCATTTAATTGTGATTGTGAAGGATTTAACACATATGCATCATACAGAAAATTTAACCTGGACTTCTAGAATACTTTGAAATACTGTACCATCTCCTAACACCCAAAAATGTACAAACACATTCTGTTATGTAGACAGCCCAAATACACTTTTTGCAAAAAAATGTTCTCAAATTTCTTAGTGCTGCAAAATTTGTTGATTTTTAGAAAGAATACTTAAAAGTCTATGAAATGTTACTGGTTTCCAGCTCATGAGCTCAACAGAACTTTCTGACAGGTATCTTTAAGCAATTTGCTCAACCATAAACATGCAATTATAATAATGAATGCAGACTTCAATGTTAATCCAACCTGCGTGACATCGTGGGATGGGAGATACAAGGGAGTTGGTTTCAACATGCTGATCTTGCTGAGGAAGATTAGACAAGTGCAGAGGTGACAGGAGAAATCTTCACAGAGGGACTGTGAGTTCAGAAGGGCTCAGAAGGATTGGAGCAGCCACTGCTGCAGTGTGTTCAGATGTGCACAGAAATACCTCCTGCTCTTGAGGGGGCACTGGTTGGATTACAGGACCGTGGAATCACAGAGTGGTTTGGGTTGGTAGGGGCCTTCAAAGGTACCTAGTTCAACCACTCTGACATGGGTGAGGACATCTGCCCCTAGATCTGGTTGCTTAAAGCTCCGTCCAACCTGCCTTTGAGCACTTGCCCTTATGGGGCATCCACAGCTTCTTGGGAAACATATTCCAGTGCCTCACCACACTCACAATAAAGAATTTATTCCTTATATTCAGTCTAAATGAACCTCTTTCATTTTAAAACTATTGTCCCTTGTCATTACAGGCCTTTGTAAAAAGTCTGTTTCTGTCTTGTTCTTTATGTTTTGTTCCTGGGATGCAGATCATGGTATGGGGAGATAGCTTGGTCTCTTGGGGAACTAACAGGACAGAGCTCTTTAAAGTCCAAGAGCATGAAGGGCTACTTAGTGAAAAATTCCCACTCAGTAGTAGACTAAAATCCTAACTCTGGGAGTTTTTTTCTCTAATAAAAATGTAATTTGAATGTTGGGAATTTTTTAATGACCATCATGGAGCTTCAATTTGATTTCTCCACCTCTGGATTCAGTCAATGTTAAGGTAACAAATGAATATAGACCTGGTATTTTAATGATGCTCTCTGGCTTTCCCAACATACAGACTGTTCCACATGGGCACCTTGTGTGGCTGGGGGGGCATGGAATAAATTGTTTGTTTGGTCCAGCATTTCTGACCTGTGCAACCTTTCAGACTACTTGGTACATCAATTAGTGGTCTTAGTCTTCCATTCAAGCTTGAAAGCATTGAAATGCACCTTCTGGTTGTTTTTCATATTCACTCCACCAACACCCACACAATGTTGATTCCTGTCAAAAATTTTACTCGTTTCAGAAAGATCCCTACGGTTTAATTTGATGATTTTGCACCCATTCATAAAAGCAGCCTGTGGTAGACTACACAGTGCAGGCTCTGTACACTGTGCTTCAGCCTGATGTGTAGCTCCCTCTCTGAAAGAAAACCTGGTATTATTTTATTCTCTGTAAGTTCTACATGAACATGTTACCTGACACTGCTTGTCGGAACTGGTTGTGACTACATTTTCTCTTCACTGGTTAAAAGGAGTGGAATAAATTCAGTAATCCTTGGTCCAAGAACAAAGACTGATGTTTTCTCCAAAGTCATGAGAGTTTATGCTGGAAACAAAACTTGTATCTGACAGAATTGTTCTAACCATTATTTTGACATCAGGAAGAGGAGGGAAGAGATATTAAAACTGATTATAATATAGTTTTACATTATATAGAATAGAAAAAGGAGAGCATATTGACACTCATAAATGTTTATAGGATGAACTTTCTTCTTCCCTAAGTTGAAATAACCTCCTAATAAGGTCTAACATATTTTAAAAATATAAGGTAGTATAAGAAGCATCAAGATGGTATTTTTATTAAACTTCACTCAATATATTTCTTACTTTGCAGGTGTGGCAGTACACTGACAAATGCAAGGAATGGGTTTTCATACCAAGTGAAAAAATGGTGCTCAACCTTATCACTGTTGATGGGGATGACTGTGAGGAATCCAGATGTCTGTCAGAAAGTCCCCATTATAACACTGTTTACAATGACACTGAAGGGAGGGCTTTGCCTTCTGAACAGGTGCTGAAAGCAAAATATTTGCTTGATTTTTCATGTGAAGAGATTTCACTCAAAGAGGATACTTTAGTGGAAGGGAACCAAACTGGAAACTGGGCGTCTCATGGCCGGTCTGGAACACAGAATACTTGGAGAGATAAAAGTGCAGAGGTTGTGGAGTATGAGCATGATGTAAGGACTGAAGACTTCAGCCCTGGTCAGAAACTAGAAGAGATGTTTTCTGCCCCTGGGGGGCTACAGGGTGAGCCAGAGGTTGCTTTGGGGGACTTGGTTGATATGGGAAGAGGACAGCCATATTCTCCCCAGCTAGAGATACGGGTGGCACACCTTTGTTTGGGACAGAAAACAGAGGAACTTGATTTGAAGGTGGTTGATGCAGCAGATGAATTGCCAAGTGAGACCCACATCGACTTCATGGACCTGGATACTGAAAGGTCTAGGCAGGCATCCTATCATCAGCTGGAAAAAACCACACAGGGCCTCACAGAGAAAGAAGGTATGCAGACCATATTAGTTGATTGGGATCCTGACAGTGGAAGACTGTATATTCCTACTTTGTCCAGTGTTGAAAATCAGGTGTGTGAAGGACTATTCAAGTATGATGATCCTGGCAAAGATGGAATTTTGCTCAGACTCTATGACAAAGGGGTATCTGGTGAATCACCTAAGGACCAAGAAATGTATCTCCTGCAGTTCAAGGAACAGTGGGGACTTCATGTAGAAATGGAAGACTGAAAGTAATTTTCTAAGATATGCAAAAGTGCAAAATCTTGTTTATTTTGCTAAATAGAGTGGTAGACTCAGGGGAACAGGCATGTCTTAATGTTTTGAAGTTTTTGGAACCACCACATTTTAACAATTTATTCATTAAATGTTATTTATAAGTCTCCAGATGTGATATAAATGATTATGACATTAATCACAAACCTCTTGTGTAAAATATGATTGTTGTGAAGTTGTATTCTTTTTTTAAATAAATAAAAAGAAAAAATATTTTAAAATAAATATTTTTACAGAGAATGCTCCCACCTTGCAATTCCTGTGAAAATGAGTTACCAGCACTTAAAAGCAGTTACTTTTGGGGGAAAAATACAACCAAACAAACGAAAAATGGGAAAATGTGTAGGGCAAAGGGGTTCAGTGAAATGCCTGTAATCATGCTGGCTGAACCATGTCTTACCCAACCTAGGCACAGGCAGCTGAGCACCTGTCTGGTTCATGCCCTGCAAGTGTCTGCTCCTCTGCGTGGCAGGAGCAGCTTGGATGTCGGCGATGGAGAGAGATGGGGAGACTGACTTGGTGATCAGAATCTGATTTTATTGTGGGATACAAGCACTTATATACTATTGCAGGGAGACTAGTAATGTGTACTACAATTAGGTTAAAATCACATACACAAACTTATGCATATAACAACATCTCTTGCTTGCAGAGTTTAATGGGATTTTCTTTTTCCAGTAAACCTGTTTGATTTAATCTTCTTGCAATCCAGGTCTAATTTTCAAAGTTCTGTGTGCTTTTGCTGAGGCATCCTGTTATCAAATCTCTTATGTTAACCAGGTCCAAAGTCCATCATCTGCCTTGTGTCCCCCAACATTCCAACACTCGGAGGGAGAGGTCTGCCCCAGACACACCATTGCTTCAGCCACTGCACACTGCTGTGCCACACCAACCAAGTGCTCCTGAGGGCTTCCTTTTATTACCTGCTGTCCTCATCAGCACTTCTGATGAAAGTCGACTTTTTCTTCATGTCATGTGATATTTAGGATAGCAAAATTACAGAAATTACTTACTAGGGCAAATGGCATTTTCCTTTTCAAAACTTGTCAATTTTTCACTTACTGAGTCTTCTTTTTTCCCCTTCAGTACACCAAAAAACATCACGGCAATGATTTGTTTGGTTTTGAACAGGATAAGCAAAAACCAAACAAATTCTGTACAGTTTTTAAATTTGTGTCTTCCAAATTAGCACGTAGTTTGTTGGTTTTTTTTTTAAAGAAAGACCTTTACCTAAATGGTTTTTTTTCTGAGCTGTTGTTGTTTCATGACCTTAGTATTCTCTGTGACTGTTCATCCTCAGAATTTTTCAGTTGTAGTCATAGACTTTAAAACCAGAAATTGCATTAAAATATTTCTAATTTTTTGAATTTCAGCATGACAATATGCTGATGACTCCTTATCAGGAGGTAAAAAATTGTCCTCAGCTGCTTTTATAATAAAGGTATAGATCATGCAGCAGTGTTACACCTAGCTTACATAAATACCTTTGCTCATCAGGAGGATTACAGAGGAGAGTTATGGTTTAGTGTAAAAGAAGAAAATAGATGGGAGATGTGAATTTTTTTTGGTCCCCCCAAAAAAATCAGTCATCCAAAATCTTTCTCAGTATTTTCCAAAGATTTCTTAACTAACCTCTTTGTGAATGATCTTGTAATTTTCTTTTGCAGTGTGGGGCCTCTGATTCATGGGCAGGAAACAATTACTTGCTTTTTTCCAGTAGCCCATTGAATTTTACCCAATTACTACTGCCCTAAGAGCAATCACTTGTGTTCAGTGTATACACATCATGTCCATACATATGGACAGATAAGGATGGTTCAGCTCTGCAAATATTTTGGTGTAGGTCAACCAACACTCCTTGAAGAGGAAGGTATCCCTTATTTTGGGTGTGTATTTCCCCCGGCCTTGTTTGCCAGCTGCTGGTGTCTGCTGCTGCTTTTTCTGTTAGGTGAGCAACAGCAGTTAAGGATAACTACTTGTAAGAATATTTAACCTACCATAATCAAGTAATTGTTTATTAAAATTTGAAAACTTAGTTATCCATAGAAGCTCACTTCATTAATTTTTTTTGTGGTTGTAATCTTTCAGTGCATCTTACCCTGTTTTGTTTTGGCTTTTTGCTTTTTGGCTGGTTTGCTGGGTTTTGTTTGTTTGGCTGGGGGTTTTTTTGTTTTTTTATTTTTTTTTACTTTTCAGTAACAATTAGGTTGTATAGCATTTATTTGCTCTAGTACTTGAAAAGGCACCACCTTCCTAGTTAACAGTACTTGTGATTAAAATACGATTTGCCGAGATTCTTGCAATAATTTTCATGATAAATTTATGCTTAAGAGTGGTGGTTAATTTTTGCACTAAAATATTTGTGTTAGAAGTTTGCAGCACTTTTGGTGTTGCTTCCTTTGATGCGAATTTGCATTAAATTCAGAACTGATACTAGATTATGCAAACAAGTCCTTCATATTTACATGATACACCTTGAAAATGTTCTCAGAATGATCACAGAAAAAAAAAAGCACTGGTGAAAAAGATGTTAATGAAGATAAGAACTTCCTTTTATATGCAAAAGAATTTTTCAAGTTAGCTAGTCAAGTTCTGGAACTGATGAAGCAGACATAATAGTGCATATTTCCATCTGTATAGTACCAGTAAATTGTTGATGGCCTTTTTAATAGGGCCAAAGTTACACATATTTTTCCTTAAAATCTTCTAATTATGTTAATCAAATGAAGCTGATCAGACATGGTACTTTCAGCAAAGCAATCAGCAAGGAGCAAAATACTGCCATGTAGATTTGTAAAATACTAGAGTGAAGAGCCAAGCAGTAAGAGAGCTGACATGTTCCTACTCTTATTGCACTTTATTAAACTTTGCTTAGCCACATTTAGTAGACTTAATGCAGCCAAAAGCAAGATCATAATCTAGAATCATACACCTAGACTACAGATTATACTGAAACACAAGATTACCTGGAGCTGGGAAATCAGCAATTTTGAAAATTTTATGGGAGAGGAATAGAATGAGGAAGCTGTTTGTTGAGGACAATAGGATGTATATTTCTTGGTTGTGATGGCAATAAAACCAGACCTTTAGCTGTGTTTACAGGCCTGATGTGACTACTACTGGAAAAACTGTCTCTGGTTTGCAATATAAATCATGAAGATGAAAGGCACATGCTAGTCTAAAAGGCCAAAGCAATGCACTTCAGAGGTTGAAAAACAGGAAACCTAGCTATCAAAGTGAGATCTAATGGTGGTGAAACTGATAGCTAGGTGTGGGCACGCACAGTTTTGGAAAAGTAGCTATAATTGTAAGTATGGTTTTGCTGCCTACTGCTTAGGCAGAGTGACAGGGGTATTGAAGGAGAGACTGAAACAGAGCTGAGTGCAAGATACCTGTGATCTGACACACAGCAGCCCTGGAGAAGCTGCTGCAGAATGAGAATGACCAGATGGAAAAGTCCAAATTCATGGGGGAAACGTGCAGTATGAGTCCCATGTCTGGTGAGGTGAGCACTGCACAGTGCCCACGCAGTGGGCATGAGGTTAGCCAGGTGAGGGATCCATGGCAACGCCCTAGTACAGGATGCAAGATCACCAGTTACATGAAGGATAAGGAAATTATCAAGAGGGCTCCAGAGACCCTCCAGAGAGGGTTCCAGGGGTCTGGAAAGAGTAGTTAACACTATTACTTAGCACAGCTCTTCCTATGGATAGTAGGGAAGGTCCAGCAAAGGCCCAGAGGAATATTATCTGGGTCTAGAAATTGCACAATATGAAAACACCCTGAACAAAGAAATACTTCAAATTACATAACTAACACATACACAGAAACATGTTCAATTTCTGATGATTTCAAGTTAAATTTTAAGTTATGCTCTAGGTCTCCTGTAAAACAGAGCAAATTCCTGAATGTGGGACTAACAAAATCTATCAAAGCATACCAAAACAAAAATCAGTCTTTACTTCCATATGGTCTAACCTGCAAACCAGGCTTAACCAGACAGAATGATTGGGATGTGAAATAAGTGAAATTTAAAACAGAAGAGCAGCATGGTTTGAATATTTTAAAATATGGACAATTGACTGTTTACCAAGGCCTGTGAAAATTCTCTAATGCCTGTAGGTCTTTCAAACAAGTTTGTTGCTTTTCAATAATGCTAAAAATGGGTGACATTTCCTGCCTGGAATATGCTAAGTGTACAAAGATGTTCATATGTTGTAAAGTCTTAAAAATTGATTAATATCTTCTTTCCTCTTTAAATAAAAAATGTTTTCTCATCTCTACAGTGAAGTTAAAAAAAACCCCAAGTACTCCAAGCACCGTGGTTTTAAACAGTTAAAGCTTTGATGTCTGATGTGATTCAGTCTTGCAAACTCAAAGATTTAAACCTTTTCAGCCATTTGACATTGTCCATACAAAACACCAAAGTTCTCCTTAAAAGGAAGACACAGCAGCATGTCAAGATTTTTTTGCCTTGGTTTTGCATGTAGGTTTCAAGCTTGATCAGCGCAGGGGCACATAGCAGTAAGTGTAGGAAGTCATTTTCATGTTTAGTGCCACCTCTTAGAAACCATCAAAACTTTGTTAGTTTAATTTTTCTTTCTCTGGTAAAAAAGAAAAAAAAAAAGAAAATGGAAAAAAAAAAGGAACAAACAGTTCTGTTTTCTAATAACCTCCAGAATCAGTTTAGCTAAGACAGATTTTTCTGGCCTAAGTTAGGTTTTAAGAAGAGGACTTGTTCCTTAGCATCATAGAGCTATGAAAACCTCAGTGGCTATGGGAAGACACACGTTCCAGTAGTGCTGGTTCAGCTCTCTGCTTTTGCCTCTGTTTGGCTGTAGGAGCAATATCCTGCATTACAATGTTTTCCAGTCACATTGTCCTTGCTCAGAAGGCTTCTTGTTTGCCACTGCTCTTTGCAACACTATAAGGTCTCTGCAGGCTGAGAAACCTGGAGAAGGGGAATTGCCCTAATTCTGTATTATTGCAAGGTGACCTCCTAGATCTCTCACACCTTACTTGTTACCTTGTCAAAGTTACAAGGACCTCTTCATCCAAGTAGAAATCCAGCATTGCTGCTCACCTCTGGCAGCAGTTGCAGCAAATGCTGTCTGCTAGCACCCAAAATTGCTGCAGTGACTCCCATGGCACCAGAACATTCTCATTTCACAGTAACTCACCCAAGTAATGGCTTTAGCAGCAGCCTGTGCTATAAACACACATCATCAGTTCTGCCATCCAAAAACTGCCATTAAGAAACAACATATTCCAGGAGTCCAAAGTAAGTTAGCAAGCAATGTGGCCCAGCAGCAGGGCAACAAATTGCTTTGGTTTTCTAAATTCTCATCCTCATGTCATTGAAGGTGAAGCAAAATGTTCAGCAAGACCCTGTACTGAAAACAGCAGGAAAATACTGAAAAATACCTGGACTCTTCCACTGTGACTCCTGTGTATTGTTTGTATACTTCAATTTTGCCTTGTTTTTTATTTCAAGCCCTTTAAGCATTTTATAGTAATTAAAGATAAAGGAAGAGAAGTTGCTATTCCAGTTTTATGGATGGGGTAACTGATACATGGAAAGGCTAAAATGGATTGAAAACCACCATCCAGTGAGTGTAGGGTGCAGGACAGGAGATGACAAAACACAGATGACACTTGCCAGTGTAGTAACTGCTGAAGTCATAGTTCCCCTCAGCAATATATCCCCACAGTGCAGGTTACTCCAAGCTGCTAGATGTTCAAGGCTAGACACACCTCCAGCTTGGTTTAAATTAAAAATATTAAATTTTAAGGTGAAAGTGTAGTATGTGAACCAGCTGCAGAGTCCAGACCAACAAGAAGAACAGAAGTCTGACAAACCCAACCTTCAGGACAAAGACGGCCAAAAGGATCCAAGCAAACCACTCTCTAGGGAAGAAAAGTTAACAAGTCATGCCAGGCAGCCACCTAAGATGGCATTAATCTCTGCTATGCTGAGTGGGGTGAGCTCCAAATTGCCCCTCTGCTGTCCCATTCTGTCCCACACCCTCATTAACATCGACATTAAACTTTTGCTGGATGTGGTTTGTGTGCTAGTTTATTTTGTAACACTTCTTTCTTCCAAGGGCACTGGACCAGTGGAGTAGGTGGTTTAGGAAGAGAGGACAGACTTCAAGAATTAAAGAAAAAAAATAAAGAAACATCAGTTGGAGTGGTTTAAATACAATCAATCTTGTCAGGGTGCAGGGTGAGAATCAAATGAAAGACTCCTGTTTTGTACAGCAAATGTCATCAACCCAAAGGGCACAGAAAAATCCCAGGGCACGTTGGTGCGACTGTTTCTACACTTCTCCTTTGCTCTTGGTCACAGGTAAGGAATGGGTTGAAGGAAGTGGTTCTGTTCTTGTAAACTTCTTTCCTGGACTGAGATGGGTCCTCTCCACCAGTGTGCAAGTTTCTCAGTCATGCCCTTCCCAAGCTGTGCCACCTTCCAGGCTTCTGATCTTCTAAGCTCTAAATAGCCATTTCACACTTAGGCCAGCGCTGCTCCTGAAGGACCTCTGCTCTGCAGACTCTCAGAGATAAAATTTCTTTCACTAATACTTTATTGGAAAATGGTTTTATGTGTTTCTGAGTTTGCTTAATTATTCTCTGTGCAAAACAAAGGGTTGTTAGAATATATCTGTACATCTATTTCTCACCCTGCCTCTGGGAGAATGATGTTCTTTAGATTACCCCTTGCCCCTTGCAATGCAAGCACCATCACCTCTACTGAGATCAGAGGGACTCAGCCTGTGTAATGTGATTTAGAGGCATGTTTATTCTTCTCCCACTAGACTTAAAAACATAGTGTGCTCTATTTGTCTCCTTCTAAACTGACTTAACACAAATACCCCAAAATAAATCTCCTGAACTGAATGTGCTTAAGTTTTCCTGTGCAGTCACAGAGACATTTTATTCTTTAAGCAGTTGTTACATATTATATGCATCCTAAAAAAGTATTTCATGTTTACAGTTAAATAGTTTTTAAAGATAAATCCTAAAAACTCTTGGTGTGGACTTTTCCCTGGCATGCAAGACTGATCTTGCATAGCTCACAGACTGCTGGAAACAAATATTTGTTATTTAGCCAGGATATGTATTATATACTTATATGAGGATATAATAGAAAGTTTAGAAACATTCATAGAGCTTTCATGATCAACCAGGAATTTTAAACCTCTCCATATTTCTTAGCTGTGGGAAAAGATGAATAGCAGTCTGTTCTGCTGCTGTTCAATGCTGTTCTCTCTTTTCCTCCTACACCCAATCTCCCTGGGGCTCACACTTTTAATCTGTACCCAAAAAGCAGTCTGGCAGTAGGGCAGCTGTTATCAGTCAGAAAGGGACAGTCAGCAATCGTCAACAGATAGCCAGCAAAATTAACTTCAGGCAGTGCAGTTGGCTGCAGTAAAGGCAGTGTGCATTGCCAATGAGCAATGGATAATAGTGAAAGCTGTTTAAGGCAAAGGAAAATAGTGAAAGCTTTCTATTCTACTGAATCAGGACTTTAACGATGCTTAAGATGAGCAGAGAGGCCCCGTGCATACCCTGGGGCAACAGCAGGAGTTTTTTTACCCTCTTCTTTTTGCTGGGAATTTGTTTCCTACTGGAAAGAGGAGTGCCTACATCCCAGCATAGACTACTAGCAACCTCAGTATGCAGTAATGACAGCATTTGGCAAAGGGCTCCAAATTAATTACAGCTACAAGTTTCACCTTTGCCTGAAGCTGACACTCAATCTCTTTCTGTATGTAGTGCAAGAAAAATTACTATTAGGGAATAATAGGGGTAGTGATAGGAAATCTGACTTCTGATCCTTTCTCTCAGTCTCTTGCTTACAAAGAGACTTTATTGCAGCTGCTAAGAAAGGGCCTGAAGCAATGTCACCTGCAGGAATGTCAACCTCTCTCCTGAGCCTCAGAAACCAGCAGTGAACTGGTCTGTAGGTTCCTGTGCTACTAAGGAAGCAAAGGTTTGTCAGTGAACAGGATCTGATAGCTTATAATACACAAATGTGAGCATGAACCTACAAAATCTTCCAAATTATCTATGGCATTCATCTCTCGATGGCTAGTTTACAATACCTTTGTGTACCTTACATCACTAGTTAAACAATTATTTACTTTCATTTATGTCCTTCCTGTATTTGCAATATCCTTAATTTCTCATTGCAATCACAATATTTAATCATGATTTTTTATCTTTTGGGACAATTGTACTTCTAGATCATCAAAAACACAAATGTCAGAATTACCCAGCCTTGCAGTCCTTGTCAAAACAGCCCCACATCTCTGTAAATACATTCTGGGCCAACACACTGGGTGTGGCAGGGACATCACCTTTTACCCAATTAGTAAACACAATTGATCTGTGTGGCAAAGAGAAAAGAATCTTGCTTCCATTATGCAAACAAATAAATTTCTTATAAACAAGTCTCTCAGGAGGGACCTGTTCTACCCCCCTTACACCACTAGCTTTAATAGAAACCTTTCCATAAGAAACACAAGTTCAATCTAAGCATGCTTCTCAAATCCTCTTGATTTCCAAGTTGCAGAGTAAGCTTATGGAGCAGAAAGTACTCCTGTTTTCCCAAGATTGCATCAATGCCACTAATAGAAATAAGCTGGCCAAGATTAATGGCATAGGGCAGCTCAGCCACAACCTTTTCTACAGCAGAATGCTGTGCAATATTGCATTGCAGCTGACCTTGGGTCTCTATACTACAGGCTCTATTGTTCTCATTCTCCTGGCTGTGGTACCTTATTACAGCAGGTGTTTTACCCTCCTGCTTTTACCCTGTGCCATGCTCTGTTTCCTCAAGTTTTTTAAGGTTAACACCAGTTTTCCTTTCCTAGTTAACCTCAAAGGAAATCTCAGCATAATCCTGATGTTTTAGTGCTTCTCTGAGATCCAATGTGTAACCTGGCTGCCTGAGCGTGTAGGACATTCAAAAGAAGCCATTGCCAAATTGCCAGCTTTCTTCTCAATGCCACATGAAAAATGTGTGAGAGGGAAATCCATGGCTTCTGACAGGGCTGAGGAGTCTGAAAAACAGGGTGGTTAGTACCCAAAGCCCTGTGGTTGCACTGAGCATTGGACACTCCTGCCAAGGATTGGAGCACTTGAAATAGAAATTCCACCTTCTCCCAGGCACAGGATCTAAGTGCTATATTTGATGTAATGCAGATAATAAACTGAACTGGAACTGAAGATTTTGTTCAGAATGCTTGGAACATTCTATAACAGTTGATAATTTCTTGATATTTCCTGATTTTTCATTCAGCAATGCAGAATCTCTCATTACTAGATTTCTTCACAATAACTATGATTGTTTCGAGGTCCATCCAGTAAAAGCAAAACCATCCCACCTATCCTCTGGAGCTTGTGCAGTGATCAGGTTACTACTGGCTCCGTTAAAAATTAGCATTTTGCTGGTGGCTGATCCCATGCCAAATATTCCAGTAAATGGCAATAATCAAAATCCATTAAGTCAATGGGCCAGTTGTGGCTTGTTTTCCCTACCTTTTTACTGTTCTGTTTTTCATTAGTAAGAAGGCAGATCTGTTCCACATAACTTTGTTAACATTTATCTGAAAGCTATCTGCTATAGTGAGGCCATCAGAGTTCCTGGGAAACACAAATAAAGACCAAACCAAGCAACTTTATTGAGACTAGATTTGTAAATTTGCTCATCTTCTAACTTCTGGTCACCATGACACAGGGCAGATGGCTAAGATTACTTTCAGTCTGATTTGATTACTACTTGTTTTTTGTCTCTTCTGCAAGAGAGCACAAGAGATCCCACACTGAGTTAGCTGGGAAGAACCTTGTCCTAACAGTCTCACCATCATTACTCCATGATCCAGTGTGCTCTCCAGTCTTAGCAGCAAAGAAACATCAAAAGTCAGTGCACCTGGTTGAAATTCAGTTAAACTAAGCACCTAAAATAAATAGTGTAAATATTATCTATTAAAAATAGAAATATCACGGCAACAAGCACAGTAGAAATACCAACATGTACCTTCAGTTAGAGATGGAAAACTCTTAGTAGTTCAGATTCAGCTCAGGGATTTAGCAGTTAATCCTTAGGCTTGCAACACACTTCACTAGGGCTTCAGGCAAACTAATCTTTTTTCTTCCTGTTTTCTATTTCTGCCTCTATTACTCCATGTTTAGTATTTAGAAAGCTCCCCAAATCTCTCTCAGCTTTGCTCTGCCTGGTGCAATACATGCAGGGACTCAGACTCTGCCTCAGGCAGTTTTCCTTCTCTGAAGGAAGCAGGAGCATTTTGGCTGCCAAGACAAATTGCAACTTCTTATAACTAACACTGGAAGCTACAGGGGAAATCCATTGATTCATTCTCTAAACCATGAAAACTGCTTGGCAGAAATGTGTCACACCACTGTGTGTCTTGTCTGCAGGGTCATGAGCACCCCAAGATCAGAGGTCCCTAACTTTCCAAAGCTCTTGCTTCCTCAGAGGAAGAGGGGTTGGAGTCCAGGCCCTTTGTGGCTTACAGAAACCAAGGATGTTTGAGTCTTCCCATGCAGAGGGAAGCCTACCAAAGGAAGCTGTTCATTGAATATGAAAGTCTTCACAAATTGAGTAGGGAGTTAAAATGACTAAATGGATGGACTAAATGGATAGAGTAAATCTCCTTTATCTTTTTAACATTTTAAAGGTGGTGCCAGCAGTGCAAGAGGAAGTGGAGAGCGAGATACTAGTCAGTCACAGTTCAAGGAGAGCAGATGACTGGGAATTTGGCTACTCTGAATTATGCTGAACCCCACTGTTCACTGCCTTTTTTCTCAGTTACTCCATTTCTGTACTAATTGTCTAGGTTTTAAGAGTTTCAGAGCCCAGTTCAGACCCATCTTCTTTCCTCTGCAGCTTGTCAGTAACACAAAAAGGACAAAAATGGCAATGGCAGATTCAGCATGAACCTTCTGGTCTATAATGAGCACATCTTCAGAGGCAAAAACTTGCAGTGGGTGACATCCACTTGTTATTTCAATATCTAAAAACATAAACCAAGTGGATGTCTCCCAGATAAATGCATTACAATATATAATATAATGCAATATAATATAACATAATATAATAACAACAACAACAACATCATTTGAGAAGGCCAAACCAGACAGGCTGTTCTGAAGAAGCATGAGTGTGATACATAACTCAGGCTACTGCAGAAACCTGGAGCAGTCTTGACTCTGTAACTAACCACAAATGAGCACACACACTGCTCAGACTCCCTTTCATCCATCCATTTGTATTTATTTCCAAATGAGACCTCTTTGGAAAGTCTATCTCATGATTTTGCATCCAGTCTCAAGGACTGCTTATAAACCTGCCTGATTTCCATTCATCAAAATTAGTGTCTCACACTAAATAGCATTAGCTGGTTCATCTACCTGGGTAGTTTCATCTATCATGTGTCCAACATCCATGGGAATTTTCCTCTACAGGAAACCTCTCATTAGCAAGCTGAGGGGAAGCCTCAGACACAGGCACCCAGCTGTTCACCCAGCAGTTCATCCATCTGCAAGCAGGCCAGTACAAACTCGAGTCTGAGGACACCTTCATATTCAGAGAGAAGAGTCATCTTTTATGGAAGAGGAGGGAATGAGCACTTGGGGATGAGCTCTTGCTGGATGGGCTGCAGTACTGAGTCAGAGGCCTCTGGTCACACTGCCACAAGCAGGACAGGGGTACCCTTGGATTTCAGGACAAGTGAAAGTAAAACAAAGATTTTTTTTTTCTCAACCACTCTATAAATTCAGAACCAGAAGGATTATGTGTCCACTTGCAGAGTAGGTAACACCAAGAGACTGAAAGATGGGCTTGGTTCCATCTGAGTTTTTATACTTTTCCCTGAACTGCTTGTGAGTTTAGTAAAGACTCAGCCAGAAAACTGTCCATGGTGCAAAAAGTAAATCATGTCACCAAGGACTTCTTATACGAAGAAATCTGTTAAGGGTGGAAAAGCTTATGAAGAGTTACAGGTCAAAACAAATGCAATATTAAGGAGTTGGTGACTGCCACATTATTAGGCTTTTGTAATGCCTGAGAACCTCAAAAGAACACATTTCTAATGTAAACCTGGGCCCTAACCCTAAGCAGAGCAGGAAAAGCAGCCTTTTCCTGAGATTCCCACCACCTGGGTGGTGCCAAAGAGGAAGATATGGAAGGAGCAATGTTGTGGCAGTGCTGTGCTCCCCTTGGCATGCCTTCTGTAGTTGCAGTGTCCCTGGAGCTCTAGACTTTGTGGGGTTTTTTCAACCCTAATGGTAAGCCTAAGCCTAAGTTCAAATACCTCTGAGACCTGGCATACATAACTACAAGAACTCCTTGCAAAGCTTTTCCTTTCTCATTTTTGTTATCTATGTGAGAATCTTTCTCCAGGCTTCCCAGCAACTTCCCCACCAGCACATTCAAGGGAAGTTTTAAAGCAGCAGTTGGCAGCTGGACTTACTTACCTGTCTAAACCCACAATTCAATGACCTCTCCTGGGGCTCCACAGTTTTGCAAGCCAGGCTGATGGCAAGCTTTTAGCTGGGGTGACAGGTTTCTGAATTTCAGTACTTTGGTGTGCCAGTTATTTAGGAGCAGATGAGGGCACTGAACCCATCAAACTCCTGGGACCCATTTGTCCCCTCCACACCTCTGCTGTGGCACACAGAAAGGCCTGTTGGTGCTCCAGCAGTGTTGTGCTTCCCCAGCTCCTGCAAGCAGGTGGGAAAGGATGAGAAGTTTCCTTTGTATTTCCTTCTTTAAGAAGGAGTACATTTTTCCTTGCTTAAAGTGCTTAGTGTGCAGAATGTTATCCTCAACCAAATTGGGGAAAGTGATGGTGTTATTTTAGCATGTACCCAAAATTCATATTTAGCTTGCTTGGGATGCCCTGTCAGGCACAAATAACCACAGTCTCCGGTGCCTATCTGGAGCATTTGCCATTGATAACTCTGTAGCACAAGACATCTTTTCTTCCGAGCTTCGCATGGATCAAGTTTCCAATTGATCCCTTTCCTAATTTTAAGGGGGGGGCTTGGCGCCGCCTGGCGGTCGCGGCGCGCCCGGCTTTTCTGCGAGGCAGAAGTGAAAGGAAAAAGATAAACCCGGTATTCCTTTCCCCCCAGTTTCTTAGTTACGTGCACTCGTGTAATTTTTAACACTTCACTTTAAAAATTCTTAAATACAGCACCAGCTGTGCACCATTCAAGTGAAATAAAATATAGTCTCCATGTCCTGATTTCAGCTGGAATAGAGGTAATTTTCTTCCTAGGTGACTGGTACAGTGCTGTGTTTTGGATTTAGGAAGAGAGTGCTGCTAACACACTGATGTTGCTGAGCAGTGCTTACTCTAAGTCAAGGACTGCTCAGTTTCCCATGGACTGCCAGTAAGGAAGTGCACAAGAAGCTGGGGGGGACCATGGCCAGGACAGCAGATGGAAACTGGCCAGAGGGACACTCCATCCCAGGGAACAGCACGGCCAGTATAAAAACTGTGGGGAATTGGCTGGGAGGGACCAACTGCTGCTTGGGGACGGGCAAATCATTTGCTGGTGGGTGGTGAGCAGCTGTATTGTGTTTCTCGGGATTTGTATCTCTTTGTCTTCTTCTTATTACTATTATTATCATCATTATTATAATGTTTTACTTTGTTTCAATTATTAAACTGTCTTAACCCAGGATTTTTACTTTCCCCCCCTGATTTTCCTTCCCATCCCACCGAGGGGGCAGGGGGGTGAGTGAGCAGCTGTATGAGACTCAGTTGCTGTCAGTGCCCCCAGTATACTGGGGTTAAACCACACCACTCCTGTTGCAGGTATTTTAACTGCATGAGTGTGTCTAGGTTAAAAAAACCAAAAACTTAGAGAGGGTATTTTTCTCTTTATTCTTTTCACAGAAAGGATTCTGTGACAAATGTCATCACATTGGCAACATTTTGGAAAGGGAATAGGTTAAATGCAGCTTTTAAAAGCCATCGCCTCTGCCCAAAGTTGCACACAGTAATCACCAAAATGCTGGCTGAAGAACACATAGAAAGGCAGGCTCCATAAAGGAACATGTATTGTAGCTTGGTTTATCTGTCTAGAGACTCCCCATGAGGCTCTTCTCTGAGGGTTGTCCTGTCTTTCTTTTTTCAGATTGTGGAGTTGTAGCCCAAAATCCTTATAGTAGTTCCATATGTAGTTGATCCTCACCATTTTCTCATTATTTCTGAAATGTATATTCCCCAATTTTGTAAGAAACAGTGAGAGCAAAGCAAAATTCAAGGCAGATCTCAAGTGCAGGAATCTGCTGTTTTGGTGCATCACCGCCTCCCCTGTGCTGCCTTGTCCCTTCTTAAAGTGACCAAAAAAATTCATTCATGACACCAACCCCAGAGTGGACTCCAGGCTCTGATTTGGTGCCCAAATTTGTTACTGAAGGACAAAATAGGGACAGTCAGATGTCCCATGAGGTGCCAGATCATTCTGTGTTCAATGGATCTTATGTCACCAAGCCTAGCCACCAAACAGGAACGTGCAGAGGGAAATCTCATGCATTTCTACAGTGTCAGCACCTTGTGCTAAGTGAAAAGACAGGAAGCTCCTACACTCAGTATCCTGAGCCCTGAAAGAATACCTTTTGAAAACATGTATTCACAGCAAGAAAGGCTCAGTCTTCTCTCAAGCAGGATCACTAGATGGTGATGGGATCACCAGTATATTTGAAAGATTGGATCATCCACCCCAGAAGTGGGTCACAGAAATTACCCTCTTCCTCTGCCCAAGGAGGGATCCAAATCCATGTCAATGAGAATATCCCCCACACCAGGAGCTTTTGAGCCTATATAGCAATTCAACAAGGAAGACATTCTATCTCTCTTAAAGAAAACAAGGGGAAGCAACTGTGTCTTTTCTTGTTAGGAAGTAATTTATATTTGTCTCTACTCTCAATCCTAGTTATCTAGTTTATGCACAAATGTAAATGCTGCCCACAGAGGAGAAAATGACACCTGCTCTTGATGTCCTGTAGGAGAACGCTGCTAGCAGCATAAAACTTGTACAGAGATCAGACTTGTCAGTGTCTATGAGACATTCTCAGGGTAGACAAATTGATAAAGCCCTTAGGGGGATTTAGGGGAAAAAATTATTTCTGAATCCTAGTCAGACTGAGACATAATTGAGATATATCTCCTGCTAAGGCTCAGATGTTGCCAAATCTGAATTACCTTTTAAACTGTAAATTGCTATCCATGATTTGGAAACAGAATTTAATTACTGAGAGAGAAGAAGGGGGGAAAAAAGCTAGAAATGAGAACAAAGTTTCTCCTAATTGGAGAGCTGAAGCTCTGAAAATCTTTTCAGCAGCAGCAAAGAGCCCAAACCTGGAGCTTCACAAATTATTGAAGGGGACTAAGGACTGGACTGAAATAATCCTAGATATCCTTAGCAGTTCCAGGTTCATCTTTTTAAATCATGGAACAGAGAGTCAACAAAATCGGTTTGAGCTAATCACAGTGACCCTTCTGTGAACTAAAAATACTGTTAGAATACAAAAAAAAAAAATCAGCCAGATCAGATAAATTGGCAGACAAAACCAAATTTTGCTTCCAGTTCTTCAGATTTCACATTATGTATGGGTGAAGTTCCCAGTCTTGGCTGTAGTCTATAATTGATATGTTTCAAGCAAGTTTTGGACCATCTCCTTATTTCCTTCATGGTCACGTAGAGGCACAAGTCCTCAAAATGAGTGGGAACATTTTGTTACATCTTACTAACAAATGGATGCTGACAGCAATCCTCCATGTCCTGTCCTGCCACTCTTACAAGGAGAGGCCTGTAGTGCTAGACCATGAGGCTGCAAAGCCAGGGAAGCAGGGAAGTCTCACACACAAGGATGAGAAGGATGCCTTTTCTGCAGTGAGTGCTTCCCCCTTTCTGCCAAAGCAATGCCAAAAAAATGCATTTGAAACATAATTTTCCTTGCACTAGCACTAATGCATGTAGCCAAAATGTGGTTCTCTTGATTTCTGTTCTGGTCCATCAGGAAAAGCGAATTATGGTGCTTCCATCTTTTTTTTTTTTTCCATAGAGCTGCTAGAAAATGGCAGATTTGTTCCTGGAAGGGCAAGTGTTCTGAAAGATAAAGCTGGTACTGACCAAGCTTCCTGGAACATTTTCAGGTCACTGTAAACAGCCTGATAATACCTTGAATCAATGACTCAAGATTAATAAAATTTCAGCAGGTAGGAACATCATAGGTAGAATGACCATGTGAACCTGGTAGCAATCCTGCAGGGATAATAATACCAGAAATTTGTATTTTGCTTTGAGTTTATTTTCTTTTTTAAAATTGTTTAAATAAAAGCAAACCCTTTTACAGGGAAACCAAAATAATCAAGACATCTGTCAAGGCTTCTTGATTTTCTCTTTGAAGATAAATAAGGTGCTTTTATGGTCATATACAGAGTCTTCTTCTAGGTAACTTCAGCCCACTGGAGACACTGACAGTCTCTGGAAACATCCAAATGGACAGGAGGCCAGCTTTAATCATTTGCAGATAATACACTGTGCAACATAGAGAGACTGGGGAAAGCAATTCTACATGAGAAGGAAAAAGTACTGTATTCATTACAATTACCCATCTTCAAAGGAAATAAAGGCTTTGGTGGTATAAAAAAAAAGTAAGAGTGGTGCTGTAGTTATGCCATATTTGCTATATCCTGTGTGAATTAATTTCATTCAACTATGAACTGTGCTTGTGGCTCTCTAATTTACATTATGTTGCTGAACAATTTTCTATAGCGCCTTTTGAGAAGAACTTGGGGTTTTAGACAAATTGAATATTGTTCTCTCTTCCATGGAGATCATCCAGAGCCAATGACGCAGTTTTTTATAGCCATTTTAAAATTTCATCTTATTTTTAGAGTGTAGAACTTTTTTTTGTTGGTTGGAACCTATTCTTTTGCAGAGACACATTGTTTGAGAAATCACAAGTGGCTTCACATAAACCACATAAATCAGGAAGGATCAGAGACTGGGCAAGATGTAGAGACTGTAGGAAAAGCTGAGGCTGGAGCATGGTACCATACTGCAATGCAATAGATTGCAGCACATATCAGATTAAGTGGAAGAGCTAGCTGCTGTTCATCATACCACATGCTTTTGCCATGCTTGTGGTGGAGGGAAGGGAAGAGCTGGGAGCTGCATTTGCTGCAAAACACAGCAACAACAGCAGGACGCAAAGAAACAAATCAGCTGCACTCAGCCATTGCAGAGCAATACTGCTGCTTCCCTGGGCAGAGGACAAGCATCTGCTGCCTCTCAGAAAATGCAAGCCCTCCCATGTGGGCTCCAGCTCCAACCTTTAAATTCCCAAACCCTCTGACTCAAAGGACTGGGAAATAGAAACCTTAAGCCTGACTCCACTGAGGTCAGGCTTTTCCTCTCTCATAGACATCCCCAGACTGAGGACCACAGAGAGAGTTCTCTGGTGAAGGTAAACTTGATTTGTTTGTTGCAACTTTCTGATGGTCACTATCCCATCACTCTCCATCTACAGCATATGGTTCTCACATCCATTTTCACTTGCTTCTGGAGAATACATTGTTCCCTGCTGTAGAAACAGTTGTCTGTGGCAAGGACAGCAAATGTACTGTAATAGGTGTCTGGGTAGCTACTTCTACAGGTCTCACAGCATGCCCTCTGGTATCAGGAATAGTAGATTCCTGGTACCTGATTTAAAAATAAATAAATAAACACGTTACAGAGGCACAGAAATCTGCCTTGCCAGGGCTTTTGAGGCCAGACATGTGAGTTGGGCAGCTCAGGAGAAGTGCAGCTCTGTTCACATGGTGCTACACCCATGTAAATCAATCCAAGTAATCCAATGCTGTCACACAGATCTGCCTCAGATGTCTCTGCACCTAAGGCAATCTGTACCTGTGATAATCTTCCCAAAAACAATAAGGAGCTATTGAGAGTAACTCATACACTAATCCCCAAAGTAGACCAACCCATTTTGTGGAGGAGGAACAAGAACTTCAAAGCCCTGCAGAAGTCTTTGGGCAAGGCAGTACCTGTTTTCAAGGCTCCCTGCTGCCTGGTGGAGCCCTCTGCCCCGAGGAGGGATGCAGGTCTGGAGATGGCTCAGGAGAGCAATGGATGCTAAAGGGCGGGAGCTGGAGGGTCAGGCTGCCACCATGACCTGCTAACATAATAAATGCTAATCAAGGCAGTGTATCTGAAGACACTGTTGTTTCAGCTCTTTTGTTTGTTTGGTGCCCATGGTAATTTGTCTGAAGTTTGCCATTCGGTAATTTTTGCATAGCTAACAAGAATGTCCCCAAGTCCCCAACATCTTGTAGTTCTCTTTCTGTGTTTAGTCACCCCAGAAACTCTATCTTCCAAACGTAGTTATTAGACAGCCCCCAAAACATAAGATTTACAGTATGTGAGTACAGCATAGACTAATACTTACCAGTGAAATGAGTTAAACATTTTTTATCAAAGCATGAAATTTACCAGATTTCTTCAAATGACCCCTCATTGTTGGTCTGTTTGATCCCATTGGAGTAATCTATGAAACTCCCATAAACTAAACAAGAAGCATATAAAAAAAGCTGTTTACCACCCACACTCCACTTATCTTCTGAAGTAAGTCATGCTCATACATGCTCAAGCCCATGTGATCAGTAACTCCACAAGCAGGAGTGTTTCTCCAAAGCATGTTAAAGAAAACCCCACACTTTTTTCTTTTACTTGGTTCACAGTCAGAGGCAGGTTATTTTTTTTCCTCTATCAAAGAGTAAAAGGAGCTGTCAGAAGTCCCAGCCCCATGTTCCATCTGCAATAAATTTGCTCACCTCATTGCAGCAGAACCCCAGACAGTACGAACCTGAGCAATAGGTCTGCTGAGCCTTTTGCTGCAAACAATACACCATGGGCTGGGAGGGCTTTTCTGCACAGAGTGAAAGAACATCTGGTGGCTGCTTTACAGGGGGACTCGCTGCACCTTCTTTATCACACTTCTACACCTGTGATCTCTCTTCATTATTTCATCTTCCTCTCTTCAGATATGAGTTATTATGAATTGTTAAGGAGTATTGCATAATGTCTTCTACTAAGAAGGATTTACCCACAGATGGAAGCTGGTATTAGATGAGGCAATGCTATCTGTCTGCCCTGACAGGTTTGTGAAGAATTGCAAGCAATTCTATTATGCACTTGATGCAGTTTTATCTTCTAGTAGCACATACAATTGCAGAGGATCATTCAACATTGTCTTTTGATCGCCAAGTCTTTGGCCTGAGACCATCTCTTGTATAAGCAGAACCTAATGCACTAGGGACCTCTTTTTGTCTGTGTCCTCCAGATACTTCTGGGATGAAAATTCTAAATATTATCAATCCACAAGACTGAATTATTCCTGAGCCCTTCCACTCCATAAAGTTGGCATAATCTATTTGGTGTTGTGCCAATTGCTTTACAAAGTTAAATCTTTGTACTTTTACTACAAAAGCACAAGGAAAAAGTTAAAACTACATGTCCAAGGAGAAACACAAACACACAGACATGGTATTTACAGAAATACTGAGCTGAGAAAACTCAGCTGCTGCCTGTCCTCTAAAGTCCACAGTCTTTGAATCTTGTATCATCAGACCACCAACCACCTATAGAACTCCAGCCCTACTCCCAGTTTCCATCAGTGCATCCAACCACTGCAGCAGTCAGAAATTTGCCATAATGTCTCAGTTCTCTTCAAGGCACAGGAGACAAGCGTTGAGCTCTGAGCTGGCTGGCGTAGCCAGATGGGGGAGGATTCAGCTCCTAACACCAAGCCACAGATGCAACACATCACTGCCCCCATCCTGCTTTTCACAGCCCTGTTGTCTACACACAGCTCAGGGAAATCTGTACCTCAGCTACTCAACATAGACACTCCCTCCTGGGAGGAGCTGGTCACCTTAATATAGGGGTGGAGAGCTCTGCAACTGGAGGAATAACTAAAACTAGGTTTTGTATCACTGGGTTTTTTATGCCTTTGGAGAGTTCAGCCCTGTCTCTGTTCAGCTGTTAGTGCTTTAAACAGATCTTCCAGCCATGTGAATGAAATCGTCATTGAATCTAGTAATTTCAAATCAGATCAAGCATGAGTCATTAAATTAAAATATATACAATCAATAGAAGTATTTTTCTATTGTACTCTTGGGATTATTTCAGAGATGTAGTTACAGATTTCCATTAGATGTGGCTGACCTGATTTACTAAAGAATTTTGCAGTTTTAAAACTCTCCTCTGTTGCCATGTGTAAGATCTAGCTATCAAATCCTCCAGATCCTAATTTTCATCAGCTTCAGAGTACTTTTTGTGCCACACCCTGAAGCACATCTATCATCCTGCAAAGCAAAGAGCTGGTGCTTGCAAAGGATGTGGAAGCAGAAAGCAAATGGTGGATACAACAAAGGGGAAGCATTTAAGACCATTGCCTCCTATAGCTGCAAGCATCTCAGTGCTGCACAGCAAGACACCAGCCCAGTTCCATTCAAGTTTTGTAGAAATGATGGATGGAAGAAGTAAAATGGAGGTTTTGATGACTATCTGTTGACACAGCTTTGTGCTGTGCTCGTAAACTGGAGATTGTCTAGTGGCTCCTTGAGAGAGTTGGACCAGGTACATCATTCACTTACAGGGAATATTTGCTCACTCTTAGGGACACAGTCTAAGTTGGCATTGCCTATAATAATGACAGATATCATGTGTCCCTGTGTGATTACTGTGGTGTTTTATAGCAGAAGAGGTGAGGAAATCCAGCAGGTCATACACTCAAAAGCAGCCAGTTCTGGTGAACTTTTTCAGCAGAACTCAAGGGCCTTTGCAAGGACCTTTCTCTTCTTCTAACTATGTCGAGTCACTCTTTTGGCACAGCAAAGTAATTTGCTGAAGGACAGGATTTATAAGACTTTTGAAGATGGAGTGTATCTTGAAGAAACTTTTATAGATGCTCCTCCTCGAGAATGCATTAAAGAAAACATACAAATTACCAACGGTTTATCATGCCTGGTATCCCATTCTCAGCAGAACCACGAGCAGGTTCTCAGGATGAGAGCAGGAGGCTGTGCATGGTACAGCCTCTGAATACTCTCCCAGACTGAACATATTTCAATCTCAAAGAACTTCCTGATTTATATGAGGTTTTCTATATTTATTAATCCCCAGGTACCTGGAGTGCATGGATATAAGGAGTTCTCTTCCATGTGCCTATTACATAAATTTCAGCTTCCACTGCATCCTTTGGCAGCAAGTGACACCAGTCTAATGCTTCCTATGTCAAGGACATGTCTATTTGCTTTGAACCCAGAGCTACAGCACAATCCTCCCATTATATCAGATAATTCTACTTGGAAAAAAATATATATAGAATGAGAATGATAGTTTTACATGAGACCCAAAGAAAACTAAGGGCCAAACATGGAAGAGGCCAGTCTGCCCTACATGGCACTGAGTGGTCATGATAATTCTGCACCCCTTGCAGTGTAAATATGGCTGGAAGGGTCAGCATTGCAAGACCAGCCTGGGATTTGATAGTATGAATTGCAGCAAAACAGTGAAGATTAAAATAATGTAACTTTTAGCTAAACTGAAGATTAATCATTTCAGATGTTGCTTCTAGGAAGATGGGATGAGGAACCTGTCAATGGGCAGTCAGAAGAAGAAGGGCAGTTATTGCCTCAAGTGGATCTGGCACAGATTGAGGAAGTTTTTAGCACCCACTGCTATCCCCATCATCCAATCCCCATTTCCTGTGCTGGACATTCCTGCCCCTGAATTTTGCCAAGTAGCAGATTCATGACTCGCAGACTGCATCGGAACTCAAGAGGCAGGTATCTCTCAGCACAGTGTTTGCAGACACAGGGAGTGGGGTGAAAACTAATGACAAAATCACAGCAAGCCATGTAGCACCAAGAGAAAAAACAGCCAGTTCAATATCTCCATTTGTGACATCCCTAAATGCAGGTAGACAATTCCTACAAGGAACTGCTCCAGAACGTGGGACATTGTAAACAAGGCAAAAATCCTGAGCTGCACCTCAGCAGACCCTAAGACAGGTACATAAAAATCACACTCCCCTCATAGGAGTATTTTATGCTTCTCTCTTCTGCCACAGCAGAAAACTGCAGTTTTATGTCCAACATTTCCTGATCAGGAGAAATGCTTATAGATCATGAGGGACCTATTTGTCCTGAAACAGCTTTTTGCCAATCAATTTCATTGGCATTGTGGGACCATGTCAGTGTAGCAGAAGGTAGCCAGCTCTTTGCTTGTTTTGAAGCCCATTGATCTCTGCAAATATACAGAAGTAACCCACAGTCCAAAATCGATGGATGAAACTCCCAAATACTCATGTGTCCTCTTACAAAAGTGAGTGACAGCAAAATTTCAGAGGGAGTGCAATTCTATTTACAGCTGAAAAGGTCCCAGCAATGAAAGACGTGGCTGTAGTCCAAGTCTGGTGGACTCTGTTTAAACATAGACACCAGCACTGCAACACAGCAGCTCCTGTCACAACTGGTGTAACAAAAATGCCAAATTTGATGGATTGTCTAATTTTTATTTCACATATCAGATAGATCAAAAGCAAATGGAGTGGTTCATCTAAATCTTCACCTTTAAGAAAGCAAGTTAGCAGAAAAAAAAAAAAAAAGAGATGACTAAATTAACCTGGAGGCTGTGGTAAAAAATTAATCTACACTTCTGGGTTGTTTTTTTTTTTCTATTTTATACTTTTTTTCTTTGCTGTTGTTTTGGGGTTGTTTGTTTTTTTTTTCCCCCCAGCAATACTGTAATGTGAATGCCAGTTGAGGCATTGTCACAAAAAAGAAATACAGGTGGGGAGCCATTTGCTCCTGAAGGAAAACAGGAAGCCAATGAAATGGCTGTGAAGTTTTAAATTTTAAAATTTTACACAAAGACAAAACAAGGCAGCAGATGTATTTATTTCCAGCCTCACAGATCCCTGTATGTGGTGGATTTCTCCAGCCTTGAAAGTGATGCTGGGATGCTCATGGCTCAGACCCTGGTGGGCTCTCTGCACCTGCATTTGGGTCAGACAGTGGCACTGGATTTAAAATATTCAAAATTATTTATGTCCTTCTTGCTATTAGTCAAATGTTTATCCATTATTCTGATTGAAAACTGAAGAGTAACAGCACTGTAAATCTTTGGAAATGTGTCTGTGGGACTCTAGGCTTCTTTGCTTCCTTTGGCTTACCTTCTTCCCAGACAGCTTATAATACTTTAATATTGCAACTCAAGCTTAGCATTTTTAGTTAAAATGAGAGCAGTTTTTTGCATGAATCTGCAAAACTGCTCCTGTGTGTGTCTACTGGCAGCCACCCACAATCAGACTTCATGCACCCTAATGCTGGAAATGCACTTACCTAAATTAGATATCCCATTGCAGCAGAGCTCACCGATGGCAGGGCAGATCAGCCCTGCCTGCACCCTGGGAATCAGCTGGCCACTCCTTATCTAGCAGCAGATTGAATTTGTGACATTTTTTATTCTAAGGCTCAGCTGTCAAGATGCCAGAATTGTTTGTCAAGTCAGCTTCAAGAATAATGGCAAATCCCTGACATTCTCAGATGGGTTTGAAGATTCACTGTAGCAAAGCTGCTTTACAGAACTTGTTTTTATTACAGTCCTTACCTTAACATCTTCTTTTTCTCAGCCACTTTGAAAGCAATGAAAATAAGGCAGCCCCCAACCTAATCCATTCCATACACTGAATGATTTTGCAAGCTCAGCAGGAGTTGTATTGCCTGCAGGACCTCTCTTCTGAAATAAATCTTTTCTTCTATAAAAACTATTAGTGCATTTGCATATTTCCTTTCAGAAGCACAGAGGGAACTAGGCCTGGGAAAAAAATGTAATGAAGGAAGAATTTTGCTGCAGTAATAGTCTATCTGGACTGCACAGGTAAAATTTGTGCTGTTTCTTTCCCTCACCACAATACCACTTTGCAGCTGAGCTGACCTGTTACCCTGCACAGGGAGGGACTGGGTTTTCACAGGTCAGCTCCCTATAAGGAGCTTTGGAAAAGGGGCCAACCCCCGACCCCCCAGGAGAACATTCACCCATGCAGCTGTATTGTCCAGAGCAACTCTCCAACAGCCTCTGCAGCCACAGCTCTGCATGTTTGAGGGTGCCAGCATGGCCCTGGCAGCTGGTGGCCCTTCCCAGGTGTCATGGTGCTACACAGTGCCATGGAACACATCAAATTGACAGAAACTCCTTTCTCCTGCAGCAGCTGCTTTTACCATCAGCTGTATTGCCACAGCAATGTCACCTAATAGATTTGGGGCAGAGGGGCTCTTTCTTTGGTTTTGCACTGCTGGAATTTTGAGTGGCAGCTTTTCAAGCACAGATCTCTGCTTGGCAGGATAGAAAATAATCCTAAAATCCACCTCTAACACTCTCCTTGGCTTGGGGAGGTGGAACACTGGACACTAGTGAGCTCCTAATGCAGCAAAATGCCTTCATTTAGGCTCATGTCCTACTGAATGAAGGCCTGGTCAAGGCACAAAACGCAGAAATGTTTTAGTGCAATGAATGAGAGCATTCCTGATGGCAAGGAAGGGCTGTGGTGACTGCTCTATATTGCCACCTAGGAATCTGTTCACATCACAGCTTTTCTTTAAAGTTTGACAATTTATGTGCCAACATGTTGGATTTATACAAAACACAAAGGGGAGCCCCACTAAAAAATAATCTCTGTTTTCACACCATGCTTTAAATGCAGAGATGCAGCAAAGCCTTCTTGGCTGTGAAGGTCTTTCTCACTGTGCTTTTCATGATGAGTATGGACCTGAATGAATCTGTAATGAATCTCAAGTACAGAACAATGTGTCCTTATTTTTGACCCTGAAAGTGGCATCTGACATTTTTTGTCTGCTGGCATGTGCCAGGCACAGGACTCTGGGTGTTGTGCCCTACCTGACCAGTGACAGGGAGACAGGCAGAGGTGAAGTTTTCAGAAAGAAAAGTAAAGAACCAAATCTCTTTCAAGACCAAAATTAGCAGATTTTGGGGAAAGGCACTGAAGTAGATAAAGACGAGGAAAGCCTAAAACTCAGGTAGTAAATAACCCAAACTCCTTCTGCAAAACCTTCTGTTGTCATCCTGTTGCAAAGCTCCCATACCTTCTCGGTGATTTCTCACGGGCAGCTCCTCACAGCACTGACTCCTTCTTTGTTATTGTACAACCAACAAACTCCATCTCCCTTCACAGCACAGCCAACAAACAGCAACTCTCTCCTTATCCAGCTAACCCACTCTTTTGTAGCACTCCTCTTATTGGACAGAGCTGTGGCCTATTAAGGGCAGGCCTGTTCCTAATCTTTGGTGATTAGTACAGCTGCAACTCCTCTGGTATGAGACTACCTTCTGCACTGTATTCTTACTTTCTATCCCTCCACAACCTTCCACTGAAAAGGCAGCTCTAGCTGTCATTTTCCTCCTCTACATCAGTTAGCTATTGCTTAGCTTCTTTCCTGAACTGTGGCATTGAATATTTGGAGCAGCTATAAAAGATCTTTATGGGTATACAAGCATACTTAATCACTGTTAAGTAGATTCCCCAGACAGAAAAATAACGTGTTCTGCTTGTGTTGGATGACAGAGCTGGATGCAGCACAAATGACATTGTACTGGTTTTATCAAGCCACTGCAACATGCAGGTGTTGGATGAAGAGTTCAGCATTTAGAAGGTACCAGGTATTACAGATGATTCTGCTCATTCATAATATCTATTAACAAAAAAACCCCAAAAATCCACCACCCCCCCAAAAAAAAAAAAAAAAAAAAGAAGCTGAGCAATATTAAAAGCCCAACCCTGTCTCAGGAATCCTGCTGGAAATGTGCTGATGGCTTGGCAGTGATTCTTCACAGAGACCTACATCCCAGCTTCCCTAAGTCAAGCAATTTCTCCCATAGCTCCAGGCAAATGCTCCCCAGTCTCTTTTCTTTCAGAAAATATTGTAAATCCCAGGGTCAAAACTGTGTGGCTGTGCACTCAGTTGTGGTGTGTTTTGTGTGCATCAGCCTTCTGATATTCAATGAAGAATCAGACTCAGTGGCCTCTTGGCCACTATGCTTAAGAAAACCTACTTTTGTTCCTGTAAAATTGTGATAAGGAAATATTTAGCTGTTTTTTGTATGTTTGTAGTAGCATATGTTGTTGGACATTTTATCTGTTCTCCTGAATGTTCACTCACTCAAGAAGATGCATTGACAAAGGGAACCTCTCTGCCCTTCAGACCCCAGGTTAGCTTGTGGTTTGACAAAGAGAAGGGAAAATTCATATTCTACCTTTTAACCAGGTGCACATGTTTTGGAATTAGACTAACCATAAGGACAAATTTCCAGAGATACTCTGAAGACAAAAAGTGCACTTAACAGAATTAAGACAATTCAGGACATGAGGAGTTAATGGTGATATACACAGCAGCCTTTAGCTGTTTTCATCTACTGATGATACTGATCATTATTTACAGCAGCTGGTAAACCTGCCTGGTTTACTATTATGGCCAGTTCCAAATCATTATTCTCTCTCATTTGACCCCCATGTCAGGCAAGAAATGCTCTGTGCCTTCAGAAGTTATTGCTGTTTATCAGAGAAATCCTGAATTCTGTTAAATAATTGTTGGGATCTTCTTGTTTTGTCAGGAACAAAATCAATAGCACCTAATAAAAAAATACTGTAATTTTGAGAACAGAGCTGACATTGCTTTTACTTGATAGAAGACAAACTTATTAACAAGATTAATGTGCCCAGAGCAAAATTTCTTACAACTGTCCAGTAAAAAAAAAGCACAGAAAAACACAAAGAATAGATGCAGCCATCTTTCTCCCAGCCAGCTCGCTCACTCTGTCTCTCTCCTTCATGTGCACTGCTCTTCCAGAGCCTAAATTGAAGTGCATTCACTGCAGATTCACTTCACTTTTTGGCCATTGATTTCTAATGCTGTCACATTTTTTTTCATGCAAGAACATTTTTCTTCTCTGCAAACTATTGCATATTCCCCACCCATCCTAAGTAATAGCTCACATATTTTCCCCATCCATCTTTATCCCATCTCATGTACTTCTTTGAGCAGTGTTCTCATGCTCTCTACCTGGGTTTTCTTCTCAGGCTGCCTCACTTCTGTTCAAACACAATGTCCAGCACTGAAGAAAGCCAGTGTGACTGGCTTTAAGTCTCAACCTCTAAAAAAACAGAGCCTGGCTCAACAGCAGGTTTATAGCCTTATTACTTAAAATGTTGTTACTACAAAAAGATCTCTTGGTTTTGTGTGTATAATAAATCTCCACAGGGGCAGGCACAGCCAGGTTTCAGTGCTGGCTGTCTGGCAGAGGGGATGCCCTCACTCCAGCACCTGTCCCATGCACAGCCCAGCTCCACAGGACTCTGGGACACAGCCTGGGCACAGCTCCACAAGAAGCTGGGACACAGCCAGGGCTGAGCTATATAGGGATCTGGGATGCAGGGAGCTGGTGGGCAGAAACATGCACAAAGGTAGAAAGAAGCAATCTGGACATTCAAGATCCTGCTGGTCCATCCCTTCCCTTCCCTTCTAAAACAAAAGTAGCAGAAGCCTCTGTGGCAAGTCCTCCATCACTTGCAGCGATTTTCAGGATGGACATTGGAAAAAAGATTTGGGAGAAGCAGCAGCAACAAAGGATGAGAAAAGAGGGCCTGTGCATGCTCATCAATTCCTGACAGAAACAGGGTTGAAGTGAAAAGCTTCCCGACGACCTTCAACAAGCAACTGAAGCATGAATACAGCAGCTCATTGAGAGCAGGGTTGATTGCCTCCACTGCACTTAGAGACTCCAGTTAGAAAAACACAGAAGAAACCTCGAAGTAATACATGAAATTATACAGGACACAGGCAGAGAGGGTTAAGGTGTTAACCCTTCACCATGATTAACAGCAAAATGATCAAATGTTAATTTAGAGACCAGAACTGAAGGGCTTGCATCTTTTTGCCTACTAAAGCCTTTGCAGCAAACAGTCATTTTTGCAGCAAACAGAATTACAAGAGGCTATTAAACACTGGCAATAAACTATCCTTGGATGTATGCAGGGGTCTGAAGTGTTGGTTAGTAAACTGTGAAATTTCTCTCATTCTCAGATGACTCTTTGTAGGTTGCTGCATATTTTCCATGTGGAAGTGATGGCAAATACAAGATTAATGATGTATACAAATTTTTAATTTATCCTTAGAAATTTTAACTGTACCTGCCTCAAAATAAACTGTCCTCTCTTTAAATTTTAGAGAGAGGAATGCATTTCAAAAAAGATAGCCAGTCTGGCTTTTGTTGTCCTGCTGCATGTGCATTTGTGTGCGTGCATGTGCGCGTACGTGCACGTCTAGGAGTGCTACAGCAGGTGTTACTCAAGGATGTGTTGACACTGAAGTTCCTGTTTATTCTCAAAGCAGTCACTGTGCATCAGGTTCATTTATTATCTGACAACAAGGATGGTCTCCTTCTCTAAATCAACCTGCAGGCACATTTGTGTGGAGCTCTAAAATGAATTCGGCAATAACCACTGACCGCAGCCTGGTCTGGCACAGCCCAGTTTCAGCCACAGGTGTATTATGTACCTTTCATCCAAAGCAAACAGGTAAACATGAATGCTTAAGTCATCTCCTAGTGCTGCCATGCGACATCGATGATAATACAAATACTTAACATTGTAAAATGAAATTAATATTAAGTCCTTTAATAATGCTGTCATTTTATAGTGGAACTATTAATAATGAGCTTCATCTTACTTTATTAATTCTAAAGTTATAACAGCTACACCAGTGACAATGAATCATCTTAAATATGTAACCAAAAAAATCACCACTGAGAACCACTGAAATTTTGAGCTGTACCGAGGTTTCAGCACTTCAGAATCCTGTGCTCCTTTGTCTGTCCTAAGTCCCTCTATCCGTGACATTATTTATAGTGTGTGGTCACATGCTGAGGAAACTTGGATGGTATAAAGGCACAAGAATAACTATAAATGAAGCAAAAATGAGCACTCTGGAGTAGCAACAATAAGAAAAGCAGAAAGCTTTTGGAAAGCAGTGCATTTTATTCCCACATCTCATTCTACCGTCTTCCGCTGATGCTATTAAAATACCTCAGCACGAGGCAGTATTTTCATTTTATTGTGCGACAGCGTCTGTTACTGAAAAACTGGATTGCATTTGCCAAATTCCCATTTTAATTTAGGGAATTTACAGGTAAAAACAGAATACAATATAATCACATTTCGACTATACATGCAAATGTACAACATTGTAACAGCAGCTTTTTTAATAGTCAAAACTGTTTGAATTTCCACAGATTTCTACTAATAATTTAACAACAGTAAGTGGCAAAACATTTAACCTCCCCACAGGAAAAAGTCCTGAAACAAGAGTCCAGTGGGAGAGCTTCCTAGAGCACGTGTCAAACACGGCGTGTGCACTACAGGATCTAAGACTGGCATCCAGGTGGTAAGAAGATCCACCTTTTATGTGGACAGAAAACACTGAGCACAGTGAGGACAGATCAGAATTGTGTGTTTCTCTCCAGCCATCTGTATGATTACAATGCAGTTCAATATCGCAATGAGTTCAGTAACACAGCGACTATAAGTAATAGGCACAAACTTCTTTAGCCGAGGATGCATTTGAAAAACTAACAAAAGCCCTATTATATTAGCCTAGAAACAATAAATAGTACTTTTATTGAAAAGATCCCATATGGAGCTCAAACAGAAGGTAAACGTATTTTGGCAAACAGCCAGTACCTCTTAAACACAAGCTATACATAACATGTGATGTACAGAGCTCCCTGCCCTGTCCCCCAGCTCAGCAGCTCCAGGCTTTTAGCATAAATGTCCTTTTAGCCTTCTCTTTCAAAATTCATGGGTGATGCCAGGTCAGCCAACTTCTGCAATCATTCCGAAAACACACTGCCACAGCACCTGATATTTCTGCCTGCATTTATTGACAAGAACCTAAAGCTCCCCCAGAGAGCAATTTTGCAAATATTCCCTGCTGGGCAAATTGCTCACTTCAGACTGAACACGCTGTGAGGCTAAAGCTGCCTGCTCAGCTGGAGAGAGCACTGGGCCAGGCACTGGTTAATTAGGGCTGTGGGAATAGCTGATTTTCAGTTCAGTGGCTTAATAGATAATAATAAATAATTATTAATAACAACAATAACAATATTAAAAACAACAACAACAACAAACTTGGTTAATTTTTTCAGAAAATGGTAACAACTTGTTTCAGTCTGTTGTCAAGGTGGCCTCAATGGCTGCAGCACCCTTTTGGGGTGAGAAGTACTCACAATCAAATCTTTTCTCTGTCTAGTTCCACCCAAGTACTCCCACCTACCAAACGGGTATCTTCAGGCAAAGAAACACTCAAACATTTGTTTCCACAGTCTTCTCAGTTAAATAGATGTGGGACAAAATACTAGTGTATTCAGCTGAGGCCTCACTGGAGTGCCTACTTCCCACTTCCCACACGAGCGTTTGAGTTCCCAAGGGGAAAAGCAGCTCTGCCCCTCGCAGCCCATGGGGACAGGGACAGTCTGGGCACTGGAGAGCTGCCTCTGCCAAAGCCATGGATGTCCCTGTGCCGAGCACACTGAGCATCCCGCTCCCCAAGCACTCGGCCATGGGATCTGCCGGAGCCCCGGGCAGCTCCTGCTGCCTGCCCGCGCTTTGTTCCACAGGACAGCCCAGCACAGGGACAGCGAGGGTGGATAGGCACAAAGCCACGTACCAGCACATGGCCAGGATGTAGCACAACTGTCCTGCAAAAGCACCCCTGGGAACTTCAGAGCTGCTGTCCCCAGCTCTGATCTCAGCCTCTGCTTGTGACAGAATGAATGGAGAGGACACCTGGGTTCCAGTCCAGGCTCTGATTCATCTGACTTTAGGGTACAAGGAGGGATAACACAAGGCACACACTTTCTCCCTAAATTTTTATAGCCGTCCCAAATCCAATCAATACATACCAACATTTCCAGACTCTTTTATTTGAGTCAAGCTAATATTCCAAATGCTACGTATAGTTAAAGCTCATAGACAAACATCCTTCTTTTGCCAGTCAAAGCTTCTCAGAAGCTCAGATCTGGTTCTGCTTTCACGTACACCATCACAAGACTAAAGGATTTCTACTGAAGACACAAAGCACCCAAGGTAAACCAGGTCCAAGGCTTAGCCTGGAGGGCTTCAATTCATCAGACAAGAGAGTGATTTTACACCCATATAACTGAAGTGGCACAACCTCTAGCTCTGTTGTAATTGTATTGACACAGAGGAGCACAAAAAAGTACAGTTAATACGAGTTTATATTGTAGGAATTGGTTATGCAGAATACCTATAATTGGATGGATACAGATACAGAAGCACACTGACAGAGCCTCCAAATGTGTTAAAATCACTAGGCTCCAGACACAATCTAAGGTATAGGCCACCGCTGTGTCACTGGTACTGCCAAGTATCCCAGTGGCACTGATATCCCTCATATTCCCAGCTGCTGGGCAAGCACCTCGTGGCTTCCCCTTACCCAGCTCTCTCTGTGTCTGCAGCAGTGTCAGCACCTTAGCTGAGGTGACATACTGAAAGCAGCTGAAAGCAAGCCCAAAGCATGAGCAAACTATGATCTTTTGCTTTTTGACAATGAGGTAAAGTCATCCTGAATGATTTGGATTTGTAAGCATTGATGTGGAAATGTATGCTCTGCCTTCCCCCTGTACAGAAAACCAGGTGTCTGTCCTCAAACAATAGGTTTTCAAATCTGCTTTTTAAGGGTTTGGTAGCTCTTCATTTTCTATCAAATAATCCTTCTTTATATAATTAGCACCCCTCACCAACCTCCATACTCCAAGATAGGCTTCTTTCAGTGAGCTTCTGTTCACTTCTTGTGTGATGGTGGATTTTCCCTGAACCACAAGTGCCGTGGCTGATTTCTCAGTGACGTCCTTCTCTTCCTCTCCACTCTGTCTCTGCCCTGTGGATGATCCTTCCACCGCTGCTTCCTCGGCCCCCTTCCCCTGGGAAATTGTCTCCATGGCAAACAGAGCTTGGTCTCCAGCCTGCCTTTTCCCCTCCTCTTCTCTAGCTTCTTTCTCCAGGTCCTCATAGTTGCTTTGCCGCCTGGTCTCAACGTACTTGGCCACACAGTAAATGACAGACCCCAAGGTGTTGACCACAACCCCAGCTATAAATAACTTTGTGGGCTCCACATCATTGAATGCCACCATGCCTACCGTGATGGTGGCTATGCTCTTCACCACCCCTACAAAGCTGGTGGTCACAGCTGAGTTAATGTAGGTGCAGTGAAGGGTGGTAAAGTTCATGGCACAGCTAATCAGAACACAAGCAATAAAGATGCATACCATAGCAGGGTCCTTCCACCCTGGGAAGGACCAGACGTTGATGGAATCCATGCTGGCAAAGGAGCAGATGATGAGGAAAGGGGTGGCCGAAACAGCGATGGCATACTGAGCTGTCAGGGGTCCATATTCACTGTCTACACTGGTTTTCTGAATGAGCACCAGGTAGGCAGCGTGTATCAGCACGGCCAGCACGCCTGTCACATAGCCCATAGCATCCCCAGTCAGGTCACCAGCTCCTGTCACGAGAGTCACAGAGAGAAATAAGCATAGGTGGTGCACGGGAGACAGAAAGAGAGCACCATTCTGGACTAGAGGGATATTTAGGAAATAGGCATCATTGCACTTTCCATAACCCCTAGGATTTGTCATGCTTGTCCAAGTCTTGCCTCCCAACAAATCTCTTAGGCATTTCTTAATGCTGCAAACATATTGAGTGTTTTTCATACCCCCTCTAAATCCCACAGCCAAAAGCGGAGTGCCTTCTCCCTTTTGTGAAGACACTGTGTAATATTTGTAGCTGAAACCGGACACACACACGCACAGAGCAACCCTGAGCATCCTCTTGCCAGCACATACACATGCCAGCTCTGGCTGCCTGGGCTGCCTGCCCTCCAACCCACTGGCCATTCTGCACCCTCTAGTCATACAGCCCTACAGGATCCCTGAAGGAACACCTCCCTCCCGAGCCCCCTGTCAGTCTCTTTGCAGATTAAATTACACCCACTGCATGTGCTCTGCTGTCTGAGGCAGCCCCCAGCCCAGGAGTGCTGTCGTGCCACAAAGTGCCAGCTTTGCCTCCCACCCCACCTACACCTCGGCTGGAGAGCAACACGGGTCCTGCTGGCCCCAGAGGGCTGTAGCTGACCCCTAAGTTTGCACCTGCCCTTATAAGACCACACTTGCCCCAGCAAGGCAGCAGTTGTCCCATGGGCTTGCGGCTGCTCTCAGAACATTACAGCTACCCCTGTAGGTTCACCCACCCGCCATAAGACTACAATTCCCTCCATAAGGTTGCACCTTCCCTAGCAGGGTTGCAATAAGGTCGCAGCTACTCCTACACGGGCCCGCATAAGGATGCACCTCTCTCCAAAAGCTTCTACCGAGCCCTGCAAGAATGTGCCAGTCGGAGCGGGGCTGCATCCACCTTTGCAAGGCTGCACCTGCCCGCCCGTGAGGCTCCGTGGGGCCGCAGCTGTCCCCCAGCACTGCACGCACCCCGTATCCTCGCGTCTTTCTCCCGGGCTGGCGCTGCCCTCCCGCTCCGGCGCCCGAAGCCCGGAGGGAGCGGGTACCGCTGCGGCCGCCCGTCCCGTCCCGTCCCGTCCCGTCCCGTCCCGTCCCGTCCCGTCCCGTCCCGTCCCGCCCCGTGCCCTCGGTGCGGTCGCGCTCACCGGCCAGCGCGGCGCCGCAGGTGGTGATGAGGACGGCGACGAGGACGCCGGGCGATGGCATGCCGTCGCGGAGCACCAGGGCGCCGGTGACCAGCGTGACGAGGGGCAGGCAGCGCTTGAAGACCACATACATGGGGAGGCTGAGGCCGCGCAGCGACCAGAGGGTGAGGGTGGACTGCAGGGTGGCCAGGGCGGCCACGGCGGCGAAGGGGCGCGCCAGGCGGGGCCCGAAGGGCGGCAGCGCCGCCAGCCCCCGCCGCCGCAGCGCCTCCAGCCCCAGCGCCGCCGCCGCGCTGCTGAGGCACTGCAGCAGCGTCAGGAAGGCGAAGTGGTAGCGGGCCAGCAGGAACTTCAGCAGGATGTTCAGCGAGCCCGAGCACAGCCCGTGCGCCACCGCCACCGCGACGCCCCGCGCCCGGCCCCGCCACCGGAGCATCCTGCCCGCGCCCGGCCCCGCCGCCGGGCCCCCGGCTCTGCCGCCCGCCCGGCCACCCGCCGCGGCGGCGGCGGCGCGGGGGGACGGCGACGAGCGGAGGCAGGGGGCGGGAGGAGGCAGGACGCGCTCCCGGCAGGGCGGCCGCCGCCCCCGACGTGTCCCCCCCGCGCCGCCCCCAGCGTGTCTCCCCTCCTATCCGCGTCCCCTCCCCGCCCCCGGTGTGTCCCCGCGCCATCCCCGGTGTGTCTGCGTCGCCGCTCTCGGTGTCCCCCATCCGGCCGCCCCCGCCCCCCGTGTCCCCAGGTTCGTCCCGCGGTGTCCCCCGGAGCACGCCCGGCTTAGCGGGGATGGGAAGCCCCCCGCTGTCCGCAAGCCCTCCCGACCCCGCTCGGGTGCAGCAGGACGGGCAGCGGGAGCGGGCATTCAGGTGCTTTCCCTGCCGGGAAAGCCGCGGGGCGCCCGCAGCTCCGCAGCCGAGTGCCACCGGCCCGAAAATAATGTGGAAGAGCCGTGGGAAGCCCCACGTCTGCCGGAGCGGGGAGATCAGTGCAGGTCCGCGAATTCCTAAGCAGGGAGTACGGATTTTCCTACTCTCCAAAAGTATACGGCCTCCCGGAAAAAAGCATCTATCGAGCCTGCCGGCAGCATCCCTCCCACTGCCCCCCTTCCTTCCTCGGTTTATCGGGCTGCGAACGGCAGAGACGGGGACCGCTGCTAAGAAAAGCAGGGAGAACCGGGTTCTAGCAGAGGGGATTGCCTTGAGAAGTCACTAAAAACTGGTAGCCACACAGCTTTCAAAAGTGATGTTTTAAAGCCTGGTAAAGGTTAAATAAGCTGATCGCTTCTCCCGACTTTACAGATGAAAGTTTTAACAGGAGATGGCAATAGACCATACCGACTCTAAGGAAAAGGCAAAGCAAAAGCAGTTCTCTCGGGCAGCTAGTCCCCTCCACCACTCTCCTGCAGTGTCAGGCAACACAAGGGAAGGAAAAACTATACTTTTATTCAGAGCTGTCTTATAATCATCCACTGATTTCTCTCATCAGGACAGGCAGGGTAAAGGAGACAGGGCAGGGTTTATAAAATGAAACAAGGTATGCATTAAGAATGAGTGTCTGAAGATGAAAACTGGTAATGCAGGAAAATAAATCATAGGTACTGGAGACCAAGCCTGGTTTCAGAACCCACTGGAGAAAAGTGCCAATACATTTACATCAGCCTCTATTTGAACTCACCCCAAGTCCACATGCAACACAATATAAAGAAAAGTGTGGATCACCTTGACAGTACTTGCACATGGGATAAAAACAACTCCTTCTGCCAGGTAAGAGCAGATGGAAAAAAAATCGGACTGTGCTTTCTGGAAATACTGTCGTAATTTGGACTATACCTGAGTGTATCCTCTGTCAGAAACAATTTTGTCACCTCACCAGTGAAATTATCACTAGAGAAGTGAATCTCTGACATTGCAAAGTACCAGGCTGAAAAACTGCTTTGGACTGAAATGCAAAAACAAATATATCAGAAACAAAAATTTTAATAGACTATTTCATTTGTATGGACTGTAGGAAGATCATCCTAGTCCAATTGCCTGACCAATTCAGGGCTGAGCAGAAATTAAATCATGTTGTTAAGGGCATTCTCCAAATGCCTCTTAAACACTGACAAGCTTGGGACATTGACCACCTCTCTAGGAAGCCTGTTTGATTTGAATGCCTGCTTAGTAAAGAAATGCTTCTGAATGTCCAGTCTAAACCTCCTCCTCTGGTGCATCTTTGAACCATTCCCACACATCTTGAGTCCCAAGGGGAAGAGATCAGCAGTTCCCTGTCCTCTTGCCCTCCTTGGGAAGCATCAGAAAGTGATGATGTTTCCTCTCAGTCTCCTTTGCTCCAAAGTAGACGAGCCCAAAGCCCTCAGCTTCTCCTCACAGGACATGCCTTCCAGCCCTTTCACCAGCTTTGAGGTACACTTCTGGATGCATTCAAGGACCTTCACATCCCCCTTAAATTGTGAGGCCCAGAACTAAATGGAGAACTCAAAGAGCGGCTGCACCAATGCTCAGTTTGGAAAGTCAAGTGTTCAAGTGCCAAATCCTATCTTTTGGAACTCACCTGTGCTATAAGGGCAGCTTCTCTTGCAGTATCTCTCATGGTACTCCTAATCTTGTCTATAGACAGGAAAGGGAGGTGGAGAGGAAGCTGTTGTCTCTTGCCAAGCCACCCTTTTCTCAACATGGATTGAGGCCAGGTTCAGTACTAGTCTCCCACTGCCTCTCCATCACTCCACAATCAAATTGTTCTCCTGCTCTTTACTGGGGAGCAATTGAATAAAGCAACAGGGAGGTGGCATCAGAGGTGACACTGCAGTGAAGGAACTTTCCCCATACTGGCTGTTCATGTGTCCAGAGGGAACAGTGGCTGCTCAGTTCATACATCAACTCTGTTAAATTTTGGCCTGGCAGTGGGGCAGTTCATAGCAATGAATGGCTCTGTGGTTCTTTACCCTAATGAGATGATTATGAGACCTTAACTCTTGTTGTTTAAAGGAAATTATGCTCAGTTCTGCATTTCACCTAGCTACAATGACACAGGTGAGAGGAAAACAAAAAATGCAGCAAATTGGTGCCTTCCTAAGGGCATAGATTTTTTATAATGGCTTCTTGGATGAAAATGTTCAAGACCTCTATAAAATGTTTAATGGAAAATTTGCCTTAATTAGAGTCTAATGCAACCATCAGGTCTATCAGGGAAGAACTGTGTCGAGTTGTATCCATTCCCCACTCCATGACCCTGAGCACAGCTGAGCAGTACTACTGAAAGGCACAGTACAGCCTGCTTATGCAGCAAAATTTGAGGCCAGCACTGTACTTGGCTAGAAGAAAGAGATCACTTCATCACTGACACATACTCTGCACAAGCAGACACAAAGAATGATTTAAAATAGCTTTCCTTTATGAAGATCTGATGGGGCACACAGCTAGGAAAAGTTGCATAAAGTATGGTCTCTACCAGTACAGGGGAACAATGTGACCATCACCCAGTATTCATACACGAAATAAACCATGGTTGTGATATTCTTCTTATAAGATACTCTCAGTATCTTTCACGGCATTTACTTTTTGAACAACATTTCTTCTTTGGGGAAGTGAACACAAAGTATAGCCAAAGATACTGTGTGCAATTAATTTAATAGCATTATAGAACAACAAATCCATGCCTTTAGAACTTGATTAATCCATATGTTTCTTAAACCAAAGAGAAACCCAGACTTAAATAAAACAAAATCTTTCACAGGAGCAAGTTTGAAAGCAGAACACATTACATGTTTTAGATTGTTGTTGTTAACTGTTTCAGTAAATGAAAAAAAAGATTGGAAGCTAGTATTTTGGTCATAAAATAAGTATCTTTTCAAAACAACTATAGCAAATATTCCCTGAGAATTAAGAATCAGCAACAACTATTGCCAAATTGTTTTTTCTGTTACAGTGCAGAAATGTTACAGCACATTCTCACCATTCAAAGATCACACAGCAAGAATAAAGGCCACAGTTTTTATTTACCATGTGCATCTTCTGGATGTGCTCATCTTTCAAGAGAAATAAATCTGGATACAGCAACCCTCAGCATTGAAGCTAACCAGGACATGAAGGGAGAGAAGGCAGTTGAGGAAAGATTTAATCCATGTGCTGAGTGCGCATGTTCAGAATTCCTAATTTTTTCCCCTGCACTAGGTTTTCTACATTTTCCCTTCCAACTGATAGGCTATGGCAGCATTCTAGGATAACCCACTCTCCCTGTCCCCCCAGAAACATGCATATAAAATACACACCTGCCACCAAAATGTTCCACTCAGACAAGCAACTAGTAATCAAAGCAGAAAAGGGAGATAAAACAGAAGAGTGGAGGAACTATTGAAGTTGAAATAATCAATTTTAATGCCTAAAATTAGATTTTATGGCCCATGGTACTGCTGAAAGCTGCATGCAGCACAGCTTTATTTTGCATTACTCCTCAGCACACAGAATTAAAGTGCAGTAAAAGGTTCGGATTTGGTACAGCACGCTGTCATAAAAAAAAGATAAAATCTATTTTTGTTATTAATTCAACTCAAAAAGGTGTCAGTCTGGGGACAGTTTGCATTTGACCAAGAAAAATATAGGATCCAAATGGGATCCAAACTGTCATGTTGTAGAAGAAAGTTTCTTCCTGTCCAGCCCTATATACCCCATCAATATATGCATGTCTCCCTGTGGCTACCTGTTAGTTTCCTGGCTCTTTCTCCAAGATGGAATAACCATTCTTTCCTTGCAATTTGTGGGTCTTAGCTCAGCTGAATTCTTTCCTTCATTGCTTCAAAGCACCCAGCAGATCTGGCAGTGTCTGCTATTGGTTGATCTATGAGTGCTGCAACCCAGAAGGGTAGAGCATTTATTAACACCACTATGAAAACCTGACCAGAGATCTGCAAAGACCCAACCTGCAAAGAGTCTTTTGATGGTAGTGGTAGTTGAGATGGGCTAACAGCAGAAAGGAGACAGTTTAAAGAAGGTAAAAAAAAATGGTTAGCAGGAAATGAGGAAAGAAGGCTAACACATACCAATGAGTGCTGCAATACTAAAACACTATTCAGAGATGTTCGGATAAACATAACATCTGAACATCTCTACTTGCCCCAGAAAACTTAGATGGAAGTACCAGCATGTGGGCTGAGGGGTCAAACTGGGAAGGCAAAGTATTCAACATCCCTAGAACATGTTGTGCATATTGTAGTGACTGCAATAGTTTGGCCATGCTGGATCTGTTATGCTTATATCATGCAACTAATCTGCATGTATATGGGTCAACTGGTCTGGACATCACTTCTCACTTTGGCCAGGCTGTCAGAGGTCCTGAAACACTGGATTTATGGCCACTTTCCACTTCTATTTCTTGGAAGAACTTTCTAAGTGAAAATAGAAGACAAGTCTAATAGAAGAGATGGTTGCCCTATCTCTAAATCTTGAGGATTGTGATCCAATTAGTTTTGTATATATTTCATTTTTTCATAACCATTTTCTCTATTATCAGAGTATCTTCCTACATAACTTCATCAACTGTTTTACTCTAAGAGATATAAAGGAAAAAGATATGAAAATAATCTTTACCATCTTTGTGAAGCAGCAATCAAAAAGGTCAAACAAATCAGCTGGCTACAAACTATGACATTTACTGTCGATCAAGAGTAAATGCATCATATTGCAAAAGAAAATAATGCAACATGACTCACAGCAAAACATAAATGCATCTGGGTGATACGAACTTCAGTTGACATTACAGTACTTTACAGTAAAAAGCTTTTATTTTCTTTTCCTTTCCTTTCTTTTCTACAGTGACATCTCAAAACACACTGCCAGGTTTTTTTTTATCTTTATAAGGAACAAGAAGATTCAGGCCTCTGCTCTCATCATTAGCCAGATAGATCACAAACTCATGTTGGTTATTCTGTTCTGAAGACACCACTGATATCTGCTATGGCCACTCTTCAGCCTCTGAGGAGCTGTGGAACATTTTGCTACTCAAGTACTACCTGCACAGCCAACCAAGCCCTGAAGTCTCCACATGTTCAAGTGCACAACACTCCATTCAAGAAGTTCTACTTATAAAGAGACACTGAGATTAGTGACACTGTTGACACTTTAGCACAAGTCTGGTTGTGGGGGGAGAGAGAAAGGTTCCCGGCGTGTCAGATCATCTTCTCTTCCTAAACAGGAACTGCCAGACACGATGGAGTATAGATCTTGACTAGTTCATCCCAAGCACAGTCCACCACCTACAAAGCAAACAAAAATCTATTCAGGTCCTTCACAATTGTCATTTTTACAAAAACCACAAGGAACTTAATGCATATTGTGGATTTAGTATCAGTTGGTACTCTGACTTACCATGCTTCAAAATTATAAAATAACTAAATTGGTTTTGGTTTGGGTTTTTTTTTAAACTTCACTGAAACACATGAAAATTAACCAACTCCTATTTTTTGTACTCCTCCTGAGGAAAGCAGGGAAACCTTTGGGTTTCAATTGATTGTTCCAAATAGGAAAAAAATGTAACTGAAAATTAAATTAAGGAAGGACACACAAAAATCCCAACCCTGCCATGTTTCTTCTCTTTGCAGAGTCTTAGGATCCTTTCACCATAATATCTAAATATTTCAAGACCAAATCTGAACAACCTTCTTATACTTGCAGATAAAAAAATTTGTTATAGACATTTTCCTAATGTCTAATGCTGAGGAATGGAAAACCAGAAGAGTTCAACAAAATTATACAGGAAGTTTCCTGAAGAATTAACCCAGAATTTCAGTCTCACGCTTGATAAGCCATGAGGTCACTGCCAATTGTTGAGAAGAGAGATGTGTACTTGCTGATCATTGGGATTTGGGGGCCAAAGTGTTGCTTCAAGCACTACCTAAACCCCCACTAGTCTAATAAAAAGTGGTGCCACTTGTGACAAAGGCATCTTATAAACACAGTGACTGGTTTGAGTATAACCACAACTTCTCTGAATTCATCATCCCAGCTTCTATCCTAGATGAAGGCTTGAACTTAAAACCAGAAACCCAGAAGGTTAACCTAAGTCTGTAGTGTTTAAAGATCTTATAAATAACAAGACTCCAAGGAAAAAGACTACAGAATGCTTTAGGTTTGAAAATTAATTGAAAATGCACTTCAGAGTCTGTAACAAAGTGAAACAGTTAACCACACTGACAATGACTCAAGAAGATGACCTAGGTATGATATATATTCACAAAATATTGTAGGAGACAAGAATTAAGGCAAATAGAACAAAGAGAAGAGCTAAAGAGAAAAACCTGAGGAGGTCCACAAATAAATGCCAGCAAATCTGGCTGAAACCATATTGCATTATCTTTACAATGTCATTTCCAGTTGGGATTACAAAAGATACAGTATTGGATCCTCTGCACAACAAGCTTCCTTCTGCTGCAGCCTGCAATTCCTGTTCTCTCCTAGAGCCAGAATGAACAGCTGCACACTAAAAATTTGGAAATCCAACTACAGTATTTGATTTCAGACTATAATTAGCCCATTTTGTGTTTACTATACTGCACTATTATTCATTTTCATTGCTTCCTTAGCTGGTTCTACTTAGTTATTTGAAGTGCTTTCCATATACATCTAAATGGGTCAAAAAAACTCTTGACAATATGTCTGTCTATTCATACAACATAATAGAGCTTTCTGTAGCATAATGTTCTTTCTGCTGCATTGCAGTCTCTCAAATCATACCAAAAAGAAAATTTGAGTTTTCCACTAAATGCTGTGTAGAAGCTGGCAATCACATAAACTGCAGGTTTTTTACTATTCTCCACAGCTACAGATCAATGTTCTATAGGCAATACTTTCTATTTTTGTAAAGAAACAAGAAACAAAAATAACATTTGGAAAAAATCCCATGGGAATTCCCACCTGTTATCAATGTAATTAACATCCCTGAAATCGCCTCTGAACAAATATAGTTATAAAACCATTTAATCTAGCAACACTAAAAATAAACAGGGGATATTAAAAGAGTTTGAAAAGGATCACATGCGATAAGTTGCCCAACTCATTGACTTAATGATACCACGTGAAAGGAGAAAACACAGCCAGCCAGCAAGAGGAAAACAAAAGCTACAGTAAGTAACAGTGAATCAAGTTCTCCTGTGCAGCAGGAAGTGTATAATGAAATGCCAATACCAGAAACTTTGATGAAAATACACACGTGAAGTACAGAACACAGCTATCTATGGGAAACTGGGACACTGCAGCATGGCAGAACATTAAAAAAAAAAAAAGACATTTCCATTTCTCCTTACTTCCCCCAAAATACAGGCAAGACTGTCAGAGAAAGGGGCAACTGTAAGCTAGGAGTGCTGCAGCCAGCATTTTTTGATGGAGGGTGCCATGTGTCCCTTTGGTGTAGATTAGAGATTGTCACTGCCTCAAATACAAATGACTAAGATGAATCCTAAGATGAAGAACAGGACTTGTTCATACAGAAAATGCATTAGTTTAGAAGATGTCTTCTCCCTGCATTTTGTATTTTATCTTGTGACCTTCTTATACAGTGGTCTTACGACACCTGTACAACAGTTGTGTGCCTTTCCCCAGAAGAGAAGAATGTGGGATATTGAATGTAAGTGCTTTAAAAGTATTTAGAGATCTCAGTTCTACTGTGACATATGACCATTTTTAATGTATACTTCAAAGCATTTCAGTCTTTTTTAAAAAATAAACTAAATGGTACTTCATTTAAATATTAAAATAGAGGTAGAAATTTCATTGGGATGAAGGCTCATCCAGCACACCACAGTAAATAAATATAACATACAAAAAGGGGCAATTTCCTGGAGTTTATATCTTGATCAATGAGATGATGTTACTGACAGGTGAAGAAAGTCCTCCTGTGGTGGGATGAAGACAAAGGAAAACTGAAAATGGACTCACACTTGATTTGCACACCTGATAAAAATCCCTCCATTAGGAGCATGAAGGGATGGAAGTTTGTCGTCCTGTAAAAAACATCTGCTGTCTTGTGGACAAAATTTACTCTGGTATTCAAACAAATCTCACCGATTTCAGTTTTTAGAGGGTGCATGGTTTTTTGGGTTGTTGTTTTTGTTTTTTTTTTAAATTGACATGCCAACAGAGTAGAGGACAGTTTATTTCAGTTCCTAAGAACTGTAGAAATTGCAATATCCTTATAATAGTGACTATTTTGCATGGCATATTTTGTATATCATGCAACTTCCATTATCATTTATGAATAGCCTTGTAACTATAGAATGCAGTTTTACTATAGAAACTTTTAACTATTGAATAGCAGGAAAAAGCAGAATAATTAGAGCTTAGTCGTAAAACAAGAATATTCTTTGTTTCACTGACTGGTAAACTATATCAAGAAATAGCACAAATAGAAGAAGCATTCTAAGCCTGGTAATTTTCATTGTAACTAAAGCTACATGGAACAAAGGCAGTCTAACAAAATGACATTTATTAATTGTCTTTATTGCTTTTATTTCAGTAGCAAAGTTATGGCACCAGCATATACACTAAGGGTATTATACTGTTGTTACTGCAGAATAAATATCTTGCTAATTTATCTGCCAGCAAAAATACAAAAACAAGTACAAAAAATGGGGATCACTGAATTTTTTTTCAAGTAAAGCCAGAAAAGAAGCAAAGAAACAAAAAACCTGCAGTCATCCAAGAAAGCTAATTGCTTGACTATAAAATCATAGTTCAACTCAGCTAAAACAGCTATCCTGTATTTTATTGAAATGTTTATCCTTGTCCCAGAGTATAACAATGTTTTCCACCAACTGATTTAATACTGACATCCATTCATTTATCAGAGCCATTTCCATTGACTCACTAACTGATTTACTCCCTTGACAGGCCCTCTGTTTCCTATTCATCACAATCATCTTGCCTTGCAATAGACTTAGACCTTTTCCAGCACCCCAGGGCAATCCACTCAGTCTAGTGCAATTACCTGCATGACATTCTGCCTCTTTACTCTTCAGAAGAAGCAAGAGAACAAGAGAAAACTCCCAAGTTAGCCACTAACTTTTTTATTCAGTACTTAAAGGCACAATAAATCTGCTAGCATAATCAAGATGAAATATATTCAAAAGAACAACTAAAAACTAAAGAGTTCAATTACCCTTTATGAAAGGGTTTAATCAGAACAAAGTACAGCCCTCTCTAGATTGCTATCTCCAGAACTATCTTGGTGCCACTGTTTCCAGAGTGCTCATAATGAATCACGTGATAATATGTAAATGTGCCTGAGAGAGACCCATTTCTCAGCTTCCCCCCATCCCATTTTCAAATAAGATCTGTCTTTTCTTTTTTCTGTAGAAGAGCCAGCAGAAAAAAAATTCAGTTCTTGACTCTCATTAATTGTGTTTCCTTTCCTCTTTTAGTTTCTTATCTTCTCAAACATAACTTAATGGTCTATTTATATCATTATTACATGTTTTTGAGGGATCCTGAACATCCTCTAAGCTTGTGGGATGGAGATTAATTGAAGATAAAGCAAGCTATTAGGTTTGCTACTCATCAAATTATTTTCACAGGTGAACATTAAAACTAATTGGTCAAGTCCATAATGGATCATGCATGAGTTTAAACTCATTCAATACCTATTTTCTTCTAGAAAATCTGGACCATTACTGTGGCCTGTTTGGTTAGCAGTTGCCAGAGTGAACTGCATGATGCCAACCTTTACATGAGACTGAAAGTGATGAGAGTTTGCAAATAAAACTTTTTATTTTCAATGTTCAGTAACACCAATATTTTTTAAAATTTACTTTTGAGAAAATACACCTTGATTTAATTATTACTTCCAGTAAAGACAAAATGAAACAAACCCAGAACAGAACTTCTTATAAAGATCTAGGTTAAAATTAGAGTTATCAGAAGCAGATGCTCCAAATGCTGCTTAAAAAATCCATTTATTTCTTAAGGAAAAAAAGAGATAAGAAACTTGAGGGGCATTATTTTTCACATTGCAAAGATACGTCATAAACAACTGATCTAAGAAGCCAAGAGCTGTCTCATCATTTGTTCTGTTGCTCTGACATGGGTAATGGGAAGATGACTTGGAAGTTATGCCACACACTCCTGAATCCAGGTCTTCCAAGTGGGCTTTCATCAGTAAGTTGTAAAGGAAATGGAGATGTGAGTTGCAGGTTAGAAAAAAATCCTGGAAATCTACACAGATTTTGTAGCAATTCCTTTGTACTCTAAAAATTAGGAGAAAGACTCCATCTTACAAGAACTGGTTTAATTGATAAGTCAATTTTAAGTTCTGTAGAAGGTACACTGGAACTGCAAAATGCCTTTCTGTGCTGATACTGACCTTGGTGACCCCAAATGCAGTCAATTTCCACCAGTGAAACTGTTTTCTAATTACCCTATCAGACCTTTAAATTCATCCTTCAGCTCAGAATTAAGTTCAGTTCCTTCCTTTTGGGATATAATCACAAATAATCATAAGCCAAACAGTATTTTCAGTAACAGCTGCAACATTCTGCTCTCTTCCCCTGAGTTTCACTTGTGCAATTCACTGGGACTTCTCAAATGTTTACTGGTCATGCAGGAGAGTAACAGAATCCACTACACTGAGTAAAAGATGGGGCTCACAGAAGTAGCAAGTATTTGTAATCCATTGCACCAAATAAAATGCACAAGCAATACATTTATTGAGTAAGAAAGTACTGTCTCCCATCCTCCCCAATACTTCAGTATCAAAATTTATTTTCCTCTCCAAACACTTGCAGCTTTTACAAAATTGTGATGCCTGACAGAAACCTTTCCAAACACCAAGAAACTCTTGCTGATAATGCAAATAGTGACCATTTACTCCTGAGAGCCTGGCTTTGACTTACACAGTGAAAGTTTAATTTTCACAGTTTGGGAAAGACATACAGTAAGCACCACTAAGAAATATCTCCTCCTTTTAGCCCCTCCAACTCAGTAAGGTGTTCAGATTGGTTTAACACTTGTAGCTGGTGAAATCTCATATTTTATGGAAAAATCCACTCTGAAATTTGGTAAGTAGGTTCTTTTTATCTCAAAGAATCAAAGAAACTGCATAACTTCAGTAGCATCCTAGAGAAGGACCATAAGGAGAGATTAAAATGAAGTACAGATAATGTTATAATTATAGCAGTGGCATAGCCACAACAGCTGGGTGGAAGCTATCAGGTCCTTAGTAATTAAGTGTAAAAGATAAGAGCAAGTGATCAAAAGAAAAAAAGCAGAGAGTATCTGTTCTTCTGTACATTTCCACAAGATGTAACTCCACTTTTATAGGGAACAATCAACATTTCTGGGCCTCTTGAGCATCCACAATTACTTTAAATGAACAGCAAAATACATAGCCAAACAGCCTTACTAAAGACATCATCTGCATTTAGATTTGGCTATACTGGTTAAGCCAGCTTCTGCAGCCCCTCCTGTCCCTTCTGTTTCCTGTGTTGGCACAGCAAATGCAGCACACTGCAAAAGCTGCACAAAGAAAACGAGCGGAACAAACCTGCACACCAAAACTTGACAATGATCAAAAATTTCCCCATGAAGCTGGATGAATTTAGAACTAGATTTCAAGCTACCTTCAGGGCATGCAGGTCAAATGTATGTAGTTTGGTCATGGCCTCCCTCCAGCTAGTAAGAAATTACAGCTTTAAAATTTTAGTGATCAGTTTCACTGGATCAGCAGACCAATGCAGGCACCTCTTCTCAGCTCTAAGTACCACTGGCCAGGTGCAGGGAAGGAGCAGACAGTGGTTGGGCAGAACATGCTGGTGACACCCCACAGCTTTAGGAAGAAGAGAGTGGAAGTTCAGGAAGGCCAAATCACAAAGCCAGTGTAACACAGAGCACAAGAGCCACGGTGGTACCACACTGGTACCATCACTGTCTCCATAATATGGGGTGCTGTGTGTGTGTCATGGCTTAATCCCCACCAGCAACTGAGTGCCACACTGCTGCTCACTCACCCCGACCCCACCAGGCTGGATGGGGAGGAGAACTGTGGCCAGAATGTTAGAGAAACCAAGCTTCCTCCCAAACTTGTTGACAGCAATAGCTATTTACACAGACAGCTGCCCTTTTGTAGTGCAGTTATGATCCAAAAACATAGTAGAATCACAGGAGAAGCAAATCCTAAGTGATCATTATTTGTGTTGTACACAAGTTATTCTAAAACCTAGACTTCAGCAAGCTTTCAGGTAACAGATGATTTTTGAACTAGAGAACTGACACCTGGTTCATTCTCATTTGGAGGTGAACATTTTTAATTTCCAAAAGGAGCACCTTAGCATGGTACATTGTGGAGTCCTGTTCTGATCTAGCATGTCACAGATGTCGAATGTGCTTCTCACATACCAAGTGCTCCCTCCACCACTTGCCATCACTCCCACTGAAAATTACGTATCCTTGTAGTTTAGGAATGTCATTGTTCATAGCACAGAAGTATAGAGAAATTGAAAAAAAAATTGAAAGATTCCTCTCTTGTTCCCATTAGATACTTAATCTGTTCTCAGCAGCACAACAGAAACTCTGACTCAATGGAAATCATTAAATTATACTTTCTACTGCCTGTGTTACAGAGTTCAGAACAGATGTGAGGTGTAGCTAAAGAAGATTTTCAGACAAAATTAGAGTATCAGGTTTTTTTACATTTGTGTTAGGCAAAATTGTTTTAGAACTGCAATAGAAAGGGCTGGGTATCTTTTGTCCATTATTTAAAGAAATTCATTATACATGTGTATTTTCCATTCTTTACGTACTTATGGAAATAATTTCAGAATTGAGACAAGAAGGGAATGTTTAAAGGATCTGTACTTTTATCTGTGTCATTAATGGATTGCCTGAAGATATTTAAAAAGCATTCATTACTCCCATATGGCATTTAACCTACAGCAGAAGTAAAAGGCTGCTTTTAAATAAAGCTGCACAAGTAACACCAAAGGAAGCAACCTACAGCATGTAAACATGAATGTAACACAGCAAAACTCCAGGAAGAGATGGCTTAAAGGAATATGATATTTTTATTCATCAGACCATTCACAGATCACATACAGGAAAAGTAAATATAAGGAGAGAAGTAAGAAATCCAGTGAGCTACAGAGCACAACTCCACTACATGGTCTAGTATTACCAGCCCCAAACAAGGAGTAGTTTATGGCTGATTACCAATTTTTAGTCCCTACATACATCCTATGTCTATCTAGTGCATATACAAGGAAGCAAACTTCAGTTGTTTTTCTTATCCCTAAACTTTGGAAAGAACTATCTGGTTTTAAAAACTGCATACTCTTAATGTTGCTGACAGGATAAACAGACTTTCTCAGTTCTTAATACTATACAACATCCCAAATTTAACAGATTTTTGGTGCTTAGGGTCTTGTCACTGTTCTCATGCGTGCCTAGGCTGACAGCTGGAGTTGGGAATATTTTCTCCTGGAAAACATGCCTGGCAAACTCTCACATCAGCACTTGCAGTTTAACAGAGGAATACACTGAATATCATAAGGATTGTTTCTGTTAATGCTTTGCACTGCAAAATGCACATTTTTCTATGCACCTGAAAGTTTGTTTGTTGTCTCAAATTTCTATGAATCTGATACTAACATTATGGTGGGGGAAAAAAACTCCAAACCAAACAACATCTGATTTTTAAAATTCAAAGCTTTCAAAAAACACCTACTTTACATAGAGGCAGATAATCCAAAATAGATACTAGAATATTTAATTAAGCACAAAGGAGTTTACTGTTTCAGCTAGCTAATATTAGTGGGTCTCTTCACATTCCTTATGACCAGATTTTTTTCCACGTTGCCTCCCTGAGCACAAGAACCAGCTTGTACCTCTCTGCCTGAGGGTTCTGTTCAAAGCTCAATCAGTTCCACAGGAATGTCTTGTAATTCCTAGATTACTAGCTACTTAATCACAATATCTATTCTGAACACTTTCAATAATGCATATAATTTTTTCCTTGATGTGTAAAAAAATGCTTCAAAAATGCTGAAGTTCATTGTGCAAAGCCAAACAAAACATATTCTGTCTAGACAACAAAAGATATCATTAAGAATGAAAGCAAAGGTTAATGACCAGAATGGTACTTAATTTGAGCATAAATGAATAGCTTCTCCATTATAAATAAAATACTCTGCATTCTCCCTGGATCCTTCTCTTTCTCCCTGGAGGAGAGAAGCAGTTCAAATCTGAAGTCATAACTCCTTATAAACCAAACAGTGAAAATCACAAATCATGCAAATAAATGAAGAAAACAAATAAAGGAGGTCATCATCAGATTTATAAAGAACACACATAAAGACAACCTACTTATTGGGAACAGCAGCATAAAATTTAAGCAAATAATCTTTGTTGGATGGATGCAGAAGCCAGGGAAAGACTCCAAGGGCTCATACTGGAAGTAACTATTCAGCAGGTACTCATAGAATCATAGAATGGTTTGGGCTGGAAGGGACCTTAAAGATCATCTAGTTCAAACCTCTCCCCAACATGCACAAGGATACCTTTCACTAGACCAGGTTATTCCAAGTCCCTTTCAGCCTGGCCTTGAACACTTCCATCCACAACTCTGGGTAACCTGTTCCAGTGTCTCATCAACCTCACAGTAAAGAATTTCTTCCTTATACCTACCAATGATCTCTCAGTTTGAAGCCATTACCCCTTGCCCTATCACCACATGTCCTTCTAAAAAGTTCCTTTCCAGTTCTCTCAGAGGATCCCTTTAGGTACTGGAAGGCTTCTACAAGGTCTCCCTGGAGCCTTGTCTTTTCCAGGCTGAACAACCCCAACTCTCTCAGCCTGTCTTTGTATGAGAGATGCTTCAGCCCTCTGATCATCTTCATGGCCTTTCTCTGGACTCATTCCAACAGGTCCATGTTCTACTCAGAGCTGAACAAAGTATACTTAAGCTGATATCTCATGAGTCTTCCTATAAAAATGGGGGTTATGTTTCCCTTGTGTTCACTCCTAAACTTAGTGAGAGTTTAATTTTATCACAGATTTTTAAACTTCTTTTAAAAAAACCCATTCACAATTTGCATTGCTGTGATATCCAACCCTTTGAATACATTAAATCAACTCAATGGAAAAAAACAGAGGAATATCAAAGCTGTTGCAAATGCCAAACTTCTGTCTGGAACGCACATTGGCACTCAGTAAATATGGATATGTACCCCAGATTTATAGATTTTGTGCACTAAGTCCAACATCAGACTCGCAGAATTTCTCTGTGGGAAAAGAAGATACCTGAATGCACAAATGTCCTAGTGTTGATGGGTACGCACACCAACATTTTCCTTTTTTCAACGTAAAAGTGCATGTGCACTTTTCTTTCAATTCATTATCTACCATGAAGCAATGGGCTTCATGTAGTCAAAATAATCATATCCTCAATACAAAATGAAAGAAAAATCTTCTTTCTTCATTCAGACCAAATGCAAATCCACACCAACTTCATGGAAAACTGAGCTGGTCTCAGCATATGCACTGCTGTGGGACTGTGAAGCCTAAATGCACTATGCTATGCTTGCTACTCCCTCTGGACCCAGTGCAGCCCAATCACATCTGTGCAGTCACTCGGGATGAAGTTTCAATCCCCAGCAACTGGCCTTTAAGTATTCTTGCCTTGCACTGATGAAGAATAACCTGAACCTTGAAAGCTTTTTTGAGCCTTTCAAATTCCCCCATGTTCACAGCACAGCCTTGTGTACAGTAACTGCAGCACTACTGAAGCAACAGAATTTAAGGAACAACCAACCACACAGAAAACCCATCAAGCTATCATTTAGCTAGAATGGTTCCATGTGCAGTAAGCTAAGTATTTGGCCAAACTTACACCTTTCTCCTGTGTCCTTTTACCAGCAGAAATTACAATGGTTTTAATTTGCTTTGTCCAAACAGAATGTGAATGCAGATGTCACAATTTTTATCTGGGGTAAAAAAAATCATTTGACTGTGAATTTGAGAAGAATCTACATGTAGATTATATCTCTGGCATGTTAAATAGTGCATTAGGAACAGTTAATTTTTGACAGTAATTTTTGTGTGGAAAACTAAAGGCTTTCTCATTTTAAAGTAAAAAATTAACTTCTGTTTTTCAAAGTTTCTTGTCTAAAAATGATTTCATACTACAAAGAAGGAATCCCCTCTGTTTACAAAACAGAAACAACTGTAGCAACAGAAGGAGAGGGGAATCCTTACAGAACCAGTACATAAATAAGGGCTACCGATAAAATAGGTTCTACTTCTTCACTTTAATAGCTGAGGGTTTTTGAATTTCAGCCACAGATTAAGCCTCTCCTAGTCCTCTAAACAGTATGCCAAACCAGGTCTAGGCATCATGTGTGACACTACCAACATTTAACTTGACAATTTAGGTAGATGGAAGAAAGCTCTGTATCTCAGCTCAGTATTCTAGACTCTTCTCTGCTATTCTTCCTTCTGAAATAAAATACTTCATTTTCCCAGAGCTCACCATGGCTTTCTGCTATCTGATTTTGCAATCTTGTCTGTTCTGCCCTCCTCTCCTACCCAATGCAAGGAACTGTTTCACAAATAAAAATGGACCTGAAATGAGGTTTATTTGATAAGCATTCAGCCAGACTCACTTCCAGAAGCTTACTGCAATCTGGTGACTTATTCAGGATCTGAGTCCTGCAGCCCAGCCATGACCACAGAGCCTGTAACAGGCAAGTGAAAAGTAAATGCATCCCAGCTCTTACCTGGCCACGGTTGTGAAGACTTAAATCGAGACCACATGTAAATTCAGTGTGATGCTCAACTGTTTCCAGCAAAGGATTAGGCTTGGAAAAGTCCCAGAATCTATAGTTAGAATAAAGGAGGGAGAGAGAAAGGGAAAAAAATCAAAACAAACCACAATTAAAGTAATTGAAAGGCCATTTCAAAAATATAATGCAAGATATTGACGAATCTGTTGCTGCCAGGGTATTTAAAAGAGCAAACTCATCCACTTAAGAAACATAACAAATCATACTCCTGGTAAAGCCATCTGCTGATTTGCATAAATTAAACCCCACTGGGCAAAGCCATCTTTGTGTCCTGTTGCAGAAACTGAGATCAAATTTGGCACCATGGAGCAGTCATTGGAACATCATTAAAAGAGAAGAAAAAATGTAGGCTAGAATATTCTTGTTATATTCTTGATGGCTGGGGAATTTTATCCCTGAAAGATATTAGCACAATTTGTGAATTTTCTCAGTTTTTGGCATCATTAACTATGGGGTCTTTATTTATATAAAAATTACACAATCATTTAAAGATCTCAGTCATGCACCTTGTCAAATCTGAGACTGTGTTCCTGCAAAACAGAATTTAGTATTATAATATAGTAACAAATTTGTACTACGCAGATCAGCTGCCTTACACAGTTAATTCCACTAGATCATACTTTAAAATAAATTTTTCTTTCGAGTCTTGGTTATTAAAAGATACCTAGAAAATAACAATTCTGAGGTCCTCTACTTCTCCCAGCTACTGTCCCAATAGATGCAGTGTCCATCAATGCAACTAACAGGAAGTATGAGAGATGTAAGAGTAGATGGGATTAAAATAGAGGTAAAAGGCACCTCAGCCATGAGAAAAAGGATTCAAACACAGAACTTTCAGATAATAACACATTGACAAAACCCTGTATGCCAGCACAGAACGAAGATTTATTTCTCTTTCTTGTGTTGTATACACCACTGAGAAAAGTCCACAGGCTGCACAGCAAAGCACATTTTGTGGGCTGTCAGCTGTAATCAAATTTTCTACAGCCCACATTTTCCAAAAGGGGTCAATTATATGCTTTACTACTTCTGTGACAATCATAGAGATCTCTTTGCCTTGCCTTTATTGGGAAAAGTGACAATACTTAACAAGAACAGCTCATTATCAGACCAACTGCAGTGGAAGTACTGTAAGTTCAAACCAATTCAGGGAAAATAGCAAACACTGGAGCCAGCAGGGTCAGTTTGTTTAATATGTAGATGTTATCTCCTTCATAAACAAAGAGAGTGGTATCAGCACAATGGCTATGCCATAGCAACAACCCTCTTAATTTTTTCCTAGTACCTGAGATCTAAAATAAACAACTTATTTTGCAGGAGAGAGGAGCAAAAGACCATTTCAGCATTTTCATCCTCCCACATTTGTTCATAAGAAGGTAAGGAAACAAATCTTTTTGTTTCAAGGTAATAGTGTTATCATTCCTTGCCACATGAGCTCTCTAATAATTCTTGAAAGACAGATGCTCATAACTGAAAACTACAATTAAAGGAGATAACTTTAGCTCTACATGAATAAAGAACCTAAAAAGACCTTTTGATCAATTTAAAAAATAGCAGGACAATATAGGGTTTATTATGTGAAGTCATGTTGTAAAGAAGCAGTTTAGAGATTAAGAGTACTGCAACTTAGTTCAAGTTCAACAGACTGACTGAAAGCTTTGATACCTTTTTTAATATATAAATAATTACTAGTGAAAGCTCAAAAAAATGTTCATTCTCGGGACTGAGAACCATTGATGACAAATTAATGATGATTCTCATAACAACTTTGCACTCCAAAGTGAGAAACACTGGTCTATTGCACAGCTTCCAAAACCACCATGGTGACAGCAATGCTTTCCTCAGAGTCAACTTCCACCACATTCTGCAAACTGAGAGGGCAATCAATTTTTCTAAGACACTGCTTACCACAGCAGGACGGCTGTACAGCAAACTGAAGATGCACTCACAGCACAAGTAGGTGGGCTTGCATAATTTCAGTTGTAAGTGTATCTACAGAGTTAGCAGCATGAACTTAAAACACAGGCCAGACAACCACAGAGGCTTTTAGGGTCCCTTACAGGTTTGTACAGCCTGTACAATCATAGGTGTGTCACTTAAATTGTTATTTTTACCTATATTATGTATGAAGCCACCACTTCAGTCACATCTGCACTGATCACAAAACCCCAAAACCTGTATGAGTGCATCTTCCTAAACTTTTTAAGGCTGGAATTGTTAAAAATATAACTTCTCCCTCATTTCTCTACAGTTTCTTTGTTTTACATGTACCTGGCATGCAATTCATAAGCTGCACATGTATTGCAAGCAGACTGCTTATTCTGAACAAGACATTATGAGAAGAGAACAAGCCTGTCAAATTATGGATTTTGTACTTTGTACCACCCAGAGCAATGTCAGAAAGACCCATGCTCCCTGACCAATTCACTTTTACCAACCCAAATATAGTCTGTCCTGAATATCTTCTACCTTGTCCTCACCCTCACTTTACCCTTACCAAGTGTCCCTGCACCTTCACTACTGGCTGGGAAAAAAGAGGTAGCAAGTATCATTCCAGGTCCAGTGTCTGTACAATGCCTGTGTTGTGGCACCCTGTTGCTGCATGATGAGGTGCTAGTAGATGAGAAGAAGATTACTTGTGGTGGTGAATTCATGTTACGTCTCTTACCTTCCTTAAGGCAGTACTTGGGGTTTCCCTCTCTTCCATGCTCATGAGTTTCCATTAAATTTGTAAAAGCTTAAAGCTTTGTAAATTTAGACTACAAGTTTCCTGCTAAATCTAGTTAAGTTTTCAATAGGTTCAAAAGTTACTCCAGGAAATGATTCTATGAAAATGCACAGATGGAAGTACATGGAACAACTCATCAAGTCTACATCCTTCTGGGTACGAAAAAAATATTTATGATAAATATTTATTCATGAAAGCTTTACTAATGTTCTTAGGCTACATGATGTCTTCATACATAATATTTTCAGGTGGGTGTGAAGCAGATGTTTAGAGGGTGCTTTCCATAAAAGCCCACTCAACAACTAATGCTAGCATTCACACACAACCACACCAGGCACAAGTCACAGTAGCATGTGGATGTATAAAGCCAAGAACCTTTCAAGGGCAACACAGAACTCAGTGCCAGTTTACTACATGTGTATCATAATTATCACAATTCATCCCCCTGCTCCTATTCTCTAATTCCTGCTCTGACTTGTAAAAGTTCTTCCTGCAAACTAGAGAAACTGTCAAGAGGAGAGCTTAGTGTCAACTACTTTTGGATACAGGCTAATCAGGGCAATGATGTTACTTCAGACATTAACTGGGAACATCTAACTATTTACACACTAATATTCTGAAGAGATTATTTCATTATAGTTCCAGTGAAGTATCGACATTATGAAGCAATTTGGGTATAGAAGGACATTTTCCATTTGAGGAAAATGTGAAAAAAAGAGCAAATGAGCAAACACTCACTTTTTTCACCTTGAAGGAAAATACCAGAAAAAGAATACAAGGATAGTAAGGATACCTAGCTGAAATGAAACACAGTTTTTTTTATGATCAGCCTTATTCTGTAAGATTTCTTTGTGATTTGAGTTACTGAACTTGTACATAGTGATGGAGAGCTGGAGAAAGTGGTTTACCTTACAGTGTGTCACAGAGATGATGTCCAATATAGTACAACTTTTAACAAAAATTGCCTTTCTGCCTTAGGGATAAGCTTCTGTGAATATGATCCAAGATCTGGCCTGATACCAGCTTAATGAAGCTCTATAATTTATCAGCTCTTCTGTTTAGATTTTGGTGAGCACTGTCTGTGACTAATGGACCAAGATTTCTTTTTTATACTGAAGAGTCCAAAAACACAAAATGGTGATTCCAGTAAAAGATGACACTGGTGTTCTTCCAAACTGAATTTTGACAGAGATAGCAGTTAAGAATATGCATGCAGACCTAAAGTAGTTCTGGAAATATTACAGTACCCTGTGTATTTCCTGGCATTTTAAATGATTCATTTGTGTTCAATCTGCTCTTTAATTAGCCTACATTTTTTTCTGAGCTCTTCCAAAGAGTAAGGAAATGGTACAGAAAACACTTGTCTGAATGAAGCATTTACTGGACAGGGATTATAAATCATTATACCAAGGTATGTAAAAACTCAAGTTCAAATCAACATACTCATCCTCTTTTTCTCAGCTCCCAGTATCAAGTTGTGAACTAGGTTTCTTCTCAGTAACTTGACTAAAGTGCTCACATTCAATGATTATACTATTTGCAAAGGAGTAAGCAAAGTAAGCACTGTTAACTTTGTTTTCAACCTGCTATTTTTTCTTTTAGATATCCAGTTGTGATTATGTGCCAAACTAGCTGTATGACCTAAAATAAACAAAGCCCCTGCTTCGTACATGGCAGTTTGATAATCTGAACTAATACTTGCAGTTTTTGGTTAAACCATAAAGCTTCAGTAACTTTTAAGATTACAGAACTCCGACAGTAAAGGATTGCTCCAACAGTACGCTCTATTCTGTTATCTGCTATAAACTAATGCTTGCAGGTAATTCTGAGCTTCAAATAGACACACCAAAGAATATAAATTAACAATATCATAAACTGCTATTAAAATAACACTGCAATGAATCTGTTTTTAAGGGGTTGCCATACCATGCTGTTCTAGGAATCAAAATTCAGCGACCCCCCACCAAATGGGGCTAAAATGTCACAGGCCTTGAGTAGATTCAACAAGATCCATAATTAATTCCATGTACTAGAATCCCTACTTCTCTTCCACCTTTTACACATTGATCAAGGATTTTTATTCTTAAATTGAAATGTGTGCATATATTCACATTCATGTGTATGGAGGGTACATGTATGTGCACATATGACAGGATGTGTGCATGTCTGTACATGTGGAGTCTATGGTGCACCCAGTAAAATGACCCTATGTGGTAGAGGTACAACATAGTCTTTAAAAGAGATGTTCCCAAATTCTTACAGCAACAATCTTCCTCCATTATACAGAATATTCTGCTTGTGACACCTTTTCCAAAGACTTTCACCTGGCCTTCTCTGTTGTTTGTTCACTCATACCAAATCCAACAGTTTTAGAAAACTGTTAAAAATCTTTATTTGATCGCTTCAAGTCTGCTGTCTCCTCTTAGCAATGACAAGTAAATCTTTGAACAGAAAAATTATGCCTAGAGTGAATTTTGTGAAGAGGTCCCCAAGCTCTACATTTATAGACATGATGCTTTGTGAGCTAGTAGCTCTCGCCACCTTTTCTGACAATTTCCACATAGGAAAATGTCAGAGCTGAAATTGCACTAGATTTCAGTACTGCATGAAGCACATTAGCACCAAACCTGAAGGATATATAACTGGTGCCAAAAAGGGGAAGAGCATGACAGCACAATCAAGTCACTTCAATGCTCAATGGGTTAACTTCATGATGCAACTTTATATGATGCTATAGCAGAAGACTGGATAGATTTATGATTTAGCAACACATAGAGGCACTGAGAATTAGCAACAGAACCCTTTGGCAGCAGAACCTCTCTACGTCTGGTGTCAGACCAATTAGGACACAACCAGAAGTGACATTACTTGAGATGATGTGGACAAGTGGGATAACTTTGCAGTCCTTTATGGAGGCAAGAGGGCTTCTCCCATTTCTTAATGTATTGCCTACTACATTCAGTCCATGTTAGAAAATTAAAATGTATATCAAACAATTTGGTTGAGGTATTCAGGAATATTTCATAGTGCATTGATTTGTGATACCATGTGTCTTAGAGAAATCCCAGTATCAAATCAAACTTATTTAGGACTTTAAATTAGCTTTAAAACAACAGTACTATGAGATCCTCAGCAGTATCAGATATACTGAGCAACCAGGGGAACTTGCAGAAGTGCTGTCTAAATTCAGCATACACACTATGGAACATTACTAAAGCTTCCTCAGATACTGGGAGGACAAAAGCTTTGTTCATAAAAAACCTAAATAAAAATGTGCCACAGAAACATATGAACTCACCAAACTAATTTAATTTAAGAGGGTATTACCTTCTTATCGGACATTATCCCAGCTGGATGCAAATATGCTCAGCAGAGTGATGTGAAAAGGATTGCAGAAAGCATCTGACAGAGCAGATATTGCTCAGCAGAGTGACTGAGCTGGGCTTTAAGTGACAAACCCATGTGTTTTTCAACATAGCTTATGAAGCATCTGACAGCAACATTAACTGCCCTCCAGTATATCCACTCTGGAACTGTTTTCTATTGCAAGCCATATTAAAATAGATCACCTTTCTGTTTTTATCCAGTTAGAGAAAATACCGTACCTTACAGTAAAATCATAGGAGCAAGAGGCCAATATAGTTGCATGGAATGGTGAAAACTGCAAGAAAACAAAACAACTTTTAAAGTTAAAACATTGTGTACATATACAGGCTCACTGTAAGCAGCAAGTTATCAAAGTTTAACTAATTAAATGGTTTTGGTTCATACCAGATCATGCTGCAACAAAACAGACTACATCAATGTATTTCTCCCCCATGCTTCTAATTACAAGGAATCATAAAATTAATAATCACAAGGAATGGTCTGTGGGATCCTGTTTTGCTTAGATTTCATTACAGCAGTACCAAATAACTCTGCTGTAAAGTTAAGAAGTTCTGGAACAGTCATATAATCAGTCATTAAGTTCTGCTTTTGGCTAACAGACTAAGTTTCATCTTGTTGTATAAATCAAATTTCAAACCAGCTATGTGACCAGTTAATTATCTTCAGGGAGACAAAATCTGTGCCATACTGCAGAGAATAGATATTACTGTCATCAATTCTATATCCCACAATTTTGAAATCATTTATACAAATGGGAAAATTGGAGATAAGTGGAAAAACTGAAGGCACTATAACATTACTTCATGATTTCCCCCTCTCCTACAGGGCATTTTTCAGGATACACTCTTCCATGGACTCTTGCAGACTGGTCTAACAACTGCAGCAAAAGAAGGATTTTTTGCAACCTTCAGTTTCCAACTATTTTAAAATCTGTACTTCTCAGCAGGAAATACAACAAGCCACTGACATAACTTGAGTTTGAAATGCAGGTCCCCCACACTGCAGTTAAGTCTTCCTGCAAGACTTCTAATATTATTCACAGTGACTACAAAGTTAAAAGTTAAGTCTAAGCTATTGCCACAATTGCCCAGGCTGTCAAGAGAGCAGTGTATGTTGATGGCTGCTAAAGTCTGCTGACAGAGCTCTCTTTATTACAGCAGAATTGAGGAATGTGCATGCTGGAACTCGAACCTCTGCAGACTTCCTGCAATTTTTTTTGAGGGGAAAAAAACCCCAAAACAAAATGGGTTCTGCACCTCAGGAAAAAGAATACTAGAGGGGAAGAAGTCTGATGGGCAACAAAAAACAATGGTACACTTTCCATAAGCCCCCTTTGCATGTCCTCAGAGTTTAAGATAAAGCAAAACCATCCTGTCAAAGTTTTGTCATTAACCTGACGTATCCTAGAAACTTACCTAAGCAAACTCTATCAAAATAGTTAGCAGAGTGCTACACATGTAAGTTGAAAAAAATTGCATAATATCTTTCTGCTACAAAAGAAAATTCTGTTCAATTTAACTGTAAGATACTACAATTTTATCATCTGCCTGCTATACAGGCAAAAGATACCACCACATCATCCATCCTGATTCCAACATATCCAAATATCTTTTTAGGTAAATTTGAAAACTATAACTGTGTTTCAGTGTAAGATACTGAAGCCAGCTGAGAACGTGAGGATCAAATGCACCAACATCAAAATCACCCAAAAAGGACTCCAGATGATCTCAGTGCACTGATAATGCCCTGTACTGCAGTGAAAGACCATAAGAAATCTGCAGGAATCCTGACAGTATTGTGTTGGGGAGAATTCCTTGCCAGCATCAGATATGCTGCCAAGACCTGTGGTTTCCACTTTCTTTGCCACTTCAAACTGTGTGCTCCTTTCCCCCTCCTTTGTGTCAAGGCTTGCAACTGTGTTGAGCAACAAATTGAAACAGCTTAATGATCCAGACAGAAACTAGTCACTTCCAGGTACAGGGTTTTCAGTCAGAGCCATCAGCTGCAGCTTTACAATCACTTGTGTCAGCACAGCACAGAGGAAGGGATATCAGTAGGGGCAGCTGCCTCTCTAGAGGCAACATCCAGGTCTCTCTCTCAACTCAGTGTGACTGCTGAGTTACACCACACAAGTGGAGATATTGCACCACCTCGAAGTGCTGGCCCACACTGTCATATCTTATGTGCTCAGGGACCATGGCTGTCTTGAAATGGAAGCAATGAAAGCCTGGTAAGATGGAATAGAAGTCATGTACTCTCAGTACACCTCCTTTGCACATGGATGCATCTTCTCATATGAAAAATATTTCACAGAGCCAGGTTAGAAAATAGCCATGCAGGCATTAAATTAGAAAAAAAGACTCAGCATCAATCACCAGTGGGGAGAGCAGACAGGGGTAGCTGGGATAAGGAGAGCAGGTGCTTCTCATGTTGTCTGACCATGAAAAGGATTTGTGATACAGAATGACTACCTGAATCACACCCTTTTCTGACAAATTACAAACTAAGCACAGTAACTTCTAAAAATGTTAGAAACAAATCAAGGCCATGTGAAGCAAAAAACCAACCAAGGATAACTTCTTCTGCCAGAAAAAGTTTCTTTCCTAGAAAACATTAATAAACATACCTGTTTCAGAAAGGCTTTAAAAGAATTAGGTACTATCTCCTTTTCCAGGAGACTTTGATAGTGATGTATTTGACTCTCACACTCTTTGCTAGTTTCAATATTTCACACTGAAACACAGTTTTAGTTTTTGAGCTTACCTAAAAAGATATTTGGATACATATTTTCATACAACATGATAAAAATGTCATTGTGCACTGAAAGCAAATTCTTATTGGTGGGTATTCTAGCTGTACACAGATCCAATAAAGTCATCTGTAGCCTTTCATGCATAAAGTTTCAAAATCCCTTTGAATGCATTAATATTTTCTTTGTACACACAAAAGTATATATTCACAATGTGTTTTCTATCTTGTCTTCTGTGAATATTGGCCCTTTGTGTAAAAAGAGAAAAGCATCATTTAAAAATGAGTAAGGGGAAGTGTTTTCCTCATCTCAAATTTCCCTTATAATTTAGCTGAAAGTAACCTTCAAACCCTCTCCCAAGCCCTCTAACATCCTGTTGGTTTTTTCCTTAGCTATTAGATAACAGAAAATATTACTGGCTTCCAGAAAAATTTGTGTAATAATTCAGTGATGGTCACTGGGAAATAAAACACAACTTACTTTTACTCTTCTGATGGCATAGGTGTGACCAAGCAAGACAAACACTGGTTGCCGGATGTTCCTCAAATCCCAGCCTTTTAAGCTACAGTCAACTGCACCGGTTACCAGCAAGTTCTGATGATTTCATAAAACACAGAAATATCATGACAATTTAATTACTAAATTGTAGCAATGTATATCTTGGATACAAAAGTTAGATAAATCAAAAAATACAGATTTATAAATCATAAATAAAGTGACATCCCCAGTATGTAAATTAAAGAGCACAGACAAACACAAACTGGTCTTCCACTTTTGACTACTCTGCCCACTAGAGTTAAGCAAAATCTCTGATCTGCTTGGGCTGACCAGCTCTTAGAACAAAGCTCTTCTGGAGATGTAATAGTGAATGACAGCAACAAAGCAACTAGGCATGTTTTCATAAAGAGAAGATGCAATAATGTTGCAGTAAAACCCCCTGCTATTTAATGAGAGTGGTTCAATTAGCAAAACAGTGGGATGAATGGTTTTATACCTCATCATATTTGCACCAGTCACAGCTCAAGACCTCAGCCTGGTGGGCTGGTATCACAAGTTTGACTCCTGGGGTTTTCACATCCCAAATTCTTAAAGTCTGATCACCTGAAACAAAGAGAAATTGATCCAATGTTGTTGCATCAGTTACAAGTTTCAGTTAATCCATTAGTACTTAGCGGACAAGTGTTTCTTAGCTTTCTCATCTACCCCTAAAGACCTATAGCATTTGTATATACCTTCTTAAAAATTCAGTTCCTAACTGTTTGTAAAGATATTGAAAGCTGCATCAGCTGACGGGACAACTAAGCTTTTCAATTTTTAAAATTGGGATTTTCCCATTAGCCCTGAATATTTAGCTTTGGGTCAGCAAAAATGGATTCTCTCGCTCTCTAGCTTCCAGAGAGAGAAAATTAATTAGAATTTATTATTATTATGCTTGTGTTCATTCAAGAGACAAATTTCATCATTAAAAGGTGATTAAAACACTTTCTATAGGAATCTATACCTAAATTAAAAAAAAACAACATTGTTTTATGCTGCTACTGAAGAAATTATTGATAATTCCTTATAATTATGTATTCATGCCCTTTATATACAATCACTTTGATGGTTTTAGTGCCCTGTTGGTCACTGGCTGTAAAGTATACAGCTGGGCACAAGAAAAATCATAGCTCTTTTCAAGAAACTGGCTAGAGATCAAATAAAACCATCCCTAGAGTCACAGCAATATTCCTAATTGCATGAACCACCAGACCTTGCAGACTTCCCAAAAAAAATCCCATGAAACATTTGGGAAGTTTCAATAAATAAGGCAGAGAGAGCTTGGTTCACTACATGTGACAAGTCCAGCCTTCTGACCACAGAGACCATGGGGAGCTTGCTCTGGTGTTGTCCTCAGCCCTCAGGACTGGGAGAGATGCTGCACTCTTGGTGGATAAATCCCCCATCTGTAAGGTGGGAACAACACCCAAATTCTCCCTGTTTTCACTCCCCTCCCCTACTGCCAAGAGGAAGACTGCTGCTCAGTACAGGGATAGCACTCCTGACAATGGCACCCTGCAGCCAGCTGAAGCCTCAAACATCGCTGCAGAGCTTATAAAAACAGGGCAACATATGGAGAGGAAGAAACACGAGCAGCAGGGTTTTGGCAAAAGAACAGGTAGCATGCCCTGGATCCACTCTCCATTAGCCTTGCTAATCTGCTTGCCTGCAGAGGACAGTTCAGTTTGAGTTTTAAGTCTTTCTGAGATATTATAATGGACTTCTTAAAAGGCTTTTATTTTAATTTCATCAGATAACATAGATTTGAAGGGGAAACACATATTTCACAACAGACAGGATCATTTTCCCCAAGCAAATAAATATATAAATCCAGGTGAACTAGAAAGAACTGCTACAGAGATGCTACAGTAGCATTATGAGGGCCAAATGCATTTGGAAAAGTAAGTTATTCAGCCAATATCAATTTTGACTCTAAATGTAAAATTGCCCCAATTACTTCTTTTTTAATAGAAAACGCTGATGCATGAGAAAAGGAAAAAATTGTTATTTTCCGGGGTTTTTTTTTTTTGTTGTTGTTGTTGTTGTTGTTGTTGGTTTTGGGTTTTTTTTATTTGAAAATGCTAGACTTAGCAGTTATTAATTCTGACTGGCACTATCAGTGAAATGTTTTCAACACAGTAACACATCATGCAAGTGAACCTTTCTGTGAATAGAAGACTGATTTGAAGCCAAACAAAAATCCAGTTTTTCCATTTAAGTGGAAAAATCTGATAAAAACCAGTGCAATCCTGACACAGTGTACATTTTAACAAACTTTTTTTTACCTCAAACTTATTTCCATCCATACATATATATTTATATTTCATTTCAACAAAAACTGCAGTTAAAAATTTTGCCATTTCCACATTTCCATGAGAACTTCAAATACTGAGGATGCATTTCTTCTACAACATAAAGCAAAAGCAGGATAATAATAATAGAAAGTACAAGGAAAGCACACCTAGTACAATCATATTTATTAAGACACTTCTAGCTCACATACCAAAGTAAGCAACCAGAAAAGCACCCAACATTTCCTCCCTAAAATATTTCTATTTTTATAAGAAGCAGTTTCTCTATGGCAACAGATTTTTACTGGTCCGTTAGATAATTTATTATGATTTCAGAATTGTTTATACATTGTACTTGCTTTCTTTCTTTCTAATGAATATTTGTGAAATCTTGGACGAATCAATAAAACTACACAATATACACTCATCTATTCAAAACTTTTCAATTGATGCTAATCTACAAGTACATCATTCTTATACAGAAGATAAAGATTGCTAATGTGAATGACAATGTCTAATAGTGAAAAGATAAAGTATTTTCAAGATTTAAATTTCATGTAGGCTTAATACTATCTTTTATTTTCACTGATGTATTTTACCCAAATTCATAAATCATCATCTCCAAAGTCCTGTGAGAACAACCAGCTAAGCAATCATTTCTAAACATTGCAGAGGTATAACAGTAACTACAAAAAATAGCTAGGTATTTGGGAGGTTAATAAAACCCCATGAAACCTTAAACACTATCTGAAGGGGGAAAAAATTCTAACTAGGACAGGTACAATGTTTTTCAGGAAACAGACCAGGTTGTTCAAAGCCCCATCCAACCTGGTGTTGAACACTTCTATGGATGAGGCATCCACAGCTTCTCTGGGCAACCTGTTCTGGTGCCTCATCACCCTCCAAGTATAGAATTTCTTCCTAATACTTACCCTAAACCTACCCTCTTTCAGTTTAAAGCATTATCCCTACTTCACTACATTCATTTGTAAAAAGATAAAACCATCACAATTAAAGCAGTGCCACTGAATGATTACAAGTTTACATTACTTGCTGACTTACATGTATTTTTAAATACTGAACCAGATTAAATTATTTAGCCTGAATAAAACAGAAAATCTGTGGGAAAATTAAAAGCAGAACCCAAATCTCATGACTCTCAAAACCAATCTTTTTAGGTGTGTTAAAACGATTGTGCTGATTGTTTCTATCACAGATAATTGTTCTGATTTTGGCTGAAATAGAGATATTTTTCTTCCAAGTAGCTGGTACAGTGCTGTGATTTGGATTTAAGATGAGACTGATGTCGATAACACACTGATGTTTTGGTTGTCACTGAGGAGTGCTTACACTAAGACAAGGACTTTTCAGCTCCTCATGGTGCCCTGTGAGCAGCGGGGCTGGCGTTGCACAAGAAGTTGGAAAGGGACACAGCCAGAACAGCTGACCAAAGGGATACCCCAGAACACAAGGCATCATGCTTAACCTACAAAGCTGGGAGAAGAAAAAGGAAGAAAGAGATGTTTGGAATGATGGCACCTGTCTTCCCAAGTAACCATTATGCATGATGGAATCATGCTTTCCAAGACACGCCAGAACACATGCCTGCCCATGGAAAGTGGTGAATGAATTCCTTGTTTTGCTCTGACATTCACAGCTTTTGCTTCACCTATTAAATTGTCTTTACCACAAGCCATGAGTTTTCCAGGTTTGACCCTTCTGATTCTCCCTTCATCCCACTGTGGGATGTGTGGCTGTGCGTGACTGAGTGGCTGTGTGAGGCTGAGCTGTCAATGGGGGTTAAACCAATACAACAGTACAAGAAAACTTAGAACAGGAATAATAAAGCTCGTGGAATTCCACATGAAGTGACAGAAATAACAGTGACACAAATAACAGCTTCAGTTAAATCATCCAACAGTACTACTGAATACACAAAATCTATCACCACGTAGCACAACTTACCTAGCAAGTACACATAATTACCAGTGGAAACATACTCTCCAACTGGTCAATTCTAGTCTGATATACAAAATGCTGTCAAGCTGAAAATTACAAGAGTATTAAATTATTTTAGGAAAGAGCCCAACTAATTCTTTTTCTAAAAAAGTATAAAAAATAAAATAAAATGGAATAAAATGAAATAAAATAAAATGGAATGAAATGAAATGAAATAAAATGAAATAAAATAAAATAAAATAAAATAAAATAAAATAAAATAAAATAAAATAAAATAATTATTTTTTAAAAGCTAGTGATATCTTTATTTCAGGGTTGCCCAAGAGGATTATACATAAATCCTGGGACAATTTTTTTTTTCAAAATTGACCAAAGTTAGGACTTATGATTAAGCCGTTCTTCAGCACATGGCAATATTGGTTAGATGCCTACCTGTAACCCAAACGACACAACCCAGATTAATTTACTGTAAAAAAAAGTGACTGATTATTTCTTCTGAACACTGCTTGGTGCAGTTCAGCCAAACTGCTGTTTATGCTAGAAGTGTTTGAAGTACAATTTACTTGCTTAGTTTGTTATTTTATAACATGAGATTTTAATATGAAATACTACCACCTGAAAGTGCTTTATATTATAGCATGTGCTACATACAGTACTTTACCATTAGCATATAGTATAAACTGAGGGATAAACTCATTTCCTGAGAAACACTTCAGCCTGTACATTAGGGAATGACTTAGTAAAGCTTATTTGATGCACTGGTTTTGGCTAGGGTAGGTTTAATTTTCTTCACAGTGGCTGGTATGGGGCTATGTTCTGGATTTGTGTTGAGCACAGGGTTAACATTGAGAAGTTTTTGTTATTGCTGAGCAGGGCTTACACAGAGCCAAGGCCTTTTCTGCTTTTCATACTGCCCTGCTGATGAGGGGGCTGGGGATGCACAGGAGATTGGGAGGAGACACAGCTGGGACAGGTGACCCCAAACTGACCAAAGGCATATTCCAGACCTATGACATCATTCTTAGTATATAAAGTAGGGGAAGGAAGGAGGAAGTGGGAGGACATTTGGAGAGATGGTGTTTGTCTTCACAAGTCACCATCACACATGATGGGGCCCTGCTCTCCTGGGCATGGCTGAACACCTGCCTGCCCATGTCAAGCAGTGAATTAGTCCCTTGTTTTAGTTTACTTGTATGCACAGCTTTTGCTTTCCCTATTAAACTGTCTTTATCTCAATCCACGAGTTTTCTCATTTTTACCCTGCCTATTCTCTCTGGTGGGGCTTGGTGGCTGGCTGGGGTCAAACTCCAGCACTGGAGCACAAGACTTGGAGGAATTCAATAATGTACTGGTAAGTCATGAAATAACAGATTACAAATGAAAACGCTCCCCTCACATCACTACATAAATCTGACATAACAAACTAAGCAAGTAAATTGTACTTCAAACACTTCTAGCATAAACAGCAGTTTGGCTGAACTGCACCAAGCCACAGTAACTCCACAGTCAGCTTGCTCTCTAGATGCTTGATTTGTACAAGCACTTGTACAAATTGAAGCATCTTATTCTTTTATCCCTTTAGGGTTTGGTTTCAAAAATGACCATTTTTTTGCAAAGCCTTGAACCTTTTTCACTATGGCATTTCTCCTAACACATTGAACAGGAAAATAACCAGGAGTCATAAGAAGCAAAAAGTGGACCCACACTGCATTCAAATGGATTGAATATAAGCCTCTAGAAAAAAGTGCTTGGAACTCATGAGAAACCAATGTCATAGTCAAACAGAAGATTATTTCTTCCATTCTTATGGAACCTCAACAAACATAAGCATTTTTGGAATTACTTGTCTGCAAGTCCTACTCTCCAATGGCTCCTTCTTTTGCTCAGTGCTACTTCTGAGGCAGGAATGTGAGCTGAAACTTTAGAAAACTGATGTCAAAAACCTGACAACCCTAAATTTTGATCCAGAAACACAAAAAACACCTCTACTAAGAAGCTGCACTAATTCAGTAAATGTTCTCTCACTAGAACACCTAGTGTACACCTTCACCAGCTCATTATTTCATGCAATACAATTTGTTCAATCATAGATGTTTTTACAATTTGAATACTGAACACAGAAAGGTGCACCAAGACTACATGCCAGCCTGATCTATGAAACTACAGCTTGGCAATCCCCTTACTACACACATTTATCACCAAGAGACCAGTAAGCAAGAAGAGACTTCTTAAAAAGCAACTCAGTAACTCAGGGCAGTAAAACAGAATATGAGATAAAAAATGGGTTTTAGTTTCAACGTTAAAGTCTAGCACTCAATGCAAGGACTTACAAGAGTGGGATCTGGATTTACAGATTCATTTGTAAAGTAGCAAAGCTACTCATTTGTAAAGCAGCAAAGCAGTCATCCAACACTTTTGTCAACATAATAAAACTGTGTAGAAATTATCATGTCCTGTTGTGATACAAGAAAATTTTTTGCCCTGGGCTGTGATTCTGAAAAACAAGTCTTTGAGCAACAAATACAATTAATTGATCTATTCTGATGAATACAGAATTGTCAGGCAGATTTCAAAAAAATTTCTTTCCCTCATTAATGAATTAAGGTATTATTAAAATTATGTACCTGCCCTGATCAGTAAACTTAAAGACTGATTTAAAAAGGAAAGCAGTATTAAAACTAAGGCCCCAGTATTTAATAAAATAGCTGTCAGTCATTCTAAATCTGGGCTTTGTTAAATCCAAAACACCCATATTTTCATTTGTCAGTGTTGTATCTGTATCAAAGAATACTTGCAGATAAAGTTAAAATGGTATTTATTAGGTACTTTATACTGTTAAAGGACAATAAACCCAATTGATACTAAAAAGTGTGCTTTCTTTATAAACTGCAGGACTAAGCAAGGCCTATTGCTCTGCAGTCATGGAGAATCATTTAGCAGAACTGATTAACATTTGGCTAAATACTACTGTTGTGTGCATTTCTAATGTTTTTTATGAGATTCTTACCAATTTGCTCTCTGGGTTAAAAAATAAAAAAAAATAGGCAAATGACATAATGACTCATTAAACCCCTTTAGCCATGAGGCTGTTGTTAATGCTGTTAGTGGCTTCATGTCACTTCTTTAATGACATTTTCCACATCAGTGTGTTTCCAGCATAAGGCAGACATTTACCAGGGCTCTGGTTTGGTGCCACATGTACACCTGAACATCCTGCTTATCTGCTCAGAAATTGTTACTGACATCACAACAGCACTTATTTACACATCCAGAATTAACAGTTTGCTCTGTTACTATGAACTCCCAATATAAAAAATAACAATAAAAAAAAAAGATAAGCCATTTACTTTCAGGTTTTGGAGTACAAATGATTGTGAATGAAGACAACAGCATGGTAAAGTACCTCACACGTCCCTGTAAATGTTAAATGGAAGTTTATTAGATGCTGAATAAAACCTAATTTGACTGAAGCATGAGACATATATATCTTCTGCAATTCAATTGCATTTTATTGTCCACTGCAGACAAGCTCAGTTTTCTTGTATGTATTCAGAATGGAGACTTAATGAAGCAAAAAAAGCTATACCCAGTATCAAATTCTTTCTCAATTGCTTTTTATTGCCATCTTGGATTTCTCATTTTCTTCACTTGTATTCCTTTTCTAGTCTCATAATAGCTTGAGAAAAAGCCATATTTCAAAATCAAATATAAGCTTCAGGCATAGGTTGATCCTTTTGAACAGCTATTTTACTGTGGTTTGCAATTCTGTATGGTTTTCTGTTTTCAGTGTTCACAAACTAATTAGTTACATGGAAATTAAACTTCTGCGGGATTCTATGGGGATTCAAATAAAGGCAAAAAATGGCAGGCTTGTGGCATGCAATATATTTTTTGACCTTCTTTCCCCTTGCTTACTTCCTTAAAAAAAAAAAAAAGAGTGCATTGTTTTACTTACATTTAGTTTAATCTAAAGTATTTAAAGAGCAACATTTTTTCCAATCTGTGGTTTACAACATACCTAACTTACCTTACTTGTACATGCAGAATTGAAGATTCTGCCACATGAAACAGTTCATTCCTCAAGCATTGCAACTACATTATTAAGATAGTAGTAAGTACATGGTTGTGAATAGGTATGTGTGGGGTGGGATGAGAAAGGAGACAGGTGGGGCAAAAGAGAGAAAAAAAAAGACACAGACACACAGACACCCTACAATCCCAAAGCAGTACAGACTCCTTCACGAAAAGAATGGTTCAATAATCTTTAACAACATCCAAAAAAAGCTATTGTTTTTAAAAGTGAAGAAACACAAGTGAGATGAAAATAAGTACATAAAGTTTCCCTCCAGATGCATTTCAGTTACTGATTTTCAAGACAACAAAAAGTTGCAAAATAAGAGACCACAGAACCGCAGGTCAACCTTTCCAGCAAGCACATCCCAAAGAAGGGAACAGCTCTAAATTTGACACAGTACTATCACATTGAGATTCAAGTTTCTCTCCAGCTCCAACTTTAGCTCAATAGAAGATGAATCATCAGTGAAATTTAGCTTTCTGTCCCATGATTTTCTGTCATCCTCATAGAGTATGCAGATCATAGCAAGTTTTAAATGAGGACAACCAGCCTCCTTGAACAGTTCCACTTTACTTTCATCACATACCTTGACTGACAGAGTAGAATGTCATTAAGCACTGATTAATAAACTCTCTGAACACCAACTGTGTGATGTACCTTTCCTACAAGGAACTGGCCTTTACACACAGAGCTAGAGGGTCATGAGTCCTTCTACTATCCACAATCCTTCTGACCAAAGAAATGACTGCCAATATGTATTTTCTGTAGTAAAACAATCCAATCAAACCACAGGAAAATTACAATGCAAACACAAAACCTTTTCCACATCAGCATGTCACGATTTCTATGTTATTTCATCTAGAAATACACCAGACATTTTATTTTGGAAACTGTAAGAAAGTTCATCATCATTTTGAAGACTTCTTCTTCTAAAATCGAATAATTTTATACCCAGAATTACACTATCAGTGTACCCCCAATAGCAGATTTTTATTTCACACCCGAGTGAGAACTTCACACTTAGAGAACAAACATAATGTATCTTTTGTGCATGTTGTTTTTCCATCAATGAGTGAAAACTGACTGCAATTAGCTTTAGGCTCCAATAGCATATTAGTCCCTTTCAAGCATCAAAGTAAAAATCCACAAAAGAGTAGGAACTCTGTAGTGTTCTAGTCAAAACTTCCAACAGCTGCACCCACTGAGTCACTCAAAGATCAGATCAATTGTTGTACCAAATTTAGGTACCACAACATATGGCATCTAACAAACAATGTTTCCCAAAATTGTTCAAGGGCCAATCTATTAGAAGAAAGTTTGGCTACATATCCTAGAGGTTCAAATATGAAGTAATTAGTTGTATCAGCAAAGCCCTTTTGTTCATCTAGAATGCCAGAAATTTTGTATGGCTAAGACTACCATGGACAGGAGGGTTCTAAGCAGGACTTTGAAGAGAACATGCCTTAGAACTTGCAAAAAACACTTAAGCACTTAACCTTGACCAAATGGTACTTTGGTACTTATTTTGTTTGTAGTATATAGATAGTTGCATTTCAGTAGAACTGTTCATACAGTGTACAGGGCTCAATCCATAAGTTTCTGCACATCATGCTAGACAGGTATCATCACATAATGTGGAAAAACCCATGCTCAAACATTTGGCTTTCAAGTACTACTATATAGAACAAATAAATGTTACTCATTCATCATTCTAGCTAAACTCTGCAGGCAGAATCAGATGGAAACAGCCAGACAGAAATTTTATGAAAGCCACATGTACTTTTTCATCTGACTTCCCACAGAGTAGGAAAAACTAGTATCTGTGTGTACATATTGTCTCTCCAACTTCAGTAACAGGGAAACATAGTTATGTTTACCCTCTCGATATTAGAGCCAAACAATTTCTATTAAAATCAGTACAGAAGTACAACAGATATGAAATCTGAGAAATTTAGGCCACCAGAGTTAATCTATCAATATTTGTATTAAGACAGTTCCTTATAGCCCTTTTAATTCCCAGGCAAACTCTGTGGCTCACAGCACCTCTCTCCCAGTTAATCATCAGCTGGGCCCCAGGTTTCACTGCAGAGCTCTCCTTGTGCCTCTGAAGCAGGAGCAGTGTTTGGAGAACACTACCACCTCACCTCTCTCTGCCACTGTGTACACCCAACTCAATTTTGATTGTATTTACCAGCAAGACCCACAGCCCTTGCCAAAGCAGAGAACAAAAATTGATTGAACAAGGCACAGAGATCTACAGAATTCCTTAAAAAAGCTCAGTGGGAACTGACTACATTTCTCATAGAGTTAATAGTCAACCAACACTTGAGATAATTTGAACAAAAACATAAGCCAAAACACAAAATAAAGTATATAACATGATTTAGTGGTCAATAACAAGAGTGAGAGGAATGGAAGAGAGACACATAAAATAACAGAAAAAACTGCCACAAGGTCACTGCTAGAAAACTCCTGAGCCCCATTTAAATGGCCAAGAGGATGATCTACTGACTGTAACAGAACCCACAAATCCAGCTGCAGCAATACATTTACCTTTCCTTGTTCCATTTTTATAGAACAAGTGTATATGACACACACTACCATCTGCTGGAAAAAGTGCTGAACTGATCCACTAACAGAGAAGGCAGCTTTTGGGTTTTTTGTTGTGAGAACCTCTTTACCATCATGCTTACCTGAGGCAGATGCAAAACAACCTGGGATGTGTGGAGACCATATAGTACTGTAAATGACTGCTTCATGGCCTTTAAAAGTGCATAATGACTTCCCCATAGCTGGATCCCACTGAATAAAGGAAAAAAGAAGACTATTGAGATATACATTCAATAAGAAATGAAAGGTTTCATACATTGAAAAAACCCCTGCTTTATACAAACAGAAAGGATGAGATGAATGTTTTTAAAAAAAGGCATTTGTAAGCTATCATCTCAGAGTTTAAGCAACCTCTCAATTAAAGCAGAATTTCAGCTGCAGCATAAAAATAAACAGGAAAAGAGAATCCATGTTGTTTTTTAACACAAAGGACTATGAGATCCAAAAGAAATCACACTTTTCACCTTCAACAGAAAACCAACATACCAGCTTGGCTGTTTGATCCCATGAGCCAGACACCACTAGCTGCTCTCCTCTAGTTTGGCTCCAGTCAACACTATATGCCTGTAAATGACATAAGAGAATAGTTTAGAAGGAGCATTAGAATACAAGTTTCAGGCTGTAGTTAGCCAAAATTTCACAGAATAGACTTGGATTTGCAGATTGTATCCTAGTCAGCTGAAAAACTGTACCACTGAAGCACAGCAAAACCTCCCAACAATACCATTTACCGGAATAAAAACTAAATGTAGCCTCTCAGTCAGACATTAAAGGTACACACAGGCTAAGAAAAGTATCTGAAAAAGCAAAGATGGGCCAAAATGGAGGAAAAAGAAAAGTTGTAACAACATCCACATACATCTACCATCACTAGGAGTCTACCACTGTAAAAGCCATAATTCAGACTTGATTTCTTATTGCTAATCCAATTTTATTCAAAGATCTACAGTTTCCAATTGCTAGCCATTTCTCATTGTAAATGCCATCTCTCTTCACAGGTGACTTTGAGATTTTGACTGACTAACAATAAATGTTTTTTTATTATATCTAGCTCTCCTAAGAAATATATGTCATAAAATACTCCTGGTTACCATCTTTTCTAGGTTCTATGGCACTCTTTTTTACCATCCAAATCCTCAAACAAGTAAAATTAAATAAACTAAAAACTCACTTTCTCTCATAACTACTCATTTCGGCTATTAAGCAATTACTTTCCACTGTGTAGTTGGAACAAGCTCCCTCTTCCCTGACAGCATATTCTAATGCTGGCCCCTGCTTTCACAGAGGATAGCTTAACTCCACCCTTTGCTGCTGATTTTTCAGCTCTGCTGACTCACAAAAATAAATGCACTAAGGTAGTTCTTCAAATTATTTAAAATCCTCAAGTCTCAAGTATATTTACAACTTCCATATTCAAATTCACATCATTACTGGATGGAAGATGCATTCTGTTTTGTCTGGTTTTACCTCACAACAAAGTGATTCAATAAGCTGCAGTGGGACATGAACCATTTCAGTGTAAGGTGGATAAATATTAGATAAAACAGTTCATCCACTTCACCTCTTGACCCAATCAGAGCTCCCAGGACACTTCTCAGAAATGTGGTCACTACCTATGAGTAGCAGGTGGCACTGCTCTCAACAGCTGGGCCAGTAACCACCAAGGATTTGTACTTCACTTGGGATAATCTAGTTCTAGCACAGCACTGGATATGGTCTGCAAGTCAACAAATGTTGGGCTTGTCTTGGACAGATGGAATTGTGCATTTAATAACAGTAACCCTGTTTTGAAGGTGAAGTGCTTGGATCTGCATCACCAAATTAAAAAAGCAGAGTAGCTGAAAGGGAAAGAAATCCAGCGACCGTCTGGAAGTCTTCTATGGAAAGTGTCCTGTGTGAGAATGGAAATTGAGGCAATATTTAGCTATTTCTGAGCATTTTCCTTTCCAAGAAATATTTCAGTCTATGCTAGATCCAGCTTAGATGAACTGGTTTTCATCTATTTGGTTATCTTCCATAAGTCAAACACAACCACTACCCAGAGAAAAACAAGCTGCTTTATCTGCAACTCTCCTTGACAAAGTGCTACTTTCCATACACTGAAAGCCATACTGCTCTAGAATCATTTTGTACTAAACTCACTTCCTTGAGGAGCTTACAGCCCAAATGTACAAGATTCTGGGACAGTACTTAACAAAAGCCATATAACCAATTGAGAGGTAATTATTTCAGGTTTTTTTACCAATCATACTCTTTGACTTTTCTACTTTTGTTAGCTAACTAATTATCCTACAGTTCATTAAAACATGCTCCTTTCCACTAACTCTTCCACTAAAATAGCAACAAAGGAAACACACCAGTACCTCTCCAAAGATTCTAAGAACAGAAGACATGACACTTCTCCAAAGTGGTTCCCAAACTCCTCACAAATATTTCTCTCTTTGCCTTTGAATCTATGTGATGGCCTGAGCTCAACTCCTAAGCTGCTGCTGTTTGGAAATGCCCCTAATTGTATCACTACACAGTATGCCTCTTTCACACAACAGCTCAGTAAGTATTTGGTTCTCATATTCATATTCAAGATTTTCCAGAGAGAAACAGATCTTTGGGAAACATGCACCTGTGTTACACAATCCACGTAGCTGGCATTCAATACATCGTATGTGGGATGATGTATCAGATCTGCTGCAGGGATAAGGCAAAGCACACACAGGGCTCCCAGCTCACTCCCAAGCTATCAGCACGTAGATCTGCAGAGCAGGTGCTGTCATACAGGCCTGGCACATATGGCACACAGGGCTGGCACTGCTCAGCGCTCTGCAGCTGCAGCAGAGGCAGCAGCACCTGGGAAAACTCTGCTTCGGGCAAGAATTACCAACACAACAGACAACAGGCTCAGGAAAAACAAGAGATCCTGTCCATTTGGCATGTGACAGGTCTAGGTAATAGGGAGAGGATGAAAAGAAGACAGTGTGAATAACCCAGTAAGGTTCACTTTTACTCTTCTTTCTTTCTCATGCCATCCTCCAACATAAACGTAAAGACACTTCAATGGAAGCTGTGTTAAGAAACTGGGAAAGACTAATAACACAGCATATACCTTAGCTGTTAATCTTTTAGTGCTTTATCTTCAATCATAAAATAAATGAACCCTAGCTTATTCCTAAACAGCAGCAAGAAATGCCTCAGGCAAGATGAAAAAATGAAGGAAAAAAGATGTAAAACCATAAAAAATAGCTTAAAATAAATGTTCAAGTTCACTTTACAGGACAAATTTAATTCAAGAATTCTATTATCTCACAATCCAGTGAGATTTCATCAAAACCAAAGTAAATTAGACTAATTTATTCATAAAATTCAGCAATTGGCTAGTGCTGGAATAAAACTCATCGTCCTTTGATAATGCAAATTCACTTTTAAATTAAAAATGCACATTCTTTTTGAGAAGGAACAATGACCTCATTTAGAAAAAAAAAGAAACAGATCCCTGTCAATCGTGCATTAGAAATAGTATAAAATGCAGTGACAAAACTGTCATTAAAAATGTCAGATAGGGACTAAGGATTAGGAAGGCAGTGAGAACACTGTCTGCGCCAGTGTTTGCCAGAAATTGCAAGGTAAATTCCTCCTGAAATCTATCCTCTTAACACAAGTTCATAAAGAATCAACACAAACTTTTCATATCTCACAATAAACTCTCACTCAGCCCATGTTTCCTACACTGTCTTTCTGAGCACAGCTGAATATGCCCACCTCCCATGCTACCAGCTCAGCTAAGACATAGACACAGAAATGTTTATTTCACAAGCAACAGATGGTGTAACAGAACCAAATAAACTTACTGACGCAATTTCAATGAGAAAATGGCAGAAACAAACAACAAAAACCTGGTACTATGTTTCACCTACATCTTTCTCTAACTACTATCAGCCTTTGATTATCAAAATCCTGATCACAACTAGAAACTCCTCTCTCAAAATTCTCAGTTTATCCAGTAAGTGTATTAAACCAAAGTAGAAAAACTACAAAGAAGTAAGCTACAGAAGATGGGCTCTTGTGTAACTACAGTCACTCAGCTTTTAGATTAGTGCTTCGTATCTGAAAAAATCATGAGGTTTTCGGGAATGAAATTGAATTCCCTCAAGCAGTTTTTTGACTTCATATCTACTAAATTATTTTATTGAGATCGATGTCCTTTAGATAAAGTATCAGTAAAGTCAGTAAAATGCAGGCTGAAACTCATTAAGTGAGTGGAGGGTTAGAAGGAAAGCTTAAAAAAAAAGGAAGAAAAATCACTTTAGAGAAAATATATGTACTATAGAATAGATATCCTTAAAACTATGCAAATATATTTATGAACCTGAATATAATATTCTTCTCTACCCATACACCACTGCACAAAGAAAGTGAGATTTTAAGAAAATCAAATGCAACAGTATCAAACCAAGGCTAAAAAGCATACACACTGTCCCAACATTTGACTGCTGTTATTTGAGTGGGATCTCACAGATGCTAGGAGGGAAAAAGATAAGCAGATCTGAGTGCAACCCACTTGCTAAGGATCTGCATAATGTGTATCACTCCACAACCTCAAGAATAAGACTGATATATCAGCTGTCTGATTTGGACCTATCTAATAAGGCTCTCTAAAAATCACAGCATAACTGTAGTAATTTCATACATCACAATGATTACTTAGGCTGTAAGGAATTACAAATGCTATTTTCTGCACATATTAGATTTGTGTAATCAAGCAGCACCTACTACAGTGTATGAACATGCACAAGAATATGTACATCCACTTTATATTCAAGTTACTAATTCAAACCACGGACCCAAAAAAGTTAGAAAATAACAAGCTGCTTTTGATTATAAGATTACAAATAAATATTTTAATTATTCAAACATAAGAGCATCCATTACATTTTCTAAATTTGCCTGATTTACCTCCAGAGTGTGCTCCTTATAGACTTGCAGTGGACCTTTGGTTTTAGTCATATCCCAGATTTGCAGAGATCCATCTCCACTACAAGTGATTAACATGTTTTCATTGCTCTCACTCCAGGTCACATCAAACAGGCCATCATTCCAGTCAAAACTAAATTGGAAAAATGAAGATATTTGTCTGTGAGAAAGCATGACATAAAAGTCTGGACTAGGTCCTTGCAAAGAATGTCTTTAAATCACCCTTTTTACCATTCTAAACAGAATTTTGACATATTTGAGTTTCAAGTGAATTTCCTATTAATTTACTTGTTTGAATGTCAATTTCTACAACCCTATGCCAGAATAGATTGATTAAGTTAAAGCATAAATGAGCCAAGGACCTTCAACACGCAAAGAAGGAACTCTGATTCCAGTCTAACACTTGCCACACAAACAGAGGTACAACATGGCTCAGTCTGATTTATGGTTTCTCCAGAATGCAAGAGGCAGTTTGTTTCTAACAACTGTGGTAAAGAAAGAAATAAAACTGTGTTGGGAGAGCCTTATCGAATTCACACCACTATGAATCTGAGTCACAATGAAAACTCAACAGAAAGACAGTCATGAATTTACTGAAGAACTCTACACTCCCTTGAAAATGCTTCCAACACACCAACAATTCACCATATGGTATCTGATGGCATACATTAGTTACTCTGCGACAGCTACCAATTACTGCAATATTATCTGATGAGAAAAAAGCATTTCTTTACCTCCTTTTCACTGAAGGTTTAGCTAAGCTCAGATCAAATTTGATGGCACTCTGCAGTAATGATCAGGTGCACATGGAACACTCTGATAAACAACACAGTCTGTGGGTCAGGAACTTAAGAGGACTTTCTACCACAAAATAAGTGGAGTCACTGAAAACAGAAATTAACTGTACTAAACCAGAGTACTTGCCAGAAGCAACAGAGTGTTGAACATCTTCAAAGAGTCTTGTTTTACCATTATGAATCAAAAAAGGTTTCTCGGAATATGATCGATTATTTTTAAGCATTTCCACATCAGCCACCTTAATCTAAACAATCACTGTTTCAAGACTTTCCTTAAAACATTTTAAGTTAATAACAGACAAGTATTAAGAACCCTCCTTTCTGATCTTTCTCCCTCTTCTATCCACAACAAAATCAATCTCCTTAAAACCTCTAGAAATCTGTATCTCCTAGGGAGGACCTCCATGACATAGCTTCCTGCTCTATTTTCAGTATAAATCAATCATAAGGGCATAAATCTAGGCGTCAAGGCACTATTCCTAAAAAGGTAGAACTTATAATTTCAAGCTAGGGCAGAGAAGCTGCTCTTAATTCACATTGTCAGTTTTCTACAAAATGGTTTGCACTATGGAAATGGTGTAAACCAGATGATTTCCCATAACAAAATCAATGCAATATAAACATATCTTTTGTACTGTATGTAAATACAAATACACCAGTTTCTAGGTAAATAAAAAGACCTGCATTCAGTAGTTACTTCAGAGTTGAAAAAATACTTTATATCATTAAAAATAACCAAAAATATTTCAATTGTGCCTGGTACTCACAAGTACAAAGTAAGTTTTTATCTTACAAAAATAGAAGATAAACCTGTATTACCTCCTGAGCAGAACAATCCCAGCTTCATTTTGTTCCAGCACTGCCAGAGTTCCACAACCTAAACCAGCAAAATGAAACAAAACATCACAACTAATTCCCCAGTGCCAAAGGAAACTGGAGTGGTTCTGAAGTAACTTCAGAGTGCAAACACAAAGGGCACATGAACTTTAAGAAGCCTAACAATTACTTGCATAATTAAACATCTTGTGGTCTCATGTTCTCTAAAACAGTAATTAATTTACATCACATTGTTCTGGTTTGATTTTGGTTTTTTGGTGGTGGGGTTTTTTTTTTGGCTTTTTTGTTGTTGGTTTTTTGTTTTTATTTTACTCCAGTGTATCTGTCGGTGAGGTTGAAAAAGACTTGCTTATAAAGCATAAAAGTGCATTTTCCCCATGGGCCTCACATGACAGACATACCAACAAGGAGTTCCTTTTTGTCTTTTTGATAACACAGGCAACCAAACACTTTTTTCATCCCTTTCTGAATATAGTAATACAAACACAGCTCACCAGATACTAAATGAATAATTCAGTTCTAAAAAAGCATACATCGGTTCTGCTTCCTCATCTGATGGGGATACGGTTAAAGTAATTCTACACTTGGAATTTTTTTTTTTTTTAATTAATGTTTTGGGGAGCAATACTCTCACTGGAAATGAAAAAGATGCCAGTATTGAAGAGTGCCCAGCTTGGCTCTTCCAAGAGACCACGGGGTCACCAGGGCCTGCCTGGACGCTCAGGGACTAAAACAAGAACAGCTCAAGAAGGTGCAGAATCACAGCATGAGCTGAGCTGGAAAGGACCCACTAGGATCCAGTCCAACTCCCGGCCCTGCACAGCACCATCCCAAAGAGAGCATCGTCCAAACACTTCTTGAGCTTGTCAGGCTTGGTGCTGTGACAGCTTCCCCGGGGAGCCTGTTCCAGTGCCCAACCACCCTCCGGGTGAAGAACCTTTTCCCAATATCCAACCTAAACCTCCCCTGACGCAACTTCAGGCCATTCCTTGGGGTCCTGTCACAGGAGAAAGTTATCTTCAGACATTTTATTCACACTGTGTACGTCTTTACTACCACGTTTATTCTCGACCCTATCAAACGAGCGCTCCCCCCGAGGGCGCTGCGAGAAGCACCAGCGCAGTGGCGGGCTGGGAAGAGGCGGATCCCGCCCGGCTGTGGAGGGCGAGGGGCAGCTCCCGCGATAGCCCCGGCCCGCCCGCGGGGCACAGCCGCCGTCTCACGGCAGAACAAATGCAGCGGAAAGGGAAGCCGTCCCCAAATGCTTTGGCAGTTGACAGACACCGTCTGTCCTTCCGCACACCCACGTTTCCAGCCTCCTCCTGCTTAGCCACGTTCCCGGTCACCCCCGCCGCGCCGCCCCCCGCACCTGCCATGCCGTAGTACTGCGCGGCGGCGCAGGCCACGCGCCCCGGGCAGTATGGCGAGAACTCCACCGCGTACCCGTGCAGCCCGGGCAGCCGCAGGGCGCCCGCGCCCGCCGCTGTGCCCATGGCCCCCGCCCGGGCCTCCGCCGAGCCGCGGAGGAGCCGCGGAGGAGCCGCCGCGCCCCCAGCCCCGGCGGAAGCGCCCGCCCGCCGGGCGGTGCCGGAGCCGCGGCGCCGCCACCGCCATCTTTGGCCATGGCAGGGGGCGGCCCAGCGCTGGCAGCGCGGCGAGCGGGGAAAGCCGGCCCTCAGGATCGCCTCCTGCCCACGGGGAATCGCTGCCAAATTGCAGAAACAATCCGCTCTTTTACACGCCGCATGGAGCGGCTCGGTGTGCGTGCATCAGCCTGAACACATGAAATGTTTCAGTCATAAGTATGTGCCTTAGCTCTGATTTTTCCTTTTAAAAAGACCTTCTAAGGTTTTCATTCTCCTAATTTCTTAAATAGATCTGCATATTTTATCATTCTTCTCAGTATGCAATTGTTCTTTATGGTAGACCTTTTATGAATAAACTTCTTACACCTGTGACAACTTCTGTTTAAGTCAGTGGGAATTTTGCCTTTGAAAGGAAGAGGTAGGCAGGGAGTGTTCGGGTTTAGAAAATTAATAGCAGAGCAGCAGCTGCAGTTTTTGCCATATTTTATCTTATATATATCCATATCTGTATCCCTTCAAATAAAGGCACTGAGATTATTCCAGTTAGACACAGACTACCCTAATTAGTAACAATGACCCATATATTTAAAGACAGAGCCATCACTTTAAAGATAAAAATGCAAAAGTATCGCTTTACACATTCAGAACTTAGAGCAAAAGCAAATTAAATTATATAATCACAGATACCTCATGGAACTTGGACCATAGTTACATATTCCTGCTACCTGGCCTTATATTTAAAACTAAACCTTGACTACAAAATCCATTGTAAAGCCACAAAAATATCCATTTGCTGAAACTGGCACTCAGATGCAGAATTAGGTGCTTCTACTCATTCTTCAATTTTGTAATAAAAATAAAAACAAGTATGCTTATTAAATAGCCTCCAGGATTTTAGAATAAAATCAGTTCACTGCAAGTGAAGCTCAATTTAATGTATCCTGTGGATTACCACAGCAGTTCTCAAAGCCTCATAACTGGCAATTTATAGGCTTCATCATGTAAGATCAGATTTTTTATTCCTGGGGCAAAGGAATACCTTACAGAATTGGCTGCTCCAGGCCAAATTCAGCCAATTTTAGCTTCAGTGGAATCTTTTTACATCAATTTATCTTTTCAAAATGCAAGTTAAAGGACAGTTTTCTGAGCAAGTGTTTTTAAAGTAATTGCCATTTGTGACTGGGATGTCAATAGCAATGCTTGAAAAGACACAATGCCACCACTGGGGTACAGTAAGTAAATTTGGACACTGTCATTTGCAAGGTATCAGGGAGTCAGATGCTTAGTGGTGTAAAGTCTGCTTACTCTATAAATAATTTATCACTGAATTGGAAAGATTTCATCAAGTGCATTTTTTCCAAGCTGGCTGATCTTTCGTAATGAGTGAAATTCTGCAAAGAGGTTATGCAAGCAGGAACCAGTTCTTATCAGTGGCCCAGCTTTATTTTAAAGACACCATTAAAAAAATTTTCATAGACATAAAGATCAAGAAGTGGATGAAAGGTTACAAGGAAGTCCTGAGAGAAGGACTAGTTCTCAAACTTTTTTTTCCACAAACTTGTGAATTCTGGTTTTGAAGATCCACGGAAGTTGAAAGCAAAATAATACGGTTGGTGAAAGTATTTGAATAGGATGGTTTCAAGATAGAATAACAACAAAAGAAACAAAAGCTATTTTACAGGCAAAGAGAGAAGGTCCCAAAAGATGAAGTTGCTAAACATGACTCTTATTTCCTCCTCAGCCCCTGGACAGCTGAGTAAATTCAAGAAACACCAAGGACCCCCAATCATAGCAGCGTCTTATATGCAGCTACTGAAACCAAATGATCTACCAGCCAGCTCCTTTCAGGATTTCCTTACATACCTCCAGGGACAGTGATGCCACCACCTCCACTCGCAGCCTATTCCAATGTCTAAGAAGAAATTCGTCTTAATGTTCAGCTTAAACTTCCCCTGTCTCAGCTTGAGGCCACTTCCTCCCATCCTCTCAAAAGTTGTGGGGGAGGAGAGGCTGACCCCTACCTGCCTACATCCCCTTTCAAGGCATTGCAGAGATCAATAAGGTCATCCCTGAGCCTCCTCATCTCCATGCTGAACATCCCCAGCTCCTTCAGCTGCTCCTCATCAGACTTGTGTTTCAGAGCCTTCTCCACCTTTGTTGTCCTTCCCCGGACTTGCTCCAGCACCACAATGTCTGTCCTGAACTGAGGAGCCCAGAACTGGACACAAGACCCAATGTGTGGCCTCACCAGTGCAGAGGAAGAATCCAAACAGATTCTTCCAAACAGACAGAACCCGCTTGCAGCAGTAGGTGGCAGAGATGTTCCATGCAAAAAACGAGAGCCCTCAGTTGAAGGAAAAAAAATCCCCAACTACACTGAAATTGAAAACACAACATGATTTCAATTAAAAATGGGAAAGTTGCTTAGTATGCAGTTTTAGGCTATCTTTATGCAGCTGTCACTTCTCTAGCTCAGCTCTCAGACGTACCCCTCGTTAGCATTAGAATAGCTATTTGGGATGCTTACTGCAGTATCTCCATGCTTTTGGACCCAAGAGCTCTGCTCTGTTACAACACATGTCCCTGCTTGCTAGCCGGCAGCTAGCTTAGGTGTGAGTTGAGATGGTAACCATCGCTGCTGTGTGCACAAATCCTTCCAAAACCCTTGCTGGTCAGCAGGAACAGTAATCAGAAAGGCTCAAAGTCGGAGAGTTTGAACAACTTATAAAATGATCTTTTCTACCAGAGAAAGTATAATGTGAGCTATTTCCTCATGTGCAAGGGCAGGTAGCTTAAAACACTTGAAAAATATTCAAGGACTGCAGTTAATTTTTGTCTGTCTTTTAACTACTGAACCATTCCCTAGGCTCCATGCCATGAAGATTTTCTTCTACAAGTGAATGCTTATTGCCTGATAAAAGCATAGAGATGTTTCCAGCTGAAATCCCCATATAATCATAAAGCTGAATGTGTTGCAGCTTTAGAGAAAGCGTTTAGAATCCCAAGGTTCATTTAAGATTGAAAAACTGGCAATATTGAAAATAAACAAATAAAAGTAACCAAGGGGGTTGTAGTAATGAATGCAAAGGGAAAAGGCTTCCCTCATATGGCTAAACTGAGGGTTATGGCATTTGGAAGGAAGAGGCAGTTAGCATGGAGGCTTTTCTGGAAGTTCAAAAGAATAAAAGAAGCAAGAGGAGGGAAAGACACTAGAGCAAATGAAGATTTAGCCATGGAGATTCAGAAAGAAATGTGAGAATTATGAGGAAAGAGTATGAAGCAAGAACAGCACACAGTCTTCACCATGCTCACAAGAAAAGTGCTACAAGGACAATCCTGACTGGTGAAATATCCATCCCTGAGGATGTATCCGCATTGTTTGGTCAGGTTTTGCTGGCTGCCACCTAAGTGCACCATGCTGTAATTTGGTAAGCAGATTCCCCATGTTATTCCTGTTCCATGATCAGCTGCATGGCCACACAATGGCCACCAGTCTCTATTTACACCCCACATTGCCACCTGAATACTGTTTTAAATGTTCAGTATGACCATAAGTGTGTCTTTTCTTAAAGACTGGCAGATGGCTGCCTCAAAATACTGTCTTCTCCCTATCGAACTTAAAAGTTACTTCTCATTGTCTACAGTGATATACTTAGTCTAACTTTTTAGATAGCTTCTAGAAACAAAGTTTTTTAATTTCAGTTTAATCATTTCGAGTGCTTGTGATAGTTCTGGCCTAAAGGTTACAAAAATCGCATTAACATATGTACTTTTAGTATCTGGTTTGAATTTTTGCATCTCCAAGTTTCTTTAAATTCATTTGGGATTTTTTATACACTCATAATTGAAGGATGCTAGAAACTTTTTCCTGTTTATCAATGAAGAATTTAAGTGAATCTCCAATCTCTCACTCCTATATGTTATCCTGTAGCTAAATAAGAGGGCCATAAAGGATGAATGAAATTTCACATCCATTTTAAACCCACAAAATTTATTTGTGGCAATAAATTTTAGTTTATTCCCTGAATTCCATCCACATTACTGTAAACATTCAAAATGCAGATTTGTCTAAAATAATTTTTCTCCCTCTACTGGACATGGATGGCCACAATACATGAAAAATAAAATTGGACAGAGTTATGTTTAGATTTAATCTCTATAAATCAAGACACATTTGAATTCTCTTTTTTGGTCTTGGACCTTGTTTACACTAGTTGGATCAGCTAAATCGAGCCTGTGGTATTTGTCATGTGCTCTTTGTAACTATTGCATTTATATTTGCAACTAATAAAGTTGGCAAACTCTTGGATGGTAAAATTATAATTACGGTTAATACCAGAGGTAAATGATTTATAGCTGTAGAAATATATAACAAAGAGAAGGTTGTTATTTCAACAAGTCTACAGCCAACTGGTTGTTCCAAGTTTTTGTCTGTTTTGTCTCTGAAAAAACAGAGCTGCAACAGGATGGTACTGAATCATGATTATATACAAACCATCTGGTGTTAAAGATGTTAATTTCACAGCCCTTGAGAAACAAGTGAATAAGGTAAGAGTACTTCTGATAACAAACGGGCTGTTACTTCAGTTTTTAAAAAGTCCTTGGAATTATCTCCTAATCAAACATGAAAACATAAGAGCTCCTAAATGCCTAATTGTTTGTTTCAGAGAGCTAACAGATTAAAAGATATATTTTCACTTTATAAAAGCATCAGCAATTTGCATTTGTTATTCAACAGTATTTTGATTTTTTTCCCAGTTTAGTGCTCAACCTCACTCAAGTCAGCCAAATCAGTAGAAAAACTACCTTGTACTTGGAACAGCCAGCCATGGTGCTAATAATGAAGCAAGCCTCACAAGTCAGTAATGCTAAGTGGAATAGCATGCTTCTTCCGTCTCCTTTCAGTCCATGACTTCCTTCTGCACTTGACAAACACGGGCTGTTCTTGAGAACAACAGAGACATATTGTTCTTGCTTCCTGTAAGGTGATGTAAGTGCAATGTTGAATGGATTAACACCAATTCTGCATTTTGTGGAAAACACCATAATTTAGAAAAACACTTTGCCATTCAGACTGTGGCAAGAAACAATAACCTACTGTATCTGGCAGATGAGCAAATATTAACTTTTCCCTGTAAATTAGTCTTTAGTTTGCTTGTCATCTTCCCACCCCATTTACCGATTTCTTATCAGCAGAAGCAAATGCCAAGCATATCTTGTTGAAAAGGGGACTGCTCAATGCAAAAGCAAACAGAGCTACTGAAGCTACTGCAGCAAGTAATTTTTCTAATTATTCCAGAATTGATCTACAGAAGTAATGGAAAACAATAATACAGGAGGAGGCTTTGTGCCAACAAGTGGACTAGTCTTAGCATCAATTTTAACAGGATGGGACCTATTGATATAACATATAAACAAAGCTAATAAATGCTATTTTTCCTTCTCTCTTTTACCTGTTTAATAGAAGCCCTTAAAAAAAAAGACCACTGATAAATCATCCACTTTCACAGTATTTATACCCCAAAACAGACTGCAGAAGTCTCAACATTATTTCCTTTTCCAATCCATTTTGAATTACCCAGATATTCAGTCTTGGACTGCAAATAATCTGAAATTTTAGGGCATCTTTCCTTCAAATTAAGGATTATTTCAAACACCAAAGGATCTTGTCCTCTACTGGGTGCCATATCATACACAGGACAGTTTTTTGGCTATATGCTAGTTATTCCTATTAGTTTCCTTCTCTGTGAAGTAATGTTTTTGGTAATTACCAACTTTTCAAGTATTCTTGACAAGTAAATTGCAGGTGAATGCAAGAAACTGACATATTTAATCAATATACAAGAGTAGTTTTCCAGTTTCCGAGTGCAACACTTGCAAAACGTGAGGTTGATCCAGCTCAAAGCAAGAAATCGACATATTTAATCAACATACAGAGGTAGTTTTCCATTTTCCAAGTGCAGCACTTGCAAGGCAGGAGGCTGGTCCTGCTCAAAGCAGCCATAAACCTTTAGGTGAACTTGAAGCCGTTCGGGAACAGAGAGCGGGGCAGGTTCAGGCGGCGGATAATAGCAGGCGGCAAAGGCTAATGATTAGTCAGTCCTGACACTGCTCTCAACTCACTGCAAACACGCAAAGCATTTACTCCGGACAAGCTAGTTAGAGTATGTGTGCCATCAAAAACAAACAAGAAAAGCAGGAAATGATAAAAATCCCTTTAGCAGGACCAGGTTCAGCGCACAGGGAGGACCTGGCTTCTTGCAAACACAGGCTCCTTCACATGAATCCCAAGCACCTCTGAAGGCTCCGGGGCGAGGCACGGCCCCCGCCGTTTCAGCGCCGGGGAGGCTCAGCCTGACCCCACAGATTTGAAGCGTGACCGTGGGCTCGTGTTAGGGGGGGAGGATATTACAAAATAAAGCCCCGCAGGAGACGGCAGGGCCGCCCTCGGTCCTCTCCAACAAGCGGCACTCCTTCCCCTCCCGGAGCGCCCCGAGGAGCGGGGGTGGCCGAGCCGGGACTTCCCAAGGGGAGCGGCGTCCTTCCAGGCTGACAAGCCCGTGAGGACACGATGTAACTCCCCTTCCTCGAGAGCTTCCACTCGGGACGCGGCCGGAACGCAGAGCACGGGGGCGGAAAGGTTATTTCTGCCGGAGGCGGGGCCGGAGGAGGTGCCCGGTGCGGGGGCCGCCCCAACCCGCGCTGCCAGTGGCTCCGCAGCTGTCGCTCGGCTGGAGCTGGGGCGCTGGAGAGCGATCCCACAAGTGGTTTCTGCTGGCAGCCGAGGAATTTCGTCCATGGAGTGAAGCGGTTGGAGGAAGAGCGGGGTGTCGGGGGCGGCAGGAGAAGGAGGCTGGGCTGCCGGGGGTCGGCGCGCCGGGTAGTCCCTGCAGGTGCGGAGGAGAAGGGAGCGGCGCGTCATGGTGCCGGTGGCAGGCACGGAGGGAGGCTGTGCTCGTCTCCCTGTCTCCGGCAACCTTTGCTAGCGCCCGAGTGGGAGTCCCTCGCTTCAGCCCGGTCGCCTCTCCCCTCCAGCAGCTCAGCGGGACCGCTCCGAGGCGGGCGGCGCAGTATGGCATCCGCCTAACCCCGGCCGGCGCAACAGAGCCCGGGGCTGCTCTTTCACCGCCGGGATGAACGACAGCAGCGAGGGGACCGTCAGCCTGCCGGTGCCCGGCCCGCCCGGCGGCGGGACGCCCTGCGAGGAGGTGCTGAGCAGGAGAGCGCCCGGGGCCGACACGGGCGTCCGCAGCCTCCCGCCCGACTTGGCTGCGCCGCCGCCCGCCGCTCTCTGGGCTGAGGACGCCGCCGCCGCCGCCTGCCCGAGCACCGCGGCGCGGGCCAAGGGTGGCGGCCGGCGGACCGCGGTCACCTACGTGATCAACGAGGCGAGCCAGGGGCCGCTGCTGGCGGCGGAGAGCGGCGCCCTGCAGAGCCTGCGGGAGGCGTGCGAGGCGGTGGGGGCCGCGCTGGAGACCCTGCACTTCGGCAAGCTGGACTTCGGCGAGACGGCGGTGCTGGACCGCTTCTATAACGCAGGTGAGAAGGGCTGTCCGGCCGGGGCTGATCATTACCGCCACGGGACAGGCTCGGCCGGCGCTCGCCGTCACCGCCCCGGGTTCACCGCGGGGCGGCGGGAGCAGCTCCGGCCGCCAACTCCTCCGGGGGCCGAGCCCCCGGTGCCCCCGCGGCCCCCGGCTGCAGTGACACCCCCGAGTGGCCACGGCGGGTACGTGGGGAGGCAAAAGCGTGCCAGAACCCGCTGGTGTCCCCCGCGCTAATAAAGAAGAAACTCTTAGGTCAGCAAGCGTGCTGTGAATCAGTGCTGGTGGCTGCTACCGGCGGGTTAAACGCTCCCTGGCTGCTTTCTCTCGGTTTCCTAACAGAGTGCAGGGATGCAAATTTGTCCTAGTACGATGAGTGCGGGCTGAAACAGAGAGGAGCTGCGAGGCCGTGGGAGCTTTGAAAAGCAGATTTGTCACCAGACGCATAGGGACAATTTCTTAGTGCTGACACGGCATCTGGGATGCTCCATGTGTTTGTGGTTGAAAGTTTGTGCTTTTGATATTGATTGCACATAATACACACGATGGATGCGTTTGAACAAAAAGCTGCGCATGCTGATCAGGTTAGTTGACAAGAGTACCCAGGCTGCATCCTCTCATCCCAGTTTGCCAGCTGCACGGCAACAAAAGGACAGCACCTTTATTTGAAGGTGTGATGGCCTGAGGTTCTGTGTTATGATGTACATGGCCCCGTTTGTAAAAGTAATAACTAAAACTGTTCCCCATCTACTTATCCTACCAACAGATGTGTGGTGTGAATGTAGAATAAAAAATACCCCTGCTTGTTAGATTTTCAAAGACTTCATACAACTAAGGTTATAGTACTGAATTAATGGCTTTTTGCTTTAAAAAAAAAAAAAATCAGAACCAGGAAATTGACCTGACCTGCAATTTTAAGCTTATTGTGTGATGCGGCTTTGGGATATATGAAATACATGCTAAAAAGAAGCATTTAACAAGTTTTTGTCAGATACTGTAGTTTCGTCCTTTCCTGGGGAGGGATGAAGAAAAAGGGAAAGAAAACTCAAACAAACAAACAAAAACCTCTTGCTGGTATTGTAACCAGTTCCCACAAAAAAACTCAATGCATATGCCTGTTACCTCTTTGGAACTTTGCAAGCTTTGCCTCATGGACTGCTGCTTTCAGTCCAGTGAGGCGGGTGATTCTTAAGCGTGCACTTACAGCTTATTCCTTTTGCCCCATGAAGAGCTGTTTCCTTAAAAGTGACAATTCTCAGAAGTCAGAGGATCTGTCCTCACACGTGGAAATAGGAAGGCCATTGAGTTTCATTATAAACTTTTTATTCTCTGCATTCAGCTCAGAGAGATTTCAAGCACCCTGACATCTCTTCATTCCAGGGCAGGTGAAACCTGAGAGTCTCATGGTTCTGTTGTGGAAGCTGTTGCATAGTGAGGCTCAAGAAGTTGGGATGTTTTTGTGCCTCTTACGTTGGTTAATTTTTTGACTCTGAGCTGTTCAGTAGGCGGGGTCTTGATAGTTCATGGACGCTTTTCTTGTAATGGGAGATTTGACTTGAAGTGGACCCCTTTTAATTCTGGCAGTAGGCGTCTGGCTTACAGTGCTACATAACTGCATGCTTATGTAATATAATTCACTTATTTCAATGGCTTTTCAGCAAACTATAAATGTGAAAACATTACTTTATCTTTTGTCCTATTTGGCTGGAATTTAATGGAACTGTTGCAAACCAGAAAAAGCATTTTGTCATTCTGCTTTAGTAGTGAAGTCCATAAACGTGTAAAGAACTAGGAGAGTTGATCACCTCCAGTGTTTGGACTGAAGAGAGCTAGATGTAGAAATTTGCTCTACATATACTCTGTACTGTCTGAGATGACCACTGATAAACCAGCTGCAATCTCAAAAACTGTGTTATGCTGCTGATCTTAGGTCTAGAGGGATCTGTGGATTTTCATACTTGTTTCTTTATTCCTGCTGCACTTTCTACACTCTTTCTATTTTTAGGAATTAATTGTTCTCCAGAAGCTTTAAAATAGTGAAAAAATCTCTCTCAGATTGGGAACAGCATTAAAGAGTAGAAGCTGTGTAGTAGAAGAATACAAATGGGGAGCAGTGTAGGAAACAAAACTGAAACAGCTTTGGAGGGTGTAGCTTTTGCACAGATTTTTTTTTTACCCGCTTTCACATAGTGGTAGAGCAGAGCATTTGTAGGTGACCTAAACTTCTTCTCTCTTACCCTTCTTGTCCTCTTTTGCTGTGAACTTTCAGTGATTAAAGGTGACATTAGTAATAATAATAACAATGAATATCTGCACAGTATGTTATTTAAAAATAGTGTATTAAAAGAGCACAGTGTGAGTAAATATGAAATAAAATTTCAGCAGTGAAAGTCCTTTCAAATTACATATAGTTAAGAGGTCATATTCAGGGTATGAAGTCCTCCTGGATTCATTGTAAAGGCCAGCTAAGTTGCAAGAGTAAGGAATTATGTAATTTCATGAAGGTTTGGAAAATCAAACTTGTAACTGTGTTTGTATGAAACAAAACAAAACATTAAACCTCTCACCTCCTGTAATGCATGTAAATGAACTGTGATTTACGAGGACAGACCTACAGTATAACCTACCTGTACATCATTAAGGCTTCCCTTTTTAATGTCACATTTTTTGCTTTGTATAACACAGTCTGAAGTCTTGGTGGTTTCTGATGTATGTTTGCTTCATGCCTTTCACTGCTTCAAAAAGAACTTGAAGGAGTATTAACTAAAATATCTTAGATGAAAATACTCATCATCCGCTCTAAATGTAGATTAGCCTACTAATAATCTCCTGCCAGCTTCAGTCAACTATGGCCCTTAAATGCTGAGACATAATTAGCAGTGCATATTTAGTGAGTAGGTGTCAGCTATGTATAATTGAACCATGCATGCACCAAATATTAAGAGTGAGCCTAGTCTAGCATTTTTGATTGCATGGCTTAAATTCCACTTGATTTCAGCAAAAAAATTAAAAATTGCTTCTTGAAAAGCAAATGTCAAATGACTCCTGGAAACTGTGGTAGAAAGATCTGACAAAAACAGAGACTTCAATATTTATGACATTTTCTTCCACTTAAAGAGGAAGGTAAAGAGAGGAAAATGTAGTTCAGTTTCTTGCAAAACTTGATGTATATGGATTTAATCAGCTGTCTTAAAGACTTTTTTCCTTTGTAAAGAGGATAGCTAGTTTGGTTGCTTTTTGGTTTTTTTTTTTTGTCTCCAGTAATTTTAAGCTGGTGCAGGTGAATTACAGGTATATCCTAAATTCTAAATTTAATTTCTAAACACTGCAGGAATATTGTAAGAGTTGAGCAATTAAAGATATGCCAAAATGTATCTGAGACACTATTCTACAGTGCAGTAGATTATCATGGTATTTTAAAAGTCACTGAAGCTGTTGATATTTGTGATTAAATGGTATTTTCAAATTTTAATGACTAGATCTGCATATCCTGTTGATTTTTCTTTAATTGTTCAGTTTCTTCTGGAAACAGCCATAAATGGATGTAAAATATTTAGAGATTGTTTGGCTTAGGTAAGCATTCTTGTTTTTGGTAATTGAAATTAGAATGATTTTCTTTCTGAGCAGATCTTTACACAGTCACTTTGTATTACATAAGTGACTCAAGGACTAGCTGAACAGAGTGTTTGAGAAGAACAAAATACGTAAAAGTATGGTAGAAGGAAAAAAGGTCTCATGAATTCAGTAATCTGAATGAAGTCAGCTCTTCATGGGAGGGAGATGCTCTAAGTCAAGGTAATTTCTTCACAAATGTTTTTAGAATCAGACAGGGATGTGTATGGTAGTTTGCTAGATGCAAAACACTGCATTCTGACTTTTAAATACGGTCTCAGAGGGACTGGTGAAATATGGGATCATACAGTTACTGAGGAGGATATGAGTTTTCTAATCTGTGCAACCAATTGTTTTAGGTCAGTTCTCAAGATAAACAGCTTGACTGATGTGCTTTTCATATAAAACTCTCTATCTAACTTCAACCTTGCCTTATAATGGGGAATTTCAATTTCATTAGCTTCTTGTGCTCAAGTTTCATCCATCAATGGCCCTTAGGACAGATAGCATTTTCTACTAACACTGTTGTGTGAGTCTATTGAGATAATTCTTCAGAACAGCAATGATCAACTAAAATACAGTTCATCAAATAAGAGATGATAAAATAGGTCTAATATCTTTATTTATGGAATTCAGCATTATTGCTTTCAGAATTCATGCAGGCTTGGGCTTGAGATTGGCATGTTGGCTTACTGGGCTTAGAAACATAGTGTGCAACATTCTTGGGAATTGATGTAAAAATGACAAAAAGTTCAGGGAACAAGTACAGTCACTTGTGTGAAGGTGAACATTACTTCAAAGATGTTCTACACCTAAGTTGTTTCTGCAGATTCTACAGAACATTTGCGGATTGTGCATTTAGAAACATTTACAGACACAGAAATGTAGTAAAGCAATGCCAGGGCTCAACAGCATTCTTGTGGTTTCTTCGTCTAAATATGATAAATTCTAGAATGCAGTTTTTTTCAAGTGAGATTTATGCCTTTATAGAAATTTCCTGAAGTTCATTATTGTGGCACCCTAACACAGACTTCCCTCTTAAACCCAAAGGGGGTCATATTCTATTCAAAACTAATGTTCTTGATTCTAGAAGTTCATGTAAATATTTTCTGTGGTAAAAAGCAGAATGTATCCTACCATTTTAGCTGTTTGTAGGAGTAAAAACAGTCACTAGTGGAGAGAGTAATCAGAACTTTTGTTCTCTTCCACATTATCTCTCAGAACAATTAGGTGTTTTTCACCACCTTTTTCTCAGTGCCTCCTGATTAATATTTTTTAATTTCACTGACAGTTTTGTTACACACTTGAAATACTGCACATACTTTCTGTGATTATGCAGCACTTACATTCATATCTTATTTTACTTCTTTTTGACACCTCCCCCCCTCCCCCATCATTCCCCAGGTGCTGCTGTAACCCCACTACTGTTTTTATAGCATCATGACTGGAGAATCAAGTTATAGTTCTTATTAGTGTATCAGGTGATGCATTATTCTTGTCCAATTTCAGAGTCCAGGACAACTACTAAAAAAATAAAAAGAAGTTTAGTCCCACTGTCAGTGGAAATCATGTTGGAAAATTCTGTGTTTCAGCAGCAATGATGCAAGTGATGAGTTGGAGCAAGAGATACCAAGTAAGTTAATAATGGTGTGCAGACTTGAGCTGATGGCTGCCTTGAGAGTATGACCATAATCACATCAGGGATGCAAAATTTTAGGAGTACAGAATCTTTGTGTCAAAATGCAAAGCACATATTGTAATGTTTAAGTGGGGTGGGTTTTAAAGCTCCTTTTGATTCTGCATATTGAGTCCAGATTTTCTTAGAAAGCAGCATTAGAAACACAAAACAAATGCATGGCATATCTTCGACACAGAAGAGTATTTAATTCCAAAGCACCTGAATGTCATCTACATCTACAACCAAAAATATGGAAAAAAATCCATAATCCTGATACAAAATTTGTGTGTTCATAGTGCTAGTGGAGAATGTCTGAATTTATGAAGAAATGGTGGGATTTGAAACAACATATTCACAAATATTTCCATTGCTGGACCAGCTGTAAATTTTTATAACCAAATTCCAATATTGGTGCTGTATTGCACTACTCTCATCAGGTTGCTTCTCAATAGGTGACTGGAAAACTAATATTCCTCTAGTTTCTGTCTGAAGCAGGAGGAGCACAGCAGATACACCCACTCCATGTATGTGGGCTGTGAGACCTGGGCTCTCTTTCAGACCCTGTCACTGGCCTGTCACTGCAATTTGTAGCTCTGCTGTGCAGAAGGAACTTCCTCAGGCCTCTCACACAGCTGAGAGGCTTATGCAGCATGTGCCTTGGGTGTGCATTATCAGCCGTGTCTGTAACATAAATAACATTAAGGGTATGTTCCTGATGAGTTTATTTACCAAAGTATTATCAGTGAGACAGCTGACTGTCTCACTGACTAGAGAGTCCACGTGAAGGCTTTTGTTGGATTATTTAGAAGTTACTGGATGTTATTAGAAGTTAGAAATACTTCATAGTATTTGAAGTGGTGGGAGGAAAGTGGATTATGAAATTATTAGGGCCCTTAAAATACAGTAAAGATGTAAAACTTGTGAGGCATCTGTATGAGCAGACATCATATAAGTTCATTCCCCACTGGAGAAAATGCTGACTGGAAGTAGATGAATGCTTTTTGAGTAATGCAGAAGAAAGCTTGTGACTGATTTTTCTGCAGTTTGCATTTCTGTAGCTCTGAAGAGGATGTGTCATAAATAAATTACTCTTGAATTTGCTGCAGTCATGATAATAATTTGGCTTCTCTTTTTAGTAGCTTTCTAAAGTGAAGAAGCACAATACAAAAAGCTGTAAATGTAGGAAGTGACAACAGCTGAAACAAGTTGTATTAAAGCCTAAGGTTCAAGTGAAAATTAGAAAAGACCTTGTATACATGCTTTAGCACTATTGTCCTCAGTAAATTTCACCCTCTGGTATGTCTTAAATAAAATTAAGTTAAGCAAGGGAAAATTTCAGTTTTCTGGCAATTTTTCTATTGTCTCTGTATAGAGCAGCTGAGTTTTGAGTGTATTCTGTGGTGCTGATAATTTAAAACTTGTTCCTTTGTTTCCTCAGTGCCTTTGGAACAGTCTGTATTTGGAATTGTTCTATTTGCATGCATAGGTAACCTGCAAGTTTATTTGTAAGTTAAACCCAACCCAAAGGAATTCTAAAACCTCAGTGGCTCTATAGTGACAGGGACTTTGCAAGTCTGTATTTAATAAAATGGAAGTTATTGCTGGGATTCACATCTTTTATTGTGGGCTCCCTGCTTTAGATTTGCCCCAAACATCCACTGTCCACAGTTGTCTGCTCCTGCTTTTTCAGTCTGGCTTCCCTGGGGGTTGATACTCAGCAGTACAGACACACTCAAAGTGCAGCAGTTGTTAGAATGAGATAAACATCTGTAGGAGTCAGCAAAGTCATCTCATACCACAGAATGTGTGTGTGTGTGTGAGTGAGAGATGACAGAAGAATCTGTTTTGACAATTGGGGGATTTTCTGGTAATTACTGATGGGCAGATTTCTGTTAGAAGTTTGTAATTGTTTGTGTTCCAAGAGAACATGAACCTCAGGCTGAGCTTGACATACCAGCACAGGCTGCTTTTTTGGTTTATATTACTTTTTTCCTCTGAGACCAAATTTATGCCTAGAGTGATGCAGATATAATATTTCAGTTATGAAAAGCTGCTGATCAACTATTAACAACGGCATGCCAGAGTTGAATTCTCTTCTAAATAGTGTCTGCCTTTATTCATAAACATTGGGATGAGTTTAGATGCAGCATGGGGCTTAAAGATTTCCCACAGTCTGAATCATTTGAAGCCAGTGGGAATCAGTGCTCTTTCAAATCCCACAAGAAATGTGTGTTTTGATTTAAGAGCTAGACACCCCTGTAAAAATTTGGCTCTGCATTTCTCCCTTACTGTAATAAAGTAAATGAGTTGCTCTGGGACTTGCTTGCTGATTGTATCAGTGGGTGTCTCTTGCAGAGAGTGCACTCTGGGTGAGTAAGCAGCTGGTGCTTTCACTGGTGAAGACAGTTTTTCAGTGATATCTCCACAGAAGAGTTATCTGCACTTCTTGCAGAATTTATCTGGTTTTCTTCCCCTTCCCATAATACTTATCTGATACTGTTTTAATGCTGGTTTCATTATTAGGGACCTATAAACTGAGAGCTGCAGTCTTTGAACTGTGAAGAGACAGGTTAAACTTCTGGCAGAAGTCTATTCTGCAGCATGCACAAGTCACCTGACAGTAGCACAGGAAGCCCTGGATGTGACCAAGGAAGACTCAATGATGTACCAGAAGTCAATGAGCAGTTGTACCACTGTAGGGCTTAATTTATGGTTCTGAAGTGGGCCCCCTCCTGCCTGGGATAAATTTATTCAGTTATCTTGACACAGTAGCCAAGTACTTCATTTAACTCCACCATAGAGGCACACCCATAAGATTAAATGCTCCCACTTCCACTGCTCCACCTTCAATATGATTTTTGAAGCTACACACACTTTTTAAAGCGTGACAGTACTGTTTTTTTTTCTATAGAAGAATGTATCTGAAGGGAAACACACTAGATGTATGCCATAATTTTGGTTTTTATTGGTTTATTACTGCCTTTCAGTACAATATCTCAGATAAGGTTTCTTGCCCTTCCTCCAGGAACCTTATGGCTGATTTGAGTGAAAATGGATTGACTTTAACCTGAATATATGCATGCTGAGTACTGGTTATGCTTTCAATAATGTAGCATGATAGTGAAACCAGGATTTTGGTTGTGTGCTGCACCCTGTCTTCACTCACTCCTGTCAGCTCTTGCCATCAATGGAAGTGACATATGGCATCTGTGGAGAAGGGGAGAAGCCATTTGCCTCTTGAATGTAACCTTGTCTTCCAGATCAGAGTTGGAAATGAGAGCTTTTTGCCAGGCAGTTGGTGTGAACAACAGAGAATCCTCCAAATCTCCTTGGGAGTGGAATTTTGTCAGTTCTAACATTGTCATCGTTCCTGGGTCAAGTGCAATTGCAAAAGGCTCAGTGACACCATACTGACCACTTTCACAAGAAGCAATTGTTACATGTGTAAAAAAAGCAAAAAGCTGAAGTCTGTGTATTTATGTTCTGTTTCCCTGAGATCAGTTTCAATTTTTGTTTTCTGCAGAGCTGAACTTCACCGTTACTTCATATGAAAATAAATACACTTCCTTTGATACTTGAAGTCCTTCAATATATAATTTCTTACAAGGGTTTTCAGTGACCTTGCAAATCATTCAAGTTGCTGTGCACAAACTATTTTCTTTTGCTTATTATGTTGAAACTTTTTTTGGGAGGTAAAGTGTCCTGATGAACTCATTCAATATTTGTATATTATGTACATTTGAAGACTGTGATGACTCTTATTTCCAAAACTATTTTTATGATTGCATGTTCATTAGAAGAGGAACAGAATTTCTTAAAGAGGTTTTTTTGGTTTGGGTTTAGGTTTGGCTTTTTTTGTTGGGTGGTTTTTTTTTAATTTGGTTTTTTGTTTTGTTTGTTTGGTTTTTGATTTTTTTTTTAATACTGTGCTTTGTTGTTCTAATTTCCTTTTATGTCTTTCAGGGTTTTTATTATTTTGGGAATTTTCCTGATTTATTAGCCAGAAATAACATCTCTGTGTATAGTGAATGTGGCAAATATGAAGCATGGCAGACATTGCAGGGCAAGCCAGAAAAAAAAGTAGCCCTTCCAAAATAACTTGTACAGCTATATTATTATATTATATGACACTAATGCTGTTAGCTTTGAGGAGTTGCTGGGGTCTTGCAGCAGTGCCCAATTCTGGTTTGTTCTTGAGGGATTATGGTGTTTCCTAGCCCTACATCAGAGTGAACAGAGGTGGCTTTTTTCTTTCTTCTACTTGCTGCCACAAGTAAAGGGCAGCATGTGGGTACCCTGACTCACTACAACCATAGAAGGCTTCCAGTAGTGAAGTTTGAACTTCCCATGGCTTTGCTGAGTCCAGGTCTGTAGCTGGAGAGAAAGTACTTCATCAGCCTCTCAGCATGAGGAAGGAAGCTCTTTCACCTTAGACTGAGCTGGGGACTCACAGTGGATGCTTGGTTCTGGACAAGCCTTTCTGGCAGCACTGTCAGAGCTGAGACTGGGATGCAGCCCAGCCCAGTTGTGCTAGCAGCTTTTTGCTGGACCAGTCTCAGGGTGTATTGCAGAATGCTCTGTTTGTGGGAGAGAAGTGTCTCAGGCTGGATTTAGCAGCCACTCCAAGAGCTCGTATTGAAGATTTACTCAAATCTGCTTATTTCATTGAGGCTTAATAACACCGGAAGTTTGTGGAGGTCATTAAGTGTGAAGTGGATTTAACATGGTTTAAATACTTCAACACATTTGGGTGCATTTCACAATTCTGAGGTACTTGGAGAAAGTCTTAAAAGTATGTGTTCTAAAAGCATTCCACAAATTAAACAAGAAAATGGGGATTCTTGCCACTAATTCTGTTACCAGAAACCATGACCTCCCTTTTCCAGCTGATGCGAGAAGGCCAAAATGCAATAAGAGCACTGGGAAAATGGACTGTACTAAAGCAAGAGCTTTTGCAGCAAGCCCTGCCAAATGGGTGTGAACTGGAAAATTTCCAGTCCGTTTTGTTGCTTAACTGCTTGCATTTTGGTCTCTGTTCTGCAGCATCCCAGAAGTGTCTCTGCTTTGAGTTATCAGTGTGTTGACAACCTGATACTTGTCTCTGTATCCTCTCTGTTCAATACTTTAATAGTAGCTTCAGCTGAAAAATTTCCTGGTAGGCAAACCTTAGTGGATTTCAGTTTGTGCTGTGTCTGGTTGCAAACTGGCAGATACTTGTCTTCAATATGTAGTTCAGTTCGTAAGAAATTATATATTCCTTATCTATTATGAATTGAAGAGATTGATTTACAGACATAGACCTAGGGTTGTTCAATATGGAGAAGACTTCAGGGAGATCTCATTGCAGCCCTTCAGTACCTTAAGGGAGCTTAAAAGAAGGAGGGAGAGGGGCTTTTTATATGGCTAGATAGTGACAGGAAAAGGGGGAATGGTTTTAAACTGAAAGGTTAAAACTAATTTTCAAACTGAAAGAGGGCAGGTTTAGAGTAGATGTTAAGATGAAATTCTTTACTCAGCAGGTGGCAAAGCACTAGAAAAGATTGCCCAAAGGCTGGGGATGCCTCATCCCTGGAAGTGTTCAAGGCCGCTTTGGATGGGCCCTGAACAACCTGATCTAGTGAGTGGCACCCCTGCCCAAGGCAGCAGGGTTGGAATTAGGTGAACTTTGATGTCCCTTCCAACCCAAGCCATTCTATGATTCTGTGTTTAGAGCTACTGCCATAGTAAGGTCAAGTACTGTCTCAGATTTCTAACACTGAAAGTTGACATGGCACATTTTCAAATAACCTTAATGCCAATAAATAAATACAAGCAAGATGACAGTTACTGCAATATGCATATCAATATTACAAAAGATAATTACCCTCCTGCTAAGAGTATACTGCTGCCTCATTCTAGCTGCAGTGCTAAGTAGGGTAAGACGATCATAAAATCCATTTTTCTGTGCACTTACTCTCATTAAGTAGAACTGCTGGAATAGTTGAGTGTATTGTATCCTTTGAGATGCAGTCCCATGGCAACTTAAGTGGAGAAGAAAATGAACTAACACGCTTCTCCCTGGTGCTGCTTTCAGTGTTCAGAGAATGACATGATGAGGTAGGTCATGGAGCTGGCCTGATTGCCAACTCACTCCTTTATTTCCTTCTGGTTAGCTTTCTGTTGAGTAAGTTCTGTGAGCTGAGCATGCATTCCAGAGGACAGACCAAAAGCAAGACTGCAGCAACCTGTGTTGAGATTGTCTAAAGGCGTGGTTTCGTGTTATTCTTGATCTTGTCTCCTTGTGGGTTGCCTCATATCCTTTCCTCTTCCGGTCAGGGTGGCTGAGGAATGTATTTCATGCTGCTGTGCCAGCTGTTTGTGCTCCCAGTCTGATGTTTTTCAGACACTTTCAGTTTACAGGAAGGTTTGAAAACATTCTCTGAGTTTTGCTGTGTATTACAACAAAAACTTGAGGACTTCTCATCATCTGAAAGTTCAAAGATTCTGCCACCTGAATTGAAATTTTGACTATATCTTAGCTAGCAAATGAGTGGTGTGGTGTCCCACTCTTAAAGGGAGCACCCAAGATTCATAGGTGCTCATGGTCGAAAGGAATGACAAAAGTCAGAGGGTCTACAAAAGCTTATGAAATTTCATTAGGTTATATACTTGCCATGAAAATTGGTATTTTAGCCCATTGTCTCCCAGTATAAGTAACAGTAGTGGGTTTTGAATAAAGGGGCAGAGTGAAAAGGAAGAGAGAGAGATGGGTTAAAGAGGGTGAAAGAGCAAAAATGGAAGAGAGATCAGCAGTCCTGGCCCCAGCATTGATCCAGCTGATGCATGGCTGAGGTCCTGGGATGCACATGCACCTGGGCTTTTTATAGATAAGTTTTCTTGCCCTGGAGATAAGTTTCTCACTTTCTATGCAAAATACTTATCATGCTCAGTCCCTTCTTTTAGACTTTTCTGGAAATGGGTCAGAGGGCTTTGGAGATCTTTGGTGGTCTTGATCCCCCCTATAGTCCATGCCCACTTCTTGATCTTATTCACACACTGCACTCTGTTGTGCTTATCTCCAGGAGCCAGAACAAGGACGCTTGTTCCGGAAAAGTGCTTCCCTACCTCTATATGGCCCCCTTCTCCAGCCACATCCTGTTCTTTCTCACAACAATCCTTGGTTGGCTCCACAGTTATCCGGCTATTGGTGTTTGGAGACATACACATTAGTCCCTTTATCTTCTAGGCTTCTAGACATGGATAGCAGAGCTCAGCAGCCTATGCTGTTCTGGCATGCTTTTGGGCTGTGCCACTGAGTAGAGCCTCAGCAGCATTCCCAGTGACCTGTCTGAAGGGAGCAACTTGAGGCTAGGACAATTTAAGACTGATGTAAACCATTCCAAGCCACTCAGTCCTGATGCAGAGGTGGGACCTGGGGCATGTTTAATTGGTGACCATGGCTACACTGGCTTCCTAGTTTAGGTGTAACAAGTGTGCTTCTTTGAAGTTTCGGTTCAGACCTGGAGAAGCGCAGTTGCAGTGCCATGTCTGTTCAGGAAGGTGGGTTAAAGATACTGCATTTGTGAATGCACAGTTCCACCAGCTATCTTAGCTTCCAAATTCACAGTCTTTCTTGAGGCCCTTAAACTGAATGAAGGGCAGTGTGCAGCTATTGCAAATCTCTGGCCTCAATGGTCACTCAGCAAATAACCTGCTAATATGTGCTGTTGGTTGAATAAGAATCTTTCAGATCCACCATATAGAACTAGATTGCAAGCATAACATTTGTGCATCTTTTCCAGCATAGATCATCAGTTTGTTTCTGCAGGAAATGTACAAAATGTCATGACTGAATGTGATGTAAAAAATTCACTTTCCATTTTAATACATTTGATTTTTTAGTCAAACTGATAACTCAGAGAGCACATCTGTTTTTTTTTTTTTTAATAAAAGATATAATATTTTCAGTTATTAAGTTCTGCTTAAATGTAACTGCCCTGCAGTTATATTGAAAAGCCTTCAGTGTGGCAAATGAAGAAGGTTAACTGCAAAAGAAATAAATTAAATTTCAGGAGCTTAATTTTTGGCTTATGCTGTTGTAAATTACTCGGTCTATGCTGGCAAACTTGTTTCCTAGAGTTTGTGGTTTAATTTGCTGGCCTTTATATCCAGGTATTTTTGGATAAATCTCTGTGAAAGAGTGGTTACTCTGCTAAAAATGAATGTGTGAGTAGGTGGTGGGAGTTGTCACCCTTTTTTCTTCAGTGTCTCAAGTGTTTCTTCATCTTAAATATTTCTTTTTCTCTTCTATAGAAGATGAAGAGCCTGAAGCATGAGAATTTAAATGTTTATATGATACAAATGCAAACTGAGCTAGGTTTCCTACCAGTTGTGTGGATTATTTAGTTTGTGTAAAGCTGAATATTTATTTTGATGGCAATTATTCAGATTTACATCTGTGTAGCTTTCCTGTTCACATCAATAATTGCTGTAGGGGGAAAAAAAAAGAATTCTGTTTTTAGCATAAATTACTGTTATCTTTACCATTTCAGCACTGCAGGTTGAATGGAGGTTGAAGCCTGTGTTGAATATTGCAGTGAGGTCATGTTTACTGAGTTGTTTTAGTTAATTGGTACTCGAACACTTGGAATACTAACTGAATTCCAGAAGTTACTTGGAATGAAAACATTTTTACCTGTACATAGAGTGCAGAAAGAAATAGATTAGATTAGATTAAGCAAATCACCAGTTTCATATGTAAATGGTAATTCTTGCCACTTTGACTCAATTAACCTATGCCAGTCATCAAACTTTCTCTTGCTCCACTGATTTAGGCACTTGGAATTGATGAATTCATAAAGTTCTTTTAGTATCTTTTCCTTGGTTCAGTTGTGGGCTAGCTAGCATGAGGTTTTACTGTCTACTGTGATTTAAAAAATATTTAAAGACTATATTCTTTGTAGACTTTTGTAGACTATTTTCTCAAGTAAAATATTTGCTTGTGTTTCTATTTTGTAGTCCTTGTTCTTACTCAAAAATAAGATGCAATGCAAGACTCTTAAAACCTCCTTTGTAGTGCTAATTCTTGGCTAAGTGCTGCTGATACAATATATACTTTTTTTTCTGTACCTGGAGTTCAGCATTGTCCTAGCTTGGTGAATGTCCATATATAAATACTTCAGAATTTAATTCAATTTCTACAATGCTCCAAGTGCTTTATCTTGAAGTCTTTTATCTTGCTTCTGCCAGCTCTGATGCTGGCCGTTCTCCTTCATGGGTAATGTACTTACTTAAGGATTTCATCCAGAGAGGCTAAAGCACTTTATGGAGGGAACAGATAGCCATCTCATAATTTTAAGGAGAATGAAACCAAAAGGATGGAGAGTAAATGACTTGCCTGAGGTTTGACAATAGACTGTAGCTAAAGGTGAGGAGAGAACTCAGCTTTCCTGAGTTTGTGAGCTGCTGGCTAGATCAGATGCACTGCTGTTGTGATCACTGGTGATTTAGATATGACTCATTTCTATTATGAAGACAAGAACCTCCATGATAGTTAACATAAAATCTGAAATTTGAAACATTCTTACACAGTGGTTGGATATTAAATTGTACTGCAGTAATTCTAAATTAGTGCCATAGCCATATAAAAGTCGGTTTTGGTACTTGAATCATATGCAGAGATGGGCTGCCTTTGGAAGTAAAGTTTGAGCATCTTGTATTAATAGAGGGACGAGCCACAATAATCCAAGGCTGTTCTTTTTGCTGTAAAACTGAATTGAATGAGAATGGATTCATAGGTATCACAGGCCACCTGGAGTTACCATTGTCAAAGCCAAACTCTTATCAGCTCTGTTTAATCTCGTTTTGCAACAATTAGCAGCAATCATGTCAAGCGTTAAAGAATTTAACTCAGATGAGTCATATCCGTTTTCTGTTGGGGAATGCAATAGTGCAGTTACTTGTGAGGCTGGGCAGTCTGTGCTGCCTTACAGGCAGACGGTGGTGGTGTGAGCAGTCATATTTTCTGTATTAATTTGCAAATTAGTAGTTGCTTCTCAGGAATTTTGAGTGTGATTTTTCCAGTAACTTAAATACCAAGTTACTACTTGTGCACATGTGTGGTTATTTTGGTAGAAAACTAGTGTGGGAGATTTTGTCCTCGTTAATAAGAATAATTTGTGTATCATCTTGTCTCCCCTTTCTTTATTGATACTTTCACTGTTACTCTGACAGTCTTGAAAGGCAAGGGATAGTTCTGTGATCTGTGTTCCAGTAAGCTAAAGCAAAAAGTCATAGCTCAAATTGTGAAATTCATTTCAAGCTTGGTCTGTGCAAAAGGGAGATGAGCTTAAGCTAAATAAAGCAGGCTGGATGGATCTGTGTCTGTCTGAACTTTTATCCTAGACTTGTGTAATTGCTGTCCTTGGGAACTGGTGAGGGATGAAGTTTATGAAACGACAGCCGTTCTGCACTTTCCTGTACTTGGCAACAATAGTGTAATCTTGTAACTTGTGTGTCTGCAACTGTAGACAAGGCTGCAACTTTGCTTCTTTCTGCTGGAGATAAACTCCTCGTCCTTGTTACCTTCTAACAGGGTCCTTTACGTTTCTATAAGTATTTGAGGCTTTTGTGTTACAGGGCAAGATTACCCAAAAATGTACCGTGGAGTGGTTTGCAAAGCAGGACATTGATCCCAGCTCTATCTTTTGTGAATTGTTGCAATAGAAGAAAATTATTGTGCCATGTGCAGTGTTAGTGACGTGTGTCTAGCTTGATGGAGGGTTGCTTTTTTAAATTTCTGAATACTGCAAACGACAGTCTCATCTTTAAATTTAAGTCTTTATTTTCCATATGAAGTTGATACTTCTTTGCAGTGTTTTTGGTGGAGCCCAGAGGATCTTTCAAGCTAGGTTTAATCAGGTGTGTTTTGTTTACGCTGTACTTCACCTGTGTTGACTCAAGTAAATTGATTTGTGTGGTTGAGTGCTGTGTGTGGGTTTTTTCCTGCTAAATTGCAAGGAAGGCTGCGTGCAAATGTTGTACTTGTGACTTACAGAATCACTGAGGTCTGACCAAGCCCTGTGAAGGTTGTCCTGCCTGCTTTCAAATCATGTTTGACTTGAGAAGCCTTAGTTGTAGTGTTACGTGGGAAAAGCAGCTTAACTGTAATTCTACAGCTTGCTTTGTTGAAAGAAAGTGGTGGTAGTTTCTTGTTTTGTTTTGTTTTGTTTTTTAAAGGAGGGGCTGGAAATGGATAAGGTATATGAGGTATGGAAACAGATACTGATGTGTCTATGTTTTTCCAAGGATTTCTTTGAAATAGAACATAAATAGACCTTGTAAGGTGCAGATGACTAGGAAAAGACATAATATTTTGAATTTAAACAACAAATATTTAGGACATTGCAAATAGACAATAAATAATAATAAATTCATGTGCTAGCAATGATAAATTCATTGCTGTGCTCATAGGGAAGGAACATGCATTGCCACCCAGAAATCTGTGAGCAAGGAAACAATTGATAAACTAGTGCTTATATAGGTTTATTTTGGGAAATACTGGTCAGTGCAGTCACTAGACCAATTTTAAAATCAAATGAATAGACAGAGACACAAAACAACTAAATGCTGCAAGATATGCATATTTTTTAATGTGTTGGCATGTGTAACAGAGGTTAGAGCTGTTGTGAATAAATTACTGAAAACCTCATAGGAGTAATAAATAAACTTGTCAGCAGTCACAAGGAAAGAAAGAAGAGAAAGAAAGAAAAGAAAAACTCTATGAGGTGTTTGCTGTACAAATGTGATGTGCTATATCTTTAGCATGTGCATCACCACATTTGAAAAACTGAATTTGAGTCTTGGTGGAAGACAAAGACAAGGGAAAAAGTGGATTATCAGAATAATTCATGGAATTGTTTCCATGCAGATGGAGAATGACTAGATAAGATGTTTCCAGAAGAAAAACAAAGGTAAAGGTGGTGTAATCTATAATCAGGAATGGAAAGGAAAGATTTATTAAGGAGTAATGACTAATTTTTAATTTTTGACTTTCTACCTCTTATCTGTAAGCAGCTTCATAAGAAGCTAAAAGAAGCATTTTTCCATACGAGGACATAGTTAAATAGTCTTTAAAAGGACTAACATTCCTGAGGGATGGGTTTTCTAAGACCTGTTATATTTTGTGTATGCATGAAATGACTTGGAAACTCTTCAGACTGTTGAATTTCCAGATGTTTTAGAATGTACCATGGGGTTCTGCACTTGTTTTTTCTTTTCCTTTTTGCCAAAATTTGTGCACTTTTTAAGAGACGGTGTTGTTTTTAATCAGAATACATAACATGTGAAATTCCAAATCCTTCAGGCAGTTAGTTTTGTCAAAGCCTTTCTGTTAATGAGAAAACATTGGACACAGCAGTGAAAATGCTACAAGGTAGAGATTTCTGTGGAGAGGGTGGTGAAAAGCAGGAGTTGTGGGCATATTTTTTTTGATTATCATGAAATTTGGGGTCTAAAATTCTCAAGTGTTGTATTATTTATGAAAAAAGGGGTTTTTTTTAGAATGGAAGTATTTCCATGACTAAATAAAGACATTTAACAAATGTGTTTGTTTACATCTCTTAGAAAAATTCTGCTTCCAAATTTTCAGAGGCTTAGGAAGATTCCCATTTTTTTCAGGCATTTCAGATGCTGTTCATCATAATCTTGAAGTGCTTGTATTTATTTTTCAGTCTGTACTTGCTGCTCATGAATCTTCTAAGTTTAAACCATTTTTGGTATCACTGGATTGGAAAACATTAACTCTCATTACTTGAAAATAATATTGTAAGAAATATTTGTACATCTTTGTATTAGAAACACTTCCAGAGTCTTTTCAGTGGCTTAATGGGTGTGGCTCTTGCCTTCTTGAGAAGGGTCTAGAGTCTGTCTTAGACATTTAGCTCCTCTTGGTGCAGGCCACATTTCTACTAGAACATATGTAAAAATGAGCAAGCTTCTCAACAAGAAATTGACAGGATTAGCTAAAAAGAGGAAGAGCTTTCAGATGGCATAAAGACATTCTAAGAAAAATTCCTTCCAGATAATGTGTGCTGTTTATTAACAGAAATTTTAAAGTAATCTACATCAGGTGGCATTGCTAAGAAGACGAAGAAATGGAATGATGTCCTTTGGAAGGAGAACTTTCGTTCAGATGAGTAAACAAGTTAAAAATGTGTAAAAAGGCATGGAAGCCTTAGTAAGACAGTTTCCAAAAGAGTTGGAGTAATACTTGCTACAGACTGCTATTTTTTTGGTGCATGACTTCTGACTTTATTTGATATTGGCAGCATTGTAGTGGGAGATTATATTGGTATTACATTAGGGCGAATGGGTTAAAAATATAAATGAAGAGCACATCATTTAGAGTCATGGGTAAAATCTGGCAGCAGGGAGGAGTTGAAGTGGGTTTTTTGTAGAAGGAAATCACACTCTTCTGATGAGCCTGTACTTAAGGGTCATCCATTTAAGACAGTATATTGAAATGTCAAAAAGCTTTTGATGGCATACTTTACCAAATACTCTTAAAGGGACAAAATATCTGGAGATGACAGATATAACCTTTAAGTGGACTCTTAAAGGAAAGGAAAAGAAGTTAAGTTTTGCAATGAAGCAAGGTTGCCTTTAGAAAAACAGGCTGTTAAAAGGATTGTTCCTTACTTTCTCTTTTTGAATTGGGCTTTTCAGAAGTTTCACGGCTGATCTGAAAATTTCTTTCTGGTGCAGGCCTGTCAAAACTTTAGAGAACAGGCAGTAAAGAATTGCAGAAGGTTTTATGGTACCAGGGAAATGAACAGCTAAAGGACAGCTGAAGTTCAGTGGTAGTGTATGCGAAGTATCATGCAGGAAGAAAAGCAGCTCTAATTGTTCACATAATATTAAGCACTAAATTACTTGTTGATATTCAGCTTTCTAGGTAGTGCAACATTTTACTCTAAATGTGTGTGGATTGTTTAAAAAAGCTCAGTCTCTACTTGCACCATTCTTACCATCTCTGCCACATTGCCTGCTGGCTTCTGGCAGAGAAGAAAAACAGAGTTTTGACCTGATCCCTCCAGATGCTGCAATGAAACCCAGACATAGTTTTGAAGTTTGGAGGTGAATTTGTGTAGACATTTTTGTCACAGTGAGCTGGGCAAAGAAACCAAATATATAACTGTGTTATAAGTGAAAATAGTTAGATTTTAGGATAAAAACTCAAGCTGGAAGACTTCTTAGGTGGAGAAAACTTGAGGTCATTAAGTCAGAAATAAACAGAACAGGAAAGACAGAAATAAAAAGAACTTTTGATCAGGTTTTTCTCCTGCCCGTCCTGTTCTTGAGGTGGATGGTTGTTTCTTTCCTTGGCTTTAATGTTCTCTGCAACTTTTGAGCTGTTGCAAATTCTGCAGTTCACATAGACTTTTGGAAAACTTTCCACCACCCATGAGACCTGGCTGTTTGGTTTTCATAGGAGTCTCCTTTTTTCTCTGAACTTTTCTGTTGGCACACCTGTGTTCTTGCAAGTTCTTTCTTCTTGGGTAGGCTCAGTCACTTCTCCAGAGAATAAATAATCACTCTCATCTTGCATCTCAAAGACACATAACATGGGACATAAACCAAAATAATCATGTAAGTACCATCACGCACTCTCTCTATCACTCTCTCTATCACTCTCTCTATCACTCTCTCTATCACTCTCTCTATCAATCACTCTCTCTATCACTCTCTCTATCACTCTCTCTATCTCTATCTATCTAGGAGTTTGCCTGCTTAAGATCCTGTCCAGGCCAAAGGAGTGTTTGGTCTTTTTTGAAAAAAATCGCAGTGATGAAGATCTTCTGAACAAAATTTCTCAATGTAGAAGTACTGGTTTCCTGCAGCCTGCCTTGTTTCCATTGACTGCTTCTGCTGTTGTGTCTGTGGGTTGCTTAAATAGCATTTGGTACAGATCCTAAATCTAGCCCTGTAATGTGCTCCAGCTTTCAGCTGAGCTTCAGTAGTTGCCCCATTGTGATCCGAGTATTTTTTCTGATGCAAAGTTCAGAGTTAAGGTAGTCTTTAGTATTTGGTGTTATTGGTACTAGGGTACTGTTTCACTAGGATTGATACAGATGCAGTGAGTCTGAACATATTGAGGTTATTTTTGACTAAATGGCTCTTTGTTTGCTTGTCATCTTTTATTCTTGCCTGATCCTGAGTTCCTCCCACATGCATTAAGCTGAGAGTGGTTTTTCTGAATTGTTGGGGGTTGGAATCATGTGATAACATTATAATCCTGTTTTGGGCCAAGAGAGAGAGGATTTTTTGAAACTCAGGCTTTCTTCTGTTTTCTTTTTCTTTATCAGAAAGCCTTTCTATATTGTTTCAGTTGTCTTCAGATCATTGACACAGTAATTTAGATTTTGATGTGTAGTTTGATGTGTTAATTCCTGCACAACCCTTTATTGTTTGTCATCTCTATCTTTCTGTCTCATTTCTTTTCTAACAGCTGTTACAACTTTCTTTTTGTTACCAGTTCCTTGCCAGCTTCTGCTGTTTTATTTTGGTAATTGCGTTCAGCTTATCTCTCATCAGTTTTTGATTACAGAAGCAAGAGGTTCTTTTCCCTTCACATCTTTGAAGCATAGTGCAGACAAAAGGGCCAGAGTTTCACTTGTTGGATCTTGGTCTTGAATACTGTTGCTGCAACAAGAAAAGTAACTTGTTTTTCTCTCCTCCTTGCTTGGTTAGTTCTACTCGGTGAAGTATTACATTTGATTTTGTGAGAGTGATGTGAGCCAGTTAGCTACAAAAGTTGGCAGGAATCAATTTGCTCAAGTGTTACTAAGGAGCACCTTGATGTATTGGGACAGGGTGCAAGTTTTTTAATGCTCCCGTGTGACAGCAGATCACTGCCAATCAGTTAAACATTTGGGGCAGTTCTCCAGGACATTTGCGTTTGTAGATTATGAACTTGCTTGTGATTTGCAGTTTAAATTTATACAGGGACATCTTCTATTTGCATATTGTCAGTCTTTGAGTAGTTCTTCTCTCTTACCTTAAGTAGAAAGAAATAAACAGTTATTAATGATGTAAAAGGAGGAAAGATTGCTTTTACATGAGTAGCTAGTTTGGGTTTTGTTTTGTTTGTTTTTTTTTTTAGTAATGAGCGGACTCCTAGAGACCTAAATTGAGTCACATACTCAATTTAGAGTCTGTCAGTATGGCTATAGATGCCTAATGCTATGAGGTAGAATGTGTTTATGTTTTTTTGTTCCTTTTCTGTTTTGTTCCTTAAGGAACTCTTCTTCCTGTGATGTTATATATAGGATTCTTAAACAAGTGGATGTTGCATCCATGTCTGTATGGAGGATTAAAATTTACCGACCTGGAACAATATGTGACTCTCAAGCAGGACTAAGTAGGTATTCAGTTGCTTCCTTGCAGATGTTGTGATGTTGGGTGCCTTCTTTATATAGCACCTAGTGATTGTGTGGGTGGAAATTGAGATCATCTAACTGATCCAGGAGTCAGCTGATCCTGCACACTCACCCCACCCCTCCAAGCAAACAGAGAGACTGAGTTGTCTCACTGTGTATTGACCACACTAGATCTGAAACAAATGTGGAAGAGAGTCAGAACCACCCGCAACAGTAAAAGCTGTTTATTGAGTTTATCTGAAGTGAAATCATACCTTTTTGCTTATAAGTCTAGGTGTAGGAGTTCACTTTGAAATTCAAGAGCATCTCAGCTCAGTTTAGCTATTCAAGGAACAGTGGGCTCTTAATAGCAGCATGAGGGCAAAATAGAAATAGTACTGCTGTATCCAAAGGTAACTTGGTGCTTTTTGGGCAAGTACTAAGTGCTCTAATTATTTCTAGCTCAACTTTGTGTTATGCAGCATCTGGAAAGGGACCACTCACCAGACAGCTGGGTTTGTGTTGTATCTTCTGGGAATTTGTGCTCAGAAACTCCCTTTTGGGTAGGTTGCAGGACAGGCTCTGATCTGTACTTCGTTCATGGTGGATCTCTACTTCCATTGCATAAAAATGAGACTGCTCAAGACAGGATTACTTCTTGAGACAGTAAGATAAGATTCCTACATCATAGTGCATTTCTGTAGATAAGAACTAGCTCATGTCCATCACTTGTTTTTGTCTTGATGCTCTTAAGCCTACTTTGTGCATAAGTTCAAGCCTCTACAAATGCCATCCTTTTCCTCTAGTATATGGCATACTTAACTTGCCTGTGCCATCATCATCTGCTTTTCCTTCCCCATATTCAAGCCTCAGACACCCTTACAAAGTGGTGTGATTTTTTTGTTTGTTTGTTTGTTTGTGTTTTTTTGATAGCCTCTCCCAACAGACTGGCTTGACTCTCTGATAAACAGGAAAATATCTATGCCAAGCACAGAGAGTCATAAAGAAGTTGAAGTAGATAAGGATATTCCTTGCTTGTTTCTGAAAGTTTGCCCAATATTGTCATCATATCATCATTCTAAGGCTGAATGGAGAGCTGCTACTGCAGTATGAAATGTTTGGTATTCACACTTAACTTGCCTGTGCCATCATCACCTGCTTTTCCTTCCCCATATTCAAGCCTCAGACACCCTTACAAAGTGGTGTGATTTTTTTTGTTTGTTTGTTTGGGTTTTTTGTTAGCCTCTCCCAGCAGACTGGCTTGGCTGGACTGGTTTCCTGGGAGGTTGGCCATTCACCTGTGTTTGGGTATTCTCACCTCAGTGGCTCCCATCAATTGTTTCCGGTCTTGGAGCCATATGAGACACTCTTGACAGGAAATGTCTGTTTCCAGTGCTGTTGACAAGTCAGTGCCACTGTGGTTTCCACGGTTGAACCAGAAATACCAATCTGTACTGACATGTTGGGATTGCCAAAGCAGATTTCCTACCTCATGCAGGCAGTCTCTGATAAACAGGAAAATATTTATGCCAAGCACAGAGAGTCATAAAGAAGTAGATAAGGATATTCCTTGCTTGTTTCTGAAAGTTTGCCCAATAGTAAGTGTCATCATATCATCATTCTGAGGCTGAATGGAGAGCTGCTACTGCAGTATGAAATAAGTTTGGTATTCACACTTGCACTGAAATAAATTTTGCCCTCCTTTCTTTTCTTCTATAACTCAGTCAGAATGGTATCTTACTCTTTTAGCCCTCAAGTGGAAAAGAACACAAAATTCTGGTCTCAGAAGTTGCCGTTATCGTCTTTCCTTTTCCCCTGATTAATTGTGGGACAGTGAATGCAAGGCAATGGTCATGTGTTTAATACCAATTAATCACAAGATAATAGCAAACATAAACATTCATTAGTTGTATAGCTGCTTTGTTTGTATTCACTGCTTTTCCTGGCAGCACTGTGGCAAGCAGGTAGTATCAAAAAGTAGGGTGTACATGTGAGATATCTCAGAGCACTTGTTTAAACATTCTTCTTTGCTCTGTTACATTTAAAACAATGAGTAGGAGATGAACTTTGACCACTGCATTTCATTTATCACTGTCTTGGTGACTAAAGGCATGGCTAATAGCCAAGAGCAAAGGGCTGTGTATCCACTAATAGACACTTACCCTTTTTTCGCCATCTTAATGTGTATACTCTTGAGTTTTTACCATTTCTTAAGACAAGTTAATTAGCAGAGATTTTACATATAGGATTGTCCGTCTTTGCATAGATAACTTAAAGCAAAGTAAGTGGATTTACATCATAGTTAGGAATGATGGGTAAGATAGTTTTAATCTATGCCAGGCTTCACAGAGATGTCTACTGTTCCAGCACTTCTCAGGTAAAAGAGGTTAAGTAGGTTGCCTCCAATTCCAACTCATGAATCTGATTTCCCAGGGTAATAAGAAGCCAGTTACTACCGCAGTGATACTTTGTTCTCTTGGATGTGTGATAGTGTGTTTCAAGCTATTGTTGGTGTAGATGTGAGTTAGCCTAATAACAGTCTAGGTCGTGATTGCGCAGTAGTTGGCGTGTCTGCAGCTCAGTGTGTGGTTACTCAGCTAATGTGTACACAGGCAGCTTCATTAGAGGCAGTTTGGCTGCTGTCAGCAGGCAGACAGAGCTCGGGGTGATTTAGGACATGGACACTAAACTGCCTGCTGCTGGGTTTATGCTGGTTTTGGTGCCTAGGCCAGAGTGAATGAAGCTCTAGTCTTATCTATTTAGGCATGCCAGCTGTTAAGGAGATGGGAAAGAAGGTTGTAATTAGAGTTTATTGTTCATAAACTATCAGGAGACAATAATTTCCTGCTAGACCTATTGTAAGACTTTCTAGTTTTAATGTCGAAAATGACTAGAAAAGGTAAAGACTGTTCTATACCTGTTTTCTTTAGTATCAGCGATCTGTCATTAGATTGACTTTCATGATAGAGTAAATTTTATCCCCTACTTCGGTCTTGGGCACAAAATTAAATTTCACATTCTTGCAGCCAGTGAGGTTGCAAAGCATGCAGTTCTTGCACTTTATTGTCTTTTCTCCTGTTTTATGCAGTGTGCTTCCACACCCACCCTACTCATTAGTCTGCTGGAGCCTGAACAGACTTTGTTTGCTGCAACATGGAAGGTGTGCAAGAGCATTTGAAGTGAATTGATGTCAGTGAACTGATGTTCCTGGTCTTCAGAGTGCTTCATTCTGAGGTCCTAGCTGTTGAGAGAGCTCTACTCTGATTCCTGTGCTTGATCAGGCTTTTTTTTACTTGCCTTGAAACTCAAACCACAGGTGTTTTGGTAAGGGAGTAGTTCCAGTAACTACTACCAGTTCCAGTGTAACTGTGGAGCAGACTCCTCCACCTTTGTTGAAATACCACTTTGCCACTTATGAAATTGTGTTCTCCAATGAATAGAAAACTTATCCTCTATGGCATCAGAATGTTCAATTGATTTCATTTGGGGGAAATGAGAGTGAGAACCTGATAAAGAGGATCATGGCAGTTTATGTATTGATAACCAAACAGTTCTTTTGGGCTTAGCTAAATCCTGGGTCTTTGTAACTAATGAGAATATTGATAAATGTATGTATACTTTTAATTAGATTTGTCTTGAAAACCATCAGTCTTGCTCATCTTTGCTAAACTTCTAATCATATTTTATGTAACTGAATATAGTGTTTGGCTGTTTTGTAGTGCACTTGATGGTACATTTCAGGTGCTTTATAGAAACCAATACCACTCATGTTTCTGTGGTGGGTTTTTTATCTTTTTTTTTTCCCCCCTCCCAAATCAGTTACATAGTATTTGACTTCTGTCAAGTACATTTATGCCTCCTTTGCTCAGAGGAGTTTCTCTCCTGATATTGTAAAAGAAGATAGTCAGAAATAGGTCTGTCAAAAGAGCTGGTTTAGGATATATGTTTTTTTTTATTTGGATAGACATCTGATCTCAAAAGTGCATATCCCTTTTCTGGCTTGTTGGAATTGCAGGTAAGATTTGGGTTGTTTCCCTTGGAAATTGCAATACCAGCCCTGAGGCCTAACCTGAACTTGAGAAATCTGATCTCTTTGTTGTGAATGGCATCTTCATCTTAAAATATATAACTGCTAGAATGAGCAGGAAAACCTCACAAAAGATGGACCTATTCTAAGGAAGACACTGCTTTATCTATCACATGAGATAATCCAGAAAGATTTCACAGAGGTCTTGACATATCTTTTCTTCTTTAGTTACATAAAAAATACAAGTATCACAGAAGAGTTTATGCCAGTATCTCAGTGTCAGTCATACAGATGTTTCTTTACTCATGGTCCTTCCCTCATCTGTGTAAGTAACTCAAGGTTTTTGTATAGATTTTATTTTATTTTATTTTACTTTTTTTTACTTTATTATTTTATTTTATTATTACTATGGTAGGGATGGTATAGGACCCAGGAATGTTTCCTATGGTGTGGTCCTGTGTCAGACTCTGTTCAGTTTGTTTGGCCAGCTTGACAGTAATATATATATATATGCATACATAATTTTTTTTAGTTTCTCCTTCCTTCTTCATGATCTTAGGAACTCGCCATTTTAACATAGGATTTCTCAAGTGTTTTTTGTAATTTAGCTTTGATCAGATTTCATGTAAAGTAATATTTCTCTTTTAATCTTAGTTTTGCAACTCTAGTGAGAGCACATTATCTTGCAAGATTGCAGAATTAAGTCATGGCACATTGCGCAAGTTTTCTTCCTGCTTGGCACTAACAGATATGTACCATAGATTTGGAGTTGTTCAAGGTTAGACTTCTATGTGAGTAAGAGCAGTTAAAAATATAACTTGTACTACGGCAAGTTTCAGAAGAAAATAAATAGACTGTAATCTCACCCAAAATATAGCAGTGGTATTGGCATTCTTGTTTGGCTTTTGTGATGCTTCAGTTTCCTAAAATTAAGGAAAGTGAGTATATGTGTAGTCTTAGTAGTGCACTGCCTTTTTTGCTTCAATAAAATTTGATGGCATCCATACTGCAAATATTTATGTGGAATTGGACAGAGGCAGATGCTTAGAACACAAGTTATGAATCTTTTAGAAAATGTAACTTAATATTAGATTTTTAAGTGTGAAAAAATATATTTTTTATACCATATTAGTCTCCTTTATTTTAATTTTGTTTCTTGAAGGCTTGTATAGGCAAAGGTTTGCTCTTTCCCCTGTGTATATCTATCCTTCCTTCAGGCTTTTAATAATTTATAAGCCTGTAGGCCTTGAAACACATTACTGAAGACTAGATGTCTCAAAGGTATTCCTTTTCAACAAGTTGTAGAGACACAGCTTCTCCAGTTCAGAGTGTGACCACAAGGCTTATCTTTTATTGAATATCTTCATTTCAGTTTTGATGATCTAAGTAAATAGGTGAGGTGAGAAGTTGTGGTTAGAGGTAGAATCTCTGATTAGATTAATTAGAGTAGAAAAACTTGAGGGTATAGGCTTTTTCCCTACAGAGCTTGTCTTGCTATCTGTCTTCTCAGTCATGGAAGATTCCAAAGGAATGGGAAAGCATAGAGAGATACTGGTACCCAGGCTGCTTTTCTTGTCCTACTCTTTAACAGAAGCTTATTTCTCTGGTTTGGGTTTGGGTTTCTGGTATTTTTTCCTGAAACCTAAGAAAAAAATTAATTGGGTGAAAAGACAGAAAGGTGTTTGTATAAGAGGTGGAGATGAGTCAGTTTTCTTGCTTTGCTCTCTTGATTCCACAAGACTTTTGCCATGGAAATAGGCTGCCTGGTATAACAGGAATCTTACAAAGAGTCAGCAGAAATAGCTAATTGCCTCTTGTTATACTTTGGCATTGGTGCAAATCTTGTCAAGATAAACACATGGTTTGAGAGAAATTGTCGACCACATTCCTGTTTCTGTAAGCATTCATGTATGTGCTTGCATGCATTATTCACACAGGTAAACTTTGTTATGAACAGAATTCTCTTCAGTGAAGTTTTTACTTATATGGGGTTTCTTTGGCTTTATATATTCACTCCCTCTTTGCTTCTCTGCATCTCTACCTTGTCCTTTTCTCATTCTATCATTTCTCTGTATGAATCAAAATAGATCTGAATGGTGATTTATATTGGAATGTTACCTTTCAGTTTGTTTTCTTCCAAGTTCTAGTACAGAATCTATACAGTATGTTATAGATTACATGAATTTTTAATGCAACTTGCAAAAAGTACATCTAATGTAATTTTTTCTTTTATTTTTTGCTAAGGTTAACATTCACCATGTATAGACTTACCAAGCAAATTTTATTCTTCAAGACAGCAATTACATTTTTTTTTATTTTCTTGATTAGTGGCTTATCCATTTTTACCATTTTAAGGTCTCATTTAAAGAAAAAATAAAGGAGTAATAGTGAAATAGAAAAAAACTAAACCACATCCTGCTGACTGTGTTCAAATTCAAGCATAATAGCTAAAATGGGGAAATCCCTCTAGATCTCTTATTTCCTACTTAAAGCCAGGCCTTCTTACCAAAATAAATTGTGTGAAGAAACATGACCTAGATGTATTTGACTGTCAGAAATGTGTGGCATTGACATTATTTTATTTATTTATTTATTTCTGCAGATATTGCTGTGGTAGAGATGAGTGATGCCTTCCGTCAACCTTCCCTGTTCTACCATCTGGGAGTCAGGGAGAGCTTCAGCATGGCTAACAACATTATCCTCTACTGTGACACAAATGCGGAGTCTCTGCAGTCACTGAAGGTAGCTTTGGGTGGAAAAAGGGGTTTGGAGGGGAAGTTACAGCTAGTCTAACCCTTGAAATAAATTCTTTCTCTAAGAAATACAAAGGCCACTTGTGGTTCAGAACAGAATAGCAAAAAAATGTTCTGAGGCCTGGCAAAGATGTCTACAATGCCATGCTGTAAAACTCAGTTTAGTTTTCTAAAGAGAAAGATTTAGATTGCCTGATTGGAGTCAGTTAAATACCTAGCTGTTAAATGGCTGTTTATGGAAACAGAAGTTTGCCAAATTTGAGATGAGAAACTAAATGCAAGACTTTGTCATTCAAGGGAATTACTGGTGTTTGTGGTAAACTATTACAGTAATAACAATCCTGTGAGAGTGGTAGTGTGTAGGCAGTAAAATAATCCTTAGGTTTTAGATTATGTCTAAATTAGCAGTTTTCCGCTAAACCTTATGGGGCCTCCTGATACCCCCTGCTAAATCTTGCTGAGTTACAGCTGTTTGCATCAGGTACCTGCAGGGCTGCTGTTCTGGGGATTAGCAGCAGTGTAACAGAGTCAGTAAGAACAAAACTCATGCCTCAGTGCACAGTTATAGTACTTTGGTTTAAGGCAAGAGGGTGTTTTAAGATAATCTCTGGGGGCTGTGGATTTTGTCAGCCAAGAAGTTGGTACTTGCTTCCTACTGCAACTATCCTAAAAGTTTAGCAACTTCCATGATGGGAAAGGACAGACAACTTGGTTGGCAGTCTTTTCAATTACTTCCCCTCTCTCAGATGCATTGGCTTTACTCAGAAGGTGTTTTATGCTCTTGCACTTTTCTTCCAAGCTTTGCTGAGAAGAAGAATTTAGAATGAGCAGCTTGGTGAGTCAGACTGCAGTCTGGGCACCAGCACCACTCAGGAAGGGTTTGCTTCCACTGCTTCTGGCAAGTGCAGGCTATTTGGTTTTGATTCTGTCCTATTTTTTTCAGACTGGCCCTATATTTTGGAGGAAATGCTTAGTAACTCAGTTTGTGCCCCCTGCTCTCCCCTCTAAATTCTCTCAGCTAACTGGACCGCTTGCAATCCAATTATTTCCTTTCTTCTTGCAACACAAAGAGTATACAGATAAAAGCCCTAAAAATAATGCTAATGATAAAAGATGTATCTGGGAATTTAATCCAGTTGTGTAAGTACAATGATCTACAGTATAAGCAGAGCAGAATTTCATTGTTCTGGGCAAGGAGCCAAATACCCAACTCCCACGGAGAAATCACTTGGGGTGAGGCATCAGGCTTTCTTGGGCACTTGGAAGAACTTTTTACTAGTTTAGGAGCTGGGCTTTGTAAATGGGTCACGTGCTGGGTTCCTACTGGCTTCAGTGGAAGCCCAGTTCTGTGCAGGGGGACTTGGATGTCACAGTTGCCACCAGTACTCTGCTGATTGAAAGATTCCCTTTGGTTTCCCTTAGTTTTGAACTGGGCTTGTATTTCTGCTCTTGATAGCCTGTAGGGAATTAGTCAAAGAGTGAGACCCTTTCCATACTATTTAGTAACTGCCTAAAAATAGTAGCTGTGGGCATACTGGGACATATTCTGAGGCAGTGTTTGTTCCTGTGTTTGTTACAGCCAGCAGGTAAAGAGTAGAAGCAATGCAGGAGAGCATGTGCAGTTTTAATCCTGTATGAAAGGAGGAATTAAAAAACTGAAAATGAAAGAAATACAGAACTGCAGCAGACGATTTAATCAGGGCATGAAGCAGTAAACTTTTGCTGGTGAAATGTTCTTCTGCCTGAAGACTCAGGCCAGGCTGGGCAGGATTTTGATCAGCCTGATCTAGTTGAAGATATCCCTGTCCATGCTGGGGGATTTGACCAGACCTTTATGACCCACACTTGGAAAGCTAGAAACAGTCCTATGTGAAACATGCCCTCTCTACAGGGAGAAGAACAGTTTTATCAAAGCCTGACTTAAACAACACGGAAAGTAGGAGGAACCTTGGTTTGACACTGTTCTTGTTTTTAATGCTGTTGTGCCAGTGAAGCTGCTCACCAGTCCCAGTGGCACAGGAAAAACTGTCTGATAAATCTGTTATCAATTCCTAGGATCAGAACTTGGTGACAAGTCATGCTGGAAGCAAGATGATCATTGTTCAGAAATGGTTTATACTTGAGCTGTACCACCTGGATTAGTGTGCAGGAATCAGCTCTTTCCATCTGGATGTGCTTCTAATTCTCTGAAAATTCACATTGAAAATGTGAAGATATGTTCTTTGCATCTGATTATTAGAGCCAAGTGAATTTCAAGCAGTTTTGGAATATTTTAAAACCTCATATGAATGCTGCTTTTACTATTCTTTTTGATTGCTTCTCCTGGTAGCAAAATGTTACTTACTATATTTGGCTTTTCCAATATGAATAGATGTTTATTAATAGACAACTTCTGGACATCATCCCTCTAGAAAAAATCTATAAATGGAGGGACATGTATATAGGTGTATATATGTATATTAACATGCAGACAGTAGGTATGCTCTTATGTATACATAAGTTGTATGTATCTACTTGATTGCATAGTAATTTTGTCTCTTCTGAGACAATACCTCATTTATGTTGATTTGACAAGCATAAGAAAATATCTGTCAACCAACCTTTTCTTGTCATGTGTGCAAACAGTAGTATTAGAAAGTCATACTGATCAAATATCTTTCCTAATGCCATCAACATTTTCTTTTTTTTTTATTTCAGGAAATTATTTTCCAGAAGAATAATGTAAGTACGATGCATGGATTTCGGTTGAATCATAAACATTCCAAACTTCTGTTTCATTTAATGTTGTTTATATTCTGTTCTCCACTCAAGTCATTTAGCGCTCTCCTACTGTATTTTACAGAGTTCGACGTAGAATTCTGGAAATTCTAGCAGCAAGTCTGAGTAAATCACTTGGTTGCTAGGTACCAGGCTCACTTCTTACCTTGTCTGTATCTATCAGTGGTATTTTCTCTGCTGCCTCTACTTGTCTGTCATGTTATCTCACACCCATTTGCATTTGTCATTTTATCCTTTTTTTTTGTTGCCTTTTTCTATTCAGTATTCTTTAATGTTTTGAAAAATATTCTATTAGAAAGTAGAGTTATTTGGAAACTGTTGCTCGTTTTAGAAACCCATGGCTACAGCTCTGAAAAGAAAAAGTGTGTGTATATATATATATATGCATATGTGTGTAAATATATGTATGTGCATATATATGTATGTATGTAAATGTGTGTATATCTATGTATATATATGTACGTGTATATATATATGTATGTATATATATATATGTATGTGTGTGTACATATATATATATATATATGTAAAAAGTACATTTATAGAGTATTTATTTCTAGAAGTTGTGTCCTGGAGCTGTTAGTCAAAATGTAGTACAGGTCCCAGTGGTCTGAGTGCCAGTCATTATTAAACTGTAGGTCTCTGCACCTTGATGTCTCTTTCATTTCTGAGGTTGACCTTCCAAATCTCCCTTCCCTTTTTCACTCCCAAGTTCAATGGAGGCAGACTTGTGGCTGGGGGAACACTGCTTTTCTATGTGTTTTTTCTGGAGCAGCAGGGCCAGTCATGTCAGAATATATATCTGACATGTCGAGTTGTTCTTGGCTTTGCTTCGTGACTTACTGGTAGCCACATTTGCTAAGATATAATTTCAGAGAGGCTACCCAGTGCTGTGCTGATACCCTGAGGTGCTATGTGCATGCCGTACAATTCCATATATTTGAATAAATTTTTCTAGAGGGGGATATGAAGCACTTAATTTCAGAAACTGGCCAGGTTTTATTTTTCTCTATGCCATGAAAACTGCAGCATTCCTGATTTTACTTCTTTATTTAACAGTGGATTAAGTTATTACTTTTGCCAGTCTAAAATGTGACTCTATGAAAAAGATGCAGTCTTTTCTCTGCATGGTGTTTCTAAAGATGGCTTCAAAACCAGTAAAAGCTTTGGTCTAATGCTGCATTTTAAATTACAGATTTTTTTTTTGTTAAAAAAACCAAAAAAGCAAAGAGGCTTCCCTATAGAGTTTCTGTATAGCTCTTATCCAAAAAGTGCTTTTCAGACACTCACAGAAGGCTGTGAAAGATGTGCTAGACTAGAAATCTCTCGCCTTTCTCTAATGAAAGTGGAAGAAATGATCATTTAGGCCTTTTACATAAAATGAAAAGAGAACAGTAAGGCCATTCTTGTAAATGAATGTATTGCATTCTGTGTTTTTGTTCTGGTGGCCTAGGACCTAGGGAAAATGATGTGTGACTAATGTAATGTTCCTGGGAGGGCAGGGGGAAGAGCTCTCTTAGCAGGAAACCAGCAGGAGATGACTGGTAAAATAGAATAAAGGGGAGATGTCCTGTTTTTAAATGACAGTCCCCAAAGCTCAAGGAGAGGTATGATAACTTGGCCTTCCTCTATTTCAGAAAGGATAGTTCTGTTTTTCATTTAAATTTGGATAGGCGACTGTGACACTGTCATTTATCACTTTTAGAAATGTTTCAGTGTATGCCAGAAAAAGAATGTGTTCCTTGAAAGTCTCAGATGTTTTCAAGCACACCCACATAACATCTTTTCTGAGAGGAAGTATTTTCCCTGGTATTAGAACAGGGAAGTCAGTGAAATGGTTTTAGCGGCTCCTTTGTCTCCCTTTTCCTCATTTTTTCAGCCAAATTACCTGGAAGTAGACTTTCCAAAATGTTGCTGCATGCCTAACTACTGAATATAATGCCTGCTTCATAAAAATTATGTTTCTTCATAAATTATAAGATTCTTGGATAAATGGATATGACAGAGGTTCTGTTCTAGAGAAGCCGTGTCTCTGATGCCCACCCTTACCAAAATAGTCATGTGAGGTTACTGATATTAAAAAAAAAATAAAATGAAATTCACATATGGATAAACAAGGAGTTCAGTCTTGCTGTTCTAGAACATGTTTTTTAATAGCATGCAAACATCAGCCATATCAGGACCATGGTATCCTTGGCACCAGGGGATTAAAAAGGTTGCAAAACAAGTCTGTGTGTATCTATATATATCTGCCTAATTGAAATGCCTTGTGTTTGCTTTTCCTAAACCTTGTTTCCTAAAAATAAGTGGGATAACAAAAAAAAAAAAAAAATCTATTGCCAACTGTTTTGTTCTTCTGCTGGATTTTTATGCTTCCTAGTAATAGTCAATACAATGTTGCATAGCAAGGATAAGCTGCCTGGAGCCTGTCTGGGCAGAGCAGTACAAGATAACATTGGCTTATTTCCTGTTATATGTGGTTTTATAGCTATTTATTTGGACCTTTTTCAAATGTTCCAGTAATACCAAAACCATACATTTTTAAAGGGAGTGATACCTTAACAGGAGGTATCCTGTTACTTTGCTGGTTGAAAGCTTTAGTTTAGTTTTTGCTGTTATCTGATTTTTGAGGTCAATCAAGCAGCAGAGGCATTCTAGAAATTACTAGTGAAGAGTTTCAGTCATAAGATGTTGCTATAAAGGTTAGAGTTCATGACTGTACATTGCTAGTCTTAGCTAACCAGTTTTTTCATCATAATTTTCCATAGTGATTTGAATTCTACCACCTTTGGAGGAAAGTTGCAGGGCTATTCAATTTTTTTGAAAGTTTGACTTCTTGCTGAATCTGAGTGTTTAATATGCATGTATTCTACATGTGGTTTGCAACCCACTGCGGTAAGTTACACCTTGACACAGTGCACACCTTTCAGTTCAGGCTGCTTGCTTGCACCAGGCTGGAGTAGTGGATAGCTTTGGGGGCTGCCTGGGGTGTGAGGCTGCAGTACTGCTCCTGGTCTGGCCAGAAGGGCCCTTGGAGGCAATGGGAATTGTTCTCTTGGGCAGCTGACTTGCAGGCATTAGTGATTGAGCAACAGGGTTAGTGTTGTATGGCTGGGCACCCTTAGCAGTGCTTTGCTTTTCTAACACTTGAAGGGATCAGATTGTAGTGATAGGACAAAGGGCAATAGCTTCAGGCTCAAAGAGGGAAGGTTTAGATTAAGTATTAGGAAGAAATTATGTACTGTGAGGGTAGTAAGGCCCTGGAACAGGTTGCCCAGAGGAGCTATGGATACCCCATCCCTGGGAGTGTTCTGAGCCAGATTGGATGGGGCTTTGAGCCACCTGGTCTAGTGGAAGGTGTCCCTGGCCACAATACAGATGTTGGAACTGGATTACCTTTAAGGTCCCTTCCAACCCAAACCATTCTATGGCTCTGTGATTGTAATTTTTACTGGTTTTCCAGAGTCTTTCCTAATTGCCTCTTGTTTAAGGTGGAGCTTGAGAGACAGTTTGGTGTAGCGCTCCTTTAATGTAAGTGGGAGAACTCGTCTGGTTCTGAGATCCCCAGTGCAAGAGAGACGTGGAGCTCCTGGAGCAAGTCCAGCACAGGGCAACAAAGATGTTGAAAGGACAGGAGCATCTCTTAGGAGGAAAGATTGAGGCAGCTGGGCTTGTTCAGCCTCCAGAAGAGACAGCTGGGAGGGGACCTCATCCATGTCTATAAGTATCTGAAGAGAAGGTATCAAGAAGATGGAGCTAGGCTCTTTTCAATGGAGCCAAGGAGTAGAACAAGAGGCCAGACACTGGTGCACAGGAAATTCCACCTGACTATGAGGAAGAACTTCTTTACTGTGCAAGCGACCAAGCACTGGAAAAACTGGCCAGAGAAATTGTGGATTCTCCCTGACTGGAGATATTCCAGAACTGTCTGGACACAATCCTGTACCATGTGCTCTAGGATGACCCTGCTTGAGTGGGGAGGTTGAACTAGATGACCACTGTGGTGTCTTTCCAGCCTGACCCATTCTGTGACTCTGGATGAGGCATTCCAGAGGCATCTGCAAGCTCAGAATTTTCATATAGCTGCTGTTAAAAGACTGTAGCATAGGGTATGTTTAACTGTTGATTTCATTCACCATGGAAATAGGGGTAAATATTTTTAATACTCTTCCTGCAGCCAACAGGAGATTTGTGGCCAGTTTTATTTTTGATATCCAAGTATGTAAAAATGCTATGTAGCCTTCAGTAAATATTTTGCTGGAAATGATAACTGTGGTATTAATTATTTATGATGCAACATTACATCTTGCTTATTTTTAATTTTGTGAATTCTTGACTAATATATTTGACACATACTTTCCTAGGAAAAAGTTGGTAACTTTTTTCCTGTGTAAATATGATGAAAGGACCATATAGGCTGTAAGATGATTTTTAACAAGCATTTAGGATGTAGCATGGCTGCAATAGAATGATATTGCTGGGTATATAAAGAAAGAATATAGTCTCAAAAAAAAAGGGGAGGTATTTGATAGTGTAGGTCCAGTCTCAGTGCTTCAGTTCATTTGAGGTGTGTGGCTAACTTAAGTTCCTTTTCAAATCAGTAGTAAGGCTATCATTCATGTGAGTGGGATTTAAAGTAAACCCAAACTGAGTCTGTATTCATTAAAACATCAGCACATGTTGATTTACTGTGTATTTGGGGGATGGAGGGAATAGATTTAATAACTTGGTTTATGATTTTGCCATCTGCTACACATAATAACATGTGCAGTCAGAGAGCTACCTTAAAAATTTCACCAGAAAAAATGAAATAAAAGCAGATATTTTTCAAAAGGATGAGTGGGAGAAATAGAAAAAAGTTCTTTTAATTAGAAGAGTGTCAGCAGGAAGAACAGTTCCTACTGTGAGAAATACTGGCAATTTTTATTACTTCAGCTGTTTTTTTTTCTTTTATTAAAGTTACATTGTATGCTGACCTGAAGCTTTGGCAAGTGGGTGGGATTCTGCTAGATTCTCCCATTCATGGCTAAAGTGTCATGGTTTTGGTTTTGGGAATCTTTGTTTTCTTTGACACTTCTTGTCCTTGAAGGAAATTTTTCTCTGTTTGTGGGTATTTGACTGCTAAATCATCCCAACAGAGCAGTGTTAGTAAAGAACCTTTGGGTATTGGAAGAACTGTGCATCACTGACTCTCTACAATTTTTCAGTTTTCCCCCTCTTTGTGAAGAAAAAGTAAAGATAGGAGAATTAATTGGCCAGAACTCAAATATTCCTTTGTCTAGTACCATGTATTTTTAACCTATGCAACTTTCAGAAAAAAAAATCATTTATATTACATCAGATTTATTTTTAGAGAGAGAATAGTGTTTATTTCATGATGTTCTTTCTAAGACATGGTCTCTCCATTCAAGTCCAAAAAGCTGCCCTTTTCCCAAGTAGTTCTGTAGAAGAGGGGAATATTGAAAGAAGGGCTGGTTTATATTCTTATTGTGATCAATAAAATATAAGTATGTGTTATTGATTTTTATTATCTCTTGAATACAAATAGGTGCTATATTAATTTCTTTCAGAAGCTGAGGAAGGATGTTGAACAAGAAAGAGGTGCTTAATGATCCAGTGACCACTAGGTCTAGCTAGAAGCCTTGTCTTAAATTCTGTAATTATAAAGCTATTAAAAATGATCTTACATCTCTAACTGAAATTACTCATGCTTTGGAATTGTTCAATTTGTCCTCAGTAAATGAGGAGGTAACATTAGAAAAATACAGAGCAATTAAAATATTTGCAAAAATTAATTACGGTATCTGTCACTTAGTTGTAAGCATTTATGTGTGTAGCTGGCTCCAGCCAGCACTTCTGCCTTCTGATTAGTCTGACTGACTTGATGAAATGGACTGGCATGGACAGTCTGTCAGAAAATGACCTGATGCTGCCAGGTACTGAGTGTGCTAGCCCAAGGCTTTGATATGTATGTTCATATCTCCCAGATAAAAGGAGCTCAGCTGATCTGAAAGGTTAGGCCAGGATTACCTGTCTGATGTCCTGAGTTCTTGTGCATTAGTCTGAACAACAGTAACTATCAAATTTGGTGGGATCAGAGTCGGGATGGAGCATTACAGGGGAAATATAATAGAATAAGTTAAATATATTTAAGCTTCCAAGTCTAGTAATATGCACTAAGTGAAAATGTAAAGCAAGTGTGAGCAGATGGGAAGTGTGTTTCAGAAAGATCACCTGATCCTTTCTGACTTAAGCTAGCATAGTTTATATTCTGACAGAAAAAAGATGAGAAAGAAGTATAAGTTGCTGAGACAGGTTGCATCACTGGATGAATGAGGAAAGAAGCAAGTCACACACTCTACTTTGGGGAAAATGGTTGAAAATGGTCTGACATTTAGAATAGCTCCACAACTGCTTCCCCCACAGCTTGGTTCTCTTGGACTCCCACCCTAATCATAGCCCAAAGGCAGCTGGAGTTGGGCTCTTTGCAATGAGAATTTGTGGTGATGGCACAACATGTTTCTCCAGAGGAGGGGACTGTAGACTTTGTTATAAAAAAGCAGTCTTGCCGTCACTGTTATCTTTCTTCAACCACCACCTTTAGTAAATAATATATAACTTTTGATTCTTTTTTTTTTTTCTTTTGATGCTAGAGCTACTGCATGTCTGCCTTTGTTAGTTTTAGCTGTTAAATATCTACCTACTCTACTCTTTAGCTAGGGAAGTGAAATTGAGGTCAGTATTTCTTGTGTTTCTTAGCTTTATTGCATGTGTGCTCTTTCTACTTTTTTTTATTTTAAGTGCATTTCCTAAGGAAATGAAACTTAACAGCTTGTACTGGTTTTTCATCCTCCGCTTTTGTTCTGTATCTGCCTGTTTGTCTGTCTAATGAATTTCAGCCAAATTTGAGAGGTTTCATAGATACAGAGCTCCCACAAAAGATACCTATCTAGGTTAAGTTAAGAAGCAAAGTGATGCCCTGGCTGAGGGAAAGGCCACTGTGTTTTCACACTACTTGCTACTGAATATCAGGGTGAGAGTCTAGCTTGAGACAATTCCCTGAGACCCCTGGGGGCCCTCTGAACAACTGTAAATGGATTCATTTTTTCCCTTTTCTTCCCACGGTGTTTTCTCCTGTCTTTTACTGTTAAGTTCTTTCCTGTCCATTGCTTCCAATGACTCTTGGGTCTGCATGTCTTCTATGCCAGGCTTTATATTATAACCAGCTTTTCTTTTCCCCCCTCAGCTAACAGGAGGGATGCATATAAACTAACTTTTGCTGGCTCTCTTGTTTCACTGAAATAGATATGTACTTCCTACAGAAGGTGTTCTCAGGATGAGTTTCTCAGAGCTCATGCTCAGTAATGGATTCAGGCACTTGTCATCTGCAGGAAGAGCAGTTTTCCTCCTGGTAGAATTAAAGATTAAGGCTCTGGTACTGTCTCTGTAGGTGGCACGACCATTTTACAAGGGTAAACCTTGGGTTCTGTGAATTTCAAAAGTTAAGAACATCCTTTTTCAGAGCTGATTTTTATTTAATACCTCAGCATTGGAAACAGTGTGCCAGAGGTCTGAGAAGGTCTTCCTGCAAACAGTTTTGAATTTATTTTTAATGCACTGAATAAACATTAGGAAGTAAAATGCTTGTCTCCGGATATCTGTAGCTACTTCACCCTTTTTCTTGACTCTGACTTCTCAACCTTTTTCTCCTTTACCTAGAAAAGGAAAGGTGGATAACAGTCTGCCTATGTGTAATAGTGGCTCTTATGCCAGTGGCAATGTACCCATCTCTTAAAATTGCTGAAACCAGTTCCAGTAAATTAATAATTTTCCCTCTGCCTTTGACTGTGGGGCTCATTAGATTTTAGCAGGGTAAAAAGTTCATCCATTCACTGTTGAAAGCATGTGATTGCCTTACATGCTAGGATATTCTTGAATAGAAGTATCCATTCACTTCTCCGTTGCACAGACAACCAGTTTGGGTTCTGGCATCCCACTCCTTAGTTACTTGTTAAAAAATTTGTCATACACTCCCCAGTTCTCAAGTTCCCTTTGGAATTGCTGCAGTCACACAGAGATAAATATTCCCTAGCTCTTCAGCAGCAGTAGTTCACAATGGTTGCAGAAATAGGACTAAATTAACCCTTGTGCAAGGTACAGTACACAATAATCTCCAAACAATTTCTGTGTTAGTTGAATTCAATTGATCTCATGTAAATGCCCGCAGCAGTTATTTTTAGATTTTACAGAGTCTGTCAATGCCCCTCAGAAGTGCAGTGGGGTTGCCTTTATATTGAGGTCTTACAATTTCATAGTATGATGGATGTAATTAAAAAATAATTCCTGTACTTTTCATAGCCAGCCTCTGATTTGTACACAAATGTGTGTTTACTGTCATGTCTATACACATATGATTTGCAGACTTGACTACCTCAATCCTTCCATGTTTTAAAAATCTAATAATGCATGTTAAAATGCATGTTTTAAGCACACAGCTGGTATTGTGCATTCAAAAACTATTCAGTCACTGCCCTCTCAATTTGTGGAGCTCAGCTAGGCAGGGAGTTTCTGAAGTGTCTGCATTGCAGTATTGACTTCTGGGAGAGTCAAAGCAGCTGAACAGAAACTAATTAACCTTGGAAGTAATTTAGGCATACTAAAAATGATGGGTCTCAAGAAGTGCTTCATTAAGGCTTTTGTTGTTGGGCTGCTGGGCACTTCAGTAATGGAGTCTGAGCTTTGAGAGGTGAATGAAGGAACTCTTCCTGATTTTGTTGGTATTCTGTCTCAGTTAAGACTCTTTAAAACACAACTATTTGGCAACTTTCTCTGCACATAAATCTGTACTTACACACATATCACAGTCAGCAGACATCTTGCCTCCCTCTTCCTTGGAAGGCACTTAATTTTTTTCCTTTCTTTGTTTCTTTTTTTTGCAAAGTATCTGTCATACATTGATATATAAAAATCAATGCAGTTTAGCAATGCTGAGGTGCTCTGTAAGTGATTATTCTGAACTATGCATTACTTTAGGTCCCATTAAAAATATTTTCTACAGGAAATATTAGTAGGAAATTTATTTTGATTTTGAATGCAAAACTATTTGAATAATTTTGAAGTTCATATGAGGATTAATTTTCTCTATGGTTGTCCTGTTGTGAGGCAACTAGATTGTGTTACTGTTTCCAGTATCTGTGAGCCAAACTCTTCTGCTTTCTTCTGATCATATCACCTTGAAAAGCAAGTACCTCAGCTTCTTTTCATTCCATCTGCCTCTTCAGAGTGTGGCCTGAGAATTATTTCACTATTGAGCCAATTACAATTTTAAGACTGATTTTACAGGAAGCAGATCAGAAATCTGAAAGAATACATTTCAGGTGTATATCATATTTGATGTGAAAACTGAGTTTAGGCATCAAAACTTAGTCTTGCTGAAATAAGCAGCCGGTCTCCCTTTGACTTTAACAGGTGGTACATGCAATGGTTTCATACTTTGGCCTGCCAAGCCATAACTGCCCTAAATATTGTCCCTTGTTTCCCTGCAGATGTGCACTGGGAACTACATATTTGTTCCTTATATGATAACTCCCCATAACAAGGTGTACTGCTGTGATAGCAGTTTCGTGAAGGGACTCACAGAGCTGATGCCACCTGGTTTTGAGTCTCTGCTTGGGCCTATATGCTTACCTCTGGTGGATCGATTTATTCAGCTCTTGAAGGTGGCACAGGCCAGTTCCAGGTGAGTTGTCTTCTTGTGTACACCTGTGTAAAATACAAATATTCCAGCTGACAAGATAAATGTCAGCCTCTTTTGCCTTCTGCTCAGAAAAACTGATGTTTAATGGATTAGCTTGACCAAATCTCTGCATTGACACTGTTCCATCCGTACATGTTCTGCACATACACTGTGAGAGAGCTGTGCTGATGTGAAGTTGTTCCCTGCAGCCAGTATTTCCGGGAATCCATTCTGAATGACATCAGAAAGGCCCGGACGCTTTACACGGGCAAAGAGCTCGCAGCAGAGCTGGCAAGGATTCGACAGCGAGTCGATAACGTTGAAGTCTTGTCTGCTGACATTGTCATAAACTTGCTGCTGTCCTACAGAGACATCCAGGTAGGAGTTTGCTACTAAGAATAGTAAATTAAATTACATTCTCACAGAAATTTTTGGCGCATTTGGTGCAGATTTTTTAATAAAATGTGTGGATAAAGCACACTAGTAAAAATTTTTTATGGTGTCTTCTCTGATGTTTTTATTTGGTTTTGTAGTTTCACTGTTTGCCTTTCCATAGCAGAAAAGGGTTTTATGGCAGTACCTAAAAAGTACATGATGTGTAATAACTCTTCTCCATCTCAGCACTGCTGTGTGATGAACAGCATGTAGTTAAAGGCTGTGGTGGCATTCTGCAATTGATAGGCAAATGTATTCTTTTTCACCAAAGCTGATGACATTTCTTATGGAAACAGTAATAGTTCATATTTCAGGTTTTGGAATGATGCTGGTAATTGCCTGCTTTGTTACCCATAATTTCAACTGTCACTTCCTAAACATTATGAAGTGGTTTGAGTTTGATTTTTTATTTTTATTTGTTTTTTAAATATGTCAGTGAGTAAGCTACTTTAAAAACTCTGGTATTAAAGAATCTTGTTTTTGTGGCTTATGCCTACTTCAGAGATTTGAAATGCCTTAATTCAAATGCAGTTAGCTTTGTAATGTCTGCACAATATGAGCACTGAGATGCGTTCAGTTCCTAACTTTAATAATGAAACAGATGTATGAAAATTTCCACAGGACCATGTTGAAGCAGCACAGGAGACCAAATTGGCCTTCCCTGCTAAATACTGTGCATATTCCCATCTCTGATTAGTGCTAGGCCAATTACAGTTTGAGACTGAAGAAACTGAAATCCATAAAACTTACAATGGACTGAAAATACTTTGTATGAAACAATAGCTGCTTAGGTTGAAGAGGAGTTTATGGAGGCATACCTCAGTACAGCCCCTTAAAACTTTATTATTCCTTTCTTTTGGAAGGATTACGATTCCATTGTGAAATTGGTGAAAACTTTAGAAAAACTGCCCACTTTTGACTTGGCTTCCCACCACCATGTGAGGTTGCATTATGCATTTGCCCTAAACAGGTAAGAATCTACCCTTCCTTCTGCTATGGAACAGTAAATCAAAACTTCAAACTTTGTAAGGGGTGGGTAATACTGTCTGAAGTTCCCTAGTGGAATCTTTATACGCAATCCTATGATTTTGACTGAAGCAGCTCTGGGGATTCTAAGCTTCTTTTTATCTCATACTGTTAAATTTCATTCTTTAGCATGTTTGATTTGTCTTTCCATAGGTTTGTATTATTTTTTTGTTTCAGTACCTAAATTAGAAAAAACAAATACCTTACAATATTATCCTTCTGTAAAATACACTTTTAACATGGCTGTGTGAGAGACAGCGCTGCGTCACTTGTGCTGGCAAGGACATCATCTCATTCAAGTCTGAGTTCTGGTAATGTCAGGAGACGGAAGCAGACCTTTCATCAAATGTCCATAGGAAGATTTTATTGTATTATGATGATAAAATAATTTTCACATCGTCTGATAACATGGGCAAAATGTGATACATGGAGCAACATACACTGCTTCTATGGATTAAATAAAAGCCAAGCCTAGATTTTCTTTCTAGGATACTGACATTTAGGCAAGTGACTAAGAAGGGTGTTTTTTCAGAGGAAATTACAGATGTTCTCTGCTCCATTGCTGTTATTGCAGTGAACATTTTGCTGTTGACTTTTAGAAGAGTAGACCAGGTATCAGCAGGTATTGAAATTGTCAAGTATAGCAAATGTTGATAGGTGGTTCTGCTTCTCACAGATTTGAATTTTGTAATTCAGCTTCATTGAGGAGGCTTAAAACTGCACATCATGAAAGTGATGTCAAAACATGTCACAAGGAATTACTTGAAAAAATAAACCTGGTTTTGAAAGACAAAAAAAAAGCAAAAAAAAACCCCAGACAAACAGCTGTCTGGCATTTTTTGTCTGAATAAAATGTCCAGATCCTTAATTTTGTCTTTATACCAGGTAAATGAAGGTATAAATATTGTGCCTTTTTTGTTTCCACTTTGACATACATATGTGAAGTTTTGCAGATTAAATAGTCCAGCCTATACCTGCCACTTCTACAGAGCCTTCACAAGGGTCTTGAGGTATTCCTTGGACATGTAACGTGTTGTTTAGACCTCAAGATCACAGTTTTCTGAAACAAAATTGTCTTTGAAAACAGGACTAGTTCACTGAGGCACTAAAAACCTCACTGAGGCACTAAAAACCAACTGGAAAACTGCAGCATAATCTTTTCAGGCATATCCTTATACTTCACTGGTTCTGTGACTCAAGATATTGCCTCCGAGAGTATCTGACAGAAGATTGACACACTACCTCCAAAGGAATCCAGATGAGATTTTCCTATTCCTCTCCTTTCCAGACTGACCATTAAACTAGAAGCCATGACAGCCATGAAAACATTCATGCTTTGGTGTGCCAAGAAGGAATTGCTTTGGCTAATTGTAGCTTTCTCCTTACTGAGACTGCAGAGGATATTTTGTGAGCTGAGGCAGGTCTGGAATACTCTGCACTTCTGGATCTTTGCTGTGAAAAAAATGTGTCTCTTGCTTCTAATCCAGGTCACTAGCACGGAAGGATGGAGCAGCTCAATTAGTCAGGATTAGTCTGACCTAAATCAAGAAATGTGAGGGCATTGATGATGGAAAAGTAAACAGAAATAAAAGTAGGGACCTCTGTCTTTGAAGACCAGCTAAGTGTAAATAATCCACGTTGCAAAACATTATTTGCCCTACTGGTTTTGTTCTCATTAAATTCATTAATCTGGATTAGTGAGAGTCAATACAAGATGTGGAAAAGTTGAAAACGGAGTCATTTGATTGTTCAGTATACAAACATGTTAAAACTCTAAACTTTTGATACTGAATGATGTATGTACCAAAGCTATGACTCACCAGGAAGTGTCTAATGCTTGCAATTACGTGGTTTATTTGTCTGAAGTACTTCTTTTAATATTGCCTTTTTGGCTTTACTCCTAAACCTTCCCTATCATGGGAGTTCAATCTGGTTTGTGCTTTTTGGAAGTTTTGCTTCACAGTCAAAATGTATATAAAAAGTAAAATCACAAACACAAGGTTGAATCTTTTTTTCCTTTAGAGCATGAATTACATTGGAAGAAAAACTAGACATGAGATCAAGGTTCGCATTTTTCTATTTTATAAGGAAGTAACACATGACCCTTCTAAGAATTTCCCTGGAGGTTCTTGATGCTGTTTTCAGTGCTTTGCTATAGCTGATGCATCATGAGAGAGAGAAGTTATGTTTAGGGGCATTTATAAAGGTTTCCCATGACATAAAGAAAAGACCAAAAAAAAAGGAAGAAGGGGTAAGTGTGTGTATATAACATAGTACATTGTGTCTATCTATCATTTTACATGGATGAAGTCATATGCCAATTAAAAACAGTAATGAAAAATTATTTCTTGTTAACTTTGTTGGTTTTTTAATCAAATTTATTATTTTCAACAGGAGAAATCTGCCTGGAGACAGACAGAAAGCTCTAGAAATTATGATTCCCCTTGTAGAGCAGGAAGACCAAGTAGCTTCAGATATGTACTGCCTGGTTGGTCGAATTTACAAGGACATGTTTTTGGAATCTGGGTTCATAGATATAGAAAGCAGGGACAAAGCAACTTTCTGGTGAGTACTATTTTCCTGGTCTACGTCCTTTTTTTAGCTTTGGAAAAATATTCCTCAAACAAGAATATATTTGAATGGTTTTACTTTGCAAATATTTGGCATCCTTAGGGGATAGAAGGCATCTTCTAAATTGCCTTGCTTATTTGTTGAGAATGAGAGATTTTTGTTGTTCACACATCTCATTTTGCAAAGCTCTTCAAGTGCCTCAGAGACCTGAAGTTTAGGTGTAAACTAAACTCATCATTTTTCCCAAATATGAAGTCTCCTGTTTACTATGTTATTCTTAGGAATCTGGGCCAGAGAGTAATCAGTCATGAATTGATTGGCATGTCTGGAATCTGACAGATTTTAGCTAGCAAGGCTTAGAGGTTTAACTCACAACCAGTATGGCTGTTCCAAACTTGCTGACAAAAGTTTTATCACTGTACAGTGGTAAAAGTTTTATCATTGTCATATAGTACAGGCACATTGCAGTGGACTACAGTAGCATCAGTAGTCAAAAAAACACACAATAACTAGTCGATAATAGATGAATCCTTATCCGCATTTTAGAGACAAGAATCTTGGTTTTTTAATGCTTTTGAAATGCACTCTAAATCACTGTTACATGGAAGAGGTTAGAAAATGAAGGCATGGGATGTCATCCTAGACTTCTGTCAGGATGAGCTGCTTTTCTGCATTCAGATGAGGATACAGACAATCTGCATTTATGTGTCCTGCAGATCACATCTTGGCTCTGATCTTGTGATCATCAGCTGCTTGTTGAAGTAAATGCTTAAAATAGAAAGCTTTCTTCTTTCTTTGTAATTTATCACTTGTTTTCAGTAAACTTCAGCTTAGAGCTGGCTCTCATAAAAGATAAGATAAAATTGTTTACCAGTTATGGCCTCAGAATAGAAATTCAGTTTATAATTTCTGGTCAGTCTTTACAGCTTGGCAATTCTTACTGCACTTTTAAAAGATGTTGAAATAACAGGAATGCAACATATTATTTTCATTCCTCCTAGCATAATTTTGGATTTAAAAAAGTTTCATTTCCTGTAAAGTGCAAAGTCTGTAAAAAACTTTCAGGGGTTTTTTGTAAACACTGTATTTTGCTAATATCATAAATATAAAGATATGAAGAAAAGTGTAGTTTTACATACAAATTTTAGGCATTATTACAGACTAATTAAATACAAATTACTCTTGCTATTGTACATCTTTCTTTCTCCTTGTTCATGGTGCCTTATGAACAGATAAACTTTGATATATCAAACATAATTGAACTAAGAATGATTATATGTATAACAGTGCTGAGTTCATGTAGCCATTTAAACACACTTTGAATAAATGCATCTTAGCAATCATGACAATCATGGATCTGATGACAGGAAGTGATTGCAGGCATTCCAGTCTAGGAAAGGACTCTGGCAATTGAGACCCAATGCAGAATGCTCTGTGCACCTCCTGCCACAGAACAAGGAGATCTCTGTTGAGTCAAGCTGGAATTTGGCCGGAAGCTCTACCGGATGGTCCAATTGCTTTTGGTTTATATTTTATACTGGACATTGATTTGAGTTTCTAGTGTTAGTCACACAGCAGGCCTAAAATGCTGGAAGGTTGACTCATAACTTAGTGAAAAGCTCTTAGAAAGGAGCAGGTCCACTCTAGTGCTCCAGCAGGCCACAACAGGACAAGGTGTGTGCAGGAGCAATGGCAGTGCTATGTTATGTTGAGATAAAGGTTATTATCTCAGTCTTAGAAAAATAAGGATGTAAGGGAAGCACACTGAATTGCATGAGATAAAGAGAATTTGGCAGCAGAACCAAAGCATTGGTTTTGCAACAACTGGTGATGCCAAGGTAATTTGTCTATTCCAATTTAAAAAAAACAAACCAACAATGTGCTTTTCTGACAATTAGAAAATAGAATAAAAGACATTTTTCATATAAATATGAGAGAATGAATGAAAGAGTAATTATTAACTGTCACTTTCTTGTTTCACACTGACGGTGTGAATCAGACTTACCAAAGCTACCAAGTCTTTATTCATATCCTTTCACCTCTACCCCCCCTAATTCAGTGTCTGCACTGCAACATTTTCTCAAATGTCAACAACTGCAACATTTTTCCAAAAGTACAGTCTTTCTTATATTGGAACAAAAATACTAATTTCCATGGCTTTTTCTTCTTCTTCTGTCAATCTTTCCTCTCTCCTTTTTGTATTGTATGAGAATTTAAGCATGGAAGATCTCTAGGGCAGAAAAGGTGGTCCAGTTCCCAACAGTGCTGTGTCTCCAAACAGATAATGCCCTTAGATGTATATACTTAGAATCAATGAGAGTGTTGTCCTGTTTAGTTGGCAGATTTTTATGGGTTTTTTGGTTTGTTTTTTTTTCTCCTTTGCTTAGTTTTTGTTTGTTTGGTTGATATGTTCTGTTTTTTGTTTTTAGGTTGGATGTTTTTTGTTGTTTTTTTGTTGGTTAGGGTTTTTTTAAATGAGCCAAAAACATTTTGTATGTACTTTCTTCCTCACTTTTTTGTAAATTGCAGAGAGAGAGAAAATTGCAGATGATGAAAGAAAAAGATCTAGTACTCTCTGATTCTCTTGCTTTTCTTTAGAGCAGTAGGCGCTTGTTTAATGATTAAGTTCTTTGGAGGTGGGCAGCTGAAGTATAAAAAGTATATATATGCAGCAGATTGAAGAGAAGCCTGTCTTACAGTTTTGGAGAGCAGAGCTTATGTTAAAGGATGCAAACACATTAATCATTAGAGCAGAAAAATGGACAAACAAATTAAAAACCGGCCGTATTTTTGACCTGGTGGGATAAAAATGCCTTAGCTTTGCTTGCATGTCAAAACATGGTCTAGAAGTTAAATACTTAAGGTTTGTGCAGATTGTTTTTCTTTCCTTCCTTATATACTAATCTCACAACCTTTTTAATTATTTAGGTGTATTCCATTTGTTTGTCTGTATTTCTTTCATCCTTTAGAAAGTAATTTTAAACGCCATTGCTTTTATGGTAGTGAGTTGTGTTGACTAAATCTCTTGTGCTCCTTAACTCACATATGATAGTAGTCTTTGCCTTCTCCCTACGGAGGTGTGAATATGTGTATGTATACCTGCAACCAAAGGTGTTCTTATTCTGAGGAATAAGTTTAAACCACTGTAGATGTCCTGTTGCTGTTGTCACAGCTACTTGCATTGCTAGCGTGAGGACAGTGTGTGCTGTGTTGGTGTGAAGCACCTCCAGTTCTTTTAAGACAAGATTGAGCCTAGGTGAATGCCTCTGCCATTTCTCTTGATTGCTCAGTTCCTCTTGAGGAGAATGAAATATGGGATAGTCCTTTTTTATGTGAACTCATAAGGACAGTGTCAATATGACACTCAGTAAAGAATAAAATTTGGAATAGCTGAAATCATAGCTAAGTGTGAGGTATATTCTTGTATCACTTGCTTTTGCATGTGCCATTGTAGCAGATCCACAATAAAATCTAAGGTTTCAGGTCAATGAAATGTAATATATTAAAGACTAAATTAATGAGCTTATTAATAAATATAACTCTGAAACAGGTCTTTTACAGACTGATAATATTATTTGTTTTTATTTGATATTAAAGGAATATTGTAAGATACTGTAACTTTACTGGGATAATTTTACTGGGATGGATGATTAGGATCTGTGCTTGTTGTGTGGGGGGAAAGGAAATGGGAGGAGGATGTATAAATACCAGACTCCTAAAAATAACCGCAAAGAATGTGTGGAAAACAGTAAAATATTTTTGCTTCTATGGATTCTTGCTGTGTAAACAGAAGATAAGCTCTTAAATTACCTAAAACTGTAATGATGCCCCAACTAGATTGCGTTATTTACAAAGTAAGCTTGAATGTTTGTTTTTCTAGGTTCAAGAAGGCGTTTGAGTCAGAGCCAACGTTACCAGCAGGAATTAATTATGCAGTACTCCTCCTGGCAGCTGGACATTGCTTTGATACTTCCTTTGAGCTGCGGAAAGTTGGTAATTATAGCTTGCAAATTCATGGGGAAATCACATTCTAGTGAAAGTACACTACCACCCACTGTTATAGGGGAAAACTCTGATGGTTGTATGTGAAAGCTTTGACAGAAAGCATGTGAATATTTAAGTTGGTCTCTCACACCGCTGCTGATCCCACCTGACTGCAGGTGAGTGCTGTCATGAGGACTTGTTTTCAGTGTCAAGGTTTTAAATGGTTACCAGAGTTCAGTAAAAGATAAGCTTCTTTGTGAAGGCACCATTTGTGTCAAACAGGAGCACCTGGAATGGGAATCCAGTTCCAGCTAGCACTCTTTAAAACAAGCAAACACAAACCCCTGGAGGGAATATGGAGGAGAAGTCTATCCTAAGACTGAGGAAAATGCACTTGACTTGAGCTTGGGTTGGGTTGAGAGAAGAATATTTCTCTTCTGATACATTCTTAGAGGTTTCTGAATGTCTGTATTCATAGAATCATAGGACGACAGTGGTTTGGGTTTGAGGGACCTTTAAAGACCATCTAGTCCAAGCCCCTGCTGTGGACAAAGATTTTTCACTAGATCAGGTTGCTCAGACTGACATTGGACACTTCCAACAAAGAGGCATTCACTTCCCTGGGCAACCTGGTCCAATGTCTCACCATCTTGTCATAAAAAACTTCTTTTTGAAGAAGGAAAAATTAGGAAGATTTTGTTTATGATCTTTTTTCTGGTTTTCTGGATTTGAGGAGAGTGAAAACTCAAGATTATTCAGTAATATGTTCAGGGAAGATTTGGCAGAAAGGACTGAATGTTGTAATATGCATTGCATTTGGTGTTCTTCTCCATGAATTTGTATAATTCTTGACTTTCTGTAAAGTCTTTTTTTATCTTTGTTTCTCCTGAGGAGGTTGTCAAGTGAGAAAGAAACAAATTTTTTCACTCCACTGAATGTATCTATATTCAGTGACTGCTCTAGTTTTGAAGTTAGGTGTGCACTGTATGTCTGGAAGTAATTTCCTGGGTAATTTTGAGTATGAAGGTCAGAGTGAGGTGATTACTTTCGCATAAATAGTGGAAGTGAAATTTAAATTCTCAGGTGTAAATGACGGTATTCATTTGGATGTGTGAGGCTGCGTAGAGTTGCCCCAGCTACTGTGTTTGCCCTTCTGTGAGTGGGTGAGATTTTGCTTTTTGGTTGGCATAGAATACTTCCACATCCTATACTGAAATTTGAATTCTTGTGCCAGAGTAGGAGGTAAGAAGATATGTTCTATACATTGCATAGCATTTACAAATACTCACTTGCTGGCCTAATTTTAAACTAGGTAGCTTAATGGAGCTGGGCTATATTTTTTGTGTAGTTTAATATGAATCCTTTACTTTGAAAGAAACTTCTTAATTGCATACAGACTACAGCCAACTAGATCTGTACAAATTCATTTTACTGATGAAATTTGTATGCTGTTTCTTTGGTATCATATTCTTATAAATTTGTCCAGTGTTGTTTTCCCTATTGTTTGTATTGAGACCATTACAGAAATTAATGTTCATTCTTACATGAGGTTCCATCCCCAGCTCATGACTTATTTAGTGCAGAAGTATCCTGTTCCTTAGGTGGTTTGTTTGTGTGTTTGTTTGCCTGTCTTATGTTAACATTTAGTTGGTGTCTGCTGGAAACCCTTGATACAGCAACCCCTCCTGTCAGCTACTGGTGTCCATCTTTCTTTTCTTTAGGGAATATTGTCAAAATACTTTTAGTCAGACTGACTCAGCTATTTCAAAACATGTTTTCAAATACATTATAGTATAGTATACCCTATGTGTATCATTTGTTTCTTGTTGATAAGACTGTGGTCACTATCATGGAATGCCAGGATGAAAAGTACCTCCAGGATCATCTGCTATAAACTTTCTCTGGAAAAGCACACTCTAGGCAGTATGGCCCAGCACCCTGTCCAGCTGAACCTCAAATATGTTCAATGTCAGCAAATCCACTGCTTCCCTGGGAGATGATTCCAAGAGCTGATTCTTCAAAATTTGAAAAATTTTTGTCTTGTGCCCAATTGGAAAGTCCCCAGTAGTAACTTGTACCTATCACCCTTTGTCTTTTCCTTGTGACTCCTTATTAAAAGGGAGTTTCCATCTTCTTTGTAGCCACCTTTTACTCACTGGATGGTGATAACACCTGCCCTAAGCCTGCTCCTCAAGGCTGAACAAACCCAGCTTTTCCTCATATGGCAGGCTTCCAGTCCTTTGTTCATCTTTGTGGCCATTCTCTGGACCCTCTCCAGCCTGTCCACATCTTTTGTGTATAGCGAGAACCAAAACAGAACACATTATTCCAGAAGTGCCCTGGCAAGCACTGAATAGAGTGGGATAATGGCTTCTTTATCCCTCCTAATGATGCCCCTGTTGATACATCCCAACATCCCATTGGGTTTCTTAGCTGAAGAAACACACTGTTCACTCATATTCAGCTGCTTGTTTTTCAGGGCCCCCAGATCCCTTTCCACAGAGCTGCTCTCCAGTGCAATATATCCCAGCCTGTGCTGCACTCCCAGATTATGTTTTCCCAGATGCAAGACCTTACAATGATCTTTGTACAAGGTTTATCAGATGGCTGGAGTTGTGCTAGATTCTGAGGATAGTTTAGTATTTTCTTTGTCTGAGGTCAATGTTTTAAACAAAATCAGACAATATCACAGAGATTGTATGGGAAAATGTTTTGATTTTTTTTCTGGTCCTAAGTATCTCTTACATGACTGTAATTCTTTTGATGACTCCTCTTGTTTAGATCTGTGTGTAAAGATCAATTTTTAGCAATAGTTAGATTTTCCATGCAGTGCTTTCTGTTTGGTGTCCACCCACAGCACTATCTGTAGTACACAGAAATTAGAGAAGTTCTGCTTTCTGCTGGGAGATCAGGAGAGATGCAAGAACAAACTCATCAAGTTCAGTCCGGGTTATATGGAAATTATATTGCTAGGCTGGGAAAGGTGTAGGTAAGGATGTAGTCATTATCAGTTCCTCAGAGGGTACATGAGACTGTAATTACAAGATGCATATCTGATTACATTGGGAATATTATAATAATTGCAGTAAAAGAAGAATAAATCCAAGAGAATTTTTACCAATCTGCACTAGATCAGAAAATTTGCCTTCTAAAACTTCCTACCTGTACTTGTCAGATAATAGTTCGCACCTAAATGAGAAAACAGACTATTAATAAAAACCCTCCTTCTATTTTTTGAGTAGTATTGCTTTCTTAACCATACAAATAACTTTGAGACCAGAACAGAAATGCTGTGATCTGCATTGCCAATTATGATCTCTGCAGGCTGTGCAACTTTGACTCACAAAGGATCCTGTAATATGAATTGTTCCATCAATATTTGAGCAAGGATAGCAGTTTATTTATAAAGCCTTCATATTAATATTAAACTGGTAATATCTACTTACTGTTATCTTATTTTCACCACAAGCTGTGGATATATTCTTGGTGTTATAAAAAGAAAGGCTTTTCTGGCATTAATGGTTCCTCTATTTTGCCTCATTTGTTTTAAAGGCAAAATATTTCTGATAAAATTTACTGGAATTCCTGCTGCTTTTTTTCCCTCCCCTTATGAATGCCAAATTTATCCTGGAAGGAGAGAATGTCTTGACTTTGCCTGGATTTTCTTACACTCTCAAGAACCTTTTAAAGATGGTGAAGTAAAAATAAACCTAGAAAAGAGAAATTATAGAAGGAGACCATAAACTCAGAATTAAATTCATGAAGGTTCACTTTGCAAGTTTCCAAATAATCCTGCCCCCCTCCCCGAGTTCTTTAAATTGAAGTTATAGGCTTTAGAACCTCTTGCAAATGTTATCACAAAGCAACTACATTTCAGAAATAAGTAACTTGCCTTTCAGGGATGAGTAACTTTACAGATGAGCTTTGCAGAGCATGGTCAGCAAACTAGAGTGAGTTATAGCACCAAGTACCTCACCTTTCTCAGAAGAACTTGATGAGAGGGTGATCTTGTCTTCTCTAAGGTAATAGGATCCACTTCACAGAATACTTGGGTAAAACTTCCATTTTCTCCAGGCTACGTAGCAGTAATGATTCCCAAATTTGGTGTCCTGAGGTACTGCCACACATCTATCCTTTCTCCCCCTATCTTCCTATAAGTCTCCCTTACTGAGCTGGGACTCAAAATGATTGCTGTCACCAGTCCTACCCTCCTAACAAACCCCCCTCCCTGCCAGCCAGTAACATGGGTCCCTCCCCATGTGAGTTGTACTCTTCATCAGACCCACACACTCAATTTGTACCTCACTTTAGCCCTATGCACAGCTATCAACTGAAACAATCCAGGTATCCCTGGGATACCAGTTCTTTACACCTCTTGTGATGAAGTCACATTAAAAGCCTGTGGAAATTAGTAGGTGTCTGTCTTTTATTGTGTGTTGCTATCAAATGCATGCAAATGTTTTAGACATTCTAGTAGAGCTCTTTGGCCTGTGCAGATAGTGCTAGGAGTCTTACTTTAAAGTCCTGGGAAAGATTAATTTTTTTCCATTTACTGTGTTTTCTGGATAGCATTCAGGTTTTGTTCTCTACAACCCAACTAAAGTTGAACACTTTCTACACAAATTCCCCCTCCCTATTCTGCACTGACTAGTGGAGGTGTACATCTTCAAGTGGTCTCTTTGACAGTGTGAGCATGTGTAGCACCCTGGCTGAAAGCCTTGCAGAGATGGTCACCATGGTACCCTGATGGAGGTGACATTTCTCAGGCAGATCAGAGACACTTTGTAGCATCTATGGCATTTTTAAAAGCCTTTATTACCTGACATAGATGTCATAAAAATGTGAGCAATGTGATAAAACAAACTTTGTAGGTTGAAATGTAGCTTATGTAATGATACCCATTTTTTTAATATTTATTACTGCTTCCACCATGAACTTTAGTCTGCTAGCTACTCAGGGAAGGTTAAGGAAAAAAACAAGATCAGCAGTTGCATTGAAATTTCTTGTGAATACTCAGCCTGAATATCAAGGACAATGGAAGATGATGTGGGAGGGAAACTGTCATAGTGGAGTAGTGTGGGAAAAGTGAATAAAACACTACAGTGATGGAGCAGCTTGTTGTGTAAGCTGAAAATTGTGGTTTTTTTGCAGGGGATGGTGTAGCATATCTCATGTTAGCTATATGTAGCAGCTCATATGAACTAAAACTCATCCTGAAGGCCACAGGGGAGCCTGTAGTTCTCAGCAAACTTAGCAAGTCAAAATAAAACCTGAGGCTCGCCGTAGTCTTGAGTTGCTGAGGGGCTTGTGAATATTAATAGATGTCTTTCATTGGGGTAGGACTTGCGGCAGTTAAAAGAACATCACTGCTGGAAGAAGCCCAGTGGATCATCTGTTCCTTCTGCATGGGACCTTGTCTATAAAGGTAAGTTTGGGGCTTGGGGCTTGTAAGTTAAAAAAACAAAGCAGAAAAAAACATAATAGGTGCCTTATTCAGCATCTGTTAAGTTTTTGCAGCTATGTTGTGTAGCCTAAGGCCCCAATTTACCTTTACAGATGAGGTCCATGCAAGAACATAGGTAATCTGACTGTGGCCTTGTCCTGACAGTGATGTCTTAACATTACTTGCTTGAGAAGCCTGTAGGAAGAGGGGGTGGGGAAAAAAGAATTTTCTACCAATTAGAAGGTTTGGAAGGCATATAACATTAACTGGTAAGTATGATTTCCATCTTATTTTATCCAAATGGAGAGGGTATAGTCATGTAAGCAATTAGAAGATTCTTAATAAGGGAAATGGTTATTTTAAAATTGCATTAATACAAATTCTTGTGACTTGTTATTCTCTTTGCTACAGGAGTAAAGATCAGCAGCCTGCTTGGTAAAAAGGGGAGCTTGGAGAAACTGCAAAGCTATTGGGAAGTGGGATCTTTCTTGGGGGCCAGTATGTTGGCTAATGATCATATACGAGTGATCCAGGCTTCAGAAAAGCTGTTTAAACTAAAGGCACCAGCATGGTAAGGTGATAAACAAGGCCATGTACATTCATATGTTTGAAAACGTTGGACTGCCTCAGCTTTCACATTAGGCACTGTACTCAGCTGACAGGAGATATGTTTTGTGGTTTTTAACAGATTTTACTGTGTGTGTATTATTTCACTGTACTTTTATCCAGAGAAGGGACTTCCTTCCTCTTTTGCCCTTATTCAGGGGTAGATCTGATATGGGTCTTTAATTTGATGTATGGGAAGGGCAGATTCATCATGGACTTCAAACTCTTCTGAGGGCAAAGGAGAAAGGAGGAGTTGCTTGTGGCTACATTGCTGAAGAGAAGTGGTAGTGGCTTGTGAGTTAATCATAACAGCCTGAAGGTTTTGGGCAATGAAGACAGCTTAGCTAAGGAGGCCTGGCTGTACCTTTATATATTGTTAAGGTTATGGCACACAGCAGTTGTTTTAGGAACTGAGTGCAAATGAGCTGTGTGGTGCAAGCTGCATCTTGTAGCGATTGAGAAGACTGCAAATCAAAGTCCAATTAATAGAAAGGCCATAAATCCAGGGTTAAAGGCAACCCTGTTAACTCAACATCTGTTATGCAAAGGCCCAGAGATGTGTGCTCTGACAGCAGGTTCCCAGCACCAGTGGTGAATATAGGCAGCAATTAAGGACCAGTCACCTACTCATTAAGGGCTGGGATTATCTTGGATGGGGAGAACCAAGACTCCTTTCTGACTAAAAAAGTTGTCACTCTGCTAACTCTAAGAGTGAACATCACAACATATATATTCTTATCTTTTTATAAAGGATAAATTGTACCTCCAGAAGGTGATCAGAGGGATGCTAAAATACAGAAATGCTAAATTGCTGTATTGACATAACATAGAAAATGTCAAAATTAAAAACTCTAATTTTCAGACAAAATATTTCATAAATGCTTTTTGCAGTGTATTTATTTGCAAGGTTTTCAATTTTTTACTATGTGTTTATTTTTCTAAGAAGCTGGATAACAGTGTCTGGAAGTCTCCTGGTAGAATTTTCTGGAGATTATGAATGCCTAGTTGTCAGGATTTTATGTACCCCAGTGCCTCTGGGGTTTAAGTCTGTGGATTAAACTCTGAAAATACAGCTCACTCATTTGTGCTTTGTGAAGAATTTCTCCGGTGAGCAATTCCTTCCCAGCCTGTTGCCTGCTTTATAGCAGGGCCCACTTGGTGCAAACAGGAGCAGACACAGCACCATAAGCAGCTATCCTGATGGCCTAAGCAGGATAATTAGAAATTGCACAGCTATGGAAATGTTCATCAAAGACCCTCTGAGGGTGAAACAAAAGTTTTCATTAATAGCCTAACTGTGATAAAGTGATAGCAGTGATAAATCCTCTTTTAGTGTGTATATCTCATGCTGTAGTGTTAATAAAAATTGTGTGAGATTATGTTTACAACCTTTTTTTTTTCAGAAATGCCAAGAGAAAGCAATGGTACCAAGAAGCCCCATAAATCAGCCCCAGAAAGTAAAACAACAGAGAGAGGGATAAACTGCATTTAGGGGAAACATTCAACACACCAGTTGTCCTTCTCTAGCAATGCCAAAAGAGTGCCTAACAGAGCTGTTGTCATCTTTGCAGGATAATCAGTTCCAGAAGCATCATGTTTTAGAAATGTGTTAAATAATTGCCTACACAGGCAATATAGGAGATAGAATACTTAAACTAGTGGACTTTTTACCTTAATTTTTCTTTGAAGTAGGTCACTACTGAAACAAGTTTAACATGGGCTCAGCTTGGTCCTTAGGCAGAGGGTTTAGCTCTTTCATGAATTTTTCATGGTTTAGGGTAGAAGACAGTGTATGGTATCAGGTATATGGGCAGGAAGGAGTGTTCCAGGACTCTTTTATATTTCAGTTGCCTCATTTAGCAGCTGTGTTTCCAATTCTAGTTGGGAATTGTTATTATGAAAAGCAATCCTAGAGAAGTGAAAAGTTACTGGCAGCCTTGGTATTGCAATGGTGAATACTTCAGTTGTGTTTAAAGGTAGAGACATTACTGCTTACAAACTGTACTGAATTTACTATCTGTATATGTTTGGATGGTCACAGGTACCTGAAGTCTATTGTAGAGACTATTTTGATATATCAGCATTTTAAGAAACTGACCCCAGAGCAACATACAGCCAAACAGGAACTTGTGGACTTCTGGATGGACTTCCTAGTTGAAGCCACAAAGACAGATGTGACTGTAGTTCGATTTCCAGTAAGTGGCTGTTTTTTTTGGGTCTTTGAGGCTTTTTTTGGTAATGTTTTTAGGGTTGGGCTCTTTTAAAAAATATTGTGATGTAAAGGAAATGAGCACAAAGCTCTGCTTCTTTTTAGGTGGCCAGACTACCTGTTTGTCCAGAAGGAATGTATTTGACCTGAATCTTAGATTGATTTTAATTGAATGCACATGGGTACAACAGGATTACACAGTATGTTCCATACAAAAGTAACGAGGAAAAAAGTCAAGATAGAATTTTGGTATTTATTGTCTGCTACCAATGGGTATACTTCTAAAGCAAACATTTACAGTGTACTCCAGGTGATTATATATTAACTATATGGTGTTTTGAAAAAAAAATATTAATTAATTTCAGTCTTTTTCTAGCTCAGCAGACTTTGTATACTCTACTGCCAATTAAGACTGTTCCCTTTCAGAGGTTAAAAATCAGCCCAAACAGTCAGAAATCTATTGTTCCAGCTACTAGAAAATGCATTTCAACAACATTGCACTATAAGTGTGTGTATATATATTTATTTCTGATTTCTTCCACAAAAAATTTGCTGAGAGTTTTTATTAGATGCCCCAGTGCTGTACCATGTATACAGTATCCTGAAAATATACTGTAAATAAGTCTATGTTTTCTGTACATATAAACTGTATATGTCCAGGAAATATGGGTATTCCTTTCAGCTAACCATGAGTAAAACCAGCTTTTTGTCTTAAATAGGAATTGCTATTGCCTCCCAGATAGTTAAAGTGCATACAGGTTGTTTTGTACAGTTCATTTACCTTCCATGTGTAGATGTGTTAATAAACTGTTAGGAAGACTTCAATGTTAAACAGCAAGAGCTTGAGGCAGTAAAGTAAAAACAACATGAGACTGTCTAAAGAGCCTGGTTTTCCTTTTCTGATGAGAACAGGTAGAAAGTTTTGCTGGGAACCAAAAGATATTTTGCATCTTCTGGGTTTTGTACAAGACAAGGCATAATCCTTTTAGATTTTAGATGCTGGAATAGTTCAATTACATACTTACCATAGGTTCTGACATATAAAACTGTCCAAATAAAATTGTTTGAATTTTTGTTAATATTAAGAGGTAAACCAAAGCTGATCACTGCAATAGCATGAACCAAGAGATAAACCCAGTGTCCACCTGGTTTGATGGTGCTGTACAGGAAGTTGGTTGGAGCATGGAGTTGACAAGGCCAAGATCATCCCTGTATGGACTCAGTGATCCCTCTGGGTTCCTTCCAACTCAGTCTATTCTGTGATTTCATGACTACACTGGTGTTGCAGACAGAGATATGACATTTCTCATCATACAAAAATTCTATTTGTGCCTGTTCAGAATGAAAATCACACAGTTCAACAAATCAACAAAATGAAAATTAGCAACATCTTTTTCCCTCCCTTCTTCCTGATTGCAAATTATTTATTCTAAAAGAAGCTTTTTTCATATTTCCTTATTGTGCATTGTTCTGTGTACGCTGAGAGTTTGAGCTTAAGAGTTCCACTGTCCATGGGCACTAAGTTAGCTGTTAGTTACTCTCTTATCCAGTAACATCAGTGTCATCACTTTGGCCTTTAGAGGAAGAAATGACAGTGCATGGACAACTTGTTAAAGGATAAAGACCACAGTTTGTGAAATGGCTTAAATCAGATTTTACAAGCTGTAGGTGTCTGGAGATGTCAAGCAACACATTTTAATTCCCACTGCTTATAATTTACAGAGTTAAATGTGTAGGTACTTTTCAGAATTTAGCCCTGCGCTGCTTCCAGTGTATCTCTGTGCTTATCAACTCTGAAGGAAGAGACATGGCTTAGATTTCACTCTAAGCCATGGATTTCTCCAAGACTTTCTACTTTGATATTCATATACTTTTTAAATAGATGCAGACCAACTTGTCCTAGTCAATCATTGTTGCATCTCATGTCTTTTAAATTATGCTTCTAGTTTTTGTTCTCTTATACCACAACATTTTCTATACTCTTCAGCTGTCAACCTCTCGCAGTGGTACTTGTTACTTTTGAGAAAATAATTTGATCTAGTGGCTACAGTTCATGGTGGCCTAAATCAAAAGCTGTTCAATTTAGCTCTAGGTTAATCTGTTCCTCTGCTTCACCCAAATATGCTTCTACCAAAAGATGATAAAGGTGTACCATGAACCTTCTCCACATGGGAGATAGACATTCTAGAGTGGCATTGTAGGAGACTGAATTGTGGCAGAAAAACCTGACATTTAAAAAAAAAAAATTTGCAAAATTGATACAGGTTACCAATGGACACATAATAGCCTTATGTAAAAAAAATTAAAGTCGGGTTTTTTTTCTTTTTTAATCTTAAGTTATTGGCAGCCACACTAAACTAGTGTGGTTAGTACCTAGTACCTAAATTTTAGATACCCAGTACCTAAAATTTTGCATTTCATTATTTCCCTGTTTTTCCTACTATGGTATGACTAAAGAAATAGTTTTGACAGTTTTCAATACCTTTTGAAGTTCTATCAATTTTGCACTAATTATTGAATTATTTTTTTTCTGCAAGGTTTTAATATTAGAACCAACAAAAATCTATCAGCCCTCATATCTCTCCATCAACAGTGAAGCCGAGGAGAAGACAGTATCCATCTGGCATGTGCTGCCTGATGACAAGGTATGTTTGTAGTTGTAACTTTTTCCACAATTTAAAAGTATGCATGCTACATAAGGCATGTAGCATGTGACCAGTTGCATCTAATTATGGTTCTGGAAAGTAGAAAAGTGTTTTAGTAACACACAGGAAGATGCTGAGATATTCCGCTGTGCTTAAGATTGTCCTGATTTTTAATGGATCTTTTGTTTCCCATCATTTTTCAAAATAACTTGCATTTTCCTTCAGGTTGTTTTAAGCCATTGTATAATATACAGCAAATCTGTTGCTTAAGATTTCATAAGTAATTTACAATTTAATGCCATCATATCAATAATGTAGCATAAAATTACTTATACTTACTGAACTATCTTCTTCCTGCCCTTGCAGTTTTACGTGTCAGCTGCCATAAATATTCCTTTACTATGAAAGTAATAGAGACTGATATGGTAAATTGGGAGCAGAATCAATCAAATGCCAAAGAAGTATTTGGCAGAAGGACAGATGGATGCTCTAGAAACTGAAAATTCTAAGTCTGTACGTCAAGGTGCGAGATAGCCAGAGATATTTGGAAAGGAGCTTAGAAAATCTGGAGATGGAAGTGGTGGGGAAAACCTAGAATGGTTATTACATTCTGAGATGTTTAGGAAGCAAAATGTTGGCAAGAGGGATGACAGAGAGGATGTCATAGACCCTTAGAGAAGGAAGTCAGCAAAGGAAAATGAAGGAGTATATGAGGAGTGAACAGAGACTCAGTCAGCTGGAGGCAGAACACCAGGGATGCTGTGATTTGTAACCAGCACTGTTCATTCTTCCATGGCAGCATTTTGTTTGCCTGCAGGATAGGACAATGAAGACCTTTTTTTCAGGTAACCATAGAATCATTTAGGTTGGAAAAGACCTTCAAGATCACCAGGTCCAATTGTTAACCTAACACTAGTAAGTCCAATCATCAGCTTTCCTGCTAGTAAAAGTTTTTGAACACAAAATACAGTGACACTCTACTGCTTGGTTTTGTTGTGAGTTCATGAGAAAACGTAAATGGCAGCTGAAAAAGCATATATAGAGAACAAACTGAAATGTTTGCCTAGACCAATAAATTTCTATTTATTTGTGGTTTATACTGACTGATGTTTTTTGAAGTAGGCTCAGCCTCTGAGAATAATTTAAAAAATAAATGTATGCGGTTCTTGGGCAAAATAAGAATTTACCATACAGTAAGTAAATATTTGTCAGAACTACAGACTTAATCTTGCTATTCTAAAATACCTGTTTGGAAAGTATTTATATATTCAGAATTTATTCTATTTAGAGACTACTTGAACATGCTTTTTTTTTTTTTCTTTTGTGGACATTTTTGTGTGTATATTTGGTTCACCTCCAAACAATACTTTTCATTCTGTTAAGTGGCTTAACTGTACTGTAAGAAGGAACATAGGACTAGAAGAAATTTTCTGGACTGTTGAGGTCTGTTCACTTCTGTTGCAGATACTCTCCCCATATAATGTTTCCCATAAAGTGATCAAGCTCTTTCTGAATATTAGTATAGGTTTCACAGTTCACCAATCATGCTGAGAAGTGGTTTGATAACTCCACTGCAACTGTAGAAGAGCAAAGAGTAGAATATTGCTGGTGAAGTGAAAATACCTTAAGTCTTCTAGTTTTCAGTCTGAATTTGTTGACATTTCATACACATTTGTTCTTTTGCTAACAAAGTCTTTATATTAAGTGGTTTCCTTTCTCTCTCCGAGGTTTACCTGACAGTATTTTAAAGGAGAATCCTAATATCTCTTACTGTGGGGATTTTGTGTAGGTTTCTTTTTAGGAAAAACAAGTAGGCTTGGTGTACTGGCCACACATGACACCTCATTGCTGTGACTTCCCATGTTCTACTTAGAGTTAACCTTCCTTGAGCATGTGCACTCATATTCCAAAATGTGCATTCATTTATCATTTAGCTACTGGGATATTTTGCTTGATACATTCAGCAATGATATTTTTTCATAGCTGTGGCATTTGACTGCCCAGTTACCCTCTGTCTGGGAGAAGGATTTGAATGTATTAGTCTATGCCTGTTTGGTGTTCAGAAGATAGGTAGCATGTTAAACATCTCTTTCCATTTCCCTCTTTTCCTTCCTGATGTCAGGCATGTGTATTTTCTGCAGAATAGTATTTTCCTATTTTTCTGGCCTAGTCTTAATCATTGGCGTTAGACATTAAGTGAACTCCTTGTACTTTTGCTCTGGCCAGGATCCTTACTGTGGTGAGCTTCTTGAGTAGCCAGGAGGCTGAGTGATAGTCTGTACCCTGTGAGCCATCATACCCGTTGAAAGAATGCAATGGGAAATTTGATTGTTACACCTTCAGCTGTACAATTATGGGCTGTTGCAATTGTCAGAGTCCTTAGAATCCATCAGAAACCTCACAGGGGAGGGACCAGAAGAATTTGGAGACACCAGCTTCCTTTTCAGCTGAATATAACCAGTATAGTATTTGTCTTTGCTAAGGTATTTTGTGAAGGAAAAGGATGTATTATCTGTCAGTCTACTGCACAGAGGAAGACTCATACTTTTGTCCTTAGTAGCCTGAAAACAAGCATTTTTGGGGTTGATTAAAAAGCAAGCACCACCTATCTCTGCTGCAAGGGTGTGTTAGACAGCTGGGCTTGGAAATGTCTTCATCTATCCAAGTTCAATCTAGCAACCATAGGTCTGTCAGAGCTTTAGCAATTCCTGCTTCAGATTTCAGTTCATTTTGGCCCATAAATTCATGGTTCTACTTGTTTTCCAGAGTTTGGTCAGTGCTCCAAGAATAAGATCTGTGAGTTACAAAGTGTATGAAATTCCTTTCATGCACAACGAAGCTGAATTTCCATTTCACATCCAAACTGAAACTCAGTGGAGTCTGCAGCTGGCACTTTTGTATTAAATAGACAAATGACAGTCAATACCAGGATAAATAATGTAGCCTCTTTCTTTTCTATTGCTTTTTTGCTCTGTATTTTAATATTTATGTTTTTAATAATACTGAGTTTTAGATAAGCAACTGCCAAGAAAAATCAGACAGCATTTTATTTTGTTGAAGGCACATTACCTTTGCCTTGCAATTCCCTAATTTTAGCAGCCCTGCCCGCATGGGGTTAGAGGAATGCAGCAGTGCTGTTTGTAAGTTTGAAATAGAACAGCCTGTCTCTGTTTTGCCTTGGCTTCTGAATTCATTTTGAGTTTTGTTTTGGGTAGTTGATGATTTTTTTGCCTAACCAAAGAACAGATGCTGAATTTGGATAGCACGCCTTGTATATTTACTCCAATGTATTCAAACCTTGGCATGATCATGAAGGGACATAACTTTTATGTTATTTTATTGCTTGAGAACTTTGTGTGATAATTAAGATTTAAGAGATCAATTTCACGTAGATGACAGGTAAAAAACCAATACTAATGCTTCTTGTTATGTTTCTTGAGCATTTCTGCTGCTCAGGATGTATATTTTAACTTACTTAGATTTTAGATTATTCCCAATAGTGGGAATTGGACAAACACCAATAGCTAAGGTCTGAAGAGAGTTTATAAGCATGGAAAATTGGAAACTAGCAGATTTTGTAGATGAAGGGAGTTGTAATAGGATATTCAGAAACCCCTCCTTGTAAGCATAGGGATTGAGTTGATCTTCCTTCATGTGAGAGAACCAGACAACATTTCACAAATGTGCCATAACTAGCATCAGTTAGTACTTCCACTTTAAGATGCAAATCCAGCTTTTCCTAATATTGGACTACTCTTCTGTTCCTTTACCCCCTGAAAGAAACCCTTACCCCATTTAACATTGAAGAGATATGGAAGTTACTGCTTTTTACTTTACACTTACCATAGTTATGGAACTTGTGCATCAAGAAAGATGTTTGCTTGATGTATTTTTGGTCCATTATGTTAGGCATTCCATATTAGCATCACAACATTTAATATGATTTGAGCAGGAAGGAAAGAATTACAGAGGAGGAAAAAATTGATGTAGGAATCATCATAGAAAGCTATTATAGCTGGGAGAGTAATTTCCACTGTCATTTTCTGCACATTGTGCAACTATTTCAGTGCTGTATCTGTTCTGACTTCTGTATCTTTCACTATTCATTTTATATGCTACACATTTTTGAGTCTTCTTTTGGAATTTGATTTTGTTAACATTTGATTATGTTTCTGTTTGACAGTATGCCCTTGCTCAGATCACTAAAATGACAAATGAATTTCAGCTTCAGAAAGGAAAGGTTCTTCAAATATGGGGCTCATTGTGATGGGATCCCAATGTTGCCAGAGCTGTGAGGCGGTGTAATTCCACCTTTTCCTGAAAGGAGAATGTTTTCTTTAGAAGATACAAAAGGCTTCTGTTTGCTACAGTAAAGTTTTAATAGAACATAAACATAGAGCAATATAACTGTCTACAGAGAACTCAGTTCTGCTGAATGTGACAGCTGTAAATCTAAAAGATCTGAAAAGAAATGAGGCCTGGCCCTTTGTGTTTTCATAAGGTGGTTTCTTTCTTCCAGCCATGTTTTCACTCCAAAGGCTCTTAGGTGTTTTGGTGCATTTTTATCGCTCTTTTCTGGATTCCTAGTGAAATAGTGTTCTTTCTGTTTCCTTGGACACTTTGCCTTCATATTTGAGAAATTCTTTCTACTTTTCAAGAGTTTTCTACTTTGCTCTCCTGCATTAGGCTTTCTACTTGTAGTTCTCTCCACATGTCCTTCCCCTACACCAGGGGATTGAATGTGCAGAGCAAGCTCTCATTATTCTCAGAGGTGGAATATTTCCCCCCCTCCTTTCCTGAGTATCACATGTGATCCCTAGTTCAGCATCTGAACAAGAGTGTACTGGCATCTCTTCTGATCTGGTCTTTTGAGTGTTTTCTAGAGTAGTAAATTGTGTTTGCAGCATAAACAGTGAAATAACCCAAATTCCTTCTATGTCAACTTCTGTTATAGGTGAAAAAAAGCACCTTGAAAATAGGTGTTAACAAATAATGAATAAATAGACTGTTGTCATTTGAGTGTTTCCCCTTCCATCTCATGAGTTTCATTCTAGAAGATATTTCTACTGGCTCTTCATATAAAGGAGGAATATTTTGTTTGTTTATTTGTTTTTTACTGTGTGTTACAGAAAGGTATCCATGAGTGGAACTTCTGTGCTGCTTCTATTAGGGGAGTAAGGTAAGTTGTTTCCCTTTTTGGTTTTGAAATAAAAGGAGTAATTGAATGAATTTTGTATTATGCTGCTGCTGTGGACCTTGGAGTGACAGTGATATTTTATCACTGCTGTAACCTCTTGCAATCTATTCTTTACCTTGGTCTCTTTTTTTCTTTTCCCTAGGATTTATCCATATTTGTCATCTTGCAACTTTCCACTTTCCTTTTAGTGTAATTAGATAAAAAAGTCCAGAAAACTTACATTTTTAAAATAGTCATTGCTCTGTTCTAATAATAACTGTTCCATACACAGAGTTGTTGCTATGTCTGCAGGACGTTTTTGCACAGATGGATGATTATTTTTCCTTCCAAAAAGTAACTTTAAAACACCAAACTATCAATAGGCATGAAAATTCAATCCTGTGGGATTCAGCTTATTTTAGGCAAAAATTGCAACAATATGCTTTGTTCAGTCTGGTTTGGGTTTTGGCTACAGTATGTTTTTGTGTGCTTCTAAAAAAAAAGGAGGGAAAGAAAGAATTTATTTATTTATTTACTGTCATTTGGGTTTTCCTTCCCCTTATTAAGCCATGCTGTGGTCAGTACAGTTTCTAGTGCAACCTCCTGCTTTGGTTATTTAAACTGTGAATTATAATTTAATTTTTCAATTGATTTTCCAATCTGTTCATCTGAACAGATGTCCAAAACAACTCAGATGACTTTATAATGAGCCAAGAGTCACTGTGAATTCTTAGAGAACTCTCTGGCTTCCTCCATGAGGAGCTGCAGGGGGAAGTATTTATCTTATGCAAGCATGAAGCTGAATGAGGTTTTTTCTTCTTCTTTTAAATATATGCAAGTTTCTGATCACTTAATTTTTCAGTGTTCTGCAGAGTTTTTTTTCCTAGTTTTATGAAGGCAAGTATTGTTTGGAGTGGGTGAGTCTGCAGAACTAGGCCTGCTTCTAATCTATTTTTGTATCAAGACTATTTTTGGCTACTTTGAGGCTCCTAGACTTAAAGCGGTCTAGGAAGGGGAGGTTCCCAGCTTTATAAAGATTCTCAGCCCTTCTAGACTAGTAAGAGTCAGCTTTAGAAATGCAGCCTTAATGTACAAAGCAGGTCTTTGTACATGATCTTGGAGGCTTTTATGACAAAGACCTCCATAAATATTTATGGTACTCCATAAGGAGACAGCAGGTCTGAAGAGACACCTGGCTTTGAAATGGCTCACATTTTTGGTAAACACTTCAGAGCAGTGACAGAGGGTCACTTCTTCTGCATGCCGTGTAACAGCCAGTATAATCAGCATTTTGTTTCACAAGTAGTAGGGTTCAGCTCTCAAGAGCTGCAAAACAACTTGGAATGTATGTGGAACTCCCTGAGCAGAACAGTGCTAAATCACACTCTGTATGTGGGAAGTCATAGGAGTTGGCTTTGGAGTAAGAAACTCATCGATTAGCGGTTTGTGTGCCAATGTAAATACCTCTGATTCTGCCATATGCCCTCTTGACCTCTTAAATACAAGTGTTTCTTATTGAATCAGCCCAGAAACTGCTGTTATTCTTTAAAGGATTTATAAGAGCTTTTGGAACATGGCTGTTTCTTCAAGGTACTTTGCATTTTAAGTTATCAAGCAAAGTTCCTACTCTTCTGCAGAGCTGGCAGCATATGAGCAAGAAGGTAGGAAATTTATTTTTCCAATGGAAGATTAAGTGGCTGTCTGAAGTTTGGTAGACTACAAGTTGGCTTTTACTCACTGTTCAGAAGTTCTGGATTATGAAATAACCACTACTCATGTTGTTTCTGTGGGAGTGTGCTTCAGAGGTCTGCATCCTGTTTCTTTTGTAGCTCAAGAACTTAGACAAGCTTGAGACAAGGATATTTGTTTTCCATCCCAAGTTCTTGGAGCTTTGAATCTCATCAGACTACTTAATTACAACAAGAGGCGCCTGTACTGCTAGACTTCTCAAAAACACACTGAAGTTCCACACAGCTCCTTTTCTGTGATTCCTGCCAGTGTTCACCTGTTGAATCTGCTGCTTCTTCTGAAAATACTAGTAATCAGTAGTTACAGCATTTGCAGTATTTCTTATCCACTAAGGGGAGTTCTGGATGCACATGAGCTGGGCACAAGGCCATGCTGCTCTTGCTTCCCTATTTGTTTGTGGAGTTTAGCAAATTCAGCCCCAGTTCTGCTGTCACAGATGTAGTGGGTACTACATCTGCTTGGGCACTGTCAGAGTGAGGCATTTCCTGAGCAAATTATCCTGTGTCTTTTTATAATTCAGGTGATTTTTAGTCTTCCTTTTTCTAGTTTAGCTTTTTTTTCTCTTTTTTTTTTTTTCCCCAGGGAGGAAAGCAACGTATAAGCAACGTAAACCCTCACTTAAAGGTCTTAAATATTTATGAATTTCCCTGGCCTATGTGTACACTCCACATTTTTACCCTTTTATTCACTGCTGTGTTTGTCAGTGGTTTCTGGGCATGTCAGGTTTCAGCTAACAATTTAGTCAGTCAAATGTTTCAATGCACATGGAAATTGAATGAGTAATTCTATTAATATCAGTTACTCCAATTCTAGAGAGTTTACTTATATGCTGGAAAAGCTTGAATTAAAAGTTAGTTTATAAGCTCAGGATGGTGACTGTCTCCCTAAATGCGTGCACTAGTTAGCATTTATGAATTTTCCTAACGTAAAAATAAATGAGTCACCACACCCAGAGACAAATATTCTTACAATGAAGCTCACTCTTTTCATAAGTAGCTTTATGAAGGGCAGACACCCCAGCTTGTCTAAAGAGTCATTTGTTCATCAAAACTTAGAGGGTTTTACAATAGAGCAGCCATGAAGGAGAGCAAGGATCAGACAATCTTAAACACCTATTAAAGGCTCAAAATTCCAAGTATTTCCTGATACTTAAAAAAATTCACCCTGCTACATTAATCAAATCATCAATACTTTGGCAGAACATAATACATAATTCTACTTTATTGTGCTACAAATTAAGTAGTAACATGATGGCTGTCTTGATCCATCTAAAATAGATTGATTTCACTAGGACTATGGATTTTTTCCAGTATATTAATAAGCTTAATAAGGAGACTTAATTTGTCTTGGTTTCTCAAATACTGCATTATTTTCCCTTGTGACACTTCTAGCCATTTCCCTTCGTCCTTTTCCAATACAGTGAGAATCAATTATACTGCATCAGCTTGACAGCTGGCACTCAATATGTAACAAAGTTACAGAAAGAGCTATTTCAAATTACATTTAATATTTTCTATAAGGAGCGGAGTAATGACATGCATATAAAACAGTTCTGGTGAATGAATATCTTTGCACGAACTGCCGCCTACTTGGGGTGGAAAACTGGCAACTGTACAAGAGTTTGCACCTCTTCTGGTTTTGCACTGAGACATTCATGCATCCATAAGAAAATGGCATACATGCCTCCTCTTTTATCTTTGCTCTGCAGTTATAGCAGATAAAACCAAAACTTGAAGGAAGACGTGAGCGGGCAAGTGTAATAAAGTAATTCACCTCATATTTAGATGCTGACTTAATTTAAAAACACTTTTCCTCCTTACTATCAAGGTACCAATTAACAAGGAGCTGAGTAGAAAATTTTGTGTCCAAAACTGAGCTGTGGCTGATGTCTAAAGCACAAAGAACTCTTTATTTCAGTTCAAAGTCTAACTTTCTAATATGATGCTTAAAGGATGTTTCATTCTGGTTGCAGGAGTTAAAATTAAGGCCCTTACCTAAATGTACTGAAGACAAAAATGTCACAGGTCAATGGAAATCTTCCTTTGAATTTCTTTGCTCCTACTATTTGTTGAGCAATGTGTAGACTAGCAGGGCAAGCTGAATGATAGCAAACATCAGAATGTGAACTTTGGAGGATACAAAAGAGTCATTTTACAATAAGGAAAAGCTATGTATTCTCAGATTTAATCTGATGTTAAACGGGTTGATCTGTATGGTTTGACAAAACTGGTAGAAGTCTAAATGCATCTTTCAATAACTTTCTTGGCCATTCTTTCAGCATTTCAAAGTTTGAAGAACGATGCTGTTTCTTGTATGTGCTGCACAACTCGGATGACTTTCAAATCTATTTCTGCACAGAACTTCATTGTAGAAGGTGGGTCACAGTGTTATTTAAAAAAGCCATGGCCTGTGATGGGATAGATCCCTGCACACACAACAGGGACTGACTGTTTCAGAACTATGGTGAAAGTTGATCTGAGCGTCCTCAGTGATCAGTGTGTTTTGTGTTGAAGCTTAATGTACAGCATCCTGTGTACCTTAATACACTGGAGATCTGATGTATGAAGGGTCAAAGAACAAGCTCAGGCAAACATTAGAAGCAAATACAATTATAAATCTAATTATTTTTTACACACACCTTTCTGGGATTTGTATTGTAATACTTACAATATTATGGTTTACTAAAAGTGTGTGCCCCCAGTTCAACAAAGCATCCTAAATTTCAGAAGGACTTATTGAAGTGGGAACATTGGAGTAACAACAAAGTCTGGTCAAGATTTCTCTGTAACTGTAAATACAGCTTTACTTACAATTAAAAACCAACACACTTGATTTCCTTTCTATTAGCATATGTTTACATAAATAAGATTGTACTTCTGTCTCTGCAGGAAAATTAGCAAAGCTTTGTTGCACAAGATTAGGGGTGTCTCATTTCTCTAAGCTGTGTTTCTGCTCCATAAGCTTGAGGCTGTGGTGTTGAATTGATCCTGGAAGCATTCCCAAAGGAAATTTCACATCTTTTTGTGCTAAAACGGCTGCAAATTTGCCTAAAAGCACTGCAGTGCTCTCTATTAATGACTGGATCCACCTCAAAGCCCAATCTCTAGCTTGTCCTTCATCCATTCCAGTTCATATAGGTTCTTGATGTTGTTCATTCCACTTCACATCTGAGCTCTTCTGAAGAGATAAGTAAGCAATACCTTAGCATGACATGGTTTTTGTACTTGCCTTCTTTCAAAAGGGTAGAATTTATAGTAGTATTTTTTTAAATGAAAGCTTATGAAATCCTTTCCATTCAAGGAAAAACTTGAAGCTAGCCTTCCTACACTACAAAATCTCTTCCAAATGTAGCAAAACTTCCTGGCACTTCTCATGATGCTTCAGTGCTTTCAATGGACATAAAGAAATGTGGTGTAGGATAAGCATTTCAACTGAGCTGTGGATTTTGAAATACTAATTCCACTAGTAATTTCAGATATCATGGATTTTTTTGCACATGCAAAAGGAGTAGAAAAACTTCAGATTTTGATGGCTAAATAACCATGTAAACAAAATTTTTCTTCTGCAAGAAATGCAAACTTGAATACTGAATTTATACTGGCTGTATAAATTATATGGATTCTCAGATTATATATACATTGTTATTACATAATATGTAGTCATATAAAATAATAATTACTGTACTTAATTCCTCTCTTGATTCCTTCATTACTTTGTTCCTATACTGTCTCAAGTTACTGTCTCAAGTTACTGTCTCAAGTGTGTGTTTGCTTTTTTCCTCTCCTTTTTATTTTTGGTACAGATTTTTTGACATGGTGAACAGTATCACTGAAGAAATGGGGAAGACTACAGAGGAAGGGGAATGTGATGGAGACTCTCTAGAGGTATTTGTACTTTTTTTTCTCTCAACATACAAAATTATGGGCTTCTAGTCTAGTACTTCACTGAAGTAAATTATTCATTCCTTTTCTAGGGATTAATGAAGTTAATTAGTGAAGTTACTGTTTACACTGTGTTCTCACCTGGAGTTTTATCTGGACACACACACAGTTGGAGAGGGAGTACCAGACTATTGGATGCAATTGCAGTTCTTAAGGTGTTTAAGCCTTCTTTTAGGTGGCAGGGAGCAGAATAGAATACCTAAGCCCCTGTCCTATCATATGAAATTCTGGTGTTTTGAAGCTCTAGAGACATCCATAACTAACTGAGAGAGTCAGTGCTGTGTGATGAATACAGACAGCTCTCTGTCCCCGTTTTGATGTTAGCATTTTATAACACATTTTATAACATTCTCTCTCTGAAATCAGAGATTGAACACAGGGAAACCACTAGGGTGACTTGGGGCAGAGAAAAAGAGCCTCTGTTGAGAACCTTAGGGTGCCTGTTTGTTTATTTTAGCAAAAAAAAAAGCAGTGGGTGACTTCATTACAGTGGTAAGTATTTTTGCAGGAAAAATAGCAATGTGCTAATGGTCTCTTTACTCTGTTGAATAAAAATGTAATTTAATAATGAAAACAAAAAAAATGAATTAAGAGGCATGACAACCATGAGAATAATTCATTGTTGAAACAAACTACTAAAAGAAGTAGTGAATTCTTTCTTTTATTAAAAAGATTGCTGTCTTTATATGGAAGAAAATAAAAAAAATACTTTAACTAGGCCTAAGCTACTGGGTTTAGCACAGGAGTGAGCTTGTGAAATTCTGTGTCTGCGTTACACAAGGGGACCCATTGGTAATCTCTCTAACAAATGTTTTGGGGCTGGCCTTAGGCTGTTTGAAATTCCAACTCAGCTGAAACCACGCTTAATGCGCTGCAGTGCTGACTAACCTCCATTGGCACAGTCTGCTGGCAGACCTGGCAGTGTCAGAATTGAGGCTGTGCTGGTTTTGGAAGCCGTGGGGAGGTCAGGAGAGCCCCTGGGAGGAGTGAAGTGTGTCCTGCCTTGCTCCCTGTGCCCGAGCAGGAGCCGGGCTCTCCGTCTGGTGCACAGTGAGTGCCCTCTGTTGTCGGCTCTGCTTGTAGAGCTCCTGCTGGCAGAGCTGCGGGAGCTGCTCTCTGAGACGCGATTTGGAACTGCACCGACTGGGTACAGCCCAGCTCAGCTCTTCCCTGAAAAGGCTACCTCAGAAGCCACTGGGGAAACATTGGTGTGTCTGCACAGCATCCCAGTTGTCATCTTAAAGTGTTATTTTTCCTTCATCCTCTGTGTTCTGCAGAAAGCTACTGGCATCTTGGATACCTTAGTTATGATCACAGGGTTAGATGGAATAAGTGTTATCCTTCTGCTCCATTTCATGTTGTTGTTGTTGTTTGCTCTGCAGTATGATTATGAGTATGATGAGAATGGTGAGCGAGTCATTCTGGGAAAAGGAACGTACGGCATTGTGTATGCAGGACGAGATCTGAGCAATCAAGTCAGAATTGCAATTAAAGAAATCCCAGAGAGAGACAGCAGGTATAGTAACTCTGGCTAATTCCAAATTTTGGGCATTACATGATGTCATCATTAATGTGTTCAATCAATTTGCTGATCAGAGTGCCTCTTTGACAAAGCTGCCAATAAATTACCTGTCTGCAGTATATAGTAGTGTTCCCTTTCTTTGTAATTAAATGTTTCCAAGTTGTGGAGTAGATTGTGATCACAATTGAGAATTTAGATGTTTGCTGGGTTTGGTACTAGTGTTTTTTTCTTTGAAACAAAATAAAACTAAACAAAAAAACCCACTGAAGTGCAGAATATTACTTCAAACACCTGGTCATGAGCCCTATCTACCTAGACATACTCTGGCATGTCCTCATAAAAGACCTATTGAAATTCATTATTTGTGCAGTCCTTTAAAATTCCGGGCCTGAATTGTTGATAAAGATATTTTTCTTTCTTGTTTTGGCACCAAATATTTTGAAGCCTCAACATTAGAATAAATCATGTGGAATAATCTCTTTGTTAATTTTTTTTTAATGCTGAGTGTCTCTGTATGTGTAACCCTCTCTCCTGTATTAAGTTTTCCATGTAAGGACCAGCCACTTCATGTCCTTAGTATTTGTGTATATGAAGTCTACCGGTCTTCATAGTCTTATGCTATTTTGTATACACAGATTTCCACAAATATTGTGATAAAAGTGATATGAAATCTAAAGAGTTTCCAAGAGAAACTGATTGTATTAAACTGTCAAGCTTAGCTCAGTTTCTTCTTCATGGGTCTATCTTTTTCGTTATTCTGTTCTGACTTATTTTTTCTTTGATGTTTAAAAATTAGCCCTTCTTGATCTTTTGGAACTCATTTATATATTGGCTGGTCAAATGGATATGTGGTTTAATAATTTCTCCATTCTCATAATCTCTTAAAGGTATTAGAACTTAGATTATGGAGAGGGGAATCCTTCCATCCTCTATATTGTTATTCCAAATTGAACTTCAATATATGTTATGATTTCCCAGAAAGTATGGCCTTATTGCATAAAATAATCTGTTGACCCAAAATAGTTGCAAGTTTTGTGTATGTTAGAAGAAATTTTCTTTTAACAACTGTGATTAATAGAAAGATACCCTGAATACAGCAGTAACTACTTCAAAGAAAAAAAAATCCAGATTTTTCTTCTCCAATACACATTTTAAAAGAATTTTTAACAGAAAAGGTTTCAGGTTCAGTGTGAGAAGGGTACCACAAAAAGAGATTGTTAGGAAGCTGTTAGTCTTTCATCTAAATATTTAGAGGCTTCCAGAAAGAATTTCAAGTATTATTCTTTTAATAGCAAAGTAAGAAAAACTTATTAATTCATTTCTGGTTAGTTGTAACCTGATCTTTTCACACCTTGAAAGAAGTCTATAGAAAGAAAACAATCTCTGAAGTTAATTTGTATTATTTTATAAGTAAGAATTACCACCTTTTGAATTTGTAAAAAATATATAAGTTCTGAGTCAGGCAGGGCTGGAAATTAAAATATTTCTATGCAAAAAACAGTGAGTCTTCAATTTTGCTATATGTTGAATAAAAGCTATTGAATAATATACTTGTCAGGAAATGTTAGACTACAGAGACGCATTCTCCATTCCAACAAAGAGGAAACTAGGAAAAAAAGCCAGGACAGCTGTTTGAAGGAAAAAGCATCTCCTGGAAAACTCAGACATAAAAAGGAAGCCTACAAAGGGTGGAAGCAAGGACACGTAGCCTGGGAGGAATACAGAGAAATTGGATATTGTGTGAGCAGCCAGGGATCAGGCTAGGAAAGCAAAAGTACCTAACAGAATTAAATCTCGCCAGGGATGTCAAGGACATCATGAAAACCTTCTGTAAGTACATTGTGATAAAGAAAGGCTAGGGAACATGTGGACCTTCTCCAGGAAGAAACAGGAGGCCTGGGTATCCAGGACATTAGAAGGCTGAGTCTTCAACAATTGCTCCAGCCACACCACCCAAGCCACAGGAAGCAAGGGTAGGGATTGGGAGAATCAAAAACCACACTCTGTAGAAGATCAGGTCTGAGGCCATCTGAGGAACCTGAACATGCACATGTCCATGGGGCCTGAAGAGTTGCATCCATGGGTTCCCACGGACCAGAAAAGGGAAATAAACCCCCTGTTTTTAAAAAGGGAATAAGGAAGACCCAGGGAACTTAATAAAGGTTCCACCTCTCTGCTGATTTTGATCATGGAATAGGTGCTCTTTAAAACTGTGTTAAGGCACATGGAAAATAATGAGATGATTGGTGACAGCAAACGTGGCAACACTAAGGACAAATCACACCTAACAAATTTGGTGGCCTTCTGTGACAGGGTTACAGCAGTGGCAGGTAAGGGAAGAGAGACTGACAAGGCCAGCTCGGATAAAGCCTTGAGCAACTTGGTCCAGTGGGAGATATCCTTTCCCATGTCAGGAGGGTTGAAGCTTTAAAGTCGCTCCCTAACTCCAACCATTCTATGATGATGATTAAGAATTTTTGTTCATACCATTTAAAGTCTTCTAGTGATTAAATTCTAAAACAAAAAGTGCTTCATCCTAGGGAAAAATTTTCTTATGGCTTTACTTTATTTGAAAAATTATTTTGTTGCTCAAGTCTCAACTGTGCTGTTTAAAAGTGCAGGAGGAAGAATTATAATGGTCTCTCTGCTGCTGCTCAGAATTAATATCTCATTAGCAGAACTCAGGAATACAATCTTTGATTTTGCATTTCTGTATGACTAACAATGTAGTCAGAATATTTATAATCATGTGGAGAGGTAAGACAAAACTCAAATTAGTTTTTAGTAAACGGACTCAGAGTTGCATAATCATACTTTTCATTAACCAAATAGTTATTTTCTACAACAGTTATTCTCCAGTGGAATTTTCAGATGATCACATTTTTTTTCTTTTCCCTACACCATATTAAGAGTTCAACCTCCACTAGTAGCTTGATGCTCTTTGAGGGAGAGGTGATAAAAGGGAGTGAAAGTCACAGGTACTTTTCCCACAACAACCTCAATTGCAAATGCTGCAACTACTTTTCACATTTGGACTGACAGAAGGAGGTCAGTGTCCTTCATCTATTTCAGCTACCCTGAAAGTGTTGCCACAGATGTTAGTGCTTTAGAGAAGATAGCTACCAGACTGTCAGCATATTGTCTACATTTTGCCAGAAATACACAGAAAATACACAAAATCTGGCAGCTGACCCACCTCCAAGGGAAGGATTAGGGCAGGCCTAAGTTAGGAAGAGTCTCAGGATGGAACTAATACATTACCTCAGCACGTCAGCTGCTGAATTCTGGTGGTGTTCAACACTGGAGACAGATCCTGACTCCAGAAACTTTCTTGCCAAAAAGGCTGTTGAAAAGCATATCTCTTAAAAGTACTTTACCTTGGACTAAATTGAATTTGGTAAAGTTGTTTCGATCTGTTGTTTTAAATATATCTTGATTAATTATTTCTGTTTTCTTACTCTGATGCCCCATCTAGACTTCAGCAAAGGCTTCTAACATAAAATTTAAATGGTGATTCATTTTCATTATTGAACTGTTTTTATTTATACACTGGCTTTATAGTTTACTAGTTCACTTTGGCACCAATATGAATCCAACCACTTTCACAACTGTTCTCTTGGAATTAGAGTGGAGTGTAGTTTATTTTTCAGAATTATTTTTCCTCACTCTATGTATGTTTGTAACATTTTGTATGTATGAATACACAATATTATATTTTTTTATATGTTATTTGTATTTACATATGAACACATAATATTTTAGTATGTGCTGGTCACAAACAGTGTTGTTAAATTCATTTAACAAATACTCATTTTCAAAGTAAGCTGTTTCAAGGCTTTTTTCACCAAGGTGAAGAATAAACTGCTTCTTTGCTTTCCAGGTACTCCCAACCTCTGCATGAAGAAATAGCTTTGCATAAGCATCTCAAACATAAGAACATTGTCCAGTATTTAGGTTCTCTTAGTGAGAATGGCTTCATCAAAATATTCATGGAACAGGTGCCAGGTGGTAAGTTTTGGGAGAAGACTGGTTTGGTGGTTGATTGTTTTTTTTGGTTTTTTTAGCATTTTAAAAGTATAAAAACATATAATAGGGCCATGAGACATATTTCATACAGATGTAATATTGTACAGTGTCTCTTTCTGAAATCAATTGGGAAAACTGTGTCTTCAAACTGCTTGAGTAGTTAGATATGGTGTGCTACCAATAAATCTCAGATCATTGCTATAGTAGTTGAGCTCCATTTACCTACAAATCAGTGATGGACTGACCTTGGCTGGATCCCAGGTGCCCACCAAAGCCACTCTGTCATTCTGCTCCTCAGCTGGATAGGGGAGAGAAAATGCAACCCAAGGCTCATGGGTCATGATAAGGGCAGGGAGAGATCACTCATGAGTTACCCTCACAGGCAAAATGGACTTGACTAGGGGAGACTCATTTAATTCATTGTCAACCCAATCAGAGTAGGGTAATGAGAAATACAGCCAAATCTTAGAAACACGTTCCTGCTACCCCTCCCTTCTTTCTGGACTTAGATTCACTTAGGATTTTCTCTTCTCCTACCTGTGGTGCAGGGGGATGGGGAAAGTGGTCAGTTCATGGAAATTGTCACTCCTTCCTCCTCAAGAGGAGGACTCCTCATTTCCTTACCCTGCTCCAGCACGGATGGGGTCCCTTCCAAGAGAGACAGTCCTCCATGATCTTCTCCAATGCAAGTCCTTCCCATGGGCTTCAGTTTTTGCAAACTGCCCAGGGGATACTGATACTCTCTCTTTAATTGCACAGGCCAGTGGTGATGCAAGAAAGCATTTGACTGGAGAGGACTTTGGTTATAGACAAGATGCCTACACTTGGATTGGGATTGATGCTTCTTGTTACTTTTTTTCCTTTGGGGGAGAAAGCAGAATTTAATTGGATTTTTATTCTCACTTTTTGCTCTCCAAAATTACAGGCAGTCTTTCTGCTCTTCTACGATCAAAATGGGGACCATTAAAAAATAATGAGCAGACAATTGGCTTTTACACCAAGCAGATTCTTGAAGGATTAAAATACCTCCACGATAATCAAATAGTGCATCGAGACATAAAGGTAAGGATTTGCAGAGAATTAAGCCTGACAGTGTTATGTAGCTGCATAACCATTTATTTATCCTGTAATTTAAAACCTTTTTTTCTGAAAGCTCTCTGCTATTCTCAGCCATGGGTTACATAGGTGAACCATTGTTGATTTCAATTTGCACCAACAAAATATGTTTGTTTTTTTTTATTTTAGGAAAATTCTCATATAGCAACCTAATATATGACAAAGTAGATACTTTGTTTTCTGGTTTCAAAGACATGACTGAACTTTCATAAAATCTGATTGAGGTGAAGAAGATTGTGGATGGTATAATTAGCAAGTTCTTTTCCAAGGAGATTGCAGATGAAAAAGTGCTTGGCTTGTTTTTTAAAAAAAAGCCATTTTCCCTCTTTTAGTATTCTTTAACTTGAACTCCTTCTGGTAAGAGAGGAAATTCACTCTAAGATGAAGGTTTTGTTAATGGGATTGCATATGGCAGGAACACTATTGATTTCTCTTTCATCTTTTCTCTTAAGAAGTCACTTACTTAGTAAAGAGTGTGTTGTAGAAATAGGTTATGCAAAAAGTCTTAGATAAAGGGTCTGCAGAGAATAATAATTGCTCTGCATGTTCTTTTCCTCAGGGTGATAACGTGCTTATCAACACATACAGTGGAGTGTTAAAGATTTCGGACTTTGGAACTTCAAAGAGACTTGCAGGAATCAATCCTTGTACTGAAACCTTCACTGGTATGTTCCCAGAGGAGATTTTTCTTATCCTCACTCGAACTGTGTATGTAGGGTCAGAATCCACAAATGCTGAACTTTCATTGACTTCAAATCAGTATAAAAGGTTACTGGAAGAATAACTTTTGGAGATATAATCTTAAGCTACACGCTGTACTTGTATGCACTGTTCAAAGAGAGTGCTGTTTTGGATGTTCCACTTGTGACATCAAAGTCCTCTACAACAGAAGAGCTGTGTCTCTCCTGTGCTTTATTTGAGTCTGTCTCCTTTGTGCATGTAGCTTTTTCATCTTGCTGATCTTTTTCTTTCATGATTGGCTTGGACATCCTGACTTCATGGCCAGAATTGCATATCTGCAGAACCTGTCATTCAGTTACTCCTCCCTCTGCTTGATAATTTGATTTGGGTGTTAAATCATGCAGTGACACTGCATTAAATAGTTATGTAAAATGAGAAGTGGCTGTTGTTACTTTAATTCCATCCTTTGCCCTTCCATTGCTTCTGAAAAAGGAACAGAGTGCAGGATGATGTGTCGCATTAATTCCCTTACTTCAGAAGAAAATGTTCATCTCACCTACTCTTTTAGGTTAAGATCTCAGGTTTCTCTTCCTTTTCCTCTCTGGGTACAATTCAGAGTTCTTTCCCATATTTTAATCTTAAGATATATATAAAAAAAAAGAAAGCTCTCTTTGATCCAAAGCTCATTGAAACATTTAGCAGTTGTCATTGACATTGAAAAGTGATTTCCAGATCAGTAGATGATACCAAATGCTTTAATATCTTGAGCAGTATTTTGAGTTTTATATAGAATGCATGTGAAAATTTTTGAATTTTGAATAATAAAAGGAGATTTTTTTAACTCTTCTCATATTGCTCACTCCTCAGTCATTTTGTTCCTCTTGTCTTTTAGCTATCTATTTGCAGCATTATTACACCTAAGTAAACAAAAAAGAGTGTGTTTTAAACAGGTACCCTCCAGTATATGGCACCAGAGATCATAGACAAAGGGCCACGTGGCTATGGGAAGGCTGCAGACATCTGGTCTTTGGGATGCACAATCATTGAGATGGCTACAGGGAAACCCCCATTTTATGAACTGGGAGAACCACAAGCAGCCATGTTTAAGGTCAGATATCTTTTTTGTACAGCTGAGTCATATTTCTAAACATAGGAAATCTGATGACTGTTTTGGAGAATTAAAGGTTGCAAGGAAGGGAGATAAAATAAGTGCTTGGATTCTCTTAAGAACAATAATCTGATTCACCTGAGAGGGAGCACTGTGTATTTTTGAATAGATTAGTAGAAAGATAGCAGATATTCAGCAGCCTGGGTGTTAAGAAAAAGCACCAAACTGAGAAAAAGAAACAGTTCTCTGCTTTGTGAAGAGCCTCTACTTGCAGCTGTGGGGATTTTTAAATGCAATTGTTTATGCAGTTTGTAATAGTTTGGTTTTTTTTCTCTGAATTAATAAACTAGTTGTATAAGGTTAATATTAAAACCTGAAAATGATATACCACTTCTACTATCTAAACAGTTTTTTGGTGTTGTTTAGCGTTTGGGGGAAGAACAGTTCAGGCCATTGTTTCTCCCTTTATTTGTCTCAGGTGGGGATGTTTAAAATACACCCAGAAATTCCTGAATCCATGTCTGCAGAAGCCAAGGCTTTCATATTGCGTTGCTTTGAACCAGATCCTGATAAACGAGCTTTTGCTCATGAGCTACTTATAGATGAATTCTTGAAGGTTTCAAGCAAGAAAAGAAAGTCTCCTTCAAAGCTCTCAGGTAAGCATTGCTAAATTCAATCTGGAAGTTTCCTCTTGCCCATGTTTCCTGGAACTGCCGATTTAGTCTTTAAGGTGAACACAGTGGATCTCCCACCCATGTGAATGCTCAGTTGTGGCCTTCTCTACTAGCCGCTTACTGCTGAAAGGCTGTTGTATCAGAATTCTGTTACCATGTTGTCGCAGAAGTCAATTTATAGAAATATTTCTAGTATTTTTTAAAAGTCTGTGATTTTGTGCAGCATTTATTGTTGTTGCATTTTTGTTTCATTTTTCCCTCTTTTTAAATTTGCATATGTTTTCATTGAAAGTATATTTATATAGAGTATATTTTGTGTAAGGTTAGAACAGGCTATTAAATCTCAGTGGAGTTTTCTACATAAGCAGAATTAATCTTTGTCCCATAGCAAATGTGCATACACTGCATTATTTTTGTTTCATGAAATTTCATTTCAGGAAGTGTTCATTTCCTGTAGTGTTCTCAATTATGGAAAGTAGCGAAGGAGTTTTGAGAGCAGTAATAACATATTCTATTGTGTGTAGATACATACTTGGGAAAATACCTTCTGTATATTTTTAGCATGATATTAAAGAAATAAAAATATCAGGTAAAGAGATGATAGTTGATGATTACTTTTATTGTGGTTTCCACCCCCTCAGAATAAAATTAAATTGCAATAGATTACACTTTTGGAGACTGCAGCCAGGAGAATTGAGATAATCCATAAAAATGGGAAGTTACCCTTTAGACTTTTCTCAGTTAATTTCAGCATATTTAACTTCCTTTTTTCTCTTTCCTTTTCTCACACAGTCCTTTCAGCCAACCAAAATGGTGAGTTTTAACCTACTTCTCCATCAAAACCATAACTGTGTAGATACTGTAGTTAGCACTTATCCTGGTATAATTTCTCAACACTAAAAAGATGGAAAGAGAAGTGGTCACAATTGTGAAGATAAGTGACCCTTCTCTGTTAGGAACATCTAACTCGTGCATATCTGAAGTACTGTTTTTAATCCTACCAGACTATGGCTTAATTGTGCAGGCAGGTGGGTGATACAGGCTTGTAGGGCTGTGCTGTCATTTATGGGGACTTTTGGTGGAAACCAATGGCTGTTTTATAGTAGCCACTGTTTTATAGAACCAAGGTCTATGGAGAATGATAGCATAGATTTTTATTAGACTAAATTCTGTAAATGACAAACCAGAATGCATTTGGGACCCCTTGTCAGACCAGGATACAGGATACTCCTCTCTTTCAGGAAATTAACTGAGAGAGTGCAGAACTGAACACACACATAGTTACCTTCATGCTGAATTGATATTAAAGTACATTTTGAAATGTGTGTATGTGAAATAGATATGAGTAGTTTCCTGCCGTGGCAATGTGTGCTCTGGATTTAAAACTAAAAGTTATGACTTCACTGCATGTTTATTATTATTAGTCAATGGTTATGAATTAATTAAACTTGTACAAATGAATTTGATGAAGAAATGTATCTAATATCTGTTTTAGTATCTACACTTATATGTAGTGTATATATAAATATATACACCCATAATATTAAGATCTTGGAAGGTGCTTGGACGACTTACCCTGTAGAAAAGTTTTCCTATTGCAGGAAGTCATGATAGGGGATGCACGTTCACTTCAGTGTTGAAGTTCTGTGAATGAACTCGCAAGAAGCCCAGCATTTCCATCTTTCAGGAATAAAAACATACCTGAAAGATAACTCTATTCCAGACAAAAAAGTTTTAGGTGTTTTTTGTCAATTTTTCTCTAATATTTTGTGTTTGTATGAGGGAAGGCTGGAGTTTTTCTGTCTCCTCTGAAAAAATAATCTTCACTTCAAAGCTCTGATAACATTATTAAATTCTAATTTCTTAATATTCCTATACAAACAGAGTATCTTCGGAGCATATCCTTACCTGTCCCTGTTCTGGTGGAAGATACAAGTAGCAGCAGTGAATATGGTTCTGTCTCACCTGATACAGAATTAAAAATTGATCCATTCTCTTTCAAAACAAGAGCCAAATCCTGTGGAGAAAAAGATGGGAAGGGAATCCGGTCCCTTTTTCTGAGGTAAAGAGCTACCTAACATTTTTGTTAGACAGTAGATTAGGAATGTGTGCATCAGGATGGTTTTTGTAATGTTTCTTTTCACTGTGTTATTCAGCATCCCAGATGAACATTTTGAGGATCACAGTGCACCTCCTTCACCTGAAGAGAAAGATTCTGGGTTTTTCATGCTGAAGAAGGATAGTGAAAGGAGAGCCACCCTCCACAGAATATTAACTGAGGACCAAGAGCAGGTGGTGAGGAACCTGATGGAAGCTCTGACTCAGGTAATTTCAGAGGGCAGCAAGAATTTTATGGAATTCTAAGACTTCTCTGCAGTTACCTGGAACTCTTGAAATTAAACATAGTAAAGCAACTAGAAATGAAGTTTGATTAAACTAGAAAGCATACACCATGTAAGCTTTTTTTTTACTGTTTGATTTGGGCTATTAAAAACAGGCTTTGAAATTGTTCATGATGCATTAAATAGGCCTTTTTTGTTTGTAATTACTATGTATATACCTGGGTATTAGTACTGGCAAGACAACAGAAAAACATGTTTTCATGATACTCTATTTTTCCAGTGCTTTTCAAATTTGAGTAACTCATATACGGTAGATGATCTCCAGGAGTGGACTATCTTGACCCCCTTTTAAAGTTCTGTGTTCTGACTGACTGGTTTGACAGAGGGAGGTTTAGGTCCTTTGGCCTGCTCTGGCATTATGTTAGGCTATTGTATAGAAAAAATGGGGCTGATGGATACACCATTGCCTCCTAGCCAACAGCCAGAACAGGGGAAAGAGGGGGCTGGGAAGAAAACAAATTGCAGCTATCCTTCAGTGTGGTTGGGAGCACGTAAGGAGGGAAGATGTAGTAATTGTGAGAGCTACAACAATTAACAAAATAATTGCAGAATGACCTTTTGGCACTCTTTTGTGGGGATGATTCATTATGATGATGTATCAGTTCAGGACAACACTGAAGAAATAACAGATCATGACCTCACTGCTAAGTGTTGCAACACTGTAATTGGATGACAGGATTTTTTGTTCTTGTTCGCGTGTGTGGTAGTAGTTAATTAATTCACTTCACTCTCAAGGCAAAGTATTGCTGGTCTAAAACATTTGTATAAAACATGACAACTCATCTTCTAAAGACACTAGTGTTTATAAACTGACACAAACCAGTATGATTATTATGCATGTAAATGGAAATGGGTGCCATGCAAACAAAAACAGCTTCTAACTCTTGGGAGGGGGAGAGAGTAACCCACAGTTATCCTAGTAACTACAGAAAATATTAAAAGATAAGGCAGTGAGAAAGACATTTGTGATCTATGCTTTGTGAGAGTGTTGTTGTAAAAGACGCAGTTTTTGCATGTGTATGCAGGTAATAATCAGTGATTGTGAGAGGCTGAAACTCAATCACAAATCCTAGAGAGTGAGCTCAGTGTTTCATGCCTTTCTCAGCTTGGGCTGGAACAGCTTGAGAGAGAAGCAGAGACACAGAATTTTAGAGCCAAAGAGTTCAAAACTCATGTTCATGTGACTGGCTGCCCTTCAAAAGGATGCTGAGCTCTGACTCCCAAAGACTGTTTTCTCCCTTGAGAAATGCAATAAATTACTAATAGAACAAGCCTGGCTTGCTTGTTGGGCCTCATCAGGGTTTAGGATTTCATAGAGTTTTTCTCTTCACAAACACATTTCACAAGAAAGCTTTCAGCAAAGTCATTGGGTTTGAGGGCTAGGGGAGGAGAATGCTCCTCACAAAATAGGTCACTATTTCTAATTAGCAAGTCATACTGCTCCTCCTGTCCCCATGGTGCCTAGTGCCTTGGTGGACTTGGATCCTCTAGTCAAGGGCTATGGTGTGCCTTTACCTATCTGCCCTAATGGCTTTTTAATTATTTACCTGGAAAGAAGATTGGCTACTGCAGAGCAGCGAGAGATCCACTTCTGCGTAGAAAATCATCAGGTGAATTCTTCAAAGCAGATCAAGATCAGAGGCTAGGACCTTTTATCTTAGGTGGATGTTTTAGTCAGTGGTATTTTTGACTGCACTAGAAGTTTTTTTAAGCTTCTTTCTCAATAAAATTATCCTTGTTTCATCCTGATCAGAATTACTTGACTATAGTTAAAAGCTCAGTGTTACTGGCAAACAAGAGTTCTTGGTGTCTGGCCAGCCGTAACATTCATGGCATAAAACTGGCAAATGCAATAGAACCAAACACCATATGTCCTTCTTTTACAGAAATCAATGTTGGATATCCTTAGTCTATATAAATATTTACTTTACTTCCTTCAGAATAAGCATCTAATACTTCATGTTGAACTACAACTCTGGCTTAATTTAAGATTTGGCTTTGAAATTGGCATTCACTTAGCATAACTTTAATTATAAGAGCAAATACAGTGTTCTGCTTCCTGGTTATTTAGGCTGGTTATTCTGATGAATGCTTTTGAGCTTTTTGCTTTTGGTAGCTCATGCTCACAAAAGCTTTTAAAAATAGGCATATGAATATTTATACTAGAAAGGTGAGATCTTTGTAGACTTGCTTTAAGAACAGCCAAGTGTAGAAGTTCTGTATTAAGGGAAATTAGGAAATTACATAAGAAACAAGGAGTACCTTTGTAAGCCTCCTGCATAACTTTGACTAATCTCTTCTTTTAAATGCTGCTGTAGGACTTTGCACATTGTCTCTGAGAGGCACCCAGAAATTAGAAGCACTGCAAAGCATGTATGTGTTTGCAATTATGAGTCATTTGTAGTACCCAGTGCACAGTATATTTATTCATATCTTTATTCATTGCTGTACAAAGACACACACTACAGTGTGCACACATTCTTCAGCAAATGGTGTAAAATGAAGTCAGCTACCTGTTCAATGAGTTCCCCCCTGCCTGTCCCCAGGGAGCCCAGCCCCAGAGCTCTGTGCTGCTGCAGTTATGCTGCCACCAGCACCTGACCTGCAGCTGCACCTTCCCCTTAACCATAGCAGCAGAGTTTCTGAAAACCCATAGTGCCAGCTGACATTATTGACTGAAGTCTTTCTGGATGTATGTTTCAAAAAGATGACTATCAAAACTATTTTTTTTCCCCTCTCTTCTGCCAGGGAGCTGAAGAACCCAAGCTAAAATGGGAACATATCACAACACTCGTTTCCAGCCTCAGAGAGTTTGTACGGTCCACTGATCGCAAAATCATCGCAACCACGCTTTCAAAATTGAAGCTGGAGTTGGACTTTGATAGCCATGGTATCAGCCAAGTGCAGCTTGTGCTGTTTGGTTTTCAAGATGCTGTAAGTTGCATTTTTACTCAGAAATTTGTTCACCTAAACTGAAAAAAACTAAATAAACCAGGACCAAAGTGAACTTGTTTAACTTCCACCCAGAGCTGCTGAAACAATAATATTTGAGGGCTTTGAAACTGTAATAACAAAATCTGAACCCACAGCAGTGACTTGGTTTGGTTGCCTTGTGATCCTTTGGCAGGACACAGACCCTGAACACTACTGAGATCTTACTGATTAAAGATAAAGCAAGTTCAGAATAATTGTGTGAATATTGTGTCATAATAGTAAGGCAGGAAAGCCTTTTTAAAAAATCTCATTTTTGAAGGTTTCCTGGGTAATAAGACTAACAATAAATGTCAGGTTTATCCTACATAAATGCAGATCTCTTAAACTTCTCTTATAAATTAATGCATTGCCCCCCATAATAGTCTATCTATCTTGTAATACTATATTAATTCTTATTTTTGGTATTTTGATTAGCAGATTTCTGCCAAACTAAAATTATCATTTCAATTTATAATAAGCAGGATAAGGAGGATTGTTACTTTTCTACTAATAATAAATGCAAGATTTATCATTTCCTACATTGAGCAGCCAAACACATGCATGGGTAACCCTTAAATAGCCAGTTTACAAACAGCAAATGTTTTCTTAAGATATGTATTTAAGTGTTAGTTCCCAAACAGTTAGGCTTAATTATTAGGATGATTAATGAACATGGGAGGGTGCAGCTGTACTGAACATCACTTGTCCAGACTGAAGTCATGTAGTTAAAGTGAAATGACAATTCAGGTAGGTATTTGAGGTGGATGAGCCTTTTAGAATTCAAACCTGGGGCACTCAGACAAGTAGAAGACAAGTCAGGAAGGATGGCATAGCATGTAAAGTATTGCATAGACTACACTAACAAGATTAGATGCTTTTATTAAAAATAAGTGTTAAATGAATCTGTGAAAGAGATCTTTCTACAAATTAAAAGTTTTTGATTCTTTTGAGTATGTTTTCAGCTCTCTCTATTAATCTCATATTAATATTGTTTTGATACTGGAGGAGAAAAAACAAGAATACAAGGTCAAGAAAACAATGCAGGGGGTAATAGTACAAATACTTGTGCTCTTTTATAAAGATGTTGCTGGGCATCAGTTGTTTGGTAGTAATTTCCTGGGTTGTATTCTTATCAGTAAAAAATTTACTTTCTGTTAACTTCATAATTACAAGTTGCTTTTTTTAACTGATAAGTGTCTCTTTCATTACTATCTGTTATTTAACTAAACCCACAGAAAGTTAAAAGAAAAAATTTGCTTTATATGTGTGCAATCTTAATTATTTTGGCCATACAATAGATTTCTATTCTACACTGAAATCCAGGACAGTATCAAGACCTCAGATGCTGCAGAGACTGAGGTACTGCTAAAAGTGAGGGAAAGTGGTTTCCTTGCTCTTGGTACTTAATAAGCTGATCTTAGGTTACAGTGTTTAATAATCACAACATCCTTATCAGACCAACCAAGGAAAAGTAATTTTGTGATGTCATATAAATAACTAAATCACATTACTACGGATGGTTGTGATCTTGACAAAGTTAGATTTTGTTTCTTCAGTTCTCAGTAAAGCTAGACTTAGCTAAACATGTCACTGTCCTGGTAGCAGTTGGTTTGGGAAGGTGCAAAGTGCTCGCAGAGGGAGCTGAGTTGCCTCAGAGGGCAGTGGGCAAGCCTTAGGGGCAGCTGCTGCCCAGGTGTCAGGCCCAAGGCAGGCTCCCCTGGCACTGCACAGCTCTCCAAGTCCAAACACAGTGTCCAGGTGCCATCTCGTGGCCATCGGCCATAGAATTGAGCAGACACAGGCACTGCTGTGCTGGGTGGACCCTGGCTGGCAGGTAGAGGAAAACCCCTACCCAGTCACTCATTCACTCCCTCCCAACAGGAGGAGGGAGAAAATTCGAAGGACCAAAAGTGAGAAAATTTGTGGGTCAAAATAAAGATTGTTAAATAAGTGAAAGGGGGGAAAAAAGCTCACAAGTGTTGCAAAAGCAGTCAGTCACCAACAGCAGACTTGTGCCCAGCCAGTCCCTGAGCAGCAGCTCCTTTGGAAAAAGCAGCCTCTAGTTTATTGCCCATCATGACCTTATACAGAAGGGAATATTTCCTAAGTCAGCTGCTCCAGCTGTGCCAGCCATGTGCCCCTCCAGCCTTTATCCACCCACAGCCCCCTCACTGCTGGGGCAGTGTAAGGATCAGAGGCAGCCTTTACAGCATGTAAGCTTTGCTCAGCAGGAGATGAAATGTGTGTGCTATCAAGGCTGTTTTAGTCACAGTCTAAAACATAGCACCATGTGGACTGCTGTGAAAGAAATTAACTCCATCCCAACCAAAGCCAGTGCAGGTACCTGCATAAATTACTGCATCACGGAATACTCTTGCTTTTTGGCAGTGAAAATAGTAGGATTTGTAACTTTTACGTATCCTCTGAAGGCGCCATTTGTGTGACTTCAGTCATTTTTTACAGAAAGGTTATCACAGAATGAGGGAATTAAACTTATCCCTTTTTTAGGAAGAGTGAAGTATCTTTTTTCCACTTTTTTTCATTATCAGTAGTTGCTCCTTTTTTTATAATGCTGTAACTTGATCGTTTTGTATGTAAAATATGACTCAAAGCAGTTTGTAAGCAGGTCTGTAGGCAATTAGGAGCAAACCAGTGTAGAAAACCATTAGACTGTATAAAGTAAGAAGCAGAAGGAAAGAGAAAATGGTACAGCACACAAATGAAGTTCCCTAATTGTTTAAAATAACATTAATTAACTAGTTTCAGAATTAAGTAGGAGCAGCATTACATTAGTTCTTTTATATTTCCTACAATTGTACTTTGGAATAGACGAGTAGTGCTCAGAGCAAGCAGTGAAAGTGATGCCAAAAAAAGTAACAAGATTAATTAGCTTCAGCTGCAAGCCTTTCATAACATAGTCCTCGTTATTTGTCTTGCTTGCATTCTTTTGAAGTTTCTCTCCACAGCCATGAAGGTTAAGTATCACAGCCATCAACAGTCACCTAACACAGCAACCAGTACTTGATGAAAAATACAACATATTGCATGACTTATATTAAAATAGATGAAGTTGATAATGTTGCTATCAAGAAATAATTGTAATCATCTGCTTGGATATAGCATCTAGAAGTTTAAACACTTCATATGACATATATTCTCATTTTAAGCTGTGGGATATGTAATATCTGAACTGAATTTTCTCTCACTAGGTCAATAAAGTTCTCCGAAATCATAATATTAAGCCACATTGGATGTTTGCACTGGACAGCATAATCAGAAAAGCTGTGCAGACTGCTATTACAATTCTGGTCCCAGGTGAGTCATTCTTAATACTCAGCAAATGTTTATCAGCTGATCTCTTTAAACATGCTTTAGAGTTGTGATCATGATGCTTCACTTAAGATTTTGAAACCAGCAGTGGCCTTTTTCCTGTTCACTGTCTGTTTTGCAATTCAGAAATTAATCTGTGTATTGTTCAAGCTGCATTGGAAAGCACCTTTCCACAATGTGTAATCTAAATGATTCTGCAACACGGTGAGTAGTAGTAGGTTAAGGTGCTCTGGGACCTAATTTTTTGAGGTGCAAAATGTGGCCTATTGCTTATGGCCAGAAGCTGTCTTAAGAAAATCCCAAAATACAACAAACCAAAACAACCCCAAAACCTTGACTTAAAACCTGCCAAAACCAAACAAACAGGTCTGCAGTGCCTGCAATTTCTACATTGTATTTTAAATGTGGCTTTAGAGTGTATGGCTTCACTGAGGGAAAGAGTCTGTTTAGATGAAACTGTAGCCCATTCTGTTACTTCTCTACCTATTTCCAAGTTTAGTTTTTCTGCTTCTTCTTAACTTCTAATGCTGGAATTAATGGTAATGGAATTAATGGTGATATTTTCAAATATCACAAAATAATTTTCATTTAATGCTTTAAGTCAGAATACTTACATTTCTGTTTCCTGCAGTGGGTTGAGTCTTAGATTATCAATAAGGGGATCTGAAAATTACTTTGAAAGTTTCATCTATTCCTATTCTCCCTACTTTCCATATGCCTAGCACAAACAACAAGATATAAGTAGAGTTTATGTGTTACTTTCAAGTCACAAACAAATTCCTGTCTTCTGATTAGAATGCTGAACACCTCTTACAGGCATGTACTTCACTGCTGTGTAATAGGAGTAACTGTGGAATTCCTCCTTAGTAGTCTGTTCTTCCCCATACAGCTCAGTGACAGCATTAATTGTAGGTGGTCAAGCTTAAACAAAAGCCTCTGTGCCCCAGTGGTTTTCAGGCACTGATCATCTGCTGCTTCTCTACTTCTGATTACTTTCCCTTCCCTTTTTCTCACTTTTTTTTCTTAATTATTTTTCTTATAATGTGGAGATTTATCACTGCCCTTAAGACTTCTAAAAGTTATGGGATGTTTAAGGAATGGTACAAAGCCAATATTATGCTGCCTGGTGGTGAACAATGGCAAAGAACTTGTACATCCTGCTAATAAGAACAGAAGTTCAAAGCAAATCCAGACATATTTGCCTAGCAATATTTGGGTACCTGCTACATAATAAATCTGCTTTCCTGAATTTAGAGGAAGCACAGCTCTGTTGACCTTATTATATTCAATGCTATATACCTTGAGGAAGGTATAAGAGGTGAAATAGATCAAGGAACAAAAGCTTCTTTTGTAAGGAAGATAAACATACTTGTTAGTTTAGTTACTCAGCAGAAAGGGCATAAAGCAAGTGGGATTCAGGAAAAAAATTACATTTTGGTGAGGAGACTAGGGGGAGTTCTTAGAAATAAGGAGCCACAATTGAAGGAAAGAAAGAAGAAAGATTTATATTAAATAGTTAGAATAAACAAACAGATGTTGTTAACACTAATAGGTTGTGTAGGAGTGTCAGATCTAGTATACATATCTTGCATACCCAGTAGGCTCTGGCAGGTAGTTTAAACAGGGAACAACAGAAACCAGGGTATAGCTTTGTGTTTGTAGTTGTGTGGATGTGCATCATTACAAAATAGGCAGCGTTCTCTCTGATAAGGAGAAGGGAAGTGTGCTTTTAATTGTTGGGAGAGGGGCCTTTTTATAATTTCCTTATGTTTGAATGCAATTTTTTTGTGAACATGATATTCTTATAAGGATGGAATACTAAATATGCCAGAGCAGCAACAGCAGGAATACCTGGATAGAAAAGAAATAATGGTTATTTGTTCAATAAAATGTTTCAAATCAGACACATAAGAAAATGCAAACTACTGAGAATGAAATTAAGCAAAAGAAACTCTGCTATACATGATACTTCAGCACAATTTGACATAAAATGGCAGCCAAATCAGGAATCATGTTCATACAGATGTTTGTTTTTTACAGCTCCTTGATAGGCAGAATAATAATCTGCATAAACAAAGGTGCTGTTATATTTTGAGTGATCTTAAACCCCTAGAAAATATCTCTTGTCCTGTTACAGAAATTTCAGGTCTGTTGTAACCAAAGCTATAGGATGATCTGGAAACAGTCACTTGGGTCTGCTTTTGTTTTAATATTTAACTTATGTTTAACTTCTTTGGTGGTTTTTCTCTTGCTTATATTTTAATAGAATTGAGGCCACATTTTAGCCTTGCATCTGAAAGTGATACAGCTGATCAAGATGATATAGAAGTTGAAGATCAAGATGAACAGCCTCAGAATCAAACCATCCAGCAGCCTTGCATTGTTTTGGAGGATGCAGTAGCTACCTCAGGTGTTAGCACACTCAGCTCTACAGTGTCTCATGACTCCCAGGCTGCTCACAGATCACTGAGTGTCCAGCTGGGCAGGCTAAAATTAGAGACTAACAGGTAAGTCTGGATATCAGGAGGCAGGGACACTAGCCTGCTCACAGCAATATGCTTTGGTTAGCTTTCAAAATATATATAAGCTGGAATACTAGTGACAGTGCCAAAATTCCATTGCAGTGTAAGTTGTTCCCTTTAATGATCATCCTTTTTTAGCTGTGACTGATCACTTACATAGTTGTATGAATTTCAACAAAACCAGAGTGAAGCAAGTTAAGGTCAGACTTGATTTCAGGTGCCCTTTCAGGGAAGGTCTGTAAAAAACTGACTTGCTGCCAAACTTCTGCTTTTTCTCTCTTTGGTGTGCTCTGTGTGGCTGATAAATGGTGTTATGTTTTGTTTCCATTAAGGCAGAACTTGCTGTTCTTTTCTATAGCTATTCTCAGCAAGTGAACTCAAGCTAATAGACAGCTACACAGAAACTCCATAAGGAAACTACTTCAGATTTGTTTTGTGCACAGAAGTCACTGCAGGGAGAATCTGTTCTTACCAGCAACCATTAGCTTTTTATTAAATAGAGAAAGATGGGGAAAATAGGTGTTTTGCTTAAGAGAAGAAATGAACCAGAAATTTGGATATTGCATTTTTTTTCCCGAAATATGTCTTGCATTTTGTGCAAGTGAAAAGTGGTTCTTTAAGGTTTTGTTGTTTTTTTAAGCAATGTCAGAGAAAAATCCAAATCATCTTCTATATATTTTGTTTTCTTTTCATTAAAATATACCAAATAGTCTAGTTAAAATAGATATTTCGCTTTTGCAGTATGTGATTTATGACACTGACCTCAGTAAATTTTAAATGTGACGTTGATAGAAAGAGAACATGTCTTCAATAAGACAGTTGTCATCCTGGTAGAAAATGTGTTGGAGCTACATTTTCATTTGAAATTAAAATATTAAAATACACTTTACTTTTACATGTGTCTGAGAAGGTTGCCATAATTAGAGTAATTCATTAGACTGTACTGTATTACTGTATTTAATAAAGTATCAGTATTTTGGGGTCCTTATGTCACAGTTTTTTTTTTTTTACTTGTGACCACTGAGAAATATTTTGATTGTCTTATTGCTATACCTAGAGAAATACATAAATATTTTAGATTGACTCACTTTACTTCCCCAGCTTATGGTGGGGAATAGCCTCCAAAGTGATCAGCTTGTAGAGGTACTTTTTTTTGCTAGCATTTTGCTTCTGTAAATTTCTCAAATGCAAAGCCTTTGGCCAAATAATCACATCCAGTCATTCATGCAGAAATTTTTAATAAATAATAGAGAATTAAAAAAAAATATTTATGAAAGCTTTATTGGCACAAGCAGCAAGCAGTTATCAGGAGAAAATAATGGATTATTTTATTGGCCCTGAAGGCCTTTTCCAACCAGAACAGATAGACTAGGAATAAATTAACTGAAAGGTGACCTGTCTGGACAGAGTATCAATTTGCACTGAGAATACACCCTACACCCAAGCTGTGGGTGTAGATGCAGCAAGCAGCTCTGTTCCCATGCAGGGTGGACTTGTTAAGGTTTCTTAGCTCAGGTGTGGAAGCACTCAAGTGCAAATATGTTTCTAGTGGGCCTGCATGCAAGCTAAAAGTAGGGCAAGATGTTTTTACAATGCAATCATGTGGGATTCAGTTTACCCCTGTGCAAAGGCAGATAAGGGGCTTCTGTGGCATATTTTCTAACTGAATTCCTGTCTTTCAGAAAAGGGTTGCAGCGCTCAACTGGTATAAATGAAAAAAAATAATAATACATGGATAAATAAAAGGAAACATGCTGAAATAGAACAGTTATTGCACAGTTCTCAGGCTGACAGAGGTTTCAAGAAAGGGATGAAGACGCTGCAGTCCTTTCAAGGCATAACTTCTGAAGACTCAGGAGTCAATTTTAGGTTTATGAATCTGCTCTCCATGTCCAAATTTTGACCAAGTTCCTGATAAGATATCATTCACAAGTCCTGCGTTTCACTAAACCACTTTTCTAAAAGAACAAATTGCAGCAGTTTTACATACTAATTTTCCATTAGATTCTATTTTCTTTTGATCAGCTCAAATGGTGCTAGCCACTGAATCTCTCCAGGTTTCTCTCTGGGTTTGTCTTATGAAGGAGGTCAAACATGAGTTTCAATTTACTTCTGCTTTACATTCTCAGAAATAATTGCTTAGGGAAGTAGGCAAGTATTTTGCCTCCTCTTTTCTCACTCTTAATATAGTCTAGGAGGGCAGGCACAAAGTACCTTATATGTGAGGAAGGGACAACCCTTGTGTGGTTGAGAAGCTTTTTTCATATTTATGAAATGCAACCATATGTTTTCACCACATTTTCATCACTGCTCTACCCTTTCCATACCTTTGAAAATGTCTGGTGGAGAGATGTGAACTGGCATTTTTCCTTACAAAGGTTTAACCCTTAGATTATGAACCACTTTGATATTTGTTCTCAGTTCCAGTTTTGTTTAAAACAGAGCACAGGTGTGTAAATTTTACTGAAATATTCTACCATACCACTTGTTTAGTGGGTGAATGTTTATGTGGATGCTGGTGTGTTTGGGGCTTCTGTATGAATGTTTGTGTCTTGATATAGATCAAAATCAATTTGTAGTGAAAGAATATACCTTCAGTGAAAACTGAGGAATTCTGTCCTTGTCTTTGCCATGAATGTTTCCAGTTTAGGTATAGTAAGATCTTTCCTTTCCTGAAAATTTGAAGCTACTGAAGGAAGTGGGTTTTTTTTCCTCATTACTTCACAGGTTATTGGAGGAGTTAGTTCAAAAGGAGAGAGAATTTCAAGTCCTCTTGCATCAAGCTATAGAAGAAAAAGATCAAGAGATCAGGAACCTACAGCTCAGGTCACAGCCAATAGGTAAGTGAGAAGAATTTTTGAAGAAAAGTTTCATACTTGCTACAGATGACAAAGTGCCAGCTAAATGTCTGTCCATTTTATTGAGGTAGCCTCAGCAAAGATGCTTTATTGTGCTGCTTTTGGTAGGGTTTGCTCTGAAGTAAGAATGTGCATTGTGGAAGCAAATTACTGGATTTGTTAATCACAGTACAAGGAATGAGTATGATTTGAATATTTTTGTTTGTGATTATATGGAAGAGAGCAAGGCTCATATCCTACTGAATAAATATTATTCCTAAAGAGGATAATCTAGTATATTTAGATATATGTTCCTTGAATTACAGACTGTTCCAATTGTTACAGTGAAAGTTCAAGAGGTGAGATGCAAATACACTTAATTGGTGAGATGCAAATACAACTTAAATGTTACTGAGAAAAGCCGAGTTTGCTGTGTCTGCCCTGAAGAAGGTGGAAGTGCTAATGCAGTTTGATATTTCTGTGTAATGTGCTTCTAAGTGTTGCTTCCAAAAGCAGCTGATCCTCAGCCTAAGACACTGCCTGTGCAGCAATTGTATGAGTTACACTGAACAGTTCAGTTAATTGATGCAACAACCTTAGTGTAGAAAGAGTGACAGTGAAATTGATGTGCTTTGTACTAGCAAAGTCATTTTCAGAAGAGGGCAGAAAAATGTTGTGTGTGTCAATGTTCACACTACTTTAACTATACCCTTAACCAAGCAGAGAAATTAATGTATAACTGTCTATAAATTGTAATTAAGTGTGTTCTTTGGGAATTGGCATTTATTTATGGGTATACTGGTATTCTACACTTGAAGTAAAAGCTCACTGAAGTGCTTGAGGAGTCAAAAATGACAAAAGGTTGCTTTGGCAACACAAAACCTTGTCTCAAATATGCTTGTTCCAGATATTCCTGGATTGTCTGTCCGTCATCGTCATTCCACTGGCACAGGGACCGAAGACCCTGAGCTCATAAACTGGCTGAGAGTTCATGGAGCTGATGAGGCCACAATAAACAAGGTAGCAATAATCCCATCCACTGCCTGGCACAGTTGCCATTACTATTTTGTGACACAGTTTAAAAAATACCAAACCTTTCTAATTACTTCAGCACATTTTTAGAGATTATTTTGTTTTTACAGGATAGGGAAAAGCCATGAATGTGAAGGCCTTCATAAATACAAAGTACCATTAATAGTTCCTAAATATGATTGTGAATAAAGCAATAAAATATCCTGGTAAATAGACACTCTTGGGTTTTCAGTGTCTTTACACACTGCAGCATTCCTGCTGATGATACTCTGGATACAGGATACATGTTCACCCTTGGCTAGCTGTGCTACAGTGAAATATACTGAAGTAGATCAGTCTGCTCTGCAGCAAATTATATAACTTCAGAGGTGTTAAAGATTTCAGCTAATTTAGGAATACCTGCATGTAGTTATCACTCCTACAGATCAGACCAAAGGTTCCTCCAAGTTCAATGACATCAAATTTAGATGCCATTCTTGAAAATGTACATCTTAACTGTTTGAATTTCCTCATGGGTTATATGTGCTATTACTTATGGCCCAATTTGTGTTCATTGAAGTCTGTAATTCTGTGATACCAGTGATAGCAATAGAAATGCCAGCTGACAAAGGTTTTGAGTAGCTGTAAAAGCATTACATCTTTCAAGTTGTGTCTGGTATGCCAATGCAGAGTATACAGTGTAAAAAATTTAAGTAGTTTCACTGTATTTGTAGAAACCATGTTTTTCTGTTGCATGTACTACATTTCAGCCCAATTTTAGGTTTCTCCCAAATTTACCCTTCTATTTTTAGGGGCAGATGATTCTAGCAAGATGAGTTTAGGAATTTAAATAATATTTCTAACAAAAGGTTCATTTAAATTTCTTTCTGCAGTTCTTGGCTGAAGACTATACCTTAACGGACGTTCTCTGCTATGTTACACGAGATGATCTGAAATGTTTGAGACTGAGGTAATGCTTCAGAGTTAAATGAACTGTGCTTTGTAAGAAGAAAAATTGATACTAAGTCTCTATTTATTGCACTGTGTGCAATTCATTTAAAATAACTAACACTTTCCAGTATGTCTTTGTATGCTGATACATTTCTGCCAAACAGCTGATACTATTTAAATCTCAAAATAAGCTTTTTTTCTATTGAAAGCAAAATTTTAAGGTAAAGCATTTACTTTACATCTGGAGACCCTAGATATCCCATTAGAGCCTTGCTTTTATTTTAAAAAGAAGAGCTAGAAAAACTTTCAGTAGTTTATTATCATCATCAAACTTCAGAAATGTTACACATGGACTGTAAGTAACACTACATTTCACCTAATCATGCCAGGTGTATAGGTCACCAGCTTGCATCATGTTGGAAGTCAAATGTGGGTTATGCAAGTCCTTTGACCAGAGGTCTGAATTCCAGACAGCAGGCATCTGCCAAGTGGAAAGATTGCCCTGTCTTGTAATCAGAAAAGGACTCTGTTCCTTGTTTGAGTAATGCATGTTGGATTTCACCTTTGATTAACCTTCCTACTGAATATCATTGATCAAAACCAGAGCAAGAAAATCAGAAAGCACCTCAGCTGGAAGGCTTTCAGACTAGAGAGTTTCTTTGTACCTGAGTGTCTTTATGATTTTTCTTTACAGAGGAGGAATGCTGTGCACGCTCTGGAAGGCGATCACTGACTTTCGAGAGAAACACGCCTGACGCTGATATTTTTTTCTTTGCTTCTCTGCAGAGATGAAAAGATTTCCTTTCAGCCAGAGCAGGTGTGCTGTCAGAGGGACTGTTGCACTTTAATCCAGTATTTGTTTACCAATGTTAAAAACACTGCAGCTTCCTGACTGCTTTTACTCCTATAATCCATAAGGAATCTGTAAACAACCTGCAACATTATTTTACTTTCAATGTTTTTACATGCAAGTTTTTCAACAATTTTTAGAAAACATACACACAAAAGTTATAAACTCATGAAATATTGTAGTTAAAGTAAGCAGATGTTAATTTCATGACAAGCTGATGTAAGATTTCATGTAACAGTACATCACTGGAACAAAAACAAAATGTGACACCTTTCAATTTCTTTGTAATATATATCAATATTATCTGTAGTACAGCTTCATAATTTCAATCATAATTAGATATTTTTCTTTTAGTGTGCAAGATCTAAAGGTAATTGTTTTTACCTACTGCCCTACATAGTCTAATATTGTTTATTTTTGGTAATTTAAGTTCTATGGTGCATTTGTTTTAGAGTTGTTTATGTACTACTGAACTGTACCAGTTGTATACACCTGAACCACGGTAATGTTAGCTTGTTCTAAAGCTATCTCTGACATACACAATTGAAAATAAAAATAACCTAAGACTTACTTTTTCCTATATTTTTGGACTTATAAAATAATAACAGTGGTGTAGAACTGGAACATATTGGAATAAAAAAAAAGAAAAAAATTCATACGGAGTATCAAGGGAACCTTTTTGATGCATCTTACATTTACTGTGATTTGAGTATGATAACCATAGCATTGAATATTTTCTTTGTTTTTCTATTCAGTCTAATTACAGTACTAACAAGCCAAGACCAAACAAAATTCTTCTCTGGGTGCTGTACTTGAGAAATGAAAAGTCCTGCCTCCATGCACTGAATAGTCATTGTGGACTGTTGTTTCTTTTTCTGCTTTTGTTTATGCAATGATTTTTTTTTCTCATGTGCAATGAAAAAGGGTGGTGGGTGTTCCCTGTCCATCCACTGTCATTGTCACTCCACTATTCTAGTACTGGGTATCAACAGATTCTTCTGGGGCATCTGCAAAAATTCCATTGTGGGTAAGACTTGCCTGGACAAGAAGCTACTTCTTTTTTCATAAGCCTTGGTAACCATTAAAAGGCTTATGCTCTTAATTTTTCAGGTCTAGCAGGTACTTTCAAAAGAAACTAATTATTTTTTTTAAACATAAACACATTGTCCTAATGTGTATACAGTAACTTTTGCTGGCTACACTGCAACAATTATGTATTAAAAAAATAAGATACAGAACAGTTGATTAAATCATTTTAGTCAAATTTTTTTTTTTACTCTGAAGATGGTTCTATTGATTTTTAGGCATGGATGTATTCAACTCATTCCAAAAACTTCACTGCATTTCACTAGAAACACAACTACTGTTTATTAATTTCTATTGCTATTACAGCAGAAAACAATACATTTTCAAGGTCATTTTAAACACTAGAAGGACCAGAGGTGGAAGCTGACTTGTAAAACCCAAAACTTAAGACTTCACCCATTGAGAAGTAACCCTAAGACAATGAACTTCCCCCATTTGATTTTTGTGTGAAGCATGATCCTGTATTGGTCCAGCTTTGAAAACCTCTGTTTTCATGCAGTATGACTGGAAGGTAATTGCACTGCTCTGTTTACTTGGAAAGCATGCAGCCTGTTCTCTATGACTCAGGCTGCTCAGAAATGCCAGCTATGTAAGGAAGAAAGAATTGTGATCGAGGTTTCCACTGAACATCTATCTCCATGAGACCTAGCCTGGAACCAGCTGGAATTAACTCCTATAGTTCTCTGCTGGCTTCACGAGACCCAAGGTGGCTTCTGCAGCATTGCTCAGCCATCAGTTCTGTATTCTCCATGGTGAGACTCTGTTGGATCTGGTCCATGCCCAGGCCAGGCCATGTACACGCAATTCTGGTCTGAATGTGGTTCCCTAAGCCGCACAGCTAATCCATACAGATACCAGATCTGTGCACAAAAGCTTATGTAAGATCCCTACATCAGGCTACTTCATACAGATTGTACCAGATGTTACCTTTTACATCCTCAGACAAAACATGACATAACACTTCGGGACGATGTGCATCAGACAGGTCAGCCTGGGATGCTTCAGCCTGGCTCCCTGGTGGGTGGATAGACCATAGGTGAGGGCTTTAAGATTACGTTAGTGCAGGATGTTGCTGAGGGCAACATTTTGACCATGGGGCATACCACTGGCTTTGAACTTGGATAGCCTCTTAGTCCTTGATCAGTGCTGTTTAATCCAGGACTCAAGCTGACTGAGAGACATCTTTACACCTCCCTTAAGGGAGCATAGAAGTAAAAATTCGACCAAGGCAGTGCTGATTTTGCTGTATTTTGCACCTTTCAGCATAGAGCCCAGCCTATTCTTCTATTACAGACACTCCTGCCCACAAGCCACAGGGCGTGTTTATCACCCAAGCCCCAAACTCCTTGTTTTAGATCACAAATGGTTCTTGGTGCAACAGCAAAATAGTAATCTCTCCTTCCCCTAGAAGACCTTGTGCTCTGAACTTAGCAGTTTCTGAAAGGGCAGTGCTCTGCATGGCGACTGAAGTTTGCTTGGTCCAAGTGCATCAAACCAAGGGAGCTGCCCCTCTCCATCTGCTTGCCTGCATCTACAGCTGCATCCTATGAGTTCCCCAATTCACCCACCCTCCTTCACCTGTAGTTCTGATGATTGGTGCTACCTACAAGCAGATGAAAAATTAAATGATGTTTTGATGCAGATTAGAACACTTTAAAGAGAAACACTCTTATGAGCCTAAAAAGCAGCATAAAACAAGTTAAGGCAAACTCATAGGAAAGGTAACAGGACCATGACCTTTACAGAAACGACTGATACATCGGCAGCTCTTCACAGAGCCTTTTTTTTGGAAGCAAGGCGTTGCACGCAGCTTTAGAAGCGGCTGTTTAGGAGCACGTGCCTCAGGAACGAGTCTACGGCAGTGCAGCTCTTTCCCACACGATGCGGCGCATCGCCTGGGCTTGCGAGGCGGCCGCCACTCCTCCCACCTACTGCCGAGATGGCGAGCATCCCCAAACCTGTTTTTTCTCTCGGCGCCGGTACCAAACGAGCTGTGCCAATGCGGCGGGAGCTGCTCTGAAGAAAAAACTAATCACACCTGTGTGAACGGCGGCACCTCGGCAGCCCGGGCCGCCGCGGGGGCCGGGAGTGCGGGCAGCCACCCCCGCACCGCTACCACCACCGCTGCCGCCGCATAAACGCCTCCAGCCCGTCAGAGGCGGCTGCTCCCGGGCCGCGGGCGCCGGTCCCGCCCTCACCTGCTGCCGGGCAGAGCCGCGGGCGGGGGCGGGGGACGTGGCGCTCACCTGCCCCGGGCCGCGGAGCCGCGGGGCGGAGCAGCCGCGCTCGGCGAGCAGCAGGAGGGAGACATGGCGGAGGCCGCGGGCAGGAGCGGCCCGCGCCGGCGGCCCGCAGGTGAGCAGGGGCTGCGGCGGCTCGGGGCGGCGGGAGAGCGGCGCGGATCGGGCCGCGGCTGCGGGGGCCCTGCGCTCCCGGGCGGCTGCGGGCGCCGTGCGGAGCGGGAGCGCGGCGGGGCCCGGCGGTGGCCTCGCCCGCAACAGGTGCGGGGGCGCTCCGCGGCCGCCCGGCCGTGCGGGGACTTCGCTGCCTTTCCCCGGGCACCGCCGCGGCCCGGCCGGGGACAGCCGGGGCTTCGGCCGGGGCGGCGGGCAGAGCTGCCCTGGAGGGGGTAGCGCGCCCGAACCGTGCCCGCCGTAGCAGCGAGACCCGTCCCGACCCCGCGCAGGGGCATCGGCGGGGCCGCGCCGTCGCTCCCGGGTCGCCGCTGGTTCTTCTGAAGCCTCCTCTCCAAGGGCTCGGAGTGCGGCCGGGTGGCGGGGCTAACGCGGGGCGCGGAGCCGCCCGGCGAGGAGGGGTCTGGAGGGGGCGGCCGCCGGGCTGTGGGCTTTGACCGGGGCTTGAGGTAGCGCCGAGCTCCCGCAATAAGGGAGGGTGGGCAGCCGCAAGACGCTGCTAACGGGGACGGGGTGAGCCCTGGCGAGGGCAGAGGGACGGCTCGGCAGGGTCAAGGTACCCGGTGGCAGCGCCCCGGTGCCCGCCGAGCGAGGCCCGCTGCGGGGTTTGGCTGCGCCTCAAACGCGAGCGAGCGACGCGCTGCTGCAAGCCCTTATTTCCTACAGGGAAAGAGCGGAGATGTCCTTGCAGATGTCTCCTATAAGGAGGGATGTACACTGCGAGACCGTTTTAACTCGCTTTTATTTTGGCCCTAAGGGCGAGGAGGGTGCAGGGAGGAAATTTTGGCTTACGCAAGCGGATCGACCGCTGTATCACTGTTGTAGGCGCGGATGCTGTTTGCTTTTGCTGCTTGCTGGACTGTGAAGTCCGAGTCCAACTTTTGGTCCTCTCCTTTTTTCCTTTTTTTACCTTCCTCCCCAGTCCCATTCCATTCACCTTTTGCTAGTCCTTCTCTAACATAAGCCCAAGTTTATCTCTAAATCAAAGAGTGAGTTTTTATATCAAAACAGCATATGAATAGGCCATATGGCTGTTGGCTGATTGTGTTTTCTCAGTATAATATTTTTAATACATACTTTATGTAATGTAGACATGCAGTCACAAGCAATGACTGTGGGCAGACCCAGCCAAGTGCTGTCTTCATTAGAAGTATAGAATATAGCTCAGAAATCCTTACAAGTCACTCCCAGGTATCACTCTAAAGTTCATCTTCAGAAAGGAATGCAGATGCGCATCCTATGTGTTCAGAGTTTGCAACCACATTGACTTCCCTTTCCACGGCAAGAACTGACTGGTTTATTGAAGCCATTTCTAACAAATTCTTTTCCAGTTTCTTACCTTGCTGATGAGATTTTTTTTTTAAATGGGATTATCAGTCTTTTTATGATTACCTACCAAAACTAGAAATGAGTCAACAGATGACATGTATTTTGCATATGTTCTGTTTTAAAATTACTTATGTGCCTAGATTTATTCTGTGTTTGCTTTATAGTTTCATTTCAAGCTGCTGTGTTGAACTTTTACTCTTTGGGACATCTGTAGACTGAAGGATCTGCTTGCTAAGTTCTTGAGTATTTTGAATTTAAATTACTTTGTGCTGTCAAAGTTCATTTGAAACTTCTCTGTGAGTAAAATGTCAGAGTTAAACCTCTATGAAGCTTTTCTGTGAAGTTCGTTGTCTGCTGAGATCCTTTTAGGTCTCTGAGATATCACAGGGACTGCTTTGCAGGTGTTCAGAAACAGGAACAACCTCAAAGCACATCAGGGATCTGCTCCGTGGCTCTTTGGTCCCTCCATGAGTGAGCAGATGTGTGTGCCCAGGGAGGGCCATGCCGATGGCTTTGGCTGCAGTCTGCTCCGCAGGCGGAACACCTGTGTCTGCATCCGGCTCCTCAGGAAGATCAACGTCCCATCTGTGTTCGGTGAAATTAGCTACCGGTCAAACTATTGCCTCTGTTATAAAAACAAAGCTCTGTGTGTGCGTTGTGGTGCTTGGCTGGTTTGTTTCTTTCCTTGCCTCATGTGGCTACATGCATGGACTTTCAGGAGGGAAAAGCTTCAACATCACCACCAGGGTTTTGCAGGGGGATGTTACAAGTGGATCCCTTTCTTGGCAGGTGGTCTGCTGCACCTAACTAGCTTTCTTTGGGTAAATGGCCTAATTATCAGGGTGAAGGAGTTTTTTTATTCTGCCATTCATAAATTTATAGATGGCAAAGTGAGTAGAGTGCTCAGGGGATATACTAAGTTACACCAGTTAGAATTTTCCAGTCATAGCTACTCGAGCATCTAATAGCACTAAAGCGCTCTTCAGTGATTCCTGAGATGAGAGGAGCCCTCTTGTGGGGAATGCCACATGGAGAAGCTTCTGAGGCACCTCATTTTATGGCTGCCCATCCATAAACATAGGCATGTCTCTGCCTGTGAGAGTTCCCCATGCGTGCTCTGGGCTGCCTTGGCCAGCTCTGTGCACAGGTAACAATTTACTTAAGCTCTGGGATAACAGAGAGAGCTATGTGTTTGTAACATTGCAAAGAAGCTTTAATGCCGTGGTTTTGTGTACTGTTGTAGTTAGCTCTTTCTTCTAAGTGAGCTTAGTATTACTCTGTGCTTTTTGCTGCAAAACAAATCTGCCCTTTAAATCATGTCAGTGCCAGGTGGCTTGTGAAAGCTGAAAACTTGAGGTGTTTGCTTTTTAACTGCTGATGGGACTTTTTATCTGTTGCTTGCTTAGCCTGGTATTTTCTCCATCTGAGAAGAAATCAAATTTCATCTTTCCGTGTTTATTTTTTGTTTCCTAACAAATAGATAAATTATTCGGGAAAACACAAAAGCGCAGAAAGCATAGAGTGTCTGGGAGCTGAAGGCGTGCTCTGGTTCCCATGGCTCTTTCCCAGCGGTTCCAACGTGTTTTGCTGGGGAGGGTTTACACGACGGTGTTGAGACACGCGGGTTTTGTCTCTCTGGCCAGCTCAGGCGCTCCGTGTCCTTCGCAGGGGGAGCTGCCGGGCGCAGGGCGGTCACTGCAGCCGGAGGAGGGGATGGACCATGCCCGTGCCCGGCCACCGGCCCCGGGGTGATGATGTCGCGGTGCTCCGGCACAGGCTGCGGTGCCGCCGGGGGTCACCTCTGCCCCAGCCAGGGCTCCTTGCGCTCACCCCTACCGTGAGCAGCCGCTGTGGGAGCCTTTTCCAGGTGTGGGGAACCAGGGACTGCCGCGAGGGTGGGTGCTCACAAACGCTGCAGGTGTTGATGCTTGTGTGTGGTGGGCGTGCTCTGATTTCCATCTGTGATTATCTAAACGTTAGCACATTGCAAATCCTTTCTATCTTTTGGTGTATAAATCGTGGATCTGCAATTCTTCTATTGCCACCTCCCCTCTAAAGAAAATCTATTCAAGCTATGAAATCGTGTCTCAGAGCCTGTGATTATATCTTTAGTCCCACATTAACGATTTTTGAGGCAGTACTAAATGCACAGAGACTCAGATTTATCAGTACCTTGTAGAATGAAAATGATACAACTAAATTAAATTTAGGTTAAAATCCTCATAGAAGCCATCCCTCAGCTTCAGAAAGCTGTTCAAGTACTGTGTCTGGGTATCTCTTGTTGGTAAAGTAATGTCTGTGCAAGGACTACACACTATGGCAAAGTTGAAATGAGCCTTTTTCTGTGCTTATTGTGTAATGGGAGTGAGGCTTTCTCCACCCACCTACACCCAGCATTACTAGTTAAAAAAAAAAAGAAAGAATAAGGGGTGTGTTTGTGTGAAACAAACCACAAGCAACACAAACTCAGCAACAAAAATCCAACCCTGTCCAAAAAAATTCCCTCCCCACTCCAGAGTTCAAGACCATAGTAACTCTCCACACACAAAAGCCTCAAAACCAAACACTGCTATTAAAAAAAAAAAAAAGAGTTTATGAAGAATCAGGCCTGTTAAGTGATGGTCAAACAGCTGGCTTATGTGGTACTTCCAGTACAGAAAGAGAAGTTTTACTAATTTAGTTAAAGTAGTATGCATTGCTGTTTTCCTTGGGCTTAGTTTTGAAAAGAGATGTACTTGTGTATGTGCTGTTTCAAACTGCAAAAAGTTGTAAATTTACCATACTCTGAGATGGCTAATATTTTATTTGCATGATTTATTATTATCCCAGATAAACAAATTTAATACTTTAGAGCTGAAAATTATTTGTAGTGTTAAAGGTAATTAAATGATCAGAGAAATAATTGCCTCAATTATGTAAATACTGTATCATCTTGCAACAACATACACATTTTTTCAAGCAGAAAAGAAAGTAAGTCTACATCCACAACACAAGCCACAGTGTGCTGCTGCTGCTGTTGTTGTGGGAACTCTGTGTATCTGCCCTTCCTTCAGGGAGGGGATCCCCTCTATGTGACTTCTATTAGAGAAATGCAGTGGTCTGCCAGGAACTATGGCAGAAAAAGGTTCTGTGTATATTATATTCTTCTTTTACCCTACACATGCATGAGAAATGGTGTATTTGTGAAACTGGTTAAGGTTTAATTCTACATCTCTCCCTTAGTGTTGGTTCTGGAGTTGTGCCATAGTTGCTTTCATGAAAACAAGTAGGCTTTAGGGACAAAGCTTGAAAATAAGTATTCTAAGAGATCTGTCAGAGTTCAGGGGAAACAACTGTAAGGTGTCTGCTAAGATGACATGCAGGACTAGGCTGCCTTGCTGTTTGGATAAATGGAGTTAGAAACCCTGACTCTTGTTGGCAATGAGATTCTTCAGAAAGGTGATGGAATGATTTGTGCTCCAGGACGAGAGTCGCTGTGGGACTCATGAGGGGAGAAATAAAGTACTGATGTCTTCAAATATATCCTTGTCTCTCTGTCTGAAACTCTGTTCTTCCTTATCCAAAAGTCCAGACATCTTGGTCATCCTCTAAGAAACATGTTGGGAACTAAGATGTCAGGAAAGCACTGGTAATTAACACAGTTCACAGGATTCCCTCCATCAGATACTAATGCCGGTAATACAACAATGGAAAAAATTTTAATTTGGTCTTGACATAGTTTCTTTTCTTTCATGTCCCTGTTTCTGTGGGAAAAAAAGCTTGGAGCCTTGTCTTTGAAGTATTCATTTCTACTGAAAACTTAGTATGTAAGTGCTCTTAATTTTGAGTGCTGTACAAATGCTTGGTTGTCTTGACATGTATTAAACCCAGGTATTCTAAAAAAATAAGCTGCTTTTTGTTGTTGTTGTTGTTTTAGTTTTTTTTCCCCCAGACAGAAGCAGTGACAACATTGCCCTGGGTATTAATTGTAGGGCAATTAGAATTCATAACTTCTATCTTCTACCAAATTCCTGTTTGCTACTGTCCTGTGAACTCCCAATTCCTTGCTGCCTTTCATTATTTAACTGACCAGTGGTTGAAATCACATGATATGTTCTACTATAGGGCCTGATCCAACATCATTCTGTTATATAAAAATAGTGTTGACTAAGAATGATCAAATATGTTTCTGATTCATCATGGTGTGCCTTGTGCAATGTTTATAGTTAGTCATACTATGCAAATCAATTTAATTAAAACATGTGACAGACTTGTTAATGTAAGTCTTGTGTGATTGTTTTATTGGTGTGTATGTGTGGAAAGTGTTTGTGAATGATGAGACTCTTAAGTTCTTGATGAAGAAGTTCTCCTCATGTTCTTGTGCCTTTTTGTGCTGATGAATGAGTTTGACTGAAACAGGGTAGGGCTTCCAGCCTTCTCCTAAATTTTTCCTATGCATGGAAATGCACACAGGTTTAGATTTCTTTGGCAGAAGGGGAAACAGTTAACACTTACCTTCTGCCTAGTCACTTCTGAGGAGCTCTAACAGCCCTTGGTCCAGTGTGTGGCGCCGTGCATGTCAGCACAACAGCAAACTGGGAAGAAGGTTTCCCTTCTTATTCTCTAGCATTTTATATTCCTACTGATTAATTCAAGAGGCAATTTTTTTCCTTCCAAGAAGGGGAAAAGAAGAAATCAATTATTATATCAGATGTTTATATACTGAAATTGTTTAAAAATAATTCAGTAAAATTAAATTTTACATTACTGCTGTAAAAATAATTGGCTGGTCCTTTATTATCTTGTGTATAAAATTGAGGCCTTAGAGATATCTTTGAAGAGAAACTTAGAAACATCTATAAAGACAAGGTTACTATGTGTCATTTTTGGAAAACAAGAGGTAGAAGGAAGAGAAAATAGAGAGCAGCAGTGAAAAACATTAGGTGTTTGAGACAGTGGTTGACTTAATGGAAGAAAGTGTTTTTTCTAATACAGTAGCTATTTTGGCTATTTCCAAGTTAACTATAAAAAAACCCCAAAACGAGGTACGGAGATGAATCCTGTCTGTCTTTTTAAGGCTGGTTTGTTTTGTCCTAGATTTAAATGCTAGAGAAAAGGAGGTTTCCAGTGCTTTAAGGCTGGATAAATAGCTGTTTTCTCATATGAGTAGGGGAAAAAAAAAAAACAGAAAACAAAACAGGCCCTACTTTCTCCATCTTTTAGGCTTGACTTCCTGATTCAAAACCTAGTGAAGTAGAAAATAAACAGACATGTGATTCCTGAAGAAAACTAGGAACAGATTGAGTTTGGAGTTTAGTTAGTGTATGTATATTCCAACATAGCCCTGTGAGGCAGAGGAAGTTGATGATCTTTATGGATCCCTTCAAATTTGAGATTTGTATGATCCAGCACTGCCTATAATATGTATTTTTAAATGAGTTCTTAGAAAAAGCTTTTGCTACAGATGATTAATATTGAAAATATGAAAAATCTATGCAAAATATGATTTGTGTGTTTTGATGATTAGGTATGTTAAAATTTTTTGTTGTAATGTTTTTTGCAGAACAGGATGGGAGATTTTAACTGAATTTTCCTGATTTTTTTTTTCCCCAAGAAAGAAACATTTGGAACCTAGTTCCCAATGGAACCCTTTTGTTTCACACAGGGAAAACATGAATATGAAAGCAAAATTCTAAGATAGATAACTACCTTGCCCTGAACCTCTTCAGTTGTAAGAAAATCAGAAAAAAACCAATGGAATAGTGGCAATCTGTAAAGGAATGTATGCTAAAATAATATATTTACTTGATCTATTTCTTGATACAAAATACATGCAAGTTGAGGGGAAGCTTTCACAAGGTAGTGGCTGTGGAATGTAAAGTTACGTGCAATTCATTATACTCTAAATCCCAGTAATGAACTTCATGGACAGTGTGGATAGTTTACAGGGAATGAAACAATCCTGTTAATGAAAGAAGATAGCAAATCTAGAATTCAGCCATGGTGACTGGTTTCAATTTCCTTTGCATTTCATAGGTAAAGATATCAAGTCTTAATACCTGATGATGAAGCAGAAACATTTCTCAGCATATTGTTATGATATTAAGTGTCCTAATAATCCTTGTTAAACTGCTGTTAAAGACTGCTGCATATCAGATGATGGTTTGTGCAGGTAATTACACCTATGGAGTTTAGTTGGTGAAAGTGGGTGTGTTTAAGTGTCATGGTTTGACTGATAATCAGTTTGCAGGTGTTGTAAAAAGGAAAACCCATAAATGACCCAGTGCCCTCAAGATACACAGTTGTCCTCACGCCATCTCTCTCTTGAGAGTTTTACTCCATCAGTAAGAGAGCTCAGCTGTGATTGTTTTAATGACAAAAACATGGATGACTAGTGGTTAGAGGGGGGAAAAAATATCAATAATAGGGGTTATTTAAGAAAATTGTTTGTTTTGTCTTTTTTTTTTTCCAAGTGTTCAACAGCCTTGTTCCTAAAATTATCCACCCCTTTGTTCCCTCAGGAGGATGTTGCTTTCATCCCAGTTTTCCTATAGAAGCTCCCACGTAGATGAGACAAGGCTGAAATAAGCAAATAAGCAAAGCTTTCCTGCTAGGAATACCTCAGGAACTTCTTTTTCTTCCTTCAACCAGTGGATTGAGGAAGGGGGAGTTGTCAGTACAGTCTCTTATGCAGTGCTGGTACCTTTAATATGTATTCAATAGTATTTTTAGGAATGTTTTTCAGAAAAAAAAAATTGCCCAAGTGCCTAAAGTTTATGGGGTTTTTTTATTTTAATAGGTGTCTCTTATATGTAGTAGGCTGAATTTTATTAGGCATTTGAAAACATTTTGTGAGCTGGCATAGTTTTTAACCACAGGGACCTTGAAATAAAATCTTGCTGTGTAAGCTGAATGTGCTGTTGATACTTTTGCTCTGTCACCTCTGCATTAGTAAGTCAACAGGAAGAAAAATGTACCATCAGTTGCCTGTGTGTCATTGCCCAAATCCATCTGCACCAGCCCCTGAAGCATCAAACTTGGTTATTACTACATTTTGCATGGAGGGCAAGTTACTCTTATGGGTGTGGGGGATTCTGCAAGGACCAAGGAAGTAATTCTCAGTCCTGTAGCTGTTCTGCATAATAGGGAAATGGACATGCTGAAACAGTAAACATACCTGTAAGGTGGGAAGCTGCTCCAGTCAGGTGTATTTTTGTGTGTTATATACTTCTGGCATGTTTTGAAATGCCTATTTAAGGACTTTCTAATCAAAGGTGATTAAACATAATTTTTAAAAGGGTAGAAATCCTTACTTAGTGACTTAAAGCAGTGAAACGGGGTGGAGCAATAATTAATGAAGCTGCCATATAAATATTGTTTTCTATTACTTTTTTCTCTTGGCAAATCTTGGTATGTATGGAAAACTGTGATGGTACTAACTACTGTCCACTTTCTGTGATGATGTGTGTTCTGTTATGTAGTGTTTGTGGGAGGCATTAGGTGGATGGGATTTGAGGAATGAAGCTGCTTCTCTTTATGGAATAAAGTAGTGGTGCCTGTATAAATGCCAGAAGGCAAATTGCTGAGGCAAAGAGCAGCTTGTGTTCGAGCTTCTTTCCTTACTCTTTTGTCCACACCCTGTAGTACAAAGTGTCTCTAACTGCACACAAATGTCATCATGTGCAGCTTCCGTGTACACCCAGAGTCCAAGGTGTAGCCAGGAGGAAATACATACTAGAGATGGGCTCTGGGCTTGGTCCTGCAAAATGCTTCTGTTTTGGTTGGGTGTTTTGTGGCTGTGCTGGAGAGGGAAGAACGGTGCAGCTGAGCCTTCAGGTGGTGCTGTGTTCTTCTCGATCTGCTGTGGTCCTGGCTCATGAGCCTGAGATGTGCTAGGACAGAGCTATCCTGCCAGCTGAGCATGATCCAGGACTCCTCTGTAAAGAGCATCCCAGGCCACTGTGGCAGTCAGCATCGTTCATGTCATAAATTCTGACCCTGCTTCGGTTTTGTTACCCTTGTTGTTGAGGTGATCACATAGATCTGTGTGACTCGCAGTTTTCAATGAGCCACCTACAGACTTGTCAGCTAATGTCTGTGCCATCTTGTGGTGGCTGATCAGGTTACATCAAGATCCTCTTAAAAAAACAAACAAAAAACCAACCAAAACAAAACAACCTTGAAGTGAGGAAAAATAATGTACTTTTGAAATTATAGAGTGATTCCAGCTGGCAGTTTTTCTTCAGTAGCATTTTGAAATGGTGAGCACACCCTGAACTGAGGTGGAAGCGGATGAAGTTTAAGGTGTCTCTCAGGTGAAATATCCGGCATGTTGCATAGTGGCATTTGCAGCTGTGAAGGATGAAACATTCAGATTGCCAAACTTGTGAGCAAGCATTGTGTTGTAAATGGCTTAAGAAAATCCAGAATGCCAGCATATGAGGGAAATCAATTAACTAAAACTACCTGGGCTGCTTGGACTTTGCTCATTTTGTGAAATGTATGTTAAAGGTTGATGCTGTAAAACTAATGGTGTGGCACAGAATTTTCAGAATTTTGTTGTCCCATGCTTTCCACGCAAACTAGAAATTCTCATTTTTGCGTTTTCACATGTGGAAAAGAATGTTCCAACACCTGTCTGTAATTGTGGGTGTATGCATTCCTAATGCAAAAGGTATGTACTGCATAGGAAGGTGATTAAGGGGTTGGGGGGGCGGTGGCACACACGACACCCAGCACATGCAAATACAGAAGAGGACTCATCCTCATTGTTTTATGTTAGGCTGAAATTTTTAAACATGAATAAGCAGAACAGCTGAGCAAAAAGCAGGTTCATGCCTGGTGCCTTCCAGGCTTCTTTTCACTCAGTGCTCATCTGCTTGTGCAACCGCAGCTCCATTCTCCCGCTGCCTGGAGAGGAGGAAGGAGCAGCCCCTGCTGCCGAGGAGCTTCCAGCTCTCCACAAGCGTGCAGGAGACAGCGTTCCCAAGGCTGGCTCGCTGCAGCTGAGGAGACAGCACTCATAGACCCTCCTTTGATTAGGATGTGTCCGTGTTGTCAGGGCAACTGTTAACAGCGGCGTATCATATTTTCTCCTCTTGTACTGCGTGCTGAATATTTTAGTGTGCTGTGGCTGGAAGAAGGTTGCAGGGAAGAAGGTGCTGCTGCAAGGAACCTGGAGCTGTGGGCTGGGATCTGATTGAACAGGTTAAGACAGCAAAGAGCAGCATCCAAACCAATGTGCCTTTGATTAGGGCTTTTCTTCAAGGAGGGGAACAACTGCAAGCCTTTCCTGCCGACTAGATGTTGGTATTTGTCAGCTGTTTGCATACTGCTTATCCATAGGGGATCTGTTACAAGTGCTCAAATGAGCAGACAGCGTTGCAGCTAGCAGCTAATTAGGGGCTGGAGTTTCTTACTTTTTTTTAATAAGCAAGAGGCAACAGCAGCATGCCTGGTTCAACTACTGCCCTCCGACAAGAGAGACTGAAGAAAAGTGCCAGGCCAAATCCCCCAGGTTTATTCACCATTAATGAAGAGGATGAGCAGCAAAAAAATGGGAATTCCACAAGACTGAAAGGTACGTTGCTGTTCTGCAGTGCAATCAGGGCTGCCTGAGGGATAGCAGGCACAGCAGTGTTTTATTAGCTCCTCTGTGTGCTACAGAGAGTCTGTAAGTGACTGCTGCAGTTTGGCACTCACAAATGTGCTGTGCATGATAGGTGTGTTTAAATCCCCTGGCTTGTTATGCAATCGGCTGCTTTGACTGTGAAGAAAACAATACTTTTTAGTTATTAATCACATTTCTTCTGGTAGGGATAGTGGTCCTGCATCTGAAATATATGAGTGAGTTTCTGTGTGTTTACTTTGACTTCTGTTTACAGTCTGGGTAAAAAACTGTTAAAAAGAAGGGTAGGCTTGGAGAGTACAGAATGCAATGCCTGCCTGTTACAGAGGACAGCTTTGCCAAAGACAATGTGAAACTGTCTATACTTCCACTCGTGTGCGGGAGGGGCAGTGTGCCTTTGGCAGAGTATAAAAAATACACATTGTTCTAATATGCTGACTTTTTGTCTGACAACAAAACAGACAGAAAACACAAACCCGAAAAATTGTTAAAGAAACCTATTTATGGTGCTTAGGGTAGGTAAGCAGTGATGGCAGAGGGATACTGATGGCCATTGATTTATAGCAGGTCTGTCAAGCCTGTGTAGCCACTGTCTGCCTTGTATCATTTAATTCCTATTTCCTACATGGATCCTAGTATTTAAACTCTTAGTCTGGCAGGGATTCTGCTACTTACAATTGTGACTATTTTTTTTTTTTTTCCTTCAAGTGGTTCTATGTGTATGAGCACTCCTTTTGGGGGGGCGGAGGGAAGGGGTGGATTGTACCAGTTTTTGTTTACAAAACAAATGTTAGTTTGTAGCCTCAAGACACTGTTTTAAATTTCAGTTATTACCATTCTACCATGTAACAGGAGAGCCTAGAAAGCATTTAAATAGCAAATTTATAGCATGTGTATTTATTAGAACTGAATAATTTACAGCTAACTGATTATTTTCTTTTTCTTGTAAAAGCTTTTACAAACAAATTCAGAACTCAGGTCTTATTTGTCGGGTTTTTTGAGTTTGCAGCTTGTACTCTTTTTTTCTCAGAATAGTAAAAAACTTAACTGGTTAGAGTTTCATGATAAAATATATATTGCCAGTCATTGTTAATATGCCTGTTGTGTTAGGGTCTTGTGTATGCTGTAAGTTAACTGCTCTTCTGTGTATTTGAAACTGCCCATATAAAATGGAGATCCAAACTCTAGCATGAGGTTATTGAGTTCTTAATGTTTTAAGAAGCATATTACTTTCCTTTATCGCCCACTGGATGGCTTCCAGAGTCAACAGTCCATAAAGCTAAAAATCAATAATTTGCCTGGTTTTATTCAATGGCACTGCTAGTTTCCCAACAATTTGTTGACTTAGCTACTCTTTTCTACTTGCAAGAGCTACACATATGTGCTTATCCTTTGTCTCTCTTGTTTTAACTGAGATTTGATTTTTGATTATTCCTTTATTTTCTCTTGTTGCTGTGAAATGTAAGCAGATGCATGTGAACAGTAGCACAGACAGCAAGCAAATAAGTTCATGCAGTTTTAAGAAGATAAAAAATTTGTCAGCTTACCTTGACTACTCCTGGTGAGAAATAATATAGGAAATGGTACAAAATATTCTGGAACAATATTCATTTGCTTTTCATTTTACTAAATATTTAAAGTAGCTCATAGTGTCTCTAGAACAGTACACCATTTGCACAGTGATACCTGTTGGTAAATATCTATGTCTGTACATTTGAATGTTATCAGTCATTAGGTGGGTTAGCCTGGAATGCCTGGTAATGAAGAATGCATGTACTCAGGATGCTGTTCTTCTCACCTGGTACCAAGAAAGGTCACTCCAGTGCAGCTCTGACTGGGTGATGGACCCACATGGGGCTTTTGTGAATCTTTAGTGTCTGTTTTCTCTTGCTTCTTTACAGAGTTTGCCTTTCTTAGTTCTTTACCTGTTGTTTTTGCTCAGCAAGCATCTGCAGCTACTGAGATTTTTTTTTTTTCTCTCTAGCACATCCTAAGTCAGGGTTGTCTTTGTGGGAGATGGGCTAAATGTTGTCTTAATCTGCAATTTCTGTTATCATGCTGGACCTGTCTTTGTACAGCAGTTTAAAACCCAAGAGGCCTTTAATGGATCTGATACTCCAAAGAAGTTCCTTCCTCCATTAAGAGTATTTCAATATCAGCACAAGATTTAAAATAATCAATATTTTCATAGTTCAGATCTTTTTAGACTACTAACCCTTGATTAGACTTTTTATGAGAGTTGTTTTATCATCTTGGAAACAAATATTTATGTGGATCTTAAAGTGGCTGGCCTTTGTGAGGTTTTCTCTAAATTGATTTTAGTACTGGCCACTCTTCTGCTTGTCTGGCTGTCTGCATTGTAATTGGAGGAGTCTGGTGGGCAAAATGAGTATGTTTCTCCAGTGAAAACAAATAATGACAATGTTGGAGGTATGAAAAGCATGCAGTGACCTTTATAGCCAAGTGCTCCTGATCTTTCCTTTGCTTTGATGTGAACTGTATTTACTGCTTTTTCAACAAATATTTCAACTTCCTTTCCTCTTCTTGGCTTTGGGACAAGGCCTGCGTATTTGTTATATATCTGTATGTCACCCACTGTTTCAGGGGTGTCTTGAAATGCTGTTGTGTAGTAGAAGAGTGCAAATAAAAATTACTTTGAATATCCTTTTTTACCTTTATTAACAGTATTCATTCTCCTTTCCTGTTATAATATTCAGGAATTTTGCTACATAGTGCACTCTTCAAATACAATTTCTATGGGTTTACAGAAGCTCATTCTGCACTCGAATTGGTTTTTGGTTTAGTTACCAGCTTTCCTGCAGTTCTGTGTCTATATTCACAAAGAAAACAGGCAAAACAGGAAATGAACCACACACTTAACAGCCTTAATGTTTCCTTAAAGTGTGTGTAGTTAAACAGATATTGTTTCTGTGACTGAAGAGAATGTATGTATGTGGTTCTGTACATAAATCACAAATACATGACTTTGAGTAGATTAGTGTTTAATTACAGGTATCCATCCTGTGTGTGTGAACTTCAGCTTCAGCCATTCCTTGAATTCAGGCACAAGCAATTCAATGTGCCTTAGAAGATTTCCCTCCTCTGCTCTGTTAATTTTGTGCTCCTTGGATGTAGTCTTAAAACCTTACTCAATTTTATGAAATTTTAAAGTGATGCTTCCTCTCCTTCCTCTTAGGAGGAGGACCTTCTCAACTGTTGATAATGTGTTTCTAAAACTATCACTTGACAAAGCTGGAAAAGCAATGCTTATGTTTCTGGGTTATGAATTTGAATACTTAATAACTGAAATAATTATGACATTTGTGACAAATTAGTGAAAAGTCTCAATTTAGCAATGGAATCCTTCACCATCCTGCTTATTTCAAACTCATCAAGGGAGGGTACCTCTAATCTACTGAGTGAGTATTGCTAATACAAAGCTGGACATACCTGCCTTAGCTTTCTGAACAGTAGCACTGATTCTTTGTCATCTTGAAAACAAGAGAAGGGCTTTTTTCAGTCCTTTGGTGAATGACAGTGATGTCAGTGATCACCAGCAGATTTTGCAACTGTTCTGTGGCTGGTAATGTTTGTGCATACTGCTCATTTCAGATGAAAGATTTGTTCTTCCAGAGACATGGAGGAGATTTCTTATATCATGACTGTTAGGGTGCTTAGTTGCCATGTTCTGCATGTGATAGGGAAACATGTATTTCTTTTTAGACTCAGATTGTCTAACTTTTAGTTCAGCTGTTGTCTGTTACTGTGTGTCTATACCCAAAGCAAACTTAAGAGACCTGAAAGAAAAGGGAACTTGGCATCTTAGGTGCATTAAACTGATAGTCCTAGAAACTGAAACTGTATACTTACAAAACAGGTATTGCATGGGGCGTGGAAGTGTAATTTTATCCCACGCTGCAGAGTCTGTGCCTCAGGCAGGATCCAGCATGACAGTGGAGTCTCTGGCTTTCACCACACTTTAAACCAACAAAACTGCCTGGGATGGTGGCTCTCAATGGGGCCTCTTGATGCTGAGCAGGAGGCTGACCTCCAGTTTGTTTGGGGCAAAAAATGGTGAGCCAATTGCTGAAGGCTGATGAACTGGCTTACCAAAATCAAGTACTGGAGGTTTTTCTGACAATATATAGCCCTATCTTGCCCATCTGCATTTGAGGCAAAGTGAGTGAAAGGAGTGGATGGAAGGAAGGGAAGGAACCAATTCTCATTTCGATGCTGGTTGTATAAAGGGGCAGGATTGAGAACCCAGACAGTGTGGTCTGGTGTCCCGCACCTTCCACTGAATTCTGCTGATGTGTCTGTGCACTTCCTTTCTTTCTGCTAGCTAAGGCCAGGAGAAGAGGGGTCCAAAAGTATCTTTGATTCTTCTGGACATTTATTTACAGAATCACAGAAAAGGTTGAGTTGGAAGGGATCTACAAGGATCATTGAGTTCAGCTCCTGGCCCATCACAGGACCGTCCCTGAGAATCACACCATGTGCCCAAGAGTATTGTCCAAACATTTCTCAAACTCCGTTAGGATTGGTTCTGTGACCACTTCCCTGGGGAGCCTGTTCCAGTGCCCAACCACCATCTGGGTGAAGAACCTTTTCCTGATATCCAACCTAAACCTCCCCTGACACAACTTCAGGCCATTCCCTCAGGTCCTGTAACTGGTCAGCATAGAAATCACTGTCTGCCCCTCCTCTTCCCTGCACAAAGCAGTTGTAGATTGCAATGAGGTCTTTTGAAATGCCTCTCAAAGTGTCTGGGAGGTACATTCTTTTAAAAGCCCTGCATTCATTGTTTACAGTGTAGCTGTTGGGGAGACAAAATGAACTGGTGTTTTTTTCAGGAAACCCCTGCCTCTGTTTGTAGGGAGTCCCCATTCATAGCTGTAGGTGCTAGGTAGCAGGAAGCATCCCATTTGTAACCATGACAAAGAGATCCTAACATGAAGAAATTTATAAGCAGTAAAGGAAAGAGACTATGCTGGAAGTCTGGGGGATAGCAGGGAATGTGTCTACAGACCAGTAGAGCAAATCTGATTTGTTCAGTCCCTCTGGCTTTCAGAGTGAAAGTCCAAGGTCTGAGGACTTGGCTTGTATTGTAACACAGCCTGTTCATCAAAGTGTGAGCTGGGATTACTGACAGTGCTTATCTGTGCTGGGTGAGAATCATCTTACACTTCTAGCTCAGCCCCATGAGAAGAGGCTTCCACGGCTGATTCTGGAGGATTTTGTTCAGTTCTTTTGGTGACTACTTTTTTGGGGGGAAACAGCCTGTGGTCTATTCATGTGTTCAGGGAGCATACTTGACATTGAGTGCATTGATGGCAAAAGTAAAAAAAAAATATGATGTTGATAGTTTTGAAAGTTTAAGTTATTTGTTAAGGTGCATTCAGTTGAACTTGGCATGTGAACTAGGATAATCCCTTCTAAGGAAAGACTGAATTTTGCAAAATAGCTTTTGTTAAGTACATGCAGTTATTTCAACCAAGGTCTAAATGATAACATGGTGTTCAGCAGAACTGCTGAACTGGGGAGAATAGGATGCAACATTTGGCTACTGTACTTGCAGGATGGGATGCTTGTTGAAGTTGCAAAAAGATTGGTGTTCAGTTTGAGATAATTCTCAAGAAAGCTTTCTTGAAAGAATTTCTTGAAAGAAACACCATTCATGAAAGATTGACAGCAAGCAGTGGAATTTTTCCCTATTCTTTATTATCTCTGTAAAGTCATGACTTTAAAAAACTGGAATTTGATATATGATTCTGTGTGGAAAATAAGTGTAAAGGGAATGTGGGTTCATGGCCATTTCTTATGGGGAAAAAGAGAGACCTGGAGAGTGATAGATCTGTCCAAGAATCCTGAAATGCTCTGAGGTCTTGTTGCATTCTTTTTTCCCTGAAAATATGCCAATAATACTATTTAGAGGACTTTATACAGTAACACAACTTTGGAATAAGTTGACAGCAAGAAGAAATGGATTCCTGTGTCCTATTGTACTGCGTGACACACACCATGTTTTTATTTTGCAGTGAAAAATTGAGGCAATAGCTTAGCTCATGTTTTTAAAAGAAATACACTGCCCTTCTATCACCTGATGTTTTTGAGATTGTGGTTTTGGTGCTCTTGCTGCTGTTTGCAAAGCTTGCTCAGAAACTGCGTATCTGTTCACTCCCTCTAAGCTGGCTTTTTACCCAGGTGTGTAGCAGTCTGAATTTATTTTTAAGGGAAAAGCTTTTGCTTGTCATGTTGAACTCCAGAGAAATTAATGAGCACTGGCCTAGGGCGTTGCTTGTGGCCACGAGTGGTGATGGAGCTCTATGTATTACCAGGATCAGCTGATTCAGTGGGAGTACATAATTTTTCTTCCTACACAAGCTCACATGTGTGCCTTCTTTGCTTTCTTATCTACCTACAGAATAATTTTTGTGCCTTTTAAATTTTTTCTGGCTTCTTTGAATTCAATCTGTACTTTACAACCGGAGGCCTTTTTTTTCTGTTGTTTGAGAATTAGGAGTTCTGAATGACAGCATCTCAAAAGAGTCTCGTGGCATTATCAGAGGTCTCTTCAGAAGCGATTTGTGGATGTGGGATTTTTTTGTTTGTTTGCTGAGACATGCTATGGTATTATTTAATCTAGTCTACCCAACCTCAGACCACAACAGTAATATTCCAGAACAAATGCCACAATGATTAATGCAATTTGCATTAATGAACCGCCTTTAGTCACTGAAGGTGCATCTCACAGTGCATTGTATTTGCAGCCAAGCACTGCTTGAAACTCATGAGTTTTAGGTGCATTGAGTTGAAGCATGGTTTGAGGGGACACTGATGTCTATAGGTCAGATTTGTATAATGAATGTAAGAGACACTAAGAGCCAATGTTTAATAAACAAAAATGCAGATGAAGTATCAGAAATTAAATCAGAGTATTCTAAAACTTGGACTTTGAAAACTTGCTGCTTGAAGTAAATTATTTTTCTTTTTCAGCAGAGTGGAATCACATTTACTAACTTCTGCATAAAACTCACATTGATTTATAGGTCTAACCATGAAACCCATGACTGAATTGTCCCAAGCCTCATCGTAGTGCGTAGATGTAGCCTTAACAGCTTAGTCAAGTTCAAGGGAGGAATGACTAGGGGTAACATGCAGATGGTATAAATTTTCTTTTTATGCTGGCAGTTTCAGAGGAGAACCACTTGAATGCTAGCTTCACTTTCTCCTTTAAATGATTAACTTGCTGATAATGGCTAGAGTAAATGAAGTTCCAGAAGGCAGGTCACTGCAGCTTAACCTGGATGCAGGTTTCTCCAGAAAGCAGAATTGTGTCCCTGTTGTAGTGGAGGAGACAAGGGGTTTGGAGCAGGCTATACCAGTGAAAAACTGAACTGCTTTGTCAGTACTGGCACAGACCTGTAACTGTACTCTGTGTTTTTCTCCTGGGGAGCTCTGAGTTGTTTTGAAGTAGATGAATACCTTCTGTAGCTTCAATGAGATGGTGGTACGAGATTGATTTTTATTGTTTGTTGAAGTTTTTGTTCTGTTTTATTCTGGACAAATAGATTTTCATCCAGTTACTTCAGATCTGTTGAAGCCTAGTTTTGCTCTTCAGCTCTCTGGAGGAAACATAGTTTTTCTCAGGGATTAGCTGTGTTTCTGCACATTTTTATGTAGTTTATCTGTGCAGTTGTCAACAAGAAGAAACTGGGTTTGGAATTAAGAGTTTGAACAAATCAAGCATAGGTATCTAATGAGATGTAAAATGTGGCAAGTAGCAGAGATTCCAAGTTATAGAGGTCTTACAGTTGATGCCTATCACACAGGAATAAAAATTCAGTTAGATGAAGCACTCCTCCTTATCTGGTACTAGTGTCTGTAGAGATGGCTTCAGGAAAAGCAGGAGTTTCCTGGTAGAAGTCACATTTGTGGTTTTTCAACTGGTCTCTAATCGCAGCAAGGGGTCTTCAATAGTGCATGTTGGAGGCCAGATCTACAATCAACTTAATTCGTAGACTAACTGACTTCTGTTCTGAGTTATCCAAAACCCTCAAGAAGCCAGGAGAAATGGTCAAGGTACTGGCATTCCCAGAAGGGACTCAATGTACTTAGAGTTTGTGGTTTGGTTGCTGGCCACCTGCTCATCAGTCTTTATTTCTTCTGTTTCACATCACTGCAGTGTGAGCCTCCAGTAATGCCTACTAATTGGCCTAGTCTTCACACAGAGGTTGATTGATTGATTTATTTTCACTGTCAACATTCTTCTGAGTTGTCTTCTTATATCTGAAGCTGACATAGGACCAAGTCTCCTTCTACAATGTCACACCAGGCACAACTGCTCACAGATCTCTTCTGTGCTCTGCCACTGGCTTTTTGTTTAGCATTGAAGGGCTATGAAATGAAGCTGGTGCCATGGCACACCCTTACAGGAAATACTCCAGCTGGTGAATTTTGTCTTCACAAGAGCTTTCCTGCAGCATACTGCCATATCCACCTCCCATTGCATGGTATGCCGTGCTAAAAATGTGCTCTTTCCTAATCAAGAAAAGGGTTGCTCCCTGAAAGATCTGAGGATAGTCAATGACACAGAAAAAATTAGGAAGAGTTTTTATCATCTTTCTCCTGGGAGGCAGTAAGGAAAAGGATTGAGGAGCTAACACTTTCAAAACTCAGTTTTCTGTAGGATGCCTGAGTTCTGATTTGATTGCTGGGAATATGATTGTAGTGCTGATGTCCTAGGCGGACAGTCTGAGAAGTTGAAAGTCCAGTGAAAGATCCTTGACCTAAAATCTATGATACTCTAGAACATTTTGTTAAATGTGCTGAGGAGGCTTGGGTGGGGATTTTTCCTTCTTGAATTCCTATCTTTTTCGGCTTCTTTTTAAGCTCATGCACAGGCAAGGCGTATTATAGAAGTGCTGACAGAACTTGATTCATACTGTTGTATCTTAGTGTACAAAGCTATCTTGTTTCTCAATTCTGCTTCAGGAAGCTTTTCTGAAAGCTGTTTTGGAAATGCAGGTTTATCCAGTTACCCGCCCTTGAAATAAGAAGTCCTTCTTTCACACAGCCAGTTCTGGCTTTGGGTTTTTTCCCTTTATTCAAAGTCAATTGCCTCATCGCCTGCATGCTGACTAAATGCACTAGTAAAATTACAGTACTGAATTTTGGCTTGTGTGCTAAGACACCACTAATCACACCAAACACATCTGAGCTGTTTCTAAGGACAGAGATGTCATGTCAGTGGAGTTTGCACTACTTTATAGTGCAGGAGTGGCAGTGTGGTGGAAAACAATCTGATGAACCTTCTTGCCTGTCACTTCTTCTTAATTGTAGCAGTGCTTTCATTGAGGAATGTACATCCCATCTTGAACATGCGGTCCATACAAATTCTAGATAATGCCACTTTCACTTTTGGTGTGCATCTCCTTTCACTAGAAAAATGAAAACATGTTTACGTCACTCTCATTCTCTGCAGCAAAGGAAGAAAAAGTAGGTTTTGTTTTGTTGGGTTTTTCTAAACACAAACAACCTTTACTAGCCACCTAACAATGGTAGTGATGTGTTTACTTGCAGTCTGAACTGCAAAATAAGAGGTAAGGAAAAAAGCAGATGGCAGTTGCCATCTGTAAACCAGAAAAGGACAGCAACAACCAGCTGCTGAGAGAGGTATTGGCAATAAAACCAGGCTGCAGATCAAGTAGTTTGTGCTTGTTGTGCCTGGGTTATCACTGTTTTGATATGTTCTTACACTTCCACTTTGGTTTTTTGTGAATTATGCTGTAATGTATTGATCTGCTTCTGTGCTAGTATTTTTCTCTACCAGATCTATTGTCAGTTTTAGGAAACACAATTGTCATACTTTGTGTCCAGGGAGTTTCTATGAGCCTCACCATCCCTGTGAGTTAGGTAGAGTTATGCTGCTGTAAACCATACCTCACATGCTCAGTGTCACTGAAGGCTGCATGCAGCACAGCCTGGCTTTTCTCTACAGTATGTTCAACTTAAATCTTTGTAGTCAGTAACTGATGCAGAGCAATGCAGTACTGTGCAGACTGGGGTGCTCACACACAGCACAGAAATGGTTGTGGATGCCTCCTGTTTTGTTTAGACTTTTTTTACAATTCCTCTCAGATTTCACATGTTTGTGGCATCTCCGTGATGAGCAATGTTCCAGGACTGAAATATTTAAGGTGATAGTAGGATGGTTTGATCTTCCTTTCCTGAGAAGTGAAGACAACATCTCCATGATAATTGTGTTGCAGTTCTGAAAAGGCTCCTGACCCCAAGGTTCACAGAGGTGATTTCTGCTCATTTTAGCTCTGCAAACAGGCCCTGCTATTGCCTGACTATAAACAGTTCAGTGTGTTTTGCTGCTACTAGCAGTTTCCTTTAAGGGAACTCTTAACTAATCTCCATGAGGATTTAGCTTACTCTTTGAGAAAGTGCTGCTGCTGTTTAGTCTTTCTTTATACTCCAGGCTGGGATTGTAGACTTTTCTTAAACTTCTCCTAGGATTTCTTTTCAAAAATATCTAGATAATTGCCAGTAGCAAGCTCTTACCCCTAAAATCTAGTCCCAGATGCTTAAACTGAGGTTTGGTTTTTTTTCCTATACATCAAGGCACAAAGGTTTGCTGATGTCAAAGTCTGACAGCCAGTTTTCAGTAGAGTTCTTGGGCAGGGGTACTTTTAAGATGTCATTGGCCTCTTCTGTGTTCCTGCCTTTTTTTGTGGGGGAGATGTGGGGGGTGTGGTTGGTTTAGTTCTGTTTTATTTTTTAAGTAGGGGAAACATCAATATGGGTTTGTAATCCTGATGAGTTCCCAGGAGCTTTCAGAAGGAAGGGAATCTGTGTTAGGGAGAGAGGTTATGCTCCCTCTTCTATTCACTTTTGTGTGCCCCTTTCAGGGCTCCAAGGAGTGTGATTTAACGCACTTCATCCAGTGAGTCACATAAGCAGACCTCTGCTCTTGACATTATATAAAGTAACATAGCTTTAGAAGGAAACAAGGTAGGGAACAACTTCATGAAAAAGTTCACTTCTGCATTTCTGGTGTTGGTAACATGTTTTATGCTTAAAATGAGCCAAGATACTTCTTAAAACATAGTGGATTGATAGAGTTACTGCATGCTTATAAGTGGGATGTTCTGTAAGTAACTTCTGTTCTGAAGTAAAGAGAAGCCAGTACCCTTGAGAGTAAGATTATGAATTTTTCTCTGTGGTTATAAAACCTGTTGTAATGTGTGTCTGAGGAGAGGGGGAGGCATTTCCTTACTTTTAAAGGACTTTTGCCATCCTCATTCTTAGCAAATTCTCTTCACAGAATATCCAACCTGACCTCACTTTGGTGGACTGAGCTAGTGTGGAAGTACACCGAGCTAGGAGGCTGGGAGTGAGCGAGAATGGCACAAGTCAAGAGAATCCCAGAATGGTTTAGGTTGGAAGGAACTTTAAAGCTCATATACTTCTGACCCCCCTGCTGTGGGCAGAGACATATTCCATTAGAGCAGGTTCCTCAGAGGCCCATCCAGTCTGGTCTTAAGCACTTCCAGGGATGGGATCTACAGCTTCCATGGCACCCTATTGTAGTGTCTCCCCACCCTCACAGTGTGGGGAATTCCTTTCCAACATCTACTCTAAACCTACCCTCCTTCAGTTTGAAATCAATTCCCCCTTGTCCTATCACTACCTATCTTCATGACTTTTTTTTTCTCCAGATGGCATAACAATATATTTATAAAAACTGAGGCATGCTCTTCACTTGAGGAAAGCTTGTTTTTCAGTTTTAAAGCTGCTTCCTTCTGAGACTGGTTATTTTGGAAAATAACCAGTTATTGATTAACAGTCCCTCTGAGACCTTTTCACATGGAAATTCTTGTGACTTACAGAAAAAATATCATGTCTAGTAGCATTTACAGGAACAGTATCTGTTTCCCTCTCTGGGGAGAGGGAACTTGTTTTTATAGAACATCCTGACAATAGTGATTATATGAGAGCTTTCCCATCTGATTCAAATATTTCATGCTGTGTAGGGATTATTGAATATTACTCTGTGGAAAAACAGTCAGCCAAAGAAGTTCTAATTACTTACTGGCAGAGCAACAGTGGACCTCCTTTCCAAAACCTCTGCACAAGGTTTTCTCCCTTTCTTTTTGTCAGACTTTCCATTTGCTTAAATGTTCTTTAAGTAAAAACAGCATTTATTGTTTCCTCCAGATTGATTTAATATGGAGCATAACATACATATTTGTGAGGTACATATCACAAATACTTTTTTTAACAACATATTTGGCCTGTAAATTTTTGAGAAGACTTTGCTACTTGTAGATATTAAAAGATGTGAAATCACTGTGTGCATGTCCTTAAACCTCTGCTCTCTATTGCACTCTTGGATCTTTAAATGGGAAAATCCAATGAGATTTGGCTTTTCTATTATATAACACACTGTTGTGCAATTATAAATGCTAATGCCACGTTCCAAATACCTTTATTTTGTGCTGCACTACAAAGCAGTGCAATGTTGGATTATGTTTTTATGCTTTGCTTTTTAAAGGGAGGAAAATAAAATGAGGAAAACTGGGAATCTGTTGGTGTCCTGCATGCCTTTAAGATTAATTGGGACTTTGTACTGAAAGAGAAGCTAATTTGTGTTGAATGCAACTGGCTGCTGAGTAAGTGGAGCGTTGAGGCTTATGTTAATTGGCAGTTGTGCCTTTTCTGCTGTTTCCTGGTGCTGTACTCGGTGACCTGGTTGGGCCGGGCTGGCATGGCCTGGCTCTGGTCAGAGCTGCTCACACCCTGCTGCTTGCAGAGTGGGGCTGCTTTAATGGACACTTGCATGGCACGATGGCCATGGTGCTCCGAGCTCTGCCCGTCACGTGCCAGTGGAGCCAGGAGCTCTGCGTGCTGAGGTGCTGGTGGCCAAGCAGATGGAAATGGAGATTGCCTGCCAGGCTGGTTTGCTGGCTCTGCTGCCACTGCATCGGATTGCCTATTCATGGACTTGAGATGTAGATATGTACAACAGTTGATATAATCTTCTGTGCAGTTTGAGTATCTTTTGGTAAATTTTGCACATACAGAGCTGCCTGGTCAGCCTGGGAAATAACAAATTTTTTAAGTATTTCCATTCCCTGTCCCAGCTGGTAAGACATTCTAACATATTATAGTGTGATTTGTGATTTTGGTGAAGCTTATTGGCTAAACTTTTTTTATCAGTGGTGTTTGTATTTCTGCTGTCTGTGGGTACCTTTTGGAGGATATCTTCATGTCAGAGCTTTCCAAGCAAGGATTGCTGCTGACTGCTGTGGCAAAGTACAGAGCAGTGCTGTGGTTACGTGCTTAGTGCTTTTGACATGAAGGGAAGCCTTTGCCCCTGCATCTGCCCTTGAGCAAGGGGGGGTACTACCCTTCACCCACATACTGTGACATAGGTGTTAGTGAGGCATCGTTGACAACTCTTCCAGTACTTCAAATAGATTATTTGAGAAAGAACAATAGTTAATATTGCTAAGCCATTCCTTCACCCCCAGGTAAACAAAGTAGGAGCACTTATTTATGGGGAGGAGATGCAGTATGGTTTGTTTTGAGGGTTTTTTTTTTTAAATCCTTAAACAAATACAGACATAGGCAGATTATTAATGCCAGAGGGGTGTGGGAAGAAGTTACACTATTGATTGTGTCACAGGCTTTGGCAAAATGAAACACAAGGCTTGTAGACTAGACAGCAATTCTAGATCCCGTTCTTGCTCTATTGTGTCAAGTACTTTGCTTCTAAGACAGTGGGGGAAAAAGCTCAGCTAGGCTATTACCTGCTGTAGTTAATTCTACAAATAGATGGACACTAAATTTTGTAGTCAGCTGTCACAATTGGAAAGATATCCCATGGTATTAGTCCACCTAGTAAAGGACTTAGGTACTTCTGTTTATGAGCACTGAAGAGCTCATGTGTGCTCCTTTCCCATGGTTTTAAAAGCCTTTACCAAAGGTCTTTTAATAAATTCTCTAAATAGGAGTTGAAATAAAAACAAGGCTTATTGACCTTGAAGTATTTAAAATATTGCATGGGATAGTTGCAACTGAATGGTTTTCTCTTTTCAGAGCTGCAAATGTTTTGCCCAACTGTAATTCTGCCCAATGTAGTTCTAACTCATGAGTAGTGCAGAGCTCAGTTTGTCCTAAGAAGAGCTATGTGTGGGGAATTTTAAAGATGACTGGCAAGAAGATGCATGCTTAGGCTTGTGCAACACCATTAAAAAGGCTGGGCCAACTTTGTCCCTGTTGTCATTCTTCTGAAGCAAAGTAAATTGAAAATGTAGCAAATCTGACCATGCTTAAAACATTTTTATTCTTCTTTTGTTAATGGACTGAAAGCACTTATTGCCCTGTCTGGATCTCTCTGGCGTTATTGAACTGAACTGCATTTTGCAAGTAAACAATTAGTGGTCTAATTCTTGCTTTAAAAATAACTATACAATACCCATTTCAAAGAATGAGAATGCTCCCAAGGACAAGTACAGTACCTCAAGTTGCCTTGAAGAAATTGGTGCAAGTTTCTCATCAGCCTTTGAATCCCAGATCTGTTTATTTTCTGAATTATTGGTGGGGCTGTACATCCTGCTGTCACATGATATCTCAAAATAGTAGAACTATAAAAAGGTTGATAATTTTGCAGTGGAATAGCTACTTTTTAGAACTTTTTTTCTGGCAAGTGGGGAATTATTAGGCTATTAGGCAACTTGGAGAAAGGGAGTTTGGAGCAATGGACTTATAAAATGAATGGTCTGAATCATCTCTCTCCTCAGTCAGGGCTGAGGCATTCTGGCAGGACTGCAGGCAGGGCTGCTCCAGCACAGCCTGGTATTACTTGTGTGGAGAAACAAAGGGCTTCAGTCCTGAAATACCCAGCCTACTACTCATCAGAGAACAGGGCTCCATAGGATTTGATGGGAAGACAGGTCAAGAATGTCTGGCACAAGGAAGACAGGCATTATAGAGAAGAGTTACTTCTGCTTTAATTTTGTGACTGAAATCTTGCTTTTTCACACTTCATGTTGTTTTATTGCAATGTTTACTTACCTGGGCTTCCCAGAAGCCTGCACTGTCTGTTTATCTGCAATAGTGGCTATTTGTGTGCCAGTAGCTCATCTGACTTGTGTTTTAGAGCTTCCCAGAGATCAAAGCTGCATTTACAAGAATGGGAGAGAAGCTATGCTGGACTGGGTCCAGATTCCTTGGGTTTGTTCTCATGCTACTGGCAGTAAATGTCTAGATTGTTTTGCAGCCATACCATCAATTTGCTGCACTGCTTATGCTGGGGGAACCTGGCACTGAATTTGACTTTGCTGCATTTATTTTATTGCAAACGATGCATCATGAGTCAGAAAGAGAGAGGTGTTAAAATGATGGCTTATGGATGTCATCCAGGATGTATAAAGTCAGCATTTTCAAACACAAAAGCTACAGAAGTGACTGTACTGATACAGTTAGCCTGTGCCTCAGGGAGACTATCACAAAAAAGTGAAATGGTCCACTCAGTTCTTTGATGTGTGGTCTCTGAAGTCTGCATTATTTAATAGTGAACCTGTCCCAAAAGTTATTGGTTATTGGAGGCTTGGGAGGCTTTTTCAGTTCGTTGTTTTGGTTGGATTGTTGTAGTTTAGTTTTGGTTTGTTTGGGGTCTTTTTGCTTTTGTTTTTTGTTTGGGTTGTGGGGATTCTTTTTTTGTTGCAAGTACTTTAACATCAGCTAACAAGGCTGCTGCCTTAAGACTGGGATTTGGCTGCAGCTTATGAACTGCCTCAAATAACACTTTGGGGAGTAATGAGGCTGGCTACTCTGCCACTGAATCAAATACTTAACTGCTGCATGGTTGTTCAGGCTCTATTCACTGTTCAGTAATTGCAGTGTTTGATAGTGTGGCTCTGTCTTTTAAAGCTGTTCACCAAATTCCTTGGTCCAGAGCAGTTTCTTCAAGGACTTGCCAAGCATACAGCTTAAATAAATGCAGAAGAGACTGCTCTTTCCACAGAATTTTGTCTGCTGGGAGGAAAGGACATAGCTGGGAGGAAAGGTGCACCAGCACATCAGGCAAGCTGCAGTTCCTGGCAGTTCTCACAGAAAAGATGTGTAGGTGTGTAGTCACACCTGGATACAGATGTGCTTACAAAAAAGTGAATGGACAGTGTTTCTGAAGGGTACCTGCTTCCCATGGATGCTGTACAGCAGTTACATGTATAACACTTTGACAGTACACTGAAGCATTTGGGAAAAGGTGGTGCACTTCCTAAGGAAAATGGCCTGTCCTGGAGCTGTTTGTTGAAGTTCCTATGTCTTTCCAGTAATAACATCCTAGTGAAACTAACTTTAGCTGCTTTAGCCTGCATTTCTAGGAGCTCCATAATGATGGTAATAAACAGAAATATTTTTCTTTCTTTAATGCTCTATAGCTGCAAATTATGGCACTTCCAAGATTCTGAATTCTACCTCTCTCTTCTTATTAAGGAGGCCTACATGCACTGCTGCTTAATTCTGATTTCTTGTGACTGAAACGTGCCTATTTTTGCTCAAGAGTGGAAGCCATGACTCTCCTGACAGCCTCCTACTGAAGAGTGTATTAGACACCATTGCTTAGGTACTTAAATGTGTGGAATAGCTCTTAAGTTTTCTCCTCTTCTAGGACACTGGTACAAGGGAAGCAAATCTCACCCTCAAGTAAATTCCCTCATAACTGTACTATTAATCAAAATAGCTGATTAAAAAAAAAATCTGTGGATATAGGTCTAACTGAAGTCCAATAGTGACATAAACTACACTTAAAAAAAACTTGAAATCAAATTGGCATCCTAAGGCTCATAGAAAATAGTTGGAGAAGGTTTTTTGCTGAAACTGTGTGATCAATTGTGCAATTATGGGTTAAGAATAAAAAAAAAATATTCTGCATGTTTGGATCACATTTTTGGGCAGAAAGAGGGCTTTTTTCAGCATCTAATGACTTGTCTCAGACTACCTGGATCACCTACAGGTCTTATTTCTGGCATACAGCTCATGAGAACTCCAAGAGAGAGGTGTGTTTCTCTCCCCTTCCTGGAATGGGAATTGCAGAACCCTTATGGTATCTGTCAGCTGCCAGCCATGTTCCCCCTGTCCAGCCATACTTTGCCTTACACAGGTTGTTTTCAGGACAGCCATGGAAGAGACTGAACTCTCAAAAGGGATCTTTACATTGTTCTTAGTCTTAAGCCAATGCACTCAGCTGTTTTCAGCTAATGCTCTTTGGGGTTTGGGGAGTGTTTTCAACATGAGATCTGCTCTCAGTACCAATGCTTCTGTTTAATTGTTCTTTTTGATGTTTATATACTAGCTTGCTCTTGGGTATGGGGGCATTGCCCTTCTGTGTGCAGTTGGAAGGGCAGAGCTCACACAGTGGGTCAGGAGCAAAGTCAACAGAACAGTGAAGGACACCTGACTTCTGCTTATTCTTATGCCACAGTGACTATTGACTTCTACAGAAAAAAAAAAAAAATTGTGCTATTACTGCTGGGGGGGAAGGAACTGGCTGCTTGTTCAGATTTTCAGAAGGTTTTTCTGTTAATGTGCTAAAATAATTTTGTGAGGACATTGAATCTACAGTGAAAGCGTGTCTTGCCAGGAGACTGTTAAGCCCCATAATTGTGATTGTTTCCTGTCTACCAGAAAGTAAGTAGTTCAAATACCCACTTTTTGCTTTGACATATAAAGAATAGGAAAAATAAATTGAATACATCTATACATGTATGATAAATAACTGATAGGCTAATTTATTATGGAGACATTTATAGACACAAAGGAAGAGCAATAGGTGGTTCACAGACAATTTAAGAAGGCCCACATGGAGAGTCACTCAGTAAGTGAGGCAGGGCATGTGTGAAGATGCCTCTTGTCTTTCTACTGCTGGTCTGCCTCCTAAAGGTGAAGCCTTGCCTGCCAGTGTAAGGCAATCCTCTGCTAATCTGGGGAAATCCATTTTGTCTCAGTCAGTTGATATAGGCAATGATCTCTTCACTCAGACTGAGCATTCTTCCTCAGAGGTAACTTGGAGGATGGCATTAGAAAGACAGAACACTGCTCTCTCCACTGCAGAGATTAGCTCTGGTCACTCTCAGTATTTGACTGATAAACACTCACTTGCCAGTGCATCCAAAATCTGCTGAAATGAAATGGCTGAAGTTTATGAAGATGACTCTCTGATGACACTTGCTTGTGCTAAAGTCATGACTTAGTTGAATGGAGTAAGTTCATTCATCCATGGAGGTCTCTTGCCCTGCTGGCCTGATTTCTTTCTCATTGGAATGCATCATTCTTGAGCCTGGCCGAAGTGATCTCAACTCTTAGAGATCCTTCTTAACATCAGGGCCCGTTCCTATGGGATTCTTAAAAGAAGATCCCTGAAGAGCCTAAAGTCACCTCTCCTTGTGTCCATGGTTATAATCTCACTTGCTGCCCTGCTTCTTCCTCACCTAATAATGAACTCCTCAATCTCATGGTTGCTGCAGCCAAGGCTGCTCCCAACCTTTCACATCTCCAAGAAGGCCTTCCCCATTTGGTAGCATGAAGTCAAGCAGCACACCATTCCTTGTGAGGTCCTCTACTACCTGTGACAGGAAGTTGTCACCAGTGCTTTCCAGGAACCCTCTCTACTGTTAGACTCTTCTTTGCTGTGTTGCTCCAGCAGGTGTCAGGATGGTTTAAGACCCCCACAAGAACCAGTGCCTGTGACTTTGAGGCTGCTTTGAGCCGCTGGTAGAAGGGCTTATCTGCTTCCTTCTACTGATCAGACGCCTGCAGCAAACACCCACAACAGTGTCTCTTACTGATCTGTCCTTTTTTCCTGACTCTTAGGTCATCATCCATCCCTAGACAGAGCTTGATACATGCTATGTGTTGTCTCACATAGAGGGCAACTCCACCACTGCATCTTCCTGGTCTGTTTCTCCTAAACAGCGCATGGCCCTGCATGACAGCATTCCAGTAATCCCATCCCACCACATCTCCATAACTGTGATGAGGTCAAACCCTGTGACTGCCCACAGATCTCCAGTTCCTCCTGTTTGTCTCCCATATGTGTGCCCCGTATACAAGCACCTTACAGAACTGTTTGATTGTTCCAATATCCCCAGAGGGATGCCCTATAAATCCTGTGTTGTGCTTGCATCTTTGGCTGCTTGTGCTGGTTTCAGGTATTCTCTCTTTAGCTTCCTTTTCCTCCTAGTGTGGTTGCTATAGTTCTCCCACACCCAATCTCTGTTGAGCCTATGTCCCCAGCTCCCTTCCAGTCTAGTTTAAAGCTCTCTCAATGAACTCTGCTGACAGACAGACAGGTTGCCAGCAGCCCAGGTGCAATAGAAACTGACCTAAACACTTAGCACCCTCTCTGATCTTTACTTGTTTAGCTCTTTCAGCTTATAGTATTTTACATGATCTAGGAAAAAAACTGGTAAATTTTCCTATTCCTTTCAGAAGAGGAGTAGGAAGAAATCCTGTTTTAAAAACAATTCAGAAACTGATTAGGAGAAACATCTACCAGAGCACAGGACAGTGCTCTTGTAAAGTCAGCTCTCTATATATTCTTCTCTTAAAACAAAGAAAAGCACATTTTTTTTTCTTTTAGCTGGCTTTTTCATAGAAAGCCTCTACCAAGGGTTTTAATACATTCTTTTTCTGTAATGTTTTGTGTAGATATACATGTGTTCTGGCTCTGCATTTCTCAGCTTTCTGCCTTTTAAGTCTCCCTTTTAAACTGAGCTAAAATAGCATCTATTAAAAATTAGCTTCAAGGATGGAAATTCATCTTCCTCTCTCCTTTCAGCCCTGGCCTGTTATGAACCTTACTGCCTAAGTTTTCCTTGCATTATTGCTGTTCAGTCTTTATGGCCTAAATGTATCTAGGACATTCTGCAGCTACTCCAGCACACTCTGTGGCTATTTTTGGCAATGTAGCTTTTGTCTGGCAGTGCTAGAGACGGATGGCGTATGTTCACTGCTGTGCATGTGACTTGATTTAAAGGTGAATGATGTGGTTTTGTTTATGAATATGTATTTATCAGAATTTTAAAAAACCCTACTCTGTATAATGTAGAAACCCATACAAATTTAATATGCTTGGCTGCATAAGTTTTTATTCTCCTTTTTTATGTAATTGTATGCTCAGTGAACTGTGCATTCGAAAGTGAATTAGCAAGTTAATTTACCCTACATGCCAGTGATGGAATAGCTTTTACCTCCTCAGGCCATGTGATCTGAACTGTGTGTGACTGTATCAGAATACACAAACACTCCTTTTAGAACTATTGCTGGGAGGGGTGTTGTTAGTTTAACCTGTTCTCTCCCTAGGTTTTTAATTCTGCTTTGCAGTCCCTATCAGTGGGGTGTTTTTGGACATGCTCCGAGTGAACTGGGTTCTGGATTTGTTTGTGTGCTTTCCATACTTCATGTGCTGTACCTCAGGGGGACCTTTTGCAGAGCAAGTTACCTGCTCATCATCCAAACAAAAGTAATAAAATTAATGATAATGAATCTTTAGTATTCCTAATCTAAGGTAATTAATATTTACACTCTATTTTGAGTTTGCAACTCAAACTACATAATGTTTAGCAATCTACTTGTACTATTCCATAAAACCATCAGGCTCAGTTTCATGGGAGCTGCTCTAGAGCCTTAGTTACAGTTCAATGACAGGGTAGCCAGTCCTCCTGCAAAATTTGGTTTCAGATTTTTTCAGTTGTAGGACTGAAGGAGAATATTTGCATCAGAACCAATAATTTGAGTAAATGAATGATAAAAGAGCAGAGAATAGGGATGTTTTCATCTAAAGATGTAGATCCAAGCTGTGAGAGGCTAAGTGCTGGCTAGTGCTCCTGGGACTTTCATTGCTGAGGGTGTATGAGAAGGCTCTGACAGGACTACATGATTAATCCCACTCTCCCAGGCTCCCTGGTTATACCAGCCACATGGCTGCTTTTCACATTGCAGCACAGGACTTTGCTGTGTGCCTTTTTAAGCTCCTGTGCATGGGCCAGCACGCAGTGGGTGGGAGAAGCCCTTGTGCCACATGAGAACAGGAGTTATTATGGCTTAGCAAATGGTCAGTGTAGAACCAGCATGTTTATTCACTGTTGCTACTCAAATGTGAGGTATAACGATGCCATGATTTTGTTGGTGAGACAAATCTGATTTTAATTGTTTTGTAACAAAATTTATAATGAGTGAATTGCAGAGGAGAATTAGTTTTGGTCATATTACATAGATGTGTGTTATTTCTTAGTGGTAAGTTAAACATGGCATAGAGTAGGTGGCTCTAGAGCACGGGTATTTCTTAAAATCTAGATTAAATATGCTATTAGCTTTTTTTTTTTTTTGAGGATGAGGGAAGTTGTATAGTAGTTGCTATTATTTTGCTAGCAACTGTTTTGCCATATTGAGAAAAGTGTTGACATTAATGACTGCATTATGATTGTTGAAAAGGCTGGTTTGTTATCAAGCCAATAGAAACACATGAATAATTACCTGATGTCAAAAAATGTTAAAATGCCAAATAATATATTTAATACTAAAATCTTGGAAATGCCTAAGTAAACAATCTGCTTATGTACACATGCAAATATTCTTTAAAATCAAGGCTCCATCTCAATTCAGTTTTTGCTCTTGAAATGCTTGTTGGATTTTTCAGTATTGCTGTAACTGATCTTTGCATTAAGCTGTTTGAAAAGGGAGGTGAGGATGTGTTTTAAACAATTGAAGGGCTGTTCAAGGCAACCATGGAGGTTCCCACTGTGTGACTTCTCCATTTTATTTGGGAGCAGGTTGGAGCTGGCTGTGCAAGGCCTCCTTCCCAGGCAGTGTGTTTTGAAATAGGAAGTGGGGCAGTGTGGTAGACAGCTGCCAGCACCAATAACCGGTGGCTTGAGCTGCTTAACAGAGGCTAAGCCCAAATCTATTGACGCAGAGCACAGGGAAGTGCTCCGCAGACTTCTCCCCCCTCCCTGTCCTTGAATATAATCTCATGATGCTGTGGATGTGACAAACTCCATTTTGATCAGATGTGGGGCCAGAAATGGTGAGAGTGGGTCAGTTTTGACCTCAAAAGGATACCTTGATGGCATGCGCTCTCCACGCTTTCTGAACCTGCGCCTTTTTCTGCCGTGACACCACCTCCTTTCTACTTCAGGTTTGCAAAATTGGCAGCCTGAATTTTTTTAATATAGGCTGGGAGATTGAAGCCATGCATTCAGGGTGATATGGATCATGCTGTGGATGCACAGTAGACCTCTGCAGTGCAAATGAGTGTTCAGTACTGAATATAATGGATGAAATAGGTAAGCACCTTGCTCTTCGTCTTTCCAGAAAGAGACCTTTTAAATGTCTTTCCAATTAAAATTTGTAAATGGAAAACATTATTTCTAGTTGTGGAATGCATGTAGTAGTTTTCCTTTGTACTTTCACTTTACAATTAACTGTGAAGAGTCTAACATGATGCAAGGGGTTGCAGAAGAGCAATCTTCTAATACATTGATATTCTGATTTTCTTTTTTTCAAGGTAGATTATGAAAGTGAAGGTTTTATCTTCCTGCAGTATCTGTTGTTAATATCTAAGTAATTCATTACTAATTACTTTCTAAAACACCAGATTACTTATTAAGGTTGACTTATTGGTTACAAGTAGCCATGCTCTTGATATATGGTGCAATAATCTATTTGTTCACAACATCATTCAGTCTAATTACTTTTAACTTCAAATCTGAAAAATAGGAAGGGGCTTGTTAGTCTGTAATGAAGTCTTTTACATAAACTAGGGCCTGCAGTTGCTAAAACAGCTGCAGTGCAACATCCCAATTCCAAAAGTACTGACAACTTTGGTATCAGAATATTTCCTTTCCTTCATCCACTCTAGGCCAGACAACTGGCAAAATATGTTCTGTGGTATGGAAGGACTGCCAGTTACTCTCCAAAGGGTGAATTAGTGGTGCTTTTTATAACTTTTAATCTCTTTAGTTTTCAACTTTGTACAGGCACAGCATGAAAACAAGAGTATTATTTTGTGTTTTCCCTTCTACCTCCATTTAGGTTATTTTCTGGTGAATAAACACAGCAAAAATATTTTTAAAAAACCTAAAACAAACAATAAGCCATTTTGTGATGAAGGTGCTTTTTTGCTGTCTTATTTTGTCATTCAGCATTTCTGTTTGACTTTTTGGTAGTTGCCTCCTGTGTTTATTCTGTGAATTTAAGGCTATCCTTTTTGTTCACTATGAACTTTCTCTGAAGTAATCACTTAATTGCTTTTTATTTCCTTTGCTGTAAGTGCTATTTAACATACTTGGAAGTAGCCTGATACTGAATAGCAGCTTGATGCTATCATGCTTTCTACGTGCAACACCTTCATCTGACCCTTATTTTCCCTCATGGAATGACAGCTCACAGTCCCTGTGTGGAGATAGTCCTTTACTTCATCCTCTGCATCCCAGGTGCCAGCTGCAGCAGTTTGGTTTTTTTTTTCCCCCTACAATTGGTGTCAGCTCTAGAGCTAACCTGGAGGGGTGGAAGTCACCATAGATGCTGTGAATAGAGGAGTCAGCAGCTGCTGGTGTTGCCTTATTTGTGGTGCCTGCCTTTAGCACACAGCAGTGATCAATCAGCCCTTGCCCATCATGGCACCATTCCCAAGGGCACAGCCCCAGCACAGGATGCAGTTGTGCTCACTGAACAATCAGAGGTCCTTGTAAATGTGGCCTGATTTGATATCTGCAAGTGTCATTTGCTTAAATCATGGCTATCATATTGGGATTATTCTGAAAGTGAATTCAGTATGAGGTTTTTTAATCTCCAAATAAGGTTGTGAAGTTATGACAATGAATAATCTGGGGGGTTTTGAATTTATTAGTTAAATGGGGCAAATGAAACTTAGTGTTTCTGGAAATAAAGATTTGCTAGCATTCTCTGATGGTTTGTTACTGTTAATGTATGCTTAACTGTTTTCCTTGATGGTTATAAGAATTTTCTCCCTTTTTATTGTTTCTGATCTTAGATTGCAGGCTTTTTCTCTAGGGTCTGGAGAGTTCAAGGAAGGGAAAAATGGGGATGCTGATCTGTGGAGTAATTGTGAGGGGGAACTGTAGTAAAAGTAAGCTGAGACCATGCACCTCACTTTAATTTCAAAAGTAATTGGGAACTTCAGATACGAAAAGCTGTTGCTGTAATCTGTTGTATCATTGCCAAAATCTTTGGAAATTGAATTCATCTGAAAACTTAATATTGGTTACCAAAGCTGAGGAATTCTGCAGCTGTCAGATAATGCTGGAAAGTAGAAATGGAAGTATAATATAGTAATAATTAATATAATAAAAATCATCATTGGAGGATGTGAAAAAAGACAGCATTTTGTTATAAGGCCTTGACTAAATGAATTCATAGAAAACAAGGCAAACCTTTAGGTCATTATAACTTAGGTTGATACAATTTTTTACTTAGCTATTTTTAAAAATCAGCATAATAAAAAATACTAAATTAAACAAGAAATTCCTATATTTTGAGGCTTTTTTAGTAGAAAAGAAGAATAAAGAGTTGATATGTAATTCTTCAGTACTTATAATGGGAAAATACTATGAAGTGAGGGGTTTTGCTATGTCTCTGTGTAGTGCTACAAAGTCAGAGCGGCTACAGTTCTTAAAACCTGTGTCCAGTGACCAACATTTGTATGGGAAACAAAAGCAGAGGCCAAGGCAGCATAAAATGATGCAAGTGGGAGGGGTAGGGAACGTGGAGTAGCTTGTACATCCACAGGCACCTTTCTGTGTGCACATCCTTAGTAGCTGACTTCCCGCCCCTCTGGCCTGGTTGGAAAGCTGCTCTGTATTTACAGAAAGTTGGCATTGAGTAGGGACAACAAATTCCTATGAAACAAAAGGTTTGTCCTGACTTTTCAAAACTAGGGTCATGTATTAGAGTGTGGCTTCACTTATGTTCTTCCTGCTTGTGGTTAGGGAGCTATGATATTACCAGGATGACAAGTCCATCACACATCTACAATAACTGAACAACCTATTTGATCAAATAGAAATGATAATGCTTCTTTCATTTGGTGCCTTTTTTTTTTTTTTTTTTAACCTACAAAGAAGATTGCACAGGTTTCTCGGAAGAAAAAGAAACAAAAAATCCATAGATCAGAATATGTATGGAATATTTGCTTCTCTTGCATAGGGGGATAGGATAGAAGCAATTTTTTGTCGTGTATGCAGAACAAATCACAGCTCAGACAGAAAGCAGATCAGTTCCAGCTATCTGAATCAAAGCAAACAAAATTTCTGTGGGTTGTTTTTTTTCCCTAGGCAGTAAAAGATTAGAAATACACATATTGGCCAGCAACAAAATGTCTTGGAAAAAGACGTTTGTCCGCCTCCCTGAAATGCATATGCTGTTTGTTCTCTGAAAGTGTGCAGTCAATGTATGAAGCAGAATGAGACTTTCACATTTGTTAACAAATGTTCTTTGGAAGTGTTCTCTTCCTGGTTTTGAAAACTTTAACACTAAGTTGTCAAAATAAAAATGAAGCAGTGTTTGAAGATTTGCCCTATTTGAAATTATAATTATGCTATTAAATGAAAGCCTGAGGATAGCTGAGACTTAGACAGGGACTACATCTGCTTCCTTTAGTCATGAATAATAAAAATGGAGATGCTAATAAATAGCTGATGCTTGTACTACTACTTTTATAATGTTAGTTTTGGGTTTTCTATGACGTCAGAGGACATAATAGACACAGCAAATTTACAGGGCTGTGTAGCTTTGACTTTCAAGCCTAAGTGATATTTTTAACACAAGGTAGCTGAAAAAGCATTTGAAATGGCTCTCTGCTATTTTTAATGTGTCTAGCACTTTAAAAAAAATCCATGTAATCCTCTTGAAACAGATGGCTACAGTGAGTTAAAATCCCATGCTAGGATTTGGGTTTTTACCTGGTACTGAAACCAATGTCATGACACAGGGATGAATCACTGAATTTGGAGGTGAAAACTGATTTCAATGATGTTAAAAAAAAAAGGCTGTGGGAAACCATGGAGTCCCTTTGGGTGCAGAGTTGGCTGTTAGATTTGTTTCCTTTACGTTGTGTTGTCTTTTCCAGACCATATTGGGATGTGGAAGAAGGTGTCAACTAACTTCACAACCTTTCCTTCTGTGAGGAAGGAAAAATAGGAAACTAAAATCTTTGCCTTCAAATCCTGTAAATACTTGGGATGCCTAACTAAAGACCAGATTTCAACTGAAATTTTTTGGTGTAACTCTATATGAGGGTAACCCAGGAACACTTTGGGGGAGAGGACTGAGGTGTGAAGAGGAGGATGTTGGTATTAGTCTTATCTAAAACTAAAACATGCATATATTTTCTTTTTTTTTAACAGTTCAGCTGCTTTTTTTATCTATAGAACTACAGTAGTGTTCTAGAGATGAAGACAAAAGATTGGTGTTCTTGTCCAGATAACTGGAAATAATATAGCTGGTGATTACCAAATGAGCACATATTATTTCAGTGTGCTTGTTTTCAGCACTCTTTTCATTGTAAAAGGAGGCAAATGAATGGAAGGGTAAAATGTTGACACACGTTTAAGTTTTTACAGTTAAGTTACTTAGTAGTTAAAATTTTTATCCTGGTGCATTCCAATAGTTAACGAGATTAATTTGAGCCAATGGACAGAGAAGTTGCAGCCTTTCCTTGAATTAAGATCTGAATCGCACTAAAATGTATTTAAACTTAATAAATGCAACCCCCTGTTCTGACTGTTCTACTATCTATTTATCAAGTGCACACAAGACAATAAATTGTGTTCAGCAGGGGCAGGAAGAGTTCAGCCCAAGTTATGGCCTCAGCTGGGCAGTGCCCACAACTCTGAGGATGCACGTGTGCCCTGCTTGTTCTCTGCCCTCAGGTCTCCACGAGTGCTCAAGCATTTGCACCTGCCTTCTCAATCAGTTCTGCTAACAACTGCAGCACTCAATGGGCTGCAAGGGTGTGAGTATTAACAGATAGAGAAATATTAAGCAGTTTGATAGCAGGTAGTAAAGGGCCTGAACTGTAGGGAAGTGAAGCCTGGTTTTCAGACATATAATTTTAATGTGATGTCTTGAGATACATTCAGAACTTCCTTAGGCTCCCCTAGTTTTCAGTGTAGGTCATTGCTAGCAAGCTGAAGGATAAAATTTATAGTAGACTATAAAAGATTTTTCAAGAGATGTCAGAGAGTTTCTTTATTGGAAGCTGAATGAGTCCTCAAGCTGGTAGCTGACTGTATCTGTTTTTTCTAAGGCTCTTACTGCAAAGCCTGCTTTTGTGTTCTTAGTTTATTGCTCTAATACAGGCAAGTAGTGCTTGGAAAAGAGCAACTTTGGCATCTTGGCAAGACCATACACATATGAAAATATCTTAGTATTCTGGGACTGTTTCTGCTTCTTGGTAAATTTTAGGATGACTCTGGGTGATTCTTAAGAAGGCATATAGGAGGTGAGAGCTCATGTTGTAGATGCAGTCGCTCAAGCTGAGTGGCTCTGGACTTCAGTGACAGGTTGCTCTTAGGCCTGTTGGCACATGCTAGATTTAGTCTTTAAAAAAGCTGTTGATGGGGCACAGTCAGATTTATTTTTTTCCCCCTACTCTACTCACTTTACTGAGAGAGCTTTTCATCTTGACATGCCCCTATTCTCAATTTCTTCATGCTGCTTTAGCTAGACTTGCATCAAACTGCAGAGCAAGCAAAGAGTGTATGAAGAGGGATATTGGGACAGGGAGTAGGTGGTTTGAATGTGTTACATCCATTAGGAATGTCCTGAACAAGAAGTACTGCTGCTGGGTCTGCCAGATAAGTTGTTAGTTCAGAAACTAGGTTATTGTGAAATAACTTGCTACTGTTGCAGTCACAGATTATTTGTGTACTTTTGGCTGAGGAAAATATGGTGGTTTTGTGCTAAAGCATGTTTTATGCCATGATAAATTCAACCCTGCTGCTTTGATCTATACTTGTACAATGGCAGAGGGGTATGGTAGTCTTAGGAGGACAGATTTGGAGGAGGCACTCCAGTGACTTTGTTTAATTAGATCATAGCCAAGTCCTTCTCTCAGCTGTATGAAATGCAAAGGTAGCTCTTAATGATGCACACTTTAATGGCCTGAATGCATGGAAGCAAAGGTGATATTCCATAGGACTACAGCAGATCTAAATGTGACCTCTAAAGGAGGCTGTGACATTCGAAGCAGTCAATGAGTCCTTAGCCTCTTTCTGTACTTGCTGTAGTTTTCACAGTGGCCCAGTGAGACCTGGTCCCCCAAGCCTTGCAGTCACTGTTAGTAAGCTCTTTTTGCTTAATGAAGCTGTGTCCCCAGACTCCCAGGGGCCTGCAAACTTATGCATGATTTAGTGCCCTCTGTGCACTAGTTTGTCAGCCTGGAGTGGGTGATGTGCCCATGATTTATGAACCTTGTTCATCTCTCCTGGAAAAAATAATTCTACGTATTCAGTCTGGTCCTGGTGAAATATATACATTTGCAATAACAGAAGCACCTGTCAAATAGAGATTAAATTTATAAGGGTCTTTGCTCACTGCTTCAGCCTTGAAGCTGGCTGACACGCTGTCCATGGAGCCCCTTGGGAGTTGGTGTAGTGTAGAGTGTGTATTAGCATCAACATCTGCCCCTTTTTTTATTAGACTGCTACTTCTGTCCCCTGGGCATGCAGAAGGATGTGTAAAGAGTGACGGCAGGAGACAGCACTAAAAAATTTGACCCTCTCTTTTCCCCTTCTGAAGCCTGAACTCTACTTTCCACTTGGTTTTGCTTTATAAAAGTCTTCCTCACCACATAGCAACTGAGCCCACGGCTCCACATGCTAATGCAGAGGAACTGGATTATTTCCTTTCCCTTCTATAACTTTCTTAATTAACATTTTCATTGCTTAATCTACAAGGCTCAGCCTGTCTGCTTGCCTTCTCTTGTTACAGTCTCTGAAGTAAGTGATTTAAGAATTTGATAATTATATACCTTGAAAAACTAATTTGTGTAATCATCTTGCTAGAATCAAAACACCTGCTTGCTCTCTAGTTGCTTTTTCTCTGTGGAAAGACTGATATTATTAATGGCAAAATTAGGAATGGACTCAGTGTTAACTTTTGTGACTTTGAGAACTGGGGATTGCTGAAACTTCTTCACAGTAAATTTTCTCCACCTCATGGTTAAAACAGGAGGACCACTCTTGAGTAGGAGAGTGAAATATTTCTTGTTTGTTGAAGTATCTAAATTTTCTGACTTAACTCAGCGTTGCCTTGCTCTGATCTTTCTGGATTTCCTCTTCAGTCCTCAATCAGTATAACATGAAGGGCTTCTGAAAATCATGCACTGTATGATTCCCTGCGTTTCAACACTTAAATACAGCAATACTGTAACAAAGTCATGTCAGAGAAAGTGTTAAAATCAACTCTAAGATGCAGTCTCAGATTAATGCACTTTGGGATGGTTGCTGCTGTTTGGTACATCTGTGTCCTCATACCCAGAAGAGTACTAATGATGTCTGTGGCACTTAGTAAGAGAAAATGCAGTTGTGAGCACCTCTTCTACACAAACAAAGCTGTAAAAACAAGTACACTGTTGCAGATGGTTTTATGAAGAAAAAATCAACCCAAAGAAAAAACTCCAACCACAGATGAGAGAGCTGCCAACTGTTATGTAAATATAGAGAAATCCTTAGAAATCTGCACTAAGATGTCTACATATTTAATACACCATTAAGCGCTTAGCCTTGGGAAGGAGGCCCACATAAGGCTTTTTCTCCATCTTCAGAGCTGGTAGTTCAGTAACTATTTCTCAGCTGGTCTGTTTAAGCCTGAGTGCATGTAGTGAAAAGAGCCCTTTCTTGGTTTGTGTGTGGTTCATCGAACAAGGTGGCTGCTTAAAAACAGGAGTGTTTAGTCTTATTCATCAAGTCACCCTTTCCTTTTACCCCAGCTGACCTTTCAGCTCTGCAGAAGGGAACACATGCAGTAATTAATCAGCCCATGCTTATTATTTCAGGTCACTTGCATGGTTTAGTCAAATGGAAGAAGAGGAATACAAATGCAAAATATTTTCCACCATTTGCTTTTAAGGGCAGGGTGGAGCACAACAGTGTGGGCTTTCTGGTTTGTTACTGTGAGGTTTAGGTGGTGTGCTGCCTTTGGTGGTGGAGCAAAAAAAACTGGATGCAGTTGGCTGGGTGGCCACTTCTTAAACAGGAAGAGCTGCCTTAGGCTGCTTAGCTGTAGGGGAAGGGGCTGTCCTATCTACATTGGAAGGATTAAGGGCTTTGTGAGGTAGAGGAGGAATATCTTGAGCACTTTTTTGTATTCAGAATGTTTTGAGGCCAGAATCGTTAATAGCTAGTGGTCTGTGGGACACAGTAAGCTTCAGACCTCATTGGGCACACAAAGTATCTGTTAAAATACAGGATACCTCAGAAATTTTGAATTAATGAATTTCATATTTATGAAAAAATACAAAAAAATCTACATGTAACAGTGTAGTTTATTCTTTGCCCAGTGTTTCTTATGCTTAGGAAACTAAGCTTTCATAAGACTTGTTTTGAGAGCTTTTCTGGGGGGGAAGTGGTGACTTGTCCTATAGTAGCAATTAGCCACTGGCGAATCTAGGACATATTTCAGACTTTCTGGGTTATAATATTGGAATTGGAGAGACATTTTCTTTCCACTCAACTGGCATGGTTCCTTCTGATTTGTACTTACCTCAGAGGAATCAAACAGAGTAAACCTCGTAAACCTTGTTCTGTAGCAATTGGGGATTGATTTGTCAGTCCAGATCTCTGATGAAGAGCCTGAATGGGCTTAAATATATGCATTATGGTCTCATGTCTTAAGGAAGTGTTGCAAATCTTCTGCATAGGAGGAGGTGCTTATAGGGTGGGAGCTTTGAGTTCTGCTACTGTGCAGAGAAGTTTTCAACATATGCAAATATGTTATTTAGCTTCCCACTGAAGTTGTACAGCCTGACTCACAGTAGCACCACGTGATGCATGAACTACTTGGAGTACAGTGTCCTTCTCCCAGGTTGCTTACAGTCTCTTCTTAATCATTACAATATCTAATCCCAGATTAGATGTTGAGGAAGAACAGTTTCCAAAGCCAGTGAGTGTTCTTTAGCTCCTGACCAGATGACTCACTAGCATGTCTTTAAGAGATTTCCTTGGAACGTCCGTAGAAGATTATTGTTCTAGCGGAGATCTGAGAGCATCACAGACCAATTCATGTTATCTAAATATAACATTAATTCTTCCAAGGGGAAGATAATTTACAGCCCTATCTTAAAATAAATTTTACAATATTATCAGTATGATCTTCCCAGATAATCATATTCACTGCTGCATGTAATTCGGCAAGTTATCTGAATTTTGTCCAAATAGGGAATTGACAAGTGTTCTGTCCTCTTCAAAAGAACTTCTATTCTTTTGAGGTAGAATGATAATTGTTTTGGTTTTCAAACCACACTATTTTATTCAGTATACATTGAGCACAGCTATGAGGGGAAGAATGAAGCGATAAACATTATGCAAATGAAAACAAATTACACATTTAGCACAATCTAATTGCATAGGTCTAGTCTTCTACTAAAATAAAAATAATCTTTTCCTGGCTTACCAGAAAATAATAAAAGCTGGAACTCCTTAATTCATATTAGTTTTTCACATTATTTACCAACAGAATTTTAGGAAAAAAAATTTTGAACTCAATATCAACTCTTCTTGGTTTGTGAGACTGTTTGTGTCATCAAAATAAAATCAAATGTAGACAAAATAAACCTCTATATAGGGTGCAAATTGATTTATTTTCTTGCTGCTATCTCAAACTAACTTAAATATATTTAAGTATATGCATACTTATAATTGCTTATAATTAATACATACTTATAATTCCCAGTCTATATGTAGCAATAGCAGGAGGTTTAACTTGTATAGCTAAATTTAGACTGCTCCTAATTTGCAGAAGGGTAGGAGGAGATGACAGCTAGGACTACCTACTGGTAATTATGCAGGTATGAGTATCAGTTCACTGTGACACTAATTACTGTTCATTTGTGTAGTTTGAAAATGTGTGGGTTTGTCATTAGGTTTTGTTAGTGAATTTTGGGACTTTAAAAATAGAGGGTAGTTCTCTTTCTCTCTGGCTTTGCATAGTGGCACTGATGTAGTGCTGCCTTGAATCAGGTGCTGTCGTTCAAGGTGGTCTAGAAATGCCAAGCAAAGATCTGTCCAAAAATTTGACAGATTTATAAAGCTGTGTGAATATTCAAAAATTGGCAAAGAATAGTGATTCTCTTGATAAATAGTTTAAAAAAGCAGGCTGTTGAAAAGCTGTGGTAGTTAGGATGCTTTGTGTGCTTTACAGGCAGCCTAATTCCCATCCAAAATAGTCTGTATTGTGTAAGAACACTGAGAAGAATAATAATTTGTCTTATTATGAAGGCTGCAATCAGTTCCCAATCACTCTGTTTCTAAGACCTCTCTGAAGATCACATGTCTGTTTTTAACATTAAAAAAAAAAATCATATTCAGCTTTATGGTGTTGTTAGATGGACGAACTTGTATATTTGTTGCTACATTTTTTTTTTCTGAATCTATTTTTCTGCTTTCTGGGCCTCAGAATAAAACTGCTCTTGTTCCCCTTCAAACATACTCCCAAACAAAGTTATTTAAAAGGTATGGTACCATTTTTCCCATTTATCTGTTGTGATCTGTGCTGCAAAGCAGACTATGGACAGCAGAGTAAACACTCAACTGTGAGAGAATCCACCCCCAGGCTTGTTGTCAGGCCATGCATAGCATGGGACTTGTCAGCTGAAGAGCTGCAAGAGGTATTTCAAGCCCTTTACTGGGTGGAAAGAGATAAAGGAGAGTGGCCGGTCACAGATCACAGAATATTCTGAGTTGGAAAGGATGCACAAGGATCATCAAGTCCAACTTTTAAGTGAGTGGCCCATACAGGGATTAAACCCTAGGCCTTGGTGTTTTTAGCACCATGTTCTCACCAACTGAGCTAGTCTAAGGGTGTAAAAGAGGAGGGATTGTGCTCTCTATAAAGGAATATTTGAATGATTGGAGCTTGGACTGGGGCAGGCCAGCAGAAATGTTGGTGGTGCTGCCTTTAGGTAGATGGAGAGAGCCTCAGGCTGTAGTACTCACGGGTGTCCCTTAAACACTGTTCTGGAAGGGAAATGCAGCTGGGTGCTAGAAACCAGGAGATGAGTTTAACACATTCCAAAACAATTCTTGATGCAAGTGATCAATGAACTGACTAGGACTCATGCTTTGCTAAACCTGCTGCTCACAGACAAGAACTGGTAGGTGATGAAAAGGTTGAGGGCACCTTTAAAATGCTGTCTGGCAAACCTTAGTTTTGCAGAGTGTTTGTCTCTAGTTGCATCAGCTTTTGGCATTGATCTTCTGTTAAAAGCAGGAGAAGTGCTTGTTGGAAGCAAAAAGTGCTGCCAAATTTATTTTGGTTTTGTTTGTTTTAATTACAAAGCTGGCACAGCAATAGGTAAGCACTAATGAAAATAAGTTAGTTGGCACTCCAGCTGCTGGAAGCAATGTTTTAGAGTGTTGTGAAAAGATACAGAGTGCATCTTATTATTGTGTCCTCTGTTGTATAGTTGTGATATGAGTCCTAATTGTTCAGAGCCTGGTCAGCGATGTTCTGCTTGGCTGTGCTGAACAAGGGGCTGTGAAGCAAGGTGATCTCTTACACAGCAGCATCATGCTTCAAAGTCATTGGCTTTGAAATAGTCATTGTGTTGAATGAAGATAAACCGGTAAGGTGGACATGAATTATGTTATTTTAGTCACATTCCATAGAGCTTTAATAATCTTGTAGCCTGGAACCTCACTGGTAGTAAGCTACTCGCTACCCACAAAAATACTTTTATGAAAGATTGAAGCAGGTTTGATGAGTTTTGTCTCCCTGTGGAATGGCAATCCACCTGGGCAAGGCTTAATGAACAACCTTTTAGATAAGTCCATTTGCATCCTAAAAATAATTTCCACAGTGCAATACAGGGAGCCCAGGAAGCACTTAGTACCAGTAACCGATCTATGTGGTCCCAAGTTTTGTGCAACAAAACTCAATGTGTGTCTCCCATATAAGCCAAAGTAGTTTTGTAGTTATACTTGAGTCTAGCCAGGAAGGGGAGTGTGTGGATCCTGCAGGCAATTTGTGGGAACCATTGCATTGTTGATATGGAGCCAGTTCTGTTTGGTGTTTGTGCACAAGAAGACTTAATGGCTCTGGCAACCAGCCTCCAAACCACTGTGTCTGTGAGCGAAGGGAAGGGCTGGAGGACAGTGCCTGAGTGACCTGCCTGAAGATGAAGAAGTGTTGAGCACTTTTCCATCCCTGTTTCACTTGTTCAAGGGAGAGAAGGGAGGTGTGGTCAGCTGGTCTGAAATTAGTGGACCTGCTATCTCAGGCATCCAACACAGGCTGCCTGGGCTTTCAGATATATAACTCTAATATGCTGAGCAATGCATTTCTGCATAGAGTCAAATACTGTGATTGCAGCATCCATTTTCTCCTTTTTCACTATTTATGTAATGCATAATTTTTGCGAGGCTTCATTTTTTGTGCTGAAGTGGAATATTTGATGTGCATTATAGAACAATAGGTTGACTTTGAAGTGTTACACTGATGTAAGTCACTTGCAATAAACACCCCAATGAGACAGTCCATTTTTTCCTCTTTTGGTTGACTAAACAAAAGAATCAGAACCAAGAACATAGTCTTAAACAAAATAACTCTAGAGGTACGCTTGGTACACTGTTGTTTAGTCTAGCAATTCTTGTAAAACTCTTTAAAGGCAGGGACTCAAAATATATGAAATATATAAAACTTGTTATTAATGTTTAAAGCATTATATAAATTGTTAACAAGGCCTCATTGTTTCATTTATAACATTTAAAGACTTTTCATGAAATTCTATTTTTAGCATTGCTATCAGAGTGATTGGAATCCTTCATCTTTGTTAGTAGGTCTGTGAAGGCTGGGCTGCTGCCACGAAGTATGTGGCTTAGAGGTCTAAATTCTTTGTTTTCTCAATCCATGATAAAGAGGAGGCCACTTTATTGTATTAAAGAGCTGTAATTCCGTGAAGCGTTTCAGTGATGTTGTAAAATCAAGATGCTTTGCATAATAAAATAACCCCAAGTGAGAATTTTATCGTTCTCATGCTTAATTTGAATTTTACAAGGCAGATGGCAAATAATAAAGGTTGCATAACATTTCCCATTTAAAGAGTCTTGTTTCAGTCTCTTTACAACTTTGATAGATTTAAATGGTTTGGTCTCTATTTCTCTTTTGCCAGATTCTCTCCCTAATTCTTGTTTTCTTCATCTTCAGCAAATGGACCAATTTCTAAAGAATGAGACATAGGAAAGAAATAGGGAAATTCTGCTGTTTGAAAAAAAAAAAAAATCTTAGTATCAGTCTCAAGGGATGGCTTAAGGGCACAAGGCTTTAATGAAAAGATTTGAAACTGGGAACAGTATGAATTTGGTTTTAGAGCTATGTCTCCTCTTGACCTTATGCGAATCTATTCAAATTAGCAGCATAGAGAGTCACAGCTCATGCCTGTCAGGGATGAATTCAGCATTTGAGTGTTATATTTCTGTCCAGGATTTTTGGCTGAACTGAGGCAGCAGCCTTGCCTCTCAAATGCTTTGGTCTAATCAGTGTTCAATTTATTCCCAGTCCCCATGGAATGAGTTGAGCATGGTCCTCCCTGGAGCTCTGGGGTCTGAGGGGAAGCAGCCAGAGAAAAAAGTCCCAGTCTCTGCTGGCAGCTTTGGCACCAGGTGCACCAGCTAGGAGTGTAGAGGCTTGTTTTTCTCCCATGCTGCCCAGATGCCTGCTGCTTGGGTTTGCAGGAAACATGATGTGATGCCTTTAGGGAGAGGTGGGCATGAGGAGATATTTGTGTTAGAGCAATCCGAGCAATTCTCTCTGCCCAGAGAACTACAGGGGTAAAAAGGAGAATGGCCATAGAAGAGAGTTGCAGTGTAGCAGCTTCAAGAACAAGAGATGGAGGTTGAGAAGGCATAGAGGGGGGATGTAAGATGAGGAAAGGGGCCAAAGATGTTGTTCAATAGGATAAGAGGAACAGGAGGGCATCTAGTGGAAAGGAATCTTGCTGGTATGTAAAGTTACCTGTTTGTAATGATTGTATATTCATAAATTTTGATGACTGATATATGTCAGTGCATTATGCAAGCTTTTGGTTAACTTTTAGGGTTTCAAGTTCAAGAACTGAAAAGTTAGGAAATCTCAGTGTGAAATTTGACCCTGCAGCTTGTTTAATACAACTAATACATGACATACTATCAAATAATTAAGCATGTGACTGTGTTATTGGAAATTATTAGCCCTTCCATCAGTAAGGCTAAATAACTGTGGAGGAAGTCAGACTTTGATCAATCTCGGTAGCCCTGCATACCTGAGGTTGTGATGATACAGCTTAATGGAAACTTCAAATATCTTCTGAAAGTTTGTAGTTGAGTTACTAGAAACAGTCCAAAAGCAAAGATTTGTGCACATCTTTGTATTAAGAATGAGAGGCCTTTGTAGCAAAATACTGAACACTGGAGGGTTTAAGTTTGAAATAGTATCTGGGTTTGGTTTTTATTCTTGAAACTTGTTGGTAAATAGAGTTCTTCTGATTACAGCTTGTTGCTGTGCTTAGTCAGATATTTTACATTGCATATTCTGTCATGTCATCATTATAAACCAATTAAAAATTAGAGCACAAAGGCAAGGCAACAACTTTAACACTTATTCTGTGTTTAGTCTCTTAGACACAATCCAAACAGCACCATGGTGGATTTTCTCCAAGTTAAATAAGGCATCAAATACAATGACAGTAACACTTTTTTTAAACATCCTATTTGATTTGTTGGATGTACACACTACCTATAAATGTATATTGAACTAAAAGCAGTGAAGGGGGTAAGGAAAGATTTTTTCTTACTTCTGTTAAAAAACCAGAAATGTTTGGTTTGATTTATTTTCCGTAGCAACCATCCATGTGGTTTTTTCTCAGAAGAATGAATTTTCAGTGGTTGTTATAACCTGAATATGGCTGAATCCTTTCAGTCTGGTTTTGAAATTGTGGAACATGCTTAAAATAAAAGTGAGTCAGTCAGAGACAAAAGGTTTCTCTGAAGACTGTAGAGGGGCAAAAAATGAAATTTATGTCCCCAAAGGCCTAAGAACTGCAATTTATGGCAGTCCAGCAATGGAATCACCAAGAGAGCTAACAAGCAATTGCTAGGACAGCCAATGACACCAATGCTTAAGTAACTAAAAGAGAACCTTTATGGACTTGGAATGTTTTATGCTTTCATGAGATACAAAGAGCTGTTGTAGTACTGGACTTAGGGCAAATGTTTGTGCTGCCAATAGAGTGGTCTGTGTCTAAGAGAAATCACCTACCCATGGAGATCCTATAGAGAAACAAGTTTTGGTTTTTTAAAAGACTTCTGCAGGCTGTGGATTTGTATGGAGAGTGTGGGGTGGCAGTGTATAAAGACAAGATGTACTTTTTACTGATGTGCCACTTGGCCTCAGGTTTGAGACATAACCTGGGTAAAAAATATACTTTGGTTTTTGTGGTGAGTTATTCTTAAACGAAGGCCAAAGAGCTCTTGTAACCATTTGATGTCTTCCTAATAAAGACTTTTTAAAAGTAACTGTTGGTGTTATTTAAAGGCTGCACGTAATACCTTCTGATTGAAATATATACCTTTAGCTTCCTAAACACATATTCATTTGTTATAATTTTTCAAATGCATGGAGCTCAGGAATTATTAAGATTGTTTGTGCAGACTCAGTTCTGTGCATGGGGTGTTGTAATTAGCAATTAGAATCTGCTGCCTTTCTGCCAAGCAGTACCTAGCTCCTCAGGAAGCCCTACTTCCCGACAGCTGGACAGCAGAAAAGAAATGCTCCCTGAATTGAAAATAAATTTTCCAATTTCCTATGCTGTTTACTTTGAAACACAAGTTTTCCAGAAAGTGGTGTCTTGAGAATCTTGTTGAGCTCTTGGCTGCTATTAGCTATATTTGTCTTCTGCCTCCTTAAATATGATAGTGTGGGCCTGGCACAGCTTTTGTTTTTGACAGTGATTGAAGTGATTAAGGATAAGTCATGCAACAGAAATATATTTTCTTAAGTCAGTGTTTCAGCTCTGTTCCCTGCTCAGCAATGGTAGGAAACACTCCTTTTTGCTGCGCTGTTTCTGTGTACATGCATTTTGCACCACACTAAATGCTCGTTTTATTTGGCTTGCAGTCATAGCACAGATCTTTTATATAAAAAGAACAGGAGAAGAAGCAGCAAATGGAGTGTTGCACTTGCTCTAAGTAGTTACAGCATCCCTTCCAGCGAGGCAGAGGCAGGCTACCAGAAAACTGCCTGTTTTCCTCAGGCAAGAGAACTCTGAATTAGAGTAATGGCTTGAACGTGTGCATCCAGGAGCTCAACTGCTAAATAACAGCATGGAGCCTTTGTAGTTCTGTTTTGGAAATAAATATCTCTACAGAGTAGGCTATATAAACAAAGCCCAGCTTCTGTGAATCTTCCTGCTATCTTTAGTTGAGAGGTGGTTGTTGCTATAGCAATTTGCAGGCATTATTCATGTTTTATTTTCCTGAGGCTTGAAGGAGGACTTTGAACATCTCCACAAAATTTAACCTATAGGGAGCTTTGCCCAAGAAAACCTGCAGCAGTGATTACCTATGTTACTTGTATTGATCCCACTAATTTGTAGATAGTCTAGATTTTATCTGTCTGGAAGAGAAATCTCAGCAAATGTGCCAGGAATAAATCTAAGTGGCCTAAAGTGTTGTTGTGTGAAGATAATTAGGTACCAGGAGCAGTGTAGCTATCTCAGTGTAATGCCTAACTTGGCTTTTCAGCCAAGTCAAGCTCCTGAGGCGGATTCTGGTGTTGACACGGCTCTCCCACATTCAGTTCAGGGTGCCAAGTCAGGAGATGAAACCCATGTGGCAATGAACTTTTTCTTGGTAAAAAAGGTTGTGCTACTTCATTATTTTATTTACAAGCTGAATCTTACAGAAAACTCTGCAGCTTTATAGCCAATTATAGTAAATTTTACCCCATGTTCCTTTACATGGAGTACTAATGCCTTAGACTGTTAGCATTAAATAATACTTCTTTTTTTTTCCCCCTATTCTCTCTTCTTGTGTTTTGAGCATCTTTATTTTAACTCATTCTCTGGTGAAAGGTTTGATAAGATCTCACCAAAGGTAGTTGTCAGGGCTTGTGCAGAGCAGTTTCTTGGGAGTTGTCCTGTGAAACTAAACCACAATGGGCATGAAACAGTTTCAGTCTAAAGCCACTTGTCTGTTTGTGCAAATGTACTTCTATTATGACTGAGGAAAACAGCCACTAAATCAATAGGCTGGGTTGAAATTGTCCTGTTTCTCTTATTGTGATGAGTGCCCATTTATTCTCTCCCAAATGAGGTAATTGAACAACGTTACTCTTGCAACCCCATCTTCTTCCTAGACGCAAAAGGATGAGACTGAAGATGCTTTAAAGCAATTATGGGATGAAGGCCAGGACTTCACTTAGTTCAGCAGATACAGTGATTCTGAGTTTAAAGTAATTGAAAGCAGAGGATGGGAGAACTTGGATAATGGATTTCTCTTAAGCTTTATTGTAGATGTCTTTTAATGGGGATGGGTAGTGAGGGAATTGTCATTTGTGTGGCAGGCCAGTAACCTGGAATCCAGTGAGAGCTGCTGTACTTTTGGCTGATGCTCTGTAGAAAGAAAGTGATTCGAGCTACCCAGAAGGTCAGGGAGATGTTAAGTGTATTCTAAAAGTAATGCAGTGGGAGAGTTCTGTTCTAGTCTCACTTGTATAGTTGTGTAAGGTGGCAATGCAGAGTAACCAAAGAAGAAGGCTTTGAAGGAGAATAGTTCTATTTTTGAACTTTCTTATGCTTAAAAAGTTAGTATCATTTCATTTGCTAATTGTCCTATGCATCTTGCAGCTGCTTGTGTGTGTGTGTAAAATGCTAAAGTGCCCTAGTTTTAGAGTGTGCCTGCAGCTGCACATGCAGCAGAGAGAGATTATTAAAGCAAAAATCTGAATTTCCTACCTATGGAAAAAAGCAGTTCTAAAACCTCATTTGTTTCCTTGGTTTAAACCTCACCTGGCAAGAGCAAGGCTTAGCATTTGGATGTTGGTGAAGATAACACTTGTTTGTTCTTACACAGGGCACACTGAGACGGCGCCTGAAAAGGGGGTGTGTGTGGGGATGTCCCCACAGGGCAACTGAATCACTTGGTGCTGTAGATAGGAATTAATTACTGTGACATAGAAAAAGAGTAGTGCCTTGCTTTTGAATGATCAGTATACTGCCATGTATGAAGGAATTCTTCACATGAGGATGGTAAAGCACTGGAACAGGTGGCCTAGGAAGTTGTGGATGCCCCATTCTTGGAAATGTCCAAGGCCAGGTTGGATGGGGCTTTGAGTAACTTGATCTCCAGTGGACTATGTTTCTGTCCATAGTAGAAGGGATGAAACTAGATGATCATTAAGGTCCCTTCCAGCCCAGACCATTCTGTGATTCATCCTGTGATTCTGTGGTGGCAGAAGAACAACTATTATGGGCCTACTCTGTCTAAAACATTAAGTCACTGGGATGGTAACTATGAACTTCAGTGCACATGGAGCTAAGTCAGAAGAGTTGAAAGCATAGAGGAAAGCATGGGTATGGTGACTTGTGTATGTCAGTGGGGTGGCAAAAAGAAAGCACTATGTTGTCTGAAAAGCTCTGTGTTGGCAGGAGTATCCTAAATTAATCACTAGATATTGTTCATTTTGTAGCATAGTCATTTAAATTAAAAATATGTATCGCATCAAAAGAATGTTTCATTTTATTTTACTTCAGTGGGGAGAAGTGATTATGTCCTCTTTTCTTTGAGACTAAAGAGATTGCATTGTTTTCAAAAATAACTATATCTCAAGATCAAATTGCTCAATAGAGCAATGTATAGCAAAGTATTCATTTTCCCCCTCTCCATGCCCACACTCACTTTGCTGCAGTTGTTATCTCACTAACACTCACAGGCTGCAATATGCTTTGGTCACTGTGCCCTCTGAGCGAGGGTATCAAATAATGGGACACTCAAGTTTCTTTCTGCAATTCAAGCAATCTCACCTTGGAATCGGTGTGATACAGAAAGCAGGCTGGTCTGTGCCCAATTCTCCATTTCTCAGCAGTAGGTGTAAGCTTCATTGTACCTTGGAATTACTCACAGGAATTACCTCATAGTTTGGAGAATGATCTCTGGTTTAAGTCCAGAAGAGCTTTTCATCTAGAAAATTGTACAGGTGCTTCATTTCATAATGTCTGAGGTGACCTTCCATGTACAGCTACTGCAGCATTACACTGACACTCAACCTGGGTATGGGAATCTCTCTGACATCGCGGTAGCAAATGCTGCCTGCAGCAGTGAGAAACCTGAGGAGAAGCAGCTGCTACTCTTGTACCTTGGCTGAAGGTGTTTGCCCTTGTGTAACAGTCTCACAAATAAATCACTGCATCTTGCACATTGCCTGCTTTTGGTGTTCGGAGAGCTCATGCCCTAAGACAGGCTGCACAGCACAAATTGCTGGCTGTCTGGAACTGAAGCTGTCCTGCATGCCCTCAGGCAGTGGCATTTCAGATTTCATTTTGGTGATGTGTAATTAAAAAGCTTCCATTCACGTGTCTCATCTGTGTTTGGGTGAGCTTGCTAGCCTTCTGGCCAACTGCAGAACTGACTTCATAGCACAGGCTTTTTCAGCAGAAAACCTTTTTTCCAGGGCTCCTGTCATGTTAGTATCCTTGTTTTATATTGCAGTGAGATAATGAAATTTCATTATCCAGAGAATATGAGTGTCAGCTTTTTAAAAAATGCTGTTACAGACACTGTGTTTCTTTTATCATCCTTAAGAGAATCTAACTCTCCCTACAAAGGCATTTGGTTTGGTATCTTCTACGTTATTTAATATTTTAGGATACAATGCTTTTTAAAGCTGACGTGGTCAGCCAAAAGTAATCTTTTATAAATATGCATCTCCCAATGGAGCAATTATACAAGTTTAATCTTTAAAAGGAAAAAAAAAGCTGTCCCTTTCCCTATAGCCAGTTGCATCATCCAGATTTATGTCTGTGGATTGTTTCCAAATAAATCTATTTGTGCTTCTGTCTTTAATGTTTTACAGTTGAGTGCTGAATTAGCTGTGTTTATCTCTCTCGTCTATATGATGGCAATATATCAATGGCAAGTTTTATACCATTCCAGGAGTAGTAAGCACTAATGCTGGTGAGTTTTCACTCTGCTTTGCTCAGCCAGGATATTAGAGATGAGGAGCATTGGTAACAGTGCTTTGTTTGGCAACTGTGATTGTAGACTTCTGTGATAAGTGCCAGAGCAAAAAGAACTGGGACGGTCACTGCAGCTTGGTGTCATATAATTTATTTATATTTGCAAACCAGACTGGTAAGTTCCACACTGTTGGAAGTACAAAAAGATGTACTAAAGCATTGACCTTTTAAGAATTGAAAATATTTTAATATAAACGTAATTAATAGGCATGTTTAAATAAGGCATGAACTTTGCTTTCATGTTTCAGTGAATACAAATGAAACACAGATATTCTGTCACTTTCCTGACTCGAACTCCAACTTGCAAATGTACTTTGTAAGTACTGCTGTTTAGACTGTAGAAGAACAGGCATTTTCCATTTGCTAATGATGGAAGTTTCAAAAAGTTTTTATCTGTAGTTGTGAAGAGTTGTATTACCTTAAATAAAAATAGCAAACTTGTCTATAGTCTGGAAATACTCTTTCTTCACCTTAGTTCATTTAGAAATCACTTAAACCTACTTCCCTTAACAAGATGATCTGAGTGTTGACATAACAAGAATTAGGAACATGTCTCTATTGTTTCAAAACAGAAATCTAGATTTTCATTTTATCACACTGGAGTGCATTAGATCCGGGACTTCTGCAGAATTCCTGCAGTTCTTTCTCCCTCACTGCTATAATAGTTGGCAAAACCTTGAAAATCTCTTGAAATAATTTTATCTATGTTGTTAGTTAGAACAAAAATTTGTTACAAAAATATTTTGATTTGATGGTATAGCCCTATCCATCCTGCCAAGAGTTTTCTGAAGAATTTAAATTAAGAAGCCTGATAGAGTTGTTTTTGATGTGTTTCTGTTTTTCTTCTGAAATGGTAGCTCTGCTAGAGAAATATTTCTAGTGTCTCTTTTGAACCTGGTATTCAGTGCATTCAAGAGGGCTTGGGTTTTTTGGGTAGAATAGAATGGACAATACATGTGTAAAATTTCCAAGCTGATGCTTCAGTTCTATTCCTATTTGTATGCCCTTTCCCAAAGGATTAACCTGAAATAAGGGCAGTCAGTGCACCATCAGTGTCTTGGTTTCCCCATTCCCTAGAAAGCTGACATCTCTTGTGAGCAAGCTTCCGCAAAAGGCACATTCATGCTGTGCTCTCCTTGTCCCTCCTGCAACCTATTGCTGAGTCTAACAGTCTTCCAATCTCCAGAGGTACTTCCCTTGTTTCCCATCCTGTTGCACGAAAAGAATTGTAGGATCTGAGCTCACCCCCAGTGCTGCTCTGAGCCTGTCTCTTGAACTGGTCACTGAACCTTCCCAGAAGCACCAGGAAGCTCCTTGTCCATAGTAAGTGTTAGCAAAGTTTTCTTAGTGTGCCCTTTTGCTCCTGTCCTAAGCTACTGCTCAGGGAGCATCTGCCAACTACCAGGACAGCACATCTGCTACGCAGGAAGGGCTCAGCAGGCAGGGCTTTAAAGGATGAAGGTTGCTTCAGAATGGTCTGTGGATAGGAGCTGGCTGCTGCCAGGCTGCTCGCGCCTTGGACGCCAGCAACAACGTGCAAGGCACCATTTATTACCTCCTGTACAGAAGGGAAGTTTTAAGTTGTTACAGAAAGGGAGAAAAGGAGGAGCTGTTTTATACTGATAAAATGCCAATGCTTAGAGCTGTGCTCCTGTACAGTTGAAGTGTTAGAGTAACTGTCTTGGACACAGCTCTTCTGTGCAGTCTCTACAAATGGATTTCGTTGATGAGAGGAGATGGTTTGGTTTTGTGTACCAACTGTTGTGTTTGGGTCACTAATCCATTTTCAAGCCTCTCAGCAGGGTCTCATTGTAGCATGTGTTAATTTAAGGTGAGAATTTCCCTCTTATCTTGTTTTGAAGGACTTGGCTTTGGTAATGGTTATGTTTGCGTGCATAGGCGTTTACAGAAGCAAAGCAGTGCTGGTGGCAGTGCAATTTGGGTTCACTCAAGGCACTGTTTTATAATAATCTTCTGAAAAGTGTAACAGGCCCTGAACAAGATTAGGGCTGCAATGTGCTTATGCTGTGACAGCGAGGAGTAGCATTGACTTAGTGTTCAGCTCAGACAGAGATAGTAGAAGCAGCAGCATAAGAAATTTGGTCTGTCCAATGTTCAGTATAGTACAGAAGCACTGGAAAATATTGTCTCCAGCAGTGCTGGAACAGGCTTCCAGGCCAACACTCACCCCACTCTCTTCTTGAGGGGAAGTTTCAGAGTCATTATTGACAAGCAGGTTTTGAAAACTAGCATCTGACAAGTGAGTTTTTAAATGAGGCTCTTTACAACTTATCCTCTCCAACAACTCTAAAGAAGAGAGCAGATCATAATTTTGTCCAGACTTACTCTGAGGATTTTAGTATTAAACATCCAGGTACTTGGTTTTTTTACCTTTTTATCTGTCAGCTGTACTGCATGCATCTTGGTAATTTTTGGCCAGCCATAGAGCTTTGAGACCTATTTATCTCTGGAAAGATTGCTGTCCTTTGTTCCTCAGATTGCAATTTTAAAATGCAAGTAAGAAGTAAGCATGGTGTGCAAGTATGGAATGAACACATTATTTAACTCTAAACCAATAAATTGCATTAAATATAACTTAGTATATCGTTTGTCTAAATATATATAGATATTGATAACACAAAGAATGTGAAATTCTAAGGACTTGCAAAATATATTTTTACTGTAAATATGGAGAGTAGTTTTTGCATGTCTTATTCATAAACTATGGATGTAAGAAGAGGCAAAAGTCACAAGTACTGGAAAAACTTTAATTTGTGTTGACTTCTGCTTTCCCATGTATTCAGCCCCTGGATCATGGCTCACAGGAATTTGCTTTTAGGATAAACAACCCAGTTTTGCCATTAAAGAGACTCTTTAGTATTAAATTTCAGTGATGCTGCCTTAGAACAGAATAGCCAGTTGCTGAATGCTCAGATGCTTATTCTGAGCCAGGTACTCAGGATTTTGGTCTTAATGTGTTTCTGAATTAATAAATAATAAATTCTGTCAGCTCTGACCTGTATCTGTACTTTCAACATGCTCTACCTAGCACAGCAATGCCTCTGACTTGACTGACATGCTAGCTAGCCACTGTTCCCAGTGTCTAGACAAAAGTGCCTAGACTATCCCCAATTCTTTATTATTACATATACAAATTTAGACTACTCTGTTCTCTGCTTAATTCTGGGTAATTCAAATGATGCATTTTTTACATTGTGCATGTCAGGTGCGACATGCTATATAAAATGCACGAGGGAATTTAAGAGTAGGGCTTTTATTTTGTTTTATTTTTCTTTTTGAGCAGTGTTCATAAGGAAGTAGTTGGAGGTAGCAGGATTAGATGCTAAGGAGTAAAGACTATATCAGTTCCCAGTTAGCTCTGCTTTAAATTTCCCAGTTTAATGCTGAATTTCCTCTGCTGTGTATTGGCAGCGCTTTTTTACTGAGGCATGAGTTTGTTCCAGCTGTCATTTCTGAAGCCTTCCCCATCCCACACACCCCCAGCACTCTCTGACAGCTAAAAAAAAGTAGCTGTTCAGTCATACCAGGGGCATTGGATGACAAGTGGCAGGTACAGAATAGCTAGATTTTCTTCTTTTTTTTCCCTGTAATCCCTCCTCCTCTGATTTAGCTGTTTCTTTTTTCTCATGACTGCTTCTCAGTAACTTCTCTCACACTAGCAGAAATAGAGCAGGGAGCTGGAGGGTGGTCTTTCCCCTTTGGTGCTCAGAGCACCCTGTGCCCAGAGGTGTACCTGCACTGCCATGGCTGTCTGCAGGCCTGGGGCTCTCCTGTGCTTGTGCTCTCATCCACAGCTGTGCAGCCCTGGTACAGCTCCCCTTTCCAGACCCGGGCTAGGATGCAGTTCTGGGGGGGCTGCTGTGCCCATCCTGACCTTGGCACAGGTCTCAGCAGCACTTCTTGCTTGTGTTCCCCAAGTGCCTCTTCACACTGCGTTTAATCTCTTGAGGCTTACACTTCTGGAGGTAGAGACCTTCTGGAAATAGAACTGCCTCTGTCTTGTGGCTGATTCCCTTCTTCCATGGAACAGAGCTTAAGCGTCTTCTTTCCAGCTCCTCAGCCTTGCTGTGGGGCCTTTGGTTTGCCATTCACCTCACTGGGAATAGCTGGTTCACGCTGTGCAAACATGTGCTTGATGTGCCACAGTCTGAAAAACAAGTGTTAGCATTCTGCACAACCCTTGTGTTTTTAAAAAAGCCTGTCAAAATGCCAGTGTGATGCTTTGTCTCTCAATGTTTGGCGTTCAGTGTTTTCCAGGATCTGGGTGAATGTTCCTTCTTGCTTTCCAGTGCATCCTCCCAGAGGCTCTAATTCTCAACAAAGTTTTTCCCCTCGAGTATGTTACATTGTCTCTCGCCAATCTTCTTTGGCCAGAGCTTATCTGGCACGTAGAGAAGCACTAAAAACTTGCAGTTTTCCTTCTTTCTCAGTGTTTTTCATGAGCCTTTTTCTCAACTTTGAATATTTTAATATAAATTTTCTCTTTGTGCTTGTTTTACTTCCCACTGCTGGCAATTTCTACTTCTCCTCACACAGGCCTCCTTTGGACAAGCTGGAGATAACTGGTTTTGTTAGTTCAAGAGGAACACCTTAGACTGGAAGGTTATTAAAGGCATTTTTCTCTGACAGATGCTGATCATGGAACAGCCTCTTTCAAAGTAGTTCTGGCCATCATAAAGTGGGGGTTTTTTTTCCATTTTAGCAAGTAAACTTTGGTACTGGTATTTGGCACAGAGATTATTAACTGCTGTAGGAATTTACTATAATTATAATGGCTATGTGTGAGACGTGGGGTGAGCTGACATCCTATGAAATTGCTTGTCAGTCCTTCTAGAGCTTGTACTTATCTTGGTACCAGAAGTATTGATTAAACCTGTCTGATCGTGAACACATAGATATATTGAAACTGATCAGAAACTTCTAAATAGATTTCATTTCCATTACCAAATGTTCTTGTAGGAATAATCTGCCAGTTTTGAACTTGTCTTGGTTCAAAGCAAAGCTAAAAGCTGAGCCTGCAGAGGTCCTCCCTAGCACTAGTCATCCTTATGGATCCCTTTCAGCTCTGCCCCTGGTATAGATGCTGAATTCTGTGTTGCAACTGGTGTTACTTGAAAGCTCAGCATTTACAAATGCATATTATTTAGTAGCAATACATATATCTTTTCTTGCCTTCCCCCCCTATTTTTCCCCTCTTTCCACAAAAAGAAGCTGAGGTACAGCTTTCTGTGTAAAGCTGTGCTATGCAGTAATGGCAGAGCTGAGAGAGACAGCTGTGCTTCACAGAAAATTATCCATCTCTAACACTTCTTTATGCAACTTTTATTCCCTTATGGAAAGGTAGTGGTCCAAGATAAACAGCAGAGCAAATATTAGGTAGTTAAATTATATCTCTTCCGGCATCTGCTAGGTATTGAAACCAGTGCTGTCAATATTTAGTTGTAGATTTTAGATGTTTGGTTGTCTGATTAATCTGTTTGTATCCTAGAGCAGGAGGTATTTTGTGTGGGAGCACACCTACACTGGTTACTAAATGCACTAAATGTGCCAATTCCTATTTGATCTCCAGCATCGTTAAAATTCATGGTGTGCCATCTGTTCTTTTCATCACTTGTCATATAAGTGGTCACATGAATGCGTATTCAAACCATGTCAAAAAATATTCCAAGGAAATGTTAGACAAGGAAATATGGGGAAAAAAGTATTACTTCGTGTACCTAGGCCTTTTTTGCAAGTGTATTTTCTGGATGGCATTTAAACCACAGTTTTGAAGTTAATGGAGTGTTGCATAATCCCATGGTGCAGTCCTTGTAGAAAATAATGCACATACTTGGTATGAAAGATGCAGAGAAATTTGTGCTGACACTATTAGAGCATCAGTGTACTCACTAGCTCTTAGAAACAGTATTTTTACTTTTTTATGACAGTTTGCTCTTCTAGATGATGCCCTAGGCCAGGCTGATGGGAATTGTGATGTAGTCCCACTGAGTTATAGTAGGACTTTTTCTGGGAATGTTCTAAATAGTTGATACATGCAGAAGAAAAGCTTGTTTTACAAGTACCTTAACTTTGAGGGAGAGGTAAGATATAAAGAGTTTAGAATCACTGAAATGTTAAGGTTGGAAAAAAACCTCTAAAAATGAAGTCCAACAGTTAAACTAACACTGCCATGTTCACCACTAAACCATGGCCCTGAGTGCCACATCCCCAAGTTTTTTAACACTTCCAGAGATGGTGGTTTCGCCACTTCTCTGGGCAGCCTGATGACTCTTTTGGGAAGATTTTTTTTCCTAATATCCAGTCTAAAACTCCCCTTGTGCAACTTGAGGCCATTTCCTTCTCACAGTGCTTCTTCTTGTTCTGTGAGAAGCAGCTGACCCCCACCTGGCTACAAGCTCCTTTCAGGCAGTTGTAGAAAGTGATATGATTCCCCTTGAGCCTCCCTTTCTTCAGGCTAAATACCCCCAGCTCCCTCCCCTGCTCCTCACAGCACTTGTGCTCCAGTCACTCCACCAACTCTCTTGGCTTTCTCTGGACTTGTTCCAGCACCAGGTATGGATTTTTATAATGGTAGATCCTACCAAGTTCAGTGGTGCTCAAATTATCTTGCCAAAAATCAATCCATCTACCCATAGGTCACACTAATGTTTTGTATGAGTCTTTAAAATGGCAAATACTAAAATCTTATGCCGGGCTGCCTTTAAGGTCATTTGGAATCAGTATTTTTTAAGTTGAACAGCGGTTATTTGCAAGAGACTTAATACAGGTGTCAAGAAGAGCAGTGTCTGACAATTATTTAAGGTTTCACACAATTTTTTTTTGTGAGATGATGTGATTTTTGAACACTGTTCTTGGCAAAACATTGCTCTTGAACATGAAACATTTGATAACAGCATTTTTCTATTTCCCTCACCCAACTTTCCCCTGCAAAAAAGGTACAGTATGTGTAGCATACAGGTTCTTCCTGCTACCTTTTACCCTCTGTGTTAATCCTGAAACATGCCTGTGGAAAGAGGTAAGCAGGGAAACAAAGATTTCTGTGAGGCACGAAGGGAATGAACTCACTGAGGTACTAAATGCTGAGTATGTATTGTTAAAGTTGACATGCATAAGAAATTGCTTGGAGCCTTCTGAGGAAAATTTGTTTTAATTATGTTTTCTAAAGTGAATCTAATACAGTAATGCCTGTTTAGCTTTTAAATCTGGAGTAATCAGGGTTTTTTTCCAACTTTCATTTCTAGTGATATTTTTGTTCAAATGAATTGGTGTCTTTCATCCCCTAGGCTTTATTTATAACTGCCTCTTTATCCTTGCTTGCAAATGCTTTCAAGCTGTTTTTGGAGGGCTTCTTAGAATTCTTACAGTCTGCCTTTAGGCTGCTCCCAGATTGGTGTGTTCTGGACTCCAGCACCCCTATGGTGGAACTGCTGGGTACAAAGATGAGTAGTAAGATGAAAAAATCCTGGCATCTAATTTCTTGGTTTGTTGTTTTTGTTTTTTTAGTTAGAGATAGATGCTGAACCAAGGATATGGTTTTGATTTGAATAATAGTAATGAATCTTCTGGGGTTTTTTTCTTTATAAAGGGTTGTTGAAAGGGCATTCAGAACTCCGAAATTAGATCTTGTTCTAGGCTGGTAGGGGCCAATCAAAAGTCTGTTGCAAATAATGGGAATATTTCCTCAGTTATATTTCATTCAGGTCCCTAATAATCCTCTCTCCAGTCCTGCATTATGGATGTGTAATTTGTAAAGAAGTTTTTACCAGTATCTCATACCATACCTTTAGAAACCTGGGATCTGCAAGTCATCTTATAAGTCTTATTAAAACACATTGCTAAAATGAAATCTTCTTGTGGCTCTTTCCTCAACTTGAATTGGGAACTTGTATTGTGGCTTAAATGCTTTCTGCCTTTGGGGTTTTTTTTAATGCAAAATGATGTAGAATGGCATTTAGGTGAAATCTTGGAACAGTCTGATTTTAAAGGGAATACAGCAATATTTTAGTTTCAATATAATAAGGTGAGCGATCTCCTACTAAGTAAAATGGTTAATTAATATCTTCTTCCTTATTTTAGCAACTGAAGGTTCTGAAACACAAGATAAGAAAGTCACTTCAGGACAAAGCAACGCTGGAACTAAGCCAGGTACACCATTCCACATGCTCCATGTTTTAAGGCTGTTTGCCTCAATGGTGCATGGAAAACAGCTGTTGTCACAGAAACTAGTTCTGAAGTTTGTTGCTTTTGTACCTCACTTACTGTTTCAGACAAAACTGGTATCAGTGACTGTTCATGTTTAGATAGGTTGGAATATGTGATTGTTTGCAAAGAAGCAAAACTGGAAAAATCTAGTTATATTTTAGAATAGCTTAGGAATGAGGGCTGGGAAGTGAGAAAAGACAACAGAAGCCACCGTATTTGCATCTGTGCTTGGACGAGAATTATGTGCTGTAGGCAAAGATTTGCAGCTTTGTATACATGTGCCTCTGTTCAGGCATTTCCTCACTTACCACAAAGCATGCCACATTCTGTAACATGCTCTATGCAGTGGGCAGATGTTTCTCATTACTTCACCATACCTCACGGGTACATTGTGTGGAATTAATTCACTGTTTGCTTACACAGTTGAAAATATATGTGCTTAAAACCTTACTGTAGTCCTTGGTGTCATGGGTCTGTTCCACTTGCATGCTCAGACCAAGATCCAGAAGAGGACTCAGATGTCTAAATTCTGCTTATGTTGCAATTCAGGTACCCAAGGTTAAAGAATGCAATTAGTAATGCTTTTGCTTAGATGCCTGGGAAAGGAGAGGTGCTTGTGGTGCTGAGGACCAGGCTCACTGTAACATCCCCCTTTCAGCTCCTTGACATCCTGGCAGCTCAGTGACTGTTTTGTACTGACAGATTTTTCTCTATCACCAAAAGGGGTGCCTTGGCCTGTGTCCCCAGAGGGAAGGAATCCCAGCATTGTCTGTGTTCAGATCACACCTGGCATGCCCTGCCAGGCATGCTGGATCCTGCACAGAGTGCAGGAATCATGGCTGCTCTCAATCAGATATACAGTGTTGGAAAAGGAGGAGAAAACAAAGATAATATTACCTTTTTCCACAGCTCTTTGTGATGGACAGTGTTCAGTACTTGCCTTATTCTACAATAGTTTAATCCAGTTTTCATTTCTCAGGAGGGTGTCCTACCTGTTCCTATGTTCCCTTCATCTATGGTGGTGTGTAGAAGGAATCCAAAATTCTTGGGGCTGGAGCAAGGGAAGGCAGAATGGAGCTTATAATATGAGCCACAAAAACTGGTCATATTTACAACTATATATTACCAGACTGCAACTTCCAAAGCAGCATGTGGGTCTTCCTGGAGTGTTGTCTCTTGGGTTTTGCATATGCCAAGTTGGCAATTATTTCTCTAAAAAATGAGAAATTCTTGCAGGATTTGTTGCAGCTGACATTTTTCCCATTTCCTTTCACAGTAAGTTAAAGCTTATGGTCTGATGAGGAATATGAGCAAAAGAGAGTAGAAAATATTTTGTTTGTTTGTCCTGGTATTCTTACTGAATAAGAAGAAATGCCAATCCCCCAGGTATTTGCCTGGTGGGTTTTTAATGAATAGACATGTGAGAAATAAAATGGGGAGCAGTCCCAGTGAACTCTCTTCTTTTGCCACAGTTTGAAACTATTGATGCTCTGCACTGGCGGTGCCAGCAGAACATCTGGATTCAGAATGCAAATGTTGGAGGTTGGGGTTGTAGCCAAACCGTGAAGGATAATTTTGAAGACTTAGAGAAGACATTTTAATTGTCAGTGTGAGTCTTGCACTGATAATATGTGCTCCAGCTTCTAGCAGAGCAAATGCAATGATGGTCTGCTACAAAGGTGTTACCCTCATCTTTGTACTAATATTGATTTAGCTCTTTGTGATCCCAAAGGTATGCAGAATTGCTTGTTACTGAAGACACACGCTCTGCATAGCCTGCAACTTAATGCGAATTCTTTAGGATTGTTCTGACATCCTGGGGTGTTGGGAGAGAGGGGCTGCTCTTGTGTGAACAATATCAGGTGTGTGATATGAAAAAAATAATTGGATATCTTCAAACAGAGTGGCAGAGGGCAACTTTAAAAATTTATTTTATACCTTCATTGCTTATAATTAGGAATTCTTAAGGGAGACCTTTTCAGTTTGCCTCTCCATGTAACCCTCCTGCCTCTTTGAAGAATTGTTGCTTCCCTCCGACAGGGAAATCTCTCTTCTCAAGAAAAGGAAAAAAAAACCCCAAGTGGAAGGATATTCTGAAATAAGCAGGTTTCTACATTTTTCCCCAGTGCCTCATCATTTTCTGTCAACTCAATGTTACATTGACTTTGCTGACAGCCCTTGAAGGGAATCCTTGTTTTCCAGGGAAAATGTGCATTATTCCACAAGCACTAATTACTTATGCCACAGAAATTCATGTTTTGTGAACCTGGTGTGCCAGTCACCAGAGAGAAGGAATATCATTACCCTTTTGACCTGTGTCTGCATGCTGAAGGGACTGCGTGTGAGTCAGCGCGCTGCTGAACATCAGCCAAATGCAGATGTACACCCTGCAGTGGGCAAATCTCTGCCAAGCCATGGCTGAGCACAGTGTCATTAATGGCAGCACTCTGGGCTAGCCAGCCAACATTGAAGTTTTGACCTGCAGCTGGGTGACAGATTACCTTTGCCTTTGCTGGTGACTTTTTCACTTGTTGTGCCCTTCATGGGGGCTGTCGTGTTTGAAGGTTCTCCCTGCCAACTGTGCAATGGGTTTGCTCCTTGCAGCTCTTACTTTGTATTGCTATTAGCACTCTTAATTGGGGCTCTAGTCTGACAGTAGTTGAGATAATAGTTTTTCACTGATTAGAGTTCAAGAGTAATTAAATTGTGGTAGCTGTTGGTGAACAGGTTCACCCAAGAAATCCTGTCATTCTCATGCAGAAACCTCTGTTGGAGGATGAAATGCACATAATTTTTTTTAAATCTAATTCAAATATCTATTCAAAATTAGTTTAGCACAGCCTCACTTCAGGGACTTACTTTGTAAATATCTTTAACCTCAGTTTTACGACCCATTGTATTGTTTGCTAATAACTTTTTTCATAGGTATGCAGCCTGTACACAAGTAGGCTGACTCTACACGTTTTTACAAGTTGATTAAATGTGTATTCACACCGAATAGTGAAAAGGCTCTGTTGTCTTGTGTTCTTTCATGATGACAGTATTCGAAAAGCTCTTTATCTTAAAATACTTTAAAACTGAGTTCCTTTCAATACCAAAATAAATCAGACCATTTATTTATATCCAGAAATTTTTTTTTATTTTTCTGTGGGTTTTTTGTTTATTGTGTTCTTATGCAAAGCAGACTTTTTCAGTGCTACTGAAAAAAACCCCATAAAATTAAGAGCTTTCCAGGTTTAACAGGACAGGCTGAGTAGGAAATTGGTTTTGGCAGCATGCTGAGATGAATTGCTAACTTGGATTTTGTTCCCTTTGTCTGGAACAGCTCCATTGCTGAGACTGGAAGTTGGATGCTAGCTGTTCAGCACTTTGTTGTCTTCCAGAACCATCATTGAGCAAGTGATGTTTTCCAACCAAACCTGAATTTTTAAAGTCAGACCTGGGCTCTGACACAGATTCTTCATGCTATCCTCAGTCTTACTGCTGTGATCCAGGCAGCCAGTTGCAGATAGTTGTGAAGTACTCATGTAGATAAATTTCAATCTACGATAGTTAAAGCTCTCATCTTACTTGACTCGTGTTATGCCAGTCCATGCATGTGATGCCTCACTGCCTTTAGTATATTTGCCAGAGTTTTTAACACATGTGCACATAAACATCTTTTGAGATCAATATCATGTTTTTTCCAGAGGCTCAGCCAGAACTGCTTTAGAACTACTAAGCCAAATCAGTGTTTTGGTTCAGCCTGTTTTGCTTGGATGTTGAGGTTCTTGTGTCATGATATAGGGCTTATTAGCTGTTCTGAGGCAATATCAAGGGGAAGACAAAGCTTGATTATAATAACCTCTCCTGTGGATGCATTTTGGAGAGACATTATGGAATAATAAACAGCATTTTTTCAAAATGCTCTCTAGAATTCAAGTTGTTTTAGGTTTGGAAACAATATAAAGTTTCTTCCTTGGTTTTCACAAGCAGTAGTCTTGCTGGGTATTTGCAGTCACATCTTAGTCTATTCTTTAGAAGTATTTTATTTATTAAAAAATGGGAATGCATTCTAATTACCAGTTTTCTGGGTTTTTTAAAATAAGATGTATTTCTCAAAACATTATCTATTTTGACAGAATAATTAGGGCTGTTTAACAGCCATTGTCCTTTAAGTTTGGGTTTGGTGGTATTTGATTTTATGCTGTGTGCCTAATACTCCTCTTTCTCCATTTGTAGATCATCCAACAGTACTAAAGGTTGATGACAGGCAACGGCTTGCCAGAGAACGGAGAGAAGAGAGAGAAAAACAGCTAGGTAAGGCCCCCTCTGGTGTTTGTTTGTTTGTTTATTTTTACTGGACTGTCATCTGCATGCAGCATTATTGCCAGCTTACTTTTAGGGGCAGTCAGCAAAATGATAGTGCTAGATTTGCAATAGTGTCATCCCAGATATGCTACCATATCTTTGAAGTAAATCTTTCAGTTCATCAGTACTGTATCTCTCACCTGTTCTATAAATGTGAATGAAAAGTCGGTGTTAAATCTGAAATCATGCAAGGGAACTTAGCTGTTGTAAATGGAGTTTTGAGGTTTTGGGATATTTTATCAATTAAGATTAAAATACTGAATACCATAAAATAGAATCGAAGAACATCTTGCCAATGTATGCTTTGAATTTTTTAATGTATATTTGGGGTACCTTTTTCAGGTCAAACCTTTTGTAGGTATCAAATAGGTGTGCTCAATATCTTATGTCAGCCATGCCTGCATAAGTATAACACAGTTTGAGTGAATAGTGAAGGCTGTCTAACAAGTGACTACTGATTGGCAGTGTACTGAGTATGGTGGTGAGAGAATTAAGAATTATGTGAAGCCAAACTGGTGGCTTTCTGAACAACGTTTAAATGTTTGGCTGCCACAAAGTTCTGTGGTAATTGGGAAGTTGGGAAATACAATTATTTCCTCTTTTTTATTTGTTTACTCTGATTTATTTCAATGCTGAATTGTTCTAAGGGCTTGAGAAACAGAAGTTCTTTATTTCCCATTTCCAACTTCTGAAAGTTTATTGAACTGTATTGTAACTCCAGCCAGAATTATGCTGCTTCTTCTAACCTGAAGAGCCATCATTAAGTGTCACCTAGGTCTTGATAGCATTTATATCCTCCCTTGTTTACAGCACCTTATAACATTGCAGTGGCCATGCATGAATCACTAGGATTGTTTTGGAGAGGAAAAGGAAAGCTTTAGTTTTGGCTTGCTCAAGGGGTAACATGACAGGATGTTTGATAATCCCTGAAAAGCTGCTCCTGGAGTTGAGGTTGATGGTATGTGTGGGCTTAGTTTCTTCAGGTTTCAGAGCAAATGGATGTTACTGGCCCATTTTACTTAATTATTCACATATAATGGTTCCATGTCTTGAATTTCTTTTTTTCTCTGGTTTTATCATTGTATAATAACAATGCTTTAGTCAAATGGAAGAGAACGATACTTTCCTTGAATTCAACTCAACTCTGATTTTTCTAGCTATTGATAAATGAGTATTTATTACCAGAAGGACATGACTTCTGTTGATAAATGTGCTATTTTGTGTGATGTGTTTTAAAAGCAACATCAAAGCAACATCAGGACTTTTTGTAAGTTGATGTGGAATCCTTCATTTCCACATGGGAGAGTTTTGCATGTCCCTGTGATGTATGAGTGTATTGTGTGTTGTTGCTTGGAGGATTATTTTGAACTAACAAGAAAATTGAAAGTTGCATTGTACTTTCATCTGTATATTTTTCTGCTATGATTTAGTATGATGTAGGAGCTGTCTCTTGAGGTTTGTGTTCCAGTACAGCAGAGCAATGATTTTTACAACAGCGTGTAACTTTTTCCTTTTTTTTTTTTTAGTGCATTTAGTGCAGATCCTAGATAATCAGTCACTCATGTCATGTGAACCACAGCAAAGAAATTCCTAAGCTGTCTCTCTTAAACATTAGGTTGTATAATATTGTTACATAAATGTGTCTTGCTGAAAATTAGAGTTGGATTTTGTTAATACTGGGACATCAGCCATGCAACAGTAAAGCAACTGAAGGAAGGAATTTTAATTTTTTTCAATAGAATTATGTTGGATTTAAACTTAATTCCTTTCCTTTTGGTTCAGGGGATCTTTCAGGTTTAGCAAAGACTTCTTGTTATACAGAAGTTGAGAATTTCAGTCCTACATCAAATAAAATTATTCTTTGTTCTAAAAAAAGGAAAGGACAGGGTTCAATTCTCTAGGTGTAGAGCTGATAGTAATTTTGTTTTGCACTTTCAGCAACTTAACTCCTGGAGGTCAGGAAAATTAAGTTGTTGACCCTTCTGTTAAGAACTTGTGGAGTACCACTTTAATAAGGATTATATTTATTTATTGGGCAATATTCAGTTATTAAAGAAGAGTTGATTTAAGACCATTTTTCTTTCCCCTTTTTTTACTCTCAAGTTCTAATTTTTTTCAAGTTCCACTGTGCTATAATAGATTTGGCTTTCCTGTGGTGGATTGGCATGTGCTCTGAACTCCTCAGGATTTCTTTGCACCTGGAAATAGTATTTTAGCAGCCTTAGACTACTTAGCACACTTGGGTTTCTAAATCTCATTTTTAATGAGTGCTTAGAGAGTAGGAAATGCTATCATTTTTGTCTGAATATATATATATATATATATATATATATATATATATATGCGTTGGGACTGTCGGTATCTGCTGATTCTTGAGGATCATGTTGAGCCACCTAATGGAAAAAATTAAAGAAGCTTCTACAAAAAATGCCCCTTTCACCTTTAGTATATTCATGTTTTCTTTTGGACTTTTCTTTAGGTAACCTAGAAGATACACAGGGACACAATCAGCAAATCACACCATCAAAAAGTGATTGTTTTAGTTTCTTCACTGTAGGAAAGGCATTGCTTTTGAAATGCCATCCCAACACTTCTAAAATATTAATTCTTTGACTTTTTTTTTTGTAGTTCCTTTTGCGTGACTAAAGTTGTAACAATTTCATGGAGGGTTTTCTGCTTCAATCTTTTTAATCTCCTAACCATTTGGTAATGTGTGTTTTGCTGATATCACATTCAGGCCTTAAAGGATTATTAGGGTGATCTTGATTTTCTAAGTAATGCTTCCAGAGTTGTCACTTGCTCTTTAGTAACCATGATTTCATTTTTGTGCTTTTTCCAGTAGTGCTCTTTCCCATAGCACCTGTGCATAAAAGTTAACATCTGTCCTTTAAAATAAAGATATCAGATCTCTCTATGCGAGACTAAACTAACCCTCTTGAATTGCGCGAAGTGGAAATCCCAGGAGAGGCAGTGGTAGGTCAAATGGCTCTGTTCCTGGAGGCTGGAGCAAAGGGAGCTATCACACCCTGGCTCCAGCTTGGCACTTACACGTGTCAGGCTGAGCAGCTGTGTTCTGGACCTGAATGTTGAGACAAACATGTTGGAACTGACTTTTTATGAATGCAGCTATGGTAGATGGCTTGCTTAAACTGGAAAACATTACTGAAAATTGCTGCTTTTTCATCATATGGATTTTACCCTTATCTGCTGTAATGATTGTGTCTGTACTGCCAAATTAACAGTGTTGAAGAGCATTTCCTGATGCTAAAACTTAATTGTTCTTACTATAAAGCTGTTATGATGGATCCCTCAGGGTGTTGGCTCCAGCCAACAACCTGTCTGCTTGCTGATTCCCAGACAAGGTTTGGGAATCAGCTGGGAAGGTCCATGGGCTTTTCTGCATCTGCAGATTAAGTGCTGTCACCATTTTGGAGGGTAGAAGTTTAGTAACAGAGGAGAAAGTTAGTCTTGCCAGTTAGTCTCTGTTTCATCCCTAACTGGAAAGCACAGACCCGGTCCTCCTTAACTGGAAAGAAAAATCAAAATGTGTTTTTCAATGGGGAAAATAACTGGGGTGTTAAAATGGATTTCATTCTGGTAATTCTTAGGTGGTGGCCTGGCAAAGAGGAAGAATTTTCTTGTTATTACTTAACAGTATCTTGGTCCCTGATTCTTTAGAAAACTGAGTCTCACTTTTTTGAGTCTCACTTCTGTGCATGTTTTTTCTACGGTAATCCTGCTTGAAGTCTGATCTTTTTTTAATCAGAATTATGATCCTGACAAGGACACGTGGTTAATTTAGTTTCTGGTGTTGGGAACAAAAGATGGTAATACTGCTTTTTGACTTAGCACACTTCCTTAAATAAAGAGTGATTAATCTTAGTTCTTAGAATATGTCTGAGTTTCAGTTGGCTAAATTCATTAAATTCTTAATACTTACAATGCATAAGCACTAAAGTAGTATTTTAAACATCACAGTAAGTGATCACTGGGATAATAATAACATTAATGAAAATTACAATTTTTTTTCTGTGAGTAAATTCCTTCTGGCCTGTTTTCTTCCCTAGCACTTGGGGGCAGAACTTTATCCAACAGAAAGAAGCCTCACAGAAACTGGGAATCATTTACCCTAGCATATGAATAATTTTGGGATCTCCTTGGAGAATTTGAATGTTAAAAGGGTTTATAAGACAAGAAAACAATTTTTAAGGAAAACTAGTTTAAAAACTTATGTGATAAATGTCCCTTGGAGCGTGGTTACTGGGGAAAGGTTGGCTTAGAGAATCTCACATTACTTCACCTTTAATTACAGCTCTGAAGTTCACCTTCTAATTTGTTCAGTCAGCCACTTCTGTGTAATGTCCCCATTTTTAGGTATGGTTAAAGCATCACTGATCCATTTTACTACTAATGCAGCAAGGGGGCAATCACAGCCTCAGTGCAGAGCTGGCAGTGAGCAAAGGTGAAAGAGCAGTGAGAGGAGAAAGCTCTTGCTGAGGTCGGTGCTGTAAAGTTGGAAAAGATAAAGGCTGGAAAGCTTGACAAAGACTGTAGGATTTTGGCTCAGGTGAGCTGTCCATCTGAGGTGGATTCAAAAGGCAGACTGAGAAAGCATGGTTGATAGACTGATCTGCCCTTGTATAGGTGGTAAACCAAAAGAAAAAGGACTGAAGGGACGAGACAGAAAAAGAGAATCTGGGGGCACATTCTTTGCTTCACAGAGATAAACAGAAAATAAGGGCTTTGATACCTAGTGCATGCTCCTCCTTCCCTCACTGCCTAAAACCCCTGCAAAGAATCATTCTAGTATGTGTGCCTGGGGAAAGAAACTACAAAATTATTTCCAAGAAAGAAATATACAAGGTTTGTAGCCAACATCTTCCACATTACATTAGTTAATTCCAGAGTAAAATTTATTGGTTTCAAGTCTTATGTGTCTCTTAATATTGGAGTGTCTCTTTCTTGATTGACCTTGTTTTCTCTTGATGTTATTCACTTCAGAAGTGTCAGAAACACAGCCTTAATTATGTTGCTTTGTAATCTAATCCAGCATTCTAGTTTGCAAACAAGCAGAAGGTATTCAACAGCATGTCTAGGGCTCAATTTCTAAATCCTGTTTTTATGCTCTAATTTTGTGTTCTTGCATCACATGACTGTGTTCAAATATATTGATTGTATTAAGGAATGGAATAAAAAATGGATCAGGCTGTGACTTTTATTTGTACTTTCCAGCTTTAATGTAATTGTTCCAATGGAATTTAAGCTTTCATCATGCAGGTGCTACTGGAATGGTGACCAGACTTTCCTCGAATGAATCTTGCACATTGTCATACAATATGAGGTATTACAAGGGAGAGAAAGATCATGAACCTTAATGATGCTCAGGCCTGAGAAAATGCTTTTTTGTTGGACTATACCCCCAGTGGAGTTCTGTGTTGGCTTAGCACTAGGCAGAGCTCTTGGCACAGTTTCTGGAGACCCCATCATAGAAGCTGGTATTCTTCCCTGCCACATCCTCAAATTGGCTGCTCTTTCAGGTTGATGAGACCTTTTAGAGATATCTTCAGTTTCCTGTAGGCTCATCTGCTGATTATTTCTATCAGCAAGGCATTTGATGCTGTGCTTCTAGAAGCACACCTTTGTATCCAGAATAGAGCTTAATATATTTTTTTAAATATTTTTTTATGTTAGAGCAGAGGTCTAAAGAGTAAACTTTTTACTCTGCAAGACAATTTTTTCCTATCTGTTTGGGGTGGCAGGAAAATGTTTCTGAAAATTCATAAATGGGGACATAAGAATGAAAGAAAAATATTCTAGACTTCTTATTTTTCCTGAAGATATCCTTATATATCTAAGGACACTAACTTATGTCCCTGTATATTCCTACCTTATAGGTGACCAAAACTGAGCCCTTAAGTTCATAGAAGAATGTCAGTAGTGCATGCAGGAAGAAGTGTAAACAAAGCAGATGTTCTCCTTTGATTCTCTAATAAGATAAAATGCAGGAATTGAAAATTGAAAAAAAAAATAGAAGTAGTTAAGATTATATCTCTATCTGTGAAAAAAGTTAAATTAATGAAAATAGATATTACACTTGTTTCAGCAAACAGATGTATCATAAATCATACTTTCGTGTACTTGTTAAATACTTGGTCCAAGCATAAAATTAGTAACTTCCTCATGTTAGCAGGTGGGCACATATTTTCTTCTGTCTTTTGCCTGTAGTCTAAAGGTGGAAAGATGTAGCTTTTTATTTGTTTTGAATCAGATCTATTATTTTTGTTAAAAGTTATTCCAGCTGAACACATCCTGGATTCTGAACACAGCCTGGATTAATCCATCACTAATGCTTGTTTCTGTTATTGAGCTGTCTTGCTGTATCACAGAAGTGTGATTTTTATCACCCCTTCTCAGAGAAGCAGAAAGATGAAGATAAATGTTCTGTCCAGAGGTCCAGCATTCTGGTTGTTGTACCAGATCTAAGAACGTACCTAAATTTCTTTTTAGCCTCTCTCTTCTTGAATTTAGTCTTAAAAGTTCAAATGTCCTATTTTCATTGCTTTTTCTAAACAACATGACAGACTGAATCCTATGGAAATCACCATGAACAGTGTCTCAAGAAAGTTTAGCCATTTACATTAATAAAAGCAAGAACAAATAATCTCCATGTCTTTTATAGGCAAATTAATATTCCAATGACATCAGTTAAGAAAGCTGTTGAGGTTTTGTTGGTTTTTTTTTTTCTTTTTGTAATTTATTAATTTTCAGTAGACCACCAAAGAGCTTTTTTGTGCTGGGTTCCCATTGTAAGCATATTCCAGGCACAAAAGAGCCAGCTCATCACAGGATCTGTGGAAGTCTTGTGGCTCACGGCAGCAGCTCATCTTGAGATGATCAATAGAGTCTGGACATAAGTGACATATTCATTAAAAGCTGACATGCTACAGCAAGCTGGATTTTCATGAGATATATGCAATTATGCTTTTTAGATGCTCTTAGCTCCTTCAAAGATAATGGATTTTTCAAGTCTTCTGCAAAAGGGTTTGATTGAGTTCCAGTTTTGAACAAACTACAACAAACTACATTGTTTGGGTTACTTAGTGTGTTCAGGGTCTAGGTAACAGGATGTTAAATGGGTTTGGGGTTTTTCGTGGTAGGTTGGTTTGCTTTTGTTGGATTTTGGTTTTTTAAATTAATTTTTGTACCACTGTAGTGAAAGGATTCTTTAAGTCTCTAGAGCATTTCCTGTGTGATGGTAGCACTGACTTAGACTGCAAACATACAATGTTGCATAAGGGAACAATCTAGTTCCACTCTGGGTCCCAAAGCTTTCAAGACACCAGTGCGGAGAGATCCAGAGTATCATCAGTGGTTTCATGTGGACTTCAGTCTGAGCCTGCATCTACAAAATTAATGAAAATTCTGACCCTGATAGGGAAACAAATTGGTCCTGTGTAGGGCTTCTTGATTTATCTTGATTAGCTCTTCTGAAACATATTGTTTGAAGCTGTATAAGTGGAATTAGGTGACAGATTAATGTTTACCTTTAGACTTCTTCGGTGGGTAACTTCTTCTGTTGGTCCAGGTGCTAGAATTGTTATTCCATCCACTTCTATCATAAGAGATCTGTATTGATCAACAAAGGTGAAAGTTCTGATAGTTTCACCTCTCTTTTTACTGTTTTTTTTTCAGTAAAATATTACAGAGAATTAGCATGGTTTATGTAACAGAAGTTTGTTCACATGCATCTGACTTCAGTATTTAGGCATTTTAAGCTGGCAAAAAATCCTGTCTTCCATGAAGAAACTGTCTGCTCAAATAACTGTTGGTAATTCATAATAAGTATATTGAGATTACATAAAATCAGTGTGTGACCAGGGTATGTTTTCATACATGAGGAGAGGTAAGGATATTATGTATCTCTGAAGAAAGAGAGTTCAAAAGGCTTTCTTTCCATTTACCTTGGTTATTCAAAATGTATTAAAGACTTCATTACATAAAGCAAGTTAATACTTTTATATCCCATTTTTCTCACAGCTGCAAGAGAATCCGTCTGGCTAGAAAGAGAAGAGAGAGCACGGCAACATTATGAGAAGCACCTAGAGGAACGCAGAAAGAAGCTAGAAGAGCAGAGGCTAAAGGAAGAGAGAAGGCGAGCTGCCGTAGAGGAAAAGCGAAGGCAGAAACTAGAAGAAGAGAAGGTAAGAACGAATGTCATGAAACAGCTTTTCAACTTCTCTTGCCCTAAGGTACAGTACTATCAGCCTTTTTCTCTAAGAGCTGATGTAGACAATGCAACATGAGCCATGGTCAGTATGACAGTGTGTGTGGAAGGATTTTAAGCCTTACTTGAACAGGTACTGCTTCTGTTATGAATCAAATGCAGTGAAGTTGAGCCTGCCTGGATTACTGTGTATGGCACTGTGCAAACTCATGCAGAAAAACAATTTGGGTCAGGTTTGTATGGTTATCTGTTAATTCTTAGCCATTCAGTTTAAGGGTAGTTAAATATAAGTTGCCCTAAGAAAACCTTTTCAGAAATGAGTGTGCAGTGAAATATGCTCTTGGCTGATTTGTCTCCCAGTTAAACTGGGAAGTATGGGCAGTGTGATCCTATCTAAGCCACCTCATCCTTGTGGGTGTTATGTTTCCTATCTCTCCCACTCTTCTGGTATTTAGTACATGGGAAGTAGCACTAGGGTGTGTTTGTGTAGTGGCAGGGCCACTTAAACAGATCTTACCTTTTCAAAATTTCATTTAACAGTCTAACTTATTTATGGCTTACTTACTGCTTAATTTTGTTTTAGTCTGTGTGTTTTAAGTAGGCAGCACATAAGCTTAAAGACCTAAGATGCCTACTTGGTATTGTCCATGTGATGGAGGGTAGCAGGGTTTGATAAGAAAATAAAGTTAAGAACCCAGTAGTATCCAAATGTGTTATCCTGTTGTACTCAAGGAACGACATGAAGCTGTTGTACGTCGCACAATTGAAAGAAGCCAGAAGCCAAAACAAAGGCAAAACAGGTGGTCCTGGGGAGGAGCTCTGCACAACCGCATTAATAACACAGGTAAAGAGGGAGGCTTGCTTTGCTTGCCAGTTTCCCTTCCCCACCAGTCAACTGGAATTTACATTTCTTCTTCTGAAAAGAAGGATGTTTCAGTGTATGTTAGTTTGAATTCTTTTCTCTTGGTCCTATTATTGCTAGCAGTGGCATGTTTGTGGCATTCTTGTGTAGCAAAAAGGTAACAAGGAGAAAGAAATCTGAACAAAAGTTACAGCTTCTTTTGGGAGTTGACTTATTCTGGAACTACCTTGCTACAGCTTCTCGCTCCTGCTGCTTTGCTTTTGTTGGTTTGTGTGTATATATATGTGGGTGTGCTTGTGCTGTGTCAATCCTCTGATATGAGCTACTGTGGCAAATGCTAGCTTTGTGCCTCTATAAGTAGGTCTGGTGGAAATGACCAAATACAAGACACAATGGAGGAAAATTGTTCTTTGCAATTAGAGATCTGTGCTGTGTACTGAAATTTGGGGAAATAGAAGTCCCTTTTCTTCCCCTAAAGATTGGCAAATTAGGTTTAAGTGAATTTTAGCTATATGCTTTTCCACCCAAATATCTTCTCTAACTTAATCTGCCAGTCATTAATGTGTAGATGCCCTGTTCACTATGAATCAAATCTCCCAAAAGAGAACTTTTCCTTTACTTCTTTTAACAGGAAGTGATCCTTTAAGTTCTTTTCTTCCTATTCTAATTTCTATGTGTCTAACCTCTCATCGGGGAGGAAAAAAAAGTTAAGAAAAGAATGCTCTGAAATCTTTGTCATATATAATTTCAGTAAACAGTTATTTTTCATAAAAGATTACTTTTTTGCTTAACTTTGTATAACTTATTTGATTTTTATTTTATTTTCTGTGAAAAATCATTGTCTTGCGTTCTGTCCCTAGGTTATTATTTTGAATCATCATTCACCTTTCTCGATTTAGCAGGCCTGGAGCACCACTTCAAATCTCTGGGTGGTGCTAGAAAACCTGGTACATAATGCTGTGGTTTGTTATTCCTTCACCTGTAGCTAGTTCTCAGGAAGTGAGATCATCAGTAACTAAACCACCCTCATGTAGTTGCAATGCATGCTTAACACCATGCTGATAGATTAGAACTGTTAGTACCAGATTTTTCATTATTATTTATTTTTCTGGTGGAGAGTTACTGCTGGCTGACTCTAAAGATTTGGCACAATTCACTGAAATGAAGCATAATATTCTATCTGCTGGAATTCAAGGAGAGCAAATTTGAATATTTTGTTATTGTCTAAAACCCTTTTGGCATGTAGGATTTACAATTTTGCACATGAACACAGACACATAACCAGCTGCGTTGGCTGTTTCGTTGCTCATGGGTATTTTAATTCCTTTTTTTTTCTTTCTTTTTTGGTTTTTTTTGGATAAAGAAAGCAGCAATTTTCCAGGCAATGGATTGCATTTGGCCTATTCTATATTTATAGGATTCGTATTGCCAACACTTGTATGCAAATCCTTATGCTGAATGTCATTCATTTAAATAAGGTTCATTGACACGAGAAATGTTGTCATGCCTAACAACAGAGGTGATTTTCAATATTGTCATTTGTCATCTTCAGGAAGCCAGTTTATGCAGTACATCCTTTCTACCAAATATAGAAGCTTTATGGCTGTACTGATACACTGTGTAGTTTCTCAGTGGCAGATTATACATGAGATCATGATCCCCATCCTGTTCCCACAAATATTGCTGTTCTCAGGAAGCCTGAACATAGTGTGTCCAGTAGTGACTTGCACAGGGCATTCTCCAGTTTACCCCATAGATCAATTTGGGATCATCTTGACAGCCTACAGAGGTCTTTTTCTTGGTTATAACATTTAGCTTTCTCCTTTTTAAAACCCATTTCTGAGTTTTATTCCCCTCCCAGTATCCAGTCTGCCAGTTCTATGCCTTCACCAAGTCATTCTAACATTAAAGTTAGCAAATAATCACATGGAGTAAGGAGAATCTTTCTTCAGTCCAAAAAGTTATAGTGGATCCTATATAGTTCATAGATCTGGGGAGAATTAAGGTATTTTTCATAGACTCTATTTCTATGAATTTTTTTCACAGACTCTGTTTCTATTAATTTTTTTTCATAGACTCTATGAAAAATTCTGTGAAGTTTTTTGTACACAGTGAGTATAGTTTAATCTATTGGGACAGAACAGGTAAATACAATCTTAATACACTTGTCACAAATAAACAGTGGCAAATAATATTTCAGCAGCAGCATCCTTAATGCTGTCATTGTCCTGAGTTTGTATCTGCTTTGCAAACAGTGTAGGGACACATTTTTGGACACACAGACTATGAATCAGCAGAGCAGTTAGGCATGTGCTCAAGCCTCATTGCATTTCAGCATGGTTGAGTGCTTTGCTGAGTCGTGCTGAGGTTCAGTACATGCTAAAACGTAAGCAAAAGCAGAATTGATTCTCACAGCATCTTTTGGATCTCAGATTTGCAGATGAAAATTTGTAATGGGGAATGTGTAGTTGAAGCACGGAGCTTGGAGCTCTTTTTGTTTGGGGTGTTTTTTGAGAGAGAGAAAAGGGACACAGCAAATTTTCTGTGGCACACATAGGCACAAAGAGTGTGCAGTCTCTATTCTTGAAGTAACCATCACCCCCTCAGCAGGACGCAGATGCTGACTGCAACAGTTGTGCAAATGATGCAATACCGCTCTAAAATGTAGAGAAACTGAAATCAAATTATAAATTTTTCGTGTTATGTAGGCCAAGTAGGTGCATTACAAGTCCTTTCCACAGAGGCTGATTTTTTTATATCTGCTAAGGTGTGTGCTGAGCTGGATTTTCAGCACTCTGAAAATAATTCTGGTAGGTGGTTTAGAACTTACACATAACTGTGGGATTTTTAACTAAATCTTTTAATTTCTTTTGTGCTTACTCTTACTTCCTTTGTGCACTAATATTCCCTTAATCTTTCAGCATGCCATTGCCACAATATTGACCATCTGCCTAGTAACAGTGCCCTGTCACCTTTTATTCAGATGGCAGGGTGGTGTTTTAGTGAACAACTATGTGTTTCCAAGCATCTTAGTCCTTCCATGAAGCTTTCTATTCTAAGTTGTGAGCAGAGATTTTCTGACAATATTGAAAGTCTTTAGATTGCAACCCATTGAGTGATAATGAACAGAATGTTTTACACATTTGAAGCTTAAATTGTGTTGTGCCCAGTCTTTGAGTCACCTGTACAACGTCTACTGAGAATTCCATTCTATTTTGGAAGTTCTTGTGGTAGAGCAGGAGTGACCTTAGTCCTGTTTTCCTCCTTCCACTAGTGAGCTAGGAACTTGCACTGTTGCATGTGGGCTGTCAATTAGCATTATCTCCATTTGTTTTAGATCGAGACAGGCGGTCTGTTTCAACAATGAACCTTTCGAAACATGTTGATCCAGTCATAAACAAGCGGCTCTCCTCCTCATCTGCAACATTACTAAATTCTCCAGACAGAGGTACAGTTTTGAAGAAAAAAGCATTAAAAGAGCAGCAAGAAAGAATGTTCTATACTGATGTATTACTTTGCACATAAAACAAGCTTCTGAAGTCATTTTCTGTACTTCATCTAAGTGGTAGTGGAAAGACTTCAAATGTGACAAGTAAATGGTTGAACATTTTTTCCTGTGAGAACAAATAATTCTTGTTTTTTAAAACAAGAGAACTTACCTAAACAATCCTACTTTAGCAAATGATAAAAGCGGTGCTTCTGTCAGGTTTTTAGTAAATGAGGTACAACTATTGAAAGAATACATCACTCCATAGTGCATGCAATCATGTGTGACCTTTTATTTGCATTAGACCATTTTGTCATTATTTTGTTTTCCTTTCTTTTTTGGTAATAGCTCTTGAATGTCGAAGAACATGTTGCATGAAGCTTTCAAGCAGTTATTTTATTACATTTTCTGATTTTATTAGCATTTTGGTTATTTTTATGGAAGAGGTGTGGATGTTTTTCATATTGTCTGTTTATTGACTTTTTGTGTCCAGTTATTTCTCAAAGATTGCTTCATTTCAGTGTACATTTTTGATGTTTACAAGTCTGAAAAAAGACAAACCATCAAGCTTTTAAAAATTAACATAGCTGAATTTCTGCTGCTGTTCTGAGGACTTATGAGATTGAAGCATTGAGCTTAAAAGTTTTATAAAAGAATGTCTCTTGTGTAACTTGTGCAAAGAGCTTTACAGTAAAGTACTTGGTAGGGATTTTTTTTTTGTCCTCTACTGAGTTCTGTCCCATTTCAATCCATAAAATTATTTTTAAAAATTTTTTTAAATGGACTTTGTAGTTGCGTTGTCTGGTTGATGTCATTATTTGTGTGTCTTAACCAAGTTCCACGTTTGAGTGAACATGTTTATCTGGTTGATTTGATGAGCCATGTTCATCTTAGGGCAAACCTAGTTGTACTGTCTGGTAACTTGTAAAAAATACAGTATTACCTTAGGAAATAATTTATTCCTAAGCACTAGTCATTTCTTGCTCTAAATGTTGAAATCCAGTCAGTTTTAACTTTATTAGCTTTTCAGGTGTGTAAATTTTTTCAAATGATTGCTGTTCTTTGCCGGATGCTTTTTTTGAGGAAGGATCTTGGTGAAGTGGGCAGGTGAACAGCAGCAGGCAGTAAGTATGAAGGATAGTCTCTTATGGACTGTAACACAGTGTTTTAGCTTCTGCCACCCGTTTCAAATTCAGGAGAACTTAAACAGAATACTAGGCAGTCTAATGGTAGGGAAAAAAAAGGAATATGGAAGTGATGGCCATTTGTCAAAATGTTGAGGCATTTTTGCTTAGCATTTTTACTAAAACAGCACAGAACCCTTTAGGAGTCTCTTGTGACTTTTTCAGGCTCCAAGACAGAAAGTAAATGCAAATGCTATAAATGCTTTTTCTCATGCAAAGTCAGATACCTAAATCTAGTTGAGCCATGTATTTGGAGAAGTGCCACTAGTCTCTCTAGTGGCCTCAACCTCTTAATGCAGGTGCTTAAAGGAAGGCTGTGACTGCCTGCTCCCCATTTCACCTTCCAGAGGGCACCCACTCAACACACTCTGTGATACAGACTCCTACCTGCAAAACAGTGAGCTGGAGATAAGGATGATAAGCTTACCTACTAAGTGGCTTATAGCTGTCAACAAGAACTTGTCATCTGTTGTGCAGCACCTTTTTATCATTTGAAGGACAATTTTTTTTTTTTTTTTTTTTTGGTGCAGCAAAAGACAAAAGTTTTCATTAACTAATTGGCTAAAAGACTGTTTGATGCCATTTCAAGCATTGTATTGCTGTATAGCTCTTTATCACAGTTGTACAATCGGGCAGCTAGAACATGCTTCTCATGCTTTTATGTTACTGTAGTTAGTGAATAGTTGAAACTGTAACAGAACATGAACACACATTCAACTGGAGAAAACTGCTGTTGACCAATAGATTTTGGCAGTTCTGCTCTTTAAGGAGAGCTTAGCAAAGGGATACTATTTTTCATGAGGTATGAGTTACATACTTGAATTTTTGCAAAACTTGCACCCTAGTTGTTTTCCTCCCCTTCTCTGCAGTGATTTTTCTTTCAAGAAGATGATTGTCTCAGTCACTGCATCACTGTTTTCTGCAACCATTGTAGAAGATATTCAGGGGCTTCAGTATTGTTTCCTGTAGAAAGAGCAGTTTCCTCCTATGTACTCTTCACCATATTGTGTATGTGTATAAGCAAACACCACATTTATCAATGAGAGTCTCCTTCGTGGTGCTCATCAGAAGGCCTGTTAAATCCCTGCCTCCCATCTGTTCCTACAGCTAATCAAATGCTGCTGTTTGCTTACTTGCAAATTATTCTGCTGCTGCTAAGACAACTTTCCAGTATTCAGGTTGTATATCCTGAAGACAAGTACAGGTGATTGTAACCAATTTACTTTGCCAGCACCCTGCAACTTTGTGTGTTTTTTAGTTACAAGTTAGGTTGTAAAGATCTTTAATCTGTTAAAAATAACCTGCTTGTGGCTGGGGGTAAGGGTACTTCCTTGTACCAGTAAGCCTATCACAAATGTGCTTCCTGTGTGAAAATGGAGCAATAAAAGCTGAGAGACTTGGGCTTGTTCAGGCTGGAGAAGAGAAGGCTTCAGGGAGACTTTACAGCAAAAGGGTCCTCCAAGAGAGCTGGGGAAGGACTTCTTACAAGGACATGTAGTAATAGGACCAAGAGCTAATTGCTTCAAAATGAAAGGTTTAGATTGGATATTAGGAAGAAAATCTTCACTCTGAGGCTGGTGAGGTAGGTTGGAGGAGGCAGGTGGAGCAGGTTGCCCATGGAAATTGTAGATGCCCAATTTCTAGCTAGATGGGGCTTTGAGCAACCTGGTCTAATGGAAGGTGTCCCTGCCCATGAGAGGAAGGTTGGAACTTGATGATCCTTCAGATCCCTTCAAACCCAAACCATTCTATAATTCTATGAAATAGCCCTATTCTATGAGTGATAGCTTAACACATCATGAGAACAAAAAATACTGCTTCCCCTTGTCTGTCAGATGGTTTGAAAGACTAAATCTTGAAAATATCACCCTGAGGCATTAAAAACAAAAAGAGCAGGAAAAGAAACCCCTGACCTCATCGTCTTAAAGTTGATCTTATTATTCTGGGATGTTCTTTGTTTGGTATTCAGTTTTGCTCCAGTGTGGTTTAGACACCAAACTGAAGCTGTTCAATGCATTTAGATATTAATACTCTTGTAGTTGGAACTCAGTGGGGGAAAGTTTGTCTGTTCTAGGTGGAGCTAATCTGTTAATATGTATTGGATGTGTGAAGTGTGATGCTTTCAGGTAGCTGTGCATTTGGAAAATTAATTATGTGATGACCCTGGCCCACAAAGCCAAGGTGCATCTGAACAAACTCTGATCTACACCCATTGCAGAGAATCAGGGTGACTTCACTCCTGGCTAAAACTATTTTGACATCTCGAACCAGGCCTATTACTTATATGGAGAAAGTAGTTTTTAGTTTTAATTCACTGTTGTGCATGTCAACTAACTCACTCCCAAACACTGCCTGAGTGCTTCAGTTGGATGCTGTGACACGTGATTGCTTCTAATAGGGGATGTGGATACAAGCTCCCCTGAGTTAGGGCCTAAGATAATTAAACCATACTTATCTTTAGGGCAAGGAATATGAAATATGTGAGACATGGCAGGTGAGACATTGGTGTTCTAAATCATCAGTCTCTTAGCTGTGTCCTCTTGAGATTATTTCATCTCTGGAAGCTTATATAAGCTTATATAGTGACATAAGGCCTGCAGCTGGTCCACAGGGCTGTATTTACATGGTAACATTCACTTATCATGTAAAGATAAATGCCAAGAAATGGATAGTGTATATAGTACTGGTTTACTGGCCTAAAATATCAAGGATTGCTTTCTGAAGTTGTGTAATCTTTATGTTAAACTATGGTAGAAGAGTTCTCCAAACTCATCCACAATAATACTTGTGAGCCTCACCTACTAAAGCCTGAGACCACAAAAAAGAATCTATTGTCCTGCAACAGTAGTTTTAAACAGGGATCATACTGAGCATGGGGCCTGGAGATGAGAGGAAGCAAAGGCTTTGCCATTGCTGCATCCAGTTTAATGGTAGCTCTGTGATTTCTACATTGTTAAACTGCAAGCTTAATGATAATGTGTGTGCTGTAATGGAGGTCTCTGTAGGGTATTTTGTGTGTCTGTATGATCTCCACCATTGCAGAATGGAACCATTAATCACAAAAAGCTCTGGCAATAGTACATTGTGTAAAAGGACAGTTAGGAAAAGAGCCTGCTGTGTTTGAGAGTCCTATATTTCTGTAGTAATGCCCCTTATTGCATTACTGGAATTTAAGGGAGCAATTTGAGAAGTGCAAAACAGCACTGAGGGCAGATTAAGCAATTATATTTTCATAGGGGGAGATTGAGATCAGCCTCTCTTTTCATGGTGCTCAGCAAGGAGTAGATTAAAGACAGATTCAGAGTTTATGTCTATTAAAAGTGATGGATTTCTTCCTTTAAAAATGCAAATGAATGTCAAGTTTGTTACGGCCAGTCACTTCAATGAATGTTATAGAGATTAAGCCTCATAAATTCAAGCTGCATTTTTGTTGCTGCAAACACTAAACTAAGGTAAATGAATGCTGAGGTGTAAAAAGACCTGCTTTTGCTTGCAATATCAAGATTACTGCTGTAGTTTAAGCTTACTATAATGAACTACTTTGGGAAGTAGTTGAATGTTTTGGCTTGTGATAGTCATAATGAAACAATTTGTTGCATTGGAATATCAAAGAATTACCCAATTCAATACAGAAAGTAACTTACAGGATTCTTCTGGTTAATGCTTTGCCGTGATAAATGTTTAATTAGTATTTTTTAAAAAAGTAAAGAAACTTTACAAGATAAAAGGATTATATTGACAAGCTATGTTTGCATTAGACAACACTGGGAAAAGCAAAGTAGCAGTGTGATTGCAGCCAGGTCAACATGTATTGCATTTTCAAAACAGAGCAACTATGTGAAAAGTGTTCATTAGCAGGATCTGTGGACAGAGAATTAATGATCAAATATATTAACTGTTTTCTATGGCTTCACCTATTACTGAGACAACTGCAGCTGCTGAGCTTGGTATCTGCAGTTGAGGCACACTATCCTTTTGCAGTGCTTTGATAAAACCTCATTGACACAATTCTCTGTATAGCAGTGAGCGGCCTTCTTTGGTTTTTCTAAGTAGGCTGGCAAACTTTGGAAGGTGTTTAAGTGTAACTGGAAGACTATATATCTTTAGTGTAGGAAGCCTTTGGGACACAAACATCTCTGTTGAAGTCTGTATTTAGGAGTGGCAACTGTTTCTCTAGTAGGGAAATTATCCTGTGATTCCTAATGTGGAATGTGGCAGATGTGCAGAATATCCGTACTCATTTGGTAACAATTTGCCTTAATGCCACAGGCAGTAACGTAAATTAAATGTTCAGATGTACATATTTCTATAGGAATTCCTCTGCTAAAAAGGAGTAATAATTAAATGCAAAACACTGAACTACTGTGGACAGTTTCAAGATTTTCATGGTATGCAGTAGTGAGGAAGGAGTACTAACACTCTGCAGCATGTGGTTATCTGTGAAGTGTTTGATCTAACATCTTGCTTGTATGGTGCATGTTCAGCTCGCCGTCTTCAGCTCAGTCCATGGGAGAGCAGCATCGTTAGCAGGCTCCTGACGCCCACACACTCATTCCTGGCTCGGAGTAAAAGCACAGCTGCATTGTCTGGAGATGCAGGTAATCCTGTAACAGCAGAGGCTTCATGTCTCAGACACTTATTTTTCCAGATTCCCTGCCGGATGTTGTAAAGTCACTGATCTAATTATGGGTGTATGGTAGCACCCCAGAATGAACTTGAACGTCTGTGGTTAGTGTGCATGACAGCATGAAAGCTTCCCTGTACAGTTGTTTGCTATGCCTCTTTCTCTTTCTCCTACTAACTCGTTCTTACTTGTGCCTCTTCATCAATGCAATAAATGAATAAAAAACATAACGTACAAAACATGCAGGGCAACAACATCATGCTGGCCATGGCTGTTTAAGGAAATGCACACCTTATTGGAAAGAGCTGATTTAGCACGTCCACTGCTAAAGCTGTGAGCTGCTTGCTGCAAAGGAGTTTCAGCCCCTACCAGAGCACTTCCCACATGGAGAAAGTTAGACTTTTATAAAGATAGGCCCTGGCTACTGTGCATTTAATACCTGTGAAGTTAAGTGTGCAGGTTCAGTGGGGTTATAATAATTGTAAAGTTGTCTGCCAACCCCAGAACAGCTCCCTGATGGTACTCACTGAGAGAAAATTAATGTGCAGAAATGTGATGATATTGCTAGGTGGTAATTGAAGGCCCAGGCAAAACTGTATTCCAAATACAACCAGGGCATACTTGCTTATCATGTGTTTTAGGTGACAGCTACCTCTTCTTTTATCATAGGATGTTTTATAATAGAATGTTTTGTAATCATCCACTTGGAACTTTACCATTACACCCTCAGCACGTGCAGCAATATATTATTATAAGTTGAGGCAAGTCTTTCTTGTCTGATGTGGACAGGATTTTTATTCTAATTAAAGAACATAGAAGGTAAGAAGGAACAGAGATCTGCTAAGATTACTTTTAAAGAAGCTTTCACTTAAGAACTCTTATAACTAATTAGGCTGTGGTACGTTTCCGCAGGGGTGGTGCTGTAGGAGCAAAAATGTGGATGATATTCTACAAATAGTAAAATTAAGAAGCACAGCATTCTTTTTTACTCTTCAAAAACAATCACTCATAAAATTAATATTTAATGTCACCTACCAATAAGGATATTGGAAACTCAACTCTTCATTAGGGAATAGTTGAGAAGGTTGCATGTAAGTGTTACCTTCTTGGAGCAAGCATGAAGCTTTTTGTGACTGCTCTTGTTTATACTTGTTTATACTGCACAGCTAAACCGAGTGGAATATTGAGAAAGGCTACAGAAAGCAGGAAAGACTGATTTGTCAGTTCAGTCTAAGGGCACTTCCCTGAAATGCCTTCCCTATGCTAACTGGAACTAAAGCACCAGAAAAATGATCCATCTGCTCATTTTTTTCCAGGTATTATTCTCTAGGAGCAGTAACTTCAGCCCCTTCATACACGATGCTTCCTGGAGATTAATGATCAAGTGATGCCAATGGCTCACAGCTGCACTCTGAACACTCCACTCATCCCAGCCTGCCATTATTCCCTAGAAAATTACCCTGCCCTTTGGCTGTAAAAATAAATTGCAATGTAAAAAATCCAAACTGAGTTAAATATGTACTCATGTCCTTAAATTTTAAGGAAGTATTAGGGACATCCAGCATAAGAATACATCTGGATCTTTTTTTAAATAAATCCTTTGAAACCAAAATGTTTTGTAAATAGCTTTCAAAAAGCTCCTCTGAATAGATGTAATCCTGTTAGTACGTGAATCATTGGAAGTGCTGCCTAAAGCATTGTCTGGCAACTTCACAAAGGAAAATGAACTGTTTCTCTTTTAATACTTGTGTTGTCTTCCTTGGTGGTAACTTCAGATAATCAGCATGCAGAAGGGGAATTGAATCACAGGGCAGGAGCCACATAAATGATAAGGTGTGTAAAGCATTATGCCACTGCCTCCTATCTGGTTTAGATGCCCTCAACCAAAATAAAACCACAAGCAAAAATCTGTTTTCTTGTTTCTTGCTTGTTTTTAAGTTAGTCATAATTCCTCATTAAACATAAATCCCTATGAACTATAAGGCAAGCATTAGCGCCATTGCTGTAACGCTTACATGAGACTCTTTATTCATAATGTTAATCTCTTGGTACAGGAGAATTTGCAGCATTAGTACTGTTAAGTCTATGAGCTCTTCCTGTAACAGCAGCTGTACTTTTGTAAGACTAGAAGAATTAACTGTATGTGGAACTGCATTCTTTCAAGTGTGCTCAGGGAGGGATATACAGGCAAGAAATATTGGTTTAGTTTCATTTGGTTTGGCTTTTCATTAAGGAAACAGAGGATGTAAATTTCTTTGACATGGAGGAAAAAAAAGGAATAGGAAAGATACTATATAGAGCCCCTATTTTATCCTCAAGTGACATGCTGGATAGTAACTGTGCTAAGACTCAATTAAATGACCAGAAGAGACAAACAGGAGCTGAAAAATAAAACTTTGCAGTAATAACGTAGTTTTTCCCAATCTTCTCCTTCAGTTAAATCAAGAGAAAGTCCAAGAACACTTTGCTGCAAGAAGTTTCCCATGATATGTTTTGCAGTTAAAGTTCTCTTTGAAGATTAAATCAGAGCATTGTATATCTGATACCTGCTATTGTCAGGTCTTTTGATAACAGTCTTTTTGCTTGTGCAGACCAACACAAGCTGCCATCCTGGTTAGTCAAAAACTAATTTCCAAGCTGATTTGTTGTTGTCAGCCTGTTTTTTTTAATGCGTAACATAGTTTGCTGTTGAGAATGTATTTGAGTAAGTTGTTATTCTAGAAGTATCAAAAATATAATGGGCTGAAATATTCCTAAAAACAAGAATTAAAAAAAAATCATTTGCTGCAAATTGTAGACAGCAATTTCATTGATTTCCTAGTTGAAACTGGTTTGTATTGTTAATGGGTTTTGATCTTTGTGTGTATGTCTCCTTTAATTTTTCTTCACTTCCAATGTAGTCCGTAGGCATTCTGATTTCATTTGATTGCTTTCTATTCTGAATGTAATTGAAACTCATTTCAATGTGTCTACTAAGCTAATCTGTCAGAGCAGCCATTGTTTCTACTGCTTTTTCAGAACCACCAGTTGTACAAAAACTTAATGGGAAAATACTATCTACTGCCCAGTATCATGGCATATTTCTTAATTTTTTAGAAAGAAATTATTAGTTTACAAATGGAAAAGTGCATGAACACCTATTGAACTTGCATCCTTACTGTATGTGTGGCCAAGCTAACGTGTCAAATGATGGTTCTGATTTGATACTTAGCCATTTCTCTGTGTATTAATACCTTCTTTCTTTTCTGTCTTTCTCGGTCGTTTCTGTTCCTGCTGGCTTTCCTCTGTCAATTCTCCAATGCTACTCTGTAATTAAAACTAATAAATAACGAAACCAACCAACACCGTAGTTATCCCCGTTTGTCCCCGTTCAGCATCTTGCAGCCCCCTCAGCCCTCTGTCCTACAAGGCCCTGAACTGCAGGAATTCAGGAGAAAGAGCAAAACTCTATGCTTCCACCGATGCCGTTGGACGTCGGAGAACAACGCACCTTTCAGGGGTAAGCTTGGCAGCCAATGTGTCCTTGGTGTCCCGTGCCATGACCACCTGACTGCAGTGCTTGTTAGGACTGGAATAGCTGCAGGGATACTTCCTCTCCTCTGCATCATCCCCTCCTCTCCAGTTTGTGTCATACTTGGCTGGATTTTAACTGAAACATGCTATGTTATGTGGTGGCACAACCTGATTATGCACCAAAGAATCCATGTGGAAAAGCACTGATGTTTTCCAAACACTTGTGTTTGCAGAGTAGATGCCTTAGTTTCTCACAAGGCACAGAGGCAGTCACAGTGCCCTGTTCTCAAGTGGATTCTTTGCTGCCTTTTAAGGCCCAAGATGGTGTTGCCATTTTTCCCTCAGTGGGGAACTTGTTTTACCCAGCAGGCTGTTTCCACAAAGGTTCCAGAATTTGGTGTCTTTTGAGACCTCTAGCAAATTCAGCTGAGCCCCTAGAATAGAGGGGGCGGGGAATGCATGCACTCACATGTCTCTGTCCACAAGTGCATAGAGTACTCTCACTTCATCTGTACTTTCTTAGGTACCAGAACCTAAGAAAGGCTAGTAAATGTTTCCTCCCTGGGAAGGAAGAAGTTGGTTTAGGAGCATGGTTTATAAGCAAGGCTTTCCACAGGTCACTGTTCATTCTGAATGATTTAATAGCAGTACTATGGCTGATCTGAGCTTTTAGGAAAATCAAAACAGTAGAACAAACTCGTGTTCACTGTGCTCCAAGCCAATGGGATGCAGTCAGACCCAGTTCAAATTCATTTGCTGAACCTGAGCAGTTATATTTTTCTTGTACTACAACCTGAGTTAGAGTGTGAGAAGAGTTGAAGTAATCTCTGCAAAATATTGTGTAAGAGGTGCTTGCATTTTTGTTTGGCCTGATGGGCAGAAGAGGCAGTGCTGCTATTGCCATCCTTGTTGGAAGCAGTGTTAATCAAAGTGCCACGAGTCATAGCCTCTACTTAATCTTTCAGGCAGAGGGTAGTATACTGAAGTTTAAGCTAAGGCATAGTCTTAGTATGTATCTTTAGAGAAATTTCCTAGCATGTGCATAGAGCACGGCCTGTTGGTGCTTCCTCTTAAGTCTTTCTGATTGCACGAGGTTTGGGGTTTGGCTTTTTTTTTTTCCTAAATTAGAAAGAAGAAAGGTTGTTACTTTTTGGTGGAGGAGGTAATATGAAACTCTTGTTGATATAAAATGAGTTAAGAGCTGTTTCCAGTAGCCTGTATGATGTGGAGAATCTTTTATGCTTCTGCAAACTTCTGTATTCATTCAGCTTTTTACTTTATTGATATGAGGAAAAATTTTCTGATGCTCTGCTTTCAATCCTAATAAAGTAGATCCAATAGAGAGTTACTGTTAGCAAGCCAAAACTCTTGTTCATTGTAGTGCATTTGTTCTGGTTGTATTTAATTTGATAACTCAGTGCATCATGTGCTCATGAAGTTGTTTTCAGTCTGTCTTTTCCAGCTGTTAACCTGGCTTTCAGTTCAGGGGACAAGCATTGCACAGCTTTCAGCTGGTGAGGCTCTCAAGCCTCATGATGCACCTGCTACAGGGGTTGTGTTTCAGCCCCAGCCAAGGTGGTGAGCAGCGGCCTCTTTCTTCATCATGCTGGCTGAGTGGCAGCTCAGTGTATTTTCCAGCATTCCTAGTCTTCAGACTCCTGGGGTCTGAGCTCCTTATTCCAAAACCACGAAGTTTTTCATCTATACTAAAATATGGGGATTATATAGATACTTAAATTCTGATATATTGCCTTAAAGCAGTTGTTCTGTTGTAGCTCTGGTTTGTGTTATTGGAAATGTTTCTCAACTTAGCATTTTATTTTTTAAAAATAAAGAAGGAAAAAGGAAATCACTATCATGTATAAGAACCAATGGCAAAAAGTATGTGCTGTAAAATCATCCAAGGAAAGAAAGACTAGGATAACTGGTGTACCATATTTGGAAGCTTTGAGGACATCTGTGGTGTTCACTTGTAAGCATGAATCCAAAATATTGTGCTATATAGAAAGACTGTGACCAAGTATGAGCCAAGGGGAGGGGGAGTTTGTTTTGTGTTTTCTTCAAAAGAAATTCTGTGTTTATGGGAAGCAGTGGAAGGTACTCTGTGGCAGTCAGCAAAGATCAAACTATAAAAGGTAATTTTTTTGCCTGTGTAAAAATAAGCCTCTGCAAATTAGCCCATTACATCTTAGGACAGGAGAGAATAGTTAGGAAGGATTCTTGTTGTCAAATGCACATCTACTGACAAAGATGGTGTCAGGTTACAGGAGCTATATTAAGGAACTTGTTAAACAAGCTGCAGAAACCACTGACTCAGCACTGCTTTTTCTCAGCCCCCCAACTCCTTGTCCTTAACTAAGCTTGCTTTGCTTTCTTTAGCTGTGTGAACTCTGGCTTGACTTTGTCTTTTTGTTTGCTGAGCTATAGACTGACAAAAGAGAAAAGGACCATTTGTCATCCAGCTTCTCAGCCAACTTTAAAGGAGGTCATTTTACTTCCAGCCTCAAAGCTAGATCATCAGCTCCCTCTCCAGTTTGGTAAGTCAAGTACATCCTTAGCTGGACATGAGCTATAGGCAGCTCTGATTGTTCTATTAATCAAATGTGAAGCAGGGCAAATGTATTTGATGATGTAGATGTTTTCTCTCTGTGAAGAAAGGGAAAGACAGTTCTGCTTTTAAAAAAAATCTTGCTACTGTTCTGGAGAAGGGGAAGGGGCAGGAAAATACTTGGTTTCTTCCTTCCTGGTTGGGCTCAGTGCTCACACATCTGGAGAGTTGGAGAGAGGCATTTTGCATGAAACCCAATCAGTTGTGCCAGCAGTCCTGCTTGATAGAGAAACAGAGAAGTGGCTTTATTTTTAGCTGCTCTGGTTGTAGAAGTGATATATAAGTGGAAACCAGCATTGTCACTCTTTGATTACACAGGCATGCGTCAAAGTCTTTGCCTTTTTTGCCTGGCACACCCAAGCAGATAACTTCCCCACCTGGTTCCTCCAAAGTTTCCTCTGCTCAGACACGTCCTCCCTCTCCTGGCAACATCCGGCCAGTCAAAAAAGAGATCAAACCAGAGGGTGAGAAGAAAAGACCAGAAAAGGAGGCTGAAAAGGCCAATGAGGTGAGGACAGAAGAGAGTAAAGGAACTTCAGCAGGTGCTGGAGAACCCACAAGTCAGGAGCAGCTCACTGTCCAAGCACAGCTAACTCAAGGTAAGGAGACATCCTACTTTAGGATAAGGAATGTTTTATATTTTTCCTTCCCATTCTCTGAAATTATGTAGCTTTCAGTATTTTTCTGTCAAAGGTTAGTCTGAATTCTTCACAACATTCCTATTGATGTATGTTCATGATGAGAATATTGTAGGCAGGTCGAAGCCCTCATTCTTCTAAGTCAAAACAACATGCCAAGTTGCCTCACACAGCATAGCTTCACAAGCTTTTTCTCTGCCCTTTTGGACAGGAATTTTGTCCTCCATATCATAACATAGCTTATTTACAAGCTGTTGAAGTAGAATAATAATGGTCTGAAGATGGTACAGGAAGCCACCACATAAGGTGTGTGAGCAGTGAGAATGTCCTGCTCTGCTAGACACAGTACACTTGTGCTGGTAACACTGCTAGCTTGTGTATAATATTGAAAAAGAACCATATCACAGGAGAGATTAGCAGAATATAGTGGAATGCAAAGAAGAGTAAGGAGAAGAGTAAAAAGGAATAGGGAGAATTTTTAAGGGAAAATGAGTTAAAATATTAAAAAATAGTTAACCAGTGAACAAGAAACCCACACCAAACCCTACCAGCCTTGAAAAGTAGCAATGCAGAAAAGGATGTACACAAAAAAAAAAAGACTGTAAAGTGTAGAAAGGGCAAAAGGTATATCTGAAAATTAAAAAATATAGGTTTCTTCTAGCAGACAATTTAGTTCATTCTAAATATGGCATAAACAGTCTCTTGCAGATGAGATAGAAAGTCCAGTGTGGCCACTGGGATACACAAGTTGGGTTAGTTATGATTCTGAACTTTAAATTCGTAGACTTCCCTGTAGTTATCTTTCAGATAACAGTTTTAAGTATTAGTAAGCTTGCATTCAACTGCAGCAGGTATAGTTTGGGGTTGTTCTGTGAAGAAAACCTCACGTGAATTGATTTCTTGTGTTTTATTAAGTCCCGTTACAGTAGTTCCTGTCTGATACCCAGGTCCTACTACAGAAGGTGCAACCCCACAAAAAGGGTGAATGGGTGTATCTGTTTGCCATGGGCACGCAAAGGAGATTTAATCTCTATCTTTTGCCTGCTTCCTTTTGAGGAGAAAACTTCCTTTTAAGACCATTTCAGAGATAGCACTGAGATAACTTTGCAAGTGTTTACAAGTTGTAGCTCTCCAGTACAAGGTGCCGACCAGAAAAACCATCATGCTTGTTTGACTGTTTAGTTCAGGAGAAAGAGAGGCTCCACTTTTCAGCATCTGTCAACATTTGAGTTTGTGACAAGATCTCTTAGTATTGAAACACGTGTGTTTCAAGATGTGTTTATGTGTGATAAAGGTATTCAAAACTCAAGCAGTTTGTATTCACATCAAAGAATACAAACAAAGATATAAAGTGGAGACAAATGAAAGAGAAGGGTACTATAGTCAAAGCAGAGAGCAGCCCTTCAAATTGAATGTTTTCCCAAAGCCAGAGGAGGTGGTGGTTGGGACCAGAGATGAAGACCTCAAGCAAAACATTTGACATGTGAGGTTATAGGATGGCTTTGTACTGCCAATGGAGGCCCCAGCTACCAAAACTGAGTCACTGGTTGAATTCAAGAATCTAGAGAGGTGCAAGTACAGCATTTGGGGCTAGAGGAATGTTGCTGACTCTCCTGGAACTGTGTTGCAGGTGAGTGCAGCTCATTCCCTACAGGTAACACACTTGCCTTTCTCTGGTCTGGCTCAGCTGCCTGCTGGCTCTGTGTTCACAGGAGCCAGGAGGTCAGCAGGTAGCAATTGCTGATGAAGCTGTTCAAGCTTTTGCAGGCAAATCTCATACACAACTTTACTAATGCCACTGAAGCTTTAAAGGTCTTTTGGGTGTTATCTGTTCTGACAGCAGGGCAGGTGTGCATTAAGCTGCTTGTTATGCTGCCAACTTCAGTGCCTGGGGCAAGAAGCGAGCTCCAAGCAGCACAAAGCTGTGCTCCCTTCAAAGCAACAGCCCTGCCTTGGCCCATGTTAGTAAATTAGAAAGGGCTGAGGTACAGGAACTCTGTCATTTATACTGTTTACAATTACAGAGGCTCTCTGGTATGTTTCTGATCCAGGCTGTAATTGCAGCCTCTCATTTTCTTACCTTCTGTCCCCAAGGCTACTAAGAGCATGGCTCTAAATGGCTCCCAAGATTCAGAGTGATCAAATTGCTTACCTTTTTATATTTCAACATCCCAGAATTTTCTAAGTTCCCAGCTACATCTTGGAGGTTAGCCCAGCTCGGGACTGTTCCCTGGGGTTGGGCTGAATACCTGTTTTGTTAATGTGAGAGAATAGTGCTCCATTGCACTAGGGCTAAACTGTGCCAGCTCACCTCAAGGCTAGAGAACAGGCACTGGCACTCTTTGAATTACTGGTGTAGAAGTATCATTTAAATTCATGGTCAAAGCTCTGAAGCAGTTATAGAAAGACCTCTGTAGTTTTTAGCTGATAGAAGAGGAGAGGAGAGGTCAACAGATGGGAATTCAGCACAGAAAACAAATATATTTGTTTGTTTACATGATGAGGTAAAGGAAGGGGGGAATCGGGGAGGAGACCCCCCTTTAGAAGTTGTTAGTGAGGTTAGGAAAATTGCCACATCTTAGTGTATGGTTAGAAATGCACATTTATAATCATCTGCTTGCTGCTCTTTATGACTTATTTTACATATATATTACTGGGTCAGAATCTAATTTCATTGACAGTTCAAAGTCTTCCCTCTCCATGTTTGCCTGCGTTACCAGATGGAATTACTCTGGGAATGCTTCCTAACATTAGCTTGTGTGTTGGTAATGGTCCCTGGTGTCTAGAGAAAAGGTGATAAGTCACTCTGTACTAGATAATGCCAGGCAAAGTTACAGAAATATGAAAAAAAACTATGAAAACTATATGAAAAAGTAACATCTTCTCTGCCACATGGACAAAGCTGGCCCTGAATAAAGAGTTGATATGAAGGCATTACTGAAATTTGAACACTAGCCACAGTTCACCAATAGTGGCAACATTTAAAAAGCTGTGTCCCATGAGTTGCCTCAGATTGGAGCAGCTGCAAAACTGATGATAGCTGGTGTCCTACCATTGGTGCAGATCACATCAGGCAGTTGATGTTTGAGATCACCAAGTCACCAAAAATTCTGGATCTGATCTTCAGAAGTGGATGATCATACAGAAGAAAATATAATTTCACAATGTTTTATTTCTGCTCTTCAAACAGAATTGGGCAAACTTAAGTAATGCGATGGTAGGGACTTTCTAAGTCAGCATAACTCCTGTTCAGCACCTGTCAGCATTTGTTCTGACGGAAAATTTGACTTACATTTTCAGCTGCAATGCTTTCACATACCCTGCAAAACCAAACTTCCCTGAAGGTATGTGAACCTCTGGCATCTAGAAACATCTTCCTCCTCTGAATCATTTAAAAAAACACATAATCTTGAAAACACTTTGCAGTGCATTTACAAGTATTTTTTGTTCAAGGGAGTGACATCTTGGCTACTGTGTCTGTACAAACTCATTTTCTTTCCCATTTGTTTCAGCAGCCAGCCCATCCCTACCTCCTGCCCCGCCAACTCCTTCTCCAGCCCCAGCACTGCCCAAGCCCTCTGCAGGTACAACTGACCCTGAAGAAGCAACAAGGCTGCTGACTGAAAAGAGGCGCCTTGCCCGTGAGCAGCGGGAACGGGAGGAGCAGGAAAGGAGGGAGAGAGAAGAGCTTGAAAGGTAATTCTAGGCCTCTGCAGCAGAGAAGCATGTAGATGTTTGTAGCAGCTTGTTGTGTGTATTCTGCAGTCACATTGTTACATGTGAAGCACAGCACTGAAGTACAGAAGGCACAAGTTCCTCCCCAAAACCATATTTTGCTGTTGGGTTTTTCAGTTGGTGGTGGTACCTAAGCAGATGTGTAAGGTTAAAGCTTTTTCTAAGTAGAGCTTTAAAATAAGTCAGGAGGAGAGAGTAGATCCTTGCAGTTGTGATTTGTTTTTTTTCCTCAGAGATTAACTAAGCTGTACTTTTTTATTCTGGCTAGAGAACTCTGCACGGCTGTTTTCAACTTTGTGATCAGTCTTTTACTTTGAGTTGTAAGATCTCTGTTGTGGGTGGTGCTTTAGGTGTGACTTAGACCTTTTTGTTTTCTTGTTTAAAATAAAGCCACCCCCAACACCCTCCCAGAAGTTTTGGAGGGTAATTAATGTTACATCTCACTTTCTAATAGCAAATGAGTAGCCCATCAGAATACTCATGACTCTGGCTACAAGTCTACAAGTTGTGTTTTTTTGGAGGGCTGCCATGCCTCTGGAATTTGTTGGATTTCTTAAACCACTTTGCTAATAGGAACAAGGCAGAACTAGTTAAAATAGCCTGGCTTTCCAAAAGGCTCACGACACTGACTTTCTCAAAAAGAGTTTTAAAGAAAAAAAGCTGCTGTGGCGTAAGAGTAATACAGTGAATAAATACTAAGTCAGAAAGATCAAAAATAAAAAGTAAAGATAATCAGCCTTCACAGTGAAAGGAGTTTTCAGTGTCTGTGCAGTGCCTTCATAAAAGAACTTGAAAGGAGTTGAGGCCAGTGAGATGATGTTGGTCTCCAGTGAGATAAGTCAGTTGTGAACAGGTTGAGACATATCTTACAAAATGGAAGCTGAATTGCTGTACTAATAAGCATAAAGGAATGTAGGGATAGGAAATAATCCTAACTTAACTACTGGTGTTGGTCTCTGGGTGAATTATTTCTGAGGGAAGAGATCTTGTTTGGAGTTGAATATGTGAAACATATTCAGGAACAAATGAAAATGTCATTCTGAATGACCCCAAGATAATTCTACGTTTTGAATGTTGAGTTTTATTTTTTTCTTTACAATTGTAAAATTAGTAAAACTAGAAAAATAACTGCAGACAGACATCAAGGAAGATCACAAGCACAAAGTAGTTCCCATATAAAAATCTACTAAGCAGGTGAGGATTCTTCAGCTGGGAAGGTACGCTAAAAAGTCCTAAATAATTTGGGAAATGTCAAAGGTGAAGGGAAAAGTCACTCGCTTCATAGCACAAGGATATGAGGAGCCATTCGTAAGGTTGGGAGGAAACCTTCAAAAACTGGCAGAATTAGATACTTTTTTAAATCAAGGAATCATTGCCATGAAGTGAGATGGGTGACAAAAATGCATACTTTTTAAAATATGATTATAGCAGAAAGGAGTGTTTTGCAGAATGTATTAATCAAAGATACTATTTCTGACTCAAAAAGTATGCAAGTCATCAATTAGGCAGAGATATGCAGGAAAAGTATTGGTGTTGAATTGCAAAGTTTTTTATATTCCATAGGGCTTCATGTTTGGCCCCTATGGGAAGCAGAACAGAATAGGACAGCAGTGCACCCTTTATCAAGGTGGGACAGCAGTGCTGGATCAGAAACCTGGTCGTTTGGCTTTTCTCCCTACTTTTATTACCTGTTTTTCTTATGCTTATTTAATGATTGCAGACAAAAGAAAGAGGAGTTGTCACAGAGGATAGCTGAAGAAAGAGCTCGCCGAGAGGAGGAGGAAGCTCGCAGACAAGAAGCAGAAAAACAAAGGAAGGATGCAGAGGAGCGGGAAAAGGAGGAACGGCTGCGCCGCCAGGCAGAAGAGAGAGAGCAGAAGGAGAAAGAAGAGATGGAGCGTGTTCAGAGACAAGTATGCTTCCCTCTTGGAATTTCTGGGCCAGTCTAGCTGGCAGCAAAGTGGATGTAGCAGCACTTCCCTTCCTAAATTAGAGCATTATCTACAATTTAAATGCTATCTGAAAAGTGTTGGGACAGAGTTCATTCCATAGAGTAGTTCAAAGAGTAGTGATCTTTCTACTTGACAGAAACATGTGGCAGGGAGTTGAGTTTTGGGGGTTTTTTCCCCTCTCTTCCTTTTCAATGTATTTTGAACAAATCCTTTCTTATTCCTCATAAATTAGGATGAAAAGGTCAATATAGTTGTGTTGGGGAATTTTGACAAATGCTGTTATACCAGAGAATTCTTTGTCCCGAGTTATAGCAAGTCCAGTTCTAAAGATAACTACTCACTGTGTTGAATTCTAATCCTATGTCAAATACTGCTTTTGTGTGGGGCTGGTGGGAAGGGGTAGATTTAATCAAACCAAGGAGAACCTTTATCTGACCCAGTACTCCAGAAACCAGTCAAAAGACATAATAAATGAAAATTAAGTTTTTCAAGTGCTTTCATTTTTGATGGGCATAATGTTGGTTTACTGACTTCAGGAGAGGCTGTGGTAAGCATTCTGGATAGGATTCTTCTCTTCTCACATGTCCTCTTACTTCTTGCATACGCTTTATTCTTCCACAATCCAACACTTCAATTTGCCTTGTAGACACGAGATTTTTCTTCTGATGTATAAATGTATGCTTCTGATAATAAATGTTTAAAGGACTGTGTTAGTGGATATGGCTGAGAAATTCCATTCTTCTTTTCCAGAAGATTTGCGCTACTTTCTTTGAAATGTTAAACTGAGGTTTAACTCAATTTAGCCCTCAAAGATAGAACATGGCCAAGGCTTTTTTGGATGTTAGAGATGCAAAAAATTATCTATTGTAGTAGTTCCATCATATAATAGTGTCCCAGTCAAGGAGCAAGGCCCGTCTATAGTATATTCCAGGAAAATTTTGCATTTCATTAAAAAAGCAGAAATGGAAAGTTTGTGCAAATGGGCCTGTGGCTGTTTGCCCTTGATCCTGTTAAACAGTTACTCTGTTGGCCAAACAAAACATTCTGCTGCACTTGTTTTACTCTCAGAAATATCCACCACACAAAATATGGATCTCTCTAATACTCTCCTGGCTGCTATTTTAAGGCTGAAGGCTAGAAAATTTATTCCTTTTTTGTCATCTGCTGTGTTCTTGAACAGGCACAGAACCAAACATAATGTCCATTGTTTAGTTATTCTCTCTTAATACTACGCAAAACATGGAAATTAATCAAGAAATGCTCAATTCCATCTGAAAAGATTTTTGGTGACTTGTAAACCCCAAAAGTGTGTTTTCAGGGTGTTGTAGACAGACATAATTAGATATAGAGTATAAAACTTGTCATTCCTCACCTATTTTTCCTCGCTTCTTTTTCTTTTACCGCCAACACAGAAAGAAGAGGAAGCTCGCCTGCGGGAAGAGGCTGAGAGGATTCGATTAGAACGTGAAAAGCATTTCCAAAGAGAAGAGCAAGAGCGCTTGGAAAGGAAGAAGGTAACTCAGTCCATGCAGAGAAACTGTGATTAGTTGTGCCTTAGCAGTCTGTTTCCACCTGAGCAGTAGGAAGTAAATGATGTAAATGTGCTCTCAGAAAGGCTGCAGTCCTCATTGGCCTCATGTGACAATGAAGGGAATATTGCCAACAGTAATAAATAATTCATTTTTTGCAATAAACAGATACAGCTGATAAATGACAAGCAGTTGTGGTTTGGGAGAAAGATATTCAAATTAATGCCACCAAACATTATTTTTCTCCTTTACATTTCATTGTAGAGGCTTGAGGAGATCATGAAGAGAACTAGGCGTGTAGAAGCTGTAGATAAGGTCAGTGCTGCTACTTAACATGTGTAAATGTTGAACACGTTTCTGTTTTTTTCCCTAGTGCCATTCTTAATTTACAAAACTGTGCTTCCTTTGTAGAAATCCAATGACCAGCAAAATGGACATATATCAAAGGCAAATATTACTGGAGAAGCAGGTATTGTGTTTAACTGTGCCCTGAGCACGACAGGTGAATAAATGCCTACTGAGCACAATGATTTGAGAAACAGTTCTGAAACTTGGCACACTAACTGCAGTAATAAAAACTATGAGAGGAATATAGATGAAATCTTAGCAGACATTAATTATTTAGGCTTTCTGTGTAGGTAGTTAGCCATTACTAAATGAGTTCAATGTTTTAGCAACTTTGTCACATTGGTGTTTAGCAAAAGGAATTTTCTTAATAAGTTTAATTACTTATATAGTGAAAAGAAATTATTTCGTGGTTTGAATCACAAAATAAACTGATTCTACATTTTGTTTTTTATATTATTTCAGATGTGATTGTTGCAGATTTACTCCACTTTCTTAAAAGATTATTTCTTGTTAGTCATTAAAACAAAACATTTATTGTTCTAAATATCTCCCTGTGACTTCTTTCTTCCACACCTGCTGCCTTATTCATTTGGTCTTTATTTCTTTTTTTGACAAAATTGAGCTGATATAAAAGCTTAGTCTTGTCACACCCACACTCTTATGCTTTCCTTCTACTCCATTCCCTCTGTTTCTTTTTAGGTAATCTTATATAGAATATATATTTTTTTCCTTTATTATATACTTATAATAAAGGAAGAAAAATAAAATGTAGCTTATATTCAACAATCACCAGGTGTGAATTAGCAGTGTTTAAAGATACTGAAGTCAAGCTATCAAATGGCTTGTCCTATTGTAGCATAACATATTAAATGACATTAATCTTTTTCTCCTTTGTATATGGGTTGAGTAACAGGGAAGACAGCAGCACTGACTGATGGATGACTTTTTTTCTTGATTTTTAAAGTGAACACTCTAATTAGTACTGTCAGGAAGCCTTTTTTACATAGATTTCATTACCTGTGTTTCTTTGTTTACATATTATCTCAGGGGAAAAAGGTTTGTGAGCTACTGATACAGGACTCATCTGGGATGCCATCTTTGTCTTTGGGCACTGTTGAAGGTGTTATAAACCATTTAAAGAATTCCTGAAACTATAAAGGCTTCCACAACCGTTGGCTAGTGCTTTCCCTCTAGAGACAGACAAAAAGTAGTCTTCTATCAGTTTCCTAAGGCAGAGGAAACTTCGGATCTCCATTTCCCCAGGCCCAAGGGAAGGCCAGAGTCCTTGAATGACTGAATAAAAGAAAACTGCTCTCAGCCTCAGGGCTGCTCTACTGTTTGACTTTGCATTTTCTATATGTGCCATTGAGTTAAAGGTATATGCCAGACACATGAATTTGCCTGACTCTCCACAAACAATTTGTTTTTAAAATTTTTTTCTTAAGTCTTACTGTTTGCCAAAACCTGAGGAGACATACATGGGAATGGGCAAATCACACAATGAAAAAAAATCCATCAGCTTTTTGTCATTTGTTTGGCCTCTGCTTCAAAAATATGAGATTGTTCCACATTTCTGTTTTTTCTGCTTTTTCCTTCTAAATGTTAAAGCAAAAGTATTTTCCTGTTATTCAATTTGTAGAAGCACAGAAACATCTATTTCTAGTATCTTCCATATAAAAACTGGCCAAAGGTCACACTAAGACATTCAGTATAAAAGTCTTTACCCAGACATTTGGAGTACAGTGAAATTGAGCAGCTGAAGGAGGGGCTTACCAGACGAGGTTTTGGGTAATGTAGATAAATGTGTCCAAGCCTATGAATACTGAATTGTCCTTGCAATTACTGTGGCAGATGTTAGCAGGGTGGGGTGCAGTTGCTTCCTCTTACTGACCTGAATATGAATAGAGGGACTCTAAATACAATGCAGAAGGCTGTAGTTGTACTTAAAAAGAAAGCCACAAGGCAGGCCAGAAACATGTATTACGTGGTCTTGGCATGAGGGACAGGGATAATCTCATTTTATGTTGCTCTCCACAATGTTTGTAGTAATCATTTGGTACTTATTGAAAGAAGTGTCCTTCCCAATGGAGATTTTTTTTTCTTCATTTCCTTTTCCTTTTCAGTTCCATCCAGTCACTGGAATCAAGAAATAACAGTGTATGGAATTAGTAATATCCAAGTTTTGCTCTATTCCATTCTCTATTGCTACTTGAAAAGTGCCAGCATAGCATTCTATCAGATATCAGCCTCTTTTGCCCACTGGCTTATATGTTGGAATTGTGCATATGATTGTAAAATGTTTATTCTTGTTCACAATGCTATGGCTTTGAAATCTGGCTTTCTGACATTTACTTTGGACCTGAAACAGGGTTTGTATGCCCAAAAAGCTGACAAAGGAGATGGAATTGGGTAGAGGGGTGGGGAGGGGTGTGCGAACCCTCTGTTTTTTTAAAACTGTAACTCGCCTTGGCTGTGCTGGCTTTTGTAGAAAATATTTTCCCCCAGTCTACAGGGTAGATGCTGCTGCTTGGTTTAATGCAACCCTGTTTTCTGTGCCCAGTCGCAGGCAGCCCTGCATGTCCCCCGGAGCTGGCAGCAGGGCCCCAGCTGCAGCACGCAGAGGTGCCAGCCCCGCACAACGGGACCGCGGCCGCCAGCCCTCCGCATCAGCCCCCCGGGAGCATGGACAGGTAAAACACTGCCCGCTGTCACCGGGGAGCCCTGGCTAGGGGAGAGGGCTGCTAGAATAATAAATCATAGTCAGATCCGTGAGTTTGTTAATTAGAAAAAGTTATTTCATTACAGTGGTTTATGTTGACAGCACTTTCCTTATGGTACTTACTCTGTAATTCCTCTTTTCTGTGCTGTTTTCTACAAACACTTGCAATGCAGTGCTAACACCTCAGTGAGTGCAGTTCACCTCACGTGTCTCCATGCTGGGTGCATGGAGCTGGGTCTGGGCAGGTTAGATAACCAGTTTTTAGAAATATACAGTTGGTCTGTGTGATTGCCTTCATATCTTGTCCTGGAAAAGAAAGCTCCTCATTACTGGCTGGTTTCAGTGCTGTTGTCTCAGTGGATTAAAAATAAGCACCATTTATTTAAATAATCCAGAAGTCTGGAATACATTTTGCTTTGAATGTCTATCTATGTCTCCTCTACAAAAATCCTCTCAATAAATGGGGTGACTGACATTTTCCTTTTATATCAGAAGTAACAGCTGTGAAAATAGTGTTTTTCAAAGGCCTGCAAATCTGTATTTTTTTTTTTCCTATTCAGTGTTGATTTCTGATGAATGATCGGAAGCAGATATACTGAATTCTGGCTTTCTATATTTTTTAGTCTCTTCAAATTCTAATTTCAGGCTGTGTCTACATAGAGTTTTGGCTAAAATTATCTACAACAGATATAATTTTCAGTAATTTTAAATTTTTGTTTAAAGTTTCAGTTCCAGTTTCTTTAATTAAACTGGCTCCTCTTTTCCCAACATCCTCCAGTCTGTCTTGTTAATAATGATGTGTCCAGGTCAAGATGTGAAGCTGCAGAGATACTTTTCAGCTGCCATGGAGATGTCCTTCAGATGCTTGCAAGACTGTTATGTTTGGAAATGCATTCTCAACAACTTAGGCAACTTTTTTTTCCTCTATTACATAAGTGTCTTGCTACACGCACACTTATGGAATATGTTAGAATGCCAAAATTATCCAGTTCTTTCTGCAACATTGTATGCCTGAAAAGGATATCTCTGGTGTTGCATTAGACACTTAGACAACATTAAGAATGTAACATAAAACAGTAAGAACAGCTGTAGCAGGTCAAAAACCTTTTCTGTTTTTTTGTGTTCTTTGTTTTAATGGCCTGTAGCACAATGTAGAGGGGGGGAAAAAAGGTAATTACCAGGAGATCCTCTGGCCAATGAAGGGTTGCTAAGCATTGTGGTCCAAATGCAACCGTAGGCTCAAGTACTCCCTAAGCTGCTAATTACCAGAAGCTGAAGGGCATACCAATCTCCTAGGAATTCATCTAATCTCCTTTTGAGCTTGTGGCCTCTAAGATGTCCACTGGAAATTAATTCCACTCTTCTATTTCCCTTGTTTAGTCTAAATTTGCTCCTCCAGTCCTTAGGTGGATCAAGCAGCATAGATTCTAGAAGATTTTATACCACAAAATTTAGAATCTTTATAGTTCTGATTTCCTTTTTTGTACCCCCTTTGTGATTGTAGACTCCTCTGTCTCAAAAGACATCATTCAAGTCTGAACGAATTATGCTCTAACTCCATGTGTAATACTGGCAGTGCCATGGCACATAAATATAAACTATGAAGAAATATAAACTTATTTATTCACTAAGTCAGCTGATAAATTGGGTAGAAAAATTCTGTTTGCAGAAGCAAAAGGGTTCTTCATTGCTCTAATACTTGTTGAACTACTGTGCTGTTTAATTTGTATGAATGAGCAGTTGCTCTCTTTCCACCTCTTTCTAACCCATTCATCAAACTTGGCTTGTTATCCTAGTTCTGATATGGCTATTGGCAGTATATGGAGATATAGTAAATAACAGGATACCTTCTAGTGCATAATGAACTAATGACCATACATGACAGAGCAGCTTTTAATAGTCCTAAAGCATTTCACAGATTCTGGTCCTCCTCTTACACATGTGGGTCTCTGGCACAAAAGGGTGGCACCAAGCAGGTGTGCCTGCTCTCAAACTCAGTGCAGTGAAACATATTTTTCACTTTGAAATTTGCCCAGCATATCCACAGATGAAAAAAAGGGGAGTGCCTTTCTGAAAAAGAACTGGTGATGGTTTGAAAAACTGGGAAGGCTTCATATGAACACCAGCATGTGATTCTCACAGGAAATCTGAGCTTTGGATAAAAAAGCACTGCCACTTTCAAAAGAGCAATGATTGTTTTTTGTCTCTTGGGGAATACTGTGAAACAATTCTTTGTTTGTGCAAAGTTGTACAAAGAAACTGGCAAATGAAAATATACTGTCTGCCAATTACAAGCAGGTTTCTTTTTAAGACTAGTAAATGTGCTGTCAGAAAATAAGCCTGTGAAGCCAAGCTGCCTTCTGAGAAATGGCCTGAGGAAACTGGTAGCCAAGTTTCAATCTAGGAAAATTGCATCTGTGCCTTTGTGGCCAAAACATTTCTAAACAACCTGAATAGTTGCAATGGGGCCCAAACAGGGAATAGGTATCCAGGATTGCCAGGATCTAACTGTTTGAGGGCTTTGGGAAGAACCTGTGAAAGATCACAAGATTTTTGAGTATTTGTTGAGTACTTGCTCTTGCCTGAGGAGCTTATGGTCCCATTACTGTCATCCTGTTCACTGACGTAGCACCTTAGTTCTCCTCTCTGGCAGGACAGGACATGCCATCTGCAGAGTCAGAAGGATTTGACGATGCAGCACCTAATAAAGGGGTTGGGAGGGGAGGCCCAAGGCTGCGAAACGTGAGCAGTATCATCTGGGGACAGTACATGTAAATGCAGAGTGTCTGTGCTTGTGCTGCTCTGGATGGGGGAGATGTGCAGGAGCTCGCTCATAAGGTACCTTTGTCACATGGAAGATGGAAAACAAAAGTCCAGATTGACAAGGGGTTGTGGGAGAGGGCTCTTTTGGCTTGGATGTGATCAACAGGAGAAGTGTGGAGCTGGGTAGTGCCTTGGAAATGGCCTCTAAGATCTTTTATGAGAGAAGGGAATGAAAGGAGCACTATATTGAAAAGGGAGTTTTTTCTCTGGATAAGTGGCATATAGAAGAAGCTGCTCCAAAACTGGTGGCAGAAGGTGATCCAAGAAATAATAAAAATAACAGTGATCTTATCCGAGGGTGATTACATTGATTTGCAATAAGAGGAAGGGTACAACAAAGGTTATGAGATCTGAAAAAGATGTTAGGAGCTGTAAATTGCATTATGTGGGTGGTTCCAGGTAGTGGTGGTGCTGAAGAGATTTCCTTACTGATTCCCATTGCAGTTGCTTCCTTATTGATTCCCATTGCAGTTGCTTCTCAGACTGCAGTGTCCACCCTGTAGTTCTGGCTATCATGTAACCAAAGGTAACTACTATCCCACAGGTTTGAGGGAAGGAATACCAAGTACTTGGCTGCAAAACCATTGTTTCCTACTGTGGTAGAAGCATAGTTTTCTTTTCACTGGCGAAAAGAATGCTTGGGATTGATGCAGACTTCTCTTCCATTTGTACTATTGATTTGAGGATGACTAAACTTCTGTTCTAGATAAAGTACCTAAGGAAAAAATGCTATGTTTCTCTTTCAGCAATCTCAATCCAGAGGAGAATGCAAATGAAAATGGAATGTCTATGCAGAATGATAATTTTGAAGAGATCATGAACCTGCCTATTGGTTCTAAACCATCCCGGCTGGATGCTATGAACAATGATGGAAGCAACAGTCCCGAAATTCCTTTGAATCCAATTCTAGCCTTTGAAGATAAGGGCACTCTTTTGCCTCAGGTAGATAGTGTTCAAACACATCAAACAGCAGGTAGGTTTGCTGTTGTTCACTAACACTTGTAATTTGTTGTAATTGAGAGAAGTCTCTGAGCTATCAATCAGCTTATATTGATAAGCTTATTCATTTAAGGATTTTTGAACTCTATTTTTTTAATATTTAAACTCTGTTTAAATTTTAAACAAATTTAATTTGTTTAAATTCTAAACAAATCAATACAAAGAGCACATCTCTTTGTAAAGCTATGCATGCTGGGCACATACAGATGCAGTGCATGGTGGTGAGGCCTTATCCTTTCCTGGATGAGGGCTTCTCACATATGCTTTACTTTGTGCCCTTTGAAGTTGCTTGGAAAGGTTTGCCCTGTGTTTTCAAGCAGAAGTGATAGGTGACAGCTGCTGTTCTGATTTTATGATCAGCAGCTGGGTTCCAGTTTTGCAATTGCAGTGCTTGACATGCACATGCAGAAGGGGAATAACTACTTCTTAAAAACTATTTTTTGAAATTCTGGATATGCTTTCCTCATCAAGTTCTTGCAGGCATCGAGGGATAGTTTCCAGGACACTGGGTTTTTCTGAATTACATCATAACTTTGCAAGAATTCTAGGTAAACAAATACTGATTTAGCAAATTAAATTGGATAGCACTGTATTTTTCTCTGGCCTAAAAATGTAAGGAAAATCATCTCACATTAAAATAGTTGCATAAGCACCTAACATTTTGAAGAAAGAATTGCTACTCTGACCTGTCATGTTTACCTTCTGTTTTAGAAGTGATCTGATTGTTTCTTCTGAAGAACCAAAGGTGATATGAGCATCTCTGCAGTCAGTGGAGTTTCTTCCATGCTATGAAGGAGTGTTTTATTTTTTCTCTCCAGTTTTTTAAAGATTTATTGAATATCTTTTTTGGAAGGACTTTAGTAAAACCAGCAGAAGAAATGAGGGGAATAGACTTGGATCACCATTCTAATAGCTTTCATCACTAGAAAAATCATGCTTCATGTGCGTTACTTAATATGGCTATTTCCAACAAGCTTTTTTTGTTAGTAAATGAATATTTCTGCATTCCTTAAGACACAAGACACTGGAATCTGAAAGTAACGGGCTGATTTGGGTGGTGGGACTGATTCTTTTTTGTTTTTAAAAAAGGTGGGTGTTGGTTTAAAAGGCATAATTGTAAAATTGGCAAAGAATCTTTTACACTTTATGGTTCTAATACTTGAAAAATAAATGCCTCATTGCTCTACAAGTAGAGTTAATGGGGTGTTTTATTTAAACCTGTTGGTTTAAATGTTATTGCAGAGAACTCTAATTATGGGGGCAAACTATAGGCTTCTGTATCAGGTTCTTGTAAATGTAATTCCTACAGGGACATTCTGTAAATTGAGACGTCACTATGATCTTCTCACATTTTCTCTAAAAACACAAAACAAGAAAGGTTTTAAAATGTGAAAATTTGAAAGCATTATTTTTTCATAGACAAGAGGATAACCTATTGTTCTCCTAGATTATGTATTTATGAATTTTGCTCAGTACAGAAATAAATCATTTGATTGAATAAATTAGACAAATGTGGCAAAAAAGATACTGCAAACTTGATTTTTTTAGTTACATCCATGTTCACAATACTATAAAAGATGTGTATGCATATGTGCACACATGTGTGCACACACATACAAGGAAATATCTTGTTCTGAGTCCTGTAAATTGCTGCTGTTCCCAATGATGGAAGACTTTTCCTTTGCCTTATCAGACTTTTGAAGACTGTGTGAAAACTGGGATATTTGAGTATTGGATGATGATGCAGGTTCAGGGATTTTTGGGGTTTGCTCGTTTCAGAGCAAATGGAAAATGGTCATTGTGCTTTTTTATGTAGTGTGTGGTTTTTATAAAGCAGTGCAGCTTGAGTGATAAGGGGAGCGATGCAGGTTGCTTTCTCTTTAGTTTGATGCTGATTTCTACTGTCATTCATTGTTCCATCCCACACTTTTGGTTGCTGTTGTGCAGAACTGTAAAACCTTGCACGTTTTTGTGCTTTGCTAAACAATGCTGTTGGAGGCAGAGCTCGCTCTGGGTGTTTGCGTTTGCAGCATCGCCAAAGGCTTGAGGCATTGCTCTCTGAATCAGTGAGAAGATCCTTGGGTAGGGAAAATGGAGGTTCATGGGCTCTCAGCTCCTGCTAACAGAGAATTTTCCATTAAGATTCCTGCACTTGCCTCTGGTGAGCACTGAGCGAGGCCTCTAGGAAGCTGTGCAGAAAGTCTGTGCTAGCAGAAGAGATCCTCTGAGACAAAAGCCGAAGGAGTTTTGAAGAAATTTCTGCTGCTGCCGAGTGTTCATCTTATAGAGGAGATGGGACAAAAGCAATGGAAATAAAATGAAAGAGACTTCATCTGCCAGAATATTTATGGAAGGGAAAAAATAGCCATTCAGTCAGAGTGCTTTCAATAGTAACTTGTGACACAGTAAAATGAATTGGGTTCCTTTCTTGCTTTCTTTAGTTTTCCATGTACATAGCCACAATATTTTGAAGTGTCCAAAATATGTAGTTTTTCTTTAAAACTATATATAGCATGTAAGTACCAAATAAAACTTGTTTGAAATATTTATTTCTACTTATATTTTCATTTTCTCGCATAATTGAAGCAAGAGTCAATCTCTGATAGAAAACTCTTCTTGCTACTCATGGTCTGCTTAAAATTTTGCTTCAGATTTTCTCTAATTTCTTTACTAGAAATCAATACAGAGTCACTTGCAACAAGAAGGAGAGCAATGAAATAGGCAGTTACATTTAGCTTCAGTTTTAAGTCTTAGGATTCATTTAGGATCAGGTTTAAATTGTGTTGATCTTGAGCTATTTAGGATTGGTTAGAAATTATGCTGGTCTATTTTTGGGGAGACTTCAGCACATTTGCTTCACTGTTTGTGGAAAAATGGGCTGGCTTTATTTCTCACATTTACTTTTTTTGCTTTGATTTTTTTTTAGAAGGGCTGGATTAAAAACAGTTTGTCATTACAGTCAATCCAGGTTTGCTTCAAATGAGAGCAACTATTTCCTGTTTCAAGGGCATGACATACAATATAAAAACAAGGGAATTGAGAGTAGATGTATGAAATTTTAAAAAAGGATTTAATATTGAATTTTTAAATCTTTTGGTTAAGCCTCTTTTAATGCAGGGAAAACAGTTTCTCTTCTGTTTAGTGTTGGTTTTGACAATAAAATATTGGGAGGAAGGCCAGCTCCTCTGCCTGCTATTGCAACTGGTTGTGTTTGTACCATGAGGGGCAAGGTGGAACTGCTCTGTGAGGTGGAAGTAGCAGGTGCAGACAGCTGTTGTGAGGGTTGGGAGCAGCAGCCTTCCCCAGCAGAGAGCTGTGTGCTCTGGGAAGGCTCAGCTCTGTGCTCCCATCTCCCCAGCACAGCATCGATGCTCACAGGGACGATGCTCTGTGAGTTATTTCAGGACATCACAACCGCTCCATTGCTCACCATTAGCTCTGTTTGCTTCATGTCTTTTATCTCCTCATTCCTGATGAAGAATCCTTTGTTATTTGTTAGCTTTCTTGCTAAGACACTGAAATAATGTTTGAGATTACCTAAGAATACAGATACAGGACACTAATATCTAATGTCATTACTTAATATTACACTGCTTCTTTTTGGAAACTGATCTAAAATCACCCACAGGGGTGGTTTACAGTATGAGATGTTTTTGTTCCCAGGTGTGTCATTCAGCCAGTCCTTTGTTTTAGAAAGTCCACCTGCCCAAGGCTGAGCACATGGTTTGTCACATGAGATTTCAAAATGGAATTCCTGTCATGGATGAATATTGAAAATGCCATATTGCTTTATCCAAAGTTTCTGTCTACCCTGCAATTTCATAAGGCCTTTTTACTGCACTGAGTGTGGTTTTGGTTGGTTTTACTTTTTTTGCTTGTTTGTTTTTGCTTTGTTTTTTTGGGTTTGTAGTTGGGTTTTTTTTGGAGGGGAGGTGCATTGTTTTGTTCTGTTTTTTCCCAAACAGTACCATTGGAAAGAACTTGCAGATATTAAAAGAAATAATTATCAAAAATGCCTCCCTCAAGCACCAAAGTTAAATTCAGAGATTTGAGCCACAATAAAATGGAACACTGAGCTCTTAACTGACGGAATAACTTTTTTAAACTATTTTTTTAATCTCACTTTTATAGCATGTTTGTACCCAGTGTCAGCTCTAAAGCTCTACGTGCACATAAGAGCTATGAGATGGTCAGAAGTGCCTCGAAAGACAGTGTGCTGCTTTTGGCTGGGGTAGAGTTAATTTTCTTCACAGTAGCTCAAAGGGGGCCGTGTTTGGGTTTGTGCTGAACACAAGGTTTGTAGCACAGGGATGTTTTAGTTACTGCTCATCAGCACTTGCACAGAGTCTGCCTCTCACCCCACCCCACCTGCCTGGGGTTGCATGAGAAGTTGGGAGGGGACAGCTGGGACAGGTGACCCCAGCTGACCATAGGGACATTGCATACCTTACATTGTCATGCTGGGCATATAAAGCTGGGGAAAGGAAGAGGAAAGGGGGATGTTTAAAGTTACATGTGTGTCTTCCCAAGTAACCATTACACATGATGGAACCCAGTTTTCCTGGAGATGGCTGAACATCTGCTTGCCCATGGGAAGTATATGTGTAAGAAAATAAGTTGAATTTAAACACGAATACCTTTTTATTGTTCTTTAACTCAATTTAAAATGAATATCAATACAAAATATAACAAAAAATCCTAATTTTTTCAAATATTTTCACTCATCCCTTGTTGCGAGTAGCTTTAGAAAGAATTTAACATTTGCAGAACACAGTTCTGTACTTAAACACATCTCACCCAAATCATTCATGGCTCCTGCTGTGTTCTGTACTTGCTCTGTGCAACATTTCCTTGCCTTAACATGCCTTTGCTCTTCTGCTGGAGAGTAGAGCCTATAGTGTGGACAAGGATCAGATGTAAGGCTTTACCTATTCTTGTTTCTTACAAAGTTTTTGTACTTTGAGAATTGCCCCTCAGCAGTTACTTTCTGTAGTATCTGTTTGTAGTTTTCTACCTTTATAGTATGGGTTGATTCAATTATTTTCTAAAGTCCTTGGAGTGTGCTCTGAAATACAGGACATGGAACAGAAACAGAATAAAGATGAATGCAGACCTGCATACTTGAGAGATGCCTCATCAATGGAATCAGCCTGTTGCATGAATAAAACCTCATTAATACAGTGCTAGTTTTTCTGAAGGGGGGGGGGGGGTGAGGAAACCAAAAACAAGCCATGGAAGGTTAACCAAGCATAGCAGGTGTTTTGACCTGCTCCAATTCTTGTTATCGGGACATGTCTCTTGTATGGCAAAACTGCAAGTAGCAGGAAAATTACAGGAACCAAGGAAAAGAGTTGTTTCCTCTGAAAGTTCAGGCCATTGGATCTGGTAAGTTTTCATAAACCATTTGGCTTAAATATTAACTGTCTTCGTGGCACATAGCTGCCCTAAGGAGCTCTTGAGTTTCTTCTGTTTGCTGACGGATTTGCTCAAGGAGTTCAGCCATTTGGCTTTTTCTGAATGCTAATGAAAAGTCTGGATCTGAAGAGAAAGAACAGGTGTTAGGCAACCTGCTATTTTTTGCTATGTTCTAATGCAGATGCATAGAAAACTTATTTTTCAGGTTAGATACAGTTGGTTGGTGATTCTTATTACAGGTAAGACAGAAAAATACCACACAAAGCACATACAAATTCAGTTTTCATCCCTACAACCATTCAAGATTGCTGCTAAATTCTCCTGATCCAGACATATAAATCTCAGTTGCCAAATTCAGCCTTATGCAGCAGCTGCCTATGTAGATATAGTGGGGTTTTGGCTCTGGCTCTACATACATAAAGATATGTGCAATATACAGTTATTACCACATTATAACCCTCATAGGTACTCAACTTTTATCCAAAGACAAGAAGACTAACTTAACCCAGCATAATCTTAAGTAATATTAATGGACTTTGAAGTATGAAGATGTGAGACTTCCCAGCTTTATTATCAGCTAATTATGCAAATTTCTTATTTGCTTGCTTCATCAAAATAAACTAAAATCACATTTGAAAAACTTTTAGGTTGCAAGCAGCAAGGGTCAGACGAACCCAGGCACGTTCCATCCGGCAATATTGGGATTTTATTCCAGTAAGTGCCAAAAGTTCTTATATAGGGTAAGATTTTCCTGAAGTCCCATTTCCCTGCTGTTCTGAATGCCTTTAGTTTTAAAGCAAACAAACAAAATCCTCCTGCCTTTATTGGGAGATAGTCTTGAAGAGCTGCTTAAAAACATGTAAGGCAACAGCTACCCTTGAGATTATTCTGTTTTCTTTAGTGAGCAGAGCTAGTCCCTGGAGAAGTTTGCATTGTCAGTGGTTGGACTCATCTTAGAGGTCTTTTCCAACCCTAATGATTCTGTGATGTCTGTTACTAAGCAGTGCCTGTTTGCTGCTGATGGGTGCAGGCAGCCTCGGCAGGAAGGACGTACCTGCTCGTAGTCTGCAGAGTGTGGAGATGCCCAGCTGCTGAAAACGGACCTCTTGGTGGGTAAGAAAATTCTTGAGGTAGGCTTGAATCTCTTCAATGTGATACTTCCACAAAAGCATCATTTTTTCTGTGTAAATGGGAGAACCACTGGAGATCAATGCAAGCCTTTAAGCACTTTGAAAACTGAGTTTTGTAACATTTCAATAATGACTCATCCACCTTCAGCTAAAACCAACATTACTGCAAAGACTGACAAGTGACTTCCCTGTACTACAGCTTCTGGTAATACTGCTGATACTTCCGGTAAATAAAAAGATGAGTGGGCTGCTGGGAATCTGATCCCTGTGCAAGGGGCCTACTGATTGACAGTGGTTGGCCTGGTAGGTGAAGCTATCCATTAGATGATTATGCTGTTGGATTCTGTTCACTACCTGAGAGAGAGTCTGCTCTGTTGCAAATCCTCAATCCTAGAAATTAAGCAGATTTGCATTTTCCCTTAATGGAGACTCACCACAGATTTCAGTTTTTCTTATGTCTAATGTCTAAAATCTAACTATACCTTTCTAAAGAATGTGGCAAGTATCATCAGAACAGCTTTTTCTTGCAAGTGTTAAAGGCTCTCAGCTGCATGAGGCAAGTATGTAAGCATAAAACTGTTTTCTATAGGTAAAAATAATGCTTTTTTATTCTCTTTCATTGAAACTTGAAAAATTTCGGCTACATTCTTAAAACTACTTTACTTCACTGCTCCTGCTAATTTAGTCTAGAATTATATCAGCAGGATTTGGTTCAGTAAGAGTTTTTCTCTTGCTGGTCAGGGAGTAGAGTTATGCTAAAATTTTGGAACACAGCCTCTGCTGTCTGTGGGGGATGCCATCAGATTTTACATTCCAAGAAAGAAGGTCAAACACTAAGATATAACCTTATTTGAAGTGACCCTTGTCTGAAACACGTTCTCATCTCTCCCATGGTGAGGAGTATGTTAATGGTCTCCCACCTTCCTACTGAAGCTGTTTGCAAGGACCTCAGAATTAGCTATGGACCAGCTCTGTAGAATGGCAGTTCTTGAAGAAGGCAAAAACCATATAAATCAGACCTTTATCTGTGGTCCACTTTCATCCCTGGAGTTTCTCGTGCACTCAAGGACTGTTTTATTTCAAGGGTGACTATAGGCACTTGTACTCTGAAAAATTCGTAGAGACCAAGTTGGGGGGATGATAGAGGAATATTTAAGGTTGTTCAGTGCCTGACAGTCCTTTGGGAAAAGGCTAATTTCACTCCAGACAGCCATAAGTCTCTTTCAAAGCACAGTTAATCCTGTGTGAGTTACCGTGACTGATCATGTGCTGGATGATGGAGGCAGCATGAAAGGATGGCTCAGGATGTTCCAGTTGGCCAGCCAGTCTCACCAAGCACCTTGTCAAAGGTTCATCCATCCACTGGACCATGTGTAACATGGCTCCTTCTGGAAGGCAGAAAGGTAAGAGAATAGTCTCTAAATAGGAACTCCCGTGTCAAAGAAAGGAAGCTGAGAGGTCTGCCAGAAACTGCTGAAATGGTGAATCCTTCATGCAACTGGAGAGGCAAAATAAGTGCTGAACTTGGTTAATAAGTACGTTTAGGTTGTTAAAAAGGGTCATGTTCTGAGGTTATGCTCTCAGTAAGGTAAGGCCATGGATTTGGTTCATATTTTGTTGGCTTTTTGTTCTGTAAAAATGAATCACTTTATGTGCAAGATCCACTCTTGGCCTATTGGACTCAGTCTGTCCAGCAGCTACTCCAGGAGCGCGCTCCACTCGCAAAATTAAATGTGATGTGTTGCCAGCTGCATGGCCATCACACCAGATAGAAGAGATGACCTGTTTGACAGACAATATCCAATGCTGGGCCATGTTGGGAAAATTTACACTCATCCTTTCTGCTTTAAAGAGTGCTGTACCTTTCATGAGTGCCAATTTGGTATCTCTGATAAAATCCATGTGCAAAAAATTTCCAGATATAGACCTACTTTGTAATTTAGTCTTTTATATCAGTTTATGCAATGATAAAATTATTTCAGCCTGAGAAACAGGAAATGTTACAAATAGAAGTAGACAGGCCATGTAAAGTTCAGCAAAAAAAAAATAAGGAATTTTAAACAGATGAACAAAAGTGCAGACAATGGAGCCCATGTATCCAGTGAATTGGATTTTGTTGTTGAAACTTACAATGAATTTAAAAGGAAAGACTTGGGCTGTGTGTCCAGTTGTGCTCCATCTCCTGTTAGAATTAATACAGGACATGTGCACTTCTCTGATTCAGCCGTTGATGGAGGGTTGCTGCCATACCTTGCTTTGCTAGCTCAGCAAGGCAGGATGTCACGTAATGAAGGGAGTCTTCCTGAGTGTCGGTCAAAAGCATGGTCTGGAGGAGACCTTCGACACAGCGGCTCTCAGTGATTCTCTGCCACAAGAGAGAGAGTCATGTTTAGCACTTCCATTAGGGTTTAGTGGTGTCTGGGGGCTTCAGAAGTACTGAGGTGAAACCATCAATAATGGAAATGTCTCCTCTTAGATCTACCACAACCAGGTGAAAACACCTTGGATTGTTCAGAGATACCTGTACTGAGATACATATGTTATAGACTCAGTTGAAAAGAGATAGGAGGCTTAACTTGTGCTGACCTGGACTAAAAGCAAAAAATGAGACCAAGAAATGAGTTCTGAATGAGTCAGCTGGGGGTGACTGGTTGCTAGTGAAGTTGAATCATGAAGTCATCAGCTCTCTGGGATGTCCTAACAATGGAAGTTGCTCATGGCTCCCTAATTGAGCTCAAGTGTCTATCAGCAAAATGGAGTATCTTTTTCGGATACTCATTTTATGCTGCATTTTTTGCTGTGGTTTTTTAACTTGCTGCTTAGAGGTTCAAGGTGGATTTGAGACTGCTGCTTTTCAAGCTCCCACACTGTTTCTGTCCTGCTGGCATAAAAACAGTACTGCCTTTTTCCTCTTGTGCCAAGGACTTGTGTTTTAGGGAGCATTCCTTAGAATTGATCCTGGAAACCTGGCACTCCCACTCATGTCTGTTTATTCACTTATGCAGCAAGAGCTTGATACTCTCTATCTTATTAAGCTTTATTGAAGGTAAATCAGGTCCCAGCTGATAACAGCATAAAGTCACAGAATTTAAGTATTTCAAAAAAGACTATATTTGTCAAACTTTGAATGATGGTCCATTTTTATTCCTACTGTGGGCCTTGAGTTTAAGGGAATCTAGTTTCCTGCAAAACTCGATGTCACAGCTATTAGAAATTTATATAATTCTTATCTTAGTAAAAAACCCTGTAATTTTCCTTCTGGCTGGTTCAAATCTCTGGAACTAGTAGTAATTGTATTGTGAACAAAGGGGGAAATAAAGAACTGAGTCTTAAAAAGTGTGTACTAGGAGGTGGAACAAAGCAGAAGTGAGGATTTGGTGGGGTTTTTTCCTCATTATTGATTGCTACTGGTGGTACTGTTTGATCAGGGTACTCTAAAAGGCAAGGAGAAAGGAAGATTTTGAAGCAAAGTCAGCAAGAGAGATCTTTATAGCATTTTGGCATAACTAATATCTTGCCAAAGAGGCAAAATGTACATCAATAGCTGGGGTTTTGTTTCACAACGAACAGTAGCTGAAGCATGAGAGCCAGGAAATAAAGATACAGTTCATAACTGACCTCAGATTTTCCTGAACAATTCCTTTAGTCAGTATGAAATGTTCTTGCTTGAACTTTTTATACCTATGATGCAGTCAAATTAGGTAACCACATCATTCATAGCAAAAATTAGATATTTATTACTTTAATTAGCTTTTTTATATTGTATTAGGAAAATATGAACAGAACTACCTTTCATTATGGTCCTTTTATTCATATATTCAATTCTGTGTAAAATATATAGCAAATTGGCATATGTTTAATTACCCATAGAATTAATTATTTTTTTAATGCTGATTTGACATAAACACAATGGCAACCTCACAGGGTATACTTCAGTGACAAAAATTGTGTACCTACCTGTCTGTTTTTGGAAAGGCACAGGTTTTTGATGATGCAAGCAGTATGTCCAACAATCACAGGGTCTGTTTTATGTGCTGCCAGTAACATCCCCAGGCTCTGCAGGAGCTCAGCACATGCCAGAGTGTCCTGAGAAGAGCAACCAGTATCTCAGTATCCAGTGTGGACAACACAATGCAGCTTTGCAGTGAGCTATGGAGAGATTGAACTTAGCTCTGCAAGAAGAGCATTAGTTTGCTTATTTAAACCAAGGATGTGGCTGGGTCCAGTGCTACTTCTCTCAAGTATGGTCTGATTGCACTGACTATTGAGTACTTGCTATGGAAGGCTGGAGTCTTCAAGGTTGTGTAGTTTATTGTTGTTTCCATCAAATGCCTCACCGTGGTCATTGCTAGTCAGGGGAAGGATGTGTGATCCTGATGGGAAGGAGAGGTTGTCAGGGTTGCTGTCAAAGGCAGAACTACATGGTGAAGTAGCAGCAGCAGTGTGTCCTTGAGTAGCTCAGCAATTTACCTGGCTACAATAATGGGTTGCATGTTTAGATCAGTTTGTCATCAGGCACCTCTTCAGTAAACATGTCCTGAACAACATCTTATTTACACACATTTCTATGCTGTCTGATAATATTTTAGAGGTACCTTGCTGGGTATCTCTCTCTGAATGTAGCCTTCCTCCAATTACCACTAATATTACTTGAATCACAGAATGACCTGGCTTGGAAAGGACTTTAAAGATCATCTAGTTGCAAACCCTCTGCCATGGGCAGGAACACCTTCCACTGGGCGAGGTTGCTCAGAGCCCCATCTAACCTGGTCTTAAACACTTCCAGGGATGGGGCATTCACAAATTCTCTGGGCAATGTGTTCCAGTGCCTCACCACCCTCACAGTGAGGATTTTTTTCCTAATACCAAATCTAAACCTACTTTCTTTCAGTTTGTAGCCATTACTCTTGTCCTGTAGTATCAGATTGGAGTCTGGATTACTGCACAGGTAGTTACCTCAATAACCATATGGATTAAGGGAGCACTGCTGTGTGTAAGAGAAACCTGACTTCAACAGAGTTTGTTTTAGGTCTACAGTTAAAAGCAAAAGATTTCCTCTTGGGAGTGTTTTTTTCATTCAGTCTCCTTCCCTTAGGAATTTAGGAGTTTTTAATGCAGTTCTTCTGTTTGTTCACAATGAACTATATAATTTGTACTGCCTGGAAACTGAGACACATTAGCAAGGGAGTTCAATATAAAACAAACCATTGGTCCTATACACAGCTGCAAAAAAATCACATAATTCTGAAACCTATGAAATATCAGGATCACTAAAGCAGTGTTGAAAGGTGGATGTCTTTAAAAGTTAGTTTAACTTTAATCTTTCTTTTGCTTAGGCTAAATTTCAAAAGTGTATCTTATTTTCTTTTAATACCAGCTGACATCTTCACTTAGCTCATTTTAAGCACTGTCATAACCAGCAATCCTAAAATAAGACAGGAAAGTAAGTCAAAAGGGCAGTTCTATGCCTAAACACAGGGCATTTAAAGAATCCTATATGCAGACATGACAGTAAATTTTCCTTAGATTTTCTTTAAAGGAAGAAATAATATAGTTTTAGATAATCCAATTAAATTACCACTGATGACTGTCTTCTACGCTTTTGGGGCCAAATGTCCTCTTTTCTACGTAATCCCATCAACTATGATACCCATTTTTGATTTGCTACAACCTGAGAGGAGGAAATTTTCTATGGATTATAAAGGAACTTTCTAATATCTAATGACTTCCCTGCCAAGATATTTTGTTTATTTAGGACCTACATTAGCAAGTGACAGTACTTGAATTTTGCTGAACTTCTTTTTTTGGCTGGAATATGGCTGAGATCCAGATTTTGTTTTCTGGCTCAATTCTGCACAATGCAAGAGAATCACGAGAAAACTGTGAGTAAAAATAGATTGGGTGGTTCAGATGGATATTGATCTAACTTCTCCCAAGACTAGAATATTAAAAAAAATAAAGGCAAGGAAAAAAAAAAATCCAACAGCAAGTGTGCTTCCAGTTGCAATGCTGCACTCATACTCCTTATACAGGGATTTCTTGACAAGGTAAATATTATCCCATTTACCGGTTAGCAAAATGTCAGGGCAAAGTTACTTTGTACCTGGAGTGGAGATTCAGTGGCACCATCTGGAATAGACAGACCCTGACTTCCAGGTCTTTTGCTCAAAGGAATTTGACTTAAAAGACTGTTTTCTCACAAAGCCTGTTTCTTTAGTGTTTCAGGGTTGGGCTGTCCTTGGGAAAACTGAATAAAATTCCCTCTGCAAAAGCGAAGTTTTCCAGCCCTTTCTGGGAATCCCTGTCAACAGCCTGACCAGGAGATTGCAAAAAGGGGGCTGAAGCAGGGCAAGGAGTTCCTGTGAAGCATTCCTGGGGGTTTGCTTCATGGTAACTAAAGGGCAGACAGATTCTGCCCCATTGTATCCTGGGTAGTATTTGTAATAATTCAAGCATCACTTGACTTGGTTGTAAAGGTTAGCTTTGTTCAGTGGTTTGTTTTCCAACAGTTGTTCCCATGGAGAAGTCCCTTTTTCAGTCACGGAGAATTCAGGCTGAGTTAGAGAAAGAAACGTTGAAAAGACTTGAAAAGCAGGCCAGAAAAGGCAGAGAGATGGGGAGGCAGGATGTGAATACAAAGAAGTCAGACTCTTCTCAGAGTGCCCAGGGCTCGCTCGCACAAAGCAGCAACATTCAGTAGTCAGGGATAGCCGTGTTTGCTCGCTTAAACAAATTTAGAGATGTAGATACTTCTCATTGGGGAATAAAGTGAGATGCTTTGCTTTCTGGCCTCCTGCTACTGATCCTTTTTCCCTCATGAAGGCTGTTTCACCACTGGTGTAGTGAGGCTGAGTTCACAGTGTCTCTTTGTGGCCAGGGATTTGAAACACTGGTAAAGACAAGTTTGAGGACCAGGGAGAAAAGGATTTGTGGGTACTCTTTCCTGGGAGAACAAAAAATGTGAATGATATTTGGAGATAAGAAAAGCAAATCTGAGTGAGGACCATGTTCCAGTATGTCTCCTACTGAATAACATATTTACTGTGCAAACGGCCTTCAACTAACTTAATGCATTTCAATTGTAAGCTTGTTGAGAGAAAATTGTGTTTTGATTCTATGAGGCAGTTTGACAAGCAATTGAGGATGTTCTGTGCTCATGCAGCCACTCTGCCTTGAATAGCTCTGTGGTCTAGTTGCTGCCTTCCCAGGCATTGAGCTCACCCATTTTCCTATCACATCCCAGAGGTAGGGGAGGTGCAATTTTGGTTTGCACACAGACAACTGAATTGTTACACACCAAGCTTTCCAAACCCAGAGTAAATTCCCAATCAGGCTAAGTGTATTTCAGGCACAAGAAGCACCTAAGGCCACCTGAAGCTATTCAGACCCTATCACTACTGCTTGAAGCAATGTGGCAGGAAAGGTTCTCACCTGTTTTTGCTCTATGTACCCAACCTCTGACTACTTTCAAATGCTGTTGTTAGCTTAAAACACTTACCAAAACCTTTCACATCTACGTTCTTAAGGATGTCTGTAATTACTGTAAAGAAAAGTTTATTTAAAAACGAGAATAATCTGTCAGTACTTGCCGTAATTTAATTGCAGCCAGACTTCTTCGTGTATTTGCTAGGGTTGCACTATTAATGGTGGTGTTTACCCTGAACATGGGCAAAAGAATCGTTCTGTTACTTAGGACATGAGGACACACAGTCCTGTTGAAAGTCCTAATGCATTAACTAAAGATAGACAAGATTTCAAATGCTGTTAGTCCCCCTTTTTGTTTTGATCCTAATTCAAAATATGTCAATATTCTACAAATGCACTTTTGAATAACACTGTCCATGTAGGGAGTAACGGATATTTGCTCTTTGTTCTGCACTTATGCACTTTAAATGTGTGCTCTAAATCAGTTTCTCTGCTTTTCAGTGGGTGGGGAAGCTCTGTAGCCAAGATATAACTTCCTTGGTTGCCCTCATGGTGGCAGTCTCTCATGGCGCTGTGTTTGTCCTCCCCCTCATACACCTATCTGGGGACTGAGGGGACTAGAGGGAGTTGCAAGGAGTGCAAGGCAGTATCCACATATCCAACGGCTCTGACATCCATCTGCCCCTCTACTCTCTCACTGGTCTCTCCTTGGGATCCCCCTCAGCACAACAGGTGGCTCCTCAGGTAGTTGGTGACAGTGCAGATGCAGTAAATGAAGCCTGGTTATTTTGGGTAGGAGAGAGAAGGGTTGGGAAGGCTCCCAGAGTCTCTTGGTCATTCTCAAATTGCATTTCATAGGCTGTTTTGCCATAACAGAGTGTTACCCCTGGTGGTGGCCCGAACGAGTCTTTCCCCTGTGTTTTAGGGAAATGATCTCCCATACCTGGTTGGGCGGGTGCTGGGAGAGTATCCAGAGCAGAGCGATGGAGGCACGACGCACATCCTCGCTTCCAGAGGCCAGGAGAGAGCACAGCTGGGGCAGGACGTTCTCAACAACCATCTCAGCCTGGATGTCCACTGGTGTGGGAAAACAAAGGAGGTCAGGGGGGTTCAGAGCACTGCAGGGAGTAATTCAGGCTCTGACTCAAACAGTTGACTGTTGTATCAAATTAGAGGGGACCTCCCCATCTCCATGCGATGGGCAATGCCAGATGTTCAGTTATAAAAAGAAACGCTCATTTGTTCTGCCTCCTTTTGCTGAGGGATTAATACAAGCTTGATGATAGAATGCAGGTTTGGGCACCCTCAGTCTGTGTCTGAACCTTAAGAAAACGAGTGAGGGGAATTTTCTGACTCTATCATTGGCATAAGGCCAGGTATGAAGGTGGCAGCTTCTGCTGAACAAACAGAAAGACCTTCCAAGCACCACCTATCTTGCAGAGTTTTGGTTAGCCAGAAGAGAGCCCAGCCATCCCACTGAGTTGTTATACCCCACTTGCTCCTGCAACCTCAGTGAGTGCACTAAAAGGCAATGCCAGAGCAGCCAGCAGATGGAGAGGCAGATCTAAAAGGTCAAGCAGACTGGGTGTTTCAAACTCGTCAAGGAGTGGCACAGCACTTCCTTTGCTCTCAACTCCTCTATAATTGTGACTTCTTGAGAATTAAGCACCTCTACATTTTCTAGATGAATAAGTCTACCCTGGAGTCTGGGACTTTAGCACTGAGCGTGCCAATCCTCGGCCACTATTTCCTGAATATGTCATAGAAATGAATCTTGGACATTGAATAGCGTTTTTTAGGAGGATGACAAATGCATGGGAGAAAATTATATTTAATGATAGACAGAATCATGCCTTGGAGAAGACAGGTTCCCACTCAATAAGTAATTTCAGAAGACATTCTGTCCTAATTGGCTTTAATGCTTAGAAACATGGAAAGAAGGAAAGCTCAGCAACTCACTAAGGCTCTGTACATAAACACACCTCTGCTACCTTTCTCACTTTCTCCAGATACTCCCCTTGCTACCTGGGAGCTCTAAAGCAGATTTAGTTAGTATATGCACTGCACCTTCCTCTTCCCTTAACATCCAGTTAAAATGTAGAAAATGTCTCTTTGCTTTTGATAGGAAAGGTTCCCAGCCCACTGTGCTCACTCTGAAAGGCAGAGAGAGATAGAAATAGTGTGGTTTCTTTATCTCCAAGACATTGCTTACCACTGGTAGCCAAATTTCTTAGGCAAACACATGCCTGGCTTGAAACCTGCTTGTGCCAAAGAGGAAAACCAAAAATTAAAAATGAGAGAGAGGAGGAAAAAGAGCAGTTTCAGTAATGCATGTTCTTGCCTATTGCACACAAAATAAACATGACAACACTAGTAAGCTCTTACATTATCTTCAAAAGTAAGTTTTGGCACATGTTTTTTTTCAAAGTTTTGATGAAATTTTTTTCAACCTCCTAGTATCAGTCATCCTATTGTTGATGAAAAATGGGGTTCAGATGTTGGCTTTATTTTAGAACATCTGATAAGTTATAAGAAAATGAAGGGAAAGAAATTGTCCCATTTGCTTTGCAGTTTTTTTCACCTCCCTTCTACACAGAATTTCAAGTTCCACCAGGAACTGTGGTTTCTTGAAGTTTCCTTGATGTGGCTTCCAACAAAGCAAAATTCTCAAGATGTCATCCTTGAAGCCATACAGTAAAAGTTCCGGATACCAAAAAGAAAAAAACAAGTAGCACAACAGATGTGTCAGACAACTTCTGTCACACACACAATGATCAAAGACAGAGCCTGGACAGGGCACTTCTCACATGGTGTTTCAAGTTAATAACATACTGGCTATCCTAGTCTAAAGGAAGTGTCCAGGGCTGTAGAACAACTTTAATGATTTCCCTTGGCTTTCTTCATACATTGACCTTGTAGAACCCATGTATTTTCTATTATAGGTGTCTTTTCTCATGGGAAAGATGCTGCATAGGTACCTGCACAGTAGATGAACAGAATAATGTGAGGCTGAAACTGGAAGCCCAAGTCTATACCTCTACTTGGATGCTAAGTCTTTTCACAAAGAGAAAGCTACAGCTTTACCTTGTCCACAGAAGAGGATAGGAGAGAGATCAGTGTCCATAGCAGGAATCTGTCACTGGGTCTCAGCAAGGCTTTGTGGTGCTGAACATTGGCTGCCATGTTGCTCAGGGCAGCACAGCTGTAGTACTGCAAAGAACCAAGAAAAAACGTAGAGACAAAGGTCAGAGTGGTGACACACTGAAGAGAATACAAATAAACTGGAGAAATGCTCAGATTTAAAACCAATAAAAATAACATGCTTTTTCATCCTAAGGGTGTTTATAGGGTTGAAACAACATGCTGTAGCTGCTCCAGCAATCCTGCTGGGGCGTGTAGTACATTTATTAGGAGCCTGGCTGTTTGGGAATGTGCTCTGCTGCTGCACTGACATTGCTGCTGGCATCTAAGTTAAGTCATCTGCGCTATTGTATTATATGTTTACACTGATATACTCAAGCTGGATGTAGATATTGCCCTAGCATGTCAAGACATCATTTCCAAAGCATCTAACCATTAACGCTAGGGAGGACTACACATATAAAAGTATCTATTACTAGGGAGGTACAATTACAAGAAACAGGTTGAGCTACAGAGATGGAAATTTTAAGATGAATCTCAGAGAAATCTAAAAATGTGGAAACAGTTTCCAGAAAGCAACTCCAGAGGGTCCATCCCTTCAGACATCTAAAATATCTGAGTAGAGATAATTAAACTAATGGGCAAGAAATTCTGTGCTACTCAAAGGACTGAATAAACAAACTAGCAGAGTGTAAGGATTACAGCTCTGATTCATAGTTTATTTATCAGCACACTTTTGCACTAAGACAGGCTCTCTGATGAGTGTGCAGAATCACAAACAGGTGTCTGTGATAGGCATAAAATAGGATGCTTTACAGATATTTACAACAACAAGAAAAAGATCTATTCAAGTTGTCTTCTCAGAATACTTAATAACATTGCTTAGAGTGGATGATCAAAGTTAGAATGCAAAAATGCCCCAGTTGAAACAAAAAACCAAAACCCAGAGGAAGAGACCTATCTGCATCATGTCTGATGATCTGAAAAACAAAGAAGGTAGCCACATAACAACCCTGTGCATACATTAATGTGTGCTGGCAGAAGAAATTTTAGATCACAAACTTTCTCCTATGCAGTGAGACAAATTGGGTCTTTTAATATATACTATGTGACTGAGCTGAGTTTTGCCAAGATGCTCTCCCATGTTTCTCCACTTCACTAGAGAAAACATTTCTCCTCTTCCTCCTTTTCATTTCTGCATACTGAGGTTTGTGCTCTCCTTACAGTCACAATGTTACTGTTTTAAAATCTGACCTATTTTAGTCATACCTGGACTTCTGAGTCAGGAGATTCCAGCAGCAAGGCAAGAACTGGTAGGGCTCCTTCCTTGCAAAGGACTTGTTGGATTTTCTCTGCCATTAAAAAGAAAAAGTAAAAGTGTCTTCCTCCCTCCCTTCCTCTCATCTGGAGGCACCATTCAAAAGGGATGTGCACAGTTCTTGGGTTCTAAAGAGTGCTGATGTTGTCCAAATATATGCCAGTCAGTGTGACTGGAGAGTATATAATTTAGAGCTTGTGTAATGCAGCAGTATGCAGATATTTTAGCAAAAAGACTAGCAGGCTGTCTGATTAAGCTTTTGATGGTTTTATGCTAAAAACTGCTCTGAGAATCTGAATTGCTGGAGAGGCTGAAAAGTCTCAGGTATGATCTTCACTGTGATTTCTGTGTTTTCAAAACAAATTATTTAAAATATCCTGAACAATACCAGAAATGTAATAGCCAACTGTATAAGTTCTTTCCAACTGTTTCCTTCCACAACACAGAGTTCAGAGGTGTTATTCATGACTTTATCATTTAGCTCTGTGGAATAATGGTATCATCTTGGTAGGTGAAATTTAATGCTGGTTTGTTTTAGAGTTAATTATGGTAGTCTACATATCATTGCAGAGGTCCAAATACTGCTTTTGATAAAGCTCTTTGCAGATATTCCAGGAGCCTTTAATGTCTGACTCGTGATAGTTATACTTAGTATATTCCAGCACTGAGTTAAGTCAGCAAAAAGCTCCTAAAGCTTGACTTTGCTGAATAAGCTCCTGAGATTGCTTTAAAGTACACCAAATGTCCGGCTAATTTTTTAGGCCAAATTGTTTCTTTAACAAATAGCTACTTTTTTCCTATTTCTTTGACTGATTGTTTAAATATTCTTATACTAGCCCCTTGGATTTAAAAATCAAGCTTTTTTGTTTTGCTACTAGGCAAAAAAGGGCCTGTATCAGCAAAATTTAAATCATCAACCTATGGTACCAACATGAATGCCATATGCAGAGGAAATAACTTGTTGATCAGATATGCTTTTATTCTTGCCTTAAGCTTTAGGATTATTTTTCTATCAGTGAGTTTTCTTTTGGCAATTTAGGTAAACCATTAGTCCAAAAGTACCTGATTGTGTGAGGTTCAGAATAGCACCAACTGCATTTTGCTGGACTCTGGGATCATAGGAATTGGCAAGAGACAGTAGGGGTGTAACTCCTCTAGCAGCACCAATAGCCTCTCGGTTGGACTCTGGAGAAAAGAATCAGAGAAAGAAAGAAATATTTACTGACATCTTACTGTGAGCCACAAGCAGGACAACCAGCAGGACTATCCCTTGGTGTTCCCGTCTCTGATTTCTCTGCATGCTCAAAGGAAACTCTTAAAAAGTCTAAGAGCTTAACAGGAAGGAAACCTGTTTCCTTATTTCATTATTTCTGGATTAGCCATAAATCACAGCTGGTTCAATGCTTTTGGTTTGTTACTACGATAATTAAAATATCCGCAAGATCCTTTAAACAGGTTAACAGTGTTGTACTTGTCAAACCCTTGGTATGTCTGACCAACCTATTCACAGTGTGATAACCAAAAACTACCTCATTAACTGCAGGTAAGGTTTAATTAATTTAGTAGGGTATATTCAGGGCCAAGTTCTTTCTTGGAATTTCCCTGTATTACTCACTTGACATCTACAAACAGTGCAGAGGTTTCTAAGGAAATTAACAATATTTATACACCATTTAAACAATGGCCAGTCTGTGGAAGTTTGCTGAGAGAAACATGAAGCAGACAGAGCAAATTAAAAAAAAGGTATTTGGATAAATAACTAACTAACTAACTTTGAGAGTTATGAGAACAAAGATGCTAGTTTTATACCTAAAACCTATATAGTGAAGAATTGACATAGATTAGCCAGGATGTTTATTCAAGTATAGTTCAGAGAGTATCAGTTTAATATTCCAGGGCAAGTAATTTTCTGTCTTCCTATGAGTATATACTCAAGTAAATAACTTTTATTCTGAAAAAAATGAGAAAAATAATTGTTCTGGAGAGAGTAATCTATTTAAAATAGCTTTTCCATGTGGGAAGCTATTATTCTGGTGAAATATTCTGGTCCCTTTCATAGACAAGCCCTCCTCTAATCTAATCTGCCTACATACCATTCTTTTGTTTCCCTCAGTAGAAGCAGAAAGTCTTTTGTATGACTCCAATGGGTGTGATGCAAACTACTCAGGTGAATAAAAAAGAGAAGTAAAAAGATTAAGGAAGAATTTAGATATCACTGGTTCCCTTATTCTTGTACACAATATACTCCATAAATGTTTGTGAATGTGAAAAAGAACCTTACCTTTGAGAAAAGGGATTATGAACATTTGGACAAAACTTAGGCAAATTCTTTCTTCTATCAGATATTGTGCCTGAACACTTGTTTTACCAGTTTATGATGACAGACTGGATGGGGAAATCTATCTCACCAAGATGTGTAACTCTTGCCATCTCTGTATGAGAGGTAGCAAGCTACATCATGTTTCTCTCCTGGACCACCTGTTTATCTTAAAAAATGCAGTCCCTCCACTGATGCCACTGCAACCACTGACACCCCTTGGAAGGCTTTTAGAAGGAAGCCATGTGTTTGAGACAGTACTCTAAAGTGGGGAAATCAACATCTACTCAAGCTGTGTTTGAATAACTCACTAATTTATAAATTCTTTCTTTCCACACTCAGACATTTGTGTACCTAAAAATTCCCATCAGAACAACTTTGAATGTGCTTTACGCTCAGTGCATCCTCCTTGTTTTAGCTTGAAGCAGATGTTCAGACCCCCCTAAACCCCAAGCATGTGAACATTTAGTTCTGAAGTACTCTGAGTTCTTATCTCATAACTGATTCACTCACTTTCACTCAGTGATTAAAAAGCTGCAGATAATTGCAACTATGCATGTGTCCTTTTGCTGTGTGAACAAATGCTGGTGTTGGAACAAACTAAGCTTCAAGTATTTTTTGAGAAGTTTGCTCTTCTTATTTTTCAGCTCCCTATTGCAGCAGGGAGACAACCCAGTTTACACATGACCTGCAGTAACATGACCTGCAGTAACACTGCTAAACAGTTTCACTCTGTACATAGTCTTGCATGCTTGTTGCAACAGAATTAGACCATTCTTAGATGCAGAATTTTAGTCACCTTAAAGCCACCTAAGGATCTTCCTAATTTGGTTGTGCTTCCATATTTATCTTTTTTGCATAAATGGTCTTCTTGAAGGATATGACTGAACGGGATACTTTTCTCAAGCAAACGCTTAAAAATATCAGAGTCTGCAAGTTAAAATTAAAATAAACCCTGAAGAATTGCCTCTTGCTTTAGTCTCATTGCTGTGTTATCTAAATATAGTCTGAAAAACAAATAAATGGATCCAGCCCATTTAAATTCTAGTTAAACTGGGACAGAGATCCTTAACACTGATCAAACACCAGGGAGCAACCCAGCCTATGCAGGACTGCCCACCTCTGTGTTCAGCTCTGAAATCTCTTTGAGTGCTTAATTTGGAGTACTTGTGCTCAGAAGGACATTGGCGCTTAAGGGAGTGTTCAAAGGCAAAAGAAGGACCACAGGGAATGAAGGCAGCCTGGATCTGCAGTAGCTGAGGGTTCCCTCCCTGTATTCCAGGTCAGACATCTAGAAGGGTATGAGTGCCTTCAGGACTAAGTAACATCCTTAGATGCCCAAACAAATCACTTTCTCAGTGGACTTTTTAAAACAGGTGAAGGGACATCTCTGTAATTTTTAGGGGCTTAACTTCAGTGATCCTACACAAAGAAAGTCCTTCAAGAGCCAAGTACCTAAAAGTTTAGTGACGCCATGCCTAATTAAGACATTTAAATGAGGCAATTTGCATTCCACACAAAGTAATGTAGTATGTAGAATTTTAAACCTGACCATAATATGCAATGCTTAAAAATAAGCTCCTAAGGGAAGAGTGTTTAAAAACCTGAAAATAAAACAAAAAGGTGGGATAAAATGCAAATCAGCACTTTCATGTGGTTGGATCCAGCTTATCCACTCCTCCTTTGCAACATAAATACTTAAATGAGAAATTAACACTTTCATCATGCCTCCCTTAACCTTCTGGGACATCAGATTGCACCTTCCCAAGCTGGAAAAGGAAGCTGGCTACAAAAAGGGAAACAAATGTGAAAACACAGCTTTTCTACAGTCTTGTACACAGTTTGTACTGGAGAACTACGAGTTTGCACAAGGTAGAGTGAGACAGACTAACATGATAACCTTTCTTTTGGTAACTGTGGCTGAACTTACCTGTCTGGATACCAGGAAAATATAAAAATCATTATATGAAATATTCATAGTTAAGCAGAAGATGGTGACAAATGCATGTAGTACATGATGGATAAAAAACTGACTGAAAGCAAACTGGCAGAAAATTTTGCTGAATGGGAATGACCACCTGGGAAGAGGCTACAAATGGAATTCCATGAGGGCTAGTCTGTATTTGTTTTGAACCAGAGAGTTAAAACAAAGATGCTAATGTAGAACTGTCAATGCAGTGGAGGACCAGAATATTTTACAAATAACAGACAAGTTAGAATACTGAAGCAATGGAAACAGAATGAAACCTGTACAAAATGCAGGGATCTGCACTTGGAAACATCTGTGGTACAGAGACTTGATTACTTGGTGTCTGCTGGAAATAGCAGCAAAGGAGGAGCAAGCCTAAGTGATTAAGTCAGCTGTAGGTTGACAACATCACCATGGCACAATCACCAAACCTGCAAGTGTTACCATGAGATGCACCACAAAACATATTTCTATATGTGCCACAACAAAAGGCACAGGTGAGACCTCAGCTGAAGTACTGCACATTTCTGGTGACTTCTCTTTCAGAAGAGATGAATCCAAAACAGAACTCCTGCAGCATTTATCTATACCTTGGCACTGCAACAACACCACAGCCTGAGGCCTGTGGTATCACCATACAGCACATGCAAATGCTGGGTTCCATTCCTGGAACATATCATTTACACCGGGAAGGACTCTGAAGATGAATGGAGAGTCTCACTTACAAGAGGAGTCTTAAAAGACCTTGGCTTTCTCAGTCTAGTAAAATGAAGGAACCTCATCAGCATAGACATCAGAGGGACAGAACTCCTGAAGCAAAAGCCAATGCAGACATTAATTAAGATAAACCAGTCATGAATACATGAATTTCATTTAGGATGAAAATCAGAAAAAGGTTTGTAATAATAAGAGCACAAAGTCAGAAACACTGAGAAAAATAACTGGAATGTCAGGAGGTTGAATTTATGATGTGGGAATACCAAAACTTGTTGCTGCATCTTATGACTCTTAAACCAATTGCAAATAGGTTGTTTCATCTTAAAATATGATGGAAGAGTTGAATGAATTCACAGCAGAGGATAAAGGCAAAGAAAACACTCACCTGAAACAGCCAAAGTCATGATGCAGGCACAGGAATTACACTGGACAGTGGGATCCTCCGATTCAAGCAGATCCAGAATTGGCTCAAGTAAACCCATTTGGACAACTAATTCTTTGTCAACTATTCAAAAATTCAAGAAAAAATGGACAAATAAAAAAGTAAGGATTTAGTGATTTTGTGGAAATACATCATCCATTGACTGCTTTGGAGATCTACATTACGATTATACAAAATAGAACTAAGATAGAAACAGCGAAAAAGCCACTCACAGTCTCCAGCTGGGTTTGCTTAATTCTCCTTCAGATGCATGAAAGAGTGTAACAGATGTTTGGAGGTTTTAGGCCAGAAGGTCCCAAATGAGGTTAATTTTGGCAAGAGCAACTGCAGCTTTCCAATACATTTGCAACTTACTCAGCAATCCCCCTCCCCCCTTTCTTTTTCTTCTGAGGTCTACCATTTAAGTATCATTTTTCTTTGTAAATAATGACATGATATTATTTGCAGCAAAATCCTTAAAAAAAAGAAAGCAAAGAAAAAAGCCAGCTTTGCTGAAGACTGATTCTGTCTTCTGCTATCATGGGACTGCAGAATGGAACACTTGTTGGGGCTCAGGTGACCAGGAGTGCAGTAGTAGATGCAACAAGGACGATGAGGTGTGGCATGTTCTTGCCCTGTCTATTAACATAAACTTTATTAGGAAGTTATTCTTCTGCATCTCCCAGATTCTATCTCAAGTCTATTTTCCCCTTTGGTTACAGAAGCAAATGAATTACACTAAGTGTTTAAACTTTTTTTTCTCTCTACAAGCCATTTAAGACTAAGGTCCAGTTCATAAATAACCAGAAAATGAGCACTGTCTCGTACACAGAGTTTATTTATATTAGCTGTATCCGTTGTTTGAAAGGAAAATTGTCTGTAGATCCAAGAATGAGAATAGAATTCCCACACTGGCCTGGGAATAATTTATCAGCCTTTGCACACAGATCGAAGAACTCTTGTCACATTATATAATGTAGCTGGAGGGATCTGATCTATCTTGGTGCCACCAGAAGCTATGTATCTTGCAGTCAGAATCAGACTCACACTTTGTGTCCTATGAGGAACAAAAAAGGAATCTAGATTTGTGTAGAAGTGCCCACCTTCTGTCTGAGTCTGGCTGAACAGATACTTCTTCACCTGAAGAGAGATGTGTCATTAATTACTCACTATTTCCTTCCAGCAGGAAGTTGACAAGGGACAAGGAAGACATCTGCTGCACTTCCAGGTCAGCAGAACGTAGTAAGGCATAGAAGGGTTCCAGATGTTCCACAGGCAGGGGGATGTTCACTGCAAGAGTGAGAGGAAATATTCATGAGTCCCATTGTTCATCACAGTCACATTTTTCCCTTGATGGACTTAAGCCTGAGGTGCTCCCATACACAGGCAGAGTGGTATACACCTTCATTAAAATTCCACTGCCACTAGCAAACAGGGCAAGTTTCCTGAAGAAGTTTTGAATAATCAAGTACCTCAAAAACATCATGGGAAGGGAAGAGGTGTGCCTTGCTAACAAACAAGTCATTCTGCCTCACAGCAGGTCCTTGCCTTGTGGCTACCTGCACTTTTTATCCAGCAAATAATACATGGGATAAAGCTATAATCCAAGTGACAGAATATTGTCTTTGAAGTAAAATTAAAATAAACAAATAAATAAATTGCAACCTGCTTATTGCTAGTATTTTTACCTTTTTGTAGAATTCAAACTCTTGCTGATATTTTATTTGGGATATCTAGGCTGACTCCTAACCATTAACAAACTACCTCAAGAGCCAAGTGCTCCCACAGAATATTTGAAACAAAGAAGAATGTGTCCTTCATAGCTTTTCACTACAATCTAACTTCTGGACCATTGTCCTCTTTTGTATATAATTTTTAACGTTAACTGGTCACTATGTCCATTTCCTTTCACCTTTGACTGTGTTGCTTTCAGGAGATTCAGAATACACTAACTTTAAATACTTTGGGTTCTGCTGAGCTTCACATAAGTAACAGTCTTTTATAATCGTAAGAGATATCTCCTTATAGCAAAACGCAGAACTGACTCTGCCTATATGGCAATAATAGTTTTCCATCTTCCTTAGCAAACAACATGGCATGAAAGCAAAAAAAAAAACTTGCTTAATGAATCAAAAGGAGTTTCACAGTTTGAAATAATATTTTTATTTATAATCACATGAAAATTTTCTAATGCTTACTGAGATAACTTACTGTGCTGACTCATATGCAAGTAATAGAGGGCAGCCGACTGCTGTAAACCTGGGTTTTCCGAAAAGGATAAGGTCCTCAAGGCTTCCAGAGGGTCCTTTCCCAGTGGAGACATTTCAAAATCTGAAGATGTAAAATGACAGCACAGGCTTAATTACATCTGTAAAGGGTTAGTTTACAAAAAGAAATTAAAATTTAAAGCCAACCAAACGCATAAGGATTTCTGTACTCCATAAACCCATCTATCTTTACTCATGTTTCCATGAGCAGAAGCAATAGATGAACTGGGAATAACCTGTCCTTGGCAATGCCTCTTGTAAAGCTCACAAAGCTAGTGATTAGAAACAAGATAAATTATAACCTTTGGACACTTTTATGCTATCTAATATAAATGCAAGTGCTCTTGTTCTCCACAAAAATCTATACCTTTTTCTGAATCTTTGTTAAAATACTGAACATGGTGTTCTTAGTTAAGTAAGAGTATATATTTCTAATTTATTTTGTATTTCTATATATATTTATAAGTATAGAAAGAGTATATATTTCTAAGTTACCACATCTGAAGTTCACTGTGTTTCCTGTCTTGGGTATTGAAATACAGGATTTAAAGGAATAGCAACATGCAAACTGGCTTGCCTCAGGCTTAAATTTCTAGCATGAGTCTACCTGTTCTCGAGTATGATAGCTCCCCTATGAATAAACCATCTGTTCGACAACAGTCATCAAGCAATAGCAGTCATGCATGACTTCTGTAAGTCACTGCATAATATAATATGTGTAATGGAGCAGCAGAGAGGAAAAGGAAAGGGACACTGAATGAAAGAACAGAGTTAAAAAGGCAATGTATGATTGATCAACAGGTGGAGCACACAATTATAAGATATATTTTTAGGCAATAGATTAAAGCTGTGCAATAACGATTTAAATACTTCTGTGAAAAATATCTAGCTATTACCTCCCACGAGACAAAGAAATGTGAGGGATGTGAGAAGCATGGTGTTCATGCCTCACTACAAAACACAGCCAATATCTCAAGCCATTAGAAGCTGCTGACATGTCAAGACTAGCAAACTCCTACCCTCAGGATTAGGCAAGTGAGCTTCACAGAACTGCTTCATATAAAAATAATTTAAAAAAATAATTAGTAGTATACACAAAGGGAAGGACTCGCCTGTGTGTGCAAGGTTTTCAACAAAAAAAACCCAAAAAAAACTCTTCATGTGGTTTAATTGTGTTCCTTTTACTATTTGAACCTGAATCTATCTGATTCTTCTATATGTGGTTTTGTCTGGGAGAGTGATAAAACTGAAACCACTCAAAATCTTCACCTGCTCAAAATATCAAAATTTGCTGCCCTGGTTAACAGATGAGTGTGATGATCAACCATGAAGTCTCTCCTTGCAGCCAAATTGTCCAAACACTGTCTTTTTGCTTATTATATTTGTTCCTATTTATTATATTTTGTTCCTATTTATCATATTTTATTATATTTTGTTTATTATATTTTGTTTTGAGGATAGGCTTGTTCCCTCTTGGAATAAAATACAAAGGTGAGTGTTAAAGTAAGAGGGATGCGTTCTTGGTTCTCTTTGTGAGGTTTCCCTGCCTCCATTTGTCTAGGCAGTAAGATCTGGCCATCCAGACAACCAGACTGGTTCTGCTTCCTGGGTGCTGTATATGCCCTGTCACGGACAATGGGACATCCCTGAAACCCCTCGTTGTCATGTGTACTGTTGTCAGAGAAGCTCTAGGCATCCTGCTACTGTACCCCAGCTCCCATGGATCCAAGACAGACCAGACTTTTGAAGACTTATCTCAGAGAGGAAAGGATCTCTCAAGAAAACACACATTTATTCTTTTCAGGGAACACCAGTGGCTGCTACAAGGAACCATTCTGGCCTCCCCTTCATTACATCTCAGCCATCAGCTGTGCGGGGATACTGCCAAGACGGTGTCCTATGGAGTCAGGAGCATGCTGGACTTTGGAAGAGAAAGTTCAGCCCTGGAAGATCTCCACTGTATGAGAAGCTGAAAGATTTGTCCCTATTCTGGATATGAATATCAGGATTTAAACCAGTGCTAAAGGTGCAACAAACAGTGAACCTTAGCAGCAGCACAGGACCCACCACATTTTCTGGATAATGGCATCAGCTAATCCACACATGTTCCCAACTACCAGAGTCACAGCAATTATTCCAAAGGTTGTTCCATGACAGATCATTTCAAATAGAATTAACCATGTCACACCAAGGAAAAATGTCTCTCCTGGTTCCCCTTACAAGATTGTTTCATGTTCCCAAAAAGACAAGTAAATGAATAGTAGTTCCACACCCTTCACACAAACCAAAGTAGGGGACTATGCAATTTTGTTTAGTAGCTTTAGCCCAAAGTTGTTAAACATAAAGTCACAACAATTAGTTGTGAGACAAAGCAAAACCATGACCCCTTTATCTTGAGATAAGGACTATTTTTAGATTGGACAACCAACAAAATACACTCATTCAAGATGATTGCAGAAGTGAAATAAAAATGCAAGTTTTCCTATTGATATTGTATCCTAGGACAGGACAAAGAGGATATCACAAACAGAAAAACAGAGGAAATAGGCAGATAACTTGTAAAGCTAAGGAGATAGATGAAGACATACATCTACTTTGATTCAAACAGAATCCCATGATTGTGATTAAGCCTGATGTCTAAAACATTTGCACAAAAGCACAGTTGCTTGGAATCCTGAGAGCTCAATGATGCTTATCCCAGGGTGACTTTGATTTTCCTCATGTATAGCCCAGACATTCCTAGCATAAGTCCCAGGGTTCAGCCAACACAGAGGTGCACAACTGTGCACATCACACTGTGATCTGCTCCCTCACAGCTCAGCACTCACATAGCATCCAGTCCTATCAAAGCCTATGTCCAGTTTTGTCAGTTCCTTTTAACTGACTTCAAAAAAATAACTTAAATTTCTAGAAGGAGTTATTTTTATGAAACACATTTACATGGGTTATATATTAACAGTGGTGGCAGAGCAAGAAAGTTATTGACTTTCTTCTTATTCTACCCAGGTCCAACTGTTGCACGACTTGAGCCCTTGGTGTCCTGTACACAAAGAAAATGCTCTGTAGCTCTGGCCTTTCGTCATCATCACTGAACTACTCAATGCCATACCAGAGCAGATCAGGTAGCAATTTGCTTTCAACCCACAAAATTAATCCCCTTACTCTTTCACAATCCTTTAGAAAAAGAAAGTCTTCCTACCTGTTTCAATATGCTGAAGAAACTCCTGTGCAGTCACTCTCTCATGAGGCTGTAGGATGGGCTTGTACAGCTGCCTGTTTTTAGAGCTGTTCTGTTTTAAGCAGGAACAATTGCTTATCAGAGTTAAGCATTCCTTGATGACTTGCACCAAGTCAGAGGACATCCTCTGAACAAAGCCTATGAAGTCCCGCAGGAGCTGCATGCATCGTCCACATAGCTGACCCATTCTTGTTCCAGCAGCAGCACAAAGCAAGAAGAAAAGGAAGGAGATGGAAACAAAAGTTTCTTCTCAATTTGTCCGCCTTTTGCACTAGCTTGCCTCTTCACTGTTTGTTCTGTCTTACCGATATTAACACCACACCATGCGCAGATGCTGTAAGGCAGACAGACTTCTGTGTCCAAAAAAATACATTTCACAAGGCTGGTTTCTGCAGATCTCCTGAAGTTCATAAATTATTATTTAAAATGAGTGCACTGGAGACACACCTTCCTTTCACTTGAAGAGAAGTAAAATAATGACCTAAACACATTTCATAGAGAGCAAATGGAGTTTAGGTTATGGATCATCCACCAAAGCCTGTATGAGGCTAGAAAAACTCTGGGATAATGGAAAATGCAACCTGTTTTTGTATGGAAGCTTTCCACATGAGAGGTAGGCACCACCTTGTCTGCATGTGTACAAGCTGCAGCTACCAATTGGAGAGAGGAGGATGAAAAAAAAAAAAAAAGAGCAAGCAGACAGGTTTTTCCAGTTTTTGCTGAAGCACAGATCAGAACAAAGGAGCTGTTGGACAAACAACTCATAACTCAGTCACCTGAGATTTTGCAAATCAGCAAGAATAGAAAACAGGGAAAAAAAAAAAAAGAATGGCCAAATGAATTTAGCACCATTTTCTTCCTGTCAAGCCAGTCCTGCTAAGTGGGCTGAATAAGTTAGCAATGGGAGGATGCAAAAATTATCTGCTGTTTTCATGCAGAAAGAGGTAGTAAAAGAAAAATGTTCAGTTTTCCTTTTTCTTAATTCACCAGTCTGGTGCATGTGCCCACGCTTGGCTGAAGAGTTTTACAAATAACCCTGGTTTAATTCTTGCAGCATGAGGTGATTTTTGTAATATTGAGGATTACAGTAAAAACTGGTTTAATTCACACTTACCTTAATTAGGGATCCTGTAGGTACGAGTCTGCTGAAAGTTAATCACTTTTATTAACTTCTTATTCATTGATTTGGTGGATTTATTCTAATGATTGCATTTGATACATTTATTGGTAAGTTTTCACCTCTGTCCTTTAATTAATCTTTATTTTCTAAATAAATCATGTTTAAAAATCAACCATTTGTTCTGCACCCATCTCCAAACACTCATGAACAGACTCACCCAAATCTCTCTGGTCTGTCCAACAACTGCTTTTTTTTCTCTTGATGTAATTTTCTTAATCACAAATTCCACCTGTCACAAATAAGTTTGCCAACACTGGTAAACCAAAAATTAAGACACTTCTAATACATAATGCAATTCATTACAAAGAACTGTGATTTTGATTTTTCTGGCTACTTCCTTGACCAGCTCTGCAAATCCATTGAGTTCTGATCTCTGTCTGGCTTCTTAATGTCATCAAAAGCAAGGTTAGTATGTCTATTTTCTCATCATGTTTTCTGGATCCTTTCAGTAGGGGTCTTCTAAAGAATAGGGAACCCATGTGATTGCCAGGTCCTACTTCTCCCACCACTTGCTCTTCACCTTTGCTCATCATTTTCCATCCATCAGCTTTCATCCTAAAAGCCTGCTACCTTTCACATGCTCCTTTGTCTCTTGCTCTGCTCTAATAAACTGTAATGGTTAATTTTGAGGTTCTTTAAAGGTAACTTGAACTGTACTGCACTGAGATGATAAAACAACAGGATTGCTTCAATGATACTGTTTCGATTTGCTAGTAATGACTGCATTTCTGTAAAGCTCTTACTAAACATTTCAAAATGTACTGCGAACACTAAAACCAGCTTTCCAATGCATCTGTAAAGAAAATATTCCCAAAATGGTTTAAAAACAACTTTCAGAGGTGCCAAGCTCTTGCAACTCTCTTTTAGATAAGTGGGAGTTAAAGAAGTGCATGAAACTTGAAAACGAGGCTATAATTTGCCTGAAGGCATAAAACTCAGGTGTCCTGATGCATAGTTTGATTACTCAGGCAATTGTTCTCTGATTTGAAACAAATACTTGAAAGCCAGTGTGGAAAGCTGATTTTACGGATCTTCAAACATTCTCTGAAATCACAACAGCTGCTATAAAGATAAGGGTTGAAACTATAAATCAAATGGTTTTGATTGGTTTCATGACCTTGATAAGTTTCCTTATTAATTGAATAAAATGTCACCTCAAGATTGCAGGAGAGGAAAAAAATAGTAGTACCATAATAATGTTAGACTATTTTTGTTTTTATTCTTGTACAGAACATGCTTCAAATAGTAATTGTCCCACACTCAACATCTTGATTTTTGTCTCCAAGGGAAAAAAAAAATCTGTTCCTTTGTACAGTATTAAAAAAGCCTCTCCAAACCATTTCCATTCAGTTTGTGTGCAAAAGAGACTTCTAAGAAGTAACCTTACTGTGTGAAGGCTATTTGGCATTCTGTATAAATGAATTTGGGAGTTTAAATCTATTTGCCAAAAAAACATATGGATTCTGCAGCTAAACAGTATTTTCAACAGAAAACTTCCACTGGTCCAGCATTTAATCTGGCATGTAGCTTTTTTGCAAATGACAGAAAATACTGCTTTTGGGCACAGTCCCTTAAGCACCTGACACTCACAGGGTCTATTTTTCTATGTGACACTCACATTTTCTATTTTTGACACAAAAATAGAAAATGTAAAAAAATATACTTATTAATCTACCATTTTGGTTATGCAGCATGTCACTGCTTGAACTGCTTCTTTTAACAGAAATTCTCTTACCAGTTGGCAATGGTACATAACTTTTGATTGCTCAAAAGTTGTCTGTCACTGGAGAGATGTACACAAATACTCTTTCTACTCCTCTTTCATACATGACCTAGGGCCTCTTCATGCTATCAGGCCCCCAAACACCCTCAGGCTCTGACATAAATATTGGGGAAAAAAAGGTGAACTTTATTTGAGCTATGGTAGTAAACTTTTAGCTCCTGGGGCTGGATTTTAAAAATACTGTTATCCCTGCGGTTTTAATCAATGGAGAAAGGATTTTTGCAGAGTGTAGGGGAGAGGCAGTGATTGAGAAGTTGTGTAGTTGTGTACCAGTCAAATAAGAAAAAAGGTACTTAAAAGCAGTAAATTAAAAGAATATACTCACATTATTCAAGAATCCGAAACTGTTAAAAAATTGAACTAATTAAATTGATTAATTAGTTCAATTAAAATTGAACTAATTAAATTTACTTTTTATAAATTTGTCCCATGTACTTTTTTTATTGCGACTTTGTCTTATATACATTTCTTTCATATTCTTTCACCCTCTTGTTCATCAGTGAGGAAAGCACTGTACAGTTTAGAAAGATGCACGATGGCTGTACATTGGTGCTTGTTTAGCAAGAGATTCGATTGAAAAGGTTGTAGCTCCCCTAAGGCCTAGCAGGTCTTTATTGTTCCCATACCTGCAGCTGAGGCCTCCTCACTTGTACTAATTCACTACTCTTTAAACTGGATCTATAAAATTTTGTGACTATAAAATAGAACAGAAAATAGTCACAACAAAAAACTAACAACAAATCAAAGGACTTAAATTCTCAAAATGGACCTACCATTAACAGAATAGTAGAATAAAATAAAGAGTTTGAAAAAAAATGTATTGGGAAAGAACAATTGTAAACTCTGAATCTAATGTATGCAACTTATATTACCACTGAGCTCTTTTATATATACATATACACACATATGGATATATGGTGTATATGGTACAGGTGCATACATATACACAAAATAGATATAAAAATACATGTGTGTACATGTGTGTGTGTGTGTGTGTGTGTGTGTACTGTTACGAATTCAGGAAGAGTTCAGCTGAACATAAACAGATGACAGTCATTCAAGCAGCAAGGAAGCCAGATGTGAGGACTTGATAGATCCTAATTTGTGGAAATCTGCCAGGGGTTACTTCATTGCATAGCTAGGCAGAGCTTTATGTGCATTCACTGTGATTTCTGTAGAGCATAAAGGAAGCTGTTCTCACTGCATCTAATTCCTTGGCTGAGGTATTTGCCCATTCTCCTTCAGAGGGAGAGTGCCATCTACTGAAGCATTCCTTTACACAGCTCCCTTGAGCCTTGTGCCACTCATGGATTGACAAAATCCATTCAAAGGGGTTGTAAAATTGAACAAGGTTTTAAAAGGAAAAGCAGCTGCTCTAGATGTGAATCTCTGTTGTAAAGCACCAGCTGCACGTAAAGAACCAGGCCAAAGATGGTAAATACAACCACTGACTTGAGCAAGCTTGTGCTCCAGCTTTTGAAGAGATTAAAGACAATTTCACTCTGGGGTTTCTTCATTCCTAATAAATCCTTGGAACTGAGATTACATTACCATTTTGTAACTCTTACGAGTGGCATTCCCTGATCAGACAATCCAATTTCACGGCTGACTATCAACCATGGACTCTCCTACCGATTCCTCCTTCCTGTGTTAGTGCTAACAAGATGTACAACTAGTCAGCCAATTTACTGAACAGTGAGAACACCTGATAGCAGTCACCAAGAGTCTGGCTTGGGCCAGTGATGACACAGTATTATTGTGATGCTTTGTACTTATGTATTTTCCCATTTGCCTTGAGCTTCATGTTTCATTGTAAATTTTCTGGACTGCTGCTGTATTCAAATAAAGCAGCAGTTTGTGACATGCCCAGAGCTACTGTCTCCTATGATAATAATAAGCATATAAAAATTGAAATATTTTTGGTATTTTTTATTGCTTTGTAGCAAAAGATAGTATCTCTAAAACATCAAAGGCAGCTCAGAGGTGCCCATGTACTTCAGAGATTTCAACAAATTGTATAAAAATGAAGTTAAATTTTACAAGGTAAATTACCACACAAAGTCATGGAGCCAGAGGAGACAGAAACCTGTCAGGTTGTGTTTCATGTGAATACCCTTAGAAAGCCACTGGTTTGGTGTGTTTCAAAGCACAGATGCCTGTCCTGATGCTTTTGCTACCAAGGGGCTCCACTGAAGAATCACACAGCCCATAGCTCAAACGTCACATCTGGCAAGACAAGGAGTGAACAAAACTTTGAAAGAACTTGCATTATTTGCCATCACGCAAATATATTTGAAACACTTTACAATATATTTTCAAAAATTTTCACATTATAGTTTGTTTTTTCCATCTGGGCACATAGCATGTTGTCTTAAACACAATAGAGAACTGAAAGAGTAGAAGTTTTTCTGGCCCAATAAGAGAGATACCACGTATATCAGCTTACGTCCCACAAATCTTTGTTGGTGCCAGTGGGATTGAGTGCACCCTCAGCAAGTTTTCCAACAACACCAGGTTGAGAGGAGTGGTCAGCACACTGGAGGGAAGGGATGCCATCCAAAGGGACAAGGACAGGCTTGAGTTGGGCCAGTATGAACCTTATGAAGTTCAACAGGGTCGAGTGCAAGGTTCTGCACCTGGACAATCCCAAGCACAAACACAGGCTGGCAGAGAATGGATTGAGAGCAACCCTGGGGAGAAGAACTTGGAGTGGGGTGCTGATGGATGTGAAGTTAGACATGAGCCAGCAATGAGAGCTCACAGCACAGAAAGCCAGTCATGTTCTGGGCTGCATCCCAAGCAGCATGGAAGTAGGAAGAGAGAGGAAATTCTGCCCCTCTGCTCTGCGAGACTCCACCTGCAGTTCTGTGTCCAGCTCTGAGGCCCCAACACAACAAGGACATGGTCCTGCTCAAGCAAGTCCAGAGGACCAGAGGGCTGGAGCACCTCTCCTGTGAAGACAGGCTGAGAAAGCTGGGGCAGTTCACTCAGGAGATGAGGGAGCTCTGAGATCGTACAGCAGCCTGCCAGTACCTATGGGTAGGGGGCTGCAAGAGGGCAGGAGAGTGACTTTTTACAGGGGCATGTAGTGAGAGGAAAAGGGGCAATGGCTTTAAACTGAAAGAGGGTAGGTTTAGTTTAGATATTATGAAGAAATTCTTACTGTGAGAGTAGTAAGGCACTAGCACAGAGAAGCTGTGGATGCACCAGCTGTGGAACTAACTGCTCAAGGCCAGCCTGGATGGGGTTTTGAGCAACCTAGTCTAGTGGAAGGTGTCCCTGCATGAGCAATTCACAGAACCATTAAAAATAGGTGTATTATGCAGCCAAGTCTCAGGACAGTTCTGAAAACCTTAAAGGCCCTGGCAAATTGTCTTCCCTCACAGGTTTCTTATCACAGCTCAGAGTTTCTTCATTAAAAATGCCCTACTCTTGGTTACAGCAAAAGCTGTAGCACATGTGCTGCACTTGAAGTACACATCCATTACGCCTACCCCTGCAGAAAGGAAAAACTTAAAAGGAGAGAGGGATTTGTTTCTCTGTAGGCCAGACTGTCCATCAGTTAACCAGTTTTTATTTCAGCACCAACTACTCACCGGTTGCTGCCTCCACAGAAGGCTACATTTCAAAAAACTTAATACCGACAATAAATAGACCTAACCAGTGCATCACTTTGCCTACACATGGAACAGCAAACCAGCATTTGGGGATTATGTCTGCTTCTCATCTTCCATACCTTTTTCTTCCATCAGTTGCTTTTGGCTGCCTCCCAGTCATGTTAAAATGGCATTGCATGTCCTTTTTTTTTTTTTTTTGCGGGCTGTTTTATGTTTCTTGCCTCAAAAAATAATGGACAATAGCCTTGTAAAAAATAAATCAGCTGTGTAAGATTCAAAAAGTGTGAATTACTCATCAATGCTCTCAAGCAAATGGTGTGATTCTTGGGGATGTCCTTGTGCTTGTGCACAGCTAAGAGTTAGACTCGAAATGGGTCCCTTCCAACTTAGAATACTCTGTGATTCCGTGAATTGTAGCCATTGGCCAGCGTACACACACCGCTTCGTGCATCAAAGGCTGCTCACTCGCAGCCCTCGGCGGCCGCACCTTTGTGGTGCTACAGAAGCCTCTCGGGCGCGCTTTCCCCGAACGTGGCGCTGCTGTATCGCAACCAAGCCACGGCCGCCCGCCCGCCTGCTGCAAAAGGTGCTGCAGTAAAGCGCCGCGGCACCGCCATCTCCCAGCCGGTGCGCGGAGCAGCGGCTGCCAATGCCGCTGGATCGGAGCCGCTGTCTGCGCCGGGCCGCGCTCCGCACACAGCCCCGGCCGAGCGACTCCCGTGCGTGGATGCGCACCCCGCCCCCCAGGTAACCAGGCAACGGCCGGCGACACCCTGCGCTCTCGCCGCCCTTTGGGGAACGAGAGCATACAAGGCGATAGCTTTTAGCCGCGGCGGTGCGGGGGGAGCCGGGGCCCCGGCGGGCGGGACGAGGGGCAGGCATACAGCCTGGCGGGGGCGAGCGGCCACCAGCCGCCATCTTCCTTGCGGACGGGTACCCGAAACCAAGATGGCGCTCGGGCGTTGAGCGCAGGGCTGGCGCTTCCCCGCCCAGAGCGGAAGTGACGATTAGGCGGCGGCGGCGGCGGCAGCAGCCCCCCGCGCCCCTCCCGGTGGTTTTTGCTTTTCCCCGCGGGCTTCACGTCTCTTCCTCCGACGAGACGGAAAATGGCCGTCCTGTTGCCGTAAGGGAGCGGGGCCACCGGGAGTTCCGCCCGCCAGGTGAGAGAAGGGCGGAGGTAGAGGGGCTGCGTGGAGGCTTTGCGGGGCGGTGGCCCCTGGTTGGGGGGGAAGATGGCGGGGGGAGCCTGAGGGGGAGCAGCCCGGCCCTGCCCCGCCCCCCAGCGCGCGGTGCTCGCGCGCCGCGCCGTCCCGCCTTCCCGCGCCGCGTGACCTCGGCGCTCCGCAGCCATTATCCCGATTATCCCGATTATCCCGCGCCAGCCGACGGAACGGGACGGGAACGGGCGGTCGCCGTCACCGCCCTGACGCGGGCCCCCGCTTCCCGCGGGAGCCGGACCGAGCCGGTGCCGTTCCTCCCTGCGCCCCGGGAAGCGAAGGTAGAAGGGGAAGGGGCGGCGGGAGGCGGCAGCGGAGCTACTTGGGAGCTCCTGGAAGCCTGGCGGGATGGGGCTGTAGGGGGATGTGGGGAATGGGCGGCCGGCCGGCCCCGTTGGGCTGGCGCCCCGGGTGCGCGGCGTTTGGCTTTGGGCCTCCCCGGGGGAGGCAGGAAGGCCCGAGGGGATGTGGTTGTACAACGCTGGTTACGGGAATGTTAAATTTCCCCGTTATCAGTGTGGGTGTGACACGGACGAGGGAAACGGTGCCGGAGAGAAAGGATGGTTCCCGGTATTGGATCAGCCTTGACGGTCGGTGGAGGAACTTCCCTTCGGGCATGGCTGTGGTTCAGGCGCTTGTGCCTGAGGTGCCCCACGCCTCCCTGCGCCTTTCCTGCCCTGATTGCAGATGCCCGCGAAGCCCCGTGAGGGAACGCAGCAGGTTTTATGCCCCTCGCTGAAAGGGACTATTGTGTTGCCCGTCTTGATTGTACTGTACTATGGAACCATTGCAGGATCATTCCCGTTATTTCGCCTTTGCTTTGTAAACCTCCTACTTTTCTCCTTTAATTCTATGAAAGTCAGGTTCTTGTTTTGTGTGTTTCTTGTAGATCCTTTACGAAGTCAGTACAACCCATCACTTGTTTATCTAAAGTTTTGTCCTTAGAGGAGCAGTTAAATTTTACTACAGAAAGACGCGAGGGCATGCAAAACAAAGGTGCTCCTGACTCTGCGAGTAGTCACTGCTTAAGCAATGCAAACATATAAAAATATCACTTAGAATAGTTCTAAGTGTTCTTGGTGTGGGAGGGATTAGTTAAACAGCGTGGAGTTGCAGGAAAATGCTGTCTAGCTGCTTTTCTCCTCCCTCCTCCTCGTCCTCCTCTCTGATAATCATTCGTTTTGGACAAAAGTGGGGAAAATGAGGGCAGGGTAATGGCTTTGGCACTGAGGTGTGCTCCAGGCATGCATCTGTCTTGTGTCAGGGAAAATAAGAATTGCATCCTCCCACTTGTCGCTGTTGATGTTGAGTGACAGGCTGTGCTGAATGGCCAGACGAGGTTCGGTGTGATACGCACATCGGTGCTTGGAGCTGAATGCCTCTTTCCTGAACAAGGCTTTAGCGTGCAAAGCCTGTGTGGAGCAAATTCTCAGGTGAGGGCTGAGGCTGGCAGAATCCTGGGGGTAGGAGGTAGGCGCACATACCGTGGAGAAGAGCCTGTTCACATTAAGAATGCAGAAAACTTGAAGTGGTCGTAGGAATCTAGAAAAAAATCAGCTCCTAGTTTGGAGCTAGGGTGCAGATATTTGGATGGATTACATTCAGGCTGGTTGTCAAGGAGAGGTAGTGCTGTAGGGCTTTGTAGAATGCCAAAGAACATTTGCAGTTTGTTTACAGGTAGCAGAGGTAGGTGAAGAAAGCTACTGAAGAAAGTGCTCTGTTTGTCAGTGTGAGAGTTTCTCCCAAAGGTATTCCGAAAAAGCACATTGCTTGCTTGCTTGTTCATTGTGCTGGCACTGGCCTCGTGCAGCTTTGTGGTAAATGGGATCTGGGAGGTGATGTGCCTGAAAAGGCAGCTTTTGTCCAGAGTAGTTTTCTTATGGATCACTGCTGCAGCCCACCAAGCACCTCTGAGGGTGTCAGTCTTGGAACAAATGAGGGCGGGAAGATTGCCTTTACCGCAGCAGCAATCCGTGTGGTTCATCATAGCAGAGACTGGGGAGACCATGGTGTAAGGGCGTATGAAAACACGGTGTGTAAAACACACACACAAAAATAACAAAGGCTGTCCAAAACAGTATGTGTCCAAAAGCATGCTAATTCCTTTTTGTGTATGGACCCATTTCTCAGTCACTTCGGTTTCTTTGTTTTTTTAGTTAGAGGAGAAACATGGTTTTGTTTGCCATTAGTATTACATAAAAGACAGCTAACAATCATATGACGGTTTTGCAGAGGTGATTTTGCTGTTACTAGGATGCTGATTTTTGACTTAATTTAGAAATATTTTGTGTTATTTTCTGTATAGAAATTAATGAGTTGGGAGAGAAGAAGGCCTTTGTATGTTTTACTGTTTCCATTATATTTCCAGCATATTAAGTGGGTGAAGTAGTGCTTCCCACCTCTTGTTTGTATATAATAGTTTGGGCATATTTGCCATGGAATTTTAGTTTTTGAAGGAATCCAAGTCACCGATGATCTAAGTAGGATGGGTTTAAGTGACTATAAAATGCGTTCTATTCTTATGTATGATGTGCCACTGCTAGAGTTGTGGACATTAAAAAAAAGGGGAGGGGGTAGAGAGTGGATAAGAAAGCACAGCAGATGTGCAAGCACTGAATAGATGACTTACAGTGTTGTCTCATTAAGACTGACTTTATTTCTGTGGGTGTATTATGAGAAACTACTACAAATTCTGTGGAATTTTATGAAGACTGTCCTATCCCCTTTTGTGTTGTCATGGTTGTATAATCATCTCGTCTTTTGAAGCCTGAATCTCTGAATGAAAACTCATTTTGGCAATAGCTTGTGAATTACTTAAATAAGACTTTTATTTAAATCTACCTGACAGCTCTCAAATAATGTTTAAGCAAGAGAAATGCAGACTACGAAATAGCTATAAAGGAAGGGTAGCTAAAATAATGGATCTAAGAGGAAGCAGTGTTTTGCTAGTGTAAGTGGGTATAACTGTCCTAAAATGTCTTAAACTTACATGTGATGTATAAACGGCTTAAGAGATGTGTTGTATCTGCAGTCTGTGTACACTGACAAAACTCCAACATCAGTGGTGTAGTGAAGACTCCTAAAAATACTATATAAAAGGAATTGGTTACCATTTTCCTTGTCCTTATTTTTTATTAAACATAGCAAATGCTGACAGTGTCACTTACTTCCTTCTTATTGTGTTGCTTGTGATGGGATAAGTCCATTTGTGTTGTATACCTTGTTTTTGCTTGATGGTTGCACTTGCTGGCCAAGACTGATTGAAGACACCCAAAGAAGAAGACATCCTGTTGTTTTTTTCATTAAGAAACTTATTTGGATGTGATTCAATAACTGACAGATCATGGACTAGCCAATTTTCAGAAAACGTCGTGGTTTCTGTGTTAAGTCTTGGTTGTTTGGGTGTGTTTGGTTTTCGTTATTTTGACTTTATATGTCTGTGTTTATTTTGGTGAGGTTTTTTGTTTGTTGGTGGGGTTTTTTGGTGCTTTGGTTTTTATTTTTAAAACTGCTTGCAAGTATTGTTAAAAATCTTAAATACCACTAAGTTTGTTGCTTCTCAAGGCTATGCCAAGCTGGTTTCAGGGAAGCTTTAAGTTTGTGGTGCTGCCAAAAGAAGCAGTTCTGCCCAGCTGCTATTTCAATTTCCCTGTGTTGGCCCAAGTGTTTGTGGGCTGTGTAATGAACCATAGGAAAAAAAGAAAAGTTGTATTGAAAGTGGTTGAGGGCCAGGCATCTCCTTTCAATTATTTAGGGTGGAAAGTAAGGAAAAAGAGGGAAAAGGCTCTAGTGTGGACTAGAGCCCTGGGGATTCAGGCACAGGCCATGTTCCTCGCAGATGTGGTTCTCTCTAAATGCTGGGTGATAGTGACAACACCTTTTCACGTTGTTGATGCACACATTTGGCAGAGCGTGTGTCTCTTCTGAGAGCAACAAATAATACTTAGGACCTCTTTCTCATTGCCCTTTACTGTGCCCTTACTTGATGTGGTGTAGTCACTGCAGCCTGGCCATGAGCAGGAAGAGGCTGTGGGTGGTTTCCTTTGCTGCTGTGAACCAGGATGTTGGAGCTGTGGTGCTCTGAGGGTGGGTACTTTTTCTGTGAAGGTGTGCAGCTGACTGTCACAGACAGCTGTTTTCCTACATACTCCTGGTACTACCTCAGTTCTTTTCTAAATGAGCTTCAATAAAGGTTAATAAAATTTTAGATTCTTGCATATTTTGGGAATATTTACATGGACCAAAAAAACCTCAGCTATGTATGTAGTCTTTTCACTTCTGTTCCTAAATATCAGTGTTATTTGGATAAGTGGGTCTTGTGTGTCAGGGTTTTACCTATTACAACTAAATGGAAACAAAAGCTGCAAATAGTTAAATGTTTTTTATTCAATAGTTAAGGTTTTTTAATAAAAGTTTTTGTTTTTGTTTTTTAACGTTATATCCATACTCTTCTTAAAAAACTTAAATAGGAAAAGTGTAGCAGATATCTTTTAGCTGCCAGGGTTGGATGTGGTATAGCTAATGTGTTGTTTAAAAATAGAAGTGTGGCTACTTTTCACCTGTGGCAGTTGCTAGAAAAGATTTCTAAGACTGAAGAACTCACTACCAGAGTTTGAGTTATGGTAATTTAAGATCCTGTCTTTTACTTAGAAGTTTTAAAAGTGAAGCAACTATCTTGTTCCTTATCCCCAGGATCTAAAGACTTGTCTAAATTAGGATTTGAGATTTCAGCTAACACCAGTTTAAGTCAGAAATATAGATTATATAAGTATTCATTTAAAATCTCAGCCTGAACTTGAAGTTTGTGTTGCTTTTTCTGTACTAGACTTCTGAATGCCTTCGTTACCCTTTACTGGCTAATACCATCTCGCCTTTTGTCTAGACAAAATCTGAAATGGTCCGATACACTACTGTGCTCCTTCGGAGACTCATGCTTGCTGATGATGAGAAGTAAAAACTTAATCTTAATAAAGCATATATTTTGTAGAAATTGGAAATATCTTGGTCACTACTAGTGAATGGTAAGTGGACTTTTGAAAGCAGTGTTTATGAGCACAAATGCTACATTTCTTTTAGATGAAGAAAACACCTATGAACAAGTGTGGAAGTGTCCTTTAGGAGCAGTCAATGTATTATGCCTTTGGATTTAATGAATTGAATTGTTGAGCTGCAGAATTTCTCACGATCCAGCCTGTCTGTAACAAACTGGGGTAAAATCCCTGTTTTGTTGCTTGAGTGGAATTGAAAAGTGTGCTTAATGTTGAGTTGGACTACAAATGTACATAGTCTTAAGGCTTGGAGGAAATTAAAAACTGAGGTCAGTGAAGAATTCATACATTAGAAACTGGCTTTGTTCTTATAGTTATGCTTCCTCTCTGCATAACTGTAGAAGAGCTGGTTCTTGAAGACGTTCGTTCTTTAGGTGAAATTATATATGTATGCATTTTACACAAGAAGTTATACTAGAGTAATGCTTCTGTAAACATTGCAAGAGAAACCTAAAGATAAAGCTTTCACCGTTGGCCTGAGTTCTCATTTTTTTTCCAGTAAGATAGCTCTAGTGAAGTGCAGAGCTGTGGGCTGGAGTTCAAACTGGTCTAAAAGTTTGCCACTGTCCTTTTTGCCTCCCTCTTTCCGGCTGCATGCTGTTATTTGCTCCATAATCCAGCTCAGTTTGGACCTTCATTAAGCCACTTGGATAACCTAGTTAAATGAAAGTGGTTTCTAGGTATCAAGAGTGGTCACTGGAGGACCTGAAGGCTGTCAGGGCTGCTCTGAAGGTGAGGATAGGCTGTTGCACATCCCTATTACCAAGGCTGAGGAGGGAGTGATCATCTATAGAAGGGGATTTGCCACTTTTGGTAGTGGCTGGCTCTTGAGCTGCTCCAGTCTTAGTGTGCAGCATCACTGAGTCCAAGAGTAAATTTGCTATTTGTTATGTATGGTATTTTCATGAGTATTAATGTTTGAACCCATTTAAGCAAAAAGGTGCTTCCTTTTAGCAAATGTTTGTGTCTTTGACAGTCTCACTTTTTGTTCTATAGGACTCAGTATTGCTGAAAGCACAGAGTTTTGAAATAATTTCTTCATTGATATCAGCTAACAGTTTGAGGTAAGTTTAACTTAAATCCTTTTTAAATGTTCTGATTGAACTCAGCTATTGAAAATTACATCTTGTTTTGCTTTCCTATATTTTATGCTTGCAGTAAGAAGCTACAGTATATAAAACTGTCTTGTAAAGATCAACTGTACTTGTCATACATAGAATGCAAATAATTTAAAGCTGAGATTGAGTTATATTATAAACATTGTGTATCTGATGTTTGGTTGGATAATTACTTGTAACAGAAAAAACCCCACCAGGTTTTGTTTTCTGTCACTCTTGGAAAATTGGCATGCCTTAAACAGTTTAAAAGGTCTAAATTTATGTTGCCTGTGAGTATTCATCCTGAGTGATTGCAAGGCGTTTTCTGTAAACTTAATTGAACTCAATGAATTAGAAAATATCTTCAGAGTATAGGTTCTGCAAATTTGCTCTTTAGTGGAAGGAGCCAATAAAAAAGAGCATTCAACATATTCTTCTTCGCCAAGGTAAATAGTTTTTTCTGAGTTACGCGGAAGTCTGGTTTAAATTCAGTTTTTGCTGGGCTGGTTTCAGATGAGGTTACATCTCTTAGGCCATGCGAACTCCCATGGGGAAAGTCATGTGGGGCAGGAGGAACCAGTTGATAGGAGGAAAGGTCATCTGCTTTTCTCTTTTTGGGTCTCTTAGATATGTCTAAAGTCTCTGTAATTTTGGTAACTTTAAATTAAACTCTAATGTTGTTCTTGTCTTTACATAATTGAAATACCACCCAGGTAATGAGAAAGATGATGTAAGAGAAAGTACTTGTTGTGTTGAGCTAGTAAGCTAGTATTTTTTAATGATAATTTTAGGCTTTAAAGCCTGTTTGCAATACAAGCGGTAAATGTTTGATTTTTTCCGTTTCTGTTTTAATTTTATTATTAAATGATTATAATTGAGCATTCAGAGGCCTGAAAATGTCTAGTTACTTGTTCATAGCTTTTATTCAGGTTGTCTAATGTGACACTTGTTTTTTGTTTTTTTTTTAAAGCTGGGCAATTTCAAAAGAAAATGGTAATGGGTCAAAGTTTTTATTAATTAAATTGGGGATTTTTAGCCACTGATCCGAAAAGAAAAGGAAAAGGTGTGTATTTTTTTATGGTTAGCACTAATTCTAAGTATCTGACTGTACATAAGAAGAAATGATAGTTTATTATGAATTACTTTCTTTTATTTGTCATTGATTCACAATCAGTTGTAGTTTTCATAGCTTAATTTGTGCTGAAGTGTGTTGAATCTTGTTGCAAGCCATATTGTTTAACTAGTTGTTAAAATCTTTAAGTCCGCCATGCATTTTACGTATAGGTTAAAAAGCTAAATTAATCTAAAAAGATGCAGGATGGGCATCTTGAGCAGTGGAAGTTCAGATCAGAGGGGTGAGCTTTAGTACATATGGTTAAGAGAAATAATGCCTGTGGCTCAAATTAACAGCTGCTGGACGAAATACTTCAGGGCTTTTTCTTTGCTCATGTGAATGGTGCATTGTTGAGGACTGTGAACTCCTCCTGGAGAAGGAACAGTGCATTGGAAATGAAGAGAACTATAAACCACACAATAGCTAGAATTTTGTTACAATATATTAAAGATATCTGGAATTACGTTATTCTTTCCTTAATTTGCAGAAATGTTTCATTTTCTGCTGCTTCCTTTCTCCTACAGGATCTGTGTGCAGTTGAATCTGGAAAAAACCTTTCACTGTTACACTTCATGTTTTCAGAGAAACTGTGTGCACTGCAGCAGTGTTAAATTCTTTAAAATGTGGTTAAGTTTTTAATTTACTAATAAATGTACTTACACTGTCTCCAAAGCTCTTTTGTTTAGCAAATGCTATACTACTTTGTAATAGTGTCGTTTTAGTAAATGCAAATTTTGTTCATTTATATAATTTACATGGATGCTAAATGGTTGCTTCTATTTTTTTCCCTCCTCTCATTGCTTTTCCTTTTGGGAAGGAATAGATCTACTAGCAAAAATGGGTCGATCTAATTCTAGATCACATTCATCAAGATCAAAGTCCAGATCTCAGTCCAGCTCTAGGTCAAGATCCAGATCACATTCAAGAAAAAAGAGATACAGGTAAGTCTTAATGCGTGAAAAGGTGATTTGGTATATTAGTTTTTGTCCATAATATATTTTTCATTTGCATGATGCTATGGCAGAAGTGAGCCTGGAATCCTGTTTCATTTTAGGCAGTAGGTAAACTATGCTTTGAGTGTAATTTTTGTTTAAATTTTTTTCTCCCCCTCTTCCTGTATCTCAAGATAACTTCAGAATGGTAGTGGTTTTTCATGATTTCTGGCCCGTTTGATTCTTCCCTTCTGCTTTACATGATGTTTTCTTCATCTAGTCTCTTTCCCTGTAATTTGTTATTTCTTACTAAACTTTTCATATCTGAAGTAGCTTAAGGCTTCAGTAGATAAGTTTTGCTGTATGTTGTCTTCTCAGTTGCCTCCAGTGTTTTCCTCATCTTACTTACTAGTGGGCATTACCATCTCCCATAAGGAGTGGGTCAATTGAGTTTTTACTGTCTGAGCTGCTGCCATGCACAGGCTGCTGCCATGCACAGGCATATTATACTGGGGGGGCCATGTCACTCCCTGTTCCAGGCTGTGAACCATGGTGGCTGAGAAACTGAATGCTGTGTTCCAGGGTGTTGCTGATCTCTAATAAAATGTCTGGGGAGGCCAATGAGGCTGGTAGTGTCTTAACCGCATGATGCCAGGTTTCACCGTCCTTAGCAGTATAGACATGTTTATTTTAATTAATTTATTTCAGAAATAATAAATAAAGAGAGATTGTGGAAGGTACTTAAAGACCAGGGAGTCTGCATCCTTTGCCTTCTGAGTGCATTTTGAGAAATCTAGCATTTTGCATCAAGGCACTTTTTTTTCTTCCTCAAATTTTCCAGTTGTAAAATGTTAATGTTTGTTTTTTAATTTTAGCTCCAGGTCTCGGTCAAGGACGTATTCCCGATCTCGGAGCAGAGATCGTGTTTATTCTAGAGATTATCGCAGAGATTACAGAAATAATAGAGGAATGAGACGTCCCTATGGTTACAGAGGAAGAGGTAGAGGGTATTACCAAGGAGGAGGAGGTAGATACCATCGTGGAGGCTACAGGCCTGTGTGGAACCGAAGACACTCCAGAAGCCCTCGGCGTGGCCGCTCCCGTTCCAGAAGTCCAAAACGAAGGTCGGTGTCTTCCCAGAGGTCCCGGAGCAGGTCTCGTCGATCTTACAGATCTTCCCGGTCCCCAAGGTCCTCTTCATCTCGTTCTTCATCCCCATACAGCAAATCACCCGTCTCTTCCAAAAGACGTGCGTCTCTGGAAAAGCAGGCAAAGAAAACTGAAGGGGCTCCTTTGCAAGACAGTCCCTTGAAAAATAAATCACAAGATGAACAGAAAGATACATTTGAACACGACCCATCGGAGTCTCTTGACGATTTTAACAAATCATCAGCAGCTTCTGGCGACATTTGGCCTGGCCTTTCAGCGTATGATAACAGCCCAAGGTCACCCCATAGTCCTTCTATTGCCACCCCACCTAGTCAGAGTTCATCTTGCTCTGATGCCCCTCTGCTTAGCACAGCCCACTCAGCAAAGGACACACCTCAGCATTCCCATTCCATTCAGCATAGTCCTGAGAGATCTGGCTCTGGTTCTCTTGGAAATGGTTCTAGCCGCTATAGTCCTTCTCAGAATAGCCCATTGCATCATATCCCTTCGAGGAGAAGCCCTGCAAAGACAATCCCATCACAGAGTGCCCCCCGTGAGGAGGCTCGAGTGCGGTCATTTTATCCTGAGGGTGGTGAACAGGAAACTGCAAAAGGTGGAAAGTTTATGAAAAGGTAAGAACCAAGTTATAAGCCTACTGTTGCCTCTTAAAAATATTGTTAGAGTTTCGTCAAGATCATCATCGTAACCTTGGAAAATGCATTATGGAAGGCTAGTAATACTAGTCTGGTTGGAATTGAGCTTGAAAGATGTATATGCCTTCTCCTGCTAGGATGCTTCAAGGCCTTGAAAGTTGGGTAATAGAGATAGGGACACGTATCCTTGAGGAGGAATTGGTTTGTGCTTTTCCTCTATGGTTTATCTTGTACTCAATTTTTTACTATTAAGAAAAATCTTAATTGGAATAGTGCATCAGACTTGCTGGCTTGATAGTGAACTCTGTTCAGGTATTTCAGAATTTTAATGCTTCATGTAGTTTGAAATGCAAGTATTCTGGAAGTCTAGAAACGTCCATGTTGTGCAATAATTTTTTAATGTTGACATAAACAGCATCAATTGGCTAATTGTGTCATGAAGTATGAAAACTTTGATGTCTTGAATTGCATTACTTATCAAAGAGGGTATGTGTTGGTATTCTAGGAATATAATGCTGTTGATGGGAAGAAAATTCAGTGTATATATTCCAATGAATGTAAAATTCTTCAGTTTGTTCTTAAAAAGTTTGACATAGTAGTAATTTTTGCAAGTTGTTAGAGTCTTACTGGCATTAGACTGTTCCTTTTGAATGTGACTGGTGTTTCAGTGGATTTCTTACAAAAAGAGTTAGAGAAGTTGTAACTATGCTATATAGGCTTGATTGTAAGCTTTTAAATTAATTTGTGTAGTCAGTGCTTTATTATGTAAAAAGTTACTGCTTAGGAGATCAAAAATACAACTTCTCTTGCATCAGATGTGTTGGAGTTGGTGAAGGTATTAGAACCTGTGTGAACATAGCATACAGATAAGGCAGTGGCTGAAATAATTGCTTGGTATGTTTCTGTGTTTAGGAGAGCTGCCTTCTAACGGTTCCCTGCTTGAACACAATATAGTGAATGTACCAAGCCTGTGCCAGATTGTGGAATTATCTTAGTAATGTGCAGGATCTTGAAAATAATTAACTTTTTTTATGCTACTACTTCAACTCTTTCAGCAAAAGAAGTGCAAAATGAATTGCGGTCTTGAGTTTTCAAACCATGTGAATTTGATGGAAAAAATTACTAGTGTAATGAGAGAGAATGTGAAACTGGGTACTGATTAAGAAAACAAGCAAGTGAATTTCTAAGTGTTCTACAGAAAGGCATTATATTCTTCAGATGCCTCCATTAGTGCATATATGACAGTGGATGCAGTGTTAATGATGTGCCAAGCATTGCATGCTAAAGTTAATTGCTTGAAGGAATGTATTTTCGTCTTCTTCTTGGTGTGGAATTGACACAAAAGGGGAATGCAAGTGAACTGGAATGAATGCAACCCAGAGTTACCAGTCTCTTCTTTGCTATCCACAGGTACACAGATGAAGAGTCTAGAGTATACCTGCTTGATAGGGGTAATACCAGGGAGAAGGAGGCCCAGAAGGAGAGAGGATCAGAAAAAGGGAGGACAGAGGGAGAAAGGGAATGGGAGGAACAGGAAACTTTAGATTTTTTCGTTGATAAAGAGACTGGGAAGGAAAAGTTTAATGACTCTGAAGGGGAGGACACAGAGGAGACAGAGGATTACAGACAGTTCAGAAAATCTGTCCTGGCAGATCAGGGTAAAAATTTTCCTACTGCATCTCACCGGAATGCTGAGGAGGAAGGAACCAAATACAAATCTAAAGTATCAATCAAGGGCAATAGAGAGAGCGATGGATTTAGAGATGAGAAAAGTTATAAGCTTAAAGAGACTGGCTATGTAGTGGAAAGGCCTAGTGCAACAAAAGATAAGCACAAGGAAGAAGACAAGAGTTCTGAGAGACTAATGATGAAGAAAGAAACTCAGTCACCTGAGCAGGTAAAGTCTGAAAAGCTCAAAGAACTCTTTGATTACAGTCCTCCTCTACACAAGAATCTGGATGCGAGAGAAAAATCCACCTTCAGAGAGGAGAGCCCACTTAGGATCAAAATGATAGCCAGTGACTCCCATCGTCCTGAAGTTAAACTCAAAATGGCACCAGTACCTCTTGATGATTCCAATAGGTAAATGATTCCACTTTACAGTGTGGTTCTCCACCTGCCTGCAATGTTGTTCGTATTTATTTAAACTAGTGGTTTCTTTTGTGTGTCTCTTTGTTGTTGATGCATTTTAGACCTGCTTCCTTGACTAAAGACAGGCTGCTTGCTAGCACACTTGTCCATTCCGTCAAGAAGGAGCAAGAGTTCCGATCCATCTTTGACCACATTAAGTTGCCACAGGCCAGCAAAAGCACATCAGAGTCATTTATTCAGCACATTGTGTCCTTGGTTCACCATGTCAAAGGTATGTGTTTAGTTTATTGTACCAGATACGTGGCTGACAAGTTCATTTAAGTCCATTTGCTGTTTCTAGTACAGGAAGATTTCAGGTCTCTTCTAATGTTGTGATTTACCCAGACTTTCTTCCTGTTGAGGTATGCATGAAAATAATTAGAAAAATAATAGCCACAGAAACTAGGACAAAAGAATCACAAGCAGTGTAGAGTATAATAGCAGGTATTCTATGTTTCCGGATAAATGTTTGATCCTAGGTAGCATAGAAAGTTTGAATTTCTGCAGTGTAGTTTACACATACACTGGTCAGTTTTTCTTATTTTATTTTAAATGAGTTTACCATACAATTTTATATTAAATTTTATGGTGTGGGTTGACAGATGTCTTTGGACTGTAAATAACAATGGCATTCCTTTTGGGGCATCCTAGAGGTATTCTTCCCCCTCAGGAAGATTTAAGATAAATTGTATTCTAAATGGTAGTAAAGTTCATGGTTATAATGTGTTTTATTGCTATATGACAATATTTTCAGGAATTTCACTTCCACAAACTTGGCAGTGGCTAAATAAACCTCCATTACATGAGTTATACACTAAATTATTTTCTGATATAACAGTAGTGGCTATTTTGTATAAACTAAGAAGAACCCTCAACAAACCAATACAACAGAAGTCCTCCCCCAAAACTGCTGAAATCCAAACCTGGACCATATGATACCATATCAAAGTAGATATGTTTCATTTAGGTCATATCCTCTGAAGTATTTTTATGGGACAATAGATAATTCCTAAAATTCCCTGGGGATGTCTAGAGTGTTCTTTAAATGTTTTTTTTTTCTATAGCATTTGCTTTATTTCACTGGACTTTTGTCTTGCTATTGTGTTAAATGTAACTGAGATAGTACAAAGCCGATGAAAGTAATTTTGCCGTATCACCACAGTAAAGGGAAAAGTGGAAATGCATAATTAGGTACCAGTTTCAATGAACCTGTCTGTAAGCATTGTTTTTAAGATGCATTACCTTCTAAAACTGCTGAGATTTGTGTGCTAGAAATATGTGCTAAATTCAGTTAAAAATCTCCATTTTGTTGACATAATTCAGATTACTAAAGCCAAGTTATTTCCTTCATACTGAATTGCTTAGAAAGTAATAGTCAATGATAATGGACTAAGATAATGTATTAGTTAAAAAAAATATTGGGATACCTGTTTAGTGTATAATGATTTGTTGTGAACATATCTATTTATTGATGTGTAAATTAATATAAGACTCAATCCATTGAGAGCTTCTGTAAATTTTTGCTTATATGATACATATGTAGCTGTAGGTAAAAATAATACTTGCGGAACTCTCACATGTTGATCACAGAATAGACATTTTCTGTAAATTTTTCTATGTTGAATATCTTATAAATTTAACAGCCTGTCTGGTCAAGTTACTAGAATGTTTACTGTTATGGTTGTTTTGGAAGCAGAACATCTCTTTAAGTTTCAGATTTACTGTGGTCTGTGATCAGAATTTTTGTAACTTTTTTGACAAACTGAAGTTATGTTCATTATTGGTGTGATGCGACCAGTCTGAACAGCTCTTTATTAATGTAGAGCTGAAAATGCCCAGTGATGTTTTCTTTTTCATTGTAACTAGGTCCTGGAATGTGTTTTGAAATGGCAAAATCCATGTTACAAAAGTAAAATAGCTGTTGAAAGATACAGATGCCAAACAGGCAAAGTTGAACCTTCTGTCTTCCTGGCAAAAATGGCATAAAAACAGAATTACTAGCTCAAATTCCTGTGTTTGATGGAATTATGATTGAGGCACTACCCTTGTAGTGGCCGTTTCAAGTTTTAATGGTTGGTTATGAGACAAATGCTGGATGCCGGGCGGTAAGTTGATACAGATGTATGTTGACCTGTTAGCAGATAGCTTGCTTCATATGTAACATTTCATAGCTCATGACTTTTTATGTATTTCTATATTACATTTAAACACATTTGTTGAGCTGGTTTAAAAACTGAGTTTTGCTGTGGCTAATTTAACTGTCTCTGAAGGAAGGAGAAAATCTGTCAGAGAAGTTGTCAAGTTTGCCAAGATGCCAGATGCTTAAATGAATTTATTTATGCATAGGTGTGTTAATTGTATCGTTTATCATCACCCAATCAAGAAATTGTATTCCTTTAAGAAAAGAGTTGTTAGGTCATTCATGTAGTTATTGAAGCGGACATTGCTTAAATGTTTGCACTAATTCTTATTTTAAGTTAGAGATGAGATGAATGGTAAAGTGTACTTGCTGCAAATATTCAGGACTCAAAAGTAATTTCACTTTCTATTGTGGGCAAAATATAAAATAACAATTTAAGAAATTGCTCTTTATCATTAGAGGAAAATGTCACTGAAAATGAGCAAGTCCAGTCAGTAAATGATGCTTGAATTAGATGTGATAAAATCATGGCGTACGTAGTAGACTTGCAGTGATGCTGTGCGCTGTTACTTTGTTTGGGTTACAGTGTGTGTAAAAATAGGGAAAACGCCACATTTGCTTGCCCTGATAAATTTATTGAAAGTACTGTGGGTTTTGCCTGCTACTTGCCTTTCTGTCAGGAATGAAATACGTGGCATTTGAATGAAACTAATGAAACAAGTGTTTTTTCTATTGTAACCAACAGAGCAATACTTCAAGTCGGCTGGAATGACCCTAAATGAGAGGTTCACTGCCTATCAAAAAGCAAGTGAAGAGCACTGCACCCGACAAAAGAGCCCAGAAATACATAGGTATATGTTAACTGCATATGCAGATGCTTTGTGTTTCAAATAATGTCTTCTAATATTTATTTTGAGAACCCAAAATACTTTTTCTAATCTGGATGAGGTAATTTGTATAATTACAAAATACAAAATAAAAACCCTTCTGTAAAAGAGAACTCATCTGAGTCAGGTCTGGCTTCATCTGTGGTTTTGTGACAGATGTCTTCTCTACCTCTGTATCTCATTTGGGATATATTTACTTTTCTCACATGCAGTGCTCAAATATTGAGGGGCATATGTCTTGAAGATGAAAAGAAGCCCTGTACATGCATCTTTCTTCTTCAGTGTGAAATGTTCCATCTCATACTACTTTAGTTTTTGTGTGTGTTAATTTACAGCAGTTTTTTGAAAAATCTGAGAATCTAAAAGGTAAGAAGGTAGGCATGCAGATGTAGTGTCTGATCATGTGCTCTAGTTTTATGATGCAGTGTACTATATTTGTGTTGCATGTGAGGATACAGTATCTAACTTCACAATTTTTCTTGTTTAGAACTTTTGACTTTACAGCAAACTATCATAGTGCTAATGGTTTCTTGGAGTGGGTGGGCTTTCAACTGGCTACGTATACTGATTCTTTTGAAATAAATCATTAAACATTTTTTCCGTCTTCCAAACTATACTTAAAATGTGAAACATCAGTCTGCCTGTTTTCTGTATTTGTCTTTTAGCATACTTCACACAGAACAGAATTACGGTTTTTCATTTTTAGTCTGCTTCTGTATTCTGATGGTGAGGTTTAATAATCCAAAAAGTTTATTCTACTCCAAAAATGCCTGGTTTGTCAGTTTTCTGTTGAAATGTCTGAGGCTGTTAGCAGTCATGTACATGTATGGCAAGACACTGCTTTTATTTTACATTTAGGAGGATTGACATCTCTCCAAGTACCCTGAGGAAGCATACCCGTTTAACAGGTGAAGAGAGAGTCTTTAAGGAAGAAAGTCAAAAAGTAGGTTTTAAGTAAATGTCCTGTCTGCCTCTCAACTTAGTCTCATTTTAAATCTCAACTTCATCTCTGGTTTTCTGTATAAAAATACAAAATTGTATTGTACCTAGTAGAGTACTTGCATTTAGATTTTTTTTTCCTTTTGAATAAAACATATTATCAAGAAGCTGGTTTATGTAGTGTAATTTTGCTGTATTAATAGAATGGTACATAAGGTCAAGTCTTTTGCCATGCTTCCTTTCTTCTTGCATGTTTTTTGACCAGTAGGCTGCCCAAGGACAAAGAATAGGTTTGGGGCAGAGGGAAATACCAAAATGGTCAGTGAGTAGTGTGGTTGAACTACAAAGGTGGTTGTGCTCTGTTTAAAAACAATTCACCAGAAGAAATAAATACTTAATTATCTCTTCAAACCATGTATTGTTGTGGTCTGTATCATCAAACACTAGACAGCAATTGGCTTGATGGGAATAATTGTTTGAAACTGAAATTCTTAGTTGTTCTTTTTTTACATGTAGCCATTGCATGTTAAGGGCAGAGTCAATTTGTGTGCTGAAGTTTGTTGAAAAATAGGTAAATTCTATCTTTTTATATTTTAATTGATGCACAGCTTGCCTTTTCACTAAGATTCTCTTGATGTTGTATTTCAATATTTTGTTGCAAAATATATATTTGTTTACAGGGAGATAAAAAATTAAGGTGTGATTCTGCTGATCTCCGGCATGACATTGACCGACGTAGAAAAGAACGAAGTAAGGAGCGAGGAGACTCAAAGGGTTCCAGGGAATCCAGTGGGTCAAGAAAGCAAGAGAAAACTCCAAAAGATTACAAGGATTACAAATCTTACAAAGATGACAGGTAAATATTTGATGTCCCTATAGAGGATTTTAGCTTCTAATTAGCCTTTTGTAATTGTAAGCTTAATTGCTTTCAATTTTCAATGTATAATGGATCATTTAATTTTAAACAATTAAAATTATTTGTTTTACAGCAAATATGTATTATCTGTCTTTTACACGGCTTATGGTGGATGAGGACAAAAACTTTGGAATAGCAAGCTAACACTGAAAAAAAAAATGACAAATTAATCTGTCCTATTATCCAGGCTACATCAGGAGGTTGGACTTCAATGCAGTACATTTCTATAAACAGTTTGTGTAAGAACTTTGGTTCGTTATGCTTGATTCCGCACTTTTTCAACTCATAACACCCAGAGTATGAGAATTTTACTGATACTTAGGTTTTAACATGGGTGAGAAGGGGAATTTCTAAATTTGTCTAAAGCCAGTGGGCTGTTTTAAGAAAGAAATGTTAGCATATCTCAGTGGATACTGTGTAGAAGTGGTAAGAGTTACTTCAGGTATGACCTTTCTTTGAATAGAATGCTAAAATCTTGTAAATTGGGTCAACTTAATACCACTATGGGGTTACTAAAAATTTTGCTGTAGGAATTTTTCCCTGCTTTGTACTGTATATATATATAAAGTGAATTTTTATTACACTTCCTGTTTCCCATTTACTTTGACTTTGGTATCCACATTTTTTTCCACTGGCTAATTTCCCTACAGCCAATTATGTAGGGAAGCCCATACCATACCTCTCAACAGTGTGCAAACTGAACTGTGTCAAGTTACTGTAAAGCTTTACCTTAAGGGGTTTTTCCCTTTAACTTCTGTTTTTCTGCCTCAGAAGAAAGGCAGATCTTAAAAGTAACAGCATCTCTTCATGGCATCAGAATCTAGAAAAGTTGTATCTTACAGTTTGCAGACTGCTGCTTTCCAACTCACCAGCAATAATATGCATTTAGTGCACTTAAAAGTGTCAGAGGAGGCTGGAAAGTGGAAATATCCTTCGCCTTAATATCTCAGATATGTAACGTGTGACTTTATAACCAGAAGGGGGTTAGTTTTTCATAAAATAGAGACCCGGTTTAGTATAGCATGTTACAGACTATCTAGTACGTTTAAAATAGCACATAGTATATTTTTTTATTTTTCAGTAAACAAAAAAGAGACCAAGACCGTGCTCGGTCCTCCCCATCTTCCTCCCCATCTTCTTCCTCATCCAGTTCTCGAGAAGAAAAGGATTGCAAGAAAGAAAGAGATGAAGAGTTCAAAACCCACCATGAACAGAAAGAATACTCTGGTTTTGCAGGAGTCAACAGGCCAAGAGGCACCTTTGTAAGTTTTTCTCCTATTCTGCCCCCAAACTATTCACCAATAGTGCCAATAGTGGCAATAGTGGAACAAAGTAGATGAGGGAGTGTTGTAGTGATTCGTGTTAGGCTAGACTTGAGGTCTTTATGCGATATACCAAACCTGAAATATTGAGTCTTTTTTTTTTTTTTTTCCCCAGCACTCACCAGTAGCACTTGAATGATCTGTAAATACGCATTAGCATGACATTACAGATCCTAGCATAAGGGTCTGGGGAATCAGGATTATTCCTTGCTCTTCTTTTATAATGCTGCTTCCTAACAGGATCTGAAAATTCACTGTTCTGTAAATTTTAAGTCTTGGGTCCTGATAACCCTTAGCTCCCTGCACCTTCTCTTTTTCCCTCTCATGTTGGGTTTGGTTTTGCACTCCTTTGTGTGTAATGCCTGCAACTTTTTATATAGAGAATGGCACATAATTAAAAATAAATGTCAACCTTGAAACAGCTGTATTGAGGAGATGGTATACTTGTTTTTTTTGTGTTTCTTTGGCTTGGACTAGCCACTGAGCATGAAAGTTCATTGATCTACCTCTGGAATGTATTTAAGCATTGTGATTTGGAAAGTGGCATATTGACCACTCTAGTCTTCAGAAAAATCTTAAACTTTCAGATTCCATGGTAATGTAATTATTGATGTATAACTGGGAAATGTAGATGCATTTGGAAAAACTAGGAATCAATAAAGAAGGCCTTGAAAAACATACGGAGCACTTAAAAACACCATACAGCCCAAACAAAAAAAAACAAAACCCCAAAACAACCCACGAACAGACACCACTCACCCACCCCTGAACAACATGGCAAAGTAGACCTCCAGACCACAGCTAAACACACAAAAAAGTTCAAGTTCTGTGTAGGTTGGGAAAAACCATTTTACATAATAAGTAGGAGCAATTTCATACTTCAACAATAATTTCTTAATGTAGCCTGTAATTAAGACCAAATAATGCTGAAGTGCAGTGTTTAGTATAAATGTTTAATCATTTATACTAAAAAAAAAAAGTTTTGAACTACACATGAGAGTGTCTGAAATGCATGTGGCATGTGCCAACACTTGAGGCTTGAAACCTCCATCTAAAAAACTATAGCTACCTAGAGGAAAATGCAAAGTTCTACATTTCTAACACTAGAAGTGCATCATTTCCTCCTTTCTTCTTGTTTTTTATATAGTTATGCTATGGAAATATGTGGCGTAAGTATATAAATCCCTGGATGGTGTAGGCATCAAATATGACTATCAGCACAATTTCTAGCTATATAAAATAATGGCACAAACAAAACAGAAGTTAAACAAAAGGGAGCTTAAAACTCCATCTCCTGTCAAGGAGATTTAGTGGGAGAAAACTTGTAATTCATTGAAGCCTTCCTGCTTTATAAAACCAGATTGTATGTATTGTGAGATAGGTGCTACTTCATATGCAATTGAGGTAGATGGGAACTGGAAAGTTAATAGATTTCTACTCATTTAATTGCTAGTGACTACTATAGTTTGGTCTATGCAGTGATAACAGGTTAATTAATGTTCCTTAACAACATCCATGGTCACATACAGGCTTTTGGAACAAAGTGTCTGAGCAGGTGAATCTAAATAGGCCAACTGCTGACTCAGATCTCCTCTTTAGGGATATATCTTGGATGGTATCAAAAAACACAGACCAGCTAGCATAGGAATGTGTTTGTAAATACAGGCTAATAATAGCGGCTGCATTCCAGTTATCACTGCTTTGCTTTTGGAGTAAATAAAATGCTTTGGTTTTAAATCTTTCTCCTAAGAGAAAGCCTTGGGGAATCTAACATCTTCCCTATCCAGCAAGCTAATGTTAAGTCAGCAATGGTTTTTCTCTAACTTCGGCTAGTACGCAATTCTCTTGGGTTCTAGGCTTCCCATACATAAGCATCATGAATAGTTTTCAAATATGGACTCAGAAATGAGGATAATTGGAATTTTTCAATGGCAATGTCATTAGTATCCATTTATGAATGAATTATGTGTAGCAGCTCTGTTTAAAGTGAGTTCTATATAGAAAATATACACTTGTCTTTTTTTGTGGTAGTCTTTCTAATAAATAAGCCCATAAAGTTAACACCATAGTAGATTTTATGTCCTGTAGTTCTTTACCTGAAAGATGATTTGGTACAGTGAAGCATTAATAAAATGGTTAGGAAAACTGTAGATGTTTTTCTTAAGGGGAATCTGATCACAGGACTGAATACCAGGAAATACTGCTGCCTCTTTTTTTCTCTTTTTTTAATCCTGTCATTATTCTGTCTGCCCCCTGCCCCTTCCCCCAGGTTACGCTTTGTTGTGCCCTAATTTTGTAAAGCTGTTGGAAATCAAGAAAGCATACCTTACTTCCTCCCTTGTACAGTTAGTCTGTTGCTTTCCAAATGACACTCCAAACAATTTTTTGATTGTTTTTTTTTTTCTCCCAGAGTATTGGATAGGTCTTATGAGCCTTCTACAGATTGTTTTACAGTTGGTTTGATTTCAGAGTAATTTTAAATCTGTCCAGCATAAATTCTGCATTAGAAGTTTCAGAGCTTTGTGGAACTAAGTATGTGTAACACTTACCTTTTGAGTTCATTAATTATATATATTACTGATCTATGTTCATGAAACACGCTTATTTTTAACAAATAAATTAGCTTCCAGTTATATTTTTGTACTATTACTCTGAAGATGCAGTTCTGTGTTTTTAAGTAGGCTACTTTTGGAAATTGTGCTCTTAGTTTTTAGCAGTCTTATCTTCCCCAACTAACCTTTCTTCTCCACTTCAATGAAGGATATAAACTCATTTAATGTTTTCTACAAGCTAAGTATTTACATGCTAAGATAACTATACATTACTACTCAGTGAATTCTGAGTTAAGGATGGTTTTTGGTGTGAGACTTTCTAGCTGTCCTGGTTCAGGGCAGATTTGGAACTGAACCCCCCCAGGGGGTTCCTCTAGAAAGCAGATTCAATTGGCCCCTTCCCCAACCGGTTCGGAAAAAAAAAAAAAACCTCCTTGGAGAAAAGTGGAAAAACCTTTTATTAAACAATAAAATCCGAACAATATTAAACAACAAAACCCCTTGCTGCTCCAAAAGAGATGACAAACTGAGAAAGTCCCCTCCCCAGGTTACAGCTCAGCTCGCTCAGTCTCTGATCGGTCCCTCCAGCGCTGGAAATGCCGCAGCCCAGGCCCAGCCCGGTGGGCCACAGGTGTGAGCTGCCAGTGCTCTGCTGGGTGTTCAGTCCAGAGCAGGTTTGAATAGGTCCAAAGAAAAGGGAAAAAAATCCCACAGTCCAGGGAACTTCTCTGCCTCAGCTAGCTAAAGCTAACTAAAAGCAAAGGAGAGCTCCGTCCCGCTGTCTGTCCATCCGCAGATAACACAGTCAGGAGCAGGAATGTGTAGGAGGAGTGCAGTGTCTGAAAACAAACTGCTGCTTCTTCTCTCCCCCCTTCACTCTCTGGAACAAGGCTTAAAGGTGCAAAACTTATTATTCAGCATAAACAGAACAGACAGTTGGGGATACAAGCATCATATAGCCAACGCAGGACACCAGCCTAGCATTTTAAAACCTCAGTAATTCATTATAAAGAATATTTAAAACACTCCTTTTCACTGTAAGCATTGCTGCTCTGCACAGTACATGCTATTGACTTTTTTCTGAGTAAAGAATTTACTCATTTGAAATGTAATTTGGCCTGAGGTGCATTCTTGAATCTCAGTTAAGAATGCTTGAGTAACACACAGTGGATATACTCCTGTGAAAACTGCAGTTAGTATGTATTCCAGAATCACCTTTTCATAAATGATTCAATTGACTCTATAAATACCTTTCTTTTTCCCCTGACAATTTTGTCCCTGTTTTAGTCTAGCTTTCCTCCTGTTTTTTTTTTTTTTGTCTGAACAGCTTCAGAAGCTTCTTGTGACCTTTTGTTCCAACACACTGGTTTACTAGCAGTAAAATTTCTTTTCAGTGGTTGTGGGTGAACTTATGCCAAGAACTCAAATGTGTTTCAATTAAGTTTAATAGAATCATTATTTCAAAATGAATGCTTGAATATATTACTTAAGGTAGTATGTGAATTTGAAAATGGTTTTTCCACTTGCAGATACTGTAATTAAGCACAGAAAGTATTTTCAGTAACAGAGAACTTGACTCTACTTTGTGGTGTTATGTAAATGGTTTAAATGACATCTTGGTTAATCAGTTTCGAATTAGGGGCAGAGGAAGAGCCAGAGGAGTCTTTGCTGGAACAAATACTGGTCCCAGCAACTCAAATACTACTTTTCAGAAGAGACCGAAGGAAGAGGAGTGGGATCCTGAATATACCCCAAAAAGCAAGAAATACTTCTTGGTGGGTGTGGAGAAATTGATGTCTTATGCATGCTTTTTTTTTTTTCAAACTTTCTACAAGCGTAGAAGTAGCATGCATGTATGGACAGGGACAAGAGTAACTGTGAGAGTATCAGGGTGGCTGTAGTGGTTGGTTCTGCTTATCTTTGATCTTTCTACAGCAGGCTGGCAGTAACTGAGGCCTGACATGGAATTTATCTCCAAAAATTTCATCAGGGAGTGGGGAAGAAGGCAGGTTCAGACAAAATTTATTAAAACCCAACTTTAAGCCAGAAAGGCTTGTGTGCTGTGTTTTCCTGGATTTACATCTGTATGACATTTGAGATTTGTCTTAGATTGGTCTGGAAGTCTACAGAAGTGAAAGATCAGGAAAAGCTGACAGTATTTGTGGATTTTCATATACAGACTCTGTTATGAGCAGTTCTTTGCTCTGAGTACTGTGATAGTCACAAGAAAATCACCACAGTTTTGATGCCTTTCTCCCATCTGGATTATGAAAGGAGGACCCTTGATGTAACTACTCTAAGTAGTGCAGTACACTGGATGTGTGGTGTCTGCTCCAGTCATTTCTGGAACAACGCAAACTTTGAAGGATATTGTTTCATTAAAAGATGATAAGTAATGAGAATAATACCTTCTCCTGTAGCATTATAGCTTGTCACAAATATGTTAATGGGTAACTAAGAGATAATGCAGTCACAATTCAGATATTTCATTAAGGAGTTCTGTCTTCCTAGACATATCTAAACTTTTCTGATCTGTAAACAGAGATGTGATAATCTATTCATGATATTAGAACAATCAATTTTAGCTATTAAACTTGAATTTCTAAAAATGTTTTAAATTAAATAAGCCGCCCTTCAACTACTTCTGTATAATTAAGCTGCATTATATGGGTGTGATACATGTTTAATAGTTCAGACTTCTTTCCAAATCACAAGTTAAGAAAAACCATATGTTGAAGCAAGTGTACCTCACCACTGTAAATAGAAACATTTTTTTTATATTGAATAACGGTTTGTAGATTTCATGCAGTGTGTAAAATGATTGTGAGAACATACCTAACTATCTAAGGCTGTATTTGGTAGCAAGACAGCAAACAAAACCAGAGAACCTCAAATATTGTTTGGTTATGTTGGACTTAAACAGTTTGAACTTAATTTGCCCTATGTTGTGCTGGTGGGGCAGATTTTCTGAAAACTGCCTTCAGTTGCCTCTTGTGAAGTATAAAGAACTCCCTTTGTGCTAAAGTAACCTAGCACTTTCCTAGAGCTTCTTTTAAATTTTTTCCCCTCAAAACTAGTAATTTTTTCCCCTCAAAACTAGTAATCTTAATTCTGAGTGTAAGTTACAGACAAGTGATTTGTTACTCGCATTGAAGTAGACCCACAGTGAATTGTGGGCTCTTCAAACTGTTGTGTTGTGGTTTTAGTAAAAGCATTGTGCCTTTTAAGAGTAATTGCAATCTGAAGAGTACTTTCTAACATAATGAGTTAACATATTGAGTTAAAAAAGAGTACTTTTTAACATATTAACATTTAAAACTTTGTTTTATACATTTGCTATAGCATACTAACATTATGGGGTACATTTAAGAGGTGTCTAACCTTACTCTTTTTCTGGTGTTATTGTAGCACGATGACAGAGATGATGGTGTGGATTATTGGGCCAAAAGAGGAAGAGGCCGTGGTACTTTCCAGCGTGGCAGAGGGCGTTTTAACTTCAAAAAGTCAGGCAGCAGTCCGAAGTGGACGCATGACAAATATCAAGGGGATGGCATTGTGGAAGATGAGGAAGAAACAATTGAGAATAATGAAGAAAAGGACAGACGCAAAGAGGAAAAGGTAAATTGTTCAGTGAATTGCAGATTAGGTGGTTCATCTTGCACTATGCCAAGTAATTGGCTGCGTGTAGGGATCACTTTAAAGGTTTTGGAGTTTGATTATTAACAGTTTACAACAAGAATATTTTCTTTCTTTCCACAGGAATAACCCAGAAGAAAGTTGTAGCTGAAAGAGCAGCTCTTGCACCACCCACACAACATTTTTAATATGTTTTTTTGTTGTCAAATGAATGTAAGCATTTTACTTAAATTTTACTGTTGGAAAGTAGTTTAGAGAGATTGTTTTCGTTTTAAGCCTTTAGAAAAAAATCATGATATAGTAAACTATGTTAATGATCGTACAGGTAGAAAGTAAAATATTTGTAACAACTTTTAAGAAATTTTACTGTTTGTTATATGCAGTGTAATTCTGCTTTGTCCAAATATATGGTCAAGTACAACTCTAAAAGTTTTGATTCTCCCCTATGTCTGTGTTTTATTCTGAAGTAAACTTACAGCTCTGCACACCTAAAATCTTGGAGCAGCATTTTTTTATAAACTTATCACTACTTCTCTGTTGCCTTTTTATAAGAACTGTATTTAAGGGTAGTTATCCAGTCACAGTATAAGTACAAACAGCTGTGCAAAATGCTGATTGTATGTTAGTTGATGAGAACATACATGGTGATAAACCTGGATTCTTATTTCACCCTGCAAGGGTGCAGCAAGAATTTCACTTAAGCAGTGAAATCGTCACTCTTCATTAGTAGCCTAAGAAATACATATGCATATACAAACTACAGTGAGTTTCAAGTGTATTTTTTAATAGCTTAGTCATCAGCAAAACACTTAAGTTAATTTGGTGCCAGTATCAATCTAGCTTCTTTTTTAGCAGTTTCTTTTTAGAGTTTGTTAGAATTGCCTCTTTAATTTCTCTGTGTGGGCTTGCCTCTCGGTGTGTAATCTGGCAAGAATGACTCATTCACATGTACAGCATTTAAGTTAAAATGAGAGAGCAGGACAGGACCAGGTGGGAGGAGAGAAACAAAACACCACAAAATCCCTGAAAAAATAAAGGAAGAGATGTTAAAACCTGAACTGGTAAATATAATTCATATATACTAGAAGTGTGAGAAATTAATCTTACTTTCTTCAACTGATTTCTAATAATTGTGCTGCAAGAATTTTTGTAGCTGAAGTGCAGATATTAAAGGGATTTTGGTTGGGTTTTTTGTTTTTTTGTTTTTTTGTTTTTTTTTTTTTTTTTGTTTGTTTTGTTGTTGTTGTTGTTGTTTTTTTTGTTTTTTTGGTTTTTTTGTGGGTTTTTTTTTTTTTTTTGGTTGTTGTTTTTTGGTTTGTTTTTAAAAAAAAACAACCAAACCCTCAAGCTTAGGTTTAGTGGTAGTTACACACTTAACCTCTAGAATGTTAAGCATGAAAGTAATATACTTAAATTACCAGAACAAGGACATTCTAATACAAGAAGATTACTTTGCTTGTCTTTCTCAAAATGCTATCGATAAACTAAATCTCAATGTTACGTGGAGTTAAAAGTGTAGTTGTTCTTACTCACCCTTTCAAAAGGCATAATATCTTTAAAGTAGGGGAAAAAAGAAAAGGAAAACTTTGATAGAGGTGTTAATATTAAATACCTATATAATGTATGCCTTCCTATTTGCTTTACTGTTAGGAAGTAGTTAACAAACATATACAAATTAAACACTAGAAGGAAGGAAAACAAAACAATCCTCACTGTAGCTGAAGAAACTATATTTTATGTTTTGCTAATTTGCAGGCAGCTGTGTAGAAAGGGAAACAGGAGCAATACTTGTCTCCCAGTAGTAGTTAGTTAATAAAGTCATTCCCTCTTTATGTTTTAAAACGTTTAGCCCAGCTAAACAGTTGTTGCCAGATTGGCTTTTACATGTACAGTGCATCTTTTAATAGCTGTTTGAAGTGATAAACAGAGTATTCTTTGGACTTCTCAGCAAAACTCAGACTTTGTGTATATTAAATTAGAATAAGCAAAAAAGGGAACAAAGCAAACTTTGCAAACAAAGCAAACACTAGTCAAAGCCTGTCCTAATGAAGTAAAGTTAAACATCAGTCTGGAACTGAACAGGATCAAGATATGCTTGAGCTGTCATGACCATATAACAGGTAATTTGTATCATTTATGTCAAGTTGAAAATGGATTGTTAGGGTCTGTGTGTCACAAAGCAGTACAATTCCTGCAAGACGAGGCAGATTTAAATTTTGTATTTTAGCTGAATATCCAAGGAGATCTGGTAGAGATTGCTTTGGTAATGGCATTTGATCCTACAAACCAGTCTGGAGGTTAGATGATAAAAATCTGGGTTTTTTGCAATCCCTAATTTCATTGTAGTTTATCAGAAATGTAATTTGATTACAGAACACACAATTACAGCCACTAACATTTCTTTAAATAAGTTAATTCGAATTAAGAGATAATGTAGTCAAAGATGCAAGTTGCAGTCTGTCTCTGAGAGATCTGCAAGAAACAAAGTGGGAGTGGAGTTCACTTTTTTAATCTTAAGTCTAGTGCTTCAGCACTTGTCTTTTAACAAGAGTAAATTTTCACTGTGCTAAGAAACATGTGCTGCTAAGGTGATTGCATGACCTGTGAATGGAATTTCAGTGCATTTTGCATTTCTCTTGTTAAAAGGTAAAGACCGCTGGTACAGGGGGAAAAAATTGTGTAGACATTATGCTGGTATAAAATATTTAACTATCTTTTGAATTCAGCTACTCATTCTGACTCTCTGCTCTCCAGCAATGAAGCACTTTTTAGGACACCATGCAGAGATGAAGTGGATTCATAGAGTTTGAAGTTATCCCTGCAGTTGAGATAAAATCAGGCATACATTTTACTAGGCAAAAAAAGGCCACCAACCAACATGGAATCCAGTAGCTGTACTGTTAGTACAGTGTCCATTTAGTTTCTTGGTTTGGAATTAAATCGCACATCCTCTTTCCTCCCAGGAACAATCAGCATTACTGTAACAGTGGGCAGCTGCGTAAGAGTAAAGCTTTCCTGCAGTTGCTAGTGCTTTAAAAGGAGAGCTGTCCCTGAGCTTTGGCTCAGCTATAGAGGTACGGCAGCAGCATTAAGCCTTGAGCCCTGTGTCACTTCTTGTTTTCTAAAGCTGGCTTGTCAGAAGATGCTTTTGTTCAGAAGATCCTGCAGGTCCCTTCTGTACTGTTCAGAGCTGTACCTGCTGACTTGAAGCATTTCTGTACGAGTTCCCAACTGCACCTCTCATTCAGTGCAGCTGGTTACTGGTACTGCAATGAAACTAAATTGCCTTGGTTTTGCTGCTGCTTGAGAGATCCTGTCTCTTCCTGGCTTTCCAGTAGAGCTGTGTGTTCCCATTGTGTTGACACTTCCTCTTCTTTAGTGAGGTGTTGGAGGAGTAGGTGAGAAGTACTTTTTTCTCGTTCCTTTAAGGCAAGCATTGTCGTACAGTTTTTCTACACATATCCATTAAAACGTTTTACCCTTTCTCTCCTCAAGCTTAAAACTTCCTAGTCCCCTGAACCAGCTGTATGCTGTTACTACTATGTGTGTTACCAGTAGTGCTACTCTGTGTTTGGTCTTAGAGAATGGATCCACCTGACATGGATAACAGTAACCAGCAATGCTGCTGTGGGAACTCCAGTACTAACAACAGGAACACCGACTGCACAGATGAGGGAAGGTCATCTCCAAGAACAGACTGCATAGCTGGAGGAAGAGGATATATCTTCTCCTAGAAGCACTTTTAGCACTGCTAACTTTCTTCAAGTTTTCAAATTCTCTTGAGGAAAACAGTAGAAATCTTACAAAGATGAAGGAAGAGCAAGTGTGGAATTTCAAAGCCCGGTTTTGGAAGTCAGTGTAGTCAGGTGTTACTGGGCAGTTGTTGCATTGAGGATACTTTGTGTATTTGTTTTAGGAGTGTGAATGAAGTAGTTAGGAGTTTGCTACATCGAAGGCCTGAACCATCTCAGTGTAGCTCCTTTCTGTTAATTCAGTGAGTTCACAGGCTCTGGTGCATTTGTTCTGCTGGTGCGTGCTGTGTTGGCAGAGGCAGAAGCTACCTTTCCGTGAGTGCAGTCCCTTGGTCAGTCAGGCGTGCGAGCTGGCCGCGGTGCGCTACGGCCCGCCCGCATTCCCGGGAGTGCTCCCTAGGAAGCGGGGCAGGTCCGGGCAGCGCGGCGTTCAAACCGCTCCTCCCGACACCCCCCGCGACGGGCCCGCCCTGCCGCTCATTGGCTCTGCCGCGGCGCTGCCAGCTTCCTATTGGCGGGGCTGCCGCGGTGCCCCGCCCCCGGCCGCCGGCGGCGCGGCGGGTGCAGGCGGCTTCGCTCTGGGCGCTGCGGCGGGCGCGGCCCCCGCCCGCCATGGCGCTGCTGCTGCTGCAGCTTCTCCGCCGGCTGCTGCGCTACCTCGGCTGGCCGCAGCACCAGGTGAGACCCCGCGGCGGCTGCCTGCGCCCGGAGAGCCGCTCGGGCGGGGCGTCCCGCCTGCAGCCGCTTGGCTGGGCGGAGGGAGGGAGGGAAGGTCGGCTCCGCGGGCGGTGGGGCGGCTTCAGCGCCCTCCTTGCCCGCAGCCGGGTTTGTCGGAGCACGCTGCCCGCACGTGGAGGCACTGCCCTGATACAGGCGGTCAAGTGGCGCTTTTTGCCCTGAGCTGAACGTCAGAAAGTCAGTGGTGTTGGTTGCTCGTGCTCTGCTGTTTCAGATAAAAGGCTCCGTAGCCCTTGCCCAGTAGCAGCCAATGCCGTGCGCTCAGAGAGCCGGAGAGGTGCGACGGGGGAAGCTGAGGAGGCGCTGGTGCCGGGCCAGGGGCTGATGTTGGAGCGTGGGGCTATGGGCAGCTCCTCCGGGGGCTGTCAGCAGTGGGGCACTGCCGCAGCTTGTGCTGCTGAGACAGTCCTAGCGTTGTTCGTGGGAAAACAGCGACTATCTCCAGGAGTGCTGATTTGGCTGAGCTGCCCTCATTACTTTCTGGTTCCGTTGTTGGAAGCTGCTGGTTTTTTTGACAGGCCGCGTTTTTTGAAACTCACGTGTTTGGCAGCAGTATCAGCCGTACTCTCGGAACTTGCCTTCCTTCAGCAGTCTCATCAGGATGGCATTTCCAGCAGTTATATGCTGTCATAAGGAAGTATCAGGCCAAGGTATGTTAAATTTATTTCACTGCTTTGCTAATTGTTCTTTTCCAAGACTTACACAGCTGCATGTAGTTAATGGAATGAGCATTTTTGACATTATCTCAAGATATTTGCCTTTGTGCCTCTTAAAAATATTCTGTGTTTTAGACACTGTCATACTAGTGTAGGCTTCTTTGGACTTTCAGCTTGAGAAGAGCATCGAGAAGTTAGGTTAACCAAACTGCATTATATTTAATTACCTGTAACATGGAATCATTAAATAACTTTGCTTAAAGTGAGATTAAGAACTGGGGGCTTTGATTTTGCTTCTCCGGTTCAAAGGTTTTCTGCTTTTTAGGTCACATCTGTGTGCCAAAAAAAGGAATATGGATCTACTCGAAGTGTTGTCCGTAGACTTGGGACAATTCTTTCCTTGGAGCCCTACCCCAGACCTTATTTTCAAGTAAGAAATTTATTGTCATGTGTATAGTTCACCTGTTTGTATTTTCTTGTTTCTTGATTTGATGATAGGTTTCCTCTTCTTTTTAGCTTGTGTAATTGTGTGGTGCATCCCTTATACTCACTGTTTTCAACTTCATTATAGCACTGTTTAAAAATTCCTTTTTGCTGAGCCAGAACCTTCAGTATGTGTTGAATTAAGTTTCCCTTCATACGTTTTTTTGGCATTCTTTGTTTTTAGTTTGTTCAAGACCCAAGTCCAGTGGGTTATGATGAACAAAGTGCAGCTCCAGCTCCTGTGGCTCCATCACTTGCTGACATCCTGTGGGTGGCAAATGATGAAGGACAAGTATGTACTAGACTTAGGTAAGTAAAAGTGTCAAAAGGAATAAAAGAAATAACTTTGGCCTTCTCTATGGTGCATGATTATGTCTTTAAGTTTGTTTTCCATTATTCCTAATCTTTTCTTGGAAACATTTTGGGCTTTTGGGTTTGAGGGGGAGCGAGAGCACTTCCTCCTTACCTGAAGATAATGACTATGTAAAGGATTCTTTTCTGCAAGTTTTCTGAAATTGAGTCTCCTCTTTTCTCTTCATAGTAGTATGTCAGGTGCATTACTGGTACTTTAAATGATATTCACTTGCAAGTTATTTTGTGTGGGAGGGAGCTGGTTGTTGCAGTATGCTGTAAGACTATTCCTATCTTTGTCTTTCTAGTTTACAGCCTGTTTGATAAACTTTATAAATGGGGAAACAAGAAAAAATATTTAAATGTCTCCTTTTGGCTTTGATTTTTTACAGTGCCATGTGTAAGCCTTGATGGCTGCTTTGATGGAAAAACAAACATAATTATTTTAAAATTTTAAAATTATTTTCAATATAGTTTATATAAATGTTTCTAGCTTTTATAGAGGGCTGAAGGAAAATATTTTTACAAATTAGAAAATATTTCAGGTAGTGTGAAATGACAAATTGTCCTAGAATTTGCAGACACAAATAATATACAAGTCTTGTCTCTTTTTTTTTTCCCTGCTGGAGAAGAAATAGAAAGTTGTCTTGCTGTTCCTCTAAAGATGTATTCAAAATCAGAGGATGAGTTAGAGCCAGAAGCAAGATTAAAATGTGCACACTTGTGTTGTCTTGTACTGCATCTGTATAGGACAATGTAATTCTGCTTCATATTGGCATTTGTTTTGTCTGTGACCTTTGTGGTACTTGCCAGTAATGAAAATACAAGAAATTGATGAATTCAAATGACACACTTTTTCTTGGAGAAGTTGGATACAGTGTGTTTCATCTTATGTTTCCTGAGGCATAATTGTTAAATTATTAAAGTTTGTTTGTAACAGCTGTAAAATAGCAGAAGAACAAGAACATCGTTGAAAGAACAAAAAAATCCTGGCCAGTTTTGTCCTGGTCGTGCAGGCCAGATTCACAGAACTATGACAGTTCATTCTTTTGTTGTTTCCATTCTTTGTTCCTCCTCCTCCTCTGACTCTGTGGGATGTTTTTCAAGAGCAACTCTTCTAACTGATATCTTTTCCTTCTCAAGCAGTGTTTCCAGCGAGGGGGTTTTGGCAAATTAGGAAACAGTGCTTCAGGTCTGATTTGAAGTTAAAGGATGTTTAAAATAAGGGAAAAATCTGGGCTTTTTTCCCATCAAAGCTTAGTGCTTAGTGCTATTAAATGAATCAGGTAAATTTAATTTCTTTCCATGTTTCGTAATGAAATTCTGGTAGTTTGATTTTATACTTATATTTTAAGTTTATTTTTGCAGGCACAGACTTGAAACACTTTTTTAAATTAAAACCTGAGACAGCACAATTTTCTAATGCTGTCTTTGGTTATAGTAGCTTACAGAAGGTGAGATTCTAGTTCTGTGAGTCTGTATTAAACCTTATTATTTTCAAGTACCTTTTCTGAAAGATTGTAACTACTTTGCTGCTGGCAGTGTTCATCTTAGAGTTTGATAAATGGCTATAATTTCTGAAGCCTAATTAAGACATCATTATTCTTTGCCTCTCCTGCCTTTCATGTGGCAGGAAGGGAGAGACACCTTATGGTGTCAGTCTAATAATTATTGAATAATGACAATCTTACTGTGTGACTTTATGATGTTTAATTATCCGAGTGAATTATCTGACTGATTCTCACGATGACTTTGCAAGGATCTTCATTGTACTTGAGCAAAGGGAGACTTGAAACATTTCAGAAGTTATGAGTAGTTAAAAGTGTAGTCATCTTGCTGAGTGACATTAACTTGCTTGAACAGCCCAAGTAGTTTTGAGGTTTCCGTTGTTGGCTGAGCCTTTTGAAACTGTCCTTTTTTTGCTTTGTAGGACTGAATTGAGGAGAAAAGAGAAAAGTACGGCTCCTCCTGATCCATATCCACGTCTGGATTCAATACAGCACATTCCAAAAAACAGTGCACAAAAAGTTGGTGTTGATCAAGCAGCACTCCAGAAAATTTCTGCCCTTGAAGATGAGCTGACCTTTCTTCGTGCTCAGATTGCTGCAATTGTTTCAGTGCAGACCTTGGGAAGTGTTCCCTCACGTAAGCCCTTCCAATTTGAAGCAAACCAATGTTCCTTTTTGCTTTAGAGCTTGCCTTGTCTGATATTGGTAGAGAATATCCTTAGCTTCTCTAACTGAAGATACACCAACTAAATTTACTGAATATAATATTTTGTTTTTCTTTTTGCTATTTGGTGCACTTTGTCTTTTCTGTTTTGTGGTCTATTTGCTAAGTTCAAATGCAATTGATCCTAAGTACTCTTTATACTAATTTCCATGTTGGTGAAGGAGTTTAGTAACATCGCTATCTATAGGCTACTAATAACTGTTTTAAAAAGTTAAAGACTTTGTCCCTTTGGGGTTTTGCACTGTTTCTAACAAATTATTAAACTAATGCATAGAGGAAGAATTCTAAGTCAGTCTGGTTGGGGCTTTAACAAAAACAAATGCTACAGACAGATGTATCCTGGGTAGTTGGTCTCTAATATGTACCTCTGTCTTGTGACCTCTTTTTTTTCCTGGTAAGTTTTGAGTCTCAATTGTCTTACTTGCAGACCAACCCCACTGTGGTTGCTGAAATACTTGGACTGATGTGAGGTACTTGGTACTTTTGTGTGGCATTGTGAGGCACTTCTGTGATTCAGCTGTTGTGTTGGGTCTTCTCTGTCTCTTCTCCATTGCGCTCAGTATTGTAACCTGTTTTGTATGTTTTGTGATTATCTTTTGCTTCATGTAGGTTATTGTAACTTCTAGACTATTGATCACCATATGTAGCAGCAGGCTACTTTGCTGATTTATCTAGTGCCTAGATTGAAGACACAAGAAGTGAAAATCAGAGCAGCACAAGACACTTCCGATTCATTACTTCATGTATTCTGAATTTGTGGGTTTGAAGTAATATTCTTTATTTTAAGTTTAGTTCTTCTGTGTTGCAATGTGCAAGGTGTATAAAAAAAAGACTGCTTTCAGAGGGCAGTCTTATCTTGACATAAAACTGATTAATCTTAGATGATAATATATGTTATTGTTTTTCTTCTCTAACTGTATGCAGAAGCCTTTAAAACACACAGCACTCCAGGTGGATTTTACCCACTCCCAGCCATGACTTCTACGCCATTGTCCGTCTCTCACAATCACTTTGTAATTCCCTCGCCTCCTCCACTTCCTTCTGGTGCACCATCTGCTGTTGATGCTAGTAATTCTGCACTGGAACTTATCAAACAACGCCGAGCTGCAAGAAACAGTGATTCAGCTGCAGCTAACAGTACTGATCACCAGAGGACAAAGAACTTTCCCAGTATGAGGGATGTTTTGAAAGACCTAAACAAAGTTCAGTTGCGAGCTGTTGAGAGGTAAGTTGGACTGGATGTGCATCTCAGCAAGCCAAGGCTATCTATCTAAGCATCAGCAGCACTTCAGTAGCACCAGAGAACACCAGTCATTCAAAGAGCAGCTACTCCTGACAAACTCAAGTTGGCAGCTTCTGAGTTCACATTGTGAAATATAAGATACTTGTGACATGGCTTTTAGATGCATTTAAAACATGCTGACTGATGCAGCATTTTAAACTGCTGTGCTGCTTCAGTATGCAAATCTCAGGTTGGTGTGGGGAGGTGAGAGGTTGCTTACAGGATTGCATTCACAGGCACAGGAAACTGATCTGAAAAAATAACCCTTCTGGATTCACTCTGAAAGTCCAAATCCTCAGTGAAATTTTAGAAAACTACTGCTAGCATACTCAAAATATCCTGGTTCAAGCTTTGAAGTGTTTACAAAAACATGTATCATTTATTGAAAATGTTTCATAAATTTGTATTTCAGTAGTGCAGTTGAATAGTACAGTATTCGGTAGGATTCGAAATATTTTTAGTGGTCAGCTGTTTTGATGGTAAGTGCAGTTGACTTGTAAAAAAAATTGAAGTCTTTAGTTTTACTAAAGACTTCAATACCTCTTCTGGTCTCTGCTATGCTAGGTATAATAGAGATTACACCTTGAGTATTCTGTTCTGAACTTGGACTGAAAAAGTAAGAAAAACTGAACCTATAATGAGTATTAGAAGCTCTCAATGTGGGAAGAATGTCACTTGGCAAAACTTATTGTGTTCTCATGTCAACATTTTCTTAACTTGTGAGCTTTATCTCTGAAAATGACTAGGAAAAAACTTGGGCAAATAATTTGCATGCAAATCCAAAGCATCTCTTTATGCTTTTGATGACATTCTCACAGTAAATAACACAAATATAAAATGCACTTAGGTAAACCTGTGTGTTTCCTGTGTATATGTTTTTTTGTCTATAGTTCCATGTATGAAGAAAATGAGATGTTCAGGTTGACAGTTTTAACATCTTGAGCATGGGCATAATTAGCAGGAAGTGGTAGCTTGTACATTGAAAATACTTTCTGGATTTAGGCATCTATGCATGTTCTGAAGTAGAGCTTAACTGAGTAATGAAAAATTTATATTTTTGGGAGGAGTAATAATCGAAATTGTTACAATTTTTCTGACAGTAGTTAATTGTGTGCACTGCAAAGGGAAGTCCTCTGTTCTCAGAAACTGAGAGCCTGAAGATCCCATTTTCTACCCCCCAAACACCATCTTACACATTGTGCAAGTGCTGTGAGGGCTTGTTTTTGTAGGGACCATGAACTCAGTCCTCTCAGGTTTTGTGTTAAGCAGCCATTACTGTAACTGCCAGATTTAGAACTTGGTGTTGTCAGTGTGCATTATTAGGTACAAATCATCAGCCTGGAAGTTGCACTTTACAAGCAGAACTCTGAACACTTCTAGATTTTTCCACCCACCACCCCCCCAAGGTTTCTCAATGGTTAGAAAGACTTAGGATTTTTTATTTTGGACTAGTCACTAGCTTCCACATTTATGCTAATTTTGGGGTGTAGGTGCCGTTTTGATTTCTGAATTTAAATGAACTTAAAATGAATAAAATTTAAATTAAATTATGTTCACAGTGATTATGAAATACCTTAGTGGGACATTCCCATTAACAGACTTAAATATAACTTTTAAATTACTTGGTATAAAAACTGCAATTTTGCCTTTTTTTGTGCTTGTTATTTGCAATACTTTAACACTTTGTGTTGATTTTTTGCCAGCTTTCTTCATGGAACAGCAACAACTTGTGTTTTCAGGTTAAGAATGTGGCTGACAAGTTGTTGGGTGTAATTGTATCAATTGTATTTGATTAATTGCTTTGATGTAACAGCAGCATTACTTGTGTAATCAGGGATTTATAGAATAGGGTGTTTACAGAAGTTGCCTCTAAAGTTTGGATTAGTGAGCACAGGATTAGGGTCAGGAGACAATAACTTTTTTGTTGTCCTTCATAGGTCTCCTGGAGGTACTCCTCTTTCTAGACCCAATAAGATGCAAAGTTCAGATTGGGATCCGGTTGCTGTACTAACTCAAGCTCTAAAGCAGAAATTTGCACATAAAAATGATGATGAAGATGATTCCTTGGACAAAGAAAATAATTCTTTTGATAGCTCTCCATTTTCTAGTCCTGAGGTGCCAGTGGTATGTTTTTATATAAGAATTTGTGTTTGTACTCTTGAACTGACTGCTGTTTTCATGGATACTTGCAGAGTTTTCACAAGCCTAGAACTTCTCCACAATTTTTTTAGCTATCAGCCTAGGTAGTTACTTTCTTTAAAGTATAATCAAAGCAGAAAATCTCAAAATAATTTGGTGGATTTAGACTGGTAAATGCACTTCTAGGTGTGCAGAGAAAAAAAACAACTTAGAAGACTGATTTTAAAAATTCATGTCATAGTTTGAGTGAACTATGGACCGTACCTTGATGGTACCTGGCAGGTATCCATGCATAGAAACTGTGTGCTTAAACAGTTATTGACTAATTTTTCAAATAAGGATATTAGGAAGGTCCAGAAAGGTCTCACTAATACACCCTAACTGCTCAGAAATGGAAATAAATGCATAGTCTGTAATATTTTCCTTTGAGTGTAGTTTCCATACAGTTTGAATCTTTATCCAAAATGAGATTTGATTCTGTTGTAAAACCCATGAAGAATCCGGATTTTCCTAGGAACAAAGAAGTGGTAGACAGAGCCATTGGACTCAGGTGGTTCTGAGCACTGATTTCTGCATATCAGCCTGTGCCAGTTACCTCAGCTTATACAGTCCAGCAGTGCTGTTTTGTTGGTTTTTAGGCATTTCCACAAACCTCAGAACTGCTCAGATGAGATTGATAGAAATAGGTGGCACTAATTTAAATTATGTCTCTCTGCTTAGCAATTCTATCTTTTTATTGTAAGAGTGAGAGAAAAGATTTGGGCTGTGGCATTTGTTACCGTAATGGAGAACATACAGTGGAAATCCAGATATCCATAGATGTTCTTTGGAAGCTGCTCTTACATGTGGCTAGCTGTGTGGCTGAAAACTTGAGGAAAACTAATGTGTGTGTTCCTCTTTCTAGCTGTAATGATTTGATTTGATTTTTTTTTTTTAATTTCAGCTGCCACAAGGATTTTCCAGGCTCAATGTAGCATATATTTTACAGACTGCAGTGTGTCAGCAGTACCTGGTGCAGTCTTAATAAATTTCTTTGACTTTTTTTCCCCCAAAGGAGAAATTAAAATGTCCTAAAAATAACCATGCTGGTATTTTTGATGCTGCAGACTATTGCACTGCGTAGCTGACATTCCTGATTCTAGATACAAAGATCAAAACTAGCTCCTGGAACAGCTTGTATATGGAATAGCTGTTGTTCCAGGATCTGACAGCTGGATTATGAAGTCTTGGAAGAGAGACTGCTTAAGGCCAGCATGTTCAGGAGTAGATACAAAAAGATGGAATTTTTCTGGTTAAAGCAGAATAATCTCATGAGTTTGTAACCAAGCCTCTGTTAGCTGTTAAGTGTTTTGAAGAATAAATGTACTTAAACCAATTGCATAGACTTAGTATTTTATTCTTTCTATGTTGAGAGAAGTGCAACAACTCTTCCAAAATGCTTTTCTTGTAAACATCTTCTAATTCAGTTTCTTGGGTATAATTTTAACTTCATCTCTGCTCTTCAGGTTGGGCGCTGCAGTCTGAAGCCAAATGCAAAACCCAGCCTTACAAGAACTGATGGAGTTAAGCAGGTACCAGCATGGAAAGCAAGAGCTCAGATATAGTGGAGGCTGCCAAGGAATGTTCAGTGTGTATAAATGGTGGGCCTACTTTGAAACTGCTGTAAGGTGGTGTAACGTGTTGTTCCAGATCATGTCTGTCCTATGCTGTTGAAGTTTGAGTATTGCAGGGTTTGTAAAATTACCTCTTCCTTCTCTGGTTTCTCAGTAGCCCAACTTGTAGATGTGGTGCTTTTACAAGAAGCACAAAACTGAGAGAAGGCTTCTATTGCTATGGAGCAGTGTCTTTGGAACCTGGGGAATCCAAGAGAGCAGTATGTGTGTGGGGAAAACAAAGATTTATTGCTGTGGGAGCTGAGGTATATGCTCTGTTTGCACTCCAGTGTAAATAACAAGGAAGTGTAAACTTTTTGTGTGTTATAACTACTGTATATAATGGTAATACTTTTTCATGAGAGTGGGATAGTTGTCTTGGTTTTCTTTGCAGTTTACTGATGCAACTCCTTATTCCATGTGCAAACAGTTTTCTAATTTATTTTGGGTCAGGAGATGAACTTTCATATTTGTGGAACTTTGTGCTGTGAGGAAACAGCAGGTCATCTATTAAATGCCTGTAATATGAGGGAGTTGCAGTCTGAGGTAAAAAAGACCTTGCAGAGAGATCTGCTTGCATACAGTCTAAATTCCATATGTAATTAAATATTAATTTCTATCTTGGCATGTGCATGTGAACTCAGATTTGTTCATGAGAGCTTATAAAATAAAATTCTCTTTATATTGTAGATGTGTGTGGTAGTGGCCTTTTGTACTGCAGACTCTTTTGTATCTTAAGAACTGATCATATTAGATGAGTTCTTAAATTGAGTTCATAAATCTTAAATTAAAGAAAAATTTGTATTTTTTCCTGCCAGAGTAGGAATGACTTAATGAAGCCACTTATTTACGAATTTATTATGATCCACTGCTCACAGGAGCTGCTGTCACCTGATCTTTTGTCTAAAAATCCTGATGTATAAAACCCAAATCCTCTCAGACTGTTGAATGTGTCCCTTATATCCTGTGTCTCTTCTATTTCCACGCTCTCTTTCATGGAGAAGACTGACAGCTGCATCCCCTCTTACTGCTGAGTCTTATTTGTACAGTTGTAAGAAATTAGTGTGCAAATACCATACTTGCATTTTGGTTTAAAAAAATTATCTTTTGAGTAAAACTGGAGCTTAATTGATTTGATATATTATATGCTGCTAAAATTAAACCCTCTAAGCATTTAATTCTTCTGGATTTAGTAATTATTGAACTTTATCATATTCTCCCATTCCTTGATTGGTCCGTAACAGTTTGGCCTTCACTTTTGTCCAATGCTTCACTTTCTTCCAATGCTTCTTCCAAAGTAAGCATTTGCTCCTTTCTCTACCTAGACTTGATAATTGCTATGAAATCTGTACAGAATATCCAGCTCAGCCCCATGCTGGATAATTTTACCCTCTTCCATCAAAGCTCCTCATTGTCTTTTGTCTGCTGCTCTGCTCTCTGCTGTACAAGACCAGCAGGCAGTGACAGTGAAGGAGGTCCATGCGGTGTCTGCTGAAGAGGACACGCAGGCAGGTGAGTCCCAGTGAGCATAAGGGCTGTGAATTGGCTCCCTCTTGCTCAGTGTCTGCAGTGCAGTGAGTGCAAGTGATCTGGTCTATATCAGCGTTCCTAGATCCAGGGGGTTTCAGAGGTTGTGGCCCTGCTGTTGTGACTGACAAACAGGATGGAATTCCTTCTTTGAGAGACTGAATTGTGTGCAAAGCCATACGGTAGTTACGTCAGTTGCTTTATGTGACCAACAGTTTCTTCTCTTCATGAAGAACAATTATTTTGTTCTCCCCAGAGTTCATAATTTAACTACAAGTTAGGCCAACAGGAGCAGTTTGCGGTGAGAATTTTGACTTTGGAAGTGTCTTTTCATTTTAGAAGGGACTTCTCAGAAATTTCTCAGTACCTTTTAACACAATAATGTAGTGTCAGAAGCATCAGCAAATTTTAGTGAGCTGCGTGACCCTTGTGGTTGTTGGATACTGTCTGATTTTTGTCATTTTGATGGGAATTGTGAAGTGATATAGTTTATAGCTGATCCACTTCCTTAGGGAAAAGAATAAGTAGTGGACCATGTGATTTTTTTTTTCCCCCCACCTACATGTGTTACAAGAACAGATTCTTTATTCCAGATGTAAAGAAGTCTGTGGGTTGTATCTGGTAACATCTTGACAGTTTTCAATACCAAGAAGTTGGAAAGCTTAGTAAAAGTTAGTAATGAAAAGCTCTATCACTCGTTGCAGAGATTTTTCTCCCTTTTCAGAGCTGATGGAAATGTGGCTTTGTCATCTTACTTTCTTTGACTAAAACTTCTGTATCAACAACTGGGAACCATTCCTGCTTCCTGTGCCCACCTAGAATCCATTCCATGTTTTTCCTACAAATGCCCTTGTTTACATAAGGTCCCTGACCGAATTGCCCAGTCACAATGCAAATCAAGAGTTCTGCTATTGATCTGGGAAAGGAGGAGGAGGCTCAGGAACACGAGTGCTCTATTGGTCTGCTGGCACGATCTTGTGAAAGGTTGTGCCTACTTGTCACTGAAGACGTCGGAAAAACTTGCTCTCCTACCACTCCCAGTGAATTTTTGGGCAGGATGTCTTCCTTCAGGAGGTGCTGAGGTGGTTGCTGGAATGAAAGTCAGTTTTGTTTTTCTACTTGAAAGAATTAAAAAGTATGTATATGGTATCCAGTTTTCCAGGTAAAAAATTGAAATGAGTAAATGTTTCACATATTTTGTGTAAAAGGGCTAGAAGGAAAAGTAGACCTTTAAATGCAGTCCTTTAAAAACATTTAGGAGATCCTAAAAGATTTGCGTTCTCTATCAGTGAGCTTCCCATTACAGGAAGACTTAATAATACAATTACCTGACAATTATTGTCAGAATACCACTGCTGACATATTCCTATAATATACCAAACCTATCCAAATACTCACTGAGGGACAATTAATATATAATTTGATGTGTATTAATTATTATATTAATATATATTTAATTGATCAATATTATCTCTGTACATGGAGGTACAGAGTTTTTGGATGAAGATAGAGCAGAGAGTATCCAACAGTATTAACTGACCTCAGTCAATTCTTGTTAGCAATTAATGACATTGTTCTTTAGTTCCACCTGAATAGTAAAATTATATATAGGGTTCTTGCCAAAGCCAAAATGACAAAGGGAACCTACTAGACAAGTTAGCCTTGAGTCAGTGATCAGATACCTTGGGGAAAGGAAGTTCTGCAGGCAAGACTATTGAACCAACTAAAAAAGAGATATGATCAAATGAAATACAATTGAAGGAAAAAGAAAAAAAATCAGGAGTTTTAGTGGCTACAAGAAAGTGGTCTGAGAGAAAATCAGGTGCAGTGCAAAGGACCAAAAGATGCCAAAACTAACCTGACAGATGTTGCAAAAGCAGGGGAAAAAATCAAGGAGAAAGACAGCACTTTGAGGGGAAGATATGAGGGACATGGCACGGATACTATAAAAAAAAAAAATCAATCTTCGCCATACTGAAAGCCATCAAAAGGCATGGCATGCCATCAAGTGCAGGGACCAAAGCTTGCCAAAATTGATCCATTAAAATTCCAGAAAGAGAATAGAAGGACTTCCAAACATGATGTCCCAGTGTTAAGGAAGGGCAGCTGCAAAATGTTATTCCCCCTTTTTCTTAAATTTGTTTGCTGGTGGTTCTAGGTACCTGGGAGATATTTATCATCCTGATTCCTCTACCAGGTTCTCAGACCCCAATGTTGTTTACCAATACATTTTTCATCGTGATGCTGACTTCAGCTACATCTGTATTATCTTCCAGGTTTATCTGAGTATTTTATTAATTGTGTACTGTATTTTAGGGCATTGTTGCATGTTTGTGTGAAATTGAGTAGTTTACAGCAAGGAAGATGCCCTGCTGTGCATATTGTGTGCAAACAAAGAAGGACTGCTGTGTCATGGGATGGTTGGAGACATCTTGGGCACAGTAATCCCAGCACACTCAGAGAAGTAAGAAGGGGAGTCAATAGTTCTGCTATCCTGGACTTCTGCAAGACAGATTTTGGCTTGTCTAGGAGACTGAGTGAATCTCTGGGGGGACAGTCCCAGAAGGCAAAGGAGTCCAGGAAAGATGACATTCTTCAAGAAGAAAATGCTACTGGCAGAGTAGGAGGTGATTTCTGTGGAGGTGGGGAAGACCTGTCTGGCTGGACGGAGAGCTTTGGCCTCTGACCTTTGGAAGAAGGGGCAGGCAATGCAGGAGGACTACAATAATCTTGTGAGGCAACTCCAGGAGAAAATTACAATAGTCAAAGCCCAACTAAAACTTAGTCTGACTACTGCAGTAAAAAAATGTTTCTCTAAATACATTAGTAATGACAGGGAGGCCAAGAAGAAGCTTCATCATTTTTTGGGTATGGGGAGAAACATAGTGACAAAGGACCTGAAAAGAGGCCGAGGTACTTAATGCCTTCCTTCTCTCATCCTTTAACAGCTAGACCACTTGTTCCCCAGGTACCCAGCCCCCCAAGCTGGAAGACAGTGACAGAGAGTGAAATGAAGCCCCCATAATTGAAGGGGAAATGGCCAGTGACTTGATGCCACACTTGGACACTCACAAGTTTATGAGGCCAGATGGGATCCACTCAAGGGTACTGAGGGAGCTGGTGGAAATGCTCACAGAGTCACTTTCCATCATTTATCATCAATCTTGGCTAATTGGGGACTTTTACTAAAGCCTTTGACAGTTTCCCACAGCATTCTCCTGGAGAAACTGGCCTGTCGTGCCTTGTACAGATGCACTGTGAAAACCTGGTTGGACAGCTGGGCCAAGAGAGTGTTGGTGCATAGAGTTACATCCAGCTAGCAGCTGGTCACTAGTGGCATTTCCCAGGTATCAGTTTGTTGTCATCATATTTCCATAGGCTCCCATACCTTCTTGGTGATTTCTCAAGGGCAGCTCCTCGCAGCACTGACTCCCTCTTCTTCTCAGTACAGACAAAAAACTCCAGCCCTCTTCACAGCCCAACCAACAAGCTCCAACTCTCTCCTCACCCAGCTAACCCACTCTTTTGTAGCACTCATCTCCTTATTGGACACAGCTGTGGCCTATTAAGGTCAGGCCTGTTCCTAATCTTTGGTGATTAGTACAGCTGCAACTCCTCAAGTGTGAGACTACCTTCTGCACTATTCTCTTACATTCTATCCCTCCACATCAGTTGTATCTCAATGTGGGGATTGCTGTTTGTAGATGTTTCAGTGATTTAGAGCAATGTACACCATTTTCCATAGTTATGCCTTGAAACACTTTGTTTAGGAACTCAGTCCTGAATTGTGGTGCTAGTTTTCACAATATCTAAAACTGTATTGTGAGTAAAGGCTAAAGATGACAGCTGTCCTCCTACTTCAGAGAAATTTGGCACATTTTTTTGTGGCTGGATTTGGCTGGATTATTTACAAATTTTGATTATAATAATCAAAAGGCCCTTCTTTTGATATTCATTATTTTCCCCAATAATCCTGTCATCAGGACCGCTCCTTCTGCAGTGTAAATTTGAATTTTTTTTTTTTTTTTTTGCACACTGAAAGAACAACAGCATGGTGCTTTTGTTCCAGCTGTGTTTCTAGACCTCCTTACGTTTTCATTTCTGCTTACATTTTCATCCAGCCTGGAAAGCTAAAGTAGGCCTTAAAAGCAAATTATTTATGTATCTTAGGAAGAGTGTTCAGACTTTCATTGTTTTTGGGATGGATGTATTCTGACCTTTTGTTGAAGGCTAATTTTAGGCATTTGATTTCAATGGGACACAGAAGCAAAAGCAGCAGTCTAAATTCTCTCTTTAGGTAACAGAGACATGGCAGTAAAGTCTGCAGGGGTGGAGTTGGCAGTGATTGCTTCAAACTTCTGATCAGCTAAAAATGTCTTAGATTAAAAGACATTTGAATATCTTTTAAAATAATTGATACAAATAGTTTTTACATTTTACAGATAAACTGCATGGGTTTAACCACAAGAGAGCAGTATCACACCGGGTCTATGTTGCAAGTCTTCAACTAAAAGAAATTCTGCTTTGTCAGCATAAAGTCTCACAACAAAATTTTAATCCCTTTATCTTTTTATTTTTATAGTGATATACACTAAATTGTAGGGGTAGATGATTCTATCTTATTAGCATTATGATGAACTGTATTTATGTGCACTTGGATTAGTAAAAAGTCAACACCTGGCTCATTTATTCTCTTCACAAAATAAAACTGCTACTTCATTTTCTGGGAGAACAGGCTGAAAATTTTATGTGGTGAGTTAGAGAAGAGCTTGAGCTGGCAGTAATTTCTTTTCTGAAAAAATATTCTCTTTATCCCATGTAAATTGACCATTGGAGATTTCTCTTTGTGGTCCAGTACACACATAACTTCTAGCTTAGTGAAAATATGCTGCTTTTTACTGATTAAAAGTCAAAGTGACAATAGGGCATAGAGATTCACTTTTTTTTTTCTTTCAGATGAAACACTATACTGCTCTTCTGTAAACATATGCATTCTTTGCTCCTCACATGTACAAAGTGACTTGAACCAGTTTAGGTGTATCCATAAAGCTGGGTATGGGGATGTTTGCAGAGCTGGGCAAATTTTAACCTTTAGTGGTGTCAGTCTTTGAAGTGTCCACTTCATTCTTCCTGTCTGTGCTTTCTCTTTGGTAGCCAACATTTTGTTTAGTTGGAAAAGTTAAAACAGATTGATTGTTCCCACTTCTCTGTTTCACTTTATAGTTCTCGTGCCATAACACAGCAGCTGTGTTTGCTGGGAGGCAGTTGCCACTGAGCAACAGCTGCTGGCATAAAGGAGCAGTAGGAAGAAATTTAAAGTAAGCTTAGTTTTAGTTTTTTCCCTGTGTTATTTTTGCCTCATGGCTGTTAGATGCATTCTTACCTTACAGTTTACAGCTGTAAGTATTTGTCCTGTTTTTTTCTATAATGGGAACTGTAGGAAAAACTGTCATATCAGAGGTTGTGTGTTCTACTGCTGAAGTGAGGGGCTGCTGTCCTTTGGAATATTGGGGGTTTTTAATGTGTATTCTGTTGTTTCTTACTCAATTTTGTCTGTCTGGTATTTTTGTCATCATTTTCTAGCAGGTGTTTTTGCTTGACTTGCATACCATGTTTGACTGTCATCTACTGGGGCAGGCTTGATAAACCAGGCTTTTTTTAAACTCTTTCTTTGCTTGTATGGAAGTGTTTCTGAAGGGAGGACAAACTCAATGTCCTTGGTGTTAATTTATTAAGTGGGGAGTTCCTTACCAGCATGTACAGTGGGAAAATAATATTCAGCTCAGTATTTTGTGATAGTAAAAACAGGTAGTTTGAAGATGCACTTTGGTTTGACTCAAGTGAGATATGAGCTTTATCAACACCTCCTGTTCCTATCTACTCATTTGACCACTCCAGTATTTTTCATCCATTTGTGTTTGCTTCTTCTGTCTATTCCTCTCATATGCACTGTCTGCATGTGCAAGAATTATATTAAGGCTTTACTAGTTACATTTCTGAGGAGTCTGCTTTTTCAGGACTTCTAGCAAATCCCCAGGCCATTTATTATTTTTCAGTAGTGGCATAGCCTTTTCTTGCAATTTGAAGAGTATACTTTGTATTTAGTATATCAGAACAATGCAGCTGCTAGGGAGACTTATACCAAATAAGTATAACCTAGCTCGTTGCTGAACGGATTTTTGATGTTAAATTAGGTTTTTTAGTTCACAAATGAAAGAATATATTGAAGAAACATTGACATAAGGCGAGCAAAATAAACAGAATTTGTGAGATCCTGCTTCGTGCCTTGTGAGCTCTCGGAGCTGTTGCTAGGAGAAGAGCTTGGTAACAGTGCTCAAAGCTGGTAGTTGCCTGGGGAACCCAGAGACACTTGTGCTATTTCTACACATCTGTACCAAATCACAGTATTTTTCTTCCATGTACCCCCTTTTTCCTATTCTCTAGCATAATAAAAGTTGTGGGGGATCTTGACCACAGGACTAAGTCCTTTGTCATCCTTCAGCATACAGGTCTCACAGTCAAGACTTAGAAGCTTTTATGAAAATGGTACTTGGCCAGATCTTGACCGAGAACGATAGTGGTGAATAGCTGACCTAATACAGGTTGAGGATGGTGAACATCACACCTGGTAATGGGCCCTGGTGCTTTTATTTGGAAGTTGTTGCTGTTCCATTGCTTTAATATGAGTAAAAGTGTCACTTAGGAATTGCATAGATTTTAGGAAAAGTGGAATGTATTTACTGAGGAAAAAACACAGGATCACTAATTACCAGTGAAGTAATTATTTGATGGAGGAATAAGTAAATAAACTCTGCTTACTAGAACAAAAAACTTAGAACTGCAGATGGCTAAGCAATTTAAATCTGCAAATTCTAAAGAAGCTGGCTGTCAGACATATCTGGCCCTTTATATTTACTTTGAATGAACTTTACAGTAATACAGAAATTCAGAAAATTGTGTCATCTAAGTTTTCTTTTTAAGAAAAGTGGGGTAAGACATATGACTATAGGTCGATTGGCATGTATCAATTCTAGGCAAAAATACCCTGTACAATGGTATCCTTTTGCACAGTCTGAAATATGGGATTGATCTCTTGTGACTTATTGTAAAATAGATGTTTTAAATCATCTTTAACAAAAGTAGCTGCAATAGAAGAGTGTAAATTAGAATGCAACATTTTTATTACCCACAAAAGTAGATGTTAAATGGATGTAGAACTGATTAGCTGGCAGATAATAGTAATCACTGAAAGGAAGTATTTCTACTAAAGATTACAGAGAATGGTACTGGGCTGATGCAGTTTCATATTTTTAGTAATGAAATAAGTGATAAAATTTGTGGATAATTAAAACTAGAAATTACATAGAGAGAAATAATGGAGATGTGAATGATGGCAAAAAGCCACAATGATAATACCATAGCAGCTTAGGTCTTCAGAAGGAAAGTACATTCTAGTACAGTCAGTTGAAAAACTATAAAGCTGTTTCATTCACACTGTATTATTTCAGAAACAGAAAATCTGTTTGCAGTGACTTATTTGTCAGTGAATGCACGAAGATTAAAAAAAGTGCTAAAAGCTTCTTTCTATGTCAGAGAGAAATTTTAATACTAGCCAGTTGTAGGAAGTGAGAACTAAAATAATTTAAATGAGAGTGCATTTCAATAATGAGCATGACATCCACAGTGGGAAGTGGTGACTTTATTTCTTCTCTGTAGTAGAGCCCAGTGCTGGTTTGACAGTGACCCAACTACAGAGTGAAACAATTGTCCCTTTTTGACAACGGTGCCTTCCTTCCTCATGTGTTTATTTTCTAGTGTATTTATCATAGGTTGTCTCAGAAAGAGAACAGCTCTTACTATATTTGTTTCACATTTAAAGTCCTCTTAGTTTCACAGAGTAACTTGTGCTGCTCTTGAAGGTGGAAACTCTTTGCCAATATTCAGATATTTAAGAAGACTTCATTCCATCACGAATCTCAGTAAAATTGAAGCTTGTAGATGTGCCATGCCAGCTGAAAAATGACATCTGCATTATTATATAAGATGTCCCTGAGAGCAATGTAACACCCACAGGCAAAACTTCAAGCTGTCAAGTAACTCAAGTGATGATGTAAGCTCTCCCTTTAAATTAATGACACTGAAGTATCGGAAAGAATTGCAGTTGGGTTGGTGAAGGAATAAACTCAAAAGGAAAAAAACAAAACAAAATGGGACCCCAAACCCCTAGCAACATGTCCAGATTTTTTTAAGGTGCCTGGAGGTCATCAATTCACTTTTTCCACAAAACCATAGAAGTTGTGCTCTTTTATCATTGAAGTAAAAGCTGTCCTTTCACATGTTGCTCTCTTCAGGATCTGTGATGATTGGCTTCTTGACCTCTAACCTGACTCTGTTATTAAATTATTTCTATTATAACAACTTGTCGTGGGAGCAGCATGGTGTTCCTTGTGCAGTTCCTGATCCATAACTAGAGCACTCCAAAGTGTAACCACAGTAAAAATAAAAAAACTACACCTCTATTTAGCATTTCTCATACAGCATCACTTGAGTTGTCATAATCAAAATGCCAGATAATTTTGTTGGTGGTTTGTATTTCAAAGCCTGTCAACATAAAGGCCTAAGTAGTCGAACTGTTCAGAAAAAACTGTTCAGAAAAAAATGGAGGCTATTGGTCACACAGGATTATATTGTGACATGTTTAGGTCTTAGGCAAGTGAAGGACTTGGTAAAAGGCAGCTGAAGTCCAGACTTTTCCTATGCTTCACCCTAAGCAAACATTAATAGTAATATCATTGACTGTTCTTTCTTAAAACTGGAAAACTGAAATACTCTTTAAAAAAAGAGAAAATATTTCATACTATTGTAAAGTATGCTTAATAAAAAGTGGGATGGGAATTGAAGCAGGTCTGAGCCTCAAGAAGCTGTTTCTCTTGAAATCAAAAAGACAGGCTTTATTACAATAAAACCTCCACAGTTTTATCTAGGGAGACCATAGAAATCATCAAGGAAGACAGAAAATAAAAAAGGGGTTGTGACCTTGCATGCAAGTCTTTGCTTCCACTTAACTCAATACCTTTCTGAGTTGCAGCAAAGTCTCTTGGGCCCCTCTCATGTCTGGCTGACTGCGAAGGCTCGCAAGAATTTTATTTACTTGCTGCATTCTCTGAGTGAGCTGTGAGCTTCTTGCTGTAGCTCTCTTGCATGAGATATCCTGCAGTTTCTGATCTTTCTATCTTCCAGCTAAATCCAGAGCATCTCAGAGAAGAAAGAATTCCCTGCTTCTCTTGAGAGGGAGGGGGAAATCACATTGCTCTTTAAAAGAACGTAACTTACGAATTCCAATTATGTTTGGAATCATAATAGATACCATCATTTCCCAAATCAAATTATTTTTTGTGTTGCTTGTGATTAGTTGGTGTTTTGAAGAAGCTGACCATAATTAGATATGGAGGGGAGGGGAGGGGATGAGGGCAAGACCTCCAAGAAGGTAAAAATGAGGCTTGATAACCAGTTTTACTTGTCTCCAAACAGGACTCCTGATAGACCAAGCACAGAGGATTTGTGAGGATAAAGTGCAAAAGGAAATCAACTGCACAGCTTCTTATCCAAATTTTTTCACTTTGATTCATGAATCCCATCAGGTAACATAATTTCTGTTTTATCTTTGTAACTACAATGGAGTTAAATGAAGGAAGTGTGTTTGCTCTGTTAAAACTTTAGTACACACCTTTATGTACCTAAAGCCAATGTGCCAATGTCACTTAGCCATTTTGAGTAGCTGATGTACCCATCGCAAATCTTATTTATGTTTCTTGATTTGTTTAATATCTACCTTTATATAGGCAGTCTTCAGGCAGTGGCATTGTTGAGGAAGATTTCCTTTTCATGTGGGAACTGGGGCACTTACCATGCACATCTGTGTGCATATTAATTCAGCCCTAGCACTGAATAAAAGAGACTTCACAGCACCAAAGTGCAAGGGGCCACTCCTTAATGGTCCATGCAGAAATGGTGGAGCTGGTGGCAGTAACTTTCCTGATGCGCTGAGGGAAATAAATGTGCCAAATAAATGTTGTACCACAAAGGGCAATGGTGATGCCTCAAACTAGTTGTCATCTACATGGAACCTCATCCCAGCAAAACAGTACATTTTTTTAAACAAAGTAATTCCACTCATGTTTTGGTCTCTCAGCTGAGGATACTAATGTATCTATTTTTTCTCCTCCTTCTAGAAGTTGACTTGAAATATATTTACCCAACACAAAGCATGGCAGATACAAACAAGTGATCTTTGGGACAATAGTTTCTCAATCTGCCCTTGAATCTACCATATGTTCAGTACTTCCTATTTTCTTTGCATTTTGGTTGCCTAACGTGGACTAACCCCTGAGAATATCTGCAGGTGTTGGTAGGTCTGGTTATAGAAACGAGGCTGGGCATCAAATACATGTGTAAGTGTAGCACCAGGTTTTTGTTCTTGGTAGCTATATTTCTTTCATAAATATGCTTATGTATGAGCTAAGCTCATAGGAATCCTCTACACATACAAATGGAAAATCTGGATTTGGAATGTAACAGCTGCTGAGTAGCATGAGTAGGTCAGGAAAGCATCATTTTAAACTAATGGTGGATTTAAGTATTAAAGTGTATTTTCTTCAGGATTATGGTTTTAGTAATATTTATTTGTAACCAGGAATTCCCTTTTTGTTTCATATAAATGTTAAATCTTTTAAGCTTTTCTATGTGGTTAAAGGTTAATATATTCTTATGGCAGCAACTTCCATATGTACTGCTGCACTTTGCTTACCTAAGTTTTGATTTGGGGAATGCAGAAGCTCTCAGTCTGCCCAAATGTTCTGATTTTTTATAGGTGATACTAATGAAACTACAGTATTTTCTCCTCTCTCTCTCCCTCATGGAGGCTTTTCATGATTCAAATTGCATTTTGCCACCCTTTGCACTTCCCACTCTTGTACTTGCACGTTCTAGAGGGGGATGATTGGTATACAAACTGAATTTATCTTTAGGTGGTAGGAGTGCTGGAAATAATAGGACAACTCCTCTGTTTGTATGAATTCTAATACTCCATTTTAGTTACAACTTCTTAAGACACCCAGATCCCCTTCCTAATCTAGTAGTACAATATATTTAGAGCTCTGTAGGGTACAGGATTCAAATCTTCTCTCTAAATTATATTACTATAAAATCTGACATGAAATTAATCTGCTGCTGCAATACTTCCTTGTGTCTTAGGTTCTGCATGGCCAAGGTAGCTTTTAGGAAGTGCTGCTGCTGGTAGCAAAATCCAGTTGTCATGGATTAATGTGTTGCACAGTGTTCAACTCTGCCTAAGAGCTAAACTAACCCAGGATGCAGTGAAATGATCCACTGGTTTTACTGGTAGAGCGACTTTAAACTCTTCTCTACCCTGTGATTCATTTGCTGTCAGTCCCTAAACAGCTGTTTGAGACTCTACTGTACACAACATCAGTGAAAGATTGAGAGGTGTAGAACTGGGGACACCACAAACCTGCTTTGTTGGTAAAACCAGAGTATTTTGTAATAGCACTCATTTTATCTAGAAGAGGATTGGACATTGGAGAGACCCTGCCTTCCTCACCTTTAGCGAAAAGGAGTGTCTGTCACATAATTGATTGTCACACTCATATTACATTGTTTCTTCTCTTGTTGAATAGATATATTTCCAAGATTTTCCACCTGAACTATAAACCATAATTAAGTATTTGGCCAGGACAAAAATATTGCCATATAATTAATTTTTCTTTTGCTGTTCATTGCTGCATTTCAACTTGCTGGTCTGCATTTTTTGTTTTGAACCATGAAACATCAGCATCCATCCAAACAGTGCCTGTGCAGAGTGGGGAGATGTATTGATTTGGCTGTACTTGAAAATAACTGTTAAATCTGTTATGGAAAACGAGTGGTTTTCCAATGGTGACTGTGTAGAAGACTCCTGGAGAAACCATCACAACTCCAACCCTATATAGGACAGATCTCTAAGGGGCTTCATTCTAAAATCAATTTTGCAGTTCTGCTTGCATCTGGGGGACAGAGGAAAACACTTACTGTGATACTGAAGGGTGGATTTTTTTTTAGAAAAGTTTAATTTTAACATGTTGGCTAAATAGCACTGAAACAAAATATATATCCAGCTCCTGTATTTTGTTCAATTGTAGTATTTGCATGGCACGAACTATGGGAGTATTGTTGCTGAGCACTTTGAGATACAAATGAATTCTGGCTTTAGAAATGTGTCAGAGTCAGGAAGAGTCCCTGCAGTGATACCCATCAGTGATGACAAGTATTTCTCACTTAGAAATACTTATCAGTGTAGAACATCAATACTTCTCGTATTTTTAATTAAACTTCAAAAGCTCCTGTCATGTTGCACATATAAAGAACATGGTCTGAAAGAGAAATGAGAAAATGGAGATTAAAACTGACCAATGATCCTAAGGAGAACTCATTACTGGAACTGAAACAATAGTTTAAGGAAAACTCCTTCAAATACTTAACCAGGGTAGCATTTTCCCTGGGGTTTGAAAATCCTTCTACTACATGCTTAGGAAAATTACATGGAAATGCTTTCCTTGCTGGGAACTCCATTTATATTCATACATCAAGTCTAAGGGGAAATTTAGAGAAGAGTTCTTCTCAGAAACAGCACACTAGGAAAGTGATTATTCTGTTGGTAGAAAGGAGAGGCAGTGAGAGAATGGAGGCAGTGGGATTTTTGCTGCCTTGTCAAACCAGAATGTCTTCTGCAAACAAAGGAGATCCTTCAATCAACTGGCTTTACCAAAGAACTTGGAACACTTCACTTTTTCTTTTTATTAGCTGTCATTCTTCGACATGATGAATACTTACAGCAGTATGTTAAAAAAGATACAGTTAAGTCTCTTGGCATCACTGCATAGCAGTCACAGCATTTTCACACAATCTAGTGCTTCCTTTCAGAATGATGCATATGGCATATATACGCACATATGGGGGCTGATTCTTGGTCCCAGTGAAGTTGTGGGGACCAGTGTTTGGCCCATAGAGTTGTATAAGATATGCGACTATGTATATATAAAATGCTTTACAATAAACATGACATATACAATCTTGAATTCAAAGATAAGCAGAATATATTTTACATCCGTGTCAAGCTTATGGTCTGCACTTAAAAGTTTATGTACCTAAAATATTGGATGGATTATAGAAACAAAGAGCAACAGTTTGCACCAATCAAAGTAATTTGAATACATATTCATGGCATGAAGCTTGCCTTGTGTTTTTGTTCTGTGTTTTGGGATGGCTTTTTTTTTTGGATTTGTAGGGTTTTAATTAAAATTTAATTATTGATTTTTATGGGCCACAGGGATCATGGTGACATCAGGAGGGGAATGGGCATACTTTATGGACAACTCAGATTAGTGACTTAAAATATAAGGCAATAAATTATGGCTAGTACACTGTCTGGTACCTGAAAATACAATTGTGACTACTTGAGTTTTTCCTTTCTGAGGAGAATTCATTTGGAAGGGCTAAGTGTGCCTTCTGTGTCTAATTTGATGGAAACTTTAACAGAAATTGAAACTCCAGATTACAAAAGCTGGTGAGATCACTATGCAGTGTAACAACAGCCTTCTCTCATTTACAGCTTTCTCATTAATCGCTGGGGAGGTTTTGGTTTTCTTCATGAAAACCAAGTTTATACAAAACTAATTGACCTGTGTTGTAGATTAAGTTAGACACAACTGCAGATCATGTGTTTTTTTTTCTTTTCCTCCATAGGCTCTACTTAATCTCAACTACTCCTGTCTTTGTTCCTTGTATTCCAAAGGTACATGTTGTCAATAGTTGTTTTATTCCCCATTTGACTGGTGGCTGAACCATTGACACTTACAAACACGAAGGCAGGTAAAATCTTTACTTAATGACAATGCATACATATGCATTAGTTTAACCAGCCTAAGACTTTCACTTATTATAATTTATTATTGTTAGTTATACAAAATTTTGCCTCTTAGATGATATGAAATCTTCATTTAGAGGAGCTAGATTTTAATCTCATTTGTGGGGCATAAAACCATTTTAACATCCTGCTTTTAACAGCTTTTTTCCTCTTTCTAGATATGAAAACCTTAACTCAGTTTGAAAACTTCAAAATCTTTCACCTACACTGGCCCGGTGGGAAGGAAAAATTATTTACAAGGGCCTTCTGTAAAGCGGCTGATAGGGCTGACACCACCAAAATCTGTGTTATCTGCATAGCTTTTCTATTCTGTGCATCAGCAGCCTGTTGGCACACTGGGGAGAAACCCCAGTGCAGAAATGCCCTCCAAACCAGAGCATACCACACATGTGTCACAACTGCATGTGCTAAGCACTGGTGCTGTGGGATTGGCTGTACCAGTTAGGGTTTCTACGGGAAATCAGATGGCTGCATTTTGCATTACAGACCCCAGGGAATCGGGCTGCCAGGCAGCTGCTGCCAGAGCCTACCCTTTCTCAGCACTTCTGTCTGGAGCACCTGAGGCAAACTGGCCCAGGCCCAAACCTGTGCAATGGGTTTGGCTCACAAGTACAAAAGTGTTGCTGGGGCCACCCTGAACCTCTTTCAAGCACTGTTTCATTACACAAGGTGATTGAAATCTAGCAGGTACGCTCAGTGCACCAAAATCCCCCATAATAATTTTGGCCCTTACTAGTTTGTAAGGGCCTGATAATTTTCAGAAGAGCTTTTTAAAGTTGGAAAGTTTTAACATGGTAAGAGCAAACTTTTAATGGAACCTGTAGGTTCCACTTGTAGAAAAGGGCTTGGATTTAATGTGGCTGTAACAAAATTTGATTTGTACCTAAGCCTTCCTGTGGACCTATTTTCTGGAAGCTCTTCAGAAACAGCTCGACAGTGTTTCTGAGAACTTTTTATGCTGCTAGATGCTGAGTTTAACTAAATTTCAGAACATTTCAAAAAAATTCTTTGAGCTAGATGGCAAAGGGCTTCCATTTCTTACTAAAAAGATAAAACATGGGAAATTAGATTCTTTTGTATGGACTTAAGTGCTTCTAAGCAGCACATTACATCGCTCACATAATGTCCTAATAATTGTCCTACATCTGTCAGAAGGAAAGGTACACCTAAAAAGCTGCAAAGTGGTGGTGCTTCCACCCCCACCACCCTCATGTGCTTAAGAAGACATTTATGTCCTGTAGTTAGAAACAATTTAATTCTACTACAACTCTCTTGAGTGCCCTTTGCTTGCTGTGGTCCTTCTATTATATGAATCTCATTTAGATTAGTGGGAGGAAGAAGGAGGTTTTCTATTGGTTGTACCTTACATAACAGTGGAGGGGCAGAAAAAACATCGCTGGAGCGCTTTGTGTGCTCATTGCACACAAACTGCCCTTTTTACTTCACTGGCTTTCAGCCTCTTTTCTCTTTTTCACAAAGAATTAGTGGAGTAAATCATCCTTCACTAAAACTCATACTTTTTATTTTCCTCTAAACACATTAGTCACCTTATGAGCATGAACCTTCTCTCATCAAGTCAATATCCCATGTAATTGAGAAAAATGTATTATATTTTCCCTTGCACTTGTGTGAGTAAACATCTTTCTCATGCTTCTCAAACACCAACTTGAAAAGCTCTTTCTTTGTTGGCCTCTTCAATGTCTTCACATCTCAACATGACTACCCAAATGCGACCACCTGGCCACACCTACTCGTTCTTTTGGAAAGCAGCTGTACAGATTTGATGTACGGGGGGTTCACAACAACGCTGCACTTCACATGAGTGCAGTTATTCTTGCTGGGGGCAGAGGAGCAGGGGACAATCCCTTTGGTGCAACGCAGTTAGTGTCTGAGAATACAATCTCACTGAAATGGTAGAAACTTCAGGAAAGTTTAATAAAAACTTTCAGAACTGAGGTTGTTTATGGCATAGTTAAGGCCAAGTATCTTTCACAAAGATGAGATCATAGAAAATTCTTCAGCCACTATGATAGCTAAGAGGATTATTAGTAGTCTGACTACAACACCTTTTTTTCCTTCATTGACTGAGACTAATCTAAAAGTCAGTTGAAGTATTCTTTTAATTAAAAGAAAAATACAAATGCATTTTGATGCTGACTATCTAAGGAGGGCATGTGGGGAAAAAATCAGCTACACTGCAACATCTCTCAAGAAAACAACTGAACTCCATAACTAATGCCGTGCTTTGTAGATGACTAAGCTATTTAGTAAAAATTCACACGTTTGAATAAATGGTAATCATGCTGAACTGTCAAATCATGTGGCGTTGCTGTGGGGTCTGGGGGTTTTTTTGAACTTTAAACTTCAGGCGCTGTGAAACATTTGCCTAGATCGAATGTGCAAGGTGCCATGGATTAACAACACGGACCCATATGGAATGTGTTTGAAGTTTTCAAGAAGTTATCCTGCCAGACTTCATTCCTTAATGACCTTTGATACACCTTGGATAGTGGAAAGGCAGTTCAGAATCTTATCTTGTAATCGTATGATTTTGGCAGCTATCAGAAGATGAAGGATGCTAGAAGTTAAGGCTTTTATCCACAAACAATGGTGTATATTAATAAACTCTATACCATATTTACAAATGCTTTCTCTTGTATTAAAACTAACAGTATTCTGTTCACAGTGCCAATGTTTTTACAGGTAGCAATCATCCCACAGTACTCCAGTATTTTGGCATGGGAATCAGTAGCGCTTTCTATTTACAGAAAATGTACACATATGAATATAAACAGGTAAATTGAAACAGTACTCAAAAGATAGATCTGTTTGTGTTTCAAAGGTTTAGACTGTACTACACCTTCCCTTTCGGCTGCGAGGGAATACTGTTCCTTGCAATGAGAAGATGCCCGTCTTTTATCCAAAGTGGCATAAAAATGATTACCAAAACAAGCCTTGTTACACTGAAGGTGTGTATACGGAGAGTAACTTCAGTCCAAGGTTTAGAGATCTGTTGTTTAGTGCACAGAATACAAAAGTTAAAAAGGTTTTTAACCACTAAAACAACCCAACTCTCTGCCCTCTGTGAGCACTGTCCTGCTCAGTCCATGTCCTCTGGATGCTGGAGATGCTGGTGGTTTCATGTGCAGCCCAGCTGCCAGCCTAGAGAGGGTGTGGCGCTCTGGGCCTATATACATATGTCACAATATGACTTGTGGTAAATGAAAAGATCACCAAGAGTGCCTTGTTCTCTCAGCAATCCTCCCGCTTCATGGCAGCTGGCCTGGCTTCCTGGCTGCTGGCTGGGACTCCGCGTTGGGGCAGGTCAGGATCAGGAGTGATTAATGGCATCAGGCATGCGCAGAATGGAGAGAGGGGAGAGGAACATGAAGATCAGAAAGAAACCCAGCAGAACCATGGGCATGTTCATGAGGACCCTTAGAGCTCTGCCATTTCTTGCCTTTGCACGGTGTTGACAACAGGCTCCAGCTCCTCGGGACCTTTTTTGCTGCTATGACCAAGACGGAGATAGCAGTGCTAGAAGGAAAAGTGCAAAGCTGCCACTAAGGAGTCTCTTCTTCATTTAAAGTCTGTTCCTGGCTGCCAGTCACTTGGCCTGAGTGGTCGTTGCTCCTACTACTGCTGTGTTGCTTGTGGAGCAAACTTCTCCACTTGGCCTTGTTCCTCCTGAGATGGTTTAGCATGTTTTCAGATAGGGGAGTGTTGCCTGTAAACTGGGCCCACCTCTCAAAGAGTGGCTCAACGATGTATGTCATGAACCCTGGAGAAACACACAAGGGACAGCTGGTGAGCAACAAGTTCATTCCACAAGTGCACTGCCCACCGAGTGCCTCAAAAGCACAGAGCAAGGTAAGTGGAAAAAGCCCTGATGAGAAATAACAACAAGCTCTCAGACATCAATTCCTTTTGAAATGCACAGCTTTTGACCAGCATACATGACAAGACATGGCTTTATCTGTGTGTGTCACAGTAAACTCTGTGACAGTCAGCAACCCTTGGAGGAGATTTCAGACAAGAACGTAACTAGTGTTTAACACTGACTGCAATTTTTTCCCATGAGTATTCTCCCCCTATGCAAAGACTCCTTTGTCTTTCCGTTCAACATTTGGCTTAGATAGATTTCTTTTTGAACATTTAAATTTAGAACACATTTTTAACTCTTATGGTATCCACAGCTCTTATTGTTGAAACAACTGGATCGGAGTGGGGCATGTGGTGAATAAAAGTTTCTCTTAGAGCTTCTGCCATAGTAAGATAAACATGAAGGGAATGAAACTAATACTTACCAATCTGGATGCTTGGTACTGTATCCTTTTGCTGATTACAAAGGGGGCTTATTTCCAGTTCAAATTTTTGTTCCAGATCACCTGCAAAAAAAAGGGAAAAAAATATCTTTTCCTGACACTTTTACATAGGTATCTCTTCTCCATACCTATGCCACACTTTTACAGTGTCTCCAACTGTGTGAGGAGTTGGAATCTTCTACCAACGATGACCATGGTAAATGTCTAAATACCTTAATTTTCTGGACTTTTTCTCTTTAGGTATCAGAGAAACCAATTATCCATACAAAGAAACATCTAAGAAAAGATGACTTTTAGATGACATTAAATCTGAGCACGTAAGTGTTCTGAGGACCTTAATTTTTAAAATAGACTCTCTTATGTGAAAAGGTTTTTAAGAGATTCTAGTTCATTTACTACTTGTTCAGATCTCTTCCTACAGAAAACTGCAGTGTATCAATTTTAGATTTACAGTAGTACTGCAGTGGAATTTGCTAGTGTGTTCTTGTGGAAGTGGCTCGTAAAGGGAAGAGTGTTGGAGCCTGGAATCCCACAGCTGTGGCTGCATTAACAAACTTGTAAGGGCCAAAGCATGGACTCCAGTAATGTTTCAAGTGTCAAGAGCTATGGAGCTCAAGTTATAAACATGGCAAAAGGATGAAATTAAAAGTCTGTCTTATTATTGTGCAGTAGCTGGGTATCAAGCTATGCCTTTGCTGCTGCGCTGAGCATATTTATTTCCTGGGTCATCCAGGAAGTCCCCAGAGAGGCATCTCCACAGGACTGACTTGAGACAAAAAAGTAGTTGGCTGAACTCCTACCACCTTCATAGCAGAGTATTTGACTAACTGGACCAGGAGGTCTCCAGTTCCAAATCTGGGACTGCCCTGAAGATTCCTGCAGGCAACTCCTGCTGTGACCAGCCCTAGGGACTGTTTTGAATTGTTGGAAGAAAAACCTACCTGGGGGATCTGCTTGCTCCAGATGCCACCTCAGACTGGCCCTGATGCAGAACTGACCAGGTTTGACATTGAGAAGACACTTATAAACAGTCAGTAGAAATTATTCCTGCAGAAATGGTCACACAGGACAGGCTTCTGTACATAGTAATGGCAGGAGATGTTTTTTATGGAGTTGAATGTAATCAATAGCAACGACCATGCTGGATTTAAGAATTCAGCAGAAAAACATCTCAGAGGATGTAATTTGCTCATTGCCATGCCAAGACAATGGTCACTTTTTCTGATGAAGGGACTGCATTCCCCATGCCTGCAATTACTTCATGCAAAGATTGCTCTGAGTTAAGTTTTGGGTGTAGGGGTTTCCTTAAAACAAACACTCTCTGTCTGTGAGTGCAACACGTTCATCCTTTGTGATTGTCAGCCTTCCCTGCCAGTGTACAATCCTGGTTACTTCAAGAGGTACAGGACCTTTCCTGTCTACAGTAAGGAAGGGAAGTGAGAGTTAACTGTGTGCAAGCTAAGATGTGCCACTTCCCCTCACACAATAATATTTTGTCCATCTGATTTACTAATAAGGATGTAGTGAGGGTGGTTAGGAAGATCTTTCCTGTAAGAAAGACAGACCTGCTAGTTTAGACAAAACACTGTATTCAGCCCATAAAGAAATATTTTGCTTTAAATCCACTGTTTTTGTTTAAAAGCTCTTTTCTCCCCATGAACAGTTTTTGCTATTGTGCTACTCAGGTTCTATAGCCCCATATAAAACATTGTGTGCATTTCTAAGCCTTGCCTTTCTTCCCTCTGAAGCATGGAATCACTTCTTAAATGTGAACAGAATATTTTCAGTTCTAATTGAGTGCTTAAAAAGCATCAGGAAAACATTTTTAGCTTCATGAACAATCAAAAGGAACAATTTAGCAAAACTGAGACACAATAACAGTTTCTTATGTTTCCAAATGTGCAATTTTTCTTCTTCTCATCTACCCGTCCAAAAATGTTTGACTAAAAGAAAGTTTCTAATTCCAGTGATATCCCCTCTGTAGGTGTTTTGGGTAGAAAATGATTGACTCAAAGTATATCCATATCTGTCTGGCTCAAAGTATATCCGCGTCTTCTTGTCTTTCAGAAATCACTTAATTGACAAAAATTAGATTTGCTTTTGCATGGTAAGAGCACTGGAAGATCAGGATCTGAGTCTCTATTAAAATGGCCTTAGAAATGTTCTATTAAAAAATGTTAAAACTTTGTTCCAGGAGGAAGATTAAACAAAGCACTAATTGTGGTAATATCTGTCTCATCTATAGTTAAAAATCAAAACATGAGGCCTTATGGTTTCCAAATATTAAACATAATGCTGAAAAATACCTTCAAGCCCCATCACTGTGTGTAAGGGGGTAGAGAGGTCTACAAAAACACTTTAAAGCGATAATGATATCTAAATGCATGCTATTTAATACTGGGGCTGTTGTACCACTGAACAGGGTTATACAGCCACTAGTGATAATCAGACCACATTTTCTGTAAAACTGTCCCACATAAAATGCTCCTTTTCTCCCTGTGGTGCTTCTAACTGGTCTCATGTACTCAGATATCCCCTTTCAGAGATGTATTTTACATGTTAGACGAACAAATCTTGAGGAGAGTGGAAAAAGCTTACATTTGTAAGAGTTGAACTGTCTTTCTCAGCATGGTCCCCTAATACACGAAAGGTGATACTGCGCCTCATGAGCTGCCTGCTGATTATGCTTTCACTACACATCTGACTAACTAAACCTGCACTGGGCAAGTTGCTTATGTTGCTTCAAAGGCATCTAAGTCAAAGACATTTCACCAGCTTAAACTGACATTGGCTGAAAATTGACTTGCTGGCCTGTTTGTCCTTGTTACAGACTAACTATACCAGGTGCCAGCTCAGATGTGGCTTAATTTTGTAGTGCAGAATATTAAATGAACTAAGAACTTCATTGTGTGCTCTTCTACTTGCCTTCAACTCTCAGGATGCTCTGAACAAAGAATTTAGCAGTGATTAAACTCTGCTGCACCCTGTATTGTAGCACAGCATGACCTTGCCTATGCAGATAGAGCCAAATGGTGTAATTACTGTGTTTCAAAAAAAGCCCTGCTTGACTGTGCTCTCTGCAGGGGTCTGAAAACATTTGCAGTAGGTTCTAGCTGAGGTTTGGCTTGCCTGCTTTGGCCCTTTCAACAGCATGCTGGGAAGCACGTTTGAACCCTTTCTCTGCATTTGCAGGCAGAAGAATGTGTCATATTTGGTAAACAGCGAGAGTAAGGCTCCCATCGGCGTTGTAGTGGGAGCATGAAAAGCGAGACAAAACCCAGTCTGAGGATTTTGGGGCAGCGTGGCGCCGGCACCATTCCAGCTCAGAAACAGTCATGGTGACTGGAGGGTCTCAGAGAAGAACCCAGCCATGGGCTTTGCAGCTGAATTCAAGTGCTGAGACACAGCAAAGCCCTCCCTCCTGCCTGATACTGGTAGAGGAGCAGAGAAACACTTGTTGCTCTTCTACCCCTTCCCACTTTTCCAGTGAGGCAGCGCATCCCTGAAGAGCTCATTCTCAAGAGACATTTCAGTTCTGCCTCTGGCTTGTCACACAGAAACCATGGAAAGCTGAGGTGGAAGGGACTGCTGTGAGCTGAAGGGGCTGACCTTGCCGGTAAAACTCTTCGCAGACCCGTTCACTCCACTGCTTGCTCAGATCCCAGACCCGGCAGGGATTGCAAATGTCAGCACACTTGAGTGCAATCTGAAAGCAAGAAGAAAAGCAGTACTGAGAAAGGAAGTTACTGTTTAGCAGTGCTTCAGCAGTAAATCTGCAGTCATGGAGCTCCCAGGCCCCAGCAGCGATGCCAGGAAGGGTTAAGATTACCTTTCAGAGGCTCAGCCTCACCCAAATGTGCCCTTTGAGGAAAGAGCATTTATTTAAGCTGCAAACAAAACTTTTATTCAGCCCTCCACTTTACCGTAGTGAGAACAAGAGCAGGGCCAAATTCCAAGGCTGCAAAGTGTTTTGGATATTCCTTGGAAGGAATAAGCCAACAAAAGCCTCAGGCTGGCTCCTGCTGACTGCTTGGCTCAGCATCCATGGCTGATGACAAGGAAGGGAAGAGCCAAGCTGGTGTATTTGGGCATGATTCCTCTGTGGTCTCAGTGAGTGACCTTGCATCTCACTTCAATTACACTTCATCTTAATGTCTGCGTATTTTTGTTTACAAAGCTAAGCACAGGGCTCTCCACACTGCCCCTGGCCTGGTTTCACTTAGTTAACTAGTACTTTTTAGTGCTTTGTAGGAGAATGAGTACAGGGGAAAAGGTTTCTAAAACCGAGTAACTACTTCAGAAAAGTAAACCATGTAATAGTCTGCCTGTCTTACTGCCTTGGAACAAAATATCATGTGCCTTGTTTCTTCACAGACTGAACACAGTCATTCAGTCTGACAGAAGTCAGAAGTCATTCTGGCACCCAGGAAGAAAACATAAGTATTTCCTCTTAAGAGTTCAGACCTGTGAACCAGCAGAGGGAAATCTCCAAGTCATTCTTCTCTTTGGATTAAGCTGATTAGCCTTAATGTTACTATCTACTGCAGGGACCTTTCAAACATTCTTTAGCTGACTCCAATCAATCAAGAGTTCTTGATCTTTTTCTTTTCTTCTTCCATAACTAATCCACCAGATAAGTGAATCTTACTATCTGTTCCCTTGTTCCTAAGTTCCTAGTGCATAAGAAACATTTTTTTTGCCATAGCTGAGAGCTGTAATTCCTCTGCTTTTGGTATTTGCACAACTTTCTTGCCTTATCTGTCCAGAAATATGGTCAACCTGTCACCCTGCCCTGCACAGTCTGTGCGGGAATCTGACAGAAGACTGTGTTTGAGACAGAACAGGTGAGAAGCTACTACATTCCCCATGCTGCTGGAGGGGGAAGAATTAACAGATCAGCACTTCTTTCCTTGCAGCTGTCACCTTTTCCGTGACTTTGATGGAAGGAAAATATGTAGGTGCTTGTTTTATAAATGAAAACTATTACTTCAAATTCTTTATGTATTTAGGAATGAAATTAATGTAATTTCTCCAAAGAAGCAAGTATATGTAGCTGTGTTAATCACAATAATGCTTTAATAGATAGAGGTTTACTCTGAAGAGTCTGCTAATGACTACTGCTGCTTAGCTGGAAGAACCAGTATGAACCTATTTGATTTTTGAATAAAGCATGGGCTTTCCATTAGCTGGTCAGATGCACTAGAGAAGCATCTGCTGCCATGGCAACAGCTGTCTCTGCAGAGGCAGTTTCTGAGCATCCATCACGGGAACAGGACTTGGAGACCCAGTGTCAGGCTGTCCTAGAAAGAACACCAATGAGGAGGCTCTCCTGCACAGTGCTAGAAAATAACACCAGAGGAGTGACATTTGCCAGAAGAGAGAGACACTACAACTGAAGCATTACCTGGGAAGAGAAGCAGTATTCTGGAAATAAAATTATCTAGCTTATCTCCATTCCTTAGCATTTGACACTCTCCTGTATCTGTTGTATTCACAGCTTTTTAACTCAAGGAAATTACAAAAGGAAATACTGGAGGCACCTTATGCTTGCCTGATGTGCCAGAAGGTGGCAGAAGGGAAGTGTTTATGGTAATAGGTAAGGAGAGGCTGATGTACAGACATGCTATAATATATTACTCTTAAAATATACTAGGAAATACTGTGACCTGAAAAATTAGTAAAAACAATTAAAAAAAAAATGAAGTTACCTGAAGCATAAAATGTCTGTCCTGTGCATCCTCCAGCCTCAAATCCTGATTGTCAAGATGAGATTTCAGACGGATCAAAAACTCATTCTGCCTGTTGATGTCTGTTGCCAAGATCAGGGAGCCCAACTGTTGCTCAATGTCCTGTCTGCAATGAAGGTAAATAAGCCTCTTTAATCATGGAACCATTCAACATTAAGAGCTCAAAACAACCTGCTCTGGATCACTGGAGCTGGCATAAAGCTCCCTCTTTCTTTATGGACCCAGTCTGATCTGCTTGGTCAGTCTCTGCTGGGTTTTGCAGGGTACAACTGTTCTACCTGCCCAAATGGGTTCAAGAAGAATAGATAATGTAGAAGAAAAATGCTTGTTGGCACAGGTTGTTCTGAAAGCTTCTGAAAAGTGCTAGGAAAGTACAAAAATACCCACCCTGGAACAACAGCATGTTGCATCAAGAAAAATGCTCACGTCTTACTTCAGCTGCTCAGAGCTGAGCGGTGAATACCGCAACTTTGAAGTTGCAGTCAGAGTTGTGAAGGTCTAGACTGAAGTCCTTTAAAGTTGCTGATCTGATGCAAAGAATTTCTGGAGGGATATAGAGCTTACTGCTTCCAGGTAACTTGTTTATATTCTTGGTAGGGTCACCTGTGATTTAAAATGTATTACTGCAGTCTTTTCACTGTCTCAGTCTCCCATCCTTGGTGGGACTAACACAAGTAAAAAGCTAGCAGCAACTTGGCCAAGGTGCTCATATGGCTGCTCTTTTTTGGCTTTTTCCGTAACGACTGAACCACATTCCCTCAGTGACATGGGAAGTCCAGAGCAGTCTTGATGCTCCTTGACCAGCTCCTTCAATTTCCTCTTTTTAATCACTAAATCTTTCCACTTTTGGTTGATGCTAGGTAAGATGAAAAATGCCAACAATCCATCTAAACAATCCCTCAGCTCTTGCTGGCACTTTCTGTGTTCCTGGTGCTGAGAGTGGCCATTCCATTCCTGTGCTGCAGAAGTGGGTATGGGTTAACAAATACTTCTGCTGTAACTTTGTCTCACGGTTTCACAGTGGCACCAAGAAGGCGCAGGAAGTTCAGCCTCTTCTGAAGCCTGGGCCTCTTTGCCAGTGTGCTTTTAAGAAGGGAGAAGGAGGCCATGGCCTAGTTTCAGTGATTCTGGTGGACACTTACGTGACCTCCTTGGGCAGGTGGGCGAGCAGCCGTGACTCCCGAAGCATGCCGATGGTGGAGCGCCAGTGGTGGTTCTCCAGCACCGACACGTTCTGCGGAGGAACAACACCGACAAACGCAAGGATTAGGATGGTATCCACGGTACACATATGGATTTGCGAGATCACATGACACCCAGAGCTGGTTGGACAAGCTGTAACATGAGCCTAAAATGTGTGCTTTTCAGCCACAGCTGGATTAGAGTAATTGGTCTAGATTTCTACACTTGAGGACCTTGTGCTTCTGGGTTTCTTAGCTAAGGTCAGCCCTAGAGGCCTGTTGTTCTGCAGTTTTTGAATCCTGCTGTGAACAGAGGAGCTAATCTCATCTGAGTGGGAGGCAGTTTGCATTCTAGCAGATTTATTAACAAATAAATTAAAGCAGGAGTGCAAAAGCTTATTTTTACCTCCTACTGATTCCAGGCTGACTTTTCAGCCTCTACAGTTTGAATGCAGAGCGGACAAGAAAAAGAAAACTAAACTGCCAAATTTCCCTTTGAGTCAGGGAACTGCAAACTGCCAGCAGCTGTTCAGTGAAAGCAAGAGGAACAGCAGTACTGCTGAGCATTTGCAGGCTTCAGCAACTTAGTCTGCAACAAATTTTGACTCCTCTTTGTTTCCTTGCTTTCAACTAAGTGGAACCAAAGTTAGGTGGGAAAAAAACTGCCAGGGAGCTGAAACCCAGCTTTCTAGGTTGTCAGTAAATTACAACAAATTTGGTATCTTTTGTCTGATGACTTGAAATTACTATCCTAACACACAATGCATTTTCCCATCATCACTTGTTTAGTTCACAGAGTACTTTCTACCACAAAATGCCTCAGACATGTCACTTGTTCAGAAACCTCTATCATCTGTTCCCTGTTTTGGGCAGTTCACAGCTTTTGCAGTGGATGAGCACTGGATAAGAAAAACAAAACAAAACACAATCAAACCTTTTGAGCAGGCAGGAGAACAACTCCACCCTGTCACTGCCAGGTGGGAAACTGGAGTGAGAATCCCTCTCTCCAGCCACTGTTGACTTCTAGCTCCCTCACACACAGTCCCACAGCTCTGAGGTATTGCTGCCATAGTACTGCCTTTCCTGTGGGACATGATGTGCAGCTTCCACTTTTCCAAGAGGGACTGAACAGTATTTTCTGCCTAAGTCTTCCCCATCTTCCTTTGTAGTCCTGTCATATCTGAAGACTGTTCAATAACTAAACATCGCATAAGCAAGATCCAATTTGCATTTTGATCATCTTGCCTAGTGCAAAGGTGAGAGTACAAATTGGATTGACTTCCTATCACACTATTTTCCACAGCGCTTTTTGTTGCTTCTGAATTCACAGAAACAATGTTGCTCTGGTACTTCTCTGGCTTTGTCCGTTTGTTTCCCTTACAAAAATCACAGATTCTGGGGGAAAAAACAAAGTAAAACCAAATCCAAAACTTTCAAACCACGTAAAAACCAATTCCTTTTCTTAGGAAGAGCTGATGGACTCAGATCACAATATCAGTTATTCAACAGAGAAATTACTTTTGACAGCAGTTTTGTTCATTTGCCAACTTAAATATCCCTTTTCTCCTTTTGCCTAAATACACCAGGATGGACTTTTGCAACCCTACACTCTGACCAAGAAAAATAACAGAATGTAATAGGACATAATAACGAATTTTTTTTTTCCACCTACCAAGTTGCAGAGCTGAATACTGGTCCCAAGAGTCACCCCAAGGCCACAGGCTGCCATCTTCCTACTAACTTGGACAAACTCTATCTGATGTCACCTTTGGCTTTTGGGAAGGTTTACACTAGTTTAAGATGGTGCCTGTGTACAGAGTTTACTGTGACCCTGGTCTGACTGGATCCTTGAAACATTGCGACCAGGGACATCCACCTTGGAGCACCCTGTGTCCCCACACCCCTTCCAGCATGGCAGCCTTACTTGCTGTGAGGAGCTGCTTCAGCAGCACCTGCCTCAAAGAGGGAATTACACTCCATGGATGCAGCTGCTCCTTGGCTATCCTGAAGGCCAGCCAGAATAGGGCTGAGAAGTGTTGTAGGCATCTGAGACCTTTCCAGCATCCAATTAGTAGTTACTCATAGGAAAAAGCACACTCAGGGTGTCATCGGAGAGTATTTCCACTTCTCTAAGTTTCTGCTCTTTGCCTGCTGCTATAAGGGGAACCTCAAATTGACTCTGCTGCACTGTTTAGTTTCCCACACTGAAACTACAGGGAGGAGGGGAAAGGAAAGGTCACGTTAACAAGCAACAACAAGCATGAAGTCATATGATTCTCCTCTTAAATGTAAGGAGCCAGAATCCCTGAAGTGGCTGCCAGCAATTAGTAGAGTCAGCTCTTCCCCCTAAGAACACACTACTGCTTTATTAAGACTAATTGCCATGAGCTATCTGATCACCCAGGCTGGTGGGAGACAACCCATGCAGGGAGAGTCTCCGTGCTGGCCTGCAGACTGGGGCTCTCAGCTCTGCTTCATGTGGTGTTCTGGTTTTTTAAAAAACTGAGTAATGCAGCTTTGAAGGCTGCACTATAGGAAGCTTCTGTCACATTTACAGCCCTACCCACAGCAGTAGATTGCTATAACAGAGACTTCAGGATTATGACAGTTTATTTTACTTAAGCTACCACAATATTTCCAATCTGTTACTTAGTCTGAGCTATTCGAACCACTGCATTCAACATATACACTGGAAAAAGAAAGTACTTGAAGAGAGGGAGACTTGCTACTAACTAGGTGCAGAGCAAATTTCAATTTTTAAATTAAAGTCAAACGGGATTGACTTTTTTCAATCTCTTCAATCTATTCTTACTCACTGAGCAGTTGGTTTAACTGCATAATGTTAAATAGCCAAAAAATGACACTTATTATTGGAAGTGTTGCTTTTAAGGAAGATTGCATAAGAGTACTGTTTTTACTGATGCCCAAAATGTACTTTCCTATCTCCAGCCTACCTACATTAAAGTTGTAAAGTGTCCTTTCATAGTTTTCTGAAATGTTTTGTACTACAGATATTGTATGTGATCTATCCACACTTCTAAACTTTTACCCTTCATTTAAAAGCCAGACAATGCAAGTTAGAAGCAAAGTCTGCATCACATTACAAGGAATGTTGTTGTGCTCGCTCACAGGAAAACTAAGGGACCTCCAGACCACTAGAGTCACCTTCTATGCTCTCAACTGTCCTTGTAATGCTGGAGACTTCAATGAACTGCTTTTATCTTTGTAGAAAATTATGGTGTGTGCAATCACGTGCAACAGACCTTAGAAAACTACCCTACAGATTACAAAACAAACTTCTTTGCATCATAAAATACAGATTTAGTTTGAAAATAAATACTGAAAGCTCCGGAGTCCTTGGTGATGTCCTCCTGAAATATGAGTCTTCTCACATATGCACTTCAGAAGCTGTCAAACACTTTACATCTTTGTCAAGAACTGACCTACCTCATTTTGCAAAACCTTTTCTTCCAAATGTAAATGTAAAGTTTGAATTTAAATGTCAAGAGACATTTAAAAGCATGGAAATGCCATACATGGATAAGTCCACTGTCTCAATGACAGATGACTGCCAGCTCTGTTAAAACTTACTTTCACTTGATCCTTTTGCTGATTAATCCCAGCAGTTCTGTGGCTCTGCTACTTAAAAACCAAAAACTTAAGAACTTTGTTTCAGTTTCAAGCACATGTTAAAGTACATGTTTTAAAGACTATTCATTAAATCTAAGTTTTTGACTAAAAATGTTTTCACCAAAACTTTTTTCCAGGAGTTATTTTTATTGGCATCCATATACTGTATACTACTAAAACCTTTGGAAACAATGTGGGATCATTTTCAGTTAAAATAACTCAAACTTGCCAGTGAATGTCCTTAAGTAGGGTACTTCAGATCTCATTTGCTGTTGAAAGATTGCATTTTCTGCTTTGTCACTGCCTTTTCTAACCAATATTTGTAAGTATATTCAAACCCAAATACCTGAGCAGAAACCACTTCTCCAAGATACCAGTATTTTAGCTGTATGTCTTTTAGATTAGCCCGATTTTTCAACCTAATTATAAAGTACTGTTTGCCACCATTAACTTGAGAAGGAATTGTTTGTACCTTTACAAAAGACAAGGGGTTTTGTGGACTGGCTCTACTCACTCGTCTTCAAAGCACCCTTACCATTCCCGAAGTACCATGGCTTAGGCCCCTGGCTTTTTTCCCTCTTCACTCAGCTGGCCTGACGCTTAGAAAAGACTGGACCAAAAACATATGGGTATGACATAATAAGCTGCATAAGCTTATGATGAGGCCAATCACAAAGTTTTCAGTGCTTGAGCATAACTGTGCCTTGGCTGGGGCTCCCACAATCCAGCCCATTCCCATGTCTGAGGGCAGGACAGTTGTACCATTACACAACCCACTTCTTATGGGAAAACCCAAACATTGCTAGTGTAGGGTAGAAAAAGAGAGACTCTCTTATCAAGCAGTAAGCACATTGCAGCAATTTCTCAATTGGCTATGTATGTGTATGCAGCTATTAGTGAGTCTTCTTCAGGTAGGCTAATTTTTAACAAGGCATATTCTGTCTCTGACAGCCTCCACAAAGGCTGAAATTGACTCTTCCGAAGTGGCTGGAAAGCAGCCCAGTGGGAGTGCTGGCTGACAGCTGACTGAGCATGATTCAGTGTGTGCCCAGGTGGCCAAGAAGAACAATGGCATCCTGGCCTGTATCAGGAATAGTGTGGCCAGGGCAGCGACTGTCCCCCTGTACCTGGCACTGGTGAGGCCACACCTCGAATGCTGTGTCCAGTTCTTGGCCCCTCACTTTAAAAAGGACACTGAGGTGCTAGAGCATGTCCAGAGAAGGGCAACAAGACTCTTGAAAGGACCAGAGAACGTGTCTTACAAGGAGTGGCTGAGGGAGCTGAGGGTGTTTAGCCTGGAGAAAAGGTGGCTCAGGAGGGACCTGATTGCTCCCTACACCTACCTGAAAAGAGGCTGCAGGGAGGTGGGGCCAGTCGTGCCTGCAGTGAGAGGACCAGAGGGAACGGCCTTAAGCTCAGACAGGGGAGATTCAGATTAGATAGTAGAAAAAAATGGTCACTGTTAGGGTGGTCAGGCACTGAAATAGGTTGCCCAGGGAGGTGGTGGAGTTACCATTTCTGGAGGTATTTAAGAGGAGTTTGGATCTGGTGCTAGGTGAACAGTTGGGTTGGACATGATGATCTTAAAGGTCTCTTCCAACCTTCATGATTCTATGATTCTATGAGTCTGTGATTCTAAAGGCTAGAAATCACTACTAACTCCATTTATTACCTCTGAATTATGGTTAGTGCAACCAAAATTAAGATTTGCTCTGGCAGCAATTTGCTCTGGCACATTGTATATATAAGTACAATGCAAAGAATAGAGAGATGTGCATATATAATAACAATGTATACATGTGTGTGGAGATTATACTCATAGAACAGTTTTAGATAAAATACAAATTTACAATGATTGCCATGGGCCAAAATCTCAAAAATATTCAAAAGGACGACAAAAATCAGGCAGCATGGGTTCATTGTTAGTTATTGAACAAGTGAGTCTGTGTTTTTGTTTCAGGAAGTTTTCTGCTACTGCTTGCCAGAGCTGAAAGAATGGATACTAGGTGAAGGACAACTCTGTACTGATCCCAGACTTATGTTTCTCTCTGAGATCTTTTACTGGCTGCTCTTAGAAACAGGATACTGGTCTAGACAGCCTGTGGTGTGACCTAGTGGCTTTCTTGAAGTTCTTTCTTTGTATCTCGAGGAATGTTACTGTAAATGTCTACGACTTTTCCTTTGGTTTCATCTGTCTGCCTTCTATTTTTTGTTTTTAATGCGGTGTTCATTAAGTGTTTAATTTTACTACAGCCTTATGAATCAAAGGTTTCCTTTAATGCAATACCAATTTAGACCATGCCTGCAGCTTATCTGAAGATGAGATCTTCTTGTCATGATTTTAAATGTCCTACCCACAGTTCCTCACCCCAGATATCTACAGCAAAAACAACCCAGACAACTGATCTGGCTTAAATGTCCTCAAAAAAACCCTGACATTTCCACCTCTTTCCCTGTATCAACTGTGCTTTAAGAAGTGACACCCAGTGAGGTGCTTGACTGAAATTGTCCAGACTCCAAAGTGCAGGATCACTTGACCCGCATCCTCCCGCTGCCAGATTTTGGAATTAAAAGTCCACTGCAAATTACTTAAACTCTCCTTGACTGCATTTTTTTATGTTAGCAACTTGATGAGCAATTTTTACCTGGTACAAGCTGGCAAGGTGGTGTTTAGTTTTAATCAGAAAGGGTTGGTTGACCCCTGGGTGATCCACGTCATGAGCTGCAGCAGCAAGCAGTCCGAGCATGATGTCCGATGGGGTGAGGAAGTTGGCAAGCTGAATCATCACACACATTAATCACAACAAGAACAGGAACAGTAAATACTTTTTTGGTAAATAAACAAACCAGCTGACATCATGGCATAAATTGGATGTGTTGGCATTTGTACACAAATGTCAAGTATAAATTTTGTGAACAATGTTTTTAAGGTAAATGTTGAACATACATCTATAAAGTTATTATACTACATAATCATCTTTTATTACAGTTTGTATTTCTTATCTCGTTATTACTCATGGCAATATAAGGACTGTTGTAATAGAAGGGCTTCAGCATAGTCTCATTTGGTTTAAAAAGCAAACAGGTAGGCTGACAGGTTGGCATATGTTAGCATCCATTGTAAGAGCTCGGCCCCTCCAAGTATTTAGTAATGCCAACAAAAGATCAGGCTTCAATTCTCTAGCATAGTACTGTGTTATAAAATGCAGAGTTTATCAACTTCTGAAATTTCAGCTTTGGCTGTTAAATATCTATCCCCATTCAAGTATATGTATTTTATTAGACAACATAATTTACCTTTCTAACTTCAAATATTCAAGTTGGAAAACCTGTCCAGATTTTTTTCTGCTACAGAGCTCATTTAGAAGCAAAAAAGATAGTCTTAGCATTTTCTGTTTGTGAGAGTGAGGCAGTTATTACCAGCCCAATGAGTCTCTAAAGAGTACAGGTATATTAAATGAAAGAAGCATTCTGAGGTCAGAACTGATGAGCAGTATGGTCCAGGTTCTGGATGTTGTCTGTCCTCTGCATTTCCTGGCAAGAAAGGACTTGCAGATCTTGCAGGAGATAAAAATACAAGAAAGGTGGGGCGGCTCCTGCCCTCACCATTGCTATATTCTTGTGTAACAAACTGCTAGTTCTAGCAGAACATCCTTTCATTTGAGCCAAGCCAGAAAAGGTTAGTTATGTTCTTATACTGTGGCTCAGCATGGCAATATCACAGTGCCTTCCAGTAACACACAAGGCAACACCACTCTGATGCTGTGAGAACTTGCAGCAGCAGTCAAATACTCATGCAGAGGACACCCTTGCAACAGACCCATCTGAAGGGACTGTTTTCCCCTTTGCTGGTGATATTGTGCCCAATTTGGTATTTTGAAATAGTGATGTGGGAGCTTATGCTCTGAGGTGGTTGAGGCACAGACATGCATTGCCTCCTTCTGAGTTTGATGGGAGAAGAGCTGCAGGCACCAGTGGGTGGCTGGGTCACAGCGCCGTGGTGGCTGGAGCTTACATGGCAGCACTCAGACAGGATGCCTGCGTGATGAGAAGTGACTCTCACAGCTTGACTGAAACATCTGTCATTTGTAGTCAAGGCTGCTCCTGACTTGTTGCTGAGTTCCAGCATGCCATCACTTTCTGCTGTCTAGAAGTATCTCCTGGGGCTTTTATTTCAACCCTGGGAAAAAAAATCTGAGAACTATCTGAAAGCAACATCAGTGTGAAAGGTTGTCATTACCTTGGGCTCCCTCAGATAGCAGTGCATAGCTTGTGTGACATCAGCAGCATGGACAGCATTGTGGTATGGGTTCTGGCTATGGTAATCTTCTTGAACCATAACTGCGAATCAAAACAGAAAACAAAGATCCTTTTGTCTCTGAATGCCATGGCCACAAGTGGGAACTGGACTTAAAATACAATTTGAGGTTTTGCAGTCAGCTGCCTGAGGAGTTTCTTCAAATAGCTGTAGCTTATTTAAATTGCTGCTTTTATCGGGGTACCTTTAGAGAAAAAATGCATGAAAGGATTTGTGAGGCCCAAGGGGATATACTGGGTCTAGTGCATAAATCACCTCTTTCTTGCCTTAGTGAAGGCTCTCATTGAGGAGTAAAATAAACAAGGAAGAGAGGCAAATTTATCCACAACGGAGTGTAATTATTTAACCTGCTGTTGTAGGGTAGTAGTGTGCCATTAAGGCAGTACCACCTATTTTACAGCAGCAGGGAGTGAGACCCTGATATGCTGCCATGATTTGTTATTTGAGTGATGAACTACAGGCAAAGGCATTCCTATACCCCCAGGGGAAGAATCAAAAAAAAACAGCATTGGGGTATTCACAGCAAAATCTCCTGCGACAATTTTAGTCACATCTGTGTGTTCATTTTAAAATGCCAGTCCCTCTTGCTTCAGTTTGCAGCGCTGGAACCGGTCCAGTTGGACCAGGAGCACCAACCTCTTAACTCTCAGCTCTGTCTCAGACAGAAAAATTATTGAGATGTGTGCTTCACACCCCTCTGTTCCTTGCAGCAGTGTGTGCACCATTACGTGGTCGTGGGACAGCACCACGTGAGCACTGGAAGCTGCATGGGATCGTGCCTAAGGCGCTCTCCTAGACATGATCCAATTAATCCAATGGAAAGCCAACGGGCAGATTTCCCATGGTGCTCACTGCCAGCATGAGGAGCGCCAAAGAAAGTCCGAGCCTTCTGTCTCTTTCCAGCCACACAAGCATCTGGAGGGACAGTGGGTAATCCCTTAAACTGGGAGTTCAGACCACTAGCTCTAATTGCCCTACTGTCCGCTTCACGTCTGCCCACAGGAGTTAGAAACAGCAGGGAGATTTTGTCTGTCTCCGCACCAGAGGAACGCTTTCCAGAAGCAACAATTAGGCAGTCTTAAAGAAGAGACCCTGTTTTGGAAACTCGGCCTGACAGACTGAAAAACTGGCATTTAGCTGCTTTCAAAAAGTGATGCAAAAAGTAATTGATTTTGGCCAATTTCTTCTTTTGGTTCACTAACAGCATGGGGCTAATATTTCTGTTGGCAGTAACAGCAGCAGGGGCTTTCATCAACACTGTTCAGTGTAGACAGGACAGCTTGATATAATTTGTTAAATTTTGCACATAAGCTTTTAACTGCCCTGGGTCTCAGTGGTCTTTTAGTCCCTAAAATAATTAGGCTGCACCACAATTGTACTGTGCACGCGTAGGTTCTGCAGTGTCTGTCTGTCTGTGTGGGCCTGAGCCAGCTACATCTCTGCATGGCATATTTTATTTTAAATCACCAGTGTGACTGTGGTGCTGGGATGCTTCAGCCCAATGCGGAGCCTTTTGAAATCCCTCCACTGACTAGGTACTGAACCAAGTACTTGAGTGCCTGAAAACTGTATGCTGATACGTATCATAGGTATCTTTTACTGAAATATTTCCAACTATGTCATCATTTTTACACAGACAGACCAAGCCAGTGCCTTCTCTGATGTTCTACTTAAGCTATAAACTTCATTCAAAGATGGCACTGAGGTGCGCACTTACCAAAAAACCTGTGTAATGTAACCATGTCTAACTGGAAATGGTGAATAAGTCCATGCACGTTGAAGAGGTGACAAAGCAGTGTTACCAGACTGTTTCCTAAAAGGAGAAAGGAACAACTCTTAGATTCCCTTTACAGGTAGTTACAAACCAAGCAAGGCTAAAAATCTGGGTAATTTCCTATTAGTCAGCTCCTATCAACTCATCTCCAATGAAGTGAGTGAGCTTAGATGACTCTCAGGTACTCAGAAGTCACTTATACAAATTACTCCTATATGTAATCAAGACTTGATGGAGAGGTTGTACCAATGGAGTGCCGTTCTTGTGTCTAGATGCCATAAAGACACGTTTGCTCTTTCAAAACAACAGGCAAACTGTGGTTTTAACTGAAAGGAGGGAAACTGATGTGGTTTTAACAAAATCTTCGACAGGCTTGTCTGAGAGCAACATAATTTTCATAATTCAGGTCTATCTTCAGAAACAACAGAAACAAGAGTGGCTTTTCTGCCACTTGGGTTTGCCATACTGTACTAATTAATTAATTACTAAAAATCAGGAGTTTGGAATGAATTTTTTTCATTTTGCATATGGCTGCATAAACATGTAATTAACCCTGGTAACCTAGCTCAGCTACAACTGCATCTCATAACAATGACACAGACAGGAAAAATGAGTTGCAGCATTTGCAGTCTCAAGTCCCACCGTAATGCTGCACAGGCCTTACTGTAAATCCAATACTGGGAACACTGGCAAAATAGAGCCTTACTAGTATTACATGATCAGCTATACATAAACACAGTATTTCAAAAAGTTTGCACTGCTTAATTCAGCATCACTGTTTCCATAAAAGTTAGAAAAAACCCCAAACCAACCAACCCATACTACACATAAACAAAGTTTGAAGGGAGTCTTTTCTTATTTAATGTAACTCAGGAAGGAAAATAAATATGTGTATGAAGAACATATGGTAACTAACTTGGTCTTGACTACCGAGCAGGGGCACAGAAAGATAATTTAGAAGAACTATGCTTTCGCTTCCCAGGCAATTTGCAATCCTTTTCACCCTTCACTGCCAGTCACTCAGCTGAATGAGCCTCTAAACCAACTTTTTTCTACATCTTCTGCCCCAGTCAAACTTAATTAGACTGGAGTGAGGAATGAGGGATCTCAATTCTCTGTGCAGTACAGAAAGGGGAAAGGTGTGATCATTACTCTCTCTAGCAGTTACCTGATCAAGGGGTAATGTCTGGACATTTGTGGGGAAGGGGGATGGTTTACATGTGTTTAGAGAAAACATTTCACAGATTTTTACTCTCAAAATAAATTTCCTAATTTTTGCTGCTGAACAGAAGCGAGGGTATCTTCACTCAAATGTCTTTAGTATTGATAGAAATTGACAGATTATGGAGATCTGGATTTATTATATCTAACAGGTATATTTAAAGTGGCTTGGGAGTTTCACAGGCAAATGAAACAGAAACATCTCTTGAAAAGGTGACAACAACAAATGTAGAGGATTAGATTAGTACAAAAGCACACTTGAAACATTGCCCTATAGTTCAGGAAAAGCCTGAAAAAGCTCCAGGATGTGATTTTAATAAAGGTTAAATGTGGCCAATTTCTCTTTAGTAATCTGAACTGGAAACATTTAGCAAACGATTAATTATAAATTTTTTGACTAGTCATATACGAGAGAGAGTAAAATAAAGACTTAAAAAAATTACTTACCATTTGTCAAGCGATCAAACAAGAAAATGTCAAAATCCCACATTCCCACTTTGGATAGCATATGCTGGAAAAAGCAAATGTGAAAAGGCCAATGACTGGTATGTCACACTGTAAAGCAGATTTTTATTATTATTCCACATTAATCAGTCACAGGATTGTTTATTACAGCTTTAAAGTTTTTTTTCGAGAAACCTATAGAAGTCATATTTGAAATATCAGAAATCAGGCTCATGTGGCTGTACTGCAAAAAATATCACTTGGACTTTTACTGAGAAGGTTTTGAACATAACACTAAAAATACCTCTAAATGGAACTCAAAACAATGAATAATATAAGCCAAAATATTATGAAAATATTCCCTTTTACTGCACAAATGCTTCATTGTTTCTTCATGTCCCCAGATTTTCAGTGCAAATTCTCTTAGGTTTTTAATAGTGTTTTAAAATCTTAGCTCTCATGGTGAATATGAGTTACAATGCGCTAAACAAAGAAGTACACAGGAATAGCTTTTATAAATTTAGCTACAGTGCTACTGTTAAGCCCACTCAGGCATGCAGAAGAATCCATCATTACCTACAACTGCAGTGTTTTTACAGCTACATCAGTTGAGTCAGGAGGCTGACTCTGGACTACCTCTGTGACCTACAGTGATGTATGTGTGAATGAAATACACGTTCACTCCCATCTCTAGTCTACATTCAAACAGTTCTGGATTCTTAATTTCTTTCTAACACCTGGCACATAATCTCCTCCAGCAGAGAATAAAAATTGCCTAGGCATATAATCCCAACACCATCAATTGTGAAAGTTTTGCTAGAAAATACCATTCAAAGTAAGTGTAAGAGCTGCAAAATAAGATAATTATATTTTGATCACTGTGAAGTTTGCAGTCAATGCCCCACACTTCCTAGCCTTTGCCACTGTGGAGAGCTCTTGTGGGTTTCCCAATAGTTATTCCATAGCAGATGAGAGACACCCATCTTTTTTCAAGTGGATGAACTAAATGCTGTGTCAGGGCTGCACTTAAATCAGTAACTTAACCTGAAATCCTTCATTCTTTAATAAATCCATATTATAATTTCAGTTGTTGGAATCTGAAAATGCTGAGTAGATTTAGCAATGTTTTCTGTTGCTTTGAGACCTAAGCCTTTAAGGCTGTCACCACAAAAGAGGAATGGACAATCTGTTTGTTGAGAGATAGGCACATAACGTGGGTCATTTAAGAAAGATCAGCCAGGAATTTGGTTATCTGAAGACTAAAACAAAACTGACACTCTCCCTAGTATTATTAAAAGAAATGGAGAGCTGGAGACCTGTCTTACCCTTGCTTGCCCAAGGTAGTCCTCATCCAGTAAGTAGAGAGAGGCTTGTGGTACAATTCCACGCAGTAACCGGGATGCATGGAAATATCTCTGGAAACTTAACAGTCTTTTCACTTTTTTCTTGGTGCCGACTTCCCCTGAGAGTGCAGTATCTGTGAAAAGCAATCAGTACAGAAACCATGAAACCCGAGGTGATGGATGACATTGTCAGTTTAATATAAGAAATATCACTTTAAAATAGTAATACAAAAATAATGAAGTTCACACTTCTGGCCAAGCCACATGAAGGAGCTTGTTCAAATCACTTCAACATATTTGTTTATTTTAGAGAGGAAATATGTTCCAGGGAAGAGAATAGTATTGTAGGTTTTGGAAGAGTTCAGTACACTGCCTGCCACAGCCTTTAATGTGACGCAGCTCAGTCACTGGGGGAAGGGGGTGACACATCTCCTAACTGCAGGTGTTAGGGGGGGCCTAAATGACTAGGCAGAGCTAGGTACAGGAAAGCTGCTCTCACCCTCTCTGCCTCTATTCCCTAACTATACACCTGAAAATAACATTACTTTGATGCCTCACAGGAGTGTCATTGGAATATATTAAAAATTGCACAGCACTAGAAGTACAAGGTGATCTTGGGTATAAAATCAAAAAAGTGACACCAAAAGAGAACTCAAAATACAGTTTGAAAACACAAATGTGTGACCCACATTTGGAAAAGAAAATAAAAGAATAAAAGAGAGAAAGAAATAAGAATAGGTTCATAATCCTATGGCATTGTCTGCTGTCATTTCTACATATTAAATCAAATTATAAATGAAGAAAATATTTCAGCTGTGCAATGAGGAAAGCAGGTATATTGAGATAATACAGGCATTTCTGGTTACACAACTGAATATGTTCTTTTCACTCGGTACCAGGATAATTCTAATTCCCTAATGCTGTATTAGGAGATTTTCATATAGGGCTAAATGAGACACAAAAACCAAGGTAGTTTTTATACAGCGATTAAATCACTAATTAGAGTAATTAAATTACCTTATTGTTAGCAAGAAAAATATGGAGGCTTTCTAAAACTCATAATGGTTTAGGTAATTTCATCTGAACTTTTAATAGAAAACACCACTCAGCTGCGGTGTTTTCATTTTGCAGTCTGGTATAAGTTTGGAAAAAAGAGAGGACGGAAACTGGACAGTTGGTCAAAGGTAGCAAGATACAATACAGTTTTATTTGTAAGACAAACCTTGTAAGAAACTGAAGATTAAACAGTCCTTTGAGAGAAAAGTAATGATTTCTTGAGATAAGAAGCTCCGTAGCAATGCACTGGTTTAAATAAGAGCTCATGAAAAGTATCTACACACTGAAGCTGATTCTCTGTTTTTTATTTTTCCATCTCTTTTTATGAAAAAACACTGAATGTCTGTTCTACTGTGATATTAAAATATCACTTTGTCTACTGTTTCTATGGGTGGTATTATTCTGAGAGGATTTCCAGAGAAGTCGCTAAGGTTTTTTTGGATCATGGATGGTTCAGGATTTGATTCCTCTAATAGCAGCAAGCACCCTCTGTAGCAAGTTTCTTCCTTATTAAGTAATCCAACAGCCACTGAGGGGCACAAAGTCAGTAATAACATCCAAAAACGCCATCCTTACATACTGAGGAGCAATAGAACTTCCAACACCAAGTAAGCCTCATGCTTCTCATGTGCAGCCCAAGACCTCACTGAGTTTTAATAATATAAAAGCACGAAACAACTTCATTGCATCTTGACAAGCCATGTGGTTTCCAGAATGAAAACAGTAACAACACCACTACTGTACCAGCCTGAAGGTCAGGTTTTCATTTATGATGTGCCAGCACCTGCCTTGATTTTCTCACACATTTTAAAAGCTGGAACAATTTCACGGCCTGTTGAAGGAGTGACTAATGTAGGTGTGAACAGTTACCCAGTGGCAGCAACACATGGAGGAACTAGTAGACTTGTTTTCTTATTTCTTTTCATTTATAGGGCTGCTATGAAATGGCTGGCATTCAGTTTAATTCCTGGATAACAAAACACTCTTAAAATAAATTCACTTTTTAAACTTCTGTTAGCTGTTTCTCAACTTTCCAACTTTCCTATTTCCATCTTAGCCACAAGCTGTTACTACTTTCAGGTAACAACTTTAAATTTTAACGTACAAAAAATTCACTTTTTTACATTAAAAATTAGAAGTTGCTCCCACTAATTTTTATCTAAGTTAATATCTGCTTTTTCAGTTAAAGACAGATGACTGAAATCACCACCTACACTCTCTTAAACTGTCTTTAAAACTCACACATAGAGTTGCTGTGGATGATCTGAAAATGAAGGTTTGGCCTGAGTCCCAACAAGCAGCTGTACATTGGATTATGAAGAAGTGTTTATTTTATCCTTTGGATTACCAGATCATTTCAGTAGCATAAATAATACTTGCCAAAGCATGAACAGGTCAGATGGAAACAAGTAACTTCTTATTATGAAACATATTTTCTGAATTGAACCACCAAACTTACTGCCCATTGCTCTGTATGGTTGTCATAGGTCTCAATTCAAATTTAGTCATCAGCAGACAGCGCCCCTGAAACCTGACTTGATGTTTCAGGTGAGCACTCTAAAATATTATACAAAAAAGATTACCCACAATAATCTGTTGTTCTGTATTTTCATGCATAAGGGAAGAAGTTCATAATACTGATAAAGAATTGTAGCAAATGTATTTTCAAAACTGGGCTCTTGACAGAACAGCCCAAATCCAGCACTGCAGGCTATCCACGTGCAAACTCTGGATGTCGACTTAAAAGAATATCATGTTAAAATCATATCCTTTGGGTCATTTCAGTAATAACTGATCTGCTTTTGAATCACAGGACTTATCAGCTGATTGCTATGACCCATCTCAGATTACTCTGACATCCACAATAATGTACTTTGATGGTGTCTTGCATAAAATTGGACTGTCACTGCCCTTCTCTGAGCACAACACACCCCAAACAAGTATAATCTCTCAAGCATTTTCTCTTTTCCCTTCCAAGATCAGTGTCAAACAAAAAAAGGTAAAGCACAACTATATGAAGTTGAGAGAAAAAGGTTAATTAGGACAGAAGAGCAAAAGGCAATGCAGCCAAAAGTGAACACCTAAATTCTGCTCTCAGCTCAGCAGTTGCATCTGAACCTCCCAGAAGCAAAAAGCCATTCCCAACATACGGGATCTACTAGCTGACATAAAATCAAGATGCAGTTTTAAGGTGAAATTAAGGATTTATGTGAATGACTTACAGCAAAATGCTGAACATACTACTTTATTGACAACTGTAAATTTCAATTTAAATCGTAAATATAAAATTTTGATGATGACACGTTACAAGTCATACAGTGCCTTCAGATGAAACAGAATTACAAATTAAGTTAATCAAAAATATTACTGCAGATATCCCTGAACTTCAGCTGTGGAACTATGGATACCAGAACATATGCTATAGCATCTGGTTAAAGACCATGATCTGCAAAGGTCACATGGGAAGGATTTAGTAATTATGGGCAATTTTGAAATGAACGTGAAAGACAAACAAGAATATCTTTTGTTTATACCCATAAAACTTCCCTCCAGAACTGTGTTTAACTTTAGTCATTGTGGCAACTTCTGAATGTTTTGCTTACCTAAAAAACTCCATCTCTTAAGAGATGCCCATTCTCATGCTATGGAGCGACTGCCTAGCAGAGGGGTGGCAGAAACCCTGCCTTGTACACTGAACAAAGTTACTGTATGAATTACACAGACATCCTGTATGAATTACACACACGTTTACAGAAGTGTCCGTGCAAGCATTCCTCACAAAGCTCAACTTCTGCCTTCAAAAGCTCAGGTGGCCTGAGCTCGCAGCGTTTCTCCCGTGTTTTAGCAGGCAACCAAAGTGGCTGCATTTTTCTCCAGGTAATTTGACAGCCACATCACGCAGGCACGCACCCGCCAGCAGACCATGGATGATGTCTGCATTACTGCACATGGCCCTCAAGAGGTTAATAAGCTGCAGAAATCAATGGCTGCCTTCTTTCTCCCAACACAGCTCCTCCAGTTACACAGATCTTCTCACCTTAAATTGATCTATGCCTCACTACACACCAACCTCTGTTATTTCAGGAAAAGAGTTTTCCTGCACTGGGAACTGCTACCGGTTTTATTTCACATTTCTTTCACACTGCTGCACTAGCATGTGCCCACAGGCAGCATGAATATAAAAATGATGAAGGTTATGCTAACAATGGTTGAGTTAACATCCAGAAATGATCACATAAATCAAATTTGGACAAGGGTGTACTTAACTCTGCACCAGACATTCATTACATTGTTACTGTTCTTTCAAAGTAAACAACCTTTGTTATGCATTCAAATAAAGCCTCTGAGTTTTTCTTCACAGTACTGCCTTTTGTTATTTTATTGCACTTCAGCGTACAATAAAAACAGGTCACCCAGCAGCATGAGTGGATAAAAAAAGGGTTTATTAATTTTCAAAATAAATGGATTCAGAAAAGAGAAATGGTTTTTTCCTCTTCTTTCCTAAAGGATGCAGAATAAATCAGGTACTCAAGCAGCTGCCTTTGAATCATATAATTTGTAATACCCTATCCCCTTTTCCAAGGATGTAAAGGCATTTCATACACAGCCACTGTATGCCTGAAGACCCAGGCAGGACTGGTGGGAAAGTACTGGGATAACTGGAAGATAAGGTGAGAGGATGAGTCCTGCAATTTAAGGTCTGGACAGCCTGCAAACAGTAAGGATTCTGGGAAACAATTTGTCTCTGGTTCTACAATTTTCCGCACTGGTTCCGGGCTTGACAGCTGGTTAGAAAATTTCTCTTTGTGAGCCTGAGAGGTATGTAATTGACTTAGGAGGAATCAGTCAATTACATACCTCTCAAATAAGTCAATTACATACCTTTTTTTGCACATAAAACTATGCCATGCATTTACATCACCTTTACTGAAGTCTTGTTTGGCATATTCATTGCATGCTTGGTTGCTGAATTTTTCTTACACAGGAGAGTGCATAGCACTGATGATAGAAAAAAACTGCTGTACCTTCCAAGTATCTTCTTATGTTACAGACTTACCAGTGTCCAAAAGACAACAGCAGCATTAGTATGGGTAGTTGAACTAACACTGGTGATCTAAAAATTAATGACAAACTTAATGTTTTAAATTTGAATTTTGAAAAAAGCACTTATCAACTAGAAGAACAGAAAACCTCTTTTCTCTGGACTGTCTAGGCCTTCCAGATACATTTCACCTTGTAGTCCAAATAGCCTTCAGAAAGAAAACACTGAGGTTTTGAGGAAAGGCTTGAGAAAATGCACAAACCACCAGAAGCCTATGTGGAAGGACTGTCACTTAAAAGCTTTCAATCTGGTGCAGAAGGACCAAGAAGCTCAGACGAATACCCCAGTTCTAAGTCTCAATCACCTGTGTAAGAAACTAAAAATGATTGATTCAAAATTAGTAAGATTGTGTCAATTTTATCATCTGAATATACTCTGGGTACTGCAACTAAGAAGACTGAGATGAAGATCTTGCACTATATCCTAGCTACAGATAAAAAAGTGTTGTTCTGAAATCTTGTAAATGCAGAAATCCTTCTGAGACTTCCTCAGACTACATGGAAGCCAAAAAAGTTGTTATAAACACTTTGTTTTTACTTGCTTCTCCAACATCTAAAATATTCTTTGTTCCTTGACTTCTGAAAAATTCATTCTTAGAGATCAAGTGCTCTCTGCCAGGTGCCATTGTTTATATAGGTTGCAACTGCATTATTTCTCTTTAGAGGGGCAAACTTTTTTTCAATGAAAACTTTTCTCACAGCAGAAGCTGCGAGAAAGAGAGAGGGACCCTGAACACATCTGAGAAAAGCAAAGATTAGAAGTACAGCAGAAGTTGTTTAAAATTTTCTGCTTCAGAGTAAAAATTTTGTTCTTCAGCCACATCCACAAGTGCACAAAACCAATGCAAAGCCCTGCTTAAAGAGGAGGCACTTGTGCTTCTCTGGCTTGTGTGAGAGGTTCTGAGAAATCACCTTTCTAGGTGACCTGGCTCTGGAGTTTCCACTTCTTTGAACATCACTTGAAGTGATGGTGCCTCATTACAGCTGAATTTCCAACTCATGAACTTCCTGCACAATTATTGGCATTTTGAAAAAGACTAGTCATGCAGTTTCCTCCCCATCCCAAAACACATTCTTTTTGATACTGTTTGAAAGAGAATACAGAAGTTAAGAATTATGCTAATAATTCCACTTATATACTAAATAATCCTATTACAACAAGTTCTGGAGAAATTAGGGTTTCAAAGACCACTTAAATAACAGAATATTAGTCATAATAACAGGAAGAGGAATAGATTAAATCAAATTTTAAGATGAATTCAGATGTGTTTCTTATCAGAACTTGAAGCCTTTATTTGGGCTATCACTCATCTTTATGCAAACAAACATTTTGGCATCATTTTATAAAGACTCCTCCAAGTTCTTAGGAAATGGCATGTTATTTTCTGGTTTGTCACAATCTCATTATCATTTCATTATGAACCTTTACTTTGACACTTCAATCTTTGTACAGCAGTCAGGAACTTTTCTTCCTAAAACTGTTAATGTTCTATAGCTGATTACAGTTTCTCCAACAGGAAACAGTGCATCCCCTCCTCCTTCACTCCCCTTGAGAAAAAACAACATAACCTGTAATAACAGCAAACCCAACCTTCATTTATCATTTTAATGATCCCTTCTCCTTGTTCTTTCTTTTCCTCTGGTCATTTGGAAAGTATCCTCAGTGTTATCTTCAGTACATCCTTTCCCTTTTCTAATCAAGGAAAAGAAGGTGGGGTGGCAGAATGGGTCACGTATCATTTGGCAACTTTTAAAGGGACATCTTGAGTTAACTGAATCCCAAGTCTGTCCTAAAAAGTAAGTTACAAATGAGTGTATCACGTCAGTGTTTGCTAAGACTTGGTGTGTGAAGCACATGCAGGCTTTTTGTTTGTTTTGAGTTCTCCTGAAGCATTCATAACCCAAAAAGATGGATTTTATTAGCATATGATGGCATGTGCATCTATTGGTTTTACATTCTGACTTTCATTTTTCTGCAAGTGTGGCATTCAAGTTAAACAAGGAGCATGAATGGCAGAAAGTAGATTATACTTTTCAAAAAAACTCTTATCAAATTAAATTAAATTTTGTGTATGGCATCACTTAGAAAAATACAGAAATGCAAAATCTTCCTCCAAAAAACCCCCTTCCTATTATTTGATGAAAAGGATGAACCAGATTGACTTCCAATGATACAAAGATTTTTTAATATAGCAAGGGGTTACTGGAAAAGAGAACAATCTCTGTGCTGAAGTATTAAGAGGATTCTAATTTCTCTTCCTTGAATAGGTAACTGATAGCAAGGCCACAGGCTGACCAGTTCTGGAAATGTTCATCCCATTCAAACAAGCTAATGTGATTAAGAAGCCTCTGTGTCTTAGGGATGTTGATGAGTATCTTTTGGATGGGTTTATCCATGAGGAACTAGGGGAAGTATTATGTAGAAATGATGCAGACCTCGTAAGATCTCTCCCCTTCTAATTTAAAAACCATCTGGAACTTTGGACTCATCTCCACAGGCTGGGCTGGGTTCTGAGTAATCCAATCAGCCCTTGAAACTTCCTCACAAGACTTTTAGTGTCCTAATTTAACCTAGGTCAGAAATATCTAAAAAAGCATCTCTCACTCCCACTTCTTTTTCTAGCCAAAGGCAACAAAACAAGGCGCTTAACCGAACGCTTTTTAACCTCACTCGATTGGGTTCAGGTTACTTGATGGTTCAGTTTTGGGTTGGTGGCTGCGGTTAAGTTTTATTTTCCCTGGAGATGGGCCCTACCTGAAAGCCCTGGAGTGTTCAAAATTCAAACCCAAAAATGAATGTAAATTTTGCAATAGACCCTTCTGTAGACAGGCAGAAACCACAGATTCAAATGTCCACAGACTTTGGTTCTTTGAGATGGAGACATTTTCATGACTTCATATCTTCCCTGACTAATCCTGACAACATATTTTATTTCTCCAATACCTAATTCATCACATTCCTGCAAAGTATGTGATGAATTCACTTTATTTGCAAACAAACTGAAAACCAGAGTATTTTGCTTGACTCAGATCAGACAACAAATCAAGGACAGAGATGGAATGTTACCTAATATTACCATTTATCACCATCTGGAGTAAGAAGTATATAATCTGTAATAAATTAATTTGCCATGCTAAGCTTAAAGCAGGTGGGGTTCCTTGGGACTCAGCTTCTGCCTGCATGACAACATCAGGATCCTAAGTAATACAGAGACATACCTTTGGAATGTCTACAGACATGTTTTGACATTTTGCATATTCTCAGATCCCACTCTGTGTTCCTGCTGTGCAAGGTGTAAGAAAACAGATATCTCTCTGGGTAAGACCATTTGGGTACAGAGACTCCAATTTGCAGGTTACATATATAAATACTGAAGTGAATACTGAAGAAGGGAATTAAATATAGTCAATTAAATAATTTTGTCATTTGCAAGCCAAAATTTAATTCAGATAAAAGCATAGCATAAACAAGATGGGAACTGGAGAATTAAAGTCTTAAGAACCTTGTCTTCTGACTTGCTTGACAAGCAAAGCTGTAAATAATAAGTTACTTATCACAGCTGTAATCTATGTTATTTTGTTATTCTACTTGATTGAACCCGGCAATAAAACAAAGCATCTAATAGAATTGCAATAGGGTGAGGTCTTGCTTACTGCTGCATGTTTACCTACAAGTCCAGATTTATCACAAGGAATTCCCTCAAACTTTTGAGTTAAGGCAATGAAGAAGTGTACTGTCACAGCCACCAAAAAAACCCTCATAATGAGATAATAAAATCCATTGAAATCAATGCATATTAGTCACTAGTGAGATCTGCTTCAATGACTCACTGAGCAACTTTATGAATCAGAGAACTAAATTATTGCTTACCATAGCTATGCTCCTTTATTCCTCAAATCCAAAATATACTCTGCTAAAAGGAAAATTGGATTAATTTTCACTGCAGAAGTGTTTTGAATTCTAAATTATTACCCTGCAAATATTGAATTTAATTCCTTTTCTGTCCTGTGAACACAGTAAGGTTCATTTAATTCACTGAAATGTGGAAGTGTCAATGAGTTGCCAACATCAATTTCGACCTGCACTAGGTTCAGTCAATTCTTGTAACTCAAGCTTCAGCTACCCAGTTCAGAGTCAAAATTTCCTAAAATTTGTGAGGTTTTGTTTGGAGTTAATTGAAGACAAAACTATCACCCCATCTTCCCATAAAACTATAGGGCTGTGCAAAATTTGTATCTCTTATTTTAGGAGTCCTCCCTCTGCTGGGAGTTGCTACACGGCTTCCCCTCAAGCTTCTGACTCGCTGCCATCAACAGAGAACAGAATCTGGTAGGTCACAGAGGTTTCCACAACGTTTTCACTCCTCAGAGAACAGAACCAAGGAGTTCTCAGTGACACAGCGGTATTTTAGACACAATTTTGTACTCCAGAGTTATTAAGAGTCCCCAAACCCACCAGTGCAACTATGCCTAGGAAAGCTTGCAGCTAGGCAGAGAAAAGACAGGAAGACACTAAAGCTCTGTATCTCTCCCAGAGAGGATTCTGAAAAATCCTCATGGTCCTGACAGCCTGGCAAAGACAAGGTGAAGTAACACTAACTTTCTATATACTGCAGAGTCACTGGAGGAACGTGTAGATGGCATCACAGACTCAAACAGCAAGAAGCCAACATTAGTACAGTTGGCTTTGATTAGGGCTACAGAAGATCCCATTTTCAGAGTGAAGGAAGTTTTCCTATCCAAAAAGACTTCATGGTGTCTTAAGTTACACAGAGACTTTACTGTAGGACTCCAGAAAAAACAGAAGACATGGTCTAGTCAGTGTTAACCCTTAACAGACAAAGCAGGGAAACATCCACTAATTTGACTGAATCTGCAAGTACACTAAAAAAAAGTTACATATCTTTAGTCTGACATTAAATCAATGCCCTGTATTTTTTTTACATGTGAATTTACATAATGGATGTCAACTTGTTCAAGAGCTTCAGTGTTTTCCCTTACTTTAAAACAAGGCTGGTACTGTTTTTTGGAACAGTATTTCAGATGCGAGACAGAACAGTCGCTATTTAAGCTCAGTTTGTTAGTGAGAAGCTGCAGTAATGTTTATGCTGCATTTGTTGATGACCTCTGAGAACATTTACTATAACATTTCATCTGCCTCTTCCTTCCCTCACTAACATTTTTCAGTATACAGTTGCTGCCGGCCAGTTACTGCCCCCAAACAAATGCAACATGGTGACAAAATTTTATTGCAGGTATTAATTGGATACTTTTCAGGAAAGTGTGCAGTGGTGGCATTTATAAATATTTCTTTTTGATGGGATGTGCAGCACCGTGTTTTTTGCTGCTTATGTGGTTATGTTTTTTGCTATTTCTGCACAGCAGAAATGGATTTAACAGAAAGTGTAGATGAACAAATATTACAAGCCTGTTCATTTCCTGGCAAAACACATCTGCATGCTCTGACACGGAGCATCTTCATTTACTTGTAGGTCACCAAGTGAGCCAGGCCCAGTGTGCACTTGCCAGCTACAAAATCAGTAGTCAAGTATCTAGAAATCCCATTTCATTTTGCACCAAAAAATTAAGGCAACACTACTCCTTAGAGAGAAAATGGTAAATATATAAAAACCTGAAAGCCATGGGGAATCTAAAATCAGGATCACTGCTTTCCCTTACAGAGATCATGATCAGCCAGCCACACATTTCAGGTTATGGAAAAGGAGTAAAAAGAGTAAGCTGGAGGTCTCCGTGAGAGAGAGCATAGGAGCACAGAACTCCCAGGTTCCCTACCCTGTTAGACCAGAGGTGCACACACAAGGAGGCATCACTTTTTAGGTTCAGCAGTTATATTTAGAGTGGTTAGGTGGAGCACCCTGCTCTTGGCATGATCAAAGGCTGAGTATTCACCAGAGCATCCCTCGCCATGGATGTCTCTCTACAAAGCCCACAGACAGCACCAGCATCTTCCAGAAACTGGCAGGATCTGGAGGATGGCAGGACTCACATACAGGGGCTAGAAGTGAAAGCCCTATAGCCAGAAAAAAATCCTGAAACTATTCTTGGGTTCTTCCTTCTCCATGGGTAAAGAAACTGAAAACTCTTTTGAAGTTTAAAAGAAACCGAATTTTATATAATGTATATGTATTCAAAATAAAAAAAGAAAGAATCAATTTTCAAGTTTGAATATGAATATATATCCACTTCTACTTCATGAATGAAAAGTGCATTATTTTCTCTCAGTTTTTATAAGGGCATGCATGACCAATACTATTTCCAGCTAGCTTACACCTGACTTTTCTTCATGCTTTTCATTGGCAAGTCAGAACTAAACTGTCCTCAAAACTCTGCTCAATCAGTAAGTTATTCCCTTTGTCAGGGGAAAACTGATGGACCCATCTTACCCCCTTATGTCTTTCTACCTCAGCCATAGCAAGCTCTCTGATGGGCTTACAACCCAGAAAATACCTTTAATCAGCAGGACTGATAGCAGCACGTTGCTGGGTGGCAGTAACTCTGCCAGCATGGGTGGATGCAGCCCATCAGATCCCAAGCCCTCCCCTCCCCAGCTCCTCTTTACTCCTGACTCCCAGCCAGCCCTCCCGCTTCGTTTCCTCTCTGCTCCCTTCCCTCCCCACTTCCTCCTCCCTTCCCCAGGCACCCAGACAAGGAAGTACAAAAAGGAGAATTCAAACTTTGGTTTGACAATTGCTCTTTGATGAAAAGCACAATCCCTAGGAGCATAACAGTGTCAGCACTGAAACTGTTGGGAGCTCCAGTTTGTTTTGATGAAGACAGTGAATAACAGTTTTTTCAAAGGTTGCTTGTGCAGTACACAAGGACACATCAAGATCTGCCTGTGTCCATACACTGAAGGTTACACAGCATCCAGGCTGAGTGCTACAGGACCCAAGACTTAGTGGTTCTTTTTGTTTTATTTTTTTTACACGCTCGGGTTTGCATCAGTATAGAGAGTCCATCAGGTGAAAAAAAAACCAACAGGGCCTCGATTTGTTTCTTTTTCTTTTTAGATTTGCTGTCCTTTATTTACAACAGTGGCAAAATAACTTCAATCAAAATGAGGTTAAGATTATTTTTAACAGATGTTCACTGCTGGCCTGACCCAAAATCCATTGACGTCAATGAGAAGACTCCATGGGGCTTTGGATTGGGTTCTAATTGTTGGAAAAATTAATGTTATTGTAAACCACTGGTCAGTGCTGTCACATGCTCCCCTTCTGTGCCAATTCTATATGACCGGATAACAGCTTCACATAAATCTGTTCCAACTGTTGTCTAAGAGGCTAAAGGACACAGAGGTTTATCTCTTTAATTCTGAACTGCCCCTGCCCCTTCCCTAGCACACCCCATGGCCCTACTGTATTTACATTTGAGAGATTGAGCATTATGGACTATTCACACAATCAAAACATTTCACAGCCAGACATTGAGTGGAAATAATGGAATTAATGCTGACTGTGTGAAGACAGCTGAGGTACAGATATGTATGAGAAGAGATAGTTTGGTTCATACACTTCCAGTAGAGATTTTTATTTGTTTTTATTTAAATACAGACCTGAAAGAAGGGTTGCACTTACTGTTAAGAAGACGGAAGTCTATAAATGGGTAGGAGCCGCGGCGCTCGGAGACAACCCCTGTCTGACCTCTCACCCGTGCATCTCCTGCAAAACACAAAATCCCCAGAGACATTAGAAGGGGCAGCTGCCTTTCCCTGCTGTTTTCATCTAGATCTATTTTTTAATACAAAGTGACGACATTACACTCCTCCAGTGGGAAAACTAAGGTCCAAAAATTCATCTCCCATGACATCCCTGGGTAATTGGGTAAAGCAGTACAGCTGATCCTCTTATCAGAACAAAGACACAAAAAACCCTTCATTGCTGGCTGGGATTAAACAACATTATCCTATTGAACAACTTCTTGCCCAGCAAGCAGACTCTCACTGCTTCACAAGAAGTGCAGACATCTGCCTTTTTTTTCCTCAAGCAAGAACAGGTAGGACTCTGACTGTCAGGGTTTTACATACAAAGGTCCCAATCCCAGACTAGGCCCACAATCCAATGGACCTCCACAGCTGCGGGAACTGCTCTCAACAACATTAGTTGATGAAAAAATCCCCCCCAAAAAGTATTAAGATATTTTTGCACTTAGGTGGGTGGTTTGTATGTTTGTTTGTTTGTTTCTGTTTTACTTTCTGCTCTTTGAGCACTCTAGAAAACGCAAACCTTCTCCTCAAACACTGCAGCTGTTTTATGTAAGTGAAAACCTGATGTTCTCAGATAAGCATTACTCTGGAGCGTTAGCATGTATATTTAAAGGTGATGAAGTGCCAACACAATACTAAGAATTAGTACTGTGTATTGCTGTGCAACTCACACTGACTAGTTCCTGACTTACCATGTAATATTGATTAAATAGGCAAAACTAATTTAAGGAGAAAAATGCTCCCCAGGATATATAAGAGTTATAAAACCCCTCTCCAAGTAGACAGGAAGTAGTGGGCAAGCATATGTCAATTTTATGTGCCTATAATTTTAAGTATCTTGTAGTGAAATGTAATTGTTCCTTTACAGGCAATCAAAAAGACCAAAATATTAAAAATTCTTAAATAAGATGAAGTCTGGAGACCTTGAGGTTCTAGTTAAGAATACTCTAGCTCTTCACCATACTAATTCCTCTTCTACAGAAACAGAGACCACAGTGTTGAAAGCATACCCACTGCCCATCCTTACACAGCTCACACTAGTAGTAGTAGTAGTGTAGTCCTATCAAAGTTTGCAATGAAGTGTGAATTTTTAGTTACTTTGAATTGCATTTCCTCTTGGATAAAAATATAGCATCTGACTAATCTAAACAATAATTTAAGAATTTGGCTGCTAGTGCTAGCTTCTACTGCTTGTGTTTAAAAACAAGAAAACATCTTGTAGCATAAAAGAAGGACCTAGTTAAATGCTGTTAATTTTTTTCTATCTAATGTTCACTTAAAATGTGCTTACAATTATGTTGAAGGGAAGAAAGCCAAGTAGAATTACTAAGTTAAATATCTGAGGTGGAGAAAAACTTCCGTGCCCTCTAGGGGTCCTTAGAGATACGAAAGACACAAGAGAGTGCATGCAAATTAAGAATATTTCAAACACAGTCACTTTTGATTATAAATATAAATCTAGGTTCTCTCACCCTTACTTTCACTTTGCTTTTTTGTTCCCAGAGACAGAACACATGTTCCCCGTTCTTGTCTCCTTCTTGCCAACCACTCTAAGGAACCAGTCCAAAGCAACTCAAGCTGCTGTTGACCCCAATTACCCCTCCTGACAGCAGGGGCAGGAGGTGCAAACCTCTACCTGCTCTTCAGCTGTTCCACTTCAAAGGTATGCTGATGCCGTGGGTCCACCTTCATCAGCAGCTTAAAATTATGTGTAATGTAATTGTGGCAATGAAGGTACAAGAACCCATCCCCCCGTGATCCTCACGTTAAAGAGAAGAAGGGTGGAGGCAAATAGCTGGAGAGTTTGTAGAACACCGACGCAAGATTCACCAGCACCCACAAGCCAGAGATCACGAAGCAGCACCCAGACTTAAAAGCACTGCTCTCTGCCACAGGTAACCCCATCAGATTGGCTCACGTGTGCACAAAGAGTAAAAATGGCAAGCACATGGTACGCATGATATAAACCCAAAAAAATCAGGCAGGCTTGAGCCTGCTGCTGATACAGGCATCAGCAAATTAAGAACAGGTGTGAATTCAGAGCATGCCTTGACCAACGCTTTTGTTTTTCTGCAGGCACCAATGAATTAACAGGAATCTGCAAGTAATCCCCTGTATTACACACTAATAAACATGTCACTTGTGACTGTATCAGCAGAGACATTAAAAACAAAACAAAAAAAGATAAATTCAGACTCCAAAAATCTGAAAAAACACCCAAAACATATGATACTATAAAACCAGAAAGACTGATATTCTTTCTAGGCATGAAATAATGCATCTATCAAATCAGAGGAGGTACCATAGTACTAGACAAAAAGAAAATCATATACAGTCATGTATCAAAGGATTCCTTAACTCTGATCTCAGAAGTGTGAGCCCAAATTTTGAGGACACTAAAGAGAGAACACTAAAGGTAGGTAGACAACTGTAACACCGATGAAAAGATAAGGTGGGCTTACCAGAAGTAGACCATACAAGACACTTAATTACCTCAAATAAAATAACTAAGTGTTAGACAAAAGTAAAAGAAAGCAATACTGTAGTGCAATTCAACAATATGAACCTCATTAAACATCCAAGAGAAGGCAAGAGATGAGGGCAACAAATGAAGACTAAAAATAAGAAGGTAACACAGTGCACCGAAAGAAAACTTTTACATGGGAACAATTACTCCGTAATCTCCATGATATTTAGAAAATTTATGCTGGGAATGGTCCTAAAGAATTTTTCTTGATGATCTTGACACAGAAGAGCACTAATAATCCTTAAGGATAACACAATGCTGGGAGATACCAGGTATTGATAGCTACAGCTATTTTAAATTAAGTTCACCGCTGCTGTCACCTCTTCTGTCCCAGCTGCTCTGTGGCCCAGATGCCTGATGTTCCTGGTAGCCCAGCTTCCTCCCACGGTCCTGCTGTCTCATACAGACCTACAGACTAGCCAAATTAGATGCTTATGTACACTATTCAAAGCAATTTCAGCAAAGAGAGGGAAAGCAATGGAGCTATTGATGGAATTAGTAAGAAATGTGAATGAGTTTTACTGAACTAGCAAGCCCCAGGAATGGAAGTCATGACAAATTAGTGATTATTAGAATTGGCTGTTTGTGTAATTTTAAATTTTTTACAGACAATATAATTTTGGACTGTCTCTAGCACTACAGGAACCTGTATACAGAATAAATCTGCATCCTTGCTGACTTAGGAAAAGCTGCTAAAATCTTTATATTCTTATATGATTATTAACTTTATCCTGAGGGAAGGCAAGTTTCTGATGAGTCAAAGATGTTATCAGGTAGCTCTACCTCATGAATCTGTTATTTCAAAATACTTCACCAGGTGCCACCTAGTCTCTCTCTACATCATTAGAGAAAGATTAGTTAGGAAGTGGTGGTGGGCTAAATCAACCACACCTCCCTTCCTCCATTTTTTCTTGGCTCACGTATTTGGAAAATATTTATATTCTTCCCTGTTACTTTTAATTACATCTTAGTAAGGGATTGCACCAGATATACAACTTGCCACATTAATTTGGGCTGTTCATGGCAATACACTCAATGCTATTTTTTTTGCTTTGGCAGATGACTTTGAGGCTGACTTTCATCAGTCCACCAGACTTTTACATCTCTTTGTCTCCACCTTAAGAATCAAGCTAAGCAGTTGTTCTGACAATTTATGCAATTAGCAGTTTTAGATAAATACTACTTTTTAGAGAGAAAGGAAGGAATTCTGTGGTAACAAAGCAGGAAATTTTGACAGCTCATTGTGTTCCCAAATGAAACAGGCAGGGTGAAGGGAAATGGTCAGGGTACAGATTCTCCTTGACTGCTTTGGGCTGAAGATGCAAGGCTGGAACATCTGCAGCTGCAAACACCAGGGGCTGCACCCTCACTGGTGCCAAGCTGCCACAAGAGCTTCCAGCAGGGAGATCTCCCAGGGGCTGCTGTGCTCTTGAATTTTACTTTGTTGTTGTTAAAACAAACAAGAACACAAACCAAATAAACCAAAGCAACACGTTTATGGAGCCAGTGCTGCGACTGACACGCATGACAGATCACAGGCACAAGAAAATCATCTATAGGGTAAGAACCACTGCACTACTATAGCATCAAGGGCACTTCAAGATGGTTCAGAAGGGTTAAGAAAAAAATAAGGCAGCTCTTAACTGCCTTTCACATCTGGAGGAAAGAGCCATCTGCACCGAGGAAAACAACTTCTCCAAGACTTGCCTGAAACAGCATGCGATTCAATTTCACTGAGCAAGCACAACAAATTAGGAGAGAAAACAGGCCCATAACTGTGACAAAACAACAGAGTAGCTTCATCCAGCAGAAGTCAGGACCAACCACCAAATTATTGATTCTATTTAGTACACAGCTCTATGTGGTAAATCTGGAATACCACAGCAAATTCACAAGAGGTTACAAGTATTTATGCCAGTCAAGCTTTCTTACAATCTTCATTCCAGTATTTCTTAAGTTGACTGTTCAGGGTACATACTGCAGTGGCTGAAAACTTTTCATGGAAAACCAAGTGGCAGTAGTAAGGCCTCCTGTGGACTCCATGGAGCCCATGGCACCTCCACTATTTCAGTTATGAAAAGGCTTGGGATTTCTGACCTGAAGGAAGAAGTCTTGATGATGTTTTAAGCATCAATCTGGTTCTAGTGGAAAGGTTTCTAAAAGAGAGAAGCATTGCTCTCTAAAAGTAGCAAACTCAAATGAAAAGCTATGTTAAAAGTGAGTACCAGAATTACTGGAATTATATTTTTATTTGAAGACATCTAATACTTGTTCATGGTGATTCATGCTGGTTTGGATTATTTTCATTCTGTTGTATTAGTGCTATAAGTGTTACTGTAAATTCTTTTTTGTTGAAGGCATTTTATAGAGATTTCTCATGTGCATCAGATCTTCTGAACAAAACCATTTCCTCTGAACAGACACAAAGAGACTGATTTAAGGCTTACAGACTCAGGATGACTCCCCTTTGCAGAAGGAGAAACTGGAGCAGCCACCTCACTTCATTCATTTGTAAGCACTGAATTTTTAAGCATGTAAACATTCCAAAATGTAAGTTTTTCCATGCTGTATGCTGGATGATTCTACTATTTCTGGTAGTAGTCCTAATGAGCTCATAAGTTTTGATTTCATCCAATGTATTCTGCAGTTTTGTTTCAAAATGCTCTGCAAAGGAAAGTAATTGATGGTACTTCTTTTTACTAAAAGAGCATAAAATGATGATGTAGAAACTGTAGTTCAGTTTTGTAAATGTGTTTTACACAGAAAATGATTTAATTTCCCTTGTAGTGGTCCTACCCTGTGCATGAATTATTTTTATTTATTACCAGTCAATTACTTGACATTCAGCTATTAAAAATTCCTTTTCCAGCTGCAGATGAGACACTTCACGCATGTTCTGTTTTCTTAGTATTCTGAAGTGCATGGTTGTTCTTATGTTAAACAAGAACTACTGAGACTGCTTTACTCTATCTGCCAGCACTAATTTCTGCCCTACTTTACTGACCAAAATCCATACCACAGTTGTATCTTAACCAACCATACAGTACCATCACCACTCCCTATCAGTAAATCCCTATCACTCCTAGTTAGTAAAATGCATGAAAGAGAAGCTGACAATCTGTTCATAAAACCCTTCTCAATGCTGGAATTCTCCTGGTATGTCTTACCTGGATAGAGAGGAAGACCCAAGGATCCACAGGCAAACCTTTAACAGCTGTCCATTCTGACAAATGAACAAGTTAAATGAGTATTTTACAGACACTCCAGAAATCCTCTCTTCAACCATATCATATGACACCAGTGACTGGTGAAAAGACTGAACTGACGAATCTTGAAGGATAGCTCTTAAAACTTGCAGACTTTGGAAAGAGTTCTTGCAGACATGTGAAAACCAAGAGGATGCAAAAACTGCCATCGAGAACCAGAAAACAGCAGTCATCAGCAACTGAGATATTGAAGCAGCACCCACATTTCCCCCTTCACAGACCTGTCTGCTCTTGCATGAGCAAATGTAGAGCAACACTAACATCTGACTGTAAAAGTGGCCACAGTCGATTGACAGACATCAACCCTCCATTTCATGAGCTAACAAAGGTAGGTTTCCAAAACATCAATGTGTTATATTGCACTGGCAATTCTTTCACTTGTTTTTGAGTTTGATAATGGACTACGAATTATTGCCTCAAGGTCAAACGTATTTCACAAGCTCGTAGGTCTAAATGAGTGAAGTAGGTGCCTCCGCCCAGTGACTAATGCTTAAAGAGATTTTCAAAGACCCAAAATGTTTCTGACTGATGCAGATGGAGTCTAAGACCCTTTTCCTAAATTAGGTGCCACGATTATAAAGCAAAATATGAGGAGGGAAGAATCCAAGACCTCACCCTTGAGGACTGTATTCAGAAAACTGAGACCACACCAAACCCCTTAGCTGTGAGTATGCCTTTCACTGTGATTATCCCTGGGACTATTTGGTAAGAAACAGAACAGATACATGCACCTTTAGTTCACACCAATGTAGGCACACCCTCAAAACACATATGTACTGTGTACACTCGTACAGTGTAATATTATCCCACAGCTCAGTTAAACAAAAAACAGCACCTGTTATGCAACAGCCATCGGAGTACTGTTCTGGATAAAACACAATAACTTACCTCTTTGATTCTACTGCATGCTATCTACTTAACTTTCAGTATTTTCTAGATAAAATACAAAAGTTTATATAAAAGTTTACATTAAGTGCTAAACCACTGGACACGAATACAGAGAGGAGCATAAGAATGGGCAATTTGCACAGCCTGCTTAATTAGGAACTTTTCCTCTTGAAAACAGGAGAGATTCAGATATAGGAAGGTACTTGCCAGTACAAATTTTGAAAAATTCAGCCAATGGCTTTCACATGCACATAAAAAGATAGACAATGTTGTTGTCTAGCAGGAAAGGATAGGAGTTATAGAAATAAGACCAGGAGACAGGTCTTGAAAACAAGAATCCAACAAGAGAGAATGCTGTATAAATACAGCATTTCAAGCACAGAAGTCATCTATCACCACCTCCATACTTGAAAGGCATGGTTTAGACAACCATCTTGACTTTGGTATATATTTTCCTTGCAGTGTATTGTAAAGACCAAGCCATTTACTATCTAGAGGGGCTAATGGTATCTTGAGAGTCTCACAGCTGGGATCCCAAATGGAAGCACTCTGGCTGACTTCAGGCTTACCATACTGCTGCTGCTCAGCAGGGTTGGCACAGTAACAGAGATCCTGGGATATTCTAAAGCAGACAGGATCCTCCAAGGATCCTAGGAACCACCTGTTTGTATGTTTTGTATGGTGTTATTGGTGGGGCATTTCTGTCTCCAAATATTGATCACTGACTTTACAGGGAAAAGTGGATGTTAATATAGATAGGGCACTGAACTGTCTTGATAATCTTGTCTTCCTACATGGTTTGATGGTTTGTAAATGTCTCTGCATTAGAGGACAGGAGCCATGTCAGTAGAATCAGGTTCTTGCATTGCTATCACTGCTTTTACTAAAGAACCCTCCTGGCAAATGGCAAAGCTTACTGGTTTTCCTAAAAATGAAATTGAATTGTAACAAACACCTTAAAAACTAAAGGATAAAAAGCTGTAATAAAAGTAATAACAGCTACAGCATAGTCTTAGCAACAGGTAGTAGGTTGCATTACCATGGTAACTTTGAACATAAAATCCTACTGTCATGCTACTCCCATCCTTCTCCCAAGTAAATTGCAGCATAAATAAAAGAACATTATTACTTATTCAATTTGAAATTTTGTGATTCTAATCTTCAGCCAGGCTCTCAACTACTGAAATAAACATGTATTTAATAACAAACTTCTAAGACATCTACACTCCCAATTCCAAGTCATTAGGCTTTCATTTTGTATAAAAGAAAAAGATCTGTTTTTTCTAAGACCAATGCCAAAAAGAGATATAGAATTCAAATCTCTATGCAGAGTGCAATAGGTGAAGCTATTTCTGTTGCCATTCCCCAAAGATAACGATTTTCTTCTCTTATGAATACATCAAAACCCTAAGTTATCCTGAATACAAATTACATTTTCTTAACTGTAATAGCATTCTAGATACAGACACTTTTTCAGAGACCCTTTTGTATTTGCCTATGTATTGTAACTTCAAACTGAATTCTTTCAAACATCTACATCTTATTTTATTATATGGATTTCTAACTTGAACAGTGTTAATGCATTAAATGCTACTAGTGTGAGAACACAATTAGACTCATTGAATCCACCAGTGAGGGTTTTGCAGTTGAAAAACAGATTCATTTTCTGCAGAAAGCTGAGCTAATTGTCCAGCATTTATTCAACCAAATCTGCTTTACATTTCTGCATTCTCATTTCTCACCCACCGATAATATTTGTTAAGGGACTCTTAAAATAACTTTTTATTTTTGTTCTGCAAGTTCTTCAAGAACTTACATGTATACACACATAAAGTATACACACATAATGGGTTGCACTGACTGAGCCACAAGGTATGATTCTCATTTTCTCCTAAGGCACTATTATGTTGGCAAGCAGGAAACATTTGATATTACAATCCATGTAAATCTAGCAGAGCCATTGCTTAAAATTTGATATATTATATATAACTAATTTATGTAAAATAACAGTTGATATAATGACATAAATATTAATGAAAAAATGCTGCTCATTCTAAAGTGGAATAGAACATTTTTTTAAATGTTCAGTAATTTGGTATTAGTATTTTTTGTTTCTGAGAAAGAGAAGGCATGCTTGGAAATAACACACAGGATGATAATCATAAGCCCTGAGCTCATTTCCTGGTTTCTTATGGAACAAACTTTTCTTTCCATGCCTCAATTTTCCACTTCTGTGTTTTGTTTGTTCTGAGTAGACAGCGAGTTCTCTAATGCAGGGCCTCAGCGGTTCCACAGCATTTTCTACCTGCAGTTCTGGTCCTGGTTTCTACATTACCACAGTTCAAACACTAATTATCTCTGCTTTTTTTGCAACCAACAGCTAAGTTAGACAACACAATAGAAAATGAATGCAGAGGGGTTTACTGGTGCCATTAAATCAAAATATGCTTTCAACTCTTTAACGTGACACTTAAGAAAATTTCCCTCTATTTCCACAGCTTTGCCCACAAGATTTCTCCACCCTCTCTTTCCCATTAAACTACAAAAGACACATGTTTAAAACCATAAGTAGTAATACAGCAATTGCCATTGACTACTTTTGAAACACCTAACATTAGCCAAAACCTCAAGTCTATCAACACTTTTCACAGAACAGCAGCCTGTGGAGCCAAGCAGGAAAAGCACAAGACCCTCTGAATTTGCTCCCCTCTGATTTTTGTGCTGAAATTGCATGGCTGCCATTTCCCTCACACAAGGAGACTGAGTCTCTGCTGATTCAGTCTGTCTCACCATATCTAACCTGTGGTGCCTGCACAACCCTTCAAGGTGCAGCAGTACAACACTGGAGGTGAATGAGGCACAATAAACTCAAGTTGTCTCAATCTTCTGCATTGACCACAGGATGATCCTTCTTTGTCAGTCTCTGCATGTTCTTCATCTCCTCTTTTCCAACTCTGCTCTGCATTATACGTACACACACACACACACACACAAATATAAATATATATATATATATATATACACATATAAACATATCCCTAACTTTTAAGTGACCCTTCTTCCCTGCCTCTGACCAGCAGTAATTCAGCCTCCCCTCTGCTCATTGCCCTCTCCTGAGGCTGGAGTGCTGTGCAGTGCTCCAGTAAAATCCAGCCCAGCAGCACTGGCCACTTTTTCTTCACCACAGGGCTACCCCAAGGGTCTTCATGGCTGGAGAGAGCAATGTCAGGGAGAAGGAGGAAAAGGAAGCACTGAGCACTGGCTTGGCAGCACAGGGAGGTGCCTGGTACATATTGCAGGAGAAAACTCTACTCACAACCTGAAGCTCTGCTCTGATTAAAAGCTTTATCTATATGAGAGACTGCAGGAACAGATGTCTTGAGGTTAATAATTTGAATTCTTTTTGTACATTATATATTGCAATAAATTCTTCTCTATCTTTTGAATTCAAAAGAAGTATCTACAGTAAATAACTGTAAATCTTCTTATTTATTTTTTAAATTTGGTCTAGTACCAAATGGAACATATAAATACCTCCATAACTCAGTGAATTATTGATCAATGAGGCAAGAGAACTTTGTCCAAAATAATCACTGGTTTTTAGTGATAAGGTAAACCCAGCATTATTTGTTTATTCAAGGTGATTATTTCTTGAGCTAGTCCTGGGCTAGTCTACGTCTTATCATGCAATACTTCTTAATCATAAAGTATTTTTTAAATAAAAAGATAGCATATGTATTTAACATAACTATTCAGGATGGAACCTGTTACATTTTGATGAAAGACACAAGAACAAAGCTGCATCAAGTGGAAGCTGAGCTTAACTGATCTACTGTTTGGAAAATACTTTTCTCTTCCTGTTTTGTACACTGTATTTTTCAAATAATTCATTGGATCTAAAAAAAAAATCAAACAAAAAAAAAAAAAAAAAAACCACCAAAAACCACCACACCCAAATCATCAAATGCAGAATCCTAATCTGGCTATAATTTAGCAAATATGCTACCTCTTACAATTAAACAGATCACTCATCTGGATCATTCTTGCTTGTTACTATGCATACTATGCATTTAAATTTTAAAACTTCAGAAAAGGGTGGCAAAAGAAAAAGCTCTGGATCAATCTCATGTTACTCAAACATTAGCGTAGTCTCTGTGCACTGTTCACTGTTATGGCTCAGTTGCCTTAAATATCTACAGTCTAAAGTACACTTAAATAGCAGTTTACCTTTTTTCTCCATGGCACATTCTTAAGAGAGGTAAGCACAAGCTGGCTGAAAGGAAAACAATTATCTATGTATTTCTGTAATTACAAAACACCTGATAAACCCATCTAATTAGGTGCTTCCCATGGGCTAAGTCTGGTTATTTCCCCGGAACGTGGTTTTGTGTTTCCTGGGATGGCTGAGCCCTGACCATGACACAAAGCAGCAGCAGCAGGTTCAAGATGCATCTGGGCCTCTTGGCCAAGCCATGTGCTGGCAACCAGAGCTCCACTGAGCCCAGCAAATGGCCAAGCTGCTGCCAGGGAGTCTTCACCCAACTTCTTTAGACAAATATTAGCTGGGTTCCACTTTAGCTGAGATCCACTCCAGCTCTTTATTCCAGAAACTGCAAAACTTTATCATCTGAAAGGAAGAGCAACCAGCAAGGTATGCAGAAAGGATGGTTACCATAACCATAACCAGACCCCCTCTCAAGGACCTTTGTTGATTTCACGTTGACAAACAACAATGTCCCATAAGGAACCCGCACTGAACGTTGCCCTTTGTGAAAAAAGGCCAAGCATACCCAAAGAGAGGGAAATCCTATCTTGGCCTAAAAATAAATAGATTCTGCTGGGCCCCTTGCTGAGGAGAACAGACAGAGCAGGGGAGAGAAAGCATTTTCCATTTTCCTCCTTCCTCCTACTCTATACCTACTTCCACAAGAAGTCAGGAGAAAACCTGGTTTTCAGATACACTGCTCCCCATCTGCATCAATACATATTTGATTAATAAGCTTCTGAAACCACCATCAATGGACAAAACCATGAATTAACATTGTAAAAACTGTACAAATGATTCATTTGCTAACTGGCCCAACCCAGCAGTCTCAATTTATGAACAACTACACTGGAACTACACCTAGAGACTATCTGCAATTCAGGCCCATTGTGGCATAAACCTTGCCAAAGTTTTATTTACTGCGTCAGCATCAAGAACCAGGAGACATATACAGGCAACCCACGGTGAAGGGAGCCAGTGAGGAAGCTTTTTGGGATGTTGGCAGTCCAGAGCAGGCTGGCATCATACCCCTTCTGGAAGCCAAGACACACAGTACTATCTTCCTACTTAATGTCTTCCAATTACTTCACCCTTTAAGAAGGGTCATTAGTAAATATATTTAATTTTTTAACTGTAAGGTTAACTTCATATTTGAAGTTTCCACTAAAAGCCCCATGCATTTCATGCTTGTTTTTAGTTAATACAGAAAAACAATAAAACCAAAACAGCATCAAAAATGCTCACAACATTTCAGATGTTTTTATATGAGAAATGCCTGGTCCTCCAATGGACAGCATACGCTGCAACACTGCCTTTCTCCACAACCAGGACTGAAAACAGAAGCTGAGGCTTTTGTCTCCTGTGTTTTAACATACTCTTAAGGAATTCAAATAATTGCTCAAGTCTTTCAGAAAGAAGAGAAAACTGCAATCTAAAACTTGTAATTCCACAAAGATAGTTTTTTTGGGTGGAGGCAAAGACTACTGGGGATGTTTTTATAAATCCCAAAGGAACAATAAACTATGCAAATGGTAATTTAATTTTGTTTTCTCTCAAAATTTACCTTTCAATTACAGTTTAGCAAACCAGGAGTTCTATCTTAGATATTAAACAGATCCTTTTTTGAGCAATCCAGCTCCTCAGGCTCCTCCTCAAATAGTATTTTAAAGGAGAAAACGCAAGACAGTGCTTCAGTATTTGCTCTTCACAACCCCCTGTAAATTCCAATAGAGAATAGCTCTGGCAGAGACCTTTTGGCATGTGCATGTGAAGACACATAAGAAGTATTTCTCGACTCATACTCTTGTGCAATTCATACCAAGCAGTGTTTTGGTTTTTTTTTTTTCTTTTTATTTTGCATTTGGCGGGGAGGTTTTTGTTGTTGTTCTGGGAATTGAAAGACATAACAGAGAAAACAGTAAGGTTACTCTCTTTTTCTTCAAAACAGATTGGTTTCGAATAAACAGTGAGTGTAACTTGAAGCAATATTCGAAAAAAGGTTTTGTTTTTCCTAAAATCTACCTTAACAGGATATTCAGAAACGAAGGATTAGCAAGGAAAAATCAAGACCTGTATGAAAATAATCTTAACTAGTTAGACTCTACTTCCAAATGATATCTAATATAAAGGTTCTGTAAATTAGATTTTAAATTATTACAGAAGAGCAGTTCTGAAACTGTGATAGAAAACTTCCACCTTCTTTACTCAAATATTTGGCTGACTGACTGAGCCAGTGAAACACGTAACGCTTGGAAATTTTGAAAAAGTTAAATTTTAATTTGGTTCTACACTGATGAGAAAGTCCATGAAGATTTGTAAGAATCAGCTCACCATTATCACATTACTGAAGAATACAATAAAATTCTGTCTGTAGTTGTAGAACTGACTAATGTTTTGGAGCAGGCTCTAACACCAGATATATATTACTGGGAGAAACGCTGTACTCCATTAGTTCCCACACAAGTGTAGCAAGGTAATTAATGCACACTGTACTCACAGCTATCCAAGCACAGATCCTGTATCAACCATATGATGAAAAACATTGATTAAAATTTTACCAGATGACAGAAGTGTGCCTAGTGTCTTACCAAAGGACATACATTCCATTTTACCTTAAAGTGAGCCTCCTGGTTTATTCCTCCCCAACACCAAGCAGCTGAGTAAGTCTTTCGCCAGAACGCAACATGGTCCATTGAAGTAGGAAGGGATTGGTATAGAGAAAAATAAACCAATTCTTCCATCACCATCTTATTTGTTTAGTACACTGCAGCTGTGAGTTCATACTTCAGATCAGTTGTTTCACTATGAGATGTTCCTATTCTCTCAGTCTTTATGAGATGAAGCTCTGCAAATGTTTGTTGGGTTTTTTCCCCTAGATATAGGAAGAACAGTTATTCCTAGATCTCAGATATCAAGTACTGGGTGTCTTCAGTACCTGTGCTGGCTCCTGCAGTTGCTCTGAGATTTGCTGGCCCATCTCCAGGTGTCCCACCAGCCCTGGACACCGAGAGATCTTGTGCACAAAGGCCACTGGAGGTAGTGGCTACATGTGGTCAGTTCCCACAAAGGAGATGAACAGTCTGCCCTGCTTTTCCACCTGAAAAAAGGAATCTGATTTTTGTGAACTGACTTTCCATTTGTATAATAAAAGGGGAAAGTAATTTCCACTCTATGCAAATGGGAACAAGGTTCTGGGGGTGACCTGGTCACCTTCCCATTCTTTGATCACCTCTGTGATTCTGTGACCTCACTTCCCAATCTCAGTAACTGGCATCATCACTGGGGACCAGAAAAGTAAATGTGTTGCTTTGGGGAGGTGTTGGGAGTAACAAGAAGAAAAGAACAGGTTGTTCTGAGCCTTCCACAGAAGGAACAGCAGATGCAGCACACCCTCAGGCCCCTGGGGCAGAGGCAGCAGTCTCTGTTCCCACATCTTTCATTTTCAGAAACTGAATGACTGCATCTGCATTCAGATACTGCAAAGTCCACAGATACTGCAGGAACCACTGTGGTCAGTGAAAAATCAAAGTTGTTGGCAATGGTGAAGAATGAAAACAAACTCAGGCAGGCAGGCAGGATCCTACCACTACTAAAAGGATATGCTATTCTGTTTGCATTATTACTGAGGAGTCCTGACAATTCAGATCAGAAACAGAGTTGGAAGTTACAACTTGTAAAAATCACATGTATCCAAGACCTTGATCTAACAGCCTCAGAACTCTGTCTCCTAAAAACAAGCAATGACACCCAGCACTCCTAGGACACTCATGTCAGGCTGTAGGAAATTCAGCAGACACCAACACACTTCTAAAAACTAGATGCAAAAATTCACTTACAATTTTTTTCCTGTAGTCAGGTAAATACCTGAAGTAGAACAGGCAGAAAGTGCAAGAAATTGAAGTTAATATACACTTTCTAAAATGGAATATATATGTGACAATAAGTAAGAAGTAAGCCCTGTAATCCATCCTCAACATGGTAACACATAAAAAGGAAAAATACTACACTACACACAAATATCGAGAGACATTAGTGAAGAATGGAGAAACAGAACTGGGTTTTAGCAAATCACTAAATTGCCTTCAGCAATTCCTTGTCTAGCAGATATAAAAGGATATCAGATTTTCTTTCTCTTTAATATGAGCTTCTCAAAGAAGAGCATACATAGCTAAACCAGAGTAGTACATAGGTTGTTATTTGACTTTCTTTCACAACTTCGAGGCACTGGAAAAAGAAGCACCTTTGCCAATAACCTTTGTAGCACTACTTACAATCCTCAGAAAATGTGCATAATCATAAAAAGACCAGTAGTCATAGAGTACAAATGTTTTCACTGCATTTATGAGAGGGTGGAGGGAGCCAGAAGAGATTAAAGCCAACTATTCTACATTTTTCCTCAGTGTTTAGTCCAAGTGTCTTTCCTTCATTTATTTTCTCAGAGATTTTATGTTCTAAGTCTTATAATATTTTCAGCGAAAAAAGGTAAATTTTAGCTCATGTGAAATCCTGTATCATCTAATCTATACTGGAGCAATACTATGAGAATTTTTCTATGGATATTAACATTACATACAGTAAAAAAAAAAACCTACTGGAAAAATCCCTCCTATACCATAGGGCATCTTCAAATATCTTCAGATGATTTCACATCCTAGTCCTTGAAAGACAACATATTCCCTGAACAAAACAGTCTGAAATGTTTGATAGATTCCAAGAAGAAATTCTTTAGCAATCATAATTCTCTAATCTTATCAGCAGCAATAAATAGGACAGGTGTGAAATATATTTATTTTATTGAAAGCTATTCTGCACATCCAAGAAAGCTTCATCTCTACCCATTCTTCAAAGGCTTTTATTATACAATAAACTATCAATAAAGCCTTGTCTTTTTCCTCTCACATCAGTATGAATGAATTTGAGGTGGGTTTCCCTTCCCAATATAATTTTTTTCAAAACACCAGACACTTACCATTTCAGATTTATCATAATTAGTTTCACACCCAAAGACTGCCAACAATATGTGCTTGCTATTGTTTTTAGGAGTAGAAGTGGGTTTGTATAAACAATTCTACATCATCTGCCTGGCAAGCCATCGGCTCCATCTGTGAGCAGCCCTTCAGTGTGGAAGCTCCTGCCTAATTACTGCAGACAGATGTTGTCCTGCTGTAGCTGTGGAGACTCCTGCCATGTTAATTAACCAGCTTAAAGACATTCCTTTTACAAAGTGAAAAACCTAGAAACTTGGTGGAAATGCAAGGTCTCACCTTACCTCCATTTTTTCCCTGAATGTAATTTTCTCCATACTCCCTGTTAGATGCTCAGTGAAAATTCAGTCTGGCTTGGTATCTTTAGTATCTCTAACCTCTCCTCACCCAAGCAGTCCTTTTCAGATGGCTTTGGGCAACTACTCTGAGAGACCAGCATAATTTTATACTTGCCAGAGACTATTTCACTGAAGTAGCCTATTAATACATGGATCCACGATATCTCTTTATATTGACAAAACAACAAGTGGCAGAGGTGGCCATGAATTAAATCAGACTGGTGCAGGATTTGAGTAGCCAAGCTCCTGAAAAATTCCCCAATGGAAAAAAAAAAAGCACAAAGAAAGAGGAAAGATAAATATATATTTACACACATGTAAAATATATGTTTATGTACATAAAAATAAATTGAAACACAATTCAAATATTTTTAAGATGTGATGTCTCTCACAGCAGTGAATTAGTAAGATAGTCAAAATGGTTTTTGTGTAAATTATTTTATCAAGGGAAACAAAGGTTTAAACACTGCAAGTATTTCAGAAACATGACCCTTTCCTAAAACCTTATTTACCACTAAGATCCTAAGATGAAAGAGTTTGACAAAAAGATTCAAGTTGGGATAAAATAAACTGTCCTTTCATTCTCTTGTTTACACTTTTATTCTGGCTGGGAAAACAGATGTTTGGGGATTAACTGAAAGAAAACATATATGCCCTGCCCCTGTTATGTCTTCAAGAAACACCAAAGAATTTGTATGTGACTAGTGGTAAAAGTCACGAACTATGCGGGTTTTTAAACTACTATTGTTAGGGGTTGCTCTCTTTCACAAAGCCTTCTATAAGAGGTCACATCAAACCTGACCAGTTCAAAATACAGGTAGAACACCAGACTTTTCCAGTTAATGCAAGCAAGAGATGAAGGTAAAGTAGGCTCAGTTAATTCTTATCTAGATGTTAAATATAAAGTCCATTTCACACATGGGAAACTAATGCTGGAAACTGAAACTGACTTCTGAGAATCCATTAAACCCAAACTCCTTCATACCAAACACTGCTCATCCTTCACCCTATTATTAACTAGAACATTTAGTTTACATGAAGGTGTTTTGGTCTCCAGGAGACTTCTGTACTTCAGAACAAAGGTGGAGAACAGGATGGCACCTCAGGTTTTCAGTACCTGAAATCCCTGCAAAAAGCAGGTAAGTGCTGTGCCCAGACAATTGCAACAGACAAACAAATGAGAAGAGTCATGATCTCCAAAAGTGACTTGTTTTAAAGTAAAATGATGTTGAAATTGAAAAATTTTCCATATTTATACTCAGATCACTAAATGATCCTACAACATAGCTCTGTTTCTGTGACACAACAACACAGAGATTAAGGTGCAGAGCTGGACCTGACTCTTGGGACTCTCCTAATGCAGTCTAGTGGAGAGGCAGCTCCTGAGTCTGGGCTCCAGTTCACAAACAGGCCATGTCCTAGTGCCACTTTATTTTTCCACTTGGTCCCAACAAAAAGTGAATCCAGTTTTAAGTGCAACTGCAGCCTTCCATCTATCAGGTCAATGCACACTGCCCTACAGTAATGTATCACCAGTTGTAAGGCAGAGGCAGGAGACAAGAGGCATTAACTAAGACCTACTCATAACTGAGGGAAATGCTGATACAGAGAACTGAAAAATCATATGAAAATTAACAGAAGAGCCAGGAGCACACAGCATTATGTCCTTGAAGTAAGGAAGGGAGCATTCATATACAATCTATTCCATCTTCACCACCTATAAATAATTATCTCTTACAAGACTTTTGGACCTCAAATTACTAGATTTCATTAAATCCTCTCAGACATCAGTATAAATACCACTGTATAAAAAGGATGTCTTTCCTACATGGGAGGTATTAGTCCTGAGGAGGTCCCACTGAGAAGTAGAAAAGAAATAACTTTTAAAAAGAACTTGGACATTGGTTGAAGCAAGACAGCAGTCAGTAATAGAGAGCATGGATGCTAAATGGCTGCAATGTACTCAGCAGCTTACCGAACAGCTGCGCAAAATGAAATGGTAATGCACATGCACACCCAAAATATGTGGTAGACACACAGATGCTGGCGTACAGATGGCTGCTCTGAAAGATGTAAATGCAAATAAAACACCCCACTGCCTAGAACATGATGTTCTTGAGCGTGTGATGGCTAGTGTGAACTCTTCAAAAATATCTCATTTGGTAGGTACGAAAGATGATATGTAATTACTTCTTCACAGCTCTGCAGTAGGTCCAACATCCTTCCTCCTTTGTGTGAAAAATCTATTACAGTCGACTCTGAGCCTCCATAATTGGTCTCCATTAGTAATGATTTACATGATATTACAGCTTTCACTGAATGTCAAGGTAATTTTCTTGTTTTCTTTCTTTGAATCCTTTTATGAATTTTAGTTTAAAAGAGTACCTACTGTAAACATGTTCTAACAGAGGAGACTGCTAAAGAAAAACAAATTCTAAAGGATATGAGACTGTGATTTTGAAGTATCTTGTCATTACAAAATTGACATTATTCATTTCTAGCTATGAAGACTTTGTATTTATTTTTGCACCCATCGTGAGGAGCGAAGAATTCAATTTTCTGATCTGACAATGGCATAGGACAGGGTGGAACAATCTGTCACTCCACTTGGAAACTTGATAACGTGATGTTTTCAATTCATACAGCTTCAACGGTTGCTAAGAAATCCAAAGTTAATTGGATTTCGCAAAAGATTTCTTAGGATTACATGCCAAAACTGGGCTTAGGACCTGCAGGCCTGAAAACTTCTAGAAAGAGGACAGGCCTGGGGTCACCTCCATTTCCAGCTGTGAGCCTGGAGGAGAAGCTGATGTTGGAAACAAGGCTGCCTCCCACCCCAGTGGTGTGTTGGATGGAGGAGCATGGGACACGACATGGAAAGCTGGCAGAGCAGCACGGAGTTGAAACATCCTGGCTTTACACTGTGAGACCCAAAAGAGATGCAGTACAAGCATCCTCTCTTCAAAGGAGCTGCTCCAGACTGAGACTGACCTGAACTTGGCGGGTACAGGAACACAGACTACCAGTACAGCTTCTCCGCGGGCGTGACTCACGCGGTTCCTCGTGGTGGTGTTGACAAGAGACTCGTTAAGAGTGTCTGCTCAAAACCTACAGACCCAGGCTATGTCCTGCATTCCCACATTTGACAAATGTAGTCAAAGTCATTCTGTAGTCACTGACCTCTAACCAGGAAGGTTTAGAGTCAGTCAGAAAGAAATACATATGATGGTGCTTCATAATGCCATTCAGACATGGAAAATAAAAGGCAGAAGGAACGTATTGGCTGACACAATTCGACTGCTGCCTTTAAAAATTGTTCCTAACAGTAATTTAGACCTTGGTTGATTTTTTTTCCTTTTTTTTTTCCGTGATATTTTTTTTCTTTTTAGTATGGGTCACTCTTTAATTCACACTTACTAAAGATTACTCAGGAACTACTTAGGAAAGCATAGGTAAACTTGAAAAGGGGTAAGATCCACTGAAAATCTGCCCTGGGCAGATTTGTTTTCATTCTGAATAATCAGTCTTTCTTCCAAACACAAGTCCCATTAATTATCACTATAGAGAAAATCTGCTTTCCTTTAAAAAGTAATTAAGAGTAAGTTGGTTTGTGTCCGCTTCTCTGTAGCCAAGTCTTCATGTCATAAAACAACCATTACCATTTACACTATTGGGTGGACTTCTCAGGGAGATTAATAGGGAGTTTTGAGGGCTCTGCTGTGCCAGTGGATGATGCTAGGTTATTCCTGAGGATCCCATGGAAAATCAGGACAGAACAACTCAGAGAGAGCTAAATGGGAACAGCTGCAGCCACAAATGACCACGCTCTCACTGAACAAAGCAATTCCCTCCTAACAGCTCCATGCTGTCCATAACAACCTATCACATCCTACTTGGAAGAAATATTTGTCAAGTAGTAATTTTTCAAATAAAATTTGAGAAGCTGTTCTTGGAAGCTCCAGACTACATCAAACATTGTTTGTCCCTAAAAAACAAAGTGTGGAAAACACTGCAGTATCCTTCTGCACTAAGGAGGGAGACCAAAAGAAAAGCAGAAGGCTGTTTTAAGATGTAATTCATTACTGATTAAAAAACCAAATCCCCCCCCCCCGCCCCCCAGCCCACATAATACAAAAACTATAAGCCTCCAACATGGTAGAGAAGTTTCCTTAATGCTTTAGCACATGGAAAGAGAATACTGTTTCTGCAGAATCAGGAAACTGTACAAAATCATGGTCAAGCGATTAGGAGAGATATCAAAATCATGCTTGAATTGCTGACAACTACTTCATGAGACATAAATGGCAGACAGACATAACTCAAGCCAGTTTTGTTCTTCCTTTTTTTCCCTATTCTTATTTTTTACCATCACAGCAAACAGCTAAACAGCAAATGTTCAGATCCCCTGAGCTTTACTAAAACTTTTTTGGCCAAAATATTTTTGTAAGGTGTTGGGCAGAAGTGGGGCCGAGAAGCTGTGTATTGTGTTGGGTCTCAGTGTTGGGTCCTGCTGCATTTACTTCTCCTCTGGGACTCAGGCATAAGATGGATGAAGGAAGGACTGTTCCCTCAACCTGCCACCAGAACGGGAAGGGATTGGGTTAAGCAGCAAGAGCTACATTTGCCTGCCCTCTCTTTGGTTTGTTCATGCTGTCAGAGCTGCTGGGTGCTGGCAGCCCAGCCAGGCTGGCCATGCATATTAGGCCTGGACCTACGAGCACACCTCCTGGCTGCTCTTGTTTGGGGAACATAAGAAATAAAGGCCTACGAGCACACCTCCTGGCTGCTCTTGTTTGGGGAACATAAGAAATAAAGGCAGCTTGCCAAAGGGAGTGGACTTACAGGCAAAGATGTGGGTTTCTCTTGTACTGCCAGTGAGGTGAGGCCCCCCCATGGACCCATCCCAGCCTTACAAAACATACATGGGAAGGTCAGCCTGGGGAACAGAAGAAGCCCCTACACTCCTCTGAGCTCTTCCAGCTTTCACATGCCCACCTTCTTCTCCCAGAGCTTCCACCCCTCTGCATGGCCTGGCAAGTCCTATAAGCCTTCCTCAGCCTTCCTTGTCCTCAATTTCTTTTACTGGCACTAAAATACTGAGTTCTGCTGCAACCAAAGCTAAGGACAGAATATGTATTCCTTTGTTCTTGGAGAGGCCAGATTTTGCCTTGTCCATGGAGAAACCTTGAGCTGGATCTAGATCAGGCCCATCACAAACTAACATCACTAGACTCTAGCAGAACCTAAAGGTTGAGAGAAAATTCCCTATATCTAATATTTAAATGTAAGCATTTGCATGTGAGCTACATGTCTCAGCTCTCACTCCAGTCAAAGCTGTAAGCCAGTGGAGCTAAAAGAAGCATTCAGTTGATTCAATTTCCACTAGCTACAGCAAGAACTCATGTGCCAAATTTGAAGCATTTAACCTGGAGCTGAATCACTGACCCCTAGTGACCAAGAACAAAACTCTCTAGAAGGATTACAATTTTAGGACAAGCTGTATAGAAAGGAGACACCAATTTAAATGCTGGGGGTAATTTAGAATATCGTGCAAAATCCCATTAGAATCCCCCTAATTTTGGGTTTTTTATTGTTGTTGGGTTTTTTTGTTTGTTTGGATTTTTTGTTGTTTTGGTGGTTTTGTTTGTTTGTTTGCTTTGGGGGGGGTTGTTTGGGTTTTTTTTGTGGAGGGGTTTCAATTCAGTATTTTCAACGGTTATCTGACACAGAATAAATTGCATTTAAAGCCTATTAGTTCAACAGTATGAAGGTGAAAAAACGCCATCTAGATAGGTTTTCAGCAGAAACCTATTTTGTGGATATTACTCAAGAACACTCTAGCTTTCAGTATGTTTTCTGATTGTAAATTCATACTTTCCCAGTCTTAACTCAGAAAGACAGTAACATACTAAAACACTCGCTTTTCATAGCAAGCTATGTTTAAGCTCAACTAATTAAACTAAACCCTTAGCAAGAAACTACTAGCAGTACGTAAGTATGCTTTGTGAAGTCAAAACTCAGAACCCACTCATTACCACAATAATTATATAATAATTGTGGTCAAATTCATTGAGCTACACACTATGGTGCCCATATCTGAATATTTACTTCTAGCTTACCACAGTTCATTAACTAGCATCTTATACATTCTTGAACAGCATGATGTGAGATGCTTTCAGGCTGTACAAACACATTGAAAGATGTGGAAACATCCTCTGTCAGCTTGCCTAAATCTGCATAATCTTTGCTATCTGAAACTAATGAATACTAATTTAAAGGCTCCTTTCCAAATTCTGTCCCACAATGTAAATGTAACACCCACCACTCTTGTGAAGTACCTAATGCTTGTACTTCACTGTACCTGCACAGCAGCTATACGCAATAGGAGAAAAGAAGGATTTTCACCAGTAAAAAAATGACATTTGAAATGTGTGTGCGTGTGTGTGTGTGCAGTTTGAGTCAATAAGTGCAGTTTGAGTCAATAGGCCATTTTCCTCAGCTACCTTAGGAATGCTATGGTTGCCTTGCTGATGTTCAGTGCATTTTCATACAGAGATGAAGCTCTGCTTGTTTAATGAAATTAGTACTAAAGTGAACAATTTTCATTGCTGGAGATACAGAGTTTTGCTGTAATTTCTTGCCTTTAAGAGGAGTAGGCTAATGGAAAAGTAACATTTTCGGTCCTAGCAAAAAATCCCAAAGAAAGTTACATTTTGGCTGGATTGGAAATACTAAGAGAAATACTATAATCCATCTCAAAGTATGTTTGTTCAGTTTCCATGAGATTTTGGGCAAAGAACTTTGATGGGCTTTGAACTTTAACAAGCCTACCATCTTCAGGTCAGGTGACATTACTTTAAGACATTTCTCTACCAGCACATAAAATTAACATCCATGGCTTTGACAAGTCTACATACATAAGGTAGACTGCTAAGGCACAACACTCATTTTCTTACAAATCCAGTAGACAGACAGACAAATCCACATAGACAGGCCTTGTACAACTCAGTTGTCATGTCTGTCCTCAAAAGAATATTGAGATAAGACTTCTTTGCAGGCTTTTGTGTAAGCATATGTTTCAACTAATGTGGGCCAAACCCCGAAACTGTAGGGGAAAAAATTCAAATGCTAGAAAAACCAAAAAGAAAAGAGAACTCTTTTCATGGTCTCAGACAACACAGTTCTTAGTGTGTGGTTTATCAGGGTTTTGGAGTACCCCTCGGCAATTTCTAAGAAGTGACTCTAAAATAAGAACCAGAACAGAATATATTTGAACCATGGGCGTGCCTACAACAGGAAGCTGCATTTTAATACAGATTTTGCAAAGGCATCTTTTGTGGTAGCAAACAATTGCTAACTTTTTAAAATTTTTCTGCAACTTTGTGACAGGAATATCAGCTTCTGTGAAGTGCTGACACACTGACATGTTGTCTCCAATTAATTACAATCACTAACATCTCTGCTATTTGTTATTCTGAATAGATCCATTTCCATGGAACTAGTAAGCAAATGAATCAACGTACCTTAAGTCATGAGCATTTTTATGACACATTTTGCTCTTTAAAGCACTCTATCAGAATGAGAGAAAATAAGGACTGTTAAGCAAGGGAATCTTGAGTTGTTATGTGACTATTTTCTCTGATTCTCACCTTACACTTATAAGAACTCTGTAACTCTATGGAAAGGACGATGATATTCTCATTCCTGCTGCAAAGAGAGATGGGGGCATGCTGTGCTCTTCTAGAGAGGATTCTTTTTCCTCACTCTAACTGCTCTTGTTATCAATCTAAAGTGAATTCTACTCTTAGTAGATACCTATGACCACTCATCATTATTTTCTGAAGTTCGTGGCTCAGTGACAAAGCCTCTCATTAGAAGAAGGAATTTGCTCTCTCAAGGATGTTTTTCCACCTCTGGCCTCCTGCATTTCCTTTGTTCATCTGCCTGTCTTTTCAAGACAGATGTATAAAGTTCAAAATGCACAGCACCCGACACCCCGTCTTTCTGCAATTTGCCACAATTTCTGCATGAACTCTGTGCCCTGGCATTAGCAGCACAGTGGAGCCCATGGGAGGGCAGGGGGGTCCTCCCACCCAACAGGTTGTGCAAACGTGTCTTTACTGCAAAGACGACTAAGTTTTTGGCAGCTCAAAGATGATTAAAATTTTCAAGAGCCTGGCAGATACCTCTGCTAAAGCAGAAGGAAAATGGTGGGTAAATAAAGCAAATACATGCTCACCATTTAGCAACAGCTTTTCTCTCTTCATGATTCCAGTTTTTGTAATCTTCCTGTCAAAAGTTGTTTGTTTCATACACAAGCACTGCTGCACAAAGCCCTGCTAATCTGCCCTTGCCACCTCCTCCTGTGCTTCAAAATATAACAAAAGGTGATTTTCTTTCCTTTTTGGTGTAATTGATTTAAGTGAAAGACGTGTTCTTTTCAATAGAAACCTTCTTTATACAAGACTGAAATACTGTGTCTTAGACCCAAGCATCAGGAATTTTATTAGATATAAACAAAATGTACCATCAAATCTGGCACTTGAAACAAAAAAAAATTTCCTTTCCCCAACATCTCTCTGTTCTCCAAACTACTGTTTTATTTGCTGTACTCAGATTCTGACCATAAGAGACTGCTCTTGTTGATAAATACAGTGTAAGTTTCCAACTCTATCAACATCCATCTGCTTGCCTAAAAGCTTCCGTTTTGCTGTTATTTCATTAAACACAAGAATCATGCAGCGAGGTGATACAAATTTGGAAATAGAATGTTCATGCTTTCATGCTGGGTATTGTTGTATTGCACTGAATTTATTACAGGGTATGTCATGCAGAGCATGATGAGATGTTATATCTACCATTTCAGAATTTCAGGCAGAAATAAGAGTTAATTGGACAGGATTTGTCTCATGCACCCAATCACACTTTTCACAGTGCTCTGAAACTGGCTTTTTCCAGCCTTCCCTTCATGAAGAATTGCTACCTGTTTCCAGTCACAGTGAGTTGTTAGACACTTATGAAGCAAAATCAGCTTGCTTGGACTGTTATTCTGAAAATTCAAAGCTGTGAAAAGGATTGACAGCTCAGAGTGATCTGACAATTAGAGAAAAATAGAATGCAGCCTAATAATTTTCAGTGTCAGCCCTGGTTTGATCCTATTCTACCCTAAAACCATCTTCAGACCCAAACCCAGGACAGCTCCAAATCTGCAGGATGGATGGGCCTGAAATGCACATGTACTTATCAGCCAAAGTACAGAGTAAGTCTGAATTTTGACCAAACAAATGTATTTCTCTAAAGACATTTTTTTTTTCCTTTCTGATCCTGACTGGTTCCTACAGGCTATATCAGATTTGAAACAAGAGTGTTACCACTAAGAATTTGAACCCTGAGATATTAAATTTCCTATGTTTTTCATTTGCACATCTGTGCATAAGTAATAACTATCACTCACTCCTGCTCCTAACAACTTACTGTTGTGTTCAATGACAAAATACATAACCTTGGCATTACCAGCCTTGCATTTCAAAGGCATTTCATAATTGTTTACCTCTTGGCTTGAACAGCAGTACTGTATGTACAAGGCTCTCCTTGAACTTGTGTAATACAAAACTGTTCGGAAACTTTTCCTCAAACTACTTTCTTCAAGAAAAAAAAGCTAATAATAATAATAATAATAATAATAATAACAACAACAATAACAACAACAACAACATATTCCAATAAAGGATTTCTGTTAAACCTTTTTGTTAAAAATAAAAAATTCCTTTCTCTTTTATGCCAGAAAAGCAGTTTTCATTCCTGCTTACTTCAAAGGAATGTCTGCAATTTTGCGGTATTATGCAAACTCCAATTAGCAGTCCACAAGGTGTTTTGAGAAACAGGGCCTAATGTGTTACAGACACATTTAGTGGCCAACCTCAAACAGCCTGAAAAAATGCCTTTTTTGAAATAAAGTTTGGGAATTAAGTCACCTCAACTTTACTGGGAAATGCTAATAGAAATAATTCTTCCAACAGTTAATAAAACTTTTTTTTTTTATTAGTTGTTGTTGCTTTATGTTCTCTTACAGGAAGAGAGCAGGATATTTCTGGTACCTCAGCAATTTGGTTTCCTTCAGTCTTTCCTTAAAATCCAGTTCTACAACTACTCACTGCTGAGCAAAGTGGTTAGTCCTACAAATTGTATTCATTATTTGAGAGCAGTTCCAAAGACATCTGTTGATTATATTTGTTTATTTAGATTTGTTACAGGACCTAATAACTGTGGGGGTTTTTTACCTACACTGTGCAGCATAACAGGACACAGATACTTAGGCTGCTCGATAGGGTAACCTTCAGGATTGGGGTTTACAACAGTAAGAACAGGAAAAGATGGGGTACACTGTTTATTCTGGGAGCACTCCTGGGCTACATCAAGACTAGCAGTGAGCAGAATGTGCTGTGTGACACAGCTTACCTGCACTGCAGAAGCAAGACCCCACAGATTTAAAACACCCAAGGCAGCACTGACAGATACAAGTGACACTGAAGTTGCTGCTCATTAACAGGGTTGAGGTTTTATTCCTCCTTTCCTCACCAGAACCGTGGAAAGATTTTATGAACTCCAAAGTCAGAAGGAAGGTAAGGACATGCATATGTGCATTTCAAATACTTAGGACTATATTATGCTGAGTATTTCATACCTCTTAATTTCTCTTCCCTGCAGAGGAAAAAACCCTCATCCTATTGTTAGCAATCTTTTACAAGTGATCCTACCCTAGCCAACTGCAATAAGCACATTTTATTGCTCAATTAGTTCTTTATTTCTATCATGCCTGGGAACAGAAGCAAGATCTTGAAAAGTTTAAATCTTTTTTCTTCTTGGCTCACATTCTACACAAACTGTTTCTAAAACTCTCATCCTTTCTCACTGACACATAAAAGTTCCTGGTCTCCTTTTTCCAGTTTCTAATCATGCCTCAACTCCTCATAAAACTCCAAGAGGCCCTGGCAGGCTCAGCAGCTCCTCTCTCTCATTCTTGCTAGCATGAAGTGGGGCAGAGTGGGACTTACTGGACAAAAGGACAGAAGGGGCAAGGCTTTGTTAAAGTTACTCTTGAAAGATTTTAATTATCATCAGAAGATGAGTATCTTAAACTGTGATAATTTTTTCCTGAAGGCATAAAATAATGTACCTATCTAGAAACACCATAAATTACAGATCAGCTGTCAATACATTGTGTAAATAAATATCCAGTGATTGGATTAGACATATTTCTGAACCTCTACAGCTGAGTACCATTTAAGTCATTCATCAACAGCACAACAAATCAATTTCTGTTTTTGTTTTCTGGAGAAGTCAGTTTTGCTGATCAACTGCCATTTTACTCTTCCCTGTTTTAAAATCCACAAAAGGAAAATACATATTTAAAAATATGAAAGCCATAAACCAGTAAATTAAAAGTTTCAGAGGAAAGATCTGAGCTTCAGCTGAGTGATTCTTACAACCTTGGCTTTGCTCTATGTTTTACTGAGCCTCAAGCTGACAAAATGGGGTCAGCCAGCCAAAATCTTTCCCTTTTGGTTCACTCTGGCAAATTGGGAAGGGCTGAGTCAGTCACAAAACATGGAGCCCAATCTGTTCTGTTAGAACAGCCACTTTGGTAGCTGGACTTGCTACCAGGCCATTACTTTCAACAACAACCTGAAGTCTTCCAGGCAGTCACCAGCCTTCAAGCATAAGGCAGGCTATGTGATGGTACTCAAAGTGTGCATTGGTTTATCAAAGAACTGCCCTGCTGCTGAAGGAATCATCCCCCTAGTTCTGTTAGGTTAGAGGAGCATGCAAACACCCCTAGCCTCCCTCAGTGCAGGATATATTAAATATGTTAAATAACCTGACTAATGAACTTGTGGGTGGTTTCCAGAGTTATCATCCCTCTATACCCACATGCTGTGGGCTGCTTTTAAAGGTCAACTCTACAGGAACCTATGATACAAACAGTTTTCACCTCACTAGCAAGCATAAGTCTCTCTGCCAGCAATCAGCACAGATGGCAAAGCAGATCCAGAAGGCCAAGGGTTTGGTTCTCGCCTTACCTGTCAAATAACATGAAAACTCTCTAAGTCCATGCAGCCTCAAAGCTAGAAACTCAATGACAAATTTATATGCTTTTACCTGTTTAACTACAGCATTAAGAAAAACTGCCACTCTGAGCCTAAATAAAGTGCATTTAGGGCTTGGGCTCTATTTCAAGTTCTTATTAACTCCTGGAAAGGTGCCACAGCAGCTCAAAACCTCTCCTGCCTGAAGCTGCTTAACTCTGCTGCATCTGCATGGAAGAAGATCAGTTCCTTTGGATTCCCCACCTGTGGCCCTGCTTAGCTCTGTACACCCATACTCTCGATGTGCTGAGCTACCTGAGCCAGAGATCAGCTCTGCTCCCCATCCCCACGCTCCCCTGCAGCCCAGGAAACGCAACCCAGCGCCACGCAGCAAGAAGGCACCACCAGACCACCAGTGATCCAATGCACAGATCACCTGTGACACTCAGCACAGCCCTGAGCAGCTTCTGAGTGCCTCATGCATAATTCACACTTCCTAACATGGTTTCCATGTGTATTTTGACGGCTGACACCCCAAGCTCATTTCTGATCAGTTGCACCGCGGCATCGAAGAGCTAGCTCTAAATGCTAGCTGACCTCCCTCAGAAAGCATTAAGTTACACACAAAGTCTTTGTCCTCCACACCTCCCCCCAGAAAAAAAAAAAAAAAAAAAAAAAAAAGGCTGGAAGCTTTCCTGTAAATTGGTTCATACCTTCAGTAGCTAAAAAGGAAATAGAAGAAAGTCAGTTCCTTCCTCCACTCTGTATAGCAGACTCATACAGAAAAGCTAACACCGTGGTCACCCATCCTCCTCCCACCCCTCCTTTTCAAGCAGTGGAGACTTTGAGCTCTTTGAAGGCCATCTCCTCCTTTGGTAACAGTCTGCAGGCTGCACTTTCAGAGCCTGTCACTGGTGATTGGGGAAATCACAATGTGGCTCCACCAACTTGACTTGCTGCCTCTCTCAGCTGGTCAAGCATTCAGGTGGTTTTCCACCCAAAGCAAGTAGGAAGATACACTACTCCAGGCAACGGGAGCTGATAGGCAGCTCCTTTTGGGTTTGGGGTTTTTTCATTATTTCCCCCATGTTCCTTTACTTGTAGAAACATCTTGTAAACAGAGATGGAAAAAATAAGTATTTGCCCAGATCTTCCACGGTTCCATTGTAACATCTGTTTGCTGATTTTACATTTGATAACAAAGGGAGAGAAGTAACAGAGAAAACAGTTTTAATTATTTTCATCTTCCTTTCCCCTTCAAAGAGTGAGTACTCCTGTCCCCAGACAGAACTGAATGCCACCTACTTTGTGAATTGGTGCCTCCTGTTCACAGGCCACCTTCCATTAGCACGTGTATCAAGCTTTAAAGAAAGTATTTTCTTATTTCATCCTCAAGGATGACAGCCTGCAGCGGAGGTGATACACACCCTTACTTTCAAAAACATTTTTGATTTACATAGCACTCACAGGATACTTAGATATTTTGGGAACTGACAAATGAAGCAGTTAAGCCACACTCCATCATATTTGAGTAGCTGTGGCATTTCGGTAAAGTTCCCACCAACTGGAAAAGGGGAAGCAAAATCCCCATTTTTATAAAAGGGATACAAGGAAGATATTGGGAACTACATGTCAGTAGTTGGCCATGTCAGGCTGGCCAGTCTCACTTCTGTGACCAGCAAAATCATGGAGCAGATCCTCCTAGAACCTACACTGAATGCTTACATGGAAAATAAGGAAGTGATTGGTGACAGCAAACAACAGCTCCAGTAAGAACAAATCATGCCTGACAAATTGGTGGCCCTCTACAACAGAATTAACGTGTTGGTGGATAAGGGAAGTGCTACTGACATCATCTACCTGGACTTGTGCAAAGCAGTCAATGCTGTCACACACAATGTCTCCAAACTGGAGAGACATGGATTTGACAGATGGACTATGCAGTGGATAAAGAACTGGCAGGATGGTCACACTCAAGAGCTGCAGTCAATAGCTCAATGTCCAAGTGACAAGTGGCATTCCTCAGGGGCTGGCTTAGCAACCAGCACTATTCCACACTTTTGCAGGCAACATGGACAGTGGGACCGAACGTACCATCAGCACGTCTGCCAACAACACCAAGCCCTATGGTGTGTTCTGTAGTATGCTGGAAGAAAGGGATGCCATCCAGAGGGACCTTAACAGGCATGAGAGTGGGCCTGTGCAAACCTCCTTAAGTTCAACAAGACCAAGGGCAAGGTCCTGCACCTGGATAGGGGCAATCCCACGCACAAGTACAGGCTGAGCAGAGAAAGGATTGAGAGCAGCCCTTGTGAGAAGGACTTGGACCTGCTGGTGGTTGAGAAACATGGCATGAATGAGCTGTGTAAGCTCACAGCCAAAGTGGTCAACCATGTCCTGGGCTGCGTCAAAAGCAACCTGGCCAGCAGGGCAAGGGAGGTGCTTCCTCATCTGAAGTGCTGCACCCAGCTCTGGGGCACACAACATAAGAAGGACATGGATCTGTTGAAGCAAGTACAGAGGAAGGACATGGAGATGTTCACAGGGCTAAAGCACCTCTCCTATGAACACAGGCTGAGAGAGCTGGGGGGTCTTGGAGACACAAAGGCTGCAGGGAGACCTTACAGCACCTTCTGGTATCTAAAGGGGGCCTACGGGAGACCTGGAAAGGGACTTTATAAAAGCACATGAAGTGACAGAACAAGGGGAAATGGTTTCAAACTGAAAGAGGGTAGGTTTAGATTAGATGTAAAAATGAAATTCTTAACTGTGAGGGTGGTGAGACACTGGAACTGGTTGCTCAGAGAAGCCATGGATGCCCCATTCCTGGAAATGTTCAAGGCCAGGTTGGATGGGGCTTTGAGAAACCTGGTCTAGTGGAAGGTGTCCCTGCCCAGGTGGCATGGTTGGAACTACATGATCTCTGAGGTCCCTTCCAACCCAAACCATTTTATGATTTGTTATGCAATGTAGCAGTACATAAGGGATGTCTAAGAAGTTGGTCTTTCCTCATTTCAGTGCAGCTTATTTTTGCTCTATCCTTGTCCAATACAGTTCAATTACCGGATTCCCTCTTTAAAGAGATTTTAAGACAGTCATCCAACTGCTCTGATATCCCATGGATTAGTTGTGCACCCCACCCAAGCCATCTGTCTGGCATTCATATTTTTACATGCTTTTCTCTCTTTACTATCATGATGCTTTATTTTATTTAATCACTTCTCCTTCCACTTCTGCCCCTGTGTGTGGCCCTGATGGTTCTGGGTTACTTTATCAGACTCTTAACTATATGAAAAATTTGGGACAGATACAAAGTTTTGCTGCTGTATGCCCTGTTTGTGCTCACTCAGAAGAGGCTGAGGCTCTTCTCTTGATATAGAGATGGGTTTGGGAACAGGAGCAGAATTTTGAGCAACAATACTAAAGCCAAACAAGTTTCTACTGGCAGCATCTTACCAACTAGTTCACTTGGGAAAGCTGCTGACTCCTACAAGCCATAGGGTTTTGGTTATTGCAATGCTCATGACCCAGTGCACAATGAGGTTTTCATAGAAAATGAAGTTTCAGTATCTACTCTCTCCTTCTGGACAAAGGTAAAAGAGAAGCTCCTGCAGGATACCTCCTGGCTGAGACACATAATTTAAACAGTAGCTGGCTAGTAGCATGCCTGCCTTTGCACCCTGACAGTCGTCCAGGTAGCTTCAGCTACCCTAATTAAAATAAGGTGTGGGGTGCTGTCTGGGGAAAAAGAGGAGCTCTATTGACTTGAGTCAGGGAACAGATATTTATGAGGCATTTCACAAGCCATTCTTACAGTGCCATAGCAAGCTGTATTTGTAGAGAACATCAACTGTCTGCAGACTCCAACAGGACACAGCCTTACCTACTATGTGCTTATCCTTCGTTACAGAAAAGGAGCAGTAAATAAAATTCTGCCATGTAACAAGGAGGGAGCGCGAGGGACAGGGGATGCCAATTTTCTGTTGAAAGAACCATGAGTGAAAATGTACTGTGCATAGAGGTGGAGGTTACAGGAGGGGAAGGTTTCAAAGACTATCTAAAACAGAGAAGAGGCAATTACGACTGCAGGTGTGGGAACCAGTTAAGTTGAAGAAAGAGATGCGATTGCAACAGAAGAGAATTAATGTGCAGTGAGGTAGTCAGTCTGGTCATAATAATTTGGTAAGATGCTCAAAGGCATGGCAGCTGAGGAGTACACTAGGACAGACTTTGCAGTATGAAGGGAGAACAAATGACTATTAAGAGAAATCAAGGACTTGACAGTGATGGTGAAAAAAATTCCCGTATTGAACTGTTCCTCTGCTTTTCTAAAATGGAGGAGTACTGGCTTGGCGATTTTTCTCCCTCATCTCTCCACGTGACCTAGAGTCAGCATAAAAACTGAAGTCTAAATAGGAGAACAGGGGAAAAAAAATTAAGCAGATGACCAGAAAAACACAGATTCTCTATGATGATCTAAGCTTCAGTAGTTCTGCCTCTAATTCATAGTGTTGCTCTTAACTCATGCTTGTTAACAAGGTCACATGCAAAACGTTTTTCTGCCTGTATGACAAGGCAGCTAAGTATAGAGTGCTTTCCCCTTCTAGTCATTTGATCCTATTCAAAACATATAATCTCCCAGGTCTCCAGTCTGTGCAAAGCCAGACATCAGCACATTTTTGGCTACAGGGCACCTACAGAAAGATTAGTGACAATCTTGTGAGGCTTGTGGTGCAGATTTTGTCAAGGGGCCAATATTTAAATAAGGTACCTTGCATTTTCATTATGAGAATTCCAGCTCACTATTAGCAAAGTTAGTTTAACTTTTACTCTGTTTTGCCAGCTACTTAGTAGGTACTTAATGATGTGCATGGCTGGAAACGGGGGAAGGGAAGATCCATTCTATTACTATTCCACAGGGAAATTAAATAGGCTTGCTAAGTCTGCCTGGTTTGGGGTTATAACTTTATTCTGAATTCCATCTCTTTAATGTAATTATGATTTAACAGCTATGTGATTTCGGTAGATGATCCCATTTTACAGATTGCATCTTTTAACTCCAAAAAACCAGAATACTATTCTGTAGGTAGCTTAAGCATTTATTTGGCACAAATCAGGTAGCTTCCTTGACACTTAAGTTAGGCTTCTGTCTTGAAGCAGAACTTCAGACCTAGTTATTAGTGAATATCTGAGCATTCTATCTATCTGATCACTGAAATCTTGTCAAGGATCATACATTTATAACAGGTAAGCCACACAGACCACTCAGTGAACACATTCCAGTCCAGTTCTGACAGGAAAATCCCATAGTTCTGAGTCTTACTAATTCTCCCCCAGCAAAATGGGGTCTTCAAGCACACTTCTGTGTTAAGCTACTTATTACACAGTAACTTACTTAAATTGCATCTTAAGTTACGTATTACTTATTGCACTTCACCTTGCCTGCAGTATGCTATCTGCACTCGCCTCACAAGTCCTACTATCCCTTTCACTTTTACAATGGGTAAGTTAACTAGTACTCAGGAAAAAAGAGAAGATATCATACTGAAACCTTCTTAACTCATTAGGCTGAACTACTGTAGTAATGTAGCGGCTCCTTTATGCTCTTGCCTGCAGCATGTATTCAGCATGAGCCCCCATGCTGCTGTAACTTGAGTTGCTATCCTTAATATTTTCATCACTTTGGCTGAGATGCATGAAGCTAGAGAAACAGATAAACCATACTTCACAACATGCTCCTTAAAAAAAAGTCTCTAAGAGTGAATGCAGGACCGCACCAAGCCCATCTCATCTGTGTCACCATGCCCCTATCCACATCAGCAATTATGGTTTCCAATGAGAGGGCAGGACAACTTGACAGAAAGAAGATGGAGAAAAAGCTGTGCCAGCACTTATACAAAGCAGTGACTGCTGCCTTATTCATGACTGACAAGGAGGAATTTGGGATTAAATATGGGACATGTTAGTGAACTAAACAGCACTGAGGTAATTACCATTTCTCCCTCCAACTCCTACCCATTGCTTGTCTCCTCTAAGTGTGCTCTGCTCCTCGCTGCTCAGCTTCCTTAAGAGCTCTCAGTTTGCTGACTCTAAGCAGGATGTTCAAAGTGACCTTGCTTGGAAGTGTATGCTGACAGTGTCTGACCTAAAAGCCTTGCACCTCTGCCATTTTTGGGTGGTAGCTCTCAGCTGTACAGTAAATTCTTCTTTCCTTAGTCTCTTTTCCAGTGGTCATGGAAAGCAACACACAGACGTACACACACAGAACTGAGTTCAATTCTGAGATATTCCCAGTACTAATTTATTCAGCTAGCTTTAGTTCCCAAATGAAAACATGAAATGCACGTTCACTAGTGCTTCCAGGAAGAACAGAAAGCAAGTGCAATAGCTGTGCAGCACCTATAAAGTTCAGAATCTCTTGCATGTGGTTTTCTGTTTCTTGCTGTTAGTGTGCCTGAACATAATCTGTATCACTAAAATAATCTGCAAGCAGGGAGTGCAGAATTCTTTTTTTCTCCCCACTTCTTTCAATGAGACAAACCTGCATGCAGACCCCAAGCTGGATCAAGTCATTTTTTCTGGCATTTCACAGAAGCCCAGTCTCTCTCACCCCTTTATTCTCTCAGTTCCACTTGGAATTAGAAATGCAATTGCCCAATTACTGTGAAGGCAGATGTTCCTGCAGTATATCCACCCAGGCTGGAAGCGGGAAATAAGAAATCTTCCATGAAAGCCTGTAATTACAAGATTTCCAGTTTTAAGTTTTGCACACATGAACTGTTTGGAAGATGTTTGGATAAGTGAAGTTTGGAACACAGCTATTTGGATAAGCACCTGGGTGTTCCAGTGAACACAGTCTCCTGACAACCCAGATAATGTGCAGAGATAAATCCCCGAGGACTCGCTGCTGATAACCTTAACTAACGGAAAGCTCGCCCACAGAAGCACTTCTTATTGGACAAGGAAGAACTTAGCCAGCAAATATTAAAAACAGGATAATGGACTGAATATTGAAGGTGTTTTCAGCACCTGTCAAAATTTTGATGGCTTAAGAAATGTTCTGCACCTGCATTTTCCAATTATTCTGTATGATTTTTAATTGAATATTTGCCTGGCACATCTGCGTAGACACCAGTTTTTGACTCTTGTGGAACATAGTTTCAGCAAGCTTAAAACTAATTCCTTCTACTTGATGAACCTACTTTATGATTTAACTTTCAAAAGCAGTGTTCAAACACTATTGTGTAGTACTTAGTTTAGAAGTATTCTTCTGTCTGATCTGTTATTCCAGCAGCTGAAAACAAAGCATTCAATCTCAAGGCAGTGCTTAAGCAGCAGGAAAGAAGCAATGCCTGCCACAGCACAGTGCATTCCGAAAACCCTCCAGGATAATGCTTCATTTCCAACTGCACCTGCACAGAGCATCTTTTAAGTAGGCCTTTGTGTTAATACTTTGTCCTTACCATAGGCCAGGGATATCAGGAGAACACTGAGATAGCAATATTTGAAGGGCATTAGCTCCACACAAGCCAGAGCTGGCTACAGATGAAAGGATTTCATATGCTCCCACAGGAAGCAGAGTTTTGCATACTTCCCCTTCAGAAAGGATCAGAGCTGGGGAAGTTTACAGCAATTTCTCCAAATGCTCTTGTGTGTATAAAGAGACACTCAAAAGTACACCTTCCACAGGGTTTTACCTAAAAGTAACACTGAACATCCTGGTTTAGAACAAAGCCCATCCATGTCCATGGAAAGACTGTCTCTGGCTTCACTGCAATTTCAAACAGGTTCTCAGTTCCTGGGACTGGAGAGCACTCCCAAAGTGTTGCATTTCCAGAGATTATAAATAAACTAGCAAAAGTCAATGGCAAAGTTTTATTTTCTGAGGGAAATTTGAAGGATTCCTGAACTTCAGAATATTCTGTTCAAAGAGTAATGGAAGAGGTTTCTGTCTCTATTGCTACTGTAATAAGGGTGACAGTATTACTGACAGCAATACTCTTGAGCCTACTAAATCCTTGTTGTGTTGGACTTCTCTCTTTGTACACACCTTAGACCATACTACATTCCACTTTTTCAGGGAAAACCACAGCTGGCAGTCCACAGAGGAGCCAAAAGAATGCTTTATCCAGGAGGTGAGCATGAAGGATTTATTGCTTCTCTCATGCAGAGTTTGTTTGTTTGTTAGCCATAACAGTGACAGAAGAAATTACATGTTGCAAGCTGAGGAAAAAAATGAAGAGTGAAGACATTTTTGTCTTGCAAGTCTACACCATGGGTCAGTTAAGTACTTAACCTAATGTAATTTATCCCATAGGCTGAATGCTCTTTTTGAAAAAAGTTAGGATGACTTACAAAAAGTTATTAACAAATGTCAAAGCATATTTTAAGCTGGATATCTCAAGAGTGTTTCACTTTTTAGTCCAGACAAAAGGAAGACAAGAGAACTAGAAAGTTTTATAGAATTATGGTCAGAACCAGATGCATACTTGCTGTGTAGAATCAGCCTGAGGTCAATTGACTTTTTTTAAAGAAGGTGATACCAGGGAGTTCCTGCAGGACAACTCCAATTCAAACAAGTTTGCCCACTTGTAATGATGCCTCCTGAAATGTGGCAGTGGTTGGGAAGCATGTGAGCTATTATCTTAAGTAACATGGTTTAGCATATTCTGAAAACAGAGCTCTGAGGACGGGGTGTGAATAGGTCACAGTGGAGAAAATGGTGACATGGACACCCTTTTTGTTGCCTGGATGGAAATCCAAATTCACACTTCCTAAATCAGGACTAAAGAAAGCTGTCTGGGATGCACGTCTCCAAGCAAAGTCTTTCAAGTATGACAGATCACAAACAAAGTTTGTTATGAAGAAGCGCTGAAACAGCAAACACGTTGCATACAATGCGCTTCCTCCTTTGGAAGTTGGAATGCCTCCCACAGGAAGTTGGAAGTATTGAGGTTCCCACAATGCATTTTAAACATTTCTCTCACAACATTTAAGCAATACAGAAAAACACCACCACTAGGCAGGCTAATACCACTACTGCTTTCTATTGTGCTTATCAGTTTAATTCTTCACAGAGTACAGAGAATTTTAGAGACAATTTACCAAAGATAAAAGAAAACTATCAGCTTTAACTATAATGAAGCAAACAAGCATTCAACACCCCCCCAAGCTCTGTTTGAACACAGTGTAGTACCTTTTTTAGCTCTTCCTTTAGAAACATTATTTTTATATATAAAGCCACATCTTTGGCTCCTAATATTTAGAACAGCTTCACTGAAAGCAACAGATCTGGCCACCATTACACAGCTCACTGGAATTTGCTCTATTTGTATTTACAGTTTTCAGCAGACTGCTCATTTGTCTCTGAGCTGACAGACCAATAAACCTCAGTCAATTTTCCAGCACACCAGCCCATTCCCTTCTTCATGCTGGCCAACTTCCAACCTGGGCAATTCTGCTTTATCTCCTAACTTTATCCTGAAGTCTTAGCTCTATAATATTGTAATCTTTTTCTCTCTTTTGTGGCTGTACATAGCTGAACAGCTGCTCAGAGAGCTTCTCCAAATATTTCTGCAAATAAATTTTGATTTCCAACATTCACAATAATGCAAACAAAAAATGTGCCAGCCAGGCTGAACTGAAAGACCATTTAGAATTTAGTGAGATTTTCACATTATTCCTTCCCTACGGCTTACCCCTGATCTAGCTCCTATTTTGGTGGACATGGCAGTGGTTGAACTTTGTCATCTTAGAGGTCACTTCCAACTTAACTCTGAATATCCCAGAATCCCAACAAATCCACACCAGAAAATTTACATAAGAATGAAGCAGAAGAGAGTGGTTAAGCACAGTAGCTAAGTAGAAAAATTTTCACTCCCAAAATAAACACAACTTCAATTGACACTCACATAAGTTCATTTTGACAAGTTCAAAATGAAAGACTTCTACTATCAGTTCAGTATTCATTCTACACTACATTTTAAAAGTACTTCAAAGTAAAGAGGTAGGTATCAAACAAGGACCAGAATTTGAATGGTGACCATTTAATATCTCAAAATTATTTCTTTTAATCTTTGAAGTCATTTCGCTAATTAGAATAGTATTTAAAAAAAAATAGCCCCAAATTGTATGTATTAATAACGTATGTTCAGCCAGTGAACTGAAGAGTTGTGTTTGAACAGCATTACCCATAGATGTGGTCTGAATTTTTTCTCTTGGTCTACATACACACACTACAGAAGTGGTACTGTACACTGTTTAATTTCACCATTTTTAATGAGACCATCACACACAGTTCCACTGATTTAACCAGCTCGTCACGAAATACTGAATAGCATATTTCTTGTTCCCAGGGCCAGGACTTTCAACACAACAGTCAGTGAGCAATCAAAGTTGCCACAGGTAGTCTTGATCATATCAAATTCACATTCTTTGTCCTTCTAAGTGCAATGGATTGAACAAGTCTCAACATAAAACTTGGGGGAAAAAAAGAAGAAAAGAAAACCTAACCTCAGAAATATATAGTAATCTGCCCTCCTACCTGCTGTGCATCTGTCAGCAGGCCATAAACAAAGCTGATTTCAATCTAAACAATAATACAGGAGACGGGTTAGATGCTAAGACAATGCCATTTGATACCTCCCACATTTTATTTAGTACAAGGATCTACATTTGTGGCACCTACATGCTCAGCACCAAATACTCAAAACTATGAGCTTTTAAGCTGTTGGCCAAACCCCCATTTGGTTCTCAGCAATTTGCAGATTTAAATTTTAAGATTTTATGATTATTAGTTACTGCGAGGGAACTACAAACGCAAGCATGAGTTTCAAGGTGTCACAACTAAACATGCACCTAAACAGGTTGATCAGAGGAGTTGTGGATGCCAATTCCTGGAAGTCTTCAAGTGGGATGGAACTTTGAGCAACCTAGTCTAGAGGAAGGTGTCCTTGCCCATGGCTGGGGGGTTGAAACTAGATGGTCTTTAAAGGACTCTTCCAACCCAAATCAGATTGTGATTCTATAAGCAATGATAGGAAGGGGAAGTTTATTTTAACATGAACAGCAAAGCTATTACACAGCATGATAAAAATTGTTAAATACAAAAGAAAAATTAAGTAGAAGGCATGATTCCTGGGATACTACGGACGAACTAAGTCTTTGGGAGTTTTGTGAATAACTTTAAGGAAGACCTTCAAGCAACCACTGAGGAAACACACATGATTTGACTCTGAGCTCTTCAACAGGTATATCACAAGATTTCTCAGCTCTAAGGTTTGAAAGAACAAGCAGGAAGTTTGAATAGACTACTGAACTGTAAAGGAGACTAAAGTGGACTAAAGAGACACACCAGTAACTGGTGGAGATTTTCCCAACTGTAATAGGAGTGGTACTTGCTTGTTTTTCCTACTCATGGCAAAGGGACTCACCAGTTAACAACAAGCATGATACACACATGAATCAGAACCTACATTTCTGAGAAAACATCCACCAACAGAAAGAGGTGAGTGGAAAAAAACATTCAGAGTTTTCAAAAAACCCAGTGTCTCAACAGACCTTAATAATTCTTAGTAGCACCTTCTCTCAAAGTCATGCATGTTTGCACATGTGCAAGACTCAGTACAGAAAGTCTCTCTGGAGTTATCTGGGATGATCACTGTAAGCTTAAGAGGTTGCTAATGCTCCTAACGAAGACTTGGAGGCAAACCTGTACCTGTTCCCTGATCAGGTTTGTTTGATATGCAAAGCTACTGCTGAACTCTAGGAGAGGGTGATAAGAAAGTTGGGGTCATAAACAGAACACAGTTCCCTCCTAGAGATCAACACAGTTGCAGATCAGAATTATTTGAATAATTCAGTTGTAATAATATCAACACATGCTGTTATTTCATTCAAGTAAAAGGCATTGGCTTGCAAATAATCTATTTGAAACACAGTATGGAATGACATCGAATTATACCCATTTCCCACAGAAATGGCTCCTGTCACAGTCGGAGAGAGTCTTCAACAAATCTCAGTTTTGTGCTGATTTGGTCAGGGATTGAAATGGGGGGGGAAAGAGTTACTAAGCAACAGCAGGCCTGGAGCAGGAGAAAGGTCTGTAGTCTTAATTGATACTAACAATAAAAAGCAGTGCAACAAGAGAAGACTCAAGATGTGAGTTTTACTGCTTTGGAAGTGAAAATAAATCATCATTAGAAACCCCAGGCAGGCAGTCACTGAAATCTGAGTTCTTCATTCATCCCAACTACATGCTGCATGATGTATTGCAAACCCTTTTTTTTCCAGGGAGATTAAGTAGCTTATTCTCAGTACTGGACAAGGTGAAAGACCCAGATTTAGCTCTTACATATGAGAGCCCAAGACACATAGATCGTTTTGCTTTCTACTCCTACCTCAGGAATGGGGAATGTGGTATAAATTACGGCTAAATGGGTGCCCAAGACGTTGCCATCCACAAAACTGACATCATGTGCAGATATAGCTCTCCCTCCTTCACACTGTCTGTGGTTAAGAGGGTTGTGACTTTTCTAGCCATCCAGTCCAAAGCCCAGTCCAATCACTCGGACAAGGCAAAGAAATTTGCTTAGCTAAATCTGTATTAACATGATCAAGCAAGCCAGAAATCCTGACTGTTTCCTTCCAGAATTCATATCTATTTCCTCTTCTACTGTAAGCAAAGTAGTTTCATGAGGATGTGATAACAGAACATGAGTTATCACATGAATACTTACAAATTCAAATGAAAAAGCCCTTGATGTGGAAAGTGCTGTGAATTCTACTACTGAACAATCAACCTTTATTTGCCTAGCTAGCAGTACCTCAAGCAGAAGTTATTTGCTTTAACTCCACCTGAAGAAAATTTGATTCCTGACTAAGTACTGCCTTTTTTATAAGATACGAGTTATGAAGTTTTGTTCTGTTTTTTTCTCCAGGAATCAAACATGTAAAAAACATCACACAAACATGAAGCTGAGTACCTCAAACTACTGAGCCTTCCAAATTATTATCTCTTCTTCCATTTCTGCATTCTTTGACTCTGCACTTATTTAAGTATACTAGATTTCAGCATTTACTGGTTTTCCCACATACTCCAATGTACTTAAAGTGACTAAAATGAAACCACAAGAGGGAAAACTACTAGGATGACTGTTGCTGAGGAGGAAAAACCAGCAACCCAGGTCTGGTTCCCTCAAAGTGTCTGATGATTCGTATTTAAAGTGTTGAGAGTTAAGAGTCATCTTCTGCCCAGATTTGTACTGCTGCGAGTCAGCTGAGCTTATGAAATAGATCTGGCACCATGAAGAGGACTGTCCCCTCCACAGGATACGAGTAATGGCCATCTGAGTAAATGCAAGTTACTCACATCCTGCTAGTGGACTAATCTGTCTCTGTACATTCACGCTCATTTTTAGTTGCCTCCAGGAATCTGAAGGTGAATCTCATTTGTTACCTAATGAAAGTAATTTCACCAGATACAACACAAGCACACTGAAAAACCACCATTACTCATACATAAAGTGTAAGCAATGCAGCATTTCTTGAGTTGCTTAATTAGGGTCCATCTCTGAACACTCAGCATTCACCACACAAGCCTCGATCTCCCTAGCTGGCTACTGTACATTCCCAGCTGATTTGCTCCAACTCTTAAAGAGCAATATGACCTCCTCTTTCATTATCCACTCACTCTTACTTATTATTCTTTTAAACTGGAGTGATTCCCCAAAAGTAGGGTGACAGATTGTACATCTTCCTCAGAGCCCGAGACCTATCTCCCCTTTTTCAAAATGGAAGTGGACCAAGCATTCTTTCATTAAACTACACATATTTTAAATACTAGAAATACAATGACCAACCAGCCAACCTTAGCAGGCATTCAAAAGTGATAGACTGATACCTACTTAATATTTAAGTTTATATATACAATTATGGAGAATATATACGTACATACACAAAACAAGCACTTCGAAATACCTACAAAGAGGTGATTCTACCTAAGAAATTAAATTATTCTGGTACAAAGTACTGTCAATTATATGTCTCAATAACAGGTACACCAAAGGAAGGTGAAGGCACAATGGCTGAAGAACTGAATGCATCAGAAGAATTTAGTGACCCAGCCACAGAGATGAGATAATCTAGAGTTCTGAAGAAACAAGCCACACAGTTTCATAAAGTCTATTAAATCACAGCATTTCAATTAGAGTAGGATAAAAAATTACCAACTGGTACTGAGACAACCAGAGGCCTATGACTCTGACTTTAACAGAAGGCAAGAGATTTTGAACCATAAGCAGTGCGGAGCACAGGTTATGATGCAGAATCAACTGATCAGAAGTACCCGGCTAACCTGTCAACTCATCTCTACCTAATGAAAATGCTGCAGGTCTAACCTGGACTTCAGTAAAGCACGTGATGACATGCCATATGTTAGTGAGATCGGAAAAAAACTGACAGACAAGATTTATACAGTTAAGGAAAAGGCACTTGCTCTTTACCCAGTAATATATCACGTTTAAAGAAAAAGTAGTCGGATAGGGCAGCGTTTCTCAAGTTTTTAATAGTGGTGGCTATCAAAATCCAAGCCGTAAGGGAGTCGTTTAGATTTGCACAAGGGAAGCGCGGGCAGGTCCTGTGAAGGGAGCCCAGCGCAGGCAAAGATCGGAGAGAGAGGTTCGGCGGTGGGAGAGGAGAGGCCATGCGCTCGGGAGGGCACGGCGAACACAGCCGGGGAAGCTCCGGCAGCGGCCGGGCTGCCCGGCGGCCCCGGGGCGCCGCTTCTCCGTCACCCTGACCGCGGGGCCGCGGCTGCGGAGCTCCGACCGCGGAGCTACTCGCTCTGGTTTTCAGCCGAGCTTTAATCACCCCGCGTACAAAAGCCACGCAACAGACCGGACCGGGGGAGCGCCATCGGCAAACTGACGTGGCTCCAGCGCGGCACAAACTCCGGTGCGCGAGTCCCGGCGGCGGCAGAGAGCTGCCCGAAGCACGGGCTGCTCCTCAGCCCGGCCGCGCTCGGTCCGGCAGCTCCGCGGCCCCGGCGGCTCTGCCCCACGACGGGACGGTCCGGCTCCGGCCGAGGCTCCCCGCCGCCCCCGGCCCCCAGCCGCGTTTGCCCCGCGGCTTCCCCGAGCAGCAGCGCGGGGGAAACCTACCTGCCGAACCGCCCAGGGCATCCTCGCTCTCCAAAACGCCTCTGTGCTTCGCCCCGCGGAGCTCCCCCTTGGATTTCCAAACGAGCTTTACCATCTTGATCATCTCGGGCAAGTCCCAGGCCAGGGTCCCCTGCTGATAACCGGGCAGGCTGCCCATGGGAAAGGGCATCGCCTCGTCCCCCGTCCTCCTCCGCCTGCCCGGCTCTGCCGCGGGGAAGAAGCGCTCCAGCACCGGCATCCTGGCCCGGGCCCCCCGCCGGGGAGCGGCAGCCACCCCCCGGCCCGAGCAGCCGCGATGGGCATCCAGAGCGGGGCGAGGGCGCCCGGCTGCCCACCGCCGCCGCCCCTCGCCAGGGGCGCGCCCGGCCCCGCGGAAGGAAGGAGCGCCGGGCTCCCGCGGCCGTGCTCGGCTCCCGCCGCTGCGCGCCCTCAGCCCGCCGCCAGGCGCCTGCAGCCGGGGCAAAGCGGCTGCCGGGCAGGCGCGGGACCGCCGCTCATGCCGGCGCGGCGCCGGGACCCGGGGGCGGGGGCTCGGGCCGCTGCTGCGGGCGGCACTCGGGGCAGCGGGGCCGCGCCGGCACAGCCGCAGCTCACACCCCGCTAAGCGCCGCGGCGGAAACACTTTGACTTTATCCCTGCCGTGATGCCATGGGGGAGCCCCCGCCGCCCCGCCTTCCTCCTCGCCCCGCTGGCTGCGGAGCCGGTGGGGGTTTTGGCCTTTTAGACAAACCCCGCCGTCACCTCGGCTGCCCTTCGGCGGGAGGATGGGCGGTGATTCACGGGACGCTTCGAGGGCCGGGAGCGGAGCACGAGTGCGCTGCCGCCGCCCGCCCCGCTCCCGGACGCCAGCCCGAGCGGGCACCCAGAGGGGCAGCGGAGGGGCCGGCACTTGAGGGGTCGCAGAGGAACGAGTTGCTGAAAGGACGGGTTTAGGAGAGGGTGTTGGGGTCTGCCCCGCTCCCGCAATCACTGCGGCTCTAAAGCTCCACCTGAACGGGTTCACTTTAGGACAGTGCCTGGTGGCAGCGGTCGCTCCCAGACTAGGACGAGGAGGCAATTATTCATCGCTAATCTTTAAAAACAAGGCAAAGCCGCCCGGGGGAGTGCTCTGGCTCATGCAGCAGCAGAGGTGGCGTGCTGGGGCTGCGCAGCTGTCAGCGTGGGCTTCCCCGGACTTGAGGGCTGCCTTTGGCCAGACCCTGTAGCGGCACCCGGCCTTTGCCGGGGATCCCAGACCCGGAGGGACCATGCGATTTTCCCAACATTTATGTTGCCTTTATACAAGATACACCTTTTAGCCTGATCGTGGTACTGGTCCGTCCCTTAGTTTGCAGAGCGTACAGCGGAGGGGTGGAGGTTGAGCTCTTGCACCAGCACTTAGTTTTCAGTAAAATTGCAGACTTATTTAATGGGATTTTACTGGGCATTATAGCTTTTCCTCGCATGCATAGTTAATACGTTTGTCTTCTCTGGGTTACATTCAATGTTCTGCCTTCTCTCCAGATGGAAAAACAAACCGTCAAACAAGCAGGATCTTCCTTCCCACAGGAAGAGAAGTCAAGAGAATGGACTGAAACTTAACACCCTTACATGTAGAAAACAGAGTACACGCCTCTCCTCCTCATATTAACATCATGCCGTTTCCCCTGTTACAGGATCTCTGCCTTGAATATATTGATGTTCCAACCTCAAACTGACAACTCTAATGGTTTGCTTAAGTTTTCATTGTAGATTGTAGTGCCATAGTATTGGCACTCTACACTTGGTAGCTTTGCCTTGAAAATTATGAAGCAATTCCAAAGTAGTGTAGTAATGTTGTTGTTTTGCTGATATTTTTCAGTCTTTTGTATCAGGATATCCTGACTCTTGAACAAAGGAGTTAAGAACAAAGAAATAGATGATGGGCAGTACAGTAGCACAAGCACGGACAACATTCATATAACCTGTGATTATAATTTTCTAGAAAGGCAAATTTTATTGGTTTTATTTTCATATGGCTTATTGTGATATTTTCGGTGTTTTATATTGGTGAGTCTCATGCAATTACTCTTTGAAGCATTGTTCCTATCAAAGACAGACAAACTATGCAACTGAAGTCCGGAAGACTTTGAAGACTCTGAAGACTCTTTGCCGACTGAGTAGTTTAAACCTTACACCCCAACTACTTAATTTTAGTTTTGTGCAACAAGGAGTTGCAGTAACTTTTTTCAGCTGTTGTTTTTCCTCTTTGTTAACCTCTGTGGTCCCCACTGAGGCAAAGAGCAGAAGTGCCAGAGCACTCTGAAAGAAGGGTTATCCTTGTGCCATTTCCAGCTTCACTGAATGCAAAAAGTGACCAAGAAATAACTGAAGGCAGCACTTGGTGCTGTGGTTTAGCTGCAGGGTGATGTACTGCCAAAGGTTGGACTCAATGGTCATGGATGTCTTTCCCAACCATAATGATTCTATGATAAAAGATAAAAGGCAATGCATTCACAGATGTCCAGACTAATTTTTAGATGAATATCTGAAATATTTAAGTGGTCAACAGAACTTAGCCACTAGCCCTCTTGAAAGCAACAATAAAAATCTACTGATATTTCAAAATCTACACTACCTTCTTGTGTCTTTAAAACTGTGAAAGGTTTTGTATCATTTGTAGTTGGATCACTTGGGTAGGTACCTGTCTTATGCATAGGATCAGGATTAATTGTTGTATTTGTTTTCACTTACAGTTCTACAGGTGCAAAGGAGGAGGCCAGTCAAAAAACAAACTGAAATACATCTGTTGTTGTAGTATCAGTATTTCAAGAAGCTGTGTAATAAACCAAACAAAATGTATGTACTTTTTCTCTTGTAAAATTGCTATCAAATGAAAACAACTGTTTTAGATAGCCTGGAGTTTTTGGTTTTGTTTTTCTCTCTGATTTCTGGTCAGTTTAAGGATCAGCAGTTGTGAATGAAAAAAAAATATATTCAAATTGTTGCTTGGCTTTTATGGGTATGTCTGTAAATTAATTAATCTTATTCTTAATAAACTTATGCTTCACAGTTGTACTCCAATTCAGTATTACTTATCTTGAATTCATCCAAGATTTTTCTGTAACTGACTTTTCTTTTGGTCTTTTTCATTATAAGAATGCAGCCACACAAGAGCTGCTCACAGGAAAGCCTGAGAGATTTGAATATGAGGAGTTCTAGCACCAAAAATCAGCTGTAGCATCACTCTCAGAGATTTCTAATTGACAAAATGCTCAGATTTTGCAAGTTCTCTGTTTCTCTGACTTCAGCTGTGTTGTGATGATTTACCCAACTTGAAGATGTGACCTCAACATCATGCATACTCCTACACAGCAATGTACCCAGCCATTTGTAACTGCATTTTAAACAGTCCTTCAGCAAGCTTGGCTCACCTAAAAGTTATCTTTTGCATTCACACTTCCAGCCATATTTGAAGGAAGTAGCTCAGCAGAGATGGATTGCTTTATTTCTATCAACTGCATTTCTCTCTGACTCTGAGTTAAAGAAGCTTAAGTGATTACAAGAGAAATATAAATGCATTAACTCTGTCCCTCATTCATTCTGAGAAGCAATGCCAAAAAAAGGCCCATGGAGTCATCTGAAAACATGACAAGGCAGTGCATATTTCCACAGGTAGACATGAGAACTGGAAACGACTTGAGGAAAGGAATACTGTAGTGGGACAAAAGTGAAGAGAGTAAGCTGACAGATTAATAGCTGGTGTTTCATAGTTGGTGTCTCTTAAAAAAAGTTTTGCTTGTTTGCTTATTCACTCCAAAGTTATGTACTAAGAGCAGCAGCAGCAGAATTGCATGCCAGATGGTAGAGGAAGTGCCTCGTGTATCTTTCCAGTCTACTGAAGCCTGCAGGGTTCTTGTTAACCCACTGCTCTGGTTTTCATTGCAAATCCCTTTCTTCCCCTTTTTTCTTTTCCTTCCTTCAAAGAAAAAGGAGGGAGGGGGGAAGAAAAAAAAAAAGTAAAAAAGAAAAGCCATAGTTTAAACTGGCAATAGCACCATCCTTTTGGCTTTGAGCTACCCTGTCTTGTGCCAAATATACTGTCTCCAGCAGCTCTCCCACAACAAATCAGTCCAGATACACAAAAGCTGTAAAAAAAGAATGGTGAAGAAAGATCCTTGATTCTCCTCTTCTAGCCCCCCACGGCCTCTTCCTTTTGCTTCTCTCCTCAAGCTCCATTCCTGAGCAGTGGTCTCCTCCTTGCCAGTACTGTAAGCAATACTGGGACCTCCAGCCTGCAGCTCTGCTGACAGCTTCCTTAGAGCACAGGCGCCTCTGCCTTTCTGTATTAACAGGCCATTGTAAAGCAGAAGTTATATTCTATTATTCCTCCCACTTCCATCTGATAGCTGATGTTTTAAAAAATGGCTCATAAATTAATGGCGTGGCAGAGTCATTACTTTTGGAAACTTTGCCTATTCTTTCAGCTAACCCACACCACTGCATTGTATCAGAGCTTGCATTTCCAAAGAGATACCTAAAAAGATTTTATATAGTCTGTTTTTACAGTATATTATTTAAAAATTTTTGAAAAATGCTCCCAATTTTTAAGTGATTCAGAAACATTAAGAAGTCCAAACGTAGAGATCAGTTTCAAAGACTATCAAATACTGATTTTTAGAAAGTGTAAAGCATGTCTTTAGATGGCATTTCTTAGTGCAATCATCTTAAATCAGTAGTTGCTTATGAAAAGTATGCCTTTGTGTCTGTCCCAGGGATCATGGAGTCATGCAGAGACCATAGGTGAGACCATTGCCTAGGGTCAGAGCCAGGAGATTACACCATCACCAGAATCAAGTTTTAGGAGGTTTCAGGGTGAGTTCAGTGTAGAAGAGAAGATTGCAAGCACTGGGGCAAGTCTCTACACAGAAAGTATAAAAAAAAAGTGCTCATTTTCAGGGCAGCATAAACAGAGCAACAGAGAAAACAAGAATGCAAGTGAGTAACTTTTAAAAGGGACAAGGGAACAGAGTGCCTAAGAAAGTTGGAGAATATGACAGAAGAATCATAAGCAGGCACAGTTATGCAGAATTTTTTCTAATAACCTCCTGGAAGGTTTCTTTCATCACTTTAAAAATCATAGTATAATTTTCTTATTTTTTGCCCCACATTTGTCTCATTCCAGATGTCTATTATTTTTAATGTCATTCTTACTAGTAAGAACAATTACTCTTATTTATGGCTATCATTGCAATTACTTCATTAAATATGAAAAAATTTATATTTATTTGAGGACAGTTGCTGTGTCTTTGCTCTGAAGTGGACTTATCAAATGCTCTAAATTTTATCTCAGAACATTTTTCCCAACCCTGAAATTATTTTAGTATTTTTACTATGAATTCTCAACAATTCACTAACTTTTCTTTGATGCATACTTAAGGTATGCAATAGATTATTTTTGACTGCTACCAACTCACTGTCAAGAGCAGTGAAATGAATTGCTAAAACAATGGTACAATTAATTAATTAATTAGTTCATATTGCCTGAACTTTGCACAGCATCATGCCTTGAGAGCCTCACCTACTGGGAAATGTAGAAGACAGGCAGTAGTGTTCTGTGGGTTCATAAATTGTTGGTTGTTTTCATCAGTTACTCAGATTCCTTGGAAAAAGGTTCTGGAAATGGAGGAATAAGGGTTGCTTAAGTTCTGTAGGGCAAGGAGAAAATGCCTTTTTCATTTTTAGTGCAAGTGAGAGAATAAATTTTTAGGATTAATGATTTGTACCATTAACTAAGCAAAAATGCTTGCAGTAAAGGAATAAACAGAAGTCCATAACTAATTGGAAACAGTGAGGTGGTGTAATATTTCCTTTGCTTGCTCAGGAAAATTAAAAGTTCAGCATACTGAATGTGCTGATTCAAATTTCCCATAGTAAACAGCAAAATTCTATGCGGCTTTAAAGGAAATAGAAAATAACAGAGAATAGACTCATCTCATCTTAATAAACCATAATAAGAAAATAATAATGATAAACTGAAAGGGAATTGCTAGCAGGCTATTTAATTTAATTGATTGTGTTGCAAAATGTATCTGATGGACTCTGTTAGTTTTTTTCTTCCCTTAGTTCTTACACACAAATTTTACCTGATGCAAGGCAAAGTTAAGGGATTTTAAAAAAAACCCCATTGCCTGAGTTTACAGAGTGATCATTGTAACAGATGCCTAATGATGGACTAGGCTAATGGAGTGGGAGGTTAAGAACACTGCATCAGCTTGAAAATGTTGGTAGAAATCAGGTAGGTGGAAAATAATAGCCTGTTATTTGGGACAGTGGACATGCTAGTAATCATCTTTATGAAACAACCCTATGAAAAGAATAACCTCTGCATCCCACAGGATTCCCTTTAGGGAATACATGAAAAAAAAGCTGAGTAGAAAAAGGAACTAAGCATGTGAGAGACACCTATCCCTTAAATACATAACTAATAGTAAGTAACTGTATGGTCTCAATGAATTCAAAGGGATTACTGCCATCTTTAAAGCTAAGAATGTGCATAGATATTTTCTCTATTGGGACCTATGTATGTAAAAATTATTGGAGCAGTTTGAAAGATGAGAGATGTGCCACATTTTAAATGTTTCTTCTGTCTTTCTTCTCTTACCGTAATTAGATGGTGTAGGTGGCTGCATGGCCTCTGGTTTCCTTGCCCCTTATGGTATTCAGAAAAGACTTGTGGCTATGATTTTGTCTTTTTCTGTCTTTTGAAATTATAAAAGTGAGTAGCTAAGAAATATGCATTAAGTGATATCTAGTTTAACTTTTTTGTCAAAGAAAGCTTAATACTATAAGTGTAAATGGAATGGAAATATAAGGAGAAATACAGATGAATAATAGTACTTGCTCCCTCTTTTGTAAATCAGATATCACAAGATCTGATAACTTTGTTTTTCCTTTTCACTTTTAAAAAGCAGATTAATATTTGACTAGGAAAAGAAGCACTATTTTAAATAAAATTAATACATGTTTCTTAACTTTGTTAACTTGTTAGGTATTCAATGGCTGCACATATTAATATTGTAGAGTATCTACACCTCATTATTCTTTAGTCTTTATCTTTCTGACTTTAATAATTGATGGTGAATTTAGCTCTTCATATAATCCCATTTAGACCTTATAATGAGCATTAGGATTGCATAGGTGCATACCTCTCTCAAATTTATTCTTCTTTGCAATGCAAGAGTTAAATAATAAACTGAATTGCATTTTGTCTGATGCCACTCTGGTTGCAGACTTATTATTATCTCTGACTAAATAAGCTTGGTACTTTGGTCATGTTGAATAGCTAGGCCACTGAGTATTTCAGATTAAATATCTATGATACTTGAGTACCTACACTTCTGCTCAGGTTGTATCCACACTTTGTTTCTTTATGCTGCCTGCACATCAGCATTCCAATGATGTGCAGATCCCAAAGCTGACATTATTTGCCCTCTCACAGATACCCTATGGCTTTCTTTCCCTCTTTGCATCTTGCATGACAGCAGTGGGTGCAGTTTGCCATGGGGATGGACAGGAGATCCAGCTGGGAAGTCATGGGAAAGCCCTAACAATGATGCACAAATATCCTTAGTAATAAACTAAGCTCCCTCTGACCTAGTTTCTCATGACTGCAAAATCAGGCCATATTTACTGTAATCAAGCTCTTTGCATTTCTTACAAATGCATTTGTGTAAATGTAGCTCCACTGGGATGAGCAGCTTTGGAAATATGCTGCCACCCCTGTCCTGGCATTTTTTTACCATGCACTCAAAACCCACTGATAATCATGCAAACACATGTTGATTCTTTTCTTCACTACAGATTCTTCTTGAAATCTATTCATACTGATGAAGCTGCGGAAGGAAAATCTCTGAGTAGATAGCCTAGGAGGAAAAGCTCTTTCCACTAGATCTGCAGATGGAGGGAAGGCTTTCTGGAAAACCTGTTTCTCTCACATGTGTTTGGTCAGGCTGCTCTCAGTAATGTAGTTCCAGCTGTACTGTGCTTTCCGAGATATCCTGACAATGTGTAAAGACATAAATGTTTTCTAAGATATCTGTTACATTTTTTTTTTCCAATCCAGGCAATCACACGTCATTTTTCCAGGCTCTGCACAGCTTTTATGATACCAATAATAATTTAGATACGCAGCAATCGTAAGATTTAAAAACCACGTATGGTTAGTAAAAGAAGAAAGTATTCAGGTTATTTTGAAAAGATGGTCATGCAAATACTGTACTATATACAAATTTTTCCCCAGACCTTAGCCACATATCGAAATGTGAGCTTCGGTCATGGTTTTGGTATCCAGAAATATCTCTTTCCATGAGTAACAGTGCAATTACATAAGTTTTCAGGTGGGATTGCCAGTCAAAAGTTCTGTCTTCCTTTCACCATCTGTGGTACTAGGAACTACATTTGCTTGTGCTTTTTTCCTGAGGTTTGCAATATTTTCAATCTATTTTTCTGAGGTTTGTAGTATCGTTTGCCAAATCAACTAAAAGGTATCACTGGCTACTTAATGATACAATTTTAAGACTTTTGGGTTACACTCTTTAGCTTGCCATCTGCTCCTCTAGAAACAGCAAAACCATTTTCAGCCACCTTGGGTTGAGATGAAAGCTAAACCTAAGAGTCATTGCTCCCACAATCAGTGTCTGCCAGTTGCAACCTGAAGGTGCTTAATTCAGAAACCAAGCTCAGATCCTAAGAATGACAGGTGCCATTTTCTCTGTATAAGCATGGGCTTGTCAAACAGTCACCCTTTTATTGGAATCTGTGGAGTTCTGACCACACTCAGAGAAGCTGACTGAGGGAGATTGCTGTGGGTTTCCATCAGCCAAGGAAAGACAATTTTGATGCTCAAGGGAGCACGGAACTTCCAGGGACAATTTTGCTTCCCTGTTCCATATTCACTGTCCATACAGCTCTTGAGCACTTTGAATAGTGGAGATGTTACAGAGTGTTTGTTACTGTGTCCCACAATCAGAGTTAAAAAAAAAAAGTCCAAGCAATTTCCTAGTCTAGTCTATCTTTTCACTAGTTTTTAATGGAATATTGTATATACACTAAATAAGTAAAATGTTTTATGTTATTTTTATCAGGAACTTCTTATGCACTTCAATGAAACCCATTACATAGTTGCTGCTGGCTTTTTTTCAAGCATAATATCAATGTTCAAGTAATACCAGATGAAACTGATTTCAGCCACCACTAACTCTGGCTTTTCAGAAAGGGAAAGGAATCCTTCAGTATTTCCAACTTCAGGTGGAACACTGGCACAGGAAACAATTTAACAGGGCTAGTGCGCAAGGAAGTGATGTAACTTTTACCAAATTTTCTGACTGTGTGGAAAACAGAGTCAAGCATCAATTGGCCTACTACCCTGTTAAACCACTAGCTTCCTGTCCCAATGCATTGAAAAATGAAGTGCATATCCTTTGCTGATATTTGCAGTCTACATCAGCTGGTTTCTTATTGGTTAAATATCAGATTTCCAACTATGCTGTAACATGTGCTTGAGCTAGTCCAATAGGAAATACTTAAATAAATCTCATTTTGGCCTGAACATAAACTTCCCTTTCCAGTCATATCAGAAACAGAAGTGTGTGCCGATCCAGGACTGCCTTTTGGTTCATTAATGTATTATTTAAAAAATCCTGGTTCAGAATACAATTCCTAAGACAATGGTAGTAATGCTAGCGGTAGCAAGTTGGAATGCAGAATTTGTTTCACAAAAATGTCAGATTTTTTTTATTAGATGTTAGAAATTAAAACCAAATGTCCATCAAGCAGAATTTAAATTTTTGCAGGAAATGACTTCTGAGAAAATATTTTTTTTCTTTTGATGTAATGCGTATTCTGTTGAGATAACCTCAAAAAATTGCAATATAATAAGAGATCTTATAACCTGGTATTTGAATAACATTTAACCTATGAATAACATTTGAATAACATTTGAATAAACATGTTAGAATATTAAAGCCTAAATAAATTAACAAAACAATAGTGAAGGAAGAATGCCAGAAAAGGTCAGAATGTATTGCTGGTTGTTTTCTTAACAAAATGAGAAACAAGTAGGATCTTTTCCCTGACAGGAAAAATTGCTAATAATTTATTTTTTAGGAAAAAAAAAAAAGGGAAATATTGCCTTTTCTAAGGCAGTATGAATCCACTGGGGGAAAAAAAAAAAACCAAAATGACCTGATAGCATCTCTGTAGCACTCAAATATCTTTGAACCAGTAGTGGTAAAACCCCCCCCTTGGTGGCTCTGCGGGTGATGTCCTTCCTGTAGCTGGGACCAGTGTACTGTGATAGAGGAATTGGCAGAAATTTTCCTGTTGAAGCAAGGTTAAACAATGAAGAGATATACAGGAGAAAATTAATGGTAAAAGAGAATCATAGAATAATTTGGAATGGAAGGGAGCTCTAAAGGTCATCTAGTCCAAAGCTCCTGCAATGAGGAGACATCTTCAACTAGATCAAGTTGCTCAGAGGCCTCTGCAGGCCAGCCTTGAATGGTTCCAGAGGTGGGGCATCCACCATCTCTCTGGTCATATGCATCTGTAACTATAGACACCTTCAGTGACTGGTAGCTATTTAGTATGGTTAATTACTTGTATTTTATTTAAAAAAAAACAAAACCGAAAGAACCCCAGCATTTATAAAACAGGTGATAGTTTTCTAGATAAGATGAAAAATATTAAGCTCATAGTTTATATATTTAAATATTAAAGGTAAATAGTAGTTTCATTTAACATGTACATGAATTTTAGGTTATTTTTGTCGTCTCACTGCAGCATAGTCAAATATAACTTTTCTAATAGCTTTTTTTTCTTTAATACTAAGTACCAATATATTTTAGTGTGTATGTGGGAGTACAAATCATTCAAATTAGATAATGTGGTAACAGATGTCTGTGTTATTTGAGCCTTATTTTGCTTGATGTCATACAGACAGGTTGTAATTATCATTTAAAGGTCAGTGTAAGAAACAGGGAGGCTTTCACAACGCCAACTAGTTTACTTAGCCTTCTACTCTGAATCACTGCATCAGAGAGTCTGTGTCTTCCCTTTGACTCAAAGAGGAACCATGGAAAACAGCTAGACAATTTAACCAGCCAAGTTTTGTGTTGATATTTGGGTAAGCTAATTGTACTTAAATTATAGTAATGGACAGTGGAGTAGCATTTGAGACAGACCAACTGTCCTAAATTGTAACATTTGCTGTTTAAACACTGTGTAGTAGAACTTGGCATACATCCAAGCAAACAAACTTTCCTTCTTTTTGTTTTGATGTTCAAAATGTTCCATTGCTTTAGAAATAAATAAATATTGGAGTCATCTGTGCATCCCAGTTTTTGCTGAGATCAGAAGTAGAATAAGAATGGCACAGAAGGCACTTCCAGGGAAGAGAATCCCATGAGAAAATTCTGATCTCAGGTTTTCTGCCTAAATTCCAAGATACTAAGATAAATGGAAACATTCAGTATTTGATATTTTAAAATAAAATGCACTCACCAAAGCTTTTGAGGCTTGCCTGTTATCTACTAAATGTATCAGCAGTATTGCTTGAGAAGTGTTGATTTTGTAAATTCAGTGTCTGAAGCTTGAGGAAACAGTAATAGTAATGGCTGTGTGAATATCTGCAAACTAACACAATAACCAAAACAGTTTTGTTTTCACCAGTTCTCATAATATATATCCTTATTTAAGCAGTTCCACTGTATTGGTGGCATTTCAATACTTCCCCTCTCCCACATACTGTCCTTATGGGAAAATAAAGGAAAACGAGCTGTCCTTTCCTAATAGTCTTCCATCTCTACAGATGTCACCTGAAGAGTATTTGTGAAAAGATCTGTCACAAATTACACATATTCTTGAAACTGCTTTTTCTTGAATATGCTTTTCAGAGCAGATACAAACTCAGCTCTCTGGTCTGTCACAATTCCTGTGACAAGAACTGCTAAGAAGTCAGTTGTAATCACTTTGGCTATATCTAAGCTGCCTTGACTCTGGAGCTCCTCCTCCTTCTATGGCTGGCATGGAGGCAACTGAGATCTGGGATGAGATCTTCAGCCTATTTCTTGTTTTTCTTTTGCCTCCTGGTTCCTCTGTGAAGAAGTCCAGGGATGTAAGTTGAAAAAGCAGCATGCTGCACTGGATAATAGTGGTTGATAAGGAAACCAGAACTAAGCTCTTTGTAACATCTGCCACACTGTATACATGTAATTCTTGTCTTTGGGTAATATGGGAATAGTGTTAACTTTTTTCAAAGGAAGAAAGTAAGGTTAGGAATAATAAACCTCCAGTATACTACAATAACAGAGGCCTTGCACCTCTTTCTAAACACATTTATTTTGAAGAATCTGTCTCAAACATAGTTGTATACATATAGTTTAACAGTTGGACTTGATGATCTAAAATGTCTTCTCTAATCTTAATGATTCTGTGGTTCTGTGAACCTGGACTATCAAGATTTATAGCTATCTAGTCACCCTCAGGGCACAAGTGCAATTGGCAAGACAGTACAAATAACAAATGCAAGTTGAAATGTAACCCTGTTAGCCAGGTTCAGATATGGTGGCGTTTTTCCCAGGGAGCTGAGTAGGAGTTCCTCACTTTGCAATGTCTGTGAGTCATGCCAGGTAGCACTGGCAGCCCTGCCTGACCTTGCCAAGTGCCGTGTCCCCAGCTGACCTGAGCCTCTCGGTGTGAAGGACACGTGAGAAGCCTTTCCCTGGGCCAGCCGTGTGCAGGCACGGAGTACTTGCAACCACCCCTAAAGCCCTCAGCAGGCGCAGTGTTCAAGTGGTGTTATTGTTGTCTTTTTGTCCAGCCCAGTTCTGGTTGGGCAATTATTGTTGACAAGAAGTGTCTTGCATCTTTAGCTGCTTTTATTATGAATATTTAAAAGAGTTGTTTGTTGGTTTTTTTTTTGTTGCTCAAAATAATTTGATTATTTGTGTTTGATTATTTGTGTTGCCTTGCCAATAACTCCTGGGCTATTAGGTGAGGGTACAGTTGCAAACTATGGGAATAGCTGTTAGCTCTGCTGTTCACCTATGACTGAAGTGTCACTAATACTGAAGAGGACTGGATATCAGGGCAATTTCTATCTATGGAACTTGAATAGATTATGAGGAAAAATTTAAAATAATGTTGTATCCAAACCAATATTTTGGTCAGAGAAGTGGGATAACGACCAATTCTTGGCAGAAAAGTGGGATAAATGCCAATACTAAGAATCATCTATCATTGTCACAAGTAACAAAGGCCACAGTTACTTTATCCCCTTTATGGTTTGTGAGGAGTCATTTCCCTTAATTTCACACAGGGAAGGCTGCTTACCTAATTTATCTTTTGTTCCAGTGCTGTAGTGACTGGTGGATCAGCTGAAGGGTTGCAGCTGGCAGGCACAGCCCGCTCGTGCAGCCTGGCCCAAGCTCGGCAGAGCTGTGGGCCTGGCTGGAGACTGAGAGGCTTTGGAGGTGAAATGTGCTCAGAAATTTCCCTATCTGGCCTATCACCAGCACTGCATGCTGCAGCACTGAAATCAGCTGCAACAAATGCTTGCCTTCTCACCTAAATACCAAAAAAAGTGCTATTGCTGTTGAGATGAGCCAATTTGCTCTACACAGTAAGTGAAGGGATGTGCATCTCTGAGAGGAGCTGGCACTTAAATGTGTTTCAACATGAGCTACCCTGGATGAAGCACTGTGAAGCAGTAAGAGAGGGAGGCAGAAATTCCTGTGTGTGATTTCTCTGTTCCGGATGTGTGTGGCCCTGGGTGGGAGGAAAATCTTTCCATCCCATCTGAAAGTAACAGTGTCTTGTTTATGAGAAGAGCATAGACTTTGAAAAGTTGTTATTCTAAATATCTGTAATCAGTTTTTGTGCATTTCTTTCACATGTGCCATTTTCCATGTTGCTGAAGACACCTATTTTTGTTCAATTTTGCTAAGAGTATACATTAAACTCCTTCAATTACACTACACTAAAAAGCATTTAAATGTATGAAATCCCTTTTCATTATGAATCTATAGATTATTAAACTTAGAAGCTGCTTTCCAAAGAGACTGCTGATTTGGATGTCCAGATTCCGGACAATCCAGTTAGAAGCATGTAAAATGAATTGATTTTTCAAGAGCTAATTAATAAGTACCATTTCACTAAAAGGGTATTTCTTCAGCATATTGCATGTTGGTATCATAAAATCATAGCCTGAGGTTTTAAGTTATGATGGAAAAGACATAATAGCTGAGGTATTCCTTAAAGAGCCAAATTGCCTTTTTAAATATGTGGTATCGTGTTTCTTGGCTGGACTAATTCCTCCCATGTCATGGAACATTATCTGCATTCTCAGAGCATGTCTAATTTAGTGATTTTTCTCTTTTATACCATGTAAAATGCCTTTTACATACGCATTGTATTGCATTTGCATAGTACTGCACAATGAGCATTGTAATTTTCTAGAAAACGTGTATTCCTTCTAATGTCCATGTATGTGGACTAGGCATGCATGCAGACATAGCAAGGCAAGCCAACACTCCCACACATGCACTTCTGGGACATTTAGAATTCAAAACATAAATATCAGGCAATGTGAGACTCCCTCTCTACACCTGTAGCTACATTACCTACGATCATTGTTGAAAAATTAAGTTTGGACATCAGTTGCAACCGAGTGTTTTAGAATTTCCTGAATTATTCTATAACCAGAACTGGCTTTTAAACATGACATGAACTGGATGTCTGATTTGCCATACAGGTGAGCCCTCTCAAAGTCTTACTGGCCTCTCTCATTGCTGTTCCTCCACACAGAGGAGGAAACTCTTGAACTAGTCATCCTTGGGTCCCTTCTAGTTAACCAACAGAAACAACTTATTTGATTCCTAGGAGGTATTTACATTGCCCCACTTTATTTTGAGAGATGAAAAGATCTGTCAAAATGCCTGTGTCTTTCTGTTGACTGACAAGAAGCCTCAGATAACATTCTTACTGTGGACATATAAAGGTAAAAAAAAAGAGGTAAGGAGAAAGCACACTGCTCCCCTGGCCATTCAATGCGCTCTCTGTAAAGAGAATTTACTGCCCTCAGTATTGTGCAATAACAATTCCTTCTTTAGAGCTCAGATTGCCCATTTTTACTCTTCAACCAAGACCTTTCTGTGCCTTATTGTCTCCTGCTTTCTTTCCTTTTCTGAGATGAAACTCCTTAAGCAGTAATTTAATAGAGTGAGAGTATAGTTAAAGACTTCAGAATGAGGAGTTTCTTTATAATGTTATAAAGTTCCATAATTTCTTTTGTACATTTATTTTGTATGTCTGATCTATGCATGAAACATGACTAAACAAGCCTAGGAAATATATGAATCTTGATATTTTGGCTCAATACCAGTTTCTTACAAACTTTTCCTCACTTCATTAATCCTAAACAATCTAGAACTTCTGCCAGGGTATATCTATTTCTATATTCAGCCTACGATGGAAAAAGAGGTTACAAATATTAACAGCTATTCTGTAATGATGAGACAATGAAATGAAATACCTCCAAAGAACTCCACTAGATTTTAATTATTTTTTCCCCTATAGAAGCCTGAGGAAATAAAAAAAAATCCCATTTAGATAGGCCAAGTTTTAGGGGACAGTTAATGACAGAAACAGTAATTACAGGAAAGGCTACCTCAAAGAGCCTGAGTTCCACATCAGTAACAAACTGTTACTGATGAATCAAGAAGATAAGACTACCTTTACGGACAAACGGGAAAGGGTCTAAAAACAGATATTCCTGTTAACAATGGGAAAATATCTGGAGAAAAGCCAAAGTCTCATTTATTTGTGCGGCCTTTAGGGAAAAACGTATAATGTATGGTTGCCATGTAAGGAATATGAGAAAGCGAATTGGTAACTGAGAGGCTGTTCAAACAGAAATCTATCTTAAAAGGTAGTGTATATGATTTCTAGGGTTTGTACGTGATGAAGCTTTTGTAATACATATGTGGATGGATTGAGGATGTTTATAAAGAGACACACAAAAGTGGGTTTTAGCATAGGAAGGAGAGAGAGCAGTGTAGGGAATCTGACTTCCTGTTACATAATTGACCAAAGTGTTGAAGGAGAAGAGGTATATCAATTTTGTGGTGGTAGGAGGTGAGAAGGAGAAGGCTGCTGGGAGCTGCAGCTGCCCTGAGCCAGAGGAATTACTTTGTTTGTTACAACCTTGTGAGCTTCCATGTGTTTGTTTCCCTGGGGACAGGAGCTAAAACTTGTTATGATGTGATAGTCCTTGACTTCCTGGAAGCAGCAGATAGCCCATCACATGGCTAATAGCCTCAAAGGACTGGGGTGGCCAAACCACCCACCTCCTACAATCTCCTGTCAGTCAATGGGCGGTGCGATAGAAACTTCCACTACAATTCTAGGGGACCCATTGAGACTGCTGGGACTCAGCACTGACACAGTTTTTGGAGAGGGATGGATGGTTGAGCAGCTGTAGAGCAGAAGCAGGGATGAGTGTTTGGTGAGGACAGAAGTAGCAGACTGCCTAGGGCTCGTGACAGCCCAGGATGAGTTGAAAGTGGCAAATTCAGGCACAATTAACAATGAACCCCACAAGTACATCAGTTGGAATTTTTGCTGCCTTGTAGGATGAAATAGGCCAGCCTGTAGAGAGAACTGGATGGTGATGGAAGGTATTCACCACAGCTGCTCTCTGCTGGCTGGAGCTAGAACTAGACGCCCAGAGGCGCGGGGAGATGTATGTGTTCCTTGCTTTTTTCATCTGATAACTTCCTGGACTTCGAATTGGGAGAGTCTTAAGTTTTTACCTCACCATAAAATGAAATGCCAAGAGCATCAGGTCTGTAATTTAACAATAATCATGAAGCCAGTAAGTGTAGCTTTGTTTAAGTAGGACCTGGTTAGGTCACATCTCTTAAAAGTAAATGAGAAGGAAAGATTAAAGTGGGTTCAGCAGCAAACCATTATCTTTGCCCACATGTTATCAACTAGATGGCCTTATGCCTTTAAGTCTAGGTTAATTATGGTTTTTTTCAACAATATCCAATTACATGACGAATAACCTTGGCATCTAAGGCAGGAACCTCTGATATGCGTCACTTCTTACCTCAAGAAGACTGTTTATCAGAGTTATCAGTGCTGGCTGCTGAAAAATCAGCCTGCTATTGTTACATTCCCATTCAGAGCATGCTGTCTTCCAAAACATCCGAGCAGACCTGACAGACTGATGGCTGAGAGTGCTTTGACATACTCTGCCAGAGGGAACTCCTGGGGGGAATAAGCCAACTGCATTCATTGCACTTCCTCTTTTGTAGTGTGTGTTAAGGTAGCTGGGGAATCCAGGGGAAGTCTCTTCTGTGAGAGACAAAGCAGCAAGTGCATATTGGAAATATTCAAGTCATATTTCTGCATTGCACTTATTTTACTCCAGGTTCTTGTTAGGCCAGTGGTTGCAAATTCCAAGGAGAGAAATATCTTACACTGTGGAAAAAAAGGCTTTTATGTACAGGGAGCACTGCGCAATCGCTTCACAAAGACAGAAGCATTCCATGACTAACCTGCGATCCGACCAGCAACAAAGACTGAAAAGCATTATTAGAATGAGTGTTACCAATAAATTGCTTCCTAAGAATAGATTAGAAGGTGATGTAGTTCGTACAGTAACATCTTGTACTGTTTTAGAATAACAAGTCACTATAAATTGGAAAACGAAGGCATGAACTTCAGTACAGAATTGTTTGGGATATTCATTAATAGCAATGGCTATTTGATATATATTATTTATTTATCAATTTAGCTATATAATGCTCTAATTAACCTGGGATTTGCACTCATTATATATGTCTTGTTTGAATTTTGGGTTAATGCTTTAGAAACATCTACTGTCCTGAAGAAAAATTATCTTCCCAGCCCTTTTCCAGAAAGAAATAAATTTTTTTTTAGACTCATAGCTAATTAAACTTTTGTTAATAATTAAAGACTGTTGATGATTAGAAGCAGGCTAAAGCTGCTATAGATGTATAGCATGTATACATGTATATATCATGCTACACAGATAAGATCTATCAGTCTGTGTTTCTTAGTGATTGTGAAAACATAGTCATCGAGATGTTACGGGCTAGATCCAAAAAATGTTCCTGAACTGGGATTTTAGAATTTCAAATAGGATTCCTTGGATTTTACATCCAAGGATAAGACCCTGAAAACCCTTTGACATTGAAAATGCTTCAACACTCTGCCTGGCGCAAATTTCTTGCTTTGCTTTCTTGCTCTCTAACTTTAAAACCCAGTTGGTTTCTGAAACATTTAAGTGAGAGCATACTCAAAATAACCTCAGATTGCAATAGAGCTCAGAAGCCACTGCTGCTTTCATGTTCCATCCTATTTGCATCCAGATTTTTTTTTTCCTCCAGAAAAGAACACTTTTTCTGTAGTTCCCTTGGGTTCACTCTAGTTAGTGCTCTCAGTACCTGCCAGCTACAGCTCATCACAAGCTCTAGCAGTGACCACTACAAAATAGGACCAAGAAGAAAAGAGACGCTTTTTCTCTATATAAAAATAAAACTGAGCGTGGAATTTATGTATCAGTTTAGCATTTATAAGGGTTATCCATAAATTGGGGAAGCAGGTTAAATTTCACTCTCTGCTGGGGGGAAGGCTTTTTCCACAACTTGTAGCTCCTAGCAGAAGTCTTGCCTGCAGCGTTAGGTCTACTGAGCAGGACCAGCCTGTCTATGCAATAAAGAATTCATGGTTAGTTGTGTATATGTGTGCAAATGTGAAATGAGTTTGTAGTGTAATGGTTTTGACATGGACCTAGGATGAGGGAGAATGGAAGTCTTGTTTGAACTTCATAGTCTTCTTGGATTTTATTACATGACTTCCATGGAGGACATCTAGTCTGGAGACCAGAGTTTAGGAATGCTTCTTCAGAAATGTGTGATTTTAACTGGAGCAGATTAAGCTCTAATTTTAAAATTTAATTTATTTTTGGCTTTTAAAGTCAACCTTTTTATTTAAGATTTTTTTTAATTTTAAAGCTTTACAATAGAGAGCTTTACAAAGAGCTTTAAAATAGCTCTTTATGGTTAAAAAATTGGTCAGGTGCTTGTGAGCCAAATGAAATGACTGAGAGTCCTCAAGTGAACAAGGACTGTTTGCAATGAGTTTGTTCAAATTCTTTTTTTAACTGGCTGATAAGCTATATACAGATGCTTTCAAAGTCCCTCTGGGACAGGAGTGACTATTTTGATACTTAATAACTTTAAAAGACTGAGCCTGCAGTTTTCCTGTTCCAGTGTTGCTGCTTTATTTCATGGATATATATTTGAGTTCCCCATTTGAATCAACATTTGCACTTCTGAGGCAGACTCAGACTCAAATTGCTGTGATGTTTTGCCTTGGAAAAGTTACAAATAACTTGCCACGAAGTCTTGCATTACACACCAGCCAGCACTTTAGGGTAGCTTTATAATGACAAGGAAAATATAGACAAAGAGCTTTTCTACCAAGAAAGATGCATTCATTCTAGTGGTCCGGCTTCAGAAACCTGATTGAAAACAGCTTCTTTGTTTGTTTGCTTTTGTGATAGTCAAAGGGTAACTGGCAAGTGTTTGTGCACCAGCACTCATGGGAGAAAACACCCTGGAACGTGGGAGCAGGTGTTGCACTGGCCAACTTGAAACAGAGGGAAGATGACTAAAACCCTCCTTCATTCCCATCCCTTGCCAAATTAAATCCAATTTAGAGCAATGTGTTGCTACACATTGCCCCAACAATTAAAGAGGATAAAACTCCTGACTTATTTATTTTAAAACTGAAGAAGTCTTGTTTTACAGTACCATAACAACTGCTCTTACAAAAGAGATGCCACAGGATCAGTGAGCAAAGGGCGTTAGGAACAGAATTTTGTATCTTTTCAAGCAGACAGCTCCTCCATGAGCAGGACAGTCACAAACTGCACAACAGCACCAATCTACAGCTGACACAGGCACTAAAGCAGCTCCATCCCTCCCCTTACATCACCCATGTCACTGTGTTAATCCAACTCATCTTCCTTTTTGTCAGATAAGTTAACTACCACAAAGCTGGCTCACTAGAGATCTTACTTGTTAGCTCTAAGTGAACAAGCTTAATTAGGAAACATGGTAGAAACTGAAGTGTTTGCCACAAATTATTTTTATCAAAAGATTCCTGTATTCCACAGGGAATTTTTCCTATTTGTCAGAGTGGTTTAGTGCTCATTTTCTTCCACAAATGAAATTTCAGTTTTCATCTGTAAATGCTGGATTCACAGATGCTATGGGAGTTCCTCAGGTGAACCTTAGCATGTCTGTCTCTTTATCCCATTTTCTTCTGTGACTGCAGTTGCTCAGGCAAGCTGAACCTGCTGTGAGCTGTCACCAGGGACTCCAGTCATATGCTGGAGTAACTCAGTGAGACACACAGTGATGCACCTCCCACATAAGAGACTGAAGCACACAGACCTTTAACAACCCTGCCTTTTAAACGCCACATCAGCTTTTCTGAATCTAAATCTTGTTACCAGCCAAAGAATTTCACTAAAAGCTATTGGATTTGGGTCACAAGTTTTCATCTGAAATGTAATTATAAGATCTAATTTCAGGAATATGATTTTTTTCAAACATTTCTGAAGTAACTCTTCTTCCAGCCAGCTTAGGTATACGCTTGCTATCAAAAGCAGGCAAGTTTTTTAGTAAAAAAGACGTGAACGTAGTGACAGGAAAAATAAGGACAGGAACTGAATGATGGGCCCTGCCTATGTAAACCTAAACTTCTGGTGTAGCTCCCACCAAGGGAGTTAAATATGTCCTGCATCACATCTTGTTACTCTCAAGGCAGCTTCAGCAAGATTACAAAAACCAGATGGATAAAGGTGCTAGTAGCTTAGTAATTCCTGCAGATGATCTTTCCATTTCAAGGAAGATGATTTCTGGCAGGACAGTGTTAGAGGGATTTATACTGATTTGCAGAGGGAGGGCTTGAGGCTGTACAGCTGCCAGGCTAAAACCTTTCTAGATCTACTACTGGAAATTCACTTAAAATTAAGCATCAGCACCACCCTCTCCCAACAAAGATTAGGAACAAAAAATGCCAAGTAGGAAATGTTCAGTGTGAAGAGAGAATTGTGGTGCTTCTGATTAAAATCAAAATCAAACTCTCCCCCATCCCATTCTAGGATTTCAGAAAGCTTTCCAGAAAACATCTGCCTCCAGTTTCCTCTTTGTTTATTCAGTCATCAATTATCAAGAGACTTTGTTTTGTCTCAAAGAGCTGCACAATTTGAAGCAACTGTGGTATCTGAGATGGTTCTGCCTAAACAAAACACAGATTCCTTCTGGCGCAGAGAAACTGGTTTGGATTAAAATAAAAATATCCAAAACCAACAGCATTTTCTCTGTAAACTGTTCTTAGGGCTATTATAATGTCATTTTCCCCCGTGAAACAAATACACAGATTTCAAAAGCCTTGAGTCTTCTTCTCAAACAGCAGAAAATAAATGAGATTTGACATCATGATTTATTCCATTCCTTTTTTTTTAAAGAAAAGTGAAATATGTTAATAATTAAAGTAATGCAAATTTGCATTCTTCTGGTTTCTTAAGTATTATGACATGCACTTGCTTCAAGAGCCCTCTAGGACAAATGTACAATGGCAGCAATTGCACTTGTGCCTTTAATGTGGTAGCTCCCTGGACATATTATTACCTGTGATAAACCAGTGGATTAATGTCTGTTGTTACACTCCCTGCTGATAACAAGAAATCACAATGAGGCATCTGTCATTCATCTTCCCTTTCCAGCAGAACTCTGTCAGTGACTGCCATTGTTGTTACATCATGTAGCTGCTAGCTGGGGACCCAAATAATTTATGCTACTCCTTAACTTACATTCACATCATTCACATCATCACAACTCTTTCCATAGGAGAAGTTCCATGGTGATTTTAATTGAATATTTACAGAGTGGCTGAGTGTTTTGGCAACCCTCTTTGAGGTTTACAAAGCAAAGCCAAATAATGCCAGTTTAACAATGATTTTTTTTTTCTGTATTGCAGATACTGCCCCAAGTCCGTAAATATAAAAACTTCGGATACCAATAGTTAAAGAAATTAAGTTCCATTAGAAAATCTTCACTGGGAAGTTAGAGCTGAGAAAAGTAAAATTTCTGTCTCTTTCTTAGACAATGACCCTTCTCTTGACAAATTCCTGTCTCAACCATCAAGGTTCCAGAGCATTCTAGGACTTAACAGTCATGTATCTCAACTATAAATTTGTCTTCCTACTTTTGTAGACAGCTGAAATATAGCTCATAAAAAGAAGCACAGGCTTCTTTTTAAGAGTGTGTTCATACAGTATTTATTAACAAAAGATATAATAGTGTATATAAATATATATATATGTATGGGCTATCTTTACATATTGTTATCTAACTGAAAAGACACTGAAAGTAACTGTCCCTTCTTCTGTCAGCAGGATAATATGCTTCTTGGTATGAACATGTTATACATTTCTGCTGTCAGTTTATTGCACTGTTTTCAGATGGAGAAATCAATTCTAGTCCACTAATACTTGCTTTCTTCTAAGTCTACTAATAAAGTGTATGATCCCAGTATTTCTGAGTCCTTTCATTAGCAATCTCCTTTATGAAATGAAAAGATATCTCACTTATAATTTGTCCTATATATGCATGAATAAAATGTGAAGATCTCATTTATGTATGTTAATAAACAAAGCTTTGCAATATGAATAATTCCTTTGAATGAAATGTTAAATTAAATTTGCTCGGTATTAATCTATAATCTCAGTGTGAAATCCTGATCTAGACTTAAAAATCATTTTACCTTATGTTTCAAAAAGGACAAATTTCTCACTGGACTAAATCACATTTGCCATTCCCCATAAACCTGTCCTCATATGAGTGTATAAGACAAATATCTGATAAAGTTGTAGGTTGCATGCACTAATTGATGGCTTGTGTACTCGAAGTAGGCAAATGACAAACGCACGCTTACAACTTGTCATAAATTATGAATTGTATACATCCTAAACATCCTCAGTTAAATCTTAACTGAGCTGAATGGTCCTGAAGGTAGGATGTGGCTACAGAAGTCTGCATGTTAGAGCAAGTGCTGGGTTGAAGTCCCAATAGGTGTTGACTCTCTGGCAAGGTTCAGAGAAGCAGGAGCACAAGAAAAGCAAATTGGCTGAGTTAAACAGCCACAGCAGAGGCCCCCAGGCCTGCACTGTGTGCTTTGGAGGATTTTATTTGCACTACTTCCAATCTATGTCCATGGATTAGATGTCTAGGAGCAGCCAGAATGCACTAGAAGTGCTTCCAGAGCACAGGGCTTGCTCTATTACATGTGAAAGTTGCCCAGTTTGTCTATTCCCAGACTGCTTCATAAGAGAAAGCAGAATTTGCAGCATGTTGGGATAGGATTTCAAGAACACACTCCTGAGATGATCTAAAGCACTAATGTGTACACTTTCTTTACAAAAATAAGCTATAGAGTACTCTCCATAAAAAAAAAATTACTGTGAGTTGATATTCACAATGTTATGAAAATCAAAACCATATTTGACACATTGATGGCAGAATTTAGTTTTCATGTCTAAAGATTTCACCATACAGCCACATTTTCTTCCCATAGGACAGCATGCTGGATCCCTTAAGCATTTGAAAAATCCTTTGTCATGTTTTCAATTTACTTTATTCAACTCAAATTCAGGAGCTATTGAGATGTCAGAAAAGGTCCTGCAGCTATGTCAAAGGGAGAGAGAGAGAAATGAAGACTTCCCAAAAGCAATGAGGAAAAGAATTCAGTTAATAAAAACAATTTCCCACAAATACTTTTCTACAAATATCCTAAAAACTTGAGACTTGATTTTATGTTAAAAAAAGATTAAAATATTGCAGATGAGGTTGATTAGCCTATTTTTCTATTATTCCCTCCACTTTAAACCTGAGAGCTTTGAGCACCGTGAAAAACAATATCTGTACTCCAGGAGTAAGATTATTCCCCTCCAATTGCTCTCATCCACACTTCACTTTCTTGAGGAGTCAGTGGGGAGAGTAGGATTCCTCAGACCAGTTTTAGACATCTAAGTCTGAAGAAAGCACCTCTTTCCTGTTCTTTTCTGCTACAAAAAGGATGATTAGATGATGGCTGTAGACTTTAATTTTTTTTTATAGATGTTTACAGACATTCTGCTAGATGAATTGCATCCCAGCTGTCTTCAGCACTACTTTCTCTGCAGAGTGAGAAGAATGCCCTGTGAGGGAATTCCAGTAGGAGAACTCTCTGAACTTTTCTGTTAGAAATACATTAATTTCTTGGCATAGCCAGCTACGATTCAGAAATTCCATTTCTTGTTGCCAAATAGAATTTCCATCATTTACTACCAATATTCACAGTCACACTCCATGATTTCATAAGCCCAGAGCCTCAAGTGTTTGGATCAGTTCAGTGCTTGAGCATGCACAGTGCTAGACACTGTGACTGACCCTGGCATGCAAACTCATTTCAATCTACTCATTTTTTGGCTCCAGTGAGAGTATGTAAATACATGCTTAAGTACTATGATGATCAACAGATGAGCTAAGAAAACAACTTAATGCCTTAAGAAGTATGAGATGTACAAGAAGACAGCAGATTATAATTAGAAATTATATTTTAATATTAAAAAAAATTAAAAAGGAAAAGGAAGCTAAAGCCATCAAGGAAAACTACTTACCCAGATAACCAGGCAAAAGAACATCAGGGTTTTTATTTGGTAGCTTAATTTTTTTATACTAGAAATGAAAAAAATTCCTACAAATATTACACTGCCAGTTCTCAGTAACAATGAGAAAATTAACAACATTCAAAACATCAAAAATGTTTTGCTCCAGAACATGAGACATTCTTATAATACAGAGCAGAGAATAATATAGGCAAAAGCCTTCTTAACCTTAGAAATTTATGAGCATGTACAGTCAGGAACTGAGTGCTTGAAAACACAGGAATTCCATGGCTTTCTCACACATTAATCACTCTTACTAAGGGTAGCTACACAATAATCTGTAGGACATTGCAGAGACTGTGAAATTCCAAGGTATCACCAAGTAATAATTAAAGAAGCAAAGATTAATTGCTGGAGATGAGCTCAAACCACAAATTATAAATCTGAACATTTTAAATCCAATTTTGAAAAGTTTAGCTCTGGAGATTTCATTATATGTATGCTATCATGAAGGGATGGCTGATGTAAAACTATGAGTAAGTGTTTTCTTCTTCAATTTGGTCCCCAATTTGGAGATCCTTTTCCCCCTCCCCATCTTTTGAGAGAACATTATTATAGCAGCATGGTTAGTCACAGCAATTTTCTGTACAGCAAGTACTTTGGGTGAACACAGCCCACTCATAGCACTTTGGACAAAGAAGATGGGAAATTACGTGAATGCTGTCCGTGCTTGGGCACGAGGTTAGGCATGAGGAAAAATCAAACTGTGAGGAAGCAGAGTGAATAGGCACTTGAAATCTATTTTCCAACAGGGGATCAGCAATAACTCATGTGACAAATACCATGAAACAACATATGAGATCATCTTAAGTAAATCAATCAATCCACTGTTCCTCTGCTTTTCTAAGAAGTGCTTAGTTAAAAAAAAAAAAGAAAAAGGAAATGTCTGTGAAACAAAATTCAGGATTCTCCTTGTCTTACATGTGTGTGCTCCCCCAGATGCAGGGGGCTATTTCCTATCCTCCTGGAGCCATAGCCAGCATTTGTCCTTGTGCAGGGTCAGTAGAGGGAACAGAGTGCACCTAATCTCAACCTGTGTTGCCTTTATTTTGGTAGGTAAGGAAAAAATGAGTGCTGTGAGGTTTAACTATCTTAGGATGATGAAAGTTCAGAATTAAAAGGCTAATCTCTCTCTAGATTATTACATAAATGGACAGCAGAATGCAACCCTTCTGTTTGCAACATGCTTTGGACAAAAAGGGAGACACTTGGCAGAATTTGCAGGTATTTGTAGACATGCTTTGAGTGCAACTTCTGGATGGGACTTGGAAACCTGTAGCTTTTTCCTAAATTCTCAGGCAAGTCAAAAAACCGTTCTGATAGAAAGACAAGCTGAAGAGTCAGGGGTTTGGGGTATCTCTAGTTGTGAGACTGGAGGGTTTTTTTAATCATCTCTTGAGGTTTTGAATCTCAGCTGGATCTCCTGGTCCAAATGAATGGCTCTTGCAGATGTGGGCAACACAGTAACACTCTCTTCTCCAGAAAGCCATCGTGCTGTGCTTACATTATATAGATGCAGCCAAATCCTCATTACTGCATTCTCTACAAGTGCCCTGACTTCCATCTCTTTCCTGTACCAGGTTCAGACATAGGATAAAACTAGATATGATTCAAGTTAATGTTTATGCAACAGAAAACGAAGAACCCTAAATTAAATTTTGAAAAGTGTTTTATGCACATGCTCAAAAGGACAAGGCCAGTTTTTGTCTCCTTCAGCACTCCTCTAAAAGGTACAATACTGCAAGAGAAGTAGTTTCAGTCTGACCTGATTTACAGGACAGAACAGGATAAACAGGTGGTCACTGTCACTCAACTACCAGCCTATATAATTACCTAAAATAGCAATTAGATCAAAATTACATGAATAATAAGATGTTATTAGAGAGCTGCTCTTTAAAATATTCTTAGGGCATCGGAAATTTAATTTTTGTTTTTACTGGGTTCTTACCGAAAGTAATCAAATAGTCATTAAAGTAAAAGCTGGATTTGATATTTACATTTTTGAGGTTTTAGGCAAAAATCTTATCATAGTAAAGACAAAGAGGTCCTACTTGTTTAGCCTGAGACCGTAACATGGTGATGAAGTGGCACAATGATGGTGTGTGTATACCACAAAGTTCTTGACAAAGGAGTTGCTGTTGTGGCCTCATGCCTGCTGGTTTGCCACTTTCTGTCTCCAAGCAACACTCCCATTGGAGCAGCAGCCTGGCATCTCAGCCTTCCACATCACCACTTGGTGATAGCCCAAGTCTAGTCTGCTCTGTGCCACTATGGCAAACAAGTCACGGGAATTCTCAGAGAAAACAGGTGAGATTTAGAAAATGCATTTCAGGAAGATACAGTCAGCTCAGGAGGAGTTGATGGGAAGAAGCAATAAGCCTCTGTTTCAGTGGTGGTAAGGACACAGAGAACGCAATTTTTAAAATGCATTTACAAGCATAGTGGCAGTATCAGGAGTTAAGTCTTATTTTTAAATTGTATTAATATTTTGGAATGCTATTTTAGAGGAAAAAGGGAAAAGTGTTAGAAGTTATTTGAAAATCTCTACTCAATTGGGTGGAAGAACTACAGTTCCATAGGTCCTGTCTATACAATCCTGTTCTCATCATAATAAATATTCTCATCAGAATAAATTGTTGGTAGAGAGTGGCAGTTGGAAATATAGGTGAAAAACCTGAAACATTGACTTATATGTTAAAATTTGAATTTATCTACATGAACAGGATATCAAAAGGAGACATGGTGTTTATCTTTCTGTATGCATTCACACCATTGCTTTATAAATGGAAAAAACCTGCTTCTCTTCATCCTGTGTTGCAAGCTGCTCATGGAATAGAAGGCTATCTTTTTGTAGCAGACATCCTAAGCCTCTCCCTTCCGACAGCTATGAATTTCTGAGCAATCCTGATGGGCAGTGTAGCAACAAGCATGGATTTCTTCCTAGCCACTGTAGATTGTAGGCCTTTTCCCAATATATATATACATTGCTTAATTTCACAAAAATTAATTCACGTGTTTATTTGCATCTCATTTGCACAGATAGAATACTAAGTCTGCATAAGGTCAAGTGCAGGTGTAAGTCTTCAAGTGACTGGGATATAAATAGTCCATATATTTGGCTATTTAGAACACCATTGCTCATGCATGACTATCAGTTGCAGCAGAAATTTTGAATGTGCAAGAGATATAGGGTCACATTTCAAATGATGTCAGTGAGGGCTCCAGGAATGGCTCACAGGTTCTTTGTCAGTGCAGAACCATTTGACTACATGCCTCATTTCTTTTTCTCCCTTTGCTGCAGGGTAAGTTGACACTGCAACAGACACATTTAATTACTCTTCAGTATTTTTTACCCATTAAGTTATTTGGTTATTTACCTGGTCAAGTTTTGCAAAGTTACAATAGATTTTTTTCCTGCCACGAGTGAAGGTGCCTTCAATGGTTATATAAGGCAGGGACCAGCCAGCCAGAGCCTTGCCAGTACCCCTCTCTCCTGGCTTTCAACACAGTTGTTATTCCAGTAATGTCTCTCTCTCAAGCTGTTGTTGCCAACTCTGTTCAAATGTGTGGTGGTTTCCTGCTGTGGGCAAAGAGCCACCAAGACTGAAGGTGGATCCACGAAACTAATTTCGTGGCTAAATGCCGATTCGTTTACCCGTAACTCTTCATAGGCAATAAACGGTGGAAGTATGCAAAAAAAAAATAATTTTTGGGGAGATGAGAGAGGTAGACACCTCTCTGTGCTGGAATATGAAAAAGTTTGTTGCCTCAAAGCAAGAAAGTTATGGACTAGTAGACTGGAGAATTAAAAAAAAAGTGGCACTACATAAATTTTTTTAAAAATAATTGCTTTTTTTGTTGTTGTTGTTTTTGATTAATTTTAAACAGCTATTTGTGAGGAAACTGCTTTTATTCCAAGCAAGATTCATCAGTCTGCTTTTGCAAGGATTAAGTCTGCACCAAATGGGAAATAAAACTCAGCCACATCATTTCTGTCTGCATGGAATTTACAGTAATGAAAAGAAAGCACCTCAGCCTTTTGCCATGGGGCATCTGGAAGGCTTGTGTTTTAATCTTACTAACCAGCTCCTTGAGGTGGGAAATTCACATTTCCCCTGGAAAGATCTCTGCAGACGGCAGAGTTTGCCAACAAGAGATGTGACCTCTTCCAAATCTGCCCAGCATTTCATTAAGGAGTAAAGACTAAATCTCGTGGTGAAAGACTTCTTGCTGAAGTAACAAACTAAATAATTTGCACTTATCATCCATCCCCCTTACTACACTATCATCCATCATGTTGAACAGATTAAAACCAAAGGGATAATTTAATTTTGTATGTGTTGTGATGAGTGCAACTACCTATTTTCTAAACAGCATATAAGGATAACCATATCTATTCTGTATAATTGAAGTTTCTCTTCTAGTTGGCAGACCTTTTTGCTTCTTAGTCCTAGAACCAGCAATGGGAACTTATTTTTTCCAGGACAGATTCTTAAAACTCAGTGCTCTGCCATGTAGAGGCTACTGAGTTAACTTTGTTAACTGAACCAGTTAAGGAAGTGAGAACCGGTTAAGTTGCCTTAACTTTGGACTCTTACAAGCTTCTATACAATCTTTCCCAGCAGAGTTAATTAGCTTAGGCATCCAACCAGCAATTTTCCCAGCAAACTAACCCAATTATCTCTGCATGATATGATACTGTGTCATGTCTGAGCCCAGAATATGTCTGTCTGCATATGGGAAAAATTAACTTCAGGTTGTGCCATTGAAAATAGCAGTGGGTGCTCTAGGGAGAGGGATAATTCCCTTCTGCCTTTCATAATATGAACCTCTAGACTGATAACTGATAAATGTACTCACTATCAGTCAAAATCTCTGACTGATAGTGAGTACATTTTTATAATCTCAATTTTTGTGCTAGCTATAATTTTTTTAAATCAAAATCATTAAAGGTAAAGAGCATGAGGATCCCAGGGTTCTAACTTCCAGAATTCAGCATAAAGCAAACGTTTTTTGACACCCTGTTGAGCATTATCAGGCAATTTTTTCATGGCCAAGTGCCCTCACTAACTTGATAACAGTTCCAATTTTAGCAGAAGGGTTCAGATTTTCTTCCTTGCCCTGGAAGATCTTGCTGATGATCTGCCATTGTCTCCCGGCAGACTTGGAGATTCAAGGGAAACCTCTGATAACACACTTCTATTGACAGTGTAATAGTTTCATTACTTATATTGCTGTAGAACTTCAGCTTCTCATTGTACTTATAAATTTATTCTTCTTTTTCCTAAGTGAGGAACCACTTATCTTCCCATTTTTTGAAGGATAATGGATATGCAGGGTTCAAAGTATTATCCAATGCCACACTAAAGAAAGCTGTGATATATTTAGGATCTGAGCACTTCAGGTCTTCAATGGGCTAAGGTAGACCACTGACCAACATTCTTATCAAAGTTATCAAAGTTGTGTTGCTTTAACTGGTATAACACATTGTCCTGGTTTTGACTGGGATGGAGTTAATTTTATTCTTTGTAACTGATGTGGTGCTGTGCTTTTAATTTACTATGAGAAAGTTGTTGATAACACACTGATGCTATAGTTTTTGTTCAGTAGAGCTTGCTCTAAGTAAAGGACTTTTTGTTTTCCTGTGCTCTGACTGTGAGCAGGTGTACTGAACTTGCCAAAGGGATATGCCACATCATACAGCATCATGGTGGTCAGGAAATAAACTTGTGTTTCTCTGTGTGTGGGGGGGGGTGTTGGCTGGGAGCTGCCAATCACTTAGGTCAGCAGGTGGTGAGCAGTTGTATTGTGCATCACTTGTTTCTCTTGGGTTTTATTCCTCTCTCTCTTTTTCATTGGCACCATTATTATTGTTATTATTGTATTTTGTTTCTATTATTCAACTGTTCCTGTCTCAACCCAGAAGTTATACTTTTTTCTGATTCAGCTCCTACTGTGAGGCAAAGTGAGTGAGTGGCTGCATGTTGCTTAGTTGCCAGCTGGGATTAAATCATGACAGATAAAAGTGTAAAGAGACAAGCACAATATGAAAAATAAGAGGGAGACCATAATTTTCTGTAATGACTTTAGTGCAGATAATTACACTAACACTAAACATATTCTGGTCAGAGCACATAGCTATTATCTTTTATATCCTCAGGCAACACTGCTAAGTGACCATTTAATTTTGTTATTTTTTTACACTTGAATTATATATATCCATCACTCTGATACTGAAAGATGAGGCATTAAACCAATTCTATGCTCTTAATCTCAGGTTGAGTGGTATCTAGTCAGTGCCTTGAAAAGTTATCTAACTTCACTCTAGGCATTGTAAGCATTTTGGCATTTTTTAATCTATTATTTACTGTTTTCTAGCAGAAAACAGGATTTTTACTGCAAACCCCTCTTCCTCAACCATTACAGAAAAAGAACTTCATACACATAATCCATGTTATCTCAAGGAATGTGGACTCAGTGGCAAGCATGGCATTACTTCTAAAAAACTAAATTTGAAACTAGCCCAGAACCAGTAGTATAAAGCAGATACAGACATTTTCTGACAAAACCAGCTACTGCCATTTTAGAGTACAGCTCAATAATGTGCAGTTTCAAATATGGACTGATCTTGCATCAAAGATCCCTTAAGAAATACAGTCAGTACTCCAGGCTCCTGTGTTTCTTCTCTTGCTAGGGTAATTATCCTCTTGCAGTTGCTGGGACTTGCCCTCTAGATTTCTGTCAGCACTGTGTCACTGTTACATTACATGGCAGCACGACAGTTTTAGCATATTTCAAAGACAGAGCAGCCAAGAAAGATGTCCCCCCTCTGAAGGCACGCTGTGCTTTGTTCACTGGTTACACCCACAGACACTAATAATGTCATCTTTGCATTGATCAGTGGCAAACTGTGTTACATTCTCTTGGAAATTCAACTCCCTTGTAAAATATGAGACTGGGCACTGAATGACATGTTCAACACAAAGTCTTAGGTCTTTTTGGCTGTGCAGTTTCTGGTTTCTGCTCTTCCCTACAAGTTCAGTATGAAAGGAAAGGTGTCCAGAGTGGACACCCTCTGGCTTTACAGCACTACCAGAACCACAGAGATTTTTGTGATAAATTGAGACAATGGAGCTTGTCTCCAGCAGTCACTCTCAGAGAAACCACAGTTTCTGCTCTGTTTGTACTTGTTAGTTTCTTCTTTCCACACCTCTTACAGAGCCATTTCTGGAATATACAAATTGCGCTTAGAATAGTTTCAGTTCTGTACATGATTTGGAATTCCTTGGGGTGAAATGAAAAATTCTATGTTATATATGACACTACAGTCCTTAATTTGTTAGCAACATTGAAAAATAACAATAGCAGGCAAAATATATACAAGCAAAGTATCACAAGAGCTGTAACCTCTGAGAATCAGTTACAGCTTTGGCATGTGCTCTTGGAGTAATTTTTACATTCCTAGCAGTTTCCTACACAGCACAGCATACATTCTTGTACGTGTATATACTGCAAGACATAGATAAGAGCACATGTAATGGAAACAAGATCTTGTTCTTCTCACTACTCCTAAAGAATTGTTTGCACTAAGAGGGATGTCAAACTCCCACTTTTGGACTCACTCGTTCTAAAAATGCCAAATGAAATGATGAACCAACCATGCAGAAGGGTTTTTTCTTTGTTCTCCTCTCTCCCATCCCCCAATTCTTCCCCCTAATGCATAATAACATTTCCATGGATATAACTTCCTTAGAACTAGAGTATTAGGAACTCAATTGTATTTACACTGTAGATTATAATTGGCATGATAAAGGATCACAAGTGTATCTTTTTTTGTCAGCTTGTTCCATTAAGGACTTCTAACCATGGATCATTGATGTAACAGATCATTATGGCCCATTGTGTCAGTTCATCTATTGGGATCTGTGCACTACAAGCATGACAGATTTCCTCTGCAGCAATTATAGTCTGTTGTGACAATAGGATTTAATGAATCTAAACAACAAACCACATAATCTGTTATTACAGAGCACAGCTATGCACCCAGATGGGAATTAAGACATTGCCAGTTGCAGTTTTAAAAACTGTGGCTATTTCAATCTTCACTTTATTAGATAAAATGCTCTAATTTACAGCATATATTTATCTCTTCTCTGGCAGGTCAAAGGTCTTCAGAATTTAAGGCTTAATCCTGGAAGTGTTCTGTGATTTCATTTTTTTCCCAAGTAAACATTATCTCTTAGGTTTTTAGACACTTACTCCCTGCCTTTCACTGTGATACTAGCCATGCTATTAATGTTTCAGTACTACCATTGTAGGTGAAACACACGACCACAATGAAATTGGTCACAGAAATTAGTGAAACATAGCAGAATATTTCTGCATTGTTTCTAAAGAATAGGCACTACTTAATGTGAATTTCTACAAAGCTACCCCAGTGCAAATATGTAAAATCACATTGACTGAAATTTCCCAGACTGATGCAGCTGAAGGTCTGCTTTAGACACTTTTGATACATGCTTGTGGAATTAATACTGTCTTTAGAAGTACAGCTTTTCAGCTTTTGAATATGAGTTCTGGGCTTCAGCTCATCAGAGCTTCCAATTACAGTGTTGGTACTGCTATATTTTCATCTATGCATATGGACACTACTGGAATATATGTGCTTTGTTTAAATAATTGAAAGTTCATTGCAAAGAATATATTCATGAGGACTAGATGTGGATGCACTGTGTAAGTGCCATTGTGGATCATCATGGTCATTATCATGTACTTTTAAGAAGAAATTCCCAATTAAACATATTTCCATATCCATACACTTGAATAAAAAAAGGGAAGAGATTCTTACCCTTACCTAGCATGCGCACACATTTGGCATTCTGGTCAGGACTATCAAATGAGATTTCTCCGCACCTCTGGGGAAAAAACAGATATATTTCATTAGTCTCGGTGATAATACCCCTGTCCTCATCCTCTGATACCTCTCTTTATACTTTGGAACTAAAGATGTTCAAGACTCATTGCAAAAACATAAAAAAGGAAAGCCTTTGCAAGTAGCCAAAGTTTGAGAAAGAAATGGTTGTTGCAGATGTGTCAGCATGGGCCAACACTGTACTCCAGAGTGTTTGCTGAGGAAAACTCCAGGTAATGTCTTACTGCCTTTGGATCTGTCTGAAGCTAAGATTGATGTCTGCCTCTATCATTGAGGATGACTGTCAGCCTGTATATTCCCAATCAAGGAACATCATTAGTGTTATGATCGGAATACAGAACTGTTACATTTTTAAACACAAGATATCATTTTTGAGTTTATGTAGACAGACCTGTCAGTTTAGCTGCCAGGACAAACATAATTGGTGTGGCTTATGGGTCTGATCCAGCTTCAATTAAAGACAATCAGTGGGCAGATCCCACTAACTTCAGTGGTGGTTTTTTTAGCTACTACATAAAAGATTCAGTTTTGTATCACTACACTCAAAGCTCATGAGAGGGGCTAAAGGACAGCCTCACATTTTCTAGGTAAAAGTGGTTTATACTTCCTTATCTACATACTTAAGGTTTTGGTATCCATGACCAAATGGGAATAAAAGCAGAGTGAGTAAAGTTTGGAAAAATAACTGAGAGCTGTCCATTTCCCTTCCACTTTCTTTCTCTCTCTTATGTACTTTCTCCTTTTCAGCCCCTATGGTGAAGTTGTTAGAACTGGGGGGGTTTTTTTGCTTTTTTCATTAAAAAGGTGACATTGCAGCAAATATTAAAACCTACAAATCAGGTAAGTAGAAAACCTCAGAACATCAAAGAACATGAAACACAGCAGCAGTTTCATAAATTAACAACACATTTGGAACTCACTATTGTTAAAAACTTTTCACCTCCCTCACACTGAAATAAACACAAATAAACAAACAAAAGTCCCACACAGTCTTTTTAAATATCATCACGTCTAAAAAGAGAAAACAGATGCCTGTATTAACCTTCTTAGGTGGGAGCACATACTACAGAAACAATGAAAAAGAAAAACAACACCTTGCATTTCAAAGTTAATTTTACGAATGATCTGATACCAGCTCGCTGTCAGGAGAAACAGAAACTTGGTATTTATTCTTCTGAGAAGAATGCTAAAATATAGGCATCTTTTCACAGAAGTCTCCCAGCTGCTTCTTCTCAAGCAAGCATGCTTAGACAAACACAGATGGTAGAAAGCATGTCAAAATTCACTGCCCACTTCACCCCTGGAATTATGGTGCTCTGTGAAAACCTTTGGTTATTTTTGATTCAGTCCCTCAGAGGTACTGTATGTTCCAGACATATTTATATAAACACCACATTTCAGGCTGGCAAATGGTGTCTTACAATATCTAACAATACTCACCAGTCCTAGCATTATGAAATTGGGAAAACAGTTAATATTCCCCAGAGCCAACTAACATCCCATGGGATCCATTGTAATGATGGATGAACTTTGAAAACTTCGCAAGTAAGATTCAGATAACTGTATACAAGTTCATAGCCTTATCTGAATTCCCTTTATGCCTACAGTCCACAGAAGTGGTTGAAAATCATGTTACAACTGTCAGCCTAGGAGATTTTTCACCACTACCACTTACAGCTGGAAATACCAGGAGAAAGAGCTTCTGCAGCAGTTTCATTTCTGTTGCTAGTTAAAGTTCATAGGTACATGTCAGTGGGGAAAAATAAACTGTTACCAAACTGCTCAGAGCGTCAAAAAGGACCTAGTTAAAACCTGGATTTGTAAAATGGCACAGAAATGCAGCAGGAACTCAGTTTTGCTCATCCACAGAATAGGGCTGTTTGTGCATTTTTACTGTTAGCAAATGTTTTCCATGAACAAGAAGTGAGGAATGATTTCAAGATTTAATCTTTAGGATTAAACTGAGACTTTACCACAAGTACTATGCATTCCTTCCAGGGCTGGACAAGCTTCCTCTGCCCTTTCCTGGACTGGCTTCCTTCCTTTTTCCATTTAGGTTTGTTCTGCCTGCTTGTACACCATGGTTGGTACTGTGAGATGTGGCCAAAAGTCTCTCCAGACCCAATCCATTTCCAAACTAATCTTACAGCAGCTGCTCATTCCCTCCTGAAAATGTCTAAGTTGGCTATAAAGAATCTATCAGGGAGAATAAATAGGAATTTGACATTAGATGCTGGTTATTCTACTTTTTAATTTCAACCAGTCAGAAGAGAGAGAAGGAGGAATGACCTTGGACATACCTGAGTTGGGATACTTTAAATCTCAGTTTGGGCTTCATGGCTGGGCCCAGTATAGTATGGGTTGGACTGGTTCTGCTATAAGCAATCCTGGATGTTGCCTCTGTGAGTTCACAGAGGCAGCGCTGCTGAAAATAATACCACCAGTGTTCAATTTCCCTGAACTGTGAGAGCCTTTGTTGCTGAAAATCTTAAAAGAACTGTTGTGTTTTGAATTGGTCAGATTTAACAAGAAATGGGTAAATACAAGTAAAATTCAATCCGCCAAGTTGTCATTGTACATTCATATATTTTGAATAACTGAACTCTGGACTAGACCTTTTTTTTTCTCTTTTTGGAGCAAAGGAAAGCATAGGTGCTTTCAGTTAATAATATTTTCAGTAATAGAGTTGCATTTTCACATAGAATTGCAGCCTGCAGTTCATTACATATATGAATTTTTTAAAATATTTATATAAGAAAATTAATTAATAAATTACCTACTCTCTACTCCCTTTTTTGAGATCAGATGCATGACATGATATTGAGCCTGTTACACAAGCTGCAATGTAGTAAACTAGAATGGAACTTACATGTCCCCATGGAAAAGAGACTGAATCATGGAGCAGCTGAAAGTGGAGCTTAAAATAAAACAAAGTGAAAAATGAGAATAGAGACAAAAGGACATGGAATTAAGAAGAAATGTGGCATGAACTCAGTAAGATAAGTAAATTGGAGAGCTTGAAACCAGCCTGGATGACTCTGATGGCTCAGTACCACTTGTCAGAAAAGGGAAACCCCAAAAGGCATCTTCCACAGAGAGAGGCTCTGCTGGAGCAGGGGTAAGATGAGAGGGGTGCTCACTTAGCAAGACACTATGAGGAGTACACAGGAAGATGTGCAGCCATCTGCAAGAAGCCCTGTACCCAAACAGTGTAAGTAAAACTGCAACACAGCAGGGCATAACTAGCAGGAAAAAGCTCATGCAGAGAATGGATGGAAAATCTACGCTGTGTACTAATGCAGTAACGCATCTCATGTTACTGCTCTGGTGTTACGTGATCATTCATTGGTTGAGTTTCCATTTCCAGCATGCCTGGGCTCACACCAGCTGCATTAGAGGATTTGAGATATGCAGCAATAAAGAGGGTGTACATAGCCCAGACATAATATGCTCTTAGTTTTACCTATGGAAAAACTGGTTTTGAAGTCATCCTATTCAGCTTCTATCTGTATGATAAACTAATGCATTACTCATTTTAAGGAGGAAGATGCAAATCAAGTAATTGAAATAAATGGGTATAAACTCTTTTCTATGACAAAATTCAGCAATTAAATGTCTGAAAGTGTTTTTCATGAAAATTGCAGTAAGTGGCATGTTAATTTTCTACTTATTAAAGGCATATAATTAACAGTGATCTAGCATTTAACTATTCTAATCTTGTTAGATTGTATAGTGTTTTAAAAATATAGTAGGAATTTTTCTGGCATGAAATTTGAACATGTGTAATTTTTGACCTTTTTAAGCTGCAGATAACCAAGTTCTTTAAAGCCAGTTTAAAAGGTTATTGGAGTAGGAACCATATTTACAGGCTTCTTCACTCTAATCTGTTTTGTTCTGCATGTCCTGAGTATGGTGTTCAACACATGTCTCTTCAAACATGGCAATAATCAGGGAGGTACTAGATGTACATGATCAACCAAACATGATAATAAATATTGGATCATTTTCTTCTTGCAGGAGGTGACAGGGATTATTGTACTGCCAAACAGAGGAGATGTGTTAACTACACACTGATGGCATATTTTTAAAGGATCTATTGATTTCTTTTTTTAAAGTAATCTTCAATTAGTATGCTTTGCTCTTATCAATAGTAGATGGAAGTAGATTCCACATGACAATATAGTGTAGTGAAAGAGCTTTCTTTCTTTCTTTCTTTCTTTCTTTCTTTCTTTCTTTCTTTCTTTCTTTCTTTCTTTCTTTCTTTCTTTCTTTCTTTCTTTCTTTCTTTCTTTCTTTCTTTCTTTCTTTCTTTCTTTCTTTCTTTCTTTCTTTCTTTCTTTCTTTCTTTTCTTTCTTTCTTTTTCTTTCTTTCTTTCTTTCTTTCTTTCTTTCTTTCTTTCTTTCTTTCTTTCTTTCTTTCTTTCTTTCTTTCTTTCTTTCTTTCTTTCTTTCTTTTTCTTTCTTTCTTTCTTTCTTTCTCTTTCTTTTTTCCTAGAGTACTACATATAATTTCTTATTCCTTTAGAAATTAGAGTAAAAAGATATAAACACAACAATTAAAGGAATTTAAGGCAGAGCAAAAAGCTTGTATGCTTTTATGAATAAATTGATATTCTCAGACGCAAAAAAAATGCTAGTCTTATTCCTATTTCTGTTTTCCTATTACGTTCCTTTCTCCATTAGCTGTAAAAAGTACATAAATCATGTTCTCTCATATGTAAAAACATAATTCTATTTGCCTAAGGATTATTTATATAAAATCTGCTAGTGGGAAAAACAATGCTGCTTTGTAAGTCTTAGCAAGCTTCCATAAAAACAACAGGCCACTCACAAATAGCTGAAATCTAGAGGCAGTATTTCAGAGAGTCAGGCCACATGCCTTTGATCTTCAGGCTGCATGGGAGGCCTTTTAAGGCTGATTCACTTGATAAACTATCAGAGTGTAGGAACTGTAGGATATCCAAGGCATTGTGCTTCCCTTTCTGCCTCTCCTCTCTGACGAGGACAAAAGGAAGTACAGAAGCTACAAAGACAGACTGGTGTGTGATGTCTCTTACCCGAAGCCTTTCTGCTATTACCTCCCCCAAAATAAAAGCCTTGTAATAATATCTGTTAGTGATTAAATCAATTTTTATGCTAAACAAGGAAGTTCCCTACTGATACTCTGTAATCTTGAGATGCACTTAAATGTCAGATACTTCTGAGTTTTGCTGAATCTTTATCCATGGTCTTTGTTGGCCTTAGCAAAGGAAATAAAACCATTGTTTTTATTTGTTTAGAGACAAAAGCTCATTTTCTCTATATCACACTATATTTTAATTTTAATAGGTCCATATTTGATCAATTTTTTCTGAAGACAGTAATTGCAAAAGCTTACCCTATTCATGTGATCTTGAATTGATGACTCTGCATTATTTAAGAATTTTATTTATCCTTTCTTACATGAAGCATGTTTATAATGAATACAGCTTGAGAATTACATGTATAAACTTTCTCATTGGTAGCAAACACTACTAGAGTCTTTCAGCTAATGAAATTACCAAGATCTATAAAAAATTGTGACTGGTGTTATGTACTATTTCCCAAGGACTTAGTAACAGTTCCCATAATAATTATAGATAAAATCTTATACTTACCTGAAAACTTAGACCTACATTAGGCAAGTTAAGGGTTTCACTAAATTGGGCTGAAAAAAACTACACTTCCCTTGGACTGGCATGTATTATGTCCATCTCTATCCCTTTACAACTATGGTGTAATCACAGCATACTGATGACTGCCTTTAAAATACTATTAGAAGCCAGAATGCTACATTTTTTGCTATTCAAATTGTTATTGTTACATTGCAACTACTGCAACTGTGCTGTATTTCATGGGTAAATTTTCCAGCTTCCCTATTTAGTATCAGCACTGAGGCATTCTTAAACTGAAAATTCAGGTTCTATTAACACCTGGATGATTTTCTGCAGAGTTGAATAGCTATATCTGGGCAGACTTGTTCAGAGAGTTCATCCCTTTCCAAGTTTTCCCACTGAAAGGGAAGGTTTTTCTTCCCTCCAAGAAATTAAAGCATGTTGCTCAAGTAACATTTCAACACTGTCACTGTCAATCTCCAGCAGAACCCAGGCACTGCATTTCACTTTGGAATCTACTATGCTGTAGACCCTCAGCTAGTCTGAACAGAAGACACAGCAAACTAAGTAATTGCAACTAAATTGAGCAATAATTGCCAACCACCCATTGCTGCCAGTAGTCAGCATCTTGTTTGTGGGCTAAATAGCCTGAGGTGAACCTTTAGGCAGTTCATTTTATCACAAACCTGTGATTTAATATGGTTAAGAGTGGTTTGAAATGGATTAATGTTGCTGGAAAATGGATATAGCAGTTTAACTGCTTTGTTTTCTTCTTGAGTCAAGGGAAAAAAAAATTTAACGGCGTGTGACTTCATTAGGGAGGCGCCAGCAGCCCTGACCCCCATGAGAATCTGTCAGTGTTTCAATATGGCATCCCCACTTTTAAGTGTTTATAACAGGGACACCAGGAGCCAAATCCAGAATTACTAAGCAATAAAAATGTTGGGTTTTATTAAGCAGTAAGTTACAGTCGAGTATGCATTAATGGGTGAGGCACAACTTTCAGGCATGTTCCGAAGGGGTGCCATCATCCAAGAAACATTAAAAAGCAGACTAGTTTTTTTACCCTCATGGGATGAATCTGTATTACAATTCATATTCTAGTTTACATTTAAGAATGTAAAACATCTGTAGATTACCTAATGGATCCTCCCACAACAGAAAGAGTTCTAAGTAGGAGGGAAGATGGGAGGAAAATATCAATATTAGGGAAAAGGCAAATATGTTCTCTATTTATTGTTGCTCTGAAGTGAAACATCAAAGTTCTTTATATTTAAAATATTTCCTGGACCACATAATTATCTTTCCTTCTCTGAATTGTAGAGCTGGGCTGTTCTCCTAGTTGCTTTCCATGGTCACAGCCATTTTAACTTTTACTTTCTATTCAAATATGTAATGGGAGGAAAATATAGGATTAATTTGTGAAAATTTAGGTCTCAATTTCAACTACATTTTTGTCACATAGTTCCCATCTATCTACTGGATCAAAGCCTTGGAAGCACCAGCTGACACACCACTCTCTCCAATAAGCAAATCAAAGGTCTGTGGGAGAATGAACCTCCTGAAGAGTCTCCTCAGGCTGTTCAGAGCACTGTGGGATTGATTTTGGCACCTGCTTGTTTGTGTGTGCCCACTGCATACCACATGGATTGCAAACAAAAGCACAGTCTCAGGAAGGACAGGAGGACTGAGTGCCACTGAGTTGACACAGGCATCTGCCTAACAAGACTGTGTCCCTGACCGCTTCCTGAGCAGCACCAAGCACCAGTGGCCACCTGCTTCTCAAGAGCTGGGCACTCCTGGTTCCCTAAAACATTGGAATGTACTGGGACAGTCCTGTTTCACCCTTTTAGGGCTTAATTTTTAAGGAATAGGGGTTGGTGAGAACAACCCATGCCAAAAGCATACCAACAATTAAATAATGGGTTCATGGGTCCACCACTTTCACTCACTTTCTGGCATACTTAGGTAACAGAACTGGCACTGGGCCAAACAAACCACATAGGAGAGAGTTAGAAGCCATCAAACAAACCTGAAAACACATGTGAAAGGTCTTGTCAAGTTGACAGCTTCAGCAGAAGTGAAAACAGAGCACTTAGAGGCAGAAAGCAGGAAACTACTTTTCCCTAGTTCCTTGCTTGCGCACCACACACAGTGCCTGGGTCTGAAAGTAGTAGGGTCTCAAGGACAGCTGGCAAAGAACTGCAGAATTGGCCATCTTGTTAAAAGGGACCTTTCCCCTGGTCTCATTTCTCACTCTCTCTCTCGCTCTTTCCCTAAGGTAACTTTGCTGGCATCCATAGGGAACTGGGCAAATAAAATTTTGCATGAACAAAGTCCTTTCTGCAACACTTGGAGGCCCCATGATGCCCTGAGGAGAGCCGGGCCCAATTTCTGTGTGAAGAGGACACCACCAAAGGATGGCCACAGGCCTGCTTTTGATTAGCTGTTTACATGATTTCAATGTGTCACAACATGAATAGCTCGTGTCACACAGTATCTCCTGGGTTTATTGCCAACCATTTTCAGTTTTACTCCCAAATTTGCTCCTGGTTATACTTTCCAAACATTTTGAACTCTCCTGCATTGTACTTATTTTTAAGCTCTTTTGCCACTATAAGCAATATTAATATATAAGTGCTACCTTCAATAGTTCTGCAAAATTGGCCCAATAACAAAATTTTGTGGGCACATGTCCAGCATGTTACCAAACACTTACTGTAAAAATGAGCATCTATTTAGGTTGTTAACACTTGCTTCTGCAGTCATAGCTATTCATTAGAAGTACTTATTGTACTAATGTGTAATATTCATTGAGTATCTCCCTCACTGGGAGATTCAAGAGCTCTCTGGATTCAATCCTGTGCCACGTACTCTAGGATATACTTGAGCAGGGAGGCTGGACCAGATGACCCACTGTGGTGCCTTCCAACCTGACCCCTTGTTTGGTTCTGTAATACTCTTACATCACTGCACTTTCGAAGAGGAAATCAAACCAAAAAATTGAGTGACCTTAACACTGAAAACATGGCTTTTGTAAATTCAAGTACAGCCAGCATACATCATGTTTCTATGTGCAGAACATATGGAGCTAAAAAACAGCAAGTGTTGTTTTGACAGGAAAAATTTGCATTTCAAAAATTGTCATATTAGACATCGTGGAAGAACATCTTCTGTATTAAAAGAAAGTGTCATTGCTACTAATGTCTCTTTGTCAACTTTCAAAGTGGGATTAATAACATCTGGAGCCATACAAATGCCATTATATTATAAGGAAATACTTAGATGCTACTGCAGTAATCCCTGTGAACATATTTCAGACACAAAAAATCCACATTATTTTGACACACTAGCTACTGTTTCCAAGGTTGCAGTCTTTTGGAGTAATTCTAAAAAGACTAATTTTCTCCCTGAAAATAATTCCCAGAAGCAGAGTGTTTTGTTTTGTTTTGTTTTATGTGTGGAACCATCAGTTCTAAATAGGTATATTGCTGGCAAGTATTGCACAAAACTGCTCTTTTCTTTCACTTCTGAACAGATTCTGACTATAATCTCAGCCAAGACTACATCCATGCTTACCTTTGAGAAGGTAAAAGAAAAGCACAAAGTGCCTGCAAATGTTTCTTTTACTGTGGTAAAACTCATCATAGGAGTTCACACAGGGAATGAAATGCCCAGGAGTTTACACAAGGAATTAATTGCCCAGGTATCTTCCTTCTTCTCTGGTAGTCCCAAGGCCTTCCCAAGTGATTTGCCTGTTGAGTCTCTTTATAAAAATTGTACAAGCTTTTCATTCTAAAGAGGCTTATTTTAGACTGCAGAAACAACTGGAATAAAAACCAGCAAAAACACTCAATGGGAACAAAATGTTCCCTGGTCTGCACTCAAGGTCTTTTAGAGCCATCAATCTCTAGTCTAGAGAAAATAAAGCCATCATAGCTTCATAACTATCTGCAATTGCTGTCATAATCCTGTTTTGAGAGCAGGTATTCAAGCAAGTCTGAAATTTTATTATAGAGTTCACTTCCATGTATAATCCAAACAATATCCTGATCATACTGAAGGATAAGACACCTCTAAAGTCACTCTACTGCAAGCATTTTACCTGCCAGTCTTTGTTTTCTTACTAAGTTTTCATCAATAAAAAACATTAAAATATTTTGGACTTGATTATTAACAACTGCATTTTGCAATAGAAAAAAGAAGTAGAAAAGTAGAAAACTGTACCTCACATTTTAACTATACCATATAGTAAAGCCCATTATATAGGAAAGGTAATAGTTATTAAAAAAGGCAGGATACAAATTAATGTCATAAAATGCCTCTGTACTAAACTGGCTTTCTTTGTAACAGAAACAGGAAAAAGATAGAAGTTACTATTCTTTTAGGCTTTGCTAAGAGGTGACAACACCTACTATTTATGGGATCTAAATGAAGGTTAGAGAAGGACTCAGTTGAGCGTGGTTCCCTCCCTTCATCTGGATTTATTCTCTTGAAGAGATGTCTTCCTGCTGTAACTAGTAAACCTCAAGAATTTTGCAAAAAAGGCAAAGACATGTCTGCTGTTACTCCTTATCCAAGTGCATACTGCTTTTCAGGGGGAAAACTGAGAACTGTACTTCACCTGTAAAATTAAGAAATGTTAACCTGTTAACCTCTGTTGTCATGGGAATAATCTTAGATTGCCTTTTGGCCTGGCTTTGCTCACACCTTCCACTCTTACCTGCCAAAGTCAACATGGTGAACATTTCACTGGTGGAGTTTCTGTCATACATCCCCTACCTGTCTGTACAAAACCAGACAACCCATTTCATTTTTAGTATTAATCAATTTGATTCTGACTAATAGCCATGGCATCATCTCTTTTCAGTGTCTCTTACCAATCTTAACACCACACAGCTGAGTTTCTTGCAGTGGGTGTATCAAGCATTGTGACTAATACCTGCCATACATAGTTTATTCTTTAATTGGTCCCCCAAAGGGAAAACTGGGCTCATTATCTATAATTTTGCTCTCAGAAGATTTTATTCTCGGATCTGTTTGGTTTAGTCTAATGCTGTTTAAGTGTGACTGCTATTTTGTATTTATATTAAAGATGGGATTCAAATCCAATTGGTTTTGAATTTTTTCCTTTAATTCGCAATTTTTATGTGATAGGCTTCAGGAAAAATCATTCTCTCTGTATATTTTCAAACAATTCCTAAGATACTGAATGTCTTACTAAGTTATTTCTTTAAATGAAGTCTCTCTATTGGTAGAAGTCTGTTTTATAAAACTCCCAGGATTTAACATGTACATAATATTTAAAACTATGGTGGGCTTTTCTGAATTTCATTTGAGGGAACTGAGCTCTTGATGTTTTTCTAGATGTTCATAAAGGAAGGGAGAGAAATTTCTAAAGACTTATTTAGCCCATCTGATTACAGAGAAAAGCCTAACTCGTCATCAAATGCAGTTAGAAGGATTTTGCTGATTCTTAGTGTAAACACTGGCTGCACATTTGGACCCTAAAATCAGCATTAATCCTGAGTGTTAGAGGTTGGATCTGCACAGCTGGAAAAACGTTTTCCCAGTTGCCACATGACAGTAAGGTGGCTTTCAGGGAAGCAGAGCTAAGGGAGCTGCTAATGGTCTTACTGGGATGTGGGATATCCAGAATATCTGGTCATAGAGGAAGGACAGCATGGACATTTTAACAACTCCAAATTAATTGTGTTTTTGTGAAGGAATTAAAAAGATGTTTTTAATACTGCTATGGCCACCATTATTAGGACTAATTAACCACTTGGGAAGAGTATGAGGTGAATAGCAGAATACAGCTGTGAGGCCCACTAACAGCTGAAAGAAAATATGCCATTTTCTTCACAGTAAAGAGAAAACCTTTTCTGAAGCTAGGGGTAAATCCTGTTATTTCCTCTGAGCTTTAAAAAATGATAAAGCAGTAAGCAATGTAATGTTTCCCATTTTCCTATTTTATGTTGTTATAGACCTTTGTATATAAAATACAATTCTTATAATGAAGCATAAAAATACAGTTATAATTTCATGGAGGTAAGGATTGCTGAGTAAATTGTACTTTGTGGGAAGTAGGGGCACATTTAGAAGTTGTGCAGTGCAGTCATTGAGAGCAAGGACCAGAAGCAATTTACTTGCCAGAATCTGAAAGCACTTCTTTTTAAGAATTCTCTTTTGGAAACATTTATACATTATTATGGTATCTTTAGTATTTGCATATGGCAGGCCTTTGTCATTCTTTACAAATGAGTCATCGTTTCCCATATATTGCAATATACCTGAGCCACATGACTCTGATAAAATTGCACATATTGCAAGTGGTAAATCCACATAATTTTTACAAGGAAGAGCAATGGCTTTTCTTTACAGCTTTTAGAAGCTTTTTTTAAACTTATTTTCCTAGCATTTTCAAAAATTCTTTCAAAATAGATTTGACATAATACATAAATAATAAAGTCATATCTAATTATCTTTGCTGACTTTATTTTAAAATCTAAAGGTGCTGTTAATTTTATGCTACATAATCTTAATTAATTACCCAGGTGAAAATGCTGTCCAGTGCAAACAAGTTTTTGAGTGGAAATGTGCTGGGTTCCAATTAAAGAAGGTTCTGAAGTACCCCCTATTGATATGGAAACATACGAAATTTGCATTTGGATGTCAATTCTTGTTGCTCAGGCAAATCTGTATTATGGATGCTGAGACATTTCTCCTATTTGAATGCTGGCAATGAAATGCTGACCTACTGACTAAAGTGACTGCAGCAGTTGTCATGCTGAGCCTGACACGAACAATGTAATGAGTTTTTAACAGGTCTCTGCAAGTGAAAAACATTTGCTGTCTCTTGTGATTTTTATAATTTTTTTCTTGTTCTTTCAATTTTTTGTTCTGTTTTTATTTACAATATTATTAAACATTACCATTGAGGCAGGCAAGACTTTACAGTTAGGTAGTGTACGGATGGGAAAAGGAGGAAAGGACTGCTAACACAAACTTGCTAAAGGTCACCAGCCCACTCAGCGAGCAGGGAGTAACATTCCAGTTGCCTGAGATTCTGTGTGCTCTTTCTTACATGAACAGTATGACTACATTTATCTTGTTGAGTAATAGATGACTAAATACAGGAACTAATAGTGCTGACTGATGAGCACCCTCACCTCATAAAGGCAACTGAGCAACCTGGGCCAGAAGAATCAGATTTGAGGGGAGATATTTTGAAAACAAATGTCACATTAGATTAGAAACTGTGAAAGAAATTCTGAAGACTTTATTCTTCAAAGGCACCTGGGTGACTTAAGAGCATAGTTATCAAAACAGTCCTGTGCTTGTTGAGCATTTTCTTCCTTATGAACCTGTAGCAAGTAAATCCAGCACATACAGGTAACGTTTTGGTCAGCATGAGAGGCTCTGCTTGACTCTGATCTGCAGAGGGAGTAAAAACCCTGGCTGGTACAGCAGTGGTTGTTTATCTAAAGATGACCACACACACCAACCCCACACTCCTCCCTCCCCACCTGAAAGCCACTGGATGAGTCCCTGGAGTATCAGCCAGCATCACCCATCAACAGCAAAGGGAACTGTGGGGAGAGGGTGAGCACTGCCAGCACTGCAGATCAGATGGTCTATGCTGTATTTTGTATTGACACATTCATTTTGCACTAAACTAATTTGATTTGTACAAAAATGTGTATGAGGAATCCCTTCAAGGGGAAACACAGAAGGGTTTATCCTGATGAAATTTCTGTTTCCAGAAAAATCAGATTTTGTAACAAGACATAAAACTGAAACCAAAGAGATTCCAATTTTGAAAACAATCACCAGGCAAAAACTACTTACATTGAAAAAACCTGTAAGTAAAACTAATCTTCCCATCTGGATGTACAGTAATCCAAGAGAATAAGAAAGTTATTGTGTGGGTTTTTCAATGTTTTTCTTGTGTTTAGTGTGATATTTCACAACTGTCTGGGGCCTACTTCCTCAGTGCATTGGGAAACATCCACTGCAATATTAGATTCTATAAATGAAAAAAAAGAAGATAGTTTGCCAGAAATATTAGATTTCTCTAGCACAGGAAGTTGGCTACTTGAGTAGCTCAGTTTTCAGCCATTGACAAATTGATCTACAGATGACAGACTAGCCATTGGAAATCAAGCTTCAGCCAAATTAGAATGTCTACTGACATATGGGCTAGTGCTGCTTAGAAATTCCAGTTTTCACAGACAGGGACTGATGTGGAAAACACTCAGCATCCCCCATTGTGCAGACAGAAGAGACAGCTGCTAAAAGAGACATCAGCCATCAACTCAGATCCCAAACAAGACTCAACCCTGCTTTTCTGATGAGCAGAAAGGCAGCTTTCCTCTCTAAACCTAACTCCTAAACCACCATCATTAAACAAAACTACTGTCTTCTATTGTTTTAACCACATATGAGTTAAATAACAGGTCTGGTTCATCACTAAATGTCCACCAAAAATCAAAGCCATAACACATCCATGGCTTTCTGGACATTACTGTGAGAACTTAACCCCTCATTCAATGCTGACTGTTCACCTCTGTTTAGACTGTCTCTGCTTAGCTGGTACTGAAATCTTTTGCTGGTGCTCACTAACAAGAACATCTCCAAATTTGACATGGGCAGTGTGGTTAGTATTTTGAAATATGGTGGTTTTCCCACTGTTATATTGCTTTATGAGAGAAAGCTCTATCCCGAGTTCACCTCCCTTCTCAACATGGAGATTCAACATTGTTTGATCACACATTTATTTTTATCTGCTGACTGTATAGAAAGGATTAAAAAAGCCTATTGTAATAACACAGAAGCCTGGAATAAGATTAAAAGTGTGTCATTCCCATGGAAAGGATGTTAATCCAGTATCAAAAAGTGTTTAGGTTGTGATATCTTTGGAAGCTTACGGATGTCACCTTACAATGGTGTGATAGCTATGAGTGGTCTGACTGAAACTAAACAAAGATGAATTCAATGTCATCCTGATCCTGCTTATCCTTTACACATTATATCACACTGAAGCAGGGAAATTCAGAACAGTAAATTGCTATAATCCCAATGGAAAATCAAGGATGGAGAATTTCCTGTCCTTTGATCTTTAAAATCAGAAATGCTGATGTTTTCTTTCAACTTACTTTTATTGGTTTTACATAATAGTTGAAACAATACATAAAATAAATATTTTATAATTTTGTTCCTGAACATTTTCACAAAATAAACACAAGATAGTGCAACCTTGTCTCCTCTGTTGGCCTTCACCACAAGTGTCCAGGACATGAGTATCTCCACCCACCAGCCAGCTACATAAAGGATTAATATGATATTTTAAAAGGGAAAATTGGGAGCATGCAAGGACTGCTTGAGAAGAGATAATGGGGAAAGTATGCTGTTAGAGGGTTCTCCAACAATCTTTACCAAAACCACAAGGCACAATGAAAATTCAAGTCTTCTTTTAAAAAGTGCTCAGCCCTCCATAGGTAGACCAAGAACAGCACAGTAGTCACAAAAGTATATATCTCCACAGCTTTTTCTAACCACGTTTGAAAATTTTGTCTAATCATTGTTTCAAATCCTGGCAACTCATATCTTACCTCTGGAAGACCTGATATCTGTCACTCAGCAAAAAGGAACGAACTATCTTACCTCACCTCCTGCAGAGATTACTAACAAAGAACACCAATAGCCTTTATACCAAAACACTGATACTTTCAAAGCCTGCCAGAAACACTCTTTATCCCATGCATCATCACAATAAAGCAGCTTTACTCCCAAAGAGAGAGTATCATCAAGACTTTGAAGAAACACGTCATTGGCCAGTCACATCAGTGATCTTTGCTTCCAGAACACTAAAATTACCAGATATCTTGACCTCCTTCTAAACTAGAAGAGGTTAACATATTTTTAAACCTCTTTACACCTTCTTAAAAAAGAAAGGAAAATGTTTTGCCTAGAATACAGTGTGTACATGAACAAATGTGAATTTATCTGTGAAAACATGAACAAGCTACAGTCTCAGCTTTTCAGTTCACAATGTTCACCTAGTCTTCTGAAGAGTAAACCAAGTAACTGACAGCAACAGCTCCAGATTACAGAAGAGGTGGAGACCAGCAGATCAGACCAGTCTTTGGACAGAATTTAGATTAAGGACCTGAATAAAGAATTTAAAATTATGTTTTTGTGGAAAGTAGTTTCAAATATAATTAAAAATTAATACTTTGCTTTATAGTCCTTTTACATCAGTTTTTTGGATCTGATCAGTATGTCCATTAAAGACAAAGTACTGTCTGGAAAATAGTTATCTGCACATATTTAGTAAAACATAATTGTTTTCTGAACTTCACAGTTTGGACATTAAGGTGTTGTCTATCTTGGCAAATTGTGATACCAGGGACAGTTCTTTATGGCCTACTGGCACAAAGCAGTTGACATCAATTATATTAAATTTTGTGTAGTCTCCAAAGCAGCCCATAGTGACAAATGGAGTGGGACTGAGTCCGCCCTGGGATGATGAAATTGCTGTGAATCAAATCAACCCCCTCAGATCAGCAGAGTCCTCACAATTGCTAAAATATTGCAATGCCCTGAAACTGTCTGTATTACTGTGAAACTTCTTATCCTGGTAAGCCTGGCAAGAAAGCCAAGCTCAGAGCCTCCCTTTCCCTGTTTGCAGTGTGAGGTTTCTCTGTTTAATTACCTCACTGAGATGTTGTGAGGCCCACCTACATAATGTTTGCAAAGTAATGTTTGCAGAGCAGTGTATGGCACATGAAAAGCAGGGAAGCGAGCCAGGCAGCGAGCTGGAGATGGAACAGGCGATAGAGCTCTGGGCTCCTGTGCCTCTGTTCACTCCTCAGGGAGCTTTTCACTGTGGCTGCAGATGTTTAGGTAGCACAGCCTCCTGATTAATTAATTATTTCCTTGGTGTAAAGCGTGTTAAGGGCCCCTGTGTAAGACTACTGTTTACAGATGGCTTACAAGTGGCTGCTGTTTTCTGCTTCATGTTACATCCTGGTGTGGCTGCTGCCCTTGTACACAGAGTGGCATGGATTTTCCATGTAGGTACCTGACCTTGGACAGTTTAAGCTCCGAAGGAAACTGGTTAGGAAATATATGTGAAAACAGCATTGTTAAGGCAAATATTGTTACTGAATTGTACCAGTCCTTGCCAGTGATTACTACAGTGGTATTTATGCACGTGTGTGGGGGAATTCACTGCAGGCTCCCAGCAACTGGGGAAAGCCAGACCCCTCTAGCGTGAATGGTGGCTGTTCAAGCAGGACACAATATTGCTACTGTTGCAGACAGCTGGGAGGAAGTCTTAGAGAGGCATCATAGTCTACTGACTGCACACTTCTGTCTGACAGCTCTCAAAGAGACCAGCAAGAAAAATCTCTGCCTATTAAACAGTGGCAAACCCTGCTCCTCCCTGGGTAACCATGAGAGCCGGGAGACAAAAATTCAGTTGCCTTAATCATTTCCTCCAGAAAACAAAAATATCCTACAATTTAAAGTTCCATTTTACCTTGCCTATATTGGCTCAAATGCATTTAAAGGGCTGAAATTGCAGAAAGCTGCCCTGTGGTTTCTGAATCCTGGGAGTCTAAGTAGGCAGACACGTAGCTGCAATCTCCATGTATCTCCTGTTCAGGCCATTTGGCTCAATTACTCTCAGAATAAGCTTGCCTGTTGCTGGCATCCGTGCCCTTGCAAAATGCTCTCAGCACAGGAGCAAAGACTGGTCTAAATCCAATTTGAAAGTATGCAGTGCAGAAGGTGTGAGCTGTCCCCCCAGTTTCATTACTACTCACACTAGGCAGCCTTCTCTGTTATTTCTTGTTACAGATGCTGTGATGTATAACTCCTGTGCTTTAAAACCAGTAAGCATGGCCAGGTTACTCTCCAGGAAATTACCAACTCCTCGCATTTAAATCCACTGTACCATTCCCATTAAGCAGGGACTCATGAAAGCCCAAGTGATTTTAGCTGGTGGGAGAGTGGTACCTCATAGACAAGTTTCAAGGTGGAAATCACTATAGAATTACACTCAGAGTTACAGCAAAGAACAAGAGGGAGAAGCTTCCCCTTATGGCCAAGTGCTTGGAAGAAGGATTTATTACTCTGAGAGTTTAGGACAATGCCAGCTGTTGATGGCAGCTAATATGGCACAAAAGAGAGGCTAAATTTACACTGGATTTAACACCACAGAATTAACAGAATTGCAGAAATATGAATTTAGTTTGACTTGCTCTGAATAGTGTGTGTAAAATTTGATCCATACTCTAGGAAACATTTCATTTACCCAGCTTGCTTTCTCCATATCTGTTCGTATAGTGTTAATCATTACACTTGGCATTTACATAATCCTTCTACCCTGAAAGAATATCAGTGCTGCTAGAATTAACATTATTTTTACTAGTTATGGGCATCACAGTTTCTAAAGTTAAGATGATGAAATATTTAGAAAAGCTTTTGTTTTAATTCAGCTATTTAAATCTGTAAAGACGTCTGTTGCTATTTCATATTTACAGTTGGAATGATCTGTCCATTAATGAAGGTGGGGATATTGACGTGATAAAATGAACATGATGTGAAAGGAAGGCAAAAAGAATATAAATAAAGACAAAATAATCGTGGAAAGCTTAAAATTGTGAAAGAATATCTTGTTCCTAGGAAACATAAACTCTTAAAAATTAAAATACACAGAAGATATACTTTTTTCTTTCCAAAACTGGGTTTTCTTCTAAGAATAAGAAAAGAATTTTGAAGAATACATCTGGCATATAGAAAGAATTGCTGTAGAGAGCCTTTAGAAAAGTAGTAAAATTTTTACTCTTGAGTAACAAAACATAATTTCAGAAGTAGAGTCATGCTCAAATAGACGTTTGCTGGTTGATTGGTAGATAATTTGGGAAAATTTAAATTCTTTAAAATAGAAAACTTGGTATGCAACCAAAGGAAGTTGTATGGGCAGGGATCAGAAATAATCTAGCAATCTAGGCAAGGTCTCACTGTTACTGAAAGTACAATAGCTAAGAGAGGTTGCTTGCCCACAGCTGCTGTCCTTTGAGGAATATTCTCCATAAGCATATTCTTGTAATAGTTGCTCACAAGCACAAATAAAAATAACTATATCCATGGAGAAAGATGCCCTTACTTTGCAGATAATGCCATGCACCAGTCTTTGTCCCTCCTTCTTTGGACTATAATACTTCCAGAAAATACTATAGATTGGTGACACAGTGGAATGAATTAATGGGTTGTGAATGTGCATGTTGACAACACATTGCTAAAAAGTATTTTCAATGTTTCTTAATTTTACCATAACAGGCCTTAGAAAAATCTGGGAAAAATGGATATTTTATTTTGAAAGTGTCCAGACTTTTCTCCCCAAGCATTTTCATTTTTAGTATTTCTGCTCTGTTATTAGTTTCTTTCTTAGACCCAATTTGCTATTTGTCTTTGATTTTAAAGGTCTGTTGAATTTCATATGCAGAAGAGGCAAATCAGGTCCTTCATTTTTATAATACTTTATCTAGGAATTTAATGGTTTGGTTGGATTTTTTTTTTCAAAATACTGCTGCTATTTGGTATAATGTTACACATTCATTTTTGTATAGGCCGCATTTCTTCTCCCATTGTTCCACAGCTTTGCAGTCATTTCCCAGCTCTCTCTGTTGAATTATTTCCCTTTAGTTTCCCTTTTCTATTGACTGCTATACTTTCTCCCAATACTGTTATCCTCCATTATTTCCTAGATGTTTTTGTTCTATCTCCTCTACCTGATTCTCATATTTATCTTTTATGAACATCAACATAAACTAACATAAATTGCTCCAGAAACTTATGTCCTTTAATTTAGTTTAATGAAATTGCAGGAGACCACAGATGTAAAGAAGTTGCTAAGGTAGGACACCTGAAATTCAGATATATGATTATGCCATCATCAAAATCCCTGCTCCATAAGTTTCTGACAGCAACTTTTCTCCTCTCCTTAAAGATGGACTTCTGGGTATATTTATCATCACTAAACTGTTTGCTGCCTGTCTTCAAGGGTGTGCTAACAAGTGCAATCAACATGATATGAACTTGGATCATCCTCAAAGAAGAAAAAATTTCTAGGTCTGAACATGGAAAGGAAGGCAAAGGGGAGTTATCTTCTGGGCCAGCTTTGAACAGAGGTATTCTCTGTGGTGAAAAAATAAAAAACTTGATGAAAATGACTTTTTAGAGCTTTGTTCATTACTGTGATTTTAAGAGCTGGTCTTACTGGACTATATGGAGTTACCTCCAGAAAATCCCTGCCTGTCTCATGTGGGAATATCTCATTTGAGAATTGGAATGCGCCTTAGGGCCCACATGCCCTAAAGGTCTGTCCTTAAGGCACTGACATAATAAAGGTATTTTAATAATAGAATAATTTAATATTGTAATATATTTAATATTTTAATATAAATATCTAATTTAATATTAATGTTTAATATAATAATATAATAAAGATAATTTAATAATAAGCATCCAAAAGCAATGTGGCTGCCTAATGTGCCACAAAAGGCATGAAAATAGTGAGTGCCCCCTCTTTTACTGCAGCTAATGTCCAGCTTAGGACATTAAACACTGTTTAGCTACTGGAGTGCACTGATTTTGAAGTAACAAGTCAAGGACTGGTTTGCAATGGGGAAAGAAAATATTTGCAGCATTTTTCACTAAGGGTATTGTCACTAAGGGTACTGTCCAAAGGAAAGGCTGCAATTCAGATTCCTGACTCTGCTCTGTATTTTGCACTAAATTGATGTTGGCCAATAAATATAAGTAATCCAGAAAGCAAAGACTACAGATCCCTTTGCCTCCTAACACCATTGCCCAAATCATAAAGAATGAGATCTGTGCTTACTCTCACTCCTGGCCCTGGTCCACTCAATCTTTAAGGGCACCAGGCAAAGAAGAACACATTCATGGTCATATGGAGCATATCCATACCCCAGAGTGCATGTGGTCTGGAGGTTGGGGAGGTGGGAGATGTCAGTCTGTCACAGACCAAATCACTGTTCTTAGCACAGTATCATATAGAACTGGCTTCACTAGACCAGCGATGCTCTTCTAATGTCAGTGGCCTGCTTATATAAAAGTAGTTTTTCTGTATCTCAACAGAGGCAGGGTCAATTAAAAAGTAAAAGGACAGAGGTAGGTACATGAGCCTGTGAAAAGGATGATGATCAACAGACGCTTTTATTGTTATTTTTCCTTTTTGCTGTCTGAAAGTGCTGTTGTCTCATTTGGCTCAGTTTATAACTGGCTTGATTTTGTAAGCCTCAAAAAAAATTTAAGAGAATCAGGCCTTTTTACTTGTATATTTAATACTTTCAGATATTCTTCTGCTAGAAATCCATACTTTGGGAAGATTCAGATGCAAAACAATAGTACAGCATCAAAGGAAGGCAAAAGTACTCATTACAGCTGTGAGCAACACAGCCATTTGAACCGTTCCTTAGCAATTTTTAAGGAGCTGCATTTATGGAAATGGTTTAAGATTTTAGGAGTCAGGCAGAGAGATACATAATTTAGAAAGAAATAAATTAGGGGTCACTAGAATATAAAATTCCTGAATGTTTGTTTACTAATAATGGGAAAGAGAGGTTACACAGTACCCAGGCAATCAGTTAATATAAGCAACACAATCCCTATGAAAAGAAATTTTGTAAAACCCAATGAGGGTAAAGGTGACTACTGCTATTCTGAAGTATTCAGCAGCTGACCCTGTTCAAGTCAAAGCTGTTGTTCTCTGGAAAGACTCTGTAAAAAGCTCTCGTCACCAAAACTAAAATGTTACTGCTAAAACATTGTTTTACTTGCATTTCCAATACTGCATATGTGTTACTGTGTAAAGCCTGTGAGAGTATGTTTGCATGGCAGATGCTCCACAAAATAAAGCTGTACTGTACTTTTGTTTGCCACTAACAACATCTTGGAAGTTGGGAGATATGCCAATAATCATGAGGCACTTATGTTGTTGAGATACACCAAAAAGACTTTGCAAGCTTCTGCTATGCAATTTTTCTGCACTTCTAGTTAACAATTTAGTTTCCATAGTAGTGGTGTTTGCTCATTCTTACCAAAACAGTTGACCTGATTTATTAATAAAAGAAATGAGCACAAGCGAAGTCAAGTTAAAGCTGTGGAGTTCCAAGAAGGATGTGCTGGAAAAATCAGCTGCATTTGGTCACCCCTGAGCTTTCACAAAAAACAAGACCTAGCTAGGACCTGTGCTTCATAGAATCATCTGCATATGGGATTATGTCTGCTAGCACATATCTGTCCTTTACTTATAGATGAAAAAAAAAAAAAAGAAAAAAACAAAAACAGATAGAAGAAGCATTTTTTACCTTTTTTTTTTTTCAGGTTTTCTACCTTTTTTTTTTCTGTCTAAATGGAAGCAAAAATGGAATTTTGAAAATCCAAAATCAAAATGGAACTCTCGGGGGAAAAAAAAAAGTTTGGCAACTCATTGAAATCACACCTAGATTTCTGAAAACATTTTTTGCTTGTGTTTTAGTTTGCTCTTGATCACCTGAAACTTGATTTAATCAGAAAGAATTCTTCCTTGACAGTAGACAGTGTAGATACCAAGAAGGCATGATTATGGTAAGTCACAAACTATTCACCCCTGTCCTCCAAAATGCACCTCAGTGAGATACTTGTCATCATCTTCTAAAATTAACTGATCTCCTCAGCTGTGATAGTGTCATCACCATTCTCCAAATTGGGTTTTACACTGCAGCATGAGACCCATGACACCACTTCAAAGTATGTCTAGGCTGTATATTTCTCTGCCTTGTTTATAACTTGTCAGAACAAATTGTACTGTGGTGTAACAGCTTCAGATCATGACCACACTGATTATTAGTCAAAGCTATGAGATAAACAACTAATTTACTTTATCACAGTGAAGGTAAAAAGACGGGTGTTATCTTTAAACACACTACACCAGATAAAGTAATATGCCCTGTACATCTGATACTTGTGTTCTATCTCTAGCAGAGCCTCCAGATTCCTTCTTGCTAGAGATCACTCGTCTAGGAGAACCAGAGATTTCCTTATCTGGCTGGCCAAGATGCCAGAGTGATGCTTTGTAAAAGAATCATCAGGATATTGCACAGCATGTGGCTGTGGACTTAATTACCACAGCACGCCTTATCTGGCACACCTTCTCTTTAAAATAGCAGTTCTAATCTTGACTTGTGCTCCGATAATTATACCTTCCCCATGGTCCCTAATAAAGCTCTCCTTGCTTTGTGGAGAAGGAAACATTGAAAACTGTCAATCAAATAGAAAGAAAATCCTATTCATTAAATTAAAAATAATGTTGATACCTGAGAATCTGAATATTCAGCACATAAAAATTTCTAGATTTTGTCCACACAGCATTTGCAAACTAATCCATTCTGTAACATTGTGCCTCAACAGAAACAACTTGCATTTCTTGCATACATTTTTAATACAAATAGATATATATAGTACAATTTGCTTTTTCTAAATTTAGATAATCTCAAAAGTTTATAGAGCCTAACAGTAAAACAAATAGGGGAAACTTGTAAGTGGGATATTATGCTTATCAGTACCAGGTTACCCCCTTATTTGTCACAGTTTCATTTTGGTAAAAGAACAAATAATTCTTCTGCCCCTTAAAATGAAGATATGGGATAGCTAAAATATGACATGGGCTGAAAAGTGATCTAAAGCCCTTCATCCCAATCTTTTTAGAAGACTTTTCCTACAAAGTTTCCAAGAACTTAACAAAAAAGACTCTTCTCAGTCTAGCCTTACAAGGACTACTCCCACTACTGCCCATCCTTAATGCTTTCTAATTCTAGTCTAGCCCTGCTGTCAGAGGAATACTTCTGTTTTTTTATAAATTGGCTGGTGCTGCTTTTTCAGCTCTAAAAATTTTCTATAGTAAATATTTGGAGAACAAGGTATGAAGCCTGACAGAAAAATTATTCAACATTTCAACATGTCCACTTCCCACCTGAGCATAGCACAGCTTGGACATACTCCATCTAGTTTTGGGAAGAAGCAATCATAGCATACAATTTCAAATCTGATCTGTCATTTTTTATTGACTGTGAACCTTGACATAGAATTAAAGGTATTTTCCAACATAAATTATTTTATTTTATGATTTTATCCTTCTAGTAGCAGAAACAGCATGCTAGAGAGCCAGTGTTCCCATGTTAGAGATAAAACATGGGGAGCACTTGATAAGAGTGTAATATGTACATTTTACACATGGAAACTGATTGTTACCATGAAGCATAGTCTTAATAGAAAAATAGAATATTGATGAAGAATCTTTCTAACTTGTACAAAGACAGATTAAATGAAAACTTGTAAAACATCAAGCAAAAAGAGCCCTGTCCATGCAGAAGACAACCACTAAGTATTAAACTTTGGTAAAGAGTTATTAAGCATTTCTTTAAGGAACCTTAATAAACAAATGTCACTATATAGCAGAAGTCCTCTAGCAGTATAACTGGTATGGTGGAAAAAAATAAGTTAACTTTGTGGTTAATTTTGAAATATGTTAATTGAGAAATAGTAAAAACCTGTTTATTTTTCACTTTACATTGTTTTCTACAAGACATGTTCATTTCCCATTTAAAATATCTGATGCAATAGACTTTCCTTCTTAGTGAAGAGTGTTCTGACAAAGAATTGGTGGCAACAAAATTATGTGTATTTTAGATATTTCCGATGTTAACATTTTTCAGCCAAGTATGACTGCCTGTTTTTCTCACTATTCCAACACAGACATGTTGGATGGAAGTAGATCTGTCTGACATATTTCTTAGAGGTGAAGTATCCAAAACTGTGCGCCTCCCCAGCATGAAAATTTCAGCAAAATATTTTCTTGGGTGTACCAAAATAATGCTCCAGAGTATAGGTATTTATCAGAGGCATAAAGTAGTCCCTATCCTATTTTTCTGACATTAACTTGGCGTGATGGATAAAAGAGTAAAGGAATGATAATCTACAACAGGCGAAACACTTCACAGCACCACATTCACTCAGCTGAATCCCTGAAGGCAGGGGAAACTGGATCCCAGCAGAAACCCACTGCCCACAGCAGCTGAGAAGAGCAGGGTAAAGGCAGAAGTGCTTTGAGTCAAAGTCCTGTCTGTCAAACAGAATTTCCAGGAAGGGAGTTGTAGGTGCTGTTACCAGACATTCAAGGACAGGTTAAGTAGGAATGCAAGAAAATCATCCAGACTGTAACAGGCCAAGTGAGCTTTCATGTGACTACTTGTTTATAAATCTGTGTGAAAACAATTCTGCCACATTTATCTATACATGGAGAACTTTCTCTAATTAAAAACACTGGAGTTTATAGGCTCCAGGCCAGTGGTAGAAAAACCAATGCAAAATAAAATCTATAAAATACAATGGGGGGGGGGGAAAACAAAAAAGGGAAACAATTGGAGCCATTGTATGACACAGCAGTATTCCTTGGTGTCTCTATTCCTTTGTTAATCAGGAAAATAGCAAAGTGACCCCACTTAGCTTCACTCCAGAAGAGGGTGGAAACACCATTGAGCTGACAGCTATCTAGTCAGGCCTCTAAACAAAGGAATCTAGTTTTTATGGCGACATTTGCATATGTTGCACAGCCATCTGTTTGCCCATGTCCATATTACTTTTTTATAGAGATAGACAACATCCCATTGTGAGTTTGAGTGTAAGAACATATGGCAAATCCTTACAAAAAAGTACATATTTAAGTGATACAGCTGAATAAAACCACAATCAACACTGCTCTTCAGTTTAATATGTAAATAATTGGGATTACTTCAACCTCCAGGGTTTTTTTTGATATTACAGAAAGTGCCACAATGAGTTTTTATAGTTAAACAAGTGTAATAAAATGATTCTGGATTCTATTTTGCATCTTTGAATTTCTGGTTCTGCTCCAGTAGCACAAAGTGTTATGCCTGGTGTCATTACTGTACAAACCTGCAGAATTGTTAAAACCCAAAACATTAAATAAAATGTAGTATTTCCAGTTAAGTTATGAACAGAAAAACAAGCTGTCTTAACAACTAACATGCAATTCTTGTCAAAAAAAATATCTCAGGCAAAAGTTTTGAAATTATTTTCTTGAGGAAAATAATTTTTTTCATCTATCACCTGACTTGTTTCATGTTTTTTATAAATAATTTTTTTTGAGAAGCGATATTGGTATTTCTTTCACAAATTTAATCAAGCAGAAAAACTAATTTTTTGCATCTCCTTTGAAACAGAACAAAGCATGTGAGACCATTATTCCAGTAATTCCTTGGTTTGTCCCATTTTGCTTTTTTCCTCTCCTGTTCTTTACAGATAACAAACTGATTAAGGGGAAAGATTAGGAAAAAAAGCCCACAGAACTGAAAATTCAAAAACATCTTTACAAGAAATTTTATTTTTTTCCAAAATAGAGATTTTTTTTTTCCAAGAGCAAGGATTAGGTAAAAATTCATTGGCCAAAATTGTGATTTTGAAAGGAATATTTTGCAAAATATCATCCACTCTTACTAAAAATCTCTCAATTTCTTGTTTGGAAATAATGACTATACATAATCTATTGCAGATATATTATTTAGTTGATCTTTCCTTTGTAAGCCTGGTGACAAAGGAGTTAACAGATTTTGGGAAGGCATGGTGGTGAGTGGGGGTGAAGGGCACTGACGGGCTCAAAACTGCCCCAAACAGCTGGGGCTTCATGGAGTTTCCAAGGAACTGCAACCACTTACACCAGATCTAAATATATCTGCATCTGAAGAGTTTCTATTAACTAAAATAATCCTATTTCAAATGAAGGTAGGGGTTTGTCATGATTTTTGTGTCTGCAGAGTTTAATTACAGAACTCCTCTGAGCTCTCCTTGAGAAGAGCCAAAACTACTCTGGTCCCCACCTGTGACAGAAAATGGGGGTTTTTTTCAGGTTTCTGATGAAGAAAAAAATATGTTCAAAGAAAACAGACCCTTTCCAGTAAAAGCTTTTACCAAAATATAGCACTGAGTAGTTGTGCTGTGAAAATGGTATATTTCTATGATTGATTGCCATGCTATGCAGGATCACAAAAAGGATCCTTTGCCTTTTTCTACTTCTGTCCACCTTCTTCCTGTAAACCACACAAAAAATAACAAGAAGAAGGTGATTTTTTAAAAAGAGTTTGGCTTTTGTTAAAAGAAAGTAATGGAAAATTCTTGAAATAATGCCATGTAGGTAAAACGTCAACCCAAGCAGATATGTAAATAGTCATAGGATCATATTCTTCTGGGCTGGCTCTAAAACAACTAAAGCCAGAAAAAGCTTTGAGAAAGGAAATCAAGTTTTTCCTCAGCCAAGGAGTGCTTAGCTGAGGGCAGAACATGACACTACCAAGGGCTGCCCTGGACAGCTGTTCAGGGATGCTGTGGTTGGGGTCCCTGAAGTTTACAATTGTTCTTATTCTGTTCACAATTAGCAAAAAAAACCCCAAACAAATGGCGTCACATTGAGATCCTTCTGCTTTGTAAATAATTTTATTGAAGACAAGGGAGAGATATTGAGGTAAAGACCCTAAGAAATAGAACTGAGAGATCAAACCTCCTCTGGTAAGTAGCTGTCATGGTTTGGGAGTGGTGTTCTCCAAATTAGCACTCCCACTAAAACCATGTGCCACCCACTCCCCGGTTCCCCACCCCCTGCAGCACTCCGGAGAGGCAACTGGAGGCAAAAAACCCCAAATATCACAGGTTGAGATAAGAACAACTTACTGGAAACAGCAATGAGATAAGAAAATGAACAGTAATAGCCACAATACTAATGACAGAGGCGTACAAGAAAGAAACAATTCACACAAAATCCCCCAGCAACAGGAAATACCAGCTGGCTCCCTCTGACACCTTTGCTCAGCCAAACCCCTTCTCAGAAGAGAGTCTCTTCTCCTTCTGCCTCTGGCACAAGTGTTATAGAATAACCTCAAGGTCCTGGCCATGCCGTCTCCTGGATGCTGAAAAGAATTAACCCTGTCCTGGCAGGAACCAGGACAGTAGCTGTTCTCTTTCTAGAATTTGGCAAGACTGATTTCCTAAGCAGGTTGCAACTGGGCCATTTTGTTTAGCTGCATTTAATGGATCTATTCAGCATGAATTTGCATCTTTCATCTTTGAATTTATTTGTATTTTTGGCCTCTTCAACATCCTGTGGGAAGGAGTTCCATGATTTAATTATGCATTGTGTGCAAAAGTACTTCCTTTTCGCCCAACTCTGTTCTCCTACATTCTCATTGAGTGTTTCCTCATTCCTGCCTTACAAAAACCAGTGAAATTCCATGCCCTTCAAAACATCTAGCCCTCTGTTAAATCCTTCCCTTTTTTGGTGATCCCACCTCTTCCACTCCATTGCCTGGCTCCACCTGGAAGCCAAATCCATTTTTGCAGTAATGCTCAACAAACCCTGCTGCAGCCAGAGCAAGGTGGTGGCATTCTGGCTGAACTGGCAGCCTGACCTTGTCATGGCAATATGGAACGTAGCTAGGATGGATGTTTTATTTAATAAGCTTTTTTCTGAGGATCTGAGATGCCATGGTCTATCAGCATTTTATCTCCATGAAGGAGAGTCCACTTAGGTGGTATTTTACATTTCAGTAATGGAGTGCACTTTGGTCGGTGGAAATTACTTCACCTTTGACTTTTTGCTACAATTTGGGGGGAAACTGAGCATAACCTTTACCTCATTTCTTTAACATGTTACCAAATTCTAAGATGAGGAAGACAAGCTCTTAAAAAAACGGAAAAATTCCATCCTCAGTTGTACTTCAATAATATCTTTTTGATGTGTACAGAATTACAAACTCCTAGTCAGTGCCTAATTTGGTGTCTGGGGGAGAGGGAGATTCTTCCCTTTTTATTCTGGGGAAATGTTCCTGGTAAGTCACTATTTTAGCTTTGACTGTTTGGAATTACCATTGCAGTTCATTTATTTAGGCTTGAAACAATTTTCTATAAGAAATATTCGTCTCTGAATTTTCATGACATTTCTGGCATCAGCTTCATAATTGCACCATAAAACTCGTTTATTTCCAGAACTTTCAACCTCCCTGTCAACACACAGCTGGAATGGAACAGAAAGCAGAAAAATACACTGTTTGTGGGCTTTTGAGAGAAATGCATTAATCACTAAGCCTGATATGAAAAGGTACAACTGACTTCTTAACCACTTTCTCTGCTACAGGCCATCTTTCACTTACACTACTGACGCCTCTGAAATGTTCTTGGGAAATGTGTTTTTAGGAAAAAGTGTGAAATTGTCAACAAGTACAAATCTTGAAGCAATTTCTTTCTGGTTGCAAAAAAGGCCTGGGCTGAGCAATTATCAACTGTGTCTATCATCAACTTTAAAGAAAGCTGCACTAAAGTATGGATGCAGAAACTAACTGTGCTCCTGGAACTAATTGTAGCACTACTCAGAGTTGAGAGACAAGCTGGCATAAACCAAGTTTTAGGAACTTTCTGCTGGGATACTAAAACTGGGATATTAATACTGGAACAGCAGCAGCATCAGCTTATTTCACTGCAAAATACATGGATATGACCTCTCACTGATGCAGAATGCAGAAAAAGAAGAGAAAGGAAGAGACACAGCGATCATGAAAAAAATCTGGTACAAGAAGCAGAGATATGGAATGTGAACGAGTGTGAATGGGAAATCCTGTTGTGTCAGAAGCTTAGGCACACTATCTGTGTAAATTGGCTGACTGAGTTTGAGAATACCAGTTTAACAAAGAGGAAAACCCAATGCTGTAGAAGAACATGTACTGACAATAACAAAGGATGAGGTTGATATTTGACACAGAAAATGGGAAACAGGGATGGGGGTAAATTTCAGGGTGCAGAAGAATCATCATAAATTCTACAAGAAAGGAAGTAAAAGGGGAGGTAGTTCTTAGAAAGGAATTGGAAAAGAGAAATCAGAAAAGAGGAACACCCTGGATTTCTCTGAAAATCTGACTGGCAGTCACCTGTAGCTGAAAGTAGAAAATGATGATGAATCAGGGAAGAAGCACAGCAGACCTTAGGCAATCTTCAGTGCAGCCATAGGAATACCTACATACTTATGCAGAATCAAAATATTTCCTTAGTGCAGATTAGAGTTGTTTTCACCCTTAAATACTGTCCACAGTGGAGGCAATCTTTATATGAAAAAAAATATAAAAAACAAAGACTAGGAATACAATCTGCCAAAATAATTTGAAGTTTCATCCATTCTAAACAAACAAATATGGCAAAGCATAAATTTGCACCCTTCTATGCTACTTTCCCTACTTAAATTTGCCTTGGATTGTAGCCAAAATATCATTCAAAGGAATCAGATCAACACATCAAGAGTGAAGTCAGAAATATATGGTCATACACAGATGTCAAAAAGACTTCTTTCAACCCACATCAGTAAATAAGGACTTGAGATCCCTGTTTTTTGAACATGTAAGAGCTAAATGCACTGCCTGAGTCAGAAAATGCTTCATCCTATCACCTGCGTTTGTCCCCTGTGTAACATAATGCACCAGCATCCCTTCCAGCACTTCACTCAGCTGTTGTTCCATCAGCTGGTACTCAGGGACACCTTGGGCACTGGGCTGGGCAGTTGAGCTGTAAATGGGAGTACAGTGCTGTGTATCACTCATTCTTTAAACTACCTTTCAAACAGGCCCTTTAGGATCCCAGCATGTGCTGAACAGAAAGGGTAACAAGATGGACCTCATCCCTCTGCAGAAGGCATGTCAGCAGGAGAAAACATTCCATCTCTAACAGAGAAACTGGTCATGATTAAAGACAATTAAAACTTAAGCAAATTCAGTTTAGGAAATGGGACTCAGTTTTCATTATTTCTAGAAGCTTACCTGTCAATGTACCAATGCTGTTACAATTCCAAATATGAGTGCAAAACCTTTGTATGCTGCAAGAAGTTGATGTTTAAGATGCTTGTTTACTTGCTATCATCTTTTCTGCCTCATTCAATGACAGACCATTTCTAAATGATGCAGATGCAAAATTACATTGAACAAATAGGCTCTTCAAAACCTTCATGCTACTCTATTTCCCACCATGTTACTTAAGTCTTAAAGTAAGTAAGAGTTATGCCATGTTATAATCCTATTTTGAACTGACTGAGTGGCTTGTAAAACACTGTTTCCTCCTAGTTACAGACTGACTGTTCTGTAATAGTGCATTAGGATCTCAGTGGATAAATGGAGAAGAGCAGGGCAATGAAATAATTTGTTGATGTTGCTACCAATCTTTTCTGATGTAATGCTTAGGGACATGGTTCAGTGGTGGACTTGGCAGTGCTGGGTAAATGGCTGGACTCAATCCTAAAGGTCTTTACCAACTTAAATGATTCTATGGTTCTTTGAAGTTGTGAACAGCTCCAAGCTTTTGGCCAAAATATGTTGAGTACCTATCAATGGCACAGGCTGCTGAGGCCACCATGAAGGGCAGTACAGAGGCTCTGTTGTTGAGCAGACACTCTCCTGCACAGTTAATGGCAACCAGCAGGGCTGAGGGTGTGCTGGCAGGAAAGAGTCACCCTTGGCTGCAGCATGTCTTATATCCTGAGATATCCTGAAACAAAACAAATTCTGCAACACCTCTTCCAATTAAATTTGCCTTCCAATTAAGAATGTGGTGATGTATAACAAAGATCTTTTCCAGAGAAATTTGTTTTCAGCTCTCTGCTTGATTTTCAGTAGAAAAGATGTCTTTGTAAAACAAACACGTGTTCCCAGATTATTCCACCTTGTTCTGTGTAATTTCTTTACCTGTGTAAAAGTGCAGGAACTTTTCTTGTTTCCACAGAGCTATGCCTACATCATTACTAAGTCTCTGTGTCACTTAGAGATGTGCAGTACCTGACTTTCTGTTCCCGTGTCTGAGGTCCATGTCTCTTTACTCTGCCACAAACAATGAAGTTGACATTTCCGTCAACTGAGAAGAGCAAAGTACCTTTAATGTATATTTGAGGTTGCCAGTCACATTGATTGACACAGTGGCTGTCAGAAGCATTAACTCACACGTCAAAAGGTGCACATTTATTCTGTTTGTTTAATCTTTAGTGGGGCAAGCACCACAGAACATGAATCCTTTATGCTTGTCAGGACCTTGCAAATCAATAGTAACCTTCTGTGATCTGCTGCTTTGAGCTAGGTGAGTTCATAAAGCTGTACTCAGTGCAAATCCACAATGGATATTTTTTGGAGGTTACCTTAACCAGCCACACTGCATTACCTTAACCAGCCATACATTAACAAAATCAAGGAGACCTTTTCCTTGGCATCTGAAGAAACATTGTCTACCACTCTTTCTGAAGGGTTTCTTTTCTTCTTTAGAAATATCAAACTGGAAGAACTTGAGGGAACATCCTACTAGCACTGAAAATATTTTAAGAACATATTATTATCAACAACTATTGCAGACCACATGTACTCTGTCCCCTTGATACAACATTTTTTTTAAAGAAATAAACCTGTCAGATTTGAGGAAAAGAACAATTTCTGTACTTGAAATAAAAGCACAGTAGCCTGTGAGATATGATTCTGCACTTGACTTGTAAGTACAGTACAGCACTGAGTATAATAGCTAGAAAGGGTGAAAAGTCCAACCATCCCCTAGAGTCATTAGGTGCTTAGGCTGCAGCAGTGGATGAACTAATTAAATAAAAGTGAATTAGACTGGAGCCCTTCTTGGAAAAATACTTGGCTAATGACTTTGAAAAGAAAATGTCAACATACATTTTCAACGTGTTTCCAGATTATACAATAAGGTACTAATAGAAAATCCTATTCCCTTGAGAAGTTTCTAGACCAGTTCTTCACAGGGCAAAGACAGCAAACAAGGCCCCCATTGTTGTGACTTCCAAGTTCAGAATGAAGCTTGGGTGCAAGAATTTTCAGATTTTTTTTTTGTACAATTTTTAAACGATAATATGCAAACTTTAGTACTCATTCAAAGCACACAATTCTGATTATGCAGTCTTTTTCCTAATTAATGCATACAACTAGGCAACATAGGAAGAAGATAATCATGAAGATGGAAGATTTCAGTAAAACTCTACCTGGATTTGCTGGAATAGTTCTTTTTGCAGGATCCCCTCTTCCATTTGCAGCATGCATGATCAAAGTATGGGAGCTGTATTATCTTTAGCCCTTTAAACTAAACAGCACACACTTTCAGTAAGACCTTAGATTCTAATTTATTCCCACACATTAAAGGAAAAAAAATAAGTATTGTGTGCAAACACAGTGTGTGTATGTATGTGTGGGAGGTATTTTGCAATGTAGATGCAGCTGTTGCTTTGTGAGCTGCAGCTAGTAAAACTAGAATTATGAGCTGAAGGTGTCCACTTTCAGGTTCCCCTTGTGGCATTATGAGGCCCCCCTACATTTTTGATCCTGCTATCAACAAATATCTTTGCAGCCTTCTGAAAATTACTTTTGGCTTTGTCTGAATGTCATTTCCATGCAAGATGAGGAGTTATTCTGTTGGCTACAGTGGAAACCTTGATACTGCAACCTTATTGTATTGCATCCATAATAGATAGAATCACTTTTTTAGGTTTGGGTTATTTCCTTTAAAAATGCAGGAACCTCTCATCCTTTATCCACTTAAAAAAAACTAAGACTCTATAAAGCATTTAAAAGGAAAGAACCCTAATTGTCAATTTACTTCAGTTAAAACAAAAAATCCCCACACTCTCTTCTGAGTCTGTATTTGAGAAAAAAAATCTAACAACTTCACAACCTGCTGACTTTCTGACACTGAACCTCTGCCTGGTTTATCAGGTCAGTGACAGGGCTGAGGATTAACCATCATTTGCTGCTCTCATGGAGTTCCTGGGTTATTTCTTCTAATTAAGGGACAGATTGTTACTTTGCTTCATAAAGATGCAAATATGTGCCAATAGGGATTTCAAGATGAGAAACATCAGCTTTACAAATGGCTCAAACATATTTTTTAAAATGGGTTATGAATTTCTATTTGTTACTTTCTCAGGGCCCAAGTATGAACTCAATGGGAATTGCGCTTTAACATATAAATACCAAAATAATACAAGTAATTTGGAAATCTAAATTCCAGGCATTAAAAATAGTCTGGGAAAATCAGACAAGAGTAGGCTCAGATTTGGGGAAAAGGATTATTTGTCATCTGTGAAGATTATGCCTCTAGAACTTTAGAAGGATTCAGCTCTGATTCACATTTTACAAATTTATACTACTGATGGAACTCTTGAACATAACCTATCTCAGGAAGCAATGAGCCAGGTTATGCAAGTAAAAATTGACTGCTTACATACTTACATAGTTACTAAATGGAAGAGGAAGTAGGAGAACAATAATTTCACCATAAAAACCAGGAAGACAAAGGAATTTTGCCTGCCTAGTGAACAAAATATGAAGGTAAAAGGACTGAACAATAAATTTGAATTTTAAATATAGGAGAATGCTTTCACACAGTGCAAAAGGAGGATAAATTATTAAATTTATAACTCCTAGAGACACCAAGGAGATGGAGGCATGGGCACCTAGCATGTACTGATTACCTTGTATGAGTATTTGTCATACAGAAAGAGAATCCACAGTACTTGCTCACATTTGAAGTGTCTAGGGGAACAGAAATAATATAAGGGTATCAGACCTGTAGCCCTTAAGTAGTTAGTAAACTATAAACTGTGTATAAAACATCCACATGCTCAAAGAACTCTCAAACACAGAGAAACAAAGGTACAAGAGGCTGAAATAATTAATTTTGACAATGTGAGACCATGACCCCCTGTCTTACAAAGTTCTTGTTTCTGTTTAAGGCTGATCACAGCTTAGTTGGTCACAGGATATCCTGAGTTGGAAGGGACCCATGAGGATCATCAAAGTCCAAGATGTGTAACTGTACAAACTACAAGGCACATAATGCAAAACTTCAGACACTGTCAAGTACTCAAGACATTGCCACAGAGAACCTTTCTACTGCCCTTCTGCAAGTCTTATTTTAAACAAACAGTGATATTGAAACACAAGCAATGGAAGAATGCACAACAAAGCTGGTAAGATTTTATGGGCCCAAACAGGAGGTAAAGGGCTCATTTGTTTATGCATGGGCACTTCTTTTTACATGGAAATACAAAAATGCTCCATGGCCACCATCACTGTTAATGCAGTCCCATGTGGCAAATGAAGAGGGTGTGCCTTGCATAAAATGCTATTACTAGGTTGTGCAAATATGATAAAGAACAATATTTACATGCCATTTACAAATTACAGCTATTAGGAAGAAGCAATATAAACACTTAGCAGGCACTTTTTTCCTACCAGGAACCTATAAGAAATGCTCAGACAAGAGAATTGATTCAAAGTTTACTGCAGTCAGAGGCTTCCCATGTATTTTATTGGGCTTTGTATCTGCACCTAAATCACAAATAGCTTTGTAGATGAGAACAAGAACATTATACTAAAGAAACAAGATAATAAATAATGAACTAAAAATTATTAACCTGGAAACTACAAAATGCATTTACTTGTTATGGAATGATTGTGTCTATTTTGCAGCATTACTCTCTCCTTCTTCTGTCTTTTGCAAACAAAGGAGACACTGTTGCACTATATATTTATCACACACAGATTTCTCCATGTCAATGACTGACCAGGAGTCAAATAAGAGTCTACAAATATATTATAATTAAAAATTCTTCAATATGACAAACACAGTTATGGAAGGACCACAAATATGATATGTAGGACTTAAAAGCTTTTTACAGCTCTAGTATTAAAAGTCTGGCTCATTAAGAACTAGTAATCCTCTTACTGTTATTGTCAAGTATGACATCAAATATTCACTGAATTCACTTTTCCCAACCTAACTTAACTCCAGGCCTGCTGCTACTGAGTTATTACAACTAATATTTGCAGAAGAAAAACGAAGAAAAGCAAATTCTGTCATATATATGTGTGAACAGCCTTGATCAAAAAACACATTTAGAACATTATGAGTTTGTCAAACAAAGTCTTCACAAAACTAGCATCCAACTAATATGTTGACTGTTTCAGAAAACCCTATTTACACAGATCCTTGTACAAACAACACAGCCTTTTGATTTATTAATTATTCTGTACCTAGAAAATGGAGTTGTACCTGGAAGGTTCAAGCAGTCTATTGCTAAAAACACACTGTAAAAACGGGGATAGGAAATGTAAGCAAGCTATGTAACATTTTAATAAAATCTCAATTGATGCTGATAATTACATCATCAGGTTTCAATGTATGAGGTTACAATGTATGCCCATGTGAAATTAAAATTTCAGCAAATTCTGCATACAGACACAGTACAAATCGAAACACATTCAATTCCACTGTATTGAATGCAACTTTGGTTGCTAGGCAGGAAGAACCATGTTTACACATTCCAACTGGCTGTGTCCTCCAACAGCGTTACAAACAAAAGATACCCCTGAAGTTCAACACCAAAACCAAGGTAATTATTGCCAGCAGGCAGCAAAGAATTGGCAAATGCGATTTATCCACACCTTGCAATGAAGTTTAAGAAGTAAGCTAAGCAGTCAGTCCATCCCCTAGGTGCGTGATTTCTTTCAGAGGTTTCAGGTAGGTATAGTTCTAGTGTATTGCTGCCAAAATGACTAATGACCACAGTGCTGAAATGCCACCTTCTGAAAAATTCCACAGGCCTATTTGTTCTGCATTCAGATCCTCAATTTTTTAGTTGGTAAGAAGTTTCTTGGCTGACTAGTTACGCTGAAGTTAAAGAGGTTCCTAACAATGGGAATAAGCACAGTGTAGCAATCAGCTTTAGAAAGAGACTGTTTTAAAAGACAAATAATTCTTACTTGAGAACAGAACAAATCCAACTCAGTTACACTGAGATAATAGATAAAGAGCCCCACATTAATAGAGTGAAAAATAATTTTGTTGAAAGATTCTATGCCATTTCTTGATCAAGATGAACCACATGGATGATTGTATTAATCAAGCAGGGCAGACTGGGACATGTCAGGATATTTAATAAGTTCTGCAGAGTTTTGGTTCCTACTGTTGTGCTAGTTCCTCATGGTTATTGTGATATTCTGGCTCTGCTGTAGTTCACAAGAGATTTATTACGGAGTTCATTACATTCATTTGATACACTTTAATTAAAATATTAATTAAAGATAACTCTAACAAGGGACCTGGGATATATTGTGTGAGATCAGATTCACAGAATTACATGTTGCTTCTCATCTTCAAATGCAGACTCTGAAGCAGGGCTGCCACACAGAAGCAGGCTTCCTACCTTATCTGCTGATGATAGGGACAACGTACTGGGTTTTTCAAGGTCGTTCTTAAACTGAGAACTGTTTGGGATTTATCCTTTACTTGTAGTAAATTTCCATTTGTTTTGATTGAGAGTCCCAGAAATTTTCAGGGTTGTAAATATCTGAATTATAAATTATGATTCATTAATAGCTATAAAAACCTTTGCGGTAGTAGGCTTTTAGAGCAGAGAACATGCAGCTGATGCTTTTACATAACCCTGTCCCTCTAATACAAGCTATTAATCAGTGGGATCAGAAATATTCTCCCTTCTGAGTAAATCTAGCAAACACAGGCAGCAGATATGCACAAAAAAATTAGAAGTTGTAAAGGTAAATTATGTGCAAATTACAATGTGGCTTCCCTGTGGATTTCAGAGTCTTTGGAAGAGATACAAGTACCAATGCCTGGGCATGTACACACACATACATACACATAAACAAAATCAGGCCTTCAAATTACCTGTAGTAGCAATTATTTGGAACATCATAAGAAATGGGACTCTTATTCATCTTCTGAAAGCATAAATACAGACTGAAAGCATATGTTATATTTGAAACATTTACTATTGTGTTCCTTTTGAACTCTAAGAGTATACTAATGGATGTGCCAGAAAAATATCAAAGCATAGATGACCTAGAATGCCCAGTGGCAAAAGGGTACATTATTGAATGTGAATTAATGGATAAAATGTTCTGAAAGACCATTTGATCTGATTAATAAAAGCGGGAACAGACAAAATCCAGAATATCCTCTAAATATTCTGAAAGATAATGGAAACATAAATTATCTGCATTGCTTTGATAAAGAAGCAAAGGTACTAATTTCAACACTTACTTGAAATCATTTGTTGGCTTGGACCTCCCTGCTACAGAAAACTTGCTAATGGAGGGTTGTTCCTTCTGTCTTCTCCCTAAATGATATTACTGGCATTTACTCTTCCAGCTGGTGCCTGCTGGCAGTGCTACCACAGCTGTGGGGCTTGGCACTCTGCCAGCCTTATGTGTGTCATTCCTGGAGTCCCCAAATGGTTGGGGTTGGAAGGACCTCCAGAGAGAGCCTGGTCCATGGCCTGTCTCTCTCTAACACACTCCATCGTACACAGTGACACAGGTGTCCATCTAAACTCAGTGACACAGCTATCTATACACAGTGACAAGATTTTTCCAAGATCTTCTCTTCTCCAGGCTGAACAGTCTCCTCACCTCCCATCCTCTGCGTGCATGACAGATCGTCCCAGCCCTTATTCATCTTTGTGGTGCCCCACTGAACTCACTCCGGTAACTTCATGTCTTTCTTACACTGAGGAGCCCAGAACTGGATGCAGTGCTCCAGATGTGGGCCCACAGCATGGATTGTTAATAAACTGTGAACCTCTAAGGATCTCAGTAGAAGTTGCCATTAAGGACCATGAGTTAAGAAGGACTACGAAGTTTTTTTTAGATCAAATCAAGACTGATTTAAAGGTAGGCTAACCATTTCACTTAGCCAGAATGCATCAAAAAACAATAACTTATAGTGAAAGTATTGTTTGAATTCCCCAAAAATAATAAAACTGCTTCTGCTCTGAAGTAAATATAAAGGATAACATCTACATCACTGAAAAATTTTTTATATCTGAAAAGGTTCCATACTTCATTAGATCATTTTTACATACAAAAATTTAGGTACCAGTTTATGCTACAATTAAGCCATGCAAGTATAAAATCTTACTTTTATATGCTTATATTGCTTCTTGTCTTTCATTTGCTACACTTGGCTTTTGTTGCCAATAAAATGACTGAAGCAGTGCCTTTCTCTCTGTGTCACCTTGATTACACAGCAGCTAGAGCAATGGAGATGGCAGAGGGACACAGGACAGATGCAATGCAAGTAAATACATAGGAAGCAAAAACATGGGAAAAGTAAAAACCAGTATTCCCTTATTTTCATTCAGGTCTGTCTTTGGCTTTGCATTTTAAAGGAAAGCTAGACTTTGCTATGATACTGTGAAATAATTCAGAAATCTTTGACAAAATTTGGTGTTGAAAAAGAAAAATCTGCTTTGTCACAATAGAAAAATTCACTGGTCTAAAAAAGCATTGATCTGTTATTGTATTTCACATATTGAAATAGGAATAGAGTCAGTTTAGCTGTCAAATGGTTCTGTATGTCAGAATTAAGCAGTCCAGTGTTTAATCAGATAACAAATTTCTAGGAATGGGCAATATTTTTTTATTCACATAAACATAGAAAATATTTATTTACATCTTGATACCACGCATCTTTGTGCTGGTGGTTGAAAACTTCTTCCTGATCCTGTGGAATACAAATTCATACCTTCAAATATGGATATACTACCCTTATATTTTCCAAACATCACACATTGTTACAGTTTCCTTCTCACTCCTTTCTGGTAGCAAACATGCCTTCAGATATTAATTACTTGGAATTTATGCTCTCTTCTGCTAGCTTTCAAGTCCATCCTTCACTTAAAACAAGACTATATTTTAAAAAACCCAAAAGTTTGTTCACAATAAGAAAAGCTTCCACACCTTGAAAATAATGACTCAAATGAAGCAAGAAAACACTCTGCAGAATCTGAATAGCACAGGGAAGCCCTGTGGCTTTGCAATAGATGGCTCCTGTGGACTGGTCCTTTAACACACTGTCACATGGTCATTTGACACTTGTATTCAAATTAAGAGAGTGCTCCTAAATAGCTACAGAAATACTAATTTGACGTGGCTATGATGCATACAGAAAATCAGAGGTAACAAGATGTTATGTTATTATTACATCTGATTTTTTGTAAGTTGTTTATACTCTGTTCTTGAAAATCAGCACTTTGGACTTCCTACATGCTGTACTAGAGAAAGATATTATGGATCAGTAACTTTTTCTTTTGTTGTATTGAACCTATGCCTAGTGGTTTTTGTTTTTACAAGACTTATTCTCAGTTCATTCATGTAAAAATTCCTATTTGCATTTTAAATTATCTTCTGCTGTAAGTAACAAATCCATTTATAAAGATTTAATAAGAGGATCTGGAGGTAAGTAGGTCTGGAAGGCTAGCCTAGTTAATCATAACATTGACTTGAATAAACATACCTTTTAAATTATGGTATTTTTATATTGCTATAAATCTTCCTACAGATAGCTTCATACAATTTTTAGAAAACCTTATGTTTTAGGGAAGAAAATAGTTTCAAAATGTTATCATTAAATGAAAGAGCATATAACTTTTTTTCTTACTTAAACCAAAGAAAATTAAAAGTGGGGCCTGTGATTTTCTACAAATATTAAGGATCAATACCGAAGGATTAAGTATGAGTCAAATCCTAGTGAGTTTAATCTAAGATCAATCACCAGTACAGTCTGAGTTAATAGGCCACTTCATTTTTTTCTGTGTTCACCCCTGCCATTTAATTTATTTATTCCTTTCTCCATTCTTATTTTAGTGAATGTTAATCTCTGACATTACTCAGCAAACAATGATCTTCACCTGACCACTGTAACTCACTAGTACAGGACCTGCCACATCAGGAAAACCCCAAAAAAACTCTCAATAACACTAGGCAGACACAGCTGATGAAGAGCAGTGACACAGCCTGGCACATCAGACCTCAGCCACGTGTGTGATGGGCAGAGCAGTTCCCAGGAGCCATCAGCTAGGAACAACAAAGGCACCAATGGCACCATTTGGTGATCCTGGTGACTTGCCACCCACATCAGGAGGCACAGCCAGGCAGTCCATGCCTCAAGAAATGGTCTGGAGGCAGGCAAATCAGGCAGCACACTTGATTCACCATCAGCTTTCAGGAGCCTGCAGAAGACAACTAAACAGGTCTGTAGGCTCAACTTCCATCAGGCAGTACAACTAGAACTTCACTATGAAACAGAACTGTGGAAACTGATCTGCCACTTCTTTTCAGCAACATATATATGTATGTATATTTAATCTGTGCATTTTTTCATCTGCCTTTGGAACATTCAGTGAAAGTAACTTCCAGGCAGAAATCAGACTCTTAGAATATTAAAACAGCAAAGTCCAGGAGAAGTCCGAGAGTACAACTATGCAAATCTTATTAAGCATTTGTTTGTTTCAGAATAGTTAAACTATTTCCTAGCATTTAAATTATTCTGTGTCAAACTGCATCTTTTTTTAGGACTTCCTACATCATGGAGTGATATTACAAGAAAAATGCACAGGTAATATTCCAACGTGGCTGGTATGAGTGGAGCTACAAGGAAAGGGAAAATAAAGAATTAGGCAGACCACAATGCCTAAAGGCCTCGTGCATTGTTTGTTGTCAAACACTAATAGTCTAGTTTGATGTTTCTCAGAGTGATGTAAAACACGTGGTAACCTTTGCCCATTCCTTACTCTGGAATTCCCATGTACCAAATGCCACTGAGGCAGAGCAGCTTCCCTGGGATGGCTGCCAGCACTCTGAGTACAGCTTGCTGAAAATAAACCTGGTGCCAAGAAGATGCAAAGGGTAATCACTTAAAGGGAAAGATGCCATCAGAGGATTAAGCAAAAAACAACTACAGCAGAGAGAGAGAGGAATATATGTCTTTAAAGTAAGAAACAAATTACAATTTCAGAACAACTACTACAGTTCCTAGGGCTTATTTCATTAGTTACAATAATTTCAGGTGCCTGTAGGCAAGTTTATTTTAAATTTGTACTGATTTCTTCAGAATGATTAGGAATTTGGAATCTAGACAAAGGCATAGCCTGATTTGCTGATGTGCTAGCGACAAGAAGATGTCTGCCAAATTCATAATTCTGCCAAATTAATTTATTTATGCACAAATACTTGTTTGGAGATGTGGCAAAGGCTTTGTAATCCCAGAAACTGTTAGATATTTGTCTCTTCAAAGTAAAATGCAGTAGAGATTAGCTGTCAGAATATTAACACAGAACTTACTTAAAACATGTAAACCAGCAAGGCCTGGTTGATAAAACAGGAGAGCAGGATTTTTCTTCTTATTAGACTCAGATATAAGCTGAATCCTAAAATTGGAAACAATACTAATTTCTTTATGTAATATAGCCCTCTTCCATACATGGAAGATTGCCATGAAGCCAAACATGTATAAAAAGACAATTTTTATGTATAAAAAGACAATTTTATTTATATCTACCAAGTTTTCTGTACTGTGCAGTTTTTCAGGATACTCTGACAGCTTAAGTATCCAGTCACAGATATGATGTTTCACCTTATGAGTTTGTGTTAGATCCTAATTTCACTTTCATATCTGTATTTAATGCCAATTAATAGGTGAAATCTTTCATACTGATATAAAATATAGAAGGATATAGAAACTCTTCAAATACATAGATATATTTTGCCAATTTTCCAAAGCAACAATTGCCTAAATATCATACAGACTTTCTAAAAATGATTCAGTAATTGAGAAATCAATTGTTGGTACTGTGCAGTGGTATTGTCAAGACCTTCAGAGACATTGGCACTTCCTCGGTATTTAAACACTCCTAGAAGCAAAGCTATTCACATAATTAAATACATTGTTAAAGATCTAAAACATTCAAAGTATTTAAAATCACAGTTCTCCCTATGGGAAAAAAAAAGAATGAGCATATTCTTGCTCTTATGAAACACATTATTGGCAGGTAATGCCACAATGACTTTTATTTCACGTATCAAATAAAATTGCCACAACAAATTCTCAAAGACTGTGTGAACAGTCCAGATAATTGCATGCAATGGGAAGTCACAGGGTGAACCACTGAGGTTAAGAAACATTCTGGAGTAAATAAATAGTGACTTTCATTGTTTCTTTTTCTTAAAGGGCAAATCTTTACCTTTCCAAAAGTCTTAGGTTTTGTTCTGTTTTGTCCCTCATTCTCAAAGGTGAATACTTTCCAGTACTCTATAAACTAGGATTGTGGTATCTGTTACATTTGATTTGTAGTCTCAATTACTCTCTTTTAAACATGTGATGATTTCTTTGAAAAATTGGGAGAAATATTTCTTGCATTTGGAAAGGGAAGTGTTGAGGAATATGATAATCCTCAGTTTCTTAGCAGCTCATTTTGAAATTTCATAGAAATGTCTTGTATAAAATCTTTATCCTGATGCTGGAGACAGCCTTTATGTCACCACAGACATGCAGCCCACCACCATAAAGAAATCTGTGTAAAGCTGGGCCCAAGCCCCTGAGTACAGCTGATGTTTAACAGATTAATTTTTTTTAAGAACAACTTGTATAAAAATACTGGGGCATCAAAATATCAAGACTTGATAGAAAGAAGGAGAAACAGGGCTGATATGGACTTGATATCAGCAATTTTAGAGTCAGTATGAGATAGAGAAAGGTGCATTACTACAGATGTTTAAGATAGCAAGATACAGTGCAATTTCCCCCCCATCATTCTCTGTGTCCACCCTTTCCCATTTCTTTCTCCTTGACTCTTTCATCCCTGTCTGCCCCACTGTGCCTGCCCAGTGGGAAGCAGAGCCGGGGCTTTTGGGTCAGAGATGACAAATTCTCTGTGGGAGATTCTGCTCCCAGCCTGAGCTGTGCCCGGTGATACTGAGCAAAGCTGCACTCTTAGCAGAGCTATGGGATCACCCCATTTGGCATTCTCTGCTCTGGGGGTGCCCATAGGAAACAAAGCTCCAGGGTATGTTTCCACTCCTCTGCCGGAACAAGTCTGTGCCCCAGGTTCAGAGGGAGATGGGTACAGTTTGTACTCAGGGTGCATATGGTAGGTGAACTAAACACCTCATTTTTATTTTTTTAAATAGTAAAATTCAAATAGATACATGAATTCATTCTACCCTCATTTCAAGAATTCCCAATCCCTACTACACGGACCAATTTGCCATAACAAATTATTTATGAAATGGCAAATTTCCATAGTAGAAAACTCTGTCAACATAAACTGCTTAAACAAATGTTTGATTGTTCTGCAGGCAAATAACTAGATTCACAAAGAATAGAAAGCGTAAGTATTGTATTTAAACACCAAATGATCTCTGACTTAATAAAAAAAATTCTGAGTTTGAAAATATGGAATGACAAAAATTGGAATCTCCAACTTTTAAAAGATTTGTGCACAGAGAGGGAAGCCATTTCCAGAAAGCAGCCTTTAATACATCTGCATTTCTACCTGTGGGGAATACATGTGTCTTAGAGACTGTTACTGATCTGATTTACATTTTACATACAATATTTTCATACTCTGCTGTTGCTGCAACACACTTTGCAATGCAGAGCAAGAGCCTTAAATAATCTCTTAGCTCAATACAATTTTTCCTAGGCTAGCATTTCATTTGGTATGAGTCTGAACATGATATCATGTTCCTATTTGGGATACAGAGTCTCTGAGACCATATCTGCTTTCACTCTCTTATCAGTCACAATCAGAAATGCCTCTGACATCTGATAGATAAGGCTATACCTTCTTCTGAAGCCAGCCTGCAGCACAATGCATTGACTGCCTGTAACTCTGCTCGCAGACCAGAAGGACAGTGTACTTGCAATGGTTCACAATCAGAGTAAAAAAGATTATTTCTCCTTTGATATTTCAATTTTTAAAAATCAGTTAAATAAAAGACTCTTTATCCCTAAATGTAGTAAGAAGATAATTTTTAGAAGTAGTAAGCAGCTGCTGTGAATGTAATATAAAATATGGACAGGAGGGTCACACTTTTCAAAATGAGCTCCCCAAAACATTTTAAAGAGAGTAAGCTTCAAAGTTCTGAAACTGGCCTATAAAAGAATCTTCATTTAAAGTCAAAGTACTAGGGTGACCAAGTCAAGCTAAAACTCTTTTTATGCCTCTATTTGTAAAACTAATAATGGTAAAGCCTCTCTTAAAACCCTCAATTTTTGCTTTATTCATCAGTGTGTTCAGAAACATCCTCTGTCTATATGAGGGTTTTCATTAACACAGCTTTTTATACTAGGCTCTGAGAAGAGTGAATGCCATTGCATGCATGAAACATGAAAAAATGCCTTATAGTTTTTAATATCACAATTTAGGCTGACACAATTTCATATATGCCTGGACTAAAACTAAGGCCATTTCCTTTACATAACTGACTTTCCAATGCACACCAGAACAGATTGCCCAGAGAAATTGTGGAGTCTCCCACACCAGAGATATTCAAGAATTGTCTGGATGCAATCCTGTGTCATGCACTCTAGAATGAGAGCTCCCTGCTTGAGCCAGGAGGCTGGACCAGACAACCCACTGGGGTCCCTTCCAATCTGACCCATTCTATGATTCCATGAGCTCCTCTTCCAGCTGCAAGGAACTGCAGGAACTGCCTGAGGTTCACAGGAAAAATGCAGAGGGACATTAATTGGTAAACAACCTGTGTGCTCAGCAAGTACTTGATTCTGAAAAGCAGTGAGGACAATTTAAGGCACCAAAATTATAGCACCCCTGGTGACTTAGTAGAAACATCTGGTGGTGGGCTGACTCTCCATAAAAGCTTTTCTGTTCTGCTTGTCACTGAAATCTGCAGTATCCTATATCTCAGAAACACCCTATCGTTCTCTACATTGCATTTTATTTGTTGCCAGCACAGAAAAATATGAAATGCGTCAAATATCAGGGTAAAATATGTCGAATCTCATGTCCCAAGAAGAACCACTGGAGCAACTCTATTGACAGTGTTATTCATATTTGAGGTTTTAATGTAAATTAGCTAAACCAATTTTTTTCTCTCTGCTGCACTCAAGTGGCACTTCTCTGCAGAACTCAGTTGTATCACAGTTTGGATCCCTGTTTGCTACAGAGACTGACTTCCTATTGTTACTTTATAAATTAATTCATGTCTTCTCTACTTGCAATGTGGACAAGAACTCCCTGGTTCAAAGGCAATAGATTTGCTTGTGTGAAATTTAATAAAGTGTAAAACAGTTTAGGTAATGAAGAAGTTGTTAACATCAGATTGTGACTAATTTTCTGTCTGCTACTAGGAGTAAGAGCATTATTTCCCATGCCAGAACCTATAAATCAGTGTGGTGAAAATATCATTTTAAGACAAGTGTTCTCAGGAGAAAATAAGGGTTGCAGATTCACAAAGGAGAAAGGCCCTTTTAATATAGTACTTTAGAAAATGTCCCTAGAAATTGATGAATTAGTTCAGAGGCTTCTGAAATTCTTGTAAAGTCAGAGCTGAAGAAGTTCAACTGTTGAAGTATTGTCAACAGGTGACAATTAAAGTGTGACTAGAAAGCACTGAGACTTCTCTGCTAATTATTTTCTACATCATAAACATCAGGACCTTTTCAGACATTTTAGAAATTGGTTTGCTTGTTGGCAAACTAATTTTCATCAGCTATCATAAAAAGGTGCAATGCCAAGTATAAATTGAAATTGAATGATTGTAGCTTTATTGTTATGTGAAATGTGAAATAGTTTTCACTAATACTTAGAAATAACAAAAGTCAGCTCCAGCTGGTTCACATTAGTAGTAAACATGATTAAAATTTTAAAAAATTATTATCCAAGTGGTGCTCTAAAACCATGAATACCAATTTAACAATTCTAAGGTAGTGAGACCAAGACGTTGTGGCGTATTAGGTGGTCCAGATAGCTGTGACATTGTCCCCAAAGATAATTTCTGATCAGCTGACATATTAAAACATTATAATTCTCCCTTGGTCATATTATGGGATTTGAAACAATGAAACAATGTTTGCTATGGTACTTAAGCAAAAAATAAAAACCCAAGCTGAATTCCACACTCCTTTGCTCTGGTAGAGAAGCCCTGAAGGGCTGAATTTGGGGAGGGATGAGAATAATAATAATATACCTGTAGTGCATATGAAAACCCCTTTTTAAAGCAAATGTGTTTCACATTTTAAAAAAAATGCATTCTACATGCAGATCTTCGTGCAGAAATAATCTATTCAGCATTATAGGGTTCCTATAAATAAAGTATGTGTTGATGATTTTTTCCCCCACTTACTTTGAATATAAGAAGCAGAAGTAGAACTAAGTCTGTTGGTAGGAGAGTGAGAAGAGGATTGCTGAAACATTTGGAAATTAAAGGTTTCAGTGGTCTCTGAGCTTTCAATTCAGGTGCTATAAAATAAAAAACTAAGCAGACTCTTCAAAATGGTCACTGGATGGTCACCAGAACTTCACAGAATCATCTGTGAAGTTGGAAGAGACCTTGTCAATCATGTTGTCCAACCACCTATCACTGACCTCTGCCCACGAGCAGGCACCCAAACCAAACAATGTCCCTGTAGCCCTCAGTCCTCACAAGCAAGATGGACATGCTGCAGTAGCGGTGCGATGCTTTTTCCTCCTCTGTAAAATACATCTGAGCTTTCTTTTTAAAAACAACTGGTTATTGGTACAAAAGTTGTTCAGAAGGAGGTGCTCATTTGAAGGAAACACCCATCAGAAAAGTTTCTTGGGTTCAGGACAGAACTCCTGGAGCTGCAGGTAAATGTCTGCCTCAAACCACCTTAATTAATGTGCCCCTTCAGCAGTGTAGAAGCTTAATATCCACACTGGGGCTACAGATGGGGCAGTGGAATGTGGATTGTCTCTATGAGGCCCCATGAAGACCCAGCTCAACTCTCAGGGGACACTGCAGTGGTAATCCACCTCAGGAAAGCTTGACAGAAGCAGAGAAGGAACTGGAATCTTTTCTTCCACACCTTCTTGAAACCACTAAGAGGCTACTGGCTATGTCTGTCTGTCTGAGGTAGAGAGGGAAAACATTTCCCAGGCAACCTCTAACACAGAGAAATTTTTCAGATCCAGCCATTTCATTTAGAGACTAAAGTGAATTTTAGCTTTTTAGAAAGCCTGGCCATTTCTATCAGCTCTGATGATGATATATAGGATGAACTTCATTCGATGCTCTCATGTTGCACTGGTATTTGTTACCATACTATTACAGAGGTTATACTTTGGTAGTGGATAGGATTGCTATAGTTATAGTTTCATGGTTCAAAGAGACAGGATGTTACAATCCTACTGCATGAAAATTTTCTTATGATACAGCACAGTACATGTTGGGTCCTAAACAAAATTACTGTTTTCCTGTTATTCCTCAGCTTTTAAAAATATTACTTACATAGCTGTGTTCTTAAAACAGATCATGGTCTGTTCTCAAAATGAGCAACATCAGCCCCTTCTGTATTACAAATATATAAAGTTTTGCAGATGCTAGAACATAAGCTAAAAATTAAATGTAGGGATCTGATTTCAAATAAAATCTGGTAAACATTTATCTTCTGTGAGAAAGGGAAGGAAAGGGAGGTTAGAGTGTCATGGGAGGAAAAGAATGCATCACAGCTTCTGTGGAACCAGAAAAGCAGCCCTGTGGTACCACACTGCTGAGGAAGTTGTGGAAAACTGGTATGAAACAGGTATGATGCAAGGTTAATGAGCCTAAAATTTGATCTAACCATTGAAGAGAAGGAATTAATTTTAGTCCTGAAAGCTCAGTGTGTCTGATCTTTCACAGGTATAAATGGATGGAGTCCTATTAAACTTGGTGGAATCATGACATTTTACACACACTCACAGCACTCCAATTAGAGTCTTGTTTTTATCTTTTCGTTGTTCTGCTTTTCAAAGCAGTCCTAGTAAAACAAACTAACTGTACACTGGAGGAATTTGCTTGGTGAAGAAATACATTCCAGTTGTATCTTTCTAGCTGATACTTACAGTTTGCTCAGGAAAATAATTTTTTGTAATGAGAGAATTTTATTTAGTATTGTAAGAGCATTTTCAAGTGTTTTTTAATGTGTTCTCAGATCTGCTGAAGCAGAAAGCAACTTGCTGTCCTCCCAAGCCCTGAACACACAATGTTTCTCTCTTTCCTTCCTTGATCTGTGCAAGTTCTTCTTTATTTATAAGCAGATTATTATTAATAATTATTATTTTTCTGGCTGTCTGATGGTCTTCTAAGGACCATATTGATTAAATGGAGATACACTGCCTAATTACATTTATGATGGCCATTCTGATGCTACGTCAACATTGTTATTAATAGATACTCAGATGGCAGTGTGTAAAACAAAAACATTTCAACACTTGAAACAGAAAGAGCTCTAGAAAATACTCTGTTTCAACATGGTTTTCAGTTCACACAAAGCCAGAAGTGTTCTTTCTCCATGGAGGTGTCATGCATCTGTTTTCATCTCTCTGGGTGTCCATGTGAGGTCTTCTCCATCCCAGCAGCCTCGTATGCACCAAGCCCTCATTCTGTCCAACCTTCTCAGAGGTTCAAAGCCAAGTGGTAATTTAAGGAAAAGGCAAAACCAAACATCAGGTGTTGCCCATCTTTAGTGTACTTCAGCATGCAGCTGCACACGTGTTCCTCTACAGAAATACAAAGCAGATTCTCTCCTCTGGGACTGTGCAAGCAGAGGTCCCAGTTGTTACTCTATACCTGGATCACTGTACATAAAGGGGAAAATAGCTGCACCCTGTGGATGACAGCTGAATTTTTGAGAAAGTACTGAGGCATTTCATGTCAATACATGTTTGTTGGCACAGCAACCACCTGGGGATCCACACCTCTTTTACCAATCCTTGCACATTTGATGGTAACTCTGCCTCCTCATATTAAAACAAGCCCCAGAACCTGGCCAGTCTTTACATGCCCTCTAGGCAGTGTGTTAAGTTGTGCAGGGGGAAAGAGAAGGAATAAGAACGTGAGCACACATATCCTTTCTTGCAGAAGTAATAAAGGGCTGCTGCCAATGGGAGCAGAACTGATCACACAGTAGATCAATACCATCCTCTGGGAATTTTCTAGTTAAGTTGATGTTTCTTAATTTCAATTATACAGATGTATATTTCTCTAAGACATTCCCGAGTTGCTGCATATTCAGTCAAAACATGCCTCCCTCCTGCTTTATTCTTTGAAAGGTAATGACCATCCTTCCCAAAACACCTTTCCTACATACAGAGGAGTTAGTATCATAAACTTTGCCATGAACAACCATGCAGAAAATTGTATACAGGTCCTGACAGCAGCTGCCCCACAAATGTGTTTTTATGCCACCGCAACAATTAGCTAAACTTAATTTGACAGGAGATTCTCTGCTCTTCTTTTCAAAACCTTACACTGCCAGCATTAACACACACCGTAGTGAGATATTAGTTGGTGAGTTTTCTCATACCAGAAATTTTTGTGGGTAACTAATACAAACCCACCAGCCACAGAAAAAAATGCCTCTGCAACTGTTTCCTTCAAAATATTTGTTTCTACTTTTTTAAAAATAACTTACTCAAAGGGAAGTAAATCTTGCTGCTTGTGTCTGAGGGCAATTCTTCTTTAGCTAAAATGTAGCAAATTTGTCTGCCTGTGACTGGAAGAATCCTAACTGTTCATGTCCACCTATTAAGAGGAAGAGGTCATCAGCTATGTTTATCCATCCAGGCAACCTGGGCGTCTTATTTGGCTGGACAGCGAGCTGGCAGAAGAATATCATATGCCACCACAAGACTATGTGACTTAAATAAGTAGCTGAACTGAATTCTTATCCATCCTCACTCATAGCTCCTACTGGGAGAAAGAACAGAACAAAAAAATACAACTCAATAGTACCCTTCCATTAGTTAATTTCTCTCATTTGACACTGTTTACACACTTAAATGATAGCCCTGGACTTTTCACTTTTCAAAGAACAGAACAAGGGCCAAATGTATATCAAAATTACTGCATCAGTGGACTGATTATATCACACCACTCAATGTGTGCAGAGGAAATGCTTAATTCACTCGACTGCTGGATTTCGAGAATTGTCTTTGCCACAGACTTTCACTCACAGTTTTGTCACTGAAGCCTGGCCTCTGGAAATACACTGTTCTTTGTGATCTGCTTCTGATTTGTTAATTTTATACTTTAAAACTGGAGGCTTTAAAACAGCCATCATTTCCCCAGACCTGAGCACTGTGAACCCTTGCAATACATCTTCTGAATCCCACAGTCTATTACAGGATAACAGAAATGACAGGGTTCAGAGCTTCAAATACTGTTTTCTAATGCAATTTTTTTGGAATGGCACTGTAGTAAGAATAATAGTAAAAATTAAATTTAACAGTTCTCCACAGTTTCTAGGATGATACAGAAGAATTCTTTTTGCAGAAAAATCTTTGCAGAAGTTGTCTTTGCATTTTCAAATTCTGTGAATTATTTAAACACATTGTCTTAAATACAACAAGTGCATTCTATATTTCTAGTATTTATACAAAGCTAATACTTCAGATCTGAAAAACCACCACTACTGTCAGAAGGCATGTTATTTGGTTTCCACTCATTTACTGTGAAGCACAAAAGGTTTCTAGCAATCCTTATCTGATTGCATATGTGGTATCTGGCACTGTGACCCATCTTCTCAGAATTATTCATCTTTAGGTGCCAAAATTGATGCAACCTGTGGTAGCCAGGGAAAGAAAAAACATCAGAACTCCTGAACTACTTTTGTACGCTTAGGCTTTATCTGTGTCTCAGTGTCATCAGGGTACAAACTCTAAAGAACATCAATTCTACACCCTGAAGCTTGTGACTGAAAAGTGCAAATTCCACACTAGAGGTAAAGCTTACTGGAAGTGTAAGAACTGATGTCCCTGCAAGAGTAAGTCAGCTTGCTGGCTGAAGAACAAGAACGATGAATTTCATACTTCTGACATCTTCTACCCAATATGGATCTGAGAGGAGGAATACTGAACCATCATTTGATTACAAAAGACTTAATTTTGTTCTGGCAGCTAGTAGGACCGCAGCTGTCCCTTTCACTTTCACCCTGTGACAAGCACATGGAATGCTGTAATAATTTCAAGCATGAAAATGGAGTAACAACGCGATGATAAACAACGCTGAGTAGCTAAGAATTCCTATTTACATGGGATATCTTCCTGGCTGCACCAAATGACTTGTTTTCTGTTAGCCTGGAAACCAGAACCAATCTCATCAAGAGCATCTATCTACCTCAATATGAGGAGAAATTAAGTCTCAAATATTTTTTTATGATTAAATAGAGATGTGTCAGGTTTTACTCTGTTGACACTAATGGCTTGGTTAATAGCTGGCATTTTTGCTTCATGTAGCTCCTATAATGAAACTACCAGTACAAGAGCAGTTTTTTGCCTGAGATTGAAAAATTACAAGAAAGCCATATATGTGTCATAGAATACCAATTTTCAGACCATTTCTCATTAAAGTATGCTTTAGCTATTGGTAGAAGAACCATGTAATGAGTGAAAAGCAATTACATATGATCAAATGTCTTAAACATACATCATACTTGCAATGAAGACCCTGGAAAATCAGTCTGCTACCATGACTTACCTAGAAGTCTGGTAAGAGCAAGCAGAGGGCTCATTTGCCCATTTTCAGAAGGGAAAAGGACATAAACAGTGAGAAAAAGACATAAACAGGAGCAGCTGTTATAATGATATATTTATATACTATTTTACACAATTAAAGATTTTACAATTTTAAAAAGTGATCTGTAGTATATTGGATGTGCCTTGGTCTGATGGAATCACTGGAACTTCACTGGTGAAAACTCCTGTCCACCCTATGGCAATTAACTCAGAAGAAGCAGCCATTCATAGCCCATGAAACTTCTGCAATACACAATTTTTTGGAGACAGTGTGAGTGCAAATGTCAGTAAGTGTTTTGTCCACTGCAGAGAGGCCAACCTTAAATTGTATTTTTTCTAGATGCTGAATTGAGATTGTTCAGAGGAAACACTGCAAATAAACTTTTCTTACAAAACCAGCAAAACTCATTTCCTCAGCTGAAGTCCACTTACCAGATTTTCTATTAGTACCACCACTAGTAGCTGCTACGGAACACAGATGCACCAACATGTAGACACAGAGCTTAAACCAAAGCTTCTCTAAAAACTGTTTATCAAAAGAAGTGAATAATTTAATTCTCAGAAATTATTATAAACAAATATCTTACAGATTGTCTTTTGGAAACTTGAATATATTTATGGTTACAGGGTTTTTCCCTACAGACCAGGTTATAGTCTCTATAGGCTGAAACATGCTCAGTGAAATTTACAAATTAATCATCTAACCAACACTCTGTTAGCCTTTCTGAACTTGAGCCTAGAGAAGTATTACTTTAGTTTTTGGAAACAGCTGGCAGTTCACATAGTAAGAATTTGGGGAGGGCTGAGGAAGAAAGAATGACACAGAGATTACAGAATAACAGTTCACCCAACTAAGCTTGACTTCAGCTTTTTGGATATGAGAAAAGATCTTCCTGCATCTTCAAAGAGATGGGGCACTACAGAGCTTATCTGTGACAAACCTCTTTGTTTCTGCAGTCATCAGTGAAGGTACAGCAAAGGAAATGGAGGAGCTGCAGTTATGCATTTGCAATACACAAAGTCCTTGTTTTCCCACTAGGCACTGCAGAATAGCAATTGTCCATTCACAGCACATAGCACATCCTCTGCATTTCAGAGCTAATATTTTTGCAGTCCTTAAGCTAGCATGCTTCAGCCTAGTGTAGTTAATGTTTTTAACCCTATGGGGTACACTGCAGGAGATAGGTGTGCTCATGTTCTGTTCCTTGTTAAAGGAATTGGTTTTTTAGGTATAATTTTTAAAGTTAAACTGAAATTTTCAAATTGCCAAGGATTTATATCTACAGCAACATTTCAAACAGAGCTATGAAAAGTCTCTTTCCACAAATCAGAAAAATATGAAGATTGCTGGTTATTGAACATACCTGTATATTAATCCAATTAACAACAGAAATCTCCTGTCTTGGCTGGAGTTATTTTCAAGACCACTTGTACACACAGACACACAGACACACAGACACACACACACAAGCTCTGACAAGTGGCTCTTCCTCTTGTAATCTAGAATCACACTCTTGAAAACAATGTTAGTTTGATGGTAGCAGTTGCTTTCATTTACTGCAGCACACACTGCCCACTGTGATGCTGCAATACTCATTCAAGGCAGATCACTGGCTCAAATATGAATTGAAGCTATATGCTATCAAACAGATGCCAGGTTACATCACTTCAACTCCTGAGCAAATTCCCACTTTTCTCTGCTTAGGTAGCAAAAGCTGTATGAAAACTGGTGTAAATATAAGACAAGCAGCTCTCTCCCTTCCCAGTGGGGATCTGTTTCTTAGTCAAAGCTCAGGCTGCTTCTTAATTTTGAACTTCTGAACCCAAACCAAGTAAACTAATCTAAGCATGTATTTAAAAAAAAAAAAAAAAAGCAGTACATGTACTCCTAAAAATGAAGCCAATATTCTTTTCTGCTTGACCTGTTTATTTCCAACTCTTCCTCCCTCTGCTCTAACTCTCAGAAAAACTCACAGCCCCCTCAGGATAGGAACAAGTTTCTGTTTTCTTCTTCCTTCATCTAAGCCAGACAAGTCCCAGGTCTCCTCTCCTGCCACAGAGCAATAGGAAAACATACAGAAAAAAATCAACCACATTTTCCCCAGCAGCGTCAGAAAAGACTTCTACAAGAGATTCTTTTTGCAATCTTCTGTAACCATCAAATGGTTAAATCAACATAAGTTAAAATTTTCATCTAGTTTGAATAAAGAGAAAAAGGGACGAAATTCAAAATACGGTTGCTGTAGTAACAATCACCAGTAAAAATCTTTTCCACCAAATAATACTATTATCTCCCTCTCCCCCTCACAATTTTAGTTCCCCTTCAAAAGAATAATCATGCTGCTTCTTTTAGATTTGCTGTACATACCTCAACCATTAAACAAGACATTTAACCATAGTGGCAGTTCTGTGACCTTTGAATGCCGTGAAATCTCTAAGCGGTGCTGCTTGTTCATGAAGACTTGTACTGCAGAGTCCAGTAACTGCATCCAGGATTGGGAATAGAAATAAGTAACGACAGCAAACTAAAATAATAGTAACTAAAAAAAAAAAAAAACAAACCAAAAAGAAAAGAAAAAAAAAGAAAAAAAAGAAAAAAAAAGGATTTTTTTTAAGAGAGAAAAAAAAAAAGGAAAAGAAAGAAAAAGGAAAAGAAAACCTCCCCAAGTCCCCCAACCCAGCCAGTAAAACCACCTTAAGAAGCAAAGAGGCTCGGGAAGAGAGCGCACTTGTGTGCCAGGGCAGGGCTGGGTAGCGCTGAGGCTGCTGCAGTCTGGCCGCCCGTGTCAGGCCGGGCGGGCGGGCGGGGAGGCGCTGCCAGCGCCGGGCGCGGAGCGCAGAGCGCAGAGCGCAGAGCACAGACCAATCCCCGCCCTGCTGCCAGCGCCGCCGAGAAGCCTTTTCTGTTTATGTTTCCTCATTTCGGGAGTGACGTCAAAGGGTTTAGTTTTTCCTCTGCATGTGCTATTAATTTTAAACGACTACTATGGGAGGAATGTGGCAGTGATTGAGGCAGGCTACCCTAGGCGAAAGAAGCCGGAGTCATGATTTATCTATCCTGGATTCAGCTCAGAAAGATTTTATATCCAGAGGTACTAGAAAGATCCAAAATATCCTCACGACATGGGGAAAGGCTATAAATATGCTTACATATATTGAAGTATTCTTAAATATACACAAGATGTTTTCCAGGGCGAGCTGGGTAATGTCTATGGGTCGTGGTGCAAAATCAGACCTGATTCTGCCCTCGCCCTACAGTAAATCAGGAACTGCTTGTCTAAGTTCAGCAGTGTCACACCAGTGTAAACCTGGCTAACGAGATAAGGCTGTGACTACTGTACACATCCTTCTATCAGTCAGCAGGAGCTACACTGCAGATTAGCAAACTGCTTTCCTTGCCCCATCCGAGTCACGGATGCAGTCGCCCTGGAGGGCTGATCTGGGCAAACAACTGCTCCTTCCACCAGCAGCCCAGCTGTGCTCGCCTGTGAGCTCTGCTGTGGGCCACCAGACAGCATTTTATTTAGTACCAAAGTCCACATCAAAAGGCAGAGGAAGGTAGACCTTGGCTTTTAATATAACTACACCACTGGCAGTGGAGAAACCACGCTGCTGAAGCTTCAAGAAACAAATAACATTCATCAAGGTCAATTAGCATGGGCAAAAAAGGCCAAAACAGCACAAGATAATTGATAGGAAGTCAGTTGACAACAGTAAGTGTTTTGTTATTTGCATCATTCTAATTTTATCAATTTGTTCTTCTAGGGAATCCTTTCAAAGATCTCAGTCTGTGAGGCACAATTAATTTCTAAAAAGTCTTAACAGTCTTGCATTTAATTTTAAAACATAGAGAAGTGCTTTTAAAAATGAGTAGACAGAAAGCTCTTGAGAAAGAAATTTCTTAGTGCTTCACAGAACATGTTCAAATACAGTAGAAGTCATAGGAACTTCCCCATGACCACCAATTGATTCTACCAAAATGCAGCTCCAGAGTGGCCAAAATATTTAACGATTTTTTGCTTACCAAAAAGTGTGTCTGTGCTATCACTGCTAATGCAATCGTCTTCACAAACAAATGCTAAGTTGTATGGGGATGTAAATGCTAGAATAACATATTAAAAAGTATTAAATGTTACAGATTTACAAAATCAATTAGAGCATGTTAAGTTCACTGACTGTACTTAGAGAACTGTATGAAGCAATTTGAAGTGCACAAATAGAAACATTATTCGTAGTGCACAGAAAATCATAATTTCATCTTCACTCAGTGTTGGTGAGTAGGCAACTGAATAGTGCACTTTGGAAATTGCACTTCAGGAACCAGTCCTGGGAATGTCAGCTGAAAATTGAATGAATTTCAGTGGGACTGATCTGTAGTCTGTGAAGAAAGACTGATATTGGCATTGTTTAGTCCAAAGACAGCAGAGTTGATAACAATTCTTAAGTATACAAAGGGTATATTTCTCTGCAAGAACATGAACAATACTAGATGGAGTTTATTCTTGCTCCTGGAGACATTGTGTGGCCTTTAAACTTCTTCACCCTTTATGGCAACATAGCTTCTTCTAAGCTGATGATAAGTCTCAGACTGTGTTTGGAAAGCAATCAGGGCAGCGTCCAAAATGCATGAAGGTCTGTTCTAGAAACATGACATAGCAGGTAATCAAGGTCCACTGTTTCAAGATGCATTCTGGCTCTGTTTATTTAACTAGAATAGATCCAGACAATTTGCAAAGAAGGAAGGATTAATTTTTCTCCATATGATTTGTGGTTAGAACAAGTAAACTGCAACAGAGGAAAGTTGTTTGACTTCGGAAAAACTAAAGGTAGGAGAGTAAAATACTGAAACAGATGGGCTGTGACAGTCTACAGTGTCTTGTTACTGGCTATTTTTATAAGTATGGTTAGCCAACTATTATTCATGAACAGGTTTGATACAGGTGATCATACTGTGGAGTAGGAGATTTTCAAATGTCTATTTCAGTTCGATTATTTTCTTGGTTTTGCATTTTGGGATCAATCTCATTAACAACATTACATTGCATTTTGTTAATTAAGGTCCAGGTACATTCCAGTTTTGCACAAAGTTTTAGGTCTTGTATCTCTCCTAAATAAATTAGAGGTTACTTCAGCCTCCTGCAGCCAAGTGGCCCTATGACAGTGAGTGGTCACTACAGGTTTTGTGATGTGGAGGTTTCCTTGATGAAAAGACAAAGAGGTCTGGAAGCACTTCTGATTGCAGTTTCTACTTGGACAAAGAATCTTAATGCCTGCATGAGGAGATGCAAGTAAGGGTTGGAATGAGAAGGAATATCTTGGTTACCTTTGCACAGCCATGCATTTCCATGATGACTGGGAAGGACTGATGAGAAAAAAATGGGCTCCACCTAGCAAAGAAAAAACTTCAGCATAGATTTGCTAATGTGATTTCATGTATGCTAAAATATCCTGTCAGACTGGTGACATGCATGTCCAGATAAATGTGACCCACACTGGCCTAACAAAAAAGCTGAAAAAAGAAAACTGTGACTCTTTAAAAAAAGTCACTGAAGGAAGAAAAAAGAAAACAAAATAACTGATGTTCAGCTAGACTGATATAAACTGTATCTAAATAAGTACAATGGAGACAGAACACTTAAAGCAAGATCAAAATTACAACTTAATTGACATAACCGAAATGTGGTAGGGTAGAGTCATGTGAGTATATGACTGGAATACTAATGCCAAAGAGCACAGCTTGTTCAGAAGCAAGAGGAGGAAACAAAAGAGGAAAAAGGGTGAAAGAGATTATGCCTCATGTCTCACTGATTTGTTCAGAATGCCGGAGGAAACATGCATTGAAAGTTTGAGCAATAGTACAAAGGACAGGTATATAGGCATTGTTGAGGAATCTGCTGCAGATCCAGGCAGATAAAGTAGATAACTCTTTTTGTTAGCAATTAGCAGGATTGTCCAAAGCATAGAACTTGGCCAAAATGGGAGAGTCTAACCATGCAGCTCTTGAAAAAAGAGCTGAGTTTTCCTCAGACACTGTGGTTCTTTCTCTCTGGAATAAGCAACAGAGTATATTTGGGGACCCCTCAAATTTATGAACCTGTCTTTTTGAGAAATCCTCCTTGATTAAATAATTTGAATTCTTTTTACAGTCCTGGCTCAGCAATGGAGGTGCTTTAATTTTTTTATTTTTTTTTAGCTATTCTCCTTTCTCGATATAGGTGGCACACCAAGAAATGTTCTCTCTTACCATGGAATGGCATTCGTCTTCACAAATCTGCAATTTCCATTGTGGTCTTTGGAAAGGAAGTTGGATATTAGAGAGGTTGCTTAATTGGCCTCACCCAAACCACACTCCTTACAAACCAGATATAATCCCTGAAACTTAAAAAAAAAATCATCTCAGTAAAATTCATCTTAGTTCCAGTAGAATTTGTTTGCACATTATAGAATGGCAGGCACTGTACATGGAGAGGCAAAAAGATGGCTCCTTCCTAAGATACCTTCCACTTTCTTGCCACTACATTATTTGTACCCTGACCATGTTCAGGATGGACTGCAGAACTGGACCAAACATTGCTCTTCATACTGCTCTCAATGACATCTGAATGGGAGCTGGGAACAAGGAGTGGAAAATGAGGCGTCACGTTCGAGTTGCTACCGCAGAGGAATGACTTCATGCTGGACTCTTCCTTTCCACTTTCCTCCATTCCCCACAAAATTGCTCAAAATTGCAAGGTTATAGGTGTTACAGTGATTCCCCAAAGTATTTCTACTATTCCTTAGGGCATAGACATGAAAATCTGAGGATGCTGAAAACTCTGTGATCAAAGTAGCTCCCTGTCATGGCTGCTGCAGCTTTCTCTTGTCATGGCACAATAAAGGTGGACAAGTGCAGAGTGACAGTGGCCTGCATTTATGAAAACAATGGAAGGAAAGGGTCAACAATTCCAGTCAAAGTATAGTTTTAAGGAAGTTTATGCTTATCCCACCCTATAAATATAGACACACACTACTGTTGGAGGTGAGTTCATATCTTACACTGTAATTGCTGTTGGGAAACTTCTAAAGGCAAATTTCTCCAGGCTGAATTATGTGAAATTGCTTGTAGTGACTAGATGTGAATGTTCTGTGCCTGTTTATTTACAAATCAATGCCCTCAGATTAATCTTGTTATAGTTGCAATGAATGGCTGGAAGCATCCTTGGCGCACATTTTGTGGAACAGTCTCCCTTACAGTTCTTTTCTTCTCCTGGGATCTGTGTGATGTTTTTGGTGTGTTTACAGAGAGCCTGTGTGAGCTGTCAGAAGCTGCTGGTGGCTGATCCCAGCTGAGGTTCAGGGCTGTTTGGAATGACCCGGGGCCATGTGGCTCAGACAAGAATGGAGGTTGGTAAGTTCATGGTGTACAGAATGAGCTGGTCCCCACAGGAGGACACAGATTGCTGACATGACTTTAGTGCTCATTTATTTGACCTAAAAGCTGCTGTGTTGGTATATGGTTTGTGCTTCCAAGTGCTGTCATAAGAAGATTACACTGCTTCCAAGAAAGGTGTCTCCAAAAGGGAATGTTCTCCAGCTTTCTCAAACTTATGCATGAAATATTTTGTCTGGATTTCCAGCCTTGATGCCACCTACCTCTTGTTAGATATCTTTTCCAATGTGAACTAGAAATTAATGTTTTTCTTTTTCTGGCAAAAATTTCCCTCTAACTGTCCCCTGTGTCCTATCAGAGCACCAATCTTCTACCCATGAACTGCTGAGTTGAAAAAAAGAGCCTGTTTTTATGCCATTCTTTTCCTTGTAGCTTTCTTTTTACTTTTCCTTTTTACTTCTATACACTTATTCATAGATTTAAGTAATGGGAAATATCCCCAGTAAAATGGAATTTTTTAAAAATCAAATGAGAATACAAATAATTTCTCATCTATGGACTAGATACTTCATGTAAATAGTACTGGATGAACTCAACAAGCATTATATAGGCTGATGAACACATCAGGAAGAGAATTTCAAATGTCCATTACCTTGAGGCACTGATCTAGAATATTGTGTGGACCTCTATTTTCAGCAGATGTGACCCTTGAATTAATAAAAAAAATAACTGAATACATTAATGTTATGAACTTATTTTGGGTCCAGACATAGTCTGGTTTCTGTTTTGCAGCATTTAAATGACTTCCAGAGGGTTTCAGTTTCAGAGGACCACAGCACATTCTGCCCTCACAAGGAGATCTCCTGGCCACAGAGCAGTGTAAAGTCCCCAAGTCAGCCAAAGCCATCCCAGCAAAGGTGCAGCTCCCACAGCTCCCACAGATGCTGTATACAGGCACAAAGGACTTCATCACACGGGACAAAGCAGCTGACGTGCAGTTCCCAGGCATTGAAAAAGAAAGGTGAGAAAACATTGCTGTCAATGGCTCATATTTGTTTTAGTGATCAGACCATATGCAAAACCAATTTGTTTTCTCAGACCCGATATGATAATATTTGACATTTGATTTCAAACCCAGGAAAACAGAGAAGAGACAGGTGAGTGTTTTTCCTTACCTGAAAGAGAACAAACTTTTATTTTGGCCAATGCTGAATAATTTTGTCTTCACTATATCACTCATAGGTGGGTGGCAAAACTTCCCCCTAAAAAAAAAACATATTCAGAAAAAATTTGAAGTCTTAAAGAGCAGCAAGATCAGCAAATCCAAAACTTCATCTTCTTAATACCACTGTTAATGATAATTCTCCAAGTTCATCCAGCTCTAATCTGTGCAGGTAATTTTTTTGTTTATCTCGTTTTCAGTCAGTGGATTATTTTTATATGGCTCTTGGTGTTCAAAACAGTTGAAAAAAAAGAATTAAACCAGAAATAATGTTTTTACATGCCACAGAGGTAGTTGAAACAATAGAAAAACAAACCAGATGCAATTCTGCATCAAAGGGTTACAAGCAGTGTCAGACTGGCTAGTATATCAACAACTGTGACTAAAAATAAGAAAGTATTGCAAGAAAATCCTTTTTTGTTCAATTGAGTATCTTAAATTCTATGATCAATAAATATGAAAAAAGAAGAAAAATAATAATGAAGTATTTTCCAATTCAAAGCCTCATTTTAATATTAAAGAATTTGTGTTGCATCACTATTTTAGACAGATAAACACACAAGTAGATGCTTTCTTAAAAAATACTGAGGAATATAACACACAATTCCTAGGTTTTCATTTCAACATATATGAACAACAAAGACCTTCATTCTTGCTTTTTCTGGGATTTTTTTTCTGACACCTATAAAACTTAGGTGCAGGAGACCTATTTTTACAACTTTCAATTAATTTTACTACTTAGGCATTTTACTAATTTTTCAGAATTTTAAGATCTTTTTCTTTTTTTCCATTGTGTTTTCTGTGACATAGTCATTACTTGAAATGAAGTTGAGGCCAACATCTTTTAAAAAGGATTGATTAGTCTATCAAAGACAATTTTCGTTTTCACATGAAGCTAATAATGAGTAGCTTTCTTATCCTATTGAATTGAAACATGGTAGTATGATCCAGCAGGCATAGGCCTTGAGGATGAAAAGCATATTGAGATATGCAAGTGAAAATAATTTTATTTTGCCCAGCAAATAGTACTTGCACATGAATCATGCTTTGGCCAGTTTTATAAGTACCCACTTATTTTTTTCCCCCTCACCTCCTCATTCCTCAGTGTGCAATACCCCTGTGTTTTGCGATTCCCATACGGTCTACAGGCATTAAATGAGTGTTATGTGAAGTCTACAAACTTGTACTTATTTCATGCTGAGTTTTGTCTTTGATAGACAGAGCTGAGCCCAAATTACTGTTCTGGTTTATGATGTCCTTATGAGAAAGGGAGAAAGAAGAGTAAGTGTACAGCCCCCTGGCTGGTGCCCTCCCCAGCATGGTAACTGCACAGACTGAGCAGTAACCAGAAGTCCCTGAAGCATTTCATAATTTTATTTCATCACATTATGTTGGTCAATGATAAAACTAGGGATAAAACCAGTATAATCAGAAGGGAGAGAAAAAAATTCCCAAGCCAAGCAAAAGGGACAAGTTCTCTTATAAATGAGAGTCAAATTCTCAGCAGACCTCAATGGGGATCTCCTCCAGAGTGCAAGGTTTGAGTCCTAATTTTTTTGCATCTTTTTTAATCTCTTATTAAAATAGCCTCTGTGCCATGTTGTCTGAAATTCAAGCCAAAATGTAACTGCCCCAGAAAAAGGACATTTTTAGTGTCAAAACTTGATTCTCTTAGCATCTCATACAAAAAACCACCCCTAATTAACTTCACGTACATGTCAAACAGTCTACAAAGTTAAAGCATATGTAGCAGTGTACAATCAGTTACATTTATGCAGCAATAGATCTGTTACTTTCAAAGAACAGTGAAGATTTGCAGCGGTTTTCCATGCAGTTTGAGCCTTTAAATGAATAATTAAAAACTTTTTAAAAGAGGAAGTTAAAACTAGTATGAATTCACTCAAATGCTAAAGATGGGAACACTAGATATGGTAGGTAACTCAGGAAAATAGCGGAAATGTATTGAAGATACATAATGGATAAAATCTTTGAAGTCAGTAGGACTTCACCATTTACTTCAATGGATTACACCTGCTATACTTTATATTATATACTTAGGAAGAATATATTCAGTGTTAACAGTGTAGTGATACTTCAAGATGCTAATCTTCACATTTTCACGTACATTCAGAATCTGGATGGACAGGCTAAATATTTAAGTAAGACACAAAGCATGTAAATGCCCAGCTCCTGTTGGGAAGGCAGACTCATTAAGGACAAATACAGGTTGCTTTGTTGTTGCGCCAAACATCTGTAATTTTGTAAATTACAGAATACAGTAACATTTTGAGACAACTTGTCTTGGCAGCAACACTGACAGATGACAAACCATTGATTTTTCTGTCAGCTGCTTTCTTCCTCCTTTTTCAGTTCTCTACTTCCAAAAATCTCCAATCCACATCTTCACAGTCCTTAACCAAGACCATGACTTTTCACTGGGTTTCTAGGCAGTAGATGAACCTGGGTGATGGAAGTTAATACTCCCTCCATTCCTCAGCCTATGTATCACTTGGAGGATGCCTCCTATGCACTGATGTGCTTTCTGGAGCTGCTTCATGCACAATTCAGTTTCTCTTGTGAGGACAGTGACTTCTGTGCGAGGTATCTCCTCTGGCAATCTGACTTGGCCTACTCCACCCATCAATCTGTTGTGTTGGTTTAAAACTCAGGGTGTATAAGAACCTAGGTTACTTGTTTCAATGTGTCCTTTGAAGGCACAGATTATTTTACCTAAATCTTAGATTTAAGTTTTGTTTTATACTATCCTATTTATACATATACTCCAGACTTGCAAACAAATGTAAATGATGATTTGAAAAGATGGCTCCATTTCTATGAAATGCTATAAATCCATCTTTTCCAATTTTTTTTAAATCTAGAAATTTTTCAGTTGGTAATTCTTGCAGGGCACTGGAAGAGTAATGCGCAGTGACATTAAATGTAAGAAATTACAAATATACATTTTTGAGGACTCATTATGCATTCAGTAAAAACTTTTGAGAACAAAAAGTGTGGTCCCAGATGGGGAGAATAAAAATTACAACAGTAACACACGGATCTGACAATATGAATATTTGTTTACGTGCATCAGAAGACTGTATTCACACAGCACTAAATGCAAAGTTGTTCTGGCATTCAGCCACTTGACTACATTTAAAGATAGGACATAGCTACCAAGGTCCCCTAGATTTTGGAGTCCAGGTTTCTCCTTTAGAGAAATTTAAGATTACTTTTTAATGGCATTAAAAAGGACTTCAAGTAATGCTCCCTGCTACTGCGGCTGACCCACCCTCCTCCTGCACACCCACTTGTTTTATGAGCAAGGCACTTGCCCTGTAAGGTCTCTAGATTTAGCCTGTAAACCAGTCACTTGCTGTCCCTGCATTGCACTCTTAAAATATGCAAACCCATTCCCAGATACTTGCAATGCAAGGTACATAAAGTATAGCTGTCTTTCATGGGCCTTCTGTTGAATGTCACTTTCAGAGTCACAAGTTTTGCTAAATGCATGGAAATAAGTTTTTATAATTATTACCCAGCAGTAACTATTAGGAATCAAAGTCAAGCCAAACTAGGACATTTAATCCGTCTTGCAAAACTCAATAAATATTAAAATAATAGCTAGGTAAAGACTACCAAAATTAATTTATTTTCTATGCAATTTTCAGGTATGGCTACATATCACATGCTTCTACAGTTTAGCTCATACCTGAAACTCCAGGTTATTGTGTAGTAAAGAGATAACACAGAATCAAATTACTAGGAATCGCGTCTGTAATGCTCAAAGAAGCCCAGCCACTCACTCTGAAGTTCAATTGCCCTTTAAGATATTTTTCTGTGACAACTAAGCTCACTAAGTACCATGAGACAAACCAATCTCTAATAAGGGCAAACATGACAAATGGAAACTACTAAAGAACAAAAATGAGCAGAAAAGAGAGAAAATATTATTAACAACAAGGCTTGTGAGAAGGAAAACATATTTTTACCTGGTCCTAAATCTTTCCAATGTGCTTAGCTTTTAATCCTAAAGGCAAAATGTCACACCCATCACACCCATAAGATACGTAAACAGACTAAACATGACCAGGTTAAGGACAAAAGCAAACATGGGCCTGCACTGACACAGAAGAAGATGGGCTCTGTGATGTTCAGAGATTAACTCGGCTACACATTGAGGATAGGAGAGATTTGACAGCCAAAGCCTTGTTAAAACAGCAGCAGCCCTGCAGACCACTCTCACAAACTGAGACCCTAGTTGTCTGATCAGGGCTGTGAAACACATCGCTCTAATCAGTCTGCTTGATCTCTTAACATGAACAATGATTTTCATTTCTGAAATCCCAATGTAGACTTGCCTACACACGAAATCCATATTGGACTGCAGCAGTATTCTCACAGACACACAAACACATACAACCAAGTATTTTTTACTCTTCTACACAAAGTCATTATTTACCATTATAAAGCTCAAATGATCTGTATCATATTTCAAAGAAAGGTCAATATTTTAAGCGTCGGTGGAAGTACCTACTCCTTTTTACATTGCTTATTCACCCTGTGGAAACATTGTTTTCTGAAAATCTCCTTTCTCAAGGAGACTTGTGAATTTTGTGGCTTTCTTTCAGTCTGCTACACCATCCCATCCCTGGGATTTCATGATCAGAGGACAGAAGAATAATTTCTTGCAAAGTTAGTAAAGGTTTAAAGAGAAGTTTTTAAAAATAAAACTTTCTTTAAAAACATTGGAAATTGAATGAAGGAACAATTCTTTAAAACAAGATGCTGTTATACTTGTATGAAAATATCTTTCTCTGAATCTCCTGTTTTCACTGCTGTCTGGCTTAGACATATTTGTAATTGCCATATAAAGATGGATAGAGGCAACAAGCAATTACAATTGTTATCTGAAGTAGTATTAAGGAGTAGAAATGGTACTGGATGAAACACTGAGAGAAGACATATGAAGATTTGGTTGATGTAAAAAAAATGGGAATTTGGAGTCAGGGACTTACATTTTACTCACAGCATGAAGAAAAACCAGACAGATTTTGTTTATTATTTGTTGGTACTGTAAAGTTATGAGAAAGATTTTCCGCTGTGACTGGGTGTGGAAGCACTGGAAATCTCCTGAGAAGGCGTCTTCTGCCCAAACATGAAAAGCCCAAGAGACTTGCCTGGATGAACTTTGATACAGCTCTATAAATAACGAGCATGTGTCTGGGAAACAACCTTGGATGCTGAGGGGTTTTTGCATGTCATTCATCTCTACCCCACTAAAGAGTTATGGGAGCAAAAGGGCTCATCCAAGGTTTGCTACCATCCCTGTATGAGAACTTGTGCTCATGTATTGTACTTGAACTTTGTAGTTCTACTGTGTACAATGAAACTCTTGTATAGTTGCTGTTGCAGGAGGTTAAAAGTTTTTTGTAGTAAATGCACAAAGGAGAAGAAATGAGAGCAAGCAGTAAGCAGAGAAAGCAAAATCTGGCTTGGGTTAGGTTCTGCCTGGGACTTGAATTTGTTCACTGCATGATTACAGGATGATCCCACCATGTGGCTTTTCCCCTATTCCTGCTGGATATATCAAACCATAACATGGTTTAGTTCTCTCTTTGGATGCTGTGCCCATGCATTGTAGAACAAATGGGGGGACACCTCCCAAACCTTAGGAGAGTGCTGATCACGCTTGTCTGCACCACTCTGCATTTCTACCTTCAGATCAAGAGCTCCATAGGAAATTAGTTTGGGTAGAAAGGAATTATAAGAGAAAAAGAAAAGTATCGTGAGAAAAATGTGGGCAGTCAGGTCTCTCTGGTCTCTCTATAGATCTGAAAGTAGAGATCCTCCCCTATCTGAAATACAAACAGCTTCTGAAGGGCTCTGAAGAATCAAAGGCTTCCAAATCAGAAACTTGCCAAACATGACGTTTGCTCCCTCCCTCTCCAACAGAAACAATGTTTTCTGGTTCTCCCTGACTACAAATCTAGAGGAATTTTAAGTTTCCAGACAAGTTTGGAAAGGAAATACTGTGGTCTGTGCTAGGCTATGTCAATCCAGAGCAGATTCAGGCTGCCCATTATGGCTTTGCCCATACTGTGTGCTGCTGTGGAATGAGCCAGCTCAAACACGAGCATCACAGAAATGCATCCAGGTACACAGGATCTGTATGAAACCCTCAAAGTAGGGCTTTACACCTTACTGGGGTAAGTCATAAAGCCACTTAGAACAGCACCACATAGCTGCCTATAGAGTTCCTGGCTGTTTTTTCTGAATGATGGCACAAGCTGCAGCTCATCAGGAGCCATTGTGTCCCCCAGAGACAGAATCCAGCTGAGGAATTGGTGGCTCTTTGCAGTTCTTGCAGACAATGCATTCACATTGCAGTGAATCCACATTCACATTGCATTCCAGAAAGAACAGTTGGACTACAGTAACTACACTCAGTAGCACTAGTAATAGCAAATGGCTGTAACTGAGATAAAATTTTTTATCTATAGTGTACTAAGATACCGAAAAACAGTTAAAATTAAGAAGTATATCCCACTAGCACTACCAGCAACAACATGAAGCTGTTTTCTGTCTCAAAAAGTGGGTCACGTATTTTGCTTGTGTTTACCTAGCACCTATCACTGTAAAATCCTGGTCCATGACTCACAAAGCATCAGTAACAAGCAGAAATTTCTTCTTGCACTTCCCTGCTGCATTCTCTTATTGCAATGTGATCTGAGAAGACAGGGATTTCTTTGACCATTATTAGTTAGAAAGCATTTGAAAGTGTGACAGGCATCGACATTCAACACTATTAATTTTTTTTTTGTTTAATATTTTATTAACAATACCTATTAAATAAAGCAGAGGTGCTTGTGAAAGTATGCAAGGCACAGAAAAATTCCTTGCACGTCAGTTCAATGGAAGAATGAACTACTTTGATGGCAAGACACTCTTAGCTTTGGCTGATACCCTTAATTCAGCTGAGACACTTCCCTAAGGCCAACTGTAAATTTATTCAGGACTGGAGAAAGCTACTATTTATTTCATGTGTATAAGCATTACTGGGGAAGGGAGGTAGTACTTAAGCTTCTGCTAATATAACATATGTTTTATAAATCTGAAACCCATTAAAGTGGGTATTACTGTGGAAAAATAGAACAGGATGACGATAATTACTAAAAACACTCATTATAGTAATCAAGAGTAATAAAGGTCATGCAAATGAACAACATTCAGAGAACAGGATATGAGACGCTGACTTCTCTGGACGGAGGGCAGGGAAAGAGATGGGAGAAAATGTTAAAGGGGAGTTCAAAGGAAGGAAATGTGAGACAGAGTGAAAAGACAGCAAGTCTGTGTCATTTACGTCACAACTGCCTTAAACAAGAGCAGCCAGGAAGATGCTTCAGAATTTTTCCATTTCAGTAGAACTGAAATTATTTATGTATGAAAATTGTAGAGAACCATAGTAATTTCATTTTAGAGTAAAGCACAGATGTTTGAATTCAAGCACATAGAACTTGATCAGGAGCAAGATAGAAAAAAGGGAAACTGATGGGAACAAAAGAAAGTGAAGAGATCTGATTTTGTTACTAAAAATTCCTCTGAATGGATATGAACGTTTTACCTCTCAGTCCTTCAAGGGACTTTGCATCGGTCTGGCTATAAATGAAGGGGCTGAGCAGTTAGAGGGATCTTCCTTAACATGCTCCAATAAAACATTACTTGATCTTTCCCCTAGGCTCAAAAAAATTATTTTCCACTTCTTCCAATCAAGCCTGAAGGTCCCCCTCCTGCAGCTCCTCAACAGTTTCTGATCAGCAGAGCACAACAGAAACTCAGTACAGTGCTGAACCCAGTGTACTGAGATTCTCCTCATCCCCTGTGCTACTGCATCCAACTGGAAATTTTCAGAGAGGCCAGGGGAGGCATCTGCCTAGAAACCTCCAACAGGAGTAGAAACATGTTTTGATAAATCCTGAAAACAGTATTCACTACATTCATATATCGCAGTGACTTGCTGCTGGCATATGTCTTAAAAAAACTTCTTTGAAGCTTTCTTTATGGAATTGTTTTTCCTTCACTGAGCTGCAAGAGCAAAATCAGAGGTGTGTGGGCAATGTCATGACTTAACAGGCAATTTCTCAAGCAAGAATTCCCAAACATGATTTTTATTTCACTTACTCAGCTCAGCCTCAAGAAAACAAAAAGCATTAAGATTTCTAGTTAAATTTTTTTCAGCAGATATTTCTTCAGGCTGACTTCTATACTGTAAGTAAAGCTTAAATAACAATTGTTTTCTTTAATATTCCACTGCAAAGATTTGATTGATTGATCCAGCCTTTCTCTTAGTTAAGTGAAAAGTGAAGGAAATCAGTGTCATCCTTTAAAAAGAGCAAAGGCTGTCACACCAACTGCTTTTGTTCGAAGTAAAGCTACAGGAATTGAAATTACATGCTGAAGTTAGGCTAAGACTGTGTGTAGGAGTTATCATGATGTTCTAATAATCTCTCAGTGTAAAAACACACCCTGGGGAACTTCTGACTGAAAAATAGGGGGAACATGCACATGCACAAAGCCAGTTGTATCTTTACTGCATTCGATGTGAGAACTAAAAATCTCAGTTAGAGGTAAGGTAAATTCCTGTTGTTTTTCCTGTGGTAATGCCAATTCCTTTAATCTCTGTGCATCCTGAAAATTATTTGTAAATCATTTGGCGCAGTAATGCTTTCCTCACTGCTTATCACATGTTCCTTTATTCTTCTAATTCAACAGATTTGTGGGGAAAAGCTTATGCAAAAACCCAACAGTAAAAATTTGGCTCTGAATACAGTTCAGCTCTGAATCTGTTGAGAAAAACTATTACTATGCAGTTCATCAGTCATGTATATTTTAAAGATGTAATATTTCTCCTGAATGCTAGTTTACCTAACCATAAATACACATTAAAATGAACTGATAAAACATCTACAGAATTTCATGTCCCGATGCTCTGCTTCAGTTGAATCTTGAGATATACTATTCCCCTTAAAACACACAGAGTTAGTATTTTGTTAGTATTGTTTTCCACCACAGGAAACATCTGATTTGCTGTAATTAGGCAAGGCAGCAATACATGCCACCACTCAGCAAACTGAACAGCAATCGACTTTCATGATTGTTTGCCAATCTTCAAGCATTAATAGGAAGCCAACATCGTTTCTTTTGACGTAATCTCTGTACAGTAAATAGGGCACTTGTGCAAATTTGATGGGCTTCATTAAAGCTTGTGGAGCAAGAAAAAAAAAGGAAAAGATGGTGCAGTGTAATGGAGTGTAGCCTTGGGACATTCTATTCTGTGATAGTAGAGAGTTGCCAGGGGAAACTGCAAGATGCAGATGCCAAACATGTTTTGTAAGGGAAGAAACACTGATAGTGGAATGGTGTCCTTTCTTGCTCCCTTTTCTCTGTGTGACTGCAGAGCTCATATCAAATGCTCATGTTACACTTTCTCTACTGTGTTAAAACACTTTCCAGTCTTAAATGGTGCTAAGTGAATGCTTAGCAGAAGTTTGTTAGTACTAAGCAAGTACTTGGTTTGCCCAACAGCACCTTAATTATGAACTGCAATGCACTCAGCTTCATAGGTACAAAGATTCACACTTGGTAGACTATAGCACAAGGAAGAAGAAGCATACAGACCACCAACCTTCCTTCCTGCTGGTTTATTTGTTTGGTTTTGTTTGTTTTTCTTCCCTCCCCCCCCCCCCCCACCCCCCTATCTGATTAGATCAGCTGGTTTTCTCTAAGAAATGCAGTCAAATTTCTGAGATGAACTTGCAAATTAATATATATCCTAAACTACACTTTTTTTACTATATACTACACTAAAGATGAAATTTTCAATCTAACTAGAAACAGATTTTTTTTCACTGTCATTTGTAGCTGAGCCAGGTATCTTTATTAACAAAAGTATATATCACACAGCAGTAATACAACTTGAAGTAGATCAATTAACAAAGCAGATAACCAAATATTTTCTTTCTGTTGGTTACTTTTGATGTATCTGATTTGATTTAATAACTGTACTTGTGCAAAACCAATTCCTCCCTTGCACAGGTGAGCAAACCAGAGAGCACAGGGTGGTCTTCTCATAAACCTTATACATCTGACAGCCATCATGGCAGTTATTGGTATATCAGAGGCAGAAACCTGCTTTCTGTGAACATCCCAACTAGTCATTTGCAGTGAAGTAGGAAGGCTGCAGCTAAGAATTTAACTTTTTTTTTCTAATGTCACAGCAGAAAGCTTGCTGCCTTTGCTATAACACTCTCTGAACACAACACCATACATATCACTCACCAGGCAGGGCAGACTGGCATTGCTTAAGTTCTGGCCAGGAGTTAAAATGCATAACTAAGCCAAACTCTCAGTGAACTGAGAAAGCTCTGGAGTGAAAAAATGCCACCCACCTGAAGGCGAAGTGAATAAATCCTTCCATTTACATCTAATGCACCAGCTGCCTGCCCCAACATACAGCAGTCACCCCTGGATCAGCACTAGAGTTTTTTATACAAGTGTTTTTAATTTAGAGTTGCATTTGTGAATGTCCCCACAGCACCAGAAGAATCCTGCCTTGTAATTAGCAACTCTGAACGTAGCTTGTAGAATACAGCTGCAAACCTTGTGATTTTATCCTGTCTCTAAGGAAAATCATGAGGAAAAATTTCCTTTCTTTATCTCACAGCCTAAGCCTCCTTGTAAGCCTGCAATTCATCAGGTTATGGCTCACAATTATGAGATGCTCTTATGTAGAAATTAGATTTATCAGATGCTGAACCAAGCTGATCTTTACAATGAGAACTACTTAATCTATTTTGATTAAATCAGCAAAGCTCCTAGTGAAAAACAACTAGAATATTTGAGACAGAGCTACATAAGGATGGATTCCTAAGTCAAAAGCACCAGTTGCAACATTGTTATAGAAAGAAAGCCATTTCCACTAGGAACTCACTGATAGTTTATAGATAATACCTAAATTTGAGATGCTCTGCAGTGTTTTGACTGCCATAATCCTGTTTTAGATCCCTGTTTTTATATGTGTCTACGCTCTTTTCCCAACACACATTTTACCTAGGTTTTATAAGCTGCTTTTATTCAGAGCCATTCAGAGGTGCTTGTATATGAACTCTATCTCTCTTAATGCCCTTGTGATTTACAGAGTAAGAAAGAGGCACAGCACTCCAGTGATTACTCTGAGACAGTGGACAAGGTGAGACATACAGATGTGTGCTCTGTTCAGGAAATCATGTTGACAGCCACGCATGGGCACAAAGTGAAACATTTCATGAACAATTACTGAAATAAGAAATCCATCTGTCTATGAAATACTGCAAAAAAATCAAAACAAGTGAAAATTAAAACCACCACCCCCACAAAATATCTGAGCACGAGGCTTATTCCATAATACAATATAAATGCTGTGCAAGTTGGAGTCTGTGGGGAGACTGGGGAAAAGCTACTTCAAGGGAAATAAAAGAAAACTTACCAATTTTCAACAATTTCATCAATAGTACCAGTGGATGAATAGGAATTCAAATTCCTTTTAGTGATTGAAGTATCATATATTTTTCAAAGCACTCTAATTTACTCAAATATTCTGAGATCACATTTAATCTCTTGGACTGGAGTTAAGAGCTGGTTCTAGACCACCTGATGAAACTGAGTAAGCACAAATCTTTGAGGGGCATTCAGCAAACTGGGGCTGGAAATAGATGGTCTTTAAGGTCCCTTCTAACCCAAACCACTCTATGATTTCTTTTTATGTTGCATTACCCACAGGCTTTCAGCCTTTAACTGAGATGAAGGTTAATTCTGCTCTTAAAAGTAGAAAATAATTCAGACAAATTCTAAAACAATTATTACAGGTCTCAAAGTTATGGCTCAAAATCCCTGTCTTCCCTATATAAACTACATGGGTTACAATTCAGTTTGGACAGAAAATTAAATTTAGTGGTTATCTGTAATCATTTACAGATGATACAATTTACAATTTAGATATGGAATAGATAGTTATACATATAAGATTGTCTATCATCTGGAATCTTCAAATAGGTGTTAGATGTGTTTTCTCAGTGAAATACTGTAGGTCAGAGGTAAGTGATGCACAAGTGCTACTTAAAGTTATGTTGCCTGATTTCCAGCTGTTCTTAGTAAGTCATGAGCACATTGCTAAAATGTAACTCTGTGATTGATAAACCACCTTTACATTCTACCTACAGAGGTTTGAGATTGAGGCCCCAGGCTAGCAGTATGCTTGCACTGTGAGCAATGCCAACACACTCAACTCTGTTGAGGGCAGCCGTCACAGCATCTGCTAGTAGCAGTGCTCTTCCCCCTTCCTTGCCCTGTTAAATACCCAGCATATAATTTCAGGAGAAAATATTTATTTCCTTCTTTACAGTTAAAAGTTAAACATCTCTCTAGTGAGGTGCTGTTCTGAAAAAAGAGGAGGCTCTCTATCTATGGAGAAGACCAAAAAGTAAGAAACTGCATTTATGCTTTATGCCTGTTTTGAAGTGACATATCATTGGCCTTCACTATTGCAAGGTTAATATTTCCTACCCTTGCATTATTTAAAAATTCTTCATCTGGGACTTAAAATTGGGAGAACATTAGTTCTCCATGCTCCTTTTCCCAAACTTCAAATGCCCCAAAGTCCTACAGATATGCTGGCTCATTGTCTGGATATACACATACCCTCTGTGCCACAGATTACAATTCTGCACAGAGAAAAAGTGGTGTTTTTTCTTACACACAAGTATGATTAAAGTGTAACTTATTTGGTAATGCTGACGACCTCAAACACGGATGGCCCATCCTTATTCTTTGGGAAGGTACCTGTGGAAACATTCTAGAGAAGAGGAACTAGCTGAGCTTTGTCCTTAAAAACCAAACACCAAAACAAAGGAACAACCAAGAAGAGAAAGAAGCCTTCCTGGCAGGTTTTTGATAATGAGAGTTGTTAGTGGCCCCATACTTGTATCCAGCCATGCTGTGACACAAGGTCAGACAAAATGCATCCTGCCTGGCCACTGGTTAGGAGAGTATTTCTGAGTAATAGTCTGCCTGCACAGAATAAATAACCTTGGGCAGTCAGAAATTCTGTTGAAACTCAAGTGCTCTACCTTATAAATTAAGGGGTTTTTTCCACCAGACATTATTTTCTGAAGAGACTGAATTATTAAGAGCCACATAATTGCTCTTTGTACCATCACAATTAATTTCTAAAATTTTTCCAATGTTTTGTAATAGCCACATGACCTGGAAAAATCCCCTTGTTGATAATGCATGAAACTGTTAGCAGGTATAAAAGTGATATTTAAATTCTGTATGTTAATAAATTTCTAAGCAACTTTAGAAGTGTATTATTTGTTGAAGAGACCACATACCTGTATAATTTTGGAAGCAACTATATCATAGTCAGCTGAGAGATGATCAAGTGAAAAATTAGTTTGAAAACTAGCTTGTAAAAGACATCTACTAAAAAAAAAAAACTTTTTAGAAAGCTTCCTAAAGTCCTCAAAGAAAATAAAGGCATTGAAACAAAAAAAACTTCAGTAAATTTTTGCTTTTTCCATTATAGAGAAGCTTGAGTGACCCCTCATGCTGCACAGCTTTTATATGGCAAGCACACCAGATTATCTAATGCAAACTGAAAGCTCATTAAAGGAGATTTCAGAATAAACTGTTAACATTTATTTTGTCAAATCACAAGATCCAGGTGGTGATGTGTAACCTCCTGCTTAGAGCTGCTTGGTGCCTGAAGAGTGGAAGGTAACCAGCAAGGCAACTATTTCATGAAGTGATTTCAGGGTTGGTTTGGGATGAAGGGTTAACAAGCTTGTAAATTTGAGGTTTGGGCATGTTGGTAGATATCAGTTTAAAGTTATGAGCAACTTGATACTAGAGGGAATATGACATATGTGCTACTAGGTATTGGAGTTTGGTTTTTTAACAAAATGATTTTAACTGGGAAAAATGTACACAATCCTCAAGTGATTGAGAATTTTGTATGTCCTAATTTCAAAATGCTATTTCAGATGAATGGCCCTTTGGCCTAATCTAGAACAGCTGTTTCTGATCAAAAACTCTTCTGTATACTTGCTATTTACCTTTTAAAAGAGACAAAATATATCATCAATTAAACCTGATTTTCTTGCTCATGTATTTTAGTATTTTGTCACATATCTGGGAAATCACAATGTAAGTGGGGGCAGTACTCTTAATTCTGACTTTAACCTAGGCAATTTTTATGTTAACTAACTAAATTGAACATATATAGATTACTTAGCACAGAGACTGAGAAACCTGGGGTCTATTCAAAACATAAAACTCTATATAGAAGTGCTAACATACAAGGAATTGTTGGACTTCTTTATTTGGCTTAATGTTTAAATTCTATTAATCTGCAAATCTGGCACAAAAAATTTTTTAAAAAATCTTCCATTGGCTGATTTTTATATTGTGCTCTTGTGTAGCATAATTTGCGACTTGTGCATCATGAAGTTATTACTTATCTTGCTTAATTCCTTGGTTTGAATCTTTCTATCCAGATATCAACACTCCAGACATGTGATCTCATAGGAGAAATAATAATGTTACTTTCTCACTTGATAATACTGTTTCTCCCCTTAAACATGTTCCCTCTACTGCCATTATATTAAAATGTTAGACACAGTTATTTCTCTGAGGAAAACCAGGTTCTACCATTATTTCTTCTTTTAATAACTGTGTAAGTTCCAGAACTTTCAGTCATCAGTGCTTGATAAACACTTATCAATCAAAAAGCTTGCCTTATTCTTCTTATACCCTTTTACTGTCAAAATACTTTTATCCCATTATTTAGTACTGTAAACAAATTGTTAATGACAAAGGATATAATATTGTGGCAATACATATTTTGTTAATTGTTGTTTTGGAAGACATTCTGATAGCTCTAATATGATGTTCCATGCCATGTATATCACTTCAGGCACAGATTCAGGTTGAAACAAAATTTGTTTGCTCCCAGTTTATATTTTAAAAAAAAGGTGTTTACTGAAGATTTAATTATTTATTCCAAACTGGTGGCCTAATCATCCATACTTTTGACAACAAACTGTCAATGAAAGTACTGAACTACTCAATTTTTGAAGCATTTTTCTTCTGCTTTTTATTATTTTCAAATGTATTCAAACAAGTATTTCAGAATAACTCTAGTTACTTATAAACATCACATCTTCAACGTGAAGTTTTTACCTTTTTATGGGTCAGTCTCACCAGGTAAGGTTTTCCAAGTGTATCCCAGTACTTGTTTTACATTTCTGTTCAGTCCAGCAAGTACATTATAAATATCGTCAGTAGCGTTAAGTCCTCCTGATGGAGAAACAAACTGATTTCTGAATTTCTGAAAATTACCCCTGCTTATTTAAGAGCAGTACCAGCCACACTAACGCAAGCTTATAACTTGAGTAAATGTTTCTGATTGCATCTGAGCATTCCTCCATTGCCTGTGTACCAGATGAAGTCTCAATAAAAGTAACTTGACTGGGCATCAGAGCTCTGTGTTGGCTCTGCTTTCCTTCCTGGGGAAAGGTAAGGGTCTAGTTTGTACCTCTTGGGTTTTCTAATGAAATACTTCCAATGTGATTCAAGTGTATGCAACATAACTAGTTTTTGAATTCACAGAGAGATTAGAAAAGAAACCATAGTTTGAGGCGTGAACAGCCCCATTCATTGCAAGGCTGTTACCTCATGTAAATAGTATTTTAAAATATCAGCACTCTTAAATATTTTGTTACAGAAAGTATGCAAAAACAGATGGGAAGTACAATAGGAAGATTCATGCAATTTGCTCAGAGAACTGCTCTTTTGAGAGAAGCATTTAACAATACACAGTAAAAGATTTTTTTCATTTTTGCTCCTTTTTTTAAAGTAATTTAAAGAAGATAGACACAACTTTCAAAATGTGCTCTTGTCAAATAGTTTGTTAAAGCAAGAGTCTGGTTTAGCTAAATGGTAAGGGACATTCAAACCACTGGAATCATCTGCACATATAGGAAAAAGGCAATACATAATGTAATACATAAAGTTACTGCAATTGCCAAGCATTAATATCAGAACAATCTTATTGCTTTACAAACAGACTTACTGCAAAGCCAGGCATTGTGCAAAGCCTTGTTTAGAGCTGATATGATTTACCTTTGTCTTCATTACCATCACTGGCTAAATAGCTGCATTTGCTGCATTCTTTGCCGTGTGTAATGCATGAATATTTTTGGATATTATGTTATGTAAATCAATCTCATGGTGCAATACTGAATCAGCTGTGCTGTTGCCCTTGCACACAGACATCTTAAAACTCATGTTACTTTTATATATCCTACTATCTATTGGGATTTCTGTTACTTCTAAAAGACAGTTGCAGAATTTCCCTTCTACTGAAAGAGGATGATTTGCAAATATTTCAAGACCACTTATTGTTCTTATCTTGCTTGTACTTCTTAGAATTGACTTCTGGAGTATCTTCTGTTTATGCTGTGGTTTGGGAAAAATATGTCACTTCAGTAGATTGAACTCACTGACACTAAAGGACCATTATGAGGAAATTTTTTACTTCAGTCCACTTTCCTTAACTTATTTAATCATATCTCCTTAAAAACATACAATATATTCACTGGCCTGTAATACTATTGCAGTGAAGTTCAAGAGGTCTAAGAGACAAAGCCATTTTCGGATATTTTCATTAGATGTATTTAGCTGCCATCTTAAGCAGTAACTGTAGTGTCCCCTTTCTCTGAGACAGGAAAACCCAGGGATGAGTAGCATTAGGACTGTAGCAAACAATGTTGCAGCACATGTTATGTGCATTAACTAAAATATGGTCATTACTTTTTCACCCACTATGAAGAGCTGCATAGTTTTAGATGTATGTTTTGGATATATCTGACATACTTCTGACTGGAAGAGTGCCTGTTGTACTGTTATACACAAATAATCAAAAGCAGAATCTCCAGGCCACATATCTCTGGTGATTTTGACATTAGGTCCTTTTCCTCTTCAGATTCATGTGTGGTCTTTGAATTGGACTTTTTTACCTGGTGTATTAAGAGCATGGGTTTTCTGACTCCATTTTAACACACACCTATTAGTCAGCTTTAATGCATTTAACATGTTAAACATTCCGTTTTTATCATTCTAAATTGTTAGCAGAAAGTTCTATTCAAGTCTTAATGTTCCACAAAATCTATGGGTACTGTGTTAACAGTATTAGCATTATGAGTAAAACTTAAAAGCTAGTTAAAAGACATAATTTTACATGTCCTGTTGTCCAGATTCTGTTTTAATAAATGTTATACAATTATATATAAATTAGTATCATTTATATAAGCCTCTTTTAATTGATTTTTTAATCAGCATTTTCACTTTTCTCCAGGATTTATGTAATCTGCAAGACCTATTATTGCCTGAATTAGTTTTTCCACTCTGTTAAATACTGGCTTCATATTTCTTCCCACCCTGTTGAGGTTCTAGAGCCTCTTTTCTGGTGTCTGCAAGGCCCTCTTGCAGCTTGTAACCAGCCTTTTCAATTATTCTCTTCTCTGCTGTGACACCAACAGAGACAGCTGAAAATTGCCGTCAACAGCAGTAATGAAAAAGTTGAACATTTTCATTCCATCAGCAGTGAGCTGTGATGTGAAAGGTTCAGACTCCCTCCCTCACTGGTGAAAAAAATGCTATCTTTCTAAAAAACTTTGTCTTTTTCCTCTTCTGCCATCAATAGCAGCTCCCAGAGCACAGGAATGAGTCACTGCTCCTGTCCCTACCTCTTCACTCTAAAACTGGAAACATAAGATGCTCTGGCTATTCTAGGAAGTGGGAATTGGTCCACACATTCTGAACACTTGGTAAACACTTCAGGGAAGGAAAGACAGAAGCTGCTTTTCTTGGAAGTCAGAAAGTACTATGAAAGTGGTATTTTGTCAGTGTAACATTGAAACATTTATCTCTGATGTAAAACTGGACAAAAAGTACATGTACCAGATCACTTTGTTATCTATTGCCTGTCTTCAGACCTCTCTCACAGTGTCATTAATGATAACGGTACTTCAAAGACAAAGAAGAGATTAATCTAATGATCCACTCCTAGTTCATCTTAGATAGACCCTTGAGCCACATTTACCAAACTGTCCCTTTCTGAATGGGCACAGATCCTGGAACATCCTATTAGCTCTGAGGACTGACTGCCAGAATATGTGTGAATCATGTACTGTGAAGTGATGCTTAAAAAAACAAATAATAAAAATTAATTACTTCAAATATTGGAAGAAGATTCTGCAGTTCATTTTCATTACAGCAGTTGTTTATTGTGACTCAGGAAGCAGAAATTCTTCTGTAGAAATTTCTGCAATACTTGAATTCATGCTACTCCCCTCTATCTATGACTGGTTTTTCTTTTTGTTGAATTTATCTTGTGTGACGTTAACACTCTACCTTGAATTGAATTAGTTATTAAATTAATGCAATTCTAGCCTCATCACAGTGGCCAAAGAACATGGAACAAAGATTTCATTACAATTGAAAATTATAAGGATACATTTCCAAGCCTATTAAAAAAGCAATATGGCAAAAAACTTCAAGTGCCAGTTTGCAGTAAAAATGGGAAAGTGATGAGTACGCAATTACCAAGGGCTTTATATGCTACTATGTTTACAACATACACCAAACAAAATGCAACAATAATGATTAGGAAAGCGTGTGGAATCACAGAATGCCTGTAAAACTGGTTTATGAAGTTTAAATGCTGGGCTTTGTAAATAAAGTCACATTGATGAAGTATCAAGAGAGGACATTGTATTGCCATGAAATTCTGATTAGTTTTGACACAATAGCAGACTAAATGAGCATATAATGGCAAAATCTGTGCTGGGAGGACTGCAGAAGTGAAGTTGAATGTTGGAAGCATACACAATAGTTTTCCCTCTTCCTGATCTGTGCACTGTGAAATTTAGATTCCCTTTGTTATTTGAATCCTTTACATGAATTTAAAGGCCAGATAATTTTTAGGGGAGAAGGAAATAAACATATGCCGCTTATTTCAAAAATTACTGGTTTAAGATCTAGTAAGCTTGAGGGCTTCACACTGGACCAGGTCTTGAAACAAAGCAAAATAATTATTAATAATAATGTATTTTGGCTAGTCATGCTGGTATTAGAATCTCATGCTCACATAATCCCTCTTCAGACTTACTATTTTTCTGCTTTTGGCAGATATCAAACATTTTTGATATCATCTCTTATTTCAGTTGCCAGGCTAATTTTCACATATAAGGACCAAATATTACTTGTTCCTCTTTGAGATCTTGCTTAGAGTGGAATAGGGACTTTAATCAAATCAGCAAGACTGAGACCAGCAGTAAATCAAAGATGTATTCTGCTTTCTGCTTTTCTTACAAGATCAAGTAGTAAATAAGGTTTATTACAAGAGGCCACATATTCAGGCTGCAGAGGCTTTCAGCAGATATAAGAAAGGATTAGATAATTTCATGGAAAACAGGTCTATAAACATCATCAGGAAGAGGCAAAGTTCTGATGTCTCTAATACACCAACTGGAGTGATGGTGGAGTAGAAGGAGAGTGTGTGGCTGAAAGCCCCTAGGTTTGGCTGTTCCCCCTAGCAACTGTATCTCCAGCTGCCATTAGAGCATTAGGATAGAGGGATCATTGATCTGACTCAGTAGGGCAATTTTTATGTTCAAACGAGGATGATTGAAAGTGATAAGAGTCATTAAAATAAGATTAGTTCAAAAATAAGACAAAAGTAAGTTTGGTAACACAGAAGATTAACAATTCTTACAGTGGACATGCAACTACCATGAATATTACGAGGACAGATAAATAATATATAGGGGAAGAATAATTAGAAATACACAGATGCAAAGAAGAAAATACAATAATATTTAGAGAAGGAAAAAGCAAACTGCTACAAATAGGAGAGAGAGAAATGTGAAATACAACTGTTAAGAATCATACCAAACAACTAATAATCATAACCAGAAATTAATATAGAAATGAATGAGAGCAGTATGACTTCAGATTTATGTGCCACTATGAATTGTAGGTGAACAGATTACCTAGAGTCATCAACAGATGAAACTGATCTTAATCAAAAATCTCCAGTTTGACTTCATGTGCTAGGTACTGGGGTCAAAGATACAATGAAATGTCTGAATCCAGTGGTCCAAGAGATAGAAGTGTTGAGGATCTTATTTTGCAATAACTTTAGTAGTATTAATACTCAAAATTCCTTTACAATAAACACACATGCAAAGTCAAGAGATCTAATACATCTGGGCTGCTTAAACAGTGCTTCATTTTAAGTGTCTGTATAACTCCACACAGTTTAATTAATTAAGCTGTATTTAAAGCTAGTAATACTCTATTAATTTTGCTTTAAGTATTGTTCTGAATACTTGAGTAAGCAGAGTGGTGAGGATTTGCAGAAGAGTGATTATTTATGAACTTAGAAGTTTGTAACAATGAAAGTCCTAATGAGCTAGATACAGATCCAAGTTCTGTTCTCATTTATACCACTGTAAATCCAGAACAATTCTACTGATGTCACTGGGCTCTGGGGTGAGACATAAAGAAAAGCATGTGTTTCAGTACAAAAAACTAAAAGAAGACTTAGGCTAACACAGGATGTAACTGGACAAAGTCAAAGAATGTTTTAGCTCTGAAAACCAAGCAAATTCTTTTCTCTCCTTCCAAGTTTGCTGTAATACAAAAACGCTAGTCAAATTAGATATCCAGCCAGCAAATTTCCAAACAAGAAAATGTGTAGCTGTGTCTACAGCCCATCTTCACCCTTTGGAAAGAAATCATATAGTTTTTACATGCAAAGGACGAATGCAGATGCCAACTCCCCTGTAAAATTTCACAGCACACGCAACAGGCTGAGAGAGGAAACTGCAAGTATCTGATGCATGTCTTCAGCCCCATCAGTATTCCAGACTGTTGTGTGCATCAGCTAGCCTGTTCTTGGGTGAGAATTTATACTACTCATACTGTTAGTGAAGTTATCCTGGATTTATATTGCTGAAATCCAAAGCTTTCTAGATGTTGAGAACACTACGAGGTCTGCTACGACAAAAAAATAGAAGCTGTAGACAAAGACAGAAAAGATAAAGAATTTAGTGCAGATAATGAGGCTGACTGCAAACTCTTCAGAAGCATTATTTAATAAAGGCAATAGAAGGACATAGAACCCATCAACAGAGGACTTGTTCAGAGATAAAAGGAGAGAATGAAGCTTACATTTAAAGAAAGGAGGTGTCTGTTGAACATCATGATAAACCTCATTTATTTTACACTGGAGCACTCTCTATATCCAGTTCACAGTATATCATTGTACAGTTAAGGAAAGTGGACTGGAAAAAGCACTAAAAGATATAAATATTCAGGAATTCTGCTGTGCAAATGGGAATAAATTGGGCTAATTTATAAACACCACAAGTTTAAATTACATGGGTTCACAATTTAGAGTGAGAAACATTCATCATATTTAATCGATCACAACCCTTCTAGTTACTTTATTTGTGCTCTCCTTAGTCTATTAGCAACCTAGTAAGAGGATTAGATCACATCCCCAAAAGCAGTAATACTCTTCCCAAGCTCCCTCATTAAAATGACCTCTTGCCGGATGTTTTCCCCAATGAAAAGTATTTATTCCATCACTATTGCTAACAGTTTGGACTGATAAAAAAAAAAAAAAGTTCCAGACTTACAGGTTTGACCTGGACAGTGATATCTTCAAGGTTTTTTACAGGTGCCTGAAATGTGAGCTATGCCATTACAAGCCGGTTACCCCTGACTCACAGCTTGTGGAGCCAAGCCTGTGCACAGGCAAGATCCTTCACTCTGGAGGTCTCAGTGGCTCCCAAGTCTCTTTTTTCTTCAGCTACTAAGGGAAAGTCCTCAAGCAGCAAGAACCATTTCTGCACCACAGACTTGGCAGGAGCCAGATTCACTTAGTGATGTCTACAGAGCTGGAGAGGACTTGTTTTGGTCTAGACTGATCTGATAGATCTGCTTCAAACTGACTTAAGATTTTAGTTTCATGTACTTGTCAGACTACTTCTCTCAAATTGCATTTTAGACAGTGAGAAACCTTGCTTCAGTATTTTTCATCCATTGGGGATGATGGAATATTGTCTCTAATTTCACTTTTTGTTCCTAATGTGATTTAAAATAATTATTTTAACACTTAATTTGGATTAATTAATTACATTAATAAGCAGTGACTAATTAGTTTGTAACATCAGAGATTTTCCAGTTTCCAAACACTCTTGATTTTAGAATATTTCTTGCCCTTTGTAACTTCCTTGCTTATTTGTTACTGTATTACACTAGTAATGAGTCAATTTCTTGCTTATTTGACTATAATCAAAAAGTCATGCTGACACCAACTTGCCTAGGGATTTTTTCAGTTATCTTCTCTTTTCCCAAGCTTCTTACAAAAGTTATGTCTTCCTGACCAGTTGTCAATCCAGCCTGTTAAGCATATTGCAATCTTAAGTTGAGAACCTACTGTTGTGCAAAAAATTAGACATTAGGGGCAGATCTGACAGTGAGCTGAGGAGATAAAATACCAGTTTAGGCATCTGAAGTCATAGAATATATATTGAGTTGGAAGGAACCCCTAAGGATCATTGAGTACAAGTCCCTGTTTCATGCAGGACTACCTAAAGCTAAACCATATGACTGAGAGCATTATCTGAAAGAAATTGGAAAAGACACTTTAGATGTTGAGAAGACAGTTTTTCATCCTCAACCTTTCAATGATAATAGAAATGCTCTAGTATTTTGATTTAACCTAAATTCTAGTTAAGGCTTAGTCTTTTAGTTATTTCTCTTATATTGCTAAAATAAAGGGTTCTCACTTTGGCCTATGATTTTACAACACAATTGGAATACAAATAGAAGAGAGTTTTTTCTAGCTCTGATAATTATGTTGAGCTGTGTTAACCCCATGTTTGCAATAATGTGAAACAAAGCAGCTGAGCATTCCTCACAGGGCTCTGCTGGTGTTAAGAAACAGTCTCAGGTCAGATCTTTCTTTACATTGAGATTTTGTCATTGTAGTAAATAAAAGACAACTAAGCAAGCAAACAAGCCCACAAAGCCAGATATACAGAGTGCCTTTTATAGAATCCCGTCCTATTTATTGTTAACAACTGTAATTTTTTAAAAAAATAAGGACTCAGCATATTCTTAATTTTCATTTCAAGTAAAAATATTACAACTGAAGTGATTATGCTTGTCCTGGTTTAGGAATGGTATTCTCCAGTTTAGTGCTCCCATGTTGCTGCTTGCTCTCCCTTCTCTCCTGAGGGTGGCTGGAGAGAAGAATTGGAGGCATAAAAGACAAAGATCACAGGTTGAAATAAGAATAATTTACTGGAAACAGCAATGAGATGAGAACAGTAGCAGCAACAATACTAATGAGAGATGCTAGAAGAGAAGGAAGGATCCAGACAGAAAAAGCCAACCTGGTAATAGAAATTATGGGATGACTCCCTCTGCCATGTTTCCTCTACAAGCAGGAGTCCCTTCTTGCTGGAAAAGTCTCTCTTTTCCCCACTCCCAGCAATGAAGCGGGGTGTTACAGAGTAACCTCTGTGTCCTGGCCATGCCCCCCCTGGCTGCTGCAAAAAATTTATCCTGTCCTGGCTGGAACCTGGGTAGTGCTGTAGAGTCAAGTGTTAAAAATCCGACAAATCATGATGTCAATAAATTGGCAGAATGGTCAAAAAGCCCTGGGGCTTTTTGTATTATGTTATTATGAACAACTTTAAAACCTGAATGCAGTGAAATCCATGGGAATTTTACCATTCAACATGACAAGGTCCCATTGAAACAGAATATTTTGTTGCTTTTCAGTATTTATCGTTTGTTTATACTGTGGTACTATTCAGAGGCTCAGTATTTTATTCGGAGAAGAGTTGTAAGTTCCCAAACTAATTCAAAAGTTTACACAAATGAGCATTGTTTGCATTTTGCCTTATTATTCTTACTATTTCTTGTAGCAATGTCATATGTCAACTCAGAGGACAAAAACAATTATGTGACTCAGTGAGTGGCACCATATTTCATGTAAGTGGGCACAGGAAAAGCTATCTAAAAACTGAAATTTGTTTGCATAAATTATTTGCTGAGTAATTATGACTATCAAGAACATTTAAACAAAATCTGGATGGTTGCAGAAGACGGCAATGAGAAAAGCAGCCAAGAGCAAGACAAAGTTCTGTAGAGTTCTGTAGGGCCACAGCTGAGCTGCCACTGCTCTTCAAGCTGCATCACATCAGGCTGCCTTGAGTACTTCAAGTTGCTACAAGTTGCTGCTGTCTTGTCTAAATAAACCACTTACAATAAATTATTCAAACAAATCAAAATCTCAGAACACATTGGTTTAATAACATGCACTAACTCCAGCAGTGTCCAACTCTCTGTCACTCCTTACTATGCACTTTAAAAATATTTTTAATCAACATGTTTAATCATAGTAACAACATAGAGACAAACAAATGTTTTACAAATGCTTGAAATCATAGAAAAAGAACAACTAAATTAATACATGTGCGTTACTTTTTCTCTGTGGTACTCTTGTTTGAAACATGCGAAGTAAGACAAGGAATTAATTTGTTACTAGCAATTTCTCCAGTTTTCTCATTCTACTGCCTAGGTTTCCCTGTGGCTGAATGGCAGTAGAATAAACTAGATTTAGAAAGAACTACCACACTTTTGTGCTATGTGGCGTCCTGCTGGGTTTCCCATATGAAGTTGCCATTTAACCAAATAAATCAAATACAGTGTTATAAATCCAAATACATTTTAAATCCTCTGCCTGATTTTCATATTATTGGAGAAGAACACTGCCATTTTTTTCTTCTGACTGAAATTATTTTAAAAGAGGAAAAAAAAATCTGCAGAAAATGAGGGCTCTATCTGGGTTCTATATAGGAGTACCTCCCCCCCACACCCCATACCCCAATTTATGCCGCAGATTATCACCAGGCATTTAAAGAAAGCAAATGCAGAAAATAGAAATATTTACGTTAACATCTAGAGCACCATGAAGTAGAGATAGAAATTAAATTCTGTGGATGTTGGTTCCTTAAATAGAATACAAAACTCCTCTTTACTTAACTTTTGCTTTATGGAGCATAAGCTTGACACAGCCTTAGGTCAGGATAAAAATATTAAAGACTACATCTTCTGTTGGGTGTCTGCTTCCACTTGAGAAGGTCTCCTTGCCAGGAACAAATGCTGACAATCTAATCCACTTTAAGATCCTCTCAAGACTCCGCTTGCCCAGATTTACTCTGAATTTTAACATTATGGCTGACCAGTTTATACTACTAAAATGGTGATTTAGATTTGAGCTATAGTTTCAAATTGTGATTTTCTCTTTCTTTTTAAAAAATTTTTTTTTGTTTTTTTCTACTACAAAATCTTTGTACCTTCTACCAGACAAGGTTTTGAATAAAAAAAAATCTGCATTCCTGAAAAAAACAAGGCTTTTTCATTAAATTACCCTCAGTGATGCAATGTTTGACTTACTTCATTTGGGATTTGGTTGATGCTGAGTTAACTTGCTGATCTACTACAAAACTTATTGTGAAAACGCAGCAAGTACTCTGGATCTACAATGCTTCTGTTCTCTTGTAATGAGATTATAAAAGTATTTATCTCACAGAAGCTTCATAAAACTCAGCACTCCAAAGAATGGGGGTAATGTAAATTACAGTAGAGAGAAGATAGACAACTGCTTGGACAAAAAATAGAGGAGAAAAAAGCTGTTTCTGGGATAGTGCCAAAGGGCCTCAGTAAATTTATTCAGAAGTAGGCTGAACCTAATTTCCTTGTTTGTTTTTAAAGTCTCACTGAGGATTTATGTATCTTGCAGTGCTTGTTGTCAGTAGTTTTAGTGGCCATGTCCACCCAAATTACAAGAAGTCATGGAAATATCTTTTTCTTTTTTTAATTTTCATAATCTAAAACGTAGTCTGTACCTCCATACATATATTATTGTAAAAGGACAGAAACGTTCATATGTACTTCAGGATTTTGTAAAAGCAAACTTTTGAAAAACTTGAAATCATTATAAAATCTCTCCCAGACTTGTGTTTGTTTTTTCAAATGCCAGTGAGGGTCTGTATACATTATAGAAATATATTTATATGAAGCAAAACAGGGACAAAAGCCCCTTAATCCAAATGTGTTGAAAATGACACATTTTTCTATGGCAAGTTTGTTCAGCTGCTGTCAATAAGGTCATTATTTAACTGTTTTCTAGATGGAGACAGTTTATCTATAAAAATGTTTTATTTTGTTTTTTAAAGGACATAGTTCAGCTTTGACTTGGCTTTTTCAGTGGAGTACAGCAAATCCTTTTTCTACAAACAAAATGTTCTAATTTACTGCCCTCGATAAGATCCCCAGGCTTGCTTAAATTGTTCAAAGTGTTAGAGGTGCAACCTATGCCAAAAACTATACTAGAATAAATATTGCATATATTTTCAATTTGTGGGTGAATGTAATGCAAAACAATTTTGGTTGTTAGGCACATTGCAGGCAGGCTCTGCAGGCTTCCCACACACATTGCTACCAAAGCACTTCAGTCCTGACAGTTAACACCATATGATGTTCCACTCTTGAATTACCTTATGAGCAGCAACTGCCAACTCTGTCTGCGAGTTTTGGAATTTTCAAACCCTGTAGACCTGATGACTGGTTGTATTTTTTGGTTTGTTTTCCTTAGCACCCTGATCTTTACACGCTATGAATGTCTGCTTGCTGTGAAGGATTTCTTCTGCACACTTTGCCTCCAGGAAAGTCAATTTTGCTCAACTTACTGTCATTTAAAATCATGGGACAACTCCTTTCTAAGTGAAGGCACTGGATTTTTTTTTCTCCAGCTCCTATTAATATAATAAACTTGTGTTTACTTACACTATGTATATATAAGTTGGTCTTCAGTCTCTTCCTAAAATTTCTCAGAGCTTATAAAAACAGTTAACCCTCTGTATAAGTTGACTCAATTGACTCTATGAAGAGACACACTCAGTAAATTGAAATGAGAATGGCCAAAAAAGTGTCCCCAGAAGAAAAAAAATTCTTCCTCCAGCAGTAGTGGAAAGAAAAAGCAGCAGGTTGTGGGGAGGGAAAGAATAGTATGCCTGGTTTTATGCATTAACTTAAATTTATATTGGCTCATTCTTTATTACACACCAGAAATTTTCCAGTTTTGTTCCACAGTGGTCAGATGAAGAAACCCTAGAGAATGGAGAAAACAGGCAAAGTAAGGATAGGCTGCTTTGGAAAGACACTGGAGATCAATGAATGTTTTATTTTATTCAATGTTGCCCTGTATCATTTATCCTATGAGAGCTCGGCATCACCTGTGGCTTTGGAGCGTTTGTCATAGCAACCAAACAAACTGGTACATGCCTAACAAGGCAAAGTGCTGTCCAGTCATACTTCCTTCAGACTCTCACTGTCAAAAAAGATTTGTAATAAAGACTAGAAATAATAAAGCTATAGCTGTAGTCTATGCGCAGAGAAAGAAAATTAAAAATAAAAACCTACTAGCACATACATGTAGAAATAATTTTGGAAATAGTGTTGGAAATGTAATCTATATACCCATAGGATTGGAGAAAGTCATTAATAATGGTCTCAGAAAGCCTACATACCACCTGCACACCAGCAAAATCCAAAAATATAGAAAAAAATATCCAGCTGAAGCAGTGCAGGAAATCCTAATTTTATTCAACATTCTTAAGTACTTTTTCTTTTCCTAAGACAATTTACATTGAACTCAGAGTCAAATCAAGCTCCTTAGGCATTATGGGTGTTTTCAGAAACACATTCTGCTGCAGTGTACCACCAAGAGAATGCTGATTTTTGTATGGGCATTTAAATAATTTTTAAGTACATGATCCTCATTAAAATATAACAGCAACAGAACTCATTAATTTAGGTCATCTGAAGCAACTGACAGTTTTTCCTGCCTACTTTGGCAAGTGTTGCTACAAGAACCTTTCTTCTCTTCAGTCTTATGCCTCTACCAGAGCTGGAATTTGTAGTTACTGTACAGCTCAAGGTTAGTCCACAGCACCTGTCCACTGCACTTAACCACCAAGTCTGCTGGGTTGTGCCCTTTCCCTCTGGTTTTGGGAAGTATGAAAAAGATGGACATGGAAATTTGACAGTTTTATTGTTCAGCTTTCTTGAACATGGTTAACATCTAAAATTAAAACCAAAGCATTTACAAGAAGACAATAAACTAATATAATGCTGGTTTTATTCCATCTGCAAACACCCTGCTTAAGTTTATTTGTTAGATGTCTCTGAGCATTTACTCAGTGAGAGAGATCATATTCACCCAAAGTTCCTCAGCCCTGGTTCACACTTGGGTTTTGCCTGTGTTTGTCCAAACCTCTTCATCAGGTTCACGAGGACACTGAGCCCAACCTTTGCAGCCCAACAGTTATATCATTGCTGTTAATGGCACTCAAATGTTTGCTAAGGTGTGATCTGTCTTCAGTACATCTCCTTTCCTTGTTTTTAGGTTTGACTAAAAGAATTTATTTGCAAAATAAGTGTCTCATAAGCCCAATCTGTTTTGCTGCTTTGCTGAGCCTCAACTCAGAGCAGCTACTTGCTTCATTGTGTTGCCCTCCATCCTTAATATCTGTTCCTTCCATCTTTTCATATTGTTTAGATAGTGCACATCCTGTCTTCAGTTTGAATATATTTAGTCACTGTTTCAAAGGACATATTCTATGCAAGAAATTCCTGCATGCCCTTGGATGGACAATTGCCTGCCAGCATCTTTCACCTGTGCTTCCTCTTTGGGCAGCAAGAGAAATGAGGTGAAATGGCAACACTGTCCTGTAGTCATTGCAGGTCTGGGAAATAGAATCTTTACCCTCTCTCACTCCTTTCCTTTCTTCAATCACAAATACTGATGGGAGGCACAGAAAAATTGTGCCATTCACACACCCACCACAAGCAGATACAGTAAGATAAGAGTTCAGTGATCTAGAGAGAACAATCCTGATGCTCCTTGTTAAAGGCAAGGGAAGCAGCAGACATCTAGCTGAGCAGACAGTGGTGCCTTAAATGGCCATCAGAAAAGGAAGAGAGGTCTGGGAGAATATTGATTATGTGGCAATTTAGGAGGCAGCAGGGCTGATGTACTGTTCATGTTGACATAGTTCAACAATCTTTTCTACCCTGTGACGATCATGCTAATCCTCTTTGCAAGCCTTATTCACCCCAGCCTGGCTTCCTGTGTAAAACACCTGCATCAAAAACCTGCATGAAATAGCCTTTTGTTACAGCACTGCTGTTTTGGGCCTAACCATCCTTCCATAGGAAAATAAGGCAATATTCAAAGACAGTTACTTGCCAAAGAAAACAGAACAAAGTGGCAATTCCCATGTCAGCCTATCAAGATAAAACAGCATGTCTTGCGTATAGGAAAGAAATTAAAGGTGTTTTTAAGTGTAAGAATTTTGTTCATTCATCATTCGGGGAAAAGAGCTTTTGCATGGGGGAAAACAAAAAAAGCTTTTCTGTGTTGATCTGCTTATATGTGGCAAGAGAATCCTACCTGTTCTTGGCACAGAGTGAAAAAGCAGAGTAATTCAACTGCAGACAATAAATTACCTGAACAAATAGAGCTGAAAAAGTCATGCACTACAGGAATCCTGTTGTATGTACAGGATTACTCCTTTACTATTAAGCATTCTGATTTGAAGGAGAACAGATGAAACACAATATAGCTGCAACAAGACTCAGTATGTAAATTGCTCAAGGCAAAGATCACAATGAGGATTTTTTTAGTATTTACACATATCACAACCACCACTGGAATTTATGGGGACTAATACAACACAAATGTTATTGCGTCTAGTACTATTCCTATGGTAGTAAATGCTATTTATAGGAAACAGAAAACTGATAAAAGTCTTCTGTAAAGGAAAGAAATTTAAAATGGCTCTAAATTACATGGGATATATTGAGATTAAAGCACTTGGCAGTTTAAGTTTCCTCTCTCCTATGGATAATTGCTGAATTAGGCATAGAATGGCTGGTAAGGGGGCTGATATAAGATGTTGATCCAAATTTCATGAGAACTATATAATTTATTTTATTGTGGAAAGAGGTTAAATTGTGATCAATAGTGATCCATTCAGCCCAGGCTAACATGCTATATCTGGCACAGATGCCTAGCTATCTCACAATTCCCAGTGCAATCCTGACAGCTACCCCTTTAATCCTGAGCACAGCCTTGGGACTGAGTGAAAAAGGTGCCTCAACTTTGGGATTGCATGGATCTCTGCTCTTCAGCATGGCTTCATGCTGATTCTTGGGTTTTCAGCATCTACAAGCAATTCAGCAATGCAGCCTGACATTGACTGCTGCAAATTATAGAGCAGAGTCACAAAACTGGGATAATGTTTTGCCTCTCCAAATTTGAATTTTCATCAGGCTGACAGTGGGCTCATCATTCAAACCAGACTGACCCTGAACACAAATATCCCTTTTTGTATTACTGGATATTTCTGAATTCTAGTCTGGAGTCAGACTCTTTCTTGTGATAAACCTCTCTACCTGAGGAGTGAGATCCCTACCTCCTAAGCTCTAAGTAGCTCTTGTTGCCAAGCACTAGACCCAGACTCTTGACAGCTCCTCTATTCAGTGTGGTATTGTGTCTTATTGCTCCCCTCTCTCTCACTTCCAGACCAGTTACCCCTCCAGATGTCAAGTGACACCATTCCATCCAGGCATTAGTTTCTCAATTCTGTGTTGCATCTGGTGTTTATCCCATTCCCCATGCTATCCTGGAAAGGGGAGGAGGTACTTTCCAACATGCACCATTCTCCCAAACTTTTATATGGTTTAACAACATGCCAAATTTCCCCTCTTCCAGTCTCCTGTCTGTTTTTCATTTCTTTTCAAATATGCAGCTACTTGAAGATGCCCTGGCTAATATGCTGACATGAGACTTGCATGTCATGCTGACATGCTGTAATCTTGCAGAGGAGAAATGAAACAACATCTTATTGTTTAGAAATTAAAAAGCATAAATTCTTCCCTCCCCCCTCTGTATTTCCTTGCCAGTTTCCGATTTGATTGCTGGCTTGGTTTTTTATCCTTCTTGCACACAGCACACTCCTGAAAGATTCTGTGTACTTTTTTGGATGCAGAAAGCTGTAATGTTCCACCCACTGCATTGCAGTTGTGACTGAGAAACAGTCTGCAAAATATATGGGATTCCCAGAAGATCTGAGGCACCATTATAAATATATTTAATGTTAATAGCCTATGATAATGTTTATTTAGGAATCATATATGGTGTTAAATAGTGGCATTATTGCTCACTACAAGGACTGTACTTTCCTCCTTTATTTGAAGAGGTTCACTATGTTTTTATTTCATTTCAGTTTGATTTTCATGAAAACAGCTAGCTGCTTATTCCGCAGTGACTGCTCTCTCTCTGAAAAAAATGTTGTGTAAAAATATGATTTATGCCCAAAAGGCAAAGCTTGTCTTCACTCTGAGCCCAAGTGAAAGAAATGCCCACTTTAGAATGGTCCTCTGCTTTCTTGGCAAGCCTGGCTTGTGAGCCATCACTACATGTAGTATAGTGGAGCTCACAAAAAATTTCTCAGAAACAACTACCCTGAAGCAGCTCTCAAAGGGCCTGAAGAGTAAAGCCTAAGCCACAACAAAAGGTCAAGAGGTGGACAGAATACTGTAGAGAATATAAATTCACGAGCTCAGATTTTCTCCAAAACACAGACTACAATCACAGGAAACAAAACAACCATGTAACTTAATCCTGTTGTCAGCAGATGAAATTTTCATGTTTCATACTTCTCATGTACTCCAAAATTATTTTTCTAGCAATATGAATATCATCCTAACAACTGATGGACCTAGCCATTGTATGCTAATTTAAAGAAAATTTTCCTAACTGTTTTGCAGGAGTTTAAAATGAAGGAGCCACAGCACAAAGAGGAAAAGCTTTAGACATGTGTCTTGCTGAAAGGGGAGGGAATGCAGAAGGAAAGGGAAGGAGTTGAAGGAGGCAGAGAGAGGGAGGGAAGAAGGGAGAAAAAGAAACTCCTTCTTAATTTCTGTCCCTACACATCCCCACTGAAGCAGAAAGTGATGTAAGAGTTTACTTTTTTCTTCTTTTTTTTTTTTTTCTTCCAGAAAATTTGCAGTAGATTTTGTTTCCAAGACTCTAATACCTGGTATACAGGAGAATGTTATAAGAACAGAATTCATGACATATTCTTCCTTCTGTATTGTCTATTTAAAAAACTAGCTCTGTCAAGAACTAGTTTATTATGTGAAGAAAGCGCTCACTTTATTTTCTGGCTAGACACAATTCATTGTTTTCCCATGGGTGATGACAGATCTCCCCCCTGTTACAGCTGAAAGCTGGCAAACAGCTACTTGATGGTGTTAAAAAACCCTATAAGACAAATAGAGAAAATGTAAGCCTGATTTAGAAACTTCTCTAGAATTTGAAAGGCAAAAAGATGTTTGTTTACAGGTTAATGGGGTACTAGAAAACAAAGCTGAGTGAAGACTATTTCAACATTCACCTTTTTCTTATTTATACAAATAATTTTGGATGTGTCTTTGAAAATCTCTGTTATGAAAAGATTTCTAAGTGTAAAGCATAGTTTGGGGTTTGGTCTTTTGAGACTTATAATCCCTGGCTGTAAGGATAAGATAATTATAACTATATATATCACAAGAGTATTTTATGTCATTTTGATAGATTGTTTTACATTAATTTGATATTTAATATATGTGTGCACCTATGCAAAAGTGTCTCAAGAAAACAAAGCATTACATTTTCTGCAGTATATTATGTCTTATAATTTTTACATTCCTTCGTATTAGGTTATGCTAACCTGCTCCTGAAACTTCTTGAAAAATCAGGAAATTATTACTGGGGGACTGTGGTACAGTAATTCAGCTGTAATTCAAATTCAGAAGACCTTTTAGTCTCCTATTTCTATCAATGAGGTAAAATGACTATATAGATAATAAGAAAGGTGTGCCTTTGCTCTACAAAAGAATTATTTGCTTTGAGTTAGTACTACAAAAAAGGCTTCTTAAATGAAGTGGGAGGGCATTCTGAAATTAGCAGATAAAGCAGAATTCAATATTTATTGCCTTTGGTAGGAAAGCTGATGAAAGATTCACAGATATATTGGCCATGCTTTGCAGAAGACACATCAAACATTCTTCATCAGGAATAATCTACAGGCTGAATTTGATATCTTTCTCTTTGAAAGAGAGGTGGTGGTAACAAATCTGCCTTTAACAGTTGTTTTCATTTTGAAAGATTATAGAGTGATTGGAATAAAAGCAGTGAAACTATAATAGGCTTTCCTTTCTCTCTCTTTGGATGTTGAAACCAACATTTAACACTGATTTAAAACAGATTTCTTAGAATACTCGGAAATCTTGCCAGGTATTTATCATCTTGACCAAACCCAGCACAGTATATCAGAAAAAAAAAAAAATCATATTTGTTTCTTTGATTATCCTTCTCCTGAAGAAGGATTCTGATCTGGGTGGCTTGACAAATTAGAAGTGCAACAGTTCTCTATAGGGTCACATTCTGTAGTTCTTTGCTGCTTTAGAATCACAGTATATAAAAATGAAGCAAAAAAACCTATCTGGGATCTGGGAAAATCTAAAGAGTGATGAAGAAGATTTTGCATGCAAACAAATAAAGCAGGTATATATTTTTTCCAGGAAATATTTGCTCCTATAATTTAATGTGTATTTAAAAAAGCCATTCATACATTCCTCAGTCATCTACAAAAAAAATTCTGTGTGGAATAATTATGGAGTAAGGCCTTTGTCTGTTAATCAGCGAATGTTTCATGTATATGAGCAACTTAAAAAGTAAAGTGTGCAGATTTAAGTACATATTATCTCAAAACATCTGAAGCTATTTCTCAGCACAGAAAGCCAGACTACCTATGAAATCTTTTTTGTGTCTGTATATACCTGTCAGCAATGGATGATGATCCCTGGCTAAGTCAAGACCTGAAAGGCACTGACAATAGTTTGTCTCACCTTTTTATTTTCCACTGCAACCCTGATGCTAGACTCTTTTCCACTGGTGTTTGCTTTTAGCTTTTCCTTTTTTTCCTACAAAATGGCAGCATCTATTTATGTTCTCCCTTTATCTTAAGGTATCAGTATAATGCTACACTATGCTATAAGCTTTGATGAACCCTCAAAATACTTGACATTTTCATGGTGATTATTATATTAATGTGAAATAAATCCAGAGTCTCACATCAAGATAATTAGTAAGCTGATCTTCTGGTCCCATCCATAATCACATCTCTTTTCATATATATAATGAATTATTTCTTCAAAACCAAGCTTTTTAATTTCAGCTACAAAAACTTAACATAACAACACTGACACCAAGGAGCAATTTCTGTGTTTTCTAGGACCCCATTTTCCTGCACACATGCACAAAGGGTGCAGTTATAAATTTTTTACATCACAAATATTTGTAGCAGAGTTTTTAAAAAAATGATTTCAAATATGTTTTAATGAAGATAAAAGGGTTGAAAAGTGGCTTTCCAGTTGCAGTTAGGAACATCAACTGTAGCACACTTTCAAAAAACATGTATTCAAAAAAAAAAAAACTTCAGCCCTGAGCTTAAAAAATCTTCAGCAAAATACAGTTGCCATTAACTTTTCAGTATCTGATAACAAAACAGGTGTGAGAATGCCTCAGAAACACTGAATTGTGTCAGCTTTTGAGTTAACTAACTATTTATCCTGATTAATTGTAAAATTGTTGGTGTATTTTGTGGGGGATTTTTAGGTCTTTGATAAACAGCAAGGTTTGAAAATTCCTCTTAATAAAGAGGAAAAGAATGTGAAAAGAAAGCCATTGGTGCAGAATAAAAGACATCTTTAAGCTGAATTCTGTGTTTAATGCTAATAAATACGCCATATTAATGCCTCAACAAGAAACTCATAGGGAGGTTTTCGCATGCAAAAAGCAGCAGAGCAGCTTTCCATGGCTACTGCTCCTTGCCTTTCACACCCGCCTCGTCTGCCAGCTGGGTCTATCTTGAAGGAGAGACCTTAAATCCCTGCAAGCAGACTGTAAGGCACATGCAGTAGCAGCAGTGCACTGACATTTGCTAAGCACCAGCGTCCCTCAAGTGACTGGGAGCGAAGCCATTGACGTCACTGAACAATAGGCAAAATATTTCCTCCTCCTCCATAGTCCTGAACTGTAAACACCCAGCTTGCACACAGCAGGCTGAACATTTGGGGAGAGGCGGAGAAGGAGAATGTGAAAAACTCTCAACTGATGCTGCTGAAAACAAGCAGCTGTTCCTGCATAACCAGTCTCTCCTTATTCCTTCCATTTTGCTGTGAGGATTGCTGGTTCCCCCTTAGCATAGGTCACACAGTAAAGAAGATAAAGCTAAAATTAAGTATGAATAAAACTTTGTCTACTGAACTCACAAGGAATTTTTTGAAGCAGAATGCCTATTAATTACGAGTTTTAAAAAACATACTCTTTTTCTCTCCTTTTCTGTCTCTGTCATGGATAACTGCAGTATTGTAACAGTCATCCATGTATTTTTGACAAGGTGTGGTGGACTGAATGTAAGTGAATTTCCATCTCAGTCACCATCTCTTCAGGCAGCTACCTTATTGCAAGCTGAAGAGAAAAAAACCCCATAGATCATAATTATAATTTTAAAATCACATAGATCAGTATATGCTCCAGATTCACTGTACAGACTGGTTTAACCCCTTGAGTTGGAGAGTTTGGTTATGGCATAGGCAGAAAACAAAAGGGCAGAGTTAATCCTGAAAATGAAAATCCAACTACAGCTTTTTGTGAATATATTAAAAAAAAATACTGGTGCATGAAGTCATTAGGATTTGCCAGTTATTTGACAGAATGTTGCACAGTGGTAGGAACAGTTAAACAGTTCTGGAATGTTATAAATTAATGGAATCTAATTCAGCTCTTTGCAGCTGCTTGGAAGCACCTGCAATCCTACAATCTTCCCTGTTTCCAGAGCATCCCATGGAAGATCCCTGGGGTGCAGAAAAAGGAGACTACTAGAAACAGGGAGCAGTGTGATGCTGAAAAGAGGTCAGAAATGCTGTACCTCTGAAAAAGCTCAAGAAAACCACTGAAGCAGGGAGCCCTGGAAGCTTATGTAAGCCATTTCAGGGAATGCACCAGCTGATTTGGTCCATCAACGTGAGCTAGAGAAATTAATCTCACCAGGAGTCCTCAGCCTTAGATCCAAAAGCCAGCGTTGGAAGAAGCCCTCAGATATAGCTCCATAAAGATATCAGTTTTGTTTTTAGAGCCTTTACTGAAAAAATAAGCTTGATGTGCCTGGAAAGGCTTTAGGAGTGCCCAAAAAAAAATTCTTGTGCCACCTGATTGCTAACTGAAGAGTCATGTCTCTGGAGGTCGAAGTGATCCAGGCAAATCACGATGTCTTTCTTCCTTTTGCCTCATTTAGGCTGACTTTTGCTGACTTAGGCCAAGGTGGTGAATAAGCCCCCTTGGACATATTTGTTCTCAAACTAAGATGAAAGAACCATCACCACTTTCTGCAGAAGGCAGCCTGTAAGAGCCAGGGACGCGCACCTTTTCCCCTCTCCAGCGCGGCTCTCTGTTGAATGAGCCTTTTAGGTGGCACACCACATTTGCAGCATATATTGATTTATGATTTCAAAGTGCTGAACAGTCATTTTTTGCTAACAGACCATAAGCATTTGCTCATTATCCCTCCTTTAATATGCAGGAAAAGTAGGTGGGCAAATAACCTAGTTTGCTGTTCAATTACTCCAGTGTGTCACGATGCTGCACTAATGTGGCTTCGTGTCCAGCTGCTGTGCTGAATTAGCTGTGCTGTTGCAAGTGCCCAGCTGAAAAAGAATGAATCTCATCACCTCTCCAGAGTGTGCAGCAACAGCACACACGATTAATTGCACTTCTGGGGCTTGACACCTACTGTTCCACATGTTTTGCTCCGTTTGTCAATGTGCTGGCACTGAACTTCTGCACCCTGTCTCTGCTTTCACACAGAAAACAGTGGCTGAAATGGACCTTCTCATCTTACCAGAGAAAAGGCATGTGGAAAAGTAACATTTTGCTGGCCTGCTTTCCTTTTTTTTCCTCTTTGTCATTTTTTCGTCTTTGCATGAGCTACTCCATGCAGCTGAGCTAGGTGGCAATATCAAAACATGTAGTGAAAAAAAGTAGCTAGATTAAATGAATAAACTGCTGCCTGACATGACCATCTCACACAAATATGGTAATACCAGACTAAAATACTATATTTTTGATCTGATCAAATCTCACTCTTTCCTTGCCTATGCCTGAACAACCACCTACAGTAAAAAGCAATGCATGCCTTATTGGAGACTAGGAGAGCCCTTCACAGCTTTGGGAAGCCAAGTATGCTGAGATATATTTGGAAGCCTGAATTTAGTAAGTGCAGCCTGGGCTGCACAGCTGAGAGGGTCTCAGATCTTTGTGTATGCCCCAGTTGTATCCTAGTCCCAGAAAGGTGTTCAAGTGTCTTTAGGAATATTGTTTTCTATAGGAGGAAAACTCAAGCATCTGGATTTAAATGAGGCCAAGACCCTAGGACAACCTGTAAAAATATTTGCCACTCGGTCTTATGTCTATCTTGGCACCTTCCTCGAGAAGTACTGTTGCTGGAAGCCAAGTGCAGACTAAGAGAGGGTTACATACTCTTTGGGGAACAGCCTAAAAGTACAGCCTGGAATGTTAAGTACATTTACTTCATTCATAGTAATGCATTTTTAAGCATACCTTTAGGCGAACATTTGTGCATTTAAGTTTTACTAGTGCAAATACTCAAAGAAAATACATCTTATTTTGGTTGCTTGCCCACGCTGATGTGAACATCATTTGATACATTCATGGTAAATTCCGAGGTTTTACACCTTTCCCCTTTTGCACAGCTGAAAACATATTTCTCTGAAAATATTGTATATAGGACACACAAACATTTCTAGCTACTCCCTGAACACATGTGTTGCAGAAATAAGGGATGGGGGAAGGAGTGTCAGAAAGAAAATCAAAGGAAACATTCCCTCACTGAAGGAAACATGCCTTTTGCACTGTGATACCTCCATGTATAGCTGAATGGATTTTACCCAAATTTGCCTTCAGGCAGAGTCCGAGAAGAGAAAATGCTGCAAAAGTACTGGAAAACTCTGCACTCTAATGAAGTCTCCTACAATTTAAACTTCAGTGTATTTGCATAAAATTAAAAGTTGAAATATTTCCTCTTGGTCCATCTGAGTTAAAATGAAAGCATAATATATCCAAAAGAATATAAGCAGCATTTTCCTGTCCATTAATTGGATCTATGACAATCAGAAAAACCAAAGGTAAAGCTAAGCCACATGTGTATAATTCAAAACATGAGCAAATTCTTATGCACAAAGTGCCAAGGAATACTTTGGTAAATAACATCTGTGCCCTCCCACGAAACAACAGCAGACTCATTGCATGGCTGCATTTTCAAAGGGTAATGTATCTTTAAACAACAGTCTCTAGAAATTTGTTTATAGATCGTGCTTTAGGATCTACCATGTTATAGGCATGTAAGCCATGTTTAATTATGGTCTTTGTTTGATGAGTCCTTCAGCAGTAATAAGAGGGAAGTTTATTAAAAAACAGCTTTCTGTGTTTATAAATTCTTGGCATACATGGTTTAATTATTTAAGTATCTTTATTAGGATTTGGAAATCCGAGCTTTTGACTCAGATTGTGAATTTTGTGAATTGTCAAGTGTTGTACAAGCAGAAGTCTAGACTGAATGAAATAAGTGAAGTCTAGACTGGTGAAATAAGTATTGATATCAAGAGCAAATGGAGAAAAAAGATTCTCTTCACAAGACAGAGTTTTGACATGGAAACCAAACGATTCTCTTGAGTACCTTCTTGAATTTCTCTGGATGTCACCTTGAATCCATATTCCTGTTGACACATGTGAATTTGCTGATTGGACAATGTTTCTAGTCCTTATGCAATATCTAGATATTTATTCCCAGCACAAGTACCTTTGTTGTAACCATACAGCAGACACAGCAGGCAAAAAAGTTTATATAGTATAGAAGTGATGGAAATTAATCAACAATGTAAAAAATCAGATAGAAAATGATGTTTTATACTTAGCTGTGGTTTTTAAAATACTACTGATATACTTGCCTCAAAATTTTCTGCTCTAGTTCAGATAAACCTCAAGAGCTATAAAAATAAGGCAGTGTGCTTGGAATAAGTACTCTTGGAATAATTGAGCCCAGTGGAGATACTGGGAGAAGCACCTTGGTGATGCTTCAGATTTTAGAAAACTCTAGTGGCAATGTAAGTTACTGCATACCTAGTAAGAGGTGTTTAGAAAACCTTAGTGAACTGTAAAAGAAAAGTTTAATTCAGTCTTTCATTGAGCACATACTTTAGCTTTTATCCAGCAACTACTGAACTGTAGAAACTTGATTATACATCTGTTGAAGTCAGTACAGCTTTGACACATTAAGGAAATTAACACAGGTAGGCCTATTGTTCTCACTCTGACTAATTGCAAGTTTAAAATTAGACATTATTAAAGAACACTTTAATGTCCTTCTGCAACGGGAAGAGAATTTGTTCCTACAAAACATCCACTATTCACAGCTATCTATATAAGCAAAGCTTCTCTTCTGGCCCTGTGTCATCTGTGGTCAGTCACAAGGATAAAATTTTATAGTGAGGACAGTGGCTTTAGCTCATAGAATCTTACAGTACAGCCACAGTGATTGTATCAGGGCAAATTGGTAACATTTTCTTTATAATGAATAACAAAGACCTAGGGATCTACTGAGCAAACTTCCTTGGAAGACTTATGCAGCCTGTAAATATTTGCTATTTCTTACAGTTCTCCTAATATGTAGCAGAAAAAAAAAAAAATTAATGTAAAATCTAAGAAATTCCATGTTGTGCACAAACCGATCTCTAATAAAAGCTAAGATGCTGATATGCAAGGTCATAGCAGCTGTTCCAAGACTTGGCTAACCCCCAAGGTTGCCTTGACATTCCTCATGTTATTTATAATCCTGGAAGTTAAGAGCAGATTTATTTATTTAATAGGAGGCTCGATCTATTGCTCCAGAGCTACTTTAGTAGAAAGCACTGATATACATCAAAGGGCAATGCTTATGGATGGCTGAAACTGTAAGGCATGCAAAACCAAACAGACTGGAAGCTCATCAGGAGTTTTGAGATGTGTCTGTAAAGAATATCGTACTTCTTTTGGCGGTAGGTTCACTGTAAGTTTAGATGAAGGACATGATTTCATCCAACATTTTTGTTGTTCATTTGCAACCAGGATGTTTATATAAAGTAAATAGCTGGAATTGAAAATTTGATTTTTTGCTTGCCAGTAATATCTTGAACCTGAATTGCATTTCAGGAATTTAGCTCAGAAACTAACTTCTACACAGCTAACATTTTATATTCATATCTAGAACTCACTTACTATCTTTCTCCTTAACCTGATTATTTATTGCCATCAATCTCTCTCACACAAATTGCAAATGAAATAGAAAAATGTTAGAAAATATTATGAAAACATAAAATGCCCTCAGATAATTTTTAAAAAGCGCAAAAGACAACCATGTAAACCCATGGTAAACAGTATCATGAGGGTAAATTCAAGAATATATGAGATCACATCATAGCATATTTAGAAGGCAATCTTTGGGGTATTCAGAAATTAGTCTTCAGAGTTACTCAACCTCAGAGACAGACCAACACTGTGTATCACCCTGACCTAGCAACTGGTTCAGCTCATGAGGATGTGGAATGCAGTCATTCTGCAAGATAATGACCTAAGGGGAAAAACAAGCAGCTCAATATCATGCCAATATTTCTTTTCATTTCAAATTGAAGGTTCTCACTTTTTATTACCTCTTTTCCTACTTCAGTTTCTTTTGTTTCAGGATAACTGTATTATTTACAGAATTTTACTGTTCAAACTGCCAAGATTAAATTTAGTCAATAAAAAGAGTTTAAGAAAAGCACTCTAAATTTACAGAAAAAATGGACATTAAATCAGGCACCTGCAAAAAGAGACCAGAAAATGAAGACTCAGACAGCTGCATTTATTTCCTTTTCATGCATTCTTGTCAAAAAGAATTGCTGTTAGTTGTGGCATTACTTTACTTGAATCCTGCTGCGAATTGAACTGAAAATTCTGAAAATTCTGCTGTTCTTTTGCTTTAAATGAAGGTAGCCGTAAGAAGGAGCAATTTCATTAACCAGATTTCTAGAGGAAGCCCCAAGAGAAAAGAAGTTCACAGCAAAAATCAGGTTCACTTAGCTCTTGCCATATGCCACCAAAGTTGCTAAAGTTCAGATGTTGAGCATCAAACCCTCATAGCAGATGCCATACATGAAGATGCAGGGGGAAAAGGTGATTCATAGCTATCAATAAAGGCTTTGATTCCTACTTATTCCTGACCATGCAATTGCAGGCTCAAGCCATGCCATTTCCAACCTGCCTCAGAGTCTTGACATTTTGGGAGCATTTGCAGCTTTGCAAAGGTCAGAAATCTGAAACAACACCTTATCTCACAATAAATAGTTAAAGACATGGGCCCTTTGTGTGTCTGCATATTTTTTTTATTAAAAGACCAATATTGTTGTGGATATCTCAATGGGTTTTATTCTTTTGACAGAAATACTCATCTAATCTATTCCTCAGAGAAAAAATGTTTGTCAAAAATATACTTTAAATGAGACTTTTTGTAATTCAGGAATTCAGAACACATTTTTTTCTAGTTCAGAAATTGACATTTTATTAATTCTTAAGCACTAGAATCTTTTTCATAATGGCATACCATTGTTAATCAAAGGGTCTCCTCTGCATTTCTTGGAATAAAGCCAAAGCAAAACCACATTATGCCTGAAGGGGAATGTAAATGATCTCTCTTGTTTTTTGCCTATCTCATTTCAATTTTCTTACTGAATATTTGAATTTTCTCTCCTAAATTAAATTAAAATTCTGTCTTATATACATACACCTACCATTCCACTGCCCTCTGCTGGAGAGAATATATTCTACAGCAAATTTATGGTAAAGTAATCTGTGATTGACTGAGGGCTGATGTTTCTGGACCCAAAAACGGGGTGTTCCTCTCTTGGGTGAAGCCTGCAAGCAGTCGGCCAGTACATCCAAAGGCAGATGTACTCAGATCATTATCTGTCTCTAGCACAAATAAACATTCCACTCAAAAAAGTAAAAACACCGAGTTTAGAAAACATGATGACAGCACAATTAAGTACCCAAAAATTAGGATGTGCCAGAGGTAAAGTTCCACGTGGAAATGTGTCTCTAATGCCATGTGCATATGCATTTACAGTGCAGGTTTTGTTTTTATGGAGGAAAACCTAATTGTTTTTCTTCATGGTTTAGGGGTGCTCTCAGATTTAGGTCGTTTTTTTGTGTGGTTAGTCACAAGTAAGGATTTGTCTGAACCTCCCCAAAATAATGGCAGGTGCTCTTCTGCTTTTTGTTATTGAAACCAGCTGATCTATAAACATAAGATGCAAACCAAATTCATAAATAAACTGAACACACAAATTCAATCTGGATTGTTTGAAAAATCTGTGATAAATTACTTTGCAGAATGACACATTAGAGTACCACTTACAGCTGTGTCAAATAACTATTGAAAACTAGTATTTTGCATAAGCAAAAGACAATTGAATCAGGACTTGCCTCACTTCAGGCAGCTAGGTGGTTATGAAGTGATCACTCATTCAAACAAAAAATTCAAATGAAAATGAGCAGATCTCTTTAATGCACTGTCACTGGCAAAAAATAATCAATATGATGATTTAACATTTATCAATGCTGATTTAACATTTATCTGCTGCATTACAAAATTTCTCCATGTTTTTCACTGGTACAGCTTCTCACTGGAAACTACTTCGTGTCAAAAGCTGGTAAAAGAGACTGGAAAACAAACAGCATACAGAAAGACTTCCTATATTCTTTCTTCTGTTTTCTATTTAGTTTGCAATGACAGATCTGCAAACCACTTTTCCTATTCTGAATTCATCTGAAGAACAGAGGGAAAAACGAGAATCAAAGATCTTACTTGCTTCAATTTGATCTATTCTCACTAACTCAGATTTCCTTACAGATTAAGAATGAAAAATTATATGTGCACTTCTAGGTTTAAGGTACTACATATCCTGTAAGTGATGAGGCCATAAAATCCATTTGTAAAATCATTTGCTTTTATTACAGATGAAATTTTGCTGTAAGACAGCCAAATTTAGTCACAATCTATACAGAAGAAATATTTTTGCTTAAAATAATACGCAGCATACCATCCAGTCATTCAAATTTTCATCAAAAACTGGTATTGTTGTTCTCTTGCAGCTGCTTTTTGTCAGATTAAATTTTATTTTACAGAGCATTACAGTAACAGAAGTAAACCCCTCTTGGCAAGAGTCTGTTAGAGACTGGAGAAGTCCTCTTGTATGACCTGCAGGCAGCACGATGTTCAGCAACTCCCTTGGATCCAAATGGTCGTGGTGGGAAAATCTAATTAAATTGATTTTTTTTTTTCTGGGGATGATGATTTTGCGCTGCTCTGGAGCAGAAATGCTAAAAAAGCTGCATTAGACCCAGCCATGTTTTGCTGCTGAAAAATCAGGATACAGAGAGTACAAACACAACAGGCTCCCAGACCTCAGGCAGGGGGATGTGTAACCTGGCATAACCAGCACAGTCAGGCAATGTAACTTCTTCACTTGAAGGCTTCATTCACAGACCTTTAAGTCTTTTCCCTATAATTGAAACCCCTGAAGGAAAACAAAACCAGTCCTGACTTGAGTTGCTGAGGGAAATTCGTGATCTGTTTGACAGATGCTCACCCGTTCTTCCAGGTCCCAAGGCTTTCCAGCAAATGAGCCACCAGGCTGTTCCCCACTGGTTCAGGCAGGAACATCTCCTGCTACAAGAACATATTTTTCTTTCCCTTCAGCTGAACCTTTGCCCATCTTCATGCAGCAGGCCTCACTTTAATAGAGAGATTATTCCCTGTGTATTTAAATACGTTGGAAAAAGTAATTTCTGTAGAAGTACAGAATGATCTCATGCTTGTATTATTTCTCCCACCACTCTATTTTGGAGGCAAGGACAGGATCCTGGTGTGTGCAGCTCAAAGCCATCTGACCTACAAGACTGATGGGCTCTTGGGCTTCCTCTCCTGGTTCTCAACACAGGGTAAAAATAATCAAGAAGACCATGAATGTTTTGCTTAACATAATAGTTGAAAGTAAGTGCATGTGATGTTGCCTTCATCAGTGATTTCCTCATCAATTTTTTGACATCATGGAATGCAGTGGAGTCTGGTGACAACTGCTGAAATGAAACTTCGTCTTAACTCTAAACAAAGTTACTGCTACCTTGTGTGTGCACAGAACTAGCATGAGAATGAACAAAACCTCAGGCTAACTAGAAGGCACTGGGGGAGGAATGATTTAAAAGGACATTTTCATTTCCAGAACCAATTCAAATCTTCCCTGGCTAAAGCCAGGCACAATAACATTAACTGTTAGTCTTATAACAGCACCTCACAACAGTGACACTGACAGGTTTGTCTGTAGTAATATTTCTCACATTTCTGCCTCATAATAGAAGAAAAATTATTAGTTTCTAGAAGTTTTGGGAAAGACATAGTATTATATCCTTATAAGTTACTAAGGGAAGCTATATTTAAAAAAAAATTGTTTCAGTATTAAAATATTTTGTTCTATGGTCATGGTGGGGGGGAACAGAATAAATTGTTCTTCTGACATGAAAATTTTCTTTTCTCAGAAGCTCCTCTTGGTTGATTGATTATATAGTCCAATGATAACCATTGAAATTATAGCTTTCATGAGACCATATGCAAAAGAAGAGTCTCCCTCACCTGTAGCTTGAACTGGTCAAAGGAAGGTTCTGAATCCTAAACCAAAACTCTTCCAGTTGACTTGGAAGCTCATACATGCAGCAGAACACCAGGCTGGTGAGCTCTTTGCAGCCTGTGTTGCCAAGGAGACGAGGAACTGGTTTTGGAAAGCAATGTTTAGTACATTTATATAACAAGGAGTTGCAGGTTTCAGTGCTGCAAGTGTACAGATTTCTGCAGTAATATATATTGGATATATTTGAGATGGCTGGTTTTTTCCACAAAAATAACCCCAAAAACAACAACAACAAAAAATCCAAAACCAAAACCAAACAAAAACCAACCAAACAAACAAAAACCAACCAACCAAACAAAAACATGTACAGGAAAATAAGTGAAGAAATATTTGAGACACTGTTAAGAGAATTTTTTTTCAAATTTATATTTATTTATTTTTTGTTCTGACTTGGGTAATCAGTAGCACTGAAGGAGTCAAAAGGTTCTGAAGACAAGAACTGATGTAGTCTCAGCCAGGCCCATACAAAGCAGTGTCTGAAGGTTGTACACTGCTCCAGACCCATTCATGTGGCCAGCCAAGAGTCAAGAGTCAGCCGCCATCTGTCCAGTGAGGATTCTGAGCCATGAAGATGCCTTCTTCCTCACCCAGAAAGTAAACTGAGGTAGGGCTGGCTGGGACAGAATGGTTGCAGCCCAGTGTTGACAAGCTGAACTGTTTTCTTGCCTATCCTCAATGTGCAGGTGTATTTGATGACCAGGGGTTTTCAAGGAAACCATTTTTCTTCTAAAGCATTAGCTCTTGCTCTGGTTAAGTTTTGTCTTGCTTTTTACATTTCAACTGCCCATTTTGACAGTGTTTTTAGAAGGCTACACTTCTCCCTTTTGGCTGAAAGGAGTTGTAGAGTTTTTACATTATATTCACTAATTTCCTGATAAATAGATTTAAAAATCCCTAGCATAGTGACAACTTCTATTTCATTTAACACAAAGTAGTAATACAATGACATTGAAACAGATTTTTCTAATTTGTTTGACACTTCAAACAGAAATATATATTTAAAAGCTCTCACTTTTACCGCTAATCAGTTTTGTAGTTAAACTGAGACCTTTGCTGAAACATTTACTCAGAGAAATTAGTTTTGCATTTAGTTCCAAAAATTACTATCATTGTGGGACTACAAAACTGCTGGTCTAAAAGTTTTTGTGAGTACTTATTTCATACTAGAATGTTCTGGCTGTCATATTAATAAAGTCACTATAGAAATAAATGGGATCAGTTATATGTATTGAATTCTTTATAGAGATACACAAGATTCTGTCTAACTATAGGAAGCACAAATTTTCTTAAAATTGGCTACTAAAGCTAAAATTAGTAACAGCATATGTCCACACTTTGCTGCTTCCTATGTTTGAGAAAAACTGACATTACTTTCTGCACCCTAAAATCCAGATTTGCAAACAAAATAAATCAGTCCTTCTATCAGGTTGTGCATTTGCAGAATAAGACACTTCCACTATATTAATTCTTGGTATTTAAATACCCTAATGAAGGCAGGAGCCAGATACTGTAGAAGCACATTCAAAATAACAGAATCTGAATCAAAGAATTCACAGACCAGCAGAGAGTATCATGGACAAACACCGGAAGAACAATTTCCCTAGTATGTTATTTGTCCAATGGCAGGAATAGGAAATCCTTGGGCTTCATAATCCTCAGGTGATTTAAAATAATTAGAAATTGTTCAGATGCATATTGCTAGTTCTGTGTTAAAGGAGTTGACCACAACAGAAAACAATGTTGGTCACAACCTTTGTAAAATAAGCTCATACAACTAATAACACCTTGTTGAGGACCAATGGTTTTTAAACCATTTAAAACCATTCCTAAACTGAATGTTTTTTATTTAATAATAAGCTCTTTCCATTGTGAAACCAAAGAAAATTATATTTAGATATGAGAATAGGTGTCCTATATGCTGAAAGGCACAAACCAGTATTTCCTGGAACTGGTTAAATAGTGGACAAAGTTCAACTTCTATATAGTGCAATAAGGTCTCCTTAAATCCAAGTTGTTGCTAAAAATTGTCTAACTTTGGAGCTCTTTGCTCCTCTAATTCTGTGGCTACAAATTATAGATTGTTTCCAGCTTATTGAATGAATCTAGAGTTTTATTTTCTGTTATCTTAAAGAGGTTGCATTGGCAGTAACCAAGAAGACTTTGTTTACCTCACTCTGGCTGCTGTACTCTAAATTTGAAGCTTCTGGAAAGGAGAAGGAAGGGAGGAATTGCTTATTTTCTCAGGAGCAAGCTCATCTCTGCAGACCTTTTTAAATGCAGATGGAAAAGACAAGAAGAGAAATGGTGAGCAGCATGATTACAGACTGGGATATTCCTGAGAGGACACAGCTACTTGCCTGCAGCATTGCCTACAGATTCAAAGCTGAGCTCTGGAGGAAACAGATCAGAGAACAATTCCTAGGAATGGGGAGAAGACTTCAGCCTTTATTTCAACCCCCAAAGTCACTGGCGGCTGCTGATTTTGGAAGGAATTTGGAGAAAGGACTCTCATCCTGTAAGAAACATTGGTTGGGGTTGATTTTTTCATGCTTCCTTAATCCAGTATCCTGATGTTCCCTACTTCCTGAGCCATATTCTCCAACCGTGTTTACTTTTGTGCTAATGGCACAAGTAATTTTAGAATTTGGAGATTTTGTAGCTTACATAAAAGAAAGTATGACAGGAAGACAGCAGAATGGTTCTGTTTCTAGATTTTAGCAAATTCAGTGTTGAGACAGGAGACAGGCATAAGTACCAAGTAATCCCAGGCTGGAATATCAGGACACAGATATCCACAGTGTTCTGCTAACACATTTGTTATTAAGCTGCTTTTAGGATTATGTTTAGAGGAATAGGAAATGATGTTGCTAAGCAGTTCAACAGGCAGCTGCATCAAACAACAGGTATCAGAGACTCTGCGGACAACTGGCTACCATCAAAAGGCTTGAAATCTGAAATTCTTACAACTAGCTCATCTGTACAGAGCTCAAAACTATATTCAATGTCACAAATAGCAATGCTGTTGTGGCTGAATGGATCTTGGATACAGTTCTTGAAAATCAAATATTTTCCACCAGAATTTCTCAGTTGCCCAATATTTATTATCTGTGCATGATCGAGAAATTAGGTTTACAAGTATCTTATTCTGCCTAAACTTAAAAAATGCCCAACATTTATATCCTAGGAGAAAAACGTGAAATTATTAAAGGTTGATTGTTTTCTATTAGCTCTTTTAAACTTTCACCAACTACTCAATTATTTTTGTTTCAGACCATAGATACTAAATTAAGGATTTTCAGTATGATTTTCTGAGTTTAAATTACTCTGTTTGTGTCAAGCAAGAGAACAAAGTGAGACATTTGATCTACATTATCAAGCAGATTAAAAAATCCTGTGCAAGGATGTTAACAAACATGCACAACACTTTCATAGATTTCTGAAGTAGACTGTAAGGAGAGAAATTTGATTCCTGCTCTTCAAGCTGACCTTTAATTTGGTGGTCACTGGAATCAGATCACCTGTGGCCTCAGTTTAGCATAGCCTTTCATCCTAATAAGAGTATAGTAGCAAATCCTAATCAGAGTAGTAATGCACTCCCAGCTATGTACTAAATTCTGTCTTGAAGGACCATAGGACCTAAGAAAAATTAGAATTCACCTATTTTACATTTGTGATGGCAGATGATTTTAGGAATAGTGGTAATGAGATAATACTGGACCTGTGGAAAAAAAAAATTACTCAACAATTGAAAAACAAGACCAGATCTTGTTAACAGGGCATTTTTTAGAAGACTGACTACATAATCTTTCTGGGAATTCATTAACATTGCCTAATTCTAAAGTTTTCTTCTATTTTCCAAAACCCTGAGATTTAATAGGTTGGTTTCAAAAAATCATGAAGATTCAGGGTGAACTTTTCAACAACATGCTACTTTAATTTTAAATACTAGCACATTGATGATCTGAGATGCACCTGCAGCTATACATTGTTTCTCTGCCCCTAAACCTGAAGTGCTCATTGCACTTTCAAACTTGTCCTTATACCCTACTGAAAGTCATATTTCAGATTACCACAGGAGGAAGGCTGTTGCCTGCACAAACAGTTTTACTGGATTAGTTACTCTCTAGAGAACTGGTTTGCTTTGAATTTTTGTCCAGAGTCAGGCTTTTCACCACAAAGATTAGAAGAAAAACTAAAGTTTAATCATGGAAAGCAAAAGCAAAATTCTTGGTTTCAAGACTGGAAACTTACAGAAGTGAAGGGAACAAAAAAAAAGAAACAATTATAGATTGTGCCTAGCAGTATTACACAACAAGCCTTGAGGTATTATGTAAAACATTCTTACTCAAGGAACAGCTTCAGCTCATACCACTTCATGCCCATCCTTGCTGCTGCTCTCAGTATGGATTAGAACTAGTTTGAAGACCTGAGAAGTTCCCACGCTGCTAGAGTTCATCAAATTCTTTTGTGAGTTATTTTCTCCCTTTACTCAGAACAGAACCTTATCCCCCCTTTCTCATCTCTTCTCTGGCATTGTTATCATGTAGGAATACAGTTTCTGGATCTCCACAATAATGAGTGTTTTGACTTCTGTCCCCCCACCCTGTCTTTCAGAAGAAGCTATAACACGAGTTTTACCTTTAGATAATTAGCAAGTATCTGAAGTGCATGGGATCACCCACAGTGTTAATGCATATGGATGAGCATTGAAGGAGAAAGAAAACTTACTTTCAGTGACTGTGGTTCCTCTGCATTTTTTCTTCAGAGCTCTGTCCAAGCTTCTTCTGCAGGTGCTCATGTGGTCGAAGGAAATGCCCTCTTACCTACCCGGAAAATAGAAGGAGAATGAAAGTGCAAGAGTATTTTTCTAAGTCAGTTTAGAAGACCTGACATTCTCAGACCTGAGGTCACCAGTCTTCTCCAAAACTGACAACAAAGATGGATTAGTAGTCAACTGGAGTGCCAAAGCCCCTTGACAGTTTGAAAGTCTATTGACTAGCCAGATTGAAAAGAAAACAGTGTCTAGCCAAGAATTTCTTATGCGTGGGCAGATCACACTGTTTGCACCCAGGAATTACAGTGACTACTGTTCAAAACCTAAACTTGTGTCTATGTCATCTTATGTCTCATTACATCTTTCTAAAAGATGGTGATGATGAAAGATGAAACTAGCTGCAGAAACTGGCAAAGTCATGATAGAAATCCAGAGGTAAAATATTACTTAACATGAATGAATATTTCAGGTGACCATAAACAAAAAGGGCACAAAAGGTACGGTGGGTAAGAGCTGAGTGCAACCTTCATATTGTTTTACAGAGCTGAAAAACTTAGTAGGAAACAGAACAAAACAAAAGAACTCCACCCCCAAACCCATGAACAAAATAATATGAAAAACATTTGTTTTGGCAAAAATACATAAAATAGAAAGAGTTTTGTTTTGTCAAAAATATTTCTCTCCACTGTCTAAGTGTTTTGATTCAACTGAGCAGCTTAGGTGATGCAAGGGACTCAGGCATGTGAACGAAGAACAGCACCTTCCAGGCATATCTAAAGCAAAACAGGGTCTGACTTAATCACCTGCAAAATAAAACCACACAATAATGTGAATACACATGTAGAAAGCACTCACCAGAGAAATGTCTTCCTTTGCATGTTTCAGCTGAGGAGGCTTGTGGAACATTTCCAATTCAACTTCCAAAATTTGTCCATCTAAGCCTAAATTTTTGCACAAGTTAGACTTTTAAGTGCTAGTCTGTACTAAAAAGGATACTTGTATTTTAAAAAGTTATTTCTGTATGTAAATGTTATTGGCCATATTCTTGCTCCAATAGGATTTAAAGCTTTGCTAGGTCAGATTTCCATCAGTAAATACTTCTCACTCAGCAGGCATTACAACACAACTAAATCCATTCTCCTTTTAAATATTCAAAGCAAGGAGAAGTTTGAGGGCAGCCCGTGGCATAGATCAAAACCCACAAATTAAGTAACTGAATGAGAAACATAGGAGGCATTTGGCAAAAATTTTCTTTCACAATAAACCACACAGAAACTTGATTTCATTTTTCAAGCAAACATTCAGAGGTTTCAAAATCTATGTTTTTCAAAACTAAAAAGAGGTCTTGAAACAGGCTTGTTCAATCATTTGGGGCCAATAATTAATATGACAAATGCTGAAAGGTAAAGCTGGAAGACCTCCAAGTTCCAGATAAAAGATCAAAACTGGTTTTTTTTTAATTTTCCATTGCAATTGCCATTCACTATATATAATTTTTTTGATCTAAGAAAATCTCCACAGTATTTCTTAAGTTTATGAAAAATTCGTACAAATTGCCATCCCTACAAACTGCTCTTTTCACTGTAGTCTTATCTCCCTTTGCAAAAAATGTAACAGTCATGAAATAACTCGCATACAATGAAGCAATGAACTCAGACCTGAGAAATATGAACAGCAGATGAAGGGGTTGTGATTGACTATATATTCAAAATACAGTGACTTGTGAAGAAGAGGCAAAAATGCTTGTAGTATACAACGTATGGGTGTTGAAAAGTAAACAAAGGTAATATACATTGGTCCTTTGTTTGAGTTCCTCTTTTTTTTCCACTTATACCCTATCCAAACACAAGCATATTCTATCCTAACAACTTGGAAGTGTTTTAAGTGTTATGATTGGCACTGGTTGGTTGAACTGTACACTCAATTCATTAACTTTTATTTACCAGAAACACAATCATCTATATCTATTCTACTGAATTCTTTCAAATATCAGGTTCTGCTGACCCAGCTGGCTAAGTACAGCTACAGAAAATTATTTCTATATTACAGTTTGGTTCACCCAAAATGTAATCTGTAACTCTGGACTAAACATGTTATAACACTGTGCAATTTGGCAACAAAATAATGAATTTCTAAAATTTGAATTTGTGGGTTAAATCAACAGAAATAAGTAAACCCAGCAAGACAGCCTGAAAGAGAATTCAGAGTCGATTTGAATAGGAGTCTAGCCAAAAGAAAGGGACTAGCACTTCTTTGAATAATTGCACCGTCTGGCTTTTTGTACTGCACGCATGTGAAACCTGTCATAATGAGGTTTGAGCCCAGGCCAGAATTTCATAGGTATTGCAAAGAATAAATATTTAATTTTACTGAATCATTTTGCAGTGATGTACAACAGAAAGTAACTGAATTTCTCTCTTGATGTCTTCAAATGATGTCTGAGTGTCTCTTTAAGAACATATGATTTACCATAGAACCATATTGTTACTGGAGCTAGAGAATGAAATAATAACTCCTATGCAGGAAGTCAAACAAGATAACTTAATGGCACTGTCTGGTTTAAAAAATTTGTCAAATGCAGGTCGAAGTGAAAGAATACCTATGGGCTGCATTTTATCAGAAGGTAGTAATTGCTGTGCTGGCTGCTATAATGTGATCACATGAAAACCAGCTTTGTTTTTTGTTCTCATGTCTTGTGAGATAAGCCACTGATTAGAGGCAAAACCTAAATACCCACTACTTCTAAAAATGTGTACAGCTCTCCATCATCCTCACAAAATTTTTTTTTTTTTTTTTTTGGAATGGTATACACTCTGTCCTTGACTTAAAGCTGCTGTTTAGGTGTGATTATCCATTCACTTGGAATCAGTAAGAGCTAATGGAAAAACAGTGAAAAAGAGAGTAAGGGCTTCAGAAACATGAGTTAATACCAAATATTAGAAGATCCTGCAAGTCCACAACAAAATCTTCTTGAGAATGTTAATGATCTTGACTCCATCCTTCCTTTATTCAAAACGGGTGCTGTGCTGATACCAAACCATACACTGAGTGGCAAAGGGAAGGCAAAGGGAAGCATGACCAACAGCTTGCTTCCAGCTCTAGTGAGCTGTGGTGGGAATGAGCATTTGCATTCTAGTACAGCTGATCTGCTGCAGCCTCTGAATGGGGTGACTATACAAAGCAGTCACACGGCATCAGCTTTGCACTCTGCCGCTTTCCAGGAGGGTTAATAATAAAGTCCTGAATGAAAACTAAACCAAAATAAGGAGAAGTTTTTGTGCTTTAGGGAGAGTCAAAATAATGAACGATATAGTGTGCTAGGACCATACAAGCAGGGAGAACAGCTGGTGAAATAAAGGAGATGGGACTGAGAGGATACAGATCTTCTGCCTAAGGAAATAAGTGTGCATATTTGTTTTGGGAAACAAGATATCACAGAGTCAGCTATCAAAGTCACTCAATCCAAATACCTCATTTCTGACCTTGCATTTGCTGATTTATTGCCACTGATAACCAGAAACAGAGTCCTCATCTGCAAATTCAAGGTTTTCCCCTAAGAATTCTTGGCCAGAAAGCAATGAGATTTTTCAACAAAATGTAGGCCCAAGTTTCTAAGTGCTCTTCTGCAGCAGATCACTCCACAGAAATAACCAGATTGAAGGATTCTTTCAGGGTAAATCACAAATTCAAAATATAACCATAGGCTTAGATGAGAATCATGATTAACAGCATCCCAGTGTCATTTTGCACTGCCCTTGTCATACCCCCATTGCAGCCCCAGTGATTTATAGGATGTGTGTCTCTATGATCACACAGTAAACTGTAAAACACTTTCTTATATATTGCAGAATCACACAAGCATCAAGGCTGAAAGAGGCCTTCAAATCTAGCCAAACCATCAACCCAGAACCACCATAATCACCCCTAAACCATATACCCAAAAACCACATCCAGGCACCTCTTGAATACTTACAGAGACAATAACTCCCCAGACAACTAATACCAATGCCTAACCACTCCTTTGGTGTTTTTTTGGTTTTTTTTCAAATATCTAATCTGGACCTCTCCTGAAAAACATGGGGTTTTTTTATTTGCGTTTTGATAATTCATCAAATAATTTTGAGGGTTCAAATAGGTTTACATGTACTGTGTTTTTTCTGCCCTGTTGTTTTTTCTGCCAAAATTAATGTCAGTTCACTTCAGATGGTGATGAAAGATGGTTAAAAATTCATAACAATAGAAATAATGCCAGAAGAATGTGCTTGTGAAGTAGGAGTGGCTACCCAGCAGCAGAGGCAATTCATACAAAGCTGTCAGGTGTTGTTCCAGTAAGACAGAAACTCTCATTATGGACACTTCCTTTCTGGCTCAGAGAAGTCTGCCTTAGCTGGATTACATAAAAAAGCCCAAGAGGAAAGTGAAGCAGGTTGGGTAGCGTGGCAGACACAGAGAAGAGCGTGTGCGTGCTCATTCTTCAGCGCACGTGTGTGACGGGCACATGCGTGCAGGTCCCTGGGTGGATGTCTTTTTTCCCAGAGCATTGTTAAAGTGTAGGAGTGAAAGGGCACTGCCCACACTCCCCTCCCAGGACTTGACCCCGTGGCAAGGGCCTTGCATTCCTCAGCTGAGAAGTGTGTCTGTTTGCCTGAGCTGAGCCAGATGAAAGCAGCACTACCAGGCCCCAGCTTTGCCTCGGGCCCTTGCTTTTCAAAGAGCCAACCCTGCTGTTTCTCTTTGGGCCTTATTTCTGGTTTGAGAAGAATTGGCTAAAAGGAAAACCTTCCATTTTTCATTTGCCTTTGTAGTTTAGTAAGGAGGCAACATATATTTTTCATTTGAAAATTCATTTATTTTAAATATGGTAAGACTTTGAATTTTATGCTTGAAAATCACATGGTTTAACTAACCATGTTCAGTATGGTTAGTTAAAACATATCGATGTTTTTGTACTAAATGTTAACACAGTTCTCTGAAGAGTTTATCACTGAAATATTGAACATATTAATATCTTTCTTGATATGATCACCCTCTTAGGAAGAAGTCTCACCTAAAAGCTAGATATCAGGTCTCATGCATGGAGTATGAAACTCTCATTGTTTCCCAAGATTACTCTCCCAACCAGACCTACCTGTTACCATTTTGCTGTGCAGTTCTGAAGCATCTCTGGCATATTCTGACAGCCATCTGCTAGACACTGTTGGCAACCTGTTAACTAGATGCATTTAGAATTTTAGGTCATAACAGGGGGAAGCCAAGGAACATTAATGCAGCGAGGAGATGTGCAATCCTTCCCCTATTAGTTGTTTTGTTCCTTTCGTTACATGGTCTAATGATGCTCTGATGCAATTTGTAAGTTTTGCAATGCAGAGCTGCCAACACAAAACATATGAAGAGATAATTGTGGGAGAGATTAACAGAGTTCTCCACATACAGAAAAGTGCACCTCAGTGTTGGGGTTTTCTCTATATAATTTTTTCCTCTAAGAACTGTTTATAGACATTTTTTAAAACACCCAAAATACTCAATATTTGATTAGAATCATAGTTCCATAGAACAGCTTGTGTTGGAAGAGACCTTAAAAATCATCTAGTTCTAACTCCCCAGCCACAGACTGGGATAACCTTTCACTAGACCAGGCTGCTCAAAGCCCCATTCAACCAGGCCTTGAACACTTTCAGGGATGGGCCTTCTACAGCTTCTCTGGGCAATCTCTCCCAGTGCCTCACCCCCCTCAAAGTGAAGGACTTCTGCCTAATATCTGACCTATACTTACCCTCTTTCAGTTTGGAGACATTCCCCTTTGTCCTGTCACCATATAACCAGAGGGACAGTAAAAAGTCCCTCTCCAGCTTTCTTGTAGGCCCCCTTCAGGTATTGGAAGGCTGCAATTAGGTGTCTATATTTTTCACCCATATAAACACAAGCAAAGCTTTTTTTTAACCTGTATTTTAATCATCACAATCTCAGTTCATTCTAAAGTTAATCCTCTGTTTCTGAGACCAGATGGATTTTTTTTAAAAACTTTGGAAGAAACCAGGGCTGAGTCAAATGGTTTCAGTGGCTTTTTGTTCTTTTCTAGTGTTGTCTGGAAGCAATTTTCTCAAGCTTTGTAATTTATTTGTCATCTTCCTCAAAATCCCCACACAAGAAAGAATGAGAGCCTTTCTTTGGAATTAAAAACAAACAGAAGAAACCTTGACATTAGATTTTTATACATATTGTTCATATCCTGAGTGTAATAAATAGGTGTTTTTAGTACCAGTGGCGGGGATCTTGGGGAAAATAAGTTATGACTGAAATCTTGTATTCTGGAAAACAGAAGTGATAGTTTGGTTCTCCAGGGATTCAGTCACACATTACTTACTAAAATTCAAGCAGCCTCTATTTTTCTGTTGTAAAATCTGACATATAAAAGCAGAGTATGTATTTCAATCTTTAACCTGGTGTAAATGTTGCTTCTATAATCTCATACCAACAAAGTAACTGCAATAAAAATAAAATCCAACAACATTTTTATTTTTTACAAATGTCCTTTTCTTATGGTTTGTTTTTTCACAGTCTGTGTAAAGAGGTTAATGTTCTCATGAACACATAAGAAAATTAAATTTCGATACTATAGGACCAAAAAAGAGACAGAAAAACTAAATTCAAAGGTGAAAGTTCCTGAAAGGAAAAAAAAAAACCAAAACAACTTGTCTTTACTTGTTCTTTCTTTTTTCACTTACTCTTTTTTTCTATTTTCTTGATCCAGCTCAAATGCTTCCACTGGGCAGAGCTGTGGCAGGATGACAGAGAGCATAAAACTGAAATGTATAGGTTCCAATTCATTCTTGCAAAATAATTCAGATCTTCAACTGCATCTGGAAACTCACGTGGACATTTGTGAGAATTCATTTTGGCCTGTATGCTGCCAAAATGCAGTGGTTAAGTGTCAGGTGTGACATTCTGTACCATCTATGGGTTCTGGATTGATTTAAATTCAAAGGCTCAAAATATGTGCAAACAATCTATCTCAAAAGGGAAAAAGCCCTGTCTGTGTTCAAAGTAGACCAAAGTCATTTGTAAGCCAAAGATGGGAATAGCTTTCCCCAGAAATACTGGAATGTGATAATTTTACAGCACCCTAGCCTCAACACTAGAGTATTTGGTAAACATAAGATATGAAAACCAGAAACATTGAATAAGAAGAACAGGTGGAGTCACTACATATATACAATTACTTCCTACAGCTCACTGAGATTACCTCAGGCTGATTGGACTGAATGCCTGCCAATTAGCTAACATCCATGCACAAGGATGGATATGATCACTCTCAAACACTACAAACAAACATTGGCATGGAAATAGTTTATTATTATTTTATATTCAATTCCAGAAAAATTCTAAATAAAACAATTTTGAGTTATATGAATGGAGCCAATAATGTGAAGTTCTGGAATATTCTTCACATATTATAGTAATCATAATCTTTAGACAGCTCATTGCATCATGGAAAGCTTAAAAAAGCAACAAGCTGCATTGGGTAATAAAAAAAAAAACAATGAAGAAGAAAACCCAACCTAGATTAGCTCATTGGAAAGTATTTTTTGTATTATTTGTGACTGTGAATAAAGGACAAGAAAGCTGGACACACTTTCAGTGCCTCAAGGGGGCCTGCAAGAGACCTGGAGAGGGACTTTTACAAGGGGGATAGGACCAGGGGGAGTGGTTTTAACCAAAAGAGGAGAGATTTAAATTTAAAAAATGAGAAATTTAAGTTGATTATGAAGAAATTCTTCATCGTAATGGCGGTGAATCACTGCAACAGATTTCCCAGACACCTTGTGAATGTCCCATCCCTTGAAGTGCTCAAGGCCAGGCTGCATGAGGCCTTTATCAACCTGAACTAGTGGAAGGTGACCCCACCCATGGCAGGGGGAGCTGAAATTAAATTATCTTTAAGGTCCCTTTAAACCCAAAGCATTAGTATCTATGAAACTAATGAAAATTCTACTGAATACACAATCCTGAGATGTATCCCAAGACGTATTTTTCTAGAAAATATCAAGTAGTCCATGAAAGGATTGACCTAGAAAGTCGTATGAAGTTCTTCTCACTTTTTTCCCCCCTTAAAACCAAGAGCATTCTGGAATTTTCCTCCATTACTGAAACAAGTAATATTCTTGTCTCTCACTAAAAAGTAATTTTTGTAACTGAAATTTAGGTGGAATTATACAGTTGGTTTTACATATCTGACAGCATAAAAGCATATCAATCTCTTGCTGTTGCATGTCATGTCGTCCTTTTCACGAAGGAATCAAAAAGTGGTTACAATGCCTACCTACACCACTCCTACTGGGATCCTCTTTTAGACTCTTGTACCTCTGCTGGTTAGAAATCCTATTCTAATCTCCCGCCTAAGCTTTTTATGACAAGTTTAATAGGTATTCTCTTTCTGGCCCACCCATGCATTTATAGAGAAAACCTGTTATTTCTTCTCAGTCTTCACTTTGCTAGGGTGTACAGGCCAAGCCTTTTTTCTCATTTTGTCTAACACTCTCTCCATGTCCTTGACTGTCACTACAGGCCTCCTTTACGTCTGTATTTCACTTGAACTAACGCACCTAAAAACATAAGGGAGCAGAACTGCACCCAATTTTCTAGATGAAGGCTTCCACAGGCTATCTTTTCCAGAAGAGACCTCTCTGGATACATCTTGGCTTTTCTTCGTAGCCACGACAAGTATGGGACTTGCAGTCCAATTAACTAACCTAAGCTGATTTTTTTCCTCTACTTTCTTATAACAAGGTAATGCCTATCCATAAGGCAGGTTATCCTCATTATTAGTAGTAAGATGAAATATTATATCCATGTAATGTTTTTATTTGTACGTAAATGTGCATTTTGTTTCTTTAGTACTTTTTAAGGCACATTCCTGATTCTTGAAGATAAACTGTAGAATACTTATCTAGCTGTATAAAAATTCCTCTTTGTCTACATGGAGTAAATTTTTTACAAAATTTTTTAATTTTAAAAAACTTAATTTTTGGTCATATAAAGTTCAGCATTTCCACCATTTTGTCCTACGCAACCAGAATTTTCTAGGGGCATGAATTTGAGTCAGTAAAATCTTCATGTAAATAAGACATTTTAACCTGATAAAATCTGTAATTTGTCCTTGATCTACTGATCCTACTGTTGTTTGCTATTTACCTGTATATTTAGTTAAAATAATTCCTTAATGAAGAAATGCTGTATCTGTGGGCCCTCCATTTTAACCCTTTAACTTCTAGAATCTGTTGTTTTAGTTTCCTTGATAAACCATTGTTTCATATATGGTGTTGGCTCATATCCCAATGCCAAGTTTAAAATTAATGATTCTGGGTTGTTTAGGCTGTTTACATATTCATCTTCTGCTTCACTGTTGGCCATTGAACATTTCCAAATATGTGAATCCAACGAGGAGAGAAAGCAAGCAGCAATGAATAAGGAAGCAATAAGGCTTACAATAATAGCATGAATGTTTTGGAAAAGCAACACACCCATTTTGCATTCAGAGCAGAAATCACTTATGAGCAATCATAAGTAATTTTGTTGTGTAATTTGTTTATTCATAAAATGTCTTCTTGTATACAAGTTGTCAGGAACTACACAGAGGCTTCAGCCAAAGGGCTACCACTCTTTAAACAAGAAGTAATTGTGCTTGGTTTCATTCTTTGACACTCTTCCTAATCTTCTCCAGATCTGACCTGCTCCAGACCCTGAGTTTTAAACTTGACAAACACTTCAGGCTTGGGCTCTTCATGGGAGAAGACAATTTTCTTTTTAAAGTAAATTTTCTTTAGTTAAATTTCTCTGTCTTATGAAATTATTTCCTGAATTTAATCATGAGAGAAAAGAGCAATCTTTTTTCAAGACAGAGTTCTATCTGTTATGAGCATTCATATATTTATTCAAATATGTATCCTAGCAAAGATGATTACTCTGTAAGGTTTAAATATTGTAGTGCAAAATTATATGCAAATAGAGTAGACGAAAATCAAGAGGCAATGGCTTAAATATATAACCATCTTTTCATCTGTAAAACATTGTTTTCATCTGAAAATACTTAAATTTGAGTCATTTTTCTGTGTAACAAAGTTCTTGTAAGGAGAAAATTCAATACACTGCCTCTACTTTATCACATTCCACAGCAAAAAAATAATGAAGTGTTAAACTAACACAGCTGTCTGCAATCAGGTCATGGTAGGAGGTCTTAAGCTTATAGCAGCTTTCTAGCCTGTAAGACACTGTGCCAGAAATTCTAGGTCTGGTTCTGCTGTGATCTGAAATTTAATTGTGTGACTGTGGCAAAAGTACTTCTCACTCATTCAGCCACCCCTCTCACTCTAAGTTTCTTCTGCAGTAAACCAGGTAGCAGTCATATGACAGTGATATCAAAGTGTTCTTGTTTTGATAGCAGCCCTTGCCATAATGATTTAAGGGCTACATTAATTATGAGCCATTTCTGGGAGTCTCCATTGAAGTGTATTGCCCTTGGGATTTTTTTTTAAGTTTCAGAAACCATTTATGACTGAATCTTGCTAAAATGCACACCAAGGTATAAAGCAGATTATTCATTTAGCAAAGTCTTTCCTCTAGATTATTCCCAACAATGATTATATATTGGAACACTGTACATTACTGACAATGAAGTTAAGTCTTCACACCAAATACAATGAACTATGTCAACAAAGAAAGAAAGTGAAGAAATTATCAAAAAGAAAAGAAAAAATAAAATTAGTTTGAATAGTCAGTTTCCACAGAAGTCACACAGCCTCCCTCTGGAAAACTACTTAGATTTTTAAAGAGTGTCTAAAAAAGCCGATCTCCCCAACACACTCAAATTGTACAGTTTTATTAGAATTGAACATGTCTCTAGGCAGAATTTTTTATCCACGTATTTCAGATGTTAAGAAAACTGTTGGTAGCTTGATTTTTCCATGTTAAAGGTGGGAGAACACAGACACAGAACAATTAAAGAGAACTTCTTCCCATGTTCACCAGAGTCAGTGCTGAAGGTGGAGATACATTCTGTTCTGGTGGCGGGAGAGGTGCTGAAGGTGGAGATACAAGTTCTGTGCTCCAGGACTCTGCCTTTCTGCCAAAAGCTGAATGGTCATAAGGTTTTTTCAACACTGTTTAGAAGATCTAGATGGAAAAATTAGTATTGTAACAGTAGAACTAAAATTAGTGGGGGAAAAAATGGCTTGTCCAACACAGGCACATCTTTTGACTATCTTCAAAGGAATGAAAACCATGAATACCAACAGTGACCAACAACTTTTCTTTCACATATTTTTATTAAAATGTTGAAATGACAAGTGGCCTACAAGGAGCAAAAATAGAAATAAAGTGAATTACTGAATTACTCCTAAGTTCTATGAGCACTGCATCCACATCTCTTCAGACCCTTCTCAAGAAAAACTACATGGGGCTGAAATGCTCCTCACCATCTGATATTGTAAGAACCCTCATTTAGAACAGTATCAAAAGACACATATTTTCTTGCCACAGCTGAGTTACATGAATAAAGAAAATGCAGTATACTGGGTGCCAGCTATACTGAACAGGGTAAGGTATACTGGTAATGGGTACCAGTGCATGAACAGTTCATGAAACTGATACACAGCTCAAAACCAACATACCTATAGAGTTTGCAAAGCAAAATCTTTTACTGCACAGTTCCTCAGTTCCTTTTGATTCAGTATCTTTCACATGCTTGTTACAAGTGTTATTCAATTGCTTTGCTTATTGACTCATTAGTTTGAATTGGTGCAGTGAATTCCATATCAGTTTCATGAAGACTTTTACCCAGTTCAGTATGGTTGGGTCCCATTATATTACATTTTCTTTATTCTACTGAATATGACAAATTTGGTAAATTTATTCAGTGTACTATATCAACTCAATTATATGTTTCATCTCTTTCTTTGTGAGCTATATTTTTCTTGGAACATGTCATATAAAAGCTCAGCATTGTCACACTTACTGCTTGTATAACTTGCAATGTGTTACGCATTCCCAGCAAGTTAATCTGTAGCCTGCCACTTTCTTTCTCTGCTGTGAGGACATTTTATCATCTTTCCATATAAAAAGGAACTTAATAGGTTTTTGATTAACAAGTCATTGTACATTGTTTGAACAGCTGTGAAGTCTGAATTAAAAATCTCCATTTTTTTTAAAGAAACAATTTATTAATGTCACTCTAGTGCCAAGTCTACTTTCTTTTAATGTTATAATAACCAAACAAAAGTAGAGGACTGAGACAGTGAGACTAGAGTACTTGTAAATGTGAAAAAGTCAGGAACCCAAAGGGTTACTCTCATTCTGAGGTCAGGAACTGTTCCATCGAGAGTGCTCAAGAGTTGCAAGTCTGAAACACCTCTTAAGTTTGTCTATCACAAAGAATAAATTCCTTGCAATAATCTCAATGTTAGTTTAATATTTACTGTCTTTGTCTGGAAATACCTGTGCTTCCTGAATTTGTCTAGAAGATGCCTTCAAGGAGGAAGATTAGCAGATTAACCAGTAATCTTGATTTTCCTCAGGCTGCTCAGATTACAGGACTGCTGCCTAAACAGGGAAGGTGTTCTAACCAGACAGCAGCATCTGATAGCAATTAGGTAAACCAAGATCTTGTATGTGAAATTACACATTAGAGGTTACTCCTGCTGATAAACAGATCTGTGGCAATTGCCTGGAGTTACCTTGTTGCCTTAAGCACAGTGTCCCTGTTTAGTGCACGGAGGATTTTCTTTTTTTACTATATGGACTGACACTTACAAAGAACCAAATAATTGTCAAAATGGAACAGATCAAGTTGCTTATAAATTTAGTCAGAATTTATAACCTTAATGATGGTATTCAAATTTATTTTCTTTTCCTCATTGCTTCATGTTTGACCTTTTTTTTTCCATTTGAAAAAAAGAAAAAGAAAAAAGTCTAGCTGTTTCTTTCAATATGGTTGAAGAAATGTAAGCTTTCTTGTTTTACTCAACACTTGAGAATGTTTCACTGATGAATTCTATTGCCTCCAAACTTCAGAGCACAAACATAAAACATGGCAGAAGCAAAATAAATTAACCTGTTAGGGCAGCTTATGTCATTACAGCTATGCTGCTTTGGGTATTGATTAGGTCAGAGCTACTGCCGATACCCACTCCTCCCTGTGATGTGTGCCCCTGGGAGACAGCCTGCATTTCATAAGGGGACCCCATAATGCATAAAAAACATCAGAAAATGCTTTATATGTACTAATTTTAATCAGAGGTATTGCAGCACTTGCTGATTAAATAGTTGTGCAGTCTGAAAGCATGTGCAGCCCTGGCTCATGCTGCTCACGAGGTTTTGATATTGTTGGCTTGTGTAAAAGAGTGCCCTTGAGGAAGTACAGCATGTCCCACACAGCTGTAGTCCAATCTGATGGGATAAACTATGGAATGCATATTGCCAAAGCACTTTATGAAAGCCAGTGCCTCTTGTATCTGGGTTTCTAAGAAAAGTAAAGTGCAAATGTATTTTCAGTTTTATTAAGGTTAGCAATTAATGATGACACCCACAAACTGACGGTGATGGCCAGAGTCCAGTGCAGCAAGCCCTCCCACTGGCAGAGCACCTTGGGAGAGAAATTCAGGGTCACATCCTTTGTGCTTGTAGAGTTTCTGTCATGCTTTCAGCAGGGCTTACACAGGCAAAGCTTCCCTTGCTATACAGCTCACAACAAATGGAAATGGCATCCTCCAAAAAATCCCTTGGACCCTCATTAAAACCCCTAAATCTCAGTTCATTATTTTGCTGGATTCACAGTGGACAGAACTACAAGACATACCAATATCAGCCCCTGTAATCAGCCCTGGTGAGGCCATGGCTTAAATCCTGTGTCCAGTTCTTGGACCTTCAGAACAGACAGTGAGGTGCTGGAGCAAGTCTAAAAGAAGGGCAATAGAGCTGGGGAAGGGTCTGGAGCACAAGTTCTGTGAGGAGCAGCTGAGGGAGCTGGGGTGGTCTAGCCTGGAGAAAAGGAGTGTCAAGGGTTACCTTATAACTCCTTGCAACTGCCTGAAAAGAGGGTGTAGCCAGGTGGGGATCAGCTTCTTCCCCCTGGTAACAAGCTACAGGCCTCAAGGTGTGCCAGTTTGAGTTTGGACATTAGGAAAAACTTCTTCTCTGAAAGGGTGGTCACACATTGGAACAGGCTGCCCAGGGAAATGGTGAAATCACAAGCTCTAGAAGCATTCAAAATATGTGTGGATATTGCATCTTGGGGCACAGTCTAGTGGTGAACATGGCAACACCAAGTTACAGGTGATACTTGATGATTTAAGAGGTCTTTTCCAACCTTAATGATTTTGTGGTTCTATGAATGCTGCCTGCCTAAAACAGGCTCTCCTTGTAATGTCCCTGGAGAGCCTATTTGGAATTCACTTCCTCTAGAGGAAGGCTACCACCTTTCCAGGCTCTTGTAGGGACTAAAGAGCTGCATTTGCTAACATGAACCAGCAGAACTTCATCAGCACCTTTTTGAAAGGTTTTGTGTTGTCCTAAAAAGATCTCTCACACTATGAGAAAGATTTATAAACTTTGTCTGATGAATAATCAACATCTGCTACCATTTCTGGCTTCCCAATATTCCATTTTTATAGAAATTCAGAAATTTTAATTTGGGGCCAGGGTTGTGGTAAGGCAATGCTGACTCTAAGCCATCTTACCTTTTCAGGGAGCAGGAATAAATTGGCATGGTGTATTCAATAGCTGCATTTATACTTCTCTTCTGAAGGCCACTTTCTGATGCCACCCAGAGATCTAACACTCCTATTCTCTTAACCAGCTGTCCCACAACTTCTTCCTTTTATGCTTTACTTTTTTGAATCTCTGCACATCTCAGCTCAGCCACTTTAAGACCAGCTGTAAAACATGGGGTGATCATTTAAACTCCACAGTAGATGATCCTGCCTAAAACCAGATTTTTAATTAGACAGAAATAATTGATTTTGTTTAAATGTCAGTATCATTCCCCAAGCATTCACAGATTTTTTTTTTTGGAAAAATTAAGAGACCGTATCCCCCATTTGCATTTGAGTTGACAGCAGTGTGACCTACTGCAAGTTCCAAGGCCCCTGCCTGTGCCAAGCTGGGGAGCTCAGAAACCAATCATACACCTATAACCAGGAAAAGAAGAGAGCCTACTGGAGGCCCTTACATAAATCTGTTCCTGCAGTAGATTTATAAAATCAATTTACAAAACAGTTATACAAGTGTGCTTTTTCAGACTCTGGTTTCTGAAAAACACTTTCCAAAAGGGAATTTTAGTGGGTACTGAACAGAGACAATAACTTAGAGATGTTATAATTTCACTTTATTCCACCTCAGTTTATGGAGTGTACAGTTTATGTAGTTCTGTTCCACAGTGAACTGCAATGTTCTTGTCGAGTGGCTTATGGCAAAGCTGACCCATCCAATCTCATGAGAAGTCTGAAAACTTCATATCCACTGTTCTGTGTGCTGGTTGCTCAACTCTGCACTGTTTAAGTCTCAATGGACAGTTCTCTCCTGCTGTTGATCCCATTTCAGGGAGATCTGAAAGAATTAAAACATACACACAGTTTTGCTCCCAGTGGCGTGTATGGGCCAGGGCAGATCTTGCCCCGCAAGTGTGACACTGTGCAGAGCTTCGTGTTGCACTTTACAGTGAATGGGGTTTGCAATCACTGCTCTAACACAGCCTTTGGTAAATGGCAAAGTAAATGGTGTTAGATTCTGATAGTTTGTGTACACAATACCCTCATTAAGCACTGGAAAAATAAAATTCCTCACCTGAACCACAGACTTGCAAATTCATGAGGTCTGAGAAAGAATACTCCAAAGGACTCAGAAGAAATGACTTGTGGAATAACAGATTACTATCTGAAAGTACATAGGAGACACTGACTGGGTTAATCTGCTCACTTCAGGTTAGGACCTGCTTTTGTAATTTTTCAACATTGTAGAAGTATCTGGGAGAAGAGCAGCTAGGGCTGGAAGAGTAGAAAATCTAAATTCCAGCTATCAAGGATATTTTCACACAGAACACACAGTATAGTGGCTTTTTTGTTTTTAGGAGGGAGAAAATATTCAACCAAATAATCCAGCAGGGAAGATTGAATACTACAAAAAAGTCTGTAATAATTCACTGGCACTGGTTCTGCAGTAATTCCCATTACAAGCTAAATGTATATTTGTATCCCTTGTTTTTGATGCAATCCATGAATATCAAAGTGAGGCTGAAGTGGTTCAAACCTTCATCAAAAACTAAATATTGCATTAAATGTGCTAGTGCTGACAGCTGTCGGGTTTACAATCACAGAGCACAATACCCTTTGCAATAAATCATTTTTATACTTAACCTGTTTGAAAGTGATAATGAATCCATATGACATCTGACATTAACAATGAAATAACATACTGAAATAAATGCCAAATGCTCACATAAAATTTAGAGTTCAATTGTATCACAGACTGTTTGAATACTTCCAAAAAGCAATTGAGGAAGGCGAGATATGTTTTGATTATCCTGTGAGGAGAAAAATAAGTAGCAGTCAAATTATTCAAAGTGTATGATTCACTTAGGTTTAAATTCAAGACTAACAGCCTGGCCAGTTTATTTGACCTGAAATTTCCAAGGAAATACTTTCGGCATACTTTATAGCTCTGATAAGACTAATGGCATTTTTGATGAAACAAGTATTTTTTGCCCAGGTCATACTGCACACATACTGCCCACACAAACTTCTCTCAAGGTTTTCCAAGCAATCAGTGCTCAGAACAAATAGCAACTTTGACTGAGAACATTTCAAATGATGTCATATACTGTCTAGCAGCTGCTGTACGACTAATACCATAAAATAAATACCAACATCTTTTATAGTGATCTTCTTTCATGGATTTTGCAATGAAAGACAAGCACTGGCTGCTACATTTGCCCCCTGCTCATGTGCACAAGTACTTCAGTGGTGGCTTATCTTGTCATTGCAGGAGACAAAGCAAACAGCAGGTGGAGGGAGCCAGTGCTGCAAGCAACCAGGCTCTAGAATTCTGCTTAGCAATTTCAGGCATCAATATGAACTGAATGCTTGAACCACCCTCACCCTGCTAGACTGTTGGAGCACTGACTGGGAAAGGCATGTGAACTGTAAAGCTTGTCTGTTTTTCTCAGCTATCCAAGGAAACTACGTGTCTCTCTGTATTAGCTTGGCCTCTCACATATCACTGCACCTTCATGGCCTCTGGTAGCATGACATCTTTGAGCCTAATAATAAAGAACTCTGCCTCTTGAGTTCTAGCATAAAAATCTGGTGGGATGGGTGTCAGTAATTTCAAAGTAAATTGGTCAGAGCTGAAGGTAGCAAAAGCAGCAAGTATTAAAGTTCAGTTTGATTAACAGAGCTTCCTCTGAGACAGTTTTAGGGCAACTGTGTTATTCTTATTAAATCTTAGTCTTCATCTGATTTCAGTATTAGTTTTTATAATTGGGGTATCTTTTTTAAACAGTCATCACTTTGTTATGCTTTTATTCACGTGAAAGATATTTCGTGCTGTCTCTTGAAAAGTTATTCACATCTACTTGTATAGCAGGCAACCATCACATAGTTCCTCCTATTCAACTATAATGTTTCTTGTGCAGTGTATTCCTGGATTTGTTTCCTTAGACAGACCAGGGCTGGTCTCTAATGTGTTCTGCCCCTTTACTGAAGAAGGCCTTGTAATCTTTCCTTTCATCTTCTGCAAGGCAGCTCTCCATTTTCCATTCCCTTTCCTATCCCTGTGGTTTATCTTTCCTGAAGGTTATAGCATTCTCCAGAGATTTAGTCAGGCAGTGGTAATGAAGACCAGTCTGATGAAATTAGGTCAGATATCTGTAACTTTTAGGATTAGCATAACAGATGCCATCAAGTGAGTTCATGCATAGGTACATGGCAGCTGATGATCTGCAAACCAGTATTGGGTTTCTTGATATTAATATTCTCTTCTTGTTCCCTAGTGCCCAAGGAATGCTAGTCCATGTATAGTCCTTCTCTGAACCCTGGTGTCCTTGAGCAACTTGATAACCAGGGAGATGGATAAGCAGCACGTCCCCAGCAACTTCCTCAAGTTTCTGGAGGGTGAGGGCTGGCATCAGACTCATTCTGAAACTGCCCTGAATCCAGAGAGTTGATCACAGGATATAATCACCAGCACGACACACTCAAAGTAGAACTTGACCAAATATTATGTGGTAAGTCCCTTTATGAAAGAAATAATGCTTAGAAAGGCCTTAAAAATGTCATGTATAAAGCCAGCTCATGGGTAGAACTCCTGGACTTATCAGATTTTTCCTGTATCTACCTTTCCAAAAAGCAGGGTATGAAGACATGGCTACTGTCAAACCCAATTTACAGAACAAGGCACTCTCTGAACACCTGCTATAGTCCTCCTGCTCATCTAACCCCTTTCACAGCCTTTTAAAAAAGTCTTTTCTAACTTCTCTCAAACATCCCTATCAATTTAGTTACGTTCCCACACCACTGTCATTTAAACTTGCTGTTGTCCCAGGTCAACATCTCCCAACAGCTAATCTAATTCCAGTTGCTCTGAGTAAATAATTTTGCTACTCTGTCTGTCTCTTGGATCACTCTTACCTCACTAAGGAAGTTAAGACTTTAATAAATGGAAACCCTGAGGCTTTTAAATTGATGGATGAGCCTTTGTTCTCATTCCTAAATAAATCTCACTTCCAATTTTGTGACCATGACTAAACTGGAACTGCAAACTATGAAGAATGGCTCCTCAGGTGTCCAGGCGGTGGATTATGAATTTGCCGGGTAAGAATAACTGAAACATGGATAGACCCAGGAAAGTGTACTTGAAGTGTATGCAGCACATCCACAAGAGAGGTAACTTAAACAGTTGTGTCATAAACATTTTTCTGGGTTAAAGTCCTGATATATACTGAACTTAGCTGTTTGGGGGGGCAGAGGAGCTAAAAGTAATGAGTAAATTGAAGGAAGATGAATCTTTGATGTTTAGAGTTGGTACATTGTTTTTCTGATAATAAGGCTTTTTAAGCTGAAGTGGTTATTTGCTGTTATTATCCCAGATTGCTTGTTCCTTCACCATCCTTGGAGGTGTTTAAGAGGGGTCTGGATGCAGCACTGGGTGATGTATTTTAGTGGTGTGGGCATTACAGTGTCAGTGCTGGGTTGGCAGTTGAACATGACCATCTTACAAGTCTCTTCCAAACTCAATGATTTTATGATTTGTTAATGCAGCAATCTGTAACTACTGATACACAAAAATGGTCAAAAAACCTTCACCCACTTTTTGCCGCTGCCACTATTAACCGTATAGATCTAGCCTTGCCATGTACCTTAGGAGATATGAACTTGTTGGTAAAGTTTTGCAGTTCCTGTCAGACAACCAGTTCCACTTTCTGGAACTAAATTGAAAAGACAGAATTTGGGGTTGTTGACCAGATTCTACCCTATCTCTGCTTCTACTAAACTATTTTGGCACTATTCCCATCAGTACTCTCTTTGTTAATAAGAAAGGAAGTAAAAAAATTTCTTTCTATATGTACAGGCTCAGTAACAATCCAGTGCTGCACATATGATTCAGTTGAAACTGGCAAAATCAAAATGAAAAACACTCTCTTAGTAATGCACATCCGGCCATTGGCGTGATGTGCCAGCAACATAAATGACAAGTACAAAGGAAAGAGGTTTGTTAAATTAAGTAATCCTTAAACTACATGAACTATGTATTCAGTTTGGCTAACCACAGGGAGACAAGAGCCTCTTCTGAGAAAAGGCAGGAAAGATGCTCAGCATGTACTCAGCAAATAAATGTTTTCCTAGAATATATAAACGGAGAGATCTGCTTATCCGTCTGTATATAAAAAGAATTCCTACTGATATCACACATGTTTACATCAAGCATAGACTAATTTTGTGCATTGGCCATATCAAGCCTTCCTTGCTTTTAACAACACACAATATAAAAGAATTCTGAAAGTAACAAACATAAATCTCTAATTTTTTTTTTAGTTCTTAGCTAATACACTTGTTATTATTTGTGAAAAAAAAAAAAAACTTCAGCCAAAGAAGAAAAGAAGATCAGCCTGCCCTTTCTTCCTTCCTCTTCTTCCTCCAGATGAAAAATCAAATACTGAATTACGCAGGTGAAGGCTTTAGCCAACAGTTTCAACATCATGAAAACAAGAGTCATCACAGTTAGCATGGCTGTGAGGTATTCTATCCAAAATATCAAGGGTGGAACAAATAATCAGCATTTTCCCCTTAGAAGGAACTCTTCTGTTGTCAGATTTTGAATCCCTGAAACAATGGACAACATCACAACTTCAAAAGGATTACATGAAAAACAGAGTATTTGTCAAAAAAAGGACAACAGATCCTAAGTAGACCATAAGTATGTCATTATAAAACATTTTGATCTCTTGCTGCCCTTGACGCATTTCTGCTGGGAGTAAACCTCTTTAGTGCTCTGGAGATCAAACAGGCATATTTCCTGAATGCTATACTAATACAAACATTTTTTGAGGAAAAATAAATAATTGAAACAAAACAAATTCTATGAATTCTTGGTACTATTGATATAACTGGAAAAAATATAGAGTGGTTTGAATCAGTTTTCCATTCTCTTACTATATATTTAGCCTAGCATTTGCCTCACCCTAAATTCACTCTCCTCCTTCTATTGTCCAAACTTGTACACTATTATCCTAGTTTGGAGGGAGCTGCCTACTATTAACATAGTTCTGAGTTGCTTTGAAGGTGAATTATCTGAGACTGTGAGATGCAGCATCCCTTTTTTCCAAGCTTGGTTCTTTCCAAGAGCCTTTATTGCATCTCTTTTGATTTAATATTTTGCATTTCAGTAGTGAGTAATGCAAAACTGAAGGGCAGAAACTCAGCCTGCATTAATACTTTCTTTGGACAGTTTTACAATATCCACTACTTTATATCATATCCAGTATCATATCCAATACTTTAAATACTTTATTGCAACCCCCAACATAGACGAAAAGAATCACACCTCAGGAAGAATCTTTCCTTTTTTCTTATTAGGACAATATTCCCTTTAAACCTTGTACAACAACATTTACAAACCTTGTACAAACCTTTAAACTTTGTAAAACTTTTAAACTTTACCACCTTCCTTCCCACATGGACCTCAGGTTCCTCTCCTGTTATAGTGAGGAAGAGCTTCTTTCTATCTCTTATCTCTGAAATGCTGATGCAAACTCCTTTTTCTCAGTCCACATGGAGCTGTGGTTTTCCAGACACACTGGCAGCACAGCTGTTGGTCCTCAGTCTTGCAGGTGGATGGGTGTCTTCAACCTTAGCTATCTAGTCATGCCTGCATCCCCCTTTCCTTCTCTCTCTGCATGAAAGGTGACACAAGCTTGGTGAAGAAAAGATCACAGGGATCTTGTAGGAGAAAAAGAAGCAGCCAAGAAATTCAAGCTGAGTAGTCTTGAGAGAGGATAACCACTTCCAGGTTAGTGCTTTCCACACCCGAGCCCGAGTGAATGCAGAGTCCAGGTCAGCTCTAGAGGTGGCTATGGGCAACATTCACTGTGATTCACAGCCTGGTGTTGCATCCTGTTTTGTGAAAGGAAGGACAGGCTTTGTGCTGGTGTGAGCACAGTGGCCCTCTCGTCTCCATCAGGACATTCATTCTTCCCTTTTGCTTTAAGGGTGCTCTCTCTGTTTGAGGACTGCTTACCTGGGATGCCCTGGGTCAGTGTTATGCAGCCAGCATTTTCTCCTGGTCCTTTTCTTGTCTCTCTGAAATGGTACAGGATGCTCTGCACTGCCATGAACAGATGTCATGGTATAACATACAGCCAAGTGAATAGGAGAGTATTCCATACACTGAAGCTCTACTCAGGCTAAGACTAATTAGCTAAGCTATGATGGCATTTTTCATGTACAGTTTTGAATGGAATCACTATCCAGATGAATAATTAACAAAAAATAAGGGATAAATACTGCTCTCCTTACACAATTTTTAAATTATGTATTATTCCATGTTTCAGTAGCCCAGACAATGGTGGTGAATTGCAGTGTCTGAAAAATATCTTGCTTCTTAGTTCTGACAAAAATATGGAGTCTAATATGTTGTGCTAGATAATTTGCAAGCATTAAGATAACACAGTCTTTATCCTGAAGCCCTTTTGAAAAATGAAAACTGGAAAAACAAACAGAACCAAGTATAAGAAACTATGACAAATTCCTTGAAACACTCAGGTTAACCCAGTCATCTCTGGTTTTACAAAATGTTTAAATGGGCCTTTTTTAGAGGGGGGTCAGTTTGAAAACTGGGTGAGCCAGGGTAGGTGGGAGCTGGAAGAAGCAGTCAGAAACTGCAGAAGACATACCCTGTCAGATGAGTAATCCAGAAATGAGTATTTTCTGCAGCTGCTTGGCCACACTGAGTCTCTGGTAGGTTTCTGAAAATCTACCTGTTTGTGCATCACTAAGGAAATGCCACACAGGTCTTGGTGCCTCCACTGCAAATGTCCCCAGGACCTCTATTAGTACAGCAGTGACATTATAAGCAGTTTACATTCTGTGGATATGGAGGCAGCATCAGTCTCCAAATCAAATAGGAAATAAATATGTGGATACAGATGACTACAGTAATCACAGCTCTCCTATGCTCTGCATCATATTTCTATTACATTAAAGAATGCAGATGTAGTGTAAATTACTATCATACCAATTCAGTGTTATTCAGCACTTGCTAAGCAGAAAGATTCATAACTAATATTTGTAAAAATCTTCAGGCCAAAGGCACAATAAAATCTTATATTTATATTGATTAACCACATTGTAGATATTTACTAGTAGTTATTTAATTTGTAGTTTATAACATTACTTCAATTACTTAGACTTAAGAGATTCAGAATGGTTGCAAAATTTTGAACTCTCTCCAGAATGTTTCAAAGCTACCAAAATAGAGGGGAATTCTGCAAGGATGATAAATAAAAAACTTTTCTTTTAAATCAAGTGACATAAACCAAATATTAAGTAATAGATACTTGCACTGCTAGTGCAAAACGGGCAACAATCTTTTGCATTGAAAAAAACAACAGTGCAGCTCTGGCATACATAGCTAACTGTTTAACCTAAACTTTGCTTCCCAGTTGTGGTGTGGGGAATGGGCTATGAATGAAACAATTAGCAAGAACATGCAATCAGTCTGGGATTCATGCCATGAAATATGATTTAGGTCAAGAGTCCAGAAGAACTCAAAAAAAGTCTTGGACATGTGTGGGTAGGAAGAACATCCAAAATAAGCATTTCTAAAAGCTCAAAGGAGTTTGTGGGGGGAGTTAGGCTTCAAGGCAGATCAACATCTAACATGGGTTAAGAAGAACATTACTGTGGCCAGTTGATTCTGTAACATTTTCTGAGGCAGCTGATAGAGGTCCCAGTCAGAAACAGCATGCTGAACTACCAGCTATTGGCACGACTGTATATGCCACTCTCAGATTTCTTGCTGCAAAGGGGAGATCTGTTCTCAAATGTCCCAAAAACCAAAGTAAATGCTTCTGATGGTATTGAAGCTAGGAAAAGTATTTCTACAGGGCTACTTGGTGCCTGTTTGTATTTCTCTTTGAAAATTGACTGTTATCTTTGTTTTACTCTGTTATATCACGTGAAAAAAAAAAATCCTAAACTACATGAGATCTTTCCCATGTAAACAAATCATTCCTTCCAGAGGAATGTTATATGATGACAGGGTATGTGAAATGGCCTCAGTGATCATGTGGTAAGTGAGATCATGAGACACTGTCTGCGCTGGAGTTGAATGCAGTCTACTCAAATGCTTTTGGGATCCCTGTGATATAACATTGGTGGAAAGCAAAACCACAAGGATTGGGCAAACTGGACCTTCTCCACCTCCTGATGTCTTCAGGGCCTACAGATTTGGTATAAAAAGTATACTAAATTGTTTTTACTAAAACTAGTTTAGCAGATAATTAAACAGGGTTTAAATGGTTTAAGAATGGCATCATTTGGGTAGTATGGTCACTCTTCTACAGTTCCAACAAATTATCCTGGGATGAAAATAAATTCTCTAGAGCTGTCAGAAATCTTAGCCGCTATTTACACACTTCAGGGATTGTTTCTGCCCAGCAGTTCATGGAGGGAGGTGACACAGGAAATGTCAATACTGAGTTACAGGGCTGATTTTCCAACCATTTTTCATGGAGACAGAAAGTGTTCCTACAGAGTTTAGAAAATCTTTTACTTGGGCTTTTTGTTTTGTTAACAAAGGAAGCAGACTGGTGTTTAAAATTCAGTATCTTTGTTTTGTTTCTCAAAAAAGTAATGTAACTACCATATCGACAGATGACCATGCCACAAGAAAAAAAATCCCAAACAGTCAAAAAGAAAGAAAAAATTAATCCTGTTCAGTACTTTTGAGATATCAACTGTGCTAAGGAAAAACAAAAACTGTATGGGTCTTGTCTTAAGGAAATGGAGCCAATATGAATATCCTATGAACTCTGAAGGACCAATTCATTTACATTTGGATGCTCTGATTTAATTGTAGTAGCACATGCTGTGAGCAAATGATAATTTCCCATATCCACGAGTTTCTAAAATAAAACAATTTTTAAAAGTAACTTAGACTAGAACTGATTTTCTTTTCTTGGAAATAATGCAGGGGGGGGTGGGTTAACATTATTTTTTTAAAAACTTTAGAATGAAAATTATTCTTTTGGAGTTTTTGGAAAGAACCATTCAAAAGGTATTCAAAGCCTGAGAAATCTGAACTTAGGCAGCAGTATCTGCACAGCTGTGACTTTTAGCATGGGCAAGAGTTAAAGCTCAGTGGTTTAAGCAGCACTGGCCAGTTCCATTGATCTTACTGGCATTTAACCCTTCATGCCAAAGGTGGTCTGAAAACCCCACCTCCATAGATATGAATCTGTTCAAGATAATTATCAAAAGTACTTCTTCTTATTAGTGGCCATCAGTGACAGCAACAGCAGGCAATTTTGATTGCTCTGTCTATGCCCTCTACTTCTCCATCATCTGCCCACCTTAACAGGCTAACTAAGCATTTGAGCAGTAAAAGTTCAGTTCACCAGATACACTCAAGACTTAAATGGATCCCATGGGTCATCAAAGCATAGGAATAGTGCTGGGCTTCTTACAGAGAACCAGAAGACCAAAGCACAGGCACTGTTTTAGCACTTATATTTAGTCACCATTACCTGTGATAGAGCTGCTGCCTAGGTTACTGTGTCTGCAGACTATTGTGAAGGAAAATTAATGCATTTGATTAACACCTTGGGAACTGTAAAGCAGTGGTTTTAATACATACTTCAAAGCCAAAGATAATAGTCAAACCTATTTAGATTCCCTGACACCTCCCATTTAATGGTTCTACTTTCCAGGTACTTGTATAATTACCAAGCTTCAATCATTTTAGATAAAATTTTCCATCTTAGCCATCTTCACTGGATGAGTTTTAAATTTTTTGTTTGTTTATTTTGGGTATATTACAGCAAAAATACCTTGACTGCTTTCAAGGACAAGGTTATGGAAAAAGAAGTTTTGTCCATGTGAACTGATTCCAGTGACCTTAAGCTGAGTGTTTCACATTTCAGATTAAAACCTGGGACAGAGGGAGGAGTAAACACACTTCATATCAAGGATGTGCCTTTTGGCATCCCTCTGAAATCTGACCCTGGTTGATTAAATTTCATACTGTTGGGGGGTGGGGTGTGTGTATGTGTATGTGTGGAGAAGGAAGTTCACACCTGTCAACAGATTCAGACTTTAACAGTTTAATTCCTCAGAGGTGCCATCCATAAGGGACTGCACACGATGTTATCATGACTTGTGATAGGAGTTAGTAAGTCATGGGGCACTACTGAGTAGAGTGGAAATAAGAGATGAGATAGGCTATGGAAACAGGGTTCAGAGGGCAAGGATACAGATTGTCAGTATAGTTATAACTGACACAATAAAGACAGTCTTGGACAAGAGAGTTAAGAAATTTAAGATAATAATACCTATTGTCTTAAATTTTAACATCTTATAGTTTCATGTCATAGTTTTAATTTTTTAATATATATTTTTTGTATGTAATTGCTTGTAGAGATGAGACAATATTTCACATAGCTCTGTTTCACTCTCCTTCAGCCTAAACCTCAATTAATTTATCTACTGAAGAAAGTTTTGATAAGAAAACATTGATAGCTTTCAGTTAATATCTAAGAGAATCTTCTGTCTCTCAGCAATGACAAGAAATGTTATTTTACACACAAATGTTCAAACACTCTGAATAATTGTAAATTAGTTATTTCAATCATTGAAAATGGGCAAGTACTGTGAATTATATAAATAACTTTTAAACACAAGCACTTAAGCACTTCAGGTTTAAAAACCAGAAACACTTCAATGTTTGCAAGCGATTTCAGAACAAGAAACCTAGGACAGCATAATTCAAATGGATTCAAGTTCAGACAGTGACTTCACCAAGAAATACCCCATACTTCAAGAAAGAAAAACTGCTCTGAAAAAATGGCTCTGATTTAAAATCTCCATTTCAGTTTGGCCCTCGGTTATCCACCACATAGAAGTCTATGCCAAAACTGGTTCAAGTGTTCAAACTGGCACCAGCATGAGGATAAAGTTATCTATAAGTCAATCACTGCTTCTTCTCACAGAGATATATTTGAATACTATCTTTCTAATAGTTTCTCTCTTCTGATCTTGATCTCAGGAAGATCAGTTTTTGAACTCTGAGGGAGATCTGACAAGCAATTTGGCCATGCCATACCTCCCCACACATAGCTTCAGAAACTGCTGTTGGACATGTTTGGTGTCTGCTGCATCAAATGATGGGTAGTATCATTTTGATCTTTCATAAGACTGATTCCAAAAAAGCATGATACCACTGAGTATTTTGATATTATTAAATGTTGTTAATAAAGTGGCTGCTGGAATTCCAGAAGAACATAGATGCTGTTCTTCTTTTATTAACATCCCTGATCTCCAAATATCTCATGGAGAACATTTTCTTGAGGAACATCATACCATGATGCAAACTGAAGAGTTAAGTAGTATTGCACCAGGTCTTCCATTTCAAGACCTCTCCAAGGTGTAGCAATTATCTGGTGTCTTATGACTTTAGAATACTGCTCATGATCACCTTTGTCTTACTGGCAGATGTTTCTAGGTTTTCTTTTCTCCTAAGTCAGTCTGCTGCCTGTATTTGCAGAAATACAGAATGCTGCAACTAGAGTCCAAATTTCTTCCCCACTGCTTAAGTCTTATATTCCTAAATACTGCAGAGCAAAACATCTGTGTCAGATAAAATGTAACCAAATAAAACAGACATTACACACAGAAAAAATGCTTGTAACAGAAAATTAATGGGTATGAAAGTGTTTGTGTGATCTAGATTTTAAAAGGCTAACTACCATGGTTTTGTCTGTGACCTGTTTTTTATGAGAAAGAGCAAAAACATTAAACACTAAAATTTCTAGTTGAAAAACTATTCATAGTACCAACTTATCTGTTTCCTTTCACTGGAGAAAGCTAAAAAGTGCCCTAATGTAAGCATAAGGTAATCTCATTGGTAGCATTTCCTGTATGCTTTGTTGACTGTACTGATGAGAAGAATAACAGTGAAGTCAAAGATAATGGTAAAAATTATCTTCAAATGCATACCATGAGAAGTCTACTGAAAGAAGAGAAAAAACAACAAAAAAATCAAACTAAATGAACTAAGCAAACAAACAAAAAAACCCATACCAAAACAAACAAAACCCCCCAAACCAAACAAAAATCCCAGGCCCAAATCCCTAGCCCCAAATCCCATTCTTTTTAAAAAGAATGAACTGAAGTTAACAAGAAATGCAGAGCAATATTGTAAATTATCTACCTTAAGACTGCCAAAAATCAATCTACTTCTACTGCTCTTAGAAAGTAAGTCAAGATGCATTGTTATGATGACTTACACCAATCAATATAGGGTCCAAGACCAGTCAGAAAATAAAGAAAAAGAGACAGATTTAAGATGCAGGAAACTGGTTTCAAGCAGTGTCTGAAGACACTGCACATAATTCAGAGGATAATCATTCCAGAAGAGGAAGGCTTTAAGGCAATCAACTTGTCTGGCACTTTTCATAAGTATTAAATTACCTTAAACAATCAGTAAAATCCTTTTTTTTCCCCCGAGGTGATATGCGAGTGATAACAGCCTGACTGATCCAAGTCCAGTAATGCATCATAAGATACATTCATGAAAGAAAACGGAAACAAGAATCAGGAATATCTAAATATTTAAACCCTCTAATCCTCTTTGTTTTGGGACCATGGATATGGTTTTAGTCATGCAATTAATTATACACAGGAACAACGATTGCCTTCCAGTAGGATGACACAAAGCTTCACTCTGAGAGGTCACCAAATCCTGTCTCACTTTGTACATTTGCTTTTATTGGCTCTCCATGCCACCTCCAGCACCAGGAAGCAGATGGGACTTCCTTTCCCTACGGCTGCCAAGCAGGAAATGTTTGAATCTTCGACAGCCATGAGCAGCCAGCCAGGAGCTGTGGTGGAGGAGCACGACAGGAACTGACAGGCGCTCAGACGCTGCAGTCACTTCCGACTGGCGGCCCGTCAGGATTGCATGTACGCTCTGCCATCCTTCCCAAAACTGAGCATTCTTCAAGATTAGAAATGTCAACCTCAGGTACAAATGGTGGAAATGGGACTAATTAGTCTGGGGATCTATCTTGAGAAAAATCACTTGCTCATAATATCCAGATACCCGCAGTGCCAAGATCATACTTGCTCTAGACTACGTCCTTCCTGTCTCTTTTGTTCTAATGCATTTTTTGATGCAAGTCCATACCACATTTTCATTGTGTAGCCTTCCCTAGTTACATTTGAAATTTAATTTTGCTTTCTTGCTACATCAATATAGAGGAGATGTTTCTCATGTGGGTACAATCCCCCCCTCTCCCCCCCCCGCACCAACTGGGACTCAAAAATGAATAATTCCACAAAGCATTCAATTTCAGAATGACCTATTGTGAGTACTGCAATAAAGGAAATTTCTGACTCTAACATGTAATTGTGTTTTCATTATTTTCCACCTTCCTTGCCATTAATTCTACATAGATCTATAAATACAAATACAAATCTCCCATAATATTAATAATAGTGTCAACTAAATATCAAAAGCATCTCCAGAGATCATAAAGTACAAGCCCACTACTCAAGGCAAGGACAACTAGACCACGTTGCTCAGGGGTATGTCCAGATGGGATTGGAACAGTCTCTCTGGGTAACTTCTTACAGTGACCTTGTTTGATCACACGCACTGTAAAAAGGGTTTTTCTTATGAGTAAATGGAATTTCTTGCACTTCAATTTGTGCCCACTGCCATTTGTGCATTCACTGGATACCACTGAAATAACAATAGTAAATAAACATAATGCTAATAAAAAAATATTAAATGTTAAGATTTAAATGCATAAAGAAACAAACCATGACTCAAACGAAACAGGATGTATTATATCTAAAGATATGACACTTCTAGATTTAGGACAGAAATTATTAGATGAGTCCATGTGATCCTAGAAATCACAGGCTAAATAGTCTCATCTGGGATTCCTTTATTCAGGCTTAATTTTATGTTGTTGAAAGGAACATCTGATCTTGATAGCACAGAAGACAAAAATAGTTGCATATTGAATTAATTAGGAATTGGGAAACACTTTGCATTCTAAATTTCCTCCTCTTTACCCTATATTGATGGACACAAGTCCACCTGGTTTAGGTACATAATCTATTTATTTGTGCATTTATTTGCTATTATATGTTCTTAGTTTTGGGGTTTTTTTCAACTCCCAGGCTCTGCACTGCATATTACAAATGAGAGAAAATGCTCTTGCATGAGCATCCACCTTGTCCAGTTTTCTGTTAGAAGTCTAAGCACTATACACAGATCCTGACAAAATTCTGTTTTAAAACTTGACTGATTTTTCTACTTCTGGTTCTGTAAATTTTTTTACATTCGTATTGTCTCCTTTATGTTTCTTTTTGATGGATTCTGCCTTACTTTCAGCCTTCATGACTATTGGTGAGGTCATATATAATCTGTTTGCCTCTTAAGTAGCTGGTCTCTTAGCCTTGTGCAGACTGAGAAACAAGTTGCTATCCATTCCCATGTGTGGATAGATATGTTTTGGGTGTATATTGAAGCAGTCGTTGTAAATGAAGCATTTCACGTTCTCTACAGTCAGGAAAGAAGGTGTTTTTCAGCATCACTGGAAGCAATTCTGTTAGCCAAAGCCTATATGTGATTTAAGTTAACTGGATCTCACCATGTGTCTTTTAGGAAGACTGTGATTACTTTGTGCCTCTGCATGATTTCTGCTCTATTTCCAGACCACCAATTTACACTTCTATATTATGCAGCTTAGTGACAACATTGATTTTCTGATAATTTTTTTGGTCTGAAAGGTGCTCTGAGAACATTAAAATCAGCTATGCTGTACCACGATCCTATCTCTTTGCATGCACCTTTTAATTGCTGAAGACTAAATAGCAGAGACTCATCAATATAATGCAAACCATAGCAGAATACAAAAATGAGCTTTAGAGCATTTCCCCCCCTTAATTTAAAAAGAGAAAAATCTTGAATCAACTTACTGACCATGTAAGAGTTTAAATGAAAGTACTGGGAAACAAATTTAGCCTCTACTTAGCCATATCAGAACTATTTTTGCCTGCTCATGTTACCAAAATCTCAACAGAACTGACAGCCCTTAACAAAAACAGATCAGCAATTAGTGTCAATTAATTCCTTGGCATCTGATAAAAATTAAATCATTTCATGACTGCTAAGGAGTCAAGTAGTTAGACCTGACTAACTATATATATATATATATATATATATATATATATATATATATATATAACTATATAGTTCAGGTCCATCATTGAATGTAGCACTCAGAAATTGTGGTTTACACATGTTCTAAGGTAACATATTAACAAAGTTAACATATTAATAGTGATATGCCCTGAGGTGCTGACAAGCAGTAGCTATTGATTTGATGTGAATTATCTCCTTAAAAATCTCAGATAAATATCTGAAATATTTCAATCTGTCCAATACTAGAGAAGTGAATAATGACACATTAATTACCTATTCATATTCCAGTTTCTCTTTTCACAACATAAATACAGCTAGTTGCCAAAGAAATGTCTTAACAGTATGTGACACTAACTCTGTGACTATTTGAAAGAATGGGTAAAAAAATGTTATACTGCCCAGCAATATAACAGTTCAGAGGTCCTATGATTTCAGTTTTGCCATGTTTTTCTTGCTTTAGCTATAATGCTTTTTTGTAATGTGGTCTCACACCTAGCAATAATTCACTTGAAGAAAAGTGTTAGATCTGATTGCAAACCATTATTGGGTCACCTGCAGTATTGCTTTGAAAAACTTTTAGGTAATGATGGAAACCAGCAGGTAGAGTTAAGAGTTTGCATGTGTAAAATCTGTGATACTGACTGGATCAGATTCTGGCAAACTGAGATGAAAGAATTGTCTTGATAGTAGTCATAGACAAAAACATTCAAGTATATTCCATCAAATTTCTTATCAAATGCTAAGGACTATTTCTAGGATTTTTTTACTTCTAATATGATAGTAGAACATTAAAAGCTCTTCAAATACCTCTGCTGCAAGTACCTAAATTAAAAGGTATGCTAGCCAACTCTTAGAAACTCTACATTGAGCTAAGTTCTTAATTTCTAGTACGACAAGATTCAGTCACATCTGAAGAAGCAGAGGTTTTCCCATGAAACCTAGATTGAAACCTCACCATGTCAACATTTAAACGTGTGAGGCAGATGTGCTTTACAGAAACAGGACATTAAGAAGTTCTTCAGTTTTTCAGTGAAAATGCTTCAGAAAATTGCTGTCGGTTAGTTCTGTCTCAAATGCGAAGATAGGTGCCCAAATTTGCAGCCTACCCATACTTAATAAAAAGTGAAAGTTTTCCAGATCATTTGGTCATTGATGAGCTGAGGAAGATCAATGTTAAGTCTTGCAGGGACTAAAACTGGTAAGTAAGGGATACACAAGACTTTAAATGGCCTATGGTTTCATAACCCAGTCTTCCCGAGGAAAGGAAGAAATATAACCATACTCCAACAAATTTTCTCTAAAATATAGAGAAAACTTGTTGGACTATGGTTATATTTTCTCTATATAAAATTTTCTTATTTATGTGAGATTCCCTTCTATTTCCATTGGCAAGACAATCCAGTGGTTGACTATGAAAAATGTATATTTCATTATATTCTAATGGAAGTACATGTCATATTAGGAGATTGAAAGATAGACTTCAGGTCACTTTACTGTCTTTTAGTATTTGCTATAATGAAGATTTAATTTTCCATGACTACTGAACAGTTACAGTGGAACTCTATTCTCTCTGGTGAAGACATTTAATAATATGATTTTGTGATTGAAGTGACACTATGTCTAAAAAGTTTTAAATTTATTATTTATTTTAAGTTACCAACAACTCACAGCAAAATTAAGCATTCTGGAATTGCATCTTGTTTGTCTGTTATAAAATCAAGTGTGTGTGTGCATGTAGATATATATATATATCTCAATAAAAAGCCAAAGCCTCTTGACTGATATGATAAGCTTTTGTCTCCTCATTCTCAGTTCAGTATTTTTCCTGGTAAAAAAAAATTAAATTGGCTACAAATTAACTCAATTTACACTTAAAAATTAATTTAGTCTGCATGTGTGCATAAAATAATCCTCATTTTTCCTTGATGTAGTTACTGTCTCTCCTGATTGTTTATTCATCAGGAAGAAGGCATCATGAAGAATGAATAACAGAGTCAATATTTTTGGAACAAAATGTTGCATTATAACTCTACATTGATGAATTTTATGCCTGTTTTAAAAGGGACCATTCAGCATATTACAGAAATTTACACAATATTTAGGACATAATGGAGGCAGTGGACATTGGTAGAGAGTGCTGAAGAAATGCATTGAGCTGAACCACTGAACACAGCTCTAGCTAAAGTACTACTGACAGATATAACTAAGGCAGATAAATGTTTTCATTTAAAATTGATTCTGTCAATCAATCATTCTCTGAAGATCACTCTGAAAATTTCAGTTCTTTAGTTGAGATTATGCAAATGTGATTTCTCCGTGTAGGACAAATAGAAATACTTGTAAGTTTGAGAACAAATGGTTCATCTTTTTTCTTTTCTTGTAGACAAGCATCTAGTTACATATAAAGTAATTCTTTTGATTTTAAGAATAAAATCCCTGTGGATTCAGACTGCTAGCTGCAAATTTTCAAAAATTGATGTGAGACTTCATGACAGATATTGCAGCAATAATTATACTCCTAACAAATTTCGGACACCATTTTGAAGAAGAAAAGGTTAGATTGCTCACTATGCACACTCCAGTGTGTATATTAATAATATTTACTAAATTATTTAGGTTTATTCACAAACTTCAGTTGAGACACAAATTACTCCCTCTTGCTTAGAAATCAACACTTATTACAATAAGGTGTCATCTCATGGGAGAGCCCTTCTCTGGGTCTCTGCAAATCAGAGTATTCTGAGTTGGAGAGGATCCACCAGGATAATTGAATTCCAGCTCCTGTGTTTCATTTCAGGCAGTCTCCAGGTTTTACAGAAAAAAAAAAAAACCCTACTCTGCGTCTTTGACTATTTAATTATAAGAAAAAATAATGAAGTATATAATAGTGGATATGCTACATTACATCTACTATTAGGGATAGGTTTATACTGCATAATCTTCTGTTTTGTGATCATTTATCTAATTCTACACAATGCTATTCAGCTAAGATCAGCAAAGCTTCCTTCCAGGGATTCCTGAGTGCAGACTGTAAAACTCTGAACAACAGTCACAGAGAAGCCCTTCATGATTCAGGCAAACGAAACCTGCCCCAAGGAGGGGGTTTGCAGAGGTACATCAGGTGGCATAAGGTACAGTGCACTAAACAAATCAGTGCCTAAGAGCTTTCTACGACCTCCTGTGTCTAAATTTTGCATAAAATTTTGGAAATATTGCATAATAGTATACTAGTTGCTGTAGACATCTTAATTTCAGCATTTTGTGCCTGGTATATTAACCATGACTTCATGAAGTTCTTTCTGGGCATTTTTTTCTGTGCTTGCTTGTGCACAAAAAAAAGAATAAGATACTGAAAACTTTACAAGTTATGTTGCAAAACATCTTGCCTTCTGCTTCTGGCTGCACAAACAACATATTTAAGGAAACGTGAAACAATAACACTGAAAAATAAGACTTTCATCAAGTGTACTAGCAATTTGTTCCAAATAATAAGCATGCATCTGAATGTAAAAACTTGGGTAGTCTTTTACAGTTGGTATGCACACAGAAGAGAAAAGAACAGACTAGAAGGTTTCAAAACTACTGCTTTAGTGTCCAAATGCTATTTTGGGCGGTATACAAAAACCAAGCCAAACAACTGGAAATAACAAAAGTGGGACATGGCTTGTCTTTGTTTAATTCACTGCACCCATATTCAATCTCAACTTGAAAATGAGAAAGTTTGAATGGGTTACTGTGAGCCTCTCCATCCTGCATAAGGTCACTAAATTAAAAACATGTCCACTTTCACATGTTTTGGCACCCTTCACTGTGAAGTTAAAGCCTCAGCTTCAGCCAGGTTCCAAATCAGATAAAAGCCTCAATACTACTGATCTCATGATCAGCTGTGAATTCTACCACTAAAACATATGATTTGTGAGCACCTTACCTAGCCAACTCACAGGATATGGTAATCTGTAGTTACAGGGCACAGGACCATATTTAATTAATTTTTCAGCATTTAGACCTTAGAGAGCATCTTCAAAATTTTCATTATATGAAGGGTCATCTATAGGTATTGCCCAGCACAGAAGCACAAAGAAAATAATATATTTCCATAAATAGCAATAGATCCATTCCTCTCATAAATATCAAAAATCTTTTTGTATTATGTGATGAATATACAGTTTGGTATGAAAGTATAAAATAATGATATTCATGCCATTGATTTTTAATAAACAGGGCAGTATCTTTGAGCTGATCTTTGACATTCTCTAGAATGAGTTTTTCTGAGCATTGGCCAAATTATCTATAATAAATGGTTATTAAAATAAAATACCAATTTCTTTAATTGCTGCAAATTGTGGTGTTGCATATATAACTACTGTGAATTACTCATTGTCCCAGCCTTATCTTGCTTCGTGAACAATGCTAATGACATCAATGGGAAGCCAGTTAACAGAGATAAAAATCTATTTAATGGAAGCCTAATTTAAGAATTTAAGAAAGTTTAACTATTCCCTGTGATGCATACCAGGTATGCCTGTCAAAATGAAGCAGCATATTCAGCAGTCTTTGTTTCAAAGTGATTCTGTGAGAGGCAAATGACTTTTTTTGCTATTTTGGAAGGTGTCCTTTTCATTCCAGTGCCATTCTTTTAAGTAGGAAATAAGAACATACTTAAGTCTGTGAGGCTTTCTGGACTGGCATCCTGAATGCCTTGAAGTAAACTCCTTGGGGAAGTCAAGGTGACCTTTCAAGGCTGTGCGCTTGGGTACAAGGCATAATCCTTAAGCAGGCCAAATTAAGATTATTTATGTAAAAACACAGCTGTCTTGATAAAGGAAGCCATATAGTTTTGTCAGACTAAAATATTTAGCAACATGCTTGAGATCTCTCATCCTGTTGCTTCAACCCCATCACCCTAGAAAAGAAAAAAAAAACAAATACAAAAGAATGGAGCTCAACATCAGCAAAATAAACAAATGCCTTTTGCATAGTAATGCTGTTAATAGTGTTGCCCAGCTATATAGATGTAAACCCTTCCATTCTTGCATTGGAAACAGGTAAAAATACTCCCCTTGCTCTCTTTGCAAAAGTTAAAAGGCTTTTGTGCCTGGGAAAGAATCTTGTAGTTCTTTGTTTTTGTTTGTTTTCTCTAACCAGTTTAACCACTTCTTGTCCGTGAGAACATGCAAAGCTTTTGAACACTGATTCTCCCCAGAGCTATTCTCAAATAAATAAACCACTAAACCACCTGTTAAAATGTTTTCCTCTTCAAGGCAGCATATCCGTAGGTGTTATCCAGGGTAAAGTTTGCTAAACTCAGACCCAAAATAAGTATTGTTTGTTCCTACAGAAAGTCTATGTATGCATATCAACTCCACTAACATTTCAAACAGACAAAATCCTTCTAACTCGTATTAAATGCTGCCATATAGAAATTCTCAGTATCTAGAGGTGTGTTCTTGTATTCATGGTAGCATTTTTTTCTCCTGCAAAACACTATGGCCAATAATGAAATACCAAAATTACTACTGAATATATATTTTGTGATTTTACATACCAAAATGTTTCTGAACAATGTCTCTTGGTTATTCTATCTCAATCACCTGAAACAAGCTTAATTCATGATGCACCCATGTACATCATGGATACACAAGTTCGTTTAAGCTATCACCTAAAAGGCTAGCTGGAATTGGAAGCTGCACTAACTTTTTGGTAACTCAGCAGCTACATATCTGGAATACTCTGATAGCTCTTATCTATATTTTGGTAACAAACAATAATTACCTCTATCAGTAACACTTTTGAATTCCTGTTTTATGACATGACATAGAAATGCAGATTATCAGTTTTACATAAAGCATTTGATACTTAAATATGTATATATTTATGCTGGTGTCATCGACAATATTTAAAAGCAAATAAAATCAACCTGGATAAGGTTCTAAAAAAGCACCTTCCCTTTAATCTCCTGAAGCCATAATAAACCTCATATGACTTTTTTTCCCAGCTACAGTATTGTGGCAGAAATCTCCCCAAAAGAGGACATTCTAACATGATGGCATATCTATGTATAGTAATGGCAAATCAAATTTAAGAAGACCATAGGAGCAACATTAATCACGAGTATGAAAAATATGAAAATTGTGCAAAAACTACAATAGTCAATATGTCCACAAAAAAAGAAAGGAAACGTAGAAATTTAAGATTACATCTGAGAGAAATGATTACTGTAATACATATGCAAACAAACAAAAAATATCCAAGAGAACAATTCTGCCTGACATAGTTCCAGCAAAATAGCTAAAATTTGTCAGGACGTTTCTGAAGAACTCAATCTTCAGATATCCTGTATCTCAAACTGAATAAATTGACTGACACAGAACATCATCTGCCTTCAATACTATTTTCTCAGTTAATGAATTTTGGAGCACATATGTAATAGGATTAGCAGTTAGTGAATACAGTGAATGCAATAGGAGTAAATGAATATAATTTTAGTAGATAAGCACATGAAAATAAAGCTTCCTGTCTAGACTAACAATTTAGATTACTTGCCATCCTGTGAAACAAGGCAAAGCCCAAATAGTGTAAGCAAAAGCACTAAAGAGATATGCCTATTACGTGCCTACAAGTGACAAATTCTACAGATATGTTGAACATAATATTTTCCAAAATCATGGAAAATAGAAGTGGATGAGAAAGTCATTCCTCATCTCATTTCAGAAGACAGAAGAGGATTCTAGAAATCTGCAGTAGAACAAGAGCACTATTGCTGTTATTATCTGTGACTGCTAATTTAGTGATGTTACAGTCAAATAGTGTGGCTACTTATTTCTGACAGTTAGACACATTCTAAAGGCTTTTTCAGGTATATTTTTCAATTTCTTGTATATGAGCACAAAGTTCTTATTTGTGCCATTAAGAGGCAAGGAAATGAATCTCAACTTTCAAAAACAAAGTATTCTGTGTTTTGAAACCTGCAACCCCCTCAGAGAAAGGAGCAAGCAAAAGACAAAGGCATTTCAGTGTATGTACAGACCTACAGGTACTAATTAATGAAAATACTATCAGAATTTTTAAACTCCCAGGGCCTTTCAGATAAAAAAACTAGTATGCAATGGTGTTTGCATATGTTAAATGTTTAAGCATTATGCTCAAGGAAAAAGAGATCATTAGTGATTCACGGCCACTGAGATTACTCATAAACTCTGAGGCGCTCTGATCTTAATACCAAAACTACACAAATACAGTTTAAGCAAATCACTAGTATGCTCAGTTGCATTTTAGACAAAGCCAGTCTTTAAGCATGAAAATATGACAGATTAACAGGATTCTCAACTCATTTTGAAGCATCAGACAAGTTATGTACAAACCCAAATTAAAAAAGAACTGGGAAGAACTGCAAAGCAATTATATACTGAAATAAATCGACATCTGCATAGTCCCTGTTGAGGTCGATAGAAAATAGTAAAGGTATTGCACAGGTCTCACAAGAATGCTGAAATTACAAAGATGAGATAAAGAAGCCAGAAGCAAAAAGACTGAACACCCAGAACATTGCAAACAAGATTATGTCTGATGTAGAAGCCTGTAATCAGAATACAAGGAGTGATAAAATATCCCCAAATTATAACTGAGATGTCCAAGTAGACGAACAACTGTTATAAATATGCAGACATACATCTAGCTACCAGGAGAGTGAAAATGTCCTACAATTTTTTTACAAATCTGTCAGTAAACTAGGGATGGACTATTCAACCAATCTACAATTCAATTACAATTTCACTTGAGAGCACTATCCACACTTGTGGACGCTAGCTAAAGTACAAAATACTGCTACAGTCTACATTATAGAAACAACAATTAAACATTTCAATAACCACAAATGTTATTTCAGCTGACAGAATCTGAGACAAGACGGACCATTTTCTATCTTGCCACAGAACAAGTTACTATTGAATACAAATAAATTGGTTATTCAGGTGCGAGGTAATTTCATCTGGCCTTGACTCAATTCTTCTTAACCAAAATGGAGTCAGAATTGATCCATTCCTGTAAAAAGATGCAATCATAAGTAAATAATGTTTATTATGAGACATCAGCTAGTCAAAGTATTTTCAAATGGTTCTGAAAAATGACAGTTGTGTATACATTCTGCCTTGTAAGTACACCTTATCCTACTGGCAGTGGTAATAACTCAGAGAAAAGAAGACAGGCAAAGGTCAAAGCCTTTTTTGGCAGGCAAGCTAATGACTGCCCAGACATTGGTTGTGTCAAGCCAGACACAACCAGACATTTCCTGAGCATAAACCAAACACCTGCCATTAGGCTTTATACCTTCTAGTGATAAGTACTCAATTTGAGGTCGTTCCCAAAAAGAGGAGCTTGCCTTTTCCCACACATTTTGATGGTGTTGACTGATTTGGGCCCTTAAAGTGTCCTACAATGATATCTGATGTAATGGTGCCTGTCACAATTGTATTATAGCTACCAGGTGGGGATGCATGGTGTGACATGACCCTGGAATGTGATGCACATGTTTTGGATATTGAATAAGGATAATCATGAAACAAAGGGGAGGAGAGATGGCCATTCAGATGGACTTGGCAATACTGAACTACTAAGCCACTGAGCTATGACTGGTAATCAGCAGCATGTTGGGAGTGGATATGTGGTGTTGTCCAAAACCATGATGCCTGATCAGAACAATCATGATCCAGTGAAACTGAGCCCACTGCTAAAATCCTCCAAAATCTCCAGCCATTCCCTGAGTCTCAGAGGGCCATGCAGTTATGGGATGCATCTCCTATAAATGATCAGATGGTGTCCAACTGGCCTTGGAAAGAACATCAGAGCCTTCTGCTCCAGAGGGGCGGGTTAGTCTTTCACATTTCTTGTGCTACCTCTAGCTCTTCCTGGCACTCACTAATGTGTTACAACACACTGCTTCACAGTGCTGGCACACACTGGGTTTCCCTTCAGATGGTGATAGAGCTGAAAGAAGCAGATTTGTTTATTCTCTCAAAAAGAAATGCCCAGAAATAGGTCTGAAATCGATTTGGAAACAGGCAATATTCTGTGTGGGTGTCTCTCTATACAGAGGAGTAGCATCAAGCAGTATTGTTGCTTAAAATAATTTACCTGCTTTGGCTCCTAGATAATAAATTCTCCAGGGAAACAATCATGAGATGCTGTAAAAAAATTCCCTAAGCAAAAAGGGGGAAGGGTATCTCAGCAGCAAGAATGCAAGGAAGTAGGCTTAATGGAAGACTAAATACAGGGAGACTTATAGCTTAAAGAACTGTCACATTAATGCAAACTGTATGGAATCATGAAAGGCTAGGGGCCTCCTAAGACATGGAAATTTTCCATTTTGAAGACTGTGATATAGAGAAGTTATTTAGAAATCCTGGCCCTTTACTCCTTCACACACCCTTCAAGGTCAAGTATTCCCTATGAGCCCCTCAAAACACAAACACAAGCTTGAGAACTGTGTTTTGAGTGAAACAGCTGCTTTAGAAGGATGAGTTAAAAGTTTAAAGAGTCAGAAAGGTTTCTGCCATTTGAAAAGGAGGGGATTGGCCTCTAAAGGTGAAGAAAACCTGGATTAAACATCCCATGACAGTGATAAAAACATGGTTTTGCCTCTCTTTCACCAGGGCTTTGTGGTCCTCCCAACTAAGATATGGATATAATATAGATAAACACATCTCACAAAATCAAGATTATGAAAGACAGCAAGCTAAAGAAGAAAAACAACGTTTTTTTTCTTTAGACTCTTGCTTAACTGACAGATGTAGACTTTGTGAGGTCAGTGCTTATGAAATGGAAGTTGTAGGAGTGACTGATAGTAGAGCCACAAAGTCATCTCAAACTAGTAATTCACTAATTACATGCAATTTTATGAAAGGTTTTAACAAAAATTTCTGCATCAATGTATTAAAGGCATTCAGCACTCCTAGTAATTTGCAGTAGAGTGGATGGACAGTTTTCACTGCACCCTCTCATACTGAACTGCTTCTGTTTGAAATGTCCAGTAAGATTAATGAGTTAGTTAGAAAAGTGAGAAAGGCTAAGGGAGATGCTGAAAAGAACATGACACAAAAACCTAGTGTCATACGTCTCCTATTGAGAGTCTGAAAAAATTCACATTACAAAAAATGTGCAGCTTTTTAAAAGCAAGTCACATATTTACATATTTTTATTCCTCTTTTGTTCACTCTAATAATTTGTTCCTCAGTATAAAACTAGAAATGTGACACCTTAAAAAGACAATATTATAATCATTAAAGTTGGAAAAGACCTCCAAGATCATCAAGTCCAAAAAGTAATAAGAAGTCTCCAGCATTATCCCAGAAGAAAGCTCAAATACAGCAGCAGCTGTAGTAGTTTTTTCATAACTAGCAGTGAGTATCCTCTTCAAAAGTGCACATTATTATTCTGGTGTTCCTTTTCAGAGGTGTGATGTAGAATTGGTACCCCTGTGCCAGTTACCCATGCAAGTAAGGAAGAAAGGATGATGTGATGTTGGCCTCCTTCTCAACAAAGGCAGCTATTTAATGCAATACTGACAGTGCCCTACAGAGACTCTGATATAGTACTTGAAAAAGAATAATAGTTATTATCAATTCCTACAGAGTTTTCTAGACTGTGTGGCAAAGTATATACCAGAGATTTACAAGGAAAAAACTATTCTGAACATAATATGCCCTAAGGATAAATCATCTAAGTTGAAAGAATTATGAATTTGTATGCCAAAGAGGAAAATATTTTCATCACTTTGTTTCAATGAATGATGTTGGTTGTCTCTTTTGGCTACAAACTGAACTATCAAATAAATATCACAAAAAGCAGCCAAAAAATTATCCAGGCAGATCTAGTAGCTATTGTTTTGTTGGAAAAACAGATACAGAAATAAAAAATACATCAAAACAGTACTTATACCTCTGGATGACTGTGAAAATCAATTATTGTACACTAAGAACCTACTGATATTTTTATTTCTTCTGCAATCATATGCAATATTAAAATCACTGTAATTATGCTATAGATTGAAGTACTTCCACAACTTCACCTTATCTGCAGGTCAGAAGAGCAAGCTGACACAGAGAGGCAGTGGGTAAGGCAAGATGCTTCACTGTGTTTTAGGCTTCTATATTTTCTTTCCAGTTCTAAGAAAAACAAGCAGATGCCAGCATACAAGGAAAAGCAAATTCCAAAGGAGAAATTTTCACATCAGCATGATTATGTCTCATGCAAATATATATATTTTTCTTTCTAGAATAGAAGAAAGAAAGCATTCACAGACCAAAAATGCAAACAGTTGTTGAAAAGACCTCTAACTAATTGAGACACTGAGCTGTGGTCATATCAACCATATTGCCTGTAGTCACCTGTAAATGATAATCCCCTTCAGGCCCTTGTTAGCCTATAAAACTTTTCGACCAACTTCCCTGAGAAACACCACACCAAGAGGACTTGGCTGAAAAGCCCATAGCACTGAGAGACCTTAAAATAGGAGGACATCAGCTGCTGGCCAGATTATTCCACTGCTAACAGCCCAGCACCTGTTAGGGTTTGTAACCATCCACTGGCCACGTGCATGTTTCTATCAACCCTGCCTTTTTTCCTGCTGCCTCACAGGGATGATATCACACAATACTCAGCAATTTTACCTCCAGCAGGGAGGGCATTTGGTGGTCAATACACCGTGATATAAAACAAAGGAAGCATTACTGATACTGCCAGATTAGTTATTTTGCTAACCTTCAGGGTTTCCTTCTGATGATGCCTATTTCTATTGAAAGTATAAAAAATATCAATAGCATGAGCTGTAGAAATGACAATCACATGGACTATAAATGGAATCCATATTTTAAAAGGAAATATTGTGTAACCTAAAAACTACTGCTGTAGTGCATCAGGTGGGGAGGACATTATGAGGACTGATAATCACTGTTAATGCTTAAGGTTTCTTGTGCAAGACCAGGCACTCTTACCACAATTTTTTCAATTTAAACTATTATTTAAAGTAGTGTTTGCTATCATCCTATCAGGCAGTAACCACAGTGCAGTTCAGTGTTTAAGTACAATTGTTCAGTGCAAGGGAGTTTTGGTCAATGTCCCAGGCAACCTCCAGAGACATGTCAGATGCCTTCCAGGTTAAAAGGGACAAGACAGTAGAATCTGTGTATTACATAAGGTTTGCTCAGTGACACAGCAATTGCAAAAGGATTAAAAGTGTATCTCTACCATGTGATAGACCCCTTTCAGTGCCAGTGTAAACCTGATCTAAATCATCCACATAACCTAGAGTCAGGCAGAGCTAAGGTCCTGAAACAGTCTGGTAGTGGTAAACTGTGTTCTGGAATCTGGGCATCCATAAGAAAGTAGAAGTATCTCTGTGCTGTGCTCCACTGTGCTGTAGAGGTACACTCCTAAATCTGACAAGCCCTCAGAATTAAATTGTCTTACTGCTAGTCTTAATATTCAGTGTGGATGAAATTCAACTGCTAACAAAAGTCAAAGTCACATTCATCTTTATCTATTTGAGGCCTATGTCCCCAAGATTATTTGCCCTTAATTTGCAAGGCAAAATGCTTTTTATCAGCAAAAGAATCTCTGAATCCCACACTACAAATTCAGAAATAAGTTTCGCAGCTATTCCTACAATTGAATAGATTAAACCCCAGTTAGATAAACCTGAAGATGACAGTGACAAGTAAATTGCTCATGTGAAGACAGTGAATTTAGAAAGCCCTTCTGTTAAATGAGAGTACATGTAAGTACATCCATTTATCATAATTACTAACTTCTACTAGGGGAAAAGATGTTCTCTGAAGTTAAGAGAAGCTTTGCTGTTTAAACTTTTTTGGCAGAAGTATTTGAAATACAGATGTATCAAAAATGCTAGAAGGTAATGCTAACAGGGGAGAGAAAACTTTGCCTTAAAACTGAAAGCAAAATTATTAAGTGAACCTATCTTTAAGTTATGGTAAATTGTTTTATACTGTGGAGGGGATGAAGTCATATGCTGTCCTTGTATGCAGCTGCCATTAATAAAACAAAATACATTTTCTGCAAGCCAACCATCACACATCATACATCACACATCAATAAAATTTCTGCTTCATCTTCAGATGAAATATAAATCCTGTTCCAATAAAAGGCAGGATCATGGCAAGATGGGGAGAAGCCTATGCCTAAAACAATGGATGGCAACTTCTTCCCTATGAAGAGACTAAAAAAACAACAATAAAATCTATGAATTAAATTATTGATTACTACATACAGCTGGGTTACTTGAAAAGCAGAGAAAGTCCAAGATGACTCAGGTGCAAACCACATTGTGGGTGTAGATTAAAAAGTCTATTTCATCTCTGAGTACCAACCGACCTGGTACTCATGTGAAACTGACTTTTATCATAATTATGGACATTGATATAACATAGGGAAGAGTGAGATATGGCTCCTATAGTTAATACATATAGGATCTTCCTTCCTTCACGCTCTCATAGTGTTGAGATGCTACTGTGAACTCCAGCTAATGAAAATATTTAAATAAAAAGACACTTTCTTTTTCACTCCTGATGTACAAAGCCCAATTGTCTCTATATAGGATGATGTATCACAGATGTGATCTCTTTTGTTAGAGATCCTACAAATAAAGTTCTTGGTTAAAACTCGGTCTGTATTAATAAATTAACATGCTAAGCTCAGACATGGTATTATTCCTAACAAAGACTATTAATTACAAAAAGCTAAGTTTACTAAATACAATCAAAACATTTATTTGTAGAACTATTTAAAGAAAATTACAAGCTAAAAAAGAAAGGTCAAACTTATTTACACATTTCCAGAGAGACTACTCATTAAAATACTGTTTTGCTGCTTAAATGTTACTCTGATGAGTGTTTAGGAGAAACCCCACATCTAAAACCCCCTGTGCTTCCTAATTCTTTCCACATAAAAAGTTATTTTATAATGTATAAGTTCAAGTACTTAGAGAAAAGAGATTATGTTCAGCTTGCTTTTATATTTGCATGGGTATAGATGTTAAAGCTATTAGCAAGAAGGCACTGAGACTTCCTGGGTAACACAAAGGTTTATTGTTTCAGAGATTAAGATTCTGTTCTTTTCTCTTTCCCTGACTTCTTTTGAAATGCTGAAACTCAGTTATTAACCTTTCAAACTTTCCACAAAGCTTCATTTCTTGAACAATTACTTGCTCATTATGTGTAAAGCAAATATGTAACAATTAAACAGAGCTTTTCTCCTCAGGACACCTCCACCTCGAAGTTCAAATTCTAAATCTGTTAATTTAAAGTGGTTTTGTTTTTGGAAATAACTTTAGTGGCACACAACTGGTGGATTTTTTCACATGATTGTCCTCAGCCTTCTGAATACATGAGAGTCCTTTTGAAACCAGCATTTTACCAAGATGTGACATTTACCTGGGTGGTTAGAAACCCATGTTTTGGAGCCGTAAGATCAAGGACTAGTCCTTGTCCTAGAATTTGTGTGACTTATTATTGCAGAGACATTACTTTGCTCTACACTCATTCCTACTCCATGTTAATTAAAGTTTAAATCCTTTTATAAAGTGAATAAGATAAATCCTATTGTAAACTTGAGTTTAATCTTGCCTTAAGACATCAATTTGACTATTCAATACTCAGAAGTTTGTGAAATTTTCATACAAACTCAATAAAAAGATGATTTTCAAGGACAAGAACAGTAGGATTTTAAAGAATTTAAAAACATGTAGGAACAGTTCAAGATCCAACTTTTTAATCAGTTAGAGAATGAGAAGGGGGAAAAAATGGACCTGGTGTATGTTCACTGTTAATTTTCTTGACCTTCTTTCCCTTCTAATACATCCCTTGAATCATTTTGTACCATTTTTCAGGTGTGGCATTATTTAACCTGAGACCTATAGGTGTTGGAAAAGTTTGGACTTGTTGCTCAAAACCAAAAATGTTTTTCAAGAATACTGTTTTCTTCCTTGCAGGAAATCCTGTAATTCAAAGGCAAATAAGCCCTAAGTATAATTACAGGACAGTATTTTCAGATTTAAATTTACTTTAAAAATCAGATTTAATTGAAAGCAAAAAAGATTCTGACTCAGAAAAATATTGCATGTTGTTTTTATTAACTGATCCATACTGTGAAAAAAATAATACACTCTATCCCAAACTACAACTTTAGGATTTGATAGCTCTTTTTTTCAAAGCAAGTATGCTTTATACAATGGGAGACAGATGTTTCCATGTCTTTGTATAATTTAGTTTACTAATTTAGATCTCAGTTTATTATTCAGATGTTTGATGTTGTAACTGTGCTATATTTAACTATTCATCATTAGAAGAAAGGAAACAATGTAGTGTATTTTAATGACTACGTTGTTAAAAACTCGATTTAACAAATATTCTTTAACAAACAGGTTTGAAGATGTTAAATGTATACTCTGTATATGACTACTACAGACAGCTAAAGTAATTAGAAGTACATTCTGTTATGCACAGTGTAAACCATGGATTAAAAATTTGAAAGGAAAATGGGTTAATACAAGATAGAAAAATAAAAATCCCATAAAACTTTTACAGTGAAACAGAAGGGGGTTCTGTTTCATGCTATCTCCAAAATTTTGTTGATTATAATTTTTATTCTGTTTTTACTAGGAATCTGTCAAACAACCAAAGTAATCTATTTTCTAATAATGCAACCTACAATTAAAGCTCCAAGACTTCAGTTGACAGAACACAGAGGAACTATAGCTTATGATTAATCTTGGTGGTCATGGGAAATACTTTTCAGAGGAGGGAAGAACTGATACTCTTCAAGCCTCCTTTTCCACATTCAGTAATTAATCTTTCAAAGATATCCTGCTCTCATCTTCCAACACTCTTCCTGAGGTTCTTTTCTGCAAGAGGATTGGGGAACATATTCAGGATCCCTGCTCAAATTCCCCAGTGGGCTCAGCCTCGGATTCTCCATAATAAATAAGCCAACCTTTCTAAAAAGGTTTTCAGGAGTTCATTACGTAAGGTATGATCTGTCTCACATTACTCCAACCTCGTGATACAAATGTCAGCATGCTAATGAATAGGTCATGTCCAACCTTCTCCTTTATCATATGGCTGGGCAAGGAGGGACTTACACAATCATTCACTGTAAATGTTTCTGCTACAGCTGAAGCAACCAGAAGACTAACGTGTCTATTTATAGTATTTCTAATTATGTGTGTATTAAATAGTAGTGGCACTTAATATGTGTTTTAGAATAACTTCCTTTTCCACTGACAGTTTTTTTTCCAAGCTGACTCCAATTATCTCAAGAAGCCAGGCTTGACATACTGGCATACCACTCACACATGTGCTTAGGACAGTCTCAGAATAGCAATGTCACTCTGTCCAGAGACTGGCAGCTTTGGAAGAGATGTTCAGATACCACTTCAGGTAACCTAGAGAAGTCACGAATCCATGCAATGTAAATCCAGCATGACTGTCTTTCTGTTCCTCTTTTTTCCCAGTTATCCCACTGTAGGAAACCTACAGTGCTTTGCTCATTATTACTACTTCTGTTAGCAGTCCTTCAATCCTACAAAATAAAATTTTGACATTCACTTATATGGTTCCATTCAGACTGTCACAAAATTCTGTGGTATTCTGCGGATCAGTTTTTGATCATCATCTTACAGACTAACATGAAAGATTTTTTTACATAAGCATTAAAATCCAGACTGAGTTTTGGTATGAGAGCAAGGAAATGTGTGAACAAAAGCTGTTTCAAAATGATGGTAGGAGGAGATTAAAAAAAAAATCTCCTTTGCAGAGACAATATTTAAAAGGCCCAATGTACCACTTTTAATTTAAATTTATTATCAAAAATTACATAGCAAGAATAAACTATTAATTGCACAAAGTGTGCCAAATTTTTTCATTTTCCATAACTATTATTATCCATTTATTTAAATGGGGTTATAAAATACCACTGATTGACAACTGAAGATTTAATCCTCTGAATGCCATACTACTTTGTATATATTTTGAAAATTTTTCAGTACCAATAGTGGTACTGTCGTTGCCATTTGACCTCTTCCAGAAAGAAGTTACAAGATACTTTTGCTCTGAAAAATTGAGGATGTAAAGGGAAGAAAGCAGAGAAGGAAAGTGTGACCTTCCATTCATAGTCAGGACTAGCAAAAATAATTTAGTTCATATTTAACTACTTGGTATCTGTACCTTTAAATGTTACCATCACCTTGTTTGAACAGAGCATTTCTTTCATAGCACTGAAGTGGAAAAATATGCATTTACATTTTGAACCCTAAGGAAGAGTCTCAGTGTTTTCCTAAGGAAACACTTTTTGATGGCATCATTCTTCATGTTGTTCCACTATTTCAGATAGACTTGCTCCCACTGTGCAAAAGACTCCTCAGCATCTGGTAAAGTTATTTTCCTATTTTTGTGGAAACAGGCCAAGATGTGCAGCAACAGCTAGTAACTCTAATAATGAAGTAACTCTTTCCTGGAAAGTTAGAAGTTTAAAATTTTTTAATAAATATCTAAAGAGCAATATTACAATGTAGAATACAGAATTTGTCGCATTATCCCCTGAAAAGAAAAGAAATGTGTGTACAGAGGGAAATATTATTATTTAGTAGATTGAAAGTCATTCTGTGTACTTACCCTTGTTCTGCCAGGCCATATGGCTACATCTACACTGCTCTGGCTAAAGTAAAGCTCTGGGTGCATTATCATTTACAGGCCTGACTTGCACAATTTTTAGCATGAACAGCTGAGAAAACTTGGTTTATTTCAGGGATCACATCCAAAGTAGGGAAATCAGGTTTATGCCATCCTTTCATGAGGACCTTGGCTCCCAGTTCTAGGTGGAGCTGTGCCTTGCTGTGCCCCACTGCCTCTCTGCATTTCACAGGGAAGGGTCTTCACAGCTGTAGGGTCTCTCCTACAAGGTGCCTGTTGTGGGAGGCAAAGAGAGCCCCTGGTCAGCCTGGAGCAAGGCTGCTTGAGGGGCTGCACCCATCCCTGCAGCTGAGCAGGGCCAGTGCAGCACACACTTGCTGGCCACTGTAACAGCAGCATGGATATGGTATACATCAGCATGAAAGGTAGAGAAAATGCCAAGTAGATGTGACAAGAACATAAGCAGGGAATGTGGGAAAACCTTTTTACTTCTCCATCATTATTGTACACCAAAAGCTAAGAGGTGAGAGAGGAACAAAAATCAGATCTTCCATATCTCTCCTCCATGCTAGACACCCCCCCCTTTTTCTCTCTCTTTTTTCATCTCATTGGGAATAGACTTGTTGATTTAGAAATATCTTCAGGACTACTGCAGATAAGCTGAGGCTAACAGACTACACTCAAGTATTTTGCTTGAACTCTAGACCTTACTCTGGCACATCTTCCTTTCATTGTATTACTGTTTCTTCTCTTACCATAAAAAGAATGAAAATGTACACTAACCATTTTAATTAGTTTACAGGGTGCATGATGATTTTGACAACTGATGTATGTTTGATAACTACATGGCACTCATTTATTAATGTTTTGGTCAACATTTCTCCACATTTCATTCCAGGAAATCCTTCTATTCAATCCCTGTCTCAAGAGGTGGATGAGCTGGGTGTGGGTGCAGCTTGCTGATATAACCAAGATTTTGCTTCTGCTGCAAACTGATAATCTGTGAGAAATGCCTTCTAAGAATACTAAAACTATCACTTACCTTGTGCTTTTTACCTTCTTGGTATTCTCATTTCCCTCTCTGCTTTGGTCTTTTTCCCCCTATCCCCTCTCTACATAAACACATAAATGAGCAAACACCTCCACTTGGAGCATTATCTCACCTCATATCTCAGCTCAGCTCTCCTTCCTTCTGCCATCGACAATCCAGTATTTTACTCCTGGAATCTTTTGTTTCTGCTTTTTTTTCACCTACTTGCACTCACAGTTCTAGCCAGGAACAGAAAACATGATCAGAGAGAATAAAACAAACTAGGAAGTTTTAATTTTCCCATAGGTTATGGCATACTTTTTCACAAAAGAATCTCATTTCTCTCCCACTTCAGGAAATCACTGATTTACAAATGCTCACCATGGGACTGGTGGGAACACAGAGCTCAGGGAGCTGTACTTCCATTTACAAAGCAGACCCTTTCTTGGACTCCAGTGAATAAGCAGTGTTCTGCTGACATGGCAAAACAAACAACCCTCTGCCATACCCTGCACTGGCTAAAAGTCTCTTCCAAGGCTCATGTCTGCATAACCCTTAGAACTGGTTTAAAAATATTGGGGGAGAATTTTAGTTGTTGTGGGGATGGTGGGGGGGGAGGGTGAGAAAAATGTTTCTAATTCATAAATGAAATCTTTATTCCTTCTGAAAATTTCATGTAGTGATGTCTTGAGAGTAAGTAAGAACAATAAGAATCAAGCTTAACTGAGTGCAAAGAGAATTTTCTGCAAAGGCTGGTATTTGCAAGTACCATTTTTATTGACAAACTTTGAATAAAGGAATGGCAATCTAAGATATTAGTAAAAAGAAAAATGAATCACATAGTGATTAATACAGATTGTCCTTGCATATGTCCTACCTGTTGCATCTTCCTTCTGCACCACCACTGAGACACTTTGCAATCGTGCCCTTGAAAGAAGACACCACAGGCAGCACTGCTGAGTTTAGACCTAAAAGTCGGCAAAGGATTGCCGGATAAGCAGCAACATATTATCTGGTTTTGAGCACCTGGAGTCACATGAGAAAACTTACAGAGTTTTAAACATTAGTTTGGTTAAATATCTGGTTATGATTTCATATGGCTCCAACCTGCTGGGAATTCCCCCTCTAAAAGCCTCACATTCCTGTAGTATTGCAACAAATGAAGCCATCATAAAATCGCTAGGAGTGAAAATACTGTCCAGCAGTACACTCATGATACATTGATAAAGCAGTTTAAGCTACAACACATGTATTCTCTCTAATAAATTTGAACTGATGAAATAAAATCTATACAGTCCACTGTAAAGAAGTTCTGCAAGAGCATACAATGACTTAACATGCAAGCACATGCATGCAGATCTGAGGATTTTTTAAATCTTTGCAGTAATCCATCATAAATGGAAGAAACAGACATATAGCAGAACAGACTGAAGAAAAAAGAAAGCAAAGCACCAAGTAAAAATGGCTTTGTGGGTCAGATGCAACAGACAACTTAGGTCCCTAGCATGGACCTAGGATTTAGATCTGATTCTCAAACCCAGACACGCTCCACTCTTCATACTTTCCCTTAGAATCCTCCGCATTTTTCTAAGGATGATGAGATTTTACCGAGTCACAGTGACCTGGATAATTTGATGCCTAGATCAATTTCAGGATCCAGAAGACATCTATTTCTGCAAAAATATGTGAGGCAACCAGTCTGGCTGGTATTCTCAAAGCATTCATGAAACTCTCCTGGGGCACTGGGGTCTCTACAAATGTGGTAGCAAAGTTGCTACCACAACTCAGAGAGGGGACCTAGAGAGGAGCAGGAGATCCTTCTGAAATCCCAGAGCAGATTATCTCTGGGCTCCAGAAAGGGGAGACATTAAAAAAGATAAAAAGCTGTCTATTCTCAGCAGTTCTTTTTCCAGCATTCCGACCACTTTGCTAGTTTCAGGCATCTGCCTCTTGATTTTAGGCAATCACATTCTTAAACTGGTGCAGGTTTTGAATTTTGTTTTTGAATTTTGTTTCTGGCAATGCAAAAACCAAAAAATTTTGTTTCTTGCATCGCCACAAACACCGCAGAGGGAGACATGACAACAATTCAGTGTTCTGAATTCACCAAGAGAAACGGACTGAAAAATGATAAAGTAACAGATGGATCTAACTTTGGCCAGATTTTGAATTCATCTGAGAAGCAGCATAAAGCATGGGAGGGCACCTCCAGGTGCCCAAGAACCTTCATCTTCTCTAGATTCACTAGTCATTTCCTGTAATTACTGAACTGAATTACATTCTTCAAGCCAAAGAAATTTTATCATTGAGGAGAACAAAAGTAACTGCACAGTATAGCAAACTTTTGCTATCTGAATTTTGATTAAGAACAATATGTTTCACCCAAATTTAAAAGTCTTTCCAGTATTAATTGCAAGAGGAAATTTTTTTTCCAGCCTTGTAAAACTAGTGAAAAAGAAAATTCAGAATCTGACAATGTATATATTATTTATGGTTTTTTAAAGAAAAGATCTTGAGTAGAGTTTATAAAATGTCTCAGCTTAGCAGTAGCAGTAGAAATTTGCTTCTGTTACTGATTTATTCACAGGAAATGGCTTTAAAGCATAGCAACACACCACAGAAAGGATAATTAGGTACTGTATTTTGGGCTCTCACAGTAGGTTTTCCTCTAATATACCAAAAGAAGGATATTTTTTTAAAAAAATTCAGAAACCTTCTACATCTCTTTACATCCGGAATAATAAACTGTCTTGCTACCTTTGCACAATCTGTAGCTCCCCAGTATCTGCAGGAAACCCACAAGACAAACCTCACTTACGCACATATTCACCACAGCTAAATCACGTGGTCAGCAAGGTGAAAATAACAACTGAAGCCTGATGCAGCTAGAATACATTTGAAATATAAAAAGACAAACCAACCTACGCCTCAGCATTATTTTTTCTAGAAAAAGTTATCTTTTATTGCATTTTATTGTAAGAATATAATCTATACACAGAAACATACCATAAAAAGAAACAACTATAAAAAGCCCCAGAATTTTACAATTGCTTTAATGTGAATTTTAAAAATCATTGTAATTTAAAATGTGTATGTTCTGGAAGAACTCAAATGTAATTTAGTCATTCTATGACACTATAATCCTTTATGTCAACAGAAACCTTCTGTGCTTGTTCAAACTTGTCTGCTCTCAAACTGCCTGAAATTGATGTTTGACCTTCTGGGTTTAAAATCTACATATATATCAATTTATATCCATAACTGCACATCTTATAAAAACATGGCTAGACAGCTATCATGAAAATCAGTTATACCCTATTTTCATTTAATGCATAACTTATTAGGTGATATATTTAGATAAATATTTTTAGTCATACAAGATAATTTTACACTATGTTTAGTTTGTTGAGTGCCACTGTACAATACCTCTGTCTTCACAACATAAAATACTTCTGTCAGAGCTTTATAGACAACATATGTACAAAGAGCACATAGTTAACTTCAGAAACATAAACATCAGCAACACTAGTTTTTAATTCTGAACAAAAGAGTAGGGAGGGCTGAACCACTGCTGTCCAAACAAAAGCCAAATAGGAATGTTTTCTGGGGTTTGAAAAGGTTACACTAAATTTTCTTGTTTGTTTTCTTTCAGTTTTATGCACTATGGCACTTCCTAGATTCAGGCAGAAGCTCAAATACAGTGCTACGAGAAGAGCTCTTCCTCTGCTACTGTATTTCTGCTCTGATGAGAAACAGGAAATACCAGCAGTCTCATGAGAGTTCCTGTTCTCTGCAGATCCCCAGCTCAAATGGGGATTATTGCACAAACCCAGCTCAGCCTGAAAACTTTTTGAAATTGTGGAACACAAAAAATCCTAGCAGAATTCAGTAGCTTTATCATTCAAAGACATTCATAAATACGTAGTGAAACAATACTATTTATCTGACATGGCTACAACAAGCCTTAATTATTAACATTGAATGGAAATATTTCAGGTCTAAACACAGATACTGAAAATATACTTCAAGAAATAAATAAAAATAAACATTTTAAAAGATGGGTTCATGTCTTTGCAATAACTTGAGGGACTAGATTTTTCAGAGATGTCTTTTCGTACCTTTTTTGATAAGCAGAATCCTTCAAATTTTACCATTAAGTATACAAAAGCCTGGCCTCTGTGAACTCCAGTTTTCAAATCCTTGATTAAAAGTTTCAAAACTCAAAAGGTATTCAGCTTCAATTAACAACAAGAGAATTCATGAGCAGAGTGGCTACACGGGTGCCAAAAGTAATGCTGGCAACAGCCAACAGCAGTTGCTTAGAGTATAAAAAAGACAAACAGAGTGATCCTTTCTCTAGAAAGGATTTTGGCAATCCAGTAAGGGACCTTCTGAGACAGAAGGCGTATTTGGGTCATTATGTTTACTGGCAATATAAATCTTAAATTTCATTTTGAAAACAATCATATTTTTGGCCTCGGAATCTTGTGGCAATGAATCCAACAACTTAACTATGCATTGTGTGAAAGAGTGCTTCCTTTGTTTTGCTTTCAGAGTTCCTGTGTTACAAAGTGCATAACGATTCCTTACGCCCCTTCTCCGTGATTTTATTATGCTTTTTCCTCTCAACTCACCTCTGGTCTTTTTCCACACCAGAGGGATCTCTCCTAGCCTATTAACTCCCTGTGTTCCATACTCCTTACCATGCTTCATACCCCTTACTTTTGTACTTTATATCCTAATATCTACTTTCTGAAGTGCAGTAACTGTGACTGCAAGTAATGTTCAAGATGTGAGCATATCCTGGATTTATTTAGTGGTGTAATGACTGTTTATTTTATTCTCCGCTACTTTCTACATTCTTTTCTTGGCTTTGGCTACTAATATGTGAGCTGATGTTTTCAGAGGCCTGCCCAAGGAGTCCAAGATGTTGTTCCTTCAAAGTATGCTCACTTACAATTGATTGCTTTGCAAACATAATTGAGGTTTCCCCCCACCCTCGTACATTACAGATATTAGGACTCATGACTAATCTTTTCACCCACTGCTAAGGATCACAAAGTCCTCTGGCAACTAGCCCTAGTTCTGGCCATCCTGAACGATTTTTGATTATTGGAAAATTTCTTCATATCCTTGTTCCTCCGCTTTTTTGGGCCTCCTTATGACTAGCTGGACAGTTTTCCAGCACAAACTCTTGTGAGACTCCAATGGAAATCTCTCAACATCATGAAAGCTTACTCATGTTTTGACCATTATGCTTGAAAGGATCTATTTTGCAGAAGTTTTGCCTTTTCACAAACCATTGTAAAGGAATTTGTGAACACTTATTTTTAAATACAAGTATGCTTGACTCATTAGACCACCACCATTTACCCACTATTGACTCTTTCTAAGAAGTTAAAACATGGGAAGGAGTGGCTTCCCTCTACAAAAGGGTTTTGGTGTTGAGTATTGGTTCTATTCATAATTATGATTTATAAAGATTTGACTGGTAATGCTGGTAATGAAGACAGAGTCTGTCAGTTGCCAGAGCACTCAAGGACTTCTAAAGTGTGCTGTCATATTTTCCTCCTTAACCTACTCAGATAGGGTAACTGCTACAAGTGGCATGTTACACACAGTTCTTAGTTCACTGTTTTAATACCTGAGCTCTTTTAAAACTCCAGGGTGGCTCTGGTAAGCTGATTATTCTTACCCATAATTTAAAAAAAATATTTTAAATACAATTATAGACTGACATTAAAAAATAATAAATAATAATAATAAAACCAACAAAAACCTAACCAACAAAACAACCCTACAGGTTTTCTACCCATGTATCCTATAGATAACTTTGCTATTCTCCTACAGGGCTGCATCTTCCCATGCCTTCTTGATGGCACCCATACTAGAGACTGGACTTGCTATGGATAGCTTAGTAAAACCATTTTCTATGATTGTAAAACATGAAGATGAAAACTCTCACAAAAGTAGCTAGACTAGGTCTTCAGAGAATTATGTATCTTTGAAGAAAAGACTAAGCTGGGCTTAGTCACTGAGGAAAGAAGCTAACACAGTCTGTGGAGAGCTTCAGTGGAGCAGCAAGTACAGGCAAAACTTCTATCCTCATCCCACTGAAAGAACCACTCAAGATGGACAGAACTACCAGATCAATACATCTTTAAAGGAAGCTCCTAAAATTCTTAAGAGCTTTGTAATCATGACAGATGTTCAAATACTTTGATACAAAGATTTTCAGTCCTAAAGAGGTTTTGGAGGAAGAACACAGAACATAGGAACCTACTTACCAAATCAGAAGAGGTGGTCAGAGTAGGAGCTGTGATTACTATTCTACTTTCAGTAGCACTCAGCTGATCTGCTGCAGATTCAGAATAAAAGATTATAGAAAAGTGCAAAACTTGATTTTCTTAACTTTCTAAATCTCATTTAGGAAGTGTTTTGTATTCTTAGTATGTATGCTACTGTGAATCCTTATTAATTCTAGACTATTTTGCCTTGTGGAAACCCATCCTACATAGTAAATTTCAAACTATTTTTTAATTTATTTAAAATGTACTACCTTAAAATGCCATTAGTATACCCTGAGGTTTATATTCTGAGAGAAGATATACAAATATGTAACTATCTCACTTACCAATTTTATCTAAAATGTCTTAAATCTAATGACTTTCCATGCTAAATTTCAATCAATCATTATTTAATGATTTTAATTTTACTGAATTTAGTTTTTAGCTTGATTTTTAGGACAAGACATATTAATACAACATGTTCTATGATAATTTGTATTCCCCAGAAATACTAATGAGTATGAGTTAGCATAGATTACAAAAAAGCTTCTGAATACTTCTGCCTCCGAGTTTTAAAGGTCCACTGCTTCAGATGGATTTGATCAGATTTAGAAAAACATAGAATCTGGATGATTGCTTCCAAATTAGACTTTGGAAATATTCCACTTTCCCTAAGCTTCTATGCAGCACCTTTCTCTATTCTGTACTCTCCTACTGGTCCATTTCCTTCATTTTTTCTCCTGCTCATGCCCACATTTGACATTGTTTCCACTCCACAAGCATGCAGAATTTTACAATGTAACTTTTTTCTGTCGCTTTATACTAGTCCTGCACAAAAATACAATTCGAAAGACCTTTTTATAATAGTGTTACATATTGTCATTTGAACAGCATCATTCCTCATGTGAATAATGTCCCTGGTGCAAGACGGCATCCCAGCCTGTAACAAATCCTGTCAGGCAGTGCTGATAAGGTCCTTTCAGCTGCAGACTGCTCAGACTGTATTAGACACAGTCACATTAGGCCAGCATACTGTCAATATATCCCTGCAGGCTGTGGAACTGCAGTCTGGCTTCCCCCTGCCTACTCTAGAATATTTCCTGTACTTAGATTTTCTGCATGTCCCGCAGGCCAGACTTCCAGGCAGGGGCTGACAGGATACATGTCCTCCATCAGCCTCTGGGGACTCTGCTGTTAGGATTCATCCTGCAAGAACACGGGAAGCCAAGCCATTTTGTGCATGTTCTTCCTTGTTCTAGATGGTTTTTAGATTGATATTGGGCATTTTTTCAGGTGAGATCATAGGACTCTTGGGAGACAAGAAGTCCAGTCCAAACCCATCCCTAATACTGCCAAGGGTTTCTCCCCCGTATCATGGGATCTGCCTTCCACGCAGCATACTTTCCTCTTTCCTGGCTGACTCCACAGTCCCTATTATAATAAAAATATTATCTCTGTTTTTCTGCCTTTCCTAAGCTTCCTGCCTGAGAGCTTCCCTGGATAAGTCAACACAGGGTGTGACAGGTTTCTGCAATTGTGGCCCCGAGCACAGCACCCTCTGCAGCCCATCCACCTACTCACACAGCTGCTTGCAGGTGCCCTCTTGGCTCGGCAGCTCACCCAGGGAGTAGCTGGCATCCTGCTGTACCTCTGCTGACTGAGTATTGCATTTGGAGGTGTGCTCCTTAGTGACCAAACATGCTGTGCTGGGGGCAACGGTCAAAAGACAGCCTGGATAAAAGTTTTTAGCTGCCCCTCCACCCATTCACTGGAGCCTGCCAGCAGTTCAGTTTTTAAGACTCTGCATTAGGCCATCGTTTCTTTGTCTCCCTTTCTGGGGGATTTCCACATTGAAACCACTGTCCCCAGCAGAGCTTCTGGAGAAGACTGACTTCATGAAGGATGTGGCTATCTCATTGTTGTAAGCCAGGACAATTCAAGCTTTTTCATCACCGTAGGCAAAACTGAACACAGAGGAGGCAGGGTGACTGCCCTCAGCTCCATACCCATCCTGTCACCACTGTTAGTCCACTGCAACATGACCTCTCCTTCAGCTGCAAGAGGAAGAGAGGAGGACCATGCAGAATGGGGCTCAGCACCCACATTGCAGGGCTACCAGCACCCATTAATGGAGATTGTGCTGGGGCTGCTTGGTGAGAGCCTTGTCTAGGAGAACTGCTCTGCTGCTGTTATTGCCCCATTGAATTAACATGGTCACAGCTGACCTGCAACAACTGCAGCTCAAGAGGAGACTCCCTCTCAGTCCTTTCTTTAAGGACATGATTTGGCCACTCCTCTTTGTCTCTGCAGACACCAGCTCTAGTCTGACCATGCTTACACCCAGCCACAGTTTCAATGTCCTCCCATCTGCATCTGAGGGACTGAAGCTCAATGATCCTGCGCTGTCTCTGTCTGGCAAAGGAGCTGACAGCATCCAGCTGAGTCCACACATATGAAAATATTCTTGATTCACAGTTCCCCCGAAATTGCAAGAGCACTTCTTAGAAGAGATAAAATGTAAAACCCAGAGCTAAAGAAACAACAGAGTGAGGATAATGTTATCATTTTATTAAATAAATAGATGGTACTATACTGTGTATTACAAGTCCCACAATGAACTGAGCAGTAGGCAAAATAGGTGCTTAAGTAGAAAAGAGTAGATTTTGGAATTTAAATACGTAATCTGTAGACCTGAATTTTAGTCCCTGCAACCCTTTCCCAAAGCTGAACAGAGCTAATGATAGTGGCTTCAAGTTTTAGCTTCGCGTCTTTTTTTTTTTTTTTTTTTTTTTTTTTGGTTGGGGATCTTTTTTAAACTGATAATAAACCCAAAAAGTTGGATGGGAAAGGAAAAAAAACAGTCTTCACTTTTGCCTCTAAAGATACCTATTTATCATCATCTTCTGTATTACATTGTGATCAAGGGACAATAATGACAGAAGAGAAAAAATTGCAGGCACTATTATTTATAATTTATTTAATGGATGCAAGTCATAAGAAAAAAGACATATGAACTGCTGTTTCCTTATCTTTTGTATATCAACCCACTCTCTCTCAGAAGCCTAAATTTTATGGGAAAGCATTAAAAGCAATTTTGCAAAAGGTCATAATTGCAACAACAGCCAGCATTTCCTAACTAACCTTGGGAACTCTTCAGTAAATTGTAATATCCAGGAGATGACATCTCTCTATTAATAGATACAAAAACTGTCCTGCTTTTCCTTACATGTGTGTGCCACACATGGAAGCAATTTCCTGTTACAGTATTGTCTGGACTATGAAAAAGAAGACATTCACCTCCAGGAGGCCTGACTGACAACTTTTCTTGTATTTTCCAGCAGGCCTGGATACATGATACAGAAGCTCTGAGAAACAGACCTTTTACATCCTATTTATTAGCCCTTTAATAGGAACAGATCATGATGAGACACATTAGCAAGTTCATATATGCATTTCCCTCGCAGGAGACAAGCATTATTTTCCACCGCAACTTATATGTTAACAGACAGCATTTTAATTTGTGAAAAGAACTTTTTGGTAATGAATGCTACCTATGTAATATATATACAATCTTTAAGCTTTGTAAATACAATTATTCTAGTTTGAAAACAAAGGCTAATCAATTAAACTGATGTCCTGTAAAACAAGAGTGTCAATCAGAAATAAATTGGGGAATTCTGATACATCTCATGCTGCCATGACTTTAAATACTGTGAGCCTTTAGAATTAGGTTGCATCCTCTGTTTTGTTTGTCCCATACCCTTTAAGAGAAACCAGAACTTGAAGATTAATAAAATAAATTCAGAGTATTGCACATTCAGAAAAACGTGTAAAATAAAACTGAAGGAGGGAATTTACCTAGTGCAAGTCACAAAATGGTGGAGAATAGTATTATAATCACACCTAATAATGATTTATTGATACAGAATCAGATGGCTGAATGACTTCATAAAAACACCCAGCAGAATGAACAGTAATTATTCCGGGAAAAGAGAGGAGGTGGATAGTTCTGACCACGGTCCCCTGTGCTCCTGCCAGCTTGGCTGTGTCTGCCAGGTGAGGGGTTTGCAGCACTGCAGCTGCAGAGCCTGGCTGCAGATGCAGTTACACAGACAAACCTGTACCTGGGCTGGATGACCCTACTTGCCTGGATGGAGGAGGAAAGCAGGACAAGGTACCTCAAGGAACAAAAGCACTTCTGCTACTCAAAGCTGTATTCACACATAGCTGCAGTAAATACAGCTGCAGTGGCAAAGCATGCCTGGTGTAAATCCAGACGAGATGATGCTTGTGCTTAGAAGTGAGATGTAAATAGTAACAACAAAGTGCTAAATATAATCTTTAAAGAAGGATACAGTTTGGAAAGAAAGAAACTGAGAGAGATATTTCTAACTATAAAGAATGGGATTTTACACTCTTAATAACTTATAGTTAGAAGATTAAGAAAAATTTATAGGACTTAAATAAAGCACTATGGTGTCTTCTGTGAGTATTCTTATGAATTACTAAGTGGCATACAAATTGAAAAAGATGTCATTGGAATGCTTTTAAAAATCATCAAACATGCTAAGTCTAGGACACACAGTCTGTCTATAAACTAATTACAACCAGGCTGCATCACATTCTCATAAACTTGCACATTACAGAGCCAAATTTAGATTAGTTGTGAGGTTGGAGACAAATGCAAAAGGATTTCAGTTGCTGAGAAATGTTTCGCTTCACTAAAAAAACCCTCAGAAAAAACAGCAGGAAAAAAAAAGAAGGGAAGAAAGAAGCATCTCCGGAGGTTTGCTGCTAGCTTAGTTTCTGGTTTGTGTCAACTTGTTTATATCAGCTGCTGATTTGCGTCACTGGCTTGGCTTTGTGGTTGTATCTGGGGCCTGATGGACACCCTGGTGCATTAAGAAATTCACCACAACAGTACAGCATGTTAAGATCAGATAGCACAGCCTAATGTTGTTTTCTTAAGCACACACACCACACACAACCCTACAAAGAAGTCACTGCAGGCAGCCAGGAGAGGTGAACTCTAGGTTTGATGCAAAGCAGGCTTTAAATTCAGATAATAGGAAAACGTAGCACTAAGAAAGTTCATACTACATATTTTTAGGGCTACCAAAAGTTGTACATATATTTTTAAAGGGTTTGTATTTCTAGGAATCAAAATACCTTATATGTCTTCATTTCCTCTAAGCTTTTAGTAGAGGCACTTGAGCCACTGCATACTTACTGTGTTGTGCAGTGAAATTTTTTATTTTCAGATGTAAAATAATATTTTAGCTGTGGCTTTAATTGGCTGATTGGAAATTTTAAAAAGTAAATCCTGAATATTTAAGCTTAAACTTCTGACCATTTGCAATATTGACCACAATATAACTTAGATGCTCTGCCTGCACCACATAGGCTGCCCACACAGAAGTCAAAGTTACACTTTAAGCTTTGTGCTCGTGATTAGATGGCACATGTTCACACATATAGAACTATCTAACTGAATGCTGCAGAAATGATGCCTTCCTGCTATTGCAGATGCACAAAGTTTAAAACACTGATCAGGGACTACTGGAATTCTGAGGGCAGACTTCAATAAAACTTTTGCTTCAGCTGACGTTCTGCTTCACATTTTCTGTTCAAGCTTCCAGAAAAAAGCCTTACAATTTTTTCCATTTTTCTGATAGTTCATAGAAGGTCTAGTGAACAAACAAAGAGAATACTACTTAACAGACACATTTCATAATACAAAATAAAATGTTTTCAAACACATGTTTGCTTTATGCAAACTTCCTAGAAGAAACAGCAGTTCCAAGAGCCTCAAAATATTCCTCAAGCATGTTCCTTATATAAAACATGGGTTTTCTGTTTAAAAATTACAAATTTGATCAAATTTAAGACATTAAAATTACTTCCAGTACAAACACTACGGTTAAAATATTTTAACCCATATGCTTTACTTCTCTTTTTCTTTCTGAAAATTTCAAAATACTTGGCTTTTGCCTGATATGAGATGAAGTCAGATTTTGAAATCTTGAATTCTTGAGTGAAGCAGAAGGTTGTGCCAATAATATACCATATTTTAGATTGAGGAGCTGTTGATCTAGAGACTACCAAGTGAATCCAGGAAGACCCATCAAAGGAAAAAAAACTTGCAAAGAGCAATAATCCAATTTTTAAACAATGGGTTCAGGAACAATCCAGGGAAAAGCACTTACTAGTCTGTATAGTCTAGAGCAATTTTTCAGAAGCCTATGGCTCACTACAGCAGAATGCGGACAGAAATAATGCTGCTGCCTGCACAGAAAATGGAAGTGAATATTACAAGAGATGCTAAAGCAGCTCTACAGTTCCCAAAATATTCTAGAGTGCAGGAATAACTAATTTAGTAGTGAGCATAATTTCCTGGAGGCATGTGCAGTATTGCCCCTATGAAGTGAAAAAGCTGACCTCTCTCTCTGTCCAAGCACACAATGCCCATTCTCATCCTGAGGAACTTCTCCTTTATCCCCCTCTCCTGTGTGTTGACACAAAGCATCATACTGACTCCTGACTGACAAGGTATTAACCTACAGTCATCACTTTTAATAAATACTTCTTTCAAGAAGAGCTGGAACATATGGTGTCAAAGAGAAATTTATCACATGGCAGCTTGGTTTGCTGAGCTTGACCTGCATTTTGAAGTAAATAGCAGATTCTGTGCAGACTTGTCATGATTTACTCTTTCAGAAGTATAATTCAACAGCAAATGCTAGACAAAGTTTTCATTGAGTCTTTATTAGTCATCCTTGTTAAAACATAGTTGAGAGAAGCAAAGGAGTTTTGATTTCATTCAACAGCTTTTATAAATATCTCCTCATCTTCCTCTTTTTCAGCACTCCTCTGTTCTGGAGCTGGGAGCATCCAGAAGCATTGTGAAGTGTTAACAGAGCTGGTGAAATCTGCCACACCAGCTGGAAGAGGCACACTGAGGATCTGGTGAGTAGGAATGAGCCAGATACTTAGCTGGAATAGGTCTGTGGTTTCAGGGCTGTGCCACAGACTTTGGGCTTTAAGGAATTCTGGTCCTGCTGGCTCCAGCATAGGAGGGAAGAACAATAAGGAACAATAAGGAGTAATTTGGCCACAGTTTGGTGTATGAAGACTGTGCTGAAGATAGCAGAACTCCCTGAATGCCCAACTCCAGCACAGGGAGGATGGGGAAAAGAACAAATAAGGGATAAGCAGTGGTCTTCAGTGGATTTGTGCACCAAAGAACACCGTCAACTCATCCACATGGGGGCTACTTCCTTTGGGGGTCCTTCTGGCCTTTGCCACTACAGTAAGTCAGGAGTTTTGCCTTACCCATGTTTTCAACTCTCTTTTGATTCAGCCATCCCAGAGAGCTTTTGTGGTTCCCAAATTCCATCCTTTCGGGCCTCCTTAAAAACAGCAGAAGGGCCCCAAAGTATGCCACTAAGACAGTCAGAGAAATTTGGAAAGGAGGTTTTGCTAAAATATTTACTATGTGAACACCCTTCTGCTGGTCTTCATAGGAACTGAACTAAGTGACCAAGGGGGAAATCTGAAACCAAAACTTCTAACTGAACCCACAATTAAATAGAAAGTGAACATGCCCTGCCTGTAATGACAACTGAAAAACTATGTCACAAGCACAAGCCTTTAGTGTCTTTATAGCTTTACAATAATTTTTTCCAATTTGTTTAAATGTATACTAGTTGAATAAGATACACAGAAGGATGTGTCCTCTTTGGTGCTCTGCTGCCAGCTTAAATGAATTCTGTTTACTTCAGAGGTTTGACTATCTGCTTATTGTCAATTCTGGCTATTAGTCACTTTGATGTAGCAAAGTTGGAAAATAAGAAGCTAAGTCAATCCTTTAGTCCAACAATCCTCTCTAGCTGAGAACATAAGAAAATTAAAATTTGGCTGTAATACTTACATTGTATTTCTTCAGACATTTCAGCATTGGGAAATAATTATTGTAGGGAAAAGGTGTATATGTTCTGCTTTTTTTTTTTTTTAATAGACAAGTAACCACTTTTGAAATAAGCAAATGTAAATTGCAGTGTACATAATGTTGTTTGAGTCTTATAATTTAGTTTTTCACACTCCTTGTTTTATGTAACTGACATGGTAAGAATGGGTGAGGCAGAGTTAGTGCAGTTACATAATGTGATAGAGAAGCTACTGTGGAGCTTTACTGTGCCATGACAGAGACAGCTACAGCAATGTAGGGGAAAGCCATTCTTGGCCCGAGAAAGTCACTGCTTGTCACCAGTGAAAGTGCTCTGATGGTAGGTGAAAACCCACTTCAGTACGTGGCCTGTCCATAAAAATGAATATTTGATATTGTTCAGAAGAGACTCCTGAGAATAACACTACAAAGAGAATTTTATAACTTCAAAGAGAACTAAGAAAATTTTCACCCAGAACAATGAATGTCACAGATTTAAGTGTCCAGATTGAAAAACAGTGGAGGACAGTGAAAAAGAATGAGTGTCCCTTCCTTCATTCCAAAGAGTTGAAAGGGGGAGAGGACTTGTGGACATGCCATATCAAGCAAAAAACCCTCCCATGGGAAATGTCTAGCCATATGTACAGGAACACTATGACTGTAGATGAGAGAGAGAATATGAAGGAAAATACCATTTTGCTAAACAGCCTGTCAAAGACTTGACATCCTTTGGGATATCTAGTCCAAAATTTCATGGGTTTAAGCTGTTGCAAATCAGAGAGAATAGTTTTGTGAGAAATATGTAAACAGGTCAGTATGACACTCGTCAGATGAATGGATAACTCATTTTAACGCAGTGTCAAATGCCATAATGCAATTATTGCTCAACTTCCATATTTAACTAGTGCTAGAATCACTGAATAAAAACACAATTTAACAATAAAAACACAATGTATTACAATATCCAACTACTGGCTTGGTGACCACTTCAGGTCAAAGATTCAATCTGCTTTCTCCCTAGAGTTTAACAGAACGTGGGTTTGAGGTTCAAAAAATCTTGTGCCAAGACACCTTCAACAAATCACTTTAGTGTGCCACAATTTCCCTACAAATTAAACAAAGTGTAATATTTTTAATTCTTAGCAAAGTGTTTTCAAATCAACTGACCAAGCTTTAGAAACTGTACAAGTGCTATTAGTTGCTTATGTTTATTTGAATGCACCACTTGGCATGATAATATTAATAAGGCATATTAATATTTCTGTGTAAACACATATGTGTTTTTACCCAATTTCTTAATTTAATGAATACATTCATGTAAGTTATCGCAGTTGTCTCTCTGGCACCTTTATAAAATTCATGAATGATGCACAGTATGCTGCTCTTCACCACTATTTTTCAGGCCATCTGTATTTCTCAATTTAATATTCATTTAAACTAGTTTCCTGTACACAGAAGGAAGGGTTTCTAGCAGAGAAATACTGATGTAGCTACAACAGGCTATTTAAAATGCTAGCCTTTTTACCCATCCCTCTCTCATCCCGGATGGAAGCCTAGCAGACTTGGTAAATTGGAAGACACATGCACTTTTCAACTATTACTGTGCATAATCCATCAATTCAGAGTGAATTACCCTTCCCTGCTGTTAAAGCCAAGCCTCCAGGCTGAATCTGAACAGCCAATACCTTCTTTCTCTGTGAACTCTGCAACAAGATTTTAAGGGAAAGCTAAGGTACAATGTATAAATACTCTGGTGTTCATCAGTGAGTTTACTGGTTCATTATTTTTTATTTCCATTGGCTCATAGCATATTCATATTATGACAAGATAACCCAGGCTGGAATGGACCTCAGGAGATTTCTACTCCAGTCTTCTGCTAAATGCAGGATCAGCTGTAAGGTCAGACAAGGTTTCTCAGGGCTTTATCCATCCAGGCCATGGAGAAGACACAGCCCCACTGGGCAAATTACTCCAGTGTTTGATTGTCCACACGGTAAAAGAGCTTTTTTCTTATATCCATTCTGAACCTCTCTTCTTTCAGCTTATACCTTCTGTCTTTGGTCCTTCACCATGCAGCACTGTGAAAGGATCTGTCGGCTATTCCATAATAATTTGATCACGGCAAGGGGAAGACTGTTTTGTCTCCCCAAAGCTTTCTCTCTTCCAGAATGAACAAGCCCAGCTCCTTCAACCTCTCTGCAAAGCTTTAGCCACCTGACCACCTAGGTTGCCTTCTGCTGAACTTGCTCAAGTTTATTCATGTCTTTCCTAAAATGGAGGGGCCTGAAACTGGGCATAACCTTCCAGATTTCATTTCATGATGAGAGATCTCATGAGTACTGAGCAAAGAAGGCTAGTTACTTCTCTTGATCCTGTTAGCATAGCAAAGGAAGCTGTTGTTTTTCTTTACTGCCAGGGCATGTGGCTGGCTCATGTGCAGCTGCTGTCTGAAAACATTCCCATGGCCTTTTTTGCTTTGACCATATCTGTCTAGTAGTTCCTACGGTCCAAAGTAGGTCTTATGCTCAAAAAATCCAAATTCCTGTCAATGACATCAGCTGTGCAACCAGACATTGACCCGTGGAATCCACCCGCCTCTCCAAGCCTTTCCTTTGCACTGGCAGGGCTCACATAACATCACCTAGGTCTCCATAACTTTGGCCCTCATTCCCACAGCTGTCTGATCACTCCTGATATGTTCAAAGTCCCTGCTCCAGATATATTAGTGCTGCCAATATACTCAAGCAGCAAGAGAAATAGCACATTTCAGGTCAGACAAGCCTTAGCAGTTTCTTTGCAGCATGCTGAGTCTGAGTTAGCAAGCACCAGACTTCTTAGACAGCAAGTTGGATAAACATATTGAGCCTTCTGCACCCCTAGAGGTGAGTCCTACACTACTGTCACTCGTGGCTTCCCCTTGGTGCTAATGCACGTCTCCCCAGGAGGCTGTGTTTCTTGCCCAGGGATGGCTGTCTTTACCCTTCCCTGCTACCAGCACACTCAACCAGTCCTGCAAATGCAGGTCGGCCATCCTCCCCTCACCAGGAGTCACTTGACTCCTGTCTTTCCCAGGCTGGGGCTTTCCACTTGACTCCCAGAACTCACTGTGGTCTCTGACTGCCATCCCTCTGTGAAGCTACAGGTTCGGGATTTTGCATCTGCAGGATGCATTTGCATCTCCATACTGCTGTGAAGTTTGTCCCCTTGTTCCCACAGCCCCCTGTCTTGGCAAAATATGTCCCCATTTAGTTCACACCTTGGACAGGCAAGGACACTTCTCCTGCTCCAGCTTTGGGGAGACACACCAGCTGTGCTCTGCAGTCTGAGATCTGAAAAGTTTCATTCTCCCACTGGAGCTGTGACACAAATAGAGGTTTCTGCTGTGCCAGTGATGCCTTCTGAAGGCTGACCTAGAACAGAGGCTAGACTGAGTTAAAGGATAAAGTAGGTATTTATTAGAAGGCCTCAATGGAGACACCTTGGGCAGTACAAGAGCCCAGCCATGGCTGCATCCAAGATGAACCCAAAATGGTCACAAAATGGATGACCGGTCATGAGGGTTCTCACTTTTATAAGTTCTGGGCCATTAGCATATTGGAGTTAATTGTCCAGTTATAGCTTTAGCTGATGAAGTCCCATCCTTCCTGTTTTTCTCTCTTCAGTCCACATTGTTTATGCTTTTGGGCCTGAAATTTGGATTGGCTGTCCTTGGTCCCCAGCTGGGGAAGGAATTGTTTTGTCTCCCTACTCTGTGAAGAGAGCTTACCATCCCCTAATATGAAGCTCAGAATTACACACTAAAGCACAGAATCTGAAAAATATAAAAGATAAACTCTGAGGCATCACCAGGGGTATTTACTCTATTTGGTGGTGGGACCTGTGCCCTGTGGTTCAACACTGCTGCTGATGAGTCCCACATGGCCTTCTGCAGATTTCTGGATCCCTTCCATGCACCTTTTTGAGCAAAGTGCTGCTTCTGAGAGCTGTGCCCTGGGACCACCAACACGAGCTGAATAGATACTTGAATCTTCAACCACGATCAATATTTCCCAGCAACGGAGTCTGGAACTGAGGACAACAGAAAAAAACACCCCAGGAGATCTACAAGTGAAGTCCAAAGCAGCTCACCAAGCTACAAGCACTGGAAGAGCCCAAGAAGTACCCCAGCTCCATGGCACGTTCCCAATCCCATGCATTGCCACTCTGAATGCCCAGTCCCTCTTTGCAGCTCCTTGCTACTGTGTTCCTGAAAGAACCTTGCTGTTACAGAACTAGCCTGGCTCCAGTGTGGGGTACCTCCTCATGAGGCCAGACATCCCAACAGCAGTGTGCTCATGAACTCAATCCCCTCTCTGCACTGCCCTCACATCAGCTGGAATCCAAGCACAGGCAACAATCTCTCCATGATGGAACTGTTCACAGACTCATTGGCTGTGTCTCTTCTTGCAAAGCAAGCCTGGCAAACCAACCCTAGAGCATTGATCAGTTGGGGAGGCCATCACCACACACCCACATCACATCCACAGGAACTGGAAACCCACCACAGGCATAGAATCATAGAATCCTTGGTTTGGAAAGGACCTCTAAAATCAATGAGTCCAACCATTAACCCAACACTGCCAACTCCACCACTAACCCTGTCCCTGAGCACCACACCTACAGGTCTCTTAAATACCTCTGGGTATGGAGAATCAACCAACCACTTCCCTGGGCAGTGTGCTCCAATGCTGGATACCCCTTTTGGTGAAGAACTCTTCTGCACCTCACCAAGGTCCTACACCAAGAGCCTCTGCTAATGAGACCATGAAACTGCTTGAACACTCTCTGAGCAGGTCTCACTTAGCTCATGGCTGCAGCTACCCTTGTAAAATCCGAAAACCAACAGCATTTCTGTAGAAGTCATTGCTTGATGTTTATGACAGATTCACATTTTCTACTTTCCATCAGCAGTTGGTTTTAAAGAGCCTATACGGTATTGTTAGCACCTCAGGTGTGTCACTCTTTAATTCCTGATGCCTTTGTTGGAGAGTGTAAGGATCCAGATATTGCTAATCTTTAATAATTATCATACTACTCAGAAAAAAAGTTTCTTAAAGACAGTAAGCTTCTTAAAATATTACTTTTCCTTTCTTTAGACTTAAAAATAATCTCAGCCATCCAAAAAAGAAACTATGTTATAAAATAAAAGCTACATGTATAAGGTTATGCCATGTCCCTTCAATATGCATACTTCTTCCATTGCAATGGAAAGGTTGCTTGCACAATGATGGGTAGACTTTGGCTTAAAATACTGACACCCTGTTTAGACTAAAATAGATATCGTCACAAGTGATAGGGTAAAAATGTGACCAAATATTTTTCTTGTATCTTTTTACAGTGCTCATGTAATTCTCTGGGCAAAAGGGTCAAAACAAAATAAAACTCAACATTTCAAAGCTCTGCTCATAAAATAAAATAAATGTCAAAACTCTTAGATTGTAACAAACTACTATGAGATGGAGAAAATAGTGTAAGAAAAATATTTCTAATCCAGAATGCCAAATAGACTCTCACATATGATAAGGAGGAAAAAATACTTTAAACACAAGAAGAATCTTGTTTAAAATGAAGTAGAATAATAAACTGAACATTTAATAATAAAGAAAGGACTAAAATTAACTAAACTATGCCATATGAAAGGTTATGAAAAGACAGTGAAAGAGAAATAGTGTTTGACTGGGGAATGTGCAGCTCTCATTGCAATTGATAGAATTTGTACATAAATCAGAGACAATGTGGTTCATTGTATATAGCAGAATTCTAACAAGAGAAGATCCAGAGAAATGAGGAGCAATGATTCACCATCACCATACTTTCAGCCCTCTGACTTTACAGGTAGGCATTGCCTTGTCTAGTTTACATGGAACTAAAAATCTGTGAAGAGACTGAACTGATATTCTTTGCATACCATCAGGAGGCACATCTGGAGTTATGAATTGCCCATGACAGATAAAATCATTGCCACAGCATCCTCTTAGATTTAATTTTAGACTTAACTGGAACTTCAATGTACAAAGAAAAAAACCTACTTTCTTAAAACAGGGGGGTTGTCCCAAACAATAGAAGCAGTCAGGACCTATTTAAAAACCCAAGTTTTACAATCTTTAGTGGCAAGACATGCTATCTATGTCTTGCCACTAAAGATTTAAAAACTTGGGTTTAAGCATCCAACAGTTTTGAATATACTATTCTGACATACTTTCTCGAAAGCAAAATATTTGGGAATTTTAGTGGGGTTTTAGTTCTTCACAAATGAGTTCCATCTAGACATTTTGTCCCAATGTGGAATGAGAAATATTTCCAAATCTTGAAATTTTTCATGGAACTGACATTAGGTTTGCCAGCTTGCACTAGTTAGCACAAAAGCCATTTCAAAAGAAAATATAACTATTTGATGTAAGTAGGGACAAGAACACATGTTTTAGAACACAAAGGGCTAAAGTAAACTTCAGCTGTTGTTTTCAACAACAAACAAATATTTCCAAAGTCACAGGGAGTGAACCCAAGAGGTCTGGACACTGTTTGCACATACTGAGCTCAAAAGTGCACTGGGATGCAATCCATGGAATCACTCCTGTTATGGGTTCATTGCACAGCAGAATGTAGGAAGGAAGAAGGTCTGTGAAGGCCCACTCTACATCTCCAATGTTACCATGATATAAAGTGAAAACCTTTGAGGTTTTCAAACTCTGAGTGTGTAAAAGATATTTATCTATGGAAGCTGAGCTGCGTGTTGAGATTAAGGAGATTCTTGGGGCAATGCTGCACACAACTGAACTGTTGTAAACACTTGTGCTAACACACAGCTTTGGCTCAGGAGAAGATGATGCCTTTACCAGCATCCTAAGTGCTCTGAGAGGGCCTAATAGCCATGATTGGCCTCACCTGGGGACTTCTCATACAACTCCTGTCCATTGGCTCAGGAGCCCCATCTAAGCTCAGGCTCTGCTATGTGATCTGGACTGGCTCTGGCTGATCCTCCTTCCTCAGATAGCACACAGTCCCCTTTTAATTTGTACAGACCTAAAAGAATTCACTGTAAAACTTGAAAAGTGGCATCTTGTAATACATCACACCATGAGCATTTAGGATGATTTTGTCAAGAAGCAACTTATGTGTGTATTGACATAGTTGTGCTAATAAAGTTATGTTAAAAGCAACATTAGTTGAATAACACAGCACCATGAGACTTCAGTAAAACCTGCCATGTTTTCTTAGTTTATGGGCTCTAAAGTTTCTCAGTAAGTCAGAGTATCAACATCAGTACTATAAAGCATCATTTGATATTGCTACTGTATGTGGTTACTAAAGCACATAACAAAATCTTAAAGACCAGCTTTTCCTTTCACCTAGTGAAACTGTAAATGCACATAGCAGTACTTAGAATGCCCTAAAAAAAACCCTTTAAAAAAAAAAAAGCAACCTTAGTAAAGAGTTTTAAGGTTACACTTCGTATCTGAGATCTTGAGAATGGAGCAAAACAGCTTATCTGCAGAAGAAAAATATGAAGCAAAATACCTGATACTTTCAATTTCCTCTCCAAAATCATTGAAAATAAGAAGTACTAATAATTAAAAATCACAATTCAAGTACTACTGTACCTGCTTATTTTTCAGTTCCTAGGTGCAATTGTATGATCACTACAGCTAGAAAGACATGACTAATCTTGCAGTTCTGAAGCTACTTGCAAGTACCAGTGAGCAAGAAGGATGGCCTTCAATTTTTTTTCTGTACCAGTTATTCTTCCCATGAGCTGTCTAGCTTCAAGCTATAAAATCTAGTTTTGGGTGTACATAGCTAAAATTTAGCACCTGCTTGTCAAATTTGAGAATGAAATTTTGCAGAGAAGCAACTGGTTAACTTAATAAAATAAAGGGTAAGTATCCTCTGCTGTTTCCATTTACTTTAAATGGGCAACACAGGAGTTCAGTTAGTAAAATATACTCCAGCTCACCTACGGTGGTAGGAAATAATTCTGCTTTACTGGCACTATTTAAAATGAGAGTTCTATTGCATTCTGGAAATGTGGAAAGTTAGTTTAACTTTGCTCACCAAAATTAGTACACAGTTCCTTGAGGACAAAGAACCCCAAATGCTACTTGAAATCTTCTCTGAAAGTCAGGTTTAGGATGTAGCTGGAGGCATTGTTCCCAGTGAAGCAGAAGACTGAAAAGACAGGCTTTCTGCTAGAGCCTGGGCAGGAGGCTGGAGCTGGCAAATGGGCTTTGGCTCACAGTGCATTTGGTGCAGTGTTGGGTTGTGGGCCTGCAGCTGAGGCCAAGATTCAGGTCTGATTGTGTCAGGTTTTGAATTAAAGACAGTAAGGATTGAAGACCTATGTCTTTCCTGGGAATTGCAAAGAACCTGGTGCTGATGCAAGAAATGAAAGCAATGAAAGATTCATGGTAGACTATTTGGTATCTGGTGGTCACCAGGCTGTAGATAGCTGAAATCAGTGCTATGCTTAGGATGTAGGGCAGAAGAGCTGTAAGAGTTTGCTTTGCTTCACTGTGCAAGGTTTAAGCCTCTGTAGCAGTTTTCCATTTCCTTTTAATAAAATATGTGGGAGTTGGTCTTTTTACTTCACCCAGTAGGACCACAAAGTTGTCCAAATATGAAGACCATAGGAGCAAATACATCACTACTGCACTTTAGGAAAGAGATAAGAAGAAAGCTTCATAAACCCGTTTTACAAAGCTTTTGCAAAATCAAATAATGGATGAATTTACACCTGTAAACCATTTTTTAAAAAGTTCAAGGTGACAAAACTGATATGGAAAATTTAACTAATAACTGCAGCATGCAGGTTAGTAATGAATTGATTCACCACTGCTCATTATTCTTCAGTATCAATGAAGACCTAGTCCCATTTTAAACTAAATATTTGCAGAAAAAGTTATTATGACTATTTTTAAGCTGAAAATATTTCATCTCTGCATTAAATCTGCAACGTTTTCCCGTTTGCCCCAGAAAAGAAAGGACTCAAAAACAAACCTAAACCCAGAGAAAAAAACAGGAAAATCAGACAGCTTTAATCACCTTATAGAATACCTGCTAATTTCTCTCGACACTACAGTATAGATGTCTGTCATAAGACACTATAAAAGAACAAAGTGTCACTTAAACTTTTATTCAACTTTTCCATTTAGTGCATTTTGAAAGGATTAAGTGGAAATGAATATGATAATCACAAGGAAACAGGACAAAAATTTATTCAGGAACTTATCAACACACTTTTGTTCAGAAAATAATAATGCAGCACTTGAGGAGGAGAGTGGGCATTTAAACAAAAGCTGGATGCATATGAAACAATGTTTTAAATTGTAAAAAGGTGACAATTCTTTTTGTTTGACTGCCACACATAAAAGTTGGAAATAAATTGCTTTTTTAAACAAAAAGACATTGTCTTTTTTAATTACTGCTCATACAGGGCTCTAGGTACACAAGAGCAACAATATTGTTTTCTTAACTTAGACCATTTCCTACTTCTTGTGAAAAGAATCATTACTTTTATGATTTTTTACTTCCATCCAGAATATAAAAGTCAGATAAAATTTATTTGCTTCAAAAGAACTATTAGCTCGCTTTTGGATTTGTTTTTTTGGGGGAGGGGAGTTAGTTTTTTGTTGGTTTTTTGGTATGTTTGGGTGGTGTGCAGGTTTTTTTGTTTGCTGTTTTGTTTTTGGTTGGTTGGTCAGTTGATTTTTTTCCACCATCCATTTTAGTACTGGATAGAGCTGAACAAAACAGTCATAAAGTAAAAAAAAAAAAAAAATTTAAAAAACCCACAAACATTTCATTCCCTTGAGAAAAGAAATGCATGGAGAATCCAAGATGACAACAACACTCTACAAACAGTAAATTTCAGCACATTGTATATAATTTCTATTAAAAACTCTAGCAATTTTGAACAGAAACACAAGAAATGCTGGCTTAGCATTCTCCTTGCTCCAAAGGAAATTTGGTTCTTTATGGATTTTTGTGAATTCAGTTAACATCCCCATGTGTGTATTGTGTGCCAAATGTGGAAGACAAGGCTACAGCAAAACTGCTGAAAGGGACAGAGTTAAAAGCCTTTGTGTGATCCTTGTGTGAGAAGAGTGAACTACAACCACCAAAATGGCCTCTCACTGCTCTGAAGGATATTTTTAATAAGGAGATGTTATAAGGGTTCGGGTTAGACCTCCTTTCACCTCCCCAGTGCCATGTGACCATCAAAACCAGGATCAACTGCAAATAACTATTTCTCCAGTTAGTCCATTCTTGGATCTTTTCACTCCTCAGGGAGGTCCTAAGGTTCTCATAAACAATTTTCACATCGTTAAAAAAACACCCACATGGCACACTTCTAGACCTTTCCTAGCCTCAGAGACACCTACATGAATACTCTGATTTCTCTTTTCAGAAAAAAAATCACTCCTTTTCTTTTTCCTGTAGAAAGCTTATGTTTTACAGTCTCCACAATATCATCCTTCATAAGGAAAAGTGAGATAACATGTCTGAGTACTTATGGACAGTAGAAGTGGTCCAACAGTACACGAGATTTTTTTATTTTTTTTTTTTTTTTAATAAATCTACTTTTCCTCAGTTTCTTTTCTCTGGAAGATGTATGTCTGCTCATTAACTTGTAAGTCTTATGCAGAGCATGAACAGGACAATCTAAGACAATCCCAGAATATAAAACCTTCTCTCCCTAGAGATAGACATTTACCTATACTCTTTAAGAAGCTTCTTTCTCCAAATCTGGCACCCAAGTTGCCAGTAGTAACAAAGGCATTTCAGTTCACTTGAGATGTTCCCACCAGATTCTTTATGACTTCTCAACCTCTCTAATGGCATGATGCTCTAAGAGGAGTCAGGACTTGCTGATGGACTTCACCCTTGGGAAATTTATTATTTCTCACCATGCAACCAAACCAGGGACCAGAAAATATGCGAGAGAAAATGAAGAACAAACTTATTTCAATACATTACAAAGATTATATTATGAAGAATACATTACTACATTTGGAGAAAAACATAAAGAAAAATGACAAAAATATACACAGTGCTCTTTGGATGCTCTGTTTAGAATGTCTCTTCTCTGGTTAGCTGGCAGAACCAAGACCTGAAACTAGTGGAATATTTTTGCCATGATAGAAATTGTGACCCAGTTCTTGAAAGAGCTGCACTCCCAGGCACAGCTTTCTTGAGTAAGTGCTACTAATGGAAGAAATAGTAAGAAAATCCACCTGAGTGCAAATACACCTCTTGAATCTTTCCTGTAATCTTTAATCTTGGTAGTATTTTAATAAAGAAAAATTGTGACTTCTGTGCAAATGAAATATAGTTTGTTCCCTAAAGAGCAGCCTGTTTCTGGATTGTTGTAGAGAAGCTTAATACTTCAATTATCAACAAAGAAACAGATGGTTATACTGGCTTTTCTATGTAAACTGAGCATGACAGGTGATTTTTTAGAATTTGCACACACAAGCTCATTTCACTACATAATTTTTCTAAGTTGTACACACTTGAGCTATTTAAGCTACTTCAGCTGTTGTATAATTGCATAATATTTCTATTGGCTCTAACAAGTACATGTGATCATGAATGAGAAAATGATGGAGGTAAGGCACACCTTTATTAACAGTATCTTAATCACAGCTAGTCTTATTCCAAATATGACCTCAGCAAGAAACAAAATTTTAGTTTTTGTAACAAGAGTTTGTAACTCTTTACTTGTCAAGTATATGGACCCAAACCAAACTTGCCCCCAAGTTCATTCTACTCTTCTCTGTCTCACCTCTACTTTCTCTAAGCTATCATGTAGAAGATTTCATCTTCTATACCAGGATGAAAAAGAAAGATGAAGAAAATCATTCTATTAGTCACAGGTTAAGAAAAAAACCCAACTCCTCAGGCAGATGGACTCTTTCACTTATCCCTTTCCAGCTTTCAGACCAATCCAGGTCTCAAAGGAGCAAGCATGGCCTGTCTCCCAAGACACTGTATAGACCACAGAGATGACCAGGATAAGCCTGGCCTGGGGCTAAGGATGCTCTTCTAAGCAGCTTGGGACAGGCACCACAGTTTCAGCTGAAACCCAGCAATTCATTAAAACATTGTGACAGCCAGCAGTGCAGATTAAACAGTGCAGGTTAAACTCTCATCCCTCTCTGGTGTTGGACCAGCACAAGGTTTGTATGATTGAGCACAAAGCCCATGAAATGTCTGACTAAATGTATTACCAATAAAACCAATCTGACACAAGGGCTCAAGACATCCATGCTTCTGTCATTCAAGTTGGCCTATATCACAGCTGAGTAAAACAGGGCAGAAAAACATAAGAAAACCAGAAATTCTTTAAAGTCTTTTAACTGAAAAGAGATACATATGTAAAGATACAACTAAAGGAAAGTTTAAAAGAGCAAGATTTTTCCAGTGAACAATCCCCCCACCCCCATATTTCTAATATAATTTTATATCTCTGAGTTACTAAAAAGAAAATAAGCAGTGCATTTATTGAAAAGTCTGTTTTTATCTGAAAAAACTATTTTTATCAGTTATCAACAGAGAGAAACTTAAGACTGAAGCAAGCAAATCCTATCAGCTTCAAACTACTTAAAAGACTATGAAGTTCCAGAAGCATGTGGGGGTCACAGGAACAATGGTGCATACTAGGGGACAATTTAGTACTCCTCTGTCTAAGAAACATGGTTATATTTTGAGTATAGTTTTTTTGAGTTTTTTTAAGAGCAAAGAGGATGGTGAAATTGGAGTATCTAATTGTTAGCCATTCTGAGTCAGCTGTTAATTCATTAAAACATACAAAATTCAATATACTTTTCCATTTTTATGCACCCAATCTTGAAAATTTCCCTTTTCAAGTGTCTCTAAGAGATGAGTCCAATTCTCTTACTCCACAAAAAGGGCTTTGTAGACCTGCAGTGCAGTGGTTACAAGAAGGCAAAGTATGCCTTTGGAGTTCTTTTCCCAGCATTTTTAGACTGTTTATGCATTAGTAAAAATTGGAATAGTATTCAGCCACCTTGAAAATATCTCAGCATTCAGACTTTTTTTTTGCATAAAAGAAATATTAATGTTTAATATTACAATTAAGACTGTGATTCAGCTTTATGTGAAAATCCATGCTTTTTAAGAAGCTAGCATGTAAAAGACTAATTCTGTTAAGCAAGCAAGAAAGTCTATTCATTTACTTGAACCAGCAGAATTTGACCCAAATTATTATTTGCCTCTAACATGGATCTTGTGTTGCTGAAGTGCATGAAAAGAATTTCCAAATCAGCAACCCACAACTATAATTTGCCAGTATGTGGCTTCATATCAGGGGTTGCATAGAAATGTTTGTTTTTATTCTGTGAAATATGGATGTCTCCCACAAAACTCAGAACTGCATTTTAATATAAACTTGGAGTAAATAATCAAAAGGGGCATACTTGGTAGTGGCAGGAAATGAAAAACAAAATCTGAATAAATTTTCTTAGATATATTACTCTTAAACTTCATAATATTTAATAGCTGGAAGCTATTGAAATAGCATTTAATCATCTAATTTGATCCTACATTCGATTTTACCCAGGTACCTGTATATAAACCTGTTTATAAACATGTTTCCATTCTCAGATAACCAAGCTGTATATCCCAAGCATAGAGAAGGGTTGGCTCTCAGTAGTGACAGATGCTAGCTAAGCCAAGATGGATGATATCAGCAGCAGCCATACGAGCAACTGCTGAAGGAAGCAAAAGTTCTTGTCTACCTAGAGACAAAACTCCTTCCCAGTTCTGCAAGTATTAGTATGAGCCTAGTAAGCATCTCAGCCTTGAAAGTACCTCAGCACAAGTACCTCAGCACAACTTTCTTTCTAAAAAAGAGATTTAGTCCTACCTTGTAACTCTTCTGCTGTTCTGCTTTTGTGATCCTCCTTTGAACCATCTCAAGGAACTTCAGGGCTGAGCAAGGACAAATATAGAAGCATAGGGGAAAGATTAAAGTGTTATTTGGAAATTACCTAACCATCAGTTTAGCGGCAACTCCTATTAAAAAAGAAAAACAAATCATGGAATGAATAATCAAACCACTGCATGACTGAAGTAGCACTCATCATAGTTGTGTTGAAAATAAATTGGGTCATTTCTGTGAAATGAGTAACATGCTTTGAGAGAGTAACACTTTGTGCATAAGGAAGAGGCAGCTGATGCCATATATCCATCTTTTATAGAGTTTTTTGACACTTTTTCACATATCCCTAGTTTGCTCATGCAGATGTTACGCACTCTGAAGGAAATATGCACATTGAAGTTACAAAACTGGTAGAAAACCTATGTAGAAGCAGCTTTACAAGTATCATTATTTCACTACCAATATGACATCTGCAGCAGTCTGCCCTGGGGCTGATACTGTTTGATGCATTAGTTCTTGAAGTGGGTTGTAAAGTAAAGAGGAAGCTTTTTAAACTGGCAGTTACACCAGCCTGTGAGGAACTGCAAGCACTTGGGACAGGAGGGCTATAATTCAAAGTGATCTTGACAAACAGGAAATAAATCTGAAAAAGGAGAGTGCAATTCAGTAAGGATATGTGCAAGATGTAGATGCAGAGCAACAAGCATACATACAAGCTGGGGAATGTTTAGCTGGCAGCTGCGCTGAAAAGGATCTGAAACTCCAAGCTTGGTCAACAGTATCAATGCCATTGGTAAAAAGCACACAGGACAATCATGGAGGAGATTGATAAAGTTATTCTACCTTTTTCAACTCTAAGGGCTTACCTGCAGTACTGTGTTTAATTCAGGTACATTTTAAGAGAGATTTGGACAAATTCCTGAGCCTAACAAAAAGTAACAGGCACGGCTGAAATCTCTAACACATCATCTCTGAGGATAGACCAAAAGCACTGAGATTCTTCAGGCTGAAGAAGAGACCAAGGGGAAAAATCGTTTTACTGTTCAAATTCTGAAGAACACTCCTCCTGGCTAATGCATAGATGAAGGCAATAATCTTCTCTATTTGCAGGTAATAGGAGTAATATGCATATGCATGGCAGCAAAAAAGGCATTATTAGCTGATGCAATTGTCCCACTCTACTCAGCACTTGGCAGGAGCCACACCTGCAGGACAATTCTGATCCCAACAAAGAAAGATGCAGACAGCCTAGGGAGGGTCCAAAGAAGGGACACACTAAGATGATCAAAGATTGAAGGAGTTAGGTCTTTTCTCCCTGGAGAAAAGAGGGCTCAGAGGGACCTCATCACAGTATTACAGTACTTAAAGGGTGTCTACAAGGAGACCAGGGGATCTCTCTTCACAAAGAGCCACATGGAAAAGACAAAGGGCAATCAATACAGGTTGCACTGGGAGAGGTTTCATCTCTGCATAAAACAGAATTTGTGAAAGCAGTTAATCACTGGAACAGCCTCCTCAGGGACATGGTAGTGGCCCCACTACTGGAGTTTTTCAAGATGTCACTGGACAGGGTGCTAAATAAGCCCATCTAGGTAGGCTTCCTTTCACATGAAAAGTTGCACCAGATTATGTTTTGAGGTCTTTTCCAACACATGTTGTTCTATGAACTTTTTCAGACCACAAGTAAAAATGCAGCAGCACACAATGGATGAAGACGATGTGTAAACTCCAACTCCGGAAGATTTTTAAAAACAGTCTGTGATGATATGTACATGATTTGCCTTGCCTTAGAGAGGCCAAAGAGTCTGCAGACCACTTTAGAGTCCTGTGTTCTATGGTTCTGGGGCAAGCATATCAAATAGACTTTTCTCTCCACAGCTCATGTGATTAGTACGAATTGCTGCAACTACTAAAAGTGGTAAGTAGAATTAATGCAATGAGGCAGACTCTACCAGCTTATTTAAAAATAAATAAATTTGGGTAGTGTAAACAAAAGATGAGAGCTATGAAACATCAAAATTACATAATAATTCCAAGTACAGTAAAAAGCATAGTGAGAACTACAAGCAATTTCATAACCATTCACTAGTAACTGGACTTATACATGTATATAAGAATGAAGATTTAAATGTACTCCAATTTTATCTAATAATGCAGAGAAGTGAGCTGCAGTGGGGAAACAGAAAAACAAAACCATTTAGAGAGGGTGATTCAATAAGCTGTATATGAATGCCTGAGAAACTTGGGGTAATACAAAAATAATCTTTAGTTCTTTGAGGATCTGCAGCCCCAAATAAGAGAAATTATCAAAAGACCAGAGACTGACCATGTAAAAGTAGAATAACTGAATCAAGAGCTGAAATGGAGAATGATAGAAAATTACTGTATTTGATAGGTAGAACCAAACTACCTATGATCTTAGGAAAAGACTGCTACTAATATGACCTTAGCCATGAAACAGTTTGCAAAATCATAAAAACACCTAGGAAGAAACCTTGCTCATCAAAATACAAAGAGATAAGTGACAGTATCCAGTAAGTATTTCAGGAGTAAATTAATTAACCTTGATCCTGCTATTTTCCAATACATTGGTATTATGTAATAGGTTTTTCATTTGAGTGATTTATGTACCTGCATCTGAGATCTTTGTCCCTGATGTGGTCAGGTCGTTATGCCCTCACTTTAAAAAGCCTTTTTGCAGTGACAAGAAGCCAGCAGCAAAACATGTGGGTATTAAATTCTGAAATGAATCTGAAATGAAAAACTTAAGCAACAAGAAGGAGTAGCTGCCTTTAGCTTACCTGACTAAATAGCAAGAAGATCTAGAAAGGCTATAAGAAGTTGTATCAGGATAGAAAAAATGTTACAAACATGGAAAAAAAGAGGCAATACTGTGTTAAGTACAAATTCTGTCTGTGTTCAGACAGTAGACAGAGAACCCTGACAGTAAAACATCACACAGAAGGAAAAGAAGATTGATCAAGGACAATTACTAGATTTCTACTTTCAGAAACAAAATACCTGAATTAATAAATGTACACTGAAATGAGGCACAGAGAAAAGAAAAACTTTTTGTCAATAATGTTTTTTATAAATGAAATCTTGCCTGCACTCAGAAGGTAAAAGAATCAAGACAAGCATGGAAGTAGGAGTTAGAAAATGTACAATTGATAAAATGTACATAGAAACAATAGCTAAAATAGTTACTCATTGTGAATCGTGACAGGGTAAAGATATATTAAAACTCCCTGACAAGATGGGATTCTTAAAGATCTCTAGGGATGGCAGTAGAAGGTTGTAAGGTTAGTTAACACTGAAAATTGAATAGTAGAAAAGTATCTTCAGTCAATTCCTCATCTCCTGCTTAACAGAACAGGTAAAACAGAATTTTAGATGTTGTCTATGTTGAGTATCTGAATTGCAGGATTTTTTAAAATTACAAGCATCTTTACAAGTAATTTGTGTTCTTGCTGTGCACAGTAGTTAAAGAGAAACATTTTATGAAAAACAGTGTTCTGTTCCTTTTGCTTTCAATCATCAAACTATTTACATGTTTAATTAGTAATTCACTAACTTTCATTTTGAGTTCATCTTACTCAGAAATTACTCTAAATGTCAACTTACACTGACTTCTAAAGCATCTTGATAAACCTCATATGTAACTTTGACAGAACAGTACATTTAAGTAAGACAAATTAAAGCTGAAGTTTTTATTTTTGCTTGGCAGACACTAAAACTGACTATAGCACAGTACCAGCACCCTAGCAGAGGCAGAATTACCACATAACTCAGTGCCCATCACTGCAGAAATAAACTGCATGTTAGGTTGAATGCAAAATTTTAGTACAAAACTAAGATGAGATTTTTCAGGTTATTTGGTCCTGGTCAAAACTTATTCCATCTTTCTTGGAGACAATAAATTTTAAAAGTTGCTGCAAGCTATCTTTCCTTTGACTGCTATTTAGACATGCTCAAGCACAAAGTGCTCCCTACAAACACCGGCTCCATCTTGTGCATTGGCCAAGAGCAACACATTAAAGTGGATCACCAGAGTCCATCTAGAATGGACTTTGATTTCAGTACAAGTTCAAAATTGGCTAATCACAAAAAGGATGAAAAATTTTAATGGCTTTGATATACAAAAATAAATTGCACAAAACAATAATGTTTTCTATAAATATGGCTTGAAAATTTGTTGTGAAGGTAAACAAATTTACATTGGTTCATTTACCTCTCAGATTTCTTCAGTGAAGATCTAGCAAGACTCCATAACAAATTGATTAGAAACAGGTAACAGCAAGGATTCACAAGATCATATTTGCAATAGAACTATTAAAGTATTCCCCAAGTTTAAAAATGGCCACTCTTTTACTAACAATAGTGATTCTTACTCAAGTAAGAGTAAGAATCCAAAGCAGTGAAAGCATGGAAAGAACTGAATATTAATAAAATACTGAACAATAAAATATTACAGAAAGATCAAAACCAAAAATGTTTAAATAGATAGGCTTGAAGACTGAAAGAGTTGTGAAAACCTACCAAAGAACTACAAACTAAAGTCTCCAAACTGATTTCATAAAAAATCCCGATCCTTTAAAAAAAAAGAAAAGATACCAGATGAATCACATCAACAACTACATTCTGAAACAAAACAAGTACATTTTAAAGAATAAATTACTTTTCTGAAAAAAAGTATGGTGGAGAGTAGTCTACAAATAAAATACTATTTACCATAGGATACAATAGGAATATTCAGGAGATTCATTACCCTTTATTAAAGCTTATTGTATAGCTAATAACACAAAAGGAAAACAATTTAATTAAAACATATGCAAAGATGCACTAACCATACAAGGGTAACAATGGTACTTTGAAAAGTTAAAAAGCAACACTGCTGCACTTAGTTACAGACAAATTCTATCGTCTATGTTTCAAGAACACTTCAGAAAAATTAGACTTAACATCATGTGCTGTTACACTGCCATCCTGTGGCAAAGTACCCAAAGATTTCTGTGAACATAAGAGTTTTCTAAATGATAACCTCCTTTCAAAAAGGCTTAGCATTCTACTCCTGAAGACAGGGAAACATCAGTAGAGATTTAGCTATACTTCAGGAAATGCTGCTCAAGAAGCACTAACTTAAATGAAAACACAATAAAATTTTTCTTCAGAGGGTTCATGACCTCATTGTCTGGACAGAAAATTTGAACCTATGGCTCCTGAAACCTAGTTTTCTGGCAGTGAAATAAAATGAGTTTACCTTCTTTTCCTCATGTTGCAAAATAAACAAATATTCTAGTATGTTGAAAATACTGGTACACAATCTGAGATACAAGGGAGTGGTCATGTGACTCTCCTAATAACTTCGTTTAAAATGAAAAGAGTCTTATATTTCCTGTTTATATCAGATCCTAGGACCGTGTCACTTCACAGTTCCAGCCTTGCTTCAAGTATCTGCATAAATAAGATAGCTAAGACTTGATTTCCTTAAAACATTTTAAAACCCTAAACTGGAAATATGTTCAAATAGCGGGGAGGGGGGAAAACAGTAGGTTTCTTTAAATGTTTTGCTGAATTTTAATGTAAGAATTTTTTGCCTATAAGTATTTGGCCAATAAGTAAAAACTGTAGTAGACTGTGAAATAAGTTTTCTGCATTACAGAATTTGTTTTGTGAGAACAATCAAGAACAATACTCACACGAAGGTGATGAAACACAAGAAAAAGAAGACCCAAACCCATGGTCATAACTGGCCTTGTGCCTACTCCAGGAAACACTTTGAGACGGTGACATGGCTGAACAAAGTCAATGAGCATAAAGAACATTCTTAAATGCATGCAAAACTCTTTTCTGAGGAAGGACTGCTTACACGCCCCCCTGAAATGAGGACACTCACTTAAGGAGCAGGAAACGAGTCAAGGATTGAACTAACACAGAAATCTTCTCAGTTCAAAGACTTTCAGATCTCTGAGAAGCTGCCACAGATATTTAGGTTTCCAAAAAAACACATACAGACATTTCTACTGCCAAAATCCACATATTTGGGACACACCAGCTTTCTAGCATAGTTAGCCCTTATAACTTGTTTTCAAAGCACTACAAATAATGCAATAATTTCAGGACGCAGAGCATCTTGCACAACTGCTGTCTTATTACTAAAGAAATTGATGATTGACTTTAACTTTTTGACACTTCTTTTTCTTATCACTCTCATATATTTAAAATTCTTCTTTCTGTAGCCCCATAAATTACTCAAGCTTCAACTTCTGTAAAACAATCAGATTGGTCAGAACACCAAATAGCAGAAACTTGATTATATTTTGCTATCATGAGAAAATAACCCACTAATCAGTTAAACAATTAACTTCCACCAAAATAGCACTGTGTCTTGAAAACTCTTAGGTTATCCAATCCCAAACTTTGTTCCTACTTTGTAAACTCAAGCGACACCTAGAGGCTGTCCCTGCATGTGACAGATTTTACCTTTTGTTGAAAGTTAAACTATGACAAAAACGTTAATCTATTGTTCATGATTCTAGAATTCCTGCAAGATTTTCAGAATACATCTGACATCTACAAACTTTCTACATGTACACTACAATATACCATCTTTGTTCATGTCCCTTTCTAGTTCCCATACATACCAAATGCAAGATAAAGGGAAGCCCCTGCAACTGAAAAATGAGCTGAACACAGTGAGCATGAGCTTTTGAATCCATTGAAATACTCCCTGCATCCATAGTTACTGTTCTTTATTTTTCAAAAGTCTTGCTTATCTTCTTCTAGCAGACTAGGAACTGCAAGCATCTGCTTTTGGGCAGGATGTGTTGTGTTTGGAGTATGCTTTCTTTTCTTTGGTCTGTTTCATGGCCATCAAAGTATAGACAAAACTCATCCTATTATTTTGCATCTGTACAGGTTGCCAGGCTGGATTCCTTAGCTGCTCCTGACTTCCATTGCCTTTGCAATGATGAGTAAAGTCCAAATATTGTAAAAAATAATTTACTGTCAGGAAACAGAAAAAAATAGATTTGTGACACTGAGACTGGAATACATATTGCCACATCTTTAGCCGCAATGGAAGTGTGATTATCAAGCTCAGGAACAGCTTAATCACCAGATCATATTATGCACTACAGGAAGTACATCAGAAGAATTGTAAGACATAGGCCCTCCTAAGAAGTAACATGGGGCAAAAAAAGTCTTCTTCAGATCAGCATATCAAACCTTGACTTACAGTAGCTTTCTATATGGAACATTCTTAACTCCAAAATTGTGATATTTAACTGATCCTTTCTCTGAGCAATTTCCATATCACATCTAAAGTATCACACAATCAAAGGTTGGTATTTTCTATAAACTATCTCTCAATAACAGGTATCAGGTATGGCTGTTACTAAGAAGGTGGCAGATGCATCACATTAAAATCCCCAAAAGTTCTCATTAGTAAAAGCATGATAGAGTTCATTGGCAAAGTTCGCTCTTTTACTAGATGGCAAAAGCACACAGATAAAAAGCAAACTGAAATCCGAAATCCGAAATAAATCACCACAAAAGTGAACTCAACCCAAAATTTATCTATGCAGAGACAAGAGCAAGGGTAAGGATAAGAAAGGGTGAGGGTTAAAGGGAATAAGGGAGAGCCTCAGCTCTCCCTTATTTGAGTCCTTAGTTGAGTCACAGCTTCAAAGAGGACTCCCTTGCCAAACTTTGGCTCAGGTTCAACCAGATGTAAAAGATATCTACATGTGAATGCAACGCAATGCAAAGCAAATTCCCTGTCCCAGCCCAAGCTTCTGTGGGCTTGGCCTAGCCCAGTCCAGGCACAGGGGATTTTGGAATGGGATGGGTGGGAACAGGAGAGGTGTGCCCAGGATGGAGGCCCTGAGGCCTTGCTACTCACCTGAGCAGGGAAGGCATGAGAAGCCCCAAGCCTCCCTCCTGGCCTTTCCCTGGTGCTACTCCCTTTCCATTGCCAGGCAGTGCTCAAGACTAGAGGCAAGAACAAACCCACTGCCCTCTGTTCCCTCAGAATTAAAAGAAAGCTTAGCTGCTTCACTGTAGTGAAGTAACACAACTCTAACAATCCCCAACATGACTGAGGACTGTCTTAATGCAAGTATGACATAAATTAATTATGTCTTCAGTCACAGGGCTTTGCCATGCCTTTATTCTGAAGGAGAGGATGGAAAATAAATGCACAAATTTTCTGGCCAAACTAGGAACAAAATCTTTTTCTGAGGCAAAGGAGGAGATGCCCAGGATAGGAGCTTGTACCTTTAAAATATAGGAATAAAATTCCTATATTTTAAAGGTGAAAGTAAAACAAACATGTAATGAGGATCAGTTCCAGAAATCCTGAGATGATTTATATATACAACAACCAGCCTAGAGTTTACTTACTGCTGAGCTATGTTTGCCTGCAAAGCCATCTTGACAGCTGAAGTAAAAGTTGGATGTCATTTTTGCTATCCTAAGAGGGACACCCAGAAACCCTGGATGCTTTTCTTTCATGTATATGATTAGTCCTGCCTTGAAAATACCTAAGTGTTAGAGTATTTCCAGAACTAAACTTGAGATTGTGCCATTTTCAAACTTCAGAGTAAAATTCTCTCCAGCTGACTGAGCAGACTCATATTTCATCCTCCTCAAGCATCTGAAACAGCTCTTCTATCTGGAACATATGCATTTCATCTAAGGGGCAAAAACCATCTCTTATCATTATGCAATTTTGAGTTGGAGTTAACACATTAGAAAGAAGAAAGCTGTTCACAAGATTAAAGAGGTTTCCCTTGGCAGAAGATCTTTTCATTTAACCTTTTTGATTTTATACAGTGCTTCTGTTCTCACAGATGGGGGGAGACCCACAGATGGTCACGGTGTCTTGGCTGCCATCCCCTGTGTTTTGGGACAGAATCACAGAGCTCTGGTAAATTCTCTGCAGCCCTTTGCTCTCCAGTCTGTCAAGGCACTTCTACCCTTCCACAGGAGAGACTTAGCCTGAGTTACTGCAACTGATTGCCTTAATGGCTCATGCCAAAGGCATGGAATTTACAGCCAGGGAACTCAGTGTTTGAACTTTCAGCACGCTATTTACCTACTTTGGGGAAAGTGTCTCAGGGAGTTTTTTCTGCCCCGTTTTTTCCTTATAGTGCCTCAGTGATGGAAGGAAAGTTCCTCCATGAAAGAGGAAGAAGATCCCATATTTGACCCTAAAGAATGGATGTGCAATGGCCACTAGCTACAGTGCAGCAGGTATGTCCTCATTGCTAGTTTACCACAAGTAACTTGTTCTTGAGCCCTTATCTTCAGTTTAAGTTATCTTTATTGCAGGAAAAGACCATCCCCACAGAGCAATAGCCAGGAACAGGCATTTTGCTTTGAATTCACATCTTCCTTTATTTTCTTTCTGTAGACAATGCCTGAAGCTCCCTGCTCAGCTTTGCCAAGAAAAATGCTTTGTTCCTGGTTCATGACATTAGTTTTTCTGGTAATGTCCTTGGAGAAGTGTGGGGAGGTAGATAAGCTTTCAGAAAAAGGCTTACAGCTAACTGCCATAAGGGCAGCATGAAGGATAAAATCTCTTCCTCTAAGAATTACAAAGCACTGTGATCCCTCAATGCTGCTGCTTCATTTCCTAGACAACACACATCATGTCCAACAGATAATACAGTTCTTGTACATTGCTGACTTCAGCCCACCTTTCTGCTAGTGCTGGCAGTCTCACCCGTGCATGTGTTAGGAATGTTGCTTCAATTCGTTTTCAGTGTTTCAAGCTTGGCTTTTCACTGTCTTATCTGCACCATGCTTCATATTCTGAGAGCCAAGCAGCAGCTCAGAGTGACACTCCTGGAAAGATGAGGCCCATGTTCTGCAGCTCACAGCCACAAAACTTTGGTATGAAGTTCATGGAGCTAGGAAGAGATGTCTCTGGACATCATTCCATCAGGTTTCCTGGGGATCCTCTTTTCCACTGGGCTTCACATACACATTTCTTCTGACAAGATTGCAGGCCCTGTTGGGGCTCCTCCCTTGCTTGCAAAGCACCTGGCAGGGTAGCAACCTTCATCAGCAGAGAAGAGAAGTCACCCATAGGCCTAACACAGAGAGACACTGAGTGGTTCAACACTGTGATTCAATGAGAATCTGCAGATGAGATGGTGAAAGCTGGGTACAATCCAGGCCAGGCTGACTGACAGACAGAATGTTCAAGTGCCCTGCTCAGCAGGTTGGTAAATCCCAGCCTGCAGGGGAGCAATGCCCCATAGGGCCAGCCTGTGGGCCTGCATTACTCTGTAAACTCTTCACTTTCCACCCTGACAGTCATCCTGCTGCTGAGATCCTACAGGACTACTTGCTTCCTTTGACTTGTTTGATGAGCATATGGATAGTCTCTTTCCTTTAATGCCTCATCATAAACAAGCAATCAAAATACTGGGAATAAAATCACAAAGTGGAACATGGGGGGAACTGTTTGCCAAAGCCTTCACTCACTGCAATGTTCCAGGCTCACCCTAGGCCAGCTGCAGTGTTCACAGATTTGTTTGCAGATATCTGATTCAGAATCGGTGTCTTACAAGGGAAACATTTTAACAAGCAATGAAAAGCAGAATACAGTTCTTTAAACAACACTTGTATGAAAGCCTATCAAAGTCCCAAAGCTCTGGTGTGGGCCCAAACCGCTTTCCCAGCCTGCCACACTCTCAGGATACCCCAAGGAGGCCCTGCTCAGCCAAGTCTGACCCAGTGATACCTTGTACAGTCCAGTCCCATGAGTAGAAAGTTGCCCCAAAAAAGCACTGTGGAGCAGTTGCAGGTGAAGCAGTGAGTTTAGCTGTGCCACTTATTGCCATCTCTTTAACCATCACAAAAAGTGGGCTGATAATGCCAAAGGCACTCTTAGGCTTTTAAAATATGAAGCACTGGATCTGAATCTGCATTTCTGAGTCTTATAATGTGAAGACCATTTCTACAAAAGAGGTAAGGAGGGGCAGGTGCCACATATTCTTTCATCCTCAGTATTTTTTAACTAGTTTTATTAGTTTCACGCTATGGTTGTTCTATGAAGTGGAAATCAGAGCAGTAATAGCTAAAGGCCTGAATATTTTAGATGCAATGTTGCCCTGACAGTGATCTAGCAGAAGGACATTTGAAAAAAAGCTGTATCCTTCAGCACAATGACATGAAAGCCCATGGGTCTTGCAGTTGAAAAGTAACATTGTCACATGCCCTGCACTGGAAAGGCATGAGAGAGATACTGAGAGCACTTCCACAACTTTAGCAACAGCTTTGATCCTTTCCAGAGCAAAACAGAGTGCTCTTTATTTCACTCAGCTTGAAAGGTACCAACTACGACACTTTGATAGATGAGATTCTTCCCACTCACATTAGAATCATAGAATCAGAAAGTGGTTTGGGTTGGAAGTGACCTTTAAAGGTCATCTAGTCAAACCCTCCTGCAATGAGCAGGGACATCTTCACCTACACCAGGCTGCTCAGAGCCCCATCCACCCTGCCCTTGAACCCCTCCAGGGACGGAGCATCTACAACCTCTCTGAGAAACCTGTTCCAATGTTTTTCCATTCTCATAGAAAAAAAATTCTTCCTTAAACCTGGTCTGAATCTACCTTCTTTCAGTTTTAAACCACTGCTTTTTCACAACAGACCCTGATTTTAGTCCATCCCCATCTTTCTTATAAGCCCTCTATAACTTCTCTTCTCCCACAAAGATAGACTGGCACAGGATCGAAGAGGCTGCTTTATTTTCTTCCTTGACTTTTCATTCCAATGTTATTAGGACAGGAACTGTTCAGGTTACCAGTTTCCTAATGTTTCTTGTTCCTCTAGGAAATCTTATCAGATCAGTAAGGTTAAGATGAACACTTAAACACTGGGGCCATGCCATCACTGGAAAAGGTAGTTTGTGAAGAAATATGCTTCAAATTTAACTAATTTCATCTTTGTCCTGAACATGATATTAGAAGCTCACTGCTTGTTTCTGGAAAACTATATTTAAAAAAAACATTCAACCTCCTCTAAATATCCCTGGCTTCCCCATTAATTCTATAACTCAGACTAATCAAAATAATGTTTCAGTCTATGATGCATACTAAAAATCAGAGGATTGAGTGTAGTTGATGATACATGATGGGGAAATTGCCAGGCTAGTAATATTAGGATTTCGTTTTAAAAAACCCAGAAAGCAGATTCAATTTCTTTTAATACTGTATGAAAAGAACATTGCTTACATGCTACTCAAGCATGAGGAAACACAAAACTTGTTTGTTTATGCCAGCTGATGTCTGCTCAGTTGTGCACTGTGATCATGTTTAATTCTGATTCTCTGGGCTTTACATGTGTGCTCAGCTGTGCATGCAGCAAATCATGCAGCAGCCTGCAGGTTATTAGCCCACAGTTTCTGCACAGATTGTAATGACTTCTGGCTCAATACAAGTTTCTGGCAAGGCAACTTAAGACATTTTCACATCCAGTTGTTTATTCCCCATGTTCACAGCAGCTCACTGCTCAATTATGCCAGTGCCACATGTGGTCAAGCTATAAACCTGATGGGAGAACAGAAACATTAAATGCAACCACGGGACTTTGTAGGATGTTTACAAACCTTAACTTTGCAAGTTTAATCTTAAATCCATTTCATCAATGAGATTTACACTGCAGCCCCACAAGCACCGATATCAGCATTACCTGCGAGGCATCAGACTCTGAGAGCTTCTAAGCCAGCTGTCCAGCAAAAAACAACCATAGGGCAACCATGCCTCTCTTGAATCTGAGTAAATGCTGTTGTAATTTACATGCTTTAATGTGGAGAGCTTTGTGGACAGTTGGCTAGCTGAGAAAGGTCACGTCGACATAATACCGCTGGTTAAGCAAGGAGACAAGTCTAGGAGTCAGCAGTCAGTGTCCATATAAGGCAAGGACATTGTGCCCTTGGTGCAACAACAGGATAGGGAAGAGGATCTTTTGCCAAAAATATGAAGAATAGTATCAACAGAATAACCACAAGAATGCAGAAGTAGGCGTAGTTGGCCGATAAGTAACTAACCAATAATGAACTTTCCTTTGCAATATGTATGAGCTTCATTACCACCAATATAAATATGTGTGACTATCAATAAAGTTCGAGACTTGCTGATCACTCATATTGCGTGCCGCATTTCTCCCGCCGATCCAACACTTTAAAATTCTAATTTCACATGTATCATCTCAAAATGGATTTTTTTTGCAACTTACAAGAAGTTTGAACTAATTCATCCATGATCAGAATACCAATTATTTAGACTAAATGTCTTTTTCACAAAAATCACTTAGTCTAAGTAGATGTATCTGAGGTGAACTATTCCAGCCATTTGATGGGAATTTCAAACTAAATTCCACTTGTGAACTATTTGTGTCAGGGACTCTTCTGGTACATGTTACAAGGGGAAGTCCAACATATTTTGTGCTTTTTCCAATAAAAGTGATAACCAAGTTGGTATGAAAATGAGAATGAAAAATGGTGAAATTCTGAACCCAGGAAAAAATGTTATTCTAGTTCTATTTTTAGAGCAGTCAGAAGCATTCAGGTATTCAGCATCCTTACACATTTCTTCATGATAGCATAGAATGATGGCTCAGTTTCAAAAGGCAACAAAGAATACACTGAACTGTATTACATTCCCAGGGTTTTTTTTTCCCAAATCATACATAATTGAAATTAACAGAGAGGTGAATATAGAAGGAAAATGGCAAACAGACAAGGAATAAAGGAACATTATTAGTATTTTCAAACAAGATTGTCTAACTTGCAGCAACACGCCACAGTTTAATCCATTTTAAAAGTAACTAAGTTCTTTGGAGCAATTAAGCTAGCAGCAGGGCAGTAGAAAGTGCATAGAGCATGCATTTGTGGATGTATTATAACAACAGCGCTAAAATTAAATACTGCATGATTAAATTTTAACAACCAAAAAACCTCTTTTTGTGCCATGAAACCAAATAGGTCTTGTGAGGGGAGGGGAAGGATGATGTTTGTGGTTTTTTTTCATTTTACTACAAAAAAATCTATGGAGTTAGTGGTACATTACAGAACCAGTGGAGCTCCAATGAGGATTCAGAAACTGGTTGTGCTGGTTTTGCATGAATTGATTTGTGGTGAAGAGGGAAAAAGTCAGTAAAATAGCTCATCTTTTAAAAGGAATTATCCCATGTGCTCAAGTAAAATCCTGATGCTAAAACAGACTACAAATGTTATCACCTATGAAAGTTTAATATATACAAATGATCTTAAAAAGCAACTGAGTTTTATGCTGAACATGACTAAAATGAAAGAATTGGCCCAAGTTTTACAGTTTGCAGAAAACAGCTCACTAGTGCAATTGCTGCTCTGTGCCAATGTTAACTACTGTACTGTCGTAACGGCGGGAGAGATGCGACACACCATATGCGATGAATAGCAAATCTCGAAGTTTATTGAAAGCTTACACATTTTTATATTAGTGTTAATGAAGCTTATGCATATTGCAAAATCTGAGCTCATTATTGGTTAAAGCATACTATAATCAAACACACCTACTTCTATCTCTTAACAATTATTTTGCTTCTATGTGTACATTCTTCTAATTTCTCTACCTTGGGATAACTACATTTTCTGGCAAGCAATTTTCTCCCCCGTCTTCCCGTTTTAGAGAAGGTCACTGTGACCTTCGTCAGTAACTAGGCACCGGTTGCTCAGTTCCCAGCTTGTTTCTCTTACCCTTATCCATCGGTATCACATCGGAATGTCCTTTCTCAGCTAACCAATTCTCCAAAAAGCTCTCTACATCTCCCCTGTTTTTCTGTTGAACAAGCATAGTTTGATTAAATGCAGTAGTTATCATCTTTCTCACCATCTTCTGTAAGCATATACAAAAACAAGGCAAGACTAATACTAACAACAAAGCTACAATAGCTACTACAATGCTAACCTTAATAAGTGAACGTAACCATGATCCTAAGTTTAAAGATTTGAGCCATCCATCAATACCAAGGCCTGATCTGTGTGAAGCCTTTGTTTCAGTGAAGTCTGACGTATCAACAAAGTCTTTCAGCATCTTGGTTAAACACAGGAAACAGAGAAAAATAACTCAGAACTAACTCACCTATAAAATATTAAGAAATACAAATCAGATGATGTGTTTTAGATCAGATGTTTGAGACAAATAAGCAGTGTAGAATAACTCATGTGCTTGTGAATCTCCTTATGCAAAGCCAGTGAAGAACTTAACACACGTGAGACAAGCTACAGCTCACACTGGTTATTTTCAGAGGAAAAAAAAATATAAGAAGTGATGGAGAAGTTACAAGTTGAGTCAGGTGCTTAGAGTATTGCAGGTTTGCTTTAAATTGAACAGGTACAAGAAATATGTTTCTAAGTGCAAAGGGACGTTACTGCTGTGGTATGATTTTTTAAACTCATATTCTCTTTCAGATTAAAATGTAAATTAGATGAGAAAATATTTTAAATGACATATTGTGTTCTCACTTGGACAAAGAAAAAGGATAACAACTAAGTACAAAATACTCTTTGTTCGATGTTACAGGAAAAGCTAAGCAACAGTTTTCCTGTAGACTAAAATCATTATTCAAACAATAGAATGAATGTTTTCTAGGCCTCAAACATCAGTGTTTATGCTTTATGTTTTAAAAGTCAATTGATGCTTAAACAGTAGGGATGAATATATTCTTTTTGGTAATTATTTATCAAAATTGTCCACAATAATAATAATAATAATAATATTAATATTATGGTTGGAAGTCTATTATATATTTTTTAGTATCTGTTTTGAGTGGAAGTTTTGTTGTTTTTGTTGTTTGGAGGGAGTTGTTTTTTTTGTGCAAACTAACATTCAGGTTAAATTATAATTCTAAATGTTACATGACATCCAGTCCAGTTTTCTAAACATATAAATGTATACAATGAGTAACAGTTGTTTGGATTTTCTTCCTGCATCTGTATAAGCAGTTATAGCATCCGATAAGGGCTTTAGTGATCTTTTTGGGCATTGAATCTAACTCCACTGTCCTATCACGACCCTTTTTGAGCAAATCAGTTAAAATGTCAATTTTCTGAAGAAGGGTTTTATGTTGTTGAAGTGGAGGAGATATCCATTCCAAGGCCCGTATCTCCCCCGTTTTTCTGTTATGCTAAGTAAGTGCACCCAGTAAAAATTTTTTTGTCTACACCAAACTGTCAGCTGTACAGGGAGATCAAAATCACGTCTCCGAACACTGCCTTCTGTAACACGGTCTAATATCTGCTGTAGTGTTTCAGCCCGTTCAGGGGTTATACGAACAGGCTGTGCTGGATTAGTTCCCTTTAACAAAGGTCAAAATGCATCTAACAGTTCATTGCTCGATTCGCATAGGTGGAAAAAGAATATACAGCATAATAGAACTCTCTTCTACATAGCCAGCGTCCATTATTCTAGATAAAACAAACAATCTTAACACCGTAGCCGAGAAATGTCTTAAAAGTAAAACTCTCACAGCTAATTCATCAATAATGAGTGGTCTGTTTAGTCCCGTTGGAACTTTTCCTGGGTGAACAGTCACCAAAATCACTGTCTGCTGCTGTTGCTAGGTCTACTCCGAGGCTCCCGGCGGTTGCGGGCTGAAGGCAGGTTTAGCCGAAGTGGTGATAGCTGCGGGCAGCCGCGGGGCGGGCGGACTCACCGGAGCCCGCTGCTCCACGGGGGGCGGGAGGCCTGTCCTGCCGTCCCCCCCTCGGCTCGGGGGCGGGGCGGCTGCGGAGCGGGAGGCGGCCGCGCTGCAGCTGCTGAGTCGCCCAGGGCCGGGGCCGGCACGAGCCTCTCCGGCGGGGCGGCTGCGGGCTGTGCGCTGCGGCAGGGCTGCGGAGGGTGCGGGTCCGGAGCGGGAGGAGGCGGAGGCGGTGCAGGGTTTAACACCGGGGCAGGCGGCGCGGACGGCACGGCTGGAATACGCGCGGGGGGGCTACTGCCCGCGGCAGAAGCCGATAGCTGCAGGGAGCTGCTTTTTAGAGCAGGAGCCTGTATCGGCGGGGACCCAAACCAGTCTCTGCAACGCCTGTTGCTTTCACGGGCTGCACTAGTCTGCTGGGCAGCTCTTTCCTCTGCCTGGTATTCCAAGAATTCAGCATGCACGACTTGCCATAAATTTCCCAACTCTTTCGCGGTCTTATCCTCATCTATGATTGCACGCCACAGCTTATCTCCGAATATACCCCATTCCGACAACTCATGCACTGTATGCGGATTACGAAAAAACTCCTGTGCACACCCATAAGCTAACAACCCAGGAAGTTCTTTCTGTAAATCTATCCCTCTAATCTGACGCCCTCGTAAAAAGTCAGTAAATAAATCATATGCTGCTTGCCTGTCTTTATCCATTTCAACGACGATTGCGCGCTTCTTGCGGCTCTATTCAGGTCCGGCAGCACGTAGCAGCCGGGCTCTCCTCTGAGGTCACCCGGGGCACGAACACCTTCCTTTTTCAGCGGTGTTTTTTGCCGTCCCCAGCCGCGAAAGGACCTGCACTTGACTTTTACGCCTCCGACCGTGGCTAGTCCCGAAGGTACACGTCGAGGGTCACCATTTGTCGTAACGGCGGGAGAGATGCGACACACCATATGCGATGAATAGCAAATCTCGAAGTTTATTGAAAGCTTACACATTTTTATATTAGTGTTAATGAAGCTTATGCATATTGCAAAATCTGAGCTCATTATTGGTTAAAGCATACTATAATCAAACACACCTACTTCTATCTCTTAACAATTATTTTGCTTCTATGTGTACATTCTTCTAATTTCTCTACCTTGGGATAACTACATTTTCTGGCAAGCAATTTTCTCCCCCGTCTTCCCGTTTTAGAGAAGGTCACTGTGACCTTCGTCAGTAACTAGGCACCGGTTGCTCAGTTCCCAGCTTGTTTCTCTTACCCTTATCCATCGGTATCACATCGGAATGTCCTTTCTCAGCTAACCAATTCTCCAAAAAGCTCTCTACACTGTACTGCTACCATTCTGATAAATCATAAAATAAACAAAAAGATCAAGGTATTCCGAGCAATAGTGATGGGATTGTGCTAGGATTCCCATGCTGTTCTATTCACCCATTGTGAAAAAAGGTGTAACACACACTTGGAACCTTAGGATTACCTCACTAAAAAAAGCTAAAGACTTTTTTCTATTGGAAAGCTTTATCAGCTTTTTTAAGTATCCACCTGTTTTTTTCATTAAAAGACATATTGCTTGGATGTAAAAAGAATATAATGCAAATATCAAGCCAATTTATAAACAGTATCTGTCATCTCTCAATCAGGATAGAGATAAAAATCAGATGCATCCCAATAGAGCAGGTAATTAACTCTGTTCTTGGTAGGCTTTACCTGTTTTAGTAATAAAATGTAAAAGATCATTGCCTTTGTTGGTTTTTAAAATGCTCTGGGATTTAGGAAAAATACCATAGTCCAGAAACAAACTCTTCAGTGTCCCCCAATTCACTTCAAGTTTATCTAGAATTCTTTGGAATTACAACTTTCCTTTTGTTTTCTCAATTTCTTAAGGAATTGTTTATAATGTTTCATAATCATTACTTAGTACAGACACTCTAAAAACATCTTTCAACCATGCCAAAACAGAGGTATGTGCCTAACTGGGATCCAAGCAAGTATAACGAGAAGAACCAGCAAGTTCATTCACCACGTAAATCTTGACTTGTCCCTGAGGGCTGTTTGGCCTTTACAGTGTAGAGTTGGTTGGCAAAAGAGCATTAATCGTTACTTATGTGTCACATATTTGTTGCTCACATTTTAAAATGTACTGAAAATATCCACAGGTAGAGCTAATTGTTAGTTTATCATAAGGGAAATCTCCTGTGAAATAGTTTCTAGTTGTAATTTATGCAGGAGTGATTAAACTGCATAGATTCTGTTTATCCTCATTGTAGGAGATTCAAGACATCACAAAACATTCCAAGTTCAGCTTGCAAACCATTACAAAAGCACCTGTTATCCTCAGCCCCCTTTTCCAGCTGCCAAGGCCCAGCACTAGGGCTCGAGGTCCTTTGTCACCCTCTGCTGCATGCACCAACTGCCCGATGGCTGCCAGCTAAGGAGATGCTTTATGGAAGGCAAGGTTCTAAGACTTGGTAAGAGAGCAGACTTGAAACAGGAGCTGTTAAACTGAACGGGAAACTTGCTTTATTTAGATGCAAATTTTGCCCAATCATTTCAAGACTGCCTTGCACACCTATGCCTAAGTGCTTGAATTCAACTTACAGAAAACTTTCAGCCAGTACATGAGGAACAGATGCTCTTCAAATTACCTGCACCAGCTTGCAGGCAAATTAAGAATCAGTTTTCTAAATATTCCCCTTATTTATTGTAAACTGAATCAGTTCCCCACAAAACTTGCAGGTAAAATGTCTTTCTGATCACTTTACCCACGCCCTCATTTACTATGCGCAACAAAGTTTGAAAAATGCCATCTCTGAATTCTCCAGAATACGGATGTACTGACTCGAGATTGCCAATTTCATAAAATAATCACTGATAAGCTTGGAGAGTGTCTTAAGAGGACCACAAAACGCTGGACTTTCCCCTCCAATGTTAAAACAAACAAACATGACAGAAATAAGAACATTTTATTTCTTCAAGAAATACATCTCACAGTTTTGGGCTGAGGTCTTTCCTAGAACTCAAAATTTATTTTTACTGTAAGTGAATATTTTAAGTGATAAATCAGAATCAACATCTGTTCAGTATGCAATCTGATCTGTGTCACCTCGAAGCATTATACTTCTAAGTAGTAGTGAATAACCCTTATATTCTTATTCCATATTAAAAAAGACTAACCCAATATTAGTATCTTTGATTGATGTAAGGTAGAAAAAACTTGAATGCTAGGTTACTAGTAAGCATAAGGGGAAAAAAAAGTAGCTAATATGTATCAGAAAGAACCGGTGTTTGAAAAAACTCAAAGGTACGGGAAAGACGAATATGAGGCAAGAAAACAGTGTTTAGAGAAAAGCCGTTTTGGAATTTTTAAGTACTAGAGGAACTGACTTATGCTACACCACAAACCACCCCACATACTATTGCTACCAAGAAATCAAACCCTTTGAGCACCAACAAAGTTCCCCTCTCTCCCCCCAAAACTGAGTTTTGTAAGCAAGCATCAATCCGTCCGGTCGGGAAAATGCTGTCTAGGAGCATCCGAGGCTTTCACCTCGGAAGATTGCACTGGAATGCTCAACACCGAGTGCCAGCACTCTGGGAACAAAAAGCTCGCACTAGGAAACTACCAAACCAAACATCAGGAATGCCCAGGAAGCTTTATTATATTCCACGTGAAAAAAGGAGAACGACTGCACAGTCAGAGTCCGGAAGCAGGCATTTTGCGAGGCTTCTCCCGGTCAGTCCTTCGCGGGAACCACACGGGAGAGAGGGCCGGGACCAGCAGGACGGAGGCTCAGGACTCGTCGGGCTTGTCGGCGGGCGGCCCGCAGGGCTGCAGCATCTTCTCCATCAGGTTGAAGCGAACGCGCGCCTTGCTCTCGTTCTCGGCGATGGCGAAGTAGTTGAGCAGGTCGAAGTGGCCCATGTAGGAGCAGTACGAGTCGCGGTGCTGGTTCACCAGCCACTCCCACTTGGTGGTGTCGGCGTGCCCCGTGCCGATGTACTTGGACTGCAGGTGCTCCAGCTGGCTGTGGATGGTGTAGCGGTCCGTCATGGCGAGGCCGGCGGGCGGGCGGAGAGCGGGAGGGCGGGCGGCGGGGACGGGCCTGGGCGGCGGGGACCGGCCTGGGCAGCAGGGACAGCTCTCGGCGCCGGGACCTTTTCCGGCGGGCGCAGCAGCGCTTCCCGCCGCTTTTCCTGCCGCAGCGCCCGACGGGAGCGCGCCGGGAAGGGCCTGCCGGGAGCTGTAGTCTTCTCTCGGCCCCGCCCAGAGGGCCATCCCTAGCATAAGTTAATATTGATATCGTAATAAAATAGTTTACTCTCGGTCCGATCACGTCAGTTGGCTAGCACATAGTAAGGCAGATGGTAGTTACAAGGCCAGGCTGGCATGTGCAACCCAGCGTTATTTTAAAGCCCGTACGTGAGGGCTGAGGAGCGGCTCCAGCTCCGATTTCGTACTCTGAGCACGGGCGCGGGGCTGCGCCTCAGGCTGAGGCAGATGCTCAGCTGAGCCTCGGTGTAAAGCCTGGAGCCTCCCGTCGATTTGTAAACAAAGATACGGTTTGATAGTGATCAATCCACCTGGAATCCAAGGGACGTGCACTGTCAAATCTGGCTACGAAGTACCCACGTAGTGGATCGTGGGGAACAGCATCAAAAAGTCTCTCCTGCCAAGGGGTGCCAGGAAGGCAAAGCCCCGGGGCTCAGGCTTCGGGGCACAGCTTAATCCCAGCTCCTGACACCGGCTCTGTATAAACAACTCGGTGCTGCTTCCCAAATAAGCGACATGGGAAGCCTGGCTCCGGGAAAAAAACATAAAAATCCCGCAAAACCACCCAGGAGGTGCCAAGAGCAGCACAACGCCCCTTTTCGTTAGCTCTTTGCTTGGTGAGAGGGCAATGCACCCCTTTCTGTGGTCACTCTCACACAAATCCATATAGAGAAGGGCTGAAGAGGGCACAGCATTTGCGGGTCCTCCCAAAATAAGAAGTTTGGTGAAGTTACTTCTGCTACATACAGCTGAGGAAAGTCCTGTATGTCCCATCCCTGTTCCTTTGTAAGCTGAAGAGCTGAATTTATCTTCCTCTAATGGGCTGAGCAGGGTCAGAGGATTTAAGTCAAAATTAAATACTAATGTTGCAAAATATTTTTTACAGCGCAGCTAGTATTTTATCTGAATATTAAACTCAAAAGCAGCTATAAAACCCACAGAAAATATAACTTGTGTTGCCTATCTTCTTTTGGTCAAAGTCAAGCTTGAAATAAATTTTATCATACACAAAATAGTTTTTTTCCAACTCTGTTCAAGAGCTTACATAATGTTAAGTTTAAAATGCATGAAATTATTCATGCTTTCATATGCTAGTAGTGTTTTTAATTATTTGTTTTAAAATAGGAAAGACACATTGCCAGAAATTTTTCAATAGGACACTGAGCTATTTCTTCCTGTCCTTGTAAATGCCCTGTAGTCAAAAAGAAATCCACAAAAATGTTATGTGAAAACCCAGCTGATTCTATGCCCCTTGTTTAAAAGTGAGCATCTTATAAAACCAAGGCCATATAAAGCAATGTAAAAACAATGTTCTGAAGTGTCCTTACCCTTCAGTGCAAAGAGCTAAATGAGGACTATAATTTTTTATTTTTGTTATTTTTATGAGGGTCTGTTGAGTCATTCCTACCAAGGCTTACTTAGCTGGAAGCAGATTACAGAGCTGGATACAGCAGCTGCATTCTGTGGTTGCTTTCAGAGAGACCAGGAGAGGAAAAATAAACAAACATGATACTTTAGGAGTTTCTATGTATGCTGGCATACAGAAAGAGCAAAAAAAAAAGACATATTCTCAACCAGGGAGAGCTTTCATTTCTTTTTTAAATGACATCTTTCTAAAGTGTGGGATAGCAAGAAGAATGCTAGCTTTTAATAGATGTTCCATGACAACACAGTGACACACAGGGCTGCCCTCACAGCTGTTTTGAAGTTAGTTATCCTCTTGGAAACTCTAAACCAGAAGATGAATTGATTAAAATAGTCTTTGGAGCAGAAAAGATTCCCAGAAGCTTATCCATCTCTTGCTGATGTTGCAGTTTCTAGGAGTAATAACTGCATTAAATCAAACAGGTGTAATAGTTCTCATTTTAAAACAACAACAGCAACAGCAACAACAACAAAGCAACAGCAACAAACAAAACTAAAAACAACAACAAAACCAAAACAAACCACAACAAACCCCCAGCCAAACAAAACAATGAAACAACAACAATAAAAACCCAACTAGCCAAAACCAACTAAACAAAACCAACCAACCAAAAAACCCCAAACCTCACTGGGAAGTGTGAAATTTTCAGCAAGTTTGTTACTGGGCCAGATTAAAATGCTGCATTCAGACATCCAGAACTCTGGGAAAACACACCAAAACTTATTGGCTTTGGTCAAAAACCTCTGAGACTGCCAGACAAGCTTACCAATTCAAGGAAGAAAAAATAGATAGTAAAATTTCCAGCTAAAAGGCAAGCGACAATTATTTACAAGTAATTACTTAACTTCAATTTCACTCTAAAAAGAAAAAGTTTCATCTGCTAGCTTTCAAGAATTATATTCAATTATATTCACTTTCTCTTAATTTCTTGTTCTATACAAAAATAAAATCTGTTGTGGGCCTTCTTTTTCTTGTTAGGTCTATTTTTTACAAAATGAATGCCTGCACTAGGGCACTTTAATTTCAAGTTTAGAGGAATACTAAATGAGTAGGGGAAAGGAGATGCAGATATATAGAGAGAGAATTATTGCTCAGTGGTAATATGCTTGTATGACTAGGATTCCTGAAAAAGTAGCATTTTCAGATATGTCAAGGTTTTTGTACTGAATACCACTAAATATCATTAGCAGAATATACAATAATGGATGCTTACTTATGGAAATTACATAAATGTGTTGATTTTAGTGCTGAAATTATCTGTTTGCAGAGTAACAATGTATCTCTTCAAGCCAGGTTTCAAAAGGTGGAGACGCTGGGAGGCTGTAAGAGCTGGAACTGCAGAGGCCACTGGGTGTCAGGGTTGGACCTGCAAAAATTCTTCTTCCATAAAAACAGAATGGTTGGATTCACCTCCGAAATGTAGAGGAAAAAGGGTAGAGGGGGCTGCTGGACCAAGAAAGGCAGCGTCAGTGGCTGCCCAGTACAAGATATAACTAAATTTTTTAATTCCCTGCTGACTCTCTGGATGGAATTGTGAAGACATAGATATCCTGCAAGCAAGAGGATGTGACAATCATAATAGATAAAACCAACACACACCCAGAAAGATGATAAAACTGGGAGGCATGCTTTTTTTTTTTTTTTTTTCCAGAAATTCATCTATTCTTCACTATATTGATTTATCCTACAAATACTTGAGATAGCATTAGCCTGGCAAGAATGGGGCTGGAATTTAAATAATGATAAAACCCCATTGTCTATGTGGCATGTAATTTTTTTGAAGTATCTATTTCATTAAAAATATGTTGCTTCTGCTAAAACAGGGTTCTTAGATCATTATTTGCAGAGGTCACATTGCCACTTAGTAATTTAATACTGGAAAAGTTACATTTTTCTAATTGCCTATTTTGGTTTTTTTTTTCTCAGTTTTCCCATGCTATCACATGAACTGCGATGCAGTTTCTCAAATGTTGTTATACCTATGAACATTATCAGCCTCAGAAAGCCCTTATTTTGGCCCTGTAAGATATAAGAGGTGGAAGACAATTTTGCTGCTTTTCTCAAAGATCCTTTAAAAAACGTTTTTCACACACAAGCCTCTTCTTCCACCTTGTTTTATATAAACTCCTCTGATTTCTATCTTTGCCTTGTAGTCAGAATCACAATTTTGCTGCAGGGTAAGAATTTGCCATCACACTGCAGCCACCCACAGCCTTTGGGCTGCTTCTGGGACAGAGGAAACACAGTCCTTACAAGCATGGTTAAGTTTCAAGCTTTCTTCCACTATTGGAAACTATGTTTTGTTATTACTTTGATTTTATAGTGTGTAAATATTCCAAAATCTGAAAGCTGTTTTAGGGTTGTATGGCTGATTCTCTGCCAAAGCTATAGATTGGAAGAATATGGAGTAAAAAATTGGGAAAGAAGAAATACTGAGTATCCCACAATTGAAGCCATACACTTTATGCTGCTCTGTATCAATGTAATCAGTCATATTATCTTGAATTAGACTGCAGCTGGAGAAATTCACTCCTGAAGAACTGCCAAACCGAGGAGACCTGTGACCTGCACTAACAGTGTCTTGCCTAAGAGCAGCTTAGGGATCACAGAGACTGGTCCTTGGAGCTTCACACTCCATCAGTTGCTTGTGAACATCACTGTGGTGCTCTATGCCTACTGTATGGGCCTGAATAACAGCTGTGTGCCTCAGGGGCACAGCACAATTGAATTAGCTTAGTTTAGGTGCCACTGAGCACTTCCTGCCAAGGTGCAAGAGCACCCTAAAAGCAGAGAGGCAGTAGAGGTCACTAGCACAATGTTTACAGATGAGACACTGAAATAATGTGGTGATCTGAGGAATGTGGTGTGGAGGGAGATGGAGCACAGTGGAAACCTGGCAGAGGCAGCTCTCACTTGCTGTTTAGAGGGAAGTTCTTTATTCCGAAGCCATCACTTTAAAAATAAAAGTCTGTCCAGTAATGTGATTAGTTACCTCTTCAGGATAAAAATAGAGCCAGTAATAGTCTGCCAGGTGAGTTGAAATTACTTGTGTCCATATACATTTTTGTAATGGGAAAGGTTTGTTCTTGGCATGCGTTTGGAAATCAAATGAAGTAATAAGAGTAAACATATCAAAACTGGGGAAGACTACAGCACTCTCCAAGAAGTAGCTGTATTTCTGCCCATTTTCTTTGCATTCCTTTTCTTCATTCACTCCAGATAAACTGCCACAGCTAATACAGCTATTAATTGTGTTCAATAAGGTATACAACAGTAGCATTGATGAAAAGCACATCTTTAAATTGGCCAATATTTTGAATATTAGAAATGTACACAAATTTAAATTAGGAGGAATTGATTTGGCCATTGAGTAGCTCTGTGTATCGTATCACTGTATGCTTTCTTTGTGCAAGAAAGAGTAAGGACAGAGGAAATGACTTTCCTTTTTTTTAAGTCTGACTTGAAGATGCTTAATGCAGCTGTTTCTTTTTTTATCTGCCACAAAATTCTCATGTTTTAAAAATACTGATTTCTTCAGAACAGTGCTTAAAAGTGTTCTGAACAGAGAAGCCCATCTGTAGCCAGTCTTTTCTCTCTCCAGCTTTCCCCATCACACATAGTGCACAGGTATTCATCATTTCACCTCCTTCTCTGCAGTAAGCACAGAGGACATTGGTGTCATCACCCTTATCTAGACAAAAAATCCATCATCTGTTTTGTGCACAAAGGAAGCTCATCTGTTACTGCACAGCAAGTCAGTTCATAAAAGTAAAAAACAAGAGCAGGAGAAGCATGGAGCTGTTGATATTAGTGAGTCACCAGCCTGCCTATTTGGTTGTGTTGTACTAATTCATGTTGTGAAATTTCAGACAATGGATTGCTCGTGGGACAAAGAGCAAAGGAGAATAGAGGCAGCAATGAATATTTAGAATATTAGAATCACTGCAGGGGGAAGAAGATAACAGTCCCTTCCATACATCTCTAGGAAATGGCACACCAGTCACCACCAGTTCACCACAGAATTATAGAATCAAGTTTAAGCCCAGCCTTCTTCAGTTTAAGGCCTTTTCCCCTTGTCCTATCACCACACACCCTGCTAAAAAGTCCCTCTCCAGCCTTCTTGTAAGTCCCCTTTAGGTACTGGAAGGCTGCTATATAAACAAGTTGTTTCTCAACCTTGGTTGGGAACTTCCTCACTTGAAATAAAAAAATTACATAAGCCTCTTGCATTTATTGTGAAAGTAAAGCTCTCACTAATAAAATGATGCAACATATCTCACCTTCAGCTTTATCTAAGTATTGCTGTTTATTACTTTTAAGGCAGATAGAACATAATTTTTCATAACACCAAGCACTGTAGACAAATTAATATGTTCAAATCAAAACTCTTAGTAACTCATAATAAATATTTTTTGATTGCTGGTTTCATTGTTGGGAACGTCTTATCCATCTCAAGCTGAAAATTGCTTAAATTACTAGATCCTCAAAATAAAAAATAAACCCAGAGTGTAGAGACTTGGAAAGGAATAAGCCTCTGGAAGCAAGGTATTTATAGTCAGGACTGGGCAATGTTAGTAATGTATGATGATAACCATCCCATCTATACATTTTGGAATGTGATTTGAGAGCTTGAAAGAGAGTTGCTGATTTTGGAAAGCAAACATTTAAGGGGTACAGCAAAAAGATGTTATCTCTTTAGACTGTAATATTTCTTCCCACCTCCTCAGCACCATGCCGACTAAGAAACCTTGAACCCAACTTGACTAAAAATCACACAAACCTGGACATTTTTAAGTAAGCTCTCAAAGAAGTGATTTCTTTTGCTGTTGTTTTTAAGTAGCATGTATTGTTTGCTCTCTTTTTTTTCTTTTTGCATTTTGAGCTTCTGAATTTCACTTTGTATTTGCTCTTCTCCATAAATGTTTGAAAGTATTTATTTTTATGATGTTTGAAGGTACCTAATTTTAGAAGATTAGAGCTGAAATGTTCACATACTGGATTGCAGGGAAAGAGGCTTTAAGAAAAGCACTGTGCAAAGTGCTGGGAGCGGGGTTGTGATCTAGTGCCCCAACAGGATGTGTGCAGATCGTGTCAATGACGAATAGCTCACGTCTCTCAGAATAGCTGCTGTGAAGCACAGATGATCTGGTATCCACGTACAGCTGTGTATTGCAGCCCATTTGTGGAAAAGCCTTCAGTGTGAAATACAAGCATTTGAAAACCATAGCTGTCTGTTCCCTTTTCTCTATCTTTTTCAGCCTTTTGTAACTTAACAACAAGCTCCTCTTGGCTAAGGCATTTTCCTAGAGTGTTTGTACTCACCCAATGGGGCCTTGTTCACAGCCTCCTGGTGCTATTGTTACATCAACTCTTGTGGCTATTTGTGGTATTCACCTCTGGTGAATAAAGACACCTGGTTTTGAACAGGATTAATGGGATATATTTTTAACAGGCAGAGAAAGAGAAGAGCAGTCTATCCAGTGGGTTCTTCATTTTAAGCTCCAAATTCAGTCTAGAGGTTCTGCCAGTAGATTTAAGGACTTAGGCTTATGTTAGGTATTTCAAGTGCTAAGACTATTGGCAGCAATCGTTCATAATTGGCACCTCAAAAGGATCATGCTTGAAGGGTAAGGAAATCTTATTGTTGGTGCCAGCAAAAAGTCAGCATTTAAGGAACAGGTTGGGGCAGAGATTCCCATACCAATGCGTGCATGAATCTGTGACTGCTTGTAGCTGTCATAACACCTTGTCACACTCAAACACGTAGGAAATTATTTGCAAACCTTGAAAAAATGTCAAAGACAATTGAAGATTAATTATCAACTACATTTGCAATTACGGCAAGTTGTCAGGTGATTTTTATTAGTAAGAGATGAATACACAACAGAAAACACTATCAGGAAAAAATCTAATCTCTTTTAGTTAAAGGGCCATGAACATTGGTCAGTGTAATCCCATGACAGCTTTTCTCTCCCCCATTCAATAAGTTCATTGTGTGAAGATGAGCTGCAAATTATTCTCAGATAAAATATGTTTTTTCTGTCTCATGTAGGTAAAAAAGGCTCCACAATCTTTTCCGTACCATGTCTGACTGCTGAATTTATCAGTGTGAAAAGAGCTGCTCTGAGTGACTCAGCTGCAGAACAGATTTGTCTTGTCATTGGAGACCAGACTTGTATAGCTGCTGAGTCATAAACTGGCTTGCATAACTGGAAGGGTAAAACAAGCTTGTCAAGTGACTCAGTTTGTAATTTGATCCTCCTCTCATTGCCAAAAGCACACGCACCTGTATTTTGAAACTGCTGGGATCATTAATTACAGTTTGAATCATTTCAGTGGTACCCATGGAATGTTTCCTTCCAATACACTCTGCTGTTCAATTCTTCTCCCATAACCCATGGGATGTGGCCAAATGCTTCTCCCTTCACACAGGGGGGAAAAATTATTTGTATTTTCCTTCACTATTAAATCCCATCATCATTATGATCCTAACAGATCTTCCAGTGGAGCTTAAATCAAAAAAAACAGCTCCTGTACTTTCACCTTTTTAAGGGGACTATTATTACTCCATTTGAAAGACTATTTTCAATAGTAAGTTGGGTTTAGGAAATAAGGTCGATCTTTTATGTGTGTATAGAATTCCAAAATGTTGGCAAAGAAATCATAAGCCAAAATCTTCCTCTATGTGTAGGTACCTTATTTTGACTTGCTGTTTGTGGAAGAAGAAAATGGCCTTTTAGCTAAGAATATCTTATGCTCAGGAGGAATTAGAAAAAACCTTTGCATTGAGAGTCGTTAGTCTGATTTAAGAAAAAGCTAGCCTTAAATCTAGAGGGAAAAGAAAACAAAACATTGAGGGCAGTCATCTGCTTTATGGATGTCATTGTTTCCTTTATAAAACATATTAGAAAGTGCAATAGCCTTTCTTCTGAGAACTGTACAGTACCCTACAAGAACTAACTCTTGATGACCATACTAAGAAAGGGAAATACTGTCCTAATCAAATAGATGAAGATGTTGAGACAGGCAATGAAATCCTGGGCCAGGAGCCCCACACTGACCGGGTGTCAGGGCAGGCTCCTTGGTGGTACTGCACTGTGCCCATCACCCAGCTCTGCTCCAGCTCTCCATGAAGGTTTTTCACTGACTCAGCTCAGCTCAGCAGAGCACAGCACATCACCTCTAGGTGAGACTTGTTTATGACTGTATTGGTTTGATTTAGGTAAATGAGCCCTTTGGAAAATTTTATTGTCAGTTAGGTTTCTGTTTCCTCCTACGAACTCAAGTAGAGTCTGAACTGAGCCCACACTCACGCTGACACATTTCTCACCCTTCTCACACTGTGCTGAGGAGCCCCTCTGAAAGCTGCATTTTGATTTACATGCAGACACAGTCATATTATTAAATACAACAAGCTCTACCATTTTTGTAGCAAAGCTGGAAATTTCCACTTTTTTACCAAACCAAAGTGAAATTCTGTTTGCCTAGGATGAGCTGGAGGGAGGTGGGGATGAATCTGAATACACTTTTAAATTGCTTTTACCAATATGTTCCATACAACTTGTGCATTGACCCTGATGATAGCTTTTCAGCTGTTTGAATGCTTGAATGCAACTTTCATCTCAGAAATCCTGCAGCTCTTGGTTATGAGGGAGCTGTCTGAAGACACAGGTCACCTTCAACCTCTTTTTAGTTTTCTCCTAAACAGTATTAATGGCTTGTAAAAGAAATAGCCTTTGGGTTTAGACAGACCTTTGGTAGTAGATAGGTTTTTTTTCTAAGAAAAGTACTCTTATAAAGGTACACTAGCACAAAACATTTCTTACAGATGTGTGGTACTATTGGGTTTGAATTACTCTGCCTGTATCTGGGTGTGAACCCCTGCTTCCTCAAGGTTTGGGGCATCAGAGTTGGGATTCTTGGATCAGCTCATTAGGAAGACAAGACACTAACAAGTCTGGTTGTGATTTGCAATTGTGTAAATATCTGAGTTCTGGGGGCTTGTTCGTGCTTGTCTCTAGGATCTGGGAAGCATTTTATTAAAAAAAAAAAAAAAAGTTTTAACTGCCAAAGGCAGCTGCCAGAACATTTATATAATGAATTTCATTTTGCTTTCTGGTACTTGTCTTAAGAACATTAGCTAGAGGACACATTTGGTCTATTCACTCACCTGGATACATAGTCCCTATCATGGATTCATAGAATGGTGTGGGTTGGAAGGGACCTTAAAGATCATTCAGTTCTAACCCACCAGCCATGAGCAGGACAACTTTCACTACACCAGGTTGCTCAAAGCCCCATTCAACTGGATCCAACCCATCCAACAGTTCCAGGGATGGGACCTCTACAACATCTCTGAGCAACCTGTTCCAGTGCCCCACCACTCTCACAGCAAAGGATTTATTCTTAATATCTAATCTAAACCTATGCTCTTTCAGATTAAAGCCATTTCCTCTTTTCCTATCACTACATATCCTCATGAAATGTTTGGTTCTCCTCTATACCAGAAACAAAACACCCACTGTCTATCATCCATGTTATGCTTCCTGTAGTTTATAATATTTGGCCTGTCTCATTTGATGTCATGTTCAAACTTCCACTGACTTCACTGAAAGCAGAATTTGGCAATTTTAACTGGTATAGACTCATTAAATATCACACACTTTTTTCCACATTATCTGAATAACATTCACACATAAAGAATTATTGAAGGGAGAGAATTATTTAAGTAGAAAGATGGCTGTACAGAGACAAGCCTTTAGAGAAACAAAATATCTGTAAGAAAAAAGCAGAGACATGAAAAGACATGTAATCTTTTCATGAAAAGAGAGAACTAGCACTCAGGGGATTTGGATGAAACTTCTAGTTAGATCAAGACTTGCTATACACCTCTAGGCATTTTGACACTTTCTGTGATTTCTTTCCCATCTATAATACATGGGTAGCAATACACACAGCAGTATTTTAAAGTAATTGCTTGCAAATTGGTTTAGAGAGCCTCAAGTAGAGCATACTTTATATATGTAATGCAATATTATTATTGTTGTCACATAAAAACCTAGCTTAGTCCATCAATTTAACTGTCACCAAGGCCACATGGATGGCAGGGCTTCTAATGTTACTTGGAAAATCATCTTTCAAGTCTGATGTTGTCCTTCAACAACTGGCACACCTATCTCCTTTCATCTTCATGGAATAAGATTCTGAAAATTTCCATGTACTGGTTTGAAGACTGATGGGCATATTACTGGGTGTGTAAGAGAATTTGGAGTGTGCTTTTCAGTGTCTAATCAATCCCTCTTATCACTTGAAATATATTGCAAACACGTGTTACACTGTGACACTGCCTGCTACAGTTCTTTGCCCAAGTCTCAGAGAGCCTGGATACACCTCAGCACCTACTAATCCCATAAAAATTTGGCAGTGCTCCCTGTCAGGCCACCAGCTGGGGCCAGGAGAGTGTGTTTTATGTCTTGCACTGACAGACAGCGTGGGGAGATTGCTCTGCCCAGACACCTGAATGAAGACAGAGTTGTTTTCAAAGCAAGCTGCAAATGCTGTAACTGCAGATACATATCATAGGAAATAACAAATCTTGGGAAAATAAGTGGATCAGTAGCCAAGAAATGTAGGTGTGTTGCTGTGAGAACATTGCCTGTGAAGAGCTGGCTTTGCTGGAGCAGCTAATGTGGCTTTGCTGGAGCAGCTAATGACCCTACCTGAGACACTGTTCGTGCACCAACAGGCACTGCACAGGCAGCCTGGTTGTTCCTGCACTGAGGTATGTAGGATGTAGGATTTAAGGGCTTCATATTTAGAGGGATCTTTCAGCACCAAGATCTGACCTCTTCCAATGTGGATTTTGAACCACATTGGAATCACAGGTTAGGAGAGACATCAGGCAGTAATTTCGTCTAATCTCCTGCTCCAATCTCTCAGAGTCAACATTGATCTCTGTGCTTTGGCCAGATGGATCTTGAAAATCTCCAAGAATAGAGATTCCCCAACTTCTTCAGGTAATATCCTGTTCCAGTGCTTCACTGCCCTCATAATGTGGATTTTTCCTTTACTTTCTGTTGGAACTTCATCCCAATTTAGGAGCATTGTTTCTCATTCTCCTGCCATAAACCTGGGTTGTATCAGTAATCCCTTCATTACATTAAGGCTGCTGTTAGATCCACTAAATCTCTTCTTTTCTGGGCTAAACAAACACAGTTCCTTCAGCCTCTCCCTTCAGGTCACAGACTCCAAACCTATGATCATCTTGGTGACTATTTGCTGGACTCACTCAAGTTCATCTACATCCTCCTTATACTGGGAACCCAGATCTGCTGACTTTATTACAAAAATCAAGGAAACGGAGCGAGAACTCTTCCTAAATGTATTTTCAGGCCATGCAGTTCTATAGCAGTAGAGAGGGTCATTATCTGCTTGCTCTTTCCCAAGAGGAAGGAAAGCACAAGGCATCAGAGAGAACATTACTCAGGTTTCCAAAGCTCACATCCATACATTCTGACTGACCAGAGCAGTCCCACATATTGGCTGTGATTTTGAATTGCAAAAATAGTTAAGTTCTTCCTGTGAACCATAAGGGGCTAAATCCTGTGTGGAGAATCCAGTCAGAGGGAGACAGAGGAATGGTGCCATGTGGGTAATAGAATAATCTTAAGAAAACTGTGTATTCCAGGATGGGAGGAGATGGAAATTTAGGGAATCTGCTATCCTAGTGCATCTTGTGCCCACTCCTCCTCCCTGTTTCCTACAGGGTTAAAAGGACTGCATGGCATCAATTGAATGGGTGACCTGATCCCTTTGAGGAATCAAGGGGCAGAAAAAGTCCCTTAAGAAGGATTATCTTAGATGAAATTAATTTAACTATCACTAAAGCTGCAGATATGGCAAGATTTCAAGCATCACTTGGAAAATTTTCTTGCCATGTCACAAAATAGAAACATTCTTTGTCATAAATTGACGTGTCTATCTCCTGTCATCTTCAGGTAGTGAGCATGTGGAAATTTGATGTTCAGGTAATTAGTGCTATTTGGAATGAAGTAGAGATTCACTTCTCTAGATGTATTCTAGATGTAGTCCTGATTATTGGTGAACTTTAAATTGGCTGTTGTGTATTAATCACTATTTTAAAATTATTTTATATTAAATATTATATTAAATTTGCTTCAGTTATTAATTTTGTTTATCTGTTATTGAATTATTTTGTTATTTATACTTCATTTTAAATTCACCCCAAATTTGTACTTACAGCAATTGTATATGCTGTAGTTAACATTAAATATGGACAGTATTTAAAATTATTATTTATGTAGGATCTTCCCTTGCATAATTAAATGTGAGTTGGGTTTTCTTTCATTTATCAGGTTGTAAAAATTTATTCTGTAAGATGGAAACCATGTTTAACATCCTTGTAACATACAAGTGTAACACTACCAGTGTTGCCTCCCAGGTTTGCAGTGAAACCAATGGTTCCAAGCCATGCAGTGTAAGAAGTGTGGAGCATTGTTTTCTGTGCTTGTCCCCTGCCTGTGTCCCCTGCATTTCTGGAGAGGACTGCCTGCTGACCTTGGCCAAGAAGCAAGGTTTATATAGTTAGGCACAGTACAAAGGCCTAGTAGATGATGGATATTTCCAGAATTTTCTTCCAGTAAAAAAAAAAAGTGTGGATTAACTTCTCAGAATTAAGAGAACAGTACCAGATTCTCCTTACAATATTTTTAGTATGATTATTAATAGATTTTCTGTAATATGTAAAAATCTTACTATATAATTGCAACTGTTTATTATCTTAATAAAAATACCCACTTCCAATATTTGGCTTGAATTTTGGAGAACTGAGTATCCCCCTGAAGATGTAGTCTTATGTTTTAGTGTATTTTAATATTTTTATTTCTACAAATATATAGAATATATATAGAACATAGAATATAAAAATATTCTATGAATACCTTTGACATGTGTCAATAAGATTTAGAAAATCAGGCTAAAATAAGTCTAATCCACTCCCTACCTCAATTTAAAATCAGCCATACTTGAATTATTCCTAGTAGATACTTACCCAGCTTAAAAAGAGGCACAGCCAGGCTAAGTTGCATTGCTGAAGCTGAGACTACAAGGAAGAAATAAGAACTGAGCTAGTATGCACAGTGCAGTCCTCTTTCTCTGCCATAGCAGTACACAACCTACATAGAGATGTAATTTATAAAGTGTATACGTATGTGTATATACATATATATATATATACACACATATATATATATATATATGTAAAACCCCTTTACAGACCACATAATTCTCTACATTGACAAATTGGGAGAGGCTGTGTGCTCTGGTGTTGGTTCATCTGTTGGGACTTCCACATCACTTTGCTTACTCAGTTATGAATTTCACAATTGTTGCAATTGTCAGAATCTCATGTTTTCAGAGATCCAGAAGTTAAAGGATATGTTTGACAGGGCCCAGCTCCATCCTAATGGATGCACATTAAATTGATTGGAAGGTAATAGTTGCTGCTCATGGAAAGATGACTGTACTCCTTGGCTGCCACAGTCTCTCTCTCATCTCTTGCTGCCTCTGAGCACAGGGTCAGTTGAGGAGAGCTGGAAGCACCTGGGACTCACCCAGATGCCCAGAAGGTTTGGGCAGGTTTGATCTTTGAGTAACCACCAAGGCAGCTGTATCCATCAAATGCTGGCAGCTGTATAAAAGCAGTGCAGGTACTCAGCTGCCCCTCTGCCTTACTCACTCCTCATATGCCAAGATTCTTCCTGGCTGGGGTGAATGGGAGCACCCATGGGCTCTCGTGGCATTGCTGTGCAGCTCTCAGTGCTCCCAGTACTTCCTGTCCTTGCATTTCTTAACTGCAAGTTAAGAAGTGTGGCTGGGAGCAGCTGCCTCTCAGAATCCTTGGATACTTGCCACAGCCATCAGACAGGTTTCAAAGATAAAATATAAGCCTTCACTTTTCTCAAGGTGTTTGACAAATACCCTTCTAATTTGACAAGTGCCATTAATTTTTAGGGCCTTTTTTTTTTTTTTTGGGCTAAATCATGCAAACATCAGCAGTGACTTGTTTCATTCCAAGGAAATCTGTCATGCTGTTGCTGTGTCAAGTACAATTTGCTTAGATACCATGTGCCTTGCCATTCACAGAGCATTCCTGGTAGCAATTGGTCATTACTGGGCAGTGAAATGAATTGCTCCCTGGCTGTGTATTCTTAGTTAAATTATCCCAAATAGTTAAATTATTCCCTCACCTTCAAATAAACAAAAAGCTTTTCTTTTTCTTCTCAGATCTGTAGCATGTCACTACCATGCTACCCTTGGGAAGGTCTACCACAAGACATTTAGATCTAGCCACAAAGCCACCTGAAAGGTTTCCACATGTGCAGCATGCCTTCAGAAGAAGGTAGTCTGCATGGGACAGGAACTCCCTGTGCACTTTGGGCAAGCTCCCCCACCACTTTCTGGGTGTTATATTGCTTGTTGAAAAGTACTGACAGCATGAATAATGTGATCCATCTACATGGCTATATAAAATTTATGTTCACACAATTCTAGGATAGAATTGTTTTATTTCATCAAAACTTGGTGAGTTTTAGAAAGCAACACCTTTTCAATGAATGACTAATATGAAAAGGATGGTCCAAAAAAGTTATGGAAATGTCCTCATTTTGCAATAGCTCTCTTTGTGAAGGTCTATTTACTGTTTGCCTCACCCTTCTAAGCCATCTCAGGCTTTTAACCTTGGGGGGGGGGGGAAACCCAACTCTTTTTATTACTGCCCAGGTACTTGTGCCTTCATACCTAATCATACCTAATATACAACCTGGCCATTTTCTGCTCAGAGAGTAGTGATGAGGGAAAAATAGAGCATGTATTTTTTGTCAATATGAACTTGCCTGAGAATCTGCTGTTACTGCGACCATACCCAAATCTGAGTGCCTGCTATGTGCCTTCCTCCCCTTGTATCCCTCTTGAATCACATAAAGATGTCCCTGTCTCTGCTCTGACAGGTTGCAAAATGCTCCCTGTACTCCAGAAGTTAACTGATCTCAGTCTTTGGGCATGCAAATGTGCAGGAGAAAAAAAATACCTCACCCCTGTCTGATAACAGGAGTTAGAACACACACCTTTACTGAAGTACAGGAACAGGGTTAGGTAAAACTTCTCATTAGGCTAACTGATGTGACCTATGGGCTATGCTCTTGCATTCAAAAGCTGTGACAGCAACAGAGAAATTCAGTGGCTTACTTGATAATCAACCAAGCCTTCAGTTCCCAGAAATCAGTACTGTTCCATTGGCTCCAGTTAACCATGTGTGTTTACATCCGTCTGTGAAAACATTTTGAATTTGTTCATTTATTTGTTACTAGCTTAACAGAACATGCTGGCACCTGCCATCATCTCTGAAGTCAACAGAAGTCCCAGGGCTATTTCCCATGCATCCAATCTGGCATTTGATACAGCCATAACTAGATTAAGAACTTGTGTTTGGGTAATGAACTTTCAGAGCCATACATGAGTGCCAAGTTGAGGTTCACAAGGAATTCAGGGGCAATACACCCAGGGCTGGCTTCACATGCCTTTGGGGCATAATTGGAGAAGAATGTTAAATCCTTTCCTAAATAAGCAAGAGAGAAGGCCCTGGCACAGGGCATCCTCTGACTCCACAGCAATTACATCTGCACAGCTTTCAGCACTTCATCCTTTGTAGCACTCGTCTTCCTTCCTAATGAAGGGGAAAAAAGAAAAGCAAAAAGAAAAACATCTGCAGGGCTCAGTACCTAGAGCACTATGTTATCCCTATGTAAATCCAAGTATCTCCATGGGCTTCAACAAAGAATTAAGGTGGATTTAGCTACCTGTGGAGATACTTGGCTTCTGAATTCTTTTCAGCACTCTATTCCTCATGTAGCAAAGAAGAATCTCTTTACATCAGCAAGATTCATTGATGAAGTTGTTCTGCAACATCAGTAGCTTTTGTGAGAGGTTACAATGAAATGTGAAAAGACAGAGCAGGAATATTGGACCTTTCTCAAGCTGGAAGTATCACAGCTGAAGACTCAGTTTCTCTGGTAAATGAATATAGTTAAAGAAATTTCTAGCATCAATCTTTTGGTGCCTCCCTTCAACTCATCTTGGCAATTGATAAATCATGTACTGTCAGAATGACTCTACTGATCCATGAGGTTAAGAAGAAAAAAGTGAATTGTCCAGGACCATGAATCATTACTTTAATTTAATCTGTATGAGCTAGATTACATCAGATCTGATTCTAGCTTAGAAGAGGCTTATGTGTACTGCACATGCAGAAAAGTATATGTGAATTTTATGTGTCTGAGAACTGGCTCCAGGATACACAACTGAACTGGTAGCAATTTGCTCTGGTTTTAGCTAAACGTTTCTCAAGTGTCTATTATTATAGATTGGCACTACTACAACTTCATACTGAAACTAGTACAGATGTTATGGGCAAAAACTGCTTTTCTAGAGATGGATAAGCTCCAGGAAAACAGGGCTCTGTATGTCACCTGTATGTAAGTTGCCCGGTGAAAAAATTGGCATTACCCAGAGTTCCCAGATGCCCTGAGATGTTGGTCAATGGTAGCAAAGAGAAATCTACATGTCCACATAATTTCTAATTTCTTGGGCTTTGGAAGAAACTCAATTTCTTGGCTGGAAATATCTTTAGAAGCATCACACACCAGAGCAGAAAGATGATGGGTCTCTCTCATGCAGTGAATTGTCCTTGAAATCAGACACATCCTTATGGTATTTTAACATACATGAGAGTCCAATTCATTTATATATTGCTTTTCACTACATATTTATGAGAATTGAAAGTAATTATGCCTGTCCTCTTTCTAGAGATGAGAGAACTGGAAGCAAAACCTGGCTAATTCAAAGCAATCACTCAAGACATAGGTCAGGATTAGAAGTCTTTAAGGGAAAAAAAAATGCAACAGCTCTTCAGGAAAAAGAAAAAAGAACTGAAAGAGAGGCTTGCTGTCTGCAGATGTATTGTACATTTATATTGCCCAAACTCCTTTAGAAACTTATTGGCATCTGTGATCCCAATACTAATGAGTTCTGCCTTTATCTATGTAAATTGAGTATTTACTTTCACTGGTAAACTACAAAGTGTTTCTCTTATAATAAGAGATAGCAGAAAGTGAAAAAAAATACCAAATTACTTTTGTAGCTTGGTATGTAATGCTGCTCAGGACTCACAGGAGAATAAGATTAAAAGACTGAAAATTCTTTATCTCTTATTTTGGAAAATCACTTTTCTCTGTCTAAACATTTCCATTATCAATCTACACTGTTCATGTTATTTCAGAAGAGATTGAAATGAGCATAATAACCCAAAACAAGTATCTTTGGTATATATGATGACAGAACAATCTTTTCATATGACTCATCTGGTTTTGTTTCTTATAACACCATGCAAATGGACACATTTTGTAAGATCTAGCAACATAATACACTCAAGAACTTCAGGACACTTGTTTGGCAATGGTGATTTTTTTTTTAGCTACCTATTTGTGTAGCTTAATTAGAAAGATTTTTATTAGAGTTTTGCACCTTTTTTAGCCTCATCTCATCTAGGTGGCAAAATCTGTAGAAATAATAAATTTCTCTCACTCTCCATTAGTTTCTAAGAAGACTAATATTTTAACAATATTGCTTCCTTGCCTGCTACTCAGCTACTGACATTTTTACTGACGTCTCTCCCAAAGCAGGGGAGGCTTGACAGTCATCTCTTTGGTTTTCCATATCCTCCATATCCTGAATTACAGGGAAGATATCAGATGTTTCTATCAGATGTTTCTACATGAGCATTTTGCTCTTGACAGGATCATCAGACACATCAATCAATGCACCCATAGCTTTGCCTGTGCTGCAACAGCAGCAGGTTAGTTTGTAATTGTTGTTCCATGCCACACAAAGTGGCCTGTACCTTTGATTACCCATGACATTACAGCTCTTTTTCCAGCTCTGCCTGCATTAACAGCACCAAACAACACTAAAGGCCCGTTTGCTCTCTGCGGTCCAGTGGCAAGGAGAAAACTGCCTGCCCACCAGTGGGGATGCTGCAGCTGGTCTCACAAAGCAGCAGCCCGGAAGAGAAAACCCACTCACACTTCCATGCCTTTAGGTGCTTTTAGGGAACTGCTGAGACCCATGCACCTAAATTTGTCTCCAGCATCAAGGTCTAAGAGAAAAGTCCCAGCAAAGTGCCCACGGCAGTGCTAGATTTTTCAAGGTAAAAGAGCCTTTCTGTCACGTATATTTTTAATTAACCTTTAGCCATAAAACCTCAAATATATTCCTTTTACTTATATTTTTTTCCTGACACAAAACCAGCATAGAAAATAAGGAGGGAAGAAGCTTCCTACATCTCTGCAATTGTCCCCATTGTGACAGAATTTATTCTTGGTCACCCAGGGTGGGATTGATGCAATGTAAGAAATTTTTGAGCCTTATAACTGATGACTGCTTGGGAAAACACAGCTGCTCTTTCAGCTACTTCTCAGCACCAACAAAAAAGTAACTTCTATATTTAAAAATTTTCAGATTCAGATTACATTCAAGCTTTGTGATGAAAAGGAGAAAAAAAAACAAATGTCCAAGATTTGCAAGAAAAGCAAAAGCTTTCCATTTCAGAAAGACCTGAACAATCTCTATGACTACTTGTGTAGCTAATTAATGTGTATGATTACCATGTACCAAACATTGCGACGCCAGAGTTTTGTTAGGCTTTTTTCAGTTAGAATGATGGGCAAGCTGTTGGGTTTTTTTCCCTCAGGAAGTCACAACGCAAAAAAGGACTTAATTTGACCCAAACTGAAACATGACGCGAAGAGCGCATCTTCCTTACACTAAGCAGCGGCAATTTGAATTACAGAATCACAGAGTCGGAAAGCCCCCGCTTGCCGGCGGGGAGGCGAGGCCAAGAAAGGTCAGGGGAGGTCCACGGGGACGATGGCGAAGAGACGGGCCAGTTCAGCGCGCCCCCGTTTCCCGGCACCCACGGGACGGACTTTCCCCGCGCTGGGCAGCGACGCGAACCGCGCATCTTCCCACGGGCACGGGAGGGGGCGGGGCGCCGCCATGCAAATCAGGCCCTCGCAGCAAATAGGCGGGCGAGCCGACCGGAGGGGCGGGGCGCTCCGCGGGGATGAGCGCTCGCCTCGACGGCGCGGGCTCTGCGGCGGCACCTCCGGCACCTCCGACACCGACACCTCCGACACCGGCACTTCCGACACCGGCACCTCGGGGAGCGGCACCTCCGATACCGACACCGGCACCTCGGGGAGCGGCACCTCGTACACCGGCACCGGCACCTCGGGGAGCGGCACCTCCGATCCCGGCACCTCGGGGAGCGGCACCGGCACCTCGGGGAGCGGCGCGGGCGAAGCGATACAGGAGCGGCCGGACTGCCCTGCCCAGGGGTGAGTACCTGCCGAGACGGGGGAGGACGAGGCAGCGCTTTCCTCGGGGACCACGCAGGGTTTGGTTTCTTCGCCCCGGGCACAGCCGGTGCTGGCTCCCGGGACGGGGTCACAGCCGTATTCCCGAGCATCAGCTGGAATTCCTGGACGCCGAGGCGCCCGGAGCTGCTGCCGGAGGGAGGGCAGTGCTGGGAGCCCGGGCTAGCCGCCCCTTCCCGGGCTGTCGGGGCGTGCGGGGCCCTCGGCACCTCGGTTTTGCCTACGAGTAGAGGAAACTGCCCCTTTTGAGTCGAGTGGCGAAGTGTGAAACCCGGAGGCAGGAGAGATGATAGGAAATGCAGACTGGGCTTTTGGGTCCGAAGGTTCCTAGCTCTGGTCCTCATGGAATACAAAAGGATTGGCTGGGTTTTCACAGGATGAGAGAAAAACAGAGGCACTTTCAAATATATGTCTGCATTCCCACTGCCTTGTTTGTCTGGCTTAACGAGTATTAACATTTTATTCATAGTGCTCATACATGGTTATGAATAGCTCCATAGCAGATTTTACAGAAAATTGGTTTAAATGCAAAATATGATAGCTTTTCCTTCGTTCTTGAGTGTTATCATGGCAGATCTAGAAGTGGGTGCAAAAGTTAGTGTTCTTTGATTGCTTCCGATTAAATTGATACTCATTTCCTTCCTACCAAGAAGAACTGGCCCTCGTGAATGTCTGAGATAACTACATGTCACTCTGATACTGAGAAAGGAAATGACTAGAATAACAGCACTGGCCAAAAACGGACACTTGCCCTTCTTGTTCCTGTTCTTTAGAGTGTATTTTAGCAACTGTCTTTTAAGCTGTCAGGTATCAAAATGGCAAACTATGACTTTTTAGGATAAGAATACAATTTGAATGATGATGCTTTCTTATCATTGCTGATACTATTTAAATAGTGGTGAGACTACAAGATGACCATAATTTTTTTTTTTTTTAATTCAAAATAGACCAGAGGTCTAACAAATGAACAGAATAAATGTCATCATTAGGAAAGGTTGGTTTAGGTGCCCAGCTCCTCTGATGACCTTTTTTCTCTGACTGCCTTGTATGCCCAGTGCTCTGAAACTGAAATTGCGTGTTCAGTCATATGTTATCTGGTGGTTTGGCTGAGGCTAAAACTGCAAGTTACACTCTGTTGTTGAAAGACATCTCCATGACAAAAGTAAGCATGGTACAGATCTCTTGAGACATTAAAATGAGTAAAATGTAGTACCTCCTGGGCACTGCAGATAAACATGATGCTATGGAATGCAACTGCATGCTCTATCAGTGCTGGAGAATTTGGGTGCTGTGGGATTAGGCTCCATGTCTGACATCACTATACTAACAGTATACTAACACTAACAGTAACCAAGACCTGCTTCAGAAGGAGAAATGGTAGTTTCCACTGGTACATAAATAATCAAGAAGGAAAATAATCTGCTGCATGAAAAGAGTCACCTAAATTTCTCCCCAGCATGGGCAGCTCTCTGTGGACAAACACTTTGTGCTGGACCCACAGTGACTACTGGGGATGAGGGCATGGAACAAATCCTGGGAATGCAGGGCCACTGTGGGACTGTAAGACATTTCTTTATCCATTTGGTGCACTGGAGCTGTGCACCTCAAGCAGGCCTGAGAGGGCTTTCTGAATCTTCTCTCTTTCTGTCAAGGAAGAAGGTCCCACAGTGCTTCCACAGAGAAATGGTCTAATTTTCAGCAAGGACAGCCAGTTCAACATAGGCCTTGTGAAAGAAATTGATTACTTTGTGTGTTTCCAGTGTCAACACAGGGATCAAACTGACCATCCCCCTTTCCACAGAAATCTCCTTTTATGTCTTGGAGTACTATCTCTCCCTCCCTGGTCTTCTGAATTAAATGAGGATAATTCCTTCTGCTCCTCTTTCTCCAGGAGTGTATTTTCCAAAATGTTTGGAGACAATTATATGCCAAATATGCTCCCTTTGACTTTCCTAATGTGATAACTGTTTCAGGATGTAACTTTTCCAACTGAGGCCTTATCTATGCCAAGCAGAGTAAAACCAGTCCTTCCCAAGCCATCTCTCATTTAAGACATTAAGTTTTGGGTTTTTTACAATGATCCTATATTGTGAGCTTGTTTTGTGGCTTGCAATCAGCTATAACCTCACCAATGCCTTCCTGCTGCTAAACTAGGTGTTTCCTACTTTATATTTGTGGGAATAATTTTATCTCAATGTACCAGGCTTGCCTATATTGAATTTCACTTTCTTCTTGTTAATTCTTCTCTTACTGTCAAGATCACCTTAAATTCTCATAATTTCTCCTTCCCTGCCCTCACCAAACGCTTGCTTCTACTCCCAGTTCCGTTTGCCTGGAGACTGTACAAACTCGTGTTTGGTTTCACTCTTCAAGTCACTAATGGAAAATATGGATAATCTCTGACTGTGACAGATGCCTATCCTAATACTGATATGTTCAAAACCAGTTCTGATGATGAGAAGGCAACTGCTGTGTCAAATATGCTGGACCAGATACACTTTCCATTATCTTTTATCTGGCCCATCAATTTTCTTTGACTCTGGTCATTCCTGTAGTTCAAGGATGAGAAAGTATGGTGCAGAAGTTACTGAGACAATGTTAGCTTGATCCAGTAAACCCATCTCAATGCCAAATCTGGGGTTACCACTTTTTGCAGTGAAGCCATTTTTGGTTATGCTTGCATTTTGGGTTATTCCCCAAGATGTGGCCATGAACCAACTCTGGTGAGGAACATCATTCCCAGGGATTGGCCTAGGGCTGGCTCCTGGGAGCCCCCTGTTGGGTAGTGGGGGGGGCTCTACATGAGGGGAGTGAAACAATTTGGTTTTTATCTCTGCTTCGATAGGCTAGATGAGCTATCAAGACACTCTACACAATCAGCAAGAGCTCTCAAACAGTGCTTGGCACTTACATCTAGATAAAACTACAAGTAGTTTTATCAGAGAGAGAATGATGTCATATATCTTGACTTTCAAAGGCTTATCATGTGTGCAGCTTTTGCCTAATCTGTTATGGCAATTAACCCCTTAATTGCCCAGATTATTCTCAACAAACTCTTATTCACAGAAGTGAAGGAATTACTTCATAGTCCATCTTTTCCTGCTATGCCTTTTCTCTCTGCTGTTTTTGTGGTATTGACAACTCACTTAGTTTTGAAAGCAAGAATAAAGCTTGTTTGAGCTTTTGATATGCACAATCAGGTGTGTTCCTAATTACATCTATATCTTGTCTCAACTTCACTGGTGCTTTGAATGGGCCTGTAAACACCCACGAGCTGCTAAGTAGTGTAACTACCATAAAGTCTGACATGGCTTGGGGCTGTGGGTGCGAATGTGTGGCTGGCTATAGGGGTTATTTCCTGGCTGGAACTAGTTTGATGCAGATACTGTTGTGTAGATTTTGCAATAGAATCCCAAACTGAGCCTCATGTGTACTGGCCCACATGACCAAATACCAAGGAAACACCCTGTATTTAACCTTAAACGAATTTTTTTAAAGTCAAGAGTACTTGGTCTCAGGTTGTAACACTTTATCACAAGCCTTAAATATATGTGCTTTTCAAATAATAATGCAGTTGAGTTCATTTAAAAACGTCAGTAGAAGTTGTTTCTTCTGACTGATGATCACATGCGACTTCACATTTCTATTTGCATACCAACATAATGTCTTAATCACTTGTAAATACCACAGTGTGGTAGCAGTAGTAGTTATATACATGTGGCATGTGCACAGCTATTTCGCTGAGCCAATGTGTTCCAGGGAAGCCGAGGTGATTAATTAGCTAATGCATATTCTCATGCTGTAGTGCCAGCACTGCCTGTGACTGTGTTGGCTGATTGCCCTGCATGGTGACCTGTAATGATGCTGAGCTGTAGTAATTGCCAAGAAATGCACAGATGGCTGTCTCACTGCTTATATTAAGTGCTATGGATCTGTCTTAACCATTTGCCAAGCCCTTGGAGGTACAGTTCAGACTCCCCTTGTCTCTATCTAGGCCAATTTTACCTGAAGACCTTGCAAACCAGTGAAGATGGAGAAACTTTTTTTGTCTATAGCCCCATTACCTCTGCTCCCCACCCCACCCAAACAACACCAAATCTAGTTAAAATTGCTCATTTATGTGACTTGTGAGGAAAATGTCCAGAGCAGATACTGAGAATCCATTTTATCTATCCAGTATTGAAAGTTTGTCAGTGGTGATCCATATCTCTCCAGTGAAAATTTAGGTAACCTAGTAAATAGTAGCAGTCAACCCATGTAAAACAAACTGACCTTTTCAATGCAAGAATAATGTTTACTCTCATGGCTACTGAGTAATTACAAGTTAAAACATCAGATTTTTTTCTCAGTCTTATAATAAATATGTGAAAAATGGCATATTATAGTGCATTTAATGCACACCAGCAGCGTCTCCTAGTTTTGATACTAATGTCTGGAAAAGCTGATAACCAGTCCACAGAAAACACCAGGATGGTTACTGTATTCAATACATCTGAGAAGTACGAGATGCACCCTAGATCCTTCAATTTACAATATGTTGTCATACAAAAACTGAGAGTTCTTTTCTGTTGAAGAGATTGAATACTGGTAAAGAAACTGAGATAGTCAAAGAACCTCCAAAGCTATCAATATTCTAGAAATTATTGCCTAATTTCTTTCAATTAGAGGCAACAATCAGAATCAGTTTCCCCCCCTAGGTTTTTCCTAGACTTTATGGTAGGAAAGGAACTAGTGGAGACTTGGAGTTTCTGCCAGATGCAGAAGTAACCTGCAAAGAATGGAGTCATCCCTACTTCTCTGAATATATCAGCTTGTAATAAATAACTTGTCCTGGCACAGGACAGGAATTTTTTGGGAAAAAATAATATCCTGAGACATTTGTAACTGCAGATATTTTTCTCTAGGGTGATGGAAATTATAAAGGTAGTCTTCTGCTGTATACAGGCTTTGATGAGCATATGAGCTGGGTAGTGTAGTCTTCAGATACACTTGCAACTTCTTGATGGATTTCTGTAGCTTTATAACTGGCATTCAGTGTTAACTGATGGATTTTCATTCCTGAATACATTTTGTCTATTTTTGAACATTGTGAAATCCATAAAATTCCAGAGAGGATAACTTCCTTTCCGTGAGACCACAAAAAGATTTTGAACTGCTGGTCTCTGTCATAGTTGTAAATCTTAGAGTTAGTACACATATGTGATCTTAGAACAGCTTGAGAAGGCAAGCTGTCCTAATCATTAGATTATAACTTTTTTGTTACAGGTTCTTACAGTGGAGAAGAGAGAAAAAAAGATGAATAATTTAAAAAATTCAAGCCTGCTGTGCCACCTGTGATGGGCATGGTTGGGAAAACAGGGAATTTGGACTGAAAAGATGACTAGTAATCTACTATAAGCCAATTACTCTTCTGGAAAGATGAGTAACCTACTGTTTTAACCTACTGTTAAAAAAAAAAAAAAGAGTTTTCCCCAAGTTAATTTGTCAAATCTATTTAACACTTTTTTTACCTATGCATGACTTGTATTCTAGTGCAACAGCAGCACTCTATTTGCCTTGGAATGCAGTGTGTTCAATTCAGCAAGTCCATCTGAGTAGATTTCCATCAATACTACCTGCTCTCCAAGCCATATGGAAGTCACTGAAATGTGCTGACACATACTTAGCTATGAAGTAATTTTGCCTAAGAGCAGGTTATTTCCTAATTGTTCACCACTTGTTTTTTGGGTCACGTCTATTGTGTGTCATGAGATAAAATCACATGCCATTCAGAGCCAGCCTGAGCCATGTGGGTTCCTTTTACCTTCCAAGGGCGAGAAGAACTACTGACAGAATTATTTTTAACTGACTTGTTTTGAAATATCTGTTGTTCCTCAAACAACTAAAGTGAAAGCTTCATCTTGTAAGGCCCTACTCAAGGCTGAAAAGATTACTGACTAGACTTTTGGTAAGCCACAAGATGGTATTAAGTAGCAGCTGAATTTATGAATGCTGCAAGAAGAAAACATGTACACTGCCTTCCTTCCCAGCAGCTGGCCATGAAATATGGATACTGAGCTGAAACTGCTTCATCATTTCACCATTTGTCCCCAGACTCTGATCACAGAATCACAGAATATCCTTCCTGAGCTGGAAGGATCAGGATCATTGAGCCCAACTCCTAGGTGAACAGCCCATATGGGGATAGAGTGTGGATATACAAATATTAAAGATAAGATAAACGTAAGTGTGTCATTCACTTGTTTCTATAGAAATAATTTTTATCCTTAGATTATTTCTACATAGTTAACAGGCTTCAGAACATTTGCATGGCAATGTTAGGCAATGTTTGTAGGACTCCCTTTTGTATGTATGTGGGGCTAAGAGAAAGGGGGTGTATGCACATGCATAGTTTTTGATTTTTAGAGTGGATTTTCTTTCTTGTCTGAAATCTCATGTCATACACAGTTGTCTGGGGCTTCAGTCTTATTGCAACAGGACAATTTGTATGTTTCTCATGCATCATGGGAAAGCTTGTCACCGTGGTGATTAATACCAGTAAGGAGCACAGTAACATGAAAAGATGAGCACTGAACATGCCCTCAGCTGACTGTACTTGCTGGGTATCTGCCTCCAAAGTTGTAACCTCTGCAGTCATCACCCAGCCTGTATTTCCTGTGGGTGTGTTTGGGTGTATACATCATGATGGACTGGAAGAAGGAACTTCATATTTACACGGACAGATTTATCTAGCCCAAAAATACATATGGAAGTACATGTTTCAGTTTGAATATACATAGCATTTTAAAATAAAATAAAACTGACACCTAATCTATTAAACCTCACACTCTGAGAATTAAGGCAGTTATACACTTGCAGTTGTTACTCCAGAGTAATTGCTGTCTTGATATTCTAATGTGTTAGATGTATCTTATATAGACTTGTGCAAGTAGTTGAATATACTTAATGTTTATGGTCAGCTTAGCAAACTTTTTATCTAAGGCTGATTACCAGAACAATTTAGACCAGACCTTTGAACATTGTCTAATCCAGGCCTGCTCAAAACACACACAGGCAGTTTAGGTTGCTGAGGGCTATGTCAAGTAGAGTTTTATGTCAAGTAGAGTTTGCTGATTCCAAAACTTTTCTGAGCACCTTTTCCATGGCTTCTAATTATTTGGGATTTTCTTATTTTTTTCCTTTCCCCCATCTCATATCTGGCTGGCTCTTCTCTTGTTTCCATGTTAGTCTGTTGTATCTTGTGCTATTGCTGTACATTTCCATGAAGGGAAAATGCTTTGCATTAAGCAGTTAGTGATGGCAACACTTAAATAGATGGCATCCATTTGTTAGGACAAAAGCGTGAACACTTTAGCTGTGGAGACATATCCCAGACAGATACAGGTCCTCAATGCAGAGCTAAAAGATGCAATGTTGACCACCTTAAACGTAAGTTTTGGTATGTAGATACAAATAATGTAGGCTTTTAGAACTAAGTACTGGGAGCTGCGAAAACCCAGGGTGAAGATTGTAAGTGCAACTGCAACTTGATCCCTCTGTTCTGCTTACAACTAGACTCTACTGGATCTGCTGGATCACGGAGATTGTGTGTGATGCTGTCCATAGCACTGGAGAGGAGCTCTTCACAAGTGGCCTTGATCCATGTGCTCATTCCCTGATGTCCAGCTTGTTCCTTCGCGATCTGACTCAGCAAAGTGCTCGAGGCTTGCAGCAGTGACTGAAGTCAGAAGGGACTGACTTCTGAAGATTCCAGGTACAAAGAATTGTGCTTGAAGTGTCTCAAGTGGGCATTGTAAATTACCAAGAGTATCACCATTGTCCTTAATGACTCTGGGCTGAAACCTGACTGTGGGGCTGTTAGATCTGCCTTTCCCCAAACAACTGGTAGGAGTTGATGGAACTTTCCACAGATTTTGCAAGGGAAATCCCCAAGGAAATGAACACTAACAACATAGTCAACGAGATAGCATGAACTGAATGATGAATATTAAATTTTATGTTGTACAACTTATATTCAGCACATACAGACTCTAGGCGGAGACTTGGTGGAAGTGATAGTGCACAGGCAGTGTTTAATTGCGTGATCTTCCTGTGTCCAGGCAACATTGTGGTGTAATCCAAGGCAACACTTGACAGCTCCTTAATCTTCTTAAAATGTTTGACTTTTTAACCTTTATTGTTGTATTAAAAGAAAGAAAAAAAGCAATATTTTTAGACATGCTGCAGAATTAGTATACACATGAATTTACTACAGCATTTTCATGTTGTGAATTACTATGTATTTGCTTCTCCATTTCTTCCTGGGGAAGAAAGGGTAGACCTACTCGTACAAATTTATGAATTTATCACACAGGAGATTTTCTCAGTGTTTGCTTGGCAAAGAAAACACAAACAGAAAGTGAAGTCATTCTTGAGCCAGTTGTTACTATGCTCTCTGTAGAAGGCTGATGATATATAATTTTTATTAAGTTTAAGGAATGGTAAGCATGAAGTTCACAGAATCGCAAAATTGTTAGGGTTGGAAGGGACCATAGAGATCATTTAGTCCAAATCCCTGCCAAGACAGGGTCATGTAAATCAGGTGACACAGAAATGTGTCCAGTGGATTTTAAATGCCTCCAGAGAGGGAGACTCCATGACCTCCCTGGGCAGCCTCTGCCACCCTCAATGTAGAGAAGTTTTTCCTCATGTTGAGATGAAACTTCTTGGGTTTCAGTTTATCGATGTTTTTCTTTGTTGTGTTGCTGGGTACCACTGAAAAGAGTCTGGCACCATCCCCTTGGCACCTGCCTTTGACATATTTATGTGTTGATCAGATCCTCTCTGTCTTCTCTTTTCTAGACTAAATAGGCCCAGCTCCTGCAGTATCTCCTCATAAGAGAGATGCTCCACACCCCTAATTGTTGATGTCTGATACTCTATGGTCAATGATAGCATCTGGAGACACTAAAATTGCTTTTTCTTTCCTTTTTCCTTTTTTTTTTTTTTCCCATCTTGATACTTTCTACAGCATTTTTTGAAACTTTTCTTTCCCAACTTGTCCCAGTCTCTCTGCAAGCCTCTCAAGTCCCTGGGCCTTACCCGGGTCGGCAGAGAGTGGGGGGGGTGACCCCACCACGGCCGACTGCGGGGAGACACTCTCTGTGCCCCGAGGGTGCTGAGGGCACTCAGGCTGGTTGCCTTCGCTGCAGCAGAGACGACCGAGACGTCGGTGGAAGAGGAAAGGGGCCGACTCCCAGCAGGGGATATTCCAAGGTTTTATTAAGGAGTCCCGAGCGAGCTCCTATACCTCAGGGGGTCCTCCTGCCGAGAGCGCTGGGGGACGTTTGGAGCTTACATTTAAAGGGGGGAGGAAACTAACATAGATAAAATCCTACTGACCAATAGGTATCTCTGGGGGATGGGTGCTGGGGGGATAGACATACAAAACAGCGTATGGGGCAGGACTTGGGGGGTTGACCCTTGGCCCCTGGCTAATCACTCGACAACTTGGACCGAAACTTCTAGGTAGGGGGCTGGGATGTCGAGGTGACTGGCAGAGAGCCAGGGTGGGGGTTTTGGAGATCTTATCCCAGGAAAGGGATAACACAAGTAGAGGGAAGAGGAGGGGGGGGGATGCAGTCTGGGATAAACCATTTGGGAAAAACATGGGGATACAAAACAAACTACTTCAAGGTATTACAAAATATAAGAACGCACTACAACATCAACTGTATCGGTAAATGCCATTTCTGTTTCTGAGAGGCTTCTTAGTATTCTCCCAGGAAAAGCAAACTTAGAATGAGAGAAGCCCCATGACATTTTGGGCAGTTGATGTAATGAGGGATCAGAAGCTAGAGGAGATTTCTCTTGTGAGCAGTAGTGGAAGATGTTCAGTTAAATAAACATGTCTACAGATGCTGATAGCTGAAGGCTTACTATCAGGAGTCTGGTTTTTTCCTCTCCAAGTAAAAGACTGGGATTTTGTGGGGAGTTTGGGGCTGTCCTATTCTTGTTTTTGATTTGTCTTCAGGATTTGTTGTCTTCTTTCCCGCAGTTTTGTTTCTAAACTTGTACCTTCTAGAACAATGTTCTAGCAGAGTTTTGGATGTGATATCCATCACTGTATAAAATACTGTGAACAACTTTAAAATCTAGTATTTTGGGTTATCTTTAATGAGTTACATTTGTTATCTATGATTTAGTTATCACCATGATGTAGCTATTAGTTACAAATTTTTTACTCTTTTTACCAATATTTTAGTTACTTCAAACTCATTCCTCCTGTTCCTGTTTTACAGGCAGGATGAAAGACCGTTTAAGTGAGCTGCGTGAATTTGCCAGGTTACACAACCAACAGTTCTCTGATAGTGATGATGATGAAAATTCACCCCAGGATATTCTCCTTTATGAGACGGATTATGCCTTGGAAATCCTTCATAAGGACATACAGAGCATCCGGACAGAAAATGACCACCTAAAAGCGGATGTCAACCGTCTCAGAAAGCAAAACACCCGCTTCCTCACCTCCATGCGCCGCCTTAGCAGCATCAAACGAGACACTAATTGTATTGCCAGAGACATTAAGAGCCGTGGAGAAAGCATCCACAGGAAACTGCAGGTAATGAGAGATTTCTGTGAAGATGCAATAACAAAATACGGAGCTATGTCTGTCATTGCCAGGGTGGCGAAGAACCACTACGTTGACCTCATGCACACATTTCAGGACGCTATGTTTGATTACAATGCAGCAGAGATGAACCAGCGGGAGAACTGCAAGATTCGAATTCAGCGGCAGCTGGAGATCATGGGCAAAGACGTTTCTGGCCACCAGATTGAGGAGATGATTGAGCAAGGCAAATGGGATGTCTTTTCCGAGAATCTCTTGTCAGATGTCAAGGGAGCTCGTGCAGCCTTGAATGAGATAGAGACACGGCACAAGGAGCTGGTGAAGCTGGAAGGTCGCATTAAAGAAGTTCACGAGCTCTTTCTGCAGGTGGCCCTGCTGGTGGAGGAACAGGCAGACACCTTTGATGTTATTGAGATAAATATGCAAAATGTTGAGGACTATGTAGGAGATGCTAAAGACCAAGTGAAAAGAGCTTTGGAATACAGGAGAAAACATCCCCTCAGAACAATCCTCTGCTGTTGCATATCATGTTGCAGAAGGTGATGGTCCCACTGGAGCTAACACAGACTGACTTGAATGTCTTCAAAATTAGGTGTTCTTTCCAGAGACTTTTCTGTAATGACAAGCCCTATAAACAGGGGGGATATTTTGCAGTTGGTTTTGTTCATTGCCTGTTTACTAAATGTGCTGAAGGCTGTTTGTATTTATGAACTTCTAGAAATGTTTATAAAACTATTTTTAATGTAATTTTTATTGAAAGGTCCTGTTACTGTATCTAGAGGTGCAATATCTCTACAGTGATACTCATTTCATATTGGCAAGAAAGAAGAATGAATAACTTCTCCTAGGGAATATGAATACTTTTAAGAAGTAACTTTATTCTTATTTGTTGAAGTGAGGCTGCAGGCAGTGAAGCCTTATTGCCTGGGGCAACACAGTACACCACAGAATCAGGAGGTTTCAATTTTAACTAGTTTGGAGCATGCTTGATACAAATTTGACAAAATACTGAGCCTGGAGCAGGAGCAGGACACAGAACTAGTTTCTCTTTCAACTTTATTTTCAGCTGTCTGGAATCTTAACAGAAGTGGCTGCACCTCAAATGATAATATGCACATTTTGCTCTATTTGTGTGACTGCTTTTTTCCATTCTGAGTACCCAGCTATCTCAAGGTGGCTAAAAGCACTGCAACACTGAGGCATCTCACTCACTTTTAGCTTAAGCCACTCTCGACTCTCAGTTTCAAACCTGCCATGCTTTCATGTTCTGATGCTTTTTTCTGCCAATTAACACTTCATCCAGAGGAGAAACATGGAGTGGCCTTCTGCAGAAACACCTTTAAGAAGACAACATCTGTGGGGTTGAGGAAACATTTTAGGGTCTCAGGAAAGCAAACAGAACTATTTCTTCGGTATACCTGAAGAAAAAAGGAAACAGTTTCATGCCATTTCAATGCTCTTTTCAAGCTTAAAAGGAAAGTCTCCTTTTGTGGGAGTCTGCCCTTACACAAGGGCAAGCCAGTAGATTTGGAGTATTGCAAGGAAATAAAAAATGTGCAGTCTTGGTAAGCACTGAGCATCGTCAGTGGAACATATTCATAGAGTCTGGTGATTGATCACAGCTCCTGCTTCTGGAGGTTTTCCAACTATATTTCTAGGTGGCTTCCTGATACACTGTGATCTATTGCTATCCTTTGAAATAATGCAGGACATTTTTTCAGATTTTTTTTTAATTAATCGTCCTATTTGTACCAATTTTAGTAAATATATTTCAACATTTCAGATCTTTTGTATTTGGGAGTTTTCCTCAGATGTGCATAGATGTACACCTTCCTGCACCAGTTGCAGTGAAACTTCTCCCTTCTTACCTTTTACACCCTGATTTTATGTGGGAAGAAAAACCCCAAACATTTCTTACTATTTTTAGTAATATAACAAAACAGCAAAATAAATCCACTTCCAAGCTTTTATATCTTACTGGGAAACAATTTTAGCCAGACAGACTTTTTTACAGAAAACAGAAACTAAAGGGATAACTTTTCTCAGAAAGAGACTGTCTCTTTTGCTGTAGCACATGGAAGAGTGAGGAACACTGATCTCCTAACTATAAGATATTTTGATATTCAGTGGTGTACTGGTGATATCAGTGTTATGCTTGTCTGAGGACGTCTCCAGTAAGGTGTTCAAACTTGAAGTGGGAGAAAGGAGGGTGATGAGCTGGGACCACAGCCAGGGGCTTGGTGCTACTCAAGAAGACAAAGTTTTTTACTCTGTAGGTACTGCCATTAAGTCAGTGGAACTGTGCATTCCTCCAAGAGTCAGCATGTGAGGATAAATCAATGAAGAATGAAATACTGTATTTCCTTTCACATGCGCATTCCTAGCACTTGCCAATGTTTTTGATTAAAATTATGTACATGGTTTTTTTATGCTGGTTCCTTTTTTGCATATACAAATGGAATAAAAGATTTAATAAGAAAAAATTGAAAGTGCAGAGTGTTGTGCATTGAATCTGCAGCTCTGAATAACGTTTTGCATTGTCAAAGTTCAGTTTAAAAGTTGCTGGACTAAATTATGAATCAGTGAGAGGAGATTAAACAAGGCCTAGGAAAAAAAGGCATCCCAATTTTTGTTGCATTGATAAATGAAATGTGTTGCATATTGAGATAGACTGTTGTTTTTTCTCTAAAAATCCAAAGAAAAATGAGTTTCATGCATTCTAAGATGATTCTCAAGTTAAAAAAACAATCAAAATTATGCTGGCAGTTTTGAGAGACCTTGATGATTTCACTAGTAGATATGCAAAACTAGAATTCAAATCTTTAGTTTGATTTGAGGCACAGGGAAAGAGAATGGAAAGAAAAGGTAATTGTAGACCTTCTCTCCTGATTTAGGGCTGTTGCTGTAGGGAAAAAAATGAGAATTAGTCAAAAACCAAACTGATACCTTTTAAAACTATTTTTAATATGCACTGTGAGTTATGAGACACTTAAAAATGACTTTCAGTAGCTGAAGCAATCATTCCATCATTCTCTTCCTTGCAAACACATCCATTGCTTAATACTTTGGGGTTTTTTTCTACCCTTCAGTTATGTAAGAACTCAAATTTAGCCAGCCCATGGACTTGCCTAATCACAGTTGAACAGACTTTTGAAAAAAAAAAAAACCTGATCACACTATAGCTGCAAGGACTCATGCCACACAGGATGAGTGGAAGAAGATGATAAAAGTTGCTTGATAATATGTTAGCATACTAATAACAGAAGCTGCAGAATGGACATTTTCTGAGGAAAGCTGCCTCCTCCTTCTGAAAGTCAGCACAACTCCTATGCAGATGTGTGTAGCACATTCTATAGGTTGGTAGGTTGGTTTTTTTTTTCTCCTCTTCCCTCATATGGCAAACACTTAAACTGGGTTTGTGGAATAAAGAAGTTAAAATCTGACAGGGCATGTTTTAGCTTGCAGGATTGCCGTTACTTTGGTTTTGTTTCCTACTGAAGCTGAAGCTTCACAACCCACGCCACCAATCAGTCACCAACCAGTCCTTTCTGAGGAGGACAAAGAGGAACTGGCAACCAGGGACACTTTGCTACTTCTAAAATATGTGAGACAGCACAGCATAGATATAAAAGAGAAAAAAAATTCCCCTATTACAAAATACGATGTTTAGCATGTAATGGATATGCATATGGGTTTCTATTTCATCTTGAGGGACTTTTTTTTTGAATCATGGGTTTCATTTTACAGAAATGGCAGTGGGACAATTGCTTCCTCAAAATGAAGGACCAGACTGTGGACACACTTCACACTTGCACACATGAGCAGGTATCTCTGCCACGTGTCTTGGGAGAATCTTCTTGAAGTAAAGAAATAGCTCTTAAGAACCAGATTTTTTTTTTTTTCTGGAAGCTGAACTGAGTAGCTATGCTAAACTGCTGCTTTTTTAATCTAACCTGTATTAAAGATGTTTTGAATGCACAGCCCAAGTTGTATTTTTTATTATTTCTTGAAAACAAAACATGTTCTCTAGATTTTTGAACCATGGTAGCTATTTAAATTGATTTGAAAAAGGAAAGAGCTCCATGGGGTTGTGGTTCTATCTCTAGGAAGGTATCACAGATATAATGAAGGCAGGAAACAGTGTAATATAATAGATACTGTATGTGGTGATTCTGGTTAATAAATTTCCAATGCAATGGCATTTTCACAGGGAGTCATGCTGTTTGTTTCTCTGATATGTAAGAAGGCAACAGCCGATCCATCTTCTTCCACGTTTTTAGCATATTATATAGTGTCTTCATTATGGTTGAGCCAAAGCAAGTAAGAGCCAGCAGAAGACAGTTTCACCATGCCCTACTGTGCACACATTGTCAGGGCACCAAGTCTGCACAAGAAAAAGCAACATTTTACTGTGTTTCTTAGAAATGGTGTTAGATCTGAACAGAAAAGTAAAAAACCTAACTGACAGTGTTTCTCTACTCAATATTTTGCTGAAAGGCACAACCCTACTGAGCAGAGAACTACGGCATGCCACTCATTTCAAGGCAATGATACGGCATGGCAAGTTCCATTGGAAGAGCTGTTCTTTTATTCATGAGCTCCCGGGTGTGAATAACATGTATGGTACGTGGGAAGTATTTTCCCTCACAAGCATGCCTAGTGTCCCGAGGGTCTCTGAGCACTAAGAGCTGAGGAGCTCAGGCGCCACCTGCACCTGCAAATTCGAGCCCCAGACCCCTTGCAGGGGGGCAGGGACATCCAGGGTGTCCAACACCCAAGCAGGAGGTGTGCTCCTGTTCTCCTTGTGGACAAGCAGACGGCCTCCGCCTGCCTCCTCGTGAGCTGGACGCTGGCACAGGCCCGTGTCCTCAGCCTGTGCTGTGTGGAATATGGTCCTCACACCTCAAAGGTGCCAAAGTTTGGTGCCATGCAGGATGTCCATATCCTCCGCTGGAAAATAGCAGCGAGAGTGGGAGCCAGTGCCCGGGGTACAGTCAGCGGAGCGACACTTCCCCATTTCCCCTCTGACGCAGGGAAGAAGGGGGAGGTCCCAGGGCAGGCAGTAACGCGGAATATTGCGATAGGTACTTCCGTAGACACGGCATATAGTGACGACCAGCAAAAAAATCTTTCCCCTGCGATAATGTTCCTCCTAATGAAACATAATTGATAGCTTTGAGCTTCGTTGGTTTTGGTTCTCCTTCTACGAGAGAGAGAAGATACATTCCAGGAAACACTTGGACGGAAATAATGAAGTGTCGGTGCCTTATTGGCACAACCTCTCCACTGCCTCTCATGCCCACGGCCCTGCCCGCTCTGAGGGGGATGAGCCCGCTCTGCCCAGACCCGCACTGCCCGCCGCCCCCGGCTCAGCGCCGCCCGCCCTGCTCTGCCCCAGGGGCGGGCCCGTGCCAGCGCCGCGCACCTCCCCCGCCTCCCCTTCCGCTACGGGCCCGGCGCCGGGCGGAGGGAAGGAGGCGGCAGCGGGCCCGCTCGGTCCGGCTCGGTCCGGCTCGGCCCGGCTCGGTCCTGGTCCTGGTCCGTGGCAGCGCTCCCGCCGCCGGGCCTTGCCCGTCCGCCTCCCGCCGCCGGGAGAGGCCGCCCGCGCGCCTCGCCCCGTGCGCTCGGCGCCCGCCGCGCTGGGAATACAGGCGGGCGGGAGGGAGCGGCGGCGGCAGGGGGTGCGAGGGGGCACCCCCGAGGGTCGCGGACGGCCCGGGGGGCGGTTGGGAGTGCGGCCATGAATGTAGGAGCGACTGCGAGCCGTCCCGGTATCTGCACCAGGATGGCCGAGTGGTTAAGGCGTTGGACTTAAGATCCAATGGACGCATGTCCGCGTGGGTTCGAACCCCACTCCTGGTAATTCCCGTTTTTTTATCGGGAGCACCTTCCCGACGCGGGGCAGGGCCCGGTGCTCCGGGAGAGACGCGGCCGCAGCGAGCCGGGGCCGGTACGCGGCCGAGGGGCGGGGAGCGGCGCCGCTGCGGGCGGATGGCGGCGGCCCGCGCGGGTGTCCCGGCGCTAAGCGGCCGGCGGGGGCACTGCGAGCCGGGGGAAGTCCTGCGGGCCCGAGGGAGGCTCCTGCAGCCCCCGTTACGTCAGCTTCGGAGTCTGAAATTAAATGATGAAATTACATGTAGTTTTAAAAAAATAGTTTCTGTATATATACATATATATATGTATACACACATATATATACATAAACGTCTGCATATATAGGTATGTGTAATATATGTATATATGTGTATACACACATACATAAACACATACACACATTTATACATACATTATTGTGTATATTTGTGTCTATATGTCTATAGACATATAAATAAATATATACATACACATATATATACATATATATATACATATATATATACATATACAAACATATACACACACACAGCCACAGCCTCGGTGCTGGAGCCTTGGGCAGGGGCAACAGGCACCTCCAGTGTTGTCACCCCCAGATCACGACCTTGTTGTTTGTTGTTTAAGTTGTTTTATGTGTGGGTTTGTTTTCCTTTTTTTCCAGTTCCAAACCTTTCAGAGGCTGCATGTCAGCCTGCCAGAGTGCTTTTTACAGCGTGAAAGTCAGCGTAGCTCCATAGCTCCACATGCGCTGGGGTATGGAATATCCTGTTGAGGTGGCCCTGGCCAACCCTAGAGGGTGGTGGGAAGGTGATCACAACTTCTGAAAGAATGGTCCCTCATGCTGGCTGTACCCTAAACTGTGCCAGGGCTTAAAGTAGAAGTTAAGCAGAAGGAGCATGCAGGACTTTCAAACTGACCTCGTGCTTTTGTTTCGTTTGGCAGGACACATAGAGCAGTTGCTGTTCGTGTTGAGGTGTTTAATCTGATGGGACATGGTTCTGTTGTTTGGGTTTTGTGGGTTTTTTGACAGAGTAGTATCATTATGTTTAATATGTTTGAAGGTATGGGAAGTATAAATCCAACACATTTTTAAATAGTAGTGTTTGTCAGAGCATACTGGTCAAATTCTTGCTCAGGTAAATGTGGTTGTTCCCATTCACCCCGTTCCAAGTAATTTGATCTGAAAAATTATTCTAAACTTTCAGTCCGGATATATCATGTCATGATACAGACTGATTGAAGGATAAACACTCAAGAAAGGGATAACGACTCATGGTGGACCTTCAATGTAATATGAAATAGAAGGTGAAATATGGCAGGATATTTTATTAAATGCTCACATTAGATGATCTGGCATCACGTGTGAGCATGGTGAAAACACAGAAATACGACATTCAAGAGTTACAGAGGGAAGCCTGGTGTGTGGGGAATTTCTAGGAAAGGCAAGTACACATGTTGTTTTTTTGAGTGTTACCACAATAAAATTGTAAATGCAAAACATACCACAGTTTCTAGAGCTGTTCATTAAGTGGTACTGCCAGGTTCAGATGTTTTCTGAAGTAAACACTCATTTCTATTCTTCATTAAGGTACAAATTAGTGAACATGTGTGCACGTTTGAAGGCACATTTGACCTGTAATGTTGTCATGGTAAAATGCTGCCCTTGGAAACCCACATCTTTGCATACAAATTGTGTAATCCTGCTTATGTGCTTATTTACAAGCACGTTTGAACATATAATAAGTGCTCGTGTAGATATTGTGGAGGCAGTGATGATTTTGATGAAAACTTTGCTCCAGCCAAGGATGATTTTGATGAAAACCTTGCTCCAGCCAAGGATGAATTAGTAGTGGCTATTCTGCACTGTGAGAAAGAAGAAAGTAAAAGTAATCACATTTTTTTCAAGAAGAGTAATTGCTTAACAGGAAAAAAAAGGCAGATTTTATGATAAAGCAATAGAGAAAACTGAACTTCTTGGTTAGAAATGTTCCTGTTTCAGGTGCAGCCTTTCTCTTTCCTAAAAAGAGTTGTTTTGCAGAGAACTTCCCTCAGTCCTCTGGTGAACCTGTGTTCCCTGCTTCTTAAAACAGCTTGTTAGAGCATGTGCTGATCTGGAATGGAACAGATTTTTTTTTTTTTTTTAACTGTTCTGGGTCTCAAGAAATACCCACAGAATCTACTTGCAACAAGTATATCCTAATCCCTTCCCACACTTCTCCATAAAGGAAAGTAAAAGCTTCTGGGCTGGGTTTATTGGTTTCTATTTTAGGTGAATTGACAGGGTATTGTATTTCAGCCCTGGAGCTGAGCATTATTTTAAGATTTTTATTTTATTGAGCAGATTCCTTTCTTTGCTTCCTTGTTAAACCCTCATGAATTTCTGGTGGTTGCCCTTGCAATTTGACATTCTTACATTTCACTTTTTATATTCTGGCCTTTAGTTAAAACTATATTGCTTTCTGTTGGACTCCATTCTGTGGATGAGCTGTTTTTCTAAAGATGTCATTATCTGAAGGAACCTTGCCTTGTTTATTGAAGAAAGTGGAAAAAGCATAATGACTAGTGCTAGAAACCGGAATAAAAAAGGAGATTCATATGCAGACAGTTGAATGCCACCCTGATGAACCAGGGGTGTTTTTCATGCCTCTGCATATTTCCTGTCTGACGAGAAGCCAGTCATTTAAAATAGATTTTTCAAAAGCAATCATGCATTTTCATGTTCCCTATTTTGAAGTCTCTGTCTTGAGAACCGCAGTCTGATTTGCAGGAATGCAGAGCTTTTCCAAAACCAGGTGAAATCAATGTGGCAACCTATATTTTAAGCAGTCTCTGAAAAAAAATATTATATGACTCTGAGTAGTCAGATTTATTGGAGATACTTGATATGAATCTTTCCATACCTCAATTTCCCATTGTATAAAGTAGAAGGAATAAAAATACACCGTTTGCCAAATGGGCTGCTGTGAAGTAAATTCATTCTTGTTTGCAAAGAATTCAGATGGACACTTAGGTAATCTGGTGATGTTAGACAAGCCCATGAGTGGACTATCAGTGAATTCAAAAAATAACATGAAAGAAACAAGCTACAGAGGTAGTTTGAGCTGTGAAGACTTTACAAAGCATTGAACAACTGCTTAGCCAGCAAGCACTTCATGTGTGCTGAACAAGGTGGGAGTCTTACAGGAAAATAGCATAACTCGAAATTCTGTCTCTCTTCAAAACAAAAGGGCCTCAAATCAATAAGAAGGCAACCTATTGGTGACATAATTAGGTGGTATTTCAAAATAGTTTAATCTTTTTAAAAAAACTTTCAGCAACTTATTTTTTTGTTTTTGCATTTTAGCATGTGTGGAAGCATGTAATTTTTTACTTGAGTTAAAACATTCTTCTCTCGATGCTCTCAATGACCACAATATCATGTTGAAATAAAAGGTGTAAAAAGGGCTGTGAAGTTCTTGATCTATTGCACGATCTTGTATGTAGGATGATCAATAAACCCTCTTACTCATTTTGCAGAATTCATTTAAAGTCTGTAAAGTTGGACTAGTCTCTTACATTAGCAGGAGTAACTGCATGTAAAATACTTGTTAATTTTTGAACTGTTCTGATTTTGTGACCTTTGTGATAAATAAGAGGGGTAGACTCTTTTCTGGATTCCTGTCATTTGTTCAAATTTACCACTATTTAATGCAGACAGTTGTGTCTCTGTTTATACCTGTGTTTATACAGGTTCATTTTCAATAGCTGCTGGGCTCTTCATCTGCAGACTGCCTCTGATCTTATCTGTAGGTTCTTAGAATAATTTCTGTTGGACTTGATAGCCACAGCCACCAAGTGTCATTAGCAATGTTAGCTAATTCTGCCTTCTTCTCCAGGGCATTACAACACACGCTCCCAAACACATCCTTGCAACATTTTATTGCTTAACTATTTTTCTCTCTTTCAATAAGGAAAATGAAGAGATTTTCTGCTTGGTTAGTTCAGTCCAAGCAGCAAGCTCTGGGGAATTGTGCTGTGGTAGAACATTGATGGAAGGGAACGAGGGTCTACATCTCACTTACTGGAGTGCAAAGCCCTTCAATTTATTTACAGTGCAGGTGGAGGTAGGTTCACTCTTAAGACTGACAGATGAGCCCTGCAAGTCTTTCCATGGTCACTTAGAGCATCGTCACCCCCATCATGAGGATGGCCTAACACAGCCTTCAAAAGTGACCAGGTCACCACTCAGCTGCTCAGGTTGGTGTCTGGCATTTCAGCTCAAAGCCACCACACTGGCAGAGCGAAGGGCAGTAGCTTTGCCCTGGGGTAAAGGGGTGTGGGCATGCATTCCTGTTTGCCATATTCTCTCATCAGGAGGAATACATCCACATGGTAACACTTTACACCAGCACAGCATTATTTACCAAAGTGTATTGCTGGAAGTGTAAAAAGACTGGCCTGTGCACTAGAACACCTCCAGTTGGGGAACATTTTCCCTTGTGCTGGCTTTGCTGTGGCAGCAGCAGCCTCTGTAAGAAAGACAGAGCAGACAAGTCATGATTTACACTCCAGCAGCAAGGTTTGACAGAGCACCTACTTAATGAGGGGCTCTGAGTGCCCCAAAATGAAGGCAGCATAATGCAGAATATTGAAGCTAGGATTTCTGGGATCTTAGAGCACTGGGATTAAAGCATGCTAGCATTCATTGTCTGGTATATTTTTGGCTGTGTTAAATTTACCTAAATGAATAGATTCTGTCTTGCTGCCAAGGAAGAGCTTTTGTCTGAAGACCATAGCAAATGTGCACACTCTTCCAAAGATGGTCCTCTTAAATGTGCAATAACAAAAATTGCCTTCCTTCCCCTAAATATTTTGAGAGAAGAATGCTCTTTCCAGATTCCTTAATTTTCCTGGATTGCTCCTTCTCTTTCACCATCTGCTCAACTGTGACCTTCTTTCTGGCTTGGAAGTGCTGCAAGATCTTTCCTTCAGACCTCATCTGCCTCCTTTCTAACTGCTTGCTGAAGTGGTTCATGCAATTCTTGGCAAGAGATCACTCACTGACCATGTGACTTGACGGATTTGTGACACCCGTCTCTTGCTATTTCATCATGTGTTGCAAACTTCTTCATGTGAGAGTGGAATCCCTTTTGGGAAGTATGGACTGCATTAATGAGTACTCTTTTGCAACTAATCCAAGTTTGATGATTGATGAGCATATGTATTTTAGTTTCACTTGTCTTTACATATCTGTAATTATTTTCTGTCACACTCCCACCTTTTGCTTTTTGTGTGCATACCAAGGAACAGATCCAGCTGGTCTAGCAGTTAGCTGCTGCTAAAAGAGGCATAGATCCTGCCTTTCCTCTGCCCTGGCTGTACTGCACATTCCTACTGCTTCCCTCTTGTGTCCCTCCATCTTTGATTGCAAGTAATATGTAACAAAAAGCCCAATTAATTTAATGTTACTTGGATCTAAAATTGATCTCTGATATTATCTCATAAGAAATTCTCTGTGAAGAAATGAGGAATTGGATACAATTTTTTTACATGTTTTGAGCTCCCTGACATAGGCAATATAGATCCACTCTTTTTATTCATCACAGAATGGCAGAGGCCAGAAGGCCCCTCTGAGGGTTATCTGGTCCACCTTCTAGCTCAGAGGTAGGTGAACTTGAGTCAGGTTTTGCATATCTTTGAGGATAAAAACACCACAGCCTCTCTGAACTACCCATGCCAGTGTTTGAACACCCTCACAGTAAGAAAAATGTTTTTTCTTAGTATCTTAAAAACAAGAGTTCTCTGCAGGTTAGACTACTGTAAGTAATTGGAGTTTTCCTTCAAAATGTTCTGGTTGCTGTAGTGCAAACCAATGACATCCACCTATTGAGTTGAGGGGAGGTAATGCAAGTGATAGCACTCACCTTCATCCAGTACTGTGGCTAATGACTCCTCATCCTAGATCCAGAGGCTGTCTCTGAATAAGGACTTGGAAGCATCAATATAATTTAGAAATCTGATTTAAGTAAGGCTTTCCAAATCCTTTAGTAGCTAGATCCAGAATAGAAATAATTTGTGTATTTAGTTACTGTGACTTCAATCTTTTATCATAATATGTTGGATTTTTTTTATTTGTTTGCAGTATTCTTTGCTGTGAGAATAACTTTTTTTTTTGGCTAAATGTAGGTTTAATGTTCATGTAGCAAGCTTTATAGCCATTGTTTCCCCAGTCCCTATTTTGATGGCATTATGATAGTGCCGGCTGTATCCGTGCCACTTAACAAACCCTATAGTGTTCTGTGACTGAAAACAGACTGAGACATGCCCAACCTGTTGTGCTGCATTCATTTGGGTGACCTACCCCAGAAGCTATTTGACACATCAGTAAAGAAGGAATACTGAAAGCAACTGGATCCAGTGTTTGTGATGTCTCTGCATGCTCAGTTTCTCTGAACAAAATATATTTCTACAAAAATATATTTCTACAAAAAATATATTTCTACAAAAAAGAATTACTGAGTAGAATAATAATTGTATGGTATGAATGCATAAGTTGGATTTCTTTAAGAGGCAGAAGTAGTTAATCCCCTCCAATGGGCAGTACAGAGAGACATCATGGATGAGATAAGGTTTCTGCTCTGTATGAAGTTGTTGTTAGGGAGGGAGGTCAGCCATCAACACAGGAAAAAGGACCTATATGACAAAGGAGGTAGTGTGACTGTGTCCAGCTGAAATATTGACAAACTTGAGCATGTTATGAAGTACATGAGTATTTGAGAGGAGAATGGGGTGGAATTGGGAACCGTCATTAAAATGCTGTAAAACCAGAAGTTGTGGTTACAGATTCTTTTTCTATGGCTGTTTCTGTTGCTTTTCTTGTTAAGTTGTCTCCAAGATGGGTTTAAGTAGAGTTTGAGTGCCCCTATTTTAGATTGAGCTCTGCAGAGAATTTGTTAGGAGATCTCCAAGAGCATGGTGGTCCCCACAGCCCCCAAATGGAGCCCCTGGGGGTCCTTTATAGCCAGAGTTAAAGCCCATGCATCTTATTCTTCTGGAAGTTCCTAGCAAACTTTCCTCCATATCCAGGAATAGGCCTGGATTGCAATGTTAACCATCTCAGAATGTTTTATATTTTTAACAAAAAATATTATACCAAAGTAGTCTTAACTGTCCAACTAGTATGCATTGTTTGCATTGTACTTTGTTTCCTTTTATGTACTGTTTGTCTTTAACAGACCTGGCATGACTGCTTCCCAGGCAGTAAATACATTCTGGCATAATTAAGGCACTTCCACATCCTTTGCAGGCAAAACCTCAGCGATGGTATCTCTGGAGGGAGATGTTGGAACTGCCCCAGAAGTTGCCAACTGCTGTTTATCTGTTAACCAGTACCTGAGCTGCTGTCTTTTTGAATCATCATCCCATCTGTATTTACAGTGACCCCCTCTGATCCATAGGTCATTACTTGGGCAATTGTAAAAACTGATCTATAAAAAAATGCTGTTTTTTAAAATCTTATTTTTTAGTGCATTAGATATGTTCAGCCAGAAAAAGAAAAAAGGGGACAGAGAAAGCAACTTGACAACTTGGGTTTTATCCATGTAAAAATCCATGTAAGACAGTATAACTTAGTTAATTCTTAACAAGGTAGCTTTCTCTCAGCAAGGTAGCTACATGGGATGCACTTCTGAGGATATACCCAATTAATTCTGCTGCTGCAGCCAATGTTTATGGACATAAATTCATGCATCTTGATCCTGTTGCTGCCACTGTGTAAGCAGATTGTTTATCACTTTTTGTTTGGACAGGCACGGAAGCCTGCTTGTATAATTAAAGTTGTAGCATCTGCACAATAGTTATATACTTAAAATTACTGTGCCTTGGCATCATGTTCCTCTATTGATCTTTAAACCAGCACAAAATGAAATTGAAAATACAAGCCATTGAGGCAAAAATTTCATTAAGGGTAGTAAAGAGTACAGGGTACTGTGAGGCTTCTAGTGTAGGGGCAGGACTACAACATTTTTCCTATCTCACAGGAAAGTTGTAAGAGCCGTCCTAATATTACGTGATGGAAAACGACATAAATCTATATGGATAAAATGAATTTATGCATAAGCAATTAGCTTCTGCAGAAGAAGAGATGTAGGTTGTAAATTCTTTGAAAAGCCCTTCTCCCATGCCATCAAGTAATTTAGACCACAGACTATTCTTTGGGGAATATTAGAGCTGCAAAAACTAGCCTGGTCATAACTTTATGTAAGTGATTAATTAACTCATGGCTGTTTTGAAAATAAAGGCACAGTTTGCATTAACAAGGTTGAACTGGATGATTTCTTCTTGGACTGGGTCTGTTTAAGTGACATCACAGCACTTCCCACTCGTTCTTGTACCCTGCTGTGTACACCTAGGAATTGCAGCAGGGAATTTAATTCCGTGGATACAGTGTGGGGGCAATGCCCTCCCAGGGCTAAATGGGGATTGGTGCAGGCTATTTAAGGGTGGGAAAAGTCAGGCTCTGAGTAGGCTCCCACTTCTGAGAGGGAATCCTTCTCTTCCCTTTTGTTTACTTTTAGTTCAAAGGCTTGTGCATGACTTGTAGTAAACACCCATTTTAGTCTATAGGTACAGAGACAGCTTTAGGAAAGAATCAAGTGGCTTACTGTCAAGCAATTTGTAGGGGGAAGAGAGGTGTTCTAAAGATTTTATTCTGATTCTTGTTATTTTTTATTTTAGTTACTGTTAATAAACTTTTCTTTATACGCTTTTAAAGTTTTGAGCCTGCTTTGCCTTCCTCCTAATCCTATCTCACAGCAGGAAAGGAGTAAATAATTCTAGATGGTACATGGACATTTGGACAGCATGGAAGCCACCACACAGGCGGCTTCTTCACAGGTGCAGCCAATTGCTATATAAGGAGCAGGGCAGAGCTAAGGAGAGAGCAGAACTGAGCATGGGTGGACAGCTATGGATCTTTGGGTGATGTGACTGAGTGCTTTAGGAGGTACATCTCTATGATTCAATTACTGAATTTTCCCCTTGTTCTGTTAGGTTGCAGAAGTGTAATTCTGTCAGGGATTTGCATCAGGAGATAAATGTCATGGTTTAGCTCCCATGTCTGGGAACAATCTTTGATGCAGGATGGTGGGACAGTTACAATTAAAACCCTAGCAGGCTTTGTATTTGTTCTTCATTTCTTTGTATGCCCCTGGGCTTACCAATGTTGGTGGGACAATGCACCCGTTTAAATAGTGTTTTCATTGGCATGGCTTGCATTCATTTTTGTCATGTTGATGCTCTCTTTTTTTTTAGCCCTGGCTGGTGGAAGCCCTCACGTGTAGGAAGCAAATAGACAGGAATTTAAAGGAGCTTCTGAGAGTCCAGCAGCTTCATGGTCAATTTGGACAGTCCCAAAAACAGGGTTGGAGGGAATGGACAGGCAAAACCAGAGAGGAGTCTGGTCATGAGCAGAAAGCAGTGTCTAGCTTCCAGCCTTACTGAGCTGTTTGTTTCTTGGTTACTTCATGAGAGGAAGGAGCAGAGTGTGAGATGGTAATCACCTGTGATTTAGGGTGTCAAGGAGTCTGAAGGCTGCCCGTATATGAAAACTGCTGACACAAAGTCTGGGAATCGTGCAGAGCTTCAGGCATGTCCTGCCTTACATGGAGCCAGAGAGCAGCCCTAAAAGTGGAACTATTTATGGGAGGTTGTCTGTTTTCTCTTGTGACTTGGGGAGGTTGTTTCTTGTTCACCCAGGCTCTGAGCCCTATCAGTTTGCGCTTAAATATGACTTTCCCAGATTTTCAAATCTGCTGTTTTCCCAAAGGAATGTCTGTTCCTGGCATGTAGCCTTCCTTTTATCATACTGAAGATTACCTCACTCACTGAGTGTTGGTAGCTTCTGGTAGATGACCAGCAGCCTAAATATTGCCAGTTACCAGACCCCTCCTCTCTGCCCTCAGATGGAGACATAGGGGTTCACTTGGTCCTGCCCAAATGATGCCCCATGCCTTCAGTTTCTTCAGCACAGCCCTGGCCATGATCCTGAAATACCTTGCCAAGGAGAGAGCAATGGAGGAGGTTTACCTTCCTTGCAATCTGAGTCAGGTGGCACTGGGAATCGCAGAAGAAGTGCTTGCAGGAGGGGTGGTGGTGTGGCATGTGACTCTTCCATGTATCCGGTCCTCGTGTGGCTAATTGTCACAGACAGTGCCTAAGTGTATGTGACAAAACTGTCAAGATCACGTGGTGCTTTTGCTTATACAACTTAGCCAAATACTGTATTGCTGAGAAATTTTCTCAAAAAAATCTAAGGGGTTAGACTAAATAATATCCATAAGTGACATTTTAAATAGAGACAGCAATGTGTTTAACCTCATGGTTACTAAGTGATAAAGGTTCTATAAACACATCTTTCTAGCATTTTTTAAAATAGGAATTTAGTTTGCCATCTTTTGTGAAAAAGTTGATTCTGTATGATTCTGGTCTCAAACCAAGTCTGACCCTTGCTTTATTTTTTGAGTCATTCAGAAATGCAGTACATTTCTACTTTGCTTAATGCAGGTGTGCCATGGCTAGTGACTGCTAGTTTAGCTGTTCTTAAGTTCTCCTACTGGTGTTTCAGGTCAGAGAGGACAAAGGTCTGGTATTTTAAGGGATTTGGTGCTTCTAGATAAAAACATTTTGCATTCCATGCATGCTCAGTCTCTAAAGATAAGTAGGGAGGAATACTGGAAAACCCTGGTATCTCAATGGAAACGATAGTCAGAATGTAACTTAACCTTGCATGGTGGTCGTTTGCATTCATCAACATACCTTTGGTTTTGTTTTCTACTTGTTATAAAACCTTGTGCACTTATTTTTAGTACTCATATGAACATTTGATGACTGCTGCTGTGAAGATTTTATCATTGGAACAATTGTTTCCTGAGCACTTAATTTCTTCAGGTAGTCCCATCAATGCTTATAGCTTTGGGGGCTTTAAAGATGAAGTTACTTTAACATACAGTGATGCTACTTGATAGATTCCTCTGGGAGGCCAACCACTGTGTTAGCTAAAACACAGTGGTTGTATGAAGAATGCTGTTCTCATGGCTCAAACACTTGTAATGCTGTCCCACCCAAACTAACCTCAGCATCAGGGTGACTTTTAATCCATGAACGAGATAAGCAATAGAACTATTTGTTACTGTCCCTCATATGTGAAGATATTTCTTTTAACCAAGTTAGTATTTAACTGTCTTTATTTTACTGCTAACAAAAATAAAATCGTGTAATTATAAAAGAGACAGGTGTTTCAGTCTGTTGTACAAAAGAAAGGGCATCACTGATTGGCTCTGAGCAGCTGGTATAGAATTCTGTTGGTGAAATAGAATTAAATACAGGTTATGAAAGGCTACCTTTTTCTAAGTGGAGGAAAACGTTGGCTGACATGAGGTGAAAAACATTAATGGCAATTTCGCTAAAATGAAATCTTAGTGCTGCAGTTCTTTCTGGCTACACTGTATTGGTGGTTTTTTTTTGCAAGAAACCATCCCAGGAATTCATCCTAGCATGATAGCAGGACTGTTTTAAAAAGTATCAATTTCATCCCACATGTGCATGGATCATAAAATTCCAAAGTATCCCAAATTATCCTATCCTGCTAATGCAGGATTTTTTTATTTGATGAGAATCTTCTTCCATGATGCTTTTTTACCTCATTTCCATACTGCTGCTGCTAGCATTTTGTACCAGATGCTCTTCTGTCATTAAAGTAACTGCTTCCTGATTATTTTGTGCATGAAAACTTGTCTACTATGTGTATCAGGTGACCCGACAAAATCTATTTCAAATCTTGCTCCTTTTCTATCATGAGACCATCCTAATTAAAAATACCTTGCTATGCTCCATGCCTCCAATACTCCATTATTGTTATAGCTTGAATACAGTCCTGTCCTTACATATGTGCCTGAGGTTGTTGGTGAAGATGGGTGACATGACTTCAGTGCTATCTTACTTATTTGATATCTCTACCTCTTGGGGAGTCTGACTGCAGGTATTTTTCTACAGAAAATCTATAAAAGTAGGGTCTGATAATACTACCTTGAGTGGCTGGGCCCATTGCCTACATGTACATAAGCAGAAGGCCTGTGCCAGATGACAGGAATAATAGGCATCTGTCTTCTCTATGTAATTTGAGGGAAACCAGTACATGATAGCTAAGATAAATACGAGCTTGTTGTCAGCTGATAATATTGCTGTTTTTCTCCCCTTGTATACAGCAGCAAACAGATGGATGGAGGCAATGGCCTTTCCCCCTGTTTGCAAGGGAACTTTGCCTGGTCCTGGGCCATCTGGGTGTTTGACAGATCTGAGTTGATATCTGAAGCTTCAGGTGGAATTTTGCTGCCTCAGGAACTTAACATGTATCTCATCAGTCCTATATGTAATACCTTCTTGGGTGGCTAAATAGGATTAAATACCAATGTGTGTGTTACTAAAGCCTTTTCCTGTGTCTGCAAACAGTATGCTCCGATGCGCAGTTTGAGGTCACCACCAATGTTACCTGGATCCATACACACGTATGCTTTGGGCCCTCATTCTCATCACACTTCTGTGGTGCAGTTTTTGCTGGAGTAGATATGAATAGTGGTGGCCAGAAGGGGCAATGTGTGTTTACTTTCTCTGCCTTGGCATCACTCTCCCACTGCTCCCCTCAATGCTGAAGCAGCCTGCTTTGGAGTCAGCTGAACAGCAGTGCTGGAGATACAGACCTGGTAAAAACATGGAAGTCAGAAGGGGAAGTCTGCCCTCTGTCCCAGCCTTATCACAGAACTTCCTAGTTAGGTACCCACTTGGCTCTGCAAGTCTTTGGCTCTACAAATCCAAAGTAATTGAGCTGTTTAGGAAAAAAGTAGATCACAAAGGTATGAAAGGCAAATATAATCTGAAGATAAATCCTGCACAGTCAATGGAGCTGGGGCTGTGAAGTTAATTTCCAGGGAAGATTAAATGAATCAGAAAGCAGACCCTTTTGAGCATGCATTGCAAGATACATTCTCTGACAGAATTCTTCCCCTAGAGGCCCCTGGCAATCTGCAGACCTTCCCAGACTAAACCTAAGGGCCTTCCTGTAAATAAAGAAGGGACAAGCTCTGGAGGCAATCTGGATCTCTGTGAAAAGCCTCTTTGTTCCAGTCTGCAAGGGCTGGAAAATTCTTAGGCAGCAGAGCTATGGATGCCGACAGGAACAACTCCTTCTGCTGGTTTGGCTCTCTGATGGGAGTGGCTGGCTCTGCTGGTGGATCTGAGACCCCATCCCTGCAGCCAAGGGAGACTGGCAAACTTACTGGGGCACCTGGCAAATGTAAAACCTTATGTAGTGTTTGGGGCTTGCTCTCCCTGACTGCTCTCTGCCTCTCCTGGTGCAGGAAGGTGGATAGTTTCCAGCTGAAACCATTGATGGAAAATTCCTGCTAAGGAAGAAAAAGTAGAGGCTTAACTCTGGTAGGGACTGTAGTGATGGGCTGGGGCCAAACCTAGGAAGATCAAGGCATGGGCTGGTGCCATCCCCCTGTGCCTGTTGTCTGTGAGGGATGCTGGGGTGCTTCTGCTGCTGTCAGAATGGGGGATGGTGAGTCAGGGATCTGCACTGCTTTCTCTGGTTGTTCCTTTCTCTCTGCAGCAGGTGAAGCTCATGAAAATGTCATAGCTCAGCAACCAAACTGGCCATGGTTCCTGTTTCCACGGGATGCCCTGTGAGGAGAAGGCATAGAGCATCTGAATTACTTCACCACCCATGGAAATACTCTACAAATAAAGTTGTATTGTTTAGTTATAAATTTCACGCTGGTGTGGTTAATCTTGAAGGTATATAATCTTGAATATAGAGGAGAACACCCAGAAACTAGTATTACATTAATGATTAATGACAGATTTGGCCGAATTTGAAAATGTATCCTAGAGCTGAAAATCAATCCTTGGATTAACAGAATTTCTGACCAGTCCTAGGACTTGTAGACTTCCTTAGGCATTGTTGAAAAGGTTTTGTTTTTCTTCACTTTTCATATTTAAATTTGGTAACATTTCTTTCCTGTTGCTAGTGCTCCTATTCCTCTGTTTATTGGTTACTATTCTGAAAAAATCTAGGCTTTGGCTTTTGAGGGGAAAGGATGTGAAGCAGGGAAACAGAGGAAGGCCCTTTGGAAGATGAGTGAAATTTGATAATAATATAAGTGAGGCCAGTCACCATTTTTAAAATTGCTATTCAAGTATTTATTTCTGACAGAAATGGAGGATTACAAGGAAACCCTTACCTGCTTTTGTTCTAAGGCTCAAGATGTTCTCCCTGTCGAGTTTCTCCCTCTCCTGAATACTTTATCTTCTGCAGGGTCAGTGAAAGGCTTCATAATACACTGCTTGGTTCACTCTCTTGCCCTGAGATCTTGGTGCAGCTTTGCACTTTGCATCTTTATTTATAAATCATCAGCTTTCACAAATGAATCACCTATTGTTTGAGGTGGGCAGTATATTTTAATGGCATCTAAGTTAAGAATTGTGATTTTTAAATGTTTGGTTTGTATTTTTGACCTGCTGTAGTTAGAATTCATGTCCAAGGAGGTATAAAGAAAAAAGAGGACAAAAGGCTCACTGAGCTGCAGCTGTAACAGAGACCCACGTCCTGGGTGTTATTATTATTCATGACTTGTGGTGTAACTGTAGGATGGAGGAACCACATTCTTTGGCTGCTCAGGTCTGAGCATTGCTGAAACATAGGACTGAAATGGCCCAAAGCTTTTTCCTGGTGAGAAATAACAAATGGAGCTATGTAGTGGAGCACAGGGAAACAGCAATATGTCAGGATGTGAAGAGGTGTTTGTGTGCTCAGAACTCACCTGCTTCTCTACTGTACCAGCTGGACATCTCAAAGCTGTTCCTGCTCCCTGCAGATCTTCCCACAAAAACACTCCTGGAGGCCAGGCAGTCTCACTTGCAGCACATCTACCTCAATATTGGTCAGCGTGGTGGGCTGCAGGCATCTTGTACATCTCTCTCAGAGCCTGCTGTAATACTCTTACAATATTTTAAGAGTTCCTTCTGTTGTATTAAGAACATCTAATTGAGGCTTTGCTGATCCTTCTTGGAAAAGATCCTTTTTGGCTCTTCTCTGAGCTCTTTGGGCTCAGCACTACACTGGGAAGCATCCAGGGTGTTTTGCTTTACTCTTCTTTTGGAAGTGGGACCTCCAGGAGTAGTCCTGCACCTCGTTCCATGCTCAGAATAGCAAAGCTCTTTCTGTGGAAAAGCAAACTTTCATGGTTCCTGAGGAAATAAATGCTACTGAATAGTGCTAAGTGGGCTTTAGTGCCATGCACTTGACTGGGAGCATACATTAAAAAAAAAAAAAAAAAAAAAAAAGAGGGCTTCAAAGATTGTTTAAGAACAAGTTAATAAATGTCACAGATGAAATAGTTGTAAAAGCATTTCCCCTGGCCTCTACCACCCACTTGGCTGAGGGCAGACTGGGAGGTAGGACTGGATGCATTGAGAGGGCAGAAATGCACTGAGGTGCAGGACACAGGGGTGCCTGGGACTGCAGGGTCCCAGGCTCAAATGGGATGTCTATGTGCTCATTGAATCCCACCCTGAGACACTAAGGAACATGTCTTGGGGAGTTAAGTACACACAAATGCTTTAAGCAAACAGCAGTGAAGGGAGGGGATGAGGGGTGAGCCTGCGGAGGTTTTTTTCCCAGGAACTGTGCTCTTTTATTTAGTAACTTGAGCAAAACTCTGCTGTGAACATTTGCATCCCAAGATGAAATATTCTTGCTAAAACCAGTTTTGTACTGCATGTACTGCACTCTGCTTCTTTGCATCCCCATCAGGACTTTTTCCAGCTTGATGCTGACACAATATTGCTAGATGGTGATTGCCACTTGAGGGATAGTACAGATGATTTTGTATTTCATAACAAATGTATCACAGGATTTGCTAAAATGAAGTCTCATTCCCAACTAGCTTTCCCAGTCATACAATTTTGTTTGCTGTTGTCTTTTTTATTCATGTTTGTGGTATCATATTTCAGACTAGTTTTAAACTCTTAATTTGCCAGAACTTAGATACATCTGTATTTTAAATATACATTGGTCCTTTTAACAGAAGTTACACCATTTGTCAGATCATATTCACAGAGCTTTAAAATACACCTTTGTTCCTGCTTCCAGATATAAGCTGTATGGTTGAGAGACTTTGTTATTCTGTGTTTATATTCTGTCAAGCCCAATGGCACCTCATCCTGACAGAGTGAGCTCTTTGTTACTTCTGTGCTAGAAAGAATACCTGTACCTGGTACAGGTCATCCTGTACCTGCTAAATGTTTTTAAGATGAATCCATAAGTGCTGGAAGTGTAAGAGTTTGGATATTATGTTACAATTATGTTCAGATGGCTGAGTATGGTGGATGCTCTTAAGAAGACTCTTGCTCTCACATGGCTGGAAATTTCCCTTGAAAATGCTAGTAAGGCTTTATTTTCTGAAATGCAAAGTCCTCATACTAGCTCTCTCTCAGCAAGGACAAACTCCAGCATTGCTCCCATTTCAAAGGTTTGGCCTCTGCAAGTAACCTCCAGTTAGATACATCAGTGATGTATTACGGGGTTTTGTTGCTCCCTTATTTTCTTCTGACAGTAACTCCAAAAAAGGGGCTTTTTCAGAGTAGGAAAATTGTTTCAATCCTCTTTTCATTCAGTTTTGTGGTCTCTTCATTTCAATGATTAAGGACTTGGCAGGGCTGGACTTCTTTTTTGGTTTGGACGATAGCTTTGGTTTGGAACATCCCAAAATAAATTACGTCCAAAAGTTTCCTCTTTGTCTGCTGTGATTTCAAAGCAATTTTCATGGCTCAGTTCAGGGCTACCTAATAGAAGAAAATGGAAGAATAATTACTGCCTGCAGAGCTTCTAGCACAGCAGTTATTTAAGTAGCTGCAAAATAATTTAAGGTACAGGCAAATTTCTTGTTCCCTGAAGAACTGTGTGCCTTGAGCCAAACATTTTTCCTTGAACTAGGCACATGGTTGCTGTGGCAGTCAGGCAGCAGGCACAGCCCCAGTGTGCCAGCAGTACTAGCAAGGGCACCACTGGCATTCCTGCCTGTCTGAGGTGAGAAGCTCACCCCCTCAACACTGCCCTGTGGGCTGGGTGTTGTGGCTCCCCATCACTCCTGGAAATCTTATCATTTCAAACCCCCCACTGAATAAAAAAAAAAAAAATTAAAAATTAGAGTACTCTTCCCTCTGGGAAGCCCACAGCACTAAGTTCAGACAGGAACCTTGGCCCTGGCTGTGCAAAGCAGAGAGAGGGCTGCCCTAATGGAGCAGCCCAGATTTCCTGCTCATGTAGGGGAAATTTCACAATAGACATTCCAGCACATGGCCAGCCAGATGGTGGTATGTGGAGAAGGGAGGGCGGTGAAGCAGCTGATGGCTGTCCTGTGCCTCACTGGGGGCAGTTCCACTGCGGTCCAGTCAAAGAGGGACTTGGGAGGGGGATGAGAGGCTTCATCAAGATGATTTAAACCATTAACTGAAATAGCTTTGACTGAATCATGGGCTAAGTGACTTCATTCAGGCTGACTTGTAAAGTGAATATGAAAATGCAAGCTGACCAAAGAGGGTTTACCTAGGCAGTGTGGAGATCTACAAGTGGGCTTTGTAAGATGCCACAGCTTGCAGAGCAGCTCCTGTTTTACAGACATAGCCACAGAACACCAGGTGCCAAAAAACAAACTTGTAACTTAAGTCTTTGTTGGGTATAAAACTTAATTTGCATAATTTATCTTGTTGACTAAAAAGGCTATTCATTTGCTCAGAATTAAATTAATTTCTATACACACCTCTAAATCTGGCCTGTTCAGATCTATTGTTATCACAGCGACTCTATTTATCTTAGTTAAAAGCCAACATCCTTGTCATTTCAGGGAAGGAAAAAGCCACTTAGTGGTAGTAATTAAAAATCATTTAAGCTTTCAGCACATTAGCACCTGCATGTTATGAAAATTGGAGGATGGTGGTAGTCTTGCAAGCTCATATAGAGTTAGTTAAGAGAGGATTTCTAGAGGTTCTCAGGGTATGCTCAAAGTGGCAAATATGGCAAAATGTGGCCAAGCCTTCTGGCCACATCATCTGTGGTCAGAAAGCCAAATGTGCATGAATTTGCTCAGAGCAGTGGGAGCAGTGCTGCACATCTTCTGGACTGCAGTGGTCTTGCAGCTGGAGGGATCAATGCTGAAGCATTTCAAGCCTGGCATCTGTCTCAGTCCTAGTAACCATCTGTGTCCTTATGAGATTCAGGGAGGCAAAAGCCACAGGATGTTAAGTCTAAGCTATGAGGGAGTTTACTTGGATGGAAAGTGTTTAGTGGGTGGGAAAATGGGACATCCACAGCACAGGTATTTGCTGGTGCCTTTGGTGTCCCAGGGGGTGCCGTAATCTCACTAAAGACCTCAATGAGTTGTGTTTTCCAGCAGAGAGATATGTTATTAACACTAAGGCAATTTTCGATGTAAAACCTCATTAGGGAACATCTTAAGGGGTCAAGTACAAAACATCCACATGGATAATTTAACAGGAAACAACAAAGAAAAGGTGTCATGCCTAATTGATCTAAAGTGAGGGTAATAAATGTAAAAAATAATGATAATTTGTGAAAACTTGTTTTGTTTCATTTCCCCAGATTTGGTGTGTAGTCATTCCATATGGGGAGCACTCATGGGGTAGTAAGGAGCTACTATTTTAGTAAGAATAAACTTCTTCTTCCACTGCCTACCCTTAAAATAAAAATACTTACAAAGAAACATCCTTTCCACTGATTATTTTTGCAGACTGGTGAGATCTTTAATTTTTAAAGTGTTTCCAAGTTGTGTTTGTCCAATTATCATGTTACTTCACTCAATAGATAATGTGCTCGTGATGGAAGACACTATTTTTTTCCCTACTACAAAGAATAAAACAAGTTACTGAAGTGAAGCAAGTTACCCAAGTTTCTATGTTGTGGTAAAACAAGAATTCTTTTTTTTTGCCTAATCTCTAAAATTTGATAAACTTGATGAAAAAGTGTACATATTCTATAATTGTACAAGCATTAAGTATTTATGTGTCTAGCCACTGAACAAACCTATGCCAATATATTGCACAGGCTATTCAAATGGGAACGGAACAGCACTGAAAAATAGCCATGAGTGAGAGAAATAAACAGAAAAAGGAAATAAACAAACAGACATCAATTTGTGTTAGGAGTGACTTTGACTAAGAACTCACACCTGCCCTTGCAGGGGATTGCCTCACGGTGTTGGTCAAACGTTCCTGTCTTGTACAGGCATCTCTGTTGTTGATGGTTTCCTTTTTTCAATCCTCTGCTGCAGTTAAGAGACTTATGCTGGGAGGATAAATTGATTATTATAATTGTTCATTAACGCACTCTAATTTAATGTACTTTGAGAGGTTATAGTCTTCAGAATGATGATAAATTGTGGTAGCTCAAATTAATGTCACTGCAGCTAAAGGGATGTAAGCATTTCTATTAATATGGAGCCATTTTCTGGGGTTTTATAATGAAGGTATAAAAATTGCTGAAACTTAAGGTACAAGTTTCTAGTATGTTTTTTGCACACAATATTCCCTTGAATCTGATCTAATTGATAGGCATATCAAATCTAATAAGATATAAATAGAAAGAATCTACTGAAGATACAGATTCCAACTTGTAGAAATGGAAGTATACAAGGGGAATACACTGCCTTCTCATTAGGTTAAAGCAGGTGGACCTGTGGTGGCACATGTGACAGGCATTTTGCTCAAAGGGCATCTTGCACCCTGGGCTGGTGTCTTTATCAGAATTCCTGCTGCCCTCTGCCTCCATCCTAGTAGCTGCACCTGCTGCCCTTCTCTGCACCTAGTAGCTCCTGATGCATGGTTAACTCGGTGTAGCAAAACAGTGCTGAATTTATTAAGCCATGTTTATATTATTGGAAGAGCTTACAAGGAGTTTGCACACAAAGGCAGCTGACTTTGGAATAAAAATAAACAATTTAACATTAAAATCAGATCCCATCCTAAAAAGTCAAAGGTAGAAAATGATGGCCCACCTTTAAAAATCATGCGGACTTTGGATATTTTAGCATGAGATGCTTGAAACAAAGATGACTCTAAAGATTTTAAATTACAGAAAAAGAAAGGAGGAGAAATCAGCAAACTATGTTATCCTGATGTTCTGAAGTTTTTCAAAGATACTGCCAAAAGAGTTAAAGATAAAATTGACCAAAGCTTTTAGAAAAGCTTGGTCATTTTTCTCACTAGAGGAACATACAGAGAGAGAATGTTTATTTAATGGGTTTTTTTATATATTTTTCTCCTTGGACTAGAGATAATGAAAATTATCTCTAATATTAAGGTACTTGTACTAACTGGTTAGTGCACCAAACTCAGCACCAAGGCACCAAGGAGCTGTTAACTTGAATTTTGATGCAAGTTCTGCAGGGAAAAAAGTCTGCTGAGTAACAGCTTGCCTGATCTGATAACTGAGACTGACAACATGATGGGCTATGCAGAAAGGGGCAATAAAGATCCTCGACTTACAAAGCAACCCATTTGATATCTCCTGTCTTACTGAATGTGGAATGGTTTTCTGAAATCATGACAAAACATTGATGAATGGGCACATGCATTATTATAGAGTCAATCTCAAGGTAATGAGATACACAAAATTCCTAGTTATATTGTAATCCTGTCAATTATGAGTGTATTCTAAAAACAGAAATACTAAGAACAAAGAAAAGAGAAGGAGCCAAGGTAAGATGAGTTCAGAGCCTCACAACAGCATTGTCTTCATGCACCAAGGAATAAAGTATTTATTTTGGTCAAAGTTTAGGGGCCTCACATTTTATTAGCTCCCTTTCTTTTCTGTATTCCCTTCATCTTTTTAAACATTATCTAAGGGGTTAATGGACTTCTCCTTTATTTTCCTATTTTATTCTGCATATTCAGAAAAGTAAGCTGTGCCACACAATCCACATGATATTAATAGTCAGTAGGTATTTGTAGGTGAATGTAGGTTTTAGATATACAACTGTGTGGAGACTTTGCTGTTTGACTTTAAAATTGTGCTAGTCACCAATTTCTAATTCTGCCAATCACTGGAATAAAAAATTAGAGAGACCTAAATCATATACATATATAGAATGTTAAAGGTTAGGGTATTTTTATTTTTTCCCCTGATAGAGATGAGCCTAAAGACCCTATAAAAATTATATATTATGTATAAATAATTATATATACATAAATTATAGCCATTCCATGAGAAGCCTATAGCCTGAACCACTAGCTCAGAAAACCCAGGCTTTGATCAACAGTAGGCTGAGGATGGCTCTGGAGAGAGGCATGTTTGAAACACACCAGGAAGAAATTAACCTGCTTCCTTGAGGTAGGGTGGAGTCTCATTATTCCATTACCCTTCTGTTTGCACTTTGCAGTTGAAATGAACATAATGATGATACTTCTGGTTAAACTGAAATGTGTCTCTTTTTGAGAAGTAATTTGTGGGTGCTTTTAGAACAAGATTGTAAAAATTGGGACCTTGGACTTAGACACAGGGATTTGAAATGAGATATACCAGCTCTGCCCTCCTGCTTATCAGTTTGACTGCAGCTTTTAGCAATCAAAGTTACTGCTACCTGATACCTAGATACCCAGCAGTGCGAAGTGACAATCTCCATCTGTCCTGACTCTTGAGTGGGCACTGGGTTACACGGGGTTTTATGTCTCTTGAACTGTTTGAAAAGCATCTGGGTCTGGACTGTGGGTTTCCAGTGTTTGGGTGTTTTTTTGTTACTGGGCATTGAAAATCCAGCAGGCAGAGGGAATGCATGGAATGGGGCAGAGAAGTCAGTCAAGAGCAGCAGGGAACAAGTGATGCTTCCATAACCACAAACATTATGTTTGCAGTAGTGTTTTTTCAGTGTAATGTAAATAAATAGGCATAAACACAAACCATACCTTTCAAACAAATCCAGCGTACTGCTCAGTGCTGCCTTACAGTTAGACACTGATAGGTATTGATGTCCATGTTTTTACAGTGTTAGTCATCCACGAGCTGCAATTCTCAATAGATTCACAATTCCAGTTATTCAAATTTTTCGACACATTATTATTATCCTTTTATAAGTAAGAACCATTAGTGACTTCATGCAGTGGTTTGGATTAAGCAGATCAAGGATAAATTAACTAATTTGCACTGAATCACCAAGGGAAGCCAGGGAATGATCCAAACCAGGCATCTTTGTTTTTAGGCTTCTTTGAAATGCAAAAATATAGCACACTATCTGCAAGGCCTTCCATCCTGCAATACAGAAGCAAAAGATTCAGTCCCTGTTCCACATGTACTGCACCAATCACAGGCTGAGGAAAAAAAATGTTACGTGCAGTTAGAATTATGATAATAATAATAATTTACAGGTACCAGGTTTTGTTTCTTTGAGGTATCTCTTTTTTCCTTGGGGGGAAAAGAGTAAAGTAAGGGTAAATATCAAAGTTAGGTTAGGCTAACGTGCACATAGTCATTGTTTACTCTTGTTATCTGTAGTGCCTAGTAAACCCATGAGCTGTGTACTGGTAAGAAGAAAGACTTTTGAAGACAAATTTTCCTTGTTTCACATTGCTAACAATTTCTGTTCACCTGGAGATACAGAATAAGTATGTTACCAAGCCTGTGCTTCCTCCTTTCTGCTGGCTAATAAATTCTGCACCTCCTTTCCTGCAGATTGCTGGCCTTTTTTATTTAGGTGGTGAAGTACTCACTGCTGGGAATGCATCTAACCTTGAAAATATTTTGGGCTGCATGGCCTGAGGCCTGGTAGGTAACACCGGGGAATTACTCAGCTACAGTTTCTCTCTGATACTGCTGAAACTTCAGACTAATGCTTATCGAGATAAATACAGCCACGTGTTCTACAGCCTCACAGTACAGGTGAGCACGGATTACTTGCCTGTGCAAACAGGAGTAAGTTCATTCCCAGATTGCAAATGTGGCAATAAATTAATTAGTGTCAGCTAAATATTTTACTAGCATTTATGTCTGTTCATACATCAAAAATGATTGCAGACACCCAGCATCAGCACATTTTTATTGATCCATAACTGTTCCTTTCTTGCCCAGCCGAAAACCACCCGGGAGTTGTCACTGCCAAGTGACAACTGCCAAGTGACCCCGCGAGATGAGGCACAGACACCTGGCCAAAGCAGGCGGATTGCGGGATAGTTGTTTCCGGCTGTTTGTAAATTTCCTAAGTGCTTCTCAAATTTTGTCACACTTCCTGACTTCGGTGTTCATGGGACGCCGCGGGGCGCTTCACCTCCCAAGTGCTGCGCGACTGCGCTTATCTGGGGACGGGAAGGAGCAGAAGGAGCGGCGGGAACGCACAGGTGCGGACGGGAAGGCCCCAGGGGAGGAGGGGAGCGGGACAACTCTTCACCACCACCTCGGGCGGGGTCCTGGGAGGAGCGGGGACGCAGCCGGGACCCGCTCCGCCCTTCCCTTCCCTTCCCTTCCCTTCCCTTCCCTTCCCTTCCCTTCCCTTCCCTTCCCTTCCCTTCCCTTCCCCTCCTCTCTCCTCAGCGCCGGCCCGGCCCCTCCCCGCCCCTCGATCAGCGAAGGGGCCGCGGCCGGGGCGGCCCTCCCGTACCCGCGGCGCTGGCCCGGCCAACAAAGGGGGCGCCGGGGCCGAGGGAGGGGCCGCCGCAGGGCCGGGCCGCGAGGGGCGGGGAAGAAGGGGGAGGAGAAGGGGAAGGACGGACGGCGGCGGCGGCTCCTCGCACAGAAAGTTGTGGGTCCGCCAGCGCAGCGCCGCGGGAGTCGCTGCCGGGGAACGGGGTGCGAGGAGGAGCCGGGCTGCGCCGCGGGGTAGCGCGGCCCCTCCCGCCGCCGTGCCCGAGGGGTGAGTGGCGGCCCAGGAGAGTTGCTGTCGGCAGCTGTCCCGGCAGCTCTGGGAGCGGGACAGCTCTGCGGGCAGGCGGCGGCACCGGGAGGGGCTCGGCGGGGAAAGTTTGTTCCCCAGCTCCGGTAACGCCGCGGGGCGGGGGGCAGCGCCCGCGGCGGGCGCACCTGCGGGCGGGACGGAGCGGCCGCGGGGAGCCGGGGCGAGGAGCGGCTCCTCCGTAGGGGTGCCCGAGGGCGGCAGCGCCGCTGCTGCGGCCGCGCATCCCGCGGGGAGGAGGTGCCGGCACGCCCGGCCGGCTGCCGGGTCAAGATCCCCGCCGGGGGAGCGGGGGCGGCGGCCGCTCTGCCGGGGCGGCCGGGCGGGGGCGGCCGTGCCCGGGGCCTGGCCCGCGGAGCTCCGCTTCCCCCACCCGGGAGAGGGGCTGCGTGGCTTCTCCCACACGTGGCTGTCGCGCCCTGGGCCGGCCGGGGCAGCGCGCCTGCCCGTACCCCTGTGCCGCTGGCACTCGCTCCAGCGCGGCGGGAGCGGAGCTCCCTCGCTGTGCCCCCCTCGAGCGGGGCTGTCCCCTCCGTGCCAGCCGGGTGACCCGTGGTGGAGGTGGTGTGGCGGCGAGGGCCGTGTCCTGCCCCTCTGGGGACGGGGCGCCCTGTCGCCCAAAGGTGAGTGAAGCCTGGCTTTCGCGGCTGAGGATTCAGCTGTGCTGCTGCACCTTTAGGGGCATCCCACTTTCTAAATGCCACCGTACGGTGTCCCGCTGCAGGGGCACAGCGAGTGGCAGGTCGCTGCCCCGCGTGGGCATGGCCAGCAAGCCTCGATCCTTCCCATCGCGCGCGGAGTCACACCTGGCATGGCCCCTGGAGTCATCCTGATCTCCTGCTCCTGTGCTGTAGGTGCTGAGCCGTGGCCCTCCATGGGAGCCTTTTCCCAGCGGATTTAGGCTCCGCCCGTGGCACACCGCAGCCCACGAGCATGGCCCGTGTCTCCGAGCAGGAGGAAGGACCTGGCGGGGGACACAGCGAGTTCAGCGACATCATCAAGTCCAGATCAGGTAAACTGTCGAGGGGAGCGGTATTGTCCTCTTTTCTCCTCTACCTATAGCTTCTGATATAAGCTGACATTTTAAAACAGCACCTTTGTCCAGCGGTTTTTTTGGGCATATGTTGGTCATACAGCTAGTGACTGAGGCTGTTCATGCAGCTCACCTACTGTTACTGAGTAATAGTAATTGTAGAACTCAGGGTTTGTTTTGTTTTGGGTTTTTCTGTCAGTATTAGTCAAGTCTGTTTATTTGGGATACACCTCTGGCATCATAATTACCTCTACTTTTGTAAATAGACGTGTGCTTAAAGTGCTCTTATGCAACCTAGTGTTGGTAGCTTTCATGTTTATTCTCAGGCACTGAAAATGGCAACTGTGGCTGCAACATTGTACCTCCTGGAAGTGCATCGCGGTAGTGCTCATGCAGTAAATTAATGTGCTTCCTCCTTAATGTAAAGCAGTTGTCTAAGGCTACTCACTCAGGCATTTCCTCCAGCAAAACATTCGTGTAACAGATCTGAAGGTTATTAGGAAAATGTGGATTTTGTTTGGTCTCCTGAAGCTCTGATGGGTGTTGGGATGAGCAGTGAAGTACTGTCACTTTAGCAGGGGGAGAATAGGAGGTGTTGGAGGGACAGCTGAGAGTTGTTTAAACCTTGGTAGTTTAAACCTTGGTAGAAAGTTGTGCTCCATTCAGAGACTGGATACTGGACTCCTCAGCCTCACAGTCTGAGGCTGTGCATTTCTTACATGCAAAATGCTCCTGTTATCAAAAGATTCTCCTGTGATATCTAGCAAATGTAGCAGTGGTTTGTTTTTTTTTTTTAAGTTTTCCACATGCTAAAAACTTTAGGTCTTCAGTTGGTTGTGATTTGATATGTCAGATTACATAGGATGTGGGTTTGATCTGGATCCCATTGGTGTTTCTTAGACTTTCGCTTTGAGTCTTCCTCTTCTGGAAGAGCAGTTTATGAAGCAGATGCTTGTGGGTTTTTAATTTTGAATTCTGTAGTGTTTTTTTGTTTTCTGCTGTTACTCTGGACATAACTTCATTTGATTGTAAGTATATAGTCAGTATCTTTATGGGCTTTGAGTGTGGGGATAGCTTGCAGACTGTTTGTATGTATGTAAGTTTTATAAGGTATGTGAGGAAACATGGATGTATTGGAGGTTTTTCATGAATGAACAAATTGTACAGTAAGTTCTGTTGTTTTGGTTGGGGCAGCTGATTGTAAATTTCCTGTTACAACCATGTTGAATTTCTTCAGTGGAATGAGAAAGTGCTTTAAATTTGAATACAAGGCTAACAGACTCATGCATTAATGTAAAAATAGTGAGCGATGACTGATTTTAATTATTTTCTAATTACTATGCTGGTTAGGATCTGGATGTGTGATTTCTTCAAATAAATTACTGTACTACTGTAGTTCAGTTCTGAACCATTGACTACAAGTAAATCTGGATGAGGGTTTTCCTAATGAAAGGACTGAAGTTTCCTGAAGCCCGGGTGACAGCAAATTGTCAGGACTGAGGAGAAGATATTTTAATTTTCCTAGATATTATGGAAAAAGAATGCTAATTTTGATGCTTAGGAAGGAAAACTGAGGGTTTTTTTTCTGGGAAGATTTCTCCAGCATGAAATGCTCTTCAGTCTAAATGACTTGAAATACAGTAGAAGTGTTACAACTTACTGATATTTGGGGTAGCTAAGGCCTCTGCATGGCTTTTGAGACTCAAGAGATGAGAAAAAAGACAATCATTTGCTGTCACAGAAAATAGGCTGCTCTGTGTCTTGTTGCTCTGTAAGTTATTAGCACCAGTGATGTGCGAAGTCTCTTACCACTTTGGTCAGGGAGCACATGCAAATGTCTACTGAATATTTTCACTGAATAAATAAAATACAAAAAACACAGTGGGTGAAAAACTGTCTACATGATTTAATATGTGATCAAGTTATTTAATGTGTCATAATATTTTTTGAGTGTGTATTATTCCTATGCATTTTTAAATAAGCATACTGAAAACAGTTTACTCTATTCTTGTAAATAAAAGAAGATAGATGTATAATGCCCTGTGTAAAGATCACTTTCTCTGTGTTCTCCTGGGCAATTCTGTTTGTCTATTTCAATGTTTGTCTTCATTTCTTCTGAACAGATCACCAAGCTGTCAGGATATTGTGGTTATTTAAAACTATTCACGTTCTAGAAGTGATGTTTAAGATCTATGGCTGAGTCTTTTTTGTTGTCTTGTAACAATTTGGAAGGAAATTATAATTTGAAATGCCAGAATCTTTCTGGGTCAGACCTTAACAAAGATAGGTACTAGTAAAAATGTTTCTAAATATTTTGATACAAATGTAAACTTTAGTCTTTAGCAGCCTGTCAACTGAATATATTGTCTTTTTTTGTAGTCATTGCTGCTTTAGTTATCTTGCTTTCTAAAACTGTGAAGCAGCTAGAAAGCCGTAAAGGTGGCACTGTCAGTACAGGCAGTGTGTTGGTTATTGAGCTTTGATCTAAAATCACTCTTATGAGACTGTATTAAGACACATAAAGTTTTACACCTGCTCAGGGCTGTGTGGGGCCCATCTATGCTTGTTTTTATTAGAACAAGCTATGTAATTTTTTCTTAGACTTGTAATTGGGAAGCTGCCAGTGTGCCACATGAAGGATTTAGGAGAACTGCAGAAAATCATGATTTCTCTATAGACCAGTCAAAATAAATTAACAGGATTTCCATTTGTCACTTTTGCAAAAAAAAAAAAAAAAGAAGAAAAAGGGGGGGAGGTTGCCATAGGATTTCACAGATGGGAAAAAGTAATTTTGCAACTATCTCATTTGTTCTTTGCTCTCAAACTAAGAGGATGAAGGATAAAACACTTTGAATGGGCATCTCTGTATGTTATTGATTATGTTGGAAACACTTTTTCCTTCAGTGGTCAGCAAAGAAACTTTAAATGAATGTGCTATGATCTGTTACAAGTGATAAGTGCTGATTTTTTTCCAGAGCAGAGATTTTCTATGCCCTTAATGTCACTTCTGTGACTTGGGATGAAAGAAAAGAGACTTTTCCCTGTTGTCCAATCAGTATTTATTGTTTTCTGCTTTGGATATCGCTTCTCTTTGATTAAGTAGTCTGTTAGTACTGATCTACATGTAACTACAGGTTATCTTTGAAGAGACCTCTTCTGCACTTATAATAGTATTTGATGGTGACCAAAGCTGTCTAAAAAATAACTTGGTTATTGAGTTTATAAAGGAAGCTGCTTTTTTTCTCAGAAAGACCAATGATCTGTTTGCCTCCCTTCTTTCTGTACCAGTGGTGGATGCTGATGGCTGAGTGATGTTCAGTGGGTAGGATACTTGTTCCTGGATGGTTATGCTAGGTTTATATATTTATAATTTGTATTATTTAGCATTGTTACCCTGTACTATGCCTGTGTGTCTGTATAATGGCTTGCTATGGAAAAGCAGTTTTCCTTTTTATTAACTTACCTGTAGTATGAAGTAATGTATGTGGAGCTGATTTATATCTTTGGAAGGCCTCTTGTGCAGATCGGTGAGCTTTCCTCATTGCAATAGCTTTCGGGAAGGAATGCTGTGGGATGATTGCCTTACAGTGGTGAAAACAGTGCTGTCATCACAGGCTTGAAAAACAGATGAGTCCTTGCTATGATTAATTATGGAAAAAAGACAAACTCACTTAAAATCTGTCATGGGAGCTTGGAATGGTAATATATAATTAAACAGTAAGACATAGCAGGAAAAACATTTTTAGAAGATTGCGCCTCTGGTGCATTTTAAGATACGAGCTCTCTCTAAATTGAAGGGAACTTAATTCTCCTCAAATATATTTGACTGAAAGACTGCTTTGAGAAATTGTAAGTTAGTTTTGGACTTTTGGGGCAAGGCTTATTCTGAGAACTGCTGCTGTTGTCTGTCTGTCCTCTTGCCCTCTGAAGCAACGCTTACTTGGCTGGCAGACCCCTTGCTTCTGGGGAGCTCCTGGGGTCTCACTGCCCCATCACGCCACAGGTTGCCTTTGGAACCAGTTCGTTTAGTTGTGTCTCTCACTGCCAGATAACCACAGGCCAAATGTGCTGCTTCTCCTTTTCCATTTTGGCTCTATTGGTGTGAAACTGTCAGGAGTTGTCATAGTTGCGTGTGGACCCTTAGGATTCTGCCAAGTGGATGCAGAGTTGGTGTAGCCAGATTTGCACTGGGTGAACTCTTCAGGGACATTTGTGCAGATAGGGTATTAAAGGCGAATGAAAAACTTGCTCTCCTTGTTTCTAGTCACTGAAATGACTTTAGGACTAAGCCTTTGGGTTGCTGTGGCCTGGCTTCTTTCTGTCAACTGTATAGCTTCCTTTTCTTGGGCTGTCTGGTGGGGACAGATCGGATGCTGCAATGAAGACAGTTCTGGGGTATTGCCTGGCATTTATGAAACGACAGATATAGAAGTACCAGGCTGGTTTCTTCTAGCATCTTGATTGGTAGGTGAAGAAATAACATATGCTGCTCTGTGTGTTTGAAGCACGACTCTGCCTTGGAATAGAAATTGAGGCTCCTCAGGGAGGGGAAAAAAACCAACCCAAAACCCAAACCATAAAAGCAGCCCATTGATTTGCATGTGCTCTGCCAGGAAAGGAGGACGCAACCCTGAGCAAGAGCTGCTATGTGAGGCACTGTGTGTAGTGTGTTAAATGTTTCTAAAGAGGTCTAAAAGCTGGTGTGGGGAGGGACTGCTGCTGTGGGAACCCCTCACTGATGAGGATCCTGTGGAGGAGGGTTGCCTAGGTGAGAGGCAAACTAGGGGCAATGTGGGGTTCCTTTCCGTGCCTTCCCCAGCACCCTTTGGAGCACTGTCCCCCCTTCTCCCCTCAGGTCTGGGGAAAGAAGGAAGATTCTCATACAGTAGCATGGAAATATTTATCATGTGCTCACAGCATTGGGTAGCTTAGCAGAGAATTAGCTGGGCTGTGTTAACACCTCTGAAAAACTGCTCCTAATTTTGGTTTTCCCCTAGACTGTTTCTCCTAGCAGAATCACTTGTCCATGGTGTGTGTTGGGGTTGATTCTTGTGAGCAGGGAAGAGTAGGGAAGTGTTGTTATTAAAATCTTCTGAATACAAATAGGGAAGAATTACTTGTCCATGGTGTGTGTTGGGGTTGATTCTTGTGAGCAGGGAAGAGTAGGGAAGTGTTGTTATTAAAATCTTCTGAATACAAATAGGGAAGAATCACTTGTCCATGGTGTGTGTTGGGGTTGATTCTTGTGAGCAGGGAAGAGTAGGGAAGTGTTGTTATTAAAGTCTTCTGAATACAAATAGGGAATGGGTACATCAATGTAGGCATGGAAGGGGAAGAGCACATGGGCTTGAGCTGAACTGATGTTGTTTTAGGACAGTGTATCTGCTCTGCTAGCAGCATGGATTAGTGTGCTTGGAGCCTGCATGATCTGATTTTCAAGTGTTGCATGGTATCCCTCCTTCAAAGGAAAATGCACAATTAGAAAAACACAGCTGATTCCACTTATCTTGCATACTGAGGCACTCCTAGCATGAAGTTGTGGAGAACTGCATTTATTTGGATGCCTTACTAACAGTCTGAAGAATGAATAACGGGGTTTAAACATTGTGAGGTGGGAGGGAGGAGTTTCAGTGTCTGACTCCTTATTGTGTTGATGAAAGAAAAAGTTGTAGTGCCCTGTTTTATGTCTTTCTCCCCTCCCCCAGTGTGTTCTGGGGATGCAGCTGAGCTGTAATTTCAGAAAGTGACAGTACATTCTCAGAAGAAAGCTGGGAGTTTTAAAGGTACCAAGAGAAATGACAGCCTAAGGAAATAGAACAGTCCATTGGAACCTGTGGGTGTGACAGAAGGGATGGCAGGGCTCTGTTGCAAGCTTTAGTTTTGAGAATGAGGCAAGGAACTACTACTTGTAAATATACCCAGCTGCAAAGTCAGTGAAATGTGGGCCATTGAGAAGGAGGACTCAAACTGCCCTTTATTTATTAGGATATTATGTCTCTGAGCCTTTTCTTTGAAAAGATATCCACCTGATACTGCCTTGGAGAGAATAAAAGGAGAAAGTTCAATTATTGGCCCTCAATTGGGCTCAGCCCTGAATGAAGCCAAAAAGAGAAATTCACTGAAATGCAAACACTTAGAGCTATGTTTTGTTGTCACTTATCTGTGGGACCAGCAGGTAGGGGCTGGTACAGGGTCACTGCCCCTGACTCCAGGTGCATATCCTAGCAGTTGAGGGACACTGACATTGACACTGGTGCTTGCAGAGGCTGGGCCAGGGCTGGGAGCTGGTTGTCAGTGGGGAGGCTGCTGGAAGATGGTCAGCTCTAACAGAGGGTGTGGGCAGTTCCAGTTCCTTCAGCCAAGGGCAGGGTTGAGTTTGGGTGTGGTTTGGGCTGCATCTTCCCTCTGGTGGCCTGACCAGCTCTGGATGAGAGCTGCAGCCATGCAGAGGAGGCTGGTTATCAGTGGATACATCTACAGCTGTGGCAGTGACTTTGTGAAGGTTTCTTTCAGAAATATGTTCACTCTTTAATAAAATGCATTTTTAGATATTCATTCATCTGTTGAGTGCACAGGACTGATGCACCATCAAACATGTCGAGATGCTGGAGAGGAATAATGTGAGAATTATTAATTGAGAGTAGCTTAATTGTAGTTACTCCTGTGCTGGGGAAGCATTCTCTAGCAGCCTAGCATCTTTTCAGGTGCGTGGATCTTCTGCTGGATATGGAAGAAGTGGTGAAGAGCTGTTGAATCTCTGTCTGGTGGGAGATGGTGACTGTGTGTTTCAGTACAAGACCAACTTCTATCTCAAAAGCACAGGATGCATGATGGGAGGAAAGGATCTGGCTACGTGACAGAGATTAGATATGTTACCTATTCTTAAGGTTATTTTGATGATCAGTATAGGGAATGTACAGCAGTATTTTTCAGCCATAAATTGATCATGAAGAGAGTCTTTTCTGGACTTCGACATCACCTTGTTATAAATGAAGAGGACCTAGCATCCAAAAACTGAAATATTTTGTAGTGGACTTAGATAAACACATGAGAACAGTCAACAGCTTATGCATTTAGCTGTGGAGAAACAAGCAATTAAGCCATGAAAGAACATGCTTTGATGGGTCTATGTAATTCATTCCACAAATATCTTTAGCTAGTTCCCATGTACTCTGCTTTTATTTCCTAGCATTGAAATGTGGTTTTTTGCCCCCCACAATCCCCCAGTTTAGATCATGGCAGAGGACCAAAGATGGAATATGGTCCTAAAATGTTATGTTACAAATTATTGATGAGAGAAAAGTGGTATGATGGGTAAATTCTGAAATGTTTGGCCAGCTATTTTTATTCATAATTTACCACATTATCCTGGATGAGCAAAGAGCAGCAGTCTGTGTATGAATAACAATGGGAATTTATTTGAGCATTTTATGGGAGGACACTGGGAATAGAGCAAACCCTTTTGGTTTCTGTGTTGTTTTAATAGTTATATTATAAAATACGATTGTATTAACAGAAGAGAATAAATAAAGTAGTAGTTAAATGCCAGCAGACCAAAGCTTTTCTATTGCTTCTCTCCAGGCTTTTACTTCTGTTACAGCTTTATAATGAACAACAGCTATGGTCAGCATAAATCGTTTCCAGAGAGAGTTCATCACCCTTATTTTCCTGGTTTCCACATGTACATCTTGTTCTTGGATGAGACTTCTTGTGGAAATTCACGGGAACATATTGTGTTAACACCATGTATCTTTCAGCTTCCACAGTCTTTTGTCAAGAAAGTCTGGTGGTGTCCTTCTGAATATGGTTTTGTTCTCTCTGGAACAGTGATGTGTAATTGCTTTGCTCTGAGTGTTTTTCCTTTATGCTTGGGAATTTTTCTCTTGGGCCTGGCTGTTGTGCCCAATTAAGAACTTGTTGGTTTGATTTATTGAGCTTTTAAAAAAATTTTTTCTTAACTTAGTTAACACACTTTAATAGTGATTATTAAGTTTAATCAGAGAGTTAAGAAAGCATCCACTCTGGTCTTTGTACTCAAAACCTGCATTTACACACTTTGTAATCTGTGCAGAGGAGTACTCTGTTTGTCAGTGTCATATGCATGGTGCCCAGGTACTTGCTGGTGAGGATGCTGTGTTTCACTGGCACACTGAGATTGGGAGCATTGAGCTAATTCAGGACAAAAGGACATTTTTAAAGAAACACCCACCCATGCCAACCACTATTCTGTTTTCACCAGACATTTGAAGATTTATTAAAATGGTGAAACATACTTTTAGAAGATTACATTGTTATCTTGACAGGGCAAGTTAAATGTTGACAATTGTAATAATGTGGAAGTGGTTTTATACTTAAGTACACAATCACTATGTTCAAAATGGAAAAGGAGAAAGGGAGGGGAAGAGGTCAAATGGAGTTTTGTCTGTTGTCAGAAATCATACCATTCTGTGTTGGAATTATTTCTATTTTCAAGGCTATTGAAACCCAGTTCAAGTTCATTATTTGCCCTCTGAGTGTTAACTGGAAGTTCTTGGTTACAGGGGAATCAGTACTGAAAGAAAGCAGAGTGAAAGAAATCTGCTATTCATAATTTTAGTGAAGTGTTTTACAGTGTCCATAGATGTCAGGCTCCTAACCTGATGTTCTTCACTGCTGCTGCTCCAGATCCCCATTGCTCTCTTCTTTCCCCTCCCTGGTGAAGAGCAGCATGTGAAACATGGAGGTCAAGTTTTTGCAAGTATACTCCAGTGCTTGCAAGAAGCTTCCAATGCTCAGGTACATCATACCACTACTTGGAAAACTTGTTTCCATGTATATGCTGTTCTTGTACTTTCTTATCCAAAACACCCCAACCTAGATCAGTCAAGGCTTAGAGAGCTGTTGAGATGCAGGGATAGAGTGACTGCTGCATCAGCCACAGTGATGTCTGTTATTTCAGTCCTCCTGCAGAGCCTCTCCTTGAATGACACCTCTGCAGAGTTTGGACAAAGGCCCTTTTATGCCTAAAGGGTTAACACACTGTCTTCAACTTTCTTACACATCATAGCAGGAGGGAGCATGAGAACCTGCATGAAGACTCAGGACTGAATTCTTGGGGTCTTTATGTAGATTTTTCTCTGGAGAGAAGTGAGGCATGACCTGAGAAACCAAATTTTAGATTTTTTTTTTAAATCTAAACCAGCTCTTTAGAAAGGTTTTAATTTAGCCTATAATGAAGTAAGTGGTTGCTAAAGCTTGGGAAACTTGAAGCTGATGAATTCCATGTAAATTGTCTTTTGTTGTTCGTATTTGTTTTAAGAGGAGAAATAATTTCTATGCTAGAATGTTAAGGTTGTCTTCCAACTCTTTGAGCTGAGAATTTCCTGAGGCCTTCTCTACCTGTAATCTGCTAGAGTGGGTTTTCTGTCACTACATGGTGAGTAACTTCCCCTTCTCAGCAGACAGTGTTAAATATTTCATCATTGGTAAAAGATAGTAGTTACTTTGCTTACATAGTGACTAACATTATTGGGTGTGTTCATCTCCTTGAAGAAAACAGACAGGCTGTACCTTTTCTGACTTTGAAAAACAAACAGACTAAGTCTAATCAAAGCCCCTTAAACTCTCTGGTTTACAAGATCAGTTGTTATTTTTGAGCAAGGTGCACAACAGGGTTATGGTGTGACAGCTCTTTGTGTGTTGTAGGGTACCATATCTAAAGAAAAGGAAGTGTGTTCACTCAAGCATTTTTCCTTCCCTTAGGTAAGGGTGTGTGCAATAGAATGAAAGAACAATACCTGGCCTGGCAAAATGGGTTGCTTTTGGAGGGTGATTAACCCTTGCTTGTTTCTCCTTCTTGGAGAAACAGTGAAATTAATGCTAGGAGTGTAGTGGTAAAGGTGGAATCCCATGGTCAGGTGTGTCTGAGGCATCAAATGGGACAGTGTCTTGGTGGTAACATGCCTTTTTCATGTGTCACACTGTATAAATTACGGTCCTGAAAATAGATGGAACAAACTGGAAAAGTGTGTACTGGATTGAAGCAAACTCTGTGCTTATCTGTCTCCTGCTAGCCCTAGTGGTGGTCTACTATCACCTGTGAGACTGGGATATTTTACTTCTCAAATTGAGACTCCATTTTATAAAGATAAAATATATTAGCCTGCTATCTGTCTGAGTGTATAAACTGGCCTCAATGTATACAGCTGGTTTGGCTGACAGAATCTGGGGTTGGAAGAAGATGCTTTGGAGCATTTAACTGGATTTAAAAGGTGGGATCTTGAGTCTGAAGAGCCTGTATTACAAAGGTTTTATGGCACATACAATCCAGGGGTGCATGTAAAATATGAACATAAAATGCAACATAGAATAGTCAGCTGGGCTGATTTACAGCCAGGGTGACTCTGTGCTTGCTGGAGACATTGATTTATTATTATTTGTCTTGTCTCTGGGGATGATTTGTGACTGAATGAATAATATTTAAAAATAGATGTCCTGTTCAATTCCAAGTATAAGGCTAATACTTTTTGAACATGTTATGCAGTTAAAAATAATTATCCAAAATAAACTAAAAAGCTGTAAGCCTTTCTTTCTGAAAAACATATTTGTGTTCTTTCCAGAAGTTGCTCTTTTTTCTGTGTGCGTGTGTTCTGTTACTTCCTTTACCTTGTTCAACTTCATGGTTTTTCTCCCAGTTGAAGGAAGACTGCAGTGATTGATTGTATGTGCTGCAGAGTGTATGGGGAAAGAGCAAAAGAGCTGGAGATATCTTACCCCCCCACCCCTTGCTGTCATCTTGGTATGAGGGAAGGGTAAAGGGATGAATGTGGCAGTGCTGGTTCCCACTGCCCTGGGACATGTCCTGATGTGTGGCAGGGCTGTGTGCTGACATCTGAGGCCCCCTGTGCTTCTGTTTTTCAGGCAGCATCTCCTCTGTGCTGTGAACAGAAGGCAATTAGAGACAGTCTGAAAATCTAGTGAAACAGGTGGAAAATGTCATACTCTTTTTTGTTGCTGGACTCTGTTACCTCCTTGGCTTCACCTTCCTGCCTTGGCAGGTATTTGCAGGGAAAAAAGGAATCCTCAAGGATTTAGCTGCTGTTTTAGATCATCTTCACAGAAGATAACTCCAGTCAAGTCAGGATTGTTTGCCGAGGTCTGTCTGTGGTGGAGCCATGTGCTGGGGTGCTGGCACAGACAGACTGCATGGCTGTCAGCATCTGCCTGCTGTGCAAGCATCTGGTTCCTGGCCTGGTCCCTGGCCACTGAGCACTGTGAAAAATGCACATCAAAAGGGATCACCTTTTCCAAAAACTGGCTGGGCGCATATTTTGAGTTTTACTGGTGTTTCCTGCCACTGCCTCATAATTAGAGCCCTCGTGCCAGCTTGTCACTGTTGACAAGTTTCTGTCACTGTTCAAATTTTCAAAGGGTTCAAACTACTGACCTTTCCACTGAGCACCTGACTGCAGTGTAGGATGAGATGGGGCCCATTCCTAATGTATTGCACAGAGAGAAGGTGTACCAGGAAGTGAGTGGGGGGCCAGAGCATTGAGGGCATTTTGTAATAAATTAGGGAAGTCCCAAAACTTTCTGGGCCAGGGTGTTTGTGTTTGCACATGTTTCTGCCCTGGATAGGCACTGCTCAATGATTATGTCCAAAGATGTATGCCAAAAAGAGGAATTTAGTGGTGAACTTGGCAGTGCTAGTTTAATGGTTGGATGACCTTAGAGGTCTCTTCCAACATAAATGATTTGATAATTCTGGAAAACTTGCTGTTAAAAGATGCTGGTCCAAGTGGAAGAGCAGGCTTGCACCAGAGTCTTGATTCCCACCCCTCCTCCGGGAGAAAGACATTGTAAGACATTAAGAGATAGAGAAAAGGAGAGTTGCTCTCCTTTTTCTTCTCCAGATTAAGGCAGCCACAACAAACCCGTCTATTGCCCATATTGACAACCATCCAGCCCCCAGCCCTGGTGATGGTTGCAAGGATGTAGTGTTATCGTGATAAACAGCCATTGTGTTGCAAGGGGGGCTGGCCAGCACACAGGGACAGTCCTAAAACGTTCCTTTTATCAAAAACCCATTGCAGGAGAAAGAGGGATGTCATTGCTGTAGTTGTTTACCTGAAATGAGATAATAGTCATGATACTTATGTTTGTGTCAGAGTCCAAATAGATGAGATGCCTAAAAAGGAGGAGAGCTTAGGGATGTATATAGAAGGGAAATATGTCACCACATAGATAATGATGGACCCTTTGACAGGAGACAGAGTCCATGTTTGCCTGGAGGAAATGTGGGGGATATTTATGGGGAGCTATTCCCTTGACTTGCCTGGTGTGAAAGTGGGTGCTGTGCTGTGCTGCTGGGTATGCACAGTGCAGATTGTGCTAGCTCAGGGATGGTGGTGCTCTGGCATCTGCCATTGAGGTAACAAGTGTGCTTAGAGGGGCATTATATAGGGTTATCCTGGTTAAATGTCTTCTGGCTTTATGATCTCTGTGTTGTGTTCATTCATATCCTGAAGTGAACAATGTGGCATGCTGTGGTTGGCCCATTTGAGGTCTGGGTCTTGATTACTTCCTGGGTGAGGTTGCTATCCCTGGTGTTCCTGAATTCCCACAGGAATCTCATGCTATGTGCATTGTGTCAGTAAGTGCAGCTCTGCCCTGAAGAGGAATTTGAGTGTGGTACTTCTGCTCCAGGGCACTTTCACATTGCAGGAGCTCTTGCATTTTGCAGGTACTTTAATGTTGCTCTTACTGCTTCACTTGATGCTACACCTAAAATAGAGGTTACTGGGTTAGGTCAGGGATTGCTCTAGCATGTAATGCCCCCTTCTGAGCTAGATACATTTTCTTCAGTAGGAATTAAGGTAAAAGAGGAGTGTATAGTACCTGCTGGATCCCATAGCTTGTGGTTTTATGTATAAGACCATAATTAAATGCTAATTTATTTTCTGTGTTTTCAGCAAAATATCACATGTGAAGTAGAGGTTTCTTTGCTTATTAAAAGGGCAGGGTTCCTTTAGAATGGAGAAGACTAGTGTGAAAGCAGTGAGGGGGTCCTAAAAGCCCCGACCTGTTGTAGGCATGTCAAATTTGATTTTACTCTGTCTCTTTGCAATACAGTGTTGAAAAGGTCTTGCACTGCTGTGTTCATCCTTAAAGGATTCAGTGTCTTTAGTGTAGTTGATTAAGTGTAGTTTCAGGATTAATTCTGTCATTGACAGTAGAGTCCTCTCTGAAGTTGCCCAGATCTGTTGAATGGCCTTTAGAGGAAATGGGATACACTGGAAATCTTTGGAGCAGGCTAGGAAAAATTAGTTCATGTTGTGTAATGTATTCAGTGGAGAACTTGGTTCTAGTGTGATTTGGGCAGAAAGAAAATGAAATCTTTAAATTTGCTGCTGGTTGTTGCCCTGGAAGTCCTGATGTATCCTTTTCTTCCACGGTGCTTCCATGCTGCTGTTGGGCAGAGGAAGCTGGGATGGAACAGAAACCACTAGTCAGGTGGTAAAAATGGACTGTGTCTATAAAATGTTCAAATAAAGTGCTAAGAAAAATGAAGACTGCTTATAAATGTTTTGCTGATTTATTTATATTCCATGTTTGTTCTCACCTCCTTTTGTTGTAGCTTCTTATTTTGGCCCTGCATTTTCTGGCTTTAACTTATATTTGTCCCCATATAGTAAGAACTGTTGAAAGTGTAATGTTCAGTTGAACTCCATTTTGCTGCCTGGGGAAAGAAGGAAGAGGTTAAAGAATATGAGTACTTGGGATACACTGCCATGCTGAAAGATGGTAATGTACTGTAGTGATCATCTGAAACCAAATTTTATGTTGCCTAGAGAAGTGCAACCTGATTATGAAAGTATTCTGCATAATTTGTGTGGGTATGGTAAGGAGAAGAGAAATTGTGAAATGAATTTAAACTTGTTTCCTTCAGTTGGAAAAATCTGTTTTCTTATGGATTTGGGTCCTTATGCTCTCTAATCTGACAATTTTTTCCCTTCATACTGAAATGTACACAATTGTTTTTATCCTAGTATGGAGGGCAGAAAGTAGAAAAAGGGGTTTTGTTCCTCCTAAGATATTGTGTGCCTGGTAATCTCATTGGTACTAAGTTTCCTTTCATATTCTTCCAGCACTCAGAAAGGACCTTAACTTGCTATCCTATTAAAAGCCTCTTGTGCTGCCAAAAAAAATGTAAAAATGTAAAAGTTGGAGACTCAACTCTCATCTACAATACAATGGAAAAAAGGAAATGCTACGTTCTTGGCACTCCCAAATTTAGCAGAGCCAAAAGGTTATCATCTGACAGAGTAGATGAATGGTAATTAAGATAACTGGTGTTACTGGAAGTCTTTAAAAAGCAATTAAATTAATTATGTTTGATCTTGGTGAGAATCTGTGGCTGTGAGTCGGATTTTGATCTGGATCTGTTGTCTGGGATGCAGTGTGGTGTAAGTAGGGGAAAAGTAATGTGTGTCAGTTGTGTGAGACTTTATTTTAAAATACTTTGTATCTGTATTGTGCTATACTTAATAGAGGCTGTGTTTTTTCCTTTTCTTTTTAGCCCTCTCCTTTTTGGATGAATAAATTGAACTCAGCTATAGTTTGGAATCTGCAAGGCGTCACAAAAGACTGACAAATTGTAAAATCTAATTGCAGTGAAAATTGCTGTGTGATATAGAGCTTGCACCTCCTGTGTATGGTGTGTATAGTTAAAAGGGTTATAAATCCTATTTTGCAGACAATTACTTTTAGACCTAAGTATTGAAGTAATGCAAAAAAACAGGAACAAAAGAGAATTTCTGGTTAAATTACTATTTTTTTTAACTAAGGCATCCTTGAAGTATCTTAATCAAGGGGAACCACATAAAAGTTTTACTACATAAAGAATTCCTTCCTTAACAGTCTTGACACATTTCCCCCACCCTCCTCCAGTCCTGCAGGGCTTGGAATGGTGAGAGTACAGCTGAGGAGTGGGTGAGTCAGTTAGATCATGTCTTCCAGAATCATCCAGCTTGTTATAAATAATAACCTGCTGTTTATTTAAATCTCTGTAGTGTAAATAGGTAATCTGTTGCTCTAACAGTCAAGTGCAAAGAGAGTGCCCTGCACTTTTTGCAAACTGGTCTAATTATATCTCAGTAACAAAGGACAGTGTATTAATACAAGGTGAGAGGATTTCTTTGCTACAACTTTACCAAGAGATGATTCAATAATTGTAATTTCTTTTTATAATAAATAGAACTAGTTAAATGTTCTCTCAGCTTTAAACAATTTGCAAAGTCCTATTTCAAGTTTCCTTTTGTAGAATAAACAACTAAATTAAATATGAATAACCACATATTTAATTTTGAAGATTGTTTTAAATTCCTGTTCAAGTAAGAATATATGTGCAAAAGAGACTACTTTTACAATGACATCCTTCAGGAAAATATATTTATTTAATGTAAAACTAAGTTAAATAAGGGTCCAAAATGTCACCTAAGCCTTGAATTCTTTGATCTCTTAAATGACAAAATTAGCCTCTTGAAATAGATGAAAAATGTGACCAAAACAGAATCTAATTTTCCTTGCTTTTTCCCCTTCATGCCTACTTCTGCCTCACAGACTGTTTCTATGTAGTGTGAAACAAGCCTGTTCATTCCCAAACTCATTTTACCTTTGCATTTGGTCATCAGCTGTGGAGGATGGGGTTGGATATCCTTAGGCTTGTTTAGCTTCCCTTCTTAGCTGAGATGTGACACGGTAAGGTCTTGTGATAATTTTTTCAGTGGTTTTGCCAGTATTTGAGGAATACATGAAGTAAAGCACAGTCATCTTTCTCTCTGTCCCCTTGCAACTATTGATATAGAAACTCATCCTGCCATGAATTTTTCAGACCTGTCTTGCACTGTTGGGGTGAAAAATGTGGAAGCAGACTGCTTTGCTCTAGGCAGTTAAATATCAAAGGATAAAAGTGTCCTGGAGTGACCAAGATGGCTTGTTTTTCCTTGGGTTTTTTTTTTTTTTTTTTACCTGTCTTTGTAGAACTTTGTTGCCTGGCCTTTCATTTCCACCCCAGGGCATTACTATAGTGAGCTAAGTAAGCATGGAAGTGGCTGTGTAGCTACAGAGGAGTGTGTTCCCTTCTGGCAGGTAGTCAAGAACATCTTTGAATATTTATATGGTGAATTAACACTGTAGTGTAGAGGAGGTTTGGCAGAAAATCTTTGAGGATCTTGCAAGTTGCTGCATGCACAGTTAGTGGTTTCTTTGCAAAAGCACATATTGAAAAAGAACCAAATGGCACTTCTGAAATGTGCTGAGTAAGGGTGCTGAGAGTTGTATCTGGCAATATGTGATTTTTGCAAAGGCATCTTGTTTTGAATTGTCATTTATTCAATGTAACCTTTATTTCAAAAATTGCTTATACAGGGGAAAAGCTTTGTACCTCCTCTAGTGGATATCTAAATTTTACTAAAATTTGTGTAATTGAATTATGTAGAACTTATTAAAGGTTTTTCATAAATTGCGTGTTGACCTCAGGTTTGATGAATCTGCTGGTCATTCTCAGTTGTTATTGGCATTGATGCGCTGTAGAAGGAAAGGTTCTCATTGTTCAGTTGAAGTGAAATTCTTAATTTCATGGAGAGATGGAAGAGTGCTTGCTTCCTTTCCTCAATTTTTCCAAGCTTTTTTTTCTTTTAAAATGGCCTTATTCTTTGGTTGCAACCTGAAGAACAAGGAAGGGGACCCTGTGTGGGGGATGAGGAATAGTTCTCTTTGAAGAAATTTGATGACTTTAGAAGAGCAGTGGAGACCTTAAACATCAGAACAACCAGGCTGGTTTAGAAATTGCTCTATTTATAGCAGCCATGGCATTACCAGGGAGAATTTTCAACTGGTTTTGGGCAGAATAATTTCAGTTTAGCATTCACCTCAGCTCCTCCATGCAGGGGTCACACCTGACCCACTGCTCCACCCACCACAGGATGTGTTGCAGGTAACTCATGGGCACAGCAGTGGGCTCTATGAGGTGCCAGTGCACTACATAAGGTGAGGGAGAAATTGTTCATGTGGGAAGATGAGGCTAAGCTTAACCATCTGCAGGCAATTAAAATTCATGACAGAAGGTCAGGATATTATACTCTCTGCCAGTCACTTCTACATTAACTAGACTTATGCAAATATAACGTGATCTGTTAAAATTTAACCCCAAGAGATGACTTCTAGCAACAGAATCAGTGTTGATGCATAGAAGTGGTAAGTAGGTGGAAATGCTGAAATACTTTCAGCAGACACCTCTTTCAGCTTAGTATAAAAACACAGTGGCTGAGAAAAAGGCAGTTTCTGCACATAACACGCACAGTATTTAATAAGCAGTTATGTCTAGATATTGGTTGATGGAACTGTCTGATATACACCATGTCCTTGTAGTGTGTTTTTAAATTCTTGCTAATGAATTTAGATCCCCTCTACTATTTAAGAATGCCCTTGATTTCTCTTGTAGCTAAATCTAAGTACCGTATTTCAGCATGGCTAGGTTTTGGTTTTTTTTTTTATGCTTAGGTGTGCTGTTCGTCTGTCCCTCTGCTACTTTGTCCTTCATTTTCCCTAGTCATTTCTTATTGCTGTTTCTGAAGAGAAATGGTAAGAGTAAAGAAGCAGCTGAAACTTCCCATGTGTTTAGCTTTCCTGAACTCGATTCCCAGTACTGGTGACTTGGTGGTTTTTCTTGGACCAGTGGAACCCTTTAGAAATCTTTGTTTCACTTGGGTGCAATTTGTCTGTAGTGGCAACTGCCTGTAATAGTTCATCTCTGCTGTTACCAGGTTGAGTGCTATGTCTTGGGTTGGTTCAGTGAATGGCTGTGTATTTCAAAGGCTTAACATTTTTCTTGTTTTTCAACTTGTATTCAGCTAACATCAGAGCCACCTTATCAAAGAGATCTTTTCTCCTCTTAGGGCAGGGTGTTCCTAAGGATGGATATGAAATTTCAAGTGGTAAAAAAAACAAAACAAAAAACAACTTAATACTACAGTTTTGGGTCACCATGTTATAATAGTAGCTATCAATTATTAAGGTATTAGACCTGTTTATACTGCAGAACAGTGGGATTTCTTTTCCTTTAATTTTACAGTTTTTCCTTCTTAATCATAAGGAAAAACTGTAAAATTAGTCTCATCTTTGTCACTCTTCAGCACTATTGATTTACAGATCTTGGGCTTGTCAGATGAATCTAACATTTGGGGTATCCATGATTCATATCTGTGCTTTTTTCAGGGGAAATATCAAAAACCTCCAGGAAGGTCAGCCTTGATCTTTAGCACTATAGCCTGTTCTTCTTTAAGAAGACAAACAAATTGTAAAAGAAAACAAACAAAAAAGCTTACCCTGACTTCCTTTTCCTTTCTCACTGCAGATGTGGAGTAATGCCTTCAAAGTTGAAAGAAGGTAGAGCTTTCAAAGATTAGTTTGTTCCTATACCTTGCTTTTTTTGTTATAACTAGTTAGGTAAGTGTCACTTGTGACTGATGTTGAGAGAAAGGCAACAAGATTTCTCCTGAGTGGCAGTAATGGCTCAAATAAGACTGAATACTAAATACATTATCTGGGGATTAGCAAGGTGATTAGATGTACCCACTGAAGTTATTGTAAGGGTTAGGGAATGGAAATGTTAGAGTTCCAAGGAAAAAAAAAAACCCACTCTATCTCGAAAAAAACATGTTTCATGAGTTTCAGCCCTCAGGGAAGGACATATTTTCAACTCCCATTCCTCCCCCTCCCCCTCACAAAGTGAATGGTAAAGTAAATAGAAATGCAATTATGCACTTTCTGGCTTGGCTGTTTCCTCCTGATATACAAAAGCACAGCCACAAGGTGAGGTAGTGGTTTTTAAATGATGGAAGAGATGGGGATGGGTTTTTGTCATCTTTGTTGTGTATACTCTTAGATAAGAGAGAAGGAGGACTATGTAGCTGTATATGCCTGTGCACATGTATGTATGCATAGACATCCATCTACTTTTCCCTTCTAGGACTTGCATTTAGAGATTGTGATATTCCTGGGAAATTATGCAGCCCTTTCAAGTTGAGAATAATTATACAGCAATGTGTTGATCCAAGATTGTTAAAAGCCTGTCTTTAATGAGGTGTTTCCAGTTAGTTGCTTGGAGTATGGCAAACCCTTAGTTCATATTAAAGCATGTATCTGTATTTCTTCCATCACATGCTGGGGTGGGAATTCTTGCAACCCATGCTGAAGACCCCTGAGCTTTCCCCAGCCAACAAGGGTGGCTTGGAGCCAGTTAGCAACAAGTGTGTGTGTGCACATGTGGGAGGGCATCACTGACATGACTGGGCCACTTTTAGGAGATGGGTTTGTTTCCTTGTCACATCCAGACTGTGTGGGGAGCTCCTGGGCATTGGGGATACAGAAGATAATTCTTGAAAACCTTGACTGATAACAATTGCTAGAAACATGGTGATTTGTAATTTTTTTTAAACTATCTGGATTTCTTATAAGAATTGATCTATGTTGTCCTAAAGTCTTTGGATTTTTTTGAATGGTAGATCTCTAGGTTGTAACTGGAATGATTTTCTCCAGGATGAGTGAATGTCATGTGGACAATATGTATTCTTGCATATTCATTTTTTTTTAAATGCCATAACTGAGATAAAGATAAATCTTTTGACTCAACTAGCAAAAGGTATTTAAGGGGCAGAGACATCAAAACAGAAGTGGCAGACACAGGGACATGCTTACTGCTTCATGAGATCCAAGACTTCATGTAGTGGATACAGAAAAAGTGCATCTCAGACCAACAACTGAGGGAATCCAGCCTATGTGTGATAAAATTTATTGCTATTTCTTTTTTGTTTCCCTTCCATCCCCAGCCCACCCCCTTCCCTGGTCAGCTCTGATGTCTCAAATGAGAAGAAATTTCAAACATTTCTCATGACTGTTTATGAGTGTTGAGCTCAGCTGCTCTGCATATTTGGTAAAGTTGACTCCCAAGGTTTCTCATAGGTGTCTTCATTTTCTGACATCCATCAATTTCTCTTATACATGTAGAGTCTGGATATTGACATTTGGGCTCTGAAAATGCATGTAGACTCACTGCTTCCTTATGAGTCTGCTGGAGAAAAGCTGGTATTTGGTTTTTTTTCCCCTTGGTCCAAGATACACTAAGGCTCTCCTGCTGGTCAGTGCCTGAATTTAGAAGCTTGGAGCTATATTTTACTGTCTTTGTGTGCTTGGCTCCTTCCTTGTCTGTGTACTTACTTGTGTATGCAACTGTGAAAGTTGCACTTGAGTAGCTCCACTGAATGAAGAAGGATAGTGGTGGTTTTGTGAGCTTGCTGGAAAATTTTAGTTTCACTCAGCAAGAGGGCCCCACCCAGCTGGAGAGGCTCCTGTGGTTCTGTGCTGGTGACTGCACTGGGCTTGTTCCTGTGACCTTGGCTTTGTGGAAGTGAAAACTTAACTCAGCCTTTAAGTGTCATGTAAATAGTTTCCTTGTGGTTTTATACTGTGTTGGGACTTCACCACCATGTGCCCAGCTTTTTAGACTTATTAGTTTCTTAGAGATAATTGTTTGATTTTTTTTTTGTTCCATTTCCTGCATGAATTGTTCATAAATCACGGTCAAAGGTCTGGCAATAACTTGTTAATGCAAACATGGTCCTACTCTGCCCAGCTTCCACTTTCATATTGAATTTTGTATCCAGACACAAGGGGCATATATCATATGGTGTGATTCTTGGGGTGTGCTGGGCAGGGCCAGGAGTTGGAATCAGTGATCCTGATATGTCCCTTCCAATTTAGCAGATTCTATATGTGTAGTGATCTGTCCTTGCCACAGCAGGTGTCATTTACTAATTTTTGCACTGTTACCGTGCCAGAAAAGGAGAAGGGACTGATTATAGAGGGCTAAACTCTCTGCAGTGCTTAACTGGGAGGTACTTGGGGGGGCAACAGTGATGCCTCTACAAGATTAAGTGGATCTTGGCAATGCCTGTCTTTGAACCTGGGTTATGTTAAAAGGCATGTGACTTATTCCAAAATAATTTTGGGAACTTGCATTTAGGTTGACAGTGCTGAAACACTTCTGCTACATTTCTGTGAAGCTCTGGTAGATGAGAATGCTGTTTTGTACTTGCAATGTTTACAAAGCCTTTCTAACATTATCCTGATTTGTGGTGGCTTTTTCTTCTTCTCCTATGCTGATACTGCAGTCTTCAGAGTGGAATGTAATATATGTTAAATTTTTTTACAGATAATGAAGGAAATTTGCATTTCATAGTGGTATTAGCTATAAAACTTAATTATAAAATTTGACCATTTTATCTTCAGAGAAAAGCCTGGCTAAAGCTGTGAAATTTCTGATGTCTTCAGGAGCCCTGTATAATTTCTGCAACCAGTGGGCTGGGTTGGAATCACTCACCATCTCTATTTCTACTTCCCAGACTCTGCACTGTTTTGGGATTGCTGCTGCTGTTTGAACCTTCTTGCTCCCCAGCAGCCACGGAACCTGAACATGCTTTGTATACTTCCAAATCATAACAAATCTCATGGCTCTTCTGTTTTGTTGTAGGAGGTGGGGTTTAGGGAAAGGGAGAACCTGCCAAAAGAAGACTTTGATCACTGTATCTATAATCCATTCCTGGGTTTTGAGGGACAGATGGGCTGTAGAATTGGTTGTGGCCAGATGCCATGACTAAGAAATGAAGCATGAGAAATTCCCTCCTGTCATCACTGCTGCCCTGGCATGGCTTCCCAGCAGAATTCCTGGTTTTAGTTGGGAAATAGGTTGTTGGTGAGACTGGTTTTTGGAAGCAGTGAAATAAATGGCAAACCAGCTAAGTCATAGGAGTCCTGTTGGTGTTCTTGGCCAGAATGGGCTGTACAGTGTGGGGGAAGCTGAATGAATGGTTATGGTAGGAATTGAGAGGAGCTCCAGCTCTTCCCATGGTAGTTACAAAGGTCTTCCTGACTGCAACTGGATGTGTATCCTTGTACTGTCCTACTTCTTTACCAGTTACTGAAATACAGAGGTTGAAATGTGTTGGAGCAATTCCTCCTAATTCCTGGACAAGGCAACAAGGGGTAGGACCTGGGAGCTTCTCCACTCGTGTTTGTCAGATGGAGGAAGCAAAGCTCCCTGGCTGAGCTGGGCCTAAATACCATCATACCATACATCTGTTGCAAGTTAGATTTCTTGTGAAAATATTTCTCCCCTCTCTCCCCATGTCTACTTGTTCTTGCTTTTGTGTGCTGGTGGGAGAATTTCAGTGGTCACATCTGATCCTGACCAGGAAGATGTCCTGTTCTCTGCTGCTCCTTCATCCCAGCTGCCTGATCTTGGGTGCAAGAGACAAAACAGAAGACATGCATGTTTTCTATGCAGTATTGGTAGGGATTTATATGGACTTCACTGGGATTGTACTGGATGGAATGCAATGAATTGGCCTGCCTCATTGATTTTGACCCTCCTGACAGAGGGTAATAAGACTGATGAACATCTGTGTAGATCAGGGGTAGAACAAGGAAAGGAAGATAAAGATAATTATGGTGGAATGGTAGGTACAAAATTGTTCATATAACAGCACCTGATGGTCACATGGGAGTGAGAAGACTGAATGAACTGTCCTGTGATTTACTTTGAGAGCTGATCATCTTTTTTTCTTAACAGTAGTGAGGTATTGATCATTTACAGGATGAGTAAAGGAGTATTTGGAGGCACGTAAGGAGAAAGATAGGTGATGGAAAACTGCAGAGCTGGGGAAGTTACTTGAGTGTAAAGATAAATTTCTGAAAACCCCTGGATAAAGCAGCTTATTGACTCTTTGTGGTCATATAGCTCCATTTACACTAGAGCTACTTTTCAGTGACCTAGAGTCTCACAAGCACTTAGTAGCACAAGTTCTCACAAAGTAGGTTGTGGCAGGTTGTTTTTAATTAGCTTTGCAAACACTTTAATTGCACCTCTATGAAGTTCTGTTTCTGAACCTTGCCACTCATATCCTAAACTGCCTTGCTTATCTCACAGTGTAAGCTGTAAAGATCTTTATTTGGTGAATCCTCTCTTTCAAATGGTATTTATGAAGATGTGTAATAGGGGTTTATCTTTTTTCTGTGGCTGACCTGAAATACTTGTGGCAAACTTTGTTATATGGAGAAGAATGTATCAGAATGCTGTGATTTAAAATTAAACAAACAGTCACCTAACAAGAAAACAAACAGTATCAATGCTGTGGTTATGCTACAAAGTAAAACAAAAAACCAAAGCAAGGCAGCAGTGAAGTTTTATAATGCTTTGTTCATGCAGCTGTCTTAAACCAGTCCAGTTAAAGGGACAGAACTGCACATAACTAGAAAAGTTTGTGACAGTGTTAATTGTGAGAATACTACAGTTAGATATTAAATGATTGGTAATGAAAGTATTATAATGTTTGGTTGAATATAGATATTATAGAGAAGTGCTCAAATCTAGAGCAAGTAGAAGGCAGAGTCACAGACACTTGCACACTCATGTTTGAGTGAATTACAACTTGTTTGTGTTTTGTTGTCCATCTCCTTTATTTATATTGGAGTTTTACCTACCTATAATGATTTTTTAAAGAGATCTGTGAACAAGTTTATGTAACTTGTTTCAGTGTTAACTTTGTGAAGTTGAAGTGGTTTTTTGTCTGGATGCGTTTTGCAGGCCTGCAGAGAGAAACAAGGCTTGCTTTTCAGTAGCAACTTGTTGCTGCTCATGCACGAGAAGTTAAACTAGTAAGAAAATAACCCTATGGTAAAACCTGTTCTGTTTTTGGTAGCAGCAACAAAAGCAAGTAGGGTAGTAGGAAAGACAAGACAACATAAGGAACAAACTGGTAAATGTGTGCTATTTGGAGCACTTGGTTTCCTGTGCAATGGAGACTGGGGGGTTATAAAAGCTCATCTGCTAAATGAAGTAAGGGTCTTAAATATGCAGGATGGTGCATGGTGTCTCAGAATCTCAATCTGTCCACTTTGGCGTAAAAATGTCTCTTCAAAGGTGCTAATATTGCATACTCACATTCTCATTGTAAGTATAGCCATGATGTACATATTTTTGAAATACTTGAAAACACTGTTTATTTAAACACTTAAATTCAGCAGGAAATAAAGGTAATTATTAAAGGCTTCAGCCTTAAAATGTTTTTGTTAAAGTAATGTGAAATTTTATTGAGCTGATTGTAAAGTTGTTGCTGGCAATGTCAGAGGGCTTCATAAGCAGTAGTACAAAATGGGGGTATGAAATGGCTAGCTGAAAAGCTGCTGTTCAGACCATGGATGAGACTGTGCCTGCTCACACATCAAGTTCAAGGTGTGATGCTTCAGTAAGGTGACTGATAATATCATTACCATAGTGTGTGCATCTGATGTTAACCCTTTTAAAATTTGAAATAGTTTTAAAATCAGCTCGTGAACATGTATATTGTTGACATTAAATATTTATGTGGGAATGCTGTGTTGCATCTATTGCATCACAGTAATTGTGAAAGAGCAGTTGTGTTTTGGGGCTTCATTTGTCTGTCTTAGGAATGAGTATGATTTGCCAGTCAATCTTGCACAGAAAGACTTTTTAGAATATACTGTACATGTGGCCTCTATCTCAACCTTCACATGATTTAGGCTTTAAATCCAGCTAACATTTGGTTAGGGTGATGCCAATATGATGATGATGGCATCATGGCATCATGCCACGATGGTGGCGGCAGCAAGTAGCAGAGTTGGTCATTGTGCCATAGTACTTTAAGAGGCACAGATGGACTTTTTGAGATGGGTACCATGTCATTGCAGGCTAACTTCTGCACAGTGTTTGCTGGATTTGCTTACAAGGTTTCTGAGAGTTTTATTATCCTATCTTAGTGGGTGGTGGCATTTGAAGAATAAAAGAATGCAATCCTTCTGTCCAGTGGAGCTTTGGTAATTACTCCTCTGCGCACTTGAGCTCAAATAACTGAGCCCAGTGTTTTCCATTTGACCTAGCAGAAGCCTGCAAACTATACACATAGAAAGCTTGCTGAAAGTTTCTTGAAAACAAGCAAGGGTGTAAGCATGCAAACTTTTGCTGGCTTGCAAAATTGAATCAGTTGCTGCCCCTCAGCTGCTTACCACTGCCTAGTCCTCTTTTTACCACATCTCTGCTGATCGTGGCTTGTGTGTGTGTGAGCTTTCCTTAGTTAGTGTGGAGTTGGGTTATTAACACAGCTATTGCTTACCCTTTTCAGGCTGGGCTGCTTCCCAGTCTCTGCTTGGGAACCTGGGCAGGTGGCTGGAGAAAGATAGGTGCACATTCTATCCCAAATAAAATGCACTATCATTTTCACTGCTGCTGGATCTCTGTTTATGCGTGTGTGCATAGCATTACTGTCAGAGAGACTTGAGGCTTTTTGGTGTTTAGTTGTGTGGGTCTGTTATTTCTTTAGGTAACAGTTCAGTTGTGCCATGTGCTTTGTCTCTTTTCCATATTCCTTCCCAAGTCCCCTGATACACAGAAGTGGTGTGCTAAACTGCTTGACTCCCTCTGAGAGCCTTAATTCTCACTTCTGTGGCCCTAAGAAAGCAGGCTGATGCTTTGTTGCTTTGCTCTTTGTTCTTATGTTTCTCTTTGCTAGTTGGCAGTGCAGTGTGGTGGTTCTGTGTTGCCATAGCTGCTGTGTGATGGCTCCTCTGTAAACTGACCTCAGCCTCAGAGTAGTTTATTAATCTGCTATTTTGCAGGTTCCGGTAGGTTCAATGTTTAACAAAGCACATGGTTTTATCTCATTCTTTTTCTTCTGTGCTAACTGGGGAGGGAGGAGAGAAAGAAGGCCATTAATTTTAACAGTAGTTTTAACGATGCACTTCTAGTACCTGACAGTTGATGCAATGATTTTTTTTTTTAATACAGTCTTTGTAGAATGTTATACCTACCAAAATGTCTGAATGTTAGATTATCTGTTGAAGTATACTCTCTGACCTTGTTCAAGTCTTGATAACCTTAATCACACAATGATTTGCAATTTGTAGCTGTTAAAATATCAGTGGCAAAAGGTTGTGAAGGCTGCGTAAGCTTTTAGCAGTGAGTGTAAATTTAACTATTGGAACAAATTAAGAAGAGCTATATTAAATCTATATTAAATTAACGGAAGGGTTTAAAGAGGATTGAACAGGAGTATGTTTTGTGTGGGTTTTTTCCCTCCTTTTGGTAAAGGAGGCTTTCATGAAAGTAAAGGCTTATACAGTGGCAGCAGTGGAGGTAATTCTAAGGTGGTTTTCTGTAGTTTAGAAAATTTTGCATTGTCGTTCTGGCATCATGCAGAAGGAATGGTGTGATGTCTGCCCTCACCAAGCTGGCTGCTCTAGGACTGGGCTGGGTGTCTACACCCAAGCTGGGTGCTATGTCACTGTGCTAAGTCCTGAACACCCAGTGCAGCCTTCCTGCACTGAGCTGAGTAGATGTGTTTTGGGTTAATTTTTTAGGGTTTTTTCCTTTCCTTTTTTGACTCTGATAACAGCAGTGCTATTTCAGAAAGGATGTTTGCCTTGGGTCCTTGGCAGGAGACAGGTTTGTCCTCTGAGGAGCAGGGAGTTTAACTGCAGATGTGTTTGTCTTGGACCTGACCAAGGTCCATAGGGAACAGACTTAGTTTTAGCATGCCTCTAATAGTTTCTTACTGAGTTTTAGCTCTCTGAACTAGGAAAAGACAGCCTGTTTAACTTAGGGAGCTCTCTTGAGTATTCTTGTTCAAGGAAGGAATAGGGAAACTTGGGGCTCCTAATGCAGACTTTCTGCAGATCCCTCTTTTCCAGGTGAGCAAAACTTTCCATCCCAGCATAAAGACTGGGAAGTCCAAATAATTTTGTTAATAGTTCCTGCAGAAAGCAGGGCAGCTCTGCACAATGCTGTCCCTCTTTGTCCTCTGTGTTTTTTTGTTGTGGGAAAGCATGAATAGAATATGTTGTTGCAAGCAGGAAGGGAAGTAGACTGTCTGGGTGGAAGAAATTGATCGCTAATTTTAACAAGACTGGTTATGTGCATGCTTGTGACACTCTGTGTCAGTTTGGAAATAAATAGCTTGTTATAAATGGTACAGCTAAAGAGTTAGTGTCTTAGAGGGTGCTGTCTGATCACCCGTGCATTGTTACCGGGCATTAAAAAATGGAAAACCGAACTTTCAGATCTTTGGAGTTGCGGTGTTGGTGCAACCCTGCTGACCGTGAATGCAGTCATTGGCCAGGGTGTGCCACTCTTGAAATGTGCCTGTGATTATATTTAACTGTGATTATGTCCCCTCCTTCTCCCCACCATGGTAGGAGATAAGAGTTTTAGCTTTTAGGATGAAGGTTGTGGTTGTAGCTGGTAGAGTGAAGGCCTGAAGATTTGCGCAAGTGGAGAGATTTGCTTGCTTCACAGCTCCTCTCCAGACTTCGTGGTATGTTTTGCTTCCCCTCTGCCCAACTTGAGGCAGACATCAATGCACATCCTTGTGGAGTCTGGATGGGGAAAGCTGGAAGAGTTTGAAAAGAATCTATCAGAAGATACTTTGAGGAAAAAACCCTGTGGGATTTACAAGGAAGCTTTGAGATGTTTATTTTCTTGGAGATACAAACAGATGTTTACAAAATGAGTGACAGGAAAGTTTGCAAGTAAATTATTCGTATGCTTGCCTAAATCATTGCTTCCAAAGCTTTGGATTGTGTCCTGGCATATGAAGGAGAAAGGAATGAGATGTTTTTTGGAAGCCATCCCTTTTTCTGCAGCAGTCCTACTGCTATGGGGTATGCTGAGGGCAGTTGCCTGTCCTGGGTGGAGTTGCTTACCAGCAGCTCTTACAGCTGCTTGGCTGCTGACTTGGACACAGTCTGACCCAGTGCAGCAAGGCAAGTGGTTTGAAAACACTGAACCACCAGGATTGCTTGTTGGAGGAGCTGGGCACATCAAGTGATGGCTCCTCTCCTGTTCTTGGGCTTGCATGCTGTCACTCAGGGCTCAGTACCTGGGCTTCAGCTGAAATGCACATTACACCCCAGCATATGAGCACACAAGTGTTGAGCAGTGCATCTGTCATGGATTCATTGGGAATTGTTTTATACAGGTGCCTATGAATGGGCAGGAGCCTTGTTTTGGGAGGTGTGCTCAGCATTTTAAATGAGAAGCAAAATGCAGAAGGCTCCTACTTTTCCTGTGGACCTCCTGTCACCCCTGTGAGTTGCTGTAAACAGGTGGCCCAGGATGTTTTGTGAAAAGCAGGTGCCTTTTGGATGTGGCTGGGTTTTACAGGTGTGATCATAACGTAAACAACACTTTTGGAAGATTAATGTGCTCCACAAATTTGCTCAGTATTTACATTCAAAATATTCCCTTTTACAAAAGGAAAAGGGAAGCTGTAAGAGGAACATCAAAAAAGACTAAAATTATGGTGATTCTTGAAAGGCATTACAATTTATGTACAGTTGCTACTATTATTTCTTTTGCAGGATGAGTCAGTTATTTGTGGCAGCCACAGACATGCAGTTTTACGAGACCCATGTGTCAAGTGCCTGAAGCACTATGTGCTGGAAAGGTTTGTGTTGGAGCTGCCTGTGAGAACACAGAGAGAATATCTCTGTGTGTTATCTGTACTGCAGTGCTCCACTAGCTGCCACACACTCTGTTCCTCTTCAACAGTAGTGAGGGCATTTACTGTATTGATAATGTTCTTTTCAGTAGAAAGATTTATGCTTACATGAACCTGGCTTTGTGAAACAAGGTTTCAATAGAAATTCTAAAAACTCAGTGTTCTCCATGTGAATTTGCTGGTGTTGAAAGTTTCCTGGAAGAAGGGGTTAAACTAATAACTAGTTTGCATCAAAATGCAACAGGCATTTGCAACATTACTTTCTGTTCAAGTTACTCTTGCCCCTCTACCATCCTTCTTAGCATCTCCTTAGAAGCTCTTGTTTGCTTGCTGGAACAAGAATTGTGTGGCTTGTTAATTCAGATCATGTGTGACAGGCCAGCAAAAAAAGTTGTCAGGTTGTTGTGGTGAAATAAAACATCCTGAACAAAATTAGGGGGTGTTAATCCCACAGCATGAGAAGCTCTTAACTAAATGCTCATTATAGCAGTATTACAAAGGGTAGGACTAGACAGGTAACACAGGAACCTTGAGAAAGGCTGAGCTTCCCCTCTAGGAAAACTATTGGCTTGCTTGGCTCTCACCTTGGAGAAAGAGGGTGAAGGAGGAACTTTGTACCTCCTTGTTCTGCTCCCATAAGTCCCTTAGATTTGTTTTTTCCCTCTGTCATAAACCCAAGCCTTTCTTTATGGACTTGAATGGAAGAGTGGAAGTTCAGAGCAGGGCTACCCAAGGCCTACTTGGAACACAGCTGGAAGGAGGCAGACTGTGAAAAAGAAGCCAGTTTCCCCTTCTCAGAGTCAAGGTATTCAAAGCTTTTGGATAGCTCCCAGAAGGCAAAGAAGAAATGGAAACCAATCTCATTATAGATTGTCTTGCATACAGGGGAGTTTTATAATTAAAGGATGTTGCCCTCTGCTCCCATTGTTGTTTGCCTCTCTGAACTTGAATTTTACTCTGAACCCTGTGCTGACGGTGTATATGCTGGGGCTGTGATAGAAAAGTGATATGAAGTATTTATGAGCTCACCTTCAAATGAATGGGTACAGTTATCTGAGTTTTTTCCCCCTCTTTTTTCCTTTCCCCTGCCACCTCTAGGTGCTTTTTTGCTTTCCCATTCCCTGCTGTCTGGACTAAGCTATAGATGAGTATTGTTGCACAGATGAAGTGTGGCATTCAGACCTACTCTTCAACAAGGGCTGAATTGTCATCCAAGCTCCAGTCCTTCTGAAAACTGTTATAGCAAACTTGTCATGTATTGAGTGTAGCCTTGTTCTTCATGCTTTGTAATACATGGGCAAGCATAAAAAGACATGATTTCTACTTACTAGGCTTCTAGTTAGGCTTCCCTCTACTTCTGTCTTCCCACAGTAGTTTCAGCTGGTCTGTTTGGCTGGTCTTTTTTATCATACATGATAAGGAGCCTAGGCAGCCAGCCAGCTGCTGTGGAACTATAATAGGGCCAGTGGCATGTACAAAATTTGATTACTGCTGTCAACACCAGAGAGAATAGAAGAGAGCACGTACTCCAGTCAGGGAGCTACTAAATAAATGGCCTGTTGAATTCAGTAGTAGTAGAAAGAAGACCATCTTGCTCCTAATGAATGAAGTGGTTTATGGGTAGAGAATATACTAGTACATTGAGCTCTGGAGTTAGGTTAAAAACTTTTTTAAAAAGTCTTCCTTTGCCACCTTCAAAGACTACTTTGACCAGAAATTTCCATTTCTCTTCTGTTGATCTGCTCTTGCAGTTAATGTATGGATTTCACACCCAATACTTCAGATATTCAAAGAGGCCATGGTTTCACTTTTAAAATTTAGCTTAAAAATATTCCTGCCATCCTAAAGCTAACTTCTTTGCAGATGGGTTCAGATATGAAACTATTTCATGCTAGTAATTCTATTTCCATTTAGGCAAGAAATTTTTGTTTTTTAAGTTAAACATAGTGTAACAACCTACCCTCTCCCCCCCCTTAAGTTAATACATATTCTCAGTGTATATTCTTGTTAAAATGTTGGATTTTTGAGGTAAAACCTGATGTTAGATAAAAGTGGTTTCTTTGATATTCATGGGGCAGCTGCTGATGTCAGGCAGAGCTTGAGGGCTGAGCTTCTCTGGAAGCTCTGGTGCATGAATGATTTACTCAGCTTTGCTAATACCTTCACATTGAATGAAGTTCAGGGGACTGATGGAGTCAGAGTGGTGTTTCTATAACTGCTCTCACTGACTGCAATCACTTCCGCATTTGAGAAGTGGTAAACTCAGAAATGTTGTCACAAACTAGCTGACTTGTGAAACTTGTGCTTATTCCTCAGTCTTGCCAAGTGTGGGTGGGCCTTGGAGCAGCAGGGACTGAGGTGAGGTATTGGATGCACAAGGAGAGCATTCTTAGGGAATTCAGACCAGTCTCATCAAAACTTGAAAAAAGGAACATATGGTGCTGTTGGTAAGACTTCTGGCATATGTGCAGGTCTGACTGCTAATTCTCATCATTTGTTTGGTGAAGTTGGCAGTGTCTTTTTGTTTTGTGCTTGGGAAGTGCTTGGCACGGTAAGGTTTGTATTTATATGTATTACAAAGTACATCCTCGTTTGTTTCTAAAATAGAAATCCTAGCTTTAAAACTTTTATTACCTTTCCACTTTGGTCCTGTTTGTATGGTTCACAGAAATGTTTGGATACAAATGTCTGATTTAGCCCCCTGAATGTATGGTTGTCTTTATTAATGGAAACAAAACTCCTTTTGTGTGAAGCCTTTCAGCCTTCAACTTTGAGGAATTCTTGAATTTGGGGAAAAAAACATCCAACCCACAAATTTAAGTAAGACCAACTCCTGGCCCACAAAAATTTAAAGAAAAATCTGATCTTGATTTCTCCCTCCTTCCCTTCTCTGAATAGTGTCTGGGGTGTGATACGGTAAACTGTCCTGACTGGACATTAATGAAGAGAGGAGAGCTGTATCTAGAACATTTGTCTTATAGCATGATACAATGAGGCAGGCAGACAAATCAAACAGCCTCTGTCTTTCTGCTTTTGAAACCAATTCTGTGGTTTAGAATGCTCCTCTCTGGTCATAGTGCTTGTACTTAGGTGCTCTAGCTAATCTCCTCTTGCACTACTTTGTTGTGTGACTATTGGAATTCTGTACAGTTCAGTATCCAAAAGTGTGTCTTATGGAACATCTTTCGTAACTACAGTATTTGGAGTCCTCTTCATTTGGTTATAAATTTGGTGACAGGCTTTTGAAGACAGAGGGATTCAATTTGCTTTTTGTACTGGTGGTAAGCACAGTTTAAAGGCCCACTTGAAAATAACTCTGATCTTATCATAGCCCTGCATTACCAATTTTCTGCTTTACTGTTCCTTGCTCTGTCTTGTTTGGAATTACTGCACAGTGGAGAGGGCATGCCTAATCAGAGTTTGTAATTTTTGACTTGAGGTTTATTTGTACAACTTCCTTTATGTGCTATAATCTTATGTTTAAAATTTCTTGTGCTTTTTTGAAAGGCCATTAGAAGATGTGGATGCTTACTTTGAAGAGTTGTTCTGGTTTTATGTTCTTTTGAATGTGTGAAAAAGTGTTATAGTGATAGTGCAAACTTTTTACAGAATGAATACTAAAAATATTTAGGATTTTTAAAATTAGTATGGTGTTTGACCAGAAATTTTGATTTGAACAGAAAAGGAAAATTACCATCAGCTTTCCTGTTTTCAGTTTGTAGAATTTACCTTGCCAGTTCTCTGAAGGCTGGAGTGTCCTCCTGTTTTCATAAGAAGTAGCAAAACAGCATATATCTCTGATTTTAAAGAGAAAAGAAATCTCAATTAGCTTGAAGTCTGTTACTTGCTAACGTGCAGCCTTTTTAAAGGTTGGTTTCCTGACTGGTTCCTGTCAGTCCCTGTGTGGCTCAATGTGTCAAACCCTCAGAGGAAAACCAGCGCTTCCCTCCCCCTTGAATCCCAGCATGCAGTTCTTGTGTGGGTACTAGTGTGTACTTCCTCTCCATCTTCACTTTCCTGTTATTCAAAAACTGAGCTTGATCATGAGCATTCAAACAGCCAAAAAAGTTGTGTGGAAAAAGTACAAGGTTGCTGCTCCTCGGCATACTGACCGGCAGACCTGTTACACTCCGCTGGGTGAGTGCTTCCCTGTGCTCTGAAGGCTGTGGTAGATTCAAGGATCCTGGCATGTGGGTCTGTTTTTATCTTCTACACATGATGAGAGCTGCTTTTCTTAACTTTGCAAAAGTTAATTTGCACTAACAGAGCAGGTTGTGGAAGGCATGGCAGGAAACAGTGGGGAAAGGCTGTTTTCTGTGGTGCTGCTCCGTTGCAAGTGTTGTGCGAGCTCTGGCTGTGTCACACCTGCTGACATAAGATCCTCTTGGTAATGCGTGTGTTGTGGGCTTCCCTTTCACCTAGAACAGTAACTTGTTCATGGCAGAAATTTTAGCATTCTGTCTGATTGAAAGTCTGCATGTCCCTAATTTTCTTAAACTATGCGTTACATTTTGGCGATTTCAGCCTTTACTAATCTTGATTCTTTACAGTTCTGCCTAGTGTGCCTTTTGGTACTTTCGAATGTATAAACTTACAGCATCTCCTTGACACCCCACAAGTTTTTCTCCTCATTTTGGTGGTATCTCAAGAAAGCCGTATTTCCTGTAATTTGGAAAGCATGTTTTGTGGAGGAATGCTTTGGAAAAGAAGAAATTTGGGATATTATGCTTTCCTCTTCCTTTTGCCATCTTTCGTATGTATTCTGATTGAAATTTCATAGGTTGTCTCATCTGTTTTTTGACTGGGGCCAAATAACACAGATTGGCAAGGAAGAGACAATTTGATTATTCCTATTACCCGTGAATATGCTATGTAGATACAGTAATTGGCAGATAGAAACAGTTTATTTTGTGAATTGGTGTCAGAGCTTTGAGGAAGCAACGTATTGATCAATAAAGAATTTGATCCACTTGACCTTTGATGTGGGTTTTTTGTTACAAAGCTGGAGTCTGAAGATAGGTTTTTAGAAAGAAAAGCTAAAATCCTCTGAAGATCTATCAATGTAATGGCTAAATTTAGAATAAAATGATGGGCTGGGACTCTGATTTCATGTATGTTTGCTTCTAGAACAATGAGTTGGATTTGGATGTATGCCAGTTTAGCTGAGAGCAGAAACTTTTCCTTTGTGGCTCACTCCAAGCTTCCTTAAGAAACTGACGAAAATGTTAAGAAAACCCAGTAATATGAGTGGAGTTGCTTTTGACTGACTCTGAAGAGCTCAGTAAATTATAGTTTGGAGAGATCTAGTGTTCTTGAAAATCTGCACGTATTCAGCCCTCAAATGTGAGACATCTGCAGTTGATCATTCTTGGAAGGTTAGCAGTAGGAGAAAATCAATCTGCTTGGTTTTAACCTCGGCTGCTGTTCATAGAAGTTGTTTGTTCTGGCTCTGCATGTATTGGTGTAGGTTTTTTTGGACTATTTCTTGGGGTTTTTTCCTTTCTTCTTTTTTTGTCGTATTTTTAGAAGAGCATAAACTTGGGACAGGAGCTATAACCAGCCATGTAGTTAACTGATGAACACTTCAGTTGTGAAACCTCTGAAATGTTCATCTGTAGGATAATAGAAGGGTCAATCTCTCTGAGGTTTTATACTTCAGCCCTTCAGGTCTTTTTAACGTGTAAGTGCACACACTTAATATTTGGTGATGTTTGTGTGTCTACAGATGATTTCTCTGGAGCTCGCTCCAGGTGGCTAGGCTAAGGTGTAAACCTCCTGGGTGAGTAGCAGCTACATGCTGCTCAGGTGCTTTATATGATTAAGCACAGTGTTTACTGATTGTTTCTTAAAGCCTGTTTAAATCTGAGTTGAAACCTCGATTTTTAAAAGAACATAGATCATGTCTGATAAATTGCAGTTATATTTTTTCTTAATCAACCAGGATATTTTTCAGGAAATTTGTTTAATTCTAATCTTTGCAATTGTTCATAAAGTGTAGCACTGTACATTTGCTTTTCAAGAGAGTCTCGTCTCACATTCATTGTGATCTTCTCACTTTTTAAAAAACTCTGTATTTGGAGACTGTGAGAGAATTGTGGCTTTGGACATTTCTTAGTTGTTGGAAATGCACATAGGAGGGAAAAGAAATCTGAAAAAACCTAGAAGGTAAGAGGCATGGAAGGGAAAATGAGGAAAAAACCTGAAGGGAAAATAAATTGAGGTGTGTGTATGCACTATGGTGGAGAGGCCATTCTCTGAGAGGACAGGATTTTTAATGATGCAGTACTGGAAATACTCAGGATAAAAATGGGTGGAGAAGTTGGAAAGAGTGTGTATGTAATTGTTTCTTCATGTCCTTTGCTTTCCACAGAAATCTAGAATATAAATAACAGGGATGCTTTTCAGTCAGCAGAGGTGTGGCTTTGGCTTTTTTGGTTGTGTGCTTGCTGTGAGAGTTGGCAGGGACTGGAGGAAGGGAGGTTGAAGCTCATACCTGATAAAGTATCCAATTGTAAATGAATTAGTTTGGGTGAAACCAAAGTGGATAAGACTAACGTCTGTTCTCTGAAGTCTAAACAGCACAACTAAGTTTTGTCAGAGATTGATTTATGGTCAAAAACATTCTAAATCATTTAGCTCATCTGGTGGGATCACCCTCTTTATAACAGCCTAATCTCTTAATAACCTCTTAAACTCTCAAGTTGGTGACAGGCACTGGGAGTGAGGTGGCACTGGTAGGCTACTGGTACCTAACTGGAACCAAAGCTTACTCTTTATCTAAGTGGAGAAAAAAGAAGAGATCTTTGCCTGTTCAAACAAAAGGGCTTTCTTCATTGCTGTTCCATACCATGGGAGATAATTTATGTTGTTCTAGTAAAATTTCCGAGACTATTGCAGGAAAATGATTGGGCTATTTTGTGTTTACATATATATATTCTACTGTTGTGGCACTATGTGATGTGATTATTTAATAAAATATTTTTTTCACCTCCATTACCTCATTACCGAGATGGAATTCACCCTGTTATTGGAGGGAAGGCTACTTAACTTGTGTTACAGAGGCAAAAAAAGATGCTGGTTCTATGACACTCTCCGAAAGGATTTGCCTTGTGGAACTTTTTCTGTAAGATGTCAACTCCTGAAGCCAGTAAAGCACTCTGCAGTAATCGAATAATCTATGTTAGCATCTTACCATTACGTGACTAGATATTGTTTTGTCATTATATTCATACAGTTATAAACAGAAGCGAGATCAATTTGCATTTTGTTGTGTGAATTAATTGTGCAGCTGCCATCCCAGTGATTGAAATGTGTTACTTTTCAATAGCAGTAGAAGGCAATGGCAATGACATGACTGAGGTATTTTGCAAGCAGATAGATAGTTTGAGAGCATATCTTCTGAAACTCTGCATTTAGCTTCTGTCCATTTGTGGCTCTGGAAATCTCAGATGCAGTAGCCTATAAACAATAAGCTTTCTTTCAGGTAGGAAGGTGTGTGGTCTCAATTTCAACCTGCTATCAGTGCATATATCTTGTAGATAGGTTGAAATTGAGACCACACACAAGCTGTTACTATAGTCAAACTAATATTTATGGTGTTGTTCATATTACTGTAAGCTCTGATCTTGCTAGTTGTTTAGTACAGCTGTGTTGGTCCTCAAATCTGTTTGATTTAAAACAACTCTAGCTTTTAAACACTTGAAAATAGTATATTTCCTTTTTGGCAGCAAGTGAAGTAGGTGTTCTGAACTACAGCATGGTTGTAAATAGAAACAGGTTTGCATAGTAATTACCTCACGTTGCCTTTTGGGTCTTCAAGTGAACTTATTTTCAAGATCTGAAAGACTTTAAAAAACTCTTCTCATGTATATCAAACTCCTAAATGCACGTAGGTACTGAAAAAGTGGAAAATATTTTCTGTTGTCCTGTAGTGGAGTCCCTTTCAAAGCTGTAGGGGGGGAGTGTTTCTCTGCTGGCCGCAGCCTGTGTCCCTGCGCTCGGCGTGGGACAGAGCGGTGCCCGTGACTCAGCTCTGCCGTGCGGGGAAGCCGCGCTCCCCGGGCCCGTGAATTGTCTGCCGCTGGCTCACTTTAATGTTCGCACCGAAATGTTGCGACCCTTAACTTGAGGGCTCCATCTGCTTCCTGCCCTCGTCCCTGATGAATAGGGCAGGAATTGGCAGCAGTGTGGTCAGCTATGTGACCTCATTTGTGTGGCGTCTGGGTGGAGCGCCCTGATCTTCGCTGGGCTAGCAGCTGAGAAAGCGAATTGCAGTAATTCCCTGGCTGAGCCTTCCAGCGGGTGAAACCCGGGCTTGTGCTGCAGGGCAAGGAGATGCCTTCACTCCGACACTTGTTACGTGCGGAGATGGATTTCTGTCGAAGCGTTCAGAAAAGCAGCAAATGGCTCGAGGGTTCTCTGCAGAAATCGGGCAACGTGCTGTCCGAGTTCCGTGTGGTGCAGGGTGACAGTCAACAGCTTTGTCCTTGTGTCTGCCCGAATCATAGCTGTCACACAAGTGTGCACTGGCAGCCCTCGCTAATAATTGACAGTCAACAGAGGATTCCGGATCCTTTGTGCAGATGGAAGCAGAGTGGTTGTATCTGTCTTGCTGAATTTCACTGCAGTGTGGATTTTGTACTGTAGTTATGGCACAGCTCCTCTTTATTGAGATAGTGTTGCTCAGGGTTAACTATCCTGGGTCTGATTAACTCCAAATTAAGGCCTGTGATGTGATATGCCAACTTGGAGTGCATAGGTCCTATCTCTGCCCATTCCCTCTTGTGCTGGTGACTGGTTCTAGCCCAGTGCTTTTGTGAGGTTGCCCCGAGCTGTTCCCCAGCATCACGGCTTCAGGACTGCCTGCCCTGGATTGAGAGAAAGCATCCTGCTTGGCCTTATGAGCTGCTGATGTGCAGCCTTTAATACTGTTTCTCTTTCTCTCAGCTGTACTTTCTACCCTGATAAAATTGTACAGCTCAATCATTTTAAGCTTCAGATTATTTTAGAAGGTTCTTAGCTGGTTTAATACCTTGTAATGCAAAATATTTTTAAAGCAATTCGTAAAACATTCTGTGCAGACTATTGAAATTAACTTCTGCTCCCAGCTCAGCTATAGTAAAATCAATATTTACTTGGCTTGTGTGACCAGAGTTGCCTTATATACAAGGAAAACATTTCCACTGCTGCTTTTAAGGTAGCAAAGAGATAGTAAAGCTGTTACATTCTGAAAGCAGAATAATAGATCCCCTCTAAAGCTACTTTTTTTCCTCCTGAAGTCCTTATGCAGGTTCTTCTGCCAAATTTTTCAGGCACACCTCTTTCTAAAAGGTTAGTTGCCATTTCTTCACTTCTAATGAAGAAAGCAAATTAATACAATCTGTTTAGTTGCTGTAAATGATTGTGAACTTGGAATTGAATATTTGAAAGCTAATCTGTATTACTAAATAGCATCCAGTTTGTTTTTCTGGTTTTCTATAATGTAGGTTTTGCATTGTATTTTTTTACCAAACAATTTGCTACTAATTCTTGTTGTGGTTTTCCTTTCAGTGAATAAGTTGTAGGCTTTAGCTTACTGATGATAAATTGAGATTGAAGGATAATATGCTGATTCTTAGCCTTGTGTACAAGAAAGCCATAAAACTCTGTCACCTGATGTCTTACCGTCATTTCCATATCTGTTGCCATAAAATCTCATGCAAGCATTCCTTATCTTATCTGCAAGCAGTAACTGCAGTAGCTTGAAAAAAAGTTCCAAGTGTGGGTTACACAGATAACTTTCCTGTGGGAACATGCCTCAACCTTTTGCTTAGTAGTCTTGAATTCAGTCTCCCACAATGCTCAAGCTCATTTCTCATTAATAAAAGTGAGAGAAAAGGTAGTTGGTGAACTTGAGTATCAAATGATGGTGTACTTTGCTGTATTAAGCAAGCAGTAAATGTTCTATACAGTTAAATGGAAGCAAGTATTTTATCCTTTCAGGTTTTGATCTGTGAACAGAACTGATTATAAGAAAATTGTTAGCAGAAAGACTTGCAAGTCCTAATACCTAGAAAGAATTAAACCAATCACGGTATGCTTCTTGTGTTTTTAGTTTATTTTGATGCAGTTTCATTCCTGTCTCTAATATAGTTGTGGTATATTCTTGAAAATAATCAAACTGTCAGTTATTCCCACTTCAGTGCACAGTGCCAGCCTTCTGTTGGAAGTGCTTTTTGGTTTAAGTAATTTATTGGCCTGTCACTAAGGGGCGGGTGGGGGAAAGCTTATTTTAACCAAATGGTTTTTTTAGGTTTGCATCTGAAAGAGAAACCAAGGTATTGCTGATAATGCAAGATGTTAACTTTCCAAGATATTTTGTTTTACAATGGATTAATATCAGAAAACAGTGCTATTTAACTCATTATTAGAATCCAATGATTTGTGTTATAGTGAGGAATACTATAAAAGACTTTATAGAGCATTCACCTTGCTTCTCTTTTTTTTTTTTTTGATGTATTTGGTGGCTTGTTTGGGTTTTTTGTGTGTCTTCTATTGTTTTTGTTAAAGTAATAAAAATAACTCTTAAGAGTTTGTCCTCAGGAGTTGAGCTGGAATTATTTTATGGCCAGGTAAACTAGCTTGCTATCTTATTTGATACTCTTCTCTGAGCTAAGGGGAAAGATTTTTCTGTATAAATTGCTGTAATTGTGCCTTCTTGCAGTTAATGTTGTATTTCTCTGCATAACAAGTTTGCTGTTCAGCCCCTGTGGTGGGTGGACTTTGGTAGCTGCCAAATGCCCACCCAACTACGCCCTCGCTCTCCTCTCAATTGGACAGAGGGAGAAAAATAACATTGAAGGCTCATGGGTTGAAATAGGGGTACGGATATCACTTGCCAGTTTGAACTGTGGACAAAACAGACTTGATTGAGGGGAATTTTTTTAACTTACTGACAATTAGTAGAGGATAGGGTGAAACAAGAAGGAAAAATGAAAACACTTTCTATCTCCCTGTCTCCATTCTTCTCAATTTCACTCTTTAATTCCCAAATCCTTGCCACCCTCCCCCAATGGGAATGAAAAAGCTGGCTTATTTAAATTACATCTTCAACTGCAAAGTTTTTTGAGAGAAAAGCTGGAATTTCTTAGACACACACAGTCAACTCTCAGCAAGAGTTTGAGCTTAAAAACCCTATGGTCCAAAAATTTTCAGATGGTAGAAATGGACACTTGGTTTGAAACAAACTTAAATATATCTGAAAATAATTCTAAGTTTGGTTTAGGAAGTATATTAATGCTTGTGGGAGCAGGGTTTGGATGACAGTGTGTCCTTGTGGCTGCCTTTATTGTGTGTGACTCTCAAACCTACACAAATGAAGCCCACAATGTTTGAGGCATACAGACTTGCTTTGAGTGCTTGCAGCATCTTGGAATGGTCCTGGCCAGCTGCTAAGCACGTGCAGTGTTCTGCTGCTTGTGATGGCATCAGCTGAAGGAGCCTGCAGGAGCAGTGAGGCTGGCTCACAGCCAGCATCAGCAGGAGCAGGGCGTGTTTGCTAGCCCCTTTTGCTGAAGTCCTGGGGCATGGTGTTCCTTATTCCTGCATGTGCCCTGTCTCCAGTCCCCTCTGCATGCTTGGTAGCTGTCACCCTCCAGAGGGATAGAGGGTGAGTCAGAACTCAGTGACAACATGTATATTCTATCAGCCTTGTCCTGCTCAATATCCTTGAACATTATACACAGCAGAGTAATATCAGGTAAATAATTAGCTACTGTTTTGACAGTGTGAATGTGCTCTTTTTCTGTAAGATGGGAGACTAGCCAAAAAAATTTACTCTAGCCATTAAATGTAACACCCCACAAAAAACAGCCCTAACAAACCCAAACAGAACCAAACAGATCTATGTATACAAATTATCAGTGGCTGAAGGAATTAGGAAAAAAATAAATGTTCTTCATCAGTTCAGTAGTTTAGCATACAGTCCTGCCAGGGCCACTGCTCCTTGTTCAATTCAAAATTGAATGTAACACTATAAATAAATCTCTAGCCATCTTATTTTTCATAGTGCAATCTGGGGGAGCAGAGCAAAATTGATGCTAGAGTTGGTAGAAGTTCCTGTAAAATGGTTCAAATAGTAACAGGTCTTGGGGAAATGCTCTACTGGCTTAGCACTAGCTCTTGAAGACTTTTGAGACAAATAGATAACCTCTGATTCTCTCGTTTTATTGTTGACTACTTTGCAGTGGAAGAGTGCTTTCTCATGTCTGATAAATCAAATAAGCTTTTTTCTTGTTTCTGTCTTTGCATATTCATTCTCCTGTTGAGTTCTTGTGCCAGTATAAGTGAATTACTGCACCTTTGAAAGAAACAAACCAAGAGTGTAGTTAAGAAAGCTAAAGTTCCAAACCAGTGTCTTATGTTGTCAAAGAAACTGATTTTTTGGGGAAATCTCCCTGATATAGGCAAGTGACACGGTGTGTGTTTTTTAACTTTGCACAATTATGATTTTGCTGCTGCTGTGGTGGTTTCTTGTGTAACCTTCAGCTTTTCTCCTTTTGTTATGCTTAAATACCTCTTTGAAGTTATTTGATATCTTCCATTTCTCAGGCTTGTTTTATTTTTCTTGATCTTCTTATAATATAACACTTCTGCATTTGTGTCTTAACTCTTCAGGTTTTGTCTTAACTGATACCTGCTTTCTGTCTACATCTTCCTCCTCCTCAAATTCTTTTCTGCTGTCCTGTGGTTTGGAGACTGACATGATCCAGATTAAGAACTTGTGTCATAGTTGATAAAATAAATACAAACATGCGTGTTTCATCCTGGGGCACTATTAGGCTTTCCTAATTCTTCCTTCTCTCCCAAGAATGAGTATCCTCATATACTGTTTTCTTGCATGGCCTCTTCTAATATGCTAAAATTAGAGAACAAAAGGTAGAAATTCAAGTTTTTCTTGATGATTTCCATGGTTTTTTTCTATAATGTTCATGTCTAAGAGGTGCAGTATTACAACTGAGCAGCTGGAGTTGTGTGTCATCTTCTAATGCTCCCTTACTGAGCCCAAATTTCATTCTGCTTTTGAGGGATTAGAAGGTTGGTAGTCAGTATTAATTGCTTTTCCTTTTTGCACCCATGTAAAGACTTGGGGAATAACAGTGAAGTGTTGTCACATGAATAGAAAGAGTGGAACAATGTGACAAGACTAAAGTTTCTGAGCTTTTATTTGCTCAGTTTTTAGCAAGTTGTTGTTAATAATATATACTTATCTCTGCAGGGCTGCAGACAAGTCTTTCCCTCATGTAGAAGGTTATAATTAAATGCACCAAAATTGAAATATGCATAAAAGGTTGCTAAGTCATCTCTTAATTATGCTAATTCTTTTGAGAGCAAAAATCTTCACATATATTGCCTTTTTCCCTAGCCTCTTTAGAAGTCCACTCTGACTCTTCCTTTGCACTTTTCCCCTTTCACTCAGTTTTCACTTGTCATTTACAAAATTTGAGCCTTCTGTTTCTGAATAAACTGAAGTCTGCAAATGGTATTTTGTGAAGGCAGTCATGCCAGTTCATGGTTGGACTCAAAAGATGCTGCAGGATAAAGCATGTCTGTATTGCCTTTTAAGCACTCTCAGAGCTCTTAGCTGGACTTTGTAACTTTGAGGGGGATCACAGGCAGTATTTAGCAGAATCATTCAATGAAAAAAAGAAGACTGCATTTTCTGGCTGCTTGAGTTACTCATCAATGTGAATTTTCATTTCCAAGCCTGTTGGACAGTGATGATGTCTCCTGTGCTGTTTGGGCAAGTAGCAGGTAGGTAGGGGATTGACATTTAGGATGCATTTGGTTCTGCTACACCAGCTTGCAGATGTCTGTACAGCTGCAGGAATTCTTTCCTTTCTCCTTTTGTGGTAGGCTTCATGAGCACTTGGCTTTTGTGAGGGATCATTCTTCTGCTTGTGTGTCAGTGGTGGACAGCCTGAAATAGGAAATCTGTATTGCAGCTTGTTCCATGATCTTCAGACAGCAGTGTGCATGAGTTCATGTGCCCTTCTGTACATCCTTACTACTGTGTCCCACTTCCTTGCTTCTTTCCAGCTTAAAAAGTTTTATTTCTTTTTTTGTGCTGCTGCTTTGCTATTGTGTTCTAGACAAGAAAATACTGTAATTGTAAGAGTTGCCTTAGTGTAGCAGTCCTGTGGAAAATTGGAAGTGGTAGTTGACACAGTGAAATTAGAGATCTTCAGGTATGGAGGTCTAATCTGTATTAGGCAAATTAAGCTTCTTATGTCATTGTGTCAGGGATGAAAATGGTGTTTGGGGTGTTTCTTAAAAATAATAAGTGGTTTTGTGATTTAGTTTTTAGGACTGTTGTCCAAAGGAACAAACAACTGTAGAAAAATCTTGTAATAACTTTAGTATTAAAGCTATTAAAGGTTTTCGACTGTATTTATATTACAGTGGTTTAAGATGGTATGTTAAAGTGGGACAACTTAAAAGTTGTAGCAAATTTCATCAATCACATTACTTTTGGTTTTACCTTGTATGATGCAGGTGAAACTGTGAGAAAGACTGAAATTATTTGCAATAGTTAGCAATGCAGAGTGTTGAAGGTAAACTTTTTTTGCTTTTTAATTTGTAGAAATGAATTCTAAAAATTGAGTTAAAAGTACTCTCTAGATGCGTTCCCCACTTTTCCCCCATATCAAGTTTATAGTACACAAAGCTAAAGATTCAAAGGCAAGTCATATGACTACAGCAGCATCTTTAGGAGATGACCTTGTGATTTTGTTCTGTTTATTTGACCTTGTCCATACCACCTGTTCTTTCTGTGAAAGGTTATGTTTTAGTTTCAGAAATAAGAATCTGTCTTTTATTACCTTCATTGACGTGTTACATTTATCTGCATAACTTGAAGAGTGTGGAGTATGTTGCTGAGGTTTTTTTGACACTGAGCTTTATAGTTTGTGGTAAATTAAATGCATAATTTTATTGAGACTTTGAAATTCTTGTAAATGTGCACGGAGTCAATTTGTTGTAGCTTTCTCACTCAGAAGTTGTTGTAGTAGCTTTCTCACTCACAAAAAATAGAAAACTGGCTTCTCTGAACCCCTTTTGGGAACCACATGAGTTTTTCTTTTCTTTCATAGAGAGCTAGTCTCTTTCATAGAGAGCTAGTCTCTTTGTATGCTTTGAGTACATATTTCCTTACCCCATCTCTTTTCTCTCCCTCATTTGACCCTTTACTCTGACCAATAGCAAATCAATATAGACCCTTCACAAGTTGCTCAAATGTGTTGGAGCAGTTGGGCTTTGCTTCACCAGAGCTGTCTGGTACTTGGGAGTGTTTGCATGGGTAGGTCTGACAGAACTAATGTGTGCCTGCCTCTTTGGAGAGCTGGGCATGTGCAGAGAAGGTGCTGAGAGGTAACGTCAGACTGGGATGTTGTGCTGAACCCCAGTTTTAAGCACAGCTCTTGTTCTAGCTATGATTATAGCGTGCATCTTGGGAGATTACTTGTTCAGTAGAACTGTTTGTAGCTAGAAATAATATTTGACACTACTTGCAAATAGCTTTTCTTCTGGGGTGGGGTGAGAGTGGGGGTGTCAAAGCATTAGAAGAATTTCCTCCTTGCCTTATGTGACCCAGCAATGGTGATCTTATCCTGGCTTTTTCTGGGATGGGGGTTAAGGACTGATCTTAGTCTACTATGACACTGGAAAGTTATAAGTATTTTTGTTGATTAAAAGTGTCCTGAGTTGTTTCAAGATAAACCACTGAATTGAGGAAAAGAGTATTTTGCATTGCATCAAATGCTTTTGTCTGCTGCAGAGGCTGTACTTGGTATTTTGGTTTGCTATATAGCTTGTCTTTCTTGCTGGCAAAGAGTTGATCTCCCATGCAGTTCTCATCATTTCCTCATCATTGTATGTAAGGGTGTCCACAGGTAGATACCATGAGCTAATACTTCTTCCATAAGCACATCTTTAATGATGAGTCCTCTAAAATACCTTGTTTTCACATTCTGGTTTACAGTTCAGGGATCTCTTCAGCCATAAATTATATCCATCTTTTTGTGGACTCTTAATTCCATAAGCTTGTCTTGGCTTTTTTAGCCAGTTTATACTAGTGCCCTCATTTTTCTTGTTTCACTCAATGGTGGTTATCATCATTTTGGTCCTCAGGCTAGCAACATTCAGGCTGCAAGCTCTGTCCTTGCTGAGGCATAGACACCACCTGTCTGCTTCAGGGACATTGACCTTTGGCAGAGGGCAAAAAAAATATGAATCCTGAGCCTGCTTCTTGCCTGACTTTAGCACTGGGAAGGCATGCAAAAGAACCCTCTCTGAAAAAGCACCCAGGACAGGATTATACCTGTGAGTGTGACTGATCTACTGGAATAGTTGCCAGAGGCAGCAGTACTAATATGGCATGTAATTATCTGTTTTCATTAGGTGATTTTTTTTTGTTGTTTAGCCAGTTTCTACAAAGGTAAAGGTGATGTATCAATTCCAAATTGTACACAAAACCACTTGAGATGTTAGAGTGACAGAAATCAAACTCTACATTTGCACAGGCTCTACCACAGTTCTCTTCAAAGCTTGTCATTAAATAATAAAAACATGGGGAAGGGATGTGTGCATCTAATCCTTTGCCTAAACAAGGGGCAGCTGAAAGCCTATGGCTCAGGTTCTGCCAAAGGCTTGGTAGGCTTTGAACTTCGCTTGGTCTCCTTTTGACTGCTCTGTTGCTGTATTTTCATTGAATTGTACAACAGTTTGGGTTGGAAGGGGTCTTAAAGACCTTCTAGTTCCAAACTCCCTGTCATGGGCAGGGACATCTTCCGCTAGATGAGGTTGCTCAAAGCCCCATCTAATCTGGCTTGGACCATTTTCAGGGATGGGGCATGCACAGCTTCTCCGGGTAACATGTTCCAGTGCCTCACCACCCTTATAGCAAAGAATTGCTTCCTTATATGCAACCTACATATATTCTTTCCCTTTCAAACATTTACTCCTTGCCCTATCAATGTACTTCCTGATAGTCTCCCTCCCCATTTTTCTTGTAGCTCCCCTTTAAGTACTGGAAGGCTGCAATTCTCCCACTGAACAACCCTGGCGCTCTCAGCCTGTCTTCATGGGAGAGCTGTTCCAGCCCTCAGATCATCTTTGAGGCCTCCTCTGGATCTGCTCCAACAGGTCCTTGTCCTCCCTGTGCTGGGGGCCCCAGAGCTGGAAGCAGTACTCCAGGTGGAGTCTTATGAGAGCAGACTATCTTCTCCAATTTTTCTCACACTATTGAGAGTGGTATATCCTTAAGGGTATATTGAAGTGGGAAATACTCTGTGGGCTCACACAGGTCGTCAGTGCTTGCTCGATTGCATAAATACCTGGTTTAATGTGTTCCAGATATTTGTCCTGCAATTGCCAAGCAGAATTTATGTACTTTCAGAGCAGTTAATCAGGAGGGGGTTCAGCTTTGGGGACTAATTAATGACTAAGCCAGGGAAGGAAATGAGAGTTTAATTAGGATATAGGATTAGCAGTGCCTCAACTTACTGCTGCTCTGATCAAATGACAAAAGAAAATCTTATGTTTGCCAGAAGCCATAAGAAGGGACTATTCATAATACTTTACCCCAATTTCTCTTTTATTTTTTCTCCATTAAGATGTCTCACTAAAAACACCAAGTGGCTAAGACACCTTTATGACTCTTTCTTCTTACCTCTAGAAGAGGAACTGTAATTTGTCATGAGCAAAATTCTCAAAGATTTGCTTAGCATTTTGGTTCTGCACAAAGGTGTAGAACCTTCCCCAGTGGTGCAATATTCCTTGGCCAGCAAAGGAATGTAACTGGGAAAGGAAATAATTTATCTCAAGAATTGGACTTGCCCTTCACCTAATCTTCCTCACTAGGGCTGGATGGCAGTATTAGGCATTTCGCATTCTTTGTGTTGGTCATGTGAAGCTAAAAGCAGGCAAACTTACAGTCACCATTTCTGTAGTGAACTTTCTGGATTATTTTAGGGATAGAAATGAGAGTATTTGGTGTAGCTTGCACTGACAAATATTGTGGATTTAAATTCTGTAGTTATCCTGTTTATTCTTTTTGCTTGCTTCTAGTTATCCTGTTTATTCTTTTTGCTTGCTTCTCCTTCATCTTTAGAGCACTACTACACTATGTGACTTTTAGGAGCTTCCTTTAAATCTTCTATGTTTCAGGTTTCATCTTAGTAATGAGAGGTTAATAGGCTAAGGTAAATAATTTATAGGCATCAGTGAATGATCCTTGACAAAATAATGGAATAGCCAAAGAAGCTCAGACTTGGCCTTTCTAGAAACAAAATAAACAATTTCTGTTTTTTTAAACTTCCTTTGTCTATTTGATTTCTGTGAAGACTGAGCTTAACTTGGTTGTCAAGATTGGTATGCAACAGTTTCCCCCAGTTCTATCTTCCAAGTGTTGCCTGCCCAGGAATTTGTAAGGGTAGCATCACTTGGTATGAGTCTTAGTTGTGAAGAATTGAAATGTGCTAGTCAATTGTTATAAGCTGGACAGAAGTGTGTAGAAGCTTTGTTATGTAGTTTAAATTATTTAGTTTTTTTACTAAACCATATTGCTAAGTGCTATGCTCATGTGCCCTTTGAATGCTTCTAGGGATGGTGATTCTAGCACCTCCCTGGGCAGCATGTTCTAATGCTTGACTACCCTTCCAGTGAAGAAGTTTTTCCTAATGTCTAACCTAAACCTCCCCTGGTGCAACTGGAGGCCATTGCCTCTTGCCCTGTCACTTGTTACGTGGGAGAAGAGACTGAACCCTATCTGCCTACACCCTCCTTTCAGGCAGTTGTAGAGAGTGATAAGGTCTCCCCTGACCCTCCTTTTCTCCAGGCTAAACACCTCCAGCTCCCTCAGCTGCTCCTTAATAAGACTTGAGCTCTAAACACTTCACTGTTGGCATTCTCTGGACTCAGTCCTGCATCTCAATGTTCTTCTGGTAGTGTTGGGCCAAAAATTGGATACAGGATTTGAGGTGTGGTGTCATCAGTGCCAAGTACTGGGAGATGATCACTGCCCTGGACCTGCTGGCCACACTTTCTGACAGGCCAGGGTGCCATTACCTTCTTGGCTACCTGGGGATGCTGCTGGCAAGTTTGTGAAAAAGCTTGCTTCCTTTCTCTGTAATTCCTTTAGACATGAACCTGCTGCATGTTCTTGGATGTGTTCTCATTTTCTCAGTGCTGCTGATCCCACACCTGGAGTACTTGGTCCAGTTCTGGACTCCCCAGGACAGGAGAGATGAGAATATACTGGAGTGAGGGCCACGATATGATGAAGGGACTAGAGCATTTCTCCTGTGGGGAAAGACAGAGAGCTGGGACTGTTCAGCCAGAAGAAAAGGATCAGAATCCAAGGGATGCTACTGAAATTTATAAATATCTGAAAGGATTGTGCAAAGAAGGTTGTTACGCTCCTCTGACTCCATTGAAAGGACACGAGGGAAGGGGTCCAAACTGAAACACAGGAAACTCCATTTTTGTTGAAACCCTGTCTTGGGTTTTCAGAGAGGTTGTGAAGTCTCTGTCACTGCAGATGTTAAAAATCTGACTGGACGTGGCCTGGGGCAACCTGATTTCACTGTGGAGTTGGATTAGACAAATGATCTCCAAAGATGCCTCCTGGCCTCTACCATACTGTACTTTCTACAAAAACACTTCACTCAGAATTTTACTAAGCTTTCCAGGAACAATGCAAAAAGCAATGGGATTCATAGAGGTGAAAGCTTGCTTAATCTTTGAGACATCCACATGAAATTGCCAGAAAATTTACATTGATATTACAGTGATTATAAGAGTCACAAAATTGCCCTGGGTGTGTAAACTATACATGCTCATTGTTTTTGGTGTAGAAATCTTGTTCCAAGTGATAGTGTGTTAGGGCTTTGTAAGGATGCTTCTGTACCTTTTTTATTAATTTCTGAGTTAATTATAATTGGAAAGTTTATTTTTTATTGCCTTCCATAGATGAAATACAACTGCGCAAACAAGTGTTATTTTTTTTCCTCAGGACACATATGCGATTTCTTTGTCTGAAGGCTGGATTTCTAAGTACTGTCAGAGGTTTGAAGCAATCAAACTGAGAAAGTTAACACCTTGCCTTTGCATAACTCAGCTGCTCAAGGTGTTATGTTATGATTGTTTTCTACACTGGACGGAACATTTAAACTCCATGGGGTTATGAATTCCATTTCTTTTTAAAAAACTGTAGTCTGCGCACTGCTGTCACTGAAATGGGTCCTACATGGTTGGTATCCAGAGATGCTTGGTTAATTTCCTTTCAGAAACATCTGAATAGCCCTTGTGTAAATTTGAAAATGTTAACAGCATACAGTTTTTTGAAATCTGTTGATTAAATCGATTTTCACAAGGAAAGTGGGATACTCTTATTAGACTTGTCTTCCTGTCTTTTTTTTTTCCTGCAAAACTAGTTCAACTTTTAGTAACTAGTGGAAGTTTAATCCAGTATTCATAAACCTAATTGTGTGTTATAAAGCTAAGAAAGCAGCTAGAAGTTGTGTGAACATATCAGTCAAATATGCCAGCCAGCATGTGCATGTGAAGGGACAACCTGGGGCATACCCAGCTACCTGTAGCCTGTGCCTGTGTGCTGGCATGGGGTGGGAGATGCAGTGAGAGGCCAGATAAGATGTGGGCAGCAGCTGGCACTAATGGGGCATCCACTGATATGTGAGAGGCCAAGCATTCTTAGTCTTCAATTTAGGAAATTGGAGCATGTAGTTATATGTGGGAGCCAGCTATTACTATTTAAATCTCAGGATTTGGCTTCTGTTTGTGATTAGCTGTTGGCCTAGAGAGTTTTAGAGAAATGATGATAGAATCTAGGAATGTGGGTAAAACAGAGGCAGCTTTGAGGGGTGGATCAGGAAGGGCTTTACTATTTGGAGCAAAAAGACAGGGAGTGAGGAAAGTTTAGGATTGCAGCCTTTGGGTTGTTGGAAAAGAAAAATAGGAAAACTTCTGACTGAAAGAGTTAGGATAGAAGAGACACTGGAATATGAATGGGCAGAAAAATTTAGCGTTGTGAATAACTTTTCAGGCTACTGTCTTTACCTGCCTGTCACAGAGAACAAAATAACATTTCCTTTTGTACTGTGAGCATTGTTTCCTGAAGATGTTCAAACAAGGTTGTTTGTGATGTCTGCCTGATTTGAAACTCTGCCATAACTAGAAGAGAGCTACTTGCATATATACAGTTTATGGCTTGGCTTCCTTCTCTGTCTGAGCAGTCTTATTTACTTGTGCCTGTGCAGGGTGTCTGACATCTGTTGTCTCTGCTTCCTTTCTGATATGCAGAGGGGCTTGTGGGGATGGCTCTTCTGTTATGGAGAAGATTAAGCTAGTTGAGCACAGCAATCCCTCTGACCTTATATCCTGTGAATCACCTTCACAAGTGCAAGTGAGCCTAATAACAGTTCTAATTTGGGCAGAGAAAAAGGAGCAGATGGCTAACACCAACTTGTGGATTCCATTTTCTTTATAACCACTTAGAAATTCAAAGACCTAATCTGTGCTCATAACAAAACCAGCTGTAGTAAATCTAGTTTGTGATTTTAGTTGTACTCATAAATTTACCTTGTCCTTTTTTCTTTAAGTGCTTTCCTGTTTGTTGCTTAGAAATGTCTTCTTTGGCAAGAATTACCTGCCTTTCTTTTCTCTTTCCATGTGCTGGGCAGTTTGTGAAATATGTGCTCAAATGTATTTGTATTATATGTGAAAGCTTCACAGGGCTGTCTTGCAGTGGAAGCTGAAGCTGCTTGGTTTGACCTGCTGTTAGGGACCCATGGCAAGCTGTTGGAATGACATGTGGGGTTTCTGGCTCTGGTGATCCTCTGGAGCAGCCTTGTGTACTGCCTGCAGTTCTGGAGCAGCCTCAGGACATTGCTTACAGCTCTTGGGTTTGCACTGTCATCCCATGAAAGCAGCAGGGTCACTGGCTGAGCAGCGTGGGCTGTCAGGCTCCGTGCTGAGCATTATTTCTGTCTCCTGAGAGCTTGGTTATCTATACCTCCCTTTTAATCATCATTCCAATGTGCTGAGACCACAGCGTGGCGTGTTAGGTTGCTTTTGTTGGGAGGTATGGAAACAGCTATTTTAATGTTCCTTCAGCTGTGAGGATGCCTTCCTCTAGGTTATCAGTTGCTGGGGGATTTTTTGTTGTGAAGTAAACAGAATTTAGCTTACAATTACAGTACACTTTGGTGAGGACCAGAGGGTGGTCCTCATTACTTGTCTATGGTGTCTTGTTTTTGGTGGTGTCTGCTGTTGGGAAACAGCAGGTAGTGAGAGGTGCATGACTTTTCTTTTTGCATAATTTTTTTTTTTTGGGCTAATGCTTATATTCTATAGTTGTTACTTTTTTTTTTTAATGTTAGATACACTATTAATATTACTCTACTTTTGCCCAACTACTGAAGTTTGGAGAGAGAAGGAAAAGGAATGAGAGAAAGCTTTGTGCATACCACTGATTGCAGAAATTAAAATTGCAGCACAAAGGTGAAAGTTTACAAGCAAATTATGTGTTGCTGGAGCTATTTTTTTCTACCCTGGTGTTGCAAGAGAAGAGAGAATGGGCAGTACAGTCTCAACTTTTGCTTTTCATTCCTTTAAAAAAATGAAACATCTTACCTTCCCCTTTTCCCCCCAATCCTTAAAAAAAGGCCCAACCCAAAACCTGCTGATAAAGATTATTCTGTGTTGATAAAGTCAGGAGTCAGGACTCACAATGAACTCGAGGGTTCTTCTGTGAGCTTGGTGGTCACAAACTGGCGCTTCCTGGCTTTTTGCTTCTTGCTAACAGGGATAAAAACTGTGCTGGTTTTGGTGCTCAAATTTTAGATGCTTATTTTGTGTCTTTTGCTATATGAATTAGTCTGAATTTGACAAAAAGATAGTTGTTTTCAAAAGGCTTTTTCTGTCCAGGAATACAAACCTTATCCCTCCTTTTGTTACTGTTGTCAGGGTTTCATAGGTGTGCAGGTCTTGAGATGGGCGGTATCTACGATAGATACTCTCCATTGCCTAAAGGCTTAGGCAAAGGGATGTTTCTAACTTCGTTACATTCCAAGTGTCTTAATTGAAACCCACAGGCTAATTCCTTCTTTTATTTCTAAATTCCTTTGCTGAGAACCTAAATAACGAGGTGGTGAAGGCAAATTTAAGTCTTCAAATGTGAGATGACCCTTAGTAATGTATGCCGGAGTGGTTGGGCAATTTCTGTACTTTATTTGCCAATCAAGTCTATGCTTCTCCAGGGCATTTTCATTTTAGTGCTGTTCTGCCAGCTGTTTTGGGTGTGATAACTTCTGTCTTTGAAAAGCTAAATAATGCAGTTCTGTCGTGCAAGCATGTAACATGTTTTGGAGAAATAAGAAAACTCTCTTTCAGCATGAAACAGAGGTTGAGTAAAGGACAAACCATAATCCAGTGAGGGTTTTGTTTTTACCTCTATTTTTAGATAATTTTTGCTTTCCTTTTTGTTCTCCAACATGATATTCACAGGTAATAGATTGGAGTTGAGCTGTGTTTTCAAGGTGCCCCAAACAAAGTTAAAGCACAGTGTTGTGGGTGGAGGAGGTGTGTGAGGCTACAGAAGTGGCTGCTGGGGGCAACTGAGTGCCAGGACACAGCCTGGGCATCTGATCTCACAGGAGCCGGCTGTTCCGAGCACACTCCAGTTGGGTGGACATACATCATCTTGTGTAACAGAAGCAGGCATCTGGGATAGGAAGCTTTTCTCTCTTTTGTCATCACAAGAGTTTAATTTTGTGTGTGTTTAGGTTTGTTTTTATTTCCTCTTAAAGGAACAAACTGTTCTGACATCGTCCATTACTAGTCCATTAAGTGACTGGAGGGCAGGCAGAGAGAGGAAACAGTCAGTAGGTAATGAAGCAGAATTTGGCCCTGAGTCAGTCCTTGGCTTATATTGTCAGGCTGCAGCAGTGTGAAAGGAAACAAATGTTTTAGCAGCTTGGTGAATTTGTTTCTCGCTGGGCTGTAACTTGCTGACATTTTTAATGTCTTGTGTGAGAAGTTGACTGGCTGGATTACTGTGTGCTTTGCTGAATGGTGATATTGTTTTTTTACTGAATGTGGCTAATTTGTGATCCGAATTAGAATGTCAGCCTCCAGGGGTAGCCTTACAAATTTGTAGGAATCTATAGAAAATTACTTTGAAGGAAAAAACTAACTTGTCAATGTTGTTATCCAAGCACCAGCATTTCAGTTTTTCTTTTATTTTTTTTTCAGGAGTTTATAGGCGAAAGCTTGACAAAACTGTAGCTGTAACAGCTTGTTCCAAAGATGCTAGTTACAGAGGCTTTTATAAAGCAAGCATAAGAGTAGAGTCTGACTGGCAAAGGTTGTCTATGGATTTTATAACTGACCAGGATGTTTTAGGAAGATGGGATTTGTGGGGATTCTTATTCCTTGCTTAAGAAATAGAAAGGATGCACTGCTCCTTAGGGGATAGTAGGGGTACATACATTCATATTCTTTCATTCACCAAATCTTTTATCAAGACTAAATAGTTCGTAATTATCAAAAATGTGGGTTTTTGTTGTCATCTTATTGCAAAGCTCCCATACCTTCTTGAAGATTTCTCATGGGCGTCTCCTCACAGCACTGACTCCTTCTTCACAGCACAGCCAACAAACTCCAACTGTCCCCTCACCCACCTAACCCACTCTTTTGTGGCACTTGTCTTCTTACTGGACACAGCTGTGGCCTGTTAAGGGCATGCCTGTTCCTAATCTTTGGTGATTGGTACAGCTGCAACTCCTCAGGTGTGAGACTACCTTATGCACTATCTTTATTTTCTTACATTCTATCCCCCCACAAGTTTTGGTGGATGTTTTTCCTTCCCCTTCCTAGAAAACCCTCTTTTTTGAAAAGAGAGAAAAGGGGCTGTCTTTTTAGTAAGTGCTGTGTGTGCTACTGCAGCACACCTAGTGGGAGCACTGCCACAAACTGGACTGTGGTGGTGGGGAGCAGCTGTAAGAGCAAGGCTGCTGAGGTAGTCCTGGCAGGCTGGAGCTAGGGAATGCTGAGGAGAGCTGTCACCTCCTGCCATGTGTGTGCTCGGGAAGGGGCTGAACCCTCCAAGAGTGGGGTTTGTAGAGCTCCTACTGCACAGGATTTATGAATGCAGGACCCTTGTTAAAGGAGAGCAACAGTTTTAAAAAGTCATACAACTGTTTTTGGCCTCTCTGTTCTTTGTCTTTATCATACTAAGGAGCAATACTGTTAAAAGAATGTGATACCTTAAACTGTGGTGTTACTCTTCATTCTCACAGATGCTTAAGGAAGGAAAAAGGCAGATGGAGCCTTGGGAAACCATCATGGTACATAGGGGTGTAGTTGGGGGTGCTGGCACAAAAGGGGCAGACTGGTTAATGAACGATATTTAGAAAGAAAATACTTTTAAATCTCACTATGTTCAATACAAACAGTATTTGCAGTTACAGCTAATGGAAAACATTGCTCCAACAGTGGCACTTGGACCAATCTAGTCCATTCCTGTGTCTTAAAAGGAAAAAAAGAAAACAGACTTGTAGGGGGAAAAAAGGATTAAATATATTATTTTTAAAAATTTTTTTTGAGTTTCAAATTGTCTGTCAGGCTCCTGTGAGATGGATACTTAGGATCTAGCAGGAAGTTACTTGGTTCTGTCTTTGATGGTAAGGAGCTGTATGCCACTTAGGGGAAAAGATGGTTAACAAAGTGTCTTAGGTAATTATACTCCCCTGAAACAACACCTTAAGTTTCAACATTCTGAGCATGGTGTGCTATAGCTGTCTTGAAGCTTGCTCAGAAAAATTTTTTCAGTTATTGTGCTTTGATGTTTGGTTGAGCTTGAGGTGTGACTCAAGAGTAGGGTCTGTTGGATCAGCTTTAGCTGCCAAAGAGGAGAGGCATGGAAGGGTGAAACAATGGCTCCTGACATGCACCCTTGTGTCCTAAGCAGGTTTTTCAGCTGTAGCCTAAAAGAAGCCCAGAACTAAGGTTTTAATTAGATGGATATGAACAGTTTCATACAGCTTAAGTTTTTCAACTGTCATGACACTTCATTTCTTATTGATGTGACTTCTTTTATTTGGACTGAGCTGTAGCCACTATTCTTTGCTGTTAGGTAAAACATACCTGGTTGTTGGTTTCTTTCTGTGTGTAACAGCTTTTTGGCTAGATATCTTAGATGTGACTACATGGATAGTGTCAGCTTCTGTATTAGGCCAGAAATTAGAAATGTTCAGGTTATCTATATAAATCTTCTGGTTGTATTGTCGTTTTAAAATTTATTTTTTTAATATCTGGATTTTATAGATGAAATTGTACAACAGTCTCAATTGCTGCTGAGATATATGATCTTGTAAGTGGTGCTTTTTAATAATAATCTAATATTGCTTCAGACTGCATAAATTTTCATGATTACGTGAAGTAGAAAATTTGAGTTGCAATCAGGCTTTTTCTATGGCTTCATTCCAAGTGCAGGGACAGTTAGTCTGAAAACCATCGTGGTTTGCTGCTCGGTGGAATGGATTCTGGAAAAATTGATGCCAGCTGCCACCAAGAGGTTCTGGAAGAGAGCATTCCAGACAGCAGTGTGTTGTGGTTACCTGAAAGGTATCTCAAGATTGGTCTGCCAAGAAGCTGATGGAGTCTTGAAGGGCTCTTGGAGCCTCCTAATTCAGGCTGCAGCTGTCCAACAGTTTGCCTGGTGTAAGGCACTGACTGCCCTGGCTGTGGTTTGTGCAGGGCTTTGGAGGTTGAAGCCTTTGACAAGCTGCATGTGTGTATTTTCTTGTCTGTGGCAAGCAGACCTGGGTGAACCTCCCTAGTCTAGTCTGGTTGTCAGCAGTTATTTCACTGTCATTTAAGTACAGGTGATGAAGCACAGGCTCACCTTTAGCAGTGCTCAGTGCAATTTACCCAAGATGTGTCCTGTGATACAGGCAGGAGTGTCTGTCCTGTGCTGGAAGTGACTCACCCTGGTTTAGTGGGATAGGCTCTGTAAAATTGCAGGTGACTCCTAAATGTCTTCCTTAGGCATCCTGGGAAGCTGCCTTCTCTCTGCCCAGCTGGAGGCCACTGCTCCTCCCTCTGCTCTGACTTACAGGCACGTCCCTGCCCTTCTTCCTTGTCCTGCTGGCTCCTTCTGTCTGTCTCACAGACCCTAGGTGGTGATACTTTGGTGTCACACCAGCAGGGCATCTGAAGGGAAGGGCTGCTGAGCCCTTGCCACACCTTAGCTGAACTTGTCTGTGACTGATCACTAACATTCTTCTGAACTCAGGTGCAAAAGTAGGCTGAGGGTGGGTAAGGCTGCCAGTGCTTCAAGGGTTGTCCCAGCAGCTTTGCTACCACAGAGGCTATTATCTGCATCAGAAGCTTGAGTAAGGGCCTCAGCACCTTTTGGAGTAATGCATTCAGGCAAAAAGGTGTTGACAAAGTCTGTTAATTAAAAGCCCATGGTTTCATAGGTTGTTTTTCACCAGATGGGAAGCTTGTGAATTTTATGCATCAGGAACCCGCTTGGGAGGTGCTGTGAGGCTGATTCTAATGCAAAGGAGCTGCTGTGGTTACTAGCAAAGGCAAAGCATTTGTGTGCTCTGCAAGTACTAAAGTGTTGTGGATGGTTTTACAGCTTTATTGATAGAGAAGACAAAAAATTCTCCCGTGTCTCAGGACAGTGTTTAATGTGACCTGTATTGAACAATCTAGGATTAAGAAGAATGCAACTTCACTCATTGTTTTCTTATTCTCTTTCTCCAGATGAACACAATGATGTACAGAAAAAAACCTTTACAAAATGGATAAATGCTCGGTTTTCCAAGGTAATGTTGGTTTGGATGTACTACTTAATTTTGTTTGGTTCACTGTTTAGAATAATTTTGGTTAAATATACTTTGGTTTTTCTCTTGTTGAATACTCCTAGTAAAATGTCAGTGAAAACAGATAAAAGAGTGCAGTGTTTGTTCCCTTAATTTCCTCCTGCACATCTGTATCAAATGTTTATTTGATACTATATTTTAAGAAAAAATGAAAGATTCTGTTTGTTAATATATCAAATAGTTATTTACATGAGCATATCTGTTTGGTTTTGTTTAGTTTTGGTTTAGTTTATATGCAGTTTTCAGAGTGCATTGCAGCAGATTTTGAACCTTCATCACTGTGTTTATTCTGTTGCTGAGTCAGCTTTACTCACTCTGCAAACCTCTAGCTGAAGCCACCTGGTGTTGCTACTTGAGCCTTGACTGAAATTTTATATAATTACTTGCTCATTTTGAATTTTCCTTGGCTCTCATGGTATATAGTTCTCATTTAAATTCTCTTTACTGGCTTGCAACTTATTGAGGATCTTCCATGGTTTGGGATGATAAAGGAAGTGACGTTTGCTTTGGAATGCTATTTAAAGCCTGCTTTTTACACTGTTCTGCTGATAGGGAAAAATGACAGTTTGCCCAGGAATATAAGTGTCTGTGGAAATTTTTCCTGCTTCATAGTTCGAATGTGTGAAAGAATCTGGAATATTATCAGGGAAAACTCATGTTTTTTTCTGCCTAGTGTGGTGCTGCAAATGGGGCAACTACTATTTTGCATGCTCTTACTGAAAAGTGGCATATGTGTGAAATCCTGAAAGCAGATATAAAGGTTTGGTGGTGTTGTTGGTGTGGTTTTTTTTTGTTTGTTTGTTTGTTTTTTTTAATAAAGCTGCAACAATGCTTTAGCAATGAATGGCTTCTTCTGGAGTGCTGCCCTTCTGAAGTTCTTGATCAGTAATGTAAGGAATTTTTACCTTCCTTTCCTTCCTGTGCAACAGGACACTGGGCAATGCAAGGCTTGTGGCCTTGGTTGAATCATTCTGGCCTGGGTTTGTTTTGGTTGAAAGCTGATATCCTGCACTCTTCATCCAATGCATTCTTGGCTAGTTTGCTCTTTAGAGGAGGAATGTGTGTGGGTAGCTGGTTGCTCTATGCTCAGCTTTCGACTGCTGCCCAGAGGAGTGGTGGTTCTGGAGAAGGAGTAGTAGGCAGGGCAGGATCATGTAAGGAAAGAAAATATGGTGAGAAAGAAAGGACTGACTGTATTCATGTAGCTGGCATAGAGATGGCATGGGCATGGAAATGACAGTGATTCTGAGAATGAATGACAGTCATATTGAGAATGTGCCGGGTGACTCATCTGTGAGTGCTGTAGGCAGTGTATTGAAGAAGGTAGAATTATTTTCAGTCATTCTGCTTGTAGTCTCATGGATGTACCTTATACAGCATCTTTCCTTCTATACTGCACAATCAGACAGATCTTGCTGAACTCCTGGATTTCCCAGGCGCAGGGTATGGGCAGATACTCACAGGATTCAAAGTAACTGTAACTTTGTAACTCTGTAACTTCATGGCCCATTAAACACCTGAAGCTATGAAAGCCTTGCTAATGATTAAAGAGACTCCTATAAAAGGACATACTCCCAACTGCTGCATGTCCAATTCAAACTTAAGCATGGCTATTTTGGCATGACAAGACACAGATTTATTAAGACTGGCATGTTCAAATTGCAAGGAAAATGATGGTGTTAAGTAGAAATCACTTCATGTAAGGAAGTCTAGTTTCAACTGTACCTTAAAAATAAAAAGGGACTGATTTCAGTCCTGTTGTGTCAAAGTTTTTTTATGTACCAAGTCATTTGGATTGTTTAAAATTCCTTTTCTGTCAACTAGATTGATTTAGCTGCTTAGTAGGGTAGAGGGATTTTAGAGGTTAGTTAAATGTAATCTGACTTACATTGCAGAAAACAAAATGGTAACTTAGGTATTTTGTATGTAATTGCAAATTTCCTTCCAAAAATATTTCTTGTCCTTCCATGTTAATTATATTGTACTTGCCCTTCATTTAAGCAACTAAAAAGTAATCAGTTGAGCTTTTGTAGCTTAGCATACAAAAATTGTGAAATTGCATAATGCCGAGTTTGATTTAAGTCAATTCAATAAGGTTTTACAAAGGATCTAGAGAGAGAGAGCTGTGTCTTTCCCTTCTCTCATCAGAGAATAGGTAGGTGAGTAAAACACTTCAAGTATCACAAGTGTGCTGTGAGGTGCTTGCTTCAGTACCCTGATGGGTGAGATAAGAGTTCTTGGTGTAGTTCCAGTACAGTAACTTGGTTTTGTGCTCTTGGTTTAAACTGTGCTAGAACAATGCCTTTTATTTGTCTGTGTTGTTTGAAAATCAAGGCACAAACATTTAAAGTGGTTTGTTTTAAGGTCAATAAATGTACTGAGCCAAGACTCAATGCTCTCTTAGACATACCTTAGGAGAGCTGTACACACTACAGCTCACAAGCCTATGATGGCTGTGTAGTAAGGATATTTTGTTAGAGTTAGAGGGAATAAAAATTGTTAGAGAAATAGTCTGGTACCAAACTTTAACCAATAGGGAAGTTTATGCTCAAATAAATACTGAGGCAGAGCATTTCAGCATGTGTTTATAAAGCCATGTGATGTTTTTACTTACCGTATTTTTTCCATTGCTCTGTGCAGTCTAATTTCGAGAGTCTGATTTAGCTGTTTTCCTGTCGTGTAGCCTTACCAATTAAAGCATCTAGTTCTATGGATAGCTCATATATGTTCTTTACACAATGTAGGATTGTTTTCTATCATTTTATCCCTTTCTATATTAATCTTCATTAATACTTTCCAGTAGGTTATTTTCAGAACACCTTTCTGCAATGCAGAAGTGCTATCTTGTTACAGTGGTTTTTAGCCACTGCAAATAAAGGTAAACATCAGAACTGGCTACTAATTTTGATTGCCCAATCTGAGACTTTAGCTAAATTGTTACAGAGGATTTAACATTTCTTTGATGTTTCTTGTTATAAAACAGAGCTATTGATCCTTATAACAGAATTTTGAGGGTTCATATCTTCTGCAAACTCAATCAAACCATGCAAAATATTTAGTTGGTTTTCAGATGGAGCTCAATCAGCATAGAAAAGGGACTTGAAGATGATTATGCCTGTGTCAGCAAGAACTGGCTTTAGTGATCTAAGGAAGTCTCTTAGTCTGGCACACAGTTAGTAATTGCATGTAAAATTGTGTTTTAAATGATTCTGATGAGTTACAGGGGAACTTCTGGCTAACAGTGGAGCTTGAATTCAAGTCTGCAGGATAATGTAGTGCTTCAGTACCCCTATGTTGCTTGTTTCACACAGTTAAAGAGAAAGTGAACAAAGTTTTTGTAATCAACTCTAGTTTGTCCAAATATCTGAATAGCTTCAGTCTTTATCTACTTAGGTGTTTTATTAGCAGGCCTGGGATTTTTAACTGCATCTTGCAGATATCTGGTGCTTCAGCTTATAATTACAGACCAAAGTAGTTGGATACTCACACTTGCAACTCCAGAAGGTTTCTAGAAACTTGATAGGCATGTTAAGAAATTCAGGAGTCTTGTGTCCCACTTTAGAACCCTGCAAGTACAATTCTTTCTGCCCTATTTTCTTCCTTTACTCCTACTCTCTGACCCTGTTTTTGGTTGGTATGTTTGTTTGGTTTTTTTCCCCCTCACTTATTATTACACCCTCTCATGTCAGAAGCCTTGCCTGCCTGGCAAATCCTTGCAAATCTGGAGTTTGGCTGCCCTGCTTATTTCATATCCACTTTTGCCTTTGTCATTATACTTTTTTTCCCATCAAGACCCAGTTTTTCTTTTTAAAGCTCCATATCTGCTCCATCTGCCCTTCATTTCCCCTCTCCTGCCTTTACAGGATTTGATGCTTGTGTGGTCAGTCCTATTTTTGCATTTCCCTTTGTCTCAACGGCACTAGCCTTGCCCTCCCTTCACCTTCTTGCAGGATTCTGTCTTTGTTGGCTTTAGTTTTCTCATTTTCCAAGGTGGTACTTTTCCAAGTTTGCTTTCAGATTGGTTCCTCTGCTCCTCTGCTGTTCCTGAGCTTGGCAGGTGGAACACAGAGTCAGCACAAGAAACATGATTCCCTAACTTAATTTAGACCCATGGAGTCAGGTCTGTCACAGCCTGTCGGAACTTAGTGCTGTCACTCACTCACTAGAGGAAGCTTACAGATCCAGCATTGGCAAACTGAAGCAGTGTCTTTTTACCAAAACCTTGTTTCTTCACTGCATTTGGGAAATTTTCCCACAGGGATGGTAAAAAAAAGCTTTATTGGTAGGAAGGTTGTGCTCTGCAAAAAGAGCATAAAAGCCCAGAGATTTGTGGTATTCAATGAAAATGACACTGGATTCCCCTGCCCCTCAGTTATAAGTCTTGGATATGGCAGGGTGTTGAATGGAGTCAGCTGGGGCATTGTTCCAAGGTGTCAGGACCTGCATTCAAAGCCCTTGCATGCCTGAGCACTGGGCCTCCCTTTCCTTTCCATCATGTGTTCCCATCGCTTTCCAATACAAGCTCAATTTCTTTTTTTTATGTACAGAAGCCTTATACAGTCTTACTTGTGCATTTGCAGTGTTCTTGCTGCATGTATTTGTGATTCTGCTTCTCCAGGTCCTGTGCTAGTGCCTTGACATCTGCATTGGCCAGCATTGACAGGGCTTGGAGCCAGGCCAGGATATGCCAGTGTGAATAAAGCCAGACATCCCACAGTTTTACAGCACCTTAAGCTCTTTTTCCTACTCTGTGGTCTTCCAAAAATACGTTTGACTTTAGGGTTAGAGTAAAGAAGAGGAGGAGGTGCGTCTTGAGAGCAGAATGCATCCTTCAGGGCTGAGCTCCAAGTTAGCCTTTGAGAAGGCAAGTGCTCAGTGTGGGGCCCCTGCACATTTCCTCTCCTGGGCTCAGATGTGTCCCCTCCCCTGGAAGGGCACCAAGGGAAAATGAGAGTAGACAGGCCAGTAGGAGAACTGATGAGTTGTTCTTGGAGCACTTTGGGGTGTTGTGGCTTTATATGCATCTTAAAATTGAAACAGTTAATTCCTCATTATACCAGGCATTAATTGATATGGTAACTGCAAAGTCTTCTTTTAGCTTTTTGTGTGTTGTGCTGAATAGATGTTTTCCTCCAATTCTGCTTCTTAATTTTCTTTCCTCTGTTTTGTCATAATAGTAAATGTCAGGCCCTACATTGCGAAGATATTTTGCATCTCCATTGCTGACCCTTAGCAACTGTGATAAATCTTTTTAAAGGCAAAATTATACCTATTCATGATAATTAATTTCACATGACCTAAGAAACCTGAGGTAAAAGACATTTCAGAAGTGGTTTTTTTGGGGAGGGAAGGAGAATTACGGAGTTCAGTGTATTAGTCATGCAAGAAAAGAGATCAAAAAGATTGATTAGGCAATTTTGTCTGTCCAAGGTGACATCACCTAAGATGGTGTCTAGTCCTTTTTGCAGTGAAGTTTTTGTGGTGCAAGCAAGGAAATACTTGATGACTGGTGAAATATTCTACAGTCTAATTGCTTCTGATATTTTTCTATGCTGAATTAAACTGTAAAATGTAACTTCACTCAAAAACAGCCAAAGCTTAAAAAGCAACAGCCTTGTTAGAAAAGAGGAATAATCTGGGTGGAAAGGAATTAGTGTTTGCACGAGCTGGCCTTAAAAAGGTCAATTTTAGTCTACTTTTTTCTTAGTCTCTTTTTATGAGAAGACCAAACAAACCTTTCTAGGCCTAGCATATCTTTTAGCCAAGAAGCACAAAAGTAAATTTTTCTTCTATAGTAGGTTGTGAGTTATGGTAAGGATGACTACTTGCTAGCATAAAAGCAATAATATGTAGCAGTTGATATCTCCCAGATATAGTCACAGCAAAAAAATTGTGAGTTTTCTGCCTTCCTTTCAATTCCTGCTGCTTTCTGCTCTAAGAACAAGGTGTGAGCAGCATCTCCCTTGCTGGACTTGAAAACTTGGTATAGTAATATGGGCTGTACGTATTGCTGACTTGGTTAATGCTCTGGGTTTGGGTCTGATTCTTAGGCTTGGTTTTCACCCCAGTTGTTGGAGGGTTTGTGGGACCTTCTCAAGTACTAGAGCTGAACCTGGTCGAGGCACCAAAGCAAATCTGTTCCTTTAGCTGCTAATGACACTAGTCAACCTGGTTAGCAGGATTTTTAATTTTTTTTAAGGGTCCAGTTGAAGTTATGTTGCTTGAAAACTATAAATAAAAGGATAACCTTTCGGTCTTACAAGAGCAATAACTGACAGTGGTAAGCGGGGTCCCAGCTGCCCCTGCTGGTACTGTTGTGCAATGAGGCTTAATTGCAAGCTCAGGTTATTACTGTTACATTAAACATGTTATTGTAACATAGGCTTATGTAAATGCATTAATAAATACACTGGAGAGAGAAAGACCTACAGTTACTGGTGCCTTGCTGTGCTATTTGCTCTGATAGATCTTCCCTCCTTCGGTCATGTTGTCAGTCGAGTATTTTAGGTGTTAGGTGAATTGAACTATCTTTAGCTGTTCAGCTTTGCTGCTTCTTAAACTCATGTCTGTCATCTAGTAGAATCAAAATTTCCAGCATATCTCAGTGATGAGTCTTAGTTTCGCCTGCCACCCCCTGTTAGTCTGGGGTTTTAAATAGCTGTTCAGTTGCTTGTAACTATTTTATTTTTGAGCACCAATAGTTAAAAATAATTTGCTCTATAAGGTGTCTTCTTATGATAATAACTTTTTATTTATTTGCTTTACTTGGTATTTGAAATCATCGTTTTGGTACTAGTGTCGTGTTGAGATGCCACAACTCCTTGGCAATATTCAGCATGGAGTACAGTATACCCAGTGAAAATATATCTGTCACAGTATAGCTACTATCTGTGTATGATGTCCTGTAACTCCTGCATGTTAGTGGAAGGAGAATGGAAAAAAGTACCACATTTTCATAAAAATACTTCTGTAAACATTGTCTATGGTCTTAAATTAGAAACTGGTGAGATTATTTGTTGACACAGTTGTTTACTTTATGCAATGACCTTTTTGCTTTCTGATTTGTTTCCCACATTGAGTTCCCATGTGCTGGCCTTATAATGTAGCAGCATTTGACATGTTTTTTACTTGGTCTTGGTCATGATAAAGTGTAGTTCTTGCTCCTGTGTTGTTTGAGTTTAAACTGGTTACCATGAGTTCCCTGGGAATGTACTTGAACATTATGAATGGTTCATGCTATCATTTAAGAGCCCAACCTCTCCAATACTTGCCCCTTCTCAAAGGAAATTGGTCTTTACAGTTCTACTACTGCTTTGATCTATGTATTGAGCACATTAGATGTTAAAAATTGTCATATATTGATTAAAAAGAATTAATTAAAACAACTCTTAACTTCATAAAAGTGACATTTGAAGATAAAAGAATCTGATTGAAAATCAGTATGTACTGCTTTCTTGGTGTTCCTGAAGTGGCAGATAATGTAAATGGCAACCAGGGCTTTTCCCAGCCCTGCTCTGAGCAGCTGGAACTTGTCTGCTGCATTCCCTTAGTGGTGAAGGTCATTTGTATGATTTTATGAAATGTGTTACTTTCCTGGTGACAGCCAGTATGCATTAACTGTGAAACTGAGAGGACCTTTCATCCTGGTTTTAATGTTGTGGCTACAAGGTCTGAATCAGTATCACTGAGGAGGATGTGAAATAGAGGTGGCTTATCTCTTATTCTCCAATCTCTTTGGCATTTATTAATTGAAAAAGTTAGGTTTAATAATTTAAATAACGTAATTATTTAAATCAATAATTATTGATTTAAAGCACAGGTAAATTGTCTGCTACAGATAATTGAAATGAGAATTTCATGTTTCTAGTTAAGCAACTAGGTAAACATTTAACCTTCTTTAATGATTGCCTTTCCATGTAATTTCATGTTCAAGAATAAAGAACTTAAGTAGTCATGATAAAATGATAAATAATAGCTGGTGTTTGAAAAAAAGGAGGTTTTGTCCTACTGAGAATTTGCGACTCCAGTTTTTTCTCTAACTAGACTCAGTTTGATACCCTTCCTCACTGGTAATAAAGGGACAATGAAGAATGTTCTGCTGTAGAACATACTCAAGAATGATCACTGCCTTGTAGCTGTGGTGGCTTTAGTAGAACAAACTGTAAGTGTTGATGGCTGGGCTTTCGACTGTCAGCAGCATTGGATGACTTAAAAAAATCTGATCTGGATTTTGTTTATATCTTCTTCCACTTCTTGGGAATGCTTTCTGGCAAAGAGGAGGAATGATTACTGCACAGTCATGTTGGCTGGCCTTCGTTGTGAGTAATTCTAGATGCACACAAGGAAGTGTGAGTCACCCTCTTAAACCTGATCCAGGTAGAGGGACTTGAAAGATGGCCAAAGGGGCATATGAGGGCAGCTGGTGTGAGGAGAACACTGTGTGTGGTATCTCCTTCCCAAATAGTGCCGGTGTCTTGCTGGAAAGTGTAAAACTGATGCCTGAGATGCCTGGTCTTGTGTACGTATGGTAGCCAGCTGGTCTCCAGCTCAGAGATCATTAATAAACTGCTGCTTCCTTGTGAGGTAAATCAACAGAAAAAGTTGTTTCTGCTGTGGATAACTAGCAAAAGTTCTTTGTCTCTTTGTCTCTGTTACTTGTGTTCACACAAAGGCTGGCACGAAAATGTTTGTTGGAATAAATGTAATGTGATGGATTGGATCTGGTTCTGATCCTTGTGTATGTGCCTAGTGGTGCATAACAAATGTTGTCACCATGCAAAGTTCATGAGAACACAAGCAAGCCTAGCCCTCAGCTTATGTACAGTCTCTAGCTTTTTTCCTTTAACTTTCCTTTCTCTTGCTCTGCCTCCCTTTCCCTTTCCTTTTTCCTCTTCCTCTTTCCCTTACACCAGCCCTGTTAGGTGAATCAACTCCTTTCCTGCTATCAGTGCTAATTTAAAGCACTGGGGAACCAACACTGCTTCTTTCTGAGTCTGTTAATTATGTTCTTTTGTCTGTTTTATCAAGCCCTTGTGTCTGTTACAGTAACTGTGTACAGCGATGCTGGCAAAGCCTTCTTGAGCAGGCTGAGGGAAAGAGATTTCTGCCAGGATTTTTTTGGTTTGTTTTTTCTGCTCTTGCGGCAAACATAAGCAAAGCTGAGAAAAACTACCTTCTGTTAAATGATAAGTGTTCAGTGAGTGGGATGTGAATGCTTTACACCCCAAACCGGCACAGATCTTCTGGTACGAAGTGTGTCCCTGCCTGTCCTTTATGCTGTCTTTGTAGTGTAAACTGGACTCTATTTTGTCTTTGAGAAAGGACCTATTAGCTGCCTGGTATTTGTACAGTGCTCAGCACAATGTAAGCTGCTCTTTAAGTACTTACCAACACGACTGTGACTAGCCATTTGCCCTTGTGAAGGGCTCGGTATGGTTTGTCAATGTCACTCTTTCTTCTAAGACAAATACTTAAATTTCTCCATCCATTATGCTCAGTGATGGACTGCTTCTCCTTACAGGACGCTGGCAGGGGCTGAACTACTTTGTACTTGTGTAGTCTTTAAGTATTTAGAAAGTGAGTAAAATGTTAGTTCTGAAGAAGAGAAATTTAGATTGCCTTAGTATACTGTAAGCCAGACAAGAATCTACAGAGAGAGAAATGCATGCGCTTTTTGAATACTGCAGATTGTGTATTTATTTGTGTGTGTATCTGTAGCTACAGACTTCATTTTTCAGAAGGCCAGATTATTTTTTGGGAGTTAGGAGTGGGCAGTATGGATGTGGGTAGGTATGGTGAAGGAAGTAAGCTGCAGAGCCCTGTGCCTTACCTTTTGTCCTCCCCCAGAGCCCAGGCTCTTTGCAGCAGCCCACCAGCCTGCCCCAGCTGGTCTCAGGGCTGCCTGCTTCACCCCAGTGCAGTCTGCATGGAGCAGGTGCCCTGATGGTGGTCAGACTGCTGGGTTAGAGCCAGGCTTTAAGTGTGCTCATGGCCCCTGGAGTAGTAGAAGTACAGGTCCAGCCTTAGGGGCCATGTAGTGCAGCTCCCAGATTGCCCTTGCACTGCCACAGCAGCCTGCCCCAGTAGGCTTGGTGGTGGGCATTGCTTGTGAGGTGATGGGGCTCTGTGTGGGTTTTATCACGAAGAGAGGGTGATGGCAGCAGCCTGGCCTGGCTCAGGGCTGGCTCGTACCTGGCACAAGAGGGCATGCGTGGCTGCTTGGTCAGCTTTGCCCCAGAGTTTTAACTTGTCATCTCTTGGGAAATAAAGGCATGGGACTATCACTTGGGGCTGCCATTTAAAGAAATTATTTTCCTGCACCCTTCTATGCTTAATAAACTTCATGAGTCATGTGGCTGTCAGAAGCTGGGATCTGTAGTTGTTCTGTTTGCATAAAGAAAGTAGAAGACTTCCTGAAGCACAGTGGGTTGCTATTGAAATGCATCCCAAGAAAGCCATCCAGTATCCAGCTGCACTGGAAGACAAAGCAGTGATGTTTCTGACTGCAGATTTTATGGCTCACATAGCAGATCCTGCATGGAAATGTGCATTCAGGTATGAGGAAAATGCATGACTGGGAGGAGGCAGTGTGAACAGAGCAGGATGCAGTGCCTGTGCAGTCTCTGCTCCATTGGGACATCAGCTGACTGTTAGGGCTGGCTTTATGCATTGATGGGACAGCTGAGGCTGCCTGGGTGGCAGCTGCCACCAGGTGTGTGCATGGGATTCAGGTGGGTGTGGGAAGCTGAAGAAGCAGGTTTCCAGCTTTCCTGGTGGGTGTGCTTCTGTGGAGGTGGTGATAGGCTTGGTGGGGTGGGTGTTGCAACCCTTTCTTAGCAAACTTGAGTCACCTTGCATGTGGGAAAATACATCCTGTGAGCTGACTTCTTTCCCTCAGAGAGCATTTACTAGACTTGACTAAATACAGAGGCTTTGTGTATTGCATTGTCCATTTTTGAGGATAGTGGGTACTTGAACAAACAAGGAATGAGTAGCATAGTGTGCAAAAATAATTTAATACTCTTCTGTTGACTCCTTGAACTGACAGCAAAACATGGTGCTCTGCTGGCCATCAAAATGGAAAAGTCATTCTCCTGAGAAAGCAGATTAAATTATTTCCACCATCACAGCAGGGAGCATTGTATAGGGCTGGAACATACTATGACCTGTTGAAATGAACGACTGAAAGCAGGAAGTCATTCAGCTTATTTTCATGCATGTGAAGTGAGGGGATGGAAGCAAAGAAAGAAGGCTGTATCCTCTTAAAACTCTTGTTGCACTGTATTAGATGAGGTATCTTTCTGCTTTTTCAGTCGTTCCAAATCCTTTTTAACTTCTGTACCTAAGGCAACAAATTCATTGAGGATATATGGCTGTAACATTCTCAGTTTTGGTGTTACATATGTGTGTGCTGTTCTAATTATATATAATTATAATTAATTGTATAATTATAAAGGCTTTCCTTCTGTAGGGCCTTTGATGGTGTCTCCCACAACATCATTTGTCATTTAATTGGAGAGATAGGGGTTTGATGAATGGACTGTTAAATAAATGAAGAATTGCCTAGGCAGCTGCATCCAAAGGTTTGCAGTCAACTACTCAATGTCCAAATGGAGATCAGAAATAAGTGCTGTCCCTCAGGGGTTCATAATGTGATCTGAAGGGTTCGATATCACCAATGATGTGCAGTGGATTTGAGTATGCCCTCAGGAAGTTTGCAGATGACACCACACTGAGCAAGTGCAGTTGATGTGCAAGTGGGAATGGAGGTCACCCAGAAAGACTTCAGCCTAGCGAAGTGGGCCCATATGAATCTTGTAAAGTTTGTTGAGGCCAGGTATATGGTCCTGGCCTGCACCTGCATCATGGCCTTCCCCAGTATCTGTACAGACTGGGAGATTAATAGATTAGGAGCAGCCCTGTGGAGAAGGACTTAGGGGTAAAAAACTGGACATGAGACAGCAATGTGTGCTTCAGCTCAGAAAGCCAACCATACCCTGGGCTTCATAAAAAGAAGTGTGGCTAGCAGGTCAGTGTAAGTGATTATTCCCCTCTACCCTGCTCTGGAGAGGCCCACACTTCAATGACTAAGAAGCTTGGTTTTTTTTTTTTGTTAGTTTTGTGCTTTCACAATGAGTGTTTGACTATTACTGCATCCAGAGACCTCTGTTAGCTCCTACTGCTTGCTTGTCTGGTCATATGAACAATTTCCTTGTGCCCTTAGCAACCTATTTTTACTGTCTTCAGTGTGGTGATGCAAACCAAATGTAAACTAAATTTAACTGGGTTGATTGCTCTGTGGCTGATTTCCTCCTCTATTACACCATGCTCGAGCAGGGAGCCCTAGAGCGTGTTACTCAGGATTGCATCCAGATGTTTTTTTGAACATCTCCAGTGAGGGAAATTCCACAACCTCTCTGGGTAATCTGTTCTGTTGTGCAGTCACCTGGACAGGGAAGGTATTCCTTATGTTCAGGTGAAACTTCTGTCAGTTTCTGCCTGTTGCCTCTTGTGCTGTTGCTCTACTGAGAAGAGCTTGGCTCCATCTTCTTGGAACATTCCCTTCAGGTACCTACAGACACTGATCATGTCTCAGTTGTCTCTTCTTGAGGCTGAACAGGTGCAGTTCCCTGAGACTTTCAAGTGTAAGAGATGCTCCAGTCCCTTGATGAACTTTGTTGCCCTTTGCTGGAGCTACTCCAGGAGTTCCACATAGCTCTGGTATTGAGGAGCCCAGAACTGGACACAGCATGCATGAGTCACACACACACACCTAGTGACATGTGGCCTCACTAGGGACTAGAAGAGAGACAGGATTACCTCCCTTGACCTACTGGCAGTGTTCTTCCCAATGTCCCTGGGATACCATTGGCCTCCTTAGCCACATGGGCACACTGCTGGTTTGTGGACAGCTTGTTGTCCACCAGGACTCCCAGGTCCTTCTCCACAGAGCTGCTTCCCAGCAGATCAGCCCAAGCCTGTACCAGTGCATGAGATTATTCCTCCCTAGGTTCAGGACCCTGCACTTGCCTTTGTTGAATTCCACACAGTTCCCCTCTGCTCATCTCTCTGACCTGTCAAGGTCCCTCTGAGTAGCTGCACAGCCCTCTGGGGTATTGGCCACTCCTCCAGCTTTGTGTCATCTATGAACTAAGGAGGAATTTGTGTCATCTATGCTAAGGAGGAATCTGTCCCTCCATCCAAGGCATGGATGGACAAGTTAAACAACACTGGGCCCACTATTGAACCTTAGGGACCCCACAAGTGACAGGCCTCCAACTAGACCCTGTGCCAATCATTGGGACCCTCTGGGATTTGCCATTCAGCCAGTTCTCAATCACCTTTCACCTGTCCAGTTCACACACCTGGGTTTGCCTATGTGGATATGATGGGAGACAGTGTCAAAAGATTTGCTGAAGTCCAGGTAGACAGCAGCCATTGGTGTCCTCATCTCTCCAGCCAGTTGTCCTGTTGTAGGCTCCAGCATGTTTTAAAAATTTGGTTGAGTAGCTATGCTGCTGTGAAGCATCTGAATGAAAAGTACGTGCTCTGAGAAGATCATAGTTACCACTGTTTAGCTGGTTGAAATTGTTACATTTAGTAATGTTTTTGTACAGGAAGCTAAAATATTTCTTTGCAGCTGTTCAACTTTGACTTTTTTTTTTGTGTTGGTAGTTTTTGTAGTATCAAATCGAACTAAATGGGGCACCTAAGAAAAACCCATATGAATTTTGGAGAAAACCAGATATTTACCAAAAACGGGGTTCACTGAGCTGTTCAGTTCTCTTTTTTTCCTGATTTGTTAGCCAGTATTTGGCAATTACCAGCAGCTGTAGGGCAGGAGGAGATAAGTGAAGACAGGAGAGATCTATGCCAGCTAATTTATGTCATGTAAGGTGGGTCTTTGACAGCCTTCTTTCTGAAGAGCAATGTTAAAAAGTCAAGGTGACAGGAAAGAGCAATATTGGAGCTTTTTGTGGTACTTAGAAAATATTTTTCTTCTCCTCAAATTGGCACTTGGAAGGGACACTGAAAGCAGTAGTTTAATTGATTTCTTGGCAGCCAGCAGGTGAATATTACTAAGCAAATGCACTTGGGTGTTGGTGGCTGTGTCTTCTCCCCCTGCCCTGTAGAACTGTCCCACGGTAACTTCCTTATGGTCCAAGAAGAGATAATATAAAAAGGAAGCATGGAAAAGGTTAACATGATTCCACTCTGATCTGCCATGATTTTTGTACAGAGTCCCTCCACTCCCAAAGAAAGTAAAAATTAGAAATTTATAAGTTTAGAGTACCTCTGGGTTTCGCATTATGATTCTTTTCCATGGTAGAGAAAGTGATTAATTTGTTTCAATAAATATCATACCTTTTGATCTACTGGTCTTTGTAGAACAGTGGCTCCTTACACAGGGCTCAATTCCAAGTAATTTTTTTTGTCCTTTTTTAAAATCTGACAGAACTTGTCCCAATAGGTTTCTGAACAGCCTCTGTTTCTTCTTCCTTTAGATGTAGCCAAAAAAAAGCATTCCTTCTCAAATGACTCCTCAAACTTGCCAAGTTTTCTTTCTTTGCCATCTTTGCATGTTCATGCATCCACCCTAATCTGAGCCAGGATGCACTGATTTGGTTCCTTATTATAAGGCTGCTGATGCACAGAACCACAGTGATAGGGAGGAAAGAAAATAACACTTAAAAAGGGAAGAGTTCCTTCTTGATCATTGTAGCAGTCCCCTAGCTTGTGTTTACTACTTTTAGTGCCAATTAAGAATTAATTAAAAGATGCAAAGGAAAAAGTATCTATTTTCAGGGAAGTTCTGCTTAAATATTGTTTTTACTACTCTTTTTTTTCTTCTGCAGAGTGGGAAGGCCCCAGTGAAGGACATGTTCACAGATCTCAAAGATGGAAGGAAGCTTTTGGACCTTTTGGAGGGTCTGACAGGGAAACCTCTGGTAAGAGAAACATCTGAGTCATATTTCCATTTATTAAAAAAACCCAGACCGATGAATAAACAAAACACAAACCGAGGCATGTGCTTTTTTTTAATTTTAATTTATATAAAACCTTAATTTGCTTGTAATGTGTACTTGTTCTCTACAGTTCCAGTGGAATTCCCATGAACTCCACTCATGAGATACAGGGTCAGGCTGACCTGCCTGACCCTCGCTTGAGGGTTTACATACTGTCTAGCAAAGCATGTAAAATCAGTGGTGGTGTTCACATAGTGTATGTTTTTAGTAGAGATCTTTTAAAGGTCTGTTTCTGGATGATCAGATTGACCTGTGTTCAGCTGGATCCCTGTGGGCTTCTAGTAAGCCCGTGAAAGATCCCTTAAAGAACAAAAAGAAAGTAAAAAGACAACAGCTAGTAGGTAAAAATCTGTACCTCCATTGAAAAATTGTACTGTCTAGAGACAGGAAAAGGCTGAAAACTGCTCAAAATGTGTTTGGGAAAGTGGATGTGGCTGAAAACTATTCCCCTGCTAACATTAATGGCTCTTCAGAAAGATGCATAAAATATAGTGAAACCTGTGCCATTACTTATTCTTGATTTCACTATTTATACTGTCTCAAATTTGTTTATGGCCCTTATGAGGAACCTTCAGTCAGACAAAATTTCACATTGTGAGCTTACTTTATTTTTTGAGCAGATGTGTTTTACTACTACTTTTAATAATTTGTGGTTGATTTGAACTATGATGAAAACAACATGAGTTTTTTGTTTCTAAGTTGATTACTGTGTTCCAAGTTCAGTTCCATGCTCTTGTAGTATGATCGCTTTCTGCCATAGGAATTATGGTGATTAAAACAAAATGGAGTGGCAGGAATTGTCGAGTTGAAGGTTTGTTTTTATTGGTGGGATTTTTTTTTTTTGGTTGTGGAGGTTTTTTTTTGTTTTTTTTTTTTATTCCCCCTGATATTAAAGGGAAGGGAAAGTCAGGAAGCATGACTTCTTCCCAGTATGCAAAGATTTAGCAGGCTTTTGGTGCCAGAAAAACAAATTGCTGCTTGTTCTCTCATGGGAGCCAGAAAATTTCAAGTACTTTGGCAAATGTTCAAAAGCCTCAGATTTTCTCCAGGAACTCTTCCTTTGCCTTTGCATTGCTGGTTTATAATTCTGTAGATGCTGGGAATAAAAATTTTGGCCTTACGGAAGATGAGCTGAAACACATTTTGAATCCAAGGCCTGTCCTGTGCCTTTGGTTAGGGAATATTGTTCTGACCAGTTTTCATTCTGAAATTGTTGTGGATGATCTTGTTTGGGTTTTCTTAATACTACTAAAAGAAAGAAGTGAAAATTTGGAGATTTATTTCTCTAATCTTGTTTGATATGTCCATTAATTCTGATGTTGAACAGATTGTAACTTTTTATTTTCAGCCTAAAGAACGAGGTTCCACCCGAGTACATGCCTTAAATAACGTCAACCGAGTACTGCAAGTCTTGCATCAGAACAATGTGAGCATGTTTTTCCACAGCTTTTTGAGAGATTCTTTAGTTTATTGTTGTATGTAAATGAGTTCAGAATGCAGGGAGTAAAGGTTTTTTGTATCTAAAATGAGACCTCATTGAGATGGGTAAACTGTTCATAGTTTCTTATATGATGTAGAATTTCACTGTCCAGCAATTTTGTGAGATCTTAAAATGCAAACTTAATAATGTTATTAAACTACTAATCACAAAACTGTGGTTTGTTGAGATGTGTGCAGCTCCTAAGAAAAAGGTGCCTTGAAGCTTTGCTTCAAGCAAACCGAAGGACAAAAAAATAATTTCAAATAATGCTGTATAATTTGTGCACGAATCTGTGAGGGGATGGCAGGTTTTGTGGCTCTATCCTGCTCTCCATTTCCAGGAGGGTCTTTTCATTGACTTCTGTCATCTCTGTGTCAAACGTATAGTGTTTCTAATTTGCAGCTTTGGTGACTGGTCAGAATAGCAAACAAGCAAACTAAATCAAATCATACTTTAAGAAAAATAAAAGTAATAATTATTTAGCTTAATATTTGTTTTTAATGCCTGGAAGACAGTAGTGCTATAGTAAAGTGGTTTTAGTTTTTCTTCCTTTTTTGACGAACAATTCCTGATAAGTGTGCTGCCTATACTTAGAATTTCTATTTGTGAATGTCAGGTCACTAAAATAACGTAATAAGATCATTTTGGAAATAAAATACATCAAATACAAGAAAGCATGGGCATATTTATATAAACTGCTTATTGAATAGTGATACAACATGCTGTATTATACTGCAATTTCCCCTCTGTGTTGGTGGACTAGTGTCATATTTCTTGGAAGCAGACAAAGCTGGCAGTGGGTTCTTTTTGTTCTTTGAGGTACTGTAAATATTGATTAACTTTTTAAAGGCTAAATAATGAGTTTTTCAGCTTGAAATTGATTTATTTTATTATGACAATAAATGAAACAATACTGAATTGCAATAATTATTTTTTCCTGAGGCTGACAGCATCTGGGTTTTTGGAAGTAAACAGATGGTCTTAGTTAGCTGAAGGTTGTTAGGGTCATGTAGTTGATTTATGCCTACTGCTTTGCTTCATTAAAAAGTGTGTTGTGTGTTATGATGGAGGGAAAAGGCATCCACTGAGAAGCAGTTGCGTTCTGTTGTTTGAGAGTTTGTGGGCTCTGCAATATTCATAACTTGTGAAATAATTTATAAAAGTGTTTAAATATATGTTGCAAGGATTGGACAAACCTAGAGTGTAGATGATCAAGTAATCCTGTTCACCTCATCTTTTAAGCAGAATGGTTCCAAGTAAGGAAAGTCAACTTGTTTGATTTGTAAATCAAATTAAAATATAAAAATAACTGAGGACAAAACATGCTTAACTTTTATTTTCCTTTCAGGTTCTTTATGCTTGAATTTCTGTTTTTCAGTTTTGACTGAGAGTATGCACCTGTACATATAGAGAAGAGAATAAAACTTTTTCTCTGGAAAATCTTCTTTGGTGCCATCTTTTGTCATGCAGTTTAAGCAGTTAATGTTAAGTTTATTTAAGGAGTTGTCATGACAAATTCAGATGAACAATTTTCTGTCAACTCTGCTTTTCTCTTCAACTACTTTTTATTTCAGAGCACTTGGTAATACTTGGCAGGGCAGCCAAGGATGTGGGGTGGGGTTGTTACTTGGAGCTGTGATAAGTGTTTAATAGAGAGTTGATTCAACCTCTCCAGGTGGAGTTGGTGAATATTGGAGGAACTGACATTGTTGATGGGAATCACAAGCTGACGCTGGGGCTGCTGTGGAGCATTATCTTGCACTGGCAGGTGAGAGGCTACTGTGAGATCTCTTCCTTTCCAGGAATCACGTACATTGTTCTGCTGTGAGTTTCTCAAACCTTCCCAGGCTTTTGGGGGCAGAAAATACTGCTTCTATTTTGGGCTGGTAAATAAAGGCAGGCCAGTATTTGGTTTCTACTTGAAGTCTATTGGCTGCCTCCCATCATCTGTATTCTCGTATGTGCCCAGTTGTGCTCAGCTGCTCAGTTTACTTCCTGCTGGTGTGAATTGCAGAGAGGCTTTTCAGGCTGAAGCATTGTATTTCTATTCCATCCTCAAGGGCTTGAGGCAGGTAGTGTTTACTGTTTAGGTAGCTGTGTTTGTCTTGCATCTTACAGCTGCTTTGTAGGTTTGTTAGTCTTATAAGTTGAATTGTTCCTGGTTTATCTAAGTATCTGGGAAGATCATTGAATTAATTTGGAGGGACTTTGGTAGATGTGTATAACTAGCACCCAAATAACAAACTATTTTTGCAGGATGAGCAGATATCCTCTTCTTGCAGAAAACTTATACAAGCTGTATTTTTGGAGTTTGTTTACTGGTGGAACCACAGCACAAGGCAGTGAGGAGTATTATTCCCTATGCTTAGAACAGACAGCACCAAGGAGAATGAGAGGATCATAACGTACGAGTAATGTGCCATTATTACACAAAGCATCACCGGCATTTGTAAGCAGTAGAGGGCAAAGATGGCCTGAAGACTGCTAGTCCCAAATTTCACGTGAGGAATTGGAGTTTGATTCATAGCTTTTCATGGGGAAACCCTTTCGATGATTTGTGCAGTAGTTTGGTTTTGCAAGGAGAAAAAGTGGGGCATATGTTTGTAAGGTGTAGTTGTTGCTGTCTTGCAGGTGAAGGATGTAATGAAGAACATCATGTCAGATTTGCAGCAGACCAACAGTGAGAAGATACTGCTGAGCTGGGTTCGCCAGTCCACCAGACCTTACAGTCAGGTCAATGTTTTGAACTTCACCACGAGCTGGGCTGATGGACTCGCCTTTAATGCTGTGATTCACAGACATAAGTAAGTGGCAAACAGCTTGTCTTTGACCTAGTGAAGTAAATAGGTTTTTTTCTGTGTCTTTGTGCTTGAACATTTGACAGCTTCTGGCCTATTTCCGTGATGCATTTTCCAGGATTCTTGTTTGCTTGTCTTTTTTTGCGGTAACAATAGCAGTGGTGGGACATTGCCAGCATATTGCAAAGGCTGTAGCCAAGGCAGGAGTGTAACAGAGTTCCTGCACATGCACAAACATTTGCTAATTGGAGTGGGTTTACATCCCACTTGGTATGCATTTTAAAGTGAGTATATTGAAAGGGTCTCTGAGGTGGAAGGAGGAGTTGACCATCTTCTTCACCTGAATTTATCTCCTACCTGCCCTCCTTTGGAAAAAGAAACGTTTCTTCCCTTGGAGATTGCCGTACTAATTTCAAAAAGAAGATACAGAACTTCAAAATGAAGAAATGAGATGCTTTGTAGTTTTTCTGGTGTTTTTTAATTTAATGTGCTTGAAAGATGATGTATGCAGTTCTTTCAGGAGAACTGTGGGGCAGAACATCAAACTCTTTAGGTATCTGTAGAATATTCTTTACTTTGTTCATTATACTTTATAAGGAATAGAGTTAAAGTTTCTTTGCACAGATCTTTTGTCTTCTTTCTGATTTTTGCAAGAATCTTCAGAAGTTTAAATAAATCATCATTACAGATTCTATTAAAGTTACATACTTTTTTACTTCCTTTTTAAAAATCTCTTTGAGATCTACTGGGCAATCCATTCTAATCCAGTGTCTCTTAAATGAAGTCAGCTCATTGCTTTGCAAGGTCTGACTGTTCTAACCCATAAATAACCATTTTAATGTGGAAATCGTATAATAATTTCTAGAATTTAACCAGACCTCCTGGTCACCAGGTATTTGACACAGCAAATGCTTTACAAACACTCAGATTTACACCCAGCAGATGCCAAGTGTTTGCAGAACATCCACTCACTTTGAGCCTGCTCTAAAGTGCCCATTTGGCCTGTGGTAACTGCAGTAGGCTCTGTCACAGGCTCGCTGGCTTCGGGACAGGTCTGCCCTGACATACCTCTGTGTCTTGTGGACCAGGGCTGGCTTATGTTCAGCCTTCATGGCTATCTAAGGAGGGCCAGCACCACTCTGAGGGCTTCTGCAAGTTTGGCAGGACTGCTGTGCAAGGACAGAGCAATACTGCCAAACCTCTCACTGGAATTTATCGCAAGTATTACGAAGTCCCTCCCCTGGATTGTGTGAGCAGTCACAGTGAAGTTTTCCTACCAGCACAACTGCCTGTAGTGGCCTTGCTCTGCTGCTAAATGTGTGAAGCTTTATGATGGAGAGTGTGCCAGCTTTAGACACAAATGAAACCTAGGTGACTTGAGAGAAGCAGAAAAATTAGTTTTAGGCTGTTTGTTGTCCTTTTGTTTTAACTATGTGCTTAGGCTTTGCAGGATCTGAAGTGTCTGCCCTTTTCAGAGCACTTGTTAAGCAGCAAAAGCCTCAGCTGAAAGCTTTTGACTCAGTAACTGTGCTTTCCTGTGATTTCCTAAAATCTGGGTCTAAGCCTTTTATTCCATATTTCTTGGAGCTTGACAGCTGCTGGCATGTCAGAATTCAGCTTTGTTGTCCCTGGGCACAAGTCCTTTAGTCAGAGAAGCACCATTTCCCCCATACTTTTAAGAAATCTTGAGCTGGGTTTCTCTTTTCAGCTTTGAAGGAGAGACTTTAAAAGCACTTGCAAGGAACAAGGAGACTGGGGCAGGTTGCAGAAGCCGTAGGACAATAAAGCTATTTAACTTACCCAGACAGTAGTGCTTCCCTACCTAAGGGGCATTTTTCAATATTGCTTTTATATTTTAGTTTAATATGACACTTAAAAGAGGAGAATCTTGGGTTCCAATTAGATATTTAATATCTTTTCCCATTATGTATCTATCAGCAATTGTTAGTTGTACTACCTCTTGGCTACAATATCTAATAACTTTGTAACACTTACAGCATGTAAGTAACTTATTACCTCATATAATTTTATTAGCCGTTTACTGCTGTCTTTCATTTACTAATATTAGCTTAGATCCTCTTTGAATTGAATTCTGCTTTTTGGTTTGATTTTCTTACTCTTAGGTAAGTACCTAGTTGTGATCTATTATTTTGTTTTCAAAGTCAGTATCTACTAAAGATTTACATGAATCTGTGGTTCTCCTTGCTGCTTTTGCATAGATGTACAGTATTCCATGAGTTTCTATGCATATCTTTGTTCCTGTTCACCCTGCTTTCTTCTGGCTTTTTGCTTTTTAGGCTCTGTTGGCTTAGGGACCTTCTGTTTCACAAATGTAATGACTTGACAGATGATAAAGCATACTCTAAGTCAATTTACAACTGAATCAAATAGTAAAAGAATTAAAGACAAGCCCATCTCTTCCTCCCCAAGTTATAAAGTACAGAATCGATAGCAGTGTCTTGATGAGAAGCCACAGTTGCAGGAGAATAGAAGGTGTTTAAATGGCTCTGCAGCTGTGCTGCTGCAGCACTTGGCTGACCATGCCCCACGGGTGTAGGCACTGCTAGGAATGGGCCCTGTTTGCTCCCTCTGCTTCCTGTTGTGTGCTCTGCTCTTTCCCCTTGAGACCCACCAGCGTGTTTTGGGTGCACAGCTGGACTGGAGATGCCCTTGGGTTAAAACTGATCTTAGATGAAGGCTGCTGACACTGCAAATTGACCAGCTCCTTGGCCTGGTTTGCACTGGGCCTCATGAGCACTTGTGGTGGGGTGTTTTCTTGTAGGCTGTTGTTTGTTGTTTGTTATGAGGGGAACAAGACCATGGGGAAGAGTGAGCAAGTGGGGTGGAGACTGCTGTTTCTCCTGGCTGTGATGGCCTGGGGTGGTCACTGAGCCACATCACAATTTTGGAATGAGGTTTTCCAGGAACAGAGTGACTCTTGATTACCCAGCAGTGCTTGATGCAGAAAATGTGTAGTAATAGTAGTGCTGTAAAAGAAACAGCTGAGGAAAACTGATTCTGGCATACATTTTAAACAAAGCTTATGTGTTCTTGCTAGTGGTATTTGATCTCATGTTTAGTCAATGACTTTGTTTAGGACGTGGAATGGAAAGTGGATGTTGCTGTGAGCATGCAGTCAATTAATTTGTGGTCATGAGATTGTCACTAATAAGTGAGAATTGTGCTTTTTGTTTTGCATTTGTGTACATGCACTTATGTTGGTATTTGGTATATATGTGTATGAACATATTATTTGGGTAGCTATTATCATATGCCTAACTTGATATTCTGCATGGTATGGGCTTTTCTTATGTATAAATTTGCTTTCATTCTTGTTTTGCTTTCACTTTTAGACCTGAGCTGTTCAGCTGGGATAAAGTTACAAAGATGTCTCCAGTTGAGAGACTGGAAAATGCTTTCAACATAGCCAAGAACCATTTAGGAATAGAGAAACTATTGGATCCTGAAGGTGGGATACAGTTATTTTACTTGACTAGAAGCTTTTTTTGAGCTCTCGTAAAAGAAATTTCTTCTATTGACACTAAGTATGAATAACAATTCTATCAGCTTTGTGCAGTGCTATTTAATTTCAAACTTTAAAATTTGGATTTAAGCAAATGCCATTTGTTAGGGTAAGAGTACAGATGTACATGTGTAGGCTTTGGTGTTTTGAATATTAAGGTTTGGGTTGACTTTCCATTCAGGGACTGTGTAAGGAAGGTGAAGTTGGTATGCTGACTTTGTTTCCTTTTAGGTAGGAGCTGTGCTGCAAGGGTGTGTTCTTTTCAGGTGCAGTAGAATGGGGCAGTTTAAGAGCTCAGAATTTGTTGTTCTTTACACACACACTGAGTAGCAGTAGCTGCCTAGGAATGCCTACCAGGAAACCTTTATGGCTCCTTTTAAAAATACTGACCTGTTGCTCTGCTTTAAGTGAGCCTCTAAAGGTTCATTCTGTGAGACAAGCACCACCTTCTTATGAAAAAAAAAAAAAATTCACTGAATGGGTACTGTTCATAACCCAAGAGAAGTGAACCTGGCTCAGTGAAACTCTTTCCAGTGTGGAAAATGAGAAAATCACCTGACTGGCAATGGGAAGGGGGATAGAGCCTAAGTGGAAATGTTTGTTTATGTAGGATACTGTCCTTGATACATTTCTGCTTGGGAGATGCTTCAGAATAATTTTCCCCAAATGGATTTTATTCCTTAGCAACTTCATGTCTAGGTTCTTACTTCAAAAAGATCAAAACTTTAATGTGGATTCACTTCCAAATGTAGAAAATTTATTTTTTTCTTTTTTTTTTCCTCCTTCATGGTACTTTCAATGTGTATCCCAACTGGACTCTAAGTTAAAAGTTTATGAAAGGCTGTTTGACAGGACGATATGTGAATTGTTACCTGTGTTCTATGTAATGATTTAAAAAATTTTCCCCATGTTTTATCTTTTTGATGCAGATGTTGCTGTACAGCTTCCAGACAAAAAGTCCATTATTATGTATTTGACTTCTTTGTTTGAGGTCCTTCCTAAGCAAGTTACAATGGAAGACATTCGGGAGGTGGAAACCCTTCCAAGGAGATACAAGCAGGAATGTGAGGATGGAGAATTCAGCGTGCAGCAGGTGTGTTTCTCATCAAAGCCAGCCTTTATTTTTTGGAGCTGTCATTTTAGCTCATCTTCATGATTGTCAGTTTCTCTGGATTATACCTTCTGTCCTGGGCAACACTACTGGGAAAATACAAAAAATCATAGCAACATTAACTTCAGTCTTTCTGCTTTCCTTCCTTTTTCTTTTCTGAAACATGTACAAAAATCTTGTGTATTGAGATATAAAATTCCATTTGTATTATGCTGCCTTTTTTTTTTTCTTCTCCTCTGTTTCATACATCTTGATCAGCTAAAGAGGGTAGTCCACAGTCTTTAACTGAATTTTCCATGGAATTTGTGGTGGTTAGTGGTAGTGATGAGGTTTTGGTTGGTTTTGAGATTCACTGTTGACAGAGCAAGATTAAAGTTGTATTTTCTATTCAGGTTCTTTACTAATGAACTTGAATTTTGATATAGTGACTTATGCCTTTCTCATTAAAATTTATCCAACAATTTTTTTTAACATTTTATGAAAGCTTGAAAGAGATCTTAGTTGTTCTGTTTTTGATACCATTTGGGAGGGCATCTTCTGTGCACTTCTAAGACATCTCTTTTCTCTTGGCTGCCTAGACTGTGGCACTTGAAGAAGACCAGGACAGTTCTAGAGCAGAGACTCCCAGCACAGTGACAGAGGTGGATATGGACTTGGATAGCTACCAAGTTGCTCTGGAAGAAGTTCTTACGTGGTTGCTGTCAGCTGAGGATGCATTTCGGGAACAGGAGGAAATATCTGGTGATGTTGAGGAAGTCAAAGAACAATTTTCCACCCATGAAGTAAGCTTCTCTTATAAATTTGTCTGTTGTGGTTTGGCTTCTTTTTTTTTGTGTGTGTAAATAAGCTGCAGCGCTTCCATTTCCTAGCCTTTATTCAAGGTGAAATTCTTTTTAGAAGAACCTAGTTTGAAGCATGCTTTGAAACCTTAATGTAATTTTTTTTTTAAATCAGCCTTTGGTGACTGGTTTACAGGTGTGCATAATACAAAGGCAGTTTGATCTCAGACGAAGGTGTACTTCCCTGCTGGCAATTAAAAAAAAACCTGGTCAGCCTTATGCCACTTGCTGTTAAATAAGGGTAATGCTGAAATTGACAATGATGTCAATTTATTCAGTGGTCCTCCTGTGATGGTTAGGATAGTTTGTTTCAGAAACATGTGTTGATGCTTCCAAATTATTGTTTTTTACAAATTTTGGTTTGACTTTTTCTAAATCTGAAAAAATGTCCTGATGTTGCTAGAAGGTGATTGGCATGTTAGATATTTTTGTTTTTTCCCATGCCAGCTTACTATATAAAATCAAATATAGAGTTTGAATGCTGATCAATAGGAGGAATTTTTAACTTGTGCTACAGTTTTAAAGCCATGAAGCAAAAGAAGAGATATTCTGGATTTACAGTAAATATATGTTGCTAACTCATAGGGTTCTAATTGCTTTCCTACAATATATTTCAGATGTTGTTTTATGTTCTGTTGGCCATAGGTAAATTCCTGTTTTATATTTTTGGTGTTTTTGCTTGAAGGCTTTCTTCTCCCCAACAGAGCTTTCATTGAGGTGGTCAGCTTTTTTTTCTCTGTTTTACTGGATCCAGAATTTTTGTACTGCATGGGAAATCTTGTGTCAAGGAAAGGAATGGGTCTGCCATGGTCATTCATGTGATGGTGCCAGCTCCTTCTAGAGCACTGATTCAAACAATATAGGTTTTTAGGATATTTACCAAGTCATAAACTCTGATAGGACCTCACAGTCGTGTCTGCTTGTACCATTTCCAGGGTTTTATGATGGAACTGACTGCACACCAGAGCAGTGTGGGCAATGTTCTGCAGGCTGGAAACCAATTGGTGGCCCAGGGAAATCTGTCACCTGAAGAAGAGTTTGAGATCCAGGAGCAAATGCTGCTGCTGAACTCCCGCTGGGAGGAACTCAGGGTGGAGAGCATGGACAGGCAGTCCCGGTGAGTTCATGACACACAGCTGCTTCTAGAGGTTCAGGACTGACCTCTGGTGCTTGCTGTGTATTGGAGAATTTGGTTTGCATCCCTTTCTAAGACTTTTTTTAGAATTAACATTTCAGTTTGTGACACAAAACCCTCCTTCATACTTTAGGGTGAAACAAAAGAAATGTATAACTGACGGGGGGGTTTTTTTTTTGGTCATTACGTAAAGTATTCTGTGAATTGTTATGTAGATGTGCCAGACTAATTATATGGTATTTAAATGCAGTGGTTGCTTAAACTACTGAAACAATATGAGAAACACATTTAAGTTTCTCAATAAAGCATATAGTGGATGTGGATATCTATGGGTATTTACATAATTAAAAAGCTTTTAGAAGAATTTTTCCCTACATATGGGTTACCGAGGTAAGAGCTGGACATCAATGGCAAAACTGTGTTTGTTGTGACTTTCAGCAGTGGCTTTTTTAGCAGCACATTGGAAGAAACAATCTCTGATATAAATTGCATAATTAATGAACATTTTTTGAGAAAGAAACAAGAATACTTATCTGTGTTCCTTAGCTAAATGGTGAAAATTTTATTTGGTGATAGGTAACAGCTTTATGTATGGCCTTGCTTCTTTCCTATATGAACTAGAATTTAGTTCCTCTAGACACAAGCAGAGTTACTTAGTGTCTGAAGTAACTCTGCTTCCCCCTGCAGCCTGCACGACATGCTGATGGAGCTCCAGAAGCAGCAGCTGCAGCAGCTGTCTGACTGGCTGACGGTCACAGAGGAGCGCATTCAGAAGATGGAATCTCAGCTCCTAGCAGAAGATTTGGAGTCCCTTCAAAAACAGCTGGAAGAACATAAGGTAAACCTTTTGCTGTTATGTAGTATGTATAAGAGAAATATTTGTAATATGTGTATGTTGGTGGATTCCTTGACTGAGAAACTTGATTGTCAAGAGGCATATATGGCTGTATTTGGTGTTTGGAAAAGGATGATGTTGTAGAAAGGAATTAGAAGCTTTAACTTAACACCCAAGCACTGTGTCTAGCAGGAGCTGTTCTATTTGCTTCATGCAGGAAATGAAACCTTTAGGGAAAATTGTTACCCTTACTTTGTGGAGAGAATAGGGCCTCTCCTGGTAAACTGTTGATGTGAGGAACAGTATGAAAGGGACTGTGGGCAGACTTGCCCTTAATTACTGGCAGGCATTACTAAAGCTTGCTTGAGACCTGCACATTAAAATAATGTGGGGGTCAAAATCATCAGGGCCTTCCAAGTCACCAATTCCAGTCCCTGCTTTTGCAGGGATCACATCCTAAGGGAGGGCTTAGACACTGCTTTCTCATGTGTGCAGTATTTTGGAAGTGTTTTTTCTCTCTGAGTTTTTGGGTGCAAATCCAGCCTTTCTACCTTGCAATGTTTTTGTGAAGGAGAAAGATGTCCTTTTGATATTTGTTGTGGTGCAGCTTTAGTTTTCATGCTCAGTACTGAGGTTTGACCTTCTCCCCAGCATGGGACATACCTCACAGAACAAGAACACTGGAGTATTTTTAGTCTGTGTAGTTTCCTGTCCTTTGTTTTCAAAGTCTGGAGAGTTTGAGGCATGTGTTTCATACAGTAGGTTAGGATATGCTGGTATAAAAAGTGACATTTACAGTACTGTAAAGGTGTGTGGATCTTACAGAGATATTTTTAGTAGGCTTTAACAATTGAATCTGTTATTTTAGAAGTTGTATGAATATTTAAATCTACAGATTGCCTTAAACTAATCTGAGCTGTATGTTTTCTGCAGTTTTCAACTATTATCTTAGGAGCATTATGGTCAGTTATTGCACTGTTGATACTTTTGAAGTTATATTGTCAACTCTTGAAAAATGAATGTTCTTAATGATGCCCTATGTTGCTTGCTTATTAACAGTAGCAGCCATGTGTAGAAACACTTAAGCTCTCCTATGTATAACATCAAACATACGGAAAGTCATTGCTGTTGTCATGTGATTCTCCTAGTCAAGTATGGGGCATCCAACTGAAAGCACTCCATCTTTTACAGCATTTTAACAGAATGGGTTTGGGTTCTTTTCTAGCAGCCTTTTGCTTACAGATTTTAAACTGTGCAGTGATTGCCAGTGGTAAAATCTGTGCTTAGCTGTTGAATCTGAAATACCAAAGTTCTTTAGCCACAGCTGCTGTGGTAGTAACTGTGGCCAAAATAGCAGATTACTAAATGCATTCAAAGTTGGTAACCTCTGAATTGTTCTTGTAGAGCCTGCAGAGTGACCTAGAGGCAGAACAGGTGAAGGTCAACTCTCTAACACACATGGTGGTCATTGTTGATGAAAGCAGTGGGGAAAGTGCAACAGCTATTCTGGAGGAACAATTGCAGGTAAAATCTTAGAGCCTTTTTTTTAAAACTGTATTATTAGGCACTTGAAAAATTTGTATCAAATCAACATTAATTAACATTTGTTAATCAACATTTTTGTGTTTAAAGACAATTTATCTTAGTAATTTAAAATAACATTTCCTTTAGGAGCAATAATGACTTAAAGAATTATTAAATCAGCTCAAGCTAAAACCTGCAAAAGTGCTTTGGTGACTTTCAAGCTCTATTACTGATTAGTCAAGCTGTTTGCATTCCCAATGACTTGAGTAATTTGGTAGTATATCCTTTCAGCAGTTTCCTTAAATGGGAAGATTCATAGTACAACTCTTATTTCATGTAAGTTGTTTTCCTAAGAAAGTTAAAATCTCATAGGAGAAATACTTGGAAGACATGAACACAATTTATCTAGGGAATATCATATGAAGTGTTTTCCTGTCACTTAGGACTATAACCTGAAGTACAGTGAGTACATGAGACAGATTTTTTTTCAAACAAAATTTGTGCTACTTTGTTCATTCATTTTTATGTCAATCAAATAGCGCAAAGACTTGAGCAAAATCAGAGTTCAGGCCATATGTCAATGTTTTTGAAAGTGTTAATCTCCATCTCTGTGCAATACGGCAATATAAATAATGGACAGGGAAGCACATATAATGTAGAAAGGAGTTACTGTGAAGCAGAAATCACACTTTTGACTATCTGGTTTTGGAGTTTCTTTGTGAGGTTTGTGATCATTTCTGAGTGTTTTGTGCTTTTGTAGAGGCTGGGTGAGCGGTGGACAGCAGTTTGTCGTTGGACTGAGGATCGGCGGGTCAAGCTGCAAGAAATTCAGCTTTTATGGCAGGAGCTGCTGGAAGAACAGGTGAGTAGCTGTTCAGCTTTTCAGAGTGACTGGTTGATTGTGGAAGGGAAAAAACAAACTGAAAAAGAATCAAAGCTCTTACTAGGATTGATTTCTTTTCATGGGAAAAAACCTTGAAAGCCTAGAATTTGTTATTGTTTGGGTTCCCTGTGTTCTTTGAGGACAGGAATAGTTCTGAAGTGCAATAGAAGTATTTTTCCAAAGTTTAAGAATAGAAGTTTATAGTTTATATACTCCTTGTAAAGTAATTTCCAAGGTATCTTGTAAAATGGTCAAGAAGTGGGAATATCAGCGATACTTGGAAAATTCATTGCCATTTTCCATTTCCTCGGGTGGTTTTGTAATTACAGAAATCTTCCTAGTTAACGTATATGTACTTCGAGCATGAACACATGTACACAATTGTGCAATACTGAAGTGTTTTCTTGCTCTGATATAATGTATTTTACATAAAAAATACTGCTCAAACACAAGTAACTGATGGCATTAAAAATATGGTAACACAGGTACATATGCTGTTTGTCTGCCTAGAACTAGAGGTTGTTTCATTTCTCAGATGAAAATATTTTATGTTTTTACTTTGAAGGTTTTACTGAAATTGTTTTTTTCTTAAACATGATATTTATCACTGTAAGCTATTGTTTAAACAAGGCAGTTCTCAGAGATTGTTTAGACATTTGAAAGAAGTAGAACAGTGCTGGTATAGCTACTGGTATCAGCTGCAGCCTGGTTTCTTTGACAATGATGTTTTATCTGCATTCTTTGGGGCTCCTTGTGTGTTTCTCCCTTACCTCTCCCATATCTGTTTGTAGTATATTGAAACCCTGATTTGTAGCTCATGTGACCTTGTTGTTAATACAGACCCAAGGTTAAGATTCTGGTTTATCCCTTGTCAAGTATCTGTTTATATATGTTTCCTTAAAATAATTTCCTTATCATCTATGTATGTGTATCCAGAAAATTATGTGCTAATGTTTTCTGGTAACTCTTGGGCATGATAACTCGGAATTGGAAAAAAAAGGATTCCCTCAAAATCCTTGCTGTATATGTTCAACATTTGGACTTCAAGTGCTCTTAGTTTTGATGACTCTGTCATCATGTCAACATCCTTTTCCACTCTTACATTTGTTTGGGGACTGCTCTTTGACTATTACAAAACTGTTAGAAGTGCCATGTTCTGTTGGAGTTGAACATTTGAACTCAGCTTATTTTAATTCATGTGTAGCTATGTTGCTCTGTAAATTGAAGCAATCAGTGTGCTTAATGTAGAATGTCAGATAGCAAATAAAGAGGAAATAGATAATCTCAGATAGCAAATAAAGAGGAACTTCTAGATAAATAGAAGTTTGTTTTAGCTGGTTTAGATGAGCCTTTTGTACTCATTGTTCACCTGAACAATTCATTTATTACTAGTGGGCTTGAATTACAAATGCACAATAATGATCACGTGACTTACAAAAATTAAAGTCTGAAACTACTTAAAAAGTGAATACAAACACTTTCATAACACAAAAGTAACTAAAACACTTTCTAACAAGCATTTTCCATTTTGTCCAACCACACGGAGAGATGAGCAACAGTGATGCATCAGCCTTTTTGTGGCTGCCTAGAAAGCTCTTGTACACCATATTTTCAAGTCAACGCAATCCTTACCACTCAGGAAACAAATTCCTCAATCAGTGCCAGAGACTTCTTAGCACTGTGGTAATTATGTTTCAGTTTTCTAGGGAGAGTTATCTTTGACTGCTGATTTAGCAGAAATTAGCTAACGCATGAAGGGTTTTTGAGCTCCTCTTACGCATAAAATATGTTGGCTGGGATGCCAGCATGATTTTTCCAGAGAGTGTGTGGTGTTATAATTTTTTTCTCACAGCCTTATGGCATTTCAACCACCATCATATTTTCTGTGTGTAGATTTTGCATATTGGTTTATGTTGGAAATCTAAATTGCCTTAGCTCTGTGGCCCAAAGTTGCTATAGTAAGTTCTGGGACAATGCCAAAAATATACAGCTAGGATGGGGAACCTGGTGGCTGTTGTAAAGTGTGTTGTTCAAAGAACAAAAAGGTCTGTCTTGCTACGTGATTTATTTTTAAACAGAGAGGAACAGCAGTGCACCAATGGCTGGGCAGCTGAAGTTGATAGAGAGGTGGGCATTCTTGTCCATGGAGGTTGCTGTCCAGCAGCAGCATTATGTGGGAACATAATGTGGAGTACATAAAATCCTTCCTGGTACTTGATGCCAGTTATTGCTGGTGTTACTACAACAGTGCTCTGTGACTGAAGAGAAGTGAGACCGGGCAGGTCTTGCAGCAAAAGAAAAGGAAAAAACTAAAGATCCCTAAGTTAGGTCTATTTAGAGCAGACCACTCCAGTTTCCAGTAGTTACTGAAATAGGATTTGCTGAAGTTGTTTTGCAATTGAAAGTAGGTATCATAAACAGGGAGGTCACTAATTAGTATCTGAGTCTCTCATCAACTGTCTCGACTAAAAGGAATATGGATTACCAGTGGTATCACTTCTGTGAGAAAATGTTTGTAACAGCATGTGAGTCACAGAGGAAGAAGGGTGGAAAACAAAAGAACACATGCATGCCATTTTGATATATTCTATTATGATTTATAAATCCTATGTTAGCTTTATGGTGGATATCTGTTTGCTATATAAATAACTTGGGGGAGATGTACTCTGATATATTGAGAAATGGTTTTGTTGAAATTGTTTTGCTGGAAGTATTACTTGCTTCCCTAATCTGATAGTTTTGTACTCTTTTCTGTACTATTTTTGTTAAAGTCAATTGAAATTCCAGCATATAAAGACTGCAGAACTGTGCTTTGAATGCAAAGATTTTAAAGAAGCAATTGTCAATAGCTGTTTGACAATCTTGGTATTTTCTTGTGTTATTTTTCTTATGATCTACAGTGCTTATTGAAAGCTTGGTTAACAGAGAAAGAAGAGGCTTTGAGTAAGGTCCAGACAAGCAACTTTAGAGATCAAACAGACCTGAGTGTGAATGTTCGAAAACTAGCAGTGAGTATTGATATCCTGCCCTATTCCATCAAATCTCATAGCCTAGATGAGTGGCAAATAACTAGTTTGACCCTAGTAGGAGCTGTGAATGCAGATTCTTGCACTTGAATTTAAAACATAGGTACTATTTACTCCATGGCTGTTCTTTGTTGGTGTGCCAAACTCTGAAACAGCTATCCCAGATTTTTGAGAGGTTTGGATGTTATTGCAGGCCACCAGTCAGCTGTGCTTTCCAAGGTATAGCTTTGTGGTATGGAGTTTCCTTTATTTCACTGGAGCAGCTTGTACCTGAACTAATCATTTGTAACTGTTACTGAAGAGATACTGCTGGTTCCTCTAGGAGATGGTTAAAGGATGTGTTCTTGAAAAAGAGTGTCTGTTAGTGCTTTTTTACACAAAAGAACTGTTCATCTGGCTCAGGTAGTACATTTTTCACCCTGTCAGCACCCTTTCAATCCCCTTTGCCTTTTAGCCATGGAATTAAAGCTTAGGGGAAGTAGAATAATTGATGCTCTATTTTAATCTTTTCTTTTAACTACAGATTTTAAAAGAGGACTTGGGTATGAAACGACAAACACTAGACCAGCTGAATGAACTCGGTCAGGATGTGGCCCAAATCCTTGGGAATGGCAAAGCATCCAGTAGAATTGATCAGGATCAAGAAGAGCTAACTCAGAGGTGGGACTGTTTGGTTCAGAAGCTAGAGGATTATTCTAACCAGGTATTTACAAGGCTTTATTACTTTTTAGCTTTTTGTATGACTTGAATGTATGCAAACTTCACTGTGTAAGCAAAATTGGCCAGGTATCATGCTAGAGAGGTAGGTGAGTGCTTTTTCACATGGGGCCGACAAAGCTGCCTGCATTTTTGGTCTCCAAAAGCCCAAGTTGTTAACCTGACCAGTACTATTACTCCTTTCTCACACAGATTAAGCTTCATTTTTCTGATGAGTAAAGCAGGCTTGCCATGTATTATCAGTCAATGCAAATGCCTTTAAACATTTTAAGAGTCCTGGGACTGGATTTAAATCTGATGCTAAAAGAAAACAAAGGCAGAGCCCAAACCCCAGAATAGATAAATAAATGGGAGTCATACAAGTATTTATGCTCTGTGAGTATGATTTCTCATCTGTTGAAAATAGAGTAGTTGTTTGTTTGACATGTAATGATGATAGCCAAGCTGGATTGTTCAATGTTTATTTTAGTGTTTTGAGTGCTTGGTAATGTTTTTATTTAGACAGAACTCCTACTGGATTTTGTGAGGGTTTTATTTGACAGCTTTATAACTCATATGTGCTTTTTCTGGTGATATTAATATGTTGTTATGGTAAAAACCATGGCACCAATTCATGATCCATTTAATGTATAGTGAATGAGTTGTGCAGCCTGGGTAGGGGCTCATTTCAGCCATGTGGTTTTAATTTGTTCTTATGTTTGAGTCAAAGCACTAGAGAATGCCAATTCCTGTCTCTATCCTTTCACTCCCCTTAAATATCAAGCACATACTTGGAACTTATAGGTTGAGTCTCCAGGGACTTACCTTATAACCTGATAAAGAGCATGGGAGGTTTCTATTGACTTGAGTGAGCTAGGACAAATTCACTGAGTATCAGCTCTTCATGAGATCTAGGCTTTGTTTTATAGAGTAAGAGTACAAAATGTAGAATTGCTAGTAATAAACTCCAAGTACCTTTGTTCTTTTTGTGAAGAAATGATGAAAGAAAATACATATAATGCTTCTTTTGTTAATTTTAGTTCACTTGGACTGGCACGATTCTAGTTGAACTGAGAATTTTGATGCTTGGTTCCCATCTGTAAAATGAGAGCGATGATCTTTTTCTCTGGAGTGTAAATATGATAAATGTGCTTCATGACAGCTCAATGTGGTCATTTGTGGGAGCGAATGAACAGGCTTTTATGACAGAATAAAAGAAAATAAGAAAAAGCAACTCAGCTTGTGTAAAAATGGCACATAATCCTTGCCCTAAATTATTTTGTATAGGTAACTCAAGCTGTAGGAAGCATAGGAATGTCACAGGTTTCACAGAAGACTGCTGCAGAAACACCATTGAAGGAACAGGTAGTGGTCAAACAGTCCAGACAGGAATTGCCCCCACCACCACTCCCAAAGAAAAGGCAAATTCCAGGGGACAGTGAAGCAAAGAAAAAGTAAGTACATGTCGCTGCAATTTCCCCTTGCTCATTGGATACTACAGAGACTGTCTTGACTTTTGATCCTTTTTTTATGCAAGTGAGCAATAATGAAGTTGCAGAGTGAGGTTGGGCTTGGGGGCTTGTCTAGGTTATCTCCAGTCATCCCTTCCAACCCTAACAATTCTGTGATTCTTTGAATGGGAATGGAATGTTGTGTACAGCCTTGTTTTCGGAGCAGCAGAAAACCTGTAGCTTCCATTAATTTCAAAGGAAAACAGGGATGTTTTGTTTCTCATAGAGGCAGGTCTTCAGTCCTTTGTACCTCAGCTCCTTTGCTGAAAAGACAGATTTATATTTACTTCCTTTAAGCAAAACATCTTCTCATCTTTGCTAAAGAGATGGTGTGAAAGTGTCAAGCATTTTGATTATTATTTATTTCTAATTTTCATAAAACATATGGGAAAATGGGAGAAACCACACAAAAAAGATGCCCAGAAACATTTTCTATTTCTCTTGTGTTTAGTAATAAGAATATTGCACTGATGTCTCCTTTGACAAGTATTTTTGGAGTGGGTGGCGCTCATTTGCATATATAGACTCATAGAATCATTTGGGCTGGAAGGGACCTCAAAGATCATCTAATTCCATCCTCCCTGCTATGGACAGGGACACCTTCCACTAATGGACGTTGTTTGGAGCCTTATCTAGTCTGGTATGCTAGGCTTCCAGGGATGGAGCATCCAAAGCTTCTCTGGGCAGCCTGTTCCACTATCTCACCACCCTCATACTGAAGAATTTCTTTTTTATATATGATCTAAATATATTCTCTTTCACTTTAAAAGTTACTCTTCGTCCTATCAATACACTTCCCTTTGAGTCCCTCTCCATTTTTCTTGTAGCTTCCCCTTTTAGGTATTGGAAGGCTGCTATCAAGTTTTCCTGGAACCTTCTCTCCTCTTAAGCCAAACAGTGTTTTATAACTTGTGTTGAATTCTTGTTATTAAATAGCAAGGAATGAATTGTTTCAATATAAATTAGGAAATTAATGCTACGTGCTCAACATTTTGCTTTTTGTGCTTGGCGGAGCAAATGAGTATTTCCTTGAAGTATCACTGGTTTAAATCTTTGTCAGGTCATTCAGAGATAAAATAGAGGCTGCATCAAGACTTGGGAGTCACTGCGTGTTTGCACAATGAAGAAGAGTTTAATTTTTTTTCTGGAGGAGGAAGGGAGGTTTGAAGGGATAAAACCCTGCCCAAACCCTCTTGAGGACTCTGGTCAGACCTTTTGAGCTCTGGTAGGGGTGGTAATGTAAAAGGCAGTTAAGTAGTCAGCAGCCATCTGTCCTTTCTCTGTCTCCTGAGTTGTAGAAACTATTATAGGTTTTGAAAGTAAAAGTGATTTATCTGTCATCTGTTTTCCTAGAGTTGAAACTGTATTAAAACCAAGGGTAGTAAATATAGGTCATAAAGTTTCTGATGCTTTTGTGTGTTTCCATTTACTTCTTTTGAAACCAACAAATGACCAGTAAGTGGAATTTTGCCAGTTTCCCCATGGAAACTTGAATTGACAATTGGATTTATTGGGGTGCTGTTATTCCATGTTAGGATTTGTTAAGTAATGTAATTGTAATACAACCTGACTTGTGGTCTGTACAGTGTATCTGTCCCTCTCTCAAGTTCTGTACAGTACTGGTTAATTTGTGAGTTGATTTGGTCTCTTTTTTGGTGGTGGTAGGCTGTAGTTTAGAGGTCATGAGGGTGAGAAAGTTGTTAGTATAGATGTGTGTGCACTGTAGACAAAACCAGTAAGATGTAAGTTAATCTTTTGTCAGCTAAGTGTGCAAAAATGTTTGTCAGCTGTCACTGCCACTGTTAGCTTTTTCTTCAGACAAAATAGCATTGAAACTTAGAACTGCAATTCTTATTTGTTTTGTTCCTGAGGTCTAGTTCTTACTTTCAAAATACTTGGCATTGAGAAATCTGTTTTGTAACATATTAAAAGATATGGTTATAATTTGTGTGAAGCTATGTGTAAAATAAATTGCACAATGATTCTCAATTTGTTCCTGAAAGCTGATACTGTGGGTATAATTTTTATTATAGTCAGCTTTTAAAAGTCTGTCTCTACTTCCTGTGAGTAGTAATATGAGGAGCATGAATTTTGTGTAAAGCCTTGCTGGTTTGGGATTGAATAATGTGCTGAACTTTAAGACTTTTGATTTTTAAGACAGAGTGACTGAAACCAAAAAACAAACCACTGTCTGACCTTTTAAACTAGGTTTGATGCTGAAAGTACTGAGTTCTTGAACTGGATTTCAAAATCAAAATCTGCCATTCAGGCCACAGACATCAAAGAATATAAGAAGATGAGAGAGACTTCAAGCATGAAAGAAAAACTGAAGGTAAAATGGGGAGATAGAGCATGTTTCAGTGAATACTCTACTTTGTATCTAAGCTGGCTGTCAGCTGGAGGTGTGAGCTGATCCGCATGCTTTGAGGGGATTAAGTCCCTCAGTTAAATAGGTTCAGAACTGAGCATACATGGAAATCTCTGACCAGCTGGACACATTTTTTGCTGGTGGTGTTGCATAATCCACGGGAAATTTTAAAAACATAAATTACTGATGTCTCCCTTGGAGGTCTGAAAAATGTCTGTCTTCAGGATTATTATCTTTTACACTAAGTAGCATATTTTGGTTTAATGTTTCACAGTTGGAAATGGCCTTGATTGATGCCACTTATATAATTTTGGTAGAGATAGGCCAGTGGGGGGCTCAGAGACCCCTTGAATCATGCTGTGACACTCCTCAAACACTGTACCACCCAGGGTCCAAAGTGGTTTGTTGTTATAATGCTTGGACATGTTGTTTGCTCTATTAATTTTGGAGAAAACCTGATTGTTACAGCTTGTGTACAGTATTGCTGACCTGCAAGACAGACTATATAATTTTATAGAATTTTGTGGGAGCTGTGAAATAACCATTTTATTTTCTATTCCTTGTCAGGAATGTATTCTTGCCTTTTTCTGGTTCTTGAGCATTCTTTGTTAATGAAGACTTGCTGGAGCTTTAACAGACCTGAATCTGCTTTTGAAATCAAAAACAATATTTAAAAATCTCTATAAAGAGGCTCCTCCATAGTGCTCTGGGGGAAAATGGTGTCAGTAGGAATGTTTGGAATGGCAGTACTGTTGGAAATAAAAACCAAAGCAACTATCCCAATATTTTATTTATAGATCTTTAAGAATGTTTATAGCTCTTTAAAAAAGAGGTCCTGAGATGAACACCAGGTTCCCATGAACAGCACTGTTTTTAAGTGACTGGACTGTAAGTGGATAGGACAGAGTTTGTTCTTCCCAGCTGTGCAAATAAGTGCGTGCTTCTGAATGTACTGTAGGAAGCCTAAACCAGAGTAATGACCTTTGACATTAGGTTCAAAAGGATTTTAGTTTGGAGATACTGTGTTGTAATCACAGAGGATATTGAAGTTGTGGTTTTGTGGCCAAGGAGCTCGTCTTTCCTCTGTGGATGTCTTCTACCGATTGACTCACAAAGGGATATTCACCAATATGCATAACTTGTGGGAGGAGCTTTTTCCTTTAAAAATCTTGGTAGTCATGGAGAATGTCCCTCTCCAAATCTTTGTGAGAGTAAAGCACTAGAGCTTATGAAAGTGGATTACTGATGTGCTATAGTTCTTGCTGTTTGGACTTCTACGGAACAGGTCTGTTGGTGCCTTCTACTGGAAATCACAGTAGAAACTGTAGAAATGAAGGGGCTATTAAGAAGAGTCTTTTCTCCACTGGTTCACATTGAGAATTACAGCTGAGTTTTTGATCACAAGTGTCTTGTTTTAACTGTTGTCCCAATATCTTATTTCATACTGTGGGATCATCAAGCCATTAATCAATATTTTATTCCTGGTGCTGTAGTACTAATCTCTCACATGCCTGCTACTTGTGAGAGGTGACTCCTTTTGCATTTGTTTTCTGCACAAGCAGAACTAACATGCAGCTCAGAAGGTGGTGTATCCAAGACAATGATGTGTTTTGGGTAGTAGTGGGAAAATAGATATTACTGGGTGAAAGAGGGAAGTCAATGAAAATAACCCTTGCTGCCACTATATTCTTTTGGGATTCACTTTGAAGGTGATTGAAAAGGAAAAAGCTGAAAAAAGCCAGAAGTTAGATGAACTGAAACGAAGTGGACACATTCTTTTGGATCAAATGGGAAAGGGTAAGCAACTTGGAGGTTTTTCTCTTTTGTGATTTAATCAGTTGAGTTACTGGGAAATAATATTGAAATACTTATCTCCTTCCCTCTCCCTCCATTTTCTTTCCTTCATTGGTCATTGTTACTGTTACTAGTTAGTTATGTGGGTTTTTTTTAATTAAAGCTTTTAGAAAAGCAATATTATTATTCATTAATGTGCATGTGTTCATTTGCAGTCTTTTAAGGGGTAATTAAGAAATTATTTCTTTCAGTAACAATGCTAGTTACATGCTTTCAAGGAAGTGGTTTGATTTTAAGTAAAAGTTTTAAAACAACTGCTAGAGAGAAGTGAAAGTTTTGAAGCCAAATTCAAACTTGATACATATGTGTCTATCTTTTTCGTATTTTTATCTATTTTTGTAAAAACTGTTTATGTTTTTAATGATGTAGTCACAATCTATGGCTCAAAGGCAAGAGAGAAGTCTATATGATTGGGAAAATGATTGATTGCCAATTAAAACCCTTATCCATGGGATCTTATAATTAACATCCATGAAAGTTGAATCTTTAAGCCTTGCCAAAATCTTGTTTCATATTGAAAAAGATCCATGAGTGGAATGAGATCTCTAGAAGAGATGTTCATATCATCTAGAAGCAATCTTTTAGATCTGCTGTGCGCTTGACTTCTGGTGAAGTTGTCATCACTGGTAGCATTCAGACAGGGGAGAAGAGGGTATCAACTGTCCTGCATAATGACCAGCATCCCTTTTGGAAAATTATGAATTCCATTGGATTTCTCAGCAATCAGATTTTTTTGCAATCCAATGCTTTGCTCGTATACCCCAATTTACTAAGCATGTCTAGTCCTCCCCTCCTTGCCTGCTGCTGCTGAAGCTTTTTACAGTGGGTGCTATTGCCCTTAAGTTGATGGCTGAAAGCCACTGATTTGACCTGGAGTTTGGTTTATAAAAATTTTTAGATGTTGCTTGTTTTCAAACCTGAACAGCACGTAATCCTCCCTTCCTCTCTCTTCTACAAACCCATTTAGCTGTGATATGATAGGTCATGGTATGAAACCAGCATGTGTTAACCATAACAAGAAATGCATAGTTGAAAAGCTGCTTTGTATCAGCAAAGAGTAAGGTCAACAATTTGCTTTCTAATTGATTGTCATCTAAAAGGTTGGGATCTCTAGAAAATAACCTATCTACAGCCCCTGGTTTTGTTAGGGTCTGATAGTATGTTCTGTCCAGCTCAGGCTTGCAGCCTTTTTCCAGACCTAGGCCCTACTACACCTGTGTGGAATAATGCACAGTACTGGCACATTTGTGCCTACATCCATTTTTATCCTGAGGCAGGTACAGGCTGTGCCATAAGGGCAGTGACTGCTCTTTTCCGCATGCTGCTCCCCTGTGGCTCCTGTGGTGTTGGTGTGCCAAGCCTATGGCCAACGTGTGAGCACAGGGACATCCATGGAGCAGGGTCATCAAGTGCTCTTGTGAAAGCTGGCTGGCTGCCCTACCAGAGCTTTGGGCTCTACTTGTGCTAGAGTGGTTCAGCAAAAAAATCCCTCTCTATGTCTTTCCTCAAAATTAGAGTATCTCACTCTATGTTTTACTAGCAATATAAAGCTGAAATGGTGCTAGTAATAAGTATAGATTTATAGATATTGAACTTGGGATCAAAGTGTTTTGTGTATTAAAGTGAAAGTGCACTTTTATTTGAAGAAAGGAAAGGTTAAATGCCTGTTAATGAAAATGTGTTGCAGTTAATATAACAGTAATTTGTATACTCTTTGTAGAAGGACTTCCTACAGTGGATATAAAATCTGTGATGGAGAAAATTTTGTCGGGATGGAAAGATGTGGTTCAAAATCTAGAAGAAGTGGCTAGAAAGATAAAGTACCAGGAAGATATAAATGCTTATTTAAAGGAAATTAATGAGCTTGAGAAGACTTTAAATGAGAAGGATGACTGGCTTAAAAAAGCCTCTTCTTCAGCATCCCAGTCCTCAGCAGTCCTAAAAGACTTATGTCAGGTAAGTCTGGTCAAACTTGCTGATTTTGAATGGAAGCTGTCAGAAGCACAGGATGCTCCAGTAGAGCTTGGCCTAGTTTCTAAATCTATGCAGGACACCTGACTTGACTGGAAGATTTTAGAATCTGTCACAGAAGTAGTTTAGTGTTGTCACTCTAGTAATGTGGATGAACTGTGCTGCAGTAGCGTACTAAAATCTTTGTGTTTACAGGGTAAGTGTGAATTTTGGTTTTGGTTTTTCTTTTACAGCAGGAGTTAAGTCATCTTGTAAGTCTTAGTCCACAGCTGGAACATCTGAAAGCCACCTGCAAGACACTCACCTCTCAGCCCATGCCTCCAAATTTCATTCAGGAGAACTTGAGTGGTTTTCTTGATCACTTCAAATTGACTCGTCAGAAACTAGAGGAATGTCACCAACAGCTGAAAAAAGGTAAATGAACATAAATACATATATTAGCATAAAGCCTCCTGCTTACTTGTGTTTTGATTTTTTTTTTGTTGCTTGTTTGTTTTGAGCTGACTGAAAACTCATTGAATTTTGGTACAGTTTTTCTAGTGTTTATGCTAGACTTTGTGCCAAACTGACCAAATTATTTTATTCACTTGGAAGGATGTGGCCTCCTCTGTGCACAATTCAAGAATCTATCATTCCATGGTGTTTAAAATGATTAGGCAAGGATGCAACAATCCTGAAACCTCATTTAGCTACTTAGCAAGACATATTTAAGGTGGATAATATAGCTCAGAAATCTGTCTCTCTCTGGCACTTACAGAAATAAATGTTCTGTAATGAAATTCTAGAAATGAAAAGTAGACTATTAGGAGAACCTTGTAAAATGAAAGTGCACATGTGAAATTTATTTTTTCATAGCTTTGAGCATATTATTCATACATAATTCCTTTTTGAAATTTCATCTTTGAAGTGATTTGGAATCTGGCTTGCTTTTCAGGCAGTTTCTACTTGGGTTGTTGTTGCATTATAAATTTCATTATGAGCATTCAAACCAGTCATGCTGGTTTTTAAAGGATCTTAAATGTAGTGCATGGAATATGTAGTCTGGTAATACTTTACAGCTGAATAGCAGCAGCACAGACTTGTAAGAGATTTTTTTCCCTTAGTTTTTGTTTCAGAGTAATTTGAGGAAGTGTTTTATTAACAGCTCCAAATGGAAGAGCATTACATACATTCTGTATGTAGTAAAAATGGGCTCAATTACTAAGCTGTTAGGACATCTATACAATGTGTTGCACCAGGCCTGCATGCTTCAATTATATCCATGCAGAAAACTGTATGAATGAAGTATCTGTCAGCCATGTTCTAATTACAAGGGGATGTTTTCATTCTTACTGTAACTAGTTATTATTTTTTAGCTGTTTTGACTTCATGTACTTGTGAGTAATTTCATTAGTGTTTTGTATTTTGGTAACTATGTATCTTGTGAGAAAAATACTTTTTTTTGTGTCACGCATCACTTGAGGTGTTATTGATCTACTTGAACCAGTTATTGCTTGGTAGAAACACCACATATATTCTAACACATTAAATTTGTGTTTGTGTGTCTTTTGAATGAGACAACCTGCTGAGAAGATACACTGCTGACGAACAGAGGGAAATGTCAGTTCAGAGTTTTAGCTGTTTATTTACAGCATAGTTGAATTGCTGCAAGGTAAAAACTTCCCGAGCTATGTTACTGGTGGAAACAACTGGTGGTGTGACTTAGACATTTGTGAACTTGGCAGGCCTTGACTGACAGAAGGCCAGCTCCTCTTATAGCTCTTCTTTGAGCCTCTGGAAATTCCCCCATGGAAAGCTACTCAGTCTCAACTCTATAGGCATTTTTTAGATGGGAATTGACTCAATATTTTTGTCATTGGGAAATTACTTTAACTATTTTCTTCTTCAGGATTTTCTGTCATTTAGTGACAATGCACCTATAGGCTTCTTATTAATTTCCCCCCCCCTCTTTAAATTGAGCTGGCCTTTTGAGAATAGAGAGCTGGATAACTCTGATTCTCTCAAAAATGTTGACTCATTTTTATAAAAGGTCGGACAGTTCTGACAGTAAGCTGTTGAAAAGCTACCTGCTGAGTCAGAACAAAGCTTAGATTAATTTTCACCTGGGGCAGTAACAAAATTGCTTAGTAATCCAGGGCCAGAGAATGTGCATACCACAGTACAGGACTTATAGGCAAAATCCTGTTTGCTGCAGTTATTCCAATTGGCTGTTTTCATTCTGAAATGCCAGTGAGGTGCTGCCTCCTGCCTGGGATTCCACATGGGGCTAGATTGAACAAATTTTGGCATGTGGTTGAAAATGGCAAGCAGATACTCCATCCAAACATTAATTCCCTTTTAACTCTTCCTAGATGGTGTCTCTGTTCTGGCAACAGGCTGAAAGCTGCTATTTTTATATATTTGTGTGGGTAAATATATTAAAAAATGTAAAAATGCAAGCCAAACACAAGCCCATGCTAATATGTTTTTTATATATATACACACATATTTATAAATACTAGCTTATATAATTCCTATATATAGAGTGTGTTTTTAATTTAATATGTAATGTATGGCTATTGTATTTGCTATACTGTGTTTTCTATATATAGTAGATATCAGTGTGTGTGTATTTGTAGATTAAATAGTAGATATGTCTAAAGCTTAAAAATGCAAAATACTAAATTTGGGTGGTTTATATATTCTAAATACTATGGATTATTCTTGGTATGATAACATATAATTTAAATGCTACCAATTCTACCACCCCACCCACCCAAACAAATTAGGTGCTTAAGTGTATAAAAAGAATTTCTGAAAATGGGATTGAGTTTGTAAAATTTTTGGAAGGTTGTAATTGCATATTTATTATTATATTCTATATACTTGTATGTTATATATAATATTTTTAGAGGAAAAACAATGCTATCTGTTGAAGAGTTTTTTAACTCTTGGAAAGTTGTTCACATCTCCTATGATTTGGGTTCAAGTGCATTTCCTTACTTAGTATTTTGTTCCCTTTCTCTTTGCCATGGTCCCAGAGACAGAAAGGCAGCCGAGCCGGGAGTACATGGAGTCCCTGCAGCGGCTGAAGGACGTGCTGAGCGAGCTGGAGGGCAAGCAGCACTGCATTGCCAGTGGCCTGAGCGAGCCCAGCAAGGTGGAGAGCGCCCTGCAGCAGGCCAAGGTAACTCTCCCCTTTGCACTGAGGAAGGAGGTTACCCCACTGCTGTCACCCTCTGTTCTCCTGCCTTGCTCTCAGTTGGGTAGCTAACACTGCTCAGACGGGTGTCAGGGATGTGGGTGTGCAATTCACTTTTGGAGGTGGCTTGCTGAGTTATCAGGTTGCTGAGGGACATGTCCAGGCGAGGGCTGGGTATCTCTGAGCCTGCAAGACTTCACAGCATCTCATGCTGCCTGTGACAGGAGATGGGGCTGAGAGCTGGGGCTGCTCAGCCAGGGGAAAAGGACCTAAAAGGCCCTCTCTGGTCTGCATGTTCTTCCTGTGCTCAGGAGTTGCAAAACAATTGTTAGGGCTCCAAGAGCATCTCCCTTCTAGAGGCTGGGCTGGATCTGTTTGGTGACCTGATCCAAGGTCTGCTCCTCTGTTGCTGAGTGCATTTGTAAGGAAAACGAGGAGCTGGGAGCTGCACCTGCCTGAGCCACACCACAGTCGTGCCTGTGCCTGGCCTGATTCTGTCCTGGGGCAGGGTGACCTCCTCTGACCCTGCTTCTGCCCTTCTGAAGGGCCTGTGGTTTGCAGGCTTTCCACCCTCCCCTCCAAGCACTGGGTAAGTATATTCACCCAGGTGTGAGGGCTCTGCTGGCTTTAAACTGTCTGAGCGTCAGCTGGTTAACAAACCCATCCTGCTCAGGTGTTTGGAGAGAGTAACTGTACTTCTCTGACCTCCAGACTGCCTATCAAAGGGAAGCCATGCTTATAAAGTAGACAAAAATTTATAGATGACAGCACCTTTGCAAATACCAGGTCCTGAGGCAGGGATGTACCTCTCTCCAGGGAGAGAATTCTGCATCTCCAGTATTTTCCCCCCTTTTTTTTGTTTGTTTGTTTGAAAAAAAATCAAATTCTTCCCTGCCTGCTCTACCACCTTACACATTCAGAAGCATGTGTTTTTCCCTGTGTGGTGGCCTAATAAGGCTGCAGGAGCTGGAGGAGCTCTGGATCTCTGGTTGCTGGGTGCAATATCCTTCTCTATTCAGCAGAGCGATGATTTTTGGAAGTCCAGTAAACAGAGTTGTTAGTGCTTTGTGGTTTTTTTGAACTAAGAGATTAAAACAAGCTTTGATTCTTTGGCTGTCTCTTTAGTGTTGCTTCTGTATTGTTTAAACATGGTGGAGGTTTTCTGGTCCATATGCTACATGAATTGAAATGGCATTTAGCCTTTGGAGGCTTGTCTTTTCCTGCCTCTGCCCAGTTTTCTTCAGAGACTAATTACCCTGAAAGGACACACTATGCTAGTGTAGGTGCACTAACGTTAGAGTATGACAGGAGAGGGGAACAAACTGTATATGAGGAGCTGCTTGTGGACCTGGGGTTTGTTCAGCTCTCTCTGCCCTGTAGCAGCACTGCTGAGTGCTTCATCTGTGGTCTCCTGCACAGAATGCTCTTGTTTTCTGAAACATACATTCCTCTTCCCAGTCTCATTGCTACCTCTCTACCTGTCTTAGAGGAATTGCTACATTTTCCAGGAAAAGAAACCACGATAAATGTAAAATAGATTTGAGAACATGAACATTTTTAAAAAAATCTTCCTCAGTAAAAATACAGCAAAATATGTATGCACACATCCTGCTTGTACATATTAAGTATATATACTAGAAAATTAAATCCATTAAATTAATAATCATTTAATGCATTCATTGTGCATTTCTCTTAAGCAAATTTGAAGCACTGTAATCAGAATGATGAGTTCAATGAAGTGGCAGCATTTTTCATGTTTTGGCTTATACCTTCAGCTGTTATTTTTCATATTAGTAAATTAGTTCTTTCAAATCAAGTGACTCTTTATATCACCAATGTCATAGTGAATATACTCAGAATGCATCTTCCCTGTATCCCGTCTGGGAAAGTAGTTTTCAAAACTTGAGTATCCAGAGCTTTTTTTTGCAACTAAGAAATTATATTTCACTTTCACAGAACACTCTCAGCTGGTTTGTATATGCTTTTAAAAAGCAAACTTGTGGGGATATGAACATACTGAGGCCCTAGTCTGTCTGCATTGCAGTTTGCTCTGAGAGTGCAGTGTGGCACAGCTGTTGCTTTGTTGACTCGAGTGCCAGTACGGCATGGCACATGGGAGGCGTAGATGCCTGTGCATGTTGAGCTTGTGGCCAAGCTCTCCTACCCCTTCTGTAGTCTCTGCTGCTGCACCAGTACAGCAGCTGAAGGTTTTGCTGTTTAAAAGGTTGTTTGGACATCTCTGCTGCAATAACTGCTGTAACTGGAGTATCACTCTTCATTGAGTCTGCACAAGTATCACTCTTGACCATCTGCACAATGAAACTTTTAATGCACTTGGATTTATATGTAAGTGTGTACCTATTGTATGACTAATACTGGAAGGAGGCCTTTTTTCCTTTTGTTATAGACAGTTTGTGAGACACTGGAAGCCCAGAAGCCCAGGGTAGATAAACTCGCTGAAGAAACAAAGGCTTTGGAGAAGCATGCATCTTCGGATATAAAAAACACCTACATGCAAGAGTTCAAGGATGTGCAGGGACGCTGGGACAAGTTAAAGGTCAAGATTTCCAAAGATGTTAAACTACTGGAGGAAATTATGCCCAAGTTGAGAATGTTTGAGGTAAAATGAAAGGATTTTTTTTTTTTTTCGCTTGCATAACTCAGTTGCTTTATAGACCTTTCTTTCTCTGTGTTCCTGCAGGAGTCCAGATGAAACTGATTGAGAAGGGGAATTTTGATGATCCACTAGTCTGGCAGAGGCTGAAAGCATATATAGTATATTTGTAGCAGCATAGAAGTGGAATTCTAATGTGCCCAGGATATTATTTTGCCTTCTAACAGAAATACTTTTCACTTAAAATTAGCGTCCCTCTCTTTTTATAAGCAAAGGTTTTGCTAAGGTCAAGGGCATGCCAGCTGTGCTGTTAATCCCAGTAGGGGCTGATGATCTTCAGTGTGATTGGTGTCAGATGCCCACTAGTCTTAAAGTGTAATTCCATGCCTGCTACAGAAAATTTGCTCCTTCAAGTAAGGTTTTGGTGAACAGTCATGAAGAATTATTACAAGGAAGTTAGAAAAGTGAGTAAGGAAAATGCTTGGGTGTAGTGACTTTTCCACTTCCAACCATGGCCTCTGAAATGACAGGAAGGACAGTTAAAAAATTAAGGTTACTCAGCCCTCCTACCTATTTTATAAATATATACACATGCCTATAAAATTCTGCAAGACAGAAAATCCCACTGTTCTGAGAACAGAATTATGTCCTGAGCAAGATGCTAGAAACTTTCCTGTTACCTTAAAAGGAAGTACAGAAGCCAAAAAGAAATTATAGCAGAAGAAACAATGGAAGCAATTATTCTATAGTTGCTTTATTAATATTAAACCATTATTATAATTATTAAGTAACTGAAAATGAAAGAAATACCTACTGGTGCTATCTGTTGAAATATGGGGCTTACATTGTGTTGTCTTATGAACTGTATTTTTGAGTATGCAATTTCTCTGTTTTCTAAATGGTTTGTAAAACTGTTAGTGGATGGACTGTTGTGTCATATTCCCTGATTTTTTCCTTTGGTACTTATCTAGATGGAGATTTTTGTAGTCTAATACTGTATAAATTAAAAATGATAGTCTGGAACAAGTTGAATAAAAATGCTGTGGACAACACTGGGCACACCAGGATATAACTTGTACTGCAGGAAAGATTGGTATGGCAGCCTTGGTGTATGGTCCTGGTGCAGACTCCAAGCACAAGATTAGTTTGGAGAATGGCTAGGCAGGATCTCCTTGGCTAAGAAGGAGTTGAAGCACCTGGCTATTAAAGGGGAAAAAAGTTTACATGGCGGAGAAAAAAAAAGTTCATGTCAGTGCTTGGGCGACATGTGGTTTATGTTCAACTACACACAAGTATTACTTTATTTTTAATGTTTCTTTTTTTTTCTCCCTAAAGCACCTTTAAAAATTGACATTTCCCAAAACAACATTCCTCACATTTAGGTTTTTGAAAAGAAACAGTGTAAATATTTTCATTTTAACAGTGAGCAGACAGGTGAACAGTGACTAAGATACCTTTGTTAGCCTGATGAGCATGTAAGTGGCAGATCTGCCTGTGAGTCCTGCTATTAGGTGGTTCTTCTGTTATTTGTGCTGTGATAGAGGCTCCCCCAAGCTGACAGTGCATGCATTAGTGACTGGGAGTAATGTTTTACTGGTAGACTGTAATACTCATGTGATGGGAGGAATAGACAAGGCTCATTTTATCAGTTTTGCATCTTGTTTTTCCTTGAAAAAGTTTTCTTTATCTTGTATTCTGTTATCATACCTCTAGTAATGTATGGCTTGCTGTGTCTTTGATTATGTATCACTCTCAGATCTTTTAAATCTGCTGCATGGCTGTACATCATGTGGTTTTTCTAGGAGCGAACAAGTTAAGACTCAGCACATTTGACCTTTGTTTGTGCCTGGAATAAATGTCAAAAACTGATCCTGAAGAAGTGAAGGTCTATAAGGAAGACCTTATAGCAGCATTCCAGTACCTAAAGGGAACCTTTGAGAGATGGAGAACATGTAACATGGGCTTGTGGGGACAGGACAAGGGATAATGGGCTCTTAACTGAAAGAGGGTAGGTTTACATTAGACTTTAGGGAGAAATTCTTTACTGTGAGGGCAGTGAGACACTTGAACTTGTTGTCCAGAGAAGCTGTGGGTGCTTCATTCATGGAAGTGTTCAAGGCCCATTTGGATGGCGTCTAGTGGAAGATGACCCTACCCATGGCTGGTGGGTTGGAACTGAATGATCTTTAAGGTCTATTCCAACCCAGACCATTCTATGACGAGGATGTTCATGTCTAAAAATTGTGAACTCTTGTACCTCAACAGCCTACACTGGTTATTTGACCACTGATAATTATTTACCTGTGCAATGTAGGAACATTTACTTAATTAAACTTTGTAGGCTTGGTTTGTGATTCAGCAAGTTATTTAAATGTGTGTCTAACTTTGAGTAACCCCACTTAATTATCTTCAGCTATTTATGTAAATAAATATTTAAATATGTAAAAAATGCTAAATTAGTTGTGTGCTATAGTGCCTTGTCAAAAAGGCAGCCTTTATAAATACGTATTTTTTTACATTAAGCTATGGTTCATTGTTAAGCATCATAGGGTCTGTTTTTTAGAAAATTATTTTCAGGCTAATCATCTGCAGGAAATTCCATCAAAATGGAAAAGGAATGAAGAAAATGTCATGACTTTGACCTCTAATGGTAGCAGTGATCTAAAAATAAACATGGACTTAGTCTAATGGGTTTTCATTAATGCAGACATTTTTTGAGAAACAGTGTGTAACATATTGATTTTGAAAACACTGTTAGTGTAAGGTTTTTAAGAAAATGAAGTGTATGCTTTCCTCCTCTGTGACATGCGGAGTAGAAGGTGAAGCTGATGAGCTGTTCTGTGATGATGATTGTGTCAGGATAGATGACATCTATTAAAAACACCAACCAAATAGTCCAAAAATATTGAGTAAAAGTCCAGCTATATTAATAAAAAATGTCAGCCATATAAGTTGGTTGAACCAGGGGAAATAAGATCCCTCTTTGTATTGGTTTTGTTTGTAAGGATGATTTCGAACATCCATGACTGCATGGGAAGGAGATGGCAATGCCTCTGTCTCCTTTCTTCTCTTCCTCCCTTCCTACCTCATTGCAGGGTACAAGGAATTGCCAATTGTTAGATCACATAATTCTGAAATTGGGTATGTTTATTTTTTTCCCCAAGACTTGCTCTAGTGAGTACAGTATTGTACTATTGGCCTCAAACAGCTAGGATTTTTTTAAATTTTAGTGGTTAGTCTGTTCCTCTGTATTTTTTTTCCTTTTATGTGTGTCTTGCTTATGCAAATGGCTTTCCCAGCATGGTTTCTACCTGAAAAGTATGTTTAGCATTATCCACTCCTCTTTTCCAGATATATATTTTTATAGGGCCCTCTCTTTTCCTTTGGCATGCAGTTTTCAAACAAGTGTGGAAACAGTCATGCATTTCTTTTATCATAGTTTTTAGGCATATTTCCAGCCTTCAGCCAGGTCCTTCATGTGAAGAGTAACCACATAATTCTTGAAACCATGCTCTCCTCCTTAACTGATCCTGTGCTTTGGTGTGAGAGATAGCCTGGAACAGTTCAGTGGCACTTAAACCATGCTCTGGTGGATGGAAGAATATCACTATTATGAATTTAATATTCATATAAATTTGAGAACAGAAATTCGGGATGCCCTTCTTCCCCCCAAAAAGCCCAACAAAACAAACCCAAAAATTAAACAAAAGTTGGTCTGAGTCAAAACTAAGACTATGCCAGCAGCTTGTAGAGCACCCTTTGCAAGCTGCTAGAAGTTGAAATGCAACAGCCATACATTCTTCATCGCAGCAATGTATCAATGTTCTTTACTATATTTGATTTAGACTGACTCTAAAGTTGTTCAGAAGTGGATGGATGGAGTGAAAGACTTCTTGATGACAGAAAAGTCTGTTCAAGGGGATACTGAAGGACTTCAAAGGCAACTTGACCAGTGCACAGTGAGTTTTGCTCTTATAAGGAATCTTTTGAAATAACAAGTAGCATCTCTTCTTTATTATTTTGCTTTTATTAAGTACTGTTCATAGCACATTAAGCCCACCAGAAAAAAATGTTTTATATTTCTTCAGGGCATGTTTGAGTTGGTTTCTTTTTTTTGCAGCTATAATATTTTGTGCTTTTTTTAAGGTCTTCACTGTAGTTATAAATACCTATCTACAAGTTGGCATTATTTCCTCTATAAAAGGCTGATATATTTTTCCCAATTTTTTGTGATTAGGGAATTGAATCTGTGGGTGAAAAGTGCCTTCTGCATTAAATTTCCAAGTGTAGCTTAAAAGTAAGAAGCAAATAACTGATCAAAGTCCTAGAGTTTAGAATTTTGCAAGGAAGATTCCTGGCTAGTCAGTGTCACATAATGATCACATTTAGGTAGAATTTTGTCTTATAGTAAGTAATTACAGTGTACCTTCAAATGCTTTTTTCCAGGAGAAGACTATAAATTGAGGTACACCAGAAATAGAATATTTAGTGCATGTAATCTTCAAACTTGTATTGTTTTGATGTCGACAGTTGACATATGAAAAAGTTTATGCTGTGTATGGCAAGCTGTACTTTGTTCTTTAGTTGCATAGTTCTGATATTTTGAATCACTGAAGGATTATTTTAAGCAGTCTGGTATTGATCTGATCACAGCATTGATCTGCTCCAAAAACTTTTTCTCGAATGATTAAAAGTCTCAAAATTATTGATACTGTTATAAATTAATGTAAAATCTTGCTGAAGAACAACATTCCTTTTCTCTGATGCGTGTTTAGATGTTTATCAATGAAATGGAGACAATTGAACCATCACTGAAAGAGATGAAAGAAGTAGAGGCTGCTTTAAGAGCTCAGCCTATTGCGAGCATAAATACTTGGACAAAGTCTAGGCTAGTAGACTGCCAGACTCAGTGGGAGAAGCTGAGCAAACAGGTGAGTTCTCCACATGTTGCTGGTGCTTGGTTGTTGCTGCAGCTGCGTGGTTGTGTGGCATTGTGAGGATTGTTGAGAGGTGAAGCAGTGAATCAGTGGAATGGGAATGTTTTACTTGTTTCACTGTCAAAGGGCTGAAGCCCAACTTGAATGCATGTGTTTCTTGGTACCTGACTGGAAAGAGCAAAATAAACTCTATAATTGTTTGTAATTAAAAATTAATTTGTTCACTTGGCTTTATGCTAATCTTTCTAGAGAGTGGGAGGAAGATCTGACCTTTTTTTCTTGTTTCGGAAGACTGGAATATTATGCTGTCCCTGTATAATTTTTATTGGTTTCCAAGCAGCTTTGAAAAATAAAAAGCTATAAATAGACTACCACTCCAATTTGGTGTATTTGGTTGTTTCTTTTGGGTGGAAGCTTTCTGCTGTCAGTAGAAACATTTATTTTGTTGCAATTGCTGATGAAAATCTGTGTTAGAGAGCCTTGCTGTTGATATAGAATCCAGAGTATCTGGGTTGTGGAAAGAAGTGAGGCCTGAAGAGTGTTTTATTGCTCAGGATAATGATATATCTAACTATATTATACTTGTAATAGAAGAAGATTTTATTCTGTCTGACTTTTTCCAAGGATTGTTACCAGTTTATGTTCAATGAAGGAGGAAAAAAAGGTCATATTTCTCCTTCCCTCACTTTTAGATTTTGTTGATCTGCTAAAAAGGGTTCATAAGTTTGTGTGTGCATGTGAAAGTGCTCTGTTAATTAAAAAGGCCTGAAAATGTTTTGGTACTAAAATATTTTAACAAAGACTTGTGTTTTTTCACATGTACAAGGACATTTAAGTAACAAAACTGCTATTTCTGTCTCTACCTTGGATTCTAGATCATTAGTCAGAAAAATCGCCTGTCTGAAAGTCAGGAAAAAGCTGTAAATCTGAAGAAGGATTTGGCAGAGATGCAAGAATGGATGACCCAAGCTGAAGAAGAATATTTGGAGAAAGATTTTGAATACAAGTCCCCTGAAGAGCTAGAGAATGCAGTAGAGGAAATGAAGGTCAGCAATGCCAGCTCATTGTAGAGTCCTGATTAAAGAGAAACAGAACCTTAAAGCTTTGGGGGTTGACCTTTTATGGAATTATATTTGTGGAAAGAAGCTCAGGTCATGACAAGATTAGTGGTATTTTTCATCTTTGCTGTGTGGAATTTTTGATTTTTAAAGCATAAACTATAAAACCAGATGTTCTTTTTGGCCATGAGGGATGGGGAGTTCATAATAAATAACAGCTTGCTCAGCTGTTGAGACAGGCATTTTTATGTATAGCATATTAAACATTAGGAATATGGGAAAACTTTGCAGGAGACAAATTTTGATAAAGGTATAGTGTCATATTGTATTTCTATCTAAATTAGTGGTTGTAAAAACATTCTTCTGCTTCTATCACTTGGATCTCAGTTTCTTGTCCCCTAAATATTCTAACTCCACATTTAGAAAATCACTTTAAAACAGGTGTGTTGTAATGTGTTCATCATCTATTGCAAACAGAGATTTTTTTTTTTTAATATCATTAGTTGGAAGAGTTCCACAAAGATCAATGAGTGATACTGGTTGCTGCCTCTCATTTTTGAGTTGGGTGACCAAGTAAATGGAGAGGAAGGAGATATTTTTGTCTCATTATAATATTGTCAGTTGAACAGATAATTTTCTTGGATACATATACAGAGTAAATAATTCCCTGCTTTTTAATCTAAGAGTTCAGTCATGGCTTCATAAATGGTTTTATTTGTGTACACTTTGTAAGCGAGTATCCACTATACTGTTACTTGATGGACAATTAAAAAAAATAATTCTCCCTTACAAGTGCTTTAATGAAGCCATTTGAAGTTTTGAATTGTCCCTTTTGAAGGGGTTTTGAAGCAGTCCTTAACAAGAGTTTTAATATATTCATGTCCTTTGAAGCCACTTAAGATCACATAGTCTGACAGCTGGCTGAACACAAGCCAAGGAAAGAAAGAGCCTTCTTTTCATTGGCAATTCTGTGAGACTTTTAGCACATTTGCCTTTGTCAAATCCAGATTATATTGTGTATATTATGACAGTTATGTCAGTGAGCCTGTAAGCTTATTGTAACACTTAAAATTCCCTTCCATTTGCAGTAACAACATTATCCTGGGACTACTTGTAGGACTGGGATTTGGCTCACTTTTGCATATGCTCTCATTTGAACAGAGAGTGGAACTCCTGCTGACAGGAGGAATAAGTTTAAGGAGGAATAAGTTTAAGATAAGGCTGGGTGGTTTTTGAAAATCCTGCCATAAAATATATTTCCAAAATTTTATATTCTTTGCCATTCTATGAACTGACTTTTTTATTGCCTTATATCTAGAAGACATCTTGAAATATATATACAAAAATTGTGCTAAATTCTACTATATAGTGCAATGCCTTATTTATCAGAGGTATTTCAATTTCATAAAATTGTTCTTGAAACCTGAAAAGAAAGATACGGAGCAGTCTCAGTTTCTGGAGCCTTTTATTTGTCTCAGCGGGGAGACTCAGACTGGTCTGCCTGATCTGTCTTCCAGCTATCCTTCCTCAGTTCTGGCTAAGGCAAAATTTGACAAGTGACAATACAGTTTCTCCAGACCTGTGCGTTGGGAGTTGTACTGTACTTACCCTGTAAATGTGTTGCCAGGCTCCTCTGAGTGTAGTTAGATTGAAGGAATTCTTCTAGCTGTCCTTTGTGTGTGTTCCTTGAGCATACCCAACAGCTGTGGGGGAGGTCCCAGCTTTGTAATTGCACATGTCCTGGGTAATTACATCATCTTTCCTGGATAAGTTTGGGAGATAGTTACTGAGCTCTGAGACACATCATTTCTGTAAATTCACCCTACCTTTTTCTTCCTGATATATTTGTTTTTTAGCAAACGTCTATTTTATTTTTCTGGTAAATTTGTTTCTCGTATTTGCGTGATAGAAGTAGCACTGAACTTGATCTTTTTCTTTTTTTTTGCTTTTAGTAATGAGTTTTCTTAATGAACAAACCATGAATGATAAATATATCTGTATGCTTAATAAAACAGGATCTTTCACTACTTGCTAACATGACCTGAATTCCATGCAAGTTAGTGCTGTATTTTGTTACGTCCAGGCCCAAGAAATACATTGGCAGCGAGACCTCCAATGTGAAACTGCTTATCTGTGATTTGAGTGGTGAGTAGCTGAGTGTAAGGCAATTGAAGGTTGATAGTGTAACATGTTTTTTTTGACAGAGAGCGAAGGAGGATGTGTTGCAGAAGGAGGTGAGGGTGAAGATTCTCAAGGACAACATCAAGATGTTGGCCACCAAAGTGCCATCCAGTGGTCAGGACCTGGCGACTGAGTTGAATGTTGTGCTGGAGAACTACCAGCTACTGTGCAATCGTATCCGGGGGAAATGCCACACTTTGGAGGCAAGAATGATAGCTCTCTGCTTAGAAATATCTGTTCAATTCCTTTATTGATGTTCTGGATGAGGTTATAAAGTCTACCCTTAGTAAATTTGTGGATGACACCAAGCTGGGTGGGAGTACTGATCTGCTGGAGGGTAGGAAGGCTCTGCAGAGGAATCTGGACAGGCTGATTTGATGGGCTGAAGCCAAAGGTATGAGATTCAACAAGACCAAGTGCCAGGTGCTTCACTTGGGTCACAACAACCCCATGTAGTGCTACAGCCTGGGGAAAGAATGGCTGGAAGATGTTCAATGAAAAAAGGGCCCAAGGATGCTGACACACACCCAGGGAATGTGGGCCAGCAGTGTGCCCTGGTGGCTCAGAATGGCATTTTGGCATATGTTAGAAGTAGTGTGGCCAGCAGGGCTGGGGAAGTGATTGTCCCTCTGTATGTACTTGCTGCTGGTGGGGCACACCTTGAGTGCTTTGTCCAGTTCTAGGCCTCTCACTAAAACGGGGGCATTGGGGTGCTGAGAAGGGCAGCAAAGCACGTTAGGAGGTTTGGAGCACAAGGGCTACAAGGAGCTCCTGAGGGATGGGCTGTTTAGTGTGGAGAAAAGGAGGCTGAGGGGTGGCCTTATTGCTCTCTACAACTGCTTAAAAGGAGAGTGTAGCCAGAAGAAGAGGTTTGGCCTCTTCTCTGAGGCCAGTGACAGAATGAGAGGAAATGGCTTCAAGCTGTTCCTGAGGAGGTTTATGTTGTGCATTGGGAAGAATTTCTTCACAGAAAGAATGATTAAACATTGGAATGGGCTGCCCAGAGAGGTGGTGGAGTCACTGTCCCTGAAGGTGTTTAAGGCAAGAATGGATATGGCATTTAATGACATGGTCTTGTTGACAAGGTGGTGCTTAGTCACAGATTGGAGTTGGATGATCTCTCAGATCTTTTCCAACTTGATTCTTAAAATGAAGGCAGGTGGCACAAGAAGGGAGTGGAGAAGGACACTGATAATGTCTGAATATAGTAGCTTCAGCATAAATGCATTTTACTCCTTTCCAAGATTACTTTCCTTTGAAATGATGTATTTGGAATCCATGAGACACCATCTAGCTTTGTTTTTATAATTGTATTTGGTGCCTCTGCAAATAAGTAAACTTGTCTCACAGACCTGTTACTGATCCGTGTGTCTTCCAAAAAGGCAAAAAGGAATTTACCAAAAATTAAAGGTTGAAATCCAGTAATAATTAGGACAAGAGATTATGGTCTGGGGTAGAGTGTGTGCATCCTGTCTTTCAAAGAGGATTGGATGCATTTTGTTACATTCTTGCATAGTTGTATGAACCTTGCATAGTTATATGAAGTGATAGTTTTAAGACAAGTTTAGTTAGTGACTGCTATGCTCCTTTCTCTGTATCTTCCTGATAGAGCTGCATGTTTTTCTATCTATAACATACTGTACTGTGACATGTTTCTTAATATTTTCTATTTGTCTCTTTTAGGTGATTTCTCAGACACATGTCTTTAAGTTGTTCATAGGGTATATGAGCTATGCCTGGAATTCTAGGCTAATTCTTTTCTTTTCTGTTGCTCCTAGGAAGTGTGGTCTTGTTGGATTGAGCTGCTTCAGTATCTTGATTTAGAAACAGCTTGGCTAAACAATCTGGAAGAAAGAGTGCAAATGACTGGAAATCTGCCTGATAAATTGGATGCTGTCAATGATGCTCTTGAGGTATTATAATGGTTCTATCAGATAAGTAATTTTACAGATAGATCTGTTTAAAAAAAAAAAATTCTGCACTTCAGTAGCACACTGAAATGTGCTGAATATTCTGATTCTTCACATTAAATTGACATATTAATCTGAATTGAAAATGGAGATCTGTAAGATTCTCCACCAAAAGTGGACTTTTACTGTATGTGATAGTGCCATACTTGGTACTGTGATAAAATTGTGTGCTCTCTCCTGGCCTGTGTAAATTGGTTAATTCCTTCCAGGGCTATAGTGGTATGAAATTATGAGAATAGGCAAAAAGTGCTGTGAAGTTTGATAATCTAAAGTAAAATCACCTTGGTGCCATTATGAATTAAGCCATAACTGATTTATGCTTTTAGAGCACTCTCAAGACAGTTGAAGTGTTAAACTTCTGTATACAACCAGGTTTCCAGGTCTGAAAATGCAGTAGTATTCAGTGTCTTGACCTTTAAAACTTTTTCTGATTAGTCCCTGGAATCAGTCCTGCGTCACCCAGCTGATAACCGAACCCAGATTCGGGAACTTGGGCAGACATTGATTGATGGAGGGATTCTTGATGACATCATCAGTGAAAAACTGGAAGCTTTCAATGCCCGCTATGAGGAGTTGAGTCACTTGGTAAGAATTTGGGGTGAGGGTTGAAGTAGACTGGATTTTTCAGCTCAAGTCTGAAATGATTCTTGTAAGCTGAATTCAAAGATACCAGACTGCAATACAGGAAAAGAATAAATAGCATCAGTAGTGTCAGCTGTTTTCAATTTGTAAAAATGTCCAAAGAGCAAGATGTTTTTTCTGTTTTTCATTACATGAGCGAAGTTTTTTTGCAAGCTTGCACTGCAGGGATGCCCTTTTATTTTTAAAATAATTTTGACAAAAAGGCAATTCCAAAATCAAGGAACAGCTCAATATTAACAACTTAATATCGCCTTGCTACTGCCATAAATACTGGTGATTTTCTCACTAACTGTAAAAATGAGGAGTGTAAGTGACATTTTCACTCTCAGAAATAGCTAGGAAGAAGTCATGCTGAAACGAAGAACAGAAGGAAAACATTCTTCTCATTACTCATCCATTAGGTTGTCCTCTTCCTCTTGTCCTGCTTCAGTCTAGTCTTTCATAGATTTAATAAGTAGAGGAAGACTAGCTGTATTTCAGGTAGCACAGGTTTGTAATTTGTGTTCTGTATCCTGGTAATACAGGCCCCTGCCAAATTGTAGGATGGGAGTTTTCTGTCACTGGTGAAAAAATGTAATCATAGAGGGTATTTGAGTTCAGCTTCATTACAATGAGCAAATGAATGCAGTGCCCTCAGTTGGGGGCTATGTGCTGGCATTTAAGTTAGCATTGACTGGTGTTTTTCCTGTTACAACAGGTTTGGCCAATAAAAACCTGTTTGCTTTGGCAGCTGCAGCACTGGCACACTGGGCTTTTGACAGCTCTCCACAACTGTGTGTGTATGCACATGCACAGGTCTGTGCATGCACGTACTGATAGTGGGGAATTTGTGCTCCTGTGCAGGTAGTGACATTTCAGATGCTGTTGAAGGAAGAAGCAATAAAGGGAAAAAACTGAACTTCTGTTTTGACAGTATAACCAAATGAGTTTATTGTTTTGAAAGGAAATGTGAATATTGACAGTGTGAATATCAAACAACAGTGATCTGTGGTCTATTGCGAAGTTCCTGTTTCCCATTGAAACTGGTGTGGTTTTAACAGAATACTTCCTTCCTGAGGTAGTAGGAGAGGTGTGTTTTTGCTGTCTCACATGTATCTAGCAGCAGAACTCTTTCTCTTCCACTGCTTGTCAGTTACTGGTTCAGAAGCCACAGAAAGCTCCAAAATTTGCTGCTTTCTAGGATTCTTTTTAGCCAGTCTCCAGGCGTAGGATCTTTTCTGATCTCTCCTCCTTGTTTTGAGGAAGTCTTCTATGATTTGTGTTGAATTATTGCTGCATTTTGTCTCACCTTTCTGTCCTGCTCAGGCGGTGAGCCGACAGATCGCCCTGGAACAACAGCTTCAGACCATGCGAGAAACTGACCACATGCTGCAGGTCTTGCAGGAAAGTTTAGGAGATCTGGATAGACAGCTGACATCTTACCTGACTGACAGGATAGATGCCTTTCAGATGCCCCAGGAGGCACAGGTATTTCTGTATAGCCCTTCACTACAAAACTTTTGGAAATATTTGATGATAGTGCTCAGTCAGGACTTATTTATAAATTTCAGTCCTGTGCTGATGCACTAGGTGTTATCTTCTGTAATCTGGAAGGTTTTATTTTTTTTAAGGTTGTATTGAATAACAGCAGTTTTCAATTTAGCAATCTGTCACCAAAGGCAGAATACTTAAAATAAACCTGGTGGTGTTTTAGTTTTACAGAGTAGATTTTCTTCTGGTGGGTGGTAAGAAAGTTCCCTTTCCTCTCTCTGCAAGCAATTTTGAAATGTATTTCTTTCCTGCTTGTGTGATATGGCAGAAAATTCAAGCTGAGATTGCAGCTCATGAATCCACCTTAGAGGAGCTGAAGAAAAGTGCTCGCTCTTTCCCTCCTGCTTCTCCTGAATGCAGGTCTCCCCGTGGTGGAACTCAGCTGGATGCTTTGCAGGTAAAGACATGAGAGTCACCCTTACACCCTGCCGTGTCAGCCTGTAAATTGTTTAGTGCAGTCAGATGAACCTCAGAAGAAAATAGTGTGTGCTTTTATGTGCTTTCATAAGGAAACAAACAGCCCTAGATGAATTGAACAAGAAAGCTTGAATTTCACAAGTGTCATGGGATAAGTGCACAAAGTCAGCAAGTCTCTGTATGTGAGTAGAATGGGTATTTTTAAAGTGTATGATACAGAAAGACATCTCTCTTGCACCTCAGGTAGAGATTAGCATTAGGTGATGGCACCATTATTTGACAAGCCAAAATTCCATATATATTGATCTGTGGTGGCATGATGGGTTATAATCTGTGGTGTGAGATGCTTTAAAGGTTATTTTTTTGAAGTGCAGGTACTAATTTAAAACAATCTTTCAACATAATATTCATAAAACAGAGAAAGCTCCGTGAAGTATGTACAAAGTATCAGCTTTTCCAGAAACCAGCCAATTTTGAGCAGCGCATGTTAGATTGCAAGCGGGTGTTGGATGGTGTAAAAGCAGAACTTCATGTCTTGGATGTGAAGGATATTGACCCAGATGTAATCCAAACTCACTTGGAGAAGTGCATGGTATGTATCCAATGTTCATGACTCATCCTAGGGGGTGCTTCTTTTTCTTCTAGCTCTTGTTGCTTAAACTCTCTCTTGAGAAAATTTTGCTTAACGTTATCATGGAACTATTGCAGCTCATTGGAAAGTGCTAACAGAGCACTTGATAACTAAAAACCTCATATTCTTGCAGGACATAAAAGCAGTGGGCTGTCGATCATAGATATAGTGGAACAGCTGAGTTTTTATGAACTCCCTTCCCTGGTTTATCCTTATATTCTGGAGAAGCATCACAGTCATTAGTATTTGAACAAAACAAAATACTAAGATGAAGTACAGATCACAATATTAGCCTTGGAGTAAACATTGTTAAATTATTGATCTTATTAATTTTTGAAAATAAAAAACTAGAATAAAATGTTATCAGAATATTTATCAGAATAAAATATCATCGATAGTTTGGAATCTTCTTGTCAGATATTGCTATTGATTCATAAATCAGAATTGAAGTGCAATTTGAAGTTAAGGTCCTCAAAGGAAGCAGAGTCAGAAAACCTGCACTACAAATTGATCACCAATGTACATATTTGTGCTTTTAGAAACTCTATAAGACCCTCAGTGAGGTGAAATTGGAAGTTGAAACTGTCATCAAGACAGGAAGGCAAATTGTACAGAAACAGCAGACGGATAATCCTAAAGGGATGGATGAACAACTGACAGCACTGAAATTTCTTTACAATGACTTGGGGGCACAGGTAAGAAAAATAAATAAATATATGAATATTTGTCTGCATGTCATTTTTCTGCTGTTAGATGGTGTTTTAAGTTTGATTCTAAAGCTGATAATTTGTCGGTTAGTTGCTGCATCCCGGAGCAATCATTTGAGATATTAAATATTACACATCTCCCTGGAGGAGAGGTAGCTTTGAAGAAAGGAAGGTTCACAGACTTTTGATTGCCCTTGAAAATCTGACCTACCATCCATTAAAGTCTTTTAAGATTATTTATGGTCAGATTATCATGTGAGAAATATAAGTCCACCTGAGGTTTTTTGGGTGTCGTGATAGTTTTGAATTGTAGTCCATCTAAATGGTTGCTCTCAGTGTGAAATAGAAAATGCAGGCAAACCTGTATTTCCCATGAACTGCGTTAAATATTGCATAATTTTCTTATTAGTTGAATATTTATGTATCCAAGAGAAGTGTTTAAAAGTGGTTAAACCCTTACTGGGCAGATAGGACTCTCTACCTAAATTAAGGTGGAATCCCAAATGGATTTGTGTTTGTTCAGTGCTCCATGAATTAAGCTCGGGGTAAATGATCAGATTAGTCTTGGAATATCTCAGAATGGGTCCTAGGAAATTTTGCAGTTGTGAATTTGAGAATATCCAGGAAGCTGTGGATTCTAGAAGGCATGTAGATAAGAAATTAAGAAAAGGTAGAAAGGCAGAATTACTTGCCGTATAATGTTATGATTTTTATTTCTGAGCAGAGAACAGAGCACAATATTGTAAAATTGATTCTGACTATGATGCTTGGAATTCTTCTCAAGTCTGTGTTAAAATCTCACCAGACTAGTTGTGTAACTGATGTGAAATACAAATTATTTTACTGTGACAAACATCAAATTTCATATTAATGTTACTGACATGTTTTTAAGGGCAGACTAGATTTTCAGTGAATTTTTTCTTTACAATTTTCTTCTAGCAGCCCTTACAAATTACTAGGAGGAATTGAATTTTACCTATGTGAGTGACTACTCTACAGTCCTTGGAGTTTCAGCTAAAGGACCAAAATAAAGTGATAAACATCAGTTTGGTAATTGCTAGCTATAAATAAAATGGTATGCAGGTTTCTTTATCTCCTTTAGATGCATCTCAATTTAAAATTATTTGTATATATTCTCTGTTGTATAGTAAGATACAGATGCTTATAATCTTTCCTTTTAGGGTCCTTCCTTAAAGCAAAAGCAAGACAGTTTTAAGATGCAAGGATTTTATATATTTAGGATTTAGGTGGATATTTATTTTAGCTGGCTACCACTTTTGCGTTTGCTATCTTTTAAAATCTAATTTTTTTTTTTTTTTTTTTGTAGGTGACAGAAGGAAAACAAGACCTGGAAAGAGCAACTCAGCTGGCACACAAAATGAGGAAGGAGTCTGCCTCTCTGTCAGAGTGGCTGGCTACCACTGAAGCTGACCTTGTGCAGAAGTCTACTTCAGAGAGCTTGCTTTCTGATCTAGATTCAGAAATTGCCTGGGCCAAAGTAAGAATGCTTACTAAATATTGGTAGAAAAAGTTTCTGACATTATGGCAATACTATGTAGAAGTGGCTGTGAATTTAAATCCCTGTAACTTGTTCCTAAATCTCCCACATCCTGAAATTTTAGTAGAATCAGTAGTTCATGTTCAGTACCTTACTGAGTCTGATCTGTTTCATCTTAGGCATTTTGCATCAATCTTAAATGCCAGTAAAATATTTAAGATACTACTACATATTTGGTACTAATGGTAACTAAAAAGTTACTGTATCTCTTACACATTTCACAATTATAAGATTCTTAAAATTATCAGCAAATATAATTGTGGACTGGATCAAATATTTTACTAGTAGAACAAACTGAAATTGCATTGAATGAAAAGTGCATTCAACGAAAATTTGAGTTTGTAACTTTTCATTGAAACAGCTTTGTCTTCAAAATTGTGACTTTGCAAAATAAGAGGCCACTGTAATTCCTTATTTTCTTTTGCCTACAAGTTAAAGCTTGTAATGGAAACAGGCAAATGTGTTAGTTACTTTCTTCAGAGTAATCATATTTTCTCCCACTGTAGAAATTTGGATATTACGAAGGGTTAGCAGCAAGTGCCAGATGATATAATTCAGCAGTACTGACCTTTCCAGTTTTTGTTTTCTGTCACCTTTTACTTCTGGAGTGGGTCTGTCTGCAGTCTTAAAACTTGAAAACTCACCAAATTGCAAACGTGTCTAATGTAACCTGTTCTCAGGCATTTCAATCAGGACTAGCAATTATTAGTGCTAGGATTTTGCTGTGGCAGCATGCCCAAGATTCCTCTCCAAACAAACTTTTGAATCCTTATTGGAAGTATACCATAGATTTGTAAGCCATGCATGTAAAGACTGTTATGCTTCACCAGCAGGAGGACAAGTCCTATATGTTGCATACAAAGTTGTCCTTTCTGTTTTCAAGTTTTCTGGAGGCAATTTTAAAATGTAGTAACTTGAGTATTTATTTCTGTTTCTAAGATAATAAGTTATGATAAAGGAATAAGTTACTTCACAGATAGTATGTTCAAGGAGCTCCAGACGCTGGCTGTGATTAAGTGGATTCTTCACCACACTGTACACTGGCAGCAAAGAACTTTCTAAGTAGGCAGATATCATCAATAATAATTGGTGATCTTATATGGCAAGAGATCTGTTTTGCACATGGAAACTGTCCTGATATTTAAGAGATGACATATTGCTTAATTTACAATTTACACTATGCATACTTTCAAAAAAGGTGGGGTTTATGGATTAAAAAAACTATTTAAAAGCAGAGATGACTTGGAAAAAAGGGTAGAGCTAAAGATACATGTATTTACATATCTCTATATAGATAATATAGCAGTAGGGATTCTGTAATATGTAGCAACTGAATTGAACATCTGCAGTAATGAGTTGTGATGGTTCTCAAAAAAATATTTAGCATTGGCCTACCATGTTTCTCATTATTGCCAACTGTAAAAGTACTTTAATAGGAAAAGATACAGAGGAATGCAGAGTGTCTCTTGAAATTAGTGTTTTGTGCTTTGCAGTGCAGAAAAAAACCTTTTAAAAATGGACTTGCAACGTAGTGTGATGCATTTGCTTTACCTACATAATGAAAAGAAATGTTGAAGATGATCTAAGACAACAAACCAAAAGAGTCCCGAAGTTGTTCAGGACACTTTACATGCATTGTGCTCTCACTCTCTCTTAAAAAATGAGATCATGATCTACAGAGAGTTACTGTAAACAGAAGGCAATTACACGTGGTGTAATTCTTTCCACAAGTGAAGATCACCTACAATATATTTGTTTCCTGTGGATGTAAAAATTACCTTCCCTTGTATTTGGGACCAGGGCAGTTTTAATGGCTGAACTTGTTTCAGAATGTGCTAAGAGAGCTGGAGAGGAGGAAGGCTGATCTGAAGAGCATCACAGAAAGTTGCACTGCACTCCAGTCCCTGGTGGAAGGGAGCGAGGCTGTCCTGGAGGAGAAGCTGTGTGTCCTTAATGCTGGCTGGAGCAGAGTTCGGACCTGGACTGAGGACTGGTGTGACACCTTGTTGGTAAGTTGCATGCATGAGAAATATTCAGGGTAGCTCTCCTTCCACCTCTTTGGAGCAGCTGGAGTTTTCACTTGTCTCACTTTACTGTAAAGTGAAGCTTCCATGACACCTTATGCATTTAAAGAATGTGGAATAGATATCTGTTTATGCTGTAGATGGAGAGGTAAGTCATGAGGAAGTTGGAAACTGACCTGCTGCATGTCCTGCTCTTTATTCAGCCTGAATATTCAGCCTCTGTGCCAGCACCAACATGAACAGTTGGTTTGTGTTGATAAATTCCTTGAGACCTGAATGATGGCTATTTAATGGACAATGGATAACTTTGTGATGGTGTTCAGCAAAGCACTTGTGACTCTGTCAGTCTATTGCTCTTTTGGACAGACCACAGCTGCAAGTGTTCAAGTATGGCAACAACATCTTTTTGGCTGATTAAATGAAAGCCCAAGCATATTATACACCTAAAGCTGCTAATTAAGCTAAATGGACATGAAACAGTCTACAACTGATACTAGTATCAGACTGATGCTTTTATATAAATAAGGTATTTTGGTGTTGTTTAGCTAGTTATTACAATCAACCCAATATCTGGGACTTCTGAAGGCAGGAGTTGTGGAAACTTTAGTGTATGAATGGATGGTGAGCCCTGTGCCTGCTGTCCAGTTCCTGTTGCAGGTGATAGTGTTAATTTTGTAATCCAATTCCATTTTAGGAGTAGTCAGGTAGTTTACCTTTATGTGTAAATGCCATAAGGATGATCCATAACTAAATACTTCTAGATTATGTTCATATCTGGTGACAAGTATAGTCTGTGCTCTCTAAATCAACAAAAAGAAATTTATAGCTCCATGTAGCAAAAGAACAATTTAACCTTACAAAGTACAATCATAGGCCTTCTCTCTTTTCTCTCCTCCCTTTGTTTTGTTATTCTGAAAGAGCAAATTTTGTCTACCTTTTTGTTTTGGTGAAAGGCTTAAACAGATTGTTACTTCTCTGAATCTGATACACAAAATAACATTACATCTGTCTGGGGCACCTAATGTTACAATTTCTGACTGCATGTGAAAACAGACCTAATTAACATGTCTACAATTTTGTTACTTTTCTTAAGAGGAAGGAATATTTTTATGCAATCAGTAAAATATCAACACATGATTAATTTGTAAACTTGGCATAGTCCCTTTCCAATTTAAAGATCTGAATAACCACACACAGTGGATACTGTTGTACCTGCTAGTGCTGGTAGAAAAAATTGTGGAGTTTTTGGTTGTTGTAATACATTGTCTATCTTTAATTGTACAAACTACCTCAGCTACTTCTATTTATCTTTCTGTGAATTAGAAATTATATTATCAAAGGGTCTAGAATGAAAATTGAATTTTTGTAAATACTAGTGAAGATGAAAGGTATGGTCTAATTTTCAGTGTTTCATTCCAAAGTGTGTCCAAAACACTATTTTATCAATCTTTCTACTCATAACATTTTGGCAGGGTTGATTTATTTGATAATTTTTTTGAGTTTGTGCATTTTTTATTTTTTGTTGTTAGGATTTTTTGTTGGATTTTTAGAAGTTTCTTATATTCATACATTTTTTTCATCTTTTTCCAGAATCACCAGGGCCAGCTGGAAATTTTTGATGAAAACGTTGCTCACATAAGTACTTGGTTGTATCAGGCTGAAGCCTTACTGGATGAAATTGAGAAGAAGTCAGCTAGCCAAAAGGAGGAAACTGTGAAGGTAGGAAATGTTGTGTCATCTGTCAACTCATGGATTCTGAATGATGTCAGATTTGTTTCCTGTTTACCTTTAGATGTCTCTCTCCTTGCCTAGGAGGTGACCATTTTCATTTTCTTTCACTTCTCAGCGTTTAACATCTGAGCTAGATGACGTCAGTCTCCGAGTGGATAACGTCCGTGACCAGGCTGTCATCTTAATGAACGGTCGGGGCGTGTCCTGCCGGGAACTTGTTGAGCCCAAACTGGCAGAACTCAACCGTAATTTTGAGAAGGTCTCTCAGCACATCAAAAGTGCCAAGGTGAGGATGAACGAGCCCCAGAACTTGCTTGGGGAATCTGTGCCAAGAAGATGGCAACTGGCTGTAGTGGATAGGCCATTGTTTATTAGAACAGCGCTCTGCTGCTTTTGAGTGCTCCTTTAAGTGTAGGTATTTATATGTGAAAAATAGACTGATTTTTAGACCAGCTGCTTTTTTTTTAACCTGAGTAGCAGGTGATGACTTGTGTTTCATGGGAAAATTTACAAAGAACCGTTCAGAAAATTGTATATATTGCAGTACATATTTGTGAGCTACGAAACAATACCATAAGCTAATGTGACTGGAGATGTTTCATTTATTTTGAGGACAAAATACTCAGATTGAAGTTTGAATGAGGAAACTTGATAATAACTACCAAGTGTGTTCAAGCCATCTCTCAGTTCATATAACTCTTAAATTTTTGATTTGTACTGCTATCTAATGGTCCTGCAGACTGATATACCTGTTCATGGGGGATTGTATAGGACTGCTGAGACTAAAGGTTCAGCTTCACCAAGATTTTATTTTGCTTTGCAGATGCTTGTTGGACAAGAACGACTTCCTGTCATGTCAGAGCCCTGTGAAGCTAGAGTGGCTTTTCTAGATCTGGATGAATTTGAAAGTGACATACAGAATATGTTAAAAGTTCTGGAAAAGCATCCAGAATTGAGTGGGGAAGAGGAGAAGGTTTGTGAGCAATAGAACAAATAATTAATTAAATAAATAACTTCCTATTTTGTCCCTATGTTGCATTGCTCCAGACTTTGAGGGGGAATTCTGATTAAATGCCTTTAAATTAAGGGTAGAAAAGGAAGGGAACTATTAAGTTGTTGGATACCCTGCACAATTTTCCAATACTTTTCCCATAGCTATTTCCTCTTGGATGCTGGTCTGAGTATAACTAATCATACTTGAGTTGGTATTTTCATCACAATTTTATAGAATACAAGTAGTGAAATGTGATTTTTGTTTATCTATCTTCTATCTCCTACTCAAAGTAGCTCTTTGTAAGAAATCCCTCCTGCATTTGAATGATGCTTGAATGAGGTTCAAATTTAAACTGGTATGATAAAATGAATCACAGTGCATAGGCTAGCTCAGAGGATGCTTGAGGTAGGGTGCAAGTAAGAGTCTTGTAATGTGGCTGTATCTTGGGAAGTCCAAATAAAAGCTTTGAACAAAATTTATCTTCTAGATTCTTATCTAGACTCTGCTATTCACCCATATTAAACTGCCATAGTTTTTTTAGCATCTTGTCCACTATGGCCTCGTTGCCTGCAAAATCAGGTAAATTCATGTCAGTCCACTCTATCTGCCTTCCTTTTAAGCAGCTCCAATACTATAAACTGAGCTGGAAAGCTGGATATAAATCTATGAAAAATGCCATGTACATTACAGAACACAAATTTTAAACTATTTCTATAGAAGGGCCTATGGTTATAGAACATAGCCTTCCTTTTATACTGTTTTTATATTTATTGAATTTTTAATTTTGTGCTGTTCTGCCCTGAGCTTGCTTATTATTGTCAAGGAATATCTAGAATAGAAATGGAGCTAAAGTCATAATACCCTATTGATGTGAATGCACACTGCTGGTTCATTACATTTCTTTTAGTACATCTCTTTATAAAGTTTATGGAAAGTTGGATTTTATGATTTGGTAGTTGTTGAGAATATCTGCTTGAATTTGTTTGGCTCCCATTTGGATTATAAGACAAAAGTTTGGTACAATCGCTGTTACTATCTGAGCAGCTAATGTTTCTAAAATTAATTTCTGTAGATAATAGAGATTTGTGTAATTTTAGCTGGATCAAGAAAGAGCTCAGATTGAAGAAGTTTTGCAAAGAGGAGGGCAGTTGCTCCAGCAGCCTATGGAGGACCATAGGAGAGAGAAGATCCGCTTACAGTTGTTGCTTCTGCAGAAAAAGTACAACAGTTTGCAGGTACAGTTATGGTAGTTACTACAGCTCATTTATCAAATTTCCCTTTGGTATCCCACTTGCAACCTGTAATCCATATTTTATACCTTATGACTCTTTCAGCATATGTGATTCTCTGGGGAAGAGTTAAATGTGTGTGCACACAATCTGACTCTCTGAATCTTTGCAATTCCAAAATATGAATTTTCCCATTTCTAGGTTTTGGGGGAATAGTTTTGATTTTTAAAGTCCCTTTTCACAGCTTCACAGAGGGCCACCCTATGTGTTGACCCAAATAGGTGGGTGCATCAAGTTGGTCATTTGCTTCACCTGTCTTTGCTGGCCCTTGAACAGAGGTTTATCCCCACCACCAGGGTGTGTGAAGAGTGACTATGGATACACATGTACACAAACATACCAACCTCTCAGCAGAAGCCCTTTTTGTGATTGAGCCTGCTCCCAAATTCCTCTTTCCTCCTATAGAGGGTATTAGCAGTCACTGCAGCATGTTGTGGTGCTTGCATACACATTCTGTGTTAAAAATGGCTTTGTCTAGAGCAAAGATGCTCCTTTTAGCTCACCTGTTTGAATCATGCTAGAGTTGACAAGCTGAAGTGTAGTTCAAAGGTGCAGGGCAAGACCATCAGGCAGTCTTTGATTACATGTCTATGCAGATAAAGAGAATATAGCTATTACAAAAATAAATTAGTAGTATTGCATATTTTGGAATTTGCTCCTTCAAATGAATCCCTCAAGTATTTTTGTTTTTCAAATAAATAAGACCTATTCTGTTCACTACTTCCCTCTTTTTATGCCATATTTTCCAATACACTGGATTATAGGAGTGCAGGTCATTTCAAAGGAGGCAGGTGGTGGAACTCTCTCCAGTGTTTTCCCAGTATAAGAAGGAACATGATAGTCTAATGAAGTGGCTGAATGAGGCTGAGGACCGTCTGTCAGGGCTGCAAGGTGTGGAGGATGAACAAAAACTACAGGTAAATGAGGCTTCTGTTTCTTAGAACAACAGTTAATGGTGTGTATGAACTTTAGAGATTCATACACTAGAGTTTAATCTAGTCTAGTGATCTTCTTTGGACACCTCTGTGGAAAGAAGTGTTTCAAAATGACAGCATTCATTTTTTGTTAGGAAATTATCAACATATGCTAGTTTGGGATTTCTACATAGTCATCATAGGTCCAAAAGATCTCATCCTTCCGACCCAAATCTTAGGCTGTGATCTGGACAGTGAGCCTGTTTCAGGAAAGTTTGTCTTGCCAGTCTTGATCCATGAGGATTACACGTAACGTTTTTTAAAAACTCTTAACTCAAACAGCTAGATTTAATATCAGCTTGGTGCAGGTATGATAAAAGCCTTGTTTGAGGCTTAAATCCAGTGCCTCTGCATCCTGTTGTCAGGGTATTGTAACACCTCTGCTGTCTTTTCCTGCCTCAAGTGCTTAGAGAGGGATAACTGCCCTCATGTAATGGATATTACTCTACCCAATGAATATTAATAAAATAGACAAAGGTTGAGGTATTTCTGATAATGTGTGTGTGTGTATCTTGACAAACAATTTTGCAACTGATATGATGTCAGGGTTTGATAAAACTGACTGCCCAGAAAGTTGTATGTCTTAATTTTTGAGGATACAGATATTTTTTGATTGCTTTTGTTGTGACTTTTGGTGGTGTTTTAAAAATCTCTTTTATTTCTCCTCTCCATCCTTAAAAACACTTGTTTTTGTGGTAATTACATTAATATTTTAGGCAATAACAGTGAAGAACCTTGTGAAGCAGTAATTAATGTCTTGAACAAGCTTGAGGGGTAGGTCATCTGTCAAGGACTTTTCAATTTCTGCATATAAGGGTTCGTAATTAACATCTATAAATCTTTTTGACTGCTTTGTAACTTTTTAACCCAGAACCAACACACTTGGTAGCATGCTCTGGTACCCTGTGAGACTTGCACCACAAAATCATAATGTGGTGCTCTGCGTTCACAGCTAGTGCTGTGTGGCTTCAGCTGCAGGTTATAGATGGCCTGCTGTCCTCTGTCACACAGGCCATTCAGTATCAACTTTTAGATCTGCTGCTTTTTAGAAAGACTGTTTCACATTGTAAGGCTCCCATGAAGAGCTGGGCAGCAAAGAGGGCCCAGGGTTTGTGGAACAGTCTGACATCTGACTGCTCTGTTGGGTCTCCAGTAGTCTCTTCTGGTGACGTAAGCTTGGGGACCTGACTGATGCTCTGGAATTTTTTTGAAAGAATGGGGATCCATGTGTATTTAAAGTGAAACAACATTATTCCGTTTTTCTGTTTGACCATCAGATGCATTGAATGAATCAATTACTGGACAGAAATGGAAAAATGGTGCACCTGCAGGGCTCTTTGCTAATGGGGGCAGTCCAGTCATGCTTCAGACGGGTCCTTGTCACTGTTGGTCTCACTTCAGCTTGACTGATCTTCTCTAAGGAAGATACTTTCATTCCTGTAAAGCCCTTTTCTTAAAGGGATATACTGCAGCTAATCCCTGCTACTGCTAGATCCATTCCTGGATAAGTGAATCTGGTTGCTGAATGCAGAATGTCATGTCAATATGGATTACCGTAGCAATTAAAATAGACTCTTAATGGAGAAACATTATCCTTGCTCAGGTCAGCTAGACTGTCACAAAAGGACCACAGAAGTTTTCATTACTGGTGTGAAACGTGGAAATTCAAACTGCTGCTTTTGCTTCATGTGCCTGTGCCTGTGGATTTCTGATATTTGAGTGCTGAGGCAGCTTGTCTCAAGTAGCATTATTTTACTTTTATGGCTTGTTCTTTCACTGGCTCTACTAATCAATCTTGAACACTGAAAATGGTGTGAGACCATAACGTTGCTAAAGGGAGAAATAGTCTTCCCAAATGTCATCATTTTAGATAATCAGTCTTGCTCCAGAATTTTCTTGGAGCCACCAGACTTGAAAATTGCAGTGCTTGTTGCTCATCTCAGCCTAGGACTGAGAAGCACTAAATGAATTCTTGACCTGCTGGAGTGCAGGTGGCTGAAGCACTCACCTTGATGTAAGGAAGCTGCAGTAAGAGAAAGACAAACTGCTATTTGATATGAGCAAAACAGGGAGGGAAAGGAAGATTTCAGCTGCCGAGCTGGGGAGTAGACTTCAATTGGGCTTTTATGAAATACATTATTTATGCTTTTGTAAGCAAGTGTGGAGGAGAGGACTTATTTATGGTGCTTGAAGGTCATATCTATATATTGATTTGCTGGAAGTAGCTGGATCATAAATATTCCTCATAATTTATGCTCCTAGGGATTATGGAGTTAAAATATCTTTGAAATATTGGTAACCCTTCTGCATTGTAGGTACTTTTGAGTAAGCCTTGTTTTGCCACAGATCCATTAGCAAGAAAAGCGTGCCCTGGAAGTTTGCATCTCCTAGAGGTCCTTCTTTTCTAACAGTGTTTTAGTATTTATTTAAATTGGACTATTCTGCCTTTGTTCAAAATGAGGGAAAGGAAAGAATTAAACCTTAAATTGCAGAGGTAATTTGTTGCCTAAATTCCTGAGAGATTTTTCCAGGTTTTAGGAAGTTGTTTTGAAGTGAAAATGGTAATCTTGCAGATGGTGAATATTGGTATTTTTGCAACTGCAGTGAATATGCAGTTAAAGGCACAGTGCATTTTTTCCTATAAACCGAAGCATTGTCTTGAAGCCCTTGAAGTATTATTTCTGCAATAAAGAAAATGTATTTGTTTTTCTAGTATGATTTTTATAGGAAAGGTTCTGGATTACTTAAACATGAACAATTGTTTTCTGAATGCATTAATTAAATGGACATGAGCTTTGGGAAACCATTTTTAGAAAACTGGCTCTGAAATATCTTGAGATTTAAAAACTGGCTTTTATAGTTAAACATCCAAGGAGGTAAATTATTTAATTTTATGTCAACGTCTAGGGCAGTAGTTTCCAAAATCCACTTGGAAGCAAGTCAGAAAATCTTGTTGAGTAGAATCATTAGCAGATTTTGTTCAAAATATATTGAAGTGTAAAAGGGGAGATGGGAAAAAAAAAAGTGAAACTGAATTCTGAATTGCAGGTTAAACTGTATGCTGAGTATAGGAGGAAATAATTTTTTTTGACCTCCAGATTAAAAACATTTTTAACCATTCTTATTGAGTGGCCATATTTATAGAATGTTCAGTAATAACCAAATATTCTCTTTATTCCTCCAATCCTTTGTTTTCGCTAGTATTTAAAGAGAGAGCAAATTTATTAAGCATGCTCTATCAACACTGAAATTAAAGTAGAAAAGGACTATTAAGTCCCCCAGTCAGATTTCCTCTTAAATAACTCTAGATTGACATTTTATTTGTGTATGCTGAAGAAAAATTGTGGGAGGACTGAAGCACTGCTCCTGTAAAAGACCTTTGTCTGTCTTTAAATTGGAGATGAGAGCTCTGGAGAGAGTCTTATAGGAGCCTCCCAGTACCTACAGGAAAGCTGGAAAGGGACTTTTTACAAAGGCATGGAGGAGTAAAACAAGGGGCAATGGATTTAATCTGTAAGAGGGTAGGTTTAGATTGGACATTAGGAAGGAATTATTCACTGTGGGGGTGGTGAGGCACTGGAACAGGTTGCCCAGAGAAGCTGTGATTCCGTATCCCTGGAAGTGTTCTAGTATGGGTTTGATGAGACTTTGTGCAACCTGATATAGTGGAGGATCTCCCTGCCCATGGCAGGGTGCTGGAATGAGATGATCTTTAAGGTCCCTTTCCAAATGAAACCATTCTGATTCTGTGAAAAGATTGCTTACCTGAGGGGTTTTTTTTCCCTTCATTAAAAAAAGAAAAAAGAGCCAAGCAACCAAAACCAACATCTGTGATATTTAGGTATTTATCAGGTAACTGTGAGAGAGTTACATAAAACTCCACTTCTATTTTTTAGCATATTATGCTGCATTTTAGAAGCTTCCATTCTGCAGTGAAAGGTAAAGAACAGCTGACCAATTAAAAACTCTGCTGTACTGAAGCACTAATGTGTTTATAGCACTTATGTTCACCTTTAAGAATGAGGATTGTGAGAGGAGGAAGCATCATCTCAGTGATGGGAGGCAGCTGGAGGAGATTAGCAAGGAGGTATACTCTGAAGGAGCAGCATCAGGAGGAATTCACTGCTTAGCCAAGAAGAGTAATCTGGCCCAGGATGGTGTTACTGGGAAAGCAGAAAGTTTCAGAACATGTCAATGCACAAGTACAGAACAAGTTTGCTGCATGACAACATGTGCTGTTTTAAATCTTTTCAGAGTTTTTTCCAATGGGAGACAAAGCAGTGTGTGGGAAGTAGAAAAATAGTAAAGCCCAGTGACCTATTCAAGTGGGTGAAGTCTTGCTGCCTGTGTGAGAATGGGACTTCTGGAGTGATTGGGAGCTAGAGAAAATGCCTTGTGAAGATGTTGCAGATGGCTGTGCTGTAGAAGGCATCCTGGTGCTTTTTCTTACCTTGATGTGTTTAATATTAGGGAAAACGTACCTTGAGTTGCACCGACTGATTTCTTAGGAACTGGGGCCTCTCCTTCCACAGGAAATCATGCCACTGTCTAAGCCTTGGGCTTCTGCTCTGAATTTCATTGATGGAAGCTGATAAAATATATGCAGAGCCTCAAGAAAATGCATTTGGGGAGCATCAGGGACCAAGAAGCTGGGTTTGTAGCTAAAGCAAATGGAGTAAGCCTTGTTTTTAACTGTGGTGCTTGCTTGCTGTACTGAATCAAAAGCAGTACTGAATAGTTTGTGATGCTTTTCTGTAGTTCTTGTTTCTAGACGTGTAGACTATGTCCTTGTACCCTGTTTCTTTGGGGTGCAATGAGTGACTGAGAGCAATTCATATTTAGTGGTAAAGGTCTTGTGGAAGCAAAGCTGTGTCCCCAGTTTCAGAACAGGATGACTGTCTATTTTACAAAAGAAAAAAAACCAAACTAACACAAAACAATGAAAATCCCTAGGAACATTTAGTGCATGTGAAGTCCTGAATTGTGAATATGTGAACATATCTTTTCTGCTGCAGTCCTTGCTTAATTTGCACTACATATGCTGGTTATGTTAGGTTCCTGTTAATTTGAGTGACATATTTGAAATTGTCAGAAGCATGTGAAGGAGGAAGATACAGACAGGTGTTTGCAAGCCACTTGGTTTTAATATTTTATTGGTTGTCAGCTCTGCTAGAGATTTTCATGTGTGCACCCAGCCCAGACAAATTGCAAAGTAAAATTCACTGGCTAAAATTGCTAGGAGCATACATTTATTCTTCACTCTTTAGAGTGTTCTTAGGTGTTAGTAAATCCCACAGTCCCGTGCCTCTGTCTTGCTTGATTCACTCACCAAGTGCAATATGGTGATTTAAAGTTGCTTGAGTTCTTCAATATTTGGAAGTGGGCTTTATTTTTTGATAATTTGAAAGAACTAGGCTGTTTTCAGAGATGGTAACAGAATCCTGTTTGACAAGAAACATTTTCTACTAAAAATGTTTTCTTTCAGTCTGCTTTACCTGCCTCTGCTAAATTTTTGCCAGGCATGGCAGAGGGATGGTTTTCTGTAGCAATCTTCCCAGTGTTTCAGATCCAGCCCTCTATTAGTGAGCCAAGAAAAAGCTGCATTAAATTATTGTTTTTAGTCTCTTATCTGCTAACATGGTACTTGGCTAGATAGCCTAGTCTTGCAGCCAGAGCAGAAAACAATTGGCAAGCTCTGGAGGAGTTACTGCCTTTTATTGCTGCAAAATATTGGACTACTGGTGGAGCACTAATTTATTTTTAAAAAATGGTTAGAAAATGTGGGTGGGGATGCTTATTGAAAAGAATATGGATGGGAAATAAGTGTTTCAGTAAATTGGTATCTTGGCAAAGAAGGAAGCAGAGTGGGTTGTAACACTAGATACAGGCTCAATCAAGAAGTGTTATTTCTGGAAATTGTAAGGATCAAGCTAAGAGAAACAGTGGTACCCTTCCCATTGCTTGGAGTTTTAATCTAGAATAATACAGAGTCATTTTGAAGCATGATATCAACTTTTTCCTAACTTTTAAAATAAACAAACTGTCTTGTGCAGGACTGGCACCTTTCTGAATTAATGTAATCTTGCTAGAAAGGCCTTTGTTTTCTTTTCTAATGTAGAAAAGTAATTATTCTGAGTATAGTTTATTGATTTATGATTTTTTAATAAAATTGATTGTTGCTTGAATTATAAAATGAATTTTCATGTTTTCAGGCAATCCCTGTCCAGCAGAGGCTAAAAGGCCAATTTGCTACAGGAGTTAGGACCTTGCCTTTCTCAGCTGAGTACTTGGTTGACATCAACAAAGTTTTGCTGGCCATGGCTGATGTTGAACTGCTTCTGAATGCACCAGAGCTGAATACTGGCATCTATGAGGATTTTTCAGCTCAGGAAGATGCACTGAAGGTACTGCATGCCTAAGCATTATATTCAGAGTGGAGAAGGGAAACAGCAGAAGAAAGGCCACCACCTTAACAACTCTATTACTATATTTATGGTTTTGCTTGGTATATACAGGATCAATATGCACTGAAAACTAAAAAATGACAGTTCTGTTGGCTAATTTTTTTCTATGCATAATCTGGATACAAAGTGGAGCAGCATGAAAACTGGGTGGGAGATTGAGGGAGCAAGGTTTAGTTTGTTGTAGACACTTGTATTTGCAATCATAGTCTACATAATACTTAAAGAAATGCTAAAGCCAATCTTCTTACATTCCTGCTTGATAGCCATAATACAGCTGCTGTTCTTAGGTCATGTGAAAACAATTGCTCAAATAGGAACAGGAGAAAGGGTGATTTTTGACTTTTTATGGAGCTGTGTATGAGGCCACAAGATGATGGTACCTGTTGTGATGAGCAAAACAGCAATATTCTTTCAGTTTTAAGCTCCCCCTTCTTATTGTCAGCCACTGGATTTGCCTGTGTGATTTATAGTTAGGAAATAGTTGATGACCTCGACTTCTTCAAAAGGAGATGAAGAAATTATGCTTGAAAATACTGAATCCTGCTGTCAAATATGAGCTGAGTATGGAGAAGTATGAGCCCTGGTTAATTCTTACCATACAAAAGAGTGAGAAATAGATTCCCTCAGAAAACATCCATTGGATGTTTTCTGAGGGAATTACACATGCCATGGTGCAGTGTAGGTGTACCTCTCTGGACTGGGAATCATAGCAGGATCCATGTGCCATATCTGAGGTGTAGTAGCTCACCAAGAGCTAGATTGTCTGTTTCTGCAGCTGCTATGTAGGTCCTTAGAACCTTTGCAGAATTCCAGTCCACTTTTCTGACATGCTTTCCTTTCTGCTGTGCACATGCTTCCATTTTTCATGTTTTGGTTTTTTTATATATTTTATAAAAGCAAATATGGGAATGGTGCCAGCCTTTGACAAAGGGGGAAGCCTTTTGTTTTGTTGATGAAATTCTCTTAACCCTGCTTACTCTGCTTCTGTGCTGCCTTGAGTGCAGTTAGGAGTGGTTATGTTAAGACAGGTTTAAAATACTTCATTTTTGGTGCAGGTGTCTCATCTGATTTTGAAGTTTTGGTATAGCTTTCAGAAAAAGCAAATAGCAGAGCATAAAATTTTTAGAAGCATTACTCTTTTAAATTCAAAAAGATAAGTAAATTCCACTGTCTGCATGGACTGTTTGTCTTCTGAATACCAAGGCTATCTTACAACAATATCTGGTTTAAAGGAATTTTCACATCATAGTTCAGTGGTATTTGAAATTGATTACTTTAACTTTGTCATTTAAATGTAAAACCTTTATGCAGCCTTATGCTTTTGCAGTTCTGTGCATATGGGAGGTTACATGAAGCATGATGAAGTTGCATTTTGTGGTCCATTTTTTTACATGAGGAAAGAGTATGTATAGTGACATGGGTAGATTTGTTTAATAGTGAAGATAGTGTCCTTTTGAGAAGTATGGTGTGCCCTTTACCTTAGGAACAAATTAGATATATATTAATTATTCCATCCTTTTCATAAATACCTGAAAAGGATACACACTTAAAGGGTATGATAAACTATTTAGTTCATTTGCTAAAACTGATTTAAACTGTAAATGTTACTGGTGGTCATGGTCTTACTGGAGATGCTGATTTTTGGAAAAGAATTTTGAAAATATTATCTTTTGGTATTTTTCTTTTATTTCCTGCTGGTGTTAACTTTACTAATGACTTGTGCTATTACTGTACTTGCAGAACATAAAAGATATTTTGGATAAACTTGGGGATCAAATTGCAGTAATACATGAAAAGCAGCCTGATGTTATATTGGAAGCATCTGGACCTGAGGCAATACAAATAGGAGATGCACTAACACAGCTGAATGCAGAATGGGACAGAATTAATAGAATGTACAATGATCGTAAATGGTAAGTCAAGCATGATTGGTCTCTGTGGCCATGTAAATACTTTATGTACATGTTTATATAAGTGTTTTTCAAATGTACCTTAATGATGAAGATGAGTTTGGGAGTTATCAGCTTTTATTTGTTGGTATTACAAAATAATTTCCAGAATTATTGAATGTTGAAACTGTTAACATGGAAATTGAAGTTTGGCTGCTTTCATGAGGCTCATTTTTTCTAGTTTATGAAATAGAAGGTTTTGTTTATGGAATGTAAAATTTTGTTTTTGTAAAAGCATCACAAAGCAAAGTTCTAGTAGAATAATGTTGAGTAGGACATTTTTTAATGAAGAATTCAAGGCTGATTTTTTTTGTTTTTTGAAGGAAGGATGCAGTTTGAAAGAATAGGGTTTTTAAAATACAGCACCTATGACAGTTGTCAATAGTATTTGTTGTAAGTATCTGAAGATGAGAGATGACCTATTAGAAAATTTTGTTGTTAGGAAAACAAGAGAATACTAAAATAAGTGCTTAAGAAATATGTATTTCTAATTTCCTTGCCACAAATAGGTGTAATTTCACTTGGGCAAAAAGTTTGATTTCTCCCCACCCCTTATAGAAGAGACAAACTTTTTACGTTATCTGAATCAGTTTTAAATCTTTAAAAACAAACTCAATACCACTTAGTAATTCTTGGGAAAGTGTATTAGAGAAATATTTTAAATTGGAATTTGTAAAAGTGTCAAAGCGCATGTTCATGAAGTTACCACTAAGCTGAAGGTGCTCACACTGCAAGCAGCAGTGTACACTGAGATTGCTGCTATGCAAAAAACCCTTTAATGACTGAAAATTATTTAATAAAATTTAAAATTAAATGCAAAGGCTTATACTGTAGTTCATTTGCTTTTACAGCATTTCCTTTTTAATGATGATGTAAGGTAATGGATGATGCAGAAGTTTTGTAGGGCATGGGGTATGCCAAACTATGTTTACTTGCTTTGTAGCACCAGAAATCTGATATCAAACACATGTGGTAGTGTATTTTGAAGAGGTGTTTTTAGGAAGAGTGTGTTATTACATAAGCAGATGTTTCCAACTCTTTCTCAGAGCACTGATAATTGTGTGGGGATATAAAAATCAGATTGTGGTATCATCCAAATAGAGACTTCCAGAAATTCTGGGCCCCTGGATAAGTGAAGGATCAAGATTTCTAATAACTCAGCAGGCAATGTTGTTTTACTGTGGGTTCTTAAATCAGAAAACAGTGATGCCAGCGCTGTAGAGTTTTGTGCTCTTGCTGGGTGCTTGTGGTCACCTGCTGAATTTGGTGCTGAATCTGGTGCCTGTCCATAGTTATATGCCGGTAGCTATTTTTTTGTCCTCATAGATGCTTTATGCGCTAAGATTCAGTTGTCCCTTTTTTCCCACTTGAAACTTACTTGGAAAGCTTTAACTAATGTTTACATTTTGTAAGTGTGTGTACAGTTGAATCTACTCAAATTTACTTTGATTAAGTAGCCAGGGTTAGCCAGAAACCTCGTCTTCATTTTCATACAAAAAAGGACTATGGGGCTACTAATTTAAATAAATGGTATGTAGCTTCTTGAATATATAAAATGCTGCAATTTTAATAGAAGCATGCTCTTTGATCACTGAAGACATTATTAATTGCAATATTAAAATGGCATTAGTATTTTAAACCCTTTCTGCTACAAAGAATTCTTAGTCAAATTTAATCTTGCTTTTCCCAATGTTGCACTAAGTATAAGCTGGATAACTATCTCCTTAATCATATTTGGCTTTTTTCTATGTCTGGAGTGGGTGGAAATTTTGACAAAATTAGAAGAAGCAGCATCTGGAGCCTCCGGCAAAAGATTGATTTAGTTTTCAGAGGTAGTAAAGATTTTGTGATTGAATGCCAGCTAAGTAGTTAAACCTTTGGTAAATGCTCTGATGAAGCCAAGCACAAGTTTAATTCAACTTTACTTATCAAAGCTTCTAAGTAGTCAACTAAATCCTGCTGACTACATTTGCATTTGAACGTGTGTAGAGTAAAAATGGGTTTTTTGTATGTATATATAGACTTAATGTTTGTAACTGTGCTGGTTTGCTAGGTCTGCTCATTTTGCTGTGGGTTTTCTCCCAGTGCTAAGTGTTGATGACTTGGGAATAAGATGAGGTTTGGAAACAGTGGATTCCTGCAGAGGAGGCAAATGATAGCCAAGTTTTGGTGCAACAGTCACAGGAATTTGGTACTTTTAGCTTTCAGATGAGGCAGTCTGTAGGGAAACAGCAGCACATGCATGTGACTCAAAACTGGAGTGAAACTTTGCTCATTGCTCAAAATACTGATGGAGCTGTAGTCTCAAAACAGAAATGGTGCAAGTTCAAACTTTGTACCTCAGTGTTTTCTGAAGTTTTAAATTTTGTATTCTGAAAACGTCATGTGGCCAAAACTCCCTGAAAAACTGTAATTTTTAAGGAAGCCTATAAAACTTTCTTTTAATCTATTTTAAGTGCTTAGAATGTATCTTATTAAATGTGAGATGAGTTACTGTCATGAGACAATATGCTTGGACTGAAACATACGTGAGAAATAAAGGGACATTGAAATTTGTGGTCAGTGTACAGGTTGGTCCAGGGTATTAAATCAAGGTATGTGCTGAAACTGAAATGGTAGAACTAGGAGATAAGGTTAGAAAAATTAAAGTGGAGATTTTTAAGACTTCTTTAAATCTTAGATTTTTATGACTTCTTTTAAGACTTTTTAATTGGCTAATAATAACAAATAAGCCCTGTATATGTCAAGAAATACGGATCTTATGTAAAATGAGATTTAATTTTGATGAAATTAATTAATCTCAGTTAAAAAAAAAGTTGCAATGGTAGCTCTTTAAAGTTTGGTTTTAGATATCTTATGCTGATAATTTTGGATTGTTTCTATGTATGTGCAATAACCCTGGAGTCTTTACTGTTGCAATTATTTGCAATTGTTTGCAGTAAAGGGCTGCAAATGACATAGTTCCTCAGTCAAAATAGAGGGTCCTCTGATTAACAGTAGTCTTGGCCTCTTAGGTCTTTAAAGATGACCATTTTTATTAGTTTGGAATAGTTAATAATCAATAAATAGAAAACAAGCCACTCCATTCCTTTCTGACATGTTTTTCTCATGCTCTTACTTTGTTAGCTTGTTAGCATAACAAAACTCTCGTTTTATCAAAAAAAAAATTTCTGACTGTGGTTATTCTGTCTGCTCCATGCAAGAGCATGTTGCCCGTCAAATTAAGCAACACATTATTTTGAGGCTGCAAAGATGATGACAATGAAGTACCTGGTAAATTATTGTGTGATTAAATACTATAAGACCTACTTATGTGTGCTCACTAGTAATATTATATCATCAAATGTATAATCAAAATCACCTTCGCTTAATAAATTCTGGGCACCAGCACCCCATTTTCTCCTTATGAAGGAGAAAAAAAAATCTGAGCAATTAATCATATTTCATATTACACACTGATAGCTGAATTGTTTCATGATAAAGAAGGAAAGGGTTCTGCAGACCAGTTTGATGTAGCTAATCAATCTTTATTTTTTGAGTGATAGAACAAGTTTGCTGAAGACTGCCCTTTCTTCCTTCACCTGGAAGTTAATGACAGTCTGTGCTGTTGGCTTTCATCAGCTGCTACTGTGCCAGGAAGCCTTCAGTACTAGGACTTGGTTACCCAGGCTGTGTGTTAGTCTTTCTGTTCTGCAAGGCAAATTTCTACTCACTGGGGTGGGATTCCTAGCCTTCTAGCTGAAATTTTGGGTCATTTTTCACTGCTCTGTTTTCCCACAGTTGCTTTGACAGAGCAATTGAGGCGTGGAGGCAGTTCCACTGCGATCTCAACGATCTCTCCCACTGGATCGCGGAGGCTGAAGCGCTACTGGCCGATGCGCGCGGGCCGGATGGCAGCCTGGAGCTGCAGGCAGCTGGGCTGCATCAGCAGGTACGTGGGACTGGGGCAGAAAATGAGCAAGCTGGAAGCAGTCTAGATTTTCATCTAAAATTGTAGTTTTGTAGATAGACATATGGATTTGCAGAGAGGCTGTGCAATTACACTTCAAAAAGCAGTAACTCTTAACATTTCTATTTTGGCTGCAGTTTAAAATTTATTCTTGGGGAAGAACTCAACTCCTACTTATAGTATGGGGTTATATGATCACTCTTAGTATGGATTGATTTGAGATAATTTGATAATTCAAATGTTGGCATGATTTTCAGTTTATAAGTTTTGTTACAGCTTCAAAAATATCTTAATTAGATAAACGATCCAGTATAATATTTCACTTACCTTTGACTCATAATTTAAAAAAATGGACCCCAATAAAGGTCATTTATAACTTAGCAAATTATTTATTTAAACAAATGTCTTTTGGAGATACTGCCTTGTACAAAAAATCTAGAAAAAAAGGAGATTCCAATTACAGGGGTCTTATGTGTGATTTTTTTCAGATTTTGCTTCTGGAATTTAGTATCCTGATATTTTTTTATTTTGCTTCCTTTAAAATAAGAAGAAGAAAGCATAACTTTAGGGATCAGATTATTTTTTTTCTTTTGAGAGTATTAGGTGTCCAAGTGTCAGATGTGTGTTGTGAAGGAAAAATAAGTTCTGTCTAAGACACAGCTTCTGTTTTATCCTTGTTGCTGCTTGAAGTTTTCTCTTTTTTGAAGAGAAGTAAAATCGTATTCCTAATCTAGTTGCAACGAAATTTTTGCTAACGGTGTAGGACTTTTATAGTCATTAGGGATGTTTGAAGATTTAATCCTGACATCTTCTGACTTTCTTTAGCTTCATGGAGTTTCCATGGTTTCTGGGACCATGGCAGCAATGCCATAATTATGCTAGCTAAAATACGCTGAGGGTAAAGAAATATTTGGGGTATAGATTATGAAAAGACCTAGGTAAAAGTCAAGCCATCTGTTAGAACCACTAGGAAGTGCTGTACATAAAGAGAAAAGGAATCAAAGGAATCAAAGATGAGTGTTGATTTTAGAACTGGTGTCCTAAGTGAATTCTTGTGATTCTTTGTAATATTCATAGCCTATTCTCTGTCACTATCTTCTTATGACACCTAGAAAATTGAATTACATTCAATAAAAATACATTAATAACTTTGTCAACAGCATTCATTTCTAAATAAGATGTTTTTAAGTGCCTCTTTTAGTAAAATAATATGCACCCAGGATTCATCCTGCATATCATGAGCCAGATCAAAGTCGCTTCAGGTCAGTAATAAAATTCTGTGTGGCTTTTATGTTTCTGACAGGAACTTGAAGAGGGAGTCACCAGCCATCAGACCAGTATTGCAGCATTGAACAGGACTGGGGAGGGGATCATACAGAAACTGTCTGCTACAGATGGGAGCTTCCTGCAGGAGAAACTGGCAGGATTGAATAGACGCTGGAAAGCAATCACAACAGAGGTCATGGACAGACAACTAAGGTAATAAGTTAATCAAAAATTTGGATGTCTGAACAGATGCAATAAGGAGAATTTCATTGAGCAGACACTGGGAGAGAGAGTGCATTCTATTGCATGCTGTCATTAATCTGAATTTTCCTAATGTTTGGAGCTCTGTTTTGAACTGTCTTCTAGAACAAATTTCTCATAAATACACCTACAATTGACTGCTTAGTAAGTCTTTGTTTAGAACAACTCACAAAATGGCAACCACAAAGCTACTTTTTATACAGTTTTCCTTTGTTTTAAAAATAATATCCTTATAACACCAGACTTTTTTAGGAATAATTTCTCAGGTACTTTCTCTGGCTGAAGCTGAACTTGTAAGTACCTTACACTAAGTTTTATCACTGACAGAGGTACACTAATTGAACCAATATAGTTCTTAGATTTCCACAATATTGTAAAGTAAGAACTTTATGTAATTACGTGTTTTTAACATCTCCTGTTACATTTAGGAATAAAATAGGATCTTGCTTAATTATTTACTTTGAGAAATTTCATTAAAGTTTTATGTGATTTAGTGGAAGTATTATATATGTCCCTAAAACCTCCAGGGGAAAAATTCGGTGACCTTAGAATGATTAGGCCTGAAGGTATTGTTATTACTATCACTTACATTGAATGTTTTCTGTAGTCTTTTAAAAGTCTGTTTTATGACTTTGGAACTAAAATTTGTCTGGTTTTAAGGCAGTAGTATTTATTTGTAAATATCTTGCATTTTAATGATGGTGGTAGAATCTTTTGATGATAATATGAATCCTTTAAAATTCTGCAAGTGCTGAAAAAAAGTTGACCATGACATCAGAAGTAATTTAGGACTGATGTGCTTGACTTCTTGTTTCACTTTTTAAGGCTAAAAGGAGAGAACCAGCAGCTGATAGAGTACAGAAAGAAGCTTGATGAGCTGCGTTGCTGGTTGGAAAATGTAGAAAATGCTCTGGATACAAGATTTACATTCAACCATGAAGAAAACTTGCAAGAATTACAGGCAAGACTGATTAGTGTTTAAATATGTATACATCTGTACATCTTGTGTAAAGCATCAGGACATGGCTTTTGAGGAGGGGAGTTTTCACATTGTGAACAGCCAAAGAAATCTGTTGTGTGAGACACTTTTGTGAGATTTCTTACACAGGCAAGATGCACCTTGAAGGGAAGTTGGGTTGAGTTGGTAACTGGTATGTAGCCAGAAGATGGTGTCTGTGTATGAGACAGTGAGAAATAGATATACTGCTGATAAAATTTAGTAAGTAGAATTTCACTGGAGTTGATGTGTGTTTGTCAACTTTTTAATTGCTAAAACCTCTAGAGAAAAAAACTGGTAACCTTAAATGGTAAATAACAACATTGTCCCATTTACTGGGCAGTTGTAATAATCTTTTATATGTGTAAGATTTTATCTAACCTGTTTTTTAAACTGTAAGGGTTTTGGCCATTTTAAGTAAGTTGTGTGCATATGTATGTATTTTTCCTGTTTTGTGTCTCGCTTTGACAACAAAATATCTTTGGTTTATAGAATGTGTGAAAGAAAAAGTTTCTGAAATCCTAAAAGAATGAAAGGAGCAGTCAGTCCAGCTAACCTGATTGCTTGTTTCTTAAAAATCACTAATTTTAAAAAAGGCAACAAAAAAAACCAATTAAACCCCAACCAACGTCTTTTAGACCAAATCTAAGATGGAAGTCCTGAATAAGTGTTTATAAATGATGTAAAATAGTTGCAGTTGTGTTTGCCTAAATAAATTCCTTCATGTCAGTTGAATATTTCCTGCTTGTCATCAAAGTGTAATTTTTCTTGTCATTTACCTTATTATAAATGCTGGAAGTGAAAGGTAATAAATGTTTCAATAATTTCTAGATCAAGCACAGAAACCAAAATAGAAACTTCTCTGTGTATGTTCAGGGAAATGTCTAATATTGGATCCTCCTCCTTTAATTAAGTATGTATGCATTTTATTCCAGTCTATAACTCTTCCATTTTAGGTCTTAAGTGAAGAGATGGAAGTTCTGGGTGACAAACTGGAATGGCTGAACAGAACTGAATCTGAAGTACTGTTGGATAAAAATATTGATCTTCAGGAAAAAAACAAACTTTCTGATTGCCTGCGGTCCCTCAATGTGAGGTGGAATAAGGTGTGCATTTCTTCAGCATTGGGTACCTGAGGCTGAAAACAGAATGCTATACTTGGAATGGTCGTTTTCCTTTTCAAGCATCTGTGACATGTGGCATATACATAAAATGATTAGGGAACCATAGAGGCATGATCAGGAAATGAACCCCAAACAACCTACACATGAAAATACTGATGGACATTTTTCCATCAGATTGAGTTAATTTGGTTAGCTTAGGTTTTTCTGTTTCCTTTTTTCTTGTATTGGCTTTTTTCTTTTTTTTGAAAGAAGGATCACAAGTATCAGCTAGATCAAAAATATTTTGTTTATTTGAGTCAAAAAGTAAATGTTAACTTGAAATTGAGATTTAGAGTAAATCTTTGCCATGTAGGAAAGTTGAATGCTTGGAGCAGTTAAGAGGAAAAGAAATGAAGCTGTGGTAGAGCTTAGAAAATCTTACCAAGTGTGTCTGGGACTCTTCTTTTAAACATTACTGTAAATTAGAAACTCATGTGTTCAATCTCATTTGCAAGGCTGGTTGGAGTAAAGCAAGATTTTTTTCAAGCAAAGCCTGGAGATCCAAATGAAAAAATTAAATTATTTTAGATTATTTTATGGATGACAGATGTAAGGAATTATTGAGGAAAGGGGCTTTTGATAGTTCAGGGAAAGAAAAATATGTTTTTACCAACTCAGCCATGAAAATAGGGATTCCCCCACTGCTTTGAGCACTACATTCTCATCAATGATTTCAAAAAACTTAAAGCATATAGGCACATTTGTTTTCACTACAGTGGAGTTGTAACACTTTTTCTTTTGTCAGTTCCCTATTTCTTTACTTTGTGTGACTGACAACAAATCATGCTTTGCATCATCTTTTCTTCAAAGTATATTCAAATAATGAGTTATAGTTTTGGTGCTTAGACTGTAAAAACCATGTAAGCAGCCTGTCTACAACAATTTATTTCTTTTCAATATTTAGGTGTTACTCTAGTATGTATTGAAAAAACACTTTAGCACCTCTTGAAGTTTTTATTGTTTTTTAAAGGATACCTTCCAAAAATAATTAAAATATATCTGAGGCATGGTGTAGAATATTTTGTCTTTCAGTAATTGCCATTAATATAGGTTGTGTTACTGTTTTTATTTCTCTTTGCTGGGCTGTAGGTGTTCAGAGAAGTGCCTGACAAAGTGAGAGAATTGGAGGCATTTGTTGGGCAGTCCTGTTTTGTTACAAAAACAAAGCCTCCTGGTGAGTGATTGTTCCTTCTGTTCTGCTTAATTGTCTTGAGTGTAATCCTGTTTGCAGTCAAAAGTAATTAAAAAAGAAAAAAAAACTATGAACTTAGACAAATAAGGAATTTTGAAGCATTGTGCTGAGCTTGAGGCTGCCTTCTCATTGCTGGGGGGAGAGGGAATATTTGGTTAGGGAAGAAGTCACTCTGCTCTTTAGGACTGGGGGAGTCTTTTGGAGGTTCTCTAAGAGTTTTGAAATGGAGAAATTTTTATAAAGCTTAGGCCTCCTAATCAGGACTAGGTACAGAGTAAAAACCAAAATAGCTGTGTTTGTGACAGCCTGTTTTCTGTGTTTTGTTTCCTGTGGATTTGTGGTCATGCATTTTACTAATTAAGATCCACTAGAAGCTTTCCATACAGCTAATTATTTGTAAAGTATCTCTTGCATGTGGATTTTTTGAAGTCTTATAAATAAAGGCCATTCTGCTTCTTTTGGCTTGGTTAGGGGGCCAGATGGGTTTCCCTTATCTGCTAGATACTTACCTTTCTGAATGTTTTAGGGAAAGCTGTCTAAATATGTGTTCTTTTATCAGATGCTGACACTGGTCATATTTTCAAGCTGTTGGAGGCAATTCAGCAAATACATATTGTAAACAAAATGCCCAGGTCTCTTTTGGAAATTTAGGCAAAGATGACAGCCCTTGCCTGAAAAAATTTGCAACTCAAACCTCAGTGAATTATCTCTAATTTTTTTTTTTTTAATTTCAGAATCAGTAAACAAAATTTGAGGCAAACCAACTTCTTTTTAATCCTTTTAAAACCTTGAATTCAGCTTGTTCTCCTTTCATACAATGTGTTTGTTAAACAAAACTCCCGTGTTTCGTTGTTTGAGGGAAGTGTGAAATATTCATGCTCCAACTTGATGTAGCTTAGTGTTTCTTGGAACTAGAATGCAACTTCTGGAGTGAATCTTACTATTCATTCAGCTCATTTCTCACTTCTTTCTTGTGTCAGGTTAAAAAGAGAGAAAGATTTGACTGAACTAGTGGGCATCTGTCCCTTCCTCAGACAGTTATGTAATGCCAAGTCCATGAAGCATCTGGTCCAGAAGCTTCACTTGCACTTAAGTGAATTCTGAGCCAAGAGTGGAGAAAACCTTTTTGCTACATAAGACAAAACTGAGGAAGACAGTTTTAGATGTTTATCTTAAACAAAAATCTTGGGTTTTATGCTTAATAAATGTCAATGGGTGTTTAGCTTCTTTCCATTAGGTTTAATGTAATTTTGTCTTTGCAAGTTTTGTTGTTGTTTATTTTGAATTTAGGCTGAATCATTTGGGTGAGTCTTTTTGGCATGCAGTAAGCAAATAACTGCCTTAAAGGTGCATAAGTCTCATTACCTAATTTCTGGTTGCTAAAATACAATTTTTGCTGTGGTTTCTCTGTAGATGCTGTTGCACATTTATAGGAATTACAAAATGCCCCTTGTGATTCTGAGAACTGCTCCTGTGGCCATGACTACTTTTTCTTTAACAGAACCCCCACACTCTGTTTCAGATATCCAAAAGGTGGTGCTAGCATCTTCTTCATTGGAAATTCCTGTTCAGACTCAGCAGGCTTTGGAACTTTCTGCACCTGCTGATCTGGACAAAACTAGAACTGAGCTGGCTGACTGGCTGGTACTGATTGACCAGATGCTCAAGTCAAACATAGTCACTGTGGGAAATACTGAAGAGATCAATCGGACTATTACACGAATGAAAGTATGTGCTTTTGTGAAGGCTAGTAGAAAATTGTTTCACATTTTAATAGTTCTTACATTCACTAAGGAAACTGAAAGCAATAACATGCTTAAGGGGAAAAAACCCCTGACTGCAACTAAATGCATAACATGAAAGTTACACTTTAAATGCTCTTATTATACTCCTTTCTCCTTCAGAGCCATTTTCTATTTATTCTTGTGTCTCTATGTGAGCTAAGCTCACAGTTATTTGTGTGTGAGTACACACTCACAATGACTTTGTGTGTGTACTTTGAAAATTGTTTTGTTTAAAACAAAGAAATTGGAGAATACCTCCTGACATCTTTTGGGGTTTGTAATAGTTGACTTACACGGAAGAATTCAGAGCAGCTTCATGTCTGCTTAGTGGGTGATCTTTGATTCACTCTTTACTGGTTTCTAATGAGTTTTGTTTGCTGTAGTTACACTAAACTGATTTCCAGAGACATGCTAAGAGGATTAAAAGTTGTAGCATAAATGCTTATGATGTAAATGTTTATTTCTGTTGATAGCTCATGCCATGTTGAACCATTACTAAGGGCAGTATAAGTGAGATGTATGTGGCTGTTAAGGTTAATTTTATTTGACTTAATGTCAATTAACTAAGTGTAGAGTAAGAGCTGTAGGCTAAACAAGTGCTAAAGTGTTTCTGTGAGTATCTCACATAGTCTGGAATTTGGAATAATAATGTGATGTAGCTTTGGAAACACTTTCTTTTAACTGCATAATACTTGTAATATTCTGGTACATACAGAGAACAAAGGTTTATAGAGCAATATTATATAGTCTGATTGTTCCTTCCAGTTGTTGTTCTTCACTTTCTCCCTGCACCCACTGTTGCTTCTGATATATATAAATGGTGCCAGCTTGGTTAGGAGAAAAATAAGTTATGGAAACTTATTTTCATATAAGTCTATGAAAAATAGATATTGGAAAACATTGTGCAACAGCTGTGGTAATGATGTGGTTTGTATAGGTTAACCTTCACCTCTGGATTTTCAGTAACTGCAATTTACAATATTTTAGCTTTTTAAAGCAGCGCTATAATACTGTGACAGTTTAAGGGTCACCGTAATGATGGGACCAGCTGTATAGTTGTGGAGGTATGTGTATTTTTTTACCTAAATAATACAGATGACTTTAACTATTTTCTACATTTTGGACTTAAAAACAGATAACCAATGCAGATATGGACCATCGGCATCCTCAGCTTGATTCTGTTTTTACACTGGCTCAGAATTTGAAAAATAAAACTTCCAGTTCAGACATTAGGACAGAGATCACAGAAAAAAGTAAGTTTATCCATCCCGTGTTTGCAAATACATTGTTTTCATGGCACCAAAAAAATCTTCATATCTTTTTCTAAAATTGATTGAGCATAGCTGAAGTTGCCTTCCTTGAAAAGAAAAGAAAACTTGGCAGTTATGTGGCTTTCATTTCACTTAAACAGTCTAATGAAAATTCCTGGAACAAGAATTGCCTTTTGTTTTTTTGCTTGGCTGTTTTTTCAAGTATGAAGGTCAATAGTTTTGCTGGGATTTTGAAATATTTTATGAAGAATTTGGGTTGCTTCACAGCTGCAGACCCGGGGATGAGGATTTTATTTATTGAGAAAAGGAGCTAATAATGTTTCTTTTTTTGTTGAACTCTGAGACACTGAACAATTGAAAACATGAATGTGTTGACTTTAGGACAATGACTTTGTGTGTGTACTTTGAAAATTGTTCACTGAGACTAGAGATTTTAATTAACAGACATGTACTTGAAAATTTAATTTCCAATTAAAAGGTCTCCACTCCCTTTGAAAATTTATTTTACTGGTACCTTAGAAATGTACAATTGTCTCAATTTGAAACTAATGGACAGTCTGTTTTTTGAAGTCTTAATCTTTGCTCGTTGCTAAGATTAGAAAATTCGTGCATCAGGGAATACCATAGTTAGAAGTAAAAATGGAAAGATTTTTTTTTAATGTTCTCCTCTGTAATGTATTTTTCCTTTACTCCATCTGCATTAGTTTCTTTGGTGTCCATAAGACTTGATGGAGATGATGTGGTCAGATGGGAAGCCCAGAGATGGGTGGTTTTTCTGGGGGTCTGATGAGATGACATCTACTGTCTGAGGTTCACAGACTATAGACTGGTAAGGGCAGTAAGATTCAAAGAAGCAACTTAGTTTTGCAGTCACTCAGAACTAAGGGTGAGGTGGAAACTCAGGGCAGGATAATAACCATGGGAGTCAGTCAACAAGGGGACATGGGGTCAGTCACAAAATGTTCTGGATTCTTCAGAAAAGCTGAACAAGAAGTAAAGGACTGTGTTGCAAGTTTGAGTTCCCCTATAGTTGTGTGTATCCAGGGTGGGAAAAGAGAAGTTGTATGTGGTGCCATGGATTAGGCTTCCAGTAGATACTTTAGATGTGTGTGAAGATTTTCTGCCTCTCATGAAACATGAAAATTGAAGGTTTTGTTACCACTGATATTTGTTAAGAAAAGTTTGCTCTTTGAAGAAAAGTGAAGCTCTGGGCTCCTTATGCACCCCCTTTGTTTAAACACTGAGTATGTATAGACACTGAATATATATCAGAATGTACCAATGTCCTACAACCTTCTGGGAGTCTGCTGTGTGTCATCAGATGAAGCGTAATTGCTCAAATTGATAGGAGCAGAGAAACAGCAAAGCTTCCTTCTCTGGAACTTTGCTCCCAATTTTTGGGACACTTAGAATTGAAACTTTATTGACACTTAGAATTGAAAAAAGTCTCATCAGAAATTCTTTCTAGTTTTTTTGTCTGTGACATCAGGCTGGTGCCCATACTTTTTCAATTATGTTTTTCAGAACAACTTTTTCTAGGAACTTACCTCTTAAACCCACCAAGTTCTGAGGCTACCAGGAATGTCACTATTTTTCTGTTCTGTTTTGCAAGAGGTAGAAAAAAGGGTAGATATGTCATCAGTGTAGAGAGTAAGGTTAATCTGTCCATTAATAAGAAAAATATATAAATAATATTCATTCTATAATAGCAATACTACTATGTAAACATCAAATATCTGTGCTTGAAAATTAATCCACAAGCTGCCTGTGGGTTGAAATGGATGAATCTGTATTGCACAAATTATTAGATTTGTCTACCAGTCCGGTGTAGTGATATTTACTCTGACAGGTGGGCTTTGCTGCCCCAGTTTTTGAGGGCTTTGTGGAACTAAACAGAATATTGTTGAATGTATTAGTTAAGAGATTTTTTCAAGCAGATGAAGCACAATGGCTTTGTATAATTGCAAAAGGTTAAAAAAATGTATACCACTTAAATGATTTCATTTTAAGTGCAACCGTTAGCATTTTTCTTCATGGAAAATTGAAGTGACTTGAGGGTCAAGATTGTTAATTTTTTAATAAAATTGTGTACTTACTGTTAAAATAAATACATTGGTCTTAGTCTTACATACTGTGTACCTGTTTCTGATCAGAGTAGTGAGATGCTCAAGAAATCCAGCTTAGTCTTTTTTGGTTCTGCTTTTTCCCATTAACTTTTTTACAACATTCTTTTTTATCACATTCTTTAGTGATATAATTTGTTCCCTGTAACTGTCACAACAGGTAGTAGAAAAACCTGTTTCCACTGCTATAGACTTTCAAGTAATACACTTGTTTTAATGGTCTTTAAGTATCTAGGAAAAGGTATGATGCCATGCATTTCTCTCCAAAGACAGATTCACTGCTTTTTGTGATGCACTATTTTTGTTCTAGGCTCTTATGTTGTGTTTTTCACTCCTTGTTTATTAGAGGTTAAGTGTGTTTATACATTATTTATTGAGAGAGAAATGGAATTCCTTCCACCTGAAGAGAGTAGGGTGTAACCAATAACTTCTCTTCTGCTGTGTAATCTACTAAATTCTGTAGAAACCTGTGGTGGAGTTAAATTGCCAAAGTAGTTTGTTACTACCTTGTAGAATGTTTTTACATTTGCCAAAATTGCAATACAGGTGCCTTGAGACAGTGGTCACAAATGCTCAGTTTGCTTTGTACAAGCTGTCAAAACAGTATTTATTTACTTGTTTGTACTGGTTTAAGTTATAGATGCACAAAGATGACTTATTGGTACTATTATCCTAAAATCACCCTAAAATTGTGCTCCTTGGAGCCCTGCTGCTGGCATATCTCTGTAAAGTTTCCTATATGTGTGTACTTTGAAAGTGAATAATGACTTTGAAATATATCAGAAATAATAGTTGTTACTTGTACGATGTCCTACTCAAACAAGAGGAAGCCAAACAACTGGTTTTTTCATTTGCTTCTGTGACTATGTCAACTAGACGGGGAACTAAAATACTGAATATTGAGACTATTGTATTTGAGAATTTGTTATATTATTGCTTTTTGCCCTGAAAAGTGGGAGGTAGTTATGGCTACTTTTTCACTTGCCTCACACTTTTCATGTTCTTTGTTGTCCTCTGCAGTGGAGAAGCTGAAGAGCCAGTGGGACAGCACCCAGCACAGCGTGGAGGTGCGGCAGCAGCAGCTGAAGCACATGCTGGCAGACAGCCTGCAGTGGCACGAGCAGAGGCAGGAGATGGAGCACCTCATGGAGCAGTGCGAGATCCGCCTGCGAGTGCTCCTGCAGGCCCCAAAAGAGATGCTTGCCAAACAGATTGCAGAGAGCAAAGTAAGGCCACTTATGCTTACTTTTTTCCCATACCAGGTTCCTGAGTCCGTGTAATGCTACTACAGTCAATTGATAAGTGGATGTGCAATTTAGTTGTTGTACTATTTTCTGGTTCTTTTTGGACATGATATTTTAATTGTCTATGTTTTTCAATATATCAGACTACCCAAGAATCCCATTTTGGGAAGTAAACAGGTGGCATGTGTGCCTTTTAAAGCTTAGTTGAAATTAGTATAATTTAGCATCAAAGAAATGATATTATGCAAAAAGCTTGAACCCCAGACCAATTAAAATTTAATGATACCGCTACAGAATTGACTTCATAGAAATATTTAACAGTAGCTTAGTAAGTCAAGGAATGGACTAAGGTATTTAAAATTCTCCTGAGTTTCACATCTGGTGGGTGCCAGGCATATCCAATGCTTTTTTAAAATTATTTTTTTATTTCATGCAATCTTTGATGCTTTTTATATCATATCAAGCATGCTGTGATAAATCTGTAAGTCTAGTGTCCTTTGTCCTGGTGGCTGTCAGAAAAAGGGTGGGCTGTAGGTGGCACAGTATGAGAACTAAAGACACAAAGCAGTGAGGAGAGGCTCTTGCCATTGCAGTATTTAGAACAGGGATATACTAGAGTTTAAAATATATATGTACATATATATATATATATGCACATATGTATTCATGAAGGGGCAATGTAGGGATGCAGCTGAGTAGTGAAAGAGGCATGGAGTATGATTGTGAGAATTGCTTACCAATCCATAGCTGTTTAAGTAGACAGTAAAGCTGTGTGCTTTGCACAGCTATCTGACTAGTGTCTATCTCTGCATAAGCAGGGAAATAGAAATGGACTATTAGGTCTACTTTGTTTTCTTAAGTGAAAGCAGGTCCATGCCCAAACAGAGGCCATAATGTGCAACTGGATATATATATATCTTTTTCATTTTGAAATGAGTTTAGGTTCTCTGAAGTCAAGGCACGTTGTAAATATCTTGCCACAATAAAGAAACCTTTCTAATGTATTTCCTTAATTTTAAACAAACAAAAAACCAAAACCAAAAACCCCAAAGAATGAAATCAAATTCTCATACTGCACATTTAATTTATGCTGCTTTTAAATGCTGCTTATATTGCTATTATAATAATTCAAACTTATTCCTGCTACTCAAAATACAGAAGTATTTTTATTTCTGTTGCCAGTAGACTATAAAAGAGGATTTCTCTAGCCTTTGGCAGTTCTGGCAAATGCAGCTTTTTCTCACCTATTTATGCTTTGATTAGTTCATTATCAGGACATTTAATATCTGTAGATTTTCTCTGTAAGGTTTTACCCCTAGATGAAAAATGTGCACATTTTTCTTTTTAGAAAAGAGGAAAAAATGAGAGGTTTATAATGTGTGATAAAATGCATAATATGAGAAATAGTCTCATTTTAATCTGTCTCATTTGGCACTGCTTTTTAGCTGTTGGTACAGGATTTGCATAGAGGTGACATCACAGTAGCAGCATTCAATGATCTTTCTAATAAACTACTTCGAGAGTATCGTGATGATGACTCAAGGAAGGTGAAGGAAACTACTGACCAAATGAACACTTGCTGGGTTAATCTCAACCAGAGGTAACTACAAGGTTTCACTCTATATGTAGCAGCTTGTGCCTTAAACTTGTATTCTCTGTATACAAGTGTATTGTAGTCTCTTCTCTGTGTGCTTTAGTGCAGCATTTAGTGCTGCTGGAGATAGTCAATTGCAGTCAAGCTCTTTTCATGATTGAAATTCCCACAGTTCTCAATGGAAAGCTTCTGTATGACTTCCCATTTATGTGCTATATTTTTAAGCAGAAAGAGACTTCTTGTGTTTGGTTTCAGGTTTTCCTGTGCCTATTGTTCTCTAAGTGTCTTTCAAAGTTCCTCTCTTATTCTTTATTGCTGGTATGGTTTATGTATTTGTGGTTTGTTATTGTCCTTCCTTTTTGTAAGGCTGTAAGTGTTCAGCTTCATCTCCCCATGCATGAATTGCTTATGGCCTTTCATCTAATGGAAACTTCCCCAGAGTGGGGCTGTGCTTTGGGTTCTCAAGTGCAATCCTTCCAGTACTCTCATCTAGAAAATACTTGTGCTATAGGAATTGAGACTTAATTGAAACTTCTTTTTATTAATCCTCTATTTAAGATGTATCTTAAGAAGATATGTCTCAATGAAAGATATGTCTCAATGAAAATGTGATATTTTCCTATGCATAATTTTTTTTTCCTGCAGGATAATCTAATTTCTGCAGAAATTCTTTTGCGTGTTTGGTATTGATAGACGATTAAGATTTAGAATAGTGTCTGACTCTGAAATCTAAAAGTCTATATGCATTGTGGTTAGATGGAGAGAAGGAAAAATTGATCCTCTTTATGTGGAAGTGGGGAAGATGACAACTAAATTCTGTATGTATACATGTGCATGTGAAAGAAGCAGCTGCTTTTGGAATGGGATGTCAGTTAAAGGAATGATAAGCCTACTTATTAAAGCTTAAGGAGATGTTATCTCTTGAGGAGTGAGAGGAGGAGAGCATCACAGAACTTGTGAAATTAGAGAATGGTTTGAACTGGAAGGGGCCTTAAAGATAATCCAGTTCCAACCCCCCTGCCATGGGTAGACCACAATCCACTATATCAGATTGCTCAAAGCCCCATTCAGTCTGACCTTGGACACTGCCAGGGATGGGGCATTCACAGCTTCTCCTGTTCCAGTGCTTCACCACCCTCACAGTGAAGAATTTTTTCCTAATAGCTAAACTAAATGTGCCCTCTTTCAGTTTAGAGCCATTATTCTTGTCCTGTCCTTATATACCTTTGCAAAAAGTCCCTCTCCATGTTTCATGTAGGCCCCCTTCAGGCTCTGCAAGGCCTGAAGGTCCCTGAAGGCTGTAAGGTCCCCTGGGAGCCTTTGCTTCTCCAGGCTCCAACTCTCTCAGCCTTTCCTCATAGGAGAGGTTCTCCAGCTCTCAGAATGTTTTAGTTTTTCCTCTGGATCTACTTCAACATGTCCACATCCTTCTTATGTTGGGGTCCCAGAGCTGGATGCAGCACTCCAGGTGGGATCTCACCAGAGTGTAGTAGAGGTGCAGAATTCCCTCCCTTGCCCTGCTGCCCACCCTGCTCTGGATGCAGCCCAGAACATGACTGGCTTTCTGGGCTGCAGGCACACATTACTGGGTCATGTCCAGCCTCCTACCCACCAGCACCTCCAAGGCCTCCTCAGCAGGACTATTCTCAGTAAGCAGGTAATGAAGGAAGCAGAGTAGAATGTCATCCTATCCTTCCTTGGAGGAAAATTGTTCTTCTGTCATTTTGTGCTTTGGATGTGGCAGCTTGTTTCCCGGTTAATTAGAGGATGAGGGAAAACAGCTCCTTGTTGGATTAGCATTGACAGTAGACTAAAACTCTGCATTAGTCTCATTCACATTCAGACTTTGCAGTGCTATGGCTAGAGCTGGCATAAAACTGCCCACTATTCAGAGAAGGTGACCAGAAAGAAGAGCTCCTGCCTGGAAGCCTCTAATTAGTTTTGAATCTGCTTAAAGTCTAAAATAATAAGCTACTGCATTTTGTTGTGTATAACTGAAGCTCCTTAATTATCACTGGGGCTACTGTTTGAAGTCTGCAGCCTAAGGAAGGTGAATATCTGCTTTGTTTATTAACTAGTGGCAGAATGTAAGGGACAACTCTGAGAGCCAGCGGGTAGCCAATGTGGAGCTGCTCAGTGTAACCCCATCTGAGCAGCACAGTAGAATTAAAAGGGGAGAATGTGCAGTGAAAGCACTGGTTCAACAGGATGAAGGTTTTTATACTTGCTTTAAATGCAATAAATAGAAATACCAGTGATGAGGCTTACTTTTTGTGACAGGTGTTCGGACATGTAGGGCTTATACATAGAGTGGACATATAGCCCTATGGCTTCTATAAGAATAAATCTGTATTTATAGCATAATGCTTTAAAATACCAGTTTGTTCCCCCCACTCACACTTGAAGGACCCTGTGGAAAGGGTCCTTCATAGCATCACCTGGAAGGATTATGGTTCTGGCCACCATAAGAACGCCACCAGGAAGACTGTAGCCAGGGCATGTAAAGCGAAGAAGCTTATTTTAAACTGATGGCATTAAGAGATTGAAGGTCCCCAGTTTGACATTGTGTAAATTGGGTACTTTGCCCAGTGGCTATTTATGTTCTACTTTTATACTTTAGGGTGAAACCATAGTCATTCTAGGTGTTTGTGCTGCCTTGGTAATGGATTATAGTTGCTTTCTGTACTGTCTCAGATGTTAGTTTCTGAGTTTCTTTTGATCACACACATGTATGCATTGCAGATTTTTAGTATAAATCTGGAAAAATAATTGGGTGGAACAGAAACCTGAAACAGAGCCATGAAAAATTAAATAATAGAGTAACAATTTTTTCTTGGGTGTGTGTTTGCCAATAGAATCTGTGTAGACTTTCTCCACTATCACTGTATAGGTTAGCTACATTTGAAAATAATTCTCCAGCTTCTCCTCACATTTAGTTCTTGCAGCCTGGAAGATATACAGATCCTCTGTCTTTTGAGGCTGCTCTAATTGTGTCAGAATTATTTGAAAATCTGAGTTATGTTTTTATAGAATGGGGTAGTTTTTAAGCTGCAGTACAGAATTCTCCTGTAAAAAAATTTTCTATTTTGTATTTTATGTTTGAGGTCTTTACTAGCAGGGGAGGAAAATATTTCCATCTGTTCTTTTAAAGTGTTGCTCACTACTGCTTGCTATACATGTCGTCTTTAAAAACACCCATGTAATCTTAGGACATTAGTTGTAAATTTGTATGTATGTAGCAGCAGGATTGTTTTTCAGCTTTAATTTAGTATGGCAGCAGTGGATCAGTAATAGGATTTCATTCTTTCCTTAAAGCTCGACCAAGCAGAAGGCTCGAGAAATTAAAACTTTAGGATGAAGACAATATTCTTCAATGAATGTTGTTAACTTCAAAGTTCAAGTTGTCTCAATTCCTATCTAATACATCACTACTTAGAGATCTGGGTCACTTAGTGTTTCATCCTTTGGGGCTGTTCTTTTCCTTTGAAGGTCACCTTTATTACCAGTCTGTTCTTCCTGCTGTCACTCCTGTTCTTCCACCTTTGGCCTTAACCCCCTGCTAGGAAAGAAAATCCCTGCAGAGGGAGAGGATTTTGAAGTTAGAGCTCATAACTGCTTTTACTTTACATTTTTCTCACAGTTCCTTGGTGTCCTCTAATTTTTCAGCTGGTGCCTATTATCTTTCCTGGACAATATCTATCAAACTACTTGTTATCCCTAGCATGCTATGTATTTTTTCTCAAGACTGGGTGAAGCATTCCAGCTGCAAGTGAGTAGCAAGAATGAAAACTTCTTGCTCTCCTAGTCATTTGCTAGTCACCAAAACTTGGGCAAGCACAAAGTCAGGAGCAATTCTTAGCGTCTTATTTTGGCTGAAGCAATTAACAAGTGGTGTAAGACCAAAGCTTCTAAAATAGGGGTTGCAACACTATCTTGGAGCAAATTGTTTCTAAAAAGTTTAGTTGGTTATGCAAATCTTAGAAATGTGAGCCTGGCGGAATTGGGGTTGCATGAGATTTCCTCACAGTCCTTGAAAGAGGACAGCTTTTACTTGTAGCTGTCTCATCTGATGTGCTAGTAAACCAGGCTACTTTTGCTTTGAAATGTCATCCTGAATGGTACTGAACACCCACTGCTTCTTTTCTAAAAGGAATATTTTAACTACTTTTGAAATTCACAATTCCAAACATAGTTATTCCTTCATACTGCTGAGCAGCACAGCATGAAAAGGAGGAAAGAAAGCTGAAGTAGATGGGAGGATGCAGAAGACACAAATTTGGACCTGTCTGGAGAAACATGGAAATACCAAATGCTGAGTGTTTTGGCCTTGTCTATCTTGAAATTAAGTATCACTTTACTCCTAAAATATTATAATACAGCTAGTGCTTGATGTGAAAATAAAATTTAACTACTTACTCAGCAGAAGCATTCTAGCTGTTAGCTCTGTTAGAGATTTCTTTACAGTGTTCTGGTGTGGGATAGTATCATTTCAATCACTAGAAGACAGAACTGTTATGCAGAACTATAAGGTGATTTTTTTCCTAGGAAATTATTTGAAGTTGCTGATAAAATGTTCAGATTATATTGTTATTACATGAAAAAAATCCCCTTACAGACACAAACTTTAGTGTTTGTATCAGTTAGAAGTCTTTTGGATTATTGAAAATTATTTGGACCATATTCTACCAGTCTTTTTTTAAGTCAGTTGAGCATGTTTTTGATGGCAGTGTATTATTCTATTTGTTTGAGTGATTGTGTCAAAAGTCTTCTAGCAGAAAGAACCAGGTATCTGACTTTTCATCCCTTAGCACTTTAACTCTTAAGAATTTATGGCAGTGTTTCTGCTCACTGTAAAAGAGGAACAAAAATACCCCAAGCACTCAGTGCTTCTACTCCATATGTTTTTTGTTGATGTGGAAAAGCCCATTTATCACACATGGCAATAACACTTCTACCCTTTGGACTAGCATAAGTTGATGATGGTAACACTCTAAAAGGAAAACCTAGTAACTGAGTTTTTACTGCATGCCTTTTAAAAAAGGGTCTGTCAAATGTATAACCAGTTCAGGACATCTGTGGGCAACTATAGATACACTAAAAACAGTGATATAAATTATGATAAAACAAGCTGTATCTCTGTTCTTACTAGAGATGCATTTCAGATTTCCTTTTAGCAGTTTCATTATGATGTATATAATGTTGTGTCTTATGGGGGAATATACTGACACTTGTCTTGTTTTCAGAGCTGTTGATAGGCAGAATTTCTTGGAGACAGAGATGAAGACAGTACAGGCCTCACAGAAGGATCTGGAGAGCTTCCTCAAGTGGATTCAAGAGGCAGAGACAACAGTAAATGTTCTGGCAGATGCATCCGAGCGTGAGAACACTGCTCAGGACAGTGTCTACATAAGGGAACTCAGAAAGCAAATGCAGGTGAGAAACTAAGTATTATTGATGTTATTCAGGTTTTCTCTCAATGGCAAATTTTATAAAGGAAAGCTATCTACTTGCTTGGAGAAAGCTGCAGCCTATTGAAAGGTGTTTCCTAAGACACAGTGTTTTAGAAGTCAGGTGTATGAAAGAAGCAGATTTGTCTTCCTAAGGTTTGAAGCACATATTTTTGTGTATGTCCTTGGCACTGAGGGCTCTTAAATGTCCTTGGAGGGTGACTGTGTTCAGCAAGTGTACGCTTCATTAAACCAAGTCATGTTGTGTGATTGTTTCAACCAAACAATTTAATCTACTTCCCTCCAAGTAAAGCCCTCCTGAGCTGCGCTCTCTCCTATTTCTGTCTGCCACCTTCCTCCTGCTTTTTTAGCAATCCAAGAAGTTGTTGTGCTTGGGTTACCTTTTCTCCCTCTCCTATTGCCCAGCAGCTCCCCAGGTGGCCTTCTTTCTTGTTCAGGCCCCAGACTGGAAACCTTGGAAATGACTGAGGAGTTTAACTGACACCACTTATTGAATCCTGCACTCTGTGTTTGGATTAATGTCACCTGTGATCTAAGTGGGTTTGAGCAGCTTAAAATAAAAAAAAAAGATGTTGCTTTTAGTAGTACTCTTAATCTGAACATGTCTACGCAGAATTGAAATGAAACAAGACTGTTGAAAATATCTGATAGGAAGTTATTCTTGCTAGTCATAGTAAGAGTACAATGTTTTGTGGAAGCTTGTATCTTTTGAAGATGGCATGTCACTCACTGAATTATTCTAGTCAGGCAGGTAACTCATCTGTAGAGATGTGGCTTTTCGTGAAATGCTGAGCCTAGTATGTAGTGGTGACACCTAGAGCTTAATGTTATGCTTTCTATTGGTGCCGCTTCCGACTACTGCGATGTAGTGGAGGTGGAAGAGCTAAAACAGGGCACAGGCAGTGAACAACAGGAAGTAGTGCTTTGTGTAAATAGACTTATTTCTGCATTACTTTGCATTCTGTGTAGTTAACACCAAGATACAGCTGTTATTTCACAATTTGTTTGTTGGCTCTGTGTGGCTGTGAAGCACTGTGTGTGTGGAAGGTTGTTTACCATTCTTTGTTGTGCTGCAATCTGATTAAAATTGCCTGAGTTGGTGCTGCATGAGGGGAGAACTGTTGTGCAAGACTGCTGTGAGAGAAGAGGGTCTATGACCAACTCCTGACTTTGCATGCTGGCTTGTCACTGCTGAAAAGGCAGGTGGAGGTGCTGATCTTCCCTGGTTCAGCATCTGGTACCTGATATTGTCCATATCTTTGATATTGTGCACATGAAGTATCATCACTTAACTCACCCATGACCTCACATAACATGGTAAGTCTTTTCTGGCTACCCTAGGAAGTGGAGCATATCCAAGAATGTCATAGCATAATGACTTCCAGAATGAACCCTGTCCCCTACCATCTTACCGTCTTTAAATGTAAATGAAGACATTAATATCATGACTCCAAAATCGCTGTTTAAGTTTTCAAGTATTTGTTTTCAAGTATTTGTTGCACTTCTGAAAATAAAATGAAGTTCCAACATCTTGCTGTACCTCAAAAGATCAAGCCCACTCCTTTGCGAGTTCTTAAGCTTATTATCTGATTAGACAAAGATAATTTCCTTTTCTTCCCCCCTTAAGTGGTGTAAAATGAGTGTTGTTCTCTTGGTGCCTTGTTGAATATGTAAAGTATTGGTTTTATGGTTAGTGGTTAAATGGTTTTAAGAATGCAGGGTTTATAACCTTCTCTGCTGTGTGTGAAGATGCCTCTGCTCCCAAGGCCTGTGCATTAAGTAAAACTTTTCTATGAGTTCACTGTGTGATAAATTCTAGGTGAAGAGAGCTGAACCTAGACAAAAGGTGATGAATTTGTTATTGTTGCTGCTGTTACATGTCATGCATTTTCAAAATAGGATCATCTGTTAAACTGGCATCTGTGCATGCATGGGAGGACTATCCTCCATTACATTTTGGGCCTACCTTATTTGGCTGCAGCTCAAGTCACTCTACAGTGGAATCAATGATCTGAGTCCTGAAGCTTTGTTTTGTCTTTCATTGTGATACCTGACGCCAGCAACAGTACTATGCAAATAATGAAGACTTTGGGTGTGGTTGCAATGTCTTTTTAAAAAGGAGACATCTAAATTATATCATCAGTCAGTTCAATTAATTCTCTCAGTATCTAAACCTTCTAGAAGTTTTTCCATTCAGGTTAGTGCCAAAACACTACAGTCTGTTTTGGAAAATTTTTAGCAGTGACTTGGAAGAGATTAAAACCTAATTTGAAAAAAGATGCAGAAAATAAGCTAGGAAATAGTAAGAAGTAATGCAAGGTATATGAAATCCTGGGCCTATACTTGTAAAGGTGTTCAAAATAATTAAAAAATTTTGTTGTATTTTAAAAGAAGCTACCATAAGTAGTGTCTGGCTATTTTGTCTCACTGCTTGATTCAAACTCGTAAATGGAAAGATCTGGGAAGATAAAAAGTAGAAGGAAGTAAGGAAGGTGTGGACTGTGGGGTCTTGCTTGCACAGAAGAAGTTTGGGCTTTTGCAGAGTCATTTCTGAATGCTTCCATGGTTTCAGAGTTCTGCTGCTTCACAGGTTTCCTTAAAAGATATTTGGTAAAAGCGTGTCAGCTAATAATGGTACACTCAATCTGGAAAGTTAAAGAAGCAGGCTTCTAGTGGAAGGGATGTAAGCCAGGAGCAGTGGCATGCAGAGGAATAGTTCAAATAAGTCATGAAGATGAGAAAAGACAGTGTGTCTGGCAAGGTGAATACAGATGGTAAGATTTCTATATATAGCATGGAATCTGTGTATCTGTTTATCTGTTCAAAATGATGTTGTTATTGTTGCGGACACATCAAAAAAGTGTCAAAGGGAAATGGGGTTTATGTGGAAGAGTGGTAGAAACATTGATTCAGTCCTAAAAATAAAGATGAAAAGGTTGTCTTCACAGAATTAGATGGGAAGAGTTTTTAAATGTCCTGTATGAAGAACCTGAACCTTGCATTCATCTCCTTCCTAGGAAAGTGCCTTAGAAGAAGCAAAGCAGTGTATAATGCACTGACATCTAAGCTGTGCATTATTTTGGATCATACAAACTTGTCAGGATAGCTGTTGCCTGCATATTGTGCTGATTGATGTGCTTGAAATGTGTAGGGACCTTTTCATGTGGAAATATGCACTTTAAATCATATGATTGGTACTTCACCTACTGTGTTCAGGCCTCCCTGAACCTTTGCTACAGCAGCCCTTCTGATACAGATTTAAGTAGATTCACCAAAGCACCTTTGGAAGCAATGAGTAGCTGGCTCTGGTTATGCTGCAGTTTTGCCACACATAGGGGTATGTTGGCTGTATTGCACTGGGAGTTCCTTGCTGGTAGGAAACCACTTCCATGCTCTTGAACATCCTATCATCATCCTTAGATGGCTTAAATAATTCTGCTTTGTCATGGGAAATTAATCAAAATTATGTTAGCTCTTTGGATTCAAGAATGACTTAGAGAAGGGGTTGATGATGCAACTGTATGCTTTTACTTTGTCAAAACCCTATCTTTTTCTTGTCTAAAGTCATTCTGGAAAATATTTAATTGGAAATGACTTGTGAAAGACATTGCTACTTTCTGGTGCAAGTGGGATCCTTTAGATCCCTTTGACTAATTTTGCTTTAAAAGAGTTTTTATAGAAAGAGGTTTACCCCCTGCAATTTTCCCTTTTGTGTTGGGTAATCTAGTTTTGAGAAACGCCTGTGTGATTTATTAGCCTTTAACGTAAGGCTGATATAATTAGGGCAGGTATCCCTGTGCTCATCTCTCAAGATTTATAACACAATCTGTTATTCACTCACTCTACAGCTCTGCCAGAGCTGCGTTCAGTCTGAGAACGAGAGCATCCTTTCCCAGAGTGAGGAAGCAAACACTCTGTCTGCTGATAGAAAGCAGCTACTAGGGAGGAACAACTGTTGTGATACAGTGGAGCCGTCTTCCTGAAGGAATTCCTTTTTTGTTCCTGCAGCTTTCAGGCTTAAATTAATAACCTTTTTCTGGCTATTTAGTGCACTCCTGAACGGAGGCATACGATCGGCTGCTCAACTTCATTTGCCCTCTGCAGAAGCAGAGCTGAGCAGTACCGATTAGAGGAATCTGTGAAAGCTGTTATCTTTTTGCATTTGTTTTGTGGGGTTATTTTGGGAGAAAAACTTATGCTGTATCAATCTTCTTTGCCTTTGAAACGTATAAAGCCTGTAGCTTGCAAAAGCAGTCGTGGAAGAGAGCATGCTCAGAAAGCTGGCAAATCATTGTCCAGTGACCGGGAGGAAATGATAGTTGCTCTTCATTTATAATGCAAATTCTGAGGTATCTTCAGAAGTGTGGCAAACTTAAAATGATGGCTGTGGTGAGAACCTCTCTTCAGAAAGTTGTGGTGTTGTTGCATCGTTTACAGAGGATGGCAGTTTCTTCTCCCCGTTACCAGAAGCTTTGTAAGGTAGGAAATGTAAGCCCTAAATGTCGAGTGTGTGTGTATTGCTAACTCTGTTGTCTTTCTGAGATAAAAAGAAAAGAAAGTGAGCATGGGATGAGTGTCAAAATCATCTTGGCTATCTAGTGTTTTTAAGTCTGTAATGCTTTCCATGTGTGTTTTGTTAAAAAATACAATAAGAAAAAAAACAACCCAAAACAAAACAACCCTGTGCTTGTCAGAGTGATACATTTTTTTTAGAAAAGTGCTCTCTTGCCCACCATTTAGGTGTCTGGGAGGAAAACTGTTATGTTCACTGAGATTTTTTTTTTTTTGTAAAATACAACCAGTTCTTTTCCTAGGGAGTTAGTTACTTCTTGGTATATGTGATTCTTTAACTCCTGTGTACCCATTATGTAGAATAACTGTGTTTTTCCATGCCCAGTGTTATTTTTCTTTTGAGCTTTATGAAGCTTTTAATTAGGAATGAGTTCGGCAGACTTAATACACAGCCATTAATTCTGCCTTCACTAACTGAGCTCTTTCAGTTAAGAAAATCAAGAAAAGTTTGAGGAAAAGCATGTTGACATAGGCTACCACTTATTGCTGGTTTTGATGGTACCTGTTTTGGTTGCTGATTGTTTCTGTTTCCAAAGATGGTGTTTACATTTTTGTTTTTTTCATGGGCTCAGTAGTTCTGAACCTTAATACTGTGGTGATGATCTCGGATACCTAGTAAAATTCACTTTTAAAAGTAGTTTTGATCACTCACCAGATTAAAATAAGTAAATAAAATTAATAAACTTCTAACTGATCTGTAAAGTCCATGAGTTAATACTGCTGCAGTGTTGATGCCTGTGTGAGGTGGTCATACTTGTGCTAATATTATTGAACTTCTAATATAAGGATTCTGTCTTGAAACTTTGCAAAATTTTAAAATTTGATAAGTCTTCAGCTGTATGTAATATATACATTACATAAATTCTATTTGGCTGCCTTTGAAATTGTTTTTTTTCTTGCTGCTTACGATACTTTAAAAGTGTCTGGGTTTTTTGATGAAAATACATCTGTGTTTTGCATACAAGGTGTGTGAGAACCAAAGTCTTGTTCTGATGATAGAGCAAAGCCACCTTAACTCATCCTTCCTGCTTCAATCTGAGATGTGCTTTCTGTTGTGAGGAATTTAAAAATGACATCAAGTGAGAGAGATCCCATCCTTAGAGTAGGGTTTAAAAGTAAGGAAAAAGTATCATGCAGTATGTTGTTCAGTGAAGCTTGTAGATGAAGTTCTGGCATATAGGGAAGAACATTTTCTTCAGATGGCTGTTTCAGCATGCTTCAGTTTACCAAGCTGTGCTAATAGATGCATCTTCATTATAAAGAATGAGAGACAGTAGTTTGTGTGCATACAAGCTGCTTTAACAAACGTTTCTCAGTTGTTCTTGTTTATCAGTTGTCAATAAACAGCCTGTTTGCTTTTGTGAATAAGGCAGATTTTTTTAATAATGTAAAGATACAGGTTATAATTGCCTGTTTAGTTATATTATTTGTATAAACTTGTTTATAAAATGTTTGTCAAGCCACTATTTAGTGACTCCTGGAGTTATAATTATTGCTAATTATCCTGAGAGCCTAGTTAATGGATGTATACTTAATTTGTTGAGTTTAAATCTACCCAAGGGGTAGTGAAAAAATCTTCTAAAAGGCTTTTATTAAAATACATTTTCTGATTGAGAACCCATGCAGTAATAGCCTTGGGAATTACACATTGCTTAAAATTACACAGTGTATGGGTTTTTTTGCTTTTAAAAAGTCATGTGGCTTAGTTTTTCAGATGTCTGTGTTCAGTTTACTGAAGGTAGAATTGTTAGTCTCCTTGTAGAGTTAAATCAGGCACTAATTGAGGCAGAAAAAAAGAAATGGTTTACGATCCCAGTCACTTCCAGCAGGTGTCAATGTAAGGCAATGATAGATGGAAGTCTGGTGATGGAAATGTTAATACTTAGATGAGAAAATGTATGGAAATTACTAAGAGCAACCATGACAGCAAGTCAGGAAGGATTTCTTGTAGTGCCCTGTATACTCCTGTCTTTGGAATGCCAGACATTTGTACGTGTCTTGTGCACTCTCTGGATACACTGGTATAGTTCAGATCTGCAGAAGAGAAACTATTTACTGTAGTGTATGAATTATTGCATTGTATAAGTAGGTGTTTCATGAACTACATCTAAATATTGCATGTGAAGTGTCCTCTGAATTGCAACAGAGGGCCAATAAAGTATTTAAGACAAATTCTTGAAGTTTAGAGGTATTTTTCTTTAACTGCACTGGTTATGAAAGAAGTAGTAAGGCTTTATCATTTAACTGTACTGGGAAAAGTCGTGATTGTTCCTTTTAACAGCCTCATATAATAGTAGCAATCAGCATTCATAGTCCACATTTTTCAAATTTCTTTATAGCAAAAACAAAAATAAACACTTTGTTGACATACTAGAGCATGGCCAAAAACCACAAAATCCAAAGTTTAGGATATTTCTTCTGTTGCTGCTTTTCTTTCACAAATTTTTTTTACCAAGGTAAATTTTGCCAGAGAGACCTTTTCACTTGTTGCTATTTGATTCTTTTACTTTGAAATTAATGGCATAAGAGGGCAAAATGTCTGCACTTGCCATTTTGTTGTCAGTATGTAATAAGTTTTGCTTTATTGTTGTTAGCAGCTTTGTTTCAAAACTCTTGTGTAAGGCTTTGATGCTGATAATGAACAATTAGAAAACTGTTGTAGGGCTGTCGTCTGCTCTATGTTCTTGCTAATATGATTGTTCCTTAAAGAAAGACTTTTATAAGTAATATCCAACTAGCTCAGGCTAGAATGAATTAATAACAGAAAAAAATCATTTTGAGGTACAAATTGATACATCTTTTCTGAGAGACCAGAGCTACAACATTACTTACAAAAATAAAGTAGAGAATTGTGAAACTTTCTCTAACTTCCCTGACGGAAGGTAAAGAATAGTGCATCTCTGGCAGACAGCCTAATGATTACCTTGAAATATGTATCCTGCTTGTGTAATTTGACTGTGTATTTTTAAAACACACTGCTAGCATTCAGGAACTGGAGCATTCATCCCCTGGAAAACAGGCTGAGGAACAAACCTAGTTGCTGAGTGCTGAGAGGGTTTTTTCTCATTTTTTGTCTCTCACTTTTTTGATAAATTCTTGAGAAGAACCTGCTTTAAAAAAACCAAATTCTACTGCCTTCATGTAAAATACTCAATTCTCAAACCTGATCCAACATGAGTCTTCATGTGGCAACTTAGGTGAGTTCCTGACTTCCTCAGCTATGAAATGCATCAGAAACATGTCTCCTGAGGTATTTTTTTTAAGAATACATAACTTCAAATGCAGTCCTCTAATTTTATGCTGTTTTTTTAATGGCCAGTGTTAAATTTGTAAAACTGCAGGAAGTTACAAGCACAGTGAATGCTGGGGTCAGCCAAAACCTTTTTTTGCTGTGATACTGGTGATGCATTCCAAAATACATTTACATCATGTTGAATTTTGAGAGTAGCAGCAAAGCCTCTCTTCCTAGGAAATTTTGAAAAAAAAATATGAAGTTCATGGAGGCAGGACAAGAAAAAAAAAAAGCCTAGGAGGCTGTGTTGATAAATGTGTAGGCTAATCCTGGTTCCAATGAATTCAACAAAGATGTAAGGTTTTAAATGTTTACATGACTTCAAGTTGATTTAGAAAATAAATCATTCACACTTGACATATTCAGGTACAAAATACAGATAACCAGATGTGGGTGAGGAGGAGCAGCAATGTAGTACATTCATTGGACAGCAGAAGTGAGAACTAAAGTTAATTTTGGAAACATGTTCTGAAGTAGGCTACTGTATTAAGCAGGTTGTTGATTGGAAAATGAAGCAGTGTCGTCAAAAGCATTGCTAAATTATGCAGACAGTTTCTTTTTTTAGATGAGCAAGTTAACTCCAGACTGCTTGATATGGTTCTAGTTGTATAAAGGACATTCTAATTAGATTTAGATCTACAAAAAAGCCTTCTTGAAGGGAGAAGGTGAGAATTAAAGGGAGACTTGGATAATAATGACTATTATCTACGCTAATATAATAAGGCTAGGAGTGAACTGATAAGAACAAGATGGCTATTTTGAAAAAGGAGATGTATTAAATAATATCTAATGATCAGCCTCTCAGGAGTTTAGGATTTACCATTTTAGAAAACAACTTAGCAGTGTAACTGGAAACCACCCCACCTCAGAACACCCACAGCTTGTTTGCAGGGGGAGTGATTGTAGAAGTGGTTTTCAGTGTGATTTCTTGAGACAGAGTATGTACAGGGCTGGGACAAAACATGACGTGGGTTCTTGATGAGCAGAATAGGGCTGACATACAGCTAATCAAGGGCAGCAAGGTACCTTGATGGTGTTTAGAGACAGAATATAAACCTTATTTGCAAGGAACGTGAATAGGCTAGGAACGAGTGTCAGTCACTGGTCATTTAAAATGAATGAGATGGACATAATTTCTTTGTGGAATTGGATTAAAAGTTGTAAAGCTGAAGACTGGTGGAGAATACTTGAAATGATAAGCATCTTGAAGTCTTGGGAGGTGACAGTTGATTTGCTTCTGGCCTTTATTATAGAATGATCACAGCAGCTAGAGAAATAATGGAAGGCTGAAGGGAGAAAATTTTTAATAACTTTAAAAAAATGAGGTAAGTGAAGGTTGGAAATGACTATCCAGTGAGTCAAAAGATGCGAAAACAAGAAATATGGGCAAGAAATTAAATTCCAGTTGGAAATGTAATAACTATAATGGAATTCAGTTCTCCATTGGTATCTAACTGCACCTTTGTGTATACTCTGTCAGTGATGGACAAGCACTATTAGGGGCTTTGGTGTGTAGGCAAGATGCTGTTAACTGTTAGCATGTTATTTACTGATTGATTTCCTTTGGACTTTCAGAGGGGTCTGGTTAAAAAAACCAAAACCAGTGGGATATTGGAGAGATATTTTTATGCTTTGATAAGTCAGAGAGATATGAGATCCTCTGAACTTCCACAGACATTCTGGCATAGTGTAAGTTGGTTCATGAAGAAAGATGTGGATTCTGGTTGTGATTGGCGTTGGAGTGTAGAAGAATGAGCAGAATTTCAAGGAGAAACTTGTAGGTAAAGTTACTGGGAAGACCTTTTGATAGTGAGACTTAGGAGCTTATTGTTGTTCCCCAAGGACTTCTGTGTCTTCAGCGCTTAAAGACAACATTTCCCAATGCAGTGCTTTACTTCAGTAAGGCAGTTCCAAGCACAAAAGACAAGATGGTGACTGTGAAGAGCCATCATGGATTTTGAGAAGGGTGCCCAAGCTGTTTGCTTTCTGTGAGAAAGTTGTTGATGTGTCTTTGGATGTAGGGAAAGCAGTACTGTTCCCTGATCATGATTTTTAGAAAGACTTTGAATGCAGTCTTTCACAGCCAAATCAGAGATATGGACAAGACAGATAACCCAAAAGGCGGGAAGCAAATGTCTGGAGCATTTGTGTTCCTCAAGGGATGGAACAGAGACTGGTACAGTTTATGAATTACAGTTTATGAAACAGGCTGGTACTGTTATGAATCCAGAGTGGGACAGAGTACACTCTCAGCAGGTTTGTGAAGGATACTAGACTGTGGAGGAACACAGTGGAGGAACAGTTCTGTTCCCATTCCTTGGGGCCTCAAGAGGGAGGGATGGGCTGACAGGAACCCCATGAGTTTTTTAAAAAGCCCCCAAAAACCCCAAAGCCAGTTTTTGCACCTGAGGAGTGATTCAATGCATTGGTACAAGTGTGAGAAGGATTATAGGCAGAGAGGAAGAAGTGTTTGTTTTTCTACTTAGCGCTCATGAGGTCATGTCTGGAATACCACAGTTGGTTTCAGGCCCCCGGTTTGACAGATAGTGAGAGACTGGGGGGAGAGTGCAGTGCTTGGAGCACAGGACATGAGCAGAGCAGCAGGGGAGCTGACTTCATTTAATTTGGAAGAGAGAAGGCTCCAGGAATTTCCAGCTGTTGTCACTGCATACCTGGTGAGTTGTTACTATAAAAGATGGAGCAGGCTCTTCTTGTAGGGGCCCTGTGGAAGGAAAAGAGGCAGTGGGAATATGCTGCAGCAAGGGAGTTGGGTGTAAGGAGAGCAATTCTGCAGAGGAGATGTAACTGCTCACTGGAGTGAGCTGCCCGAAAAACCAGGCTGTTATATTTCCATCTCTGGCGGTATTAACACTTGTAGTGGATAAGGCCCTTAGCAGCAGACCCTGCTTTGAAATTAGTTCTTGGAATTGGCAGGAGGTTTGACCTCCAGAGGTCTTCCAACATGTGATTTTCTATGATTCTCCATGCTAGTGCCCTATTAGCTTATAAGTGAAGACTAAAATAGTCAAAACGATAGTGCAGCAGTTTTCAGCTGTGGGTTGCTCACTTCCTATGAAAAGGAGCTTCATGATTTTACTCCATGTGAAAAAATTCTTACTTCTCTGCTGAATTTTGATCTAAATTGGGGCCTGCTATGAGTCTGCTGAACAGCCACAGCATGTACTCATTTGCAAATCCTTTTGCTCTAGTCTAACCTCAATGGTGGTAATGCAGTACAGTCAGGCACTTGGTGCATATCTGAATTATGTGCCTATGATTAGAAGGCATTTTAATATAGCATAAAACTTTGTCATCTAACCTTCCCCCTGCTTCTACATTTTCAGATAATGTTTTCAGAACTAAAGCAGAAGACAGAAAGGTTTTGCACATCTTGAGTGATGGGGCTGACCTAAATGAAACCACTTTGTTTTGCCATTTGTCTAATTAGGATCAGTGCCAAATAAAACTGTATAATAAATGGGTACATTATTGTAAACCCTTGTGCTCTCTAGTCCTTTATATATCAGGGAACTTCTCTAGAAATAGAATGATTTCTTTAAGGTGAAATAAGAAGGAAAAACAAAATGGGAGAGGACATAAAGCTTCAGAATTTCAGTATTCTTAAGTGCTGCACGAGTCATTCCTATTTGGAAACAAAATGCAGCTTAACAAAAGTTAAGATAGGTTCTAGGATATATTGCTTTTTTTAATAGCATTTTGTACTAATGTTGAAGGGAAGAAAGGAGAGAGGAGATGAGAGAAGTATTTCAGGACATGCTTCTAGAATCCTCTTACATTTATTGAAAGGCAACTCTGATTTTTTAAGCTGAAAATATTTTGCTATTGCAGCAAAAATAAATCTAAAATATAAGGTAGTTCTATTAAAGCATGAATGTAGCATTAATAGAAAACTTGACTTCCATGAACTTCACATGTTTACAGGAGCTGAATCAATATTTGATACGAGACCCTCTTGCCATATCATTTTGCCACAGTGCTTTTTGATTAGTGCTATTTTTCAGGAAGCAATTTTCCCCCCCTCTTTCCCTTAGGGCTTAATTACCCATCCCAAATTCATGGAGTTGTGAAGCAGTAGCTGCCTAGAACAGCATAGTGCTTCACCAGTTTGTGTCTAGAGAACTGACAGTTTTTTCTTGTCTTCTTCCGACAGATCATTTGAGCTTATTTTTAAGAAAAGCTGCTCTCACTAGGTAGCTGGGAAAATAATGCTGTTTGAAGATGTCCTGTCACTGTTAGTCATCAGGGACTCTGGAAGAGTTCTGGCCTCCTTTTTGCCTTCCCCTCTGTTTTTAATCAAGACAAACTGTAAGAGACATCATGTTCCAAAGTTGCCCTTAGAGTTTTCTATTTCATATCCACTGCTTGCAGACCTGTGTTGGATTCTGGCTGCTCTGTGATGTTTTCATGCTGGGCACTTTTGATATACTTCAGTGCAAAGGATTTTACTTCAAAGCAAAAGTAACTTCCTCAGCCCTGCATAGTTGGGTAATTGAATGTGGGTGGAAGATGTCAGTAGTGTTTTTGATAATTGATATCCTGTGTTGCACTAAGAGAGCAGTTTTTCATAGTTGCAGAGTAATTCTATTTACTTGTGGTTTATGGTACATGGTAAATATGGTAGGTGCTGCAAGTGAAGTAACAAAGTGAAATGCTTCTCAACTCAAGTTGTGCCAGGGGAGGTTGAAATTGGACATTAGGAAAAAGTTCTTCATGAAAGGGTGGTCAGGCATTGGAATAAGCTGCCAGAGAAGGGGTGGAATTCAAATTCCTGGAAGTGTTGAAAAAAATGTGCAGATGGGCTGTGTAGGGACATGGGTTAGTGCTGGACTTGGCAGTGCTGGGTGAATGATTGGAATTGAAGATCTTAGAGGTCTCTTCCAACCTTAATGATTCTATGAATCTGTAGATGCTCCTCATTTGCTGATGAGCCCTGTATTTATGAGCACGATGTTGTGCTAATAGGGCAAGAGCTGGTTTTGCTGCACTGGTGTTCCAGATTTCTGACCTGAAGAAAGCATTCTTTCTGGGGAGAGGTGGAGACTTGGTTTTCAGTGCTTGCTCAATTCTTGGCATTTTTGCTGAGACTGCTGATCAATTAGTGCTAATTGTGCTGGGTTTTGGGATATGGTCCTAGAACAGTCATCTGAGGTCACTGCTTTCTGTCACCTGCCGTTTTTGGACTCAGTTTGTGAACTATGATTTTTTTGCTTTCCTATTTTTTTTTCTTTTAAGAAGGGATGCATTATTAGCCCTGAAATAATCACTCACCCTTCACATTCAATTTTGGATGTTCCATATCAAATATTGGAAGTCTCTTGGTTATTATTCTCTCTTATTTTTTGCTACAAAGAGGAGTATTCTTTTGCTGCAAGTTCCAACACAGCAAGCTATTTGAAACAAATGTCTTTCTCCTCTTTCTGTTACTGAAATTAAACTTTAAAGTTACTCAATATTTGGGATTCTTGGGCACCTCTGAGAAGGATGGAAGCATAATAAAAGTCACAGATTACACAAAAATCTCCTTTCCCTCTTTTTTCTTTATTAGTAAGCAGGGCAATTTTCTCTTTTGGAAGAGGAGGAAATGCTTTCAGAAAGAAAAGAGGGAAGCCTGCCAATGATGTTTCACTTCTTTGCTACGTGTTTGCATCAGGAGTTAAAAGCAGTCCCCCAGCTATTTCAGTGAAATAGCTACATATCAATTTGTAGGCCATTATCTTTCACTTCATATTAGCTCAGCAGTGTAATGATAAATTAACTCTGAATTTCTTTCCATAGTTCTCAGTATGAAGAATACGGTCTTAAACGATTCAGCTTTTATCCGTAAGCAGATAATTTAGCCCAGCTGTGGGAGACTTTCATCCCTTATAACGTTGTTCCCTCTATATTAAGGTTCAAAATGCAAATAAGGGAGATAATTAAGAAGGTTCAGTTGAAGAATTTGGATCTGGACATGACCTTCCATGAGCATTGTCTCTAAGTGAGCTGATGTGATAAGGCACTTACACTTGATTAGTTAAAATTATTTGGATTTAGAAAACAAGTAGATTCTAGAATTTTTGCACTAGGCTAGTATTTTGATTAATACTAATTTTGTCTAAACTTCCTTTTTACTGGATATCTGAGTTTGTCTTACTTTTACATGAAATCTTGAAATTTATCATTGCATCTCAGACTCCATAGGATGAGGAGACCACAGTTTTGTTTTAGTTGAAAACAAGTGTATTTCCTCTCTTTTTTTTCAGTGGCAGAAGTATGGTAATGATCTCTTCCATAAGGAGAAACTGTCACTCTGCCAGCAGAACCTGAATACACATTTTGCAAGTGTTTGGTTGTGACTGAAATGGGGATGGAGGAGAGGGATGTTCTTTCAAAAAGCACTGAAAGTATGGGTTGCCTTTTAATTATGGTGTCAACTATTGTTTTAACTGGAAGGGTGCAAAACAACCCCAAACTAGCCTGTGGACTTTGAGATTGTGGAGAAATTTTTGGAAGTTGTGAATGGGTTCTAAGGGCTAAAGCAGGCTTTTTATCCATTGGAAAAACCTCTTGTTTAAACTATCACTCCACAGCAGTCCAAAATATAGCCTAGCTTTCTGCACTTAAGGCATTTAAGGAGTGCTTTTTGTTGGCTAAAGCAGCCTCATAGATTGACAGTGCTTGATAAAAGTTTCCCACTATGGATTAAAGTCAATTCAAGGTAGGAAAAGTGTCAGAGGGAATAGCATTGCTGGAACTTGCAACATGGTTTAATTTTGACATTGCTAGTAAGTGACTGCAAGAGGAGGGTAGCTTCTCTTATTGGCTTGGGTAAAATGACAACCAGTTGAGGTTGTCTAAAGCTGCTCACCTGTTCCTGTGGCATAGAAGGTGATGTGCATTTGGGAACACAAGTAGTTGTTGGTATACATGCTGATGGTACCAGTCATCAGAAGGGTGTTTCACTGCAATGATCCTGTGTGGCTGAAGAGCAACCAATTTTTTCCATGCATTTATAATGAACCTTTGGTTTTAGGTTAACAGATAATCTTCATACAAGAAGAAACATGAAAGAACAGTTGTATGGAGTAAAAAGTAAAGCAGAGAAAATATGAAAACCAAAGGAAAGATAGCCAATGTGTGGTAGGCCTCATAGGATCATAGAATGGCCTGGATTGGAAAGGACCTTAAAGATCATCTAGTTCCACCCCCACTTGCCATGGTCAGGGACATCTTCCACTAGACCAGGCTGCTCACCATCCAGCCTTGACTATTTTCAGAGATAGGGCATCTACATCATCTCTGGGCAGCCTGTTCCAGTGCCTCACCACCCATATAATGTAAATTTTTTTCTTAACTAAGCTTACTGTCTTCTCTTTCACTTTAAAACCATTCCCCGTGTTCAATTGTTGTCTGCCCATGTAAAATGTCACTTTCCCTCTTTTTTTGTAATCCTCCTTTAATTTCTGGAAGGCTGCAATGAGCTGTCTCTGGAGTATTTTCCAGGCTGAACAACTGCAGTTTCTTAGTCTGTCTTCAAAGGAGAAGTGGTCCAGCTCCCTGATTGTCTTTGTGTTCCTCTTCCTCTGGACCTGCTCTAACAGGTTTGTGTGCTGAGGGCTCCAGACCTGGATTCAGAACTCGAGATGAGTTTCATGAGGGCAGAGAAGAAAGGGAGAATCCTCCCTTGACCCACTGGCCGCACTTCTTTTGATGCAGTCCAGGATGTTATTGGTCTTCAGGCCTGCAAGCTCACATTGCTATGTCCTCTCCAGCTTTTCATCCACTGGGTCCTCCAAGCTCCACAGGGCTGCTGTCAGTCAGCTCTTCTCCCACTCTGTAGTCATGTCTGGGATTGCCCTGACCAGGTGCAGCACCTTGCACTTGGAATCTTTTATCTTTTTAACGTTCTTGTGGTCCCACATCTCAAGTTTGTCCAGGTCTTGCTGGATATTGAATTTAGGAATAAGCCAAGGGTATGCTTTGGTCCAAGACTGTATGATTCACTGGGTTAAAAGTATGTTAATATTTAAAACTCAGTGTTCCAATTCAAAATTTGAGGAATAATGAAGATTTTGTTAGTGAGCAAATAGAGGCTTTAATATTACTGAGGTCCAGTACATTATTGAGGAGGTGTATATTCCCTGGAGGATTATGTTGGTGGTGTTGAAATGTAATGAACATGATTTTAGAAAAAAAGAGACATTTAGGCTGAGCAAAAAAATTCACAGCTGTAAGGGAGAAGAAATTAAGTCATCTAATGGTGTTACTTTTGCATATTTCATTAACTTGGCTGTCAGCATGCCCACTGTTAGTTTCTTGTGCCAGGTGAGTGCTGCTAGAAGTTATGTCAATCTGTGTGCAAACAACCTATACCATTTTTGAATCAAGGACAAAGAAACCATATATGCATAGAATATACCTATCTTTTTCTTGTAGGAAATCAAGGGAAAGGAACTTACCTGGTTCATTTCAGTTGTTTTGATACTTTCTAAATAGCAGATCTAGAACAGCATGCAATGCATTTTAGAATAGAAATGAGAAGGTGTAGGAAAGCTCCACAATATATTTTCTAGGCTTTAGTCCAATTGCATAGGACAAGTTGAAAGAGAGCTGTGATTTAGATCATCTTAGAAAGCCCAGGGCATAAAGCTAAGTATAATAATTTGTCTTGTTTAGCATTGTTTAATTTGATTGTAAAATATGTTTAGATTTTATGACTGTTATGGTATTGTCCCAGCATCTTTCAAGAGATAAGTCTTTGGCAGTGGCATTTGTGTAGTGACTTAGGGAAAAATAAAATGAGATTAAAGACACTTTAGAAAGAGAAACAGCTGGCTTACAGTTTGTAATGATGGTATGAATTTCGTGGTCTTGTTTCACCTAATAGTGATTTACTGGGATGGTTTTTGAAGTCAGTCAACACACTGAAAAGGAGAGCTGGCAGTCAGTCATGGCTGCACTTTAGAGTATTGTGGCTTCAGTTTGTAAGGGAGCCTGAAACTTGCACAGGCAGGGTGGTCAGAATTAATGAACCTGTTAAAAAGACATAAAATAGCACAACTAGGCTCTGAGCTACAGAAAACAGCCATCTCCCCAGTTGCAACATTTTAGTAGATGCTCTAAGGTGAAAGTAGAATGAATTCCTGTTGCTGCAGAAGAGTGAGAGACTGGGTGACATGAAATAAGTGCTCTGCAGAATTTCTCTGTGCAGGAGGCAAATGAGCCATGATCCCTATGCAAGTGCTGACACTTCTGTTGTTTGTTTTTTGTTTTTTTTTAACCTTTTTCCCCTTCCCTAGACCCCTAAAGATTTCACCAACAGAAAATGAATGCTCCTTGCCTCTGATACAGCCCCTTCTAAAACTTTGCATTATTTCTGTGATTTGACTGCTTCAAGCAGCAGGACTGTCAGGGTTTGCACAAAGTGCTAAGAGATAAAAGAAGCTACACCTTCTTTTTGTTTGCTCTTGTGCTGTAAATCTATGCAGATGCACAGGCCATCACTGCCTGTGGCTTTCTTTTAGTAAAAGAGAGTACATTTTAATTTTTCTCAGTGGAAGAAAGCAGAACAAAGGGAAGTAAATAAGGTGCTGTTCCTTTTGATATCTTGTGGCTAATTTTATTCTTTATAATTTGATCACAGCCATGGGAATTCTGATACCATGCTGATATCTCCTGTTACTGTAGCTGCTTTTGGCAACTTCCTTTGCATTATCATTTGGCATTAATTTTCATACATGCTCCTGAGGAAAATGATTACTTCCTCTTCCCAACTTTTTGTGAAGTTCTGCAAAATGGTCACCTGTCACTTAAAATTCAGTGCATTGAAAGGCCACCTACTGATTCCTCTGCAGGAGGCACCACAAATACTTGGTGTTTACTTTTTGAGGGAGGAGGAAGCCCTCTTTCCTCTTCTCCATGAGCACTTTCTCAGCTGATGCAATGTAGGTGGAGATGTAATTGTAAACATAAAGTAGAATTAAACATTTTGTTGCTGTGAGTTTTGGAGAAACATATTTCTGATTTTTCTAATGAAGAAAGGCCGTGGCTTCAAAGTAGTGTTATTCTATATATTGTCCACTTGTTATATTTGCTACTGCCATCTGGTTTCACTAATAATAAGTTTGAGATTTGGCAAAGAGAATACTGCTAAAGGTTTTCCTGTGGCACCATTGTTTTGTAAGTTCTTTAAGGGTTAGACTGTCTAGAAAGTATAAAATTGCACTGTGCCTGTGATCACAGTGAAGCTGTGCATGGAAAGCTGCTCCCTTACTCATCTTGGCTGTCACAGATGTGTGGATGAGGTGAGCTATGTAATTCAGCCTGAGTGATAAAATGGATTTGATTTAAAATGAGACACATAGTGCTGTGGAGGTATATGATATGACTACACCCAAAAGGGCCTTTGAAATTGCAAATAGAATTTAGCAAGCAACCTTCCTACGAACATCTGTTCCTGATGATAGGCAAATACATGCCAAATTTGCTACTGGAGTTTAGAGAGAGTGAGAGTATAAGTTGGGTACTTGTGGTTCTGCCCCAGTATTTCCTTTTGAAATTTTAATGTGTCAAAAATATTTTTTTTTGAGATAGAAGCCCCAGATTTTTTGGCTTGCATGTGGAAAGATGAGCTATGCATCCAAGGGTTGTGTGATGCTATAGATAGCATTGGAGATGGATAAACTTTGTTTCAGATAAATGTGTGATTCTGGAAGATACTTTCCTTGTATTTGAAGACACTTGCCTTGTATTCAGGGAATTCAGAGATGTGCATACGAATTCAGTACAGAAAGATCTAGTAGGCATTTGAGGTGACATTATCTTCATGTTTCTAGTACATAAAGGAATAATCTGAGTGATGAGAAACAGTGTAGATAAAAGCACAGAGGCTTGCTTGTCACCTAGTTTTAGTTCAATGCTGAGATCATCTCTTCCTGTGTTACTTAAGAATATTTGTCTGCTCTGTTTAGAAAAGTTTTTTACAGCTCCTTTTAAGACAAATTGAGTCACCTTTTTTAAGATATTAAAGCATTTTTTTTAGTATTTTATTCTGATGTGCAAATTAAATTTTATTCCTTATAATTGAAAGAAGTATAAGGTCCTTCAACTGACCAGAAACCTGAATTTACAGTTCAAGAATATATTCCCACAGTAGTTTGCACATATTTCAATATATATTGAAAGACCATTGTGCTTTCTCCTTTCTCATTTACTCATTGGCTAATTTTCAGCTTATTTAACTGTTTCTGAGAGATAGTGAAGTAAAGGTAAATGACACTTACTACCATTCCTATATTCCCAAGGTTTGCTATCCTGTCACTAAAGGATATTAAGTTAGCCTGACATGATTGATTTTGACAAATCGTGTTGGCTGGTGCTAATTTTCATCTTATATGTGAAGTGCATACTACTTTCTCTTTACAGAAATTGAAGTAAAGCTTATGGACAGAAAATTCTTAGCTCTTTCTTTAATCCCTAATTTAAAGAGAAGAGTTATATCTGCATTTTTCTGCCATCTTCTGTTGGTGCTTGGAGATAACTACTAATAGCTCTTAGACACTAATGGCCTATTATCTAAGTATTATTTGTCAGATTTAATAAGTTATACATAATTTGAGAAAGCCACACTTACTACTTTTGGCCTTTTCTCCTGTTGAAACTCAAATTTTTGCTACTTCATCTGGGTGGTTAAATAATTATCTGAAACACAATATTCCTCATTAGTGAGATTGGAAGCAGAGGAAAGTATTGAACATTCCTTCCTTCTCAGCATAATTACTTAATAGCTTCCCTTTGTGGTCTTGTTACTGGCTTGAATAAAAATGTGCTGTTTTCAAAAACTAACGTCATAGATATATACAGGAATTAAGGTCTCATTTATTGAATTTGTCTCTCTATAAAGGAAATTAACTATTTTCTTAGTGGGATGTTTAATTTTAAAATAATATAGTAATTTTGTTGTCGTTGATGATAAAAATAACAGATTGTCTTTGTATTAAGAAGTTGGGTCTGCAGGCAGTGAAGCAAACTTTGGCAGGACAGTATAGAAGTGAGTTTGGAAATAACTATGCAAACAGTCTGATCCCAACCTTAAACCTCAGCTGTGTGTTATTACATGAATGCTTGAACTAGTGTGTATATCAGACACCTTTCCCAGTTTGTGAATATCTAGTTAAAAAATAACTGATTTTATGATACTAGGAAGCAGGGGCCTATTTTGAACAAACACCACCTATATCTTAGGTCAAGGATTTGGCAGTGCCTTCATACTTGAAGGCAAGTGTGGAAATGAATGATATCTAGTAGTAATGAGACCTACCTGTCACTCTTCCAAGGAGGGTTGGTTACGTAAGGGTGTCTGTGTAGATCTTGTTGAAATGATAATGTGTCCAGTTGGCACTGAAAAGAAGGCAGGGATTTTGCCTCAGTTACATTCACAATGGAAAAGATGGCATTTTTGGAACCTTTTTTTGGAAAATGGAACCTTTTTTTGGAAATTGGAAACTGAGTATATAATGGAACATGTTTTGACAGTGAATGGTGTGTGGGAAACAGGCATAAAGAAGACTAAAACCACAACAAAACCTCTTTTCTGATCACTTTAAGCATGGATAATTTAGGTGGAGGGAATTAAAAAGGATTATGAAATTGTGCATTTTTACCTTTAAAGACTGTGAAAGGCTTAGTAGTAAGTAGCAAATTTTATAAGCAGATGGTGATGTTTGAAGGCACTGTATCATCTTTTAGGTCTGCTTAGAGAAATTCCAAAAAGCTCCGTGGTGGCTCACAAACTGAGTTTTTCTGGAATACACAATACAGATTAGACATGTACAGCTATTTAAGAAATTATAATATGAAAAACTAAGGCAAATGACCTTTCAATAAGGAAACCAAATAATAATGAGGAATACTTAAGGCTAGTTTAATGAGCTTTTTGATAAGAAGAATGCCTGTATGTGCGCAGAGAATACTTGCTTCTTCTGGGATTGGCAATGTATCTTTGGTTTGGGACTTGTTAACTGTATGGAATCTTTGTTTAAATTAGGTCCAGCAGTGAAAATAAGGGTAAATGAATGGATAATATATTTATAAACAATGAACAGCAAGAAGATCCAAAAGATTTAAGTAATTAACCTGACTGTGCTTTTAACCTGACTGTGCTAACCTGAAAATGCTTTGCTGTTTTATACCTTCCTGTTAGTTATTTTTGGTTGTCATACGTTTTCTGCTTCACAAGCTGGAAGATAATTTTTGGTGCATCTCAGAGAAGGATAGTCTTTGGTTTTGTTTCCAACATGTATCTGTTTTATATAGGATTAAAATGCCTCAGAAGAGCTTTTTCTGCTAAAAGAAGCTTGCTGCTTGTTACTGCTGCCTCTCATGCTGCCTTGTATTGAGGGTCTCTCTTTAGCCTCCCAGTTGTCTGTGTTTCACTTTGAGACTGCCTTCATCCTCTGCACTCCTTCCACCACTGCACAGTCTGTGCTTGCTCAGTGCTCTGCTTCTTGATATTCTTGGCTCCAAGCTCCTGGCTGTCAGGGTAACACAAGTTATTAATCAGAGGAAGTTGATCATGCTTCACTAAAGTCTTAGGTTTAAACCATGAGGTGGTACCAATGGGAAAAACTGTCAGAGCCCTTCAGTTGGAATTCCTGGCTCATGCCTCTCTGTGGTCTTTTTTTTTCCCCCCTTCTAAAAGTGGATAGATGTGTGTTTACCTATTTTATAATCATTAGTGTCTGAGCAGGTTTAAGGCAGTGGTGTTGTGGGGTTTTTTCTATGCTTTTCCTCCCACGTATTCATGTATCCATTTATAGAATGCTCATTTGTATTTTCTGTATTCTCAACAGGAGATGACATTTTGCAGACTTGAAACAAATGCCATCTTTTTCCAGCTTAGCATGGTCATCATTTTCTGCCTATCTTATTAATTGGCCTTGCTGAATTTTTGGTGTCTCTTGACATTGTTTTACAATTGTGATCTGTGAATGCACGATTAAAAAGCTCTGCATGCAGCAGTAAGATTCCACTATGGGCAGCTAAAGAACCATTTAGCTCTCCTCTAACTTTAAGCTCCTCAGTTTATCTACTAAGAATTAATTACTAATTACTGTTTTTCTGTTTTGAAGTAACACTATTTATAGTTGGTAATTATGTCAGAATTCATTGAAAATAAAACCAATAAAAACAAGGCTTAAACTTGTCTATCTTAAAGTAGCTCTATGATGAATGCATGGGGTGTTTGCCATCTAAAAAAATGTAGATTACTTCTGTGTGAGGTGTCACTGGAGGTCACTTTTTAGCATCTGGTAAATGAAATTTACCTATTTTATAATCATTCTGACTTGTTTGGGAATAGGGATTTATATTTTTGCAGCTTCAATAAAGAATAATAAATTACTTAAGTGTTTCATAATTTAGGGTAGCGGTAATCTGTAAATGAAAAGCTTTTTCAAAAAAATAAGCAAGTCACTTAACATCATTAATATAAACTAACTGTTTGTCTCCATTTTTCCACTTCTATAAATTTTAAATGTAATAAAGAAAAGATTTTTATGAAGATGGAATGGCCTTGCCAAATGTCTGTGATGGCTGTGCAGGTTAGGGTTTTCTTCCCTACTGTGCTATGAAAGATGGTGATTAAATACACAGAGCTGTGATACTGCTGTGGATTAAGTTGTACATCCTAAAAAAAAAATCTGAAAAGCAAAACCACTTCCTAAGGTATTGAAAATGTGTAAATAGGGGAAACTTGTCAATTTTAAGTAAAAAAATTACTTTTTTATCATTTAGAACTATATCTGTACAATTCCTGTCCATGTGTGACAAAAATACTCACATCTGTTGTTAAAGGATATGAATTGCTGATACATCCACTTTCAGATTCTCAATTATCCATGCTTTTTTATGATTCCTGACCTATGTAAGCATATTTCTCCTTTTTAAAACTCATCCTTGGTCTGTTGTATGGTTTGATGTGTGATAGGTCATCTGCAAAAAAGCAGGAGTTGGATGGCAGTCATTCCATAGTGGGTAACCTGCCAGCCCATATGGAGTTGATGATCAGCCACTTCAAGTCCTGGATTTTCTGGTAATTCATTCCCAGTCATAAAATAGTAATAGTGACACTTATCTTGGATGAAAGGAGATGCTGAAGTGAAGGACTTTTGATAGATGTTATTTTTCCTAAATTTTCCATGAATGTCCTTAATTAAAGTTTAGACCAATTTAATGTTTTTTTAAAGAAATGTGTAGGCATGCAGCATGTGTCTTAATGTAGAAAACTTAGTTTAGTTAGATAAAACAGTAAGGAACCAAAGAAAGGTGATCTAATGCCTGACTCTTTCCTACAGGCCCTCTATTCTGTATTGTTGCAGGTATAACTTTACACAATGATTAAACAGTTCTGGAGACTCACTGAACTCTGGCTTTGGTATTTAAGTACTCTCATTTTTTCCTACATTTAGAAGGTTTGAGAGGAACAGTCTCTGCAATATTTAATAAACAATAAGACAAAAGAAAAATAATATCAATACCAGTTTATCTTGATTAATGTTGCCTTTTATCTCATGGTCTGCTTGATTCTTTGGGACCCTTGAATGCAGGAAAACCTGTGGGTGGGAGATTGAAATGAGAAAGATCAGATGTGAAAGTGTATTGCCCAGGAAGGCTGGGTGTGGGTAGAAGCAAATAAGCAGAAAACGAGACTGACACTTATAAATGATGACCAGCTTAATGCCTGGAAGTCAACTTGATTCAGGATGTTTTTACATCATGTGAGGACCAGAACAGTGAAAGGGCCCCTGAAGTATTCCCTTACTTGTCATGGGCATTAATGTGCAATGATTTTGTCCTATAGTTTAACTTTGTCTCAGATTGTGTAATACATTGAAAAGAGGGAATTTTTAGTCTTCTCTCTGCTTGTTCTTTATATTCTAATAGCAAATATTTTTTTTAATGTATTGCTGTAGACCCAAGGTTGTGTTAATTCCACTTCATGATTGCAGTTGTGGTTTAACATCTCAGCTGGCAACTAAGCATCATGCCGCCACTTGCTCTCTCCCACTCTGGTGGGAAGGGGAGGAGAATCAGGGAAAAAACCCAAACATTTTAGAACACTTTAATAACTGAAAAAAAGTAAAATATAACAATGGTAATGATAATAAAGTGTACTACTACTATGTTGAGAGATAGAATGTAAGAAAATAAAGAATAGTGCAGAAGGTAGTCTCACCCCTGAGGAGTTGCAGCTGTACTAATCACCAAAGATTAGGAACAGACCTGCCCTTAATAGGCCACAGCTCTGTCCAGTAAGAAGAGGAGTGCTACAAAAGAGTGGGTTAGCTGGGCGAAGAGGGAGTTGGAATTTGTTGGTTGTGCTGTGAAGAAAGTTGGAATTGATTGGTTATGCTGTGAAGAGAGCTGGAGTTTGTTGGCTGTGCTGTGCTGTGAAGAAGAAGGAGTCAGTGCTGTGAGGAACTGCCCATGAGAAATCACCGAGAAGGTATGGGAGCCTTTGCAATATGATGACAACACTACTACTATTATTACTAACCATAAAAATACTAGTAATGGTAAAAAGAGACCACAAGTAAAAATGAAGCACAAGTGATGCACAGCACAATTGTTCACCAGCTGTGGACCAATCTCTGAGCAGTGATCAGTGGCTCCTCTAAAGTAAATGAAGATGTAGGATTTTAAAAACATAGTTTTTATAGTTGACATATGTATTTGTTTAGAAAATACTTGGCCTTTAGAAAAAGTGTGCAGGCAGCTTAATGCAAGATGCTAGTTTCTGCCTAGAGGTCTTTATTAAGTGAATTATACCTTTTGAAATAAAAAGAATAGATTTTTTTCTTCCCTGGCCCCCTGTTGAAAATTAATAAATAAGTACAATAATCATTTGAATCACAATATTTACTTCTAGGAAGATAATAGAGGAAATGCCCTCCATCTCATATGGTTAAATGAAGATTGGTGAGATTCTGCCACCTTCCAAAGGAAACTTTATCGCTCCCTGGTTTTATCATAAGTTTAATCTAAATAGTAAGAATTGATTTGTCTATTTCTTAGGTTCAGCAACATATAAGTGTTACTTGTGTTTTTAACACAGAGCTGTTGTTCAGGAAATATTTTTGTGGCTGTGACCCAAGTTAAACTGTAGGTCATCACTGTGTCTTAGCTGACAGAAATGTCAGATCTTGATGCTTGTGCTCACTTTGGGCTGAAAGGTTGTAGCCTGCTGTCAGTTAAGCAAGTTTGATCTTTGACCCTTTTTTGCATAGTGTTGTTGGAAGTTGAAGAGACCATGCAAAATTGAGTACTGTCTATTCTAAAATAGGAGAGCATAGAGTCATTAAAGGCAAGAGGTGTATCTAAATGACAGAGTATGTCCTGTGATGATGACCAAAATGTTCAGCACTAGATTAAGTGCTTCCATCTGCAAGGCAAAGTAGATCTTAGTGTTGCCAGGCAGGCAACATCAGTTCACATATCCTGTTCTCTTCCAAGGAAGTAAGAATAACTTGTCATCTTTTTGTGTTTGTTTATACTTTGCCTATTACATATCAGTGTTTAAAAAAAAAAAAAGTTGCCCTCTCAGCCAATGAGCTTGTTTTTGTTTAAAGTCTCCATAAAGCTTTAGTCTATTCCCAGTTCCAGGGGAGTTTTCACTAGCAGAGATGTCTTAAAATGGTGTTCACTTTCAATGTGTTAGTATTACATTTTTTAAAGGGAAGAGTTGCCAAATCTGTTTTTCCTATTCCCTACTGCCCAATATTTAAATTGCAACCACAGATTCTGGGTTTGGATAGCAACCATTTTAACTGTGAAGTTACCACTCCTATGAGTGGCTGGAAGTAAGGAGTTGTTAGCATTTAGGTGGGTTTTTTTTAACCTTTTTTTATTACTGTATTCAGAAAGCTTACTCCTTGAGTGTCCTTCTTCCTACCTAGTGTTAGCACCCCAATTTACTGAGTCCTTTTGTCATTGTGTTTCTTCATTCTTACTCTGCTGCTACTTCAGCTTCCTTTGGAGGGTGAGACTGGCATAAGAATCCTGTATGTTTTTCACAGCATCCCAGTGACCTGGATTGTGAAGTGATTGTAGACACCCTCTTTCTCATAAAATTTTCTCTGTCAGTACAGGGTGGCTGAGTATCTTGCTGTGTCATTACAGATCAGCTGACAAAAAGGTCACTGACAAACCACAATATTAGAGTTTCCGCAGTAAGTTCAAGTGCAGCAGACATGCATAGACTGTTCTCCAAAGAGTCCTGATCTCTCTGGGCAGCAGATATATGAAAGAAATCATGACACCCTTCAAGAAAATTTGAACTGGCTCACAAAAATAAAATGGCTGTTTTAAATTACTGTGTTTACCTAAAGGCAAAGCAGCTTTTGAGAAGATGTGTGTGTGAGCATATATTTTTCTTAAGTGTGGGGGAAATTGACTTTGCATGCAAGGCACCCACTCTCACCTACTTTAGCCCAGTGCTTTGATACAATCTCTCTCACTGATATAACACCAGAGTTTGCTATGCCACAGCCTCAGGCAGATGTGTCCTGATGTGTGCTGCTGCCCAGGAGGCAGGAAGGCTCAAGCAGTCTTCAGTGAGCAGTGTGCTGCCCGTCAGTGAGTGTGTGCTATGGATTCTTGCATCACATTTTGGTGTTCCTGGAGTGGAGGGAGGCACATTTTGTGCCACCCAAGCCAGTCTGTGGTATGACCTTAGCCAGGAGGTCATCTGTGCTGAGATTCCAGAGATTGGGAGATCTGATTATGGTGAGCTCTTGAATGACTATAAACAGTGTAATTATTTTATCACTGTTAAGTATTTTTTGCAGAGTCAATGAGCTTATTTTACTGACAAATCTCTTCTTTCAGACCTTGGTGACAAGTCCAAGTAAATACAAAATTTGAATACAGATCTGTATGTGCAGTTCTGTGCACGTCTCTGTAAGACAAGATTGTCAACCTAGCGTTCGTGTTGGAAAAAAGATGAACAGCATCAAGGTGTTTCAAGCACACTTGAGAACTACAAAATTTAGTACTCAAGCTGTCCAGCTGGTTATTAAAATCCTTCCCTGCTTAATTAGACTTTAATAGCTTGTCACTTAATAGCTTGGAAGAATTATTTGCAAAAAGTGATAGAGTTTAAAGGAAAGCTGGAGAGGACTGGAGACTGCCTTGAAGTTGGATGTAAGAGGTGTAATAAGCTGTCAGCAGCGATGTCTGCTTGTGGATTCGACTGCTGATTTACTTTTTCCTGAGATTTAGCAGAGGCACTTCAGTGTGCTTTGGTGCCTTCCATGCTGACACCAGTGTTGGCTGAGACTTTGTCAGCTTTTTGAACCTGAGCATGACCTGATTTAAAATCAGCTTAGAAGCTTGGCATTGTGTTATTTCATCAGTATTGTAATGATGCTTTTGAAACAGGCACTTGCAAAAATATATCTCTGCTCAAGAATGTTAATGACATTTTAGATCCAGACACTTGTGAATAATATGCACATGGGGATTTGTAGGTGCTGGGCAGCTATACCAAAAGATCCTTGTGTCTTTTGGCTTATTACACCATATGTCTGTGGAAAGCGACACAGATCAGTATTGCTGAAGATGTAGCGCTTAATCTGCTGAAAAAGCTAATTTATCATAAAATTGAGTTCTTGTTGATTCTTTACAAGAAAAAACAAAGTACTACTATGGAAGCTAGTCCGTGGGATAAGGAGAAAACAAAACAAACCAACCTAGAAAGACAGCAGCCTTCCTAGATATTATTTCCCACCAAATCAGACTGAGGTTTAGAACAAATTAATCAACTTTAATCCAGTTGCATTTTTCTGTTGGCAGTAGATTAATGGGTTTAATCATTATTTAGCACTTATAGTGCATTATAAGAATGACACTTTACAGAAACAGAAATTAAAACCTGAAGAATTTGCAGTCTTAAACAAAGCAAGTGATAAATACTGTGAAACATGACCAGAGAGAATCTGTTCTAAACAAGCAGTGTCTGTTTCTACACTTGGTTGCAAACACATTGTTGGCAGACTTCTTCAATTATGCTCTTAGCAAGAGAACCAAAATAGGTGATGCCAGCAGTAGGAAGCAAGCAGTTGTAAGTAGGAGAGCTTAGCATGCTGGAAGTGGAATCCTTCCCACATATCCATGTAGGAAGCAGGTGTAAGGCATAAACTGGGGATTGAAGGGAGTCTCCAAACAGAATGTGAAAGTGATTTGAAAAGAAAATTGAGACAATCAGTGGTCATGCTACTTGGAGCACTGGAAGAAACTGTTTTGTGCCAGATATATTGAGTAGATTGAATTTAAATATGATGGTCAGAAAGGAAGAGGTTCTGTAGCTGATAGGAAAGAAAGGTAATGTAGGATTTTTTCCTAGCAGCTCATGAGAAATATATTCACTTCATAAATATCCTAGAGGGATGAAACAATATTGATTTAAAACAATTCATGGTGTAGTCACAGATAACTGAGAGGATAATGAGATTGTTGTTTATAGAGCTGCTGGATGGAAATAAGGTAGTTTGCCTGTGCAGTGTTACTGAAATAGCCTTTAGCCACAACCTCTTGTAACTCAGAAATTCAAAAATAGTAGCTGCTTGAACTACAGCACTTATTAAGGGTAACAACACAAGTCTTGGCAAATACTGTGTGTTATGGTATATAGTTCTCAAGCCATTTGTGCTTGAGAAAAAAAATTCAAGTATAGTGATACCCTGCTTTCTTAGTCCTATTGCAAGTATTCTACATCTTGCAGCCTCATGTGGTATTGCTATTTTTCACTCATTTTATGTGAAGAGTAAATTATAGGCTATTATCTGTTACCCAAATAATTCCAATACTGCATGTACAAAGGAACTGTGCTGTGCTATGAATGAAAGCATTTTATTTATCTCCCTCAAAGTGTCTAGAAGTAATTACTTTCAGTCCTGGTCAGCTAAATATTGAATTCAGATCTGCTCTGGGAGTAACCATCTTCTTAAAATTTAGAATGGTATAATTGCTGTAGAAGTAAAATCTTTGCTTTTAAATATACCCACAGAGTTAATGTCTCCATTTTTGTTCCACTGAAATAGGGTGGGTTTTTTAGTTGTTTTAGCTCCTGTCAGTTTCTGCAAGTAAGCTCAGAACCCTTTCAACATTATCTCTGGTTTTGTTTCCCCTCTTGATAGCAAAGTGCCATCTATTCAGCTGGGGAAAAAAAAAAAAGAAAAAGAAAGGAGGATTGCATGTTAACATCCATGAAGAAATTTGGAATATAGGCAGATATAAAGATAGCAAGAGCTATTATTTATGCAGTTTTATTTATTATTAACTCAACACATTTTCCCCCGTACAAAAATGACTCTGACATTCAAATGGCTAATTTTACATGTACTGCAAATTCCACATGGAAATGAATCAGTTGTATACAAGTGCTGCATATGCATAGAATGAGTGTTCAGCTGCATGTGGGGCTTTTTCTTCTGATTGTACAACATTTAAATTTAGCAACAGAAGTTTAATGAGTTTCATATACTGTGCAAAGGACTTCACATTTTACCTGCTTTATCAGCAGAGCAGCAGAATCTGAAAGTTTTCTAAAGGGAAGCTTTAGAAGGAAGGGAATGATCCTTCCACTAAAGAAAGGAATGGTCTTGAAAACTGTAGGAGGTTGGAGCAAGACAGTGCTGAAGCTGGTAGCTGCTGTTCAGTGCCAGTGTGATGTGGCCCTCTAATCAAGTCAGAAATGGTTTCTTGAGGGCAATCTCTTGTAAAAGGCTTGTCCCTCCTATTTGGGTTGTATCATCAAGTGCAGAACTTAGAGTACAGAAATTGTTATGGATGAAACTGTATGGAGGGGTAGAATGTAAGAAAATAAAGATAGTGCAGAAGGTATCTCACACCTGAGGAGTTGCAGCTGTACTAATCACCAAAGATTAGGAACAGGCCTGCCCTTAATAGGCCACAGCTGTGTCCAATAAGAAGAGGAGTGCTACAAAAGAGTGGGTTAGCTGGTTGTGAAACTGCACTAGAAGATAAGTCCCAAGGCACACCAAAGCATGGTCCAAAGGCACTGGTAGGCATACAGTCTGTAGGGTCATTTAAGAATTAGCCTGAAGCCCTGAGCACTGACAGAGGACGCATAGCAAGTGTATGCATGCTCCAGGTCTGTTCCTGTTGCATTTCTGTGCTTCCTGATACAGATGTGGCCTGTATCACAGCCTCTCTGCTACATTCATGTGCAAGAGCAATATTATAGTTGAACAGGAGAAGCACTGCTTTTACAGTGCTCTTAATCAGGACAGCTTTTGAGGATCCTCCTTCAGTCTTACTGAAGCAGGTGCTGTACAAAGAGATTAAAAATATTTTTCATGCATTGATTAATCCAAATTAATTAAGGAGGTGGGTGGATAGACCTAGGTATGTAATCAGAGTAGTAGGGGACAGGGCCACCATCCTCCTTGTCTAAGAAGCTGAGTATGATTTACACCATTTAATGATGTCATTGTCATACAATAGGATGCCACTTTTCCTAGTACTACAGTGGTACAGCACTGTTCCTCAGATTTGAATATGAAGTGTGCTTCCTTGATCACTTGGGGGAAGTCAGAAATCAGCTGAGAACATCTGTATGTGTATTCTCTGTAGAAATACTGGTGCTCCCTGACTTGCCATCTCTCCCTGTTGTGTGCCCCTTTGTTCAAGGTTTGTGTTAATGAAGCAGAATAAGCTTTGTAGGTTAAGTCTGAGCATCAGCTTCACTTCTTGTGGCTTTATATTTGAAAGGTAAGCTGGAGGACTGTAGAGGCCAGAAGACTGAGTCAATGTTTTTCTTTCTGATCATGAATTTTTAGTGTACACAAAATATTAGGAAAGCATTATTAATACTGTCTTGTTAAATAATAAAGTTAGGACATGCTGGTTAAGGTATATAATATAATTTTAATTTGCCACCCTTGTATATATGCGTTATGATTCAGTCCTTAATTACATGTTTTTGCTGTCTTTCCACTCTCCTCTTGCTTTGTTTAGTGGGCAAAAGCCAATACTTACTAATGAAATACCTGCTCAGATTTTTTTTTCCCGTCTTGTAGTTTTATATGGGGCTCAATTCTTTTTTAGATCATGCTGTTTGAAATCTTTTGTGAGAAGTATTTTTTGTTAGACACATTTTTTAAAATGCTGCAAAACATTATTTGTGGCCCTGTGGTACTCAGGTGTTTCAAATACAGTGAAGTTGTCTGCTAAGCTGAGCAGTGTACCCTTTACTCAGTTTTGCAATTAGAAACAAAGTAGATAAGCCATGCAGCAGCTTCTGGATCCTTGAAGATGCTTTTTCTTGCTTATCTGTATTGTAAGTGAATGCACTTTTTAAACCTTTTGTTGCTCATTGAACACCTTTCTCTCTATCTGAGACTGCAGGCTCTTGGCAGAGCCTTCAGACTGGTGCTTGGGGCCTGCAGTCCAGCTTCTGAACACAACGAAAGGGGTTTTGCTGCTTTTGGCAACTGTGGGACTTTGTACAAGGTGATTTTGGCAAACATCCTGCCGCATTCTTGTGACAGAGGTGAAACTAGGTATAGACAAGGAATCCTGTTATTTTAAATATCCAGTCCAGTTGTTTTAGAATAACCTTCCTTTCTGTTGCTGGCAGGAAGGTGACTGAAGGATGGGTTCCCATGCTGGTCTTTTGCTGCGGGCTTTGTGCAGCATTTCTTGTTCAGTTGCTTCTGCAAATGTTGATCCTTCCAACTGTACCCTCACAGACCTATTCTCTTGCTCCTCCTGTCTTCTCTCCATGGTGGCTTGTTCCCATCCTGGTCACCTTCCTCAGCATGTCCAGGTGTTATCGCTGTGGCTTCCTAACTCGGTCTGCTTTTCTGCCAGTCATACCTTTCTCTATTTCTCTTTACCCTCTGGTAAAGGGTTAAGGTTAACTGGATTAAAGTTCCAGGTTCCCTCCAGTGTCCTTATCCAGTTTCCATTCTTCCCACTTGCTCTTTCTGGTTTTCTGTTGGAGATACTTCCACAGTGTGGTTCAGCTTATATTCTTGTTGTTCCCTTCTTTGCCAGTTATGTTTGTTTTGGCATTCTCAACTCCACATGGAAAGCCTGTGCCCAGGTTTGAAACACGTGCAGATTAGGCATAAATCTGGGGTGTCGTGATACGGCGGGAGAAATGCGACACACCATATGCGATGATTAGCAAATCCCGAAGTTTATTGAAACCCCACACATATTTATATTGGTGTTAATGAAGCTTATACATATTGCAAAAGCTGAGCTCATTATTGGTTAAAGCACACTTAGACCAACCACACCTACTTCTATCTTCTAACAATTATTTTGCTTCTACGTTTGCATTCTTCTAACTTTTCTACCTAAGATAACTACATTTTCTGGCAAGCGATTTTCTCCCCCGTCTTCCCGTTTCAGGGAAGGTCACTGTGACCTTCGTCAGTAATTGGGCACTGGTTGCTCAGTCCCCAGCTTGTTTCCCCTATCCTTATCCATTGGTATCACATCGAAATGTCCTTTCTCAGCTAACCAACTATCCAAAAAGCTCTCTACACTGGGGCATTTGGGCTCCTAAAGCTTTATGTTCTCCTGTCTGTGGACATGCTGGCTTTTACTTAGTCATTAATTTATATGCACATCTATTATTAATTTAAATCCTCAGAGAAATAGTGAAATTTTGATCTATTTTGATGTTGATTTATATTTTAATTAGGTGATAGAGAAACCAGCCCCTGCTTCTGAAGTATGCTGCAATAGTTATTTTAAATATTGCTTTTTTCTTGTTTCTTTATTAGGAACAAAATGAAAAAAAAAACCCTGACTATAATAATGCATAATTCTAGCTTGAATGTTGAAATTTTGCTGAAATGACGAGCAAAAGCAAAGAGTTTATAGCTAATGCAGGTAACATTAAAGACTGTGCTGGCTTTATGGCCACCTCTGTTACATTAAAATATTGTTATTGAACTCCTCAGAGAACATAACTGAATGTAAATCTGGAATTAGTTGTTCTGTGTCAGGCTTCTAGAGCTGAGGGCTTTATTCCAAAATCTATATGAAATGAAAATATGCTGTCTCAAGGAGAGATAGTATGGTTATTTCACTAATAATTTTTATTGTACAGTATTTATTTTTATTATTGCTATGTAGGTTCTTATTTAGTCCTCAGGGTATGTACAAGACCCAGGTATAGACTGAGACCCTGGGGTAAATAAGTTTGAAGGAAAATGGATTTGTGCATTTTTGCTCTGACAAGGGATTTGGGAAATAATTTTTAAAATAATTATTCCATAAATTAGACAAAAATTAGACCTCTGACTAAAAAAACCCACAAAAGCAAAAAGCCAGTCTATTTGAGTATTTGAATTTTATTTTGGAGCAAGTAAATTGTATGTGCATAGAATGAGGTGTGTGTAATTGGGTTATGTCTTTCATACTGAGCAAGCCTGAGGGTCTCTCCCAAACAGAACTCCAGTAGAAGCAGTTCTAGTAAGTTGGTGCCGTGCATTAAAATGAGTAATAACCAAGCTACTATGCTGAGGTGTTTTCATGCAAACCTTGTAGGGCATTGCTGAACTGATGTTTCTGGTGCACAACATTTGTCCTTCACTGGTCTGTGTATACATTTGTGAAAAGGTGGCAAATGTTATGGTTGCTTTAAAAAAAAAAACCAAAAACACAACCAAAAAAAGAACAAAAAAAATCTCCAGTCCTGGAAATCACAGACCACCAAATCTGTATTTGGTACCAATAGTACAGCTAAAAATGATAGAAATAGAATTGGTAGCTATTAAATAACTGTTACATATTGAGAAACAGCTACCAGCTTTTGAGAAGATGCTACACCACAAAAATATTTCAGAATTCTTTAAATTTAGAGTAAAAATTTAGAGTAAAAAGGCCACAGAGAGTCAGTCAGTCGGCACAGTATACTTATATTACCGAAATGTATTGATGGATCCCAAATGTATATATTAAAGGGAGAGGAAGCTACTGTGGTTGATGTTTTTGTGGCTAAAAAAACCAAATCCCTTTGTGCTGTCATGGTGTAAGAAGGAGTCTTCTTTTGGATTAGGTTCCTTGATGAACTTTTACAGTTCAATATATTAGTGAATGATTTGTGAAAAAAGGATGAGTAATGGTTTGCTGAAGTGTACTGCCAGCACATATCTATTAAAGACAGAAAAACTAAAATGTAATGTGAAGAGTAGCAGTGCTAAGGTGATTAAAATGGCATATGAGAGACTGTGCCAGAAAAAACAGTCCTAATTACATATGAACAGTAATTGGTTCTTAATTGGCTACACTTCAAAAAAGTATCTTCAGGGTAATTCTGAGTTTGAGTTTAGTGGTGTTTTAGACACAGAATATTCTAAACAAAAACAAGCAAAGACAGTTTCAGGAATTGAAAGTAATTAATAGTTTCTAATAAAAGAAGAGAGAACAGAATGAAAGCATTATTTATCCTACTGCATGTCCTTGGTAAATGGTGTTACTGAATACTATGATTTTTGGATTTGCCTTATCCTCAGGCATTCAGTTTAGTGTAGTACGGTTCAACTACAAAAGATAGTGAGAGAAGTAAGGAGAGCAAATGGATGCCCTGGAAAGCTTAGAATGGGATGAAAGTAAGTAAATTATGATTCTTGATATGGAAAGCCATGGGCCCATACTCACGTCATTGAAGTCTATAAACCCTTTGAAGAGCAGGGAGAAGATGAAGAGGGGATAATTTGTTCCTTATGTCTCCTAACGTGAGAATGAGGAGGTATTTAATGATGCAGTAAGTTGTTAAATAAAAGGAAATACCTTGTCATATGACAGATAATTAAAATGGAGGACTTACTTCTGAGAGATGGTGTAGTGGCCAGATATAAAAATGAACTTGGAGTGTTTGGACAAAATCATGGCAAAAAAAAGTTCATCGGGTTATTAAGCATGATGTTTAGATTGTCTCTGATTCATTATGACCCCTGGCTTATTGATAATTGAAGACAAGGAGAGTGTACCAAAGAAGGGATTCTTGCTATTGTACAGTGTTGTATTCTTTAGTCTGACCTCTTGCTGCTTTCAGGTTACATTCATTACTGTGCATCCTGTTCTTTGTCTTAAACCAGAAGGGAATCCATTCACCTGTTCTGCCTTTATTTAGAAGCAGAAGTAAAATGTAGATTCCTTCCTTGCAAAGAAGCTGAAGACCTTTTTGGGTTTCACATTGTTTGTATTAAGTGCTTTTATTTGGTAGAATAGCACTATTGTCAGTTGCCCTGTTTTGATCCTCTGAAATGCAAGCTGTGGTTTTGGTTCAAAACTACATTCTGTCTTGGAATAGTAATTGGTCAAGTTGAAGTCTTTTAATATTTGGGATTTTATTTTTGCTGTGCTTTAGGCTGGGGAGTGATTTTTGTCCTCTGCAGATAAAAGGTATTTTGACTGACATCAGTGAGCCAACCCCTGAGAAACAGTTTGTGAGAAGAAGAGGAGAAAAAGGATTTGCAAGAATCTAGACATGCATTTGCAGGTTAGGTGTATAAAATGCTGGCACAGGCTCACACATATAAATGAATTGTTCACTTGCTAGAGCTGCTCCATTTGTTCCTTACACACTGACTTATACTCTAAAGTTAAACAGAAAAGCTAACAAAAACTGTTCAAATTCACTCAGTTGTTTGCTTTAGCTTAAATGTTTATTTCTATCTCTTTCTGTCCCCTCTGCATCATATAAAGCAAAGAACTTTTTAAGCCCTCAATTGCTAGGTGGAAGTCAGCCTGGTGTCTGTACATCTCAGAGTACATACTCAGTACAGAAGGGAGGGAGAAAGTGTGGATGCATGTACAGATATTTTCAGTTAATCCCTTCCTAATTGGGTTACTGCTGAGCTCAGTACTGCCAGCACCATTGAGAATTTCCAAACATTTTTACTTTTCCTCTGGGAGCTTGTTATTAGAGGTGGTAATCTCTCTTCTTTTTTGTATTTAGAAAGTGTTAAAAAATTGTAAAGGGAACAAAATGTATCCTAAAAGCCCTTGAAACAGACAACTATTAGGCTTTTATGTCTGACTTGTGGGTTTTGAATCTTTAGCAGTACTTGACATTTGCAACCTGATAGAATAACCTCTTCCACAGAATTCCTGGAAACAAAACTGAAATTGTGGCTGCCAGAAAGGGTATTTAAGACTCAGTTCTGAAACTGTCTGAGACCCAGTGCTCTCTTATGCGTGATTCAGCCTTACAAGGATTCCCTATGTCCCATGTTTTGAGTAGGATTTCTACTGACTTCTTTGATAAAGGCAAAGCATTGATTACCTGCATGGTAATTTTGTAGCTGTTCCTTTCTTTGTGGTTCTGACCCAGGACGCAGTTTAAATGAACAAATTTTTTTCTGATAATCATCCCATTACAATTCACTGAATGGAGAATGTAGATTTTCAAACTCCTCATTTTTCTAAATGACAGCAGTTTAGTATTTGGCTAAGATACAGCTTAGGAAAGGAATAATGCAAATTAAGTAGATAATCTAAACAGAAATTTTCCCCTGGCAAGTGTTTGCATGTAAATGAAAACAAAGTCAGTTTTGTTTTCCCTTTCTGATGAAACACAGCAGCAGTTTTAATGTTTCCTCAACTGTAGACTGAAGTCAGAGTCTGCATCGCAAAAGTTTGCCAAATTCTGAAACTTGCTGAAACATCTGAAACTAAGTAATAATATTTTATTGAGTTTTGTTCCTATTTTGTTGAGATTTGAGCTACTAAGGAAATAAGTATACTGACATATCCTGTATAGTAGAGGATTTCTTTGTGTTTGATCAAATATGTTCTTGGTGAAATAGTATCACTTTTCTTTAACAGTTTTCTTGGTTGTTTGTTCCTATCACTCCCATCAAAAAATTGTGCTAGAATCTCATTCTGATGTATAGAATGGCTTGTCTCTCCTATGTAGTTAATGGAAAGGAGCAAGCTCCATGAGAGGATAATTCATATTTGGTCTTTAGGAAGAGAACTTAATTTTTCTGAGTTGCCTTTGAAAAGATTGTGTTTCCATTGATGAAATAAATGGTGGCTGGTTCAGGTTTTCGGTGTAAATCCTCTTGTTCTAGCCCAAACAAATTTACAGCCATTGCATGGTTTCATCAGACAAGATTCATTTTTTTTAGATGGTAGTGGTAGCTTTTCACCACATAGACTTAAATACAGCTGTGAAAATATCAAAGTACTGGTATGATTCTGTTACATGGATAATTTTCATGTTTTGTGTTTAAGAAAAATAATCATACTAGTAATAATATAGAGAAGGGTTACTGAGTGAATGAAAGCCAAATGGCCTTAAAACCCCTGTTTGTATGGAATGTTGTAAACAGGAACAAATTGACATTAAAATATTAGGGATATTAGTGAGGGCAAGCTATTGAAGGGCCTTGGGTTTTTTTTTTTGTTTGTCCTTCAAGCTATCAAAGAAAAAACCCAAACAAAAATTGAATCTAAAAAATGAATAGTTGTGATCAGTCTGCCTCAAGAGATTGTAATCCAAGACTCTAACCAAAGAAATGCATGTAATGTTGAAGTTCTAATGGGTGTTTCAGGTGGAAGGTGTGCTCTTACTTCATCTGTTGAAGATCAAATTCTGACTTTTAATGTGAGCATGGACTCCACATTAGACTCATTCCTATGTTTACTTAGTTATTTATTGCAGAATCCTATCCTTTCATTGCTACCAGGTTTCTTAGGAGCAGTGGTGGGAGAAATGTTCTTCTGAAAAAGGGTGTGAAATTGTTGAACTATAAACAGAAAACAGTTTGCAAACCAATAAAATTTGTATTAATTTGAAAATATTCTGAAAATGTATTTTTAGACTAAATAAATGATTTAGTATGATTGAAATGTCACTTTAGACAACCTTCTCTAAGATGGAAATACATCATAAGATGTTTTTTAAATCTAGGTTCTATGCTGATGTGAAACCAATTATGAAACCACAAACTCTGTTGCATTAACCTTAGAGAAACTGAGGTTTCTTCTGCAGTAAGAATATGTGAAATGCATCAAACAATGTTAATGCAATGGGCACATTTTGTCAGGGCTGAATCCGTTTTTACAACAGGAGAGAATCTTGTCTCTCAAGGGGCCAGGCTGGTTTATTGGGCCCAATCCCCCTTCTGTCACAGTGCTTGTGGTACGGGGAAAGCTGAGCCCAGAAAGTGCTCTGAAAGCTGCAGTTTGTCCTCCTCCCTTGGGAGTGCTGCCATTAGCAAAAGCCCTGCTGTAGATTGCAAAGCTGGCTGCCTTGCTTGATGCTTGGATCTGTCAAAGAAGGTTATTTTGAAGTCCAGTGTCCACTGTAGAATTCTTCTGTCCAGCCGAGCAGCAATTGTCTAGTGGGACCATCAGTGCTGCCACACAAGGCAGTGGCAGCAGTCACTGCAGTGTGAATTTTTGGTCCTTCTGAAGGAGACAATAGATATGCAGCAGAAACACTAATTTACTCCTCTGCTGCTTGTGGGTGAACCAATAACTCATCACACTTTAAAAAATGTATGATCTATAGATTTTTTTGTTGTTGCTTTTGTGTAATATATAATACAGATGCAAATTTCACTGCAGAAGAGTGGAACAAGTCTCTGTAGTAATGGAATAAGATTTGGGACCATCCCATGAGGGAAAAGAACCTTTTCCTTATGTGGCATCCAACTATTAGAAGACACTGAATGCTCACAGGGAAAGCTTGAACAAAAATAAGAGCCAATATATAACTATCCTGAAGTTTCTGCAGCTTCCTTTTTTGATAATTCACTGTAGAGAAATTATTTTTCTGGAGAAAATAATCAGGCAGTGCTTATTAGACAGTTGTGTTTAATAGCTCAGAAAAAAATTGTCTTGATCTGTTCAGATGCATGTAAGGCATTCTTTCCTTCTCATGATATACATAAATTCTTATTAAATTTTAAGAGGGAAAGAGAAGATTTAAAATTCTAATTATTGAAACTAGTTTCTGTTTGAGGTTATGACACATTTCTGATGTAATAAATGCATTTTTCAGTCTCTGCCCTGCTTGTGGGGCTGTGTTAAAGTAACATTTTTGAAGCATGCAAAATGCCACAGACTCAAAACATCACAAAACACCTATCTGACACTGATGGCACCACATTGATCAGGAAACATCAGATACATGATGCAATAAGGACAGTGTTTCAAATTTGCAAGCCTCCTATTGGCAGTTTAGGAATTCCATGAATTAAGAGGATTTTATAACCAAAATGTGTGGCTGTAATAATACACTAATGTCAACTCCTCATTGGTGTATATATATAATGATCTAAAATAAGAATTTTTTTTCATGAAAAGTTGTAAGAGAAGCAGCAAAAATACAAAACTTTATATTTAATACATAGAGCGTGTATTACATAAATGGACAAAAACATGAACAGTTTAAATATTCTGTTGATTTAGCTACATGCTCACATCTGTAAGGTGAGTTTTGGGGATGGTACTCTGTAAGTAGCTTATTAGCTTCAGAAGCTATGATTGCATTTCAAACAATTTTTATTTTGTGGAATAATCTTCTAAAGCAGAGAAATTTTTTAATGTATGACTGGTGGTGAAGACTGTATTTTTATGTTCTAAACCAGGTATTTTATTTTTAATATAATTCATAAGCTCATGCATGGCATTTCCTCAGTGACAAGGAACAACTGTTTCTATTCACTTGCAGATTTATTTTAAATGCATTAGGAGCATGCAAAATACTCTTTTTTACCTTCTCATCTGCAATGTGAACTGTGTTTCGCAACTGTTGTCATTTGCTCTGGCTCTTGACTTTGCTCAGTCCTGGTATGACTGTCTGGGCTGCCTTTGCAGATGCTCGTTCCTCCCCTCTACATCTCACGTTAGCAATAATGTTTTTCTCTCTTGATTGAAAAATTACTTGCAACTCCAAATGGCATTCCCTCAATGATATGTAGGAGTGCAAAATATTCACTCCTAACAATTCATTTGTGCTTTGATTGTTGGCAACATTTTCACAGTGGAAACCACTCAATAGGGTCGTTCAACTCCTTGCAAATATTAGCTTCACTGCTCTCCTCCATCCTTTACTGAGGGCAGTGAAGGGAAGGAAAAGTTGTCTGCAGTGGGGTGGTTGTGTTCCCAGGCTGGCAGTGCCCCTGGTGTGGAAGTACCCAAGTGTTGGTGGCAAGGAAGTGGCCAAACCACAGTTCAGCTCTGGGCATGTTAAGTTTAATGATGTTCAAAATGAAGAGGGAGGCTATTTTTTTTAAGCTGCTGTAATTAATATTGTTCCCCCTGAGACAAAACCCACAGCTGTTTCTTTGATGGTGCTGTGTGCTGTTTTGAGTTTTGTTGAAAGTGCTTATTCCAGCAAGCATCTAATGTGTGCAGAGTATAGAAATTACTTAATACATGAGCTTGTCTTGCTGCAGTGAATTACCTTTGTAGATCTTGTTGTAAATTCATCCATTTCTTAAAAATGCTGATACATGATCAGTTGATTTGACAGTAGGCTTATGGCATAGGTAAATCCACTGCTTCTTGCCAGGCTATGTAACAAAATTTTTCAGCAGTAAGTGCAGTAAAAAAACCATACTGGAGCAAGAATATATTTTTTCTTTGTGTCTTCAATCATTTCTATAATTCATTTTTATAACCTCCTCCAGCAGAATAACTTGGTTTATAATGTTTTGCAGTGCAACATTTTGTAAAGGCTTGAATTTTATTTAAATTTTAACCCAGTAGAAAAGAATAAAAAAACCTACTTCATCCACCACTTCTTGCCTTTTCTCTTTTTTTCCTTCTTTGCCATTTGTCTTTAATCCATAAAGATGCATGCTAACTGTTGCTACTGTTTCATAGGTTTTTGCATCTTTCTTTTGTGTTACTTTGGTTTTGCTTCTTTGTCATTTACTTGTTAGGGTGCACTACTGGTACTTCAGGAAATAGCTTGTTGATATGTGAAAAGGATGGTTTCCCCTCTACCTGTGACACACAGGTCCCTGAGATGTCAGTGCCCCATCTAGCCCAGCTTTCATGCCAGTACTTTTCTTGTAGTATGTAGCAGTGAGAAAGATTCCTATGTCTAAGGCTGCTGCATATCTCAAATCTGCAGCGATCAAAAAAGTAGGCAAATATCTTTTTTACATTGTGGTTGGAGGAGTAACCTGCTTGTCTAAACTCCTTTGAAAAATTGGTTACTTTGTTGCATGAGTAATTCCTTCTCCTTGTTTCAGCACTGCAGGATTTCTTTCCTTAATTTCCAACTGGAGCTGTTGGCTGAGGCCTTGGGCTCCTGCCATCTGGTAATTTTCCTTTCCCATTGTGGCTGCTCCTTAAATGTCAGATTGCACTGCTTTTTCTGAATATAAGTGGAACAAGATCCTCCAGAAATAGTTTTTCTTTTAGTGATCCCAGGCCCTTGGCATAAACTCAGCTGCATCTTCTTATTAATTGATCTCCCTTCATCTCCATTGTCTTGCTCCCATCAACTCTTGAGTGCTGAAGCTTTTAGGTTCTCTCTTGGCCTGTGCTTGCCAGATGGCATTGCAAGGGATTGCCGTGGGTGTGTTCAGTGCACTCTTCCCACTTTCAGTCCAATCATGCTGTACATCATTAGTTCCTAAAGAGGCATTTGTATTCCAGTTAGAGGTTTGTAAAGTTCCCCAAATTCTGCAGGGTCTGTCTCACAGGGTCATTCATCACTGTGGCTAAGCAAGGAAAAGGACAGTCAAGAAAACTCTGCTTAGTGGACATTGCACATAACAATTATGTGGGGCAATTGGGACTTTGAAAAAGCTTAAGCAGTAGCTGCTAAAGGAGACAGATGCTTCTCATTTCATCAGTAAATCAGAGCTTAAGTGCACTAATTTGAACATGCCATTCCGTTATCTCTATGTCCTTCTGTCAATATCCATTCTTTTGTCAGAAAGACACTTCCTGAACTTTCTCTCACTTGCTTCATCCTCAAATTAAGTTCAGATTTGATGTGCTGCTTGGCCTACAGTATCCTCACTATGCTAAAAAGAGGAAAAATTTGCCCATTTCTCAAAGAGATTAGAAAGCATCCTGCAGTTTGTATAAATATTTTCTTATTTTTTCAATTGTAATATGTTTTAGACATGAGTATTTTCCAATATTCACTTCCAAAAAGTTGGACTAATAAATGAAAGACTGCAGGAAAAACCTACAGTACCTTAAAAACTCCTATAAAATTGAAACCAGCTCTGGTAAGTATATTTGCAATAAAAATGCTGTTTGCATACTAGAGTGGATCTCAAATATAACTTTTTCCTTAAATAGCTATAAATTTCTTCTCCCTAAAAGACACATTTTTGTGTTGTTTTAGAGCTTTGAATGCCCATGTGTTCAGTTAATACTTCAAGTTGGGAAATAAATATTTGAAAAGCAAGTCAAATGTAGCATCTGGCATGGCTTAAAAAAATTTTAATTCCAAATAATTTTGATAAACTAATATATTAATTATAGTTGTGTTTACTGTATTTGAAAGAATCTTTTTTTAATTAGGTTTAATGTTTCTTATACTATTCCAGTAATTTTTCACTCTAGAGAATTTCTACAGAGATTTCCAGTAAGAACTTCCTTCTTCCAGTGTGTCTGGCAGCTTCTGTTTTCTCAGAAGGGAATGTTTACAGGAGGCTGCTCTAAGTGATCACTGTAAAAAGAGCATTTTTTTCCATATCTACTGGGATTCACCCATCGTTTGTGCTTTCTGATAGTATGAGTCAGTCTTTGTCCTTCCTTCTCTGCTGGAAATGATGGGAATTAGTGGCTTCCTCAGACATTTCTATAATATTAAATGAACAGAATTGGATTGGGTATGTTTTGGGAATTACAGTATTAAAAGGAAATTTTTGCATATCTCAGAAAGAGAAAATTTAAACTGTATTATAAGGTGTAGTTAAAATTTGATCCAAACAGGTTTATTTAATCCAAATGCACAGATAAGGATATCTGAGACAAGTGTGGTGACACTCTGGAAGGAAAAAGAAGATGAATAAAAATAAAATACTTTAATTTGGGTTGGTTTTAGCATCCATAATGTTTACTTTATATGGATTTTCAAGTAGATTTTTTTTATCAGTAAGATCAAATAGGCATCTTTTAATAAAAAGTTGTGATCTTCTAGTATTCACCATGTTACTGGCTTGAACCCTATAGGTGCAGGTACCCTATGTGATTTATTAAGTCTGTGAATTACTGAGAAAAGTCTCATTAACAGGTGCTATGGGGAGAGAGAACATTGTGAAGCCTGCTGCAAGTAATTTGGAAGGCACAATTTGTATTCTTTCATTTCTTCCTTTCATTTATTATGAAACCTTAGCACTTCCAGATGGAAGTGGTACATTTGCCAAAAATAGAAAAGCGGTTGTTTAAAAAAAGAGGCTGCAGAGAAGGGAAGAGTCCTTTCCCAATTTAAATATATGAAAAAAAATTAAAAAACAAACCTTCCTCATTTGAAGTGTGAGTTCAACAGTAGTTCTGGAGGTCCCTGCTTCTGTGCTGGTATAAGACCATAACTCAAGTCAGTAGAAATTCTAAGTACAAAATGATGAAAATGGTACCAAGATGATGTAGGTTACAAAAATCCCCCCACCTGTTTGACATGATTAACTCCAACACAGTTTTAAAGTTTTGGATGTCACAATTGGGTACCCTTTTTAGATTAGGAGTATCCTCTATATTTGAGATTTATGACGTAAAATATCAAGCAATTTACAGCAATGAAGAATTGTGTACACAGAATGCATCTTTCCTGCAAGTGTTATTGCATTTCAGTAAGACTAATAAAGATCTACTGTGGCTACACTAAAATGTCCCCAGATGTAGTAATAATTATTTGTATTTTTAAACAGATGCAAATAATCTGGAGACATTTAGAGAGAGATTCTTATAATGCCAAGTATACATTTCAGTGACTGCTTGTATCATCCACTAATGCTGCTCCATATCAGTACATGCCACTTTTCTTTGATTGCTAGCATTCCTTAAAGGATATCCTATTTCTCTTTAGAGTAGTAGAAGACAGTTATGGTGCAGCTGATCACAGTTTCTGCATCATATGTTCGATTATTTAATTTTCCAAATGAGCATAAATACTTCTTAGGGACACAGTAGTTTTAAAAATTAAAAGTTCAATTCTTAGCTCCTGTAGCAAATTGATATTATATTTTTTTTCTCATTATCTGTCTGGAAAACTGCACTGTTTTCACTTGTAATTTTGAAGTAAGTATCATTGAAAAATGTATAATAATTCAAAATACTTTAAAAATAGTTAAGCTAAGATTAATCTGGTTAGGCTGTTAATAATCAGCAGAATTAACCTCAGCTAAACTAAGGTACCTTTAAGCAGAGATAAATAATGAAAACAGTACTGAGAAAGTCTCGGGTGAGTGAAAGGATTTTGCATAAACAAGATGGTAATTTAACCTCATATAAGTTTTTGAGATGTAGCATTTGAAATATATAAAGGACTTTGTAAGAGCTATCCCTTTAATCCTCTTCAGAATCTCTATGTTGTTACAATAGACTGAAAGTGTGTTTCTTATTTCAAAATAGCAATAATTACTTGAAATTTTGCATTCAAGTGTATTGCATATAAATGAATCCTCAAACTTGTGCTGATCACATGTCAATATTGTCATTGGTTTCTGCCTTCAATTCACTGCAGAAATTTGCTAGATTGAGATACTTGTCAACAAGAATTGGCTTTTCAACTTGAAATACTGAAAGTCAGTCAAGTTAGCCTGCAGACCATGCCCAGCAGAGGTGGTTTGGTCACTCTTGTTATGGAGACAGAAGCTATCAATGATTTTGTTTATAGGCTGTGAAGGTCTGCTAGCTAAGTTTTGGTGCTTTATTTTCTGATGGTGGATCTGATCTGTATTTCCAGTCCTTGTGTTCTGTACTCATCTTTGATCCCTTAAAAAACCACAAATCTGATTTTTTTGGGGGTTCAGTGTAGATTTCTTTTAGTCATTAATTTGCAGCATCTCAGTTCCTGCAATGCAGTGGCAAATGAGAATTTTCTTCTGTCGTTTGTTTCAATAGCTTTTTCCTCAGAACCTCCATTTCTAGTAAAGCTGCCATGCTGTATTTTAGGTAAATCTGTTAAAGATGAAGAATAGTGTTGGTGAATTTTTGGTGCTTCTGGGTATTTTTTTGGTGTTTCCAAACATGTTCATACCTTGGTCTGCATGAGCTTTCATTTAGAATGCAGTACCAATTTTGCACGCATTTTGTGCTTTTTCTGAAGAATTTTCTTTTGGTGTTGCTGGTGTTCCTGTGGGGCTTTTTGGAAATGGGTATTTTGAGAATCATTAAAATAAAAATTGAAAAAAAAATCTTAGTGGTGTTTTAAACAAGGCCAGGTGCTTATCTAGGCATTCAGAACACCAACAGATGGTAATGTGAGGAACACTGACTGAGGTTTATGCAGCATGGGTGTGATGTTTGGATGCTTTGTTTTGATTGTTCCAGAACAGCTGCATATCAGCATAACTATAATTTCTGTTGTGGAAAAAAAGGAAAGCAACAGTGAAAAGTTCATGTACCTTCAGTGGGTATCGACTTCTAGCAAATTAACAGTCAATGCAATGTCATGCAATACTTGCTTAAGTACTGCAATGTAAATTAAATGCAAGAGGAAATAGCTAAAAACTCTTGATTCTGTTTCCTAGGAGTCAGGGCACTAAATTTTTGTTTCTTTTTTTTTTTTTCAGAATGTCATTTTTGAAATATAAAATTTAATTACATTGGGATTTTCCTAGGTTTTGCTGGTCTCTTCCTTTGTTCTTGATATTACAAAAATCTTCTGGACTAATTTTGCTTTCTTTAGTAGGTGCTCTGCCATAACAGCAGCCTCTTCAGACATACTGAAAACATTGCAAATAAACCAAAATTGGGTACCTAAGTCTTCATGAGCATCTTATTCCCTAATCTCCTGACTTAATGAAAGTAGGAATTAATAGTAATTCTTCTATCCACAGATGCCATAGTACATGTTTTTCAGGCATTATTGCTTTCTAACATAAAGGCTGGTATAAACACTGTGTTTCTTTTCCTGACAACTTAAAGTACTTTTTTTAATATTACTACCTGATCTCTTCTGAGATTAGTGCAGTTTTTCTCCACTTTTTTATTTTGAGAGATATTGAGTCAACAGCTAAAATGGACATAGAATTCTCTGAAGTCACCTATCATTCCTAAGTGTGCTTAATGTTCTTTGTGAAATAATGATGGTCCTTTTTTTTTTTCCTTATTCTCCTTCTTTCCTTTCAGAAGTTTCACTAATACTGTTATAGTAATTAAAAACAAATCCAAACCAATTTTAGGTGTGAATACATGTCTTGCCATTTTCTTCACTAGCAAAATTATACACTGAAAGAGGAAAGAAAATGCTTTAAACTTATGTTGAGATGACCAAAAAAGTTACTTACAAAAAAGAAATAAGGTGGTTGGGGGGAAATGATTTTTATTTAGTAAATGTAGCCCATTTTTGATGCAATGACCCATGCAGGTTTGCTAATAATCCTCATGCTTAGACTCATAGGAAATGCAACTGTCAATTTCCAATTTTTTTGCAACAACTGTTTTAAGCAAATTTCAATGCTAGTGTATCATTGTAAAAAAACTTGAGATACCAGGTTTTATTGAAAAGGTGATTGCAAGTCTGTAAGAGCCTGACATAACAAAGGTAATCATTATACTCCCTTTATTTGGGGTATGCCTTCCTGATTCTTGTTTGCATGAAATAGAAAGGTAACACCCACCCTTTGTGCAAGGCTGCTCTGTCAACTTTTCTGAAGCTGGAAGAATTTTATAGCAGCTTCTGAAGCCAAAATTATTTCTGTGTGGTGATAGTGAGAGTCTGTCCAGAGAAGATGTATTTGCTTTCTATACCACCCAGGCATGGATGTCAGCTCAAATTGACTAGTGAGTCCTTTTGGTCTTTGAGGATGCCTGTGGCATATCACTTAGGGAAAGGTGTTTGCTGCCTTAGCATGTAACAACTATGTCTTGATAAAAGTCCTGTTGGAACACTGTAATGTAACTGGAGTACTGGCTGAAGTGGAGATGACTGCTGGAAAAAGTCCTGTGCATACCGGTCAAGAGGTGAAAGGAAATCAGTGAAAGAAATCTTGTGTTGATGCTGCAAGCACATGAGCTGATATTCCAGTAAGGCTAAGGGAAGCCATGTGGAAGTTGCAGAAAAATTTATTGTGAGCCATGCATCACTGGGTCCACTGCTCACAGGTCACCTTTGTTTCAAATGAGTTAGTCTGCAGGTTAAATGAAACTTCATAAATTCCTTTTTTGGGAGAATTAAGAGTCCATTGACTCTGTCATAGCATGGAATTTCAAACCTAATATTTAGACCACTTTCTACACTTTCACTAAAAGATGATTGTGTTGTTGCAGGTGACACTGTAGAATAGAGCTTAATGAAGGAGAAGAACTGTCCAAGCTCAGCTTTCCTTTCTCCTTTTCCCCTCTGCTCAAGGTGATTTTAAATGCCTTTTTGAGTACATTCTGTAATGGACAAAGCAGCAATTATTCCTTGTCAAATTTATGGTTACTTGATTATTTACATCAGCTGAAAAAGGCCAAAATCAATGGGAGCTCTTTTGTGCTTACAGTGGAACTTCATTTTATCCCTGTCAGAGACCTAATTTGCCTCAGCAACTTCTATTGTTAAAGTAGGGCAGAGACTCTTTCCCTGAAGACCTTGGACCAAATTGCTAATGCTGCTCTCCTCTCTGCTGTTCTAGACAGGCAGTAAACAGTCATAGAGAGAGAACTAACTTAAAAAATTCACTACTTGTGAATGCCTTTTGTTATTTCCTGCCCTCTGTAAGATAGCTCCATCTCTGCACAAGTGTTAAGAGTTTTAAATTTGTTGTCCCTTTTGAGTCCCTGTTCTGAGAAATGCCTGGTTTTTGTATTTCTATCACTGATCTTTTCTGCTACTCTGTTAAACTCTGATGTACATTTTAAACATTATAGGCAAAAGGGCTGTCTTTATAGGCAGAGGTGTTCTGGTGTTATTGAGGAAGCTTTTGTATATGTAATTTTATTAATGTACACGAAAATTGCAGTTCACCAACTGTCAGCATATAATGTAGCTGAATGAAAGCATAGAATGAAAGAGTATTTGTGATCATGTCTGACAGCATGGCCTAGGTACTACTTCAAGTTGTATTTAAAAATAGCTGACCACAGTGCTAACTACTTCTTCTATGTAGCAGGGTTTGAATTAACCTGTGTTGTCGTAATTTCAGTAGAATCCCAATTTGATCTCAGAACTACTTCATTCAGTTTCAAGTTCATGTGTTCCTTAATGTGGACTGGCCAAAGACACCACAAGGCTTACTTCTTAAGGGAGATGTGAGTTCAGAAAATGGCTTTTATCAAGTGCTGGAGGAAAATGCACAAGGTTGTTACAGGTGAGAGATTCCTTTAGCAGGTGTTAAGTTGCAGTTGAGGATTCTTTGTTTTTGGATGTGTTTGACACAATAAAAAGAAGCATATGTCATTTACAGTGGCTTTTTGGAGCTATAGAATACTATTCTTTGATGGGCTTCATTTCCTTGCAGGCAAGCTTTCACTCATGTTTGCTTTAGCTTTAGTTGTATAAATACTAGGCTTTGCTGGGAAGCATAGTGCCTTTAAGGTTCCATAGTCTCAAGGGTGGCTGCAAGTACTTGGCATCATTGACAGATGATCCAATGTTGTTTTTTAAAAAATCTGCTCTTTTACAAATCTGTTTCCTCCTTGCATGCCCTACTACAATGTATGAATGAAAAGCACAGAGGGAAGAGGAAGCTATGTATGCACAAATGTGGATATTTTTTATTCCTTGGTAGTTATTGATAAGTCTCAGGGTAGTTTCAGAGTTGGTCTGTGATGATGGCACCAATGGGAAGTGCCAGTGACCTATATATATATATTTTTTTTTTTCTTTCTGTGTTTCTTAATTTTGCATATTTTACAGTGAGTTACCTTTTGCCATGTTGAACCTTTTTCACATTATCACTAAATGGCTGACTAGGCACAAGCTTCTTGAATGGAAAACGTAGCAGCAGAAGGGACCTGTTCTGGGAATACATATTGCTCTGGACTGGTCACTTCCTAGCCTTCATCCAGCTGTGTTCCACAGGTGGGGGAAAGCAAGGGGCCAGTGCCTCTGCCCTTTATAGCTGTTTGAATTTGAATCAGTGTGTTTAAAATGGGTGTGCTCACCTGCCATGCCTTGCTAGGGCACTTACTCCTACTCTTCTGTCCTGGCTCCTTTGTAAGAAAGGCCATTTTAGGGATTATTTATTCAACACAGACGTGAGTATGCCTTGGGTTTTTCCACCCTCACAACTTATTAGGAATTCTTGTTTCATGTTTTATTGTATGCGTTGTATGCATGTTTTATTGTATGCATTTTGTCTCCTACTTCTGCCCTTGTTGGGACTTTAGACCAACAGGATTTGAATCTACATGGACTCAATATGGATGAAGTGCTAGTACACATATAATGAACTCTTCTATTTCTTCAGCAGTATGACTGCCAAGTGTACTTTTTGTCTTTCATGCCACGAGCTAAACAGTTTTTATGTTACGAATTCTCAGGAATTGCTACTCTTTCTCTAAGTTTCCAGTGTTAAATTTTTTTTAAAAACTCAGTATGAATGAAGGTAAACAGTGAATGTTTTAAAATTAATTTCCTCAAATTTTCCGTTATGCTGACCAGACTTTTTCAGTGCTAGTCATTTTTTGTGACACAAAAATACCAAGAAAACCCAAAGCCTCCTTTCAAGAAGTCACTACCTAATGAAAAGCCAAGGATCGTTGAATTGCAAATGCTGTAAGGTGATCCCATGCTCTTGTGTCCTTGTGAAGCTGACTCTAACCTTCATTTTAGGCTTTTGCGTGCAGATCTTCAACTTCCTTCCTCCAACACAAACTTGGGTGCTTCTCAAAAGTAGATGGAGTCCTTGACATTAAATGATAGTTCAATGAGAGTAAAAGCATTCAATAATTCAATGGAAATGGAGCTCCTGACTAACATTAGACAATGAAAGTTCTGTCTGAATAAATTTGGAAAACCTATTTGTTTCCTGGATAGCAGTCTCTAATAAAGTGGGGCTAGAGAAGCCTTAGGCACATTGTATTTACATAAGCTTCTTGTTCAAACCAGAGCAAAAGCTGCAGTTATGGATAATGCAGCTTAAGCTGCATTTTATTTCAAGAATAAATATTATATTATCATAATTTCAATTGTAAATGCTCTTTACTTTTGTCAATAGGCCAGTGATAAGATCTCTGTGAGAGCTTTCCGTTAGCAAAATGACACAGAATGCATAAATATTAAAAATCTGTGTGGAAATTGAGTTTAGTGCTTAATAACTCAAATCAGATGGGGTATTTTGAAAGAAAAGCATGCTTACATTAGCAGCACTGGGAGCAAGTTGTGAGTCTCTCTGCATGAGTGTGGGGACAACCTCCTGTCTGCACAGTGTCTGTTCCCCCTGTTTTTTGAGCTTAACTTACCTTATGCTAAGGGGTGACAGTACATAAGCACACAAGAAAGGATTTTTTTTTTTTTTTTGTTATTATTTTTTGCTAGTTTGACACTTCACTAAGCAAGTATGAATTTGTTCCTAGCAAGCATGTATAACTGCCTTAAAAGAAACAAGATAGGAGCTGCATGGTGTGGTTTTGGGAGGTACATCTAAGTGTTTAGTTCTTACTGAGACTTTACATTAATTTCTTACTCTGGTAAATGCTAGGAATAATTTCACAGACTGAATTTAGGGCAAAAAAAATGAAGGTGGTAAGAGACCAAAATAATCTGTGTGAAGCAAAGACTGTAGGCCAATTATTCAGGCACTGCAGTGGAGAGCACTTCTTGCTGTTGGAGATGCCAGAAAGATCAGCAGCATTACAAGAAAAACTGCTCTCAGCCATCCTATTACTTAAGAACACACGGTATTCCCTTGGAAGCCCTTAGATAACGGTTGTTGGAAGCTTTAATGTTAATTAATTTAATGTTAGTTAAATTAATATAATTTGGCTTACATTACATTACATACAATGATTGGCTCCCTTGACTCCTTCTGATAAGTCAAGTCTTTTATTTACTGTTTTTAAACTCTAAACGTGTTCAGAGGAGGCTTGTCCCCTCTTTCTGTGGTGCTTTTTAACTGCCTTGGAAACTTTTTTTTTGGTCAGAAACAAAGGTGCTTTGAAAGAATCTTTGCAATTTCTACTTTAACTTTATTCTTTATCACAGTGTTTCACTACAGTTTTTGATTTTACCTCACTGATTAAAGTAATATTAATTAGTTTCTGATTGCACGTGCATATAAAAATATATGAATAGCAGAACTGTCACTCCTGCACACAGATATCTCTCATATGTACTTGCATGTGCTTGAGTTCTAGACAATGAATGTGAATATGATTCTTCCCACTTGTGTTGGCTACAAAATAGAATCATTTCATCTCCTAACAGTATTGAGTATTTGTTGACTTTGATTGAAACGTGGACTTTTTATATTACCTGTGACACTTACTGGTTTAATAAATACTGACTTGTTCAGTAAAAAAAAAAAAATTAAAAACTCTGTTCTCTTCATATGTTCAGTGGAGATATAGTAGTATCATTTATTCTTTTAATTTATCTAACTGCGGATTTGGAGGATCATTACACAGTTAATGAGAAGAATGAATTCTCTTTCTGCACTACAACACTTAGACCCTGATGTTAAAACCAGTTTTTAAGGTTTTTCTGTGGTTTGAAAATTAATTTAGATCAAGACAAGGTTGATCTATGGTATCAGTCTTAAGGCCTTTAAAGTAAGCCCCCATCAGATACTCATCTTTCTCCACTCACAGCAAAAGCTCAGTTTGGTGGTGAAGCATTGTGGGTTGCTGCTTTGATGCAATTTCAACAGCATGAAAAGTTTTAAAGTAAGTGTTAGTGGAATGTCCCTGTAGCCCAGGGTCATTGATCGTTTTTAGTGAACTTTGATAACAAACAAAACCTTTACCTTTTTGGTAAATTGCAATGGTATACTTTGGTATTTTTTGCTTGATTAGGAAATAGACCTTCTGTGGTTTGATAGAACCTCTGAGTAGATGGCCACTTGCTAAACTCCCAAGAGTAACTTTCTAACTCTTCTTCTCTTGTGCAATGTTAAAGTTGATCTAGAGGCACACTTCTTGGTGAGTGTTTTAAGGACGCTCATAGACAAGAAGTTGCTTGAAATCATACCAATTACATTACTTTTAACTCCTAAAATGCCTAGCTAATATTCAAATACAGAAAAGTTGATTGATTGAAAAGCTTACAGCTGAAGCATATTTTTATTGCTGTGAATAGAGTTTTCATTGGATAAGGAGAATCCCATTCCCAGTGGCTTTCAAAAAGACCATAAAACCCCCAGATCAACTAGGTCCAGGTAATAATTCTCCTTCTGCAAAATAATGCCACTTAGTTAACTGAGAATATTAGACAAGGTAGGGCATAATATATGGGCAGACTGAGTCAGAAGGTACTTAACCTTGGAGTAATATGATAAATTACACAGGATAAATGATAAATTACACAGGATAACTGAAATGACTCTGAATCCATGTTAGACACTTGAGTCTAATGCAATTGTTAAGAAGTGAAGTAAGAGGAAACTGCAATGCATTATTTGAATGATATTTTAATCCACATATACTGATTAAGTGCTCCAGAATTTAAGATGCTCTATCAATTATTTATTATAAGCTCAAATGAAAATACATTTTTGTGGTCTTTTCACTCCTTGGATTGAGTACTTGTCTAAAAACTACTAAATTAATCATCTTTTCATTGATCAGTTTTAGTATCATGAGAGATGGGTACCCTATACAAAGTAATAAGTATATAAATAAGCCCTTCTTGTAGAAAATTCTTTTAAAGATGTAGAATATGCATGGATTTGATGTAGCTTTTATTGTGCTGAGCTGTCAGAAAGCTATAATACTGTTTTCATTGCAGTCAAGAAAATTTTTAAGTCAAAGATTTTTTAGGTTGGGCCAAAATACAGGAATTCCCATTTCTAAAACTTGGGAAACTGGATATTTACTTTGGGTGTGGGTTAATGCAGGGTTTAGAATCTTTTTTTGGATGTATCGCTTTGGCAGTCTGTCATGCTATGTCATCTATAGGCAGTCACCCTCTTTTTACTTTTACCCTTTTAAATAAAAATGTGAATAAGTACATCTAAGATTATTTATTTCATTTTTGTGCAAAGGGAACAGCATTAAAAAGGCTATTTAAGACAGACCACAAGGTACCCTGATGCTTTCTGATTTCCAGTGTGATTATTGCAAGCAAGCACCAGTATCTTATACCTGAAGAAAGGAAACAAGGAGGAAAGGCAACTTACAGTTTTAGAAGGAGACTTCCCCAGTGAAGTCTTTATAGACAGCTGATAAATAGGAAAATTTTATTTAGTCATTAGTTCTAACTGGAAAGTGACACCCGATGATGAAACTTCTTCTTGGCATAAAAGCCAGATTTCATCCACACTGTCTGCTGCCTGCTTCATTCTGTCATTTAGTGTCATTGAAATCTTCATTTTCTAATCAGTCCTACAAATTGAATTTAAATCTTGGTCTCTTATTCAGTAAAGTTATGCATGAAATAGATGTCATGCTGGTGCTTTTCCTCTGTACTTCCCTTTGAGGTCAATTTTCTTTTTGGTATACTCCAAGTATGAGATAGATACTTCTTTTTTTGAGTATATTTGAAATATCCTGGTTTTAGGGCTGGGTTCTTCTGGGAAGTTCCAATGAGGGTGTTTATACTCGGAGCACACATACTGGGAGCGTACAGAGCAGTTTATATTTAAATCTAAAGTGTTGTAAAATCATGGCTGGTTGATAAAGCTTGAAAGCCATGTTGTCCAAACAAGTTAAGAGAGCATAAAAGCCCACCACCAAACCACCCCATCCTCCACAAAACTTTGATAGCAGTATAGCACTGTCTGTCATCAAGACTACATCTGGATTTCTACCAAATTTTATTATTGAGATTTAAAGTCTTCTCATTTGTTTCAGGAAGGCCACAGTCTATCTCTGCTTACCTAATGCAGAACTCTGTCATTGAATATGGCATGTACTGCACAGGACAAATCACTGAATGTGACTGGTTGATCCTTGTAAAAATATCTGTGACGGCAAACCAATACCTTTATTTATAGAGGAAAAAAAAAAAGAAGACAAATCTAATTGTTGCAGTGCCTTGCTCCAAGCTCTAAGAACTTTCATGTAATTCATGATCTACATTGCAATCACCCCTATCATAGCTACCTAACTGATAATGTTGGCAATCATATTTGTGTTACTTGTGTCTTATCCTGCCTCTTTGTAGCCCTTTATTGTAGGAATTTGATCTGTCCATTTGTCCTGATGAATTGCTAGTCCTTGGGGTACTGTGTTGCTTGAGTGATTTGACTTTTGACAGAGGTTATCAGCGAGCCTCTGCTTAATTGAACCTGTATGTTGGGTTCAATTGATAATAAGCCTCAGTGTAGAACTGACCTTGCTGGAGCAGTGTGTTAACTCTGCATTGTAAATGCTGATCTGCTGTAGGAAGGGAGAGAGGGCATCTCCCCCTCCTGGTCTGATCAGATTGACATCAGATATTTTTCAAGGCAGGTGAATATAGCACAGTGCTTTTGAACTGGTGGATTTTTTGTGTTCCTGCCTGCAGCTGCATGTCTTGAGTGAAAACAGGATGCATTGACTTTCTGTAACCACCTATTGACCTCTGTGCCCTTTACATCTGAGTCACACAAGGCAACACTATTCTTTTCATCGTTCTGTTGTCATTATTTGCTGTTGAGTCATATAAGATGTATGTATGCTCCTAGTATAAACACCCTCATTTATTTACATTTAAAGTTCTTACTGCTCTTTATATTTCCATTTTATTTCTACAAAAAGAAAAAAACTTTCCCCTTTCTTTGCCTTCAAAAATCAAGTTGTGTTTAGAATGACAGTTTTCTTGCATATTTTGCACATCATCTCAAGTGTGAAGCAAATTCTTTATTGCATGCATATTTAATGTTGTTTCACACAGTAAAGTCTAAGAGACTTTTATCTTGCTTGATATTGAACTTTAGAGGTGTGTATAAGATCATCTCCAAGTTGATCAGGTATTTTTATTTCAAGTAGAAATGGAGTAACTTTTTTTCTCCTTATCTAGTTTTGATCTCATTGATTTTGTTGGTTCATTTGCAGTATCTTAACATTCAGTTGCTTCTGGATTTGTACTTGATAAAAGTAGGGGGCTTGTAGTTTATTCTTTGCAGTAATAAGGTTTTTGATGTAAAAGTCTGTAATTAGTTTTATAATCTCTGCATTGTGCCTTGATAAATGATGACACTCTTAAGCCTGGATTTGTGGGGTGTGCACTGCAGAACCCACACCTAAAACTAGTTTCCAGCAGATGTGATTGTAGTTGTGTCACAGGCTGCTGTGCTGAGCATCCTTTTCCTACCACTGATAGAAGTGATTTTCTTTCAGTCGCCCTTGCACGTTGCAGGCTGCCATTAGTAACATTACCAATGGCTATAAAAGGCTGTTTGCTGGCTGTTTTAATTTTATCCAATTTTATGTTCTTATTTAAGATACATTAGAAAATGTACCAAACTACTCTAATACCAAAAGTAACAAAAAACTTCACTGCACCTAGTCTTCTGCAGCTGTACATTGTTTCCAGTGTCTTAAATTCCCAGTTGTGGCTCTTGGTATCTACAAGAGTGCTTTGAAAAGATGCTTTGTTACAGTTGGTGGTGTGCTTGTTTTCAGCTGTAGATTATGTACTTCCATGAGAGCTTAAACTCTCAGAATGTGAATTTCTTTGGCCTCTAGAATTCAAATATTTCATCTGTGTAATGACTGTAGTATTCAGTACACAATATGCATTTTTGTTGCCAATAGTGTATGCAGAGCTATTTTTAAAGAAAATTATGATGACGCTGATCAAGAAAATTTAAACTTTGGTAGCAAAAAGTAATGTAAAGCTGTCTTAATGTATGTTGTACTTTTGGAGCTTATGATCTAATATTGTTATATCTACAGAATTGCTGGCTGTGCAGAGACTATATTAAATACATGTCAATGTAGAGCTTGTTTCAGTTACTTTGACTTCTACATATTCAGAATTTCTCAAATACTGCAGTGTGCTTTCATGTGAGAAAGCAACTGAAAAAGTCATTATTCAGTATAATTTTCAAAGTTGTTTTGCTGGAAGCCTTGGTCCAACATCGTGTATATACATAAATATTTGATAATCCTTTATGAAATTATGCAAAATGGTACCTATTCACCTTAGAGGGTATTTAATTTGCATCTAATAGTGCTGAAAGATCTAGAATGTATTATGTTTTTAAATGACAAATTAAAATTGGAAAACAACTTATCTAAGTATGAAGCCTGATACCAAACCTAAAATTAATGTTGTGTATTTGGATTCAGTCCTGGAGTTATGAAGCTTCATTATAATCCAGCCTGACACCCATCTTTATTTATATGCACTAACATCTCTGAGGTGGATCTAAAGTCTGTTTGTTTCTGGTTTGCAAGGTTTTTTTTTTCTCCAAGAGCAGCAGAAGGGCCTTAGTGTGCAGGGAAATAGGATCCAAACTTTGTCTTGAGGAGAAGAAATGAAATTCTCAAATAGTGATTCTAGTTATATCTCTTACAGAATGGTTTTACTTTTTCACTCTAATGTGTAATTTTTCTTTCTGTAAGTAGTTAATTTGGAAGTGAATAGTATGTGAACATGATAAATAGGCTTTTTGCTTGCAGAAGCAGTGAAATAAATTCAGACTGTTTAAGCTGATCTGTTATATGGGCTATAAAGCTAGTTTAGTTCTGTCACCTTTGGAAAACTTTCCTGAGTTTATTTTGCAAGCACTTCTGCAGTTTGTGTAATAAGCCCACATAAAAGATACAGAGAGGAGGCAAAGTACAAATAAATCAAGTAAAAATCCTGCTAATGCCAATATTTTTTTCTCCCCTTCAGAGTTCTTTTTAAAATCCCGACCTATACCAGATATACCAGTATAATCCACTAACTCAGAATAACTTTAGAGGCAGTTTTTCTACTGGTGGATTCATTGGTACTTCATATGATGGTTGAGTGAAATAAAATAAAAATAAAAGCAATGTGATACCCAATGTGTTCATAGGAGACTTAGTTGTAACGGGTTTTGCAAGTGATGGGTTGCTGGTTTGGTTTTAATTATACATTTACTGACTTGCTGGCAGCTATTACCCAATCTGGTTTTGGTGGTTGAGTAATGCGTGTTTGTGCGGAAGGCATTAATAGCAGCTTAAATAGACCTTCACATGCACACGGGTTTCCAGTGGGAATGCTTGGAAATGGACTGATTTCCTCACAGCCACCCATGGGGTGTCAGGTTTCCTGCGGGTGAGCAAAGGCTCATATGGAAAACAATCTGGCTGGCTTAGCGTGCCCTCCTGAGCAGCCCCAGCCCGTGGTGGCTTTGTGCAGCGCTGGTTGCTTTTACAGCTCCAAAGCTTGCTCCGTGACTGAACAGCTACCTCTCTGTTCCAGGAGAAGGAAAAGTGAGGGCTTTTGGTCTGGGGTTTCTGCAGCCTCAGGGGTGGTGGTGGTTTTCCAGCGGGAGGCCTCCCGGAAGGGGGAGTGTGCTTGGCTTCGGAGCAGCACCAGGGCTGCTGGAAGGGAGGATGCTGATTACAATAATAAACAAATGCTGGGGATAGATTACCACACGGCTGTCAGAGCAGGCGGCACCAAAGGAGGAGATCCCCAGCGAAGGCTCTGGAGGTTGCAGCAGGATCCTTTGCTGGACTTTTTTTTGCTTGCACAAAGGAAGTTACTTTTTAGACGACTTCTAATGGGCCTTGGTTTTTCTGTGGCGCAGCATCTCCTGGGCGAAGCGAAGAGGGCTGGAGGTGCCTGATTACTGCCGTAGCAGCACCCAGCCCATGGTGCTGGCTCTGAGGAAATCAGAAGAGAGATGGCCTCCTGTCTGGTCACACCATCACATTCCCTGCAATGAAGTGTGTCTCATTCCATTTTAACTTGTCTGAGAAGCTGTTTTTTGGTGCTTTCTATAGACAGAAATTTCTCTGGGGATTTTTTTCCCTTGAATGGAGCAACATGGAAGGATGTGTTCCTTCTCTCCACCTGTCGCAGACCAGCAGGTTATAGCTTCTCTCACTCAGGGTCACTGAGACCAAGAACTTGAGGCCTGCCAGAAGCACTTGGGTCCTGCAGGCCATTGCTGAGGAGAGCTGGAGGCAGTCCTGGGGAGGTGTGGAGCCAAGGAGATCCCCGCAGTGCCATGAGGTCAGGTCAGCCTTGCAAGGAGCAGCACCCAGTGTCAGCGGCTCACCCCTGGGTGCCCAGCCCATGGGAAGGAGCAGGGACACGGAGACTGTGACGATGGCGCTGTGTGAACTGTTCCCAGGGGAACACAGCCCAGGAGAGGGACGCATGCTGGAGTGCCTGGAGTATTTTGAGACTGTATAGGTGGAAAGGAGAGAAACTTTTTGAAGGCTATAGACTTGGCTTGGCGGAGATACCAGGAAAATGTAGGCTTCGGGAGACGCTTAATGATGATTGGCCTGAACTTCAGCTTACGTGAGTTGCTGACAAAATTTGAAAAGGTATGATAGGCACTTGCATGCCTTTTGAAAAGGCTGTGTATTCCTTTGGAAATTACACAGTAAATAAAAAAGGCAGGTTGATGTTTAACTTAGCTTTTCTGTGTTGCTGTTTATGTCCTCATGTGCACTCTGTTTATGGAAATCTAATGTTGCTTATCTTCCTCATTTCAGGTCCTACAAGATTACTTTTAGAGCATCTCCTCTGATTGTGGGCATTTTAATTGACTTATTTATTTAATTTTAAGTTCCAAAGAAAATGAAGAGCAGCTTGGGCTTTGCTCAGTCAAGGGTATAAGGGAACATTACAGGCTGCCTGTGACCTTGTTACACTGTTGGCATAAAGCAAGTGCTCTGGAGTTTGCTATTTAATCTAGTTGAATGTTACTTTAGTTGAATTGGAAGATCTCATGATGGCATTTAAAGGTATAATTATTTCCAATGAATATGCAACTTTCCCATTGTTTCATCTGTACTTCTTTTATTCCAACTAGTTACTCTTTCTCTTTCCAGGTTGTTTGATAGCAGTAATGCTTAGAGGCAGGATGTTTGGCTTTGAAGTGATTGTGCTGATGAGCAAGAGACATGAGAATGTTAAAGAACAGATTGTTTTCATCTGTTTGTCAGCAATTCTAGGGAAACCTCACTTGCATGTTGTAACACTGTTAGATTTGCTTTGTCTTTTTTTTTTTACCATATGAACTTCCTGTATACTGCAAAACCACAGTATGTAACAAAATACAAAGTAGTTTATTTATGAATCAAGATATAACACCTTAAAAATGTGGTCTCACAGTAGGAGAGCAGTTTGCAAAGCCTGATTATGTGTTTTTCTAAACTTCAGGATGTTCTTCTTTTGAAGTGTAAACCAGTGTTGTTGTCCTCAGTAGTTACCAGTTATGTTTATCAGGGATAACTATGCTTGAGACAGTCACTATTTAGGATCCCACTATTAGGATCCCACCAGCATGACTCTTTCAAAAGTAGCTAAGAGTAACAGTAAAAGGATTTGTGATCTGACTTCTTCACTGTATAGGTCACTGGCTCCTCTCTTGCTCCCAGTCTGTCATCTGGCCTTCACTCTTCTCTTGTGGCTGCTGCTGTGGTAGCCTGTAAAGATAAGGACACGTGCCAGAGCCTGAGATGCTTCATGACTTCATTAAGAAAGAAATTTTTAACCAGTGTTTCTAATATTTTATGAATCATACAAGCTCTGGTATTTGCAAACTCCAAGCCGTCCCCTGTGACTTTGAATATTCCAGTGTTTATCTTAAAGAAATTGATCATAGCAATTCTCATTAAAACTTAGAGGTCTCACAGCTCTGCTGTATTTTTTAGCTTGAAGCTTGCTGTGAAGTTTTGTTGTCTACTGTGCTGAAATTTGTAATGCAACATAAAAGGCTACTTTGGTGCTGGAGAAGGTTAAGGTTTTATTTGGTAGACTTTGATCATAGACTTTTAGTATATGCTTATTTATCAAGTTTTCTTTTTCTTTTTTTAAACAAGCTCCCTTCCTCCCCTGCTTCATCTGTCCCTCTTATGATTCCCCACACACCCATCCTGTCCTTCCTGAGGTGTTCGTTGCCAGGAGAAACAGTGCCATGACAGCAATCCTGGCTTGTAAGCTACTTTCAGCTCTCTGGATTCATTAATATATGTTCTACAGAGAGAATGATGAGTGCTGTTACTGTGGTCGTAATGCAGAAGCCAGATGGCATTTGCAGAAGCTTGCACGGCACTCCCTTCCTATGCAAAACCAGAGTCACATTGCACTGCAGTAGGCAGGGCTGCTTTGGCTTTGTTCAGTCATAAATATGTGACTGCTGGAATTACTATTAACACATTTATGGTGCCCCTCAGATGCTGAGTCTGTGCCATGCAATGGAGCCACAGAGGTTGTTGAAGGCAGTGTGGTGTTCTCAGCCTTCCTGTAAGTGTATCATCATTCTTGTGATAAAATGAATCTTTAACTACACCATATGTCGCCTCTTATCCAAGAGGCTTAAGTACAAGTCAAATCAACTTTTTAGAAACTTGATGTGTTAGTACAAGGCTCTTGGTAATAAAAGCCTTTGAAAATTAGAAGCGAAAAATGTCCCAAAGTGGGACAAGTTCAAGTCCTAAACAAGTTCTGTTTTTTCTTCATGAAATATCTGAGAGTTTAAGTAGTAAATACATTTTTGTGATATCTACAGCAAATTGCTTTGATCTTACACTTAAGTTGCAATGGCTGTAGTGATATTCAGTATGGTCTGTGTATGACACTTGAGAGAGGTTTGATGTCCATCTTTATGCACTTCTGGCACTGGTGGATTTAAGATAATGGCAGTTCCACCTAAAAGTTTTCAATGTGTACAGCTACTTGTGAATGTGAATTCATTGTGAATGGATTGCTTAACAGCAGCAAACAAACAGCCTTTTCAGAGGCCACTGCAGGCAGGCCTCTGCAACAGCAGATGGGATTAGCCTTTCTAAAGGCATGACTGTTCTCTGACATCAGAGGAGAGACTTCCTGGATGAGATGAGATTTTTATAGCATTCTTTTTACATGGGCATCCCTTTTTCCTAACTACTCCCAGCATTTTAAGGCTGAGACCAATAGAAGTCCAGTTTCCCTATCACAATGGCTACTTTGATACACCTCTATCCTGCCCTTCCTTAAGAGTCATCAGAAAGTGAAAAGCTCCAAGTAAAGCAGAGGCTAACAGGAATATCTGCCACAGCAGTGTTCCCAGAGGCAGTTGGCAGAAGCAGGTAAAATGTACTTGGTTCAAGATAAACTAAACAATGTGCTATTAAAAAAAAAAAGGTCCATTCCGTTGCTACCTGCTGTGAGACCTCAAAGAGCGATGCTCTGGCTGTGGTGTGGTGTTATGTCTGTGGTGTGCAGTTATGTCCTTTGATTGGCACTGACATTTTTCCTCCACCTATTCCAGCTTGAAGATTTTTCTGCAGGTACTTTGATGTGCAGCCATCACATTTATTCATGACCTTTGAAAGATGCAAGTGCAGCATTTCTGTAACCGTGTCTTTTGCTGACTTGAGTGCTGTCAATGAAGGCAATGGACAATCATTTTCATGAGACTTGCAATTCCGTACACTGTTCCACTCACAGGTATCATCTGTATTGGGTGCAGGAAGTACAAAACTGTTCTGGCAAAACAGCCTGGGAGTAACTTTTGCTAGGGAAAATGCAATTTTTCAAGCTGATTTTCATTTATGAAGAAGCAACTTCAAGCCCACTAATTCCTTTTGAGATAAGCATGTGGTTCAAAAGCCACATACAAGAGATGGCTTGTACTTGGGGATTCAGAGGATGTAGCACTCCATGTGCCAACACAAAATGCTGCCAGGCTTGTTGCACAGCATCAGCATTGTACCTGCATGTTCATTTCTTGCAAGCCATATGTGGTTTGCATGGCATAACTTGTCATCCCTGATATGTGGTCAGATGCTTACAAAAATACAGTGGAATTCTGTTTCCTAATAAACATAAAAATAATTGGAGTGTAATCCAGAATTTTGCTGTATATAGTGGGTTCAAAAAACTTTGTAGTAAAACATTGATGAGTCCTGCCTTTAAACCCTCTGTGAAGCTATGATTTGGTACAGAATGTTGTTGACTTTTTTCTTGAGAGACTAAGTTGAGTCTTGTGCCCTGTATGTAAAAAAAATTTGATTAGGGTTTCTTGATAAAAGAATCTTCAATGCTATGGGAACATATTTCCCTTACAAAATAAAATAACTTCCCTGTTTTAGATCCTTGTATTATTACCCCAGAATTTTTAATAGTGAGAATTCAATACAGTAACACTTTGTATATTTCAGAATGCATAGTTTCTTCTGCTTTAATTTGGCCATAGAGTTTTCTTCCATTAGTTGTGTTTTTATCTTCTTTAGTTGTGTTTCTATTTTCAACAGAAGTATTTGAGCCCTATAAAAAGGGAAATACTTTGACTGTGTTACTGTCCTTACTGGTATATTGCCAATACAGACAAAACCTGAAAAAATGTGAGTAGAAGTGAATCTGTTAATAGCTTAGAGAGTTGCAGAGTGAATTAGAGACCCTCTGGACTCATAATTTAGAAAAAAGATGCATCATGTAGGGGTTTGGCTTGGAAGTTTCTTGCCTTTTTTAAAGTATTGATAATTTCCAAAGAACAATTATGCCTAATGCTGTAACTGCTTTTAACATATTGCAATTTATAAAGGGGAAAGAAAAGACAAAAGTTGAATAGCTGATTGAGTTGGGTTCCTAAGTTGGGTTCTGTTCTGATCTTTCTCATATACTTCATTTACCCTGGGTGTGTCACTCCAGTCTGCCATTGGGCTGTTCTAGTAGCAACTTGTTTTTGGGTCTTTTTCAGTATTTCCATCTGCAGCCTTGCTGAGTGGCACATATTTATGCATTCTTTAAAGACACATGCTCTTCAGTTGTCATTGCATGATCATTTAGATTTTATCTGGTAGGAATTAAAGCAAGAAGGTTTTTTATTATGGAGACAAGGTTTAAAATCAAATTCAAACATAAAATGAAAACTTGAATTCTGCAGGAAGAAAGCTAAAGAGGGAGAGAAGCAAAGAAGGCAGAGAAGACTCAGAATGGAAATAAAATTTTGAAATCACCACATCAAAGAGGGAAAAGGCAGCAGTTTGGTCTTAATACTTAACACTTAAAAGGAATTTAGGGAAGTGGCAATGTTTTAATAGTCTGGCTAGGGTTAAGTACGTATCTAAATGCCAAGCTAGTTATTTCTTCTCCTTTCTACCTTTCAAACTTTGGAGCTTTCACCTTGATTTATATATAGGTTCATTTTTTCCTCAAAAAGCTTTCTTTTAATTTAGGGCATTAATCCTGCAAGACCTTGCATGTGAACAAATATGTTGACCTCATACAATAAATTATCCATTCAGTTTAGCAGCCAAGTGCACATAAATATTTGCAAAATTAGCAAAATATGGCATTTGTATAGTAGTGTCTTCAAAAAAAAAGTTGGTAAAGCAAGAAGACATTTTCTGTTTATAGTGTAATTCTTTAGGATTTTGGATTTTTTTTCTGTTGTGTTTTTGTTTTGTTTTTCTCTTCTCTGCCCTTTGATTTGTTTCACATGTACTGGGAGACCACTCTGGTCCATATCCCTTAAGCACTGGGCTGAGAGCAGTGATGGTGTTTCACAGTTGTATCTCTCTTTTTATGTGGCAAAAGCAACAGAATTTTTCCCTCTTCTCCTGCGTTCTCTAGTGCATTGTCCCTGTGACTCTGAATATGGGAACTTCCATGTCATAATAGGGGAATATTTAGAGTTTCTTATAAAATATTGCAGAATTGAAAGTAGATTAACTCTTACTAGAGTTAATCCTCACTGGGACCCAAGAAGGCATATTCAACTTTTTCCATCCCATTTTTTCCCACGTAGAGGACAATGGAGAATCGAAAACCAAGAAAAAGGCAGGAGAAAGACAAATAATAGGTTTAGGAGTAACATAAATGGGGGGGTTTACAGAATGAGAGTCCTTTCCACTTTGAAGAAAGAAATTTGAAGGTAGGGCAACCACATATTTACAAATAAGACTTGAAAGACTTTGATAACACTGTGAATAATGGAGCGTATTACCAATTGCTAGCAATTACAGCAGTCTTAGGATAAAGTGGGAGCCCATCATCCAGAAGACAGTGCCTGAATAAAAATCCAGATGTTTTATATCATTGTTGGAGAATAACTAACTTATTGTGCCCATTTCTTGCTGTTAGTTGTTTTTCACATTCCACTTTCCTGCTCTACTTCTTCCATGTGCACACTGATGTGGGGTATGTTATTTGATTTTCTCTCCATCTTTTCTTTGAGGGCTGTGACAAACTCACATTCAATAACTTTATCAATCCCATTGGGTTATCTATCAGCTGGCAGTGGTTGGTTGGTTTTTTTTCACCTGGAAAATGGAAAGCAGAAATGAGAGAGAAGTTAATTATGAAACTTTATTCTTTGAACTGATTTGTCTCAACATGGTTATTACAGATGGGGATCAAGAATGTGAACAGCAGATTTATTGTACCTTAATGTAACTTGACGACTGGAAAATGTAAGAATCAAACCCATTGTGAATGAAACATTTTTGAGCAGGCATGCTGAATTGTCCTCTCAAGTAAAAGCAAAGAATGCTTTATGAAGGTTCTAGAATGAATGGATTTACAGTTAATATTGTGATTGTAGAAGGAAGGTTAGAGATCAGGTTTTTTTCAATGAAGTTGTCATTTGTGACTTTGAAGAGGCCAAGAGAAATGTTTTGCATGACCTGGCTTTTGTAGCACTGATTCATTGCACTTGGAATTGTAACTGCTGTGCAGTGGCTGTACCTCCTGCTCTGTGGGATTGAGCTGGGTTTCACTGCACCTGCGTGCATGTTGGAGCTGTAAGGACAGGAGCTACAAATATTTTCAGATAAGCATCTAATTCAGGTAGTGACTCTGCCATCTTGTTTGGGTTGGCTGATAATCAGACAATTCCATTTTGTTTTTTCCTTTTAAATGTCAATTTTGTTTCTGTGTTTAGAATGGTGATTTTTATCAGGTTGTTTCAAAGACAGAAAAAGTGTTTTTTTCCCTGCTTTAAAGGAGTGAATCTCAGTGCAAATAAAGGTGGTTGTCCAAAGTCACATAGTAGCTCCTCTGGCCATACAGAGCTTCACCAGTGCCTCCCTCCCTCTCTCACCCCCTTTCCCACTGCCCCATCTCTCCTCTCTCCTCTTCTTCACCTGTATTCTGACTTTTTTGTTTTCTTTCCTAACTCTAGAAAGCTCTCATTCTATCTCAAATTCATGGCTACTTTTCCACTTCTGTTTGTATATGTGCTAGCAGGAATACATCTTTAGGATGGGGAGGTACAAAAGCCCCCTCCTTTTCTGCTTCTGGGAACAGATGGTGATTACTGAGGAGTTGATTAGAAGAATAAAAACCTTTAAGGAATTTCAGATATTTGATTTCCTCCTTTGCAAAAGAACTTTATTTACATCTGTATCAAGTTCCTGTCATAATCTTCGTTGATTAATCCTATTGAGACTGCGAGTACACCTCCTGGCTTTCAACACATTTACATTGCTTTATTGGAGTATAGATAGATGTGATGTATGGATGCTAGAAACCATTGGCAGTGGTGCAGGAAGTTTTGTTTGCTCTTTTTATGTGTTTTAAAAATAATACTGTGCTCAATTAGATGAAGACAATATCTGTAATGTGTTTCTTGAGGCAGATGGTAGATGAGAGAATAAAATGTGTTTAATTTCTAAGGGGAGGAGAAATGAATCAACAGAATGGAAATCACAAGCTTTTGTTTTTCTTTTCAGTATTTACTATGAAATTCAGATTATAATATGTCCTGCCATTTTATGTCTACCTCTTCATATATTCAGGCCATTATGTAAAGTAGTTTAATTGTAAAAATGGACTTTTGGTTGCTGTAACCATTTAGCTGCAGTTTAGGGTTTAAAGTTAAGATTTTAGTTAAATGCTTTCATTATGTGTGACCTAAAATATTAGATAAAGGCTGCATTTCACTAGACTGTTTAAAGTCTCTGGAATGTTTTGTTTCAAAGAAGAAAGAGATGACATAGCTAAGGCTGAATCAGTGTAATTTCTGGAGAGGAAATGAGTTCTAGTGCATTTGCAAATACCACACTGTGTGAAATGCGTGGGTGAACAGGAGACAGTTACCTTCAGTGCTACAAAACACAACATCACAGAGCTTGGTGTTTATAAATCTATTTCCTTTTTCACAGCCTTGGATGACTTTCAGACTCCTTTTCTCACACTTAAGAAAGCTAGACCTTTTGTAGTGATGTTAATAGGACTGCAGATTTTCTCCTGTGCATCTTTTATCAGAGACACCCAAGGAAGCTGGAATACGTGCTCTGTCCTAGTGTTTAGAAGCACTCATGAGAGTCAGCTTTCCTCTCCTCTACTTACAGAACTATGTTTGAACTTTTCTTGCTGGTATTTCAGGACATCCAAGCTGAGATTGATGCCCACAATGACATCTTTAAAAGCATTGATGGAAACAGACAGAAAATGGTGAAAGCCTTGGGGAACTCTGAGGAAGCTGCTCTGCTCCAGCACCGGCTTGATGACATGAACCAGCGCTGGAACGACCTGAAGGCAAAGTCAGCTAACATCAGGTGAGCAATGAAAACATCAAGGTGTGGTGGGGAACAGTTCCTTTCTTCTTAGAGGCTTGACAAATATGACCACAGCATTGAAATTATCTATGTACTCTCTTTCATGAAGGACCTCTGAGTGGAAATAAAAAAACTTGGTGAACTTTTTCACCAGGTAGGCTTAACTACTTGTTTTCTCTTCAGAGCTTCACAGTTGTAGCTTGCTGACCTTGTACCAAAATTTCCAGAAAGTGCATTGAGTCTTTCCTTATTGCAAATCAATGGCAGTGTCAGTGAAATAATTCTGCAAATCTGCCATGACTTTGAGAAGAAATCAGAGGTTTGTTGATGGTTTTGTTTTTCAAAAATTTTTGTTTTGAGATTACCAAGTTACTAAAACTTGCATCTTAAGTATCTTGATCCATTTAATTGCTTTTGAATTATTAATTCAAATTAATAATTCAGTTGCTGCTATTCAATTGAAATTTTTTTAAAGTACTTATATTAATCAAGGAATACATTTTTACAGTTTTTTGACCCTTTCTGTGCCAAGCTCAAGTGTGGTAATTGTTAAATCTCAGTGATGCCACTTTTGAAATGGATACTGCATATTCAGTATTGAATTAAATTCTATATGAAAATGAATTACATAGAGAATAATTTCTAGAGCTTTTAATTGCAACAACTTGCTTGTTGGTTTGAGAAAACTGTTCTTTTAAAACAATGTTAAACATTCATATGAATATTCCAAAGGCCAGGAAAATGAGCCAACCTTGAAATTCAGGGACAAGAGTTTGAATGACTGAAATAGAGGGGAAAATTTCATATTTACTTTTCATGTTCACTTATCCCATCACCAACCTCCAGCTGGTGAACAGTTAAATGAAACTATTAAATCAGCTCCTTGAAAGCCCTTGATGGACTTGAACCCAAAGAACCAAGCAGTTTGGTGTGGAAGCTTGCAGTGAGTGGCTCCACCACATGCACAGTTTAATGCAAGAGCTGCTGGACTTGAGTTGTTAAAAGTTCTATTCACAAGTCCATGTGAGAGAAAGACAAAAGCATGCTCCTAAAATAGTAGCTTATCAGTTGTGGAGTCCTAGCAAGAGCCATTGGGTTGGTTGGCCATTCCTGGGCTTGGTCATAATTTGGGAGAAATGGATGGCCATGAAAAAGGGCCTTCAAACCACTTATCCTGTACAACTATGAGTTCCAAGGCTGTAGTACAGAAAGACTGATTGTGCTCAGAAATTGGGAATACATTTTCTGAATACAGACCCATCTTTTCTGTTCTTCATATTTATGGCATGTGTATCCATTGGGCAGCATTAATGTTGCCCTGCTGGTACCTGCTGTGCTGCGGAGCCGCATGTCACTGGAGATCAAAGTGTAAGATAGGCAAGACAGAGAATACTGGTGCAAATCAAAGAAAAGGAAATTAACCTTTCAAATCTCAGTCACTACCGAAAAGAGCATAGTATTTGTGAGTTAATGTATTTTGCTCTGCTCTTTGATTGCAGTTCACTTTTCTAACTTGTGCAAGAGTCCTGAAAGCCTTCATAGGGGAGTAACAAAGCACAGAAGTCTGTTTGCCTTCAGTTTTTGCTTTCTTGGTGTATCTTTGTACAAGGATGAATTGGAAAGCAAAATTATATGGATGACTCTTAGTGAGAACGTGTAACTTTTAGATGCTAGGACTGAAGAATGAAAAAGCTGATTGTTTCGTAATGGGTTTTAGCTTGGCATAGTGCTTCCAAATTAAAGTTTCTGTAAGCTTTTTAGAATATTTTCAGGTAGGCATACATTCCAATTATTCTGATTTTTAATTGCTGAAAGTACTGCTCTCCTGAAGAGAGACAGCATGAGTTTTTCTCCTTACTTCAGTCCTTAGAGCTAGTGTTAGACAGTGTTGCTAGTTATTGTGTTGGGTTTACTTCTTTGCTACTGTAACTAAAGGGAGTTCCAAACTGGAAAAGCAATGTTGTTCTGACATATTTTTAAATGAACAGAAGCTGCTTAAATCTGTACTTGGAGTTTCTATGATGCTGCACCTCTCTCCTTGAAATTGTTGACTTAGCTTCTTTCTTTTTCTTTCTTTATCTTATTCCCAGGAAGAAAACAAAGCTGCAGGCTTGTGGTGGTCTGCTTTTTAAAGCCAAATGTTTAGGGGAGATTCTTTTCTCCTGGGGCAGGAGGTGTGAGGATGTTGGTGTTTGGGGGAGGGTAGAGGTAAAAGTATGCGACAAACGGAAAAGGAGTTTCTCTCTGTTTCTCTATATTTAGACCACCCACCAATCTTTTTTTATTCCGTGTGTTCCCTTGTCACTCAGCAGGAAAAGTGCTACCTCCATAGCAGAATCAAAAGCTGAGGAGGTCTCCAGCTGTGAAGAGAGCCTCTCAGGGTCAACAGAAGGGGAGTTGTGTCAGAGTTGCTGTTTTCTGGATGATTTTATTCAGCATGGTGGGGAGGGGGAGGGAAGGGTTCCTCTCAATCTGGTCAGTTGGATGGGAGCATCTGTGTTCTTCAGGTTCATCCAGGATTCCCTTAGGAGTGCTTTTGCGTACCCAGTGGTTGCTGCTGGTGAATATTTGTGCTCCAACTCATGCCCAGACACAATCATCTATAACTGACCTTTATTTTGATCAGACAGATTCTTAAGCCATCACTTGACCTAGTAAATACCTGAGTTTGCCAATTCACTTGTCACATGAACACAAACACCTGAAGCTTTGTTTGCAGGTTGTTTATCAGTAAAGTACCAATTCCAAAGCAAAGGCCAGTAATCCTGAGAGAGAGAGAACAGTGAAGCCCAAGAAATATTTCAGAACTTCTGCATAGTTTATCTCCTGTTTCTGATAATGTCTGTATGACAAATATAAACATGATACTAAAACTTTACACTGAATTGCAATTTAAAGCATATCTTCACTCTCTTGCTCCTGTGCAGCATTTGCTTTGACTGGGATTTACTGAATGTGTTTCTTTGCTCCCCAGGAGAATTGAATGCTTGTGTCTGCTTTTCAGCTGCTGCATCTTACTTTCATTTTCAGTATTGCTTTTGATAAGATTAAGAGGATAGTATTCTGGAAAAATCCAGGCTGATGTGATGAGTTTTTCCCTGTTTATTTTTTCCCTTTTTAATGTCTTTCTTTGGGAGGTTAAGTCACTTTGTGCTCAGTGAAAAATTTTGAAGTCCCTGCTGGTGTAGTCCATTTCCTCTCCACCCCTTACTGCTCTACCTCTGCTGGATTAACTTGCACTGGACTTTGAAACCATGTGCTTGCTAGTGTTATTTTTGGTATTGACATTAATTTGGCATGCACACAAGTACTTAGTGGTAAATTACAATGCATTTTATCCTGTAATATATGCAATATCATTCCCATTTATATCAGATTTGTTGTTTTACTATGAATATTATTGCATTGTATGTTACAAAGGGGTGAATCACCTTAAATTGTCCTTTATCTAGTTACAGGAGATTTTCCCTTCCTTACAAAGCTCCAATTTATTTTGCATACAAGAATTCCACTAAATAATTAGAGCAGAATCTTGAAGCCTCAGAGAGTGCCAGTTTTGAGAGGTGAGAGCTGATTGTATGTGCTAGAAACAGTAATATGTTATCATGAATAGAGATTTCACTATCAAATGTACAGAAAGCTATAAATCTGAACATTTTAATTATAGTTGCTACCAGAAATTCTCAAAGAAATATATATATATTTTTTAGGAAACAGAGTCTAATAGCAACACTGTTAAGTTCAAATGTGGGCTGCCTTGGCTTAGATGAGAGGGCAATGTGTCTCCTCTGCCTGATAAGTAAGAAGTATAACTCTTTTCATTTCAAGAAAGAAGGGCCAGTTCTGAGTACCTGAAAAAATATCAGGAGAGTGGAGACAATACATTCCACTCAGAAGCTGCTGGCCTGCACACCAAGGCCAGCACAACTTGCTTGTGCTTCAGTGCATGATGGGACACTGACTCTGCATTTAGGCCTGACCTCCTAGGAGCTTACTGCAATTCAGTGTTGAGATAAAGGTATCAGTGAGAGCAATAAGGGACAATAGAAACCATAACACACAAAACTGTAGGCAATGAAATGTCACTTCTAGCAACTACTTTCGTTTCATATTTTTTCCCAAGTAGTTACCTAAGTGCTTTCCTTCACAGGAGTGAAGGAGAATAGGTTCCTCTTCCTAAAGGTACTTGGTTTATCCTTTTCAGAAATATGGATATTTTTTTCTTTGTATTTCCCTCCTTATATACTCTTACTTGACTGCCTTCTTGATTCATCTATCCTAGTATTGATGGGAGATCTCAGTGTGGCCAAACTTAAGCTTGTATTGGATTTAGCCTTGTAGCACATCATCCCTTCAATCCAAATGTTCTTGTATCAGCCCCAAACATTCACTCTGATGTCATTTGAAATGTTAATACAAGCTAGGTGAAAGTTTCTAGGTGTGAGTCACAGGGAATCAGAAAAAAAAAAGATAGCCAACAATGTGCAAAATATGAAAGGGAATAGAGTTTACTTCATTCATCATTCAGAAGCAGGGAGAAACTTGCAGAACTGCTGTCAGACTACACTGAGAATCATTCAGCTCTACTCCCCCATCTGTGTGAAGAAACAAACTTTTTTTTTGCTGATATAAATTAGATAGGTGCTGATCTTGAATGATAGCATAATAAAGAATGACTGCAGTAAACAAGGGGTAGCTGCTCCCTTTTGAAGATTTCTATGCATCTTTTTGGCACTGCAGGGAGAAGACACTGAGTCAAGGTATTTCTGAAAATTATAGAAAAAGGTATTGTGGAGAGTTTGAATTATTTGTCAATTAAAGTGAGGAAAAGATTCACTGTATTAATAGTCTAACAACTCAACATTGATGAGAGATAATTTATTAAGTAACTGTGTGTCACTGACTAATATGTTCAGCAGCACAGGCAATTTGCTATTGATAACTACTGGTAGAACACACTGGATTTTGCTTCTGGAGAGTCAAGGTCCTGGCGTGAAAGAGTTCAGGTTTGCAGTGCTTTAGCTCACAAAATGATGTTTGTGCATGTTGCACAACAGTGGGGGAGTCACTACAAAACACAGGATTTTTTTTATGTTGCTTAGACATGCAATGTTCAAGGTTTTGGATAAGTTTCAACACCAGGGACTTATTTGTCTGTGTTTGCCTGTTTCTCCTTTGCTTATTTTGATTTGGTGTGCAAAGTGTTCTGAAATAAGGGTTTGGTTTTTTTTTAACACAAAGTTGCTTTGCAATTAAGCACTTGAAGCATTCTCATCTTAGTGATGGAGTAATTTTGTTTGTTTTCCCAAGCTGGTTTTGCCATTCAGGCTTTAAAGATGCTGTTATGCTGTATCACAGGGCTCACTTGGAGGCCAGTGCAGAGAAATGGAACAGATTACTGACATCCCTGGAAGAGTTAATCAAATGGCTGAATGCAAAAGATGAAGAACTGAAAAAACAAATGCCTGTTGGAGGGGATGTTCCAACCTTACAGCAGCAGTATGACCACTGCAAAGTAAGTTGCCTAAGTTTTATGGATATGCTACTGCGAATTATAGAATGAAGCAAATTTTTGTATGGGAGAAATGATGAATGCTTCCTAGTGACTTATTTCTATAAAAAAGCTCTAGCTCTCCACCCATTTTGCTTCCCTCCTTGCCTATTAAAGCACAACTAAGATACACTATAAAATTTCATGTAAACAATTTTTGAGGCATATGTTCAGTCTAAACACTTTTTCTTTACTGTTCCTTGATATTTTTGGAATTCTAATAGGTGAAGCTGTTATTTTACTCTAAAAGTTAAGAAAGGCATGCAAAAGTAAGAAGTGACCAAGAGTCATGAAAGCAAAGATGAATGTAAATTCAGTAAAGCTGTGAACAGTGCCTTTCTACGTGTTATTAAACTCAGCAGTGATAGCAGCCCCTTACCCATGCACATTTACACTGCAAAGATGTCTCAAAACTATTTTAGAGAGCTAAAATTTTCTCTGTGTGTTGTACTGTTGTAACTATAGCATGCTGTTCTAGCTTTCTGGTTTTGCTTGTCCTGTTCTGGTTTGTATGTGACAGACTATTAATCCTGAGTAGTTCTCGATGGTAAACTAGTCACTTACATCTGCATTTCTTCATTCATGTAGCATGTGGAGTCTATTTTGCCAACTCTGATCAGTAATCAAGTGAAGATGGTTTTGCCATTGGAAAAATTCAATCCAGTAAATCTGGTTCCATCTCATTTGTTGATGGTGTAAAGAGAGAAAGAGAACAATGCAGCATTATATAGCTAATTGCATGATCAATATGTTCCCCTCTGCCAGCTACACTGGTGTCTTTTCTGCTGTGGTGTTTGGTGAGGGCAAAATTTAAGTTTGGAAAAACTTACTAATACAGAAATACTTGGAATACCGTGGGGAAGTACAGAAAACGTAGTCTGTCGTTAGCAGCACTTTTGCATCTTCACTCCAAAATAGAAGTGCTTAAGGAAATCTGCATACGTTTCTTCTTAATTTAGTCTTTTAAAGTAAATTTATTAGCATAAACTCAGGAACTTTGTTTCTTGAGAGTCATCTCTTCCTAATCCACTTAAAGCATCAGGCTCTCTTTGTAGGCACATCTGCTGTGATTCTTTTTATAATGATCAAATGGTGTATTACTAGTGCCAAAGAGCAATAAAAGGCTGAAACAGAGCCAAATATGATTTTGAAGGAGGTCAGTGGAAGGTGGTAGACCTCTACAGGTTGTTTTCTAAAGGCTTGTTTGTGTCTTGTGTAGATTACAGTATGTGCATGATAGTAGCAAATAGTACTAGTAAGTGCCTTTCATCTGAAGAACTCAAATTGATTAATAAAACTGGGGCTTTATTCTGAAGTGGAAAAGTTTAGTAGTAATGGTGCTGGATGGCTTATTTGGACCACTAATGAACTGCAGCAGTATGAAGGAGAAAGCACCTCTGGGCTGTTTAATCCTTGCCCTTATGCTTAAAGAGTAACTGATATTTTGTTAGGTGTCAAGGTTAAGACTCTAGTGAGTTAATTCAGGTGCTTTTGGAGATTATTCTTTCATTTTTCAAAAAGGCAATTTTTGTGCAATGTCACAGTGAGTATTGGTTATAGTTGCCTGAGTCAAGTATTTAATATGAGCTGCATTAATGGTCTGCAACAGCATTAAGTTAAAGCCATCCTGAGTATCACTTTATTTTTTATATACCTACGCCAGCAAAAGCACTGTATACACTTGCAGATATTTCTTAGATGATGTTTGGATGACTATTTCCAAACAGTTATTTTGTTAGGGGAATCAGGAGATTCCCATATATCTTGTAATGATACTTGTGTATACCAGATACCAATTATTAGCAGACAGTATTTCACATTCTGTGGAAGTGTTGCTTATTACTACTGCCAGAGGAGGGGAGCTGAACCACAGCTGTCTATTGGTTTGATTCTCATGGCAATGCTTCACTGCTGGTTCTTAGCAGGAGCTGTTCACTCCTTGCTGAAGCTGCAGTTTACTAATAAACTTGATAAAGTTGAAAAGTTGTGGTTTTTTTCAGAAATAAAGTGAAAAATGAAGGGGGGAAAAAAACCCCAACCAAAACCTGACAAAATGAAACCCAAAGTGTCTAGAAGTCCTTCTGCTTCCTCAGCAAGGTTACGTGATTAGTTGATGTGGTTAGGATGCTGGATGAAGTGTCCAGGAGGACACTTGGCTGAGGAGCACAAGTTTTATTCCCATAATAATTTTTTCTTTTCAAAAGATTATGCCAAAACTGCCCTTTCAGTGAATTTTTTGTAAACTTTATATAATTCCATGTTGTCAGTTGCTCTGTGCCTTGTAGCGTGGGTATTGCTGGCTGGTTTCATTCGCTTTGCTGTTAAGGTGTTCCATTTGGAATTGCCTCTTAAGCTGGGAGTTTTCAGTGTTTCAGGTTTAAGGTGTAACTGTGTCAGATGAATATTGCAGAGATATGACTTGATTTCTCTAGCTCCTAAGGATACTCCCTTGATTCCACTTCTCATCACCAGCTGTCCTGGTACTTTTTAAAATGTTTCTTTGCCCATGCTTCTTCAAGCATTAAACCTCCTGAACATTTCATTTTTAAGATTTACTTTTGATCAAAGGGTTTTTTTTATGATCTCTTGTTGAGTTTCTGCAGCAGCACATCAACTAACCTTGAAAAGGTTCTCCCAGGTCTGTTTGTGTGCCTCTGCTCTCCTCTTTCCTTTAGTTTCATACCTAAATGTAGATTTGAAGTTGTCTTCATGCAAATTGAGCAGTTCAATACCTCACTTTGTCTCCACTACTCTGTGACCCATTTCCTCCGATTTTCAACTTGCTTGCCTGATCTTGTCGTTGCTGGCACTTCAAAATCTAAGTGGTAAAATAGTGGCTTGGCTCTGTAAGATGTGCCCTCATGATAGTCCCGTCTCCTTTGCTTTGTTTTTCTGAGTTCTGTTATATTATCATTATTTTTTGCCTCTAGTTACTCGATAATTGTTGTTTTTATTAACCTACTTTTTTCCCCCTCAGGTACAGGGAATGAATTCTTTGCTTCAACTTAATGGCACGAATTCTATAGATCTCTCTTAGTATCTCCCTCCTTCAGTGTTTGGCTTCAGCACTGCTAGATAGATAAGTACAGTATTATGTGGCAGTTTGGGTTGGCTCACATTGTTTGGATACTACTGAGGTCTGTTTGGACAGGAGGAAATAAATGGTTTGTTGTTTGATTTTTAAACTTGTTTTGTTTTAGATATCTCTCATTCTCCTGTGTTTTAAAAGCAAACATTGCACAGAGCACCGTTGGTAGGTTGAATTAGGGCTACAGATTTAGCCTATATTTGCCAGCTTAACAGAAATCTTTCAGGATGTGGCAAATATTTATAATTTTTTGACTCTTTTTTTGTGTTGTTCAGCCAAACTTCCATCAGCTGGAAGTTTATCTCATACTAAATGCTCAGTCTATCCAGGAGCACATCCAGTCTGGGTGTTGAGTGTTGCTCTGTGTGTTGCAGGGGGCAAGGCAAAAGGAAACTTAAACAATAGTGCATGAATTTCCTATTTTGATTATTCTCAAAAGTTCTTAGTCTTTAGAAGAGAGGTAGTGGAGCAAGAAATTCTAAGAATACTGGAAAATTTTGGGCACTGAGAAGAAGTTTAAAAGTACCTGAGCTGAAAAGTTGTTCATATGGAGTGTACTTACAGCTGAGTCCATATTCACACTCCAGAAGTGTGGGACACAGGGGATCAGGGTTTATAGGGAAAAGAAACCGAAGGCACTTACCTTTTCAGAGTTTGCCTTTTTTTCCCCCCAAATTTTTTTTTTCTCACTGTTGCTAGTTCTTAGCAGCTCATGCTTCCCTTTCATTCTGTTCTTTACCAGTCTTCCATATAAATATTTATTTAGGGTTTTAATGTGTGTGATGCAAATTTTGGTCAGCTGCATAGACCAAGAACAAAACCCCACACCAGCTCATCAAAACTGAAAAACCAGAATCACCATCCCAAGCCTGTTCTCCCAGACTCTATCCCTTGAAAATCCACCCCTACATGCATACTATAGTATGCCAGAAAAGAAAATCTGCAGAATTACCATGAAAAATCAGTGGAATTGCTGGTTTTGTGCATGTGCAAGTACCTAGAGTCACATGTGTGTACAAGAGGAGGCAGCACAGATACTGACACTTTGTTCTTTGGAGATGCCCTGAGACCTTTATGTATCTCATTTTTCTACTGGAAGAGTTTCTGACTGTAGCTTTTTGAAAGTATGCTTTTGCTAAAATACAAAGAGAGAGAACCAAGACGTTTCAAATTAAGCAGAAATGGGTACCCTCTTGCATAAATCCTGTTGGCATGTGTCTGCATAAATGAACAAATGTCTAGCTAATGCTAAATAATGCATACCTCTTGGATCAAAGAGATGCTTCACTTAGCTTCATTTGAGCTCAGAATGAATTGGCAAAGGACCTGTGAATGTTTGATTGATAATTTTATATCTATGGATAGGTCATTAATATTTTAGATACTCTTCAAACTTTTTGGGTTGCTGTCTCTGTATTTCATGTTTCAGACTTGTTTTGTTAAAGTAATCAAATAATGAAAGTTGTAGTGTTTCAGTCTGTTTTACTCAGCTGTTTTCACTTAATCAAAGGTGTTAGCATAGCCAACTGGAAACTACTTTCTACGTGTTGTTATCCCTTCAGGGTGCCTGTAATTCTGTTATTCTCTTATTCCCTCACAGTGGGAAAAGCCTGTGAGGAAAAAATCTATTTCTAGCCTTAAACTTTTCTTTGCTCTTTCAGTTTGCCTGCCTGACTTTGGGCAATGGGCTTCTTCTTAAATTATTTCCTACTTAATTATTCTAGATTTGTTTTTCTGGTATATTTTCTGTATTAAAATCTGCTTCCATGTTGGGAATTACTAAATCTAAGAATGAAAACAGAAGCATTAAAGTATTGGTGCTGCTTTAGGCTATTCTCTTAATATACTCTTAAGTAAAGAAAAAGCTTTATTAATTGTTACTCATTTCATCACATAAGACACAAAGTACACAAAATCTCTGCTGCTTAGAGGTGGTCAGCTAAGTTGGTTGGTCAGTTAATGGGTGGTAGCTAAAACATTAATTTTGACTACAGTGTGAGCTATGAAAGGAGAATTAAGTGGTCCATGGTTAGTAGTGGAAAAGCAATACAGCCTCTTGCTGTAGAGGAAGAGCTGCAACTTGGTGTGATGGAGAAGGATGTGATGGAAGCAGGACCTTGAGCAAGATGTACCATGCTGCTCTGAAGTGGCTCTTTAAAGTCAGGATGTGATTTCAAAAACTACATGCTCTAGCAAGAAGAGGAATAGCCTTCCCAATAGTCTATCAGCATTACCAAGCGGTATGAAAACTCCTTAAGTAAACTTGTAGGGGATAAGAGTTTTTTAAGAACTCTTGAAATTTTGCATATTTGAGAGTCCTGAATGTTGATTATTGGTGAAAAAAAATCTATTGTACTACTGAAAGTATGTACTGCTAAAGGACAGTACAACTCATTAATCTTTAACTGAGACTTTTCTTTGTGGTGTGTTTAGGAGGAAGAAGTGGAAATTGTGGGTGGGAATATTTTGTTACAGGAGAGGAAGAGTGTAGTTAATGTTTGAAGTTAAATGAGGATTCTCAAGTGGACAGACTTATATCCATTGCTTCCTAAGGATTTACTTAAACTGATTTGTGCATTACATGACTGATTCAGGTGTGTGTCACTGCTCTCCTGGGCTTTTTCTCCAGAAGAATGATGTGTAAACAAAAGCATGGGACAAAGAATGAAGTGTGAAATTAGGATGCCAGTGCAGTGTATTTTTAACTTTGACAAAAAATAGTTTCTCCTGGCTGTATTTCATCTTGTTCCCAGAAGTGTGGTTGTCTTGTGATAAGTCAGGGAAGTTGCAACAGATCAGTACTTAAAATAATAAATAACCTGGATAATAAAAGAACAAATTATTCTGTCACTAATGCAGAGTAAAGGAGGTTATCTTACTGTGGAAAAAAACAACTCATAGACACTTTTCCAGTACAATAAGTGAAACATTTCTGTGGGGTTGCCTTTTTCATAATATCATTTTGATGTACACAGCTCATGCTGCTCTTTCCTGAGGAATCATTGTCTCATTTGTTTTAATCAAAGACTCCCACATAAATTTTTAGGACCTCACTGGGTCTTTTTCAAACCACTGAATAAAGGAAGATTTGTAGATATCCTCAAATACCTAAGAGGTCATTCTGACATTGCTGTGGAGGAGAATGCTTGTGTCATAAATTAGGCTTACATTGCAGAAACAGCACAGCAATCAGCCTTTCTCTTTGTCCTTAAAAGGCTGCCTGTTTCTGTGGTATCTTTTTATTTCACCTCATAAAAGACCACTCTAGCTCCATCACTGTTAGGAGTAGCCCATCTACAACTAATGACATCTTGTAACATCTTGATGCACTGGAATGTAGCAGACATGTTTCACTCCTGTGTCTTGCGACTGGCTGTGGCCTGACCTTCAGGGGTGAGCCATGAGCACAGCCAGGGAAGGTGATGGAGCACAAGCACATTAGTGACTGATTTTTAATCTCCACCCATAAGACAGCCACTCTATTTTCTTAGCTGCGTGTGTTGTTCATCTTGCTGTGTTCTTCTGACTGTGCTATATCCCTAGGGAACTAAAGTGACTGCTATTGCACGTGATACTTAGGATGAAGTTGCACCAATGCAATGTTTGACACTGTAATACAACCGTGGTGTTTTTTGTCATTTCTGAGGATGCTCAATATTTTGTTGGCTATTTTTTGGTAAGTGGCATATTAAACAAATTATTTCTGGGACCTGGCAATGAAACTCCAAAACCTTTTTTCCTAAGCTGTAACTGCTCAGAAAAATGCTCATGGAATTAAATTCGTGTATGTTTTTTCCTAAGATCAGTTGGTATTTCAATTGCATTTAAAAATGCTGGGTACCTCCTGAAATCTAGGGATGATATGTCACCAGATGAGCTGCTTCACTGGATCCCAGAGATGGGATGGTATAAGGAAATGAGACAGGACATTTCTCTAAATGCAAATATTGTTTTTTGCTGAGGTCTGTTTTTCCAAAGGCAGAGAGCCAGGAAAAAACACTGGTACAGTCACAGTGAATCTGTTTTTTCAACTGGAGAGTGCTGCTAGAGGGCCACAATAATACAGGGTCCACGGCCATATTTTTTTCAGGTGCTTTCATAGCCTGTATTAGAGATGAAAACTGTTTGTCCTGCTCATACCTTTCTCATTTTGACACCAATTTGAGGTTCTTTCTGTATAGTCAATAAAACCAGCTCAGCTTTCCTTGATTTCTCTGTGGTCTGTTTTGATAAAGTGGGCCACTAAGAAGAAACTTACTCTATTTAACAAGGCTGTTCACTTGTCATTCAAGGGGTGGAGTGGAGCTTGTAGGGATTAATGCAAATCTTAAGACCCTTTTTATATAACTGTCACTTTTCCATGTGAAATTTGTGCAAGCACTAGAGAGATTTATTTTCTTTCATCTTGTGTTCTTAGTGGGCAGAGTCCCCCATGCCTCTCTGTTTTGGAAAAACTGAACAGATACATTAGTTTATGATGCACTTCTTAAATATGCAGTAAGAGAGAGGCAGTTACCACTTTTAAATTCTCCTGAAACTTACTGCATTTGCAGACAGAGACTGGTGAAGAATCTTTATTTTCTGTTAAGAGCATCTTAATCTAGATCCTGCTTCTTGCTGCTGGAGGCAGGCTCTTTAGGGAAGAAGAATATTTAACTCCAGTTAACTCCTGAACTCAAGGATCCTCAATCCCTTGTTATTACTGTCGTAATCCACCCTAGGAAGATCAGCAATAAATTGGAAAAATTGTGTTTCCATGGCAGCCATCCTCTTCTGTTTTCATGCAGATTCTAGAGACTGAAGGCTAGGTTTCAAAATAGGGGAGGGGATGGGATTCTGCTTTTTCTTACACTTTTCTCTTAGTTTTCCCATTTCAGTTTTGTTGCACTTTTAGAATGCAAGGGTAGGTTTAATGGGCAAGGTAATGTCACAGGAGGTATTTTGTTCTGTTTTGTTTTCTTTCCAAGAACTCTTAACCATAGCTGGTAGTTGTTCCTAGACAGTTACCACACATCTGTATCTTCTGACCTGGGTTTCAGTGAATTTCTCTCCTCCAGGGTGGTTAGTCTGTGGGGCTGGGAAATTCCTAGGAGTGTTTCTAGAAGTGGTTTTCTTCTCTGAAGTTTTGGTCTTTCAGCTTGGATGCCAAAGGGTGCTAAACCGAAAATGATACTTAAAGATTTGAATCTTTCTTTTTAGGAAAGCTGCTGGAGGTTATATTTTTGCTAGCATGTGTTTCCTGCAAAGTGATTTCAGTGCTGTGCTTCAGAAAGGTGTTATATTGGGTCTAGGGTTCCCACTCCCACACCTTGAGCTGCTAGAGGTCCTTACCACTTAGAGACTCATCCAGAGTTAGTTGTTTTGGGAGAAAGATTGAGGTTTTTTCTTTTAATCAGATTTGGAACCTGAATAGAGCCTTTTTGGAATCTCATCTTGTGAGGCTTGGAACATGATTCCTTTCCTCATGCCATTTAAAGTATCATCAGTAGTTGTCCACATCAGAAGACTTGGGCTACCCTGAGCTTCAGTATTAAGGTACAATTCCTCCATGTAGTGCTGTGCCTGGTAGGTCTGCAGTGTCTGCAGTCATTCCGTAGAGTTACTGGGATTACTTTGTTTTAGTCAGTAGATTACAGAATTTTATGAGCATGGTGTAATTAAGAAAGAAAACATTTGCTTGACAAAGTGGCTGTTGATTGTGTGGGTTGTGTTCCTTTTGGTTTATGTCTTGGCTTTGGGGTGGCTCTTTAGGCACCTCTTCCTGGAAGGAATGCTGTGTTGTCCTCACACTTCTACTACTAATGAGTTGTTTTACGTGCTTGGTCAGTCATCTTGAATTTATTCCCCTATAATGTGTGAGGATACTTTAAAAGCATCCTGTACAAAACCTAAGTTTTCTCAAGGGTCCTTTCTATCTTGTTGCTTAATGACAATGGAGCATTATGTCAGTGCTAGTAGCGAAGCTACTGTGTCCTAAAGTGGTTTCAAGCACTATATATTAACTGGATGTCAAACTTTGTAGCCTGCTCTGCTAAATAGACAATACAAATGCAGCAACTTCTGTGACATGAGCAGCCTTTTCTGCTTCTGCAGTGAATGAAGATCAGCATTAACTCTAGTTTTTCATAGTCTGAGATGCTATGCTATTACTGACACATGACTGTGCTGTTAGGTGGCTGCTGTTGGTTATTCCTGTGATACTTCAGGTTTTAGCTTTTATATTTTTCAGATTCTGTACTGCTTTAGTGTGTAGTTCTGAGCTTCATATTAAGGGATGGTAAGCTCTCTTCACAGAGTAGCTAGAAAATTCCTTCTCTAGCTGGGGACCAAGGACAACTGATCCAAATTTCAGGCCCAAAAGCATAAACCATGTGGACTGAAGAGAGAAAAAACAGGAAGGATGTGATTTCATCAGCTAAAGTTATAATTGGACAATTAACTCCAATATGCTAATGGCCCAGAACTTATAAAAGTGAGAACCCTCATGACCGGTCATCCATTTTGTGACCATTTTGGGTTCATCTTGGATGCAGCCATGGCTGGGCTCTTGTACTGCCCAAGGTGTCTCCATTGAGGCCTTCTAATAAATACCTACTTTATCCTTTAACTCAGTCTAGCCTCTGTTCTAGGTCAGCCTTCACAAGGCATCACCTATATCCTGTTTCTCTGTAGGACAGATTTTGAGGGGGTGTGGGAAGCTGAGTAGTTCTTTTGAATTTCTAGCCACTGGGGGCTGTTCCTTAAATGAACAGGCATAGCCTGTAGTGAGAGAGAACATTTCAAAGATGTTCTTTGAGAACATTAGTTGCTGCTAATGGTAATTCATGTATTTTATTATAAGATTTTAATGTTTTAGACCTTGTTAAATTAGTGTGTAAATCTAGAGAAAAAAATCTCTATGCCAATGTTTGATGGTATAACACAATATGCCAATGATATTTCACAGTCAGTTTTATAATATTGTTGTCAGCAATTTTGTGTTTGCAAGCAATATTTAGAAGCTTAAGAGAGTGTAAACCAAAACCATAAATCATTAAAATGTTCTGATACATTTATTTTCCCTTTTGTTTGAAGTCAGACTGAATTTTATGTGTTCTATCTATGTTACTAAGGAATTTTTAGTCTAAAAGTCCTAATATTGGCAACAGAATAGATTTTTTAAAAAACCTGCAGACTTCCTCTCCCTTGAAACAGCTGGTTTGCAACTTACATGCTTGAAGAATTTTTAAAATATAAAGTAAAATATTGTGATTAATGAAAGGGCTATGCTGATCATTTTATAAGCAGTCATTTAAAAATGCATACTTTATAACTGTGTGATTTACTTGGGTCTAAATTAAAATTTTCAGTACCAACAGAGGCTTGAATGATTGAATCCAATCATTACTTTTATTAGTATATTTTTCATTAAGCAGGTCAGCAAGAATTTAATATTAGCAGTAATAGAAGAGAGAATTGTAAATGAGATAGTTTTAAAGAAATTACTGGAACAAATACATCATTTTTCTGTTATATATTACTGCATGCCATCTAAAATTTTTTTTCACCTTGTTCTAGATTTTATACAGTCTGTATTTATTTACCTTGGAATCAATCTGATATGAAGTCTTTCTTGTTTCTTTCTATTTTTAAAATAACAGCTATTTGTACACTTTCTCTTTTTTGGTTCCATCTTCTTTTTGAGTGATGGATCTGCCTCAGAAGAGAGATGCTAGAATTTTATGTAAGCATTCACTACCTTGAAGGGATAAGGTTCAAGCCAGGGAAGAAACCCTCCAACAGAACAGAATGCTGACTGGGTAACATTTTGATGCCCTGAAAGGAGAGGGAAGACTAATTGTGAAAATATTTTTATCATCAAATAAATGCAAGGGAGGGGGAGGGTGTGATTTTTAGGTAAATTTCAATGGTATCTGCTGATTTTATCCTGTGCATGTGATTTTTCCATCTCAAGTGTTGTAACAGAGAGATACTGAGCAGTACCTGATGCTGACATCAGCGCTGTGGTCAGCGCCTGCCATCACATCCCTGGGCAGGGAGGCTTTCAGGAGCCTCAGTCCTTGATACTGAAAGAAGTCCCCAGGCTTTGATTAAAATACAGACTGCTGCAAAGCAGCCACGCTTGGTTGAAATTATTCCTTTTCAATAGGTCAGCCTCATTTGGGATGATTGTCTGATGATCTTGTATTCTTCTGTATGATCATGCAGATAATGCCTTCTGACATTCCTGGCTGCTACAAGTTTCTTAGTCCAGTGAGCATGGGTGCTTGGCTGCAGTTTCTCAAACCGTTTTTTCACCTGTGTCTTCCTGCTTATGCTTTGCTTGATCCTGGTGCAGCAGCATTAGAAGAGAAGGAAGAAGTTATTATCTTAATGCTAGATCCATGAAGGAGTGGCTAGTAGTAGTAGTGGCTAGTGGCTAGCACAGCACAGTATATAAAACAAACAAATAAACAAAAACCCCATGGGTGTTGTAAAAACAGAAGTACTTTTATTTCTAGAGAGAAAACTAAACAGACACAGGTCAGATGTGAATCTCATTATTAATGCTGTTCTGGAAAAACAACTTGCGTACCAAGATGATATGTGTGGCCTAAAAATAATCTCAGCATACTGCAAGTAAGCATGCATACTGCATTTTTTTTATACTTGCAGAAAAATGTGAAGAGATTTCTAAGAAAGCAATGACTTCAGACCTAAAAGCACTGCAGCTAGTGCACCCGATTGCTAAATACAATGTAAATTAACTAAATACAAGAAATAAGTGAAATTCCTTTACTTTTTAAAAAATCTATATTCATGGTGTACTCTTTTCTCTAAGGTTTCTGGGGAAAGAGAGCAGTATATAGGTGTCTTGCTGCATTAGCATGTTTTCAACTTTATTTAAATGGCTTTAAATAGAAAATTTAAATTTCTGGGAAATTGTTGCAGATGTGTTCAAGTACTCTTTGGCATTCAGTCACTAAAACCAATTCTAGTTTTTGGTTTTGAGACGTCCCCTGTGTTCTCAGTGTTATTGTTTATACGTTCAGTATTTTACTTACTGCTTTTACTTTTCTCCATATCTTTACTAGGTAACTTTGCCATGTCATAGAGTTTGTTTCTAAGTATTGAGGACTAAAAATAACAACTGGATTATATGGTTGGGGTTTTTTTGGGGCTTTTTTTGTGTTGTTTTTGTTTTTATTTCTTTCCTGAATGAGAAGTTGTTTGTGGTTTCAAATTCTGTTTCTAAAGAAAGAAATCCTGTTTAATACATGTTGGTTCTACTTTATATAAAATATTGCAATTCTTTGCCTGAAGAGCTACAAATAAAAAAGCTTGTCATATGGAGAAACAAAGCGGACAAAGGAAATGAAGTGAGAGAATATGAGTAATAAGTCTGTCTTCTGATCTCTCTGATGTGTCCACCCCATATTGGAAAGTATTTGTGGAGCTGAGTTAAATAGCCCTGCTTCACAGAAGTATTCTTTTAAGTCCTGGTATCTTTCTCTAATTGACTCCTAATCACTGTCAGTTATATTCAATGACTTTTTTCTGAGGGGCAGAAAGCCACTTTGTAGTCATCCCAAAAAAATGGCTTATGACAACTTTTGCAATAAGTTTCAGTAGAGCCTTTTTTCTTTTTTTCCAGGTTAACCGTCATTCTTATAGAATTATTTTTAATCAAGGAATATGGTTTACGTGAACAGATATGAAAAGAACTTACTGTGGGTAAAAATAAGGCAAAGTTCTGTCTTTATTGTCCCTGGATATTTTGCAGAACTTTGCCTGGATTATTTTAATTTCAATCTTTTTCTACTGAATAAAATCCCAAGCAGATTTTTAAAATCAAATAGCAAACTCAGTTGGAAAGGAGGAGGGCACAACCCTGTAACTGGGTGATGGAGCACTATTTGGAAACACTGACAATTTTCAAGTGGGTTTGCTCAGTGTTTTGTATTAATATACATATACTGACTGCACAGCAGTATTTTAATTCTAATTTCTCATTGGTGGAATTGTCTGAAATCAGCCTTTTTTTTCTTATCCTCTTAGTTGAATTTTCAGCTGGATTTCCTGTTGCTTTTGAGATTTTGTTAAATCATCTATTTGAAAATGCTAAGACTGATCAAGGCTGTTGTGTTGGGCAAGTTCAGTTTGCAGAGGCATAAATGGAACTAATAAAGCAACACACACTATTGCATGTTGGGACAAGTTTGGGTGTCTCCTGTTTGACAAGGAGCTTAACTCCCAGCAGAAATCTATTTGTTATTTATGTTCTGTGTGGCTCATGGTGAGGGAAAATTCTCTGCTATTTGAAACAAACTCACACCACCCCCTCCAAAAAAAAAAAAATCCTACCCCACCACAACTGTGTTGTGATACCTGCTGCATTGCTGCTGTGCCATGGAATATATAAAATATTATACTTGGCTTGCCTTTTTTTCTTCTTAAATGCCATTGGCTTTTACAGATATGGCCTAGGTGCCAGGTTCTGTGTTTTCGTGTTCCTCTGATTTCTGATGGCAGCTAGAATGAGCTGAAGGAGGTGACTTAAGCAGAAGGGAAAGTCATGTTGTCCTTAGGGCATTCCTTCCTCATGACTCTCTCATAAATGCCTGAAAAATTGTCTGAAGTAGAGTATTTCCTCTTTCAAACACTACTTATTTTTTTTCAGTAATGGTTTTACAGTAATCTTTCTGTACTGAGCTGATGTTGGATATACTAGCACACAATCCAGAGACAGGAAATTTTGGAGAAGTGACCCAAAGCAGAGATCCAGTGTAATCTGGCATGTCATAGTAACAAACTGTGTGGTAACAGCTTTACAAAGTTGCTGTCATTTTAGATAGTTTTGAAAATGGGAAGCCATAGTGAAGAGTTGAGAGCAAAATCTATGAGGGAGATTGAAGTAGACTGTGGTGAGCAAAACAATTTGACTGTTTGGTGATTATTCAGTTGTCTGTCTGGACCATTTCCTTCCAAAGAGAAACCAAAGTGACTGTTTCTAAGAAAGAGGAGTAATTAACATTGACAGGGTTTCTGCTTCTGAAAGGATTTCCAGTAGCAGTCCTCTCCCATGTTGTATGCATGCATGCATACAGAACAGGAACGCAAGAGTCAGCTCAAATTGCAACTGGTCCCTAGCATTTTTTTCTGCTTCAATATTCAGCTGGGCACTGTTGCCTGTGCTTCCTCTTCCCTGAAGGAAATATTCCTCCCCTTACACAGTTTTCATACAAGAGAGGCTCCCTCGAGACTTCTTGCAGTGATCTGATTATTTATAGTTTATAGGTGATGCTGTATAGTACATATTTTTCTTGGTGATCACGATTCATTGTCAGGGATGCTGATGTACTCTTGCGGTAAGGAGGTTGATGTAGAGGAAACCTCTCAGGAGATGTGGGTTTGCTCACAAAGTGCATCCTATCTTTATATACTGAATGAATATTCATAGTGCTGCATATCACAAAGTTTCTCTCAAATGCATTCAGTTTGAACTGTAGTTACTAAAAGTCTTTCTCGAGACTTTCTCTGCATTAATACAGTAGGTACCATTTAACTGTGAGGTAGCTTATAATGCCAAACATATTTGACTTGTCCCATTGGTGCTTTTTTGAAGAAATTAAGAGGAATCTTAATAATACAAAATAAGCAAAAGGTGGCCTGAGTTTAACTACTCTCAACAACAAAGCAGCATCCAACTTGTTAATGGTGGCATCAGTTCAGTTTGAAGCAAGAAACTAGTGGTATTTAATCAGTGCTCAGCAATCACACAGCCTGAGCAAACCCAAGCCAGTTTGTTGCAAGAAAGCAGACAAAGAAAGAGGAATGTGTCTCTCTTATGTTGAAGAGATAGATGCTTACTGCTAAGGGTACAGGAAAATAGGCAGTGCTAACAGGATATTTGAGGGCTCTTGCTCAAGTAATAAACCATTTAATATGCAGCAGATGTTTTGTGTGTCTTGTGTCAGGCTGGAGGCGGTACATGTTTTGGATGCATAAACAGAATAATGCTTTTTTTTGTGTGTGTGTTTTCTTTATCCCTCCCCCTTTTTCTGTGAGTATTTTCTGACATAAAAAACAGAAGTTATACTGGTTGAAACCCATAAAGAAAAGATGGAGTTTGATGCTGACAGTGTTTCCACCACAAACTCATTTGTTGGGTTTTATGCAACTATTAACTGTTATCCAAAGCTACCCAGTTATATACTGTCCTCTGCACAGTTACACAGTTTGAAGCTAATTAGAGTTAGCATTGAGGACACAAATTTCCTTTGCTTCTTCAAAGGAGGCAAAACTTTGAAGAGTGTGGAAGAAATGTAACTTCTGTTCTGCAGACAGCTTTACAAAACAGTTTCATCTGAAATGGTTCCTTTTTTTGATGGCATATTACCTTGTCTTTAAGGTTGCTTTTTAGAGAATATAATGTTTTTAAATGTCTTTGAAATAGACTCAGTGCAATGCTTTACTTGGCATTGTACAGTAATCTTTTCCTGTGGGCTTTTTCAAGGGTGTTTTGGCAGACAGTTTAAAATATTATTTTATCTTTGCTGATTTATTTTCTCTCAGTCCCTCGTGTCTGGACACTGGTTCTTGTACACTTTAGATTAAAGGTTCTGGATTGTCCCTAAGTTACATAAAAGTAGTTGTCCTGTTTCTGACAGGAGCCAGGAGCAGAGTCTGGGGACACAGGCAAAAGACAAATGGAGCAAGTAGAGCGGGTTAGTTCTCTTCCTGCCTTCTGTCAATCAGAGATGTATGAAAATGCCTCTGATGACACTACTGGTTTACTGAAAAATAAATAAATATGGGAATAAAAAGAGGTCAAGTCTTCCAAGGTTGTTGATATCTGATAGCTGTCATGCTTCCATAGTAGGGTTTGGTGGGATTAGCTTTCCTTCACCAAAAGCACACTATGGTCCTTTTGATGTAAACCTGAATGTGTTTTTACTGGAGTTTGCTATTTGAAAATTGGTTCCACTGCTAGCAGGGTGATGACTGCTGTTGTGTAAAAGTAAATACTTTTGCTCCACCACATGAAGAGGAGAAAGTTGCAACAGCTTAACTCTCTATTCCTCTTTCAGTCTCCAATCAGGTTCAGGCATTTTTGCTATCCCTGGGGTACAATCTGTATGGATTCTTGTACTAAATTCTGATTAGATATGTTAAACAGATTTTTTTCTAAAAGCTTCATTAAAAACATTTTTTCTTATGGATAGCATTGTAAACCAAGCCTGTTTTAATCTGCTTTTGTGTAGTTTATGCAAGCCATCAAATTTAATGATTCTCATACCCTTTTTTAGCTGTCGTATTACAAAGGATTTAAATCAAAATATGCTCACTTTTTATTAGAAACTTGCTGGATGAGCAAAATAGGCATATTCTATCAGATTTTGTTCTGCTGTTTAGATGATACTTTTGTAGTATGTGAAATACAAAGCAAGGACTGAATATAAAAAATTGCTTATTGAAGAAGAGAAAAAGAGCCAACAAAGCAAGTTCAGTGGATATGCGCTGAGCAGCAAACCCATCACAAAAGGGTTCCACTGGCAGAGTAGTTATATCTTTGGGGATTTCAGTAGTGGATTCAGTAAAGAATTCACATTAGCACGCTGAAGCCTGTCTTTTCACTTTTGTTAGGAAAAAATTATATATTTTTAAAAAAGCTTTTTGATGATAATGTCTTTGGCAATTTGCTCAAGGATACACGGTGTGGGTTTTTTTCTCCCAATGTAGTTCTTAGTCATATTTAAACTATACCCCAACCCCCAACAAAAATAAATAAATTTTAAGGAAAAATAGAAAAGTCTTTAGGCATTCCATGTTTTCCATTCCTAAAGACTATGCTCTGAGCTTCCAAGCTTCTCTGGGCAACCAAGTCTTGGTTATCATTGACCTAGAAACACAAATAAAGTTTATTTCAGTGGACTAGGAAATGAGAAAATCAAGTTATATAAGATTATTGGTGCTGGAAGACATATTAACGAACATCATTATGCCTCCTATTTTGCAACCTTTGCTCAATTAAGCAGGGGTCTTCCTATCTACTTGGATTTAGATTCTGTAGCATCTCTAGGAAATGTAGGACTTGCAGTTCTTGTTTCAGAAAAGACTAAGTTCTTTCTTGGAAAACTAACTGTGAAAAAAAAATAGTTTAATTTTTAAGAAAAAGCATAGCTCTCTTATCTTTAATTTAAGAATAGCTTTTTAATGTCTTTTTTGATGCAATCTGTGTGACAATGAAGCTTACTTCTGCCTTTGTGCTGTGGTACTGGATTCTTTTCTAGTACACAAAGGAGGCTTTTCAAAGTCCTCATGAGGTTATTTTAAGTGTGGCTTTTCCAAACAGGCTTCAAAACATCTTTTCGTGATTTTAAAATGCTGTTGGATGAAAATGGAGGCAATAGCCTTACTGGGTTTGAGCTGTAACAAGTTCAGAAGAAAGTCAGTTATCCTTCCTTGTATTGAAGTGTCTTGCAGGAAGGTACAGATGCAGTTTGAGATTGTCAGTTTACTGGTTATCAGTTTTTACAATGTCAGTGACAGCTTTGTGTTTCTTGTCTGTAAGCCTGAGCAGTAGTGACACAGCAAACTTTCTTTCCTCTGTCTCTTTGGCTGCACTATTGCAAGGTATTTTGTTTGAGAGATGTTTTAGATGCTTATTTTATGTAATGGGTGTTTATTAGTGCATATTCAGAGGTAGCTGGTGTTTTCAGTAAGTAGTTATGATCACATGCACTTCTCCAGAGAGAGAAGGGAAATTATCAAGAGACAAGACAGTCGCAGTGAAAAAGTACCCATATTTCTGGCCTGAAGCATTTATTTTGATAAATCAAAGGAAAATTCTTAAGTAAGCTAACATTTATTTGCCTCTGGTAAGAGATTACCAGCATGCATAGTCTAATTCTCTTTTGCCCACTTCTATGCTTTTAAATTCCTGTCAGTTTGGTCTCCTTGTGCATGCAGGCAAAAAGGAGGAATTTGCTGTCGATGCGACTTCCAGGTCTACACTCACATTGAACCCTTGTAGCTGACACCCTATTTGCACACTCTTTATTGACACTACAGCAAAAGAGAGAGAAAGGGGCAAATGGTAAACTGAGAGACAATTTAGAAAAATGCAGCCTTTGGCACTTCTCTTCAATCCTTTTTGAGTTATCTAGATTCCTTCATTTAAAAATAAATCTAAAATAATCAATATATATTTGTTATGAAGGCAAACAGCTTCCTCTTTTTTTTGTCTTTTGTTCCCCTTACTCTCATATTTCCTTTTCTTCCCCTATTCTGGTGTTGGTCACTGCCACTCATTTATCGGAACATGTAGGATACTGTCTGATCTTTAATGTCTCATGTGCTACATGTGTCTTTTTATCTCTAGGTATTAATGGTTGTGTATTAGGCACCATTTTTCTCCTTCATTATTTCTCTTGCCACATAGATTTTGTATGAAGTAGTAAAAGACAAATGCATGGTGGGCTGCGCAGTCTCACATATTGCTCTTTATTTGACTGTTTTCCTTATCAGATGGGGTAGACACATAAAATTGACTTTTACAGAGAGATGTGTACAGAGACAAAAACACTTTTGAAATTTTGTGTGTACATGTTCCATTAAATAGAATCTGACAGGAAGGAACAGCTATTAAACATGCTATGCTTATTTTCTTTCTAGTTCATTCTTTAGTGACGGTGACAGCTGGCAGAGACTCAGTCACAACCTTTATCTCTGTATGATCTTTATAAACAATTCCTCATCTCACTCTGAGTTTGCTCAATCATCCTGCTTATTCTTCCCATCCTGTTAAATGCCACAGATTATTTTTTCCCATTTCATTTTAGTGTATAAAAGTAACAGGAATTTTCAAGCACCGGGTGCAGAATGAAGATGAATAAGTAATTAAATGCTACAGGAGCTGCTGATTGGCACATAAGGCTACAGTGTGCTGAACTGATATGAGTTACAGTAACATGCATCTTTACTTCCTTGAAAGAGTGCATAATGAGACCTGATTTAAATATGTTCTGTTTTTAAGAAACATCCCATGTGTTTTCTTTGAAATTAGCTTTGCCTTCATCTGTTGGAACTATTAAGCAGATCTGCTCCTTGAATTATTCTGTACAAGTCTGTACAATTCAAAAGAGAAAAAGAGACTGCAAATTAACAGTGAGTAATTTTGGAAGTCCACTTACTATGCTCAAAAACAATTTTAAGGTGCAGCTGAAGGAAATAGGTGTTTTCAGGATACGCTAAACAGTGCAAAAATCACAATAGCAAAAGTTTTATAGCTTTTAAATTTTCCAAGAGAGGGAAAGACTCAGCTGCAAAGCATTACCAACAAAAATTTTGTAATGCCCTGGTTTAGGCAACTTCTTTTAAAAATCATATCTTACAAGAAGAGTTTGGTTTTGTATTAGAAATCAGATGTATCTTTAATGAAGAGAGGGCAAATAGGTTTGATTATCTTGGTGTAACAGAGGAAATGGTCTATCTGTCTGCATTTCCAGAGTTATAAAGGGAGTAACATATATTTTGCAGTCACTGAAAGAGGAACAAATCAACATGGAGAGTAAATCACTGGCTCATGGTTGAAAATCATGGAGGCCCTTCTCTTTCCTGAGAGGAGGATTGTGTTAGTTGGGTCCTGGGTTACTCCACTGTAGTTGGCTAACTTGAGACCTCATACCTACAAAATGAATGCTGCCCTGCTGATTGTAGTCATTGCTTTGTTTCATGCTGCATAAGATATTTCAAGAGTGTAGTTTTGTAAGCACATGTCCACCTACTAGTGGAAGACTTTTTTCAAAGCAGGTTTTTTTAAGGTATTTTTGGCTAGTATTGTTTAGGGTCAGCTATGAAAACTGTTTGTGTTGACACTGCATCAGCACACCAGATCTTAGGTTTTCAGGGCTTTTTTCCTCTCTATTATAAGAATCAAGAATGTCTAAAATTAGTGTTGGTTTTTCCAGGACACTTGCATGTCCTGGTTTATGTAGGAAGTAACAGTGGATTTGCAAATGCAACAGAACTGTGTAAACCATAGACATTGGATTTAATGGCCTGTCACCTGTCAGATTACTGAGGGAAGTGAAGCTTTCATTTTAAACCATTACCTAAAGTATACAGTAATTTCGCAATTTATAATTGTTGTATGAAATATTGTGGTATGAATTACTAACCAAGTTGTGTACAGCCCCTTTTTGTATGATCAATATAACTTTAAATATTATTTTGCTTTTGTAAACATAAAAAAGCATAGTGTGGGCAAAATAAAGGCATTATCTCTGTGCTCAGTGTTCACTTTTTCATTTTGTATTCACATCTGCATGCTCAACAGGACTCAAAAAATACTTGCATCCATGTTTTTAGCTTATTAGTAGGCAATTTTCAAGTTTTGAGATGCTTCTCAAGGTTTTTTTTCCATACCTTCACCTACTGAATCTATATCAGAACTCTAGTATCAATTTTCTCCTAGTTTTCTCCCTGAAACGCATAGTCAGCAACAGGAGCAGAATTCACCCTCTACTAAAACCTGTGCACCACTAAAGCTTACAAATGCTTTAGCTGCTTTAGTTCTTTTGACAAAAGGAGAAAGAAGTAATATCCTTGTCTACTGAAGGAGGCACATCCATTCTGATTAGCCATCTCTTGAAAAACTAAATAAACCACTAAAATATGTGATTGTACTTCTTTTTATATAAAAACATTTAAAATCAGCAAATTCAGTATTGTGGGTTTTATGTTCCTTGCTGGGCTTTTTATTACTTACTTTCACTCTGTAGTGTTCCTCTAGATATGATTTTTCCAATGAAATCTTTATGTTGTCTTTTCAAGACAGATGAAATTTCAGCTCAAGATCAGATTTATAAGTGGGTTTCTTTTTTTCTTGTTCTATTGCAGAGAGGTTTGCTGGGACAAGAGATAGTATTATTGGTATGCTTGGTTATCCTTGCATTGTGTAGTCTCATTGCTCTTCTTGTTTACTGGCAGAGAGAGACAGAAAAATATATTGAGTATTGCTAAGAAAAGGTTATGCAAGTCTGAGTGCATTATTTTTGCACCTGTGGTATAAGAAAAAACCAAAGCAAAACATAATCTAGGAAGTCTGGGGTGTGCTCAAGGTACTCTACTGCTAAATGATTTTAGTAGTATTATTTCATTGTATGGTTTATGTTATGCTAAGAGAGTTCTCTATAAAAATATTGATAAGGATTGCTATGGATGACTTGTAGTTGATGAGCTGTATGGGCCAAACTCTTAAAATCTTTTGTTGTCAACTTCAATTTGAACTACTTCAATGGCAGGGATGTTGGTGAATTAAATCCAAGGTCTCTTAGGTCAAACTTGATTGAAGTTTTATTGAGGGTCAGGAGAAACTGATGAAAGGCATTATGTGAGGGTAAACAGGAGACAGAGTAAAAGAGATCCTTCTCTAGATTGTTTCTAACTGTTGGAATTTCTTAGCATACTCAAAAAGTGACATAGCCTTCCTTTTCTTGTATGCTTTGGCAATATTTTGGAAGTTATATGGAGGGGAGAAAAGTAAATCTAGAAATATTCCCTACTTCAAAGTGTAGTAATCAGCCCTCTGTTTCTGACATGTTTTTGAAATTAAAATGTGTTATATTTTACTGATGCATCCACACAGGTTCTACTAACCAAAAGTCTTTTAAATGGGGAATTTTTCTAGCCATACAAACTGCCTTCTTTCTTTCTTGAAACAAATTCCTACGTAGAGAATGCCTTAATGATTTGTAACCTGTGGATGATTCAAAGTACCTTATTCTAGTGTGTGTAATGTGAAACTAAAATATTGATACATACTGTGAAGAACTGAAGTGATTCTTCAGGAATGTTGCTTTTACAATACTTCCATTTCTGTATTTATTTTTTTTTAATAAAGAAGGTTTGTTTTTTAAATGGCAATTTTCATTACTTACTACATCTAGTATGTACTGAATCCTACAAAGAATATCATTGCTATACAGAAGTATACAGAGAACACTGTTCTGAGGAGTGCTTGTATAAATACAAGAGTTAATGCTTACTGGACAGTATAATGCAGGTTCCTAAATGTAATCAAGGTTACTGTGCTATCAGTGCTTAGTTTTTCTTGGTTATGTATTTATTTACATGTTTTTTATTTATTTATTTTATTTGAAGCAATAGAATGGAAGGATTTGGAAAGATGAGGAAGATAAAGGAATGAAGTGGGGAAGGAAGGAGGAAAAGTAACATCTTGTCTCCTGCTAAGCTAAAGTTGAGATGAGGGTGTTTTTTGTGATTGTGGCATCAAGAGACTAAGTAATGAAAAGATAAGACAGCATTTGTGATGCTTTTATGATATCTGTTTTTCAAACTTTTCTGTAGTAGAACACTCATTTTATTATATAATTTTGTCAGCACTGGCTAACTGCATTTTGATCAGGAATGGGGCCTTAGCAAATTGTGACAGCAAAATAAGCCTTGACTTTTAAATAAGAACTAAAAAATATACTGTAAAAAATAAACATAGCATTTTAATAATGTTTAAAGTATCTTCTTTTGTGTGTGTAGAAAATAATAGAAATAAAACAGGAAAAGTAGTTTCCTTCCAGGTGGGACATATTTATGCTTTATGCTGGAAGAAAATGCTTCATAAGAAACATAACAGCTGACTACTTATAAACTTATGTTTTTAAAGGTTGGTTACACTTAAACCTTTAATAAAGTCATAGGTGCTGGAGAGCAAAATATCCTGAAATTATTTCTACCACCATGAAAAAAATCTTACATCAAAATTGATTTTTTTTTTCTTTCTGTATATAAGTTTCAAAGGATTTTTGCATAATTAAAATCAAAATATTTTTTGATTAGTTTAAAAAATTGCTTTTTCAGAATGTGTTATCACAATAAAATTTGATACATGTTTTCTAAATTTTAAAAATTTTAGTAAATAGTGGACAGAAACAAGATGTTTCGTTTTCTAAGGAATGTTAATAATTTTTGTTATTCACCTTAGCATTTGTAAAGTAATTTCCTGAAGTCGTAGTAGATGCAATTTGCTGTTATTCCAGCTATCAAAAAAGTAAACAGTCTGTTGTAGCAATCTACTATATATTAGCAATCCTGTTGAAAGCAAGAACCCCATTAAATTTACTTTCTAATGGAATTTTAATGTAGTAATTTGTTAGGCTTTTTTTAAACTTACCATCATCACCTTTCTTGTATTCCTTTCTTCAAGTCAACTTCCTAAAAATTACCCTTCCAGCTTCAATTTCTTCCTCCTTCTATTTTGTAAAATTTGCATTTTTATCTTGCAGTCTGATTAATGTTGGCTATTGCGCACTCACTAGGCAGGTGTGGTTGGAGAGATGAAAACAGAGAAAGTGATATTGTTCACAAAGTCAAGTAACAAGTGAATTCTTCTTTCCATTCCCAAAAGGCTCTGAGGCGTGAACTGAAGGAAAAAGAGCAAACCGTTCTCAATGCTGTGGACCAGGCACGAGTTTTCCTTGCTGACCAACCCATTGAGGGGCCTGAGGAACCAAGGAGGAGCTTGCATTCAAAAACAGGTCAGAAAATACTCACTGCTGGGGAGGGTCAAAAAAAGAGAGAAAAGACTTGCATGTCTCTAGTACATATTTTGTATCCCAGTTACTTGCTCAGACCTCAGAATCTTCTGAATGGCATCCTGATGGCTTTTATTTCTGTTTTAGACTCAAGGGTTACTTCTCTGCTTTGTAAGATTTTAATGGAAATTTATAACATTTTCATGGAAGAAGTAGAAACATCTCTTCTGCTTTTTCCAATTTTTGGTTCAAAACACTAATGATAGTTCTGTTCTTTTTTCTTAACATGATAACATATGCACCTTAAATGTAGTCAGAATAGTACTTCAAGGATTCCCATTCAAACATCCATATGTCTATTGCAAAGTTTTACTCCACAAATAGAAATAAGCATGTTTAGTGGTGTATCTCATTAGAAGTAAAATAAATCTACTTTAGGAAGGAAGTCATTTCAGAATCCTTAGGATTTGAATATTGGGTGAATCCTTGCTAAGGAATGGAACTACAGCTCTGTTAGAAACTGGTTTTGCACAGTATTTGTTGAGATATTACTCTAAATATCAGAGACCTGCAAAAAGGTAATAATTTTTCTCCACTCCCCCACAACCACAAAATAGGAAATTATCTCTGTAAGTACTAGTACAGTTACATGTCTGATATAAGCTACAGCATTATGAAGTCTTACTTTTAGTCACACAAGAGCTGTTCTCAGAAAAGGTAATAATCTGCTTTTGCAGAACTGTCAGTTGCTGTAAGGTGTGAACAATTTACTGTTCTGTATAATTTACAAAATTACAGTATATCTGCTTTTATCAGGAGTTAGTTTTTTATTTCCATACATCATCTTATACATCTCCATTGCGAACTTCTTAAGTTTGTTCAGTGGAAACAGCTAATCTCCTGCATCCATACTTTGCGCTATTTCTGTACAAATTTTTATGTGGTTTCATATTCCCTAGTTCAGCTTTATCACTAAGTCTTGAATAGCTGGTGATTAAAGCCAATGAACCATTTATCTCATTGATTAGTGCTGCTGGTGCCCTCACTTGACTTCTGTTTTGAGCTCCTGACTCCTGAAGATATTCTGTTTCTCTTTCCTCTCAAACCCATTCGCTTTATGGCATCTCTAATGTTTTGGTTGGTCTAAATCACAAGCAACCTTGCAGTTGAAAAGTAAGGATGCTCTCTGTATATCTGTTCATTCTTTCATACAGAAGTTTGAAATTGCAGATTCTCTTCTCAAAATCATAGAAGCTCTCAGTGCAAATGATGCTAGCACATAAAACCTTGCCAATGCAAAATGTTCATTTTCTAACAGGGTTTGATATCAATGATCTAGTCAGTGTTGATTGACAGGATGCAAACTGCAAACGCAAACTTCAGATTATAAGATGCATCATAAATTCTTGCTATCAGTCTATTATGATGAAAATTATTATTGTTTTGTGTTACACCAATGAATAGGAAATTTGATGACCATGGTAAACTGCATTGCAATGACATCCATGGTCTGCAGGTGATGTGTGTATGTCTCTGGTCAAGCCATTGTATTTAACAACCAGTCATATGTTCAGACTGAGGAGCCTCATACATGTGCACTGAACTTCTTTTCCTCTTTCTTCTTCACACTCAGTACTTCCATGGACTTTCTTTTTTGAGCGTGTGATGGGTTAGTCTTGACTACCAGCCAAACTCCCACCCATCCACTTATGTCTTCCACTGCAGTGGAAAGGAAGCAGGAGATGGGAAGAACATGAGAGAGAAAGCTCAGGAGTCAGGATGAGGATCAGATGGGTCACAGATGCAGATCCTGTACAAACTACTGCTGTGGACCAAACAGGTTTAGCTTGGGGAAAACAAACTATTTATTGCCATTTAAAATAAATAATTAATTACTAAGTTGGTTTGTAGTGGGGAAAAAGCCTCACAAACATTAAAACCACAGCTTTCTTCCCACCTTTCACCGACTCAGCTTGACTCCCTCATTCCTGTCCCTACCCTGCCTTGTGATGCCGGTCATGCTCAGTGAGGCAACAAGTGGCACGAGAGGGTGGGAAGGTGGTGACTTCATGGTTAGCCTAGTAGTTTCTTTCTCCTAATTCTTTGCTCTCACACCTTTCCTCCGTGGGGAAAATCTGCCTTACCACGGGGTTGCTCCTCCTTCTCTGACTTTGGTGTTCCCTCTGCTGTTTCTCCTGTTGGTTCCCTCCTCCTCTCTGGTGTTTTATGTTTCTTAAATACACTTTCTGTGAGGTGCCACCAGTGTGGCTGAGGGCCTCAGGTGTGCCCCCTGGTGAGTTGATTAGAGTCTGCTGTCCCTGGCACTGGGCAGCTCCAGCCTCTTCTCCCAGAAACCCCAATGAAGCTCCCGCTGCCGGCAGTGGGCACTCGCACCCTGTGCAGAACAGGCCTGCACTTTCTGTAGATTAATAGACCTTCTGGCCAAAAGCTGTCTTTAAATCATTCTGTCTGAGCTCATATATATGTAATAAGCTGTTAATTTTCACCTAGGAGTGAGTCTAGTAAATTTTTTCTGACAACTGATGCCACGAGTCTCCAGAAAACTTAATCTCTGAACTAGAGGACAGCCAGAGGCATACAATTTTTCTTCAGATTAACCATTATCAGTGAAGGATGTGGGCTTTAGTTTGCTTTTAAGATGTTATTTTTTTTTAATTTTCTGTCAGCCTCTTGGTCACTGGTGTTCTCTGTAGTTGATTAAAGTTAACTTGTTGACTTCAATGAAGTCCACTTCATGTCGATAAACATGGAGTGTGGTTATGGATTCTAAACTGACAGTCTGTTTTCTAAAAATATTGACAGTCAACACTGCACAGTCTTGATTTGAAAATTACTTTGGCTGGTTCTATAATAGAAATAGCAAAACTATTTTACTAACTCAAACTTGCATTAATTGGAAATCACAGTTTCTTGAGGTTATTTCTTACCTTGTATAAGGGAAGGGGTCATTTTGAGGGAATGATTAGCTAATCTGAAGATGATAAAAGTTGTGACATTGTTTTCTATTTTCTTCAACCTCTGAATTTATTTTTTTTTAATCAATATTTTTGGTAGCTTCCTCTTTCACCACAGGTCTTTTCATGCCACAGAGGGCATTGTTGCAAGGGCATAGAATAAGACAGATTTAGGACAAACTGATCAGAATCAGTTTTGAACTTGTCTGACTGAGACCTCTTTGAAGGACTTGTGCATATATATATGTGTGTATATATATATATATATACACACACACACATTTATTGTTCCGTCCAAAGAGAACATTTGTTACAGCATGCCTTATGACCACCCATTATTTTCTGTAATGGTCTTGTTAATTTCAAACATATGACAAGAATGTAGTTTCAGGTTATGAGTAACCCTTGGTTTCTTCTTTCCCCATCTTAACCTTATGCTTCTTGTGCTGGCCTTCCACTGTACCAGAGAGTAACTGGCACATTCAGTCAGAGTTCTCGATCTTCCAGGAAACTACTTTCTTAGCCAATTGCATCTCCCATGTGTCTTCTGCTTTTGTTTTGCCATGTTTCTGTAGAGAGGCCCCATCACAAAAAAGCAAGCTTCACAGTCTTCCTGTATTTGAGCTGCCTCAGCATCTGAATGGAGCTGATTAATGAGCCAGCAGGCTAGCTGCTGAATTTAATGGATGGACAGGTTAAAGAAATTGAAAATGCTTATGTTTTTAGCATTTTTTGCACTTGTCCATAGTATAGGAGAAAACTTTGATCTAAAAAAGTTAATTATATTTCTCTATGGCATAGTTACAGCTGGCTTTTTAATTCCATGTACTGTAAGGTTACAGGCCATTGGAAAGACAAAGGAAAGTAGATTTATATTTTATGTCCCCAGGGTTCTATGAACTGATGATAAAACTTTGCTGAAATTCTGTCCTTATATTTCCACTGAAGCAGTGAAACATCCTAGCAGATCATCACAGGCCACTACACTGATTGTCATTGTAATAGTGAATGGTTCCGGGAGTCTGCAGTGTTGTCCAACTACTTTAGTAACTTAATTTTTTAAGACAATTAGATTCTTAGCTTTGAAAGCTGCTATTTGGTAGCAAAAGTTGTTGTGATAAACACAACATTTAAAAATAAGTATTTACCATCTGTTATCTTCTATTAATTGAATAGAAAGCCCCATAAATCACATTTGCGTTATAAAAGAAATATGTTATAGGCATCAGTGAATTGTATGTAGATACTTCAAATAAACTTGTAGAGGGACAATATCTTTACCTGTTTCAGGCATAAACAAAAGCTGATTTTTTTTGCTTACCGTCACTCACATTTAGGTAAATTTCTCTGCCGTAATTTTTCCTTTTGCAAGAAAGATCTCACTGAAAATAGGCAGATAGAAAAATTTATTCTTTTCTAATATATAACAGGTATATAGCAAGCAGCATTTCTACTATATAGCAAGCAGCATTTCTATTCCAAATCATTTGGGTTTGTTCTCTAGCTATCATACACTACTGGGATTTTTTTCCCTCTGCTGTGCTGTTGGACTGAGTATGAAGTCTTGACTGTGAATTAGAAGTGCTTAGGAGAATGAAGAGGATGTAGCTCACTGGAAGTCAGTGGAATCATATCCAGAAACTAATTACACTATTTTCAACATTGCTGCTTTTGTTTTAGTTGGAGCTCATTCACTCATGTCTTCTAAAAGTTTCTTCCTATGATAAGAGAAATGTGCAGTTACCCATGAGAGAATCACAAAATACTTCTCTCTCTCATTTTCAAAATTAGCTCTTTTAGTCACCCTTACAAGTTTAGTCTGTTTTGGTAAAGCTTTGAAATTCGTCCTGTAGGGTCTATGTGGTTGTCTGCTTGGAGCCATATTAGTAAAGTTCAAGGAAATTGCTTCCACTTGCTGAGTGGTGTGGATTGCAAACTTAGAGGATTTTAATGGAAACAGGCTGGCTGAAGTTCAAAATGGTTAATTTTATTATTGGATGATTGTTTGGGGTTTTTTTATTCATGAGGACCTTGGGATATAAACCTAGTCATATTCATTCCTGACTTGTAGGCTCTGTTGTGTCCCAGTTTTATCTGAAATACGGGTTGTTCTCTGGGTGGAAACATGTTTACATTTAACATTTAACCAACTACTGCTTGTTCTTAAACTTCCTGTTCCCATCACATCAGGACTAAGTTTTCTGTCAAGGTTGTTAGAAACTCAGACAATGCTTTCTCTAGAGCAATGCTAAAGGCTTCATGATGCAATGAAGCCTTTGCTTTTGGATCTTCTGCAGAGGAGTTTGATCATGGGCCATTGTGCCTATTCAAATGCTCTGAAAGTTTTCATAATGAGCACAGTGCTATGTCATACATTGTTTTTGCTGCAAAGATTGATTGAACCAAGGAAGAGACAATGTTTGATGTCATGTGAGAAGAAGGCAATATGAAATCATCTCCAGTGTCAGTATATTTGGTTAAGAATTTAGCAGAAGTGAAAGGAAGTCATTGCAATTTCAGCAAGATGGAAAGAAATCACTAGTTCAAGGCTACATAACAAGGATTAATTGGTTGATTAGAATGAAAACTGCTACAGCCAAATAGTTTGCTACAGCCAATAGCTAAAATAAATTCTTAAGCAAGAAGAATTTTCTTCACTGCTATTACCCATATATGTAAGCATGCAAGGAACATACATGCTGAAAATTCAGGCCTGAAAGTCTTCCTTCAGTCTGTGCTAGAGACATAGAAAAGCTGTTGGAGCTTTCAGTGCTTTGTTTGTGACAAAAAAATGTGTATTAAAATCAAGATTTTTTTTCATTACAGAAGAGGAGTTCTTTTCCCTGACTGCAAGGTCAGTTAATATCTGTCCCCTCCTGTAAACAGATGGTCCAGTGAATATAGGCTGTTCTTACTCTCTAAGCAACTGCTGAAGTGATAATGTAATAAGTACCATTAAAAAAAAAGGGGTGGGAAGACACTGATCAAACTGGTGATTGAGAAGACTTAATATAAAGTAAGAAAAAAGAGCAACAACTACTGTGTAAAATTTTTTCACAGCAAAAAGGAATCCTGTCTGCTGGTTTGTGTAATGACAGGCTGGTTAAATGAATTCCAAACTAAAAGAAGAAAAATCTTACTGTTAAGACACTTTCTTTGAGATTTACAATTTTATGCTATGCAACCAGTATCTTGAAGAATGTGATCTCTGCTTGAAAGAAAGTAATGTGTTGCTCATTAATAACTTGGGCTTTTGTGATGGAAAACATAAAATTATACAAGATGTATTTCTGTTAAATGAATATATGCTGAATGGTTTATAGCTCATAAAAGCACATATTTTGCTCTATTTCTCTAGTAAATGTCTTTTTAGTGCAAGGTTTACAAGCACTTCCAAAGCTTTTGTAAAATAAAGCAGTCTTGCAATGAATTAATACTTTTCAAATACAATATGTAGTAGATATCCTTGCACTATAAGATTGATTTGACAAATGGTCTTCAAATATGTTTTGGGTTTCAGTTCTGTTGGGATATTTGTATCACCCCAATCATCCTGGAATCTTTTTCCCATTCCCAAATAAGGGACTAGCTCTTTTGTGAGTAAAGCTGACTTGTTTTAGCTGGCCAGACAAATAAAGTCAAGCTATTGTTCCCTGCTTCTAATCATTGAATCATCAAGCTTGGAAGAGACTTTCAGGATCATCTAATCCACTTGTTAACTGAGGACCAACATAACCACCCCTGAACCTATCCCCAGGTGCTACAGTCACTTTTCTTCTTATTGCCTCTGTTAGAGCAAGAAACACTCATTGGATCTCCTGTGTCTATATGCCTTTAAGGAAAGCCAAAGAGTTTTGCAAGATTTTCAGCTCTTACTATAAAGCTTTCCATGTGTTCTTTGTCAAGTGACTGATCATTTTAACTGACTACTAACCTAGCTTAGACCTGCATGGGTCTTGCAGCATCCTACTCTCTCATGCAGTGTTGGTAGGCTTTGGCTCTGACAACAGATAAAGAATGATGCGACTGCATGATGTTGGATCAAAGTGGTAGACTGCAGCTCTGCATATATGGAACGTTGCCTTAGTCCAGTTTCTGGGTATTGTGTCCCCTGTATTCACATGTTCAAGGTACCAACAGAGGAGGCTTTATCCAATTGGTCTGCAATTTTCTCTCCCCTCTCAATGAAGCTTAGTATTGCCTTACCTTATGTAAGGTGTTCTACCTCTGGGTGTTCCCTTAATCCTAATTTATAAATCTTGCAGCTTTCACTGATGAGGTTTGGTTGCCCACAACCTACAGCTGTATGATAGGAAACCTCAGCCTGTGAGAGAACCTGTAATATTAAATGCTGGTCCTTAGGTGCAGCTTGACTTCTAGATTGTTCACAGTCCCTTTGTAGTGAATTCTGTAGTGTATAGTGAATTCTGACTGAAGTGAATTCCCATTCATTCATCAATATTATTATTCTCAAATGTGAATTATTCCAAAAGTACTTATGCTAACAACTTCTTTGATGTCTTTACATAGGCATTTTGTAGCTGTTCTTTTCTGTGTAAAAGAATTTTCCTTAAATTGGGTTTTACTTAGAGCATGAGCTTTATTTCTTTTCAAAAGAAATAAAGAAATATTTTCTTTGCAGAACTTGGGGTAAAGATCATTCCAAAACTGTGTTGTGCTATAATGCAGTTTATTCTACTGTGAAATGCTGTAAATTCAGAGACAAGGTTCAATTTATCACAGCACAGCTTTGGTCTTCATCTTTGTTCTGGTGTGTCAGTATTGCAAATTGTAGGTTACTGCCATGTCTCTGTATCCCAGAGCTGCATATGTAGTTCATATCTCTTTGCATCTAGTTAAGCATTGTGGGATTTTTTCAGAGTCATTTCATTCCAAGTTTCTCCTCTGCAATCCCTTCTTGCCACTGCAGTGTCCCTAAGCCTGGGTACAATCTCTGCTTTTAGAGGCAGAGGGCCCATAGGCTGTGCTTTCATGTAATAGCTTATGACACCAAACAAGTCACTGAAATATTAACTTAAGATACTTGGTAAGTTCAAAATATGTATTGTAACACTCAGCTGCACTCTTTCTTTAAATGTCTCTCTCTTCTGAGGTCAAAACATGCACCACAACCCACAGGCTGGGTATGTGTCCCCCTTCCCTTGGTGCTGTTGGCTCTTGTTGATTACTCTTGCCTTTCAATGTGCTCTGGTTACCATTCCTTGTTTGTTGTTTCTCCTACATAACCACTTCCCAGCAAGGTCCTTGTGCTTTTGTGCAACTCTCTCCTCCCTATATCAACAGTTGTAATACAAATTGTAGTTGCATTGTGGGTTGATTTTTCTTCATTTTGTTGGTAGGGTTTTTTCCCCCCAGATGGCATCTGGATTGTCTTGAATCTCTTCTAGTGATGACCAGAATGCTCTTTTAGTCATCATAGTCTAGCATATATCAATACCTATATGGGCTGACAAGATTTGAAAAAAACTTTAAGAGAATAAACAGAACAAATATGTGGAACTGGTGGGCAGAAATTCTGGTTGTGATCCAAATAACTCCCTGTTACTTTTTTATCTGGAAAAAAGTGACTTCTCAACAACTAATTGGAGTGTATCTCAATGTTTTATTTTGTGTTAATTACTTAGAATATGCTTTTCTGTATTGGTACTATGGGACAACAGTTGCATGTAAGAGGCACAGTTGGGTAACTTTTGCAACCATAACTGTGCATTTACTTTGACATTCTTCTGACCTTGGTAAAGCAAAAACATCCCTCCCTCACAATTTCTGTCTGTTGCCCCCTCACCTTCCTCCAACCACAGCAGCAACTCCAAACTCAGTCAATTGTAATGATTTTAAAGACAGTCTATCAGTAAATGAAAGTTGGTATGTCTCATCTGACTTCTGACAAAAATGGTACTTTCATCTCTGCATGATTGTGTATAATTTATTCATAGGCAACACTTGAATTTTAATCACAAGAGTACTCTGATAAACCTTTTCCAGAGCTTTTATTTAGGACTGAATAGAAGGCCAATTGGCTTAGTTTCAGTGTATGTCATGTCTCTGCTACTTCTTTTGCTCTCAGTTTTTTGCATTATAGTTTCCTCTGCTTGCTTTTATGTAGAAGGGGAATCCTCTGAGACTGGCTATGCTTGTTTGTCATTACTGAAGCAACTCTTCCCTGATGAGGGAAGCTTCCCATGAGTGTTTTTCAGCAAGGACCCCCAGGCAGCAGACAGCAGGACCTGCTGGGGATGTTTTAGGATTTTCTTTTTAGCTTTCAAGCTGTCTGGGTCTTGCTCAGTCTCAAACTGAAGGGTTTCTGGGTTGTGTGAGATTTAGACACAAGCCTGAAATTTGTGAGAAATAGTACACCATAAGCTTGATTCTTTTTCAGTCAACAGCTTCATAGAATATTTGTAGGTTTGGAAAAACTATTTAAATCAGCCTTTTTGGATTTCGGTGTTTACACAGAAAAACTCATATAGTGCTGCAGAACCGCACCCCCCCCATGGTACTTAGTGTACCTTGGGTTTTGCTACTGAATATGAAGAGACATCCTGGTGCCACAGTGAAAGGTGGTGGTAAGAGATCCAGGAGCAAAGCACTGTCCTTGCTCTTTCTATGTGAAATGATGCAAAGATTACCTAATGAAGTTCCCAGGAAGGAAGAACTATCTTCTATTTCCTTTCCTTGTCCCTCCAAAAGTAACAAATCAGCAGTAAGCTGCTTTTACTTTGGGGTATCATAATATATGGAAGTCAGGAATAGGCTCCTGTCTTCTGATCAAGAATTGTGTTGTCAGTAGGAGTGATTGAGGTTTATTTCAGTTACAGCAAGGTGGACTTTCTTCTACCTTTTACCTGCTGAAATAAATTTTCAGTCGACACTTACTTACTTAAGACGGACTTACTGACTGTCTTGAGTGTGTATTTCAGGAGCACTGTCGGTTTAACTGGACAAAAATAAGAAATAAACAGTATTACTCTTATTCCCCTCTGCAGAATTGACCCCTGAGGAGAAAGCCTTGAAGATTGCCAAAGCCATGCGTAAACAGTCATCGGAGGTAAAAGAGAAATGGGAGAACCTAAATGCCAGTGCCAGTATCTGGCAGAAGCAAGTAGACAAAGCATTAGAAAAACTGAAAGACCTTCAGTGTGCCATGGATGACCTTGATGCTGATTTGAAGGAGGCTGAAAATGTGAGGAATGGCTGGAAACCTGTAGGAGACTTGCTCATAGATTCATTACCAGATCACATTGAGAAAACTATGGTAAGTGTGGAATTCCTGGGAAATATTTTGTTTGTTTGTGTGTCAGATCTCTCCATTCTAGTCCCTCTAGTCATATTACATATTTATACACTGTATGCTGAAATTCTCATGTGCAGTCTAAAGTCTTTAAAGATGGTATCTGAAGTCTCAAATAAAGTCCAGAGCTGGGCCACATTCCCAGTGTTGGCTGGGATTATCTACACACACAGATCTGTTTGGCCATCAAGTGTAACTCTCTTTTTAGAAAAACATTTAGAGCTTTCTTAATCATACAGAAATAAATACATAGTTTAAATTGATGTTCCTTAACTTTCACAAACTAAACATGCCTATTGTCTATTTTTGTTTGTATGAGCAAATTTGCATTTGCTTTTACTTTAGCCTGGCTTCTCACCTGGATTATTTCAAACTGAAGAACACATACTACATACCTATAATGTTGTTATTCTTGCTGCCTGGGTTCCATGCAGGGCTCAGCATCCCAAGGCATGGCTGCTTTTGATGGGTAGTTATCCCCTGCCTAACTTCATGGCTTGGGTAGGGACCTGGTAATGCAAAGCTCCCCAAGAAGAAATATCTTTTGATAGCATTGTCCAGAAAAGCTGACTGGAAATAGTACAGTGCAATGAATATCATAGATTCCAGGAGAACATGTGGGTATGCACATATAGGTAGAGAAGATTGCTGTTTCAGGCAAATTCAGCATTTACCGCTAAGCTTCTGTTTCAAAAACACAAATTTTCAGTTTTTAAGCTTAAGAATAAGTATAGCAAAGCATTAGAAGACCCTGGGGTTGTGTACCTGACCATCCATGTCTTCAGCATAGGATGCTGGTATTAGAAGAATAAAATGGGCTGCAACTGGGTTTCTGTAGATATTGTCTCTATGTATACAGTGTCTGTGAATTCACAGGGCTACATTATTTCACATATAGCAATGTAAGCATCCTCATTCTCCAAATTATATTGTTACTTTCAAGGTTAATGGAATTGAAATCTTTAAAACAAAGGCAGTCAAAGGTGAGTTAATATCCAGACTGCTGTTGATTTGAAAAGAGTAATGGAGCTCTTCCTTCTTCTCTTATATTTTAATGTAGATGCTAAAGCAAGAAATAAGATGCTAATGCTAAATAGCTCCTTGTTCTTATGCTAAGAAGTGATTTGTCATATCTTAATGACTTTTTCTTTAAAGTAGATGAAAGCAAAGTCTTTCAGATTTTCATTGCTGTGGAAAAACTGTAACATTTGCTAAAGCAATAGGGGCCTACTGCCTGTCCAGAAACCCAGTGTTTCTTTCTTAACAGTATGTTCTTTCTGTTCCTTGGCCTAATGAGAGTGATTATTGAAGAGAGATAAATAATTAAATTATCCAAAGAAAATACTTCCTTTACAGCTGTTTTGGGCTTGTTTAATGATGTTTAATCAAGCTGTTTACAGGATTGAACACTTAACTACTCACAGCAAGCAAGGCATTTGAAGCATTTTTTAAACTGTAACTAAACTTGCATCAATTTTGTCTTAATACTGTATTTAGTTTGATTTGATTCAATAAACCTGTTACTTCTTTTTAGTCATTGTAATAGCTTTACTCTCTGGTTCTAATCAGGTAAAACATTGTACTCCTTTTCCTTAGAAGATACATTCCTTCATGCTTTGCTAGTTCAATAATAGTTTTTAAATTGAATTTTTGTCAGCTGCTTAATACTTGAAAACTATAGCTGCTGAGCAATGTTTTGTCTTAAGAGCAGTTGGCAGGCTCTATACTGCTAAAGCTCCTAATATAGCATTGTGTATTTCCTTTTGTGAAGAAGAGCGCTAAAGCCATACAGCACCACAAAAAAACAATAAAATAAATTCTTTTAGGGGTGCAGTTTGCTTGTGGGCATTTCACTAAGTTTCATACTGTTTTTCCTCAAAGGTGGATATGAGTGATACAGCAAGAATATTGAATGAGTGAAATTTCTTTGCTGAGAACTGACTTGTGTGCAGTTGTTTAGCATAAACTGCCACATTGGGCAGGTCAGCACCATGTGGAGTTTACACTTTTATGCTGCTCAGATGTCAACTGAACATAAGTGTGTTTCTTACCCTTCTAGGCTTTTAGAGAAGAAATTGCTCCCATCAACTTAAAAGTTAAAACAGTGAATGATTTGTCCAGCCAGCTGTCTCCACTTGACCTTTATCCATCTTTAAAGATGTCTCGTCAACTGGATGATCTTAATATGCGCTGGAAACTTTTACAGGTATTCTTCTGATTACATACAGTAGGTGTGTGGGGAGGGATATTTCTCACTCTCCTGTGTTTTCTTAAAACATTCACTTATTACCATTTGTTCATTACTTCTGTCACTAAGGTGTTATTCGGTTAGTAGCAATGCAACAAAAGGAGCTGCCTTTCCTGCTGTAGCTTGGCCAAAAGCTTTTCCTTTCAATCTATTTCAGAAGTTTATTTGAACAGGAAACTGCATTAAATTCTGGGAAAATAGTGGGAGCTATTGCTGCATTGTTTTTTTGTATGTCTTGTAGCAGTAGATTTTACTGCATAAATCTGTGTCACCAAAAACTAGTGTAAAAATTTCTGTTGTATTTCCAGCTTGTGTGAAAGCTGTTTTATTGTGTCTTTGAATGTTCAGTTTCTGTAGGAAATTTCACTTAAAGTGATTTAAGTATTAGTAGAGCTATAACAAGATATATGCTATAGCAATTTAGCATAAAAAGCAGAAGAGGATATGCTTAGAGATTCATATTGCTTAGTTATGATTATTGTGCTTAAATGGTCTGACAAAGGTAAATCCCTGTGCCTGATTACAGCTGAAACCCATCCTTAGTTTCACAGTGAATGATTTAGTGAAGTTTCTTACATCAGCTAAAGTTCATTTATTTATTTTTGAGGTTTCTCCTTTTTTTGTGATCTTTTTTGTAGGAAATACTTATCACATCTCTAGTGAGGATGGTGGGAATGAATTTTCAAAACCTAGGCACCTGTTTGTTGGCCAGTAGTTTTGAATGAGTCATTCCTGAGAGTCAAAGCTCTTATTGCATCATATCAGACCTTTCCTTTCCTTATATCATTTTGTAGTGGGGTTTCTTTTCTTATTTTGTTGGTTTTCTTTTTTTGTTTTTGGATGGAGGAGTACTGTGTGTGTCCTCTCAAACTTAGTTAACCAAGCAACCCAAGTACTGCTACTGCAGTTTCAATTAGACTGAGGGGCATCATGTCAGCTGGTGAAACACTGTCTTCCAAAATGGTTCTGTGCTGGAAAGGCAGCATGAGATCAATGCAATCAAACTGAGACCTGCTGACAATGGGAATTTGGACGACAGAAGGGTTGGGAGGAGGTCAGAAATTTCAGCAGCTGGCTGTAGTCACCGTGAAACTACTGTTATTGATCTACAGTTCTCACACCAGAACACTGGCAAGATAGAAACATGATTCTCATTAAGCAGATGAAAGAAAAATATGTTGCCTTAAATAGGTGGATATCAAATAATTGCTGTGACACACAAACAAATTGATTTCAATAGAAGGAATGTAAACAAGTGATCTTCTTATCATGATCATGGTGTTGCAATGTAGATTCTGAGTGTATGCGTTTATATGTAGGTGTCTGTAGAGGATCGCCTTAAACAGTTACAGGAGGCACACCGAGATTTTGGACCTGCATCACAGCATTTTCTTTCCAGTAAGTTCCTTGAATTAATGGATGCATGTAAGATATGATGGCTTTCTCAAATGCTGACTGATCTTTACTCCATGTTTCCCTATGGCTTGAGCAAGTTCCTTTTCCATGATACTATCTATCTCCTTGTTTTTGTAGGGGTGTTTCATCTGCACAACTTCATTGACATTTTGACTATTGTGCTTCCCACTCTGTCTTTCTGAGATGAGCGTGCCCTCATTGCTTTATTCTTTGTCCTCTGCTGCAGTGTCTGACCAGTGACTGTTCCAGAATCTTTGCATGCTTGTGACCACATATTTTCACCCTTTGCCAACTCTTTCTTCCATTTTCTTTTGCTTCCACACTTGCTGGGATTGCACAAAGGAAGAGCTCCCTGTGTTTTTCTTTTTCTTTAAAGGCTCTGTGTCATACATTCCTGGAACTTCAAGTAAAGGGCTGGGAAAAGCAAACATGCATTTCTTCCTCAGGACCTATCCTTGCATCTTTTTAATAAACACTTTAGAGGCATAAGCCTATAATCTCACATCTACTAAGAGGGCAAAAGCTGATTTGATATAATTGTTATGCATCGATAGGTTGTGGTATCGAGGTCCATGTTGGTTTCCTGATATTCCACCCTACCTGCCATCATCAGAGCTGATGAGACAGAATTTTAATACAATCACCTGTCCAGTTTTTGACTGATTGCTTCTATAAAAAAGATAACATTATTGCAAGAATTGAGAAGTCAACATGAAAACGAGCAGGTCTTTCCCAGAGATTCTGAAGTAGTGTATGTCACTGTATAGCTAATATAATTTAAATCACTAAATAAATCTTGATTTTTTTTTCTTGACTTATTTTACAACCATCTTCTTATTTTGAATTGACAGTTGGGTTTTCAGTAAACTAAACACAGTGTATATAAAATATTACAGCTGTTATGCAAACCAGAAATTTCTGGAGCCATTTCATCCTTTTTTAAAATTGACAGAACAAACAAGGAACTTTAAAAGTATAGGATTTATTTCTTTTTTAAAGCCCTATTAGAAATATTGCATACTGTTGACACAGTGGTTTTGTAGCTCTTGTAGTCTCAAACTTGTAAACTGATCATACATCTATGTAATACCTTATTAAAAAGATTACAGATAGAGTGCTCCCTTTGGCACTGCTGAAGAATGCCAGATGAACTGTTTGTAAGACTAGTCAGTCTAGTCTGTGTAAATAAAACAGATTAGGAAGCAATGTAGAAGTTGTTTCTCAGAATCTAGCTCTCTTATTCTAGTTGAGGGAGACTCGGTGGAAGAGTCCACATGTAAAACTTGCCAGGAAAGGTTTGCTGGTTTTGTTTGTCTTGGCCTGGATCCTTTCCTTGAATTGGCTTACAACATGCCACAATAAAACAGCTTGTTCACAAGTCTGAGTGGTGAACTGGCTTTGTTGCTGGTTAAAACATTCATAGAATTATGTCCACAGAGACTATGCAGTGCCTTATCATCATTCCTCAGCCGTGTTCAGGGAATATTCTTCAGGCTTAAGGGGACATTCAGGTTGTCACATACCAAAGTAAAAAAGGGGAAGTTTCCAGGATGGTTTCCATGTTGGTAGATACCACAAAGAATTACAGCTAAGTAACACAGTTTTGGAAAAACAAATAATACGTAGTTATTCATTTAAACCATTTGTTAAAAACAACCTCTTTCCCCACACCAACTACAACTAAAGTGTCTTAAAAAAACCACCAACCACAAAAAAAAAAAAAAACAACAACCAAACATTTTCTAGAGCTTTAGCAAGACAGAGCTAAAGAACTTACACCTACAACTTTATATAGTGTCTGGTAAATGTAAGTAAGGGACAGTAAATTCAGAAGTAAAATAATAATAGAAAAAAAATTAAATCTGGAAAGTTGAAGGCTTTATCCTGACAGGTTGAAAGACTCTGTATTCTAAATCAAAAATTTCAAACCTTTTTAGCAGCAATAAGAGACTTCTAGCTGTGAGGAACAAATAGAGTAGTGGTCTGAATAGAACAATCTCAAACTCCTAAGTCTGAGATGGATTATATATGTATGTCTTCTGCAAGTCTTCATTTCCAAAGTTGCATTTCTGAATTAGAGGGCAGGTTTTTATCTGTGCTTATCTGACAGCAGCTATTTTCAGTTTACCTCACTTACCTGTTACTCATCCTCCAAATACTAAGAAGGAGCCATAACTTGCCATCACACCATTTTCAACTGTCTAGACTCCAGTTATCATTTAATCAGGAGTTTTTGTTAGCAAGACACCTATTTCTGCCTGTTCATCAGGTTCATAGAATGATGGAGTAGCCCTGTTTGAAAGGGACTGATCTCAAAAGATCATGCAGGCCAACCTTCTATGGGAAAGGAAGCCTAGATAAGATTATCCAGCGCCTTGGTTCCAGCCCTGTTAGTCCAGTGGTTTAATCTCTGCAGTGGCTAGAAATGTTTCTGCACTAAAACAACACAGTGCAGCATTTGATACTACTGTTTGACTTCTTGGAACACCAATTGCATGGATTCCTGAAGACCATCACTATGAAAGGGCTTCAAAGTCTTTTTAAAGACTACCAAACAGTATATTAACCCTTCATAAAATGTTCTGTGTTAGGAGCCTGGGGTAAAGCTGTATTAGTAGGCCACTGCAATCTACAATCTCTCTTTTTGCTGAGCTATTTGTCCCTTCCTGTCATTGGGAGGCAGAATTTAGTTGATTTGTTTTTCAGTGCTTTTGAGATGGAAGGTAAGCACTTTTCAAGTTAGTTACTGATCAGTAAATTTTACACATCCCTAGCACAGATAAGGTGAAGAATCCTTATAATCCATTATTCCTTGCAAAAAGATTGCTTTTTGCTGCCTCTAGAAATAGTAACTTGATTTTTCTGTAATAATTTTATTTTATTTTCCAAGGCTGACAATTCACTACTCTCTGTTAGGTTTCTTGTATGCTTTCTAAGACAAATCCATGAACATCCACAGAGCACTGGCTCCACATGTTCCCTAACAAATAGCTTATGTCTCCAGTGGCCTGCTCAAAGCATCTCTCAGCCATACTAATATCTGCAGGCCTGCTAGTGAATGCCAAGTTGAGATCTACTATGCTCAGTTTTCATCAGTGATTTTTAAGAGAGAATGATAATCTCATTTTCCAGACTTTCTTACAGCAGAGAGCTGGCAACGTTTTACAAAGGTTGTTCCCAAATAAATAGAATATGACTTGTTCCATAATAATTAGTAATTTAATTGATTACATTGTTTAGTTCATACTTATGTCAGTGCAAAATATCTATATCTGTCATAGCACATAAATTGTAGTTAAGCAAATTCTTACTTAGCTGACATAATTCATGTACTAGAACAGGAGCCCCACCATAGGTGCCAAATTGCAACACTAGAGAATGAAACTTTAAAGCTGATGGCCACTTTCACCTATCAGGTTGATTTTACTTTTTTTTTTCCTCAGATTTATGAAGGCCTAAGGATTATTTTTTAGCAAGCTACATTTGTTTGAGCATTTAGCCTCTACTATTTTTTTTCTTTACCTACGTCTTCACCACAAATGTTACCTTCTTCAAATAAAGATGGAATTTTTGTTTTTTCCAGTAAAGGAAGTGGTTTTTTTAGTCCTGTAATTTCCCATGTATTATTCCCAGTTAATCTGCCTTTCAGTACATGACTATTTCTTAAATTATAAACTGTGGTATTTTGTGTGGTTTAGGAAGAGGTGGCAGCCATGAAACCCTTGAGCACCAGCCCTCTGGTTTGTGTAGCTGCAACAACCTGTGGGACTTTTACAGCTTGTAAGGCTTCACTGCAGTTTAGAGGGGTCTTTAGGGAAGAGGAGAGAGTTACTTTCAAGTGGATTTTTTTTTTCCCAGAGGGGGATGAATCCTATAGTGGGCCAAGCTTGCAGAAAATTACATTAATTGAGAATTTAATTACTTGAGATCCAGTGTGGATCAAAGCTGTGTCTCATTTTACCCAAGCTCTAAGTGGGGACTGTTAGGACCCAAGAGCAGGTGCTCTGTGGCTGCCATGTGTGTGCAGTGTAAATTCATCTCCTTGCAGTCATCACTTGTTCCTGCCTGTTCTTTCCCTCTGTGCTTCCACAGGGCATCTCGTGCAAGGAGTTTTTTTCATGCTGGAGCTCTAATTACCCAGGCACTAGTCTGGTAATTTCTGAAATGTGTACCTATGACCCTTCAATAAATAGCTATTTTTAAGTTGAGCACCAACAGTCCTGTTGGCCTGAACACATTTTACCTTTTATTTCTTGGGATCTTTAGGTCAGCAGAGTTGCAGTGTCATGTATGACTTCATGCCTTTTTCAAGTCAGTGTGCAGAAACCTTCCTGATATTGTGGATGATACCTGATTTGCATGAATTCTGCAAAGATTGCAGTTCTTTGTCAAGGAGTGCTAAGACAAGTTTTAATTGTTTTTTTTTTTTCTTGGCCATACAATGTTAATCAATATTAATTTGAGTTGCAAATAGGAGCTAGGAGTTGTAACTAATAAAAACAAGGTTGCTATTTTTTCTTCGTGTTCTGTTGCAGAGTACCATTTATACTAGTGGAATTATTTATTTTAAAAATATAAACTGATAATAATCCTACAGAGGTAGAAAACAAGTGTCTGCAGTTTTCCTAAATGGGTAATTTGCTTTCTCAGAATTTATAATCCTTCTTTGAAGTAGAATCATCACATTGGTTTTATTTCCAGCATGGCATCAAATAGATGCCTGTAATCATCATGATAGATTGCCATCATTTTCTTCTGCTGCTTTTCTAATTACTGAAAGTATTCTGGGAAATATTAATTGTTTCCATTTAATTTATTATAACCATATTACTTCTAAAATAAATAAAAGACATTTAGATTTTTTTTTTCAGTATGACAGGTGCTTCCTAATAACAACCTTTTCTTTATTTCCTCAGCCTCAGTGCAGTTTCCATGGCAGAGATCTGTTTCACATAACAAAGTGCCCTATTATATCAAGTAAGTTTGCCTTGATTCTATTTTTCTTTTTTTCTTAAGTATAACGGAGTCCTATCACCATAACCTAGCAGAAAAACATAGGTATTAATTAGTTGCTAGAAATGCTATTGAGATTTTCTCTATGTAGTGGTATGCTGCCTGTATTGTAATGTTTATTGCTTTGTGTGCTGCATAATTTAGAAATACATAAAAACAAGTCGCTGACAAACCCTAATTAAGAGCCTCACTTATATAAGAAACAGCAGAGGCAACTCCAGTGTAATACACTGTCAGTGTTCAAACTGGACTTGTTCTTGTGTGTGTGGCTCATTCAGAGTTTAAACTGTAGAGGAGAAAAAAAAACAGAATAAATAATGTATTTAAAATCACAAAGTTCATAACCTAGAGCAGGACAGTGGTGACTAGTATCTATTGAGGCCATTCATAATTTTGTGCAAAATTGCTTTGTAAATAGTCATGCCTTAACTGTTCTTTTGTCATCTTCTTTACGGTAGTTTTTTATAGTAATTGATATTAAGGTAAATTTTACTCAGATTTTTACAAAAATAGATATTTTACAAAAATAGATATACAAAAAGATATTTACAAAAATTTTACAAATGCCTCGATTACCAAGAGAAATGGTTGAGATATTTATTTTGAAAATATTAAAGATTAACTAAGTTAGAGAGGTGTGGATATCTTGATGTGCTCTACAAAGACCAATCCCTAACTTTGATTTTTTTACTCTACCAGTGTTTATTTTGTTTGCCTGTACTTTTAAGGTCGAATATTGCAGCTTTGAGAGGAGGATAGGTCTTTGCTGGAAAGGTAAATTAAATTTTAAGAAGAGTACAAGTGAGACCCAGAGTATAAGTGAGACCCAGAGTAGTCCATTTTAGGCTGAAGAAAATCTGTGTTTAAAATGTTGTCAGTTAGGGTTTGGGAAAAGAGTAGGGTTTTTAAGTCTGTAGGATGACCATGAAATGGACCTGAAGATAGTTAATTTTAAAAGAACATGAGGATATTTTACTATTGCATATTGCTCATAACTCTGAGAGCCACGTTTTCTGCTTCAAGCAATTTACAAGTACTTGAGAGCTTTGAAAAGCAGGTAGCAATAAATCTGTTGATCAAACTTGTTAGCATTCTTGAGATGTGACAGTTGTTTTTAAACTGTCATCTGAAGATTAATTTCTTTAAAGGGTCTGAATAGGTAACCAGAAAAAGCAGAAACCTGCTATGAACATCCTTGAATTCTCTATAAAAGCATTTGTGCTTCTGCTCAAAATTTTGCGAGAGGCAGCAAAAACTGTGACACACTAGAGAAGAGGTTCCTGGCTCCCTCCCAATGGAAGAAGAGGGCAGAAGTTGGATGTGGAGGCACATTCTCTGCTCAGACTCAGGCAGAAGTGCTGCTAAAATGATCACACCTGCAACAGTAATTCAAGGAAAATGCTGAAGTGGCAAACTACAGAAAGCAAGAGGAAAACTACCCTAAACCTCTTGTTTTTTCTTGTGGGTATGTCCTTAATGGACATGGAAAGATTTATGTTCCTGTTCTACCTTATCAGAGTCAGTAGCTGGAGTTGGGGGCATGATTTGGCCTCAGAGGGTTCTGTGGAGCTCACCAGTTCATTCAGAGATAGGAACAGATGGAACAAATTAAGATATACCTCTGATCTGTGCTGAGCAAAGCAAAGATTTTAAACTTGAATATTTCATATGTATATCTTTTTTTTTTTCTTATCTAATACATTCTTCTGAGTTTCTGATGCTCTCTTACCCTACCTCAGCAAAAGTTCCATTTTTGAGAAATCTTTTCTTTTCTTTTTTTTCATTGCTGGTTCAGAAGAAAACCTTTCCACTATGTGCACCTGGTACAATCCCTCAAGCACCCCAGTTGGCAGTAAAGTATTCCCTGGGAATACAGGCCTTGCTCCCACAGTAGTGAGCTGGTGGCCCTAGAGCTTGATTGCGGAATGAAGCCAGCTGGGACTTGGAAACAAAATCCAGCATCTCTTAGAAATTGTTTTTAATGGTCTTTCACAGGAAGTTTGGTAGGGATGCAGAAGTGTAGGGCAAGTTCTTTGAGGGTTGAGGTCTTTATAGAGGTAGAGACTACTGTTTTATTTTCAGGATGGCTTTAATAGAGTCAACAGAATTAACTATTGCATCTCAAATGAGACTTTTCTAGTAATCCTTCCCTACTTTCAACATCATATGTGCTGCTAAAGTAATGTCTTGATTCTTGAAAAGGATTCTTGGTACATGTAACTAGTAGGATTTGCTTTTTAAAAAAACCTTGAGGGTTTCTTTAGCTTCACAGCCTGGAAAGCAGACTGCCTTGGCAGTTTCCTAGATTTTTTAGTTCTTACTGATCTAAACATCGTTGTTTTCAGCAGCATCTAGATAAATCAGAGAATTGGGGAAGATAAAGGAGAAAATAACTGATTCTGAACTTCATTTGCGTTGTTATGATGAGGCTGGAGAGTACTCTTGGGTTTAAATACCCTTTTAAATCTTTGTCTGTTGCTTAATTTCAGACACAGTTTAAAGAAGAGAGAAAAACAATACTGAAACGAAAAACTTCCTACTTTGGAATGATTACATGGAGTAAGACAATTCAAGAGAACAGTCAATAAGATTTTATGATTTTTTTTCTATATAGAAAGAAAAGCTAGGAAAAAGGGAGAAACTTGATTTAATTCTCTTTTTTTTTAAATTATACTAACACCTTTCAATGAATTGCCTTTGATGTAAACCACAGCATGAGTAGAAGGAACAGCTGCAATAAGTCTCAAAAACTTTATCATTGGAGAGCAGCTGACTGTATTTACAAGAAGAATTCTATGTTCAGAGGGAAGATTTAAGATGCCAGTTGTTCATTTTATGGTATAGCAGAACAAGGATAATAAAAGTATGATCCAATGATTGGGGACTGAAAAATGAGAAGTTTTAAAAATTAATTTTGAAAGGGAAATAAATGCTAATTGAAATCAGGTTACTTAAATTCTGAATACCAAGGCTTTTTTTTAGGCAACCATGAATTTATATCTCTACTTCATTTTGATGGCTTTTTGTCTGTGTCCTTGAATGAGAAATGTTAAATATTCAGAAAGTCACATAGCTGGAGATGATGATGTAGTTGTACCTGTGTTGAGTATTTGGGAAAAAGAAGAAAAAAGAACCAACTGCAGTCTGCAGTTTTATTGCACACAGGATGTAGTTTAAAAATATTAGAGAACTGCACCTGAGAAGGCAGGAGAAAGTACTTTAGGTAGCAATTAATCTGTAAGGAGGGTGTCAAAATGGTACAAGATGTTGTATTTTCAGGTAAGAAACACTTTGTTTGGTTCCTGACACCAGAGGTAGCTTGCATTTACATGGGTAGAGAGAAGTGGCTCAGTGGAAGGTCTTTGGTGTAGTGACTTTGGAGTTTAGTTTCTTCTCCCAACCCCATTTGCTAATGGTTGGCACTTCTGCCCTTTCTGGGGTTGTATTTAATCAGGTAATGAATCATAGGAGCAGTCAAAAAAACAGTGTACAATCTCCTCTGCCCTGTAAGTTCAGACAGAGGCAGTTTGGGGTGTTTTGGAAAGAATCAACTATTTTGCTTAGCTGGAAGAAGGATTTGTAATTCATTTGGCCCAGGCTTTTCAAGGTGTGTGTTTCCTGGGCTATGGTGGATATTTGAACTGAACTTACACACATCATCTACCCTGTCACTTTTCTTCTTGAATTGTCTTACTATCTAAGCCAGATTTGTGAAATGTTGCTGCTTCTGTTGATCTGATTTTAATTTAATCCTTTTTGCCTCCTATTTGATTTTTTTCTTATTACCAATTAGAGAATATTTTGTATTTCTGTAGTCTGTAGACACAGTAAAATTCAGTGAAAACCTTAATCTGTAAAATCTTGATGCTGCTGCTGCAAAAAAAGCATAGTCTTTTATCCTTTTTCAATTGAACTAATAAGCGTATGGAAAGGAATGCAACACAGAAGGCAGAGTATTTACCAGTGCACTTTATGTAATAAAAGTGAGAGGTTTGGGCAAAAGGTTTGGCAAACTTGCCATTGAATACATTTTTCATAGGTTGGTTGGTAAAGATTTGAGATTTAATAGGGAAAAATTTCTGTTGTTGTTCATTTATAATTATTTGGATCATACAAATAAGACATCCTTTACCTTTGTAACAGTAAATTAAAAAAAAAGCCTATATTACATAGCATTTCAATTAAAAAATATTCTAAAAATAAATAGAATAATAAATTAAACACTATGATCCTTAAGCATCCATGAGGGAAACATGACAAATATGCAGAAAGCATAATTACCCTAGCATTTCTCACTGTTTTTAACTATAATTTAAGTGTTCTTTGGCCATCTACCTTTCAATGCCATAAATTATTAGGTATTTGTGCTGTGCAGAAGAAATAAAAGGGCAATACAGAAGAGGTTGCAGTGAGTTTAATCTCATGCAGGGCATTACATAGGGAGAGCAATTTCTTGTTGCAACCATTAAATTGATCGATATCAAGCGCCATAGTTGCCTTTTCTGTAATCCTGCAAAGTGGCTGGCATCACCAGCATCTTAGAAAACCTATTTTATCACCTTCTATATTTTGTTCAGCTTTATGGGGACAGGAGTAAAATGTTTTCTGCTTCTCCATTTTTTAAGAGTCTTCAGAAAGTCTTTGCTGATGTTTGGTTTATGCCTGTATGAGGAAGAGGGGGAGAAGTAAAGGAGCAGAGAAAAAAAATTTTTTTCTTATTATAATTATATCCATAATCTCATTCTTATAAGTATTAGATATTTCCCTTAGAAGGGAAAAAAAATCTAATTTACCGAAAGAGGTAATACAAGTTTGAAGGTTTGAAAGTTTCTTCAATTACCAGTTCCTGTGCTCATCTTCATTTTCAATTAAAGAAATGCAGTAGCACATTTCTCTGGAGTGATTTCAAAATATCTGCATATAAATGGTTCTACCAACCTCTAAGGTGCAATACCCTTGTGATGCATTATGCCTACTCTTCTCACCACAAAACAGTATTTTCTAATGGGCTTAAAAAAAAAGAAGAAAGAAATGAAAATATGCAGTATCTAGCCAAAACACCTTGACATAAAGTGGGGATGTTATGCCATTTGAAATTTGGCAAGGGTAGCAAAGTCAGAGTTCTGAGTGCTGTTGATTCATTAGTGATCAGTAAAGATTCTGATTTTGGGTAATGTTTTGTGCAAATGACTACAGGAACAGAAAGGTACTTAACATCATGCCAGAGTGCTGTTTCTTGTGGTGTTTGCCAGTGATTATCAACAGAGGCCTTGTCCATGATAAGAAAGAAAACTAGAAACAGGTTGTGGGTATTTTTTTTCTTTCTTGTACAAAAAGAACAATTTTTTGTTCACAACTCCATGAGCACCTTGAAACATCTGGAGATGTTGAACTTAATCCATTCATTTCAATAGGACTGTTCTTTTCTTTCTAGAGCATAAATTAAATGACATGCTAACTGTTTCTCAGCTTTTTATTTACAATCAGGAAGTGGTTTAAAATGGATTATCTTTGCCAATTATAATTAGAAAGCTTCCAGCAAACATAATGGATAAGAAATAAATTGTAAGGGCAAATGTTTGTCATGTAAGCTTTAGAGCACTTCATTAATATATGGGTGGTTTGTAGTTTGGAGTATTTTATGGTTATCATGTTTTTTTTGTTAGTGAAATTTACACAAATGCATTTAGAATTTTTAAATTACACTGGTTTCTCAGGTAATATATTCATGGAGGCATGTTTTGCTGTGTGACCCATATTGAGTCCATAAGTTTGCATAAGAGATTTAGAAGACTCTTGCTCTGAATAACTCATACTTTTGATAGGAGCAACAAAAAAAAAATCTCTTGTCAGTGAGATGCTTTTAAGTCTTCCCTGACTAAACCATGAGGAAAGATGTAATATGTTCATACCCCTTGTGTTAAGCCCTGTAGGACAGCTCACTTTTGTAACAGGCAAAATCCCTCCTTATGCCACCCACTGAACAGAATGAAATCTTGTACCTTGGGCTCCTGTACACCTTGAAAATTTCTTTTTTTTTTTTGCTGCCATCTACAAGCGAGGTGAATAATGGGCCCAACTGTTGTTCACCTTCGATCAAAGTTTCTATCACCTCACTCCATGAGTAGTTCATGACATTAGCAGGGTGCTTACAAGAGAAGGTGCTCCTTGCACAGTCATCACTGTGACCCGGGACAGAAGTGCCATGGAAGTTGTAACAGAGAGGGAAGACTCTGCAGGTTTCTCTGTTCTTGGTTAAATGCTTGGTTGGAATATTTTTGGAAGTTCAGTGAGATGATTTTTTTATCACTCTTATTAAATTTTCAATCATGTGTTTTTTTCTGTGGCTCTGTCCAGAGAAGTCTGGCTTTGGTGCCTAAAAGAAACCTACCCATGGAATATATTTGGTGGTGCTGGCAGCACTGCCTGTGACAGTGAAGCTGCTGCCTCCCTTGACCTGAACAGACTGTTGAGCTGGTGATTCATTCACTTGGAGCCCATTCCTCTTCTCTGCGGGATCCTTGTACAGAATTGCTCGGCTGTTACCACTGGTTTCCTGCTGGGTGTTTTGGGATTGGGCTGGCACAGTCACCCTCTATAGTCACTTAGCAGCTGTCAGGTAGTACTGACTTTAAGGAATTGGAAAGGATTCTCTCTTGCCTTTTTTCAGTTGCACCAGATGATGTTCACTTGGCTCCCTTTCTCACAAATTCTGTGTGGCACAGAAAAAAACTGAGTGATAAGTTTTAAAAGTCCATTGGTCTTTATGCAGTCTGGCACAAATTTCTTTTGCAAATAAAATAGAAAAATATTTTATGGTCATTATTTTATTAGGCATAAATTTCATGTTCTGTGTTTTTCTGTAAAGAAAAAGTTTAGCTGTTCAGGTATTTACTGCATCAAATGGAGAAACACTATTACAGTGCAGGATACAGAAGTTTTTGATATCTCATTCACTTTTTCTGCTTCATGTTAAGCAAACACAAAATAGAAAAGAAAAGCATATTTTTTATGGCATGTTTGCACTATTAAAGTGATTTTAGTCTTTCAGATAAAACTGTACTGAAACTCTGTATTTAAAGTATACGATTTCAATAATGAAACTGTTATGCGCTCTTAATTCTTGGAAACTTGATTTAAAGGATAAAGTTTGATTAGTAAAATCAGCTCTTATTCATTGCATATGGGTTTATAAATTACTTACAAGCCAGAATCTAAATTGCAATTAACTGTACCCACGTCCTAATTAAGTACTGCAAATGCGTAATGAAGTATATTTCCATAGAGGGAATAAAAAAAAAGGAAAGGATTTATCCAAGCATTTAAGTATTTTTTTCTTCTATATTTTTAACAATTTTAAAAGGAATAAAGAAAGGAAAAAGAGAAAAGGTCTCTGGACTTAGCTAAATAAACTTTGCATTTCTGCTGCAGCTCTCAGGAGTATTTTCACAGCATCCCACTAGTCAGAAATATATTTGTTCATGAAACCATATGTTTAATGCCAGAAAACAGGGAACTGGGAAATAATGGCTGCAATTCAGCAAAGTCCCTATGATCATGGCTGGTTTTGCCATCATAGTTTCTAAGGCAGTAAACAGGATTTGTCTCACCTAAATTGCATGTAGTTTACATGCAGTATTTGCATTGATGTTTCAGCATTTAAAATAGAGGGAAATGTATTTCTGAGTATACATTTATTTATAGCTTCTGTCACAGTACTGCCAACTACCTTTACTTTTAACATAAAATATTGAAGGTGTTTTAGTTAAGTCTTTATTTTTCTCAGAATATCCTAAGAAATCCTTTTCACTTAGAATGTTGACAGTAAAATCACCAGTTGTTTTGGGGTTTTTTGTTTTGTTTTGAGGCTTGACTTTTAGAGGTGGCTTCTTAGGGAACTTGAGTTGAAGTCAAGTCTTTAAAACAAGCTTTATTAGACTGATCGCATATTGTATTCATTTCTATGGGCAGTTGCAGTGGATTTAGTCAACAATTCTAAATGGGCAACATATTTATGGCATCCTGTTAACATGATAATGTAGACATTTGGCAGCTTCCAGAGTAGTTTTGAGATTATTAAATAAGTTGAGCAGTATGAAATATTATCTTGTGTTTCCTGTTCCTGTTTACTTCAGTATTTTCTAAAGCTGTATATGTTCTTTTTTCTGCTATACTGTAGTGTTTTGACACAAGGGTGAGAATGCAGGACAGTCACCAGCCTTTACCATGGCAAACCATAAAATCCAAATATATTCTTTCTTGTTGCTAGCTTCATGATTGGTTTTTATTGGTGTACCTTTTACAGGAAAAGGATTGTCAATCAACTTGTTTTTGAAATTACTTTTCTGGACAAAGATAAGCATGGTACTGTTTTAGAACTGTCTTTTCAAAAAGTGCAAACCCACTGATTTACTGGCATGCATTAGCTTTAGAGTTTAGCATTACCAGAGCCTTGACCACCTTATTGGGAATTTGAAACATGATAGGAATTGATGTGATAATGATATTAGCATGAAATAAAAAAAAAGCTTCTATTGAGGAAAATGTATTCAGATGTAAAGATGTATTTAAATACTTTGTTTTGAATTGAGGAGAGTTTACTATAGTATTTTTGAGTCAATCAAGGTCGGATAGAAGTCTTGATTATTGTTTAAATCTCTCTTGTTTAAATGTAGTCATGTTCAGTCAGTGACTAGAGAGTAATCACAAAGAGGAAAAGGAAGATTTTTATTTATTGCATTAATAGGAAATACATACTTTGCCTATGAACTTCCATGAAAAACCTTTCCCCAAGTTGTGATGGTGCCAGATAGACAAATGAGATCCATGGCAGAGTGTGAAGCATGATGGGGAGAAGCTGTCTCTGAATACCTAGGCTGGACTCAAAGCTGGAAAGGACTGTGAAATGAGGATCATGTCCCATGTAAAGAGACCCATTTCAAGCACTTTCCACTGATGTATGTTTGAGGCTAATGCATACACAAAAGGGTCCTTAGCATTTTGTTAGGAGCTGGCCTTCCCTTATAGTATGTGTCCTGTCTCTGCAGCTCTTTGTAGCAAGGATTTCCTATACAATTTTTTTGTACCACATAGCATAAAAGGGTTCATTCTTGGTTGGTTTCTTGATTAAAAAATAAACCTTGATGATAAATTATTGTGCATTCACTGAGGTACAGCCATTTATATGTAGCAAATGATTATACAGTTCACTACATTTAATACCAAAGTGGTCTTTTTAAAGTCATTATTTACAACCAAGTATCCCTCTGTGCAGGAAAAAAAAAGGGTATATTAACAATTTTTAAATAGAAACAAAGGTGAACTACTTAGTGTTCTCTGAGCATTACTGTTAAATTTGCTAACATAGCATAATTTTGTTTTCATTAACTTTTAAAGGGAATCCTATGATCTTTTTAACATGACTTCTCTGATTACTTACCTTGCAAATCTAGTTCAAATGTAAATACTTTGTAAGACAAGAATGTGCAATCATTCCAGCAGTTAATATTGATTAATACAAGTAAAGTGTGGCTTGTAGAAGGGAATTGGAGATTTCAGTGGACCTGACATAATACATGCTTTGACCTCTATGGCTGCCTACTTGAAACCCTGATAAATTGAAGCAGCAACACTAATCAGTAGGTTAAGGGATGCTGCCTATTGAATCTCTATTCTGTGAACAGTAGTGAAGAGCATGTCCCCTAAATCAAGATATTTATTGATTGTGTGAATGGTGATCAGGTTTCCCATTGGACTTCATGATCTTAAAGGTCCTTTCCAACTTAAATGATCATGTTACATGTTAAATAAATGTTACTGGTAAAGCTTAACATCATTGTCTGTGTTCTGATACATATGCTCAGATATGCAATGAAGATTGAAATAAAATCTCAAGATTTTTATTTCTAAATTGTTTTTACAATTATATTTTTAATTTTACAGCACAGGAAATTTTGTACTTTTACCTTATTAGTGTACCTCTTAGCTGTAGGGACAGAGTCCAGCTCTTACCATCACAGTTAGAATCAAAAGTAAATATTGTTAAATATGGGTGGGCTGATGTCTGACTAACTTTGTGATTATAAAATCAAGGAGCTGAGTGGTACAGATCATGCATTTTAATTAGAGCTGAGAGATTTCTTGCCACTTGAATGCAGAAAATCAGAATATCTTTTAAGATTTTATTCTTTGGAAGTGCATATGTGTGTTTCCTGAAATTTTAATTATTTTGTTCCTTTGTAGTCATGAGACACAGACAACTTGTTGGGATCATCCTAAAATGACTGATCTCTTCCAGTCCTTAGGTGAGTGCATTCATTAAAACATTGTGATTTTTGTTCCATGAATAAAAGCTACATTTGGATACTGACCATGTTCGAGTTCTCATGACCTGAGTGTAACAGGATTTCCCACTTTGTGATGAGGCACGCTTTGCCAAAAACCTGCTGCCTTGGTCATTGTATTGTATTTTGGCAATATTAATTCTGAACCATATACTCTGAATGTATTCTTTAATGCAGTACCTTGGGTTTTTTCTTTTAACTTCACAAGGAAGTGTCCAGTGATACAGGCTCTCGGCATGTTTAAACCAGGGCTCTGGTCTGCAAATAACTAATTTTGGTAATAAAATGGAGCAGCTACCTTTTCAGTAAAAGCTAAACTGTATTATGGTACAACTAGTTCAACATGCCCTGATAGCATCAACATTTACTGTGAAATCTCACATTCTAAGGAGAGGAAGGGTAAAAAATACTGTTAAGTGAGAGAAAAAATGTTACTGTATCAATTGGTTTCTAAAACAGCTTACAGCTATGTGACTGTCCCTTTTAAGGCACAGTTTGCAAAGTCATGGCACATAAATTAGAGCTTAAGCCATTTTTTCTGTTACTGACATTTGCTGCCCTCTGTTTCCTGTGTATTATCTGATGGAGTTGTAAATTATTTGAGAAACTTGCTGTATTTGAGCAATTTTCTGGGAACTATGTACCAGTGCATAATATGTATGTGAAACTCTCCTATATATATATATACACATATATATGTACATATATACATACATATATATAATATGTGCAAAGATAGTGGTGGCATTTCTGGAGGACCACTCTCTTTAAGGTCCTGGACTGTCAGAGCCAGGAGGCTTTCCCTGAAGGTGAATGGCACTAAGGTCCCAACTTGTCAGGTTTTTTAATTTGTTCTGATATATCCTATTAATTCATTGCAGAGAAGAGGAGGGGTATCAGACTTCTTCTAAAATATGAATATTTATCTGTAAAAGAAAGTTATGGGCTGTACTTTTAGGGCCGCTCATGTTTCTGTTCTGCTGTTTCAGCTGATTTGAACAACGTGCGCTTCTCCGCCTACCGCACAGCCATCAAAATCCGCAGACTGCAGAAAGCACTGTGCTGTGAGTTGGGCCTCTGGGGGAAATGGTTTCTCTACAGTACTTGGGGAAGGGAGGGTCAGCTTCAGTCTAACAACATTAAGGGTGGACCAGAGTCATCCTTGACCCAGTGTCAACCAACAAAATGGCAAGAATTGCCAACAGTAGGTGTCGTTATTGCAAATAAATAAAATAAATTGATAAAAGAAGAGGTTCAGCAGGTAAGTTGAAATGGTAAACTCACTAAGAATAATTTTCATCTCAAATTTTGTTCTACAGGTAAATTTATTTACTTTTACATTTATTTATGTTGCTAAGTATTTAAAAAGCATTTCCTTTTATATCACAACTGTGATTTAATTCAGCAGCATGTTGCATGATTACCATGTACACTCAAAGTTTAGCAGCCTCAGAAGTGATAGATCAGGAGAGCTTGTTCTGGACTTGGGACTTCTCCAAGTCACACAGCAATTACCACACTGAGGATCTGTGCTCTTGTTGAGTCTCCTGTGTAAAGCAAACTGAATTTTAAAAACTATGAAAAATGAAATACATAAGAATATACACCTAACAGAAGAAAAACAAGGTGAAGTAGAAAAAAGCAAAAGGAAACTAGACAATTTTGGAAGGAGCTGTGGTATGTGAATGTGATAAAGGTTGCAGATTTTGGACCTTTTGAAACGTCTTGGCAACAGATAGTAGAAAGATGTGTGATATTACCAAAATTTTCTCTTACAAATTAGGAGTCCTTGGCATGGAAGGACTTTTCAGCCCTGGAGGGTGCACAGTGATGCAGGCAGAGTAGGAACACAAGAAGTGCAAAGTCCTCCTAGGGGGGTGCAAGCTGGAAAGTAGTTACACAAAGAGGGATCCCTTCCCACCCTCCAGGTGGTTAGTTTTCTTTCCAGTCTAGAAGACAGCAGTCTGATCTTAGCTGGCCTTCAGATATACATCATACTGAATGAAGCTGTGATGGTAGCTAGCTACTCCAGAAGGCTGGACTGTGTCTGTGCACAGCACAGGCTCTTATCAGTACCTATCGCCAGTTCTTCATAAGATGTGGTCCCACCAAGGACTACAGCTTCATCTCCCAGCAAGACCAAAGAACATTATGAGCTTTTTGCTTGTCAGTGTTCAGGGTATAAAGTATTCATCAACATGTACCTAAAAACAAAAAGCAAAGCAAGAGATCAGAAAGCAGAGTAAAATTCTCCTTGTGTGAGCTGCTCCTCAGGGAAGAGTGGGAAAAAACAGACTGCATATGACAGATGCTTTTCATGTTGCCTTTTTTCTGACAGACATACAGCTTTTCTAGTGACCTGTGTAGATCAAGCTTCACTTATATTATTTCTAATAAACTTTGGAGAGGGAATACTTTCTGCTCTTGATGTTACTGCAGAATATATAAATTTCTGTAATAACAGCCAGGGCTAGCTCTCCTCATTCACAGATTTCAGAAGTACCCTCCTATTGTCTCTAGTTTCAGGGGAGGGAGTTGGAAGGGAGGATGGAAGGAAATAACAAGAAGTAAAGACAATACTCCACTTTCAAAGAGCTAGCAGTAAAACTTTCATCTCCACAGGTCCAATCTGCCTTATTATCTGTGAAGTTGTTTGTTTACTCCATCTCTGTGCTTCGTGGGAAGAGACAACAGCCAAAAAAATCTTTGTTATACACGTGTACTTAATAAAGAATTGGTTTTATTTTTAGGAGGGGAAAGAGTAATCTTCTGTGCTTCTGCCATTCTTTTTCGGGTCTGAGTTACTTTAGTCTTCCATTCTATTGCCTATAATATTAATTGCAGATGTATTTTAAAAGTGTTTGTATGCAGAATGCTTCAGAAAGGCTTATGTGCTAAGGCAAAGAAAACATCAAAACAAATGACCAAAAATGGAGATCACTGTAAAATGTGACAAATTGATGTCACAGGCATGGTGTGTGTATAATGTCAAACGTGTTTTTGGTGGGAACTCCCAAGAGCACAGCTGGAGCTGGATGCACAGTTCCACTTGCACCTGATAGATTTTGACTTTGGAGTGTAAGTGCTTCACAAGCAGATTCAGGACCGACTGCACTTTAGAATGTTCATTTGAGAACTTTAGAAAACTTTGCTGATGCCCTCTCTCTTCTTGGTAAATGTCAAAAAAACCTCAGCTCTAGGGAGGTTACTCCCATTTTCCTCATTCTCTTTAAAAGAGAAATTAGTGTTGGGTTTCTTCTTGTTTTGTTTTTGACAGGTAGATTCCTGCAGAGATGTACCTTTTAATATATATGTGTGTGTATTTTGCAGGAATGTAAGAAAGGCTGCAAATTTGAAATAATAAATTCTTAGCCTTTCTGTCTCAGATTATGTGGGGAAGATGTAGGGAGAGTGCTTTCCCACTGTAGCAGAAGAATAGGGACAGAGAGACTATGGTGTGTTGCAGATGTATTGGGCAACTGTGTAGCACCACGTCCTGATGATATTTTATTCTTGTGCAGCATTCTTTAGCTCATTTTCAAGAAATTATAATGCCCCACATGCTGAAGTATAGTACTGAAAGGTAAAAAGGGAACAAAATCACCCTGTATATTCAGAATTCTGTTGCTGAGTTCCTCTAGGTGATTTAAAATTTAAGAATGTTAATAGGACTGTCAACCACACAAGGGGAAAAATGGAACATTTAGACATCAGGGACTAAGAGAGCTGTGAGCACTTTGCTCTTTGAGGGAAGAGTGCAGTCTCTTTGCTGGAACTGCTATCATTTGCAAGGTCTTTTTAATAAAAACTCCACAGTAGTGCCCTGCTATTTTCCATGGGGTTACAGCAGCCTCAGATTTGCCATTAGCAGCTGTATGTAGTTACTTGCTCATCATTCAGTCACTCACACCTGCTTTAACAGTGCTGAATGATATGATTTCTCTCTTTCTTTGGGAAAAAGAGAAGGGGAAAATATGGGCCTTGTGCCCATGGGTCGGTTAAAAGCAGGATTGGTCATTCAGCATGTTTAAGCAGATGCAGAATGGTACTGCAAAAATGCACTGAAACCTGTGTAGGCATCTTGCCAGAAATAGCATGACAGTGTAACTGCTTGTCCCAAATTTTATTCAGCCAGGTAAGTGCTGAAGTAAGCAGGAATGGAAGTAATTTACTCTGGTTGTTCTGCATGGATAGTGCCATCCAAAAGCGTAAGTTTAGCTTAAATTGCATTAGTATAGCATCGGACTTGCTGTATTTTTTAATACAAAAATACTGGAAGTACCTCTCCAAGGTCCTTCTGAAATGCTCAGGCAGAAATGTGAGTGAGAGATCTTAATGCTAGCACATCAAGATGTGAAGTTAGCAGGCTTAGTGTCTGTTGAATTGCTTCTTTTCAGTGCAAGGATGCTAATGTTAAGACAAAGGCTATAACTTCCTGGCATTCCAAAGCTTTCTGAATTTTCACAAGCTTTAAAAAGGGCAGGTTTTGTGTGCTGTCAGTCTGTTTTATGAAGCTAATTACCCTCTTTTAAGCCAGCTATTAAGTACCTTACAGAAACAGGTTGCAAAATAACCAGAAAATATAAAAACCCCAGGCAAACAAACAAAAAACTCCTACAACTCAAACATAAAATAAAAGCTAATACCAAAACAAAACCAGCAAACTGATTGCATTAATTTTTTACCATGTTTTCTTTGTCATTAGGGTTTTTGAAGTAATGAAGGGGAAATGTGATAAGTGGCCACCTCCTCAGTTCCACATGTATGTCATGGGGATAGTAGGTTACCCTCACTTGGCTTCCCTCCACATCTCAAAAAGTAGTCAGGATTACCCTGTGAACTGGTTTTGGATTCATGTTGGTTTTAGATATGCCTGTAAGCCTTTTGCAGTGTATCACATCCTTTATAACGATTGTAGAAGATTATGCTGCAGTGAGTGTATTGCCAAACACTTCGGCTACCTCGGGTCAAACCAGGGGCAAGGTGTTTTGCTGCAATTACCAGTCTGCCTCTTTGATAAATACATGGCTGGCATTTGTTTGCAAGCCCAAGAGAAGGGCTTAAAATATCCCCAAACAAACAAGAAAGAAAATTAAAAACAAACAAATGTAAACCCCTGCAAATCTGATGCTGTGAGGTGAGAACGGAATGTACCGATTTTAGTGCAGGAGAGGAAAGGCAAGGGCTGTGAGGTACTGTTTGTCACTTGGCAAAGATGTGAGGAAGGGTAGATAGGGGAAAAGGGGTTGGGAATGCACCCTTCTTTTGGTAGATGATCCCTGAGTTCTTGACAGAGTTGCTCATAGTGGTTAATGTTTTCTTGCTCTTGCTTCTTTGTCTGTTGAACTTGCTTTCCAGCCCAGATAGAATTATCCAATTTGCACAGGATGAAATCTGGGCTCCTGATTTAACACTGTTATTCTTCCCCTCTGCTCTTGTGAGACCCCACCTGGGATAATGCATCCAGATCTGGGATGCTCAGCACAGGAAAGATGTAGACCTGTTGGAGCAGGTCAAGAGGCAAGCACTGAGGGTGGTTGGGGGATGGAGCATCTGTCCTATGAGGAAAGGCTCCAAGAGCTGAGGTTGTTCATCCTGGAGAAGAGAAGGCTCCAGGGAGACCTTAGAGCAGCCTTTCAGTACCTAAGGGAGGCTTATAAAAAATAGGGAGAGTAACTTTTTTAAAAGGACAGATTGTGATAGGACAAGGAGAAACAATTCTAAAGCAGAGGAGGAGACATTTAGATGAGGTATTAGGAAGAAGTTGTTTATTGTGAGGATGGTGAGACTCTGGCACAGATTGCCCAGAGAAGTTGTGGATGCTCCATCCCTGGTAGCGTTCAAAGCCAGGCTGGTTGGGGCTTTGAGCAACCTGGTCTAGTGGGAGGTGTTCCTGCCATGGCAAGTTTCTAGGTTGGAACTAGAAAAGAAAATCTTTAAGGTCTCATCCAACAAAAATAATTTTCTGATTCTACGATTCATTGTGATGATTGGTGAAGAGCAGTTCACAACATGCCAGAGATTGTCAAATGGATTTTTTTTCATTTGAGAGATGACATTTATAATGCAAATGTGTTACTGACTCTTCACAAACAGCTCAGTATGAGCTTTTAATATACTCCAACTGCATGTTATGTATATTGTAGCAAGAATACTAATACATTGCAATTATATTTTTAAGTTAAAGTCCTTGCTTCCGTAAAAAAAGTCACTGAGGATTATACCATTTATGTTTCATCTTTTCCACTTTCTTTTGCAAAAGGAGGTAGAAGAGCTCATTGATGGCCTTTTCTTTTCACCATGCAAACCTCAGATCTTCACAATCTTTTCACATTAATTTTCACATTTGAATGGTTTTGAGAGAAAAACCCTTTTTCCCCTGTAAAATATCCATTGCATCACCAACCGCTTATAGGAAGAATTCTGTAATAAAGGAGATAAAAACATTTTTCAAGAAAGCATAGTCTTTAGTGTTCTGGAAAGTACAATAAATAATCTCCCTCTTTCTTTTAAGCCCTAATTTAGCAACTACTATTCAGTTAATTAGGGCTTTAAGAAAGAATTCTTGCTTAAGAACTTGCTTTGCTTTACATTTGATCAAAAGTGATAGTCATTTTATAGGATTCTGCTTTGTGGTAAATACGAAGAATCCTGTAAGCCTCATGAATTCTCTGTGTGTGCATCCAAAGTTAGGATCCCCTAATTACACAGACTATTTTAGCAGCTATTTTAATGTTGTTCTGGACTGTGCATTATAATGTTTTTATTCTATTTTTTTTTTTTAATTATATAGTGACCAAATGCTGTTGACTTGTCACAGAGAATGGTTTGTCACTATAAAGTTACTAAATGAAAGCCACTGGGCTAGTTGTTTGCAGTGTTTGCTACAATTTGCACATAAACAATTATTGTCAATGTGTATTCACACTTTTTTTTTAATCCTATTTTTTTTTAAATCTATTATTAGTGGACCTGTTGGACCTGAACACGACAAGTGAAGTTTTCAAACAGCACAAGTTGAGTCAAAATGATCAGCTGATTGGTGTCCAAGATGTGATCAGCTGTCTCACTACCATCTACAGTGGACTGGAAGAGAAACACAAAGATATGGTGAATGTTCCTCTCTGTGTAGACATGTGTCTCAACTGGCTACTCAACGTGTACGATAGGTAAGAAAAATGGGGTTTTTGTCACAGTGTGTACCCCCAGGAATTATAAATTATAAAGCCTTAAAAATTTCTTTATTAAAAAATTATCTTCTGATGTTTTTAGCTCCATAATGAAAGTACAATTGCATGCAATAAGGTGTTTCTTATGCTGTCCTGCTCAGCACTGAACTAAGATTACACTGCTTTTGTACTACTACCAAAGAAACATTGAAAGGATTTAAAAAAATATGTATGTGAGTAGAGAGCTAGGACACTGCTTTAGCTGTGCTCCTACTGTGAATATTCCAAGTCTACCAGATTGATGGCCATTCAGACCAGATTCTATTTCTGCCATAGGTGGAGACAGTTTTTTTCATGTATTTTACACTTAGTTACTTGCGCTCATAATCCTGGCTGAGCTCCCTGCCCTGAGTCCTCTGTCAAATGGAGGTTGTTGTGATCTCACCACTAAAGCCTGTCTGATTCTGGAGGGTCAGCAGTGTCCTAATTGTGGCTCCATTCCAGCACGTACAGCTCCTGCCATGGATCAGTTCTGAGGGCTGGTGTTACATGGTCCACCTGCCCTTGTCCTGGCAGCAAGGCTGTATTTCCCAAGGACATTGAGTTTGCCTAAAGAATTTTTTGGGATGCTTACAGTAAGAACTTGTGGGTTTATTTAAATACACATTTGCCGTTTCCAGAAAGAGAGCTAAGTCTCAAAAAACATGAAAACATCCACTCCCGCAGCCCTTTGTGATTTTGGCCAGTTCTTTCTGAGCCCTTTGTCAGTTCTTTCTTCTGCTGGAAATTGAACTCTGTCCTCTCTGTCCTGCCCTATGTCAGCCTGCATGACCTGCCAGCAATCTACTTTTATTTAGTTGCGCTTTTGAGTCATGAGTTTGTTGCCTATTTTTCTTAGTGGCATTCCCTATTCTTATCTCCCTTGTGTAGTAAAAACTGAGGAAAAGCTTGGTTTCCATCAGCTTCTCCGTGCCCTAAAATGTGTCTCCTTACATTGTGTCAGCAAAGGCCTTTCAGGACTTTTGGAGCTGACTAAAGACTCAGTAGTGCAGTACAGGTTGTGGTTGCTTCAGTGTGTCTGATTGAAAATAGTTCAGAGATATAAACAAAATTACAGATCAGAATTGCTAAGCTCCATGAGGGTGGTTACAAAATTTATTTTCTTCCTCCCCATTTGAAGTCGAAACGAGCAAAAGTATTTCTTGAATAGCGATAAAAATTCTTATACCTGGCTTTGCAAATGGGAGTTTTTACTTGTAGATGTATGCATTATCTTCAATATGTTCACTCAATACCAAATTCTAACAGTTCATAGCTTTTTGCTTTTTTCCTCTCAGAGGATTACATACCAGTTCTCCTATACTTCATAGATATTTTACTTTATTTTGGTTTTAGGGGAGAGGGAAGGAGGGAACAGAGTACATAGAACCATTTGCTATTTATCTCCTGGCTACTGGCATTCAAACATTGCTGTTAAATATTGGGACGTTTCTGTTAGTCTGACTTCTCCCCATTACTGCTGAAAAATGAGAGGGTCCATAAAATATTGACTGAGATTTCTTCCTCTATTTATTTTTATTTTGGAGAGTTCTGTATTGTGAATAAACAAACACAACGCTTGCAAATAGAGCAGCAGATCAAGTGAGTTGCTGGACTTAAATGTTATTGTCAATTTGGAATAATAGATGTAGTGATTTCAGAAAATTTTTTGTAGTTACTGGCTGGGTTTTGTTTTCTTTCAGATTGAACACAAATCTACTGTGTTTTCTTTAGCTTACCTTTACGTCTTAACTTCAGATAGAAGTCAGTTGTTTAATCTGTTCATATTTAAAATGCACTTGGTAAGCAGCAAATCTTTCTTTCAATAATGTTTCCAGTTTCTCCCATTCCCCTTTGACTATTATATTGAAAACTTAATGTAGATAATTCTTTAAGCCCATTGAGACTTTATTTAAACTTTGAAAAATCAAGGATGAAGGTTTACTGAGAGAAAATTACATAAATTACATTTTACAGTCTGTTTCCTTGTTCCCCTTTCAAATTCACTCCAGGAAGAAAAAGAAAAGCTAGAAGACCAGGCAGCAATTCTAAGCTGGAATATTTGGTTTTGTTTTCTAAACTGGCCTTTACAAAAGAGCTAATTTGTGTCTTGGCATTTCCATTGTATATAGTGCATTGGTGTTATGCATATAAAATGTGTCAAGTCGTTAAACTGCCAACAAAAAGCATCTGTTAGTCACATGCTGCTAACCTGAGATTTAATTACAGATTCACAGATTAATGGCAAACTGAATAGTTCTCCAGACTTAACCTGCAGATGTCTTTGGCCCTTAAAAAGAACCTATTTATTTTTAGAAAAGGTCTGTTATGTTCTGGTTTTTTCTGACACATTAGGAATGATTCATTTTGAGCAGAGGAGAGAAACACTAAAATTACTCAGTGACTTTTACTACATCAAGGACTCAAAGGTTGTTCCAGACATCATCTGCCCTTATAAACATTTTCCATACTTAAAGTTCTTTGTTTTAGCTAGTCCAAAGATTATTTTCTTTTTGGTGAAATTAGAAATAAATATCTTGACACTTACAGTGAGAACTGTGAAGGAAGTTTTGCTCTGTAAAATACTTTGGCTAGTGTTTAAAGCATCCAAAGGCAATAGCTGGTGGTTTTTCTTTTCAACTATATACTGTCACATTTGCTGAAATCTCTAGACATTAATATAAAAAGGACTGATAGCTTTCAGTAGTAATGGAGTAGCTTAACACCCCTTGAAATGAGTTGCTTCTATATGTACTGATTCAGGGTGATGACTCATTTCAATTAGAATTACCCATAAAGAAACCTTTTTGTGCACTGTTTAAATATTTTGCAATGTTTATCTGACTTCCTGTATTTCAACTTTTAATTTTTCTTACGGTTTTTTTAATGCTAGGATACTTTTGATAATGCCTTCTTTTAAATTGAATTTCTTTGGTACATTAGTCTGAGAAGGGTATCTGTGGTATCTATGCTGACATTTTCCATATGATCAAAGCTGTCTTTCATGCTCATTCTCTGCAGCACAATCTTCCCCTGAAGAATCGCAACTTTGTTTTCATTGCACTCATACACCTGGCAGATTCTAACACCAGCCTGAATTAATATCCCAGGCCTTACCAGCATGTCCATTTCAGTAAAATCTGAACTTCTGAGGAATGAGGATGAGATACCTGCTCAGTCAGCCTTAACTTTATGTATGCCCTGGTTTTGACAGTAGCTAATGGAAGTTTTCTGCATGCTCTCCACTTGCATCCCCTGTGTTTATGATGGCTCTTTGGATGCATAGAGCACTTAGTGGGAGCAGCTTAGCAGGCTGTGATAGCAGTAAGAAGGCTCTGGGAAGGTTCTGGCCCTCTGTAAGACAGGAAAATGAGCTCCTTTGTCTGACTTGTCTGTGGGTGATCTAGGGGAGATGTCTGTGCTGACCTTCACTGATCTACCAGGCTGCCTTGTGTTGCTGGGCTATGCAGATGACTCATGGCTGCAGTCCCTGGTAGTCCTCAGCTGCAGTGCCAGTGTTGGCTAGGCCTGAGAGCTCCTTGACAAGAGAAGGCTGAATGGCTCTGGGCTCATCTTCATTCTCTAGTTTTCCTTGCTAGCACCTGATGATTCTATGCTATTGTCCCTGCTCCCCCAGGGACATAGGGTTCCTCTAGACTTCATGTTATAATTCTGTTTTCTAAAATTCTTTATTGTATATTCCTGTTTGCAATCTCTTATATTTAATTGTGTTGCCTGTCTGACAACTTTTTTTTAATCTGGCTAACTCCTGTATGCAGCTGTGCCTATCACTGGTTGTGCCTTTGGCATTCACGTGCTTAGATAAAATGCTTATATATACTGTGTCTATGTCATCACAATGCTCCAGAATATTTGCATACCACTGTTGGTAAACAGTAGTTTTTACACTTACATTCAACAATTTAGTATTAATTATATCCTGGTTAGTACTTTTATAATTTACAGGTTTCACAGGCCTCTGTTTTGACTGTGGTATAGACTGTGTTTGCTTGTCAAGAAGTTTTGGATCCTAACTCTGTGTTAGAAAGTTATTTAGAGAAAGGAATAGATTCAGGCTCCCCTTCAGCAGGATCAGAGCAAAAAAAATACCTGAGCTGCCCAAAGTGGCCGTATCAATTGATTTTGTAATGACAAGCATGCTTGTATTGCTATAATGAGTCTGTATAGTGTGCTGACATTTGTGGCATATATGACACATGTGGAATAAATTTTTATGAATTCAGAAATTAAAAAGTTTCTTGAATCTTCCCACTATAAAATCTTGATTCTTAGGTTTTGTACACATAGGACAATTAGATGGTTATGCTGCCATTCAGAAGCACCTTGCATGACAGCTTCTGGCAAAGTAGCCTAATAGTCTCCCAGCAGATTGAGGGAGGTGATCCTGCACTTCTGCTCAGCATTGGTGAGACACATCTGGAGTCCTGGGTTCTGGGCTCCCTCAGGGGAAAAAAAAAGTGGACAAATTGGCATGGGTCCCGTGAAGTACCATGAAGACAACTAAGGACTTGGAGTAACTGATGTATCAGTAAAGGCTGAAGGAAGAGAAGTTTTAGGGGGATCTTATTAATGTGCATAAATACCCAATAGGAGCAGAAGAGAAGATGGAGCCAGGCTTTTCTCAGTGGTGTGCAGTGACAGGACAAGAGGCAGCAGGCACAACTTGGAACACAAGAAAATTTTGCTTAAATATATGAAAAGAAGATGTTTTTAACATAAGAGTGATCAAACAGTGCCACAGGTTACTCAGAGAAGCTTTTCAGTCTCCATCATTGAAGATACTGAAGTGGGATATGATCCAAGGAAACCTGCTCTACCTGGCTGAGCAGGGGCATTGGTCTCTGGAGGCCCCTTCTGATCTCAGTGGTTTTGTGACTCACTAAGATGGGAAAACTTCAACCATTGGCTTAGAAATTTCCAAGCATTGGCTTGGAAATGTCAGGACTGCAATGTCTATGAGTTTAGGGGGAGAGAAGGAGTGTGTGTGGCAGTTGGTTTTGGTGTGGTGGTTTTTTTACTGTATATATGACATTGCAGTGTTGTATCTGTTTCCAAGAAAGAGACTAGGGATAAATATGTTACTCTTTCAAAAAATGTAATGTTGCAGGCTTTGTAATTATTCATGTAGTTTATTGAGAAATTATTTTTTGTGTGAAGGAAGTTTTTCAAAGACCCTACAGAAATCTCCTGAAATCAAGAGAAGCTTGAAACCTTTGTGCCCTGATCTTTTAGCTGCAAAGTCTCACTCTCTGTCTTTAATAGACAAATAATATGGTCAGTTCCAAGTTAAATCAAATCCAAATGAATGTTCACTTTTTTTCTATTGAATATAAATTTAAAGCACAAACAACCATACACAGGAAGGAATAGAGAAATAACTTTATCAGGGTGTAAAAATGAGCCATTTAGATGGCAAGGTATGCCAGAATGATGTAGTGTCTGTGATTGAAAGAGGTAATTTGAAGCTAAGCTTGGATATAGAAAAAGGTGGCACTTTTATAGCATTCTGGCAAATTGGGTCCTGATTTTCCAACTAGGCAGTAAAAGTAATAGATGTTTTTGATTAACTTGGCAATAATTTCTGTATACCTCTGTTCTGTCTTATGGAATGAAGATACTGATGTCTAGTGTTACTAGATTAGATGATGTTGTGAACACAAATGCATTAATATTTGTAAGTTGCTTAGCTAATTTATCAAGAACCCAGGAGTAAATTAATAATTTTGTATTCAGCACAACATTTGTGAAGTAAATCAGACAGCAGACCTTATGCTGAATGGATAGGATAGAAAGAGATATGTAATAACCACTTCAAAAGTAATTAAAGTATATATAACTTCTGTGTGGCAGAAAGGACCAAAGTAAGGTTTTAGGTGATAATCTATTTAGTGTTATCTTACTTGTTGGTGAAAGACCTGGCTAACCCTATGTGTGTAATATATAGAGTTTAACTATTCTACAGATTTTTTTTTGCCACGTCTCATTTAAAGACAAATTGTGTCATGGTTTTTTCATGTTTGAAAAAAGAAAGAATTCTTAAGATTGTGTTTCTGCATTAATCTTCCTAACTTTAAAATTGTCCTTTTCCCTGTAAGCTGGGTTTGTTGTTTTAGTATCTTCCTGAACAGCATTTGCCCTGCAGACTTAACATTACTTGGTTTGGTACCTACTTCTCTGTTCTCAAGTTGCTTTTTAGGCTTGGACGTACTTTGTCAGGCTGGACAAGATGACCATGAAGTGACATTGCTTAAAAAGAATGACAGCTCCAAATCATTGAATTAGTGCATGTGATTGCCTCTTTATGTCCCAAAATTGTGTATGTCAAAACATTTAAAACATAAAACAAAACAAAAAAAGAAAAAGATATTTAATTACTGTGATGTCAAAACTTGGTTTCATCTTACAGTCATTGTGTTTCACGCTGAGTAATAGGCCTTCCTGCTGTGTGCTCATGCATTTTTTTCTGTGTGTATCACATTAATAAATTACTTTCAGAACTTTGCAGAGCTAAATGTCTTTTCTTTTGTATTAATACAGGCTGTTTTGACATGTAAAACCACTTGGAAGGCAAGATGAGCTTTTATGAGGGAAGAATTCTTAATGTGATTTTTTAGTGGTAATGGTTTTTTTGAGATCTGAAGTATATTTGAAATGTAGCTCTCCAGTGTCTTTGTATTATATAATAGACTAGAGTGGGAATGAAATAAAATGAAACTGTATTAAATTGTCTTGTCTTTATAATTTCAGTGGCCGAACTGGAAAAATTCGAGTGCAGTCTCTGAAAATTGGCTTGATGTCTCTTTCTAAGGGCCTTCTGGAAGAGAAGTACAGATGTAAGGAAGAATTTCTTTTACAAAATACTCTATATAATTAAGTCATGTACAATGACAAAATACTTAGCAAAATTTGTAGTAAAACATTTCTCATGCTTGATGCAAGGCACTTTTCTTTTGAGTAAGTAATAGAGAATTCTTTCCATTATCACCAGTGACAATGGTTAAAATAGGATTTATATCTTGGCTGGAAAGTATTGCTGTCCATTCTAAATCATCAGAAGTCACAGTACTGAGGTCCCCAAATGAAAAGGAGAATATAGCTTTGTGGAAGATAGAGAAGTATGATATTGATTCTGTTATCTCTTATATGTGTATATGTTTTGTTTAGGGGAAAAAAGCAAGTTAGTGCTGATTGCATCAGATTGATATGGCTGATAAAGCAAGGAAATACATCAAAGTCCTGCAATTGTATTTAGTGGTCTACGAGAAAGACTATCTGAACTCTAAAAAGGGTTTTCTAGTGTATGTGCGTTCTGCCAGAATTGCACAATGAAAGATTAAAATACGTTGATTTTAGTAATCTCATAAGCTTGAGATATACCGAGTAATATAAAAATATTTCACAAAAAGAAATGCAGGACCAGAAGAGAATTTAGTAACTTTGTGGAGAAAAAAGCCCTGACAAATACAGAAAAGAAGATGGAGCACTATATTACAGCATTCTAGATGATGGACATTTACATATTACGCACATAATCTTAAATATGCTGTTCTTTACAGTAGTTCCTTGACTCATTTTGGAAACCCATGAAAAAAGTTATAGAGGGACTGAAATTGCTCGATGTACCTTTGGAGCTTGCAAAAACATTTCTGCTTTCCTTAAGAGCATTTGTAAGCAGTCTTGTAAATTTAGTTATTAACATTGAACAAAAGAGATGTTTTATGCATTGGGACATATTTTGACATCTGAATGACATACTGAGACTTTGGGGTGTTTAGTTTCCTTCTGTCATTTGACATGTGTGTGAAGTATTCCATAACTAAAAAAGGGCTTGATGGACATACCTTTGTTCCATGTTGACAATTCAGGAGGCAATCTGTTCTGCATGAAATAAAAAGCTTTCATAAAGTGTAGGAGTTAGGCTGTGGGTGATAAACTGATAACCCTAGGAAAAGATGGTTTTAAAGAAACTCTAAAACCTGAGAATACTCTCATTAAATTGATATTGGTAATACATTAGTATACAGTGGCCAAATAAAGGCACTGAAGCAGAACAAGGAAATTACTAGGTCAGCTTCATATATATGTTGTTGCTTTGTGTTTAATAGTAGCATTAAAATGACAGCTCATGGTGGCTACAGATTTTACATAATTTATATCAACAAGATGGACTTTTACTCTGAAGGATGTGGTGAGAAGTCCTAAAAAATGAGTAGAGAATGAGTCTCAGAAGACTTTTGTACCTAGTGATTGTAACTTCAACCTGAAATGCATCTGAAATTAAAGTAGTTGCTTGCATTCTTGAAGTATAGAATTAATAGTTAGATAATGCATCCTTTTTGTTGTAACTTCAGCTCTGATCAATGTGCCAGGCTTTGATATCTTTGTTAGCTTTATTGTCCCTATGAACCTTAAAATTGTCACAGAAGAACCCTTCAGTCCAAAAGAAATTTTGCTAACAAAGGAAGTGTGTCAGGTACTGTTCTTGATTTGCAGTGGCTTTTGAAGTCAGTGTTTTGGGGTCCTCTGGCACAAGCTGTCACAGACTCATCTTTAATATGAGCTCTTTTGGTTCTTTTGATTTTTGTCATACCCTACTAATCATCTCTTGTTGAGAGAAATTTTGTCACATCTACTGAGTTTTCAGTCCTTGAGTAAAAATTGTAATGCAATTCCTGAGTGTTTTCAAGAAAGTCAGTCACTTGGAAAAAAACCAGGACCTCCAAAGATGGATGCTTAATGCTAATTACCTGCCTTTTGACTTTTCCCTTTCTTCCACCAGCTCCTGGCATTGGCTTCTCCTTTTTGGCTGTTCTAAGAGTTTTTGAGGTGTTGGCAACCACAGGCTGCTCTGATAGTGACAGCCATCAGATGGTTGTGGTAAGAGCCCTCAGCAGAGCACAGACTGTGTAAAAAATGCACTAGCCTTGGAGAGGCAAACTCTTCTTACAGTAGTTGGTGGTAAAATAAGCAGGTTTTCTTGTTTTAAAAACTTTTGGCTGAACCCTTAATTCTTTTGTAAAACTCTTGACCAGAATGTTTGCTGCTCAAGTGTTCCACCTTCCTATAGACTGTATGTTCATTTCCAGTACAGGGAGGATCTTTTCACTTGACACATTTTTAAAAAATGTTTTGACAGAGAAATTTTTGTGATTTTTTTTTTAAATTTAATTAAGCTTCTTTTTAAGATTCTAGACTTCTGGGTTGACATGAGAATGGGTCTTTAATTAAAGTCTCAATTGCTTTAGAGGAAACATTGAAGCCTCAATTAAAGAGTGCCTATTCTTGAAAATGTTTAAGACATGCTTAACTTCAAGCACATGCCTGAGTAGTCCTGAGAAAAAAAATCGACCTGCAAAAGTAATTCAGTAGTTGTGGGCTGCTTACATCTATGCTTTGGGGTGAGGAGTCTCAGGCTTCTTTTCTGTTGTTGAGGCTAATGTCCTGGTCTGGCCATAACAGTGCTATTCTCTGCTTTCTCTTCTGACAAGGAGGGTCACTTGTGAGCTACAGAAGAATGCATTTGTATGTACTTCACTCTACACTTGTTTCTAACACCCACAGCCCAAACTGGCAGCAGAAACAGAAAAAAACCCACATGGAGTTTTTTACAGTGTGTAGCTTTTGGGTAATGTGTAAAATCTTTAGGATTTGAGATGAAAAAGAAGGGCTACTTAGTAAATCCCATCTTCTAAACAGTTCAGTTTTCAAGTGATGTACAACATCCTTGAAATGTGGTGGGTTTTTTTTACTGTTATGTTTATGTTGTAAATTTTCAAATAATTCGGAACTAACTTAAAAAAGAAGACATTAGAACGTGCATTCTGTTTGTGACAAGGCAACATAAAATATGGGTTGTGAACATCTTTCTACTAACTATCTGATTATCCTCTTGATAGGAATTCAATAAACTTTTCAATATTTTCAAGTATCCCTTTCTTTATCAACCATTAAGTACTTTTTTTTCAGGTTGTCTAGCTAAGTTACAGAGTCCCACTGGCTGTAATCCTCAAAATACTAGTGTGAGGCTGAATTTCTTTAACTGATTTCTCTTTCCTGGTTTCTGTTTTTTTCACACTACTCAGATCTGAATAATCTTTTCTCTGCTTCCTCAGTCATTCTTCTTGTACTTTGGTAGAGTCCCTTATCAGTTTAACCTTTATGTCAATGTATTTTATGTTGAAACTCCTTTAGTGTGTATGTACATGTTAACAAATTCAATTTAAAAGAAGTTGTGGCTTTTGAGATGGCTGATGTGTGATGTGTGGAGTGTCTTTCCCACTAGTGGGGAGTAGGGTGCTGGGTGCTCCCTGTCAGAGCTAAAACAGGCTCTCCTCCATCTCCCACTTGAGAGATGTTCCTGCCATGCCTCCTTTGCCAGGGAATGGCTCATGGGTTATTTGGAGTAGGTAGGCCAGATAACGAGAGCATTCTCACTTTCCATGCCTTCAGTCTTGGAGCTTCTCCTCCTGTGTGCCACATTGATGGCATTGAGGGGTTTGGGAAAAGAGGGGTGCCATCCATGAACTCCTTGCACCTGGACAGCCTTTGGTTGTGGCACAGCTGGCAGTGTTAAGAAACAAATAATTTGGAGGAGTTTGAGCTCTTCAAAGGTATTTGCTGGTTTCCTCCTAGCTAATCACTTTTCCCTCTCCTGTGGCATTGTTTTCCTCTATTTACCAGCTCACAGTAAACTGAAGTTTTAGGGCTTAAGAAATTACTGCCTCCCAGCTCCAGCAGCTAATGAATTTTTCTTCTTTAATGGCCTGTTTCCATTGCAGACTGATGCAAACAGAAAGAATAAGACAATTTTTTTTCTTTTTTTTAATATACTATCAATTTTTTTAAACTGACTCTTAGAAATTGAAAAACTTTGCTATCTTCGGCTGAAGATAGCCAGGATCTGGGCTTGCCAAGAGGAGCCTGCAGCTGGACAGTACTAATTCTGTCTGTGTTGTTTTTTTTTTTCTCAACACTGAGTGAACAAGGTGCTGTAGCTGCTGTTTGACTAGGCAAGAAAGGGCGAGAAAAATACAATAAAATCTATAAATTAGTTCAGTCACTTGGATTTTTTTCTTTTTTGTGAAGGACCTTTCTTCTGCTTCCACTTCTTTTGAGAAGAAAAAAACTGTGCCCGGACTGTCTGAAGCACACTGACAAAGCTTGCCAGTTGCTCCAAATGAAGGGCAAAACAATTTACACCATGTAATAAGAGTTACTCATGAGTGTTTCTGAACAAAGGTTGTCTTTTTCTTGATCAGAAGTGCAGTCAGACTGAATTTTCAAATGTCATTTATTTCTAATTTATTGGTGGTTGTTCTGATGGGAAACATGAAAAAGTAAGGGCATAATATAGATGGATTCTTTTTCTTTTAAGATTACTTGGAGCTTTAATCCAAGCCCGCCATTGCATGCAAAAGGGGATTGTAAAAACCAGCTGGAATGAATATAATAATTTGATTCCACTTCTTCTGTAATTTGTACAAATCACAGAATTAAAAAATATTTCTTAGATAAACTCAGCATTTAAGGTGTTTTCAGAAAAGATTAATCTCTTGACTGAGTGCTAATGTACACAGCTACAGAGTTCATAAATCAAAATTGTTAGCAGAAACATTACCATTTGAGCATTTTAACAATTAAAATTGTCCAATCAAAGAAACATGCTAAGAAAGCACATGAGAAATAATAACTGTACTGCTGACAGACCTATTAAATCAGTGCTTTACTGTGAGTTTAGGTACAAGCACTATCTTCCTTCCCAGTGCCTGTATCTGGAAAAATTTTCTTCATCCCTTAAAGCATCAATTTTTTCCATTGTTGCAGTCATCCTGGTTCATCCATTTATACTGCAGGGCTTGACACCTGCCTTAGGAAAATGGAATCAGTGAAGGAAAAGTACATGGAAGCAGACATGGTTATCCAGGAAGAAAATGTGATTATTGTTTAGCTCAGGTCTTTCTGGCTGCTGTTCTTGCTTTAAGCTATTTCACATGGCCAGATGTGACTTGTGGTAACTTCCAGTCTCAATTCAGAGTGATTGTGCTTCTGTCCCTAACCAACTGAAGCATGACATATTTTTTTAGCACAAGTGCTATCTGAAATATTATTTCATTCTTCACAGAAATATAAAATAGTTTGGTTTGGAAGGGGCTTTAAAAGGTTATCTAGACCAACCGCCTGGCAATGAGCAGGGTCATCTTCAGCTGGATCAGGTTGCTCAGAGCCATGTCCAGTCTGGCTTTGAATCCAGGGATAGAACATCTACCACCTCTCTGGGCAACTTGTTCTAGTGTTTTGCTGCCCTCATTGTAAAAAAAAATTATTCTTAATAACTAGTCTAAATCTACCTTTTTTAGTTTTCAGACCATTACTACTTGTCCTATTGCAACAGGCCCTGCTAAAAGCTGTGCTCCTAGCTTTCCTGTAAGGCCCCTTTGAGTACCAAAAAGCCACAATAAGGTCTCCCTGGGGTCTTCAGGTTTAACAACCCCAACTCTCTCAGTCTTTCTTCAGAGTGATGGAACATCTCTCCTATGATGAGTTTTTAGCTTTTTTCTGGGTCTGCTCTAACAGTCCTTCCTGTGCTGGGGACCCCAGAGCTGGACTTGGTACTCCAGGTGCAGTCTCATAAGAGCAGAGTGGGCAGAATCACCCCCCTCAATCTTCTGGCCATACTGCTTCTGATACAGCCCAGGATACAGTTGTTGTTCTGGGATGTCCAGCTTTTCATCTGCCAGCACTCCCAAGTCCTTTGCCACAGGGCTACCTTCAGTCCCTTTATCCCCCAGCCTGAACTGTTACTGGGGGTTGCCCTGACCCAGGTGCAGCACCTTGAACTTGGCCTTGTTGAACCCCATGAGGTTCCCAGGTTGTCCAGGTGTGGATGGTATCCCATCCTCCAGGTGTGTCAGCCACACCACTTGGCTTAGAGTCACTTGCAGATGCTGAGGGTGCACTCGATCCCTTCATCTGTTTTTATTAATGAAGATATTAAATAACTGGTCCCAGTATGGGCCCTTTAGGGACATCACTCGTCATTGTTGTCCATCAGGACTCCGAGCTGTTGGCCACATCCAACCAATTCCTGACCCATCTAACAGCCCACCCATGGAATCCATCCCTCTTGAATTTAGAGACAAGGATGTTGTGGGGGACTGTATCAAAAGCCTTTCAGAAGTCCAGAGAGGTGACATCTATAATCATGCCCCGTCCAATAATGTAGTCACTCTATCATGGAAGGTCATTAGGTGTGTCAGGCAGGAATTTTTACTGGTGAAGCTGTGCTTCCTCAAATCTCCTTCCTGTCCACTATGTGCCATAAGAAGCTATATAGCTTTATTTTTCTCAGTTGTATGGTTATGAATCAAGATTACATGAAGGTTTTGGGACAGTGGCCGTTTGTAACCACAACAATAATACAGAATTTAAAAGCTTGAGCTGCAGCATTACTGAAGGTGGTGTACATGGAAATGGAATGAGATGATGTCTTTTGTTGATGTTGCAGACCTCTTCAAGGAGGTGGCAGGCCCTACAGAAATGTGTGACCAGAGACAGCTGGGCCTTCTGCTTCACGATGCTATCCAGATCCCGCGACAGCTTGGGGAAGTGGCAGCCTTTGGTGGCAGCAACATTGAACCCAGTGTGCGCAGCTGCTTCCAGCAGGTAAGATAAAGACCTTCATGTGAAGAACAAAATAAAACCAAACTCTCTCTTAAGTTTACAGATTCACTTATACATGCTGATGTAAAAAGAAGAGAGGAATATAAAAACATCCGCTGGGTTTTGAACAGAAATGAATATGCTCCTGCAGTATGGGAAATTCATGTGAAAATGCAGCTGGGAAAGATGGTTTATGGTTTAGGAGAGGATCAAACAGATTTTGTTTAGCCAAAAGAATGTATAAATCTTCATGATTCTGACAGTGTTTGTGGCTCTAAAAACTGTTAAAAAATTTTGTATTGGCCGATTATCCTGCTTTGCATTGTTCAAAGCAACCCAATGCTGTGAGAACAACATGCTTTTTCCAGCTGGAATAAGGCATGATCTCAACAGAACAAGAAAATGATGTTGATAGTAATTTTTCACCTTGTGCATGAGGAAATTATTTAGCATTATGTTACTGACAAAAGACCTTGCAGTTGCATGAAACTTCAAGCGTAGTCTTTTTTATATTGGAAGCAGAACATGGAATAAAGCTCTTGCAGCCTGCTGTGAAGCTCCACAATACATGCAGGGGGTTAATGAGGCTGCAAGGAGTGTCTGTCTGTTTAAAGAAGATGAGAATTAAAAACAGAATGTTGTGATGGACCACAACTAACTCAGACTTTTTCAAGGATGCCTAAGGCTCCTTGATGTTAGGTAGTGATAGCCATTCTGCTTCAGTGCATTATTTTTATGAAAGCAGCTGATTTGAGCATTGTCAGAAATTTTATATGGATTAAAAATACACCATGGCTTATATAAAATTACTGACTTGGATATTTCTGATTTTATTGAATTGAACATTAAAGATTTTAGTGAACTTTCAGAGGATTTTCTTTTGCCATTCTTTCATAGAGATTTCTACTTTTTTGTCCAGTTCTTTAAAAAATGGAATTGTGCTGACTTTTTTCCTGAACCATTAGATTCATTAATGGATTCAGGTGATTAGGATTGGAAGAGTGTTTGTCCAGGTCATGAATAATTTGATAGATACTTACAGAAGTTGGTTTCACCAATTAACCATGTAAAGCTCCCCCTGATGTCTTAACATTGCTGCTTCGGACAATAAGGGATGATGCTTGACTTATCTATCGCTGGCCTTGAGTGGTTTGAGTCATAGTGAAATAAATTTTTCATTTATTATTCACAAAGGGACCCTTTATGTCCCTCAAATATCTACTCCATCTCCCATGCTATTCAGCTATGGGTGGGGGGTACTAGCAAGATACTGTTTAAATACTTGATGTATTATTACAATTATACTGATAACGAGGTTGCAATCCCTCAGCTCACAGGAGTAGTTCAAGTTTAGTCCCTGGTTAGGAGAGCGTAGAGAAAATATGCAGCTGCATGTCAGTTATCTCAGCCCAGTGAAAACAAGTATTTTGTTGGTGAGGAAGAAACACTCTTTTGTTTCCATGCTTCTCCCTCTTGTTGCCAAAAATGAACTTGGACCATGAATAGGTTAAGAAGCTTTCCATCATGTGTTACCATTTAAGAATAACTTTCATTTTAAGCTTTATTTTATTGCTTCCATTGCGCTCAGAAATATTGAGCTCTGTTGTTATTGCTGACAAAGTTGATGAATACAGTACCTTTGTAGCTAGGCTCCTCTTAAAGAAAATGTGGAAGTGTGTTTGCTTGCTTCTTAAAAGAATCATGTTAATACATTAGCTCGAATATATTCTTGCGGTGACTGGCTATAAATGGCAGATTCCTTTCTTGTTCTTTGCCTGTTTGTTTGTTTATTGTGTGTGCGTGTTATATTTAATGTGCTAACTAGAAAGAGCACCATGGGCTTAGAACACAATAAAAAATTGATGAGTCTTGGGGCAATCAGTACACACATGCAAACACTACTGACTTAGTATTTTGTCATCAATCTTAACTCAGAAGATAACCATGTCTTCAATATGTCTGAACTGCAGAGTGTGCTCACTTTTCGAGTCAGTTCAGTTGAAAGACAGCTTTACTTCACAGCCTGTTACTTCTGTACTATGTCTTCCATCTTTCTTACCATCTGTCCACTCTATCACAGCTGTTTAGTCTTCTAAACTCTTAATGACTTCACTTATTTTCTTTATTTTAATTTTCATTGAGGTTATTTCTTGTATCCTTTGGTTTTGGATTAAACTGTCATGGAAAGAATTCATGCAGGTTGTTAGGGTCTTTTTTCCATAGATTTTCTAAGGAAAATCTAGTCTGTTGTTTTGTGGTGTTGTTGGTTTGTTTTTTTTTAATTTGGATGTGGGTTTTTTCTCTCCACAGAACCACAATAAGCCAGAAATAACTGTAAAGCAGTTCATAGACTGGATGCGCTTAGAACCACAGTCTATGGTGTGGTTACCAGTTCTGCACCGTGTGGCAGCTGCAGAAACGGCAAAACATCAGGCCAAGTGCAACATCTGTAAGGAGTGTCCAATTGTTGGATTTAGGTAAGAGGAAAGGTGTTAGGTACAATATTTCTCTGAAAATATCCACATTTTTAAGCCTTCCAACAAGTGAAGTTTTTTCCTGTCTGTTTTCCTTCCACTGTTTTCCTTCTTTAAGATGGGATCTGTCACCCATGGTGAGGCCACAGTGTGGCCTGAGCCAGTGCAGTTCTGGCTCGTGCAGTGCCACTGTTAGACACCCAGTGGTCCTGTGCCTGACAGAGGAACAGGGTGGGCTGTCATCAGATGGTTTTGGATTGGTGGATTCAAGAGACAGCAAATGAAGTGTAAATGCACCCCATGTGTTCTGTAAGCAGAAAGATCAACAGGAGGTGATCAGTAAGAAAAAACGGACTGTCTGCTCTCCTGCATAAGGCTTGGGAAACTCACTTATGCCAGGCAGTATAAAACAGCCTTCAACATCAATCTTTCCTTGCTTAAAACAAACACTGAAATGTTGCTGTGATGAGACTTGCAATGTCCCCATGTCCCTGAACATAACCTAACTTTTCTCTTTTCAAAGAAAGGTGTGAATTCTAAAAGAAAATGTTACATGGAGAATATTCTCCGTGTTATTCTCCTAAGCTGTAGTTGGTACCCTTAGTAAGTCACGTTATGACTAACACGCATTTGTAAATTGATTGCTCCAGTGTATAAAGTGATGCAAACCTCATCTCCAAAATCTGCATTAGAGGCCAGAGGTGAGCATAACTGGCTTTTTCCTCTACTGTGGTCATGAAGTCTAATGTATTATCTAGGAAAAATATAAAGCTGTCAATCATGTAAACACCTCTTAAGATTTTTCTTTAGGTATCTAGGCAGATGAGGAATTTTTGTTCATCCTTTTAGAGGATAATAATATGAATCTTGAGGTCAGATTCATCTTGCCTAGTTTTAGGAATGCTGGCTTTAGTCAATCTAATGGGATTGAGCTAGTAACCCTCTTTTTCTTTTTTTTATTATATGTATGTGATTATTTGCAAAAATAATAATCTGATCAAACTTTGTTGCCTGTCTTAAAAGGAGATGACGCTTTCTAAGTGTTCCAGTCTTTGTTATTGTTTGAGGAAGCATAAGGTGACAAAGCTCTGGCACAGCTATATTATAGTTGTCTAAGTTGCACTATGTGTAGGAGGGCAGAGAGATGGAAAAGAAGACAAAGACCCATTTAGAATGGGTCATTCTAAATAATTTCTACAATGAAGCTAGAGATCTGCAACAACAAAAGCATCTAGCATCTTAGCAGAAGGTAAATGTAGCCATTTAATGCACTGTCTCTGAGAAAAGATTATAAACAAGTTGGATCAGCATCTTTTAAAGTGAACTTTTACATTTATAGACACATATTCTCTTGCAAAACAAAACATAAAACTCAACAGGGGAAAAATGTGGGGTACTGAAAACTGCTCTCAGGAAGCAATTTAATTTAAACTTTAACTATTCAGTAGCTATTCAATTTGATTCAGTTAGCTCATTTTAGTTTCATACAAATGATATCACCTCATCCAGTCAGAACAACCATAGCATAGAAACAGTGGGTGGAATTGAACTGTTGATTTAGTCTAAATAAATTAATAAATCGTGTTCCTGGTAATTACATTTAGTACAAGCGATACTGTAGAAGTTTGTTAGCCTATTTATACATACACTCTCTTAAAAATCAACTAAAAGTAAACAAATAATTGTATTTTCTTAACTGAATTTTAAATTATTCTTACAACTCGTGAATGCTTGAGAATTTAATTTTCTGAAATGTGTGTTGAGTTTCTGAGCACTAAAATTACTTACCAACCTTTAACTGATGAGTATAAAAACTGAAATAAACCAGTCTGGTTTATAGAAGTTTTTTTTTTTTGAGATAACACATGAATAGTAAATAGAGGAAAAGAAAAACTAAAGCAATGGAGTTTAAAGTCAGTAAAAACTTTAAAATTAGAAATTCTTTCCAGTCCATCCATGAAGCTGATGCCTGTATGATTTTCTGCATCAAAGCTGCTTGGGCAGCAGGTGATTGATATATGCAGTTACAGACTCTGTAATGCATTTCAGATGGCTCTCTATATTGATATGGAGACAGGAACTTCTAAATACCCAGTGAGGTGTGTAGTGTAGGGAGGTTCTGTGGACTAAGAGGGCTGCAGGTTTGCTGTGTCCCCTGCAGCTGCTGCAGTGGCACTGCTGTCCCTGGGCCTGCAGCCGTGATGAGCGCTGGCCGTGCCACGTTCTGGTTGTGCACACTCACACACTTCAAAGTTCTCTCTCAGCTAATCCCAACAAACTCACTGTGTCCTTGTGTTGCTGCTGCTGAAAAGCAGGTGACCCATTTCAGAGAGTCATTTGCTTTGTGAGGCTTAATTAGAAGTAAACCTCTAATCACTTTGTTTAATGTCCCCACAGGTACCGGAGCTTAAAGCATTTCAACTATGATGTCTGTCAGAGCTGTTTCTTTTCTGGCCGCACAGCCAAGGGGCATAAATTGCATTATCCAATGGTGGAGTATTGCATACCTGTGAGTACCAGTTTGCTCAGTGTTTCTAATCGATAACAACCCAGATTGGAGGTCTACATATTTTTTCATAGTCTTTGTTACCTAGCCAGGATTTATTTTACATATGTTTAATATAATTTGTCTTCCTACCTTTCTCTTTGGGAGGTATCAAGAACTTTTCAGGTTTTGCTGATTGTATGTAGGGAGTGTTTGGATTCCATAGAAATGGGCAGCAGTATCCACCTCTGAGAGAACTTAAACTTCACTTCTGATTGGTAAAACAAAGCTTGAATATTAAATGTAACTGCTGTTCTTGTATACTAACATATATACACACACGATAAGGGTAAAAACATGGCAGAGAAAAAGGACTTGCTTTACTATTGCTGTGCTAATGGCAAAGAGTATTTAATATTCTAGTAATGCACATTAATATTTTTAGGGGGCTATGTTTTCGGGTCCAGCATTTCCTTGCTTTGTGAAAATGTGGCTAGAAATAGATTGTGTCTCATTCTCTTGTGTAATTGCTATTTACTGGATATATAAAAGTTGATGTGTAGCTGAAAAAAAAATCCAAAGCCCAGAATTAATAGTTTCTAACCAGAAATGGTGTGAGATGTTTACCAGCAGTACCTGACAAAAATTAATTTTATAACACTGTATTTTCCTAATGATATTTCAAACACAGTTTTTTAAAGAAGATTCCTAGGAGTCTTTCTTTACTGAAGGAGTGGCTGGGTTGCTACACACAAATACCACTAATGCTTTTTTTATCAGATAGCTGTTTGTAGTCAAGAATTTTACCTTAGAAATAAATTAATAGGATAATTTGTATGTGCTCTACACAACAGTGGTGAAAGGTCTGCATGCTCAGAAAAATTCAGACTAGAAAGTAACTAGAGCTGATTCAACAGTGCCAATTTTCAATAGTGTTATGAAATTCTGTTTGTTCTTCTAGTAGCAAAAATTCATTGAGTTACTTGTCCCTTTTGATGTAGTTGTTGGACTTACTACCTGTGTTTTCCCTCTCTTTTTTTGTCTAGCGTGTCTTCTGTAATGGAATTCAAATTCTATAAAGTAGTGGTTTTACTTCATTATGGTCAGAAAATAAAAATGAGTAATGTTAATGTATTTTCATTAAATCTATAACCAAATGTTAATATTTTATTGGTAAATCTGCATGTCAGGGAATACTCTGAAGAACATTTTTTAAGTAGATTTGTTGGTTTTTTTCAGCTAGTTTTAATGTTTATTATATTTTATTACATGACTATTCTAACCTCAGGATTTGGAGGTCTATGATTAAACATCATTAAAAATTCACTTTTTTTCTGCTTATAAACCTCATCTAGTGGAACAGAAATACTCTTTTTTACTGTCTATAATATGCAGGAAATTCAGAAATTGAGGTGTAAGGAGTGTTGAAACAGATTATGCTGCTGGTCTGCAGGATAAGATATCCTTCCTGTTGAGTTAGTCAAATACAGATTACATCTGGTATGGTATATTGTACTTTCCCTAGAATATTATGTTATCTTTCTCATGAATTCCAGGTTTTGTCTGAAGCAGCAGATTTGATATCTAAGATGAATTTTCAGGTCTTGTTAAACAAGTTCACGTTATGTAACCGTGAGCCATCTCATTTACAAGTGAAGGCTGACAAACTGAAAATATATTCTGGAAATGGCTGGAATCCTCTCTGTTCCTGGAAATAGGGATGGCTTACATTATAATGAAAATTTCTGTTACTGCTGCAGAAAAAAATCTGGTTTTAAGGCAATATTATGTGTAAAATAAGGTAGAGTAAGGCAAAAAGCCCCTTCTTTCCATGAAATATAGGAGGGATGAGGTGACTCCTCTATGGGATAACAAGGGGAGTAAAATGACATTCTTGATCAGAGTGAAGGAAGGAAAGCCAGTCTAAAAAGGGGAAAAGGAAGGAACTTGAGGAAGTTTTAAGCAGAGCAGAAGAAAAGAAATGGCATATAATTCAGGTGATGCATAAAATTAGAGGTCCAGAGCAACCCCGGTTAATTTGAAAGTGGAATATGAGAGCTGGAATTTTATTTGTGTCCTGATGTAAGTGTACTCAGCTACCTCCATGTCTGTAAAAAGAAATGACCCATTATACAAACAGACCTAGATGCTGTTAGACTTCCATAATCAGTACCCACATGCAAATTATTTTAACTAGCCTTATCCAGTCTAGGTCTGGAATAAAGACTTGATTTCATGAAAAGAATCCTGTATTATTTAGTCTTGCTATTTGTAATAATGCTCTGTGGTTGGTATACTAATTTGTTGCTAAACCTCTCTACATATTGAACTCATTAAATGTGATGCAGTAGTCAAGAATTGTAAAATTTTCTGCAGTTAGTAGAATAACTTATATGTTTAAATGGAATAATGCTTGAAAAATAGCATAGTCCTGGGTCTGTGAAATAAAATAAAAGCACCAAAGACCACTGAATTGTTCCTTAGAATCCATTATATTACAGTACAAATAGCTTGAACAGGAAGGGTGCATCTTCTCTGCCTTTTCAACTAAATTCAAAGGCTGTTGATGTTAAAATGGTGCTTTCTTTGCCAGTGTTGAAAAGCAGAGTACAAATGCATGCACTCACCAAACTGCATTAATAAAATCTAGCTTCCCTTTTTTACTGCTAATGCATATTAATACATTTTTATCAAGAATACTAGCAATAAATAGGTAAAAAAATGCTTCCATTACTTAAGCTGACATTTAGAACTGGAGCTTAGTCACAGATGGATGGAAGACCATTTAATTGTCTTCATGTGAATGGTTCAGTGTAGGGTGTAAAGGGATTTCTCAGAAGCACAGTAAGTTCTTACCAAATTTAAAATAATTTGGAGGATGGGTTTAGGAATATGTTCTCTATTGTAATGACTTTTGTGATATTTGCTTTAGGTAAGAATTGCTTCATAATTTCAGATTAGGAGCATTTACTCCTCATAGTTATATGTAGTTACTGCATTCTAATCTGTAATGCCATTTTGCATTTGTCCTAGCTTGCAATTTAGTTTTCTTGATGCTGGGGGAAAAAAAAAAATCATTTTAATAATGATTCAGTTATGTCTCTTCTTTCATCCAGGATTTAGAGATAGGTGTGAGAAGCATCTGAAAACATAATTCTCTCTTAGGTAGTAGAAATGCAAAATTATTCTCATTTATTTTTCACCTTTACGTAATCTTTGTCAGAAAAGATGGGGAAATAAGATTTTTAATGTAAAATTTTACACGGATGTGTAAAAATATTGTCAGATTTTCCTAGCATCTAATTTGAGCATAGTCCTATATAACTACCTACACAGTTTATTTTTAGATTTTTTTGAATTGGAAATCCTCTCAGTAGTGGCACTTGTGTTATATTAATGTGGTTGTGCATAATGACAGCATACTTTAGGGAGGTTCACATCTCTCCTGGGAATCAGTTTCTCTGTGTGTATTAAAACAGCTAATTGGTTTTGTGTTAGCTATAATAAATGTAATTAAGAGAATGATGACTTAGGTTTAGACTAGTCCTTTTACATAGCTAGATGCAGTGAAAGGAATAAGAATGTGGGCTTCCATTTGAAAAAGACATTACTGAGAAATAAATAAAATTAAATATATATGTATTATAAATATTCTATACTATTTATTCATTTTCACATATTTATTGTAATTTTTATATTATATGTTATGTAATTTAGAGCTCTACAATTAGTTTATTACAATCTTGGTACTACTCTTTTACCAATGAATACTTGTTCTATTTCCAATATACTGAAAGCAGACACCAACTGGGTTTTTAAGATATGTATAGAAAATGTATTTCACCATGCTCATTTTTTTTTTCCACTGCTTTCCTGGTTTCTTCAATTTTTATTGGATTACAAATAATTGTATCTTAGTTTGTTGCTTATAACTCTATTTGTGCCTGGCTGGTGTATTGAAGAGCACTGATGCCAGTTTGTCAATTGTTACGATGTTTTTAGTTGGGTGTGGCAGCCATGGATATAAAATATTTCTTCCTGAACTTTGTCTTGCTCTAAGAACTGAGATTTTAAATTCAGTTTGATGGCATGGTCTTTGGACTGAATTTTCAGTGAAGGAAAGTATTTTTTCTTTGCTTTTGAAGTAGGTCTGAAGCAATAGTGCTATTTGTACTATTGATTTGTGTGGAAATAGCCAAGATGTCATGATTTTTTACCATGTAAGCAAGCGTACAAGGTACCTGCTAGCTTTAATTTAGAAGATAGATTCTACACAACAGTTCCTGGCTATTCTTTTTTTAAAGGAAAGTGTTTTGGTACATCTCCCTTGGCATTGATTTTGGATTGGATTGTATTTTGTGGTTATATGCCCAAAAGGAAAAAAAGACCCATGTTTTAGAATTGCACCTTATTTGTATGTAAGTTAAAATAGTTCTTTCAAATCTGCTCAAATTTTACTGGTTAGTATTTGCAGTGCTCAGTCACTACACAGTCATATTAGTCCTCTTTCTGAGAATCAGGTTGTCATACCAAATAAAGAATACACCAGAGGAAAAATTTTGGCAGCTCAGTAGACATTTATTTCTACAATGTGTAGGTATTAAAATTTTCATTCCTTGGCCTTGGGGCAGAGTTCCATCTGTTGGAGTTACTGTTGCATGAGAGTGAGCAGCCCTTTGCACGGCCTCATGTTCCTTCTTTGGATGGTGCAGTGGTTGGAGAGATGCTTTTTGTGAATGATTTTGTGAACCCTCCCTGGATTCACTTTTTTTTATTAAAATTCAGGGGTTCAAACAGCCCTTGGTCACAAATTTACTCTGTTGTGTACTTTTTAATGCCACATATGAGAAGCTCCTATCAACGCCAGTTTGTTTTACTATTTCTATTGCTCATCTGAAATGCATTACAGAGTCTGTAACTGCATATATTATACATACATTAAGATATATAGATGAATGCAGAAATATTTTTAGGTTTTGACAGCAGAGAATAGTTTGCCTGACCTGCCTCTAGGCCTCTTGGTAGTACTTCAGGAAAAAGATGACAAAACTGAAGCCTTCCTGTCCATTTTCCACATGGTTGTCCATTGGCTTTGGCATCCTTTGATGCTGACAGACTTCTCCCAAAGCAGAGGGTACAGGAATGCAATTTGTAGTTTGTTACAGTCTGGCCTGGATGTCTGTAAAAGCTGTTGCAAATCTTCAGGTATTTCTGGAGGTGAATGGCCATGTTTTCTTTACTGCAGTTGCAAGAGAAAATGCTCAATAGTACCAGCTGGAAGGGGATGTTCTGTTGAAATACTTAGCCCAGTCTGAGCACATACACTTTAAAGGCAGACTGTATACTATTGTTTCCTCCTGCAGATCTCTTTATTGCCATTTTTGCCTTGTATTTTATGCCTGTATGTATCCCTGCTTTTGTAGTAGAAGTTAGCTGAATAGTATTACCAAAGTTGTGCTGCCACTATTGCTGTGATTATCACCAGTTAAAGGGATTTTTAAAAGCAGTTGAATAAATTTTAATTTTGTTCCCAGGATAGGGTGGTGGGCAGGGAGGGAGCAAAGAGGGATGGGGTTAAGCACTTACCAGTTTTGGAAGAGGCTGCATCAGTCAGAACCAGTAAAAAAGCTGCTGGGAGGGATGGAAGATGTTGATTTTAACTTGTAAATTTAGACTTGTAGAATCTTGTAGCTAATTTATATCCTAATCTTACTCTGTGGTAGTAAGGAGACCACTGAATCAGTCTGTTTGTTACTCAGGCACTAATTGTTCTTATCAGGCCTGCTTGTGCTTTTGAACAGTGCCTGTACACTGGCCACCACTTCATCATTTTTGACTCTGAAATACTACAGGTAGTGGCAGAATCCTATAGGAAGAGATTTGGAAGAGAACTGGAGAAAATGTTTATGAAAATCCTGGCTATTGCAGCAGAGAATGGTTTAGCACATACCATTCCCATCTTGTGGTAAAATTTTCCATTGTAGGTCTAGAATCGGAAGCAGTGAGGGCTATGTCTTACCAATTTATTTTTTCTCTTTTTAAATTTTTCTCAAAAATTAAATTTTTGTGGTTTTCAAGACTAGATATAAATGTTTAGCTTAAGACTTGAACATATGTCAGTTTTTTTCTAATTTATAAAGTAATTGGTAGATGCATTTATTGCTGGGAATTTGAAGTCTTGCTATTATTTTCCAGTAGAAAATGGTGCCTTAGCATTATTATTGTACCATATCTCAGGACACTAAAAAGGCAATTCTAGCGTAACTGAAATTTTAAGGTTCTTCCTTGTATTCTTTTCAGAACAGCACCAGCAATATTAATCAATAATATTGACATTAAATCAGTACTATTTAGCAATGTTGAATTTATTTGTTTTTTAAAGACAACATCTGGAGAAGATGTGCGGGACTTCACGAAGGTGCTGAAGAATAAATTCCGGTCCAAGAAGTATTTTGCAAAGCATCCCCGGCTTGGCTACTTACCTGTGCAAACAGTGTTGGAGGGTGACAACCTGGAGACGTAAGCTTGGTTTATAGAGCAGTGCCTCCTGGGGTCACTGGCCTGTTCCATCAGAAACAAAAAGCTGCAACTCAAAAAAAAGCCAACAACAATTGCAGAGCCTTGTGCTATATTATTCTGTGCTGTTTCACATTATTTGCAGATCTTCTCTATTATTTTTAAAGTAACATATTTTATGCTTAGATTTTTATCAGCATTGTATTATAAAGTCAGGGTCTTTACAATGTCCATGGTAATGGACAAAACAGGTAATTTTGGCGGGGGCTGAATAGCTGTTTTACAGAGAATACTTTTGAGGAGACTGGGTTTTTGGAACTGCACTGCTTATTTGAATATGTCAAAATTCCTGGAATTAGAAATTTTTGAGTTAATTATGGTCCTACAGGCTTCAGAAATATCGGTGGCCTAATCAGAGAGAGCACTCTTAGTGTCTCCATGGTATTGTTTATGGCGCTGACAGAAGTGCTCCACTTTATTTACTCACTTGGCAGTTGTCAGCAAAAGACACTCTTACAAGAGCAAAAATTAAGATGTGTTGACAGGGTGCTAGAATTAGTATCGTGGCTTGACTGTCCCTCACATCCTGGAGTCTGCGGCACTGCTGCACTGTCTGAACACAACATAGCAACAGCCCATGCGAGGCTTCAGCAAAGATGCTCTGCATCCATGCAGCAGCTCAGTGCCAGTGCCCGCAGTCTGAGGGCTTTCATGACTGTAGGGCTGTGCCTTTCATTTGCAATAAGTAAACAAAACCTTCTCATTAGCAGTTTAAGAGACAGGAGGAAGTAATCTGAAAACTGTCTGATTGATAGTCTGGCTTCTAAGGAAGCAATGAACATTCAAATGTTACCTACCAGGGCAGTCTTCAGCTACCACCAACGCAGGAAAGCAAAGCTGCTTTAATGTGGTGGAAGTTTGCCAATGCTGCCAGAAAATGGAATGATAAAACTATAATCACAGGTCAGAATAAAATTCTGTTGGTCCAGTCATGTGGGAAATATACAGATAAATTGTCAGCACCATGCTGAGAAAACTCTTGGTATTGGCTCTCTGCCCTGCAGGTGGCAAAACTCAGTAATACATTCCTGCCAATAAAAAAAAATTAAAGAAAATAAAAAACTCTTATAGTCATTGAAGTGTGAGAATGTAATACAATATGTATTGACCTCATTATTTTCATGCCTAAGGAAAAGAAGCATTGATAACTGTGAATTATGGGGGAGGTTTATTGGTGGGGTTTTGCACCCCACTTTTTTTTAATACATTTTGTTTGCTTTAAAATGAAGTTCCAGTACTTGAGCAGAGTTTAAATGAATTGATTATGGTTTATGAACTACAGTTCAATCAATAACATGATTTGGATTTTTCTTTAAATTGATTTTTATGTAACAAAATTAAGTATGTAGGTCAGTCTTCTGCCTCTCCGTGACAAGTGGCAGTATTTGTTGCTGTCACTTTTCTACATCAATTGTTACTTGTTCAGGGTGGGTTGCTGTTTAAAGTATTTTGTGTTTCTCCAGCTTTTTCTTGCTTAAATAGTACTTAAGTTTTTGCTTCATAGTTTAATTCTTTCTCTCTCTCTTTTTTCTTCTTTTTTTTTGTGTCTTCCTTACAGTCCTATCACTCTCATCAGTATGTGGCCAGAGCAATATGAGTGAGTATGCAGAACCCCTTTATCTGGAAAGCCTCATTTTCCAGTTGATTTCTTTTAGCTCAGTTGCAGCTAATCTGATGTCCCTGAATGGACTATAGGGCACGGCTGACCCAAAGCAATAACGCCCTCGGGAATATAGTGCATGTATTTATTTGTCATCAGTCTAACTTGATTTAAAAATAATGTTGTCTATATCATGAATTGCTTTAGACACCACTAATTTTTTTTATTATTATTTTTAAACTAGTCCTTCCCAGTCTCCACAGCTGTTTCATGATGACACACACTCCAGGATAGAACAGTATGCTACTAGGTAAGAGAGACGTGATTTCTCACTAGTCCGTTGCATTTTGTGGTTGATTCCTGCAGTTTTTAATGCACACTACTGGTTAGATATTATTTTTTAAAATATATATCTTTCTCTGTGCTTACAAGATTTGCTTCTTAAATCATCAGGTTCTTATTATGATCATATTAAAAGTAAAATATATGTGTTGAATCTATCATCTCTCATACAGAATGGAAGCTGCTGCAAAATTGCGTTATTTCTAAAATGTGTCATTATTGGCTTCTTTCTTAATTTTTAACCTTTGAAATAAACAGAACATGTTCTTTATTATAGGTTTTCCCAGGAAGATATTAGACCAGGGTTTTGTTTTCTTCTGTGATAGGCTGACACTCTGCATTACTGTTGGCTTTTAGCAGAATAGGTTGCAATTACAAATGTTTTATGTTGTGGCTTTTGTGGGGTCACCCTAGTCCTGCTATGATAAAATGTCTGTTATGCCAAGTCCATCTCAATGTCTGTGTTTTGCTAACTAACTTCTGTACATTCAGAGCTGGTGATCACAGAATCATTAAGGCAGGAACAGACCTCTAAAATCATCAAGCCCAGCCATTAACTTAGCATGACTGCATTCACCACTAAACCATGTCCCCACATGCCTTTTGAGCACTTGCAGGGAAGGTGGTTCCAACTCTTCCTTGGGCAGCCTATTCCAATACCAGACCAGCTTTTCACAGAAGAAACTTTTTGTAATATCTAACCTAAACCTCCCCTGGCACCACTCGAGGCCATTTCCTCTCATCTGGAGTTAAGGGCATGATGATGGTGAAATATTAACCAGAGACACCCTCTCAAAAATAACTACCATGGGAACTGACTAGGTTTTTCTTTGGGTGGTTTTGTTCTTGTATCTGATCTCCACAACTGAAAAGCCATTTTAACTTTTTTTATTTCTTTGAATAAAAATTCAGAGTGCATGTTTAAATTAATAGCATTCTAATTTATGGGCAACTTAAAATTCTTCAGACCAGTTTTTTTAAAATGCCTAGGATATGCTGCACTTGATCTATGCAGTCAGAGAAAATAGGTCAGGAAATCAAGGTGAAGGGCTACCCACAGTCAGCCTATTTTTTTTTTTGTCCCCCAACAGCAAATACTTTCATGCTTCATTAGTAGTATAGCAAAATGACTTACAAAGTTATTACAGCGCTTTCGGTTATTTAAAACATGTCATTCATATTAATCACCCAACATTTCTTTGAATCTATAACTTAGGCCATGTTGTAATCAATTAAAACCCTTGAACAGACAAATTTCTCTAGAGAGATGGAAGAATTTTCTGTCTAGCTGTGTCCTCTTTTCAGCCTGTGGTGCCACAATGCTGTGGCTTTTTGTGCCCAGATGAAGCTCAAAATCTGGACTGTCATTAAGGATCAGTGGAGATACTAGGTCCAATACCTGCTTTCCTTCTCCTCCCCCTCACCTCTTAGCAGTTCTGCTTAGGATGAGATTAGCTGAAGATGGACTGTGCAGCTCTGAATTATCATTCAGGATACAAACCTAAATCTGTTCCTGTTATGTGCCAACATTGCTTAGCAAAATTGATAATTTACTACTAATTGCCTCATAGGGAATCTGTCTAAAACTACTCAGGATTATTTTTCTTCTAGTAATAAAATCTAGAAAAAGACATAATTCTGTGTCTTTCATATAATTTTTATTGTGTCCTTTCTAGTTGAATCTGTTATTTATATGTTACATATAAAATAGTAAATCGTTTTTATTGTCCTAGTCTTTTCAGCTAAGCATCTTTAAAGAAATATCAGGGCTTCCCTAATAAGACAGTGCCCAGCAGAAACAGAGGGCTTAAAGCCTTCACTGTCTCTGGTTGGAGAACATTCAACTCCACTTTTCTGTTCACAAAATCCCCTGCCTGGAATGAGGTACCATCTCCCTGTTCTTGTACTGTGTCACCTCTGAGTTGCTTCTAATTTCCTTCCTCAGCTTTCAGTTTCTATCATACCCTGAAGGCTTTTTGCTACTCTAGGGTCCCTTCCCTGTCTCTCTGTGCTCCCTGATTAGGGCCATCTGCTGGTTCCATATAGTATCCCAAGCAAATCCTCATTACTGATGGGAATCCTAAATGTGATGATATCGGTGTAATCTGCATTTGTGAGTTGAAATATCTGTTACTCACTAAGGGATTCAGGGCAGGCCCTTCTCTCTTGAAAGTAATGGGGATTGTACTACTTCCCTATGTGACAAAGGGACTGTGAAGATTAATTTCTAGAATTATGTTTCATCAAAAGATTTAAAGATGCTGAGCTTAGCAGCTTTATAAAGGTGACTTGTTGCTCACTGTGAACTAGATTTGTTTGAGATGTCCTAGAGCAGAGATGATCTGATTTGTCCTGAGTCACTTCAGAGATTCTCTTCCCTTTAGGGGAGATGTGGGAGCACAATGTCCCAATCCAGCCAAGGTGGAATAGACAATCAAGTTGACATTCAGTGTGTGCCTTCATTTATTCCTCGTCTTTGACCTCAGGAATAGTAACAAATGTAGAGAAGGGCAAAGTTGCTCCATTCTAAAAGAAGTCACCAGAGTTCCCTGTTCTTTAGAGCCTTGCACACTCCTTTCAAAAGGAAGTTTGAAGATGTCTATAGTAATGCATAATGCACTTGCAAAAATATAGGTGAAATTAAGATATCTTTATAGTAAAGGAAATAGCCTTGTTTGGTACAGTTGGATATATGTGTAGAGCATTAAGTGTTCCTAAATTTTTATGTACATCTCTTGTGTACATAAGGTACATCTTTCCTGGATACCTGAACAGATAGAAAGTTTCTGCTTTGATTTTAAAGAACTGTGTGACCTTGTATATACAGTCGAATAATCTGGTCTTTTTAGATTAATTGCTTCCAAAATGAGGAAGTGTAGGCAATGATTCCCTGCAATTATACTGCTTTTTGTGGTGTTTCACAGGACTTGTCTGTCCACAGTGTCGTATTATTTGCCGAGTATAATTTCAGATGTTGCATGTTCTATATTTAAAAAGGATTCATCCTCTTTTGTTAGTCCAGCTTTAGAAAATTCAAAAAGAAAACCATCTGTGAAAACATCTCTTTAACTAATTTTGCCATGCGAGTTGTGGTGATGCTAATGATAATTATGATAGAGGGAGAAAATACACTTTTTTGTTGCTGTTTGGCAAGTAGAATTAATTAATGATAGCACAAGTTTCTCATAAAAGTCCTCTGAATTATAGGTTTTCATCACAAAATCTAGGAGTTTATTCCTAATCATGTATAGAAAGATTGCCATATCTGAGCTGTTTCTAAGTAGAATTGATTTTCCTACTGCCACTGTTTAAATTGTGCAGCATGTTGTCTGAAAGCTGTGGTCTTTCCCTTTCAGGCTTGCACAGATGGAAAGGACCAATGGCTCCTTCCTCATGGACAGCAGCTCCACCACAGGAAGCGTGTAAGTAACTCAGACTCACTGTGCCTCTCAGGAGCTTTGGTTATAGGTTCATGCTAAAATCTTCAGCAGTTCTAACACAGGATTTAGTGCCAGTGAGAGCAGCTAATATGTATGAGCCCAAGGATGTCTCCATAAGTTTAATTATCCCAAGCACCAGTTGTAGAAATTGGTGATGTTCACTTGATGGTGTGTGGGAACTCTGTGTTTGTCAGCCATTCTGCTTCAAAAGGGGCCATATTTCATGTCACTCCTAAAAGGCCACAGCTCTGTGCCTTCTACTTTGTATTCCTTTTCTGCTTTCATCATAGTATAAAATAAAATAATCCTTTTCTAGGCTTTTGCTAGACCCTAGACAACTTTCTTATTAAAATAAAAAATCATCTATACTTTGAAGATTCTTCTAAGCGAGAACAGTATTGCTGCTTCTTGTTTATATTTCAATTTTCTGGCTGCTGAAACAGCATCTGTTTGTACCTGGAATTGTCCTGTAATAAACATAGTCCTACATTAATTTTACCAATTTTCTCTTTATTTTTTTTTAAATTATGTGTCATCTTTATTATAAAAACTAATTAAAATGCATTGGTTCTATGCTTGGAAAACATAGAACCCCTTGAATTGCTGATGGATTAAATAATTTTTTTTTAATGTAGAAACAAATTTTTTAACCTCACTTTATCATCAGTTCAGTTGATTAAATCAGCATTGTAGGACTCTGCCTATTCTAAGTTATTAACAAATACTGTCAGCCTTTTTAAAGAGGAAAACTGAAATTGTTCTTGTTCAGCTTTAGTTTAAAAATATTGTAGGTCTCAATAATACTTTCATTTACTGTTTTAAAATTTAATAATGAAATTATTCTATCTGTAGGTAGTACACTATTAACAATTTGAAATTTAAAATACTTTGCTTGAAAGAAGCACATGTGACCCCCTTTAAATGTTGCCTCTTTCCTGATTAATTAACTCTATTTACATACCAAATAAAACTTTTTCATGCGAACTGTTTTAATGTGTTTCTGTCATTGGCACACTCACCAGTGAGAGAAATGCAGCCAAAATATTCCCTTTTGATTTCCCTTCCACAAAAAAAAGAAGAGCAAACATACTGTCATTTGGCAGGAAAGCTGCAAACTTGAAGGCAGCTAAAAGCTCATACACTTGAGTTGTGCATTTTGAGATTAATGAGTCTACTCATATACAAAGACAAAACAACCATCCATCCCAATGGTGAAAAGCAGGGTGTGTGCTTGATTTTTACTGGTAAATCAGCTGTTGATTTTAAAGCAATTTCCTTGCATTCCTTTTCCTTAGGAAAAAAAAATCAAGATGGAAAGCTTGTGTACCAACAAGTGAGAGGGACCTCTGAATTTGGGTCTCAGTCAGGGGACTGTTACACAAACAAAATATGGGCAAGAAAGTAACCCTGTACACAATGGCACCTTCTGTTTTACTTGCAGATTACAATGCATGCTCTCATTAAGTACTGAAATACTCAAAATTCTGAAGACCTGTGGTTTAAAGTTTAAACTATATTCATAGAATCATTTAGGTTGGAAAAGACCTTTAAGACCACTAATCCAACTGTCCAAGTCCACCACTAAACCATGTTCCCGAGTGCCACATCTACCTCCCTTAAATGCCTCCAGTGATGGTGACTCAAACCACTGCCCTGGGCTACCTGTTCCAGTGCTTGACAGCCCTTCTTGATGGAGAGGTTTTTCCAGGGAACTACAGAGCTATGAAGTTTGTATCCCAGTTTGGATCAGAAATTGCTGAAACATTGGGAGTTTAGGATTATAGTTCAAACTTATATTTTTAAATGCCTCTTAATATAGAAATGGGGATGGTTTAACCATTCTTATATGGATAGGATTCAAAGGAGCAATTTAAAATGTGAATACATGTTTTTTCAGTTTAGATGTAGAGCTCTGAGCCAAGCTGCTTCTTTTTTTTTTTTTTTTTACAGTATTATTTCAAACATTCAGGAAACTATTAATTTGGAAATCAAATTCTTTGCTTCTCATAATTAGACTTCTGCTTCATGATCTTATTTTTATCGGTCCTGAAGAGTCCCTCAGTTTAATGTGAAAATAGAACAGAGGCAGTGTTGCACTTGATTTTGAAAGTTACTTCTTTGGTCTTATCAAGTTCACAATACTTTTAACATCCTTCATGCTTCAGAGATTATGTGTAAGAAGTCATCTACATTTGAATAAGAGAACTTCTGCTCTTAGTTAAACATAATGAGTTTGTTTTCAAGAACATTTTGCAATATGCCATTTGATTAAGAAAGCACTCATCAAAGATAATTCTTGGGTTTTAACTAACCTGTTTTCTTGAGTGTCATTGTGACTTTTATCTCTCTGACTAAGCCTTTCCAATACTCCCCTTTTCAAAAGATATGTGAAGTCCATTAAAAAATGCTTTTTCCTTAATCAGAAAAATAGTTGTAAATAGCAAAAAAAAAAAAAGGCATGGTCTCTACTGTAGTGTGCCCAGCTTCTTTAAAACCATTCTAATGCTCTCATGCATGAATTTTCTGGTACAAATACACTGAATAGAAATGTTTTCCCTTCATTTCATCTTCTCCTGACATTAGACAGTTCTAAATGTTTAGGCTAGAATGTTGTGATGAATTTTATTTGGCTTTAATTCATACAAAAGCATCTCTCTCTTTAAAGCAGACTTACCTATCCACAAATTAAGATGAGCGTAAGGAGAAAATTAAGTCTTTACAACAAGGAATGATAAATAGTGTTCCTAACAGAAAACTATGCCTCACAATTTGATAAATCATTATCAAATTGTATTAGAATGAAAATAAAAATTGTTAGAGAAATAGGACAAGAGTCTAACACTCCTATTCCTGTAACGTATGAACTATCCTAACCAGCCCATACTGAAGTGAATTGCAGTGGGCATAATATAAATACTTTCAGAAAAAATGCAGAGACTTAATAGCTGTTTCTGGTTTGTGCCTTTACTAGTAGTTATTTTCATGTCCACAACATTGTTGATGCTATTTCACACTCATCTTAAGGCAGAGTTGGAACATATCTGAAATTTTATTTGTTAGGGGACTCTGCACTCAGTTTCAAAAGTAGGAACAGGTTCAGAAGTGAAGGTCATTGATACTTTTACCTGGCACTGCTACTTAATGTGGTGTAAGTCAAACTGGAGCCCCAGTACACAATAACTGAATACTGTGACATGATGTAAGGGGTTAAAAGGTACCTTGTCACAAGGAGAAACTCATTTCATGAGATGGTAAAATTAGGAGAAGACCAAGTAAATTAGATAAAGTATTTTTGAGTACCTTTTGCATCCTTATTCTAGTATGTCTCATAGCATCAGTAGGTTGATGTACACTTTATTTGGATTAGAACACATGGTGCTTAGTATGAGAGCTGCAGCAAAAATTACAATTGTCAATGAGGCAAGTTCACAAATAGCCACATCTTCCTATCTTAAATCAAATTTAGCAGTTTTCTAAATCAGATAAAATAATGCACTGATGAAAAGTGATGGTCAAGAAATCTATATTTTCTTCCTACAACATAGTCAAATAAAAGAGAGGTTATATGCAGCTTTATTTGCCTCTTGCTTCCTCTATGCACAATGCATGTTTTGGAAAAGACATCTTGAAAATATATGTCCATAAAGAGAATAGGATCCTTCAAAGGCTGTTTTCCCTGGGTGTCTTTGTTGGGGTGTTCTTTTCCTCTGAGATGTACTTCTTTCAAGTCTGACCTTCTGAGATGTCTTGTTTGCTGCTTTTTACTATGGTGAAATGCAGAATAGAAACTGCAGCCTCTACTGTCAAAGGACTTTGTGTACTTCTAGTTGTTCCTCAAAGCACACAGGGTGTTCAATAAAACAACCAGGAAGAATGAGCAATTAAATTTTACATGATGCTTTTATTTTGATTGCTGATCACCATCTCCTACCACTTCAACAGAACTATGTCCCAGATTCTCCAAATGAAAGTATTTGCCTGGCATAGAACAATGACCTTATGTTGCAGGTCATTTGAAGCCCTGTCCTGGGACTCCTGTGCTACTAATGAATCTATCCTAATTAAAGTCATGAGGTTTGTTGGTTCAGGTTCAAGGTTGTGTTTTTTCAAACTAGTAATTTTGCAAGACAGACCAAAGGTAGAAAACATGGTGAAAATACAGCTTTGCTTCAGAAGACTTCCTTTATCAAGTGCCTGTGAGGAAAGCATGCTGTCAGTTGCAACGTGTGATGCCTAAAAAAAGAGCAATCAATATTCACAGCCTCTCCAGTAGGCTTTCTGAGGCTCTGAACCAGTGGGAGAGAAGGGAAATGAAGCTTTTTCTAGACTGAATAACTTTGAGACTAAAATATAAAATTAGCTGTATTTTGCTGTGTTGATCTCATCTACTGGACCACAATATAGTATATAAGCATTTATTGTATTGTAAACTCATTGTGCAAACTCTTTTTTAAAAGCCTTTATAAGTTTCATTAAAAATTGAGGTTACACCTAATGCAAAATCTTGACAGATTCTCAGGTTTAACAACTGACAATAAATATAATAAATCCAGGTTTATGGAGCCTTATTTTTAAAAAGATTCTGTTTAGGTGTTCTAAATTTTGTTTATAAACTATTTCACCATTTCAAAGCATAGACAGCAACTTTTTGATGCCTAATGAAAACAACCAGACTAAACTAGATCAAGTAAACATTTCCTAACATCAACACCCTTGCACAAAAGAAGGCTGTATGTGTGGTCACACAGTATCACTGAAATTCACATGTAAACAGAGCTTTGAAGCCCAGCTGATAAAGCTGTGTTCTCTCACCTGCCCACCTTAACTCTGCTTCTGTGCTCGCCCAAGGGGTGACATTGAGTTGCCGTCACTCTTGGCTCGCTGTGGCCATTTCAGTCCCAGGGTACTCTGCACATTTTGCAGGGCTGTTTGAAGCCTCCAGAGGGGTTACATCACTTTGGCAAAAATTTTTAAAAGGAGTAGGGTAAAAGGAGTAGGGTATTTTTGTCAGGATGACTAAAGGGTATAGAAGTGCAATGAGGTTTTAATTATCACATTGGGACCTGATCCAAACTCCATTAACTGCACTAGCCTTTGTTTTAATTTCAAGTAGACATTGAAGTATTAATGAAAAACAATAGTGATTATGAATTTCCCTGAGATCACTCAAGTAGTGAAGAAGATAAAGCAGTAAAAGCCTTTTTTTGTTTGTTTGTTTTGTTTTGTAGATAACAGGGGGAAAGAAACACTGATCTGTTTGTTTCTGTTTCTTTTTCAGCTAGCACTCTTGGATGTCACTATTTTTTTAAGGACTTAAATGTACATGCAACACCAATTACATTTAATTCTCTCTATATATATGTATTTAATAAAAAATTCATTAAATTTATTCATTTGCAGGGAAGGCCCATGTTGTCATGTCTGTACTGACAACAGCCAAGACAGCTAAGAAATAAGTGAATGTACATTATTTTCTTTAAACTTTCTACTCATTTTTAAGAGCAAAACTCAATAATTAGATTTTTCATCCACTGGACAGAACTGCCACAGGCTATATATTTTCTTGTTTGGATTTTTTTTTCAGCAGGCACAGTCTTACTTGATGTATATTTCTTGGATTGCACAAGTCTAAATTTTCAAGTCTTGATGATGGGTTGGGAAGTAGAAGGCCACATGATAGCTTTGGGTAGATAGTGAATAGTTATCCTTGGGAAGAAATAATTTGGTGTTGTTCTACCATGAGATTAGTCTTCAGTACAACTTTTGTCTGAGGCAGTACTACAGAGAACCCAATCATTTTGCTAAATGATAGAAGTACTTTTCCAAGAGAGACACACCAGGAATCAGGATTTATTAAATCTTTGGCCTTTTTGTCTTGTTTCTAATACTGATGATGCTTTTAAATTGATATACTGAGCTAGTGGTACTTTAACAGGATAAAGTAAGGTTTTTCATTTCGCAAACAGTATTTATGCAACTCTCATCTGTTCCTGTCACGAACATTTTCTACTTTTGTCCCAAGAGTTCGAACTTATTTCTGATGTACACCCCAATCCATATGCATCTCCCATAAGACACCTCATGATTTTCACTTTTACATGCATTTATTTATAAACTATTTCTCGCTACAGAAATAACTGCTGTTTCTTCCAGAGTATACTTTTCTTAATAACTGGTTTTACTATTCATTCAAATGAGACAGTACATTTGGAAATTCTGTGATGAAAGATGTTAAATTCACTGTCAGGAAATTTTTAAAAGGCTCCTGAAAATCTCTATTACACTTTTATTTGGAAAATAAATTCTTTGCATATAGTGAACTTCTGATTTTGTGGATGCTTTTCATTTTATAACCAGTGGATAGCAGAATTTGCAACTGCTAGTTTCCAACAATAGGAGGTAAAATGTTAGCATGTAAAATATTTTTAATGTGAAAAAGTCTCTTTTCTAAACAATATCTGAATATGTGTGTATATACTGCCAATGTGTGTGCCACTCTGCTCTGACCATGCTTTAACTGTAGGAGATCTTTAAGGTAAAGTTTGTGCCAATACTTCCTGATATCATAATGTGTGCAGTATCTGGTTTGTAGTCAGTTAAAGGAAATCATTTAAGGAGGGATTTTTTCATCATTTTTACTGCTGCAGCAACCTCTCTCTTAAAAATGAACAGTATATGTTTTTCTGTTGTTGATTCATCCTTCTTGAGGGACCAAGCAAGTAAACTGGTTGTAGGATGTGGTGTCTTTCACTTTCTATCCATCTGACTTTTTTTATGGAGAAAAGCCAGCAACTTGGAAAGTAAGGCACATCTGTACAAAACCAAATTCATTTGAGTATTAAAGCATAATTGAAAGTGTCAGGACTTCTGTATCTCCTTACCAGAAGGTAATTTCATGTGAGTCAGGAGGAGGACAGTGCTATAGTTTATTTCTGTCCCTGAACCTCTAAGAAGGAAATCTACTACAAATGCAGAATTTCAAGGTCTTGTATGTGTATATCAAAATGGGGGAATAAAAATGGAACTTTTTCTCCAATTTTAATGGGACTTTTTGTTCTCTAATCTTGTCAGGTAAATTGAGCAAACCAAAATTATCTCCTAAAAATTTCAAAAATGTCACATATTGTTAAAAAATGAATCTAGAAGATGCTTGTTTTATTTAAGGCATTTCAAATCAGTTGTCTTTGATTGCTGATTCTTGTTTTCATTATTTCTTTTCAAACCACTGATTCTTGTTTTCATTCTTTCTTTTTAAACCACTTGCAGCATTTATTCTTTATGCATAGATTAAACTGATCCTTTACTATAGGTTAATCTTTTTTTTTTTTCCTGTGCATTGTATGTTTTTATGGTTTCCTTTCAGTATGTTTTTCAGGCTTAATTTCTTCTTCTTGCTTAGTCTTTTTCCATAAACAAACAAAATCCCTCAGCTTGATAGAGATATTTGCTCACATAATAAATGTTTTACTGCTCTGTCTTTATCTGTGTTGTTTTATTGTTTCAGAGAGGATGAGCATGCCCTTATCCAGCAGTATTGTCAGACGCTGGGAGGAGAGTCACCCGTGAGTCAGCCACAGAGTCCTGCTCAGATACTCAAGTCAGTGGAGAAGGAAGAGCGGGGAGAGTTGGAGCGTATCATTGCTGACCTTGAGGAAGAGCAAAGGTCTCATAATCATCATACTGCTGTCTGAATTGTCATTTTGTTGTTGTTTGAGCTATGCATGTACTATGTTGAAGATGAGAAAGACCTAGAAGTTATGATTTTAGCAAAAAAACCCCAAACAACAATCCACATTCAAGGCAGATATTGTGCATAGGCTGGCTCTTTTAGAAGAGGGAGATGTCTGTGAAGAAATAAATTAGTTTCACTTTTACTTCACTGCCTTTTTTTCAATCCCCCATAAAACACAAGTCAAGACATTGTCTTTGTTTGAGCTATTTGTGTTCTTAGTTGGAGATACTAACATTGTTTGATCTAGGAAGTCTTTTATTTTCATTTACTTGATCAAGTCATCATTCTCCTCCACTTTTCAATATCCCAGGAGTCTGCAGATAGAATACGAGCAACTAAAGGAGCAACATCTTCAGAGAGGAATAAACCCTCTTGCATCACCCCCTGACTCTGTTGTGTCACCTCAACATGCTTCTGAAGATGCCGAGCTCATTGCTGAAGCTAAACTCCTGAGGCAGCATAAAGGTCGCCTGGAAGCAAGGATGCAAATATTGGAAGATCACAATAAACAATTGGAGTCTCAGCTTCACAGGCTACGGCAGCTACTCGAGCAGGTACTTGTACACTTTGCCCCATATGGTTTCTGCACAATGGATTTCTTGGTGGAGCAAAGGCACTGACATTTTACTGCAGATATTTTCACCATGTACTCTTGGTGTGTTGCAGTCAGTCATTTCTAATGAGATATTTTTTCTTACACTCTACTATGAGTATTGTTAAAAAATGGATCTAGAAGATGCTTGTTTTATTTAAGGCATTTCAAAGCAGTCATCTTTGATTGCTGATTCTTGTTTTCTTGCTGATTTCTTATTTTTGACATGGTTAATGTCAAATGAGCAGAAAATGATTGCATGTGCTGGAGTGATCATGGGAACTTAGGGAACACTGAGAATAACACAAGCAAGAGCAATAGCTTTTCATTAATTAAAAAGCATGGGAAGAAAATATAGACCCCACTCCAAGTAATGATGCCAGCCACGTTCCATGTTTGACTTAAGTTTTACCAGATGCTTTCCTTAAATAATATGTTTATGTTTATCACAGTTAGTCACTCAGACCTCTCTAAGCATGCCAGAGACAGATGGCCAAAAATATGTCTGAAATACAAAGGAGCAATTAATTACATTAAAAATCCAGTTCCTCTTGAGTGGCTTATTTAGACCATTAAGCTACAGCAAAGTGGTCTTTCACACAAGTGAAAAGGTAAGAGACTTTTAGCAGGTGCTGGTAGCTGGAGATCATCAGATTTCTTTGTTGGCAGAAGGAACACTGATTGCTCTGGAAGTCAGCATGTGCACACCTGGCTTATAGAAATAACAGGAGCAACCTATACCATAATACCACAATAAGAGGAGCAACGTAGGTGGTGTTAGAGATGGTTGTTTGTACCATCATGTGTGGAAGCTTGAGTAATGAAGATAAATTTGTATGAATGTTTTCTTCTAATTTATCATTATGTTTGGGTCAGAGTACGGTAAGGCAAGTATTTCCTGCCTTCTATGGGTCAGATGTAGTAGGGGATTTAACTAAGCCAAGAAACAGGCTACATAAACCAGGTATTAAAATGGCCTAAGTTCCTGCTGTAGATCATACTCTCATTACAGGGATTAAGGTATTTGCTGTTTGTTTTGCTGGCTGACTTTGTCAATTTTCTAGGCAGGTTTGGCTCAATAAGATTTAGATGCATCTGTTCCAATGATTTCCCTACCCCTCTGGCAGAGTAAATTTTTTTTGTTGATACTCTTATTCTAGCATTTTAATCAGTATTTGAGTAGCTGTAATATTTCATAGGGAAGATAGCAACTGGTGCATTGTTAATAATAATTTATAAAGTAATGATCTTGGGATATGTGGCCAATACTTGGTCTTTCAGAGAAGTGTTTAAAATCTGCAAAGAAACATGGTTGAATAGAACACAGAAGTTCTGCCAAACCCATAGTCCCTTGCAGCTTAGTGCTTAGAGCAGAAATTTGTTCACCCCTTAAAACCCCTTTTTTTTTCCCTAATGTAGCTGAGGATGATCTCACAATTTTGTAATCTTTTTGGAATCTTTACACCATTCTAGTAACACCTTTAGGGTATACATTTTTGTTGTGAAAAAATGGGTGGGAGAAGGGACAGTAATTCTTACCATTTCTGCCTTTGGAATTTTCTAGGCATTCTGCAGCTTTTGGGCTCAGATAGGGTAAAGCAGAATAGAGGTGACATTTTTCAGTATTTCTGTTTACAACTCATTTACTGTATACTGTTGCTCTTTTGCTTTCTGTCTGCATTGTCCTGTCTCTGTGGGAGTCATGCCATGCTTCTGATTGTTCCAAGTATAATTTCCTAAGGTCTTTGTTTCTACTCTGTCATTTAATAAAGTGGCTCATACAGAGTCAAGTATATGAGAAGATCTGCATTATTTCTTTTATAACCTGTCTGTGACTTTTCAATGTGCCTCTCTATACATATCATTACTTAATTTACCAGATGTTTCACAAACTATTTCCAGAATGTTATGGCTACTCCCCTGATGGGGATTCAGAAATTATAAATAATTTAAATTTTTAGTAATGTTCTTTGAAATTTATTTTGACATTGATAGAATTACGAAGCAACGCTGATTTCTATTACTGCCCCCTTTCTGAAAAAATGACCACTTTTCAGCATGGTTGTTGTTCTGTCAGCTTGGCCACTACCTTTTAGGACAGCCTTTATCTCTTTCACTGCTTGGGGAAGGACTTTATTGGAAGCCTATTTATATTTATTTGTTTCTTTTGCTTTTACCGGCTGTCCCAGTTATTTTTAGGGGATGAACGGAATACCTTTTCTTATTAATGAGAGGGATGATTTGCAAGAAAGGTACTCATAAGTCTCAATCTCAAAATATATAACAACAATATAATTACTAGTATTAAAGGACACAACTGTCTTACAGCAATATCTTTGCCATGGCTGGCATTTCATGCCATCTGCTTGTCTATTCTATCAACAGCAACTCTCCCAATTCCTATTCTCCTGAACAGTGTTTTATACCACTGAGTATAAAATACTGGGACTTTTTTTTTTTTCTCCAAAAGATTGGAGTGAGTCTGTCTACACACAGATATGGGGGTAGAGAGTTAATGAAATTTAGAAACTTTCATGTAGTAGCTGCTTAATCTAGATGAGAGCATTCTAGGACATTCTTTAGAGAGCACCTTCAGCAGAAATATGCATGCATCCTCACTGCACATTTGTCTACTTCAGGTCACAATTCTGAGGTTACCATACTATTTTTATTTTAGCAAGCCCAGAGGATTGGTAACTGTCACAGAATGTTGTCATTTTTGTCTGCCTGATTGATTAGGGTGCCAAAGAGGAAGGTGAAACAGAACTGGCATGTGACAGCTTTGATACCAACATGTTAATCAGACAGAGAAAACACAAAGAATCCATTCTCATTTTTCTTTTTTCAGCCTTTATAGATGCTGCATTTGCAAAGTCAAAGTGAGACCTATAATGAAGGGCATTTAAAGTCTGCTTGAATTTTTCTCTATTTTCTCTGAGCTACTGAATAGAGGTTTCATATTGGATGTGATATTGAAGTTAGTGGGAGCTAAAATAATCTGTCAACAGCTGTATGATCAGACAGAGAGTAAATAGGGGCTGCAACTCTCTCTCCAGCTGAAAGCAGAAGAGCTTTATCAGAAGAGCACAGGAGAGTTTGTTTCTTTTGTAGCTGGGAGAAAAACTCTGGAGCAAAGAAACATCTGTAATGAATGTGGTAGTAAAATTGGAATTTTTGAGGTTTCTTGTGATTCAGACTGGGAACACTGAGGTTTAGTTTGGTTTTTACCAAAAGCAGCAGAAGTCAAGGAAAGAGCAGGTATGTCTTAGCTGTCCATTAAGCCACAGAGCACTTCAGGCTCTTCTTTGGGAAGGACACCAGCAGGAGGCATAGTGTATGCAGGAGGCATAAGGCACTGTAGATTAAAACTGGTTGAAATAAATATCTCCTTTGAAATGCTTTAAAAACTGCTGTAATACCGAAATAAAACTAAGACTTTTGTTTTCTGGAGAAGGACTTATTTGTCCCTTCACATCTTTGCTTGGTTTTTCCTAGAAAAGAAGTTGGAAAACTCCCTAAGACTGGAGTTGGAAACCTCTCCCTCATTCCCATAGAAGCATGCTCAGTATCCCTGCTTTTATTTCTTTCAAGAAGAAGCAGCAGGTGTATAATAGCATCTAGAGCTATTTGCTTTTGGTTTCTGGCTTATGGGCTGTCTGCTGAGTTGTTTTGAATAAGAATACATGAACTTCATTATGCCTGAAATGGGTTAGGATGGAAGTGCTTATATTTTGTAGGTGTTATATAATTGGAGTCAAATACAATGTGATTTTCTACTGTTATTTTTCTCAAGTTCTCCAACAATAAAATTGTTAAATCATGCCATATCTTCAACTGGTTTGCATTTAACATTTTCCAGTATCTGACTGTTATATTAAGGCAATTATACCACTATGACAAACCTTCACTTTCTGCTCCAAACCCCACTCTTCAACTGCATAACAATACTGTCCTTAATTTGGAAGAATTTTTGTTTGTTTAGGCTTTTCTTTTTATTGCAGTGACTTAAACTATGCAGTGTATCATTTATCAGTATATTTAAATGAAAATTATGTAATCAGGCATTGCCATCTGATTAGAAGAGGATGGTGTTGTGGGTTTTGACTTGTTTTTAAATCCAGCTGCAATATTTCATTCTGAAATATTGCTACAGCAACATATGGTACATCAATGTAAGGTACTCCAAGTATATTTTGTTTTCTCTCAGATTATCCACTGACAGTCCTGGTGCTCTGTGGTGCTCTTCTATCACTTAGAGTAGAACTACTAAGTGGTACCTTGACTAACTCCTCACCTGAGTTTGTAGGCATTTAGTTTCTGTCTATCAACATGAGCTGTTGACTTTGCAGTGCCTCAGTCTCCTTGACTGAGCCTGTGTGTTGCTGTGCTGCAGTTTTGTATGTCCAGCACAGATCTCATTCACCCTTATTCATCTGTGCACAATTTATTCATAGTTGCTGCTTGAACAGGGCCAGAGGCAGAGATTTACTCCGGGTGCAAGTTTGCATTTTGGATGATTCACATTCTCTCTGTTCACCTGTTTGTGGGGTGGGCAAGCAGTGACTGCTGCTGGAGTTAGTTTTGTTGCTCTGTATTGAAAAGACTCTTCACCTGTGGAGAATTTGCTTCCTCTCTTTACCACTACAGCTCTAACATTTCAGACAGTGGTTCCTGGCAATACAGAATTGCCTGGGTTAAGCAATCCCATGCTTCTCTGATTCAAAATCACCACACTCATTTTACTTAGACTCTTTAGCTGGATTGAAGCCTGGTACTGAGCAGCAAATTACTTAACTACCTGATAGTAATTCACTGTTCACAGAAGTGTCTTAACAGTGAAATCCTTCTCTGGTTTGAAAACATTTCAATTTTTCTTTGTCTCCTATGCAGACTAAAATTTTTTGATTTAGTCTTTAAGTCTAAGCTGGCCTTTAGTATTGTCATGCTGAAAGAAATAAGATTTAGAGGAGTTTTACTGAAGATTGTTTTTGTTAAGTTGGAGGCTATCTCAAGAAACTGAGTGTTTCAGTAAAGGCTGTGAAGTTCAAAGGAGCAAACTTATGCACAAATTAACAGCCATTCTGTATTCTAACTCTGCATCAAGTCTCATAGCTGCTCTAGGTACTTGCTCAGTTTCAGAAAGATCTTAAAAGCAACAATCTTTTGTATTACTTCAGTATCTGCTTGTGATAGATTTACTTAAATAACCTGCTTCTTAAGCTGTTTAGGAGTAATCTCATGATTTGCAATCAAAAAGATAAGTGATAGCAGCAACAATTTTAGTTAAATCTACCTCAGATGTAAATATTATTTCACTTATGTTTTTTTCAGAACAATCACTTCTGGAGTTCAAATACTGTATTACCAGTTTCTTCCTTGAAGGAATTTTTAAAATAAGAAAGGAAGGAAAAGAAGGGGAAAATGCCTGAATAAGGTCCCTTCCAATATTTCTGAGCCTTTTCTTATTTTCTGTTCATATATGTATATTTAAATGTAATCTCAAACACACACATGGTTACAGCTGAATGTAATATTGGTTTCTGTGATTCTTCAAGTGAATTTATGAGGCCAGAAAAGCTTCTTTTCAAAGTATACAAGCTAATTCTCATAATTTTCAGGAGTTTATGTAGTACAAATTTCTGCAAATTTAGTGTCTTCCACAAGGTTGAGAAGCAGCATCAGCAGGAGTGATGGCTGGCTACCACTTTTTGGGTTTAATGAAGTTGTTTTGAATCTGTCTTGAGTGTTCATTTGATTCTGGAGTTCTACAATTCTACAGTTGTTTTTAAGGATGTTTAGTCATCCTTGTAAAGTTTTTATGGGCCTCTAGATGAATGTCCTGTTTGTGTGTGTATATGTGTGTATATACCCATGCATATAAACACAACCTAGATGATCCCATTGTGTAGTCTTTCTGCAGAGCTGGACAGGGAACCTTGGCATACTGTGTGTGTTGTATGTTACCTTGTGTTTTTGTGATGCAACAGAACATTGTTTTTAACAAGACCATCAACTGGAGTCTTGAAAGAGCTGTTCTTAAGTCTAGATTTTCTTTTAACAAGTTCTTGGTTTGGTTTTTTTTTACCGCTCATCAGTTGTATAGACTTCAACCAACTTTGAATAGTTTGGAGAACGAACAACAAAGAGCACATAAAAAAGGAAAGGAACAAAATGGCTACATACTAGGCTACAATTAAATTATGTGAATACAAGTAACCTAAATTTGTGTCTTCTTGTCTTTAATGTAGCCCGAGTCGGACTCCCGGGTGAATGGCGCCTCCCCCTGTGCTTCGCCCCAGCACTCTGCCCTGGGCTTCCCACTGGAGCAGGACACAAGCTCGCAGTTCCATCAGACAGGTGAGTGTTCTCATCAGATAATGTGCTCATGAGGCCATAGGTGACTACTGGAAGGGTTTGTTGGCACCTTCTGGACAGATCTGTAAATCAAAAGGAGCGGATCTTTGCGATGCTGCTCAGTGCAGCTGGAGGTGTTGCTTCCTCGCACTTGTGAAGAGCTGCGGTATCCTAAGAATCCACGTGACTCTGAATTACAGACTTTTCTCAATAGACTCCTTGGTTCCAGCTATTCTTACTAAGTGAATTTACTGGGCAAGTCCATCCTCACTGAAAGGGGAACCAGACTTCATTGGACTGAAGTGGCCAAGAGCTGTTTGTCCTACAGTACACATGGACCCAAGTAATCTGTCAGATAAAGGATCAAATGTCCAAATAATGTAATCTACACTTGCTGTCTTCTTTAAAAATTCTTGTGTAACCTCTGCTTATCCTGGTATTTTGATGTTCCCACTCCCAAAAGGTTCACATCTTTAGGAAAAATTCAATATTTATGGGTACAGGCTCTGCACATTAAGGGATTTCTTTCTCTCTTGAAAGATTATTTTAAATTCTCCATATCAGAACTCACTAATTTCACCATGAGTTAGCAGAAATAACTCTAGACTATTGCATGGACAAAAGTAGGGGAAAAGAGAGAATATTTCTCTCAAATTATCTTATGTACGAATTCTTCCTGTTTCTGTTTTTAAGCCTTGTGTTATAGATTAAATATTATTTTATTTCTGTAGAAAACAGGAAAAATATTCTTTTGTGTACTGAACATTTTTCATTCAGCATTAACCTATGTTTTTACTTTATCTGGAAAAACATGGAACTTGAGTCTGATTTCATGCAGTATGAAAGATGCTGTCCAATAAAACTGCCAACAACACAGCCAGTTATGTTCCCTAACTATTCTCTTGGCTAATTTTAAGCATCATTTTTCAAAGATATGCCAAGGGGGATTTTAGCAGTATTGAAATGGCTGGCACATATTGATTAAAGACCACCTAAAAGATAAATGTTGCGATTTTTTCAGAGAAAAAATGGTGTATTCACTCTGAAAGTTACATGAGAAATCATCTGCAACTGGAACTGAATTTTAATAGAGTACCTACTGAGTTTAATTACTTCATCTTGTAATTTTATTTAACTGTAAATGTTTATATACTGTTCCTGGCTGGCAACTTCTAGTCAAATCCTGGATGCAATGGTTAAGTTTTAATGAAAGAGAAATGAGTTTGACTGCAAATCAATAATGTAACTTTCATATCCTCTCCCAAGGCTGGCAATTATCGATGATAGTTCCTGCACATTACAAAGGTTTCAGGTACTGTTTTCCTGTGAAATGTAAAGGAGTAATTAACTGGAAAGTTGGCTAAGAATGCCTTTTAGAATGTCGTTGTCCTTTTTTTCTCCCTTTGTTACAAAAATGATTTTTCTGTTGTCATATCTACAGATGACTTGTTAGTTCCACCTCATGATACCAACACAGATCTAACAGATGTTATGGAGCAAATCAACAACACATTTCCAGCTTGCTGCTGTAAGTTTAACAAAATATGTCTTGAGAATCATATTGAATTTGAGGTGGTCTTTTGGAAAAAAAAATAATTCTTGTGGTATTGACTAGGAGAATAAATATCTCTGAGAAGATTTCTTGTGTAATATATGCAAGCTGTATAATTCTGTCCCTTAAAATTCCTCAATATACACTACTTTTGAAGGTAGATAAATGTTCTTGTTTAAGTGGAAGCAATTCATTACAAGAAAAGCCTGTAGCTCAATGTGGAATTTTCAGCAGTGCCAAAATAAGAGGAAAGACATCTAGAATCTCACTAGCTGCTGATGAAAACCTTTTGTAGAACTTAAGTGAATGCAGATTCAGAATTTCTGAATGCAGTTTTTGTAATAAAGCTTGAAAAAAAAGTCCTTAGACTAATTACTGAGCTAGTTATTAGACCAGAGGAAATCTGTGAATGCAGTATTTAACACCTTTTCCTGCTTAAATGCTTTGGAAGTTGATATTTTATTCAGTGTCTATTAAAGAGAGATCAAAAGGAAAACCAGCTTGTTCCTATGCATGTCCTGTATCAGCTGACATACATTTCCCCTGATCCTGCTTACTGTGTCATTGCACTTGAAAAAGTGAGAATCTGTCTCATGTATTATGGTGGGTTTTGTAAAATACATTTATACATATATATATATATAGAAAGACATGTATATTTCAGCTCTTTTGCGTAAGAAAAACAGTAGTGAAAACTTTGATATATTTTCAAAACTGTTGGAAGCTTCAAATGAAATGTAAAATTAATGATCAGTTTTAAAAGGCAGAAGTCAGAGAGTGACTGTTTATGCCCAGTCCTTTTGGAAGCATCAAGACTCAACTCCATGCTATTTCATAAACTCTATGGACCCTGTTAAAACACCCCTTTTATGTCTTGAACACACATTGCTGCATCACAGAAGATGGAACTTGCATGTTTTGAAAAAGCAAATGAGGTTCCAGCAAAAAAGGTCTTGTTTCAGCTATCCTTTTTGATTTTGATGAGTTCAACAATTCAGAGCCCCTTGTTCTGCAAATTAAAGTTTTGATCCTAAGGAGCATCTCATTTGAGGTCAACAACTAGTGGAGCTGCTCAGCACACCTTGAGGATGTGTGTGTATACAAATCAGTATAATTGGTATAAAATGCAACTCAAGCATTTGTTCTTGGTTTTGAAAGTTACTGTCTTGCTAGGTGACTATACAGCTACATGGTCATTTGGCCCAAATGAATTTAAAGCAAATTACATTGTGTTAGTACAAGCTTGGTAATATGGCTGTTCTCCAGGACTGGAAAACAGAAAGAAATTTTGATTCCATAAGCAAACACCATGAGATAGGAGAATACTGCGAGTGAAAACCATGGCCCCTTCATATTGTGAAGTCTATCTGAGCATTTAAGATTAAAAGAAAGCACATTTCCAGATTTCATGTGATTTCTCCCCATTGTCAGCTTAAACCACCTTGCCCCAATTAGTAGGTACTACTTATGTTTGCTCTCATTCAGTCATTCTAGAACATCTTTTACTTTGAAGTAAAATTTTTTTAACTTTTAGATTCATATCTTAAATGTTTTAGAAGCCTGGAATGAGGATTATTAGTCTGGCCTTCCCAACAAAGTGCATTAGACTCTGAGTTTTGCTAAGGAAGATCCTTCAGATCCACTGATCATGGATATAATGCCCTTTTTTCCTTATTTATGTCATTGGTCCTCAGAAGTAGGCAGGTGTACTACACTGTGCAGAAGTCTTGTCTGTACATCTGAGTGATGTCCAGAGCAAAGAATTTTGAACAGATGATACTGTAATACATCACTCAGGGGTTTAGATATGGCTACAGATGGTGAAAATGAAACAATTAGTTTTAACTATATCATTATAATGCTATAAATTTGTTGAAAGTAAGTTTATGAAGAATTAAACCACTGCAACACATTTCTTGTTAAATGTTTAGTCTTTTAAAGATAAGTATTTTTTTTCTTCTGTAGCATGTGTTTTCCTGATAATAACTTTGTTTTTAAACTGTCAAGATGCAAAATCATGTAAATTTCTAACTTTTTTTTTTTTTTTTGCAGCAAGTTTCACTGGCAGACCACAGGTATGAGACATATTTACATACTTGCATAGGCATTGGAAACAAAGTAGAGCAAGTGAAAAGTTCCATAAAAGCAAAGGGGCTGCGGTGGGTTTTGTCTACATTTTTCTATAGAGGTCTGTTTGGGAGCTAGACTGATACAACAGGAAGGCCAGATTCCAAAATATCAGAGGTAATAGAAATTTTCTACTAGGTCAGGCACTGCCACAGGTGTAATTGTTCTGCAGGTCTGTGTTGCTATCCAGATGGAACCAGCTTGCATTTATTTGAGCCAATTGGTTTAAAGCCAGCAGCAGCTTGCAATATCAAAGCTGGTTCTTGCAAAGATGTCCATATGTCCTGGTGCACTTTCAGGAGCTGTGGGCACCAGAGCACAAAGATCAGGAGCCACACAGCACCTTAGGCATTAAACTGTCTGCACTGAATAGGCAACCACTCCAACACGGACTTTAAACATTGCAGTATTGTCAGTTTAGATTTCTTTTAACTATTTGCCTCAGTTATTTGCTTAGTCTCAGGCCAATACACTTAAATTTTAAGACAGGGGGGTTTTGTAAGATGCCATCACAGTCCTGGGCTGACTGAGCCCAGAGCAGGTAGAAGTTTCTGTGTGTGCTGACTCCTGGTACTGATGATGTTTCTCATCCTGACAGGCCATGTGAGGTGTTCCTTGGGATGTCAGCCAGTGCTTGTGGCACACAGCACAGCCCTGTTCTGCCTCTGCCGGCCGCGCGTTCCGCTCATCACAAACCTGCACGGGACCCTGGACACGCCGTGTGCTCCCACCGCGTGTTCCGCTTGAAACAGTACAACACTGAATACCCAAAGAAAAGGATGTTGTTTTTATAGTGTCTTTTTTTTTTCCTTCTTCCCTTTCTATGCAACTGTAAATTAATGAGCAGTGGAATATTTGTCACTGATTTGTATAAATATACAGCCAGGGGAAAAGGGGCAGGGGCTTTATATACGTTCTTTTTGATAATCATAAAGAGAACTGCATAAGGAGTTTGGAGCAAAACGTTACGTTCATACATTCCTTTCAGCTCTTTGCTTTTGCATTGTAAAGTACCTTTAGTTGTATTCTCACACATGTAATATCCTGTACTGATTATTTGTATGTTAACCATATGAACACACAGATTTCAGAATATCTTTGCATCGTTTTCAGCATTGGCATATGAAGTTCCCATAACCTGCATTATTGTTACTGGTTAACAACAATTGTCATTAGGTGCAAGATACAACATTTTAATTCAATTAAACAAGGTAAACTCTCATTTCAAGTAATAATTAGCATCCTCATGTACCTAAGTGGTATTTTTAACTTCCTTTTTGTTATTTCCAGACAACACTCCATTTGGAGGATTATTTTTTTAAGCTTTACTTTACTTTGAATCGGGAGATAGCTAAAAAGAGGACTTAGATGATAGCTTAAGTTGGTTTTAGTAAGAACTAAGTTAGTGTAATCCTTCCCAACTTTGTTCAGAGACAAAGCTTTGCTTTTCCCTGCTGGGCCAAACTTGCTTCAAGTTTTGGAATTTACAGCCTATGAAGTGAAGCTCATTTCTGTGAGATCCATTTCTTTTGTCTGCCTCTTGGGAGTGAAGAGACAATTAGAAAGCCCTTTCCAATACTATTAGCAACAGAACTTTCTCCAGAACTGCAGTGCACGTAGATATTATCATTTGGCATTGTAATCTTGCAGATCATCCTTATCTTTAAGATAATTTATTTATTTTATTACTTTTGATAAGGATAATTGTGGGAAAGTATGTTACTGATCATCTGATCTCCAGTTTAAGGATTATCATCAGAGATTTTAATGCCTTCACAGAGTTTACAATGCTGCATGGACACTTGCTTTAATTCTAGGATATACCTTGAATTGGTAAAACTGCATGCAATACCTTTCATGTATAGTAAAGAGAAACAAAGCTGTGTTGTTCTTAATTATTACTGAAGGAAAAAAACCCTTATCTTAAAATGGTATTGAAAGAGGTGTAAAATTCTCTTCTGCTACTAAAAAAATGCTAGCGGACATTAAAAGAGCAGGTCAGGAATTTTTAGTGGCTTTGTGAAGTTTTGGCAGCCAGACTGTCCTGCACCCACAGTATTTACTCCTGAACTGCTGCTGCTCAAGGAGTGATTCAGGCACAGTGTTGACCACCTTCTACTGTTGGCACCAGTGCCAGTTCTTTCTGAACCCTTTGGCAAGTTATTTAACCACTCTGCCTCTGTTTTCCCATCTGTAAAATGGGGATGATAGTGCTTACCTCTCAAAGGTGATGTAGACTTGGCATTTTTACAGAGCTTTTCAGATGCTAACTAAGTATTAGTCTTGAGCAAGTGGAGCAAAGCTATCAAGAAGAGAAGAGAAGATGCTGGCTCCTATTAAATGTAATGTAGTTATTCTGAGAAGAAAAAAACCCCACATTTTACAGAAGAGGAAAACCATGACCACCTTTCTACCTCAGACCTATCTTCATAAGTAGTATTGGAAATAGCTTTACATTCTGTTCTCTGCAAAGTACTTGGCTTTTATCATAATTCTCTAGGCAAAGAATCTTTTAAAATACTCCCAACATAAGTATAAAAAGAAATCAGTAGTGAATTTGGTGGATTTTATTTTTGTTCTGAATATGAGGTTATGTATAAAGTTGTTTTTCTGCCTGTGTTTGTATGCATCCTTTGTCCTCTGCTGCCAAGTAAATGCTGCTTCAAACACTACATTGTAACATTCTTCCTCTGAGACTATAATAAATAAAAGGAATATATATTGCAGTAACATGAGAAAAAGTATGGAGTTCTTCCAAATTTTTTGGGCTTCAAGGATGGCACATCTCATTGCTAAATGCTGAAATTTCATTCTGAAGATTAACATGAGCAAGCTGTGGTAGTCAATTTCTATGTCCTAGTTATTTCTCTGTGTGGTTTGAGTTTAAATGAGATTAAGCAGTAATGTTTTTCTTCATAAATCTTGCATATTTTCTCTAGTTTTCCATCTTGAATGATTTTAGTCTAGAATCCTCCTCAGTTTCATGACAGGCAGTAAATCTGATAGCTGAGAAGCAGACTGCCTTTTTTTTTATTTTAAATGTTCTGTATATGTATTACAGAACAGCAATAATGCATGAAGCCCTGTCAAATAGGACAACTGTGAATTAGTCTTCAGCTTTTTGTTGCCTTTCAGTCAACACACTCAGCTGAACCACAGCCTTAGGTATTCTGCAGGACAAGGTAGAAAATATACTTTCTAACTTTCAGGTATTTGCCTTAATGCAAGTTATTTTAATGACTGTGTTAGAATTGCTACACTTAAAGGAGAAAAAAAGTGCAAAGTCCTAACAACTCTGTTTCCTTATCATAACAGTTGGCACTGCTTTAATGTTTAGTTGTTGGGTTTTGTTTGGGTTTTATTTTTAAACTCTAACAAATGCCAAACATAAGTGTCAAAGTGATGACCTTTTCCCTCAGTTTGTGAAAGGATGGTTAACAAATAAGTTGTAGGGAAATATTATTTAAGTGATTCAGCAGTTAGCAAGGAATTTAACTACAGAAAAATTATATATAAAGTCAAATTAAGTCCTGTATTTAAAACAGTAAATGTGTCTTAAAATGAAGAGACTACTCGATTTAAAAAAACAAAACAGTTATATGTTTGTACAGTAGGAGGCAGCAGAAGAGAGAGGTGTACCAGGGGCTGACTTTGGGAATAATTTATGCAAGTGCTCCTATCTACAAGTTGCACCCTGTGTACCTCAATTGCCAAGGTAGCAGGCACCAGAGTTCTGTGATGCTGGCACCTGTAAGGAAGGTACTCAGCTTAAAAAGTCATCCTTCAGTGCTGTGCCACAGAGGTCCTGGCCCTTGACATGGGGAGCAGAATGGCACCCACTTCTCACCGGCCACAGGGCTTTTCTCAAGAGTGCTGGGGACAGTGCATGGCCACCTCTGGTCCCTCCATGCACAATGCAAAGGTGAGCACTCCCTCCCTTCTCCACCCAACCTTTACCTTTAAGCACTAACCAGCCCCTTGTGCTGCTATTTTGTCAGGCCCAATAAAGCCAACCTGATACTTTTCATGAGAAGGATTATGTCTGAGTCTAAAGTCTATGCAAAACATCAGGAGGGACACCACCCTGCACAGCCCAGAATGGATGGCATTGGTTGATAGCATATCAGTTTAAATTCTCATTAGAAAACACCCTTAAGCTGTATTATTAACATGTCAGTTCCTTTTTTTCAAAGAAGATGCAAGATTGATGCATCTAATTAGAATCAGAGGGTAGAAATCCTTCTATTATTGGGGCTTCATCTTCAGGGGAACTTTCACAGGGAAACAATCATCTTAATATGGGTGGTATTATTTCTTTTTAGACCAAGAGAAGGTTCTTCACATATTCAAAACCAAGAGAGTTAGATGATGAGACACCAGCCCTGCTAGGTCAGAAATACTGGACACAGACCATCAGTATGCACATGACAATTTGTGGCACTTCCTTGTCCTAGGTCAGGGGTTCTGTCCTCTCCTCTGTTATTTCTACAGTTGGAGAAAAACCAACAACACAACCCAACCAAGAAACAACCGCAAAAAGCCCACCAAATCACAAAATTTAAAAGCTAAACAAACCTAAATTCAGCCAAATTAAAAATGTATTATTGTAATAGGCAAGTTTTGGATTTATGCGGAGAACCAGAATAGTGTTTTAAGCATTTCCAGTACAAATTAGCCCTTGGGAAAGAAATTGTTCATTAGATATATATTTTTTGTTCTCTTACTTTAATATGGAGTTTCCCTAAGAAAATTATTCATGAGGGCTTTTTTTTTTTTGCAGCACTGCAAAACTGTAAAATGGATCCTGTCTCCTGTCGTGTAGAAATGAAGATGTCATGCCATATGGCTGAGAATTCTGTTCCCACAACAACAGCAATAAAATCAGTCTTACAAATCCTGGCAAGGTGTAAATTAATAACAGTGGGGTATGAAAAAAAAACCAAAAAACAACTTTTAGAGGGGAAGAGAATATTTGAGCAGGAAGAGATCTCTTGTACCTTAGAAGCAAAAAAGCTCAGTAGTCATCAGCTGTCATGTTCCTCAAACAGTGTTCTTGAGGCTGGAAAAGGTGAAATCATTCTTGGTTCACATAGCTTTGGGAATGTATCTTTTGTCTTTAGTGGCACTTTCATGATGTACCAGCAAAAATTTCAGTCCTTACAACTTAAATTTATACCTAAGAAAGAACAGCTGTTTGTGAGTGCAGCAGCCACCTTCAGAAGGGGTAGGTGGTGTTTTCATCAGCTGCTTTTCTAAACACCTCAGACACCAGGAGTGAGCTGGCTCAGCTCATTTTCCCAAGCCTCTCAGCACTGCAGCAACTGCTGCAGCCAACACAAAGGTATCATTTAAATTGAAGCCTGCTTATTAAAAGTGAGAATCCAGGAGAGCTGCACAGAATTACTAGCTGTGCTAGTCTTGAGTATATTGGAGAGTAGAAGAAAATGAAAAAACATCACACATCACTTGAGCATCTAGGCTCTGCTATCCGTCCTCTCTCATGTCATCTCTGAATCTCTATTTACAGATTAACTATTCATGCTCTTGTTAGTCACTTTCTTTATGCAATCAGATAACCAGACATTTTCAGTGTTTTTCTGACTGAGGTGGGCTGACCCTGACTGGATACCTGATGCCCACCAAAGCCTCTCTATCACTCCCTTTCTCAGCTGGACATGGGAGAGAAAATATAAGAAAAGCTCATGAGTTAAGGACAGCAGAGATCACTCACCTAACCCACAAATGAAGTTGTACACATGAATAAATAAGAGAACAGACAGAATATACAATAGTAACTGCCACTGACAATCCACATAACTGATTTAACTGCAAACAGGAGTAAAGAATGTTAAGGGTTACCTAGATCCTCATTTTTGAAGATTGAAGCAACATTTACCTTCTTCCAGTCCTCAGGATCTTCCTCTGTTTCCCATGACCTTCCAAAGGTAATTAAAAGCTGTCTTGCAATGATATCAGGCACGTCTCACAGCACTCCTGGGTATGGCCCAACACATCCCATGGCCAGTTTGTTCTGTAGATCCAGTTTGCTTAAGCATTCCCTAACCCAATTCTTCTCCATCAAGGAGATCTTCCCTTGCTCCAGACTTCTGGCTAGTCTTACTTAAAGACTGAGATAAAAATGGGATTCAGTATCTCAGACATTCCTGTGCCCTTTGTCACCAGATCCTCTTCACCAGTGGGCTCATGTTTTCCCCAGCCTGCTGTTTTCTGCTGCTGTACTCAAAGTCATTCTTTACATCTTTTGTATCCCCTCAGGCCTTGGCTTTCCTAACCCTATCCCTGCAGAACTGGGCAGTATATCTGTTCTCTTCTTGGTCCCCAACAGGCTGAAGCCTTCTCTCCTGAGGCCCAGGATGCAATCTCGCTTTATTGCCTTAATCCCATTGGAAGCCTGAGCACTATCATCTCATGGCCACTGTAGCTACAGCAACCCTTAAACTTCACATCCCTTACCCATTCTTCCTGTGTGAATAGAAGGTCCAGCAAGATCTCTGCTCTCACCAGATTCTGTCACTTACATGAAAAAATTGTCACCAGTACACTCTAAGAAATTTTCCCTCAACAGTTACTATAGTTCTTGCATGATGTCCCAAAAAAATCTTTTGCCAGAGAATTGCAGTACACGAGTAGAGGACCTTTTAAACACAGATGCTTTGGTTGATTTTGTTTAGTACCTCTGAAAGTATTTTGGTGAGCAGTTGTGAGAAGTCTAATGAATGGCAGCAATACCCAGACAAGTGAAAACATCCAGCTGTATTTCTGTCTCTCCAGTGCCAGCAGCCCCTCTGGAATGGAAAGTGTAGCTCTGACCTACTTGCTTTCAACAGACTATAATTACAGCACTTATCAATTTTCTATAAAAATACAGACATGAACAAATAGAAAACCCAAGTGGCTGAAACATGAGCAGAATAACAATGTTATTTCATCCCCTAAATCCCAATTGCTGCAAAGATGATGCTTGTAGGCTGAAAAGTAAAACCAGTGAAATGACAGTAAACTATCAGAATAACAGTTGAGTTTATTATGAAGTACGAGCCAGGCTTTATACACAAAGATATACCACAGTATTTGTCAGTCTGCTGCCTAGACTTGTAATTTCTTCCTCCCTAAAATGTCTGCTTGCTTGCTATGACAGGAAAATTAGTGATAGCTTCAGCAGAAGAGAATTATTCTGACTTTCAAACTCATCTGATTTCTCAAAGTGCAGATTGTGCTATGCATTTGATGGCAAGGGGCTGAACTATGTGTCCAAAGCTGGATCCAGCATCCCAGTGTCCCCAGATAAAGGGGAATAGCCACTCCCTTTGATTAGTTTTGTTAGGACACCCTCCCTTTGCTGCCAGAGTACTCTGCCTTGGGACAACACACAACCATCCATGGAAAAGGCAATAGGTGATAGATGAGGCTGCAGACTTCCAGGTTAACCCACTTAACTCAGAGCTTGGTAGCATTTGGCAAATTCTTCTGATAACTATTCACATTCTTGTTACTGCAGAAAGTTTGGTTCTCTTCTCCTGCAAATCACAGCACTTGTAACACTACTTAGAAAAATGGGATTAAGAGATAAATATTTCCTAACATGCCACTTTCCTTTAGCTGCTCTTCTTGCAGAAGAATGCCTTGCTTTCCCAGGCCTTGACTCATATCTGGGTTTGATTGACTTCTTTCCTTCACATGTCCAGAGACAGTCAACCTTGGACCATGAAAAAGCCAAAAAACAAACCACACCTAGTGTTTTAATTAAAAATTATATGAGCTTGTCAATGTTGCTGCACACTTTGTTACTTATGACAGCTCCTGTATCTTAGAAATTACTTATGAGTAAACAAAATCAGCAAGGCTCCCACTGAAAGCTTCTTGGAAAGTTTGACTTAAAATAACAACTTGATGAATGGAACAATGTCATTACACACAACCAAGTTGCACTTCTTAAAGGCTGATTACAAACACCCTCAAATGTCACCTCTTCTTGACACTGCTGATTTTAGGGCTCTTTAAGGTTAATATAAACTAATCCAGAAAAAAAAATCCATCACACCTTTCGAGGATCTTTGAAAAAAACATCATTGTGCATACAGAACCTTAAGCCTGTCAGTCTTATCTGCAGTCTCAGCATTTATTTATTAGCTTTTAGCCCATTTGCAAAGGAAAGAGAAGGTTATAGCACATCTGTTTCCAGAGAGATTGAATAAAATATGGCAGTTTAGTTAATCAGAGTATTCTTTCTTAATCTGTTTTTGCTTGGATAGCTCATATAAATAGATGATTAAGAAAAAGAGGAGTTTTTTCCCTAGTTTCTAGTAGTGGTATTATGCCCATCTCAAACAAAATGTACCTAACAAAGAGTTAAATCACATGATGTGATTAAAACCAAGATATTCCACACCCATCTGCTTTCCTAGACTGGCAGAAATGACAAGGCAAAAATCAAAAATACTGTTGTCACTTCATTACAAAGGTTCTATTGTCCTTCCATCGCAAAGGTTCCATATTACTAGAGTTTCATACCTCCTTGATATTTCCCATAGGCAGCTCCTCTGGGCACTGACTCTTCCAGGTCCTCACAGCAGCCAAGTGACTCCAGTTCCTCTCAGCCACCCAATCCACTCCTTTATAGCACTCTTCTTCTTATTGGCTACAGCTGTGGCCTGTTAAAATCAGGCCTGCTCCTAATCTTGAGTAATTAACCCAGCTGCAACTCCTTAGGGGGTAAAATTACTTTCTATACTAGCTTTATTTACTTATATTTTATCCCCCTACAATTAATGCTGTAATGAAGCAGATGTAAAATCAGACCTGAGGACTGCCCTTCCAATAAGAAGTGCCTCAAGTAGCAACACCAAAGATAACATGGCATTATTTTAGTTATATAAATACATACATATGGTATATTATACTTTTTTATATATACACACACTGGAGACAACTGTGGATAAAAGAACAGGATTATACCCATGAAAATTTAAAAAAACATTTATGAAAAATAAAATAAAATGCAAAGAAAAAGAAATCAGAGCTGGCTCCCACACCATCTGCCTTGGCATCTCCCTGGGCCCCACTCCTCCCTATCAAGGGCAGTCTCCCCTCTCAGGAGAGGTGTTCCTGACTCCTGAAGGCTCCCACCCCATCAGGTACTCCAAGGTCTTGTCTTCCCCACCAAGGAGCAAGGCAAGAATGGGGATTTCCCAATTTAGGCTCCCCATCCCCAACCTGGGGCCACTTAATATTCTGGTTCAGCAGCACTCAAAAAGGAAAGCTGTGTTTATCTGGTGGGTATTAGCAGCATAATGGCGGTAATTAAGTCATAATCACCTTAAAAATGTGCTCTTATCTCAAAGCTTGAGAAGGAGCAGAGACTGGAGGCTGGGGCTATTATCTCCTGCTTTAGCTCCAGGGAAGCAAGCATCGAATGAGCATTCATATCAAAGTCAGTAAATAATTTGGCCAATTACCTATTCCCACATCACCACTGAGGTTTCTTGATTGAAGATTGCAAATGTTTATGTTTAGCCTTCAGCTTAGTATTTAGAGTGCCATATAGGAACTGAATCTGCATTAAAAATTTATCCCCGAGTTACTGCAATACAAATAGAAAAAAGTCAGTACAATCAGTATTTATGTCTCTGTGAGCATGGACTTGTAAAAAACACTTCTGTATTATCACAAACCATACATACAAGCACAGGGTCTATAATGGAATTAATTGCCCTTTCAGTTCCCCAAACACCTTGATTTGGCACGGTGGAGGCAAATTTAATAAACATGTTTGTACAGCTGATAAACTACTCATTTTAGAATTACAGCAAGGCATTTCAATATGCACTGAAATAATGAGTTTTCTAGACATTTTCTTACTGCTATCCTTCTCTCCCAAGACCAAAAAATGTTTTAGGAGTAGATGGGCAGCTCTTTCCACTTCATCTCTCCTGCAGTGCACAAAGGGCAGAACACATTCACTCTGTGTCAGTCCAAGTGTGTGCCTTGGAACGACCCCCGCTCCTTCCCTCTGGTATTTCACCAGCACTATATTATACTGCACATACCTTTAGACAGAGCCAAGGAATAGATTTGCCAACCCACTGTCTTCCTATGACATTTGCAATAGGCTTAAGCAGATTTAAAATGAATGTATCTGCAAAGGTGTCAGCAAAAGCCAAATTTCAAGAAGCGAGATTGCCAGTGAGTAGTTAAATACATTCTAGGCCAGAAATTTGCCTTCTTGTCAGCAGATAAGAAAAAGAATAGGATCTCCAAGAGAAAAAGAGTCGAGTTGAATTTAAGGTAACTCAATGGCATTGATATAGCATTAGAGGGACAGATTTCTCAGAGATGCTTTTTCTGCAAGGACTCTAAAAGCAGACCTACAGTCTAGCTGTGGGTCCTGGCTGCTTCGGCACTAAGAACTTGCCTTCTGTGGCTACAGGTTTTCTGTAAGGGCACTTCCAAATGGCAAATTAATTTCTTCGGTATTGAATTTCTCAACTTAAACCCTTTGTAAGGAAGTAATATTAAAAAAACTCCAAAACAACCAAACATACAAAAAACCCACACCAAGAACTATACCTACAAGATTAAATAATCAGAAATGTAGGGCCCAGATTCTAAAACTGTGGTCCTCAAACATGCTACCTTTGCCAGAAGGCAGCCAGCATATAGAATTTAAGATTCATATCGCAGTATAGATATGTTCATGTCAGGAAAAGAAAAAGGTTGAACCAAGAAAAATCTAAAGAATGCAGTACTAATCCTGCTTGTGGAATGCTTTAGCCCTCAGCTTTTTAGACACCTTGCCCTATCTTTTGTAGAAGTTCTGTTTATACCTGTTAATGATCCCCTTCTCAGTGGTAGTTTTCTCCAAAATTGGTGACACTTAAAAGATTTTCTTAAGGAATTAATCTCAGAAACTTTATATTTCCACTTTTTTTTTCTTAGGCTGCACCTGCAGAAGGATGTTTAACAGTAATTATGACCTCTGTCTTTCTGAGAGATTTTTATTCTTATCCCAATGACAATGGACCCTGTTGTCCAGGGTTAGCAATCTGTGTCAAAGCATTTACAGAATATTTCAAGGGTAAGCATTTAATCATAAAGGGTAACTGGGTAAAGGCTTAACCAAGCAACTTAAAGAAATGAATGATAATGATTTAAGACTTTGCTAAATTTAGCAAAATTTTCTACTAGCTATTTTCCTACAGCCCATTTTCATAAGGTTCCTTATGCCATTAAAATATATAAATACAAACTACATTTATATGACAAAACAATCATCACTCTAAACATCAACAACCATCAGACATTCTTTTTTAATAGAAACAACTTCTGGGAAAAGTCACTTCGTTCAAAAAACAAAATCTAAACCAAAAATTAATCAAATGCAAAGTATGAAGAGTTCAGATATTCATAGCAAAAAATGAATCCTACTTCAGTCAAGAGTCTGCTACTATCCACTAAACAATCTCTTCTTTTCTGCATTGATTTAAAGCTCTTATAACTGTTCACTAGTTTGTGTGTCTCACACACATAAACTGATTCAGATGCTGGGGTTGCCATCCATGGTGGCTTTTCTAACTGCACATTACCGAGAAACACCAAGATAATTAAAGGACTGAAACATCTCTCCTACAAGGAAACCCTGAGAGAGGCTGGAATTGTTCAGCCTTGAGGAGAAGGGCACCAATGTATATAAATACCTGATGGGAGGGTCCAAAAGGACAGAGCCATGTTGTTTTCACTGATGCTCTGGCAACACAAAGATCAATGGGCACAAGCTGAAACACAGGCAATTCCCTCAGAAGATCAGGAAAAATTTCCTTATTATGAGAGTCTCCAAGTGCTGGCAGAGGCTGCCCAAAAAGGTTGTGATGTCTCCATCCCTGGAGATATTAAAAGCTGTACACGATCTGGGTGGCACTGCTTGTGTGGGCAGGGGGTGTTGGATAAGATGACTTCCATCTATGACTTCCAAGATGAAGTCCAACCTCAACCACTCCACAAGTCTGTGAAAGTGTCTTAAGATTAAAAGATTTTCTGTTTAGACTATGGAAGGCTTTATGCTACAAATAAGCCTTTGTACACACTTAAAAAATAGTGAAGTATGAAAAAAATCACATTGGTCAATGAAGTGCTTCCTAGAAAGAGGCAGGAAGCCCTTTCTCCAGCTATTTAAATTACTGCACCAGCTTTCTAATAAGTCTCCTTCACCTTACCTTCCTGACTTCATAGAGCCAGAAACAACAGCTTTTCAGCCCTTATCTTTCTTACTCTTTACTCATGGAAAGTCTTTGCCTTCCTTTTCACTAGAGCAGATCCTGAACATCAGTGTATGTTGGGAAGGAAGCAGTATCCAAGAGTGCCAGTTGCCAAAGTTACAAAATTGCTGGTATAATTTTCATAGACCCATTTGTATTTGGCATGGAGAGCTTAATTCAGATTTATTTTTCCCTTTGTACTGCACAGCCACCCAGCTGCTGGCTCACTATGTCACACACACATATTTCACCACTAGTGACAGTGAGGCACACTCTTCCAGCCACTTTTCCCTTAGCCATTCCAGGTGCAGGCAGAGCTCCTGGGCCCAGTCACTCCTCTGGAAATGATTCAGGACTACATAAGAGGGATGGCAGTGCAAAAAAAAAAAAAAAAAAACCAAAAAACCAACCAAACTAAAATGCTTTCAGTTTTTGAGAGTCTCTATAAGCAAGATATGAAAGTATAAAATCTGAATAAAAGCCTCAATTCCTACTCCAACCTCTACATTGCCAGTTTACTGGTTTACTGTTCAGTCAAGCAGTTTCTCTTCCAGGAAGCCAGATCACTGCCATATGGACACTCACTCCCAGGAGGGAGAGAGGCATCTCAAGGCAGTACCAGACCAAAGCCTGGGGATGTCAGCAGCTTCATGCAATGCCCAGCTCAGCTGGACAAAACTGAGTAGCTTGAGGGTCTCCTTTTCACCTGGGCCCCACAGCATCAGACAACTCTTCAGCAGAAAATCTTCCTTTGCAAAGGCCCTGTCTGAGCACCCTGCCTCCAGCTTACAACCAAGATGCAGCTCAATGAATTCTATTGAAATGGCTAGGGGGAAATAACAGCACCATGCACACAGAGCTGTTGCTTTCCAAAGGTGTTGTAAAGCACCTTAAAAATTACTCCATTTTAAGTCACAAGCAACCCTGAGTTCCTCCTACTCTTCTCCCTGGTAGTCCAAAAACAAGCCAAACCCCAGAAGACCACTCAGCAAAAAACTGTAGGAAAAGGTTCTTTAAGTTGCACTCCTGCTGTGCTACTGGGAAAATTATCAGGTACTGATATCAGTATCAGGTTAAGTCTCAGGCATTGCCAGATTTGCCAGTTGTGAGCTGCAGCTCTTTTAAATAAAGATAATAAAACCACAAAGTGTCCACTGAAAAGGCTACTCCCCAGCCACTCTAGTGCAAACTGAGAACTGTCACTGAAGTACCTGCACTGCAAATATCCACATTCACAATGGAAAGGAGCCAAAACCCAGCACTCTTTGACTGTCATGGGAGTTTTTAGAGGGTTCAGACCTGATTGCTACAGTACTGTAAATTAGAGACTGTCTCTTGGCTTTCACACCATTAAAAGTTCACAGCTATGAGTGCTCCCAGTGTGGCTTTGTTTTCAAGAACGTCAGACTCAGAGGAGCAGCTCTTACCACCTCTTTATTTCAAGTCAGAGGGTTTTTGATTTGGGTCTGCTGGGAAGTTTTTGAGAAAAATACAATATTCCTAAAACACTTGATTTGTTATCAAATCCCAACTCCTAGCTATAAATCTAACATGATTTGATCTGAGTACAGCCTATTTAGTCTATCTCTATTGCTAGTAAAGCCTGAAAGGAATCAGTTTTTGCCCTGCAGCAGCAGAAAATCTCTGGATCCCCCAACAGTTTATTATCTACTTTTGTAACTTCATCCTGAGATCAGGATGAAGTTTGTAACTTCATGTGAGAGATCAGGCAGCTACCAAAAACAGAGCCCATTAATGAACCTTGCAAATCGTTAGTGCTGGCATCCAAAAGTACAAAGTACCAACAGCCATAGTGACAAACAACACGAATTTACTGCAGCCAGAGAAGATTATTTTTCAGCTTTAACCTGAATGTTTTAAATAAGGGCCATAGTAGCAGGCAGTACTTACCTTCTCTCTCTTGAAGGTGAAGGGAAGAATCACTGCCACAGGGACACAACCTCTCTCTTCTCTTGCAATCCCTCCTGATCCCATTCCAGACTGGGCTGTTCCCTCTATCTTCCCCCAGAGTCCTTCAGACTCCATGGCCAACACCCTCCCCATCCCACAGTAGGGCAGAGGCCCATCTTACAGCCCCTATCAACCCCACCCCTCAGAGGGGATGCTTATGTAGGAACCAGAGCAGAGAAAGAGCAAAGTGAAGCCTGATTGCTGCTCCAGCAGGCACAGCTGGGCAATAACTGAGCCATCCCAGCTGGGCTCAGCTCAGCTGCCCTCACTCAGGGCTTGTTTGAACCTCAACAGCTCTTCTCTGTTCTCTGCTTGCAGTCTTGCAGTACTCTCCTGTCTTTGCTCTTCTCTAACAATTTTTTTTTTTGTAACAAAGGGTTAAATTTTTTGCAGTAGCCAGGAGCGGACCTGACATTGGGGGTGTGGCCAGGACCCAGAGTTTTTTTTTGTATGATCTCACCCATTGCTATGCAAGGGGAAGGGGACTCACTGTAGCTTCCAGGGAGAAGGGTGTTCCTTCTCTTATTAATATTGATACTGTCCATTTTCTCTTCTCATTGGTGTTCCCAGAACATTGTCCTAGCTCAACCCATGACCTTTTGTGCTACCAACTGGAACAAGCAGTGGGGCTAGTGGGGGTATTGAATTGGAGAATACAATTCCTAAACCATAACACCTGTGTGCTCCTGGCACAACTTTGTTGTTTTCTGAGGGAAGGGAGAGCTGCTGGCTGAGCTGTAGAGTAAAGCTGAATCCCTGCAGTGACTGAGGCAGAGGAGAGGTGTATAAACATCCTAGTTTTAATGTCTGGGAAAGCACACCTTGGTTCAAAACTCCTATTAGAGCACACCTCAGAGATGGCAAACCTTCTGCCTTTCTCAGCAAATGTCAGATGATTTTTTCCACCATGCTGGCCCTGCAGTCCCCTGTGTGCCAAGGGTTCCCCACCAGCAATGCTCACTGTAACATGGCTTCAGCTGCTCAAAGCTGGCCCTTAATTTTGAGAAGTTTGGTGATGGATTTGGTTATCTTTTATTTTATCTTTGATTGTTATTCTCCTGAGGGTTGCTTAAACATGCTCCTAAGGGTTGCTTAAACATGCTCCTAAAGATGAGGTTAAAAGACAGCACTGAAGAGAAAGACCTTCATGGATTATAATTTTAATTTGACAAGTTTAAATTCCACTGATCTAGATTCATTGAATATAGCCTAATCAAGTAAAACTTGTTAGCTGGGAGATACAAATGACATGTGTATAACATAAAGATACCATTTCATTTTGCACTTGAAGTCCATAAATGTAAATTGCATATTTCTGTTGGTGAAGAGATGAATAAAAATTACAGAGTTAATCTGAAAAAAGCTCCAAGAAAACATGTCACCCCTATCATCATGTAAACTACATTTGACATACATTGCAGAAAAATATTTGCATTGTAGTGTTTTCACATCCATGAGGACGTAAAACATCCCAGGGGCTTTTTAGTGTTTCTTCACTCCTCCTTGGGTAGAGACCAGCAAAGCCTCAGATGTATCAAAAATGCTACAGAAATATTCTGAACTGGGAAAGACTGATCTTATGAGCTATTCTAAAGCTGGAATAAAGTGCTGGTTTAATATTTTCAAAAGCTCTGGGATGAGTTTGTTTGCTGTGTCTGTTTCATGCTGTGCAGGAGCTCAGGAGCCAGAAGTACATGCAAGGAACCAGATGAGGCCCAGCAGACCCCACTGGTCTGAGAACTTGAAGCACACTATTCTGGTCACTCTGGAGCTGGAAGTATGTACTAGAGCTTGGGAAAAAAACATCTCAGTCTTTTCCAGAGCAGTCGAGCCTCCTATTAGGTTTAACCAGTTGTTCCATGCTGTTCAAACTAGCTGCCCTGCAGGATTAATGGATGCCAATGCACTTTGTATGTGTTTTTTTTAAAGCAATAGGGTTTAAAAGGAGTATCACTGCATGCTCCATTGTATAAGTAAAGACTTCTCATTTTATGTGAATTATTTTCTCTGTAGCTTAAGAAACCTCTTCAGTTTAAAATTTAGGGCTGGAATTATTATTCTGCATTCATGAGATGCTCTTGTGGGACAGATGCAGGTAAGGCTAGGTCAGCCTCTTAATTTATAAAACCTGTTATTCAAGGATTTCTCACATAGATATGATGCTAGATTTTGTATTAGATATGTGCTGAAATGTGGGTAGAAGAAATTTTTTTATTAGTTAAAAGAGAACAAAGAGGAAGAATGGCTGAGTTGCCAGGTTGTATTTGGTGAACATTCATTACCTTCTTCTCTTGGTTATTTACTGTGTATGAACAATGTGTTCTTACCTGTGTTTTGTCCTAGATGCCTAAAACTGGGACCCTGCTGATGCCAAAATGCTTTAGTACAGAAATATTACATTTTACAATCAAGTTGGTCAAAGAATTACATGTAGGCTTTGTAGTTAAAATGAGAAACTGCTGGATGATGAATGTGGACCAGTACTCTACACAATAGCAGACAGCAAGGGGACAGCTGTGTGCTTGAAAGGAGTTTACTTCTTCCTTGCTGAGACCAAGGTGATGCTTGGCTCTTCAGCACTCAGCATGGCTCTGGGGACATGCAGTGATGGTTGTGCCACAAGGTCTGTGTGCCCAGGCCCGTACCCAGCAGGGCACGGCAGGGTTGGTCTGTGGAAAGCAGAGATCCAGGGTTCCAACACCTTAGCCTGGCAGGTACTGACATCTCAGGAGTCAAACCCCAAGCAGCCAAAGGGCAGCAGAGGCTGTGCAAGGGAGGTTCTCAAACAGAGACCTGCTGCAGCCAGATCTGCAGTGTGCCAATATTACCCATGACAGCAGTACCTGCCTTCAGCAGAGCAGCTTGCCAGTCTCATTCTGATTAGGTGGCCCCAGCACTGTTGCTCCTTGCTTTCACAGTGCTTTCTCTGCACAGACAGATGTACTACTTCTCTACAAACTCAGGGAGGAAAGTGGAAAGAAAGTCACCTCTTGTATTCCCTTGGCTCAGCAGTGCAAAACTACAGGAGAGAGGCAATTAGTCACACTGCCAGTAGAAGTCATCTGTGTTTCAATACAAAATGCATTGCATTTTTAATTTTTAGAGAGGTTTTTGTACCATTATAAGTACAGACAAGAATCCCATGTGATTTTTAAAAATTATTTTGAAGTCTGCAAATCTCATGCACCCGCTTCAGCACAGTTTTGTCCAGCTAGCAGGTGTCAGAAAATGTTACAAAGCCAAATTAAAGTACCAGGAAAAGCAAGAGCTGCACAACACCTGGAGTCCTCAGGTGCTCCTGTTGTACTGTTCACAGTGCCTTCACCAGGAAGCCACATGTGATACTTTCTGGTAAAGCCCAAACATTAGCTAGATGTCCCAAGATTTTCATATGGTTTCATCATACACATATATCATCTTCACAGATACAAGTGAATAAACAGCCTGGAGCAAAGTTCTTGTTTTCACTGTCTGGTTAGTGCTAGCTCTACTTAGTAATAAAAGTCATAGGACTGGTAAATATTGGCAATGTTTTTGATAGGAGTCCTGCTTGCTCAGTGAGCATCAGAGTCAAGCCATTCCTTTTTGGAGAAACTATGTTCATTTGGCTCCCTGCTGATGTGTTACACATACTCTGCTCCCTCGAGATGTTGATGATCCCTGCCAATAAGCTTTTGTAAATAGAATAAGGGTTTCACTCCCTCTGCATTCAAAGAACTAACACAGGAACCACTTTTGGAACCACTATTTGTATGCAATAACTACAGAGCAAGGACTCTCATTACTCCTGGTTTTTAGTTTCAGGATGATGTGGTTGGATAGTTGAGAGTTTTCATCTCTGCTTTGGACAGCATTTTGCCATTTCCTAGGAACCCTGTGCTGTGAAACTACCAACACTTATAAATCAGCAGTGACAGCTCTGCTGATGCTGACAGGATTGTTAGAGAGCTGCTGTGCATGTCAGTCACTTCCCTCTTCTATGTACTTTCTTACTGATGGAAGGACAGAATGTATACAATAAATGAAGTCACTCTTTGGCGGGCCCAGCTAGTGACACTGCCTATACAGAAGGAGTTGTGAGAAAATACCTTTAAAACCAGATAAAGCTGGAGGTTGTATTGATTGTCAATTACTTAATTTAAGTAAATCTGCAGGAGTCACTGCTGTATGTAAGGGCAACAACCATGGGGAGGGAGCTATAAAAATTGGTAGGCTGTTCAAGCCACTCTTGTTGGCATGTCTGGTGAACTGAAGTGTTAAAGAGTCTGATGACCCACAGGGTTAATGCAAATTACCACTTGCATATGATAAGGCTCTACCTTCCAGGTTTCTTAAAGCAGAGACTGCAAATTAGATTTACAGGTTAATATAACTATAAGTGTTTCTTCTTTAAACAATGTTCATGTAGTGATTATTTTGGCTGAAATGATAGCTACAGAAGAGTTGTATAATTATCATTAAAAGTAAAAAAAAAGGTAATTGTTCTTAAAGCAAGTCAAATTTGTGAAGAATATCCAACATAAGTTTAATTTCAGGCAATTTTGTTCCAATTACTGGTATGTATTTAGAAAATATCTCCTCAAATTAGAATTGCTTTAGCCTCTCAGTTCAATTCCAAAACATTTTCCATGATAGCTTCACTTCATATTTTAATTGATTGGCAAATTATTGCAAGCTGTGAGATAATGTTGCAAGGCAATGAAATCGGGGGAATTGAACATTTAGAGCAAAGATGCTAGGTTTACTGAATTTTGAAGCTTGACTTATTTCTCTTATTCTCCTGTAATTTCTTCTATCATTAACATTCATATGGACTGGTACAGTTTTATATTCATTCTTATTACAGTGCCTTACATTGCTGAATATTTCTGTGACTTAGAGACAATTGCACTTCCAACCACAGTATGATCTTTCAGCCAGTAGATACATTGGATATGAAACTTCTAACAGTTGTTTTTAGTTTCTGTTTACTTGACATTACATTTGTCAGAGGTGTCCAGGAAACAGCTCCCAGCTTCTGCTCCTTATGAGAACATGGTTGCTGCCATGGCACTGTGGAAGAAATCCAAACTCAGTCTTGTCCTGTCTTCTACTAAACTGTCTTCAGCAGTTTAGTAAAACTAGTCCTAGCTGAAAATCTTCCTCTTACCTTTGTAAATGGGATGTATGCAACAGTGAGATTTCAGCTGTAGTACCTCTTCCCAGGCAGAGAGTAAATGAGGGAGGTTCCTTTCTCAAAGGTGATCAGTCATTGATGTGGGTTTGGATGCTCTGGCTTTTGCAGCGGCACTGAGCAGGTGGTGGTGATTAAACACTAAATATCAGTGCAGCAAGTTAGCTCCTTGAAATCAAGTTACAGCTGTGCATCAAAACTACCTCAGCTGTATAGCTGGTCTGAAACCTGCTTGGCTGTGAAAGTACCACAAAAGGTGTCCCTGCATGTCTTGGTGTCAGCAGCAGTGCTCTGCTGGGCTTTGCTTACTACAAACAAAACAGCCATCAGAGTTAAGTCTGGAGAGACGCTTAAGACTGGGTTGTGTTCCCAGAGATTAGGTATTATTTTTTTTTTTTTTACCAGCAAAAGGTGGTCCAAGTCTCACACCAAAGCCCTGCTTTTGCTTTCCTTTCTTTTCTCCTGAAAAAAGGCCTGCCTACTTGTTGGTTTGCTTCTGACAGGACTTTGACAGCCTTGCACACAACAGCTTATGCCTGTGTCTCAAGGTATAATCCACCTACCCAACTTCAGAAAGCCAGTTATGGAATAGGGTAAAAAATACAACTAGAGGAATCCAGAGGGGAAAAAACCCCAGAAATTTATTAGTTCAGTGTGAAATTGCTTATTGCAACATGCAGAGAAGTGGCTCCCTAGTCAGCCAGCTGTCTTTGTGGAAGGGGAGGGGGATGGAGTTCTGGGTCAGTGGAACTGGTGGTCTCTATCAAGAAGACCACTGGAGAAGGCCTTCAGGGCCAGGTCTGCTGCTCCTGAATGTGCTTAGTAAACCCCAGTGCTGCTCCTCAGTATTTGTATGTCAAGGATGCTGAGAAATGCAGGGGCACTTGCCCAGTACACTCAGTACTCCATGACTTACAGGCACTTGTCTGTGAGCACAGAGTGCACTTCTACTCTAGGACATTTTCTAAATAAAGTCATAAAATCCTTTTGCTTTCCAATGGCACATTTGGTGCAAGGGGAGAGGGAAGTGCCTCGTGTATACTCAGGGTGTCAATGCAGGCAGCCATTCAAGAGAAACAATCATCTCTAATGCCAGCAGCGAGGAGTGCCAATCTCCAGTGAGACAGGGCAATGCTCCATTCTGTCAGTCCTGTTTGGCAGCACAGCCAGGCTCTTCCCACACCACCAGCTCAGTGCACTGCCAGCACACAGGGCACCTGAAACACCACAGGCATTAATAATGCAGAACATCCCTAAAAGAGACCCAGGCCACTGCAATGACGGGAAGGAACAAGATGTGGGAATGCAGATCTAAGGCAATCAAGTGTCTTTGAATCTTTACAACAAGAATACTGTGATGAAGGGGGGAAATTATATTTGTTTTAATCTAAAGAGGCAGTGCTAGTATTTACAGTGAATTATTCATAATCACATGTCACTGCATGGTCTTGCAACAGATTTTCAAGCAGGAATCTTCTCCCATTGCTCTGTTCCTGGAGAATTTCCAGAAGGCTGCAGTTTTGAATTGTTCAGAATTACTTGAAGTTGTAGTTCTTTCCTTGGCTTATGAATTAATTCTGATCACCAACTCAATTTATAACCTTTAACTTCTGAAACACTTTCTTCTGCAGTTCATTCCCCACAGTGTTCATCTGTAAGCCTACTTCATAAATATATATATATATATAAGCAATATATATAATTTAGGGATGAATTTTTTGTCTCTTAACAGCCATCAAAATAAGTTTTTTTCCCTCTATTATGTGAAGTGTGCTTTTCTGTTTGTATAACAGGTCTTTAATAAGTACAGTAAAAAAAGTATTCCTGAATCCAGTACCATTACAACAGCTGATAGCTGTATTTCCTGTAATTATCTAGAAAAACAAAGATTTGGATCACCACATGCTGACCTGGCTACTGTTAGTGACTCTTGCACATGAAAAGTCTCACCAGAGATTCATCTTGATGTTTTTCAAATCGCCCTGAATTTTTATATCCATATTTAACTGCAAGCACACAAGTATTAACATGAAGGAGCTGGGAGTGCATTTTGTCCAGTTCACATCATTAATTGCTAGGATTACAAAAAAGACTTTTATTGATACTCTTATGAGTTGTATAGAATATGTTCAGTAAAGAGTTGTTTGTTCCAGAAACTTGGTGCAAAATTTTCGCACTGCCTTAAAAATCTCTCAAACTCTAGACCTGATTTCATTTCTTTGCTTACTCTGAAAATCTTTCTCAACACTGGCAACACTTGCCATAGATTTAAAGTTTGCAGTAAAATTATTTTGTAGCTGTCCAGTTTGTTCTATCCACTCCATCTGTTAAGCAAGTGTTTTATTTTTCTCTCAAAATGTTCTATAGCTCTTGGAATTTTAAGGATTTAATTATTTTTCGTGTAGTACTCTGTATAACAATCTCTTAGTAGTGCTGGACCATATCAAAATGCTTTCACAAATGGATATCACAAAGGATGCACAGTGTGACACACCTTTCTTGGAGTGGCTCTCTGTGGCCTGTGTTGAGCCTAGGATGCACTGCTATTTTTACCAGATCTGATTGATCACTGAAATAAACTACAGCAGCAGATTCTCTGTCTGCTGAAGTTCTGAAATGGAAACTGCTGTAATACATGGAATTGGGTTAGGTGGTGCTTCCTAATGTTAAACTGAGTGGCAGCCCCTCTGAGATGGCCCTGTGCTGTTAATTCATTGGATTACCCCAAAACAAAAGTGCTGCTCAATCTCGCAGCTGACTTCTGTTTCACTGAGGGGACTAAGCAGCAAGTAGACAGTGATTTATATGCTGAGAAAACTACCAAAAATCCAAGACATTTTTATGCAGACATAAAAATTCTGTGTGATACCTGACTTCATATTAAACATGCAGACATGCTGGGGAATTCAGATTCAGAGTACAAGTGGAGAAATTTCAGGTGAGTTTAAAAAGTTATTTGAACTGATGTTGTTAGCAATTGATCTAAATTACCTCTAATGAGTTACTGTTAATTTATTCTGGACAAAACCAATGTTTGCCACCAAAGGTTATGGAAAAACTTTTTAGGAAAAATTTTTTTTTTCCAGTTTCTTTGCTGAAGGAAGCTTTTCTGCAGGACAGATGGAGACTTTTTTAGACTCCTCTGTCTTTTCTAGTTCACTCCTCAACATATTGAATAATTTTGGATTTTGCTTTTTTCTAATGGGGTCTCTAGTGAGCCTGATATGATAGCAATATGAAACTGCTAACTGTTAATTAAGAAATCATTAACACAGGGTTTCAGGGAATCTCAACTATTTTAACGAGACCCCCTGTTGATTCTGGGCACATACTGCCTCATGGTTTCCTTTTTGGAAGACTGTAGGAAAATTCCTACCCAGTTATAACTGAACATTAATTTTGTCCTGGTGTCTGGAGTGTTAATATTTGATCATGGATGTGCTACCAATAATTGCAAAGGAAAATCATTGATGGAAAAGCTGACAGCTGTTTACAGCAAATCCTAATGGTGTGTCCTAGATTAGCAGAAAAGCTTGACACATTGATGTTTAAGTCTTTTTTCATGAATGTTTCATCACTAGCAGTAATAAGTCTTTGTATGTCAATAATTTTCTGCTTGATCCCTCTGATTTTCTTCCAAATTAAGTCATATTCTCATTTCCACTATCACCTAAATGCCAGATGCTCAAAGCCATTTTGGCATTTCTGTGCTGAGTGTCACACCACAGCAGCTTTTGGAGCGTGTGGGTTTTGCAGCAGAACTCATGAATGTGTCCTGGGTGGATTGGCTTCTGTGGACATGGGCAGGCACTCAGGAAGGAGTACATGGATGCAGGGAAGGAGTACATGGCAGCCAGGGAAAGAGCACATGGCAGCACATGGTGTGTACATGGACACACATGTACATGGAGTACCTGGTGTGGGGGGCATACTGGGTGCCCAAGCAGCCCTGCAGAGCAGATGTAGGGGAGACACAGGTGGCTGAAGCCTTGCTGGGCTGCCTGCCTCATGGATGAGTACTACTGCGAGCCTGGAACCAGAGATCTGATCTCCTTTGCCCTAGAGGCCAACATCCCCTATTTTCTTGTGGCTAAGCACCTCACACTTTTTGTTCTGCTGCTGAGCTGTGTCAGGGTGCAAGGAGGGCTGGTGGCTCCCTAAAGCAGGTGAGATGGGAACTTAAGCAACTGATACTTGTAGCAGCCCCAGGCAGTGCAGAGAAGAATAAAGCCCATGTCCTGACACTCACCTGAAAGCACCCCTGCACCCCTCCTGGTGAGAGCTTACATTTATAGTGAAGGATACAGGACACTGAGCCTCTGCTCTGCTGCACTCCTGGTTGTTCACCCAGCTCCAGCAAGTCACTGACAAAACACGTGGTTCTTTTGCTGGGAGACTGGAGCTCTACTTGCCTTAAAATCATTCACAAGTTTTTTTGCTACCTTTTAAAATAGTGCTCCTTTTCCCCTGTAGCAGGGGAGAAGAGCCTTTCTCCATGCAGTTACTGCACTGTCTTCCATGGCAGTGCTTGCAGTTCAAGGTACCAGACCCTGCAGACAGAACTGCAGTTAGGTCTGTAACCATAATGCCACCTAGAGTGAGATTTTTTTTTTCAATATAGCTCTTAAGTCTTCAGATTGAGTATTGCAGCTTCCATTTGCTAGGAAGACACCTTCCCAGCCTCAAAACTCAGGATAAAAAACCTGAGATTTCAAATAGCAAAGTGCAGCTCTTACTTTCTTTACTACCAAAATACATAATAAATTATTTTTAGACATTTCTTATGACCTTGTACAGGATAGTAGGTGCAGCAAGTGGCTTCTGAATACTTAAAGTGTCATTAATTACTTGCATGTCACGTACTTGTGAATGTGGAAGTCCAGCTGGTAGAACAAGAGACAATAAATGAGAAAGTGTTTAGCCTGAAGACTGAAACTCATCATGGGACTTACTATGTGAACTAAAGCTGCAGCAAATAGGTCAGCATACTTGGGCTTTTTAGTCAAATTTAAAAGAAACTTTCCAAACAAGTAGGTATTTATAGCAAATAGAACTTTAATTGTAAGTGCCTGTTGCCCCAAGTATGTTAATTTTTCTTTTTCAGTATCATATTTTCTTCATCTCATCCCCAGTTTCTGATAAGGAACCTTATTTTTCAGATAGCCTTCACTCTCAGGTAAATAAGCTGTCCTGTAGCTACAGGTCACCTTAGAGATTAATCAATTAATTGTATCTTTAGGGAGAAAACTGGCATAGAAATGAGGTAAGAGAGGAGACAGGTGCAGTGGTTAATAACCATGAGAAAAATTTGTTCTCTCTTCTCCTTCACAGAGTTCCAATGTAAGCTGGCAAGGCACATGTCAAACTGCCCACAGACAATTGTACCTGCATCCCTTAAGCTGATGTATGAGTGAAAAATAAAATGAAAAAGTTTCAGTAACTTCCATCTATGACAAAGACACTGAATGAAAAGTATAAATTGCCCCACTCTGTGCAGCCCTTTGCACTTTGCCTCGAGTAGTCCCCGGCTGACCACAGCCATTTATTTGTTTCATCCCCTCATGTGGGACAAGCACCCTTGTGAATGTGTCCCTCACTCCACCTTGACCTGTGCAGTGAGGGACACATTCTGGATCAGGTTTTCAGCAGGCCATCACTGACTTTTCTTGCTGTCCTCTGCCTCCTGGCTGTTACTGCTGCAGGTAACAAAATACCCTTTAAGGCCTGCAGGGCATCTTTAGCCAGCCCAGTCCATAGGGTTGGGAGGAAGAAGCTGCCATTTAGAATAATTTAAAATCAGAGCTGAGGAAAACAGGGAAGTGGGAAGAAGCACGGTGACCCACTCAGGGATTGCCACTGCTACTCACACTCCACCAGCCATACGTAAAAAGCAGCATTTGATTGCATTTTCTTGGCTGTTATACAAAGGTCACCATGCAGCTCTGTTGAAGATACTTATGAGTTCATGAGGGCCTGATCATCGTAACCAAGCTGCAAGATTCCATGAAAATTGAATTCATTATTAATTGTAATATGCATAAACACAGGTGTGCACCTTTCTCACAAGTAGCCTTGGCCCAGTAGTGAATCTGCCCAGCTGTGTTACAGAGTGGTTCCTCAATGTAACATCAGAATGGTTCACTGGGGATGAAAGGCAGCTTGTGTAATTGCAAACACAAGGCAGAGGTGTACATCTGTGATGTCACCTTCCCTTCTGGGCCCTACTGATACATGAACTGTTCCCAGACACCCTTTTAATTCAAAATTACCTACTGACCTTTAGACATCTTTGCCTAAAACAACTCAGATAAAATGAGAATGGATTTCCTTACTGACCTCAAACAATTCTTAAGTGAAATTTGTTGAACTCTAAAAAAAGAAAAATTTTATATGATTCTGAATTATAGGGCTTCTTTTAGAAAACAATTAAATCCTTAAAAGATTATTTTTTGTAGTATTCCAGATCCAAATTGAATAAAGATGCATAAGCAATTTTGATAATAAATCTGTTTGTCAAATTTTACCAAGCAAAAATGATCAGGGACAAGCTTTGGAGATGTTATCTCAAAGAAAAATAAAAATTGATTTATACCTATTTTGAATCAAAAAGTAGAAATGTTTAATTTCTGCAAGATTAATTCCATGGGTTATGACATTCCATAATTTTTACACTAAAGTATTGGAAAATATTTTGTTAATACTTGTTAGTATTTTCTGGGTACTATTTTTTGGTAGGTGAAACAATAGTCTTCATTAAAAAAATAGCCTAATTCTGCTTTCCATTTCAGGTTTGTTTTTTTGGTTTTTTGTGGGTTTTTTTTGGTTTTTTTGGTTTTTTTTGTTTTTTTGTTTTTTTGTGACAAATACATGTGATACCCCAGGCTACTGCTGTTTGTGTGACAAGATTCCTTTGTCACTTTGACTGAGATGCACCTGATTTCACTTTGGTATTTTACAGAGCCCAGAAGCAACATTGTTCACAAATAAGAATAGCAAATGGAGAGAAGCACTGAGGATAGACTACCTGCTCTAATCTATAGGTGGGAAAGTTTACACAAGTTAGTCCTGGTGCCACTGGGATGTGTCTTTCACTGGCATGATTTCTTCCCTCTGGGGGTGTTTTTCCAATTTGTCTTAGCTCATGCAAAACCAGAGCTTTGCTAATGGTGAGAGACATAAAATCACCCAGTAATTTAGATTTCTTATGGTGCCCAGGAATTGCCTCTTAATGGCTTTCCTGGGATTGGAACTGGGAAAAAAAAAAGATATTTAATATCAGAAGAGAGAGCAGTTGCCTTGGTGAACAAACATTGCTCCAACAGAAGCACTCCTGGATGGCTCAGGAGTGATCTTCATTCATTTCATCAGGTGAGACTTTGCCATTTCCCCAAAGGTCAGGGCTCTGCCAATGCTTGCACTCTGTGCTGGGCCTACAGGAGCCAGATGGGGGTCTTTCCATTGTCTGTAGTAGGAATGGTTTAAGGTTTTATCTCTCAAAAAATTATTGTCCAAATATGTAAAACTATCCTCACATAAAAAAATAAAATCTATATAAAATTCTCTCCCACCATAGAAGCCATGAATCTGCATGCTGTTTTGGTTTAACAAAACTCTGTAGTGCTGCAGAACCAGCATTTCCTAGTAAGTGAAAAAAACAGTTCTACAGGCTTTTGTCTCTTCCAAGCTGAAAACTCATTAATATTTATTACCAAACAGGTGTAACTGCAATTATGAGCTACTCACTTTTATGCTGCCACAATTTTCATCTAGTTAATTTTAAATTCGCAATTAGATTTTCTCCAGCAATTTAATTACTGAAGCCAAGGGAGCACCCACATTGCAAGAGAGAAATAAAGTAAAAGTCATTTCATTCCACAACTTACCCTCAGATTCTAAAAATCAATGGAAAAACTCCTCCTCCAGTTTAGCTGATTCTGCTCAATATACAGGATTCAGTCCTCCACTGCATGACTGGTGTGGTAATGACTCTCTGCATTGAAAATTAAAACTGCCCCAAGGAATTCAAAGCAAGCACTAGACTGACCTATGCAGATGATGAAAGAGTGATCCTGTGAACTTTTTTATGAATGAAAATTCCTTTGCTACTCTTCGAAAGAATTCTTTTGCAATTAATGGAGTTTCTTTATCTGTGAAAACCTGGATGATTTGAAATATTCTTTTTCTAATCCAATTCCCAGCACTTCATTCTCAGTCTACCACCTGACTGTTTTTCATGGAAACCAAGAGTCCTTTGACATTAGAACTATATTCAAAGTGGGGGTAATAAATCCTCCATCTGATCCAATCAGTGGCATTAAATGACAATGCTTTATTTTGTAAAAACACCAGTAAATGTGAACATCTGCTTTACAGCCTCCAGGGTTCTTTTCTTGCAATAAGCTTCCTAATAGTTGAGATGAGCTCAGAGAAACCGTGAAGATCTTTCCAAAATTACACTTTAAAGATCAAAAAGACTTTTGCTCAGCTTCTCCTCTTCTCTTCCTTGCACAGCCATTGGAATCTTAGTACAGTCTCCTCTCTGCAGGGTTCTGCCAGAGAGGCAGCTGCAGATGCTGTCCCCTCTCACAGCAGCCCAGGTGCTGACAGAGGGCTCAGCCCCTGGCTGAGCAGCTGTGTGCTGGTGGGCTTGTTGGATCATCCCATGCTGTGCTGCTGACACATTGGTCCATGTCTGGGTTCTAGCCTTGTGATAAGGAGGTGCTTCTTCATCACAGGAAATCTCAGTGAGGACCAGCACATAAGGCATGCTGGGGTCCAGAATATGAATACATTATAGATTCAACTTCTGCCAGGTCTGACTGTGCCCTGATGTTCCCAGTCCTTCAAAGATGTCCAAGGTCTCCTGTGCCCCACACAATGCCCCAGCTGTCACTGTGCCTCAGCCTTGGCCTCACACCACAGAAACTGGGCCCTGCTGGGCTTAGGTTGGTGCTGTCCCCAGAAGGATGCTGTAAGGAGATGAGATGTGTGTAGAGAGAGTTAATGGCTCTGATGAGGCCAATGCCCTCTCCGTGGACTATAACGTCATGTTTTCCCTCTGTTTTATCTGAACAAAGTCCAAGAAGGATCAGCAACACAAGGGCAGCTATGTGGCATGACTCAGAAATCCAGTTTTAGCAAATGTCTTGAGGACAGGTACCTGTGCCAATCTCAGTATAGACAGAGGGAACAAAGAACATGTAGACTGCACCAAGAGCTTGGAAGCTGTCTACTACAGCAAGCAGCCTTAAAGTACTCAGGAAACACGGCACCCAAACGTAGAGAGGGATTCCAAACCACTACACAGCTGCCTGCCTTAATGCACTGTCAGAAATAGACAATTATGGGCCCTGCAGAGACCATGGCTCCTTTTCTATCTGGTTTGCAGAGGAGCAGTGGCCAAGAGCTGTCTTTGCACAGCCACAAGTTGGAGCCCAGCTAGGTTTGCTGGGAGTCTCTGGAGAGAGCTGCCCTTCTCCAGGTAACATGCTCTCCCCTCCCAAGGTGCTGGACACGACATCAAGGCATTCTCCCCCAGCTGGCTGCTGTCTCACAGACACCCAGCAGAGGGTAAGGAGACAACAGTAGGAACCCCTGCAATAAGATGACAACAGCCTCCCAGGGAAGCAGCAACTTCCAAGTCAATCCTGACTCCCAGTGCTATTTTCTTGGCTGTACTCACCCTAGCCCTGTGTTGTACTGATCGCCATTGAGAGGTGGAATGTGGTGGTAGCTTTCTGGTCATAGAGAGAACAGACAACTTTCCCAGGCATCATTCTGGGAAAGGCTGTGAGAAGCTCAGAGAAAAGAATTACAACCACTTCTTACCTTAAATGGCTGCACCTGGTGTTTGTGAACATGTGGAATGTGTTATGGAAATATGTTTACCAAAGGGCAGTTTCTTAAGTAGCCAATGGTGATGGTGTTTTCATTAAAGGACCAATCAGGTCCACCTGTAGCAAACTAGAGTATAAAAAGGAATGGGTTTCTTAGTAAAGGGAATTAGCTTTGTGATCTGACTATTTATCATCTCTGACTCAATAGTAAGAGTGGGAGTGTCACAGATTTTATTAAGGGAGACTCCAACCCTGTTCTGCCCACCAGACACAGCAAAATGTAACCTACAAACTCAGTCCATGTCTATGTATAAGATGCTGCAAATCACCACCTCACTCTGAGTGTCAGGCAAGAGCAAACTGACCCCCTTTCTGTGTCCCTTGGTCTCATAAAACCCCTGGGAGGCCTAAGGTCTTCAGAGCTGCCCATTGTCCCACAACCTGTGCTGACAACTTTTTTAATGTCTAAGTTACTCCCAGTGTGAACTGTGGTTTCTGGAGATGTGTATCTGGAGTAAAGTGCTCTTACTTAAGTCAAATATTAAGTAATACTTAATACCTGTGTCAAATATTGTCTGTTGTAATAATAGATCTTGCAGCTGTTTGCAAAGAGATGCAGTTATTGTCCTTACTTTAAATATGGAAAGTGATTGTCTCATCATCACGCAGAAGAGTAAGGAGAGACTAGGATGCTTTTCTCTTGATCTTAAAACTTGTACATGTAATTTGAAAAACATGCTGCCCCTGAGACATATGGAGTTTTTTTATCATTTTTCCACCGATACCTGCATACCTAAGGGCAGAACCTCACTGTTATGTTTTGGGCATATTTGCTACTCTGTGTATGGGTAGGTTGTGTAGAGCTAGTCATGTTTTTTTATAAAGTAAATTTCAGGAAGACACAGATTCCTGTTGCAAAAAAATCTTCTGTCCAGATCTTTTTTGACAAATCTTTCAGTGGCAATAGACTTCAGAATTTGGTAAAGATGGGGTTCTAGGGGTCTAAATCCTATATTCTAAAGAGAGTCCTGCATCTCAGAGTAAAACATAAAAGCTATTTGGTTTTGCTCTTGTGCTTTTTCTGGTTTAAGGAAAGCACAGCAAAATGTGCCTGTTTCATTTATATGCCAGCTTTAAAAAAATTCCAACATTGCCTTAATTGTCAGAACATAATGGCCTGAATATCGCATTCATTTGAAAATCCTTCATTTGCATAGTCCTCACTGTTACTGTGATGGAATCACACGATCTCTTTAACATCTTGGGACAGATCAGAGCTGCCCTGGGTTGTGCTGATTCTGAGAAGTGCAGTGTTAGCTTGTAGGTCCCGGGAGAGACCTCACTTAGGAATATATATTGTGTTGAGATATTTTTGTAAAGATTTGAGTCCTGCAACGTTTCAATACTGCAACATTTTAATGTTTGATGTTTTATGAATGTTCAGATTGCCATCCTGTGAAGGTAATTATGAGATGCCTTGGGCTAGAGGAAAGGCTTAACCCTATGATTGAAGAGCTCCAATAACGTCATTAAAATTAAAGAGATTTAGTCATGGGTTTTGAGGCAAAAAAAAAATCTAATTATCATATCATAACTTGAGGAAATAAAAAAAAGAAAAAAGAAAAAAAATAAACTAGGAGGGAAGTCTAGGTGTTTCAATTCTAAGGTGTCAGGAAACTTATTGATACATTGCATGCTTTGCAGCCCTCTGGGTGGGAAGCCAGAGACATTTCTGATCCTGCATATTTTTGATCCAGTGTGCATATGTTGATAGTGATATTCTCTTTCTCTAGACTTTTTTTCATCTTTCTAGGAAAGCTATGACTAGTCTACAACAGAAATGTGTGATAAAATTGAAGTGTCCTGCTTGCATGGACTCACAAGGAGCTCCCAAAAGCAGCGTGGGAGTGGCAGCTCTTTTTTTGGGGTGCAGGGATGTGGGGAAGGTGCACCCAGCTGTGAGAACATCATCTTCTTTCAGGTATATATGGAATATTAAAACCTAGCTCTTTGGAGCCCAAAGGTAGAACTCCATTGATAGGAACAGAGCTGGGTTGCCTCACGGCTCGGCTGCACTGCGCCTGACTTGTGTCCCTGAAGGAAGCCTGGCCCTGTTTGAGGACCAGGTCTGAGGGCAGACAGGTACCAGGGCATGGCAAGGGCCAGCTGCTGGAGTAGGGCAGGCCAGCTAAGGTGACCCCAGCACAGGCCACCATCCCCTTCCTGCTGGGCATGGGGGCAGAGCTTGTGGAGACACCCAGGGAAGCCATGGGGGCTGGCAGCATCCTCAGAACCCCGACAAGTAGAGCAAAGTCAATTCATGGATAGGAATAAAACAGGAAAAATAATTAAAGTCATGCATCCTGATGGCCTCTCACACAGTACTCTGCAGGATCAAGCCTCTCTAACAGTATTTGAAATCTCAAATGATTTGTCTCTTGTATATGATATTATGTATTTTCCATTTGCTGCTCCTTCTCCTTCCTTTTTCTTCACCTTATTCTTCTGTTGTTATGTAAACTCAGAGGATATGGTATGTGATGCTCCCTCCTGAATGGTTTATCTAGTTATTTAGATCAACCTCCTTTCCTCTATACTCTTGTATTTTGCCTGGTGGGAAATTATTTCTTGACCTTTCCATTCTATGTAATTTTTCATATATTTCTTAAATTACCCAGCTTAAAATTGTCTGCAGAAGTCACAATTGTGACTAAGGATAAAGAACCTCCTACTGCTCAGGATGCTTTTGAAATTTTTCTATTATCTAAGATTTGCAAAAGTCAAGAAAGAAATCCTAAAAGACTTTTTACCAATGTTTTTACAACACTTCTCCTATTTCCCTGTGGAAGTGCTTTGAGGACAACCTTGTTTGTTCTGGCTGTATCAATTTCATTACATTGTCAAATGCTTCTTTTTCCAGAATTATGTATTGCTCAGGTGTTGGATTATGTTTTGTTCAGATGCCAGCTTCCTTTGAGTTATGATATTACTCCCAATCTTTGAAGCAAACACTAACTTTCACAGAGATTTATTTGTTAATATTAACTCCAAAGTTTATTCTTGTATTTACATTTATGCACTAGAAATGTTGGGATCTGCAACAGTTATCAGTGCTAGAGATATGGAGTCTAATATTGTATGACTGTCTCTCTATAAAAATAGTTCTGTTTGTAAATGAAAACACACTCTCCTGTGTTAATGGAGGAAAGACATGAGGAGAAAGTTAAACATGGAGATCATCCCCAAACCATGTAGAGACAAAAAAAATGCAGCAAAAGTTACTTCTACCCAGCATATAAAATATAGTCTGCCCTTATTACAGTGTACTGAAAAACTTGAAAATGAAAGCCTCCTGAGGCTTTGATATTTTTTCCTACTTTATCAGGTTTCATAAATGCTCAGAAAATCTGTGTCAGGTTACCTGGCAGGTTGGAGAGGGCGCTGTTGTTGAAACATGGGTGTTGCCAACTCAAAAGCTTTTTGCACAGGGCATTTTCTTGCAACTCTTTCTGAAGCATGGCTTCTTTTATTTCTGAGGAAACAAGGGCACATCTAGGAGATAGGAGTTTAAAACTAATTATAGATACTTCATTTTTAAACCTACTAAGTTCATTAATTTGAAACTCTTTGTTTCAGAGAGTTTTGTGTTGCAAAGCTGTATGAATTTTATAGGCCAAAGCAAATGATCATAAATACTAATTTATATTTTTGATCTATTAAGGTGACCTGTCCGGAAGATAAATTCCAAGTAAGCAAAAGATCTGTTTTAAGATATTGCACTAACTTTGTCAAGATTTTAATACAACATTTTTAAAAGGCCTGTGTACTACCAAATGAATATTCAATGTGTCTTTTTACTTCAAATAATGTCTTCAGAATATCAAGCAGAAATGAGCTAAATTCCTTACCTATTTTTTAAAATATAAGACATGTGAATATACAAAAAACTTATAAAAATTATCTGCCAAATATTTTGTATAATTGCGGGTCATAAAAGTCTATTAGTTCCTACTATAATGTTATTTTATTTAATAAATGAAAAAGTATCCAATAAGAAAATGTGTGGAGATATAGGAATGTTAAATTATCCACTGGATAATTTAATTACAGGAAAGATCTTATATTGTTCCCTAATGCAGTAAGAATTGTGAGAACAATACAAATCTGTGAATGAGAAGGCCATAGAACTGGCGTTATTATCTTTTTATATCTGTAATGACTTAATAAAAATTTTCAATGGAAATTAATATGATTTATATTCTTTGTGTGTGGTGGAAAAATTAGCCATATAACAATTGACTTAGAAGGCAGAAGATTTTTTATTTAATATTATAAATATTTTATTTAATATTAGAAATTGGAGAGGCATAGAGAATTCTAAGTAAGCTCAGCATTTAAAATTACGGTAGTTACCTTGTGTTTCCATTCTTAGAAATGAAAAACTCTCCTTGTCTACCTTTTTCTCTGACATAAACTCTTCATGACTCTACATTAAAAAAATAAATGAAATAGTCATCCCATCAACTTTAACTTTGTCATCTGCATCATATGCTTTTTCTACTGAATGTTTGAAAATATTAAATAATAGATGCAGACGGATCTTTGATTTTGAACCTGATGATGGTCATTTGGCTGTTGAATATAGTTTTGTCTGCTTTATCCACAAGTGATTGTTAGTGTTCTGAGCTCCTTCTTTCATGGAAAACTTCCTTTTCACTAAGCTTTATTTGTCTTCAACCTTTCCTATGAATTTGCTTATCAGTATGGTCTCACTCTTAATAACCTGGATCTGAAGCTGTCAAAAAAATTGAGTGTTTTCTTTTGTATTGGATGCCATGATCAATATGACTGTGCAAAGAACTCTTGATACATCAATATCTCATGGTGCTGCTTAGTTCTTAGTACTTGCTTGCCATTCATCTTAGCCTTGGGTAGAACTTGGAGTTAGACTTTAGCTGGCTTAAACCTGAATTCTAAGGCTCAAGGAGAAAACCAGTGTTCTTACAACTTCATATTTCTTATGTCCCCCATACTAATGTCCTCAGGCAATTGAATTGCTCTTTCTTAAAGTCACTGAGAAGGAAGTTTTACCTGTGAGACTGACAGTGATTTCTTACCAATCCACCCATGAGAAGTTCAGCTCAGCTTGCTCTGGTGGCTGACCTTAGGATAGTTCTGCAGCTCAGCAGGAGCAAGTCATAGCATGATTCTCTTGGCAGTTTCTTTTGTATTTTACACATGTACACGCCTCCAAACAAACAGGACAAAATGCGTTTGAAAACACAAAGTATTTAATTGTCAGAACTACATTTTTTCTGTGTTACTGTGATTGGGGAAAATACATTTAAGTTACTGCTCATTCTGCTTGAACTGACTTTCTGACTGTGGAAAGGGCCAAGTGATTCTTCCTTGTTTTCTGTGTGGCTTTCTAATCACATGCTCATTAACAAGGCTAACACCCAATCAGGTCTTTTCTTTCACAAAGACATCCTTAAAAAAAAACCAGTTCAAGATATGCTTGCAGCAGAGACATCTTTCATGATATCTACATTAAATACCCCTTCTCTACCTGACTTGTTCCTATACCTACAGTCTGGTCCACCATTGTGTATTTCTGGTTACATTCAACTCAAGGACTTTTCCTTTTTGACTTTTTTTCCTTCCTCTAAGAATTATTCAAACGCCTCAAGTAGTTTAAAAGTATTGTTGGATATAAATACATACATACGAAATCATTATGGAAATGCTTTATACATCTTCAGAATAAGGATGCCTTAGTTCTTAAAGCAATAGGAACGTTTTCTTGTCAAATTAATGTACTGAATTATGAAGGACTAAGCAATCTGTTTTATTCACTTTATCTGCAGTATTTTTTCCGAGTTTTTGCATAATAAAATACACATATTTTAAATTAGATTATTTTACTGGATATCCAGGTTAATACATTATGTCACAACTGGAAGCAGCAAATCATTGTAGGATGTTTACTTGCAGACGTTGTAATCTTTTACTTTCTCAGACAGGTACAGAATTGTCCTCATAACTTGGGTGATTACTGCAAGAATTTTTAAAATCTGATTGTACTAAAGAAATTGAAAAACTTAATTTCTGGTTTTCAATGAATGAACCAGAAGAGGTGATACAGAAGGATTTGCCTTTCTACAGTAATTTCAGCTCCTTTCTTCTTCAAATCCAATTTTGCAAGTTAATGATTATCCCCCTTGTCACTGATTGTCCTGTGACCTTGTTAGCATGTATATTTTTGGAAATCTTCGTCCTTCTTGGCCTAGAGATAAGGAAAATAAGATATTGAGGTGAATAGGACCTCTGATGAGCAGGTGTTCTGTGTATTATCAGCTTGAATGATAATTGGCAAGGTATAATCTTGGAGCATACTCAGACATTTAATTGCACTCCTCACAGTGTGGCTAGGTTTTCTTTCCACTGTATAACTTAGCACTACTTTTGTGTTTGTTAGGTCTTTCCCTTTCAGACAAGCAAAAATGACTCTCAAGAACCTTTCTTTCTCCTTTACCTAGGTTTATATCTTTAATCACTTTCAGCCCTCTGATCACTCTAGTGGACCATGTCCAAAGATTCTCCGAGGCCTTTAGGAAGGCTTTGCCTTCTATACAAAAGCAGTTTTGTGTGATACTACAATAAAAACAAGTCAAGGAATGGCTGGTAAGTTGTTTTCCCAGACTTTCAGGTAAAAAAAAAAATTAGAAAATTTCTTAATTGTAAAATATTTTGAGAATTGTATTTACCTGTATTTACTTTAATTATGAAATATTTTGGGATATGTGTTTACCTGTTGAAAGCTGGAGTCTTGCAGCTCTAAAAAAAGACATAGTTGCTAGAGAAAGTGTAATATATTTCAAAGACTTCCAACCAATCCCACCAACAGAACAACAGAAAAATTACCTATTATGGTAAAAATTAATGATCCATGATTTTGGAGAGTCTATTGCTCACAGTATAAGCTAGTAAAGTCTGTGATACTTCTGCTGAGAATGAAAATGTACCTCTCAGCTACAGTGGGAGATTTTTGTTTATGCTGAGCAAATATATAAAAGTTTTTATATGAATGATTACTTTCCAGAGAATACAAAACATATGGGTAGGTACTCAATGTCAATATATATATAAATATTGTAACCATAACCTTTGTCTGGGGTGGAAAAAAAGAGACTGAGAGATTATCTTTGTCATTCAAACAAAATTAATAAGTGACTTTTGAATTTTTTCATCTAAAGTCTGTCACTTAAAATACAGGAAACACAAAGGCATGCAGAGATAGGAAAATGGGCAATGGCTTTAAACAGAAAGAAGGCTGGTTTAGACGAGGCATTAGGAAGAAATTCTTTCTTGTGAGGGTGGTGAGGCTCTGAATCAGAGCACTTGTGGATGCCACATCTCTAGATGTATTCCAGCCCAGGTTGCATGGACCTTTGAACAACTTGGTTAGTGGAAGGTGTCCCTGCCCACGGCAAGGAGTTGGAACTAGATGGGAATATCCCCTCCAACACAAACCAATCCATGACTGTATGATTCTGTGAAATACTGCACTTCAAAATTGGTTGATGGTTACTAAATTGAATGATAGTTGACCATAGTTAATAATTGATGATCTTGGATGATAATATGACCCTAGTTAAATCCTGCTTAGACACAAAATTAATTCAATTAATAAAATCAATTATGAAAACAATATAGGTGTAATCCAATTGCAGACATCTTGCTGCTCTTGGTGGTTGACTAAGGTCCACTAAGTCTTATCTCACTTGTAGTAATATTGAATAAGTTCTCTCAGTGGAGCTCTTCTGATGAAAAATCAACTAAAAACATGTCAGACCAAGACATGTTGCGTATTAGTTCATCTGGAAATAATTGCCAAGGGACCAGTGCAAGACATTTCCAAAACTTGGTTTGCTAAACTAGTTTGAAGTGTTTCCTAGGCTCTTGGCTTTTTGGTTTTTATTCTAGCTTCCACAGTGAAAGGACAACATCGCAAAAGGCACTGGGAGATGAAAACTCCCAGTACTGAGTATTGAATTTCTCTAGAAAACTGGGAAAAATTCAATACTCATTAAAATTCACAACATACTTAACCAATAGTGGGATCTGTTGGAAACTGTGAAATCATTGCCCTGCTCTCTTAATTTCATGTCTGTCAGCTATCTGGTAGAACATGATTAAAGTAGGTTTCATTTATATGTTATTTTTATTAGGTTCAAAACTGAGCAGGTATAGTCAGCTTATAACAAGAAGTAACATACTTATTTAAGAAGAAATGAAGAACCACAGTTAATGCTCTTAGTTAATTCAAAGAAGAAAACCAAAAAGAAAATCTTCCCAGCAATTTTTTATCCTTTTTATGTTTGTACTTAATTTTTTTTTGGCAGCACTACATGTAAAATGTAGTGCTGTTTTGGAGTTAGTGCTAGAGAATTTGGCCTTAGTTACGCTGGTAGAACCCAGTTATCAGATGAACCCAATTATCAGATGAACAAATTTATCCACAAACATTTCGCATGGCATTTGGAATGCTTAACTATCAGTTAAACTCAAATTCTTTAATAATTAACTTGACTCTTGTAACAACCTTAGGGCACAATAACCATGCATGTCTCCTGTCTGGAATCAATTTGTCACTGATGCAAATCACTGCATTGAAGTCAAGAAATCATGATAACCTACATGGCACAGTTGCTTTTTGCAAAAATTCCTTTTTGCTCTGAATCGGGGATCCTTATTTTAGATATATTTATGAGAGGACAGTTACATGCCTTCTCAGGCACATACCCATTTCCCTTAAAAATTCTTCTAATAAGCTGCTAAATCTTCTGGGATGTGTTTGATTTTGGTTATTTTGGGGTTCTGTCCCCCCTCCTACCCACCACAGGTTTTTTGCTTGGTATTTTTTTCTTTTCCTCTTTCTATTCTTTTCATATTCACTTTATTCATTGTTTTACGCCATATAAAGATAAATCGATTTTAAAAACCCCAGCATGCTGGTGGCTGAGCATACCTTTTGCAGTGTATCTTGAGAAAACTTCTCAGCTCAAACTTCAGACCACCTCTACAAGGTAATGATTCAAACTTGTGCAGCTGATGAGAAAAAACTCCCTACATTTTTGAAGTCTACTGACACTGCTGCTACCACACAGTGCTGGAAACATTTCTGTTCTGAATTACAAATCCGTATTATAACATACCTCCAGCAACCAACTGATGTATCCAAGAAGTGTTTCCTTAAGTTCAGTATATTTGCTGCAGTGACACTTAGCAATGAAGATGAACTTTGGATTTTAAACATCAGTCATTCCTTCAATGACAGTAGCTATGGACCTTCCAGGAAATGTACTGCTGATGCACAGAAGCATAAATGCGTTCTTGTTAAGATCAAAGAAGGGAAGGTCTTTAAAGTTATCCCTGGGTTGATAAGCTCCAACTCTTATCTCCTCTATGAGAGGAACATTAATTTTAAACAGCAGCAAAGGGGCTCTGATGGTTCCCTGGCCTGCTCTATTTTAGAGGTCTATAGATTTTTTCTTCTTCCTTTTGCAACTTTGCTAGTTATTTTCCAGTGAAAAAGAGTTTGAGAGCAGTGAGGGGCATGATCCTATCAAAAGGAAGGTGAGTAGGGCATGAAGGTTGCCTCTGCATATGTCACTCACAGTAGTGTGCTACAAACATGTTAGCATCTACATTTTCTGTGATCAGCTCACTGGAGTGTCATTACCTACAAATACGATCTACAAAATGGGAAAATGCAACACATTCTCCCTTTCACTTTTGCAAACAAATGGCTTGAGTCTTGGGAAAGTCAGTGTCTGATCTCCCATATACAGTTTGCTTTTCAGCTTTATCATCTTGTCTCAATTCTCGTACATGTAAGTCTTTCTAAATGTGATCTAAACCCAAAACCAAAAAGTGAGTGTTTTTAAGGCTTCCCATATTAAGCATTTATGCCAAAATAGATTCTGCTAATGAAGGGCAGATTATTTTGGGTTAACCAACTAGAAAGACACAATCTGTTAAAATACAGAATATCCTATTCCAACTTTTCTAAAGATTGCAGTATTCTAATTTTTAGCAACTCCACCAAGGGTCAGTGTCAGAGTAATCCAGAAATTAATCCCCTTTTTATGTGTTATTCAACTCTGTATCTTTTGATACTAATTCTAATTTTGAATTATTTATAGAGTATTTATTTGGTAAACCTTCCCTCCTATGTTAAGTATAAAAAGAAGAAAGTGCAATAAACTTCCAGCCTCCTTTAAGACTTCTTTCAGAAACACATTCACTTCTGTGCATGAATACATGTAAATGTTTGTTTTGAATAAAACTGATAATGTTATGAGTGCAATAAAAGAGAAATCTTAACACAATGACTGATCAGTTCAAAGATTATATTTTCTGATAACTTCATTTTTCTGTTAGAGGATGAGCTTGAGAGAGGCTTGCAAATGGCAACTGTCTATTTCAGAGAACATATTGCTGTCACCTCAGTGCCATGAATGCAGATCCCAGGAACTTGTTCAGAATCTTCTCCTCCCTGGAAGACCATTTGAGAAGGGAAGCTGTAAAAATAAGCTTTCAGCAAACAAAAGCCAATAATGATACATAAGAATGACAGGAAACGCTTTATTGAATGATTAGAAGATTAAAGCAAACTTGTGCTGGTAAGTTGCTGCTTAAAATCCTGAAAAGCAACTCAGGACTTTGTTAAGCACTAAAGCCTTGGATAGAGCATTAGTTTTAACCCTTATGCAATCAGTTTCTTCTGGAGATTTGGACAATCTTACCCAGATCTGTAAGGAGTGAATCCCTTTGAGGGTGTTTCTGGAGTCAGGTCAGGACTCTAAAAGAGAGCAAAGACAGGTTTGTCTCTGGGGCTGTTTTGGATCAATGGTTATGAGAAAACATTTTGCCCAGCAGAGCCTTTCAGGTATGTAACTCCTTGAATATATATGCCTGAAAAACAGCATCAAAGGAATATCCAATACAAAACTAATGATGCACAACCACAACTGGCAGAACCTCCTGGATAGCCATGAAACATGCTTTGGCATTTACATTTTTTGAAACCCTCTGTGTAATTTTCCACATTTTCAGTGTAGCCTGCAAAAATTTCTTAATTGTCAGTCCAGTATACAAAACAAACCAGGCTGGTCCGAGCACTCTCAGGGTCTATAAATTGTTAGGAATATACAATTTAAAGATATATATTTGTAAAACATAAGAGAAGTAAATGAAAATTATCTTTTGAAATGACTGCAGAATCCGGTCCAAATTTTAGAAAAAGAACAGTATGCTCCACTGCTCAGGGAATAAGCTTGTCCAGAGTAAATCCTGAGGTATTTGAAAACTTTACTGAAAGGTGAAAACCTGTGTTACCTTTGACTGCTACTGTTGTTTTAGTTGAATTGGTAACACAGCCACTTACTGGAGCATATGCTAATGTGAGCTCCTGCTTGCACAGTTAAAACACTGATTGTGTTGTGTAGAAAAGATAAGCTGCTATTCTGCCTTTTATTATTTAATTAAAGCAATGCCTGTGAGTTTGTATACTCTCATACAGTCTGTTGCTAGTTTCTTTAGTTGCCTTTAACCCAAGAATCAGTTAAGAAGAGCTGGTGGAAATGAAAGCTTCTAATATTCTCACAGAAGGACTTTGTGCGATGCATTGAGGGAGTTAAAAGTATAGGCTAAGTAGATTAAGTATTCAATGTAAAATACTCTGATAACGTGCACCTTTGATCTGCAGCAGTGCAGGGTTGGCAGCTCCAACCAGAGCAGGCTCCAGTAGGAAGGCAGAGCTCTCACAGGAGTGCGAGAGCTTAGAAACTGCTATCTCACTTGGTTTTTATCAATGGATTGAAACAGCTCCTTGACAATACCTTGAATTACTCTAGTGATTCAAAGTCCTAATTTCTGAAGAACTAATTAAAGCTAGAGACACGCAGAATTGCTGGACAAAAAGGCATCATGAGGGCAAGGGACACCCATGTGTTTTTCATAGGGAGTGATGGGCAAGGTGTGCAAACAGACCTATGCCCAAAGCATGCTGCACTGATCACACTTTTGCTTAGAAATGGCATTAAGAATGGCAGAGTGCTCTATGAGGTTACATAAAGTGAAGAAATTTAGGCAATTAAATTTTTCAGCTTTGGCTGAAATGTCTGAACAACATCTCATTGATTAGGGTGATTTTAAGTAGCTCTTAGGAGCTACTAAGCTTAATATCTTTGCAAAAGATCTGTTTGAAACTCAGCCAAGAACAACTTTTTAATGGATTACAATCCAATGTTGTCTTTTCTTTATGGTGTTTTTTGCTCATTCCTTCTGCAACATAAATTTTGCATCTGTGTGTGAAAGCAAGCGCAAATAAACTGTTGCAATTCAAAAAGCTGAGATCTACTTCCCCAGTATCTGCCTTTTTTTGTTCACTCGCTCCTTCACTTTTTCACTGCCTCACCCTTTCCTTCTTCATGGTTGCCTTGTTGATGTGTCTTTTTTTGTTACTCAGTAAACTTGAAGACAAAATGAGAAATGGCATCAAAAGGATTGCTAATATCATGCATGCTAATAATGGTGAGCTTTGTCAGGCACTTCACAAACAGCAGTTTGTTAAGTCTGGATTGTTAATGGCTGAAGGCAAATATAACAGTTTACTGGGTAAAAACAAAACCCCAAACCTACAGGAACATTCATTTTGCAGCTAAGTATACTTGTATTTTTTGTTAGTTCTCTTGCCAAAGGCAGTAAGTCTGAACATCAACAGACAGGTATTTCAAACACAGAAACTGTATTCCAGTCTGACTAATTTAACATCTCAGTACTTCCCAACAGATAATTTAATTCCTTGTATTTTATGGTTCTTGACTTATGTTCAATGTTCAGTGTTGTTTGCATGGTCATCTTCATTTCTGTGAAGTCCAGGGATGCAGCAGTAGCAGCATCCAAAAACTAACAGAGCACTGCCACAGTCCCTTTCTTCTCTCTCCTCCATGAGCTACATTAGGCACAAAGGTAGGCAAATCATTGCCAAATGATAATCCTGCATTCATTCCCTCATGGTTTTTTCAGTACTTTCCAGCCAAACTGCACAGACATAAATGGCCATTGAAATGCAGGGCAGCACTGAATTAAACAGTAGCTGTTTGGTAGAAGAGAGGATCACAGCAGAAACCACCCAAGGATGACTGCCCAGGGATTCAGGTGCTGCCTATCATGACAGCATTTGTGCTCTACTGTGAAAAATGACCATGGAAAATAGATAATAGAAACTGGAAAATAATTTCTTAGTAGAATTGTGGAATTTATCTCTTCTCACATCCTTTTTTATTCTTTAAATTTCTTTGCCAATGCTCTGAATTCACCTAAGTTCAAGGAAACTAACATCCGGCCTTATTTGCAATAAGAAGTTTCAGGTTTACAATGAAGTTAATATAGTTAGAACATTCTACAGCACAACAGATGATCTATGCCTCAAGGAGTTATTCTTTTCCTGACTTTGATTTCTTATCCTCTAACCATTTTATGTTGAGAGAGTCTTTGTTTTATTGCTTTGTAATTTCCAATAATTGTATTATGCTGCGGGGGAAAAAAAAATCAATCAGTCACTCAACAATAAGGAACATGTTTTTGCTGAAAAATGATATTTCTTTTGGTATTTTCCTAATATTTTTAGCTTGCAGTTATTTGTGTGCAGAGGTAGATAAAACAGAGTTCCTGAATGTAAATGTCATTTTCCTCCTTTCAATTGGTAGAACTGTGATTACCTGATTATGTTAACACCAAACCCATGAGTGAATCTGAGGTAAATTTTCTCATCATGCAGTGCAACCAAGAACAAAGTGCTATAAGTCATATTTGTGCTCCCAGATTCTTGATTTAACCTTTGGTCAGATGGAGGCACCCTGGAATTGCTTCATGTTATGGCTGGCTCCAACATCTTCCACTGGGGCAGCAGTGAATGGCCCATACAGTGAATTTCACTTTCCTCAGGGGTGCAGCTGCCTCTGCATCTGCTGGTGGGACTGCAGAGGAGATAGTGAAGAACTGGAGCTGACTCTGTCCACCAGTTACAGCACATTCTTCATCATTGCTTTAAATTACTGCTAGCAGTTTCTGTTAGTAGTGCCTGACATGGAAAGGTCATTTTAAAACTGCTTCACACATCTTCTAATTACAACTTTCTTCAGATCCTACATTCTTTTAAACTGAACTTTATTTACTTCTGTGGGCATTAGAGAGGAAAGATAGGAACTGGCACTAGACTCAACAACTTAAGAAGAATTTGAGGGAATTCAAAGTCTAACATTTATTTACAAATGTATCTTCAAATTGGAATGAAGGCTACTTCCCTATAGAATTATTTTTAGGATGGCACTGTCGAGCAACATCACCCATTGCCTAGGAATGAACTCTTACTAATGCCTCATAAGGGAACTGTATTTCTCCACCTTTTTTTTTCTTATAAGGAAATTATTTAATGGAGAAGAGTTTCAAGCCAACAGGAAAAAATTTATATGAACCTGCTAAACAGGCATGATTCATGCTCCTTCATTGTTACCAGTGACTGAAGTCCTTGGCCATCCCTCGTGTTTGCTCTTCTCCCTGCTTTCAAGCTTCATAGTGGGAAGAAGAGGAGTACCCAAGTAGAGCTGCAAAAAAAACAGCCTGTGTTGTTGGATTTATCTCATGTGCTTTGAGAAGCAGTATGTTACATTTTGCTTAGGATGAAGAAGAAGTTTTGCAAGGCATCACTCTTGAGTGATTGCTGCCTACTCCAGATGTGACGGGGCAGTTTCTGCAGTGGGATGCTTCCCAGCTAAGGCCATTTCTTGAAAAGAGGAAATTCTAGAGTCCTTAATGTAAAAGTCATTTAAAAATCTTTATATTCATTTTCAGGTCAGCCTTTTTAAACTAAAGCCGTGGAGCTTGAATGATCTTGCAGAAACTGAATGGAACAATCTAATGACAAAAGTGTAAAGACAATGTATTGAGAATAATTTGTTCTTGAAGTAAAGGTGAAAACATCTTTCTTAACAGTAAAATATTCACTCTACATAGTCAACTGAAAATGCAGGTAAGATCAGCTAATGAAGAAAAAACTCAAGAAATATGTCCCCAGTTGAGAGATATTTCTGAAAGTCTGAAAGAAACATTTCTGAAGAGATTCCTTTTTCTGTGCTTGCTGAGATGTGATGAGAAAAGTTCCTTTGTTACGATTGCATATAAGAACAAGAATTATGAAGCTGTGGTATCTCATGGCCTTGGAGATTTAAGAGGCTCTCATTCTCCGCTGTCTTTCATTTTTGCAAAAACACCCACACTTGTAAATTTACCAGTTCAGGAGGGCCACTTCCTACACTGCTTATGCACAGCAGCAAACAACTTCCCAAAATTCTTTGGGTAGAGATTTTACCGACTTCGTGTTATTAGTATCTTCTTAGGGAAATTGGATGTAAGCAAAAATTCACTATTCCTTGATATCTCCTGGGCTACATTGAATGGTCAAGCTGAAGAGTTTTCTGTTTCAAAGAGAAGTATTGTGCTGTTTTTAAATTGGATCTGACTCTCAATTTTAGATAAACCTCTTGCATACTAAGTTTTAAACAGTTGTATGGGTTCAAGATATTGATTGCATAATCTCAGCTATTAAGTGAATAAGTGACTATTAAGATTTTCCCTTAATAAAGCTGAAGTCCTTTTTAATTCATTCAATACCTCCAGACCAATGTGAGTGGTATGATGGCTGGAAAATACAATGGGTTTCATATGTTGACTGCATTGTGCAAGGTGGGGCTGTTACTTGGGCGATTGTTGACACTACAGGATCAAGCATAAAGCTAAAGGATAAGCCTCATGCAAGGGCAGTGTTTGCATATGAGACCTTCTGATTCTGGTTGCAGGCAGCAAAAGTTAAACTGGTGATGCACCAGTAGGCCAAGTCAGTGGAGGTGAGGGTTTTCTGCGTGACTGAACCAGTTCTTTGTAGACCGTGAGCTGTTACATTAAGGTGTCATAATTCTTCAGGTGATAGGTCAAAAATGATTCCAAGCAAAACAAAGAGCTACATTGTGCACAATCCCTTATTTCCTGTACTTGCAACAATACTAACAAAAGGGGGAGGGATATATAAAAATATTAAACATATGTGAAATTTCACCAAACTGCTCTTACAACAACTGCACATAGGATGGCCTTTGGTATTTTCTGAAAAGCTTTGGATGTTCCTGGATCCTTTAGAGAATGGAAAGAAGCCAGGAATTGAAAAGGCTGAGCAGGCAGCATAAATCAAAAGAGATTTATGCTTTGATAGAGGAAGTAACTCCTGAAGCAGTTCTCTGCTAGAGAGAAAGTGATTGTAAAGTGAATTACCACCTAGTTTTTGTTGTTTGTTCTAATTTATTCTGCTGTTGGTGTTTTGCCCATTGACATTTTTTGATCTAGTTGTGGTACAAATATTTCTGTATGCTGGAATCCAGAATTCAGTTTGATTTCTTAGCCACAGGATTTCTTGAAGTAAGCAGCACCCTTTTGTGACAGACCCCAGGAGACAACTCAGAAACATGACTTAAAAAGACCTTTATTCCTTCACATGTCTTGTTTAGTCACTTAAAGATAACATGATGTGGCATTTCAGTATTTATAGCTTTCCTCTTTCCCTTTGTGTCCCTGTGTATTAATTGAAGGTACATTAATTAACTCAGAAATTTTTTTCATACTGCTATAGTGATGTACTTCCTTGAACCAGCTCCAACTAGTAAAAAATAAGAATTTGAAAAACTTTTTTTGAAGTCTAACAGTTTCTGGATTTAATTGTCTGCGGTGCTCAAGCTGAGTGGAAAATCACCAAGAGAATATCAGGAAAATGACACATTATAGAAGGCAAAGGCAGTCTCTGTTAAGGAAGGTAAAATCTGTTATCCTCTTCATGTGCTTTCTGAGTGATAAAAACCTTGTCCAGCTTCCCAAATTATTCTCTCAGTTTCCATAAGAGATCCTTACTATTTCTCCCTACAAGCCTCACCTGTTTTATATGTCAGAAGAGCATTGTTGCAAGTACAGAATTCAAAGTTTGATTTGGCATCATTAGACAAAATGATAATTTACTTTTACTTGGGATATTCTGGAGGAGAAAGGTTTTGCAGTAGGTTTTCAGGTTATTGCAAACGTTTTTATATTATGATTCCTTTCTTGCATCAATTGACAAATTACCTTTTGAGAAACAGCTTCTTCTTTTCCTTTGCTTCTATTTCTTTTGAAAGATTTTTTTTTTGTGCAATTCTTATCTAATGGTTAGGATATATTGTATTATGGAAAACCAGCTTCAGGATCTATGTAATCAAACCAAAGACTTTGAAGTGCTATGCTGTTGAGGAAAGGAAGGAATTTGTTGGGAAAGAGCTATCCTCTGGTTAAATATTAGGCTTTATGAAAAAATTCTTTTTAAATCTTATAGTGGCTCCAGAAAGAGAGAGAAGGTAATGTTTGAGAGTTTTTTTTTTAAATTAGAAAATAAATCTCTCCTGAGAAAAAGTACCTGCAAGTATTTGATTTTTTTTAGAAGCCCAAAAAGGAGAATGACACACTGGTGAATTGCAAGAATAGTCTTGATGGTCAGATTATACCAAATGATTTAAATTCTAAAAAATAGCACAGTGATAGAAACAAGAATATTCATGTATTTGAAAATAGATACTCTATGATTCTATGATAAGTCACCCCATTTCTATAAATAGGAGTATCTTTAATGAAGTGTGTCTCATCAATGCCAAATTAAATGGTATTATCTTCTAACATCTGGGGCTGGCAGAATTCCCTTTTTTCTGTTAGCAAATAGCTCATGTAGAATTTTTCATTCTGCACATGATTTTATTTCTATTGGGTAGTATGGGTAAGTCATTCATCAAATCTTTATTTTAACAGTTTTACAAACATTATATATGATGCTTTTTCTCTTCCATAATTTGACTGAAACCTAGAAATAAAATAAACAAACAAATTAAAAATATGACTAAGACAACAAGTTAATTAGCAACAGGCCTTATAGGAACTGTAAAAATGCAATAACTGTAATCTTTTGTTAGTAAAGGCATTTAGCACAACCTGAAGGGAAAAACAACTAATGGAAGCCATTGATTGTACACACCATTGAATTTCTTGGGACTTGCCACTCTTCATGTATGGAAATATCGAAAATTGTTTAGATGTATGACATGAATTGTGCTAATTCAACCCTGTTTCTTAATGGGTTCAGTTCCATTGATGGATTTCCAAAGTTAAGCCCTCTACTTCCCCATTTTTAGTTTGTGCAAGAAGAAGTTTGCTCAAATGATAACTCTGCTACTAGATATTTTTTCCTTTCCCTGAATATGTGATACGGAAGGAGCAGAACTCAAGATTTTTGAGATGAAGCTGAAAGTAATTTCATCCTGAGAGAAACAGGAGAAGTGCAAAGAATGAAAATGGTGAAGAGGGAAATAAGGGTTTGTAGGAAGAAGCTGAACACTTGCTAGCAACGTTGTGTTTTCCTGCAGTGGGGAAGAGGCCAGCTGACCAACTGGCTTAGAGCACTGCTATCCTGTGATTATCCGAGGTACCACACATGCTCATTGTACCATCATCTGCCTAACAGTGCTCCATCTGCTAAACCCTAATCTTTGTGCTCCTGGAATGTTTAGTACAACATCAAATGAAACTGAGCAGCTGCTTACACAGTTCCAAACCATCCTAAATTGCAATTTGAAGTGGATTGAGGTGGATGGGCTTGGTGACTGTAAGATTAGAAGAGTCATTGATAAAGTATCATTCTAAAATCTTGTTTCCCATTATTCAAGGAAAGAAAAATAGCCAGGAAGGGTGAGAAATCCACAAAGGAAACCCCTGTAATGTACTTGAAGCTTTGATATTTCATCTGAATAGTGTAAAAGACATCAACTCTTACTGACACTTGCAGGTCAGGTAGATCTTCACTGAAGAGAGTAGCAGTAGCAGGCACTAGATAAGGGTATGTGGGGTACTGAAGCCTCTGCAATCATCATAGAAAAGAGGCTCCCACAACCTGTCCTTAGGTATTTGTGTTATCGTTGGTTGCTGGATATAAGGGTTTTTTTTGCAGCTGTCTCATTAATGTCATGGTTGATGTCAGCTCTGTGAGAGCCAGAATTATTGCCTGAGGTACTTTTAGTCTCACATGCTCTGTGACCTTCACACTGTGAGCTTCATCCTCGCCAGTGCCAACCTTTTTCAGGGATTTACAAGTCTTCTATTTGTCATTGTTTGAACATTTCCAGTCACTTAAGAGGAAGAGGGCAAAGAGCAGAATGGTTGAGGCTGTTGCTTGGACACAAATGGTTGTTTTCTGGATGCCGATAAGTCTTCTAAGGGCAGATTTGCTTACTGCAGAAGAGTAAACCCTAGGAGTCTCACAATTTTTTATTCATTAGCAAAAAACCCAACAAAAACACCAAAACAAAACAAAAAAGCCACCCCAAAAACAAAACAAAAACCCCAAGACATACATCAGTTAAGCTATTCCAGAAATCATGCAAAGGCTGACACAGAGAGACACCAGGTGAATAATGTTGTTATTTCTTTATATATCCAGTTTGGGTAAGTCAGCAAAAAAAGCCCAAAACCACTTTTGAGCTTAACTGAAAAATAGTGCTGAGAACACCACCACCACTTACCAACTATTTTGTGTTCCAGAAAACAAAGCAAGAGGAAAAAGAGGAAACCAAATTTGAGCAAGTGTGACCACACCACCAGCACTGTGCTTGAGGAGCCTTGGACTTGTGTGAGTTAAGGATTTTTCCACTCACATCTTCAAAGGATGGGAATCTGTTTGTGACTATGATGCCTAAAAAAGGTCCCTATTATTTGGGGGTCTACATGCAAGGGACCTATCTATGCTCCTGCTGTAGTCAACGGAGATCTTGCATTCAAGATAGTTGCCCTGACAGAGGTGCTGTGTACTTTTTGAGTTATTCTAGAGTTTCCAACACAGTCACATAGTCAGATATGATGGAAGAACTAGGGAAGACCAGAGTCCCTCTGCAAAGCTTAATGAAGGCTGGGAGGAGTGACCTGGGTCTTCTGAAATGGCACTTTGTGTGTCTTTGTTCAGGCAACTAGCCTCAGTCTTAGTTCTGAGTTTTAGAGAAACATGAATTTTTTTCTAAACTCCATTAACTCTATTCATATGTGCAGCCCTGGAGTTTTGGATATCACAATGTAATTCAAAGAGTACTAGAGGTCCACATTTAGGCATCTGAGCTAAGCCCTATATCTTTATGAATTGTAAGGGGAGCTTGAACATGAAGATGAATTTAGTGTCCTATTCTTGAAAAAATGCCATCCAAAGTGCCCAGCCATTTCCATTTGCTAAGCTTTAGTCATTAGGAACCAGATGTTTTTCTACAAAAGAAGAGAAAAGCGCAAAAGCCCTGATTCAGTAATCTCAGTTTTCCATGAAAAATATCAAGCAAATAAAATCCTATACTAAAGCACATAGCTTGGCAATAGTTGTCTAATTTGGTCAACTTTTAAAAGTTATATTGCTGCCCTGATCAAGGCCTCTTGTTAGAAAGTTCTAGTACTATGAAAATGACCTCCATATATATCCTGTGTACACACCATAACTGTACTCTACAGACTTTATTGAGATGTGGGTAAATATCCCATCCCACAATTGCATTAGGAAAGGGAATTTCTATAGAGTAGTTTGGCAGTAGCTGCTTTGCCTGCCTGTATGTCAAAGTGTTTGGCAGTACCTCACAGAACAAGTATGGAATTTTGGGTTTATGATTCACCCTTTTCCTTCAGCCATGCTTTTCAAGCTACTTAATCAAACTCTTATATTTTTCTGCCTTTCTTCTCTGAGATTTTGTTCTTCTCCATAATTTCTCTTCAGTGATAAATGCCTGAAATGCATGGTGGGAAACTTGAAGGGGAAAAATTTTAAGAAATGAACAAGTCTGATTCTCTTCTCATTGCCAGGTTGCCCTGATGTTTTATGCTCTGGTGATTATGGGAATCCACCTGATTTCATATCCATCTTGAACTTGAAATAGCAAAAAATAGGTGGTTCCTATGTTCCCATGCACAGGATGTTTGTTAAATTCTAACACTGAGCAAGTCAGATGTTTGTGGTACTTGTATTTTCAAAGGCCCTCAAGTGACATGGTGGTACTTCTTGCTGTCTCTACATGGAAGTTAGCAGTTTTGCCTGATGAAGGGCCTTTTGGGAGACACAATATTTCATAACATGGAGGTAGCATACACAACTGCATGTCAAAGAGCAGTAAGAGTCTAAAGAGGAAGAGCAAAACATAAAATTTTTGGCCCTATTTTACTCTTCAGTGTATTTCTTCATTACCTCTTAATGTTCCAAAAGATCTAGCTACTTTGTCTGTGATCTTCACTGGAATTTGATCTTTCATCTTAGACATTTTTAGCTAACAGCTCATCAGCTTGAAGGATTTGGCTTGGTGAAAAGGATTTTGAAACTTTTTTGGAAAGCACTAAGATCCAAGTTATTTTTTTCATTTTGCTCTAGTGCTGAAGCAATCTGCTGAAAGTTGTATGTACAAAATGTCCTGGGACAATAAGTGCCTTGCTAAATCAGGTGATATTTTTATGGCAGACTGCTCCAGTCTGCCAACAAAGGAAGTGCTCCAGTAATAACAAAGGAAGTGTGTCATTACTGTTGTGACTGTTCCACTACTTGAACAGAAAGGGTCACTATGCTGTTCCCCAAGGCTTTAGGATATCTATAATATTTTGAGGGTTTTTTTTACTGTTCCAGTATACAGCTGGAAGAGAGAAAGGTGACAAGGTTGCAAGTTTGCTCCTTCTTTTTTATTCACTGCTGGAGTAAATATAATGACAAAAAATTCTGCATGCATGACTGGCAGAAATCTAAAATACATTTTGCTAAGGATACTGTGTTGTACAAGGGAAATAGCTGTTTCGGAAACCTCTCAACTTTTGTAATTCATGTTTTAGGACAATGGAGTACACAATGTAGCCATCAGTAACATAGCCTATATCATATAAGAGGGTATAAAACAATATAGTTCTTCTTAGCCTAGGATGTTATATACTTTATGTTAGGAAATAGAAAAAACTTCACATATAAGAGTAATTCAGATGCCTCACACAAGGCTGTAACAATTCACTGTCATCAAGCTGTATTGCCTGTATTCCTTTATGCAAATGAACATATATTATCCTTGTTACTTCTGTAGGTAGGCAACTTTAGCAACTGGAATTCTGTTAGGATTTGAATAATTTTTGAGGATTAAAGGAAAATTTTTATGAAGACACATAATTCCACACTCCCTTCCGTTTGTCTTTCTCTTCACTACACAGTGACCATCTGAGAGTGCTGTATTCCAAGCAAGCAATTGTGTGTTTACACCGAAGCTTTCTTTCAAGTTAACATTTAATTTCCTTCCCCTTCACCAAGCCTCAGGCAAGGCTCTCTTTTCTTCTTTTTTGCCACAATAGTGTGCACCATAATGAGGTATAGCTATTCATGGGACACAATATAGTAATCAGTAGTAAATGACACCCTTTAAAATTACCATCCTTAATCACAATACTTAAAACAATGTGATAATTGCTGTCATGGGAACATGGGAAAAAATAGACTAGTCATTAAACAAATACTATAATCATTAATAACAAGTGGCATGTGAAATAACATTTTTCTACTAATCACTAGAGCTGTATTGCAAACTGGAGATTCTCTTCCATAAAGTTAAACGGATGCTTACAGCTAAAAATGCATAAACTTGCAGAAATATTTTGCCCATTATCAGGTTTTGTACTGTGTTTTCCACAACTATGCATTTCCCCATTTATATATTTGTGTTTCTATATGCAGCAGTTATACAACTGCACCTGAACTTCTCCTTTGCCCTTTTGACCTCAAGTAAGCTTATCAAACTCACATTTTGAGGGAGAAAACATACATTCAGATGTTGGTCACTTGCATTGTTAAACTTTCCAATTTAGAAAAAGAAAACTCACATAGGGAAACAATATCATATTGGAAACAAAGGGTGCTAGGGCCACCTTTTTCATATTGTTCACTCATTGTTCAGTCTAAGAGGAGGAGAGCATTGGACATAGAAGAAAAGAAAAAAAAAGCTATACCAGCAAATTTGGCATGAGCTTAAAAGGGCTTCCTTTGATGGATAAGGCCAAGCTAAAAAGAAAGCTGGGAGCATTAGTGCCTTTTTTTTTTCTATGATAGAGATGCCCAAAAGTAGTATCACAAAGCTGAATATCTGAAGTCTTATTATGAGTGCAGGTAGAGAGAGAATGAGGCAGATCTGGGCAGCTGTGTCCACCTTCTAGCTGTCAACAGGTGTTGTTTGGAATCCTGAATCCCACAATTACCAGAAAATGATCCTTCTTTCCATGGGTAGTGAGGAAACTTGTCCTGTCAGTCTAGCTGGCTACATTTTCTAAAGTAAGGAAGCTTGGTTCTTCATTCATATCAGAGCACAAGTTTACACAGCTCTCATGAGGACTGCTGCTGTGATTTAGATTCTGTGACTTTTAATTCTACATAAACCATGAGTCTAAGCATCACTTTGTCCCTCAAAAAATACAAAATGGCCTTCAAATCTCTCCTTTGTGTTTGTTTTCTCAATGAGAAAGAAGGTTTAAACAAGAAAAGTAGTAAGCAAAAGTCTGATTTATACATTACCAGTGTATTCTTTGAAGAAAAGTAATAGAGCCCCTGAGGTTCAGTTGAACTGGGAAATAAGTATTTTTATTTTTGGGATGCTATCATTAGTGTGTTTAAAGGCTCAAGGCTGGAGCCTTCTCACCACAAACTGTTCAAAGGCAGTGAGCTTGTGTAAGACTGTAGGAAAAAAAGGTTAGAGGGTCAGAAGTTTTGTCATTCAGCTCACTATTTGCAGCTTGGTTATTATCTTCAAATGCGCAAAGGAACAAAATGGACTTTCTGCATTTTATTTCCATCCAAAAGCAGGCAAGAAAGCAGGGAAGAATTTTGATCCCTTATTTGTCTCTCAACATCTCTTTGTATTTTTCTGACAAGACTTGCTTCCTTGGAAAACAATCCAGTTGCAAACCAAGCTAACATTTTCCTTCTTGTGTCTGCTCCAACACACATGGACAGGCATGGTGTGTCTCTCCCAGCTGCCTGCCCAGTCCCAGCTGTAGGGTCAGGCTGGGGGAGGCTGAGATGTCTCTGTCCAGCAGGATCAGTGCCTCTGCAGACTCCTGACATGCTCTTACCCATCCCATGATTGAGAGAAAGGTGAAGGAGGCAGTCATGACTTTTTTTGTGCGTTTCTCAAATTCTTTCCAGTAGGTGATGCTCGCTCATTAAAACTATCCCAAGGAGCACTGAGTCAATTCATTTCTCCAAAATAATTTGGAGAGAGATGCCATTAGCTTTTTGGGAAGTTACCCAAGTGGGCAGGCATGGGCAGGAAATGACCAAGGGAAGGTTTATGACTGGTGTGAATATTTCTGTTATTTTCACGAGTTAGTTATGACCCTGAGTGCAATGAAACAGTGATGGAGGGTCACTTTTGAAGTGAAAATGCTTTCCTCCCAATCTGTCTCATAAATTGACTTCACCAGGAAAAACAGACTTTTGCTCAAGTATGCCAAAAATTAAATCCTGGGGTTTTTTCCTTTTTTTTTTCTGTTAAAACAAATAAAGAAAAACTCTCAAAAGACGAATAAAAAAACTCCATACAAAATACTTACTAACATGTTATGCAAATGGCATGTTAACTTATGTGTGTCCAAGTAATCTTTCATGAACTATTATCAAGTCTTCATTTGCTTTCAATTATTTCTAGTTCTCCTTTTTAGTGGTGATTTCCAAGTTCTAGCAAGCCAGATAGCTACCTCTAATCTTTATAGCAATGGCTTCTAAAATATTCAAAATGGGTAATTTATTTTTAATGATCTGTAACTCTGAAACAGTTTAGGCAATGTGCTTTATACTCTGCAGAAAAATCCTCCTTGGTCCCCAAGGAAAACTTGCATTTTTTCAGGCTAAGCTAATTTTGATAACAAAGATGTTTATTAAAAAGACAGAATTATGGAGAAGCAGACAGAGCAGGGCAACTAGTGTTAAAAGCAGTGACTGAAAATGTCCCTGGGGACATTTTAAAACAGAATACATTGAGGCTGCTTTTTAATTGATTTGAAACCTCTCTGATCATTTTTACCTAGGAAAGATTGGTATGAAACATTCTGAAACAAGAATTTCCTTCATCATTTACAAATGAGCACACTGTGTTCATATATAGGTGAAGTACTTAAAATGAAAGCTGTTTGAGAACTAATGGGAAGTATTGTCGGGTGCATCTGCCTTACAGAAACTCTTCTTATAAAAGAAGTTGCATCCCATTATGTCTTTGAGAAAGATTTTGCAAAAACAATTTTTGAAGGCTCAGTAAGATGCAAGTAGCATTACACAGGAAAGGCATTTATTGATCATTGAGCCCCTGAGTAGAGGCCTATTTAGCTTGTCTCCAAAAGATGTGCCAATCTTTCCTTCAGTTTTACAGTCTATGTTGCTTATATAACAATTAACTTGCCCACGGAGACAAATCACTGGACTTTATCCTTGATACCTCTACTTAGTTTCAGTGAAGTACACACACTGCCATATATGCTTATGCTTTGCAAGCCAGATCAATCTTTCTTACAATTTATGATTATGATGATTATTATTATTATTATTATTTCTTCCACTATCTTTCACAGTGTTTCAGTGCTTGAAAACCATTCTGCTCTCTCTTAGCTGCATGGTTGCAGCCCTTTGGCCTCTTCATGGTTTCAGGAGCAGAGGTGCTCTCTGGCTGGGGACTGGTACACAGAGCTGCTCTGTTCCTGTCTTTGCAGAAGGATTGTATTTACTGATGCTGAAAATGTCTTTCTCTAACTGCAGCCTAAGACTTTTTCAATATTCTCATCATTAATTAGGTAATCTGAGTTGATTGTGTGATGAGAGGTCACATTTAATTTGATGTACTTAATTTGGTACGTTACTGATTCTCTATAATTTTTCCTGCTGCTACAACTTCATATTAAAGGATCAAGTTTGATACCACTTGTCATTTACTCAAACCTCAGAAGGTGTTGCTGAATTCTCCATCCTTCTGTAGCAGATGAATTTAATTCCATGCAGTCTTTTGTGGTAATCTCCCCTTCTTTCTTTAGTCTGGAAGACATTTTCAAAACAAAGAACCTGCAATTCCTCTCATTTTGGAATATATGCACTGTTTCTTCAGTCAGGCTGAGAAACTCCTTAGTATCTGTGGCACAGTAAAAATTAATTCAGGGAAGTTTTGTCCCCTCTTTTTCCTTCACAGTAGACTTCTATGTTGGTGCAAATGGCCAAGATCACCAAGCTTAGGCACAGGGCTAAGGCACAGAATAGGATTACAAAGGCAGCTCTCTGGCCATTCAAAACAATTCAGACTGGCAGTGCAAGAGTTCTGTAGGATATATGCAGATTATATATATGTTGGTTTTTTGGTTTTTTTGGTTTTTTTTTTCCATTCTATTCCTCTCCCACATTGATTTCACTGTCTCTAGCAGTTTTGGTACATACATCCTGTACACTATGAATAGAAATGCTGTGTTGTGAGATTCTATTTTCTTGAAGTTATAAGAAGTAAATCATGCTAATTTATTATACAGAGAATGAAACAAGGCTTGGGATATTTAGACAAATTCAAAGTGAAGAAGTTACAGTATCTCACCACCTGTTTGGCTTTTCAAAATCTTTTCATTTCAACATTCACAGAGAGAGCAATTCTCTTCTACTATTCATCAACTGAATAAAGAATTAAGTGCCAGCAGTGCAAAACATATTTACGTAAGCATTATAAAAAATAAGCTTTTTATTTTTATTTTACTGTTGAGATGACAGTAATAATAGATGTGAAAAACAAGTGGGAAGTGACTCAGAAAATCTCCATGTAAATTTTATTTATGAAGATGTTAATATTTTCACTAAATAGATGGAAGAAAATCACGGTAAAAATTCCAAACATAATTAAAATGCTTAACAATTTCAAGACAAAGCACTTTTCTTTAGAAGAAAAGAAACCTTCTGTGAAATTCTTGTGTCAGAAGACTGGTAGTCTGAAATTTTAAATTTAAAAAAAAAATCTTCTCAGATTTCTTTTTTGGGTTTTTTTCGGTTGAAGACAGGATTTCACTTTCAGAAGAATTTGATACATACTAAAAAAATAATTTAAAATTACTTCCATTTTTTTTTCTGACTAAAGAAAATGTGTGATTGTATTCCCCTAAGTACTACATCTCTCTAATGTATCTAAACTATTCTTTTCCAGCTGCTCTCTGAGGGCAACTGAAAAAGCTGTTGAAGTCAAATGTTCCTAAATTAGCTAGTTGGAGCAGTTTAAGCTCAGAAAGAATAGTTTTTTTCCTTGGCTGAGGAACATAGAAAATCTTTTAATTATTAGAATGAAAAACATGCAGCTGTGGTCTCTTGGGTGCAAGAGAATGTATTTATTTCCTCTTAGAGGGAAAATGAATTTATCATCTGGATTTTTGTCATTTACACCTAGAGGGAATAGAGAAAACATGAATAGACCACCAAACTGTCAAAATGTGAATGACATTAGTTACAACTGAGAACCAGAAGCAGATGAATTTTACCAACACTGAGACCTAGAATGGGATATGAAAAAATAACATAATCATGCACTGAGAGAGAGCTGGCATAGATGGGCAGGCATCCCTCTTCACTATATGAGAGTCTTTCCTCCTTACAGGGGGTGTTCCTGTGTCCACTGCTGCCCTTCTCAGCTTTTCCTGCTGTCATTTTGCCCATCTGCATCATCAAATTTACTGGTCTGTAATTCGTGGATTCCTTCTGAGCCCCCTCTTTAAAAATTGTCAAATGTGGCACATTCCATCCTTTCAGCTCCGAGGTTAACTGAAAAGATACACCATGCACAGCAATTAGTTTAGCAATCATAGATTTTCATTTCCTCAGACTTTGGGTAAAAAACCCCAGATGTTAGCACAGCTGCAAGCTATTTTCCCTCTCTCTATTGCTGTCAATTTACCTTACTTTTTCTAAAAACTGGTCATCTATCACCCCATCATCATTTTGGTAGACCACTGGCAATTGCATTTTGTTTTCCTTTTTCCAGATTCAAAACATATCCATCAGCCAAACTGTGGAACATGTAACTTACTTTCAGCTTTCCCTGTTCAGGTGCTACTTTTTCTTTCCTAAGTCTCACTCATTCCTCTGTTTAAACATACTGATGTTGAAGAACAGGGGAATGGAATCCTTTCCATAGTGGTCTTTTTTAATAGTTGTAATACATATGTTGTAAAAGACAACATAAAACTAAATGCCCTTGGAGCATTTTTCCAATTTGACTACTGCCTCTTAATATTCTTCTAACCAGCTTTCTCAGCCTTACCTAGCTCTAGTTTCTGAAGTTAAGTGCTCCCATGGTGGATATTTTTGTTGTAGCTGTTCTTTTCAGGACACTACCTGCGGATACCTTCAGCTCTGTGTCACTGAAAGCAGGTTTTGGAAAGGTTTGATCTCTCACATCATATTAGTATGTTTGCACAAAAATGTGATGTTGCCAAGAGCAGGGGACCAACAGCAGCATGAACTTCTCTGTGGTGAAGGAGACAGTCAGAGCCTAGAGCTAAGTAAATATACTTCCAGATTGCTTTAGACATGCAGAAAAAATATACTGCATGACAGTAGCATAATGGGACACTTGCTGGTCATATGTCAGTGTCCCACAGCTGCATATGAAAAAAAATTTGCTTTTTTGCAGAGCTATCTGTTGCAACACACAGATGCTACAGTTCCATTTTACATCAGGCTGTTGATGCTTACCAAACATAATAAAAGACCACCTAATTCTATAGTAATAATTAATCACTGAATAGTTATACAAATTTAAATGCTTATCATACCAAAACAGACATTGTCTTAAATGGGACAGTTGCTTTGAAAAATAGCAAAATTTAGCACATATTATTTACACAACCAAAGAGGATTTAAGTGGTAAAAATCCTCTTTTATCAGTGAATAAAAAAATCACAGAAGTGATTTTAACATGAGCCTCAGGTACTTCAATATCTGCATGACAGACACCCAAGGCTGTGTGACATGAGGATGTGCCACAGGCCAGCTGACCCAGCTGGCATTGAGCTGTGGTCCTCAGCAGCTGTGAGCAATTGTGTGCATGATGACAGGAAGTTAATGATAAAGAAATTTAATGGATTTAATCTTCAACAGTGCTTACAGGTGAAAATATGTGTAATTTTCTATTTCACTCTCTGCAGATAATTCTGAGAACATCATAATGCTATGCATGATAGCAGCTGTATATGAGTTTTTAAGTTGTGTTAGAACTAATATGAAAATTCCATTAGTTTCAAAATTTACATTGGGGAGGAGGGGTTTCCTTTGACTGAGAAGAATTACAGAAAACAGTAAGTCTTCATGGCAGCTTTTATTTCATAAAAGTGACTTCAGATTACATTTTCCAAGGAAATGGTATAATCCTTACCTTAAAAACATGAGCAATCCCTCTTGAGAAAAATATAGTGAGAAGACAACTCACTCCCTAAATGAAGGCTTTGAGGATGCAGGCTAGACCTCTACAGAGTACAACAGTCCAGGCTTTTGATCATATATTTTGTCATTCCTATTTTGTTGATACTTCCCTGATATGACACAAGAAAGAAAAAACACAAGTGCAGGTCGTCTATTTTATCTCCTCTCTGTAGAAAGCTGTACCAAATCCCTGCTTCAGTTCTCTGGGATATTTCCATCTGAGTTGAAGAACTGGGCCCCTCTGCTCAATAGCTAATTTACTAAATTAAGAGAGAGCTGCCTCTTGCTTACTTACCTCTGCAAGCAAGAATGTGCTTGTATTGTCATCCACCTGGTCTGACTGAATACCAAGCCAGTGCTCTAAGACATTTGGAAAAATGTATCAATTTTTTGTCCTTTCTAGTTATTTTTTTTCTGCAGAATTCTCTATACCTGCTGAGGACATAGGACACAAACAAGTGAGCATCAGGAGAGTAGCTATTTCTGTTTGAGAAGGAAGAATAAAATTATTACGAAAAAATCTTTTCATCTGAGTCTTCTAGGCCAGTTTTTCAGACCTAGAAAATTTAGAAATATTGTGTGTTAAATAAAATTTTTCACTAAGACTTCCCAAGGTTTTAGTGTGAGAATATTTCAGTTATTTTGTAGTTAATTAGGAGTGATATTAATGCTCATGGTGATGAAATGTGATTAAATAATTTTGAAGTCAGGTACTCAGTTAAAATATGCAGAATATGAAGAATGATAAATGCTATTTGCTAGGCAGGATTAAAGAAATAACTAATTTTGTGACAATGACCCCCAAGGGCTTGAGATGTGTCTAACCTATTTATAACCTTTTCTTCTCCTCTTAAGAAGCAAATCTTTACTGAAAAAATAATGTAATGAAATTCAGCCTGATGTGGAGAAGTTAGTTTCAGGGACTCTTGTCCCTGCTGGCAAGTGACTCAGATGATAAATTGCCAGTACAAATCATCAGACTGATGCCTGGCAAGAACTGAAGCTAACCTTTGTCGGTACTTTTTAATTAAAAGGAAAAAATATTTTTTTATTTCTAAGGAAGAGTCTTGCAGAAAAAAATCAGCAGAAGGCCTGAGGAAAGGAAGAAAATGGTCTAAAAGACTCCCTTGCATCTCAGCCAAAACCAAGTCCTAATGGTAATGATGCTGGGAATGGGAGAGAAGAGAAGAAAATGACCCTGATCATTGTAACACAAGCTTCCAGGTAGCTTGCACATAGCATTCCCCAGATTTTTGTGCACTTGTTGTAACAATGACAAGGATCAATTCCACTGCCTCCTATTATAACGGGATGAGGGGCCCAGTCTGATAAAACTTGAGAAAGAAATATTTCTAGTTTAAAGACCTGAATTGAATTCAGACTAGTAAGTGCATGAACTTCTTGGGCACAAGCCAAGGGTTTCCATCCAGCAAAATGGAACCCATATCAAAGGAAACTGGAAGCTTTCCAGAGCTACAGGGAAATCCTGCAGTCTGTTGAAACAGAAATGTTTTGTAAATATCTCAGCTCTGAGAAACTCTGGTGGTGACACAGCCAAAGACCTCTGCCAGATTTTCCGAGGTCTGCTCTGCTGAGTGTGCCTTCAAGGTCTACAGCAGCAGGTCTTCCTGCAAGAAGCACAACCCTGAAGATACTAGGGACTCCAGAAAATAAAAGTTTAAAAAAAATTACTTTCTCTGAAGGCATGGAAAATTTCGCAATCAGGCTGCACTTTTGGGAATATCGTTTGCTTGTAAGTGGGATAAAATTTCTGAGTTCCCAAATCAGTATTCACACATACAGAAAGTCCTGTCAGTCAATAAAAACCTAGCTGAAGAACTGTAACTGGGCAAAATAGTAGCAAAGAGGGTCCCAACTCTGTTGCTAAAAGATAAAAAATGCCCTAAATGGTTACCATAAGGATATGGTCTTACCAGGGTTCTGTGAAACTGAAAATAAAAAAAAGATTGTCTAGATGTAATTCAGGCAGGTCTCTTGAGACAGCAAAACAGCAAATATTCAGTAAGGGTAAACTTTCAGTGATGCTCATATTCCAGTGCTTCCCTGTTTATGCAGGCTGTCTAACCTTCTGCAGCACATAACCCATCACATTCCAGGACAAACCATCAATGTGTGAGGCTACATCAGCCTGTCAGTCTCTTTTCAAATAAAAATAAAAATAAAATTGCAATCCTTTAGCAGTGCTTCAGCCAATTTCTTCAGGCACTGGGCGATTAAAAACCAGTTCTGGGTGAGATGGGTGCTTATTTTTGCTGCTGGTTTTTTTCTTATTCTTTATTGCTGCTGTTGTGTGCAGAGATAAGCATAAAGAGCTATGATGAATGTTGACTGATCAAGGGAATAAGTTGAGTATGCATTTACTTTCTCTGATAAGGCTGAGTCGACTCATTTTTTCATGAGTTTATTATTAGAAGGTGTGATTAAATTAGAATCTAGTCAGAATAATTAGCTTCATTTTTATCAACTTATTTCAATTAATTATTTTGTTTTATTGTATTATTCAAGCTTATATACAGGAAGATAGTATTTCTCTGTAACTTTGTTAAGTATATTACTTGATTTTTTTTCCAAAAAGATCTCAAAATATCATTAATGTTAAATTTTCTATCTTTTTCTTTTGTTCTGTCCATTTTCCAATAAGTCCTTTTACTCAATTGGTGCTTAAAAGGAGTGAGAATTTTCCCTCAAATGTGTGCATTAAGAAAGCCTTTCATCTCTAATATGATTTATTTAAAATATATAATTAATTCTCAAAGAGGACTTTCAACCTTTCTTTGTCATTGTTCTTTTTAAAATATTGTGAAGATCAATCTTGCATCCTTTTCAAAGCCAGGACTTAAAAGTCATAGGAAAGATACTAGTATGTTTTTAAAGTAAAAGATCATACTCACACCAAACTGGTAATTCACCCTGTAATGAACTCAAGCCTTTGTCAAAACCAAAATGGAAGATATTTCTAAATGATGAAGATATCTCTAGACTAAATGCTGGCATTCAGGGTGGGGGGTTGACTGAAAGAAGAAGTACAGACCTTCAGGACAGCTTATTCCTGCTAGCAAGGAGACTATATCTGGGAACAGAAGCCAGAAGCCATCAGAGAGACCTTTGGGAGATGTCAGCAGCCAGAGTGCTCTCACCAGCCCTATTGGAATTAAATCCCTGAGATGACTCTGACTTGGCCAAGAAGGTTGTAACATGATGCTTATATGTTCATGGCATTCATCCTCTTTGATGATCTTCAAAGCTACAAAGGGCTCCCTTTTAGAGACCCTGTGTGACAACTAATGTGACAGCACTGGCTGGCAACTTCTGTCAGCTTTCACCATTTAATAATATCCAAGTGAGAATCAGCGACAGAGACCACATGAAGAAATAAATTTAAAATGATTAGATAAAAATTCCTGTAGTGCCAGAGATATATAACCCCCCAATGAGTGTACTGAAGAATCAAATTGTGTCTCTGTACGTATGGCTATGCAAATGTGCCATTTACCTCTCTTCCTCTGAAAGGTTACAGGAGCTTCACCCAATCTACACTGGCTGTTGGAGGAAATTCTTTGGGAATGAGCCAATACAGTCTCCTCTTCATAGCTGTTTCTACTCTTGTTTCCAGCAGCACTGTTGTTTCATGGTAGGTCCAGGCTTGGCCACTTCTGCTCACTTCTATGCAACCCCGCTCTAGTTTCACGAGGATGAAATGCAGCATCTTGCTGGGGCTTAACATCAGGTACCCTAACATATCTGTGAGGAGACTGGAGTCTGTAGCTTCTCATTTCCTCCATAACCTCCTAACTAAAGGGCTAATGCTGTCCCTGCCTGGTCTGAGAGGGAGGGATCCTCTTGTCCAGGCAGGGCACCTGACTAGAGTATCTTGTGGCACATTTCTGGCTGTGGCACATTTTTAGCTTTTCAAAGGAAGACACAGTACAAAGTAGACAGTGGGTGCTGATACAGAGGCACTCCTCCCCCAGTTTGCGTCCAATGAAATTAATGTTCAGAAGGGCAGAAGTGCACCCATACCAAAAATTTAAAATTATTCATAGAGCATCCAGGGGAGATTCCTATTGTCAGTGGTTGATGTAGAGGTGGAAGAAATGTCTATGACAGGGGCATATCTTTGTAGAAAATAAGATACTGCTTCATGACCAAAGATGCCAAATGTCACATCACAGAACTGGTCTCTTTAATGTCCTTGGCCATGGACCTTGTGTGTGACATCTATGGCATAAGTGGTTTCTGGTGAGGTACCCCCCAATTTTTCAAGTGCCCTAAGGGGGATTTCTGAGAGCAGATCAAGTGAACATGCTGACAGCTGACTTCAGTGTGAGTACATTTCATACCAAGAAATAATGGAAAAAACAAAAAACAAAAAAACTTAAGTGCTCTGGAAAATTAAGGCTGGGCTTGCAAACTTAAAGGGCACTTCCAATAATTTGGGGAGTTTAAAATCCACGTCTCTGCATTTCAGTTACTTGGCTAAGGAATGGGGTGACTCACACTGCCTAATTTCACAAGAGAAACTCATCCATATTTATAAAGCACTTCAGACAGTTTCATGTGGAAAGCCCTGATGATGAAGTTTTCCAGTCTCCTCTAATGCAGGCCCAAGCAGAGAAAGATAACTTGCTGTTCATGTAAGGTACTCTGCCAGGTGCAGAGACACAGGTCTGTGAAGGACATCTGATGTGTCCTACCTTGCTGATGACATACACAGGTGTCAGTATGATGCAATGTGATAACAGTTCTGGTTTTTTCTCACAATTTTCAGTCTGGAAAAATGTGTACAAGAAATGCATTGCTAATGGGTTTTTAATATTAAAAAAAAAATTGCAAGCTATGTAGAATTAGAAATAAATTTTCTGATACATGTAGATAAAATAATTTGAATGGATTAAAATAAAATAGAATTAGTGTTAATTTCTTTATGGCTCCTTTACCTACCTGTAGAATAGATGTGATGCCTACTCTCACAAACATAATATTTATCCATGATTGTGATACATTTTAAACAGCCTGTTTAAACTGCAAAAGGTGTCCATACAGAAATTAATAATTTCTCTAGTCAGTCTAGACTTAACTGATGTATGGAGAATAAGTCCAGAGGCTATACTATGAATAGCAATGATATGTGCAGACTAACTCCTTGCTCATTGAATGAGACAGGAAACAATAAAATATGGTAATTTAATTAAAGCTACATCACAGTGCAAATGCACAAGGGACAAAGAGTCCTGCACAGTCTAGCTTAACTCCTAAACTTCCTCCTTCTGGTTTTGCAAGCTGAATACTCTTCTAACATTTATGGTGGCTTTCATTGTGGGTTTTTGTTGTTGTTGTTTTGGCGTTTTTTCTTTTTTTTTGTTCTTTTGTTCGTGTCATTGCCATTTATTGAACCTCAGTTCATGTTTTGTGTTTGTCTGATGGTCCCCAACAGCAATCCCTGTCACTTGCAGTTCCATTTATTTACCATCTAAAGTGGTGAATCCAGAGAAAGAAGAGGTATGACACTGCCCACAGCATCCCAACTGTTTCTGGGCATGAGAAATGTGGTAAATATTCCTGTAGTTAATTCAACCAAGGGAAATACAGGATAGTTAATATAGTTGCACTCAACATTGCAGCAACAGAACTGGAGCACTCTCACTTGTGTGAATATAGTTTACCTGACAGGATGGGTTTTTTTTTGAATAGACTATCAACAAAAGCCAGTGATTATGCTCTCCAATGCCATTTAGTCTTGACTACACTAGTGAATTGATGGGCATGATTACTCACTGTAAAAAAGCAAGCAAAGAAAAAGCCCAAAACTCCAAAAAATCCCAACTCCAAAAATAAAGGCTAGATCACAATGATAGTTGATGATAAAAAGGAATACTGTGTGTGCCTTGGTGTCTTTTCTTTAGATCAGAAATTTATCCAAACCATGGAAATAAAACAATCAGGCCTTATTTGAATTAGTGCTTTCACTAAAGTTTACACCTGTAAATACAAAGTCCTTGAGGCTAGAATTAATCTTTCTTGCCTTGAAGAAATTCAGCTATGTCTCTGGCTGACTATGTCCATGCTAAGCATATCCAGTGGTTTAATGGGAGCATGAAATATAACCCAGTTTATTTGGGGAAAGGTAAGAAATGGAAGAGTGTGGAAGAACTCAAGCCCTAGAAACTAGAAATAATGTAGCAAGATGACAGTGGTCAGAGGAAAAGGGAAAGAGCAGTAAAGGGACCAAGTCATCTCCTCTCTGTGTTACTTGGAGACTGCTTGGAAGTGTTGCCTTTGGAAACAGCAGACAAGGCAGAGGTTTTCCTTCATTTTGTAAACAAACTACCAAAAAACTCTTGTCAGAGGCTCCAGAGTGACCCACCATAGTGGTGGGCTGGCAGAAACAAGCTGAGTGTGCTCCTCTCTGCTGGCATGACCCCTGTGTGAGGGTGAGGAGTCATGTCAGACTGCGGGCACATCATCATCACCATGCTGGTGGCAGAGCAGCAGCTGCTGGGCTATCTTCTCTAAAGGGTACAGCCCTCCTCTAGTGCCTTTTCTTTTCCTCCTACTGAAGTGGCCACTCCTGGGGCAGCCCTTGGGCATTAGCTTTTGTTCACAGCAGTAGTACCTTTGTAGATCAGGGGTCTAAGGTCAAAGAGGTTTGCTGGGAAGCTTCATCTCTGAGCTTTTCTGTGACACATTTATTTGTGTTAAAAGGCTATTTCTGTAAGAGGCAGTATTTATTGCTGTTAAGATATTTGACAAATTATACGTCCCACTGGACCCTGTCTCCTTGCCATCTGATTTAAATAAAAAACCAGACTTTTTTAGAACTTAAGGCAAAGAATTTCTGTTTAGTTGCAGAGGGTTCATGGTGTATTATCACTTTGGTCACTGGTTAATCACCTGTCACTTTAAATGCTTGTGAAAATTAAAAAAAAAAAAGAAGAAACAAGAAAGGTCTGCTTGTGACTGAATGGGATTTATCTATTTATCCATAGGTATTAAAAATAATTAATTATTTTTACCATCTAAATATGTCAAAGATTAAGTTACCTTTGGAACAAAAATTGACACTTAAAATCCTGATAGGTCTTGTAGAAACCTGATAAGACTTCAGGTAAGATTACCAGTACTAATCCTGTAGAACATTGATGTTCTCAAATACCATAAGGGGATGGAGAAAAAGGAAAATTCAAGAGTATTTGAATATCTCTCAGAAAGCAAGGCTCCCTGTGAGTAGTTCACAGCTCTCTGCCTTGGCAACCTGCCAAATACAGAATCCAATTGCAAGTTTTGCTCCTACCTCTCAGTGGGACATGCTCCAGCAACCCAGGGAATCAGGCTATAACAGAGGAAAAGAAATGTGGTTTAGCGTGACTGCCACAGCCTCCCCATAGCTCCTAGCTACCTCAGGGACTCAGGGTCTGCTGAAAAGAAATGGTTCTTGTCAGGAAGCTTGCTCATTTTAGCAGTTGTGTCTAACTCATGGCATATTGATTCCACACTGTTTTCTGGTGAGGCCACCCAGAGGTGTCTATTTGTTTTCTGTCAGATGTTTGCAGGGAGCTGAGGGACTGTTGCAGCAGCAAAGGGTGTCTCTTTTGTCCAGGTCTTGGTTATTGGAAACTGCCTCATCCCAGTATGTCAGCTTTTTGTCTTCATTTTGGTTTTATTTGAAATCTGTTCATATTCAGACTGTGGTTTATCGCATCAAAGCCAAGTGAGAGTGAAGAGCTGTTTGAATAATTCTTTACAGTAATCATTCATAGGCACAAAACTGCTGTTGAATTCCCAAGCACAGCAATTCTGACAGTAGGCCTATCAGACTTACACTGGTTCCTAGTTCTGATAAACAACTGATTATGTTATTTCTAACTTCCCTCTGTTTAGGCCTCCTACTCTAAGCAGACTGCAATCCTGCTGGCAGAAGTAACCATGGGAAATCTCCATTAAGGCCACTTTCAAAACAACTTAAGAAATTGTAATTTTTAAAAATCTGTGTCACTTTTAGGTTCATCCTGCATAAAAATCTGAAATTTAATCCAAAGTCCATTTACATCACTACCTTAACCTAGTAATTCACTATTTACTGCTGAATGCCTTAGAATTCATCTTTTTATCCATTCCCATTTGCAGACCTTTGTACCCCAGTACCAAGACCATGTGCCAGGATGTTACTGCCCAAAGGGAGCTGTGGAGCTCTGCTAGGGAGGGCTGCAGTGCCTGCAGCTGAAATGGGTACAGCAAGTCTTTATCAAGGTGCAAACTCAAGCTGCTCTATGCTAGATTATGTTCTAGAGGAAAGCTTTGCAAGGGAGCAGAGAGAAGTGTGGCACTTTTCTTTCTCTCAGGTTCTATCTCTGGCTTTTAAGAAAGCTGTGCTGGTTTTTCATTTTTCAGGGGTTTTTTTAAGATTTGAATTTATGTATATCGGCCCAACAATTTATGTATATTGGCCCAACTTATGTATATTTGGCACTTGCAAGGAGGGCAAGTGGATAAAGCACATACTTTAGTGAAGAGATAATTTCCAGTAGCAAAAGTTTTGATAGCAACTAAAAACATGTATGTGCTTACAGTGACAATGGAACTACTGCAAGCATGAAAAATGGCAGGCACAGTCTTCTGAGATCGTAGGTTGTTAGCAAGTAAATACAGAATTGTTACACTGCTGAACAAAGTGTTAAGAAGTCATGCATGAACTGGTATTTGGAACTACAGTAGTGTATACATGTAGGACAGAGGGGTCCAATTCTGATTTCAGTCCCTGAATTTTGGGCTTTAACTGTGTAACTTAGAAACTCAAACCCTTCAGTTACAACATCCCTCCCCTAGCATCAGCTAGCACCATGTAATGCCAGCAACTGCCTGAAATGCTTGGGTACACGTTACTAACCCTATCCAAGCCTGTGGGAGGATAGAAATTAATGCGTTATTTGCATATTTGCATCATAGCATATATATATATATATATATATATATATATATATATATATATATATATATATATTCTTTTTCTCTGAAATAATTCTCCTTATCAAAAATTTTCTTGTGTGTCCCAGTTTCTTCAGGATGACTTTTGGCAGAGTTTTATCCACATCTGTCTCTGTCAGTGACATTATCCAGCTCTATGCACACAGCAGGTCACGCTTCCAACCTTGTTTAAGCACACAAGTTATTAGAGCATTTCTTATCATATAAAATAATTCACCTGAAAAGAGCACTTGGTTTCACAAGTGCTGCTGAAAAAGTCCAATGCTTTCAGAGTATATATTGAAATGTTCAGTGAAACACAGTGTACCACAGAGCTTCCCCTTTCGCTGGCTTTTAGCTGTTGCTTTCCATTCTTATTTGATTTTATGGCAATAGTTTGCTTCATGTTGCTTCATAGTGTATAGGCTGTGCTAAGGGACACCTTCCATGGATTTTGACCTCCTGTACTGAAAATGGCAGAAAGCAAAAGCAGAGGGCACAAGCAGTCATTGAAACAAAATTCAGCAATTCTGTATTTACTTGTACCAGACACCTAGTAGCTCTGTAAAGTCATCTTTGTGAAAGGTGAATAATTACTTCCTCTAGCTGATTCTTTGTTATTTTGCAGTTCAAACCTTTTCATTCTCTTTCACTCTTTTTTAATATGCAAAGTTTATTTTCTTACCTTCTAAATTGTGATTACGGAATTACAGACTAGTTGGCAAATTTTGGATACATGTTAGATGACTGATAACTTTCATATTCCATTTCAGAGTTTTCTAATTGACACTCACATTTTTGTTTTCATCTATGCCACCATAACTTCTTTCTGCAGATGTGCTGTTGATCTCCCAGTAGTTCAATGTGGCTTTGAAAAAAAAAAAAATTATATGAGCAGAGTTGTGTTGTGTCAAAAATACTTAGAATCATAGAATTACAGAATATTTTGAGCTAGAAGGCTCCGATCCATCAGGATCACCAAAGTCCAACTCCTGGACCTGTACAGGGTAGCACCTAGAGCAAGTGTCTTGGGAGCATTTTCCAAACTCTCCTTGAGTTCTGTCAGGCTGGTGCTGTGACCTGGGGAGCCTGTTCCACTGCCCAAGCATCCTCTGGGTGAAGAACCCTTTCCTGATATCCAACCTAAACCTCCCCTGACACAACTTCAGGCCATTCCCTCACGTCCTGTCGCTGGTCACCAAAGGGAAGAAATCTGTACCTGCCCCAGCTCTTCCCCTCACAAGGAAGTTGCAGACTTTGATGAGCTCTCCCCTCAGTCTCCTCCAGGCTGAACAGACCAAGTGACCTCAACTGCTCCTCATGTGGCTTCACCTCCAGCCCTTCCCGATTTTCACTGACCTCCTTTGGATGCTCTCTAATGGCTTCATGTCTTTCTTACTTTGTGGTGCCCGCAGCATTGCAGAACAGAGTGGGACAATCACCTCCCTTGACTGGCTTAATTCTAGTATTTATCTGTGTATCTACCTATGAAACAGAGAAATGCATAATTCATGAAGTGCTGAAATGACATTTGATTGGGTATTTTGATACAATGATTTTCTTACAAAGAAACCTATAGCCTGAGATGCGTGTATACATCACACTAGGTTGGGATTATGTGTATAAAACCTGTTATATGTAAAATGTTTGCAGAATTATCCAGCTAATCCAAGTCAAAGACATTCAAATATAAAACTTCCACTGAAAAGACACTGTTGGTCTAACATTCTTATGTTCAGAACATTCCTAATGCCTAATGGCAATTAGAAGAGTGGACTTCAGTACTCCCAGTAATTAATCTTTAGTTGAAAATCCTTCTCCTGGAAGTTAATTGCATGTCTTGCTTCATGTCCCAAATGAGAAGAGTTGTGTGAGAATGTGGTAACTTCTATCCCAGGCTGCAAACTGCAGAGCATGCCAGGAGGCAAGGCACATTATTGATGTATCTGCAGTCTGGGAGATTGGCAGAGTTGCTTCACATAAAAGCAATCTTTTTTATGCACATTGTTTTGAAACTGCACGGCTACACTGAAAGTATTACAGGAATTTGTTTTCATATAATGGTGGTTAATGGAGACAGCAAGCCCTACTCTGCATAGATACATTTCCAGTCTTCGGGCTAGTCATTATTTGCTCCATTTAGTATATAACTGTCTTTTATGAAAATTGTTTCCTAATTTCAAATTAATGCTATGATCCATAAGAAAACAACTGGACCTCATTTCTTTTTTCTCTGTCTCCTGTCATTATATGAGAAGGAGCAATGTGAAACTATGTTTACAGAATATGATAAAGCTTTGGGAAGTCTTTTTACCACAACAGAACATTCATCCACCCCTCTATTCTGAAGCCAATGAGCCACAAAATGTTAATCCCTGAAAAAGTTTGGTGTTGACAGTGTGTTACTATGAGAGACTTCAGTGTATCTCTTCATGATTTCATCATTGATTTTGAGGCTCTGTGGAATTTGCTTCCATGTGGATGGGATGTAGGAGGATGTTGGAGGAAAAAAAGAAACAAGGAAAATTTGCAGAGAGGCACTAGATAATAAACTCTAGAGTTTAATAAACTCTTTAGATAAGAAAGGTCTCATTCTTATCTTTTTTCCTGCTTGTTATTGATTTGCCTAAAGAAAAGATACTTTCTCTCTACAAATCCTGTTTCATTATTACTTCTATAGGAAGCAGTATGAAATCCTCACATAGTTGTACCAGTGCTTTTCATCTGCTTTTTGTCTTAAATCCCATACTGATAAAATTTCCTTTTAGCCCTGAAGAGGGAAAGATTTCTCTTATCAAGAAGAAGCAGTTTCTACTCCTGTGTACAAAAAGGGTATCCTTATTTGGACGGAATGGTAAGATGGTTCTGATGTCACTTCCAAGAAAAGCCAATTCTCTTGCTGGCAACACCTTTGCAGGGTGCAATAGGAGGAATAGTTCAGTTCTTACCAGTAGTAGTTCAGTTCTTCTTCTTCATGGAGCATTTTCCTTTTGCCCAGACAACCCGGGTGCTTTAATGAAACTTTTCCTATCCTGGCTTCATTTGTGGGGTTTTTTTTAAACATTGTTGCAAGTAACACCAACAGACATCACCTTTTCATGTAAATCATGCATAACACTTGATTGCCTCTCTGAGCTTTATTGTAAGACTAAAAAAAATCATTGCAAACCCCCATAAAGATGTTACTTTCAGTGACTTATACTAGATTATTTTACATAACCTTTAGGCACAAGTTTGCTTTTTAAAAAGCTTCCATGTATAGAAATTAGGACCACCAAAAGACCTTTTAATCAGCTAATGTCTACTTAGGAGTCCTATAAACCTGAATAATAAGAGAGATTAATAAGAAATTTCACTTGTTATAGAGTAGTGTGAGGAAGAAATGAAACACAATCCCACTAAAAAGCCAAATCATAAACTCTAGAGATCTATAATTACCTTGATTCAATGGTATTTCAATATTAATTAAAAGAGGAAGAGTTGTCATTTCTCATGTAATGACACTGCTCTTTTTGTTTCCTTTCATTCTCTGTGGAAGTGGAGCACAAAGCAGACACTTTGGTTTCTTCATCAGTGTGTTTGAGTGCCTGATACAGCTGCAGAGGTGGGAGACACTGCCCTTTATCTCCACCCTTGCTCTTGTGGTGGTGTTGTGCTGGTCCATAAGGCTTCTTGGCAGTTTCTTTCCAAGGCTGTCCACAACAGTTGTACTCTTCATTTCTAAAAAGGCAGTATGTACAGTTTCAAGGATGGTATGGATATTTGCTGTGAAAATATTATCTGCAGATTGCTTTCCATGTGCAGTAGGGAAAATTCATCATTCAAACACATGAAAAATAGCTTTCAAAAAGCAGAGAAGCAATAAAATGTGAGGGGAAAGAAATATTTTTCATATTCACATGTGATGCAATGATTTCTCCATGAAAGAAATCTAGCTTTCTAACATTTAATTTAATTTTCCTAACATTTAATCTTTCATTTCTGCACATGAAAATGATTAAAAGGAAGATGGAATATTTCAAAAAATATATATCCAGGCAAGAAACTATTCCCTTTGTCAATTGCATTAAACAACATCTGTGAAAGTGGGGCTAATCTTTGTACACGTACACACATATGAAATCATGCTATTTGAGAATTATGAACATACATTTCACTTTATAGGAGATGTGCTCATGTTTTCTAAGTAATTTAGGATGCCATTGCTGGAGGGAACTGTATCTTGGAAGACAGATAACCTTGAAAACTATTTAAGCATTATAATGTGAAAGCTGTTCCACCTGAGTCCTTGTCCAGTACTGTGGAAAAGGTGAATGAGAACTGTGGCCATGAAACAAGGAAAATAATGAATATGAGAATAATGAATACCAGTTGGCAGGTGGTTTTGCTTTGGCAAGTGCCACCAGCAGGATTGATACTCTTAGATGACCTTTACCTCCTGAGTCCGTACTTGAAGAGTGATTTTGAAATATCTGAGATGAGAATTTTGAAAAAAAAAAAAGACTGATGAGCTGAACAGAGTGCTTTATCTCACCATTGCACAAGCACATGAAGCTGGCACAAGCAGAGCACTGCCTAAAAAGCGCAAGCCTACCCTGTCCAGATCTGCATTGTTTCCTCCCTTGATTCTTTTCTTTCTTTTGGACCAGGGTATTTTAGACTAATTCACGACTCAGGTGCATAAATACCGTGTGGGCAGAAAAGAGAAAGCAGCTGAGGGACAGAAGGCGACAAGAAGAGCTGGTCTGGTTGCCTGTGCTGGCTTTGCAGCCCTGGGGAGGGTGTGTGGAAGGCTAAGGCAGGAGAGGGAAAGGACTGGACCGTGTGAATTTGCTTAGCTTATCAATAAAGCCAAAGTAATTTGATTAAGTGGACACTGAGTATCAAAAGGTTCTTTAGTGTCTATAAAGAAACAGAATAGCTAAGAGCTGCTCCTTGGCTCCTGTTCAGAAATTTAGGGAGGAGAAAATTCTTAAGCATCTTCACCATAACTTAATGGTGAAGATGCTTAAGAATTAGAAAAAAATCCCCTGCTGGATGGTCGCTTTTATGTCTTAAAATCAACAGTAATTGCCTTTCTGAAATACATAAAATACACACTTAAAGACACAAAGTGACATGTTCAATGGAGGAAGAAATGGATGAAATTTAGTGGTCCATAAGAAGCAATCCTAGATATAAGACCCCTTCTGGCCTTAAGCTCAGTGAAATAAGACTGTGGCAAGCTATGAAAATACACAGAAAATTACATCCAGAGTTGCAAAAATCTTTTATTTTCTTACTTTACTGAGAGTTGAGCATCAATGCAAAAAAAAAATAAAATTCTTATTTTAAATTTGTTTTGTGCGTTTTCTGAGCAAAACCAAAATGAAAAAAGTACAAGTAGAGCTGTAAAAATACTAAAAAGATGGTGGATACTGGAGAGTGATGGGAAGGTTTTCTGTGTATACCACAATTTTTATTTATTAGTGCTCAGTACTCTGGTGATGATAACCTGGTCTGCCCTTCCTTGAATTCATCCATATTTTTAAAATTTATTTTTTTATCTCTTAGGCAGAAGACCATACCAGCCCAGCCCAGAATCACAAGGCATTCATTTGTGGAAAAGAGGCAAACGACAGATGTATCCACTCCCTTTATTTTCATTAAGCTGTGTCAATATTGATTGTTTTGTCAGAAAAATACAAAGTGACTTGTGCAGCACTGATCCCCACAGCACAGCAAACTGGGTTGTACTCAGTGTTCAATGTTAGGATCATTGATTACAATCATTTGATGCTTTAAACTACTGCTTTTGCAGCACTGCCTAATGCAATGAGACTTAATTTACAGCTGTCAATATATTTCCATTAGATTTATGGAATGCTGTGCCGAAACCATATGGTTCTTGTGAAAGAAGGTCATGAAGCTCCCAGGGGTCCCTTGGGTGTAGATTGAAATCCACCAGTCTATGTGATGATGCAGCCAAGTGTAAGCCAATAAAATTAACTTTGTTACAGCTTTGCTCTCTTCAGTAGGGCGTACCTAAGCATTTTATTATGTGATATGTAAGAAGTCTTACCATTAAAAAGGATTCACTTAAAATCATTCACAGTTTTGTCCTCTCTTTAATAAAAAAAAAAAGCAATAAAGACTTGCCAATGGCAATGATTGAGGTTCTAATATGTACTGCAGTAGCAAAAAAACACCAGCACCAGATTTTAATATGAGTCACTTATCATGAGCTTTATAGACATTTTAGAAAATAAACTGAGCAATTTTGAAAGGGCAGAGTTCAGAATCCACTTTAAAAGTCCCTCTGTACTTTGAGTGCCTGCTCTCTGAGCCTTCAGTCAATGGTGGGGCAGTCATGAGCAATGCATCAGTCAAATTCTACCACTGGCATCCATCTGGAAAAATGCCTGTGTCTGCATTTGCCATTTGTTCATAAGTCAAAGGTGAAGGTCTTGCTCCTTGTCATGGTATCCTTCTTTTTTCTTGAGTGGGTAAGAAGATTTGCAACAGGGAGATGGGAGCACACATTCTGCAAGATAAGAAAACAACTTTTCTGTAACTAAACATTTGCTCCTCACATTGAAAATATTATCATTTTTGTCACTCGGATTCAGCAGATTTTTGTCACTCATTCATGTGAAGTCAACGTGCAAACATAAATTAGAATATTTACCCACCTGTATGAGGTGGATGCTAATTCAGTGTAACTTAGAGATCCAAGCTGTAATAGTGTACTTAAGAGGTCTCATCAGTGAAGAGAGAAGCAGCACCAGGGGTCCATTTATCCTTTACACATGCAAAAGGTACACAAGTCAGCTCCTAGAGATGGGTGGTTTTTTTGGTTTTGGTTTTATTTTTTTGTCTGTTTGTGGGTCTTTTTTGGTTGGTTGGTTGGTTGGTTGGTTTTTTGTTTTGTTTTGTTTTGTTTGGGTTTTTTTGTTTGGGTTTTTTTGTTGTTGTTTTTTTTTGTTTTTTTGTCTAGCCTCTTAATGATGTTAGCCTGGCAACATCACCTAAACTTTACATGCATGGCACAGCAGACCCAGAGTAGTGCAGAGGACCCCAACAGTGCACTCTCTAGCAGTTACAGGCTTGTGATGCTCTCTAGGGCTGCACTTGCTTTCCAATAGGAAGAAATACTTTTACTGTCTGGATGCTATCTCCAATACAAGGCGGTTGATAAAAAAACCACTTCTATTAATGGGAAATAGGATTAGTTTAAATAAAAATTGATTTTAACGGAAAATGTATGATAGAATTTCACAGCTGTTTTTTTTTTACTTTTTAGTGATCAATTTTTCCAATTTAATTTCTATTTCTCTATTTTATAGTCTTTATCCCTAACTCAAACTTTGCTTCTAAGAGTTTATTTTGAATTCATAATATCAAAACTAGATGAGAATAAAGCTCACATTCTAAGTGAAAATGAAGTTACGGAAAATCCTGGAAATTACAAGTCAAATGAGTCAAAGCAGAAGGTATGCCTACCCTTGGAGAAATTTGGTAAAGTCCTAGATAAGTGCCCAAACTTTTGGCCTTATTCAAAAGAAATTACAGACTTTTTAAAACTGACTATCTACAAATTTACAAATCTTGATATTACATGCTCTTCTGAATTGTGAGTGGATTTGAGTCACAAGTCTCAGAACTGTCATAAGGGAGTTTGGGGGACATGTGCTTGACATTCACAGCCTGCTGTTATATTTTCAGGCATTATCACTCCCATTGGATCATGACCCTTCCAGTGTATCAAAATAGATGAACACAGGGGGTGGTTGTGCATCATCCCTACTGCACATGTCCCCGCTGTGGGAAGATATGTGAATATTCTGCTGGTAGCTGGGAGCTGCTATTGGAATGTTGGGAAAAAAGGTCACATGACAAATGGACCCACCTCTGAGAAGCCTGGACATAAGCTCAAGTCTTGGCAGTCTGGTGAAGCCTCTATATATAGCACTGAGCTAACCCACAGGAATTGTGTAACTGCATGCTGTCATAGGAGCAGGGGGGCTAAGGGCAGTGAGAGCTTAGAGAGATGCTTGTCTGGGACATCTGGGATGGACATTTTTAATTGCTGGACTCTAAAGCTAATAGAAGGTGTGTGGTTGCCATCTGATTTCCTGCTTCAGTAACTTGATTTATTGTAATAAAGAGTGCTAGTATTCAAGGAATCAAAAGCTGATAGGGAGAGGAGATGGGGAACTTGTATCTAAGGACCATGAGTTCAACACATCAGAGGATTTGCTTGTGCGTAGAGAATTAACCCTGCGCAAATAAAGCTGTATTGAGCCTTGTAGCAGTGCTGCAAAGCATCAGTCTTGGTCCAAAAGATGTGGCTTCTGACTTCCTGCTCTGTGTTCATCTTCTTGTCGTGCTCACTGAAGTGGGAATTCAAGGCAAAAGGCAGCCTTGCTAATTTTTCTTTCCCTCAATTTTCAGCTCAGACAAAAAAAATCCCTCTATTTCTCTTTTGTTGTGCTAGATGAGCATCTGGCAAGAAAAACCCTGGAGTTTAGCATACGCAGTTAATGCCAAGGAGGACAGGAATACTGTGAGTAGCAGAAAGCCTCTGGTACCTGCTCATTCAGAGAAGCCCAACTGGGGCTGAACTCTGCTGATACAGAGAGTGAAGGGAACCACAAAGGGCTGCTTAACAATACGGAGCCAGTGACAAATGTGCCTTTCAATTAATGTTAGAAACACTTTAAATCAAAATGTTTTCACTCCCCCTTCATTGATTTTGTAATCTTGGTGAAATCACTGGTTCCCCTAATTGGCTGATGAAATAATTAGTTGACTCTGACATTCACTTGGACTTCTTCTAATTAGAAACTCTATTCCACCAGATGTCATGTCAAAACAGGTTTCTGTCTGAGAATTAACAGCAGTCATCTTTTCCTGCATAACTTCTTGAACATTGTCTTTCTCTATTCAGAAAGGATTGTCTAACTTTTTCAACTTTTTTAACAGCAATTAAGTGATGAAGATTTGGGTTTAGTTGAATACAGTACGACAATATTTTATTTTGATTTGTGCCTAAAGTGTTGTAAATCAACACTTCAAATATGTTAATCTTGTCCCAAAACAGACAAACCAGCATTTTAAATTAACATCTAAATAGTTTTCAAAGAACTAAGATTAGTCTGCTTTAAAACTATAATTCCCTTATTAAAAACATCCTTTAAACTTTCTTTAAAATATCGTCCTATTAATGATAATTTAAAAATTGCTTTGTCAATGTAAATGCCAATAGCTTCCTTCAGAAATATTCCTTGTTTAAAAAAAAAACAAACCTTTTGAAGATCATCACCATTAGTGTGTGGAAAATTTGTAATATATCTAGTAATACTTTTTCATGTGAACACAAAATGTAATCCACCAACCCCAATTTACTGATGTAAATGAGCTGCATTCATTTTATTCCTGCATAAATTTATATTCTTCTGCCTGTGATACAAGAGAAAAATGTCACCAAAGAAAAGTTGGTTTTAGGTAGTTCATGTGAATAACGTTGTACATGAATGGAAAGTATAACATCTCTGAAATAATTCTGATGCAAGCAATCTGCTTCCCCTGGAGCCCAGGGGGAGATGCAATGCATTTTACTGTTTTACTGCTCATGGGATGTTGTTTCTCAGAAGGACTCTGAAGGCAATACTGGTAGTTCATGAAGCATGGAGAGTGATAAATTAAATGTATCACTAAAAATATAGGAGTCAAGGCTCTTTAGAGCTTTGCAAAATTCTTATCTGGGTGAAGTTATGCTCCTAAACTAATTTTATCACTCAGTGTAACACTCTTTGCTTTTAATAATGCAGCAGTGAAAGAAAATTACTTCAGGTAGCCTGCCTAATGCACTTGGCTAATGGTCACAACCAAGCAGTAAAAGATGACTATCTCTATATTCCAGCATATTTTGCCAAGATGTGTGGAGTGACTAAGAGTACCTTGAACAGTATGAACAATGCTAAAAAAATATATAGGGATTATATATATATAATTTTCTATATTTTACTACTTGGAGCTGCAAAGAAATAAAAGTGTGATAACATAGGAAGATCCCATCAGGGGGACACAGTCTTCTAAACAGCTACTCTTGTGATACTATTTGTTTTCAAACCCATTTCATGCATGGGAAGATCCTTCATGGAGATTGTTTTTGTCCCCTAAGAAACAGAACCCTATAACTGTGGGGTGGAGATGAAAATCCTGTCCCTTTGATGGCCTTCTGCTCCTGCAACCTGATGCAAGAAGGATAGGGAGAAAGAAATACCAATTGAAATGAAGCTACTGTGGAAAGCCTAAAGCATACTTTATGATACTGTTTTGCATGTTTTTCTATGCTCTGTTCGAGCTCTTTTGCATTCAGCTCCTGCACTTTTGCTAGATCTGTCTTCTATATCCCAGCTTTTTCAGACACTGGTTGTACCTTAACTTTGGGTTTATGACCCACAAGTGGTATGAAATATTGCCTGGTTTATTTGCTTATAGTTTGGCTTTGTCTGTCCATGAAAGAGCCAAATCTCACTGCTGTGGTGGAGGTTTGCTCTGCAGAGTCTTGCAGTATGGCTTTTCTCCTCTCTCTGACGCTCTGGGATGAAGCACTCTGAGCCATGGAACTCTATTCTAGGCAATCTGAACTTGTAGCTGGTCTATTGTTAGCTTTTAGCTCTGGCTATTTTCATGCTTGGTGCCCACAGCTGTTGCCGTGGGGTCTGGGAGGGGGAAGTGGTTGGTTTGTTTGTTGTAGTGTTATTCCAGCCTGTTAGGCCACCCAAGGAATTTTTACAAATATCACTTTTTTTCCCCCAGTCCTCCAGTATGTAACCAAATAAGTTTGCACTGTAAACCTTGCATGTTCTGGGAAAAAGCTCAGATTGTTTTTACATTATTGAAATTTTGCATAGGTGTAGCACTGCTGCCCCTTTCTTAATCTCGAGATACACTTAGCATGTGATTTCTTCTTGTGTGTTTGTGCACTCATCATTATTATCATCATTTATTCATTATAATTTTTTCCCCCTCTGGCTCAATCATGCAGTTGTCTGACATTTAAGATACTTAGATATCCTTAGATTCCTCCAACAATTTGTGTCTTTACTTCAGGTACCTGCAATCATGACATGATTTTTTTTCATCAGAGGGTACAGTGTGTGCATAACTCTCTCTCACTTGAGCAGGTAAGTTAAGCATACTTGATATTTTTTCTTTAATATCTCTGCCTCAAGGGTGACTTTGAAGCAGTTGATCTTCCTTTATTCTTGTCTCTCTTCCCAGTGTTCATTACATGAATATCTTAATTTACTGGACTGAACATTTCTTAAAATTTAGTGTGAGCGCAGGTGTCATCTCCTGGACACAGCTGGATTAAACAAGAACATCTGAAAATGTGACAATTTCAAGCTGTCCAACCTGACCTTCTGGAAGCTGCACAGTACAAGATACAGTTTCTGTACCAATGCTGTCTGCAGCCTGACATATGAAGATGCCTCTGAATGAGGCTTGGATTGGCTTGGATATACTGAGAAAAATGCTGTAATGATTCCAGAATCACCCTCTGTCCCACTCAGCTCTCCTTGCGGTAAGAATAGAAACTAGGAGTAGACATAGAGGGATGGAAGGGAGGAGGGATGGAAGTCATTCCAGCATGTTCAATCCATGTGTGCTAGTTTGCTCTCAGTTTACTTTTGAACATTGCTTATTTGAAATTATTTTTTAAAACTGACCATAAAATTTTCTATATTACTACTATTTACTTGACAAGGATACAGCTGAGTGAACAGTAGTACTACTGATAAATTTCCATAATAAATGTACTATGGACAAAGTCTTATGGGGACAATATCATATTTTGCTTTTAAGGGCTTACTTAGAGATGTATTTGTATAATTATTTATATTTCTAAGTTGGAAAGAATATTAGTGCTAGTAGCACTAATAACATTTGCATTGATTGCATTCTTTTAGAAGTGGATGAGACAAGCATAAGTTAATTAAATCTGACCAGAAAATCAACCATACAGTGGCTGTGTATAAACAACTTTAATGCAATAGTCCCCTCTTTGCACAGAAGTGCTAGCTCTAAAAAATCAGAGCTTGAAGTTATAGAGTTTGAATTGGTAGTGTAAGAGGTCTACAGTGGTCTTTGATGAAAAACCCAGTAGTTATACAGGACTCCCTGGTAGAACAGCAGCAAATAACACCAACACTTTTCAGGGATCTGAAGCATTTTTTTGGTCAGGATTACAGCCTGAGTAATTATGGCATCTATTTCTGAGACAGAACTGAGAATGGTAACTTAGTACACTGGAAGGTACAACCTATTTTTAAGTATATTGGGAGTCCTAAATGAATAGTACCTAAAAATCTTCCGGTTTTAGGGTTCACTTAAATACTTGTAGACCCTCTTAGTGATCTTAAAACCTTCTCCCTTTCAAACTAAAGATTTGTGTTAGTGGATTTACATAGTTAAAAACATGCAAATTACAACCTAATGTCTTTGAATTTGATGTTTCATTCTCTGTGTCTCCAGGTGTCTTCTTCCACAGTAATGTTAAAGTTAATTATTGACCTTCTAAGAGACAGTCGCATTTAACACTGTAATGTAATTACATAGTGTCTGACTGTAGATTAAAAAAATAACTAGAGGAAGATTACATAAACCCCAAAGAATAAGTGATGCAGATGTGACATATAGCTAAATGAGTTTAAATAAAACTTCTCTTTATGATCTGCTGAAGAATAGAATATGATGTGGTGGGTAAAGCAGTAGAATTCCCTTGTCTTTCATATTGGTCTTTAATTGGCCATAATTATTTGCTTCTTTATCTCATTATGTATTGCTCAAATACTTGCAACCTTGCCACAACTCACCTGAAAATCAAGGGTGTTTCAGTCTTGTTGGAGAGAATTGAATAAAAACTCTGTAGCTGCTTTGTAGGTAATTGCATGAGAAGTCACTCAAAGCCTTGCAGCCATGTCTCCAAAGCACTCAGCCTGCTCCATCAGCAAGCTGCTTTATAAACTTGCATGGTTGACTGTATCACCAAACCAATTTTGAAACTCCTGGGAGGTCTTCAGGTAAATCTTCCATCTTATTTTAAGTGTCTCTCAAAGGACACAGCAAATTCAATGCAAAGCAGTCCCGCTGTCGTTGACAGGGGGTTTCTGAAAGCACCTGCCTGTGGAGGCAGGAGCATCCCCTCTTGCCCTTCTAGAGAGCTGAGGCCAGGAGGCTGAATAAGGAACATACGTAGGGAGGAGTAGAGAAGAAAGGATCATTTTGTGGCTGGCTAGTCTCTGGGCTGTCCAGACAAACAAGACCTACAGAGTGTCCAGGATAATTTCCCCAGAAAAATATATTTTGGAAGGGGTGGAATAAAGGAACATTCAAGCCTTAAAATAATTTTTTGCTTTGCTGTGGAAGGATTTCAATTCCCTCTCCATCTTACCAGTGATCCATGGTCTTACTTAAGAGCATAGTGTAGAGAGATGCTATTTGCATTCTCTCCCTGCAGCCTGTAGGTTCAGGAGTAGAGCAATTCCCACAGACATGATAATATCCAACAGAAACAAAAGCATTCAGAGTGAATATGAGATACACGTGTTGGCCCCATGGAACAAGCTTTGATACCAGAAAGCATGCTATTTTTCTCAGAAGGGCTTGCTGGAATTTCCCATAGTGGAAAGATGTTATAATTCAGGTTTTCACAGGGGTAAGTATTTGTAAGCAATTTAAAATTTCAAGCAGGAATAGTAGGATTCATACAGACAGCTAAGCCCAGAATATTTTCTTGCCTGTTAATGTATAAACACAATTATAAGAGTTTGCATTCCAAATGTTTTGACTGCCTTGCCATACCTTGCTGGCTTACTTCCTTGTTGCTCATTAGAAGTAATATTTCACAATGAAAAAGAAAAATATCTGGGAAAGAGGCTCTGGCATGTGTCTTGGTATGCTTTTTAAGTGTTTAACTACTTCTGGGTGAACAAGTGTAGCTTTTCCATTTCCTCACTCTGGATTGGCAAATCTAAGGGCTCCCCTTTTTTTCAGGTATAAAAACACACTGAAATTACTACTGAAATATTTGTTTGACTTACAAAAGATTTTGATAATCTGTGAAGGCAATCTCATTTTTATTTCTTTGGTGGTATTTTAGATGCTAGAAAAATAAATGCGACTTTTGGGGATGAAAGAAAAGAAAAATATTCCTGTTAGAATTCCAAGTTCTCCCATATCTAATTATTTCAAACATTGTTCTGAAATTTTTTATGGTGCAATTTTATGGTATAGTGGTACAATTCCAGTCTGAAAGGAGTTGGTGGCAATTTATGAAAATATGCTATAGAATTATAATGAAAACTTGTTGTTTTGCAGCATTAGTCACATTCTGATTACATGCAAGTGAAAAATATTGGAGTCCTGGTGCTGGGAGTGCAGCAGCAGGACTTTTTTACTAATTTTTCTATCTGAATTTGGAAAAGCTGTCACTATTTCATTATTCTTTTTATTAGTCATTGTTACTTAGATAACATGTTTTTCCCACATGCCCCTCTCATCATCGTTTTGGGAGGAAAGTGAACTAATTATGGTGTCAAAGCTGCAATAATGAGGAATTCTCATTTGCATTGTCCTTATTCTCTCAAAAAGCTTTTTCTTCACTATCTTTAAAATACTTAGTAGATACACAACAGATATCTACATGAGACAAATGGCTTTTTTGGGGGGTAATTAATCATAATTTCCCACATATTCTAATAATTAGCTATTGGATAATGCATTTTTATGTATTTAAATGAGGATTAAAGTCATTACAGTCTGCAAAACAAACAACATAATTGAAATGGACTAATAAAAACACCGCTATAAAATCGCTCGGTTTATATGTGTCTGTAATAAATGATAATGGGCTAAGAGGGAAACAATGCATTGGAAAATCAGATTAGGGTGACTGCCAAAAAATAGTGGTTTAAAATCACCAAGCATTATACAAGAAGTTGGTTTTGCAACTTATCATTCTTTGCATGGAGAAGTTTTTATGAATTAAAATTGAATATTTTTCATCTTATCCCAGTGAGACTTTTCATTCATGTCAAAATAAATGGTTTTTTCCACTTGTTTGTAATTTTGCTCATTTACTTTATTTTCCTTACAAATAGACACCCTTCCACTCCTCCATTCCACATCAGTTTTTATTCTGTGTAGAAGATGAAAAGTCCAAAGGATCTATGGTTATGAAGTTAAACAGATTTTCACTGACACTTTTTTTCTAAATATATTTTTCTAGATAATATAAAATTAAATTAAAAGAAAAACAAACAAAACCAACAGAAAACCCAAGCAAAACCCAGAGATGCCATAAGTAGCACAGAACTGACGGTTGTGTTTTTTATTAGAGCTTTCTTTTTCAGCCTCAATAATCTGCTTTCCTTGACTACTTATATCTGACCCAGAAGTGCATGCACAGATACACCCACAGACACACACACACATACACAGTGATCCAAGAAGGGTTATTTTCTGAAGCTGATTTTTTGACTCTTACTGATTGGATTGGGATGTGGGTTTCTGGGCATTGGGTTGTTTGGTGGTTTGTTGTTTGGGTTTTTAAAATTAATTGTATCTGTATCTCAAACTTGCATAGATTGCTTTATTTATTTTCACTATAAGTACTCTGTTGCTAAAATGCCCAGGGAATTCCTCCCATCTGGACTGGAAATGACATGGAGAATATTTGTTTCACAACATGTCTCTTTTTCTCCTGCCAACTCTGTTCCTTTTTTATTTCTGGGATTAAAGTGAGTCTGTTTCTGTGCAACTACTTAGAGTTATTCTGCTTCTGGAGAAGAGCTAGTTCTTGAGTTTTTGCATCTGAGGTGATCTTCAGAGGGTGCTCCAAGATGACAAAAGTAATTCCATAATTTGGACCTCAGTAGCAGAGATATGACCATCAATCACAGGGCCAAATATGATATCAACTTATAATTTTTTGTGCCAACACTCACATCCCCAGTGAAAAATGGATGAGTAAAATTCCTCTAATATTTCTCACATTTTTAGTATGAGTTGGGCTCACCTATGTCTTGGAGTTTCATTTGCTGTCAGTATTCTACCAAAAAAATTCACTGAGCAGCACATCTGGATAGATTTTAGATGACTGCAGGCCACCTACAAAGAATAAGACCCCACACCAGTTTGATTAGGATCTGAAATAAACCACTGTGTTTTATACACAAAGCTCATATTTAAGTCATTAAATATTCAGAGTGCTGTTGGCCTCAAATTTTCAAAACTTAGGACCCCAAAATACATGCAATCTAAGAGAAGCAAGACACTGAGTTACCAATAAATTATCCTTTTGGCTGGGAGGAGCAGAGAGGCTGTGGCCAGTCTCCTATTTAGGCACTGACACGAAATGTTGCACTACTTAACAGTGTGGCAGCTGTCCCTGTGTGATGATCTGGAGCAGACAGGTCAGGCACTCAGCTTTCCACACAGGAGTGCTGTATGCAGCTGCAGAGCATTGGGTGCCTCTTGGCAGAGACACAGCTGCTGACAAACTGAGCTGCTTACCAGTGAGAAAGGATACCTGGCGAAGTATGGTTGGACTTTTTCCCCTCCTGGCACTTAGGGACCCAAAAGAAGATGAAATTCTGGTACTCTGCACCTAGTCATCATTGAAAATACCTTAATACTTCTAGAGGAGGAAGTAGGAGTCAAGTCTTTCTCAGCCCAGAAGGGGCTGAATGACCAAGTGCTGTCCTTGCTGGGTGTGCTGGCAGAGGGTGGGCACCAGTCTCTTTTCCTGCTGAAGTTTGTGCAATTCTGCATGGTGAGCTTCAGGTATCCTAAACTAAAAGGGAATCATCCCTTGGTCATTGTAATGAACTGAGACATTGAGATATGCAGGCCATTTATACAAAACTGTAAAAACCATAAAAATTATACAATGGTGGTCAGATGTTCAGGTTTTGGGAAATGCTATGGGTCTCTGAGCCCAATGAGAAAAGCATTATTGTACATGCTGAAGTTAGGTCCCATAAAGAAGAAAAAGGTCCTTTCATGTGGGAGGCAACACATCTAGATCTATAAGAATGTCACTTTGTCTCAGAGTGCTACCATAGCATGGATGTTAGCACTACATGTGGATTAAGTGACATTGACATAGTGCTCCAGACAGTGAGGACCTACTTGTCTTTATCCCTGCATCTTCCACAGCCTTCCAGGAATGCCAATGCGTGCGTTTGTCTATAAGAATAAGTCACTGATTCAATTAGAGTGATAAGTGGTGTGTCTGCACTAGGGCAGAGAAAGTACACAGCACCATTTCAAACAAAGTGCCCTTGAAGATTTTCATCACTCATAACCTACAGTTCCACTGACCTGCAGAAGCAGCTGCCTTTCCATATGTCATTATTTGTGCAGGAAGGTCATGCTTTTGTTGGTATGCTTCTCAGGGCTTTCTGCAAACAGCAAAACATTTTGGTAATACAAAAGCTGTTGGAATTTTTTTTCTTTAAGCTATATCACAATGAACAAGAGCACCTTTCTCTGCCTCGGGTTCTTAAGAGAGACAGCCAGACAAGCAATAGTGGCTGGTTGCAGAGTTGGTGTTAGGGGTGAGCAATCAGGGCTTGATGGGCATCCCTAGGACGGTTATGTAGTTGTGCAAGTCACAGTAGCGTTGGACAGAAAAAGGGAAGGCATTTTACTTTAACCCATGGATAGGCTCCAAAAAGCCTGACACCATCTCTCACTGAGAGTGAATATTAGGGAAGTGCTTAACATCTCTTGGCTGTGATTTCCAAATTTATGAGCAAACAGTCACAGGTAGCCCCAAAGAGTAACTCTGTCTTCAAGACACAGAGTTGCAACTGGCTTTTCTGGATTTAACCTTGTTCTACTAGGGGTTTAACATTCCTCAGAAAGTTATGCATCTGATACCCATTGCTCCCATATCTCTTTTACTATCTCACTGGGATAGCACTTCAGGATTAGGAACCTTCTGTTGGAAGTTAGCTGTCAGTGGGGTCATCTCCTCTTGTACAGAAAAGGAGCTTTAAAAATCATCTTGCTCCGAACAGTTCCATGAGATCCATTTTGCACGGCTGTAAGGAACAACAAAAGATGAGTTTCAAAGGATGAGCAGTATGACACTGCTCCCGGGCTGTGTAAGCTCTCAACTAGAGATTAGCAGCAAAATGAAGAAAAAGCTGACATAAATGCAGGAAATGTGCTAGGCAGTACTTGATCATCAGGTATAACAGCAAGAAATTATGCAGTTTCCAGGGCTGAGCCCCACCTTTTATGGTGCTTATGCTAAAAGTCTGAGCTCAAACATAAGCAGATTAATTCAGTAATTGGAAAGGACAGACCTACAACAGCTTCTCATATCCCATCACACTGGCATATAAAAACTAACTATGTACTCAGATCCACCTTGTAAACCTGCTGTGCTCATGAAGGCAATGCAGCTGTGATTTTACCATTAAAACAGATCTTCTATATCAGTCTTGCTCCAGAATTCACAAACCCTGCTGTTCTTGGATTGTTCGTGGTATAAAGGCTTTAGATAAAAGCAGATTGATTTCTTTTTACAGTCCTTCACTTTGTCTGTATTAGCAAAATCAGAAATGGTGAGATAATTCCATTTTGTTAAACCAAAAACTTTATTCTTTTTATGATCTAGCCTCTGAGTACTTACCATCAATGTGAAGAGTTGCTCTCTCTGTAGTTTATTTTTGGTTTTATAGTTGGCTAAGTTCTAGGTCATAGCCCAATTGGCTGGCAACAGCAATCTGTGTAGAACTGCACTCACAAAGACACTTTTGTTGCTTGCTTCAGGGAATACAGAGACATTTTTTTGCTATTAATTTTATGTAACTATCCCCCTTATGTCTACACCTACAGTGTTTATATTCAGCCCACAAATGACATCACTGCAGTATAATCTCCATTCTGAAGACCTGGAGGCTCTGACAGTAAGCATGGCCTGATGTTGAGATTTCCATAGTCCATAAAAATTATCAAATAAATGGGAAATTTCCTCAGCTGCTCAACTGTGCAGTAAACTGAATGATGTAATCATAATCTTTCCTTGACCCAGTTTAAAGAAACAGCCTATAAAGCTATGTTTCATATTCATTTTAGATTCCTACACTGTACACAGAAAGTGTAAATTCAAAATCCTGCCAATTATTTGTTTTGATAAATTCTAGGATGTGGCAGTTTTTCACCAGAGAATTCTCTTGCTGCTCACAATAATAAATCAAACTCTGGGAACCGACAGCCAAAATCAACAGAGGCAACAAATCAGGGTCCCAGGCAATAACAGGCAAGAGAAGAGCATCAGTAACACTGGTAATAGTAAAGCCAACTCAAGCAAACTTATATTTTATATATATAGTAAACTACATTTAGAAACTATTTATAGTTTATTTATATAGTTACATAACTATATGTTAAACTATAATTCTAAAATTTTTCTTTGCATTCACAATCTGTTATTTTCTCATTAGCATTTGTTTTCCCTCCCTTTCCCTATTCCTTATCATCTGTTTCCTATGACAGGTGAGTTTTAGTCAATTCTTTGTAGCATTCTTGTGGGAAGCTTTCTCAGCAACTGTGCTTTAAGCAGGCTCTTAGTGTGATTGAATTTTGACTCTGGTATTAAGGAGCTAATTCTTTGCAACCACCTATTTGGCTTAGCAAAGACCCCCTTTGAGGCTCTCTTTTCATTCTTGACTCTTTCAGGCTGCCACTAATCACCATGAGAACTCAATGGCACTGGATTTCTCCAGCCTAATTGTGTTTAGCTGAGTATGAGGAAGCATCACAAGGTGCTTTGGACAGTGCCAGACTCATTACCTTTAAATGTGTAGTGAATCAACAGACTAAAGCAGTGCAGTAAAGCAATTTGAGAGCAATGGGAGCTATCTACTGTACAAAAAAGCACCTTCTGGCAGCTGGGGATTTAATGTAATGGGGATGAATGGTTGTGTCTTGGAGATCTTAATTCTTATTGGACAAATTTCGCTGTATTTATCTTGGTGTTTTTAACCAAGGGGAAAAGGAGATCTCATAAAAGTTCTAATTCTCATTGATTAGTGCAATGCTGAAAAAAAATCTCGAACTTTCTTCCAGAGTAAGTAACTTTGTTAAGGAAATTACTCTGTTGACCTTTATCTTGTCTCATTTGCAATACATGCACTGCTTTTAAACTTTCACATTTGTGAGGCCAGCTCATTCTGCCCTTTGGGATGAATGCCATGGGATACCTTTTGGCAATGGGAATCCCATGCAGTAGCTGTCTGTCTGGAAAAATAACAAATACTGATACATGTTTTGCATGTCTTTCATCAATGTATAGCATCCAAACCCAGGAGGAGCTAATACCATGTGAAGAATGATTTTTATCTTGTCCTCTATGAAAGCAATTTGTGAAACTATTTTTGTAAACAAATCTAGTACAGGAATATAGCTACAGTAAAGACCACCTCTCTAGACCATCCCTGCTGAGCTGTTCATGCTGTAGTGCCCTAAACAGTCCTTCTCTTTCTCTTGGTATGCTTTTATTATTGTGTTTGATATTCAGTTTAAGTTGATTAATCATTTTTTCTGATTTCCTTCTATTTTTAAAATTATGACCCATGTTTTCACCTCATTTGCTTTCTTTTATGTCTTCTTACATTTCTAACTGTTTCATTCTCTTTTTTTATAGGCCCTCCTAAAGTGGAATGATTTATTTTTCAATTCCTTCTGAACTATATGTTTAATATTTCCTGTATCAAGTTATTTTTAGCCTTTGTTCAAGTCTCAGTAATACTCTTGGTTTGATATTTCTCTTGTTTAAATCATAGGATCAAATATTCATTTGGCAAACCCTTTACATTTACTGTAGAAGTGCTGTTTTGCAGATGTTTCCATTCCACCGCCTACACTTCATTAGAAACAGGAGCTACTGTTGCTGCTACTTCCAAATGACATACTTTAAAGAGAATGGACTAATTTTCTCACAAATAAAAGCAATTATATTGAATACTTGAGAATTTTTTTTGCTTTGTTTTCTGGTATTATTTATCAGCTCTCTGTATAACAATAAATTTTCCTTCTAACCAGGCTGTTTATGATAATGTTCATTTCATAAATATTACTCCAAAGCAAAATATCAGCCCAATCTTTAAAACTTTTTTTTTCAGTGTGGGTTTCTCATTACACTCATTCTTACCATGAAAGAGGAGAAAGCAGAATAAAGCTCTAGAAGTGAAATTTGTGCCCTTTTTCATCAATGGGAGTTTTGCTGTGACCTCTGTAAAGTCAAGTTTTGATGTCAGTGTGTGATGTCAATAAGGCCCACTGTTCAGAGAACACTGAGCATATATTCTCTATTATTTTATATAACTGTCTATGTCTGTGTGTAAGTGGACCAGAAGCACAATAATGAATCTTCACAATTTGGTCCTCTGGATATGAGTAGACAGAAAATCAGACACATGTTGCGTTGTTATTCCCAAAACAACTTTGTCTTTGCTTTTACAAGGTCCAGTTCAGAATTAACGTAGAGAATAATTCTGCATGTGACATTGACCTAAGCCCTACACCAGAGAAGTAAAACTAACATAAAAATTAAATTATGGTGGTTATAACTAGCATTTATGATCTCAATGTTCTTACCTCTGGTGAAGTTTACAAGAGTCACAGAATTGAAATATGCAAATAACAAAGCTCCATGGGGCATGAAATGTTTTTGATTCCTTTGGTCTTTAGCAGCTCTCTATGATCCTTGCATTGCCTTCTTCCTAATGAATGAATTTTTTTGACATTTTAGAATTATATTGCATAATGACATGACAGTAAAAAATAATACAGAATGATGCTGTCCATATATCCCTGTCAGTGAATAATTTGTAACCTACAGACAATTCTGTATCATTAATGCATTAAGCATTAAACAGCCAGACACATACTGTAGTCCACACCTTTCAAATCTGTACAGTGGACTTACAGAATGCTGCATCCCCTAACAAACTACCATATGTTATTATCTTTCCAGTTTCTTTGTATTACGATGTCTTTTCTTTCAAAAGTCATTCATGCTTTTCTAAATGTGAGATATATTTGTTGAATTGTTATTCTTTTGCACACGTTCAGAGCATCCAAAGAGCCTCTCTGACAGCAATAATAAAAACCTAGTAGGACTTCATTTCTACCACTGCATCATCAGCTGTTGAGTGGATTGATTATTTAATACATTTAGCTGTTTCTTAGACTCATGGCAGCAAGATGTAAATGAATGACTTAGTCAATGCATTTGCTTATATCAGCTCAATCACTTCACAGTGACTCAGCATGGGGTGTGACATTGACAGCAAAAGCATTAAGTGGCCAAATTCTATGGCAGCTAATTTGATACTGCTTACAGCATCCTTCTGTAAGAACTATTTATGTGAAGATACAGTGGTTTTCCAGGACAGCATTCATTGCAGTTTAGAGGACACAGGAAGAGGCATCCTAAAAATTTAAAAATAGCAATTTTCAAATATTTAGATTTCCATACACTTGCTTCTCTGCATTTCCTATTTCAAAATTGGATACCATTATGGATTATGCAAGCACACACTTTTGTTTGCACTATGAATTTATGATTTCAATTTACTGTGGAAATAGAGAGTAATTAACTAGAGGCACAATCATATAAACACATAGCTGAAAGGTCTTTTTTTCAAGTAGCCTGTCAGAGCTAAATTTTAGAATATATTTAGGTATCTGAAAAATGACATAGCCATGAAAGAATTTTAAGGCACTTCTGTACTTAAATTACACCATAATGAACAGATAAGAAAGACACTGAAGCATCTTCAAATATCCATGCAAGGTATCTCCCCAATGTCTAGCCACTATCTCTCCCCTGACTGTATTTTGGAGAATTTCTAAATTCCACACACCCAACACAACCTGTGAGACTCTCTCTACCACTAGCTTGGACATTCTGACCAAAGAGGATAGAGAGATTAACTGACCTTGCCATGCATTCCTACCCTGAAACCCTACCTGTGGTTTGGAAGCAGCAGAGAGTCAGCACTCTAGTGTAAAGAACAAAGGTTCAGAATCACTGGGAACATTTCCCAAAGGCAGAAAATATGGCTTTGTTTCCTTCCTATCCTAGCAAGATAAGCATCCACACTGGGGTTCTACAAGTTTGCTTGCCAGACTTTTCCTGACTCTGTTTTGACGTAGTGTCTTACATTTGAGCAGGATGTGTATTCTCTAAGCTTAGGGTTTTTTTGGTGAGGTTTTAGGGGGAATTTTTGCATGTTTTTTCTTGGCTTTTTTTTTTTTCCAAGTAGGCAGCCTTGGATGAAGTCTCTAACAGTGTGATTAAAATTATCTGAGCACAGAAAAACATCCTGCACAGATTTCAGTAAGCAACAGCCTTAGTTCTTTTTGTACTCCTTTGACACGGAATGTTGTATCTCACCCTTTTACATGCTCCTGCCTGCTATTTGTGAGCTTGTTTCAGAGGACAGTGCCTACCATGATGAACTGTGGATAGGGAAAGAAATGTGGATGCAGCTGTTCCTGACCCATTGATGCTCTCTCATTAGTGCCCAACTGGCAATACAAAAGGTCTACAAATGTTGACCCTGTTGAGGAGAGAGATGGGTGGTGAGTGTCCTTGCAAGATGAAAAGCCAGCAATTCTTCAACAGTCATCTGCAGTCACAGTGAATTACAGGAAGGGCAAAGGAGGTATTAATAGCCATCTAACAGGTTTCAACCACAATCCCTGGAGCTCAGTTATCAGAAACCCCTGCAACTTACCATTAATCACTATTTGATGCTTCCTGACCTTCCTGACAAAGATTAATAATCCTGTATGAGCATACAGGATGTGAAGGCTACAGGAATAGGCAGACATTTCAGACCCATCTCTCCACAGCTTTGCAAGCAATCATTAATAGCAGTAATGCATTACCAAATTAGCAGTCAGTAAATGTTTAATCAAGGAGCAAGGTAAGGACCCTTCAGCTTTTTTCTGAAAAAAATTGATGGGCAATGCTTATAAAAGATATAAAAAATTGCCCAAAGCTTTTGAAATTCTTCTTCAGCCTGCTCATGCAAGTGAAAGTGAGGCAAGACCCTGAAAAAGCAGAATCCAGGTAGCAAATACTGCTTCCTTTAGTCAGGAAATTGAAAGAGCTTGTTGTGAATCTAAAAGCCTATTTTATCTTTACTTACTCACCCTGACAGCTGAAATGAACAATGTCCATCTTCTTGGGTTAGTCACTTCCCCCTCCCCACTTTGCAGTGATGTGTTTTAGATTATGCACTCTGATTACAGAGGTCCTGCTATGCTCCACTGAACACCCAATTTCCCAGCTTCATCTATTGACAGTAAGCAGTTTACAACTTATGATTCATCCTCAGTGTTAAACATTGACATATTCTCTTAGCAAGTGTGGCCTGGTCCTCTCTATTTTTCTTTTCAGCCTGGGATATTTTCTTTTACTGTATTCCATCTCTGGCACTGAATGGCATACTGGGTAACAGCTTAGCTTCCTCACCCTTTGGTTGCCCTAGGATGGATATCTGAAGTACCAGAGAACTATTTTAATCTCTGTTTTAAGGAGATAAAATCTGTATCATGCTATCCATCTATATACCAAACCTCTACCCCTAAACTTACAAATCCTTTAGCCAGTTGTGCCCAAGTTTGTTCAGCAACTGTCTCAAAAATAACACCTTTTAACAAATTTCATGCAACAAGAGAGAAATACGACCATGGGATCCCTTTGAGCCTTCACTGCTAGAGGGTACCAGCGAATTTAAAGAAGGGATGAATCTGTAGGAAATCAGTCTTCATTGCTTCAGCTGCCCATGGGATCTCATTTTAAATGTACCAGTGGGCCTTAAAGCAATAAACAATGAAATATTTGCTGAGGCACTATAAGCAACATGGGAGCTTGGCTATAAATATGTTACATTTCCCTGACACTTTCCTGTACTCTGCAAGGTCTAGGCCAGTCTTCTGCAAATGGAATTAAAGGACTTGGAAAGGTCTGAGATACCTGTGACCAGCAGCACCACAAGCACTGCAAAGCTGGAATAACGTAGCTAATAACTCAGGAAGGAGGGGAGGGAGCCTGGATGCCTGCAGCCAGCTCCTGAGAATGGAGCTCAGGGTGCCCCATGAAGAATGGTGACTCAGATGAAAAGTAAGGCTTTCTGAGTCTCTTAAAAAATTGTCCTGGTATTTCTCATACAAAATGACAATAAAAAAAAAACTAAGTAGGAAGGTTTAATTTAATTGAAAATGAGTGTGGAGGAAAGTCATAAAGAAAAGGAGGACAGACCACTGAGAATGGAACATTAGCAAGGCTGTTTCAGAGATGGAAAGCCCTTTGAGAGCTTTGTTCTGGGCAATAATTGTTTTGGATAGTATTTTTTTTTCCCCTTGAACCAAATGGGAAATTAAAGATCACTGTAAAACTGCTGATGTTTGGTCTTCTGAAATAAAGCTTTGGTATGCAGACTTTGGTTTCCTTCCTGTTGAACAAAGAATGGATTAGGGTTTCTTTCCAAACTGGCCTGTCTGGTTGTTCCCAGACTCCTTGGAGGGGAGGGTTTAGAGCTGTGGCTAATCTGAAACTGCAGTTGTAGTTGTAGGAGAAGAAGAAATTACCTCCTAAAAATTAAGCCAGTGAACCAAAGCTGATGTTTGATACAAGATCTCTGCTAGAGATAGTACAGAGACACAAATTCCCTTCTGCTTAAGGCAAGGCTGAACAGGAAAGTGAAGTGTGAGAGCTCTCACAAGTGACTAACAATGAAGTGTACGGGTAAGGTGAAGTGAATACAAGAACATCGAGATTATTCTGACATATTGACTGCCCACATGCAGAACTAAGAAATTCCAGGTTATGGATAATAATTCCTAGGCACTCCCACCTTAAAACTATCAGCACATTGTTTTGTTTTGGGATTTGTTTCTGTTGAGGCTTTTTCATGTGCCAGGCCAAAGACTAACTGTGATATCAGTATTGACTTATTCTTCAGATAATTCCTGCAAATCAAGGTCTGGCACGCTCCTAACACTCCTGTACAAGGAGTGAGTGAAACACTTCCCACCTATAGTATACAGACAAACTGGCAGACTTTAGAAACATAGTAATCAGATCTCATTTTACATGTAAGCTTGTCTGTGGGTAAATGCCACTCTGCACTTGAGCTTGTGGACAGTGGTCACCCATTAGTGCAGCATCCTCCCTGTAATACTTCTTGGTAGTCACAGCTATGACTTCTGTCACTGCCCAGTTTCAGCCATAATTGAAGATATTTTTGTTTCCTTAGACTCACATCACAGAGCAGTTTTAGAGTTTTCTTGTGAAACCACAGCATTAGAATTTCTGGCAAGATCCTGGATACTGTTGTGTCCTTCGTGATTCAAAGAATGTTGATTTTCCACATCTGCCATCTTCTTTTAGGAAAATTATGTTATCAGTCTCCAAAGCTGTCTGTTGAGGGTAGGGAATACAAATGAGCTAAGGTTTCTTAGCACTGATATAGCAACTAGTGTCTTCTGTCATTTTCTTTCCCCTGTTCTTTTCACTCATTCCCAATTGGGTTTTGGTCAAGTGGTACCTGAGGGGTTCAATGAAGGAAGTTGTGAAACAAACCGTTTATTGCAAGGCTTTTCCAAATAGATTAGTACAGCTGAAGGTTTAGACATAATAAGCAAAAGAGAGCTAGAACTCCGTGAAATTAGGGTAGTTTGTAAATTAAAGTCACTGTTTTGTAAATTAAAATCACAGTTTACTTTTCAGGCAAAAGAAGTTGTGGTACACAGCATGAAAATGCCAACACTTTCACTGTTAATGACGGAGGAAGGTTTAAAGCTGCCTGTGCCTTGGTACCCCACTCTGATTTGATACCTTATCTGATACCTTATCTGGATGTCTAATTCATTACTGCTGGTAAAAGCCTGGAGGTTAGTTCATGGAAAAGAATATCAGAAATCTTACTGTGTTTACTGTTAGAGACTTCTTTTCTTACTAGGCATTCAAATGGCTTCACTCTACAGTAGTTTCTCACGGCTATGCATTGATGAATTTCATATCTTTACATTCTGCATCCTGCTTAATATCAACTGCAATAGCAGCCTTTCAATGACAGTACAGCAGCAGTGTTTCAGTAGGGTATGCACTATGAGTTTGTGTCATAAATTCTTGATTTATTTTCTCTATTTCTCAAATTCTGTATGCCCAAGCAATAGCAGCATATATACAGCAAGCAAACTTCAGTACTTATGCCTGGCAGACAGATAGGTTTATCAACCTATTTGGAAAAGAATGTGGGCATTAATTGGCATTAATTTGCATGCTTTGATGTCTGAGCCTCATTCATCTTGTGTGTGTTGTTTGTCTATGAATTTAGGGTGTCTGTGAGAGTCAAGGATAAAATGGCTATTGTCCCTTTGCTCTTTTTGACTAGCATAAATAACTGTTCCCACATATAATGTTTGCTGTATTTTTCAGAGGAAAAGATTATAGATAGCTTTGTTTGCTGTTTTCTTCTGCCTCTACCAATGAGGTTTTCCATAGCCGGCTGGGATGTCAGAAATGAACAAAATAATCAGAGATGAATATTTAAAGTTCTACTTTGACCTGATATGCATAAAGTCCTCTGTTTATAGGGAGCAAAAATATAGCAGAAGTAACTAGTACTGCCATCACACACAGAGATTTGGAAATAGGATTTCAGGTTTGTATTTGAATGAAGCTCAGCAAGGAGACATCCCACGTTTTACAAAGCCTCTGGGAAGGACTAATGAATACAGCCTTCTTGTCAGCACCTTTCTCTGACAAAAGTGGCCTTGTGATCTTTTGCTCCGTGACACTCAGACCAATCCATGTGTTCCTGTGTGCCAAAGTCTCCACACATATTATTAGTGCATGCCACAAGTCAGCTCTCACAAATTTCAGATTTCCAGGGAAGCTTGTCCTAAGGATGTGCACATCTTTTTCTACAGATCTTAGAGCTTTTAAAATTTCATTTGGTTTATTTCTTGTCATAAAAATATGAGGAACTACTTTGACCTGGAAAAGAAAAGTAACCTCAGCAGGTATTGTGGCAAAACATGCATTTAGAGATGTTTGATGAAAAAATCTGCTATTCAGACAAAAAACCTCAGAGATTGAAATGAGAATTGCTAAGTTGGGGTGAAGGAGAAGTTTTTGTACCATAAGGAGACGGGTTTGTTCAGTCAGTAAGGAGCAACAGGTTATGATTTGTAACCAATTCATGTTCTTGGGTATTTATATCAGAAAGATCTGCTTGAAAATGAATCCTAACATCTCCCATAAGAGAACCAGAATCATAGAACTGGAAGTTAATGAAATTATTTTGGTGCTTAGTCCTGAATATATCTGTAGGATTAGTTTGTTTGGTTCTTTGTTTTTACATTGTGATACTCAGCAACAGCTTTACCATAATTAGTTTTGAATTTTTTGTCAAATTGAATACTTCAGTAAAATATTCATTAAAGGAATTTTAAAAAACATCAAGTATGACATTTTTCCACCTTAGTACTCAGTTATCATTATTTCTCTCTTTAGAATCAACTTTCCGAGTATATCTAGGAAGTTGACTCTGTTACAAGCATGAATTTCATTATTTGATATCAATATACATTACTAAATACTGTGGGAAATCAATATGCTCTTGCACCAAAGTACTTCATTTTTTACAGTCCTGTAGTTGATTTCACACTGATTCCAGCTGAAACTTCTTATGGTTACTAGAAACCACCACTGTAATCTGCACTTCCTTTTGTAGTTTTGTCCTTATAGGTGAATTCTAGTTCATTGGGAAGCTTTAAAAGAGGTTAAAATATTATTATAGCTTACAGTATAAAATTTGCAATTACTAAAATAACCTCACTGATAAATAAATCAAATCAGGAGGAAGATTTGAATTTCTAGTTTATATCCTGAATAAAGCACTATAAAAACAAGAATATTTTCTTATTAGCATGATTCAATACTCTGGAGAGACATGGCAATTGCATTTGAATTAACTAATTTGCAAGACATTAAAAGAAACTAGATCTGCACAAAAGTGCAGAAGATAACAGAGCCTTTACTGCACCAGAGCAGCTCTGTGAGGTGTTTGTAGGGAACTGAGATCCAGCACCTGGACAAAAGGAACCCCAGCTCTGGGGGCTGAGACCATTTCCCCCACATTCTGAGCAATTACAGCTGATTGTAATGCTGCCCCCCCTTCTCAGGGAGTGCAGGACACAGTAGCACTTTGGCTGCTCCAGATTTTCTGTGGTTTCCCCTTAGTCCCTGTGCATGAAGCATCTTTACTTTGCCTGGCTTTAAACACACCAGACAAGAAAGTCAACGAGCTGCAACAAAAAGTGTTGGCAACTAAACCAGGAAGAGGAGCTGGAACCCACATTCACCCAGCTCCTCAATTAGCTGTGAGATAGAGGAATACCTAGGGACAGAACACCTTTTGCTGTCTCAGTTAGAGTCACACTGGTACAGAATTCAGAAGAAACAAGGAACAGTGATTTTTTTCCTATTCATACTGCTCTTAATTATTGTCATACATCCATGGCACATCATTATTTTTGGTTTTAAGATTTTAATGTCTAAGGTTTTGATAGCCTACAGGGTCAGATGGCGCTTTAGTTAGTGCTTCCAGCTACATCTTAGCTCTGGAATGCAAAGAAGTATCTAGAAACCCACACGTGGCTACTAGGAATACTTCTCATTTGTTTCTGCCCTATTTACAGAGGAGGAAGAAAAACAAAAGCAGCCTAAAGGGAATGCTGTGGGGAAAGGGATAACCAATAAAGTCTCTACAACATCATCCTTTTAAGTTCAAGAAGACAAGAAGGAGCAACATTGATGAAGGAAATGTTCAGGGAAGTGGAGCAAAGAAGGCATGAGTTGGAAGAAGTAGGAAAGAGAAAAGCAAACTGACTGGTAGAGAAAATAGAAAAGAACACAGATATTTTTTCAAAAGTAAGAAGTCTTAAAGACAGCTGTAGATTAAACTCTTCTTATTTCAAACTATTGGTTATTTTTATTGAAGACAAACTCTATGACAATCCTTGGTGAATATGTGCAATTTGAACCTTTTATGCCTAGGATTCAGATGTCCAGATGGGAGCTGTTGGGTATGATGCCTTTATTTAACAGCTAGCACATCTTGTGAATATTGTGTGATTTCAGTTTCCTGTGGTTTGCTCACAGTACTCCCTCTACAGACTTGGTTTGGACTCATTCTGCTATCACATCATTCTGTGTTGCAACATCAGCACAGGCTTTGAATAGTTCTGCACTTGGCATTCTTAGAAGTTATCTCTTAATACATTTTATTGAGTACCTCTCCATCAAAATCAGACATAATTAGATATTGGCACCCTTAGCTTGGGTACAAAAATAAATCTGCCATTTTTAACTATTGGTTGAATATATAATCTTCATATAGAGTGCTCACTCTGAAAAAAACATGCAGTGGAAGGTCCTTGCACATGGTCCAGGCCATGATTTAGGGCAAGTGACTTGTCCTTTAGTGGAGCCTACCTAAGGAAGATTATTAACAAAGTCAAAGCATCCTATTAATTCAGCAAATCTGTTTCTAACATTTAAGACTGGCCCTTGAAGCAAGGTCAGGACCACAGTGCTAGCAAGTGTGGAGATAGGCAGGTAGGCCCTCTCCATCATAATTCTTTCTCCAGGCCATTCCACTGGTAATGTCTACTCTCATGCAAATTAGGAAATCTGTAAATGTTGAAATGGAAAGGTAGGAAACTCTATGAGGAACTTTGAGATGAAAAAGAGTTTATTTTAATGTATTACTTAATCATATAAGGACAAAAATGTTGAGTTAATAAAAAGAATTTGAAGAGTCTCCTAGAGGAAGGAACTTTTAAATAAAATTCTACCTCTCTCGGCAAGAATGTCTCTTAGAAAAACTTTCTTCATTACTTTAAATCTCTAGTGTTCAAGGATTTAACATATGTACCCACTCAAAAAAAAAAAAAAAAGAAAAAAAGAAGTAGTTTCAGAATTTAGTTATTTACATTGTTTATTGTGTGGGGAAAAAAATTAGGAATAGATCACTAAACAGTAGCTCCTAAATCCAAACGTCACCTCTATCATTACCTCCCTTCTTACCCTGAATTATTCTCTTGCCTTTTGCCAGTCTCAGGTCTCCTATAAATGGAAAGATGGGGGACACTGCATGTCAAATGATGATCCCTTGTATACCTCCTACATAAGTGTTGTGACGTGGAGTCTGATTTTTTATAAACAAGATGCTTACTTCCTGCATGCTGCATACCAGGTGTTGCTAAATAAGATGTAACCAAATAAAATGGTAATTGATATTTCTGCAAGAAAACCTTCTCAGTTTGTCTGTGCAACAAATGAAAGCAAAGTAGTTACCTTGTACACAACAAATGGTTTGTATGATTTTTTTAAACAGGAAAGTTTTCCTCTTTTCTTCTTTGGAAAGAATGACTTTATTTTATGTAGTACATTTGTATAATTAATTTTTAATTTATTCAAATATTAAAGGGCAAATTTCTGCATCGTTTAGGGCTAATATTAATTTGCATACCCTAATTAATAATGACCTCTCTGCCTCACTGGGAAGTCAGTGTTTTTATTTAGCTCAATTTGTGTTAGCTTTTATTGATAAGAAAATGTGCATGTATTAATATTTGCAGACCGTGTCTCTTGTAGTATAGCAATACATGCCAGGATGTGCCTGTCAAAGAGAGTCAAAAGCTGCTCTTGGATGCAAACCAGTATTTAAATATACAGTGTATTAATAGTTACATCTTACAACAATTCTCTTGGAATTAGTGTCACTGTCAGCTGGGTGAGAACAAAATACGAGTGAAGAGAGTGGTCCTGCGCCATCCAAACTGCAACCTGATAATGTTCCAGCTGGATGAGAGTTATCATCAAGGTCAAACTTCACCCTTTTTTGAAAGAGGCCTTCCTTTGGACCTCAGGATTTTACCTCATGCACCTTCAGGGTTGCAGCTGAAGCTGTGCTTGTTGAAATGCAGCAGCAGCCCTAGAAGACAGCTGATAGCATCTAATGATTAAAGTCTAAGCTCTGCTGAGAGAAGTCCACACTTTACAAATGTGTTAAACTTCACAGATCATCTGTCTCCCTGGAATGGCTTCAATCCCAAAGTGGGAGAGGAATGAACTGGAGCAGGCATAGTACATCAGGTTGTCTATTTTAAGCACAGGGTGCTGGGCTGCAATGTCACCTGCAAAAGTGTGGGACACACTCAGACATGCTGCACCTGGAAGAAGTCATCACTGTGTGAGTGAGGGTTTCATTTCACAATAAAGCAGCTCTACACATACCTCACCCACTGAGTGGCTCAAATCCAGGTGGTTTTGAGGTGTGCTCAGATTCTACATTCTCATCCTGTGCCCAGGGATATTTAACCACCTTTAAATGCATCTGTGCATGCTTAAATTGTTTTCCAAGGTGAAATTAAATAGAAAGACTGTATCTGTGATTTTGTATATTGCTGGAACATTTACAGAGAGCTTAATGAAGACAATCTTTCTCTGACGGCTCCATCTTCTGTTGCTGTGTGAGGGGATTATTGAGGTAAACACTATTATTATTAAATGGATAGAACCATAAGCTGTTTTCTTTCCTAATCTCAAATCTGATAGGAATTTACTATTGAATGTTTGCACTGCTGCCAGAGTACGAATGGTTAGATGCCTGAAGATGAGATCCATAAGATCATGGAGTAGTTTCCCAAATGTAACGGCAGATGATGTTGCAGCTTGGGACAAAGTAAACAGATTAAACACCTTGGAGAAAAGAAAGACTACAAAGGGGGTGTTTTGTAAGAGTGACTTCAGGAGTGCTTCTCTGACAGTGTAGATATAAAAAGTCATGGAGGATCACCTGCTGCCTATGCTTGGCAGTTTGTTGAGGGAAGGGAGTACCCCCACAACTCATCTGCTGAACCCTTCCCCTCGCCACAAAAGATAAGGATTGTTTTGTGAGTGGAACTCCTGTCAGGATTTTTTCTTTTATAAGAATATTTGAGCTCCAAATGATATTTCACTTTTGCACTGTTTTTGAAAATTTCTAGTGGGAGATACTTCTGTTTAGCCACAAGAGCTGGAGTTGCATCTGTGATGGTTCACCATGGCAAGTCTTTCAGAAAATGGTCTTATAAACAAGGCTCTTGTTTCTTCTAAGTTCTGTGTGCAGTAACACTGCCTGCATCCCATGCTGACAATGGCTGCTGTCCTTAAACTGTCATGTACTGACTTTTATTTCAAGTACTGAAGCATTTTCCACAAGACCATACTTTAAGCATGGTGTATTTTAAAACAAATTGTCAGCAGCTTGTTTTGCTATAAGAACATGAGCTCTTCCACTGACTTTTTCAAGGTGACTTTTCTTCTATTTATATATTTGCTTCATCAGACCTACGGACTCTTGTCTCTCCTATTTCTGAAAGTAATATGTAGCTTGCTGAGTCAGGGAGTGGAAAGAGGAGCTTTGCCTCCCTAGGATATTGGCAGCAAATCATGGAACACTGGGCCCTGGTGTTGTCAACCAGCCATAGCAAACACTTCTTGGCATTTGCCACTCCTTTTCTTTTAAAGCTATGAGAGAGCCTCTAAAAGCAGAGAGCCTCTGTGTGTACCTATGGCCCTGGGTTCCTTGCGCATGTGCAGAATATAGAACTGTACTTAAAGCTGTGCCACCATAGCTTTAAGTGATAGATATATATACCAGATACAAATGTGTAATCAAATGAAAATGTGCAAAATAAAATTTGAAAAAGGAGTTTCTTTTCACTAGATGTCAAGACAGCGATGTAGAGAGTCAAACAGGTACAGAAACACAGGAAATAACTTGAATTACACAAACACACACAACTTATTTTGAAGACAGATAATACTGACTTATTTATATTTTCCACTTTCAGATTCCTATTATCTTCCAGACTGAAAAAAAAAAAATGTGTGAAAATATTGTGTGAAAAGGGCTGTTCTTACGGTTTTCTGATCAGGAAGGCACTAGGTAATATCCAAAATCAAAAAAATAAAGCTTTTATTAATTACGTGGCCAGTGATCATGTCAAAGATAAAAATGTTTGGGTAAATTTCAAATAGATATTTGTGAGTTTCAATTTTGTTTCAGCTATTATATCTAAAAAGGTTCATGGACTGCTTTATAATAATTTTTGTATTGTGGCTCTGCCTAGTCTTGTCAGGTACGAGGTCAGTGCTGTTCATAACAGCAAAACCATTAGCTTCTAAACTGGAATTAATACTATGATATTTATCATGATATTTATCATGCATTCTAGAGTTTATCTTCATCTTTTATTTTCCTTTCTTTTGTATTACTAGCAAAATAATAGAGAAAAAAAGAGAATGCAGACACCCAAATATTTAAGCTATGTAGAAGTTCCAAACTTGAGATAAAAGGAGGTCATCTTACATGTATAATTTAAAAATTTTTATTTTGTCTTGCAAGTGTTTATTGTTGTAACTCCTTCACAATAGCTTTCTAAGTAAGAAATCTTGATGTCTTGAAAGCTGTTGACTGGCCTAGTATTAGGTCTCCAGTCCAGTTTTAAATGTCTTGACACCATTTAGAAATTACTTCAAAGTTTTTAGCTCCCCATATTTTCTATTGCTAGCAAACATTCATGCAGCTACAGCTTGGCTCTGAAACTCTGGTTTCTTTTCCACAGTTTTCCCTCTTCTGCTATATTATGCAGTTAAATGCTGTGATGGCTCCACGGCATAGCAAGGGGTTGTGAGTCTGTGTCAGAGCCTAGAAGTGCATCCTTGTGTAGAACCACATCTGTACTTTCATAGCTTTCTGGAAAGTTAGTTTCCTATCAGCTTTCTCATAAGTTCTAAAAAAGACAAGACCCTGGTGGGTAATGTGTTACTGTTTGGAATCAAGTGAAAGATCTATTATTTATATGCTTGATGTATTTCTATAAAAACTTTATAGATGTGCCCATGATAATTATTTGAAAATACAGTCAGTAAAAACAGACTAAAACCAACAATCATCCTTCAAAATATGACTAATTAAATAGATGACACTATGCAGATGAAGAATCTGCCAAACACACTTAACGCCCCTTTCAAGCTGTCGGTCTAACATAAAAAGCTTCCTGAAATATGTATACATATTTATATATGTATATATACATGAAAAGACAATAATGAAGATAGTGCATTAGCATTTAACCCCATGCAATTAAAATAACTTATCTGCTTCTGCTGCACTTCATAGTCTTGATTGGTTTTTGCTGTGTGGGATCCTTTGTCAACCTGATGCCTTGTGAAACAGTCCTTTACAAAGATGCTAAATTGACAAAAGATGTTTCTGGTTTGGAGCAATGATATTTTTCTTTCATAGAAATAAATACATGAGGACAAGGGCAAGGGCAAATCGCCCAAAGGCTGGGCCGCATTCAAGAATAAAAACTATTCAGAAGCATTCCAGCCTTATTTCTTCCTCTTTCCCCTTTAAGTAACTATCATGGAAACAGCTAGATGGTATTTAGAAAGAGAATTTAAAATAAATCTTTTATTTCCCCTGGAATTACTGAAGAAATATTAAATTACATTTCAAAGGGGTTTATGATGTTTAGATTGCCTTATATTTTAAAATATACAGGGCTCTTTCTGCTTAGAATATAGCATCCTTTTCAAGCTAATGTGGTTCAATTTCCTGGATGTGGTGTCACAAAAATATGCTGCCTCTCTTTCTAACTCTCTGCAGACATTTATTTCTGTAATATGAGCTGGGGGTTTTATATATTTCACCCCATCAAGAAACCTCTCCTTTTCCTCTGTCAGAGTATTTATTTTTAAGGTGATTATTTTCCATTTGAATGCTCCTGAGGTCATCTTTTCAGGAAAGGCCAGCATGGAACTGTAGGGGTATCTTAAACTCATTTTGAGAGAGTAAATGGTATGTTGACTTTGCACTGGCCTTTGGCAGATGGGCCAATTCTACCTTCTCCCCCAACTCTTGATTTATAAAACGTTTTTCAAATGTTGTGAGCACTCAGGCCTAATAATGGATGTGTTATATTTTCTTTAAAACCAGATAGGTCACTGAAGTATTGCTAAATAACTACCCAATGGTTTGTATTTTTTTGCAAGGCTGTGAACAGGCATATTTTTGCAACCAGGTGTGGCTGAAGCCATCCCTACCCATCTGCACCCACTTGGTGCTGGGGCATTTGTTGGAAGGAACACTTTTCACATGCCTTCCTTCCTCCTTCTGTCACTGTGCTCCAGAGGAGGGAGGACAGCTTTGCTCCACCAAGGACTCAGGTGGAGTTCCAAATAAATTCCTGTTCTCGTGCTGGTTTCACCTTGTTCTAGATTGTCCTTTTTAACTTGGTAATTGATAATCATGGATCCTTCTGTTTTTCTTTATTGAATCAAGAGAGCTCCAGAAAAACTCTCTGATTTCCTGCAATCTACAAACTACAGCTGACAGGGACCCTGTTACAATCCAGCTCCCTCTAGCTGTGAAGAGGGTGTCCTCTAGAATACTGACAAGGAAGAAAAGCAATAAAAAGGTTTGAAAAAAGAAAAATTTGGCCTGTTTTAATGCTCTCAGAGCTCAATCTGTAATGCAGTGTATGGGGACTTCTGCTCACAAATCCTATAAGCAAACAACAGGATTTACGTATATAGTTCCCATGATACCACTTTCAAAATTGTTCTCCTTATGATTTTACTCTGGCAACATCAGTTCACTGTTTATAAGTACTACTCACAGGAAAAAAGTCTTTTGGGAATATCAGTAGTGCTTTGTCACTTTAAGGTCTTTTTAAAATAGCTGTCTCAGAAGAGAGCTATCCACCTTCTAATAATCTCTGTCATCCTTTTTCAAAGTGCTTTCCATTTCATTTCTCTGTGTTCACGTGCTGGTTTCTAAAACTAGCTTGTCCCTCTCCATTCACTTGAATGAAACACTTTTTTTTCCTGTTTATACAAATATTTTTTTTTAAGTTCTAAACCTAGTTTTCATATATATTTATGAGAACTGGTAAAAAACAAGTTGTACCAAAAGTATAACTCAGTGAAGTTGATGGGAATGTTATAGAAATTAATGCTTATTTTTGCTGATTAATTTTTTTGTATTTGATTGCCATTTGGAGTTTCTACTCTCTTTGGTTAGATCCACTCCCTTTAAAATTTAAAATAATATGAAAATGTGAACAATTCTTGTTTCTTTGATATTTGTTTATAGAATGCTTTGCAGTAATTCTCTAAGTCAGTGCTTTCCTGTCAACTTAAAACACGTATGTAACCTTTTCTGACAAAGTCTTTTTCATTTTATTTATTCATCTTTTCTACAAGTATCACTGCTTAATCTGTTCCATTTCTTCTTGTTCTGAAGAGAGAGCATATGAATGACAAGAAATTACATCAAAAATTGCTGCCTCTTATGGGTCATGAGTTGGCGCTGAACCAAGCAGACAGGACCTCTGAAGCTATAAATAGCACAGGAATAGTGGAATTATTCCCCCATATCACACTAATATGCTCTACAGGAGCCAACACTCACCAGCAGCTCCTAATTGCCAGGGAATACTGAAGTGGTGAAAGATGGGAAGGACTGTTGTGTTGGCAGGCAGGAGATCTCAGTCAGCTACTGATTCATTACCTTTACTTCTGATTTATTAGCAGTCTTATTAACACCCAATTACTGACATCAGAGGTGCCCAAAAACCAGGAATAAATGATCAATGTGACCCAGAACTTTCTGCCCCTGAGCCACCACCCAGGGGACAATGTGGCTACTCCAGGGCTGAAAGTGCCAGGGCTAGCTTCCTCCTTCTTGCAAGGGCATGATGCAAGCCTGACTAGAAATCCAGATACTGTGAGAAAACCAGGAAGTTCTGGTTATGATGGGGACTTAGGGCAGATTTTGATGAATGGGGATGGATAAGGGATTGTACACATATGGGTTTTCTAGCTGCCTTGGGATGTATCTAAGCCTCTATGACTTGAGTTTTGCTGTGGGGCACTCACTTTTGTACTTGAATACTCACAGAGCAAGAGGGACCTTAAACAAATTAATGTTGTAAGCATTATAGTGTATTTTATCTGAAACAAACCCAAGGCATTTCTAGGAAAACAAGCTGGAGCAGTAAATCGTAGAGAATCTCATAAATGTAAATTCAATGCCCAAGGCTGAACATTTTGCTTATTCTATCTCTTCTTTCTTTTTTCTTTCATTTTTCACTTCTCCAAACAGCAATTCATGCAAAGCACATAATAAATTTTCTCCAAGCCAATAATTAACTCACATCTGGCTAATACATCTTGCAGAACCATAGCATGGAGCTGCAAACATTACTTTAGGAGGACATGGTAATGGCCTGTTGCTTGAGGTTGGGGTGCAGTTTATAAATTTCACTATCACTTCAAATTAAATATATTGAATCTTGTTTGTAGGAGACAGGTGTGAATATTTACACAACTTAATGCATTGTTAAATATATTTAGAGGTCTATTATGAAACCCAGTACATATATAAGGTGTTCTGCCATGGATGGCAGTCTCTGAGCTCACAGCTACCTGAGTCTGATTGATTATGAGCCCTTAAAAAACAATTTTAATGCAGATGAAGAATATTTTTTATTATGGAAACCCCATAAAATATTTAACAGTTGTTGTTTGCTAGATGTAAAGAGGTTTTTATGGGGTAAGAAAAGCTTCTGATAAAGAGAGGCAGCATGGAAGGTGGCAGAATCTGACAATCAGACAGATTATTTGAATCTTATTGGAGCTGATGATCTTGAATGATAAAAGGAGTTATTTTAAGATAGAGAATGCTTCCACTGTTCATTATTTCCATGGAATAATAAAACCCCAACCCATTCATGATCGGCAGTTTGTAACAGGAAGTGCAAACAATACAGCTGAAAGGGAAAAAGTTTGGATTACCATTTCCATTTCAAGCACTGGAGTGGCATTAAGCAACTCTTCACCTTGTTTTCACGGCTGCTTATTGTCCTGGGTTGGCTATATGATGCTTGTATCCCCAACTGACTGTTCTGTTTATGCTGAATAATAAGTTTTGCACCTTTAAGCCTTGTTCCAGAGAGTGAAGGGGGGAGAGAAGAAGCAGCAGTTTGTTTTCAGACACTGCACTCCTCCTACACATTCCTGCTCCTGACTGTGTTATCTGTGGATGGACAGACAGCGGGACGGAGCTCTCCTTTGCTTTTAGTTAGCTTTAGCTAGCTGAGGCAGAGAAGTTCCCTGGACTGTGGGATTTTTTTCCCTTTTCTTTGGACCTATTCAAACCTGCTCTGGACTGAACACCCAGCAGAGCACTGGCAGCTCACACCTGTGGCCCACTGGGCTGGGCCTGGGCTGCGGCATTTCCAGCGCTGGAGGGACTGATCAGAGACTGAGCGAGCTGAGCTGTAACCCGGGGAGGGGACTTTCTCAGTTTGTCATCTCTTTTGGAGCAGCAAGGGGTTTTGTTGTATAATATTGTTTAGGTTTTATTGTTTAAAACACAGTTTTTTTCCACTTTTCTCCAAGGAGGTAGCTTCTCCCGGACTGGCTGGGGAGAGGGGCCGACTGAATCTGTTTTCCTACCGGAGCCCCTTTGGGGATCCTCTCCCAAATTTGCTCTGAACCAGGACACTTATATAGCTGATTCTTTCCCTACCTTCTCCACAAGACTCCTTCCCTTGAAAGATCAGAAGTGGAGAGAATCTCTCATATCCCCAAAACATGGCTTTAGAAATTTAGAAATTTTAAAAGTCTCCTTCACATATTGATATCTGAGAGAAGCTGAGTGAGAAATAACTTGAAGCTCATTTAGGGCAACTTTAGTTAAAGTTCAGTTTAACTGATGTTTTGTATCTTATTGTCAGTCTTCTATTTTTCTCCTTAAGACTAAAAGTTTCTCTCAAACTAAAAGTTTCTTTGTGAACAGTTTGTGCCTGTCTAGATTTTATTCTCTGTATTGTCAGTGCCAGGCCTCAGGAGGGGTCAGTTGGAGAGTTATGGTTGCTGCTCTGTGAAGAACACCAGTCATGGACCACTTTCTTAATCCATTTTTTTTCCAAAATTTTCAATAGTCTTGACTTTGTTTTCTTTCATTGTGCTACATGACTACTGTTGAATCTTTTCTTATAGCATTGTGAATCAGGAGCCAAAAGTGGGGAGTTTTTGTTTGGCTGGTTTTTTATTCAATGCACCACAGACCCACTACAGCAGATCAGATCCACCCACACATTATTTCTAGCAGGAGAACATTTATCCTCAGCAAGATGAGTCATCCTGATATTTACTTTTCTCTGGGTTTGCTTGTTTTTTCTTTTTATTTTTTGGGAGGAAAATGTTCTTATTTATGCTGAATTCAAACCCAAAGGAAAGGCTTAGCCTTCATTCCTAATTATCATCTTGTAAATAGTAGAAATAATGAATTTTTGGTATGGAAGAAACTCAGGGAATTAACTGATAAAATAACTTTAAATTTGGAAATTTAAAATTTAAAAGAAGTGTTTTTCTCTAGGTGAATACAGTGAGAAAAGCTTACAATGTATAGCATTGGAAATCTTGGCCTGCACTTGTATGTTAACTTTCAAAATCTCAATTGACCACAGAACTTGCATTACTCTTAAGATGTCAACGCTATGGAAATAAAGGTACACAGAAAGAGATTACCATTGTGCCTCAGACTCATTAGATTTTTTATGGACTTTTGTGAGGTGGAGCATTCTAAATATTTAGTATCTACTCTTTCGTATTTGGAGATAATAAGACTAAGAATATCAGGTTGCAGTTTTTAAAAATAATGAGTAGAAATAATAATACTGGTTATCATTATCATCATCATCAGTGGCTTACTGTTAATAACTAGTAGCATTACTGAAAATATTTGTGTTTGTTCCCAGTATGAAGGAACTGTGGAGCATTGGGACACCCTACAGATGAAAGCCCTGAGGGTGGAAGAACAATAAACACCAACTTTCAACCTGGAAAACAAAGTAATGGACTTAACTGATACTTAGACACTTTTCTTTGGTTTTCAAACAACTCAAAAGTGCTGTATGATCATTGTGATAAGGAAAAAAAAAAAAAGAAGTCGGTTAGAAAGACCTAATTTAAAATAATGTACTGTGTTTCTGCAAAATGGTGAAAAAATAGCCATTTTAAGACTAATGGTAACAAGGATTCCTCCACATTAGGTACTTGGTCTCACATGTTTTGCAGAGATTTCTGATCTTTTAGATTTATTTCATTATTGTAGAAAATTGCGAAATGTAGAGAATGTTTTACTGATTTCCAAACATGAGCCATTATAATTATTCTTTCTTTCTCTTTAAGGTTGGGTCTATTTTCCTTGCAAACATTTATCTTCCTGTTTGTTCTCTCTCTTTTGGTTTGAAATGGAAGTTTATTATTTTCTTTCTGAGAATGCAAGAAGCATCATATACAGACAGCAGAAGCTTTACTGAAATCAAGATGATGTACAAAAATGTAAAATGCAAGAAATGGGCAGAGCAGTGGCAAAGTGCCCTATAAATCTGTACAGGATATCTGCCACTGACCAGGGAAACAGCCAAAGCCATAAGACATATATCTTTACTTGTAACTTGATTAAAACACTGATGGCAAAAATCGGCTCTCATAGCTGAACAATGATTTCCTTTATGTTGGTGTGTGCTCATTGCAGAACAACCTTTCCACTGGCATCAGTGCAAGACCCTCACTTTGAGGGGTGCACATCAAACTCAAGGGTTCTGATGGCTTTCTTTGTGAGGAAGAAGACGGCATGTTCATCTGTACAGTAATGATGACTCCTTTGGAAGTACACATATACACAAACCCAAGCTTCCCTTCTTCCTGAAATGAAATACTTTGTCAACTTTTGTTTCCTCTAGTTCTGGGATTTTTCTTCCAAAGCACTGGATACGTCAAAAGTATGTATAATGAGCAGGGTGTGCTGCATCCAATTCTTGCTCATACATGATTGACTGGATGTTCAAAGATATGCTTTGGTATCCATGGTACTGTAACTGAGTCAATCCCCTATTGTTTAATGTTGAAAACCTTGTTTATATCTCTGTGCCTTCCTTTCCCTTCCGGTAGCATGAGTGTAATAATACAGGCCAGTTTTCATGAATGGTTTTATAAGAGCTCCTCTATTTCCAGGTTATTAATCCCTTGCTGTAAAGGATAAATATCATAAGTGTTCTAACATCCCCTGACTGACTGACTTGAAGTTGGCTGTCCCATTCAATGAGTAGGACTCAATTTTCTTTTTAATTATTAACTTAAAACCACTGGAAAACAATTGCCGACCCCTGGGATTAGTTTCATTCTTTTACAGCCTAATCCTTCAGTTTTAAGCATGAAAAAAGTCCTTCCCCAGACTTGCCTATGTGAGTGAGAGCCTGAGGATCTTGTCTCCAGCCCTTTGAAACAGTTTATCTGCCTTGGCACTCAGCTGTTTTACCTTTGTCTTAGCCAAGAGCGTAATTGCAAGCAAAGCCTTTCTGGGACCATCCAGCTTCCTCAATTGAGGAGAGCAGTCAAATCTGTCTTACTGAAAGCAGATGATATCCTTTAGAGATTACAAACAATATCATCTTTCTGATGTTTAGCCCTTCTCTTTTTCATGCAGGAAAGTGGCAACAACAGCCAATGCATTCAAGAGACAGGAAAGGATTTTTCATAAGGGATTATAGAGTTGTTTTGCTGCTCACATCTCTTGTTTTTGCATAATAACCTCCATAACAAACTGTGCTTGATTCTGCCCCTGTTGATCTCAGTGACAAAACTCCCACGGGTTTTAGCTGGAACAGCATCAAAACCTATTTTACTGATAATTTAAAAGAAAAATAATTTTTTTCTCCTGTTTCATACATAATTTCTTCTCCCCTTTCTTTCACTGCCTCTTGTGTAGAGGCATGGAGACCTTGTAGGAGCTTATTTTATAACATCCCCGTGACTGTCAAGCAGCAAATTACAGTGCCAAAGTCCCAAGGACTTTATTGTTACAACTCACAAACCTCTCCCAGAAAAGAAAGGTTCTACTAAATTTCACTGAAGGCATAGGACAGATTATGAGGCATGGCATGAAGAAAGAAAAGTCTGAGTCTCTGCGTGTGTTTTCTACTCCTCCCTTGTCTGTTTGAGCAACCTTTGATCTTCAGAAATAGTTTGATTAAATAGTTTTCTCGTGCCTAATATTTGCTATTGGAAAATATGCCAGGATATGGCACCACTCAAGTCTCCCTCTTACCTAAATATTACATTGATGGTCCTACTGAGACTTCTTGTTGTTGTTGTTTATCATGGTTTCTGCAGGGAATCTGGCCTCAACTACTAATACCACAAGGAACAGCTGTAAATGGTTCATCATAGCAAAGCCACTGACCTGTAATTCACACCTGCAAGGCAGGAGTGTGCATAAACATCTCTGTACCCATTGCTGTGCTGACTATACTTCAAAAACTCTCATGTCACTTAAAAGAAGGACATAAACTGATATATACAATATATATGATGATATGAGGGAGGGACAGTAGCTTCATGTTTCCTCTGCAGAAACAGTTCCATGGGAACATCATGCTCTTCATTTTCAAGCTAGACTCCCAAGAAAAATCCTTATTATGGTATGACCCTTATTGGCAAACAAGGTGTGATTTCTCTGTTCATTTTTTTCAATATAGAAAAATTCTTGTAATAAGGTTATTATAAGGAGAATAAGTTTTTCTCACTAGCATGACTTATATTAATGAAAAAACTTAGTTGCTTTTTTAAAAGTATGAGTTTTCTCACTGACATAACGTGTACCTTTATTTTACAGATGAGCAGTGGAAGGTGACCAGTGATGACAGTCATTCTGTGAGCAGAATTTTAAGAAGAATCGTTTCTGAATCTATGTTTCAATGTTTTTAAGCTAGGAGTACCTTTTTAAAAATTAGGTTGATCTGGTATAATTCATACAACATAATCCATATTGCTGTAACCTGAGTTAATTTTAAATTAGATCAAATATATAGACAATCTTTACAAAGGTTTTCATGCAGAAAGTCAATGAGAAACCACTGCTCCAGAAAGTATTTACTGTGCAGATAAGCCATTTGATACAGACAAGTGACCATGGAGTGACTGAGAGGGTGCAGCAAGCTACCTCTGCAGTCACAGGACCTGCAGACATCATTATATTGAGCCTGCTGCCAGATGAAAAGTGTTTGCTTAGCTCGTGGAAAAGGTGCTGTAAGGTCATGCATTTGAGCTGCAGTCAGGGTGGCAGGGAGACTGAGAGACGCACATGCTGGCTGGTATTGTGATTTGACTGAAGATGAGATAAGCCCTGGTAACAATTGCTAGAGATTGTGTGGCCATCACCCTGACATCTGCAGTGCTACTGCATTTTGTGTATTTGCCTCCATTTTTCCTCTGAACTGAACAGAACGCTGAGGGGCCAACAGCTCAGAAGATGCCCTCTGAAAGAAAGTATATGGAATTTAAACTGAGTTATTCTAGACTTTCCAGTGAAGAAGTATTTGCTAGGGGATTCTGTAACTACTCCTTTTTGCCAATTATCTAAATAAGACTTTGAGTTTACATAGCTGGTGCCTTGCATTGCTGCAGCCATGTGGGGAGACATTTCCTACTGCTAGATTTGCTGACATGTGAAAACATAAATTAAAATATTTATGAGGTGCTTTCTCCATGCTCCAGAAAAAAAATGAAATAAAACTCCATTTTTTGTCTTTTGTTATTTGCTGTTTTTTTTTTTAATTTCAAGATTAACTTTTGCACAACAGATCAAAAGAAGTTCTCTCTGCCTCATAGTCTGAGAATTGTAGCAGCAGGGCTGAACAGCTCAGCAAAACAAAAGCACAACTGACTGAAATTTAGCAAGAGATTTCAAATTAGAGGGACAATTGCCAACAGCTAATCTTTTATTTAGTTAGAGCTGGCTTCCACCCCAGCTGATTACAAAACCATGTCCAAGGGCTCTGAATGAGGTGCCAAGGAGATTTGAGGTCTGTCAACAGTAGTCCTGTTTCATGGTTGACCATGCAAGAATTAGAACAGAATTCTGTGAAGAAAGGTACTCATATAAAATACAGGTAGACAAGGCAAAAGGTGATGCATTGCCTTAATGAAGGGGTATTGACAAAGGCTTAATTCTAGTCTAATGACACCAGTTTCCTAACGGGCCCAGTATGTTCAGTGCATAGAAATTGGCTACAAATGTAGGTGATTTGGAGCAGTTAAATTATGCTTTGATATCTGTCCTCTTGAAGGATCTCCAGCTATTGCATTCATTCCATCCTGCCTCATTATGGCTTCCTTATTCTGTGCCCAGGAAGGATCTGTGATGTTTCTCAAACTGTGATGGTCTGCTTTGTGCACAGAGTGAGCACAATGCAGAGTTCAGCACATGAAGGGAAGTGGAGAAGGTGGAGACACATTAAGAGAAACCCATAGAATCATTTTTCTGCAATGAAGAAGGAGTTGTGAGGGAAGGAAAAGGTAAATTTCTCTGCTCACACATCTTATTAACAAGGCAGCAGAATTGTGGAAAGAGCTTAAGGTCTGTTTGCACTTTGCAGTCCAGTAATGCTGAAAGACAGCCAAGTTAGTCATGGAGCTAAAAGCAGGAGTAAAAGCAGAGTTGTGCTGTGCCCAGAATAAATTGGACTGTTAAGAAAATAACAAGCCCTGGTGGAACTTGATGGTAGTATAGCTATGGTACCCCTAGGCCAGAGCTAGTACTTCACTGAACACACTCTTATTAATCTCTAGGAGATCCTTAAATGTGGGGTTTGCTCAATGAACTGGAAAAATTAGGAGAATAGATAACAAGAAAATTAATCTCTTTTGCTGTGCAAAACAGAATGTATGTCTGGCAGATGCTGCAGTTAAGCCCACCTTAAAACTTTTCACATGTGCCCAACTCTAGCCAGCCGCCCAGTGGATCCTGTTTCTCAGAGTGCTGTCTGATACCTCCATACTGGTCCTCCTTCTGATGTGGTTCCCAAATTCATATTTCTTTTCTGTAATCTGATTAAATCCTTTGGGATCACTGTTATGGTGATGTTATGGCATCCAGTATCATTTAGGTGAGGTGAGCTGGAGAGTGTGAAATGGAGGAGCTTAAATGGAATAAATTCCAGGTAGGGAAAGGGTGTTTAAAACCACTCTGCTGCTAAAGTCGCAAAACAATTGTGTGAATAGTGGGATGGGCAATTCCAAGCCTTGAAACAGTTGGATATTAGGAGACCACAGAACATCGAATAATTTATCTTGGTTTAAATTTCACTGGTATAATTATAGGCAAGGTCAGGCTTTTGCATCAGGATGCTGAATTAGACTCAATGATACTGATGGGTCCTTTCCAGCTCAGCACATTCTATGATTCTATAAAAATGGGTAATCATGCAATGAAAATTTACCTTAGAATTTGGGACAAACTTTGTGTGAATGCAGAGTTAGAATTTATATTAGGATTTATCTATCTCTGCAGAATGTGTCACCCTTGTAATTATTTGTTTACTTCAAAGCCCCATTAAATTAACAGTTTTTAAGATTTATTGCCTGTGTAACAAAAAGTGCTGGAAATCTGAAGGAAATTAGTTTGCAAACCTAGACAAACTGAAAGAAATCAAATTATCCAAAAAGATGTTTCATAATTAGAAGTAAATTGCTACCTGATAAGAAAAATTCCTCTTCCACCTGTCACCAACATAACGCACAGAGTAACTCTATTGCTGAAAGACTTGGAGAGTTGGTAACACTGCTTTTCCCTCTAAAGGGAAGAGTCAGAGGGCTGCTTCACCTACCAGAGAGGAGGCAAAGTGCTTTTAATAAACTTCTGGACATGAAAAAATCCTTCTTCTCTTACAAGCAGATCAAGTCCAGAGTATAGTTTATGGCTATGTGACAACATTTGTGAGATGTTTTCTAGGGTCAGAGGAATCTCATGTTCACACACTTGAGAAATATGTGATGTACTATGATACCACCTGTCTGTGAGGACAGAGTTGTCAGGGAAAACCAGCACTTGGCAAAAGAAATTGTTGAGGCACACTGGTCACTCACAACATGACTGGCATAGTATGCCATGACTGGCATAATTCCCTTTTGTTGATCTGTACAGCTGTGCATCTCAGCTGTAACGTTCTGCCCACAGGAAAGGCTGAGCCATTCTGATGGAATTAAGTGATTCCCCAATATCTAAAACACCATGAGAACTCAGGAACCAAGTCCTCAGGTGATGTAATGAAGGATTGCTCCATTACTGTGTCTGGAGCTCTTGCTCCCCAAGGGTCATGTTCCTCCAGAGAGCTTTGTTTTTTCTGATAGCAATGGAGAGACTTTTATTTTATTAAATGGGTAGCTATTCTGTGTAAACTCTGAATTTTATTTGTAAGTTATGGTATGGGTCACCTCTAAAATCACCTCGGGAGAGTATGATTGGAGTTCCTTCTGCTGAAGCATTTGCCTTAGCTATATTTTCTCCTGCTGTTCAGCTTAGTGATGTGTTTCACTGTGAAAGTCTTGTAGTCACTTATTCCCTTCTCAGGTGACCGTCCTTACTGGGAAAGCAACCTGTCCAGCACACAGGAACACTCAGAATTGATTTGAAGCCTTCACTGGAGACTGTACACATCAAGTTAACATTGAAAGGACATACATATTTTATGAGACAGGCTTTTGCATAAGCAGATTAAATAAGATTTTTCAGAAGCAGTGAACATCTGGTGCCAGATGAAAATGCTGTGTTTTTCAATTTTGTTAAACTGTGATATCTGAACAAAATACACAATAGTTATCAAAAAATAATCTGGAATATGTTTAACCATAAAGTGACATAGGATCCCAGTTTTTCATTCTGGGAATTTAGTAATTAGAATTTTTCAGCAAGATTTGTTTATTATATTCAAATATTCTCTAGAACAACCTAGTACGTCTTCTTTTTCTTCTCCCCAGATGATATAATCTATAACATCTTGGTTTATATCAGGCTTATATAATAACCACGAAGCAGTAACCTCAAGAGCAACAGATGAGGTGCACTTCGATTCAAGATCATCTGCAATGGGGAATAAATAGGAATTAAATTGACATAGAAGAGAGAAGCACATAGAAAATAAAGTGACATTCTTATACATTTTTTCTAGTTCATTTCTAGAAAAATGGAAATAAAATTGGGAGGTGTTTTTCATACTACTTATAAGCCTTGGAACATATCCCTAGAGTGCTGCCAAAGGAAAATGCTGAAATTTTATATTCTGATTAATGATCATTTCTTCATATCCCTCTCTGACTCCAACAGCTCTCCATAGGGATAAGACTATTAGAAAGGAATTGGGATTTCAGTTTATGTGGTTTTCTGTTTGATTGCTACTCAGAATGTGAAAAGAGAAATAGGAAAGAGGAATGAGTTGAAGCAAGGTTTGAGGTGATACCTCAAATGTAGAACTGGTTTGTGTCCATTGAATGTTATTACTGGTAAGCAAAACAATTTCATCAGCTGGAAGGACAGCTTGAAGGTATGACAGGAATCTCCATGTCCAGCTGGAACTAGGTTGGAAACAATAAGGAACGTTTTTTTACCTTTAGGGTAAAAAAACCTTTACCCTACCTTTACCTTTCTATGATAGCTGGAAATAAATATAAATCCAAGACATTAAATATAGTCAAGTAGGCTTTGGCTGTCAGTAATGTCACGTGTGGTACCAGTAGGAGAAAGATACAAGAAAAACAAGTTCTTCTGCTTCCCACAGCTATAGCTTGGATATAGGACTGTAGGTTCTCCTGGGTTTTTTTCATACACTGGAAGAAATAAAAGTCATCAAAACTGACAAGTGATATAAGAGATATTTTCTGAAGTACGATGCCTCTCAATGAGATTCATGGCTAAATAAGTTCATTGCTAAATGAAGTTCATGGTTAAATTCTCTATGAAAGAAATGTTCATTGGATAGAAAAATCTGTTGGCCAGCACTGCAGATTAACAATTCAATTTATTATTATTACCACCACCATATCTATTTTAAACCATAAAGATTAATTCTTCAAACTCCTCACCTTTGACAAACATCATTCAAAATTCCAAAATTTACAGGCAAAGTATTTAGCTTTTTTGCAACAATACTACTTATTATCCCCAAGTTTTCAGGAATTATCAATCTGCATCTTTTTAATCACCTCTCTTCTCTGTTTCATTCCTTCAATATTGGAAATATTAATGATGCTATTACTCATAGTGCTTTACAATTATTCCCTCTTCAGTTTGGCACATGTGGTATTTTACTTCTCTGGTTGGCTTTGTTTACACTCCTGTGTTTACACTCCTGCGCACTTTTTGAATTAAACTCCACAGTTTTTTCAGTTGGATTTAACTAAGACTTCTGGCTTCAGGAGAGGGGCAGCTCCTTTCTCAGATGTACATTAGAAACCATGAGTGATTTGGATTTCCACTGCCTGCAGCTTAATCCTCTATCTTCTTTAGTGTAATAGCAGTAGATTATTTTTTTTTTATCAATGGTATATTAGTCAAATTTTAAGTTTTCTTTACTCTTACAAGATCCTTAGAAGGATTTTCATATAGGTTTATAACTGACATACAAGCAGATCCACCTCAATCTTGATGTGAATCTGGTTCCTCACCCCTCTGCATCGAAAATCCATTATTCACTAGACATTACTATTTAAAAATTCTCTTTTTATCAGAAGCAATTATGACTTTTTGCGTACATGTCTCACTGACCTTCAAGGTGCCACAAGCAGAACTAGTTCTCACTGTTTCTGCACTCCAGGCAAAGAATTTCCATATTCCCACAGTAAATTGGAGCTACAGTGAGCAGTTAGTATTTAGTGTCTAATTCACTTTAGAAATGTTGTTTTTCTGGTTCTGCCAGCTGTCTGCAGTTTATTCAGAAGTTAAGTCTGCCTCAGACTTCTAAAATTCAGAGCTTTTCAAAAAAGAAGTAAAATTTCTTCAATAAAATTATTTATTAAGTATTTTTGAGCACTGGACACTTTCTAATATGGCACTAGAAGAAGGTGGCTAAAATATGCAGATCTTTTCCAGACAATGCCTTGTAACTCAGTGAGAAGCTAGATGCTTGAGACAGAAATTTTTGCTTCAAATTCTGTGATCTGTATAAAGCAGGATGTCAGACTGGTTGTTTACTAAGAACTTCTGGGATTTTTTCATTGTATGAACAATGCAATATTCAGTGACCCAAATATCAGCAGTGAGAGCGATCTCATTATACCTAAAAAACAAAAGGCTGTGTTATTTTGTCATAGTTGTTAATTCTACATGAACCTTATGCAAAAGAAATAAAATATTTTATTATGAGTATTCTACTTTTGATCCATTTTTCAGGCAACTTTATGTGCTGTTTAAACATCAGCTAAACTTAACAATGTAAGAGAGGAAAAAAATTGCAGAGGAACAGTGTTGACTCTGCTTTAAGATTTTTAATCCTAGTATAAGATAAAGAACCTCTCCACTTCATTCTTCCATCTTGCACTGGTAATATCATGCACTATAAATCAGACTTGCTGGTTTATGAATTAGCAGACCTGCAAGCATACCCTGACAGGAGAATTAAATGGTCCAGAGAAAATTGTTTTCAGCCCTGCACTAACAGAGAAGGAGAAGAACACAAAGAATTCTGTGAAGAACTTCTGGTGGACTCAAAGCACCTTAAATCAGTACCTAATATTATCCCTGTATCCAGTGATGTAGCCTATCACTTTCTGCTTTTAGAGATGTGGATCTTGTTTGACATATCCTGAATATGTGAAGTTAGTCACATGGTAGGCTCAGAACCAGGACACAGAGCTGCCAGATCTGAAGTGAGACAGCTCTTATGTCAGGCTTCAGCTTACTTATGTATGCCACATTTGTATTTTCTGGGTTTCCTGTGATTACTAATAAGTAGAATCACTGATCTAGGCAGTACCCTTTACCCTCAATTTCCCTTTCTACTAAGCTTCTCTCTCCAGGATTTTGCTTTGGCCATTATTGCTCACATTTTGAATAGTATTATGGTGACAAAAGCAATCACAGCCGTGGAGAGAGCTAAGAAAGTTATTTAAATCATGTTTGACTTAATGGATTTCAACAAAGATCCTGCTGAAACTGGCCTGTGAATAACTACAATATTAGAAAATGGGAAAGGCTTTAAAATGCCATGTTGTTATATAGGACAGACTGGTTACTGACTCCTTATCATAACTGTGTCATCCAAACCATGGATGAGGCCCTAACCCTGCATGGCAGTCCCACATTGAAAAATGAAAAAAACCCCACAAACATGAATAAAGAGTACATATTAAAAGTCAGAAGCATAAAATGATGGAAAGGGCAAAATGGGAGCCATGCCACTGCCTTACTGTTAACAGGTGCACTGACTATGCATTTATAGAACCATCCAATGGTTTAGGTAAGAAGAGAACTTTAAGATCTTCTAGTTCCAACTCCCCTGCCATGGACAGGGACACCTTCCACTGGACCAGGTTGCTCAAAGACCCATCCAGCTTGGCTTTGGACACTTCCAAGGATTGGGCATCCAACTTCTCTGGACAACCTGTTCCTTCAACACACCACCATCACATCACGTGAAGTATTTCTTCCTAATATCCAATCTACTCTCTTTCAGTTTGAAGCCACTACCCCTTGTCCTATCACTGCATGACATTGTAAAAAGTCCCTCTCCAGCCCTCTCATAACTCCCCTTTAGGTGCTGGAAGGTGCTGGAATTGCTTGTATGTAAACGCCTCAGCTGACATCTCCAGATATCTCTATTGATCTTTATTGACATCACCCACAGAGGAAAGAAACCCTGTAGCTATTTATCTATGGGTGAAATTTAAGTCAGATGCAAATGATCACCAAGTGAACATTTTTCAAACTGTCCCTATTTTTCAAAAATCCTAGGTAGCTGCTCCCACGAAAAGTCAAAGGTGTTCTGATTAATAGTTTCACTTAATTTTTTAACCATTGCACTGGTTAAAATGACCTTCTATCCATTTTGAGGTTTCTATTCAGAGCAAATCTCCCTGGTAATTAAATCCTCACTAAAATACATTAATTTATGTACGAATGCATCCTTATGCTGTTTGTGTCCCTGCTGCCTCTGCTCTGGCTTCCATCAGATGCCCCTCTCTGGCTCAGGGCACAAACTTGGATTGTCCCAGAGGCTCCCTGGCAAGAGCACTGGGTTCTTTGCCACCCAGTGCCACAAAGAGAAAATGAGGAAGGTCTTTTTGGGACAGTCTGCCTTTTTTCCTATCCTTCCCACCCCATCGCTGTTCTGCCTGCTAAACTGCTGAAAATGGTCACCCACCAGCTGAGTGATCCTAAAAAAATTCCTGTCCAGTTGCAATTACAAAGATGGACATTTAAGTCCACCCTCTTTTGTATTTTATGAGAGGGAAAGGAAGATCTATGTCCCCAGCAAACTTGAGCTCTGACTGGAAAAGAAATTGGAAAAATATTATAGATCTGCAATATCATTTCATAAGTCAGACAAAAATGTTATATAATAAATACCTGCTCTCATCCTCCTTCACTGAAGCTGTTTTTCATTTTGATTGGTGATTTTAAAAAGCTCATTTCTTAGTTTTCTATTTTTCCTCTAGGAAGGTTTTCCATCATGCAGCTCCTATAAATATATGAAAACAGAGATCACAATAAACCAATATATTTACTGAGACTAGAACATTCTTTCTTCGCAAATGAAATGATGCTGGTGCTATTAACAGCTGAAAATACTTTACTGAGGTATCAACAGCCTCAGGATCTGTATTAATAACAGGCTTGTTAGAGTGTGAAATGTCTCGTGGCTTTTCTCCAGGGTATTTAAACAAATACACTGCTAAGAATAAGGGAATGATTTTACTTTTACTCTCACTTTGAGACTTTCAAATTCTCATTGACTTTACAGATATCTGTGCTGCTTTGCAGTCGTGTAAGTGAGAGAAGCATCAAGCCAGAGTCCACACATGGAAGCAGGTCTGAAAGATCATCTGGAAATAGTGTTATTGAAGGGACCATTAGTCAACTTATTAGACAATTACAAAAACCACATCGTAACCATAAGACTTTTCCCTTCTTTTTTTGGCACCCATGTAAATTCAGTTTCTTCTACTTGACATTTAAGAATTCTGAATAAATTAAAATAAACAAAAAGCAAACCAGAAGAAAACAAGCAAGTTGCAAAATTTATATCAATCATTCCTTGTGTTCTGAGCTTGGTTGTAACCATTGATGTATTACTCCAAAATCAAATTTGTTTTGTGAGTTGTTTTAATTCAGGGAGGGAAAATCTGCCCAAATATCTTTTTAATATTGTATTCAAATTAGAGGGTATGAGATAATCAGCATTGAAAAAGATTGTGTCGTTCAAAAGATTAAAACAAGTAAAAGGGAATAAATTGCTTAAGGCATCAGTCCATCAAAAGTTTGGATAGAGTCCCCAAAAGTGGCACATACTAACTCTCTAAACCTAATCCAGAATCTTTATTAGAAGGCTTAACTACTAATTTTGGTATAAACATGATTGTGCCTCTGAGGTGACCAGAGATTGTTGTACAGCCAAATGAAAGTAAGGCTGCTGGGCACACATTGCCTTTGGGAGCTGAAGTTACCTAGCTGCTAAAATAGAGGAACACAAAATAAGTAGCAATGAAAATAACTTTGTCATCTAGTTTAACCCCTTGCTCAAACTGGGGGGAAATTCCAGTCAGGACTCAGTTTTCTTCCACTTTTTCAAACAAATTGGCTCAGGGTTTGCTGAGGGCTGGTTTAGCAATATATTTTTTGTTTGCCACTTCTGTCCAGTCACTCAGTAAAACAATTACTGCATTTGTGAAAAGAATGCTAGCTGTGTCTGTGACAGTAAGTCATTGATCTGGAAGTAGTCTTGGAAGTGGAACTTACTGGTGTCCTTGCCTGCAGAAGGAGGCTGTTTAGAGATGTCTATTGGCAGATAGCAGATGTGAAAGATTGCAGAAGAAGGATCCTGTGTTTTGTGAAATTCAGGACTGAGCAGGGAATCAGCATCCTGCCCTGTCACATCCCAACCAAAATAACACTCTCAGGACTAACAGTACCCTCAGAAGCAGTGCACTGCAAATGCTGCCAAGCTCTGTGAGCCAAAACCAGCATCATAGAAAAACAAGGAGTCATAACTGCTCTTCCCTACAAGAACTGAAAATGCACCGGAAGACTAAAAAGGATGAAGGAGGGATTGTATCACTCGAAAAGACAATAGTGGGAAAACACTGGAAATTAATACTACGGGTATATCAAAACTATTAAGCTTTCAGCTTCACTTGCTATTTTCAATGACATTTCCTCAGCTAGAAGGTGAGCTGTATCATAAATACTCTGGAGTCACAGATCATTTGAGCAGCTTCAGTCTGGGCAATGTTTGTTTGTGATTAGTTTTACAAGAGTGCATGGAATAATTTAAAATTGAGTACGTGAAACATACTTTTGCTAATCACATGTTCTCTTTATTCATGCTTGAATTTATATTCCTAATTATCTTTATCAACAAACATTTCCAGATTGCTTCTGACTTATCTATTAAAATATACTTGGTGCTAATTAAAACTGTGCAAAACCTACTAATCATGCTGTCAGCTGCCACTAGCTCCATGGAGATGGCAAGATTATGGAAAAAAAATCAAATTTAAATTGTATGGTTATTTAACCTGGTACTTGTTGATGGGTCTATCACCCTGGAAGTGTTCAAAAGGCATGTAGATGTGGCACCTGGGGACATAGTTTAGTGGTAAATATGGTGGGGCTGGGTTAGTGGCTGGCCTCAATGATCTTAGAGGCCGTTTCCAACCCTTATGACTCAATTCTATGTTTCCACACTTGTTCTAAAGGGCAGGAAAAAGGATATACTTAAGAGGCTGAGACAGAGGTTACCAGATGCTCGAAAATGGTGATCAGTTTTCTAAATATTTGCACATGATAAAGTGTAGGCAAAGGCCCTTGCAAGACATGTTCCAGTGTGCTTTTTGTAAGTAGGACTTAAACAATTAATTTCAATTTGCACTCAGTAAATAATTCCATGTCAATCAGAAAGTAGCAAATGCAGAACTGTTTTGCAGTGTAATAAGCCAAAAAAAAAAATCACAAGTTTTTTTCCACTTGAGAACATTGCCTACCATTATGCACTTGCTATTTTGTCTTACTGAATTATTTAATTGTTATTGACTTCCAGGCTGGTAGCACCCAGATGCTTGGAGACGTCTCAAGCAGTGATTGAATACATGATCATGCACACTCTCCAAAACATAATCTTACCTGAATTGTTCTGGTGTCAGTTATCAAGGCAAGAAATACCTTTATATGTTTTTTACTCCTCAGAACAGAAATTAAGATCTGGAAAGATCAGGGCTATTACAAGTCCTGCAATTGGCCATGAGCAAGCTGGCAGAAATTTCCTGTTTTCAGAGGGACTTATGTGAACACAGCACAGGCCTGCATGGAGCAGGGCTGCAATCCCAGTTTATCACTTAATGGCACTCCAAGGCTTAGCTCTGTGTACACAGGGTGAGTCCAGCAATATGAGTTCATTAAAGGCACTGACAAAGACATGAGAGACATTCATAACAGAGTCAGAGACTCAGAAAATAAGCTGAATTGGAAGGGACCCTCAAGGATCATCGAGTCCAACTCCTGACCCTGTGTACAACACCCATCGCAGCGTGCTGGGACACTCATGTCACATCATGTGCTGGGAGCATTGTTCAAACACTTGTTTGGATTCTGTCAGGCTTGGTGCTGTGAGTATTTCCCTGGGGAGCCTGTTCCAGTGCCCAGCCATCCTCGGGGTAAAGAACATCTTTCTAATACCCAGCCTAACCCTCCTCTGACACACCTTCGGGCCATTGTCTCAGGTCCTATCACCGGTCCCCAGACTGAAGAGATCAGTGCCTGCCCTTCCTCTTTGCCTCACAAGGAAGTTGAAGACCATGATGAGGCCTCCTCTCAGTCTCCTCCAGGGCCAACAGACCAAGTGACCTCAGCCATACAGCTTCCCCTCAAGATGGTTTACCATGCTTGTGGCCCTCCTTTGCATGTTTCCCAATATCTTAAGGTCTTTTCTATATTGTGGTGACCAAACCTGCACACAGGACTCAATTTTTCAATGTTGTATTTGCTTTGCTTTGTTTGTGGTTTTTTTGGGGTTTTTTTTTCCATTTAGGCATTCATGTCTCACTAGCTAAAATACTAAACTTCTGCAATGATTGCATAGGGTTTGTTGAAGACACAATATATTGGGAAAGTGTTAGCTTTCCAAAAGTATTCTTCAATCAATAAGGAAACAGCAGGGTGAAGAAGTGTAACAGTATTTCTCCAAAAATCCTCATGCCTAGGTACAGCTTGTGTTGGAATCAAAGATCAAATAACTTTTTTTATAATAATCACCAACTGCAGTGGAAGCACAGAACAGAGGAATTTGCTCCTTAGATCCATATTTCTAAAGGCTCCTGGGCTGTTTCACAATCACTGCTGATGATCAGTGCACTCAAGCTCTGGTTTGCTGCTGTTCATAGAGAGAATGGGAAACTTGTTGAGGTAAGAACCTCCTTCAAATCAATTTATTGCATCATTAAAGGGTGAGAAAGTAGAGTTCTACCAAGAGATAAAAATCCTAACCCTCAGATATTAGCTATAGCCATATAAGAAATTATTCTTAAGGCTATAGTCATATAAAAAGTTAATCTCTTTATTCTTGCCCCATAGTAAAAGAAGAGGGAAAACTTGAAATATCAGGTACCTCCCTGATAAGTATCTCACTTCTCACCCACACAGGCAACTATCTACCTAGCTCTTGTGGATACATCCCCATGTGCTGTTAAGAAAACAAGGTTAGAAATAACAGATTTCTAGTTAGATCTGTTTGTTTGCAACTATTTTGCTCAAGACATTAAAGTTTTGTAGAAATAAGGCTACAGCATTCACTTATTTACATCAATTAAGTATAAAGTTCAGCACTGTGTATACAGCTATTTCTAGGAAACAGATACATCAGATTAGGGGTTTTTTCAGAGAAAGAGCTGAAAATTCATGTCATATTTCTGAAAAAAACTGTGGAAGACCCCAAAAAAAATCAGGAGATACAGTCTTGGTATGGACGGTGATGAACAAGGGTAGAAAATACACATATCCAGTTTCCAGAAGTGCAGTGCCATTCCCACAGCTGCTCATGGTAAGACAATTGCACTAAAAATGTTCCATTAGGTGCATGTTGAACATACACTAATAATATTGGCAGGAGATCTGAAAAGTCCATACAACTCTGAGGCTGACTAGAAGTGTGATACTTTAAAACCACTAAAAGTTGTATTCTCCAAAGTAGGGATATGAACCTCAGCAAAATGATTCTGTCGGGTTTAAATTAAACCTAATCATAATACATGCAAATTGGGAAGAGGTACTGGAGAAAGGGCAGCACTTGTGGTAAGTTATTAAAAAAGATATAGGTACATACATATTAAGGATTAACTTTACTTCTACCATCCTTCATATATTAAATGCAAATAAATGTAAACACAGAGGTACCAATGATATTTGCCATTCTACAAAGGTATTCTACAGATGTCTTTAATATAGAGCTTGAATTATGAGAAGAGCAGAATAAATGATGTGTGCAGTGGCTTAGGATAAGCTTAAGAAAGCTGAGAAGTCTCCAAGTCATTGAGAAGGTATCTTACAGTACAGAAAAAAAAAGAGGAATAAGAATGGCAAATTAAGAGAACTGCTTAAAAGCAGGGAAAAGAGGGCCTGTGGTATCCTGGCCTGTATCAAGAATAGCATGGCCAACAGGACCAGGGAAGAGATTGTCTCCCTGTACTCAGCACTGGTGAGGCCACACCTTGAGTCCTGTCCAGGTCTGGGCCCCTGCACTGCAAGAAGGACATGGAGGTGCTGGAGCAGGTCCAGAGAAGGGCAACAGAACTGGGGAAGACTTGGAGCACAAGTCTTGTGAGGCCTGGCTGTGGGAACTGGGTATGTTTAGCCTGGAGAAAAGGAGGCTCAGGGGTAACCTTATCACTCTCTACATCTGCCTGAAAGGAGGGTGTGGCCAGGTGCAGGTGAGTTTTTCCTCACAGGCAACAGGACAAGAGGACATTCCTGCCTTCTGGAAGGCTCCTTTATCTGACCAACCTCCTGCCATCAAAGAAGTTTTCAATACTAACCTCCTTTTCTCCATTCCTATTCAATGAGGGCTCTTCTGTCCATTAATAGCCTGGACTTAGCCCATTTTCTTGCCTGTTTTTATCCCTACTTCCTTGGGATCTTTCCCTGCTCCTGCCAGAAGGGTCTTGCTGTCTCAAGGGTTTCCTCTGCACTGAACCATTCCTCTGCTGCTTCATTTTTTCTGCTGCTTTGTCCCTAGCTATTCTGATTTTTAACTCTTCTATAATTGGTCTGTTTGTTCCCAGTTTTGCCCAGTACTCCTGTCTTCAAGTCTTCCACCCACATTTGTGTTTCTGTCTTTGAGCCTCATTCCTTTGCACCCTTTGCTCCTGCCACAGTTTCAGCTGCATTTGGAAAATATGAGTCCCTAACAGGAGAGGCTGATTGCTGTTGTACAGAGAGCTTCATCATATAATTTGCAAAACACCAGAGGGACAGTGGTTTTAGCAATGCTAGTGGGCAATCCCAGAGATTGCATAAGGTCCCAAAAATCCTTAAGAAGCCTTAGGAAGAATTTCTAAAAATTCCAATCCCTCAATTTCATTGGTATGTTCTCCGTGTAAGGTTCACTGTCAGTGCTTGCAGTCTATTAATCTATTACTGACTGGAAAAAGAAGTGTGGTTTTCTTGATAAGGGAGGGAAGATGGCACAGCAACCAGACTGCTCTTTGAGTCTTTTTGAGGCACAATCAAAACGTGACTCTGTGTAATAAGATTCTCACGTGACTCTGTGTAAATAATGGCATTTCTCTGTACATCCATTCAGTATGAAATGAGGAAGATGGTTTTCTTTCCTCACTGAATTGTTGCAAGGATGAATACATTACAGGTTTTAAAGGGCTCCGTGACTACATCAGTGTGGCACTGTGAGTGCCTAGGAAACAAATACAATTTATTACTCTTATCCCCAAAGCCTAACAGTTTTCTGGTAGCATTAAGCAGAAATGTTTTCAATAGCTTTTTTTAGCATATATTCCCTTTTCTTTCATACAGTAGTTGCATTTGCATATTCCTCATGCATAATTACAGAAAAATGCTACAATATCTGATGGGATGGAGAAGACCCAGGTTCCTGCAGCTCAGGAAAGGTCATTAGAGTGATTTAGATTTCCTTTGGCATTAAATAGGGCTGTTTATTCTGTTAGTAAGAAGAACATTTTGTAAACATCATTCATATTCCAAATGAGTACATGTATCATACATTTGAATCTCGTGACTTTCCTTCCTCTCAAAAAAACCATGAAGAGTGTGAAATCCAGAAAAATACCATGGGCATCACTCCAAGTCCTTGTATACTTTATATGAACATTAATTTTTGCAATTGCTGTTGGGACTTCATATGAATTAAAGGGGCTTCAGGATATTGGTGGAGGTCACATTTTGGTGACAGCTTCTTGTAAATGTTACTTAGAGGCTACTGGCCTTAGTCCAATACCTTAAGAGATTTCTCATTTAGCTTCACATTTTTATGAGAGATAAACTAGTCTCATAGAAGCAGATCAATTTATAAACAGTCGGGTTTCTCCTTGCCTCACTCCTGAAATCCTAAAACCCAATGCATAATGTTTAAATCCTTTTTCTAACCTGCAGTACCATGTATGTTTCCCCTTAAGGAAAAAAATTGAGGGATTCCAGCTTTTCTCTAAATTAAGCTAATAAAATTTTTTATCATGATTTAATTCACTGTGGGAGATTGCTATAAATTACTACAGATATGATTGTTCAAGATTCCAGGCACTCTTCTGATGTATGGAAGTTGTTAGATATTGCAAGTGGTCAGAACCACTAACTATTTGCATAGGGTATCTGACAAAAAACTCCAGTGTGAATAAAGGACCCTCACATATCCACTTCTCTCAGTGTAGAGATGGCAATAAGTGCAGCTGAATTCTTTTTTTAAAGTAAGAAAAATGAAAGAGGACAAGGTCGATACTTTCTCAGAACTTTATGGTAGATTGTGTTTATGGCATTTTTCTCTAGTGAACATGTGGAAAACTACTAATAAACTAAACTTTTTTTGTAAAACAGTTCCTTTTCCATCACACAAACAAACATTTCTTGTTTTTCAGATAGACTGATGAAATAAAAAAAACTAATTGATTGTTCTTGATAAAAATCAATCAGTATAGCATGTGCAAGGACTTTGAAGTGCATTCCACAAGGAAAACACGTCATACTTTGACTCTAACAACCTTGAGAATATGTCTTTAATTTTTAGCCAGACATTTTAACACAGTAGATAAAAATAGGCATTTAGGTAACCTGGAAAATTAGCTTTGTAGAGAGCAGGTTTAAAATCACAGAAAATAAAGACAGCAACAACTTCCCCAAAGACTTTGTAGATGCTGGAGACATGCAATATTTTGTGCATTAATTATTGTATTTCCCATTGCAAATCCCTTGTAACATTTTTGGGAAGTTTTTCCTACAGCCTGCTACTTGTCCCACAGCATCAGAAGAGGCTGTGATGATGTCTGTGCTGTGGAAGACACGGTGTTGGTCAGAGTTGCTGCTGAAAAAAAGAAATCTTTTGGAGCATCCATAGAGTCTGAAGCTGGAGAATTTTGTCTGGTGAGGTTGCCCCTGGATGTGCAATTTACTATTTCAGTCTGTTGAAAACTCATAATAAGAAGGTTTAATTGCATCATTTGGAAGTAGTCTTTATGAAGGAGGCATATCTTCATAACGGCTTACCTCAGAGTTGTTCAGTTCATACAGATTTGACTATCGACAGTTCCATCGTATAAATGACATTGAAAAATGGGGGAGGGATGTCTTTCTGCCTTTCTCACTTACTATTTGTTTAATTTGAAGTTAGGTCTAGGGACAGGAATGTTATGCTTCAGGCTTTATGCCCTTTATTTTTTGTTCAGCTCCTGACAGAAGCTGCTACATCTGGACACCCGCCTGCTGATCCCCCATCTGCCCTTTGCTGCCTTTGATGGGACTCAGGCACCCAGTCAGGGCAGCAGCTGAGAGGTGGGCAGGTAAAAGTGGTGGGTTTGACAAAGGCTTGGCTGGGGGGGGAAAGCAAACCTCCTGGTTTCTACTGCCTGAATAGCTGGGCTGCTGTCTCAGCTCTCCCAGGCACACCAGCACCACAGAAAAGAGCACATCACAGTTACAGCAGGCTCCTGTCCTGCCCTGCTGCCTGACAGCCATGCACACAAAGCATAACACTCCTGAGTACCCTGCTACCATCACAGTCTAGTTCAGACCCCCCTCATGCATGCCTCTCCAACCCCCTTACCCACAAACTTACCCCAGCAGCCCTGGCCTCCCTCTCTGATGTACTCAGAACAAGCTAAGTTTGCATTTATCGGTGTATTTCCATAATGCTGCTTGTGGAAGGGCAGATTAACCATAGACTGAAATTAATTGGCATGTGAAATTATTTGAAAATGCAAATTAGTCCATCAAATCATTTGAAACGTCATGCATGGTGCAGCACAAAATTTGGCAGGGAGAAAGAGTGATTATCACAGGTAGACAAGCCAGCAGATGGCTGAGTGCTCAGAAAGAGTGGCTGTGAGAAAAGGATGTTGTTCATTGCTCCTGGACTGCCTCGTTCCATGTTAATAAACAGCCATGAATACAGCAATGAAAATGTCAATCAGCTTTTTGTTGTACTGGGGCATTAACATAACACTGATATCTACATAAGCACAATACTACCATGCACTTATCTCTGCAGGGTCAACTTAAACTTTAATATTTCCAAGGCTGTAAATGAGAGCTGCTAAAGGGAGGTGTGGTTTTAGTGGGAGAGTAATTATGCTCATTATTTTCCACATTTGCTATTCCTTGGTGATTCAATGAATTAGAAAACATTTTAACTGTAAATAATATTACTCTTCCTAAGGGAATGGATGGTGTCTATGTAGAAATGTGCATAGTGTCTGGTTAGAGAGTTGTGGTGTTCTACAGTGCAGAAAAAGGAGCTAAAACCAGATGGGATCAACCTCAGAAGAGAAACTGGGGCATGACGCAGGTGGCAGATGAAACTGCTTGTGCAAGAAAGTCCAGATGGTAAGAGCTGCAAAGATGCTGTGCTGGGGAGGCTGAGCCTTCATGCCAGGACCCCTGGTACCTGCATTTCATCTTACAGTCTGCCTGAATTCAGCCTGGGCTCAGACTGCCTACAAAACCCTCTGGCCCCCTTCTGTCCCTCCTACAGCCTGCACCAAGAGGATGAGGAAACCTTCAAAGGACAGTCACGGGTCCTTGTGACTGCTTGAAGTAACCTCAACAAAGGGGGACAAAAAGCCTTCTCAGGAGTAGAAAAATGAAGGAAGGTTGGTGCAGTGCTGGCCCTCATGACACCCTTCCTGCTAGGAGTGCAGACAGTCAGCAGTCTCAGATTTGAAGGTGTCCCATGGATCAGACCACACTCAGAGCAGACACCACAGAGAAACTTTCTGGAGTCCTGCCTGACTCTGATAGAAACTGCAGTACCCCTGAAGGAAAAAACACTTCCGCTTGAAGGCAGGAGGATAAGGGGAAAAGTGTCCCACATGAGGCTTTCATTTGAAAGGGACAGTGTTTGCATTTCCTCTGATCCATAAACACACACATCCCACAAGCCAGACACCCAGTGTGGTGGTTGCCACCATACTTGGAGTAACCTTCTCTGGAGTAGGTGCAATAGGTAAAGTATTTTTAGGCATTCATATCCAGTGGTATCTGTAGAGATACTCAAAACCCGACTGGACATGGTCTTGGGCAACCTGTCCTCAGTGGCTCTACTTGAACAGGGGAGATTGGATTAGGCAATATCTAGAGGCCTCTTGCAACCTCAACCTTTCTAACTCTTAGTTTAGAAGCTGACATGAGGTATAGTGTCAAAAAACCACCTACAAGTGGTTTGGAAAATGCTTTGAAAAATTGAATAGATGAATTGTCAGCTGGTCAGCCTGATATTCCCACAGCCTGGATTTATGCTGTCATATATTTGAAATCAGACTTCTCTATGTCTGCCTAATTGAAAAAACAGTTCTGTCATATAGAGCTCCACAAAAAGACAAATTACTTTCTATGGCTGAGAGCACATAATCTTCAAGTTCATTTCTAAACCTGGAATCTTGTATCAAAAGAATGAAAAACCTCATTATTTCAACTCTTCTCAATCTGAAGAGAAGAATGTTTTCTAACACACCAACATGTGAAAACTTTGAGAAATCAGGATGGCACAAATCAGTATCTCTTTAAGAAAAAAATGTATGGTCAAAAGAATAGTAGGTTATGGAGATAAAAGAAGATATATCAATATACTACTAATGTTCAATATTATTTATACCCATACTTGGGATTTATCCTTTCACTGGGGAACATGCAATTATTTCTTTTTCTCCCAGTAACTCGCTGTGTGATATCCATGTAATAACTTCACTGAAGTGAAAGCAACCTAAGAGACCCTTAGACGTTTCATGTCAGTTTATGAATTGTTTTGCTATTATGTTTTTACTGATGCCTAACGTGGAAGTTTCTCTAGCTTCACAGGTCTTCTGTAAGTATGCTTAGTTTTTATTATCAGTGTAAACAAAAGGTGGCATTGGAGTCCTGGATTTTGTTTGGGGTTTTTGTTATATTCATAACAAAAATGTGAAAAATGAGAGAAGGTCAATCTGACCTGGCAATACAGAATGTTTCGGGTTTTTTGCAAGAAGCTTCCTTTAAAATCTTTGCACAACCTATCTGCATGCTATAAACTGCTTAATATTATCTCACTCTTTTTAAAGACTTCCTTCATGTCCATTGGAAGGCTATTTTTCAAATAATCAGAGTTTTCTCTCCTGTGACCATTTCCCTTGAAACCTCAAAAAACAGATAGATAAGCAGTAAATATAAATGAAAGAGACAAGAATTTGAGGCAGCTATAAGATCTCGTGGTATAACAGGTTTCTTTCTTACGAGTGACAACATTCATTATCACAACTGCTTAACCCTGAGACTCAATTAAGGTTTTCAAAGTGCTTTTAAATTATTGATTGAAAGGAAACAAGGAACAACCAATGGTTGAATATGACTTTACACTGCAAAAGTAACAGTAATTTAAACTGCAACCCACAAATGGGTGTTTAAAAAGGGGTATTTAATGGAGTCAGGTCTTGCCAAATAGGGAGGCAACCCTCAGCCTTGCAATTATTGATTTCTCTCTCATTTTAAATGCTTTTTATCCCCATTGCTCAGAATAACACACACGATCATTGCTGTCAGGCAATAATGAAGTTTCTGTTCAACACACTCTTTGACATGAAAAAGTCAATGCAAGAGCATTTGTCAAAGAAAATGAGATGCTACCAAATCTTTTGAGGCAGAATTCCCTACCCAAAGAAAGTGAACAAAGGAAGCTGGTCTAAGGAAATTGGAGAAGGGGCTGGTGCTCGTAAGGTCTAATGTACATATATTTAAAAAAAAATACTTCTGACTTTGGGTATGATTGCAGTTAGCATTACTTAGGGATTAAGGTTGGGAAATCCAAATTTTGGGTGTTTTGTTTATTTCTGAATTCCATAACACCTCAGATGATTATAAGAAGGCTTGTGCATATCCAGGACACTCAATTATATTCTCTTTTAGGTCATGATTTCCCTCATTGTTTGATTCTCCATTAGACAGGAGAAGTGTTTGTGATTAGTTACCAATGTCTGCTGTAAATTCTTGGTTTAGGATTTGGGTCAATGGTTAAAATCAGAACTGTAGCTTGAAGCCTTATGTTCAATTTTATACCAAAACTGATTCATTTTCTCTAAATATGTTTAAGTTTATGGGCTTCAGTTATGAAATATAAAGTCTAAAAATCTTATTTTATTGAGTTGTTCCCAGAATGCAGTGTAAGGAAAAGTGCTCACTCTGATAGAGACCCTTACTGTGTTTGCATTTTGCATTAGTGATCCTCTGGCAAGGCTAGGGTAGGGATTATGGGTGGGAATATAGTTAATATTGGAAAATTCTAAATACACAAAAGGCTATTATGCTATAAGATTCTTTAGATTTTTCCAGAGATAAATAGAAGAATTCTTAGTTATTGCAATCTTCTAGCAGATTTTTACCCAAGGTTACAAGTTCAGGATTGTGCTTATATTTCAGCAATTCAAGAATTCCATAAAGGTCCAAAAATCAGGAAAAGAACAAATTTGTTTAAGGCATTATTTTCTGTTTTACAGCAGGATGTTAATGATACACAAAAAGTAGTAACATTAGTGCCAAGGACGCAATTAGGGCTGGGGGTTGTAAAACAGAAAACATCTATTCTGCCCGTTCTGAAAAGACAGAAAGAAAATAGGTACAAGATTAAGGCCAAGCCCTTAATCCCATGCATTTACATGGAGTGTCTGTAGTGTAAATTCTGGGCAAGAGTCAGGGTTCATGCTTCAGAGAATAGAGCATAAAAAGCTGTACCTGTTGCTGGGTTAGTTAAGGCCTTTGGCATGGGAAAGAAAGCTCAAAACCATCAATAATATTTTTTTACTATTGCATTATTTGATTTCCAATGCATCTTGACTGACTACTAAATTAAAGATGGCAAGTGAGTGAACTCAAGCATTGGTCCCTAAACTTACCAGAGACTTGTTAACTCTTTCCTCATCTGTATCAAATAAAAATATTCAAGACAAATTTATAAGTGATTCTAGAGATAGATTACTCCATGGGGATTTTCCCAGAGGGCAGCTTAGGCAGGAGTGCATAAAACAGTAAGTCTGTTTCTTTCTGCCCAAAACCATCTCCTTAGCCTGTGCACCCTTTTTCTCCTGCTTTCGTTCCTGTGTGCACAAAACAAGACTTACATTACTGTTATGAAAAACATAAATAGCTCTAAATATTCATAACACTTCTAAATATTTCTGTCTCTAATCTAAAAGAGTAAGAGCTCTCAAATGAGAGACACACAGCTCCATGAAATTTTATACGATGAAACCTCGCTACTGAAATTAGGTCTGCTGCTTTAAATCTCATCTGAGTCATGGGAAGCATCAAACATTTTGAAGGAAGAATCTTGAGGGAAAGTTCCTGAAAAGTCCATCAATTTAATATAATGGCAAAAGTTGTGTGAAGATATGATAGCTTAAGGTAATTCAGTTGAAAGCATGTCCTTAGAACAAGGATGAGGCTGCTAACTTACTCTTTTGGTCTAAGAGCACAGAGCGCCTCAGAAATGCCCAAATGCTCAAATGCCTAAAACTCAGTTTCAATTTTCCTTGACCCAACAAGTTTGAGATGTCCTGAAGAGCTGAAGCAGGGAGCTCTGCACTGAACAAATTTAAAGGGAAAAAGAATAAAACCTGGACTCAAAACTCCAGTGATTTAAATGTAGATGAAACACCCTGAGGTTACTTAGAAAAAGGCTAATACAAAAAAGTGACCTTCATAAGTGCCCTAAAGGAAAAAAAAATCTGGTATTAGCAATACCAAGGTCATAAAAATATTAGAGAAACTTATATGGATGCCCAAGATATTTTTCAGTGTGTGATCCTCTTTCTGCCATTCACAACTGAATGAGAAGCTGAAATCACATGAATACAGCTGCAACAAAGCTGCTCCAGCAGCACTAGTTACAAAAACACCACCATTTATAAATGCATTACACCTGTTATTGAAATCCTACATATTTAAAGCAGAATCTATTTTTTTCAGAATAACTACTCCATGAAATCTGTCTTCAAATTCTGTTCCACTTGACTATAAATTGTCTTTATCATGCTGTACATGAAAATTGAGCAGAGTCAGTCTTTGTGTCCCTTAATTGAAAAGAACCAGAGAGTCTTTTTCATGCAGCCACTCATTTTATCACTCCACTACCCTTTCTTGTGGTGAAAACTCTCTGAGCCACAAGTACAGGCTGTGTATTTAATATTATACAACAAGACACTCTAGAGTGGGAGAAACCTCAAAATTTGCTCTGACACCAGACATCACCTCTAACATAATTTAATGATGACAGTAGTGGTTACTCAGGGGATTGATGAAGGGAATGTATTTCTCAGCCTCTTGGAAGTTGGTCTCAAAACATGTGATGGAAAATTTTCATTGTCAGATGGCTGTGGGATCTTGGTACCACACATGACAAAGGCTGATTTTAATCAGTTTCTGTCACACTGAATCCTCTGCTATGGTTAACACAGCAGAAGAAATGCCAGGGGGCCAAAGAGTTACTGAAGAGTAAGTACCCACATGCACAGAACCCAGGCTGTAGCTCTTCAGGATCAAAGCTGAGCTTCTTCCAGTGACCAAAATGAAGATTCCTCCATTATCAGGTCCTAGAGAATAGAGGTTCTCTGACTCATCAGAGCATTATGATGACATAAGGCACTAATTTGAGCTCTTTGTGCATGGATTATGCAATGCACTTGCAGGCCTCCATGTTCATATTCAGATATGAATAGTTTTCCTAGTTCTCTAAATATGCTACCAGAGCTATATCCTTTAAGTCTTCATTGCCCATCCATATGGATAGATGGCTACCTGGCTTTGTAGATAAGCAAGAAGGAAAAAAAAATCTGTGTGAAAGTACTCCATACTGAACAAGCAAAATAAGCACATTTTCATGATTTAGTAATAGGCTGAGCAGTAAGTTTTGCATTCATCTGAAACCTTCAGAAATGCTGAGCTAGGTGTCTAGCTCTCTAGACCATTTTATGCATTATGAAAACAGCAAAACACCCACCTGCTTGCAGCTGTCTCCATGTCAGTGTGGAAAGTTCACTTCTGCTGTAGAATCAATAAAAGCTTCAAATACCCGACTCAGGATTTTTGAGATGACTGAGAAGATTAAATAAGCAAAATACATTTTTATTCCTTTTTTCTAAACTGAGGAAATATTTTGCCGCCTTCATTACTGCAGCTGCACTATCACCCACCTATGGGGGCTGTAGGCACCCAGCTGAGGATTCTCCAGAGAAACAATTAATTGTATTTATTTCCAATCAATAGGAAAACACATCCACAGTCACAGAGCAGGAAACTCACTACTCAGAGGAAACTGATAGCAGGAGTTTTGGTGAGCATCACTCACAGTGGTTTTCATCACATGTTTGTGGTATGAAACATCTTAACACTCTGCAACTAGCTTCTGCAACTACATGTTCATGACAACAGTGTTGAATTATCTGTACATGTTTTATTCAACTAATTGTGCTCATAGGGAAAAACTGTCTCCCAAAGCTGTTTTCCATACATGTGCCATTAATAAACTATGTCTAGAAGTAGATTATTAGGTTTCATACCATGCAGTCATTCTAAGAAATGCTCCAAAATCATGCTGGTCCTAGTGATAAGGTCTTTAATGCTCAATTACATCACAGCCTTGGCTGAAGTAACTGGATAGTGCTGTGGTAAAAGTCTTGACTCAGCCATGTGAGGTTAATTGCATAGGACTATAAAAGATGTGAGTCTAGCAAAGTATTGTAGTTTAAATGCATAGTTGGTTTCTTTTTTTTTTCAAGTGACACTTCAACAAAGTTGACCGCAATAAATTCTTTTTCCTCTTTATTGGAATGGAAAAGATTTAAGAGACCCAGGCATTGAACAAATTGAGTATCAGGCTACCTGGATCCTGCCTCAAAAGCATTTTACCACAGAAAGCAAAGATAAGCTGACAGAGCCAAATTTAAAAATGTATGAAACTCTGCACTGTACAGAAGCAGAGGATGCACTGTCACATGCACATTTGCTGTCCCCTTCGGGAGCCCAGCATCCCCTGCCACCTGTGTGGGCTGTGAGAGCTCCTGCCCACAAGAGCTCTCTCCAGAGACCTGTTTCTGTGAGATTTGTTACAGCATATGTAAAGAAATTTAGATTATATGCATGTTTGGAGTACAGAGAGCTATTCCCTTAGGAGTCTTGATTTGTCTGTGTTTATGAAGAATCTGGAAATCCTCCGAGAAAAAATGTAAGAGGCAGTGCAAGATAATTCTTGTAAGCATCAGTGGAGGAAGGGGAGTCACATTACCTTGGTTTCTGTCAGTTCACACATCAGAATATTCTGACTTAGTCTAATTATTCACACTTAGTTCTGTGTTGTATTGTAAAAGCATAACACTTGGAATACTTAATCTTTTTTTCTCCCTGAGTGTACACCTAGACACATTTCAGCAGACTTAAATTCAATGTGTAGTTTTCTATCTCTGAAAGGAAACCTTGCTGCACTTTTAACACATTAACTTCACTAACCCAGATATGTCTAAGAAAGTCTTCAAAGGGCAGAGAGATGTTAGATTTATCCATGCAGTAAGCACTTGATTCAAAGACCCTTTTGTTAAAAATAAAATTATATTAAAAATATGGAATAAATCACCTACTGGAGCAGCTATCTTATTCTGGGAGACACTAAATAGGATGTTGGTAGGTAGTGATAAATTGGAACTTGATTTTGTGCCTGTAATACCTACATAAAAAACATCAGAACTTCTGAATCTTATTGCACTCACTAATCCTGGCTCCTTGCTTACCTGCAGTGGGAAATATAAGCCTTGGGGGACAGGACCTGATCACTGCTTAAGTGCATTTCTCACAGCCTCTAGGAAAGGCAGAAGTAATATAGTTACCCCAAAATGTGCTGGAAGTGCTTCTGCAATAGCATAATCACTAAGTGTAATTTAATTCTAATTCCAACCTGGTTTTCTTTGCCATCCAATTCAGATTATGTTTCCTGAGGGAAAAAAAAAAAACAAACCCCATGGTTTCCCTGGCATATCTATTTAAGTGGGAGAGCATTAGAGGCAACTCCTTCCTCTCCAGATGACCAGATCTCAGTCTTTTCTCTGGAGCCACAGAACTTATTTTTGCTCCCTCCTACCCCCGAAAGATAGGAAAATACTTGGGGAAAAAAAACAAAGAAAAAAAGAAAAATAATAAAGCCACATTATTGCTTGAAATCAAGCACGTTTTAGAGAATTCTACACAATGTCTTTGACATACACATAAAATTCACAGGTTTGACAATATAGCAAACTCAAAAGCAGCAGGAAGCAAAGAAACCATGGAGGAAAGATTTTGCTTCTCTTTCTGAAATACAAAGAGCTAAAGTTGTTTGTGATTGAAAACAGGAGAAAATACTTGGGTTTTTTTTTTCCTAATGCAATTAAGATTATCAAACTGTAAATAAACCAATATTACTGCTTAACCACTGGAGACCAATATATTATATTTTAGTCAGTCTGTATGATTAATATTTCTCCAGAATGACTATATCACAGTTACCAGCAATAGAAGGATGTCTTTCTAGGGAGCCTGAAATTATAATTTCTCCAGGTAATCTTGCGCAAACTTTTTATACTCCAAATAAAAAACTCAATTCTTCAGGATTTATCAATGAGTTCAGAGAGAAAGGCAGACTGGCATTAAAATATTTTTTTTAAAGTGCTGTACACAGAAGGAGGCTCAAATCAGAAAAGAAGAAAATCGCCTTTAACTGACTGTAGAATTTTGACAGGAAATTCCCAAGAGCCGCCAAAAATATAATTCAATTCAATTCAACCAGAAAGCAACAATTTTTTTGCTTTGCTAGCAAAATACTTGTCACTGGTTCAGCTGAAATGACACAATCACATGGAAATATCAAGGTTGTAGGAACTATAGTTTCTGCCCCCTCTAAAACCGAGAAAAGTGACAGGGCTTGGGCATTGTTCCAAAAGTGTATCAGGTAACAATATTGTGTATCATTGTATAAATGTGTATAAAGCGTATCATTGTAACAATGTTATGGTAGGGATGGCTGAATTACAGCCTATAGGAGCCTTCCCTTCTCAATTACTGGTACAGATATAGCCAAAATGTCCAGGGCTTGGTCACATCTAAGGGCAATGTTATGCAAAGGCAGGCATCAGTTATTACAAGGCTAACTTGCTCTGCTAGCATATTACAGGGAAATGATTAATTTAACACATTTCTGTTTCTCTTTGTAGACAGTCTCAGTAAACTACTAATGCCATATAATCCCACTCATGGCAAAAAACTTTGACTTGCTTAAAATTAAGGGCTTACTCCCTTTCAGAGATATATATGTAGTTCTAAAATGTCATGATTTTTTCCCAATCTTCTTTTAGATAGTGAGATGAGATTTGCTGTGGGTGATTTTTCCAGAGTAACAGATTCTGACATTCTAATACCCTAAAACTATAAGATATTACATGCTAGCATTCATCTGAGTCTTGCTGAATTTCATCTCATTTATTTCAGACAGGCACTGCTTGAATCACTCTTCCTGTAAAAAGGTGTTTATAATCTTCAAAAATTTGGTCTTTACTCCTTCTGGTAACTGACTTTTTGGTGTCTGCTTATGTAAGAGTCCCTTATTGTGACACTATAAAGGACTGATTTTGTTGCTTCTCTCCAAAATTGAAATGCCTCCAAAATATTTAAGTATTTCTGGTGTTTTCCTAATTGGCATTGTTCTTTAGGTGGTGACCACAGTTAGACATGTGGAAAAAAAAAAAGTTAATTTACACGGGTAATGAAGAAATATTTCTGGGAAAGTCATAAATTTCTCCTTGGCAGCAATTCTCCTACACTATTTTAAATCTTTCCTGGATCACCAAAGATACCAAATATTTGCATTCTTTTGAATTTGATGTTTTCATAGTGTCTTAAAGTATTTAGCAAAGGTGTTTTTCTAACTCTGTCACAGTTTTATAAGACAAAAAAATAGTGTGACTTCTTATCACACTAAGATCAAGTGGAAGATGCTATTTTAGAGTAAGGCAATGTATACACAGAAAACATATATATGCTGATTGCACAATTGTTGTTTGGATAAATTTTTTTCATAACTAGGTATATTTTATCCTCCATTCCATTACACAAACCTGCTTTAAAAATAAAACCACAACCATCTGTAAAAGACAAAATAGAGATAAAGACATCCTCTCAGAATACCTTTTTTCCTTCTTCTTCTGTGTATGGGGAGGGTTTAGTGACAGATGCCTTTTACATTCCTGACTATCCCACAATGAAGAATAGCAAAGTCATTCTACAGAGCTCGATGTTGAGACTTTCACATCTCATCTGACCTCTAACAGACTATTTCTAGCAAAGACTGCAACTCAGTCTTCCTTACTCACAGCACCCAGTGAGTTCTGGTGCACAGCAGTCAGAAAGAACACTGATGGTCAATGGGAACATCTGACCATCCCATTGTGTCAATCAATCACAGAATTACTGAATATGCTGAGTTGGAAGGGACCCTCAAGAATCATGGAGTCCAGCCTCCAGCCCTGCACAGCACCATCCCCAAGAGTCACACCAGGTGCCTGAGAGCATCGTCCAAACACTTCTTGGACACTGTCAGGCTTGGTGCTGTGACTGCTTCCCTGGGGAGCCTGTTCCAGTGCCCAAACACCCTCTGGGTGAAGAACCTTTTCCTAATATCCAGTCTAAACACCTCCTGACACAACTTCAGACCAATCCTTCAGGTCTTATCACTAGACTCAACTCAGTTGTACAATTAGACAAAAAACCTGCTGTGAAGGACAGGGGGAGCAAACAGCACAAAAAAGCTAGTGCCATTCCCCCTGATTGCAATTCCCCCACACCTTCTGTTTCCCAGGGTGTTCTGAAGAAATAACCAAGAGGTAGCTGGCAACCCAGATGCAATAAAGCTGGGAGTGAAGACAGAAGAGGTATCAGATACGTAAACAGTGGGTTTATGTTTCTAGAGATGTAAATATCATTTATAAAACTTGTCCAGAAGTTCAAAATCAAGCAAAGGACAGTAATGAACATCTTCAACAGTGAACCACTAAATTAAATATGACATTAATGGGAACCATTTAATGTATTTCAGATCTGCTTTGATGGCCATTTTAATTAGATTGTTGATCTGCTGCTGACAGCATCAAAAAACCAAGGCTTGAAATACAGAACCTCATCATATGTTGCTGGGTCTCAATTTCCATGTATAATTAATGAGATAAGTCTTTCTCTGGACACCGCTTGTAGGAGGGTAATTTGATTCACATGTCAGGCACATGGGTATTCACTGGCAGCTCTCCAGACTGTGACCTGAGCCCAGTGGTGGGCTGCTGCATCTGCTGTGACAGCCTCTCCCTGATTACAGGGCTAATAGGGAATTGGTCTGATTTAAAAGTCTTGTTTGTCACTGTATGTATAGACAAGAAGGTTAGATGAATTCTAATGGCAAGAAGGGTAAAGGTTACAAATACATCTCATAAACAATCAAAATTCCAGCAGAACTAAAACCTTATATGAGAAAGAGTATCCTACCCATTTTGATTTCATATGTAGGGTGCTGTCCTTCCTCTATCTTTCTAGAGACCTAAGGAAGTAAAAGGTCAGATTCTTTTGAACTCAAAAGAAAAAAAGGAAGGAGAGCAATTTTTCCATGACCGTGTTAGATAGATACTTCTGAATGACACTGAAATGGTAAGAAAAAGAAACCTTATTTTTCAAAAGGGAAACCACACCATAACCTCATCGTTTCAAGTACATGGCTAGTCACTCACCCTTTAGAAATGCACACGCATATTACAATTTATAATGTAACATTTGACTGTCAGAAAGTTTTAAAGTCAGCCTGTCTGCAAAAGTTGAGGCATGGAGCAGATAGAATTTGTGCCACTGTCCTCTGTTACCTAGAAAATTCTGGCAGTCCAATAGCATTTACTGTAAAGCTCCACTACTGCAATAGGCATGATTTAAGGAACTCTATCTTCCTTTGCTAGGAGAGCAAAGATCAGCTCAGTAATAAATAAGACTGAAAACAAAGTGAGTAATTTCAAAGGGTCATTTATACCTTCAGTGCTGTACCTTGTACTTGTCATCCAGCCTCAATAAAGGTTCTGTAGGAATTACGAGCAAAGACTTTTGGAGAATAAAGATTTCCAAGTTGTGGAGGTATTAAAAAAATGTCCTAAATGCAATTTCATTAAAAAGATCAATGAAAATGTGGCATGATCCATTTATTCAAATGAGAACTAAGTTCATAGCAAATCCATTATAAATATTAAGCATTCCAAACTTTCCTTCATTATTGTCGTATGGAACATACTGGATGAAATGTTCAAAATCAGTAGCAACATAGAGAAGTTCTTCCAGAAATCTCCATTAAAGCTGTCTCATAAAACAGAAACAAAGGCTTATGAAATTAGAAAGCTAGAAATGACACACAATGCAGAAAACGTTGTTGACTTACTTTTTAAATACACTTCTTAAGCTGTGAAACTTCTTCATCATAATATACAAAGAACTAGTTAGGATTCAGATAAGTGAATTGGGCTTTTGTAGTTAGCTAGGGCCTTTAAGTTCCATTACATGAATCAGAATGTCATGCTATATGTAAGAAAAGGGAAAAAAACAGGATGTATGTAAAATCAAACATGGTCTGTACAATTTAGAAGTCAGAGTGACTCCACTGCTCCTTGCCCTTCAGTAAGGTCTACTGCTTGTAGTAACCTCTTCCTTCTGCAAACCTGAATTCAGTTGTTATTATGTGGTCTGATGTTTTGTTCCAGGCCTGGAGTGCAATTCTGAATCAAATGTCCCCATCATCTCCATAACTCCGCTACACACCTCCTTCTGTGGTACTAGTGACACCAAGACCCTTTCTGTTTTTATGGAGATCATTGACAGCACATCATGTGAACAGGCTTCAGATGACAGGAAAATACACTATGAGGGAGGGTCTTCAGAGGGTCTTCATCCCCACTGGACTGTGGGGTCCAGTGAGCTTAAGTCCTTGGCCATTGCAGGCAGCAGGTTAACAACATCCATAACAAGTTGAGAAAAATAGCAATCCTTTGGAGATGTACTGGAGCAGGAGCTCCAGCTTTTTCAAATCCCACATCAAAGATCCTGTTTACAAAAGGCAACACTGTCCTCTTCTTAGCAACTTTCCAGGTACCACAAGTTTGGCTATTTAGTCTATTCACCGCTATCATCTACTCTTCTTTCTTCTCTTCCCCATTCATTGCCTTTCTTCTTGCTCATTTGCATGTCACTCTGCCAGAAGACTCCCTCTTTCTGATTTTCTTGCCCCTTTTCCACTCACTGTGCTTCTGCAGAGGACACAGAGATGAAGGAAATATATGAAGTACACAGGTCTCTGTAATGTGACCCTCAGAAAGACAAGGTAATAATTGTTCTCTTCAAGAAATGAGCAGTAATTATTATGCTGTGAGTAAAAATGAAGTAAGGGCTTGAATTGACTTGTAATCTTTAAGATTAAAGACTTTGTGCACAGCAATTGATGTTTTCTTCAGATAAAACCCTAGGTCCTCCATTTATATGTTTTTGCTTTATCTCTTCGTCTTAAAAATCTTTCCCATTTGAATTTTCCTGACTTCAGGAGTGTTAGATAATTAAAACACCTACATGAAGTGCATTATGAACCCAACTAAATCACCTGAGCTATTGAAAGAAGTAAGTAGTGTGTGACTAGCAGCTGCAATCACTATTCAGTTAACAGCTGTGTGCATTATTCAATTGACGAAATTTGTTTGAACAAAGATCCACGTTTAGACCTGCATGTCAGGCTGAATGAGGGATGGCTGAAAGAGATGGAGCAGCATAGGACTATATTGCATAAATACTTGGATTTTTGCAAATCCATATTATTTATGCAATATAAATAATATTATTATTACAATATAATAATATAAATAATAATTATTATTTATATTATATGATGATAATATAAATAATAATATGGCAATTAAATACTTTAGATCTGACATGTTCTATTATGTTTTTAAAAAGCAGGGGAAAATTAAACATCAGGCTGCCACATATCAGGTCTTCTCAGTTTGTAACTTGGCTGTCGAAACTAAAACTTCATTATTATTTAATTTTCTTAGTTTGATTTAAATGACAGTCTTTGCCTTTAAGGGGTAGCCTATATCAGTATTTCTGGAGATTTTGCACCTCTTGCAGCTCCTATTTCCAGGAAGGATTTCCCACGGTAGACTGGCTTGGACGTATAACTTGAATTAACCTTATCAACAACTGAAGGGACAGGTGGCAACAAGGCAAAGGATGGAGCAAGTGCACTTGATCAGTGCTGAAGAAGGTTGGACAGTATTAATCCCAGGAACAGACTGACAGCCTGGGGGACTGGCACAGGAGTGTTAATCCCAAAGAAAACAATTCATGACCCTGTATGATCCTGTAATTGTAACACAGGAATAAGTGCAGCTTCTATGTCTGGAGGAGAATGGAGGCTGACAATGTGAATAACTGGAAGAGGCTTTTGCAGCCTGCAGATGTAAAATAAGAATTTCAGAGGAAGCTGGCTGTACAACAGAGCAGTTATGATCTTCACAATCCCCCTGCAGAAAGCCCAGCAGTCATCCCTCTCTGTGACACTCTTGTTTGCAGGCGGATACTTCAGGAAAGAGTACTGAAAGCTCACCTGGATTGGAAGAATTCCAACCCTCAGACACCTGTCTTAACAAGTGCTGATGTGCTGTAAACAATACTCCACTAACTTTTCCTGAAGGAAAACAACAGTAGGTTGCAAAAATTTGTGGGTTTTGCACTTTCAGTTTAGCTGGGTCTGTCTTGGAGCATTTTCAACGAAAAAGGAAAAGTATCTACATTTGGCACCTAATATAGCATCTAATCATGTAACTACAAACTTCTGCCAGGAGATGAATACCTGTTGATCAATATATACATATTCTATATATCTCAAGGCATGTTTTAGTAAGCTATTTTATTACATTGACTTAATTAGAGGAACCTATGAAAGCCTTGAGCTATGAAATGCCTATCTTCTGCACATGATGCAAACCTGTTAAAAATTAAAGAAAATCATAGACTTCACAGTTAATTATGGTCAATTATGAGCATTTTACTCTGGAAAATGCTCTTCAAGCTAAACTGTTATATAAAAATTTCCCATCCAAATTTTTGCTTTCCTCTGACCCAGTGTCAATGCATTGATAAATTTAATGCCCATGATTGCAAGAAAGAGAGAACTATAAACAGAGACATCAACTGTGTGTGTGGCCCTGAAAAAGCCTTTTTTTTTTTTTGAGTAGCAGTATCATCATATGAAGTTTATCAATAACTAAATATTTTTTAATGCATGTTCCGCAGTAGTACCATCAGATGCCTGGTGATCTTCAAAAAGCTTGAAAAGTGCCTGTCATTGGCCACCCCACTGGCCTAGGTTCATTATAGCTGATAATGCACACACAGCATAAAATATCCCTCAGTTGGATGAATTTATTCTGCTTCTTCACCTCTCCTTTACCTTGCACTCACAATGGGATCCCACCCACAGCAAGGGCATCCTAGTTTGGAGTTTCTGTTTCCTCTTACTGCTGTCTTATATAAAACCAGTGAGAGAGAAGACAGATCACTCTACTGGGTTGATGGCAGCTCAGCAAACAACCAGGGAACCCCAGTTTTGGCGGAGTGGGCAGCCCAGTAATGCCCCAGGGGTAAATGTCAGACCATGCTCTCTTCACTGTTTGCATTTGCTTATAAAAAAACAAATGGGAAAAATTGGGCAGTGGTTTTCTCTACTTGTGGATGCAGCTGGCAGTAGGCAGATGAGAGTAGATGAAACAGATACATAGCTTATGATCTCTACTCCCTGCCTCAAGATTAGAAGGTTCCAGAAGGTTTTGGTTGATAGAGTATATGTACACTGGTATGAACTGTCCATTTTGCTGACAAATTTCCTTTGAGCATCTCTGAGGAATCTACAGATATTGATTAAACTTCATAATGCCCTAAAGTATCTCAGATTTCTGTTCCTATATAACAGATGAGTAGCCTGAAGGGCAGAGGGAAGTTTTGCCCAAGGTCATAAAATGAGATATTGACAGGATTAAAAATAGGTCTCAGGAATCATGGTATGAGTCTTCCTTAAATACAGTGCCTTTCAAGAACAAGAGGACATATACTGCAATCATGGTTTACATTTCCCAAGGCTTTCCTGTATAAAATATACTATAACAACTGACAGAATGGAGAAGAAAATGTGCAGTATCATGCAGAGGTATTTTATGAGATTGTGAGAGAGTTTCCAGCCCAGTTCTTTTTATTCCTTTTAAATAAGTGAGAAAGATCAGAAAAAAAAAAAAAGAAAAAACATCAAGCAGTCCTCTTGCAGCTAATAAATAACACCAAGAATTGGGAAAGTACATGTCACTTTAATCTGCCACAATTTTTCTTTTTATTTGCCAAACATCACAGTAAGAGAAGATGAGGATATCTGCCTTCTATTTGTGAAAGAATTACCTTAGGCAATTTTTACCTAAACTTCTAGAGCTGGTTGAAATGTTTTCCATAACAAAATTGAAAATGTTTGCAGAATATTTTTATACCTGAATAGAGAATTAAAGTGGATGTACTGTTTTTCTCCTTGCTCCTCTCTCCCCTTTCTACTTGAAAGCTAGATAAGGTAAAATGGATGAAGTGAGGAAGAAGAAAATTAACAGGATTTGGAAAAAAAAAAGAGGGGATATGGGATTTTGAGCATTGTATCAACAGATCAGGAAAAAAAAACCTTCCAGAAATGAAATATTACAGGAATTAATGTCTTGAAATAATGTTTTTCATTGTATTCATACTTGAAAATGGCAAAAAGTTTCAGGCTATATGAATCTCAAGATGAAAATATAAATCAGTAATGTTACAAGTTTTCTTTTTCTTGCTATACAATGTTTCCAGAAAATTATTGTTTTGCTATTATACCCTTAATTACGATTACTGGGTGTTATTATCTTCTTAAATTTAAAAGTAAAATCTTATCCTAAAATATTTATTTAAGTTTATGAATTGAGAGTAGTTCTACCAATGCTTCTAAGTTTCAGAAAATGACAAATGTGATTCACCACCCCATAAACCTCTATAACAAACTGATGAATCAGGCCTGGTGTTTTAAACAAGGCACCACTTCTGGAAACTGCAAGCGACTTGTGCAGCTCTGATAAGTCCAGTAAGTGACTTCCATTGGTTTTAAGACATTCCAGTGTGCAGTCTCCTGTAAGGCTAGATGGTGCTTTTTGAGGGACTGGATCCCACTGGGGTCATGCCATATCTCCCACTGAGCTGGAGGCAGTACTTCCTCCCTAAACTGCTGTGTTTAGGGTATTCAAAATGCAAGGTGCAATGGATCTACAGTGCCATATTGTGTTTATGGCTTCTCAGGGATAGTGCAGGGAATGAGGACTTTAAGGCTAGTGGGACACAGTGACACCTCTGCTCCCTTCTTTTGTTTTCATGCCCAATTCCATTATCTGTGATATTTTATATTCAGACTTGCATAAAAACGCAGCAAAAAACTATTACCTCTTTATCTTACTCCAGCTGGAATTCAAAAATAATTTGATTTGCGTTACTTACTTACTGTATCACTTGTGATAAATGTTGTGAGGATCACAAAGAGGGAGTAGAGATTGGAGCACATGTAGGATCACAGACTGGGACGACTGGGTTTGCTTACTGCAGAGAAGAGAAGACAAAGGGAGATTTAATTGCTCACCTCCCCTTCCCAAAGGGGGGAAAAGAAAAATTTTGACTCTTCACAGAAGGGCACAATGAAGAGAAGAGGTGACAGTCACAAGTTGCAAGGAATTTCAACTGGATATAAGGAAAAAATCACCATGAGGGTGGTTCAATGCAAGAACGGATTGCCCAGAGAATCTGGGTATCTCTATTCTTTCCAAATTTCAGCTGGGAATATCTTTATGCTACCTGCTCTGACATTGAATTTGGACCTATTTTGAGCATGTGCTGGACAAAAAATCTTTGAAGAATTCCTTTAATGTATATTCTGATTTTTTTTTGGGAATGCACCTAAGCATCATTCTGAAGATGAAAATGAGTAAAGGGAAATACTCTTTTAAAGTATGTTTTTCATTTATACCATGAATATAATTGGTTGAAAAGAGCACAATAGTAAGAGAATTTATTTTTTAAAGTGTTGGAAGGAGCAATTAAGGTTTTATAGCCTCTGCATTTGCTAAACCCGAGCATTGCCTACATGGCTTTCAAAGCAGAGATACACAGAGCAAACACTTTGCCACATTACAGATTCCCTAGACTACCATCGCCTTTTGTTCCTAATCAACATAAGAAGCTTATCAAAATTTATCAATAAAGCAGGTGATGAATTCCCACCTGAAGTATAATGCAAGCAGGGGTTAATTAGAAAAGGGAAAGGTGAAGTTGCAAAGCTGTTCTTATGTAAATCCAGATCCCTGACTCTGTAAATTAGGGATGAGGGCTTTGGAAGCATCACCTGCAGTTTTGGCTATCAGCTAAGCTGTACACTGCTTTTCAATTATTGCAAAGCCCAGTCAGAAAGGTTTGGAAGGCACTGCTCAGCAAGACTTTCTGAGGAAACACTATTTTGGAATGGTGCAGGGTAGGATGAAAACTGGGATTTCGATAACTAAGCTACAATCTGTGCCAAACTGATAAAAAAAAATCACACCAAGGAATATCTACCACAGCTTTTATCTGGATCTTAGTCCAAGTGCTCATAGTGAAGCATTTATTCTGCTAAACAATTTTTATTCCCATTTTTGATATCATTCCTGTAGCCAAGAGGAGTCTGGAAATATAGGATACTGACAGGGAAAAATTGGAATCAGGGAAACATGACATAAACTGCAAGTGAGTCGCGAGAATGAGATAAATCAAAATCTTTGGCAGGGAACTCTGCCAGACATTACCTTATATTATTCCTAATCTTAAATAACTTTCAAATGGCAGCCACTTTAGAACAAACTATCCTCCCCTCATGTGAAAAACTCCTAGATTCTAAATGTGTGAGAAAGCAAGATTCAGTAAGTAATTTTCTAGCTCTAACTGGAGGATTCAGACACTCCTTTCCTTCATTATACATTAAGCTCCTCTGTTGTATTTGCTAGAACATAAACAAGAATGTCAAGCCTAGCTCAGAGTTTTATATAAAATGATTTATAGGATGGAATTGGTTGGGACTATTCTCAGAAGAAATCCCAGAGACCTTCCCATGGCCAATAGAAATACATAAAATTGGGTAGCCCCAAGGGTATACATAACCTCAAGTGACCTAATGTCTGTGCTACTTCTCACCAACATTATCCCACATTAATGCAAATTCGTAAATGTGGATTCATGGTGTGAATTCATTGGTTGCATAAGTGCTGATTTATTGCTGTTTATATAAAGAGAGCATCCCCAGCTGGACTTAAATGGCCTCTAGGAGCTCCTTATTGTGTGCTCTGCTACAGGGCAAGCAGGGTGAGACTTCACATCACCCTTGGGGTCAGTAAAAGTTGGGAGAATATATGAACTCACTTTGCTGTTCAAGCGCTTGCCCTGGGTTGACAGAAAACCATGCTCAGTAATTCTTTTAATCCCCTCTTAGGTTGGTTAGGGCTTTCTATACTCATTCAAGCTGGAGACATGGAGACATGGGAAACATTTCAATGGGATGTTTCCTTACTTGCAGCAGCACATACAATCTGGAATTGAATTGTGAGCCTCTCCAGCAATTCTGTATATTCAGGTGTATTATCAATGGCCTCCTTCCACACACAGCACACCAATGAGATGGGCTGTTGGCAAAAAAAAGTAGAAAAATGACAGTTTGAGGAAGACATCTGTGTCAGAGATATCACAGTCTAAGGAATTATGATTGAAAATTAGTATTCTTATGCCATATAAACAGTTCTATTGCAAATATTTGCAAAAAAGTACATGAATGTGTAGACATAATGCTTTTTCATTAAAATCATCCTCATTTTAAAGTCCTAAATCCCTGTAAACCCCTGCCTCTATGCAGCTTTACTCTTTTTCCATTCCTCCAGGAAAGAAAATAAATGGGATTTTTCTAGGATGATTTATGTGACTTCTCAATCACCAGAGCACAACCAGTTGTCTCCATTTCATGGGAGATAAATAAAAGACTTGGATGTGCCTTAAGTACCATCAATCAGAGGTCTATTTGATTCAGTGCTTTACACATCACAGCTCTCACTTTTTCTACCCTGGACTGCAAAGTGTTTCCTTCCTAAGAAGAAGACAATGTTTCCTCTGTCATAGGGGAAAGATTTTGCACAGTCTACACTTTGTGCTTAAGATAACTTTTCTGAGAGGCTTTAATCTCTTTTCAGAGTGTCTTTTCTTGCAGTAAACACCTGCTCAATTTAAAAATTTCTCATTGCTTTTAGGATTTTAGGCAATTTCAAAGTGAAGGTGTCTTTGGAAGCCTGTGTACTCAATACACATAGCTACTACCCATGTTTAAAATATTACAGCTGTCATTGGAAGCTGCCTTTCAATCAGTGTTAGCCAGCATAAAGTGACAGAACAACTCTGCAGGCATTTATCATTCCATTTCCTGCTCAGTAGTACATTATTCTCTGCTCAGTCCTTTTGCACAAAGAAAAAAAGAAACATTGTATAGTGTGCCTTTCCTTGGGAACTTTAGTATTGATGGCTTATTGTTAAGATGTGTTAATGGGTTTTCTTTTTTCATACAAGTCTTGGTGCTGAATACATATTTCCATAATGAGGTTTTTGGAAACCACATAGAGAGTGTCAGACAAAAAGTATGAGTAACATTTCTGCTACCATTTTCCATCATAGTGTTGTGACAAAACCATGAGACCTCTTAGACTTTCTGGGCTAAACTTATAACATCTATTCTGATACTGACTTTGCTTGTGAACTGATTTTATTATAGCATGGAACCATTCAGTTCTGGCGTCTGCAGAAGAGTTACATAATTTTACATCAAGGATAGTAGAAGAAAGGTCTCTCACCCAAAAAAAGAACTTGCACTTAAATGTGCACACATTAAAAGAAATTATTAATAGAATTTTAAAAAAAAGAGAGTTTGAAAACTGGACTTGAACATATAAATCATTGTGTCTACACGGAGACTTTGCTTGGACTCCTTTCCCCTCCAAACCCTCGGTCTCTGCAGGATGAAGACCATCCAGAGCAGACTGTGTTTCTTTTTTTACTGGGGCACTTAAGGAGATGATGAAATGCCTGTAATAATCATAACAAAGGTTATGCAGAGTCTGATTCTGCAGAGAGCATCTGACAGCACCAAGACAAAAATGGTTTTGTTTTCTTAAGTCTTCCCTGCTCCAAGGGCCTTTATATGGGATGTGCAGCACTTCCTTGCACTTTCATTTTAATAACTATCAACAAAATCTCTTACCAAGAAAGCTCATATTAGGTTTGATTTTTTTTTTTCTATTTAGTACTTCATATTTTAAATACTTAAATATTTTAAGTCTTATCACAAGGATTTTTGGATCGTTATGGATGGAATGTCTTTTGGCTTATTGCAGGGAAAACAGGATCTGTTGGCTGTTTGGAGAGGAATCTCATATAATCCTCTATTAATATTCCAGGAAAGGTTTTGACTGTCAATGTATTCTCATCAGTCTAAAGGTTTCCTTTTTTTTCTCCTTCTGAATTGACATAACTAATGACAAGGAGCAGGAAAGTTTGAAGACAAAAGCCACTTCAGTCCTTTACAGCTGGCAATTCCTCTGCCTTCTTATGCTTGTGCAGGAAGTTAAAAAACTCAGAGCACAAAGAAAAGGTTAGCATCCAGGAGGTGTGATTTATCTGCTTCTGGCTCCTGCACTCATCTGCTGTCAGGCTGATGATGTTTGTAGCTGCAGCTTTCAAGACACAAATTAACTGCAAAGTCTTTGCTGAAGACTCCCAGCTGAAAGGCTGGAGAGGTGGAGGGGCTGGGCAGAGGACATGGAGCAGAGGATCTGGAGAGGCAGGGGAAACTCAGCAAGAGACTAGTGTTTTTTAAATACCACAGCTGGTTGGGGGAAATTGTAGATAGCAAAATACTTTTAGATAATTGCACTGTTCTCTCCCATAAGCTATTGCTATAGATTTCTCATAGTTTGAAAGGGATGGAAAATGTCTGAACTCTTCAGAGTTGTGCCAGATAGTCTCAGCAGGATATGTTTCTTGGTGCCTGGCTTGCAGTAAACATAAGCTATTGACAGAAAATATATCCAATATGAAAAGAAATTGTCCCTTACCAAAAAACAGAACCTCATCTAAGAAATTCATAGAAATCATCTGGAGAAGGATTCTGTAAGAGAATAAATGCCTAGATGCTGACTGTATCTTCCTTTGCCAAGGTCTCTGGTAAGCTGGGAACACAAGGCAAACCTCTGGTACTGACAGCAGAAATGGGTTCTGTCACAATGCTCCTTGGGCCCATTGTGGTGAGAAACCATCACACATCAGCAAAGAGCAGTGCCTGGGGAGGCATTGGCTGAGCAAAATTGCTCTGGCACCAGCCTCCTCAGAGTACATTTACCAGTATTTCATATTTCTCATTGCCTTCAAACATCCACTTCAAGAAGGGTCCTTTTGCTTCTTGTCCATGTCAGCTGTTTATTTATTACAAAATGCATGTACACAGAAGAAAAATAATTTTTTTTTAATCTCCTTTGTCCTTCCCTGACTCATTTCTCTCTTACTTACATTTCAATTCTTCCTTTACCTCTGATTACTCACCCCAAAATTCCCAACAAGCAAGTATTCAACATGTGGCAAATGCTACCCTTAAAGTCCCAAACACCCACACACCAGCAACCAGGTGAAATTAAACCAGGGCAGGCAAGAAAAGTTATGAAACTTCTAAACAGTGAATGTTTCTGCAGAAGTTGCAGATAGTTGGATACAATCAGACTGAAGAAAGGATAAAACACGTGGTTTGCAAACAAGTAAAGGAAGTAAAATCTATAAATCTGTCAAACCAGCAGACCTAAAGTTGCAACCTACATCAAGGAAATGGCTGTTAATATTTTTTCAAAGGGAAAAAATATTAAAGAAAATCATCTTCAGAGACAGTCACTTGTCAGAAGCTGCCTCATGAACTCCTATTAAGGTAGCAATAGATTAAAATCTAAAGTGGCCCGAGTGCACGTTTGTATCTCAGACTGGCAGGTACTGGTGATAGGTAGGAAAGCCTTTTCTGCAGCAGGTGGAGCCATCAATTTTTTAGAATCACTTTGAGCATTTCCACTTAAAACATTTACTTGCTACTAAAATGAGCTAGAATGTTGTCAATTCATTCTTGAACTACCCTGCTCTTTTCTAATGTGACACAAAATCTTTTCATGGCTGAATTGAGGTTTATAATAGAGTGCAAAAATTACTGTCTGGCTGAATTCCTGAGAGTAAGGACTCAATACTCTGTGGACTTAGCTGGACTAAGCAGCTGCTCATTTGAAGATGTGAGGGACAGGATTGGATAACACTTACAGTCTGAAATGCAGAGGAGAGAATCCTATATTGGTCTGGGACTGGCATTTTCACCATCCTCTCTAAGGCTCCTAAATATAGCACCACTGAATATATCAACTTTTTATTGACTTTGTAAAGAGGGTGCCTCAGCAGAGAGGAAACAAAGACAAGGAACTACTGCAATACATAACTGTAAATGGTTACAATTTTTGGATGGAAGTTAGAGTTGGATCTGTTGTATTCCCATGGATTAGTTCACAGGCACTTTGGGAAGTACAGAACTGGAAGCTGCAACTTGTGGCATCATTAAATATCTATGGTCATTGCCCTCCCCAGCTGCTTTGAGAAAGCTCAGCTTCTAAAAGGTTTGCAGAAAGCATTCCCTGCAATTCCAGTCTCTGACAAACAGCTGACAGAATCTTTTATTGTGAGCTGTATGCCAGACAGGCAAGGCAGACTTGCTGCTATCTGGACCTGGAAATTGCCACCAAACACTAGGGTCCCTACATGTTTTATTTATGAAAAAGGATATAATCCCCAAGACTGACTGGAAATCAAACATTTTGTTCTTGCTACACCGCTGTTGAGAAGGAGAGTCCTATGGCTGCATCTCAAAACATCAAAGATGGAGCACACAGCTCATCTTTCTTATTTTATCATTATAGTTATGGATCATCTGTGTAATAATTCTTATACAGAGCATGGAAACATAACGGATTCACAAAGTATAGTAAATAAATAAATTAATTAATTAATTTTTGTGTGTGTATATATACATGTATACATGTATATATACCTTTATATATGTCTATGTTCTCTCTAGTTCTCTGCAGGCTTCTTTCCATGCATATTTCCAGTTTGAAATCTGAAGTGGACCACTAGAGGAAGATCTGCTTTCATCAAGAGATGGGCAAACAGCTCAGGGACTTCCTGAACTTTAATATCAGCCCATATGCAGCCTCAGTTTTTTTTCTTTGGATGCTTTCCATTTTTTCCCAAGATGGATGAAGAACAAATTTGATTTCTTTTTCACTGTTCTGGCACAGACACTTAGGCTTCTGAAAACCAGTTAATTACATAAAGCACTTTCTTTTAAGTTCTACCAGTTTCAAATCACCATGGATATGTGGGGACAAAGGACAAGAGGCACAGAAGAACTGGCACACTGTACACTGTGAAACATTATTAGGCAGTATCAACCCAAGGAAAGTACCATTTTGTTCTACAGGGACACTTTAAAAAAGATTAATTCTCTCTCTCTCTTTCTTTTTAACAAGCTTCATTTCCAATGTGCTACTTTTTTTTCAAATTCATTCTTTGTGTTTTCTTTTCCACAATTCTAACATGGCTATTGCTTTCTTTATAAAACTTTTTTCCATTGGATGAATTCATCCTCTTTCTTATCTGCCAGAGTTCATTGTATCAGGTGATTGAAATACTTAGTCTACTAAAAAATTGAGTGTCCAGATAGAGCTGATCTGTGCTGACCAATTAGTGCAAAAATTCTTTGATCCTGGGGTGAGAGGAAAGTTTTCATGGACTGGCAAAATTTTCCCAATGTAACTCTGGAAACTTCTAATGAGCAAACATCATTACTAAATTTCTGAAAGTCCCCTCTCTGCACCACTGTCGTGTAATATGGCAGTTGAAAGAAAAAGAGAAAAATTAATAGAATGGAAATGAAAAGGGAAAAGGAAAAAGGAATAAGGAAAAGGACAAAAAATAAAAGGGTTCTTTTTTTGTCTAGGTAGAACAAGCATCTTTACAATTAGCTCTTATTGAGATTACACTGTGAAAATCAGTCAAGCAAGACCCTGACCACTCACTATCCCATCTCACGGAACCAAATCTAGGGCTTGGAAATCCAACAGTGCTTTCTCTGTCCCTGTTACAAGGACTTGTACAAACAGCTCATCCAGGAATATTACATAGATAAATGAGCCACTAAACTCTGGCGTGGAACTTTGGGGTACATCAAGGATGAGTGGGTGAACCTGGAATCCACAAATGTGGTGGAATTTCTGTAAGAGGAAGAAAAATTTAGAAATATCTACATACATGCACTTCGTGTTTCAGGAGAGAAGGGTTGGCTTGTGTTCTTTTACCACTCATATTTTTAAATCTTGATAAAAAAGATTGAGAAGATCGCATTCAGCCTGAAAAGGAGAGAATCTCTTACTGAGTAGCCAATCAGAGGTGCTGAGAAGTGACAGTTCTCAATTTTGAGGATTGAGGAACCCAGCAGGGCACTGAAAGCAGTAACTACACTAGAGAGAAATACTAACCACAGAGCTAAAAATGGAATTGACTGCATAAGAGTTGATAGAAAACATTTAAAAGCTTCTACAGATCATTGCATTCAGGAAAAGAAAATAAAAAATAAAAAGTTAGAGGTTTTCTGAAAGCTCCAGAAGTGAAAAATGTTTGACTTGTTATAATGGTGGTACACACTGAAACTCATTCTCTTAAGAAATTAAGAAAGATCTCAGGCATCCAGGGAAGAATTAGTATAAACATTTAAATGTGTGTGAGAGCAAAAATGAGAGAAGAGATTCTTTTAAAGCTTATATTAATGTATCCTCAAAGCAACTCTAGTTTTGTTAAAAGAAACTTCTTCCAATGGACCTGATATTTCGCCTGCACGTCTGAGATCTGACATGAGGCAGGTCTGGGCTGGGGGAGGTAGGGGAAGTACCCAGTACAGAAAAGAAAGAAACTTCTAAAGTTAATAGCAAGCAGGCACAATGTTGAAGGAGAAAAAATAATGTCAGAGGAGAAAAAAATTTTTATGAAAACACCAGTATATTGAATTCGCAGGGAACGCCCGAGAGGGGAGAGAACGATGCATTGACTCCATCTTATCAGAAGGCTACAAATTACTTTATTATGATATATTATTCTATACTATATTACATTATATTACATTACATCTAAACTGAATCTGCCAAGCACTCAACTCTGCACACAACTGCCCAGCATCTTGTGACAGCCAACAGTCCTGACACACACACACACTTGGCCCTGATAGGAAAGTAAACAAAACACCATCACTTTGGGTAAACAATCTCCATATTGCATTCTACTTTTGCACAAACACAGGCACAGCAAGTGATTAGAATTGTTTTTCCTTTCTCTGAGGTTCAGAGAATGTGAAACCCAGAAATATTCTTGGGAAGAATTTTGCTTTGCTTTTCTCTGTGAAGAGAAATGTGGTGACACCAGTAAGGTTCCAAATGGAAATTCCTCCTCTGTTTCCATACAAGAGGAATGGCTGCTAATTTGTTCCATCTGTTCTGGCACTTTGCACTGGGCTCAGTGAAGACGCTCAGCCCTGTGCAGCCAGGGGCTGATTCAAGCTGCATGACAAGCGCACACCCGTGACACTGCCCTGGGAGCTGCCTTGGCCCTGCTCTCACTGGGGAGGGCAGGAGACAGAAGGAGGGACAGTGTAGCTGCAGGGCCGTGTTTGCCACCTCTGCATCACCAGCATCCCTGCAAAGCAGCAGGCAGCCCTGGAGGAGAAGGCACAGCAGCCTCCTGGGACCCCCTGGAATTCATCCTGCCTGCTGGGTTTGGGGTTTCCTCTCAGATGTGTGCCTGAGTGGCAGCTGCACCAGCAGCAGGAGCAGTCCCAGGACTCCAGCAAGGACATGGAAGGCAGGGGCCATCTCAGTGCCTCACAGCATTGTCCCTCTGCTCTTTGGTGGCATAGTTCCTCTCCTGCTTGACTCCTAATGAGTTCCCAAGAGCAGAGCATGTGATAAAGGACAAAGATTTCCAGCTACACTAAGCCCTCGTGCCTAAAGTATGCTAGCATGGAGGTCTCAGTGAGCTGTCCTCTGAGGTAATGTGTCTTAAAAAAGAGCTTTGAAAAGATTTCCCACTTGTGGCTTTAATTCTGTACTACAGCTGCAATTATTTAGTGTGCAAGGGTGCATACCAGGGTGTGAGGGAGCCCACAAGTGCTGCTGTTAGGGGGAGAACAGCAGGATCAGAGCAGGGAGGGCTGAAGCCAAGAGCCAGGAGCTGGAAAGATGCACTGTGATGAGGACTTTGGCAAGAGCATGCTTGAGACCACAGACAAGGAATCACAGAGTTTGGCAGAAAAGGAAAAGGAGAGAACATGGGCATAGGCAGGATTGTGAGGTCAGAGGGGCCAACTCTGCCCAGGGATAGGGGGGCACCAAACAGGATGTCCAGTCCTGGGTGCATCCAGCATCCTGCTGCTCTTGGGGATGCAGCCAGCAACCACAGGCAAGCTTCATTTCTTCCATACTGCTGGGCAGAAAGGGCAAAAGGGCTCAAGGTGCTGACAGAAAGGGCAGGAGCCATCATCTGAATTTTATTGTGTTGTCTTTAGGAGGCCTCTCCATCCCTCAGAATCCTGACCTGCAGACCTGCAATGATGCTGCTTGCCTTCCCCACTGGAACTCTGCAAATCTCAGCTCATTAGCATTTGCAGCCTGCTTTAGAGCCCTTAACTGAGATGTGCTAAAGAAGTGAAACACATTAGGTACAAAGCACATGGATAATACTGATACTCATACAAAATATGCTTCAATAAAAGCTTAATAACTTACCAAGAGGCAATAAACCCAAGTGTTACCTCAAATGCATTATGCATGGCTAATTTCAATTGCTGGCATGTTTCTGCCTTGGAGAGACAATCAGCACACACTATTTCAGAAAAGGTCTTCACAGATAAGCAAAACATAATATAATAGTCTCCTTAGCTGGCAAAAATCAGTATCACTCCTGTGACTGCTGAGTCAGTTTACACCACTGCATAGCTGGGCTCATTTTGCTTGGAATGATCAAAATGACCAATTTTCCTCACCTGCTGGGACATTTGGGCACTGGGGCTCAGAGATGGAGCTGCTGGAGGACTGGGGTTCCCCAGACAAAATTACATATTTCAGTCACAAAGATTATGTCATGTTTGTAATCTATTTCTGAATTGAAAGAAATTCTTGAAATGACCCTTGGGAATTGAGGGCACAGTGGCATTGTGATCATTTGGAAAAATGCCATAATTACTTTTTCTATAAAAAGAATATCCACATCATACATTGTGGAGGAGAGAAGTTTTAAAGAGATGAGGCAAACTGACCTGAGTAGATTAAAGCTGAGGCATAGATTTTTTAGCAGAATGAGGTAGTATTGGATAAAATGGTTTTACTCTTGTCGCACTGAAATAATCATTGTAGGCAGCCCTTGTTCTTGCAGTGAGTTGAAAATTCTAGGTCCTTACTGTAGAGTCAGTTCCCTGATCTCTAACTGCCTCTTAATGTGAAAAAGTGATGGAAATAATTTTTGTCATATTCTTGCATGCTGAGAGGTCATAAATAATTAGAAGCATATTTTGTGAATTATGCCCAACTTACCAGCAGGAAGACATCCTGAAAGTTCTAAGCCTACTTGCATTGAAAAAACTAACCAACCAACCAAACAAAAACAAACCAGAGCAAATTGTGTTAATTGTCTCTATAGACTTTTTATATTCTTGTATTCTCAGTGGAGAAACAGAAAATTGTATTTTCCTCCCCTTTTTTTTTTTCTTTTTCACTTTATAGTTAAGCAGGAACATTTCAAACATTGTTTCTACACAGAAAATACCATGTATGTTCTTAATTTTCTGTGCTCTGAGCAAGCCTCATGACCTGGCTGAAACTTAAGCTCATAGGTGTGTGAAGACTAAGAATTCTCATGCCCCTTGTCTTTCTCTGTTTTGAATTGCTGCTTTTTCTATACACAAGGATCCCCAAATTCCACTCACCACATGGACTGGCTTCAATGTTCTTGTTTTTTTAGCCTCCTGCTCACTTCCCATTCCCAGCAGCTCTTTCTCATACCCACACTACTCACCCCTTGCAGCAATTTGCAGTTAAGCTGTGAAGTTGCTCAGAAAACTAACATGGCCAGGAGCAAATAATTTCTCAAGTCATTTTTCAGCCACTTCAGTCCCATATGTACTTCACTGAATGATGGCACAAACTATTTGCCAGTCCCAGAGGGAAGAGACTGAGTAGTACAATCTCTTTGGGAGCAGCACTGAATTAAGCCATCCTAAGATGGCTTTCCAAATATGCATAATACCAGTATCAGGCTATTATCATCCTGCCAGAGTGCCAGATTTTTAAGAAGGAAGAAGTGTTCTTACCCAAATGTTTGTTTCTGCTGCTCTTGCAGTGCTGAACAGCTCAGTCCTGGCACATGCAGTGGCTCCAGGGGAAAGGGGCTGTCACCTCACCTCCATGCTGGGGCTGTTGCCCTGTTCCCAACTTTTTAACAGATCCAGCAAAATTATATGCCAGCTGATGTGACAGAGACTTAATTTTCAGGTAAACCAGCAAACTATGTATACTGTGCATTTTAATTGAGCAAAGCTCAGAAATTAAAGCACTGGGCTCACACTGCACAAGGAAGTCCATGGAAGTCGCTTTGACACCAACTCAGTGTGCAAGCTGAGCTGCATCAGTGCTGTGATTCAAGAATATCCAAATGCCATATATTCTCAAAATTCTTCAGCTGAGCAATTCATGCTTTTTTTTAGAAAGCTGTTTATAATCACCATAATTGATAAAATGCAGGAACACACTATGAAAAGGAAAAAAATCATCCTTTGAATGTCATGGCACAGCAGGAAAATGAGCAGGATGGTATTTAAACTGTGAAGTAATGTGCACACTTACAGTATAAATGTTCTTTATCAAGTATCATCAAGAGGATGACAGGCAAAATATGTTATATAATATCTTGCAAGAAGATGAGACACAAATCCCAACATAAGGAAACAAAAAGGGCTGATTTTCTGCTCTTTCCCAAATGGTAGAGGGAAGAGGGAAGAAAAGTTCATGCAAAGGTTAAAGCAAATTTGTGGAAAATTGGAATAAGTACCAGCAAATTAAATAAACAATTAAACTCAGTGTCCAAGACACTTCAAAGATACAAATACCATCAGCAGATACTGGAAAGTCGTAGCCAACAGTTGTGTGGTAAGTTAGTCTATTACAAAGTAGACAAGCAAAAATAATGGATTTGTCTTTACTTTTCATATTGTTATAGTTTTATTCAGGTAATTTATGTCAACTCATAGTCAAGAGGGACCTTAGGTAGTACAACTGGTGATACTATTCACCACATCCCTTCTTCTTCTTCTTCTTCTTCTTCTTCTTCTTCTTCTTCTTCTCCTTCTCCTTCTCCTTCTTCTTCTCCAAACTTGTTATTATTATTATTATTATTATTATTATTATTATTACTTACTTACTTACTTACTTACTTACTTCCTCTTGCTATTAATGTTTATTACTTACCATGGATGCACCAGAAAAATAAGGGCAGTAACTGTTGGTACAGCTTTGAGTGACTGTCCTCTTAAAAATTAAATCTTACTGCATTTTGGGTTATTTAGTGACTCCAGTGACTTTGTACACAGTAACTAAGGACATAAAAAATATATAAGACAAGAATAAAAAATTCTTTTATGCATTTTGTTACCAATTGTAAGAGTGACTCAGAAGTTCGCAAATAAAAACAAAATCATCCTTCAAATTCATCGCAGAATGAAGTTCCTTATGACACTGGTGAGCAAGCTCAATAATTTGTTTACTGAACTCAATCACAAATGGAGACTACACTGGAGATTGTTCAAAAGCAATTCAAAGTTCTTCTCAAAAGTTACTGTGTCAGGCATTTGGGCACTAAACCTCACACAAGTTTGAGAGGACATAGAGCTGGTTGCACTACCTGTGCCTCATACAAGTGTTTGTCAAAGCCAAGGGAGCAGGGAGGGGAAACAGTGACTTGTACCTGAAAAAGCACTGCTCCTTAATTCCTGCTGGTTTCATGCTGGGTGGGGGGAAGGAAAACAATCACCTCTCAGGCAGTGGCATAAACAGTGAGACAAAAGGCAGTTAATAGGCTTTTCACTATATGTCTTTTCACTCAATAATCTAATTTTAGATATATATCTATATATCTTTTCAAAATGGGCTTGTGGGGAGGTGCCCATGCTGGGATTCTATCTCTCTGCCAGGCACTTTCCACAGGGGCTCTGCTTCTCACAGTATCCCAGCACAGACAGCATGCTGCTTACAGTGGTAGGGACATTTTCTGGACTCTTGGCTCTAATTCAAGTTTAAGCTCCTCTGCAAGGAAAAGCAGATGTCCTGGAGGGAGGAAGAATTGCTCTCTGAGGGCTCCCTTTGATGGCTAAGCTGTGTGATGAGCAGGGATGGAAACAAGGCACCAGCTGTGTTTCCTGCAGGAGCTGGTCCCATCCAGGGACACGTTTTGAGCCACCCCCTGAGCTGGATGCTCACGGGAGTCCCATGTCCCAGGTTCCATGCCCTGTGCCATGGTCCTGGCTGCACAGAGGATTTGGCAGAAGCCAGCCCAGCACCCTGCAGTCCCCACTGCAGAGCTGCTGCCATGCTCAGAACAGCTTTAGACAAGCTTGGTCACAAACTTGGATCTAAACAGCCAAAGAATACTGACATCTCATTTCAGCTCTTCTGTCTGATACACTGTTCTGAGCCTAGATTTTCTGACTCTTAGTTCAGCTGTCCTTTTCAATAATTTTTAAACCAACATTTTAATTTTTGTTGTAATTATTTAGAAGAATTAATTTGCTCCTCACTATTCTCCCAGAGACTTTCACATCACTCAATCTTTGAACCCTTTTTGGCAGGGGAATAGGTTTGTTTTTCTTATTGAGCAAATGAGCTCTGTTCTTTTATTTTTATTACTGATAAAGGCATTCCATACTTCACTGGTAATACAGGCCTGAATTCCTGATTCAGCACAGAGAAATGGCTCCAATCCTCCATACAAGATGAGGCTTTGGGTTAAGGAACACTTGACCGAACCCACAGATGTCCCAGTAAAATTCCTTTTCTGTGATTTTGCTGCAGTGGAATAATTTTCTCCCATGAAGAAGATATATATGATAAATGATCAGGTTATTTTTATTCTAAATTGTATTTTATATGAAGAAGTCATCAAAAAAGTGAGGATCCAAGAGGTTCAGTGTTTAAAGCCAGAAGGAGTCATTAGATCATCCAGTCAGGCTTCTGAAACATCATAGGCCATTAAATTTCATGATGGTATCTTATATTAAATCCAAAGGCTTTAGAAAAACTAAAGATTTTCAGGCACTCACATCTTTTGAGGAGATTAAGCTGCTTGTTGCAGCAGAATAGCAGAGAGACCAAGCTGCTGCCAGAGGAGCAGTGAGTGAATGGCAAAGAATTGATTAGGTGCAGGACATTCCTGGAAAATAGTGCCCTCATCACTGGGGAAAGTAAAAAAAAAAGCATCTGCCAATCTTCCCTGGGGTTTAAGCCACATTTCTGACCTCCAGGCTGAACACATCACGGACAAAGCAAGCAACCTGTATCAGCAAATCAAGGTTCCCAGGCAGTCAGTCCCACTTGAGAAACAAGGCAGACTCCCTTGGTCAATCTAACCACACTGAAGAGTCTGCAGCATTTTGTCAAGACAAAGCATTAAATCCTCTTTCCTAAGAAAGGATTTTAGATGATCCTTTTCTGTTCATCTGATGGGAAATCAAGTCAGCACAAAGAAAGCTGACTGAAAGATTCAGCTGTACTTCCTCAGTGGCACTGGTTGGTGGGATGGAGCAGCTACAGAGTTGACCGAGGCAAGGGGAAAAGTCCTCACCCAGCACCCACCAGTCTTGCTGGGTCCTCCTCCAGCTACGAGACTCTAAGAATAGTAAACTTGGAGTTAAGATCATGCTTGAAAGAAAATCCTGTTTTACATTCACAGCTTTTATAGTACCTGGATTTCTTAACATTTAAGAAAACTGACTCTATTTAACAGTCAGCAAATGTAAGCTTTGGTATAGAACAAGTGAGTAGAAAAACAAAAAAAGAAAATTCTTTTCCAGGGAAGTTAGTAGAAGAATGAGCATCTTGTTGAAGTGCCTAAAACTGCTGCCAATTAGGGTATATATTTATCAAATGTTCACGGACTCCATTCTGCTGTAAGCTTCAAACATTTAACATTAAACTGTTTCTTACCTTTTAGTGATTCTGAAGAGACTGAAAGATCCCCAAAATCCAGAAGACCAGACGGATATGGGCAAACCTTCATTATAATCATCTCACAATGAGGCAGCTGCATTCAAGTGAATTGTTCAAGGGGAAATCTCTGAAGAGCTACTTTGTCATCTCTCTGCATTGAAACACATTTTCTTTGATTACAGCTAAAATCTAAGCACTCATCTAATTCAGGAACTCTCAACGTATTTCTTAAGTGTTACTTTTTTTATTGAGCAAGGATAAAGTAAACGCTGAATGTCATTGTAGTACCAAAGACATCCTTCTGGATTATAGGTGAATAGGAGTCACTAAAGCCTAGCAGGCACCCATGGGATGCTTAAAATGGAATATTCAATATTCTGTGAATATCTTCTTGCCTTCAAGGGATCCTCACGCAGATTTGAGTTGTTGTGTTGTCAGCCACCTTGCTTGCTGTCTTGAAATAGAGTGGTAACCCATACAAGAGCAAACTGCAGCAGTATTTAAGTTCCTGAAAGGACAGAGGAGCACATTTTCTGCCTGATACATTGAACTTCCTGAGTCTTTACTCAATTAATTTCTCAGAGCTGACAGGGCATCCTTTATGCTAGGAGAAAGTGACCTTAGCGCCTCTTATCAATATCTCAACAAAGATCAGCTCTTGACTGGTACCTTTGGCTCATGTGTCAGCTTGTGCATGTCAGAGGAAATGACTCTGGGCAGCTACAGGGGTGGGTGGTGGTGTAGTGTGTGTTCAGTCTCCAAGCTCTCCAGCAACACAGTGCACTGAAGCAAAGATGTGAGTGGCATTTAGTTCAGCCTGTAAATGAATAAAAGCAAAGTGTCATCCTGTGCTTCAAAATGAAAAAAAAAAATCCTTTAGACAGACTGATCTAGTTTTATCAGCACTGACTTAAGTGGCAGGCCAGGGTGAAAGTCTTTTGAAATTTCTATGTTGGAGCAGGAGAGGTTTGCCAGTCAACACAGAAAAAACTCTACCCAAGGTTTACCTTCTCTGACAGATTATTAGACCCTCAAATACATTCGGGGATCCCCTCAGCCTGGAGCATTCACAAAGCAGACTTCTACAATAGTAAAACAGCTGGTATAAATTAAAGTTTCGTGCAAGTAAACTATTTCCATGCAACTTTTTCAGAATTTCCATGTTGTTAGCAAGTAGCCTGTAACTTGAAAACTAGCAGGTTTTTGTGTCAAGAAAAACTGATGACTGTTTTCAGTGATCCATCCTTCATGCTCCCATCTGGCAGTAAAAAACAGGGCTATAGCAGTATAACTTGACTCAGAGACTGACTCCTACAGACGGTGAGTAAAAAGTGGTTATTAAAATAGCAAGTATAAGGCAACAGTGTGTTTTCAACTTGTTCAAAGGGAGACATTAAGAACATAAGACCAGCTCTTTGCCATTCTAGCAAGTGCACGAGAGTTTCAGCCTAACAATTATCCACAATTATCCCTGTCCTACATTTATCACCCTGGGCACCTCAAAAAAATCTCCACAAGCTTTGGAATTGCAAGGAGAGATCAGAGGCTACCAGGAGAGTGGGTCATAGGAAATCAAATCACCTTCCCCGTTTCCATTTGTAAAAACAAGCTATGCATCAAAGGACTCTGCCTCCCTCCCTGCCTCCCTCCCTCCTTCCAGGTGAGCAGCACAAGCCTTGAAGCAATGCAGATGCATTACAGACACTGCAAAGCAGGGGTTGATCCAGCCAGAGACAGAGGAACTCAGAGCCAGTTCTGTGAGCACTCAGTGAACTTAATGAGAGGCTTTCCTTGATGAAAATTGGCAGCTGGTGACAAGTTCAGGTTTTGAAGGGATGTATTGTGAGGGAATATGCAGACAGCATTTACAAGAGCCTACTTCTCTTGTCTTGGTCTGCAAAACAACCCTGATTAGGTAAAGATGATAGCAGCTGTTTATCTTTGAAGGTACACAGCTATGAGTTTTACATATTTGCAACACCACAGAATCATCTCTTAAAAGAAGGTTAAGTGTCAGTGCTTTTTTTGAAAGGCAGTATGATACAGCATTGATACTACAACCTTAGGCTCCCACTTATTTCAAAGGATCAATTGACTTCGTAAACTCAGAGACAAAAGTATCTTAACACACTTCATTTTAGCTAAAGTGAAAAAAGCAGCTAAAAAAAGTGACAATTATGTTCCTAAAACTAGAAATTGAGTCATTTGGACAAACTGTGACACTCTTGTCTCTCTCCCTGGCAATCAGAAGACAGCTATTTTCTCTAAAAAAAAAGAAACAACTGGCTCAATGTTAATTCTTGACCTCTATGACTTACCAAGGATTGTCTTACTGCACATCATTCACATGGCAGACAATTTTTATCAGTGCTGACTCTAAGATGTCTTTTTGCAGCATATTGTCAAGGACCACTACCAAAATCACACTCTTCTTTTTTTCCCCCCAAAGAAATTATGCATTGTTGGTGTCCTTGGAATAGCCTGCCCATACTCCATAGCAAGGCTTTGAAAACACCAGGCAGAGCTCTCTGACAGTACAGTTTGATTTTACTGAGCCCAATTCACAGTGAGCTTGTTGCTCATCTCTTCTAGTGCAAAATGAACAATAAAAATTGAATAGATCTAATTATGATGTTATGAATAGATCTATGTTATGATTTTTTCCAGGTGAACAGAACTCTCTCTGGTTTCCTAGTTCTGCATCTGGAGAAATAGGAAATAAAGACCTAAGTAACTTCATTTGAAAAAAAAATCAAAAAACTCATGTGCTGCTTCATTGCTTTTTCTCCCCTTTTCTATTAGTGATTTTACACTAACGTTGTGAGTGTAAACACATAGCCTATTTTATGTGCTTTATTTTGTGCAGCTAAAATAAGATTAAGTGCATTCCACCAAGTTTTGCTCCTGTTTCTACTAAACACTGTGTGAACAATGTCATAAACCCTTGTGAGAGCACCCATCCAGGACTTTGCAAATTGTTGAGGTGATTAGGAGCATGTGCTCTGCTGGCTGTTATGGTTACACTCCCAGATCACTTGATAACAGTGACTTCAAGACCATTTGAGATTCCCATGCAGTTTCAAGCTTATGCCTAGACTAGATTGATTTTGACAATTTTAAAACATGTTCCAAACACACAACAAACCCTTTCAATTACCATGCTGCTGAGAAAGACAGCAAATTTCAGGTTCAATGTTGATTCCAGCTATGTAGGCCAGTAGATTTGCTCTTGTCTGGCTCAGATCAGCTTCTTCATTTTATCAGAGATAAAACCCTTTTTGCCACTAATTCTCATAATTATGTCAGTATTTTTTTCCTTCACATGGTCATTTAGTATGTCTCACATACTAGAAAGAGAAGGTATTCCACACTGCCCATAAAAATGTGCTAGATTTTTCTGGTATATTTTACATGTGAGCAGCCTGGAGGCAGAAAAACTTTGGTCAGCCTCTTTGTTCTCAGTTTAAACATCATGTGTTCAGTTATCACAATGAGAATAAAAGCACTTATAGAAACTTTTCTATTTAATTGCATTCAATAACTGCTCTAATTTCTTGATTATTAATCTTCTTCAGACATTACTGGAAACCCAGATTTAGTGTTGCAACAAAAGTATGACATAAACTCCACAGAAAGTTTAGACTACAGAAAGCTAAAGAAAGAATTTTTGGCCTCTTTTTTCTTTGGAGAAGTACAAGCTTCAGGCAATTTTATGTTTGTCTCTTTCCATATTTTCACCTAATACCCTTGAATGCCTTTACTTGTTCTCTGTTCCTGTACCACAAATATCCCAACCAGAAGTGTCTTGGTCAAGATGTCACTACAGCCCTCCTGTGCTAAGCAGCTTCAATTGGAAATTCTCTTATACATTTCCATTTTTCTACTATGAAATCATTATCTGGGATGATACTTGTCTAAATTTAAAATATTTCAAAACAGAAGGTAAGACTTATTTTGGAATGTAAAATTACTCCCCACAAAAATCAGAAGATTCAAAATGAGGAGGTGTGGGAACAGCACAACAGATATGTAGCTAAATCATAGGAACTTCATCCCAGAGCTTCTTATGTTGATGCAAAGTTCCCTTGCAAGTTTCTTCTCCACTGAATGTAGATGCTCATGCAGAAAGGACAAAACAAGGCACCAGTTTGACCACTAAGCTTCCTGTCCACACCACCATTCACTGCTGCTCTGGTTAGTGGTGCTCTACTAGTTGTATGACTGGGCAAAGGGGAAGAAAGATGCCTGTGAAGGCTCAGGCAAAGCTTGATATCAGTCTATGTGAGTATTCAATTTACATTGCTAATGCTGAAGCAAACTAGGTACCCATTATGTAAACAATAAGTGACACATCAGACCATTCTATGACCTAATGAAAGCTATAATTTTTTTTTAATGTTATAAGCCAACTGGAAAATGCTGATGAGAGAGGAGTCCTTTCCCTGCTATTGCAGCAATTTACAGTATGGGTTTTAATTAGTCTCTTCCCTCCATTGCCCCTGTCTTTCATTGCAGAACTGACTTGTTTTCTCATTTGAAAAAATCCAGCCCTCTAGCAGCTCACTGGTCTCTGGAAAAAGGATTAACATATTTGAAGTCATCACTAGGGGCTTCAAGCAGGTGTCCAGAAGAGCAGATGTGAACTACTCTCAGTAATTACTTTCAGCTCTCAATCTGTCCTTCAATGGCTATTGGAAATTTAACCTTAAAGAAGTTGAACGGCACTTATTCCTCATCATCTTGAAAGCATGTAAAACTCAAAGCAAGAAAAGTTACAACACAGGAACTTTTCCAGCTTTTCTTGACACAAAAGCCCTTGCAGATGCTTCTGAGATGTGAGATTAGGAGAGGTGGAGATTTTGCCTGAGATGTCAGAGTACTCTTGAGAGGCTGTGACACAATGAAGGAGGTTGTGCTCAACCAGAATTTGTGAACAGGCCAGCTAGCAACACCTGGCCACAATAAGATCCAAATGACAAATATTTTCAGGCAGTGAATCTGTATTTCCTGTCTGTCTCTAGTGGGAATATATCTTTTGTTGTATTTTAACAATAATACTTCTACTTGACAGTTGCTTTACTACAGAGTGTAGTCTTAGACGTGCTTTTTCACTTTGGGAAATACATCCTTATAGTAAAAATTATAAGGGAAAGAAAGAAATTTCAGCTCTGAGCAAAGTGATTACAGCAAAGATAGACAGGAATTAGACCATCCAAAGAATGCAATTTTAGGCTTTAATGATCACAGGCTCTGTGCTGCAAAATGCTTGTGACAGATTATGTTAGCCACCACATGACTGCCTGCAAAGAGCATGTCTCTCTCATCTTCCTGGCCACAGTGGGGTTCTAATCTTTTCCCCCCATTAGAATGGCACATTTTTTGAAAACACCTTGGAAACTGTAAAATGATGTCTTGGGTTTTGGTTTGCTTATCGGATACTTTTTATAGCATTTTCTTTGAAGAAAATTATCAAATTCTCCCTGGACCATAACCCTAGAGTTTTACTGGGTTTCTGTCGTTCTGTTCTGAAGTTTCACAGTTTATGTCAGGTCTTCTACCTTAAAAATCGTGAAGCCTATTTAAAAATCTATTTTTTGCATAGAAAGATCAGGCTGTCTTCATAAGCCTAAACACACTTGACCAGGCTTCATAATGTCAGTGATCCTAATTTGTCAGTTTAAAATCCCCCCCAAGAACTCTGAATTTTAAGTTTAAAGGGTTTCTCAAAACTCCTTAAGTTTCCTTATGACTGTGTACAATCCTAAAATATATCAAGCCAGAATTGTCTTAAATCCATATGCATCAGGCTTTGAAGTAATCTTTGTCTCTGCCCTATTTTAATAGTTATATTTTCTAAACACTGATCCAATCAACTGAACAAGCATTTCCTGAACAATCATCACTTGCTGTTCTGCTGTACCTTAAATTGACAATACAATCTCCAGTTCCACAGTGAAATACCTGTGGGGAAGATAAACCATGCAGGGCACAAGCCATGTACTTGACTTTATTTTGTGGTGGCACGCGTCCATGGCAATGCTCCAGCCCTGAGCACCACAGTCATGGCTCAGCTGTGGGCTCTGCCTGGACCCAATCTCCCAAAAGATCCTCTGGAAAGGTTTCATTTCTCCTTCTCTCCACAGGTTTTTGAGGCAGGAGAATGTCATAGTTTTAGTACCAGGAGGGGTGAGGTTGTACAATATTTGGTACAGCTGGGTGCCATGTAGGTAGGGTCACTGGAAGAGGGACAGGAATTTCTGGGGACATGGTGCTGCAACAGTCAAGGGCAGATGTTTGGTGGTTTTGGGTGAATTTGCACCTAAGTGGAGGAGCTGCACTTTCAGGCTGGTGTGACTGTGACAGAGAGGTCTGATTCCATTTCAGAGAGAAACACTGCAGCCTTTTGTTGCATTATGAGATAGCTGAATTTCCTAAATACTGGCTAAAAAATGACACTATCAATACCAGCACAATGGATATATTACCCAGCACATTTCTTCATCACAGTTACAAGCAGTCAATGAGATGTAACACTGTTGGATTTCTGCAAGTGTAAAGGACATTAAAAGAGACGGCTAATGGACAGAATAATAGAAAGTAACTGCAGAATGATCAAAAATTGATTAATTTTACATTTAAAATCAAAGAACAAATAGGAGTCAGTCTTTAGCTAAAGATTTGGACTTCAGAAAAGCAAATTTAGAGAAGTTAAGGAAACTGATTAGCAAAATCTGTTGGACTGAGATGATACAGCAGCTTGACAGTGGAAGGAGAAAGGAATTGATTGCTGCCTAAAGAGCTGAAAGTAAGAGAAATCTTTAACCTCAGCCAAAATAAAATTTATGGAAATGGATTCCACACACTAAATATCCACCTTTGAAAAGATATTTAAAAATATAATATACTACCTACTATAAGGACAAAAGCAAAAATCTTACAAGATCTAGAAAGGCAAAAAAGACAGATATGTAAATAAAGCCAAATTTCACTGGTTAAGACATACAAGGATATAGAACAGTAAATGGCAAAAAGTAACCTGAGCTGGATCCTGTAAGGGGTAAAAATCTGAACCAAAAAAAATTGCCATTTGGAAATCTGTAGCAGAAGGAAACAAGGAAAATAAAATTGCCTGTGAGTCCTGAAGATTGGGTAACCTGTAGATTATAGATCAGTTAGGTATGATCCCAAAACAAATAAACAATTTACCCAGATTTCCAATAACCAAGGATGCACAGACAGCAAAGGCAGTATATAGACTGGGAATGGCAATAGGGTAATTAAACTTAGTTCCCAGGAGAAGAGAGAAAATTTAAGGAGGATCACAAATGAGTGTAGGAGGGGAAGAAGTGGGAGTAGTCTCCACACCAGAAATAAGGTCTTGTACATTATGTAGGTGTGTTTGTGAGCTGCTTTTAGGAAATACTCCAAATCCCCAAATCTGGTACTTTCTACATTGAATCTACTTACAAAAAAAAAAAAAAAAAAAAAGAAAAAGAGAAGTGGGACATAAGATGAGAAAACTTCTCCACAAGGGATCCAAGCAATTATCTTTCTTTGACTTCAGTAATATGGCTTTAAAAGACCTTTGGAAGGAAAGCAGAACACAGACATGGAGATAAGCACAAAGTGTCTTGCCCATACCCTAATCTCAAAGGGAATACCTACTAAATATGAGTTTCTCCCACTGGTCTTCTTGCTGCTCCTGGCTCTGCACAAGTCCAGCTAACTCAGTGAGAAACCCAAAAACAAGGAGAGCACAGGAAGCTAAAGCATTTAATCATGTAAAATACACATTTTCTATTGCATTTATACCATAAAAACACACACCACAATCAGCATTTTTTCCTCCATTTCATTAATCCTTTTCTGTTCTCCTAAAGAGTATCTTGCTCTTTGGCTAGCTGGCCAGAATTGTTTAACATCTTCTGGTTTCCGTTAATTTTTCTTGAACTGATGACAAAACTCTCAACTGACGTATTTTGGAGGAGGGCTTGTCAGGACATTGCCCAGTGATATTTAAACTTCCTGAACTTAGAGATACCTTTTCTAAAGAATTCTAGGGGTATGTCTGTCTCTCTTATATGTGACAAGTGGTAAGACACCTGTCATTGACAAGCACATTCAGGTCTACCTTAGTCACTTCTCCCTGATCAGATTACAGTGGAAGTTTTTAATGGAGACTTTCTTGTCCTAAAGGTCTCTTTTAATGTCCTTTACTCAAACATTTTTCAGCCACATCCATCATCCTTCTCCTGTGCTGGTATACTCATGCTGTTCTGCAAGGTGATGCTTCTCAAATCTGTCAATGCTGCAGTCATCCTGTTTGTGTGAAAGTCATTGATGGAAACGAACAGGCTCAGATCTTCTAGGAACATCCAACTACCTCATCTTTAAAGCTGACTGTTTCCTCTGCAGCGAGTTCCTGGGTGTGCTCTAGGTCCCTATAGAAACTTCCATATCTGAAATAGGCTGTGGTACTCAAATCTAAAATTAATAGCAATCAAAAGAGATATGGAGTATCTAAACTCCATTGAAACTATCAGATGAATTGTAGCCTTTATCAGGATTTGTCTCTTTATCTGTTTCCAGCCCACATGAAACATCTGTCATGTAAACTAATAGTGTTGTCACCATCAGAAGGGGAATGTCATCATAAAATGTGTTGTCACGCCGAAAGGGGAATAAGGAAGACATTTAAAACAGAGATACCTGACTGGTTTGTAAAGGAAATCTTCTACCTAAAGAGCAGTGCACCTTAGTAAAGGCTGCAGAAATATACCATATGCAGGCAAGCATGTAAAGAATAGGAAGAAATGCAGGGCTTTTCACTATTTTTCTGTTGCTTTTTATGTCCCAGTTTCCTGAAAATATTACTGCTTTCAGGAAAAAAAAAAAACCAAAAAACCAAAACCACAAGTGCCTGGAGAAGACTTATGTGGAAGAGTCTCTCTGGCAATATGCCTGGATAGAGGCCTGAGCATCCTGGTCTGACCTTGGCTGACCCTGCTTTAAGCATGTGAACTCCTCTGATGCCTCTTCCGATCTGAATGATCCAATGATCCAGTGAGGCCAAGTTGCCTCTCTGCAGCCCTGTAGCACAAGCAGAAAGGCTGAGCTTGTACAGCAGGGTTGTGCTGGCTGCTCAAGGGCACAAAGTGTCTCAGGCACTCCTGTCTACTTTCCACCTCTCCAGGGAAGGATGCCTAGCAGGTTTTGAAGGAGCTCCATCACAGCCCTGTGAGACCCAACCATAATGCTGTGTGGGGGCTTAAATTACACAGAGTGAGCAGCAAGAGCCATGGCACCAAACAAAGCCAACATCCGTCACACTCCTGCCCTTTGAGTAGAGCACAGTGCCCCAGGAAAAGCTACCTTCAGGCTATTCTGACTGCTATGCTGCCCCCTGGCAGGCCAAAAAATAGACATGTAAAAGCAACTTGCAGTCATTCTCACTGCAGATGTGTGCTCCCACCCTAGCACAGAAAGGATGATGATGAACAGTATACAGCCTGTCTCCTGCCTGAAACTGCCTTTCTGGCCCTGCTTTAGAAACCAAGAAAAGAAAAGGAATCAAACCAACTTCAGATCAAAATCTTATTGACCCCTGGCAAACAAACCTGCAAGGACTGCAGCCATCCTTGCCTGCTGCTTTTCTAGGTTGGCTGCAAGTGACCTCATGAGACAATGATAAGAGGAAACCTGTGCAACTCCCCTTCAGTGAGTAACCCTACATCTGAAGCATCCTCTAAAAATTTACCCTTGGATGATGAAAGAAAGCTGAAGAAATGTTACAATACACTCAAAAGGTTTAAAAAAACCTGTATTCTGAAAGAGACAGTAAATTCTGCCTCGTTCCTTAGAAAGCCTTCAGTGCATGCATTCAACGAGAGCTCTCTTGGCTGTATTTCCAAGAGTTGGATGATGTCAAAGATTTAGAATTCCCAAGGCTGTGTCCAAGGAATCAGGAAAAAAACAAAGACTAAGAACTTTCTGATAACGTCCCTGACTGTCTGTTATGGGATCTGAGTCCTGGCACAGCAAGTGCTTGTTTGCCTTTTGAGGGTGGGCTGAGGCATGAGTGAGAATTTGTTCTCCTGGAGCATGACAAAGAAAAGGGTAACCTGCTTCTTAACTGAACAGGAAAAAAGATTCAAGCCAATTGCTTTTCCAATGTCACCTGGCTTTCACTGAGTTGAAAACTTCCTTAGGAAAATTCTGGGTTTGATTTACTATTTGAATTAAAAATAAAAATAGTACATTTTATTCTTCCTATACCAGAAGTTCCAAACTAAATAATTTGTCTGCATGGCTTCAGCATTAATTTCTTGGGGTTTTTTCAGCTGTTCTGTGCTTTGTGGTTGCTGTTGTCATCTACTTGAGATTCCCATGGTGTCTGGACATACTGCTCAGACTATATATCTGATGGCAGCGATAGCCCTCATTGCTCCAAAATGTTCAGTTTATTTAATTTCATATGACCTTTGTGATAAAAGTTTCTATTTCACCTTTTAATATTCCCAAAGGTAAATACCAAACACCAAAATACTGGAAATTCTTTCCAGGTAAAAAAATCCATTTTCCCATCATCTCTATTTTTAGTTGGATAAACAGAAAATGAAAATATCTCTTGCTTTGGCACAAAGGCAGGATTGAAATCATGCTCATTTTGAGTTTATTTTATTCTTCTGTGTGAGACACTGTAGAACAACACAGGACTCTTCAGGTTTTCTATTCCTCAGTGGGGCTTCTCATTACCCTGTCAAGCAGCACCCTCAGGACAGCAGGGTTAGCCATGACTGGTGGCAGCTCTTGGGAAGTCTGAAAGCAAACAAGCTGTATAAAAAAGAAGTATCAAGGAAAAAACCCCATAAATAAAAGAAATAGCTTGGCACCATGCCAGCAGGCCAGAGCTCATCCCTACCCCTTTTGCTTAAACTGTCAATACATATTTTCTGTGGTGTCCCAATGCCATAGTGTTTGTCTAGGGCTCAGTGACACTGGGAGGAAAGGATTTAGCTGTCTGCAAAACAAACACAGAAGCAAAATCACAAAGCTAGAGCAGGTGAGACCAAAGGCACAAACTCTCTTTTTCAATCAATAGCTCCACAGTGCTCACAGACCTGAGCCAGGAGCCCGGCTATAAAACAGATGATGCCTGTGTTACCAACAGCACCCTGGCTACGAGAATCATTCCCCTCTTGTCAACAGAAGGGTAAATCAATCCCACTGATTTCCACAGAGGGTTATTCCTATTTATGCCTCTATTCATCAGGAGCCAGTTGGGCTCTTAATGTGTCCTGGACATCCTCTGTAGCCTGTACCTCTCACTGAGTGTACCATGGCTACTCTCACATGCAGGAGAGTTTTGTTGGTGAAAAATTACAAGAAATTGAATTATTGGTACACTTCTGACCCTTGACATACCCCCACACTCTCTCCAGCCAGCAAACACCCTGATTTTGAGGCTGGCATTGGAAGGCACAGCAGTGCTGAGGGCAGTCTCACTATATCACACAGCCATGGGGACCAGGAAAGGGGCTGAAATTGTAGGTCAGGCTGGAGCAGTTGAAGTGGAGCCCAGCCATAACACAAAGGCTAGAACTAAGCCCATAGGAAATGTCATCAGACCTTTAGTTATTGAAGTTGGGCAGCACCTTGATCCTTTGTTGTTCTGAAAAGCAGACAACACATATGCCTGCAGAAATGGTGGATTTACCTCTCTGCACAGTTCAGTTGAATTCACAATAAATTTTAAAACACTGTCACATCTCCTCACTACCATTGTCCTCCTACAGCCCCTAATTGTCTCAAGCTAAGAGATTTAGAGAGAGCATTGGGCAATTATATTCTAAATCCAAGCCTTATTTCTTTTTAAAATTTACAGGCTTGACTTAATATAAAAATATTCCCTTTAGGGTTTCTTGGCAGAATTTGAAACATATAAAATTATTTCATAGCTGCAGGAAGGCATGCTTTCTGAGATAATACTGGTTTATGTAAAGAGATTATTCAAATACAGTGGCAGTCTCTTTCAAAATATAGGAAGGTTACATTCAGGAAAGATCATAAGATTGCTTAACAAGAATTTTGGCAGAGTCATGCAGTAAAGACTGTGGCAAGTGGTGATTCTGATTTGAAAGAAATTTAGCTAAGAGGATAAAACTGTGGATGGGAGAAACTCACAGAAAAAAATCTCTGGATGGGGCAAAACCCACAGAAACTCTTGGAGAAAAAGCCTGAGGTGATTGTCGTGGAACCAGAGTTAACCTGGGAAGGCCATGCTCCACTGGTGTCAAACTGGTACAGCACACCATGAGCAGGATTTTAATCTTTAAAGCTCTTCACCAGGCCCACTCTCCTTACTCCACTTAGCAGAGCAGATCTGGGCATTTTTCAGATTCTTCCATTACTTCCAACAAAGAAGTAATGGGTCCATTTTCCCAAAGTTCTTGTTTTGTTGTCAGAAAACTACAGCATTTAAGGTAATGACATGAAGTCTTGTTTAGCAGAAAAGTAGAAAAAGTACAATTTCTCTCAATCGTGTCCTGAAAAGCTACCTTTTGTTTAAGCAGAAGGGACAATGCTTCAAGGGATGAAAGCTCACTAAATCATTCGTGTGCTCTGGCCTGCTCTGCCAATGGCTTTCTAAGTGATGTCTTTTAACTGGCCCAAAGATTTCCTCACCTGCTGACCTGGCAGACATGCAAGCAGATTGGTCTCCCACTCCTGGTTTTGGTGTGCATTATCCTTAAACTAAAGGATGCCTCAGTTTGCAGTTCAGCTGTGATTTTGCAGATGGTAAACAATGTGGATGAGACTGTAGAAAGCATTGCTTTACATCTTGGAGAGAATCATAATGGAAAGGACCAAAATACAGTACATCAGGCACATCAACATAGTTTTTTTTCTGCAGGACCAGTTTGTCAACCTCTCTACATGAGCAAGTGCTGTTTGTTTAGAGGACATACCCAGAAATATTAGTTTCTGTATCCCTGTTTTAAAACACTCTTACCTTTCTGCATTTAGCAGCCTCCTGTCCTGATGTTACAGCAAAAACATGCTCTTTCCAAGCTTTTTGAAATGGCTTTATGACACAATGCAGAGTGAGCAAGCATAATGCTGACAGTATATGTGCAAACCAGAAAGGAACAGCAGCAAATAGACTCATTATCATCCTTCAGCACTTTGCTTCCTTTTACACAAATAGACTCATTATCATCCTTCAGCACTTTGCTTCCTTTTACTTAAGTGATGCCTTGTACATGTTAAGTATGGAAATGAAGGATTGCAGGTAGTCTGATTCAATTTATTAAGTATTAAGTACATATTTAAGGCAAGCCCTTGGGATGTTAAAACATCTTTAGACAGAGATCCTCCAATAACTGAAAGCAGATTGATCAAGTCACTAAATGACTGAACTAAAAATTGTATGATTAAAAGGTAAAAGACATGGTCTTATGTCTCATTCTAATGAAATCATAGTACTTCTTGTGGGTGTCTCTATGCAAGTTTTTTCTTCCTGATCATCTTGGTTTACCACTAAAATGTGACCCCTTCTTTTTATGTATGGGCTTCCAGCATGGGCATCTTCAGCAGCCTTAGTGGTATTCTGTGTTGTTGTCATGTATTCAAAACTAAGTTTGTGCAATTCAGGATATGAAGTGTTTTTGTGGTGCAACAGGACTTTTAAATAAGTGATGCAATGTTTAAAAACAAACTTAGCTACACTTTCAATAATATTTATTACACATTTGTCATTATTTTTAACAGATGTTAAGGTGCCTTTGTATTAATAACTGGGGGTTTAGAATTATGAGAACAGCACATTTAAATGATAAATAGTTGTGTCAGTTTATCTAGTACCTATATTTGCAATCTAAGCTTTCTTCCTGAGGGAATGAGAGGAATACAAATATTTTTGGTATAAACTTCCTCTATAATTTTTCTTTTACTTCTAGACCTTCCTGTTGCTATCATCATCTTTCAAATATAAATAGATACAGCAGTTAATATATCTGGAAGCAAGCAATTAACCTAAGGTGTTTTTTCTTAATTAGAGTTGTAAAGATAATATGTTTTAAAGTTTGATGCTAGTCATCCATGTGACCTTAGAAAAGCAGATAACACTCATTTCTGTGAAGTCTCTCAGGAAAATGAACTTCATGATTGAGTGCCTAGATCAAAGCTTATCTGAAAGCATCTGAGTTACAAAGATGCTAAGTTCATCCACATCTTCCCTAAATCAGTTTCCACCAAATATCTGGCCAAGCATTCCCCTTTCTTGAAAGTATAGCCAAATGCTTAATTCCTGGAGTGAAAAATATTTCTATAGATTTAAACAGTATCAAGAAATATGACCATCTTGCTGCACTACTGCTTGTCAGAGGCTGGTGTTGACTTTGGATGGATAATAATGTTGGTCTGCAAAGGAAAGCACAAGATATCTTCCTTGGCATACAGAAGAAACATGTTGAACCTGGAGAGACAGCACCAAGGCTTCCATGTGGGGGTCAAATACATCCCAAGGAAGTTAAGGGAGGTGAGTCACCTGGAAATACTCAGGGATGCAGTCTCATTATAAACTACTAAACACTATAAAGCTCAGCAACATCCCTGCTTTATGTTGCCTTCAAGCCCTAATAAAATAGCTTTTCTTCTGCTCACTTCCCTCTTCTTATTTACTCTTGCCAATCACTTTCTCAAAGCAGTAGATTCTCTTTTCTGAGTTGCATGTTGAGCTGTTTACCTACCTACATTTGTTTTTTTAAAATGGAGAATTACTATGTTTGAATGGAGTGCAAATTCCCAGGCTGTATGTATATGCTGTACGCAATACCACTGATTACATACAGTGCTCTTTACATGGGCAATAAAACATGAAAACAGTAGGTCTTTTTGGAGTTGTAAGTGTGGGAAGAAAGATGCCTGATAAGAATTCTCAAAATGCAGCCAAACCACATTTTTATAGGGCTACCTGATGGGAAAGCAACACCAGCAAAGCATTTTCAGCTGGTGTTGAGATATCCAAGTGACTGGTACTGAACATTTCAGAAGGAAAGGTTTTCCTTTTCTGTACTGGAGAACATCAGAATAGACAGATATCCAATATTGAAGTTTGCCTTGGTCACTGTGATCATTATCCAAAGTTGTTTAAGAAAAATATGTGTTCAGGGAACAGATACTTCCTATTAAATTTTAACTCAATCATGCAAGACTGAGGGGGAGCAAAATCCCTTTTGATGATTAAGGACATCGTGGCCTACAGTTCTGCCCCTACCTTGGTCGTGCCTTTTCACACTTCCTATGAGAAGTCGAGGCTCTAACATGGGAATGTAACAGGTTTGGTAAATCATTAAAAAACATATTAACTAAGGGATATGGAAAATTTTGCTTTAATATTTTTAATGTAACTATCAAAAGATTGAAGTAGCTTTTGAGTTTAGGTTGGACTAAAAAGTAACCATTGACTCTCCCTTTAAACACTGTATAAATGCAGGGTTCACTTAGTGCACTATCCCAGCTCTTGCAGTGAAAGGGCAAATGAGGCAAGAACCTTCCCCTTGCAGCTCTTCCAAACCTCTCTTGCAGAGTTTGTATCCAGGCCTCTGTTTGGGATATAGCTGGTCAAGCAAGACACCAAAGTTTTGCTTTTCTTGATGTGTCACATCCACACAGTAACACAGCCCAGTTTGGAAGGCTCCTCTTTGCAACTCAGTGCTGTTCATTATTCCCTTATTGTCTGCCCATACACAAACTGCAAATAAATAATGAGACAAAAAGATGAATTCTGGGACAAAAAAAGTGTTTATTTTCCCAGAACTTATGGATTTAATCCTACAGCAAGCTCTGAGGCTGCATGATCATTGTTCCCTTGAAACAGCAACACACAGTTCTTCACTCTCTGCCTGATTTATTGCCCACAAATATGAGCCTGTGTACAGGTCTTGTCATCTAAAACACTTGTTTTAGTAGTCCATATAATATGAATTGACTACCAGAAAATGCATATTTGTTTCACAGCCAAGATGAAATACAAAATATATTTCCAACTCCACCATTTTCCCCCCTGTTTATTGATATATAAAGCCAAATGCTATTACTCTTACTGAAGTCAGTGGGATTAGGAATGGGCTAAGGAATGCTTTCATTTACATGAGGTTACATTGGCACTTTTGTGACCAGACTAAATTTAAGAGAGAGATTTTAGCAGCAGACAGAGGAAAGCAAGAGGTGAAAGACAAGAGGGGAAAGTGGTGCTGCTGGGTGGCACTGCAGCAGGAGGAGGGGCAGAAAGCATGAGAGAGCTAGAGACCCTTGGAAACTAGCCTTCAGCTATCTCCTTGGGCCCCTCATCACTCAGGCTTTAATGATCACCAGTTATTCTGGTCACTTCAGCTACATTTTGCTTCAGTATCCGGGCTGTAAATCAAACATGACAACAGCAGTCCATTTTACCTGGTTGTCATGACATCAAATGAAAGATGCATTCAAATAATAAGATGAGCAACCCAAGAAGTCCATAAGGAAAACAACACTTCTCCCTTTAGTCCAGCACTTAAGTGGGGTGAAGGAAAAACCAGAAAAATACTTAGACCTTTCCTTTGAAAAATGGAGTCAGAGACAGGAATGCAGGAGAATGTTGTGTATGCCACAGGGAAACTGATCTTCACAGGAACCATTACACCATGGCTGTCAGAAAACACCTAAAAATGTCAGCTAAGGACTGCTCTCAGAACTTGGGAACTAGGCTTGTCTAAAAGTAAACTGGTCAGACAACTGAACCCCAAGAGAGGTCACACCAAGACAGATCACATTTTGGAGTTACAACTTACTGAAGAGACTACAACAAATACAACAACACAGAGAAAACTGTTTTTAATCCCCAGTGTCAGAGTACATCTGGCACCTGTTGGTCAGAGTCATGGTACAGTCCTGGGGAAATTCTGATCCTCCTCTGGATCTATCAAATGGTGCTGTCCAGAGTCCCCAAGACAAAGATTTATACATGCTAAGGTTCAGGTGGGAATGCTCAGTACCTCCCCCAGGGCAGGGAGTATCACAATGGACAATGTAACCCTGAATCATGAGATATTTTGGGAGTCCTTGATGTTCTAAGTCATTGCAGCTGCCTGTTCTGCTGGTGCCACCGAGTCCACCACAGCCCATTAGCAGAGGTGACCGCTCAGGCTGGGTGTGACTGTGCTGGTGCTCCCCCACTGGGGGGTTATCACAGCTGAGTTATTTGTGAAGAAAAAGAAACATTAGCCTGCCTTGCGGGGTTTGCCTCTTTCTGTTTATCTCATTTAACATCCAGTTTGTAGCCTGAGGTGCTGAGTGTGCACTGGGCAGCTCCTGCATCATTTCCAGTTCCTCAGAAATGGTGTGGAGGGGGGTCCAATACACAGTTTGGTTACACCCACAGAGTGCTAAACTGGCACCCTACCCCTGTAACCAGGACAAAGTGTCACCCTTTGTACAGACTGGCTCCCAGGGGGTCAGCATAGCCCACCTAGTCAACAGTGCCAAGTGCACATTTAGGTCATGCAGAATCCGAGAGATGACGAGGGCAAGATGACTTTAACAGGGATACTGATGGTGCTGACACTTGATGTTGCTTGGATTAGACATGAGATCTCCATGGTGGTGAGCCAGCAACTAGGGAGAGACAAACTGACTGCCATCATAGTTCTTGAGTGTATTAATGCTAAAGAAATCTTTGTTTCAAAAACTTTGGCATGCACAAAAGCAAGAGGAGATAAAAACAACACCAAATCACCTGCTGCTCAGTTCCTCTGGAGTTAAAAGCCAGAAGCTAAAATTTTTAAATCCTTTGCACCAACATCTCATTAGCAAATGTCTCTGAGCCATTGATATGAATAATAATTTTAACTTCAAATACCAAATTACTTTTCTACTGTTTGATTTCTGGATGATGTAAAAGCCTGACAGAGGGAGAGCACCAGGTAACATAGGTGAGACAAGGTGCTGCTACAGCTCTGAAAACCTGAGGCTGAGATTAAGAAAAGAAAAAGAATAAGCACACATGAAAGTGGGAACACATAGGAAAACAAGAGATGTAGCTTTCAGTTTTAAAGAACACAAGCCTTGTTTCTGGCCCCAGCATTTTTGCTTTCATTCCTAGGACACACAGAGGTAACTCTGACACAGGCAAATTTCTCTTAATTCTAGGAGTTGCCTTGTACAAGATTAAAATTTGTAAGAAGTCTAAAACTTTAAAAACTATTTGTGCAATATTTGTTCTCTCTTGGGATGTCACTGGGGATAAGATCTGCCTCAGCAATCAGGAAGGATCTGTTCCAAGATATGTTTAAAGACATTGCTACGTTCGTATTTTTGTGTTGTATTTTTTTTTATGTTGTTGTTTGTTTGTTCATGCCAGGTATCATTGACAAAATAGCAAATAACAGTAGGAAGCTCCTCCTTGATTTTTGTCTTCTCAGGTTTCCCTGTTAGGAGGGAGACCAGAGGAGACCAGAGGAACCTTTTATCTCCAGGAGCCCTGTGCCCTAGCACCTATGGTTCTAGTGAGTGTAGTTTAGTAACCTAGTGATGCAGGACAAGTTATTGTGCTTCTTTGAACAAATGGATAGAGAAAAAGTAGTTGCAAGGTACTTTTACTAATGGAATTATTGCATAGAATAAGGAATTACATGATCCATTAGCAACAAGTAAAAAATTCGATGTAAATATATAGAAAATATGGGTTTGAATATACATACATATTTATATTTAACAAGGAAAGTGTAATAAATGTAGCAGGGAAATTGCACTATTATTTTTCCAATAAGAGAATGAAGCTCAGAGCCTACAAGAAGTTTATTTTTTGTAGAGTTTTCATACTGTTAAACATACTGTGAAAATAGAAGAACAATCACATTTCACAGGAAGGGACCAAGACAGCAGGTTACTTGTGTGTTGACACTAAGTCTCTGTAGTTGGGGCATGCAAATGCTATAAAAAATTGCTAAAGTTTTAAATGCCTTTCTGAATGAAAATGAAAAAAGCTACAGAAAATCAAGGTCAACCTGCAAATGTTTCCCATAAGCTTGTTGATAAAAGCCATTTTCTGGCAAAGCTGAAGAAAAATGTTTCTGCCTGGTTTAGGCAATCCATGGAGAATTCAACAAGTGAAACTGAACTTGTATTTACTTGGGGTCCTAAATTAGCACAGAAACAGCGAGAGAAAATATTTGAATTTCAAATTGTGTTTGAAGCACCTAAAATGTTGTCTGGATACCAGGGTGATGGACATAGCTGTCACTCTGGTGAGCTGGGAGAGAGGAAGGACCAGATCCTTCTCTATCATTGCACTGGCAAAAGGCAGGGTGATCATTTGTAGGACAGGTACTGGGAGCCAGGGAGCTTGGAAAATTAGTTGTCCTTCTCATGAATCCTGGCATAATCCCTCAATGCACCCACAAAGCAATCTGGCTGCAAGGATGCCCAAACCATTAACATTCAGGTAGTCTTTAAAATCTCAGGTTCACCATCAATACCTCTTGCTTTTTATTTCTACTGAATTTAAGGGGTTTTTTCTGCCTTAGCCTTTCCCTTTTGTGTTTTTCTTTTTTCTATTTTAAACTTAACAAAGACAGGCCAATTATTCATGATACCTGATTAATCCAAGCGTTCACTTGGAAAGATCCTGCTGTAGCCTGATAGAAAAGGTGTGATGAATTAAAAGCCTATCTTTTGAAAATCTTCACAGAATCTGAAACTAGAGAGAAAACTTTTTCCAAAGAAATCTTACTTTTTTAATTTGTCTGTTTAACTTTCACCAGTATTTATATAAGTCTCTGGCAACAGAGGAGGATGGAAGGTGGTTGATGTCCCTGTGACAGGATGCCCAGATCCATGAGAGCCTTTGGATCTGATCCTGCACTGATCAAATTGGCCCCCTCTTGAGGTAAGGGGACAGGATTTTTATTTAGTGTTCTATTTTCTTTTTTTCACTTCCCAAATTTTCTGCTGCAAAGAATATAATCTAATCTTTTCACATTTGTGACAAATTTCCTTCTTTCTAGGTGCTTCTATCTGCTCCAGCATGATGTACTTACCTAGGTGAACTTGCAATACCATTTTTAATTGTGGTTCCAGTTCAATAAAACCCTCAACTGTTGAACTGCTTTCCCACACAGCAATACCTTAATGTGCTAATGGCCAGCCACTCATGTTAGAAATTCCTTCACTGAACACTAGTAGCCAAACCAACCAACCCAGAAAAGTAATTTTTGCTAAGGCAAAAAATTGCTTTTCACCTTGCTATTAAAATACAGCTAAAAAGCAGTGGTGAAGAATGGTAAAAAAGTTACATTTTCCATAGTATTTCAGGAGATCTATGCTGATAAGTTTTAACTCTGAAATTTCAAGTTACCTGAAATTTTTCATTAAAAGTTAGAAGACTGACAGTACCGTCTTTTCACTTGGAATGGCCAAAATCAGAAAATTTTTCTGAAAGGTACTATTTAATTTATTTTCTTCTCTTCTAAAATTCTAGGTATTCTCATTTCTATGCAAAGGACTTCAATTAAAAGTCTATCTTCTTTCCTAATAGTAAAAATAAAACTATCAAGAGCACAGAAAAATACAGCCCTGAACCCTCTTGCTCAGTGGTGAGATAGATGTATTTTATTTGCCTAACATTCTCAGCATGAATGGCTGAAGTCATTTAAAGATGATGATCAATGAAATACTGTTATCCACTTGGTGGAGAGAATTAGGACATGGAAATTAGAATTTACCAGATGATAGAATTTACCAGAAATTTAGAATGGGAACAAAAACAAAGCCAGACAAATTTCAAGTTTTGTATCTCAAACTCACAAGCCCAGACAGAAAGAAAAGCATTCACAAGGAAATCACCATGCCAAGTCCCATTATCTTGGTTTTACTCTGTGAGACTGAGAAAATCATTTGCTCTCTGTTTCCAGCACACTTCCTCTCTTTCTACATTGCCCTTTCTTCAGTCAGTGTCTCCTACCAGATGCCACCCACATAACATCCTCCATCTTCTTTGGCAACTTCCTTCAGGAAGTAGAAGCAGCTCACAATAAAATAGTCAAATAGTGCTTAAAGAATTTTGAGCCACAAAGGACACGAAACAACTCTCATCTCACTTGTGTGAGAGATGCTTAAGAAATCAATAGCACTCCACCAGAACAAAGTAGGTGCCACTGAAGGAGACACTTGGTGATCCCCCTTTATCCTGCTCTGGCTCTTCATCAGTTAGGAATACAAACCCTGGCCCTTACTCCTCTGCACTCTTCAAGAGGGACACAAATCTAAAGACACTTTTGAGAGGCATTATTTGCTCTGTTTCAAAAGAAATGCAGGAAATTAATGTTTTGGGTAGCTATTGTTTGATTTATCAAATAGTTTGATTTTTTTCCCTTACACTGAGTTTTTTTTGAAGGGTGTAAAAGCATATGCTTTGGTTTGCTCCCTTTTTCAAGCAGAGCAACTGAATTCATTCACAGTCCACTCACTTGAAGCAAAAAGCCTGGTTCTTTTCATAGCTCTTTGTCTTGTTTTACAGCCAATTGTTTGCTTCTGCCAACTTTTAATTGCACAGAAATCTTGACGTCTGTGAGTGTGAAAGGAGGTTTTCCATCATTATGTCTGATGGCTGTTCTGCTCTGTCGGTGATTATTCATTTACCTCCCATGTTTGCAGCTCTTGGCAGCCTCTGCTACAAAACTTGCAGCAGTTTGGTGTTACTTCCTATTTGTCATTCACAGAATCATTTGTTTTCTGTTCTAGGAAAACATCAACATCTTAATGCAATTTATTCTTCTGATTAACGAGAGAAGTAAACCCATACGTTTTTCTAGTTTACACCCATTTTATTCAATAAGATACAGTTGTAGTTGTCCAAGAATATTTGAATTGAAAGCACACCATGAAATTTTAATCCTCATGTGGAAAAGAAAACATTTTAGCTGATTAGTCTCACTTTTTCCTATCATCTGCTACAGGAAACAGAGATATTAGGGAAACGAATTTTCAAATAATCAAGTAAGCTTGGCAAAGCAGTATTTTGTTTCCATGTGCTCACTGTGACCCATGAGGAGGCAGCTGGGTTTTATCTGCCATAAGCAGTAGGTCTGTCATTGGGGAATATAAATCCTGATGTCCTCTTTGTGAAACCCAAGACTATGCCCAAAACAGAGACTAAAATTCCCATTTCCTAACAAGTCCATTTAAAAAGTATATTTAGACAAATAGTCTTTTTCTATAAAGGCTTTGGAATTAAATTGTTTCTTAGTTAAGTGTGAAACAGGTCAGAATCAGTCCTGATATTCACTGAGGCAAAGCCATGAGCATCAGTGGACAGATATGTACTTACAGAATATGCATTTGATCCAATCAGTACTGGTGAAAGGCATGAGACTGCATTTTAACTGGGATCCTGACTCTCTATGAACTTGGATGATGGTTTGAAGCTGTAAGAGGCACCCATCAACCCACCCTTGGTTTTAGCAGACAGCTTTTCACTTAAAAGGAAGATAATTTCTTTAAGCCTTAAAGACAATGCTTTTTGCTTGAATTTTTAGCAGGAAGAACTTAACTGCCTCTTACTGAATAAGTAATGATTCAATACATCTTAATCAGAGTACACATCCCTCAGAGACTGAAGTTCTTGGGAAATTTCACCTGCAGCCCACTTATAACACCAGTTTGACAAAGTTCCACACTTGTTTGGTACTATAAAAAATGCAGATGCATTTCATCGTCATCTCACTTGTGCTTTCTCTGAAGGACATAAAGTTACCAGCCCAGACTTTTCTGGTAAAAATATGTATCAGATGTATAATTTCTCACAGCAGTTGTTATTTACCACCCCTCTTCTTGCATGGTCTGTTATGGTATGGGAATGGGTTTATACTGTCTTCCTACACAACTTACATAGACCTTGGTGTCTTTGACCCCATTTTTCCATGACAACAGAAATACCCATTCAAGTGCAAACTCTATTGCAAAGTTTTTAGAATGCGTGGTTGAAAGATAACTCAGTTTTCAATCTTTTGTTTTGCTGTGGCAGAAGATGTCGGGGTACCATGGATATGGTCACCATCAACTTCTGAGTCCAAAGTGCTGCAAGAGAATCTGAGAGCTCAGCAGCCCAAAACTTTCTCTGAGAAATAGCCAGTTCTGCATAGTGAACAAAAAGCCTTGAGCTTCAGCTGGGGAGAGTAATAGATTTGCTTCTGGGTGAAAATTTTCATCCTGTAAAATGTCCCCCAGGGCTAATTCTGTGGGTATCAATAAGAGGCTTAAAAATACCAATTTTACCATGCAAGTGAATAATCTATCACTGACCTTCCATCAGCTTTACTGCTGTTAGCGAGCCTCATATGGGTCTTGCTGATATGCAGTGTTCCAGTAACTTTGAGTATAGTTTCCTAAAAGGCTAGATAATTTTGTGCAATCATTAACCACCTCTTGCTACTTGGTATGCTGAAATAATAAGGGTAATTGAATATCACTCTTCTGGGTGTATGCTAATTGCCTGCAGGGCTCTGGAAGGATGTTTCATCCCTGTACACCACACAGCATTATTGGATAGGTAATTGGCATTATGGGAGCCTTCCACCTTCCTCAAGAATATCAGTGCAGAAGGCAAAATGTCAAGTTAGATGAACAAAGGATTTAATACAGTTTGGCAAGCCCTCTGCTCCTATGGTGCTGTGGTGAGCAGCTGATTGCAGGGTATGCACCTGCCATTGTGTAATGAGGTCCTGAGCATCCCAGGTCACTAATTTTAACCTGAAACACCAGCAAAAGCCCCAAACTTCTCAACATAATAATTTCTATAGCAAACTCCATTAAAAGTAATGTTAAGTTGTGAATTGAAATTCATTTATGCTTAAATAAGAATCAGAAGTGACTATTCCTGGTTTTATAAACACACCATCCCCTGAATCCCTTTAATCTTCTCTGTGTGCTGCTGAATGTCAGGTAATGGAGGCACAGTGTGAGTTCAATTAGTTTAAAATCTTATCATTGTAATTGGGCAGGATGAGCTGTATTATCTTGCCAAATAGGACTCAACACTTTGAGGTTATTTACTAATTTTTTATATTCTTCCAAATGCAATTAATTCCATAACAGTTAGAAGTTAATATTAATTAATTAACAGGGTTCCTACATAATTGTATGTGATAGACATGCTCAAATGAGTCCTTTGAGACTGCTGGAAGGTAGAAAGGGGGATTGCTACCATGAATACCAAATCTCCTTGTCAGACTGACTCACCTATAAATGATGCTCAGGGACGATTAGGAAAATGGCCCGTGCTAAAGATAACTCTAGACCATGCACTGCCACACACGGTCTCAGCTTAGAGATGCAGCAGATCATTAAATCAGAAAAACTTTGGTGAAAGCAGGACTCTTGAAAAGCTGTGTACCTCACTAGTTTCATCTGCCTTAAACAGCATTTCATTGCCTTCAACAAATTTCTGTCTTCAAACTCTTTTTCACTAGCTAAATAGCCTTCCCTAAAATTTCAGCAAACTGGGGCTGAAAATCTCCCATGTAACAAGGTATTTCCTCTGGGGCTGCTCACCAAGGACCCCTGCCCATGCTTGCCAGCATGCTGCTGCTCTGCTTTCTTCCCTTCACCACCAAAATAGCCTCTTCCCAACAGAAGTAGGGACATTGAAGCATTGCTTCTGGGCTGCTGTGCTGGCTCTCCTGTTTTCTTGCAGACAACAATGTGGAAGCCACATAAAATTATATCACTGACCATCCAGTTGCTGAATTAAAGCACTGTTGCTATTCCACCATTAGAAATGCCACTGTTTATAGCAGCTGTAAACCCTGAATGCCTGTGCTTATCTCAGGTGCTGAACTGCCTTTTTAGCTAGAAGAGGCTGTTGTGATCCTGTCCAATTTCCTGACTTCGTATTCATTGTGCATTAGTAGGGTACTACTGTTATGATCAAACTTTCCTGGAGCAGGAATTCATGCCATGCTCCAGACTTGGGCTGTCTAGGGAGCCTGGGCTTCAGCAGGATGAGTATGTGAATGGGGCTCCATCAATAGCCACTGATTTTTTTGCAAGGACATTGAGCACCTCTGAGAGTTGGAAAGCATGTACTACCTATATAAATTCAGAAAAAACTGGAAATTTGTGGGTTTTGATCAATATACTAGCTATAGGGTATGACAGGCAAATCAGATACCTTCCACATGATGCCTGTAATACAAACAGGTTTGAACCAGGTCAGCAATGAGATGAAGTGAAATTTATTGTCAGAAAATTATTTCAGTTGAATATTCATTTTTTAGCTACACTTTTATGTGAAGGTCCCCTGCTGTTTCTGCTGGATTCTGCTTTGCTTCTGTCCTTCACTTTGGGACAGGGTTGTTATAGACAATTAAACACATATCCAATTTGTGCTCCAGAGACTGTGGCAGCTGTACCTCAACAGAGGGCGAAGCCAGAGCAGATGGATAGAAGGTGAGTGCTGTCAGTCCGTCGGGATTGAAGATGCCACAAAAATGCAAAGAGGACCTATAGTTTATAAAAGAAAATAAATGTCCTGACAGCCTGATGAAAGACTAACTCAGAAACCCTAATTCCCCCAAAAGTTAAGATCAGCTAAGATTGATATGGCTGCACTGTCAAGTGCTTCATCTTTTTATCCTTTTTCATCTTTTTTTTTTTTTTTTTTTTTTTTTTTTTTAATGAGAAACCAGACCAATCCAATCTGAATGAGGAAAGTCACCTTCCCTGGTGCTCCATTTAATTTTCCTCAAGCAATAGAAATGAAAATGAAAATTCCATTTCAAAAACATGAAAAGAGGAATATTCTCATGAAGGTAGAAAAAGACTTCAACAGCCCCACAAGAGAAACTTTAAAACTGTCACTTACATCCCTAAAAAATGAAGCCCTACAAAACAGAATGTTCAAACCCATATGTGGGTGCTGCATTTTTTTTTTCCCTCAAAGACCAATAGAAACTGTAGTGACTTAAAAATTCAATAAATGCATAGCAAGGGAACACTTGAGAAAGGAAGGAGAGGGAAGACAGAGCTGAATTCAAGTTAATTTGGAAGACACTTTCAGAAAAGAATATGAACACTGTTCTGGAGCTCCCAGTTCTGCACAACAGTCAGTAACAAAAGAAGATGCTGATGCATGGATCTGTGGCATTCACATTCTCCAAAAAAATTCCTTCACCCAGGCTTTTTCTCCTGGGAAGCTGAAAGGCAGCGAGAGAGGTCTCAGAGAAAAGGAAAACAATTCTTATCTCATTTGCTTCTCCTGTGTTGTGCTCATGTGAAATGTGTTTGGAGATTGTTTACCCACAGGTGATTGTTCCATTGGATTCTGGTGTGAGTTGTTTTCACTCATTGGCCAATCAGGGCCAAGCTGTGTCGGGACTCTGGAAAGAGTCACGAGTTCTCATTATTATCTTTTTAGCATTGAGTAAGTATCTTTTATGTATTCTATAGTATAGTATAGTTAATAAATTAGCCTTCTGAGAACATGGAGTCAGATGCATCATTGCTGCCTTTGATGGAGCACCCTGCATTTACAATATTTAAACCTGTAATACTTTAAACAAAGTGCTGGTTTTAGCTTTATTCTGTACTTATTGTTGCTCACATTGTATCTGTTTCACATGCACTTGTCCCAATTTCTTATAGACCAGATGTTGCACATCTGAAGCAGTGCCAAGTCCCATGAGATCAATGAAACTTTTCACCTTAACCAGAAAGCAGGATATCAGTTTGTTTTCATGGGTTAATCTTTGTGATCATGAGCAAAGCAATCATCTGTGGCAGGGTAGGTATTTCCCAACCCCAGTGGAAGTAACTCTTCACCTCACCAGTTCTAGCCCAGCCAGAAGCAATGAATTTGGTATCTGCTCCCCTGTTGTCTACTGATCTGCCCTTTGTGTTTATATTACAGCAAAGATTTCCAGTCAGCCAGCTTGACATTTTTCTATGAAATGACTATGAAATGATACAGCTAAAGGGCAGTATGCCAAGGAATGACCAATTCAAGCATGGCAAATATTGACTGAAACAGAATATTTCAGAGTATGAGGTACTCACTTGGATTTTTCCATAAGCACCTCAAATATAATCAGCATTTGTATTCTCAGAATTTCCACCTGCTTTACAGCCATGCCTGCACACCCAGCAGCAAGAGAAGCTCATAACACTGTCTGCTCTGTTGCTAGAGAATTGAAAAAATGGAACCTGCCCAAAATAATTTAAAAAAAAAAAAATTGATCTGAAATCTCCCAGGAGAGAGGATGAGCAAGGATGGAGGGAGCTGGTTCTCACACCACGAGGTGCCCTGAGGACACGGAGCACTGGCACAGTCTATTGCACTGCCAAGTGAGATCAGGACAAAGGCACTTCTAGAGGGCTCTCTCAGGATCCTGTATCCTCCACAGCAAAGTGCTTTCCCTGCAAAGTGTAATTGGAGTTCCCTGAGGTCTCTTGTCAGGATGTCCCCATTAGAGGGTTAATCACAGAAATCATGGGATATATGAGGTAAACTGTAGGGAAGGTTTGTCCTTCCTCCATTTCACAGAAACTTAGAGATATTATCATGTGAAATACTAGGATAAGAAAATGTGTTTTTCCCTTGGAGTATCTTGTGGAGAAGTAGAAGAAAATACAGTTTAAGAAAATTTCCTGTCACAATATGGCTACATGCAGGGTAAATGCCTGCTTTTTACCAAGTGCAAAAGCATTATCATGCAGGATAGAAGGACAGGCTCATGACAAAGGCAAATTAATCACCAGAGAACGTGGTATTAAAGGATCTTCTGAGGATTCCTATATTTCCATACATATTTCACATATGTCTTCCAGTCAGAAAGACACAGAAGAAAATAAAACTCCAAGAAACAGCAATCTCTGTTTGGGCCCATGTGTGAACAGGAGATTTTGATGAGTATGTGAGGGACTTTTCAGTAGTATTCTATCATCAGGGGCTGTAAATCTAGACCCTTTTTTTCCTCTTACTTTTTTGGGCATGATGGGAATATCTTGTCAGAATTGCTAAACAACATACGCCCACACACCTGGATGTTCTCTCATAGTTTCTTCTTCTGGTGTATTTTGTCTCGCTTTCCAGGTCTCTCATTTCCTTTCCAACCTGGTTTCTCCAGCTACCCTGTTTTTATACAATTTAACAGCAGTTCATCTTTGTGTTTTGCTCTGCCTGCCTGCCCAGATAGGTGGTGGGGCAGTGGGGCTGGCAGGCAGGAGGCCTGGGCTCTCCTCTGCCCTCTCAAACATGCTGCCAGGTGGCTGAGCAGGATTTCACAATGCCCCAAACACATTTTGTGATGACTTTCAAAACACTGCTCATCTAAAGAGGCTTTTGTGTGGGTTTTTTAAGCATGAGTCTGTCTCTGGTTTTGTGCCCAGCTGCAGGAGCTGGCATTGCTACAAGCTCTGCTGAAGGCTAGTCCCCACATGCCATGCTGCCATGCTGAGCCAGGGCCTCCCTACCTTGGCTTTGCTCTGTTTTCCTCCCTTCCCTTCCCCCTGCAGTGCCCCTGGCCAGGATCTGGACTGCCAGAGTCCACAGCACCACTGCAATGGACACCCACCAGCCTGGGCCCAAAGCACCTAAAAATTGTCCATAACTCAGAGGTAGAGGTCAGTCTCTGCTGTAAGGCTGCCCTCCAATCCCATCCTCTGGCACACAGACACGTCCCTGCAGGAGGGCACGACCTGTCTGTGCACGGCAGAGCTCTCCCAGATTGCACTGAGCTCCCACAGCAACCAAAAAGCCATCCCTCACCTTGACACCCACTTTCAGGTCATGATTTTGTATATCCCATTTTTCAGGAATATATTTCCTGAGGGAATTCAGCCTAGTTCAAAATTCCTCCACTGTGGCACAAGCTGTTTGAGAGTGGCAGGTGAAGGCTGTTGGAATGGCTGCAAAGGCACATGTCCTTTCCCTTTCCCTGTCTTTTTCCCTGACACAGCTACCCTTGTTAGAAAATCACCAGTAAACTGGTGTTTTCCATGACTGCTCTCTCTCAGCAGACTGTTTTTCCCTTTAAATTATTTTTAAATGAAGGAAAAGACAACAGGAAAACCAAACTCTTTACATTATAAACCTATAGTGTTTGTGCATTCCAAGTACAGCTTTTCCTGGCAGTACAAGGGTGTCTTATATGGGCTAAGAATGGAAAGAAAGGAAACATTTCTCCTTTGGTAAGGCAGCACACAAACTGTCCTCTTCTTTGTTTTCACTAGAAAATGTTGGAAGTAGTTGAATGAAACAGTGATTGTACATACACACTTTTTTTTGTCACTTACAATGAATAGCAGCTGCAGAAGGAGCTGACATCTAAAGACCCCCTTAGATTCTGGGGTGATGACGGTGGTGCCAGCATGGAGCATTTCCAGACCTTGTATACATCAGCTTCCAGGGCTGGGATTTACAACATTGCAGATTACTTAGTGAGTTAAGGCTCCAGAGCACAAATATCATCTAAACAAATATCATTTACATTTAATCTCTTGATGCTGATGTGAACATATGCCTCCACTTCTCTCATCTTTTCTGAAACACCTGAGATTATGGGGATATTTTTGGCATAACAGATTTCTTCTAAGAATGCTTGCTTTGGAAGTGAGCATAAAATCTGCAAGTTCCTTTACCAACATGTTCAAGGCCAGGCTGTAACATGGTGGAATCAAGTCACCCAATTCTCCCCAGCATCATGCCAGAATGCAGGACAGAATTCTAAGTTTCATTGAGCCAGAGGGGGAAGGCACAACAGAGATACTCATGGTGGGATCTGGAGACCAGGATGCTCATGGTTGACAAGGAGCCTGCTGGTGTCCTTCCTGCTCTCCAGAATGGTTTTGGCTTGTTAAGGCTCTTCAACATAAATTTCCTTCACATGCTATACAGCTCAGCATCTAGGGCCACATCCTGGGAGACACAGTTGTGAAACATTTTGGGCAGAAAAGAGAACTAAGCCTACAGTCCCATTTTCTAGGCCAGTATTTTAAGCCCTGAATAATTGCAATGAGCTCTACAGCTATCACCCCTGTCCTACCACCCTATAAAACAAGCAGGAGTCAGTAAATTCATTACAAATTAGAGGTGTCTCCTCCAGGGATGATGCTATGCCCCATATCCCAAGCAGGCTGAGGTGTTTATCAGAAGTTCCCCCAAGCTAGGGACAGGCATCAGATTTGCCTCTGACCTCTGATATTCTCTTCAGTATCTCCAGGTGACTCCTCTGTCAGCATATAGGGGCTGGGACACCAAACAGTATAGCTTCATCTGGTCCATAAAAGCCCAAAAACTTATGTGATTTGATGAAGTTTTTAGCTGGTAATTAAAAAAAAAAAACTAAGAAACTTCTTGGTGTCTGCTCTGTAGCTGAGCTATTACAACTGCAGGTCACATGCTCAGAAATAAATCTTTGGGGAAAGGGATAGGGAAAAGGACTTTATGAGGCATTAGTCATAAACATGAGGATGCTTTTTCCTCTAAATTGTCCTCCATTATTTCTAGGTCTTTTATCTGTGCATATATGCATCAGAATTTTTACAAATAAAATAAATAATGAGAATTACATTAGCACAAGCACCAGTAGAGCCATACAAGCAATGCTAATGTGATGATTGCTTCCGTTTGGTTGTTTAAGTACCTAGAAACAGAATTTGGTGCTCACAGGAGTTTTACATCTTCAGGCTCTGTGAGATGGTCACATGAGTGTAGGGACTCACTTCCTTCTTTGTGCTGGTGGCCTCTCACCACAGCAGAGAACAAGTGGAAATCAAAGGTAAGGAATAGTTAAGAAAATGAAAGTTATGTGGGAACGGCATGCACACTTCATTTAATAACTTAATAAATCACAGGGTTTTTGAGGCAGCAGATAACAAATAGGGACAGGGCAAAAACTTGTCTCAAGGAAAGCAGAGGTTTAGAAGGGACATTTTAAACCTTTACACCTAAATGAAGGTTTGGTGCAGGGAGTTCTGCTTTAAAGCAGAACAGAAATAGTGTAGCTCAGCTCCACAGCAATGCTGTCAGAGCTCCCAAGCTCAGCAAAGCATTTGCAGGTGTGATAGTATTTAGGTTTGTGCTAAGGTTTTGTTAATTCCCAGTGGAGTTCATCACCTGCTTAATATTCTGTTATGTGTGTGCTTAACAGAGCACGTGCTCTCCAATTGAAAAGGTGGAGAACAGATTAATGACTCTTCCCATATGAAAACTTTGGGATAGGAAATGCACTGCAAAACAAACAAAATAATGTGGTTATTCCTCCAGCATGTAGCAGACTCATGGAGTTTCATCCCAGAGGCCACTGTGAACACTTGAAGCTTATGCACACTGAAGACAGCAGCAGGACTTGAATAGAGATATATTCTAGATTACTGAACAGAGAAATCACATCAGCTCTGGAAATATCCTGAGCTACAGACACTCAGAGCCTGGGGGCAGCAAAGTGCCTTTGATGTTTGCCCTGGTGTCACCCTGCCCTTGGCTTCTGCTTTCATTCACCATCTGAGTGGGGTGTTGGGCTGGGGCAGCCCTCAGCATCACCTCATGTCACTGCTCTGTGCCCTGTGGGAGAACAACTTCATTAGCCTCACTTTAGAGGGACTGATGGAAAAATCCTGCTCAGGTGTAGGATCCAGATTCTTCAGTAGGGATATTTATATCTAATTGCTATGATTTCTGCACATCTCTTGTAAGTGATTCAAAGCCATGCAGAATTCTCACATGGTTTTGTGTTTCCACTGTATAAAAGCACTATGAAGAAACACAGGTGAAAAGAAGCAGCTGTGGCACCAAACTATGTATAGTATTGCTCTGTTTTTTGGCAAGTCTGGAATGAACAGGTATCAAGATAGAGTACAGAAGCCCATGGAGAAAAAAAATTCCACAAGTCAAAGAATTTTCCTCAACACTTCTATGGTATGAGTCATTTCAAATGGGAGGAGTAGCAAGGGCAGAAATTGCACAGAAAAGTACAGGAGTAAATGGATACAGACTAGAGAAAAATGATGCTCAGACAAAATACAACAGCAATATTGCTGAAAAATCCAGACTCTCACCAAAACACTGCAGAGCTTAGTTGGATTTCCAGCTACTCATGTACACCTCCATCCTTTTAATTTGCAGTCTTGAAAACCCTGATCTTGGGTAGGTTTGCTCTTCATTTTATTTGTGAGCTCCATGGGCTTCTGTACTGTTCCAGGGAGGCATGTGGCACATGAACACAGATGCTCAGAAAGGTCTGTCTGTTGGTGTGCACAACAGATAATGTCAGATATGGTTTGCATAAAGAAGTTCCAACACTTATTACCACCCAATGTCTTGAAAAATGAAGTGATTTCACTTTGCCACCTTACACATCTTGTTTGAGTCACTGAGCCATGTAACGAGAGTGTCCTTATCCTCAAATTCATGGCATTTTCTGGGGCACTTTTGTTGCAACAATGAACCAATTTTTCATTTGTGTCATCAAACATCATAGTGGAAAATGCAAACAAGCACTTGGGCACCAAGTGTAAAGTATTCAACTTGAAATGACTGTACTGGCACTTAAATTTCCACAAGCTGTGTGTATTTTGTTAAATCGATTTGTATCTAAAGGATGTGTGAGCTGAGCAGAGCCTTTCAGAGCACAGGAGGAGAATCAGCCCATCACCTGCCCAAGTCCACTGCTGAAAAAAGGGAGGAAAGGTACATTGATCTGTATAAGGTATGTTTTCTCTTTGACTTTAACAAGTTTTTCTAAACCATTTTTTCTCATGCCTTGCCAAATGAAAAGCAGGTTCAGCAGGATAACAGTACATTCTGGTAACTACTGCATTTCTCATCAATGTTTGTTTTACAGATGTGGGGGTTTTAACAAAAATTTTAACACAATGAACCTTGGATTTTCATAGCAACACAAAAAAATAATGGTTTCAAACATAGTTTTATACTGTCTGTGCTATCCAAGAATATATTTTAATCAGGAATACAGTTATAAGTATATAATATAGACATTTGAGTAAAAAAAGATAACAGTTCTATGTTTAGTAATACCCCAATAAACCAGACTTAGAAGCAAGAAATTATCCTATTGATGAAATTTCCATCAATTTCTGATACAATTCTTTGGAGGGTTTGTGGTTTTTTTTTTCTTTTTAAATCAGAGTGCCACCGAAGGATACCTTGAAATTACAGCTATTCAGGAAAGCAGAATAAAACCATGTTTATAGCTAAAATTAAGTTACTGATTTTAGCTCCATAAGCAGAAATACACAAATGGAGAGCTCAGCATTTTCTAAAGTGTACTCGAGTCATGTTCTCAGCAATCAAGAGAGACCTAATCAGATTTTTTGCTCTCAAAAATAATGATCTTGGCAGATTTTGTTAAATAGCTTGCCAGCCTTTGCTGTTCCCAAGGGTGTTGTGTGCTTACGGTGATTGCTGGGTGCTGAGATGTGTTTGTGCCTCACTGCTGTGTGCCCTCAGCCCCTGTGTCTGTGTCTGCTAACAGCCTAGGGAGGTATTTCCAGTGCTCTGAAGCCCAAGTGCAGATGGGAGGCTGTGGCTCTGCTGCCCCCAGGGCACGGGCGCTGCTCACACCTCAGCCCTGAGCCTCTGCCCTGGAGTTCAGCTGCTTCCCAGCCACTCTCGGTTCACACAGCTCTCCCCGTCTCCCCCCCTGCCCTTCCAGCAGCACTTGCTCCCCTCCTTCTTCTCAGGTGACATGGGAGCTCAGGAAGGAAGGTCACCTGGCCACCTCCTCTGCCTTATCCCAGCAGGCTGCTCATTTCTTCAGTTCACACATTTTCCTTCTCCTGTTTCTCCATCTTCCTCTAGTACAGAGGAAGATAACTGGTGACTAGTATATCTAGTTATTGCCTTACAAGACATTTTGCAGTCCTTTGCATGAAAATTTCTGCAAAAAATGAATTTATTTTACCATATAAGGAGAGTAGAAGACTTCAGAAATTAAGAGCAGCACTTTCTGCTTTAGTTGCCCATGGCTGAATAGGTAAATTAGGCTTAGTTAAAAAAACTAAGACCAAACAAACAATTGAGATTTTCAGTGGTGGTGAGAATACAATATCATGATTGTTTACATTATTTTTGAAGAGGGAACTTGGATGGAAAGTGCCAGAAGACAACAAAAAAAAAACTACATCAAGTCTGGCTAAAGATGCCAGCATCTGTTTATTCATCCTTGCTCCTTGTTGGTGAGTAAGACATCCCAGGTGGGAAGAAGGCAGATCAGAGTCCTGGCTCTCATTGCTAGACCCTGAGCTGCCTGTGAGTGCCATCAAGCTGCAATACTCACACATGAGGCAGGAAAGTATGTGGGGGTCATGGACAAGTAACTCTCAGTGAAATTTAGGATGGTCATTTAGACCACATTAACATGGAGTCCCACAGTACCTGAAACACTGTCTGATCAAGTGCTCACAGCACCCCCACAGCCACTGTGACTGGAGGCACTGGGAACAGCACTTCTCCATTTAGCTACATGTTAAGAAACAGAACAACTCAAGTAGAGAGATTAAATAATCCATTTCACCTGTAGTCTGGCTGGTGCCAGGGCCACTGCTGCTAGTGAGGATTTCCCACTCTGGCTCTCTGGCTATAAGCACAGGTGTTTCAGGGTGGGAGACATCTGAGAGGCTTGCCTGTTTCAGCAAGACACACGTGAAGAGAAAGACTCCGTCAAGATGTGGTTTTGTTTAGACTTCCACCTGCAGCTATAATTTAAGCATGCTTTAGGTGGTGCCCTTCCTATTAGCTCTTCCAAAGCACAGCCACATGGATCTTATTTCTGAACCACACATCTCTACACAAAGGATTTATGTGACTGCCAAACCACAGGGCACCAGTAACCAACTTTGTCCTCATGAAGCTTCAGCAGTTTGAGTGCACTGCATGAGTTAATTGCCCAGGAGAAGGTATCCAAGTGGTCTGTGTTCTTGAAAGCTTACCCTTCCGTGTTTCTTTTTTTTTTAATACAGCTAAATATTGCAAACTGCATTTTAAGCCTAAACACAGTCTTTATTTCTTAACCTCTGTGTTTATGCATTTTATTGAATTTTTGAAGATTGGATTAATTTTCAGCATCTGATTTGTTGCAGTGACTTTGGGCTGGCTGCCCAACTTAACCATGGCTGCTAGTCTTGGATGATGGCCTGACCATTAATTATTTCCCTGCTGAAACTGCATTACCACAAAATAAATTTTGTTATAATGACATTAAGTAAAGGCCACAGAAACCTGTCCAGCATTAGAAATTTCTTCTTGGAAGCTTTTTTTATGCTTTTTCTTCACATTATCTAAATCAAGAATGAGATATCATTTAATATTTTACCAGTTTATGAATAAACAGGCCTTTTATTTTCCTTGCTGTAAATATAACAGCATCAGCGATGAAGTAATTATCAAATCACAGACATTATCCTGCAATCTTTATAAATTCAATCTCCCAAATAAGACAAAACATTTAAGCACAAAAAGATTGAATCATGTCAGGTTAAGTTAGTTAACATCTTTAGTTTACACAATATAACAGTTGTTACTTCATAAGACAAGTCTCAGTATGTAAAAAGGGTTTGATAAAATACTCATTACTCATTCTTACAAACATGGAAGTTTTTTAGCCACAAAATTAAAAAGTAAACTATTTAGGACTCTGGTGAAAGGAAGAGCAAATACATCTAATTAAGAATGAGCACCCCATAGGTTGACTGTTAGCACAACTGAAGTGCCAACAATATGTATTTTGGTTACTTGTATCAAAATCCTGCAATTATCCTAATATATGGTAATGTCATTGCCTTTGAAAATACTGCTTTCCTGTAATAATTTAAGAAGCAGATCAATTATGAAATCACATGGTTTGGTCTTGCTGTTGGTGATGTCGTTCTGTTGCTGAAAGACATAAAAATTGTTAATTCCTTTCTACTTCTACCATTCCCAGTCTGCTCCATTAGAGCAGCCCATTACCCTTTACATTAGATTCAAATGGAAAATAAACCACAGGTTTTTTTTCCTGCAGAATACTTTTTAAGAAATATCTGCAGAGGTGATTTACCACTGAGAATATAAACAGAGCTGGAGACATTCAGCTATCTTTTGCTGCATTAATCCAATTCCATTTTAGCTAACAGCAGCCTGATGTTCATTATCCTTCCAGAAGGTAATTCTTGCTTGCCAAATATATGCTTTTTCCAGTAGTTATTATGCTTCTAAGTATTTTCTCATTGTTTTCTGCTGCACAATATGTTTTTTTTAAGAATAATTTTTTTTGTAACTTCATCATTGGTTTGAAACATCTCACTGCAATTTAATTATGAAGAATAAGAGGAGTAACAGGCTAATACACTTACAGCAAATGTCTTTGGCTACTTTAGATTTTTTTTCCTCAATTACAGACCAGTAAATTCAGTGGGTTTTATAGATTAGAGCTCAAAAAGGCCATCATGATAGGTAATGGAATAACACTGACTTTTTGCATTCTTGTTTTAAATAGGGATGTTTATTACCTGATCCAGCACAATCTACAGCCTTTTTCCTTTCCTTTACCCACGTGAGCTTGACTGGCAGTCTCAAATTTTAGTTTCACTCCAGAACAGAGAGACTGTTTTGTACATGATTTTGTGCAGCACATACAGCTCAGCTGCCAGGTTTGAGACTTTTCAGCCATGGAGAACATCCTGGTATCACACCTGCAGCCAGAGCTTTGTTGTGCTTGCTGCTGTACTGGGAGGGAAAATCATAAACTTACAACATAAACAAAGGGATATCAAAGCTCAAAGTGCAAAACAGCAAGTAAGGAGTAACGGAGAAAGGAAGGTTTTCAATAGTCACACCAGACACACCAGTTCCCTTTCATCAGCTTGCCTCACCAATCTAAAAATGTCCTGCAGAAGATTGTCACTAGTACTTTTGTGATGTCCAGAGGAAAAATATTCACAAAACTATACCCCTCAAAGCCAAACCCATCCCTCAAGGAGCTGTGCTTGTTACAAAATCACTTGTAAGAGAATTGCTTAGCTCCTTCATGTGCATAGCCCTGGGAAAGAATATATATATAGTATTGTTTGGCCTTATAATGACACTGAGACACTAACTATCTGGAGTTATAAATGTTTCCAATTCAAGCAGCAAATTCTTCAATTTCATGGAGGTAAAAACATGGCTCTAACAGGGCAGAGAATACTGATGCTCACAGCATCATAGCTGTTTTCCCCAACTGATGCTCTTCTGTGATGAGTTATCAAAACATTTTAACCTGGTTCCCATTATTATGGGCTTCTTGGGACCCCTCCAAAATAATCATTACTGTCTATCTGATTCTAATTCTTTTTATAGGAGCTCTTTTTCTCTAAATTTTGTAGTGCTGTAGGACTAAAGTAGCAGGGAAATATACAAGTACATAAACAAGAGCCTGTCTTGACCCTTTCATCCAAATTACATCAAGAGGTTAGCCTGTGGAAAGAGCTAATGATCCAATCAGCATAAGAACACATTACAAATTTGAAATCCAATACATTATCTCTCGATGCAGATTTATTATGTAATTATACATTTGAAGAAATATTCTTATAGGTTTGATTTTTCTGTTGCTGTAGTCTCTTGCAATGATTCCTTTAGCATTTAAGTTCCTAGTTGCATTCCACAGAAAAGGTTTTGAATGAATGTTGCTTGACAGAGAGGTCTTCATTGACAAATGCAGGAAGGTAGCAATGAGGGGAAAAAAGGATGCTACAAATAGGAGCAAAGGGACTGCAAACCCCTGGGATCCTCCTGGGATCTCTTTGCATCGTTTGTTAGCGTGATGTTGGCAAGTTGCTTTCATGCAGTTCATGAGCTAATGAAATCTCTATGATGTGTGCTCCCAAGCAGTTCAGCAGAAAAGCAAACTGAAGTGGCAATAAGCAATGAATCAACAACCCCTTGCTGAATTGACAGTAAACAATGAATTAACAGCCTGCTAGGGCATCCTTGAATCTGTGACTCCTGTGTCTTATGGATTCCTGCCCTACAAATGAAACATCAGTCTGCTTCCATTGCCAATATAATCAGAATTAGGAAGTAGCCAATAGAGAGTGGCTGTACTTAGTCATATACTTATTTGTTTGTGCCATGATATGCACTGCTCAGTCCCAAGAGCCTTAAAACTATATATATATATCCATATATATATATACATTACCTGTGGAACAAGAATCAAATCTGCAAGTATTTGCCCCAGCATGTATTACAAGTTGCATCTGGAGGAAAGGGCTTCTGTCAGGGATGCTTGGAAACACATTTTAAGCTTGCAGTTTCAAATAAATCTCAGCAGAAATGTAGAACTTAAGCAACTTGTACTCTCTGTTTCTCAGGCCATTTTCCTTCTCTCAGTGCTTGATTTTAAGGAGAATATGGTCACAAAAGCTCATCAATTTTACTTTAAATTCAGTCAAAATGAGCTAACTCCTGGGCACGCAGCGGTAGCTCTGCACATTTTCATGTGAGCCCAACAGCCAGACAGGAGCACTCACACACTCCCTCTTCTCTCTGCTCTGGCCTAGGGGAAGAAACACCTCTTTTAGTCTTTGAAGGTACCAGAGGTTCCATATGGTCCACACACCTTTGCTGCGCTGTTTTTTGAGATTTCCTGTCAAACCAACACAGTGCAAGACAAGACATGGGCTGTCACCATTAAAGTGGCTGGTTCCACTTCTATATAGAAATATGGGTTATGACCCTTTTTGCTATTTGTGAAATTGGGAGACAAAGACACATGACAAAATGGGCTGCTGGAATAGTCATTTTGTCTTTATTTTCTCATCCATTTTCTAAACAGGCAGTGTTATTTCAAAAAAACAGAAATGAAGTCATGGTCAAAACCACACATATAATAACTTAAATAAACATTTTTCCTTTCAAGATGATTGAAGCATAGGATAAATAAAATATATTATTTTGGACATTCTCCATAAACAGCTCATATCCAATAGTTTCTCCATTAAGTATTCAGAAAATCAATATTTATTACTTAAACTACTCTGTCACTGACTGCATCTTTAGAGGAACAAGTTGGAAAAAATGAGATTTCACTGAAGAATAAACCTATAGAAATTAGGATGATGATCTGCTCCATCCTAACCTGAATCTTAATCCAGTCAATCTTTGTAATTTTTTCTTCTCACTTTTTATTGCCAACTCTGTTTCACCTCACATCTTGTTAAGCGTCTACCCTAAAACCTCAGTTCCTATAGGCAAGTAGTTAAAAGAAAATCTTGTTTCCCTTTGCAGTTTCTAGGTCTCATAATTGCACCAAAAGGCTTGAAAACAGGAAACATGTCAGCTTAAAGAAAGCAAATAAAAAACTCTAAGGCACTTTTTAAACAAAATTCTCATTACTTTTACAAGAAGTTTTTGATCTGAAGAGGTGAGGTGGGTGCCTGAGTCACAGAAATTTCCAAGTCCTTGAGGTTCAAATGTAAGGATTCCTCTTCACCTTCCTTTTCTTCTGCTTTTCTACTCATGTATTTGATATGAGGACCGAAGATGCCCAAATTTCTGGTAGAAATCTTCTTCAGCACGATTCAGAGCTTCCTCATCGATGTAGACCGCTGGTCTCCGGGAAGCCAAGAAGTACTGCACCTTCCTCAGGCTCCATCCCAGCACGTACCTCAGCCAGCCACTGACAGCAGCTGTAGACCTGCCCACGCCAGCATTGCAATGGACATAGACAGTGTGTCCGTTCTGCAGCAGCCCGTGCAGCAGGCAGACAGCTTGTGGCAACATCTGCACTCTTCCTAAGGTTAAAAACAAGGCACGTTCATTTGCACTGCACAAAGTCAGTTCATGGCTGAGAATCTCCCTGCACAGCCTGATGAATTGTGAAATATAATGGCAGACCTGGCATATTGCACTTTTTTCTTTCTTTTCTCAAATGACTTTCTAGGCTAACTTGTTGTTTTTTTCCTTGCAATATAGAATCAGATCACACAAAACTGTAAAATGCCCCAAGTCTTTTCTAAATATACATTCTGATAACATCAGATGTGTGTGGCACATTCATTTTCAAAGGAACTGAGACAAGGAAGCATATTATAGAGAACAGCACAACTTACATAGCATTAAAGTTAGCGAGCCAAAAAGGATTTTTTTTTTAATGCCAGAAGTTTGTGAAGGTACCTACAGACTGTTGATTTCCAAAGCATTTTAATGAAGGCCATCAATTCAGTAAGTGAGGGAGGGAGAGCAGAAGAACATTTTACTGTACAACTTAAAAGTGTTGTGATTTCACTGTGCACTAAGCATACAGTCAAACAACACAGAATAGGCTTCTCACTCTCAAAGGGATGAACATACCATATTTTCTGACACTTTTCTTCTGGCTATCCTGGGAAACAGAGCTGCAAGCAGCAGAGCCCAACTGCTCCTCATGGCACATATGAGCACTGACATTAAGCCCTTTCAGATCCCTGTTTTAAGGTCTCCTGTCTTCCCTGATGTCCTGTTGCTGATATGACAGTTACCTATTTGGGCAGTGGTATTTCCCTGTGTTGAAAGCAGTCGCTTCTGCTGGCAGGCTGCTCACTTGAAAACACACTCACTTTCTAACCTTCTGGTTGGAAACAAGACTTTGAACTGAGCATTCCAACCAAGGACTTAAAAGTATTAGTAACTGACGTTACAGCTCAGGTGCTATGAGTATTTTCAATTAATTGCAAACTATTATACAAATGTCGCTATGGAGTTTCATCAGACTGGGATACTACAGTTAAAGAAAAAGTGGTTTTTGGGAAGGGAACACCAGACACACAGCACTGTCTCTCCCTTTTTAGTCAGCAAAGGTGGCAAGCTGCCCTGCTCTGCAAACTTGCAGTCTTCCACCTACACAGCATATTTTCATTATATAGGCTGAACTCAAGCAGAAAGTAAAAACAGTCAAACAGTTATTGATGTCAGATGGCTTTAAACACAAACACAAATAATACTGCCAGACACAAAGTACTTCAGATGGCCTCTCTGCCTACAAGAAAATATGAATAATTTGTTAAAGAAAGCACAAAAAGAAACTACACCTCCTGTTCCAGCTATATTTTCATGCAAAATGTGCACAGAACTCCTCTCCCCTCCCCCAGCTGTCATGAAAGTGACAGATTATTATCTCCAAGTGTTTGTTGCTATTAATTTACTGCAAGAGTAAATGACAGACATGAGCGTTACCTTCAGTGCTCATGTCTGCAGTTGGCAGCCAGACATAGGCAAGACCTTCTTCCTTATACAGTTTCATGAGGATTTCGGGGCTCATGGGTTCTGGGTAGCGGTTGCAGCCCCAGGAATTTTGAACAATGTCAGATTCAGTCTGGAAGTTCATCACAGCTGTAACACCCAGCTCATGCTTCAGCTTGATGGTCACGTGCTCCAGCTGCCGAGGGCAACTTCCCAGCCAGATGTTTGGCAGAATCCTAGCATTGAGACAAGAGTGGGGTTGATTACAGTATCTTAAGGAAACTGCCAAGTTCAGCAGTGTTCCTGTTCCAAACCTGCTTGACAACATCACACAAACACTGCTAAGCACAGACTTTTCATGTCAGGCAGTAAGAAACTTCTTGTTTCATTACAACTTATTTTGTTACAGTTGAGTTGGTGATGTCTGACACTGGGGATCAAGCTCCTAGACTACACCAAAGAGCCAGATGTACTGAGAAAAAATTTCAGAGCAGTTATAGCACAGGTCTCCAATGCATCATTAATCACTAAGCTTGAAGTAGAAGCTTACTAACATTAGGAATTCAAATGAAAAAACTCTAAAGATTCATGCAGTTTGCACACACACGAGAAAAAAACCCAACAACAACAAAAAACCCAAACAAACAAAAAAAACCCACCAAAAACAAAAACAACAACAACAAAACAACCTAAAGAATTCACATTATCCAAATCTGCATTTCTTACTAATAAGTCAAACTGAAAGAAGTAATCCAACTCTTTAGCTACCACTATAATGAGGGAAGTAGGGAAAAAAGCATTTTGAACAGCCCTTCTGTGATGAAACTTGAAAATTAATGAGTCATTTTCTTCTAATTTTTCTCTGATCTCTTGGAGGCTAGTGGGAATCAAATACAGAATTACAACACATGTATAGCTTCCTTCAAGGCCTGAAGGACGAGAAATTTTTCAGGAAAACAAGGTTTATGTAAGATGGGAAAGTAGCAGAAATATGGTTGTTTATCTAAATCAAACTTCAAGACTTCTATGGTTGTCCCATTGCTAATTATGATAAAACTATTGTATATTTCAACAGATGTTGACATTATAAACTGAATATTTAGAAACTTGTTTTCAAATGAGCGGTTTTAATATGCATATGCAATTAAACTGATGGCATCTACAATGGATTATTCAGATGCTCAAATTATTAGTGATATACTTTCATTTCTTTATGCTTCCATTGACTTCAATTTTGAACATGTAATCTACAAGCTAAACAAAATATCCCTGCATTTAGCATAAAACTTTGCAAACCTTATTAACTGCAACAAATCTGTAGCACTACTAACTACAAACTGAGCAAACACTATTAAATGCAAATCTACAACAAAAGCAAGATCATCAGAAATAAAACGTCTGCCATGCATGCCTTATGTTCTTTCCCAATTTTAACCTCAGCAACAAATAGGAAATTTTTAATGTTTTTTTCAGGAGCCTATAAACCACTCTTAAATCATCAGGTAGCTATTTCCATTTTACTGTTCACAGTAATAGGTACTAGCATTTAATTAAGACCTGTAATTGACTGTCATTATTAATTCTTGCTATATTAGTACTGCAATATTATCAAAAATAAAAATTCAGATCCAAGAAGAACTAATTATTATTGTTTCCTGTTTGTAATTATTGTTATTGCTATAACAATAATTGTTATTATTGTTTCCATGGTGAGTTGCATACTAGCCACACAAACACAGCCTTTGGCCTTAACAGCCACTGTTTCAATGGGACAAAACACTTGATCTCAATATGTGGTAACTGAGACCAATTTAAACAAATATATTACATAGCAAATAACCATTTAAACCATGTTCCAACAGTGAGATCACGTGAAAAGATTTGACTTAACTTTTGTTTCACATACATTTTCAAGAATTGCCCAAAATCCAACATAACCAGCTCAAGCATTCCCACTGATCAGAGGTGAAGCTCCAGTGCAACAGCTCCTTCACTGCCTCCCTTCCCACATGCCAGCCCACAGCAACCCCCATCCCAACCTGAGCGAGGACTGCCACAGGAACCTGCCACCATGATTAGGGCATTTCAAGGTGCTGAGTGTGAGCTACAGTGCCCTAACAGATGCTGACAAATGGCTGGAGATGAGCAATGGCCACAAAACTCCATTCCTGGGACAGAGAAATGGCAATATCACTAATAACTTGTGACAATATGAGGATATTATTTCAAGAGCGAGAACATTAGTACCCTTCCTTCAAAGGCTTTCCTGGAGACTCATACATATGTAATTCACTTGATACTTTGTGAAACATCTAATGCACTAAATTACCTTGATGGGAGGAAAAAATGTGTGTTTTCTAGGATTTGATTAAATTAAAAGTGACTAAAGCATTCTTGAGATAAATAAAATTCTGAGTAGTACTCTTGCTTACTGGTAAACCAATGCTATATCATTTTTTCCCTAATGATTTTCTAATGGATGAACATCACAGCTGTGCTATCTGCAAGACCCCTGTGATACAGATCATTTGTTTATTTTGTTCTTGCAGCCTAACAGGTCTTGTACATGACAAGACCTCCTGTATTGCAGAACACTACTTGCATTTGCTGAACAATCTGAAGAATTTACCAAATTTTTATCATTGTCTTTCCCCACAATTAACTAAACTAATGGAGGCATTCAGAAAATGACCTAAGAGATGTATTTAGGACAGGCAATTCTTGTGAATTTATTTTATGATCAGGTCCTAAATTTTAGCCTTTGAGAGGATCAAGATGTGGCCTTGACTTTGGTCTACAAGCCCCTTATCTACCCACCTACAATAAACTGTAATTCTTGGTTTTATTGGCCAAGGCTTAACCACCCTTTTACCATGCAGAAAACAATACTGCAGAGCTTTCCTATCAGCCAATTTATGTAAAACTTCTAGGATAATCCTACTGCGCAGTACCTATGTTCCTATTTGGCTTTATCTAGTTCAAACCTTACCTTTTTCTGACATCAGAAGGAAGTAATAAAGGGGTTGGTGCATGTGTGAGTACAGAGACTAATGGAGAGTTTAGCAGCTATATTTTATATAGAGATTTTTTTCATAGCCCTACTGAGGGTTTCATTATGCTGAGGATCAGGAAAACATACATACTGAACCAAGCAAGAATGTGGTAATTTCATTTTTACATCTCTTTCCTTAATGATATAACTTTTAGTCATATGATGATATAACTTTTAGTTATATCATTAGGTTAATCATTAATGTCCTTCTTTAAGTTGCCATTAAATTTCAGTAGGTAGCTAGACTTTAGCCACAAGACCATTTGGCATGGGAAAGAAAGTTTTTTTATGTTCCCTCTAAACTGTCAAGTTATAGTGCTCTGAGGTCTCTGACAGCCACTGCTTTCCAGCTCACATGTGGGTGTATTCCAGCAGCAGATTATGTGATCCCTAAGCACATAAAAAAATATTAGGAAATTATTAGTGATCAATAGACCTTTAATCTTTTCAGCTGAACCCCTTTGATGTTCCAAAAATATCAAAACAGGATGGTGTTTTAGCAAATTTCTGCTTGAAACTTTGCTTTCATATAAAAATGGCACTTTGTCATTGTACATCTTTACTCTCTGCATCAAGGATAATAAACCATGTTTGGCTCCAGAAGACATGGTCAATTCAGAGACAGTTTATCAATGAAGAAATCACCAAGAGTGATTTATACATCAACACTATTTAGTGATCTTCTGAGATTGAGACGTGAAGATTGTCTATAAACCCTTTTTTATAGGTAATTTCTGTCAGCTACTTTCAGCCTGCCCTACCTACACTTCAGTTCCCCACCAGCAGTATGGATACAATATTTACCTACCTTAAGGGGACTTTTAGGGGTCCAATGGATGAATTAATGTGAGAAGCTTGAGGTTGTGGTAACAAGGACTAAATGTTAGGGAAATGTTATTCAGTTTATTTTTACAGAACCCAGACTGAAGGCTGACATATTTAAATCCTGCTTTTTGACTTATAAACTGAGAAAACCAACAATTATTTATCATTACCCCTGAGTAAATATGGAACACGCTGCAAACACTTGTACACTTCTTTTCCAGCACAGGTAAATTATTTTTAATGATGTAGACATATATTGTGTTTGTTGGCTTCCCCCCAGGACCCTGCACAGTCTGGATTAAAATGACAATTCAGAGTGAATTATATATAACATTGTTATATTATATACAACAATTCAGAGTGAATACATCTAAAATACCAAATGCATTCCATTTAATCAATGTGTTTGCAAATGTTCTTCCCCATCCCTAAGGAGAAAATGAGTCTGAGGCAGTGAAAAATTAGCATTGTGAATTTTTTTTAATGGTGCAGACTAATTTTCAGGCTGGTTCACAAAGCATCACACACCATACCTCTCAGACTTAGTACAGTACCAAACCAGGCCAGCAACTGTATTTGTAGGGATGTGATTTCCAGGGAAAGTGACCTGACCTAGGGGAAGACAGCAGGCTACTGCATCAGGCAGTCAGCTCTTCCTCCATGACACCAGTGTCTACTCTGCCTCTTCAGCAACTCCAGTTTTACTTTTGCTAATAATGCTTTGAGACAAACAGATCCTAAATTGAAATTTCCTTAAAATGCTGAGTTGCAAGTTGGGATGACTTAGGTACTGCATCCAGATCTCAGCGATCATCATTGTGCTAGGAGAAGGCATCTTAGAATGCACCCTAAAATTAATCAACCCTCTAAGAGTTACAGTTCTTATAGAAAAGGATAGGATTTGGCACTTTAGGAACACATTTCATAAGAATATCTATCAAGTACTGACAGGTGTCCTTTTATCCTGAAAGTTGCCAGCTTTAATCAAAAGAGAGAACTTTGCAAAACTAAGAAAAAATAGCAGGGTATTTGTCATTGGTTATTGGCAACAATGATCTATCAATGATTCCATTTGTTTATACCAGTGATATTTTTGACCAAGGTCCAGTCTATTATTTTAAATGAAAAGTGATGGATTGAATCATCCCTCAGTGCCAGGTGAAGGGGTAGCCTATGTTAAAGCTTGCACTCCACTTTTCTACACCAGACTTCCTTAGATCCCATTAAGCATCTGATGACAGTGAGATAAGTACTAAAATACACATACAACAAAACAAAGCCATTTAGCTGAAACAACAAACAAAATAATGATTAAATTGACTCTGTCCTCCCTCAAGACTCTTATTTCCTAGTAAGGTATAGTGTGCAACCTCAGCTACATGGAACTTGCAGTAAAACTTCTGCATTCCCAGAAGAGCAACATATATAATTCAGTGAATTTACCCCCAGAATTTTGTGTTGCTTCTAGGCATACAGAGTGGTGTTTTTGCACCAATGTATTGCTATTACCCTGGTACCACTACAAGCAAGCAGCCCAAAGGGAATATAGGCCTGAAGTACAACTCTGTTACAGATGATTTTTGCAGCACTCGAACTGCTAGAGACTGTTTTCAATTACACTGCATTCCTATTTCCTCCCCTGATGGCATTGCAGTAGGAACTCATTCAGAATTTCTATAAGGTGGATTTTTAAGCAAAAATTATGATCTGTCTGAACCAAAAGCTTCATAGAAATTTTCAACTTTCAGCCAAATTTAAACTAGTTCAGAGACCAGATGTCTGTTCCCTGTCTCACATGACACAAAAAAGAGATTTCCAGAAGTATTGCTTTGGGCACATTCAAAGTGAGAATAAAGGAAACCCTCAGCTATAGCTGAGATGCTCTTTCATCTTTTCTGTATTCTCTGCCCTGTGACAAGGCACATCACTTTAAATGGCAATACCACTGGATTATGATGACCCAGAACTATCATCCTCTATGTGCTCCTTCTTTTGCCTGTGGCATCCTTCTAACAACATATAGCAGCTTATTCATAGGTCTGTGTGTGCCTTCCCTGAAGTACCAAATTAGACATCTCTCTTCCAAGCCTTCCTTGTTCTTTTCTCTGAACCTGTGTCAGTGAGCACTTCCTAGAAATCAGATGAGGTTCCTGTACTTTTGTCAGAGCAATCTGGAAACACTACTTAGATTGCTGTCTAATGCCCTGAAATGCATTCATAGACAGAGAAGAATTTTCAAATTACCAAATTCTGTTCTCCATTGGAAGATCTGAGCATGTTCAAATTTTCTTTGATATGTAGAAAACACACTGATTACTATCCTCACCTCTGAAAAAAATTTACAGACACACCCTCTTGTCTCCACAATGGACACAAAGAACAGATTATTTCCTTCCACTCTGTAATACCCTTTTACTTCTCTCTAAGTTACTAACACACTTCCACACAGCTTTGCATTTTTTCACACATACACACAAAAACACACACACACACACACACATGCACTTGTCAAATATTCAAAGCATCTGATCACTCTTGTTTGCCTTTGGACTCTCTCTCTTTTTGAATGCTATGCCCAGTACTGAAAAGAGTTCATTTCTGAGAAGAGCCAAAGATTACTTACTTCTTGTGCTTCAAAGGCTTTATCCCTCTTTCAAGTTCCCTGGCAGTTCTTCTACAGCATGTCATTGCTGACCTATATTCAACATGGGATTCCTTTTTCAGGTTAAGATCTTTCCAAACAGATGAACCTACTCAACAAGGAGAGACCAAAGTTTGCCCAAACCATTATTAGTTTCAATTGCCAGTGGTGTCAAATTAAACTAAATGAATATGCAGCAGAAGAGCAGATGAGATTCACAGTTGATGAATGCATCTCTGCAGTATGTCTTGGAATAAATAATCTCACATGCATATCACTGTGTGTTAAGCTAACTATAATCAAATAGAATGGGAAACAGTACCTACTTGTAGTGACACTTGGTGAAAGCATAGCTTAATAAAGAGATCAAAGTGGAAATATGAGCCTGTACCAAGAAGTGAACTGAAAGTAATAAAAAATGTATAGTAATGGTCTAAAAATCACTGGTCCTACTCTATGCACTCAAACTTTGAACTTTTTACTAATATTTTGTTGTATCAAGAAAGATACAGAAAAATGAAAATATTAAAAATCAATTCAGTAGATTCCAGCAATTTCTTGTGAAAAATGCTTTCAAGTGAGGGCAGACTAAGAATTTAACATTCTTAGGAGGGAATTTAACAACTGTTTAAAGATCATATGTATGAAAAGGGCAAACCAACTGGCTTTATCTAAATAAAAGACATAAAGAATATCAAATTCCATATAGCTTCACCTATAAAGTAACTACCAAGATATGGGAAAAATGGCAACATTTTTTAAATAATTTTTTAATCTTGTGTCTTCCTCCAAAATATGGACAGCATGGACAGATAGCAAAACAGACGAGCCCCTTGTTTGTCTTGCACAGGAATTCTGGTTTTACTATAGTCTGTTTAAACAAAGGACAGAAAGATCTCTCAGGAAAATGCCTCCTTGCCAATGAAATAATAATGTAGGACTGGGAGGTTATGACACTGACATTTCATTGCATATTGCATAGGGTACAATGTTAAATGGTGTGATCTTAATCCCTTCTCCTGTTGATTTACTGATAAAGTCTCCTTGCAGAAGACAAACTGATGGACCTTTCTTGATGAGAGGCCTGACTTAAGCAGGATTGACTAGGAACAGTCAGACACACTTCATTTCCCAGCACAGAGTCAAGAAGTAGTAGCCAGAGCAGGAGAGCAAGGTTTGATGATGCTATGGTCTGACTCCAAGATAGAATAAACAGGCTTAATAAGACCACTCTTATCAAGAAAGATGGAATAAATGGCCATAACCTTAGCAGAAGACACCAAAGAAAAGCACTGATTCATGATAAAACTATATCCCACTGAAATGACACAGCTGCAGACCTTGTAGAAACTACTTATATTCTTGAACAAAAAATTGCTCTTACCTAAATGTCAAATGTAGAAGGAGCACAAGTCATTGCTTATAAATTTGTTCTGCTTTACCACTGAAAGAGTGCAGTTTATTGTAAAGTTAAGATTTCTACCTCAGGGCTTTAAATGAGGAGAATTAAAGAGGCTACAGTGTAGTTCCAAGGTGTTTTTTTTACTTCTCCTTCTTATTTGGAACTCTGATGAAAAGCAATTAAGGTCTGGCAAATTTTCTACTTAGATGTAATTTGAACTACTTATCTAGCCTCTCACATGGGAGCAGACTTGGAATGTAGAAAGAAACACCTGCTTTTATCACTTTAGAACAACACTTTGTCAGCTTAGCAATATGCAAAATTTCTCAAGCCCTTGAATTCTGAGTCTTATTGTTAATAGTATCTTACTTATTCCATGTTCACAAATCTGTGGCATAAAACTACCTCATTTACTGATTTGCTGAGCAAATAAGCCATTAAGGTTTGACCTCAAGCTGACAATGTGCTAAAAGTAAAGCAGGTAAGAATAATATCAAACCTGTAACTGGAATACAGTATTACCCAGACATTCAGCTACAAAGTGGTTCCAGTGTTGCACTGCCCTCAGGTTCTGCTGTCTTAGGAAAGGATTTCCATAGCATCAGCTTGATGGTGCAAAAGGGTTTGATTGTGCTCCCTTTACCCACCAAACTGCTCTTACAGCAGGCACCACGGTGCCTTGAGGTGCAGACAGAGACACTGAGCAAATGTGTCCATCCTAAGCACAGCCCAGCTCTTCTCATTCACAACCTTCTGGTGCATTCTGTGTGTGCTTCAGGATTGTCCCGGCTTTGAAGTCACCAGGGGTACAGGATAAAAAGATCCACATGAGAAGAATTAAAGTCACATAAGACTTTAGTCTACACATCCACAAAATTTTCTCTTTATGGACCATTTTCCCCTTCGTCCCAAACATTCCCTTACAAGGAACATAAGAGCTTTATTAGAAGAAACTAACAAAAAACATCTCATAATAAGAGATGCAGAGATTGATAGCATTCCTAACATCCTATACCCTGCCAAAACAGGGAACTTATTTGATGAAAACACGTAGACAACTGGGAAATAAATCACATCCCACACTGCAAAAATGACAATAGTATTTGGATAAGTAGTAGCACTATGCTTAAAAGTCACAAAATAATCCTTCTGTTGCATTCAGTACTCATAGACCATCATCAGGAAAAATGGGATGAAGGAAGAGAAACACCTGGAGAGCCCAGCAGAGAGTGCCAGAACAATCAGAGTTCTAGAAGACAAGTTTTCAGAGCAAAGACTAATATCAGAATGAATATAGTGAGATATTCCAAAGTCAACCGCTCTGATTCTGGGAAAAAAGGAGTTTCCAAGCATATATTAAAGCGCCATAGAAGAGCAGAATACTAATTTGTTCTCCAAGTCTTCTGTGGAGAGAACAAGAAGAAATTAACTTGAATTGCACTAGGAAGACTTAAATTGACATTAGTAAAGATTTTTAATGGTTGGAATAGTGAGGTAATTGGATGGGAGAGTAACTGGCCTATAGAGTCTCATCACTAAGATGAGATCATATTTTAGATCAGGCTGGATAAACTTGAAATGATTTAAATGTAATTGAGATTAAGTTGGGGCAAGGAAATGAACTGGATACTTTCTGAGGTCTCTTTGAGCCTAAGATCTATGATACTATAATCATAAACTTTAATTTCCATTTCTGGAAGCACTACCTATATTCATTTATCAAGTTCCATCTTGAAATAATTTAGGTTCCTTGTCCTTCCTGCCCTATTTGAAAGGTCATGCCAGAATTCAGACATCATTCCTTTGATGACAGAAACCTTGTTCTAATTTACACTCTAAATTCATTCAGAAGCAATTAATATCCATTTGATCTTAAGGAAGGTTCAATTTCAATAATTCTTCTTCCTCCTTTGTAGCAATTCCTGAACGTCTTTTACAAATAGTAATAGATCCTCTTTCTTAGTCTTCATTAAACTATGCTGTCTATCCCAGGAGTAGTCAAACTATGCTAGCAGAATTCCTTTCAAACCAATTTATTTAGTTTCAACTCCAGTGGCATGAAAGTTGCACATCCTGTGGAAACCACTCCCATTCGTTGCATATTTGTTCTCCAGACATAATAATAGATTAAATTTATCTAATTTTGTCTCTAAACTAAGCTCACATACTCCAGTAAGTTCAGTGGAATTGCTGTTAACAACCTTGCAGTACATTCAAACCTATACAGTGAAAAGACCCACAGCATAAACTCTTCTCCCTTCTTCACTTCATTCCATTCAAAAGCTTAAAGCAAATTATTTATCTCTTATACTTTTTTATAATCTATTTTGTCTCTAGTCTAGATATGATCTAAAGTAATGTGGTCACACAAAACTTTACCCACACAGCCAGAACTGAAATGTGGAAGATTAAATGTTATTCTCCGTGTATTCAAAGTGAAATATTTTATGTCACATTTTTCTATGTATTTCTACTGTGAAGATAAGAAAGTAATGATTCACAAGCACACCAATGCCTTGTAGGACAGGGTGTCCAGATCTAGCCTTACAGGACTTTGCCAGAATTTATTTTCAAACTTACAAGTTTCAATGGATGCCTAAGGAGCACACTGTATGCAGCAGAAAGCAAAATTTGCTTTTGTAAGGAACGACTCTTCTTGCACTTTCATTTTATAAACATTCTCTGAAAGCAGACAGTGTGCCAATTACAGAAATACAGCCTGAGAAGAGAATCAGGTTCCAAGGCTTGTACTGAACAACCTGGAAAGGAAAGGACTCCTCCACTGGCTTGTGAGCATTAATGCCCAAATGCTCCAATTAAAGAATCTTGTCTGATGCAGCCATAGTTGCCAATGGTTACTTCCTACATATGTCTCCGTTAGATTGCCAGCATTCCCACTTGTTTTGAATTAGAACGAATACCCGGAAACACAAGAACAACAGGCTGCTAAACTCAGCCAGACAGCAATAAACCATGAATGTCTTGGCATTAGGAACGAGAATTTCTAACATCAATGCTTAGCAATGGGAATGATGCCACTGCTGGCACCTGTAAGTTAAATCATCTCAACAAAATTGACTCAAACTGCTACAAATGAACTTTAGGTTAATGCCCAAGAAGATTTGGGAATCATTAATAAAAATATATTTTGTGTTCTTTCAGAGTTTACCTATTAGCAGCTGCTTAGTAATCTAGAGTGGGAAAACAATAAAAGATAAATCCAGTTTTCAAAACGTAGCATTTCAGATCCAATGGAAATACATTGCAATGCTTCAGAAACAAGTGCATATTAATGAAAATTGCATAATTGCAAAGCACAGATTATTGCTAGGTGGCCTTGTGATCCACATGGCACCATATGCACGTGTACAAAATAATGGAATCTCTCAGAACTCCAACAGCCAGAGAAAGATGTACATTTATCCCTGGTGGTACCATCTGCAAGCAGCCTTGATGAGCTCTGTATCTGTGTTCATTCCAGAATTTATCCAGAATTTCTAAACACACATCAGTTCATTTATTTGAATTTTAAAGAGGGACAGATATGTACTTGAACAGCAAAGGCTGGGGGAAACATCTAAGAAATATGGAGAAAAATGGGGTTAACCTCACCACATCAGTTACATAAACATCTAAAATAAGGTGTTCTCACAGGAAAATCAAATCGGAGGAATAACATGTGTATAGTGCTACCACAAAAAATTGTCAGAAAACTTCATTTTAGATAATGTACCTGGTTTCTAGATTCTAAACATAAGATTAATAACCCTGGTGGATGAGTAGCCAACATCAAATGTTGAGGCTGGGATGGTAATGGAGCTACTAAGATGTTCCAGAAGAACCTATGTGTATCTTTTTAACACAAAACTACAAAGTATAGTGGAATGTCTTGAAGAAGTCTTGGATGACAAAATGGGAAAAAATCATGAGAGTTTAATTTATGAACAATCAATGCTGCAGTTTTTATTGGAGCGCAAAGATTGACATGAATTACCAGGGGTTCTCTATTTTTTGAAAATGTCTCTTTCTTTTCCTTTCAGACTTCTTTCTTTTCCTAGCAGTATCATTGAGCCTGTTTGGAAATTGAAATTTCCAAGCATTTGAACAAATATTCTAAAGTGACCTACTGTTACTAAAGTTTGTTTAAATGTGTTTACATTATCAGCTGAAGCTTGACTTTGTACATTTGTTAAACATACTGGATAGCCTTATTACCAAGACTAAAGATATATTTCAGAAGCTTTTTCCCTTTTATCTCACCAGATTGAAGCAACTCATTGTTACAAGGAAGCTGAGAAATTCAGTCTTCTGCAGTGAAAGCAGTATCTAACATTCTTTAGGACTGGTCTGCACACAGCCAACCCTCCAAGCTGGCAGCTGGACCACAGAAAGAAGGAGCATTAGAGAAATTATTTTGTTAGGGAAGCTGCATATCCTCCTTATCAGATCTTCATGGCAAAATGAAGGCACTGGATAGAACTGTTCTGAAGTGCTTTAAAAAGGCAGTCCTGGAGAAGTTACTTAAACCAAAAAATAATAATTAAAAAAGAAAAGGCTCCAGAAGCCCACCAACATCAATCCCCTTGTAGTAGTGCCCAGCATCCAGCCCTGAACTGAATGATAGTCACAGAGAGCCTCATTGCTGACCCACAGCTGATGGATGGGAGGGAAGAGGAGGGAAGGAAAGGGGAGAAAGGGAGAAAGTAAGCAACCACCTATTCAAATATTATTTTTTATATATTCCACATTTTCTTGTGTCTGCATTAAAACTGAAATGCATATTTTGCCTTTATACTTTTCTTGATGCTTAAAATCATATATTCTATTACTAGGTTTTTCACATCAAAGAAAAAAGACATTTCATTTAAACTTATAAACCATGCTGTCTACTGAACCAATAAAGAAATACACATTTCTTAAAGCTTGGCAATGTCTATGACATTTGACTCAATTTTTATCACAGTTCATGGGAGGACACACATTAAACTTCTGAACAACAGCAGGGATTATGTACCTGACTCCCTGAAATTAAATTTCCCAAAGTACAAGCATTAAAGGAGGGAGCAAGAGATTTTCAGCTCAGCCTCTTAATATGTTCCCTGGGAAGACAAATGTAGTTCATTTCTTTGTTGGTTTTTTTTTCCTTACAGAGAGAAAATTATATATGGGAAAATACAGCAACCATTTGATAATCTCTATTTACTCTTGAGAAATAAAATACTTATGTTTCTGAGACACACTTCAAAGGAACTAAAGCTATATTCCAGTTTCCTTTCTAATAAAAAAATTTTATCCTTTAAGTAGGACTCTTCATATTTTCACACAGAGGTTCATTTTTTAAATTATCTTGTAAATATCTGGAGCATTTAAGCATGAAAACTTGCATTTATATCTCTCAGCATTTACAAAAATTATGCAAGATGGAGGTAGCATTCATAACTTGATGGCTACAGCTTGCTACTGTTTCAAATGAAGTACCTTTAATGTTTTTCCCATTTCATTTAAAATAACTATGCAGTTGTTTATTTCAGATTTTTTTGACTTTCAGATCACCTCTTTCAGAAATATAGTATACACTGGGCAGGTAAGTAAACACCAAACCATCTGGTAGTAATAAAACATCTGATGGTATCACTTTCCACATTTGGGGAGTAACAACTCAATTGTTCTGAGGCTGTTTTTCTGTAAGAGTCAGCTCAGGGTAGCTGGGCCAATCTGCCCTAGGAGCTGTGCCTGCAAAAAAATCACAGGAAGGTGAGGCAGAGTGGGTTTACTCTGCTAACACACATCTCTGGTTCAACAGGTTCATCAGGTGTAACTTACATTAGTGAAGGTTTTCCAACAACAACCAGAAATCTGAATTTACTCCCTCCTGGTAAGCAAAATACCAGTCAGGATGTGTACACAATCTCTGCTTTTCAGAAAGAGTTCTGCTATCTCTGGATAAAATGCATTAAGAAATGCCAGCAATTACCAGCACCTAATAAATGGATGTAAAAGCTAGGAGGAAATAAATATCTGCAAGACAACTGGAACATCATCTTCAGTGAGAGAGTGATGCTGCCCCTTCCTTGTCATCCCAGCTGTGAGCTAAATTGCCCAGGATTTCACAATCTCAGTCAATTTCATTCACAGCCAGCAACACCAGCAAATTGCTTTCCAATGGAGACAGAACTTTACTCCCTCACTGACAACCTGAATTTCAAAGAGTAAAGAGGCAGGAAAAAGGGCTGAAAATCTCCAGAATAAATATGAACAAGCAGCAGGGAGACACAGTAAAACACACAGAGAAATTAGAAGCAACAATAGTTTCTGCTCCCTAACAGTGATACCCCACAAAAAATTCATACTTACTGGACTATCAACATTTTTCTGTTATATCCCACAGAGAAAAACAGAACTACGTTTACTCCTCCAGCTTTTTCCATGGAGGCTTCCCAATCTTCCTTGTTTTTTTCTCCCAGAATGACACAGAATTTTAAGTTTTTCTTAAGAAGTAAGGAAATCATTTTGTGCAGAGGCACATCTATGAAAAGATCCATTTTAAAGATCAACGTGGTTTTAAGTAAATATTACCTGTTACCAGCCAATTGATTAAAGGCCTCATCTTCTCATCAACAGCCAGACTGTGCTTGCTGCCATTTTACTAACAAAATACTCATTCCAGAAAATAATTTTTTAAAATAAAAAATTCTCAAACACCCAATGCCAAAACCACATAAGAATGGCAGAATGGTAAAGAAAACTACAGGAAAAAACCTCCAGAAAAAACTCACAAGACTAACCAGACACCATGCTAAGTTTTTCTTTAGCTTATTCACATAGGGAGTGTACTGTTCATCGGACATTACCTCAACTTCATCCCAAAGCCTAGCCAAAAATTTGTGTCCCTCAGTCGCTGAAGAAAGCAACAAACCTGGCAGCCTGCTGGCTAATGGCCATTCATCAGGTTTGACATACCAGTCATGGGAGGTGGAAGTAATACTGGGGCTTCAAATGCTGGTGACAGTCATGTAAAAATCTTTCATCTAGAAGCTCGGTGACTTTTTTTTCTCCTGGAAAAATCACCTTTTCTAAAAGTAGATTTCCCTTGCTACCATGGCACTCACAAGAAATGCAATTAGAAATGAGTGACATCCAGGAGTTTCCATGTCAAGCTCCTTTTGGGTGCTCAGGCAGTAGGTCACAGCAAGAGAACCAGAGCTGTGCTGGCAACAGCTATTTGCTAATGCTCAAAAAATCAAAATAATTGAAAAGAGAGTTCCTGCCATCTAGTTCATCCACAGTATTCCACTTCATGGCATGTGATTGCATTGCTGGCACATCCTAACTCTATTTCTGTTCACAGTTCACAAGACTGAGATTTGTAGCTAACTCAATAATAGCCTGGCTTGAGCTATCCCTGCTGAGTGCCATCCTGCCTAAGCAAGATCACAAAAATTAGAAAAATAGATTAATTTTTCCTGGTTTTACATTATTATGTAGGGCACGGTGTGGGGAGTTCACGAAAGGAGAAGCTTTTTGTTTGCATGGACAACAAATGATGAAGAAAAATGCATTTGTTAGCCAACACAGAGATCACCTAAATTACATACATGAAAACAAATAAGGACTAAAAATGGATCAAATTCTAGCCTCATAATTTGTCTTCTCACTGCTGGTCCTCTTGCCTTACACTCCCTCTTCATTTTCAAGAACTTAAATAAAAAATTGCTTGAGTGTCACTTCTTACGCTGATTTGAAATCCATTTTCTTCACAACAGAGGCTAGTAAAAGCATTTCCCAGCTCCAGCTGGAGGTGATGTAGAAAAAATGAAGACACACAAAGGACAAAAAATAGAATTAACCTTTGAACCATTCTATAAAAGGTGATTCCCATTGGTAAGGAAACAATGGTTCCAATTCATATTAGTGTCAGACTATAGCTCAGTACAATAAAACAATTCAAAGCAGTAGTCAGATACCCTAGTTTATGGGATAAACATATCAAAAAAATGTGCCTTTGAATATTTTCATTACTTAATGTACAAAATGAGCAGATAACTTCACAGTTAGAACCCCAAGTACTGAAATCAAAGGATGAACTCTTATTGATGTTAAGTCCTTTTGATCAGGACTATTTTACTAGAATACAATCAATGAATTTTGTTCCAGAGCTCATTATTTCTTATTCTTTTCTCTAATATCACAAGTATTCTTTAGGCACAGGGGACAGTTAGCTCTCAGCCTTTAATGTTAATTATGGTAATCTCTGTAGACATCATCACCTTTTCTCTTAATTCATGATGTAGGCATAAAATATCAGTGCAGCTTTCTATTATGGTAGCACATGTCACTGCACTCTAGGGGGTTTTTGTGACAGCTTACTATTTGAAGCCTTTTTTACAATTCAGTAATAAAAAATAGCTAAGAATTATATTTAAAACAGAAAGGCATTTTATTTTGTGAATGAGTTACAACCAGTAAAAAGAGGAATTAAAGACTAAAAAAAAAAAGTGCTCTCTCTTGTATCTTTTTCAAAGGCAATTCTAATTTCATACTGAACCAAATATACTCAACCAAGTTCTTTTTTACCACCTAATTAAAGATGCATATCAATCAAGTAAATGCTCATTTTTCCCATAGAAAGAAATTCTGTGCTCCATCAGCTAAATACTGCTCTAGCGCCTCCAAAAGGTAAAAATGAAGCATTTCCATTTTGCCCTGGATCATTCTTCATTCACTTACCTATGCACATTAACATTTACAATGAAGCAGGGACACACATCTTATGTGACTCTCCTGATCATTCCCATTCAACACCTAACTTAGGTTATAACCTATATTACTGGCAGTGTTGTAGGAAACTGTCTCACCAACAAGCCACAAAGCATTTGTACATACTACATCATAAATTGTGTTTCATTTGCAACCATTGAGAAACAAAAATAGTATTTCCAAGCATGGGAGTAAATTTTATTTTATCGTTACCTTAATTTTGTCTTAGGGAAAAAAACCATTGATGATAGCAACACATTTGTCAAATTCCCAATCACTCCATAAACATGAAATATTAGTATTTAATAGCATATATGTATGTGTATATATTTGAAATGCAAAAAAGGTACTAAAGAAACCCGTACCTCAAAAAAATGTTGTCAGGACCCATGGCTACTCTCATGTAGTGGCTCCCCTGACTGTGGATTGCTAATTGGGTATTTTCTGCCAAAATGTTTAACAGCCATACAATACCACAGTTACAGAGGTTGTTGTCTGGGGAATTCACTTACACATTCCAGTTTATCTGCATTTTACATGCAAAGCATGTAAAAATTATTTTTCTTTGTCAGATTTAAGAAGTATGACTCACAAAAAGCACACACCTAAAATTAGTCTAGAAACAGGAAACTAACTAGATGGCTTTTCCTATCAGAGATATTAATTTCCATAGCACCTAATTCTGTCATCAAGCATCATTGTCTTCAACATATTATTTAAGGATTTTGTAATTTCAGGTGTCATTCCCTCTCTTGCTCTTATGTAATGCCTTTCTTCCAAGAAATGCAGATGTTTTTATATAAATAATAAGGTATACTACATCTACAAATTAGGAACTTCTGCCTTTCACAGATGGAACTGAAACAGAGATAATATGGCCCAGATTCACAAATTTTCTGAAGTCATCTACCCTCAGAAAATATTACAATAATTCTAATTTACTTTGGAAAATTACTTCATCCTAAGTGAACTCTTCATCCTAAGTGAACTCTCCTACAATTTGAAGCCATCATATTGCAGTAATATCTAACACAAAAGAGAAACTGATTGTTTTGGTTTGGCTTTTTTTTTTTTCCTGAATCAGATTTTGGTTAAAGGTGTCATTACATCTCCAAAATGAATATTAATGCCATAAAGGTATCAGTCATGACTCCTAGCTGTGGGAAAGCTCCATTTCACATTTACAAGAAATTAGTTCAACTCCTGCTGTGCTTAAAAACCACATTATATATTCTCCTACCTGAATGACCAACACAAAATGAGTTCTCTAAACATAAGTTTAAATGTAAGTTCACTAAATTATGAGAGATGCATCTACATCAAATAAGAAAAATCTGATTCCTCAGAGCACTGTTGTCCGCCTCTGCATAGTGCAAAATTGGTTTTGGCTCCAGCCAGAGGCAGGCTCTTCTCATCCTGCTGCAATCCAGTTAAAGCAGAAGCTCATGTTTTATGAAGAAGCAAGATGGCAACAAAGCTCAGAGCAATTGTTTCTAATTGTGATTCAACAGAGGATAAATAAAATCAGTCACAAGGCTCATGTGGGAACCTCCTTTGACAGAGGAAAACCTTCTTTTCTCATTAATTCACACATGGCAGCCCTGTTAAGTGGAGCAACATAGAGGATGGGCTCACATCAAAAGTTTTCATTGATAAATCACTTCTTTCCAGCCTCCACCACTGTGAGGATCATACAAGGGGTGACAGGACTCAGAATTTGTGGTCATAATGCTCCTTGCAGCACTGCTGCCTTCAGTACAGCATGGAAAAAGGCAATCTTAGCTGGAAAACCATGATCTGATCATACTCTGATGAGAGTCAGAAAAGTCAGAAGGATTGACTTTTTGCTTCTGTTTGAGTTTGGTTTTGCTTTGGGGAGAATGGGGGGTATATGGGTATTTAAAAAAATTTGTATTAATCTTCATAGTACTCTTCTGAATTAATAAATCCATTGCAAAATAAAGGCATTTTCATCAACTCACTTCAGCTGCTCTGCCAACAACAACAAAAAAATCTAAAATAGATTTTTATTTTTGGGCTGCTTTGTTATAACCAGCAGAATGGTGAATCTGCCCCCAGCTGTTAGTAATTAAAAAAAACATTTAAGGCTGCATATCTTCAAAGTATTAGAAAAAATTATGTGACAGGAGTTTACAGAGTACGCTTGCTTAATATAGCTCAAAGAAATGAGATAAGAGTTACTAAGATGTACATATAAGGTTGCCTTTCAATGAAGGTATGTGTGTGAGAGAAGGGAATGAAGGAGAAGACCTTCATCTGCAAAAGACTACACAGCCCAGAAAATTTTCTTCAGATATCCTCTAGCAGAATCTGCAGCTCTTTACCTAATCTTTGAAACACATAGTCATGTAGATAAGGCAGCATTAATGGATCACTGCTGCCTCTGGAAAGGAAGATAAGTTAGCCTTTGGTACTCAGATATTCACTTTCTGACAGCTGTTCTTCTTTCTCAAGAAATGTCTCTGCCAAGCAAAGATTACTTGGGATTGACAAGTCTGTGCTTTGGAATAAACAAGTTCTTTACTCTGATAGGATGTTGGAAACAGATGTTTAAGATCCACATAACACTTTAGACTACCAGGCATACTACATAACTTGAGGGGGTCTCAGGGAAAAGGTACCACAAATACCTACATGTGCCTGACAGTGTTTATGAATCCCTGCTATTCCAAAAGATACCAAGGGGAAGAAATCTTTCCCTCTTACACTGCAAGTCTAATGAGGAAAAGACAATTCTCCTTCCTACTCTGTGAGAGGGTGGAGATAAAGAGCACAAAGAGGAGACACCATGGTGAGGTTGGTGTAGCTGATAAAGTGGTCTGGAGAAATTCACACAAAACAATGCTACAGCCTAATGAAAGTACAAGGTGGTTTGATTTCTTAAAAAAAAAATACACATCCCTTTAGGATAACTAACTCTTCTGTAATGCATGTGGCATATCAGGACTGCCAGCATTCACACAACTATTATCAAAACTTCCTGCTGTATCAATTGGCTGGAGATAGGGGAAAAAGCTACATAGGGTCCCAAATTCCTCAGTGCACTTTGCTAACCTCCAGTGCTCACCCTGTTGCTCCAAATACAGCCTGTGCTTCATCTGCAGCCCTAAAGGCTGGGTGCCCTCCTCAAACCTTTACTGTCTCCTTATGCAAGCCAGGATGCTTCACCAGTGGGACAGTGGACTCAAGTGAGCACTATGGAATACAAACATTTTAAGGTTTGTCTAAGTTTTAATATTTTGTTAAATACATGCCCAGAAGCAGAAGTCATCAAAAGTTGCTGTCAGTAATTGCAGTGGCTGCCACACAAGAGTGACAACATGTCACCAGTAAACTCCAGTGCTGGATTATATTATTTTTGTTTCTCAGGACAAGTTCTTCAGTAAAAATATCCCAAACCAAACACATAAGATACATGCAATTTTACACATGTATATAGACAAGCATTTGAAAATGATTATCCAGAAATTGGCACAAAACTTTTTCAGATGTGATGCAATGTAACAGGCACATACAGGGTAGAGGTATCCTTGAACTAAGGATCTGCTAAACTGACATTTAATTGCAAAGACATGCTGAATCTTTGTTAAAGTTTACTGTTACATACATACAAACACTCCTTACTTCAAATGCAGTTTTCAGATATGCCAGTTCAGATCTTTTGTTTCTGTAACATTTGACACCAGCCAAGATCTGCACATTTCTTTTACCTGGAGTAATGGATAGCTTGATGTCCTGCAATATTGAAATAGAAATCGGTTGTGTGTTTCATCTCATCAGTATGTCCAGAGACTTCAATCCAGTGTGCTATTGGGAGGCAGTAAACTCCATCTACTATGTTGCTCTGGTTGTAAACACAACTTCGATCATGATGGGGACCACTGCCTAGAACAGAAGAAAGGACAGGTGCAGGTTGTGTGTCTGGATAATCTTCAAAAAAAACCAAAACTGTAGGGAGACTTGAACTGAGCATTCAAGGCCAGGAGCAGCGTTTCCTGCTTCTTCAAACTGCATTATTAGCAACTGAAGTAGTGGCAACAGAAGCACTGCCACAAAGCAAATATTTAGCATTAAAATAAAATTTTGTAGATTATTTTAAAAATATATTTTAATTTATTGGTTATTTTAAAACCGCCACAATATTAAAAACTCCTAAATCACTTACAATGTAAGAATAATTAATTTCATTTAAGTTCCTCATTTGATGTCTCACAGTATGTGACCTCAGTGTTTAATATTCTTGCTCAGTGACCTCTCCCAAGGGTATCAATCTTGCTGTGTCTCACACACGCCATGGCAGCCTGACCTTGGTTCAGGCTGACTTGTAAGAAAGTTGTGCAGATATGGGAAAGACCTCAGAGAAAGTTCAGAGGACAGCCATGCATGCTCAGAAAGGAAAAACCACCAAAAAAGGTAGGACTGGTGACACAGGATTTGTTACCAGCTTAAGGATTCAGGAGGAAAAACATCAAGGTGGAAAGGCATCAAAGCCCAAAGAAGGTGGCAGCAATGTAGAAACAGCAATGTAGAAACAAGGCAGGCTTGTTTAAAGGGGGAAAGATTTCCTCTTCCACCTCATTCACAGCTGCCTGGCCAGCAAAGGCTCATCAGATTCCTGCTGCAGACCAGACACATTTAGATATCTAGCCAAGGAGTTCATTAAACCTTCTCTGTCTTTTATGTTTGTGGACCAATAGACACTCACTTTGTTATCTTCAAATGCATGTCTCACTTTGAGAGTCTGTTCATACCCAGTAGAAGCTGCCCAACGTGACCCATGGAGTCACAATTGCAATGGTGAATGACCACAACTACCTTAAATGGCCTAGTTTAAAGCAAGATTCTTTTTCTTATGATTTTCCACCAATATCTATTACCTCTTCTTCTTCTTCTACAGCAATAGTGTGAGCTTTAATCAGAAAACATGTTTTTAATCCCAGTTGCTTACCAGAGTAAGCAACTTGAATTGAAATGGGTCACATCATCAATCAAAGTTTATCTAGCCTCCAAAAATACAGTACATGTACATTCTCCCCCCAGCACCATCTTTACATACTTATTGTAATACTAATTGCCATGTAGGAATAATTATCGTGCAGATCAGAAGTGACTTAGTCTATGGCTTGCTTAAGCCTGTTACATTATTAATGATGTTAAAATTAATACATTATTAATGATGTTAAAATATTTCTGAGAAAAATTACGCCCAAAGGAATATCTTCAATTTCCCACTGCACGTAAATGCATGACCAATTTTCAATCACTACAGTTAGGGAAATTTCCTAGAGCAAGAGCATTTTGGGAGATGTACTAATACAATGATTAGAGAGTAAGAATAACATTTAAGAGGAAAGCTCAAACCATCTCCTTATTTCCAGATGACATGCAGGCCATTTTATCATAATTGTGAAATATTATTATTTACCAAAATGAAAAATAAAATATGAGGCGGAAAACTATTTTCTCTTTCACATTGCTGAGCAATCATGCATCACATAGTTTTTGATTATTTTGATTATAAATAAGGTAAGCAAGATCAGTATAGTTTCAGAAGCTACAAATCTCACCACTATATTTTTATTTCACATTTCTGATTGTTTATATATTCTTACCACTTTTAACCAATACAAGAAGACAACAGCATACATCAACAAATACAACAGTGTAACAAAATTTATGGGTGCTTATGACATTTAATTAATGACTTCATGCATGCAGCCACAAACAGCACACCTTGCCTTCCCCATTCTAGTCTCCAACAACTGTTTGTAGCCATGCACATCACTGTGGCCATGTCCTGCCATCTCAAGGCTGTGTCTGATCCTGACCCCCACACGCCCACGGGCCCATGTCCTGCCCCAGCCTCAGCCTGTCCCCAGGGAGATGCCTGATGCTCAGGGCTGGGGCTGCCCTCATGCCCCTGGCTGCCTGCTCCTGACTGCCAGTCCCATGGGGTGTCCCTGCAGTCCCCAGGGAGCTGCCAGCCCTCACTGTGCCCTGCCAGTTTTGAACCATGGCTTTTTGCTACTCCCAGCCCTGTGTTTCCTTGTACACAGGTACCCACCATGTGCTTCTTACTGCCCCATTTCCAATTGCTGCTGCTTGAGGTGAATGCACTTCTGCCACCTGCCAGTTTTACAGTTCCTCATCCTTCTCCTTCTCCAGCTTTAATTCTTGTCCCTTTTTTGCCTTCCTTCCTTCTCTATGACCTTCCTCCTCTCTGCCTTTTTAAGTGTTGCAACCTCCTTGCTGTGTAACCTTACCACCTTCACCATCATTAATTCCCCTAAATAGCCTAAAACCACATATGGAAACAGGGCCAAGAGTAAGTTGCCACGAGATGTTTATTTTATTTGTTCCCTCAAACAGGTTTGGTCAAATCTCATTCTGAAACACTTTCTTCTGTAATAAATATTTATCACTGTTGATTTTTGTGCACCACTGAGCCTCAGCCTTCCCACTGTGGCCTAAAGACAAACCTGAATCTCAAAAGGTATGGTTCTGATTTGCCTTTAATAATCAGGTAAACAGTAGCAGCTTGCATTCATATCAGATTTCATGAGAAATGCCTAGTTCTTTACTACTCCTTATGTTAGATACTGATCTATGAATTAAACAACTTTCCTACTGAAGTAAGACATCTGTGCAACAGAATGTATATCAACATATTTTCAACATACACATAAATATTCACACGTGATATAGCTTCATACAGGAAGGAAAGAGTGCTGCCATCTTCAATAAATACTAATTTGGGGAACAGTATGATCAAAGTGGACTGTCTTCAGAAAGACTTCTTAAGGGAATTATGGAAATCTGCAATTACCAAAAAAGATCAGGTTTCACTACGCAGGTAATATCCACATGATTACACAAGTGCTTCTCACCAGAGTTTGCTTCAATATGCATTTAACAAGGAAGTTTCAAAATGAGAAAAAATTATTTTCTCAGTCCACATCATGTTTCTGCTAGCACAATCTGTCTCAGGAATTTCACCGTATTTTGGATGCCATAAGACAACAACGCAATTTTTATACTATTTCAACTTTTCTGTTTCTAGGGACAATAGTAAGGCCTAGAACATTAAATGTTCCATTCATCTTTGAAAAAAAGGAAAAGAAACACAAATGTCCTTTGAGAAAGGGCTCACACAACAGCAAACACATGGTTTTACAGCTAAACCCATTTCTACATCAGTATTTTTCTTCATCTTGTTTTTATTCGTATTCCAAGTGGAAAAACACAGGTTTAATTATTTATCATTGGGAAGCAATGATAAATACACAGTCATCTGAAAACATGTAAAATTCAACCATAAAAAGAGGTAAGTTAAATATTTGAATAGTACTGATCTTCCCATTAATTGATCATGTTGGCTTTCCTAATTAAAGAAGAAAAGCATTTTGGTAGAGTTTATTAGAATATACAGGTCCTAGTTTAACTTCTAGGATAGCATTTTATTTCCTTTAATAAGGTCCATCTTTTTTAATTTAAAACCCATCTTTGTGAGTCTTCACAGCAAAAGTGCTCATCTGAAAGAGAAAGATTAAAATAAGTTTCTAAGCATTAAATTATAAAGTTTTTAATTGCTTTTGCACTGGTTGATCTGTACTGCAGATGGTTTTGTGCAGAATCCACTGACATAGGGAATTGCCAGACAGCAAAGCAACCAAGTAGCCCCACTTACAGCTCAAGCCTCAGAGAGGGGTGCTTGAAAATCTGCAGGACTGCAGTTTATGGCTCCTTGTTTAATGCATATGAAGGATGATCAAAGGAGCATAAGAAGTGGCTGTACAAATAACTAAACAAAAGAATAAAACCAACGATCTCCATATAACTGATAAAGGGCACTGGTAAAAGGAGGAGACCTGAATGAAGCAAAGGAAAACTTTGGTTTTGATCTTCCTTGGGCAGGGAAGTTGGGCCAGACGACCCACTGTGGTCCTTTGCAACCTGATTAATTCTGTGATTCTGTGAAAACCAGAAGCAGGTATAGGAAGTGACACAAGATGTGCAAAGATCTAGGACTGAAAAAAGGTAAGCAGAGACTAGAAGAGGATGTTCTGAAATTCAATCTAATGAGGCACAGCCATGAAACACAAAAGCCTGCAGTTACTATTTTATTACAGCTGTACTGCAGGCATGAAAGAAGTGTAATTCAACAGTCTGCCAACAGCACAGACCCATCTTGACACAGAAAAGAACTGCACACAGATTGCACAGAGTGGAGAAATTACCAGCTTGATCTTAAAAGATAAACAAAATATGGGTCAATGAAATTTCTTATCACCATTAAAGAGTGGTGAACAAAAAACACATCAATAAATGAAAAAGATGAGATTGCCTCTCCCACCGTCTCTGCAGAGCTCTTTGCTCCAAATCTCTGCTCAGCCACTGCTCTCCCAGTTACCAGCTTGTTGCACATCTTGCTCCAAGTTTAAATTTTTTCTATTCTGTGTTATGTAAGGGAAGGTATGCAGGAACTACAGGGCACAACTGCAGCCATAAAGGTACTGGGTATCTCATCCCTGCCTTAGCCTGACCCTAAAACACAGATATGCAACTTCCAAACCTCCAAACCCAAGTAAGGTAAGGGTGTTTCTCAGTTCACTGCTACCTCTTTAAAAACCACAGGGCTACTTAGATAACCTTACAGAAACATATTAACTAACTAACCAACCCAAACCACAAGCAGCCAGACAATTTTGAGATCACCTACTTACAAATCAGTCAGAGGACAGACTAACTCCTATAATCTTTGTCATAAGTTTTGCATGAACCAGCACACTTTGAGTGTCAATTCAAAATTTTAACTAGGTCTAAATATTTTAAGTAATTCCATTTGTATCAAATTAGGTCCTTTAACAAGGTAAATGAGTATCTTAAGTTCATGCTTAGAAATTCGCCTGGAAGAGTTTAATATTATAAGCACTCTGGGAGCAGATAAACAGGGAGGCGTCAAGGAATAAAAGACTTTTATAAAAAAAATAGTAGTAGAACAGAAAGTAAAGAAAACATTTTTTTAAAAAATCTCAAAAATAATGTATTTAAAAGAATAAGTTTTTGCTAGCTTCCTTACCTTTTATACCAAAATTACAATGAAGAAAAGTCTCAAGTTGTATTTTGGATACAAGTTTCAGTTATCTGAATGTGCTACTGCAGTTTTGTTATCACACATCACTCAAACTGAACTTCCTTCAGTACACTCACAATATTCAAATTTACTTACCCTTCACACCAGATTCTGTCACAAAAGTCTCCCTGCTGCCTGTGAACAAAATTCAATCTCTGATGTTTTGAAATAGGATCTGTCTCAATCTTGCCAAGACTGAATTGTTATTGATTGTTAAAAACCAGAGGTGGGGGCAGTTCCCCTCATTGAAACTGAGCAAGGCCAAGTTTTTGAGTTGAAGTCTGCCACAGGCTCTGGAGTCCCACCTTCCTCAAGTCTCAGCAAAGCCCTCAGCAGCAGCCCTTTGTTTTAACAGCTCTGACAAATATCTCCAATTCTGTATGCCATGTACGAAGCCTTACCCTTATGCCTAAGAAAAGCATACTTTGATTTTTAATGCTATTTTTTTCTGCTGTCAGCAAACCATCTTCCCCTTAGATTCTGTAAGTGGCAGATGAATTTATTGTATTATTTAAATACCTAGTATTAATGTAAGACAAAATTGTTAATTTGTCACACCTAGTTAAGTAACTCCTTCTTAACTGGTCTGATTTTCAGAAATGTTTCCTTGCATTTGCAAGCCAAGAAGGGATACCCAAAAAGAAGAAAACCATGTGCATCATGCACCACATGTTTATATTCTATCAGACTTAAAGCAGACTTTTCAATTTCCCTTTTGGTAGAGTTGCTATATAAAACCATGGAAACAAGTTCTAATTCTATTAAAATCCAGGCTGAATTTAAGACTTTTTAGTCTATTTATTTATCCTAAGAAAATTATTTGATGGAATTCCATTTTGAAATTATGCCTGAATTAAAACTAAATGGTTTATAAGAAAGCCATTCTCAACACTTAATGCTATTCATCACCAAGGCTTTTCTTTCTTTTTCTTTTTTTCATCAGATATAAGAAAATCAGAATTTTCAAAGGCAACTGTCAAAAATATGTTTTATTTCTCTGTAGTTCTGCTCAGGCCCAGGTGTTTTTCAGTGGGAACTTCTATTGTAGTAAGAGATTTTAACCAAATGCCAGACTTAATAATGAAGTCAGAGAAAAGCAACTAAAAGCAAATCTTTCTCATGTATAAGACAGTTTCTTTTCTGACAGATGGTAGAAATAGCACTACAGGAAATACAGATGAGAGAATAATGGCTGATAGCAACAAAATGTATAATCTAATACTATCTTCCCATTTGCTTTGACACTGTTTACTGTACTGTCTACTACTGACTGCTACTTTCTGTCATACCAGAAGCATAGGCAGGAAATGAGCTGCATCAAAATAGCAACCACAGCAATACTTTAAACGAAGGATCATCCCAGTTACTTATCACTTCCCATTCTTGCCATTCAAAATAAGTTGCTGAGCCCTACTGCATGCTACCACCACTTGGAAGTGAGGGACAGGAAAAATGGTAAATACAGGATTTGCATGAACAATGCATTTATTGTAAATTTGCTATTATAACCGCAAAGGCTTTAATTAGACTCTCACAGAAATCAGAACTGGACCCTGATTATCTCTGTGGGTAGGAAAATATACATGCCTGCCAAACCAGAGAATATGTATTCACAAGTAGATGTATTTATTTTTATTCCTGTAATTTTGCAGTTTCACATTGGCCACTCTGTGTTGTTTTACTGATGTCTGGTTGTCTGCCCAGTATAAGCTGGTTAATGCTGATAAGCAGACAGAAAGTAATAAGAATCTTGATGCCATTTAATCATACAAAAATGCATGCTATGTTTAAGTCTTGAGGGGGTTGAAGAACAAAACGCAAGGAGTTACTGCACTTTGTAACCAAAGTTTTCCTCCATTCCTTAAGGAAGTATTGGGTTGAAGAATTCAAAGTTATCCACTCGTTAAGTTTTGTCACATCTGAAAGGTGCTAAGGTATCTAGCACGGTCCAGAAAGCAACAGCCTTGCAGGAATAAAATGCCTATGATGCACAATTATTCAACTATCACATAGCTTGTGCTTTATGTCCATTTCTAGTCACCACCTACTTCAGAACTGGGACTGGGAAAACAAGTAAAATTTGGGATTATTTTCAAAAGCAGAACAGATTACACTAAATCCTAATGCAACATGCAAGTAGCCGCAAGACGCTGGGCAGCCGCTGGCTATACACAGGGAATATGGCACCACCCAGTGGGAAGAGCACCACATGAAACATCTGCACTAAAAGAGCCATGAAGAAACGTAACTCTTCAGGGTTCACTGGGGGTTTTTTTGTTGGGCTTCGTTTGGTTTGTTTCTTTTAATAATGGAATTGCTTTTGGAGGAAAAAAAAAGAAAAGAAACCATGGATCTCAGTTACAGAAACACTGCATCCAACTGTACTTCCTAGAATGGCCTCAAAAGAATTTTTATTTTGCATATCCTGCTAAGGCTTAGCCCCAAGCATTTTTCATTCTGTTACAATCTCTCCATTACAAATGACAACTAGATCTTACCTTCTCATACAGCCTTAGAAGAATCCCCTCCTTTTAATTAAGAAGTTACACCTTTTTTATTCAAAGAGCTGAGGCCAAAAGTCAGATTGCTTTAAGTTTCAACACACTTTAAAAATGAAATTTTAATGTGCTTAATTATCACCAATGTTTTCAATCAATCAGGTGTTCAACCATTGAAACATATTATTAGAATTTACTTCTGATATTTTCACTGATTGTATTACAATGATGTGAAAACCTTTATTACTCCATAAATTTACTGATCTTTTGGTTTATTACAAACAGGCTCACAGGAGGGTGAACTGAAAATGTTGCAAGGCCAACATACCACAGGCTGAACAATGTAATTGTTTCCAAAATGCACTGTATTGTATCATTCGTTTTGTTTTGCAAACAAGACACCTCCTTTTCTCTCCTTCTCCCAAAACTAGAGATGGGGGTTTTTTGGAAGGATTAAGGCTCTGCTCACCTGAACAAATTACTAGAATATAGGCTGACCCTGCTTTGGAGCTCTCACTGGTCATACTGTATCTGGCAAGCTTCGAGCAAGCTCCTTCTACACCAAATTAAGAGCTACATGAAAATCACAGAATAGCAGAATGGTTTGGGCTGGAAGTAGCCTTCAAGAGCATCCAGTTCCAAGCTTCCCACCTCTTCCCCAGGCAGAGACAAGTTTCAGTAGACCAGGTTGCTCAAGGCTCCATCCAACCTGGCTTTCAACCCTTCAAGGAAGGGGTATCCACAGCGTCTCTGGGAAACAAAGGATCAATACTACAACACAAGCTTTTGTAGGTACTACAAGCTTATGTAGGTTTTGAATAAAATTTATTTTTCCCCTTCCCAAAAATACATCATATCAGCTGACTGTATTCCATCATCTCCAAATACAGTTTGGGGCATACCTCCAGTAAATTCCCTGTCCTTTTATGCAGCATGTTTCTTGATTAGCACCTACAGTTTATTTAGATGAAAGTAAGGGCATAAAGGTACAGATGAGTGTTTCATCATAAACTCACAAAAACAAACTCAAGCGTAAGTTTCATCTTGTATTTATTTAGTTTTGACAGTATGCACAAATACTTTTAGTTTCCAAGCTGAGAGATGTGAAGTCCAGTTCTGAAGAATCAACATCAGAAACAAAGTACACAGACAGACACAGGTGCAGCTGGGAGTAAAAAAGGTACATACATTAATTTAGGCTTTTTTCTAAACCTATTCCCAGATTCTAAAGCTCAGCACAACCAACCTGTTTCCATAGATACCTCAGCATATCACAAACCCTCCTGGATAGGAGGCTTCAGCTTTCACAGTAGGTAAGCAAGTACCAACCCTGAAGAAACCCCACACAGCTCATGTGACCTGAGCCAGAAACACTCAATGGCTTTAAGTGACAGGTCCTGGGTGCAGACCAGCAACATCTCCCTGGGACAGCAGGGTCAAGTCTCTGATCCTTCAGGAGCACAGGGGAGTCTCATCTCCCACTTCATCCTCCTAGGGAGGGGGATTGTTCCCTCAAGGCACATGCAGCAACCCAGCAAATCCTGCACAGGCCAAGCCTTGCCTGAAAGCTTCCTACCAAAAGCCACAGAGCACTGGTCTGTGACTTTGACTCCTCTAGCCCACAGAAATAACTACCCCCACTTTTCTCTTTCAGTCTTCTCACTGTATTGGAATGGCTGCAATTTGTACTCAAAATACATCATAAAAACAATATGCACTGCCAGTGGAATTCTCACACACATACATGTCTTAAGAAAAAAGCTGAAGTAATTTTCTTAAATACAGCACATGATTTCAACATCCCATATATGTAAACATCTGACATCCATAACTAGACTGATATCCATGGACTACAGTTTCTCTGGTTACAGATGGATGCCTCAACTCATAAACTTAGAGCAAGTATCATTCTGCACTTTCCTCTATCCCTCATAAACATGTCTTCAAAATTGCAGATGTTCTGCAAGTGCTAAGTGTTTCCCAAAGCCCATTTTAATTCTAAACATGCAGAATACTAAAGAGACAATGCACAGCATTTGTTTAGCACAAAAAAACCCTGTTCTTTTCTTTGAGAAGGGAGTTGTCTTTTCAAGTTGTGATTTTTACAATAATAAACAGATGACAGCCAAACTGTCATTGATCAACAGTTATAAAAAACCAAAAAAAAGAAAAAACATTAAAACAAATTAGATTAAAAAGAACTGCAAGATTGCTTAGTTATTGGATAAGAAAACATCCTTAGGCTCTCTTCATGTAATACATGATGAACAATAAATTTAAAGGTTTAAGCAAATTTGTGCCTTCCTGTAAATATCAACTGAGGAAAAAATTGTTGATATGAATGACTAATTAAAAAACTCTTCTGCATTTAGATGATATGCCCACTTGCTTTCTATCATTCCTGCAAGGCTGAAACTGAGCTCAAACTCCTGAGCATTCACAATGACAAGAACAAAATGCCAGCCAGGTTAATCCTAAAACTGCAAATCTGCTAAAACACAGTATGTTTACTACTCTGACTACATTTCCTAAACGTGCTCCCTAGAACAGACAGTAATTTGAGCTACCACTACTCCCAAACCAGAGAATAACCATCAACCTTACAAGTGCTGACTCTCTGTAGTTATTCTCTATTATTTCTATAAAATTCTAATTATTTCTAATTCTACTATTATTTCTATAATTGCAGGGTGGGGACTGCTTTATATACCAGTATCATTGTCATATTATGTACAACTTGGCACCTTCAAAGAGACCCAATTCTGCTTCCTTGGACAGATGTAAAGATTTTTATTCCATAAATTCACTTTTCCTGCAATTCTGGAAAAGAAAAACATGGTTAAAACAGGCAGAATATACTATTTGTTTTTAGCTGCTAAACAAAACAATTACTATTGTATGATGTACATAGTCCTTTATGATGTAAACTTCTGTGAATGTAGCATTAACACAAAGTCTTTTCTTAGCATAAAGAAGAACAAACAAATGCAACAGTTATGACAACATGCATGTTTTAGTCTACATGACAGAAAGGCAGTTCAAAAGTGTGGTATGTATTCTTAAAACGGGTGAAGAGCAACTGCTCTACAACGTGTTATTTTGGTACATGGATTATTATGCTATGAGTTAAAAAATGCCCTCACAAATTACCAAGCAAGCTGTCTTCCTTTCACTAGGTCAGATCATTCCTCAGGAGGTATATTTAGAGTTTTATTTGACTCAACAGACGATTGTCTGAGTGTTTTCTTGTATTTAAGATACTTCAATGTACTAGAACAGCACATGGAAACTGACTAATTATTCAACATTTGAAAACACACAGCAGGAGGAAACCACGCTGGAAGTACTACTGAAATAGCAAGAAGACTGGAAAAGCTGTAATTGAACTTCTCCCTGTGTTTTTCTTTAAGAAATCACACTAGTAAAATTTATGAGCCTGAAAACGCCATCATGACATTTCACCCTAGCGAAATAAAATAACCCATACCATAGTGCATACTAGGAGATCCAAATTTCTTTACTTCTGGGGAAAGAAAAAAAACCAACAAACAAACAAACAAAAAAACCCCAAAACATCATGACAATGGATGCCTAAAGTAAGGGGAGGAAAATGAAACTCTTTCAAATTACTTTTACCAACCTAGAATGGCAGCCTCCTTCTGCATTCACCCGCCTCCATCACACGGTTAAAAACCATTTTTGTTTGCGAGAACCCGCGTCACGCCACGGCAGCCTGGGCGGCTCTACCTGCAAGCACAGCTCCGGCCACCGCCGTGCCGCAGCACCGGCACTTCGGGCTCAGGCACGGCCTGGCCGGGACAGCCCCCGGCGGCGCCAGGGGCGGGCAGGAGCCAGAGCCAGAGCCAGAGCCAACCCTCGGGAGAGCCTCGCACCGCCCCTCCGGGCAGGCCGGCACGTCCTTGCGGCAAGGCATGCGAGGGACGGCGCGGGGTCCCCTCCGTTACCTTCCCAGAGGAAGTGGCCGCCCTCCCGCCGCAGGAACTTGTACCAGAAGGGGCTGGCGGCGTCCTCGTCCGGCAGCGCCACCTCCGCCAGCCACAGAGCGGGCTCCTGGGCGGGCAGCGGGGCGCTCGGCCGCGCCCGCCTCATGGGCACGGCGCGCCGCGGGTCCCACTCGCCCAGCTCCGGCCGCGACCCGGCCACCAGCAGCTCCGCGCCGCCCTCCGTCACCCGGGCGGGCAGCACCACGCCGAAGCGGAACAGCATTTTACTGCCGCACAAAGAACGGGCTTTATCGAGGAGCTCTGCTATCGCTGCGGCACAGCCCGCAGCAGAGCCGCCGCTGGGAGGCCGCCCGGGCCCGCCCTTCCGCCGGGGCTGGGGGCCGGACACCGGCCCTGCCCCTGCCACCGCCCCTGCCCCGGACACCGGCCCTGCCCCTGCCCCTGCCCCGGGCACTGCCCCGGACACCGGCCCGGGGCCGGACACCGCCCCTGCCTCGGACACCGGCCCTGCCCCTGTCCCTGCCCCGGACACCGGCCCGGGGCCGGACACCGCCCCGGACACCGGCCCTGCCCCTTGCGGGTCCCGAGCGGCGGCTCCGTCGGTCGGGGCTGTTCTCGGTGCGGTTGTTCCCAGCGCTTGGCTGCCGCCCGCACGTAGCCGAGGGAGCTTCCCCTCCGAAAGTAGCGGCTGGGAGTTCAAACAACGCCGACCCTCGATCGCCTCCTAAAGCGGGGAGGGAAAATCCTCTCCGCAGCTAAACGCTGGCTCTCCTGGTTGCCAAAGGCTACGCGTCACGTATGGTGACTTTAACAAGGATTATTGCTGCGTTAAAGGAAGCCATTGCAATTACTCCCAAGAGCCCAGGCTTAATTTAGCGCAGCAAAAACATCATTGAAAATTGCCATATTTGCAGCTACAAACAAGGACTGGCTGCAAATAAAGCTTTAGTGTTCATGATGTTTATGTCTTCCCCGCTGACAGCCAGCCAGTCGTGGTGAGAAAAGAAATGTGAAATGCTGAGGGGGGGTTAGAAAGCTTTTAAAAGAAATCTGGAGTTCGCTGAACGCGTTCTGTTTACAGCCAGAAGGGGAAAATTTGGCAACTCCTACGTGTAGCAATACTCAGGACTTAAAAAGACTGAGGAAGAGGATGCAATCCAACCATTTAATGGGCGGTCCCCGCTTGAATACACCCATTTCAGAAGCTTTTAAGGACAGAAACAGAGTGGTAACTTTATTTAGGTCAAGTTCTGGGAACAGGATGAAGGCCTTTCAATGAGTCAAAAGAAATCCTGCCTCAATCCTGCCTGTTTGTTTCCTTTATTCAGGGGTGATGACCCTGAAGTGTATGTGCTGCCAAATTTATTTTTAAGAGTGCTTTAGCCAATTTTCACTGATACTCACTGAATTTGGGTGATATTCTACCAGAGTATCTTTTCCAGACATAACCAAAGCAAATGAAATTCTCACTGTCCTTCATTTCTGCTGGCTTTACTGTAGCACTGCTGCTTTTGTGGAACATTTTAATTTTTTTTTCTCAACCTTACAGTCAAGCTACCCATACCCTGTCTCATTATTGTCTTTCAAATATCTATCTCTTTACCATACACCTTCATTTTAACATTATAGACGAGACAGAATGTAACAACTTTGGAGTTTTATCCTAAAGCTCAAGCATGACAGGAGTCCTCAAACCACTCCAGCATATTCTGTCTGCATAAAACCATATGCTTCTGCTCATTCCAGTCACAGTCTCAGCTTAAAAACTGCAGGATCCAATAGGACATCTGACTGGCAGTTTAGTTCCTGGCTGTTGTCTAAGTCCAAGCGTAAAGAAACCAGCAATATCCATCTTTGGACAAATTTGAACTGCTTGATGCCTGTAAATATTGAGTCCTCATCTTAGACCCATAGGCCTTGTGGAACAAGAAAAAATTGTTCTGTAGACTCTGATGTGCCAAGTAGTTTCTTTTAAAATAATTCAGTCCATTTCTTCTCCAGGATCAGCCTTAATCCATTTTGTGCCACTCAATATTGTGTGCTAGATTAAGGTTAAAGATGACAGAAAGTGGCCAGCTTGATTTCCTGTGATTTCCTCAAAAGCCCTAGTGCAGATTAGGGTTAGGTTGAGAGATCAACAGGAAGGGCTGAAAACCTGCATCTACTGATGGATCCTGCAAGACTAAGATAAAAACAGAAATGCAGACTGGCTTAGGATGTCCCATAGCTGGGTATAGTGGGAACACAAGAACAGTTTATATTGGTGAAATTGCAGGCTGAATGGGGGCTGTGGACAGGATAAAATTTATAAGCATTAGATCTGAGACTGAGGAGCTAAAGGTACTGTAAGGTTTGTTTTTATGGTCAATAAACAAAAGCAAATATATGTTTTTTTCCCCCTGTTAGATTTGCATAGTCTATGATTTATCATCTTCTAAACTGGAATTTCAGCTGGAGTAAAGGCAGGGAAGGTGGGGAGGAGTTCCATTTACTGTTAGTGTTTGGGATTGAAGGAGTTGAAGAAGTACTTCCACAGCTGAGCCATTGCCATAACCCTAAATTTAGTTTTAAGTGTCACCCTAAGCCTCTTAAGGAATTAACAATAGTTTCCTTTGCCAAAATGACCTGTTATTCTAGTCCTGCCTGGCCAGTGCTCTTCCCCTACAGTCCTCAACACTATTCTGAAACCTAAAAGCTTTCTCTATAATCCAGTCATCTTTTACAACCACAAATTAAACATGACTATTTCCTTTTTTTTTTCCCCACTATAGTAAGTCCTCATTCCAACTTGGCAAGCCTTACAGTTCCCATTAAAAAGCTTTGGCTACAAGGGGCAAAACACTAATAGTCAAGTTGTTTTTAACTGTCACAAAAACTACTGTCAATTGTTGATTCCTGTGGGAACAAACTCCCATCTTAGTGGTCTGTCTGCATTGTAATAATAAATGCTGTGCATCTGTGCCCCTCACAGCTGTTTAGGATCTCTCAGTATACTTAGAGCAGCTACTTGCTGAGTGGAAGCCTCGACTGACCTCAAATCGAACAGTGAACTAGCAACACAGTGAGGCTTAGTGCCAAGTTTATTTTAAAGCCTTCAGTTTATTGTTTCTGCTACCATCCCAGGCATTTGCTAAAGCTGTTTCTAACTGGCAAAAAGGGAAGAATTGTATGAAAAAAAAAAGCCAGCTTATTTTTACACAGCATTAGTGTGCAAGAAGGGACTCGAGAGATCACAGTTTCTGCAAGAATCAGTTGCTTCGTGGATTTCACCTAAATTGTACCAATACCTAGTAGCCTTATGTAATTTCTAGCTAATTAGCTGGTTTATTATCCAAAATTTGTGCAGGTGGTGGGGATCTCACAGGAGAACTCACTGAGGCTATGTACCAACTTAACATCAACCAACCATTAGTTATTCATTCAGGTTTCTGCCTAATGGCTGTATCTGAAAGGATTCTAGGGAAAAGTCTGCATGTCCAGAAATTGGAGCTGTGACTTTATTTGCAGACATGTAAAACACATTTAAAGGCATTTTCACTTGCTGTGCACTAAAATTTTGCAGAATCACAGTTCTAACATTCTGCAGAATTCTAATTTCTTACAGTGTCTCTTTCAGGGATAAAATTGTCCTGGTATTTTTGTGAACCCAAGAGTTTTAAACCATTTGTTCCAGCCCAAGAAAACTTGGGCAAAGTATTGCTGGCTGAAATTTTAGTAGACAGTAGCTGAGAAGTTTGACAGTATAGAGCAGTACAAAATTCAGCTTTCCAAGTGCAAAGTCAGATTTTTCTTCACAATTTTCTTATTTGAAAAGTGTCTACTAGGTATAGAGAGAGCACAGAGTTATCTCATCTATGTGAACACAACTAAAATGACAGTTGAACTTATTAGTTCCACGTTGGAGTAGCCTGTGTCTGCAGTATACGTGTTCTTTAGTGATTCCAAACTTTTACCCCATAGCCCAGTTTGCAGCTTGGTACAGCTTTATCTGTTACTGCTGTACAGTGCTCTCAGATGATAATATTTCCAAGTAGGGAAATCTGTAGTGAGGAGAGAGAGTTTGAATAACAAAAACAAAACACAAATACAGAAAGATCTGGTTGGAGAAGGGAGGGAGTGTCCCTGATTGCAAGTCGTGGATGATGTTTAGATTAGCAGTGCTCCTTCCTAGACTTGCCTTTCTTCCCTTTTTAGGTCATTTTCTTTCTTGTAAAGATACAGAGAAAGTGTTATTGCAATTCCCAAATGTTTCTGCTAATTATAGAAAAGAGAAAGGCAGCATGTGGTACACAGTCTTGCTTGTAAAAAGGCAAACATTTATATTATGTGATAAGCTGATTTAGGTGTATTAGTGATTTGGGTAAAATATTCATTCCTGTAAAATTTAGACAGCCTGTATTTCTTCAAAGAGATTGAGCTAAATATAAAAGAAACCCTATTCTAGTGCAAATAATTTAAGACCATGTTTTAAGTGAAAATTCATTATGTTGATTAATCTAAACTAATCAATCTATGGACCCAGACCTTCTAATGGAATTCTAACTGTCCCTCTCATATTAATTCTGATAGAACTATGAACTAACACTCTCACCAATACTTCTAATTTGGCAATACAGCAGCTAAGAAATACTTTTTTAGACTGAAGACTGAAAGAAGACTAAGAATTAAAGAACTTGTTAACTTGTTAGATAAGCACTGCTAGCCCTAATTTTTAGTGTTGAGCTGTGTCAGAGCAGTGATAACTGCAAGAACCATTTTAGCTGCTTATTGCTAGAAGCAACCTTTTAAGCAGACTAAGCTACAGAAGTTCTGTCAGGACTGGCCATTTCAGGAACTGCATTGGAAAATTATTCTGCAAAATAGATAGGACACGACAGGAGATGGTTTCCACTTTTGCTAGGGGGTTTGTATAGCATTTTTTAAAAAAAGTTTGTTGTTTTTAGAAGCAACTTGGCAGTATAAATATGCAATAACATTACAGTAAACACTACAGAAATACATACAGGAATAATTGATCTGGTAGGTTTCTTTTTTCAACATCCAGTTAAGCCCTCTGCATCCTCCCCAGCCTCATATGCCTTGGGAGCTGGAAAAAGCCCCAACATATTTCAGCACAGGGCCCTTTCAGGATGTCCTATCAGCCTCACCAATGTCCAGAAATTAACAAATATTGCAGACTAGTCCTGCACATGGCTTCTTTCCTGCCCAGAGTGAGCCACACAGTTTTTGGAGGGATGCTCCATGTCATCTGTGGTGCATTTGCACTGGGATGCTGTGACCCAATCCAACCCAGAGTTCTGGCAGACCTAGCAGGAACATGGCTCTTCTGCCAGGCACAGAGGGATGAGAGAGGCCAAGGGCTTACTTGGAGATCAAAGTACATGGAGCTTCTTGAGAGAAATACAGTATGTAGCAGTAATCATTACAGTATTAACTCATTGTAAGCTTCGTTTTGTAAGCCTGTTACCACCAATGTTATATCAAGTTTCTAATTAAAATGTCTACCTAAGGGAAAAAAGAAGTGTTCAGGCTGTTTAGAAACAAGACGGTGTAAAAACAAATATGTGACTGTATAGAATAGCAAAACTTTATTTCATTAGTTAGGAGAACGCGATCTGACCCAAAACTTATGTGTTATAATATGACATTAATTTTTAAGTAGAACAATGTGCCTGCCTTTTTTCTGGGGACACTTAAATAATCCTTCCCCTTTCAAAAGCCAATGCTCACAGATCCTAATAACTGTGCCCCAGTCTAATGCACCCTCTGTACCTGTGCAGGGTTTCAGTGTTCGTGGGATCCCCAGCAAATTACTGATTGATAGAAAGCTCCTGTATATTATACTCCTGGGGTCATTTAAAGAAAAACTTAATTGCTTACTTTTCATTCTGCAGACCTTTTAATTGGAATTGTTTTATGTATGACCAGCAACATTTCAGGAAGTCACACCCAGCATTAGATGTGGAGAAAAAGGTGAAAAAAGCAACCATGGGAAAGGAACTTTAACTGTTCTTTAACCCAAGCCTTTTTGACAAGAGAACTTCCTTCTCAATATGTGCTTAAGCAATAGGTTTCTAGCTCCAAAGCTGACTGGAATTTAATAAACAGCCTAAAAAATGGAAGTCTTGCTGACAAGTCCAACTATATTTTAGGTAAGTCAGAAATAGAACCATTTTACTGCATAATGATTGAAAGCTTTGTAACAAAAGCTGTTTGGAACAGTAAAGGGAAACCTTTAATGTTTTTCAAAAATTTAAGCAAACAAAATTGAAGGATATTATCCTTCAAGCCATGGCCCTATATCAGAAAAGGGAACAGAAACAATTATTCATTTAAGTATACAATTCTTAGTGGTTATTATATGCTCCTCATAGTAAAAGAAATCAAACTTACTGGTGACTGACCCTACCAATCAATTTATTTTTCCAGTTATATTAAAAAAGTAAAAACAAATTAAAGCCTTCTTCTTAGACTGAAATTGGATCAAAAAACAAATCCAGAAGTTATCTTTAGATCAACTCATGATTTTTAAGATCTACTAAAAGTGGCAGCAGAAATATAAAAAAAAATCAGAAAGCACCCTGCTTCCTACCCAACAGTCTTGCCACATACAAAAAATAAGAAGTTATATCACCAGCTAAATCTAATAAAACAGATTTAGTGCTCAAGTGTATATAACTGCATACAGAGTATCTTACTCTCTTATCTTCTTTCCATATATGAATCTATTGCTGTATCACTGCATGAATACAACACATTGCTGCTGCTTATCTTTCTGGTTTCATGTATTTACCTAATTTTCCACTGCAAATCTCCTTATTTTAAAGAAACTTTGACTGCTTTGGCAAGCTTTCCTAAATTCACTTACCTGGCACACAAATAATCCTTGCAAAGAAACAAGCACTACTTTCATCCAGTTATAAAGAAACTCTGGGAAATAGGAATTGCAGTCTAGAATGAGAGTGTAAACAGCCTGCAACTTAGCAACCTTCCACAGGCCATGGCAACAGCTTGCAGCCAAGAACCAGGAGATGTGTATGACATACTTTGCAGACTAGATCATAGACAGGGGACTCCTGCTACTTAATTTGGTATGTGTATGTTGCTGTGTACCATAGTAACCCGTTTCCACTTGAGCTCAAGTTCTCACACAGATGCCTCCCCATTAGCACAGCCATCCCTCAAGGTAATGCCACAGAAACCTCAGCTGAGCTGTACCTGGCCCCTAAGTCAGCAGCTGATCACTTGGTTTTTCTTCACCTCTTTGAAAGAATAATGAAGATCAGCCCAAAACCAGATCTGTCATGTGGAAGCACAGCACACACTTCAAATATTCTCTGTGTAGAGTTACACTTGAATTACACATACATTGTCTTAAACAGCTATAAGAACACTTGAATTTTCAAATGACATTATCTTCCTCTGTGCTTACTTTTTATTCTTACTGCATAAAACTATAATGCAAGCTGTCTGAAACTTATTACACCTGTGCCCTCTAAAGTGGCTTTAATTTTACTGAAAAATAGCACTGAGCTCTAATTTTTAGAGATTCCTTCTTGGTTTACTTTTATAAATTCACTAATCTGCACTTTTCCATAAGCATAAATTCTCAAGCTAAGATCATTAAGGCTTAGTGCTATATAAAATATTGTTGCCAAATGCTTTTCCTATTCTGAGATAAATCTAAACAGAAAAGGTAACAGATTCATATATTAATACCAGGCATTAATTTGGCATTCTCAAGTTTACCTCAAATTCCAGGTAAGTGGAATTATTTTCTTAAATTATCAGAATTAGTTTTTGCTTGATAGCAAATTCCTTGTCTGTGAAGCTTGTAGAATAAATCCTGATCTGATCTCTCACTTTTTAGGTTCCTGCCCATAAAACAATGAAATGGGAAGTTTTAAATATATATTTATATAGGAATTGTCGGAACTAGTTCCATGCAAATTTCAAGCACTTTTGAGTTCCTGTCAGCCAACTAACAATTCTTTGTAGCATGAAGTAGAATATCATGTTCCAAGTTCTCAAGAACATAACCTTATTAAAGAACAGTTTTTTTACACTGCACACATTTATGAGTAATTTAAATTTATTACCAAATACAGTTATCCCAGTGGCTAAAATATTTCAAAGGAGGAAAAGGCAAAGCTGATAGAGCTGTTAGACTGGCACAATGGCCAGTCTGGATTGACAGGGGCAGCACAGTGAAGCACTTGATATGCCACTATTAGATTTCCTTTGGAAGCATCCACATTTTAAGTGATTTAAACTGAAAGCAACTATTAAGCTCTGCATTTTCACTTTGACTGTAAGTATAAATATGCAAATAAAATAACTTTATAATCAATGATATTGTTAGTGTTCACTGCCCTGAACTGTATTAAATGACACATCAAACAAACTATCCTTCAGCATTTTGCAAAGACCGTGGTGTGCTAACTCAATCTGTTGCTTCCGTAATCAGAAATTCTGACAGTACCACTTCTGGCATTGTGAATTTGACCAGCATTACTGCACAGTGCCTCCTCACCAGAACACAAGTGTATTACCTGAGGAGGTACTGACTGTGGGTTCCAAGAATAACAGAGCACTTGTCTTACCTCTGCTTTCTGAACTACCTCACTTTCAGCTGTACACACAGTTTTCAAATGACATAAATTCTATCAATATAAAATAATAAGCTAAACTAATTGACAGGGTTTCCTTCAATGCCATTCCTTAAGAATGATTATGCACACAAAAGACACATTTAATATTTGCATGTTTATCTCCATGCTCCTTCAGTCACTGCACATACTTGTTTGTCTCCATCAGCCATCCTCCTGTGGGTTGGAAGCTTAGTCTGGCAACTTATCAGCATCAATAAAAAAAAAAATCAAGCCTGTTGCCATGTGTGACCAGTGGAACAATCCTTGCTACAGCATGCTCAAAGCCAAGTTCTGCAGGAGAGGTGGCAATCACAGACTATCCACATCTGTACAAAACAACCATCTGCAGCACAGCAACATCACTGTTTGATTCCAGAAGGACCCTATGCTGAACAAGCATGAGACTTGGACTTTTTTAGATCTAACACTGCAAGAGCTGAGCCCATAATTATTTGCCTCCAAAAGTAACTGAGCCAAGGTGGCATTTTGTGTTGTAGTAACTCAATTGTATCTACCTTCTAATGCTTTTCCTTTTTATATTTTTAAGGAGAGAGACAAACCAGTATTCATATCATTTTGGCTCCATGTCTTTGTAGGGAAAGTTAAACCAATCTTACTCAAATGAGGTTCAGCCACGTTTTCTGCAAAGTGTTAAACACTAAACCTCACAAAGCAGGTTTTTCTCTCTTCGTATTTAAAAAGCATGAAATAAAAAGCACTGTCAGTGCCTTCACTTGCTAGTAGAAAGATTCAGAGTGACTCCATTCTTTTTTGAAAGTTGAAAGCTAAGACTTCATGAGAAGTAACAGATAAATCCACACCCTCCTTTGACTTTATTACCACATAAAGGATTATGTACCTCTGGAAACACATATTTCATTTTCTGTGCTTTCAGACCATCTATTTTAAGCCACGGGTATTTAACAGAGGTGGAAGTTTTAACTTAAAACTTTATGAAAATACAACTGCAGTTTATAAAGCTATGCAAAAAAATGGTCTTTTACATACATAATTTACACTAGTATGACTGGGGAGTAAGTGTCTCAGTAGGAACAGACAGTGGGATATTATTATTTTTTGAACAATGGCAAGAAAACTACAGAAATTAAGGAAAAAGGAAATATTGAAAAGAAGCTCTTCCCTGTCTGAACTATGCAGACACCAAGAGAGACTGATCCTTTTTCTACTGCTTCCCTCAGACGTGTTTTTTGCAAAGTTCTGTGGATTTCATTAAAGCTCACAAACAATCAGCTCAAAATGTAAAGGGGACTATTAAACTTCAGCAACTGATTTAGGTACTATATACATTTTTTGAAAACTGCAATTCTCTGCCATTCAGAAATGCTTGCAAATGTAACAGCCTTTTCTTTAGGGACAAGTCATCGACTAGAGACCTATAAAAGGGAAAGCTACTGAAATGTTTCATGGCAATGGACTAGAGTGATGGATGAATGGCACACTATTACCTAGAAGGGGTTATTTCAGACCTGGAGAGTCTTTGGTTTAGAACTGAGACGTATTTTAAGCAGCAACCCACGTGACTCGGATTAGAACAGCTTGAAAATTGTATGGAAGTCAAATGGATCCACTCATTTCCCCACAAACACCTCTTTATGTAAATTTAGCAATTGTGTTGGCATATGACAGAATGTGAACATGTAGAAATGTCTATGCCATGAATTTGTGTAACACATAAGCTAACAAACTTGTTCTATTGAGACCAAAACCACTCAAAATCTGTGAAAAGTTGTTATGCACATAATAAATCCATCTGGTAGTTACTAGCAGTCTTTCCTAAGTTCTGGTAAGGTTTATGTCTATACCACTAGAGAATGAGTGGTTTTATTCTGCATTTATTATTCTGCATTTATTAATATTTGCTTTGCTGTAGCACATCTTTTTTCAAACATTACTACCTGCATAAATTCCAGGAGACAGAAACCAATTCATTTGATGTATTGATCCAACTAAGCATAAAATTAACTCTACATGGATTTCAAAGAATTACTATAGTCATAGCTTTAGCATCTCACTTCATTTAAATGTGACTAGATCTATATGATCCATATAGCAATAAATAGTGACTTTTTTTTTTCCTTAGAACTTGCATTATGGGTAAGTTCATGAGAAGCATTGCAATTACAAGCTGTGTGGTGTCTGGGGGCTGCTTACCCTTACTGTGGGTGAGTCCCTAGATAATGATCCTCATGATAGTTTCAGCTTGAGCACAACTAACACTTTACCACCATGGATGCAAGCAGTCACTCTAACCTGGTCAAAATATGGACAAAAAACATGCTCATATGATCTTCATGCAACCATGAGGTACTTTGCTTGAGATCTGAAGTCACATGGCATGCATCAGTTGGCCACTTGTTAACTTTTCCCCAAGCTCTGCTAGGTCACCACAGCTGCCAGGGAATATTCATTTACTCCATGAGTTGTTCTCACCAAGTACCATAGTTAACAGTAAATTGTTCAATTGCTGTAAACCAAGAGTGGCTTAAAGTTCAAATAGAATGTTCCAAAGGCAGGCTGTGCCCTACCTTTAGAGAAGTGGATTTTAAACCATTTTTGCTGAGAGCACATGCATGGTCAGAGCAAAATTAAAGAGTTACAATTTACCTTAACTGTCAAAACCATAAATGACTCCATATTCTCCACCTATTTCAATGATTTCTTACTTAGAGTTTATTTCATCTATGGATGTTCTGGCCAACTTTATTTACCACACCTCTACACAAGATAACTAATTCACACAGGTTTCTGTTGTTATTCTGGGACTAGTCTAGTTAATGTAGTAGCCACAAGCCTGCTCCTGCAAAGACTCCCTTCCATGGGTGGAATCTCCTACCAGAAGCCTGCTCCTGTGGGAGCTTTCCACAGCCCACAGCTTCCCTCAAAGTAGATCCACCTGCACCCTACATGGGGTCCTTCACTGGCTGCAGAGCTGATACCTGTTCCTCTGCAGTCCTCCATGGGCTAGAGGAATGAGCTGAGTTACCATGGTCTTTTCCACAGGTTGCAGGGGAATCTCTGTTCCCACATCTGGGACCTCCTGCCCCTAACCCTTTGTGTCCGCAGGGCTGTTTCTCTCACGTTTTTGTCATTCTTCTCTCACAGCTGCTACATAAGTGTTTTTCACAGTCTCTTAAATGTTCAGTCCCTTCTCACAGAGCTTCCTCCCTTTGGATAGTAAAATTAGCAAATCTGGGATCATTAAAGTTTCACCTGAAGATCAAAAGGACAGTAGAAAAGTCACATTGCCAATCATACAGCTTTTGTAAATGTGTTTTGTTTTGGCTTTGGTTTTCATTAAAAAGAAGCACTTGCTTATCTACATGCAGGAGATTTCATTTGAATGAAATATGGAAACTGAGTTTTCTATTTACTTCCCAGGTTCTCCTAACAACCATTAATCAACACTGTTTATACATTAAAAAAATTATATCACTGAGGATTTTTGCAGTTCTTGGGGTAGGTTTCTTTTTGGTGTGGGGTCTTTTTCTTGGTTGGTTTGGTTCTAACCTTTAATATAAAGACTTCTGTGTATACCCAAGAGGCCATCTGCTGAAAACTATGATTACAACTCCATTTAACTGATGTCAAAGATGCAGATCACTTGGATAGTCTGTTTTATCACAAAATATGGAAGGAATTATTGTTGTATGCAATCCCATCTACTCAGTAGTCTTACTGTATTGTTAATTCAAGAATATCCTACCCATCTGTATATTAAAAAACCCATGCCCAGTGCTGTACCTTATAAACATCTTGCTTGTAAGTAAAGCCACCTTGCTTAGGCAACACAGCATCCAGTCATCCCTTCCTCTTCAAATACACAATGACGTGAGACTCCGGACAGCTGATGCTCATAAACAGCTGTCACAGTTCATAGCACTAGTGCTTTACCTTAACCAAGGTTCAAATCTCTCTAAGCAGCACACTATTTCCTGTTTGCTGCAAAGGCCTCCGGAATCACAGGTGGAACACAACTATAGAATTAAAATACTACAGAGAAAACAATATTCAGAAGATTACACAACACATAACAATCAAACATTAACACTCCTGAACAAAGTCCAGTGTAGGTTCATACCAGGTCATTGATTGTTCATTTGTTAACTAGTCACATAATCAGATTAGTTTTGTCCTGCAGCCTACCCCTGTGCTATGAATACTAATGCCAACCCAACTTTCATTTTGCTAGCACAATTGCCTCCATTTAAATCACAATAAACTTGAAAGTAGCTCTCCTGTTACATACTTGAAAACAGATTAGGTTGAGAAAAAAGTCAAATGTTAAATGAAAAGCATATAGCAATCTATTTTTTCTGTTCCTTTCTTTAACATCTTGTAAAATTCTTTGTTCAATATGACATTATGATATTATGAAACTGAAACAATTTTGTGAAGTCATTTCATCTTTTCCTACTATGGTTTTCCTGCAGCTCGTTCATTTTATGATTTAGATAAATATCTAAATGTCAGCCCAGTTTACGACAAAACTAAGAACCAGAACACTGAAATATCCTCAAGGCAAAAATCACATTTTCCTGATCCACTGTACAAATCTAGCCCTAATGAAATTCTAGCTTTCCTGTATTTTGCAGTAAAACTCTGTATATGTTTTTTTTTCCTACTACTTGAGACTGTTAAGGAGGCTGTATATCTACTGCTGCATGTATCACAGAATTTAGTCTGTCAAAATGGCAGAGGTGTGAATTTTTGCCATCATACTGCATCTAATGATGATTAATAATGTTGTCTTGACCACCAGGTTATTATTAGCAAGATATACTGAATGCCATCAGTCTTACTCCTTGCATTCCCTAACACATTTTAGGTCTCTTTTTCTGGCAAATATCAATAAAAACCAAGTAGATGGATCCTCTGCCTCTGAAGGACCTTACTTCTCTATTATTCTTACCAAATACTGCCTTTGATACCACCAGCATGTAGAATCCACATCAAATACATACCTAGCATTCAGTAGTGAGGACTGCATTCAACTTAGCTAATATTTGATTCAGGAATGCAAGCAGTGCTTGGAGACAGTTTACAACTAAAGCACATTAAAGCACAAGTAGCAGCAGAATAACTCCTGCTGTTGTGGAAAAACTGATAAATGGCCACTGAAACACAGCTGCAGCATGTACAAGTCAAACTCCCAGCATTCTCACACAATCTCTCAGAAGAGTCTGTATATGCTGGGACTCAATGCCCAAGTTATTCTATCTCTTCATTCAGTTTCCCTCTCCAGTTTGGATTATTGCTTAAATATTCACTACATGCCAAAAAGTCACAGTGTGAGACACCCATTCTTCAAGCTCTGCTTTACATGCCATAACTTTTTATTAATCCTATCTGATTACTACTTTTTTCTCCGTGCTGTAAACAAAAAGGTTCTGCTCATCTGAAGATGATCAAAGCTGTATGAACAGACATTCTGATGAAAGAAATTTAAATCTGATATTACAGCAGGCATTGAACTGTCCACTGAACTTAAATCTCATTTTAGAAAATTACACGCAGCACAGAAGTTTAGCAGTAGTAATGTCAGAAAAGCAACCTAAAACATACAGGCAACCACCCTACAATACTTTAAGCATCAAGAAAGTTAAAGAAAAATATTTCTTACACAGCAGAATATCTAATCCAGTTATGGAGAGAGAAAACCAAAATGTGGTTCTGTGTAAAAAGTTAAATAGGCACAAGTTTTTAAGATTGATCTCAGTGCGGTTTGGGTACCATTTTTATTTGCAAGGACTATTAGTATGCCAGTACTAGCAAGTGTCAGGGCAAAACATAAATTTCTGAGTAGTCTTCTATTTTAATGATGTTTTATATTTTGCCATTCCATAAGCATTCTGAAATACAACCATTATCTAAACACCCTAAATTTTGTTTCTGTACTATTCTAACCAACAACTTTCTAGAAGAAGCTTTACTCACAAAACAACATACTGAAAAATGTTCTTTGCAAACCAGCAGTATATCATATTGATCAGATAATCTTTCCACTTTATTCAGAAAAATCAGTTAGAACAAACCTACAAGCTACAATATGTGTCTTCGGTGTTATGTACTCATATCTTTCATTATGGAAGGGAATCTATGCTGCATAATAGACCAAAGCAATAGAAATGGGCAGATAATCTGAAAATTAATGACCAATCTTCATACTGAAATGTGTATAAATATTAATAATTTCAAAATTATGCAATGTTTGAATGTTTGCAAATAGTTTCCCATATGTAACTTTAGTTTTGGAGTACTTACCGGAATCCTATAGGCAGACACTGAGCACCATGCTTGAACACCCAAAGGCTGGGGATGAGCTTTAAAGAAAATACACTCATACTAAAAGAGAAACTCCAAAAGTTTTATTAAGATTTCAACAGACATTGAAAAAAAACATTGCATAATGATTGAAAACATAACATCTTAAACAAAGTAGCAATGTGGTATCAAGTAAAAGAAAGACTGGAACAGCTGTCTATATATGCTGTACACAACATGTACCAGGAAAGGGATATGACATTTTTAAAATTCAAGGGCAAATGTGAACAGGTCACATTTTGATAGACTGACTATACACCATAGATGTTTTACAAACTGCATAGCAGTGTAAAAAAAAGTTTTATCCTAAGTATACTGTATTTCTGCATTTGGAGCAGTTTACAAGGCAGATATGTTGTTTACAACATTGATATTTTAATAGCTCTGGATTCTCATAAAAAATAAACTAATTTAACAAAAAAGCCTGTATCTACATTTGAAAATAAAAGTGCATGTATTGAGAAATAGTGTTATTTCTTAAAAAGAGTACTTTAAAAGTTCATTTTAATAGATCAACAACTGATGATACTTTAAATGCAGTTCTGCACTGTGCTACAAGCGAGGTTCTAACACCAGTTCCTCTAACTCCTCTCCAAAAGCACCAAGACATGTGCCTGCCTACTGTACTTATCAGGGCTCTGGAGAGTTACAAAGAATGCAGAGTACCAAAACCACCACATTGCTCACTAAAAAATACCAGTAACCCAAGACAGATGTTTTGAAGTAGATTTAGCCATAAATGCGAGCATTATCTCCTCAACTTTCAGGATCCTTCCAGTCACACAACTACTTTTAAACACTGGAGAGCAGCAGCAAGGAGCCATTAGAGCTGAAAGACAAGAACTGATGAAAGTCATCTCCTGCCTTGTACTGAAGAATCTGTGGGTAATGAGCATTTCAACGTATTCAAGGAACCAGGCTGGGGGTGTAAGATTCCTACCTAAAACCCAGTTGGTATAGTCAGATCTCTACTTGAATCTAGATTCTCCTTTCCAGATAACTGTGGTAACAGCTAAGAATTACTACAAATGTTGCTAACTTCTGTAGAGGGTTTACTCCTTTCTTCTCTTTACACAACAAAGAAGAGAAGTTGTGGAATGAGAACATGCAGTTTGAAGATCCAGGCAAAGCTTCTATTTGAGTTCTTATAATTTCAACTCATGGCACTGTTTTTTGGGGTTTTTTTCTGAGCACCTGTAGCACTCTGAACAGAAAAAAAGGCAGTGAATGTTTAGCTGGACTGAATCCAGAATGGGAAATGCAGAGATCCCAAAGCTGTGAACTGCAGCCAGATTAGCCATAAACAAGTGTCCGGTACAGAAATTGCAAGTAATAAATTTAGCCATTTTTGTAAACATCTCCTCCTTACTAATCTCTTTTTTTTTTCCTATAATGGAAATACACACTGTATTTCATTGTTTCGAGCTCTGGTCTGTTTCTGTTTTAGTTTTGTGGCACAGTTGCTAAGTGCAACAGGCTAGAGACACCGACAGTAATACAAACAAGTTGGAAAGTCAGTTCAAGTTATTAAAGTTTTGCTATACCAGGCCATTTTTCATAGCATGTATTCTCTGTTCACAAACACTTCGTAAGATCTTTCCTTATGGAAGACTGGAAGCAAATTGGAGTTATTGGTTTAACAAATGTGGATTAACATAACATTTCTGATATGCCTTATACAATTAACAAATTATGTCTCATCTTATGAAGATGATACATTTGCTATACATACCAGTAATTTAAAATGCTCCTTATAAAAGCAGCATTTTTATAGACAAATTAACAGAAAAGGAGACAATACATGTCACAATACCACAGAACAAGTAAAGCCCTTTCATTAGCTGCTCTATAAATTCATAACTGTTCATCACATACTTTGAGTTTCTGACTGCTCAAGCAATTTAACCCTCAGCCAACTGCAGGACAAGGAAAAATTTTCTGAACATTTGACATTGATATCATTGTAGGTGTGAGAGTAAAAACTAGTATTCCATGGTTTTAGCTCTAAAAGTTTTGCTCCCAGAAGTAAAACAACTTGTTAAGAGTTCAGAAGAAGAATAGCAATTGTTGACATGTCAAAACAAAGTTGTACTAAAAATTAAGCTGCTGTAAATCTGAGTTCACTTATATCATTCCTAAAAAAACCTTTCTTTTAAAAAAAAAGCTGATCCTAGATCACCTGTTAACTAGGAAGAGCATTAGAACACCAATTTAATGAGAAAATATGTGCTTAAAAGCTGTGTTTGAGACTTCTATTATAAAGTTTTGAATTCTTCCTTATCTTTCAAATATTTGGATTATAATTTGTTTAAAAAAAAAAAAAGACCAGACACTGAAGGTACAGGATTTGGACAGGACTTTTCTCTCACTACAATTCAGTGTTTCCTATCCAAATGTGGATACCATTTAGAGGCCATTTTTGAAATGTTATCAGTCAACAGCTACATGGGCACCAGTGAATCAGAAAACACACCTTAGCATTTTGTTCTTAAATTACATAAGTTAGATAAAACTACCCTGTCCAGCAAGTTCCGAATTTTTCAAACGTTAAGGCAACTTTCATTACTTTCCAGCTAAACAGTATTATAAAAAATAAATGTCACTTCAAACCTTATATACACAGTGACAGAGTAGATTTAGCTAGAAAGTATCTTTAGTACATTAATAAAGTGTCTCGTAATATTACCGAGGTTATATCAGGTGCTTGAGTGTATGTGCAATTGGAGTGGCTGCAGTACTTAAAGTACTGGCTTCAAAACGGAGCGCAGCGAGCGTCCCTCCTTGGTGAGCTCTCGCGTCACACACATGCATGGCAGCGGCACAGCCTCCTCTCTTCTCTCCACGGCGTTGTAGCTACACTTCTTCAAGTGGTCAGCCATGCTCACAATGTCAGCAAACTTCCACTCATTCACAGTACAAAAGGCTGTACTGAAGCGCCAGACCTAGGAAATAAGCTGCACTTAGGCTCACAGTGTTTCAAGATACCTGAACTCAGAGCAGGAAATCACATGCTTGTGCTATAGAACTTTCAGGTAACGTTAATAACTCATACTAAAAATCAACATGACAAAAATACACTATACAGAACTTAGTACTGTTTGTCCGAGGCTGATCCAGACTCCAAGACAACTCTGAACACTGGGAAGAAACAAAGGCAATATTTTTTGTGTCCACAAAAAATAGATACAATTGGAAGTTAAATTACAAGGTATTTTAAGACCAGCCACAATAGTTTGTTTCTTATCAACTTGTGCAACTCCAAATGAGTGCTGCAAATACTTTGCAGTTTAGAGTGGGGAGAATGGTAAAAACTGCATTACACAAAGGTCATCCAAAGGTTTTAAATTATTTCAATATTTAAGGCATTTGGTACCAAGGCAATAGATATGATCTCAACAGGCTTGAAAATAAAAATTGCTGTAAACACTACACAGGCAAGAAAAGCAAACTTTTGTAGGCAGCTTTCCCACTTCTATGAAATACTGATCTTAAAGCACATCATGAAGTAATCTTTCAACATCAACATTTTAAAATATTGGAAAAAACAGAAGCTAATTTACTTACATCCAGCACAAACTATACAGATGCTATTTCTATTTCTCCAAGTGTGGAAAAGACTGAGACAACCCGCAGCAATTTTCACTTTTTCTATACAACAATCTCTTTCTCAAAAGGTTATTACACCATAATGCAGTAGTAACAGATATAATATTAAGAAAAAAAAACAGAAACAGGACCAATATAATACTTTCCCTTTCACCTTCAAAATAAAAAAAATAGTAACTTACCTTTTCTTTTACCTGCCAAGAACTTCCTTCTGGGCACTTTCTCTTCTCCCAAAGCAGTATCACCATTCCACGTGCTTGAAGCAAGCTTCCACACACGTCTCTCATTAAACGTGACACTCTTGAAAGCTGACATAAACTAAAGCCATCTAGAAAACTAGCAATGTGCTGCAGCACCTCAAAAGGTAGACTACTCAGATGGTCGTTGTGTAGTCCAATTAAACAGCTTTTTGCTGGTTCTACTAATACTGTGGATATACAAGGCTGAACTCCAAATGACCTTAAATGGCGGTCATGAATAATTTTTGCCCCTTGTGTTGAAGGGCAAAACCTTCGTTGAGAATATGTGCACCCATAATATGCCAAAGGGCACCTCTGCTCCATCCAGCCATTGAGGCCAGCATGAATGTCTCCATGCACATTCTTAAAATGCGACGAAAATTCGTTCCTTCTAAACAACTGTCCACAAACAAATGTAAACATTGAACGCTGTTTTGTTTGGTATCTAGCCACATATTCCAATACCAAATCCAATCCAAGGGTCTGGAATGGACTTGGATTTGAGAGCTGTGGGTTGGCATGATCACATGCAGAAGCTGAAGCTATTTCCCCCACCATTGTATTTGTGGCCAATATAGCAGATGGGAGAGAAAACGTCTGGGTCCCAAAGTCAACGTGATACACATCGACAGCGCGACTTTCTGATATCCCCCTACCTCCGGGAGAATCTCCTAGGCAAAACAACAGAGCTGCAGTGATTAGATCAATTCCCTGAAGACCCATAGGATCTTCTGTTATCTCCAAATCTGATGTATCAACAGCTTTGTCTTCTTTGGGTGTTGACCAATAATGGTTAACAAGGAATCTGTACGATCGATGCCGTAAAAGTGAAAATGCATCTATGTTTCTCAATCTTTCTTGCTCCACTTGCCTCTCTAACATTTCTTCTTCATTAGCATTATGGGGAAGTAGCACATGATTAGCATTGCCATTAACTAAGTGATCAGCTGGTATTACTTCAACTTGTGCTGTTATAGGGCAGGAGCTGCAAGACTCTAATGCTTCATCATCATGAGATGCAGTACATTCACCATTTGCTACACTGGACGGTTTTGAGTTAGATACACCAAGATCTTCACTGTGGTCCAACACCTTTGAACATTCATTTTCTACATTTTCTACATGAAAACCATTACACAAAAGTGAGGAGTTACTGAGGTTTAGATTTAAGTCATGGTTTTGCACTACATCATAACAAATATCACAAGAACCATTTTGCTCCATTTGTGAATTTTGACTCAGGCTATCAAAGTTAATTCCCCCAACTGCTCCTACATTATCTTCATCTGGATTTTCAGAGTCAGACTTTTTATCCTGAATAATGCCACTAGAAGCTTGTTCTTTAATCTTGGGATCTTCTTTCATTTCATGTGGTGAAATGCAGAGGTTTGAACTTAACATACCAATGTCCCTTGTAGCAGTGTTCAGGATATCCAGAGCAGCAGCTAAACTTCTTGTTGTTTCTACAGTAGCTTGATAAAGTGCACCATAGGACTCTCCATCTACAGGCATCAAACAGTTGGTATGCACTGTATCGGGGGCACTTGATTTGACAGAGGTTTGCTCTCTGGATTCTGGTATTTGATCACCTGCTTTTGACATCATAGTTGCTACTTTAAGTGATTCTAATAACATGCGCTGGTCTTGAAGAGCTAAAGCCATATCTAGCTGCTCCACCTCATCGACATCTTTACTCAGGTTTTCATAAGATTTTCGGTCAGCATAACTGACTGGCCATCTATTCCACTCCATGGTACAACATACCACACTTGCAGGACAAACTTCTAGATGATCAGCAATTTTGTTTCGGGCTACTATGAAGGGACATCCAAAGCCACTATTCAAACAAGGCACTCTTTCAAGGGGACATAACATGCGGTGTTCCTCAGCTTTACATGAGTGAAAAACTGCTCCACAAACCAAGGGGCAGCCAATCAGATCACAGGAAATGCCCGGCTCTGGTCTGGTCATACAACGACGGCTGACACAGTTCACACAGTGTAAGTGCTGCTGATGTTCCTCCATGACTGTAAATCCAATTCTGAGTAAAGAGAAAGGAGACAAGAGCATATAATGTTAACTCAACATTGTTAATATTTACTAGCTACAATTTGCAGTTTTGCATGCTTGATCAGTAGACATTTTAAAAAAACAAGTATGTAACATCTTATTTCAAAGAACTAGTGCTTAAAAGTTAAGCTGAAAATTAAAAATACACATTTGTATCAGAGCCCAGAACATAGTCTATGCATTTATTTACTAAGTCTAATATATGCAGCTTCAGTAAAGATGTATAATCCTTCCCTGTGGAATAGCCCCTTTTCCCCACTCATTGCAAAAAGATCATTCCATGAAAAACAAAGCATGACCTTGGACTATATAGCCAACAACAATTATAAATGATACAATTGCACAGAGTACAGTGACAAAATAAAGGAAACCAGATTCATCATCATGTCCAATTCTCTAAATTAAACAGAGGCAACCTGTTCCCCAGGCTGCCTGTCACCTAAGCCGCGGACACCCTCTTCTTGCAGTTCTGTTTAAGGCAATCTGCAGCCTTCAGTGAGCATCTTAATTCCATGCCATGTCCCATTCTCTCCCCACTCCCTGCTTCTGACAGACTGCCGTCCTTTACAACAGCTCTTCACTCTTTTTCTTCATCTAAAGCCTATAGCCCCTCCCTTTATTTTCTAGAGTAGTTGTTGTACAAGGGTAGCAAATAATACTACATAATTACACTACATATTAAATAAGTCCTTTTATCTCTCTGCAAACATTTACATAAAACTTTAGTTGCCTACATGGTCCTATCTACATGTCCACTTCAACCCACAAAAGGTAATTTTTTAATGCATCCCATGGCCACCCTGATCACAATACCAGCAATTCAAAGTGTAAGGATAGCAACAACTCTGCATAACAAGGCCAAACAGCAATAAAAACCAAAATATATATATCTTGATGGTGCAATCTACAACAAGATATTGACACCAACAAAAAATTCAATTCTTAGTTGTGGGAAAATAAACAAAAAGAAAGAAAAAAAAAATAAGAGTAAACTTTGTGTCTTTGTATCATACTTTGAGAAAGTCTGGAACTGCTCTCCAGCTGGAGTGAAGGCCCACACAAGTTACCAAGCACTTCCCTATGCTCTTACAAACTCCCTCTCAGAAGTGATACCAGTAGGGATTAAAGTTCAGAGGTATCAGTGAATGACTTGTACAGAGCCAAATCTCAAAAATACATTGTTCATTCCATCTTTTCCTTACTCCTCTCCCTCTAACAATTTTCTTGAGAAATAAAATGCTCAAAGAATTTAAGATTAATAAAAATGGTTCCTTATTCTGCTAACAAGTACTCTCATGCATTGTCTTTAGACTAAACACTTCAGGTTTAATGCATTAAACCTTCTTAAATTAAAATTACTCTAAACTATAAAAGGAAAACTGCTTCCCTTGAAACTGAAGGCAAAAGGAAACAAAAGTGCCTTTTAGACACTCCACCTTAAATAATTTAAAGCATTTAAACAGAAATATATTTGACACCTCACTCACTTGTATTCTTTTATAATGCTTTGAAATTCATGCCAACTTTAAGTAGCAATCAGTCCTCAACCCCCCATGCTTCGTAATTTGGATAACTTAAATATTTTAGCCACCCACTCTCCTGAACACTTTTAACAAAAAGGCATATGTGCTACACTTAGCAGGCAAAACACAGCTGAATTTCCCCCACCATACCTTAGCGTTTATATAGAGTAACAGTAAGTTTCAAATAAATTGTCAAGTGTATCAGTTGCTGGACTCAGTGACTGACTTGTTCAACATTTTTGCAAACATCTCTGGTACACAATCTGCTTTTGACTTGCAAATTAAATCAGATAGCATCTACTACAAAGACATTAAACAGGTTCAGTAAAGAATGAAAAAATTATTTGACTTCTCTGAAGATAATTTTAGTTCTTCCAGCAAAGCCCGCTCTGAGTAATTTTGCCAAATACTGTAGCCTGTTGCTAGACCAAAGAAAATCTCAGAAATGTCTATCAATACTGAAACCAAACTACTTCTCCTCAAGTCAACAGGTGACCAGAGATCAAAAGGAAGCTCTCAGGTTATGTGTGTATTTTAAAGTGAATAAGACAAAATGGAAATAGCACTGAAAAAGACAATTGCTAGTTTATAATGCCAGGGCCTTTAGAGAGCCCAGCCCCTACTTCATCTATCTAAACAGAGTCCTGCTCCCACAAAGCTGGCCAGAAGTGAGCCCCTGGGAGAGCAGCCTGTGGGTGTGTTCAGGCAGGAGTACCAATGACTCTTAGGATGGGACAGTGTATTGCTAACTGGGCTCGGCTGCACAGGTCTCACCTGCCCATGAGGGCACCCGAGATGAACTCTGCCTCATTGTGGGGGTTATGGATGCTCTCACCCTATTGAGAAGCTTCACCATCCACTTGACAGTACTCCAGGCGAAAAGAGGGCACTCGTGTCATGAGCTGCCAATGCCCTTTCCCACGGGGTGGAAAAGCTGGGTACAGTCTGACAGCAGCCCAGGGGTAATGCTGTCAAGACTCACAGGACACCCACAAGAGCAGGTGTGTTCCTCCACAGCAGCAAGGGGCTGCCCTGGGTGCTGCTGCCGCATGGCTCCATGCTGGGCACATCCCGGCGTGTGGAGCAGGAGAGGACACACGTCCTTTCCAGAGCCTCATGGCTGCCTGTAGCCCATTCCATACTGACTGTGACACTTCAGTGGGAATTTCACATCAACACCATCAGATCATGTCAAGATGTGTCGCATGACAGCAATCTGGGCCATAATTTTACAAATTTTGGGCAAGGCAGATGATCCACCTTCACTCAACCCAGAAAGGGGACATATGTGAATTATGTTGGAAAAACAGCACACACTGCAAAGCCAGCACTATTCTACTGCTTCTAAGCCAAAGCTGGCCCACATGCAGCAGCTCAGAACAGTCAAACTGAGCTGGTGTTTGCCTGCACCGTTTCTGGAGACATACCCTAAATTAGTCAACCATCATTAAATAGTATCTTTAAATAGCCTGAGCTTACACAGAACATTCTATTAAGACAGAAAAACATCCTCCTCCCCAGCACACTATCTTGGTCTTTACAAGTCAGATTGTGAAACTTGAGTTGCACAATGATACTGGCTTTTCTCAGGCTCCTGAACTCCTTTCACTCATAAGCTAATATTCATCAAAACTTAACTATTTCATATAAGCAAATGACCTTTCAAAGCAAGAAGGAAACAAAATCTGGTGAAAACATCAAATATCACTAACAGACAGTGTGTGAAAGCCAAAGCTGACACTAAAATCCAAGTCCTATCAATAGCTAGATGCTAATTTGTTCTATTACAGATGCTTCAGATTAGTTTTATCAAGAAACAGTTATGCACAAAATCGATTAAATAGCTGAAGTAACTTATTCTCTCAGTTTCTATACATAAGACTTTTACTGGTCACTAGTATCAAGAAGCGTGATATTAATTGCCATTTATCTTAAAATTCAAATCCTTTGGCTCATATTCTAAACATATAATTTAAAATATCTTCAGACATCAGTAGACCATCAGCAGAACATTCACTAAAATTCTGTGTTCTGCTTACAAGCCTTAACTCCTAAGTACCTCCTGCAAAACTTCAATTTAGTCAGAATGTTGCATTTTATTTATAAGTTACTACGAAGTCTCTTTAAATATATTAAATGTCCTTTTATGCTATTATTCATTTCATCATTTTTAATTTTAATACTTGAGCTTCAAACTCAACAGCTGTTTTGGGCAGTCATGAGTTCCTGGACTGCTTGAACTACTTTAGACTTCTGATATAATTCGATTCTTAAATTGCAAATTAAGTCCAAAGGAAAAAAAAACAAATGACCCTATCAAACTGGTAAAATAAATAGATAAGACCTCAAGAATTAGCACATTGATTAATCAGCAAATGGCCATGACTCACTCTATTTTGTAAGCTAACTTTGTAAATCGCAGAACTTAGCACCTCTTTCATTCATAGATTAAGAGCATTCACATATGAATAATTTCCCATTAAAGAACCAGGACCAATATATCATTAGTACTATACTGAGAACAAGAACCACCCTCTTCCCAAATACTGCTTTGTAAAGAAAAGACCTGTTGGGTAAAGGGGAGATAAAGAAAATAAATTCTCGCTGGAGGTAACAAGTCCTTTTATTTCCTTTAATACAGCAAATTGAAAGGGCTAACAAAGAATGTCATTGCTGACATAAAGAAAAATACCTGTTGTTAAAACACCAATAATATTGACAGAGTTTATATCCCACTGTGTTCCTTGTCACAATATGGTCAGAAGACTGTCAGATCAATGACTACAGCAAGAACAAACAGCTGTCCTTTTCTGATAGTGTAGTGTCAGCAACCAGCTTCAGTTCCTTCAGTTCAGGGTGCTGAAGTACATACACTTGACTGTTACTAGCAGAGAAACCTAAAAATACATCCCGTTCCAGTGAGGTGACCACTGCTCTCAGAATTTGTGCCATCACTTGATGTTATTTTACATACTATACAGTCAGCTGACTAAATCAGCCAGAACATGCTTTGAAAATCTATCATAATTAAAAGGATTAAAATTCCAGCTGCTACAGCCACGTGATTTCCAGTTGCTGTTGTAACACAAACATTAAAATAGCATAATAAGGGTTTCAGACACGCACAATGCTTCAGCTGCAAGTGTGAGCTGTCACTTTCTTTTATACCACAAAAACTTAGTAATACTTAGTATTATCAAACCCAAAGCCTGCTTGCTCACTCACTCCTATATGAATACTTTGGGGCCAATAAGACAGGAAATCACAGCAACCATTACTGCTATTGAAGCCCTCCATTACACAGCCCCCTATTATTCATCAAACCTATAAAGCTCAACTACTTTTAGACTCTTCTATCAAATTCAACTGAATAGACCAACAGGTTCTTAAATTACTGCTTCAAGGAAGTAGAAGACTGGAGACACACAAGCTGTACTACAGGTTTAAACTCCCAGGAGCATCCAAATCCACCCACAATCAAATACATGCAAACCATACTAAAAAATTCCCTTTTGTTTTGGACACTGCAGAAGTGATGCCTTAAGTTTTAGCTTTTATATTTTTCATATCCTGTACTGCATTAGTGTATAACTCTGAACTCCACACAGAGTGTTAGTCAGTCCTCATCACAGTTTGTCCTGAGAAAACAATCCTTCCAGGCCTGAGAACCAAGGTGATCATCACAGCCTCAGGCCCATAAAGTATAAACAAAAGTAAATTGGGGGGGAGCAAGCTGGGGGAGTGTGGCTTCATTACCTGAAGCTGTAACTGGACAATTAACCCGTGATATGCAAATAGACTACACTTGTATCTGCCCAAAAAACTCATGACTGTCATCCATCTTAGGTACAGCCTCTGTGAGGCTCCTGCACGGCCCAAGGTGTATCTGTTGAAAGCCTTTAATAAATGCTCACTTTATTCTCTAACTCTATCTAGCCTCTGTTCAAGGCAGCCAGTCAAAGGCATCAGAAGAGACAGCTGTATATCTTCCATCTTTTTCCCAGGTTTCTGTTAGGAGCTTCTCTTTCAGATGCTGAACTTAAATTCTCAATCTTACACAATACTAATTACCACCCCCTACCCCTAAGTTCATCAGGACAGCCCTGATTTCTGTTACAACAAGGTAGACCAGGGAAGCTAAAACTATATTCAAAACAGTTGGATGGATGAGTGTTCATTGCATTCTCAAACATAAATTCATCCACAACAAAGACAAGAGCATCTTCCCTGGCTGGTAGTGACTGCGCATACTGAACGTACTAGAACGAGTTTACATTAATTTATTGTTAATCACTGAAAACATGAAAAGAGCTCCTATTACTAAAGCCCAAACTACTATCTAAGCAGGATGCTACTTCAACCATTACTATCATAGTCTACAGCTATTATTATGTATTACACAAAAGAGACAGAAAAAGGTTACACTAAAACATGGCTTTCTACTGCAAGAAAAAAACCCTCAGGGGGACACATACTTCTGGAAAGATTCTAGTTTTATCAGTGGTCTAACATCGAAGGAATATATACTAGCTGCTTCTTTAAGCATAAATCAAAGTTACCTATCCACCTCACAAACAAACCAGACCAAAAAAAGAGAAATCTCTAACTACAGCAGAAACAATGAGCACTAGAATTATAGGGAATTGCAACCTTTTTTATGCCAACCTTATAAAGAAGACTTTTCCCTGTCTGCCCCTGCCCCAAATATCCTCTCTTCCTAGTGGCAAACCAGCTTCCTACCATTCAGAGAATACAGAGAAGTGGACCCTCCACTGACGCCCTACCTGTCGGCTTTGTTACGTTATTTTAGAATAGAAGCTCTAATGAAATGATAGAACACTTTCTTCTATCCTTGTTAAACTCAGCTAAAAGAGTGCTAAAAATCAAAAGCAAAGCTACTAGGCTTTTCTTTAGAGTACTTTTGTGACAGATCTGCCATGCATTCTCGCTTCCTTGACAGATTTCCCTGAGAAGAAACCCAAAGACCTCAATGTGCCTTTGGGCACACATGGACACAGGACAACTGCACGAGGAACAGCTACACTTCCTGCATGGCTCAGGCACAAAAGCACTCTACCTGTTGAGATGGTGACAGGGCAGAATCACCTAGAGAGCCAGTAGATTTCATGTGTAAAGCACTTCTGAACTTGAACACAGAGTGACTCCTCGATTGCTGCAGATTCTGCAAGAAATGAGATCAGAAGTAAGGTTTCATTTCAGGTGTAGACATTACTTTATGTATGTACAATCCCCTGAAAAGGTATGCGCTTACACTGTCTGGGGCTACAAACACTTAAATTTTTTGTAGATTTTATGAGAATATAAACAAGTTTTTAATAGACTTCCCAAGTACAACCTAAGTTCTGTCATTTTAGCTTATTGCTAGCTGTTAGTCACACTGGATGGTAACCTAATTATATTTAAGGCTGTAAGAGATTATTAAAAGTTATTATTCTGAGCTACTCCACTTAATTCACTGCTCTGATCATTTCAGGAAGAAAAACCCCAAACTCATATGAAAGACTGCAACAGCTAGAGAACTAAAAGAAATAAATAAAGTTAGATTCTTTTACAAACTGCATTTTAGTCTAGTTAAAATTTGTCCATCTTCAGTCTTCATACATGGGAACTTATTGAGCAAGTTGCTTACTATTAAAAAGGTTTTTAATGTAACAAGATGCTTCTTCCATTCCTTCATTCCCAAGGATTACCACTAAAACTTGAGAGAGGTGAAACCGAGGTGATATGCCCAAAGGAACAATGATATTCTTATCCCAATACCAACTCACAAATCCTCCAGAAAAGCAGGAAAGAAAACAAGCCATTTCTCAGTAACCAGAAACAGAACTACTGGAAAAAATAATGCATTCTGTATTACAGTAGGTAGTTTTAACCATCCAAAAGAAACCAAAAATAAATCCTTCTTACGTAAGATTTTAATTCATACATGCTGCTGCCGAAGAATTCCTGACCTCTGCATACTTAGAGAAATCAGGCCAAACATCTCATTATTGTACTGTTTCAGGTCTTACTACACAAGTTTAACCAGGTCCCATAGCAAAATGAGAAAACAACTCTAAGTAAATAGACTATGAAAGCAAGTTCTCTCCAACATCCTACACTGAAGTGCAATGTCATGTATTCTGTCCATATTATGTTTTCTGTTAAAAATATACCCTTGGTTGTAGACAATGGCCTGACTAATATGTAGCAAAACAAACAGTACACAAAAAAATTTAACAGACATACTCACAAGGATACCTTATCAGATTACACTGAAGTAGAAATGATGGGAGTTTGTCTCAAAATATTTTGAAGAATTTGAAGTAAAACAAAAATATTCAATATTATAAGACAAAGTTTTAATAACTTTATTCTATTTTCGGGTATTTCTTATCAAATGAAAGACACTTTTTTCAGCAACTGTTAGGCTTTTCCTCCTTCCAAGCTGCTTGGTTTAAAAACCAACAAAACAGTAAAAAAAAAAGATAGTTTTAAATAAAACCATTGTCTAAACCAAACCTCACCTATCTCAAACAGCTGATGACAGAAAGCTGGGAATATATCTCATAGTCAGCATGTCATGCCAGCTCTTTCAATATGTTTCTAACATGAATGAAGAACTGGAAAACACAAACATCTTCACTACAAGTTCATACAGGGTTTTAGGACATCTGATTATTCATCAATTTGTTATCTCTAATATCATTTAGACCACCTTTTCCAAATGTCAACAGGCTTGATGCTATTTCTTTTTGCCCAAGGACTCCAGCTGAACGATCCTATCCAAACACATTCCTTATCTGGTGACAACAGTGACTCAGACAAAACAAGGTTTTGTAAGAGCATTAAAGCTTTGCCAATAAAGCACACTCCTATAAAGATCCTATTTGCAATGAATCTATCACACCAGCAAATTTCTCTGTCAAACAGGACTTCTGGAAAACTACAGTTTGTACTAGAGACGTTCCTAAATAGACAAATAAAAGCCTGAACTTCAACAAAACACCACCCACCTTCCAGCATCTCTGCAGCAAAGTCTGAACCAGGTATCATACTCAGCCTGAACCACTACCTAAAGTTTTACACGAACAGCTGTAATTATATCAGAAGCTTATCTCACCATGCCTCTCATTCTCAAGTCTTAAGTTTAGACCTATCATTTTTTCATTGTGATCTCACATTAAGAGCTCAGATCAATGTTAGACATTTGGTAAGAAACAGCACAATCTACTCAACTGGATGTCGCATTGACTGTAAGGGTTTGCAGGGTCCTGAAGCTTCAAACAGCATTAAAAGATTACTAAAAGATTATAGTAAGACACCAAGTGTCGCATCAGAAACTATTAAAAACAGTAGCTTGCAAAGTAAGTCAGAATCTAGAGCTCCCCTGCCATTTTAACTCTCTTGGCCTGTTTCAGACCAGTTTATATTACAAGACTCTTCAGTCTTTTTCCTTCATTCAATATTGAGACTAGACAGTGCCCTGACACTTAGGACCTTACACAGATTTCTCTGTAACTATCGATAATGTAAATATTCATTTCTTTGTGGTCTGTTCAGTAATACTTACCTCCCCTTATACAATCTAACCATCTCACCAGTAGATACATTATCTTTATTCTCATTATGCAGATAAGGAAACTGAAGGGAAATTGTCACCAGTACAATGATGACTATACGTGATTCCCTGCTCCCATCTTTATTCCACTGGATCTCATTGCCAGAGGCAAACAGCATTTGCCTCCTTTTAGACAGAGCCCACCAATGAAATAGGTCTATGGATATGAGGAAAATTTTGCTCCTTTTAGCTCAATTGGACTGAAGGCAAACCAGGGGTTTCTTACACAGCTGAAACCTGCAGCAGCCACAGGAACTCATCTGAAGACTAATAACCATATGCTTTCTTCTTCACAAAGTTGTAGACTACACCCTCTGCTGTAGACACTCCTCACGACCTAAAAACCTGGCTGTACAAAAACAAGCAGAAATCTTGTCCAGAAGCTTTCCAACCAGATATTGCTTGTTAAACACAACACTTATTTTGCCCATTAGACTTCTAACTTTGAAGTAGGAAGCAAGGGAAATATAACCCGAATTTAAGAAGTTAATTGCGTAAATGCAGAATTTAGTGCAAAAGAAAGAATATTCAGGCAGCAGAGTAAAAACACTGCTTTTGCATAGCTTTTACCCATTCTGCTGGGATTCTCCTGTTCTCTAACACCTTCCAACTTTGGAAGCAAATGAGAGAAGAGACCCCACAAAAAGTCTCAGCTTGCAATACAATCCCAATTCACTCTCTCTAATCTATTTCTTCTCTCGATGCAATTTGACCACTATGGAGAAATTCCACATAGATATTTACATGCATACAGAGTAAAGCTGCCAGTGCATTTTTCAGTATTCCAGGTACTTGACTTGCTTACCAACAAAGTCCTTCTAATATTTTCTGTACTTCTGGGAGAAGGGTGCAGGGGGGAAGGCCATAGATAACTGACATCCTCCTCAAACCGGATGCGTGCACCTTAACCCCCCAAACCACAGCACCAGTTAAGGTGTATCACATCAACGTGAAGCAGAAGGCAGCAGGTGAAGGACTTAACCATCCACACCAATTCTAGAGAAAGCAGAGGAGATATCTTGTCTTAAGTGCTAGCACAAGCAAGGTGAGGCTGTTACTTCAGGGGCACTGGGTTTGGACTAGTATGTTAACAAACACTTCTCTGGCATTATTAACAACACAATCGGCAAAAGGGAAACAAGGATTATGAAAAGCTTCTCAGCCAAATCCAGTAGAGTTTTACAGAACAAAAGAAAGCCACCTCTCAGCCCACGGGTTATTTCCCTTAAGAATTTGGAAGACCTGCTGCGAACAACAGCGACGCTAGAACTTTTGGAAGTGAGGCCACACAACCGTTCCAAGACGCGAGCCGTTCAACAAGCCGCTGTCATCTCCCTGTATGCTTCTGATGGCCGACCCGTGGGGTTACAGGAGTACAACCACATAACCCCCGTTACCTTCTTCAAGGAGGGAAACAAAGGCTCCACCGCACGTCAAAAAACTGCCATTAAAGAAAGGGATCGAGAGAAGAGAGAAAACACCACCTCTTGCACGTTCTGAGCACATCTACTCGAAATAACACACACACGGGGGATTAGACAGGGATTTCAGCAATACCTCTGGACTATTTGCTCTCTTCTCCCTCCTTTCACGCCGAAAGGCGACTCTCCGACTGCGGTCTCACAGCCCCAGGCAGACCCCGGCCCTACGCCTTCCCCACGTGCAATCGCGACACCCCGACAGCGCTGGCAGCACTGCGGGGTCAGAGGGAGCGGCCGCGGCACAGCTCGGTCCGCCGCCACCCGTGGGCCCGGCGGCAGCGGCCACTCTACACGGCCCGGCCCGGCCCGGCCGGCACAGAGCCGGCGCTCCGGGCCCCGCGGGGCAGGGGGGCGCGAGGAGGAGGCGACGCCGGCGGAGCCGCACACGGAGCCCCTCGCGGCCTCTGCCAACGGCGACCTGTCAGGGCTGGCGGTGGGGAGGCGCCCCCGGGCGCTCGGGCCCCCGCCGGGCCGCCATTTGTTTACCGCCCGGCTGCCGGGCAGCGGGCGCGGCCCCAGGCGGGCGCAGGGCCCGGCTCTCCCCGCCACTCGCGGACAGCAGCAGCAGCAGCAGCGGCTCACCCGTCCCCGTCGCTCCGCAGGCAGGCGAGCAGGCGCGGGAGCCTGCGCTGCGCCTCGCGCTTTCCCCCCGCCGGGCTCCGGCCGCCGCCGCACTCGCTCCGCTTCTCTTCTCTTCTCTTCTTGCTTCGCTTCGCTTCGCTCCGCCTCTCCCGGCCCGGCCTCGCCGCCTGCGGGGCTCCCGGCGCGGCCCCGCTCCGGCCGCGCCCCCGCCGGCCGCGCGCGCGAGTGCCAGGGACAGGGAGCGCGCGGGGCGGGGCGGGGCCGCTGGGGGCGGGGCCGAGGCCCGGGAGCGCGCGCGCCGGCGCGGCCCCGTTCGCCCTCGGAGGAGGGGGCAGGGTGCCCGGATATCGCGCGCGCGCTCTCCCCTTCCCCCCGCGCGCGTGCGCGGAGGCGGCCGCGGCCGGGAGCGGCGTGAGGGGCCGGGAGCGGCGTGAGGGATCGGGAGCGCGCCGCCGCCCCGGGGCTGTGGGTCCGGCCCGGCCTCGCCAGGAGCCCCTGCCCCGCCCTGCCCTGCCCCGCCCCTGGAGTCACTGCCCCGGCAGCTCTCCCGGGCCCTCCTGTGCAGGCGGTGGCGCAGGGTGAGGGCACGGCCAGCACGGCTGCTGCCTTGAGTCCAGACAGCCCCTCTCCGCTCTCCTGGGGCCAGATCACCAGCCTTGGTTCCAGCGTAGATCCACCACCACCACCACAATCCATCCCGTTAACCAAAGTCACCTTTTCGGGGCCTCTGCAGGCACTGGGCCTTGCTAAAGTTGTCACTTCAACAAAATCTTTCCTGGCAGCCATCAGTAACACTGCAGTATGCCTTTCAGTGTTACCGACAGTGCTTCTCTAACACCTTTCTTGGAGTGTGTTAGACTTCTGGTCCAGAACTTTATTCCCAGAAACTTGGCCATGCACCCACAGGTGCTGATTACTGAGCCTTCCTTGGCAGGTCCTGCCCTTCGGCCTATGGAAGCCAGTCCTTTAAGAGGCTGTAGCTAGGTAGGAATTATACGGAGTGTTATCCCTGTGAGGGTTCTGATTCCTCTTATGCATGCCATGTTTTAAGGGGCTGCAGTGTGTCTTAAGAGTCATGAGGAAAAAAAAAAGCAGTTTAATTTGGACCATACCCTTTTTTCAGAGGGAGAATATTAAATGTACAGCTAGATATGTGTGGCCACAGAAGATACAGAGCAAGGAGATTAGTTAATTGACAAGAAAAATATTCTGTAACTTGCAGGAAAACCTTGTTGGTCTGCACCCAGCTTTTGAAGACCTTATTTCCATGCTATTTGTGTAGATTTTTGTTGGAGAGAGGTTATATATGTTGAAGAGCTGGCCAAATAGATCCTCTCAATCTCTCAGCAGCTAACCCAGGTGTGGGGAGTAATTAAAAATGTGACTGTTTCAAGTTTGACATTTATCATCTTAGAAGAGTCTTACTTGGAGAGCACGAAGGAAAGGCTCATTTCAATAAGAAATCATTTCCACATTAGCAATGTAAGACAAAATGTAAGATGACCTTAATATTGAGGCTTCATTGCTAACACTTCCTATAATAAGTACTCTCAGGGTTGCCCCACCCTTATATGACAGCCTTGATCTTCCTTGATCCTGAGGACAGGCCCTTTTTTCCCCTCATAGGTTTGATTATAGGATCTGTATATATTAATCTAGCCAAGTGAGCTCCAGAAGATGGTAGGGATTGGCATCATGACTCAGAGAAGCCAAGCAGAATCGTTTCATCTGCTCATCAGACAATTATATAAATTGCTGGGCAGAATCCATGCAGACAGTCACTGTTTTTCCCAACTGCCTCTTGCTGGCAATGCCTGCTGTGGGACAGGTGAGGTTACTGAGCTGCTCACTCTCACCTCAGTGGAGTGTGCTCGCTGCCTGGCTGAGGTGTTCATTACACGGGCTGTGGCAGGGCTTTTGTGGCTGGCTGGCTCTGTGCTGGAGCTGAGCTTCTACCACAGGAGCAGGGCTTTTTATTTTAATTGCTTCTTTTGAGTGAGGAGAATGAATTTCTCTGGCTTGGACTTCCTTTCTCATACTTCAGCTGGGACTTGTCTGCTCATTCAGTCATTCAGGGAACAACCCGTTTCTTCTCTAATGCTTTGGTGCATATACTTGCTCATGGTCCCATAGCCCGTAGTGCCCCACCTGACAGTCATCATCATTCTCATGACCTGCTTTTAAGGTAAACGGGCGAGTTTTAATCATAAATTTTGGCTAGTACCACTGACCTACAAACCAGAGGTCTTTGAGGATTCACTGGGTGAACCACTGGAGGGGTTATTTTCTACTGGCTTAAATCCAAAATGACTGAAACTTCATTCTGGTTACTCATAAATGGAAAATGAATATCCGTGTCTGGTCCACTCTTGTTCTGTACATGACACCGTCACTGAAGTCAACAGGAGAGTGAAGAGTAAATTCTTGAGGCAGTGTGATTTGTGTCTCTCCCTTCATCTGAAGTAAAGTCTGCATCAAATGCCAGGGCACTTGCTGAGATGTGCAAACAATCTCCTGTAAGCGAGTGGCTGTATGTGAAATAAACCACATTTATTCCTAAGGTTGTGGGTAGTCCAATTTGTTTGCTGTCACTTTCTACAAAATGTGAGTTATTTAAGCACTTCTAATTTCAAATTTGAACTATCACAGTTGCTTTTCTCTGATGGGTATTAATGTCTGGAGATTCTTTCAACATGGAGATACAGAGCGGGAAAACAAATTTCAAGTGTTTCCGAAATGCATTTGCAAGTAGGTTTACTAATGCGCGAGCGTTCATATTTAGCAGTGTGTAAAAATAAACAGCTGAGATCTGCCCACAAAGCCACACATGCAATTTGCACTGCACAGCTTTGACAGCAGGATGTTTCCAAACAACAGAGACCTCAAAAGAAGTTTTTTGCAGCTCTTGAGCTTGTATTTTCAACCTAAGCCCATTAAAAGGTCTGATACTTACTTTAATGCCTTTATGGTTATACCTTTTCAAGCAAAGCCTCTCCTCTTTAACAAGGTGTTTTGTCATTAAAAAAAAAAAAGCTATTAAGTAGCCTAGAGACTTGAAGTAGCATTGTAATCATAGTAATACTTAACTTTTTTAAAGCTTTTTGAGTCGATATTTTAAAACATCTGGAACATTGGTTATAAAAGAAGCTGCCTGATAAGCTAATGAATTCTGGGATTTTCTGTTGTTTCATCCTGCTCTGTCTTTAGCATAAGAAGGGTTTTTTGGTAGGAAGATCTGTCCTGTGGGGTCAGATGTTTGAATGTCAGCATAATTGCCCACCTACCTAGTTACAACCATTAAAGCTGCAGTGGGTGGTTGCTCCAGTTGTTTTGTGGGAATTCTTGGTCCTCTGGCTCAGGTTCTGGGATATAAATACCTTCATAATCACAGAATGGTTTGGGTTGGAAGGGTCCTCTGGAGGCCATCTGGTCCAGCCCCCTGCCAAAGCAGATTCACCCAGAGTAGGTTACACCGGATTGCATCCAAGCAGGTTTTGAGTATTTCCAGAGAAGGAGGTTCCACAACCTAAAAAAGTCAATGAAATTTTAATCCTGCCAAATTGGACTCCTTTGGTTGATTGTAGACCCAGGAGGAAGAGTGTGATACTAAGCATCACAGTGGTGGTCTTCTAAACAAAAGGAACTCAGAATGATCCAGTGCCATACACATGTGCAGGATACGATTTTCTGGGATATGATGTTGCCTCTTCAACTCAGGAGTTGCTTTCATGGGGAAGAGCTGTTTTCAGCCATGTGGGTCTCTCCTGTGGTTTCACAGGGGCTTCATCCTGTATGAACCATCCTTTATGAGAGGATGAATCGGACTCCAGTCTAAAGGGACAACTGTCCATGATGTGGAGGTTACATCTTCCATTATGGATGACAGCTAGGCTATACAGGACTTTAGGACTGAATTGTTCCTAAAGTTGTCTAAGTACACATAGGCATAGGGAACCTGATGGAGCTGTATCTGATTTGGAGTAGTGGAAAGAGGGAAAGAGGGCCTCTGACATCACATTTGAGAGGAGCTGTGTGAATGGCTGAGTTTTACATAGCAGCATCAGGAGACCTCTCTGAGCTCATGGCAGGTTTGACTTGGAAGCTGCAGTGCTCAGGAGGATCACTGCATCTCCTGAACTTAATAGCCCAAAACTGGGTTTTAGCAGAACTAGAGTGCCCCATTAAACAAATAAAAAACAGTGACATAACGTCTTCACTGGACATAATTCTCTTTGGCACTAGTAAGTTCTTTGTATAGCTATACTTCAGCATTTTTTATCTGTTAGTATTTTTATTTTTTCCATATGTTTGGGAATGTTCTTTCTAGCCAACCTTGCCACACTGTGTGACCTAGTTTTAGTAATTCCAAGCTACATCATTTGTTTTGGAAGTAAAAGCAAAAAGCCGGCTAGCATTGTCGGGGTGATTAATTCAGAAGACTTAGAAAGATTCAGTCACTCACTAGTGCTTTTCATTTCTTTTCATTTTTCCCTTACAAAACTGAACTGGTGGTGTGACAAATGTCACTTCAGTTTTTATCTGAGGGGGAAAGGAGCTGAAGGTCAAGTCATGGAACCACTGAAATGTTTGAACTTGTCATGCAGGGCTGCAAGGGGAAGCAAGGGTGAAAATATCATATCCATGCTACTGCCTGCTGCACAACACCAAGGCTTATTTCTGACTTTGGCAGTATCATGATAGGTGAGAAGAAGAGTCAGGACTAACAGGAGTGCACTTAGAGCTCATTCATCAGCCAGCAAACTTGAAACCATTTGTGCCTCAAAATGTCTGGCTTTAGTTTTTACCAAAGCTTACTGCCAGGGAGGCATGGTAGCTCCCAGCCCTTCGGACTGATCAGGAAGCAGTGTGCTCATTAGTCATACAGGAACAGCTGGCTGGGCTGTGCACACATGTGCTAATCCAAAAGAGTACAGTGGCAAGGAAAGCAAGCTACATCATGATGTGTGCATGAAGATATTTCAGTTTTTTTGGATTACAGTAGACTTCAGTGTTAATCTCAAGACAGTCGTAAGAATTCCACTTCAAACCAGTGTCACATTTTTTACTTTAAAAGCATGATGATGATTTTCAGTAGGCTACATAGAATTTTCTTTTTTCTAGTGAACCACTTAGTTGGAGTTGCTTCCCTGTTGGCTGTTAGCTGCTGCTTAATAGGACCATAAGAGACTGTGTGAGTGGAAAATTAAGTTGAATTTATTATTTCTGGTCATTCTGCCATAATTAGTACAATTCTGATAAAAAATAGCAAATTATAAGGCGTGTGTATGCTTCTCTAAAATGAAAGTCAATTAATGCTCAAAACTGCTTGCTCAGGAGCAAAAGCTGAACAAGGAGAGGAAGGAACAGCTCTATCAGCTCTATGAGGCCGTGTATAGGAGCTATCTCCTTTCAAGAGAGGGCTCTGACACCTATATATACAAACCAATATGTCATGTATTCCAGAGGCACAGGACAGCTTGTCTTGCAGCCAAAGCAGGACTATCTGCTAATTAGAGGACTTGTTGTGGAACACTAACTTTTTTTGCAGACACTCATTTGAAGTCATTTGAGGTGAGCAGTGGCCTGAACCTGCACACAGACATGGAGCTACAGATGGCCCAGGGCAGCTTGTACAAGTGTGGCTGTACTGACCTCATTTTCCACCACTGCAAATTAATGCACTTCTTGCAAAAGCTGTGGGGGTTTTTTGAGGAAGTATTGTTCACAAAGATGTACTAACAGTCTCTGAGAATTGATTCCTAACCAAATATGATTTTAGTCATACAAGGGATACACCCAGCAACAAGAACAATGCAAGTAAGTCAGTGGGGCTTTATTGACTCTCCCAATTGTACTTATGGTTCAGAGCTGTTATCAGCAATGCTGTTCACATCCAGGCTAGGGAAGTTTATTTGTACATATTAGTGTGAATTACTAGGATGGTAAAGGACATACTGGAACATATGTTAGGATTTGAGCTCAGGTTGAAAGATATATTTTTACTTAGTGAGCTTGAAAGATTTCTGTTTCTTTGTCCCTAGTATTTGCCCATTCGACAAGAAGAAATACCCATATTTGCTTATATTTCTGTCTATAATATATAGAATAGTATATATTCACATAGAATACCTTTAAACATTATATTTCTATATTATATATAATTATAGGTAATTTCTATCTATTATATAAAAATTAATTATTTTCTTGCCAATAAGAAATTATTTTCCTACTCTTACATGGAACAAAATTCTGTTTATGGCAGAAAGTCTAAGTTTTGGTGACCAGATGCAAACCACTGTGGCTGTTTCAAAGAATAGCTAATACACTGTTTACCTCTTCATGACAAAACTGACAGATGTATCACAAGAAATAAATCAGAGGCATTTTTGGCATGACAATGAAAGACAGAAGGCTGTCAATGTGATCCTAAAAGGAAGAATTCTAGTAGGATTTAACCAAGAGAGCAATATTACAATGAATTCTCATATTTGGAAGTATATGAGCAAAATGATGCACAGTAGCAGTTTATTTTTATGTTATTTGTACAATATGCCTTTTACAGTAATGTCCTCGATTCCATTTTTTTTTCTAAGCAGGCTGATTCAGCTGAGACTCTCTGCACAGAGAAGATAGGTTATTCCTTCATATTAATTGCCTGTGCCTGCAATGACAGGTTAAATCTGGCATCCTGCACACTCCCTTTTTCCAAGGACAAAGCCTTCCCTCTCCCTGGGCCCTATATATAGAGATCAAGTTCTAGGGAATGATGCTGGGGAACTCCAGTGAGCAATGCTAGTGAATCTCTCAGCATCATGGTTGGAATTGCAAAGGGAATTCCCCAAGTGCTCAGTCACCCGGGGAAAGATCTTGATATGCATGTCATTGTCTTGATTCAGTTCTGCAAAAATAGTGAATTTCAAAAACAAGACTGCAAATTAAGGAAGAACTTTCACCATCCATAATAAAACAGATCGGGATTCAGAAATTCTACCCCTTTCACACCCTTGCAACATACCCAGAACTGAACATCCAGGTCAGCTGCACAGACGAAAATAAAAACTTGCTTCACTGATTGGGCTCTCAGCCCATAACTCCCTCCCATCACAGCTGTGCATAGAAGTTACTGGGGCTGTAGCTATCTCTCCTGCTTCATAAACACACGTGCAGGAGGCTTGCAATGTCCCACTTAAAGAGCTTTTGCAATACCAAAGAAAGAGGTCTGCAGAAGGATTAATTAGGCAGAATTTCAGTTTCTTGTCTAGAAGCTGGAGACTAAATCTTGTCAGGTTTATGAACCTTAGACCTCATAACAGCTAACAACTGCAAAAGGCTGAGGAAGGCCACTTGCTGTATGATAGGCTAAGAAATCATTGTCACTTTGTTCCAAAACCCGAAAAATTGCATGGCAAAGATCTACCCTATTCCACAAAGGGAAGATGAAGTCAGCTTCTGCAAATAGATGCTGATGTTATAAGGCTGCACATTTTGAAGAAGATAAAAGGTCAGCAATACATTTTTAAGGGTTTCTTATCCTCCCCCATCAGTTTTATTCATATGGATGAGTAAATGTAAAACAGCTATAGTTTATAATAGTAGACACAAAAGGAAATTCAGGTCCCTTTAAGACAACCAGTACTGGATAACCCCCTGTGATGAAATCAAAACTCACTCTCCAGCTACATTTTGAGGAGTCTGTTTCTCACATGAACAGTAATCAATGTTGAATATGGTTTGCCCCTTATGGTACCGTGATCCCCTTTTCTTCATAATTAGATGAGGCTATATTAGCTCCTCAAAGGAAAAATGAAATAAATCAGATGCAATGGTAAATTACTTATTTATGCCCTTCAAAAATATTTTATGATGACATTGGTTTGCCAAGGTTTTGAATCACAAGGTGAACTAAGGACTGGTTTAATAGAATCACATGTTCCTAAAGTTTTGGGGGTTTTGTCTTTTTAAAGGAAGTCATGCTGTTGTGTGGACAACTTACATAACAAGGTCTGAAGCAATACCTGACATTTATATCTGGAAGCAGAAGCAAACCCTAGTACTGTTTTTCTCAGACTTTGTTTGTTGAGTGCATTTACAATCTTGTGACTTTCAGACTTAGCATCTGTTTTGGAATCTGTTTCCAAATGTCACAGTGTCTTCTGCTTTGATTTCTTCACTTGTTTAATGTCAGTGTGGTGACTTTCAGATATATCTTTAAAGAGATAAACTAGTTCATAAAACCTTGTTGCCATGAAGGAGCTGCCATTAATGACTAAACCTCTACCACCAGACACCTATCAAGTAGATATTGTATTTTGTGTCATGGTATCTCATAAGCACTAGGAATATGATATAATATTTTCTCCTCTGATCTACAAGGTATTCTCCCTCTGGGCTTTGAATAATAAATCTTCTTGCTATTATCATCACTATAGGATGCCCCAGCATAAAACAATCTGTTCTTCTGGGATATTATAGTGCTCCCATTAGACAACTCCTGTTTCAGGACCCCATAATTCATCAGCTGAATGCTTGTAAATGTCACCTGGTTATAACTCCTGTAGGAGCAAGTACTGTTGTGTGCTTCTGGCACTGCATACCTTGTCTGATGAGACAGAGACAGATTCTTTGCTGCTTGTTTTCCTTTGGGACTACAAGTGTGTCATTTAAGCTATAAACTACCATCACTATGGAACTTTTCTTTTTCTGTGCACATCACTGGACAGGCTGCTCTAGAAATAATAAAAAGTATCAGTCCAAATAATGTAGACAGAACACAAATTGATTTTAATGGGATTTTTGCCTCTTTAATCATGGTTAAATAGTTTGCCATCTAGCTGTAATTGTAAAGCTAAAGTAAAAACGTGTGCTGATTGCTCCTTACTTTAATTTCTGCCAAGTCATTGCACAGGCTTGCTGCAAGAATTATTATTCTTGTAAAGGGGATGCTAAAACCCCGTGGTTGAGCACTGCTCTGGGCTATGTATCAGCTAAATTATGGCAGCTGGGATTCAGAAACTGCCATCTAAGAAACTTGGCCCAGAGATAATGTAACTTCATCTTTATCCTCACATCACACATGCAGAACTTACGGGCTTGCAAGCAGCTGCTGGGACACACCTGAATTCTGCAAAAATCTGAACAGCTGGATTGTAAACACTCCATTCTTCAGTACACACAGGGTTTTGTCTTTGGCAGCTTTTGGGTAAGTATATAACATAAAAGTTATGATGCAGTTTGATCCACTAAACTTTTAGACCATGGAATGGGTTTTATCAGACATTGAAGTGATTTAACTAAACAGCAGAATCCAGTGACTAGATTTGATATTCATGCATCCCACAAAATAACCTAACTGTGAACTGGAGGAATCAAAATCAGATTGAGAAAAGCAGTGAGAATTTGCGAAATTTCAATAATAAAGTGGTTACTTATTCAGAAGACTCTTTAGAAAAAGGTACTAACTCCATTTCCCTATTAGAAATCCCAATTTCCACTTCATTTTCAAATAAAAATTTTAAATTTTCACACTACTTTTTAAACATTTTTAATTTTTCCAGATTTGCCAGAGGATAGAAAAAGTGAAAGACTGCAGGAAAAAAAAAATTGTTCTTTTGTCTGCACTTTCTTCTGTGAGAGTCTGAGCAAAATCAAAAATCAAAAGCAAAAAATTCCTGGGGTGGAGTCAAAACATCTTTTTCTAAAACAAGGTGATGTCTAAACAAGTGTTGGCCACTGTGTTGGATGTCATATAACCCCCTCAAAAAAATTTGCCTCAATGAAGTTTTTCATGGGGTGAAATGTTCAGTGACATTTATTTTATTTATTTCAAGCCTTTACACACATAAGTTTGCACACTGTAAAATATAAAATTGTCCCTTAAAGTGAAAACTGTGATGATCATTTTATTGAAAGATTTAACTTGAAATTGCAAGACAGACTACCCTAAAATTACTGGCATGCCTGTTGTGGATTCATTCCAGAAATATTTGAGTGCTTCCACCAAAAATTGCATGAAGAGTTACATGCACCCAGCTGCAGGCCCTGAGGGAAGGGGCACACATTGTAAGGAATCCTGCTGGGGGGGCAGCTCCTACTAACTTGCCCATTTGGCTCATAGTCAGTAACCTGCCTTGCACAGTGGTCCAGATTAAAACCTGATGCTACAAGAAATACTTGCTTCCCTTGGTAAGCCAGAGCTCTCGGCTGAGCTGGTAAACCAGCAGAGATGAGGGTTTAGGGAGGAAGATGGGATGGGCAGCTGGGAGAGAGCAGTTTATTGGTGTCTTAACCTGGGTCAAGAGCAGCTGATGCTTGGTCAGACCAAAGCCCAGGTACCTGTCCCTGCAGTCTGCAGCACCAGCTATTGCTCATCTCTGGCTTGTCATTCCATTTATTACTGGCAGTTAAGCACATTAGCTTGGTGTTTCTGCTCAGATCATCATCAGCAAAAAGGTAATGTATTTAAATTATTGTCTGTCTTCATTTTAGTAATGCACAGAGATGGACTGCAAACTTGTCGCAGAAGGATGTGTTTTATGCAGGTTTACAGAGGTACCACAATGCAAATCTACATTTACTTAACAAATTTTCTTTTCCATCTACATTAGCTAGTGACTATTTTAATGCTTTCTTAAATTCTTGAGTAAAATTACATGGGAATGTGTAATTATGAAATTATGAAAATATGTAAATATGAAAATATGTATGACTTTATGGTTAGACTGTACATGTTGTTCAGCTAAAGATAATGCAATAGAATTGGTCAATATAGAGAATTTATCCTCTGTGGTAGATTTCTGCTTTGACTTTTCCTTTTGACCTGAATTGAAAGGATGACTCAATTTTTTTTGTTGTTGCCCATGAAGTAAGAATTCAATAAATTATTATTTTAAAATTTCAAGCAGCTGTTTTTCAATTATTTAATCTCATAAAGTAAAGATCTTTGTTTGGAACAGCTTCAATTTCATTCATAAACTATTACGTCCAAATGAAGCACACTGATTTTCTTCAAAGCATTGATTGTTTTCATTATTTTCCTGTAAAAGTCAATATATTCCTGTGGAAAACTATTCAATTCAAAAAAAATTTCAGTCAGCCCTAGATTCAGATTAATGTTTAATTATCATATAGGAATACAAGCCTTTCTTCTATAGAGGAGCACTGGACAGCTGAGGACAGAAAAGCTATAGGAGCACAGGGGCAGTGTTGGCAGTCCATGTCCAGGGAGGGTGGATGAGTGGACCAGAGCAAATACACAGTGAGAAAGTACCAGGTATGGACACCAGCAGAGAAAAGGTGAGGTATTCTGTGCAATCTCCTTCTCAAAAGTAGGAGAGCCAGGCAGAGAGCTCCAGAGACAAGAGAAAAGACAACCCAGAAGAAAATTAACCACAAAAGTACTAAAGGTGCTGTTTGGCCTGACTCTTCGACTGACTCATGGCAGCAAGGATGCCTGTTCCCTTGGTCAGCTACAGCAGGCTTGTCAGATGAGGCTTTGTGTTGCTCAAGCCTCCCATTCTCTGTGATCTCCTCTCTTGACCAAAAGCCATGCATTACCTACCAGCTAGGTGAGGACTCAACCTTTCTGACGGCATCCTTTGTGTGTAATACCCATGAAATGCATTTTTCTTGTGAGTTGTTTACTTTCCATCCCCATCTGACTGCCTCTGTCACTGTGGGGAAACAACAAAGGGTGCCTTTCCACCAACTCAGGATAGGAAAGTCAAAGGCTAAAAACCTGATGCAAGCCACTTCAGTCATCACTCATTATGCTAATCTAAAGCAAGGTCTAACTGCGTAATGGAACTTTCCTATGAAAAGAGAAAACTTCAGGAACCAGAATGAAGCATGAATAGAGAAGCATAAACAGGAGTGAGGAGAAGGACCTGGGGCTTATATCTTGGGGTGGTCATAGTGGTGATTGTCACTGTGACAGAAAGGGCACAGAACCCCATGGCAGAGCTTTGTGAGTCATTACCTTCTCTGCTATCTATTGCCATTTCACCACTGTGGCCTCAGAGGAAATATGGTAGTCATTGTCCTTCAAAAGTTTTTTTATTTAATTAACTCCTAATGAGAATATTTGTATTAAAACCCCCTGTGCTTAACAACTGAAATGATTCCTTTGTTACATCATTAAGCCTCTTCCCTGGATTAAATGTTGATGTTTATGAAGTGCCATGAGAGCTCTCTTCTGTTCACAGTTGGACTTGATGATCTTAAATGTCTTTTCCAACTTAAATGATTCTGTGATTCTGTGCTTGTGAAGCACAATAGTGGTAGCAGCTTTTTGGCATCAGTCTGTCTTCTAGCCTTCACCTCAGAAGTATTTAGAAAAATAAAATCACTTTGATGGATTGACCCTAGCTGACATCAGGTGCCCAACAAAACCACTCTGTTACTCCCCTACTCAGATGGACAGGAAGAGAAAATGGAGCACAAAGCTCATGGGTTGAGATAAGGACAGGCAGAGCTCACTCACTCATTACCATCACAAGCAAAACAGACTCAATGTGGGGGAAATTAATTGAATTCATTACTGATTAAAATCAGAATGGAATAGTGATAAATAAACCCAATTCTTAAAATCACCTTTCCCCGACCCCTCCATGTTCAACTTCACTTCCGATTTCTTTACTTCCTCCCCTGAGTTGTGCAGGGAGCAGTGGAATGGGGGTTTGCAGTCAGTTCATCACACATTGTCTCTGCCTCTCCTTTCTGCTCTTCTCCTACTTCATGGGACTGGGAGGTCATTCCCATGAGAGTGAGTCTTCCATGGACTTCTCCAGCCTGAGTCCTTCCCTTGGGCTGCAGTCCTTCAGAAACTGTTCCAGCATAGGTCCCACTCTGTTTCTGCACACAGCCACACAGCCAAAATCCTGTTCCAGCATGGGCTTCCCACAGGGTCACAGCCTCCTTTGGGCATCCACCTGCTCTGGCATGGGGCTGCTCCATGGGCTGTGGGTGGATCTCTGCTCCACCATGGGCCTCCATGGGCTGCAGGGACACAGCTGCTTGCCCATGGTCTGCACCACAGGCAGCAGGGGAATGTCAGCTCTGGTGCCTGGAGCACCTCCTGCCCCCACTTTCTGCACTGACTTTGGTGTCTGCAGAGCTGCTCCTCTCCATTTGCATGCCTCTCTCCAGGTGTGCTGTGCAGCAGGGCTTTTTCCGCTTTCTTAAATACGTGATTCCAGATCAGCAGAGGCACAGTGACCAATGGGCTTGGTCTTGGCTGCTGGTGGGTTTGTCCTGGAGCCAGCTGGCATTGGCTCTGTCAGACATCGAGGAAGCTTCTGGCATCTTCTCACAGAAGCCACCTCTGTGGTCCCCCACATAATCAAAAGCTTATCACACAACCAAAATAGAAGCATATAACTTACCAAACTGATTTTAACAAAAACGCTGTCCTTCAGAGTTAAAAATGCTGTAACAGTTCATATATCCTCAAATTTGCATCTATAGAGAAATTACCATCTTCTATATTTGGTGTAATTGTTCTGTGAGCTATTCAGATCAATAGTTACAGTGAAACAGTCCATGAACAGTTCATAAAAAGCACATCTGAACTGAAAAATCACTCTTGCATGCTTTACATCTGTCCATATTTTGGTGGTCTTGTTTTTATTTGCCTTCTTGCGTCTTTGAATAAATAGCCTCTTATTTTAAGAAACAAAATTACTGCTTTTGAAATAACATAAGCCAGTGTATTTTCCTAACTTTGGTGGTGCCAGACACATCGTGCTTCTGATGCCACTCTCTGCCAGATGATAGATGAAACTGAGTTCAGCAAAGCCAGAAGTTAAAACTCAAATCCTGCTCAAGTCACTAGGGCACAGGCACTGGAGCATGAGCTCAGTGCTCTGCTGAGTTGGGATCCATGGTGTGAAAGGCTACACTGAACTTTTCAGGAATGCTCAAGGTGGCCCAGAGCTGCCCATACTGTCAGATCAGCCCTTGGTCCATGGAGGAGCGTGTCCCCTCCACATTGTTGGTGCAGGGTGGTTCTGACATTAATCCAGTGTGAGCCAGAAATTCCTCACTCAAAACCACAGGACACTAGGTTCCCACAAAAAGGAGAATTGGCCAGTCCCATGAATGTTCTCCCCTCAGGGGAGAAGCTGTTTTCAGGTGTTGGTCACAACCCTTGTGGCAAACTAAGGCATTAGCTCAAGAGCTTTCTGACTCTGAGACTTTTATCTGTAGGATCCCAGTAAGTGTACTGAAAATTTGCAGGGCTCTGTGGCCTGGGGAGAGGCCACAGCTGCAGTTAGTCATTGTATGTATGTAAGTTAATAATGAGATCTTACAGTTTGAAGCAGACCAGAACCCATTCTGTCAGCCTCATTCTTTATGACAGCGACCATGTGAAAAGGCACTCTTTTAAGGTGAAGAACATTCCTAGACTTTAATTTTTCTCTTACTGCATCTTTAAACAGGACAGTTTATTAGCTTCAGTTAAAGGGAAAAATAGAATTACCTGATGTCAACAGCAGTTTTATTCTACCTGTCAGGCCATTGTGACATATAACTAATAGGATGGGTGTTGGCAAGCAAACACAATACTGATAAAAGTTCTTGTAGTTATACTGGAGATGTTGCTCTGTATTGTATTTGTGAAGACAGTATGTGCACCAGCAGAAGTCTGAAGGTTAATGAAGAAATATCAGGAGACAAGGAGGCTTGTCAGCAGCTGCTGTTGGTACAAACCTTCATAAAGGGAACATTTCCATCTTCATGCACGCACAGCTCCATTAGAAGCAATCACTGTTAAAAACAATTATGTTTATTTCATTAGCACTGAGGCATGAGATTGCTCTGCTCCAGAGTCTGCCTTTCAGAATGGGGTGGTTTGAGGGGAGCCTTAGGCACATGCTGCAGGCTTGCTTTTGCTGGCACCCTAATACTGCCCTCATATCACCCTAGTGTCTCTGAGGGGGCACTGCAGTGCATTTCAGGGAGTCCCCTGAAGCACCACACCTTCTGTTTGCCAGCATGGTCCTGGCAGCTTCTGAGCCTACAGCCCACATTCAACCACATTGGATAGAGGTGCAGTTACAGGGACAATAAAGTGCCCCATGTGTCACGTGTAAAGGAATGCCCAGGTGAGAGGGGAGACTTTGTCAGTGCTGAGAGGGAGAAGGGCCACATCCCTTCTTCCCTTTCCTGGGAAGTAAGCTGGTGGCAGCCCCACTGACCCATTGGCACAATGAACACATTGCTCACTAGCCCCAGGCTGCCTTCCACCCAGCCACAGACCACTGTGGGGTGGGTGGTGAGCACTTGGAAGTGCTGGTGAAGGCCTAAAAGGGACGTGAAGGAGAGCTAGAGGCATTAGTGTGCAAATGTCTAGGGGAAGGAACACTCCAGGCTTGGGCTCATGAGGTCCTGGATGAACACCAGCTTTCAGCAGAAGCTGGGACCACATGGTCCCTGGGTCCCTTCCAGCCCAGGGGCTCTGGAACAGATTCTTTGAATGCTTGGCAGAAAGTAGATGCTCTAGAAAACCTGAGAGGAAGCAAAACTTTGTGGTGGAGGGGTTGACAGAGGCTGGTGCCATGGCAGCGGGGTGGAGGTGGAAGGTGACATGCAAATTCATAAGGAGACAGCCTTTGTTAGCTCTCAAAGCAGAGCAGCTTAAGAGAAGAAAATGAACATTCATTAGTCTAATTTCAAACTAACAGCTGGTGCCAGACATGATTAAACTCACACTGTGTAAGGCACTGAAGCCAAAAGTACACATTCTCTGCAATAGGTGTTCAAAACCTAGAATTCAGGCAGTCTCACTCACATGTCCCCTCCTTCCACATGCAGAGTACCCTGGCTTCTGGGAAACTGTTGTTCTTCTCAATTCCCCAAACTGCACATCTATTTGTCATGATTTTTTGCACATTTTAATAATTCACTCTGCGAATTATGACTATCAAGCCAAGGAATCTAAGTGTAGAAAGCTGTTGTGCATTGCTGGATTTTTCTTCTCAAATTATAATAGATATTTAAAAAACCTTCTGGAATAGTAAATAGGAAATCCTAAGTAGTAAATAGTAAATCTTCTGAATTTGACCCTTCTTTATAGTTGTAAGATCCTTTCTTTAATCTATGTTCTGAAACTGCACACATAGCAGGTTTTTGTTCTTGTCTATCTAAAGACCTATTCCCATGGACTTTGAGCAACATCAGCTTCTTGCTTAGTGTCTGTCAGTCTTTTAAAGAAAATTTACAGTTTTGCAGAATAGGCATACTTGCTCTCATTGCCTCATGTTACTCAGATCTTACTATTGATATTAGTTATTCAAATGGTGCATTAAATTTACACAAATTCTTCATGGTCATAAAATTTTCTGGAAACATCAGGAGGCTTCACAGATGTTCAAATGAGTAAAAAGAAACTAGGACAGGTCAATAGTGTGAAGAAAAGACAGAGAAGGCATAGAACTGTGTGCCTAATACTCAAACATGTGCTATTCTGCAGTTCAAGCCCTCCCATCTGCAGCACCAGAAGAAATAAACACAACATTTAGAGAAAAATAGGTTTCTTTCTGAGAGCAGGCCATGGCACATATTGCCACTCTTCTTCCTCATTTGGCCAAATTGTTTTTAATGCTGAACATAAACATTTCCCTTTTCAAAACCATGACATTTGACATTTGTAATTCAGGTATAATCTGGATCTGGAATGAAATAATAACTTTTAGCAACTTGTTATGTATTAACATCAGGTAATTTTATGTACATATACTCTAGGCTCTGAAAGAGAAACATTTAATTTCTAAAGAATAAACAAGGAGCTATTAATTACAGCTGTGCTATACAGCAGAAAGACCATAGGTTCAAAATAGTGAAATAGGGGCTTGGGTATTTTCTTAGAATCGAGCTTTCAGCCATGGCATGGGGAACTGTGAACTGTACTCCCACAGGATGCCCAGTGGATATCTAGGAGCTACACTGATAGAGGATGCTGAGTTGAGGAGATTTATATCCTCATTTACCCAGAATTTCTTTGGTAGCTGAGTAGAGCTCCCATTTTGGCTCCATAGACAGCCCTGAAATAATGCAGACAGAAGCACTGGGCTTTTTCTTGCAGAGTTTTGCTGTTAAATTGGAAGGGGCCAATCTCCTGTGTCTGATCATCTGCCTGGACATCTGAATTGGAAGGCAGCTATTATAAAATCCTCTGAGTTTGATTTAGGGAGTTCCAGTATAAGTCTTTAGTTCCACTTTTACTGTTCCACTTTTACTGTTTGATTTTTGCTGCAAAACATTTTCTTACTGTGATGGTTTTGGCTTGGAGAGAATGAACTTTCTTCACAGTAGCTGGTGCAGGGTTTGGATTTCTGCTGTAAACGGTGTTGGTATCTCAGAGATGTTTTCATTGCTGCTGAGCAGGGCTTACACAGAGCCAAGGCCTTTTCTGCCTCTCACTCCACTTCACCAGGGGCTGGGAGTGCACATGGAGTCAGGAGGGGACACAGCTGGGACAGCTAACCCCAGCTGACCACAGGGATGTTCCAAACCATATGGGATCATGCTCAGCATATAGAGCTGGAGGAAGAAGGAGCAAGGAGGGGGCATCTGAAGTGATGGTTTTTGTTTTCTGAAGTAATCTACCCATGTGATGGAGCCCTGCTTTCCTGGGGATGGCTGAACACCTGCTTGTCCATGGGAAGCAGGGAAAGGATTCCTTGTTTTGCTTTGCTCATGCACACAGTTTTTGTTTTCCCCTTCAGCTGGGTGTATCCCAAGCCAGGAGTTTTGTCACTGTGCTGATTCTGTCCCCTGTCCCACTGAGGAGGAAGCCAGTGTGCCTGAGGCTGCGTGGCACCTGGGGTTAAACCACACACACAACAGGTGACATTTCCCAGGGCTGCAGTCTCAGCACGTTTTATGAATCAGCTGCCAAACTTAAGAAAGAAAGCAACAACAAAAAATTGTCTGGATGGAAATCAAATGGGTGTTTATCTCTGATAAAACAAGCAGACCAACAAACAGGAACATTTTGAACCAATTCAAATGTTCAGCTTTTCCCAGAGGTTAATTGCAAAATGAGAAATTATTTTAAAGCCATATAAATGTATTTCTTTCTGAAGGCATTGAAATAGTTTCTTTTCCAACATGAAACAATTAATTAAAATATCAAATATTTCAGTATTCTTATAATCCTGTCCTTTTTGGTTTAACTGGATCATATTGCCAAATTCACCTTCAAATTCTATGTTTCTGCCCCCAAACCTGCCTTCTTACCATACAAAAATTAATTTTTCAACTAGGTTTGATTAATGGTCTGAGAGAATAATAAATTGCTCAGCATCATGTAAGAAGTCAAAGCACAACAGTAAGCACCATGTAGGTGCTTCATATGCATTTCCAGCAGATGAATGCAAAGAAAAGCTGGATTCTCTTGTGTTCATGCTATTTTCCACATTATCTGTCCTTGCACACTGAAATGCAAGTCACTGTGCACCACTGACTGTAGGCAGGCAACAAATAGGAATGCAAGTCTCTCACAGCTCAGCAAAATGCATGGTAAAGTGAGAAAATAGAAGATTTTTAACCATCAACACATTTTCATTTGACTCAAATAGGACAAAAAAAGGATTTTCACATGATAAACCGAGCCAAATGTAATTTTATGTCACTTGTGATACAGGATGTAAAGACTGTCATCTGTTCATGTGAAAGTAAGAGAAAAGAGACAGATAAAACGTTCCAGGCTGGGAATTGCAAAGCAAACCTTTACTCTTGTAGAAATATTAATAGAATATTAATATGATAAGACCAAGGTTTCATTGCAAACTCTCTTGTACTTAAAGACTCCTGATATTTTTTTTACATGCTATCCATCAAAATTCACAGTGAATGAGGCAAGATTCCCAGCTACTGCTGGAGGGGACAGTGACAGAGGGCTGATGATTCCTTGTCAATGCTTCAGAAGCCCATGACTGAGTGACAGGAATAACCTCTCATCATTTCAGGAAAGAGCCTTTAGGAAAGATCTTCCTCATCTGACTTCCCTGAGGCTCTGCTGATTTATGCCTGATGGGAAACAGGACTTGTGTCATGTGAAGTCCTTGCAATGATCAGAAGAGATTTGCAGCTGGATTTACAAAAGGAATGGGATAGATGTTGTTTTGTCTTTTTTTTTTTCCTAGCATTTTGGTCTTTCACTACACTGATGGCCTGGAGTTGTCTCCTTGAGCTACTGCTACTATTTCTAATTTCCAAAAAGAAAAATTCTATTTTCTTTAATACTGAAAGAATTATGAAGAAATAAAGAGAAAATGGTTTAAAACTTCTGCTCTTTCCTCTGACACAAGGATGTCTAGTGAGTCATCTAAATTCAGATTAAAGTCTAGAGAGCCCTCTGTACTGCAGGAGCTATTTCTCCATGGCATTCAAAGTCATGGCATTCAAACATTATCTGGCTGTCCAAATTTGGTAAGTTTTACCTTATTCAGTGAGTCTGACTACAGGAATATTTAATTGTCACTGAGATGAAATGAAATTACACAGATTACAAGGGAAAAAGCCCATCAGATGAAGACATAAAAATACCCTATTTATTTCATGTGGATGAATACTTCCTAGAATTTGAGGATTCTTTTCAAAAGAAAGGTACTTGGAATCTCCACCTCATCCAGGTCCTTGGCATAGACAAGAGTTTCAATGATTTCTGTATAAACATTAAAATTAACCATTTGAGTTCATACAACTGAGGCCAGTTTGATTCTTCATCCTAATTCAGATTTACCATAACCTTCTTACCTAAAGTTCTACAAAAGATTGCTGGATTGAAATTTATGTGGAAATACAGCTGTTCTGAGGCTCAGTCACAAAAAGTACAATGAAATAAGTACAGCAAAGGCAGAAAAGTCAGAATGTCTATTTAATTAATGTCTATGTCTATTAATTTCCTATTACTTGGAGCATTTTATACATCCTGAATAGAAAATATATTCTCCATGAAATAGATTTTTGACAACGCTGATAAAAAATTCTAAAAAATTAAATATTTTGACATTTAAGAATGAATAATTCTTATTTTAAGTCAATAGGACAAAGAATTGTGAAATTCTTGCTCAAACCCTTCATGTTTCCACTCCATCCTGTAGGCTGTTTTCTTCCCTGTGACCTACCTCTTGCCACTCACTGCAGCTTTCCCATACACCCCATAGTGCAACCTTGGCCCCTGGGATATGTGAGGCATTTAGACTAGCAGTCTCAAAGGAACATGACTCAGGGAAAACTCCTACAGGAGCTGAATATTGTATTTAAGGTGTATTTTGCCTAGAAATCCCAAGTCAGCAGAGTAACCTGAGCAGAGTAACAACTTTGCACTTCACCTACTGGTATTGCCTGGTGAGCCCCTAATTACGTGTGATGCTGTCTGTAGTGCAGAGCTAGTCCAGCTCATGAACAGATCTAAGTTTTAGGAAGACATTTCTTTTCTTTGACTCGTGTTCAGATCAGTCTTTTCCCCCAAGCATGGGCTTTAATGAATGCATTGTTCTGCAGAGGCCAGAGGTAAAGTCTGTGTGTCCCTGGCTCTCAGAGCCACAGGCACCCCTGGAGGAGAGCAGCCAGCAGCTCTTAGGGACATTTCCCTAGGTCTGCTGGCCTGCCTGCTTGGCAGCCCTTTCCTTTAGGAGCTAATGCAGTGGGGATGGGCATCTCAGGAGACAAAACTTAGTCTGGAAACTCTCATCCCTGGCTGTGTGAGGGGATGACTCAGAGCCCCTTCATGAAATGTTATCATGCTCTAATCGAATTTAGCAGTTCCCTGACTCAGAGATTGCTGGAACAATATTTCAGAAAAACAGTAATTACTGCCCCACACCTTGTCACACAGGGTGGTTAATGATCACTGAAATTAGGAACCAGCCCAGCACCTTTTCCACTGGTAGCAATAGAGACTCAATAAATCTTTTATGTATGAGAGCAAACAACCTCCATCATTAAAACAATTCTGTTACTCTTTTTTCTTTTTCATAGGCCAATTCTTCAGTTGTGAAATACATTGCAATCTTGAAAAACTTCCTTTGGGAAATAATTTAAACAACTATTGGGGCCTGACACCTTCTTTTTTCTTACACAAGCCACCCACCCACAATTTCTTTAATAGAGGACAGCGCATTAATTCATAGAAATGCAAACATTTCTTATGCTAGTGTCTTCTTAAAAAGAGCAACAAGAGTCTTCTGAGTAAAAACTGAACAAGAAACCAAGCCTACCCTATGCTCCAGTATTAGTAATACCACAGGTTCCCCTTTTGGAGTTTTACCAAGGGGCCTTACAGCCACAACATAGAGTTAAGGTTGAGACCAGCAGCGGATCAAGGCATGGCTCAGTTGTCAGTGGCTCTGGAATTCCAATTTGGGAACCAGTACAGCAACCTGGAGGATGGTTAAGAGATTAGGGGAACAAAAAAAACCCAAAAAAAAACAACAAAAAAAAAACCAAAAAAACCCACCTGGATTTCATAAATGCAATCCAAGGTGTTTATTTTAAATTTCATTAGTGCTGCTAAACATAGATTCTGGAGAACTGGGGATTGGCTGGTGGAGATCCAGAATATTTATGTGTTGTGTGCAAGAACTGAAGCACCTCTTCCCTCACCTCTGTGCCTAGCACACTGTGTCTCCCGAAAAAAAGGGCAGGAATGGAAAAGAACATCCTTTATTTTTCTTCTCAGATGCTCAGACCTCAGCAATCAGTGCAAGGAACAAAGCCTAATGTGGAGTTTGTATTAGAGCATGTGTAGCTTGCTTTTCAGGTTCCTGTTTGCAATGACCCTCTTGGTGCTGCTTACACAGCAGCTTCCAAAGGCTGACCTGGGTACAATTATAGACACTGAGAGACTGGGAGGTACTGACACCTTCGGATGGGGTAGGGAAGAGTGAAATGTTTATCACAGACTGTGTACCAAGAGGCTTTCCTGCCCCTTAGTGTGAAAAGGGAATTTTGATGAGCTGCCCAGTAAGGCTGCTGGAACCAGGTGGCTTTGGAGGTGCCTACTCTGACACCAAATGATGGCTTGACAGGACTCCACACCAGTGTGCATCAGGCCTGAACATTCCCTTTTTCCATGCACAGCTCACTCTGATTTACAGCTGCACTGGCAGCAGAGCAACCACAGCTGAGTGCCAGAGGAGCTGATCTGAAAAACACCTGAAGCACCAGAGCAGTGACCCACAGACACTCCCACAGAAGACTGTAGCAATCTCCTCCTGCTGGCAGTGGAGAGGGCAGACCTCAAGCTGAAAAATGATCTGATAGAGGAAGGTCCAGATGTGTCTTCCCCTTTCTTTAGTGTATATATGAACTCTCTGGGAAAAGTAACAAGGAAATCCTGGGTATTGCAATAATAGTAGACAGGCAATATTCAGCCTCACTTTGCCATAACAGCAAACCCAGCTGGTGATGTGGAAGAGATGATCTCCTGCCACAAGAGCTGTTAATTTGAGTGACATCCTCTGGGGCTCAGCTCCTGACCAAGTGAAGCTGTGCTGGTAGAGTGGCTGAAAACAGCACCAACAAGACTGTCCCTCATTTACCTCCTGCTCTGGTAAATGGGACAGAAATTCAGCAACATCTCTGGTTCAAGGCTGGGGCTAAGATCCCAAGAAAGTGATCATGCCAGGGAGCATTTTCACAGTGAAAAAACCATGATACTTTCAATCCAACCTTTCCAAGTATTTGTACAACCTCTGGTATTTTGCCCAATGAAGAGAAGATTATTTCTTGTGTTTGCAGAGTTTGCACAGGGAGAGCTCCAGCTCTCTGTTTACCACTGGGTCACCAGCTTAGCATCAACTTGACCAATGCATGTGAAGCTGCAGCCAGTTACTTCCACCTCGGTGGCAGCAGCAGTTCCCTCTCACTGCCAGCTAACCCCTGGCACAGAGCTCTGCAAATGCTCCTCCCACACTGCAGACAGGAAGTTCCTGCTGGTTTAGGACCAGTTCTTACTGTAACTGAAGCAGCTTATGATGGTTTTTATGTACTAATTGTCATCCAAATTGCCTCAGTGGCTGTCTGTTTTAACTTTACATGCTGGAGTGGCTTGTGAGCTGCAGGATGTAGAAAAAAAGGCTAAATCAATTTCTGCTTTGAATGGATGATTTGTAGTTAAGAAGGGGTTCAACTGAGAAACAAAAATGCAACCATATGTTGTATCTAACTCAGAAAGTCTGATGCACAAGGGAAGTGCATCTAAAATACAGCTTTTCCATTCTAAATATTCATCATCTTCATCCTCAATTTTCATAGTAGTTCACTTACTGTTCTCTTGGAGCAGAGGCTGAGCCTGTAATTATCAAATGATGCATACCCTGGCTCAGGGTAGACTGAGGCTGGAACTGCCAAGGGATGGGAGGCAATTGCTCAGCACCCATTACAATTTCACTGACACTTAGAAGAATTAGTGCAATTAGAAATTGCAAGACACAGGAAATTCTCAAGCTGACTCCAGGAATCCATGTAGGCTAATTTTAATCTTCTTGAATGTAGGTTTTCCTGCAGAACAGAAAGTGGGGAGCAGATGCTGCCCTAGAGAGCTCAAATATTTTTCTTGGAAGAAACCCTATGCTCCTGTGAAATAGTTAGCAGGGGTCTGATCTGTCTCTCCTTTCTGTAAACATCCTAGTGTTTACAGCAACATCACAATGTTAAATATTACTGTACCAAATCCACATGTCCCAAGTCATGAAAAACTTCTATGAAGGCAACAGGAATTCATCTCTGGAAAAGGCAAGCTGCAGCTTGCTCTAGATGGATGTAACCAGAGCCAAAGTTTACTCTCAGTTGCACTGGCACGAGCACGACAAAACTCCATAAAGCTTCAGATTTACAGCGGACTGACTGACAGCAAGACACATCCCTAGATACTGAAACCTATCCAAAGGAACCAACCTGTTTGAACATCTCATTGGAAATGGCCAGTGGCACACCTTGCCTTCTGATCTTTCACTCCAGCTGTCACTTCTGTTTGGCTTTTAACTGTTGGAGGTCCAGATTTCCCCTTTCCCTTTTCCGTATGCATGCCTAAAAATTTTTGTCCTATTAACACACCATCTTCCTTATTCAGAATACCATGTGTGGTTAAGCACAGGAAAACTAGATGTAGCAATAATTTCTTATTGTGTGTGCTAGAAAGAAAGTTTCTCCCTCCAGGCATTACCCATGCACTCCCACTTTGCTTATTGCAGTTCTACTTCACACATCCCCATTCCCATCCTTCCTGGATGAGGAGTACAGGTCCCAGTCATCCACTCACAGTTCCTTAAGACAGGGGATCTCAGTAGGAGCTTGTGGAATTGACACAGGGACCATCCTGTGCAATATCAGCCTGGAGGGATTCAGGAGCCAGATTCAGACTCAGCCTTCAGTCATATGCCATGGGTAATAGATCCCCACCTGCCCAAAGCCAGAGAGGGTTTCCAACTCCTTCCCAGCCAAACCTCAGTATAAAATGGATGTTTTCAGGGTGATTCCACTGAAATCCCACCTTTCCTTTCTGACCCTGTACATCACATGACAGTATTTGGAGCAGAAGGGATGTCTCTCTCTCCAGCAAGGTGTAAGTACTTCATTAGTGTGAGTGCTGGTACAGGTGATGCCATAAGGAGCTCCCCCCATAACACGCTGTACTGGAAGCCTGCATCTCACCCACACCAGCTACTGAATCAACCAGACTCCACTGTGGACTTTCTGTGCAATCATCTTTTAACAACTGCACCCCAAAGAGCCTTGGTGCCTTCCTCTTACACTCTTCACACTTTGCTGTTCCAAAGTGTAACAGATGTATAAAAGCCCTGATCAAAGGCTGCAGTGGTTTTGATGGATGTACTGCCTTTTTGATAGGAAAAATTTATCACCTGCCTGTTTACACCTGAGTACTTCAGTATATCAGGTCATAATATGCTCTGGTCTGTCAATAGCTGTGGTGTTTTTCCCAAGGTCACACTTTTTTCTACATTATAGAACTGACACCTCTTGAGGAAGACTGCCTGGCTGCTCAGTGCAGGACAGCTGTCTAAAGCTGTCAGCCAAGTGTGGGGGACATGGAAGACAACCCTGCTCTGCCTGCACACAGCGCTCAGTAGCGGGGAGTGCTGAAAGGAGCCCAGCAATTCACAAGAGCCTCTGTGGAGCTGCCCCAATAGACAATAAATACCACAGTAAGAGCAGGAACAGGATCCCCTTGTGTGCCAGCAGGCACCGTGCGTGACAGCTTGTGCTGCATGGCTCCAGGAGCAGCGTGCCAGCAGCCCTGGGCATGCAGGCAGCCCAGGAGCAGCACTGTGCCAGTGCTGGCTGCCCCTGGCCCAGGTGGGCGAGCCTGCTCCCCCCATGGAATGGGGGAGGCTGTGGCTCCATCTCCACTCCGCTGCCATCTGGCTTTGGGCACGTCCCTTCACCACCCTCATGTCCTTTGCAGCTTCTGTGCAGTGTGGTGGCAGGTTGTCCCTCCTGTACAACTGCTCCACAGACCATTTAACTCCACACAAAATATCCTATCATCATTTGTACTTTGGATTAGATCCCACTTGTGCAGTGCCAGGAAAAATAAGGCCCTGCTGCAGTGCTGTCTTAGAACTCAGTTAAGATACCTTTTTCAATATAGTTTCTCATGCTTTGTCAGGAAGTTTGGTTTTATGAAATGTATCAGCTATTTTCTTCATTCTTTAGGTTCTATCTAGGTATAAGTAAGTGCACATTTTTTTATATTTTATTAAATTTTGAAAAATCTTAAAAGGAATTATAAACAGTAACACATGAACTGCAATATACCAAAGGGCCAAAGAGGTCTCCTAATTATACCACTCTCTTAAAAATAGTTTGTATATATTGGGATTGACCAGGACTGATTTACAGTTCTAGGAAGGAAAATATGATACAACTGATCCAACAGATAACTTCATCGAGGAGATGTCACAGGCTTGGTCTCCATGGAGCAGGAGACTGTAACGAAGAACTGCTGTAGGGAATAGTGAGCTGTTTCCAGAAGTCAGCAGTTTTGGAGCTGGCTTCAACCAACCACACTGGAAAGAATAATTGTGGACCCCTGTGCTTCTACACATATTGTAATTGCAGTTTTGAATAACAATTATTTACATATTTGCAGAGCATTCCTATCAACTGATATTTAACAGGTAACATCTATCAGACAACTCTAGTCACATACTGAGGAATAGGAACACAAATGATTAAGCCCTGTCTCTCAGAAGGGGCACCAGCTATTCTTCCACAAACCAGGAAGATGGAAAGAAAAGGTAATGAATGTTACATCAGTCAGTAGCAGGTTATTATTTCAGTAGCAGGTTAATTTAAGACAAATTTATGTTCAAAAAGGCTTTGAAATAGCTGCAAAGCTCAAGAGACACTATGATGCAATTTTGAGAGCAAACTCTGAGCGCAAAAGAAAGGCTATTGACGGGAACGTTAACTCAGAGGCCAAGAGAACACAAAGTTGTACATTTATCCATATCTGATAATTTTCAAATAACAATTTAGCTTTGCTACTTTCTAAATAAATAATTTCATTGAAATTACAGTAGCTGTATAAAGCAACAAAACACAGAGGTAATCAAAATACTCTTTTCTTGGCTTATCATCCAGGAATTTCACTTTTGGAACATAACTGAACACTGTTCTTTTCTCTCCTGTGGGCTGGTTTCTGAAAGTCACTAACTTGCTGCTGCAAAAGCTGATAAGTGTCCGTGTTCTGTTACTTGAGCAATTAAATTACAGGACATGAAATTGCTTGCAAATTCCTGACAAAATATCTGTTAATATGTAGTTATATGAAAGAAAACATTTTCTATCAAAACGTGTGTAATTATAGATTTAAGTCCAGGGTTGCGACTTTGGACTTTAAAACCTCTCCATAGAATCAAGGGCCCCAAAAAATGGCCAAAAGGTGTCCTGTGCCCAACAACAGGTTTCCTGAAGTGTGGAGTGAGTGGAAACTTAAATACTCTTCAGAAAACCTTTCCTCTCTATTTTAGAATCAAATCCCCCAGGACAGGGCTGGACACCCCTCTCTACCATTCCCCTACTCTCACATTTGTCCTCTGTGTTACAGCAGCAGCAACTGTGGAGTAAGCAGAGGTACAACCTCCCCCACCTCATTTGCTTTGGTGCTTCATGTCCTCTAATTCTATTCTAGAGGCTTTTAATAAGAGCTGTAAATTATTCAGGGTCACTCACCTTTGTTAAGAACAAGTAACACAAAAGAAATACACGCCCCACAGGGAAAAAAGAAAAGCCCTACCGAATAGTAGTAGCTTGTTGATGAATGAAGCTCATGTTAAGAATTCTAGAAACTTTAGAGGAAATCTATGCTTACAAGATGTTTGAAGATTACAATACACAAAAGGAGAGAATCCCCAGAAAAATCCATGTCATGTCCTTCATTTGACACAGCTGGCTCAAACCTTCAGCAAGATATCTCAGCACTTGTTTCCCTGCACAAGAGGACTGGGCTGGGCTTACTGCCTCTCGTCCCCACTGCAAACATTCTCAAGATGCAGAATTTCCCAAGTGGCAATAACAAAGTTCACTGTCTTGCCCCTTCAGAGACACTTGTTAATTTACAGCAGAAGTGATTAATTACCTTGCCTCTATTAAGCAAAACTTGCCTGTTTGGTTCAGGGAGGCTAATCTATAAAAGTATGTATTACAAGTTTGAACCACTATCCTTCACAAATCCACAGCAAACTTTTGACTAGGGAATCTTATGACTTAGGTGCAATTAAAACACATCCCAATGGCTAAAACTTTTCAGTATTAACATTTGTTCAAGCACTGCAAAGCACTTTGTGTTCAGAGCCCATGAACTTTCAGTAAGAAAGTGACTAATATCTCAAATCAGGAACATAGAAATGTGCCACTGCATTTAGATGAACATTTAGCTCCAATGAATAGGCTATACTTGCAATCTTTCACCCTTTGTTTATTCATTGCTTGTATCAGTGACTCATTCCTCCCACAGAAAAATCAGCAGAAGGGCACTCAGAGGAACATTTTACAACTATTCTCATTTTTCCCCCTCAACCTCCTCCCATCTCCTCCAACTCCATCTAGTATAGATTCCACCTCCCCTGCAGCACGTGCAACAGCAGCAAATATGAACGGATCACCTGGTCTAAGAGATACCCTCTCCATCTCTTTTCTGGTTGGTGGTGAAGTGCTCCAAGCTTTCTACCTCTGTGGCAGGAATTGTAGGATGGAATGTCTTTTAACCAGATCTGCTTACAAGATCTAACAACGGGGGCAGCAGTTACCTGGTATAATCATGTCCACAACTCCTACGTTAGCGCATTAAGATTTTGTAGGATAGAAGAGAAACAACACATTTCAATAATACTAGGTATAATAAATATAATTGAGGTTAGTCTAGAAGTCTGTAGTTTCCTGGGTCTTCCCTCATGTCCTTCTTGTAAACTGGAAGAACATTAGCTGACTTCCAGTCAGCAGGGACCTCCCCCGACCCTTGGTAGATGATCAAGAAGGGTTCTTTCATATCATATACCAGCTTCTTCAGAATGCTGGGATGAATCCCATCAGGCTCCACAGACTTGTGAACACTCAGCCAGTACAGGTAGTCCCTTACAATTTCAGCATTCCAAATAGAAAGTCAATGTTCTCACACTTGTGAGCCTCCATCTCAGGAGACTCCAAGAGTGACGAGCCAAAATTCCATCAAGGTAACAAGAAAAGGCAGTCTAGATTTTCTTCCTTAAACAAATGACATAGTCAAGAGAAAGTCTGACAAATGAAGATCATCTGTTAGCATAAAGACGTGACAACTCATAGCAACATAATATGAATCCCATTAGCTCACTTGCTCCCACAGGATAGAAGGAAAAGCAGCATAAAACTCCCCACAACTATCTAAGCCAGCCTACACCAACAATTTACATTATGAGACACCCTACAAGCAGTCAGACCTTACACTTGGTGGAATTTGGAAAGGTAGTTTCTACCCGATGTGAAGGTTACTATCAAACCAAGAGATGTTATATCATGGAAACAATGACACCTGTTCCTCAACTGATAAAATTTGGTTGGTGTCCAGTTCAATGAATGGGGCTGGGCACTTGCTTGTGTAAGCTCTATAAATACACAAAGCAAAGGAACTTGGAAGGGAGCCCTGTAAGGCTGATATCTTGTACACAGAAAAAAGCCAAAGCAGAGGTTTACAGGTATCTCACAATCCAATTGTCCAAGAATTACTGTAATATTTAGAAACCCTATATCATCTACACCTGGTGACTTAATTCCTTACCAATATTTGAAAGTTTCAACTACCTGTCCTCTTTACACTTTGTACGACTGTAGAATACAGAGTGCCTACTTAGGGCTTGAATCCAATACTACAGTGAATCAGTAGTTGCCTATTCCTTCCTCCTTCTCTAAAGAAGGGAAGTCAGTGCATTCACTGTGATTTGTGACAGTGGCTCAGGTGCACTTCATGAACTCCAAAACTAGAGACTCAGCAAGTAAAAACTAGTAAGCCCCCTATCTTACTCAGTAAGTAGATTACTGGGGTCCTTTTGTGTGCCGGTTGTACAATATAAAACCAGATATACAAAAGTTAAAAGACTAAAATTTAGTATCTGATTTTACAGTGGTGAAGAATAGGGGTGAACGAAAATATTATCAGTACAAAAAAGAATTTATACCAGGCCACTATTGCAGCATATACTGCTATTGAGATGACCACAATACAGAGAGTATCATCAGACAATTTCAGAAAGCTTCAACACATACAGAGTAACACCTTACCACTTCAGAAGCCTTCAAGCATCTGCTCATACAGAGTAACACCACATCACTTGAGAAGGCTTCAAGCATTGACCCTTCTTGTTGTTTAGCCCAAGCTTTTATACCCTCATGTTGATGCATTGCACCTGTGTGCCCTCTGTTCCCTTTGGTGGTTGGTCAGTGCCCCTGGGCACTCCAGGTCTCATTGCCTTCAATGCTGCTCACCTGCTTCTCACAGCTGGGGCCCATTGGGGATGAGGCTCTGCCACAGCCCCACTCCCAATCACCACAAACTGTGTGCCTGCAGGCTACAATCTTCTTTACCTCAGATACTTTTCCTGTGATACAGTAAGCTAGTTTGACTGTAGCTATTTTATGGATTATAACTCTTTTACTCTACTTCCACTGACCAAACACAAACATTCTTTGTAACAAACTGAGCAAGCTGGGAGTGGGTGGAGGGTGGGAGGAGATGACCAACACACTAAAAGAGAAAAACATAGGCAGAGGGAGAGACAGATGTCTTGCACCTTATTTTTTCCTCTATTAAGAAATCCATTTAATCTACATTTATAGCATATAATCTTGTAAAGATCTCACTTGTTTCAGGCAACCAAGAAAGGAAGAAAAAAGCACAGGCACAGTGTCTTTGTAGCTCGCCTTTCAGTCTAGAGAAAAGCATAGCATAAAGATTTTAAGCATTAAGTCTTTAGATTACACTTCAGAAACAGGCTTTATTTACAGCTAGACAAACCCCTAGATTTCTAGGTTTTCCTTAGAAACTCATCTGATTGCTTACCTTGGGAGAGCAATAAATTTCAAGGTTATTTTTTTCTTATACCAGTCAATGCAAGATTGACCATTAGAGACCTTTTTCCCTCCAAATTAACTGAAGCACAGTTTCAACTGAACAAATAAATCTGTGATTCCTGAAAGAGGTAATGTAGTCATAAGGACTGCAAAAATGGATGGAAAGAGGACAGCACTGTGTCAGAAGAGACAATGGTAGGGAGCTGTTAGCTGATCCCCAGCTAGAGTCCAGACAGAATTTTACAAGAGGATTTCTGTCTAATTATGAGTTTAATCAGACACAATTATTTTTTATCTCTGTAGGATCCCACTCACAGATAACTCTAATACACCTGCACACACTGGCAGATGTGTGGTTTGGACGGCCTGTCTCACAAAAAGCATCAACTCTCTCCAGTTCTAAATATGAAACTTGAATATGCAAGAGAAGACTGAGGTAAATATTCTTCTGTGGTACCTGACCTGAAATATGCTACAATGAAAATTGTCATATATCCTGGACTTTCATTAGTATGTTAAAAAGTTACTTAACAGGTTAAGATGTGAACCTATTCCTGGCACAGGCTGATTTAGAGAGCAAGGAGGAACCTTAAATTACAAATTCTCTTAAAGATCCACAGTGACATTCACAGAGCTCAATTTAACAACACAAGTTTAACACCTCAGTTTCCAAGATGATCATATTGTGTGGTTCAAGGAAGTTCACTATTTGCATCAAGATTTTACAGATACCAAAATGACAGCTCTGTTCTACAAGGCACTGAACTTTATATACAGTGAGAAAACCTGTCCCAAAATCCTCACCAACTACAATTTAAAAAACTCTTAACATTCTTTGTTATGGAAATGAAAGAGATGAAAAGTCAGCACTGAGGTCTTTGGAAACAGGTGAAGCCTCATTTTTCAAGGGACTGACTTCACCAGGTAAATAATACTGTTAACCTGGATCATATTTACATGTTTTAGCAGGAGAACACATGAGAATCTGGTACATGCCTCTGGTAGGTCCACACAAATGTTATGCAAACACTGCAGTCAGTATTTATAGGTTTGTATCTTCTCTGGAAAATCTAATTTCTATGAGTATACTGGAAGTCCTAGGAAAGGGCAGACTTTGTTCTCAGCTAAGATACTGTCTTTCAAAAGTGTTTTGATAGAAGGCAAAACCATGACAGTACCATGAAAACAAGCTTATTGTGCTTTGATAAGAGAAAAGCACTGCAGATGTACAAGCTACACCCTTAGCAGGAAAGAAAAAAAAATTCATTTCATGAGAAGTCTCTTAAGATGTCTGAAAGAAAAACCTTTGTCAAAGATACTAAATACTACAAAAAATGGAAAAAAGCATTAAATTTGGTCTCTGTATTTGATATTATGTAAAACTTGAAGAATTCATTTTACTACTGACACTGACTATATTCTCTGACGGTTCAACCCTCCAATTTCAAGAGGTTCTTTAACACGACTCATGCCAGATTTTAATGTAATATATCCAGAACTGTAGCTGCTGTTGCTCCAGGGCAGTCAGGAGAGCACCTACAACCAGATTTTATGTTTCATATAACATCCTATGCTGTTATATGAGTATAAAACAAGGTAAGCCAAGACTGAAGACTCACGCAGTGCTTGATAAGAAGCTATGCTTTTGGTTAGGAATTCAAAAGCCACATATTTATACATAAACAATGAAATCATCATATTTATATAAATAAGCCTGATGCCTTAAGATTTTAATCTTTCTATTTTTCAAATCCTGTACTGCATTAGTGCATAACTCTAAACTCCATATAAAGTGTTAACTACTGTCTTCACATTTGGTCAGACAAAGCAGTTCTTCTAGGCCTAAAACTCAAGGACAACCCACAGCCTCGGGCCTGAAAAGTATAAAGAAAAGTGAATTGGGGGTGTGTGGACTGGGGGAATATGACTTCATTACCTGAAGCTGGAATTGGAGCATTAACCTCCTGATATGCAAGTAGATCAAACTTGTATCTGTCTGGAAAATTCGTGACCATCATCCCCAGCCTTGGGGAGGCTTCTTCTACCCTTAATGTACCTGAAGGCCCTTCATTAAATATATCCACTTTTATCCTTTTAACTTTGTATGGCCTCTTTTTCTAAGTAAGCCTGAAAAAGGCATCAAGCCAAAAACATGAAGAGGCTGGGAAACCTCTCATAACTGACATTTTTCAGTTTGCTTTTCTGTCTTCACATTCACTGACAACTATTTTTCCCACATCAATTTAATTAAAATGGGAGCTATGAATGTAAACACTATGTGCTTCCATAGTTTGTAGCACAGATACAGCCTTTCTCAGAGTGAATAGCAGCTCCTTGTGCAGTCACATTGTGTCACATAATATCAAAATTATCTGAAGCTGATGAGGAAATTGGAATGTTGCTGTCCTCAGAGTTCCTGGAGTGTTTGTACAGCATGATCTCCAGTACACTGTAAAATAATTTGGGCTGGAAGGGATCCATGGAGGTCATCTGGTCCAACACACCACACATAGCAGGACCAGCTTCGAAGGTGGATCAGGTTGCTTAGGGTTATTTGAGTTCCCAGTATGTTCAAGGATGGAGATGTCACAGTTTCTGTGTAAACTGCTTGATCAATCTTATCTAAAGACCCCACCATCCATTCCATTTCTCTTGCTGCAAACTGAGGGAAGTAGCCTGTTGCTTATGCATACACATTTGCCCACTTGCTAAACACAAAATTGTGTTTAACACCAACTGCACAAATGAGCTTGCTTTTGTAATACCTTTAGAAATTAATGTTATATAAATGCACATCCATACCCAATGACAAAAGGCTTAAAATTTATCGTGCCTACCTTCAGCAGTCTGAAAGTTAGCCTAGATTTCTTTTCTGAACTATCTACTGTCAAAAAGGTGGGGTAGAGTGTTCTTGCATATCTAAAGATGAAGCTTCACAAAAGTTCCATTTCTCTCCACACTTTTTCTAACTCAGACCAGGAACCTAATAACTAGCCTGCCTACCATAATTTAATGTATTTTGTATATTAAAATTGCTGCATCTTTAAGGAGAAGAACTAGAAAAAAGATCACGGTGAGACAATGCATAGAGACACCAAATAATTACGAAGTGATCAGTAGTGTAACCAATTAAGTTTTGAAAATTCTGTAGCAAATGCTTTTCTTGTTTTTTCAAACAGAGCATTAACTTAGTCACAGCTTCAAGTGAAAAAATGTACAGCAAGTTCAAGTCTTTAACTGATCACCAGACCAACACACATACAAAAAGCATAATTTAATTATTATCTTTTTGCCGTGAGTAAGCATTAGCAATGAAATATTTAACTGTCAAAAGTCTTTATGAATATCTAAAGGCCTAATACAAATATCCAAACTATTAGTAAACATTTGTAATTTGAAATGTTAACAATAAGACATTTAATAACTCTGCATCAAATCTAACAAGTCTTTTCTAGAAGAATATTAATTTACAGTCATTCTTTCTAACAACTCTTTTTACAATAAAAAAAATTAGATTTGTATTTTTTTGCTTCCTTTTCCCACCCAACCACCTCCATAGTTTTGTTCTCAGACTGAGCTAATAGCCGATCAAGCCTGATGGTAAAAATCCTCTCAACCAAGGGTTCAAGATCTCGGTTTCAGCATCCAGCTCAAATTCTCTTTGGGAAAAAAAAAATCCATGTTTTTGTATAATGTGCAAAGTGCAACTTTTATCCAGTGCCATCAGAAGTGTATGCTGCTATGAACATCACCAAAGAAGAAATCAGTAAAAATTAAGACTTCTCAATTTCCGATTGCTCTCTTATGGACAAATGTTAGATGATGTCTACAGGAATAACAGATCAAGTGGATTTTATCCTGGTGCTCACTGGGTCAGGTACTTTCCAATTTCATTAGGTCAAACCAATGTTTTTACTCAAGTTCTTCAGTTTCCTCTGTAAAAAGGTCAGCCAAATCTGCCACTGTCAACACTGAGGCTTCTGACTGTTTCATGGAAGAGCTCGTGTGGCTGTAGGAAAAAATTGCATGTGAGCATCAGAGAAAGAATCAGTGTAAGAAATGAGCTGTGTGCACTGAAGACAGAGCACACAATTCAGAGTCAATACTGCTCAGCTTTGAAGCTCAGCAGGAAAGCACACCTTCTGTCCAGGAACACTCATCAGCTACTGCTCCTGCACATTCTAAGTAAGATAAAAAGTCCATCTACTGTCCCCAATGTGGTCAACACCAAACACTGCAAAGGCAACAGAACATGGGATAATTCACTTTGACCTCTTAACATTTAAGGGATTTGCCTGAGCTTCCAAGCATGAGGTTTAATATTACTTTCAAAAAAATTAGCCCTCATGGGATCATTCAACCACTGTACATTTATCCAAATTTTATGTGTATAAGTAGTGCTACTTCACAGATAAGGAGAATAAATCATTCTTGAAGAGCTAAAACTGAAATCTTCCATAACTACAGCCAAAGATGTGCATGTAATTTTTAGTTTCATGATCTGTAACAGGGAATATTTCCTTAAACAAAGGCCTCCTCCTAGATCTGTCATGTGCATACCATCTGGTTAAAAGGTACAAACCTCTTACACTGTCTGCATAAGGAATGTAAATAGCATTTTTGGTCCTGCTCCAATCCATCACTGCTTATAGATTTTGGAAAGATAAACCACAGTGAGAACTGATTTCTGTGTCTGCACACCAGCCTCATGTTTGACTTAGCATCTGGGCAATGTTTGCATGGACTATGAAACCAAGAAGTGTGACACAGCACCGTCAGATGAGGTTGGTAGGATTAAAAAAATAAAATAACAAAAGAAAAAACCCATGTCCTGTGTTAGAGTTTATTACATATTGTTGCTGTAGTGGCAGGCTTAGTGCTACTCCATCAACTGCAATGTTTTTATACCAATGAACATAGGTAAACTGAAAAGATAAATCATACCATAATACATAATTTATTACTTGGGCTTTTATGAAATAAAATACACAAAACATAACCAACATATTTCCCAGAGAATTAAAATACCTTAAGCTGCAAGTTGCTGGAGGCAAGTTAAAACTTTTGAAGTCTTAAAACTGTTTTGCCAATCAAAACAGTTTGAAGAACAGTTAAAATTTATACATAAGATGTACATTCCTAACCATAATAAAAGTATGGTGGAGAACCACCTTTTCATTTTCAGTGCAATAATGACAATGAAAAAAATTTCAACACATACCTTCTATCTACAGTTTTCAGCATAGTCTGCATTCTCTCTTCTATTGTTGCTTTTATCAGGAACCTATGAACAATCGTAGATCTGAATGTGTTTAAAAAAAAGAAAATGCCACTGTAAGTGAGCAGAAGTTTTACTGTTACTGCCAAAGTTTATAACTATATTTTATCTCATACTAATTCTATTAAAAGTGTTGAAAATATGCCTCTAGTTTTTAAGAAATAGATGTTAGAAGCAATTAGCAAATTCCATTGACATTTCAGAGTGCTCAGTGCTTCCCTGTAAACACACTTTCACTTTACTGATCACACACTAAATGAATGTAAGCTGTATTAGCTAAAATCCTAATGTAGATGCAGGGCAAAGTTCTGCTTTCTGTGTCCTTACTAGAAACATTCCTCCAGAGCCCAAAGGAAAAAAGAGTTTTGCCCTCTGGTTATATACAATGTTTATACTTCATTGTCACAAATTATTCCAAGAGACAAGAGCTCAATGTGATGGAAAATTAAACCTAATACCCAGAGTTTTAATAATATTATTTTTGAAGACAGCAAAACATAACAATTTTTTTTAAAGAAGTCAGTAACTGTAGTCAATAAACCCTGGTAAAATATAAAACCCAAAATGTCAATAAACACACCAAAAAATGAAAATTCCATTTATGAAATAAATTTTCATTCCATTTATGAAATAAAATTTCAAAAACGAAAGCAGTAATTTAGAAAAGTGACTGGCACCAGAAAGTGAAATGGAAAAAAGTCAGATCCAAAGACAAAAATGAAAAAGAACCCCTTGCTCCCCAGTATAAACATTTTTCAAGGTAAGAACCCTTGAAAATGCTTAGATGGTTTTCAGGTTTTAGGTTGAAACTTTGGCAGGCAACATTTCACAGAAGAATGCAGGGGAAATGCTTTTGGATTCACAGGCCAAGGTCTACCCCCAAAAAAGAGAAATAAATAACTGAACTGGTAATAGTTGCACCAGTCACACTAAATGAGAGTATTCCCTAATGCTCAGTGCACTTGGAACACAGCCCTTTTTAAAAATAAGCCTAGCTGAAATCTTAATTCTTAAAAAGTACAATGTATTCTTGGTGGTTTTATTGCAAGGTTTTTGCTGCACCTTTCGTGCCAGCATCATGTAGAATTGCAGTGTGGGCTGTTGCAATCAATCTTTCCCTCACAGTTATAATTCTATGCCCTCACAGTTAATTCAAAATCTTTACCAAAACACATAAATATCCACCTGTCATAAACATTCTTTCACATACATGCTCCTTCAGTCCTCCTCTCTCTTTGCTTTCATTTCCAGAACACAACCCCCACTATTCTACACTATTGTTATTCCAGAATTGACTGCAGCTATTTTTCTTCTTCATGTACTGGGCTTTAATTTTTTTTTTTTATAAAGTCACAAGACCTTAGGAAAAACACATACATCTAATACGTTCAGGACAAACTTTATAAAACCTCTTTCAAGTGTTTAGTACTACCTATGTCAGAGCAACCACACTGAAACAAACAAGAGACATAGAAAGTCAATAATTTCTTCAAAAAGACAGGGTGAGGGCAGAACTGTGGTTTACAAACTTATCAGTTCTAATGAGAATGTGCTATAACTTTTTTTTAGGAAAAAAAACCCAACCAAAAAAAGCCCCGGAACAAGGAAACAAAAAAGCCCCAACAATTTGGGCAGCTCCTAATCTGGAGCTGAGAATGGCCAGTTAGAAAGAACCTCTCAAGGAAACTCAGAAACACATAAAATAGGGCAGCAGCTGAACAAGGTATTTTCAGATCTATTCTGGACCATATCTAAAGCCTTGAACACAACTGTAAATCTTACTTGGTTTGGCCAATACGATGTACTCTGCCAATAGCCTGTAGCTCATGTGCTGGATTCAGAATGGGCTCCACGAGCAGAACATGAGTTGCTTCAATGATGTTCAGTCCATTGGAACCAGTGTGAAGAGGCAGCAGCAAAATATTGATGTTGGGATCATATTTAAATGCAGACAGGTTTTCCTAAAAGGCAAACATCACAGCAGTGTGACAGAAGCTCCAATGCAGTGCATGGGGGACAAGACTATATTTTCAACACTATATTTTCAACAAATTATGGCAGCTAATACAGGCTCCAGATCAACAATCTTTGCAGGTCTGTCATCCCAAAACAGATACATGACAGTCTCTGGAAGACATGAACTTCTTGCAACACTGATCAGTGTGTCACATCCTTAACTTCCATGCCAATGCATCTTTCTCAAAAGTGAATGTACTGTTTATCTCCAAATGCTTTAAACTAGGACTTTTTGAGATTATAATTTTTAGAATTAATAAACTGGAGATCAAAATTTCTGCCATACAAATTTGCTGCTTTTTTAGTTTCTGAGATGAAGCAACGAAGTAAAAAGGATCAGATTAACTTCTATGAACTATGATTTTCCCACTGAAAATAATTTAAGAAAAATATCCTTTATGTACCTGAAATTTACTAATTCCATTGATCTGAGAAAAAACCATGTTGTTGTCATACAAAGCTTTTGAAATTATATCCAACACATCTTGCCACTGTAAAAAAAAACAAAAACAAAACCACACAACACAATAAAAGTAACTCAACATTACAAACAGCAATGACAACTAAAAAATAATAATTAGCTTCCCTAACAAAGAGTAGATTTAAAAATTTTTCAAACTGCTAGGATTTGCAATTCTTTTAAAAAAAATTGGGCTAGAAACCAAATCATTCATAAAACTACGCAAGACAGGTAATTAGAAAGATAACTTGAATAAAAGAAATTGGTAGCCATTGAAAAAAGTTTTACAATGTATCAAAAACATTTAAAATTATCCAGAATTTCTACTGCTTCCATACAAACCTAAGTGTTTGCCCTTTAAAGAAACAAGCTTTCACATCTGCTGACTATGATCATTATTCTTGTTCCAGTTACGAGACTTGCCCTACAAATCCTCAAAACAATCAAGTGGTTGTACAGAGTGATTCAACATTTTGGTAGCTAAACTAGCTCCTGAAAAGATTATGAACGCTTTAAACTCAAAAGACACATGCAAAGACAAGACAGAAAATGGTGATTAATACCGTTGAGAAAACTAAGGACTTAGCCCCTGGATCTTTAAATTGAATTTTCTTCAGTGTTCGGACCACAGCTTCCACTTTGGTGGAGTGACTTCCCTTTGAAAAGTCAAAGAAGCACATTAGTAAATTAGGATAGTAAAAAACTCCTTCCACATTCATTGCTTTATTAAATGATGTTATATTAGGTCTCTTACACATCTTACACAAAGTTAACAATGATCAGCCTTGAGGAGGGGCAGGTGAAGTAGCACTGAACTTCTTTTACCTCTCCCTTATAACACACTGCATTAGGGTCAGCAGAGTGTACCAGCATGAGCAGCACATGGAGAATGAAGTGCCATGCACACACACCCTCTGGTTCTGTCTGAGGCAAAGCAGACAGCCCAGGCAGTGCAGTGGCACCAAATGTGCCCATTAGGCCTCCTGCAGTTTAACTTTGTGGCACAGTCTTTAGTGAATCTTTCAAACGCACATTAAAATTTCCCTACCTTCACACCTTTTGAAATTATTGAATGATGGTGAGCTGCAATGAAAACATCTTTCTAGTCTGCATTCAGAAGTATTTCAGTGCTTAATGAATCCAATACTTTATTCTACATCTTGTCCATTTTGATTTATGTACTCTTCCCTGTCCCCTTAGGTCAGCAAGAGGATACAATGAGATGGAATTCTTTTTCCATCTCCTTCAATATGTACTTTCTATTACAGCAATTTTACCTCATGTCTTTTTTAAAGTAGCCTTTACTTTCTTACTACACACATTGTCATTTCAAACTGTGCTAGATTCAGCAGGACAAATACTGTTTTATTTCTGTCTGCACCTGTCTTTTGAACATTGAATTAACTATGTTGGCTCACTACAATGACAGATCAAATTTACTGAAGTCATGCTGTGTGCAGAATTGGCTGGGAAGGATGTCAGCAGTCTCAGCACAAGCTGGGAACCAATGCTGGGCTCCTTGATCACTCACACATTAGGCAGCTAACATGTGAAAGACTTTCTGCAGACTGTTTTACCAAAGGCTGCAGTAAGCTGTGCTGTTTTATTGCCCAGGGTCCTCCACAGTGATTCCAACTCTATGTCACAGACAGAAACTAAGCAGCTTTCTTCCACATCATTTCTGTTGCACCTGGTAGACACTGACTGTCCATCTGACTGTTTGCAAAGTCAGATGGACAATTAAAAAATGCTTATGTTGGCAGGCCTGAAAGGATGACACATTTGCAGCCCCACAGCTACTGCCTGCTAATCATAAACACCTACAGTAAGGAGATCTGAGCCTAGCCTTTAGGACTTCCTACAGAATTCCAGGGTCATTTATGGCTTTTCCAATACTGTTCATCTCTGATTCAGTGATGACAATCCTGGCTCATATGTTCTAGCTGTCTTTTTCTCAGAAACTGTTTTGAGACCTTATCACAGATTCCTTTTTTTCCCTGCTATAACAGATAGCAGCATTAGCCTCTGTTGTTGATTTTTCCACCCTTCAGATTCCTGTGACTCAGGTGTCACAAGGGTGACTTCATACAAGATCAGTAAGGGGAACTGTGGTGCAGAAAAGAACAGCACAATGCTCAAAGTGGGCACAGTCTTTCTGCTCTATTTTTTAAACAAAATAACTGTATAAAGTTCTTCATCCCTTTGTCTACATTATGTTAAACTATATTATATTGAACTTACAAGTGACTAAAACTTTGGCTCACAGCATACACAAAGATCTCAATTTTTTCTCTATGGAGAGATGAAACTGACAGAAACACTCTTGTTTTTCAGTCTGTCTTAAAAAATGGTATCCTATTCTTTACCCCTACACCATGAGTCTGTCATTTTGTTAAATATTCAGATGACTATTTATAAAGAAATTGGCTAGATCAAAGGAATTATGGAACAGTAAACATTAGAACCAAAACTACCCTCTAACAATTTCTGTCTCAGATGACAGGCTGGCAACACCCACTGTTATACTGACCAGACACAGGAAGCTTTTACAAAACCAAAACATGCAGGGATGCCAGTAATCTCTCTCTCAGTATAAAAAGCTTCCATTTACAGTAGTCCTTTGCATCTAAGGCATTACCTTAAAATGGTTAGTATCAGTAAAATAAAGTGTTAGAAAGAAAGAGAGGTAGTGAATACTTTAAGAGGGATTGAGAAAGATCTAATTAAAATATGAACACTGAAAAAAATCACACAATTTTCATATCTATTCTGAGTGATACTGATCTTAACCTCAGTATTCTGTAGAAACCATAGTAAGCTTGTTATTCTTTGTAAATTGTCCTTTAAAGGAATATGAGGTAGAATTTTTTATTTTTAACAATGTTGCTTGTGTACATAGTAAATACAGTGAAGCTACAGTGTAAATTTTTAATTTTTCATTAACTAAGAATGAGCAAGAAAATTCACACAGAATTCATATTTTTGGTTTGTTCAAAGTTTTTGATGCAGAAATACTTCAAGAAAATACTACAACTCTTTACACAGAATAGCAGATGATATGTTCTTTCAGTGTCTTATTCATGAAATTTGGTTATTCTGGTTATTTTTTAATGTAATTTATGAAACATATTTGAAATTTTGTTAGAAATAGGGTGATGTCTCTAAACTATATATGGAATTAATATGTAAAAAGCCCTGCATGAAGTTGTGTTCTAAGAAGTAGCACTTGAAAAATACAGCCTATTTACTCCCCCTGGTGCCACATACTGTCAACTACTTTAATAATTCGAGTTAGGAATCATCTACTCATACAATGGAATTCCATTTGTCCAGGGAGGTTGAAATAACTATTGTGAATGTGGTAGCATTGTCTTCAATACAGGGTAGCAACCCTAGAAATTGTGCAAGGTTCAAGGAGACTTGCACAGGTATCATGGAAGTCTGTCAGCACAACTAGTTAGTATTTTTAACTACACTAATCAGATTAAAATAATGACAAGCATTACAATCATTTTTTAATCCAGCTGTATCATAATAATATTTTTATTAAAAGACAGCAGTACCATCTAAATCAAAGTATTATCAATGTATTTTATCTTTGCATTTTAGCCCAGAATCCTCTATTTTTTTCACAATTGCACTAAAAACAGGTTTTTGGTTTCTACAAGACAATTCTACAAGACATTCATGCAGTGCAAACATGTACCTATGCACTACATGTATGTCAGTATTGCTAAAGACTCATGAAGATGCTGTCTCTTCAACCCAATGAAAACTCTCCTTCAGTAAAAAAAGTAGATACAACAGTGCAATCAGGATTGAATTCCTACATGTTTGTGTCTAGAGGTTTTGTCATTAGGACAAACTATTTATAAAACTATATAGTACACTTGTCTGCCTAGATGTAGTATGCTACAAAACACAAGAAGTATGCACTGCTGGAAGTTTGGGCCACAGAGCTCCTGCACAAACAACTCACCTTTACAGGAATATCATCCTCCTGATTTGCAGCTTCTGCAGTGAAGACATAAGATATTTCTTTATGAGACGTGGTCTGCCTGCAAATGGCACATTTAATGGAGCTGCGGCGGGTGCCAACGCTGTACTGCTGGATGATGATTGCAATGCACTCATTACAGAAACAGTGTCCACACGTCAGCACTGCCCACTGTGCAGGAAACAAACCCAAACACAACACAGCTTCAGTTTTGGGCCAGGGAAAAGGAAAAACAGTGTACCAATCTATGATAAATTATATTTTCATAGACAAATTACGTTACTTTCATGATATTCATCAGATTAAAGAACAATTTTACAATTGTTACACTCCAGCTGCTAAAAAGCCTGAATTTTAAAGTTTTCCAGCACAGAGACATTCATGATCTAAAAGAAGTCTCTGAATTTATTGTTCATTGTTTGCATTTTCTCAGTTTTGAACTCCAGGAAAGACATTACAATCTTCCATTTCTATGAAAGATGATTCTTAATGCCTTATATGTAAACACAGATTAGGCATTTACATACTTTTTAAAAATTACGAAAATGTTTTAATTTCCCTTTTCTACAATTCTTTATCTGTGCATTCATACTAGATTGGTCTTATTTAATAAGTGATAGAAAAAATGCTTTAATTCTTCCCTACTGGTAAGTCCAAGGTAGCATCTTTGGACTTAAGAAAAAAGATTTTATGCAGTGTCTTAATCTCTTTTTTACAGAATGTATGTGAAACAGGATTGCATTGCAGAAGTGGTTCTCCCCTTATGAACCTAGAGCATCTACGTGTCAGCTGGAACCTTCCATAACAGAGAAACAATTTGTAGACCAGTAGTTTTGAAATTCAAAATAATATCTTTTGCTGTACTAGCCTGTTCTTTAGGCCATTCCAAGAGGAATAACTAGAAGTTTTCATGGGACCAAGTAGCAAAGCGATTGACTAAACCACTGATTTTAAGCAGGTCTTTTAGGCTTTGTTAGGTTTTTTCAGTTGTGCAGAAACAGAATGAGAAGTATTTTAAAAGTTCTTTGCAACATGAAAACTGCTATCACCTAAAGAAACAGTCTTGCTGTTAAGAAAAGATAAAGAAAGTTAAGAGATTATTTTCCCTTTCAGTGAGCTCTTCCAGCTGTGAGATAAAGAATAATGGCAGTTAACAGGACTAACAGCTGTTCTCTGTAAAAATCTGTAGTACCCTTGGCAGAAGAACACAGAGGGGACTTTGGAAACATGGCAGGACAGCAGTTCATGCTTACACATATCTATAATGCAAAGAGAAGCTAAACCTCCTTAAAATAGCTGCCCTAAAAGGAAAAGACAATTTGGTTTTACCATAATGAGTCCTTTTATGTTCTTCCCTAATGCATGGTAAGTCAAGTTTAAACTATGGCTTTGTACTTTATGATATAGATTAAGTCTCACTTGAATTTCAACTTCTGCACTTCAGCAGGGAAAGAAATCCACATTGCCAGTATTTATTCTGTTGGATTTTGCTAATGTTTGCGTATGTAACATCCTTTTCTTTAGAAGAAAAAAATACTACCAATAAGAACAATTACAATAAAGTACAATAGTACACAATAGAAGTTTACCTACTTCCTCTTTCTGTTAGCTTATAAATGGGAAATAAATCTTTCTGCCAGAAGTATTACTTCAGATTTATAAAACAATCATGAACTCACATTTTTGGAACACTTAAGCAGATGTCAAAAGCTAAAAGAAGGAGATGTGCTTGCATCTGAGAAAGTTGTTATTTCAGGGGAGAGGCTGGTTGGTACATTACAGAAACAGCTCATTTTCCCTGTTTCAATACAACATCCATTTAAAAACAGATCTTGACAATTTGACACACAACTGGCTCAGCTCCAGCTAAAGATGTTCTAAAAGTAAAACCTGCTGAATAAGTATCTTACCTGTCTTCCCAGCTGGCGTGCACAGATTGGACATGGTTCTGGGTTAACTCCTCCAGTAGTTTTGTCCTGAGACTATAAGTTAGAAAAAAAAAAAAAAACCCAACTTTGTGTTTTGTTATTCTATATTTAAAATAAACTTCTAGAAAAAATGAATAATGAAACCCTTAAAAGAAACCACATCAAACCAAAACATGGTCTGAGCAAATTTAAAACATATCCATGTACTCAAGTCCACCTTGAGGAGTTAAAAAACATGTAACCTATGGTAAGCAAAAGGAGCACTTTTCATTCTGCAGTCCTGATGGCATCTGCAGCTCTATAACAGCTCTGAAAAATCCTGGTAAAATACAAGTTTCAAACAAGAAACTCCACATATTTTCTATCAGCTTCACATGGCTGTAAAACCACTTAAATTTTGCTTAACTATGTTTACTTTAACATAAATGCATTTACTTAAACACTATGATTAAAATAACATATAATACATGGAGGTTGTCTATTTTGCCTTTTTTTTTTTTTTTTTTTAAATGCTCACTTAACTCCAGAAGTGATTATCCTTCTGTTTCAGGTAAGCTCTTAGTAAAATACCAAAGGTATGCAGAGACATACATAATTTTATAAGGCTTCTACTAAACATGGCCCAGTTAGTTTTAATGAAAACTTTACACATCTAAAACTAGTTTATAGTTTAATAAGTACGTAATTAAACAAGTAACTAAAATATATAATGCAATAAATAATTTTATGAGCACACAGTAACACAAAGAACAGCACACTGAATTTGAAAATGTGATCAATCCTCACAGAAAATACAATTTCTTTAAGATGGAAGTTTTAAATAAAAATAATGGTAGGTTTTTTCCCTTCCACAGGGAAAGGTAAAGACCAAGGAACCATTAATCTTACTTTTTCCAGATTAGTGAGGTACAGAAGTTGTCCTAATTTCTTTTGAAGTTGTGATTTGGCAACTGCCTTGTCGTTCAGAAGTTTCACTCGATTTTGCTCCACCTAAGAAAACAACATTAAATATGTGTTAAAAAGGGAAAAAAAAGTTAAATTTTACAATAAGGCTTAAATTAATTTTTCTGGTGAAATTCAGAATATCTATTCATTTCCTGTACCCAGTATGAACACAGCACCATGAATGGGCTGAGATGCAGAATGCACATAAAATCGCTTTTTATTGTTTTACTTACATTATTAGTTCTTTAGAGAAACAAAATTAAATTAAAATAACCCAAATTTTCAGAAGTTTCTTTTGAAGTTCCTTCAATGTATCATCTCTTTTCTTACAATTGTGTATATATATACCAGAATTAACTGCTGGTTTAAAAAACAATGTGTAAGAGACAATTATTTTCTTCATATTTCTTAGAAATGTCCAATTTTGATTTAAACTATATATACATAGACAGAAACATCAAGCTGACTTCTTTTTAGATTAATTACAGCTGATAGTGGAGAAGTTCAATACTGCAGAAGAGGCAGGCACCTGAAGGATGAAGGCCAAAGAAATGGATGTTTCTTTTATGGCTGCACATACATGTATAAATCTTAAGACTTTACCAGGCATTTGTTAAGCAAAGTGCTCCTTTTTAAAAATTGTTTTAATACAGAGATGAAATTTATTTCCTTATAGAAAGAAGCAATTTTATCTAACTCAATCTCACAGAAAAAAGCACAAAATGTGTCTATAGAAAATACACTTCTGTTGGTGCAAAAAAAAAATTAAAAGGTTAAATCAACCCAACATTTTTTCTATCATCATAAACAGAGTCAGGGCTAGCTCAGAAATTTCAAAATACTGAAAAAAAGATTTTTCTTTGATGTGCTTATTTCTGTTTTATATAGGTATTTGTGAAAAGTATCAATATGGGTAAGCAATCAGGTCAACTTAATTTTCCACCCTGCTTGGAAAGCTGGGCAACTGCAGAGAAACGAAGTTGCTGCTCCTGAAAGGGCAGCAGTCTCTTGGAAATATGCCACTCTGTCAGAAGGCTAACAAAATATATCAGAGTAACAGTTTCAAGCTTAAAATGGCCCATGTACTCAACCTAGAAAAATTCTATATTCCAGCAAGCCTGTCTGAAATGAAAACAGAGTCACATTATAGACATTATACATAGATCCAGATATAGAATTTTGTAGGAGGTAGGTTCCTTCAAAAAGAAACCATTCTTTCCTGCCCAGTACTCTACCTCATGTGGCTCTATGATGTGGAGCACTGGTGGGTTTGGTTTTGGCTCATCAGGGTGACGCACTCTCAGTCGCTCTGTCGCCATGGCCAGCTCATCAATAGCAGATACGTGATCCCTAAGCACCATCCAATACTCATGAAGTAACTGTAGGAAAACCCCAAACAAGTGAACAGCAGAACTGAATTGAGTTACACTTACATGACTCTGCCATACAATGTAAAATGAAATGTGAGAATCTTTTTGGAGGAAGAGATAATATTTCTTTACAGCATTCAGCCATAACAACAGCTGATTATAATGGAAAACAAGCAGTACAGACATCATTTTGCCTGCTCTCTTCTCCAGCCTCTCTGGATAAACAACTAGAAATAGCCGTTGCTCGTTTCTTCTACAACAACTAGTGTTACAATAATTAATGCAACTAAAAATTCAGAAACAAAATGCCTTGAAAAACAAACAAAAAAACCCCTGATGAATGAAAAAAATAGTTATTTCACAGAGTATCATTCTTGTAGCTCAGTGTATATTGGAGTAGTACAGACCACTGAATCAGTATTTCCAAGTTACAATAGACGGAATCATAACACTGTCTTCATTCTCATTGGTATATTAGGCCCATCTTTTGTTTCCTAACATACAGGCACATGAAAAAACTGTTCCATCTTCACAAGACTGAAGGTAACCTGAATTACAGAATGGACCAGTGCTGGATTTGCTGAGTCTTGTTACATTCTGATTCAAGTAAACAGATGAACACATTTAATTATATCTTTATGCTGTCTTAATAGATGCAATTACATTGCTTAGTAATTTGATTAGTAGCCAGTATAGCTTTTAGAAACTATTAGCTCACATATAAATCATTTAAAATCAAATCCTGTAATAAGCACTGTGGAAAAGGTTGGTAGGCAAACCCTAATTTCAAGAATACAACTTAGATGTGCTAATATTCAGCTGCAATTTGTTTATAATAAATTAAATGGACCTCACAACTGTTTGATCACCATGTAATTTACTGTACCTTATATTCCTTTTTCCATGCTTCAAAGAGCTCCAGGAATACGCTCCCTTCTTCAGTTACCCTAGCATCCATTCGATGAGCTTTGGCAAAGGAAAGAAGAGCTTTCAAAGCACGCTCAGTTTCACTGGTTGCCCAGAGCCCTCTGCTTGTGGTGGGCAAACGGTCATCGACAAGCCCTTCTTGGTCTTCTATCATCTCCTCGAATATTGCCATCTGGCCTTTAACACTTTAAAACAAACCAAGCACAGCACTTAGCACTGATTTGGTACTTCCACATCCATCTGTACTTATTCAGCCTTCTTATATATGATTAAAGGATAATGCAAACCAAGGAAATATAAACAGCTGTTGTATTACCTAGTCAAAAGCTTGCTTTGAACACAGTGACCTCGGTACCAATCCTCAGGCCATTCTGTCAGCCCCAAGTCATCTATAGCTTTTGTAAAGGCTTACATATCTAAACCATCTTTCAGTAGTTATTAATGTCACATTCATTAAAAACAAATAATTTCTGACTTTTTATATAAGCAAGAATTACAGTTAAACTTGGATGCAAAATTTGCTGTGTAAAGAACAGTACAGCTTCTCAGTTCTCTCCTTGACAAATAATGCTAATTTTAAAATAATCCATTCTTCCTGATTCCAGCAGTCATGAAGCAACAGAACTCCCACTGGTAAACACTTCTTAAAATGTTTTCTCAGTAACCTCAAGACTTTTCAATCCAATTTTGACATTGTGAGGGATATGAGAGAAGTCCAAAAGAAAGCATGCAGAGAGCTGTAATCTATGTCTTTCAGTACTGCCCACTATGCACACTTCTCTGACACCCTGTGCAGGTGTCACCTTTCTTTCAGCTTTATCCTGTCTGAGATCTCTCATTGTAACACTGAATGACGTTGGTATTATACCACTTGCAGCTGGACTGCAAATAAATATTTGCACAAATAGGAGTATGTGTTAAATTAGCATACTTGTATTTATACACATGCTTCCTGAACATGCCACCACTTCATTTCAGATGTATGGTCATATTGTAGTGGCTTGAGAGAAAGTGGCATGTATTCATTCCTTGGACACCATTTCTTCAAATGAAATTTACATAGAAAATGAAACCTAATAGAACTACTATCAAAGCCATCAGCAAGAAATCTCTGTCATTGGGTCATATACTTATTTCAGACAACATAAACCAATCCAACTTTCACTTTTTCTAACAGTGAGAAATTTATAAAGCTATGAACTTACCTATGCATAAAGAGCTTTGACTCATATTCTGTGAACAATTCATCAGCCTTACAAAAGACACAGCTGCAATACAGAAAATTGAAAACAGAGGCACTCAATTTCATCAGAAACCAAATTATCATAAGCCCCTATTCCAACATAAAAAACTACACTAAATTCTTTAAAAAGAGCAAAATAACAGTCATATGTACACTAATATAGCTAACACCAGAAGATTTTATAAAAATAAAACCAAAGGTCATGATGCTAACAAATAGATCTGTGATATCTGTGTGCATACAACTCCTTAGTACATAATAAAGGCTTCAGTATGTTATTTCAAATAAAGGAAAATTAAGTAATACACATCTAAAGTATATTTTCTGTTTGCAAGACCTACTTGTTAAGTGGCAGTCTAACAGGTCGCAAATGGCAGATAGTGGCAGCCTCAATAACTTGCTTAGAAGGAGGCCCTTCTAAGTTTTTCACTGCTTCTCTTACAATCTTCTGGAACTTCTTCACTTCATCCAGCTGGGTTGTGAGTAGGTATTGAAGGCCTCTGCAGTCACGGAATCTGATTTAAAGAAAAAGAGAAATTACTGTACACCAAGACACATAATCCAAACTTGACTCAGTATTTTAAAGTAGAAGAGAAGTAGCTAAATAGCAATCTAGGACAACATAAAAAGTTTTAATAAAAAAGAAGCAAATGCTTATTCCTGCTACATGCAATGCTGTCAGAAATCACTCCAGTGTATCCCCAGAGCTGATGCCTGCTATCTTTAGAAAGACTCTTTCCAAGACTTGAGAGGTGGCCAAATACTAGTAGTGAACACCAACCTGCAACATTCTGGTCCACAATGCAGATGTACTAAATAGAAACCACTGCACATACAGTCTTACTTGTGTCTGTTGGCCAACAAAATTATTTTCAATGCACCTGTGCAATTCACAACAGACACATGCACACATCACAAAAATACACTTCATTCAGCAAGTTAGCTTTAAAGTTAAATTTATTAAATAAATTTATTAAATAATAACTTATTATTATTTAATAAATTTATTTATTAAATTTATTAAATAATAAATTTATTATTTATTAAACCTAGCTACCTACAGCTAGGTAGCTAGGTTTCAGAAGAATAGTTTACTGTTATGTAAACAGTAAACTATTCTTCTGAAACCTAGCTACCTAGCTGTCTTCACTGATTGGAAGGGTGGTGCAGTAATGACCACAAACACAAGTTAAGCACTTGTCACATTGTGTTTTTCCTGAGAGCAGAAGTCTCTTGCTGAAAGAAAGTGCATCATTCCTACAAGGTCTGACATTGATGTACAAGATTTTGGCTCTACGCAATACATTCATATCCAGACTTAACAGAGTGCTGAGGTTGGAAGGGGCCTCAGGGTGTTGTCTTGCTCAAAAGCTCTCCTCAGGCAGGGTCACCTAGAGCTGGTTGCCCAAGACCATGCCCAGACAACTTTTGAGTATTTCAAGGATGGAGACCCCACAACGTCTCTGGGCTACCTGTTCCAGTGCTCAGTCACCCTCACAGAAAAAAGCATTTCCTGATGTTCAGAGGGAACATCTTGTGTATCAGTGTGCATTGCCTCTTGTGCTGAAGAAAAAAGAGGTTTTGTGTTTTTATTTAGATTATTCAATAGAATTATGTAAGTACTGAAAATAAAAGATATATTTACTTCAATCAGGAAGAAATTTCAACCTTTTGGAATCGTGATGGCAGAATAGTCAGAATGCAGGATACATCTTTACATACGGAATTAAAGTATGTGCATCTTGAGTATTTAAATTTATACAATGTTTTATAACTTGTACACAGATGTATATACATATATTTATATATTTCATAAATATAATAAAAATGTATTTGACTAAAACATGATTCAGAAAGATTGTATTTAAAAGCGTAAGTTCATGTATCTGAGAAAACTGCCCGAAGTTAGACCACCAGAGCACTGTCCTTCCTATATCTCCCTTTTCTGTGATGAACTTTCAGACTTTCATCCAGAACATACAAGAGGGGCTTAGGAGAAAAGGATCTATTCAATCCTAAAATTAAGGGGAGACCTTATTGCTTTCTGTATTTATCTAACAGGAACATACAGAGAAGACTGAGTCAAACTTTTGTCAAAGGCACCTGGCAAAAGAAAAAGAGACAATGTACACATGATGCAACACAGGAAATATTAAGTAGGTAAAACAATTTTAATGTCTTTTTATCCACCAAGTAGGCCAAATACTGGAACAGGCTTCACAGAGAGACTATTGAATCTCCCTCCTTGGAGATACTAAACAGGTCAAATCGCTGTGCAGCTTTACTGGATTGAACAAGCATGGGTCTGGATCTTAAGATGGGGGTTGATTTAAGCAACCTCTGAATGTCCCTTCTGAATTCATTACTCTGTAATTGAATGGTATACTGTTGTCTTGAACATGAAACCAACTTCAAATTCTTTGCTCAGAAAAAGAGTGATGCTATTTTATGGTGTTACACAAGGATTTTCTGATATTGTCTGTCTACTTTCCATTTAAGCAAGCCAACTTCTTTTACAGGTTACTTGATTTTAATGTAATAAACTTTGAATTCTTCTTACTCAGCAGTTTCATGAGTACAGAAGACTATAAAACCACAGTAGATAATGCAGAAGAACATTTCAAAGAATGCTTATCTAAGAGAAAACAGTTATTTTCCTGCTTTTCTTTCCAAGTCCTCTATCTAGTTGTGCTTTTTTCAGGGACTGGTTTTGAAACATAATTGCAGTCCAGATGCTCTGAAGCAAAAATGTCTGCTATCTAATTGCAACAGCTAGCACAGACTAGTAAGAAGACCTGAGTAGATTTATCTGTATTTAACAGCCTATTTCAGTTATTCTCTTACTTCTCTGCCATAGAGAGTTTACTTGTCTCCTGTTTGTAGTTGCAGGTAATTTCGTTTTGCACACGTTGAACAAGCTCCTCATCAATGGCATACTGTATTGCTGTCTGGATGACATCCAACCACCAAGGAGAACCTGAATGTATCTGTATGAAAAACAAGAGATTTATCCTTGAACGTTCAACAGAAAACCAATCTACTCATTGCAACAGAGGCATATACTGATCTTTAGTCCACAGTCAAATACAGACTGGTTAATTCCATGAAAAGTGGAGGATGAGAGTGTGATTAAAAAATATCCCGTCTTCTGTTGACATGTAAAAACATGACTAAGAAACTGTCTACATTCTCCACACCTTCATATTCCTTCAGTAGAATCAGATTCATCAAGGTTATCTATACAGAACAGTCACACAGAACTACTATGATCTCAAAGTTTCTTCCTTCTCTCTCTCTTAAAAGGAGATAGAGATCATTTAATCAGAAAAAGCAAAGTTCCCCGTGAAACTAAGAGAGCAACACTGATGTGACCATGTAATTTTAACTGGTGAAAGAAGATAAACACCTAGAGTTATGGACAAAAAGATGAAAAAAATATTCTTTAAAAATGCCAAAAGTCAGACAAAACATTTAAGAGGCACCTGCCTTTCTTTGAAGTTCCCGAATGGTTTGAAGAACTGGCTGTAAGGCCTGATGGGCTTCTGCAACTTCTGCATTGGATTTACTCATATAATGCTGTCGGAGTTGTTCTGCCTGTATGGAGTAAGAGCCTTAACTATGCACAAATCATATCTGTGAGGAATACTGCAAACATAAAAACTCCCCAACTACCATAGGACTTTCAAGTGGTTACCTTTCTATGTGCTACCCACCCTCATTTGGAAGCAATATTTAGCAATATTTTTTTTTCCTCTAGAATCCAGCATTTATTAGTAAGCCACAAAAAACATGTGAGAAGGCAAATCACTCTAAAGATGCTAACTGTGCAACTTGCTTTTGGGTAAGCCCAAACAACACAATAGGAATGCAATGTATTACAAAAGGGAACTGGAATATAGCTCAGTATTTCTACTTATCTGTGTTGAATAAGCAAACAATAAAAAGATCCCAGAACAGTCTGAGAACAGGACAATTGAACTTACTCATAAAATATAATCATAATATAAAATTTACTCATAAAATAACAAGAATGGCTTATGCATGTAGTTAACTCAAAAGCTATTTCTTTTGAAATGAATTGTTGTTTCTTTTGTTAGAGAAAATGCTGAGGGGACAAAAAATGAAAACACGCTCTACATATTTATATGAAAACAAAAGATGTTTACCTCTTCTGCAAGTCGGCTATCACGCAAAGTTGGGGGAATTCCTGGGTGCTTTGCCAATAATTCCATCAAATTATGTGTAGAATGAAGTCTCTAAATATACACAAAGTCAAGAGCAATCATGAAAAAAATCCATTGGAACATCCATGACAGGAAAGACCTAAAGAGCAATGAAAGCTTACAGCAAGAAATTAGCATGAATTTAAAATCAGTTTTGCTTTCTCTGCTAATCTGAAAGCATCGTATAAAGAAAAATTCCTTTCCACATTTCACTGAGATAGGAAATTAAATATTAAAAAGACCTTCTTTAACATCTCAAAAGCAAATCAGCAGGCAAGTGTGATACCAGGTCATCAGATCCTGTGCCATAGTCACCCTCCTAATTAAAACAGCCCTTGACTATTATGAAAAACTAATTATCTCAGGGCACTTTCTTTGGTGTCTTTTGGAATATTCTGAGTATCCATTTAGCCTATCTAAAGCAAATTAAAGTGCAAGGAAAAGACCAGATACCAAGAGCTATAATAATTTTTCATATTTTTCATTTCACTGAAATAAAAGATATTGAAAAACACATGACCTTTTGGTACACTTTTAGGGAAAACAAATTTGATTATTAATATAAGGAAACTCTGCTCCTCTTCTCTGGCTTCAACCTTTGCTCCTCAGACCAGACCAATAATATTACGCTCCCTGCACAGCTCCCACAAACTCATAGTAATAACCTCCACTATCCTAAACTTGTGCCTTTCTCACATCCTGTATTCTCTTCACCTCTGCCCTATTACTATTTCAGTCACTCAAGAGGACTGGCCAGCAGTGATTTGCCATTATCCTAAAGAGCTAATCCTACATAACTGAGAAGACTTAACAGAAGTAAAATTTTATTACACTAAGACAACATTAGTCAGCAGATATTTCAAGGGGGGAAAAAGCTTAATTGGATTGTACAATCCAGTAGAACAATTTAATAACAACGTATGTGCAGCTTAACAAGTTTAGGCTAACACATCTATGCTAGGCGCCAAAAAAGCCACCAGGAAGTCACAAAGGAAAAGGAAGAATCAAAGAAGCACAAGAGGCATCAGGTGACCACATGCAACACAATCAAATAATAATTTGCTCATAGAAGCAAGTAAAGAAACAGACAACTGATCACTTATCTATGTATCACTAACATTTAAAATCTCTTGTTATGCTGAAGAAAATTTTGGTCGATTAAGAACTGATAGTTCTTGAAGAACAATAAATATGTTACTTAGAGAATTATGACTTTTTAACCAGGAAAATATATTCATATTTTTAAATAGTATTCAAAAGACATGAAGTCAAATGCCCAAAGAGAAAAGTCACTTCATTTCTTTTCTGTTTTGATGCCCTTTTATCTTCTGCAGTGCAAATATTTTATTATTCTCTATCATTTGGCACATTAATATCACTCTCAGTGCAAACCCTGCATTGTGTAATTGCAGGATGTAATATAACACTTAACATGAGCAGTCACAGTCACATGCACCAGACTGCTGGGAATTCAGCTTGTTAACTGTACTGCAGAACAGCAGGTGGAGATCATACACTGCTTCAGGGACATCAAGAAAACTCACAAGCAGGTTTTTACAAACACAGTAGCTTTTTTTTTTTTTGTCAAAAAAAAAGGAAACATGATGGTCATGGGACAGATTCCTATCTAAAGATTGTGATCAAAGATTGATATCATTACAGCAGGCTGAAAAAGTACTTCAGCATACCACTGGGATGAAGAAAAGACTGACCTGTTAAATTAAAGTATTCTAAAGTATTCCAGTTCTTAACTACATCTTTTTACATTTCAATGCTCACTCACTTGCAAGGAATCTGTTTTGAGCTTTTCTTTGTGCTCTTCAGATGATCTTAGTACTTCTCTGTACAGCTCTGCAGCCAATACATATTCTCCTGAATAAAAAAAGAGTAGCAAAAACACAGACACATTGTGTTGGTTTTTAAATATACAAACAGCTATGACCTTACAAGTGTTACATTACTTGTAACATACTAAGATGTTCTCAGAGAGTCTCTATATTAAGTGCCTGTCTTCAAGCAATTTTTTCCTGGTCATTCCTCCCCCCAAAAAATTGGTAAAAAATAGAATATGATATTCTACAAAGACTTATACAGTTTTCAAATTAAATATCTTTTGTGACTGTAAGATCTGTAAATCTGTTAATCTTAAAATATATATTCATGGTTGCATAAATAAAAAAAAAATCTCATGTTGCACTTAAAAAAATCATTTACAACTCACTGCAGTGATGCATCGCTAAATTTGCACTGCAAATGCATTATTCACTCTCCCAGTGAAAACCATGAAAGTTGGGTCATACTTCAGAAATGTAGAAATGATTAGGTACATGCAAGAAGCATAACTACTGATGTAAGCTGCCAGCATCACAGTCATTCCTCAGAAAATAGCTTATATCAATTAAAAAGAAATACAAAATTGAAGTTGTGTATAGAAAAGCAGTGAAAAAATAAATCCATCTTTATTTGCTTTTCTCAACTGATGGAAATTCACTTAGCCAGTAATACTCTTAAAAACTCTCAAAACATGGAGAAGCACAGAGAAAAGAAATGCATAAAGACAGATAAGAGAGTAAAACAAAAAATCATCCTATCTATATGGAAGTGTAACAATTCTATGTCAACAAGATTTGCTGCTTCTTACATTGAAAGAGTTGCATTTGTAAGGGTGTAGTTCCACCATACAGGATTGCAATTACTAGAAACGGCCAAAAGTTATGGGCTGAATTTGCTAGTTGGAACCTTGTGAGGCCTCCCTTGAATTTTTCTTGCCCTGCCTGAACCTTTTACTTGGCCTAGCTGTGATAGCAATTTCTGTAATTCACTAGGTGTCTATGGCTAATTTTTTGTATATTTTTAAACTTTTGTTTATTTTTGTGTGGTACAAACACAGCTTTATATAGACAGCAGTAATGGGCAGTTATTCCATGTAGAATGAGATATTTACAACTACCACAATGATGTAGTGTAGGGAAATAGGCCTAGCAACAATAGCAGAGGCTATTGACGAGTAAAGATATAGGATGCAGTGTACAGTACAGCCATGGGATGCTAAGAGATGGTGCACAGGCTTGGCAGCGAATAAGAAAGCCATGGCTATAAACAACTCACCCACAGTCAAAGAAATGCAGACTTAGAGCTGGACAAAACTGGGTTTAGGGGCAACAAAGAGAACAAAGAAAGAGTATGTAACATTCATAAAAGGTATCATGTCCACTAAATTCAGCGTTTTCATGGAGCTGCAGACCAATGAAGAAAGAGAAAGATGCAAACATGCTAGCAAACATAAAAATGACCCTCACTGGACTCTTGTGTGAGGAAGAAACCATCAACACAAACATCTTATTCCTACTGATGAAGGCAGTGACAACTGGCAATTGCACTGCCACCACATCTACCAAACCATTGACCTCAGGGTCCAGATGAGCCTAAGTAGAAAAGTAAGCAGAAAAGCAGGACAAGTAGAAACAAATAAGAGTGATTGTTACTCTTTTCTTTGCCTGTAGCAATAAATTTGGACCAATTATAGACCTATAAGTTTTCAATTATACTAAGATTAAATTCATGGCCTCACTTTTATGTAAGGTGTGCTTCCTCCTCCCTGAAAAAGAAGACTGAGTGTAAGGGTAACACTGGGGGAGGAGTTACAGACCAGAACTTTGCCTCTTTTGTCCTGCTTTTGTTTCTCATCAGGTGAAATTTTTATCAATCTGGTTTTCAAAATAGGCCAAACATAATTTTTGCTACTAGTGCATTTTAGAAGCATTACCTCTGTATGTAACTCTTTTTAAGCACTTAACTGTATCAGAAACACTTATCTCCATACTGCAATTGTAACAAAGTATTTCAAATCCACTAACTACAGACTAAAGAATCTGAATATAGTCCTTCTGTGAGGACTATAAGAGAAAGTAAGAGAAAAGGCAGTTTGCCTGTTCTCTTTGAAGAAAGACTTGGACATGAGCTGGAAAAATTCAAACAGCCTGTCAACTTTAGAAGAACTAGGAAAAGTGGCATTTTTACACATTCATAATGAAGTAATTAATTTTTGTTTTGTGGGACACTCAAGATTCATATAATTATTTTTGTTTTTCATTCAAAACTTTTTTTGCCTTGTAATTTAGACAAAATCGACATTGACAGAGCTGTCTAGCAGCAGGAGCAGCAAAAGGAATCTTAGCAGTCAGCATAGCAGTTTGCATGGCTGGGGCACAAGGGAAGCCCAGAAAGCAGTACTGATAAAACAAAAGCAGGTTAAGTACAATTACACAAGTATGACTTCTTTTAATCTCCCAACAGAGATGAAGCATATCCTTTACTCCTGTGCTGAAAGGAGTAAAGAATATGCTATGGTCCTTTGGCCTTACCTTTAATGATATGAATACCAGCTAAGCCATTGAGAGCACACACCAACTGTCGGTGAGCTTCTTCACACTCTGTTCGACACTTCTTTTGCAGAGAGGTCAGCAGCTCCTCCATGGTCATGGTGCTGAAAAGGAGAGCAAATGGCTTGAATTTGAAACAAAATCACAGTACTGGAAAAGTAAGGGGGTCATGCTGAGCAGCATAGCAGATCATTACATGCATCCAACGGGTTTTTTTTGAGACTTCTTTACTTATTAAAAAACCTCTAGCTGTCAGATTTTCTTCCTGCTAGAGCTTTACCCTAACTTGAATGCGTCCAGAGGTTGCCATCTCCTGGAACACCAAGAAATAAGGAGCAAGAAGAAAATTTGAACTTGATAAAATAATCCTTCATGGGGCAAAATATTGTTCTCCTTCTGTTAGTGGTGAACTGCAAACAAGCAACATAGACCTCATTTTGACAAAAGCTGTTCAGATGAAAACAGCTACGACAGACTACACTTCTACCCTCTGCTACCAATCTAAACACAAAACACATGAAGTGTCAATGTAAAGAAGAAAACCTGTGAAATGAGAACAGAGAAGACTAGCAAAAATCATTCTAAACTTCCTTTTCTACATATGTCATATCTGCAGATTATGAGAGGAATTCTACTAGAAGAGAATTAGCTTCACATAAAAATACCAGAAATGAAGAGAATAGAGTGAAGAGGGAACAGAAATGAGGAGGATGCAAGAAGGAAGCTTGAAGGGTACTCTGGAGTAAAGCCACAGGTTAAAGAATCAGAGGACTGATATGAAGAGACAGGAGAGTAAACAATAGCAACAGCCTACAACAGATGACCTGAGGCTGCTTCAAATACCAATTGCTGCTGTTAGACCAGACACCACTCCCCTCCACTGAAACCCTGCTCCTCAGCCTCATTCACCTTCAGGAGAAGCATTTACTATCTGGTGTTCAGCAATGAACACCAAATAGTAAACAGAGTACTGAACTCTTGCACAGACTGGGCTCCAATTATGCTGGAAGGATGCCCTTCCCTAGGCCTTTATTTTACCTTCCTTGCAACATTATTCCAGTTGCAGAAACTGATTCTTGGTTTTATAGTACAGTGTTACACCAGAATCAGCTTTAAATCAATATAATCACTATTCATAATTACTGAATTCTGCAAAGGAAATAGTAAATACACATAACATATGCTGATACTTCCACCATTGCTACTTACCTCCATCAGGAGTTCCAACAAAAATTGTTACAGCAGAAGGATGTACATATAAAATATGCAATTAGATACACAGCCTGAGACTACCAAGTAAGGCAAACAGAAGGGGTTTTTACTCAAGTTAATTAGGAAAATCTAGAAAAATCTCTTTTGAGAGCTTTTTTTTTTCTGAGTAGATCTCATTTACTGCCTTCACTACACAGCTGGGAGAAAAAGGTCATCTATCATAGAACAGAATATACTCCAAACTCAGTTTTTTAATTCAGGCCCTTATCTATAAGCTCCAGCATCAACTTCCTTATTTCAGGAAATTTCTGTTATTCAAAGGTCCTAACAGAGAATTTCTTCATTATTCTCCTACATATAACCAAAGACAGAAACTAAATCTTCTCTCTATTCTGGAAATGTCCACTGCTGCAGTCAAGTTTGGGTCACAAAAAAAAGGTACGTAAACAGTGCTGAAAATTGACTTTTCTCTGGACACATGATTTTAAGAAAGATTTAATTTTCATTGCTGGCTTTTCCATCAGTTACTATGCAGCTGTCACTGTGCAACCATTCCACCAAAATCAACACAGTACAAAGCTGTTCCCACCATACTCTGCTCAGTTTACATATATTTAATTTATACTACACTGGCTCATTTTAATGCAAATAATCTTGTATGATGGGTGGGAATATTGATTTCTCCTACGTTTGAGTCCCTTGCTTCCACATTAGCAGACTGCCACAGTAAGTGCTACAGCACAGTGGCTAACTACTGGTCTCTGCTCAAGTAGGTGCAAAGTCAGCTTCAGCTGCTTAGGCACTGCAGGTGCCCTGTATAACAGAGCAAGGAGAAGAACACAAAACTTCTAACTACGATTGAAAGAGACTGAATAGAATGGATGGAATAGGAAACAGTATCAATAACACCGGCAGTGCTGAAAGTTGAAGTTCTTCCCTATCTGTAGTTTAAGAAAGAAACATAGACACCAGTCTGAGAGGTTGGAATTGAAACAGCCTGCTCTTTCACAATCTCCTTCTAACTGACTGAAAAGGTAGCAGCTACATTTCACAACAGGACTGGCAATATGGGTTTTTTTGGTCTAACAAAAGCTGAGACCAAACTGGTAGTTGCAGAGCACTTATGGGGGAAGATGATCTTGAAAGCATGCAAATAAAAGAGCATTTGTACAGCTTTCAAGTTTGGGTCTATATTTACAAATTCTGCAACCTCAAATTAACATTTTCTTTGAACTAAAGAATTATTCCATTCTGTTGATTCAATTCTTTCATTGTTCTCATTCATGAATGTGAGCTTTGTACAAGACAAAAAAAAAGCAGTGGGCTTATTTATATAAACAAAAAAAGAATCTGGTTTGTTTCATACTCAATCTGTTACCTGCAACACTCTAGTCATAGTAAGGTTAGAATGCCACTGGAGAATCAAATGCCTTCAGTACTATGCTCTTTAACACAAGAATTACACAAATGAACCCACTGTACCTGTTCAGCTTCTGAGGTCAGATTACCCTGGTGTGCCACAGTCACACATTTAACTCAAGAAGCTTAAATTAGGCTTATTTGAGGACTGTACAAGAACTTGCATTACTGGAGACAATCAGAGTTCTGCTTTGGATAAAGTAGGCCATTTAAGAAATGACAGAAATTCACCTTTTCTGTAGTGGCAAGAACTCTCCCCGAACAGCTTGTGGGTGACAGCAGGCCTGCCTGAGCCGTAGCAAAGGGTATAGAATAGAAGTCACAGTCCTTCTATCTAGGCTGCTAAGCTTAAGAGTCCAGTCTGAAATCTTCCTGAGTTTTGCCAATGCATCCTGGCAGCACACCTCGTGCTGGCGATGATAGAAGTGTCTCTCCACAGGAGAGAAGTGAAGCCAGTGTATATTTTCTGTCTGAGGGGGGATTTGAATCTGAAATTAAAAAGAAAAAGTAAGTAATTTGCAAATAAAACTAATGATAAATGATGTTCAGGAATTCTAAAACTCAAAACTTTGATTTACTTGGTCAAGCACATCCTTCTTTGCTGATCTCCACATGATCTTGGCAATTAGACTGTAGAGAGGCCGAGGATTTTTCCTGCAATAAGGTCGATATAGTAGCTGGTCCCACCAATGTTTGACCCAGTAAGGATCAACTCCAAGGAAAAGGACTAATCCATACAAATCTGCCAAGAAAAGAAAGTGTTTGTGTTTTAATACTTTGCAATATGTCTCAAAAAAATTTAACTGTCATACAAAGCCTATGAAGTATAAACCATCTCCATTCTGGCCTTTATATTTTGCACATGTTTTCCAGTCATTCCTTCAGCAAAATATTTAATTTGAGGCAGGGGACTGGGTGGTAGAAGGTGGGCGTTCTCTCCTTTAGCTCGTTTTTGATTTCCACACAACTTGAGAGAATTTAGCTGTTTGTGAGACACTTTCCTAATTTCAAGCTTAGCAGAAGAAAGCAAAGAGTTTAAGCCTATTCAGAGCAGAGACAAGAGGCAGAAATTACATGATTGCATATGGTTAACTGGGTTTGCCAGGTTTTTCTAAACCAATATTGCTCAGCATCATTACTCCAGAGCCTGCTGTGCACCAACTGTCTGCTGCCCACAATCCTAGAAGGGGCTGCAATTCAGAAGAATTTTCACTTCTCTACTAATGCATAAGAAATTAACAAAAGACACTTCAATTGTTTTCTTGCTAATTGAGAGAATACATCTTGCTAATTCTGCCTAATTCAGAAACCTGTCACTTTTTGGAATGAAATTTAAGGATGTACTGACTTTAAACGTCTGTCTTAATTTTACTGGAAAAACACAGAAGCACACATTTAAATGCTGCATGGGGATACTGCAGAAACAGAGATATGTGATGATATCTTGTAGTTCTTGAAAATCTGGTGGCTACATTCCTTATTCTGTTAGCTTTATCATAATTCAGTATTCAGCTGAAAACAGCAAGACATTCACCAAATACATCATAGACCAGAAGAAGAAAAATCCTGGAAATCATTTCTGAGCAAGAAGCAATTGTTTACCCAGAGCTCCTATCCCACCACATTACAGCAGCAGTGGCACAGATTGAAATGAGTCAGCAGTTTTCATCCCTGAAGTGATGAGGGCTGCCTTAGAGTCTGTCAACATGTATTATGAACTGTATGATATTTCAGATATGTATTAAATCAACACTATCACACACAGGGCCTTAAAGGAGTTTCATCATGACACTAAAATCAATCATTTCTTCCTGGAGCTTTGCTTTATTAACACTGTATTCTCGCAACTATTACATGTATTTATAAATTTAATTCAAAATTCCATTATTAATTAATCTGATATATTGATTTTTACAACTAAGTATCCGAACAACAGTCCACAAATGCTTACACTGATTTATCCACTTTTAAACACATTGCCCCAATGTGTACCATATATTCCAAAATCCATCAGAGAACACAGGGAGACAAAGCAGTTAGTCAGCTCCCTTTCTTTTATTCTATCTCTGTCTGAAGCCTGTCTACAGAAACTGAGCACCACACAAAAAAAAGACAAGATAAATGTCACCTGCTAACATACAGCTACCTACTCCACACATCGCAAGTCATTAAGTCCTTACATAAGAACTGGAGATGGTTTCATAAGGTTTAGCATGATTTTTAGAATTTAAATTCATAGCAGCAGATACCCACAGTAGTTCATACAGAGCTATGCAAAAAGCAAATACAGCTTTGCTTGCTGTATTTGACAGTTCACAGGATTCTGTAACCAGAGCAGACTATCTGCTGTAAAGAAGGTTTAATATTTTTCCACTCCACTAAGTGAAAACTGAAGAACACACTTGAGTCAGCTATTAGACACACAGCTTCTCTGGGAGACAAAAAGGTTTCAGCTCTTCGATTTGTATATTGATACATGTATTGATGGCTTTATTATTATGCTTAAAGTTTATGGCTTACAAAGTTAGAGTACCTAGTGAATTCAGAACAAAACTAGCAGACATTTTAACTGCTTCAAAGCCTCACCTAGTTATCAGCATAAGGAAAGCCCAGAGATTACACCACTACATAAAATCTCACCTTCTAATCCTCGCTGCACAGGAGTGCCACTGACACACCAGCGATTGACTCCACTCAAACGGAGTGCCATCTCAGCAGCCTAATGAAAGGACACAGAGCCAATGATAGGAAAGGAAAAACAGAGTGGAACACAGTCTGACAACACGTGGATCTTATTTTTGAGAAGTCTGAACATCTTTTCAGCATGTACCCTTAGACCTAGAAGCAGCATTGGTGCAATATATTATAAAAATATATATAATATTTTTGATCTTTTTAGAAGGTAACTGAAAGCTGACAAAAGCCAGGTCCTCTTCCAAGCAATTAAGGGCTCACAGAAGGCAAACAAATAGCAAAATAAACTGTATGTTTAAAAAATTCTGAACATTAAAGCCTGTAAGGCATTATGTAAGTATCATTTCTGTCTTCCTGTGTTGGGCTAAAAAACTGGACAAAGACTAATTAAAATAATCCCTCCTGCAGACTGTATCCCTTGAGTTTGCAGACAGACTGCTGACTATTTTAGCTTCTAGACCCAAAGGACATATCTATGCCTCTGAGACACATCACTGAACAAGGCTAGTGTCTTGTTGAAAACTATCAAACACCATATACAACATGATGACCTAGTTCTTTAAACTGTCAGTATAGATTATGCTAAGTATTTTTCAAGCTGGATATACTTCACAATCTTCCAAAATTCCAACAGGAGAACGATTCAATGGTAAGTATCTCCAACAGAAAATTCACTTCTGAAGAACAAGGGACAAGGACAAACTACATGAGTGTACTCTGAACATTAAGAGGGGGGGAAGGAGAGACTCTCTTATTTTTTCAAGTTAAATGAATGCATGACCAGGAATGTCATACCTTTGCAGTGGTGCATTCAACCATCTGTGCCTCATCGAGGCAGATCCTCCACCACTCCACTGCCACCAAGGGGCTGGGGATGGCCATGTAGCGCTTCTGGTTCCTGAAGCGGCGCCCGTCCTTGCTGTTGCTGTGGGGAATGTCCACGTAGTTCAGCTCGGAGCGCAGGACGTCGTAGGTGGTGATAACCACCTCCTGCTCCGCCAGCATGTGCGGCTGCAAAAAGCCGTGCTTCTTCACGCCTTGGTACACCTACAGGGATTCACAGGCAACAGCACAAGAGCAAAGAAGGGAGGTAGGAATGATAAAAATGCTAATATATCAGTACAGCTTAATATGTGCAAGCTTTTAGCAGTGTTGCTCATATAAAAAGAAACTATTCATAAAATGTGTAATCATCTAATAGTATGGTGGGAAATTCATCTAAGTAACCTAATAATAAATACAATAGAGTCATGGATGCAAAATTTGTCAAATTTTTATGACTTTCCAAAACATTTATTTCCTCCTTTGAAGGAGAGAGGACTTCATTATTTTCTACAACAGTTATTTGTTGTAACAGTTGTTTGAAGATTAAGTATTCTGTAATGTTGTATGGAACAACATTATACAAGTTACTGTAACATGTTCAATCTTCTCCTCTCCTTTACTGTAGATCATTACCTTTCTTCCGAAAACTTTACTCACTAAAATCTAATGGATGATTAGGCAAAGGCAGAAATATGCATCAAAATATAAAAAACCCAGAAATTACACTCTGAGTAAAGTTTTACCTACAGAGATTTAAGAGATGAAAAAATATACCCTAGGTAAAATACAGTCCCTGTGCACTAGCAGAAACCCTTCATATTGACATTTGTTCTATTATCAGAAGTACTTTTCTTATCTCCCTCATAATCTTAAGCCAAATCCCTTTAGAAACATACAAAGTTAAAATAACTGCTCTTTACCCCTTTATGATCAGCACATGATTTCACTGTTAATTTCAGTCTTAACCCTACTTTTTCTCCCAGTAATGATCTTCCTCTACCTTGGTGCATATGGCAACAGTGTTTCTGTCAACTGAAAGAAACACCTGCAGATAATTTCTTTCTATTGAGCCCCAGAGTGGGACAACAGAGTAACTCAGCTCACTGCACATGAAACAAAGGAGAGAAGGGGAGCTTGGAAGGGGAAGAAAAAAAGAAACAAATTAACCAAAAAGAGCACGCTCTCTGAAGCACCCACGAAGAAACAAACTGCCAAAGTCTAATGATTTCTTCAAGTACTTATGAATAGATTTTGTGCAGATTTATAACTTGGCCAAGTTTTGATTGTTTTCACAGCAGCAGGAAGACAATCTACCACAAAGCAAGACTTACTGATAAATTTTAATTTCTCGTTCTATTACATAAAACCATTAGAATTTCCCATGGGTTGTAAGCAGTTGAAGAGTAAAAAACACATGTCACATGCAATGCAAAAGTTGTTAACATGGGAAACTGATTCTTTGAAACATGTCCATTACTTTCATTTTACCTCAACAGGAAATAAAACACCAAATTTTCATTTTGAAGCAACACTGAAAACAAGTCTCACAGTTGGCAGTTAGAAGAAAATGAAAACAATCTTGCAGAATGGAAGATGCCACACAGTTTAAAGTACTGACAATCAATATTTAAACTATTTTGTTGTCACCATGTACATCTATTTCTGCTAATTTTCATTAAACCTGGTATTAAACGTGGACTGGGCCCTAGGAAAACCATGTGAGTTTTACACATTTGTTAATTCCTGCATTAAATCTAATTGGACTACTCACACAAATAGCACTGGAGGCCTAGAATTCATTTATATGTTGGGCAACTATGTGTAATAGTCAAAGGTACCAGATATATCTCTGAATACCAAGTTATATCATATCTGCTACTACTTTGTTCAAAATACAAGTGATTGATGGTTTTCAAAGCTCTTGATCATTACAAAGGCTCCTGACTGCTAAAAATATGAAGGAAAAAACTTGGCTGCATCGGTAATAAAAGACTTTTGAATACTGTGATATCAGTATTTTTTAAAAACCTGCATGGTGATTGTTACCCTAAGTATAATTAGATTCTAGTGGCAGGGTTATTAGAAATCAAGTAAAAGGACAATACATGGTCTCCAAATAAGCAACATCCTAATAAATTTGGTAGATGTTATCAACACAACAGTTGTACCAGTATTGTTTTCAGTAAACACCAATGCCGAAGACTTTTTCTATAAAGCCTGAGAACCAGAAATGCAAAGCTACAGGCTTTACCTACGGAAACATTTTTTATCTAGAACAAAAGGAGGAGAAACAGTCTGAGAATTGCTTAAGTGCACGTGTACAGTGAGACAACACTCAAAACACCCATAGGCCTTCTTAAGTTCCTTGGTAGTCTTTCAAACAGCCTTCCCTCTCAGAAACTACATGTTGCTGCAACCACACAGAAATTTGCTTTCAGCCGCTATACAATCTACTCCACTGGTTTATCTCCCAGTGACCAGCTAAAACAGAGAAAAAAAGGACTAATTGCAGACTGTCTCTCTGGGACAGCAATGCACCACATAATGCCAAAGCATTGGTCTAGCAGCAAGAAGCATAGAGCTCTGGCAGAGAGGACAAAGACTTCTGAACTTTGAGTGATGCAAGCCCCAAGCCTTGATAAAATAACTCTCCAGAATATGAAGCTCTATAATCTTACCAGAACTCGAAGAGATGATGATCTTACATGCCTATTGATCTCATCTACCCACTGGTGGCAAATAGAACTTGGAGAAATTATCAGAGTCGCTCTTGTAGGAACTGGTTTCATTGCCACAAGGCAATGGGGACAGTAGAAGGGCCTGCTCTTCAGGTTCTCCTCTTTGTAGTTTACGCATTCTGCATGCTGCCACAGGTAACATTTCAGGCACTGCACACGAGCTTTGTAGTCAGCCAATCCAAGCTCACCACAGATGCATTCAAAACGATATTCAGAGGTATTAAATGGAAATATGGAACTGGTATGTTGTACGTTACTGCCAGCACGTTCTTGGGAATGTGAGGACTGGACCTTTGGGACTTCCTGTTGGATAACAGCTGTAGTTTTAGAAACATCAACATCAGGATGACTGCTCATGTCACTGGAGACAAAGAGGTTGCCATGAAAATCAGGAGATTTTGGGACCACAGTTTCTTGCTTAACATTTTTCTCTTCTACAGAGTTCTCATGATCTGCTTCAGATTTCCTGTTATTTTTACTAGTTGTACAGTAATCATGTTCTTCCATGGCGATATTCTCATGTGATGCAGTTTCAAAGACATTTTCAGATGTTTCATCACTGTTTGTTGATTCTTTGGTTTGAGTTTTAGCATCAATCAATTGCTTCTTCTGAGTGTTTTCTGAAGTCCTTGCTACCTACAAAGTAAAATTAATCAAAAATGTCAGACTTTACATTCTGGCTTGTCCAGTGACATTTGTTACCGGTGCTACCTAATGTCTTCATTAATGACATAGCCAGAGGGATTGAGTGCACCCTCAGCAAATTTGCAAATGACACCAAGTTGAGCAGTACAGCTGACACACCTGAAGGACGGGATGCCGTCCAAAGGGACCTCAACAAACTTGAGGAGTGGGCCCATGGGAATCTCATGCAGTTTAACAAGAACAAGTGCAAGGTGCTGCACATGGCTTGGATGAACAGATTGAGAGCAGCCCTGCTGAGAAGGATTTGGGAGTACTGGTGGGTGAGAGGCTGGACACGATGCAGCAATGTGCACTTGCAGCCCAGAAAGACAATCGTATCCTGGACAGTATCCAAAGCAGCGTGGGCAGCAGGGCCAGGAAGGGATCCTGCCTAGCTATTCATTCTTGTGAGACCCCACCTGGAGTACTGCAATCCAGCTTTGGGACACCCAATATAAGGAGGATGTGGAACTGTTGGAGTACGTCTAGAGGAGGGCCACGAAGATGATCAGAGGGCTAGAGCACCTCCCCTGTGAGAAAAGGCTAAGAGAGTTGGAATTGTTCAGCCTGGAGAAGAGAAGGCTTCAGGCTAAATTACGGCCTTCCAGTACCGAACCAAAAGCTATGAGAAGCTTTAACGGGACTATTTACAAGAGCACATAGTGACAGGACAAGGGGGGAATAGTTTTTAATGAAAGATAATAGGTTTAGATACTAGGAAGAAATTCTTCACTGTGGGGTGGTGAGACACTGGAAGAGGTTGCCCAGAGACAATGATGCCCCAACCCTGGAAGTGTTCAAGGCCAGGTTGGATGGGGCTTTGAGAAACCTAGTCTAGTGGAAGGTGTCCCCATGGCAAGGGGGTTTGGAATTAGATGAGTTTTAAAGTCCCTTCCAACCCAAACAACTTTCTCCTCACCCTTTTTTTTTAATGACATATAAACACATCAGTACATAGATATTAAGGATTTATATTAATTTCCAGTTTGAGGATTTGGTTAATGTTTACCAGTGTTTAAAAAACAACTTCACAGTAAGAACAATACAACTTCCAGTAACACTATTTTAGAAGACTTGTGACAGATGTAGTTAATATTTTAGCCCCAAATTTTATCTACTTATGATTTCTGCTTCTTTATTTATAAGTGTCGAAGCAATTGCTGCAGTTTTCTTCATTTTTACCACTAAATCAGTGTCACTGAGCTCGTGTACATAGACAGTACAGCTGAGAGTAGCATGCAATTGGCAGAAAAAAAACCCCAGCCTTTGCAACATTCTTTGAAATAACTACAGCAGCATGTTTTACCTGCTCTTTGGCTCTTTCTCGCTTCTTCTGTTCCTTGTAATTCTTCCCCAGCTTGAAGGACCCAGCCAGACCATGCCCTTTAACTTGTTCTACCACCTGTTCTGCAATTAGTTTTTCTAGAGTTCTTTTGAGAAGCCGTCTATTTCTCTGCGTATCGTATCTATATATAGAACTGATGTACTTAAATATTGCAATTATGGATGCTCCTTTCTTCACATTAATTTCCTTTACAGCGGCTAATATCATTACTCGTAAGCCTGTATGAAGAATCAAAACAAAAACTTAAGTTACCTCACAGAATGCGTATTAAGGTAACTCTAAACATAGTGCTCATCTAAAAAATGCAGATAGGCAGCAGTTTTGACAAGCTTTTACTTGACACAGCTCTACGGATTGCTGTTTTGCAATGATTCTAAAACAATGTTGGATAGCAATAGAAATAAATCACCCAATTTTCTTACTGAGGCATAAAAAAAGACAACTTATTTCATTTAAATGCATAAACTCTTTACAAAGACCTCTAGTTGCATGGAGCTCTGTAGCAGAGTTCTGAGTTAGTAGCTTTACTTTTAACTGTGGATCATGCAATCCTACATGACAGAGCTCAGCAAAAGAATAACTTCATTCTGAAGAAGTCAAGAGTAGCCTTGAACTCATAGTCAGTGGCCAATATAACACAACGCTAAAAGCAAAACGTATTTTAAAACTCATCAGAAATACTTACTGGGATACTGTATTTTTTCCTTTAATTTAGGATCCATTTCCTTTGTTTTTTTCTTTTTATTTCCCTCTAAAGGTTGAGGTGGAACAAAGAAGTTCACAAGCTTACCCTAATGCAGACAACATTAAATAGTTATTAGCTCATGTCTCTTCACAGTCACTCTGACCTTCATTAATCTCCTCATATTTGAAAGTAAGCATGAGCTGCTACAAATATATGTTCTGATCTCACCAATTTGCTCAGATAGCTCTTTTTTAATCTACAGAGTGACACATCATTCATTTCAGTTTCTTGGCAAACAGTGTTCAGCACCCTAACTGAAACACAAAAAGCAGCTCTGAAACCCTCTTGGGTCCTCCACTGCTTTAGCATTAAGTTGCAGGAACCTATAGATGTAAGTGAGCTAGGTTCCTGATGGGGGAGGAAAATATATATTTAATATATAGCTAGAAAAACAAAAGGAAGTAAGCAATATAGAGGAAGACCCCTAGTCAGCTGTATAAAAAGTATGTTTCTCCTTTTAGGGATTACCTCCCAAAATTTTACTCTTATATATTAGCTGACATCTGTCCCAACTACTTACATCATTAAACAGTTTCAGTAACTCCAGCCCTCCAAAAGCTCTGGTTTCTACCTATTGTTATCAGTTGGTGTCCAGGCACTTTAGTGCTTTTACTCCTCTGTTTGCACTACTTGGTGCTGACCCTCTTATATATCTAAGAATCATCTTATTCTCTCCTTATATCTCTTATTCTCTCCTAATAAGAGAATTGAGTCCTTTTAACTGATAAAATGACAAGCAGGCAGGAGATCAGTATGATAAATGTGCAATGAAACTGGCTGCCATGATTTCCAAGGGGTGAAACTCACAAAGTGGTAAGAGTTTACTTAAGAATAATGGTCCTTTCCCTTCAGAAAAAATTTTTGGGTTTAGTGGATGTGCCAAATTTTCACAGTATGCATGATGAGGAAAGTGAAAAGATGGAAAACTGTTGCTAAATAAGCTCATTTATTATATGAAACAGAGGGAGAGCAGAAATCTTTACCCAGAATGTAAACTGTCCCTATTTTAGCACAGAACACTAATGGATGTTTGACACCCATCAATACAATGAAGTGAAGGAGAATGGCCTCCAACATAGTAAACTAAATTAAATTATTTATATACTCCTGAGCCTGTCCAAACTATATTAACAGTACAATTGCCTGATAAAACCATTGAACAATGGCAAAGGATCAACATGCAAACTGTTCCACCATTAATGCTGCCATGTATCATGTCCTATTAAGGGAAAAACTTTCACAGTAATAGAGCTTTGAATATGGACTTCTAAAGCAATGAAAAGTGCACTTGCATTCATTCTGAATAGCATTTTCTTAATAATAACTCTCAACCTGGTTTCCTTACCTCAGGTAATGTCAGATCATCTTGTTTAATCTCTGGTCCAGTGTGATTCAGAATAAGAGCCAACACTTCCACTGTTTTTCCAAGACCCATCTCATCTGCCAAAATACCTCCAGGCCACTGGGGTCCAGCAGTTGGATACTCACGGATAATGCTAAAATTCAAGTACATTCCCAGTGAAAGTCAGTTACTACAGAATGTTGTGACAGAGAAGGGTGCATTCAGGGACAGACAGCATAGCTTCAGCAAGGCAAAGTTTGTAAGGTGAGGCATTATCTTTTATTAGTTAAGCTGAGATAAACAAAAACTAGCAAGCTTTTTGCGTGTATGAACCAGATCAAGACAAATACACATGCCAGAATTTTTAGATTTTTTTCACCTCTTAATAGGCCTTGCCTTGCTAACCTTAGCATATCATAGCATTAGCCTCAAAAAAATTGAAATATTTTTTTATTCACATGTGGAAAAGATCTGAAAGTTACATAGGGAAAAATATAAAGCAAACTAGCAATCAAGAGGTTCTATTCTGACCAAGGTAATGATAAAAGAGAAACAGGCTTAGTAATGCAATACCGAGCATTAATAAAAAGCTTTATACTGCTGCCTTCCTTTGGACTTTGAAAACATTGAAGAAGATCAAAGCCTCCAATACTCTAAATTAAAAAAATTAATATTAAACCATTAAATTATTGTCTTTTTTTAAGAAAAGCTTTAATAATTACATCTTCAACTTGAGATCTACATATTTATCTGTGCGTTACATACTTGAGTTTGTTCTTTTTTTCAAATTAAAGATATCACTGTTCTAATTCTTTAGTTGCTAACTGAAAAACAAGTTATGGAATATCTTATATCCTGCAGGATAGAGCTGCCAACACGGTTTTCACAAAGCACAACCCTGAGATGTCCTCAGAAAGAGTAACTATAAAAACGTACCAGCCAGTAAATGGATTATAGTAGATTTTTTTTCCATCCAGAGTGATCACCTCCCGCCATAAGAAGTGCAGCACGTTTTCTATGGAGAAAGTGTTCACTTTACTATGATGAAGTTTCTCTATTAACAGCACACTCTTTAGAATTATTCAGCCTTTTTTTGACATTAAGAGGAAAAAAGCTGAAGTCCATCTCAACAGAGCTTCATGACCAACATGATACATCAATGGCTGCTCAGCAAAACCTAGCTTATTATTTAGTGTATGACCCAAACAACAGCTTTTATAAAAATACTAATGAAATAACTCACAAAACTTCTAATCAAACAGCAAGGAAACATTACTGCTGACAATGCAATTCCACTTTCCACAATTGTGCAAGTTTTTCAGATCCATATACTTGCCACTACTTGGAGTACTGGTGTGGTTCTCTCGGTGAAGCATCCAGTTCACAGCCTCACTTTGGTATGGCCTCAGAATGGGAATCAATGCAGGATGCTGCACATCCTTTCTCAGTAACTGGATATCCTGCTGATGGGTGTGCCGTACGAAGTCATAAAGCTCTTCAATATTTTGTCGCTCTAGTTCCGTGTCGGATTCTTCTTCATCTTCCTCCAGCTCGTCTGCATACACAAATAATTCAAGACATGCATCATCAATCAACTTGGGACAACATTTCAGTAAATTTTGCAGCAACATATTTAGTTTACATACATAAAAATAAGCAAAGTGTCATTTAAACATATGCCCGTGACTGCATCTGACTCAGCTAGCAGCAGTAGCAAACAATGAGCAGTTTAATAACTGAAATAAAGAAAAACATTGCAACAATGACAACAGTAATAATAATAGTAATAGCAATGAAAAGGAAAAAAGAGAGAGATTAAAAGAACCCAAGGAACAAGTGATGCACAATACAATTGCTCACCTCTCACTGATCAATTTCCAGCCCATCCCCAAGTGGCAACTGGTGGCTCCCAGCCAACTCCCACTAGTTTATAAACTGAGGATGTTGTTCTATGGTGTGGAATATCCCTTTGGCTGTCCTGGCCACGCTCCCTCCCTTCTTGTGCACCTGTAAAGCAAGGACTGAAAAGTCCTTGACTTGGGGCAAGCACCACTCAGCAAGAAGTAACAAATCATTGCATTACAAACATTATTGTCACAGTGAACCCAAACACACGGCACGCATCAGCTATTAAGAAGAAAATGAACTCTGCCCAAACTGGAACCAGGACACCCAAAAGTTAACATGCTGTAGTGAGCACAGATGTATACATAATCAGCAAAGCTCTTTCTTTAGAATATAGGTATAGAATGACCAGAACTTATTTATTTAATATAGACTTTCCACTAAAAAATTCCAGTTGTTACAGAATCACAATTATCTCATGCTTCTGATTTAAATATTAATAAATGACCTTATTGAAATTAAAAAAGTTAACCTTAAGTTAACCTATTCATCTGGTTAAGAAAATTGTAGCAGCAGGACAAAATATAACTCTCACCACTTGCATCACTGCAAAAATTCAGACAAGGCATGCTTTCAGAATTAAAAACCCACCTCAAGAGAAGTAATCACCCTTTGGGACAGAAGGCCTACCCTTCTTTTCTACCCGATAAGAAAGAAGGCCTTGTGCTTATGTATTTTTCACATAATTTGGATATATGGGCATACACAGAACTTAAACATGTAGAACAAAAATTCATGAAAACTTCAAGGGCTGGAGTTCTAGAAAACAGGTATGAGAGAATGAAAGACTTGCAGGCCAAGTTTTAACAGTGTTTTAGGCCTAAAATTAAAACATCAGTATCAAAAAAATACAGACAGGTTCTAACCTTAGCTAGCACTGGAGATAAACTCACTCTGCAGAATTTTTGTGTTAAAAACAAACAAACAAACAACAACAAAAACAACAAAAAAAGCCACCATCAAAACTGGAAGCAAGTCAAGGCTATCATTTGCAGCACAAAGTAACCTTAAAGTATATTTAACATTTTAATAAAGCAGCAAATGGCTGACACACTTAAATCAGATTTTAATTCTGATGCCTTGGGCTAACAAGGAAGAGATGCACCTGGCAGAAACCAGAAAGCTTAATCTTATCATAAGGCTCAGAAGCTGGTATTAGGATGTTCTTTCTTGAAAAGCAAAAGCTTTCCTTCATTCAAATGGATGATGAAGGTGAAGAATGATTTCCAAAACAAAAGGAGGAAATTATACGCCTATATATGGCAGCCATCAGTGCCTTCCCCTAATCCTTTTAAATCAAAGGAACAATCCCAGAGCTTGTCAAGGGAAATGAGAATACTGAAAGACATTAAGTTTCTACACATTCATGAAAACTATACATATGACTTGTAACGTAAAGAAGGCAGTCAGAGTGTACATGTGGAGTTATTAATGATCCAGCCAAATAAAAAGCACCAAGAAAGCATTCAGCTTTATATATTAGAAAGCAATCAGCATTACATATTAAAGAAACCATTCGAAGGGATCCTTTAACACATACCCCTCACTTTAGGAAAGAACAGAAAATTAGAGTATTTGCAAAGTATAACTTTGATCAAAGAATTTGATATATAATGACACCTATCATTATACATGCTAAAATAACAGTCTTCAAATCTCACATTTTTAAGCGTACTAAATTGACTTCTACAAAAACTAAGTCTATCCAGAATTGTACAGGAGAGCAAAGACTGCAATATAATTTAAAGCAAAATTTTTCTTAATGCAATTGGATTTTTTTGTACACACCTTTCTTGTTTTGTTGATTCTTCCAGAGATTTCTTTTTCAATATTAAATGGTTCTACGTACCACGGGGATTTTGAAAAGGATGCCAGGGAAGTTTATCCCTCTCAGTTACTTATTAAACAGTGACTATTTAATTATGCTTTCAACCATTTCAAAATGTAATTCAGTTACAGAGGTCTCATCTTAATCTTTTTTACATTTGGGAAACAGATGGCATTGTACTATCTAAAAATTCAGTTTCTCTGATGCTTTTCAAGTACTCTATTTAATTCCTTCAATGACTGAACTACGGTTCTGCTACTGCATCTGCAGTAGGATCTTTCCTTCTCCAGACTGCAGTATAACAATGTCTGCACTAATGAAACAGCCTAGATTAATGGAAAACTTGTTGCCTCACATATGGTAGTAAATAAACAAATACCAAAACCATATTTGTACAAAGAATTTATTCTTAAGAAAACTGAGGGTAAATGGTAAATGATGAAAAGGTAAGATGGCAGAGAACATCTGCCTGAGCAGGCAGATTTGGCTGAGACTCAGGGAAAACACAGTTTATGACCTTTGGAAGAAAGGGCTGGCAGTTCAGGACGACTACAAGGATGTTGTGAGATTACTGTATTAAATTTTGGGTCCCTCACTACATGACAAGAAAGACATGGAAGTGCTGGAGCACATCCAGAGCAGAGCAATAAAGCTGGTAATGGATCTGGAACACAACTCTTATGAGGAGCAGCTGAGGGAGTTGGGGTCATTTGGACAAAAATAGATGAGGGGGAGACCTTAGTCCTCTCTACAACTACCTGAAAGGAGGTCATAGTGAGATGGGTGCTGGTCTCTTCTCCCAAGTAACTGAACAAGAACAAATGGCCTCAAGTTGCATGAGGGGAAGGTTAGATTGGGTAACAGGGAAAAATTTCTTCCCATAGAGGGCTGTCAAGCACAAGAACGGACTGGCCAGGGAGGTGGTTGAGTCACCATCACTGGAAATATTTAAAAGACTTGTAAATGTGGCACTTAGGAACATGGTAGTGATTGACTTGGCAGTGCTGGGTTAAAACCTAAATGATTCAAGGATTCCATATTAAACATTTTATCATGTTTTTTTCAGATTATTTAATGCACCTATGGCTATGCTTGCCATAACAACACAGATGAACTTCCTGCCACAAAGTCTCAAAACCAGAAGGATATCACCAGAATGAGTGGTGATATCCTCACTGAGTACAGTGAGAAAAATATATTAAAATTAAAAGTAGCAGTAGAGAGGTCATATGCGTTATTTGTGTAAATCCTTGAGCACAACACCATCAGCATGAGAATTTGCTCATCAGTGGGGGGAACAAGAAGCTTCATCTTGGAATGTTATTGTATAGATTTCACTTTAGATGGATATTGATAAATGTTAAAATATATACTTAGGTGTAATTTTACAAAACCTCAACTAATTCTGTTTAAAAACGGGTGGAATTTAAACTAAGTTGTTAGAAACATTTAAGAGAAATGCATTTATCAGGACAGAATCAAGGCTATATTATTTTATGCCACATCAGTAAGTTCATGTTCAAAAACTGTTAGGAAATGAAACTACTTTCCCATTGCATAATCACCTGGGGTCCTCCTTCACAAATATTTTTCATTTCTGTGACATGCTTTTTCTGAATTCAGAGCAGAGCATAATGCACACTATGGACTTACATTAGTGGTTTAGTGATCATGTTTTGTTCTCTAACACTTTCAGGATAATTCTTTACTATTGATTTGGTTTCATGAACACTGAACATTAAATTGATACATTTACTGAGCTATACACCTACCTACTGAACTGCAACCCTGCTTGCAACAGTTAGCAAAGAGGCCATAATTTTTTTCTTCTGCATTGTTTTCTATTCATCTATTGAATTACTACTGAAACTCCATGGCCTAGTCTGCTTGCAAGCTTTCAGTTGTTCTTCATCTCTGTTACGCTGAATAATACATTTAAACACTGTTGATACCACTTCACCAATCATTCTTTTTCTCAAAGAGTTAGTAATACATTAAGGTGCACATGCCTTTGTAGGACTTGACTGGTGATTGGCAATCATTTATTTCTGTTCTCCGTGCCAGCTATTTTACTTCGTCACTTACACGGCATTCACTGGCATGAAATCAAGACTCCATTATTATTTTACAGCACATAAAAACGTACATGTTCAAAACCAGTCCAAATCTTTACCAGCTGGCAACACAGCTCCTTTACAAACCTGAGCTGCTTGCATGGCTCATGAAAAGTTAAGGCACAACAATCCAATTTCTCAGGACCACATTCCTGCCCCAGAAACTTTGAGGGGCATGTCTTCCCTTTCAGAAAGTACCTCTTCACCTGTAAGCTACACTGAACCAGGTAGTCCCTATAAACACATCCTTTAGTGTACTGAGGACAAAAGTCCCACGTTCCAGCAGAAAATTAGTTTGGACCTTAAAGTAAGTCACCAGTAATTTTCTTCACAATCTCTTTCCCCAACTCTTCCACAATGAGAAAATATGCAGAAAAAAACCCTGTGCTTTCTGCTATAGCATTACATTTATTTCAGCACTCTATCATATACCTTAGAGATCTCAAGTCTATGAATTCCCTGGCAACTGTTCTGCTTCTAATGTATTTATGATAATGTGTTTCTCCTAACAGATTTAAAACCACTACTATTCATTTCTAGACCTTAAAATATTTTTTCTTCAGACCTCTTCTTGGATCTGATTTGTCATGCTTTCAAACCTAAACTGGCATATTTGTGTCAGTCAGATTCAGTTTTTGGAAGGATGATTTCTTATGTGCAGTATCTTCCCCACTTAGTAAGTTATACTGGCCCATCCCTTGGTACACCTCACGTCGGTCCTCATAGCTGCACATTTGTTCTTCGCAGCAGGTAAGGATGTTCAGATTTTATTTTGTTACCTCTTCCTTTTAGCTTCTCTTTAGCCCGAGTTGCCTGATTTTTATACAACTCTGCCTCTTCTAATTAGGTGCAGTGCTATTTGGGGAGGGTGCTAGGCTTTTGCCACAACACAAACTCTGTATACTACAGTCACTGAATCAGTCTTCAGTCAAAATTTTGAATCAACTCTACACTCAGGAATGAGACAAAGGTTGGTTGGGTTATTTATTTGTTTGTTTTTTCCACAAGTTTCCTAAGACACCACAACATAAAGCCATTGTTTATCACCCTATAAATCTGTATTACTAGCAAGTGTAATCTGGCAAATATACCTTTAATTCTAAAATGATAGGGAGGCCCATGTTTCTCAGTCTGCAGTGGTATATTCTCAAAACATTTTGTAGTATTTTACATTGTAACTGCTTTACAATATAAACCAAACAGAAATCTATTGCCGCAGTTGTGTGATAGGCCCCAACCTGGGAACAAGTTTTCCAAATTTAATTCCTGGCTCTTTTACACTGTTCCTGTATGATTCGGAGAAGATACTGTAGATCTGTTCAAACTACCCCCATGGAACAGGGAAAACTGTACTTACTTCCAGAAAAGTGAGGATTCAAAACACCTCTATGATTCAGTATCTGTAGAGAAGAATTATCACCTCTGATTTCAGCATAAATGAATTAGCATATGATTAATGGGCAGATAATGGTATTGGGTGAATTACCTAATAATGCTGCCCAGAAAAGAAGAGTTGCTCTAGATGGCAGGAATAACTACTATTTTCCCTTACATTTACAACTACTACAGAAGACAAAACTGTTTCTGTTCATCAACAATCAACTTTATTGCATTACCTGGAATTAAAAAACTGTAGAACTTTTCCATGAGTTTTTGAATAATCTGATTAGCTTTTTTGGGTCTTCCACCTCCATCACTGAGAAATTCTGGTTTACTTAGCCCAAATTCAAGAAGGTAAATTCCAACCTGTGAAAAGGTTATACAGTTAACAATTTAATTAACAATTAAATTAAAATAACAATTAATTTAATTGACAAGAATATTATAAACAGAAGAGCACAAAAAATAATAACAGTGGCTTGAAAATTAGCAGGTACAGACAGATATAATAAATCTACTAAAAACACCATGTAGAGGAAACACAACTAAAATCTTCTGTGATTCCTTCAGGTAATACATTGCTAATGGTGAAAAAATAAAAATATATTTACAGGAAAAACCACACTGAAAACATTACAAAAGCATGTAGAAACAATACATTTTCAGCACATTATAAATACATAGTAGCTGCCAGACTTTGTTCAGATATTTTTATTTTATATTTCAAACAAAAAACAAAAAACCAAAAAAAACCACCAAAAAAAAAAACCTCCAAAATTCAAAACAAGTATAATGAATGCATACCTTTAAAGCCTGAGCCTCTCCAGGTCTTTGATAAAGTCCAATTATCTTTTTCTTTTGCAACCATCTCAAATCTTCCAATATTTCACCACTTAAAGTTGCTTCCACCAGAATACGTTGTTCATAAGCGCCCAGGTACTCTTTTGTTTCATTACTGTGCTCATCTTCACTTCTTTCATGAACACAGACCTGCAGCTCATCATCAGAGTCTCCTCTCATTAGAGTAAAGCTCCTGTCATGGAATTCATCAGTTAGAATTTCCTCAGAAGGCAGATGAAGAGCAAATTCTCCCAACAAAGCCTTCCAAGACCTATCTGCACGGTATGGCAAGACTATAATATTTAGCTGTACAGACACAGGAGTCAAGATGGAATAAGAGTCTTCTTCATCGTTAACTGTCAAAAACTTAACAGATTTTGAGCCACTGCCTTCTTTCTGTGCAAGATCTTCATCAGTGCTATCATCGTTTATAACGATGAAGGATGCAGAAGTGCTTGGAACTGGAATATGGTCCTCATTAGTTACTTCATCATCTAAAGCCACCATCTCATTTCTCCGGTCTTCATGCATATTCCAGCAGAGCTTTTTCTTCTTCTCCTCATCCACTTTGGATGGAGGTGCACGTTTCCGACGACTGCTCATTTTGCCGTTTTCTCAACAGTGCTTTCAGTATCTGCAAGGTGAAGTAAATCACTCAACAACAGGCATTACAAAATCAAATGGCCACACTAGAATTTCACTGTGCAAAATTCTGGGACACAAATATATGCACTATGCACTCAAACTGTTCAGAAGTATTAGCTTTAGAGGGCCTCCTATTCCTGTGCCGTCACACAAAGCTGGACATGAAGCATGGTCTCATACTAGATCTTACAAGTTTGCCAGACAGCTACAGACAAAGATCAACAAGACTGCTTCATTTCAGAACTCTTACTCAGAATCTTGTGGGATAGATATAAACCAAGAAGCAGGGGAATCCTTCAAAGATGGGGGTGGAGGAAGACAGCAAAAAAAACCAAAACAAACCTCCGCAAACAAAAGTGTAGAAGTACAGGAGATCTGGGGGCGGGAGTGGGGTAAATACACATAAAATTCCTCTTTTCTTTCAAAGCCTACAAAGAGCTGAAACTTAAACTTGACACAGGGCTAGTCTGAAGATGCTACTACATAGAATATGGTTTAGAGCCCAAGCTATGAAGTTCTGTCCTTCAAAGTCCCCAATGACCTTCCTACTAGTATTGAATAATTCTCCCAGGAAACTGTGCATCCTGGGCCCTGGATATACAAACTGCTTGCAGAAGAGCCCTTAGTTAGTTATTGTGCATTTCAGGGGGACCAATCAGCAAACTAAATGTAGAGTCTTACTGATACTGGCTAACTGCAAACCTGAGTCAAGACGGACATCCAACTCCTTAACTGACCCAGGCACAGAATAGACTTTGTGGATAAAATACAAGAAAATAATGTACAACTGCTAAATGGTATATATCAAGAAGCAAAATATAGAATATTGGATCCATCTGGGAAACTAATAACTACATAGCCAAAACCACATGCTCATAATTAAGTACTCAAGCAAGTAGGAACTTTTTTCAAAAGATTTTTTACAAGGAGCCTGAACATAGCAATAGGTCTGTGACTTTATATTACACTTTGTGAGTATAGGTATTTGTGTCAACTCAGCTTGTGCATACAACTTTTAAAGAAATGTAGGAAGAGGAAAACATTGTAAGCTACTAAATCCAGTACACCATATCCTAATGTTAAAGAGGTTTATGCTGGAACAGAACAGAATTCCTGTTACTGAATAATTTTGTAAGGGTCTCAGAAAAACCCAAAAAAACCCCCAAACGAACCCTAACTGATAATTCATGAAAGCCAAAGGAAATATCGTGGAATATACAAATTTTCCTCTGTTTGAAACTCAAACACAAAACCACAGACTCAATTAGGTTGGAAAAGACCGCTGATATCATCGAGTCCAACCTGTGACTGAACACCGCCCTGTCAACTAGACCGCAGCACACAGCGCCACATCCAATCTTGCCTTAAACACCTTCAGGGATGGTGATTCTACCACCTCCCCGGGCAGCCCATTCCAATGTCTAATCACCCTTTCTGTGAAAAAACCTTCCAAAGGTTCAATCTAAACATTCCCTGGCGCAGCCCAAGGCCATTTCTTCTCATCTTGTCACAGTTGTTCGGGAGAAGAGGCCGACTTCTACCTGGCTACAGCCTCCTTTCAGGCACTTGTACAGAATTATAGTCTCCCACAATTACACAACAGACTTCAGGGAAGGAAGGGCGAGTTTTTCAAAACAATGCTCATGCACACGGTGCGATGCTGACAGCACTCGAAGCAAATCCCGACGGCGAGCACACACCGCACTTAACCCCGAGGCAGAAGGCTCCCTGCGGCATCCCGGCCTGCACGACCACGCCAGCTTGGGCATGGCACTCTGAGGGACAAGCGGGAGGGAACCGCTCTGTGCGAGCGGGGTCGGCCCATAGCTCCAGCGGCCACAACACGCACTTGTCTACGAGGGGAAGCGGCAGCGGCGCACGGGGCAGGGGAAGCGGCCGGGGTCGTCCGCAGAGGAGCCCCGCGGACCGCGGCTCCACCGCCGCACCGAGCACCCGCCGACCTCAGGGCCAGGGCCGGGGCCGGGGCCGGGGCCTCCCGCACCGCGTTCCGCCGCAGGGACGCGGACAGCTCTCGCTCTCTCGAACGAGGAAAGCGACTGGAAGCTCGGGAAGGCGAGCCCAGCAGCGAAATACGAAACCCTCGGCAGCCGGCACTGCACCACCGCGATGCCGGCCACCGGCGGGCTCTGCGCTGCTGCGGTGACTCACCGCCGCCCCCCGGTCACCGCGCAGCGGGCCCGCGGCATCCCCCGCCACCCGCGGCCACTCGCACAGGCCTCGGGCTGCCCGGCCCCGCCGGGGGCCCGCGGCAAGGCCGCCGCGCACCTAAGGACTATCGCGGCAGGAGGAGCGGCCGCTCACGGCCGTAGCGGAGGACGGGGGCAGCCCCGGGGGCGTAGGGTGAGGGGAGCGGGGCGAGAAGCCGCGGACGTACCGGAGCGGTGACGCTGCTGCCCCCGCGGCCGCAGCTCCTCCCGGCTCGGGCGGGCCCCCGCGGCGCGGGGGCGGGTCCGGGGGGCGCGAGACCGCGCCGCCCCTGGCAGTGCCGGACAGAGCCCCCGGGCAGGGCGGGCGGAGGGGCAGGCGGGTACGGGGGACCACGAGCACCCGCGCTGTCCCGAGCGGCAGCCAATGGGCTTCGGGAACCGTGGCGTTTGCCCCGCCCCTCCCTGATGTCAGCGGAACACAGGGAAGGGAAGGCGGGCGAGTCGCGCAGGCGCAGTTACGTGCATCGCGGTCGAGGGGGCAGGGCTAAAGCGACGGTGCCCTCAGTGGGGCGTGGCTAAGGGTGGGGTGAACGCTGTGTTGTGACGTCACTCAGGTGGGCGTGCCCATACAGGGTGGTGCTGAGGGGTGGGCCTTGGGGGGGGGCGGGTGCGTGAGAACGCGGTGGGGTCCTGGGAATGCGCGGGAAGTTCCACCTGAACCGGGGAAGAATTTCACTGTGCAGGCGGCCGTGCACTGGAACAGATTGTCTGGAGAGGCTGAGGAGTCTCCCTCGCTGGAGATAGCCGAGAACCGTCTGGTCGTAATCCCGGGCCGTGCGCTCTGGGATGATCCTGCCCGAGCAGGGAGGCTGGATCAGATGGAGCCCTGTGCTCCGTTCCATTGTGACCCACTCTGTGATTTTGTGCATGAAACACTTGGCAGAAGAGAGAAGACTGTTCAGGCATCTGACAAAAGCGATGGAAAGAGCGAATTTCTGGGCTGTTAGCGCTGCGAAAAGGCAGAATCAGGCCAATTAATTTTTAACAACAGATATCATTGCAGTAAAAACTACAGAAGGAAGCTGGTGAAGTTGCTGAAGGGTCTGAAGCACAAGTCCTAGGAGGAGTGGCTGAGGGGGCTGGGAGTGTTTAGCGAGGAGAAAAGGAGGATCAGGGGGCACCTTAGCACCCTCTACAGCTCCCTGAAAGGAGCCTGTAGCCAGGTGGGGCTTGGCCTCTTCTATCAGCCAGCCAGCCACAGGATGAAAGGACATAGCCTCAAGCTGTGCCAAGGGAGGGTTAGGTTTGTCAATGGGAGGAATTTTTTCATATAAAGAACAATTTAACACTGGAATGGGCTGCCCAGGGAGGTGGTGGAGCCACTGTCCCTGGAGACGTTCAAGAAAAGACTGGACATGGCACTCAGTGTAATGGTATAGCTGACAAGGTATTCAGTCCAAGGTTGGACTCTATGATCTCAGAGGTCTTTTCCAACCTAAGTGATCCTGTGATTCTGTGAAATGCACAGGCTGATAATTGGAGACAGCTGTAAATACGCAAATAGAGAGCCCTTTACAGCAACAAGGCGGGGTTCTCTTTTATAACAGTTCAACCATTTTTTCATATTAGTTTTTCCAAATTAATTCCTTACTTGCCTGTGTTGATTTTCTGCCATTCTCAGCCTTTCTGAAAGGGTGGGCTCAGAAGAGCTGCTTGGAACCATGGTGTGCAGTAGCTTTGGAGTGTTGGCCCTTACACCAGCCTTATGTGGTTTGGCTGTTTTAATTCGCAATGTTTAATTTCACATTCCTAGATTAAAATTAGCTCAAAAAGCATCACTTGGTCCTATGTTACAACAGGAAATTGCTGCAGAACAGAGATGAAAGGGAAGACACATAGAATCATTTAGGTTGAAGAAGACCTCTGAGATCAAGTCCAACCTCTGACTGATCACCTTGTCAACTAGATCATGGCACTATGTGTCACATCCAGTCATTCCTTTAAACACCTCCAGGGACAGTGACTCCACAACCTTCTTGTGAGCAGTCTATTTCAATGTATGATCACTCTTTCTGTGAAGAAATTGCTCCAACCTGAACCTCCCCTGGTGCAGCTTGGGGCCATGTCCTCTCATCCTGTTGCTGGTTGTCAGGAAAAGACGCTGACCTCCACCTGGCTACAATCTTTTTCCAGGGAGTTGTAGAGAGCACTAAGATCATCCCTGAGCCTCCCTTTCACCAGTATAAACGCCCCCAGCTCCCTCAGCTGCTCCTCAACAGACTTGTGCTCCAGACCTTTCCCCAGCTCCATTGCCCTTCTCCGGACATACTCCAGCACCTCAATGTCCTTTTTGAAGAGAGGGGCCCAAAACAGAACACAGAACTCGAGGTGTGGCCTCACAAGTACAGGAGAGAATCACTTCCCTGTTCCTGCTGGTCACACCGGTGCTGATACAGGCTAGGATGCCAGTCTGTGGGACAGCGAGCAGCTGGAGTGATGCACTTTGCTAGGAATTCATTAAGCTATCCTGTTTCACTCCTACTACTGGTGTGCATCCCTATACATATGGATATAGGGCAGGCAGCTACTTTTAAAGGTGTGACATCAAGGTTTGTGTTGCAAGATGTGAATATCAAATTTTTTCTTGTGAACTGGCTCTCTTGATGGCAGGAGTGAAGGCAGCCAAAGGACAACTTCCATCACATTTACTGAGGTGGGGGGCGTGCTGTGAGTCTGTGGTGATGTAGATGCTCCCCACGTGGGACCTCAAAGGTGTGACTCCTCATGTGAGTGTGCTGCAGCTGCTGTTGATGACCTGATGCTGTGAGAAAGTCCCACAAGTGACTGCTGCTCACCCTCCTCCACTTGGTGAAGTTGGACTCCACCAGCAAAGGGAAACAAGAAAGAAAATCATACACTTCCAGAACTCTTGTAAGAATAGTGAACAATAAATTGTGACTCAGTGAGATCTGTTCACAGACTCATTTACAGGGCTGTTGACAGGGCCATGGATCTCTTAATGAATCTTGCCCTTTAGTTAGCTCTTCTATTTCTATATTGTCCGTGTCTTCCATTAACAATTTCCTCTCCTGGATTGGGACTTTTGCTTTCTTTGGTAGTGATGATGGTTTTTGGAGATTTAGAATATAAAGCACTTGTGAAATTGAACTTTATTTTCTCATCTGTATGTCGTGAAAACTAGTAAGCAAGAGAGTAACATTTCTGCTTTCAGAGGAGGGGGAAAACACAATGGCCCCAAGAGGGTGCCTGCTGTACTTAAAAATATCTGTCTGAGCCTCTCTTTTTCTCTCACCCTTGTTTGGTAAGAAGTATCTTTCCTAGTTCTCAGGGTAAACAACCTTGGCATGATCCTCCTTCCGAAGGAAGGAAGAGATAACTCCAGACAGGGTAACAGTCACATTCTGACCTTTCCTAGGTCACCATTGTCTTGGCACTGCTCAAACCCCTCCTCGCTTAAAGCTGAGAAGTCACTTCCCAGCTCTCCCTGCCCACTTATTGGGTCAAGACTCAGTACCCCTTAGAACTTTTCAACTCAAGAAGGAGAGAAAAGTGACTCAGATTCAAAAATACCCTTGGGTAGATGTGCACTGAAACAACACTAGAGGTCCTTTAACAAGTAATGATTTTATTTGAAGAAAAATTGACATTTGTTAACACAACGATGAAGGCACACAGCTAGCAAAACACTACGTTGGTAAACCTTGCAGTATCATATGAGAAAGAGGAGGATGAAAAGTAGAGAGAGAAAAGAAAAAAGAGGGGGGAAGAGAGAGAGATCATCTGTCCTGCAGCATAGATCATAGAGCAAGAGAGATCTTGGAGATCTCTAAGAGCAATGGAGATCTTTGAGTGTCGGGAGCATTAGTTCTGAAGTACACTCCAACAGAGTCAGAGGCACAAGTCTTACCAAAGAGCTGTCCCTGCTTTGGGGAAGAAAGAGGAGCAGGCCTGTTGATTTGTCTGTAAGGTGGTTGTATTCTCAGCCTCTGTTATGAAGGATTTCAAATGCCAGTTTTTACTTTTGGAAGAAGTGGAGGTGAGACCATGCTGCCATCATAAATGGGGGCAGGGCAACCAATTTATATGTAAAAGTAACAATTTATACTTAGGAACTGTAGTGGGATAGAATACAAGAGAATAAAGAGAGTGTAGAAAGTAATCTTACCCCTAAGGAGTTGCAGCTGGGCCAATTATCAGAGAGTAGGAGCAGGCCTGACTTTAACAGGCCACAGCTGTAACCAATGAGAAGAAGAGTGCTATAAAGGAGTGGGGTGGCTGGTTGAGAAGGGAACTGGAGTCAGTTGGCTGCTTTGGGAAGAAGAAAGAGTCAGTGCTCTGAGGAGCTGCCCCTGAGAAAACACCAAGAAGGTATGAAACGTCTGTAATAGGAGACAACAGTATGGAACCCCTGCAATAAGATGACAACAAGGAACAAAGAGAAGGATGACAAAGACTGTGGGTCTAGTGAAAGGGCAGAGCAGAGCCATGACACCTTAGCAGCACTCCCTCTTCTGCTTGGCTGCAAGGAAAAGGATCATCCTCTCCCTCAGCACAGCATTTGCATATCTCATGGAAATCTCTTGGCTACATATCTTGTGACATATCTCATGGAACACTTGACTGTTATCTTGCCTGTTGTGGCTCCACTGCAGTGTTTGAGGCATTTCTTAGGAGGATACAAAGGGGTCTCCACCCACTGTGTCCATATTTTGTCTGAAGGAGTTTTGCTTTTCTGTCTAGCTACTTACAAACCTATCTTTTGAAATAAGGGTTGAGAGCAGATGGAAAAATCCCTGTTTCTATTCAGCAGCCAATGACTAAGGATCCTAGGGATTAGCACTCAGTAATTTTTCTACTGTTCTAAAGAACTTCAGTGCATTAAGGAAGATAATTGCCATTTAATCTAACAAAATAAAGAGGAGCAGTATAAAGAGAAGAGAATATGACATAAAATAAGATCATGTGATTTTTTTTTGACCACACTTGAGAACATAGCCTCCCTTGCCTATGAATAAAAATTCCCCTATGCTTTCAGTAGCAACTGTTAAAGCCCAGAATGAGTAAGCAAATAAAATCAGGAGAGGTGCTCCTTTGCAAAGGGTTTCTTTTTTGAGAGAGGCTGGAGAGAACAGCATGCTAGTTGTTATGGTGTTTAAAAGTTCTCTTTTAGTTGCACAGGCAAGCAGAAATCTAAAGAAAATCAAAATTGTGCGCCTCCAAATTGGTTCTGGCAGGAAATGTGAATGTTTGTAGCAAATGAATGAACCTGAGGGCAGATAGACTCTGTTCCCTGCACTACAATGGCTGTACGCTAAGCTATGCCTCAATAAACCCATGTGTTACTCTGGTGGTTAACTATTAGGAGAAATCTATTCAGCTCCTTTGATAAAAATCACCATGTGACAGAAATGGCAAGATGGACCCCAGTGGAGGCATAATATTGTTCCAGTCTATTCCAGATTAATAAAATTGTGAGCAGTATTCTGTGGCCTGGTAGGAAATTCTTTTCGTAGGTTAAGCTCTACCTAACTTCCAGAGTGTTTGGTGTATATATAATAGAAAATAGTATAACTGTCATAGTGGGACTTGGAAAGTGTTATCATATAATTGCCATCATCCACAGTGCATAATGCTGCTTGGGACAAAAGAGTGGAGGATTTAAATATGTTTTGGAGAGCTACAAAGAGCAGCATGTTATTGTGTGCCAGAAACCATCATGTAAGCCAGTAAGCTAAGAACGCAGCGTAAGAAAAACACCATGGAGCTATGATGGCAAACTTCCCCTTTTTCACTTCTTCAGGGCCTCCACTCTTTTCTGTTTCCTCAAAACAGAGAAGTTCAACATATCACTTGTGCCCTTCTGCCTCTTAGCACAGCATTTCCTGGGGGAACCTACCTGCACCCCACAGAACTGCACACTGCAGGCCATCTGTCTCAGCTCACGTGTGTGCACAATTCTTGTACACCCTGGTCCATCTGCCACTCAGCTGAGCTACGTGCTGCTTTTGTGAAAACCAGGTGATACACCTGACCCCAGGACTGACAGCAGCAGCTGATCTGTTACTGGTGGGAGTTAAGCCCATTTCCCTTTTTCCAAGAGAAAAGGACAGTTAAAAAGACTATCTAAATATAGAGCAGGAAAAAAAAAAATAACCATGTCATTGCATCTAGGACATCATCTAGAGTTACTATGTAGGATTTGGAATCCAGTTCTTGGAGTTATTTAAATATATACCTAAATAAGGTGTTTTCATTGCTTTAATATTCCTTTTATAAGCCTTTTTTAATGTAACAAAAATACATAAAGGAAAAGTTTGCAGTTCCTGAGAAAAACCAAACCTTCTAATAAAACTGGAATTAAATAAATAAAATCTTTAAAATAAAATCAGTAAAATCATTTGGAAATTTAGGATCAAAATATAGATGTTTGTAACATAATACAGGGCACAATGGTTTGAAAGAGAGCTGAAGGATGCTCACAACAAAGAGATATTTCAGACGTTATCTATTAGAGATATATTTCTTGGCAGTGAAAAATGCTGATTTTCACACTCTGGCAAGAGAAGACTTGAATTCATAACATGCTCTGTAATATAAAAAACAAGCAAAACAAAACTGCTTGCAGAATTCTTACCTATATTTTATACTTTAGAAAAAAGGCAAATAAAATCGAATTTGAAACAAAAATGAAACTGTTTAGTCCAGAAATCTTCTGGAACTATTTTATTTTGGCCTCTTTTCTCATAAAGAAGTGATAAGCAGCCTTGGTAGTTTCTGTCAAAGAATATATGAACTTCATCAGGGTTGTTATTTCTTTGATTTATCAACTTAGAAGTACAGAAAGATCTGCAGTTCTCAAGCCAGAAATCAATTTGTATTTGTTTAGCACCAATGAAAATCTGCCTCCACAGATGTTTTCTTTGAGTTTGACAAGGTTTGATGTTAAAACAAGCACATAAATATTGATGTGGCTTCATTGCAGGGGGTTAATAATCATTCTCTTCAGAGGAGTATTACATTAAATTGTCTGTCCAAAATTCACCTTTGAGCCCGCTTGGGTGACTACCTGAGTCAGAAAAAGCAGCAGTTTCAGAGAGGGCAGCCTGTGCATTTGCTCTGGCTCTGGGCTGCAGGAGCAGGCAGTGCTGACTCATGGAATGCACAGGGCATGGCAGAGCCGAGGAGATGCCCCAAAGCTGTCACCAAACTGCCCGGTGCCTCGGGGGAGCTGCACCTTACCTGGGTTCTGTAAGTGCCAGGCTGCATTTCTGTGGGAGACAGAGGGAAGTTTCTCTCTGCAGTGTCCTGGGGAGGTGGAGACCATGTGACACTGAGCCACAGGGGAATTACAGAGAGGCAGATCTCAGCTGGGCAGCAGAGCTGGCTGCTTTCTGCTGCTACTGGCACCTGGTCCCTTGTAACTATTCCCTGAAGGTACAGTAAATCTGGAACAGGAGAAGCCCGAGTGTGGTGGTACTTGGTTGATGCTGCTGTTCAGGGAGAAATGTTAAGGCAGCAGAAGCCTTTAGACCCTCTGTCATGTGGGTCCCTGGAACAAGTCTCTGTAGACAGGCACCTGAATCATCCCTGAGAGGAGATTTTGCTTTGGCCTGGGCATTAACTCACTAAGGCAACAACCTTAGCTAATGAGAAAGGATGTTTTCTTTGGATATAAATGTCATTGTATTTCTAAATGTGTGTACACTGAGGCTTATTAATCAAACTATATTTTTGTTGCCTGTCCTTGGCCTAAAATTTAGAAATGCAATGAGCGATAAGAAGTTAGTCTGGGACACCAAATGTGTATTTTAGTTTGTTTTCCTACAGAGTACCCCAGGGAGCCCAACCTAATGGGGGCTGATGGAATTGCCCATGTAAATGTGCAGTTCTGGTTTGTGGTTTTATCACCAGCACAAGTGGTGCAAGCAATTTAAGTATTTTGGTACTTCTATACATATTTGTATTTATATTTTGGTACTTCTATACATATCTGTATACACTTTAGTACTCCATACATATTTGCCGCTTCAAATTGCAGAAACGTAATCAAATTTTAATATTTTTCTATAATCTCCAGCAACTGTAGATATTTTATTGTTATTACTCTCTACTTTGCCTTTCCACATCCAGGCAAACCCAGATGTATGGATTTTGTTCTAGCTGTAAAACAACAAAAAATAATTCTGTCTGCTGTGCTTTCACTAGGGTAGATGCATAACCTGTAATGTAGCCCTACAGTTCCAAAGTTTGTACACAAATGTCAATAATAAACCATGCTTCAATCCAATCTCCTTCCTGCTTTCAGTGCTCTGCGGGATTTTCTTTTTTGACTGGTTTTGTTCCAAGGCATTGTCCTACACATGGCCCCATCTGTGTACCACAGGAGGGTCCATGCTTCCTAGCTGGGCTTGGTGACATCCACATTCTCTGACTGGGGAAATGAGTCAGCAGAAATTACTGTGCATCAGTGAGCACTGTCCCAGGGAAAAAAAACTCCACCTTGTCACACAATGAAACAATGAAATATTACATCTCATGACCCTCCTTGAGTAAAAATAAACCTTTTTAATTGAGGAGGTAATTGGAAGCTATTGAGAGATGAGAGAACAGGCTTTTATTTGAAATATGATTGCAAGAGAAAGTAATGAGGTCAGAACAAAATAAATATTTTCCCTTTTTCCCAACAAAGTATTACTTTTCATTAACTATGGTTTGTTTCTCTAAGCAACAGGAACATAATACAAAAATTTTGCAAAAATACTCTCCTGGGATGCTTATGGACCTGCAGATGTTCCTAGCTGATGAAATCCTGGGTCTGGAGCACAGATGGAAAGTGATAAATGATTAAGATGTTATAGGATATAAATAACAATACTACAATGTTGTGTGTAGAGATATCAGCAAAACAAGGAATGCTTATCTGCTGGCTTGGTAAGCATCTTGTTTATGGCTGATCAATTTTGCAACAGTTCTGGCTCCTGCCCAAAGCACAAGTTGGTATGTTGCTGCCAGCCCAGACTGACTCATCCTGGTCATCCCTGCTGGGCTGAGGAGATGGGATGGGTCCTGGCTGCCAGGCTCTGCCCTGGCAGACACCTGCTGAGGTCTTCCACCACCACCAGCTCCCTGGGACCCCTACAATATCTGATCCACAGGGAGAGCAGTGAGGGCACCTAGGCCAAGGGTGGCTTTTCCTTTCACTTCTACTTGGAAACCACACTTTTCAGGAAGCCTTCCAGAAAAGATTAACCTGGTGGGAGATACCTGCATTATCCAGTTTTAACCCAAGTGGTTAGAAGTATGGCAGTGCCACGTGCTGCTGCTGATGGGATCCTAGAAAGGAGAAGAGTCAGGTGAGCTCCCTGCACTTGCTGCTGCCCTGGGGTTGGTCCTGCTCTGGGCACATATCAGGGCATTGTTGAAGAGTGTGATGTCAGAAGACCTGAAGACACATCTCTGGTAGTGCAGAAAGGTTAGCTTATTTGCAGAGAACCAGGCACTCACCATTATTTATGAGTTACCCACCAAAAGTAACCCTGGATGCCAAGTTTTGTTTTGCTGTGCTACCCTGGTAACTCCAGAAGAATTATTGCAGCTGCTGGTCTTGTTTCAAAATTTTTGCTCCTTGCTCTCAAGCCAAAACCCAGCATCATTTGAGAAGGGAAATAGAGGTAGCATCTACACCAAGTAAATCCTCACAGATATTTTGTTTCAACTTCTTGTTTGTGACTTGAAAGCTTGTGCAGTTTGGCATGATTGAACTCAGTCAAAATTTTTCTTTGGGTTGGGTTTGCCTGATGAAAGTTTGGTGTGGTTTGATGTTTTGGTGCGACCTTTCCTAGGCAATATGCCCCTTTCACGTCTGCTTCTGCCCAGGCAAGGCTGTTTCCTGAGGAGCCAAGCTGATGAAGTTGTTCCCTGTCGCTATAGGACAGGAAAGAACACAAGCACACCACCGTTCTCAAGGTGAAGGAAAAAAGGGAAGTTTATTTTCTGACTCTAATATTTATAGTTTTACAAAAGTGACAGCGGATTGGAGGGTGACAGTGACACCTCTCCAATGACACTGGTCAAACCAACAGTCTATCAACTCTCTCTTCTTCTATAAAGGAATGCAAAACAATGAGTTATTTACAGGAAGTGTATGAGAAAGTTTACTACAAGAATGTCAACATCAGAAAGCTTAGAAAATCTTAAAAAATCAGGGTGACAGTTCCCCATATATGCCTTGCATTTCTGAGGGGTTCTGGTGACATTAGTGTTGTTTGGAGCAAGAAAACTTCAATTTGAGTGATCTTCAAGATATTAAAGTGAGGTAACATAAGAACAACCTGCTCCCAAGCAGCCTTTATTGTTTGTCCTTTGGCTGCAGATACTTCCCTATCTCACAGGCCTGAACTATTATATGCTAAACAAATACCTTTCTACTGAATAGCTGACTGCCAATACACAATTACCATAATTACTGTAGGTATTGTACACTTCTGTCCACAGAGTAAGAACTGCATCTAATCAGAATCATCCCATAAACTGTGTAAAGATTTGGTACTCCTTACCAGCACTGAATGCAGATTGCCTTCCAAGCAAACGTTTCTGAATACATTATCTACACTACGAAATTAAAAATAGCATCCAACTGAATAACATCTTCCTCTCACCCACATTTCATATCTTCAACCAAGATAGTTAAATCGGAAAAAGAGATCAAGCAGTTTAATCTCAGCATTCTAAAAAGTACAATTTACAACCGTGAAATGTTAAGAGACTTTTTTAACACTCCTTAGAGGTCTTCCACACTCTCACACATACCCTGCAGCCTCAAGGAGCCACTGTGAACTCTGGTCTTGCAGCATCAGGTCTTCCTTTGACACCTAATGGGCCAAGATTTCTCTTTCATCAGTTGTGAGGGTTTTGAACTAGAAAGTATATGCAGAGGTGGAAAGTATAGCTGAAAACAGGTGTGGTTCTCACTTCACAGAATAGTACTTCCTCTGAATTTTTACTGGGTAGACTTATTTTTTTGGTTTTACTGTAATTTTAAATTAAATTTGTAATTTACTATATTAGAAATGAATGAACAAAACTAAAAACAGAGTACATAACCAAAGCTGAAGGCAGTCTTCTCACCACATAATCCTGAATTCCTCTCCTTACCCTCCTTCTCAATTTCTAAAAGAAAAAATGAGGGCAAAAACTTAAAAGCTATGTTAAATGAGGGTGGAGTAAAGTATATGTGCAAATATTCTTTGGGATTAAGTCCTATACGTGTGTCATCAGTCTATGTACATGCAGTCACAAAATGAAAGCACACAAAGACTTTTCATGTGGGTTTGGGCTGAAGAATCAAATTTTAGGATGATTTAGAAAATTGATTGAAAATGTGCTATTTGAGTGGTGCATATTACATTGTCTGGTAAAGGAGAGCAAGAAGAAAGAGAGAGGTACAGATTTGTATCCCCTGTTGACAGTGGTTGGAATTTAGAGAAAAATAAAAGCCAGCTGAAGAAAAGATAAAGTAAGTGCAGGTATCATTTAGAAATCAGAAACACAATAGGAACTGAGATACAGCATAAACTGCAGCACAAGCATTAGTTGAATTTAAATAAAGACTTGGAAATCAATAACTGTCTATTACTGCAGTGACAGTAGCTGCCAAATTGGTTGAGCTGGTTTGGGTTAATTTATTGGCGACTTATGGTTTGCAGCTAAATAAAAAGTGCAGTGGTGATGAAAGGAGTCTTTTTAGAAGCTGTTGCTAAGAAAAGAGGAAACAAAACCAGGCATATGAAAACAAGAACATACTATATTTATTGAGAAAACATCCTCTAGAATAAAAATAAAGACTATGCTATGAAATTAGTATGTGCTTTCACAACAGACTTATACAGAAAACTTGAAAACCTCAAGGACACACTGTTTACATAGAATCATCCTGTATATGTGGACATCTCTAAACAATGCAACTAACTGCTATTTAGACATATTTATTTTCTCTTTAGTGAGTTCTCTAATTTATTGAAGCAAAAGTTGATTACCTATGACTATTATTTACAGTATGGCAATGCAGCTACTCAGCCATGTATTCTTTCTGTACCTTCATCTGGTCATTGCTAAACAAGATTCAAGAATCACCTTGTGAGTTACAGTTAATAATCGACATGGTTTACCTGTAAATCTACATGATTTACATATATGAGGGGAATAGGGGTTTTGTGAGGACCCCACTTTCCTACACAAACCTTGTAATCAGGCATGTATCATCAGCCTGCCTAATGATGCCTCCATCCTCCACCCCTGAAAGTCATCTCTCATGAGGACTCAGTTGTACCTCCCCAGGACAGAGACACTCCTTCCTGCAGCTGGCCCAGAGCTGGGCTGCCTGGGCACCAGCTTGCAACTGCTGGTTATTTCATAGAATCATTGTATGGTTTGGGTTGGAAGGGTCCTTAAAGACCTTCTAGTTTCAAGCCCCCTGCCCTAGGCCAGGACATGTTCCATTAGACCAAGTTGCTCAAAGCTCCATTCAACTTAATCTTAAGCATTTCCTGGAATAGGGCTTCCACAGCTTCTCTGGACAACCTATATCTGTGCCTCACTTCCCTCAGAGTGAAGAATTTTACCTGTCTCTCTCCCAGTGTGGGTATTTTTGTTGGTCTACTTCTTTTACTTGACTACTGACATTCAAAAGTTTGGACAAATGTATTAACCTTTGAGACCTTTCCAAATTTCAGTGATTTTTTTTCCTCAATCATCTTCTGAATATTTTTGGTATTTTGTCAGGAAGGGCTGTGGAGGCAATAGGCACAGTTAACATGCTGGCTATATTTCCTCAGACAATGAGGATAAAAGTCTTCTTTAATTGAGTGAGACTCTTCTCTTTGAGTTTTCTTCACTGCTCCTGACCTTCCTTTTTGATCATTTTCAATTGAGCCCCATGTCTACAAATAGTAAGTAAGATTTTTTTTTAAAGAAACTAATGGTTTTAGGTGCATTCTTAATGTCCAATTCAAAGTGTATGAGAGGGTCTGGTATTTCAGAACATTGTTACTTCAATATTTATAGAAAATCAGAATCTGTTAATGCCTTGTAAGCTTGTTTTGCTCAGGTGGAGCCAAAAATTTTAATAGTGGTTAAGGTAGATAATCAGGAGAGCAAACATCCACGTATGATGGTTGGAGCTCTGTGATCTAATCCATGAACCAAATATGAGCCATTAATCAAAAGTGGATGAGAGATATAAATGAAATGTTGCCTACTTTGAGAAAGGATGACAAAAGGCAACTAGCTGATAGAAATTCAAGATAAAAAGCATTTGGATGTACTTCCTGAGGACAGGCAATGAATTCAAGCTGCTGGATCAGCTGGACTTCAAACATTTTATCACCCGTGGTTGTGTTACACTTGATGTTTGCTTTCCAGCCTTAATAAATGCAATTTTTGTGATAAATCCATGGTTAGGTCAAAAAAAGTTGCATTGGTGGACAAGACTGAGAATGTCTGATTCTGGAGGAACCAGGATGCTGGGATTTGAAGCGCCCCAAGGACCAATCAGTCATAGCAACAAGCTGAGGAGCCAGGTAACCCAGTGAGGATCAAGGTCTTGACATCCCTGCAGTGACAGGTGGCCAGTGAGACAGTGCAGCCACTTCATCAGAAGGAAGTCACAGAGAAAAAGCAATTAATGTGTCATCAAAGCCACAGCAGCATACTGTCAGGGAAATGAGGGGAAAGAGAGCTACAACAATAATTCTAATAGATCCTGAAGTAATGAAATGCTTCCAGAAATGCATTGCTTAGATGGAAAGTCAAAATGATAAAGTCTGTGCAATTTCTGTCATCAAGGCAACTCCTTATGATGACGATAAATAAGTACTTAAAGAAACATATGTCATCTGATACTGTTCTCTTTTTTTTGTTATAGCACAGAAGATGTCAGAAAATGTGTAAGCATTAGTGAGAACTATTTTTTATAGTGCTGTGAACTATCCTCTTGTTTTGTAGGAGCAGTGCTTTTCTGCATCAAGGTTTTGAACAAATGTATCAAGTAATTTGCAAATAGTTGGAGGGGTGTAGTTTGTACACCATATCTTCATTCTATTTCTGGGTATCAGATTCTTGTTGTGTATGTCTTGCTTTAAGTAACAGCTATAAACTGCAAATAGATACAGTATTACATGGCATTTTATAAGAAAACTTGTGGGTTAAGATGAAGACAATTTCATAGGAAAGCAAAAGCCATTCACAGAAGCAAAGCAAAATAAGGAATTCATTCCCTGCTTCCCATGGGCAGATAGGTGTCCAGGCATCCCCAGAAAAGCAGAGCTCCATGACATGAAGCAGTCACTTGGGAAGAAAAACAGCATTGCCCCTCCTTCCTCCCTCTTCCTCTGGCTCTATATGCTGAGCATGATGTTGCATGGTTTGAATTATCCCTTTGGTCACTTGGGGTTGGCTGTCCCAGCTGTGTCCCCTCCAAAATCCATGTGCACCCCCAAGTGTCCTTGCTGGTGGAGTGGGGTGAGAGACAGAACAGCCCTTGGTTCTCTATGAGTGCAGCAGTAACAAAGACATCTCTGTGTTACCTCTCTGTTATCTCTGCATTGTTTCCAGCACAAATCCAAGCCACAGCCCTGCATCAGCTACTGCAAAGAAAATTAACTCTATCCCAGCTAAAACAAGCACGGATTTACGTTATTTTGTTGAGTTACTACACAGTGATGTGCCATTCTGTCACATTGCATGCATTTAGAAAAATAATGAAAATAATGATTGTGAAACTAGAACAATAGGCTGGAAGTTCCCCCAGCTGACATCTCTGTGTTCATTTACAACCAGGTATAGCAAGAAAAAAGTGAATAAAGCTGACCAGTCTGCTGGCAGTGATTTTAGGCATCCTTTCCATGCATCCTGAACAATTGCAAATGCATAAAGGAGGTGCAGTGCAGAAAATGAGATCATTTCAGTTAAAGGTCACCAAAAAATCCTACTAATCTTTAAGGTATTCCATCCCTCCTTATTTTATTTGCTATTACAGACTTTAAAAATCGGTATTTAGGGAAGCTGATAAAGTATCCTGTATACACTGTTACATAAACAGCAACAGACTGCAAACGGAAAAATTAACATTCAGAGGTATTCAACATGTTAATTTGCACTCTTTTTCCTCTTCTAAATTTTTTTAAAGCACTGGAAAGGTTCTTTAAAGTATGTCAGGTATTTATCACACATTGTAGCTAAACTGATATTTCTAAAACTTCCCCTGATTATTTAGTCACGTGTAAAAGATTCTCACTTTGAAAAGACTGCTAGCCTTTTCCATCTCTGATATTTGTGATTTTTAGTATTTTTTTCCTTCTTTCTGTTTTACAGAATGTTCATAAGGGTTCTGTGTGGAGAAATGAAGGGCACAACAGCCAGTAAACACAAAGCTGTTCTCTTCAGTGCTTACTGTAGTCATGGGGAAAATTTCAGAAATTACTAGCTGGTTGCAGTTTGTCTCAGAGCAGTGCAGAGCTGTGTTGTTATATTGTACAGCTGGAGTAAACTTTCCATCTTCACAAGTCACTGGTGCCATTTGTGACTGCAATCTGCAGCATAAGGTCTTTCTTACCCTCGGCTGCAGCCTGAAAGCTGAGATGGCAGGAGAGAGCAGAAACACCTTTCCCTCATCCACACAGCAAGGACTTCCTTTCCATGTGTAGGTGTTACCAGTTTTCACTGGTACCAGACTGAATTCCTGCAGATGGCTTTACAAGGAGCTGTCCTTGAAAATCACTGGAAAAGTTGGCTAGCGGATGCTTCAGCTGCCATATTTCCCACAGAGTACCAAATCTGTCTCCATAAGGGATGGTGACTTCTTGTTAAATTACTTGTCCTGTTAGTTACAATCTAATTAAGTAGACCTGTCTCGTTAATTTGTATTAAATCCCATATATCCAAGGTACTGTCTCTCCCTTCACACTTATATAAGTCCCTGCCTGGTGAGTTCAGCCAGAATGATTCAGACTGACATTTCCAAATTAAATTAGAAGTCTGTGGATTTTAAATGGACAGTCTCATGCTCAGGAACTGTGGACCTTTGACTTTGAAATGCACTTTTCTTTTTGGCCTGGTGTAGCGTAAGCTTGTTGGAATACAAGTCCCGGCAGAAATTTATCTATTTACTCATGTTGTTTCTCAGGGGGGAATTTCAGGGAAATCAGGGGATTTCATGGCAATGGAGTTTTATCAAAATTAATCTAACTGGATAGAATTGATGTAAGTGGATGTTGTAAACATTGTGGAGCATTTTGGCCTAGGGGGCACCCTAAGTACATTTTTGCAGATAGAAAATAAATACAGGAATTATTTCAAACATTATCCAGGACTAAACAGTCACGTTGTTTAGCAAAGGAGACATTCAGCTGACTTCTTATTCGCTATTTGGGAACATCCCCATTGCCATGACACCAAAATTTGTCTTTGGGTTTCACAAGAGCAAATGCCCAAGAAACCTTCAAGATTTGAGATGTGCCCTCTCTGCAAGGAATGGAAACCAGCTGCCTTTGACTATCGCAGGCCACTGCTTGGAGGGCACAGGCTTGTGGCAAGGGAACCCTTTGTGAGGTGAATTTCTGCACAGGAAAGATCAGGCCCTTTGTTTTCTGGACCACGTTCTTCCAGTCTCTCTCCTTAGCAGCCGGCATGAAGCACTGCTGCTGAAAGTTTTTTAATATTGAGTTATAAAAGCAATCAGTTACTTATTTTTAAATATAAAAATAATTACTCGTAGCTTATTAACTAGCTCTGCTAGCCAGAGATGAAAACTGCTGAATGTCTGAATAAATCTGCTCTATTTATCACTTCATGGAGTCTATAATCCTCAGACAGTGTAAAAAATTTACAAGACATCTCTGAATACTGAATTTTGCACTGATTTGGATCTCACATTTGTTTGAAAGACATCTGAAATCATAACCAGACAGACACTTTCCTCCTGAGAAAGCCCCAGTGGAGGAACTTTTGTAAAGGATGTAAAATAACCTAAATCTGTAAAATATGCTGACAGTAGTGTGACTTGAGACAGTGGGCAAGAGGGTGTTGGATGACTACCAATGTTAACTTTCAAATTTCTGGGAATCCTTGGGTTTCAATGGGTGTCTATTCCCGTCCCAAAAGAAAAAAAAAAAAAAAAAAAAGGAAATGGAGAGTAAGCCCATACAGTCATAGGTTTGTGTAGAAGCTATTGTGAATTTCTAAGTATTTCAGGAGTCCTAAATTTCATGGGTTAATCCTATTTAATTTTAATGAATCTACTAGTACAGGAACAGCTGAGCAATCAGACCTTTACAAAGCTCCGTATATATGGACATCGATCCATTTATGTTCATTTCTTAGCTGTTGCAGCAGATAAGTGTAAGCAATCAAAACTTAAAAATGCTGTTGCTTTATTTATTACAGATAGGGCAACTTGAAAGCCTAAATACAAGAAAGGAGGTAAAAACCAATGCTGTAGCTGGCACATGTTTTAAACAAAAACCTATGAGAAATATTTACTTTGCTAAGAGAAAAGGAGAAAATTCAAAAAATAAAAAATATATTAGTAAGATTAAATCCCTGTTTTATCTGAACAAGCCTGCTAGATGATTATTCCAAATCTTTGGTCACAAGCAAACAATTCAGTATCTACAGCAGTGGGCTACCTATGCATGTTTTGCATGCACACTGTTTGTATGTAGCAGGTGACATTTCTAAATCATGAAAAGAAAGCAGGTAAGTGAGCAGAATAAAAAGGACTGGAGACAATTTATCAGATAGCTGATATATATATATGTTTCAATTTATTTCAGACAGAAACACATGAGCTTTCTGCTTGTTTCCAAGGCAGAATAAAATGTATAACTTTAGCAGCATTGATCCTTGCAGAATAGCTTTAAATCTCCCCAATAATTTAGTTGGAGAGTCTGTACAGCTACGCAGTCAATCTGGCTTGTTTCTCTTGGTAGGAAGTAGAGGAGGGAGTAGCCCTGTTAGGGAAACCAAAAGTGGGATTTCAACAAACCAGGTTTCCAGGATTCAGCTATTGCTACTCTAAACAAACCTCCTTTCAAACCATTTTCTACAATACACTGGCCTTTCTCATAAGAGCTGTACAGAACTTTTCCAGTAGAACATTTTCTGTTAAAAGAGATAATTCTGATGAAATAGGCGCAGAGAAAAAGAAATTTTTTTTGGAAGAAATATTGGAACATCCATTTTATGTTAATGATTGATTTTATCTGAAGTAAAAAACTGTTCTGCATTGTATAAAATGTTTCAAAAGAAAACAGAACAAAACACTTTGGATGCCATCAAAACAGAATATTTCAATCAACCTCCAAGTGATTTTTAAATTGTGTAACACGGGAACATGAAAATTATTCACTTGTCCTTCATTTCACAGAGAAAAAATATTCAACAGCAGGCAATTTCCCTTGGAAAGGAATTGCTGCTTACAAGACAGCTCCAGCCTTGCTCTGGTTTTGTCCTGATTCCCTTCTTGATGGCAGCTCATATCTCTGCAAAAAATGCAGTCCCATGTAGTGCCTCAAGGATGGTTACCAGATGATAAAGGGACCATCTGTTAAGAAATTTGTGAAGGTGGTAGGACTGGGGACATGGGCTGTTTCTGAGGGGAGAAATACTAGATCTGTGGTACACAGCAGGATCAGGAGGTATAGGAGTCAGGGAGAAAAGGCAGTGGGATGACTCTTTGTAGGACAAAGACAGCAGTGCTGGTGGCCACCCACGGCTACTTCCCCTTGGGCAAAACCTTTGCTTTCCCCATTAGGGAAGGGGAGATCAAAGCCACTGCAATTCCAGAGCTGTCTTTCCCTGGCCTTTCCTAAAAATATCCCAGATGTCTTCATATGAGCCCCAGACTTCTGCCCATTTCCACCTACTCCCACCTGCTGCTGCAGGGGTGGGAGAGGCAGCATTTGCAGCCATGGCTGGGCACCAGGACCCAGTGACCTGCTTTCCAGTCTCAGCAAAACTCAGACCATCACTGAGGGAAAACAGCTCTGTGTGACAGCTCTGCACAACCCTCAGCATAAAGACCTGCTGTCTTTCTGAGTGCCAGGTTACAGGGGATGAAGGCTACAGGGTGCTGTAAGTCAGGAAGAACCAGTGGGAGCATTTGCAAATGCTTCCCTTGCCAAAGCCAGAGAAGCAACCCAAAATTAACCATTGGAATAATTTGTTGGCGTGCTGCAGGCTCGTTGTGTCAAGGGCAGAAACTAAAGTTTAATCATTAAAACATGGGTGAAAGGGAATTTGTTCCCCCTTTTGTGCACATCTGAATGTCTCTCCAGATCTGACCCTGGCAGAACTGCCCTAGGCTGGCCTTGGGGAAGCTTCATGCCCACAGGCAGAGGACAGGCAGCCCTTCTGACCCTGATCCTCGGGAAACATCACCTGCAGGGAAAGAGGGCACCAGCAACCCCCTGGGCTGGGTCCTCCATAATAAACACAGCTCGTGGATAAACACAATGCAGATAACTAGCTGTGTGACAATAAAATCAGCTCAGATATTGACACAAGGAGAAGACACCCCTGAGGCAGCACTCACTGCAAACCCATCTCTGAATGAGCAATAGTTAAATGTTTGTCCTTGCCTCTTTCTTTCAAAAGTAGGGCAAATATCTATAGAGTTCCCAGCGGGGAGGTAATCTAACTTTAACTTTCATACAGTCAAGTAAAACACCCGAGACCTGTGTTAGGGATGCAAGCAGGTCGTCTGAATTATGATTATTCAATCTGGTATTATTTTAATCTGGCATGCCTCTCACGTGCTTCATTTAGGTTCATCTTGACCTGAAAACTGCAATCTCAATGCCTTTTATGCCTCTATCTTTACAGGTGATTTACCTTGTTGCAGTGTATTTTTTCTGGTTTGTTTGTTTTTTTTTCCCAAATATAAATATTTATTTAAATAGCGAAGCCCTGCCCGTGAGGCCGAACAGCACATTTCATTGTCTCAGGTCTCCCGAGCGTGGTCTGGGTCCCCTTCTAGCAGCAGCCTCTTGCTTTAACACTCGCTCTTGCTAATTGAGGCAGGGAGATAATGAATTAAGAGCCACGGGAGGTGAAAGCCAACGCCTCCCCTACAGCCGCAGCGTGCTCCGGGTGATGTTTTCTTACTCGTTTACAAGACAATAGCCGAAAAAATTAAGGACGGGGAGAAAATGACTGAACCTTCTGTATGAGATAATGGATGAGCCCGGGATGACCTGTTTTTTTCCTTGCGGTGGAGCGGTGCTGAAGACAGAGGGCACCCGCGCCCAGCCCACAGCCGTCGCCCCGCCGCCAGCGCGCCAGCTCGGGGCGGCCGGAGAGCCGCCAATGCCCGCTCCCAGCAGGCAGGGAGCCGCTGCCTCGCCCGGCCAGGTACGTCTCAGGGGTGACCCTCCGAGCGGAGCGCGGGGCTCGGCCGCGGGCCGGCCCGCGGGGCAGGCAGGGCGGGCAGACGGCCCCGGGGCTGCGGGGCTGCCCGCGGGAGCCGGCTCCGGGCGGCTCTGCTCGCCCGCGGGTGCGGACCCGCAGCAGGACGGCGGCTCCCTTCGGAGCGTCGCCTTCCTCGGGACCGTCCCCAGCCCCCCGCGCCGCTCGGCGGACACGCAGCCCCGCCGGCCCCGGCACCCCTGGCCCCGGCGGGGAGGGACGGAGCGGCGGCCAGCGCGGAGCGGTGCGTGCCGCGGCGGGCTCCGGGCGCCGGGAGGGGTGTGCGGGTGTGTGAGTGTGAGTGTGTGTGCGAGCGGGGCGTGTGCGTGTGCCAGCCACCGTGCGTGTGCATCCGGGGACAGCGCGGCAGCAGCGCCTGGCGGGGGGCAGAAGTTTTGGGGAAGCGCCCCGCAGTGCTGGCGGGCGGCCGAGCCGGCGGTGGCGGGCCCGGGACAGCGGGACACTGGGACACTGGAGCGCCGGGGCAGCGGGGTGTCGGGACAGCGACACAGGAGGCTGCGGGCAGGGGACACCGGGACAGGGAGGCGGCGGACGGGGGTGCAGCGGGGCTGGGGCCCGCGGACCGCGGCTGCCCCGGCTGCGGGCGCTGTCTCGGGTGCTGACGGCTCCTCGAGCAACAGGGACGAGGCTCGGCCGCGCTCCCGGGCGGTGGTTCCATCTCCCCTCCCAGCACGGCGCTCCCAGCCGCCAAGCCCTGTCGCCGGGCTCGCCGCCGCTCCCCGCCCGAAGCCTCTCTGCACGGCAGGCGTGCTGGTAAGGCACATCGGGGCTTTGCCCGCGGTTGCCTTAGTAACTAATATGTATTTTCCCCTGCCTTCATGTGTGTGCCCCTGACTGGATTACAGTTTTTGCCCCCTACACACGGAAAAGTTAATCTAAACTGTAGAGTGCTTTTTTTTCTTCCTCTCTTCCCTGACCTTTAAATGACATTTCCCGTGGCTGGCAGGGCAGACCACTCGCTTTCTCTTTTTGCTCACGTTATGGATGGAGAAAGGAAATGTCTAAACTGAGAAAGATGACTTCAGGTAATCAGAATGCAAAGAAAGGAGTGCTTGTCACTCTGCTTTCAGGGCTGGGGCCGCTGGGGCCGGGCTAGGGCTCTTCTCTGATGAGCTGCCTACCCATAGAAACTTTTAAAACTTCCCGGGGGCAGAGGGGGTGTGTGTGCTGGCTGGAGATGTGGGAAGTAGCTGCCTTGGCTTGAAATGCAGACGCAAAAAGGATTGTAGAAACTCAACATATGTGAGTATGCATGATCGCATATCAAGGCAAAAAGTACATGATTTAATCCCTCTTGAAACTTCTTGTTGAGCGTCTTATCGGAGCACATTGCCCTGGGCTTTTGAGAAAGCAGACATCTCTAACTGTGCAGGGCTGCTTTATCGAGCTCAGGTTTGACATCAATTTCCTGGTTAGCCCATTTTATCCCCTCTTTCTATGCCACCAGGTTAAAAGTCACTAGGATGACGGCAGTCTTGGCACCTTCAAGAGTGATGCTGTGAGGCTTCGCTGTGATGGTATTTGGAGCAACCTGGCCGTCATCGGGGAGAAGCAGATGCCATTTCCTACATGTTCTTAAACCATGTGCAGGCAAGGGGAGCCCATGAAATTTGTAACCTGGGTCTGGATGACATCGTGCAACAAAATGATTGGTGTGCTGCTGGTCTTTTTCCCTGCTCTGCTGCTGGAGATGGACGTGCTGCCCAAGAGTGGGGGTCGGAGGGTTCTTCTCTCTGCAGCCTCCTCACAGCGGTCGGTGGCTCGGATGGACGGGGATGTCATCATTGGGGCCCTCTTCTCTGTCCATCACCAGCCACCAGCTGAGAAAGTGCCCGAGAGGAAGTGCGGGGAAATCCGGGAGCAATACGGCATCCAGAGAGTCGAAGCCATGTTTCACACTTTGGATAAAATTAACGCAGACCCGGTCCTGCTACCTAACATCACCCTGGGCAGCGAGATCCGAGACTCCTGCTGGCACTCCTCCGTGGCCCTGGAGCAGAGCATTGAGTTCATTCGGGACTCTCTCATCTCCATCAGGGATGACAGGGATGGAGGCACCCGCTGCATTTCCGACTCGCAGACCCAGCCCCAGACCAGAGTGAAAAAGCCCATCGCGGGGGTCATCGGCCCCGGCTCCAGCTCAGTTGCTATCCAAGTCCAAAATCTGCTCCAGCTCTTCGACATCCCCCAGATCGCCTACTCTGCCACCAGCATCGACCTGAGCGACAAAACGCTGTACAAATACTTCCTCAGGGTGGTCCCCTCCGACACGCTGCAGGCCAGGGCCATGCTTGACATCGTCAAGCGGTACAACTGGACCTACGTCTCCGCCGTGCACACGGAAGGTGGGTATGGGGCAGCCCCCGCCTTCCCGGGCCGGCCCCGGGGCTCTGCGCCCTCCGCGGCGGCTCCGCAAGGACGCGCCTGTGCCGGGTCACCCGCCGGGACCCGGCCCGGGCGTGCGGCTCCTTCCCGGGGGAGCGCCGGCCGCTGCCACCCGCGGGCACCGTGCGGCGAACGTGGAGAGGCGGGAGGGGTACGGGGGTGCGTTCCGGGGGGCGGAGGGGCCCCGGCTGCGGGCAGCGGGAAGGGGGCTCGGCGGCGCAGGAGCGCCCGCAAGGGATCGGGCGTCTCCCCGGCTCTGTCCCTGTTCGCACACAGGGCGGTTCGCGTGTTTGTAAATAAAAGTTAACAGATGTGAGCAGCTGCATGCGGGGCGGGAGGCCTCGCCCCTCCGAAGGGGCCGGGGTAGGTCCGTGGGGCCGGTGAGCCCGTGGGGCTGATGCTCCCGGTCGCTACCATCGCCGGGAGTTTGACAAAACGGGATCGGGGCTCGGCGGGGACTCCGAGGTGACTAATCCTGACTCCTCAGGATTAGCTGCTGGCTTTGCTGCGTGTGAACTGATTTCCTGGCTCTGCGAATAGTGAGGAAAGAAACCTGAAAATTCCTCCCCTGTCCAGGTAGTCCCTGCAAAGCCAGGCGCTGTGGGAAAGGGTAGGCAGAGGCTCATGCATCTTATCTGCAGCTTGAGTAATAGTCAAAGCTATCGCTCTGCACAATCTGTTCATAGTCAACAGGTCCTCTTAATTTTAAATATCAAAAGAAAAATAGCGATAATAGCAGTTTTTTTAAAGAGGAGACATTGGTTTATAGCCAGGCTAGGTGGACCAACATAAATTGCAGCAGTAATTGCATTTGATAGAAAATAAACTTGTGATATATTATTGTGATATTTCTGTAGTCCAGTTGTGGTCCTCAAAATGGGATTTCTAAGTATAAAATTGCAAATCTGCCCACATTATTGCTATAGCTTTGCAACTATTCTGTTTATCTGAGTGTATGTCCTGCATGGATTTGATTTTTATGATTCCCTGCGCTTACTAAGCTGACTCCACACCTTTCATTCTCACAGAGATGACTAAATAAAATGAGGTAAGAACATATATTGTGCCAAAAAAAAAAAAAAAAAAAAAAAAAAAAGAAAAGGAATCTCCAGGAAGGGTTACATATTTACAACATTTAGAAGGGAACTGGATTGATCTGGACACAAAACCAGAAAATGCTGCAATTTGAGGGGGCTGGGGAAGAAGTGAGAGCATGAAGCAATGACCTGACATTTGCAGTTCATTTATGCCCTGTTCAGATGAGAAAATGAGCTGCTAGCAAGACTTCAACATGAGCTATTAAGATTTTCTATTGTTGACAGATATGATTAGATCCTGTGGAAGGCCAGGATGACAAATAAACATGAAAGGGGTAAATCCATTGTTGATCTAAATAGCCATCTCTCCCTTCAAGGCACTCTGGAGTGCTCTGCTAACTCACTGTGCCTGAAGAGTTACCTCAAAGGACTGGCTGCATCTCTGTCTCACTCCTGTTAACATTAGTGGACCTTATCTCTTTTGGAACAGACAACACCCTCTGAAGGTTCATTTTAAAAAAAGATCATTGTAAGCAGCAACTTCAGTCACTGATTGTGAGAAATTTTAATTAGATACCTATTTTTATAATGTTACTGACTGATGAAAAATAATTGTTGCAAGATATTTTTAGACTTCTGAACTGATACTTTTGAAAATAGGGGTAGCCCACAGGGCAACCCTTCTCTTAGGAAAGGTCACAATTTCACAGATCGTGCAGCTTGAGATTCAGATTTGCTTTTTTGTTATTAATCTGTGTCTGCCATTAATTTATTGTTAAGTTAAAGCAAAGAATGTCACTGAAATTATGTAACAAGCTGTAACTTCACATTTCTTTCCAGACAGACAAGTTATTTACCCTACCCAATTGCTGTTGGGTAGATTCCAAAGACTTTTTTTCCTTCTATTTAAAGTGAAGTTAGTATTCATGAAAATCGGTGTAAATGGTTGCATTTCTGTTGTTTCAAATCCCATACATTCACTGTATTGTTAAAAGTGAAATCATTCTTCAAAGACAACACAAAGCCACTCTGAATAATAGTCTGAGTAGAGCTGCTCCATCCATGCTATGTTTGGAAATAGGGGGATAAAGTGTAGTCAGAAACATTCCTCCTCCACAATTACTCATAGGCCTTTACACAGTTTTTATGGTGGGCTGCAAAATGTGCTGGGAGGAATTCTGGGGTATCACTGGTTGGAGAATCTCTTCAGCAGAGACTCTGAGGAAAGGGCATGTTTCTAGGAAATGCACAGGTTGGCATTGTGAAGAAGTTAATTGCTTTCCCTTCCAAGATCCAGTTTGTCCCCCTTTCCAGGGCAGGAATGCTGCTTTCTTCCCACCTGACCTCTGGTTCTCATGGGAATGGACAATGTTTAGCTCTTGTAGGCGCCCAGCCACAAGGGGATGCAGTGAGACCACTGAGCTGCCTGACTGCCTGTGCCAGCAAGGCACACTCCTCAGTCCTCACTGACCCAGGGCAGGGCCATGGAAACTCCCCAGACACATGAGCCCTTTCCCAGCCTGAACCATCCAGCTCCTCTGCTTACCCTTCCTCTGCTCCTGCAGCCTACCTGAAGCTGGCTGAATGCCCAAACCAATACCTGGGTACACAATTATAGCTTTAATGATAATCAGAAATAAATAGCATACAATTTGTTGCCCAAGTTTCTTTACAATCTTTACAATGAAATCTGTACATGCCATAAGAATGAACATAAAGAGGTCATCCATATAGGAGATTGCCTTTAAATAGTTTGCATTTGACATGAAAATTTATCCTTCATGTGCCAAAATGATAATTAATTACTGATGATGACTTTTAACTACACTCAGTCTCCACTGGTAGGTACATGAAGCTGCATGGAAATGTGCCAGACCTGTTGGGGTTTTTTACACAGTTGTTTATTAAGAAGAATAAACATTATCTGGGTAAAAACTTCTCAGTCAATAAAATCTATTTTCAAAGGTCCATTTAATACATTGCTTATCTTAGATTAAAATTTGCATATAAGACTCCACATTAAAGAAGAAAGAGGTTTAGTTATTTTATTATGTATCAGTTAAGCATAGTTGCCCATATAAGAGTAAATTTTTTCCCAGAGTGGGCAACAGTCGTTAAATGCTGTAACAAATCTGTGCATCTGTCAGTGTAAGGCTGTATGACCATATAGTAGTTGCAAAGAATTTTCAAGGCTATTATTTTTTTTAAGTTTTCCTCAAAGATAATTCAATATTGTAGTTTTGGCATGTCTACATCTGAAATTTTAGGCTTGAAAGTCATTCTTATCTTGAAATGCACCTAAATGGACGCTTAACTTTGAGCCCAAACTTCCTATGGAAATCAAAGGCATCAAAAAGCCCATTGGTTAAAATTAGGCATAATCCTTAGTGTGATAAGGGCAGAAGGAGTGACACTTGCCAAGGGTAACTTTCCAAGTGAGATATTCTGGTCTTTAGCAAGATAACCTCAGAGTCAGGGATTCTCAGCTTAGACCAGGCAGCCACTGGTGCTTTGGTAGCACTGTGAAGAATTACAGGGGACACTTTCTTCCTTTCCTGGGGAAGAGCCCCCGGGCTGCCCCCAGAACAAGGCAAGAGATAGCGAGCACCACTGCTGTGCTACTTCCATGCTGAATGCAGAGAAAATGAATTCCTGGGGTTGCCATGAGAAAGTGCAGCGTGGTTATGAGATCACTGTAGGTTACACTGACTTCCAAAACCCACAAGACAACTGCACCCCGGCTAGTGATCAGCATGAAGGCTCCACCAAATTCCTCACTTTTCCTGTTCCTCTTGTACAGGGAGCAGGAGAGATGATGGTGTAAATGTCCTTTTATCACCTCATCTTCCAAGTACGCCACTTCTGAATAAGCTAATAGAAATACTTAGTGCCTCTACCTGGACTACATTTCAATAATTGCCTACCTGTTAGCCTTATAAAATATATTGAGCATTTTAAAATGTATATGAGCATTCATTTGAATGCTGTTTGCAATTTATGGACCATGCTTATGCTTTATTGTACAAATACCCCTTTATAAACAAGGTTTCCATTCCAACAGATTAACATGCAGACTTTGCAGAAAAAGCTTTGGAAATGGAATGATTAAGATAATTGCACCAAATTTGGACTGTTTAGAAATTAATTTTAGAGAACAGTGAGATGTTTCTTGTCTTGATTAAATTTTGTCAGATTTGTATTGCCAGGCAGTTCGTTTTTCTTGAGTATAAGGCTTAAAATGAATTATGATGAAGCAGATGGCACAATTGTAAAGATTTTCAGATCAAAGTAGATGGTAAGTATACTATCTTCACAATGATTTTTGATAACCTGACTGCTGCATACTATCCATTGTACAGGAAAATCATAAACATGGTTATATGTGTTGGAAAGAGGATGGAAAGTATTGAGTCCTGCACTTTATTGCAAATTTCACAAGAAAATTGTGAATTTTTTACAAGTTCATTCAGTAGAACCTACTAAAGTAGCTTTAGATATGGTGGAAGATAACACTTCTGTTTGAAGATAAGTGGGGCTATATTGATCAAATAGCTCAAAGGAATGGATTTCATAAAATTGTGTTTAATTTCTCAAAGGTGTTTCTGATGATGTTTTATTATTAATTCTATGGTGTCACTCAATGATAAATACTTTTTGACAAAATTATTGTCAGGCAACAGATTAAGGAGTTCCAGTTCAAATATTTGGAATTCTAGAGAGTGCAAATATTTCTATAGATAACAACAATCACAAAAATGCTCTTATAGGTTAAGCTCATGTAGTGGTATGAATTGGGCTGAGATGTGTGTTCATAAATGCAGATTTCAATCTATTTTTTTTATGTTTAACTTGCTTCACTAATCATCTTCAGAGGCTTTGTGACATGAAAAAAAGGAAAGACATATATCCCAAGGAAAACAGAAATTAGTTTCAAAACAAGTATTCCTACATTGGATGGATCCCATTAATTGTATTAATTAGAAGGTGCTGGGAGAATAATTTTCATAGATTAACATTGAAAAAATTATGGTTCGTGACAAACACCATAGAGATCAAGAGAAATTCCTTCTTGAAAATATATTGCTTTGCATTACTCCTAAATTCACAAATAGTAAAGCTTTTCAACTACACAACTGGCAGCTGCATGAGTTATATCAGCTCAAAAGGTTCATCGAACTCCTGTGCCTGCCTTCTCAGCAATACTGCTAGAGTTCATATTTATCAGTCAGCACAATGTGTTCATTTGTGCTTTATTTTTTTCTGCATTATGTCCTTGCTATCAGATTTTTATGTCCTACAATCCTTGTTAACTCCTGCATGTTTCTTGTCTCACTGAGGACTTTTAAAAATGTTAAATGACCTTAGCTTTCTCAAAAAGCTATGTCCAAATGCCTCTAAAATATACCTTTGAAACTTAGGTTTGTAACATGGAGGTGCTTGCACTGAGGTTTCTTAGACAGAAAACAAAAAGCTAAAAATCTAGAGTAAAATGGAGTAAAATTATAACTAAAGCAGTGTCACCCACTGAGAAAGATTCTTTAGGGGCCTGATACATCAGTGAGCTGGTAACAGTAGTGAGAGACCAGAAGCATTGCACCTGCCACATGCAGCCCAGAAAAATGCTGAACAAAGTCATTATTAACTGTGGCTCCCTGACCCACGTGAAGCAATACAGGGATTTCACTTTATCTTCTGGGTGGCAGAAGTGCTTGCTGCATAAACCACTGTCACAGATGGCAGTAATTAACATGTGTGCCTGCAGTCTGAACTGGAGGGCCATGAATTCATTGGACATGATTGCACCTGAAATAATTGTCCTTTCACCCATAGGTATCTAAGGAATGCTGAGGGTTATCACCAGACATGGTTGTAGAGAGGCATGCAAGGCACAAATGCCCTCCAGTGTGTAACCAGCTCAGATTAGCAGGTCAGCTCTAATTTTTCAATAGTGTTTTCTCAAACACTATTATTACTATTATTGCTATTAATGTACATCTTAAAGTACAATTTCTAAATCTGGTTTGCCAGCAAAAAGTTGGCTGTTGAGAGAGAGGCTGAATATGAAAAGAAACAAGAGCAGGACAGAGCATATCTCCACAGTTCCAGTCTGTAGCAAGTTCCCAAGTCCTAGGGCTACCAGCCACCCATGACTGTTTCCTTTAGGAGTTTGTCCAATCCCATTTTGTATCATTTATACTTTGGTCTCTAGAGTTTCACAGAATCACAAAATGGTTAAGGTTGGGACAGACCACCAGAGATCATCTAATCCAGCCTCCCTGCTCAAGCAGGGTCCACTAAAGCACGTTACTCAGGATTTTGTCCAGATGGCTTTTATTTATATATCTCCTGGAGAGGAGATTCCACAATCTTTCTGGTCAGCCTGTTCCAGTGCTCAGTAACACTCCCTATAAAGAAGTTCTCCCTCAATCTTATAAATTAATTATATCTTGTGTGAAGAAATGTTTCCTTAAAACTATTTTTTGATAACTGCATTACCTTCAGAAGTTCATACAAAACTATTCATCATTTGTTAATCCTGATCATTATTCTGTCCTTCTAATTCCAATATGAAATGTGGGCAAGCAAAGCTACATTCAGTATTCAGGGTAAGGGTACAGCATGGTTAAACTCCCTCATAAGGTAAAAATTTCAGTATTGCTCTCAGACTTTTCCTGATAAACTTCCAGTTGTCCATTACTTTTTTAATTATCACCATGCACTGAATGAATGTTGTCAGAAAATACCTTAAAATTACCACAAAATCTTCTTTGTAAATTTTGAGGCTTATTTTAGAGGCTGTTATACACAGGGTTATCCTCGTGTGTTACCCTTACTTTATTAACACAAATTTTATTTCCTACACTTTGGTTCCTATCTGTTAACCAATTATTAATCCAAGACTACAGGTAGTATCCTGTACTACCTCTATTTCTGTCAGAGACTTTAATAAGAGACCTCATCAAAAGCTTTCTTAAATCATAAATACTCTTAGTATAGTATTACTCATACGATTACCTGCTCCAAAAAGAAGGTATTTAGCTTCTGAGATATGTGGGGATTTTCTGAAAAGTTATGTTAGTTTTTCCCTGATATGACATATTTATTTATTTGTAACCTTAATACTGTTTTGTCATTGTTCCTACCAATTAGCTTTGTGAAGAAATATCTGAAGTCTGCAGAAATATCATGTCTGTTGTTCACTGGATTACCGTCTATGCCTCTCTACTCTCCATAAATTCAGTTAAAAATGAAAACTGATATGTGGAAATATAAAATTGCTTTTTTCTACTTTGCTGCTTGCTTTTGTGCTAAGGCCCCTGTAACTGGTATTAACATGCCCCAATAGAACATCAGCTGGTATTGGAAATTTTTTGAAGTCCACCTTATGAATTGGATTTGTTCTAAAATATGTTCTATTGACACTCAGAGACAATGGTTCATTTCCATCCTACATAAGGAATGACCATTGTGTGAGAACTGTCCTATCTGCCTTCACTGGCAGAGCAGACTGAGAGAATTAATTTAACTTTTCTGTTGTGGTTTTATCTTCCTTGAGTGCTCTCTTTATATAATTTGCTATCATTGAATATCAGGCTAGTTTCCCATTTCTTGAATATTTGAAGAATGGTGGGTTATTAGATTCTATGCCTTTATGTCTCAGAATTGTTTCATCTTGCTTTTTTCAGGTTTTGTATTTCAATTGTCAAGGTATACTCTGTTTTCTTTCCCTCATTAGGGCACAACCTAGACTTTTCAAAGTATTTTTTTAAATTTTATTTATTTGGTTTTGGTTATTTTAATAGCATTAGGAAATTTACTTTTTTGCTTTTTCATGCCAGCTTTTAAAATCCTTTTGGAACTTTGGCTCTGACTATTCCTGGCTAGTCATTATGTAATTTTTTAGTATTTCAGTCTTTTGGCTACTCCTTTTAATGTCCTTGAAATTAGCTTTCTCATCTTGATATAGTTTATTTTGCTTTGAATCAAACATTACTTTTACTGATTTTTTTATTTCACATGCAGCTCTTTTTTGTCTTATCACTAAAGTATAGTCACAATTGCAGACCACTTTTTGGATAGTTAAGTCTTAACAATTTGTATATGGCTTAAGACTAAATCAAGAGTTGCTTCTTCCTTTGTGAGTTCAATAAGCAAATGAATAACACAAGTAACACATGAAAAATAAACCAATACACAGTATGTAGGATTTGCCTTCATTTTTCATTATCTAACCTACAGTCTGGCACTGCTACCTACAGATCCAGAGTGTCTTAATAGCATTTTGTGACATGGGCATTGTGCATCACAAGCTGTTTCCTCTTCTGCTGAGCCACTGCCTAAGTGGTGTGTGTCTATCAAAAGCCAGATATTTCATTTTACTGACAAGTCATATTGTTTGTTCTGTAGTATCATGGTCCTTTGTTCAAACAATTTTAATTCATAATCTCTCTTGAATATTTTTATAGACAAATGAATTTCTTAAAGGATATTTGAATTATGTTAACAGCCATCAATGATTTATAAGTCCCTTGAAAATTTGACAGTATTATTTTAAGCATGTGCATTTGGCAGTTCTGGTAGACAAAGCAGAGAAGGTCATGTCCTGTGCTGGTGCAGAGAGCAATAAGGCACCTATCAAATGCTCACTGAAGTTAATTGGTGGCCCTCTGTTGAGACCAGTGGATTCTGAATGGAGCTCAGCACAGCCATCAGATGTTGTCTTTTCAGGTTATTGAGCTGCCAATACTCAGAAAGCTGTAAAAATCTGCAGGGGTTGTGAATTCCACATCTAGGTGTATGCCATAGTTAATTGGGAGTAGTGCAAAATTGTGTGAAAACAAAACTCTGTTTGTTGGATTTGCATTGATATTAGAAGATATTCAGATAACATAACTTTTCCCTTTCAACTAGAAGGAGGCTGAATCTAGTTCTTCCCATTCAAGTTCCCCAGTGAATTTAACACTTGCTTCTCTTTACAAAATGTTTGAGGAACAAGCCTTCATTTTCTTAAATGCAGTTGTTTAACCAGCAATGTTCATCCTTATTAATCTGCGGGTACAGATGGGTTTGCACAAGCTAGTAATTTCCCACACATTTATTCAAACAAAACTCATCCTGGAAAACAGCAATAAGAACCAGACATGAATATTGCTCAAATGACAACTATTGGGAATCTGAATAAGTGTTCATAAATACTCTCTTAAAGTGTTTGGCCATGCTCCATTGAACATTGACTATCTTTTCCTAGGTGGAGTAGAATGTAAAAGATAAATTTGTAATTAATTGTCAGGAAGCGAGAAAACCTTTGAAGCTTGTTTATGAGCCTTTCTTACCCATGTGGTGTTGTGGAAAGGCTTCAAAATGAAAATTTGACATGTAGAAGTTCATGCTGGATATTGAAATTGGTGATCCTCCTCCTGAGAGTCTATTTCCCTAACTGCAAGTTCCACATGAGTAGATCTCAGTCTCTTGCCAAAACAGCGAATATGTGAAACTGAATATTGGTAGTACTATTAAGAAATTCTGTGTTACAAGCACTGGAAAACTGTAGGATTATTTATAAAGTAAAATCCCACTCCTATTGAACTATTCATAAAGGGTTACAGTGGCAGGCTGACAGCATTCTTTTGGAGGATGCCCTTATTTTCCAGGCCATATATCCTGGGAGGATAAACCTATTCAGCATCGGATTAAAACTCTACAGCTGTCAGCTATATGAAGCAAAGTGCTGAGCTGGGACAGCTGCTCCACTGGAACAAAAGTGTTGAAGATTTTGAGAAGGGAGAATAAGCCAGACAGCAGCCCTGACAGCAGCCCAGGCAGACTGGGTGTCACTTAGTCCTTTCTTGTTCCCTTCCACCCTCAAGGCACTACAATTGTGGCTCTCAGGTGTCACTGCATTTCCAGTTAAATAGGCTTAACCTTCCTCTTTCAGGTGGATACCTGCACAACTCAAACCATTCTTTGTCCTCTGTCAAGTTAGACCAGGACACCAATATCTGACAACTTAGTCTGGGCATACTAAGTGACATGGTGCCAGTGTGTCACCTAGAGGCAGAATTCCTTCCATTCCCACATAGTGCCAACCTGGAAATGTCATTACGACAGGAAGGTTCTCCAGGAGTTCCTTATGGATTTGTCACCAAACTCAGAAAGAGATAAACAATACTCTATTAAACATATGCCCCTAACCATGCCCTAGTTGTGTCCTTCAATGTTGGCATGCTGAAAAAGGCTAGGATAAGGATGTAGTAAAAGTGGCATTGAGACACTAATGTGCAAAACTGATGCTCTGAAGTTGAGTGAGTCAACAAATATTGATTTCAATATATTATAGAGCAGCCAAAAATGGACAGTATTGAGTTATACCAAAAATCCAAACACAAAAGACAAATGAGCTATGCCAGACAGTTCTGGCTACCAAGAGAGCAATCCCCAGAATAATAGTAGGATGGTGATGCAGACTTCAACTGACAAAAAACTGTAATTAAATTAAAACAAATCAGTGTGATGCTATGAAGAATAGCTCTTCTCAGCCAAACCTGATTTTATTCCCTGATGAAAATGCAAACTTGGTAGTTACAGATTGGAAGTGCAGATCGAGTATCTTAGATTTCTTTTCAGGCACTGAACCAGTCTTATAGAATATTTTCATTGAAAAAGCACTGGGCAATGTCAGAAAAACAGATGTCCCATAAATTTAAACTCAGCACACTGATCTCAGCAAGTCAAGGGTGACCATCAAGTGCAGCTTACACAGGAGAATTGTGTCCTTGAAAGAAGTCCTAGTACACTTTATGATTATAGAGGAACTATGTATAAAAAAAAGTCCCAACCCAAAAGCTAATGTCACCCTTGAGAAAGTGGGAACTTCACCTCAATCTAAGGATTATTACTTTTAATGTTGGTATTTGCTCAGTTCTGTTATCAACCTTTAAAAGTCAGTACGAAAATATTGAAAAGAGATAGGGATAAACCTCTGAATGATTGGAGGGCTGGAAAAAACTGCTTAATAGCAGGAATCCAAACCAGCTTAATCTGTCTGGTTTTTCAAAAGGAGATGCAGTTTTATGTGACAAAAATGCTTCTTTTCCCCCAAGCAAACAAAGCTCTGCATCCTAATGGTTAAATGCACTGATTGCTGGTAAGCCAACAAATTCCAATTAGAAAAAGACCAATGTTTTTACTTGTGTTGCTGATTAATCACTGAGATAAATGACTTAGGAAAGTTCAAACTTTTGATGTTGTCTAATCAAAATTAGCTGCAGATATTCCAGAACAGTTTTATTTGGAATGCATGTCACTGGGGACAGCACAGCTGGATCCGGAGCAAATGTATGGGCTGGAATTTGATAGGTGGTATGGACAGATAATAAGAGCAGACAATTCTTTTGTCATTAAATCTTGTTCATTTGTGAATAGTTTTAATTATGTAAGGAGGTGAGAAAAGAGTAGCTTAATATTTTGTTTATTCAGCTGCCTAGGAACTGTATCCTAACAAAGTGTTCTGTGCTGTGGATACTCACTGTAGAGGAAGAGAAACTTAGGACAAAATAGTCCCATCAGTCAAATTCAGCCCACTCTTTCAGTTTACATGCAGTATTTTAAGTCAGTATTTGTCCTGTCATCAGCAGTTGGGGCTGCCTGTAATGCATTTTGCTCTTAGACTACAGAGCCCCAGTTCCTACTGGTTTTGTTTGCTTGGGGGAAATTTCTATTTGCATGTGGAAAATTTCTATTTGCATGTGGAATTTATATTTCACTTATTCTCTTACTTATGACACAGATGTTGGCCCATTTGACTGAAGAAAACTGCAAGTTTTCTAAAAAGATGCAATGACATTTTCCAGTGGTCTCACCAATTATAATATTGCTTTGTACCTAAAATGATTTAATTTATGTGACAGCCCATGCAAAGTAAATGAAAAAATTGAAAAACACTATGAAAGAAAGCTAGAACTTGATAGCTAGGTTAATTAACATTCTTACCCAGCAGCTTTTCTAGAAATTAATTCAGTGCTGAATTTCTGATTATCTGTTTTAATTTTAACAGATGTAATATGAACATCAATATTTTCTGGTTGTTTCAGATCCCAACCAACATGTTATGACACAATCCCTTCATGCAATGAACATCTTAATGTCCTTTTCCAAGGCAACTTAGAGTATAGACATGTTTGTAAAATCCTTTGTCCTTGTCACAACTACTTCTGACTTTTCTACTGAGTCCAAATATATGTGAAATAATGCATTCCACCTTTGTCACAGATGTGTTGTTGTCTGTGAAGTGAGAAACAGGAATGCACTGGTACCATATCCGGAGTCACAGAACTGCTTTTTATAGTTCATATCCTGAGGACATATGAATAATAAAATTGTCTTCAAAGTTCTGGTAAAACATCTGTATTCAGAGTTGTGTTTGACTGTAATGAAGTCAATAGGAGCTATTGACTGAAATTTAGCTGTGATGATACTGTGTGATGATCCTGTAAGGTGCAGAAGGCTCTTGCTTGATCCCAAATGTCAAGTGAATGCTCTCTTAACTTTATGCACTTGGATTTTGGAGGGTAAGAACAAACCATACACTAGTCAATACAGTTTCTTGGGGTAGATGGGATCACAACAGTGCCCAGTGCCTTACAGGATGAGGCCAGGTGTGCTTATCTCACACTGAAGACAGATTTTCTACTGATAAAGCAGATATTTATAAGCCTTGTAAGGGACTCTGCAGTGGGTTAGTCAAGGGGGAAACCAAAGGGGTTAGAACTGTGTATATCAAGGGATTATGAAAATTGATGAGTGGGTTAAATGAAGACAGCCTGCAACCCACTGGAGAAAAAAGGCAGGATTTTGGATGTGCTGTTTTGAAATTACAGTAAAAGCTAGTTGCTGCTGTCTTTCTTAATTTAAAGTGGAGTACTGAAGTAACTGATTAGGTTGGGTTTCTAATTTCTAATTATTTTCTAATTTTATGAATAGAAGATCAAGGTAATTAGGCAGCTAACTGAATGTTGAAACTTAATTGCATTTGCCCATGTAAAAGCTATTATTTATTTTTAAGTATTTTGTTAGTTTTGCTTTAATTACTCATTTGCTATACTGTATTACACTATGGTAAACGTCACCTGGATTTTTTTCCTCTCTCTCTGTTATAATGAATAATCTTAGAGTGCTAATTGGAATGTGCTTAAATTGTCAAGCTTAGGCAGCTCTTTTATCATAATGCATGCAGGAAAATAACACACAGAGCGGAAAAAGAAAGAAACAATTTCTGTGTCTCTGCCACACAAAGATTTCTGATGTAAAAGGCTTTTTTGGTGTTGCCAGGCTTCTTCTACTTCTACAAACTTTAACTCCCAAAGATACTATCTTAATTTGTCTAGCCTCTAACAAATACTAATTTAAAATTTGGAACACACAATGCTTTGTGAAACAGAAATTAAAAAAGATATAGATAATATCTGGAATAAGCCCTATCTGTGCTTCATTTCTTAGGATGCAGGTTTCATTTTCTAACAGCAGCATGCAGAAGGTGACTGGAAGCGATCATGAAACGGCACTGGGCTGCCTCGTTTTGGGGGGAAATTTGTTGATATGATAGGGTTTTTGTTGAATCAGTTGCTTTTGCTAAATCAGCACCTTAGAAAAAGGAAAATATCCTACAGGAATCTTCTAACTGTCTCTGCCTCTGACTCCAGGTCTCATCATGCCATCCCATAATAATCATAGCCAGTACCTTTCTGTATGCTGCCTCCTAGTTTTTCCAAGGACTCCCTCTCCCAGGCTAGTATCTCAGAATCCCTATTGATACTTAGAACAATCTCTGAAAAGCTCAGCTGGCTTTTTATTGTTTTCAGAAGGTAGTGCCTTCTGGAAAAGCACACAAGTACTGCAAAATCATCTTCAGTGCTGCTCTTTTCATGTTTTTAACATAATCCACCAGATTTTTGTAGCTTGGAAAACAAGGCATAAGCATCTCTGAACCACAGAAAATGTATGATCATGCCCCCAACCAATAGCAAGTGCATTTTCTTTAGACTGAAAAAACTAAATGCCTGAGCTGAGCTGCGAGCTTAGTTTTCAGACAGGCAAAGAATTTGAAAAAAAGCTTTGTAGTCATTACAATTAGATCATCATTGGGTTTTTTTCCCTCTAGATAATTTTAATATACGAATAACTTTCAATGTGATTTCATTGATGTCCACTGAAGATTTGCCACTGATTTGTGTAGGAAGAAGTTTGGTTTTAATTATACAATATAATATATTTATATTATATATTATAATTTCAAGGCAAATATACATGCATATAAGCAAACTGTACATGTATATGAGGAAAGAGAACCCTCTTTCCTCATAAAACACAGAACCTAACAGAAAGCCTGTATATCTTACAAACAGAAACACAATTGCTTCAGTTTGCCTTTTTTTTGTGTAGGAAGATTTCAGGGATACATTCTAAAAGTGTTAATCTCTATAAAGAATTGCTCCATGGTAATGTAAATTTGAATTTCAGTCTCAGGGAAACTTTATGCTGCTACTAATGATCGTTGTGGTGACAAAGTCCATTGTTATTTAGAATAAAGGGAAAAGGGTTTTCTCTATACTGTAGTCAGGAGCACCAATAGGCAAAAGCATACATTTTAATAAAAGAGGGACGGGGCAGAGCACACCTGCAGGCACAGATGCTTTACTCTTAACTTCTGCAACTTTGATTTCACTCAGAGCATTTAAGTTCTGTATATAGCAAGAAGTTGTGCTCCCTGCCAATTAGGATAAGACCCAGTAGAAAAGAGGGATCTAAATACATGTCACAGTTAAATGAAAAGAACACAACAAAACAAGAAATGTTTTCTCTTAGCCTAACACACTTTGAAATGGTGATTGGTTGCACCTTGGCTTTAGAGATAAGTGATTCATTCATGCAAATTTATTTATTATGGAAAAGGACAACTGAAATTATTTCAACGTTAAGAAAATGTTTTATCCTGGGGCACTCTTAAGAGCCAAGAAAGGACACATGATAGGAGTTGTTATTATAAATGTTATCTCACTGATCACACTAACTGAAGAGGTTATGGATCAACCTTTCCCTGAGAAGAGGAGAAGACCATTTTTTGAAGCATTACTGTCAAATGTGACACTGCTGTGTTTTGCAAGAACTATTTATGTGTTTGTTATTCCCTGTGGAGGCAATAAGGAACCAGCAGCCAGCCACCCACAGAGCTGCTCACTCACTCACTCCCCACTCTGTACAGAGGGGACAAGGAGAGATAATAGATAGAACAACAGTGAATCCAATCAGCTGCAAATCCAACTCATGGCCCATACAGACTGCTATGAGGAAAGTTCACTGCATTGCAGCCAGATCCAGTAGAATCCAGGTCAAGAAACACCTTATTCAGTGATTAAGCCACTCTCCTATGTGAAAGATGTATTTTCTTACTCTCTCAGATTGAAATTGAAGCTATGTTGCCCACTTCTCTGATAAGTGCTCTAAAAGCAGAACTGCTTGATTTGAACTTTCATGTCTGCTGAAGCCTCATTGAGTTTGTAACATCACACTGAAACTTTCACAACTAATACCTTAGAGATAATGGCATTAACATTTCAAACCCTAGCCACGCAAGGACTTAGAAGTGTAAAGTTATTTAATCTTGATTTACAGCCTAGAGCACTCTTATGGACAATTCCTACATTGCATGCTTTGTGCTTAAGTAGCCTGGATACCTGTGTGACCAACTGTACTTGTGAGATATAGGAATATATTACAGATAAATGACATTTTATGCACTTAGGTTGGAAAGTTTTTCCATTTTTAAGATGTTCCCAAGGGTTGTAGAAGTTGTGGTGCTATGAGAACTTTAACTGTTTTGAAATAGGAGATATATTTTAGGAATACAGAGTACAGACAGAGTTCTAGCCTTAGTGCCACTTGAGCAGAAGTTTCACAAGACAAAATTCAACTTAAAGATCATACAACTCTCCAGACATTTTCTTGAAGGATGCCTTACATTGTATAATTGTACGTGTACAGTTAACTCATTTTGAAATCCAGCCTGGTAAGTTCCTTAATACCAATGCTTATCTTGAAATGTTGTTCTAGAATATAATTCCTTCTACAATTAAAACCCACTGAATGCTTTACTTTTGCTTTACTTTACTGTTGCTTTGGAGTTTTTTTGTTTGTTCATTTGTTTTTGATCTGAGAAGGAGACTCTGTATAGCTCACTCAAAGTCACATCTTTCTGTCTTTCATGATCTTGATGACTACTCTTTGAGATTTCACCATTTTTCCATTATCTTGTAATGCTGGATATCAGTGCAGAAGCAGTCATAATACTGTGAATTAGAGGTAAAGTGGTATAATCTCAGTTACCACAGTACCACAGTTATTCGCATAACTAAACCCCAATTCTATTTTTTTTAGCCACAGCATTACCTTCAGGGATTATCTGTTATAATTACCATGCCAGTAATTGCATCCCATGGTGGACTCCAATATCCCTTAAGTGCAGAGTTGTTAGTTCTTGAAAGCTCAAATATATGTGTGTATTTAACTGCATATTTCTTTGTCTATGTCCAGTTTCCTGACTAACCTAGATCAGACTGCATTGGTAACTTGTCTCCCAATCTTGATGTCATTTGCAAATACTATTGGTAATGCTTTTGTATTTTTTGTTTTTCCAGGTCACTGCTTAATGTTAACTTGTAAAATCTAAGGACAGATCCTTATGGGACACAATAAAGAGACACCCAATCAATTAGTGTTCCTTTACTGCAAGTGTATGTTGAAACCTACCAGCCAGACTTTAATCTATTTTATGTCTGCAGTACATTTCTTATCATTCCAGGTTCATAGCCAAAATGTCATGCAAAATGAACATAGATGTCCTGTGGAAATTAAATAACATTGCATTGGCTATATTACTCTTGATAACCAAGATTATAAATTCAATTATAAGAGATGATTTGGATAAATGAATTGGAGACACCTAGTTTCCACATACACAAAATGATTGGCAACCCTTACATTGCCCCATTCCCTTAATTTCTTTGTACACAAATTCCATGTCAGCTGACAGAATAACCTATTATTTTTTCCAAAATGGATGTCAGGCTGACAGACCTGCAATTACTCAGGTTAACTCACGTATCCTTTTAAATATTGCACAGCACTGCCTTTGTTGCAGACCTCTGGCACTTCACAACTTTCAACAGCTATCAAAAATAGTTCCTAGTAGTTTAGAGGCTCATCAGCAAATTCTGTCAGAAGTTATCTGAACACATCCATTTAAAAATGCCTGACTTTTTGGAGCTGCCACTTGATTTCCTTCTGAGTTGGGAAGGGACATTACCATTCATCATCACCATCAACACCGTCACCATCTTCCGGTATGTATACATTATATGTCTCTTTCCAAAAATGCATAAAATAAAAACTTATTAAAAGATTCTGTTCTTCAGAATCCCTTCTAGCACTGACCCATCATCATCGTCCCTTTTTTTCTTTCTTTTCCAAAGTTTCTGACTTCCAAAGCTTCTCTCTTACCTTTTGGACTGCAATATCACCAGTCAAATGGCATAATTTCATTTTTTTTCTGTAAGAAGGAGGCCAATTTGAGATAAGCAGAGAAAGTGTCTGGGAGGGATTACTGGGAGAGGCAAAGGAAGGCCCAACTTTGCTGCCCAGTTTTCGGATCCACATTTTAGGATCTGCCGAGAGTAACCAACCTGTTGCCCCAAAACTTTCACCTGTCCCTAAATCCCAGGGCCCCTCCTGTCATCTGCTAATGCTTTTGACTAACTTTGAGTCAGCTCCAGTTACAAAGCTCCCTGTGTAGCAGATGGCTGGTGATGCTGTGTGCTCAAAAGATGGAAAATCTCTAATGGTCTTGCTCAGAAAGATTGTCCAGCCAACATTTGGTTCTTGAGTCATTGTTGTGCCTTTAGTTGGCACAACCTGCAGTTGGGTTTTGCATTGAAGGAGCAATGGTATTTTGTTTCTCAAGGATGGTAAGCACAGCAGTTTTCTCAGGGGAAGTGTCTATTCCAAGTGTTGTGTTCTGACATAACTCTATGAGAAAAGAAAGAAAAATGCTCATTTGTGGTTAAAAAAACTACTTCACAGCATTCCATTGGTAAGAGACAAAACCAGCTTGTCTGTCTCTTGCTCTGTATACACACATGAATATACAGAAGTACTTCAGATGTTTTTCATTGAGATTGTGTTTTATGTTCTTCAACCTCTGTTAATATGAATGCCCACTCAGAATAAAACATTGCTTGGGGGTGGGAGGGGGGGAGAAAAGCCCCTATTAATCCACGCAAATTAAGTTGTCAAGGAAAAAATAGTTTGCAGAAAATCTCAAGAAATTTTAAGAAAACCTGAAAGTTTTCTGCCTTTGCATTTTCTTCAGATTTGTTAAATTAAAATTGCAAGCATCATGTCAGATGAGCAGCAGTGCCTGTGAGACTGCATTTATCAAGTGCTAACAAGAGGATGAAGGAAAATTGAAATGCCATTACAATCTTATTTTTTGTTAAAAGTGAAGTACTAAATTTTGCACTAATTCATTCAGACAGATGATATTCTGGCAGAACTGACAACTGTAACAAAATGTGAATAAAGTGGATGCAATTCAGGAAGTAATGTTTCATCTTTTTTTCCTAGCACTATGATGTCAATGTAATAGATAACTCAGATTTGGATTCCTTTTTTCTTAAATCCATTTATCTTTGATCATCAATACTTTTTGTTATAGGCAGACACATACTTACAAAAATAGCAAAATCATTACCTTCTTAGATTGTAAGAAAAATGAAGCAATTAATCTGATTAATATTGCCAAGGAAAACTGTCCCATCTAACCTCTATTCCCAGGCAATATGCATGATAACACTTTCAAGTATGATATTGTTAACAGCATTTTCTGTCTCAGGTTGGATTTTTTAATTGGAAATGCAAACATTATTAAGCTGCTGATGAGACTTAACAGAAGACTGAGTGCTGGAGTGGAACTCCTGAAAAATCACTTTCCTATAAGACTTCACTTACAGCTTTCTTTGGGTTGTAGGGTTGACAGCAAGGCTGCTAGTGAGTGTTCCAACAAGATATTGCAGAGGTTTTTCAGATGTCATTTTTACTCTTGATTGTTTGTTGGTTATTGAGATAAACTCTAATCTTTGGCTGAGAAGTGCCAAGTGAAAATCATCACACCAGGGTTTTAGTCCAGCTAAATCTCTGCCATTCCTGAGCTTTTCTTTAGATGTTACAATGAGGCTTCTCTAATGCTCACTGAGTGGAAGTGGTTACAAGGACAGCATCAGCCACAACTATTTTAGGAAGCAGTACAGGACACAAAGCTGCCAGACCACTGCACTACTTCAGAGGTCAATTAAGGCTTACGTGAAGAGAGGTGATTCTCTCAGGCAGGTGTACTTGGAGTGTGCTACCAAACTTGGTCCCAGCCCCACTGAGAACCTAGCTGCTACTCAGTTGTCTTTCTGAGAGCATTTGCTTTCCCCTCACAACTGAGCAATGAAAACATCTTTGTTAACAAAAAGGATAATCACATTCAGTTCCTTTGGCTGCAAACTGCTATGCAATAGATTATTTCAGAAGATTTCTGTATGTTAATTTGGTAAATAAAGTTTGCCTGGTTTTACTTTTTTTTATAATTGCAGTAAAGCGTCAGGAAATGCATTAAAAGTACTATCTTCAAATATCATCTTTAAATAAGAAGTTAAACTTACCCCTAGTTGAGTCTAGTGATTTACATTTTTTAAATCAGATCCTATTTTGTTTCCTCTCTAATCTCTCCATTTTATTTTTAGCATGTCTTATTAGTTTTGATATGTCTACTTTGTTAGCTAAAGAAGATGGAATAAGAGAGTTTGGAAATACTGTCATTCTATACTGTGAGAATTCTCAGAGGCACTGTATAAGCTTGAAACCCTCATTTTTTTCAGCAGTCTTGAAAAAGTCTTGAGCTTCTGTTTTTGAAAAAAAAATCAGTAGATATATTAAAAAATCAGATAAATTTAAATTTCTTTTAAAGAGGCACCATGGAAATATTTGTTTTCAATTTAATAGGAGCTTGAAATTTCTCAGAAAGCACTAACCTAAGATTAGGGCAGACAAACTATTTAAATAAAAATGGAAATCCTTATGCAAAAAGCCAGTGGTCATCAGCCTTTGTTATTGTTGTAGAGTAAAGCCTTTTCACAGAATCACAGAATATTCAGAGTTGGAAGGCACACACAAGGATTGTGTCCAGCTCTTAAGTGAATGGTCCATACAGGGGTCAGAAAAATGAACACATTTCATTTTTAGATATATCTTGATGAAGTGGAAGATATATCTTTCACTTCAGCTGACCTTTAGCAGACTTTAAAAGCTTTTTTTACAGGGCCATTTGTCTTTTCTGATTCTTTGGTAACCTTGCCTTTGCTCTTTCACTAGTAAATAAGATGTATTTTATGATTTTCCAAAGTTCAGTAACAATTTCTGGGGATTTCTTATACAGTTAGATTTTTCCACTCTGTACATTAAGAGTTCTTTTAATTAATCTCAAAAGATAATTGGTTTATCTCTTAGATGCCCAAAAGTCTATGAGTGGGTTTTGTCAAGTATGCCTTTGTACTTTTAAACATGGCCCTGCTGTACTGCTGTATCTGCTGGAAATACGGTCCCCTTGCAACAGGCACCCAAAGAATAGAGAGAGGAATGTTGGAATCATGAGAGGCAAAAATGAGAAGAGAGTGTTGCTTATATTTATTAAAATCTCCAAACTTACACAACCTTCATCCTTAGGCCTCCCCCTGCATCAAGTTGCAACAGCATTTTTTAAATTGTCAGAAATGTAAGTCCCAAGTCCTTCTTCTGTTTTTGCACTTATATATTCATGTAAATCCAGATTCAATAAGTTAAATCTGCATCCTCAAAACAGTAGTTTTTTTGTCCTCACTCTGTCATTTAATGTGCTTTTCAACAGGTTATAAATAGTCGGGTTATCAAAGCTGAAAATTGAGGTCTGCCTAACGCATCTCCTTCTCATAGTATGTTAATATGCATAACCATATGCTTTTCTGATTATATTAAAACCTGGACAGATGTATAGGGTAAGATTGTAGTTCATTTGGAAATACCATAGCAATGTGAAATATGTTTTTGAGGAAGAGCTAATCTTAGACACAAGATCTGGTACGCATAAAACATGAAACTCAATTGTTGTTATGTAGGAGGGAGGACTGTAGAGAAGTCTAACAAATGTACTTTAAGCTAATACAAGTTCTGTCCATAATTTTGAAGTTTGTTGTTGCCAATGATTTTGCAGGAAAGGGCTTGCTCGTGGTTGTGCCAGTAATTCCTGTCGTCAGGCTGACATTCCAAGAGCAGCCTTCTGCATTTGTATTCACCCTCCCAGACACATCCAAAGCACATTCACATCCTCCCCTCCGCCCTGCACCTGGGAAAGGGCTGCAGTGACAGTGGGAGAGAGGCCATTTTGTTACTCAAATAGTCAGCCCAGACCACCTTTGGGGGCATCCTTTGCTCTCCAAGTGGGAGATTAACAGCTTGGAATGAGTTGCAATGCATTGCTCATGGAATTGGTTCATGTTGCATACATGAAGGAGTCTCTTATCTTCTTATCTGGGTAACCATCCTAGGGGGATTTTAACTGAATCCCTGAAGGAAGTAGGCTGAAATCTGTGACAACAATTTGTGTATGGTTTTAGACTGACAGTCTTTTCTCTCTCCCTTCCCCACTGATGTTTTATTTGTGCAATCAGGAAGTCTTGAACTGAATCCTGACGATACCAAAGGAAATGAGCAGTGGCTAATTTCAGTATTACCTTCTGAGGCTCAAACAGTCTCAAAGGAGACAGAGAAAAATTTGCATTCAGACCATATTTTAAACAAAAACACTGTTCACTATTTTTGAACACATAGATGGTGAAAATGTACCAGCATTTTAGAAACAGAGAAACACTACTGAAAAGGAAACTGTTAAATGCATTCTGCACCTTCTGAGGGAATCCCTGTCATGTAAGTGGGATCTACCCAGTCCTTGAGCATCTCTGCTCTCATGTAGTGCACACTCACAGATGCCCCAAAATTCCCTATTCCAAGCAGCTGTGGGTTTGTTTCTTTATTCAATTACATATAGAAACATCACCCTTTTAACCCAATTAATCATAGAGTCTAACAGGAGAGTGCTCTTCAGAATAGAGTAAGACAAACCTCATTTCATTAAAGGTGTCCTATAAGATCACAGTGTCATTATCAGTTCCTCAAAGGACAAGTGCATGCAAACCATACAAACAAACGATTCAATTGCATGGAAAAAAAGGGAAAACATTTACAATTAATAAAAGGGACATATCAGTGCCATCCAAAGTACCATGTGACTTGTATATCTCTTAGTTAAATCTTAAGAAGAATCATTATTTTCTTTCCACAATAGCAGGAGAAGCATTAGTATTTTCCAGGCTATTTTGATGAAATCTTGGTTCTGTACTAACAGTCATCAAATCTAATAAATATTATGGGGGAAAGAAGATGATGTGAGACTTCTATATTAGACAGATCTTATTTTAAGTTCCAGAAATGCTTTGTTGGAGAGAGAAAGAGTTTGTGTGAAACCTCAGTGGTATACAGAATTTGCATTGGCCTTTGCACTGCTGATTTTTTTTCTCTAAGAAGACCTATTTTTCCTCTCCATCTATTTAACATTTTTATGAAACTTTTATGAGCTTGCTGTCATAAGGGCCCTCTCTGTTCTTTTGGTTTTCTTTTCTTTTAACACTTGGCCGACCTAACACCTCTGCTTAACAACAATTTGTGTTACTGAAGGTTAATGGTAATTACTTTAATTGGAAGAGAAAGTGAACATTTTTTTTCTGAAAAAATAAAATAAAAGAAAGGAAGAAAGAAAGAAATTATGAAGCGTCCAATATAATAGAAACTGAATAATTGTTTAGTTTTTATCTCACATGTTTTCTATCAGCACCAATTCACTCATTTATATTCGGATTAGATACAAGAAGCTGATGATATTTGGCCTGAAAACATTCTATACATCTGTAAGATTCAGTATCTTCTCACTCATTCTTGCTTACATCTTGTCACAGAACACCATGCTATTTCATACCAGAGGCAGGTTAGTGATGTCAGGTAATACAATGCCAAAATGGAACTTGTAGTGTCTTGTGCTTCTGGATCAGAGAGAGAGAGAAAGAAATAGGAAAAGCAGAAGAAAGGTGAGAGAGAGAATGAAAAAAAGTGACAGAGAGAAGATTAGTTAGAAAGATATTCACCACCCTTGTGGATCCAGCAGTGTCCCATTTGTCCTTTTCTGGTTCTCTTGATGATGGGGGTCCCACGAAATATACAGTACATTCAGATATCCATGGGAACATGCCAAGCACTTTCTTTGCATTGGGGAGTTTTACACTGTCTTCTGCAACACACTCTGGACCTGTTGAAGGCCTTAGGAATGAGCCTGGTGAGTACTTCTGGGGTCTTTGATGGTTTATGACCCTTTTTAAAACAAGACACCTCATATGAATGTCCTGTGTGAATGTGACATTCCCAGTGGCTGGAGGAGTTTTACAACTGAGCCAGTTTGTATGAGGGAAGACTCTGCAGGATCTGCTTCTTATCTGGCTTGTAGCATCTGGTGATGGGTGTTCAACCCCTCTGTATGGGAGGTTTTGCTGTCATACACAAAAACTCTTCTCCTCCCCCTTGGCTGGCAGGGAGAGTGTGCAAACCTGGCCTCAGTAAATGAGTCTGTGGACTATGACCTGCCCCAAACCCAGCCAGAGTTGATTTTCAGCACAGCTGCTGGGTCTGGCTTTCCTTGGGGACACATTCTTCTCCTTCAGCCTTGTTTACTTCTCCTCAGACCAAAGATAATTGAACAATAGCGCCACCTTTCTTTACTCTCGAGTTCCCATCAGGTAAGCTCACAGTCCAAATTCCCCAAATCCAGGAGGCATATTTGGGGTGGAATGGTGATGACAGTGATGGTGAGAGGGTGGGCATTGATGGTAGCAGCCTCTTAATACAGTTTGCCCGAAGTCCTTTGGTAATCTTGTTAGTGATCTTGGATAGTGTTTAAGGCAATTATGATTTTTAAGTCTCTTATATATGCCCATGGTGCCCAGTCAGTGCTTTAGGGATGGATTTTCTGACACTCCTGGTGGTAGAAGTACATCTGTTGAACTGCTATATACTTTGTTGTCAAAAAAAAATTTGTTGCTGTCGAGCAATATATGGAATATTTTAGTGTGCAGATCAGACCTACCACACAGGCTGTCATAAGATCAAGAGGCATCTATGTCAATCATTTATTGATTCAGTCACAGCAGAAATATTGAACACAATGAAAATCACTCTTTGATGAATACCTTCATCAAAATTCCTGGCACACAGGGGGCTGTGCTGTTTCCCAATGCTGGAGCAACCACATGGAATGGCTGAGGAGTCCCCCATAATGTTTTTGCCATGAAGCTCACATCTGAACAGCTGCAGATGTATTTTTCCTGGCTCTGAGATGTGAGATCAGAGCCAGCCATGTCAATGCTGCCCTCTGGCACTGTCAAGGCCAAAAGCTTTGCTTCTTCACTGCCAGTGGGGTGCCAAAGCTGAGGCCAGCAGGCCACCCAAATCTGCATTTCGCTCTGCCACCTCACAGCCTGCTTTGGCAGTGGCTGACACTGCTCCTGGAGAGCTTGTACTCAGCCAGCTGTACAAGCACGGCTGCCTTGCCCTCAGTAGCTGCTGCTTTTGGATGTGCTCAGTGCAGGCACAGCCTTGGCCTCTCTCCTCCATGTCACACCTGCCACTGCTCCATCTGTGGTCATGCCTCCCCTTGCTCTCCTTCTCCTTCTCATCCTGGCTTCCCCTCCCAATAACCAGGACCTGGTGGGGCAGAGGAGCCTGCCCTGCCATCAGCCTGCCTTGAGAGCAAGGGTGGCTCAGGTGCCAGGCTGCCACAGCCCCATCCAGGGCCAGCATGGCTGCTTTGCCGGCTCTGCCCTGTCCCAGGGCATGGCACCAGCGCCAGCTCCCCTTGGCCACCTTGCTGGTGCCCAGTTTCTCTGTGGGCTTTGGCCCTCAGAGGAACAGTTTGGGAAAAGACAAGGTGGTGGGAGTGAGCAGGGCTTGTCCAGCTTCCCTGGTACATCCGGGGCCTGCAGGCATTTTGTGGGCCTTTGACTGAGGGCCGCTCCTTGCCCTCAGCGCATTTTACCAGGAGCATTTATTTGAGGTCAGAGCAGCTGAAGCCATGATGGAATGACATGCCTGGGTTCAGGTTGTTTTGAGCTGAGAACAGAAGGGTCCTGGGACCTTCTGGATGGCAGCACAACTTGTGAGTACCTAGAAGCCATTCCTCAGGATCTATCTGTAAGCCCTGGCTGTAGAGTAGGCAAGACTTCAGAGTCTGCAATGTTTGGGAAAAAAAACAGTATTTTCACCTTTATCCATGATTTGTCTTTTTTTTTTTTCTTCTATTTCTTAGCCCAGAAAAACGTCCTTTTGTTTTCCCTCCATTAAGCAATTGTACAGGTCTGTGTGGCAGCACTGCCCTCATCTCCTCGAGGATGCTTTCAGAACTGCATCAGGAGTGCTGCAAGGGCCTCCTGCCAGTCCTGAGACCTCCCCCATTAGGTCCTGGAGCACAGGAGGTGACCTGAGAGCATTCTTGAATGTGGACATGGGTGGGGGTATGGGAGGACTCAACCTGTCCAAGGTGTCATCCCTGGGGTGCAGCCTTGCAGAGCTGCACAGGTGCAGTATCTCACTATCTCACATGTTCAGGCTTATCACTTTCACCTACTTGCATGTGGCCATTTTTTTCTACCTCTCAGGACTGCCCTTCCAGAGTTCGTTCTTTTATACTACCTCTGTGGGAGCTGTGTAAAGTAAACTACTAATTTGTTCTTTACTTGTGGTAATTCAGCTTTTACATTAATTTCTTGTACTAGCTCTGCCTGTATTCCCAACATTAAATCACCTTTTCATATGCAGATACTGCGATAGCCTTTGGGAAAAGGTATTTCAAATGTTTCACCATTCAGCAGCACACATGACATTTAACACTGTGTAACTCAAACATTTATCTTGTGTCAATCCTTGCAGTTATGAACTCAATTGGAAATGCTGGTATGATTATCTCTCCTCAACTTTATAACTGAGAGTACCTTTCAAACTCAGGATTTGGATTTGCTTTTTGTTTTGAATTTATTTCACATAATGGAATTATATTCATTTTCATAAAACCTTTAATAGACTTGTACACCAAGGCAGTCACTGTTTTTCTTAAACATATTTAATTTAAACCACAATTATTTCTAAAATAGCATAATATTCTTCTGAATAATAAGTCTACAGTATTCAGAGATTTGATAAAGCATACATCAAAAAATTTATCTTCTGGTTTGTAAAACCTGCAGGATTCTATTCCCATTAGATAACACAGTTTCTCTTGTGATGGATAAGATAAGATAAGGTATAGTTTTTTAGACAAAAGACTAAAATTTATCAGTTATATGTTATTCCAGATGTAATATAATTCACATCTAGAGCTGTGACTCACATGAACAGAATGTATCAGTGTATAACAATTATATGTAAACTGAAATTGTCTTAAAGGTCATGAACTTTTAGCTTTGGGGTTGTAGTTCAGTAGCTTTTTGGACTTCTTTTTCAATGATGAGTGTTAACAGCCAGTGAAGAATGAAATTTAGTAGTTTGTTTGTCTCTCTTAAAAATTAATAAATATCCAATAGTTTTACCACTGAAATCTCACTTCAGTGGGAGTAGGTCCGAATACTAACTTCTCCTTCCTAAGAAAATGAGTACAAAATACTCCTCAGAAAATAACCTCATTTCTAGCATCCTTTCCAGATACCTGCTGAAGTTATTGATAGTGCATGTTATTGAGAAGTGGTCATAGTATTGCTGACTCTTTATGGAGTATTTCATGATGCTTGAACTTCTAAGTGCCAGCCCATAAAAACATGTAATTTGTGAGTATCTTGAGTCACTAAAACAAAATAGCCATCTTTAACTCTCAAAATTTTAAGGAAAGGTCAGAAACCGATTGCTATGTGTCCTCAGGTTCAGAAAGCAGATAACCACTAGAAATATGATTTAAAATTTTCATTAATTCTTTTATGTTCAAACCCCCATATAGGGTACTCTTATTGATTTTTGATTGCTCAAGGTTTTAAATCTTGTGCTTGATGTGAGCTAATCTAATTGCAAAACTGCCAAAGCATGATCAGAACTACAGATATACTTCTTTCCTTCTTCTTGAAATTTCTGCTCATATTAAAAAAAGGGAATATTGTTCTCCTACTTTGATGTCACTTTTGGGTATCCTTGTTATAACTACTTTTGTAAATTATTTTACTAAGTGTAATATTCACAGCAAGCTTAAACCAAAAAGACATTATTATAGGAGTTGAAACTTTATTCTTACTTCTACTTTCCCCAGACTCATCAAGAAACACACAAAAAAAAGTGTGAGACTTTTTTCTACTGATTCAAACCAAGAGAACCAATCAACAGTTAATGCTAGGCATTACTAGATTAATTCTAATATTTTATGAAGAAAACTGGAAGCCCCTTGCTGATAAGTCATGAACAGAAAGATGAAGTTCAGCAAGCAAATTTGTTAAAAGTAGTGTGTGTCAGCTAGGTTTGGAACTGAAATAGCTTCATTAGAATATAAACCTCTCAAACTCCTCGATAGATACATAATAAATAATCACTGGGTGTATGCTTTGAATACATTTAGGGAAAAACCGGCATGACACCACATTTTGACATTTGTCTTATTAGGGAAGTGTCATTTAGCATTAGTAGTTTCATTACTTCAGGCTGACTTCACCTGTGGCTGTATTTCTGACAAGAATATCAAGTAGTTGTTCAAGATATTGCACCTGCTGCTTTCAGGATGAAGGCTTAAATATAACCACTTTACTGAGTGGCAGAATTGTACCTTTTTCTGTGTCTTCTTTACTGAGGTAACACATCACTGTGGTGAGCTATTGGCAAAATGTACTTTGTAATTAGTGACAAGAACTAACCTAGAATTTAATAAAATTATGTAAATTTTCTTGTTTGAAATATAATCTCATTTCTCTAATTATGTTAGGCATAGTGTATTGTTTAATGGATGTAATAATCATCTAATTCATCATTTCAGCTTTTCTTTAAAAAAAAATCCCTTGTACTCAATTTTGGTTAGGAAAAACTAGGAAATGAAAAAAAGATAGTCTGGCCTTAACAGCTCACTTTCTGCATTTCTAGAAGGGCCTGAAGGAAACAGGCTGTAAGCACAGATGGCTGAGATCTGTAGTGTACTAAAGATGACTCAGTTCATTCATTTAACATATCCTTCTGGCCTTTGTAAGGCTAGAGTGCAGTTCCTTGGAAAGAATAAAAAAACTTTCCTAAGCTTAAATGAAGACAGAGTGCTTGCAGTGTAGTTTCAGTTTCAAATAATGAGTTTTCTTCTCCTTAGCTAAAAGATGGTAAGGCCTCCATCCAATACAAAGTCCTTTTGACAATGTCAAAGATAAACATCTAGGGAAATGTAAGGGAAACACTGACTTCCAGAGAGCCATGGGCCGGTCTCGAAGGCAAGATGATGGTGGTAAGGAGGACTTTGATACTGATGCATGGTAGCAGGCTAAAAGCAACTTCAGAACTGAGGAGATGGGCAGCTGGACCCAATCGAAGGGGTAGGAGGCAGTAACCAATCCAGCTGGTCTTCAGGACAGGGGAAAACCTCTAGTGAGTAGCAGTGATGTTCAACCTGTATTAAACTGTCCTTAGGGACCTAAGTTTGCAGGACTTCTTTCTCTCTTTAAAGCCACCACACCTAGAGAAACTGAAATAGCCACTTCAGCATTCTTTATAAAGCAGCTTTTGGATTGTTCCTTCCTCTGTAAACCACTTAGAATGAAGGAAGTGGTAGCTGTTTTCCTTTTAGGCTTTGCAGTTTGACTGAGATTTTAGGTCAAGTGAAGTTTGTAATTTTGATGTTTTCTCTGCTGTTTTGTCCTGACTGGTAACAGTATCAGAGCCCACATCCACACAGAATTCTACTTTTTGTAAAATAGCCAGTACTTTAGAGTTTGTGATGTACCCTCATAGGCTACTTTTTTTGAAGTTGTCCCTTAAAGATACCTGAGGTGAAATTTACTGAGCAAAGGAAGCTTTCTCAACGTAATTTTCTACCTGAACTCTGAAAAGAAATTGTGTGGTAAAGGACTTTAGGTAGCAAAGTCAACATTAGGTGTAAAGAGTTCACTGAAAAAGAAAAAACAAATCCTACTTGGAATAACTTATAGCTGGTAAAATGCAGCCACTCCTGACATCAGTGGGATAGCCTTGAAAAAGATATTCCAAGGAAAGAAACATGGAAGTGTTGGATCCTTGCCTTTTTCCCAGTGACAAAGAAGTCTGGCAGAGGCTGCATAGTGTCAGTTTGATGGCCCAGGAAGCTGTGTGCCAGCAAGGCTGCTTTCTAAGAACACAGCATTTATGTTTGGGATAGACCACAATAACATACACTGGCAGATCCATTTCCACAATTTTTTGGAGTTTTTTTGTCAGTTAGGTACCTTCAGGGAATAAATATGGACTTTTATTTGTAACTGTCCCAATCAAAGGTGTGGACAAATTGATGTGAGTGGTTGAATTATTACAGCTTATAAAGTGACTACTTGTCATTTCAGATTCTGAAAGTTAGATGATTCTGTACGTGCTCCCAACTTGTTACTAACATACTAGCTTAAATCTGATGGTGAAAATTTTTTAGTTTGTAATCAACTAACAGTATACACGTGATTATTTAATATGGTACTTGTAACAAATCCATTAAAGGTAGAGAACTCAATTTTCTCTTGTTTACTGACCCTATTCAAAGATGCTCCTGTGGTGTAGGGAGGTATACCATATTACAGGAGAGAAAACTGATGCTCTTTCTGCCTATTTTTCTTTTCTGTTCAGTGGTCCCAAACTTTTCTGTCTTTTCAAATTTGTATTTGACTACTGTATAGTTACTGTCCTATCTAATATTATCACTAGTTTTTACAAATTACTTACTGCAATATGTCAGAGACTAACTTGACAATCAGATCATGTCCTTACTTTGCTCTTCCCAAGTAATTTGCCTTTGCAGCAGTGAAGATTTTAAAAAGTTATTACTTGCTGGTATGTCATGCAGTCCTCTTGTTCTTATCTTTTTTCCTCTGCCAAAAATTGGTTAATTAGTTGAGTAAAAGAGATGTATTGCAGTAAATCAATACTGAAAAATGAAACAGACTTCATACCTCCAGCAAGGTGTTTACAAGCTTGGGAGAGGTGAAAAAAGCCAGATCATAACACTAAGAGAGGAAAGAAGAGGACAATAAATAGTTTCTCACTTGTTAATTTGAAAAGGGGAACTTTCTTGCAATATGACTTGCCTCTGTAGCACCCTGCAGTCAAACCGGAATTTGTGGTTTTATTATTTGGTGCATTACCCTTGTTGTGTGCTTGCAGAGGATATGGGAGTTTTTGTGTGTTCACTTTTGATCCAGGTTGTGGTTTGTTGTCATCTTATTGCAAAAGTCCCATACCTTCTTGGTGGTTTCGCATTGGCAGCTCCTCACAGCACTGACTCTTTCTTCAACACAGCCAGCAACCCCCACCCAACTCTCCCCTCACCCAACTAACCCACTCTTTTGTAGCACTCCTCTTCTTATTGGACACAGCTGTGGCCTGTTAAGGGCAGGCCTGTTTATAATCTTTGGTGATTAGTACAGCTGCAACTCCTCAGGTGTGAGATACCTTCTGCACTATCTTTATTGTCTTACATTCTATACCTCCACAATGGTTGTCATGGTTTAGAGGAATAAATGCAGCAAATAAGTCCCTAGTGGTGAACAACAGGTGACCTCACCTGAAGAGATTACTCATGGCTGAGGTGGGTGAAGTAACTCTTGCTCCCTACCTTTTGTCATTTTAAGTGCATTGGAGTATTCTTCCAGGCACAGTTCTCTGCTGAGGGTTTTTTCAGTTTTGTAGGTGTCTCTCTAAAAGGGTCTTAAGAAAGTAGTTGGTATTTCCTAATGACACTTAAAGCAGAGCAAGAAAGAACAGTCTTTCTCTTCAGCATTATGGTCTTTAAGATTTTCTTTTAAATGGTGATTAGCCTATATTTCAAGGAAATGTTCAGTTCAAATATGAATGATTCATATTTCCTTATGTTATTACCCAAATAAATCAATGGCTGATTTCATTCAAATATAGAGATTAAGTGGGACACACTTTTTTGTTTTCAAGCCCCCTGAAAACACAACAGTTATATGGCTTGGGAAGACCCACACAGACATTCTATGCGTCCCTTAAGAAAACAGTCTCCAGGATTCTCATAAGCACCTCACTGCTGAGCTGTTTCTGCTTCATTTCATAAATGAAAACCAAATGGTTCTCTTGATAAAGAGAATGGGGACAAATTTTCCAAACAGCTGTAATAAAGAAAAAGAACATAAACCTTTTAGATGGAGCTCATGGGTTCTTCTCCCCATGCTACTAAAGTGTTAATACAACCAAAGAGTTCTGGTTTCAGTATAGCTGTGGCACAAATGTAATACTTACTGGCTCACAGGAGCAATTTATGAGGCTGAATTTTTTGTTAGTTTCTTCTTTTGTATGTCTTCTGTTGATCAAGATAACATCTCTGATTTTTACTACAGCATCCTAATGTTTTTTATTAAGATATTTAAGGCATGTAATGCAATGAGTGAGAATAATTACCACTATATGTAACTCTCAGCAGTATCTTTAGATATGCGGATCCCTCTCAGAAATGGCCTTATCTTGAATTTCCTCAGAGGTGAAGCAAAGCTTCCTTTGGCCCCGAAAGAAAAGTGTTATAAAAATCCTCTTGGCAAAATTGTAGTCATATCAGGTTTAGAATTTACCATTATACTGCTGTACAGACTGAATGAAACATATAGGGAAAATGTGTGATTTTTTGATTAGGGTACAAGTTGAACAAACCATAAAAAAGGTTAAAAAATGGCAAAGGCTGTTTGAGCCCCAATTGTAGGGCTTAAAATATGTTACTGTCTCACCTAGTTTTGAGTAGAGGTCAGAAAGAAAATCACAATAATAATTATTTTGCCTTTTACAGCTGATCCTGGTAGCAAAAGGTAGTTTCAGATAAGATTAGATCTTTTATTCAATGGCCCTTTCAAAGGAAGAAAGGTCTTAGCCTGGGGCCCTGATGTAACTCTTCAATGACTACAATCACGAAGAGATTTCTTTCATTACAGGTTTCCCCTCTCAGCTGTCTGAGTGTGTATTGAAATGGATGTACCCACCAAGCTGGTACAGATGGCTGTGTTCTTGGCTATTGCACAGAATTAACTGGTGTTTTCCATATACACCCTTACATTGTCCATACCTCGGTAGCTGAGTGCATTGAACAATCTATGTAGCTTATGTCACATATTCTTTTTCTCTCTGATCTTTTTCCCTGGAGGGGAAAGGTGTGCAGCATGTTGTCTTGCTCTGGGAGCATGGCAAACAGATTTTAAGATAACCTCCAGGGTCACCAAGTCTCATCTCTGGCCTGTTGCAGAAACCTGCTTTACACAATGCTTTTGTGAGCTGAGCAAGCTCCACTAAAACATCAGACTTTGTGCTGCTACTGGACAGCTGTAATGCTACTTTCATATAAGGATTGGAAATCTTTCCTTTAGAGCTGCAGATTTTCTGCCTTGCTTTTTGCCTATTTCATCTTGTGTTCATGTTGTTCTTGATCTTAATTAGCTTTTCCCTTCTAGACTCTCTATCACACTTACTGAATTTATAGACACCAATCTTTCTCTTAGCATATGTTTTGGTAGGCTGATGTACTGTTAGTATGGGTTAAACTATGTTTGAGATAATTGTGATTTCATCAAAATTAAAGTTGAGAAAAATCAATCCAAATGGATTTATTTTTTCATTTCTTGCAACCATTAACTTGAACTACAGCAAAATTAGTGCTTTACTGATGTATGACAGAACCCTTCTTTAAAGTTTGGGTAAGAAACCTGCTACATATATTTTTTTTTAATATGCACTGCCTAAATATCTAATAGCATTCAGTTTAGTCTCCTGTCCCTCCTTAGATAGGACTTTAGGAATAACCTTGCTGGTTTCAAAGGAGTCTCTGTTGAACAAAGTTCCACATGAAATTGGGAAATATATTCTGCTGAAACATAAAGTTTTCGCTAATGACAAGTCAGGGGTGAGGTTGTCCTGCCTCAAGTCTGGAACTTGAGGCAAGTCATCAAAGCAGCACGGCTCAAACTGTACTGCCTTGGAGTAAGTCTTTTGGTGAGTGCAGGTCTGGGCCTATAAATACCTGGAAATGGCTCCATCTGGGTTGTTCTCAGCATATGACAAGGCCACACGGTTTACCCAAGTACAGGGTTGTGGGATTGGGCTGCTTGGTGTTGTGTTCCCACCAGGCATAGATCTTCCTCTCCTCCCCACACCCATGTAGGACTGCTGCTCAGGAGTACCTCTGGCTCACAGAAAAAAAAGCAGAATTGACCTGATTGCTGAGTATGATGTTGAGTCACAGGCTAGAAAAGAGGCCATTCTGCTGCACTTGGAATTTATGAGAAACTAGGGCAGCTCAGTGCAAAGGGCCGGGGAACTTCAGTTTTGTGTTTGACACTAGACCTGTCAGGTTTGTCTGCAACTTAGTATGACAATGACTGTCTTAGTGTGTCTGCATAGTGTTGATCTGTGGCAAATGATCCATGTTTTTGGAAAAATGCACACATTTCTACTGGGTTTATACAGAATGCCTGAACTGTCTCCTGCTGCATTTTCTTTCTGATGACTACACTTTTGAGGAGTTTTAATTTTTTTTTTCTTAAGAAATTTAGCCTTATTCAGAAGTCCCCCTCTTTGCAATTTGCTGTTTCAAACAGTTGCTGGAAACAGGGAAGTGGGACCTCTTCAATCACCACCTGCTTGAAAAGATTGGGGTCTAGAAGTGATCAGCATATCTGATTTTACTCCCTCATTAGATGAAAGAAACATTATGGATATGGATAACATCAAATTAATTATTCTCTTTTTGAACCATTTCTTGTTACTTTTAATAGATATGGGTTTTTTTTAATCCATCTGTTCCTCTTACATGATGGGTGTTCATCATAAGTCCTGTGCTCATGTCAGGCATAAAATATTCAAAGAAAACTTGGGGTTTCACCTGTTTCCATAGCAGAAGGCCCTCTGAGTTTTGTAAAACTGTTGTTTTGGCTTGCTGAATGTATAAATAGATGTGAATTTGAGAATCAGGTCTTATACATAGTTTGGACCACACAGTTTAAATATTTCTGCCTTGGAAAGGGTTATTTCTGAAGTTCTTTCAGTTAGAAAGTCTCCTATTCTAAGAGACACACCATCAAGCCTAAATTTTAGCTGTCATAAAAATTGCTTGGTCAAATTAGACTTTGGAAATGTTACCAGATCAGTATGTTTTAAATGTGCATCCACCATTCATGTTCACTTTTGTGAACATGGACTGCATGTTAGAATTAAGTCCTTTTCCCCCTTTTCTGCTGTTACTGTTCTGCTAAATTAGCTCGCCTGTGGGTTATGCCATAGAAATGTCAACAAACTTCACTCTTACTGTCCATTCTGTCCCCTTTTCTACCTATCCATTCCTTGTTTAATATCCCCTTCACTCTCTGTTGTAAGTCAATGTAAGTAGCCCCTCCCAGAACTGCAGTCCCCTTTACTCTCTGTTGTAAGTCAATGTAAGTAGCCCCTCCCAGAACTGCAGTCTCCAGTTCTATTAAGACCTACTGATACATGGATATCCTGTTGCTCCACTGAACTCTGAGGACGTTCACTTTGATGGATCTCTTTTGCTCTTCCTTCTGCTAATGCTGCTTGATTTTGAAGGGGGAAACTATCACTTTCCCATCACAATTCAATTGGTTAAATGCATGATATATATTTTTTTATAGGAAATTATGGGGAAAGTGGAATGGAAGCCTTCAAAGAGTTGGCTGCCCAAGAGGGTCTCTGCATTGCTCACTCTGACAAGATCTACAGCAACGCCGGTGAGAAGAGCTTTGACCGCCTGCTGCGCAAGCTGCGGGAGAGGTTGCCCAAGGCCAGAGTGGTGGTGTGCTTCTGCGAGGGAATGACCGTCAGGGGCATCCTCATCGCCATGCGCCGCCTGGGGGTGCTCGGGGAGTTCCTGCTCATTGGAAGGTAAGGCTCTGAGCATGCTTTCTCTGCCTGTCCTCTCCCTCTTGTCCTGTACGCAGGCCTTTGATTTCAGAGCTGTGCAGCTTAGGCTACCGGTGATTTCCATATTTAATTGTTTACAGCAAGAAAAGTGGCAAGATGGTAGAGCAGATACTCAGGAAGGAGATATGATGATGTGTGCCAGCTTGATCAGTGGTGATAGCTTTTGCTGAACTAAATATTAATTAATAACTTTTTATATGGATATATGACATTACTGGTTTTGTGCTTTTGCACACTCTAGATGAATGTTTCATGGACATATTTTTAGACCTGAAGCAGGGAGTGAAGAATTCTGATTTCAGTATATGATCTGTGGCATGTGACAAAATTTTATGTGTTTGAGTAACGATGACCCCTCATAATTTGAAACTTCAATTACCAAGTGTTTTTGATTACTGGATTTCCAGTCTCATGATTATAACCTTGCATTCTCAGTTGTACACTTTGCTGTGATCTTTGCTATTGAAAGCTGGGGCACTGATATTATGCAGACTGGTTTGGTTTTTAAAATGTCAGAATTGTTGATGGCTAAATGAGTATGTATGTGTGTTTTTATATCACCAAAGTAACAGTGCAGGTGTGTATTGGACAGAAAAAGGCTGTTTTTATCAAAATGAGAATGGTTGCTTTGCTCTACTAGAGTTTATCTTTGTAGGTAATCACTGAAATATAGTACATTTAGTTCTATCATGCATTTTATCCACAATTCATTTTTTGTGATATTTCTTATTTTGAGGCTTCTTTGACTTTCACCTTGATTTCTGCAATGTCTTTGACCATTTTTCTGTCTTGATGAACATTGCTCAAATGATGAGGATGGATATTGTCTGTCTTCCATGTTGGATTGATAATGTCTGCTTTAATCCTTCTATTTACTCTCGTTTCTTTATTTGTAATTTTAACATTCCTTGAAGGAATGTTTAAATTAATTATTTCAAGGCCTTTGTCAGTTGTTTCCATGCCTACTTAGCTTCCGCTGTCATTTGATCCTGACTTCTATTTGTCCCGTTCTTTCCCTAAAGTCTTTGTGTCTGCGTTTGTGACTGAGATCCTCTCCTTTTGGTCTCTGCTGGGATATTGTCTTCCCCTGACTGTATTGCTCCTCAAAACCCACAGTTATGATTTCTACAAGTCAGATACCTACTCTGGCCTAAGGAATAGACTGAAAGCATTAAGTCAATCTCATCAATTTTTTGTTGCAGTCCTTGTTTGCTATCTTTTTGAAGCTGAGGTTCTAGAGTATCTCCAGAAGGTTGTGAAAATAAGATGTAGCACGTTTGGACAACTGTCAGCACTAAAATAAAACAAACAGAAAGAATGTATTGAAAATGGTGTGTTCCAGATTGTGCACATGCAAGTGCACATTTAGTTCAAGTGCATCATTTAGTTTGCATCAGTTGAAATGAATAATGGAAGGCTTTGGGAGTGACACATTTTATGTACGGGTTTTCAGTGAATAGAAGAAACTGAATATAATAAAATTAGTCTCAGTGACAGCATCCCTTGTCTTTTAGCAAACACCCTGAAGCTTTGGACAGTGCTGTGCTTTCTTTGTGTATTGTCACAAAGAAACCAGTGTCTCATTGTTCACTGATTTTGTTGCTCCCTCTTGATGCTGATCATACTGAGAACCAAATAAATTAAACTTCCTACATTAGGCCACAAACCTTGGTTTCCTATTAAACCACTCAATCCCCTACTCCTTGGATATGTGGAATATTTAAGCTTTAAATTTTGACTTTGAGCCCCCAAACACAACACCTTCCTTCATGCTGGTAGTTGAGTATGGGAAACTCCTTTTTAGGGCTGAATGGGTTCTGTCAGTTGTAAAGCAGGCTGGTTATTGCTTTGCATAGTCTAGATTGTGCACAACAGCTGGTTGAAATAAAAAGTATTATAGGGCTTGCACATGTTCTTATGTGCTTGCAGAACTAAAAGAAAAGAAATTTTCTTTGAATTGTCTTAATTAAGTGATTTTAAAAAATGGCAAATTAGCAAACTTGTGAATAAGTAAGTTGCAGTGGAACTGCAGTGCTATGAATTTGGTCATCTATATACAAACAGGAACCAAGGCACACATTAATGTTACTTTGATGTGCTATTCAGTCTTTTTTATTCAAGTACCCAGCTAAGCAAAAAACTAAGAGCCTTTTAAGAACATTCTTTTAATTGAAGGAAGTGAGAGTGAATGAGAAATCAAGATTTTTTTTTTCAATAATAAGCTAAACAAAGCCTTTAGTTTACCCACAGGTTTATTATCAGCCACATTTTATCAACCCCACACTCTGCTCTGATTCACTGTAAAGAGGCAGCCTTTGCAAAGGAACACCTGGCTAAATAGTTCTCTTCCTGCTACATCTTCAATACTGCTATTTGTCAAAGTAGACAGGAACAGCTTAGCTTAACTAAATTCATGCTATGAGAAAGAGATCTGGGAACTAAATTTGACTTCTGTTTAATCCTAAGTTCAGTCTCCTTTACTACTGGAAGTGGGAGTCTGTTATTTTAGTGAGAAGGGAATTCCTCTCTCTGAATCTGGAGGGAGCTGGAATTAAAACAGTACAATAGATGAGGTTACAATACTGCCTGAGGCAGAATGGCAGATATTCTGAAATTGATAGTGTTGAAATGCAGCAGAGAATGAGTAAGAAAATTTATTAAACTACGAAATGATGATGATAAATTTTGAAAGAGACTGATAATGAAAGGGAAAGAAGGCAAAACTTGGTCATGGCTTTTTGTATAAAAAGAAATAATAGAATAGAATTGGAGTAAGCAAAGGCAAAAATTATGCAAAAAAAATTAACTGTACTCTTAAGGGAGTTCAGGTGATAGTTCTTTTAGCAGAAATTAGTTTTGATGTGAAGAGATTATGTAGGAAGATGCTCAACTTCATGTGTCTAATCAGGTTTATGCAGGCCACTGGGTTTTATATTACTTTATAAGAATCAGTTAGATTTTGTGAGAATTTTGCAAGATTGATGAATCTCCTAAATATCCCTTGAGATTATGAGTCAAGAAAAGGTGTGTAACTGAATTTTCAGAATCTATATGGGTAATGCAAAGCAGATGATAAACAAATGAAATAACCAGTTTTAAGAGATGCTCTGAGCTCATTGGAGAAGAGAAATTTTTAGATGAATAGTTGGAAATTAAAATGCTCTTTCACAATTTGTTCTCAAACTCCTACACTCAATGGTCTGTGTAGAAGTACAAAGAACTTTACAAAGGAAGGGTTATATTAGTGCACATGCTGGTTTTCAGTACAGTCCTTTGTAAAGGACTAGGTACTGCTTTACTTCTGTAGGCTTTCTGATGCTTTACAGTCTCCAATATTCTACAACAGCTGCTGAATGGGCTGTTGTAGAACTATAAATTTTAAGTGTCAGTAGATCAATCTCTCAAAGTTTGAATGCTTAGCAGTGAAGGTATGGTTGGATTCTCTGTCAACCCATTTTGAAGGGCAAGTCTGTTCTTTCTATGTATCTAATAAAACTCATTTAGCATAGGATGATGAAGCTTTCAGAGTACCTACTGTGGTGAAATTTTTTCTGACTGTTCCCCCTTCAAAAGCCAATATAAATAATGGGTTTGGCATTTAAATTCATACTTTCTAAAATATTGACTAGGCATTATCACTCTAAACTCTTTGGTCCTATTATCTGATATGTCTGGATGTGTAGAACTTGATTGCATCCAAGTGCAAGAGTATACAATTTGTTGGTGAGTTGACAGAGAAATGTGACCTGATGTGGTTAATCCCTGGGCAGCAGGGTGTGTGGGAGGATTTTGGCAGATGCCTAGGGCAGTTATCACCTTCCAAGGCCTGGGATTTTATGGCAGAACACACATGTAATCTCACTGAATTAGTACAGCATTTGACATCATTTGACAGAGGAATGCTTTGCCTACCCCAATCAGACCCCTCAGTTCCTTAGCACTGAGACTATTGAGCCTTTTTTAGCTCCATCACAGCAGAGAAAGGAGAGCCTCTGCTCTTGAGGACACCATGGCTAAGGCAGGCACCCAAACCCTATGCAGAATAATCACCCAGCTGTCAAAAAGTGGTAGCAGAAGTTGACAGGTCCATAACATCATTTAGTGAGGGAGGAGGAAGAATCTGGTCAGGAAGCCGGGCTTTCTGCGAGGAAGCAGGAGAAGGAAGTGACCAAAGTTTCTCTCTGTTTGAATATATTTAATTGGCAAGAAATTATTTTAATTTGCCCCAAGATGAGTTTTCTGCCCGTGATGGTAATCTCCCTTTCTGTATTTTAACTTGTGAGATTTTTTTCTCTCTGTTTTCTACCTTTGTTCTGTTCAGTAGGGTGGCTGGCAAGTGGCTGGGTGAGCATTTGGCTGCTGACCAAGCTTACAGATGACATAGCTTGCAGTGCCAAAAGCATGATGTATTTCTCTTTCATTCAGGTCTGACATCACAAATAACATAAGAGTATCACAAATACCACCTCACATATGTGGCTTAGAAGACTGCCTGCCTCTTGCTCCCTGATGAGTCCCTGGCTCATGCATTACTTATCAAATGACTGAGAATGTTCAACTGTTGATGGAATATTCTTCATAAGGGAGATGACCATCAGAGGATATGATTGTTCTTTTAAATTTGACTAGCTGAAAGAAAGATGCTGTACTCTGCTCTCCAATGCAGAGTACAGATGCTGTACTCTGCTCTCCATGTCTTCATCACTTGGGCTGCCCCATATTTTTGAAAAATCAATGACAAATGTCCTCATTCTCCTAAAGGAGCTGAAATGTTTTGCAGGGCCAATGTGTTTAATTCATTAAGAATAAAAATTGCTATTTTTAGGTACTTAAGAGATTACAAAGAAATCAGTAAGAACCAACAATATGTTGTCAATGGGGGAAAACCCCTGCCTTGTTCTAGCACAGATTATCTAGGATAGCTTTGGACCTTATAAAACTAATAAAAATAGTAGATATGGTAGAGTGTTGCTCATAATACTGTTTTATGCCAACTTGTTATGAATGGGAACGTGTTAAGAAAACTGGCAGTAATTTAACACTGCCAAATATATATGATTGAACCCAAACCATTCATATTCCATGCGCTGTTCTTTGAAAGGGCAGTCTGGGTGGTAAAACTCAGAGGTTTGAAAGTACAAAGTAAAGATGACAAGACAATTTTCATGCTGAAAATAAAAAGAAAAATAGTAATTTAAGACCCAAAGGTTTACTTTCCATACATTTTGCTGCAGAAAAGGGGACTATTTTTTCTTCCTGGTACCTCCATGACCAAAGATGTTTAGAATGACTACTTTTAATGTTTCTGTTGTTGACACTCCAGGTTAATGGAAGACTGTGTTTAAATAAATGTTTAGATATAATCAGAAGTTTAGCTAGGTTTGGATTCAAATTCATGGATTAAAATTGAGGTAACTTCTGTGAAATGCTGAAATAAGTCATTATCATTTTTCAAATCCTTTCAGAGTCTAACTGAAGTTGACATTTTAGCAAAGTATTGTCAATTAAGATAGTCCCACCTGGCAACATCTAACCATTTCTTGAATATTATCCAGGTTTGTAATGGGATCCACTGCTAACTTTAAAGTCTGAGACCTCAGAGCATATCCCTAGAAAATTTTATACCTTATTCATGGTTCATTTGGTAGTTGCAGTCTATCACCTGTTTACTATGACAAGAATTTATAATCTGTGTGGATGAAAACAGAATTACATGATGCAAGAAGACTGAGCAAACATATTTTGTTTACCCTCTAAACTACAATAACATCAATCCGTGTTAAAATGGGATTGCATATTAAGTGCCAATTAAATAGCAGTATATTTGAGCAGAACTGCATTTTGAGTTTTAATAAAAGAAGCAATACTCACTTTTAGAGACCAAAGAATACAAGAAGAATGCATATTTTTTATGGTAAGTGGGATTTATGTATTGCAGGGGGCAATTTTTAAAATATGGGGGTTGTTCTTTTGTCTTTTTACTTCTTGCTTCTATGTGATGTGAGTTAAACTAGGTTTTGTATGTAACTAAACCTCTTTCATATGGGCATCCAGAATTAGTTTTAAAAACATGTAGTAACCCTTAGCTATTTCTGTGTATGCACTCAGCACTTTAAATGAGGATGAAATGTACAGAAGTTGTAGGTAAGATATTGGTGTTTTGCAAATGATTATTAAAATACCAATTTATAAGTTAAGATGTTTTAATAAAGCAAATACTTACTCAGTTTTTTAAAGTGATATGAAAGCTTTCTGGCTTGACAAACAGGATGTTAATACCTGTTTTAAAGCAATATACACTGTTTAATGGTAGCCATTAACGTACCTTTTCCATAAATGAGAGAAAGTAAAGGACTAGTGGTTTTTTGCTTCTGAAGATGTAATGGAATTGATTATCAAAGCAAAGGAATTGTATCTTTTACTTCCTTAAGTCACTGGAATAGGAGAGGAAACAAAAACATACAACTAAGTGTCTTAATAAAATTACCAAATGTTATGCTTGAATTTTATGATGGTAAAATTTGTGGGGAAAAAACCCTCACATTTCTAGATTTCTTAAAACTTCTGGGATTCTAGCACAGTTTATGCTTCTTACTTAGGAAAGGAAAGCAAAGTTCAGTGTTTTCAAGTTGTCTTGGCATGGGTTCTGCAGGAAGAGGTATCTAAGCTAGTAATGTCCAAATGAATGCAAGGAAAGACCAACCTTGACAGAAATAATTTACCTTGAAGTTTTCTGCAAAGGTTTCCAACCCTGAAAATGTGCAAAATTTCAAGGTCTGCTTGTTGTCTATGAACTAGTGTGGATGTTAGATAATTGAGTTATTAAGTAGTGCTGTGTGTTAAGGGTTTATTTATTAGGCAGTATATGTTTTATCATGCCCCTGCAGAAAACAGGAGTTGGATGGCTGCTGCTCATCTGGAAAATGATGCTGTACTTTTATGTGAAGGAATCATATTGAATTATGTTATTTCAAGGGTCTTTGCATAATTTATGTAGGGCCAGACTTTGTCAGACACATCTCTGTGAGGCTGAGGTTCTTCATAAATGGTTAAGAACCAAAGCAAAGTTTGTTTTTCTCACAACAGTTAAAATAAGACCCTAATACTGTGACCTTTCAAATTTCTAGTTTACTTTCAGTTCCTTTTAGTGTGCAAACAGAACTGAAACTTATAGAAGTTCTGATAAAAAACATGAGCAAAACCCTCGCTCAAAATATAAAACTCTATCATTTTTTGTAAGGTTTATTTTCTTAATTCTAAGCAGCAAATTAATCAGCTTTTTTTAAAGAGGAAAAACAGAAATTGAAGATTAATCTTACCTGGAATCATCATAATAATTTTTATGAATTATTATTTAAGAACAATTATTTTCTTGTTTCTTGATATATCTTGGTATAAAAATAGATTTTTCTCTTGCAATATTGGAATATATATCATCAACTGTTAGTAACAGTTCCAGTTTTTGGGTCACTAGAAGAACATTGATAATAGGGTTAAATTATTGATTGAAGATGATGGTAATTGCCTGAGCTGTACCCATACAAACAACACTTATTTTGACAGGCACAAGCACACCAAGGGGAAAATAATTTATGTTGCAATTTAAGCACCTTTCTCCTGCATTCTGGAAAGGAGGGAGTGAACAGCTTTAGAGCTCCTTTGACTAATCAGTTGGCTGCACTTTCAGTGCAGAAACTTAGTGCTTGTTTAAACCTTTGGCTCATTAAGCAGAGAAGGCAAAATAAAGAGCAGGGTATGATGCTGTGGAGAAAGGCCTTATAATTTATATACTGCCTGTTTTTCATTAATTTTTTTCCTTCCTTTTACAAATGCCCTTACCCTAATGGCCTCTGCTGGAGAACCCTGGTACATTTCCAAGGCTGGAAAATGTGCACAACTTTCAGCAGTCTGAGGAGCTGAATTCATCTGAAGGGAGGCTAGTCCTGAAGCATCCTCATGAACATGCACTGTGAAAATTTTAGGTCATGCTAATGTTGTAATCTGGCAGCCAAATACATTATGTCTCAAAAGCAGAAATTAAAGTGACTACAGGCAATTGACCCATGTTGATAGATTCTTAGTCTGTTGGTTTTCTGCTGAATTTTTCAGCCAAGAAAAATCCTTTCAGTTTCTGAGGTATAGTCAGGCTTTAGGACCCAATGATGTCAAGAACTTGTTTCACAAAGTCAAAGCTGGCTCTTTCATGTTTCACTATTGCCTTTTCAGCACCACCAGCCTGTGGTGCTGAAAAGGCAATAGTCCTGCTATGGGACTAAAAGACTGTGGACTTAAAGACTGGCCAGCTCTTGGCCACATATCGTTCCAGTCTTTACTTATCTGCATCTTAGTTCAGTTATTTGTACCTCAGAGAGGGAGAATCAAAAGAAGAATTTTGCTTCAAAGTCTTGCAAATTCACTGCTGCCTGATAAGTGACCTGGCACTTATTTTAACCGACTTTAAACCGCATGCATTATTCACTATGAGCTATTTGTGGGTAAGCTTTGATACCTAGGGCTCATACAGTTATTTTACATGCTGGTGATTTGGTTTTATTTATTCATTCTGTGGAGAGTCAGTTTTAAGGGGTTTTTTCTTCCTGGCCCTCTTTGAGGGTAATACTGGAAGGATGTAATGCAAGTCAGAGCTAGAAAGAAAAATACACTACTGTTGTTTCGCTTAATAGAAATGGAGTGATCTCCTTTCTTCTGCTTTGCAGAATCAAACTCAATTCCTTCTTTTCATTGCTAAGATGAGGCTTAAAATCATCTCTTGCATGTCAACATGAGGATCAGGAAAGCTGCATAATAGGTCAGATTTAAGCAATTCTGTATGCAGAAATAAGAATGTGAATGTGACTCCAGTTATGATTTCTGCTTATTTCTCACAGCAGGGTGAATCATTATGAGTTGCCATTTATAATGTATAAATTTTCTCTACTCTTCCTTTGGTGTAGCTCTGAATATACACTTTTAGCTGCTTCCTTATTGTTATATATTACTTGCATTCTTCAGTTCCTTTCATACTGTATTTTGTTCCTTGCATCTTCATCATCTTTCTTGGTCTTTCTCCCCCATTTACCCAAGTCTGGACTTTCTTGAACCCTCAAGCACCTGCTATTTTGTGTAGTAAAAAGTCCATAGTGCTGGTGTAATTTCCTTTCTGTTAAGTCATGAAGAGTTTTAGCATTTCCCTAATCAGAAATGGAGATAAGCAAAACTTGCTCTTGAAAATCTTACTCATATGAAGGAGATGCTTGAGGAACAGGTTAATTTCATGACTCTTCTTTTGTGTTAGGCAGATGAGCACCCTACACCTAAAGCCATAATTAAATAAACCTACCAATTTAGGAATGATGTAGCCTCTTTTTGTTTGTAGATGTGCAACAAGCAGTCAAAAAAAAGAGGCCCTCCCACTCAAAAGTATCTGTGCAGCTGTGTAAGACTGCTCCTTTTGTTGTTTTCAATTGTTCTTGATGGGACTTTGTATTATTATTGCTATTAAAAATACAAGATGGATTTGGTATCATATTAACCACTGTTGCCTTTAAAGACCTGAAATGCTGTAATTGCCTTGAATCTGGACTCATAAGCTATCCCTGGTATTTTAAAACTAAGTTCAGAGGAGAGGCAAAGGTATAAGGGAGAGAAACTAGGCCAGTGCTCTGACTTTGGAGGTTGACAGCTGATCATTCTCAGAGTTGCAAGCTGAGTGCATGTGGGGACTCACTAAGGGGTAGCATAATGTAAGCAAAAGAACCAAATGCTGAAGTCTATTGAAAGCACCACTGCTAAGGCCAGCACCCAGACTGGTTTCCAGTGGAATACCTAAAGAACAAGACTAGAAGTGTTAATCTGCTTGCATCTCAAAGGAATTGTCTCAACTGGGTGATTACACCATATTTTAAATGAACCTTGAACGGCAATGGGGAGCTTGCAGCATTTACAAGACACTCTCCATTGTCTCTAAGTTTAAAAAAAATAGAAGATGATAGAGCACATTGAGAGGTCTATGTCCAAGTATGACTGATTTCTTTTATCTGTTTGCCATTATGTTTATGGGAATACTTCTTAGATGGGGAGACTTTAATCAAGTAATTGTACAACCAGCTATTCCAGCAGGGTAACAATTGCAGTTTTAGAGAGATATAGGCAGAATTAAGAAGGAGGAAAGATAAAAGGCTAAGAAAGGAGAAGAGGTAGCACTAAAATGCAAGGAAGAAAAACATCCATTATAGGGAGGCAAATAGAATGTGGAAGTGGGGGAGGATGAGTTATAGAAGTCTTTATATAAGACAGCGATGGAGTGTGATAGAGATTTGGTTACAGGCAATGATTATTTTTTTCTGATCTAGACTGAGGTATGTTAAGATACATGAAAAAGCAGAATCGTGATTCCAAACAGAAAAAGTGGTGGACTGCTAGCCCATCAGGCTTCCATACAAGAATGCTTTTGCTGAACTGAACCTCTCCACTAAAATATCAGGGGCTGAATTCTGTTTTCATGCTGCTGTGAATAATGAGTGACACTCTGGGTTCCTAAAGCAAGTGTGAAATAAGAATATCTTCCTGATATGAAGATCTTACCTGTAAAAAAGAGAAACATCCATACATTCTAGGATTGTGTTTGTCAGTGGTAAGCATTCAGTGCCTGTGATTCAAATTAAGATCTTTTACTTCTACTCTTTCTTTTTTCCTTTGTGAAGCAATATATCTCCTAGAATGTTGTCTGGCTATTTTGTTTTCAAACCAGGTGATTGATATTTCTTGTAATTTTCATCCTTGGTATAGAAATTCCAGATGTTGTTCTTGTTTAGAACTTCCTATTAACTTTGAGAAAAACTAAGTGGTGCCCATGAGTTCCCAATATTAGTATGAATATAAGAGAATGTCTTTGTACTTTACACCTGCTGGCTTTTAATTAAATCAAGTCTTTCTAATGGATCAGGGAATATGAGTCTACCTTGACTAATTTTCAAAATTTATGTTAGGCATAGCATCATGTTTGTCCTCATGTCATTTTCTAACTAAATGCACTGCTTTTAAAGTCCTGCATGATGCAAACACTCTGGGGAAAGGACAATATTTTAGGTCAGTGAAATGCCATACAAAGAGGGGTAACCTTGGCTCATAACTGAGTTTGCTAAATACTCCTGCTACTCATGCAAACAGTAATAATATTTAAAGCTGAATAAAAATATTTGAGCAAAGAATGTGCAGGAAAGACCAAACACCAAGCAGAAGAGGAAGATAAATTATGTGTGCTTCCAAAAATGTTATTTTGATGTTGCATGAGGGCATGGCCCACTGCTAAAGTGGAGGTGCTCAATATCAGCAGGAGCAGCTGTTCCTCAAGTCCTGATAACCATGGAAATAGGTTGACTTGGAGCCTGGAGAAGAAAGTGTTTATTAAGGTGCTGTGGTTCTTTCAGACTGTATAGGCACACTGATAAAAGCTTCCATTTCTCCGACAGAGCTCCAGAAACAGATTCTGCAAGGAGATGGAGACATACCTAAAGTCTCCTTTTCCTGGCTTAAGGCAATGAAAGTTGTGCTATCAAATCTATTTCTTCATCTTTTAAAAATTGAAGCTTTCCTTAAGCCAGAGTCCTTGGATTAGAGAAAACTGGATTTGTGATCCCTTTGTAATATTCAGAGTTCCTTGTAATCAATGATTTTGAGATTGCATTTTCCACTAAAGAATGTGACTGTTTCCTTGCAAGGTCTTCTACCAGATTAAAATTTACTTTTCCTGTTAACCTCAAATCCATTTGAGTCCCTAGACAAACAGATCTTCATATACCTGCTCCTTACCTATCCAAATTCTCCAACTCTCTGCTCCTGGCAGCCTCTAAAATAAACTTCATACATTGTTAATGCCTAAATCTGCAGCACAGTAAAAGCTGAAATAGTGGAGACACTCCAAGGATAAATTGAATTTAACATAAAAATGAGACATCAACTCTTGTATTTTCTGTGTTATTACATGTTGTATGTAACTTAATATGGAGCTTTGGGATCCATTAAATGAAACTGCCAGAAATTTTCAGACTGAGAAGCAGAAGGAGCCTTGCTGTGTAACTGAAGTCTCCCCTTGAGGCAGGGAGTGATTTGCATCCCTCTTGAAGGAGTCAGGTCTACTGATCATTATGGAGTATATGAAGAGTTAAATGATAAGGGCAGACGTACAGACAGAAAAGCAGATATGCAGTGCTCCAAATTATATCTATCTGTTTTCTTGGCTTTATTACATAACAAAACCAATTTATGTTGCAGTAGGTGGTAGCCCAGGAAAAACAAACCTCAGGGCCTTCCTTGGTCTTTGAAAGGTATGCATCTCCAGTTGCTTTTCTCCCTGCTGGATTTTCAAAGATCTGTACAAATGATCGATTTTATCATCTTTTTGAAAGTTTAGTGGCTGAACTAAGCATTCTGGAGGCAATGCTTATAGCAACCTGAAACAATTTTAATGACTTTAATAGTTTGTTGCCTTTTTTCAGCAGGAAGAAGAATTTTATTCTTTGCCAACCCAAACATTTCTTCCTAAATCCAGAGCAATCTTGTGTCAATTTCAAAACAAATATGCTATTTCAAAATAGAAAGTCAGAATGCTCCTATTTTGAAAATGCTGAAATGATTTCTTCTAGAAAATGTCAAAATAAATTGTCATAACATTTAACCCTGCATCATTTCCAAATTGGTAAACAATTTTGATCTCCTCACAAGTGTAATTTCCAGCAGATGTGTTATTCATCCATTTTTTTAGTTTTACTTATGCTTTTGAAATCCTGGCTGATAGTGGCTCCACAGATCAAAATCTATCGCTGTTTTCACTAGTCTGAGACTCCATCCTGCTCCTATGGATAATGATAATAATACAATCCTCCATTTTTTTCTTCTGTGACCTACACAAATGCAATGTAAGTTATGTGGACGGAAGTTCTCAGGAGCATGGGAGAGTGCTACATGCATTCACAGCATCATGGAATATGCTGCTCCTGATAACCATCATCTGGTTTTTTGGCTCCCCATAGAATTACTTAGCTTCAAAATCCTTATGTAATGTCAGCTTTCCTTTTATCCTTAAGGAAAGTGTTGATCTTTGGCAAAGCTATCTAGAAGATGTCCTTGTCCAAAATGCCAAAATGGAGTGTTCTGTAATAACATGGAGCAGTGCTGTGAAAATACAAAGCTTCTGTCTGAGATTGGCCTTAGGAGATAGGGTATAAGGTATGCAGCTTAGCTTCTGGCTTCTCTTATCAACACTCATAAAAATATGTGCATGAGAGCACAGAATGAACACTCCCTAAACATGTCCCTAGGAAATAGCTGCAAACATGCGCTGCAGCACAGAAACTCCATGATGTATTGTGTCTCCTCCAGCAAAAGGAGGAGACACCCAAAGAGGAGCTTGCCCAGCTTCACAGTCCTCCTTTTAAAGGTTAGGACCTTCCTCCAGTACCAGAGCAAGGAGAGCAGCCATGCTGAGCTCTCTACACGTGGCCAAATTGTCCTCTAAAGGCACCTTCCTGCCTGTCCATCCCCCTGTCTCCCTGCTTCCCTACTCCATTTGCTACAGGGATAAGACATGTGCAAAGTCATTCAAAAGTCCAGGAACTTCAGCATCAGATAAGGAGGTTAGAAAGCATCTATACAGAAAGAAAGAAATCATTTTTTCATTAAATACTTCTGCCTTTCAGGACAGAAAATGATCCTGTTCTGGCACCATGCCTTCTGTTGCTGAGAAAGGAGGGAATTTTTTCAGTAAAGAGACAATAATCTCATTTCTCTTACCCTGGTTAATAGAGGGATCCCTGTTAAAGTAAATGAGAGCTGTAGGTCACCTTCTGGTGTAGGGATTTTTGTATCTTGGACACTTTGGTCCTCTGGGATATGTAGAGGTTCCTCCCATGTAGGCTTCCCACTTTTGTCCTCACATTTCTTACTGAGGTTATATGGGCAAGGGCAGGGACAACATTCTTGTTCTGGATGGATTTGCTTAAAAAAGGCAGCAAATATGAATTAGGCTCTGGTTTTAAATTATTATTCCAACAGTATGCGCTTATGATTTAACATTTTATTCTGGACTACTAAATAGCAATTTACTAGTATAAAATGTAAGCAGTAAGATTATATTACAGTTTAAAAAGTGGCACAGAGTAACATATAGTAGGGTAGCAAAGAATGAGCAAAGTTATTGTCAATATATCTTTAGCTTGACTCTAATCATGCTAATTAAGATGCCTACAGCACAAAAGGGAAGAAGATTCAGAAACGAGCTGTGACTTGCACTCATAAAGGTCAAAGAAGTTACTTGATTAAAAAAGCCAATAGATGTATTTATAAGTTTGTATAGAATAAAGTGTTAGCTGTAGTCATGGAAGAAAGTGATATAATTTTATAGCAGTGACAAAGTGTTGAAGAAATTGAAAACCAGCATTTTTTGTGCTTCTTTTACCTGCATTAGTGCCTTGGTCCTTTTCTAGGTGTGCAGTAAGAGGTTATTTGTAATTTTGTTTCTAAATTCAGTGTAATTGAGATAACAGTTTGTTCTAATAAATAGAATAAATAGGCGACCTATTTGGGATTTTTAAAGACAGAATATGGTTTTGGTCTAATCTTTATTTTTATATTGTCTTGATAGCCACATACTTCATACAGCTGGCATGCGTGATTTCCTTGTTGTAAGAGTCTGTTGCATCTTATTATTCATTTACTCACTCTATGCTATATTTAATGTTTTCTTTAAATTCTTTCTTTTTTTTGTCTCATGCTCAAAGAGCTAATCTTTAATTGAACCTCCACAGTTTCTCCTATAATTTCTGGAGCATATCTGTTAGCCAAAAAAGCTCATGATGTTTTGAGAAGACAAAGGCATGTCTGTACACCAAAATATTTGTTAACCAGAAGATAAATTTGTGTCAATAAAATTTATTGACATACCCAAAATTTATTGACATACCCAACCAAACATTCAGAAGTGAAAAAGGTCCATTTAGTTAGGTGCTTCCTTGCCATTTCTCAAGTTGTATGCTTCCTATTTTATACCCCTTCACAAAATGAATTTAAGTTTGGGAAATATGTGTTTATATAATTTACATGCATTTCTTTGTTAGAAGTAGCATCCGGACTCCTCGCTTGTACATAACAAGAAGGTAGATTTGTGATGTTGAGGCATTTTTGTTTTGGTTAACTTTACATTCACTTGTGAGATGGGACTAACATTGCTAGGACGTGGAGCTGTACTTGACAATCCCTGGAAAACTAGTTGAAACTGGGGCTCTTCAACCAAACCTGAAGAGTCCTTGTGGCTTCCCTTTTTAGGGAGAGAAAGGCCTGAAGCTGTCTCCAGTCTTTTGTGGTACTGTTGGTATGGGAACCACTTGACCTCAGGGTGGTGATTCAGGAAGCTGGTTCATAGCTGGGGCCAGCAGTGCTGGAGGTTCTTTTGTTGTCACAGAGCCTCAAGAGAGTGAATCTCTTGAGAGCTTGGTCAATCTCTGGATCCTTGGGCAACTGCCCTGATACATCTGGACTCCTTTTTGGGTTGTGGTTTTGGTTGAGAGGCACAAAACCTCTGGTTTCTCTTTTGTTGTAAACCAGATTTCTCCTGAATCTTGACACCCAGTAGACATAGAACCTGTCACTGATGCACTGTATTGAGCTTTACTTCAACTAAAAATTATGTAATTTTAAGTGCTAGGTATTTTATATGGAAAAATAATAAAAAAATTCTTCTACAAATTAGTAGTTGAAGTTTCTCAAAGGGAATGAATGTCAGAGAGAATTTTTGGGCTATTTTAGAGAGAAAACAGGACTTAGATTTATGATTGGGTTTTTATCTATGCTGAAGTTAAGGACTGTATAATATTTGAGATAATAGAACAGCAATTTGTCTTTACATCCACAATCAGTTTGGTATAAATACATATTGCAAATTAAGAAGAGAATTTTAACTTTTCATCTTCAAATAAGACTAATTTTCCTGAATCTATTGTTTTTATTGCAAAATTAGATTATGTACATTTAATTTACACCAGCACTCAGACTAGGCATACTTAATGCAATTGATACAGCTGGCTGAAAGGGGGATATATTTTAAAACAAAGACAGATGTGAATCAGTGATTTTCTTTTATAGAAGTATGTAATTAAGTAATCTTCTGCTCTGACATACGGCAGAAACGGAACCTTGGCTCCAACTAACATTTAAATAGCAGCCCTGTGTTTTGAGGAACAAAGGCTGATATTTCCAACAAAGACAGCATGTTATCGTCATCATCTCTCTGTAGTTAACAGCACCTGTTTCTGAAGGGTCCCTCAATCCTACCAATTTTGCCATTTAAGATCTGTAGAACACTGAACATTGGGTTTTTTTCCGCTATTTTTAATAGAAAAATTCTCTCAATGATCAATTGTATATTCCAGGCTGCCATCTGCATAAAATCTGCTAATGCCATTTCAAGTGTCAGTGGCTGAGGTTCCAGGTAGAGTCTTTCCAGGTCCCACATCTCTCAGGCAAAGTCTCCTGTCCCTGCTTTGGGTTTCTCTGCAGGATAAAATGCACAGTCCCCTTTGTACTGCTAGAGCCAAAAGATATATTTGATGGGTACTTATGGCTGGCTTACAAATACTTCTGAATAATTCTTGAGAAGGGAAGCCAGCACTTCTCATTCCTTCTTTTGCCATTAATCAGTGTCACACTAGCCTGGATTTTAGTGGTGCAGGAGAGTTTTCTCAACTGCTCAACATCCCTAGGGACAAGTTTTTTCTCTAGGTTCTCATCTACTAAATTTCCTTTCTTCCATCTTCTTCCTTCTTGGTCTCTCATCAGACACCTTCTGTCTTTCTTGGAATTCAAGGCAAATAAGAAAATCTTGCCAAGCACTTTCTTAATTACCAACTGACATGCTCCACAGTTATATCAAAATTAAAAACTCTGTTCATCAACATATTACAATTGATATTGATACAACATCCTCATTGGTTGGTTATTTAACATAGCTATGAGGCTAGACTAAAGTTTATGTAATATAAAGTTACTCTACCCAAAAATATCCGAACAATGCCTTTCCCACTGGGTACATGTTAATTTATTAGGTGAATTAACACTTATTTTCATGTTCTTTTTCCTGTGTGCCAAGAAGAGGAGCAGAGAGAAAATCAGAGAGCATATGCTAATTAACATGTTCTAATAATGGAGTGAGTCTGTCAGAGTCTCAAGCACGGAGGTTTACATAACTATCGGTTTCTTTTGCAGCTGCAATTATTCTGCATCAGTTCCCTTGCTTTCCCTTTTCACCAGACCATCAGGTAGAAGCAGGATCTGATGCAAGGCTTGCTGAGCCTAGAGAATCTGTTTGGTGTCTCAGTGTATGTGGTGAGGGAGGGATTGCAATACTGTGCTGGAGATACAGACACAGACTCATCAAAATAGGCTATAGTGAAGTAATGAATATTTAGCATGCTTTGCAAACCAAATTTCTGGAACAGCTGCTGACAGTGATCAGGCCTGGCGAAAAGAATGTTAGATTCATAAGAAAGTATATTTATGCCTTGCAGTCTGGCAAGTGTTTTGTTTATGGCAAGGTAGAGCACTTGTGGACAACATATGCAATCAAATGGCTTTTTTTTAACCTTTTAATGTATCAGAATACATATTCTTTAGAGATTTTTTTGGGGGTATGTTCCCACTCTGTGGCTTGTATTTGTTTAAAAGGTTAAAAGTCTGTGGCAACCATGATTTCTATTATTTCAGATCAGACTGAGAACTGAGACAAACTATCTGAATCCTGAATTTTGTGTTTGTGGGCAGCTGCTGCTGAATTAGCACTGAAAGTTTTTGAATCACTGCTTGACATTTCTAATAGAGCTGAATTTTGGAAGATCTAGAGTCATTTAAGATTGATGACCAAAATCATGAAGTAGGAGTTATTATGAGAACAGAAACAAGTGTTGTATTTCATCCCTATTCCCATCAGCACAAATACCTGTTCTTTGAAACAATACTGTTCAATATCTGTAGTTGTATCAGGCCACGGGCTACATTATTGACCTATTTAAAACTCAGAGTTGTACAGATTGTGCTGCTACTTCTCTTTGACTAATTTTTCTGAGTGCAAACTGGGGAGTGTATGTTGTTTTCAGCTTGAAGAAGGGAAAGTGCAATCTTTATCAAAAGCTTGATAGCAAGAAAATGCTGGTTTATCACTATTATTTCTATTTTGTTGCCCTGAACATATAGCAAATTGCAAATAGCTGGTCTTTTTGTAGTCTGTGAAATGGACAGTCTAATGCTTTCTTGTCTTTGTTTCTCTGCAGGAGGGTTTTGAGAATTAATGTGTTGATGCTTTACTGTTGTTCTATAGATTAGATCTACATATCCAGGTATTATCTAGGAATACTGATTGTGACTGTATGTTTCCTCCATTGTCCTGAAGTAAAAATATGCTGAAAGTCAAACGGTACTTTGGTTACATAAGGAAGATCACAAGGGACAAATGTGTGCTATCTAATTGGAATGTATTACTAAGTTTTAAAATTATTTCAGAGGAAAAAAGGGGCTTTAGTTTCTTTATAATATACTAGAGGGAAATCAGCAGAAATCTACATCCTTTACAGGCTGAGCAGATCTAGTGCAACACCCAAAACCACAATGTTACAAATGAAAGAGGACAACTGCCTTTGTCTCCTGAATAGTGATACCAAACGATATGTCAGCTACATTTGTATTCCAATGGGACTGCTTTTTTCCCTGAGAAACTGGATTCTCATCAGTAAACATTCAATAACAGACACTCATTGATATGGTGATCTCAGTAATTTTTTATTTTAAGTTGTTTGGATGGAACTAAATACTGGTAGAAATCTTCACATCTCATTATTTTTTTTTTTCCATAAACTATCCAGTTCTTCTGGATATTGATTTTTTAAAAAGCAGTTATTTAAAAGCACTGAGATGACTGTCTCTAACATACATGTTTAAGTGTTTCTCAACCATTATATGGGTATTTTTTGTTTGATTATTTTAATTAAAAACTCCCTCTCATCAAAGGAAAAACTTGTGGCTTTGAAGAAAAAAGTATAGATATAAAACTTGGTTCTGAATTGAAGTATCTGGTATTGGCAAGAAATGTACCATCAGTCAGTAATAAGAAATACCATGTAAAAAATTTCTAATAAAAGCTACAATGGTGAAAGATGCAAAAAGAAAAGATGTCTATCATCCAGCTGTCATTAAATATTATTACTACTAATAATATTAATAGGAATTGGCTGTGTCCTAGGGAAGCTTAGGAATCTGGGACATTTCATTAGCAAGAATGATTTCATTTTTAAGCTTGCTGAATTTCTTATTTCACAGTCTTGCTGGAATGCTTTTAAATTTAACACACGATTCTCTTTCACAAGGGAAAAAAAAAGAGGGGGGAAGAGAAGAAAACTTCTGAGTGCACTCTTTAATAATGTAATATAACTTTTACTTTATGGACAATCACACTTTCTACTGGCAAGGGCTGAACATCTGAATTCTTAGCTATTAAAATTTTAGTTCTGAAAATGAATGTGAAAGGGAAGGAATCTGGTCAAAATTCACTTTCACTTATCTTGACTTCTACAGGAAAAAATAAGTATAAAAAAGAATAAATATTAAGAATCTTGGCCAATTTCAAACAGATTTGGTAGACAAGTAAAGTTCTTCAGAATTAAAATTTGTATCAGTCTTACCACAGCTGACATCTGTGCAGAGGGGAAACCCCAAAGCCGTGCTCTTTAACTCCACAGGAACTCAAGTTACCCCTTCTGCTTCTTGGCCAGGCAGCCAGCATGGATGCGGCCAGAGGGACTCCTGCTGAGTCTGAGGTCAAAGAAAGGAAGCGCCAAGTTGGGGGTCAGTGGTTATTCACTGGGGGTCTGGGTAGAAATACAGAAACCAGATAGACAGTGCATAAGTGCTTTGTTAGTTGTGGTGCTTTGGAATTCATTTGTTACTGAAACAAATTGGTATAAATAACTTAGTGCTGAATAATCATTAGGAAAATTATTCATTTCAGTGACCTGAAAAATACAGTGAGTTCTGGTGTAAAAGGAGGATATAAGAAAAGATTAAAGTTATATTGTCCTTTAATGTTAAACAATTTGCATTTCACATGGAGTTTACTATTTCTTCAGCTTTCCAGCTTTGTGTTTGCACTCAAACAAATAAACACTGTTGAAAACACTTTTAACTCTTACAAAAAGTTAGCTATTTCTTTTTTATTGTTAGTATTTAAAGACCTTGTAAGACCTCTGAAATCTAAAGAAGATTGATTGCTTTATACACAGACTGATACAAAGTGAAGTCAAATACAGTAATAGTCTTGGCCAAAGTAAATTTGGTTCAAAATAAAAAATATTACCTTCGTTGGCTGCTCAGAAATTTTATCCACACACTATGGCATAAAAAAGTGAAAATGTTATTTAAGAAAGGGATTTTGTATCAGAGAATTTTAGTTAAGCTTTTGGCTGAATTGCAGAGAGTAGTGCCAAGTGAATCTACCAGAAAGCTGGTGTAACACATACATTCATGCACACATTCTGCTATACTGAGCCTGTACAGGAATTGAAATTAAATTCCTATGAGCTAATGAATTCTGAAAGTGATGAAATGGCTGTTGTTGATTTGTTTATTTTCTCTGAAGATGCATTGCCTTCACACACTGGGTTATCTTGCCAACAAACAACATCTTTTGCCAGTTTTCTTGGAGTGTTTCCATTAGTAGAGTAACCTAGGAAGAAAATTTACACTGCCTGTGAATTTGATCCAATATGCTTTAGTGACTTATCTGTGAAGACATCTTCACATTGCACAAATACAAGCTGGAGAGGACATAGTGTGATGTGTGATTTGCACGAGGTTACCTTTTATGGCTCTAATAATACAAATGTAAAAAGTAAAAGTAGCTTGCAGTAAAGAAAAAAAAACCCAAAAAACAACCATGTATGAGTATTTAGTTGCTTCAGTAAAGAGTGTAGTCAAAAATTCTGGGATTCTTTTTAACTAGCATATGTGATAAATACACCTCATAGATTTAAATGTCTGGCCATTCTGTCAGCAGAACTCAGGTGTTGTATTTGGTGTTTTACATTTCCAACTGCTCTCATATATTAACAAGAAAAGTTAGGGACCTTTGTCGTACTAGCCTTTTGGAAAATTATTAAAGATGGGACACTATAGATCCAGCCAATCAGGGTGATGGATGTCCTTTGCTCAGGACTGATGGGTGCTGTGGGCTAAGATCTACATGTGGAGCACATCAGAGATGTGTCTTTTAATTTTGTATTATGAAAATGAGCCCAACTTCCTAGCATCTATCAGTATGTACTCTTGGTACAATAAAATCCTCAATGTTCTTCAGTGTCAGAGGCCTAAATGATGCCTTGATGACATTTTTGGCATCTTCTTGTTCAGCATGTTTAAGACAGAGTGACTAATCTAGATAGATGAATGGAGCCTGAAGATGACTGCCCTATGTATCGTTTCTCTCAGAACATCTAGATGAGCTTCTTGCTTTATTATATAAAAAGGATTTTGCAGATACTATGATGGATACTATACTACAACAGATACTATTTTGAGTTAAGGGCTGGTTTTCATTAATACCATTCTTGTTTTTGAAATTATTGAAAATTATATACTTGAACTTACTTGAAATTATATACTTGCACTTATAAGGTATCAGTGTTTTTGTTGTACCTGATATGTTGTTACTTTAATGTCAGAATCCCCCGCAGTGAAATTTCAGAAACTGTGCCAGACAGAGAAGAAGAAAAAGATATAAATTCTGTTCACAAATATGAGCAACTTAAATTATGTGGGACTGATCAGTAAACTATGTCTTTTCCTACTGCTTTTGAGGGAGTGGTAATTATTTATAGTAATTTTTGGAAGAATTTTATCAGATCTATTTGACTTGGGATATATATCCCAAAGAGGATCTGTCTTTAAAACTAATCAAATAACAGGCTTCAAAATGTATTTTTGAAAGTGAATATGCAATATATCTCACATTATCAATTCTGTCTTTGAACTATGAATGTCTTTTGTTGCCATACCAACAGTCTGGTTGGAAGCTGAAACCTGCTAGACATGTCTGTCTTGGATATGAAGGACTTTTCCTTTCAGTAATTTTGGCTTCCTATTCACTTTTTATAAGATCAAATCTTGTGAAATCCTGTATTATGAAGGGCAATACCACATGTGAAAATAAACTGATCATTTCATGTGGTGTGAATAAAGTAAGGAACAATATGGTCTAATGAGTTGGGAGTTTTAGATCTAATGAGCTGGGGGGTTTGCAGTGGACACTTTTTTTAATCTTTTTTTTTTTTTTCCCAGGCCCTCCTTGTTTTCAAACAGTAAGCTTTCATTAAACTTATTTTAAGTTATTTTTTCTTGATGACCTGCGGGTTTCCTTTCCATAAAGATTGCATCTTCCCTAAATCTCCTGTAGTCATCCAGTCTGTAAAGGAAAAGATGCTTCTTTGCTTAGCAACCTGGTGGATATACAAATCACAGCTTCCTTTTTTGGTTCCCAGGACACCTGTGCAACATCCATAAATATTTTAATCACAGACCTAGCAGAGTGTGGGCTTGTGTTAAAATTTTATAAGTAAACAATGAAAATAGATCTGGATGTAGATAGAAGGTAGTTAAAAGGGCAGGAAGGAAGTACTCATATATGGAAGAAATCACAGGATGGTGTCAATGTGCAGCAATCAAGATAAGATTTGCATGAAAAATTTTGCCTGTCACACAGTAGAATCCCAAAATCACAGACTCAACTGAGCTGGAAAGGACCCACAAGGATCATTGAGTCTGAATTCTGGGCCTGCACAGCACCATCCCAATGGAATCTTGTATGTCATTCAAGCGGCAGTGAAATTAAAAGCTCTGGGTTTGTGATGACTGTATGGGACCAAATAGAAGACTAGAAGAGCAAGTTGTCTTTGAGATTTCTGAAGCCAAGGTTCAAAATCCTTTTCCAGGTTTTTCCTTTGGGATTTGGTCTGTTGTATTTTTCAGCTAAACAGGTGGGTCAAAAGGGCTAGGGAAAGACTGGGATGGGCTTGAAAATATTATACATGTGCATCTTGTTACTCTAAAGTACAGTCAACTAGACATACAAATGCATCCTTATGTGTATCAGTATGTAGGTGACTTACAAAATTTCCTGGATCTTACATGGATGCATAATTCAACCACAATGGACTTAACTTCAAGCATGTTACTGTCAGCTTTCTCTCGCATATGGTGTTCAGAGGTAGATTCCAGATGCACTTTTGCTGTAGAAATCTGTCACTGATTTTTTTTTTCTGTCCTAGAAACCACCAGCTAAGTTTATTTTTATCTTTTCAAATGACATATGTAACCTTGTAGCCCAGTAAATTTGAGGACATTTTTGCTTGTAATAGGCCACAGATTTTCCCTTAGGCTCTATTTTGGCCTATCTGGAGATTTGTTTTAGCTTGCAGCACTACTTGTCTAATGACCAGCTGACTATCACCTACTTTTTTTGGTGTTTGTTTAGCTCTCTATATTGTGTAGTTGTGATAATTATTGCTTTTCTGCAAGTAGTACACAATAAATAGTGTTAATTCTGTGTGGAATGAATGACCTGTAAGGCTACAGTGAACTGCAGCACAGAGAAGTAAAAACACAGTGTGACACTCAGGGCTTAAAAACACTGGTAGATTTATACTGGAGACTCTGGGCTGTAAGCAGCTCTCCAGTGACCAGCAGAGGAATGAAACATTGGCAAGTTTGTTATACAAACTTATAGAAACAGATTTACCAAGAGTAGTTAAAAGAAAAAAAAAATCAAAACCAAACAAACAGCAAATTGACTTGCTCTGTGGTCTTGCTGAACAGTGAAGAAAAAACAATGTCTGCAGAATGTGTTATCAAACCTAAAAATTACTCTAAGTGAAGGAGAAGGAACTATCCAAATTGCTATCCTCCTGGAAAAAATTCTCTGGATGCTGCAGATTCCCCTTCTTTTCTTCTCTCTCCTGCATCCCTTCATTTCCCCGCCCCTGCCCCCACCAAGTTTTGACCTTAAGAAGGTCAACAAAACATCAAAGACATGAAAGTTTGGATATATATATAATTTTAATTGTGTATAATTATATGTATGCAATACATCATACTACATTTTATACCATATATGTATGTAATAAAATTTTAGTATCTTTGCAACTAGGTTAAAAATAATGGGTCAGGTTTTTAAGACTAATTAGCTGCCAATAAATTCTTGCGTTTGCATATAAGTTGCGTTCCTTTTCTCCTTGACAAAATTTTTAGTGTAAGAGATGAGCATTGACACCTATAACTTTCAAACAACAAATGGGCAACACTCATCTAGGAAACATGGTATAACTGGTGGCATCCTCTGTATTGGAACCCTCTTAACCCTTTATAAAAAGGAAAATCTAAGTGCCATGACTAAGGTCACAGCTCAAAGGCTGATTGCATTTTGATGGGATCTGAATCACAGCAGATGAGTTCTCTAGGGACACAGGTGTTCTCATGCACAATTCACTGCTAGTCCAGTTAAATGATGTCTGCTATAAATAAATTACCTGCACAACCTCATATAAATAAAAGATTTCAGCATTAAATAAATGATGTGAACAAATAAAAAGGAAAGACTGACATTCATATGGCTTTAATTAAACCAGAGAGGAAATATGTTTTGCAAGAGGTTTTTTAAAGGAGAACGAATTATTTTTCACTGTTGCCTGTAAGCCATTTGGTGTTATTAATTTTGGGAGATAGCATTGCTTAAATGCCATAATAAATGCATGGTTGCACAGAGATGCTACCACTGCAATTACATGTGAGTTGGCATTTTCTCTAAATCTTCCTTAGGTAGTCACTTGGGATTTCCAAAAATGTTTTAATTTGACAAAATGTATCACTTTTGGTGTCTAACCAAAACTGCTTATATTGTTAATTTTCACCATAGAAGTGTTTGCTAGACAATTAGCCAACAGGTGTTACTTGTATTAATGTAAAAAAGAAAGGAAAATTAAATTATAAAAAATTTTGTCTCAAAGTGGGGTGGCTAAAAAGTACTATAAAAGGAAACGTAGCCTTTCAACACTGCTGAACTAAAAAAAGATAGTACAGATGTGCTAGGCTGGTTGTTGTTTGTAATTAATGAATAATTCCTATGGGTTTTTGATCCATTTCTGATAAAAAGAGATAAAAACGCAGATAAAAAGCAGTGTCTGCTTTGGAACCGTGTTTCTTCCTCAAAACCAAAAAAAATTCTCTTGGAAAATATGCTTAATATTTATTCTAGGAAAAAGTGGATTTGAATATAGTTATGGTAAAGTTTAAAATTCACTGTGCTTGGTTTTCCACTGTTGCTTCTTTTTAAACTGAATTAACTGTGGAAGTGTATGAAATTTAACAAGGGCAAGTGCCTGATTCTGCACCTGGGATGGAGCAGCCCTGGTTGTATGTGTAGAACAGGGAATGAGAGGCTGGAGAGAGCACTGTGGAAAGGGACCCAGGGGTCCTGGTCTAGGGCAAGTTGAACCTGAGTCAGCTCTGCCCTGGCAGCCAGCAGAGCCAAACTTGTCCTGGGGCACATCAGGCACAGCATCACAGCTGGGCAAGGAAGGGGATTGTCCTGCTCTGCTCTGCACTGGGGAAGCCTCACCTCGGATGCTGGGGGCAATTTTGGGTGCCACAATATATAGAAGACATTAAACAATTAGAGAGCATCCAAAGGAGGGCCATGAGGATGGTGAAGGGTTGGAGGTGAAGCCATGTGAGGAGCAGCTGGGGTCACTTGGTCTGTTCAGCCTGGAGGAGACTGAGGGGAGAGCTCACTGCAGTCTGCAACTTCCTTGTGAGGGGAAGAAGAGGGGCAGGCATTGATCTCTTCTCTGTGGGGACCAGTGACAGGACCCAAGGAAATGGCATGAAGCTGTCAGAGTGGGTTTAGGTTGGCTATCAGGAAGAGGCTTTTAACCCAAAGGGTGTTTGGGCACTGGAACAGGCTCCCCAGTGAAGTGGTCACAACTACAAGCCTGACAGAGTTCAAGAAACATTTGGACACCATTCTTGGGCATCGGGTGTGATTCTTGGGGTGTCTTACATAGGGCCAGGAGTTCGACTCCATGACCCTGATGGGTTCCTTCCAAATCACCATACTTTATGATCCTATGTTTCTGTAAATACCCTTGAGGCTGAACTAAGCTGGTCAGTGCTGTTAGAGAGGAAAGTGCTGTAAGGACAGGAAGTCTCTCCTAGCTCATTTATCACATGAGAAAAAATTTTTAATGGCATAATTAAGTTAGATACTTTGCCAAGTAAAGCTACTCCTGAGAAAATGTTCATGCCTTTGTAGGAGACCACACCAAGACTCTTTTACCTCCTTTTCTGTATGAGCCTGGAGTTTCATGTACTCAAAGCCAAGTTTTGGGTTTCCAGATGAAAGCATAACAGTATGCTATTACTATGGAAGAGAGGAATAGCACCCAAACACAACACCTGTGTTTACTGTAGGAGTGTTTGCTCTCTGCCTTTACAACTGCCCCCTTTATTGTGTTATTCTAATCTGTAATGATTATACCCTTTTTTTGGATACATAGTTGAGATTTATCTACAAATTAAGACATCTAAATGGAAGTGTCTCAGTTAGATGTCCAAGTGTATTATGTGACTGAGATCTCACTACAGCTACTTCAGAGCAAGTCAAGACAATCTTTAAACCAGTCCAGTCCCCTAAAACAGACACATGCTACCTGAAACATCATCTAGTCTCTGTTGCCTGCATTTGATTAAATTTTCTTTATAATTGCAACTTTGGCACCTAACTTGCTTATAGGCATGTAAGTAAACACACCTCCACATAGACATATATCAAGGTTTTGTGCTGTGAGACTGAATCACAACCAGTGCATCTCTTTTAAGATTGTGGAGCATCTTGTAAGATGCATGGAATATAGGTTGCATTGATTTGAATAAAAGTGTTTCTGAAAGATTTTTTTGAGACTTGCAATGGTGAAGTCACATTTTCAGACCTTCTAGGAAAACATGGAGTCTTAGTTTCTCCTTTCAAAACAACTTTGAAATAAGTGCTTATGAAATACCAAATCAAAAACCACACTACTAATTTTGTAGAGCATTGTTTTCCTTGAAAGAGAACTTCTGTGTTTCTAAATTTGAAACATACATAAGTTAAAACTAAATTCTGAAATCTGTACAATTGTCTTTTACAACTGTGATGAAACCATGAAAGTATAAAATGTGATTTAATTTATGATCATATTTTGGAAGGGGTCGACCCTGGTCTTGTAGTATCTTTGAGTCTTCTCTCTGAACTGCAAATACCAAACCTTGCACACTCAGAAAATGAGGCATGCTTAGAGATTATAACCCCAGAGATTATGCAATGTGAGTTTTATAGAAATGCAGGATCTAGTGCAGACTAAAATCCACAAAGATCTCTTCAGTATTTTCACTTTTGTGTGAGATTTCAACAGGAGTCTATCTGCCTTTAATGCTCGCTTAGGCTTTTCTAAGCAATTGGAAAATATGCATGTAGCTGGTATCATCCAAATGTACAGGTGATGGAGAGGTATAAACACTACAACTTGGACTTGCTGTTTTATGTCAGTGTGAGGGTACCCACATGTACTCAGCTCTCTTCAGAGTACAGCCTTCCCTAGCTGGCATCATGATCTGTTTTATATGTATTGAATTGCAGGAAAAACTGATCACTTAGTAGTGACCTTACTAAATCCACTCTTCTTAGGACATAGATGACCCTTGAATACTTCTGTTTTCCATCAGGTACATAGTGATAGGATCTTATACTTTGGCTGACAAGTCATGTATCAAAACTAGAAACAAGCAAATCTCCACAGCTTTTCTGTTGCCTGGCCTGTAAAAAGCCCAGTTGTGTTTCTATAGCAACTGCAATGGGACAGCAATGATGTCATCACCCAGCAACCAGCTAAAATGCATATTACCTTATTGCAAATACTGGGTAAAGATAAACATTGAGTCATCTAATTGCTAGTATGAATAATTTTGCCACCTTCTTTAACAATTTGCTACAAAGAAGAAAAGAACTCATACCTGACTGGTCAAAACAGGAACCACACTCAATAATTTGAAAGAAGAGGAAGGAATAAAGAAAAGACTTTGTTGCCAAACTCTGTTCTTTTCAAGAATGTACAGTGTAGAAAATGACTGAAAATATTTTTTTTTGTAGTCAACTTGTAAAACTTTGTGATATTAGTTGTGAACTTTGGGAGATACTGGTACATCTTTTGCTAAAAATAATTAAACTGAATCATTGGCATACCTGTACCTGTCTGACACTGTAGAGTGGAATTCTTGAATTATGTACAAGCCAAACACAGGATGCAATAGTTACTGCTTAATATTCTTCTCAGCTGGCTAGGATTGAAAGAAAGGACTTGGTGCATCTCTAAATTATGGAAGGAGCTATAATTTTTCTCCAAAAGTCAATGGACAAATGAAATGAGCCAATCAAAATTTCAAGCAAATTTTATCTTGCTTTATCAATTTATCATCAAGTTGATTGAATATTTTTCTGCTGAATTTGTATAGAAGAGTTGAGTAATATTTCTGGTAGAAATTCTACCTTCTCTCCCCAAGTCATGGGTTTCCCCATTTGACCTTGCTGCCTGATATGGTTTCGGCTGGACTGGATCTGCAAGCCCTCATTTTCAAGCAGAGACTAAGACAAAGTTTCAATCCTTCTGGTAGGAGTTGCTCACTGTTGTATCCCTACTCTTCTGGATCTGATAAATTAGTATCTTTTTATCAGACCTTTCCATAAATCTATTGTGAAAAATCTTGGTGTTTATGATCTAAGTCTGTTTGACCCTTCCAGATCCACCTTTATTTGTATACTCATTTCTAGAAAATTAATTTGCTAATTAATCAGTGGTACTCTTAGCTTTCTTGGTTACTGTAAGTGATGTTTGGCCCCTATTTGAACAGATTTTCTGTCTTTATTCAAAGAACTCTGTTTTCTTTCATGGTGGGAAGAGAAGTGTGAGATCTTCACTGGTGTTTTTGTATTTCTGTTGACTCTCACAAAGCAGGAGATCTGAGCGCCTCTGATGCCAGGTGGTACACAAACCTTCCTCTGTCCACTGCAGTATATCTGCCCTCCTTCCTTGCTTCCACTTTCAGCCTTAACTTCCTGATATTGCCTGTTCTGCCTTTGGTCTCTGCTTTGCACGTGCCTCATTTCCACAGGTCTTCTGCTTTAATCCAGGGTCTAAGTCAGCAGTTTCCTCCAGCTTGGCTTTTCAGTACCTTTCCCTAGCCCTGCCTTGGCTCTCCAGCTGCTTTGTCTAGTTCTGCATTGGTTTTTTTCTCTTAATATTGAATGCAGGAACTAATGCCCTCTACACCTGCCATTACGATTCAGAACTTTTCTTTATTATTATCTCAGCACTCCCATTATTGCATAAGTCTGAGGAAAAAAACACAAGCAGGAATGGCAAAGTTCAAATATAATGACATGATCTTCAGTATAAAGGCCTTATTATAAAAACCCCAGAAATTATTTCACAGGTACCTAGAAGAAAGGGGATGACACACAGAGAAAATGTTCTGTAAAATTACAGAGATATCTGCAAAATTATTTTGTTTATCTAACTCACAGCATAGGGAGAGAGCTGCCTTATTTTCTGTATCCTGAGAATGCTGTGATTTGACCTGTGCAATTGCCAAGCCAAGGGCTTTTGTGAAAACAGACCTAAATAAAAAAGTTAAGCAGCAGGTGGATCAGGACTTCAGCTTTGTGAGCAGATGCGAAATGAATCCTTTGGAATGGTGTGTGAGTAGAAAAATAAAAGTGAGGGTAGAAAATAAACATAGACTGGGGACTAGGGCAGCAAAGAAATGTTGAAATTGTAAATACATTTTGTTCTCAAAGTCTGAATTATAACATTGCTTTGGCCTCTCAAAGTCCCAAGAACTGCTTCGTACAGCGTGTCCCTGACCAAGACACAGAATAACATGTAATCATAAAATCATAGAATGGTTTGGGCTAGAAGGGAACCCTAAAGATTATCTCATCCAGTCTCTCCTGCTACTTTCTCCCAACACCTTCCACTAGACCAGGCAGCTCAAATGCCATTAGTATTTCACCCCTTACAGTTCATTTCCTGCTTTCTACTTTCTTCCACATAGTTTTTATTTGAAACTGGGTGTTTTCCCTGGATAAAATCCAGTGCAGCTGCTCTTACCTTAAGAAGAAAATAGGTAAGAAGCATATTATTCCTCATAATTGCTTCAGTGAGTTAAACAAACATTTTTCTGCCTAAGCACCACAGCCAACTGTTAAGTGAACTGTGATTTTGAGGCTAGAGCTAAATGTGTCTTTAGTATTAGATAGCCAAAGCATGAATTATCTGTATAATTTTCACAGTTTCAGCTAAAGATATTGCTTGTCTTTTAGCAGAGGCTTTATGCATTTGTCTCCATGAGATACAAGGGGAGATACTGATATATGTTCTCCCTCACTGTGAATATCTATTCTTAGGATGCTGAACCTTTGTCTTTCTTCAAGTGGCATGTTATCCTAGAAATTCCAGTTCAAAGGTTTAATGAATTGGAGCAAAAATTCAAATTATGTAAGTTTTCTGTAGTTGGAAATGTTCATTGGCACATTAATATCTTACAAGTCAGCCCTGCTCTGAAGAAAAATGGATCATCTAGAGACTGGACTTTTTGACCTGTGCCACAATTTTCTCTGTGCAGTCAGATACATCAGTGTTGTTGTAACTTAGAGCAGAGCTAACCCAGTTGGTAAATTAAAGATTATTATACCAATGTAAATTGCTTCAGCTTATGAGTGTTTCAGAATTTTGGGTTAAAACACTTACAGCAACATTGATATGTTATTTTATTCTTATGGTCTGTATTGCATGAAGATTTTGTTTTTTCAGGTAAATGTTCTTATTTTTCTCTCTTGTAATGATCTAAAGTAAGGAAAAATCATGCCCATCAAATGTTCATAATATGTGACATTTCCCAAAAGTTCCCAAATTATTTTTTAAAATATCTTTTTTTCCCCTTCATATCTGCACTCCTCTTTATATTTCCATATTAGACACCTGCCATTTGTCTGGTTTTACCAGTTTCCACAGTGCCAGGAGGTAGTGCCATTCAGTGTTTGATGCTGTGTCTCTCAGTAAATGACACTTTTCACACACATCTGTGCATTACATCCCCTTACTGATATACCCACCTGCTCCCTGAATTGAATGGGGCTCACTGGATGAGAGAGGCAGCTCTCATTCTTTCTTTATGTTATTAGAGTGCTCTGTATCAGTTCATGAATGCTTGGTCCCAAATTTATATCCCTGAATTCTCAAAAAAATTCTTCATTTTTAGCTGGAAGCAACTTTAAAATGTCATTTAAAGGTGACTTCATCCACCTTCCCAAGGAAAGAATACTACTGGTACCTGTGCCTTCACCCTCCAAGAGTGCCTCAGCCACTCTATCTGGTTCAAATTGTTTGTGGTCAGTAGGCTGTATCTGTATTGCTCCAGTTCCTTTTACATCTATGCAAAATATTGGACAAGCCTTTCTCTCATTGCATCCTGCATTTTACATACCATTCTCAGCCTTCCTGAAATAGGAATTGTTTGTTGCTGTGAGATTTGCAAATCATTCCTGTAACAAGTTTTGAGATTCAGCCATCCTACATCTTAACTATAAGTAGTTCAAAAAAGTTGAGACTTTTATTAGAATTTGATCCATTATTTTTAAATTTGACTCACATTATAATGTCCATATATATAGATGTATTTGTTTACATGATGTAATAACACAGAATGGGAAATAACTCATTACTGGAATACATTTTTCAGCTTAATCTCAAACCTGTCTCCATTAGAAATGTGAGGTGTGACAAAACTAATCAGCTATCACCTGTCATAGTAGTTTAATTAAATTGTAGTTTCTCTTTCTCTAAAAAAACCCAAACTGAACTCCCTATTTTTGAACAGACTGTTACACTATCTTTAATTAGTTTTAAGTAAATATTCAAAGTTAATAATGCAGAAGCTTTAGTGAGCATGCTATGTTCCTGCATGCCAATGACATTTTTTCTAACCTAACATAATTTGATAGTTTTATGAGCTTCAACACAGTGTCAGTCAGTGCGTGTTCTGTATTTTCATGTAAATGTTCCTGTCATCAGGAGAAATCCTTGAAAAGAGAAAGAGAAGTAGAATGTTTTCTAATGGCTCATCCTGAAAAGGCAAAAAGTACAGTAAAGAAAAACTAATATGGTCCTTTTGCTGTATCATCTAACAGTATTTCAAGCAATTAGCTTTACAGTGGGGGCCTGAAACAGGAGAAATTCTCTTTCTCTGAGCACTTCAGCAACTACCTTTTCCAGGCAGGGACAGAAAAATTGCATTAACTGTTTTTTTGTGAAGGACACTTCAGGCTGATCAGTGGCTTGTAGTTTGCTGAGTTTTTAATTTTGATTTAAATTTCTTTAAATACACTTTCCAAACCTAGGTGCTTTTACTCAATCGCACTGTTATTCACTTTACTATAGGAAGGCTGGAGAGGGTTCACACAGCTCATTTCATGTTAGAAAACCAGTGGAAGTTTCTGATGTAGAGAGGAGGACTGCAGAAAAGAAAAAAACATTCATGAAAGAGAGAGGGAGAAGGAAAAATTTCCTCTAGGGGTGCTGCCCAGTCTGGTCTATCCCTTAGAAGTCTTATCTGTTGTGGAGGAAGTGTTCCTGTGCCAGTATCTTTCTGTGGTCTGATGAAACACTAGCCTGGGAGACTGGAAACAGCTTAATTTGACAAGACAAACAGAGCTGGCCCATTTCAATGGGTCAGATCAGCTCAGGCCTCTCCCTCCCCACTGCATTACTCATTCATTTTGTTGGCTCAAGCATCTTTTTTCAGCACATGTATTTTTTCATAATCAAGAGAGAATGCTAATTCCTACCTTTCAGTTTTTACTGAAGTACAAACCTGTGTTCAGTATTGGCTGTTACTGGAAGGATAAATTTTACAGCCAGTTTACAGGCAAGGATCGCACTTCACTAAAAAATCTAATATAAAGTCTGAATGTTATCCAAATATCAAAAGAGTATCAAAATTCAAGTTCTTTATTTAAACCTCAGATGGAATTGCTGAGCTAATGCAGAGTCTGTTTGCTAATAGATGTGCCTCTGATTGAAAGAAGGCTAAGTTAAATGAAAGTAATAATTATTTTTATGTAAATGTTAATGTTTCCACATGTAGTGTGTATTGATGTCACATTATAATGTCACATTATAATGTCAAAAATGGTCTTTTGTAATTTTATTGCTACAATTTAGCTGCAATGCTTAGATCAATGGAAGCCCCAAATGTTGATTTGGGATGCTGTTTGAGAGGTGATTGCAGTTTTTTTAAGCAGACAAAAAACACTCCCTCAATGAGAATGCAAAAAGCACCAAACCAGAGTTCCAGTACCTATGTTATGGAACATCAAGTGACCACCATTCTGTAATACTTTTTGGTTAAAGTTCTGACAAAAAATAAATCTTATATCCAGATATATTTTCTACCTCCTGAAAAGGTGTCTCAGAGAGTTCCATCATTTTCCTGATTTTCTTGTTCCACTTTAGTGAATATGCAATTGGAATGTACCATGCTGAATAGTTCTAAGAATTTTCTGGCTTGTTTCAGTCTTTTTTTGGGAAAAAAAAATAGAAAAAGAAAGAAAAAAGATGTGCCAATGTGTAAACAATCCAGGAAACAGTGAGTGAAAGCTACAATCTTCCCCCTGACCTTGTAGCCTGCTTCCAAGCTACAGAAATGGACTCCATTGCATGTTCTTCTTTTAGCTTCTTTTCTACACTTCAGCCTAATTGCTGCAAAAAAAATTAAGAGTTCCCTTTAGATTGACCAATGCCTTGAGACACCTGGGAAGAAATATGAGCCTTTCAAATTGCTTAGACAAAGAATGTGAACCCAAGTTTCTGTCTGTGTTAACAGCTTTAGCACTGAGTTAATGTGCAAAGTGAGCAATGCCCCTACTTAATCAGATTCTGCCAACCACGTTGCTGCTGCCTGCCTTGAGAGGCCCAAAGTAGGTGTCCTCTGAGAAGACCAGATTGTCTATTCCTAGTCTAATGGCTTGGGAATCAAGGACCTTCAACCACCCAATAGAGATTGTTACACCACAGTTGACAATGCTCAGATACTAAATTTAGAACTCGAAATCAGTCTTTTGATGGTTTTCATTCCTTTTTTCTGTTCTTCTGCAGTACAGAATTTGAATGACCACTATCATTACTCTGAATCTGGCCCTTATTATATTGCACATGGGCTATAAAGGGCTGAGCAGTCTAAAGAGATGCATATTTACTCTAATTCCAGCTCTGGGAAAAAAACTTCAACTTGTTCAAGCTGACTCTGACAATAATTGCAGCCTGAAATGAGTCAATAGATTGCTTCTTGAAAAAGTAACCACTGCACATATTACATGCTTCTGAATGATATTGAAAGTTTCCTGGGGAAAATGCATATCTGGGGACTAAGGTGCTTGGTACCCGGTTGACTGGCACTAGGACCACACTGGAGAAACATTTCGGGCTTTATTGCAGTCAATTATGACTTCTACAGAAGCAAAAAAAGCTCATTACTTCTCACCATATTCCCCTGTATATTGTTTTAGATTAAATGAAAATTGAATTGAGACATGGTTACAACTTTTCCATTGCTGTGTTGAGAGGTCTGGCAGAGCCAAGCTCCTCAGTTGCCCATCTAAAATGTATCTGGCACCCCATTTTCCTAATGTCTGCTACAATCATTAAGGTCTTGCACAACACCCAACAAATTAAAAGTTGGCCAAGATGATTACAGGTTCTGCTCTATTAACAGTATCCATGAAAAGTGTTTTGTAGTGCTGCTACTGCTGGTTCCACTGCTGGGGCAATGACAAAATTGAATAGGATCACAGCTGTATAACTCCAGGAATTTACCTTCTCTGCTGTCTCTTGAAGTCACGAGTCACATTTGTCTGTACAGCGAGTTACTAAAAGTAATTTCTGAATGAAAAGCAAAAGAAAAAATAATTTCCACCCTTTCAGAATAAAGTTGCATTTTCTACATGTGTTTCATTTTCATAGTGCTGTTAAGCATTCTTTATATTTTTTTCAAACAGAATCTAGATACAGATTCCTAGGGCCATTCATTTAAGAACAGCTTTTATATCAGAAAAGATGTTTCTTCTTTTAGTGTTGGAACCACACCAGGAAAGGGATTTCACTTAATCCATTTTCTGAGGTGAATGTATTTTAGTTCCCCTCTGCAGAAGCAAATTTTATCCTAAAACGTCATCTGAAAATGAGAATATAAGATATTGAAATCAGAAACTGTTTTGGTGACCATCAAAGAAACTGCAAAATTCTTAAGCAATTATAGCTAGAACTGTATTTTTACACACGAAAATTACTTTAAAAAAAGGTAAGAAAAGTTAAATCCACATGCAGTCAAAGAGTTGTGCTGCTGTAGCTCAGGCTTGGACTTGAAAGAGATATAGGTCCATCACTTGAATACAAATTTTTTCTGGTGCAACACAATTGGCATGCTTGAAGAAGAAGAAAACTAATCAGGCCTAATTGGTGAGTTTTGGCCTCTTAATCAATTCATACATAAGTCTCTGTCTTTTTTTTTTTTTTTTTTTTTTTTTTTTTTTTTTTTTTTTTTTTTTTTCGCCAGCTAGCAGGTATTGAAATGCACAGGGCACAAAGGCTTCCAGGCCAATGAAATGAAACCTGCTAACTCCAGTCATATAATGCTTTCAGGAGAATTAATATTTCTGAAGACTACCTAGCTGTTGTTTTGACTTGGGAACTTTCACCATCTGCAAGGTACTCTTGACAGAAACCAGATTATTATTAGCCTCTATTCATCTGTCAGTATTAGAAAAATATTAAACTGCTGCATAGTCCATCTTGATAGTATATTTGATTTGTGGCCTGCAATTTTAAAGTTTTCTACTGTATTTACTCAGATTAATTTTTATTACCAATTCTTCTCCTTTCTATTTGTCCTGCAGAGACATTCATATAGTTGACTCTTACCCCTAAGGTAGCTGACTTACTTGCTTAGAGTGGAAAAAAAAAAAAAAATATATATATATATATATATATATATTCCTTGAGCTAAAGGACTGTTGAGGACATATGTGTACCTTAAATGCTCTCTTTTGAAGTGTTTAGCCTCTGTAGTCTGAATTGGATCTCTGCCCTGTATAAATTTTCCTCCAAGATAAGTATGCTTGTTTTATAAGCCACACATTCTGTCATGTGAAGTTGCAACCCTAACTGCACATACCAAATAAATTTGAATCACTTTCTGTGTTCTTCAATGTGTTTTTGGAAGCTGTCTTTTTGCAGCTAAATAATAGCTGATATTAATGACGTGACATAACATTCACAAAACCAAAACATGCAAAATTCAGCAAAAGCAGTTTTAAGATTTGCATACTCAATAAGGAAGAAAAGGGAGGCTGATGGAAGCGGTGGAATTTATGGACCCATTGCATTTTTTTCTTGAGCAGCCATTGCTAGTTTGTTTTTCTGGGCATCAACTCTTGAAAAGGTGTGAAAGCTTTCTAGATGGGGGGTATCCCCAGTGAGCCCAGTGATCCTGTCTCTTTCAGCTGGCTTTCCCTAATTCTGCTCTGTGAGTTCTGTGGGCTTGGTGTTGCTGAGCCTCTGCCCCGTCACAGCCTCTTCTAAACAGAGGATTAAACAGCTGGATGGGGGGATATGCACAGGGGTCTGTACAGTTTTTCCCCAAGAGGCTGCTGGCAGGAACTTCTAAAAAAGAAAATTTTGAGCTGCTTTGACCTTGGCATCTAATAGCTTTTTCCCCCACTGTGCATTGTCTTGCATGTAATTTATTTTTCTGAGTTAGTATGAGATGTCAGTTCCACTTGGCTGCACTTGTAGAAAACCACTTCTTTGCTACAGGTTCTTCTTTGCTACATGTTGGAAATCGTGTGGTGGGGAGGATGAAGACCTTGCATGTCGCCACTATATGCATATAAAGGAGCCATTTATATTAATGGCTGGTGAAGAAATTACCTTTTTCCTTTTTTTTGCTTTTATTCAATTTTTTTCTTCTTTTATGTTTTTGTTTTAAAAGGCAAGAAATAACAGCTTGTCTCTTGGAGAGCAAATAACACTCTTTAAAAGCAGTTGCCAGGCAACCTACATTTACAGTTTTGCACTAAACTCTGAACAGCAAAGAACCTTCCCTTTCCAGCCCCCAAAATAAAATAAAATTGAAATAACAGACATACAGAAGACCCACTATTCTAGTGCTCAAAATGTTTTTGGTACCACAAAATGTCTTTTTTACAGTGATATTCAGAATGGAGCAATCTACTAGGTTAGGTAGGTAACCTTACATTCAGGTAAACGAAGGAGGATTATTTTTTTCTTCTGAAATGCACTTGTTTACCACAAGTTTGAGAAGGAATGCAGAAGAATTGTTGATAATTTTCCAATCAAACACTGAGAAGAAAATTTCACCCTGATCCTCAAGGAATGGTGTGAATCACAACTGTTTCTATGGGTATAGGTGCACACATTTTTCCCCAAGAGAGAATCTAAACACCTTTCATGTTCTAGGCTGCTACCAGGGAGATGGCTGGGGGCAACCTGTGGTAGGGAATGGCTTCTCCCACTGCTTCACGTGCTTTTTTGGTATGTGAAATATTTTTGGTGAAGTTTTCAATGGAAATACAAACAGATATGTGAATTACGTGAGAAGAGTGTCAGACTGTGGAACTGCCAAAGAACCCCTGTGCTCTAACACAGAAATTGTTAAGATAGAGGTGCATGTACAAAATTGCTGTATCCAGTCCTGTAATTCTAGTGATTCAAATCTGTGCATCACTGAGACATCACAATATGAGCAACAAATGTTATTATGTGGGATTTTTCTTTTCCAAGAGTCAAATCAGAAGGACTAAGGAGAGTTGTTAAGGTCAATTCTAGGCATTGCCACCGCTTCAGAGTCAACCACAAGGAGAGCACTCACCTGAGCCCTGGAATGTGAAGATGTTTCAGGATAGAGCTTTAGGTTCAGGTAGAATTTTAAGTTTCATGGATTTATAAACCAAATTTTCCATGTCTCTGCTATCCTATGCAGAGTGGAATAAGCCTGTACAGAGCCCACAAACTCTTCTTCGAGCCTCTGTGTGAATCACAACATTTTGCATAGCTCTATTATCCTCCTTTGGAATTTTGTCATTAATTGTAAGTTTCCTTCTTAGTTTTCTCTTTCAAACTGTATAGTGCTGTATAGTGCTTTTGTGTACAAACCTGTCTGTTGCATTCTAGAGGTACATTTCAGTTGGGAGGGAGTTTATTACGGCTCCTGACGGATTCTTAGCCATGCAGGGCTTACTGAGAAGTGAGCTCTCTAAAGATAATGGTTTTGAATGCCTTTTGAGTGTGTTCATACTACCAGGAAAAAGACAATTAAATACAAAGATTGTAGGGGTCCTTGGCTGCTGAGTGCTAATCCCTTAATTTCATTTTATTCACTTCACTTTGCTCCCTTTTCCACGAGGGAAAGGCACACAGAACTGCACAGATTTTAGTGCTTTGTTGGATCACTTTTGCCATGTGGCTCAGCATTGGAGCCGAGAGGCTCATGGCCTCCATTTGGCATATTTTAAGATTAACAATACCTTGGGCAGGAGGGACCAGATGGACATAGCTCATTGAACTCTTTTTTTTTTTTTTGAGACAGGTTTTGGTCTGTAGAATACAAGAAGCAAAAGCACATTTCTGTATTGGTGTCTCCTTGTGTTTGTGTCAGCAACCATGAAGATTTTTGTTTTTGCAGTCACTTCCAGTTGAACTGCATTTTGCACAGAATTTTAAAGCCTTGCAATGTCTTTGATGCCTTCTCCAAATGACTTTTTCTATGCACAGCAAATAACAATGGGATGGATCAAGACATTGGCCTGATAAAATATTTGAGCTTACCTGGCAATCTGTCAGTGAGTTCCCTTCGAGCACCCAAAAGCGCTGTGCTTGCTTGCCTGCCAGTGTCAGCAGCACAAAAGCCATTTAAGGGTTTGAGTGTCCCACGTTCTTCATAGTGTCTGTAGGCTTCCCCTGCCTTCTGCTCAGGGGAAGAAGGGGGACATAAAGTAGTACCCAAAAAATGAACTTGTATTGTATGACTAGGGTTTTGTCCAAGAACTTTTCAGGAAAGCTTAGTGGAATATTCACAGTTAAGGAAGAGAATAGGAAAGATGATAAATTTATAGTTGGCACAGAATTGCAGAGTGCCTGAGGTTGGAAGGTCTGACCACTGGAGGTCAATTGGTCCAAATCCCTTGCTCAAGCAGTGCCACCTAAAGTTGATTGCCCAGGACCATCCAGATGGCTTTTGAGTATCTGCAATGATGGAAACTCCAGGCAACCTGTGTTAGGGCTGGCTGAACTCAGTGGTGAAGAGGACAACCCAGTGATAAAAACTTTTGAATGGCACCTTGACCAACTATATAGTCTTGCTAATGCAAAGGCTTGGAATTAAGGACAGCCTCTAAGAATTTCCTTCATGAAATATTTATTTTCTTCCTATATTTTATAACAATATTTACAAAAATATAAGAAATGTCTTCTGGGAAGTTACGTGACATAGTTAAGACAAATAGATTAGTATTAATTTTATAAAAATGTGTTTCCTTTGTTCCTGTAACATTACTTTTCTAAAATGATGCATTTATAGAAAGCTGAAAATAAATTTAAATAGTGTTTTGGTTTTTTAAAAGGCCTTCAGTGTTGCCAGTTCTACATTAAAAATAACATGAAGATAGGGTCTGTCTTTTTGACATTAAACCAAATGTTATTATCAAATTACTCAACCACCGAAACTATTTGTAATAGTGATTAGTTTTTCTACAGTTCTGGTAAGGTACCATAAGGACTGGAGTATTACTGTTAGCTTTGGTGGCCTTCATAAACACCTGGCTACTGCTTCAGAGAACAGAGCCTGAACTTCAAACTGCTTTTGCTATTAACATTATTTAAGGTAAACTCAGGTTTTCTGTTCTTCTGTAAGTACAATATTGGCTAGAATACAGATTTCTTCATGCCTTTTCAACTATACCTGCAGACTGCAAAGCTGATTATTAACTCAATTTAAGCTTGCAGATGTAAGAAGCTAATCACAGGCATTTTATTCTTCACAGTCTGCAAAATGCTTATTGTTTTGAAAACACTGTGCAAAGTCTGCTGCCCATATGTGTAAATGCAATCTACTAACCTAAAACAAAAAATAAAATGGAAAAGGTTTTTCCATCATCATAATATTTTGTAAATATTTCACCCAAAGTTACCCTTTTGTTCTGTGGAATGTGAAACAGCAATTGCAGATACCCACAGAGGAACATGCATTGAGATGGTGGTGGGGTTTTCTTCTGGCTGCTGCTAAGTGCCTTCAGTACAGACCCCATATGTCTCACTCAGATGAGACTGTCACACCAGCTTGCTACAGCACTAGCAGTATACACAAGAATATGAGAACTTCAACCTATTTTAACTAGTTATGGGCCTTAGTTGTTTCAAAATGGTTTTCTTTCTAGTTATTTCAACTGTCCCAGATATTTGTGTTAGGGGGTTGTAGTAGTATCAGACAACTTGTAGTTCTGTGTGTACAATTTACTACTCCAAATACTATTGCAGCTGTCAGATTATCAAAACACAATCCAAACACTAACAATTCTAAATGTACAGAATTTAAAAGAGGCATTGAAATGCCAAACTGGATTTTAGAAATGCCAACTCTTTAATGGGAAAGGTTTTAGATCAAAGAGAGGTAAAATTGGCATTTGTTTTGGGCTGTGACTGACACAACTAATTTTTCTAGAGACTTCAGCTGGTTGCATACAAGAGGATAATTACTTTTGACATTTATTATGCACAAAGGATAGTTATTTTACTTTCTTCAACAGTTGGTTTTAATTTATAACAGAATTATAATATCTTTCATTTTTAGTGATTTGTGGATTATTTGTTTTGAAAATTTTGCAGTATGCTATGTATCTTCCACTTCCCTTACAAGTAGAAATAATGCAGTCCTCTTTCAACCTCTAGATTTGAGGCACAAATCTTATTTTAAAGACAATTTGTGGGTAATTATTTATTTAGCAGTCTATTTAAAAGAGGTCACGTGAAAAACTAAAATGCAATATTTCACCTTTTTTTAATTTAGTTACTATCAAGACATAGGAAACACTTTCAGGCTAACAATCCTAACTGTACTTTATTTACAGTTCCAGATATTCTGCAGTTTCAAAACAATTACTCTAGCTTAAAAAAGTGTAAATTACTATTAAATCAGCTTAAAACATCCAGGTTTTTATTAATTATAAAATATTTCCATGTACATTTTGAGAGTTGGTGTTTGTTTTGAAGTGGGCAGTGAAAATAGGTGGGTTATCTTTCCATCTGTTTCTATCAAATTTGTCCAACGCAGCAATGCAACAATAAACTTTATCAAACTTGAGTATTTTGAAAAATATCACAGAAATGGTGTATAAGACTTATGTTTCCAACAAATGTTTTTAAAGGTAAAAATATCGATGTGTCAGGTCAAACGCAATTTGACAATTTTTTAACCACATCCAGCAATTTAATAGTAGTGTAAGTCACAACAAATATTCCATATTCCTTGCTGGAGAAGAGAAAGGAAGTGTATATGTGCTGGCACACCCAGCCAGTGTCCCAGTTGAAATATCTACCCATAGTCTGTAAAATATTTAAGTGATATTGATACTGGAGGGGTTTGAGTATGTGCTTATAGTTGAGTGCTCCGATGAGTAAGTATGGATTTAAGTGTGCTCTTAAATATTCTGCTGAGCACAGACCTGAGCTTGTAACGCAATAGTGATCTATTGAATAGGTAGCAGAGAAACCACTGAAATCAGCGAGTTCCTGAAGGGCTGTAAAAGCCTGTCTCTGAGGAGGTTATTTGTGAGATTAGACCAATACCAGGTACCAATACAAGTATTCAGCCTCAAATTAAATTCAAAGATGTTTTAATATTCATAGTTTGAAATATATTGAAAATTTCCTGTAATAATACAAACTAGACTTGGAGAAAATTCTGCAACTGGGTTCCTTAGAAATATACACAGATTCTAATTTTTTTAACTCTTAAATTTGTTGATACAGGGTCAGATTCCAGTTGCAGCTGTGATACACAATCATTCAGCAGATCTCCTCTCAAGTTTACTACTCAGCTTTTATTTTTTTGCATTCAACAGTTCTCAAAAGATGGAATGCGACATAAATACATCTTTTTTTAAGCTACAGTTTTTGGTAGATATTTTTATCCTAATTTCCAACTTTGCTTGGTTTTATTTTCTTTTACTTCATTCCCTGCACTTTACCAGTAGCTATGTAATCTGAATATCACTTTCTATTCATTAGTTCTAGGTTGCTGCTCAGGCTGATCCAAACCTCTCTCAAGTGAATAGAGAAAGTCATGCAAAATTTGAATCCAATCCAACATTGTCATGCTCTTTAACATTTGCTCATGATTATATGTTTCTGTCCAGTTCAGATTTCCTCTACTGTGGGTTATTGCTAATCAATTTTAAAAAATCATGATTTGTATAAAGTAGGGGAGAACATCTGTCCAAAAGAGATATCTAATTAGATATTCTGTCCATGAGATTTGTCTAGGAACTGGCTATTTAAGCCAAGTACTTCATAATTGAAATAGAATACTTCTAGCATTTCTATGAAGAATGTTTTAAAACAGCTGATAGATTAAGTTCTTTGTGCTGCAGATAGGTTAGGCAAACTTATTCTCTATAATATAATTATACTGCAGGACTTCACCCAGATGAATGATTTATTTTTGGTATATGGCATTTTCAAACCTTGTGTAAAGTGTATTTTGGTCCTGCTCTAGAATTTCACCATTGCTCGCTATTTTTTGTTCTTTGTGCATTATAGTGTTTGCCAGCATATACAGTGAGAGTATTCCAAGGGAGGAGCAATATCCCTACAGCTGTAGGACCTGATCAGTTTTTGATATGTCCAAGCAGAAGCAGATGCTTCAGGCTTCTCTCTCCTGCACAAAAAGAAGTGATCTCCAGTTTTTCATGTAACAACAGATCTCAAGGCTAAGTCCTCCCTGGAAATCACTCTGTTGCTGGGACTTCAGTTTATTCTTTTCCCAGATAAAGAAAGAATGGCTAGCAATAAGTTTCTCTGTACTGGTATTATCCAGAAATCATTTCAATGTGCTAGAAAATTCTGTACATTTATCACATTCATCAAATGATTCTGGCTTACAAAGACCACTGCAAAGACTACAGCAGTGTAACATGATTTAGTCATTTGATTGCTGAGTGGCAAGGGCAGTTCATAGAGGAAAGAGTTCCCGTAGTGGGGGTCATCCTGAGAGCAAATTTTGTGGGATGGCCATTGCAGTGGCTTAACTCCAGTTTTGCCCATTCTAATTTAGTGTTGTGAGAACTCATGCTGTCTAAAAAACCTTGAAATCCAGATCCTTTGCCAGATACCAGTGCTGCCCAGTCAATTGGTGCTCATCTCAACATTTTTAAAGCTGTGTCCAAGGCATTAGCTCCTTGACTCCTGCTGAATTTGATTGAAGTACAATTGCTTAATTTCTCTTTATTTTCTATGTGGCTTTTGAAAATCTGCCCCTGTAGACTGAATGGTAAATGTAGGATGAACCCTATTTGCCAGATAATAGGTTACTCAAAGTACTGGATATTGTTACTCTTGTTAGCAGGAATGGGTTTGTAGTCATTACCATGTAAAAAAGAAAAGGTCACTGTGAAAGAACAAAAACTTAAACTCTGTTCTGAGTGAAACATAAGCATTTTAGCCTCATAATCATATCCTTGCCTGACTTTTATCCACTTCAAGTGTTTCCTAAATATATAAAAAATATGTGAATATTTTCCGTGCTAGGCATTGAATGTACTGTTGGATAGGGTCAATATTTTTGCTTAGGAAAAAGTTCTGAAGCTGAATATCATGTCTGGAAACTGGCACAGTCACCATTTAACTTGCAGAAACTCCTTGGATTTTTTTTTGACTGATAACAAACAGAAAAAAAGCACAATAAATTCTGTGGGTTTTTAATTATTTCACTTACACATCTCACCTGAGAATCTGTTTCTTTATCATAGCCAAAAGCAAGTCCGAGGTGTGTATTTATCAGTTGTAATTTCCTGCTAGATCCTTTCCCTAAATATCCCTCTATTGAGGAAAGGAGCTGTGGAATTCAATATTCTTTTCACAATATGACTGAGTCAAGCCTAGCAACTTTAAATTTGTGCTGAGGAGGTGGAAGTACATAGCAACAATGTCATGCTAACAGCCTGTAGCAGTCAATACAAGAATCAGGATTTTATTTCTGGACATTGCTAATTATTAATTATTTGGTATGAGTTTTCCAAATTATCATACAAAATTTTCAGCTGAGGCATGACATCAGTTTTGTTGTCATTTACTACAGCAAATATTTTACTCGTTCATTGAAAAAATTAAGGACAAACAAAGCAGCAGAAAATAGGGGTAGGGTGTCAGCAGATGCTGTACAGAAAAATCTGAAAGCAAACTTCCTAATCTCATGGACTATTCCAATAGATATGTCCTATTAAAAACAAAGAATCTGTTCATTAACATCTACAGTAGTCAGATTTGATCTGAATGAGATAGGCCCCAATTGCACTGTCAGCTCTAAGGTGATTAAAAAAACCCTGTAAGCTACATAAAGATTAAAATAGTGTTTCCTTTTTTCTCCCTTACTGCACTTTGAACAAAACATTTGCTTATTTTTTAAATGATAATCAAATCTCAACCATGAAAAAGGAAGTCAAAAGAGGAAAACAAATAAAACCCAATGCAATTCTTTTTGTAATTGCTCTACACTAAGCAATAATTTCTTTATAATGCATTTCTCATATGGATTATAAGAACCAACATTTTCCTAAACTAGGTGGATTTTCAGGAAAAAAAAGATTTCTTGAGAATTTTGATGTCTAACTCAGAACACAAAACTAAATCTCCTGAGCTTAAGACCAGCATTTTGGTTTTGCACAGTACTGTTTTCCCATTTAATTTCACTTATACTTTCAAGCTTATTCTTGTCAACTGTGGCAGTCAGCACTGAACTTTTCTTCCACACTGCAGTGTTGAATGATTTGAAAATGTCTCATGTACAAGGAAAGAATTAAAAAATATGAATAGAACTGAAGGTAATAGATGTCCTTCAGTGAGGTGAAACACTGAAGAGGGCACTAAGGGAACATGTATTTAGGTAGAACCTCACTTCCTGTGGGGACCTGGAGGCTGTCTATGTGTTCAAGGCTGGAAAGAACCTTTATAAGGCAGCATATGACAATGTTACACATGACCGAATCAATACACTTATATGTAAGAATACTCAGTTAAAAATGCTGGCATGGAGCCATCTCTCTGCCCAATAAATACCAAAATAAATTGAAACCAAACCCAAGACTGCTTGCTAGTCAGTGGGCAGATGCTATCTGTCTAGGGTAGGGATTAGCTATGCCCTTCACCTTTCCCCAAGCATGTCAGTACCTGTTGGCACTCCTGGAGACATTTCATTGAAGAGAAAACTTGAGAAAAGAACAGATATCATCATTATTTTGTCCTCAAAGACATTTTAATTGAACACAGGCTTTCCATTTATTTTTCTGATCTCTCAAAATTCATGTTGTTCACCAAATTTTTATATGTACAGATCAAATGCTTTCATCATGAAATATGGGACAAAATCTACATGTTCAATGTTGTATACTTATTTATGCCAGTCTGCATGTACTTGGCCTAATTTCTTGTTAGGAGGACCCTTGTTGGTATAAAAATAATGATAGCATGAAAAGGATCTGGAACATAACTGTGGAGGAATAGAATGATGCATGTATCATCAAACTTGTGTTCAGATCCTTAATTTATTTCTTGCCTGATATCATTTCACGAGAGGAGATAACATACAGCTTATATACTTTTGCAAGAGATTGCTGGGAAAATACATTCTTAAAAAGAGAATAAATAATTGGAGGAAGAAGACATTTGTGATGAGGATATGCATTCACACACAGAGAACTGCTTCTTGACTTTATTCCTAAAGTTATGAAGTAAATCACTTGGCATTTAAGAATGTCATGAAGCACTCCTTAATTAATTAACTGTAAGGTTCCTTCTCCATAAGACACTGCTTTATTCAGTACGTGCTGCAGACCTCCTCTGGGTACAGGCAAGGCTGTGTCAGAAGGCAACTGCCATTTGGAGTAACTCTGCCTCAGGGAATACTGAAATATCACACATATAATAAACAAATCACAGGGCAAGAGGACAAGGAGGATCAAGCTGAAGGACCAAGACTGCAAGAATGATCAAGTTGCAGGCAACTCTCAATTTTTTTGGGATCTGCTACTCCAGCTGGATCCCTACAAATCAATGGGATCTCAAAAGATTCATCAGACAATCCTCAAGAACCTAGGTAATGCCATCACAGAGATTCTGTCAATGATTTTTGAGTGATCTTGGGAACCCAGAGAGGTTCTAGTTGACTGGAAGCTTGTGAATGTTGTCCCAGTTTTCAAGAAGGACAAGAAGGAGGATCCCAGAAACTACAGGCCTGTCAGTCTCACTTCAGTCACCTCTGTTAAAATCATGGAAAGGATTATTGTGGGAAGTACTGAAAAACACCTGGAGGAAAACAGCTCAGCCAAGGGTCACAACCAGCATGGCTTTGTGAGGAGAAAGTCCTGCTTGTTGAACCTGATTTCTTCCTACAATAAGGGTAACCCACCTGGTTGATCCAGGGAAGCCAGTTGATATAATCTATTTGGATTTCAGTAAAGCTTTTGATACAATCTCTCAATATCTCTCCTTCTGGGCAAAATGTCCAGCACACACCTGGAAAACCAAGTTGCACAGTGGGTGAACAACTGGCTCATGTGTCAGGTGTAAAGGGTTACAGTGAGTGAGGTGACATCAGACTGGTGACCTGTCACCAGTAGGGTTATACAGGGCTCCATCATTGGCCCTGTGTGCTTCAAAATCTCTTAGAGTTTTTCAGTTCTTTTAATTACTTGGATGCAGGACTTGAAGGAATACTAAGCTTGCCAATGACACTAAATTGGAAGTTGTTTATTCTCTTAAAGGCAGAGACCTCAAAAAATTGAAAGGCTGGGCAATCACCAGCTATATGTAGTTTAACAAGGGCAGGTGTCAGATTCTGCACCTGGGATGGAGCAACCCTGGTTGTGTGTACAAACTGGAGAATGAAGGACTGAAGAGCAGCACCTCATAAAGTGACCCAGGGGTCCTGGTCTATGGCAAGTTGACTCTGAGTCAGCTCTGCCCTGGCAGCCAGGAGGGTCAAACTTGTCCTGGGGCACATCAGGCACAGCATCACAGCCAGGCAAGGGAGGGGATTGTCCTGCTCTGCTCTGCACTGGGGCAGCCTCACCTTGAGTGCTGGGGGCAATTTTGGGTGCCACAACATAAAGGAGACATTAAACTATTAGAGAGTGTCAAAGGAGGGCAACAAAGATGTTGAAGGATTGGAATTGAAGCCATGTGAGGAGCACCTGAGGTGACTTGGTCTGCCTAGCCTGGAGAAGAGGAGACTGAGGGGAGACCTGACTGCAGCCTGCAATCTCCTTGTGCAGGAAGAGGAGGGACAAGCACTGATCTCTTCTCTGTGGGGACCAGTGACCTGAGGGAATGGCCTGAAGTTGTGTCAGGGGAAGGAGGTTTAGGATGAATATCAGGAAAAGTTCTTCACCCAGAAGGTGTTTGGGCACTGGAACAGGCTCCCCAGGGAAGTGGTCACAGCACCAGCCTGTCCTGAGTTCTTGAACCTGAGTTCAAGAATGGACTCGGACACATGGTGTCACTCCTGGAGATGGCACTGTGTGGGGCCAGGAATTTGGCTTCATGATCCTGATGGGTCCCTTCCTAAGGAGAAAGTGTCTATTATAAAACAGTTTAACGTCCCCATTTGTGATAATTTTTTTTAAAAAAACCTGTCTCTGCCACAACACCCTGCTTACATCACATTTCTGTGTAATGCTGACAAAGTCATGTAGCACAAGGTTTTAGACGGTGGCCAGGCTTTAGAGCATTGAGGTATGATTTGCAAAACTGCTGAGTGTATTAATCTGTCATAAAAATTAATGTAAAACACATACAGAATCGATTAAATAAAATATTTCTGGAGTAGTAGTCTGAAAGATGGGTTAGTAGGTGTCCTTATTAGATTCCCAAATTAGTTTATACTTACTAGTTTTCTCTCATGTCTCAGTTCAGTTTCTGTGAAAAAGAAATAACTAACCCTCTTCTCCCATCTTGCAAGTGTGTTCTGAAGTTAAGTTCATTGTAAAGAAATCCATATTCTGAAGCTGTGCAAGAAAATGCATAAGTGGTGGTGAAAAGTTTTTTCTAATTTTTAATAATGTAACTGACATTTTGAAGGAACCAAAAATATACAGAAATTTGAGAGTGAACAATATTAGATGTTTGTTTTGAACACATAAAAGTTTTTTTTTTTTTACTTTCCTAGCTGAAATATTTTCTCTATGAAAAACTGAAATATTTTAATTCAGATTCCTATAAATGAAAATTCTGTCCTCTATCTGAGAGGAATTTGCATTTAAAAAATGAACCATGTTAGAAAAGAAAAAGAATGAAAATGTTAACCCAATACTGAAACAAATAATTTCAATTTTAACAGTATTTTAAGTTTATTTGATATAAGAATTTTGGTCTTTTTGGCAGCCTAAAAATACAGAGATCTCAGAGGGGAGGATGGCATAGTTTTAAGTTTTAGACATAAATGAAAAGTGAATATTTTTGCCTGTGCCTAACCATTGGAAAATTCACCATTTTGTCTTTAGATGTCTTGATTTTGCTGTTCTTGTAAAAATTCTTTTTCTGGGAAAATGAAGTGTAGGTCTCAGGTATCTATACCAACAATCTCTACAAGCAACAATACCATCTAGGTAAAAACTTTTGGAAGTGACCTTTGGGGCAAAGGAGATTTTCAAGCTGCCACAGGACTCTCTTGTTTGATCTCTTTGCTCTGACCCTAATTCCAACACTTTTTATCATGGATCTCAGCCTGGTCTAACCTCTGAGCTTATCCTCTTTTGAGCAGAAGGTTGATCATTGCCCTTCCCTGGGCTCTGAACACTTAAAAGGGGGATGAGCATTGACTAAATGTGTATTTTCAAAGGAGAGTCTAATAAAAATTCTGTATGCCCTCACAAATTTCAAGATGGAGTATGCATGAACTTTTCAAAGGAAGATCACAAGAGAATTTTTACAAGGGCAAAACAATCTTTTGCTGCAGCTGTGATAATAGGAATTACAAAATTGTTCTGGATATTTAAAAAAAATATCAATAGAAAAAGAGAGCCTGAGGTAAACAGTAGGCAAAGAGACAGGTATTTTTCCAAGTTACAAATTACTGTGAACAAAATCTTACCCTAGGAAGTCACAGGCAATTTTAGTAATAAACAGCAATATCAGCCCAAGTTTTAGTAAATGCCAGCTAGGCAAAAATGTTCATTGGAAGCTGTTACCAGTGGGCTTCAAAAGTGTGAGATAATTCAAACAATCTGTATTCTTCAGTGGTGACCAATTCAGTAGGGTTTTCTTATCTCAAGCCTGGTCTCTTGTGTTTAGTTTATTTACTCATTTTTTATTCAATTTATTTAATTTATTCATTTTATTCCATTTATTTATCTGTACAATTTGCCATATTTTTGATTTAAACTTGCTTAAAGTGACACCTTGATGACTGGGGAGATTACCAGTGGCTGATTCAGAGAGAAAGCAAAATTGGTTTTTAAGTGTCAGAAATTAGTCGGAATAAAAAGCAAAGGGTTAAGTAAAGTGTGGTTCTTAGTACTAATGCACATGTGATCTGGTGAATTTTAAGTTGGTGCAGACAGGAAGCCATTTGAAATGTGTAATCACAGGAACTTTGCTGTGATTACAGCTTGATAAATTCAGTAAATGCTTTTACAAATGTTTTATATAATGTTCCACTCATTAGATATCTTCATACATAGTGGCTACTGCATATCTATGCATGCACCACAGTGCATGAAATCCCCAGGCACTCATACCCAGGCAAGCATGGTGAACAGAAAATACATTTTTTCATAAACCCTTGTTGAAATGACCATCAAAGACAAACAAAAGCGTCAAAGCATAAAGGATGTTGGGTTTTTTTCTGTAAATTGAAAATGCATTTTTATGGTCTGGAAAGGACAATATGGTTTTTCTTTGGATCCTTTTTTCCTTGAGTACTTAATGTGATGAAAAATTACTTAAATCACCTGTTTTCCCTGTTCACAGGTTGTATCTTTTTGATATATCTATAGACCATTATTTTTATAATCCACTATTATTACGGTTTATTTGCATCCCTTGTGTTTTGTGTATTGAAATAGGTTGGATGAGTCTCAGGTTCTGAGATCCCTGCTCTAATTTGCAGCTTGCCAAGAACACTATATTATGTTATGTCCCTCTCCTTTGCTCCTTGATGATGCTATCAGGTTGAGTTATGCAGCATTAAAATTAGCATTAATGTCACAATTTCTCTAACTCTGTCACATCCTGTGTTTATTATGATGGTTTCAGATGGCAAGCTTTCATTTTGTTAAGTTGTGGGTGTCCCGTAGTTTTATAATATTAAAACAGAAATAACCTAACTAATTTCTAAGTATATGTGAGGCTTTTCCTCCAGAATCTCTGTCTATGCAAGATTTCTTCTTCACATATTATTAGTCTAATCTTGGTAGACTTGGGTCTACCAGTCCTATTTTACTAATCTCTGTGATATGTAGAGTTGAATGCAAGATTCCTGGTGGTTTAAATGGCACCCTGAGTCAGTTAATACAACTGTTTTTTTCAAGGAAAGATCCAGGCAAATTTGTCTTGATGTGGTCTTTGTGGTCATTTTGTTTACAAAACCCTCTTTATACAAAATGGCAATGTCTGAAAAATCTCAGTGATACTTGACTGTCTCAACACATTAGCACAATTTTAAAATCTTCACCTTGGCTTGATATGAATGTCATATTCCCCTTAAAAACTTCCAGGCATAAGAAACAGGTCTTGCATGGTTGTGCTCCAAGTTGCTGACTGGCCTTCATCACCTTAGACCAGTATATGTTTTCTATATGGTCTTTTTTTTTTTTGCAAAATAACAGTTTCTCAGCTGTGCTGTGCTACCATCTTAGATACAGACAGGGTTTTTTTCTACACAAGCAGTTCAAAGATGCATTTGTGGTTGATTTTTGAGTAGTAGCTGGTAAAGTAGTTCAGTTTAAATGACTGTTACATATTTTAATCATTCTCAAATGGAAGTGGTTAGTAAGTTTAACTGAAGTATTATTTGCATGTCTCTGCAAATCTGCTTATAATTTGTAAGAAAAGAGCACTCCTTTTGCTATATTTTCAAACAAACATGCGAATAGATTCTGGGACGTCTCTTTTCCTTCAGTAGGGCTTTAATAATATTTACATTAATAATAATAATGTTTACATTATTTTGGTAGACTTTAATCCAAGGAAGTACTGTATACCTGTACCCTCAAACTCTACTGCCAGCATCTTTCCAAAATTTGGGGGCTTTCTTTCATACAGCTAACAGAGGTTTTAGTGAACTGCCATGTATGTCAGCTATTTGCTGCTTGGTCCTTGATGTGTCAGACAGGGCTTTAGCCTTGACAGCAAATTAGTGCAGTCTTGAAAACTCATAGTGATTCCCTGCGCCCCTCAGCAAAGTGATTACTACAGTTCAGAAGAGGGTTCAGCATAAGACTTTATCTGGCAATAAATGAAAGAAGGGGATAGAAGGAACTCTAAAGCTGTCTCCAACAAGACCTCACACTTTTGCTTTCTGGGAACTTAGTTCCATTTAAAGATGAGTAAATGAATAATCATATGGTGCCCCAGCATCTTGGATAAACTTGTGTGGGTGATCTATGTGTTTTAAATTCATTTCACTAGACATATGTAACTGTTAACATGCACACACTCCGTACTTACTCCAGACTGTTCTAATGTGTCTTTCAGGAATCTCTTCATCTGAAGCATGTTTTCTCTTCAATTTCACATTTCATTGACTAGATTTAGGTACCTATGCAGTACCTTTTAACCTAAGGTAATGCTTCTTAGTTCGGGTCAAAGCACAGTAGATCCTTACACACTGTAATTTTTTCTTTTCTCAGAGGGTGTTTTATCTTCCTGTCTCTGTTGAGAAAACATAAATAAACCGAGGTTTAAATTCCTTAATTCTGGATTTAGTCTCGGTAATCTGTGTTCATCTTCAGTTTAAAAATACAAGGCTTTGCCTCCTCATCACAACAACTGGAAGTTTGGTTAGTCTTTTCAAACTCCTGACAGTTTGCAGGAAAAACTTTTGGTTTTCTGATAGGACCACAGACACCTCTAAGACAGTGAACTCAGCACCACCCCCTGAAAAGCAGCAGAAGTAAATTAGGCAGAGTCTTTCATGTATAAAAAAGCTTTCAAAGATTCAGCTGAAATAGAGAATGGAAATGATTAGGTTGTCTCACTCTAGAGGAGTATAAAAGCCTTGGATTAGAAGAAATATGCACATCTCCGAAAGGTATGGAAGTACAGCTATGGAATGGCTCAAATGATGAATTCATGAAATGAAGTTAATTTGGTTTTGATCCACTACCTCAGTTGACTTTTTTTTAGTATGCTTCTTTTTGCATGCTTCATTACAACCTTCACTGGATATCTTCAAGTGTCACAAACTGCCTTTGATTTTTATTTCATAAGGGTAAAAACTGTTGGAAGAGTTACTTTCTCTTAATTTGCTGTATATGTCATCTGTCTTTAAATATAGCATCACTATGGATATTCTACCTGTTACTACTGTCCTTTTACATCTAAAGCTTTTTAAATGGATTATGGCTTATTCTGTGAGTTTCCTTAGTCACATATTTTAAGGTTATTAGTCCAGTACATACTCAACTTATATCTACATGCTGTCCTTCTAATCTTCTGTTACCCATGCTAAGATTTTAGTAATTCATCCTATAGGTCACATTCATAAAAATGGGACACTTATTCCTGTAAGGTTATTCTGCTATTTTCAACTTTTATGGGATGGTATTTTTATCACTGATCTTTTATGAAGACTGGGTGTTTTTCGACATTTAATTGTCCTGACACTGCCCAATAAACCTTTATTCCCCTCTTTCCTTTTTTGTGTGTCTGGCTGCTATTTTCCATTATGCTGCAAGTAACACTGACCTAGATTCTTCTCTTGGTTTTTAAAGACAACACATTCTTTTAAATTATGAGTTCTTGCTGGTTTTATCACCTCAGTTTTATTGCTTTCTACTTCAAGAAATGATGTAGTTCTTAGGATAGGGATATACATTTTCTCAAAATACATCATTATATCTCACCTCTTCTACACATATTTGCATTGCCACAGTATCCTCCGGGTTACCTAAGCATATATTCTCCACAAAGGAAATTTTATGCATATGGGAAAGAAAGGACTTTTAAAAGCTTGATAGGGCCCAAAGTGTCCTGCATTGTGCTACCCTTTTGTTGTCATCTTATTGCAGGGGTTCCATACTGTTGTCTCCTATTACAGAAGTTTCATACCTTCTTGGTGTTTTCTCAGGGGCAGCTCCTCAGAGCACTGACTCTTTCTTCTTCCCAAAGCAGCCAACTGACTCCAGTTCCCTTCTCAACCAGCCACCCCACTCCTTTATAGCACTCTTCTTCTCATTGGTTACAGCTGTGGCCTGTTAAAGTCAGGCCTGTTCCTAATCTTTGATAATTGGCCCAGCTGCAACTCCTTAGGGGTAAGATTACTTTCTACACTATCTTTACTTTCTTATATTCTATCCCACTACACCCCTTGGATCTGGGTTAACCTGAGCTGAGACAGACTAGACAGCAGGTTAATGCTGAGTGCAGCTGTGTGCTGGGAGCTAATACCATCCTGGTGCATTGTTTCGTGTAAAGCCTCATGTCAAGAAGCGTTTGGAACTCTAAATTTAAAAAAAATCCAATTTTGGACATAAATATAAGTTCTGATACAATTTTTTCTAGTACATGGTACTATAACTCTATTAGCTTCAGTTGGTTCTGATTGACTCTAGTCCCAGCAACATGAGAAATCAGCTTATATGTTGGGTAAAAAGTTAAAATGATTGCACAGATTATGGGAATTTTTCATCTCCCAGTATTTTTGAATGAGAACTGACTGTATAATAATTGTAGAGTTGTTTGAATCCAACCAGATTCACATTTCCACAGCTGCCTGATCCCTGTCAATTACAACACATCCACAAAGCTTGGTCAATGTAACCAATGCAGATTTGCTGTACATGGGTGCTGGGGAGATTTCTGCCTATCAGGTGGTAGACCAGGACAAGATCTAGCAGTTTCTAGGACATATCTGGAAAATGCAGATTTAATTCTTCCCATGAAAAAATTGCAACAAATTTCTTCATGTAGCCTTATAGTAACACAAATAATAGTTCAGCAATATAGCTTCTGAAATAGTGTTTGGGTTTTTTTTACTATTCCAATGTGCAACAATACACCTTTATTTGTAAGAATTCATCTTGTCTCTATCTGCATTATTCCAGATTCATTATATATTTTCAAACAGTATAATTGCAGTCAGTAAAACCCCATTCTATTTTGCAGTTATATTTAACCAGTGACACCTTCGCTGAACACCAATGTCATGTGACTAGTTGTTGCTATTGGCAGCTTTCTGTAAGTGAATATGTAAAATTTCTTTCACATATCCTCTTCCTCTGCTAAAGCATAGGGGCATTCTGATATCATAGGTGCCCTGTATTCAGCCTGTTCTGTAAGCATCCTATCCTTCAATTTTCCAAAACATCTGAAAATACCTAGGTCTGTGTACTGTTATCAAAATAATTCAAAACAGGAACTTTATTAACCCTATAACTTCGAAAGTCTCTGTCCAAGCTTGAATGCTATTGTGCTCTTCTTTCTAAGTGCTTGACAACTACTAATAAAGACTGTCAAGCTTGGCATGAATTTTCCCACAGATTTTACCATCCCTCCCACTTTGCACTCATTTGTCTTTTCTTCTTTGAAGTCTAGAATACCTAGGAATTGACTGCCTTCTTTAGGGCTTCTTTCAAATATCTCTGGAGCTTGAAGCTTTACATTTATTGTATAATTTGGGTCCTATTTCATAGCCCTGTCAAACACACTTCTTAGTCTTTTGTGATGTTCTGTTGCTGTACTCTCAAAAGTCAGAACATCATCTCTGTGCATTTCAATAGATTCAGTTCCTTCAAGAAATATGTAGCACTTAGTGAAAATTCTCAGGAATACATTTTAAGCCAGAGGAAGCCCATGAAACTACTTCCTCCTGTGTAGTGCATTGAATGTGGCTTGCCTTGAATTCCTCTTATTGGGGAAGACTTGTAAAAGCAAAGCAGATATACATTTAAATTAGTGAAAGAATAATACCTCAATTCATGAAACTTTTTTTCAATCTATTTAGTTCTCTTAGATCTAAACAAAAACAGATAAGGCAGATTTCCTTTCTGTGTTAATAGCACCTATTGAGAATCCATTTCTAATATCTCTTGTCAGTTGCTAACTAAATGGTTGAGTTTCTGTTTCTAGCTTAGAGATCTGTGAACCAACAGGATCTATGGCCTGTATACACATTTCATTAAGGACAGCTAGTCTTCTACATTACCCTTTCTGGACTCTTTCATGACATACAACCTCTGCATCTCATGTTGGCTACAGCAGGTTTTAAATAGAGTTTGGGCAGAATTATTTCTTCCTACTTATTTTAAGTGAATTGTTTCAATTTTTGTTTTCAATTGAAGTCTTCAGCTTCACATGATAAGATCTCAATTGTACTGAATTTTCCATTAGGTATTTCTGTTTCTGATTCCATTGTTTGGAGTGCCCCTCATATTCTGCTGTTACAAACTGACCCAAAGATTCTGTCCCACTTCAAAGTCCATACAAGCATCTTCAAAGTTACATACCCAGACCTTGGGAACAGATGCAAATTTGGAAAGCAACAGGACTTCGTATGCACAGGGAAGGCTTGGAAACACACATGTAAGAATAACCCAGACAAAAGTCATATCAGATAAGCAACACATGTTCCATTAGACACACTGACAAGACGCTGTTAGTCCTATAATATATTGGAGTTCCACTGATTTAACTTTGTGCTATACACACATCTGCCCAGCAGCCAACCTCATCAGAGCTGGAGATGCCAGTCCTCAGTTGTAGGAGGCCAACGTAACCAATGCCCTGTGCTTCCAGGTCCTAATAATAATAATAATAATCTTGGTAACTGTCACTGATGGCTGCTGCTTACTTGGTCTCACACACCTTGCCAGCTTCGTGGCAGAAGCCAGAACAGCCAGATGTACTCCATTTTTGTTGTTGTTTATAAAGGGACTGTGTTGTCCACAACTAGGCATGCACAAGGGCACAAACTCTTAGTTAGAGATAAGGTAAACAGAAATGGACTTTATTTGGGTCATCACTTCACCCAAGATTGTCTCCCTTGCCACTACCTTCTGACCTCCCAATTTCTCTTAATCTCTGAATTGCACTGCCTAAGTGCTGTGAAAATGCCAAGTAGCCAACAACTCCACAAAGCCCCACAAGCTTGCTTTCTGTCTCTCTTAGGAAAGAGAAATTGACTGTGAGTGAGAGGCTTTGGGCTTCCTCCTGAGCACAGCACTATCCTAATGGGTTCTTTTCATCTCTTCGATCAAAGTTCTGAAGCAAAAATATTCCAAATCATTTTTTGAGGCCATTAACACTGGCAAAGACCTGGATTCACAAACCCCAGGCATTTAAGGTAGTGATCTTCCAGTTCCCATGTGCAATTCTTCTTCAACCAGGTATGCAAAAGTTCTAAGATGCAAATGTTCAGGTCTTTTCCACCTTCCCCTACCCATTTCCCTATGAGCCCAGACCTTTCTGCACTCATGATGAGAGTTTAATATACATTTTGAGTTGACAGAGATGGGAACTGAGCTGGGTTAAAGTCTGCAGCTTTGGCTGTGGCATGTGGTGTTTTGGAGATGCACTAACAGAGGTAATGTCCTTTAGCCACCTCCCATTTGAGAGCAAATCCATTTGAACACAGGAGAGGCATATGTGGCGGCACATGCTGAGGCATAGTGATTTTCCTGCCAAGTCCAAGACAGATTTTGGGAAAGCTAACAGGAACAGAGCTGAGCAGTGAGATATCTGTGTAGCTGGGGAGCAGAGGGTCTGTAAAGAAAGAAATTACTACAGTAAATAGGTAACCAGTTTTTGATATTTTTCATTAAGTACAGGCACATAGGAATATGTGTTCAAACACATACATAACCATATAGAGAAATAGCAATATTAAAATTGTTAGATTCTCTAAAGGCTAAAAGGGGTTTGAAAGATTGCTTACCAAAAGAAAGGGTTCTTATCCCCTCAAGTAGTAAGTAATATACATATGCCCGAAGATTAAGTCAGATATGTATTAAAAGCCCTGCTTCTGATTTGCATTATTTCAAATTATATAATGAATTTCCAAAGGCAGATTATTTTTCTTTTTCTTCAAGGAACTTGCAGTATAAATTACAAGAACAACTTTTGAAAAAGGTATATAAGCAATATATATCAATAAAGAAGAATATGATTTTTTCAGCCTGGCTATTTGAGCATTCCTGTTTTCTTCCAAGTGGAGGGATATAATAGTAAGCCAAACAAGAACCATATGTGAAGAAAAGAAATTGCAACCTATATAAAAGGAGATAGCTGGTTTGTTAAGAAAAATTGGAGAGACTTATTCAAATACAACGAGAAAAAATAAATAGCAGGAAGGAAGTAAACTCATAAATAAAGATAGGTAATGAGCTTAAAATGACTAAATTAGCTCCTGCTTTAATCTTTCTCAAGACAAATGAAGATGAGACACACAGGCAAAAGTATTAAAGGACATTGCACATATAGCTGCTGAGATAAGAGAAAGAAATGAGGCAAATAATGCCAAGGATGTAAACAGGCAGAAGAAGGATTAAAATTTATGTTTTGCATGTAAAGAAATTAGTGTAAAATCACGCTGAAGAAGACTGTTATATGTATAAAATTCTGACAAGTACATGTAAAAGGGGGAGATGAATTCTGGGTGTATTGCTATGTAGATGTGAATTTTGAAACTAGAAGTAAACTTTCAAACTTTCCATCATACAGCAGTGAGCAAGTCCCAGTAGTCTGAAGCGTGAACCCAATCGCTAATAATATTTCCATCTCCTTTTATTTTGTTCCATCTTATTTTAGATATTAGATCTCAGATGCACTCTTTGTTCCAAAGACTTTTTGAATCAAGAGAACATAAACCCTTTGTTTTCTTTTCAACTTGGGGAAAAAAAAAATACTCTTTACTCTTTTTTAACTCAGACATTATACCCATAATTATCCCAGACATTCTCAGGATGCTGTAAACTGATTTTTTTCTGTAATGCCAGGATAGCAGTGGCTGTTTCAGAACCCAGAAGAGAAGACATTAAGAAGTTAAATAGCTAGGAATTTAGTATCACACAAAGGAGTAGCTGGTGTCCATCTTTCTGGGCTACAAACCTGTCTGTAGGATCAGTCAAAGGACTCAAGGAGTTTTGTACTATGAAGATGCAAAGTTAAGATGGATTTTGAATTACTTAATATTGTCAGTGGAGTACCATGCAGCAGGTATATCTTGCATAAGTACTTTCTGATATTAGTGAATAGATTTTCTGGGAAATTAACTTGAGCAAACTGTGGAATAAAACACAATGGTTTCTCCTAGCCCTAGAGTTACATGTGCACTTCAGTTACTAACTATGCATCACTGTGCTTGGAGGGGTGGGACAGAGCAGCCTTTTTTTTTTTTAAATTTTTTGAATTCTCTAGTATTACTGCTCTATTTTAGTTACTGAAGGTATACATTAACACAAGAATCTTCAATTTCATTTAATATAAAGCAATTGCTTAACTCTCATGATTTCAAAGAACACCTCAATGAAGGAAATGCATAAACAATAAAGGTTCTAAATAGTCTCTGAAAACACTATGTATATTAATATATCACAATTTTTACATGTCTTACAATTGTATAGCCTGTAATCATCAGGTGTTTGGTTTATTTGTAATGTAAAAATGGCAGGGACAACTTGTTGTCATTATATTACAAAAGTTCCAATACCATTACATTGCAAGTGTTCCATATTACTAGAGTTTTGTACCTCCTTGATGCCCCTTGCAGGTAGCTCCTCTAGGCACTGACTCGTCCTTGCAGTAGCTAACTGACTCCCATGTCTACCAATCTACTCTTTTATAACACTCTTCTTATTGGCTACAGGTGTGGCCTGTTAACATCAGGCCTGCTCCTAATCTTTAGTAATTGGCTCAGCTGCAACTCTTTAGGGGGTAGGATTATATTCTACACCACCTTCATTTACACATACTGTATCCCCCTACAACAACCTATTTGAAGAAGATGTGAACAGTCAATAATAAATGCTTCAACATGGCAACACTTCTGAGGGTGAAGCATCTTGGTTTTGGGTACTGTGCTTTAGTTGGGACACAGAATAAATTACTGTTGTATTGTAGGGGGATACAGTATGTGTAAATGAAGGTGGTATAGAATATAATCCTACCCCCTAAAGAGTTGCAGCTGAGCCAATTACTAAAGATTAGGAGCAGGCCTGATGTTAACAGGCCACACCTGTAGCCAATAAGAAGAGTGTTATAAAAGAGTGGATTGGTAGACATGGGAGTCAGTTGGCTACTGCAAGGACAAGGAAGAGTCAGTGCCTAGAAGGGCTGTGTACAAGAAGCATCAAGGAGGTACAAAGCTAGTAATATGGAACCCTTGCAGCATAATGATATTAGAACTCTTGTATTATAATGACAACATTGTATGATAGGTGGTTTTGCTCACCTCTTTTTCTGAGGCAGTGAAAAGAGTTAATTTTTCTCAGTATTGTTTTTTCTGTTTGTAACTGATTAAACAGAAGGTTCTTTGTAAAGCAGCTAATAACCAATGTGGGCTGATGTTAGTTGGTTTATGGTGATAAGATGGTATGTAGTAAAGGTGGCGTCAGAGAGGACAATGGAGCAGCAGTATCTATTTCCATTATTGTTGAATGGGCTCGTTGGTTTTAAATGAGCTTCTGTTTCAATATAAAAAAACCTCTAGGCTTGGTAAATTAGACTTTTGATTTCAAGGAAAAAAAAAACAAATAGAAAAAAAGGAGGGAATCAAATCTGTGCTTACTAAGCTTTGTGTCTTTTATTTTCTTTAAAGAGAAAAAAGATTTTTTTACAGAGAAGGCTGTCAAATGAATGTTGGTATGAGCTTCTCTAAGGATTTCCTGAATATAGCATTATAGAATGTTGTCTTATCAAACCAATTCCCACCACCTACTTCTCTGCAAAACCTGCCCTGAAAAATAATCTTTGCTATTTCTGGACATTGATTAGACAGATGCACAAAAAAAGTAATTCCTCTGATCTCTTTGGATATCAGACAACACAGACCTAAGCTGGAATCCATTTATGTCCACAGGTTTTGAGTCCTAAGGTAGAGATTTCCCTGACAAGGTAGTAAAACCTGGCCTAGTAAATGTTACTTTAATTGTCTGTTAATTATATTATTTTTCCCCAGAATCGTTTATTGCCTTCCTGTTTTCTTGACTACCAGAATTATGTGGTGCGCATAAATAACACATATAACATATATATGTACCTGACTAGAATATGACAGAGTGCTATCTTATTTTGGGAGTGATATTTTACTTCTATAATCAAGATATAGTTTCTGTTTCCCTTCTGTTTTCTATGCAAAATTATAGTTTCCAAGTCATAATTGAATTCACAGTAAGAGTGTTATTGTGTTTTACCACTTACATTTTAGACAGTTCAAGCAGCTCTGTGACAAATATTGGTTCAAGTTCTAATTTTGTAAAACAGATTTATTTTTTGAAATTGCTACTCAGAATACAAACATGAATTTATAGTTTAGTGGTATTTCTGTGTCTTGTAGCACAGTTAAACTTGATTATGGAATGTCTGATGGAACTAAATAACATTTTTATAGTAATTTCATTTCTTTTACTAAGTCAGACTTCCAGGGATAGTTCTGTTTTTCCTCTGCCAAAACTGAATAGTTCCCACTAATACAATGCCAGTCTTTCACAGCTAATTCTTTCAACTGATGCAGCATCCTTCTACTTAGTGGCATTTCAGTAGGGATTAAAATGTAGTTTTCAGTGTGCAATCACTGGCTGTCCCTGCAGAGATACTGCCTCTTGTGCACAAAATAGTGGCTGTTCCTCTGTCACTTAAATCACAGCAATATCTAGAGGCTTTCATGGAAGACTTCCATTATCTAGTGTGAAAGGGTGAAGGTTGTGTAGTGTAGAAAGGAAGAATAACTGGGGAAATAACAGACAAGCAAATGAAAAAGAGAAAAGGGTGGGGTTGTAAAGAATTGCTTGGTCATAGGGGGTGTCAATGTCCAGGACAGAGTGTGTGGCCCTATATCACAACAAAGAAGACTTAGAGGACAGGTGAAAACTCATTGGCAAACAGAGTTCATTCCTGTTCATGTAAATTCCCTTTTAGCTTTTATCTGTGGTTGCTATCTAGATGATACATAGGTTTCACATCTGCAGAGTTGTCTCATCTCCTCCTTCTTCCCCCAATAACAACTGCAGAGGGGATTTCACTGCACAATTTAAAAAAAAATTACTCTAATTAATTAATAAACAGTTTTTGATTTTCAGTAATGGTTAATGTGGTGAGTATTTATATTTTTATTCCCTCTTAAGTAAAAACAACATGTTATTTCATAAAGATACAGTATCAATACTTTCCATTAGTATTGTTTCCATTAGTATTGTCAAATGGATCATTAGGTTAAATATTTTCCCTTTCCTACAACTGGAAATATGATTAATATGTATCGGGTAGGTTATGAAGTATTTATATTTCAAATTACATTGACTGCAATGTAGGAATTTGCTACATTTCCTTTCCCTCTCTGACTTCTCTCTTTTAATTCACTCAGAAAATTATTTTCTTGCCAATGGCTTTATACTTCTGTATTTATACACTCTTCTTTAAAACCCTCAAAATACTGACGTACCTGCATTCTTTCCTTACTGTTGTGTGCTCCGCCTGCCATGGACTTTCTGAAAAGCACCATGATTGAAGTGATCCTGATATTGCCCTCATATTCCTTCATTTCTCTAACTGACTGAAGTTTACTAATCCTGAGCAATCTCATTTATTATTCCTTTTGTATCCCTCAGATAAGTAGGTGTTGCCAGACCATAGTTAGAGGATCCAGAATTAACCCCATGGTATTCACAAGGGATAAGTAATTAGCTGCATGTAGAATTGCTGGTCTATCAAGGCTCAGGCTTCTATAGAACTGTCCTTTGTGCCCATTCTTCCTGACTGGACCCATTAAAATTCCCCATGCTTTAGTTCTCACTGAGATGGGAAAGAAGGAGTTTTAATGCACCTGAAATCAAATAGAGAGGAAGGTATAGAACTAAGCACAGGTGGCCACCAGTAAAAGGTCAAAGGGGTCTTGGGAAACTCAAACATTTGTCCTTTCTAAGACAGCAGGGAGCAGATGAAAATACTCTGCCTGTCTAGCTTTTAATCACATCCCAGGTTTCTCCTGAGGTAGTACCAACTGTGCAGTCTTCCCTTACTTACGACTCATAGGACAAAATACAGAAAATCTAGAGCTCTTTATCTGGCTCTCTCTGCTTTAATCAATTTTTCCTTCTTTATCCCTTCTACCTTTTTGTGAGGAACAGTCCTTGTATTCAAAGTTTCAGACTGCTATTCTTACAACAGAGTCCCGCAGGAGTAATTTTATTGAAAAGGCTATTTTCCTTCTCCCCCTCACATTATTCTGTTAGGGATTTTGTTTTTCTTATTGTTATTGTTCTGCTTGGGGATTTTTTTGTTTCTTTTCTCTTAACTTGCATGTGACTTAACCTTAAATTCTGTAGGTTTTGTTGGTATTTCAATGGATGAATACCAGCAAGTATTTTTTATTTTGAATGCTTCCCTAGAAGTAACTGGTTTTTTTCTTATTTTCATGTAAACATGGATTTAAAAATTTGCTTTCAGAGCTTGTTGATAGCGGTAGAGTAGATTTCTGTGAGTGGTTTCTTTGAGATCAATTCTAAACCTTTTGCATATCATTCAGCCATAGAGTAAAAGGAAATAACAGCACTGGGGACTTGTCCCCTTCTCCATGGTTTTGAATTTCCTTTTCTTTCTTACCTTCAGGAAATGGCAATGGTCCAGTTTGTTGTCTTGAGGGTCATTCACTCTTCTGCCTGGACATGTTGCATGTTTGTGATGATTGTAGCAGTTGTACTTGTGGGACAGAAACATTAAGCAGGCATTGTTTCCTATCTCTATTTAAGAGATTTTAAAAATCATTCAAAAGGGTGAAAGCCGAATGGATGCTGAACCTGGCCACGGCACCTGGGTGTCCCTGGCTCTCCTGGCCTTGGCACAGCTGGACTGAGCCCTGGCTGGCATGGCCCTGCCTAGGGCTCCCCCTCAGCTCCCATCTCCCCAGCCCTCAAGGAGCAGCTGGCCCATGCCATCCTGACAGTAGCCTTTACTTGATTCCATTTGGCTTTTACTCTCACACTTTTCCTTGTCCATAAATGCAGCCTTTTTACTCGAGAGAAGTTTCTGCACATTGCCTTTCAGATTTTCTTTGCATATTCCAATACTGCATGAAGCAGCCGACAAGTACGTGTTTTCTGTTGCTCCATGCACATTCTTCTTCTCTGGCTAGATTCATGAAAGGAAGAGGAAAGAGCTCTCATTGTATCTTGTAGGAGGAAAGTCAGGTTAATCTTTCACAGTTGCACCTTTGTTCAAAAGCCAGACAAAGTCAGGTACTATTTTTAAGAAGGTTGCTTCAGTTTTCCGTTACTAAGTTGTAACATCATCACTAATTAATAGAATTTGATCCTAGGAACACTTTGATTACTAGGGGTCAATAGATTAATGAAATACAAAAGAAGCTTTATCTTCGTAAGTAAAAGTGTAAAACTTAATTTATAGTAGCACATTTGTTGTCTCCCAAGTTACATGACTCTAATGATCCAAAGAAAATGACAGGAATGAGACAAATTACTTAAAGGGATATTGCATGGACCGTAGATCTTCCCAAGCTATAAGATCTCCAGGGATCTCTTTCAACATAAATTATTCCATGACTGCATAAATAAAGAGTACAAACATACATAGCTTCTACATAAGAAGCGAAACCTCCATCTTTTTTGGGACAGATGGTCATTGAGACAAGTTTCCACCAGGAAAATATCTGATATCAGAAAAGATATCCAGACATATTGCCCTGAAGAAATCTTCCAATTCACTCACATACAACTTGGGATTTAGAAGGAAAAAAAAAGCTTTCTCAATCTCCAGTACAGAACTAACAAGAATTGATATTTGTTTTGTCCATTTTGAAATGAATCTGATTATATTGTGCATTAATTTGGTGATTGGGTAAATTAGGCACTTTGAAGAATGGAGGCCTTCTCAGATGTGACTTTGATGCATTTCTGTATTTTATTTAGTCTAATGAAATGTCAGTAGTTTCCTCAAAGTACATTTACTTAATTTCACTTTGGCTTGGCCATATAAAAAATATATGAAACTCTCTTACTCCTGTAGTTTTAAGCATGTTAAAGTACAGATACATCTAGTGTGAGCAAGATTTTGGCAAATCATTCTACTCTTTCTAAATATACAGCTGTTCATGATTTTCATTAATCCTTATAGCCAATAAGTAGGTTTTAAATATTTTTAAATAAAATCTTCAATATAAATTTCTGATTAGCATAACTTAAAATGAAACCCATCACTTTTAGTGGATCTTCACTTACATTTACACTTGAGTAAGTCTGCATATTAATTTTTTTTTTTTTTTTTTTAAAGCAAATGCTTTAATAGCCACCTTTTCCTATCCCTAGATAGTCAGGAGGGTAGGCAGGTATTGCTGCATGCAAACTCAGCTTTTAAATATGCACCTCACTATGGCTATTCCATGTCCCACATGCTACAAAATGAGGTTACTGTGGGATATATTATAACATCCTTCTGCATGCTAGCAGGAGCCTGTGTGAACCTTTTCCTAATGTCAGTGAGTATCTGCAACCTTAGCTTTCCAAGTGATACCAGCACAACACATGGAAGGAATACCACTTGAACAATCTGAATGATAAACTTGTGATCTAGTCTTTAATAAGTGCATTTAAACAAGATGTCATGTTTCAGTGGTTCCTCTGAGAAAGATATCTGATAATTTCCAGTTATATTTAGAACCTTTTTGGTTTTAATAGGGACTGGATATGTGGGACCTAAGTGCCTAAAAGACTGCTACTGTCCTACTCTAGCTCTGCTTGCTGCAGCAGGGACTCTAAGGCATAGAGGTTAGCCAGGCAGTATTGAACTAAATTTGGTTAGACAAGCATAGAAGTGTTCTTAAATTTCTTATTTCATAAGTGTATAGATACAGGAATAGACACTTACAACTTTAAGACATCAGTAATTGCAGAAAGGTAAATCAACAATATTTTTCTACATTTTTAAATGCTCTGTAACATTTGCTTCAGGTCAAATATAATAGAATTGTCTGAACAAAGTGTATTATAAAAGAAATTCAAGCTATTACACAGGTTTAATGTTCAGCAATTGTTCATTAAACAATTGGTTAATTTTCAGGTGAATTAATTATTCAAATAATTCATTGGTTTCTTGGTCTCCTAGCAGTTCATGAGCTTTTCTTTACTGACACAATACAATGCTGTGCTAGTAGGTTATTGAAGTATAATAATTTTATTTATTCTGCATTTATTTATTCAAGCCTTAAAGTATTACTTGATTCTCTCACTGGAATGGTTTAGGTGCTTAGGAGACTCACTAGCATAATATGAATTTGATATTTCCCATATCAATATGTTATTTCAAATGAATGACTCATAAATATTTGAGTGGAGATTACATTATTCATAAACATTCATAGTAATCTGGATGTTCAATTATGCACAGAATGTGAAAAAGAGAGAATGGAAGATGAAGATAAATTTAAAATAGTTTTGGTAAAAACAGTCATTTAGGGAGATGTGATAACTTTGATTAATATCTTCATGGGTTTTGTGATTTTTATCATGGGTTCAATCATACTTCTTTTGTTCTTCATTTTATTCAATCTGATTTTCAAAGTCCACTTTAGTACATGTTGGTACGAATGGATAATGGGCTCTCACTGACAGCTGCCAGGTCCTCTGCAGACACAGCTTCATTAAAGGGCTAGCAAAGAAAAAAGCAATTCCTAAACAAAGAATGAGTGTGGAAAAGGCATTCCAGAAACCTTGTGCAGCTATGAAAAATAGTTTACATGCCAACCATGGAGGAAGCTAATGTAAGATATGTGATGTACTCTTTAGGTCTTCATATTTGAAATTTGATTTATATTGAGAAAAGGCCTATAAATTCTGTGTATTTCTCTTAACTCTTGTAATATGAGATGGTTACAGTAAGTGATGGCTTGAGGGAATCAGCTAAAAACATAAACCCTAAACGGAAAATTTGGATTTTTATCCTGTGAAAGTAAACAGCTATCATGGAGAGATCTGAAGGCTGCAATTCATGCTATTTTGAAAGTATGATTTGTATGGAAATGGGATTCTAAGATGTTTCTCTATTTTCCTGTTCCTTGGCAAGAAAAAACAAAGCAAGGAGGGAAGAAAGGAACTATGCTTCCACTTTTTATGCTTGTGGTTAGGGAAGACATCTATGATTTAGTATTTTCAAAAGTGCAAAAAATTAATATTCAAGCACCCAGCAAGATCTGATGGAGTGACATGGAGCAAAGAGGGACTTGTGTTTACCTGATCACTTTCCTGTATTTATATATATATACACATATATTTCCATGTATTTCCAGTCTGTTATTTCCATGTATTTCCAGTCTGTCCCCCTCCATATGTTCTCTCTTTTTCCAGTCCTTCGGATCCAGCCCCAAGACTGTAGCTGGCCAGAGTAGAGGCACGAATGATTCCATTCCCTTTGATGCCTTTACATGGTTGCACAGAAAAGACTTCAGTCTCTAACTTTCAGGCTGGTTGGAAGAACCAGCAGGAATATTTCTTCCTAATTATCCATCCTGAAAAGGGATTACAGTTGGGCTCTTTATAGCAGGAATGACCATCATATCCTTACTATCCATGTTCATTTTTTGGTGGAGTATTCTTGCACATATATCAAAGCAAAGCAGCAGCAAGGGGATGCAAAAAATCACCAGGAACTGGTACAGAGATGCACAAAAAAAATCTGTTTTTACATTTATGTGTATTAATAAGATGATAAAAATCTTGGATTTCACTGGATGTGACTGAAGTTCTGTCAGGGGAGGTTTAGGTTGGATACCAGGAAAAGATTCTTCCCTGGGGCACCTGTTCCAGTGCGTGCCCAAACACTTTCTGGGTGAAGTGGTCACAGCACCAGACTGACAGAATTCAAGTGTTTGGACAATGCTCTCAGACACATGGTGTGACTCTTGGGGTGTCCTGTGAAGGATCAGGAGTTGGACTTTGATGACTCTTGTGGGTCCCTTCCAATTCAGCTTATTCTGTGGTTCTGTATTTCTGTGATATTGAAGCCCAGGAGCACCTTAGATGAGGCACGATGCTAAGATTAAAGTTTCCAATTTGTGCGTGTTTGTTTAAAATTAGATAGTTTTCTCTACACACATGCTTCCATTTGGAAAAGATACCATGCTTTAGTGATGCCTCATGTTATGAATTTCAAACATGCAGAGCAAGGATTTAATCCACTTGTCAGTCTGTGGTGAAAGCATGTGCATCCCTTTTGAAAAATCAGCCGTTGCCTTAGGGAATGCATGAATGGTTGCTGATTTTCCAAGATATACGGCATTGTGCACCCTTGAGAACAGTAAAACCTTTCCTGCATAAAAGCAGCAACTACATTTAAAAATGCCAAACGTATCAAGAGTCTTTACAGTAAAGACTCTCCAAGATAGTGCCTGCATGATAGGCAGTGAAATTACATTATGCAAATTGCATGCAAATATATTCACAACATATGATAATTAAAACCTTTGTAAATACATATTTGCAAAATACAATCCATCATGGTCCACAAGGTTATAATCTACATTCTTAAATGAGCAGTGCAAAAACTTTGAACATTCACATGAAAGTGAATGATAATTTGAAACATTGTGAACTATCATTTACCAACTTTAGGTTCTTTACAGAGTGTCATTCATTCAAAAAAAAAAAATCTCATTGATTAAATAAAAGATTCAAGCCCTACCAACATTTTTTGTTTGTGTGAAATATAATAACTAATGTGCTACTCTGACTGTGAGCTTTCAGTAATGATGAATGGGAAGTGAAAACTGTTGTGTGCAATGTCACAAAGCAGAACCTGACAAGGACAGAAATTTTACTAAGAAATGTGGCAAATCACTTCCAGGAAATGGCCTTGGAATTACTTTTAAACTTTTAAAATTTCTTATATCAATTTCTCTCAAGAAATAGCGCCTCCTGTAGGACATTAGAATTGAAACCATAATGGGTACACAGAGCTGTCTCAAATGGAGCAGGGTTAACTGGTAAATCATACTGGTCTCTTCTTCAGTCATTCTGATCCTTGACATGCTCTCCAGTCTCAGTCTAAAATCTGTGCAGTCTGGCACCAAATGCTCCTCTTGTACCTTCTTTTATGTATGCATGACATCAAGGCAGCAGTCTTCTGATTACTTTTTGCTTTCTAAAGCTTTCCCAGAAGGAGCTTCAGTGCTTTTCTTCTTATGCTTCTAGTGTGCAGAACTGATATTCCCATGCTTTCAGCTCACTTTAGTCAAGAGTGATCTATGGAGGTGAGCAAACTGGAGAAATCTAAAGGCTGGAATTCAGGATACATTTGACCCCAGCAGAGTTTGTGGAAAAAGGAAACAGATATGAATCCCAAAGTATGACACTGGTTGAGAAAGACAGGGAGCTAGGGAAGGTGATGACTCCTACCTATTTCCATCTCTACATGCAGGAGCCAAACTACTGGACTATATTGAGGCCTACATCATAGGAGACTTTTCCAGCTTTCTGCTTTTGTGAGACCTCACCTGGAGTACTGTGTCCACCTCTGGGGACCCAGAAGGTTTTGGGCCTGTTGAAGCAAGTTCAGAGGAGGCCACCAAGATGATCAGAGGGATGGAGCTCCACCCCTGTGAAGACGGGTTGAGAGTTATTAAACCTGGAGAAGACTACAGAGCCTATTGCCCCTTTTAGCACCTAAAGAGGGCCTGCAAGAAAATGTAGAGAAAATTTTTACAAGGGCTTGTAGTGATAGGACAGGCAGGATTGGTTTTAAACTGAAAAAGGGTGGGTTTAGATAGGATATTAGGAGTAAGTTATTTATTGTGAAAGTGGTGAAACACTGAAACAGGTTTCCCAGAGAACCTGGGGATACCCTATTCCTCAAAATCTTTCAGGCTAGACTGGACGTGGCTTTGAATAACCTAGTCTAGTGAAAGGTGTCCCTGCCCATGGCAGGAGGGCTGGAACTAGATGACTTTTAAGGTCCCTTACAATACAAGCTATTCTATGATTGTATGTTATCACTTATTTGTCTTCCTTTCAGCTGAGAAAATTTAGTGAACTTGATTCTTCTGGTTTTGAGGAGGTCAGTCAGTTGCCAGCAGGGCTCAGGTTACAGACCGACTATACACAGCCTGCTGTTGTCAGCAGTGACATACAGGCTTATCTGTAGCCATGGGGTTAATTTCCTAGTATTGCTAGGATTATAACACAGGTGAAAGTAAAACTATGCTTTTTAAAAAATTCCTGGTTGGCAACTAAAGAACGGTCTCACACTCTTCAATGCAAGTGTGTCATTCTGGTGAATTAGCCAAATGAGTAAGTGCAAAAAATGACCTTTTGTTTCTCATGTTTGCAACAATACTCATTAGCAATAATGATCAGCACCCTTTAGCTGACATTGCTGACTGCTGGGATTGACTGACAATGCACATGCCTAAGGAGGAAAGTCACTTTCTGAGTTGCTGACTTGTGAGTATTGGACAGTCTCAATTTCCTTTACATGGCATCTTCTGTTTAAGGCATGTTTTACACAGACACTGAGTATCTTTGGTAGTGCTCCTATTGCCAGAAAATAGGCTCATCGTCCTTCACAATAAGGTAGTTGTGTTTTTTCTTTGCATCAGGCTGGTGAAATAAAGGATTCTTTTAAAAAAAAATCTATTCCAGAAGAAGGCAGCTGAGCAGTCAGCTACAGAGCTGTTCATGAGTAACTCTGGGCCTGATTCTACCACCTGTGATCATAGCAAGTGGCAACACTGTTTTTTTTTCTTTTTCCTATGAAATTATTCCACTTGCCACACTGCTACTTTTTGGGTTGGCCTTATGCTGAGCTCTGTTTCCATCCATTCTGCCAGTAAAGAAAAGGAGTTATACAATGCTTGCATGCAGACAGGAGAATGTGTGCAGACTTTTCCAGTGGGATGTTGTCAGAAAAGACTTCTGTAAAATGAGAAAGTGAAATTTGCAGGCTTCCATGTCTGACCAGCTCTAGAAATTGAGACCACTGGTATTTGCCAGAATCAAATAACAAATTATTTAAATGCTCCTTAGCACTATTTTGGGTTTTGTAGCATTTTGAAATACCTCTACGTAAGCAGTGTCTGAGCCCCTAAAAAAGTGTCTGACTACACCACAGAAGAATGGTTTTGCAAAAAGTATTTGCAATGAAAATGTCCAGCCTTTTAAAAACATATGTATATAAGCCAGCATATAAGATTTGTTTTTAAAAATACAGCTATTAACATATCAACAAAATGTCTTGGCACTTGATTGAATGTTGAATTCTCTGAGTGGTGCTGTCCTCATACTTAAATGCAATAGAGGTTTGACAGAACAGCAGGCCAGCTGGCGACCTTGAGAGTGTGGCAAGAAGGCACTCAGCCCTGGGCTCTGCAGGGACATATATCAACATGACAGGGGAGGTGTACTGCCATGGACTTTAGTTTTGTGGAAAGGAGGCAAGGCACTAATGTAGATTCTGAGCCTTTTGTGTGACAGTTACGGTCACGTAGTTCCCTGCCACCCTGTTTGAATGGGATAACTGCAGGGAGCTGCTGTGAAGGTTGAATACTTGAAACTAAAGAGATAGAAATCGTGTTAATATGATTGACTTATTTGGTTTTATAATGACAAGAATATCTGCTGTAGGCAGAAGGATTATTGCAGAAATAATTCATTTAGCATTTAAAAGGGCTTCCTGCTCTTAATTTCTTCTCTTTTATAACTTGTCCATAGAGAAAGAAAATATCTCATAATGAAAAAAACTTCTTAAGAAAACATAACCTCAGCTAATTCAAAAGGGAGTTGCAGCTCTCCAGTCAGAGGACTCTAAATCAATTGTCCTCTATAGCTTTGGTCAGTCAGATCAAACAATTCAAGGGTGCAGGGATCAAATTGCCAGTCAGTATCCGTGACTAACAAATGCGTTTAATTTTCTTTACCTGTGAAAGGATGCTAACTCAACAATAATCACAGGGAAAGCAGTCCTCATAAACAGTGTGTTTACTTTTGTGGGTTTTCCTGTTTGGAAAAAGCATCTGGATGAGTAACTCTCTGAGCACTGTGCTGAGAAGCAGAGAAGAGCTGCTGCTGCATCACTTAAGAGTTAAGCCCTGAAGAGATGAAAATAGAAAGGCTGATTGCTGGTTGTCTCATCAGCCCTTGTGAAAAGCAGCTGACAGTATTCATGTTTGGAAGAGGAGAGGAAATTGGAAATCCATTCCATTTCTCCCAGTGTTTCAGTCACAAGAATATATGTGACTGCAGTTCAGAAAATATAGAGAGGCTAAGATGCTTAAGCCACAATTCAGTAATGTCCATTGTCACATATTAACAGAACAGTAAACTGATTGGAAAAAAAAAAAGCTTTCTTTCTTCAAATCTCACCAGTGCTAGTGGTAACTAGGACTTCTGATCCTCTGGGGTAGCTTTGAGCTTTTTCCCTTTCCACCTGATTTTTGTTTGTGAGTGAACATTGAAATTTGGATTTGGTATTATTAATGTCAGCCACCAGACTGGGACTTGGACCAAGAGCAGCTTGCAGAGTATCAGTGACCGTTTTTACTGTGATGAACACCAGAAAACCACAACAAAAGCTGTTCTTTCTCTCCTAAGAGCAAAAAGAGGTTGCTAGTTTGACACCCACATGCTTTTCCCTCCCTCACTGTTTCTGTCATCACTCTTGAAACTCCCTCACAGTGCTTCAGATCAACAGTTGCACAAGGCACCCAGCACCTTTCAAGGCTAGATTGTCACACACATGGACACTTACCAGGGATGGCAGTTTGGGTAATGGATATTGGGCCACCTCCTGAAATCTGTAGCAAAGGCACAGAAAAACAGGCTAGCACAAAGTGCTATGTGTAGTGCTACTTGCTATTCAGCAGGATGAAAGGAGGATAGTAGGTGGAATGTACTTGTTCTGACAACAAAAGAATAGTATGTGCTTCCTATTTAAAATGAAATTTCATTTTTTTTGTTGACTCAACTACTCAACTATTGGTCTTGTGATTCTGTCACTGTCATCTGACCATCAGTATCATGCTGTCACCAAGCAAAAAAAATATAATTTCTTTCCCCACTACCTTCTAGACCACTATCCATTTATTCATATGACGCCAGGGGTGCAGTGCTTCCAGACAATCTTTTTAAAATGTGTATAAACAGCAAAAAGGAATCCAGAAAGGTGTTATAACGGGATCTTGGATCTCTAATAATCCTCCCACAGCTGCAGGGAGGGCTGCACATCCCACTTCGAGCAAATTTCACCTCAGTCAGCCTGCAGCTGCCAGGATGGCATGGATCCCCTAAGAAACCAGAGGATTCTTCTTTGCTTCCTTGATTTTACTGAAAGTAGAACTAAGCTCCCATATGAACTTCAATACCCATGAACCATTTTTTCTCTGATTCCAATGATTTTTCTTCACATTTTACTGAGGATGAGACTTAGCAGACAGATTTAACAATTTGAGGAAGTTGAAAAGAGAATAAAAAATATTTGGAGCCAGAAAGAGACAAAGAAACATTAGGTGACAATCTGTGTTCCAGTTTAGGGGAACTTTTCAATGAGCTGCCCTCAGAGAACTCAAAATACACTTTCTCTTGTTTGGGAGATTTGCTCCATTTTGTCTTCAGAATTTATGTGGCCATTTTCCAAGCTAAACATAGTGGGGAAGGGGAGAGGAAAATAAATAGCTATTTTTTGGCTGGTAGGAATCCAAGCAGTAGCAAAACTACCTCATTTCAACAAGGTCTTGTAAAAAACGGCTCAATTTACTTAATTCCTATGTCTTGCTAATGTTTCTGCTTGAGTCTACTGTTGAAAGCCAAAAACATTGTGACAAATAGTGAGTTAATTAAGTAATTAGGAGCTAATTACTCATACTGTAAGAGTGATCTCTTTCTTACTTTTCCCCCACATAAGAAAAAAATAAGTATTGTGCCTTTTTCTCCTCTCTGGTGAAAATTTCCATCTTGAATTATGTGAAATACAGAAAGTTAATTTTCTTGGTTTTACCTTTGTATAGGTTATCTAGACTAGGATCACCTAGACCATGGTCTGTCATGAAGTAGTCAGGGGAGCATGGTACATTTTATTGTTTGTCCTCAGCATATGGACAAGTGGAGAGTAGGGTGATGCAGAGAAGCTGAACCATGGCATCTTTCCCTCTCCAGAATTTCAGGCAGTCTGCTGGGGCAGGGAGCAGGGATGGACAAATGGTAGGTTTTTAACTCTGTGCACCCCTGAGGCAATTCAAGTGCAGCTGTCAGGCCAAGGCTGAGCCAGGTGGGTGTCACTTGGGCTGTATTGGTACAAGACACTGAGTAACCTGCACCTCAGGCTGTGGGAAGAAGTGACCAGCAGCTTCTGACAGGTTCAGCTTGACAGAGAGAGTCCCTTTGGGACACTTCCAAAATCTCTGTCTCCCTCCTGTGACCCACACCCTGCATCTCCCCCAGCTCTTTGCTTTTATAATGTGTTTGAAATGCAACAGGCACACACGTGTATCTCATGCTGTATGAAGGTATTTGTCAGCAGTTTGTAAACTCAGAAATTTTGGGTGGTTCTACTGCAAGGCCTTGGCAAAGGGGGAAACAGAGGAGAAATCCTGCCTCGAAGATGCCACGGAGTGCCATCTCAAAATATAGATTTTGAGATACTGAGACTAGGTTGAAAGGAATGCATTGATTACTCTGCACTGCCAGATGCCGCATGTCTCAAATAACTTCCATAATAGAGGCATGTGTTGTGTTTCAGATGTGGAAAGAATTTACTACATGGGTTTTCCTGTATTTTCATGGAAAATTGCCATTTCCTTTCTGGGTGCTTAGAGCAGAAATGCAGCAGTTAATGTGAATGCCAACTAAACCATGCAGCTGTTTAGTCTGGTGGCTGAGGACCAAAAGCTCACATATGTCCAGTACACAGTCACTTTACAACTGTTTGACCAGGACTGTGACAGAGCTTGCTACTTCAAATCATCTATATTTTCTTTTGTGGCAATCCAGGCACACCTGTGCTGAGTGTCTCATAAATGCCCTCAACTGGTAATGGTCTGCACCACAACACTCTTCTAAAGGCTGTGTGTAAAAGGCTTCTAACAAAGACGTTCTTTCAGTCTGTCTGGAATTCAGGATGCAACTCTCTTTTGGGTGAATCTGAGACTTCTCTCAGTGGTGAATTGCATTTTTTCTCTTGAGCTCTTTCCTACTGGAAGTGCTTCATCTGTCTGCTATTCACAGAAGCAGTGCAGCTGATTTGATTCTGAATGCAATAGACCTGGATCTGAGGTGCCAGAATAATCTATTTCTCTCATTACATGCCCAGCATTTTAAGATTAAGCAATGTCAGACTTATATTTGCACTTAAATTAGACTGTAAAAGCACTGTTCTTAGGGGATGCTAATAAGAACTGCAGAATGACACTAAATCAATGGGCACTTAAAGAAGGAGAGAAAAAAACTAAAGAACTAAACTGAAGCTCAGATGCTAAGCCCAATGGACTTTATTCAAACCTGTTAAGATAGACTTTCCATGAAATAATGTTGTCAAGAAAGAGCTTTATCTTCAGGTTTTAAAAAGCATCTCATATATGAAAAACAGGGAAGTAAAGCAGAAAGCCATTTTTCTTAATAAAAAAGAAAATATTAAAAAAAAAAAAAAACAAAAAGAAGAAGGATGTGGGGGAAAAAAAAAGGCATTTTATCACAAATCCCATGCAGTGGGAGGATAGCATTTGGTTTTCTTTCTGTTTTGGTCAAGTAGTCTTACTTCATTCTCTTCCAACAGAATGCAATTCTCATGTCATGTTTTATTTGAATTGCTCTTCCACCTGTATGATCCATGCATGCTGAGGTCTATTTTGAAAAAAAAATCCAGGATTCTAGCTTGTTTTCCTTTTCAACAACAATAATTTTCTCAGTTTCCACCTCTTACAGGACAGCAGAAATTAGGCAGAATCTCTTCAGTCACAGGGATATCACAGCACAAGCTATGCCTAAATAACCTTTCCAGAAGGACAAGGATAAAACCTCATTATTCTGGATGAGTTAATGAGGACTCTGCACGAAATCAGTCAGACTGTTCATTACAAGTCGCTATCACTCTGCTTTCTCTGCCTGGATTTTTCATCTTTAGATTCCCCATTAATCACTTCCTTCCAAGGGTGCCGGCCTGCCTTTGGCTGGTAGCTTTTCCAAAACCAGCTTTCTGTCTTTGTGTAATAAGCGGCTTTTTGCCTCTTTTCAGTGACGGCTGGGCAGACAGAGATGAGGTCATTGAAGGCTATGAACCCGAAGCAAATGGAGGCATCACTATCAAGCTGCAGTCTCCTGAGGTGCTGGCATTCGATGATTACTACCTGAAGCTGCGGCTGGACACCAACACCCGCAACCCCTGGTTTCCTGAGTTCTGGCAGCACAGATTCCAGTGCCGCATCCCAGGGCACCCGCTAGAGAATCTCAACTTCCAGAAGAATTGCACTGGTAACTTGTCAAACATTTCAAATATTTTTTTCCAGTTTTTGAATCTGTGCTCTGGCAAAAAAAATTTCCTTGGATCTTGGTTTGGGTTTTTCTTCTTGTTGTTTTATTGGCTTTTTGTTTGGTTTTTTGAGGTTGTTTTTTTTGGTTGGTTGGTTGGTTGGTTTTTCATTAAATGTTTGTTGTTGGGGGTTTGGTTTTTTTTTTTGTTTAATTTGTGAAAAGAAAGATGGTGACCTCAAATTGTACAGATAATAATCCCAGCTCTGGTGGGAGTATATCTGGTGCTTGTTGCACAGCCTTCTCTCAATTTAGTTCTGCTCTGTTATAGAGCGACTTGCTACCATTTTATGTTTTAGGGCTATGCTAAGTCTGAGTGCCCAAGTCTGTAATATGGCTTGTAAAAAATAGAGACATGAAATTTCAACAAAAATATGAACAAATTTATACTTTCTTTCCTCAAAAGCAGCTTTTCTGATAACTGAGGAAGCAGGAAATTCACAGAAAATATTACAGCAGAAAACCAATTTTAGAGAAAATTTATTAATTTTAAATTTGTCCGGTCATCTGCTTTACCTTTTTTTTTCTTTTTAACCTATTAAAACATACACAGTTTGTTTCTACTATATAGCATTCACATAAAAAACATGTTTTACACATGGAAGTAAGTCTTACCTCATAGCAAGAGAAGTGTGCCTCTGCATAGATAATTTTTCTCTTCCGTTCAGAATCTGAGAAAATGAGCTAAAATATTTCAGTAAGATTAAATTTATTAGTAAATTAAGTGAGAGATAATTACATTTTGATGAAATATTTCCTGAATTATTCTTGCAAATATTTTGTTTGTAGTTTGCAAATATTTAATTTGTAGTCGAAAATATATACTTGATGGTAAGGAAGTTATTTCCTTAGAAAGAAAACTAATGTAGCCTTACTTTTCATCCATTTCTTTCATATTCTTTACATTTTGACCTCCTGTATCGCCCAGCAGAAATTTCAGTTGGTCTCATGCTCTCTGAGCTGCATTCCCATAGTTTCTAGTTCTTCCCTTTTCCATCAGAAATACTTCCTAATAAGGACTTCCACAGTACCTTTTGTTTCTCCCCTGTTCTATTCACCATTGAGGCACGTCACCAACTGACTTTAAATAGGCCTGATGTGCTGACTGGTAGCCAGGCTGGCCTGTCTGGGCGCTGAGGGACTAATAGCAGGCCAGACAGGCTAAATCCATATTGAGTTTATAGTGATAATTTTTCCTCAATGAGTTACTAACTTTAGTCTTTACAAAATGTTGATTTTTTTTTTTTTTTTGTGTAAATATTTAGTCTGCTTTAGAAATGCTTCAACTCAGACAAAGAAGTTGATATAGGCCAACAGGGGCAAAAATTGCTAAGGAGAGTTGAGTGATTTATGCACAGTGCAAATGCACAGACTTCTTTTGTAAGAAAAGAAATTTAAAATTGCATGGTTTTGTTCATTCCATTTTCACAAATAAATTTCATGCTGATGAACAAAGGTTCCATTTCAAGACATCTCAGCAGCTGTTATAAACATGGGTAGTTTGTAATCCAGCCTCTCTTTGGTTATGAAACTAAAAACTTGATATCACTAAAAGGTGATAAAAGTCACCTTTTATCTGGTGGATCAAAAGCAAAGGAACTCCCCACATGGTGACTTCAAAATGATGAGCGTGGGGTATTTCTGCACAGTATGCATAGGTGAGCTTTCAGACAGTGATTGCTGTAGACCCTAAAATTGTACTTAAGCCAAAAAAAAAGAAAAGAATATCATGGAAGAAAAGTAGTGGAGGCAATTTTATTAAGAAAATGTCTTACTCCAAACTTTTCAGGATATCCCAGGTTTGAAGTCTCTGGACATTGGAGGAGTTCTGAAGAGGTATCATCACATGCCTGCCCAGTGTTCTGGGTTCTCAAGGTGTCAGGGACCACTAAATTCTGACAATACTAGTGAAACACAAAATCATTTATCTACATTGGTAGACTCTGACAGTTAATAGTGTCAAGTCAGGCATTCAGATATCTTTCTCTCCTCTAGAAAGCTGTCAATTTTTGCATGAAACCTCAAAATATGCGATACTTCTTAGGCTTTGCTGAAAAGCAATCAGCTCTTAAATTTGGTCGTGTACCACAGACAACCCTCAGGCTTATCACACACAACTAAAATAATCCGTAAATGTCTCAAGTCACCAAAGGGAAGCATCACAATGTATCTTTCCCAGTAATGACATACCTACAGAATCAAGAGATCTCCATGTCCCCAGCAAATCTGTGGGCAATACAATACTTATTTTTACTTAACTACACAGATCTGACTGCTGACTGTCTGGCACCACCAAAGCTTTCTGTGAACATATCTTTATCTGACATTTCTGGAAGGTTAAGAATGTCACTTTAAATACTAGCAGCTTAAAAGCTGTTTGGTGGAGGCACTATCTCCAAGGAGGTCTAGTATGACAGTGCCAAGAAACCGCCTTCTTCATCTCTCACAGATTTGGAGGCAGGACTTTTCACAAACTCTCTGTTAAAAAAAAAAAGAGTCTCTTGCCTCTCTCCTCCTTCACAAAGTATCTATGTACACAAATTTGAAGGAGAAAATCCTTCAATATAGTGCTCAATAAACAATAAGCACTATTATTTGAAACCCATTAAAAGTGCCAATAGATGATGTGAATTTTTGTGGTACTACAAATTTAAGTACTGCTGCCACTCCTATATCACCCTAGGAAAACAATCAGTAACCAGTACTGGTATCAAGCACCTTATCTCCAGTATATCTAAGAGCTTTTTCTCCAACCTCAATATTCCTATGAAAAGGAATGTAGGGCCATGCATCATGGAAAAAGTTAAGTCCCCTGTGGTCCCAGGAGTCCATGCACATTATTAACAGGTGTTCTGACTATCTCTGGGTCATGACCTCTTTTGTATTACAGAAGTGCTCTGTTAGTCCTTACTCAGAACAAAACACACCCATACTTTAACACAGACAGCAATTATCGAAGGCAATACTGCTCAAGTTTGTTTTCCATGTCTAGTGAGCTAACATCTCAGGAAACTATATCATGAAAAAAAGAACTATGTGCAAAAGTTCTTGTGATAGGCAAGCATAGTGTAATTGTATTTACACAGCAAGGGGTTTCCTAGGAGCAGACAGAAGCAAGAAAAAAAATAGAAAAGACGGTTTTGTTCTTTGAATACCTTATTAAAATATATTCACAATATTTCAACCTATGTTTTGAAAAAGAGATTAATAGCAAAGTTTGTATCTGTTGAGATTTTTCAGTTACTGCCTGCCCATTATAATTTACTCGCATACAATATAATCAGTTTACTGAGTAATTTATTGAAAATTGCCACTGGCATGTGAGGTTCAATTTTTATCATTCATGGATAGGCAAGGACTTCTCCTCGAGCAATTACAGCTGCTGCATCTGCAATTTCTCACACCCTATTACTGTTGAGTCAGCATTAGCTCAGGATTGCATACTCCCTATGAAGCAAGGGAAAGCTAGTTCCTAGAAATCTCCCTTCTCTGATGACAGGAATTACTGCTGGAATTCCCTCATTCAGTCTCTGAGAAGACTGATGTTGTTCTTCAGAAATTCTCATATTGCACTGAGCCCTGAGTGCACATGCATATTTTGGGGAAAAGAAAAAAAAGTATATCTGCTCTAAGCGCCATTGGAAAGAAGCAAGTCTGAGGGTGCTCTACTCCGTGAAGGCTGTAGGATGCCTAACAGTTTACCACAATTTCACAATAGCTCATCTGGATTACTAGAACTAAGTAATAGTAGCAAAAATTCTTGGGAAGAGAAGAAATCCATCAAGACTATTGCAGTTACTGCTCATTTAGATCATCCCTTCTTGCAAAAATTAAACAACTTACTTTTCCCACTTGGGTGGCAGCCAAATGAGTGGGAGCTCTTTTTGACTCATTCTTTGCAATGTTTTAGCCAAGTGCCTCTTGTAACAGAATGCCTTTCCCTATCCTTCTCTCCTTCCCTCTTTCTCCTGCTGCTATAGGAAATATTCTTCCTCAATAGGATTCAAGTATAGAAATTTTATTACATGTAGATGTATTGGATCTGGCTGAGGTTGGCTTAACTTTCCCCACATCAGCCCTCAGAGTGCTGTACTTTGTATTGGTAGCTAGAAGAGTGTTGGTAGCACACAGTTTTTTAGGGCGCTGCTGAGCAGCGTTCACACAGCATTGAAGCTCTCTCCCATCCCACACCCCCACCCTCAGAGTCTGGTAGGCTGGGAGTGAGCAAGACAGCAGGAGGGGGAAAAACCAGTTGACCCAAACTGACTGAAATTTCCACACCATATGATGTTATGGTCAGCAATAAAGGATGAGAAGGTGGGAGAGTGTTTGTTATTAAGGCATTTGTCTTGCAAAGCAACACACTGAGGCCCTATTTCCCAGGAAGAAACTGGACACCATCTGCTGACACAGTTAGAGAATACATTCTCCTTTTCTACCACACATGTTCTTTGGGGTTTTTTAATGAAACTAACTTTATTTTTACTTATGCGGTTTTAATTTTTATTTAATGTATTTTTCTCCCCTGTCCTGCTGAGGAGGAGGAGTGAGAAAATTCTTGGTGGGCACCTGCTAGCCAGCTGAAGTCAATGTACCACAGCAGAAAACACACATTTGTATGTGGATATTCTCCTAGAGTTTTCTGGATATCTAGCAGGCCATAACCACTTCCAGTACAAAGTTGTTCTTAAATTGTCTGTGCCCCTAAGGTACTTGTAATGTATCCCATGTAGCTGCTACACTCTGTAGGAAACATCTTACAACTCTGCATGGACCCCTGACACACAGCAGAATTCAGAAATTCACACCATTCTTCATGCCCTTCAGATAAGAAGTCAGAACAGAACAGAGTGTTTCAACTGTAATAAAAAAGGCTGTTTCTGAATTTGAGGTACTAAGACAGTATCTGACTCAGGATGGACCTGACAGAAAGTTCCCTTAGCACACAGCCTTAAGCACTGCCCCAAGGAACAGTCCCTACTTATCTCAGTTCATTAGAAAACACCCTTTTCTGCATTTTGTAGATTGTACACAGATGATAGACTGTGTATGCCAGTCAACAGAGTTCAGATATTTTTCCAACAGACTTGTAGGATGTTTTCCCAGATCTGATAGCCCAAACGAAGGTGGGGGTTTTCTTTCCACACAAAAATACACTGGCTAATCTTTCTCTGTTGCATGTGGTGAGCCCACATAGGTCAAAATTAAATACAAGTCATACTCACACAGAAATGATATAAAACTCATTGCAGTGCAAACACTTGTAGGGATGTCTGAAAGCTCTTTTACAAAATGCCTTATCCTCCTCCTGGCAGATAATACAGTGGCTGGAGTTTATGTAAACCAGGTGGGCTGAGTCCTCCTCTGCACCACAAGAGACAGTTATGAAATTGGTAATGGAACTGATGCAAATAACAGATTATGCTCACAGCAGTTCATCTGCCGGGACAACAAAATACATTGGCAGGCAATCAGCACAAACATTTTTCAATAGAGCAAAGTGGAACAAAGTGGGCAATTCATGATTCATTCATCGATTCAATTGATCTTTGTGATGAAGGGTTATTTGTCAGTGAATGTATTTGTTGCAGATAAGAACAAGAATTGTAGATATTTTTTGTTCCAAAGGAAGTCATAGTCCAAGTTCCCTTCAGGATGCTTACTCATACTTTGGTCATGCCATAAGGATTTCTTTATCTGCTAATTCCTGTCTTGGCCCAAGAGAACTGCAAGCAATCAGTCTGAGTGCATCCAGAGTCACAAGGATCATAGGATCACTCAGTGTAGTAGGTAGCTCAGGAAGACTGTAGTCCAACTCCCTGTAAAAGCATGGTAAGTCATCAGTACAGACCAGGTTGATCAGGCCTTGAAAACCAGTTGGCAGTGTGTCTGGGCAATCTGTTCCACTACCTGACTGTGAAAAAGTTTGGCCTCATATCTAAAGAAAGAGTCTAAACCTCTCTCGTTTCAAGATATGCCTATCATCTCATTCTTCCACCAGGCCTCAATATGAAAAACCTGCCCCTCTCTTCTTCACAACCACTCCATGTGTATGAGGTGCTGTTGTAAGGTTCCCCTGCAGCCATCTCTTCTTCAGGCTGAACAAGCCCAGGCCCTTCAGCCTGCCCTCAAAGGCAAGGATTGCAGCTCCAGGTCATCCTGATGGCTCTCTGCTGCAGGTACTCCAGGTTCACAGTGTCTTTCTGTACTAGGGATTCACAAACCACATGCAGGGTTCTAGGTGCAGCCTGATGAGTGCCAAGTTAAGGATGGTGGTAGTGGTTAGATAATCACATGCCTCAGTCACTGGTTGTGCTGTTGTTACCATCCTGCTTACAGGATGCTGCTTGCCATCACTCCTGCCACAAATCTTTATGTCCACCTTATTCTTGTGTCAAAATTGGACCTAAGAAGGTGTATCTTTTCCCATCTCCTCTCTGCAGCAGACATAAGCTTTCACCACACCTGGCCAGTTCTGAAAGACCACCACAAATTGTCATAGCATATTAAATCATGCGCAGAACATAATGATAGCAGAAGAAGCTTGGGAAGAAGGCTAGAAGAGGAATTTATGCTTTGGTATGAATAAAACAGAGTCATACTTCTTGAGATGTAAATGTCAGTGAATATAGATTATTTTGTGACTGTAAAGACCTTGGGCTACATTTGGTATGGCCATAATCTGAAAGAGATGTGGAACACAGGGCAGAGGTGGTTTAGGTATTAGTGACCCACACAGCAATACAAAAAGCAGTGCAGTGTTACATGGACATACCAGCTCAAATAGTGTATTTATATCTATATTTATATTTATATAAATATCTAATATTTATATAGTGGAATATTATCCAGTCATTTCAACAATTGGTTCTGAAGTCAGGTGGGGTTGTTAGCCTCTAGTTAAGATTTCTCTGAAAAGCATCCCTAAGTGTTTGCCACCATTATCACCTACTCATTAAAAAGTAACTAGTTTTATCCTATCCATACTCACAGTTCTTATAATTTTAGTGAAAAGTTTTGGGTTTTTTTCCTGACATAGGATATCTGTGGTTTAAAAATGGTACTCCCCAGTTCAGTGCCCCCACCAAGATTCTCCCAAACCAGATGCCACTCACTTATTCACCCCTTCCCCTTCTTGGTCCAGGAATGGAGTTGAGAATTAGAGGCACAAAAGGTGAAAGTCATGGTTCAAGATAAGAAAAAATTTACTGGAAACAAAAATGAAATAAGAAAGCGAACAAAAGCAGTACAATGATAGCAATGGAAGGTATAAGACAAAGGAACAAAGAGATGATTTACATGAAAAACTGCAACAAATACCAACCAACTCTTCCCCACCACACCACCTTTTCTCCCATGGGAGGGGAACAGAAGAGAAAGTTGCTTCCCCTCACCTTGGCAATGATGTAAGATGGTATCAAATAACATTACAGTCTTGGCTACAGCCCCTCCCAATGATTTTGGCTGAAAAAGGACAAGGATAATAACACATTTTTTAGAAGATCTACAGGACCCCTACTCATGTCATGATGTTTGTTTTTCTGTTTTTGTTTGAGATGTTCTCCTTGATTGCATTTATTGCACCAGATGGGGAGACAGAAGACTGATGGCTGCCTATTCCCATCCTGAGACACAGTTGTACTTGGCCAATGTATCTGGATTACATCCAGGCCACCAGTAATGGAGTTCAGAGCTTCTCTTAATCAAGAACTTTTTTCTCAAGACCCACCCTACTTTTAATAAATCTATATGAGATGACATGAGGTTCTCCTTTTCTCATCTCAGTGGACAATGCACTCCAGATATCTACTTGATTTTTCTACACTTTTCTGAAGGAGAGAATGCATTTCCAGTGAGAGCTGATCTGAGTTGTTTCCAGAGATGAACAAATTAGATCCAGCAGACTATATTAGGACTCATCCTGCTGTGTCAGACAAGTGTGCAGGTGTTTCTCTAAGAACATTCTTTTTATCTCAACATCTGCTGGGCTCCCCCACGGAGCACCTCTCCCATGAGATTCTTCATCAGCAGAAGCACCTACAGTAGGAATTACTGCCACTACAATAATTCAGAAAAAGTAATTATAAGATAACAGCCTGGTGTACACTCTTCCAAGTCAGCCACTGCTGGTAAATCAACTTTGTTGTGTATAGGAGACATATTTTTAAGCTCTTGAAGAAGGAATCAAGTTATTGACATGCCATAATTTCTTCAAAATATATTTTACATCAAGTATCCTGTGACTTGTCCATGCTCACCTCTGCTTTGCATTCTCATTACATATTTAGGTTGTGTATCACACTCTTTTTTCCTCAGTATGAGGCAGAACATCCTAGTGATCCCAGGAGTGATCAAAACTGATAGCAATTTCATTGGCACCTAGAACAAAGCCTACTGGGGACAACTTGTCTGAAAATGTTCTAGTTGCTACTTTTCTTAGTCAAGTCTTTTTTACAGCAGATAAGACAGGAGAGTTGTAGTTTCATTTTGTTTCCCAATGTTACAGGCAGCTTTTAAGGATTAAAGATGAGGAGGATTAATAATGTGCTTACTGTGATAAATCATGTGAATTAGTCAGAAAAGAGATAATGGCCAGGTTTTTGTTCATTTGGTTCTCCATTTTTGTGTCCATGTTTGGAAAAAAAAGCAGTTATATTTTTCTTACATTTTCTATTTCCAAAAACACTTTTAAACCAGGCTGTCTACAAGTATCCAATAAAAATAAATATCTTTCTTCTTTTGGGACCCATAACAAAAAAATGACATCATCGTGAAATAAAGGAGAGGCACAATATACATGTGCCTTTGTAAACAGCATAGAAGACAGTTTACAGAACCATGCATATTACAGCAGCATATGACAAAAGTTTTCCATTTTCCATTCTGAATTTTAACAGTAAAATTTTGCATTTCTGGGATTAAAAAGTCCTCATGTGGGCGTGTAACACTGAGCCTTCTCCATTATATGGATAAACTGATGGTGCTACTAAGGAAGAGGATACCTGAATCATGCTCTCTTGTGCCTCCTTAGGGCTTTGGTCTCCTGTGCCTAGAGAGAGACAGGGCCACTCCTGACTGCTCAGATTGCCATAGATGATTTAAACTTTTATCAGGAGCACAGTGAGGACAAAAGCACACAATTAAAACAAAAATTGACTTGTTCCTAGAAATCAATTGTTTGTGCAGGTTGTGCATCAGAACAATTAGCAGAGATATAAACTTTTAACCAAACCAGGAAGTCAGTCAGATGAAATAGCACAAGTAACTGATCTGAATACAAAGCAAGCTGCTTTCTGTCAGCCCTCCATGTCTTTTATTAGATTATATCTTCCATTTTCTCATTTACCTGTAGGTGGAAAGTTTTAAACTCAGCTTGCAATTTTACAGGTTGTCATTACTGGCCGCGTTACCCCATAAATACAGGTGCAAAGGAGAAGCAGTGGAGGCTAACACACGTAGGCACAGTCCCACATACTCACACCTGTCTAGCTGCAGATTAGAGATACTCTTTGCACACAAGGATATTTTCTGAAAAATAGTCAGTAGTGTTCTTAAAATAAATGGGTGCCTCTTAAAAGATTGTGGGCAAGTAGTGGCATAAAGAACAATAAATTATGAGCCTGAGTGGTAAAATCTAAACCATGAAAACCACAGAATTTCCTATTCAGAATATGCTGTGTTGGTATCCACAGGGAGAATAATCTGATGGAAGGTGTGTGGTCTGAAAAGCAGTGCTGCTAGAATAAATCTCTGTTTTCCCATTCATCCTGGGATGTCTGGGGAAGTGCAGAAGTCTGCTTGTGTGGACAGAGTTAGGGAAAAATGATAAGATACTGCCTTGACACTGCATTGCTGGCTGAGCCAGAAATCCACTGTAGCACAGCAAGGCACTAGACCAGATGATGTCAAAATGTTTCCTCTAGCTGAGATTTTTGAGATTCATACAGTAGAAAGTAGCTTTGGAGGAACCCACAAGTTCAAAGCTTCCATTTAGCTCTGGATTCAGGCTCAGCTCTGTAGGAATGAGAAAGCAGAGCTGTTTTCTTCGAAGCAGTAGCACTGTACATATCATGCTAGGCAGTGAACTCTTCACTTTCTGCAGAGGCCAGCTTAATCTTCAGCTTTTTCTAGGCTTATTTTGTGTAAAAATTCATACTACAGGGCCTGTTTTCTTGTGAGATCCCAAGTACCTGAGTGTTTTCTGCAGTGTCACATTTGGCTACACCCAGGAAAACAAGAGGTGGGCTAAAATGGATGCTTTTAAAATTCTTTCAGATCAGAAAGAATTCTGCTTCTGTTTTTCTGTTGAATCCGACATGTGACTACAGATTAGGGCCACTTATTTTATCTTCTGATTTGCTTAGCTCTACTTTGCTGCTAGTCATTGATGCATTGTCCTTCTGCAGACATTTTTCAGAAACTCCTAATCTTAGTTTAGCTTTAAGAAGGATCATTTCTGTGTTACTGAACACAGCCCTGGGCAGGTGTCTGGGTGAAGGGAAAATAAAGTAGGTCTTTGTGATCTGTGTATTTGTGATTAAATGATTACATTTTGCAAGGTTTAAAGGGAACCCATGGATGCTCCTAACAATCATTTCAAAACGATGCTTAATTTCACCAAAAACTGTGAGTGTACTCTGCTAATTTATAACATAGCCCAGCTGGTTAGGGTGGCCAAGACCACTTTGCAGCTCCAGAGCAGCTGCATCATCTGGCTTTGGTCCTGGGAAGCCAGGGGCTTTTCTGTAAGAATCTGCATGTTTGCAGGACTGCTGTGTAGCCTGGTCCTTGCATATTGGATATTCATGTGGCTCCAGGATCCAGCCCTTCACACAGAGGCTGTCTTTGTCAGGATATGGACTATTAAAGACAAAACAAAACCCAAAACCAACAGCAAACTTGGCAAAGGAGAAATTTGGAGTAAGCTATATTTCTGCAGAAGTAAAGCACATTGGTGTTTGTGTTCATTTGTATTCTGACAGCTAATGCTGGTGGTTTTAATAGCACCTTAGCATTAAAAACAGAACTGAGGAAGAAGGTTTGTACTCTAAGAATAATAATAAAAAAACATTAAAAGAAAGAAAAAACCAGTAGTACTGGCTGATGGGTAGTACAGACATGAATTCTGAAGCCCTTCTAAAATCAATAGTGATTTAAAGATATCCACAGTAAATAGAGGGTATCTTTCCTGGCTACTCTTTGTACTTATGCAGAACCACTGGAATTTAAGATAGGAAAAGATCAATTATGCCAGCTAGTCTGTGTCCTACCATAAGGGGAGTACTTGGTCTATTACCATGAGATTTTGACTCACACTTTTGAAGTCCTCAGAATCTCATGCCCATACACTGACCACAACTGGCACTACTTAGACATTTACAAATCTATATCAATGGAGGGAAGAGATTTTGTGATTTGTTCCATTTTCTGTCTCCATGCCACATAGGGCAGAGATGAATATGTGTATTTTATTACAATCATCATATTTTTCCACTTTCCAATCTAAAGACCCTGACTTTTGTTTTGGGTTTTGTGCTGGTGCCATATATTTAACATATACTGAGAATAGTTCTCTTGTAAATTCCTTTGCCCCATTTGGGGGTAATACATTCTGTGGTTCATATGAAAGTTGCTTATTTTCAGCTCTGAACCAGCATTTTCTGATGAAGATGCTCAAAATTAGGCTCCTCAAGTGCATGTTCTGAGACCTAGAAAAATTGGCCTGATTTTTAAGGGTACTGTTCTCCCATAATTTCTATGAAAGTCAACAGCAGCTAGAGAAGTTCAGGCATTAATCAAGTCAATTAATTAGGTGCCTGAATTCAGGTTCTTAATTTAAGTATTGCATGGTGGATAATGTTCTGAAAGCTGCAGTACAATTACTGAGTTCCATCTCCTTCTTTCAGATAAGGTCTCAGGCTTCATATAAAAAGCATGACACCTGAAATATAATCAGTCCTATTTCCTGAACTTTCTATTTTTCTATTGTAGTGTGTTACAATGGAACATCTACAAGAGTATTTAACTCAATTTTTTTTTCTTTTTATTAAGAGTGAAAACTTGATTAAAATTAGCCAAATAGCATAAAAATCTGTACACATTCTTTTACATTTGTAAATGAATTTGATTTTAAGTGTGTTCATTCCTGTCTCATGTAAGAATAGCAGCAACTTATTATCTGCTAGGCTTGTTCCAAATAACTGATCTGCTAAGAATAGTAGTTCTAAATATGTCTTTAATTGAGCATGCGAGTAAGGCAGCAAGGTTATATAGCTACCTAAGGGAGAGGGGAAGACTCATGATTGGGATTTCTTTCTTTTAATTGTTTCTCCCCAGGAGTTCAGGTCATGTAGAAAATGGTCTCTGTGGGATCCTGTTCTTAGGGAATCTTGGTCAGGATCCACATGGCACTGGGAGAAGGCTGTGAAGAAAGCAAAAGATGAAGGCAGATCCAAGGTCTCTGTGATAATAACTAGATTAAATAATATTAGGATTAAATTGGTGCCTGAGGCCTTGGGAGCATGGACACTTGTGGGACCCTGCAGAGTTTGAGAGAGGCTCAGAGACAGTTTATTGTTGAGCTCTAACTGACAGAGGTAGCTATGTAACACACTGTAATAGCAACAAATTAAATCCTCTGCTTTCATATTCCCAAGGAAGGGGACAGAAGAAAATAAGAGAAAATAATAATAATAATAAGTATACCACCACCCCAAAACAACCACCCAACAAAACCCATGACACCAGATGAGAATACGGCCTCTGAACAGGCTGAGACAGATCAAAAGCCATTCCATTCCATTCCGTTCCATTCCATTCCATTCCATTCCGTTCCGTTCCGTTCCGTTCCATTCCATTCCATTCCATTCCATTCCATTCCATTCCACTGCTTGCGAATCTTCCATTAAAGTAACTGTGCTGCTGCCTATGTCCTTTAAATGCAAAGGCTGAGCCTGACTGTTCAAATGCCTTTGTTGGCATTAAATTTTAGCCAGTTAATGAAATAACAAGATGGATATCAAATGCTATATTAGAATTTGAAATCAGCATCTTTGTTGATTACATATACAAACCATTCAATCAAAGAAAAAGATCATCTGGCATATTTTATTCCTGATTATAGGATGAGATATTAATTTCCAATTAAAATAGGAACTGAGAAATAATATGTTGCTGCAGAAGGTGAATAATAATTTCAAATAAGTAAAAGAACATATTGTGGTCATTTTACAGGCAGACTGTACACAGTCCAGCATTTGAGGAAAACAATCATAATAATTATTTGTTAAGCTCTCATAGTAATTGCTCTCTGTTTCAAAAAAAAAGATGCTGTAATCACGTCATATTCTCTTCTATGTTGGTTATTTTTTTCTAGAATGAATATGTAATTTAATGTTATGTCCTAACTATCTGAATTAGTGTAGATTTCTTTTAAGCCTAAACTGCTTCTGACTTGATGGAATCCCAAGTTCAGAATCAATATTTTATTGATTTCCAGTTTAAAGCCTTGAGTATCATGTTTGAGTATTTGACCATCATAAGCCACTGTATTTCCATGTGATTTCCTGGTCATTTCCATGAGCCTTCCAATATGTGATCACAATATTTTAATCAGGGATGAACTTCCATAAGCTAGAATGGCTGAATATTGATTATTTTTATGATCTGCAAGTAGATGAAATATTTTTACAGCATACTTGCTTCATGATGGAGTTGATTCCAAACATTTTTATTAGAGTGTGCATAAAAATGAATGTCCATAACTTTATTTCATTATGGCATCTTAAGTATACTTCTGGTTTGGCACATGACTGCAGCCACGAAAACGATGGCACATCAATACAAAGTCATGCTTCTTTTCAAACCATTTGTACTGATGCTTACTTGGGAGTATAAGATACAGGAAGTGATTTCTTTTAAATAGGGGCAATTATTTTCTTTTGTTGTTTCCCAGTGTATTAATTCCAAACAACAGGAATTAAGATAATAGCCAAAATGAGGCAAACAATAACTTCAAAACTTAGCATTTTTGGTAGGTTTTTGTTATCTTGCTTCACTGTTGAACATTCTGTGAATTGTACTTCTCAAGCTGATTTCATTGAAGTTCACACACAAACATCACAAGTATGAATCTTTTTTTTTATTATTCTTTGAAGTGGGCTGAGTTTTTTCACGTTGCACTGAGCTGTACTTTGTAGATCCTTCTATTTCTATTTCATTAAAAACTAGTCCTTGCTGCAGAGCTATTTCATCAAGATCATTCCACTGAAAGCTAGGAACAAGGGGAAGCAATGCAAAAATGTCCTGCCAAACCTTTAACAGTCCATAGCAATGGATGTATACAGAAGGGGTTTCAAATGCCAGCTTGCAGGCTTGTTTAGAGAAGAAGGAATCTCAGCATATCATCCTCATAGGGTGATAAATCCTATATTTTTTGGTAAGAAAAATTTCTTATGAGGAACTTTATCCTAATGGGAAGAAACTCAGAGGCTTCAGGCCATGTCATCCCTTACAGAAGCTTTATTAGGCTGATGAGCTTCTGTCAAGCCATCTGCTCTAAGTCAGTTTCTCCAGACCTGCACTTAACAGCATGTCCCCCTGTACATGAACTTGTGGAATTTCTCTGCTTGTTACCTAGTTTCTTTCTCCTTTCCCTCTTGCTTTTGTGGACTTACATCTTGCAACTTTTCAACTCTGTGATCAGTTTCTTCAGCTCTCAGTGACAGGAGTTATAAACACACGGGAACAATCTGTGTAGATTGCAAAGCCCGTGGTGTTGGAAAGCTACACCTTGCCAGGGGCAGCCTAATGAAGGAAGAGACAGCACTCTCCTGGGGCTCCTGGCATGCAGACAGATGTGCTGTTAGCATAGCCCTCAGGTGGTGCATTATATTTGCCTTCAAGTCCTTTCTTTCACTGCTAAACAACATGAGAGACAGAGTAGGAAATGCAGATTCATGGAGAAGGGGAAGAGGAATATTTTTCTCCAACACAGCTTCCCATTCCACTGATGCAGTTGTGACAAAGCCATACTGGCAATTACTGCAAAGGCCTCCAGTCTTCCTCCAGCCTCTCCTGAAGGCAGACAGGGGCAGCAGCATTGCACATCAGCTGTAAGTGCTGGTGAATACGTAATATCTCATTCAGACATGCCCTGTCTGCTCATCCCTGCATTGTCCTGTGGCATCAGGCATGCCCAGTCCTCACATTCACTTGATTTTGCAGGCAGGACAGCCCTAGGAAGGTGACAGTCTTCTCATCCCCTGCTTGGCTTCTCTGGGTCACAGAAAGGAGTCTGTCTACTCTCCTGGACAAAGGCACACTACAACACATCTTCATCATTTTCCTCAGTATAAGCATGAGCTATGTGCGTTGTCACTTGCTGCTGCTCCTGGAATCATATAGTTGTGTGAGAGTCTGAATGCCCATGCAAAGAGGCAGAAGGAGCAGAGGGGGGAGCAAACTTCAGACTCTTGTATCTGTTTAGCAAAGTCTGTAGACTGGGAGATGAAGGAGGAGTTAGATCAGTTTCCTTCTGTTTTCTCCCAAGTCATGTGGTGAATTCAGACTTGGCATAGGGCTGGCAGCACTGCTGGGTCCCCTTTCTCCTGCCCTGTGCTTAGAGACTCTGACACTTGCTCTACATCTGACTAATGAGTGAGTCAGCGACTAGTACAGTCATTTCTCCTCACAATGTTTCAGCTTCACTGTGGCACTGTTGTATTTGTGTATGCCAGACTTGTTCCAGAGTCTTTGACACTAAGCTCTTAAAGCCCTAATGTGCTTACATAACATGATATGGAGAACCACGAAAGTAAATTTAATTAAATCTTTCCCCACTTCTTCTGACACACAGGAAGAGACAAAAGGAACTTCTTCTAGAACACTGGGGAATAACGTGGCATACTCACAAAAGCAGTAAGGAAATTGAAGACACTGGTGGTGTATACTATATATATACAATGGGTACTAATCTTCAAAGGTTTAGGTGTTAGATATCTGAAATGAAGGAGAACCTGTACCTTGATGGCTGAATTCACATTCTGGTTTCTTTTAGCCATGCAGTTGACATCTGTAAAAGATATGCTGGTAAAAATAAATCTAAAACCCCCAAATCCTTTTAAATTCAATATCAACTTTATTTCAAGAGAAGACATTTCATCAGTGATTTGAATAACTTTGCTAATGATAAAAAGAAAAACCCTCCATACAAATACTGCTGCAGTTACCATCTTGTTAATGCCTTAGAGAATTCTAGTGCAAATTTTTGAGGAGCTTTTGCTGAATACCCAGCTTTCAAATGGGTGTTTCTATTCTCTTCTCTCTAGTTTTATATAGAAGAATAGAAATACAGTAATCCCAATTAAAAAACAGCATTCACCAGATGTAACAAAGCAGTAGTATCTAAGAGTCTCATAGATTTTACCACGCTCAGAAAGAAAATAGCAGGGTGTCTCAACTGGTAACTGTAATTGTATCCTAGCTTTTCAGGGAAAAATACATCAAATGTAATTGCATGAATTTAATCTCTTTGCTTGGGGAAATAAAAACCATTTGAAGAATAGAAGCAAAACCTTTCCGATTTAATGACATTCTGAAAACAAAGTCTGAAACCCCGTGCACTTCATTTACTGCTTCATGAGTACTGTAAGATGTCAAATGTTTATCAGCATGTTTCAAAATCTGGTGTAGAACCTGCATTTTGTAAGATATTCTTTCCTTTTAGCTTCTCCTGTGAAAGCTCTGCTTCCTCTCTTGCCAAAAGGGGGAAGAACTTGCAGCTCTAGAGAAATGCATTGCTTCCTTTAGAGTGGCAACATGATGCTCCGGGGGACATTAAGGAAAGATCTTTTCCTTAATGTATATAAAAATACTCATCCTTCCTCAGCCTTACCTTACAAATACAGGAGCTCTGTCCAGACAAACAAATAGTTCACATACAAAGGAAATTGAGTTACCTGTTTCATCTCCTGCCTTTCTGATAGCTCTATCCTCTGTGCATAGGATCCCTGTAAGGGATCTCTCCTCTCTTTCACTGTATTTAGCTGCCTCTTGGACTTGCTTCCCTGCTGCTAGAATACAGACACCAAAGTGAGAAGTAAAGTGGCAACCATTGCACATATCCTGTTCTGTCTGAAAACAGAATAGTAACTGTTTTTCTGGGAACAGAAACCATAAAAAAACAATAACTTACCATGATGGGATCATTTGTGGTAGGTTGAATGAAACACATATTATGGTCTGTGTGAAATTTTTCAGCCTATCAATTCTCTCTCATGAAAATTGCAAAAGTTCTTTTTAATTGAGAACAAAGCAAAGCCTTGTTTTTTTCTGAACATATTTTGGCTGGGAAAATATGCTCCCCCAAGATAATTTTTCCACAAATTATTGGTGGTCACATTATATCTTGCACATAGAGACAGCAAAGTCATTGAGACAGCCCACAACAAGTGGAACCTGTGCTCCTGATCCACAATTGCTTGTTCTAGTCACCAAATCCTGGCCTCTTCCTCATAGGTAGTGAGCTACAGCTTGAACTGTCTTGGAAAGCAGGCGGTTACATAGGAAATAAAACTTCAGGAATTCTTCTTACTCCATATTTGACTGTGGGCTGGAAAAAGTGTTTGGATGTTTTCATATAGAATAAATGACTTGTTGCCTGTGACTTGGTTTTGGACATAGTGAGTACGGTAGCAGGAACAAAAGTTCATTTTTATTCTTAAGATGTGCAGATTTCATTCAGCCATACAATAATAATGAACAGAATGTATTTTTTATCAACAAGGCGATGCAAAGAGAAAAAAACAAAAGATGCACAGGTTTTAAGCACACCATCATTGTACTTATCATATCTAGAGAAATTATAACCTCTGTTACTCATTTTGCAGTGCCTTGAAGTGAAATTTGTTAAATAATTTTGTTGTTATCTTTGAAGTTAGATAATGTAAAAAGATGTTACAAATAGAATATAAGAGGGAGTGAGCTGGCAGTGTTTCTAAAACATCTGAATCAATAATGGCAAATGAGTTAAAACAAATGAAAAAATATTTTATACAATCATAGTTTGGCATGGTTGTTAGAGGATTAGCCATTATTGAATGTTCCCATGTGCAGAAAGATAAGCCAGGGAAGGAGACTGACCTGTCTGAACAAATACCTTTGGCTGGAACTCAAGATAGTAAAGGAGAGTTTATGGCATTTGAGTAAAGGGGAAACCAACTCAGCAAGACTACAAGGATTTCATTAGGTTATACAGGGAGAAAATTAGAGGGGCCAAAGCCCAACTGGAGCACAATCTGGAGCACATTTTCTTTCCTATGTGTACAAAGATAAAACCATAATTAAATATTTAAGCATCTAACTAAAACTGTTCCAACTTTTCTAAGTAGCCAAATACCCTAAAATTTTACAAAAATCACCATTAACTAAGTTTTTTCATCACCATTAACATGCCATTTGGTTTCTAGAATAATCTTTAATTCTTACCTTTAGAGTCCCAGATTTAAAATGACTGGTCAGGTCAAAATGCTGACCTTCTGCCCTGCTCCTTGCAAGATCCTATGACACAAATTTGTTGTGGTTGAAGTCTGTCAGGTCTTCTCTAGCATGAGACACTGCAACATATGTGACATCCAGTGCTTTCCAAGGACATGCTATTACCCTAGCACCTCTCTACACAAACCTGCACAGAGGAAGATGAGCAAATTTTCTCAGAGCCACTGGGGGCTCTTTGGTTTCAATGGAGCTTTTTAATTTCAACTCTGTGGAGCCTGACCAGAGTTAAAGCAGATTGTTAAGGGCTTTGTTCAAATGGCTCCAACTGCTGACAGGCTTGAAGCATTGGCCATCTCTGTAGGAAGCCTCTTCCAGTGTTTGGCCACCCTATGGTAAAGGCAGTGTTTGTTGGGACTGAAGGGGAGAATAAGAAACCTGCCTCCACAATTTGTCCAATGGATATGCTAGCAGCCTGAGTGCTGCTCTACCAGTTCATACCCAGTATTTTTGGAGGGGAGCCCTCTTTACTCCTTGTTATACTTGCATAACCCATATTTGGGTTATGCAACCCAAGTATGGCAGATTTTTTAATCTCATTTCATTTCATTTTGTTTCATTTCATTTCATTTTCCCAATAAAATTTTGCCCCAATTGTCCTTCCAGATTTATTTATTTTTTGCATAAATTAGCACTCATATTCAATGCAGCCATCACCCATGCTGTAACTTACAACAAAGCAAAAATCTCATTTGGCCTTCCTATGAAGCATGGCAGTCCTGTAAAGGACAACTGGAAATTGAGAAAGCAGTCTATACAATTTTTAATACCTTCATACCTCTGTCACCAGAAATGAAGACAGTTTTTATGACAGCTGGTAATTTTTTTATTTCACCCTAAATATTCAGCAGATGACCATAGCAAATGATAAAACTATCTGCCTATTCCAGATGAAATATTGTCCTTTATAACAATTTTGCTGAACAGATTTTGGCTTTTTAAGCTAATCAAGAGTCATCTATGAACAGACTGTGTTCTTTATCAAATGTCTATGTTTGCTCAAAATTTGCCAACTGGCTAGATTCCCCAACCAAAATGTTTTTACATTTATTTCCATCACAAATTCCCTCCTGCCCTAACCTTTCTGAGGACTGCAAACAAGTAATATTTGGTGCTGAGTTTTATATTGAATATCAAGAGAAGAGACACCTCCTATCTTTACTTTTACATGATAGTTAACTCATGGCTTGCCATAATTCCAATAGCCCATTTTTTCTTTATTTCAGTTTTTCAAGTGGGATTTGCAAAATACACTCTCTGTTCTTGAGAGCACTGTTAGCTCCACACTGAATTCACAATAAAGGCACTAAATTAATTTCATGGCTGCTTCACAGTCACATCCTTCTAAGGACTTAGCTGAAGCTGGGATTATTTTGCTGTGAGATGCATTACAGTAAATGGAAAAATTAATAGTGATTTTCATGAAAATTTGGACTCTTTTCTCTTCCTTCTCTACCTGTCCTTCAGTATCTTTCAGCACTATTGGGAGATTTTTCAGCAGTGTGCAGCTAGGATGTGGTGTTTGGTTTTTTTGTTGGGATTTGTTTGCTGTTTTTTTCTTCTTTTCCTTGCTGGTTAGTAGTGTATGTGTGTACGTGCCCTCATCCTCTAAGATTTACTGACAGACACAGAGACTAAAATCAAAGCTGTGATAAAAAAAATGACCAAGAGTACTGAGAAGCTGTTAAACTTAAATTATTAAAGGAAGATTTGCATTACGCCCAATAGAAAATTAAGTATGATATTTAGGACACCTGAATTCTTCAAGGTCATTCAAAAATTAATGGTCTAATTTGAGTGACTTCAATTAATCCAATATTCACAGGACTTATGACTTACAGCTTTTCTTTGCTTAGTGAAAGCTAAGGTCTCTAAAATTAAAAAAAAAAAGTAAGAAAGCTAACAAAATATTTTTCTATTAGTCTCTGTAGATCAATGATATTTTCTTCCAAGGGCTGAGAAACAAAGAAAAAAAAAGAAGTTTCACTGTTCAGGGTTCTGCTTTGCTTTTTGTTATATTTCAAAGACTTACTGAAGAAAAATACAACTTTATAGAGATGGCCAATGACAAATATTGTTATACTTTTGCATTTATATAAACTTGCCCTATGAAAACTTAATTGAACACTGTTTTATCTCTGGCTGAACACAATTACATGATTTCTTTTGTTTTAAAACTCCACACATTTCTAACTGATTGTCCTAAGTGAATTTTACAAATTCAAATGCATAAATGTATCAATAATTTATAATGATGAAAATGAAATAGAGTGGATTTTGACTCTGGGAAGTTAAGTTTAGGGAAAACATGACTTCTCATTCTGGATTTACTGAAAAATATCTTATTTACATATAAGGATTTTTATATTACTGATCTGGAGACAATTCATTCAGACAATTTACATGTTGCTTTCCACTACAATACAATTATTTCGATAGGTGACATTGAGGCAGTCACCTCTGTAGTGTCAGACTATATGCTTGCAACCTTAATTTAGGTTTTCATTCCAAAATAGTCAAAAGGAAATTCTTCAATCAACAACTATTTATTCTCTTTGGAGGTGTGCATATCATATTGAAATATGATAATCCAAAGCAGGTTTTACTGAGTCAATACACACTTAAGGGAGTGGCCTGTTTTTAAACATTGGCAAATCCTTTTACATTTCATTTTCTACCTCCATCACCCACATGAAGGCTTGCCTCAGGAAACACATGGATGCTACCATTATCTCCTGCCAGCATTACTGATGTTTATGCTTCATTTTTTAAACTAATTTTAAAAAATGAGGAAGATCTGAGATAAAATTTCATGTAGGAAAGGGTATATAGTGGGTGCTGTGCACTATCTGATTTTTGTGATCTCTTCCATAACTCGCTGCTTAGAAGCTTCACAAGAGGAATGCTGTGCCAAGCCCAGGTTCTTCCTGTGTCTCATTCACTTAGGGACTGAGAACAATTTCATTTTCTAGCTAGAAGAAAGCAGAATCATTGATAAATTCACTGTCTGCTAGTCCTATGGGACTAATCAGCTGATAGAACACCCTGGCAGATAATTTTTTGAGACTATATATTAGCATATACAGGCATACAAATGTCAAGCCATGCTGTACATAAGTGAGGGTGCACAAGCACTGGCATGCTCTCTGCTTCCCTGGGTGAATGTTCTGTCATCTTGCATACAAGAATTTTTTATTTTTTCTGTGTTTCTCAGCATGAATCTGAGTGGTGTTTGTTTCATGTGATTTGAATGGGAGCTGTGAACCTTTTCTCACAAAGAAAGTTACAGATACGTTGCCTCTGGAAAGAATTTTTTTCTGCTTTCTTTCAAGCTGCTCCTTGCTTGGTGATGCTGGTGGTGAATGTATGGTAGTGAGGAGCACATGAACTCATTCAGTCAGATTATGCTATATTCACAAAGCTTTTTAAATTCACCATCATGTCTGTTTGCTATGTTAAGCTCATCTGTGAAATAGTTACTGAGGCAAAATTTTCTTGCCCAGCTGCAATGCAACCCAGGGAAAGCAAGATAGACATGCCTGCATTTGCACTCTCTCTGTCCTATGAATTCTCAACTGAAATTTCTGAGTTTTAGGGCAAGCAAGCTGAAAAGACCTACCAAATCAGAGCCTTTTCCAATGATAAATGTAAGGACAGTCTTCATGGTTTGATTTGAGAGCCATATAATAGCTGCATTGGGGTAAGGAACTATTTTTCAACTTGAAAGTTTTGGTGAACTTGCAGATTTTTACCTCCTTCCATCATATTAAAATGGCAAACATCTTCTCCAGCCTGGATTCAAGAAGTGCCAGTTAACAGCTAGTCTCTCACACATCCTACTTCCCTGGTGTACACAAGGTGTTCCTGAGACAAAATAACAGAGGCTGGATTGCCACTGCCTGTTAAACATCGAGTAACGTGGGAGGCCTGCAGATAAAAGCAACTTGCAGTCTGGAGCATATTGTCATTGAATGACTCAAGGGGAAACAAGCAAAACTGGAAGGTTTCTTACTTCCAAGCTGCCTTGGGCCCTGCAGCACAGGTCTGCAGTCCCTTGGGGTCAGCACTGGCAGTGCCCTGCAGCAGCTCAGCTGGCAGGAGGCAAGCAGGGAGCAGCCCAGGACCCAGCAGGGTCTCTGATGTGAAGTGCAGCCCAAAAACAGCACCTTCTGACAGTGCTGGCCCAGCTGCAGATCAGAGGGAAAACCTATGTGGGGAGAAAACCACTGCTGCCATGTTGTTTCTGATCAGAGGAAGGAGACTTCAGTGTCTGCTCCTGCTGCATTTGCACAAAAACTTAGTGTTTCAAACTTTGGCTGACTTTTTTTTGCAACCCCATACTGGCATATCTAGTACCACTTTTAACTAAAAGGATTGTTTCTGGTAACTGGAGAAGTGATGTTGATTTACATTGTTTAGTTATTAACACTGAAAGGGACATTGCTGTCTTGACCCTCAAAAACAGGAGATTAAAAAATAAAAACTTCAAATGTAAAAAAAAAGTCAATTTTTCAAAGAAATCACTTTAAAAATTATTTCAGTGGAAATCTATCTTCTTGATTAACCTTTCCTAAAATAAATAATATTGTGGAATGACAAGGAAAAATTTTAAAAAATTACAAAATATAATCAAAAGCTGACAACTTGATTAAATAGTTGATTTCTCATGAAGCATTTCACTTTTAATGAATTCAAGATCTCTGGGGTGGTGGTGGGCATGTGTTTTATTTATTTATGTATTTATGTATTTTATTTATTTGTTTGTTTGTTTATTTAAAAATCCTCGACTGGCACCTTGTTTATGCCTCTAAAGCTTTGTAAGAGAAAGAAGGAAATCCTTTTTAGATATCGTTGTTATTTCATATCTTCATGTAATTTGATCTTTCTTTATAACAACCCTCTTTTTCTTACCATTGTAGGCAATGAGAGCTTAGAAGAAAATTATGTGCAGGACAGTAAAATGGGATTTGTCATCAATGCAATATATGCTATGGCTTATGGGCTGCAGAACATGCATCATTCCCTTTGCCCCGGACACGTTGGACTGTGTGATGCTATGAAGCCAATTGATGGCAGCAAGCTCCTGGAGTTCCTCCTCAAATCCTCATTCATTGGTGTTTCTGGAGAAGAAGTTTGGTTTGATGAAAAGGGAGATGCCCCTGGAAGGTAAAGAGGTTTCATCTCAGCTATTAAACCAGAGGGTGGGAAGTGGGAATGTTACTGTGCTTGGAGATGTAGATTTCTTTGGCTTTTTTTCCTGAAGCATGGACCATTCTTTCCAACAGCCAGGAATAACATTGGTAACACATGGTATCTTATATTGGGACAGGAACTCCAGTAGAGCTTATAAATTTCTGGTGCTACAGGAGATGAAAAACCTTGTAACTCACAGACTTCTGGTGTGCAAGGTACTATTGGGTCTCAGTACCAGGGTTTTAGCATGTATAAAGCCTATTACAAATGATTGGAATTTAATGAAGAATTTACCTGACATGTTTTTGAAGAGAGGGCTGTAGAGCTCATCTGTTCCAACTGGAGCTCTGCTGAAACCTTGCCAGAGACTAGTGTTGATTGGTAAGATCCTTTATGATCTCCTTAATTTGTTTCACTCCAAATAGAATCAGATAAGTCCTTGAATTTAAAGATAGGTCTGTGTAGAGCAGGACAAATAATAGGGGGCTTTTGGCAGAAGTTTCTGTGTTTCACTCATTTGGGGTCTGGTCCCAGCTGTGGCAGCTGCTATTGTTTAGCCCCCCCAGCAGACACAGGATGTACCCCAGCAGTGGGTAAGGCAGCACCTTTGTGGACTTGGATGTCACCTTTGTTTCTCTTATGGTAGTGAACTGGCAGAGATCTTTCCTTTCATTTAGTTTTGTGCGTTCCATTTTAACACAGGGATTTTTTTTCTTTGTTTTCTTTTTTACAAATACATTTAATTCAGCTGCTGAAGTACAAAGTCCATTATTAATTGAAACCTACCCAGGGATTGCTTCACTGAAGTTTGTTTTCCTACTGAGTTGTTGAAGTGCTATAAAAGGCTCTCTCACTCCATCTTTGGGCTTATTGCATAAGTGCATCTGAGTGCCAGCACCACACAAAGGAAGGGCTCTGGAGCAAACAAGAGTTTTCATGTCTTTCCATGCCTCCAATGAGTATTCATAAGACACAGTGGTCTTAAAGCAACTCTTATCTCTATTACTAGGTTTTATTAGCAAAACTGGCCAATATTTTTCTATTTTCTAGATTGTTATGGTTTTTTTCTATTGTCATATTTAAACAGTATATAGGTAGGGGCATAGACTATAAGAAAATAAAGGTTGTATATAAAGTAACCTTACCCCTAAAGAGTTGTAGCTGGGCCAATTATTAAAGATTAGGAGCAGGCCTGACTTTAACAGGCCACAGCTGTAACCAATAAGAAGAAGAGTGCTTTAAAAGAGTGGATCGGTTGGTTAAGGGGGAGCTGGAGTCCATTGGCTACTGTGAGAAGAAGGAAGAGTCAGTGCTTAGAGGAGCTGCTCATAGGAAATATCAAGGAGGTATGAAACTCTTGCACGAAGGAGAAAACAATATGGAACTTTTGCAATATAATGACAACATATATACATTTAAACAGTTTGTTACATTTAATTAGTAATAAAAAACTAGTCAGTTTGGTCTTGTTGAGCATTGACTTCAGAATTTTTTAGTTGAAGATACAGATGAGTTGAGGTTAGACTTTGAAAGTAAAGCAAGAAATTCCCTTACATTTGACCACATACTTATCATCATAAATGCATAAATCAAGTCTTTGCACATATAATTTAGATAATACAGAGAAATTACTGCTTAGTGTAGCTTTATGCTTTTTGAACGCTATTTGTGTCCATAAAAGCATTACTCCAGCTTTGCACATGCTACGTTTTCTGTCTGTTAGCTATTTGATTTGATGTTTAGATGTAATTTTCCAATTTTAGCCTAATTCTGATTTATTATTTTGTCACCCAAGAGCATTTCCACAACTCTCATCAGTACCAAGCATAAAATTAGATTGAACAGTTGCTGAATTTAAAACATAAGAGAGTTTATACCAGGATATTCCTCTGAGTATGCCAGAGTGATAGAATTTATTCCATCCATCATTTTTGTCTATAGCAAAGTTCATTTTTCTTGATTCCCTGGCCTACTTAGAATTTGATAGGTTATTTTAGGTAGGGAATTTTTTTGTTATTGATCCTCATTTATATTTTCACAGTTGTAGCTAGCAAGTTTGGGCAAGGAAATTCAATTAACCTTTTTGTTATTCATTCTGTAATCCTTGAATCAATCTGTGGCATTTATAACATGGGCAATATTGTATCAGAGAATTGCTGTGTGTATATGAACTGTGACCTGCACAGTCCGTCAGATCCTTGTATGGCAGCAGCAGTTTAATATAATCATCTGTAGCTTCAGATGGCTGTAGTGCTTCCACAGCTTTGTGTGGAAAGTCTCTTCATGCATCAGTGAACAGACCATAGCACTGTGTCAATTCCCAGGAGTTTTTGTACCTTAGCAAAACGGACCACATACAAAACCTAAATATAGCAAAGTCAGTCTGCTATGAAATTTCTTTGTTTTTTGGCTTCTCTATGCAAGTGCAAGAATGTCACACAAATGTGTAAAATGTTTTTACACATCTTGTCCTCAAATCATGTGAACAAATCAACTTCCCAAGGTGAAATAATATTCCTCTTAGAAGGCAGCAAACTTTCTCATAATTTTCAAAATCTGTGAGGTTCTTTGAGCAGTTGACTCCCACAAAATCTTAATTGTCATCATGATGAGCAGAGAAGATAGAGTTGCCTATAATTATGTTAGTGTGGCGCTCCCATAATCTTCTGTTTTGAAACCCATACAGCTTCATGAAACCTTAACCATTTGTTTAGACGCAACTCTTTTTCTATCTCGGGCTCAATTCATTGTTTCAAGGTTTTTATCAAAATGAGATTGGAAAACACAAAGTGTGTATTTCTTCTGTGAAGAATCTTTTCTTTGAATATCTCTTATGCAGAAATACAAAGGAAACTTTTATCGGAAGGGCACAAATGCAGTCATTTAGCTGGCTGCACTGCCTCTGGGAAAAAATGATGTGGATATAACTCTGGAAACTCAGCTGTCTGTGCTCTCTATACTGTCATTAAAAACATGCTGGTAAATTTACTGCACTTTTTACTTTCATTGAGTAGCTCCCATTTACTTCCTCTGTAGCAATCCCATCACTCAAATTTCCAGAAATGGCTGGAGAAGGTGTGAAGGATGCAATAGTCAACACAACATCCTTCTCTGGAATAAGACATATCTTTTAGCTCTGGTCTATTTTAGGTAATTGCCTCCTTTTATCTTGTGGTTGGTATGAAGAACCTTTCCTCTCTAGAGCAAATGATTTGCATAGACCTCTGACCATAAAATGCTTTGTGACAACAGGCAGGAGAACTTTCAGCCTCAACAATGAACCTTTGATATATGGAGAAATGCTGAGGTTCACAAACTAAGACAAAAGTTTCACCTAACTAACATTTCATCTTAACTAGACTTGGACTTAGAACCATGTAAGTCTATTTAGTTAAAAATTTCCAACAGCTGTTCAGGCTTCAGTCATGAAAACGCTACCTACCCCAGTGCTTTGAATGAATAATCAAATTTTGCCTTATTCAAGGCCTTCAAACTTGCATGTAAACAATTTTTTTTCAAATATGCATTTTTATTTCAGAATCTGGATTAATGGGTGGTTATTTCATCCATTTACATCCCAGCATTGCTCAGCATCTCTTTTCCCTCCTGTCTTTCAGGATAGCAAACATCAGTATCAGTCAGGTATTACGGCTGTGGGAAAAGGTAACTTCAGCTATCTCACATTAACTGGAATAAGAGTGTGCCTGTGACCAGCTGATTTATATTCTGGCTTGCCTTACAAGTAACTTGCTCATAAGACGCCACCTACTGGGTCACATCATTTCCCAATATACCAGAGAGCTTGCTCTTATGTTAAAAGAAGGATTAATTTTTTTACCTGCTGGATGTGTCAATGGCTTCTTTAAATGCTGCCATGTGTGTGAAATACAACTGCCTCCAAGAAGTCTTACTCTCTGAAAGCCTCACAACTCTCAAATCTTCTTTTGGGGTCATAATTATTAGCATGGACACAGCCCAAAGTTGTTCAAGTTGTACATATGTGAGAAAGGGGATGGGGAGAGGTATTCCAGCACTGAATTTGTCTTTGCTCAAAGCACAGATTTTTCATTAAGAAAAAGAAGGAAAGGATAAAGAACTTAAGCGCATCTCCATATACCAAGTGTATTTGCTAGACCACATTTTTCTACTTAAAATTCAAGCTGCATATCAAAGCTGCAAACATTGTACTACAACTTGTCATAACGCAAGGCTGTGTAAGAGCTTTTAATCTACATACTTTATTCTTTGACAGGTAACCTATAGGAAAGGGAATAGTTTACAAGAACACAGGAGAACCTCTTAATTGATATTGCATTAATGTCACTCTGTGCCTTGTGATGTATTTTTGTAAAAATGAAAAAAGTATGTGGGCTCAAAAATTCCATTAAGGGAATGTGAGGTTTTAGCAATCTTTTATTCCCCTTCCCGAATTAATTTTCCAGCCCAGAGTAACTGATTTTGTGTCAGTTTAATATAAGGTCAAACTGAAATCCAAGTACATTTTCCTTGCTAGGAAGAGGAATGCTCATTTCTACTGAGCTTTACTCCTGTCTGTTGAGCATCCATTATGAAATGCCTGACTTTCACTGCTTCTTGTTATCCTGATTCTTCACAAGCCTGGAAACAGCATTTCTTTTTTTAGGCACTTCCTTTAGTGTTAGAGCTGGGATATGAGAAGCAATTGTTCTCCAATGAATTTGAAATTTACCCGTTTCCTAAGCAATGCCTTGATTAGTGGCCAATTCCCAACCAATGGAGCTGCCTCCTGCTTGGAGCTCCATTGAACTCAGTGGCAGGGTTCCTTTTCACACGTGATTCAGTGGAGCTCTGCAGTGTCACTGGCATTATCTGAGCATGCGTATTTGCAAAACTGAGGTCTAATTACAGCTGTAAATAAGCATTTCTTTAAATCATCTTCAACAAAGACTTAGTTAGGAAAATTACTCTGTTCTACTCTAGAGAATAATTCTAGCACCTCTTCCCTCTGTGAAGTGCAGAGAGAGTTGAAATTTTGCATATTTGAACCTCAAAATGGAAAAGAAACAAATGGATGTCTCTCTTTGCTCACAACCAAACATCCCAATTTTATTTATGGCTTGTACATTGCTTACCTTACCTTTCATTCTTAATGCATGTACAGATTAGCAACGCCCGTTTATAAACAAAAGACTTTTTTTTCTCCAGAGACTGAGACAATCCAGTACAGAAGAGCAAGGCAGTAAATCCCAGGCTTGGAAAATATAAGATGCTTTATTTTCAGCTTTAATGGTGATTTCTTGTTCTCAGTGCTCTTTCTCTTGTCATTTATTAAACAAAGTCCTCCCCCTTCCCATCTTAAGAGACCAGGATGTGGGTTTAGCCTCTTTTGTGGTTCTTCCTCTCTGTACACGCTCCAACATTCATTCTTCCATTCTTGCTTATTTTCTACTAAGAATCAAGTTACATTCTGTGGGTAAAAGAATGAATATGATAAATATCAAGAAGGGATGCACACACCTCGGGTCCAACACACCGAAGGCAATGGGGCAAGCTGGATGTTTATTGTAGCAGTTTTTTATGCTTCCCTTACCTTAGCCTTGGGAAGTGCTCTCCTCCTTGCCTAGGGTGAGAAGTAAATGTTGAGACTGAGGTGCTAACTTTTCCTGACAGCATCACTGGGCTGCATGAAATGAATGGTCGAACTTAGAGCTTACAGCTAACTTACGGCAAACCAGTTCAATTGGTCTGAGCATTTCTGCTTAAGAGCTCCCAGCAGGGGCTATATTTTACAACCAGCCTGCACAGAGACACAAAGTGAAGGTTAAAGAAGTTTTCACAAATTATTTGAACTAGCAGCACCCAGACATTGCCTACACATGCATCTTCAGCAGAGTTTACTGTCTTTGGTGTACAGTCCTTCCTGGACATGCAACTTTTTAGCTATAATTTTATGCAAGGAAGGCAGGCAATCAGCATTTGTGTGCAAATCAGAGCTGACACTTCCTGTGATTCTGCTGCAAGTCCTAAAGGATTTTGGGTTTTTGTGAAACAGAAGTCCCTGGAATTAGGGGATAACTTGAATATTTAGAGGCAGAAGAAGAAGAGCAAGGTAAATTTATGTCCTTTATGTTGCAGAACGGTGACTCATTGTTTTTTCCTTGCAGATATGACATCATGAACCTGCAGTACATAGAGCCCAACCGCTACGACTATGTCCTCGTTGGGACCTGGCACGAGGGCGTGCTCAACATTGATGACTACAGGATTCAGATGAATAAGAGCGGAATGGTCCGGTCAGTGTGCAGCGAGCCTTGCCTGAAGGGCCAGATCAAGGTGTGCCTCAGACACTTACTTTCTGCTGTAGAAATAGGAATATCCAGTCAGTGTTTTTTTCCTAAACCCAAGCAAGCTCCTTTCCAGCCAATGGGTAGGACTTCCTTTCCTTCAGGAATGCCAAAATGATAGAATCCTAGACTAATATCTTTCTTTAACAACAGCATATACAGGCCCATGTTTTCTAAAATTACCCGTTGTACAGATGCAGAATCTTCTAGTGTGACAGAATTTGAGTTTCACCTTATGTGAGAAAGATTTTCACTTAGTCATTGCCTACAACATTCAGTGGCTGTGATTCACCTGGGGGCTGATCTTGAAAATATTGTGACCCACGGGAGTCCAGTATTTTGTTCCAGCAGTTACACCTGCAAGGAAAAGTTGAAAAAAAAATTCCAACAAGCCCCATGCCTATTTATATCTCATGTTCACAACAGGATGTATGGAAACACAAATGAAATAACTCTGTTTTCACCAAACAGTAGCACTTGCATCAGGCTACAAATAATTTGTTACCAGTCATGTCTGGATGATATAAAGACATGTTTCACCACTCTCAGAATGGTATGGATGCATTAAGTTTAAAATGGCATGAAGCCATTCAGCAAAATCTCCTTAGAGTAGACTTCCCTTTCTATTTTCATTTAATAAGCACATTTGCTGCTTTTTATTTCTATATTGCTACTCTAAAGAATAAGCAACTGATGATTTGGCAAAGGCACAGTGACAATCTCCAACATCTTGGAGGAGAAACATTATTGGTATTTACCACCCTCCAAAACATCTTTTTTCTGTTTTTGAGGTTGTGCAGTTTGTGTATGTGTGTATATGTAAACACTATGCATAAAAAATGCCAGCTTCAGCTCTTCTTGAAGCCTATTGGACTCTCTCCACAGACTGCATGAGGAAATGTTAAACAAACAAAAAAAGCCCAGAAAGCTAGTATTCAATAAAACAAAATTTTGCATTTCATTACTGTACTCATCTCTGCATATAGATGGATAGGAAGACCTGGAAGAAAAGACTGGATTCCTCCTTCCTGGCAAACAAGGACAGAATTTTGTCAGAGCCCTAGGAGCCAGAGATATCCTTAATCTTTCTTTCAGCCTCAGGGTAATGAAACTAGGAATCAAGACAAAGAAATAATCTTTTCAGCATTGGATCATGACATTTAGCAGCCCTCACAGCAAAGAAAGAAAGTTTTCAGGGACATTTGTCCCTAAAAGAGCTGCTGTGAAGCATGAGGTTGGTCACTGCTTGCTTTTTATTTTTTTTTCTGCTAAAACCCAATAGATCCTTTTAGCAGGATGTTTTTTAATTTGTTCTTATTTTAATTTCTATTTTCGCTTGTGTAATGAACCCCAAGGAGACTTCCAAATCAATTGGAATGTATGTTTATGTGAATGTGCTTGTGTGTACATGTATAGACATGTATTTATATGCATTAATTACTCCTGATTCTAACCTTTTAATTTGTTTACTGCTTTTTACTATGCAATAGATATTAAGCATGGGCTGAGCTGCTTGTCCTGACCTCTGCCATCTCACAGATTAAGCCTCAAGTTTGATTGAAAATATGACATTCACCATGCCTCTGTAGAGAGGGAAAATGGTTTTGTACTTTTAACTCAGAACAGCTCTCCTCAAAACAAAATAAAATTGGCCCTAGAGGTTATCCTTGAAATCCTTATCACAGATTTTAATACAGGGATCAATACAAAAACGTGATTGGTGTTTTCTAGCTGTTTGAAATGTGCCATACCCAGGAATCCTGTCTTGTTTTAAACACTGTATTGTGTTATGTGTTTGCTGGGGGGTGATGGTGTGTGCCTCTTTGTTTTCTGATAGAGGATCAGAACCGAGGATGTATTTTGTATTGCAGGTGATCAGGAAAGGAGAAGTGAGCTGCTGCTGGATTTGCACTGCTTGCAAGGAGAATGAATTTGTTCAGGATGAATTCACCTGTAAAGCCTGTGAGCTCGGCTGGTGGCCAAATGCTGACCTGACAGGTAGGCATGTGTCCCTCCAAACACATTCTTTTCCTGCAGGACAAGAGGAGAGTGCTGTGTGCTGGACAGTAAGGTGGCAGCACGCAGAGATATTAAAGGTACATATTTGGACACATGTTCCACTGCAGTTTAGGGTGACTGTCTTTCAGCTTAGTGCAACAGCAGAGACAATAAAGACAGCAAAATTTCTGCCAAAAAGAAATGTTATAGTCTGTTCCTTTCCTTCATTCGGCACAAGTATTTATAAAGCTGTTAAGACTCTAGTGACCTCAGCAGCATTTGCTGCAATTTAGCAGTGACTGTTGCAAGAGTTCAGTGCATTCTTGTCATATTGACTTGATACTCTTTTCTGACCATTTTACCATGCAATTAGTAGCACTTTATCTGGGATTTCAGGACCTTCAGTAACTGATTACTGGACTCTTGTTTGGTATAAAGATCGTTCTCACTGGACCCACCAGCAAGAGGACTTTTAACAAAATCCTGAGAAAAGCTGTCTGGAATAAGTTAAGTTGCCCTTGTGTATATGCCTTAAATGAGTTGCATGCTTTGGCACCCTTCTGTTTATTTTTTACCTATCAAGGTCAACCTCCACTTCTGCTCTGGGCTTTGCAGCAGCCACTACCCCCAAAAAAAGCTACAACACATTGAGAAGCATCACCCTGACCTTAACATTTGCTTTGTATCACTATGAAAGATTAGAGTCACCTCTGCCCCATGTCACCTCTGCAAATCTTGGATGTCAGCATTCAGCAGGACATTATTTCTAGTCACAGAAACAATCTAAACACCTAGCCAAAGATCAAATGTGCAACTTAACACGTCTTTGTCCTTTACCATGACTGGCTGACAGATATTGCTGCAACTTTTAGCACATAGACAAAATCCTCAAACTTCAGTTATTTTCTTCTATAAGATACTTCAAGCTAGTAATTGAAGCCAAATGAGCTCTCAGAGCATGTATTTTGAGAGGGAAACTATCTACTTCTCCAGGTAAAAATACAGTATTAATCACAAGAGATCAGTAAATGTGACCCATTGTCTGACTTGGTTTTCCATGGAAAATAAGTTATGGTTGTGTCCCAGATGTGTGTGTGTAAATGTCTATTTTCCATAACTCCCACTCCCACCACCCTGCTCTGCCCGTGCTCTGGTATGCAGCTAAACAAACAGATTTGTCAGGATACAGAAATCTTCTCAGACTCTTCAGGTTTCAGGTCAGTGGGTTGTAAGGAGAGGAGTTAATGAAAAATATATTCTGTAAGGGCCCAAATCACAGAAACACATCTGGTATTAATAGACACAAAAAAATCCACAGAACCTTTCATACATGGCCTGACTATTTGAAAAGCCCATATTTAATTCCTGCTCCTAGGACATATCCATACACAATCAGGTTTTGCTGGTCTTGGAGGTTCACAGAATTGCTTGTACCAACTCTTCAGGGAAGAAAAAGGGATTTATTGATTAAAAAGAAGCCAGAACAAAAACCTGGTGAGAGATCAATATGCACTTGAAAGAATATGGTTCAGAGCTACCAGCTGCTCAGAGTTGCTCAAAAGGGGTCATGTCAAAATGACAGGCACTGCTGAAAAGAGCTGCGGAAAGAATCAGTGCTGGAAAAAGTCTCCAGGGCATGTTGCAATCTATTAACTTTTAATGAAATCAGTAGATGACCTGCTGATTTGTGTTTCTTCTCAGCAAGGAGACTGGACTGCTGCTGTTCTGAAATCACAGTAACCTCAGCCAAATGACAGCATAGCCATCGACTTATTTCCTAGAGAACACTGAAATGGCAGTCTGCTCCTGCACAGCTTCTTCAGTCTGTCTAATTGAAGAAAAAAACCTTCTTTTTTAACCCCTAAAATTGATTTACTTGAACTATACTACAAAGTACAAAGCTGTGAAAGGAAGCTGATGCTATCCTAATCTTTAGAAGAAGGGGATTTATCTAGATAAACTCTGTCTCTTGAACCTTGTGGGAGTCACCATTGGTATGATTTAATCTGGAATTCTCTTTTCTTGCCAGGACTCCCATCAAATGTGTTTTTATAGCTTGATTTTATGTGTTGTATTCATACCCTGACAGTCACCATAGCATCTAGACACAGGCAGTAACATATCACAGTGCAGATTGTTTTTCCCTTTGCCTTAAATCTTAAATGCTAAACATGTATGTGGTTTTAGACTCATTTTCCATCCCAGATGGAGGCTCTAAAATCCTTAATCCTTTTAAGAAATGTGATGCACATACTAACCTATTTTGTAAGACATGCTTTTCAAGGTGCTCATTTTCTCCATTTGAAATCAGTCTCTGTGGCTCAGCAATCATTTCATGACATTTTAATTTTATTTTTGAATGTACACAACTTTTTTAGATTGCTTCCCTTAAATATGAATGCAGTGAAATGGACTCAGTGGACACAAAGGATTTCTCACCATAGATGATGAAAACCTGACCTGAGAAATAGTCACTAAAGCCAGTACCTTAGACCTTGTGCCAAGAGAAATCTTTTATAGTACCAGAATATAAGATGGATGAATGTCAAACTAGTAAACTCAGTTTACATAAATCTTAAATAAGCAATAAAACAAGATAGGAAATGAAGTTTTATAGTCTTATGAAAAGAATCATAAGTTTTTGGAGCCAACAGTTCCCTGGGATGGGTTAATGACCTCACAAAAGATCATAGTATCTCTTATCGTCCTTGTGCTATGAATATAGTAATAAAAAAAAAATTATTAGCCTTCTGATCTTGGAAATTATTCACAGTTAAAATGCAGGGAAAATAGTACATGAAAACTACCAGATAGCTTTTACCAGAAAATTTTAACTGTGAAGCTTTTGCTCTGATTTTTTTGTGGTTTGGTTTAATTGTTGAGGGGGCTGTTTTGTTTTGTTTTGTAAATGCATGCACAATTTCCTGAGTGTCCTCCCCCAGTCTCAGTGGGCATCCAGAGCCCACTTTCTCCTAGCTGGGAAATGACCCACCTTCACAGGTGCTGACAACCAACAACTGTTAGCTGGTAATAAGCAGCCTAGGGAACTTTTTGCAGTTTGTACAATATGTGGTTCTTGGGCTTGCTGGTACACAGGAATTACACTGGTTTAATGAAACATTTCTAAGCAAATCTTACATGGGATAAGCTTAGAGTAAATGATAGGCTTAACTACCATGTTGGATCTGGGTTAAGCCCCTGAAAATATAGTTTAAAATGGAGTAATGCGAGTATGTCTTGATGTTGTTAAGTTTAAAGTCCATATTAAAACTTAACCCTTCCAACAATGACTGACCAGATTCTTGTATGAGAAGAGTTCACATGTACTAATCAATAAGCAGGAGCTTCTGATCCTTAGTCTTTTATTAAATCATAGAGGAGCCAGCTTCCAGTCAGGCCTGCCAAAGCCAATGGCCAAAGGTTCACACTTCTAATAAAGAGGTTTTCCTTCCTATTTCACCACAAGAGTATTGGTTAGAAGTACGGATTTCCTGAGTCTTGAACAGACCATATTGAGCAAATTAATTTTCTTTATAAAATTTTCTCTTTGTTTTATAATATTTTCTTTATAAAATAAGACCTCTGGTAGCCATTGCTATAATTTCTAATGTTTTTCATGTTACGGGCGTATGTGAGAACAGCACCTGTAGTTAAGTCAGCTTGAAGACAGTGGACAGAATTACAAAACCTTCTTTCAGTTCACATGACATTGGCAGACATTAAAAGTTCAAGCAGAAATTTTCCATGTCAGGACTTTGCCTTGGGCTAATTTTTTTTTTTTAATTTAAACAAAAAAAAAATTCTCTCCTGTTTCTCAAAATGAGGTTACAGTAAAACTGTTCAACCCTCATCCATACCTTATCTTACTTCTCAATTATTTGGAAGGAAGGACTTTACATTACAATACAGGTATCTACATTAGAGTAGAAATATCTAGTGGTACTTTTTGTCACCATATGGAAAATGCATATAAATTAGGCAAAACTGTGGGACTCAGAAACTTTTTTTTCATAGATGGTTTCTCCAAATACACTCCACACTGAGGAGGAAGGGACTGAGCACAACTTTTGCCCATCACAACATCAGGGCCCCTGTTAAGATCTAGTAGCAAAAATTAGAGGAAAATATGCTTCTCTCACAAGCTTGCTGACATTACCATCTATTCCCTGCTCTTTTTGGCCATGTCCAAGAACTCAGGCAGAGTTTGTGAGCAGCCAGTCCAGGACCAGAAAAGCTGGAGCAGCAGCAGTTTGTAATGAAGATATCTGGGTGGAGAGGTGGCTAAAAAACCTGAACTGTTAGGTGAACAGAGACAGGATGGTGAGGGACTGGGAGGAAAGATACTTGAGAGTTGGGGGAAAGGCAGAAAAGTTGAGTTGTGTCAAAGGGAAACTGGAGGAGGACAGAAACAAGAAGTAGAAGAGGCTGTGGATACTTCCCTTGGGATAAAGGAACACGTTTAAAGCATTTTAGAACTACTAAGTCAAGAACAGAAATTAGAAAATGCCGTAATGAAAGATGTCCATAACAGCCTCTCAACCATAACATCTTGTTACACAAGGATTTTATTTTCTCTGTAGTGTTTATTGCTGGTATAACTTCAGCACAGTGAGGAAGATATCCAGAGATTCCTTTAACTTGAGTGTGGGAGAGAGCAGTTAAGTACTGTCTTAACAGATACATATATTTGCACATCTGTACTAGTTAGAAAGGAGAGTCTTTCCAGTTTTTATCTAAAGGCATGCATATTCTGTGGGTTTGACTCTTCCAAGAGAATTAAATTATATTATTTAGAGGGAAAACAATGACAAAATAAGAATGAGATACTGTGAAGAGAAAAAAAGCAGAAGTGTGCTAAGGTGTAGTATCTATGATATAGTTCCGTTAAAATTTTGGCTTTATTACCACTTTTCCATCCACAGACCTCTGATTAATTTATGGCATTTATAAAATCACTCTCAAAAAAATGGAGTAGATCAAACTATAATGATTGTGGTAATGATTGAATAAATTAATCTGAGAAGGTAAAAAAAAACTACCTGTTTGCAACAATGCTTTCCCTGCTGAAATGAAGAGATGATGGTGACTTTGTCTGTGTTCTGTTCTCAGCTGTACCTTTGGTCTTCTGTGCTTGTAATCAGGTACCTCTAAAAGTAGATATTTCCAAATCTAATTTCCTGTTGCAGCATCGTGAGAAAATGTTTGGGACACCTTAAATGGATGGCTGTTTTTTGAACATATTAATCCAAAATTTTCCCTCATGCAGTTCACTCCTTTGTAAAACAGTTTTAATAATCCACATCACATAGACATATGCTAACGCTTGGATTATACTGAGATCCAGCAAAAAAGGGTTCTTCCAGGAGCTGCCTTTCTAACACTCTGTTTCTCTTCTGTACACTGCAGGCTGCGAACCCATCCCTGTAAAGTATCTCCAGTGGAGCAATATAGAGTCTATTGTGGCTGTGGTCTTTTCCTGCCTGGGGATCCTGGTCACCATGTTTGTCACCCTTATCTTTGTGCTCTACAGAGACACCCCTGTTGTCAAGTCCTCCAGCCGCGAGCTCTGCTATATAATCCTGGCTGGCATCTTTCTGGGTTACGTCTGCCCTTTCACCCTTATAGCTAAACCCACCACGACCTCCTGCTACCTCCAGCGCCTCCTGGTGGGCCTCTCCTCCGCCATGTGCTATTCCGCCCTGGTGACCAAAACCAACCGCATCGCGCGCATCCTGGCGGGCAGCAAGAAGAAGATCTGCACCCGCAAGCCCCGCTTCATGAGCGCCTGGGCCCAGGTGGTCATCGCTTCCATCCTGATCAGTGTGCAGCTGACACTGGTGATCACGCTGATCATCCTGGAGCCCCCCATGCCCATCCTCTCCTACCCCAGCATTAAGGAAGTTTACCTTATCTGCAACACCAGCAACCTGGGCGTCGTGGCTCCTGTGGGCTACAATGGACTCCTCATCATGAGCTGCACGTACTACGCCTTCAAGACTCGCAACGTGCCTGCCAATTTCAACGAGGCCAAGTACATTGCATTCACCATGTACACCACTTGTATCATCTGGCTGGCCTTTGTGCCCATCTATTTTGGGAGCAACTACAAGATCATCACCACCTGTTTCGCAGTGAGCCTGAGCGTGACAGTGGCTCTGGGGTGCATGTTCACTCCCAAGATGTATATCATTATAGCCAAGCCCGAGAGGAATGTCCGCAGTGCCTTCACCACCTCAGATGTGGTGCGTATGCATGTCGGGGATGGCAAGGCACCTTGCAAGTCCAACACTTTCCTCAACATATTCCGGAGAAAGAAGCCAGGGGCTGGAAATCCAAAGTAAGTAGATTGACTGCAGGTACACATCTATCTATATATGTCCCTCTCTTTGCCATCCTCTCTTGGTTGACTGTAGTCTGCTGAATAGTAAGGTATGTAATAGTTTTTCATTTCATGTGTAGCAGAGAAGGTGGAAATGACCCTTTATTTCTAAGCCTCAGATGGATATTGGTATGTGGCTCATTATCTTCTCTCCTACTCTGAAGGAGCCCTGTGCTCAGCTCCCTGTACTGCTGGGGCAGGTCAGGCAGTGGCAGAGTGACCAAGCTCCATAGCAGCTTCTTGCATCTCCCTGTCACATGTGCCTGTGTACAGGGATCTCACGCCCTGATGTGCAGTCTCTCTGCACTATGTTCAAACTGAAGTGCTACTGTAGCCTTTTAGAAAAGAAATCTCTGTCTAAATGTTTATAAATCACATGTACTTGCCTAAGGCCACTGGAATGTGTGTGAAAGCTGAGGACTGAACATAAGTTTTTAAGGTAGTGTATTGTGACAGTCCTCATGACTGTGATTCAAAACCATCCTCCATACTATCCCTGTGCTCTATTTAATACTCAGTATTATGAGCAATACTCTTACTCATCATTTGTGTAAATCTCTCCATGTTCTCAAACTCAGCGTTGGTGTGAAAGTTGCAGAAGTCAACTGATGGTGAAAATGAACTTGCATTCACATCTGTGGAACTCGTTATTTTCCTTGCTAATAATTAAAAGCAACCCAGATGCAGCAGAGCAGGAGGTAGAACTGTTACTTCAAACAGCATCTCCCTGTGAGGACCCGTCTGAAAATTTGCATTCTTTATTATCTTACTGTTTTTTAATCTTTAAAGAAGCACTATAGGGGTACATATGAGCTTAGATGTTTTTTGTCTCAATTAAAAAAAAATAAAAATTAAAAAGCACCAGTGAAACCTACATTTCTGAGCTTCCCAATAGAACGAAAATTCAGTTAATTTCCAGTTTTTTGGGATCTGTAGTTTTCTGAGTCACTCAGGTTGGTTTTGATTCAGTTTTCATAAGAACTATTTTGATCTGTCCTGGTGATAGAGGTAATGCTGTAGAAAACCCATGCTGTGATCAATTCTGTCTTTATGCTACTTCAGTACATTTTTTTTTATTTTTTTTTTTTTTGCTAGACAGGGGGTCAGAAGGGAAGGGAATGGAGACAAAAGTGACCCAAATACACAGCTCAGTGTGCCACAGAGGCCACATCAAGGCAAGGCTGCTGACTCCTGAGCTAGCCAGAGAGAGAGCAGGGAGCAGCCCTAACAGCCACCACCTACAGGGAGGTGGCCAAAACTCTCTGTAGCCCAAGAGCATGAATTCCATGCAAATAGAAAGATGGAGCCTGATCCACCTTCCTCTGACTCTATGGTAGTTATTTAGTTATAGTTATCTAGGGACTCAGACATCTGTAAGAAACTAGTGTGGTGTCCCTGCAGTGTGGTTTTTGGCTAACAGTGTTGGTTTCTTTAAGTTATGCCTGTCAAAAAAAGAGGACTTTTGAATATTTTAGGTCGTGACAGACTTAATAACTAATTCTCTGTTCTGCTTATTCTTCTTCTACCTTTATTTAAAAAAAAAAAAAGTAATTTAAAAGATCCAAATGTGATATACTTAGAACACGGATCTTATTATGAGAGAATATTATATCTTGTTCAAAAGTTAAGCTTCTTCCTCATCATTGTCACCTTTAAAACTCAACAGGGCTTACCTGAGTTTTTTAGCTATTTGTTACATCATTTTAGTAAGATTTTCTTGACCTCTATGTTAAGCCTGCATGAGTGTTATGAAGCAAAAAAAGGTCTACAGAGTTTTAAGTTGCTTTTCTAAACTAAAAGCTCAATACCTAGCTAATATGCCTTTTTTTCCCTCAGGTTAAGCATCTGTGTCTTTTATACAGCCAAATTCCCACCTCTGTCCTAAAGCTCTTGTGCAGTTACTGCATGTTGTTCACCTAAACCAGCTCAGGTGCAGAGGCACCCTGGGATTGCTGATGGAAAAGGACAGCTCTGTTCATGGGCATGCAGAACTGAAAGAAGTTTAATAGATAAACATGAAGCTTTGGAAATAAAGTCACAAGGCAAAACAAGAAGTAATTTCAGGGCTTTGGATGGGTTTTTTAGCTCCTTGCTGAGTCCATTGCAAAGTTTCTGAGGACACTGTGACAACACAAATAAAAAAGTGAGTCGCTGTGGGAATCAAGAAGGAAAAAGTAGAATTTGCTGCAGCCTTGGGAGCACTTAGATAACTCAAATGTGTAATCAGGTCCTTCCTGAAACAGGACTTAAAGCTGCTGGTACATGCTCAATGCCCACAGGAATGATCTCAGACTGATTTTCAATGGTTTTGTTTGTGGTTTGGTTTTGGTTTGGTTTGTTTGTTGATGGTTTTGATTTTGTTTGGTTTGGGTGGGTTTCTTTTATGTTTGGTTTGTTTGTCAAACACCAAAATCTGGGATTTATTTGTGATGTTTTCAGTAATTCTGTAAGTATGTTGCTCTGTTTCTAGAATCTTCAGTAGTGTCTCACTGTGGCCACATTTTTCTGTCTATAAGTGGCCAGCAGTTCTGCACTCAGAAGATTTCTCTTCTAGATGTATTAATCTATCTTCTTGTTATGCCTTCTTCCTCTTCCTAGTTTGTTTTTCTTTTTCTGCTTTTCAGTTTTCATCTCTTTTCCTGTCTGTATCAAATCTCTTCTCTGCTTAATCTATTGAATTCCAATTCCTAAACAGAAAAGTGGCATCTATCTAAATTAAATTGGTGTGGAGATACAGGGTTAAATTTAATTAGTTTTAAAAATGGAAACTGTTTTACATTTACAAGGACAGATAAAACTTATATAAGCCTTCATAAAGCATTTTCATGCAATGTTGTGCTGTTAGTTTAACTAGTATAGCTTGGAGACTAGAGCAAGATGAGACATTCTTACTTTCTCCTTCCTAAAGTAGAGCAAAAGAATTAAGACAGACCCCAGGGAAGTCTCCTAACACAGGATCAATTAATCAATTCAAACCCTTCAGCTGCCTCTGGTGCTGACGTAGTGGTCAGAAAAGTCATCTTGAAAAATATCTCTCCCAGCTGCATTGCCAACAGAGTTTCAGTGAAAATAAATTTCTTAGTAACACTGGTGTTCACATAAATAACAGAGCACACTGCCTTTACTGATCTGTTGCACTCTCAAGATGTTACGTGCAGTCTTGGGGGTTTGATCTTGCTCTTACTTTGGTTGAGTTAAACCAGGAGCAATTACAACCAGCACTGTTTTCCATAGAGCTGGTTGGGAATTTTCCAGTGGAATATATGTTTTCTACCAGAAAATTCTGGCCCTTCAAAACACTTCATAGAATTGGGCTTTGCTGATAAGTATTTACCCTGGGCCGGGGGGACATTTTTTCCCAAGGAGAGAGGAAGACATTGGGAAATTATGAGGGAATCTTACCCCAATAGTTAAAGTGCTCACTTAGGCTAAGAGTATCTCCTTCATTTCCCAGGTAGATGATTTATAACTGGATTGTGCACTGTCCAGGGCAAGTCTCTTTTCTGTGTGTTCTTGTCCAGCAGTACTTTGGAACAGAGATAAAAATATTGTGGTGCAGACCCCTGGGAAATACTTGGTATAATTCTGTGAGAGAGCTTGAATCTGGGTCTGAGGGATCCCTTGTGAGTGTCCTCAGTACCAAGCAACTGTCATTCTTTCCCTCTTGTCAAATGAATACTTAAATATGTATAAAAAAATGGAGCAGCTCCATCAGGAGAGATGAAGAGAGAGGGATATCTGCTGCTTGTATTGAAGCTTTGTGGGGACATTTATTGTTCGTTTGCTGCTTGAAGGTATTACAAGATCCTGGCTGTTATAGGATGATGGCATAGCAGCATTTGTTAGGAGAGCCTTTTGCATCTATTTTTTATTTTTTCCAGATGTGAGAGGGAAACATTTGTGTATGGATCTTGCTGTGATTTTTATCCTTCTTCTTGGTCTCAAAAGTTATTTTGGTCTATGAGGAGGTCAATGAGCTTGAAAAGAAAGACACTTCTACAGTGCCTGAATGCTCCCTTCTGTACTAGATGAAGAAAAAAACAAAACAGTGACACTTCAGATGCTGATTCTGCTGAGGGTTCAGGAAGTGGCTTCTCCAGGAGTGCTGTAGGGGGTTGCCACAGAGAGAAAGCTCATTTTTTGTCTTTGGATAATAAGTTCCAGGTCTGGCAGTGATACTTATCTGCTTCCTCAGTCTTCATATCTAAATTATTTTAAAATTTATGGTTGAGACCCCAGGTCTGAACACAATTTTAGTGCATTTTGAATCAGAGTTAGTAAGCATTTTATTGTTGACATGCATTATGTAGCAAAATCTGAGTTAAAAGGAAGCCAACTAGCAAGACTTACTGAATAGCCAGGACTCCCCATTAATGCATAGGCTATCTGCTTTTCCCATATTATTGGAGTTAGATCCCAATATTGGCAGATGGAAGGTGCCTGGGCTCGTCTGGCCCTTGCTGCTTGACCAGAGGTGGCAGCTGTGGTGGTCTCACCTCAGAGACACCTTTGGCTGGCTGGATGTTTCAGCTGGCACTTGGAACAAGTCCAGGCAAGCAGGAACTCAGGTTTACCTCTGGTGGAAAGGCTTTAGGTGAAGTGAAGGAAAAGGAGATGGGTCCTGCTGGAGGGTTTTGATCCAGAGCTTTATTCGTAGCACACAGACCTCTGAATCCAGCAACATCTCCAACAGAACCACAAACCATGTGGTCGCCATGTCTTTTAAGCCCGGGGAGAGGGGGAGGGAAGGGGTAGGTATGCCACCAACCAGGTGGGAGGGGGGAAGTCTCAGGGGACAAGTGACACCTGGATAGCCCAATGTTGCCAGATGCTCAAAGAGACATCTTTAGAACTTTGCCAATCAAACGATGCCCCTTGCTGGAACATTAAGATTGACAGACAGCACTTAGCAAGGGGGCAAGGGAGAGGGGAAGGGAGAGGTTGTTGGCACACCTGAGGGAGGAACTGGGATAGCTGAAACAGGGTATTACATCACACTGCAACACCTTGTAATTTTAGTATATTTACATTTAATTATTTTTCATCCAGCTGTCTGCCTTTAGGAATGAATAGCTGATTTAAAGTACTTCTAAACATGTAATTTATCTTTTTCACACATTTCAGCAGTCCATGCTTCTAGACTGCTGTCACAGGCATCCAGTCACCTGGGCCACAGAAATCTCAAATGTATTTATTTTATTCCAAAAAAAATTTGCAGACAACCCAACATCCCCTAGTAACTTCTTCCTGCCTCCCTTTATCCTTTCTTCCTGTGTGCTGGCTTCCTACAGAGTTTTTTAACTGAGAATCATGGTCTCACTGACGTCTAGTAACATGTCTCTTCCTTAACATGGCTTAGGGAACCACCTACTTTTTTGTCTTGCCAGTTATAAAATTATCTCCAGGTATTATGAAGTTGATGTTTCTCTTTACATTGACTTGATGAGTTGCCATTTCATCTTGAGCAAACTGTACTTACAAGCTGTGCTTTTCTGGGCTCATTTCCCTTGGCCATTGACAGTCCATAAAGGCTTTTGGGCTCTTCACCTCCTTCATTTTCAAAGCTTCCCACAGACACGTGGTGAGGGGAATCTTAGCACAAGTATGTCCAGAAGATTTTGTTTCACTGGTTTTTATGGTGTGGGAGGAGGAAAGTGCACAACGAAGCATGGCAAGGCTTGTAGCTTCCAGACACAGAGAGTAAATGTTCAGCATGCTCTGCTGCAGTTGCTCAAATGTAGATATTTTACAGCCTGTCACTTAATCCAACCTAACAGCCCTGTCACAGAAATAGTGTTCAGGAGTACTCCATCTTCTCACTATTATGCTATTATTCTGCACAGTCAATATTCTGTCTTTAAGCAGGGGTTACAGAGGCAAGGAGGGAGAGAGAAAAGTGTGAACAGAATACATGAAAGCACTTGCAATGTAAGTAAAACAATGCCTTTTGTCCTGATCTCTACAGGCTAAAGTAGGTGAAATGGAAACAAACCAATCTATTTTAACCTGGCAACAGCCACAGAGGTAATTTTTCACTCAGTCTGGCTAAAATGTATCCAAACTTCGGAGTAGGTTTAGTGGAAAGTGCAAGCAGGATTAATAAAAACTGGTTGCCATTGTACCTTCTCTTGTAAAAGTGATATATTAAATCCTGTGCTTCAGGACAGGCCCAATGTGAGAAGTATTTTTTTTTGGTCCTGAAGCGTGTCATCTAGCCTGAAGCACACAAGAATTATCTTTAAATGCTTCTTACACAAATTAGCATCTCGTGTAGTTTTACCTTCCTACAACAGTGCCAAACCAGTATAGAGACAATTGCTGAATCTGATAGGAGATGGTAGACTACCTTGCTTTGCAATTTAGAAACCTGATGCAGCGGGTAAACTTCTTGTGTCCTGCACTAGTATTGCAGACACAATAAGACAGACCCTAATTTTTACCATTACAGGCCTTGGAAAACACCATATTCCAAGGGATTTTCAAGAAGACCCTTAAGCCTGCTTTGCCTGCACAGCCATCCTACTGAAGCTTACCCCAGAGGGAAATGGCATATTATGAAAGAGAATTTTGGAACAGCAGAAAAGATGTGAGCTTCTGCCAGTGGGAAGTTTACACAGAGATTGAAAAGAAAAAATAAATTGGCAAAATTGTACAGGACAGAGAAGGTCATTTATTTAAACAATTTGTTGCTGTATATCTGATCTCTCCATTAACCTCCGATAAAATGCTGACAGCCACACCCTGTTTTTGGGGCAAAGGCACCATGGGGCACAAGGTGCTGTCCTGGTCCATGGCTTTGAGGCTCCCAGCTCCCAACCAGGGCATAGGGCTCCAAAACCACTGAACATTTGGTTCACCTTTGCATCACACTCAGGAGGAGTCTGCTTCCTTCACAGGTTGTTGCAGATGTGGCAGCTCTAGAAGGGCTCCTGGTGACCCAGCTGTCACAGGGAAGGCAGGGGGCACCCTGTCCTGGCCTGATTCATCTTCCTATTTCAGCCCTCCCTGATATTTACCCAGCTTCTATATTTAGTGTAGTCCTCCACCCTTTTCTGAGGTTGCAGTGCCTTTTTGGGAAAGCCTCTTGCATGCTCACAAAGGATAGCTGTAGGTTTTAATGCCAAACATCTCTCTCTCAGCAGCTGGTATGTTTGCTGGCTATGCTGGGCTCTTTACTGGTCTTAAACCATGAAAGATTTTGCAGGCACATAGCACTGTGACATGTAACAGCTCTTACCCAGTTCTCTTGTGAATGTGATGTGAATTTCATGTAAGAAAATACAACAAACCCAGTCAAGCTGTTCTGTCCTTGTCAGTATATTGATTTAAGTGAAACTCCCAGATTGATTTAAAACTCCCAGAGGACAGTTACATGGTTCCAAAGAGACTCTTACGACCAACGTTAAAGAACTGGGAAGAAAGAAAAAATAACGGGGGAGTGTGAAACTTAAGATTCCAATAACAATCTTTTCCAGCCCTGCTGCAGGGTTTCTCTGTTAAATTTGATCTATTAATTATATCTAATATTGTCTTCCATAGCCTTGAATTCGCATTGGATTATGATACACATATATTCTAGTTCTGGCCCACAGACCAAAAATAAAATACAGAATAAGGGATAAAAGAGTTTCTCATTTAAATAACTACTAAAACCCATACTTATTTAAAAACCAGGCATGGCATATGTATATATCAAATTATACACCAAATTGTCTATCTGGGTGTAGATAGACAATGTGTCTATCTACAAAATAACCAGTGCAAAATAACCAGTCTGGTGATAGTGGGTTTTTTAATCCTTCTAATGAGAAATAAGGGGCATAGCTGCATAAAGCACTGTAAAAGGTTTCCTTGCAAATTATACCAGCTGAAGAGAGTCCCAGCTCATGCATAGCTGATTACATGCCATTCCTAAAACAAAATGAGGAGAAGAAGTGGACAAAAAGACATGCTATGATTGGGATGTTTGCAAAACCAAAAGGCCTGGCAATTTAATTTCAGTCCTCTGGGCTTGCTTGCACAGCCAAACAGAAGCTGTCTGAGACTACATTTGGGAGAAATAACTTGGAAAAAGCTATGAAGTTCTGCAGTGACTTCCCAGAAAGAAGAGTGGGGATAAACCCCCCTAAGACAAAACCCATATACTGAATAAATTTACAGGATACATTGCCTACACCCTGAGCTCCCATCCAGACTTCTGCTTCTTTATCACCAGTCACATTTTATGTCCAGGGTACTTTAAATGAGAGGGCTGTTGTGTAAGGTACTATGCAGTTTCCTCCTTTTCTCAGAAGTTCCCAGTCTATGGCAGTTTTACCACAGTCTTCTCAGGGATGGGCACAACTTTGTTCTCCCAGGAGATTTTGACAGGACATATATCTAAGGCACAGTCTCCAAATCTATCCTGGTTCTTGCCAAAGGACTGCTGGAGAACTTCACTTTACTACTCCTCCTCTTGTTTTACAGCTCTCAAGATGCTGAATCACAAAATGTTTTTCTGCTTGGGGGCACTGCAGTAGCACCAGGCAGCTTTGTTTAATGAATCTTAATACTTAAGCACAATGACAGAAAGATACAGAGTCACATCAGAGGGGAGCTTTGCAGTTATCTACCACAATCTCTGCTTTCTGACTGAGGGGAAGCAAAGGTAGCACTACAGAAATCCTGGGGAAAGCTAGTATCTATCTTGGCATAAACTACAGGAATAAGGACACCACTCGTAATTTAATTTCTTGCTTGACTGGATCACTTATTACATTTCCTTGTATTTTGGTACTTGTATACATTATTCATATCCAGTTAAGATGCTGCAAAAGTGCATCAGCTCATTAGTGAGTGATACAAACAATTGTGTTCCCATGTAGGGATAAGCAAGTGTTACATGTTGTTGTTACACACTCACATGTTGTTTTGGTTACAATTGTCTCTGTGAGAGAAATAAGGAAGAAAACTTCACCTTTAAAGAGTGTCAGATACATAAATAGGTGTTGAAGGTTACATCCAGTTAAGCACCTAAACCCCTGGATAGTTCTTTATATTTCATATAGAAATCAGATTCCAACTCTCATAAGCATACCCTTCTTGAAAAAACCAATCTCCATACCCATGTTGTGTGTGTGTTGCTCTGAAATGTAAAATGGAAATGGAATGAAGAACATACAAGTCTTCTAGAGGTCAATTTAACAATTTTTAAGAGAAGAATGCAATTTACCTCCTTTCTATTCTCAAAGTGTGATGTTTCAGCCCATGCCACTGGTGCTCACCTCACCTCAGCAGAAACTAAGAGAGAGCTGTGACATTGCACAAACATGTGATAATTCATGTAAAAATACTTGCTAGAATAAACATGCAGGCTGTTCTGCAAGCATTTATTCTGCAGGGGTCTCTGAGCCACCTTGTGATTTCATACATCATTGAACTAGTTTAGGGGTGAAAAAATTTGGGTACTGAAGGGTATCATGTGGATCCCTGATATTCTTTATAAATAAGAACAAGACTGTAAAACAGCAGAAGTATTATACACATCTATATACAGTTAATACTGGAGTGTTTTTTCCTCAAGTTAAGACATCTGAAAAATACTTTTGATTCATCCCAGCAATTCAGTGCAAAGTTACTAATGGAAAATGCAGAACTACTGCTTATTTATTTAATCCTTTTCCTTGCTTAGGGGCACATAAGAGGCACATAGGAGCCCAAGAAGGGGAAAAAAATTGCATGTCTTCTCTTTCACTGATGTGAAAGGCATTTTGCATTCTGGCTTGTCCACTGAGTTTATCCCTTCTTGTGATGTGCTCACCCCTTTGTTCAGGGATGCCTCATAAAGCAAAACACCACAAGAAAAACTGCAGATATTATGATCACATGCCAAAAAAGCATCTGATTTTTATCCAGACTCTGTAATTCACAAATGAATCCTATCCCCAGAGAGAGAAGGTAGTCTGTCTCTGTTAAGGGAATGTAGGGTGAGTATGGTTCTACATCCTCTTAGAAATAAAATCTGCACATTCAGACATGTTCATTTACAAATACCTCTGTATAGATATTATGGATAAGGCAAAGCAAAGACTAACTTCTGGTGCACTACTCAGTCCAAAATCTGGATGTAGTCTTTGCTAAATATCTATCCCTCAGACATGTGTAATGGGCAACTTGCTTTCTTATATTTTTTTTCTTGGGGTTTTAAGAGTTCGTAAAGGGAAGAGTGACAAATTTAAAAATCTCTTTATTGGCTTTCTGCTTGACTTCTTTTTTGCTTTGTTTTTGTTTTTGTTTTAGCTAGTATGGAGTGATGCTTTTTTTTACTTGTCTTCTGTTTTCCCTCTGTCCCAAACACACTGAAAACTATTCACACCCAGAGCAGAGATCTGAGCACATTGCCCTCTCTTCTGTGTGTTCTTACCTCTGTGCTTCAAGGACTCTGAATGTTATTGTCTTTCATTGTCAGATCTCTTTTAGGGTTTTCAGACCAAGATATAGCTGTAGAACAGACTCCACCATACAGAAGAAATAGACTGTCAAAGAGTCAGTAATAAACATGGCCAGCATGAGAAGCTAGGTTCTCTCCTGTGCAAAAGGACTCTAAGAAACCACCTTCAGTGTGGGTTGAAAATATATTGTATCAATATAACATCTGCCTCCACACTAAAGTTGTTAAGAGACTATTTAATTTTGAAATAACAAGTCAACTAATTCTTCAGAGCATATATGTGCTCTGGCATTCAGCCTCCCACACCTGAGAAGCACAGGTTAAAAGTCATTATCACTGTAAACAGCAAACAATTGTGCAGGCTGAAAGCAATCACACAATTTGTCACTTTCAAGCCCACTTGACAACTAAAACCAGGTTTCTTGTTAGTTCATTATAGATAATTTACCATTTCTAGCTTACTGCTTCAGTTTATCTCTTCTTAAGCTGCTTCCCCTTCTCTGCTCTCTCTGGTTCTTCTTTTGTGGTGTGCAGGATGTGGCTTTCTTCCACCCTATAAAACTATCCTTACAAAGAGGAAAAAAGAAAAGAAAATGAATTACTGTCTGCTGGATTCCTCGAGCCAGATTTCAAGGTCAGATAGACACTAATGTCAGCACCAGGGAAACTGTGCCTGATGCCCATGGTTTGGGGAACAAGGGTGAGAGTTGTCCCCTTCAGCAGCAAATTATTAGTTTAGCACAGCTGTGCTGCAGCACCACAGCCAGAGATGTCAAAGCTGATCATAAACTCTATCAAAACAAGTGCCCCTTGATCTGATTATAGCAACTCCTTGCTAGTAAATTGTTTGCTGGTGTTTGCAATTTCAGTCTGATCAGCCCCAGAGAATCCCAGGTTCAGTTTAAATAACTACCTACAAGCCACCTTCTAGTTAGTAGATCCTCCTTCTCTTGACCCAACACTGTTCATCTTTCCTCATCCTTGGTGCATTAAAGCCAGGATCTTCACGCACTTACTTAGAGTTCTTGTTAGTCTTCCCCTCTACTTGAATGGATTTTTTTTTTAATGTTATCTTCTGGCCATTTATTTTCCTGGCACAACCCAAATTTTCAGATGGTTCCATTCAGCCTGTTTTGGCTGGCTTGCAAGCCGTGCCTTCCCAGAGAAAGGATTGTCTGGAAATTGGGTCGTATTTCACATTTCTCATATTTTTTGCATCTCAAAGCCCCCCAGACAAGTTGACTAACCAGATAGCCAGCACACCCAGGAAAAAACCAATCAAACCAAAGAAAGCAAATCCCACAGTCTGTGGAAACCCCTACAGAGGGATTATCTACCTCGGGCAGGCTGACAGAGACTGGCAGGGAGCTACACCTGAAAGTGCAGCCAGGGCAGCACAGCCCCGTGCAGACAGTGCCCGGCGAGCTGATGAGGGTGTGGGTGGCACCAGCCCCGCTGAGCCGCGGGCTCCCGTGCCCAGCTGGCAGCTTCCTTTGTGGGCTCAGCAGGGACTGCGTGGGTGGGCAGTCACAGCTCCTGTGCCTGGGCGCTACAGGCTCTGGTGGAGCACAAAGTGTGGCCCCAGGCATCTCTGTGCTCCCCAGCCAGGGAGCAGTCCTTCCTCCTTTGCTTTCCCATATGCTCTGAAACATAAGGCTGTATACATTTCTTAATCCTTAGTGTTATATAAGTTATCTCAAAAATCTCTCCTGCCACCATCCCAGACAACCAAGAGATTTTCATGCAGCTACTTTGGGCTATCATAGCCTGTAAATCCACAAATGCTTTAAGCTGCCCTAAGCCAGAACTGATACTCAAAGCCTTCCTTTATCCTATGCCATCACTTTGCCAACACAGGGACAAGAATCTGGACAGCCATGCTGTGAAATCAATTTGGGAAATAAGAGAGGTTTTTTTTCTCCTTTCTTTTTCTGGCGTGATTGTGACCTAGATTAGTTGTCCCTGTCATTCCCTGCCAGATGATTGAATAATTGCACCAAGGGTTGTGCTGACACAGAGGAGAAGGTGGAGCAGCAGAAGGGAGCAACTGGGGAGGGCCAGAGCATGCCCCCAGCACACAGCTGGCTCCTGCTGCCCTGGGGTGACCTGAAGTACACACAGCCTATGCTCCATCTTCACTATCCAGCTCAGTGCCAGGTCTTTCTGAGCATCCTTCTGAGATTATGTTCTCCTTGGTGATCTTGACCCTTCTGTCCTTTTCAGCAGATGTTCACACCTCAACAGAGAGCATGTGCCATGAAATCCCTCCTGCTTCTCAGTCCTCTGTGGTTGATAATTACCCATATACCTCACTCTGCTGGGTGAGGGTGAATAACCCTATAGACTTGTACTGCTCTTTGCTCCACAGCTCTTCATTTCTCTCCAAAACTTGTCGCTGTGCCATTGATTAGCATAATTAATTTTAAACCCAGAGCAATTATTTCCAGACATCACTTAGACTGGAACTCAGGCCTTGTGTTTAAAAAACTAAATTGTACCAAGAATCTCTCCATCCTCCCAACTTCTATTGGCTTAGAAATCTTTTATCAGGTCCTAGGTCATACGAAAGGCATTGAAAATTCAGCTTCTCATCCTACAGGAAAAGGACCTGACCTTGCTTCTTTTTTTGTAGATATCTTTTAATCCAGCCATGACAACTGTACATAAAACCTGACCTTTCACATACACAAACATCTGAAGAGGAACATGCTTCTTCCTAGGAAGATGCTAGAACTGGAGAGGCATGAGGCTCTGGGATGAGAGTTTAGTTGAACATTTCAGTGGTCTGGTTCATCACGTGAGGTTTGCTTACCTTCCCAGTCACCTTGCAGACTGCTGGAGCACTGAGGAGGTGAAATGCAGGCCAGAAAGTTTCTGGTGTTGCTGAGATATTTCTTGGGAGTGCAGAGGGCAGCCAGTCTGAGTGTTGGAGCAGGAACCACTCTTGAATGTGAGGCAGTGTGCCAAGAGTTTATGGTACAAGGTTTCTCCTTTCCTGTACTAAAGCTAGGGGTTATATATAAGTTCTTAAAAACGAGTTTATTCAGGGCTATCACTCAACTTCCCTTGAATATCCTCCCCACTTTACTTTTTTTTCCTGATGTTGTTGATGGTCAGTTGTTTCAAATGAGATTGTGCAAATTCTGGTGATATGCTATTCTGTACTTTTTTCACATGGGGAATGAGAAAGATTTTTTACAGCTTGAAGTACACCAAGGGAGGGGGATCTCTGACCACAACTTCAAATGATAAGTAGCACAGTGTACTGCATCTCAGTTTTCTTGGGCACCAGATAGATTCATTCTGTTTCGAGAGTCTGATTGAACAGAGGGGATAATTCCAGAGCAGAAGATGAATGTTTCTAGTTTCACAGCTGCACAGATATAAAACATTGCAGATAGGAATTTACACTTCCTATAGACCTGACACAGCTGTTTGCCTCGTGGGATGATTCATTTACACTTAAGAGGAAAAATGGTGGCAAGACTGACTCTTCCCTCTGATGCTTTATATTCCTCACTGCAGATTTCAACAGGCTTGTTACCTACCCTGTTCTGAATGACTAGCCAGAAGCATTTTTCTGCTTCAAAGAACATAAAGTAAAGCAATTAAGCCACTTCTTTCAGGGACCCTCTGCACTGCCACCCTGCTTCCTCTGCCAGACTCCCTTTTATTGCACCCAGGGGTTCCTTATAAAGCAACTCAGACACTTTCATGATGGTATGCCAGCTCCTTGTTCAAATGCACAGAAGATCCATCCTGCCTCTGGGCTCAGGATACAGATAACTACTCAGCAGGAATTACCCTTGAGAAGATTGCCCCCAAAATGACTCATTAATCCTCATATAGTAAAGATGGGTAGAGTATCTAGTGTTTTATAACCAGAGAAATGTATAAGTGCTGTTACTGCCTGCAAGGCTAGGAGAAAGAAGCAGGGATACATTGCCATCATTAAAAATAAAAGAAAAAAAAATAAAGGTATATAGATGTGGGCATTAATTCTGAATCACAGCTCTGTAATATTAGCACACACTACTAGGAAGATAAAAGAAGGCCTACAAGGATATTTCTTATTCAATGCATCAAAAGTGTTTATTAATATTTACACACTTGACATTGATTTGATAATTGGAAAATAATTCACTGAAATATTATCAACACATGTACTACATTTCCCACTTTATAAATATAAATTTCACTGTAAATTCAAATTCTACTGAAGCATGAACCCTGAGATTTAGGTGATTTCTGCTAGGTATATGCTGTGCATCACCGTGTGGGGATCACCCTTGACCTTGATCAAAAGTCAGACCACTGCTTTGATGGAGCTTGGCAGTATTTTAACAACAACAATGCAAACCAATTTCCAGAATGCAAACCTGGCCAGGCATCTGGGGGTTGCAAACTCTATTAGATGCAATATCTGTGTCTGATTTTAGCTGAGCAGCTCAACTGAAATCCCAGTAAGAGAGAAGTTTGCTGTATTTTGAACATATTTTGAGGCATTTTGAACTGCTTGAAGAAGCAGGCTTCTTTCTTCCTTTCAGTTTAGGAGGATTTCATAAAAAGACCAACAAATGCCCAAAGCTTGGAGAGCAAACTGCTCTGAGCTCACTACAGGGATATAGATGAGTAAGAAGAAGCACAAAGGGGGTGCAGCTAAGTAACCCATAAGTGACAGCAAATGGCAGCAGCTGAGGAATGATGGCTGCCAAAGCCTGTTGACTCAGAGGGATCCAAGTTCCAAGCCATGTTCTGAAACAAAACCTTTTCCATGGTCCTAGCAGGGCTGTCTGTGGCTGTGTGCCCTCCATTGAGTGCATAGCAAAACGTGTGTGAAGCACACTTAGCTCTGGGTTTTTCTCTCAGATAATCAACTGTGTGTCACTACTTGTTTTGTAAAATCAGCTCCTGTGACTGAACAAAAAGCACAGGAAGTAGAAAGCTCTTATTCTCTCAATTGATTAAGAAAACTGGAAGACTGTAGAAATGCTGAATATTCTGTCCAATCAGAAGCCTAATAATCCCTGCGACTTTAATAGGGTGGAGGAGAGAGCATGCTAGATATGTTCCTAGTCATGATCACATTTAAATTTCCAAATCTCAGTGATTCCATTACAACCTGGTAAGGAATTAAATTTTTCTAGAGGCTTCAAAGTAATCAGGTTGGCAAAATTGCTCAGCAGAATGTCTTATTTGTGTTTTATTCATAATAGTTCAGAAGTCATCTCAAGGCATCTACTGCTCCCAAATGGGTATGCATGTGTTCTGTGTACATCATGCTGTGCTCCTGTGCTTTCCTACATGGTGAGAGGAATGGCTTGTTGGGCTCATGTGCTGAGTACGTATTACATGCACACACCATCCATGAATCTGTCATTTGGAGGTACACAGAAGTCTGGTCTGGCAAGCATGCACTATGACTGTTTGATGGGGAGAAATGCTGAATTTCTATTTGCATTTTATTTGCAATACAATGATTTTTGGGTTTGTTTTTTTGGTTTTTTTTCAGAAATTCAGTGATACATTTCAGTTGCAAAAATACCTGAGATTTTTGTCAAAGCACGTGCTTGTGTGTATATTATTTTTATTGATACTGGGGAAGACAAATGAGAATTTGCATCTGCTTGACAGGGCAAGGAAGAAAAAAAAATTAAATAGAAATCATCCTATATTAACAGCCCAAACTGCAATCTGCAATTCTGTATTGAATTACCATTGCAGATAGAGTGCTTAGGAGACTATTCATTTTGTGTCTACCTCAATAAACCCAATGCTTCCTTTAAAAAAAAAAGAAGCACAGCAGTGAAATCACATATAATGAAAGCTAGTGACTATTCAGCCAGAATTCCAAAGTAAAAGAAACATTTAGAAAAACATATTAGGGGAAGAGAGACAGAGGAAAAAGCAGCAGCTGAGTATATATTAAAAACTCCACCAACAAAAACATCTGGTAATTCTTTTGTAAATAAGATGTGAGGGGCAGATGCTCCTTTTTTCATCATTTCATCCTAAGTTGAGAATACCAGGGGAGAAGTTCCTCTGACAGCTAGATGCACAGCAGCCCTTGCCATCTGGTATGTAAAGTGCATCAAGGCTCAGCACAGGAAGCAGAATGAACATCATGGAAATCTGTTTTAACCAGTATTGTGCTGGAGCCAAGGAGATAGCTGTGTGGAAGTTGAGGTGACAAGAGGATGAAAGATGGGAAATCCCAGAGACATAGGTCAGGGACAGGCACCTATTGAGTGGTATAGCCACCATGTGTGCACATGTGTATAGCCACTCACTGGGTGTGTTTTTCTTTTCAATCTTCAGGAAGAGGCAGCCAGAATTCTCGCCCACCAGCCAGTGTCCGTCGGCACATGTGCAGCTTTGAAAAATCCCTGCAGTGAATGTGTAAGAGAAGCTGCATGACAAAGAGTGGTTTTACCCCTTGCTTTCTTTTTCTCATTGGTTTATCATGTCTAATGATGGGACAAATGTGGTGCATGCCATTAAATATGGGAAATTTGCTTATGTCCCCTTGTTTCACACAATACTTTAAACATTGTCCAGATGTGATGAAGAGGACATTAAATAATTTTTTTGAACCTTTTACATTTATTTCTAAATGCCTACAACTTTGCAAATATGTCCTCTTTCTTGTACTAATTTTATCTTCTTTTTTCCATTCAGCCAACATTTTTCTCCTTTTTGTAGTTTTGCATAGAGATGACATTATCCTGTGTGCTTTACATGGCAAGACACCTCTGCTGTGCACAGCTCTTGCTAACCCATGCTTGTTAGCAAACTGAGGCTGCAGACCCAGCTGAGGGAGCACAGAAAACATTTATTTTGGTGGGATTTGCAGAAAACAGGGAAATCACAAAAAGGCACATGTAAATAAAACCAGCAGGATTTTGTATAGAAACAAACAGCATCTCAAAATAACAGCAGTGAATCTTTTTTCTGTTGTAATTTCTGAAAGATGTTCAGATTGTGCATTCAGCAAACAATAGCGAAGTTCTGCTCTTCAGAAGCAAGAAGTGCAAATACTGCCCTCTCTGAGCAAACACAAACACAGTGCAGAAAACAAGCAAGCTGTTGCAAAAACAGAAAGACTTCACCTCATTTCTCCCAGATCTATGCTCTTTTCCATCTGATAAGCAGCAGATGTGTAACAGTCTTGCTCCCTGCCCCAGGGAAGATTGTGCAGTGACTCGGTGGAAGGATGCTTGTGATCCACTGACACAGCATTTTGGGCAGTGTTCCCAGCTGCGACCAGAGATGCCGTTGCACTGCTCTGAGTATGTGTATGTCTCTGAGAGTCTATGCAATCTGTGGGCATGTAGCAACGATGTTAATTCAATCCAACCTGCCTCTCTGATTTGCAGATCAGAAGAAATCCACAAATGCATCATACATTTGGAGCAGTTGTGATGGCTTTTATGGGGCTTGTGCAGCAACCAGATTTGGCACCCTGAAAAGTGAACTGTACATAGGCAGTGTAGGGAGCAGCACAAACTATTTGTTTCTATCTTGTAGTCAGAACAATATGCCTCTTTTTTTCTGAACTGGAACAAGTGCTGCAGATTCTCAGGGTACAGATCACCAATTGTCTGTCTGGAAATTCAAATGGGAGTCCAACGCAGGCATACCATTAGGATGTAAAAGCAATTGCAACAACAGATTCTATTCAAAAAAGCATGAACACAAGCTGTGAAACTCCTGAGCATAGGGAAAGCTGAACCTCTTGCTTTTTGCATGACCACTTTGCTTGGATATTTTTTTTCAGTTTTGAAAAAATATCCTTATCCGCTTCTGAGAAACACCTCTGGTGGGACTACAACCTGTCAATGGGTCTGCAAATGCCCAGATAAGAACACCTTCAAGAAGCAGGGGAGTTTTTCAGATCTGCTGAGCATGAAGCTTGCTATTTTGGCTTTTCTGCCTGCCTCTGCCCCTCAGGCTTCCCCCTCCCTCCAGCCAGGACTGATGTGTTCAGAGGCCTGGCAGGGCTGCACTATGGCTCAAGGAAGGGCACGTCCTCCATCTGCAGTCTGAGCTCCCTGTGGCCACACAGCCCAGTCTGAGCAGTAGACAATTGTCCATCATATCACCAGCTGCCCATCACCACCACCTGGTCTCAAGCCTCAGTCTCATCCACCAGAACTCCAGCAATTTGTAAGTCCAGAATTTCCTTAGGAGGCCCTGCTTCATCACCCCAACATGCTGGAAATCACCACATGTGCTATGGTTTCCCTCTGCTCCCACCTACAAGCAAGTAGATGTAAACTCTTGAAACTGTCCTGTGTTTTGATGCATATAATACTTAGTATCATTTGTTTCACCAATCTTCATCTCCATTCTCTGTGCAATGCTGGAGATGGTTAGAAATGCAGAATCATCAAAATATAGAATCATAACATTTTATTATCATATTAAACCCAGAAGCATCAGCTTGGAGTTTCAGGGCTTTTTTCTTTTGAAGCTGCACATTTGTTACCATGGAAACTTTCAGATACACCCAAAAACCCACAGGCTTTACAGGCTGCTTTATCTACTGCAGCATATTAGGGAGAGCTGTACACCACAAACAGGAGGCCTCATGACTAAGCTTCCGGTGGCAACTTGGCTAAGTTTGCCACAGGGTTAAGCACTCCAAATGCTGGCATGTTAAGGCAATTATGATGGCTCTTTAAGCCCCATTTAAACTGTTGGGAATTTATTTTATTCTCAAGTATACCAGAGAGTTTGACAAGTTATTGTGGAAGAATGACATCATTGACCACTACCCCTGCAAGGGTTGCACACTTTTTGGCAGGAAATATCCAGGGAAACAGGTTTTTCTGTTCATAAGGAATTGCTCCTTTTCTGATACAGCTATAGACTAGGAAATATTCTGGCCATGCAGTATAATTTGGCCCTTTTTTAGCTTCATTTAGAGCTCTCAGTTGGGCATCTCTATGCCATGTGAAATACTTTTCAGCCTTGGTGTTAATGCCTTCGAGATGCTTGAAAAAATCCTGAATATATTCGCATATTTTAGTTTTATCTCATGCACTCTGTCTTATGTCCCCAGTGTTTTATTATTGCTGTTCACTATACAGCTTTCAGCTTGTCAATATCTTTTTGGTAAAAAACATTGTGGCCCAAATAATTTTCCATCAGAACCACAGAGGATTACAGAAAGCAAGGAAAAACCTCCAGCTGTCCTAATTACTATTAAACTGCATTCATAGGAAAGATCTGCTGATCTCTGCACCATGGTGTGGTGCTTTTCAGTGGGGAATACAGAATTCATGGGCAATTTTTGTGGTTTTATTCTATTCAAGTTCATTAATTAGTATTTCTTATTCAACAGCAACTCCATGGCATTTCTTTTGATGTAATATTTTTTGAAGGTTGTTGATCTTCACAGCCTCCCAGTCCTACAGATTATTTTGCCTTAGTTGCACCCACCTACACTTTTTGTAAATGAACTTAATTGTAGCATTTTCTTTGTATGTTCCTAAGCTTTCTAGGTTCCTTTGCTCAAAACATTGTACTTTTCAGTTTTCAGGTTCTATCAACTGTGCTCCCTTCTGAGCCTGTAAGAATAAATGCTTCAGGTCAGGCATTGGCATTGGCTGCACTGTCATAAACATTTATTTGAATTTGCAGCATGAAACACACCTTCAGATAACCCAAATGAGCTTCTCTGTTGATTCCTGAGGACCTATGATGGCTTACACCATGTTTTCCCATGCATTAACTTTATTATCCTTAAAAAAATTACAAAAACAATTCAGTAGGATGAATTCATTCTGAATATTCAGTGGGCTTTACTTGTTAATAAGAACGAAATAAACAGATTCAAAAGCTATTAACTACTAAGAGCACTTTTTAATTTCACTTTGATTTGCAGGTTTCTCATCTTCATTTCTTGAGCACTGGATGAATTTTCTTGCTGTTTCTGACAAATTGTTTATTATCCTGAACTCTCTATTATCTATTAGATTGTTTTCTCAAAGCAACACTTTAGTAGTTATTTGATTTTTTTTTCCAAAGCACCTAATGAAGAAAATTTTTTCACTAATATTGGATGACTGAAATATAACACAGCTTCTTTATTTCAGATGAGACTACAAATTTCTAGTAGTAATTATCATGAGTAGTCAGACCTTCATACACATTATCAGCATAATAGTCTCACACCTCTGTTGAGCTAGGTAGATTTGTGATACATGCTGAACTTGTGGGACTTCAACTACACTGAAGCAATGCACTGACCATTTCTCTCACCACCTCCCACTCTCCCCATATTCACAACTCTACGAAAGCTTGTGTACATAAAAATTATTGTTACGTCTCAAAGTAAATAAATCTACTTATTTTGGGACATTTGGCTAGATCTGAGCTGTTTGATTTGGAAGTAATTCCCTACCCCTAGGGCCAGGTATAAGCCTAGCAGCAACCCACTTCTATGGTAGCACAAATGTAAAGTGAGTGACCCCAACCCTGGTTCCAGCTTTCCCTGTCTGGGTGACCAGAGCAGAGAGGTGAGGGGGGCTGCCAACCTCTGATCCTGCCCGAGGGTCTGATCCCAACCTGGAGACCCCGTGGATGGAAACCAGGATCTCATCACAGGGTACTCAGCCTAGGCACAGCTACTGCATCCACATTACAGACTGTATAATATTAAGATTTCAATTTAAAAAAGAGAAAAATATCCCAATTATCAATAGGGTGAATATACATTAGAAAGCCTATCTGCAACTCACATAAAGTAATGCTTAACTTCTGCATTAGAGTAGCTTATGAAGGAAATTATTTGGTTACATTTAGTTTTACATAAACCAGTGGCCAGACAGAGAGTTGGAAAGGCAGCTCTGGACTTGAGCTCACTCACAACATCTCTAAGTATCATCAGGTTCTGCCCTGGCAAGACAGTATGACATCATTATGTTTTCCTGTATTTTTTGTAGCTGTTTGCATCGTACATTTAAAGCAGTGCTCTAATTAACATAGAATATTGTGTCCAATGCTCAAGGCAATTTTGTCCAAAAAAAAAAAGGGGGAGGGAGGGACGAGGGCAGGCAGGTAAAGGGAGGAGGGGAGCAACAAGGAAAAGTTAGTTAAGTAATTTAAATTTCCAGAAACACAAGTGGGAGGTTAAACATTGCTCTAATTATACAGCACTAACAAAAGCATTGGAGCCATGCTGTGAGAACAGTTTTAAGTTCCTCTTGTCACCAAGATAGAGATTATAGTGTAAACGAGCTAAGGCTGAAATTGGTTTGTGATTTCTTTTTTCATTTATGTGATTATATGAGGCAAAAATCCTGAGTATACACCAGATAGGGACTGAGGTTGGTGATGGCTCCCTCACTGATGAGAGAGTGCCGAGAAATTTTACCAACCCAGGTTTAAGAGATGGGTCCCTAGAACCAGTGCTCTAGAGGTTAGACTTGCAGGCACACGCAGACCAGCACAGCTTGCTTTGCTAATGAGCAGCAGAGCTGGCTGTGGCAGCTCTGAGAGTGGCTGCTCAGTGCAGGGAGGTATCACTACCCTGGATTAAAACCTGCTCACTCCCTTAATCACATTTCATGCCCCAGTGGCCTTACTGAAATGGAGACAATAACAGAAGAGACCTTGGGGATACCAACAAAGCACCTGCAGTGTGCTGCAGTGCAGGTATTAGCCTTAAATTTTCAGCTTGTTAGCTTAGGCCCTGGGAACTGTGAGGCAGCAGTGGGACAGAGCTTTAGTCAAGCTCATTACCACTTACCTGACTGCAGGGCTGGAGAAAGTTTGTAGTTTACTGACTGCCTCTCTCTGGGCAGGGCAGAAATTCCTCCACTGGTTTCCCTAGGATGGCATCCATCAGCAAGTGTTGTGTAGGGATGAGAAAGGTTTTGTCCAATGCACAGCTTTTGAACAGGGCATTTCTTTTTGTTCTGCACACCAATGCCTCCAAATGCTGGTCACCTCTGTGTCAGTGCTCAGGGACAGCTCTGCATGTGCTACGCTCCAGAGCCAGCTGCCAATGGCTGTACCTGGGCTCTCTGAAGGGAGGAGCAGCATTTGGTCACTGGGCAATACCTGACACTGACCTCCTCTGGCTGCTGGTAAGACAGTTCAGGATTTGTTTCAGACTTAATTTTTCCTGACAAAGTTGATAGGCTTCTCAGTTCACATTTTATGTTCATTCCTAAAATTTTATTGTAATAGAAGGGACTGCCAGGTTATCCCAGTGCTTCCTACTGGCTGTGGCATTTCAGTTACCACAGTGACTACAGGGAGGTAGGTTGGGCCAAAACATTGGGCTGGCAATGAAAGATGGGTAATGTTTATTATTTCTCCCATAATATTCTCCTCTTCCTCTGGGTAATTACCATTGTTGTTTAAAAAAAACACAAACAGCTGAATATATTAAATCTGTGCTCTGTGTCTTGTCTAACACCACCAAGCTGGCTCAAATGACTGCATCACTCATCTCAGCAAGATTAAGAATCTTAATTAAGGTTCTTCCTCAGCTCATGGCCACTTGAAGAAGGTAGCAGACCAAAACTCTGGCATCCTGAAAGGACAAAACAGGGTATAAACTCTTAACAGATCAAGGAATGTCCCTTCCTGTTTTAACAGAAAGGGCTCTTTCACAAACACTTTTCCTGACTGCATCTGAAGCCAGACCTGAAGCCATTTTCCAGCCTGTGGGTTCCTGGAGTTAACCTCATCAGAAAACATACTACCCTGCTTAACTATTTCATGTGCTATCAATTAGGGGTTGTTATGCATAAAACACTCAAGGAAAAAAAAAAGGACACAAAGTTTCAGGCCCACAGGACTCAAAGGTGATTTAATTCTCTATGCTTGATATCAGGTTATAACTTTTCTGGTAAAAGGATCAGAGGTCTAACTTACCTTAGACCAATGTGACAATAATTTTTCATCTCAGAAGCATTCGGCCTCTGAGATGTAAAGAAACCTTTTCTATCCAACATCTAACATAAGTCATCCTCAGAATCCTGAAGTATGGAGAGAAGCCAACTGTTGTGGACTACTCAGACTTGACACTGCTCCAAGAAAGCCAGAAAGGTCAGATCCTCCAGGAAGTGACAAGAGCAGGACTCTGTTCTTGGCCTGAGATTGGACTTGGGTCTGGGGAACTCCTGGTCACAAGGAGGGACCAGATTTTGGTCATCTGGAGATACTTAACTATGAACAGTGAGCTGTCTAACAAGTTATAGGCATGTCCTCCTGTTGGGCAGGCATTTTGAACCATTTTGAACCATAGTCTCAGACTTGGGTGCATCAGTTCTTTCAAAGAATTTCAGGAAGTAACTATTAGGATCTGAAGTTGTTTTGCATCTTGTTTAGTGTCTACAATAAAGAAAGAAAGCTGAAAGTGCCCCAGAGTCATACAGAGAGTATGTTATAAAGATCAATGCATGCATTAGAAGCAAAATTTTGAATTACCAAAAATAGCAAAACCTCTGCTCATGAAATTAATAACTCACACCAAAAATATACTTACTTCTATTTCCCCTAAAATACAAAACACATAGATAAAGTTGTGGTGAAAATTGAGAAAAAGCATCTAAATTCAAAGCATGTTCTTTCCTATAAGCAAAAGCAAACCCCCCCTATGTGCTGATAGGATACCCAGGAGTCTGCCTGTACATGTAGACTAGGTGGGAGGATTTGGAGAAATAGTAAGTGGAGTGTTACACTGGGTATACTCAAGTACAAACCTTAAGATCCCTTGAGACTCCAAGAAGTTCACTTCTGTGCAGAAAGTGTGAAGTCTAAATCCTATGAGAAATTGACAGGAGAAAGGACAGAGTTAGGAAAGATAAATGAACACATGGTGGACACGAACTGGGTAATCACCCTACTGATAAAATGAAGAAACCACCACTTGGTGCCGTCTCGTCACTGTGCCAATGAACATCAAGTTTTCAATACCCCCACTGTGACCTGGCTTGGTACCCTCTCTTGCCTTTTTGTGTTAAACCATCCCTTCTACCATTAACCCAGGCAGATTATTTTGATCTTGGCCTTCTCCAATGGGTGTTTCCTTCAAAAAAGGAGATGGCAATCACTTAGCAAGTGATGACCACACAGTCAGGATTGTCATCATTGCTTTGCACAAGTGAGACAGCTCCTTCTCTCACAGAGACTCAGTTCAGGTCTGAGCTTCTCCAGACCCATCTTTGTTTTTGTCTAAATGTGAATTAATGATATTCAAGATGGCTGCTCTTTGTTCCAGCATAACAAGTGCTCTTCTTGCATTTTAATGATTAATTCTTCCAGAAAGTGTCAAACTCGATGTGACCCCCTGCCAGCCATCCAGCAAGACAGAGCCCAGGTATTTCTATGGCAGTCTTGGGACTCCATCTCAAAATGTGACTAATTAACAGGCTAGCAGTGCCTGGACAGAGGAACTAGAGAGAAAGAGCTGGAACAATAATCTGAGGCAAATAATCCATGGATCTTGTCAAATGGATCCCACAGAGAGCCACTGCAGCCCTAAAGCTCTTTGTCATGAGGCCATTGGAGCCATGAGCAGTAAGGTCTGGCGAGCAGAGGCAAGCAGGACCAGCTCTCCCTGGCGAGCAAGTTGCTACCAGACAAATTTAGATGAAATGGTCAGCTCACATTTGGACATTGCAGTCCCAGCACAGTTTAAGCATGGCCATTGACTTGAGACTATGGAGAGTGCTACAGAAGAAAGAAGTAAGAGCAGAATTTGAGAGTGAGGGAGAAGGAAATGAAGTAAATAGGAGCAAGACTTGAAGATAGAGGTAGTGAGCTCCTTGAAATAGCTGTGCTTGCCTTTGATGTAAAATACAAAATCTTGGAAATAAAATGAGATAGAGAAAAAACAGATGGTGTGAGGAAGGATTCAAAAGTGAGGTGATGCACCAGAACTAGATGTGAAGAAATAAGTGATGCAGAAGTGGACTTAGCACAAAAGGCAGCAGATAATCATAACTTTTTTTTTTGTTTGCAGTTATTGTAAGCTACAGCATCAGCAAAATACAAGAGCGCTTGACTTATTTTCCTCACTAGAAGAAGATACTTGTTTTGAAGTTAAAGTAGACCAAATGTGTTTCTGTGTGAAGAGTTTGCAGTTCTTGGCATGTTAAACATTACTTTAAAAAACTTTCACACCCAAGAGTTACACTCATTTGCTTATCTTTATAGCACATTAAAAAAAAAAAAAAAGTAATACCATAGCTTATTTGATCAAAACAGGAATAGTTCTAAGCCTTCATTCTTATCTTTTCATTGATCACTATAATATAGATGTTTCCTTCTTCAGTTGTGAACATGACTTTCTTATCTCTTAGGTTAAAGCTCTAAATCAAAACAACTCCAGGTGCAACCAACTACACGCTTTGGGGAGTTATGATTTTTTTAGTTTGGCCCTTTCATATGCCCCAGTTCCAACAGAGGTGGTGAGTCACAAGTCCAGCATTTGGAGTCTGGAGTTGGAGATGAGTTTCCCAGCTTGGATCCACCTAAAATTCTTTTTTTTTCCTCCAGGAGTACTTACTGCTTGACAGAAAAATGACACATTGTCATGTATATTTCTTTTCTGTTTTGACAGATTTACAACGCTGTATGTCTTGTACCAGTCTCTTCCAGCTATGACAAAGTCAGTCAATATGGGGGTTTTTTTTTATAAAATACAAATGGCAATTATTTACTCCTTAAAAAAGAGAACCATGAGAGTCTGAGCAAGGGAAGCAAAATGCTTACAACAATACTGCAATACTGTAGGGGAAACGATCTCCTCTAGTGTGTGCAGTAGCAGGAGGTGAGGCTGCTGTGCCAGCCTCCCACTCACTTTGTCTCCCATCTGCATGACAGTCTCAGGGTCTGAAATGTAATTCTTTGTTTGCTTCTGGTCCCTGAGGGATGAAACCCCGAGATAAGGTTGATTCGAATAAATCATGTCAGAATTTCTCTCCATCTCTGGTTTGCACCCAGATTATGTATTTTAGAATTTGTGAACCATCTCTACTGCCTGACCTGCAATTAAACAGTTGCTTGGTTCTCTAAAGCACTGCTCAGCTCCCTGTCCCACCAGCTGCTCACAAGCTGCCACTTAGCTTTGAGCGCTGCTCACTTCAAGGGTACAGGGAAATGCAAAAACCTACAGCTCCTCAGAGTGGGACCTGACCCTCAGATCTTCACTCAGCCAAACTGCCCAGCGTTTTGGTGGGACACAGCCCCTATGAGGAGTAAGAGGATTTGACTCACCATGGTCATGCTGCTGCTGGTTCCTCCTCCCACACAAACCAACTGTTTTCAGTCCCAGAATTTTAGCCTGGATTGTAAATAAACAGTCACCCGGGAAGAAGTGCATTTACCTCCCACCTGATAGAAGCCCTGGGAGTCCTTCATTTCTCTGTTAGCTAATCTGTTTCTAAGGGGAAGAGGGAGTAAAAGGGAAAGAGGGGGTTAGAAACAATTTATCTCTCTACTCAGTTTGCCAAAGGCTATGACTGTGGATTGTTTTTCTTCCAACAGCTTGAAAATATTTCCTAATAGCTGCAAATCAGGCTTAATTAAATCTTTTCCTGTGACCTTTTTCCTGTGTTTTTTTTTCTTCTCCCCTGCAAAATGGTGAGCAAACCTAGGTACCAAATGACAGCTCAAGTCCTCAAACCACAGATGGCCCTCCCAGAGCCCTTCCCGCAGGCTAGCCTTTCCAGGTTGGCTGTAGGATGGATAACCAGCATCACTTTTGGATGAAAATCGTAGTGTTTTCTCATGTAGTATTTCTGGGAGGACATGAAAAACTGGAGGGGGAGGCTTACTAATGAGGCAAAGCAATTAGTATTTTTGTAGGCTTGTTTGTTATACTGCCTGTGTCTTCGTAATGTAAATGCAAATAAACCATCTTTATTTTATTCATAGTTCTAATGGAAAGTCTGTGTCATGGTCTGAACCAGGTGGAAGACAAGATCCAAAGGGGGAACATACATGGCACAGACTCTCAGTGCATGTGAAGAACCAGGAGACAGGGTGCAATCAGACAGCGGTGATCAAACCCCTCACTAAAGACTGCCACGGCCAAAGTCTGACTTTTACCGACATCAGCACTAAGACTCTGTACAATGTGGTGGAGGAAGAAGACAGAGAGCCCGTTCACCTCAACCAGTCCAACAGCCCTTCCATGGTAGTGCACAGGCGGGTGGCAACGACCCCCCCGCTGCAGGCCACGGCGGAGGAAACTCAACTCTTCTTGCCTGAGCAGTCCCCCAAGACCCTGCCCCTGCAGCCACAGTCTCTCATGAACCAGCTGCAAGGAGTGGTCAACAAGTTTGCCACCGGCATCCCCGACTTCAACGCTGTCCTCCCCACTCCCGGCTCAGGGAACGGCATGCGGCCCCCCTGCCCACCCCCGCCACCGCAGCAGCCGCCCCTGCAGCCTTTCCAGGTGGCTGCCTTCAGCCAGGAGCCCCTGTCTCCCCCGGCTGAGGAAGCCGAGAGTGAGAAGGTAAAGCTCATTCAGGGATATGTGTATGAGAAGAGCACAGAGGAGGAGGAGGACGAGGAGCCGGCAACCAGCAAACTGACTCTCGAAGACTCTCCCGCGCTGACGCCCCCATCCCCTTTCCGGGATTCAGTGGCTTCGGGCAGCTCCGTGCCCAGCTCCCCCGTGTCGGAGTCGGTGCTCTGCACACCCCCAGATGTGACCTACGCCTCTGTCATCCTGAGGGATTATAAGCAAAGCTCGTCCACCCTCTAGATGCTGCAAGAGACAAGACAGGAAGGACTTTGGCAGCTGCCCACTGGGAGGACTTGTGGAGACAAGCCTCCCAGGGCTGCAGGAGAGAGAGCAGAGAACAAAGTGACAAATGACAGGGCAAAAATTTCATCCTGCACTTAAATAACTAAAATGAGGCAAAAAGATAATAAAAAATCCATTCTGAGGGCTCAAGATTATCTATCTGTTAAAAATAAAAGTACTTTGGGAAAATGTTAGGAAACCACAACAAAGCACAAACTAAAGGAACAACTTCTATAGCAAAAAAAAAATAAATAAAAAGAATAAACACGCAGGAAAAAAAAATATAATCACACTTAGTCACACCCTTTCTTGGCAATGCTTGAAAAGGACTCTGGTAAGTGTGACCTGGAGAAGTCATTAGCACACCTCATGACTGCTGTTTGTCTGCTATGGGGGTAACACCCCCAGGAGCTGTACGGGCAGAGTGTGGTGCGGGGGAACAAAGCTACTTGTATATGAGACATATATGCATAAATACTTTTTTCCTGGTTTCTACAGGTAGTATAACTGTGGAACTTTCTACAGGTGGTATAACTGTGGAACTTAATTTTGGGGAGAGGAGATGAGATAATGTGAAAGCACATGGATCTTACTGACTCCTATCTGAACGATTTGTTCTTCATACTAGGCTGCTTTTTGGGGGATTTGGGCTTCTTTTAATGCTGATTGTGAACAGAGCAAGAAATATGATCAAGTTAAGACTCAAGAGGTTTCTGAAGAAAGCCTTGCCATAGTACTTGTAACATGATAAGGACTAGAAAAACTGCCCTTTTGTAAAAGGTTGCAAACCACGTGGCTAAACTGTTACACAACATTTCCTGTAGCAGAACAATATTTATTGACTATCTTTTCATAAAACAACATATTTTGCCATGCCATTGCATCATTCCTTTGTGTTACTTTGGAAAAAAATGCATTGAGAAATAGCTGTTTACTTAGAGCAACAACTGTTAGTCTGGAGAAAGGGCAATTCCACGCTGGGGGTTATGGAGCCTCCAGGCAGCAGAGTGAGCGTACGTTTGTGTATCTGTATGCGTGGGTATGGTGTGTGTGAAGAGTAACATCCAATAACTACCACTGGAAGATTGTCTTATATACTATGAATATTTTTATGTTTAAATCATGTTTTTATATCGCGTTGGTACAAATATTCAATAGATCTTTGAAGGTTTGTATGCTGTGCTAACACATCCTTTTTTTCATATACAAGCTGAGACAGTCGTTACCCTTATAATAGGGTGCTTTGTTTTGCAGATATTTTATGAAGTAGATATATGATATTAATAACCAGTGCATTGAGAACTTGTTATTTTACATGTTTTGCAGCAAGTGTGGCTAACAAAAAAAAAAAAAAAACAAACAAAAAGAAAGCTGTTTTAGAACTTGCAGGTGAGAGACAGGAAAGTAAACCAACTATTTCACTGATAATTTAAAATGAAATCATATCAGGACAGGAAATTTCATCAGTGCTTAATGTGTGCATAAATTCCCAGGTTTTGCTATTGACAGTTCTTTTAAGCCCTTTATGATGTTTGGTTGCATGTTCTTCTCTTATGCATTCACTTCTTGTGTTTAATATACAATATAGCTTAAAGGTCACTTCTGGGCATTTGTAGTTCTGTCATTTATTCCTCTTCCTCCTCTATCTTTCATGTGTTTCCTAGAGATGGTCCTAATCTAAAGCTCCCTAATGACTGGCGTGATAGAAGTCCAGGTCTAATTGCTGCGATCTGAACTTAATTATAATGATGATTACCTATTTATAAATGTGTTTATTATACATACACAGATCAGGATTTTAGCTGCTATGATCTTTGCTAGTGCTGCTGAATTCAGCTGAGGACGACGATCTGTCCCACAGTTCCACACTTTATTTCAAAAAATATTTTAAAGGAATGTCTTCCTGTTAATATAGTTGCAAACCTTGATTTTAACCATGTTTCTTTTGAATATTCTACCAGAGCTTTTCTGAATTAATCATAATTCGAGTATTTTTTTTTCTTTTCACTTGAATTTTAAAAAGTCCCTCTTGTTATCAATTCATCTCTGAAGATCCAAATCTCATAGTTTTTCCCTAATTATGCAGTACTGGTTTTGGAATGTTTGTCTCATATTCAAAACCAGAGACAGTCTTTTTTTCTCATCCTCTTTTCACAATATTTGGTCCTTTCAATATTACTTGTGGCCAATTGCTATCATTGTCCTGATGTGGAAAGCATGAAATGACTTTGCCCAAAGACAAGTTTTTGTCAGTATACTGATGTCTCTATAATGAATTGAAGACACCTGAGGGTTAGTCAGCTGATTTTTTTGCTCTGCTTGGGGCTTTTAGGGGGATATTTTCTGTTGCTGTTTCTTTTATTTAAAATGCTGATTACTCCTTAAAGCAGTGAGAAAAATGCCATCTTTCCTGATCACTGCACTGGCAATGAATTCTATCTGCTAACAATTGTACTATAAGATCTGCTGTGCTGTTTCCAAAAACATACATTGTCAGTAGCACAGATACTAAGAAGCCAGTCTTTAAAGATCTGAGAGAGATAAGAAAAAGAAATTCAGCAGATTTGTATAGACAAGGAGATGGCAATGTGGCAAGGTACTATACTGTTTTCATATCTGTCTGCTTTGAGCATATTAAGCACTGATTTTATTACTGCAATGTAATTATATCATGAGTAGGAGTTTTCTTGAAATTCAGTATATTAGCTTTTAGTTTGTAATTGTTAAAACTGGAAACATACACATACGTAAATATATCTAAAGAACAAGAACTCACCTTGTGTATGCAGCTGTATGAGCTACAAAGCTTTCTGTAGAAGTTCTTTCTTTTGGTCTGTCAAATGCTTGATGAAAACTGCCTTTTTGTCAAAATGATCTTGAAAATGCTGTAAAATAAATATTTTCTATTTATTATTTAAAAATAGAATGCCACAATTTTTAATTTTTTGTTTCTTGAGTAGGAAGTAGTCATGTATAGTAGTTCATTGTTCCAGGGCTTTTCAGCATCATGAATAAGAGACAGTGGGATATTTAAATGGAGGTAGGTATTGATTAAATTGTGTCATGAAGGTGAGATGGTGGAGGGTTGGAGGACTTTTGCTTAGGTAATAATCCTCAGTGTTTTGGCTTCCTAATAAAATTCAGAAGCACTGTAACTATGGGTTCAGGCAGACAAGTAGTGGAAGAGAATTCAATAGGAAATTACAGAAAACTTTGCTTCCCAAGGACATGGGAAAACACCAGCCCTTCTCTAAAAATCGTCTTTGAGATGTCTGCTTCTCCCATCAGGGAAATTGCAATATGTTTTCTTGACAGCTATAAATGATAGGCATTGATCCACCCTGGCATTTTGTGTCCTACCTTTACTGCTTCTGGATAGAGCAAAGTACTGGGACTCCTGGCTCCTGCTCTGCAACTCACAGGCACTGTGGCTTTTTGGTGTCTCCTGAACTGCTCTGTGCCTCAGCAAGATGCTTCTTGGAGGGCTGCTGGGTTTTTCAGAAACAAGTGGCACTAAACATAGAAAACCTAGATCTTTTCATCTTTACACTTGTGAATAGGCCTGTGGCTCCTTTGTTTGGATCTGGCCTTGCAAGAGCCCATGTCTGAGGAGTCAGTCTACCTACAACTACTGCAATGTAGGAGTACAGACAGTAACATTTCATTCTGTGGTAAGTGCCAAAAGTTTGGTCTGTTTGTTCATAGAGGTTTTCTCCTTTTTTATCCCTTTTTCTTTTTGTTTGCAAAATCTTTTCTGTCTATGTCTTAGTAAGAGTTCTGCTGACCAAGTGTATTCAGTTACAAAAACATCTTCAGAGAAACACAGCACTTACTCACCTCCAGAGCACCCAGTGCAATGCTGCACAAGCTGGTGAAAAAAAAATCTAGAGCAATTTTTCACTGGCTAAATGGATGGCTGGACCAGAACCACAGAGAAGAAAAGCACAAATGAGATTTAGTCTCCATCCTTCTGTCAAGGACAGAGTGTTGGCAGCTCCACCAGCCCAGCCCATGCCCCTCCACCCAACCTCTGCTCAATAACTTGGGTCTCCAGACTGCTGTCAGGTACACTGTGCATGGAGTAAGTGGCTATCAAAAGAAGGCAGTGGAAATTTGGCCCCTGGGCTTGTATCCATCACTCTTTAGACAAAAACGGGAACAGGTTGCTAATATCTATACTACACAAGTCTGAGTGACTGTTAAAAATGCTTCTTATATGGAAGTGGGAAAAGAGTGCAGATTGCATTGTTGTGGTCGGTTTTTTTTTACCAAATAAATGAGTCACTAGACACTTGGCAAGTATCTGTCTGCAAATCATTGGGAAGGAGAAGCAGACACTGTAGCCTATTTTTATCTGTGTAAGATTCCCAACAGGGATATTAGCAACGAAGAAGATAAGGAATGCCACACTGCCAAGTGTGTGGTACGACCACAGGCCCCATATCTGGACCTGGACTCAAATTTTGGCAAACCCTGCAAGCTCCCAAGCAGAGATGGTAGAAGAGAGCAGGAGTGACTGGTTGCCATTTCCAGTACTACAGGTAAATTGTATCCTACTAAAAAAACAAGCAAACTATTCTTTGCCTTTAATTTAACATCCAGATCTCAGTAAATCACACAAAACAGGACTGCTCCCCCAAGAAAGCAGGTCACTCTTTGGCACCAAGCAAGAGCATTTGTTTTCTACTTGGTTTCACTGTGGGCGTAAGCAATGTATCTCTACAGAAGTAAAATATCGTCGTGAGTTGTGGGTTTCCATAACCAAAAGGCCTCTAGGTAGGTGGAGAAGCAGCTGGCACAGATACCAGTGCAGACAGATAAGAGTTTAGGAGTGGTATGTATCTATGACATTTAATCCACCCACTTTATTTATTGCACACCGTTCAATGTGTAGGTGGCATGAGATCCATTCCCCCACCTACGCCACGGTATGGTGTGTGGGACTCCTACCTCCCCGTGCTGCTCTGAGCCTGAACCAGGAACAGATCTGCAGGACCTCCCTCCTGGAAAGATGGTGTGCCTGAAGGACTGGCTCAGGGCAGACCAGTCTCTGGTCAGGTCCCTGCTTTTCTAACACAGGGTATCTTTGCAGTGCACCAAGAGTGTATTTTCCTTGCAAGTGTCACCTAGAGATGGGGAAGTTCGGTGCCTTGGAATGCCTCAAAATAAGTCAATAGTTTAAAAGGAGCTGTTTCCCCAGCTGCCCTCCAGCAGCCCCTGGTGAGGTGTGCCCCACAGCTGAACAGACTGTCAGTCCCACAGCCATAATCCAGGCTGTGATGGTCCATCACTCTCCGCGTGCCCAGCAGCCCGTGCTGCCCTGCCGGTGCTGTACATACAGCCCTGAGCAGGTGCCTGGGGGGAGCTTCACGCTGCTGCTCCCCGAGCTGCTGGCACTCAGAGGTCTGAGTGGCACTGAGGGCCCACTGTGGCCTTCACTGTTCCCAATAACACAGGGAAAGTGATGGAGCAAAAAGAAAGGCAACAACTTGACCTCGCAAGAAAGGCAGGCAGGACTGTGCCGTGGAGCCAGCAGGGTGTCCCTTATGGCTTCTGACAAAGTCCTGACAGCTCCTGTGGTTTGCATCTCAACAGACATATGGAGTTGGCTCTTCATTCTTTAGCTACTCTTGTTAGGTAACACTATAATAGACAAACTGCAAAATTATCAAGGCAAAATGCTTAAATACCACTGCTGGGAGTGATGTCTCTCATGGAAGCTGAATCTGAGCAATGTTTTCAAAAATGTATGCTATAGGAGTTTTTTAATATATCTTAGACTTGAAAATGCACTGACAAATCAATGTCTTTTTATTTAGGGAAGGAAGCAAAAATGAGTGTGTTTTCCTGGGATGTGTTATACATGTTTTGTTTGAACACTTAAACAGAACAATTAAACTGTATTTTAATTTGGCAGGCACCTTGGTAATTATTTTGATTTTTTGCTGGTTTGTTTCTTTTTTTTTGGGGGGGGGGGGGGGCATTGGATTGATGTTTTTTCTTTTCTGCTTAAAAATAATGCCTAGAATACTTAGCAAGGTTATTAACTGTGCCAGGATTTTCATGGGCATCTGTGTGATGCTAATTTAGAAACTGAAGCCTCTCAGTGCCAAGATCCTCAATGTGTGTGAATCAGCGTTAAGTCCTGAATTATGTCATTTTCCTTGAGAAGCTGGCTGAGTACCTGTGCTGTTAACTTTTGAGTTTCTTCAAGATTCATTTCCCACCCCAAGCTCCATTTTGCAGTTGTGAAGATGTTGTTCTTATCTCTGTTTTTGAGGCTGCTGTTGCTCATTGTTCTTGTCATTTGATGCGATGCCTTTGCACCAGCCTTGGCACAATTACAGGGGGAAGTGCCCGTCAGGCTGCAGCTCCACAACAGTGCCAAGAGATTTTCCTTCTGAGTTCCATTTCTCTTTTTGAGAGGTGGCTATGCTGCATGCCCTCCAATGTGTTTTTTGTGCTCTTCTGGGGCAATCTGGCACATGTCATACTGCTGGGCATGAATGTGGTGCATCACAGCCTGGCCCTCAGCTCTGACCCCAGTTCAGCTCTTGATTCTTTCAATGACTTCGGCATGTTCATCTACTCAAGGGTATTTCAAAGCTGCATAAGGGAACTGTGTTCCCTTACAATGGACACAAGTGAAAACTGAGCTTAGAAACCTTTAGATATGTTTAAAAACTCAGCTGGTCTTTCCTTTCAACTCAGGCCTGAACACAGGAGAAGGGTGTATAAATAAAAGAAAATTTTCACAGTCCTTTTACTCTCTTTCTCACCTTGATCTCAATGCCAGTTTACTCCAGCTCATTCTTACTCAGCCTCTTTTTATAGCATACATGGCATAACTGTGGAAGTGGCACCATGCAGTTCAATAATTTTGAATCATTTTCTGTATTTACAGTTACGTCATGATCAGTGTTAAAGGAAGATTTGTGATGTCTGTGAAAGCTTAAGGAATAAAAAAGAGCACAAAATGAGAAGGCACAACAGTCACATCAGCTGGGGCAAGCTTAGATGCTGCAGCCATAAAAGTCATCAAATAAGACTATAGTCTACAACACAGTTAATCCTCAGGAGGACAGAAATGCTAGCAGGTCTAAGGTCTAATTTTCCCAGCAAAATCCAGGCTTTGAGTCTCAGCTCCAGAATAAAGCTGTGTCGTCAGATTGCAATACCACCATTTGAAAAACACTCAGAGCCTTTTCCTCCTTAGTGCTGGGTTGTTTTGTTTAAGGTAGATATCATCATCTTCAGTGGCTGCTGTGCACAGACCTTTCCCCAGCACTTACAAAACATTCAAAGCCTTTCTCTCCTTAAAGCTGTTTTTTTAAGATAGATGTTATCAGCTTCTGTGTGAGGCATACCCTGTCCATGGCAGGCTGGGCATGGGGCAGTGCTGGAAGCAGGATCAGGACCCGGGTAGCAAAAGCTTTCTTGCACAGTGTTCTTGTTTTAGACATTTGTGTTTGTGTTTCCTGTCTGCATTTAGAGCTCTCTGAGCCCCAGCACCTCTGTTCATAGCAGCATGAACAACACACAGCTGGCAAAAACAGCACAGCAAGCAGTATTTACTCGCTCTGTTGCTGGGACTTTCCCTTATCTATGTGCTCCATCTTGCTGTCACAAACAGCTTGTCACCTGTGACACAAAAGGGCAAGCCTGACTGAAGAAACAGGGGAGACAAACACTTTTTATGCCAGGCCTCTTGGTGCTAAAGGCAGGGAACACTGATTTACAGAGATCAGGCATGTCCCACAGGAGAGTCCCCCACATGCACAGGAGACAAGGTGCCCACACTGTCACTGGCTGAGGATGAGAGACAGGGCACATGGAGCCCTCTCAGGCTCCTTGAGACCACAGGGAATTTTACAGGTGCTGTTCACCAAGACAATCAAGATCTATGTGTGACCAGTTTGGGACAAAGAGCTTTGAAAAGGACAAGGATGGGAAGTTCCCCCTTGACATCCTCCTTCAAGGGACTCAGGTCACAGGGTCTGTGTGAGTGTAGGACTTCTTCCTGCTGTGTCTGGGATGGCCTACAGCCCACCAAGGCTCAGCCTCTCCTCACCTTCAGACCCTCCTGAGCTCCAGCCCTAGCTCTTCACACTTGTTTCTCTCCTTCCACAGGGGAAGATGCCTGTAGGGAGTTGCAAGACTCTGGCTGTTTTGTTTGCTTGCTCCAGAGGTCTCTGCTGATGCATTTTCATCTGGCTTCTAAGCAAAATGCAAGCTGAAATGGGAACAAGTGTTTGTCCCTGTGGGCACAAGTAGCAGGGGTAGGTCTGCTGTCCCTGTCCTGGCTGGGAAGGGAGAGCAATTCCCAACCATGCAAGTATTCCACACAAAGCACATGATAGAAACAAAGGGAGAGGAGCTGCATGAAAGGCCTCTGTGAGTTGTTTCACTCTGATGTCCATGAAATCCTGGCTAAATCATGAAAATCCAGAGTTCTGACTGGGCTGGATGAGAGAAGTGGTGCATGCTGTCCATTAGACCTTTATATTTTGCTCCTTATGGCCCAAGCTCAGACATCCCTGTCAGCAGTGGATTCTCTCCGAGTTTGTACTCACTGTCACAGTGGCAAAGACAACAGAAGGAAAACACAGAAGAGAAGGAGCCCAATTAGGCAACAAGTGCATCTGTCAGCAAGAAGAGCTAATTCTTAAAAGAGATATTGGACTTAATAGCTGAGATGTTACAAGTTATTCTTCTACCACTGTGTTAGGCTCAGTCCAGCCAAAGGCTAGGAGTAATTCTTAGCAGAGTATCAAGAAACTAAAATACTCATAGTCCTGTTGTAGTAACACCATGACAAGAATTTCTCCATCTTCTGCTTTTCTGAGACAATCTGAACCCTTTAAAAATTTTTAAGTGGAACTCTAACACCCAAGTTTCACGAGGATGATTAATGTCAAATGACCAAGACAGAGGAATTAGGATCCAGCTCTTAATATTAAAGTTACAGGAGATTGATAAAAAGTATTCTTCTCCTTTAATCCGTATTTGAAAGTATAACTGCATCTGTAGAGTAATTCAAAGGAAACCTGTATTATTTCCAACCAGGAAAGGTTCACTCAAGCAGTAAAATATTAATTTTATTTTTTTAGTTTACCATAATGTAAAAAATTAGCCTCCTACATTGAGTATGTATAGAAATTGTGTCATATCAGCTGGGGAGCACGTTATGTCCTACCTGATCTCAAGAAGAAAAGGGAGAGGATTCTCCAGTAAGGAGTATTTTTCCAAACACACTTGGTCATGTTTTCTTCTCTACAAAAGCAACTACATGTAAAGATTCAGTATGCAGGCCTTCCACGTTGCCTAACACACGATATGTTCAGCTAAAGCCTGATGCTGAGTCATCCAGTCAGGCCAGTTTTGCTAACTTTTCCAAAAGCTCTCTCTCTTGCAGGGAACTCATACCTGCCATGAGTGGCTAACATGCAGTTGTCAAGGTTAAGAAAAAGAAAAAGAGTCCTCAATAGAAGGCTGGGCACTTCCTTTATTTTGAGAGGAAAGCTCTGCATAAAACCATAAAAAATTACACTTTACACCATATCTTTGCAAAACGATTGAACTACATTTGTCTTCATCATTGACACTCACATCAAGCCATGGTGAAAAGGTACTTACTGGTTTTAATCCAGTAATTAAGAGACATGAATCCACCTTTCAATTGTCGATAATCAGAACTTTAATTTGAAAACAGGAACTAAACAAATTTACCTTCCCATGCCTGAACTGAAACACTGAAGTTAGTCAAGAGAGATTTAAGCCTCATGAACCTCTGCATTTTCTGTCACAATTGCCTCTGAGATTTTTTAAACTGATGGCATGGCATCTTACAGAATATGTGTTTACACTTGAGCAGCTACGCCCCAGGTCCTTTCTGCCTCTGATATTCATGTCTTTATTCATCCCAGTACAAGACACTCCAACTCTTCAAAGGCATCTGGAAGGCTACGAGCATTCCTTTCCTAGAGCTTTACAGAGCATAAATAGTTATGGATTCAGTCTGTCTGTAATGCAGTGTGTTTGTGTGGGATGTAGCACTGTCCTCCCCATTTGGCAGGTGAGGAGGCTGACACATCGTATACTAACACCAACATTTGCAAATATTTTCCTAAAGCTAAGCAGTAAGTTCTCATTTTGACATTTAAAGAAAAAAAAAATAGCCTGTTTCAGTTCTTATCTTCTCCTGAAATTAATGGCAGCTACAGATATTAAGCACATATATATAAAATGTGACCTGTTGGTCTCACTTCTAATGGTTTTAGGTACTCTTCTGCAAAAATGTTTCAAACTATTGCTTCAAGGCAAGGATCCTGTAGCACAAATGAGGACTGATGGCACTGAGCAAAAAGAGAAGAGATTCTTCTCTTTCTACCCTACGATTTTTTATCTATACTCATCTTGAACATTAAAGCCTACACTAATGTCCCTTGGTATGATCTAGTTCCAGACCTAGAATTCTGGAACAGGGCATGTCCAAAATAAGATTGATTATTATTCTGTAGTTCAGATTTCTTTTTTGACATGGCTTAGGTCAAAGACTTTAATTTTGTCACCACAAAACCATCTGCCATTTATAGGATCTCTCCCTCTCTTGCAGTGCAGGGAATGTGCTCAGATAGTGAGCAGATTCCCAATGCTTTGTTGGTTTCCACCAACATGTGATGAGAAGGGGAGCAAGCTTTCTTTATTCAAATTCTTTCAAATTAATCGAACTAATTTTGTGCCATAACTCTCCTGTGAGGCATGGGGCTTAGTCACACAAAGATGCATATAAAACTGAGACAGAGAGAGAAGGGTCACACCATTAACTGTGGGTCCCCATTCTGGCTAAGCTACTTCAATTTACATAATCTTATAATAGTATAAGGAAGTCATAAATAAGATCACAGCTTTGCTATTTTGGTACCACATATGGCTGCCCAGAGATGGAAATAAAGCCTAATGTTTTAACTTGATGAAAGATAGTTGTCTAATGTCTTTCAATTCCCCTCTTCATTTACTACATGATTTTCACTTACTACATAATTTTTATTTACTACATGAACGTGATTCACTCCCAAAACAAGTTAATCCTGCTACTGAATAGAAAAATAGCCCATAGGAAAATGGTGTTTGCTCCCATCTTTAAAAGCTGTCTTCACTTGTCTATACAAAAGGAACAAAACAAGGTTATGCTATTTAATCATAAACTATTTATATGGGGAGCATCTTTTGACCATTTTGACCATCTTTTTCAAGCTGTGACATGGCCTGGGCTTGCACTCACCAGCAGAGCAGGTCCAGCCTCATGGCTGCTGTTCATGGCTTGGGCTGTGTTGATTCACTGCTCAGTCCTTGCAGCACCTGAGTGGTGACAAGGGATCCTCACCCCAGCACAGCCCAGCCTTACAGGATGGTGGGGTGCTTTTGCCAGGGAGTTTACAGCATGTGTTGGGATCTCTGGCTCACCCTGGGAGAAGTGCTTTGTGTCAGATGGGTCTGCTTCCCCACTGATCTCCTAGAACTTCTCTGCTCCAGGGAGAAGTTCCCAGTCTCCATGCCAAGTACCTCATATCCCTCTGGCAGACACAGCTCAGGCCTAATCTCCATAGTAAACTCAGACTGAATTTCAGTGCTTGTTAAAGAAATGTTGGATGTTTTGGTTTTTTTTTTTAAGTGAACAAAAGGAAGTCTTTTATTTGAACATTTAAAATTCGGGTTGGTTGAACTCTTGGAAAATCACAGCCCAAATACTTTAATGATGTTTCCAGCAGCTTCAAGAAAAATCTTACAGCAGGAGATGCTCTAAAGCTTTAAGGTAATGCCAAGTAGCATTCCTCAGCAACACATGTCAGAGTAGACCATCAGCCAAATTCAGAAGTAAAGGAAAGCTCCTTTCCTGCTGTAATTCCTGCTCAGTGGCATATCTTTTTCGGTCCCAATCTACTGTCAAGCAGTCTTTCTGGATGAAAATCTAGATGCATCCATTATCCCCTGACGTTTATTGTGACAGTGTGCTATTATGATGAAAGAAAAGTTATTCATCTGGGAATCACTTGACAATATAAATGGTGCTATTTTGAGCTTTTGTTGCCACTACAATTAATCAAGAGGCAATCAGTTTGGTGGTTTGCTTTTTTCTTTTCTTTTCTTTTTTGCTTATTCTACAGTTTATTTAAGAAATCTGGCAACTTCCTTTGCTAAGTAGTGCTAGCTTTTGTATTCAGTCCCGTTAAAAGCCAGTTTTTATCAATTTAGCAAGAAGGACTCTGCAGCAGCTTTTAATAGTGTCACATGCTCAGGCTTAATGGGCAAGACATAAAATGAAGGATGTAAAAAATACTGCAAAGACTGATAAAGCTCCTTTCCCCCATGGCTAGTTCCATGTGCAGGCACATCCAGCCTGTTCCACCTGACAGCATTCCCACCCATTTCCCTTTGGTTTAGTTCTGTGTATGTGCAGTGGGGCCCTGGTATTTCATCAGACACTTCCAGTGGAAGGGACCTGCTGGGGAATGATGTAAGAAGCCACAGAGGAGCCATAAGATCTCTGGTGTCTCTGTTTTGGTGAAATAAATGACAGACATATGAGAATACCAAAAAAGTTTACTTCATAATCTACAGTATTGGTAGGAATGCTGCTTACCTAGCGCAGACAGATGTAACATGAGATAATCGTCTCTGATGGATGATTAACAAATAACAAGTAATTGGTATTGCCAACTTCTTCTTTTCTCACATCTAAAATAAACTCAGTAAACTTCTCTATGGCAAGGGAAAAGCCTTCTAATCTGTAATCTGAAAAGGAAGAAAAATCAAATAGTACTATGTGTCTAAAATGGAATAGAAGAAATCCCATGTTCATTAAGATAGACAAGCATCTCAGTGAAGAAAAACAGTGAGAGAAAAAAGAGAAAATGTTGTAAACTCTCATTACTTAGGCAATTTCCTCATAGCTTTAGCAACATGTAAGAAGTAAGAGTCAAAAAGATTGGGATTTTTAAAATTTTAATTAAACATTCTATTAGCTTTAAAAGAGTACATCTCTTGCCCCTTTCACTCACCTGAACTTAAAAGGAATGTATATATCAGCCAATAGGAAAGTTAAATAAATAGATAAATAAATCAAATGGGATTTTATGTAATTTCCAAGTATGCAGCAAGTGGTACTGGGGGCAATCAGGAAGAAACAGTAGATGTGGTTTTATCTGTTTGCTTGGATGCTCCTTCCCTTTTTCTCTCATTTTCTGATTCTCTCAGAATTGCAGATTTTATCCTATAGATGGGGAATCTGGCACATTTTAGGATTCCATGAATGCAGAGCTCATTATTTCTGAATAAATAAATAAATAATGTTTCTGTTATTGGAAGACAGAAAACCAGATTCATTTGTATGAATCCATTTTGACTGCTGTATCTCACCTACAGGGTCAGTGGAATATACAGGTAAATCACTCATAGTCAGTGGAATTCATAAAAGGTCATTGATCAGTCCCTGTGGTCTCATAACATCAGGAAGAAGGCAGGATTTTATTATTCCACAGTGATGCACTGAGACTCCAGACATCCACAGGGAGTCCTTGAGCACATTCTCTCCATAGGATGCCAATGTACACATGCAGCTGAATGCCAGACCTCTTTTCATCTGGGGTTGTTCACAAAGTGTGGTTGGTGATACATAATGTGAGGCTGACAAAGCTGACAAAGCTGGCAGTACCCTCTTAAAAAAAAACAAAAAGTCTGAGGTGAAAAAAATGAAGCATTTTCATGGTTCAAAAAAGAAAAACTTCAAAAAGATTTCAGAAAGTATTATCTTGGCTCTGCTCCCAAGCACTTGAGAGCTGACTGCCAAAGTATTAAATCTCCAGTAAGATAAAAATATCTGTTCATACACACACACACACATCCAATATGCATCTAAAAACCTATTCAAATAATATTAAATGATTCAAACTGGCACAAGCATGAAGCCTGCAGAGAATATGGCAATCCCTTCAGTAACTGTTGCCTTGTCCACAGAAACTTTGCCAGAGCGAAATTCTATAAAAGATCCAAGCTCCAAGCACATCTCCTGCCTTACTGCCACAGCACAGGAGGCATCTCTTCCAAAAAGTTTTGCAGCTTCTTTTAAATTTAGGGCACAATGTACCCTGCAACACATTTCCTCCCATACTAATAGGGAGACTGCAAACACAGGTGATAATGTTTTTCACTATTAGTTTTTAATAATTCTGGAAACTTGCTCTGAGTTCATTTATTAATTAATATTTATTTGCTAAATTTTTCTTGATGGCAACTGCTGCTTTTACCACTGCCCTGTTTCCAGTACCGTTCTACTATGACACCACTGAAAAATCCTCTTTTCCCAAAAAGGGAATGAATACCATAAATTTCTGGCAAAGGAATCCTGTCCAAAGGCACAGTCCTAAAGTTCTAAAGACACCATCAAGCACATGGTTCTAATGGTTCTTCTCTTGATAAACAAGAAGCTAAATAGCAAGTCTGACTGTAAATGTGGGAACTAATAAAATCAGTCTCTGGTAGCAACATGCAACAAGCCCAGAAGCTTTGCAAATGGCCACGTGGTCATGACCATAAACTTCACACCTCCTCAGTGTTTATTAAATGTCTCTCTCCTGAACCTAGGAGAGAGAACAGGGGTTTAATGAAGGTAGGTGGGACCTGGAACTGACAAAGCAATATGTTTTTCTTCTGAATAAATATTTCATTAAAAGCTCCATGCCAGTCAGCCACTTGTAATTCTGCATGAGATAGGGAGGAATTCTGTAATAAGTAGTTAAGTGTCTTGCCTAGAGAGATACATCACCACTTTTTTATATCACAGGACACATCATAACTTGAAAAATTACATGAGAGGATAACTAAACTAGAGAATTCTCCATGCCTCCAGGCCAAGTAGAGCACTGGCTGATCCATTAAAATATCTAATTGTGAAGCTTCATACATTTATCCAGAATATGAATGCACACAGCCTTGTTTATCCAGGTAAAACAGCTCAGAATTGTGCATCTTGCTTAATCTGAGGAAGATGAGCATTCAGCACATTTAAAATTGTCCACATGGAGTATTCCTCAGTACTGAGGAGCTACCATCATTTTGCATGAAGAAACCACAGGAGTGCTTTATTTTAGGGTGGTTTGGCTGCTAATCTGCATCTGCCTGTGCCTGATGAAAGCTGTAGTTTGAAAGCTTTGAGTTTCCTTTATCATCTGTCGGCAAAGCCTTGCACCAAGCCCTGTATCTTCCCACTGTGCCAGGGTTTCCTTCCTCCACATTTTCAGTCAGAGCAAAGGCAGCATCTGATATACCTCTCTCACCATCTGCAGCAGCAGTTTGCAATTTATACATTTATGATTGCACTGCTGGTGCTGAGGTCAGGGTGCCTGTCTGGGTTTTGCAGAAGGAAACATTCCAATAAAAACTATGAGACATGAGAAACTGTAGGATGTTAATAATCTTTGTGTAAACATTTGGCAATTGGGATTTATAATGACACGATTGACAGGGTATTATCTAAAACACCTGTTGAGAACAAGACAAATGGCTAGCCTAGACTGAAGAGGAGGGTGTTGCAAAAATGAGAGATGATGTTGCTGCTTTTGGAGATTAGCTTAGAACTGCTGAAACACCCAGCTACTGTTCATTGTATTTCCAAATTGCTATGTGAACCTGATGGTGAGATACTGAGCCTAAAGGTTGCATAATAGTAGAAAGAAATAATTTTTTATTCTCTTTTTAGAGTAAAAAGTGAACTTTAAAGTTATTTATATCATTTGGATGAAATAATACAAAAACCCTTTCGTCAAAAGAAAAAAAATATTACCACTATATATTTTAATGCTAGATTAAGTGAAGGCAAGTGTGCTTTAATTATGTTCTGTAATTTGGACCATAATTAAATAATTCCGTTTTTAATTTAGCCACTCCACTATTTTGGTTTAGATTAAAACAAGCAAAAAAACCCCTCAACAAAACAACCAAAAAAGCCACAAAACAAAACAAAACAAACAAAAAAGAAATTAACTTCTGTTAGATAGACAGTTCTTCACAGAAGGATGGACAAAGGCAGAGATCTCACTGGGTTGTTTATAAAGAACAATATCATTTAAATCTAAGCTGAAAAAAGAAGCTATCAAAAGCTTTTGTCCTTCTGATGTCAGTTCAACAGACTGCAGTACTAATAAGCAAAAGTCAGAGATCAAAGGATACAATTACAGTGGCATTTGAAGCGCCATTTTTATTAATGGCATCATTAATGGTATTCTTTGAAAGGCAACTCCAAACATAGGCCCAGGAATAATTTAAGACATGATTTTAAAGCACAGGGTGGTAAATCATGATTTTTTTTAATACAAAGAAAGCCATTAGTTTTTGCACACAATCTGCTTTGATAAGACTTCTTGGAGAAATCCACGGTCTGAGTTTGTCCATGCTAATGTTCTTAATGATGTTTCATTTGTGTTACCCCAAAGGACAATTTCTTCTGGACTTTGGAAGCTGGCTTTTCAGAATCACACCAACATTCCAGTAAGGACAAAGGCTTTTGCAGGTAAGAAGGCAGGTCAGCATTACAGAGCTCTCCTTGCAGATAAGCCTCTCTGATGGGAGGTTGAGACATTGCTGGGGGCTTGATCTTGTTTCTTCCCAGGTGCACACAATTTACCAATACCAGGGAATTTGCTTCCAGGGTACCTGGTAGTGCGTGACCTTTCAAATTCGCTTCATGTGGAGCAGGTCAGAGGTGTTTGCAGAATGCACCAAATGTGACAAAGACAATTATTGGGTCCAAGTGCCAGGCAGCAGCAGGAAGGGGTGAGGCTTCTGCAGCTCCAGCTCGACGTGTGCTGCTGTACACAGAAGCCCCAGGAGCTACAGGGATGCTAAAGAAAATAAATCAGATTTAACACCTGGCCCTGAATCATACTGGAACAGCACAGCTCAAACATCTGCAGTTAAAATTCCTTATTCTGCAACACAGGCTCGTCATACTTGGATTACATTTGGGGATACATCCTGTCCCATGATGCTATTTGACCAACAATGAGGTCACCATACTTGGGGAGCTCTTAACAGCATATACCAAAAAAGACAGCATCTTCCCTAATTTTACTTTTACAAGAAAAAATATGAACAGTTATGTAGTTCCTTAGTCCTTGAAATTGGTTGGTTTGAAATTGACAAACTTAAGAAATGCAAAAATTTATATGTTAGAGAAACACAGAACTGCACTTGAATGGTGGTGGCAGCATGATTCCCTTTAATTTTCTGTGTATTTTAGTGCCACGCAAAAAATAAAAATTTATTCTGCTCAATCACTGGCATTTTTTAGAGCATACAGGACAATAGGTATCAGCTGCAGTGAAAAATTCAATGAAAGCTTGCTGGAAGCCACAGCAGATAGAAACACCAATCCATAGATCAGCATTTCAGTGTTATTATCCTTCAGGCTGTGCAGATGGTGGTTTGCCTAGTGCCTGCTCTTTTCAGGCACTGGCCCTAGTTTCAGGCACTATCCATGCCTTGTCTCATTTGCATCATTTTAATTTAAAACAATAGTCTTTAAATTTCACAATGTTTTCAAGCTCAAAGGTGCCAGAATGACTTGGATAGTGGCAGACATCTGGAGAAAAATATAGACAGAATCTGGAAGTGCTATAGATTATTCTTACTCAAGCTCCAGATTTCCAGTCCTCTCTGGTTTAAAACTCTCTTCTCTCCCCAGGGGAGGTACATATTTCAGTGCACTTCCATGCTTCTGAGCCACTGCTGGCAAGACCAAAGCTGATTACTTTCTCAGTCAGGAGGAATTGGGCTACTGATCTTGGTACTCAATGGGTGCTGTACCTGCACCACACAGGACCAGTCTTGTTCACCAGAAACACTCTTCTACACTGAGAATCTTAAAATATTTTTCTTTATGGAGCCTATTATGCTGATTTATTTTTGTTGACACTACAGGATTTCAAAGTCTGCCAGGAGGCTGAAGTCCTAGAAATTGTGGCCAGTTTGATATGAAGCTCCTGGGCTCAAGAGACATTGGATATTAAAGAGGGAGGCAGGTGCAGGAAACAAAGCTTGGCATGACAGATTATCCATCACATGTGGCAAGGACAGAGAATGGCAGCGCCAAGAGAGCAGCAGCACCCAGCAGATGTGGATGGGCTATGCACAGGCCAGCCTGCATCAACCTGCTGTTGAGCAAAACCAGTTCTCAGAAACTCCTGATTTCCCTTGGGCTTGGATGAAATGCTCATCATTGGCCCTCCTTGGGGTTAGTGCAGAAAAAAATACTTCTCTGTCTGTTTTCCCCCTGTTTTTGGAACCCTGGTTACTGAGAATTTTAGACTTTCTGTGCTGACAGGCATTGACCTCCAAGAGAACACTGCTTTTGACCTGAGGCCGTGGAGAAGGCTTCCAAAATTGAATGACAGAACTGGGATTGTGGGTGTGTAGTTTGAATAGAAGTGTGTAATATCACATTGTGGAAAATTTAAGAGTTTAAGGTTTTAGATTATAGTAATATATATACAGCAAGATGGAGGTTTTAGGGTGGTGGCTGGTCCTTTCTCTTCACTTTCTTCTTCATGGTTTGGGTGGTATTGTGTAATTGGATAAAAAAGTCTGCATTGCAGGCCATGGGTTACTGGATTAAAAGTAAAAATAATTTAGGTGTCATTTCTTAATTGTACAGTTTATCCTTGAAAGGCCTTGTAGAGAGAGAGATACAGCTCCATTTTTAGTTTGTTAGAGTGAGTGCTGTAGAAGTCACGGTTTGTGAGACTGTAATATAGATAAGAACTAATAAATATCTGACTCCAAAAAAGAAATACCATCTCGCTCATTTAATCCTGACCTTGGCTAGAAAGAAGCAAAGAATCCACACCCCTGCCCTTTAACTCCCCAGAGTTCTTATCAGCACAATGTAGTTTTCAGTCCACACAAGAAATCACAGCCAGCTTCTGTGCTGGGTGTGATGGTGAGACTTTAGCCTATGCCCGGGATTGCACTTGGAGGCAGGTACACAGCAACATTATCAAGAAGTGACTGGATTGGAATTTGTTTTGTCCTCCTGGGAAACAGAGCCATCAACACCCTGCCCTGTTCCTGTAAGCATCCCAGCAGGTGAGGTTAGGGGGGAGACTGGAGATTTTTATACCCTCCTGCATAAGGAGCTGTGAATTTTCAGCTAGAAGGAGCACTGCCAGTGGTATTTTTATTTTATACTACTTAGAGTACTATAAAATACTACTACTTATTTTATACTACTTAGAGTAACTACTAGTACTGCTTTCCATAGTGCTCTATTGCTTTTCCTAAAGGTGAAGACCAAATACAAACAGACACTGCAGTGTATTCAAGGTTTCCTCTTCAGTGGGTGCTAGGAGCTGCTCACAAAGCATTGCCAGAGAGGTTTTCATGTTGAATGAACTCCATGAGGTACATGGGTGAATAACACAGCATCCACTGCATAACTCTGGCTACCTCCTTCCTCCTGAGCCATATGATGCACCAGGCTATGTGACTCAGTGCAGGACAAGTTCAAGAAGACCAATAACAATAGGTAGAGAAATCTCTCTATTTCTCAACTCTAGTCACTCAGCAAGTGAACATTTGATTTTTTTAAATACAAAATATCAGTGTCCTGATCAGTCCTCGGCTGTGACTCACCTTGCACTACAAAATAATACAAGAAACCTTCATTTAAGGTGCTGTTCTGAATCAAGAGGTTCTCCATTCTATTATGTTGCATATACTTATATTGCCTGACAATATTATACTGATTATGAACAGAAAAAACATTGTAGGTGCTACTACTTTCTCATGAAAGTTTAATCAAAACAGAAATATTGATTTCTTATTCTTTTAACTTATTATTTTCCAGCCAAAACTAAAATACCTTCTCAGTCATTCCTATCTAAAAATTAATATTACTGAGTTTCAGGTGAATGTATAAGTCTTAAAATTTGCAGGAAAACCAGGGTTGTAAGACAGCCTTGGAGCACAGGGTCAGTATGGCATTTAGCTCCTAGCTCTGAAGTTTATATCCTCTTTACAAATAAGCCTGCCTTTTCTTCAAATATATTTGATTGGAGTTCATATCCATGTTATACACACATACAGGTTTAATTATTTTGCCTTTTGTTCCAAGAGAGAAAAGCAAGTGGAAATACTTAGGGGATAAAAAAAAGCCAAACAAACCCAACCCCAAAGCATTTTATGTAGTCTTTTTCAGGAAACTCCAAATCCTCTAAATACTAGTACTTTTTTGAACATTCTGATGGTTAAATCCTTTGACTTTCTGATGTAAATGTCTTTTATCTAAATTTCCTTCTAATTAATTTTCTACGTACTCAGAACCCTCAAAATGGGATTTTAAAAGTATTTTTTATATTAGTATTTTTCCAGAAAAAAAAAATTTCAATTTATCCAACCTGAAATGAATTGAAAATCCTGTTTAGTACTGTTTGCTCTGTTGATAACTGACTTTATGCAAGTAACATCACCTGGTGTTCAGTTTATCTTCTATCAAATGAGAACAAGAATCCTTCATAATCCCATTTCTCTTTCTGTCTCTTGGGTGGAGAGACTCCACTGTGCTCAGGGATCCCATGGAATGTCCATCCTCCAAGTGCTGTTGGACTTAATATAATAATAAAATTTAATAACACTGAAGTGGAACCAAACAGTCTTTCTCTTGCCTAATATTCACAAGCATGATCAATTATTTTCAGAGCATTTCTCTATATGTTTAAAATTGAGTCTAGCTTTAATTTTGCTCTTATGAGGCTCATTCCACATTGAAACTACTTTATTTTGATCTTATTTTCATAATTACATTAAGGTTTTGTCATATTCACTTTCATTAAACTGAATTAAGTCTTCACTTTATTAAACTGTGATTCCCTCAGGTTAGAGGAGAGGAATGAAATGGCATGCAAATATTTCCATATTGAACTGACTTCTTTTTGCTCAGAGCTGTATTATTTAATAATTTTAAACTTCTTTCCTGTGATAAAAAATCCAGTTTCTTAGATTTAGCATTCAACTTCTTAAAAATAAAACCAGCAACATTCCAAAAGCACCAGAATGCATTTATACATGGTACTCACCTGAAGATACATGAGGGCTGCCTACCCATGAACATTGTGAGCATCCCATGGCTACAACACATGGCTGTGTCCTGCTCCTAAATTTTTGTCAGACCTGCACTGCAAACTTTTTTACATCTCTGCAGTTTTTTGAAAACTCATCCATTCCTATGTGAAAGGGTCAGACTGATAACATCTCGGCTGTAAGTGCTGTATTTGTTGACTATTCCTGAGTTCCAGCTCTTCAAGATGTCCATTGCAATTTCCTGATCATTTTTAGACTAAAATGCATTTTGTGAGTTCTCAGTAGGGTATGCACAGTGTGCTGCAAAATAAACTCCAAAAATGGAAGGGATGCTGCTGGATGACCTTAATCATTAAGTGGATCAATATGCCTGTGTAAAACTTCTGATGAGGGTTACTTGGTACACAATTTTTTTTGGTCATGATCCAAAACTTATTTAGCTCAGTGCTCAGTGCAAAGACTGCCTACAGAGGATTTAGATTATTGTCTGCATCTCCATTAAATCCTTTCAGCCACTCCTCTCTTTCATACAATCTCAGCTTCATTTATCTGATACTTGTTTCTTGTCGTGTCTTAGCTCCCCTTTTGAAGTGCCTGTGGCACGTTGTCTCCTTATGCTCTTAATAAAATATTCTTGTGTCTTCTGAGTCCAGGAGATATTTTAAAATTAAAAAAGGCCCAAATACTTATTCTCACTGTAAGTGGTATGCAGTTTTATTAAAAAAGTTGAAGTAATCCTAGAGTCGAAACCGAAGGCAATGAATGACCTGATACAGCTCTCTGGCTCTCACCTTGTGTGGCACAGCCCCACTGGAGAAATGCTTTCCTGAGGTTCAGAGCTCTCTGCTGCACTGACTCCAGCTCCTGCCTCATTCCCATTGCTTTGGCTCCTCAGAGCTCCCCTCCAGGGATGCAGGGCAGAGTCAGCTGAGCTGCTTTGCACACCCTTGGGAGTGGTGTGGCAAAGATCTCCTGCTCACACTACAGAGACTCTGCTGCTGTAACTAATTTACATTGTAGATGTCAGCAGGCTAGAGAGAACTGGGCTAATATTATAAATAAGAATAATCACAGTGCTTTGCTCAGAATTGAGAAATAGGTGAGAAAAAGCTTATCAGAACAGATGGCTTGATGCATACCAAAAATACTTAGTGAACACGTGATTGGATGTGACAATCCTTATTGTTTCACACACCCAGATTTTGATGGCAGAAGTCATACCAAAATTTTTGAATTGTGAACAAGGTTTTTTCTGCAAAATTCCTGGGTGGAAACTTAGCATATATGAATAGTTTCCCTGTGGGTCTGGTTGTGTCAGCCACACAGATAACATAAGTGGAGCTGACAAAAGCTGCCTTCCTTCTCTACAGTTGCACCTGCCAAGGGGGCCTGGTTGCACAGCATTACCCAGTAAGGTGACACAGCTCTGCAGCACCAGCTGACACTGCTGCCCTGCACAGCTCATGCTACACTACTCCCCAAAGGAGCAGTGTTCAGTCTGAACACATCCTCAGGATTCAGATCCAGCTTTAACCTTAGTAGTACCCTATAAAAGCTAAGTCAGCCTGTAAAAACAGCAAACATAGTTGATCAGTCATTTTCAGAATAATTGTAAAGTATTTGTCCTGACAGCTATGAAACTAGGCCTTATCCCTTAAGAAGTCAAATGATGTGTTCAAATGCTCTGCTCAGGCACTTCCACCTGAGAGCTGTTTAGCCCAGCAATGGCTGACCTTGCATCAACAGAAGATCCTTGTTCCATTTTAGTCAATGACAAGAATGTCAGGGAGCCACAATAATAGGAAAGATCTCCATTAATCAAACAGAAGTGTTGGTGTCTTCCCTTTCTCAGGAAAGCTGCTGTGCAAATAGAGTCAGAATAGCAATAGGAAGAAAACACAGGACAAGGAACACTTTTTGTCTGACGTGTACAGTAGGAAATTATAAATGTGTTGATTTTGCTAATGATTTGGTTTTGCTATAGTTGATCATAAAAGCAGAATATTCCTCCTCTCTGGAGATCTTGTGTCTTTTTTAGTGTGGGTGGAGGAGATATCTCTTTGTCTAAATTGTCAGTAAATTGGAAAAAGTATCTGAACTTTCTACTTAAAATATCTCAAAATTGTCTAAAAAAGATAAAACTGTCATAATACTTTCAGGAGAAAAGGATGGAAAAGATAGGAGACAACTGGAGTGTGATTACAGTAACAATTGCTTTTCATGTGAACATCATTTTGCTCCTGGGGGAAAAAAGTCACAGGAATGAGAGGTTTATAAAATACTATCCAATTTCCTATATTTCATAATTCTTAGGCACAAGTTTGCTTTCACCTCTTTCAGAATTTTGAAAAATTATCACTGCCTGACAGTTCTAACATTAAAACCAATTAGTAATAATATGGCTTTTCTCATCTGTCTCTTGACTACAATTCAACAGCTAGACATGTGCACATAAACTTCGAACACAAGTAGTGAAGTGACAACGTGCTATGATAATGCAAATGATAATTAGGTATGCCATTGGTGCTTCAGTCTTCTGTGAGTCAGGTCATAGTGAGAAGATGTCAGATTACTGGAAAGAAATGTAACATTGTGAATGAAAAAATACCATAACCCATAGCCTTACAGTGAACTTCAAAAAGGGCGAAAAAAACCCCCTTGAGAACAGGGGCCTTGAGCCATAAAAGTAATAATTTATGCCTCTGCAATTAGACATGGTATCCTTATGTTTGGTGAAAATTGTAGCATACGTAGTTTTAAAATAATAATGATTACACTCTTTGGACTTCAGGAAGCAATGAATTCATTCTAATAACTACACATTCTAACAAGTTAAATGAGGAAATGTGATTGGTTTACAGAGAAGAACTGGAATGTGAGAAAAAATTTACACTTCTGTATACTTCTTGTGCCTCAGAAGACTCATCTTATTGGGATCATTATTAAATATAAGTAGGTCCTTGCAGGCCTGTTTTTAATTTAAGGGTGTCAAAACTGAGGAACATGGTATACAAGCAAGAGCTTGCAGAGTAGAAATGAATGATTGCATAATGAAACCAGATCCACTGGTGTGAAGTTTCTTATCTGCACAGTCTGCTCATTACATTTCACAGCAACCCTACAATTCAAGAAACTCATTGTCAAGCAACTAAGAATACATTAAGCAATGTTTGCAGCTCAACAAGAGAAGTCATTCCTAGTCATGCTTGTCCTTCCAAGCAGAAAGGGGAACAAAAAAGAAAGGACAGTCATGTCCTGTGCATCATCTGTAGAATGGATTTGTTTCACTGCAAATGGGGAGAGCTGTCCTGGAACAACCTAGGAGCATGTCATGCTGCGTGGAAATGTTCTCAAATGCTTCCATGCCTATCGTATGATTTTTCTTGAAACAATATGCTCCCTAAATTATTTGGGAACAGTTTGTCTTTTCCCTTGTTAATAATATATCCACGAGGCCAATTCACTCAAGGAAGTGAGGTTTTATTCATTTGTGAAATACAGACCAAAACAAAAGAGATTAATAGACAATGTTCTTCAGGTTAGAATAATTTTATAATTCTGTTCAGCTTGCCTATTAGCCTTGTTTAAGTTGTGAAGTTCAAAGCGTAGGAGAATTGCCTTCCTTGGTGTCTTTATGTGCAAGTGAGCTGCAAGTTGTTGGGGTTCACAATTACAGTAATTTCCCTTTGTGACTGCAGATATTTCCAGTGCTGTGAGGTGCTTCTCCACTCTGTGAACTGTGTGTGTCATTAAAGAGGTTTAATCACATGCCACACATATGCTAACATCTCTGCTTTCTGTCTTTATACATGGGCTGCATGAACTTAAAATCCAGCTATTTAGTATTTCATTTTGGGACTCTTTAAAGTACTGTACCAGTTACCAGAAGCTCCCAGATAATTTTTCTCACAGCTGTTCAGAGTTCTCATGGAGTGGGGATGCAAAATGGAAAACCCTGGTGTAATACAGTGATAACTTAGGGCAGGCAGAGTAGGTAAGCTGTCATCCAAACTTTGAGCAGTCTCTAATGGCACAAGAAATAATGAATTCTCTGGACAATTCAGTGGCATGTTTTGATCATCATGAACTATTTGAAATGAACATAGAGACAGCAAATGCACATGCTAGTCAGTGCTGAAGTGGGAGGAGATCCACCAGACTTGACTGCGTGTGTTTCACAAGGACTTGTTCTGGCGTTTGCCAACCTCCACCAAAGGCCAGTTTCTCTGCATTACCCCAAATACCCACAGATCAGAGCACACAGGATTTAGTTTTAAAACTAATCTGAAAATTCTATGGGGCATATACCACATCAAGCCCAATAAACTGCTTCCAAAAAGATGAAGGTTTGGATAATTAGTGATAAATGCACATTCTAGACAAACCCAGGAAATGGGTCTATTTTCTGAAATTCCTTTAAAATATATGCCCTCCACAACATACTGAGGAGGGTATTTTAGCAAAAGAATGGACAATCAGCATGCATTCATCATACAGCAATTATCATAGGATATGCTACCTTTATTCTTTAACAAGTTTAACTGAGCTAAATTCTGTTAACCAAGAGGCATATTTTGTCAGAAAATCTAAAGAAATTGCATGGACCTCAGGCACTGGTATGAAAGTGCACAGCTTTTAGTTTCCAGATTTTTCAAACCAATTTATGTACTTTTTTGTGTCTGAAATATATTAGCATTGTATTGTCTAGTTTAAGAACATGACAGTTGAAAGAAAATTATTTTGATTTACCTTTGCAAACATTTTCTCCTGCTATTATCCCTGCAAATATCTGAGCAGCCTTCCTCTAAAAGAGATTGAAAGCACAAAACCTCGTATATATCTGTGGGTATTTTTGCCTTCCTAGAACTAGAAATATTCTCTTATTGAACATTTTTTTTTCTTTTGTAGGAAATAGAAATTGCTCGTCGTTTGCCAAGGATAGTCTATGTGTTTACAAGGACTTCATGTTCATCTGCCCATCCATCCTTCAAATACCAGGCATTGGAAGTTCATTCATTTCAGTCATATGTAGGAGGCTTCCAGCCTTAATTAAGTCCTCATAACTTTCAGAGAAGTAAGGAACCAGATTTATGCTATGTGTCCAAATCCCACCACAGGAATCAGATGGAAGGGTCCATCCCACATTCAGCTGGGCAGCAGTGTTCCAGCTCATGAGTGGTCACCCCAGTTCTGGCCTGACAGTTGTCCCGAGTGCAGCTCCCTGCCATCCCCAGCACGAGTGGTGTCTTCCCCAGTGGGTACACTGAAGAAGTCACAAGGAAGAAATGTGGTTTTCCAAGTGAGAATAAGAAAGCATTAGGAAAGTGAAATTACACAATTTCATTCAGTTTCATCATTCCACTGAAAAGTCTGTGTAAATGAGGAATTTGCTTTTGTTGCTTCAGGCATAGAGCCACTGTAAGTATTCGGGCTTTTATCTTCTGGTTGAGCTTTTTAAGATTACCATTGCTGTGATGGTGAACAGGCATGATGAATGATCAAAACTGCAGAGCCAATGAGAGCCAAGGCTGCTCAGCACTTCCCGGAGGAAAATGGTTTCATCCAGGAGAATGAGCACTGGATTGGGTCCCAAATTCCAGCTCTGCCATCAGCTCCCTGTGTGGCCTCCAGAGAGGATTTTGTTCCACTTTCACGGACATCAAATGGAGATAATCATGCATTTCATCTCATAGCAGCCATATGATCATTAAAGTTCATGATTCATTTGGACACCGTTGCACTCTAGTATGCTCTGGAAAGGATCATGAGGAAAGAAACAATTCTACACTCCATGGTGTAGCCATCAGTTAAGCAACAAGGATAAAAAGAGTGAACAGATGTTGGATTCTCTAAGCATACTGCACTACAATGAATGGAGCTGGGAACAGGTGAAAGAATATAGTTGTGCCACTAAGGACTGGCACTTATATGGTGCCAAATTAAAGTTGGATGGACTGCCTCATTTCTGAAATTTCATCATTTTGAATGCTTGACTTTTCAAGTAGAACATTATTTCCTAACTAAGCAAAAAAATGGTTTCAGTCACTTGTACTGCGCAAAAAAGTCCACTGAAAAATAGAAAATATTCTGTTCTAAAAATAGAATTCACACTATCTAGAATGGGCAGTGGTTTCTGGCATATTAAACAAAGAGGTTAAGAGACCACTGGCTGATATGTGTTTAAATCCAGCAAATGAGGGGCATGGAAGAAACTCCCACTTTTGGGTGTGCCAAATCCGTGCAGGTAACCTGTAGTCTTTGCTCTCTCAGCAGTCATTTGAGAGAGCACTGGAACACGTTAGCTCTGAGGCATGACTCTCAGCTTTCCTACACTAAACTCATATATTTGACACTAAGCATAATTTAAGCAGTGTGTTGGATTGAGTCTGTTTTTTGCCAGCCTTGTAGTTTCCCTAAACTACTGAAGTTTCTGCAGGCCATTTTATAGATGTTTTCACTGTAATTGGAGGGATATAAACTGAAAAACCATTGAAAATAAAATCAGGACTCTTGAAATACATTGTTGGTTTAAAAAAATTCAAGTTTGCTGTTTTGCACACTCCTCAAATTTCAAACACCTTGAGTAATTTTCTGAGAAGACACAGAATAGTAGGTCATCTTGGGGAAAAAAAAGGACTTGAGACTTCTTTGAAGTAGTTTACAGGAGACTGCTGGAAGAAATTTTTTCATTTAGGAGAAAAAGAACAAAAAGAAAGAAAACTCGGTTGGTATCCACATATGTCATGTGACAAGCTGCTTTTTGAAAAGGCTGCTTATGGTTGTTAAAACTTTATACGCATCTGAGAACCAATTTTGATAAAAAAGCTCTCTGATCTCTACCACACATGCAATCACATGTAAGACAGAAACTGTTTGCTAGGCCCAGCAAAAGGAAGTAATGTCAACTGTAGCTTTGGGACATTTTAAAAAAACACCTTCAGTTCTAAATTGAACTTCTTTATATGCAGTCTGTGACTCTCTGTTCTGTAAGTGATTTTCCTTCTGACAAGAACTGCATTCTTTGGTGTTTTGCATCTATGACAGGAAGCAACTGTAAAAGTAGCTCAGAAGATATGAGTCCTGAGCTCTGTGACCAGCCAGCTTGTTGTTAGGAAGAAGATGTCCTTCATCTGGAAGTTAGGAGTGAAGAACTTTAGTATGTCTTTCACAGAAACAAATCACTGACTCAGAGCTGCCACAGCTTTGAAAAGGAGTGGCTTTGCTTTTGTCATCCACAATACTTCATCCCACTGAACTTGCTGTGCAGATACTTGAGGCAGGGTTAATATTTGAGAACTATCTCTATGACAAAAGCAAATAGACACCCTTAAATTTGTTGATATCATCACCATTAGTTACAGGATTAGATTAAACAAACAAGGGAACAAACTGCAGACAATATAATTTCTGAAATATTCAGGTACTCTTTGTTTCTATAAATTAAAATACAGACTAACAAATAGTGTTTGGTTTGTAAACTTAAAAGGTATCTTAAAAAGATGTTTACAGAAGTTACATTTCTTCAATAGAATGTCTTACCAGGAAAAAGTAGGAGAAAAAAATAAAAAAGAGACATTGAAGAAACAAAAATAGGTACTGATAGAAAATCAGCACTTAATTTTAGGCTACAACAATTTTCATCATGACTGGACTGCAAGATGTCTGTGCTGAATTAGTTGCTTGTGAATGATATAAAGTGTACTGAAAGCCTGAAAATATATCTCTGACATAAACAGACTGCTCACAAAACAAGGTACTTGGAAGTAGAAAGATTTGGTACATAACTCATGTTACCATGGTGAGATGGAAAGCAAGATAAGGATTGTAACTGTGCTCCAAGTACTCCAGTTGGAAGAACAATACTGAACCTAAATATGCAACTCAGTGGCAGTTTTATGTACTCTCTTGGCAGTACTTTGAAAATATCTAATAATAATCTTGATAGCAGACATTAAACCAGATGCCCCTTTCCTTGCTCATGGAATTAGCAACATTTATATTCTAATTTTCAGCTTGATTGTTATTCAGCTTGCAAAAAAAATTCCAAATATATTGATCTGATATGGGTATGGCTCATTATTTTCTTTAATTAGCTCACCTCTCTAACTAGCTATGGAGCCTAATGGATTACAAAAAACAAGCAAAAACCAGCAAAACTGGGCTTTTGTAATATTATGTATGGACAAGTGCAAAATTATTTACTGATAAAACCACCTGCAGCTACCTTTTAGAAGGGTATTTCAAAAGCATTAAACACAGATGTTCAGTTGCTGGGATTTATGCCTGGAGTGAGGTCTTTATTTCTTTTTATATTCAGATAGTTTAGAGGTGTGTAGGCTCCATAGAATAGAGGCTGATGGAATAAAGCTGCAGCTTAACAAGATCCACCTGACAGCAGCCTTTGACTGTTGCTAACAATGCAGAAAACAGGCAGGGGTTGTTTAGATGGCCAACAAAAAAAAAAAAAAAAGTAAAAATTATGCAAAAAATGATAAATAACTAGCAAAAAGAAGCTGTGTGCATGTAGAACAGCAGTACAGTGATGGAAACTGGCACTGAGCCAGGAGTCATGCCAGTTTGAAGGACAAGAATGTCTTGGGAGCTGACCAGAGCAAGCATAGATAAACTATTGTCTTTGTCCCTCAGCTGATCAGCCAGCTGGCAAAAGTGCTCAGACCCCACTGCCTGGCTGCCAGCTCTTTGTGGGCTGAGTGGTGCTGCTCCTCAGGAAGGATCCAGCAAAAGAGGCACATACAGCCAGGGGCAGGTTAAGAACTGGAACACTGTGATGGGATACACATGGAAGAAAGAAAATGGCTTCAATGGCATTCTAATCCTGCTTACAAACCAATTAAAAAATAAAAAAAAAATTAAAAAGCAGTGTTTTGCTCAGTGAATGATAAATCTAAAGATTTTTTTGTCCGCAAATACAGGTAAAGTGATTGGCCATTAAACCCAGCTTCATTCTCACACGCTCACAGTTGTCACACACTGTCTTCCAAATATGTTATTTCCATACTTTTCCTTAAGAAATGATGACTGAAAAAACCCACTATTTTGTTTAGACAAAAACATTCTCATTTATTATTTATCAAATACAATTTGATACAGACTGAGACTGATAGATTTTTTTTTGTGATGTTTGTTTGTTTGTTTGTTTGGCTTGGGTTTTTGTTTGTTTATTTGGTTTGTTTTGTTTGGGTTTTTGTATGGTTGAGAGCAGGGCTATAAAACCATGGTCCAAATACCTACAGAAAAGAGGAGCAATGAGGATAAGACAATACAGTATTGCAGAAGAAGCTACTAGCTTTCTCAGTAATGAAGACTGGGAATCTCCATTATTGTTCTTTAGCCTGCTTGAAACCCAAGAAAACCTTATCCATGCCAGGTGTCTGCCTCAGGCTGAAAAGCTCTAAAACCTGTAAACAAGACCTGTTCAACCATTTCTCATAATAAACTAATTGTGGGGCGGGGAAAGGGGGGAAATGACTGTCCCAAATCAAAGATCAAAAGCCTCTAGACTGGAAAGGTTGTAATTCCTGTCCTTGGCAGTAGGATCTTGAAAACTGACAAAGGGTAGCGTGCATCAAATTTCATGCATCCATAAAAAACCCTTCAAATTGGTCAGGTTTTGGACACCTCAGTTCAAACATTAATTTTAGCAACTCACAGTTAAAGCCAGTTGTAAGAAAGACACTCAGTTGCAATGTAAATTCCGACACAACTGCACATAAATAAGACTGAAATTGTTATATGTTTTTATCATAATGCAGCTTGCTCCATTATATGGCTTCAGGTTCAAGCCACACAGCAGCACTGAGGTTGACAAAAAATGCATAAGTATGGTTAGTTTATTTTGTTAGAGAAGCTTGCCCTTTTGAATGTGAAGAGAGAGAGAAAAGGGCATTTCCATGTCTTCTGTGATTGCTGTGAAATTGTGCAGCAAAGAAGGCAATGGAAAACATCTATATTTTCAACTGAATGTGTAATGAGTGAATAACCATGATGTGTATTTAAGTCTACATGCATATTAGCTGTATTTCCAGGTCTGCTGTAATAGTTATCTTTTCCATTCTGTGTCCCACCACAAAAAATAAGAAGCTGGCTGCATGTGATGAAGTTCATGCATAGGAGTGAACTCAAGAAAGTGCAGAGGATGGATGAGTCATGATGACTGAATTTCTCTTGCTTAAGTGTGTAAGCAGAACGGGAACTTACTACAAAAGTTTACAAAATGTCACAGAATGCCTTTTGTTTCAGTTTTCCTACTTTGCTCCCCATGAAAGATGCAATAAATGCTGTTGCTTTAAAGGGTTGATACAGATTAAATAAATTTTAATTATTTAAAATTAAATGGGTCAATTAACATGGATTTATTTACAATAGTGTCTGGTTGTCACTCATCACTCTAAGCATCTATGTAGTTTGGTATCTATGTTTCCAAGTCATATCTTCAGTCATATTTCTGTAGCTGCAGATATTATTCAGTGTGATACATGAAAAGTACATTTTTTAAACAAGATAAGCTAAGAATGATAAGGATTTTTAGTTAAGAGGGATACAAAACACTATGATGAGTTATCAACATAAACATAAAAAGGAATTTCTAGAGCCTTTCAGTACTTCAGTCTTAGAACCATTTAAAAAACCACACAAAAAATGCTTTCCTAGGGCAGCTTATGTCTGTGTGGTGCCTACTGCAGAGCCCACCCATGCCCAGCTGGAGATGCTACAGTTTGCTGCTGAGTAAATCCTCTCATCTCTCCTCACCTTCAGATCCTCACGGCCTCTATCTTGTGCTGTAGATGTAAGAGTTAATCATCACCACACAGATAATTGCCTCATCTTCTATGCTGATGAGGGATCAAAATGATCCAGACTTTATGGAAGAGATCAGGTGGAGTCACTGTGGATGGAAAGTAAGGGCCTTGCATGGAAAAACTTCTGTTTCCTTCCTAGCACATCGCTTGGGAGTACTGAGAAGAATTGAGGGCATGGCTACTGAATGTGGGAAAAGTTGTTGAGGGTATAAATGTCCACAGAGAAGCTAGAGTGAGCAGCTAGCAAAGGAAGAAAGCTTATCATAACAATCCCCTCGGTATTTCAATAACTATTCCATCTTGCTTATCCGAATCCCAGTCAATGGCTGTCCTCCCTCCTGGCCTGTCTTCACACTTGCAACAATGCTCTATAAGTATTTACCTATGTAGCCACAAATCTGCCTGCCAACAACACACTGGGGGCTCATTGTACTGGTTCAATACTAGAGTATCGAACTATCTTCTTCAGAGTGCTCATAATGAAGGCAAAGAGTTTACCATTCTCATGCATAAAGAGGAAAAAAAATAAATATTTGCATGGAGACAATTCAAAAGCTGTTTCTCTCAGTCTGTCGTCCATGCAGATGGAGATTTACCAAAATAAGTCAGGGAAGGAATCAGCAAATCTGTTGCACTTTCGCTACAGCTTCCTCCTGCTTTAAGTGTTGCAGTCACAGATGATGAGAGAGTCTCTCAGTCACTTCACTCAGTGCCTCAGCAGTATGGTGTACATTCACCTCTGGATAACAGAAAAGCCACAAAAGACTTTCCAAAAGAACAGAAGTAAAAATAAAATGGATATAGCCCAGAATTTGGGTAACAGAATTTGGAAGCCTGCAAGTGGGGAACAAGCAAGCTTGATAGCCACGTGAAAATGGTATTCCAAGTCAATCATTTACTTGTATAGATTACAGTGAGAAAGACTATCCCATCCTCTGTGCAGGACCATCAGGCTCCTTAAGGAGACTTCTGCCTGTGATCATCAGGGACCCTCTCCAGGAGTTTGCCAGCAAATGTCACTGTTGACATGACCTCTTCATGGCTGGTTTCTCTTACTCTTCTGGACAGAAAGATCCTTCCATTACTACACTTTTTGCACTATTATTTTACAGGCTTTAATAAAAATTAGTATTTATTTTTCTGGATTGTCCAATATATATTTATGGTTGTCTAATAATAGTTTTGTATGCATGCACCCAAGATATATTTTACAGCAGCACCAGTATTTCTCCAACTATATCAGTTTGAGTATGAATAGAACTCTCCTATATGCTGAGAATGTTTTACAAGTTCAAGCCTGCATCACTCAGTTAAATTTGTGGTCAGGAGACAAGAGTGTGTCATAGTGCATGGCAGGAAGCAAAGCCCCAGGCAGGCTTAATACTATCACATAATCTTAGCTTTCTGGTCATGGGTGCTCTCATACAGCTGATGGCATACAGTGGGCAAAAACTAGGCATGCATTTGTAGACTGTAAGCTCACATATAACCTTCAATTAATATTAATTCAGTGCTTTTGTGTATATGCTTTGTTGTCCAGTGGTTTACTTGACCATAGAAGCACTTTTCCAAAATATCCCCAGCCTTCTATTCCTGCCTTGGTCTCCACTGTTTGTATGCTACTATCACAGCACTTTGGGACATTTCCCTCAATCCCCACTGTTAAATGAAAGCATTCAGTCACCTGTGCTGCTCCAGCAGAACACTCTGGCTGTGACCATGGTATTTCTGCACAATGCAGATTTATGTTGCCCTTGACTTCTGGGAAACACTCTGTGAAGCAGAGGAAGTGCTCTGTGCATCCCCCAACAGATCAAGGAGGCACACAGATAACACAGTGTGCAAACCTGCTCAGTCATAGTCTCCAAGCAGCTCTGCATCCTCATATGCACAGGGAAATTGTCCGTGTGCTGTACATACATTTTTTCAGCCACTCACACCATCCTTTCAGCTATGAATTTGACTTCTGATGTAACTGCAGAGTAAGTTAAATCCATCCCTCTGCTTCAGGCAAGAATGTGCCTCCTACATCTTTCCTGGTCTAACTGGCTGAACCTGCTGCTGGTCTCTTTCTCAGCACTGGCTGACAAGTAGAAACATGAAAAATCTCTCATTCCCTTCAGAGAGGAAAAAGCTCAGAAGAATAGGAAAGTGAGTATGAAAGAAAGCAATCATAAAAAAAAAAAGGTAAAAAGTGAAAGGCCTAAACTGAGGTCAGGGAAAAAATAACATTCATGGGAAAAGGAAATAAAAATAGAGCAGAAAAAAAAATCAAAGAAAAAGAAGGCAAAAAGAAAAGTTGTTAAAGAATTACAAGATTGGCAGCTGTTATGATGAAAATAGAAAGGAGATAAGGCAAAATGGTGTGTAGAGGAAGTGGAGGAGAGACTAACATGGGAAAGATTAGAAGAAGTAGTCTTGAAGGAAGAGAGATACAAAAGCCATTACGGATCAGAAAAAAAGGAAGCTAAAGTGCTGTCTTACAAGCTAAACTATTTCACCAATTTATTGTGTAACAATCATGAGGCTATTAAAATTTCTGTAGCATTTCCAGTGGCCAGACAGTTCCTTAAATCCAACTGCTGTTGGAAGCCAGTGTTCTGACATGTGGATAAACATAATTTAGAAGAGGAACCCAGTGGCTGGGCAGCCACTGGTTGCAACAAAGAGCAACGGTAAAAAAAAATAAATTCAGACCAAACTTCAGCCTTTAGGATGAGAGGGTACCAAAAGCCTGTTTTGTAAGATACACATTTCTCTTCCTCATTCCTGAGACCTCCAGTGTAGAGAAGGGGAAAAAAAACAAAACCCACCAAAACCAAAGAGCTTTTTATTTTGTATTTGAAATATGAAGCACACATCCTATTTAAAGGCAACCAACCAGATAAGCTAAGTAATATGGCCAAAAATAACCCTTTCCTGGTCTCCCAGTGCAGGCAACTGAAGGTAAAATATAATGGTTTTATCCCAATTACTGTACCATAATGTCAATAGCCCTTGTTCAATAGAACTTTTTAGTTGACATTCAAGTGACAAAGAAAAGTCAATTAAAAAGTAGAATTACATGTAAAAGACCAAGTGACACAGAAATTAAGCTCACAATATGAAGATTAGGTGGGTGTTGATTATATTTTACTCTATAACCTCATGCACGATTGATTGCACTGCCCCAGAGACACAGGACTACAAATCACTGAATTTTTCCAAGCTGTTTCACACAGGTATCAGCCAGCTTGATGAAAATTAATATTAATGAAATTAAGGCAAATTATTAGTTCAGGCAAGATGTACTGCTATATGTTTGGCATTATGTAATGTAATTAGTACTGATTAAACTATTAATCATGGAAAATTATCAGTCATATTTTGCCCTTGTTTTTTTATACTGACACCTCTGTGAACAGATGATGACTTTTGTCGCAGACATCTTTTTAACTAAAAATCCTTTCTTTAGGATTTTCCCTTCTGAGAAGCTGAGGCCTCAGAAAAAGAATGTAAGCAATAGTTATCTGCTGCTGTGGAATGCAACAGGTGGATTTTTGATTGGGCCATCTTGAATGTTTATAATTAATGGCCAATCAAGACCGAGCTATCTCGGACAGAGTCCGAGAGAGCTGCATTTTGTTATCATTCTTTTCTATTCTATTCTCAGCTAGCCTGCTGAGGAAATTCTATTTCTTCTTAGTATAGTTATAATGTAATATATGTACATCATAAAACAATTGAGCCTTCTGAACCTGGAGTCAACATTCTCGTCTCTCCCCTCATTCAAGAACCCCTGTGACCACTGTCACAGACTTTTATTGACTTCTTTGGTTTTAATATTGGTTCTTATCACTCCAAATCAGTATGTGTGAAAAAAAATTAAATTACAGCCTTCTTTTGAACTGTTGATATGAAACTCAAGTATCCAGAAGCACTTGTATTCAGTTTACTACTAGTAGTACAGTTAATAATATTTCACTTAGTTGATATAACTCTATCCCTACCAAAACCAGAATATCTGTCTTGCCTTGCTTGAAAAAAATAAAAGTAGCAGGAATGGAGGAAGTAATGGGAGAAATTAATTTCTCTGGCATCAATGAATTTTTATGACATGTAAAACAAAAATGGTAGTAGGCAGGCCTAACAAATGGTAGGAAATACATACAATTTTGCTCCTGTCTATGCAAGGGAAAACAATTTATCTAATGTCATGAAAGACCTGCAGTCAACATGCAAGCATTCCACACCCTGGTATATAATTACAGAATGTGCCTAGTAATCAATTAATACAAGTCTCCCAGAAGGTAGGAAAGTAATGTAATTACTGTCTCACAGCTGAGGAATAAAGGCCCCAAGACTCCATCTCAGCCTGTGGAACAAGGCTTCTGCATCCATCCTAAAACCCAGCCACCCTTACATGAGCATGTGACAATTCATTTCCAACCCACTTTGGTTTTTGCAAGACAAAGAAAAACTTTGGCACCTATCTGGGGAGAAATTTCAGTGCATGCCAGCCAAATTCCCTGTCTGAATGGACCATTGTGATGAAAAAGACCTCAGTCTAGATATAGCTACAGAGGTTTACCAGACCCCATAGTGGTTAAAGTACCTGTACCTGAAATAATATTGTCTCACATCTGCCTCCAACCTCCCAGATAAAGACAGTGTTACTTGCTTGTCTCATCTATTGGCAGGTACCTGGACTGCCCCGGGCCTCCTCCCATCAAGAAAAGAAAAAATCTTGTTTCTAAGTTATATTCTTCCCCCAGTTTATATTCTGGTATCATTATTGCTGGGCAAGAAAATACTAATTACAGAAATTGTCATGGAGTTAATATAGCATGACAAATTAACAAATTTACGAAACCAAAATCCCCAAACACATTTTTTCTTCAAGAATGCTGTCTTTTCTTGCCTTATTTTGCCAAACAGCTTTTCTATTCACCTACTCCCATCTATACTGCATGCCCCATCTTTGTGTGACATGGAAATACACATTCTCCAAAGCCACCTAAGGATATCTGGATCATTTTACTGAGGCCATTAATTTAAAGCATTGCAAAGAAATTAGTATGTGCAAAGAACTATTATAGTATCAGGAACAACTGATGATTGTTTGACAGATGTTACCATGTATTTGAAGCGCTACTTTCTTTCCCACTGGGGGCATCCCTTCAGTCCTAGTTAGATCTTCCCTTGGGTTACCTGCCTCTGTACACACAGGCTGTCCAGACAACCAGGTAACATTTCCTTTTTGGGGTGGTTGCCATTGCTCTGCGGCACAAAATAGTTCTGTTTAGGTATTTACATGAGAAACAAACCTTACAGCATGGAGACACTACCACACAATTTCATCCTCTTGTTACTGGCACAGACACCAGGGGTTGTGGGTTTAATTTGAAGAGTATGTTAGCAAAGATTTTTTTCCCCAGCACCTCTAATCAGCACCCATGGTACTACACGGTCCTACGGTCAGGAAACTTGTTTTATGTTGATTTCTAACAAGGTGTCTGTTTCAGAGAGGCTGTGAATTCCCCATCCCTGGACCTGACTTTGAACAATGTGGTCTAGCGGGAGGTGTCCCCGCCCATGTCAGGGACTGGATGATCTGTAAGGCTCCTTCCAACCCAAACCATGCCATGTTCTATGAGTGCCTTGGATAATTTTTAAAACAACCAGAAAAGAATAAAAATATTTTATTAGATCAATTTAGCAACAGGAGGGAACCAAATTTAGCTGTAGGTGTTTGATAGCAATCCGGCAGATGAGGAGATGATGTCTGCCCTGCTCACCCGAGCCTTTCCTCAGAGCGGCCATCGCTGTGTCACAGCTGCCGCCTGGGCACGGGCCTATTTACCCCGGTGTCTCAGCACAGCCCGCACTGCCGGCCCTGTTTGCCCCGGTGTCTCAGCACAGCCCGCACTGCCGGCCCTGTTTGTTTGCCCCGGTGTCTCAGCACAGCCCGCACTGCCGGCCCTGTTTGTTTGCCCCGGTGTCTCAGCACAGCCCGCACTGCCGGCCCTGTTTGTTTGCCCCGGTGTCTCAGCGCAGCCCGCACTGCCGGCCCTGTTTGCCCGGCCGGGCCCAGCCCAGCCTAGCCCACACGCAGCCCTAGGCCGCACTGCAGGGCCTGCGAGGGCGGGGAGGGGGCCGGGGCGCAGCACCCCGCACCTATAGCTCCCCAAGCTGGCTCCTGGGAATGCAGGCTGGGAGGGAGCAGGGCCACTGGAAGCCTGCCATCGGCACGCATCCTGACAAGGCCCTCTGTCCCATGGACCTCTCTGCCGTAAAACTCTTTGCCGGACGGTGGGGAGAGAACCCGGGTGCTTTCAGAGAGTTCACCGGGAGAAAACTTCGCTACCGCTACCGCCACCACCGCTGGAAGCAAAGTACCAAAGAAAGGTACGAACAGAGAGCTGACACGTCCCCAACCCAAGCCCTCTTCTGAGGCTCACCCCGCGCTGCCCTGCCGCTCCCAGCCCGGCCCGCCCCAAGCGGCTGCGGGGGAACTCCTCCCGCCCCGACCCTTTCCCGGTCCCACCTCCCACCCGGTGTCCCAGAGCGGCGGGGCGGGCGGGCCGCTCCCTCTCCCCGCCCCTCCCGCCGCCCTCCCCCGGGCCGCTATAAGCCCGCGGAGTTTCCGCGTCCTGTGACTGCAGTCAGGTGGTGGCTGAGGCTCCCCGCTCCCTCCCACCCTCTGTCCCGCTTCGTCTTCCCCCGCCCGGCGAGGGCCGGCCCTGTGGGGAGCCGGCCAGGGAAAGTTGGGGGAAAGTTGCTGCCTGGGAAAGTTCAGAAGTGGGAGAGCCGCGGCCCCGGCAGCCCGGCCTCTCCGCCGCACTCCACGGGAGGGAGGGAGGGATGGCCGGCGGGGAAGGAGCGGGCAGCGGCGTGCCGGAGTGCCGGGAGCACCTCTTCAAGGTGCTGGTGATCGGGGAGCTGGGCGTGGGCAAAACCAGCATTATCAAGCGCTACGTGCACCAGCTCTTCTCCCAGCACTACCGGGCCACCATCGGCGTGGATTTCGCGCTCAAAGTCATCAACTGGGACAGCAAGACCCTGGTGCGGCTGCAGCTCTGGGATATCGCAGGTACGGGGCAGGATGGGCGGGCTGCTCCCCGCAGGGTGCGTCGGGCGGCGCTGGGAGCCCGGCTGTCGGGGGCCTGGCACACGGCCTCTGCGGAGAAAAGCGTGTTTTGGCTAGGAAATGTCTCTTCTTGGTTTTTTGTCTTACCCCTTATAAGCAACCTCTCATTCTTGCCTTTGAGATGTAAGTAGAAGGAGGTCTTGACGTGGGAGTGAAGTTTTTCACTTTTTACGGGCTTTGCCCTCTCTCGTTAGCATACTTTGTGGGGCTCTTGGCTTGGCCCAGGGTTTTACAGCAGTCCTCGAGCAGCTGCTTTGCTCTCGCTGCTCGATCCAGGGCTCCTGAAGTGTTCCTGCTCATACTGCTCTGCCTGAACTGCTTGTCTGCGTGGTGGTGGCCTTGATTATGGCTGCTGCTGAAATAAATTCAGGGTTCTGAATCTGTAATGCATTTAATGCACCATGCTTTACAGGTTAAAGGTAATTCAAACAGCTAAAATTGTCCTCAAAGGAAGAATGCTTAAACTTTGCATGCTTGGAGTCACCTGGTTAATTTTAAAGTAGTTTTCATCCCTGCTATATTCAAGTCACAAATTTGTGTGTTAGAAGCATACTATGAGCACATGGAAGCAGAAAAGTCCTGTCTACTTGTCCAAACATGCATTATTCCTTTTCTATATATGATTTAAACCTGTTCTTCAGCATCTCTCTTGTTTCCAAGACTCCTACTGTGTACCTACCATGGTTAACTTTGCTTATGCTGTGGAGTCAAATGCCACAGAACAATCTCTGTTTTGACGTGGTCTCATAAGAAGTCTGTCCCTCACCTCTGTAATCACTTTAGTTGGTACTGCATTTCTAGTTTTGTGTGCAACCCAGGTGTTACCCTGCAACTCCCCTCATCTCTGTCTACCACTCTCAGAATATCTCCTTGTATCTGAAAAAGCAGATTTTATTTCAAATGCTAGTGTTTAAACTTACACTGCTGGAAGACACAAGGGGAAAAAAGCTGGTAGTTACTGTTTCCATTAACTTTATGCTTGTCAGTGGAAGCTCAAAAATGAGGAAGTGTGACATGTGGCTGCTGTAACCCTGTGACAGACCAGCTGTACATCAGCTCCTGGTCTTTTTGCTCTAAAATGCTTCAAATGTGATTCCTCAAACTGAGAAGCCTTCGTACTGCCATATGCTGAAATACACCATGGATCTTTCTGTTGCTGGCCTGCAGGGCAAATGAAAATATTTTCTAATTGCTGTTTTGAAGAGCGAGTAAGATGTTGGCAAGCTTTCTCTTCTGATGTGTTCCTCTTGTGAGTCAGTTTTAACTTTCTGTGACTCAATTATCAGTATCAGCACAAGCTATTGCAGTCCTCTGGGTATATTTAGCGAGCCTGGGGTTCCAAAGATTGAAGAGGGGAGGCTCTTGGCATCCTGGGGTTTGGCAGGCTGCCATCCTTGTGTTTGACTTCTCAGCCCTTCATTGCTCAGACTTGGGTAGGCTGTGTGCTTTGCCAAAGCAATCTGTTTCAACAGCATAGGCAGAAACTTAGCTTTAACTTGTCACAAAGTTTGGACAGAACCTATTTACAGCTTGGGAAGTTCTATCAATACATCCATGCATTAGTGTCATCATCCAGAAGACAGTATTTCTCATTCTTGATTATTGCCCTTGGAGTATTTTTGACATAGCTAGCTGAAGACTAAGTTAAGAGCTGCTGACAAATCCTTGGAAGCTTGTGGTAAATTAGTTGAAGAATTAAATTTATTGAAGAATTAAAATTTTTCCTGTCACTGAAATATTTTTCCTGTTTTATAAGACTTTTGTATGAAACCCCTGACTAGTCTTTCCCTAGCAGTAATTAACAAGGAAGATACAACTGTTCTTCAGTTTGCACTCCAAACTCTTAGTCTAATCTGCTAGTTTAGGGTATTCTGTTTCCACAGGGCTAGGGAAAGCTTGCCCAATGGAAAAAAAAACAAGACAAAGAAGAGAAGTAATCTTGGTTATTTTTGACTGGGTTGTGCTGAGCCAGTGTGACAGCAGCAATTTGGACTTCTATAGCCCTTGACATCTGAGAGTTAATTAGTGAAATAAAGAGTATTTTAGTGTCTGTACGGGTATTTGATGGTCTTAAAGCTGTTGAAGTAGTCCTCAACTTGGGATTGTGTTCTGCAGCTCCTTATGTATACAATCAGGAATATTTCTAAATACTTGAGGATGTTAACAGATTTATATTGAAGTTATTAGTTAAAGAACCAGGTTGAAGATGGCTTCTATAATCATAGACAACATTCTCTAAAGTGCTTTATTGAAGTGTAGCAGTGTCTGAGCATGTGATAGTCATTCCTTTTTAACTCATCAGCCCAGCTGTCTTCTGGCTTTCAACAGCTTGTAGATAATTTTGCCTGCTGGTGTGTGCAGACAAACGGCTTTAGATCTCTTGAAGAGATCTGAATCTTATGGTAAGTAATGTTACATGTGACTTCCCTGCAAGCAATATACTGCTGGCATTCTGAATTTATTTTGATGCATTTAAAAAGGCTGTTGAATTAAAGTCTACCCCTTAAGCATAGAAAGGGATGTTATTTTCCCTAGATCAAAGCTTGTGCGTAACAGTTCATCGTAAGAAGCTTTCTTTAAAGAGCTGGGTGATGCAAGCTAAGGTTTTGTACCTAAGTCAATGATAAGAACTGACCCTGTAGTTCATGCATCAGCTAAAGATTATAATGCAGATACTGATCATAATGCTGGCTTCTGATTTGATTGTAGGAAAAGTGATGGATGTTGTGCTGTTTATTGCAATGCAGTAGGTTACTGGATAACTTCAAATTCTTGTGCTAGCTGAGGTTGTTTTGGTTTTGGGTCTTTTTTTTTTTGTGATTAGATAATTCTGTCAAATAGAGCATGACCACGTTACACTGCTTATGCTTTTTCTTTTTTCTGCTGAAAATAGCCCTCTTGTTGTAAGGCACAAAGTAGTGCAAACTCTTGCAGCAGCATCAAAGGGGAAGGGATGTAAAATAATGAAGAGGGAGGAAGGTTACTGTTGTACCTAGACATTTGTATTGTAGAGATAGTCAGGTGCTTTAGTTTTTAGACACAGGTTGTAACTTCTTAAATAAAGGTGATAAAAAAGCTTCAGAGTAAGACTGATCAGTCACTGTCAAATTATCTTGGTTACAGCATAAAGAAAGAAGCATCTGAAAGGAGGTGAACAGATTATATGTGTGTTCATGCAGGAACTTTAGCTGCCCTTAGGCATTATTCTCGGGTTCTTTTGTTTAGTTGGCTTTTGTGTTTTGTTGCCTTTTTTTTTTTTTATTTTGATGCATGAAGTAATGAAAAATTATCTTTCTGGATAAATTCTGAAAGTGTTAAAGGATTGATCAAAGGACATAAATGGTTGGCAAAATAAATAGGATGTAGGAATGAGTCATTGTAGTCAAGAGATGCAAACCAAAGAAATCTTAATGATAGGGAAGTGTTTTTATAATCTATTTCAAAACAGTAGAGATTCCTATTTGACAGACGTGCTGCACTGCACTGACCACAGCGTGCTTAGGTGTGTGTGGCATATTGATGAAGCTGTCAGGTGATATTGAAAGAGCACTTAAAGCATTTTCAGTATCATAAAAAAATTTGAGCTAATCTAGTAAAACCAGCAACTGTGTTAGTTGTTGCTTTTGTGCTCATGTTGACTATCACTGTCACTCCCATCAGCCTGTATGAAGTGCAGTTTGCTGAGAGCAGGTGTGGTAAAGATCATAGATAGTGGCTTGAGGTTGGCTTCTTGTGAAGAATGTCACTAAGGGCAACTTTTAGATGAATTTGATTTTAAAGCTTTTTTTGAGGAATTCTAAATTAACTTTTATGTAATAGCATTCTGCTTCCAGGATTTTATTAAAAATTCTTTGTATAAATATTTATTGAAACTGAAATAATGCTTTAAATGGCAGAGTATGGCTATGAAGTTGGCCAAACAGAAGAGAAATCATTGTACTTTGGTACTGTAAACATGCTCTACAGGCTTTCAAGAGCTGAATGAAAAGCAGCATGTAGCATGTAAATTTGTTACTAAAATCTTGCATGCCTCCTTGAGAGGAACCGAACTGTAAATTGTTATAAGTATACACAGGACCCCAAAAGGATGGAGATATCAGACCAAGTATTTTGGTTAAATACTAAATTGAGGAAGAGTCGGAATAACCCATCTCTTGTATGAAGACAAAGTAAGTGTTAAGATATGTGAGTGGATGTTAAGAGCAAGTTAACTTTTTAAGTAACTGTTAGACTTTTCTATAGGAAGCCATGAGAAATGGGAGTGAGTACAGGAAACCATGGATGTGGTTGACTTTCAAAGGCATCCAGGCAGTTACAGTACGTGAGATAGCTTTCTTCCATATGAAAACCCTATTTCAAGCAGCTCTGTATTCCTGCTGGTCTGCACTTGTGCCATTGGCATGTCATAGAGGCTGCCAAGTTGCTTCTGTGTACTGGGGCATTAGCTTGTGTCTTGAATTATGGACTGATTTTATTTTTTTAAAATAAGGTCTAAAGCAAGTGTTAAGTGATGCTACTGCATCCCTGAAAGTCTATAGGAAAACAAACAGAAAACTTCTGCTGTTTGTATCCAGACCTGGCTCTGTGCCAGAGGCATGTATGCTTCGTTTGCTTTGTGGGGAAGTCTCTCCTAAGTATGGAGAATTTGAAGGCAGCAGTCTCTTAAAGTAGTTAAGGTATTCTTGTTGCAACTTGTCCTTAGCTACAACATGTGTTGAAGGGATTAAAATGGCAACTCTTGCAGAAAAAAAAAAGAAACATGAGAAAATTGCTTCACTATGTGCCTGGTACAAGTGAGCATAAGGTGGAGGCGAGACAATCCAGGTGTGACCTTCCCTCAAATGTGGAGGTTTTTTTCTCACCACTGTAAATAGTCTTAATGAGTGAAGGATGTGCACATGAATAACTGTATCAGAAATGGATGGAGAACTTGGAGCTCAGAGTTTTTTCAGAAACTTGTAAGTTTCCGAGGTTGTTTCCTAGTTTATATAGTGATGGAGGTTCCAGGAGGAGCCTTCAGGTAGAGATTAGGAGTGCTATCATTTTGCCTATAGCTGAGGCAGGTCACAAAGCTCCCAGTCAGGGCTGGGGAATCTTCTATGTGATTATGTCTTCAGACTCATGGAGATGTGAAAGACTTAATTTCTGACTGCTTCCTGCTCACACATGTTTAAATATAAATCTCATGAGAGAAAATTTGCTTAAGGGTTATGCTTACTGGAAATATGCAAGACTAGCAGATAAAGTTTGGGGATGGGAAGTAGAAGGCCTGCTCACATAGATTTTGAACATAGAGGCAAGAAACAGCACTGAAGGTGCATTTTGTTTCCTTCTAGAAACCATCCATCTGTGGGAAATCTTGTGTGGGTGTCCTTTCTTATGACTTTTCTGGAATAGCTGGATTTGGGTTATGAGCTTTCACTTCAGAATGACTTGCTGTGCTTGGAGCTCTACAGCTAAATATCAAAATAAGTTCTGAATGTGTTAAACTTGGGGTTTTGGTGTTTTTCCAACTTTCAGACATCTCTGAATACAAATAGATTCTGCATGTTTTCTTTTTTGGCAGTCCTGTCTAAATACACTTTTAATAAAATGTTATTAAGGTATGAGGTATGTTTGTTGGTCTAATGAAGGAATTTCCACGTCTTACCAGTGGGGTACCAAAGCTTTCATAATGGCAAAGGTTCTTTTGCTTAGTACTATGTTATGTAGCCACTCAAAGTGCTGTATATGTTATTTTGGACTAAACCTATACCAATTGTGCTGATTTAATTCCATAAGTGTATGGGAAATGCTACTGTCTTGGTATTGGTTTTGTAAGATAGTCTAGTGTGGTAATTTTGATTATGCAAGACAGGACAGTTCAGTTAAATGGGAGAATTGAGACAGATGTTCTTTGATTGTCTTGGAAATGAGCTTAGAATTTCCTCATAAGACATTTCAAGGTGTTCTATGAGAAGTGGGGTTAAAGATGTGATCCTAAAAGACCACCTGATCTAGTACAGGCTTAAAATAAAGCTCAGTGTATTTATCTTACAGGTACTTCTAATTTTTCCATTTCAAAAATGGAAAAGCACTTTGTGCTTGGTTGTCTATTCACTATGGAATAGATGGTGCTTCAGCCTTATTTTCAAACAGATGTCGCACAGCAGTTGGTCAGAAGTTTTGTGCTTCCTACAAGATCACAATAAAAACTCTTTCCCAGTACTCTGATACAGAGAGTAGAGATGGCTGAATGGATATACGTCAAATAGGGGAAATCTACCTTAAAGGCAAACAATACCTAAATTTTTACATGCAATGCAGTAGACAGAAGGAAGAATAGTATGTAGAGCTCAACATAACTAATTTTTGGATTAGTTTATAAAACTGGAGTTCTTTGCAGAAGTAATAATCTCACGTGGGTCACCCACTTTTCTGAAGGCAAGTATTAAATTCCTGCCCTTCATATAATACTGACTCAAGTAGTCAGAAATTAAGCTGGTTTGACAAGTCAAGCACGTTGTCTGCACCAGTTTGTCTCTGAGGGCAATGTTGAATATACACTTTTCTCTTAATGTATGGCATTCACATGAATGTAAATCGAGCTTTATCAACTCTCCTTTCATCTTCAGAAGTTGCAGCTTCAGAGTCTTGGTGCTTAACCTTATTTACATCTCCACTTTGCCTCTTACTGGTTTGGTTTCCTTTGGGTGCACATTAGGACAGGGTGTTACCAAAGTGCATATCCACAAGTACAATTTGAGTTGGCAAGTGCTATAAAGGGGTAATTTGCTATAAAGGGGTAATTCTCAACTTATGTCATAAAGCAAAGAAAATAATCTTAGCTGACTGGTTCCAGAAAAGGTATTAGCATTCTGTAAAAAATAAAAGTCTTCCTCTCAGTGGTGAGTGGATTCAGTCTCACGGCTGTCAGACATACCCTCCATGAATTCCAGTGGTAACCATTGCTTTGCTTTTGTAGTCTGCTGTAAATGGTTCCCTCCAAATACTTCAGAGGTTCAGAAGTGTGATATGCCATGTTAGAAAGACGTGATTTGCAGGAAGGGAATGTCTGTTTATGTTTGTGCATGGAAATATAGGGATACCTCTTGTGAAATTCCTGCAGATGTTAAAGCTAGCATGACCAGCAGTAAGCAGTGACTACAAAGCACAGCATGCTTCTCAAGCTACTGTGGCAAGTGTTCAATATTCAAAGATCTCTTCTGGCTATGGAGACACAAAAAGAGGATAAACGGAGTGTGATTATGCTTTGAGAAATGGAGGGATTTTAGGGCTTTATAGAGCTTGCTTAGAAATAAATGTCTTAACTGTCTAGAGAAGTCTGGCAAACTCTCACTAGCAGTGGGTTCTGCATTAGCAGGTAATGAAAACAAATATTCCTTATTGTATGGATTTTAGCAGCTTTTCAAATAATAGGTTGAGAGGTAGTCTCTGAATGTCACTGCAAACAGCTTATGGGAACTTGTTCTTTAAGTGCTTCCAGGCTAAGAGTGCTGGGTAGAGCAAAGTGGCAGCAATTTGATACAAAATTCCAATCACACACAATGTGCTATGACACATTGACCATTTTAGAGATTAACATTTTTTCAGTCCCGTGATAAAGTTGTTCTGGAGACAAACTGACTTTAGAATTGTTCTCCTGTGTGCTGTGAAATGCTGTAGTGCCATGCAGCATCACTGTGAAGCACACTGTGCAGCTCTGGCTGCAGGGCAGCACACCAAAGGGTATGGATCGGAGGGTGGCAGGCATGAAATAGCTGAACTCTGGCAGATTACTTGTTTGGGTAAGTCTTGTTCAAGCAAGGTAGGCAGTACCAATTCATGCTGTTGCTGGCACTAATTGGACTATGTCAACTCCTTTGAATACTAATGCAGGGGAACTGTTCTATACATGCTGCATTTGACAGCTAGTTAGAAATTGTTTAGCTTGGTTGCATTTTGATTTTCTGGGGATTGAAATCTAGTGCTTAAATGGTGACTTTGTCTCTCACTGTTTAGCAAAGATGCAAAAAAAAAAAGGATGGATTCTTATACAAACATGACTGTCATACTGCTGCATAAAATAAACACAATGTTGGATAAAACCCACTGAACTCTAGGTGCAAGTGTTGCCTCTCAACTTCTTAAAGACACAAGTAAGCTGTTGAAGTCAGTTTGGACAATTAAGTAATTAGATTAGCCCAAGACTACAGCCAGCAATGAAAAGTCTCGGTCTTGCTGTAAAATTCCCAGTGAGGGCTGTGCAATTATTTGAGGGAAAACTTTGTCTTTGTGGGAGAGAATGGCATGCCTTTTCTATTAGGTTGGTAGAAGTGATCATAGCTCCTGGTGCAAATCTGGTGTCTAGCTTCCAGCACTTGCCATCCCTGTGCTCTTGCTGTTTCACGGGTAGTGAACAGGACTGTCCTGTGTTAAAGTGCAATGATAGCAAGCAGTGAATGGAAGGACTGGTCATTGATTTTGCAGTTTCATGTAGTTAACAAATTGTTAGTTTAGAAACTGGCTGTATTGGGAAATGGAACTTCAAAGCAAACTGCTTCCTAACATTTCAGAATGAAATAGTGACTTCTGCGAACATGTGGAAATACTTTGTGATATGATCTAAATAATCAAAATACTGCTGCACTTAAGCTGATATTCATCAGTAACTTTTCAATGGCTACAGGGTCTCTCATACATACTGACTCTGTACAGTATATATTGTCAGTGTCAAGCCTCTGATACTGCATTGTTAAACAGAACTGCTTCAACTGCATCCTGCAGCTTTCTAATATAGACACAATCAGGGGATCAAAGGTTGTCTCTTACAATAAAGTGTGAGTCAGTTGAACAGGGATTAACTGGCTTTTGCCCTGAAGATTGTTCTGAAGCATTTGGGAAAGGGTTAGTGTTGGGAAGAGTCTATCCAGTGGTCAGTTAACTTACCCATACCGACCTTAGAAAGAAAGGGCACTAGCAGTTGTAATTGTCTGAGGCTGCTTTTGTCTGTCAGAAACGAAGTACTGCAGTCGGTGAGGTTATTTCTAGTACTTGTCTCATACAGGAAGATATAATATTCTAGTAATTCTCACTTCCTAGCCTGTGTTTGTCACCAGAACCACAAATAACACTTTTTCACAGTGGTGGAAAGTAAAAGTCAAGCTGGATCTTCCTTAACACTTACAGGTTTCTAACATCTGCTAGAGTTGCTAATGTCATAGAATCACAGAATGGCTTTGGCTGTAAGGAGCCTTAAAGGTCATCCAGGTCCAAATATGCTGCCATGGGACTTGACCATAGGTTGCTCCACCCAACCTGGACTTTGAGCATTTCCAGGGATGGGACATCCACAGCTTCTCTGGGCAACTTATTCTGGTGCCTCACCACCATGACAGTGAAGAATTTCTTCCTAATATCTGTTCTAAACCTGCTCTTAATTTAAAACCATTTCCCTGTGTTCTCTCAGTACATGCTCTTGTAAATAGCCCGTCTGTGTCTTTCTTGAAGGGCTCCCTTTAGGTGATGGAAGGCCTCAAGTCATCCTGAAGCCTTTTCTTCAGGCTGAACAATCCCAACTTTCTCAGCCTGTCTTCACCAGAGAGGTACTCCAGCCCTCTGATCTTCATGGCCTGCCTCTGGACTCGCTCCAACAGGTCCATGTCCTTACGTTGGGGATCCCAGAGCTGGATACCAGACTCCAGTTGGGGTCTCACAAAGGCAGAGCAGAGGGGCAGAATCGACCTCCATTGCCTTGCTGGCCATGCTGCTTTGGATGTAGCCCAGGATACATGTGATTTTCCTGCGCTCCAAGTGCACATTGCTGGCTCATGTCCAGCTTCTCATCTATCAGCACCCATAAGTACTTCTTGCCCCAGCTGCTCTCAGTCTGTTCATTCCCCTGCCTGTGTTGGGACCCCAACCCAGTTGCAGCACCTTGCACTTTATGTTCTTAAACCTCTTGAGATTCCCATGGACTCACTTCTCAAGTTTGTTCAGGTCCCTCTGGATGGCATCCCATCTTTCAGATATGTCAGCTGCACCACTCACCTTGATGTCATCTGCAAATTTGTCTGTCCTTAAATAAATGCATAGCTCAACACTTCCATGGTTTTCACTTCTGGCAACTTTACACTTTTAGCTGAAATGGGTAAGACTGGGGAGTGGGGAGCCATCTGGTATTAACAGTCTTGGAGTCTGTCTACTCTCAATCTATGGCTACTATCTGTGGGAAACAGCAGGCAGACACACTTGAATGTGAGCTGTAATATTGACAGTGGTTTGGTTAACCTACTTCTTGCAGAATAACAGATCCAATCTAATTAGGTAGGACAGTTCTGGGACAAGATGTGCTGGTTTGGGGAGATGGGGGATAGCTGTCAGCAGTGGTAACTTGCCAGTAACATGTTTATATACCTCTCTAAAAAGGAACTTCAGTCAACTCACACCTGACCCTGGTAATGCTAAAATGTACATTAGCTGTCTGGAGAACTGGGAGATTCATCCTCAGGGCAGTTCTGGGTATTTGCGGTACTTTGCCCAACATCCAGCTGGCATCCAGAGTCTGGTCTTTTCCTGCCTGTGGCTCTTGAAGGGCTTGTTTTGAAAGTGACAGTAGTTCTAACTCAATTAGAGGATTGAACTATGTTCCCAGCCATTTTGGATGGGGATTTAGTTTAAATCTATCACACTGGATGACAGTAACTTTACTGAGAGTTGGAATTGTCACTCAGGTGTTCCTGAAAAAAGAAGCTTTCACTCATTAGTTGATATAAACTATTAACTAGTTGATATTGCCTATTAACACATTAATATAATAAGTAGTCTGGAGGAAGGAAGCTTGACAAACTCATTATTGTGCATGTCCAGCAGTGATTTGTACATTTAAATTGCTTTTTCTGGCTCCAATTCCCATCATGTAGGAGTTCCAAGTTGAAATTATGAGTGAAATAATAGGAGTCTAGGGTAACTTTTTTGCTAAATATTCACAAGAACTGCTACAATGGTAGGTCACACTGCTGTAATAAACAGGACACTAGTGTTTCTCCCTTATACTGAGAAAGACTGCTCTAGAAACTCTTTAAAGTGTACTTCAAGGCAAGGCTACAATGATAACTTACCTTTTGCAGTAAAGGACAAATATAAAGCTTCTAATGTTCAATCTTAAATTACAGCCCATAATTTATTTCATGTAGTTTATAACTTACATTCCAACCCCATTACAATATAAACTGGGGAGTGAGAATAGCTCCCAAGTTCTAATGCAGTTTTAAAGTCAACTTTATTCCTGTGTTGCTGCTGTAGGGAGGTGAATTAGTTCCTGATGCGTGTCATTGTGCAAATATTTCACTTAAGGTTGTTGCAATTACTGGAAAATATGGTGGCAATAGGTGCTGAGTCATTTTGATATGGCAACTATCGTTAGAGAAAGCAGAAGTTTGCATTACATGAAGTCACTTCCGTACCCCCAAATTAAACTTCTGATTCCTGTGACTGTCCTGTATCTTAGCTCCTCATTTACACCTGAACTACTAAAAACTGTAATTTAGTGGCCTCAGATTTATGCCTAGTCACTGGACCTACCAGAATGATTAATCTTGGGCTGTCCTTTCTATACTGCTGTACTAAGCAATTAGTTATCTTCCTGCTCTTTTCTTTCTGACATTATACACACTGGGGATTTTAAGTCTAGTTTAATCTGATCACTTTTAGCCTTTTTCTTCTCTGGGGCTATGATCCACTTTCTGTACTGCTCAACACTATTGTCACATATGGAGAAATGATTATAGCAAATATCTTGCTGGACAGAGGAAGGGGCATGACAGATCTCTGAACTGTGCATGGCAGAAGCTGAGACGTTTAGTTTTAAGAACAAAGAATTATGTTCAGCCTTTAGAATTTGGAGGATTAGCGTTTTGTAGTTTGATTTTTCTATATGAGAGTTTGTGGATTTGTTTGAGGTTTGTTTTGTTGTTTTTTTGTTTTTTGTTGGTTTTTTTTTGTTGTTGTTGTTTTGTAGTTGGTTTTTTTTTTGCCTTGCAGAAGCTGTGTCTGAAATTCCTGTTAAATTTTCAAATTGCTGTCTAGAATGTTCTGCATCCTAGACAGGAAGGTCAGCATGTGTTTTTTCAGTAATGACATGATTATAAAGGAAGTCCACTCAGTTTAAACTCAATTCTTTTCCCACCTCATGCTGTATACCTTTTACCAAACAAAACTCTTACCTCCTGGGCAGGCCATGTTTTATTGCTTCTGTCTTTGTATGAAATACAGTATATCCATCTTCATTAGACTCCAGACAGGATGAAAGAGCAGTTGCAAGGTAGTGTTCAGGTCAGGTTTATTGTTAGTGGATGTGAATTCTAGAGGTGAAAACAGCTCTATAACAACCTGGTTTGGGTTACTCTAGAAAAGGGAAGCACTCATTGGGTGATATTTGACATATTAAAAGGCATTAATCTCTAAGAATCCAAGGCTGTTGGGCTTGTGTGTGGTTAAGGGTAGGAGATAGCAAATCTTCCTAATATAAAGCTTTAATCTAGTAAGTAAAAATAGAAGCTTTCTTGCTGATAGGCACATCAGTTTTCTACTTTCACCCAAATTAAAACTGTGGAACAATCTGTATTGATGTTTCTCCAAAACTCATACTACAAGAGAGGTAAGAGTTGTTGGAAATAAGAGTTAAGTGATTGTTGTGGACAGCCAAAGCCCTTGGTTTATACTGTGGCTGCTATAGAATATCAAGCAACATACAGTTCCATGCTGACTTCCATTCCTAGCAGGACTGCTGTCTTCTTACATTGTGAGCAGCCACTGTACAAGGCTGCCTTTGGCAGACTCCTCAGGTTTGGTTCTGCTTTGTAACTTTGTTGCTTTGGAAGCCATATGTAGCATTGTACTAATTTCACCTTTTTGTACACCTTATATGTGGTGTTGTGCATGTTTCAGGAATGGTTATTGCTATAGGAGGCTCATCTGGCCACCTTGTCAGCTGCTTCTGTCTTTACTGCTACAGGATGGAAGAGCAGTAGGTAGGAAGGGATTCAGTCGATGGTAATGTCCTTCACTGTACTCAGTGATTGCAGCCTTGTTTATGTACAGCATACACAGCTATCTGAGAAAGGGTAACTGACTGATGATCTTTTCTGCAATTCCTAAATAACTTAGTTTTCCTATGTAGTAATCATGCTCTGTCTATTCCTTCTGGTAACAATCTAGTAACCCTTCCTGCAACTAATCAATACAGCTTAATTTTATTATGTAAGTGTTCATCAAATATTTGGAAAAACAGCCTTAAGTAAAGCCTGGAAGCCTCCCAGCTCTCCGGCAACTGAATAGCGAGGACTCATGGGACCATTTTCCTTGCTGCTTCAGATTCATGCTCAGTCTCATGTAAATAACAGCAAGTGGTGCTCAATTCTGGACCATTTCAGGGCTGAATTGAAGAACTCTTTTTCTGTAGAAGACTGAGGTTGATGGAGGGCATTGTAGATTACACAGTTTGTTTTGTGGGGCTGTCCTTTGATGTGAAGGGATATCTCCCTGTATTGGATACTGGGGTCAGTGCTTTAGCATAGTCCAAGGTATTCCCATGTGGCAGGAATTGGTGGTGAAGCTGACAGCTCAACAAATGAGGAAGCTGAGAAGGAGCTCCTCAAAACTTGTGTGGTGCCCTGGGCAGTGACTGGCTTAATGTAACTAAATTTGACTGTGTGGAACTCCATTAAAAAAACCAAAACTCCCAAAACCAAAATCCCTACATTCTACAGGGGGAGTTTCTTTTAATGTGACATTATTGACATGCAGAAGGAGTAAAAGCCTTCTGATCTAACTCTTCCTCTATGGTACTTGATTAGTGGAAACAGTAGTCAGTGGTATGGTTTCTAGTAAGGCTATTCTAAAAACCTCTTTAGGCATAACAGTCCAGCCTAGGGAGACAATGTGAATTACTTGTGTACTCTGTTTAGGAGAATTCCATTAGCAGTGTGGCTTTTCCAGAGGCAGTCACAGATGCAGGCTTGGTGCCTGGCTTGTTGCATGGTCTTAAAGTCCATGGCATTAATGCTGCTTTAAAACTTGACTTTTGAGTATGGAGTTAAGAGATTCTTCTTGGATCATGCTTGTTCTTACACAAGTTGTAGTGGGGAAAAAAAAATGTATAAGCTCTGTTCTGAAGAATATGCTGGGTAGTGATGCTGCTTTCTGCAGCATCATAGTTTAAAGTGAACAGCCAGAAATAAAGTCCACTTCTTTATAGTTCTTTGGATCCTTAATGTGGCTGTTGCTGTTTTCAGGTCATTCTAGTAGCTGCTTAGGCAACCTTTTCTGAAACTGTCTGTAGGGAATGAGCTAATCTTACTCTGAATTACTAACGTTAAAATGAGGCAAATGAGCTGGAAAAGAACATGGCTGAACAGGATCTCTTGTCACCTTCATTTATTGAATTTTGGTCTCTTTCTGAGAAGGTGATAACACACCCAATTCTCCTTGTATCTGTTTGTCCTTGCTAATCAAAGGTGGACTTGAATGTTTATAAACAGAGGACAGCTAGATTTCCAAATACAGCTCTTCCTTTATCTGTTTTTAAACCTCATATGCATGAAAAGATAAAAGCTCAAGTGATGACACACTGTAAAACTAAATCATAGAGTTCAGGGACTGCTTTTCCCAGTGAAGACTTCCAAACAAAGCAGAAAGCTATTTTAGTAGCCTGGACTTTCCAAACAATGTGCTAGGACTTGATACTGCTAGACACACTCAAATGTTAACACACCATGATAGTCTGGCCTTTCAAACAGAAGAAAAAGTGAACTGGCACACTCTAATTCTGTATTTCAAGTATTCTGGCTAAAGTAGTTGTACTTTATAAGAAAAGGCTTTTTTTGCGTTTTCTCTGCTTTATGGGCAATTGATTTTTTTTTCCCCTTGGATTTTTGTTGTGAATAATTGTACTTTAACTGTTCGTGCTTTAAATCCTGGGATTGCTGTAGAACTTCTATAGTTGAAAATTAATCCAGAGTAAATCTTAGACTTGAAAAAATGAAGTCAAAGTTAACAGATTTAGCCAGAACTGTTAAGCTAGCAGCTTCTTTTGAACTTGTCCCTAAGGAAAAATCTATAATATAGGTGACTTCTTCAGAAGATACTTTGAAGATTGTTAGCCTAGGAGCTTGCAAAACCCCTTGTTGCTCACCATTCAGCAAAAGGCTGAGTTTAAGTCTTTAGCTGAAGCAACTAGATTAAAATACAAGCCTTAATATTCTTTGATGAAATAATGATTTGTGTATAGCTGTGTTGGTAGTGTTTTTAGGCATTGCTTGTCAAAGAACTCTACTCAACAAATAAGTTGACTATATAAGTGTAGAAGTGTAGAAGTTGAGGGGTTTTTTAAGAAAAACTTGAAGTCATAGTTGGGACTGCAAACTACTTTAAGCGTCTGACTTGTCATGTATAGTGTAAATAATAGCTGTTACAATGAACTTAGGTGAGATAGAGAAGGCAATGTTTTATGCTCTAGGTGACTAGACCCAAATGCCAAACTTCTGTGGATTAAGCTGTTACACTAATCTGTTTACACTGAATACAGTTTGTGCTTCGATATAAATGTACTCTGTGACTGTCCTCTCTTTCAGGCCAGGAGCGCTTTGGAAATATGACCAGAGTATACTACAAAGAGGCAGTTGGTGCTTTTGTGGTCTTTGATGTCACAAGAGGCTCCACTTTTGAGGCTGTTTCAAAATGGAAGCATGATTTGGACAGTAAAGTACTACTTCCCAATGGCAGCCCCATCCCTGCTGTTCTCCTTGCAAACAAGTGTGACCAGAAGAAAGATGGCAGCCAGAATCCCTCTCAAATGGACCAGTTCTGTAGAGAAGGTGGCTTTGTTGGATGGTTTGAAACATCTGCCAAGGTAAGCTTAATAAAAAAATATTTTTAGTCTCTTGAATATTGGCATGAGAAGGGTGAATATAATCATGTAGGAAATAAATTTATCAAGTATAGGAAGTGGCAGTCAAATTCAGCAAAATTTGAACTCATGTTTTGGCTAGCTTCATTCCTGAAGATGAGGCATATTTGGTTTAGATGAAAAGGTATCTCAAATTCAGAACATCTTGAAACTATCTGGAAACCTTGATTATCTGAGTTTGATAAGTTTTTTCATCTTGCATGCCTGAGGATCAGTCATTCTTTAGACGTTAACACTACTAAATGCTGATCAAGCTCCCCAAAAAATTCAGGTCATCTTTAGGTGCAGGTTTTTAAATTGCATTTTCTGTTGTCACTGTTTTATATAAGAAACAGCAAGATTTGAAGTGAAGAAGCTATTTGTTTACTCATTATTACCTACCCACAGTGTTGCTAAAGCACTTTTCTATTTTATCAGGCAATGTCAAGATTGAACTGGAGAAAAAAAAATTGTTTTGTATAGTAATTTAAGTTAAGAAAGACAGCTGCTTTAGTCAGTTAACTTGGAGTAATTTAATGTGTTATACAATTTTAGTCTACAGATGTTTTGTCAATGCACAGATTAAACTGGCAGCAGCTTAGTTGGAAGTGAAATTCAATATTTCCTTAAAGCCCAACTGATTCTTAAAATGAAGGACTCCTCTAGATGAGGACTGTGTGGCTGACAGACCAGTTTACTGGTCTGGCTGATAAATCCTTTATAAAGTAAGATAGGTCTCAAGGTCCTGCTTTTCCCTTGTCTGGCCTACTTCCTTCAGCTGCTGCTGCTGAAGTGTTACACAGTGATGTTTAGACAACTCTTAAAGAGTCTCTAAGAAGACTTTAGGAAACAAAGTAACAAGTTGTTCTTTGTTTACTTTAAGAGAAGGATACACAGTTAAAGGAATTAGTTAAATTAGCTAACAATTTGTTTGCGTTTGGAAAAGTATTTTCAAACTCACCCATCTGCTGCTAAAAGCTCTTTGAGGCTTTTTTGAGGCTCTTTGTACTCAAAAAAAAAATCAAGTTTTTGCTTTGGTAAAAGTCTTCCCCAAACCTTTACCTGCCTGTAATACTGCTATGTATAAACTGCATTATGGCATAAAAAATAAATGCCAGTAATATTGGGGAAAAATCTAATGTGAAATACTAGTCGCAACTTGTATTTTAGGTGGCATTTAAGATGAGACAGTGTAAAACAAGGTTCTTGCTGCAGAGAAAAATCCAGGCAATAAGTTCTGGCTTAGGTATTAATTGACTTGTTTAGAACTCTGAAGAATTGTAGTTGAAATTGCAAAAATTTAGGATAACTATCTTGTTTTCTAAGTATACCAAAACAGCTTATGGCTTTAAGTCCTGCTTACTTGGATATTCTATTAATCTGCTTTTGCCTTTCTCTTGGAACTGATAATTGGATCTTCAGTCATAAGTAATATACTGGGCTGGTAATTCCTTTGGAAGCAAAGATGAGCAATTCCAAACATGGCAGCCCTGTGCTACCAGATGGCCCAGCCAGGTAAACCTGTGGCCAGAGGCCCCTTGGCACTAGGCCAGCTTGGACCCTCAGAAACTGGGATATTCTGGCAAAGTACATCTCTAAGTGTCCTGCACACATACATTCTTTAGGGTGTATGGCAAGGGACTTTTCAAAGTATGCACAAGAATATGTAGAGTAGCTAGATAGGGCACCAGGAAATTGTTGTGATTTTGAGGATCATGGAAAAGATAAGTGCATCCAAATTCCATCCAAAACAGAAAAAGGGTCTAAAAGGTAGGACAATACTGCAGATGATGTAATTGCCTAGGATCTTTCCTGATGAAGAAATGCACTTAGGCATTTGTCAGTCTTCCAAATGCAGGTGACACTTATTCCCCTGACTGCCTACTAGGTTCGAATCAGATTTCAGCTTGTAATATGGATGAATAATTTTGTGTCCAACCTTTCTGCTAACTTTTTCAGAAAAAAAAGGGTGAGCGATGACTTCTTGCACCTAAACTGTTTGTGTTCTACTGATGAGACTGAAGAATTATTTTCTTTTTGGATAGCTTTAGGAAAGTGTGACTGTTAATAGGAATGTGTGACTGTTTCAAAAAGATCACTGACTTCCTTGCTTTCAACATTTTTAGGACAACATCAACATAGATGAAGCTGCTCGATTCTTGGTGGAAAACATCCTTGCCAATTACAAAACCTTTCCTAATGAAGAGAATGATGTGGGGAAACCAAAACTGGACCTAGACCCATTGAAAGCAGAGAGTAAATCACAGTGCTGCTAATGCTACCACCGTTCAGTATATGTGATGGGATGAGCAGCAGGACTTTGCTTTAAATCAAAATGCTGCTATGGTGCTGCGATGTGACAATCCATATGGGGTGTCTGGTACTATCTGAATTGGTGACTCATTTGGGTGTTTACATATTCTTGTTTAGCATGAAACTGAGTAGCTTGTGAGTTATCATTCCACTTGCTTGAGTGTCTGCATCTAAGTCTGATTAGTGTCTTCTTACTTGAGAACATAAGGTAGTGTTTACACTCCTAAAAGGAACAAAGACAACATTCAGTGTCTAGTTTGTTTCTAGGACATATGCTACATTCCAAATAGGACTCACTTTTAGGTGACTCGACTCTTGCACCTTTAAAGTAAACTTTTCCTTTGTCACCATTTATGTCCCACGTGAGCCTTCTCACCAGCACAATTGTCCCTATTTATTATCCCCACCATGAGGATCTGTTTCTTTGCTAGTTCTCCTGGATCAAGACCTCCCAGAAATCTTGAAGGGGCCAATGACAGATGGGAGGTATCTTTCCTAGTGTGATCACTAAGATTGAGTGAAGTAGATGGCTTTTACCACTGAGTAAAAGCAAGATGGTTGTTATTGTGTTTAACAAGGGAAAGACATTGTTATAGAGATACTAATAAAAATGCATCTTCAGCAATTTAAGGCTGAATATTTTCAGCTAATACTTTACATATGAAACACATTAATGAATACAGTTGTACTGCTGGCACATAGTTGTAGTAACCTCACCCCATGCGCATCCAGAAATAAGCATCTAGTAACTTTTTCATGCACTAACACTGAAAACTTTTCCAAGAGTACAAAAAGTATCTTACTGGCCTGTGATGATGAACTTTTTCTTCTGTCTAGAGATGGTTCTGAATACCATGAGCAAGGAGAGAGGTCTTGAGGGAAATAGCTTAATTGGTTCATGCTAGTCTGTCAAGCTTTCTGTCCCAAGCTCTGTCTTTGTCAGTTTTAGAACTCTTTTGACTGCTTTGAACTAAGGAACTGGCTTACCAGTTTGTAACTGTATACTGAGATACTTATGTTTCTTTGTTATAACACTCATGTATTTTTGGCAGCAAATGAAGTTCAAAAGGATTAGAGATATTTCATGGTTCTTGAATGTGTTCTGGAACTCTGGCTCTGATTGGCTCAAAGGCTTTGAACCTCCTCTTTATTTTAAGGGTTTCTTCTGTCCTGGTACCTCATTACTTCAGAAGTCTTACCTTGCTGGGTTTGATGGTGCTGATGTTTAAGTAAACATCAGAACTAGGTATATGCAGGATTTGACATACTTTAATCTGTATTGAGATTTCTTAGGCTGTCTTTTTTTCTAAAGAGTAACATACTTTTTAAGAGTCAAATAAATATATTTGGGCATCTTTTGTGTGTTGGTGTATGCTTTTGAGAACATGAATCCTCTCATATGTTCCACCCTATACTCAAATACTTCCATTGACATTTGAAAACAACTTTATCTTCTAGTGTGTGCTATATTAAAGAATTAAAGTTACCACAGCAAGGCTTGGCATAAACCAAAACTGAGTTTATTAAGCTTAGAATCCTAAAATAATTCAGATGAAAGGAATCTTAGGACGTCTTCTAAGCAGTGTCTTTCTCCAAGCAAGGTCATAGCACAGTGCTTAGGTGTTCATGTGGTGTGGTCTTAACCTCAAGCCATGGAGACTGTATGGCCCTGGGAAAGTTGTTTCAATGCTTAACTTTCCTTGAGAGTTGAAACTATCACAATCTTCCTATTCAATCACTTGAACAACTCCATTTTTACTGTAAACTCACTTCCAATGTTTAATCTCTGCTGTACTGTCTTTGTTTCAACTTTAATTAAAGCTGCACAAATGTTAATACCAACTTTACTTCCACAGAAAGTTTCCCCAGTTGTAGTGGATTGTGGATTTTTTGTTTTTTGCTTTAGTGTTTAGATTCAACAGCAAAATGGAGACCAAACTCATGACTGCCTGAATCTCATGACTGCATGAATCTCATCTGGGTCCTGTCACTGATAATATAATCCTATATTATTGCAGGTTATTTTCAAGAATGTCTAAACTTTTTCTTGAAGAGTTACTGTTGCTATATTTAAGCACTTTCCTTATTTTGCACATAACATCTTCTAAACCTCTGCATGAATGTAGGAAGAACATGACTCTAAAACTGGTAGAATGGTACTGGTTTAGATACAGGTTGTTACTACTGAGGCCAGTAGTATGAAATTACCTGCAGGATGTAGTCTTTTTTTTTAAATCTTCTGTCACTTGTCTGAGGAAAAGAATTGGTGCTTAAATAGAATGCTAGTCTTGCTTTGTGCTACAAACTACATTCTCACTATCCCTCTGTGGAGAAGGGAGCATTGTGATATTTAAAACTGAGCAGGTGCATTAGGAAAGCTGATCCAGGCAGAACAAGAAAACTAAGAAAAGACTGGCCTGAGGAAGGAAATGGTAGTGTCTCCCTGGTTGAGGGAAATGGGACTGCAGTTCATGCAGAAGTGTATAGGTTAGTTAAACTAGTCATGAAACTCTATTCTAATTAACCCAAAACCTTTGATTGGAAAAATATGTGGAAAACAGACACAAACAGTGACTTTTTCAGTATAGAATTTTCTGATGTATATTTCTGATGTATATAATTTTCTGATGTATTCTGATGTATCTGATGGGCCCATGATAGAGCAGGTTTTCTGACAGGTCTTGGGACCCTGGGGGGAGTCTATGCTGGAGCTGAAGTCAGTTCTGAAGGACTGCACCCCATGGAAGGAACCTACACAGTAGCAGTTCAAGGAGCCCAGGGGAAGAACTCACATTGAAGAAGTTTCTGGATGATCCTCCTAAGCCCCATGCTGGAGCAGGAGAAATGTGAGTCCTCCCCTGAGAAGGAAGGAGCAGCAGAGACAGTATGTGATGAACTGGCTGCAAACCCCTATTTCCCATCCCCCTGTCCCACTGGGTGGAGGAGGTAGAGGAAACTGTGAGTCAAGTTAAGCTCAAGAAAAAAGCAGAGGATGGAAAAGGTGTTTTTAGTATTTAGTTTTTATTTCTCATTATCCTAATCTAATTTGATTTGTGGTAAGCTAAACTAATTTACCTCAATCAAGTCTGTTTACCCATGAGAGCAATTGTGAGTGATCGCTGCCTCTTACCTCAACCCATGAGCCTTTTGTTATATTTCCTTTCTTCCATCTAGCTGGGATGGGAGTGATACAGTGGCTTTGGTTGGCACCTGCTCTCCAGCCAGGGTCAACCCACCACACAAGGAAACTACTTTGCTTGAAACTTAAAGAATTGTTGTTTTCGATGGCACTTTGCCACAAGATCCCCAAAATCACTGCTTTCTTTTATTTAATAGCTTAAGGAGCAAGAACATTCTGTCAGATTGTCCACCAGGATGCTATTTCATTTCATTGGGTTATTGTTTTAAGCACAATTATATCAGACAATGTGGAGCTCAAATGGCTAGAGCTCTGGCACATGGCATATGGATGATGGCATAAGTGTGACAATAATTTATGTAATTTTTATGAGTTTCAGAAGTTAGAGAATGTAAACTGTTGTAGATTTTTTTATTATTTAGAGAAGACGATATATTTTTATTTGGTTAAAACAAGTTAGAAGACATCTTACATCAGCTTATGGTCTTGTTTCTAACTTTTCATGAAGAATGTTAATCACATTTCTATTAAAACATATTTATGCAGCAATCTTACATTTTGCATTTTTCAGATAGTACAGCTTTTTGCTTTTAGCCTGCATATACAACTGCAGCCGCAATTAAAACACACTGAAGTTAATCACTGTTAAAAAGGATTTGCTGTGATCTGCTGTATGCCTTTACTTAAAACAAGAAGACTTAACTTTTTAAATCCCCTGCAAAAAAGGTTATATTCTTAATTATTAAAAAAAAAAGTTAAAACAAAAATACTAAAGTAAAACTGTACTAAGAGATTTAATAGGTTCTGCAGTTCTGTAGTTTACACTTCATTAAGACTGTGTATTCTCAATTAAAAAAAAATACCCTTCTGTCCTTCAGGCTACTGTCACAATTTCATTGTATCTTTTTAGTCAAATATCTAGAATTTTTTAAAGAGGTAATACTACTTCTTCTGTCCATATCTGAATTTTTTAACAGTTCCAATAGTTAGAGAATCACAGTTGTCTTATTTAACTCCAGATTTCAGATAGGGTTTTCACACTGTATCAAACCCAGAAAGCCTTTCCTTTTGACATAGAAAGATATTCCTGTATCATTGAATGTAAATTTGCAAAAGAAAGGCAATGGCTCTATATGATTCTGTGAGCTACTTTGATTTTCCTCTGCTGCCTGCTCTTGGACATACATAGGGATAATACATAGGGATAATGTTTTATCCCTATATTAGAGTGGAGAGATGATCAAAGTTGTGGTGGGCCTCAGTTCACACTTTTACATACTTTAGTACCCTGAGCATTCCCATGGGACTTGATGGTATTGCTGTATTTAAATTGGACTTAAACAGTTGCTTGATATTTAGTGGAGTGTTTTGGGTCTGTGTTTTCTCCAAAATGAGATTATAGCATGAGAATGTGATAGAACGTGCTCTAGCAAATAAAGAAAAAAAAAGGGTAAGTGGAAATAGTAATATAGGACTCTGATGACCCCCACCTTTCTGGCAGTGTGTCAAATTCAAGAGAGGCTGGAATGTTGGAAAAATCATGTCCCTGACGAAATCAGATGAGATGTGTTTTACCATAGATATTTTTGAAATGGCAGTGAAGTCCTGTGCTTAGGCAAACACTATTTTCTATTATGCACCGGGCTATCTTGCATATTTCCCCCTATCTTGTCTTATTCCATCAGTTTACCCAAGAAAACTCTCCTAATCCCCTTTACTCCCTAGCCTCACATTAAGAGTTAACAGACTAGGGCTGCCTGTGCATGGTTTCAGTCCATCTGTTTGAGGATGGTTTTGCTCAAATTCTGTTCCCTGGCCTATGTCACCTCAGTGACTGACTGTTCCTGACACAGTGCACAGACTGCTCCTCCCAGGCTTTATCACATACTGCAGTGTTTTCATTTTCTCAGGCGTTACTGTTCACCACTCACAATTGCTCTTTTTTTGATCACCCTTCACTCTTTTCCTGATCCTTCACTGTCTGCACTGTCCTCCTCTGTTCATTATTTCCCACTGACCTGTACCTTTCTTACAACTCTTCCACCCACTCTTTCACTTAGCAAACAGATAAAAGAGAGTATTGGAAGTTAAAGGGCAATGGGGTTTTTTTAATCTGTTAAAAGCATTAATTTCAGAACCTAGATTTTCCTATCATTTGATAAAAATACATGGGAAAAAAGTCTCAAAAACACAACACAAAAAATCCTTTAATCTTGTGACTGTTGCAACCTCATGCTTGAAAATGAAGCATCTCTTCTTACAGAAGCCTCTAGGTGCTTTTGACCTTAACCCATTTTTTCACAGAAGTCTTCCCAGAACCACAGAATGGGTAAGGTTAGAAGTGGCCTTGAAAGACTGTGTAGTCCTACACCTCTGCTCAGACCTTGAGCAGGTTGCTCATGGTCATGCCCAGTTTGATAAAAAACTCCACAGTCTTGCTGGGAAACCTGTTCTGGTGTTTGACCAGCTTGACAGTAATTAAAAATAAAATAAAATTTTATTTTAAAGAGGAATTTCTCATATTTAAATTCTCACATTGATTCTAATCCTGTCACTTGGCATGTCTGAGAAGAATGAGTGTCTTTAGCCTACTCATCACTTATTCTACACGTTCTGCTTTGCCCCAGTCCCACACTCCTTAAGGCAAAAACTTTTACTCTCTTGTTCTGAAGTCCTTGTGCCCTCTGTAAAATCAGAGGAGACTTAAGTCTGAGCTCCAAAACCCCTGAGGGCTTTTGGTAGTGTTGCTGTTCATAGTTATTCTCTTTCTACTCTCTCCAGCTACTATGTGTTGCAATAAAAAAAATACAAAATAGTTAAGATTGAAAGGCTGTTTTCCTGTAAGTGATTTGTATGTGCTGTAGCTGTTGCTGTGATGCTTTCAGGGAAAAACAAAGAAGCTGGTCTTTTGAATGGTACCTTAGAAGAATGATGACCAGAAGGTCATCCATCCATTGCTAATCAGTACGTGCTGCCTTAGTATTTGTTTAGTGACATCTCAATGAGTTCCTTACACTTGCTTTGTTGTCTTGTGCATTTATTCCACATTTTCTGCCAGCTGCCTCAACCTTAACAATTTCTTCCCTTCAGGGAATGTCTGTCAGATATACTTCATGGCTTGAGACATTAGGGCAGTGAAACAGCCGATGTGACCTTAGAAATTCTTTGCCAGTTAGAAAACTAGCTTGTTTGAAATTCAGATTAATTTCTCTTTCCAAACAAGCTGTCCTTGTCATTGCTGTTAGGTTATGGAATTCTAAATGAACTTCTTGCATAAATAAAGAGATGTAACTTGATGGATGTTAAACTTGAGATCTTGTTTTTCCTTCACAAAGCACATAGATACATTCTTTTAATGCCATCACTTAGCAAACAAACTTACTGTAGGATTGTATGGTAAAGGTCAGGTCCATTCTGAATTTCCTATGTAGTAATTATCATTTAACAGAGCAAAGAATTAAAGCCTCTGTACTTGATTATGCTTTTCTGATTTGTGCTCTTCCTCCTCCACCACCCCAGGCACTCAAACTTCAGTTACCTTTATGTTGTCTTTCACAGAAGTTTAATATGAAAGTTTTATTTGCTGGGATGCTGCAAATTTCATTGGTCACCTCAAGATGGAAATTTTCAAGAAGGAAAAGGAGAAGGAAGCTTTTCTCCCTCAAGAAGGAAAAGTTTTCCTTCTTTCAAGAAAGTAGTTTTCCTACTATCAAAACTTTCATAATTGCCTCTTACATTTATATGTACGTTTCATAGATACTCTTCCATAGTATTTTCTCTGTCCAGTAAGTATAGGAAAGGGGATTCAGAAGAATAGAAAGTCTGTAATTTCCATGGTGTTTTCATCTGCATTCTGATACACAAACTGAATCCTGTCCCCCATCTACAAGTTTGCATCAGCATCCAGCAAGGTATGGAGGTGAACAGCCCTGTGCTGGTACTGAAGAGGTGTATCCAGATGTTTGAACTCACCTCTTTCTCTCCTATTTTTATTTTATTTATTGCCCTAATCAATATTTGATAGCATAATTGTATGAAAAGAAGACCAGCTGTTCAGTTTGAAAATAAATACATAAAATTGAAATGTTTACTTGGCTCTCAAGTGAGAAGTGTCCCAAAGTACCTTGTTTAAAATGGATGCTGTTGGACATAACGCCGAAGGTAACGCCAAGCTGTGGAAGAATTCTGCACTTTGAAATTTATGAGTGTATATCTGGCTGCCTGTCATCTTGATACAAATCAAGATCTGAATTTTGTCTAAAATAAGCCTCTAGATGTAGCAACATCTGCCTATTTTTCCTCATGTTTTTAATCTACTCATGCCCTCTGCAATTTGACAAATAGATTTTCATTGATTTTTATATTTGAAAAAGCTTGAATATGAATAAGCAAAGTAAATTCTATTTTATCAAGAATTTTCCATCATTCACTACAAATTGGGAAACAGCAAATATGGTGTTAGAAATAGGAGCTTGTTAACAATAGTGCAGTCTCTGGAATGTATCTGAAAAAGTCTTCTTATAACAAAGTTGTAGTAAACTATCTGCTGAATTCAAAACCAGCAGCTTAATGCTAATTTTATCTGACCTTGGTGGAACAGTATTCACTTTGGTAATCATGGGCTTCATAGCAGGAGCTAATTAATTGCCTCAATCTGAAATTAAAAAGAAAGACTTGCATAATCTAGCTCTAAAATTTCTCTAGGCTGCCAGGGCAGAACTGACTCATAGTCAAGTTGCCATGGACCAAGGCCCCAGGTCCCTTCCTGCAGTGCTGCTGTCCAGCCTGTTTCCAAGTCTGTCCATACATCCAGGGTTGCTCTGTCCCGGGTGCAGAATCCAGCACTGGTCTTGGCCAGACTTCGTACTAGTGGTGATCGCCCAGTCCCCTCACTTGTCCAGGTCTCTCTGCAGGGCCTCTCTGTCTTCGGCAGAGTCGACAGCTTCTCACAGCTGATTATCACGGGCCAGCAGAGGAACTCCGTTCTTGGGACGGATTCCTGAGGCTGCCGCAGAAAGCGGTATCTGTTACCCTCCAAGCCAAACCTTTGCCCGTAAAGCCATTCCACGCCGTTCCTTGGGCTCCTCGGGGCTGGGCCCGGCCCCTCGCCTTAAGCCGCCCTCGGCCCCTCCCGCGGCCCGCGGGGTCGCCCGGCAACGCTGCGGACGCGGCGGCTCCGACCCGCGGCCATGGCCTCCAAGGCAGGCAAGAAGAAGGAGATCTCCAGCGGCGCCGGCACCTCCTCCAGAAGGTGAGAGCCCCGGGAGAGAGGGAGGGTGGGCGCGGGAGGACGGCAGCCCCCGCCGGCCGGCCCGACACGGGATGGAGGCACCGCCGTGCCCGGCCTGGGCTGCTGCGGCCGGCCGGGAACATCCCCGAGGCTTCTCTGCCTCGGCCCGGCCCGGGCGGCCGTCGAGGCCGGCGGGCACCTGTGCCATGCGGGCACCTGTGCCAGGCGGCCCTGTCGCCGTGTCACCGGCCGGACACGGGTGCGTGCCCGTAAGCGTCGTGCGGGCAAACAACTTGTGCTGAGAAAGTTCACTTGCTCGCGTGGGGGCTTCAGTAAAAGTGGTTCCTAAAGCCGAGGAGGAGTTTGGTTGCTCCTGGGGTTTTGTTTGTTTGTTCAAACCGGGAGCCCAGCTCCAGTGGAAGTTGTGCTCCCTCCCTCTGCGGTCCTTGGGGCGCCCCTGCCGGGAGCGCCGTCCTGCCCCGGCGGTGCCGTGCGTGTCCTGGAGCATCCCTGGCTCGGCACGCAGACCTCGGACCTTGCACACAGCGAGGGGAACGAGGCCTTCAGCTGCTACTCGGGAGCCATCAGAAGTTAAGAGCTCACTGAAATGATTTTGGGTTTAAAAGAACCTCGAACCTGTCAACCAAGACAATAATTTTGGAGTGGGGGTGTTATACTTTCATCAGGGAGAGGAACCAAACTAAGTGCAGTTCAGGGGGCAAAATTAATGACGGTTATAGCACATCAGTTTCCCGTACAGAAAGGAAAGAAAATTCCTAGTGTCTGGAAAGTTTGCTTTATGTTATAAAGAATCTGAGGAAAGCAAGTATGATAAAGAAAATAAGTTTTCCCATTAATTTCTTAACTATTTCTGTGTAAGTAGCATCTCTTGAGTTATTTTTAAATTATTTGCTATTTGCTGGGTGTTTAGTATGAATTTGTATATGTCTATTTCTTCCTGAAAAGACAAATAAGTAGAGAATATTGACATTCACTCTCATTGTTTTGACTTGTGAGCTCTGTTTCTATGGTGTTAGCAGGTTTCTCATCCTAATGTAAGCCTGAATTCATGATGCTGTTGGGATTCAAATGAAAAAGGTATCTCATGTATGTGCTTATGGCCTTTGCTTCTTTTTTTTTTCTGCCATACATGAAGGTTTCAGTTGTATCACTTATTTCTCTCCTGAAGTCAATCTCAAATGCTCCTATGTGCTTATTTCATATGTAGTTACACAGCCTTTACTACACAATAGTTTCTTATATTTTCATGTTTCTACTTTATGTTTCACACCTTGATTCCCATTTTGCCAACTTTTCTGTTGCAAGCTGCCAGTATCTAGTTCCTTCTCCCCATTGCACCCTTTGCTTAGTAACTCTGTTGTTGTTCCTGTTTTGGCCAGGGAAGTGGTCACAGCACCAAGCCTGAGAGAGTTCAAGAAGTATTTGGACAGCATTCCTGGGCACGTGGAGTGACTCTTGGGATATGTCCTGTGCAGGGCCAGGAGTTGGACTTTGATGATCCTAGTGGAATCCAACTCAGAATATTCTCTGATTCTCTTTGATATTCATTCATTCTGTTACCCAGCTTGTTCAGGATGTTTATGAGGCAGAGATAATTACTGTAAAAATTTTGTCTAAATCTATGAAAACATAAGTAATGTAACTATTCCTGTATTTGAAAGAGAAATGGATATTTGGAGCCTGCCTGAGAAAACATTGCCTTGTAACTTTAGTATTCTGTTGTAATTGCAAGATAGATTTTCTGTTTTATTTTAGAACAAAGCTTGCAGTTGCAAGGACAAAAATGTTAAAAATACTTTGTCTTTTGACTAATACTGTCCTCCTGATAGCAAACGTGACTTGTTTTTTATATGTCTCTAATGATCAAAATACTAAATAGAAATATAAGTAATAGAACAAAGAAAAATACTAATTTTTCTTTTAACAATTTTTAAAAAAATCCTGAAATCTGTTAGTAGTTACCAAACAGAATTAGTGTTATAATTTCATCTGTTGTGGATAAAATTAATGCAGAAATCCTCTGAAAGTAATGTGTACAAACACCTGTGCAATATATTTTGATCCCCTTAATATCACTTTTCTCAATTTCTAGTGAAACCAGGCTTCTTTTTTTTCCCCACAAGTGTTTAGAACAGTTAGGACAGTACATCTGCACTGTGGAAAATCAATCAGGATTACGGGTGGATATATTGCATTGTTAGAGTGAGACCTCAGAAACATATGGAGAAGGCAGGAAAATTCCTCTGGACTTGCTAGCCAGACTTCCCCTGGGTCTCTGCAGGATACTCCATTGGGTCTCTCATCGTTACTGCTTTCTAATTAGAAAGCAATTCCCTCAGGAGCTAGGCAGCTGCTGGAGATGATGGGCTGAAGAGCTCAAAAGAACTGCTGCCCTTACAGCTTTTCTGAATTGCACCATTAGAGGCTACTGAGAATCTGATCTTTCCCAGGTTTCAACAGCTATGGTGAATAGGAATTGATGTCTTTGATCACTGGAAGAGATTCTGGCTAGTAGAAATGGATAATGAATTAAAATGCTTTTAAATTAATTTGATGAAGCACTATGCCATCAAGCCCAATCTTCTGATTAAGCCATCAGCAGCTATCACAATTAGGGTTTGGGCTATTAGGGACAAAAATGAAGAGTTAATGGTCAGTGCCAAGAGAGGCAAGTGATTGTGGTAATTGTGGCACAGACAGAGGTCACCAGTGTATATAGGGGAAGGTCAGAGCAATGCTGGAGTACTTTTTAAAGAGATCACTAACTAAAATGTACTGCTGATGTATCCTTAAGGACCAGCAGAGACAGGCTGAAGCCTGCACTGACTGGAAGAAATTATGTTTTAGCTGTATGCCTGGTTGATTGCAATAAGTAGCAGGTTGCTGCACCAATGCCTCGGATTACCTAATGTTTGTTATTAAGATTAATGGATGGGAGAATAAGAGCAGAAAAAAATAGTGGAATTGCTAGTTCTTTCTTCAATTCCCATAGGCCTAGAATAAGGTTTCAGCCATGGCTTGTGATTGAGGTTTTATCCACTGCCAGCAGCTGTTCTTTAGGTTTGGTAGTTTAGAGAATATAGACTGACCAGATTTATTTTTTGATGTTTTGGGTTTTTTAGATAGGCTGAAAATTGAGAATGGTAAGAACTCATGACTTGTGGGTAAGAGCATGGCAATTGAACTTGAAGCTTTTAGTGGACATCTCATGTTAATGTAAGTTTAATAGGCACTAAAAATTTACATGGAATCAGTGAACAAGCCTGCAGAAAAGAAACCTGTTGAAAAGTATATAAATACATAGCAACTACATCAAGCCTGGGAAGTGCTTGAGTATTATTGTTAAAAATACTTATAGTCTATGAAATTATTTGACAGATATTCTAGATATGCCTTTATGCTCTTTGCATAAAGGTTTTCAGTTGCAGTATTGTTTGGGACAAGGTGCTGGGCTACAGTTCACTCATTCTCCCACTCAGCACTCCTGTTCTCTGTTTGTGGTCCAAGGGGGTAGCCCAGTGGTACATCTTTGACTTGCAACATATGGTGCAACATGTTTTATTTGAGAGAAGGGGTGGCTGTGTTATGGTAAAAACTGGTTACATTCGTGTGGAAGTCCTTATGCTTGTTTTTGACTGTGCACGTGCTACAGTCAGAGTTGAGTGTGGTTTGAAGGTTTATAAGAACTTCTGCTAAAGACTTGAAACAGAGTGAATGTTTTGGACAAAAGACATACTAGCCCTGATTTTGCATTTTTTTTAATTAGGTGTACCCATTTTATGGTTAATTCTGCCCAATTTATTAGAAACTGGGCCTTTAAAAAAATATAATTAGTTTCAAGTGTCATGGTTTAACTCCATGTGGCAGCTCTAACCCACACTGCTTGCTAGCTCATCCCTAGCAGGATGAGGGCAGGAATCTACATAAAAATGCAAAAACTTCCTGCAGATAAAGACAGCTTAATAGGTAAACATCAGAGTAAGAAAAGGAATTCATTCACTGCTTCCCATGGACAGGCAGGTGTGCAGGCATCCCCATGAAAGCAGGGCTTCATCACAAGTAATGCTGACTTGGGAAGACAAATGTCATCAATCCAAACATGTGCTTCCTTCTTCTTCCCCCAGCTTTTATTGCTCAGCATGACAACATATGGTAAGGAAATTCTCTTTGGTTGTTTGGGGTCAGGTGTTTGGGCTGAGTCCCCTCTGGTCCCTCCTCGTGCACCCCCAGCCTAGGTGCTGGTGGAGCTGTGTGAGGAGCAGAAATGGCATTGACTCTTTGTAATCACTGCTCAACAATAACTGAAATATCACTGTGTTATTGACACTATTTCCATCACAAAACTAAAACATATCCCCCCTACAAGCTGCTCTGAGGATTTACTTCAAACCTAGCCCAACCCAGTACAGCTACTCACTGGACTTCACAAGGTGAAGATTTGAATGAAAAATTTTAAACCTTTACTGCATTCATTATCTGCTTGACAATTGTAACTGGTAACATATTACAAGATTTTAAACTCTTACTACAAGGCTGATTTTTGATAACTTGTGGGGCTCTTCTGTCTCAAACAGCTCAGTTCAGATCCTTTCTAACCAGAGCCAGTCAAGGCTTCATGAGACCCTGTGAGTGGTGTATCTTGAGCTACAGCAGTTGTTCATCTCCAGTTTGCAGCTACTGTGTTGGCAGTACTGTTACTACTCCTGACAAAACTGAGGATGTTTTGAGATCATGGTCTTCTTTAGCATGCTGTTAATTGCAATCCCAAGAGAAACAACTGTTTTGGGTTGAATGCCTGTCTGCAGCCTTTTGGTAGGCATTTCCTGCTCTCTCAAATAATTTAGGCACAACATAAACCTGTGATGGCCCAGGATTCCAGGACATCCAGCTGCATAACTGAAGGGAAAAGTTTCTATGTACCTTAAAATTTAACCAATTGAAATGCTGAGCAAGTGGTACCATCCTGCACATAAGTACTTTCCCCAGACATAGCAGTGTTAGTGAATAAATGTGTTGTGATCTTAGGTTCATGATTGTTCTTCGGAAGTTATTTATTGCATCATTGACCATCTTCAAGCTCTACTACTGTACTATTGTATTAATACCTAAATTCTAACCTGAGAAAAGCTAGAGATGTTCCTGAAGTTTTTGATTTGTCTTTCTTAAGCTTGAAAGAACCTTTCATTTATTTTCATTGTCTATTTTTTTTGTAACTCATATTTCCGAGGGTAGTAATTTTTAGTATCACAAAAAAAAAAAAAATTCTAAATTAGACCTAGAATTTCTGACCAGAAAAGTGAAGCTTTTGCTTTCAGTACCTGTGCTTCATTAATCAAAATTTTTTCAGTAAATGCAGTACAACTTTACATAGTCAATTTTTTGGCACTTTTTACTCCCTTCTACTTTTAACTTTCTTTTTAGTTTCGTGCTTTGTGTTGAGATAATGATTTTTTATCCCCAGGTAATTATGAGAAGCATACTAGAATAGCATATAAGCTGACCAATAAGTTTAATTTTTTATTAACTAGATTACATGTTAATTAGAAAATTATGTATTCAAATTAATTTTCCTAGTTAATTCTAATTAAAACAAGGAACCTCTGAGAGCTCAGCTTATTTGATCTGTAGATTTCAAACTTCACGGACTCATGGGCATGAAAATATTAAGTAATTTACTAGTGGCAATATCACACTAAATGCTGTACGCCCTACTGATTTTCATTTTAGGTTTTTCTTTCCATGAAACTCAAAGCACTGTCAGAGAATCTTACAGGCAAACACTCCATGAGCCCTGGGTTGGAGACTGTACAATCAGACTGTGCAAAGAGGAGTTTTGACTTCTATTGCAGTGAACAGTGTAAAGAACGGTGTGATGGAGAAAAGCAGCTTTCAGCAGAACTGGATAGCAGAAAATGTACTGTCAAAAGAAAAATACTAATACGTGTGCTTTGAAACGAGAAAGCATTCTTAAAGTATAATGTTAGAGACTCTGTTTGCCAGGGATTATTCATCTATTTAAGCAGAATGGCCTTTATCTTCTGTGAATTCTCTGTAACCACCATGGAAGAAATGGGATTTCCTGATTTTCTTAACAATGCATGCAAAATGCTTTTTAAATGGGTTGGCCTAAATCCTCAGAAGTACTGGCATGCTCTGCCATGCAGAGACTTTTAGTTCTTGGTTAATTGTTCAGGTGCCATACAGAAGGCACAAGAGGTTTTTAAAGAAGCAGTGCTGTGCAGTTCCTATTCCTCTACTTGACCCTTGAGTATCAAACTTTAGTGTCAAAAGCAGTCTTAGCATTCTTATATCTGGGTCTAACTTCAGCTTATAGCCTTATAATGCCTATTCATTTGCTGCTGGAAGAAGAGTACATTGATCAGACAGAAATTTGATCTGCAAATTGGATGTAGATGTTACTTGCTTTCAAATCTGTGACTTGGTGGAAAACTGGAAGCCCCCGTTGTTTGTGGCAGTCTGTTCACTTGGCCTGTCACCACCACCTTTTGAAACCAGTTAACCTCAAAAGATTTGGACAGCTCACAATCCCACCTAGAGCACAACTCAGAGTCAGCCATAACCATCTTGGAAGAATGCATCAGAGATCACTTCTTTTGGCTGAGATTGGCACCTGAAAATGACTGGAAAAGACATTCCTCTTTCCAGCCTCTTGCTATGACATTATCTAGGTATTGGTATATCATATTTCCACCTGTAACACTGGATAGAAAGCCCACTTCTGCAGACTGTATTTGTTTCTGTGCATTATAAGAAGGGCTCATTTAAGAGCTAGATAATACAGTGTTTCTGCCTTGGCAGACATCTCTTGGAATTAATTTTCAATGTTCCACTCTTGGGAATGTAATTAAAAAAATAAATTTGAAGGATGTCTTTTAAATGTTTAAGTGACCTCCAGTGTGGTAGAATGTGAAAGGCTGTCCAATGAATGGCATCCAGGCATTCTGATGCCTTCCATTGTGAAAAATGTTTTTCAAATAAGTAAAAAGTATTTTTCTCCATTCTGTATTCAAAGCTTTTTTATGGCAGATCTTTGGCTCCATAGAATCAGGAGCAGAGAATTTTCACTACAGCTGCCTCTCAGCACAGGAAATGGCAAGCTGAGTTTTCTGTCATTGCTCTTGCAGGCTACACGGTCTTGGTCTGCCATTTGAAAGCAGCATATACATGATATTGTTTCTCAAGTATATAATGCCACCTGATTTTATTTCTGTCTTTGAGCAGTTTACATATGGTAGTTTGTGCAATAGAAACTGTTCTTCCTGGAATGCAAAAATTAAAAGATCAGGGTCCAAAATTCTAACATTGTACATGAGCTTGCTATGAGCATGAAGGTTGAATTTTACAGGAATTCCTCCAAAAAAAGAATTTTTTTTTTTTATTTTTATTTTTTTTTTGCTTTACATAGATTTTGTCACACAGGAAAAAAAATCTTTTGTGATCTATATTAAATATTCAGTTGCTTATCAGTCTATTTGTCACCAGTTTTTTGAATACATCTTCATGTTTTTCCCTTAATACATGGAAAAATTTTATTACTTGATTTTGTGCTTTATATTCAATTTCTGACTTCAAGTTTTTATATAGCAAAAAGGTTTAGTTGGGATAAATGGATCAAAACAGCAGAAGATACTCAATTTTAGCTGGAATTCTAAAATTACAAGGATGAGAATTCAGACAATATTTTTAGGGCAACAAATGGAATCAGGCTGAAAACAAGGAGAACAAATAAAAATTAAAGTTTTAAAACCTACAGGGCTTCTAAACTACTATTTTTTATTAATTTTTCTTTCAAGTAAAGTCCAAGTCATGCTACTGTGTAAAATTTGCACAAAGGATTTTACATTTAGGGTTTTTCTTCCACCTCCTATAAACTGGAAAGCAAACCAAGAAGGAATAACTTGGTTTCCATTAATGTGAAGACAAATATAAATAAGAAAACATGTGGACTTCTAGCTGGCAAAGCTAAATGTGAGGCTAGGTAACAATCTCTCAGCAAATGTGTTTGTGTGCGCCTTCAAAAGAGGCTCATCCTTCACAAGTTACTGAGGTTTATTAGTAGTTTGTCTGACACCTACAAGGACATCAGCTATGTTTAGAAATGAGAACATCACACTTGGAAGCAGTGATTGAAATTGCAGACCCCTTTAAAAATTATATGTCTATAAAGAATATTCAGTTGGTGTTCATCTTTTCTTTCTATCATCACTTTAATTTTCCAGCTTGAACTTGCTTCACACAGAAGGTACTCTATGCTTTTTGGGGAAGAATCCTACCCCAGTACACAAAAATGAAATTACAATAAAACCTATTGTCATAGGCTTTTGCAAGCAACTGTGATTGCAGCATAGATGGTTTACAATTATTTGTTCTGCTCCTCGTACCTGAGCTGCATCCATGGCTTGGGTCTCCCCAAACATGAGAGCTCTGAGTGCATAGAGTATTTTGCTTCTGCAGAGAATCCTATATGTTTTGGCTCCAGTATCCAAGATAAGACTAATGGCAAGGTATTGTAAACCACTCATTCATATTTTGGCTTTATTTTGTAATTGCTGCTGACTGTGCTAATAATAATAAGAAAACTGTATTGCCTTATTCGCTGCTTATTAAATTGTCTGATTGTGACTCTTTCTGTTCATTCCTCTTCTGAAGAATGACACTAGGTATGAAGAAAAAGAGGAAATCATTTTGCCACAGAGTTACTGATACTTGGCCAAACTTTCCTGTATCATTTAGAGATTCTTATGAACTTGAGTGTTACCATGGTTTCTGCTCTGGGTTTCTAAGATATTCAGATCCTACTTTTTAGAAATCATTTCAGTGATTATAGTTTAAAAGAACTTTCTACTATAAATAAGGTCTTCAAAGGAGTCTTTTGTCTTTGAGGTTGGAAGAGATTAAAGAAAAACTTAAGTAGCTTCCCTGCAGGGCAGATTTTGAGAAAAAGTTGAAGCATCTGTTTGTTCTCTGCCCTCTTTTTCCTAATATAAAAGCTTTACTGAGGACAGAAGTAGGGTTTTTTTATGACTATTCAAACAATTCACAGAAAGCGTCACTTTTTTTTTACTGCGTCTTGGTGACTTCATGATTTCTAAAAAATCACAAAATTATTGTTGTCCGGTGGTCCAGAATGACATGGGTACTGGGGAAGGAAGGTTGGAGTAGCCGTGCTGTTTGAAAGTACCTACCAATGCTTCTGTAATTCTTGAGAAGACTCTCATCAGTGTTGCTGGGTTCCCTCTCTAAGGAATGGCCATAGATAATTTGCAGGTAGATTTATCTGTTTTAGGAAGAAAATATTTGCTTCCTAGCTTCCTAGACTCCATTAACCAAGTTGTCAAGATCTTGCTTGCAGAATGTGGTAGTGCACATGTCTACAGACTAAATGACTGTATTGCTTGAGAGCACATTTCCAGTGGGCTTGTTTCCTGTCTCTGTATTAAATCTGAAGTGTCTGAAAAACTTAAGTTGCAATCTGTCTGCATTTCCCTGTTGTGCTTGTGCGTCCTGCCATCCCCTCTTTCCTCTGTTGGCACTATATAAATTACACCAGTACTCTTGGAGAAGCTGCTTTAAGGGTTAGAGGTGAATTAGTGCCAACTTCATGGCATTTCATTTGGCAATTTATTCTTCTTTTTTCTCCTTTAGGGTTTAGCACAGGATTAAAAGAAAGTCTGCCAGTAATTTGGTTTTAAAAATACTGTTGCACAATGAACCCATCCAGCCTGAGCATAAAATACCAGTAATTTGCATTGTCCTTGTATCTTACAGTTCATTTCAACGAATTCTCACAGTTATATTATTCAATTCTTGTAATAGAGGAACTTCTTAATAGCATTACTCAAATGCAGTATTTTAATTAATTCAGCAGTCTTTTTCACTTATTACTTATATTTGTAGACCAATTAAATTGCTGTTATTTGTGAATTTTCCAGGTCTTGTTGAATTATCGTTTTGAGATGCAGTAGCATTAGACTTCCACAATTTAGTTTAGGCACCTCAATCATAGGTAGCATTGTTTCCATGTATTCCAGATTGTTAATGCTGAGGATATTCTGTTATGTCAAAGTGTGGTAGAAAGTGATTATCTGTCTTGGTGTGGTAGTAAGCTAAGTAAGTCTTCCATATCTCATTATTGCATTTTAAAATTATGCTTTTTTATTATTCCATTATTGTCCCAAATCACTCAGAAATCTTATAGCAAGAAATGAGGACAGGCTCTGAGTAACATGGTCTAGTGGAAGGTGTCCCTACTCATGGCAGGAGGGGTGGAACTAGATGATCTCTAAGGTCCCTTCCAACACAACCCATTCTATGATTCTATGAATTACTGCAATTATCATTAATTTTATTTGTGAATGATATCAGAATATCTTTATTATTGGTATCAGTAAGTGAAATTTTCATGCTTCTCTATAAATTTGTAGAAGAGCAAATGCAGATTTAGAAGTACAAAAAATATTCAAAAAAATAGGAGTAGCTCTTAAATATTTAAAATTGATATGTATGCCATTCATATTTCATCTGAAGTAAGAAAAAAGTACAAAAAAAGAGAATTTTAACTTACAAATTTTTACTATGTGTAAGAAACTACCAGGAGTAATATTTAAAACAGTGTTAGAAGCGTTCAGGTTTTAAAATATCACAAATGTTGAATCTGTTGATACAGCCAGCACTTAGTTTTTCATTGTTCTTCATGCATGTGGTAAGCACAGATGCAAAAGATTCTTTGAAACAACTGGAAATTATACAAAGAAACTGATAAACACCTCAGGGTTTTTCAATTCCTGGTTAAATATTATTGAATACAGAATGAAGTGTCATTTGAGTCTTCAAGAAAACTCTGGAGAAAATATCATGCCATTAATGTAAGATCAAACCTAATAGAGTCGATTTACAGATGACTGAGGTGAAAAAGATGAAAAAATAAAGCTAAGTATCGCTCTACAGAATTCATCTTCCTTCCAGTTAGAGAGGTAGGAGCTATGTTTGGGTGGGTTTTGCACAGCAGAAGGCACAGATGGTATTGAATTTTAACAGCTGTCTTCCATTAAGAGTTATTGGTAGTGTGGATGAATGTAGTTAATGTCTAGACAGTGAGAAATCTTTATTTTTACCCATGTCTTTGTCCTTACTATTGCTAAAGTATTATGGAATTATGAAAAACATTGATTGAACGGTGCATCTGGGAGCCATTTAGTCAAACTCCTACTCAAGCAGGAGCAGTTTACATCAGGTTGCTTAGATCCATGTCTGTTTGAATTTAAGCACTGCATTTACCAAAATCCAAATCAGACTCCAGTCAACTCCCACAGTACCTTTGCTCCCATTGCAGCTAGTCCCATGGAGCTGTGTGTGTCCAGTTGCCTTAAGTGCTGCCCAGACCCTTCCTCTACTGTGGGTAATGCTTCACTCCCACAGACTTGGTAAATAGACTCTTGGACTGGGGAACGACAAATTTGCCAACAAAACCCAAGACACAAAAAGACATTGAGTATCTTGGCTTTTCCCATGTTCTTTGTCACTAAGCTGTTCCCTATCCCACTGAGCAGCAGACATGTGCTTCCTCATATGCCCTTTGCTGCCAGTGTACTTACAGGAGCTTTTTTCTTTGTCCTTAACATCCTTTGATTATTTCTACTCCCGCTGAGGTTTTGCTTTTGTAGTTTCACTGCTCTACACTTGAGCAATGCCTCTGTTCCCCCAAGTGACTTGTCCCTGCTTCCACCTTCTGGGTGATGCGGCTTAATAGGATTTTCAGGTGTCATTTCATAGACAACATTTTCCTTAGTCAGACTTATTCATTTAAGTAGTTTCCTTAGTCATTTAAGTAGTCTGTGCTTGACTTTGGAACATGGTTACACAGTTTGTTGCATTTATATATAGGAACAATGAATGAATATTCCAGCTAATTCAGCTTTTCAGCCCTTTGTATGCACTGGAAAGATGAAGGTGCACCAGCGCTACTTTGTGGCCATGAACACATTGGGTATTAGTCCTGTGAAAATCCTTTCAGCCTCAGCAAAATTATTGCCAGGATTGTGAAAGCCAAAAGAAAGTAGTGAGAGTACTGGTAGCACAAGAGCCCTGAGAATGAAACTGCCCGAAGACAGCGCTGGCTGGTCCAGCAGCTCACAGATGCCTAGAAGTGGGAGTCCTTTTCCCCAGGGCATCCTGTATCCATGGCAAGCTCCTTCTGGTTATCTAAAGAAAATAAGTCAGAAGAAATGAAAGAACACCTTCAGATAGGTGAGTGAGTTGAACTGAGTGATGAATGTGAGGACTGGCACAGGAGAGAAGGGAGAGCCATATGGCTTGAAGCAGGGAAAAAGAGGAGGGAAGAAACTGTCCTCCTTCTGGTTTTGTGCTTCAGCTACCCAATTTACTTCAGCAGAAGTATAAATACATTAAATATTTTGTTGGTTTATACCTAATAACAGCATCAAGCACTTTCTAAGATAAGTTTGCGTATCTTAGTGACTTATCTTAGTGACAAAATGTTAACATAGTTAAAAGCACTAAAATTCCTATTACATTAAACAAGGAATATTTTATAAGATAAAATACTTTCTACTACCCTTGTCTAATACTGTTGTTCATTTTTATTTATGCTATTGTGTGTTTTCTAGGCCATCCATGCTTTCCAAGGAAGCTGCTTCCAATGAGAAGTGGAGATTTCCTATTTGGCCAGAATGGAATGATGCAGATATCAATGCAGAAAAATGGGATGCTGGAAAAGCTGGAAAAGAAAAACCTGGAAAAGGTCAAATTTCAGTAAGTTGTGTGACACATATTATTTCTACTTCATTTTTTGTACTTTTATTTAATAGAGCATTTGCCACAACTTCAAAATAATGTGTTACTGATAAATATATTTATTTTCAATCATATGTTTTCAATATGTTTAAGTAGTTCCTTACTAAACTACAGTAATAAACTAGAAACAATTGTGCATTGTTTATTTGCTGCTTTTAAAATGAACTGTTAACATATCTGTGTGCACATTAATGGTTTTAAAAAAATACAACCCTCAAATCTATTTCATAGCATAACTAAAACTGGGGATCTGGAAACAGCTGAACTGATGTAGTATGTCAGGGCACTGACACACTCCTCAGGGCACTGCAGTTTCTGTGGGCTCAAAAGGTTTGATGCATCCATTTTTTATGGCACAAATGGATGTTGAAGTACTTTCTTTTGTATGCTGCAGTTTCTGGACATGTGAAACACTGTCTCCAGTTCTAGTATGTACAGCATGATTTGAGGGAATATTGTCATTTTGCAGAAAGTAAGCACCTTCCAGATTTTGAAAAATTCCTGTTTTCCAACCTTGGAATGAATTAAAAATCTCATGGATTTTTACTCTTTCACACTGGTTATCATTGCAGAGTGTATGGGTCTTCTATACAGAGTAGTAGTAAACTTATTTCTTAAAAAAAATTCTTAAACTCAGCATCTTAAATTGAAATTTAAAATGCATTAAATGCCATTATTTATCACATATTTTATATGCAAATTTTGCATTGTTAATATATTTCTTCTGAATGTGTCCTTATGTACTATGTTTTTATTTCCATATATATTTCTAGATTATTTTTTTCTTATCCTAAGGTTGACTATATTGTACTCCTATGGGGCCAAAGTAATGTTTTGAGAGGAGGTATACATTCTGTCCTGAAGACTGCCCTAACTTGTCAAGTAAATAATTTGACTTTGTGTCCTTCTCCCGTTCCTTTACCGCTCTTTTAGTGTCTTTGGGCTGTGCTCAACATTTATCTAGCACTAATTTTCAGGTCTACCAGACATTATAATCATACATAAACTTCAAATGAACTATATATGAAAACCTTCTATTTTAGCACAAGAGGTTTTCTGAGTTGTTTACTGGACTCTTCAGTTCTTCAGCTACAAGCTGTATGAAACATTGCTTCTTTTACATGTTTAAAGGAATTATATGCCAGTCACAGCAGATGAATTTACAGATCTAAAGTATTTTTAACATGGCCTCTTTTGATCCAAGCAGGTAGCCAGAATTCCACATCATGTAGGTTATTTCATTTGGAAACAAAATTAGTAATGCCATCCAGAACCTTTAAGTACACTTGGAACACGAATATGAGCAGTCCTATTTTCTTGTGTGGGTAAAGAAATCAACCTGAAGTGATCTCTTTCCTTGTAACACCAACCACCTGAACACAATGCTCTCTCTTAGAGCTGTGCACTGCGCTCCTGAGATTATGCATTTGACCTTGTCTTTGTCTTTTGTGCTCATTTCTTCCATGTCCTTCCTGTAGAACTTGTGGTTGAGACTCCTGTCCTTAGAGCATGAACCCCTGAGACTTGGCACTTGTTTCTTATAGCCACCTTAAATAAAAGATAAGTTTAAACTTGATAAGTTAAAACTTGATTTTTTCAGCCTGGACCTATAATATTCTGCTTCAAAGCATTTTTTTGCAGTAATAAGCTAAAGAAAGGTTGTATCTTTCCAGGTGTGGGTTTGGGTTTTTTTGCTTTTTTGTGGGTTTTTTGTTTGTTTGGTTTGGTTTTTTTAGTTTTGCATAGTGTCATGTCATTCCCATCTGCCTCCTTTCTCTGGTTTATCTAGTGCTTAGGAGCTAAACTTTCCTGTTATGCCATGAAATCAGGGTTGGATGTCTCTGAAAGCAGAATATAAACACTGTTAATACAGTTTTGTATTGTCCAGGCTCCAAGGAATTCTTTAAGCTTTCAGAAAAAAAAAAATAAAAAAGAAAGTATTCCTAAAGCATTCCATCCCTCCCCTCCTCCCCAGCTTCTCTTTTTTCCTTCAGGTACTGAAATAGGTTGTTGCAGATTATCATGTTGAAGGAGCTTACACAATAAAAAAAAAAAACCAAAAATTTGGGGAAAAGGTTATTTGGGGATCTTTGGTTTGTGTTTGGTTTTTATGCCTTTCTGATGCACTTTGTTTTGTCTTCCTTTAATCATTAAGGACTCAGAGTATCACAGATTTTTGTTCCTGGCAACTCTTTCTCTGGTCTGTAGAAGACAGAGTGCATTGTAAACTGTGAAACACTCACAAGTGTATAATATGCCTAAAAACTGTTGAAAATCCAGGCACAAATAAAAAGCATTATCCATGTAACTGATTAGTTTCTCAGTCAACACAACCTGTATCAGAGGCATGTCCTCATCCTACGTTGTGCCAGTAAGTAAACAGACATCATATATCCTGACGCCTTCTGTGCACATGGAGGATAAGCATCACTTAAAGGCAAGTTTGAAGAAAGCTGTATGAGCCTCTCTTTTTAAAGGGCTAATTCATGTTGTATAATTATAGCTCTCTTTGGTTTCTATGGCAGTGCTAAATGCATGTAACATGAGTTTTTTGTTTCTTAATAATCACTTTAGATATTTACTTTTAGTGTTCAACTTAAAAGCTATAAAAATAAATGAGTTAGAAAAAGTACATAGGAATAGCTTGATAGAAGACTGACTTAAAAATTTAAGCTTTTTTTGGAGATCTTTCTGAAAGAGGAAAAGAAAAATAATAATTTCATATAGAACTCTTGGAAAGTGCAGACCATATAAGCTTCTCTGAATACTGCACTGCATCTTCACCTTGGGCCTTGGGCTCTTTTTATTTAGTTGTATATACTATTAGTTCTTTTTTTTGCTATTTTGCTCCTTAAGTGAATTATCCTGTGAACAATATATTATTTTAAATCTCATGGAAGATACAATACTGTAATTATTAAAGGTGGTCCTTTTGTTCATGCATATTTTGTGTAGCCTGGATTTGATGATCCTGAAGGGAAAATAAAGTTGCCAGCATCCTTAAAAGTGCATTCATGGAAACGTCCACAAGAGTTTTTAACAAAAGAGGTAAGAAACAAACAAAGTCATGATGAAAAATTCCCAATTACCTAACTTGTGAAAAGTAGAGTGAAATTAGCAGAGGAAGTTATTTCAACAGGTAAAAGCCACTTGACCATGTGGTCAGGCCTGTCCTGGAGACCAGTGTATACGAGGGCTCAGTGACCTGTGTGACAGCTCAGCTGTGCTGCTTGCATGGCTGAGCCCTGGCGCTGGAAGCCCTGAGCCCAGGCTGAGCTCACACTGCTGATGGTGATGGAGGAGCCTGCAGGCAGCTCCTGCTCCTTACTGACAATTATATCCCCTGCATCTCCTTGACTTTATCTAACCACAGCAGCAAGTTCTTCCTTTCATTTTACAGCAGAAATTGGGAGCAGGGTTATTTTCTTGTAAGAATATTCTTTCATAGCTCAAATTGTATCACAGGTCAGCAAAACCAAAATGGATGGGATCTGCACAGAATGCTGCATAGATGAATCAAAGGCCTGCTTGATGCCATACAACACAGGTTTCTCTGTGTCTAAAAGGACATAAGATTACCTATACTAATCCCATTCCTTACAGTTAGTGTAATAATAGCATTCTCAGTGATACTGTACAGAATCTGAGATTTAATTATTAATTCAATGTGTTAATGGGATAAGACCACCATGGATCAGCACTTCCTGGTGCAAAACATCATGGTTGTGTATCCCCCCTCATCTGCTTCACTTTTTCACTCCCATGTTCATTTGGAAGACAACTGGACAGAGAGATGCCTTTCTGTTTTTACAGATGCCTTCTATTTCTCTGTTCTCACTTAAGAATTACTGTCACAGCAGAAAAATTTCTGTATGTTTCACCTGAGCAGGTGTCTGAAGTACTCATATTTGTCATGAAACCATGAACTAGCTTTACCAGAACTACATTACTTTTTTTCACTTCAACTATCATATTTTTCTGGGCTACACAGAGTACATGTCTTTGACAGTACTTGTCTGCAAGGTAACCATAGCATTTTAAAATTGTGCATAGCTTTAAAATTAATTGCAGAGAAAATAAACAGCCTCACATTTCAAAGGTTAGTGTTCTCCAATACTGTTAGCAATCTAAGGGTTTATGTGATTTACTTCAGATCATATATTGAAGTTTTAAAGCACTTGGACCACCCTTCCAACTTTTTCAGTCTTGTCAGTTTTCCTTTTGTCAGCTTGTCAGTTCCATTTTTTATTAACTAGACACTAAACAGATCTAAGTTTAATTTTTAATGGAGAGAGGGGGAGAGGTCAGAGGAGTAATTGACATGACTAAAAGATTGGATAGGAAACACTGCCAAAATGCATAAACTGAGTGGAGGTATCTGAAAGATGAGGGCAAGAGAGCTGGCAGCCCAGAAAGTCATGGAAACATGTATCTGTATTAAAAATAGCTTTTAAAATCTATCTCTGGAGTATGATGAAGAAAGCATTTGTTTTCTTTAGGACCTGATTAAAACTTTGATGCTTATTTTGGTCCAATATATTTTGAATCAACAAGCAATGGTTACCAGAGATTTTATATAAAAATTAATGTAAATTTAAAGCGATGAAAGGCTATTAAGAATTATTTGTTACCTGATATATTTTTAACTATAAAAGAAAGCATAAACAAGCCAATAGTGTGGCAAGCAAAGAATCAAGCAATTAACACCAATACATGATGAGAGGCACAGATACATTTAGTTCAATAAACTGGAATCCCAGTCTGTTATTACTAAACTGCTTACAAAAAGGAAATGGGCTGTACAAGAAGAAAATATTCATGAACACAACATAATGCAGCCAAAGATATGATAAAGTTGCTGTTCAGACGTTACCACCATGTAACTGACCATGAGAAAATAAATCCCTGTGAGCCCTGGTAGGTGGCTAAGGGAATCTCAAAGTATAGACAGTGTTATGATCATGATTTAAATGCAGAACTGCAAATATCTTAAGAAATTGAGGGCATCTCAATTTAATTATGTGATTATTCAATTTGATACTCTTTAAATCTCCTGGTAAAAATAATAATAATAATTTATTAAAAATCTGAACCTACATTTAAGGAAGTTTTATAAAGAAATACCAAACCATCTACAAGATGATCACTTCTAGTTTTCAAATGTGTAATTCATGCTTGCCAGATGTCCAACATTTGCATGTCCACTGCAGTTAAATGCTAATGATAATTTAATTTTCTCCAGATAATTTAGTTATGGACCTAACTGATTTACTTTCTACTAGGTTCCTGTGATAGTCCAAAATGAAACCTCATTTGACCTTGTTTCAGCAAATGAGCACATATTTTGTTGTGAGGTAGGTGGAAATTCATTAATGTCCCTTTAAAAAAAATTATTTCCTTTTTATCTTTCTTTGACTTTTTGAATTTCACTCCAAATTCCTACAAAAAAGAAATGTTGTGGGAAGTTTTTTAAGTGGAAAATGAATGAAGGGGGATAAAGTCACAAGAAATTATCTAGATTATTATAATTAGTGTTTATCTTTTTTAGAAATTGAAAAATCAGTGATGGCAAGAGGTTTTCCAGCTGGATAATATTGTCTAAAGAAAAGAGTAAATAAAGGCCATGTTATAAAGGATTTCTATTTTTTACTCAAACTTTCTGGAAGTCCTAGTGGGCGTGCATGTGCGTGCAAATGTCTGTGATCCAGTCTTTTCTGTCTCTCCAGAGTTTAATAAAGGTTTACTGAATTTCTGCAGGTCATGGAAAAATGTAAACCAGATGGAACCAAATCATCTGAGTGTCTTACTGAATGTAATATTACTTAATAATTTCTATTTAATTCAGTATGTCAATGCAAATTCAAAATTCAGCACCAGAGATATAAGGGAAGAAACACCAGAAGACAGGTCATGTCAATTTTTAAGTCCAAAAAACCACTAATTTATTCTAGGACAAGTTTCTTAGAATGTCCATAGAACCACTAATTAATTTTAGGGCATGTTTCTTGTAGTAAAAGGTTTTTTTCATTTCCGTATACATAAATCCTAATAACAGTTTGGTAATACTTGTGAAAGTAAGGCATACATCATAAATCTGCATATCATAAAACTCATGTATAAAACATGATTAGTTTAAGTTCTTATTTTAAGAATTAAAGATTTCTAAGTACAGTTAATAATTTAGGATTTCCTTTATGGAGTACAAATAATGACTATTCAAGGCAATATTGACTTTTAGCAGCTGGCTTTTAAAAAGCAATTAAACAAGTGACAACTCACATGCCTTGTAACATAATTTATTTTAAGATCATATTTCTTAGTTTTTCTTTGTTAAATGATGAATACCTTTATTTATATTGTGCCTTTACTTAGTTGCATGAAATCTTGTGTTGGTGTAGATAGGTATTGTAATGATTTTAAGAGAAGTTGTAACAGCGAAATTATTTTTTCCATTAAACTATAGCTATATTTTTATGTCACTTTTTTATTTACAACAGGATCTGGTTTATTCTTTGTTCATTATAACTTCACATTTTTTTCAAAATCTGTTACTTGAAAAAACTTTTTTTTCTATTTTTCTCTTGTTTTAGCTGATGAGATGGATTGTAAGTGAAATCTATGCTGTCTGGAGGATATATAATGAAAATTCCTTAAATAATGAAACACCCACACTTGTTTGGAAACCTTGGGAACACATTTATGGCTTATGTAAATCTGCCAAGGAGCGCGTAACAGTGTACAATAAATTTGGAAAATATGCATTGAAACTTTATTGGATGGTGAGTGGTTTTCTCCAACAATATAAAAATATGATGCAGCTAGCATGGCAAATTTTAATGGTTACTGGACATACATTTTATTGTTGAAAATACATAGATTTTTAGGAGTAGAAAAACTGACAATTTGTTAATTTGAATGCTTGTTAATTAAAATGTCTCTTATAGTTCATGTGATTGTTGTACAACTTGTGACCTGATAAAAGTGTTATTACTTGCAAAGGCAATATTTTATTTTTGTAGTTTTTTAGGTTTGATGCAAATGCTTAGTAGAGTCAGACAGATGGCCCACACCTTTGGTGTATTAGGCTAAATTTTTTCTTTTTATATTTAAGTAATTCAGTTGCCTGACTTTACAGACCTATTTGTCTCTAAATGTGTTTAAAGATAGTTAGATACTTCCAGTGTGAAGACCATTTTCTGAAGAGGTACTGGTAAAACTAAAACATCCCAAGGATTTCTAAAGATAATCGATAATAATTTCTTAACACATTTGGCAGTCAACAGGGAACACTTAATTGCATATTGAACCTCATTTTAATAGAGAAATAGTAACATATAAAATAAATTACATCTAAAAGTTATCTGTGTTGTTGGAGTTATTTCAGTTATATTTGCCTTTTGGAAACAGAAAATGTCACAGCATGCTAAGACCTATAACTAACCCTGCTAAACTTCCTGTTGCCCAAAGCTGAAAATATTTCTGACACAGTTAGTTGGAAACAAAAACTTGAAAGTGACCTTCTCTGTAGGCGGAACACTTATCTGATTTACATGCCTGTGCTTTCCTCACCCCTTACTACTGCCTTCACTTGTGGAATAACTTATATTTCATATAGAAATGAGTTCCATGAGTTTAAGAAGGCACAAATTGTATTGTCCAAGTTCCTCAGCAGAAGACATTATTCTGTGTGTGAATTTAATGCTGCAGATATTATGAAGTCATGTGGTAAAATACTACATTTTAAAGCATATACAAGAGTTACCAGTGCTTCATTTTCTTTGTCACTGTTTGTTACACTCTTTGTCTTTTTTTTGTTTGGGCCTGTGTGTTTATTCAATTTTTTTTCCTCTGGGTATACAGCTGTACAATTCAGAAAGAAAAAACAGCAAAAAAGAGAGTCACCTGTTGGAAGATTAAAAAAAATGTACAAACAAGGAAAGACAAATATCAGAAGAGATAGAGGAGAGATATGTTTCATAGGAGAAAGTAGAAATATAAATTAAAATGAGTGCAAAAGCTGGAAGAATAATGAACTGATTTCACTAATGTTCTGCACTGAGTCCTGAAGACATTGCTGTACACAACATCAAACCTGTGGATAATATTTCTTTTTCACATATTTGACAAAATATAGAAATTCCATCCCACGTTCTACTTTCACTTTGCCTTCCTGAGGTTTATTGAACTTGTTCCTGTAGTTATTTTTTTCTCACTTTTTTTCCATCTGTAGACCTGCCCCACATTTTTTTTAATTTTTTGGTTTCTTTTCCTTTATTTATCAACTTATTCTGTTCTCCCTCGTAAACTTCAGCAACTATTGGAAGAGGAGATGAATATGTGATCATATCCCTGACTAGATCTTTTTCAAACTAGGGAAGTTTAAATATTTTGTTTTGGTTGTCACAAAATGGTTCTTATCCTTAAGAATATTAGCTTCTTTTATGGCTTTTGAATATCTTTGACCTCTGGACTAAATTTGTTTTCTCCTTAGATCTATAGAATTCATAGCATTAATCAGCTGTCATTTCAGCTTGAACCCATAGCTTAGTTACAAGCAGAGAACAATAGTTTTGCACTCTCTGATAACACATGGTGAACACTTTAATGATTTGGTCATTCTTCATCATTTTGTGGATGAATTAACAGAAGTATTTGCTAGGCCCACCTATTTACTATCATATCTTCATCACTAGGACAGAGAGTTTTATTTGAAGAATGGTAGACAAGATTATTTTGTGGAATATTAGCTCAGTTTACTAATGAAGTATCTGGTACTGAAGATACCAATACTTTGTCTTACCTCTTCGTTTCTTATTCTGGAAATACAGAATTTTTAAAAAATATATGTATCTATATTTTTTTATTTTTTTAAATTTGATCATTTTGTGTTGTTTAGTATAGTGTTTTACAAAATACTGTTGTAATGTGTAACAGGAGACTAACTGCAGTCAGTATCCCCAGGTAGTTTTTGGCAAGCAAGGGGGACTGCTTATGTCACAAGTATTTTCCAGACTGATATCTAAAGAGACATTTAAAAAGCTGCTATCTTAGTTAAGCCTTTTTTTAATCATTAGTGTTTTAGTGTTTCTCAGGCATCTGTCATGGCAGCTGAAGAAACAGTACTGAATGCATGCACATGATGTACTACACATGAGATGAAATATATTTGGAAATAGCAGCAATTAGATTAATCTCTGGAACAAATAAGTCAGAGCAGTAATAAAATGCTATGAATGCTGTTTCCATGTTTCTCATAAATTATGTGAGAATTTTTTTTAAAGCCATCTGTGATGTAAATTGAGTTACAGTAGAATTGAGTTCTTGGGAAAGCATTAAAAGTTCTCTTGCATACTCTTTACTTGTCAGCCCACAAACTAATTTTTTTTTTCTGCTTTTCTCCCCTTCCCCTGTCACAGGGGTGCTGGAGGAAGATCATTGTGGATGACACTATGCCATTCAGTGAAGAGGAGAATTTGTTATTACCAGCTACAATGAGCCAAAATGAACTTTGGCCAATGTTGCTGTCCAAAGCTATAATTAAGTTAGCAAATACTAGGTATGTTTTGTCATCTCACTTTTGGTTTGTTTTGTGAAGTCACATGGTAACAGCAAAAAGTTGATTTAGTATACTAGAAAATGTATTTTGCTACATTTTTGTAATGACAGTTATGCGCTTCCAAAAGCTGACACTGTAAATCAGTAAAACAAAATCCTCTATAGCTACAGAAGGCACAGGATTTCATTTTTAGATGTGTTTGTAAATTTATTCACAGAAAACTTACAAAGAAGCTGGAGTACTTTCATTATTTGCTTCATTTGTTTGACTATATTCCTGACAACTTCACATGTGGCTTCCCTCCTGACAACTTCACATGTGGCTTCCCGCCAAACAGAAGTACCTGTGAACGGTTAAAGAAATTATTATTGTGAGCCTTGATCAGTATTGACTCAACCAATGTTGAAATTAGTTTTGTGAGCTTCTTTTGATACCTTTGCTACAGTTGTGCTGTTGTGTACAGTGATCTACTTCCCTAGAACTGACTGGAAAAGTAGAAGGTAGCCTATGATGCAGTAATTGACAATTATGGCTACGGGTTCCTATGAAATGAGGAATGAAGACCAAGAGTTTAAATGAATAAGTTTGAGAAAATAATTCAAAACACAAATCTGGGTAGTGAAGCTTCCCTGTTCTCATCATATCAAGTTATGTTTGTCAGAAGGGTCATCTAAAGTATGTTGACACAGGCTAAGGAATTTCGGGAGGTGCCTGTTAGGAAACTGCAGGAATGTGATTGACATACTGCATTTTTCCAGAGCACAAGGGCTAACCATGCAAGTGCTTGCATCTTTGGCCTTGGTCCTCTCAGGAAACCTCTCCAGAGAGTAGCAGAGTGTCAATTTGAAAGAGTGAACTTTGCTAGAGTGGAAGTGAACCAGCTTGTTCAGAATAACCTGGGAGCTAGAGAAGCTGCCTAGGAAATGGAAGCTATAGAATCGTAGCCCTGTTTTCGCACAAGGAATTTCAAACCCACATCTCCAACCCTGCAATTGTGTGCAAGTATACATAGTATGCTTGCTAACAAAGGTGAAAAAAAAATGCCATTATACCAGAGGGAGCCATAAAATAATGGAACTGATGCGAAGGCATTGACTTTGTAGGGGAGTAGTCAGCAGTGGTTTGGAAAACTAAAATTGCAAGTAATGACTTGTTTTTCATCAAACTATTCTGTGTATGATCTTATTCCTTATTACATTGTCTTGTTACAGAAAGCAATGTAGACTACAGAGTTTACTGTAGTTGGTAACATTATAATTGTAAAAAGTCTGCTTTTGTCTTATAGTATACATGCAACTGGAAAGAGAGAGATGGAGGACTTTACAGTTCTACAAACACTGACTGGATGGATACCAGAAGTTATTCCTCTCCAGTAAGTTCTTTCATTAAACAATTTATGTGTCAGTTATTTAATATTTAATTCTATAAGGCATTATGAAGAATAAAGCTGAGCCCTAAAAGTCCTTCACCATCAATTTTGGAAAGTGAATGGTTTATAGTTCAGGCACTTGGGTAATGTACCTTTGAGAAATGCAATTTTATTGTGTTTTTCTTTGTAAGTCATACAGTTTCTTGTAAAGCTATTTATCATGCTGATGCCTATTCTTTATAAATTAATTTAACTAATATTAAACAGCACGAGGAAAACAAGGTTAGAGAAATCTATGTTGCATTTAATATGCAGTTATAAAATGTCTGCTGATAATAATAATTTTATATATGAATATACCATAGAAAGTATATGTCATGAATTTGGAAGTAATCAGTGTCAGCTAGTATGGTGTTTCCCCCCTTCAAATTGTAACAGTTGGCAGACTTCTAGCTTCAACCAAAAATAGCGTTTCCTACCTACAATAACATTTTTCTTGTTTCCTACATGTTTTATGTTCATTTTGTATTTTTAAAGAAAGACATTCTGACTTTTAAGCTTGATATCCTTATTACTAAATAAATTACCCAGATACTGATACTAAATATTTAGATTTTTTCTTTTGAGTTACACCTTTTTTTGCCTTTTGATATATAAATTCAAATGAATATCTAGATAACAAATAGTTAGGTTTATATATAATTTACTTAGATATACTTGTTTATTTATAACCATATTTTGCTAATAAATAATCCAGTCAAAGAATATTTATTCAATTTTTCAGTAATTTTTATGTCTCAAGCTATGCTTGCAATTAAGGTTTTTGATATATTTGTGTCCTACAGTAGCGTGTATGTAGCTCATGGACTTAAAAATCTAAGTAGCCTAAATTTTATTTCTTTCTATAGTTAGTTTTACAACTTCAACAGCAAAAAACAGTATTCACTTCCTACAAATACATTATATCATGGAATATGAGAATGTGAATACTACAGAGTCTTTGGAATAGTAGTATAAGATGACTTTAGCTCATTTTACAATCACTTATTTTATTTTTTTAAAAAAAAATTGAATGCAGTTAGCTTGCATGAGACTCTGCATGACCCTGTTTGAGATTATTTCTGGAATGACTGAGTTTCTGTGGAAAATCAACATGACCGCAACTGTTACATCATATCAAAAACTTTCCAGTTTGGAAGTACCTTTGAGATGCTTTTTAATATACAGAGTTAGACTCACATTATTGTATGGTGTAGTTGTAAAGTAGTCTGCAAGTTTCTCTGTCACAACTTGTATCTGCTAAAAATCTTGAGAAAAGATGCTTTATTTGCATGCATCTCTAACCACCATCTCTTTTTTTTATGGGCCTTTCATAAGCCGTCTCAACAAATATTTCTGATACAGAGGGTGTTGTATCTACTAAAATAACCCAGTAGCATTTTTTAGAGTTGGACTGTCATTTGTGGTATAGTGCTGTCTAAATTTCCTCTCTTATTGGAAATATCCCTACCATTGACATATACATTTGTGTTTTCTCTTAAAGGCCTGAATACTTTGACAAAGTTTGGGCCTTTTTGAAAGAGATTGTGCCAGAATTCACGTTGCCAGAGAAGAAGGCTCCAGAACTTGAGATTACTGAGGATGATACAAAAACTGAAGAAACCAGAGACTCAGAGTTAAAAAGTGAACTTTCATCTGTGAGTAAGCTGCCAGATTCAACTGAGAGAGCAGAGACAGCCAGTAACATTAGCAAAGGTCTGTAATTTTACATAGTCTAATCTTTGTAGGCCAAGCTTAAATAAGGTTAACATCATGTCTGTTTCAAATAAGTATATTTTGCATATATTGCCACATACAACTCTGTGGGTTTGTTATTTCACCAAACATGTTGAAATGATGTATATTCAAAATACTTTTGTTTTAGCTATAGATCTCATGAAAAGCAGTACTAGTCTTTTATTTTATAAAAATGGTTTCCCTTTCTGGCAGAGATTTTTTTCAGCTCCATGTCACAGTCCTTTCTCTAAAATTGAGTTCCTTGCAGAGAGGTTACAGTTTCTCCAAAGGGAACACTGCTCTGACCATCAATTAATTATATATTTCATAATGGGTGTTGTAAAATGTGATTACCTACAGAGTTATGACAAATATGTTCTAACTCTACCTGCATTTTTTATTTATTGCAATTTTTATTTTATTCTGTTATGTATATGCAATAATTTTCTTTAAGAGCTGTTAATCATATTTACACTTAAATTTAAATATTTAGATTTATAAACTAGTTTGTTCCAGTATATTGTTCTTCTTTTTTTTTTTTAATTTGAGAATGAATTTTCCTAGTTGCTGTTTTTAATTTGAAGTCATGGGTGCAATTTCACAACACTTCTCATGCCCTTGGAGAGTACAAATCACATGCTAAAATTTCTATTTCTTCCTAGATTTTCAGAAAAATCACTGACTTCCTTGCTTTGAATCCCAAATACTATGTCCCAATGTCTAAGGTGTTATAAGAATCTTAGAAGTTACCTGGCTGAGGTAGTATTCTCTCTTCTTAGGAAATCCTGCTATCACTTTGACCCAGCCATGAGTGGGGTAGATATTTCAGAGTTTGGAATGGACATGTCACTGGCAACAGCACTGTTGTTCATCCAACAGGGTGCTGTCATTTTTTTCCCTTCAAACTAAGTACATGTAATCCTGCCTAAGGCTTAAACATTCATTAGTAATTGAAATAGCTAAGAATCAGGGAGCCATTGTGTCCGATACAGCTCTGTAGTCTCCAACTCTGAGGCTAAAAGCTTTGTTGAGATGTTCTGTTGGTGTTTGAGATTAAAGTTTGGATGACACAAAGCCATCCATGTCACCATAAGAGATAAGGACCTGGAGATCCTGGTGGACAACAAACTGTCCCTGAGTCAGCAGTGTTCCCTGGGGGTCCAGAAGGCCAATGATGTCCTGGCATACATTAAGAAGAGCATTCTTATCAGGGAGAGGGATCTGATCCTGCCCCTTCACTCAGTCTGCATCTGGAATGCTGTGTCCAGTCCTGGGCTCTTCAGCACATAACAGACATGGAGCTCCTGAGTGAGTCCAGCAGAGAGGGCAATGAAGATGACTGGGAGACTGGAACATCTCTGATGAGGCAAGGCTGGGGAAGCTGGGCCTATTCAGCTTTGTGAAGAGACAGCTGAGAGAGGACCTCATCAATGTGTATAAGTATCTAAAAGATGAGTTCCAAGAAGATGAAACCAGGCCCTGCTCCATGGTGCTGAACAATATCAAGAGAGGCAATGGGTGGAAACTGGTGCACAAGAAGCTCCTCCTGAACCTGAGGAAGAACTTCTTTACTGTGTGAGTGACTGAGCAGTGGAACACATTGCCTGGAGAGGTTGTAGATTTTCCCTCACTGGGAATGGCTTTAAACTGGAGATATTCAAGAACTGTCTGGATGTAATCCTGTGCCATGTACTCTAGTATGGGGAGGTTAGACCAGATGACCCACTGCAATCCTTTTCCTCCTGAAGCATTCTGTGATTCTGTGAAGCTATATTGTGCAGTTGACACAAAGGAAGGAAGGAAGGAAAACCATCCAAAAGGACTCGGAAAGCTTGAGAATTGGACCCATGAGAATCTAATGAGATTCAGAAAGTCCAAGTGCAAGGTGCTGCACCTGGATTGAGACAATCTGAGAGTAGGCTTGTGGAGAAGGACATGGGGGATCTGTTGGACAAGAGGCAGTACATGAGCCAAGAGTGTGTGCTCACAGCCCAGAAAGGCAGTTGCGTCCTAGGCTGCATCCAAAGCAGTGTGGCCAGCAGGATGAAGAAGGTGAGTCTCCCCCTCTACTCTGTTCTTGTGAGACCCCAACCTGGAGTGCAGCATCCAGTTCTGGGGTCCCAGCACAAGAAAGACATGGTCCTGTTGGAATGAGTTCAAAGGAAGGCTACTAAGATGATCGGAGAGCTTGAGAACCTTTCCTATGAAGGCAGTCAGAGAGCTGGGATTGTTCAGCCTAGAGAAGAGAAGGCTTCGGGGAGAACACCTTATAGCACCTTCCAGTACTTAGAGGGGGCCTACCAGAGAGCTGGAGCTGGACTTTTTACAAGGGCATGTAGCGATGGAACAAGAGTGAATAGCTTTAACAAGAGAATAGCTTTAAACTCACAGAGAGCAGGCTTAGATTGAGTGTTAGAAGGAAATTCTTTCCGACAATAGGGAGTTCCTGACACAGATTCCCCAAACAAGTTCTGGTTGCCCAGTACATGGAAGAGGTCAAGGCCAGGTTGGGACTTTGAGCAACCTGCTCTAATGGAAGGTGTCCCTGACCATAGCAGGGGGGTTGGAACTAGATGATCTTTAAGGTCCTTTCCAACCCAAGCCATTCCATGAGTCTATGATTTTTTTAAAATGCATTTAAGAAGCCTTTTCCTGTAGTCTAAGTTCTAAGACCTCAGAGAATGTTGGGTCTGTGCAAGACTTTCTGCTTCCATGTCCATTGGGAATCTATGCATTGTCTATATGTTTTGGTTTTGTTTTTTTTTTTTTTTGTAATTACTGATGCATGAGAGCAAGGATAGGAAGAAAATATGTGGCACAGTGCCAGAAATACAAGGATTTCTTACACTGTAGTAAGGACATAAAAATTGTGCAATAACTAAAAGGTGGGACCGAAGCCATTCTGGCTCCTTCTCAATAAATCTTCATTTACATCTTAAGGACTACTTTTTATTTTTATTTATTTTAATTAAATTACATTAGTTTTTTATTGTATCTCAACTCTTGACTTCAAAGAGTTTGTGGTTGATTGTTTTTAAAATTTATCTAAAATCTTATTGAAGCATTTGCACTGTATGACATTTGATGACTGAAAGTTTTTATCTTAGAAAGAAAAATATTTAATCTTTATTTTACTTAATAGAAAAGGCAGAGCAGAAAAAAGTAGGAAAGAAAATAAAAGGAGGAGAGAAAGAAAAAGGCAAATCTACAGGCAAGTTGGGAAAAGCCCAAGGCCTTCAGGACTTAACTGAAAGTAAGTCCTTTTGTTTTGAAGAGAAATACAGACAGGAGTTATATGTAAAGCAAAAGTCTTTGCTTTAATTTTGTTTTGAACTTAACTGGGGGGAGTTTGTATTTACTTTTGGTTTTGTTTAAATTGTAGTTATTTATAGCTCACATTACACACTGAAGTCATTCTAACCTAATCTGCAACATAGATTAAAAATAGTATATTGCAGTACTTTGTTTTAGTGGCCAACTGTCTTATAGTTGTTCTGTGTTTAAAAAACAGCAATTCTTCCTCTTTTGTAGTTTATTTGTTCAATATCTACTTTATACACAAAACTGCAATTGGAAAAAGCAGGAATGCTTCTTTGTTGAAGGGCAGGGGAGCCAGTGGGGGGGGGGGGCGGGGAAGAACTGTTTGTTAGAATTCATTCCATGATGTAAATCTAAATTTTTTTTTAATCTTTGTCCAGGAAATACATAGTGGTGAACTTGATTCCTGTATTGATATATTCATAACAGCATAAAAATTAATTATTAAGAATTAATTAAATTCTTGCTTTGTGCATTTATATTTAATGCTAAAAACAAACAAACAAACAAAAAACCACAAGAAAATACATTTTAAAAAAATCAAAAGTAAATACTAATCAGACAGCTAAACAATCAACCAAGATATTTCAAATTTATTAGCATAAACTATAGAAGAGTTTCACAAATGTACAATAAGCTTATATGCTCTTGACTTTGCTTATGTTTGGATACATTTGGCATTTCCATGTGACTAGCAGCAAAAGCCACTTATTAACTTGAATGATTTGCAGTTGCAAATCAGTAGGTGAGAATAGGTAGAACATCTTCCTAAGGGAAATAACTGCAAAGTAAAAATGAAATTTACTACATAAATGGTATTCCTGCTTCTTGATTTGAATCCTGATTAAAATTAGAGATTTAAATAATTTTAAACTGAACCAAACCAAGATTATGGTTTGTCTTCAGCAAATATATTTATTTAAACTCCTACCTTACATACCACTAAATGAGTCAAACAGCGGTAAATTTTAAAATACATTGCAGGAATGTAGTTTGCTTTAGTGCAGCAGGTGTGGAATAAGAAAATAAGGTGTTTCATGTGAATATAAGTACAGTGACTGACTAGTACTCAAGCATGTGATGGAGAAAAGAAAGCAAAGGGGAAGCAAAAGGATCTAAGATATGTATTCTAGAAAGTGTGCAAAAGGAGTGAAAGAGCATTTAAAAAAAAGAGGCAGTGCTTCCATATGAAAAGTGACATGATATTTAGATCTTTATCCTGCCACTTATAGCACAGTTTATGCTTTTTTGTGAAAGACAGATAGTGTCCTGTGAAGAGGTTATTCAGAAAGATTATTAATTCAGGTCTCAAGTACACAGATCAGAGAAATCTTTTATCCTAAGTTTGAACCAAAAAAGACTTTTGGAGAAGAGTAAGAGCTAGGTATCACTATAGTAGCAGAGCAAATTTAAAATTATTAGACTGAAAGGAAAAAAAAAAGGAATTGAAGTTTGAAATAATACTGAATTATGATGCATTTTCGTTGTGAGAGTGTAGCCAAAACAGGGAAATTTTGCAGGCTTTATGAGACACATGGTCTCTGTAGACTGGCCCAGGACAGTAGAACCATTGTTGTGCATAAAATAACATCACAAACTAGGTCTTGATTCAAAGTCAGACTGCAGAGGCAGTAGTTGTAAAAAGTTCCTGAATTGTTCTGGTAGAGTTTTGTAACAGTGAAACAGTGGCTTTACTTAATATAGCAACATTTTTTTCTTTTCGTTTTTTTCTTTTCTTTTTTTTTTTCATTTTAAGTGATTTGAAAAGTGGTTCATTCCCATCATGATGAAAGTGCTTATTTTCCAGCTGCAAGCTTACACTCTACCTGTTGACTGTTGATTTCAAGGAAAGTTTTCTTCTTTGCGATAAATATGGACTATTTCTAAAGAGATATTCAACTGCTTCAGATGTTACTTATATTTGAATTTTAAAATGGCAAAGCCTTCTGTATTCATTGCATTGTATATTCATGACCTTTTTATTCAAGACACATTGAAGTACCAGTTACTGCTAATTACTTGGCAACTTCTCTTACAGGCTTTTGATTTTGTGTGGGCTATAATGTTGTCATGGATTGATGCTGTCTGGCACCTAAGCCACCACCCATCCACCTGGTCACTCTCCACAGTGGGATGGGGCAGAGAATGAGGACTGAACCCTTTGCTCAACCCAGTGTTCTTGCTGGGGTGGTGGAATGAGAAACGGAGGATTTATTGGTGTGTGAGCTCAGCTCAGCTGTCACTGACAAACTGGTGTGCTTCCCCCAGCATTTTGGTGATGTACCTAAAACAGCACCACAAGGGCTGCCCTGATGAAAGCTCAATCCCAGCCAGATCCAATACAAACATATGCAGTTATGAACCACTTGCACAGTCAGACCAACGCCTGCTGCACCCCACAAACACAATATGATTATCGAAGCATTGAACTTGTTTCACTATTCATCCAGTTGTGTGGATCCAGCTGAATAAAAAACCCTTGATATGGTCAGTCTGAACTCTTCCTGAGAGCAACCAACTTTGTCTTTGATAAAGGACTTATCTGAATGACTTTGATCTGACTTTATCAGTCAGCCAGTCTTTGAGAAGTTCTGGTAGACAATTCATGTGTTCCTACTGATCCATTTTAGTATACAAATCTGTACTTATCCACTCAGCAGCTTTTTCTTCTGGTAGCAACGCTTTCATGCTTAGGGTATCCCCCTGTTTTATGAGCAGTTTTTACACTGAAATTATAAGAAATGATATGATATGATGATATGATATGATATGATATGATATGATATGATATGAGATAAGGTACTGTGAGATAAGAGTCCAAAGTGACGCAGGGTCCCCAGGCAGGTGTGAAGGAGAGCTGCTTTATGGTAAAAAACAGGCCTTTTTTGTGCAGTCAGGCCTTTATCACTTACATACTTTTAAATCATAACGAACATAATTCAACCAACCACCACATAATGTGAACACGTTATGGTGACATACCTTGCTTTTCTGCCTCTAATTCAGCTGAGTCACTTTCCCATAGTCCTTTTCTGCTTAGCTGAAGTACCAGACCTGAGCCATGATTTTACAAGGCCTTCCCTTTTTAAAGTTTTACCTATATGCAAAACGGTAGTCAGTCACCTTGTTCCTATAAAGAATCACCACTTTGCTTGTATTTCGGTTTCCAAACTACTGAATTTCTTAATAATTTCTGAACTGCTGGAAAGGGAACGCTATTCCATTTGAAAGGTCATTAGCTGGGAATTTGGGAGTTTCTTCTAAAAATCAGCCATGTATTTTGCTCATCTCATTGTGCCTTGATACAAATTCTGTATTTAAAGACAATATTTTCTATGTCACAGAAGTGTTGAGATTATTATTATTATACTTAGAAGTTTTTGAACTCAAGTAGATCTGTAATCATCAGAGGCAATGAGATAAATATCACATAACTGTAACATTCTTATAAATTTTATTTTACCTATTCAAGAGTTTTCATTTACAAGATGGATTGAAGCCTAATGTTTTGGTTTTCAATTGCATATCATCATTCTATGATATTTATGTCAATTCTGAAGAGCACACAGGTTATTTTTCTGAAAACTCAGAACTTCCAATATACAAAGCTAATCCAATATGCAGAGTTAACATCTGAGCTCAGACCTGATGGTCAGGATATTGAAAGCCAACTGATGTGTTTTCATAGAATGGTCTGGGTTGGAAGCAACCTTAAAGATCATCTAGTTTCAACCCTCTGCCATGGGCAGGGATGCCTTCCACTAAGCCAGAGTTCTCAGAGCCCCCCCATGCAACTTAGCCTGGAACACATCCAGGGATGGGGGATCCACAGTTTCTCTGAGCAACCTATTCTGGTGCTTCAACATCCTCACAATTAAGAACTTTCTTTCTAAGCCTGCCCTCTTTCAGAGGGGTCAGTTAAAGCAATTGCCCCTTGTTCCATCACTCCATGGCCTGAAGAATCGCTCTTAAGCTTTCTTGTAAGCTCCTCTTTAGATACTGGAAGGCTACTCTAAGATCTCCATGGAGCCTTCTCTAATCCAGGCTGAGCAACACAAACTTTTTCAGCCCTTCTTCATAGGAGAGATTCTCCAGCCCTCAGATCCAGACCCACTTTTGTGGTCTTCATCTGCCATCATTAGTCCTTGGAAAATTATACTACACCATCAACTCTTGTTTGATAGATAAATATTTAAAAGAAACATTAAGAGTGAGAAAATTCTTTGCAAGTCATATGTAAAACATATGATAAACAAATAAAAATTGTTAAGATCTATTAAAATAAACAGTTTTAATTCCTGACCTTTCTCTTTAAGTGACTGGATATGTATTTTACATCAATCAATTAAAATCTTACTTTCCCTTCGCAAAGGGACTGAAGCATTTTTTTGGGTTGTTAGTGCTCATTCTCTGTAAGTGAATTTGCAAAGCTGCAAGTGCGAAACATAAGTGGCTATATGGATTCAAAATTTTTTAACAAAGCAGTGCAGAATTCCTATATTCACACTGATGGATAGAAATAATAGGCTTTGCTGAATCTGTTTTGTTGTACTGTGTATTATAAAATTTTTCATCTAATAATGCAATTTTATCAAGCTATCAGTTTGAACTAGTTTCCCCAAATACTGAATCCACATTAATCATCATTAAACTTGGTGCCAAATAATTTGCATACCTCATCCTCATTTTTTGTACAATGAAAAAAGATCAAATAATATGCAATTTTTAAAGCTACTGGCATAATGTGCTAGTATTATTATAGTATTATTAAAGTATATATGATGTGCCTGGTTAATAATTTGCATGCTCTAATAATTTGTTCATTGCTCTTTATTGTCTGCCCTGCAGACATTTTATTTCACAACCCATCTGGACTAAATATGACAGCTTTACATTCCACTTGGTATTTGATTAAATACTTTTATTTCAGAAATACTTCTCACATGCAATGAGATTGGTATGCCTTGTGGCACATAATGTTCTGTAAATGTGCAGGACAACATAGCTAATATTGCTGTGTTTGTAACATATCAGATATATTGGTAAGTATTGAGATTAACGTTAATCATAGCCTTGCTTTTGAGCAAGTTGAAACCCACAACTAACACAAGAGCTGTGATTAACATGGGAATCACAAGCATGCAGTGAGAAAAACTAAGAGTCCATTGGAAAGTAACACTTACTTGCCTTCAGCTTATATTTAATTGGATAATTGAATTCCTGGAAGAATATTTCAGATGCAAAGATATTATACTTTGAGAATAAAATGTGCATACCCTCTAAATAAATAGATTTTAGGTCTGATAAATCATATTTTCCAGACACTTGCCTATTTATATGCAGATAGCTTTGTTTTATTTAATTCCACAGAAAATACCTATTCTCAGTGCAACTTCCAGTTGAATATTTATTAGACATAGAAAGCAATTATCCTGTATTTGAGGTTAAGCTGAAGGGAACAATGACAGATACAGATAATTTTACTGGAATGTTAGATGAGAATAGAATCAGAGAAACATTTAGGTTTGAAAAGATTTCTAAGTTCATTAAATCCAGCTGTTAACCTGTACTGAAAGCCCACCACTAAACCATGTTCCTCAGTGCCACATATACATATAGTTTAAATACTTCCTGGAATGATGGCTCAACCACTTCCTTGGATAGCCTGTTCCAATGATAAACTCCTTCTGTGAAGAAATTTTTTCCTAAAAAACATTCTACTGAAAAACAGATGTCACAACCTTGTCTCCAAATTTTCTGAGATGACTAAGGAAAAGTAGAGAGAAATAGATACCTTTCTTTTTGGGATGTCTTTTTGTTAAAACCAGAAATGTATATTTCAAGTATTAGGTTTTAGACTTTTAATTTCCCTTCAGCATGAATGAACTGACTATCAGATATCTTTGTTTTCTCTTCATGATTCAGGAGTTAGCAGCGGCTTCTTTCACAGATAAGAGTAGGAGATGATCGTGTGGTTGCCTAGTGCAACAGATTTCTGGGGTTAACAAAGTGAATGTGCCCCTGTTTCTATTCCTTGCCTATAGCAGAATTACAGGCAAACAATTCTATAAGGTATGTGGGATAAGAGCTTCATACTTTTTGAGGCAGCCATCATTACCTCCATTTTTTCATCTGCTTGACAGAAGTGAGAGCAGCTACCCAGGTTTACAGGCTTAGAGTTAGGGTTATTGTTTGTGAAATTACTTATCTCTATCTCCATATCCCTCCCTTGGCAGCAATGGCCAGAGCTCTGGCTTTGGATCCTTTTGTTGGCAAGATCAAATTTTGCCTTCACTGGTGAGAAGCATTTAACTAGCACTGACCAATCAGAATGGTTTTACTTCATCTACACAGATTTCGTGTATTGTTTTCTTTACGCTAGTATCTACCATTTTTAAAATTTGAAATAAAAAAAAATGTTGAAAGCTACCTCTGACCTGTCATATTTTTAAATTGTATTTTATGTTACTAATTTATGAAAAAGAAGTAAAATATGCAAATGCTGTTGATGATTTAAATGACGTGGTTTTTTCTGTCCATGGTTTCTATTCAAAGTGCATTACAATGAGCTCTTCTTTTGAATAAAATAACAGTCAGACAAAGAAAATAGTAATAAAAATAGGGCAGAGAAAGCACAATAATTTAGTGTGAGCTACAGCTACATTTTTTACTATTTTCCTTCTTCTAAAGCATGTTGATGTTTTCTGTGCAGAATCACCCACACCACCCGAGCCAGAAATGGTGGCGTACGCTGGCTGCATTCCGCTGCACTTGTTTGAAGAGGACATTTTTTCATTAACACGAATGGTGAGATCTGTGCTCTCAGGACAGGAAAGCATTACTTATTTTGTTATCGGAGTGTTTCATTTTGTTGCAACAATGTTGTAACTAAAAGAATACAATTAGCACAGTGGAACAGTCACTAGATGATGACTGTCAGTTAAATTTATATTTTGGTACTTCTGTGTTCTGAACATGCATTTTCCTGCCAAAGCCTGCTGATTTTACTCAGCTCTCCTCCACTTTCCTCAGGATCCCAGAAGCTGAAGACTCCTGGGAGAGTCCACTAGATGTGGACTAGAATACGTATCATGATGAGATACTTCTGAATGGAAAGTCTCATTATTTTAAGGGCTACTTGAAAAACATGAATTTTAATTTTTTTAAGACTGCAGTTAAGATTCCCTGATATGCATTTTCCAGTATGTTGCTTGTTGTTAGAGCATGTTATAGAAATACCATGTTTATATCAATTTCTGTCATTAGTGTTGTAATTGGTAAAAGCAGCTGGAAAAAAGTGTAGCCCTTAATGCAGTTGGGGTAAAAACAACAGTTAGATTTCCATTTAGTCACTCACACTCCTTAGAAAGCTTTTTATAATGCCAGAACAGGCTTTCTTGAATTGATTATTAACTAGGCTTCCTTTTTTTTTTGTACCTTTAAATTACATCTATCATAGTTAGATCATTACATTTTAAGCTGCCTTCTCAGGAAACTGGTAAGCTTCATAAAGTAAAGAAATGTATAGAAATGTTTTCCAGGTGTTACGCTTTAGTGCACTTAATTCTTGCACTATTTTCTTTTTAAAAATTGTGCTGTGTATTTTAGGCAACTTTGTAGATTAACTTGTTATCTGTGATATTGTTTTAATTTATTTTAATGTAAGGTCTCAGTCAATATTGTCTCTTTGCTAATAATAAGTAATGCTAGTCATCAAAAAGCAAAGTGGAAGCAGGGACATGGGCTTGTATCTTTCCTGCCACCTTAACACCCTGAGTCTCAAACTTGACTACAGTCTGTTGGGATATAGAGATTACTGAAAAAGAGGTATGGCAGACCAAATAGGATGAGACAGATGAATCTATATGTCTAAACTAGTTTTTTAGTAAAGACTTGACAGAGAAATGGAAGTGGACAGAAGTTAAATATAGAAGTGTAGAAGATTTCTTATGGATAAAAACCCCACCATATTCAAGGGCTGACAAAAACTACACTGATTGAAATAAAGTCTAGAAAATGAATTCACTGGGATAAGAGTTGCTCCCTAAACTTGGAGAAAATTTTGTCATTGACTGCAGTTGTGCCAGAATTTCCCTCACAAATTTTTGCAGTACCCCTTTTAGCTTTACTTTCTAGTGTGGATTTCCTTGGATTGTTGTGGCTTGAATTTGTCTTAGCTTGTTCAAATAAAATGAAAAAAAAAATCAGTAATTGAGTCATACAAGTCTGTAGTGTACTCAATAGCAGCTAAATTCTCCTTTATGACACCTAACTGGTTATATTCAAAATCTGTTGCAATCTTGGAGGTTTTAACTGGCATTTTTAATTTAAATTGTTCCCCACTCTTCAACTAACTGACAACCACAACATTCTTCTCTACAGAGCTCATAAACACAGAACCAAAGGAACATTTTAAAATTAGTAGAAGCAATCAGAGACTTGCTGATTAGTATGTTAAAGAAATAAGTTATCAGTGATTTATTTAGCATGTAAAAGAAAGTGTGCTTTTAAAATTAAAATGATGTACAAATCTTCTAACAGAACTTTCAGCTGTGATGTTAAGTACTAGACCATTATTATTTTAGTGGGAAGAGCACCACTCGATGTCCACATCTAAAATTCCTCTTAAGTCTGTTCCTAAGGGCTTCGGTATATAGGTCAACTGAAGTGTCTTTATTGTGTTTTATAAATGAGCCATCAAATAAAAAGCCTAGCTTTAGTGTTGTGTTGATTCAAAGCAATACATTACAAAGTTTTTACAAATTATCTAAAAGAACAATTGATTTTAGAATTTTAACAATCTATAAACTCAGTATGGAGTAAGGACTTTTTCTCCCAGAAAGTGTTTTAAATGATTATTATTTAAAATAAAATATCATGCCTATTGTTTTCTTACATATTCATTCTCTTCACTTGTAGGTTATGGTTATATAAATAAGTTAAAGAAGTGATGAATCCATTATAAAAAGTAAAATACATATAAATACTTCTAAGTGTACTTTTGGTGCTGAATGTCAAATTCTAATCAGCATGTTTTTGGATAGTCTTGCCAGATGGACTATATTAATTTCATTTTTTATAAAAGCTATTAAATTCCTTTGTGTGCATACTATTCTTGTTTGTAAGACAGATATGAAGAGAAAGAAGATCTGACCCGGTCAGGTTATCCTTCCATGTTTTGTAGGCTGATTCTTCAGAGAAGATGAGGCAATATGGGCTTTCCCATATACATAGCCATCCTGTCCTGATCACTAGAACAAGGTCCTGTCCTCTGGTAACACCTCCAGAACCACCAACACTTCCTCCTTGGAAGCTTTTCCGTACAAAACAGGAAGTTGTTGTGACATGTGAACCCCCAGGTTTGTCTACTAAAAACTCAAAAATAAATCTGTAATTACATTTTAATTAGTTCAGGACCACACTTATGATCTGTTAGCTTAATTTCAATTGAACTCAATTTTGTATTACTTCCTCTTAGCCATATTTCCTACATGCTTTAAGAAGTGTCTTAATTTATGTTGAAAAAAGCACTCTAGTGGAGCAAATGAAGAGGGGATGTTATCAAAATAACACAGAAGCTCTCTGATGCAGAGCCATAAAAGCTTCTGAACACCTTTTAAAAATTTAAAGTATGTGACTAGTCCTGCTACATCAACTCACAGGTTTAGAGTAATTTTTTCCTAGGGTTGTCTGTACTGCAAAATGGAGTTAGATGCATGATATGAGATAGCTTGAGTGTGAAAGTGTTGCAGGCAGGTTAGCAAAGTATACTGGGATAAGAAATAAAGGAAATTGGCAAAGGCAAAAAGTGCTGCCATAGTTGTTTTGAGCTACCCTGGACAACCTTGCATATAAGTTGGCATAATTTAATACTTTGCAGGCTGAGGAACAGAGTGTAATGCATTTATTTTTTCATTATATGTCACCTAGAACCACCCCTGTGTTTTCTGTTCCATTCAAGTGCATGGGATGATACCTGGAAAATTATTTAGGGGTGACAAGTCCCCATTGGAAATTATTTCTCAACATTAATAGTATTAATCACTTTTATGAATGCAAATATTTAACAAGTTGCTTTTTTCCCAGAGCCTGTGGTAGAGAAACCTGAAAAATTTGTTGAGATTGCTAGCCTATTTTTTAAATACAAATTGGATATTATCAAAATACCAACGGACATGTAAGTATATAATGTAGTTTCAGCATTAGCATTGTGAAAGTGCACTGTGAAAGTGCAATGGCTTATCTTTACTTGTGTCACAGGGAAAAACTGCTCAGACCATTTCTGAAGTACATCAGGACAAAGCACTCTGTTGATGTATTGGTGTCATGTAATTAAGGAGCTATCAGTGAACTGTACATTTGGGATCCATATTGGCAGTACAACAGCTAAGTTTGTATACTGGACACTTACAAAGTGCTAATAAACACCTAAGAACTTCTGAACACCTTCCTGTGGCTAATCCCAAGATGTTCTAATCAGGCACACAGGTGCATACATACACAATTATGTTCACCCTCCAGTCTTTGAGGCTTACAAACAACTCCTGTTTTGGGAGTGCAGTACACACTTCCTGTTGGAGATGCAAATCTCTGGGCTTAGCTTTTCTCCCTACAATCTGCTCATGTCTGCACTGCTGAGAAAGTATCCCAGGGAGTGGACATGCACACTTGTCACATCCAGGACAGACAGTCCCCTAGGTAGATGTACACTTCTCAGGACTTCTGACATTGGAGGACGGGGAGTGCTATCAGGTAAAGACACATTGCCAGATTCTCTACCCAGTGGGTCCAAGGATGTAGAATTTTTGCTAGATTATTTCTGCCAGAAATAAGAATATTCTTTGAAGTATTTCAAATTTTTCTTCAAACTACTGGTCTTTTTTAATTCTAACATATAACAAGGAAATAATTGACTAGCCATTCAGTATTTTCCTGGGCATCCCAAGTTTGATATGGAACACTTAATGTTTATGAATAAAAGAGGCTGTTCTCTGTTCATGATTGTTACAGTAGGCCTGAGAGCGCAGGTGAAAAAGCTCATGGTCAAAACACAGCTTTGTATAAATGCCTTGTGTTAAAGACTGTTTGGAAGTCCTATAAACCCTTGAGAACTAAAGTCTTTATATAGGGTGTCTTAGAAAAGTTTCAGAAATTGTTGTATACATGACTTCTAGTCAATATTCCATGCTCAGCATAATACTTGCTCCCTGATGAGAAAAAATTGCCATAAAATGTATCAGAGCTGTGTGCTTTTCCCTGGGACACACTGCATAATGCACTTCTGTCAGGCTTCAGCTTATGATGTGAACATTCAGACAAGTTCTAGAATTATTCATCCTGTCTCTCTTATTCTGATTGAGCTTCTGTCATGAAGAATTGAACGTGTCTTATACCCAGTGTATTGGATTATGGAGGATATGCCTTTTCTTGAGACTTGAGTCCAACAATAGGTTGTAAATTGTTGGAGATCTGTATATTTTCTTAGGGTGTGTACACCTTTTGTGTAGTACATCTCTAATAAACTAACTAAATTTGTTTAGTTTTGTCTAACTAAAACACTACATATGTGGCAGGTTCTACATTTTGATCATCATAATTCAACAGACATAATAAACCAGTTGATATTTTAAATTTTTATTTGAACAGCAGCATTTTTCCATGGATGACATGACCTTGGAATATTCTGGGAATGTAATTGTTTTGCTGGTACAGTTGCATTTCATTAGTTAAAGGTACTTAAATTACTGCTTGTTTTCAAACAGCAGGAGTAGAAATATATTATAATGCTCTAAGCAATTAACAGGCTATCAAAGTAATGAGAGATTTGATACTGAAGATGTTGAAGTATTTGCACTTTAACAGATTTTATATTGTTTTTTCATATTTGATAGATTGCTTCATGGTCAACTTACCCCATTTGGGGAAGGATAGTTTATTTAATGTGCTAATTTTCCATGACAATTTGCTACTTTAATCTTTGTAATTTAATTAACAGGTAGTAGCCAAAAAATATATAGCAGGTATTAATATTTCATTCAAGCAATATAGCTGTGTAAATAAGATAAGGGACTTAGAAACACAGTTGGGACTGAAAGTTTTTAATCTCTTCTTATATTAAATTATTTTGAAACACTTAAAGGGAAAATAATTTTGACTGTTACTGCAAAAGATCTTGATCTTTCATTATCTCAGTCCTTAGAAAGGGAGCTAGATAACACATGCTTAGATTTTAATTTGTTCTTTATTGCTGTAATAGCACAATTACACGCTTAAGTCTAATTAGCATGTTTGCAAAATTGTTTTGGTCTTGTTCTTCTCGTTCTTCACTTAACAACTAAAGAGTTACTTATATTTCCTTCAGTTTTTACTCCTGCCTCCAGTGAAGTCAGCAACAGAGCCTTCTTTTGCTAGTACCAGAATAGGCCTGCACAGGTTTCCTTGGTTATCCTGTGTTTTAGGGGTCTGGTAGCTATGGAGACCCATTTTGAGGGAAAAGGAAAAAATTATTCTGACACAAAACAAACGTTTTGTGTCATTAAAGTAGTGTTTTTAAACGTCCATTAAAGTCGTGTTTTTTCTTGTCTAAGGGCCATAGTAATTTATTCATTTCTGTTTAAATTTATTCATAGTAATTTATTCACTTCTGACATTATCATCTAGTTTTCAGCTGGCTTGGGTTTTGCTTTTTTGAGGGTTAGTTAAGAGGTCTTTCTATCACAGGTTTGTGTGTAGTTCCAAGCCAGTAATGGCAAGAAATATATGAAGATATGGATTCTGTGCTGCCCTAGGAATCTTTCAAAATAAAGGAGACACAAATATTTTTGACAAAATTCTGTTAAGAATAGTTATGAAGACTGTCATTTGAAAGAAAATGTATGGATTAAAGTGTTTGCGTTCTCTTTTATTATATAGCCACTTTTCACAGTCTGCCCTCAAAAAAGGATTTCATTCTATGTCCCATCTCACTTCTGTTACTGAAACTGATGAAAATGAAAGTGACAGTAATGGGGATATGAATCAAAATGGGAGACACTCAAATGTGGAAGATTATTCTCAGGTAATAATATTTCTATTTTTTAAACTTGACCTAGTTTTATATTACAAAGGAGAGGGAAAGATAAAATAAAACTATTTAGTACTGAAATACATGTTTTCAAAGACGTTGCAGAAAGCTTTTTCCTTTGCTGTTTAACTAACTTCCCTTCCCTTTCCACTTTATAGTTATATTGATGTGTATTGATTGGGAAATCTTTCTTAGTGCCTTTTCTTCAACTTTCTTTTTTATGATTTTTCCTCACATTATGAAAGTTCTATTGCTAACACTGTCTTGGTTTCACTCTTCAAAATCCTTCTGATAGTAGTATTTTAAGAAGATAATCTGCAGTGTTTTAAATAAATATTACTTTATATTATGAATAGTTTATTTTGACTGCAGAGCAAGATGTACCTAGGCATGTGACTAGAAAAATGTAAACTTTATTAACACGTCTAAAAATGGCATCCTATTTAAGACTGAATGGAAGGACTTCTAGGTAAGCAAGAAGCTTAGGCTTCCTGTGTAACTCTGTGAGGGAATGACATTCCTCCAAACAGGTTCATTGGATGCAGCACTGACTACAAGCTGAATCAAACCACCCAGTAACGCTACCTAGTAACGCTAGTTACTAGGTAGATGTCTCCACTTTAATTTTCCAAGATAGATAAGATTAATCTTACATAAGTTTAATGAAACATTACCAGGATCACTTTGGAAAGTTGTAATAACTGATTTTTGTAATATTTTTTTGTTGTTTCTGTTTTTAAATGGAATGTGTATATGCTACCATAGTCTGCTTTTAGATAAATCTTTAAGAAAATGCTCCTTCTAATATTTAAATTTTACATGCTTAACACAGAAAGAATGATACTTTCAAAGACTTTCTGAACAATACATTTCATGAAAAAATATTTCATATAGGGAAATAGTGGGCAACATGGAGAAATAAAGAAACTCAATATGGCAGTGCCAACATCTCTTCATTTTCATTCTGACTGCAGCAAACACTACTCAGAAGACCATTTGATAGCATTTCTCTTTTGGCTTTAAATTTTTAAATTCATGGAAGGTAATTTTCTATGTAATTTTTGGAGTGTCTATTTATATTTCCTCTGTAGAGTACCCTCATACCATTTTTATATTTCAGATCTATATGTATGCTGTGTGTTTCGATAATGTACATGTGTGGTTATCATTAGTGGATTTAATGATTTTAAAATAAGGAAATTCTGCAGTGAAGAAGAATGCTTTACAATAGAATATATCTATGACCTGTGATTCTGTGGTATATTTAGCTCTTCAGTATTTTGTGTGCATTTTATAAAGAATAGCCTAATTAGTATTTCAATAGTACTTTACCTTTAAAAGTATTTTTAATAATGGCATCATATAAAAATCCTTACAAAAAGCAGCAGGGTAAAAAGGAGCTGTAAGTATGTCTTGGTTTGGAATAAATTTGGAAGAAAACCTCTGAAATGAGGTACCTCTAGAAACAAATTCAAGCGGCCCCTCCTCCCCACCAGTCTGGGAAAGATTTCCTTGGAGAAAAGTGGAAAAACCTGTTTATTTTAACAACCAAAGTATTCACAAATATGAAAAAAATTAATAATATTGAACAATGGAACCACTTGCTGTTCTGAAGAGATGGCAAATTAAGAAAGTCCTTTTTGCTGTCTGTAGCTCATCTTGCTTAGTCTCTTTTCAGTCTCTCCTGCTCTGGAACATGCTGTGTCCCAGGCCTCAGTGGGACATAGTGTGAGCTTCCAATATCTTTTCTAAATTTGCAGTCCAAAACCAGTTTGAACAGTTCCAAAAAAAATCAAAACAAAACCATGCTACAGTGCAAAAAACCTCTCTGCTTCAGCTAGCAAAAAAACTAACTAAAAGCAAAATAAAGTTCTTTCTCACTGTCCATGCTGCAAGCAACACACACCAAAAGAAAGAATGTGAACCAACAAGTGCAATTTTTGCAAATTCTGTGCTTCTCCTCCCCCTTCTTCACTCTCAGAACCAATCTTAAAAGTGCGAAATCTAATATCCAACATAAACAGGACAGATGATTAGAAATAAAAGCCTCATAAAATCACATTAAAGCAAAGTAGCATCTTATAGCATATAATAATTATTGTTTTCATTACTTCAGTCTCTAGGTGTAGAAATATAGATTTGGCTAGTTGCAAATTAATAGAAGTTTATGTGCTGGAAGTATCGAAGGAGTGTGAAACATCCCTTAGATTTTCTCCCCTAGTCCAAGAGTGATTTAGAAGGATGATCTATTACAGTAGGACATGCAGTTAAGGAGACACAAGCACAAGTATGAAAATACATGATAAAACTGGAATGGTTGGAAGAAGACATGAATTTGATGTAGGCAGGGCAATCTGATTCAGACATGGAATGTAAGAAGTTATCAACAGCTAATTGACTTGCACATGAACTTTACTTTTGCCCCAATTTAAACCTCAGTTGAAAAATTCTATGCCTGTTAATAGCTAGAGTATGCAAGGAGAACTTCATTTTTACAGATTAGAAAAGAAAATGGTTTTTAACTTGGAGGGCAATCTCCTTTTTTCACATATTAAATCTTTTCATCAACAAAATTATGTGGATACCTCTCGCAAATACATAAAGGATGAGCTTGCTTTCTGTAGTTTTTAAACTTGAGATAATAATATATACTTTTTAAAAACAAATCAATTAGTAATTAAAAAAGCAAACACTGAAAGAGAAACTTTGATATCCCGAATTCACTTTATTATTACTAATTTTTAGAATTGTGTATTGCAACATACTGAATGTGAATAGCTTTGTCTCCATTTTAAACTGTGTGATTACTAGTCAGGAGACATCAGCTTTAAAACCTTTGATACAGATTTGGTAAATCTTTGGGATACAGCAGTTCTATGCTTTAAGCTGACTGAAATTCAGTCACCTGCTGTGCCAGATGCTCAACAAGTTTAAATTGGCATATTTCAATTCGCTCTAATGTAAACTGCTTGAAGTAACTTTACTGAATATCTGATTCACTGTTCCTAAGGTCTGTTGTCACAGAAACAGAGACGAATGATACATGAAAGACAAAATTCTAGGAGCTAGATGTACCTTCTTTGAAAAATATGAAGTTGAAAGACATGCCATTATCCCTCATGTCCTCAAAGTATTCATGCTGAAATATAGAAATGCTTCATTATTGAATTTTTAAAAAAATTTTTTTTGCTCTGACTTTCCCATTCACTGATTTTACGGTCCTGGTAGCATTTGGATTTGCACTAGGGAAAAATATTTTAAAATAGCTAATTTTCGCAGTTAAATTGATCTTGAATCACTGTTCTTAAGAAAATGCATTTTGTCAATTTTTTTTTAAAAACTCCATAACATAGAGCCAAATTCTTATATGGAGAGGCTCTCTTTTATTCTTGTTCAATAGGAAGGTAAGTAATTTATAAGTGTAGCACACATTGAAATCCATGTGAAAGTATTTTGTGGCCAGGAAAAAAACAAAACTGTCATCATATATAAATTGCACAGTCTTGCAGATTTCTGCAACAGTAATTTTGTCAAACACTTCAGAGAAAAAGATTATCCTGGAGTAGATAGATGTTTCCTTGTAGATCTGCCATTCAAAAGCCTACTTGAATATTCTTCATTGGGATGAATTTTTTGATAGAAGTTATCTCCAATTCCATTGAGAATAAAGCTCTATGTGTTCTGTTTGAGGAAATGCAAAGCAAGAAAACCAGAATATGTTTACCATCAGTATGTGCAATGGCTCCTAGATATTTTAATATACTGACCTGATTGCTATGTTCATATGTCTTAAGCAGAACACTCATATTTCTCTTTGTGGCCACTTCAGTGTCAAGCTCCCTGGCAATGCTAATTTTTAGCACAAAAGTGTTAGAGTCTCCAATCTCTCCCAGTGACACCACACAAAAAACTTGTTCTTCAATGCTCATGTTTCCTTCGTGTTTTTTGATTGTCTGTCCATTATCTTCTTGTGTGTAACTGATACCATTTTATTTAATCTGCATGCTCTGTTGTGTGCTCTTTTCATGTTCCCCATAAATGTTACTGACTGTTGTGTCATAACAAGCTTTTACTTTTTTTCTCTCCAATCCTTCTTGTGTTGTATTTCATAAGTGCTATGAATTGGTATTGAGTCACCAGGAGAGCTAGGTAAGAAATAAAACAAATCTATTTTCCTTACAAATGTTATCATTTTGTAAATTACTTCACCCTGCATGAAATGGAAATTCCCTGCTTATTATTTTCAGGGAAAAATTACACATGACATATAAGGCACATGAATGAGAAGAGAGACTTGAGAAGAGGAATTTAGACATTTGTAGTACACAGACACTTTAATGGGCCCACAATTATCCACTTGCACATGCATATTGGGCAGCTTCAACATTACAGACTGAGTAAAAGAGGTGCCAAATTTGTAATCCGGTATTTTTAAACTATTTCTATATCTCAGTTTGTGTACAGCTTTGCAGATGTTTGTTCTTTTGTAACATTTCCTTTTTTCAAAACCCACCTCTGTTACCTACCCTCACATTACAGGTAAAATGAGAACTGATATTCCATTTAGTGAACACAGTGACTGAGGAATAAACAAAAGACTCCCCAAATGACTATAGATGCAAAACCCTTTGATGATATAACTCTCAGGTGAACGTCAAACCTTGACATTTATTACAGGTTTAGATCTTAAGAAATATTTTTGGTCATCTTTGTCATTTTGAAGGAATTGAAATGGATTTTTTATCTTAAAGAAGTGTACCTGAAACTTTATTCCTTCACCTGCACTTATAGTCAGAAAGCTTATTTTTTTAAGAAGGCTGCTTTTTTCACAGAGTGACTGGTGTGTTAAGTTTTGCCATGCATAATTTGTACAATAGAAATGGCAACTGTTTTTATAAGAATATCAGATAAATTTTAAAACTTACTTTTTGTTAGATTTGAATAAAATAAAAATCTGGCTAGTGTTAGGAGGCTGAAAAATATGAATTGAAACCTTGAATATTACAAGATAGCTATAAATTTATGAATTACCATTATTTTTTACAAATATGCATTAATGATTATGAAATTTAAGAGATGATCAATTGTATTTTTAAGTCATCTACAGATTTTTCATTCAGATTTGCCATTCATTGAAGGAAGAATAATTATTTCTCCTAGAATCTGTGTGCATCATTCCGTGTTCACAGCTGGATCTAAGTATTTTCTGATTTATTTCTTTATAAAATACTGTGGCAGCAGAGCTGACTTTTCAGACAACGCGCGTTCATTAAGGAGGAAAAATGACTTTATTTTCTATTTCTGTGCCAATGTCTTAGGCACAGTACATGAAGCAATAGTATAAAAGAGTGAGAACTTTCTTGACATTCGTGTTGTCTCCAAGTCAGTGAAGATTAGGTAGATGAACACATCCTACACCATTGAAAAAGCAGGCAGCTTTTGACTGTATTATGCTTGTGCTCCAAAAACTGAGTAAATGAGCCTATGGGAGTCTCTACACAGCTGTGGTTAGACTGGCTTCACAGTTCAGACTGCATGAAGCTACTAAAAATCCAGATTTTCCAGGGCACCTTCTCCTTCTTTACTGGAAATTCTGTTGATGCCATTTTTGAGGATTTTCTGTATCTTTCCAGGCTTTCCTGCTGCCAGCTGTTAGTACTGACAAAGTAGCTCTATATTAAGCTACCTCATGTCCATAATAGAAGTGTGGGTCATGTGTACTGTCCATGAGCAGTATATTGGGCAGAAAGTGCAAGACTTGTTGGACAGATGTTGCAGTCCCCAAGGCTTATATTGTAAATCTCGTACCTTTTATACTTTGGACATGCCCAGAATTTCTGAAAGGAAACTCAATAAATTGTACAGCTGACATGTATCTGTTTGGTAAGTCCTGTGACTCCCACAAGAAATTTGGCAACATTGGAATTTTGAAAGTTGTAGGCTCACATGGAGAAATATGACAGCTCTGTGTATGTGTACTTCTGAAGACACATTTTAAAGGGAAGAGATAGTCCATGTGATTTTTAGACCAGTATGCTGAGACATGACTCTCAATGGGACATGAGAAGGGATCACAGCTTGACTTGTTCTGAACAGTTGTGTGTACTGAGTTCTGCAAACAGGAGCTGAAGTACATGGATATTTGCAAAATGTGTCCTTTTCAGCTCATAGAAAACCAAAAAATTAATCTTTAAAAATAACTGTAAAACACAATATATTTCCACACAGTATAAATTCTTAACCCAAGTGTTAACAATTTCAGCAGTGTCTTAATTTTTCTCTTAATTGCTCTTAATTTTAGATCTGTCCCCAGCTTTGACTCATGAACATCCAAAAAACACAAAAGTCCATAACAGACTGAGAATAGAATTTCAGATTTGTGCAGTGCAAAAATGGGACTTCCAAATTTCCATAATAAACAATATTACAGTTAAATTATGTGCATTAAATTATTTGTCACTTCCGGCTTTGGGATAGAGACTCTTAAATCCGTAGTTGATTTGCTCAGCTCTTTCCTTTGTTAATTCAGAGAATGTGAAACACCTAAAATTTTGTTAATTCAGAGAATGTGAAACACCTCTCAGAGGTGAGATTCCTGAGCCTGTTCCCATGTCCTGAGCCCATAGAGATTTTGTAAAATGCTGCAGGAAGCCTTTTACTGGATCTAAAAATTAAAGTAGGAAGCCATGAGGTTTTCCTCTAAGGAAGCATTCATGGGTCCCTTCACATAGTGTAGGCAGGGTAGTCTGTAATAGGAGGGTTGAGGTAGACCTGTATTTCCAGCACAATCACCTTGTGCAAGGTTTAGGTACTGTTGTGACCTGCCATCCAGTCTAACTCAGACTCTAAATTATGTCTGTCTGCCCCTCAAAATGTATTTCTTGATTGTACTGAAAAAGCATAAAAGCTCCAAGTCAGCACAGCTCCCACAGCTCTTCTTTGAAATGCAGAACAGAAAATCACTATGTATGTCCAGCTGCTGGCCTGGTCAGTGCCACCAGCTTCAGCATCAGCACCTTTAACACATGTGAAGATATATGAGGGTGTATATGAGGAGTTTGGGTGGGGAGAAGGGTGACAAATCTGGGTAAAGGGAGACCTGGGATGAAAGGAAGCATGGAAATTTGTTTGTAATAGCTTTTTTAGGCTTTAATATTTGCCTTTGAAAAAAAATGGAATTGGTTGTAGAACAGGAATATTAGTTCTTAGAATAAAACGTACTTTATTGTCATAAAACAGTAATATCAAAGAACATTGTTTTAATAGTGAAGTGGTATATGAAACAGCTTTTATCTCACATTGCAAATGACATGTACTTCTCTAGAAAAACATCAGTTTGTTGCTGATATGTATGTAGGTATTATGATGAAATTTGCTACTTTTATTTTTCTTTTAAAAACCCAGCCCAAACCCATGATGATAACTTACCAGTTTGTTTCTCTGTCGCTGGAAGGACTCCCCCAAAATCAGGTATTTTCTCTCACAAAATAATGCAAGATTATAATCACCATCATTACTTTTCCTTGTTTTGTTTTTTCACTGTATAGGAGACCAGTCCCTTGTTGCAACAAAATGCAGAGGTACTCAGTAAAGGTAAGTGTGTGTAAAGTTTATAGTCAGATTTTTACCATTCCCATGTTGTTTGGTGTCAGTGCTAATCCTCATGGACATATATCAGCAGTCTTACTTATTTATGGGTGTTGGTTTTACAGTAAAAGATTTCAAAGAACTGCTAATAGTATATAGAATTACTTAAAATCTTTAGGTTTGTGTTCAAAAAAATTCAAACACTTCTCAAAAATTACTCTCCAGAAACATACAGTAGATTTTGTACAGAGAGCTCTTTTTAAAGAACTGTGAATTATAGTATTTTCTTCTTTTTTTGCTGAAAAATTGCAAAAAAAGAACCAAAAACCAGCTTTCATTTTAATGTGTGTTCCTTTGAAATATGTTTTACATCACTATTTGAAGAGTATTCAAAATTTTTTCAAAACTAATACCACATTTTTTAAATTACTTTGAAAGCTTGAAGGATTTGGTCAGAAAAATAAGAGGCTCTTAAAAATAAGAGCACTGTGGTCATTTTACTAGAAGCCTAACACCCATGCTAACTTAAATTGAAGAGGAAGTCTCGATTTTTCAGCTTTCAGGTAGTTTTTCCATAGTTGAAAGAAAGGAAAAAGGCCTTTGGTGCATTTCTTTCAGTTCTTGAAAAATAGGTGCAAACTAATTTAGAGCCACACATTAGCTATGTGTGTATTGGTGATAATGAAATATTGCAAAGCACATTTAAATATAAATTATGTATGTTTCTAATAGCTTTCTCATTTGTTATACCTCATGTTTGAATATTACCTCATCTTTTTTCCTCAGCAAGCATTCTAAATTAATAGCTGTTCAGTTCTTCTGTTCTCAGTTGTTGAGCTATCTCAAAACTTCTTTTTGGGCCAGTTCAAAGATTTGCAGTAACTACTGATATGAATCTCAGAGAATAAATGTAGAGAAAGTTACATTACAACACAAAAAGTTATTGAGTGATTGCAACACCTGGCTACGTGTTGATATTTTGGTATGAATCTGACATTAATTCTGATTTTCTGATGTGATTTAGTACAAATCTGTTTCTGTTTAGAAGTAGTTTGATTTGTGTGAGTAGCATCATAGAGGTACTAAGTATCAGAGGCAAGGCTAGGCCTTTGTGTCCTCCAAATTTCTCTGTATTTTTTTCTGTGCGTTGTAAAATGCTGCCTCATTAGCCTTTCACTGAATAGAAGCTTTGGACAAGGGGATGTATTTTTCTTTATATAGATGAATTTAGGTTTGCTGAAATCATATGTATGTATACCTAACAAGCTGATTTTGAAGATTCTACGGTGCAGTTCAATATGTGGTAGTTTATTGAGGCAAACTACTTAAGCAGCTGCAGATTCAAACCCTTAATTTCTGTATAGAGTTGCTTCAGTCTCCATATGAGTTATTTAGGTTAGTGGGATAGCTTTTAGTTTTAAACTGTATGCATAATAACTGATGTATGCATAATTTTCTTCTAATTTTAGGGTAACTTTTAAGAATGATACTACTTTAAATTGCATATTGTCACTGTATTGGCTCTGTGTGTCTTTTTATCTTTGCAGAAGAACATGACAATATCAGTTTAGATACAAAACAAATGTCAGAAAGAGCTGATATGGATATGAAGAGCCAGACAGGGACTAAATCAAAGGATGAAACAGCATCAGAAAATATTTCCGTTTCCAGGGAAACCTGGATTACCTTTGAAGACTTCTGTATTTGTTTTCAGTAAGGAATAGAGGGTTTGGGTTTTATTCCATACAATATATTGTATAACAATGGTAAAATTCAAAACATGGCTATATAAAAATTGCATCATCATAACAGGTCTTCTTTGTATAGCTATCCTGCCTTTCAGGGTGGCTTCAAGGCTACTCTTCAGACCATATGTACTGTCCCTGTTGACAGTTGAGGGTCTGTGGCTGCAGCCCTGCTCTGTGCCTTGTGTCCTTCAGAATACAGTGGAGAACACAACACCAGCTCCATAAAGCAGCTGTCAGACTGCAGCTGGGGTGGGAGATTGTAGGTCATGGAGTGTTGTGGCAATTAGGTGCTTTTACCACCCATGAGGCACTGGACAGGCACAGTCTGCATCAAGACAACGCAATTCTAAAGAAAAAAAAAGTTGTTGAAATCTGTTGCCATCAGCATAGCTTTGCTTGATCAATTAGATGTTTTGTCTCACTCCATTTTCACTATAGTTCCAAGGCATTTATGCCTCTGAAAACATAAAAATGCTAGTGTACTTGTAGCATCATATCTTCAGCTTCTGTCTTTCAGATTTAAGGGGTCTGGTACAATACATATCCTTTAGATCCTTTAGAGAATATAGGATTGCTGAGGGAAGTAATTTTATCAGAGAAAATTCACCCAGTTCTTTTCTTGTTTGAATGTGTAATTGAGATTTCTTTATGAAGCTTCTATTTTCATAAGTGTTTAAATTCTACTGACTCTATAAAGAAGAATGTATAACTTTTATACCAGCCAGCAGCACAGGAAATTTAGGAATAAAAAGCCATAGATCAATTTAGACCTTGTTAAGATTTCCATGCTACTTTTAGGTAGTCCTAGGTCCAGGAAGATAGGACATTCAGAAAAAAAAAAAAATATCACAAGCAGTTTAATTTCCTTTAAAAGTCTTGGTCACATACAGAGAATGTGAAATAAGAACTTTCTACCTTATTAGCCAAATGTTAAAGTACTGTTGACCTTTTGCAGACCAATATTAATACTAATTAAGGCAAAAAGCATTTGTCAGTTTCTTATCTCTAAATGAGTGAGAGTTTATTTTCACAGTCAACTGATAAAATAGCTGTTAACAGAGCATCTTCATTGACCTTTGAAGAATTTATCCCTCAGAAAAAATTAGGCACCTAAGATTTTGATTTTACATGTCTGTTCAGTTGAAAGCTTTTCCTTCTCTGTCATGCCTACCACTCTAATACTCTGAAAATAAGAAGAATGTTCATAGTCCATATCACTTTGAGAATTGAGGAATATTTCAGTCATTGTAGGAATTGATATGCCAGCAGTAGATCAGGATTTCTGTGAAGTTTCTGAGTAACAACAGCATTGATTCAGATCTGATTCCATCCTCAATTAAAGCTGAAGCCACTTATGCCTCCCTTGGTGAAATCAAAATCAGAAAAAATTGTAGTCAGGAACTATATAGCTTTCTGAAGGTCTGCAAACAGCACAGTACTGAAAAAAAACATTATTAAAATATATAAAACAGTCCATCTTTCAGTTATATTTTGTATAAAACTTCATTCCAGTAATTTTTATGTGGGTATGGAAGTTTTAGAGTAATATTAGCATGTTACCATTTACAGGTTGAAAATAAACTAATTAGTGGGCTGACCTCCAATGGAAAAGTGTAGAAATGCAGCAAATATAAGAATTAATTTCAGCTGCTTTCTCTGGAGATTAAACTTATTCACCTTTATTATAACCAAAAGTGTTGAACCATTTTTGAGGAATAGCCATGACTCTGACTTGTGAAAGTAAAATAAATGTCTTGTGCTATGAAATAGGCATTTACCTAAACTATGTAATATCTGCTGATTATTTTCTTACGGTCATAAATATCTTATATTTCAATTTTATATTCTTCTTAGGAGGCTGTATGTTTTCCACAAACCAAATATATATGCTTATAATTATCAGAAGACAAGTTTTACGGTAAATGACTGTATTGTGCTTTCTTTTTCTTTTTAAAGTCTTACATAATTAGATAGTACATATAATCCTAAAGGATACTGGTAGAGCATACAGAACTGCTATTACTGAAAAATAATAATGCATTAAGATTACTGTAGTCAATACAAATGTATTTTTGCAAGAAAATATGTAGCATTATATATATGTGTTTAAGAAAAGGAAAAATGCTGTGGAAAGCTACTGCACAATAACAAAAAAATGGCTTATGTGAAGAAAAATGATAGTGAATCAGATCTCCAACACTCTTTATTTTGATTTAAAACTACCTCTTAACAATTTGATGCCTAAATTGAATTTAATGATGATCCAGCTACACAATCTGCTCTTCAATTCTCCTTCATCTTCCCCTGTTACCTAAAATCCAAACTGTGAGTATGTTTAGCATAACACTCCATTTTCTCTGTAAATGCTAAGTCTTTTTGCTATTTACAGCACCCTGCTGCGGGGATTTAGAAATACTCTCTAGTTACATTCGAATAATGGAATTTCTCTAAACCTGCCATTAGTTCATATTATCAGGAGGTTATTCAACATGCTTGGATATCCTGTCCCAGCTCCTATTTTATAGTGTATCTGAAGTGTAATTGTAGAGTACAAAAATGTAAACTCCAGGCGTGAAGTTCATGTAAAATCCTGTACTGAGAAGATTAACTACATGGATTAATGCTCCATAATTGCAGTACACCTGCAATTTCCCACCTCTCTGTAATCACATCACAAGAAATTTTCCTAATGACTGCACGATATACTTTTGTAAGCCATAATCAGCATTAAGACTGTGTAAGCCTGTGTGCTCTTGTGCCAAAAAAACCCCTCACCCTTTGCTGTAAAACCATTTCAATTTCTAACATTGAAAGAGATTATATGTTTACAGTATTAGGTAAATTCTGTATCATGCTTATAAAAGAACATTTTCATATTATGATAGGAAGATATATATACCCAAAAAATGGATTTATATAGCTCTGGAATATCCAGGAAGACCTGTACTGTAATAGTTCTGAAGAAAGAAGCTCATTCACCATAAGATTTTGAAGAATTACCAGGAGCAATAGAATCATTCTATAGTTTCTAATATTGGCATAGGAATAATGTATTAAAGTTAAGAGAGAAAGATTTTGTCCTCATAGAGATTTGTAGGAGAAAAACCCCTTTGTAAGGGAGGATCACTCATATCTACAAATTCAAAGAGTACTTATTTCTTTTAAGTTTTCTGTAATTAATTAGAATCAGAAAGTTGCAGCAAAACCCAAAATTTTTGGTCTTCTGTTAGTTATTGTTTGGCAGTTAAAAGTACTGCATTTTGGTACATATGACAGTATAATATAAAAGTAGATATATTCTCATGCAAAAAAAGTTCTGTTTCCTTTATTTCTTAAGTGAACACTATTTTACATGCAGCATGAGGCTCTGGGCTTAAATGACTTGTTCTGAAATTTGGAAGAAGTAGTGACAATTAATTGCTTACTTCCCATACCATACCTTAAGTCACCATATCTAAAATCTTACTCCTACTTTGTATAAGGCCAGTTGGACAGCATTAAGTGCAAGTGAATGAACAAATGTCCATTTTTCTATACAGTCTTCTGATGAGGAAGTCTTCTATTATTTGCTTGTGGACAGTGTGATGCCCAGTGAAATGCTGGTTAGCTTTTCTGCGTTAGTACACTGGTATGTCACTGAAGGTAAGGCCAACACACAGAAGTACATGTCAGTGTTGTGTTTTCCCATTCTTGAATATGCTTGTGCTGTTGTGTTTATCTGTTGTTTAATTGGGCAGTTTGAAAGTTTAGCAATAGTTTGAAATAGTCAAATTGGTTTTAAGGAATACACTAATATTCAAGCAATGCTTGATCATTATTTCATTGATGATGAGAATTTTCATGAAAGAATCCCTTTTCTGTTTGTTATAATTTGCTGGAAGCTTTTCATCTGTATATTTCTGGAATGGATTTTCTTGTGTTTCTTGTGGTTTCTTTTCTACAAATTCCATTCTTGCAAGCTACTTTATGCCTTAGCTGATCACAGTGCAGCAAAAACAGCAATATAACAAAAGTAATTTTCTGAAATTATTTTTAAACTGGTACACACTAAGCCCTCAAGTACCTTTAAGTTGGATTTTTCAAAACCTAAAAACTTGAATGATTTAAATAATAATTCCTTGTATTTCATTAAAAACATAGAATGGAATTCAGGAGAGTGATGGCATTTTATGGTAGTTGGCTTAGGTTAATCAGATATTTAAACACTTGACATGGATGTAATTTAATGCATCTAGAGTGGAGTAGAGAGAATTAAAAGCATGCTTCAAAAAAGCAAACTGACCATTCTGTTAAAATGATTAAACTGTAAGCTATAAATGCAAATAAATATAAATAATTATATTTATTTAATTAAATATTAAATAAATAGCCATATTTTTATGGCTATATACTTAATTTTCATGTGAACAGAGAGGATTTGTTTGGACTTTTACAGCAGCCTTAAGTGATTTGGAAGATGCCTGATGTGATACCCTAAGTTTTTAATAAGTACCTACTTTATTTCTTTAACACCATCTACGCTCTGTTCTACATAGCCTCTCAAGGCATCAGATGTAAACATCTTAGTAACACATTTTATAACCATTCTTTTCTATCAAATAGTACAAATAAGCCATGCTGTGTACCACCGATGCATTTTAAGTGACTGGTTTTTTCTGTGTTAGCAAAACCTAAATTAATATTTTAATGATTGTGAAGTAGGTGCAGATTCTGCACAGGTGTGTCTGAATTTTATTCACCCTCTCCATATTATGTGGGTAGTGTTTTGTTTTGTTTTGTTTTGTTTTCTTAACCTAGGTACTCAGCAAGAATGTTCAACAGGTGTGCTGAGGGTTGAATATTTCTCTTGGAAATCTGTGGCTCCTGGAGAAGTCGTGTTAAAAATGCAGACATCTGCAACCAAAGCTACTGTGGTAAATCTTCCTGTTGGGTATGTATGAGACTTCATTTCTGTCTTGACTCTTTAGTTAAGGCTTGAAATGATTGTTTACACAGTAACCCAGTAAAGTTTATTTTCTAAAACATAAGTTTTGGGAGTATCAGACTGGTTGATAGCTAGGATTTGGTAAGACTGCCAAATTACTGTGAATTTACCAATATTTTTATAACAATTCTGAGTTCTTTACTCTTACTTAGGATTATTTAACAAGAAAAATCACACTGACTTGCTAAAAAATATATTTAAATTCCTACAAATTCCTACTTAAAAGCATTTCTAACTAGAATGATTTGAAATATTCCCTGGAGTAGCAAGAAAAATGTAAGAATTAGCATTCTTAGTGGAACTGTAAAAGAATGATGCTACCATAGGTGGTTTCAATGGTTTTCTTGAAAAAGGATTTAAGAAACATGACAGGGGAAATTATTCATGAAGTCTTGCATATCTTACTTCCCATTCACATATTGCTTAATATGATTTTTTCTTTTTGCATGTAACTCTAAATATTCAGTGTGGGACATTGGCTGATTGTTTAAAATAAAGAAATAGATAAAAAGCAAGAGCCCTTGATATATTATTTTCTGAAAACCCTTCCAGGGAAACCAGGAAAATGACATCTTCATGTCCTGTCATAAGCATAATATTCCTGCCTAACTAACTGAGGCCTTCTACTTTCCCAAAAAGAGAAAATCATCGGTTAAAATTCAAAGAGATGAAACAAAATGTATTTTTAAAAATTAAGTAAGATGTCAAATAAATAGGCATAGAAAGAAAGTACACAATAGGCAAAGAAAAAAATAGACAACTCTAGCATACTGAAATTAAGTCAGATCTTTAATGGAGGTCTTTAATTGATTTGATTCAGACTAAAACTGGAATAGTTATTATTATGTTTATAGACTACATTCACATCTAGTTCTGGATTTACATGTATTTGCTCAGCGTAGTTCTAAAAGCTGTATCTCTCTGTACTGTAGGGGGGCCAAAAATGTGTATCTTTTGCATCTGTAAATATCAAAGCTAACAGAGTTACCATCAACTCAAATTTATAAGCTTCCCACCTTTGATTCTCTTTACTCCAGTCAGAGACAAAAGTCAGATTTAATTTACAAAAGGTGTGGGAGACAAATGGGCTTATTGAGCACTCCCCCATTTCATTCCAAAAGAGAAGTCACTTGATAAGCATGGAAGGTGTTCTCTTCCCACTGTCTGTTAGTGGCTAAGGAGCCTTTAAATTTCAGTCAAAAGAAGATGTAATTAAAAACTACCAGTGTGTCTGGGGGGCATGAACTCTCCTTTCTTGCTCTCATTGCTGAGTCTCTGGTTAACACATTGAAGGTGTGGCCTGGATAAGCTTCTTCACCTAAATACAATTCTGACAATGATATTACCAAATGCATGAAAGAAAAACCTTAAGAATTGTTGCAATTTAAAAAAAAAAAAAGTTGTTTGTTTGGGTTTTTTATTGATTTTAGGCGACACATCCTGCTCTTCACAGTAACTTGTCCCATAGGACACCACATTCAGCTGTGTACCATGGTGCCATGTGTCTTTGGAGAAGAGGATGCTGTGATGCCAGCTCTTCAGAAGGTGTGCATAATGACTAATCAAACATTGTGATAACAGTTTTTCTGACTATTAATTAAAGTGAAGTAGTATTGGATTTCCATTTAGAGTTATTATATTCAATGGTATAGTATTAATTTTAATATGAAATTGGTAAGGGCAAAAAAAAATGTGTTTTACAGCACAATAGGTACTAGATGTATAGTGCAAAAATTATTTTACATAAATATGTAAGTTAAAATGGGGTAGTATTGTGGTTTACATAGAAGTGCAGCATAAAATATGAAAAATGCTTTTGTTGAAATATATATGTCAGGGTAGGTATAACTCACTCTTTGAGGCATGTCATAAAATACATGTATAAATATTAATTAGTATTAAAAAGTACCTGCCTATTTAAATAAAACCTCACAACAGTGAAGTATGTTTAGTCCCATGAGATCACATATTACTCACCAGGTCTGAAAGCAGCTTTTATATGTAAAATGAGTCATTTAATCAAACAACTTTTCATAGCTGAGATAAGAGGCCCAGGGGAGAAATCACTACAGCTTTTGTTCTTCATTGTCCATAATCCAGACACCACTGTCATCCATATTTTCAAGGTTTCTCTAGCAAGCAGTAGGCCCAAATATTTGTTGAAGACCCTGAGGGGAGGGAATATATTTTCTAGAGAACATTTGTGCCAAAACGTTTTAAAAGGTGAGTGTAACAGCAAATTTACATAGCGGTATAGATTCTGGGTCCTAATAATAGATCCTAAAACAGCTTGTGCAAATCTATCATATTTATTGTGATAAAAAAGTTGAAATATAAGAAGTTGGATCATTAAAAATATCTTGTGGCTGTATTCTCTCCTTGCCTTCAATTTTTGGATGAAAAGGTATTTCTCATCAAGAAAATAAAGCAGAATTTTATCCTTGGGTTTTTCCTGTACTTTTTTTTGAAGCAGCTTCTTTGCAGGCTGTCATTTGCAGGAGAGTGTTCACATTCTTGCACAGAAATCCTGATGAAGATTATTGATGCTTTAGGCAGCATGTATTTGATCATTGCTTTCAGCAGGATACTAATGATAATTTGTCCTTCCATAACAGAAGATGCTGAGCACTTCAACTGACACTATTATCACTGCAGTAGAAAGTCTCTATTTGGGTCTTATTTTTGATTAAATTTCCTAGGACTAATGATAAAGGAAAAACAAAACAATGAATAGATATATCTTATGGTGCCTGTTATTTATTTCACTGGCTAAAATCAGTGAGAAATTGATACGCTTTTGAGTATCAGAGACATAATTGATTTTACAGTTTATAACATTAAGAACAACTGAATGAATTCCAAAAGTTTTGTAATTCATCAGAGAAAAAAATGCTTGTATTCTGTCATGGCCCAGAATGAAAACCAAAGAAAATCTTAAAATCTAACAATGGTTGGTTTATTCTCTTTCCTCAGGAGAGCTCTCGATTTATAGAACAGGGTACAGCTATACTGAGAGCTGTTGGAAATGTGATAAATAATTACAGCAGTAAGGATGAGCTTCCTAAAGCCTTGAAGGAATTGGAAGTAGCTTATTGTCCTCCTGGCCTCCAGGATGCTAAAAGAGCTGAAGAAAACATCAAGGTGAGCAAATAATTTGAACAAGTGCATATCTAAAAGCTACAGAAGCTTAATGTTGTCATTACCCTCTTCAAAACAATGCCTGTGCACTTGGCAAGGACCACCTGCATACTGTGAATATGGCATTCATTATAAAGTGTAAGCCCAAATTACATAACTTGCAACTGTATGATAATTATCTTTTTTTAAGAAGAGAAACCTCAATATGCACAGAGTAGCACATTCTAAATAGAGTCTATTTTTTGTTGATCTAGTTTAGCATACTTTGGGGCAGAAAGCATTAGCTGTGTTTATATGAAAACTTCATGTTGAATTTGAAAGATACTACCTGAAATGCAGAAAAGTCTAATGTTGGCTTTCTGTGCCTATTGTTGATGGAACAGGAAAACATTATTACGGTTTATATTTCTGAAGCAGTAATGAGTTCTTTCATTCACAGTATTCCAAGTTGGTTTTCTCTGTGTCTTGAAACTACACCATTCTTATTCAACTTTTCTGCTCTCTATGCACAATAAATTAAAGATACATAATGAAAACATTACACTTTTCTGTAGATCTCTATGGTATAGCTTTCCAATATTATAAAGAGATTGCAACAATCCATTTTTATAGAAGATACACTAGTCTTTATGTGTATGCAAATGTTGATCATATTGCTATAACTTGATTTTTCTAAAGTCAATATTTTATATATTCTAGATTCATTTATTTTCATCAAAGTACTAGAATGCTCATGCAGTTTGGACTGTTATGCATATATTAGAAGACTGAATAGAAAAAATGGTTTAATATTTTTTGTAATTACTGATATTAAAAATTAGAACACTAGCACTTTTATACACGGGCTGGACACCAGCTAAAATTCAGCACAATAACAGAATTAATAAAGAATTATTACAGGTACACCACTCATGAAAGAGGTAATTTACATGCCAAATCCACCAGGAAAAATAATTTCTTTGAACTCAGGAATGGAATAAACAAATTTTAAATGCAGGTGTTCATGTGAAGTATGTGCAAAACTTTGAGACCTTAAGAAAAATTCAGTAGTCATAAATACATATATTACTTAATTTCTCCTCCTCTCAGAAGACCAGTGTATAGCTGAAAAAAAAAAAAAGAAAGAAATTAGATAAATGAAAGGCACTGAGTTAACAGTGATTCTAGGATGAAAATATGGAAATTATCTGTCTTTAATACAAACAGTGAAAAATTGTTCTGAATACAAGAAAGGTTCTACTATATTCTTTCTTTCCTAGTTTTACAAATTTAAAAATAAATGAAATATTTATTAGTATTGAAATACATAAAATATGTTTCCAGAAAGCAGAAAAATCTGAAACTAAGGGCAATGAAACATAAAAATCTTGTCTTTTCCAGTAAGTTGTTACTATGTTCTTAAACTCAGATTATGAAACTAGTTCTGTAAAACACACTCTAAAATTCCCATCTACCAGGAGTGGGGGAGGAAAAGACTGGATTTCTGCTCTTTAAAGAGAATCAATATGTCAAAATATAAAAATAGAGCCAAATCTTCCCATGCTGTGGCATTTCCTAATCCTGAAAGCATTCCCATTAAGTTACCTGTCTCTATTCTGAAACCTCAAGTTTAGAACTCCCATTGTCATTATAGCAATTATATGTTCTTCTGTCTTCTAGTATGAGGCCATCAACCCTCTACACATAAACTAAGATGTTTCTGGGTGATAAACACACTGTATAATAAGTCCTATTTTCTTGTTTTTATAAGCCAGGCATGAAACAGGTTTTGTCTCTGTTGTTGTCTTGAAGCACTATAGTCCTACAGTTGGGGTTAATTTTCAGATACAGTATTTGTTAGAGAAGTTAAAGGTTTCATTTATACATGGTAAGAGAAGAGGGAAACAGGTTTTGAAACAATAATGAGAAGCAATGTAAATAAATCTTTATAAATGAATCATTATTTTCCTCTTTCTGATTTTAGATTTTCAACAATGCATTTTGGTTTTTGATTGAATATGTATCAGACAAGAAGGATCTTTACAGATATAAATTTGCCTTCAGGTCCTTTACTTTGGATTTTGAAATCACTAATATTTCTGGGGATGACATTGTGTTTTCAGGTAATGTATTGATATTGCTAATAACTTCAAATATCACTTCTGCCCATTCTTATTGTCATGAAGCCAACTCTTCTCTCTTCTTGTTTTTTCTTGCTTAAGTAGGCGCAATTAATTTTTAAGACTAAGACTTTTACTGTTGAAAGGACATCTGAGGCTCATCTCAGAACAGAAATGATCCTTTTCTTTGTTCCAGAAAGTCTGTTTACCCTTTGTTAATTTATAAAACTGCCCTTGGTCTTCTTTGAGTTGCATTTTTCAGTATTAACAAACATTAGCAAACATCTGCATTTTTTACCTGTTGTACTGCACCTCATCTCTTTCATTCAAATCATCAGCTGAAAAGACCTTAAATGCCTGTATTGTTCACAAAATGAGAGTGAAGGAAGGCTCAAGTTAGTACCTTCATTGAAAGTTCAGCTATTTCTTAGTGTTGGGTTGAGAGGTTTTTGTTTGTGTTTTTTTTTGGGGGGAGGGATATTTAAATTTTTGTTGTCTTGCTTGCTTGCTTGCTTGTTTTTTAAGCTTGTTATTTGGGAAATGACTGTGTTGGCTGGCTAATTGGCTGGCTAGTCATACCCATGTAGTGTGGAACTGGCTACAGCACCAACTGCCTCTTCTCCAGCCTGTGTCAGGGAGTGCTGTGTACCTGAACATACTCTGAGAGAAGCCATTGGAAGGCCAACATATTTATTACAATAAATATGGGATCATTCTCTTCCCACTGTTTCTTTGCTTCATTTTTTATGCAGGCTGGAGTTTTGCGCAGTTAGAATTAAGTTTGCCTGGCAACCAAATATATGGCTCTTTTCCATTTTAGGACTTATTTTTCAGTCTCTATAACTTTTTAATCTATTAATGTTAGCATCTAGTTTAACCATAAAAGCCTTATGTACTTGATTTCATATCAGAACAGAAAAATAATTTATCTGATTGATGGGAAGAGACGCGATCACCGTTTGAAGGCTTTTTATGGGTACTTAGCTTTTGCTTTGTCTATTGTGAACTTACAGAATAAAGTGTTTCTACTTGATCAAAAAAAAATGATACTAACTTCCTTTGATTACTCATTTATTCTGGAAAAGTAGTATAAAAAAAACTAAATTCAAATTTAAAGATATTTACACAAATATCTTTACTGACACAATGTTGTAATATTTTGTCCCTTTAAGAAAGCACTTATAAACACATATATTTGTCTCTCTTTACTGGGAACTTTCCTTTGAATCTCCTCTTATCTGAAGGTTATTCTTACTGTGAGGTACCAGGTATTTTTCAGAGAATTACATCCCATGACAAGAGTATGTTGCAAGGGTCAGCATATCGACATTTATCAAACCATTTAAAGTAAACAACACCTGTCACATTTTTTAAAGATTACTGTGCTACTGATTTCTGCATTCAAAAAAAAAACCCTTAAACACTTGTCAGCATTAGAAGACGTTTTTTAAATAGATTTGAATAATTAGCACAGTTGACAGGTTGTAACAAAGATCTCTTAAATTACTAAAGTATGAGATCCACTGTGACAGAATATTTTTTATGAGTTGGGCAGTGAATCAAAAAAGTGGAAAAAATATATGGAGAAAGAAAGTTCTGTTTCAGTTTTATTTCTTCCAGTGTCCAATATACCCTTTTAAACTATTTGCTTTTCTAAAATTAAATTACATGAGATCCCTATTGGACTGGAAAGGTAATTGTTTCCCCTTGGTTTTATTGATATTGGACATTTTTTGACCTTTATTTGCATTTTGCCCTGCTTAATAAAGATTGCTTTGGAGTAAATGCATGCTTTTGTTCAGGTTCCTTCCAGAAACATAAAGAAATAAAGCATAAACCAAGTGAACTGTCAGGGGAAAGAGGTAGATAGCAGGAAATACCAGTTGCAAAGCACATTGTAGAAAGGCCTAGAAGGATTGGCATCAGCTGAATGCCCTGCCCTCACATTAGCTCTCCTGCATTGTCAGGTTGGTTGCTCAAATCTTGTCAAGACCTGAGGCTGTAACCTTTTGGAACCTGACAGACATCAGTGTAAACTACCATAACAGATGAATAAAATATTTTTGTCATCTGGGTCTGCAAGTATATCAGGTCAAATCTGAGCTTTTTTTTGAAATAGCACCTCCATTTTATATTGGCATATTCATTTTTCACTGTGTGCTTAATTAATCTCAAGATTTAGCAAGGGCAAAGAAATTATGGTTTACTGCAGTTAGTGGTCATGGCTGCAGAGGTTTCTGAGAAGCCATCCTGAAAATGATCTATTCATATCTATTTGACTGCCAAGTGTCATCCATCTTGGAGCAATTAGCAGAAGAGCCACCAGACACAAGTGGAAGACCATGTCATGTGAACATTGAAAAAAACATGGAAGCATCTGAAGCTGAGTGCTTCCCCATGGCATGGTTCTTCTGTTGTATTCTGGGAGGAGAGTGAATAAAGGGGCCCTGCAGAACTTTGGGCAATCATGAGGTAGTGAATTTACAGAGGTATGTGATGTTTCCTGGGAAAGGAAGCATATCAGAATGCCTGCCTGCTCTCTGTTGCACATTTTCTTTTTTTACCTTGTCCAGGTTTCATTGGGCCCAGTATTGAACCAGTGGAGTCAGTGGAGGTCTGTGGCACTGATTTTCAAGAGTCTCAAACACTTAACAGTCATTTAGGCACATTTCAGGGGCTACATTTCTTTCTCGTGGATAAATTCCAATTTTAAAGTTAGAAGTGGAGTGCCCTTTGTGTACAGTTCTCTTAAAACCTTCTGGTCTGAAATTTTATCTAGAAGTCAAGCTGTTCACTATAAGCTTATCTTGACTGTGAAACTGTATTTGGAAAGTCCTGCTCAGTTCTTTTTCAGAACAAGCTTCTCTCTCCTCCAGAAACATAGGTTAAGATGATTGATTATTTGGTTGTGTTGTGTTGCATTGTGTGAATGAAAAGAGAATTCTGAACATTCGTTTCTTCTTGCACTTTGGATTTGAACTGGAGTTCTAATAAGGGGTGAGGAAAAGTTTGAAACTATTTGGCTGAATATGTAAAATGCCTCTTGAGTACATGCAAAATACTTCTTTTTCAAAAAATCATTTCTACATTGCCTCCAGGAACTGCAGTGATTTTATGGGGAACAGTGCCTTGCTAGGCTGCTTTGAAAGTTTCAGTCTTATTATTAGCACAGTGTCTTCTGATTAACAGCTGAGGTGTATCAGAGATTTTTGACAAATCTGTTTCCAATCATAATGTCAAATTTGAAATATCCATTAGTTCAATACTGATGGACTTAAAGCATTCACTAGCTCAAGACTGATTGATTAAAAGTATTTCACAACATACATTTCTCTGCTTACAAGAAAAAATATTAAGAAATGTTAAGTTAAAAAAGCCTTGAAAGATCAGAATATTTAAGACCTCATTATTTTGCCTTAAATGTTGCAAAAAATTTTTTTGTTCTTATGATGTTGTTTAAAAAATTAGAACAAAAAGAACCTCCTTATGAATATAGGAATATATACTCAATTTTTGGGTTTTGGCCTGGTCTGTGGTAACTTCTAAAATTTTCTATAAAAAGAATTTATTTCTGTGTGACAGTCCATATAAATTTTTTATATTTGAGTTTTCAGAAACAGTTTAACATTTAACTAACTTACTGTATATCCATATATTGTTTCTCCTCACAAATGAAATGTTTTATTTCTAGAGTTATAGGTATTTACTTCTAGTTATGGGATCTACTTGGCATCTTTAGTGGATGACTTTTTTAGCTGGTTCACAGGGCAACACCACACCAATACCTTTTGTATTTACTTTTCTATATTGTTGATTCCTGCTCCATGTTAGAATATTCTTATCTATTAGGTCAATCTGTGTGTATGTGTGCTCATATATATACAACTGTTTTTACAATACATTATTTTGCCTTATATGAGGAATGTATGCTCTGCAGCAGAATTCATTTTTCTGAGCCAAAGCATGAGCTGAAAATCGAAGTCTATTTCCTTTCCATGAAGAGAATGACTAGTGAGGTCAGAAGTCATCTTGCCACTGGGTTATTTAATTGTAAAATAGATGAGTTTGTAGATTGAACAAATTCACTTTGAAGTGTGTTACAGCGATGAATGAATGGAAGAGCCAAAACCTTTCTGGAGATGCTCAGACAGGACACATCTTAGAACATGTCAAATTCCAGTTGGATATTAGGGAAACTTTTTTCAGCATGAGACTAGTCAAAAGCTGGAAAAGAATGCCCACTTAAATTATGGAGTCTCCATTGTTATGGAAGTATTAAAAAACGGACTGGACGTTTATTCAAGAACAGGAGCAACCTGGTCTAAATTCGTCTGGCTTTGTAAATGGGATTGGACCAGATGGCCTTCAGTGGTACACTCAAGTCTGTATTCTGTGATTGATTATATGTTTCTGTTTTATAAAAGTGGCTGTGCCATTCATAGTGTTGACTTCTAATGAGGTTTCTTCTGAAGTGGGGTTGTGTAATCTTCCAGTCCCCAAGCATTAAAGAGGCTTTCTAGGGTATGAAAATACAATACTGACAAGAAATGATGGTTTGAGAACACAGCCAGATTTAGCAATATTGAGTAAAAGTGATTAGATTGAAATGTGTGATCTGGCTGATGAAGGCAATATCTAAAGACAGCTTGCTTGCCTGCAATGTTGTCTACATTTTTCAAGCAGATTCCACTTCTCCTTTTGTTTGTTGGTACTTCCTTTTACAGCACTGTTTCCTTCCTATCACACTGCCTTGCTCCCTTATGTGTGCAGTTCCAAACTACCCCTCTGGCATTGACCCCTTGGAGTGCTGCTCCCACACCCTTCCCTAAGTCCTGGTTCTGATGGTTCCCAGAATGCTAATTTCTATGCAAGAATGCCTTCAAAGACCTCATTGCTAACCTGTCAGAACCCACTGATTCCTGTTGCACGTCAAAACTCCTTGATAACATACAGTCCGATATATGAGCTCTCCCTTTTATCATAGATCTTACCCTTATTCCATGGCTCCTTCAAAACATTAAAAAAAAATGTTTTGAACAACACTGGTGTTGAAATTATTACTTAATAAAATTATCAGATTGAGAGGGAAAAGTAATTAAAATCTTGTGAAGCCCTTTAGAGCTGTGTACAGACTCAGACTCTAGTGTATCCTCTGCATTCATGATTGGAAGAATATTTTGAAACTACAGTAAGAGATGTGATTTTAAAAAATGCCCTACAATAGCTGTCCATGAAGAGAAAAAATTAAGTTATTTGATATTTGTAACTAGCAAAGTAGCTGAAATTTTGACTGTGTAATTATACAGTATATTTTCTCCAACTTATGATAAAAAAATACAAGACTGATATTTCCATCATACATGATTTATGCTTGAAATCACTCTCTTGCTGTTTTGTGTTTATTTGTTTGTTTTTTATTTTTTAAATTTGTTTCAGAAAGCAACAAGAACAGGACTTCCAGCTTAGTTGATGTTACTCATTCTTCCAATCCTTCAGAGATCAGTGAGGAGAAATCCCTCAGTAGTTGTGAGAATCGAACTCCCACATCTGAAGAAGAAGCAGCAGCTCTCAAAATTCAAGCCATCTGGCGAGGGACCTATATTAGGAAAATACTGAAGAGCAGAGAACCAGGTGTGTCATTTATAAATGCCTTTCAAAAATGTTTCATGCTTCATCTTATTAAAATCTTCACTGTTAAGAGTTTCTTACTAATTAATATCTAGGTAAAATTAACTGAAACTAATGAAATAGAACTTGTAGTTCTCTTAAGTATTCCTAACCACTCAGTTAGCACATATGATACTAAAAAGTATATGAAAGATACACCCCCCCTAGATTTGCATAGATACCAAACCAGAATTTGAGAATTTGTAATAATGTAGATTTAGGTCAGAGCTGGGATAAATGTTAAGGGTTTTTTTTCTGGAAATGTAAAGGAAATCATACAAGAACCTAAGCATCATAATGAGCAGTCAGTGGAACAACACAGTACCAAAGCCTGATGCTGTCCTCCAAAGATACTGTACTGATACTATCCATCATTCTTGTGCATATAGGTAGAGGAATCTTGCATAGCAGTTTAGGACTTGTAGCATATTTCCTATTCAGCGATTCTATTACCTCAGCTGGAATACTGTGTCCAAGTACAGTATCCAGGGCCCAGGAAGAAAGAACAAATTCAAAAGATAGAAAGATAACAACCACAAAATTCTGAGTAAAGTTGCAAAGATCATTGAATATAGGCCTTGTACTTATAGGTTGTTAGTTTGTCATTTCAGAAAGACCAGATAAGAAAAGACTTTGCTAGAATTTTTAAGTACTCACAGGAGGAAAGGAATTTCATAGTAGCAGTCTCTTAGGCTGATATCCAAAGGTTAACAAGAAGATCCTTAGTCCGACATTCAAAGTTTGTGGCTTGAATCCACACACATTTAGGTTAGAAAAAGTGATATTTATTTTTAAAAAGATAAGGTATTTATTGGAATAAACCAAGATTTGTATTGTACTACTGAAAACTTTCAAATCAGTCTAGTCTTCATCTGTATTCCATGTATAGAAGCCGACACCTTGAGATGACATCTCATCCTGTTATGTGAGTTATCCAACATGGATGGGGTGAATTACCCATTAGAGCTGCCCAATTCTTTTCCTGTTAGCTACACAAATAGTTTAGATGCATCCCTACCCCTTTCTGGTATCTGCAAATGAAAGTTGCTGGCAGTTAAATAGAATTTTCTCTGAAGACAGAGATTGCCAAATATCACTGCAACATGTTACAGTGAAAAAACCGTAAATTGGAGAAAATATTGATCACATAATTTCTGCAGCTGTAGGTGTGCCTAAAAGTACAAAGATGGTGATGAATGGAAAATACTCTGTCAAAGGAAAAAACAGTTTTGAGCTCAGTGAGACTTCTGTAAAACTCCAAATAAATAAGGCAGTTGACTTGTATAAGTCATATTTTTCAGAAGTATTTGGCAGGTGTAAATTTAGAACAATACAAAATTGTTATATTTCATAACTTATTTTATTATCTCTAGGTACTAAAGAAAACACTGATGTTGAAGAAACTTTGAAAAACCTGTGGACTATGATTGAGTTAAATTTTGAAGAGTGTGCTGTAATGTTGTTAAGGTAATCATGCAAAAAATTAAACTATTTTATTGTAGGCAGTTGTCATAAACTGTTTTTTCACAAAATAAGCATGGTAAGAGCATTATTAGTGTCAAAATTACAAAACCCTGATGGAAGGGATAAAATATTTTTTACTAAATATATGCTATGCCTAATTCTGTGTACCCTACATGAGTAAAATCTAATTTTTAGATATGTCACAGATTCTTTCTGATTTTTTTTTGTCTAAAATATTACCTTTTGCATGTATTTAATTTTTTTAGTATTTGGTAGGCTGCTCAATAAGTATAGATCTGATACGGATTCCTTAGTTAAACAGTTAACCAGTTAATTTAAGGATTTTTTTTTATTTGTGCTATCTGTTAAGCAATCATGATTGACAGTAGAAAGAAGATAGCTCTGCTATGTAATTGTCCATAGTTTATTATCTCAATGGGACATTTTTGTCTCACTTGCTTGAAGTAGATGTATTTCTAGGTAGTAGAAATGTAGTAGGTGTATTTCTATGCTTTCCCTGATATTTTATTAGAGCTTTTGGAAAGGTGTCTATTCTAATTTCAACAGTGTTCATTAAGTCATTTTGAAGCCTAACACTCTCTGGGGATCACATATTTCCATTAAGTCCTCCAAAAATCTCTCTGCAAGTGTTCACACAACTGATCTAGCAGTAAATCAGTTCTTCCAGGGGTGAGGAGTGAAAACTGGCAATAATTACTGCCTGTGGATGTAAATCCTCATTCCTTATAACCAGCAATTTGAGCAGCACTCACACCAGGTATAATTTCATATCACCTTTTAGTGTTTCTAATTTTGTAAAACCTGTGTACATTGGTAGGATCAAGACTTTGCAACCACAACCTTGTTCCAAATGTTAGCCTTCCATTTTAGCTTTGTAGCATTTCTACATCAGCAAAGATGAGATGCAGTTTTTAGTCTGCCTTCAAACTTATAAAACTTGTGGGGTTCATAGGCATTGTCCTAAAGGATACATTTGAGTGTTAAAATCATGCTAAGGTGCTTGTGCTTAATTTTTTTAACAGCTGAGAGATTTCTATTTAACATAACCATCTAGCACCTTGGCCAATAAGTTTTGTTTTATTACTTTATTGTTCCAGAATGTTTTAAAACTAAATGAAGAGATTTTAATATCCTAATGATTCTACAGCTTTAGGATTACAACTTAATATAAAGAAAGTGAAGTTATGCTAACTGATATTTATTAAAAAAAAAAAAAGAAAGAGGTAAAGTTTTGTAGAAGCCATAACATCTTGGGATATTAGAAGCAGCTACAGTCACATGTAAACTGATGGATAGAAATATGTGTATATATTTGCCATGAGGTCTGAAAGAACTGATCCCTCCATGATTTTTTTATTTAAGAGTGAACAACTACTAGTGAAACATTAGTAGCACATTTTATGTTGTTGTTTTACATTCATGCACAGAGTAGTGTTCTTCATGATCAGCATTAAGTAAAAGTCAGTATATATATATATATATATATATATATATATATGCCATCCTGATTAGATTGAAGTCTTTATCTTGTTTTCTGCTTTCCAGAGAAATATTTAAAAGAAACTTTAATTCAGTTGAAAAGTTTCCTTGTTATGACGATGAATCATGTAAGATGTATTTCACTGACTATGCAGTAACATATACTGATCAACCACCAAATGCCTGGTTTCTAGTTTTCAGGTGAGTTTCACAAAGTCCTATACAACTCTTATGGGGGAGTAGTATTGATACACTCTGGTTTTTCACTAACCTGCTTAAAAACTTACTTATCTGTCTGCTTTCCTTAAATTCTGGCATGTACTTGTTCTGGCTTTGGCTGGAACAAAGTTCATTTTCTTCTTAATTTCTTCATTTTCTTCCTAGTAGCTGGTAGAGTGCAGTGTATTTGGATTTAGTGTGATAACAATATTGATAGCCCACTGATGTTTTGGTTGTTGAGTGCATACCCCAAGTCAAGGACTTTTCAATGTCTCACGCTCTGACGGTGAGGAGGTGCACAAAAATCTGGGAGAAAACACAGCCAGGACAGCTGTTCTGAAGTGGCCAAAGGGATGTTCCATACCAGAGAATGTCTTGTTTAGTATATAAACTGGGGGAGAATTACCTGGAAGGGGGCTGATCACTGCGCAGGAACAGGCTGGCCACTTGTCAGTGAGTGGCGACCAATTGTATTGAGCATCATTCATTTCTTTGGGTTCTGTTACTCTCTCTCCCTCTCCTAATCATTAAAAATATTCATATTATTAGAATATTTATTATTATATATTTTTTCATATTGTTAAACTGTCCTTAGCACATGAGATTTGTGTTTTCTTTCCGATTCTTTCCCTCAGGTATGTTGGGTGTGGGGAGTGTGTGAGCAGCTGCATTGTACTTAATTGCTGGCCGGGGTTAAATCCTGGCAATATTTTTTGCTTTGTATTGCATATATCCTTTTATTTGGGAAAATAACTTTAATATAATTTAATTTTTCTTTTTTAGAGAAATATTTATTGTCCCAGAAGACATGTTTATATTGACAAAGGTGTTTACCACTATCCCTTTCTGTAGACTTCATGTTCTTGATAATGACACACTCGAGGAAATGCCACATGCCTTTTTCAAAGTGGCACCTCATGTTTATCCCAAAAATAAGGTAAATGCAAGAAGTTGTTGTGAAAAGTACAATTTTTAAAATAATAAACAATGCCCAAATTCTATGGAGAGTTTTAGATATGTCATAGTGTTAGTAGTGTTCTACTTAAAAGCACACCCTTATTTATTAGCAAGTTTGAACAGAGACCACTCTTGATCTGCTTCTGTGCTGAATATTTATTAGTAAACTTTTGATTATTTTCTCCTCTGTACTCTTTCCAGCTGCTGTTGTTTTGGGGGTTTTTCCTGTTTATCGTGCATAACACTGAGCACAGTAAACTTTGTGCCAATGTTTAACTTGTGGCCATAAAAAGTTTGAATAAGAAATGATAAAGGTACATATTTTCTTCCCAAGGGTAGAGCACAGTAGCCCTAGTGATTCTGTCAATTACTGATGAAAATGGCCCTTTTCATTGGATTCCTCCTCTTCCCTATTGAAGAAGCCCTCTCTTAAACCCTCTCAAATCCACAGTTTTGTTATTGTTTGTTAAACTAATGGTTGATATTTTGTAATATTAAATGTGGTTAGTAGCAGTAAAGAGTGATTTTTAGAGTATTAAAACAGAATTGTGCAGGCATGCTGTATTTTTTTACTTGTTCTTATTGCATTTCTCAGTCACTGAGCTCTTGTGTTCCACAGTAAGGATATAGCTGCATGCTCTCCAATTTAGCTTGTTTCTTCCTATTTCCAAATAGTTGATTATTGTTTCAGTGGAGCTGCACATGCTTTTGAAAGTTCTATCGATGCTTTGACAAGACATTTTGCAGTTAGTAAACACAGAATACAATGGTATTACTTTAATCTGTTACATTTTTTTTGTAACAATATTTTGTTAAAAATAGTCAACAATGTAGTACATCAAGCAAGAAATTATTCAGTATGCTTGAATTCTTAAATGTCAGTATTATTACATAAAAATTCATTTTTGGAAAAAAATACACCCACCAGTTCTGCTTCCAAACTATGACTCAGCAATTTACAACAGAGATAAAAAGGAATTCTGTCAACAGATACTGTTACTCTGCTGCAGAGACACTTCTGGAACACGTTAAAGTTCATTTCAGAATGATTGACAATGAAGATAAAATCTGTACACTAGCAATAAAGTCTGTCTTCTTTTTGCAGTCTTTCCAACCTAGATGGAAACTGGGTACTTGCTTAGCATTATTTGGATTTTTTTGTGCTGCATTAAAGTGTTTTTTTAGTGTTTTTTTTTCCTACTGCTGGATACAGTTGAATTTGTTTTAGTTCTTGGTATTTTTTTAAATTATACTCTCTGTATTATTCACAAGTCTTTTGAACAGACTGTAGAAAAGGATAGAGATAAGCACTCAAGCTTCAGCTGACCTACATAGATAAGAGTTTAAGAGATCATCACTACCACCATATTTAGTCTAGAAAATAGAAGTCTATTTGAGCAAGGACACTGCTCAGATATTTCTTTTGACTAGACATAGAAGGATGTAAGGGATTCATCTTACTTTGCCATAAAGTTAATTTGGGTGGTATATTAGAAAACAATCCTTTCTGATTCTAGAGATAGTGAATTGTAACAAGGTATCTAAGTAAGTAGTAAAACCTCTTGAAGGTTATTTACAAAAGAGACATAAATTTAATGGGGTTGTTGACATATATTTTCTTATTTCTCAGTAGTGACTTGATCTTCCTACCAGACACAAAATTCAGTTACTGTGTTTTCTAATTGCTTGTAGTATTCACAAAGTGCCCACTCAAACAAACTTTTGGTCCTAAGTCTGAATTTTATGAATATTTTTAGTGAACATTAGGATTGTATAACATTAGCTTAATAGATAGGTATACAAGAGAAATGGTGAGAATTTGTTCTTCTCATACATGCCCTGCTGTCAGAAAGCAGTTGAATATCTGGATAAATCCTTCTCCATTTGCAGGTGTACTTGATAAGAACAGAGGGACCTGTGACTCTAAGCTTAACTAGATGTTTAATTAAGTGAGCTCTCCTGAATGGTTACTCTGAGTGGTTGCTGTTACCTTATGGTGATTAAAGGCTGTAAAGCATCTTACTGCTACAACTGCACAAATTGGAATAATGAATATTTTATTTCAATTTCATTCCAAATATTCAGTATTCATGGAGCCACAACCCTGAATTACTGGATAGTCCTGAAATCACAACCCTATTAATTATAAGGATTTTTCAACAAAGCTTTTTGCTGGTAAATGGTGATTTCTCTAAACAGAATTTAGAAAAGGACTGAAAGAAATAGAGCCTTTCAAAGTTTTTTCATTTGGGCAATTTCTTGGGTGGAACATGAAATTTTAATATTTGAAATATGGGGATAGTAGGGATAGTCAGACTACATGAAAAAGGGATTTAATGCTGAGTTCCCCTGCAACATTACAAGTGGCCATTTCACTCCTTATATCCTTTTTTCCTGCCCCTGCCTTTCAAGTAATTACATTCACATTGCCTTCATTTTCAAAAATACAAAATAATCAAAATTTGAATCTTTTTATGTTATATCCTGGCTCCTCATATTCTTATTCTCAGCACTCATAAAGAGCACCTAAATCTGCATCAGCCTTACTAATTGTGTGTTTCATTTTTTATTATTTTTTGAATTTTCTAATACTAGACATATTTTTCTTAACATATTTATAAAAATAAGATAAATATCTTGTAGTTTCATGCTATATCTGCAGTGGCATTATTAAATTAGGGTAAATGTTAATTTGAAAACTGAAGTCTGAAGTAACCTGATCTCTAAATTTCCATGCAACAAACTCATCCACCCCTACTTTCACACTCCCTAAGCATGAAGGCACATTTTAAAGCATGAAATACTTTGGTAACAAAGTAACTTCAGGACTTTGGTTGTATCTGCCCCGAAAAACACCTGCCAGCTTTCCAGTTAGATGGAATTGGATTTAACTTGTCATGTACCTTTTTGCCAAATACAAATTGCTAAAATAAGAGATGCTCCATAAGTTAGAGTAGACTGGAGTTACAAGATTCTTGCTGATGAAGGACATCTTATTATATATAAAAAAAGTGTAATGGACAAAAAGTGTGTTGCATGTAGTCACAGAGTGCCTTTTGAGTAGTGGTTTTGCCACATAAAAATGGCTTGTTTTCCCCTTTCAGAAAGGATACACTTTTGTGGCTGAAGCACACACGGGTGACCAGCCTGTGCCAGGTGGCAAATGGAAGCTCCGCTTCTGCAGCTCCCAGAGCGCCCTTCCATTTCTGTCTCGTGAGGCTGTCAACGATACCTTCTCTACTCTACAATTTAAGGAGTATTACATACCCAACAAGGAGTTTCTACTGTTTAGGTAAATATTAAGAGAAGGATGAATAAATTCTGGAGTTTATATCAGTCATCCCTAGCAGAAAAGTGTGTTCTTTCCTCTTTCTTAGAAGGGGAAAATATTGATTCAAATATCTGAATGTTATGGGCTATCAAATTAACATTTGATTAGTGAAAATGTTATTTGTGAAATATTGTCACTACTTAATGAGGAACAGGTGTGAAGTGCACAGACTATAACTTTAAAATCAAAATTCAGTGTTTTGCATTTCTGTAAGCTCTGTCTTATCCATATGCCGATTACTGAAATTCCATAGTACTTTTGGGAAATAAACATGTATTGAAACACTCTTTTCCCAATATATCAGACCAATTTCCATCTTGCAGTATTGACAGAAAAATTAATATTTGTTTTATTTTTGTGTGCTGATTCTTTTAGGAGAATATATTTAACAAACATGAGATTTAGGTTTTATTAATCGTTTTTTAAATTAATTAAAGTTCATTAAAATCCATTCTGAGTTAAGAACTGACCATTCCTAAATTGCTATACTTAAGTTTTTACACAAAGAACTTTGCATTGCACTACAACAGGCCCTGTGCTTAGAGTTGATTAAATGGGTGTATTTTGAAGATTAATTCTAAAACATTTTACCCTAATTCCTGGAAGCTTTTTCAATATTTCAAACCAACAAATTATTATTATTGGGATAGAGGTCTCTTTAAGAGAAGGAATCAGTTTCAACATAATTGAAGAAAGCATGTAATGAAAAAAACCCAAATGCACTAAAATTTGGTAAGCACTCTCTTTCTTGATTTTCATTCTTTCACCCTTCTGATGTTACCAACCTTAAAAATAATGATATATTTTTAGTTCCAAATGTGCTGAAGTCAGGGTGATGGAGTTTTTGTGTGGTTTTGTTTCTTTGCTTGTTTGGTGAGATTAGTCATAACAATTTGAATTTATGGACAAAAAGCATATAATACATAAACCAATGGGTTACAACATAACAGCTATTTGAACAACATAAAAACAATTATTTGAATTTTTTCCTCTGACTCTAATTCAACAGGTTTTTAATGCCACGGTCTTTTAAGCTGAACAAAGTAGCTATTGCCATCAAAGGAGATATCCCTACCCTTTTGACCCTTTTGAAAGCAAATAATCTTTTTTTTTTTTTTTTTGCTCAGGTACTTTTATAATGCTACAGTTCCCTAATCTGGCTAATGATATTCAACAAATAAAAGTACAGTAGGCATTCAAATGTCTATTTGGACATTAGATAAGGCAATGAAAAAAAAAAAAAAAGAAATAGCTAGACCACCCAATTTTTCAGCAGCAGCACTTGCTTTGTTTGTTAATTCACTGCATTAAACTTCACTACAGGAAGCTTAGCCCATCAGATTCAAGGAAAATAGTTTATTTGTAACTCAATTTTAAGTGTTTCCTTCCAGTTCAGCACAACATTAAGGTACTTCCCTAAAAAGAATGATCAAGTATAGTTGGTTATATTGCTATAATTTTTTCTTCCTCTTTAGGTATTTTGTAAAGGTCACAGCACCACATACTGCTACATTGCAGGTACAAACCTCTAATTCAGATGTGCTCATTAAACTACAAGTCCTAGATAATGAGAATGAAATTACAAGTGTCATTGGAAAGGGCAATGCAGTCATCCCAGTTTTTAATTTCTGGAGTAATCAATCACTTCTGAGCTCCCAGTGTAAGTATTTTATCCCATATTTAATAATTTTATTCACTGCAGGATATACATTCTTTCAGTAACTGTAGATAATCATGGAAAATGCTATTTTTCCCTGCTCTTTTCATTAACCTTTAATTTTACTGTTCAAAACCAAGAAGTACAATTGAATGAGGTAGATAATTCCTAGACATATTTTCAACAATGGACCCTGTAGTGCTCAGGTAATTTTAGACAAAAATTAAGTACCATCTGCCTGCCTCCATTATACTTCTTATACATAATAGATTTTAGAGACTACTGCCATGCCATCTTCTCTGATAATCTACATTTGTTTTCCTGTTTTCTATACACCTCACTTCTAAATCAAATGATTTCCATTTCATTTGTGTGCTATTTTGAATTATTCATTATAGTTGGGTTTCAATTTTAAAATTAATTCTTCATAAGAATTACAAGTTTGCTTAAATAAAGCAGATGTTTATAAGCCAAGTCTGCTACTGTACTCTCCAGTGACACTACTATACATAAGGTATGTAAGATATGAAAGTCTTCAGTCCTTCTATGAAGACTTCTAAACAATAAATCTATAAATCTGAGTTTGCCTATTTGAGCTTATTGAGAACCTGAGGCAAAGACAAATTGCTCAAATACCAGATTATTGCTTTGCTAAAGCCCAGAAGAGCATTATATTTCTTCTGCCCACCTCCACTATTTTGAACTGTGGAGTTTTCAAACATGATCCTTTAGCATAATGTGCAATATGAAATTCCAATGCTTTATGGGAAAAAAAAAATTCATCATATTTGTGAAACATCTTGATTTCTGTCTCAACTGCACCTTGTTATTACCGGAAATGTAAAAAAAAAAAATTAGTCCTATGGAGGCCATGCTCTTGAAATGTCATTCATCAGATGAGAACATTGGGTTTTTAAAGGAAGTCATGGAAAACCTGTCATGATTCTCTCTGAGTTACCAAGATAATCAGTAGCTATTTTTGGTTAATGTTTTTGGAATGTGGAAGTGGACTAGCAAACTTAATGGTAGACTGGTAGAAATAGAAAGAGGAATGTATAAAATAGCTCAGCTTAGGATCAGCATCACAGTAGTGTCAGGAAGATGCCAAGATACCCTCAGTGAAGTGAAGGAGAAACTTTGCTTCAGGAGAATGTCTCCTTGCAAAGGTGATGGTCTGAAGACTGAAATAAGTTAAAAAGCACAATCAAGTGACAGAGAAGAGAAATGGGTTCCACCAGAGGCTGAAAGGGAGAGGATGGGGCAAAATAACTAGAAGTGGTGTTTTGCTTTTGCCAGTCTACCAGGACACACATGTGAGAACTTTGCAAAATACGCTCAGAAGTCAGATACAAACATTCTAGCTCTAATATGCAATCATACAAATAATTTCTGTTAATTTAAAATTACTTTAATTCACTTTGAATTATTTGATGAATTATCTGTTACATTAACCTGATTGAAAATAGGAAGGTTTTTGAATCAGGGCCTATTTAGCAGCGGTGGACTGCTAAAATCCTGTTATGATTTTAGGCTATGTTTGAAGTTGAAATGAATATTCTGATGCTCATTAAGTGTGTGTGAGTATATAGAGAGTTGCCATTTGGAATGAATGACTGTGAAGCTGTTTGATGACTGTTTGTTCTTTTGTTTTACTATTATTTATATTTTTACAATAGTTATATTTTTACAATGCTAGACCAACTGGCCTTAACACTGAAGTTCTTTTCCTGTTAATATACATCCTGTATATCACAAAGAAGATAGTTTGTGTAGAATCTTTCATAACATCCAAATTAAATGAAAATATTGTGAAACATACGCAGTATAACCAATATGAGAGTCCTGTATTAGCCAATCTACTGAGTGTCTCTAGGTTCAGTAGGGGTTCAATCTTTGTAGAAGCATCTTTCTTTGGTATTGTCAAAAGTGTTTTTATGGCCTGTGCAATAACAATATACAAACTCTCAGAAATACTGATTCCAAGTTCAGGTGAAGATTCATACAAATGACACTCAATACAACAAGATCCCTTCTGGCAGTATTTCTTTGTTCTCTAAAAAAGTGTGTTTTCTCAGAATAAGAATAATCGGAAAACACTGCTATACCATTGGCACCAATCTTGTTAAAGCCACATACAATCCCTAGATTTGACACTTATTCACTACCACGCATGTTCTGCCTCTCATAGAATTGAACACTGTGTTGCCAGAAGTTCTCTTAAGTGACATTATTGCACAACCATCACCAATAAAACATTATCTTCCTGCCCACCCACAGCCTGTTAATTCATCTCCAGTCACAGCTGTTCTATTAATGTCTTTTACAGCTCAAAAACTACATTAAACCAACTGATTTTGAATACATTTACCTCTTCTGAGATGTAGCAGATGACTTGGACCTTGAACATTTGTTTGAAAATAAAGGACTTACATATTGACACACACATTGCAAGCACAATTTGTTTTGTTGATACAAGCACAGCAGTTGCCTAAGCACAGATAGGCAAGTGAATGCTCACAATCCTTTTATTTTCCACAGTAACAGCCTGATACAACCCTGTTAAAAAGTATAAAAATATCTTTCAGATATTTGTTTGAATATGGAAGTAAGGTAGGTGGAAGTTTCTTCTAGCCAGAACTTAGGAAAACCAAGAGTGACACACATATTTTTGTATATAGTAAGAAAAAAAAATTGGTGTTACAGCACCACCTGGTGACCATTGCGAAATTTAGTGGCTGTGTATGTATTTTTGGGAGCTTTTCCGGGTGATCTTTCCTGCAAAGGAAGCAGATTGACTCTTATGGGGGATTCCACCATTCTGAGAGGATTTATCTTCAAGGAAGGATCTTCCTCTTGGAAAATCTTTATAGAATTGTTCAATACTCAAGCTCTTCAGGTTTAGGAGAGAGAGAAGAGGCGAATAGTGAGACATTCATGAAAACCAGTTGTAGCCTAAGGAATACAACCTGCCTTGAGCTCTACCTATCTTGCTCGGTGGAGGTAAGGTCGTGCAGAGGGCAGCGCACATCTCCTAAAGCCCCGACACAACACATCTGGAGTGGAGCTCACCCCTCTCTTGACTCCAAAGGAGTACATCTAAATAGCCTTACTGCTTTAAAGCTACCCTTTTGTAAATTGCATCCACTGGCCCTTACTAACAGTGCTCAGACAGGCACTGAAGATCATTCCTGACTGGAAACCTTTATGAAAATATTGCAAATTGTAAACTAAAGGCAATTTATGCAATGAGAAAATGTCTTTGTTCTTCCATCTGGAATACAGGTTGTTTCTTTGAAACAGGTTTTCTTGCAGATATAGAATATTCGAGATTCAGGTCTGTGGATATTGTTTCTTATTCATCCAAATGCACTTCTATTGAGTGAAAGCCTCATGATTTTGGTTCCTTCTGATGAAAGACCCAATAATCTAACCACTGTGAATTACATCTACTCTCACCTTCACAGCATGGGACGTTAACTGATACCTAGACAGTTCAGCAGCAGCTGAACAAGAAACTATTCCACAGTTACAGGCTTGCTTAGGCATACCTCTTACAAAATAACAGCCATGGAGTTGCAGCGCCTTAAAAATGGTTTAGAAGAAGCAAAGTTTTGTCTTCCTTCACATTTCTCTCACAGGCGTCCTTGCCACAGGGACAACAAGAGGGATGCTCTGGTGCTAAAGGTTCTGAATGCAATGCAGAAGAGCAACTTAGAACTTGTGATTAGGAGCTTGAGACCCCTTCAAGAGACTGTCTCTGCAAGGTCTGATTTTGATTTCCTGATTTCTACTGCTTTTCTTAGGAACAAGGAAGCACTGGCTTATGCAGAGGAAAAGACGCAAGAGGAAGCAATCCATGACATTTGGCTTTCATAAGAAACAATATTTCCTGGCTCAAATTGAGTTTCTAGGGCCAAACTTAACCTCTAATTGGGCATTTATTCTTTGACACACCAGCATTAAATTTTGTTCCATCTGGTGTCTAGTAGTCCTGCCACCTCCTGTGAATTTCCCTGGATGTTTCATTAACATGCATGAAAGTGTGCATTTTTCTTTCAAAGTGTTGCAATGATGCAGTACCATCCTTTTTTTATGCAATGAATCCCAGGAGGAGTAAAGCCTCTTGTCTCAATGAAGTCAGATTGATATCTCTTTCCCAGGTGAAGCTGCTTGCCCAGAGGTGTTATTCTCTGTCCTTATTCAATTTTCTATGAGATGTTCACTTTTAGAATTCTTTTTTACTTTCTCTGTAGACATGCAGGCATAAGACCCCATCACAATGGCATTAGAAATGAAAACAAATTTATGTTTTCTGACTTAATATTTCTGTGCCAGACCTTCTTTAGAATAGTCTAGTTTTCACAGTTTTTCCACATAACTTCTTCCTTAGTTGAGAATTATATAAATTGATAAAGGATGGATCACAAATAAGGTGATCCTTTCAAGACTGGCTCTTTTGTAGCTCAAGTTAGCTACGATTTTGTTTCAGGTTGGCACAAAGAGATAAGAGACTTCTGTAAGGGTATGCAGTGCCAGAACTGTGGCCAATGCACCTCTTCCCTTCATCCAGTTTTACACAATTTATTAAATTAGGTTAGCCACAAAGGGATTCCATCATAGAGAGCACAAGGCTCTCTACATTTTGTAATGTATAGCATGGTGCTGTGATGGTTAGTGCAGGAAAAAAACATGGGCTTTCAGGGGGAAAATTATATGCTTTATAAACTAACAACAGTCATATATATATAGTCTTCAATTTCTCATTATTTACTTTGAAGATATTTGTGATTTGCACTCAAAATGAAATCAGGGTAGTATTTGGAATAAGCATCATTTTAATTGGAAGCTTGTGAGTATAATCCAGTATGAGAAAATGGACTATGTCAATTCTTTCTGATACTTTCTGGGAGCATCTGTTTACCTCATACCAGTAATTCATAGAATTTCAGGACCTCTTTTTTTGTCATCTTGCAGTAAAAAACCTACAAGTTATTCAAAGTAGTACAGTGAAGGGATTGGAAACTGGACGATTAAAAAAAGGAAGTCATAATTCATCAAAGGACAGCAAAGCTTCTTCCAAGACAGACCTTGTACAGGAATGCTCAGTGATATTAACAGATGAATCTTCAGTCTCAGAAAACTTTGAAAATAATGTTGGAAGCCCAGAACAAGTAAGAGTTTGTTAATCACTGGTATTTGGGAAGAAAAAAAAAAGCAAACAAACAGTGAAGTATTATTGCTAATTCTTTTGGTACATGTGGAGAGATCTTCTATCCTTGGGTAAAAATGAGAATCTAAAATTAATATTGTCAGTAGCTTTTGAATGAGGTGCTAAAAAAAGGTTAATGTACATGTATGAATGACTAAATAAGTAGGGGGTTTCATATCAAGGTGATTTACTCTAAGTGTTCTTCATCTGGCAAATCAAATACAAGTACAGCATAACTTTCACATAGAGATCAAAAATTGCCAGAAATAAAACTAAAGTTTTGATGCTTCAATATGAGCTTTCTTTGAAATATGATATTATAGAAGACCATCTGTAATAGTTTGCATAGAGAAACACCTATTTCCACTCAGCTGCAAGTTTTAGTAACAGACACATATTACCTGCTTCTCAAGTTCATGTTTGTCAGAGGCTAATGTCAAACCATGGGTTTTTCTTGATGCCATTTAGTATTGTCTATTTTAGAGAAATTAAGTATACTTTCTAAAACAGTTCTTGTTTTACATCTCCACATGGTTTTCTGCTGTGATTTTTTCTTGCTAGTTGAATTAAATTACAACAAAATAAAGAAAGAAAACAAAAATTATTGAGAAATAGACTTCAAAGTTGCTTCTTTGACTCAGAACTGGCATTAGAATTTTGGAAAACAGTTTCTAAATATGATCATTTCCAATTCAGTTTGGACAACGTTTGAAACAGCCCATGGACCCTGTCACCTCTGCCTCAAATTAAGGCATTATTGAGTGCTAGTGCAAGGGCTCAAAGCCCTGTAGTAAGTCTTAAAATCAAAGACAAAAGTCTTTGTTGTAGTACATGGCATACATAGGGAAGTTACATGGAAATCTTACAGGAATGTAGCTCCTTATTGTGTAGCCCAGTTTAGTTTTACTTGATAAACACATGAGTAATTGTTTAACTTCACAGGAATTAAAATGAGATCTGTGGAATTAACATTAATTTTTTAAGCTTCTTGTGAATGCTGTTGTGTGCAAGCTTGTAAATTAATTATGTGTTTTATTTGCTGAATTCAATAGCTGGCACTTTATTAACCTGCAGGACTTGAATGCTTGTTACAAATGCTATGACTTCAGCATGTTGCATTTTCTTTGCAGTCTCACCAGTATTCAATAGAGGCATTGGTGTTGCATGATAGTTGGCCACTTACTGAGAGTGAGTCTTTGCTTGTTCAGGAACTGAAAGAGAAGCAGAAAGATGATATCAAAGGTAGGTTAATCTAAGTACATATTTAGTCAAACGTATCATGTCACTGCTTTTAAAAAATATCTATTACTACAAGCAACATTTTTCACTGTTTGAGTGAAATAACTAGGCAAGAAAAGTCTTTCTTCTGTAGTTCTTAGAAATGAAGTTTGATTGCATGAATCTACATCTTCAGTTCACAAAATATAAGGAAATCAGAGACTACACTGCAAGACACCTTCTTAGGGCCCAGCTTTAGGTAGAGATCTGGAACAGAAGCGTGCCTGCTGGTAATATAAGAAAATGCACTGAACAAGATGTGGGGAAAGGCCTAGTTTGGGAAATGTATTCCTTCTGTACTGCTGGGAGAAGAATTTAGCCAGAGAAAAGGCTAAGAAAGTTCCCAAGTACAGTCTGTATGTCTAAGTCATGAAGGGGACAGAGAAATTACAGAAGGTTTTGGGTTTTTTACAGATTATTGTAGCATTTCTTCTTAAGGGACAGTAAAAACCAACCCCAAGACATATTAAAAGCACTTAGAATCCTAGTCAGTATCCTGTAAATTAGATAAGTGTCTCATATTTTCTTCTTCTTTTATCAAGCAGGTTGACACAAGATTATTTAGATCTTTATTATGTTAAAGTTTATCACTCTGGACCCAAGAGCCTGAGAGAGGCAAGGCTCTGCCACTGCACATTCCTAGATCCAACTGTTTGTGAGGCTGAAGATGAAATCCCACCAAGCATGTGCACATAGACACAGATACACACGATGTATATGTGTATGTAAGGGTGTATATATACACAGAAACACACACACATTGTCAGCTACAGAGATCTCAGACAGACACTCAGCACAAACACAAACAGCACCAGCTGCCTTATCTTGATTTTCCCTCTTAGGCTGGAAAGAATGGAAGTCCCCTAGATAGACTGTATATTTCTGAAAAGGCAGATTCTTCCACCAGCTGCACCTAATATCCCCCATAGCTTGCCTCTGCATCCCCTACAATCTCTGAGGCTGCAGCCCTACTCCGGCTGCTGGTGCAGAACATCAACACACACATGCAGCTGATTCTCCTGTGTTCTCACCCCTAGGTTCCTGCAGAACCTAAAATATTACTTCCCAGCATTCATTAGATTTTCTGTACCATTAATATTAAAGTTCTATAACTCAATTTTTAAAAGAAGTAATAAAAAAATATTATTTGCTTCCTCATATACATACACTTGCTAATACTCAAAAATATTTATTTAGGATGGCTTGATTTTATTTACTAGTGGTATGTCTCACTTTTTATTCCATTACAGTTTTCTTTTTAAATGTCTGGTCAGGTCTTTTTTTCAGTAATTTCTAGTACTCTGGACTGAACTTAGATTCAACAGCAGTAATTGCTGATGGATATTATTTAATTTCTTGGGTTTGGGATATATGCAGCATTTGAGATTTTTTTCATTATTTCTTCAGTTATTATTACACAACTTTAAAAATATATATCTTCTTGGTTTGCTGTAGTCTGTAGTCAGTTTAGTAGCATTTGAGGAGCTATGTCATGTAGTCTTACAGACTTGTACACAGCTCTTTTAGTGATTTCACCTGCTTGTATTTTGTTGTGTTCTTCACAATATCACATTTTCTTCCTAGATTATTCCATTCATTCTCTTAGTTTTCCCTGTTTGACTCCTTCTCACAATAGACATTCTATTACATCCTCTTACCCTTCTGAGCTGGCTACATTGTGACAGCTTGCACTTGACAATATCCTTTTATACAGTTCCGCCATGGTCTGTAAAACTGCAGGTCAAAGGAGGTGACTTAATCTCCTAAATTTCTTCATTAGTTCTCAGCTCATATCACTAAATCTTGGCAATGTCATGCGTGTTCTCTCGTTGAACTCAAGGTAGCACTACTCCAGTTCATAACTCCCCTTCTCCATGCTAATTGATGCTCATTTGCTGTCAGTGACAACGAGCACTTTTTTTCTTGGGATTATTTTAAAATGGTGTAAATATAATAATTTTTAAATGGTGTAATTTTTGTGCCCTCTCAGAAATGCTGCCTTTCAAAGTAACCAAATCCATTTCACAGTTCTTATTAACTGAGTGTCTCTGCTTATACAAGGATACCAGCAAGTTGCCTAGGCCACCAACAGAGTTAAAAGACAACTTATAGCAAAAAGTTGAAACATCAATACTCACTTGATATTTAGTGTTTATCCTTTGTACCCCTATTGACAGCAATATTTATCTGAAGTGCTTACTATAGTTCAGTATTTTGGGGGAAAGCCCAAATGTTTATTCCTTTCTCTGATTGTGAGCTAGTCTTAAATCAGTTTGAAAACTGACCTTTACCATTTAAAATTGCCAACACAAGTTGTCAGACACAAAATTCATATAATAATAATGTTGGAATGTAACCATAAAGGTATTATTTCACCACATGATTTTTAAGAATGCTGCAGTGAGCCAGGTGAAAAATTTATGCAAAACGTTTTCCCTTTTTCAAGTATCCCTTTTTCATGTAAGCCAAGACTGCCATCTAGAGTTAATTTTGTATTAAAGCTAATTTATCATGACAATGATAAATTTCAACTCTGTATTAAGAGCTACTAAAATCTTTTAAAATATTCTCCCTTTAAATTAAGACCCATGCTATTATACTCTTGCTATTCACCAATATTATAAATACTTATTTAGAACATTTTTGAAGAAAGTAAATTCTCCGATACACAGATGCTAGGATAATTTTGTATTTCTTGATGTTTGTACTTGTAAAAAGAACTATGTTAGCAAAAGTTACTTTGTGAATAATACTTAGTCATATTTATTATATATAAAATCCCATTAAATTTTTCATTAAAGAACCCACTGTACAAACAAATCATTAAAAAGGCATTAGGCAGGAAAACCTAAGTACACAGAAATTAGGAAATTCCATGTAGTTTATTTATAGTGTCTTTATTCTTTCCCCTTTCTTCCTCCCTTTTTTGTTTATTTGATTTTTGTTTTGGTTTGGTTTGTTTGTTTGTTTTTTGTGGTTTTTTGCCTCTTTCTTCTGAGCACTGTTATGGAGCAAGCTTTCAATGGAAAAAGACTTTAAAATGTAAGGTCAAGATTCCTGTATAAAAGGGGAACAATAAGCAGGCAATCTTGCAACTGCTAGCACCATTTTCAGTTGCTTGACTGTGTGATCATTTTAAGGTTCATTTTGTATTTAGGATTTTTGGCTATTACGTTTCTGGGTTCTTTGGTTATATTTTTCTTGTAGCAAGATCATCACTTTTATTGTGCAACTGTCACAACCCCAAGCTGAATCATCACTGTGTGCTGAATGCTAACTGCAGCACGTATTTTACATATTGCCTTAAATTAACTTAGAACTGTAAGCTGTTGATGAGGGCTGTCTATGCAACTGGGAAAGCAGGAGAAGATGGAGTGCCCAGCCCAGGTAGTAGAGGTAGGTTTAAAAAGGCAGGACAGACAATATGTTTTGGAATATTCCTTTTTATCCTCTGGGACGGTCAAAGTTTCTCCCACAGGTGTTATTTTCCCACAGGAGAACTTTCTGGCTCATGCCAAGGAGAGGATTCCATGGGATGTTTAACAGGATGTTCAGATCTCTCAATCTCTCTCTTTCCCAGCTTGCCTGTCAGTAGTGATTAATCACTTGCCTGGTGTTCAGTGAACAAATAGTTCACAGAGGGTACATGATGGTGCTGTAGATCTGTTAGCCATGCCCTAAGCCCACACTAGTACTGCAACCAGATTATTGGTTTGCTTCTGTCCTGGTGCATTTTTTCTGTAACTTTAATGTCTGGGTGAGCCCAACTTTGGAAAGACTTTTGACATTGCCATCTGTCAAGAATCTTTCTGAGGGTCCAGTCAAAGACAGGAAAAGTGACATCTGAACTTCTCAATCTTTTCTGAATGAAATCTAAAAGTCCCTCACTGGGCAACTAACAGTCATTGCTACCAGCTACTGGGTAGTCCCACTAAATGCTCAGAGCCTATTTCAGATAGCAGTAGCATGATATCTTCTCAAAGAAAGCTACAAAAGACTCCTTTGTGTTATACCTATGAATAAGATAGATTCTCTGTAATTTAAATTTCATAAACCAGGAGCAGCTGCCTATCTAAAAATGAGAATTTATGTATCTCAATCTGAAACTGAATTTCAGCTAGGAATCATTTGGTGCAATTGTTTAACTTGTCATAGACAGGACATCAGACTGGACAATCACTTTGGTCCCATTTGGCATTAGACTAAATGAATTTTTGTATAAATAATAGAAAAGAAGTAGAGAAGCTAATTTTAAAGTTGCTGTCAGCTGTTTGTCATCACTGTCAGCCCGTGTGATGACCAAGCTTTTCTTGGTGCCACACAGATATAAAAAACTGCCACTGAGAGTTTGTGATGACTGATGCATAAGCTGAGCTGGAATGGCCTTTTACTTTCTTTATCATCTGCCTGCCTTTCTTATCATATCCCATACAAAGCATTTGCCTGGCTTTGCCCTTAGAAGAGCCCCAAGCTGCTGCTCTCATCTCCCTTTGATTCAGAGTGGGCAGCATGCCAAAATGCAGTCATTGCCCCCTCCAGGCATTTCTGGAGGTTGATCCCTTAACTGGGATACTGCTTGCTCTGCTGAGGAAGTGGGAAGGGCTGGGGGAACCTGGACAGTGCAGTACATGGGAGAGCTTGGAGATCTCAGTTTAATCTTGCCCTAAGCCTACATATCTGGAGTTAAAGTAGGTTACCTCATTCTAGACCCTGTAATTTCTTATGCTTGTTTGTTCTTTACTAACTTATCAGGGTATGCTATAAGTTCAGAGCATCAAAATGTTATAATTCAGAGTCACAAAATATTTCTAGAAACCAGACAAAGCTTGTAGTATCCCATGACATAGAAAGTCTTTGTCTGGGATCATTTAGCTAAATACACTGAATGTCTTTGAGTGTTTGTGTAAACAATAAATAATTTAATAATGCCTCTCTAAAATTTAATAATGCCTTGAATAATGTATGTACACTGTAGTAAACCCCATAGATTTGGGAAAAGCACCATGGAGAATCTGAACAATAGGAATGCTGAGGCAGCAAAGAAGTTCCTGTCTCCCTGGACCTCCACCCCATAACCTATCTCTGTAACCCTATAAGGCAATGTTACTTTAACCCTTACTATTGGTCAAATAGGTATACCCCTAAACCCTTACCATTCATTAAGTTTGGATTCTATCCAACCCTATAAAAAGGGCATACTGTACCCCATTCAACAGAAGAAGAGCTGTCACTGGGACCCTTCGCAGACTTCCCCAATAAAGCCATCTCTGTGGAACCAGTCAGCGCCTCTCCTTCTCCTCTGTCTGCCATCTGCTGCAGCCTCAAGCCAAGGGCAAACTTACCTAGTAAGCAAGAGCTGAAATCCTAAGAGCCTGCGATCACTATAGAGCTGATAGCCACCAAGCTTGCTATGGGGTTTGGCCCACAGCTACGGGCCTGAGCTAGCTTAGCCTTCGGGCATCCTGGCTCCCTGCTGACTGGGCCCCCGGGCTATATTGCTCTGTGTAATAATAAGGCCAAATCAGAGGCTTTATTAGTACACCAGACTGATTTATGGTGCTACTATGTAATGATAATGTGAAATTAAAGAGAGAGCCATTTATGTAGCAATTTTATAACTTTTAATTATGTCATCACTGTTTTATATTTGCATTTCCTGTGGAATTGTTTTACTATATTCAATATTTGTGGAGACCACTTTAATTTTTTTTGCTTTTATTCATTAATATGTGCCTTAGTAGCACTGAACCAATTTAAGCTTTACACTTTGGTGTAAAATGTCACTGGACATTTTTTAAGTAGCATGAGGAGATAAGAATAATACTATTTCTAGATAAATACAAGTACGATGTATGATGTAACACACTTATATACCATATAATATATATTTGTATGTGAAGCTATATGTGAGTTACAGATATGTTTCTATGTCTTTAATATTTACAGCTTAATTAACTGTGCAGTACAATGATTTGTCCTCAGTGGAAAGAAATTGGAAAAGCACTAAGTGAAAGATATCTACCTTAAAAGTATTAAATGAAAGATAGATATCTTATTATTATCATCAGACTGTGAAACAGTCACTCATATCAACTTTTTTTTCTGAGAGAAGTCCCCTGTTTTACTGTATTGGCTAAATCTAGGTTTTCAGCACTTCTCTCAATGTTTCAGGCAGTAGGAAGGTGGAAGGAAATGGAGATTTCAGACTCAGGTTTTTAATCTTTGTCATAATGTTTGAGATTCATCCCTGGTTGTTTCAACTGACACATTCTTTATAAATAATAAAATTATATGCTATTACATGCTTTATTTATTAATTTATTTTAAAAACAATATGACACGCATGAAGTCTTGTTTACAGCTCTCATCAGCTAAGACCTTGCAAAATAACTGTTGCAAATGTCAATTAACAGTATCATTAATTCAAACATATAGTACACATATGCACTGATAATATAATTAATTTAAAATGTCCCCAGATAGTTCTGACAATGACAATTTTGCATTTCTTAAATATGCATTGAGTCTCAAACATGTTTCTTTGCTTTAACTTCCTTGCATTTTATAGGGTGTACCTACATTCTTTGTTCTAGATAGTCTTAGGATGGGAGATAATGAGAACATTTACTTTACCTGGTTTGAGCTTCATACTTTCCTGGTGCATAACAAACATAACAAACACTGACAGAGATTGTATGTAGAAGGGAAGTGAGAGCCAGGCTGTGATTTTGTGCATTGCAGTCTTTGTACTGACCCATACACAAAGCAGCAATGCAGTGACTGCTGGCAGGCACCATGGTAAACTCTCAGTTAAGCCCTGGGTAAAGTGTTATTTAGGACAGATAAGGCTGTCACAATGTGTTCACCTTGTAAGTATGTTTTTAAAAGTTGTTTGGTCCTCATATTCTTTCTTGATAGTACTTGAAAGTGTCAACTAATTAACTGGCTTTCCTTTGCCTCTCTGTGTGGTTGTTTTGTGCTGTTATTCCACCCTGGGTTTTATATGGGGAACTATATTAATGGATAACAATGACATTCTCTAAATCCTAATGCATTATAACCACATTTGAGTAAAACACAGGAGAAAGTATGACGAGCACAGTTTTCCCCTAATTCTCACTTCTTTCCAAGTTAAAAAGATTGCAAATATTCCTAAATCAACCAGAGGATCAAAAGATACAGCATCTGAGAAGATAGAAAAAGAGGAGTTCTGGAAAGAAGGTGCACCACTTGAATCTCAGGTGAGAACAAGGCCAAAGCCTCAATTTGTTGAATGTGCCATCCTTGCACTGAATATAGAGATATTCTCAGGTCTGCAGATCAGTACTGCTAGGACTTCAAATGTCCCTTGTATTTCTCTATACCCTCCTTTGCCACCTTTTTAGCTTAACACTTGAGAAATGTTGAATTAAAAAATTTGAATGTAAAAGATGTGCATCCTGGATTTAGATACACAATTTGCTCATTTCTTTGTTTATGTATAAAGGAAAAGGTGGTTGTTTCTTTTGTTGTTGTAGTTTCTGTCTCTGCTGAAGGCTTACCAAACTCCAAGAATTCACCATATTTGTGTCCCATTAATCCTTCATTGTAGTGGCTTCCATGGGTTCCTAGGGAGATGAAATAGGTTTTTCCACTGTAGTCAGTTTGTGTCTCATATATCACAATTGTCAGTAGCATGCAGACATACAGTGGCAGAAAAATTGGTGTGTACTTACTTACTTGGAAGTTCTTATCCCCTGGGATGGATCATCTGAGTGTTCTGTGGCTGTCTGAAAAGCTATTGCCAGCCTTTATGCCTTAAAAGGAATAATTGACATTACTGGTTGCAAACGGATTAATGGAAAGCAATGAAGGAACTGACAGCTTCTTGTTTAATGGCATTGCTTTTGCTGGGAATTTTCTGCCTCATGGTGTGTAGCTTAAGCAAAGAACCATAGAGCTTTTCATTAAGAAATCTCTACTGATTTTTTTTAGTTGACTAACCTTGCTGCACAGCAGACTTCCCTGTGATTCTGCCTTACACTAGAGGTGCTGTGATGATGGTTCTTGGGAGTCCACCACTAAAACAGATACAAGTCTTGAGATGGAGCCCTTGGAGAAAGAGATGTCCACCTATTGTCTCAAACAAGAGCTTAACTCCTAACCTAGTTCTAAGTCTTGGGCTTAAAGCTTCTCCAAATGATATGTTTTCCCGAAAAATATGCAGCACAGTATCTATTTTCTTGGTCAGGCATCAGAATAGTCAACTAGACTTCAGGCCTTACTTACCCTGTGATTCTGGAGAAGCCATGCATTAAGGTGTTGGAGAGACTGGGAAGTGCTTGGAAAAGAACCTTACGAGACAGAGCAAGGTTTATTTCTATACAAAAATCCCACTTGAATATAATAAGGCTACTAGTAAAGAAGCTTGTGGAAGGAGAGGAGAGGAGAGGAGATAAAACAATTGCATGAAAAATCACACAAAATACTCTTGTTCAGACAAACTGTTCAGTTTTGGGAGTGTGAAGCATGCTGCATGGGGGTGGGGGAAAACATGTGAACAAAATGCCTCGAAGAGCTTCCAGGCATTGCAAAGTAATCTTTCTTTCCTTTGGCAGCCTCTGTTTATGTCATAATGCACATCAAAGTCTGTCAATGTACAATGTATATCAGTCAGAAAAATTACCAGTACACAAAACCATAACTTCATCCTAAAGAGTGGTAGTAGATGTATACCAGTGACTACATTATGTTTATGATGCTTTCAGCCAGGAGAGTCAAATGCCCCCTACTGTATTCTACGCATAGTTAGTGACCAGAAAGAGGCAGAGTTTCTGGAGGTGAAGAAGGACACCCGGCGAGTAGATGCGATCAGAGCCATGAAAGAAGCATGGGAGTCTGCAGAGCCAGGGAGAGCTGTTAAGGTAATATCAGAGTGATATCTCTGCAGTGATGTTTCTTCACAAGTTCCAGGAGTTGTTGTAAATGGTAGAGCACTTGCCACAACAGAAACCTGCCTTCGTAGGGCTGTTCTCTTCACCCCTTTGGAAGACAGGAAATTTTACAGTTTAAAGCATTAAAAGTGATTATGTGCCTGACTTCTGGGTAGGAATCCAGATTGTCTACATCAGCCTTCTGTAGATCACTGAGACTTTAGGTTCTACTTTACAAAACATAGATAAGTTTCTCCTTAGAAAGCCCACTACCTCTACACATTTGCAAAGCTGCTACTTGTGACAAGTTTAATGTTTAGCGTGAACAGATTCTATCGAGAAATACACTGCTATAACATGCCAAAAATTATTTCTCCTGAAGAACTGGCAACTGGTCATACCCGTACCAAAATTGTTCCTTTCAGCCAGCATTCCAAACTCAGTCTGCATTGCAGGTTACCCAAGAGCCTGTAACACGCTCAGTATGAATTCACAGTTTTGGAGAAGCAATACTGATCTAGTTGCCAGGTGCATCTGGGTGCTTTTGAAGTGACATATGCTTGAGATGGAAAAATAATACATGTTCTTTCTAGCAAAGCAAAAAGTGCAGTGCTGATTCAGAATTGGAAGCGTCATTAGCAAAGAAAAATAAAATAACAAAGTGCAGTCTTCAAACTCATCTGACAGTCATTTCCTATCACCACCAATACCCTTAAGGTATGTACAGCCAGAATCCCCAGCTTAGAAATTTGGGTGTTTTAGTATTAACTTTCAGAAATGAATCTGAAACACGAGCCTTCTCAGTTACACTCTCAGATTTTCTCAGTTCTTTTCAGTGTGTTCAAAGCTCAAAACTTTTCCTGACACTACTCTGTTAAACTCTGAACTAAGGAGAAATGCTGCTGTGCAGCTTTGATTAGTTGTGCTGAGATTGAAAATGCAAGTACAACCTCCTAAAAGTTAGCTAGAAATGAATCCCCTTTGATGTGTGAAGACTCTTCAGAATCTGGTTCTATCACTGTTATCTTTTTTAATCAGAAAATCAACTGAATTGCAACTACAGGATTCCACTTTTGAATCCCCTTATGTTTGTGACTTTTTTTTAAAACAGCTGTCATTAAGAAAATTGCAGCAACAATAGAATATGCTAAAAAAAAAGGTCTAAATTGGGGCTATGCTATCCAGATTAAGTAGCTTCTCCTCTCCTTTCTTCTTGACAACCCTGGCCCAATGTCTGCCTATTCCAGGGGTCAGAGACCCTCTGACTCAGGAAATTGAGTTCCTGACTCCAGGCTGACCAAAAGCCAAAGGGCTTCTCTGTCCATTCTGGCAATGACAGCCCTTAAGAGAATTCCAAGTGAATCAAAGTCTCCTTCTGAAAAGACAGAAGTGCTGATGTCTGGTTTTGGCATCAAAGATAATTGAGTCTCAAAGGGTTTGCACTCAAAGGTCCCATTTTTCAAGAGGAAGTGTAAATCATCAGGCTATAGGAGCTCCTAGGAGATGCATTTGCCATACATCCAGCTATACAGTTTTTATTTTATTTTTAATCTCAATAGTATTTTAAACTGCCCAGAGATCAGTGATTTCCCAGCATTTCATTGGACAGACATCTTTAGGGTAAGTGTGCAATGTCTCATGACTGATTCAGTGGGATCCTGGCATCTTTTCTGATTCCAGAACCAGGCAGACTTGCACACTGCACTCTGTGACCAATAAGACCATGTTAGGTCTTATTGAAGACTTATAGAATCTTACTTTAGAAAAATCTTTGAGATTTGAAATATGCAGTAAAAGTTTTGTTATCTGGATTGTAAAACTTTGATCTGTAGGCTTTTCAGGAACGCGTGCGTTTTATTAATAAGTATGCTGTGAGAGATTCAGAGGAACCCATAGCTGAGGCTGAGACTGGCAACTTAACACCTGGTTCAGAAGAAGAAGGTAAAAGTACTGCTTTCTATGTCTTCTGTTCAGCATGTTCCACTCCTTAGGAAAGGGTTCTGCATTAAATACTGGTAGTAGATGGATAGATCAGCCCCAATTAAGGTGTCCAAATGTGCAGTGGCAGGCTTGCTCTCTATCCCCTCTTTATTTTAATTGTTTCATTGCTCTATTTCCAGACACAGATACAGCCTCACAGCTCTTGGAGGCTGCCAAGTTACCCTTAAGCAAACTTCAGGTAGCCCTTCTGTAGTACAACTCTAAATTAATTAATCTGAAATTTTTGGAAGTTTAGTGGAAAATACCTTCTCCCTCAATTTCAAGTACCAAAGTTCTTTACTGTAGAAATGCTAAAAAAGTGTTTAGCAGCTAAATAGCATGCCGATAAGAGACTAATACACCTAAAGTAAAGTTCATGGAAGCTGTTCATGGAGAGTGGTCTGGAAATGAGGTGTCAAAAAGTGCATATTGATTAACATCAGTTTCCTGGAAGCTTCCATATGTGCTGTCTAATTTTATTTAGTGATTACAACTTCTATGGATTCTTCATATGTATTCCCTGCCAATTTCTGTACTCTGATGAAAAGTTGAACTGGGTGCAAGGCTTCAACCTGTTTGTTGGTTTATGTTTCCTTCTGTGATTACGCTGAGGCCATCACAAAAAGGAAAGAATACTTCCCAGTCTGATTGTGACAATATCTGGTCATGACTCATGTGCATGGAACTAGAACCTGTGACCAGTACTTAACTATAGATTAGTATTTTTCCATCCCAGTAAGTAATCTTCACAGGAAAGATTCAGATTCAGAAATTAAAGCAGAATTAATCCTCACCTAATGCCTTTAATACAATATTGGTTCCTTGAAGCAATATTGTTTCCTCAAAGTTACTGGCTAAAGGACTTCAAAATTAATGGTTGTCCACCAGGGGCTTTGTTCTAAACTAAGCATTTAGAATTTAACATAATGTCTTAGGAAGTAAAGAGTGACACCCCAATGACTTTAAGTTGTTGTGGTTCTGTTCCACAGAGTGCAGCATTTGGCAATGATGAGATTGAACATTTCTGTAATATGCAGTATCTTAATGAAGATTTTTGTATTCTGGAGAATACCGTTCTAATGGGCAGTGAATGAGGCATTTCCACAGATCCAAGTCACTCTTTGAGACCAGCAGAGAAGGCTGGTATTTTTGTCTATGTATAGACAGTAAATATATAAAAAGTAATTATTTTAATGCTCATAAACCTCTTTCTATTTCTCATGAGAAAAGTCCAGGAATATTTTTAACATCATTCAATTAGTTATTTCTATTTATTGCTATTTTATTGCTATTATTGCTAAAGAGTTTTTATAAAATAAAACTAGTACAGTCATCATTAAATCTCATCGAATTTTACAGGTTTTTTCAGCACATTGAGACAAATTAAAAGAAGGAAGCATTGAAATAATGACAAAGCAGCTCAGCCCATTGCCATGCTTAATATCAGATGTGTCATTGTACTGCAAGAATGCTACAATAAAACACAGCATGATTTAACCACATTATCCATGTGGTTAAAAAAATAGTCTAAGATTTCAGAATACCAGTTTTACTATGCTATGATTTTTCTTTAAACAGGTATTTCTTAAATTAAATCTTCTCCCCAAGAGGGAATATAATTTTTTTAAACTACAGCCAGGACTGCAGAATCAGATTTTTATGATTTTTTTAAACAAAAGAATATGATACCCAGAAATTGTTTTTATATCTTTTAGGCACTGCAAACTCAATGTTCTTGCTTAGATTTACTAACTTTGATAAGTAGAGGGGTTTTAGCTAAAATGCACATATTAATTTCCTTCTAGTATATGTGGGTTTTTAATAGCATCTTTGATTCTATCCTAGGTGTTGGAAATAAAAGGGCAGAAATATTATAACTCTCCAGCCTATATTCTCATTTAATAATGTATTTTGCTGAGCCAAAATAAGAAAAATTGGTATAAGAATTTAGGTGGATCTCCCTAGCATAACTACATAACCAGTTTAATCTGTTTTGTTTTTTATTTTCTTACCACAGGAAAGCAATCACCACAAACAGCTATTGACTCAAGATTAAAAACACAGCAAAAAAAATGGGAGCTTATAGACCTTAGTCCTTACACAAGGTAAACTGCCCTAACATAATAAATGTCAAAGGGATTGAATCACTGCACTGCATGTAATGAGTATCTGACATAAACATTTGAAGAAAATGAGTGTTAGGGCAAATATGCTTATTTCAGTCTTCTTGAAAGGAGCATCAAGATCACTGGATATTCTGAGTTGGAAAGGACCCACAAGGATCATCAAGTCCTGCTTTTCAGTGAATGGCCCATACAGGGATTGATCCCACTAGCTTGGTGTTATCAGCACCACACTCCAACCAACTGAGCCAATCCCAGGGTCATAAAAAAATTGTCAGGATGTTATGCAGTTTTAAAATAACATATTTAACAAATGCAGTGAATAATAGTTAATAGCTGAAATAATTGTACTGGTTACATTTATTATACAAAAGAACTATATTTTTGATTACAAGTGTTGACATGAACTTATTGAGCTAATTTAAATGCACCTCCTTGTTTGCTGTGCTGCAGCTATAACCCACTTCATGCCTAAGTCCATTTGTATTCAACGTGGCATTTTTGCATTTCATTGATCTTCAAAAGACTTCAAAAATGCTGAAAAATATACTCTAATTTAATTTTAAATTGAGAAGGAAATTGGCATTATATTGAAGCGAATAGCATTAAAACAGTATGGCAAAAATATGACAAAATATCTTCCACAAGCTTAAATCTTGTAAGCATTTCATTTGTCTTCAACTCCTTGATTTTTACACTAGTCATTTAGGACAAAATATAAAAGTATATTATCCACTTACCTGCCATTATGTCAAAAGCAAAAAAAGAACCCTAGAAGATAAATTGCATTTTTCTCAATTTTCAGAAGTATCAAAAAGTTCTGAAAACATATTTCTTGCAAATTAAAGGTGTCACATGTAGGAGTTTTTCATATGCTCGAAGATGAGCATGATTTTACAAATAGATTTAAAATAGACACTCAAGTATAAGAAGACCCGGTCTCAGGAATGTATTTTCTTATTGGTGTTATATAGAAGCAGAGGAAAAGTCACTCCTTAACCATATCTAAGCATATAATGGTGATGTTGCCAAATATAACCCAAATACTTGCCTATAGATGTTAAGCAAAATAGACATCAACCAAAACTGGATTTGATATGAGACAAATATCTGTTTTGCATTTCTTTTAGAAAAACAATATCTGAACCTGTGCTGAGAAATGAGTCTATCATTCAACAGCAACAGATATGTAAAGAAGAAAAATTCAATCATTTTAGACAACTTTGCATGCTGGCTATGGAACAAAGACAAAAAGAAGAAAATGAGAGGATTTTATTGAAGCAAAACATACTTGAAATGTATGAGAACCTGCAGGTATGTTTTCAAGATTACTTTCCAGTTAACTGCTGCTGGGATGTCCACCACTAGTCTGAATATCCTGATTGACCATTATCAAAGCTTTTGTATTCAGTACTACAGATTAGAAGCAAGAAACAAGCTTGAAATTTCACTTGGGCAAAGGTTAAAATTAAAAGTTCTAAAGTAAAAATTAGTACTGCATGATATCTTTAATATGATATTCTTGGTACTTTCTTGATACACTCTCTGCAAAAATACTATTATATCACCATAAAAGGATGGTTATAAGTCAGAAAAAAACAGACTGAAAACTGACATACATGACCAGATGCTTATTAAGTAAAGCATCTACAGTCTGACTATTTTTTTGGTTATAGACTTGTATACAGCTTTTTGAAAAGTAATTAAAAAAACAATTATACAGGGGGATAAGTTCTTAATGTGTCTCAGAAAATTTAGAGAATGAAGTTTCCTGGAATATGCACAATGCCAGAAAATGAAGAATTTATATTATTAAACCTCAAAAAAGCATGTCTATAAATAATAAATGTGGTAGCATTAGTGTAGGATCCATTGTGAGGATTAACTCAGCCAATGCACTGCACATGAAATTGGCACAAGTATCTTACCAAATTGGCTTAACTGTTGAGCAGCCACAGGAAAAAATTGTTTGTTATAGTGGTGATACAATAACCACTATCAATCAGCTGCTCAATTCAGAACTCTTAAAAGTGGATAAGAGACAGTAAAAATAATTTTATATCAAATCAACCTATTTACAGAAATCTTACTTGAAAACATCTTAGCTAGTTCCCAGACAGCCTGATTTATATTACTCAACTACAGGTCAGCAAGCAGCCGCAGTTCTCCAGCAGTGGCTGACCCTAATAAGGATGCCAGTCCAGGTGTTCAGATGTTGCTATGATTTTGGATGCCTAACATATTGTATATTAGAAGGGCAAATTTTTCACAAGAGTAGAACCTCGACTCTTTCTAGAAACTATTTCCATTAAAAATGTTTCACAGTAGGAATTTAAAATGAGATTTATTTGTGAATATGCACACTGTGCTGATAAACACTTTTGCAGTTGTTTCATCTGTAGATCACAAAGAACTATATACGGATTTCCAGGTATCCCCATTTTTCAGGATGGAAATGGAAAGGGAAAGGTTTTCAGAGGTGTCAAAATCCCACTTGTCCAAAGTCTCATTGAAGGTCATTATGATTTAGGCTCCTTTAGCTTCTTAAAAGGCCACAACTCCTAAGCCATTCCAGCATTTCTAACACCTAGTTTTTAATAGACTTGTTTAAGACTGCAAAGCAAACCTGTAACTGAAAAGGGACTAGGTCCAGTTGGTAACTACTCTGTTGCCCTATTCTTCTTTCACACAACTATCTTATTATGCCAGCAGTTTAAAAAGGATTTTCCTAAACTTTCTCTTCTTCATGGTGAAAAGATTGACATATAGCTGTTTCTTTTGAGAAGACAATAAACATCCATGTAAAAAGAAAAGGAGAAATGCTCTCCTTGTACTTAGAGAGTCACAAAGTGAAACAGAACAGAAGGATGGAGTTGCTTGTGGTGAAACCAAGACTGATGTGTTGAGCAGGGCAGTATTGCTGTTTGTTTTTGGCCAGGCATCCTTGGATGAAGCACGAGGCAGAATTTACAGCATTCGGGAAGCATATAGAAATGAGTTGCTGGAGGCCAAGTGCAGAAAAGAAGAAGAACTGGCAGCCCAGGAAGCAGCCCTGAAAGCAGAGCGAAAGAAAAACAAAAAACGGTAAAGGTTTAGCAAAAAAAGTGTAGTTGCTAGCACTTGTGAATTTTATTTAACTGTTTGGGAAAGAAAGTTCATATGCAAAGATGAGAAAAAATGTTTCTTATTTTCAAAGTACTTTTGGGCAACTACATCACATTTTATCTCTTTGCCTGTTGCTAGTGAAAAAATTTATCTAGTATTCTAAAAAGCGACTTGCCACTATTTAAGTTTTTATGCTTTGCTGAATAACTTTGCAATAAAATTCATATTCCGTTCAGACTCTTCTCCCAAAATCCCAGTGTCTTTTGTCTTTTTTTTTTCAATCAAAACAGAACCAGTCAAGAATGAATCAGAGTTGAAACAGTGAATGCAACCTGACAGTTTTGAAAGTCATTTGACCTGGCTCCTTAAATGAATGACAATTTGTGGAGTTTATAATAATTAAATAGTGACAAACCACACTTTTCATATGCTAACATTGGGAGGCTTACCAAATCCTGATTGAGTAGGCTCACAAGCTTTCTATGTACTGTAATATTTTTCCCTTCCATCATTCTCTTAAAGTGTTTTGGAATCTCACAGTAACTCTCTGTAGTGACAAACTCATGACACAACCTTCCAAGGCTTGTTAAACACTCCTTAAAGCCCTATTATTCTCTTTATTTCTCTTATCTAAGATGTATTTTGCTCATGTTGACTTTGTTCAAATGACTAATTACAATAGACTCCCAGCTGGAATTTAAAAATATTTCTTAAAAGTAAACCAATGTGTGAATGAAGTAGCAATCACAGGCTTTTTATTCAAAGGGAGAAATGTTTCCTCTAAGCTCTCATTTCCATTATCACAGAATTCCTGTGTTTGTCATTGTGTCATCAATGACACAATGCTGCTTCCCTATCCATCTTTCTTTCCCAAAAAAACCACTCAGAAGTTATCACTATTACTTGAACACAATGATCTAGACTGTTACAATTGTGAAAACTCTCTAGAACAGACAGGTGTTTTAAATGACTTAAAGTATTTTCCATGTATGTAGTCATAAGCAGAAGCCTGGGAAGTTAGACTAAGTATGTCTTGTACACCCGAAATACGTTGAGGATGTCCAGAAGCATTTCATTATCTAGGCAAGGTAAGAAACTATGAGACTCACCAATTTAATGTCAATGACAAGAAATTTTATCCTTTGCATTTCTGGCCGCTGGTACTGGTCAGCCATTGTCTTTGAAACTAGCCTCCTCTGCATCTTAATGACCACTTAATGTTCACCTTTTGGTGCTTTTGCTCACCTCTGTTTTATCCATACCTCACTATTTGCTTGAACTTGACTCAGTCTTCTGATAGTTCTATGACATGTGTGCTTTGTACCTCATCACACCTACCCACCTGCTGCCATGCCAATGCCTCCATTCAGCCTCCTTCCTCCCCTACATCATAAACTAAACTAAACTAAACTAAACTAAACTAAACTAAACTAAACTAACTAGCTTAAGGTTTTGTCTTTGAAAAGGAAGAATTGAAACCAGAGGCCTAAAACTGCACTGGTGATTTTTATTTCAAAGAGCAGGAGCTAAGTTTTGCTTTGCCCCATACAGGCTGCAAATAAAAAGCCTGTCAGTCTTTTTCTATAATTGGTCTTTGTCCCCTCTATTTTGGAATATGGGATATACTGCTTCATAATATTCCATCTTGTTTCCATGGCAATAGCACGTGTTGGTTGTCTTCTTATGTGAATCTCTAATGAGCTTCTGTAGAGGAAGATCAAGTTGAAGTTCTGTTCTTCATGTCACTGCAAGTGCTATAATGACATTCTGTTGTAAAAATCAATCCAGCTCCAAAAGCCAGCATTATCAATATCTAAATGTCAGAAATTCAGCTAATAACTCTCATGATCACAACCTGTCCCCATGTGTAATCAGCTGTCAACTGACTTAAACTCAGGCACAGAATAGTCAGATCTACATTATCAAATCTTGCTCTGATGTTAAACATACTTCTAAGTTTCATAATTTTCTCATTTTGATGGATAATGTGGCATCATGGAAATCTGCTGTATGATTTGTGAATGTCTTCATTGGCTCTTTTATCATTTCAACAACGCAGATATGATGGGGGTGTGAATAACTGTCACACTGTTTAATTGCATGTACTTTGGAGTATGTAATGTTTTAAGAGAAGCACAGTAACAGTTTTACTAAATCCCTGTGTATATTCCAGAAGAACAAAACATTCACTTACCTCAATGGAGCCTGGAAGAGAAAATGCCTTGTTTAGATTGTGTCAAAGAATTTACATACATTGGACCAGAAACAGATGACTGATGACATTTCATATGCATCAGTTTTACACCAACAAAACAACTTTTTACATGGTGCACTATATTGCAAGCTAAGTTAGTGGGGAAAGGTGTACAAAAACTAAACCAAAGCTATTTCAAAACAGCATCTGCAGTAAGTTAAAGAGCCATTGTGTGTAGCACTTTACTATAAGGAAAACAAGAATGGTATGTTGTGTTTTAATTGATAGGATTTTTGCCTCAAGTTTGTAAACCGGGCTGCTCAATAGTCAAATTATGTGTTCACATGGGTAAAACATATTTATTCTTTTGCCCTGTAGGAGTAACACAACTTTTAGGCACCATAACTTTATAACATTTACTGTAACAAAAGTACTGGAATTTGGAGAGTCACGAGTCCTGCTTATACTGAGCTCAGCCATACTGGGCCAGATTCAGTAGGGGCATAAGGACAGCCCTGAAATTATGAGCATTCTTACTCAGCGAAGAACTTCAGCAAAGGACTCACAAATTGAGTCAAGCCCTTTACAGAACAGAACAGATAGGTCAAGCTTTTCTGGATCAAGACCTGATTGCCTGATCTTTCAAGACGGCACTCATTTTGGAGGTGCAATAGCAGAATGGCTGCATCAAAGCCTACTCTACCAGATATCTGGTGGTATCACACCACAGAAGAGGTTTGAGGGAGTGGGAGTAGGGACCTTCTACTGTTTCTTACGGAAAATCCTCTCCGCAAATGTTGGCACAATTTGTCACTTACACAGCCTCTCATTTTTTTCTTCGTGGAAAGACTCTGTGTATGAAAAACAGTACATATATCTATGTTGATCTCAAAAAGTTGCAGTTTAACTGTAATACTTCTCCCCTGACATTTCAAGTCTTACTCCTGAAGAAGAGTCTGGCAGCCATTTCTTTACATAGATAAAGAGAATTTGGTTACTCAGCAGTTCAAAAATCCTGAACCGTGTCTGGTAGAAGATTGTGTGCTTCTTAGAGACAGTGTCCAATATAATGGTAAGATTTTATTTTTATTTTTTTGTGATTCCCCCACATCTTTAAGTACCTTTAACTCATGAATAAAATACAAAGCTGATTCCACTCTCTACACTTAAAACACTGTTGAAGTGTCGGTTAGTATCTAAACATCAAGAAGAAGCAACTTCAAAAAGCAGCACAGTGGCATGTGAGAGACAAGCCTGGTTTTCTTCCTGTGAACCACCTATGCAGCTGGAAATACCTAGTGAGCCCAGAGTTTAGAGTAATACTGGAATGTTTTACAAATATACTTGGTGATTGGTTGGAATTTTGAATATTGATTTAGAACTTTATTAGAGCAGAGGGCATCTTTCAGCATATCATTAAGGCTGAGCTGCATTTTTTGTGTGGTAAGACTAAAAGAAGTTCTTTATTGTACTCTTCCCTGACACTCATTTCTCTTTCAAATGAAGTGTAGCCAGTTATACAAAGGAAAAATGTCACTATTCAGTAGAAATTTGTAAAAGTTTGGATGGAAACTGCAAAAGCCACAGGAGAATGAAAACATGTCAGATTTCATTGCGAATAATCCCTAAAGAATTTATCAGAATTGGATTTCTTCTACATTTTAGGAGAAATGGTAGATTCACAGTGTGGTGCAGGTAGCTGAGAAAGAAAATAAGTCTTTGACCTGATAATTCAATTTAATGGGGATTAAGTCCATAAAGACTTATTCACTTGTAATAATTCTTTGTAGGTGTGTTCTGCTAAGCTTTAGCAGTTTTCACTGCTTGATCCTTTTCTTTTGACCAGCCATTCTGAATTAGAAAGGATATTTTCCATTAAAATATGTATCTACAGTTACTTTTAAACGCAAGTAGCTTCATTAATCTTCATATTACTTGTCCCATCTGCTTTGCTTTAATTTGGCTGGCATTTACACAGTGAGTTACAGACCAAAAAGCAGACCAAGCCTGTTCCATGTTGCCTCGATACTGAGACAAGCAATGTGCTGTGAAACCAGGCTCGGTTCTGAGCTGCCAGTCTGCTCACCCCAGCAAAGTGCAATTTACCCACTCTGTAAGGTCTCATTTTAATTTAAGGAAGACAGAATTTATGCACATACATACCATTTCCCCTCCAAAAGGCAAGAAAAGTGTCTACATATTTTGTCTGGCAGAAAACATAAGAGAACAGCTTTGCATAATCACATGGCAGTTTGCAGAATGAAGAAATCTCACTCTCAGAGCCCTTTTTAATTCTCATTCATTTTTTGAATCAGTCCTAATAGATTCAGATTTAAATATTCTTGTTTGCAGAAAAACAAGATGTTGTCCTCCATCTCAAAAGAGGACAAAGTAGAGAAGTAGGAAGCCAGGAAAAGAGAGGAAACAATTTGCATTGTATGAAGTGAGACAACAGCACAATAGGAAGGTGCAGTGAAGATGTCAGTAGACACAATAAGAAAAAATATTTGTTGGGGGGAGTGTGGGGACATTGTTAGATAGGACTCAGGAACTTTGATCTGTGTGGCATCAAGAATGCAGTTAGGGTCAGTGGTTCAGGGACTGCCAGGCTATTCTGAAAATGAGATAATGTACAGGCCCAAGTGCAGCCAGGATATGTTACTTTGGGTCAGATCTCGGTGCACACTTCTCTCTGAAACCTGAGCTTCCCTGCCCAACACATGGCTTTCCCTCAAAGGGCAAGCCCCAAAATGCTCACTCTTCCATGGGTACATGTGAGGTGCTTCCTTGCACATGGCAGCCCTGTAGGCACAGCACAATCCATGGAAAATAATACCCAGGCTTGTCTACTCTCAGCCTGAGGAAGCTGCATTCCATGGGTGTGGGTCCAAGACAGGACATCCCAGATATATTTCCCAGACACAATGGGGGACCTATTCTCACCAGAGCCATGCTCACAAGACCAAGCATAGGGCTCGGTGTGTAAGCCAGCTCGTTGTAAAGCTGGAACATACAAGGAGGGATAGGGCAGCTGCGTGTCCATGGACTTCTGTAAGGTTTGACTTGCTAATAAGTCATAAAAGTGAAGTGTCTTGATAAAAGGAGATTACTGTTTTGCAGCCTGTAGTGTGCTAGATTTGATTTTCATCCAATGTCTGGACATTCTACTCATGGCAAAATCCAGTAGATGTCAGCTACAGACAGGTACAGAGGCAGTCCAAGCACTCAGTGGTGACACAGCTGTGGCAACCAGAACTACATCAGACATACAGAAAGTGCCTAAAGGGGCAGAAAGGGGCAGTGAAAAAAATCCATCCTTCCTCTTCTATACTCCAGTCCTTCATCTTTAAGGCCACAATTATTATGTGGTTTTATGGTCTTGGTTTTTTTTTTTGTTTTGTTTTGTTTGGGGTTTTTTTGTTGTTGTTGTTTTTTGGGGGTTTTTTTGTTTGTTTGTTTGTTTTGGGTTTTTTTGGTTTTTTGTTTTTTTTTTTTTTTTAACTACAGAGAAACCTTGACTTGGCTCTGGAGACTATTGTTGGCAGAGGTTAGAATCACAGATCCAAAAACCCAGGAAAGACTAAAACTACTCCACCCCTAGTCCACCAGAGCAGACAAAAGAATGAAAGCCTGTATATCACAGGATTTTACATACCCCATAAACATTTTACTCTTGGGAACTGGGGAAAGATAAGGAGCTAAATATTAGCCCCAAGTCCCTAAAGCTATGTTTGTACTCTTCTTTCTTACACCACAAAAATGTGGTATGAGAGAATGTAAGGCTCAGAAATTAGAAACTTCCTCTTACCTTGTCCTTATTCTTGGTAGAATGACTCTCACAGCATTTCACCAAATGCATTAGGAAAAGCAAGGAAATGCTTTTCTATTGTTCTAGTGCAAAAGGTGAGTTTCCTAAAAGCACATTTCTCAGACTTGCTTAAATGGCTTTCACCTGAACTATTCAGTGTTATGATTTTAAAAGTCTTCATTGGTAACTTAGGTTTTTCAAGTAGTTTTTTTTTTTCTCCCATGTATATTATTGGCTTAGCACATTGCAGCTGTGAGGTAGCAGATGGAAACTGTTTTGATAATTGATGCTCTGAAGTACCATATGCATATGCTGAGATATTCAAGCTCTGTTTAGTGTGTTTGTCTGCCTATGTCCATATCTGCTTTCTCCTAAAGACACTGATTTGTTTACCACAAAACAACAACAAAAAATCTGGAAACATGGCTAAGATGAGAAGAATGTAGATCCCCATGGTACCATTTACAAATTGGATGCAGAGACAAACAAGTCAATATCAAGTATCATTCTCTTTTCAGTCTTCTCACTAAACTTAGCATGAGCTGGAGGTCTATTATTGTCCCCCACCTATCAGCACATGTGTGCTGAGTATATCACTGCTATAATTCAACACACAGCCAACACTGGACAACAGAGTTGGCGTGCAGTGCAGAACAATTGCAAATCAAGTGTGAGACATTTTATCAGATGAAGTCCCTGCTCAGTGACATTCAGCTGGAGATTTGCAAGAGGCCAAGAGTTCACCAGTGGATGCACAGGGCAGAACATTGTGAGATAGCACAGATAGCACTCTTGGCAGTCCAGTTATGTACTTTGCTTTCAGACTTAACACGATGCAGTCTCCTTGTTCCCTCCTTTTTAACAGGTTCCACTGTATCATTGCTGCTTTCATACTGTCACCTTGGTATCAGTGTAGTTGTATGAGGAATAATATGGAAATTAATTTAAATAGAAACCTACAGAAATGTTGTGCCACAGTCTTTTCTTTTAATTTTTTTTATTTATTTAATCAAAAATAGTGCAGATAGTATAGAAGGGACGCCTAACTCCAGACATCTAAATCTGGAGGCTGAGTCATTCAGTAGTCATTCAGTCACTTTTAAAAATTCATAATTATGATTGTAGCCTAGAGGAATTTTTAAAACTCGCTGTGAATCGTGTCGGTGAGAACAGGTAATACACACTGCGAATATCTTACGAAAGGACTTGCGATTTCCCTCTGATGTCCCGGCGCCGCCATTCCCTCCCAGCCGGGCCCGCCAGGGGGCGCTGCGCCCGTACCTGCTCCCGCCGGGATCGCGGCGCTGCTGGGCCGCTCCTGCCCTCGCGGGCCGCTCCTTCCCTCACGGGCCGATCCTTCCCTCACGGGCCGCTTCCAGCCCTGCCCTTACACCCCACCGGGATGGCGGCACTGCTGGTCCCGCCCTGCCCTCCCGGGCCGCTTCCAGCGCTGCCCGCAGGCCCCGCCGCCATCGGGGACGGGACACGGCCCGGGCGGCCCGCGGGGAGCGCCTGCTCCCGGCTCTGCCCTGGGACCAAACACGGTCCCTCAGCAGCTCCCGGCTACATAGAGAAGTGCTGAATTCTCGCTGACCCGGGCTAATTTCCGAGAGGCTGAAGGCAAGGATAGCTGTTTTTTTTATTTATTTATTTCCAAGGATATCTTTTATTTCCCCCATAGCAAAATGTGTACTCAGTTTTGAGTAGCGCTATAAATAAAGTAAAAAACAATGACTGGGAGGCACTGGGTGTGCGGAGTAACAAAGGCCCGTGCTTTCCTCTGGGGCCCTGCAGAGGCTGTGCCCCGCGTGCCCCTATTCCGCATGAAAGAGGAGGCATCTGGATGACCTGGAAGGGTTTTGTGTGTCTCTGAGCCCCTCTGCCCGTTCCAGCACCGGATGCGTCACCGCTCCACGGCAAACCTGAGCCCGGCTCGCTGACCCGCGGCTGAACCCTGTGCTGCTGCCAGCCCCCGGGAATGCAGGCGCTGGCCGTGTCCAGCCTGAATGGCCTTAAGCCTTAGAGCCCCTGAAGGCTTTTCCGCTTTTTGTTTTCAGGGTTTGTCTGCGGGCCAGCTGACGGCTTAACTCGGCTGACCTTCCTCCCCCAGCGAGGCTGACAGCGGTGCGGTATCGATCTCACTGCGGTGCGGGAGGTGCAGCCAAAGCACCGAGAGGCACTCACCTCCTACAGTGTAGCACAGTGAACTTTCAGAAAGTAAAAGTGCTTGTTCAGGAGGCTGATAGAGTAAATCATCAAAAATACCCGCTGTCCATTGTGCCTCTTGACATTGATTGTGCTGCAGCTGTGACTTGTTTTATTGACTCGTTATAAGGCTATAATGCATTGGAAAGTTAGAAACTTGCAAAGGGAAGTATCTGCTGTCCCATAAATTGTCCCTCTAATTTTGTAACACATTACATTTAAAGGCGGGTCGTAATGTTCCCAGTCAGTTACCCAAAGGTAGGTCTTTAACTAAAAATTACTTGAGTGAGGAGCTGAGGAAATTGCTTCAAATTGGAGCACTGAAAATCAGGCCAGTTTGAATTAAGTGCTGGTGGAGTCTAGCTCTGGAAACACGGGCTGCTGTCACCAAGTACAACGCTTGCCTTTTGAAACAGATCCAGAGAATGAACAGGCATAAAAATATTCCAGACAACTTCAGGGTGCTATTCAGTGGTACTGACCCTGCCTGCTCCACTAAGGGGCCTGACACAGCACAAGTGCCATCACTGCTGGATATGCAAATGCTTGACTCTGGACAGGTTCTTCAGCTGGAACCAAATCCACACTCTGCTTATTGTACAAGAGGAAAATGGGGGATTGGGACAAGCAGGGGTTGGTTTTTTCCCCTCCAAGTATTCTTGCATGGACTGAGTAGGTAACTGTACAAGTAAGCTGGATTATGAGGGCTGCTTAGATTTTTGAACAGCTGATTGGCCTTTTTCTCCCATTTATGAATCTGATACATATTAGTTTGATAATTTCTTTCAGCAAATTTTTGTTTTGTTTATTGCTTATTTTTCAAATGTCATCATGCGCCAGAGGCCTGCAGGAGCTCATCACTTCCCAGGGACAAGAAGACTGCAAGAACCTCCTGAAGGGGAACAGTCCGTGCAGTCTTCTGCCTACAATAAACTTTTTTTCCCTGTATGTGGGCAAAAAGATAGAATATCACAGAAATTAAAAAACAGATTGAAGCTCTCATTGTGTTTAAGCTGCAGTATATATTAGGATATGGCATTTGTCTAATGATGAGTCTTATGGTTGAGGTGTTAAAAAAGAATTAGTCTAGGCAATTTAGCCACCAGACTGCTATTGATATTACCAGAAGCAGGCTGATTGACTTTGCAAGTCTCCAATTATAATCCGTGCTATAATTATGATTATACTTCTCCATAGAGCACCACTGAGCCTCCACTTTTGACTCATAGCAGATTCCCACTGAAGTCAGCAGGAGCTGTGCTTGAGATGGGGCTTTCACAGGCAGCACTGTTTGTCCGAAAGTAAACAAGCTGTTTCTGTAAATTGCTTCCCCAAAATGGACTGTTTTCTCCTATGTATGGTCATAGCTCTAATCAGGCACACAGCTTTTGCTTTGTTCTGACACAGGAGCAAAGTCAAGTCTCAGGCACTGGCAGTCTGGTGTGTCTTCAGACTTGTACAGCACTGTAAAAGTCCTAACTTTTACAAATCTTAGAGGATAGCTCGAGTCTCCATCCAATAATTCATTATCAAGAATACCCTGCTTGCCTGTAAATCTTATTCTCATTAGTTTTTGTGCAGACAAGTAAAATGTATTTAATTGATTTCATCATCATGATTAAGAGGAGGTAAGTAGATTTATGCAAGAGGAGTAAATACTCAGGTTTAATGTGGGAAGCTTACAGGGAAAAAATCTATCTTCATCTCCTACCTTATTACACACTCAGGAAAACTCTACATATTGATTGTGAGTGAAGTTGTTAATTGCCTGGCCAGCACTACAAGCGAGGAAAGGTACTTGGGAAACAGAGTTCCATTTTTGTAGAAAAAGAGGAAGCAAAGACCATAAACTGGGGAAAATACAAAACAGCAAAATTCATAAGACTCTAGTTGTTCATGTTAAGATGCACAATGTGAGAAGAAGAGCTTCATGTTAGGAAGTTTCTATAAAGGTTAGCTTGCAGACTAATTGCCCCCATTACCTTGATAATCACTTTCTAAGCAATAAAAACCCATACATATCCCATCTTGCAAGCAGATCTGTGGAAGTACAATCCCATGGGATTCTGCATGGCACTACCAGCCTGTTGAAGTTGATCAGAGGGTGATATAGGGCTGCCATCTCAGGCTGTGTTTGAATGGTCTTCTATTTTCTTATTTCTGGGAGAAATAGGAGCTTCACCCCTTTGGTATTTGTCTGGGAATCAAAGAGCATGTGTCAGAACTTTATGGACATTTCTTCATGGAGAGTTTTCAGAAATGTGATTACAGCTGTCCTTAAACACCATGTTCTACATTTCCCCATGTCCTGTATAGTGAAAATCTGAGGATTTAGTCCCTCTTCTAGGGAGACTAACTAAGGGCATGCCTTCTTTTTCAAATGGTGTTTCATCTCCCACCATCTCCTGCTAGAGTAGGCGTTGGGCAGCCACGCCACTCAGGTTTTGTGATCCTAAGGGTGAATGCACAGGAAAAAAAACCAATCAACCAACAAAAAGCCTAATAAAAAGCACTGAATCCCTTTGCAAAGCTGCTACATGAAGGCTGTGTTACATAAAGCCATACTAGCATTTGAGTCTTGGACTTTTTATTACTGGTATTACTGGCTCTTTGGCTCTTTTTGGCTCTTTTAATCTCAGGCTTTTTTTTTTTTTTTTTTTTTTACTGTCTTGCCTTTCCAAAATTTGCATTATCAAATACTTAAAATCAATTGCTGACGCAGAATGAAGAGTATCACTCAGAAAGTTCTCCATCATCCCAGTGGCTACAGCATGTTACTCTGTGGTATTTGAGCACTTGTATACAGGAATGATTTCTGTCTCCTGAGAGGGCTGGGGCAAAAGGAGCTGTCCTGGTTTTGCGTAGAATATAATTTGGGTATTGGCCATAACACCACATAAGCCCTTTGGCTTTTCTAGTGGCTTTTCTAAAGTGGTGTTAGGAGTGTGGCACACCCTGGCCATGGTTTCATAGCGAGTTTGGGGTCTTGCAGTACCTGGGCCCTGAGCCCACCATACTTCTGACAACCAGCTCAATGTGTTCCCTTGCTAATGTACAGCCATGCTCCACAAGGCAGTAGAAGCCCTCTCATTGAGCACTTGTTAGCTTGTTTCTGTTGGGAGGGAAACCGAAATTTCAAAAGTCGAGTCATCATTTTTTCTCTACCTTACTTTTGCAAAATAATAAGGTGAGGCTTCCTAATGTGGAACCACTTGCAATTAATCAGGCAGTGACTGTGTCTGAGAGGGGCTCAGGGAGCTCCCACCTGGAGCCAGGTTAATCTGCTCTCAAAATTTCCGTGACCTGCAGTCACAATAGGGGTGGCAGGAGCCTTTTTAACAGACAGGAGTGTCATCTAGTGGTGAAACAAACCCAGTCGATCACACCCCAAGGGCCACCACCTGCCACCTTCCATACAGAGCACTGGGTGATACATATTGTTTCTGCCACACTTTAACAGCCTAATGCAGAATGTATGGAGTAATGCTTCTTTTAGCTTTCATCCTTGTGGGATTTCTATTATGCAGGCTAATGGAAAATAGTGAGAGCCCAGGCAGCAGACATTAATGGCTCTCCAACTGAGGTTCTTCTGTCCCTGTGATGGGATACAGCAAGAGTCTTTCTCCTTGGGAACAGTGACCACCAGCTCCTCAGGAACTGAGAATTTTACAGCTTTATTTACTTGTATTATGTGATACGTCCACTGAAGAAAGGGGCATTGGCGTTTTAGAGTAATTTTTTCCCCCCAAACTCTTTTGTCTTCTTTCACACATAAATCCACATTCATTAGCAAAGCAGAGCATAAACATTGTAATTCTCTTGTAGTTAGTCAAATAAGAAAGAAGAAACATCTCACCAGAAGCATCACTAGCAGAGGAACATGCAGGGACAGGTGGCTGAGCTGCTAACAAAGTGAAGAGGAGAAATACTTGGCTGGTTATTTACAGTTTTCCTGATGTGACTTCCTGGCAGTTCATCACAGTAACTGTAAATGAAACAAACCCAGCTCAAGGTGTTGTGCAAGTTTTCTAAGGGAAAACAGACTTTGAATCTAGTCAGCTAGAACTTATCATGTAAAATAACTGCCAGTCATTGCTCAGTACACCTTTTCAAGTGCAGAACTGGAAACCCACCTTTCTTTGGAACAAAGGGGGACTCACCATTTTTAAAGTTGATGCCAAGGACTGAGGCTTAAGAAAAATCCCCAGTGCTTCCCAGTTGATTAGGGGCTGGTGGATGGAAGATGTGGAGCCATCCAGCCTTGGAGCAGTGGGCAGTGAAAATCTGAGGATGCAGTCCCTCTTCTAGGGAGATTAACTTGTTTTTCAAAGGATGCTTCATCTCCCACAATTTCCTGCTAGTGTAGGCCTTGGGGAGTCATGCCACACAGGTTTTGTAATCCTAAAGGTGAATGCACGGGGGAAAATAAACTAACAACAACCAACCTACAAAAAGCCTAATAAAAAGCACCGAATCCCTTTGCAAAGCTGCCGGCTGGCTGTGCGACACGGCACTGGGCAGGGCCCGGATCAGCTAGGCAGTCAGGGGCTCTTGGCAAGCCGAGGACAGCGAAGCATAGGGGACTTTTCCCTGGGTCGCTCTGCGCCCGGAGCCACCGAGGGAAGGGGCCCCAGAGCCGCCAGCTCTGTCTCCTTGCCAGCCCGTCGGCTCCCGCTTCCCGGGAAAGCGCGCCCGGCGGCGCTCACGCTCCCGCTCTCGTTTGTCAGCCCGCCTGCGTCAGCGCTAATACCGATCTCAGCTGCTCATCATCCCAGCTGATAATGTCGCGGGAGGAATTAGGCAAGGCATGCTGGTAGGAGGGAGAGACAGGGCTTGAGGGAGAGTAATCACAGGCACAGTGATGGGAAATAAATGAGATCAGAAAAAAACAACCCTCAAACAGGCTATTCTCAGGCTAGAAGGGAGTGTATTTTTAGGAGATGGGGCTGCTTCGGTCCCAGATGTGGGAGGTACGGGATAGCAGCAGGTCTCCCTGGGATTTCAGCAGGGTTTGCTTCAAGGCTGAAATAATAAGGGAGCTGCCACAGGGCACTCGGCGTTCAGCTGAATTGCAGAAAAGCTAAACGGGCTGAGAGGCTGGGTTGTCTCCTTGTCCACAGATGAGATGTGGGGAGAGGCAGGGGAGGGCTCACAGATGCTGCCACTTCTGCACGGGCGCTGTGCAGGATTTCCCTCTTCAGAGAAAAGCGAAAGTGTTTTGCTCACACAGCTTCTGCCTAAGATTTGGAGCAGTCTTTCCCCATGAAAACAGTACTAATAACAAGAGGCCATGCCGCTGTCGGTTTTTGCCTCGTGGGGGATCAGTGCAGTACAACATGCCTCAGTCTGGTGAAACCCAGGGAGGTCCTGGATATGCAAGCAGCACCATCCACTGCATGGCAGCCAGCTGGAGTCCAGTTCCCACTATCTCCCTCAACAGCAGACAGAGCAGAGTGCTCTGTCAAAAGAAGGCATATGTTTAATCAGTTCCTGTGGTACTGTAAAACTCAAATTTAATTTGAATTTTTTAAATACACTGTGGCATTTTAACCACTGCTGGCAGTAAAGCAGTGTTATACTCCTTCTGGATGTTTCTCTACAGAATGTATCTCTTTCCACTGAAATTCAGTAAACATTTTGAAAACACTGTGGCAAGGTCAAGGATGTTTTGCAAAATCTTTATCCGTGTAACCTAAATGGACCTGGCAACAGAACAGATTGTGCTCTGAATTTGGGGAAAAAGGTGAAGTATCTCATCCCCATCAGTTCTGCTCTTTGTATATGGCAGTAAATTTGAGGTGACTGTCCTTCTCCAAATGCTGTATGGCATCTGGAGTTACAGGCCCTGGATTGTCTGGTTTTGTGTACCATGTAGCTATTTGGTTCTTCTAAAAGCCACGAAGTGACCCTTGAAAGTCATGTATCCAGGGCACCAGTCTGGGCTGACCACAGAGCCACAGACCAGAATTCTCAGCTTAGAAAGCTGCCTTTAATGGGCACCAGAGAAGAAACAAGCATCACAGTGCAGAGTGAGGTTTTTCTTTTTTAAATGAGTGTTGTGTCATGACTAGCACATCCAGAATAAAATACTGTAATAATTTATGCCCATGTGTTGCTTAATTTTTGTGTGAATGTGATTAATTTTGGACATACATTTTTCCATATCTCCAAAGGTTCTGCAAAGTTCAGTGGTAAATTATTATTTAACAATCAAAAAATTGCTTTCTTGAATCTTTTATTTTCCTTTTTCTTCTGGCTAACTGGCCTCCAGGAGAAACACCATTAAGGTGATGCTGGAATCAAAAGCTTTAGCTAAGATTATCAGAGCGACCAAGGGAGAATTGTCAAGGGAAAGGTGTCTGCATATCTAGCCTCAAAAGGTAAGCCCAAAAAGAAGACATCTTGGTGATTGAATTCTTGGCCAGTGGTTACATTTGGAGGTTCAATTGCTGTGATGGCAAAGTCTCCCTCAAAATTATTTTTTTGCTTGACACCCTAGTTGAATTGCATTTAACACAAAAGTTATTCCATATTGTGTCTTTCCTTTTGAAACACACCTAGCCTAGGCAGGCATTGATTGCTAACAAGCCCAAGAGGAAAAACCTAGATGACACAAGTTAAAAAAATATGTGAAGGGCTGATAGTTTTGACAGAAAACACTTATGGCCCCTGAGTGAAAATCATAAGCTATCACCTGTCAGCTAGCTCATAAATCACCAGATCAGAGCAAGTCTGATTATTCCACTTGTAAAAATATTAAAAATAAAATTAATTATTATGGTTTTTATATTGTTTGTTAGTCCTCTGTAATTGATTATGCACTGAAAAACTTCTCACCATGCAGTGTTGCTCTTGGGTTGTCAGGCAGGGTTTATGGAACAAAATTGTTGGTGTCAAAAATGGAAAGAAAGTTATGCTCATCAGAAATGCACTTTGCACTAGTGCCATTCTCAGCTCCTGCTTTTTGACTCCTGCTGTCTGGTGTTTCTGCTGCCTCTGGGATCTGTGAGCAGGAGACTGTCACCAGGATAACCATCCTCCTTGAACAATAAAAGTCTCTCAAATTATACAGTGAGATCTACAAATAATCCCATCAGTTTAGCACTAACATGCTTAACACTTTCACTTCAATTTTTGTTTGGAAAATCAAAAGCCAGTCTTACTATAATCTTTCAGCTGAGCTTCACTTTATTACTGCATTGTGGGGAGTCTTCTGAAATGCATCCTAATTTCATCCCCACCCAGATCTACCTTGTTTTTCCATTCTGCCCAAAGGAGAAGCTTTTTGCAGCACGGTGCATACATGTGTAGCACAGCTTTTGATGCATTGAAGAGCATCTTCCATCTCTGCAGGTATTCCCTGCAAGGATTACCATACTTTTCTTCTTTCATTGAAGCTGACTTCTTTCCCCAAGGGTTTTGCTCTCTGCAGTTGGAGTAACTGGATGCAAATGCAGGACCAGGGAGTAAGGCCCTTTGTTTTCAGTCAGACCCCACAGGATTAACCAGATTTAATTCACCATATAACAGATTAATTCCCGTCCATGAATTCAGCACATGCCAATGCTTCTAGAGAAGCTGTAACCAGCAGCTCACAGATGAAGTAGGCTGTGGTGCTTCAGGGGAGGATTTCATGGCAGCTGGTCCAAATACCAGGAGTTAGTTGAGGCTTTATGGTGACCTTACCCCTCCTCAATATAAAGCTCAATACAATACAACCCCTTTGGCTTAGAAGGAACTCTTGTCTAAATGCTTCCTTAGTTCCCTGTTCTGCCCCTGCTCTGCTTCTCACATGCTTCATCCCTGCTCTGCCACATGCAATGATGTACCAGCCAGGAGGGAGAACCCCTCTAGGACCTCTGCCCTCACCTCACCTGAGAAAAGCTTAGTTCTTGAACAAGTTAGGGCATTCCATGGAATCTGGGCCTTAGCAGGAGAAAGCTGAATGGAGAAAGTAAGTGAGGCCTGGTGAAGGGAACACATGAGAATAAGACTTGCCTCAGACCAGCAGGAAATACAAAGTGGACCTCAGAATCTTCTGCCTTGACATCAGGGTATATTTTGAGCTGAATTTAAAAAATAGCTCTTGGTTAGCTTCTGTAAATAAAGGGATTGAGACTAGAGTTGAATGATGAGAGAGTGCTGACGAAAGAAGAAAATGACTGGCTACAAGCTGAAAGTCTGAAAAAAAACCCATGTTTTTTTAGGATGGATGTGAGATGAGACATGAAGCAGCTGGTATCACATCCACAAGGACTGAAGCAAAGCCTACCAAAAAGAATGCAGTGATGATGGGACTACGTCACATTCTCTGTGTCATAGAATGAAGATGTCCAACAGTAGCCGGCACAGGGGCTTCTGCACATGGGGAATGGATCAGGCTGGGTTGTGTTTGGGCTTTCCATCCCAGTGGCTAGGGACAGCTAATAGTCTTGTCCCTCTCTAAGGAAACTTCAAATGCTTAAATATCCTGAGCATTACTTCTCTGCTACCTGTGGCATCTCATGAGAATCAGTGCTTACAGGTCTAACTGGTGTCCAGTTTTAGACCAGTGGATAAGTTAATGAATTGTCCACCATATTTGCTCCTCACTGAAAGCTATTTATTCTCATTTTATAATACCAGCTGGAGGCCAGGAAAATCAGACTCTGTAAATTTCTGAGTATATATCTACGTACACACATAGAATAAACTGTATTGAAAATATACTAGGTTGAAGACTAAGGGAAAATAAGTGTTATCCACATTTTATAGATGGGGTGCTGAAGGAAGAGGAGATGACATGAGTTTCAGATCGTAATCATTGTCTGTGATAGATCAGAAAACTCAGGTTTAAGAAGAAGACCATCCTTCCTTCCTGGAATGGAATGGAAAGAAGGGAGCTAATACACACAGGAAAGATGGGATTGTAGCTTCTGTAGAGTATTTTTAGTGTTAGAATAACCTTAATTCCCTGCATGAGACAGTCTCCCTGCTTTTTCTTCATTTTGCATTCAGTAGTCTAAAGCAGGAAGCATGACACTTATTTGATTTTATTTTTTAAAATTTCTTCATTATTGCAGAAAAGTCTTCACTAAATCATGCTTGGAAGCTCTGAGAAGTTTGCAAAACCAAGCCCTACTCAGCTCCAGGCATTTATACATGACGCATACACTCATCAGTGCTCACTGCTGTTGTTTCTCTGCCAATCACCTTACCCAATGTGAAGATGTGTCACAACACTGAGCAAACATGGAAACAGCCACTTTAATCAAACATATTTTCTCCATATGGTAACTTTCCTTTACCATGGTAGTCCAGCTTTTACACAGATTTTATAGCAAGAAAGTTTACAAGCCATAAAAATTAACAGCCAGTATATATGCAACAAACAAATCAACATCCCCCCCCCCATAGTGTGTGCCTGAGTGGATATAATTCAAACTGTGACTAAACTGTGGTTGCATTTCTATGAGATATTTTGCCTAAGGATGTGCAGTGTACACAGTGGATGATTCATTTCAGTGAGAACCAGACCAGGGGTGACAGGAAGAAGTTCCGAGGACAAGCAGAGAGAAAAAGCCATAACAGGAGAGGAAAGCCACACAATGCTTGTGTTGCCATGCCCTTAGAGCAGTAACAGGGAAGGGCAGTGAGAGCCTTCATTCCCATGTGCCTGTGAAGAACTTCATCTGACTCTCTTCATCTTCACCTATTCTTCCCATAAAGAAAAGAAAACCCAGAGTAATGTGGTTGGATACTGGGATAGTTCATGTTTCCAAGCACTCTCTCTGCCTCAGATTGCCTCACAGTTAGAGCTCCTCCTCCTCCTCCTCCACACACACCTGAAGGACACTTCTGGGAGCACATCTTTTCCAGAAGTCTCACTAGGGCTGGGGAGCAGGTGCCTTGCTAGAAGTAATCCTCACAGCTGTCTGGTTCATGTGTTGTTAATACAAGCCCATAATTTCCACTGGCATAGATAAGGAGTATTAATGGAAACAGAACAATGAATGTCTGTGCAATCAGAATTTGATGTCTTGCATTTGTCATGCCCCCAAATAGCTTGTTTCCAAATTATACAACACTTGTGTGGTGAATGGAATTGGGCTGTGATAATTTGTATGTATGAATGATATTTTAAGACCCACTTGTTTTTGCATCTTGCTCAAACACTGTTAGGATGGGTGTTGGGTGGATGGAGGAGCACGGATACATCCTGTTTCAGAGAGGCTTCTCATCCTGTGGTGTGGCTGAGGGATCTGTCTCTCCTCCAGGTATTCATTTCATTTTCAGTAAGACTTGGAAAGGAGAAGACAAACCAAGAGAAGACAAACAACATCTGAGGACATAATGTTTTCAGAGTTGGCTGGCAGTGTTAGTCTGTTGTTCTGTCAAAACAAAGATGATGTGACAGCTCTGCCTGTCAGTCTTTGCCTAAATTTCTTCTTCCTTCCTTCTACTTGCCCTTCTCCTTTTCCATCAGCAGCATCACCTCAGTGAAATTTGGCAAAGGAAGTGAGGGATATTTTCTCAGAGATACTAAGTTCCTGCAGTTTTTGCCAGAATCAGAAAGAGACCCTGTTTGAGCCCACACTGGGGGAGCAGCCAGTCATTACATACCCAGCTCCCAGGTGCTTCAGTCATTTGCTGCTTTTTGTCCAATGATTTTCTGCTCTTTGCCCAATTGAGAGGCCAAACACCGGTGTTGCCAATGGGATGGAGTGGGACACTGGAAGGGCAGGGAGGGATTACAGGGGTGCTGGGTGCAGGAGGTAGAGCCCTGCAGCAGGGGTAGAAGTGGAACTGAGAACTGGAAGCACTTCACATCGGGTTGTGTGAGTACAGCTCCTAAAGTTGGTGAAAAGAAGCGGGAATCCAGAGAATAAGCTTTGCTTATGATATTAACTCATCTTTTTTTCTCTTAGAACTTGGAGTGAATTAAAAGCAGTTAATTTAATTAGATGTTTCATAATTTATGTTTCACATAAACAGTTGTTTCTAGTGAGTGCAATGGAAATATATTTTAAGAGAAATGAGGGAGGAGAGGGGGAAATATTTAAGGCTCAAAACCAAGGAAAAATAGGTATCTACATTTTAAATTATCTCAATTTCCAATCCTTTATTCAACTACTTAACCATTTGCTTTGATAACATACATTGGACTAACTGGCATAATTTTCTTTGTTGGTAAGAGTGAAAGGTGATCTCAGACTAAGTTAAGAGATGCTTTTCAGCCTGTGGTGATTCCATGATAAGGTGAACTTGCAGCAGCTACTGTGCAACTTGTATTTTTGGTTTAGTGGGGACAGGAGAGTACTGTCTCCTCTTGGAGCAGTTTTGAGAGCTAGTGATATCTAATGCCAAGTCAGCAGAGAGGGTTGTCTTATGGGCAAATGCAAACATTTATCTCCAAGCATGAGAATAATGGGAAAATAAATATGACTATAGGAAATATATAAAAGATACAGAAAGCAAGAATTATTATGGCGAGAGTGGTCAGGGGTTACCTGACAACAGTCTGTGGGAACCTAAATTTTCCTAGTTTCATACTGGTGGAATTCCTCATTCTAACAAAGTTTGCTAGCATGGTGACTGCTCTGTTCCATTGTATGGTAACCAGAGGGTGTGAAGACAGTAAAAAGTAACTAAAATAAATTCTTAATTGATGAGTTTTCCTGGTATGCATTTATATTTTTGTTCAATGTACTGAAATATACAATGTTGTTGAATTAAGAAATAAACTAAATTGACAAATTTGACTTAAGTAATTTCATCTCTATTCTTCTCTGAAGACCAGTATGCAGTGTATATGGGATTCAATATGAACTTCATCAATAGAAATTTAATTGCCAGCATATTATCATTTGAGACTTTTCTTTCTCCTGGAATATTTCAGCATTAATCTTTGCAGCCCAGATCTGCACAGCCAAGATGCTGGGTGAGGAATGCCCTTTAAACAGCTCCTCCAGAAACAGTGGAATGTGCCCAGTGATCATCTCCTGCAACTCCAACTGCACACTCAGAATGTCAGGACATTTCAGATCTGCCTTTTCCTGTGTGCCTTTGTTGCTGATGGTGGTGGTTTAGGTGCAGCTGAGGCAGTTGTGCTGTATCTGGACAGAGGAAACCACAGCATTTTTGCAGAGCAAGCATGCGCCAGGAAGTTGTCTTATATTCTGTTCTAGCATTAACTCCTAAATTCTCCCATTCACTTCTCTGATATAATTTTGTTTTAAAGCAATCTAACAAAAAACAGGCTTCCTGAAAACTGATAACATTTTTCTTGCTCTTTTGATAGTAGTGGTGCTGTGCTGTTCCAGCTCGGCTGATCAGCACAACTTTCATTAACTGCTAACCTTTCCTGCGGTATCAAGGGGAGATGGTAGTTTTTCTTTTCCTGATGGAAGAGATTTGTCAGGGCTACCAGAGTGCTGACTTTCTCATTCTCTAAACCCTGTTTTCTGGTGGTTTTCTTTTTTTTTACTTTTTTACCTGGTGATTGCTGGCAGGGTTGAGAGTAGCTGACATTTTGGGATGACAAGCACCCCACCCAACATGAGTACCTGCTATCATCAATTCACACAGGACCTCAGATTATTCTAGAGATTACCCAACTAAACAGGAGTAGTAGGGGTGATTATCACATAAATAGCTGGCTCTTTCATAAATAAACCATTTATCTTAAGATCTGTTAAGTAACTTTATCAAGACTGAAAGGTGAATAAATGCCTTAGTGTCCAGGTGCCAGTAAGATAATGATTTTTGCTCATAATACTACAAATCCTATATGAATGCCTACTTCAGTTTTTTAACCTTAAGAGTTTTGTGTTTCTCCGTTGAATTTTCCCTGGTGCCTGACCATTGAGCAGACACACAACAGCTGATGGGAATTTAGAGCTGCCTGTTAGCAAAATCCTTTTCTTGTGGGATGTAATTTCAAGTCCACCTAGTTCACAAAACTCCTGAGTCATCCTATGGCTGGGTGTCTGTCTGTCTGCAGTATTCAACCCAAGTGTTGTGAACTCACAAGTGCTCAGACTCCATTTTGGAGCTTACCCAAATACTTGCACTGGGGAGAACACTTCTTGAGTTTTCTGTGGAGAATAAGGCCTGCAGGTTGGCCATCACTTGCTCATTATCTGACCAATTTTGGCCAAATTTTCTGGAACCATGAAGGTCACAAAATTATTGTTGTCCTATGATTTCAAGAATTGTCAGTCAGGGAGTCATTTGAACTGCTTAATGAAGGTAAAATGTTCTGGCAAGGGAAAATGGGTTTAGTTTTGTATTAGTTCATTCTACTCATAAGCCAATTAATTAAGAAGACATTAAGTCACAGTAACTTTTCATCTCAAGTCCTATTACATGCCACATGCCTGTCCTTCACATGGGTGTCGCTCCAAAGTCAAATCCTACAGCTCTCCCATCTTGCTTTGAAGCACAGGCTAAAAATGAGGCTTCTGCAGAGGTTTCAGCATACAGAGGTTCACTGCAATGCCATTTATGTATTTCCCTTGAATCCAAGTGGCAAAAAGTGCAGCAGTGTAGGGCCTGATGCCTTTGCTTAACTTTTGTGTTTCCTGGGCCTTTATCAGGACAAACAGCCATCAGACTTTTTCCCCTTTTTTATTGGTTCAGTCAGCTGCATCTGCAAGTCTTCCTGTGGTTTTAGAAACAGAAGCAGAGGAGCAACATTTAATTTGCAGCTGCTTCTTGTTAACCTCAAAGGGAAAAGGTGGTAACTGTTAATTGCATCACAGTATGCTTCTGCTGGTGAGCACAGTTTGCTCTGACTCCAGGTGTCCTGGGACCACCAAACCTAATCAAACCAGATTCAAGGCACCACAATTGCAAACCTAAGCCCAAACCACACTGTACAATGTCTGTGTTTATTGTTCCTGTGGATTTGGAGGCAAGAAATCATTAACCATCTCTCAGAGCTCCAGGCTAATGGACACAGATATAAAAGATTGCAGGAGTGCTGATATATGTTCACTGGTGAGGGCAATCACATACTGAAGATATGTATGTGGCAGTTCTTTCCAAAAGAGCTCGAAGCTGACCAGACCAGCCATGTTGCAAGAAATGGATTGCAAAATCTGTTTTTGAGGCACCATTCTTTTATTTTGAAGTCATGCTGGACCTCAGGGATTTTGGTTTTTTAGAGATTTTGTCTTTTTTATTATCTAATTGTGAATACAGTATAGACAATGTCGAGGTGGTTTTGTGTGAAAGGCTGCATGGGCAAGATTCCAGGGTGGATTCTGCTAGGTTACAAACTCTTACTGTTGTTTCTGCCAGGAGTGACCATTCTCCTTTCTCCCCTTCCCTTCTCCCTGCTCATTTCTTGCCAAGACTAAAGCTGTCACTGTATGAGGTAAGAGCTCTAAAGGACTGTGCAGCTTTAGAGCAGCTCTCAGGGAAGCTGTGATGATGGAAGTACAATGAAAATTGGGTATATTCTAATTAACCTTGGGAATATTGCCATCAGGAATGCAGAGTATTCTCCTGGAAAAGTTGCTTTTAAGTGGCTGACTGTGTGTTTGTCCATGAAGCTGTTAGCAAACCACGTAACAGCTTTGGGGAAAGCTTGTGAAGACTCTTCTACTGCTGAGTAGGCTTCCATCAGAAAAGGAGGGGTGGGAAGCCAGCTCGGGTGCTGAGAGGCAGTCTGTTTCATTTAGGAAATACAGCAAACAGCCTTATAGGGGAGCAAAAGAAATGGAAGAAACCCAACAGGGCTCTCTGTATAATGGCTCAAAAGCTTAAGGGTACCTCACCCAGCAATACCAAGCAATTCCAGACTGCTGATTCTTTAATCATCACACACAGATGAAAGCTTTTTTGCACCAGAACAAATATCAAATCCTACTGCCATGCGCAGCAACATAAACTGGTAAACTATTTCAGCCTATCTACAAAACTAATCTGAAACAGACTGGCAACAGACAATAATAATGTGCAACCCTGGAGCTTTACTGCTGTTCATTATTTTTTTTATTAGTGAGTTCAAAACCTCTTCTGTGCAATCTGGAAAGGTCCATTTCAAACAGCATTGCAGGGTGGTGTGGGGCATTTTCCTGGACTGTCCTGCCTGTCTTAGGGCCTGAGAGGCTTGTATTTAAAATGTCTCTCCCTTCCCCCTCACCCCTTTCCAAACCTAGAGTTAATTTGTTCCCACACCTCAGTTTGTGTGAACAGATGCCTCCATCTCTGAGCTCACAATTGCTGTCTGGGAAGTGATTCAGCCACTAAACAGTTGTAAGGGAGCAGGCAAATAATCACTGGGTATTGCTGACATCTGAAAAAATAATCTTGTGTTCATGACTTTGCTAGCAAATGAAAAGGGACAAAAATAGAGGCCCAAGCTGCCTTGGAGCACACCTCTATCTGAAGTCACCTGTAGCAAGGAGCTGTTCTTGCTAGTTCCTTGCTACAGACAACTTCAGATGCAGCTATGCTCAAAGGATGAGCCCCTCTGCATGCAGCACTGGACCTGAACAGCTGGACAACAGCCCCACATGGACAATTCTGACCTTCAGAGCAGGAAGGGTGCTGAAAGAACAGGATCACTTTGGTAGCTATGGAGGTTGCCTCCACATCTTCCCATCATTGTTTTCTATCTTGCCTATAGTTCTCAGCTGGAAAGTTTAACATATAAAGGAACATTGCTAGCTCCATGGATGGTCACTATAATGGCAAATAGATGGAGCCACATGGGATATGGGGATGTGGTACTCCTGTACCTGGGAGAAGTGCTGCAAAGCACCACATGCTGCCTTCAGGGCAGCCAAGCTTTGCTAAAGAAGATGCCATGAAGGAACAAGAACAAACAAAAATCTCCAAACTCGTGGGTTGCAATGAGCCAACAGAGGGTTGAAAATGTTTGTGACTCACTTTCTCTTTTTGTTTCTTTTTTTAATCTCCACAATAAGCAGTTTGTTTTTATAGTCTTGAGTAGTTTTTGCATGCAGTAAATTCATTGGATTAATCTTGAATGTTGAGAAGTTTCTTAGTCAAAGTAGCTGAAACAGCTTTTCACAATTTATTAATCATTGGAGATGCATATTTTTCCTCTTTGAATAAATTGTGTTCAGTTTCACAAATAGAAATTTGGAGATTAAATTCACACAGCGATATTAGCAAAGAATGTCAGTTTGGCAATTTTTTGTATTGTGTAATGTGAAGTGCAAAAGGATGAATCCATCAAACAGCCAAAAAAAACCCAAAAAAACTTGTGCCGGAGCAATAGTACCTCTGCAGCATATTGACTGCAGACGTGTCTTTTGTAATCTCTCCACTGTCATATTCTGTTTAAAAATAGACAATTTTTGGGTGCCACAATATAAGAAGGAAATAAAGCTATCAGAGATCATTGAGAGGAGGGCAAGAAAAATGAAAGGTCCGTAGGGGAAGCTGTAGGAAGAGCAGCTGAGGTCACTTGGTCTGCTCAGCCTGGACAAGAGGAGACTGAGTGGAGACTTCATTGCAGTTTCTTCACAAGGGGAAGTTAAAGGGCAGGTACTGATCTCTTCTGTGTGCTGGCCAAGGACAGGGCCAAGAGAAATGGCCTGAAGCTGTGCCAGGGGAGTTTTAGATTGGATGTTAGGAAAATGTTCTTCACCCAGAGGATGGTTGGGCACTGGAACAGGCTCCCCAGAGAAGTGGTCGTGGCACCAAGCCTAACAAAATTTAAGAAGCATTTGGACAATACTCTCAGGCACATGGAGTGACTTTTTGTGCTGTCCAGTACAGAACACAGTGTTCTTATGTAGTGTGTGTGAAGTGACCAAAACTTTGGAAGGAAATTCCAAGATCCACAGATGAGGCTTTCCAGGTGAGGATTGTATGTATTGTTTGAAGATCCAAATCCATTATATAGATATTAGGGCTGACTTGTTCACTAAGCACTTTTTTGACTCCACATGGAGAAATGGATTGGCATAGATGTTATTCTGCTATACAGGTTCCACAGAAAAATTCTCACTCTGCAGAGACAGTACTGAGTATTTATTGCCACTCTAATTGCAGATAAGTATCTGCACAAGAGCCTGTTTCATATGGCATTGTACCAGAACTACATTGATTTCACTCCTTGTGCACAGCAGCCAGTAGCTGTCCTGTTAACAGGAGGCCCACAGGGTTCTATTTCTGGTTAAAAAAGGATTATTAGTTTTCAAGTGATGATTAGTTTTCATCATGATAAAATCCCATCTATAATTCATTCAAAGAAAAAAAAATATTTTAACAAGTAGAAATTATTACCATTACCTAAAATTATTGTGAGTGCTCACCAGTTTCTTACTCATATAAATAGTATTCAATGATGTCCTGCAAGCCAACTTTGAACCAGGTGAATTAACAGAAGGAGACATAAACATCTTACCACTATGAACAAGTAAGTGGACCACTATGGAAATTACCATAGAAAGGAGGTTTTGCAAGGACTCAAATGTTGTGCTTAAGAGAGCATTGAAGCTCCTTGACATAAAAGTACCTCTAGCAGGAAAGAGTTTTCTGCCAGGAATTAAAAGAGGGTAGTTAAATTAACAAGTGTTTAATTCTGTTTTTCATTCTTTCAAAATATATAGAAAATGCAATAAAGAATGAAAGGCATCATATGCTCATCACAAAAATGAAGATGTTGCACTGGGCTCTATGCATTGACAAAGCCCTTGGAAGCCTTTATGGGTATGTGGCCAGACTCTGGGGCACACCCTGAACATTACATGTACAAATGTCACTGTAAGAGCCACCCCACACCTGGCCCACACACACTCCTACATGCTCCCAGGGTCACTGCTGGATAATACAGAGCAGAATGATGTATATATGTCTCATGAATAAGTCTGGACTGAATTCTAGCAAAGTCCTGCATTCCTGGGAGGAACTCCAGAACCATTCTCCTGGATGTATCACAGATCAGCTGAGATGCCCTGCCACAGTTCCCAGCATGACCAGTATCTATCATATGGTCGTGTGGGCAGAACTGGATCCTACCCACTACTTCCTGCTGAACAGAACTCATTTCCCAGCCTGGCAGTCCAGCCTGGATCTTTGAAGTGCCAGCACAAAAGACATCTTGAGCAGCATCTTGTCACAGGCGACATAATTGTAACTGTATTAAAGTCACAGGTTGCACTAGACTAGGAAGAACTGTGGATATGCTGGAGAACAGAATTATAAATCAGAATTAATTTGAAAAATGTGGTGAATTGAAGGCCCCCTTCAAAATTACATAGAATATGAAAGAGTAAGGTGGACAAATGCAGAAACACAGGGATGTATATGAATTGCATGAAGAGCAGCTTTCCAGGGGTGAATTCTGGTAGCAATTTCAGAAGGTAGCAAGTTGACCAGCAGTCAGAAAGATCACACTGGAAAGAAAATAGCATATTGCAGGGTGGGGTGTACATTGGAGCACAGCCTGGAAGGCACATTAAAAGTAACTCTTGACTGGACTGGAGTGGACATTCAAGTAAGATTTACTCAACTGGGCCTCTTCAAGGACCAAAACCCTCCTTCCTCTCCTGTTTGAAAGAGCAAGACAGATGCTGAGTAAAACTGGTAAATTGGGATGAATTCTGTGAACAGCAGACAGTACCAAAAAGGGACTAAGTGAAGCCAAAGATCATGCTATGGACTCGTTTACCAGCAAAATTATTATGACAGTTCAATCTACCTCCCACATTCAATTTTCCAGTATAAAAGGAAAAGCAGACAGCCTTCTTTTCTGTTTCCAGATGGAAGCAGCAATATACACCTATGAATGTTGGCCTGATTTTGTCCTTTGCCCACAGTTTTGTCCTGTGTCTGCTTGAAGAAAATTCTGGACCTCTCATTGACTTGAGCAGACCCAGAAGAAGACATTACTGCATAAATCCTTTCCAGCATATTTGCAAGATACTGTGCACAGCTACAAAGACCTCTCTTCAATAGGAGTATTAATTTCAGTCTTCTCTTATTTAATTAGTTCATATAAACTCTCTAACAGCATCTCAGTCAGGGCTCCAAAAACCTCTGCCAAAGCCTTCAGTGAAATCCCTCCTTGGCAGACGTAAGTGTCAGAAATTTTGTTTCATTTACCTTCCCACACTGACCTCTAGCATTGCTATGGTTCTTATACTCTCAGAATTTGACTTATCACAAAAAACCAACACTGTACAAGCCCAAAACTTCTTAATCTCGGTGGTAGACTTTGTATGAAGTTTTTACTTCTTATTTTCTGCACTTTTTTCTCAGCATTTTAATTTACATATGCTTAGCCCATCCAAGTTTTGTCATATTAACACAAAAAATAATTACATAAGTAAATCTGCCTTTATTGCATTTTCTGCCAGTTTGGGTCAGTAAATAATATGATGCTATGATAATATTTTAGAATTGGCTATGACATTAAATAGTGACATCAGCTCCACAGCAAAGGTCTTTGTAATGTAAAAACTGTAGACTCAGTCATCTGGGATGGCAGGAAAGGAACATCTGGGAAGAAGCAAATCACATTTGTTGTTTTCAACCAGCCCACTTCAGCCTAGCAATAGCCAGCTGAAAAGCAAGTTCTGGACTGCTAAGAAATATGTGATAAAACATAATTTGCAGGAGGTTTTAGGTTGACTCACCAGGTCTTGTAGCCATACTGTTTTACTGTTTCCTCACACTAGGATCTTTTTAATTTTTTGCCCCCTTATCTTGTGTTTTACTTAGGCATTCATTTTTAACATCTTTTGTATGAAAAGCACTGTAGTGAAGAGAGTGGTAGACAAAAAGCTTTCCCTTGAAAAGCTGAAGGATGATACAGGTATAGAAGTAATTTTCCTTATTTAGAAAGGAATGCTCTCTCAAGTGCATTTTGATTGAAAAAAAATTTGACCACTATCTTAAAAATCATAGTAATAGCAGCTAGTATGCCTGAATGTGAAGAAGACTAGGACCAGGATTTTGGAGACTGGTACCTAAAATGGATCCATTGGCATTAGTCACTGACATGTTGGATCCCTTGGGGCCAGTGTTTGGGATTTAGGCTCCTGAGACTAGCAGACTCAGCAGATTCAGTGTATGTAACAACTGGTATTTTTTACTTTTTTTTTTTTTTTTTTTCCTAAAAATCAGCAACTTCTCTTCCCAATAGCTGGAGCTCAGACACTAAAGCTTTGAGTTTTTCTGTAACCCTCAAGGGTGCTGCTTCCATCTGGAAAGTTAGGCTCTCAGTTCACCAGGTCCAGAAAATAACTTAAAGAGGAGGCAAATCAGGGAGAGCTATGCAAAGCTTTCTGATGCTTTGTGTAATATTGTAAAGTAATCCAAATATCCCAAAGACGTCAGAGCAATATTTAATAAAACACTGCTGTCTCTCAGGTCCATAGGAAAGCAGCTGAGATTCCGTGACTTCAGAAGTCATCTTGAAAATTGTTTTTACCCCAGAATCCTATAAAATGACTAAAAAAACCCCTAACAACAGCTGTTTTCTATGAAAAGGTATTGGATTTTGGTAAAATTTATTGCTTAATTATCTAATATGGAATCCTCCCAATATGGTTATAGTGGGAGTCAGCAGATGGCACTGTTACTCATAGTGATAAAACTTCTTTTTACAGCTGTGCAAAACTTGCTACACTATTGAGAAGTTCTGCATTGCTTCTCATTTTCTAATAAAATGTCCTTGGCTAAAAACTAGGCACTGACTCCCCACCTCACCTTATCAAACCAAAGAAAATACTTGAGATGGATCTGGCCTTAGAGAAGTGTTCAGATTCCCAAGAAAGGAGGTTGTTTGCGTGCTCTCTGAGTACCTCTGCTGAAAACAAGGATTAAGAAAGGAAATAGTGATCCTTGTCAGGACTTGTCTGCTGGGAAGTTGTTGCTTTCTAGGATGCTGCTGCATGGGCCATATGGAGTCATTCTTGGAAGCCATGAGCACTAATGGAGATGGTGAAGGGGATTAGTTGTGGTAGAGCTAAGGCACTTTAAAGGACAGCAAGAAGGCTTTGGAAACGAGACTCACCAGCAAGAAAACTGTGGAAGCACCTGAAAACCTGAGGTAGAAACACAGGTAGAGAGCATTGCAGGGGCAGCAAGACTGGAAGTGTGCCCAAAGGTAAAGCCATGGGGGACTCAGTGATGATTATTCATTCCCTGGGAAGACTCAGCACCTCTCAGGAGATTTCTGGTCCAGCCTGAACTATTTATCACACTGAAGCTATGGATGGAAAGAAAAAGTGCATAACACTCAGTAATTTTCTCGATAATTGCATCTGTCTTCATTAAGGCTGCTTTTTTCTCCTATGAGTCTTGTAAAATCTCTGTGAACAAATTCCACTTGTCAATATTTCACTGGTGTTTCTGGCTTCTGTTATTAAAATTGTGACATCAGTCACTGTTAATGATGAGCAGACACACAGATACAGACACAGAGACACTTCTCATCTCAGAATGGCTGTTCCTAAGGTAAAAAGGATTTTACTATTTGACTGAGACAGCATGATGCATAAATCATCAGCAGGGTCTGTACCTGGTGAGGACAAAAACTGGATTATAGGAATCTCACTGGGGTGTTCCCATCTGGCTTCAATTCTTTTTACATGCAAATCCACAGTGATCCAGGTCCCACCGGAGACCATTTGAAATGCAGCCACAGCTGTGCCAGGTGCAGGGAAGTCCAGGTGGAGGCAGAAGGAGAGTTAACAGGGCTCCTTCTTCCTTTCCTTCCTCATTTAAAAATATCTGTCTTGCGGTGTTCCTGCTTCTGTCAGTTAATGTCAACATCCCATCCACAAGATACAATACAGAGTCACTATGCCCTGTGGAAATTTGGAGAATGGATTCTTTCATCAGTCTTCACAAAGTGCTCACAACTGGGTAAGTTTATAGGCAATTAAGAAATACAGTGTTCTAAAAATAACAGCCTATTTATAGTCTGTTTATAAGCTATTGTGTTGCTACCATAGTGGTCCTGGTTTTCTCTAGCTTGCAAGACATATTACAGGGGTTTTTTGGTCTTAAAAAAAAAAAAAAGAGTTAATAAGGACTTCTATAATGCTTGACTGGACTAATGTTATGCTTTAGGCTCTTGATTTGCTTAGATTCTGCGGCCAAATTGTTTTTCAGTTATAAAATTTACTAAATCAAAAGGATTAAAAATTACTTTTAAAACTGCAGGAAGAGCAGAGTCTATATTCTCAATCTGCTTGCAAAAATCTGTTGCTTGCTTGTGTCATCTGTCCTAGATTTGCCCGCTCTGATCAATATTTGCACCATCATTGATTAGGGCAGCAGTGGACAGTAGGAAAAACTGGTAACATGGACTGAGTTGCAATACACAAAAGGAAAGAAAAACACGAGTGTGTAACAGACTTCAATTTCTGTTCATTGGGTTTTGCATCCAAATTAATATTTTCTTACCTTACCTTGTCTGTAAAATTTCCTTTAACTACTGGCTGAATTAATAAGTGAAAGCTCCATCCAGGTGATGAAGGAGTGGGAACTGGATTCTAGAGAGCTCGCTATTTACAGATTACTAAATTATATGAGGAACACTGCTGAACAACATGCTGAGCATATGTTCAATAAGAACTGCAAGATTGAAGACCTGCTAAAATCATTTGGAAACAAGTCACTTGCATGGCTTCCTTCATAGGCCTTTAGGCAATCATGTATTTAAACTCTCAGCATCTCTATCTTCTATTTCAATGAGCAAAGGGCCACAAAAGAAATCCTTTTAAAATCTTATTCAGTCAATGTCCCATTCTGGGTTTTTATTCCTATCGAATTTTGGTGGGTTCAATAACTTTGGTTGAAAGAAAAGCAGTCCTCCAGTGCATAAAAGAAGAGGCTGGAGGTGTAGGGTGAAAACAGACATTTTTATAGTGAAGTATTATTATAGATAATGATTCTTGTGTAATCATTTGGATGAAAATTGCAAGGTAATGATACTTAAACCTTTCAGTCTATGTTTTGGAACCAGTTTAAAAAAGAAAAGGCATCACCTTATTATCTAGCAGCCATTTGATGTCACATGGTGTATTATGAATTTGGAGACCACTTTTCTTGTTATGTTTGTTTCTTGGACTTTATTGTTTAGGCTTTGTGAGTGTTTCATTGATAGGACCCAGCTCAGTAGTTACTTGGCCTTTTACTATTGCTGCTGTTTATGGAGCAGTATCTTGGGGAATATCTGCTTTCAGGACAGGAGGAATGGATGCATTACTTCAATGAAAAAAAGTACTCATTTCTGTATTGTTTTCTGGGCAATAAAGAGTTGGGGCAAGTTATCAGCAAGGCTTTGTCTGGGTATGTATCAGATTATTTCATGGCCAACGCCAACTAGCAATTTAAAGGGGAGTTCTTAAACCATCTTGCCTTCTCCTCCCTTCCCACATTTAAAGAGGGAATTATAGAATTGTTCCAATTGGAAAAAGCCTCTAAGACTATCGAGTCCAATCATTAACTCATCACTGCCAAGTCTACCACTAAGCCATATTCCTAAGAACCACATCCTTTAAACACCTCCAGGGTGACTCAACCACTACCCTGGGCAGCTTGTTCCAGTGCTTGACAACCCTTTGGTAAAGAAATTTTTTATAATATCCAATCTAAACTCCCCCTGGTGCAACTCGATGCAATTTACTCTTGTCCTATTGCTTGTTCGTTGGAAGAAGAGACATAATATATCTAAAAATGCTTATTTAAGACCTCAAGACAAATCTTTCTGATGCAAAAAGATACAGATGTGAATCCAGTCCTTCAGCTGCAAGGGTTGCCTCTACACTGAGCAATACCTGGTTTCCTGAGCAGTCTCAGTTAGCAGGTTGAATAGGGCTGGTGATTTGGAACTTGGTTTTACTGTTCTCCACTAACATCCCTGGATAGCACCCTGCAGCTGGCAGGAGTGGAAGTGTCACATATTGCCAGGATGACTGTTGTCTCCTGGCCAGGGAGTAGTTTCTGGCAAGGCTCTGGGACACCACAGAAATGAAGGATGCAGCTCCTTAATAAAGTGTGGAGACCTAGGTCTAGGATGTGTAAAAGCTGGGGCAAAGTGAGCCCTTTATGGCTCTCCAGAGAGAATATTTCCATCAAAGATGTGCTGACAGAGACATCTGTTTAAGTACTGGTAGCCCTTTTTACAGGACTGGCATGGGATTTGTCTTCTGTCAGCACCTCTGATTGGGATTTCAAAGATGTCATTATTTGGAACCAAGCAAAGTAGAGGGCTAGCTCATCCAAGGAGATGGCTCAGGAACAGCCTTTCTGACTAAATCAGCCAGATCTCTCACAGAGTTATTCTGTAAATTTAGGATAAAGGCACAGGGCTTCGCTCCCATTTCAGAAGGGAAACAAGCCCTTTCCTTTCCCAGGGAAGGTTTGGCCTCAGCCATTCTGTTTGGCACAGCCTTGAATCAGATTCTTGAAAACTTCAGCCTAAAGGCAGGTGGTCCTAAATCACTTCTTTTCTACTGAAATATTTAAGGAATATTTTAAACAAGAGCCTTAGCTTATAGTGTGTTTTGTAGGCAAGGCAAGCAGGAGAGCTGTCCCAGGCCATATTTTGCTGCAGTGCTTGTTTGGTGAGCCTGTCTGTGTAATTTCAGAATTGCTGATTTATTTCCATGCTTTGAAGCTAGTGACCCCAAACACGGCCCTTTTCTAACCTGAGGAACATTTTTTTAATGGTATGTAGGCAAATGACATGTTAATGTAAATCATCAGACTTAAGCTAGAGTTAATCTGATTTGCTTTATGGAAGGCAAAACAAGCAAATTCCTTCAAGGCTGTTTCTCCAATTCAGACTCCAGTCAGAGCCTCTTTCTGGAGATACTGTCAGCAGTGGTCAGAAAATAATTATGCTTCAGCATGGGGAGTGTAACAGCTTACAAGAGCAATGTCTGGCCCATCCCTCCCTAGTCTAAACCAGTGCACAAGGACAGTGCCAGAGCATTTGCCAGACCTCTCTCCTCCTCCATTATTGCTTCTGAGTTGGGACATGTGCAGAATTCAGTGAGGCAGAAATATCACCACTTCTTCCTCAGCACATTTCCCCGCTGGGGCAGCTTGTTAATGTTGGGGGGAGGGAGGGTGAGTAGGGAGGGTGTGGGGGGCTGGAAATCAAGCCTGTGAGTCATGCAGGGGGAGTTCATTACAGGTCACACAGCTATATATCCGGGCTGAAAAGGGCTGTGTGCTCACTGAGGAAAGAGTCTCTCATCCCTGGGGTTAACATACACAGTAACATGGGATTCTCTAGTCACACAGGAGATTATGGTACTGAAACTGTGTTTCTGAAACCAGATTAAAAACAGGGTGCAGTAAAAGCATGGGATTGGTAAATTGCCTTAGAGAATGGATATCTGAGCTAGTACATGTGCACATGTGTGTGGGTTGCTTGCATTAGGAAAGGTTCAGCTAAGAGTAAAGAAAATCCTTAGAAGTGTCCCTTTGATTTTATTTGAATTTCAGTGGACTCTAGAACAATGTGTAGGGACTCAGCTGCTTCCCTCAGGGATGTGAAGGGTACAGAGTTTAGAACTTTAGATATTTGCAAGTGCAGAGAGATCTTGCAGAGTCACCTCTTGGCTTCCTACAGGTGAGCTTCTGGATGGATGCACCGAATGCTTCGTGTAAACACAGCAAAGTATTTGATTAAAAACAACATTTTGGAGAAGAGAAAAAACTCCCAAGTAATTAACATCTAATAGAGTGCTCTTCTTCTAATTGCTAGGTGTATATATTAGCTACCAGTGAAGCAAGTACTTGCAGCTAATTGTGATAAATCTGTCCTTGGAAAATAATCCATTAAAGTAATTTAAATTTAAGCAACCTAAGAGTGGACCTTGGCTCCAGGTATCAAATCCCTTTTCCCTGTGCTTTTAGGTTGTTGTAATTTAATCCTCCAGGGTGTATGTGATTTACCAGGCAAGAACACCTATACCTGTTATTGATATCTTAACTGTTAATGTAGGGTACAGTTCATACTCTTCTGAAAACAAAATGTATGCAGTATATTCACTTGGGAACAGAATAATACTTTTTTCACTCTTCCATAAGCATCCATGTTTAAAATTATGGAAAAATAGATAGGAAAAGTAGAGAGGATAAAACTTTGAGGTTACTGTTTTGGAGCGAGTATTCCTGCCAGATGACTCAGAATTCAAGCTGCTGCTCACTTTGCAATGCCAAGTGAAAGTCAAGTACCAGCCTCACTGATGGGAACGAGTAGACTGGACTGGACTGAACTGAAATGTCTTGGCAAAAAAACAGAGGTGAACTTGTTTAGTTGTACATGACCATCCCATAGGCTTTCTGAGCTTTCTTTCGAGATACATACTGTAAAACAAAGATAGAGAGAGAGAAAAGGCACACAGGGTCACTGCCTACAGTTTTTAATAATGAAAAATTGTTTGAATGGTCTACTATCCATCTTCCATAGCCTGCAGGTAACTTAGGTAGAACATTAAGTATTTATCTGTGAACTTTAGATTTCTGCCTGGACAGCATGATGATGCCCTGAAAGGAAACAGTTTTTTTGACATTACTTCACGTAAAATTCTTGTGAATCAGCTAGGGAAATGTGGTCTTTAAGAAACTGGGTTGGATGGAAAATTTATTTTCTCCAGATAAACTGCTCTCTGGATGTGTTATCAATGTAACAGCTTGAAAATTGAAGGAGATACGAGTTGGATCATTTCATAAAAGAATGTTTTCTTGTTTTGTCAGTTTGGTTTTTACAAAGCACAAAGAAAAAACTGTGATCTCAACACTTCCAAAATAGAGAAAAAACCTCTGAGTTCATGGAGCATTTTGCACAGTGAGCTTTAACTGCAGCAACAGATGTAGAGATTGGGTGCTAGGAAAAAACCCTAGCTCAAAACAACAACCTAAAAGTAAAGGTAATGAGATATACTCTTAGACCTCAGAAGCTGAGAAGGTCTCTTTAGGAACGGATTGGACAAACATTAATCAGAAATGACAAGACTGAAGCTGAACCTGGACACACACTGTTTCCCTTCATAGAGTCCTTTCTAACCATCGCCAGTATTGTGCTATAACTTCAGATAAAGCTTACATTGGAAAAGTACCCCACACATACTGCCTTCATGGAAAGGTTAACTTCTAAATGGCTGAACCAGAAGTGAGGTCTTTTTCTCCTAAGGAATTGAAAAATACTAAATTGATAATGATGTACTGAGTCATTCTTTCCACTGCACCATCAAATTACATGCTTGCATCTGTCAGCCATATGCCATTCCAGTCTTTCCTGTCTTGATTTCATTAATAGCAATGGGCCAAACCAGGCAGAATTCCTGTTTGTGTAGGCAGGTGACCTCTCTCATTAGTATCTTCTTGCTTTCTGTTTTAGTGAGTATAGCCCCAATAATATGACATTTCAAAATCACATACTTCATTAATAGATGTAACTTAGAGTTAGTTCCTAGATGGCAGAGATAAAAATGCCCTCTTAATTTTCAGTTCCCTGCTTCTTGGACCTTACAGGTAACCCATTTTTGCCGTGTTCTTCCTGAATTGCTTGTTTTGTACCTCATCCCATACAGTGGGACTGCTAATCTTTGGAGGAGCTTTGTAATACTGACAATGATTTTGTCTGACATGAATATGAACTGTATGCTTTGTCTGGAAATAATTATGCTACTGGATTGATCTTCTACTGAAGTGATGGCCTGACCTCCCTACTCTGAGTTGTTCCCTGAGAAAATGCTGTGGGACACATGCAGGAGGCTGTTTTTGTAAGGCTGGATGACAGGTCAGAGATATGGAATGTAATTGTTCTCTGGCAAAAAAAAAAAAATTCTCAGTAGGACAGATATACCAACAGACCTTTGCTGCTTTAATGAAAAGGCACCTAAATGTCTGCTGCAGTGCCCAGAAAACTTTTGGAAGATAAAGCCCAGACTCTCTAACACAGATAAGCAACTTGGATATGATTGCAGATTTGAGACTGAGGATGGGAGTTGTTTTGCTTGAATCGGTGAATATCACTCCCATTTGTATCACCTTGCTAAGAAGGCATTGTAGTGGGGTTAATTCTTAACCTTCCTCCTAAGTGTTTCTCAAGCTTTTTTCTGTGCCCATAATTATCATCTGGAAACCCTCAGACTGCCTTGTGAAAACCCTTGTGACTCAGGTGTGTAGTCAGTATGTGCCCCACTGGTGCTGCAAGCTGTGGGGAATGGACCAGCCACCAGTAGGTTTGTGGTTTTTAAGTACTTGGGAAGTGCTGAGAAGAGGTTAGAAGGAAAAAAATCTTGACATGTACAAGAAGAAAAGTGGTGCACTGCTGCAAAAACTGTGGTGCAATGAGGAAGCTCTTTATATTATAATATTGTTCAGAGGTCCAAGTCATGCTACCCTAAGACACTTCCTCCACAAGTGAAAAGGAAGGGTTTGGATTTACTGAATGTCATTCATCACAGAGAACTCCAAGTTAGTAGGGTTTTATTTCCTGTTTATGTTTAAATTGTTTTGTTTACTGAAGGGGCTGCTTTTTCCAAAATTATGGTTTCCCTGACCTGTCTTAATGTTCAGCATAGTTCTGTGGTTTTATAGTCTCTTCACATTAAGTTTACTGTAAAGTTAATATGATAAAATGACATTGTGCCAGAATCTCTCAACATTTTTTTTATTTAAAAAAAACATATTCAAAACCACAAAACAAACCATATTGCTCTCAAAAGGAAGGGGACATTCAATCATTTCAAGACTCATTCAACTGATATGGAGGTGAGTTGTTTTGCTTTAGGAGTGTATTTTGAAAAGATCTAGTCTCCACTTAAAGCAATTTCTTACATCCCTTCTCCATCCTCAGCTTCACCACTGACAGTGCTTTTTCCTGGCATCAAGACTTTGGCTAAGAGAGATTTATAGTTCTTTCCCAGAACAGAGTAGATATTTGGCCCTCCTATCTAAGTCTTTATTTACATACCAACTACTTCTGATTTGGGAGTCTTTAGGCTCTTTGAGAGGAAATGTTATTATTTTTTTCCATTTATATCTCAATTTTATTTTTATCTCAGGTTTTATTCATCTTTATCCAGGGATGTTTTGCCAGGAAGAAAATGTTGACTTTAAATTTCCGTTTGTTGCAGGAATGCACTTTAAAAATCCCCTTAACAACAAATGCCAGTTCCTTTGAAATTATATTACCCAACTGTTGTTTAATTTGCAAAAGAAATAAAACCTCCAAAGGTACATAAAAACATTCTAATTCTTTCAGCAGAACTAGCAGATTTTCAAATCTAATAAAATGTGGTCAAATCTATTTGAATCAGTTCCATTTCAGCATTTCTACTTAATATAACCAAACTGACAGAAAAAATATTTATTTGATGCTTGAGATGATAGGTATAATCTTTTTTTTTCTGGCAGAAAAAAAATTCTCTTGCATTCTCTGCTCACAAGGTTAGGAAGAGGCTTTGTGGAGCTGTCTTGCTATCTTGATGTGAGTCCCTGGACTCTATTTTAGGTATGGACCCCCAGCCACTGACAGCTCTTGGTGCTCTTCTTTGCTGCAGGGAAGAGGGAGGGAATGGATTTGCTCAGAGCAGATTGCTTGTGGTATTGGAACAAGCAGCTGGAGTGAGGTCTTGCCTACTCCACGTCATGCCAGGTTGGATCATGTTATATTGACATATGTTGAAAGAGGATAAACCACTTTTACCACTTTTGGGCTAGTGTCACTTGTACAAGTGCCTACAATGCTATCATTTAGAAGCGAGCCACTAATTTTACTATGCTATTTCTGAGCTACCTCAAAAATTGTGGATTTTCTGTGACTTAGTTAGAATATTTGTATTCCAATGCTGTGTAAGAGAGCCTTTCATCATGAACAAGTAAATGCCAGACTAAATCATGTAAGAATTACAGAAAGTTCAAGGCTCATAATGGCCTCATATGCTCGTAAACTGAGTTATATTAATTGGATGGAGTTTCCTAAGAGGAGAGAACAGGAGAGCTGGAAAGAATCTCAGCTGAGCTAGTATTGAGTCAATGCCCAAGTGGCTTGAATAGGCACTGATATAACAGTGTCAGAAGCAAGGGAAAGATTTCTAGCATCTACTAATGAGATAGAAAAAAACTGTGGAATCTTCACACAGAATCTAAGCTAGGTCTTTTTTCAGGAGAAATAAAGTTTTATTGGGATGGTTTTTGTCTCAGTTTGTATCTGGAGACCATATGTACTTCTTTCTTTCAGCTGTTTAGCGTTGAGTCGGTGCTGTGTGGTGTTATTCCTGAAGTTACTTGATTAGCTTGCACTGAACCCATCCTGCTGCCCTTTCTTCTATTTATCAAAGTACCCATGTTATTGTTTCATTGCAAAGTAGCCAACAGAAATATTAATAGCATAAAGACTTCTGTCTCCATCACAGTCAGGATTTCAGTTGGGTCAAATCTGTTACCAGAACCACTGGAGAATGTACATCAGAAAAATACACCTTCACTCACCCCCAGCTTCTCACTGGCTTTGAAGGATTCCCACATTCCGTGAATGGGATTTCTATGGGAGGGTGACAGGGATACTAGACAGCTCCTCTGAATCATTAGATTCCATAATGCTCAGCTCTAGCCAGAGGAAATGCACTTCAGAGTGCTGAGACTGGTGATCTCTTGTCTTTTTACTACATACCAGTGACTTACTGTTCACAGCTGTTTCCTGAGGGGGCTGGGAGCTGTGCATCCAGCCCCTCCCTGGACATACAGGCTTTGGACACACAGCACATGTGTTGTGGAGCACATAGTCTCAGTTAAAACCTTTTCCCCTTTGTAAATTATGGACAAGGGCAAGACAGAAATACACTCATTAGCACAGGGGAGTAGGCTCCATACATCTATATAGGTTACTGTCAAGTTCTATACGTGCTACCTCAAGTGCAAGGGGCAGTAGGAAACTGAAAACATAGTTTTGAATAGATATCCTAGAAACATTAAAGTTTCAATGTACTTCATGTACTTCATGCCTTCAATGTACTTCATGTCTATAAAGACTGGAAGATTCCTGAAATTGTCCAGCTTTTCTAGCATTTGCACAGGTAACACAGACAATGAAAAAAAATTGGTCTTGTTTCATATACCTGTAGCTTCTTCTCCACTGGGAGGCTGCAGATGATGAAGTAATGTGGAAAAAAGGAGGATTTCAAGAGGAGTATTACATGTGGGAAGGGCTTCTGCCCTTAAACCAGTTGAAGAGAAGGACCAAAGTGTTTGAGCAACAGGGCTTGTCAGGATACTAAGGCAGGAAGCTAAGAGAAAAATCTGTGGGATGGAAATTGCAACAGTGTAATGAAATCTGAGTACAGATTTATGGCATTAAAGAATATTAACCATCTCCTTCCCACATCTATTTCCTTCCTCCCCCCTCAGGTCACTCTTTTCTTTGTGGAAAAGTCCTTTCTTCTCCTTTGATCTCAGACTAGTGTATCCATGTGCACACTGGCCTGGCAAGGGTCCCTGGAACATCTTTGGTTTAGAATTGTGCTCTGTGAGGTTTTGTATGGTGCTATTTGGTAGGACAGTGGTAACAACAGTATAGACCACCACATCCCCGTTCCCAGGAACAGTCCCAAGAATTACCCAATTAACAAGGACAGAGAGCACTGCTATTTACTTTCTAAGATTCTTTGCTGGGTGTTCCTGGGGAGCTGCAGTGAAATGACAGAAGCTCTACTGATATTTAGCAACAGAAAATCTAATTGTCAATTGCCAAAAGGAAACTGCAGTGAAAGAATTACAAGAGATTCAATCTCTTCATCTGTTACATGCTTGGTTTTGTAGAGATGGTATTCAAATTCATGATACCTCTGCCTTGCAAAGCTGTTGATAGTCATAAACAGTATTTATTCTCAAATCCAGATAAACTGCTACTCTAGATCTGTAGATCAGATGTATCTGAATTAATCTGGAAGTGAGGTGCCATGCATCTTAATATGACAATAGAAAAAAGGCTGCAGGTCAGACTAGGAGATTGGCTAACTATCCTAGCTACTGTAGCAGTCACAAATGGAGGCATGTGGGAAAGTGAAAAGAGTAGGAACACAGGTAATCCTGAATATTCTCCCAGGTACAGCTATTATTGTCTTCAGGAATGTTGTAAAATGAACCTGTATCCTTTTGTTTGCTTGCAACCTGGCTCCAAATTGCTTTCTTTAATGTTTCATTTGTTTTATTAGCAAAGAGGGCAAACTACTGATGCATTTTTAACCCGTTCATGAACATCATGATTTTGTACACCTTCACCATAACCTGCTTTTGTCATCTTTTTTTTTGTGGCTGAGCTGTCCAGTCCTCATGTTCATGATCTTTGTTGCTTTCCATCTCTGAATCTGTTCAAGGCTCCCACAAGAGATGTGGAGATTGCACTCGTGATCTTGTAATACTCATGAACCAAATGAGCCATGGTATCATGTAGGTCATATTTTTTTTTTCTGTTTATCACCCAATAGTGCCTAAACTTTAAGTTTTTAAGCACTGCAAAGAATCAAGCTGGTGTTTTCATGGAGCTTCCTATTACATTTATATAGATAAATTCTATGTTTCTATTTCTGTTATAGTCTCAAGAAACCACTTGTGAGTGGTAATGGTCAGCAAAATGGTAAGGACCATCATTTATATGTGAAGCTGGAATTGTGCTTTGTCTACTGTGCATCCTTTGTTACCACCTACACTGAATTTCCTCTGCTCCTTTATTATCCACTCAGCTCTTTGGCCCTGCTGTTTCGCTGTTGGACCTCATTCTTAATAACTTAATATTAACAAAATAAGAAAACTTTCTCATTCCATTTCTCACCCTCTCTCAGATACTTCACCAGGATGGAAATTAGCACAAATTCAGGTAGAATCATTAGTCAGCAAGAAATGGCTATTTACTTCCAACTTCAGTTTCTACTTTCAACTGATTATCTGTCTATGCTGGCACATTCATCCTTTATGCTGTACTTGCTTGTTTTTACCACTTCAGTTAGATATACTTTTGGAAATTGAAGTAGTTATTTTCTCCTTTATGAGACTTTTCTGCAGAATTTCTTGCCCCTTCAAAATATAGTTTTTCAAGGCATAATTTTTCTTCAAAGCCCTATTCCTGAAGTTGATAATTCAGATGACTATTATTTCTGCATTTTTTTAAATTTATATATATGCCATTTATATATATAATATATATATTTATTTATATGCCATTTACTTGCCCACTACAGGTCAAGCAGCCTGAAGTTCCCTTGAATCTGGTGGTTAAAAATGACATCACATTTTTCATGGTCCTCTCATACTGATGCAATGAGAGGCTGCACACTATCCTCGGTAATTCAGTTATTTCATCCTTGAGTTCCTTTAAAGCTCCTGGGTGAATACCATCTGGACTTGGCAATTTGTTAAGTTCATTTTCTGAATTTGTTTCATAACTTATTATGCAGTTACTTCAATTTCAGACAGCTCCTCTGAGTCACTCATTTAAAAACAAACTCCCTCAAAAGACCCCCATCTTTTTTTTTGTTGTTGTTCTGGGAACATGGGAATCTTCCCAGCTTCTCCCAGAGTGAAAAGCTGTGCAAGAAATTACATCTTCTCTTCATACATTTCTGCTCTTGCACTATTATCAATTGACTTTGCAATCAATCTATATTTCTGTGGATGTATTATTTTTATCAATTGTGCTTTGAAACATTTATGACTGCCTCACTGTGGATTTAGGTTTTAGTCTGTGGGGGTTCATGGTCTTTTATTCTGTTCATTCATATCTTCCACTTTCTAAGGGCTTCCTCTGTTAAAGTATCAGGTAGAAATATGAAACTCTTTTTGCTCCCTTTCTCAAGGATTTCTCTGTAGATGACACTTCAATATCATCTGAGATGATATTTCAATACCCCCATGCTTTCAATATTGTGGCTTTACACAGCTTTGAGTGTGTGGATGTGATTCTTGTCTTTAACAATTTATTCTTTAATTTTACAAAGAATTTTGGCTTTTTGCAAGTCATTTTTCTGCCATAAGGAAGAATAGTTTCTTTCTTTTTTTCAGCTCTGAGCGACTGGGTCAGGGATTCCTTGTTTATTTACCTGGAAGCTTATTTTAAATATCAGCTACAGCTATGCAGCCACTTAGATGTGCCTTAGAGGTGACACCTCCATGTGCTCATTGAACATTGTAAAAAAACCAACAACCAACCAAAAAAAAAAAAAAAAAAAAACAGAAAAAAACACCACATGTATGCATACCCATATATGTATATACATGCATTTTATGTATATATGAAATATACATACACAAGGATGAAAGGGAAATTGTGTTGTCTTCTGAATCCATAGCAGCATCTGAAATGAACTGGCTAATTCTGGATCATTTTTATGATTTCATGTAGTAGAGGTCCCAATGTGCTTGTTTCATAACCTTTTATATTTTTTTCTGTAAATCTCTCTCACTGGGTTGCAGTGACTGTAGTGAACAGTTCAGATAGCTCATAGTTGCTAAGCACCAAGCTGGCCTTCAGTGGAAGGGGAAAGATAAGTGTGCAAATTTAAATATACACAAGAAATTGTATTGATCCCTAACTGCATTATTTGCTTTGAAATGATATGAGTTTGTCATTCTGAACCTGCCCTTTACTTCCTTTAGTTGCATATGGTATGTCTTGGAGCATATCTTTACAGGGATCTTAAAGCTAAGGTGACTCAGAGAGGCTTCCTCCTTATAAATTAACAATTTTTATCAGTTACTAAGAAACACAAGCAATATTATCTGCTGGTAGCAGCTCTCTGCATGTGGGCATCCTGAAATATTGACATCATTTGAACCATAAGGGTTCTGTGCAATTACATTTTTAAGGCTGATTAAAACACTAGGAGAGTTGCATATTAGTTTTAAATGTTATTAATAAAAGCAATTAAAACCTTCTCATTGTATATCTGCCTTCTTGATGCTATGAGTCCAATTGATTTGTGGGAACGTTCTTGTGTACTATACATTTACCCTAGTGTTCCTGGGAAAGATGAGAAAAATGCTTAGTAATGAGATGGCTAAAGGAAGAAGTGCTGCTGCCTTCTTAGAGATGAGAAGTTTTACATCTAATGCTTTGGTCCTACTGGCCCACTGCAGTGAGCTTTGAGCCCTGTCTGTGCACTGAAAGTGCTCAGAATGCATCACAAAACAAATCGAAAAAGGTTCACCTGCCAAAACCCTTTTTTTTTTTTTTTTTAAAATTCAGATTGTGTTGAAAGGCCTAAGCTGAGGAAGGTCAAAAGACAATTTGGTTGTGATAAGGTTGAGGCATTTTAGCTCAATTTTATCTAGCAATCTCGTCTCTTACACTCAAAGTTAAAAGTTCTATTTTAGCGTTTGATCCAGGCTCTAATGCCGTGCTGCGCCGTGACCAGAATAGCAGGCAGGGTGTCGCGCAGAGGACACTCGCTGCGGGCACCCCTCTGAGAGCAGTGCCAAACCAAAGCAAATATGCCTGAGTCCCTCCAGCTACTGCTGTCATCCAAGAAGAAGGAATATGATTGTTCCCTGTAAATACGTCTTGACACAATATGACCAGCACTTCCATGTGCATACACTGTATTATATAATACAGTGTGTCGACATTCCTAGGAAACTTTGCAATCGTTGTCATATTTTCTTTTCCTTGATCAGATGTTGATTTACAAGGTCTTTCTGATCTTTTTCAGTGGTGGTAGAATCATAGCTTAACATTTATTTTGGGTTCTAATTTTAATACCAGCATAAATGCTATTGCAAGTAATAGTTTATTTTTCAGTGAGGTTGTTTAATTTTGTGTTGCACGCCTTAATGGCTTGCAGCTGTTGATAGACCAGTGAGAAACTGCAATAGCATTTTCAGCCTCTTGAGTAAGACTTTTAGTGAGGTTAAATTTGCCTGCTTATTTATAAGAAGCCCTACATATGGTGAAGTAGGATTTATTTTGCCTGAACGTTGTTCTCTGAAACAGGTCTAGGCAAGTTGGCTTGGACATATGTAGCTGATGCAGAGAGGAAAGTTCTTTTGACTCATGAGCTCTCCCATGCATGGAGTCTGCCTCCTTTGAATGTGACAGATTGTCCTGTGAAGCAGACTTTGTTTTTTCATTGGCTACATATCCAGCTCATAAATGGCTTTTTGATTGATGTATAAAATCAGAAATGTGGCTGAAAGATTAGGACTTCAGCAATCCTCTGATAGGATTAATCTATGCAGGTATATCAAAAGACTTCTACTTTCATTTGCTAGCCAAGCAATACTATTTGCTCAGGTATGGGGTAATGCTATGTCTTTGTACCTTTGACCTGTGCAAAAATAGTGTTACCCACTGCTCTCAATGTGTAATCCACAATAGACTTCCTTATAGGCTGCATCTTGTTGTGTCAGCCTTACCAACTAGCAAACAATTATTATTTGCTGATTATAAGATGTCTCCCCATGTTAATATGCCTGGCTTCTTTAAACAAGTCTGAGCTTTCCTGATGCATGACTGTACCCTTTTTCTCTTTCTAAACTGCTGAACTGCTTTTGAAAGAAAGTTCCTCTCTCCAAATGAATGGTATTTCTGAAGCAATAACTTACAGTTTGAGTATTCATTTACTTGGATTCCTAAGAAAAACTTTTCTCCCTTACAAAGCAAAGGACTGAAAGTGTTCCGAGACAAATGGAAAACATAAGAGACACTCCAAACCTTGTATGAACTGGAACAATTTTTCAAAATGTGGGGGCTGCTTCTCAGGAAAAGAGGTCAAAGGCACTTTATATCTTTTTGGAGTCACTCTAGAGATAAAAACTAAAGGCACCTTAGGGAGTCACAGTCTCACCTTGTCTGCCATATAAACTTCCCATACAAACACATTCTGGTATTGAATGACACTGCAATGCAAGTACTTGATAGCTTGCTTTAACAATTATGTTTTTGTTTCCTCTCCCTATAGTTCTCAAGTTATTTAATGGTTAAGTCATTGCTTCATGACTGTTGCTGAAGTTAAATTGCAGCAAGTAAGCTTTGAGGTTAAAAAGGAAGGAAACAGAGTATATCAAATGTTTTTTGTCTCTTACATCTCTTTAAGCAGAAATGTGAAAATATTTTCAGCCTCTTCCCAGTAGGGATTTCAGTACTCAAACTGATTGCTGCTTCCCTCTTGATTTGGCACTAATATGTCCTTTAAGAAGGCCTGTGAACATCTGAAAGATGCAGAAAGTATTCTCCAGCACCTGCCAGCTTTGGAGTTTATTGCTAGCTGGGGCTTGAAGTGGCAACAGAAGAAAGGAATCATTAGCAGAAAATGCTTGCTACTTCGGGTTTGTTGTTTGTTTCCCCCTCCTTCATTTTAATCATCCCAGCTATGGAACAAGTGATCATTTCCAAGTAGTTCTGTCGGGTTAAGGCTGGAATGTCTGAGTGAGCTGACACTGAGGTTAAAACCATCACCACCAAAACACAGGACACCCTGTCCATAGTCTGCTTTTGTACACAGCCATCTCAGAAATTAGGCAAATTAAATGGTGAGAAACATCAATTAAATGGTGAGAAACCTCAAAAGCAGAAAGCTCAATATAAAATGCTGTGAGTTAAATTACTGTGCAGCAGATGATGTAATTTTGTGCACAAATATTGTCTGCAAGGCATGTCTAGCTAGTAGGATAATTTTTTTTTTAACCAAGTCACTCTTAATTACAAAGAAAATATGGCTTACAAATTATTACTATTGAGTTTCTGAAAGAGGCAGTTGCGAGTGACAATTATAAAATGTAATTATACTTAATATAAGTTACATGTAAATTAAATTGTATTTCAGCTGCAACCCAAGTCACTCTTTCAAGATTATTACTAAATGTGAAGAATAAAGCAGATCTGAAAAGAGAATAGACTTTATGAACCAACAATAGAATTCTGAATTTTATTTCAAAATTTCAATTTTAACCAAATAATTAGTGTCACAGATGCAACACAGTTGAGAAGACAGTAGACTTTTTGTAGTAAAGACCTTTAATTTTCCATAAACAGCTTGATATATTAGACAGGAATAAAATTTAGCCCATTTAGTAACTTTTAACAAGTTATTTAGAGGGTCTTGCTTGAAAAGGGTGAGCAAGATTTGCTGGTCTGAGTCCAGATACAGTATACAGCTAATTAACTTCACAGAACACCCAGCCACAAAATAACTTTTACATCAGCATCTAGAATCACATTGTATTTAATATGCACACTGGAAATTTGCAGTCTGAGGGAAATTAAGAGGCAGGGAAGCATTGCACTTATAGAGTTTTGGGCTCCTTCTCGATCACTTTAATGAAACAAGAAACAGACAGTTTTCTGGAGGAGTCTAATGGGAACATTTTCAGTTTAGTGGTAGAACAAATATATCCCCATCAGCCAGGTACTTTTCCTTCCCCCAGAGGGAAAAGTCTTTTAAATTAGTAACTAAAACAGCCTCCTTCTGCCTACAGTTACCTACTGAAGCAGCCTGGCACACGAGTGTGTTTCCTATGTTTGCCTCCATGAGGGGATTTCTTGCCACAGACTTAATATATTCTATTGCTGCATTGAAACCTGGGCTGATCACTCCAGTGATGCATTGTTGCCACTGTGATGCATGGCAGTGCAGCAGTGCCTCCAGTCAAACTGCCTCCTGGCCTGTAAAAGCAGCTCCAAAGCCATTCATTCCAAGGCAATGTCATGAAGTTGTACAAAGAATCTGATTGCTACCAGGAATCTTCGCTTACTAGGAAAATCTTTTCTTGCAAAACTTATAATCATAAACCCATTAAGGTTGGGAAAGACCTCCAAGATCACCTAGTCTAGTCCTTAACTCAGCATTGCCAAGTCCATCACTAAACCATATCCACATCCTCACAACATTTGAACACTCCAGGGATGGTGAATCTACCCCTTCCCTGGGCAGCGCACTGCTTGTCTACTCCTTCTGTGAAGAAGTCTCTTATAATGTCCAATCTAAACCTTGTCTGGTGCCACTTGAGGCCCTTTCTTCTTGTCCAATTTCTTGGTACCTGGCAGAAGAGACCAAACTCCTCCTCACTACAACCTCTTTTCAGGGAATTGTAGATTCCAACGTGTAACTCATCGTACTTGTCTTCATGCTTTGAGCAGCTTAGAGTCCCTATTAAATAACATCTCTCTGTAGTCCTGGAAGGCCCTGGCACAGCTGCTCTCTGAAAAAGGCAAGAGGACCTGAAAGCCATAAAATAACTCTGTACAAAGACACATAGATGTTCTTTCTATCATCAGCTATAGTTGTGATCTGGTGGAATGCACCTTATTGATTTCAAGCAACAGCTTCTGTGTTGCCTAATGCAACAGCCTTCTCTTTGATTTTTCTTTTTTGTGTCCAAAAACTTTCAGAAGTGACCACAGACAAATTCTGGTACCCAGTTTAGAGGGTGTGATGAGCCCAAGACAAAAGGATTGGTTTTAAGAAATGCACAGGAAAAAAAATGATCAAGTAAGCTTTTTTCAGTAATGTTTTAAAGTTGGCTCATTTACACTAATCATAATTACACAATGCATACTACCTTTCTCACTTTTAGGGAAGAGAACGACTTTCTCTTTTTGTCATATTGAACTCTGATTTTTCCTAGTTTAACTTCCTTTATTGGTGCAATATAGATATAGTATATATAACTATGGTACTGTGTCAGGGTACTGAATATCCTTGAGTTTCTCTTCTGGAAAACAAGTAGTGCAAGCACCCTGTTGTGTTACTGGGTGTACTTATTAAATTATGCACCATTTAATATATATATATTTTTAAAAATCTTTTAAAGTACTTACGCAAATTTATTTCAAATTAATTTACAATTGAAGTAGATAACAATGTGTTCTCAATATGAAAAAAATAGTGAAATGTGGAGATTAATTAGAACATTTTAATGTGGAACTCTACAAAGCTGCTTTTGTAGCTTAAGTTTTTTCCTGGGTGGCTCAGTATGTACAGAATCAGACTTTGTTCAGCTGTCAAGGCCTTGATTTTAATCAGTTAAAGAGAAGCAGTGTTTAGCTCTTCTCATATCTGAGCCTTCTAGATCCTGTGTTCTCACACTAAAATATTTTTTTCCTAATTGAAAGCAATCTGGGGGTTTGCTGGGATTAGCACTAGGACTGTGAGTGCCCAAGCTGAGTTTTGGAGCTAAGGTTCAGCACAGCTTCAGTTTTTGTGTTAGCCCGTGCAGAGAAGATTGGAGAGCGTGTGTAAGGCATCTGCCTGGGTTGGATTTTTTGTTCCCCCTTCACTTACTCATTGTTTTTTGGTAACTCTTACTCTATGCAAAATGCCATACATAAATTTATTTCTCCAAAGGCTAGCTGAAGTTGAGAGTTGACTTTGTCTTGCCTAGTTACAGTCAAGAGGTGGACAGCTGGTAAAATCCTGACTCAGATGAAGATAATGGATGTTTTGCTGTTGACATCAAGAGACAACATTTTCTTTCACCAGGCTTTAGCACAGGAAAGGATATCTGTGTAAGGGACAGAATACAGATAAATGTGCTGAGACATGCTATCTACTGGAAATAAGCAATATAATCAGCCCAACAGCCAATACTAACAACTGTCCTCTCTATCTAGAGAGAATGGGGGTTAAGAGGAGTTGGGGATTCTTTATTTAGGAGTTTTTAGGTTTATATAACCAGGCTTATTCTTCACTAATTTTGCTTCAGTTGGTACATACAGCAGGGTCACCAGTCCTCATTTTTCAGTGTCTCCACTTTATTTTTCTTGTTAAGCCAATTACAGACAAAATTAATTCATTTAAAGCTTTGGAAGTTCTAATGCTGTATTAAACTGAGGACGCAATGAATGATCCACAGCTCATTTGCAGGGCCATATAAACATACAGGGCTCCTGTTTCTCTTTATTTGCCAGAAATTTTAAGGCTTGGTCCTTCGGTCTAAAAAGCAAAAGCAACCATAGAGCTTCAACTTCTGTCTAGTCCACTGTGCAACAGAAACAGAAGTTGAATTGCCCACCACAGAAAGGTTTTTGTGAGATAGACTGATCTTTAACGCTCCCTTCTCTCAGAGGCAGTGCAGTGACATCAGGCTGATGGAGAGGGTGTCTGCAGCAGTGCTTTTCTGCACAAGCCGTCTTGCTCCCTTCTTCAGAAGATCAAAAACAAAGCCAGGACTCTTAAATTGAGGCCTCTAGAATGACATTTCATTCTTTCCGTACTAGGTGGCACATCTACTTGGTTTCCTTTTGTCCAATTCAATAACAATTGAGGAAAATAATAAGTTCCTAAAAGCTAATGTTACAACAAAAAAAGTAAATCCTTTTTTTTGAGAGAGAGAGACTTGTTTAAAGATAAGCAACTCCTTTTTCAGTCAGGAAGTATGTGAAGTGCATCCTCTGTTGCTCATAACATTATAGAGAATATGTTGAGCTATAAAATCTTTCATAAGCATTTCCAGAAAATCTGTATTTCTCTTCCTCTGAAGTACCAATTCTCCTCCCACTTTTCTTCATAAACAGAAGAAAAATATTCTTAAAGAAGATGGTTAAACATAATAATGTAATATGTGTGTTGTTTTGGTAATGTGTGCATTGTAATTGATAGAGGTGATACTAAATGATGTTATCATGTTAGTCACTCCTACAAGGTAAAATCCTTTGCTATTCATGAAAGTCTGATGTGTGTGCAGAAACGATTTTCTTTCTAAGACTATATGCACCTGTACAAGACCACCTAAGAAATCTGTCATACACTCAAATAACTCTTGGTATGCAATAAAGTTACAGCTCTATGTATATGTATTGCAAGTATTCAAAGGGCTACATAAATACCTGTACACAAATTTGACTTCCTCCAGCAGAGAGAAACTTTTGCAGTACTCCTAGGCATTCCTAGGAGGCAGTCCAGGATGTTTTACTACTACACTTCCTGGTGGGGTGAGATTCCCAGCAGAATTTCAATTGTGCTTAGCTAAACCCCCTTGCCATCTCTCCTGCCATTTACTATTACTAAGGTATGCTGGTTGTAAACTCTCCATGGAGGGGCTGATAGCTGTGTCAGTAATATGAGCCTAAATGGCTGGTGTAGCTTCAAAGCAGCTGTATATTCAGGATGTAGAGATTTTCATGATCTTTTTCTGATTCTGAAAAGTGCACTGCCTTGAGAGATCTGGGTGCTAACATGATGTAGGCATACACCTTTTTTATAAAACCTTTTTTTAGGGTTTGGGGTGATATTTTAGTTGCAGTTCTCACTGTAGTGATACATCCAGAAAAGAACACTATATACAAATATGCAACGTCCTGCTACCCTTGTACACTGATTTTGTCTATTTTATGGTTTCTGTTTAAAATTTTAAAAAAAATTTAAAAATCAGGACAGAAAAATTGCAATCTGTTGAAAGAGTTGCTATCCATTTTCTTTCTACTATATTCAGGTACCATCAAGGGACTTATCTATGAATTGACAACCAAAATTTGAATGTGGTAGGAGTCTGCATCTATTCAAGAAGAGTAAAAGAGGGGGGTGGAATCCTGTTTTTAAAAATAACTGGTTTATGTTTGAACTAACCCAAAAAGAGGTTGGATATTACTACTGTCTTCCAACAGCAATAGCAATGCTGAGGACTCCTGCAAGAAAAGTTCTGTTAGTTGCTGTGCATGGTATGCAGCCTTCTTTGTGCATTAGAACTTCCATAAAGCACAGATTACTTCCAGTTAAACTGAGGAGCTGTCTAGCCCTCCCACCCCCTCCAAGAGTGTGGAGGAGAAGAAATTACTGTTTTCACACTCCACTTAGAAAAGAAGTTTCAACTAATGTATGTTAATGCTAAAGAATCTGGCTACTATGCATTGCAAATTTGATTCCTATAGACAGCTACACAAAGGAATATTCTAAAATGAGACCAATATACAATCCTTAACAAATACTGAGGTGGATAGAAAGAGGAGGGCAACTGAGAACACAGCAAGTTGCTAATGATATCCTTCAAATAAGTTATTTACACACCAACCCTGTAGTTATATCCTCACTCATACAGTATAGGTCTCTGAGGGAAAAGAACAGAAATAAATTGTGTTTTGCATCACTTGGCATCTCAGTACAATCAGAGCCTCAGATCCAGGTGAGTATGCTATTGAATTGTAAAGTATTCTTATCCTTTCCTAAAAACATCCATTCATATGTATCAACTTTGCAGTCCTTGTTCTGCTGCTTGAGCTCTGCTGCTAAGCTACAGGGAAAATCAAAAGCTCAGTTCAAACCAGATGTGATCATAAATGGCAGTGATACCAGGATTTTTGTGAAACTTGCAACAATGGGATTAGAAGAAAAGTCTGAATTTGATAAGTGCTGCTGAGAGGCAAACTACTTGAGTTCCACATGAGAGGCAGGGGTCAGAATTTTCAGTCATGATGCGTGTAGACTGGAAAGTAGATGCTACTTGGTGATTTTCAGACATTTCTGAGAAGCCTGGCTTCCTAAAATTAGTGTTTACTCTTGTTGACTGCGCTGCTTGGTTCTGCATGTGTGCTGATGATAATTTATATGTCTGTATATGAAATCAGTATAACTTGTCTGTGTTCTAGGTATAAAGGACCTCTGTCAGTATCCATGAGAGACTGGAGAAAATTATGATTGGCTCAAAACAACTGAAGTGTGTGTGAGGGGGAGTGGGCCAGAGCAAGTTCTGTGAAGGGGGGATGATGCACTGCTCACTCCCCATCCCACTGGAGCCTCTGGCCCAGCCCAGAATGGCTGTCAGTCACTGGCACAGGGACAGCAATGTCCCACAGCCCACCCTGGAACCAGTCTAGCTTCAGAGTGGCCAGATGGCTGGAAGCCTCACCTGGGAGGAGGGAGTTGGAGATGGACACAGGAGCCCAGAGCAGATAACACCCTGAGACACACATCCCTGTTTTCCTTGGATTTCATGGCAGCTGACAGGAAGCTGGATCCAAGGCAATAGCTGTATCTTTCTTCACTCTCTCTCTCTCTTTTTTCTGTCTTTCTCTCTTTTTCTTCTCCTAATTTCCTCCTCTTGAAATCTAGGTAATTTAAAGTTGGATGGGTTAGAGTTTGCAAGTCAATGCTTTGTCAAATGCTTTCTTTTGATTGAATGTTTACTTTAAATTTTTTCCGAGTTCCTAACCTTCTATTTTGCCAGTAAAGTTTGGGTTTTAACCTCTGGGGAACTCTTAAATCACCCCAGGGAAAAGTAGCCTCTTTTAAATAAATTCACCAAGTGAGGACCAGGGCTTTCCAGTATGTTTTTGTTTTCAATGTGCTCCCTGTGATTTAAGCACTGATTTAACTTGCATTAATTATGGTTTTTAGCATCTTTCTGATTGGAAGTTTGACTCTGAGCTGGCCCATTTCAGTTTTATTCTGCACTACCCTTTACAACTGGTAGTTTTTACAACCTGTACTGCCTTGCACAGCCATGTGCCAGGCCATGAGGCTGAAACTGTTGGTTCCAGGACCCAACTTTGACATTAGTTGCTCAGTTTAATGACAACGTAGCAAAGCATGCATGACAAATGTATCTATTCAGCAAGTTTACCTTGAAGAGGGCTAGAAGCAGAAATTCTATATTATCCCTTATTTTTGTTGATGCTCAACTCTTGTGTTTCACCCCTACAGCATTGTTCACTGACTTTTTCTCCTGATGACTATGTGTAATGACCAGCTACTCTCTCATAATTGCAGGACTATTGATAGCTTGCAATTTTTTAAAAATTATTTTTGTAAACCTCAGGTCTTCCAGATGTCATTTTCCCCTAAGCTTGCAAGTTATGGTATGTACCATGTAAGTGAATGACCAAGAAGCAGAAGGAGCACCATTAACTTGAGCATGTGACCTTACAGTGACCTTAGGGATTGATTGTATTTTCTTTCTCTATTTAAATTGCCTCAATGCATTAAAAATAGTAATAACAGTTCTGCTCAAATCAGAAGTGGTTCAGAGCCTAGATATACATAATCTGTCACAGGACTACTGCTAAATAACTTAAATCCTCTATGACTGTGACTTTGTACTATTGCCCATGCTGATTCCCCACCCTGGGAAGCCTCAGCACCAGTGACTTGGGCTCCAGAAGAGTGTCTCTGCTTCTGGCACTGAGCACTGCCACCAAGCTCAAAGAGGAGAAACTTCCCCACAGGAAACTGAAGTCTTGTCAATTGTCCTCAGCCTTTCCAGTCCTTCAAAGAATGCTTTGTGGTCTTGCTATCTTGCTGTAAGTCAAGTTCTCCTATTTTCAATCCTAAAAATACAAGAGGTTTTTCCATCCTACAATGCACCTGGGGAAACTTACCCTTCCTGCCCTGTAGCCCCACAGAGAGCAGCTCAGGGAGCTCTGAAACATTTTCTGACCCAAAGTGCACTCCCAGGAATACCTGGGATACTCACAACTGACCATAACTTATCCTGCACCCTTTGACTAAGACACAATCTCTCTCTGTTGCTGAGTATGTTCAGAAAGCCATGTCCTTCCCTTTGAAATACAAAAAGTGATTGAACTGCACCAACACTCATTCTCAATAACAAATCCTGTAGCCTCTGCAAAGTTCAGTACTAGTTTGGACTTTTAGATAGAGAAGGCAAAATTAAATTTTGCTTTCACAATTCTGTGGGAGGGGGACCATTCTGCTGCTGCTGCAGGAGAAGAATGGGGAGGCAGGGCTTAGAGAGGAGCTGGGCTGGGATGGAAGGTGGCTGTGAGAGGTCCTGGCAAATCTAGTCCTACTTCTTCTTCCAAGGCTGCATGAGGAAAGGATGTGGGAAGGGGAGTTTACTGCTGCTGTGGACCCCAGCATCAGCCTGGTGTTGCACAAGCCCTGAGCCTTTCCTTGGCAATGGGGGGGATGCCAGCCCTTCCACACATTGCAGTGGCAGTGAATGGTAGGCTGCTTTGCCTCTCCAACAGCCTGTTATCTGCAGAGCTGCCCTGATCAGACACTCAGAGATGTGATGTCTCACTGTGGACAGAGCCACTGTGAAGCAGAGGAAGCAGAGCTCAGCTCCAGCCATGCCTGATCTGCTCAGATTTGCTAAAGTTGCAAAATTTGAACCTCCATTTCAGAAAAATGTGTCTAGCAAATAAACACATTTTTAGTTAAACACTGTGGTATTCGCCAGCTGTTTATTTTTATTTTTTTAAGAGTATTTCTTACAAACCAGATTGATCATTTTGTTGATTGATCAATTCACCAGATCCTCTCCTTTTAGCAGATGTGTTTTGAAACATGAAGTAATTCACAGGACATTTGTCATAGGTGTCCCTGGGGTAGACAGAACTGGAGAACTTTTTTTCCTCCTCTGTAGTGGAAGTATTTCCAATGAACTGTGTATTTGCCTGGTTGCCAAAGCTTCTCTCTTCTTGTCTTCTCCCAGACTTGGAGTGGAGCCATGCTCAGGGCCAGATGTCTGAGTCTGCAGGCCTACTTTCAATTCCAACAGCAGTCAGAACTCAGCTTCATTAATAATTCAGGTTTTTTCTTCTGTTAGGAAATTAGGAGCTTTTCCTCACTAATCTTTAAAAGATATTTTAGTCAATTTTATCCATTTTTTTTAATATTCTTGTAGGTGGCAATACTTTCTCTGGTTGGATTCTGAAGATTTTGTATTCTATAGCTTTCACTTTGAAGACCCTTTTAATAATGTATTAGGCAATGTGATCTTCCCTATTGATTGTCTGCTTTTTTTTCCCCACATCCTCTCTTGAGACACAAATGTGTTTAGGAAGCTTCTTATTTCAGAAGGATGGGTCCTGTTCTTCTCTGAAGTAAAGGAAAATGTTCTCTTATATTTTAGGGGTGTATTTTAAATTTACTTGAATTAATACTTGAAGTACCATGTGATTGTGCTCTAAAAGATCAAGTTTGAGATGTACCTGCTATTTGGCTTGAAAACAAGTTTGGTTTTTGTGGGATTTTTGTTGGCTTTTGTTGTGGTGGTGGTTTTGTTGTTGTTATTTTGTTGTTGTTTTTGTTTGTTGTTTTTGTTTGCTTTTGTTTGGGGTTTTTTTTGTAAGTTCATTTCAGAATAAACGTGTTGCCCATTTTCAGATTGGCTCTTCATTAGTTTAATGTGACAGCTTAGTAAGACATAAAGACAGAATTTCTGCTGTGACATCCCCAATCTTTAATAATTTATGAAGACTTGTCCTGCAGTTTGGCTTTCTTTGACATTCTGTGCTTTTATTTAGCTAAATTTAAGCTGGACAAATGAAAAAATCTTAGGAGCCCAGGAAGAATTAGTTCCAAGGTAAACATACTGTCCAGATGCATAAAATGTTTGGATATTATTTCCTTGAAGGCTCACATTCAGCTGACCTAACACAGAATGACATAGTGGCACTTCTTTCTCACTGACATCTTGCTCGCAAGAATCTGATTCCTTTCATTTTAAATAGTCTCTGACATGGCCACTGAGAAAGCTCTGAAAGCTGAATGTCACTGGTATAGTAGTGGCAATGGGGTGCTATGTCCACTGGCATTTTTGGGAACCTGAGAGAATGGCTTTGCAAAGGATGAGTGCTCCATTCACCACAGTGCCCTGTCACAGTGTTATAAATGCCAGCCTCCTAATGTGCTCCTTCTCTGAGTGTATGGGAAAGGCCTGGCAGGGACAGTTCTGCCCTTCTGCAGAGATGGCCAACTGCAGCAGTGTTACAGAAATGCTTTTCCTGATCATCACAGTGAGAAGTGACTATCCCACACTTGGAAACAATCAGATCTTTCTCTTCTCCCATCACTTCTAGCTGACATCCATGCCTTAAAGCAGAGGATTTAGCTATCTTGAAACGAGCTAGCTTTCTCTGTGGAATGACATTCACTTGTGCAATTTCTGTTACTCCAGACTGCAAGGTCATCCATTTCTGCCAATACAAGTGTCTAACCCTATTACATCTCCCTAATGCCTCCCAACTTCATAGGATCACTAACCTCACCAGCATGCTCCAAGCACTAACAAGAACATTATGTAAGATGGGACCAAAAGACCAACTGCTGACAAGCTGCACACTTTTTTTTCTTCCAGCTTCATACCCTTTTCCAAGCCACTCTCTTTAGCCCATTTCCTGCAGCTTATGATTCTCACAGGTATTCCCTATCTTCTACAGTTTAATAACTATCCTATCTGCTAATAATTTAAATATTTTCTGATGTTAGATCAACCATATCTTTCCATGTGTGAATACTAATGATCTCAGCAGAGAAGAAAATCAGTCTAATCTGATCTAACACTGGCAAATTCACATTGTGTCCTGTCCTGTTTGCTATTGCCTAACTACTTCCATGTTTGTAAAATTCTTTTCTTTAAAATCCACTTCATTTTTGGTAAAAACACAGTAAAATTGCTGCCAACATATTATATGGCACCTATATTAGATTAAAGGCACTGTGTTCCCTGTTCTCCAGTCAGATAACACTGCTGACTCTCACTTCCCATGCAAATGAGATGTACTGTCCATTGCTTTTCCCAAAACTCTGGGATGAGATTAGTCCAGTGGCTTCATCTCAAGTGCATCACTTTCTCAAGTATTTAAAACTTGTACCTGACTTGAGGGTATTTCATGTGTATACACCAAGTGTCCCACTCTTGCCTTTTCTTAATGCAAATTTGAAGTAGTTCTTAGTTTTCTGGGACCATTGTTGAAATGCCTTCACACTGAATGTCCTTGTGTGGCAGGGTGGATGGGCTCAGGACAGCAGCTCCCCCCTGCAGGCACTGAGGCACCAGATGGGGGGAACCCCAGCTGGTGGTTTTCAATAGCATGTCTCTAGAAAGAGTCCCAGAGCAAACTGAATTCAGTCAAAATTCAGTGAAATCTTTGCAGGTGGAGGAGGTTATCTTTCTCAACTCCAAGCTGAATGAAGGCATTGAATCCAAAACCTGGCATCAACTGCTGCTCTTGCCCACTTTTAGAGGTGTATCTGTGGCAAACATTTGTAGGCAGCAAGAGATAATGTGCTGACCTTTCCCACCTTTAAAAATAGGAAGGTGATAAAGAAGAAGAAAGTCAATTTGTTTTAGAGAAGAAAAGCATTTCAGGACAGATAGTGTCTGCTTGGGGATATGCCACTGTGTCTTTGTGCCAGTGTCAGTGAGAGACAGTAGATGCATCTGGGTGGTAAAAATAAGTCTGCAGTTCATTTTCTTTTCACAATTACATAAACAAAAGCTGAAATCTGTTCCAGCATATAACCAGCAGGGACTGTATCTGTTCTGAAGTCCCACTAATACAGGCCCAGTTCTGAGCAAAGGTCTGCAGTGTTTCAGAGTGAAAAGCTTTATATGAATATGGCCGGGTACCTTGAGAAGCTGTAAAACTTACTTCAGATGGAATAATCTGATACATAAATTAAGCTTTTAGGCTACCTGTGATCTACTTAAAATCATAAATGTAAATTTCTCTCTACAAATAGAATTTTTGGACCAATGTCTTGAGGTAGAAGGATGTGGGGAGCAAAATATCTCTCTGATATCCTCCTGGGAGCGCAAGACTCGACTCCTTTTTAATCAAAACGATCATCAGCAGTGTGAATTCTTTTTCATGATACTGCAAGCACAACCAAATGACCCCTAGGCTCCTCCTGCAAACCTCTCCTCTGCAGAAGCAAAAAGCTTCAGTGTCACAGTAGCATGATATACAAGACAATAAGCACAGATTGCTCTGTCTCCTGTGTCCCTTGCCTGAGGGGATCATGTTGCAATTGTTTAAGAGCCTAATTGCAGCACTAAAATGTAATTCAGGGTGGGCAGTGAAGACTGACTTTATTATAAAGAGTGAATTAAAAACAGAATGGAAAAAACCCCAAACAGTAGCACAGACTCCAGGAAGTGAACCAAAGTGGTGGAGGGTATCACCTTACTTCTTTAACATAGTTAGACTGATTTATAAGACTACAGTTTGGAAAAATTTGGTTCTGCAAGGAGTTTTGATGTTACTAATAATAGATGCCCCTTCCATTTTATTTTTTTTAACCTGGAATATGAGAGGAAAAGGAAAGCATGTACATTCTTCCCTGAGCAGACATCTGAATAGCAAGAATTCAGTGTTTTCAGTGCATGCAGACTCTCAGCCATCTCCTTCAAAATAAATTGTTCCAATTGCTCCCAAAGCAGTTTGGCCACCTTTGAGGCCTGCAGAACACAAAATTACTTATTTTAGTGTTGAGTTAAAAAAATCAAGATTTAGAATAGACGCTAAATAGCAAAATGCTAGTAAAGTGACCTTTTTGTCAGAGGTTATGAGAGCTTACACTGTTTCACTGGGCAGACTGGACACTCTTTCATTGGAGAAAACTGGAATGAAAAATTTAATGTATGTGGCAAAAGACTGCATTCCCACATGGAATATGTGCACAATAACAAATGTGCAAAAGAGTGATCAATGGTATAAGATTGCTACAGGTCTTCTAAATTTGGGGGAAAAAAATATTCAGTACACTTGAAATTTCTAGTCCAAACTGAACTTTGATGTGATACAGAAATATTTTTTGCTACTCTTCTGCAAGGGTTTAATACATCAGTCCTTAACAAGCTGGAAAACCTCATCTACACTTTGATCCATGAGATCTTGTCTTTGTGACTGTGGGAGTAAAATAATCCACAAGAGGTAAGACTTTAGGTGTAAATAGAAGATTTGTCTCACAACAATTATGCACGTATAAGTACAGAGCAGGAGGGGTGAGCAGGATGCACACTGGCAGTCCAACTTTTCCAGAGGAAAGTTTTCCTTGATAAAACAGAGCTACTTCACTATTAGTTTCAAATCATAATATTGCAGTATTCAAAATCTCAAACATCTTGACTTTCCCCTGTCTGATATATTTCATTAATATTTCTTCTCCTAATGTTCTGTATGGCTTATTCTTTTTGTGGCCTTTTTTTAACTTGTCATCAGTGTTTCTTCTGAATAAAATAAGGTAGAAGCATTTTGTTGGGAGATACATGGAAAATGTTTTTTCCATTGTGTGATGAAAGGGGCACTTGGCTTGTTTGGTCCATAGCACCTCAGAAGGCAACCTGCCAATATGAAGCCTCTTTCATGTGCTACAACAAACAGCAGCTCCAGTAGAAATATTGTTATCTCAGCTTTCAAGAAGCACTGAGCTTTTTAGTCTATACTAAAAAGCTGTTTTTAGAGTCTAGTACCACAACTCAAAAACTTGCATCAAAACTCAGCTATCATCAGCAATTCTTCTCAGTCATAAACCACAGCTCTTCCCAGAAACAAATTGCAGCAGACTTGGTCAAGCTTCACTGAAATTTAGTCCAGTCTTTTCATCAAGCTGTGGCTCCTGGTGAATCATAGCTGAGCTGTGGAGCTCTGCTGGAACTGCCAGGCACAGAC